>NC_140792.1:32391939-37391939 GCF_037176805.1 Vigna unguiculata | reverse complement strand
GATTAGCATTCTGAATCTGTCTGCCAACCCCCCTCCCCCCTGTGTTTTATTGTTGTGTTCATCTGGAAAATTGGCTTTGAATGAAAATATTGGTCGTTGGGAGACGACTTGGTTCACTTTCATGTACTGCATTTAATATGTTTTAATTTGGTGGGGTACGGCCTCTATCAGCAACCCACCGTCGACGAGAACGCAACTTCAAGAAAGGGTTCAGTCTTCTTCATCGTGATTTGGCCGTGCTCAATGAAGAAGAAGGGTTTGAAATCCAAGCGAGAGACGAAAGGTTAAAGAAATTGGGGATTTAGGGTTCTTTGAAACCCTTGAGAATCAGATTTGGGGATTATCTTGATTAGGGCTGCCAACGTTTGGTGACTTCAAATTCGAAATAGACAACCTAAAAAATACGTTGTTTTTTGGTTGATTCTAAACAAAGCATTCATTCATCTACGATCACAGAACCAATGCAGTCTCTCAAGTCACACCATGCTGTTTCATCTTCTCTTTTCAATCAATTCTCTTATCAGTCTATGACATTCTTCCTCTCTTTCTCAACCAAAAGCCGTTGCCTACACTTCAACAAAACCACTTCAATAATTGATTACCTGAATTCCGACTTGCAGTTCTCCAGAACCCAATCCCTTTATGTCTCCAAACGTGTTTCAGGGTGCTGATTCCGTCAAAACCCCTTATCAGTGCTCACTTTCTTCAAATTAATAGGCTTTTCCCAAAGCCAGATTCTCTCCCTGATTCGTCAAAGACCCCAGATACTGTTTACAAACGTTGAGAAAATCTTGAGACCCAAAATTCAGCTATTTCAGATGTCTGGATTCCAGGGTTACGAGTTATGCAGCTTCATTTCAAAGAATCCCTCCATTTTGACTCATAGCTTGAAGAAAACATTGGTCCCCTCAGTTGAAGCTATTAGGAAAATTGTCTACGACCAGAAAGATTTTATTCTTGTCTTGCACAGATGTGGCTGGATACCCCCAAAGTACAAAAGAATTATGGAGAATGTCGTCTTCTTGGAGAGTTGTGGCATTCTTGGGACTCATCTTTCATTGCTACTCAAACTTCATCCAAGGCTTTTCGTTGCACAGCGGTCTACTATTGAAAACAATGTTTCTCGAGCTGTAGACTTGGGTTTCCGTGAAAATTCAAGAATGTTTGTCCATGCAATTCATACATTAAGTTGTTTGAGCGATAAAACATTTGAGAGAAAGTTGAAACTAATTAATTGTTTTGGTTTTTCGAAGGATGAGGGCCTGCAAATGTTCAAGAGAACCCCGACTTTGTTTAGAACATTAGAGAAGAAGTTGAAAGTTGGAATGAAATTCTTCTTGCATACAGTTAAGCTGCCCAAGTCAGTCCTTATTCACCAGCCTAAGATTTTAATGTACAGCATGGAGGATCGCGTGCTTCCTCGATATAAAGTCTTCCAACTGTTGAAATCAAAAAATCTCTGCAAGAAAGTCCCCAGTTATATTCATGTGTTGTGCTTGTCTGAGGAGATGTTCTTGGACAAGTATATATCACAGTTCAGAGAAAATGCAGAGGAGTTATTAGTAGCATACAAGGGTCATTATCTGGAGGCATAACCATACCTTCAATTCTGTTTTTTCACTCTTCCACAGGGTTCTAATACTGAAATTATTTAGATAGTGTTGTGCATAACCATGGAATGTCTCATTGTAGTAATGAAGATGGCTCGTTTATTGTATCTGTTTATTGATTATGCATCTTTCTTTCCCATGGTAATTTGGTGGTCATAAGAACCTTGGAAGATCCACACGAAAATAAGCAATCCACTTTGACTGCTCCTTTAAAGAGGTATGCAGAGTATACTTTTCTTGATCTTGTTGACTTGTTCCCCAGTTGGGATATGCTCCAATGTTGAATTGTAAAATTAGCCTGTATTCATCTTCCAGCACCCTTGTTTAGCTTTTAAATCGCTGAGCATTAATTAGACTGTTTCTATGTTGTGAATTATGTAAGTTAATTTGATTAGTCAAATTTGTATGTGCCTCAGTAGGATTGATATCGAGTTTCCTTTTACTCCCTTCCACCTTCTACTATTAAGAGAGAAAAAATCAAGAAGAACGTGGGTTGCATTAGTAAATCTTAGGTGGTACTTGAAAGTTGAAACCATTGAGACATTATTATGCTGCTTTATTGTCAACGTTTAAGACTGCTTTTTTTTAATGGCTTTTCAATGAGGGACTAAAGGTATGCATCACTGCTTTCACTTGTTTATCACTGGAATATATTTGGTAGTATTTGAACTAAGCTAAAAAATGCCAAAATATAATCCCTTCAACTGCAGCTGCAACAAATCTTCTTACAATCTCTTTCCCTTACAAGATGGACCATTCTTTGCTGTGACAGTTTCATCTTGTCACCTTGCAGTGGCCCTCCAGCCCCGTCTTATGATTTCCTGACTCAACAGCTAAACCTGAAAACAATCAAAGAAGAGTTCATATTTTGTATATTAATTCTGATGCATTATCTTTGAAGGTCCGTCTCATGATATTTTGTATCACTCTTCTGCAGGGTTGTTATATTATAATAGATAAATATTACAATAGACAACATATGTATATAAGGACACACATTAAAAGAAATAATTATCTATTTATTTTAAAAATCAAATAATTTTAAAAATAATCTTTAGAAATACATACCGTGGGTTAAATCGATTCAATATAGAATTCGAGCATTTTAGAGATTTGTATGAAGATTTTAAATTTAAAAAACTAATAATACTATTTAAGAACTAAAATAATAATTTATTAGATATTAAAGGTTATAGTTGAAATATATTTTTATTTTTACGGTAAATCAGTTTAATAATAAATCAAATGAATAAAATAATTATTCAGAGAAGTAATACTTTAAACATAATATATTCTTTAATAATTTATTAAATGACCAACTAATTATAAATTCTAAAATTATAAATTTAATATAATAATAAAACAAAAAAAAAATATTACTTCTCTAAATATAGGGAGCCCATTAACTATAATACAGTAACATTCGCAAGAAAATTTTTTTCTTCTAGTCTCTAAAATACGCCATTTCAAAGTATAGTTTATTGTTAACTCTACTTGGTTACATAGTGAACTAATTTTCAAGTCTTTTATTAATGGTGGTAAATTCAAAACCCCATTACCATTATGAAAAAGCAGATAAGTTCTTGCATGTGATTGTTAGGTGTAATAAAGTAGTTTCGAACCTTAGTGTAGTCAAAGTTCTCTCTAATAACAACCGTCCCACCTTAAAAAAACACTTACGGGAATCATAAAAGCTGGTCCAGTATTTTGAATTTGAGTCAAAATAACTGGTTCTAGAAGTGTCAAGTTTGGTACATAATGGTTTGTTTTCTAAAAGATGGTGGTAGTGACATAAATCAACGGTGGAACCGGGAAGAGTAAATGGTATAAGAAAGAAGAAATCTTTGGCGTGAGTTGAAAATTAGAACTTTGTTTCTTTCGAGCTGCATGACTTGGACTCGCTTTCCCCCCCTCTCTTTCTGTCTTTTGTGAAAGAACATGACAACGTTAAACTATCTATTAACTGAGATAAATGTGGAAGCAATACTCAACCAGCAACGTTAGATTGAGATAAATTTAACTACGGTTGATACACTACACCATGAACATGCAAAAATAAAATTCCAGAAACATATTCGTTTTAATGTTTGGTATGGTAGGAGCCACTTACATTCTGGCTCTCTGATCGTAATTTAAAATTCAACAAGTGCGATGAGTTGTTTAATTTCCACATAAAGACACACGAATAATAATTACCCATAACCACATAAGCATCTTATATATATGGGAATGACGTGATTCTTGCAAGCTGCAACTGAAACTTTTGTTTATTTCGCCAATTCTGAAGAAGGGTCCTCTTGGAATCTGATACCATCTAGCTGCTCCATGGAAAACTCTCATGTTTGTGAGGGTGGGAGAGGAAGATACTGATTTTTGATGAAAGAGATAAATGTTTATGTTTATTTTTTTTGCTTTTTATTATGATAATAACAGATAATTAAAACAGCAGTATACAATACTAACCATAGAATTATCAAGTACTTAAAGAAAATCTCTTCCTTTTATTTTATTTCCTTGAGAAGATTAGGACTAAGCCGTCAACTTTGGCCATGGTTCAATGTTACTGTATATACATCAGTACTTCGTTGTTTTGGAGTTTGACACCATTATATTCCGTGGAAAATTAGAAAAAGCTCTTCTTAATCGCTGTTCAGAATCTTAACTGGATAGCTCCTACGAAAAACAATTAGTCCTCATACACATACCTATTCAAAACATGTCACTATTTCTTTCTTATTTTAGTTCATAATCTTCCATTTACACCCTCATAACACACTATAAAACAAGTTACACCAACTCAACTTATAATCATTTGAGCTTAACCAAGTTTGTCGAGAAACCATATACCTTGCATCGAACACTTTTCAAACCAACCTGCACCATGGAACAGGAACTCATCAAGTTCAAAGGTTCATGGAAAGGCAACAAGAGTTGCTTCAAGTGAAGCTGGATATGATCCAAGGATGAGGTGGCGTGCTGCTAATCCAGCAGTAGAGACCACACGCGCTTGGAAGGGACAACATGGTCGTGCGGCGAACTCAGATAACACCTCACTTGATAACGATGAAACTTTCAACAGTTTCATTCGACGTGCCAAGGGTAAACTTAGAAACGTGTCCCACATCGGTCGGGAGCAGAGCAACGTTACACCTGTACCACTACGAGATGATGACGAGGCTAATGCTAGGGATAACCTAAACGACCAGTTTTCAAATTTTATCAAGAGTTCGAAGAAGAAGTTGAGAAGTACATCAAGCATGAGGAAGCATGGTTCCTTCAACAGACGGTGACCATTGATAAACCAGGGAACCTCAAAGAGAGTGATTTGACATGTGGGTCCATCCAATATTCTGTTATATATACTGCATGAAAATAAGATCCTAAGCCATGCAAGCATTATTATACTTTACATTTTTTTCTATTTCAAGCACAGTAAATGTGAAATGTTTATTTGGGGGGAATAATTTCGACTGGTTTATTGTTTGTTTGTAAGAAATTAATATACATTGATGTTTTGTCTTTAATGAAAGGTTTCTGATTAATCTGTAGTATTTTTATTGAAAGAATAATTAATATCAGTTTATTAACAGGAAGGATCAGAGGGCAGCTATATATAGGAAATGACTCAATGAACATACATACCTGCATTAGACCCAACACCTCTACTTCTTCACCGACTTTAATGACGCCTTGTTCAACACGGCCAGTGGCAACTGTTCCACGTCCCTTCATCACAAATGAAAAATATAAAGCAGCTGAAATGATGGAAACCATTGCCCCCATATTTATTTATGTCCATACAATCCAATATATGTAATGAAACAAATGCAGATTTTGAGAGAACTAAGTGTTGAAAATAGAAATTTTGATATTCTCTTTAAGGGAAAAAAAAACAATTATATGAGACAACAGTTTTTAAAGCACTATGTTAAGATTTAAATTACCACTGCGTCATATCATTACAAAGAGCAAGGTCGTAACAAATGCTACCTCCTTTCCTTTTTTATTCTTCAAAAACCCTAGACCGAATTAAGAATTTGAAATTTAAGATTTTGAAATTTTATCCTTCACCTAACTAGAGATTTAGAAGAACAAGAAAGAATTTGTTAAAGTGACCACAGTTACAAAGATGACCGGCATTATAAACATCTATTCCACATATGCTCCAGTGTTCATAATCCCATCTGCTTATGATGTTAAGCACATCAATAATTGTTGTAGTTTGAGTGAACTGAAGGAGCATATAAGGAATTTAAAGCAATTTTAACGTAAACAGAATAGTAATAAATAGTACTTCTTAAACAGTGTCGTTACCTAAACGGTGTTTATACTGGAGCAGATGGAAAGTGATAGAACATGATAAAAACACAAGACTTACATTACAAATTGTAACAATTTTATAACTGAGGCCATCTTTACTTGAATGAATCTGCTTTCTTCAAAAATTAACCCAAAAAATAAAGTTCAGGTCCTTTTACCTGAATTGAGAACACATCTTCAATTGGCATTAGGAAGGGCTTGTCAAGTTGGCGAACAGGGTCAGGAATGTATGCATCTACAACATCCATTAATTTTAGAATGGCCTATCTTCCAATCTCGTCATTTGTACCCTGTAAAGCAGACAACGCTGAACCTCTAATGATCGGGATTTCATCCCCAGGGAACTTGTAGAAGCTCAGTAGCTCTGCAAAAAACATTATCATAAAAACACATTTTAGCAAACACAAAGATTACAGAAACTTAAGCAGGTTTATTCATTTTCTGAGCATGGACAAGAGAAGAGAAGCCTTAGAGAAACACCCTACCACGTAACTCCATTTCTACAAGCTCTAACAACTCTGGATCATCAACAGCATCAACTTTATTTAGAAAGCAAACAAGAGATGGCACACCAACATGCATAATACATTTAAAGATAAAATATGTCAATCTAGAAGTAAGGAGAAAGGTGTAGACGTTCTAGGTATATATATACAAACCACATCAGTAGAATACCTACTTGGCGAGCAAGAAGAATGTGCTCCTTGGTTTGAGGCATTGGTTCATCAGGTGCAGATACAACAAGTATACCACCATCCATCTGGGCAGCTCCCGTAATCATATTCTGAAAAAAAAAACAGACAATTATAAAGCATACAGTGAAAAAGAATTAATTTCTTATTTAAACTAAATAAAACCATTAGATAAACCATCTAGTAAGTACATCAAGGCAAGCTGGAATGCTAAACCCACCAGCATTCATGGAAAATAGGAATCTGACAAATGCAGCTGTTGCCAATATACAGTGTAATCAATACCTATAAAATATATTTTGTTACAAACTAATCTACTTCCAAATTCCTAGCATAAATTTTCCATCTCATTTTGAAAAGAAGGTCAGGCTACACAAGCACCAAAATATGCTAAATTCCACAATTAACTATTATACAAGGTAAAATTGCTTAAATTTGTTCGCCACAACTTAGCCACCCAGCTTCCGTTAGGCAATTGATAACTCCAATAAAAAAAAACATTCTTAGAGAAACTAAACCAAATTCGAAAGCTTACTTTAACATAATCCGCGTGTCCAGGGCAGTCCACATGCGCATAACGTCGTTTTGCAGTCTCATACTCCACATGAGCCTGAAAACCGAAATATAGAGCAAGCATACATATCAACAGAAAACAACACAATCGATTGCAAGACCAAAAGAGTGCGATTCCATACCGTTGCAATGGTGATTCCTCTCTTCTTCTCTTCAGGAGCCTTGTCAATTTCATCAAAGGCCACAGCCTTAGCCTTCCCTTCATCCGCAAGCACCTGATCAAACCTAATTGAGTAATAAACACCAAAACATCCACCTCAACACACATTTAAACAAAGAGTGAATCAAGACCTTGGTGATTGCCGCAGTTAGCGTGGTCTTCCCATGATCCACGTGTCCAATAGTTCCGACATTAACGTGAGGCTTCCTGCAAAGTCAAACAATAAAATGAACAAAACAAGTAAAAGACATACTAATAACGATTAATGTTACTTGTATATTTTAAATTTTGCGACGAAAAAGAGAAAGCGAGAGTGTTACGTTCTGGTGAAAGTTGCCATGGATCTCCACCATGGATTGGAATTGAAAGAATATAAGGCGGTGGAGGTGGAGTCACTGGGAGTAGAGAGAGGAGAACGAGATACGGAAGAGTGGATTTGAGAGGCTAAGGGGAAGAGGCGGCGAGAAGTGGAAGAGGAGTGTCTGAGAAGAAGAATGGCCATTGAAGAAGTGATGAGGAGAATGAAAAGCCCTAACTATGGAGTGCAGAGGCGAGGGTTTTAGGAGAAGGAAGACAAAAGCGAAGAGCAGTGAGTGCGAAGAGCGAGGGTTTTAGAATGGGCGCCCGACACCGACCCGTCATATTCGTGCGGCCCAATTCGAGCACTCTCATAATGTTTCGAAGCACATACATACTTCTTTTTTTTCTGTTACAAATGTTTTTTTCTTCTTGCTCCGACAGAAAATATTTGAAGTGATTTTTATCTTATTGACTTAATTTAAAGTTTTAGATAAATGAATTAATTCGTGTCTGGTTTAACTTATTTAGTTAAATGGTATCTTTTGGTAAAATTTAGGTATATTTTATGAGAAATAATTCTGTTCGAGGTAGAAAAAATTATATATTAGGACAGGGTTATTCTGGTTCAAAAACTGACCATTTTTCTCTTTATTTTATTTTTTTTATGAAAATGCATTAACTTGTGATAAGTATAAATAAAATGAATAAATAAATTAAAAGATAATTTATGTAATATAGGTTTTACTTGTTTGTTTAGTATAGATGCTTTATATTCAACTTTTTTCATTTTGAGTCAACTCTAATTTTCTTTTCTTATTTTTTAAACGAATGTATAGATAGGAGTTTTATACTTTTAGTCGGTATTTCCTCTTTTGAATTTTTAAACGAATGTATATAATTGTTTCTTTGCTTAAAATCATTTGCTTTTGTCGATGAAATCATATAAAATAGTTACGTATTGTTGCTCTTTTGTAAGCAATAAAATATTTTCGATTTTAATGTTGTGATACTTTTCAATTAAATTTGTTTTTTAAGAAACTTTTAAAGGACAATGTTCTCTTTGCATATTTTACTCCTTATCAATCTTTATTAGTATACTTTGACTTCAATTGAAGGGAGCCTAATGGTTGATTGGATGATTCAATTTCTATTTTAAACTCTCCTTTGGTTGATGGAAATATCATGGTGAAAGAAAAAAGAAAAATTTAATGATGGGATGTTGCTTGATGATGGACAATCTCTATCTTGTACTTCTAAGATTTAGTTTTAGACATGTTCCTACAAAACTTAAGTGCTCATATTTTTGCACTATTATTTTGGTAGACTTCAAGATTTAATAATTTATAATATTTTTGTTGATGTTAATTTTTATTGTATATTTTCTTATCATACATATTAATATGTATGATACAAAAAATATGTAATAAATATCAATATCAACAAAAATATTATAAGTTATTAAATTACAAATTAAAACTTCATATAATGTATCAACTTATATTGAACTATGGATTATTTATAATATTATATATTAGAAAAAATGGTTAAAATTGAATTCGGATATATATATATATATATATATATATTAATAAATAAATAAAGGTTAAAGCTTCTAACCAGAACCTTGATCATGCAAAAAATTGTGTTAGGTGTACAAACATATTTAATATTTATTTTATATAACTTAAATCTATATTTACCTGTATTTTTCTATTATATTTTCTTTTTTCCTTTTAATTTACAAAATTATTATCTCGTTTTAATATGATTTTTATTTTATATGATGGTGAAAATAACTATTCTTGTTTTTGTTTTTTGTGTATAGCTTTTTGTTCTCGATTCATTTGAACATATACTTTGCTGGTTGGATTTGTTATTTTGAGCCAATTCCTCCGAGAAATTGACTTTCATACGAATCTTTGAAAACATGAAACAAATTAAAAGTAGAAAACAATTTATAAAATGTAATAGTTTTTCTTCGTATTGTTAATCACTTTGACTATACATTTAAATTTAGCACAACAGTGAATTGAAATTAATATTATCATTTTTAAAAACACTTTATGAACAATATTGATATAGTACAATTCGGTTAAAATAGTATAGTCCAAATTAAAATTAATATAGTTTGATTCAAAAGTGTAATTAGAAAAAATGTTTGGTTCATAACAGTTGGTTCATATCGTTGTTCGGTTCACTAAATGCAGTTTAGTTTGTTAGAATAAAAGACAATTCAATTCAATTTGTTTGAATAAAATTAACGAAAATTTGTATGAATTAAATATAAAATATGTGACAATAATACTGACTTTGTATGTGGTAATGACACTTGCTTGACATATGACACTGCCATGTGTCATAATGTTGACTTGGATGTGAACAATTTTTTAAAATTTTTTAAAAAATTTTAAAAATAAAAAAAATAACGAAATGACACATGATTGTCGTTGTTCACTTTTGGTTAACAATTTAAATGTCGTCACAAAAAATAATCAAATTGATCATAATTTATACAAATATTTTAACACATAAAAAAAGTCACATCAGATTATAAGAGAAAATTGTCAAAATATCATTGTCCTTCATAAAAATATGACCAAATCGAAGAAAGAGAAACGAAACTTGGGACAAATGATGTCTTTAAGAATAAAAAAAATAATATTCTCTTCCCCCGACCTCTTCACCTTTTATCTACAACTTCCCTCTTTTCTTCAGAATTTGCTCATTCCTCGTGCTCATTGGAAGGTGTTGCGCTTTCCTATCACACAAAGGTGTTGTCTTCTTCCGGTGAAGTGTGGGCTGGCTTACGTTTGTGTGATGTCCGAAATTACCCATATCCTCGATTAATCCGGTTGGGCTGAATCCAGCCAAACCCGAATGTTGCTTAGCTCTAGGTGCAGAGCTGAACTTAGGGTTTTGTTGTTTGTTCCTTGGTCTTCTATCAATCCAACACATTTGATCCTTGCATAAACTTGGAAAGCTTAATAATTTAGGAGACAAACATGCTAGTTTATGAAAGCATAAATACAATGTAGGCATACACAAACTTAAACATAAAACATAAACCACAAAAGTGACTAACTCCTAATAAAGCAAATATTATTAAAAAAGTAAAACACCCATGTCACATCATAAAAATAAATAATTATAAATATATTTAAATAATGGTTTAACACATCTCAAGACATCTAATGCATCATCAATATTCTTTGGACAACAATATAAATCATATTAACTACTAAGAATATTTTGTTGTAACGACTAAACATTGATAATGAAGTATGTCAAACAACAAACCCATCTTATTCATCTTTGAATTGATTTATCATCAACCAAAACAAAACCTTCTAATTATCACATTTTACCATCACATGTATGTAATCTGGCCTAATATTAATTTTCTTTTGGAACAACCAATATTCGCATGATATACACAAACACTGATGTTTAACATTTTTCACTAACTATGATCATTAACTGCAAAAAGTATTAAACTTGAATATTTTGTTAACTTCTTGATTTAATTTACTCACAAAAAATATTAAACTACCAAAACATTGAATATTTTATTTATACTGAAACTAAATATTTATAGGTATTTATTTTAATACAAAAAATTTTATCAGGTTTTTATCTTCTCCCACGCGCATGAACTAACCCCTAAACGGAATCTCTGCCGGCACACTTTAGAGCAAACCACAGCCATTGACGGCCAAAAAAAGGGCCTGGAAAATCAAATTGCCGGTTGCGAAGCCGCCGTCCCGAACCAGATCGCCACCGTCGCGAGCCACCTACGCGAACACAACCAGATCGGTGTTGCGAGCCACCTCCGCTGCGACGAAACCAGAGCCAGCAGATGTCTCGCGAAACCAGGCTGCCACGACGAACCACCACACGTTGACGAAGCCACGCGTTGCAGAACCACTGCGAATCAGATCGACGACGAGGGCACTTTCTGACGTGAAATCCCCATCACTGCGGCGCCGGCTACCACGCAGCCACCTGCGATGAAAAAAGCTGCCCGGAGAAGACGCGAAACCAGACGCGAACACACCTACATTGCGAGAATCCTCCACCTCCGTTCCAAACAGAACCGCAGGCCACCGTGACAGAAATTGATGTCGATTGCGCCAATGTGACAGCCACCACGGTACCTACAAAAAACCAGACTAGATAGACCCCCGCGAAGCAACCCACCGTCGATGAGAACGCAACTTCAAGAAAGGGTTCAGTCTTCTTCATCGAGATTTGGCCGTGCTCAATGAAGAAGAAGGGTTTGAAATCCAAGCGAGAGACGAAAGGTTAAAGAAATTGGGGATTTAGGGTTCTTCGAAACCCTTGAGAATAAGATTTGGGGATTATCTTGATTAGGGCTGCCAACGTTTGGTGACTTCAAATTCGAAATAGACAACCTAAAAAATACGTTGTTTTTTGGTTGATTCTAAACAAAGCATTCATTCATCTACGATCACAGAACTAATGCAGTCTCTCAAGTCACACCATGCTGTTTCATCTTCTCTTTTCAATCAATTCTCTTATCAGTCTATGACATTCTTCCTCTCTTTCTCAACCAAAAGCTGCTGCCTACACTTCAACGAAACCACTTCAATAATTGATTACCTGAATTCCGACTTGCAGTTCTCCAGAACCCAATCCCTTTATGTCTCCAAACGTGTTTCAGGGTGCAGATTCCCTCAAAACCCCTTATCAGTGCTCATTTTCTTCAAACAAATAGGCTTTTCGCAAAGCCAGATTCTCTTCCTGATTCGTCAAAAGACCCCAGATACTGTTTACAAACGTTGAGAAAATCTTGAGATCCAAAATTCAGCTCTTTCAGATGTCTGGATTCCAGGGTTACGAGTTATGCAGCTTCATTTCAAAGAATCCCTCCATTTTGACTCATAGCTTGAAGAAAACATTGGTCCCCTCAATTGAAGCTATTAGGAAAATTGTCTACGACCAGAAAGATTTTATTCTTGTTTTGCACAGATGTGGTTGGATACTCCCAAAGTACAAAAGAATTATGGAGAATGTCATCTTCTTGGAGAGTTGTGGCATTCTTGGGACTCATCTTTCATTGCTACTCAAACTTCATCCAAGGCTTTTCGTTGCACAGCGGTCTACTATTGAAAACAATGTTTCTCGAGCTGTAGACTTGGGTTTCCGTGAAAATTCAAGAATGCTTGTCCATGCAATTCATACATTAAGTTGTTTGAGCGATAAAACATTTGAGAGAAAGTTGAAACTAATTAATTGTTTTGGTTTTTCGAAGGATGAGGGCCTGCAAATGTTCAAGAGAACTCCGACTTTGTTTAGAACATCAGAGAAGAAGTTGAAAGTTGGAATGAAATTCTTCTTGCATACAGTTATGCTGCCCAAGTCAGTCCTTATTCACCAGCCTAAGATTTTAATGTACAACATGGAGGATCGCGTGCTTCCTCGATATAAAGTCTTCCAACTGTTGAAATCAAAAAATCTCTGCAAGAAAGTCCCCAGTTATATTCATGTGTTGTGCTTGTCTGAGGAGATGTTCTTGGACAAGTATATATCACAGTTCAGAGAAAATGCAGAGGAGTTATTAGTAGCATACAAGGGTCATTATCTGGAGGCATAACCATACCTTCAATTCTGTTTTTTCACTCTTCCACAGGGTTCTAATACTGAAATTATTTAGATAGTGTTGTGCATAACCATGGAATGTCTCATTGTAGTAATGAAGATGGCTCGTTTATTGTATCTGTTTATTGATTATGCATCTTTCTTTCCCATGGTAATTTGGTGGTCATAAGAACCTTGGAAGATCCACACGAAAATAAGCAATCCACTTTGACTGCTCCTTTAAAGAGGTATGCAGAGTATACTTTTCTTGATCTTGTTGACTTGTTCCCCAACTGGGATATGCTCCAACGTTGAATTGTAAAATTAGCCTGTATTCATCTTCCAGCACCCTTGTTTAGCTTTTAAATCGCTGAGCATTAATTAGACTGTTTCGATGTTGTGAATTATGTAAGTTAATTTGATTAGTCAAATTTGTATGTGCGTAAGTAGGATTGATATCGAGTTTCCTTTTACTCCCTTCCACCTTCTACTATTAAGAGAGAAAAAATCAAGAAGAACGTGGGTTGCATTAGTAAATCTTAGGTGGTACTTGAAAGTTGAAACCATTGAGACATTATTATGCTGCTTTATTGTCAACGTTTAAGACTGCTTTTTTTTAATGGCTTTTCAATGAGGGACTAAAGGTATGCATCACTGCTTTCACTTGTTTATCACTGGAATATATTTGGTAGTATTTGAACTAAGCTAAAAAATGCCAAAATATAATCCCTTCAACTGCAGCTGCAACAAATCTTCTTACAATCTCTTTCCCTTACAAGATGGACCATTCTTTGCTGTGACAGTTTCATCTTGTCACCTTGCAGTGGCCCTCCAGCCCCGTCTTATGATGTCCTGACTCAACAGCTAAACCTGAAAACAATCAAAGAAGAGTTCATATTTTGTATATTAATTCTGATGCATTATCTTTGAAGGTCCGTCTCATGATATTTTGTATCACTCTTCTGCAGGGTTGTTATATTATAATAGATAAATATTACAATAGACAACATATGTGTATAAGGACATACATTAAAAGAAATAATTATCTATTTATTTTAAAAATCAAATAATTTTAAAAATAATCTTTAGAAATACATATCGTGGGTTAAATCGATTCAATATAGAATTCGAGCATTTTAGAGATTTGTATGAAGATTTTAAATTTAAAAAACTAATAATAGTATTTAAGAACTAAAATAATAATTTATTAGATATTAAAGGTTAGAGTTGAAATATATTTTTATTTTTACGGTAAATCAGTTTAATAATAAATCAAATGAATAAAATAATTATTCAGAGAAGTAATACTTTAAACATAATATATTCTTTAATAATTTATTAAATGACCAACTAATTATAAATTCTAAAATTATAAATTTAATATAATAATAAA
This sequence comes from Vigna unguiculata, assembly GCF_037176805.1. Classification (NCBI taxonomy): domain Eukaryota; kingdom Viridiplantae; phylum Streptophyta; class Magnoliopsida; order Fabales; family Fabaceae; genus Vigna; species Vigna unguiculata. The sequence goes on along the minus strand of NC_140792.1, from coordinate 37,377,293 downwards.
ACAAAAAAAAATATTACTTCTCTAAATATAGGGAGCCCATTAACTATAATACAGTAACATTCGCAAGAAATTTTTTTTCTTCTAGTCTCTAAAATACACCATTTCAAAGTATAGTTTATTGTTAACTCTACTTGGTTACATAGTGAACTAATTTTCAAGTCTTTTATTAATGGTGGTAAATTCAAAACCCCATTACCATTATGAAAAAGCAGATAAGTTCTTGCATGTGATTGTTAGGTGTAATAAAGTAGTTTCGAACCTTAGTGTAGTCAAAGTTCTCTCTAATAACAACCGTCCCACCTTAAAAAAACACTTACGAGAATCATAAAAGCTGGTCCAGTATTTTGAATTTGAGTCAAAATAACTGGTTCTAGAAGTGTCAAGTTTGGTACATAATGGTTTGTTTTCTAAAAGATGGTGGTAGTGACATAAATCAGCGGTGGAACCGGGAAGAGTAAATGGTATAAGAAAGAAGAAATCTTTGGCGTGAGTTGAAAATTAGAACTTTGTTTCTTTCGAGCTGCATGACTTGGACTCGCTTTCCCCCCCTCTCTTTCTGTCTTTTGTGAAAGAACATGACAACATTAAACTATCTATTAACTGAGATAAATGTGGAAGCAATACTCAACCAGCAATGTTAGATTGAGATAAATTTAACTACGGTTGATACACTACACCATGAACATGCAAAAATAAAATTCCAGAAGCATATTCGTTTTAATGTTTGGTATGGTAGGAGCCACTTACATTCTGGCTCTCTGATCGTAATTTAAAATTCAACAAGTGCGATGAGTTGTTTAATTTCCACATAAAGACACACGAATAATAATTACCCATAACCCCATAAGCATCTTATATATATGGGAATGACGTGATTCTTGCAAGCTGCAACTGAAACTTTTGTTTATTTCGCCAATTCTGAATAAGGGTCCTCTTGGAATCTGATACCATCTAGCTGCTCCATGGAAAACTCTCATGTTTGTGAGGGTGGGAGAGGAAGATACTGATTTTTGATGAAAGAGATAAATGTTTATGTTTATTTTTTTTGCTTTTTATTATGATAATAAGAGATAATTAAAACAGCAGTATACAATACTAACCATAGAATTATCAAGTACTTAAAGAAAATCTCTTCCTTTTATTTTATTTCCTTGAGAAGATTAGGACTAAGCCGTCAACTTTTGCCATGGTTCAATGTTACTGTATATACATCAGTACTTCGTTGTTTTGGAGTTTGACACCATTATATTTTGTGGAAAATTAGAAAAAGCTCTTCTTAATCGCTGTTCAGAATCTTAACTGGATAGCTCCTACGAAAAACAATTAGTCCTCATACACATACCTATTCAAAACATGTCACTATTTCTTTCTTATTTTAGTTCATAATCTTCCATTTACACCCTCATAACACACTATAAAACAAGTTACACCAACTCAACTTATAATCATTTGAGCTTAACCAAGTTTGTCGAGAAACCATATACCTTGCATCGAACACTTTTCTAACCAACCTGCATCATGGAACAGGAACTCATCATGTTCAAAGGTTCATGGAAAGGCAACAAGAGTTGCTTCAAGTGAAGCTGGATATGATCCAAGGATGAGGTGGCGTGCTGCTAATCCAGCAGTAGAGACCACACGCGCTTGGAAGGGACAACATGGTCGTGCGGCGAACTCAGATAACACCTCACTTGATAACGATGAAACTTTCAACAGTTTCATTCGACGTGCCAAGGGTAAACTTAGAACCGTGTCCCACATCGGTCGGGAGCAGAGCAACGTTACACCTGTACCACTACGAGATGACGACGAGGCTAATGCTAGGGATAACCTAAACGACCAGTTTTCGAATTTTATCAAGAGTTCGAAGAAGAAGTTGAGAAGTACATCAAGCATGAGGAAGCATGGTTCCTTCAACAGACGGTGACCATTGATAAACCAGGGAACCTCAAAGAGAGTGATTTGACATGTGGGTCCATCCAATATTCTGTTATATATACTGCATGAAAATAAGATCCTAAGCCATGGAAGCATTATTATACTTTACATTTTTTTCTATTTCAAGCACAGTAAATGTGAAATGTTTATTTGGGGGGAATAATTTCGACTGGTTTATTTTTTGTTTGTAAGAAATTAATATACATTGATGTTTTGTCTTTAATGAAAGGTTTCTGATTAATCTGTAGTGTTTTTATTGAAAGAATAATTAATATCAGTTTATTAACAGGAAGGATCAGAGGGCAGCTATATATAGGAAATGACTCAATGAACATACATACCTGCATTAGACCCAACACCTCTACTTCTTCACCGACTTTAATGACGCCTTGTTCAACACGGCCAGTGGCAACTGTTCCACGTCCCTTCATCACAAATGAAAAATATAAAGCAGCTGAAATGATGGAAACCATTGCCCCCATATTTATTTATGTCCATACAATCCAATATATGTAATGAAACAAATGCAGATTTTGAGAGAACTAAGTGTTGAAAATAGAAATTTTGATATTCTCTTTAAGGAAAAAAAAACAATTATATGAGACAACAGTTTTTAAAGCACTATGTTAAGATTTAAATTACCACTGCGTCATATCATTACAAAGAGCAAGGCCGTAACAAATGCTACCTCCTTTCCTTTTTTATTCTTCAAAAACCCTAGACCGAATTAAGAATTTGAAATTTAAGATTTTGAAATTTTATCCTTCACCTAACTAGAGATTTAGAAGAACAAGAAAGAATTTGTTAAAGTGACCACAGTTACAAAGATGACCGGTATTATAAACATCTATTCCACATATGCTCCAGTGTTCATAATCCCATCTGCTTATGATGTTAAGCACATCAATAATTGCTGTAGTTTGAGTGAACTGAAGGAGCATATAAGGAATTTAAAGCAATTTTAACGTAAACAGAATAGTAATAAATAGTACTTCTTAAACAGTGTCGTTACCTAAACGGTGTTTATACTGGAGCAGATGGAAAGTGATAGAACATGATAAAAACACAAGACTTACATTACAAATTGTAACAATTTTATAACTGAGGCCATCTTTACTTCAATGAATCTGCTTTCTTCAAAAATTAACCCAAAAAATAAAGTTCAGGTCCTTTTACCTGAATTGAGAACACATCTTCAATTGGCATAGGAAGGGCTTGTCAAGTTGGCGAACAGGGTCAGGAATGTATGCATCTACAACATCCATTAATTTTAGAATGGCCTGTCTTCCAATCTCGTCATTTGTACCCTGTAAAGTAGACAACGCTGAACCTCTAATGATCGGGATTTCATCCCCAGGGAACTTGTGGAAGCTCAGTAGCTCTGCAAAAAACATTATCATAAAAACACATTTTAGCAAACACAAAGATTACAGAAACTTAAGCAGGTTTATTCATTTTCTGAGCATGGACAAGAGAAGAGAAGCCTTAGAGAAACACCCTACCACGTAACTCCATTTCTACAAGCTCTAACAACTTTGGATCATCAACAGCATCAACTTTATTTAGAAAGCAAACAAGAGATGGCACACCAACCTGCATAATACATTTAACGATAAAATATGTCAATCTAGAAGTAAGGAGAAAGGTGTAGACGTTCTAGGTATATATATACAAACCACATCAGTAGAATACCTACTTGGCGAGCAAGAAGAATGTGCTCCTTGGTTTGAGGCATTGGTCCATCAGGTGCAGATACAACAAGTATACCACCATCCATCTGGGCAGCTCCCGTAATCATATTCTGAAAAAAAAAAACAGACAATTATAAAGCATACAGTGAACAAGAATTAATTTGTTATTTAAACTAAATAAAACCATTAGATAAACCATCTAGTAAGTACATCAAGGCAAGCTGGAATGCTAAACCCACCAGCATTCATGGAAAATAGGAATCTGACAAATGCAGCTGTTGCCAATATACAGTGTAATCAATACCTATAAAATATATTTTGTTACAAACTAATCTACTTCCAAATTCCTAGCATAAATTTTCCATCTCATTTTGAAAAGAAGGTCAGGCTACACAAGCACCAAAATATGCTAAATTCCACAATTAACTATTATACAAGGTAAAATTGCTTAAATTTGTTCGCCACAACTTAGCCACCCAGCTTCCGTTAGGCAATTGATAACTCCAATAAAAAAAAAATTCTTAGAGAAACTAAACCAAATTCGAAAGCTTACTTTAACATAATCCGCGTGTCCAGGGCAGTCCACATGCGCATAATGTCGTTTTGCAGTCTCATACTCCACATGAGCCTGAAAACCGAAATATAGAGCAAGCATACATATCAACAGAAAACAACATAATCGATTGCAAGACCAAAAGAGTGCGATTCCATACCGTTGCAATGGTGATTCCTCTCTTCTTCTCTTCAGGAGCCTTGTCAATTTCATCAAAGGCCACAGCCTTAGCCTTCCCTTCATCTGCAAGCACCTGATCAAACCTAATTGAGTAATAAACACCAAAACATCCACCTCAACACACATTTAAACAAAGAGTGAATCAAGACCTTGGTGATTGCCGCAGTTAGTGTGGTCTTCCCATGATCCACGTGTCCAATAGTTCCGACATTAACGTGAGGCTTCCTGCAAAGTCAAACAATAAGATGAACAAAACAAGTAAAAGACATACTAATAACGATTACTGTTACTTGTATATTTTAAATTTTGCGACGAAAAAGAGAAAGCGAGAGTGTTACGTTCTGGTGAAAGTTGCCATGGATCTCCACCATGGATTGGAATTGAAAGAATAGAAGGAGGTGGAGGTGGAGTCACTGGGAGTAGAGAGAGGAGAATGAGATACGGAAGAGTGGATTTGAGAGGCTAAGGGGAAGAGGCGGCGAGAAGTGGAAGAGGAGTGTCTGAGAAGAAGAGTGGCCATTGAAGAAGTGATGAGGAGAATGAAAATCCCTAACTATGGAGTACAGAGGCGAGGGTTTTAGGAGAAGGAAGACAAAAGCGAAGAGCAGTGAGTGCGAAGAGCGAGGGTTTTAGAATGGGCGCCCGACACCGACCTGTCATATTCGTGCGGCCCAATTCGAGCACTCTCATAATGTTTCGTAGCACATACATACTTCTTTTTTTCTGTTACAAATGTTTTTTTCTTCTTGCTTCGACAGAGAATATTTGAAGTGATTTTTATCTTATTGACTTAATTTAAAGTTTTAGATAAATGAATTAATTCGTGTCTGGTTTAACTTATTTAGTTAAATGGTATCTTTTGGTAAATTTTAGGTATACTTTATGAGAAATAATTCTGTTCGAGGTAGAAAAAATTATATATTAGGACAGGGTTATTCTGGTTCAAAAACTGACCATTTTTCTCTTTATTTTATTTTTTTTATAAAAATGCATTAACCTGTGATAAGTATAAATAAAATGAATAAATAAATTAAAAGATAATTTATGTAATTAAGCACTGTTATTTATATTCAATGTAATATAGGTTTTACTTGTTTGTTTAGTATAGATGCTTTATATTCAACTTTTTTCATTTTGAGTCAACTCTAATTTTCTTTTCTTATTTTTTAAACGAATGTATAGATAGGAGTTTTATACTTTTAGTCGGTATTTCCTCTTTTGAATTTTTAAACGAATGTATATAATTGTTTCTTTGCTTAAAATCATTTGCTTTTGTCAATGAAATCATATAAAATAGTTACGTATTGTTGCTCTTTTGTAAGCAATAAAATATTTTCGATTTTAATGTTGTGATACTTTTCAATTAAATTTGTTTTTTAAGAAACTTTTAAAGGACAATGTTCTCTTTGCATCTTTTACTCCTTATCAATCTTTATTATTATACTTTGACTTCAATTGAAGGGAGCCTAATGGTTGATTGGATGATTCAATTTCTATTTTAAACTCTCCATTGGTTGATGGAAATATCATGGTGAAAGAAAAAAGAAAAATTTAATGATGGGAAGTTGCTTGATGATGGACAATCTCTATCTTGTACTTCTAAGATTTAGTTTTAGACATGTTCCTACAAAACTTAAGTGCTCATATTTTTGAACTATTATTTTGGTAGACTTCAAGATTTAATAATTTATAATATTTTTGTTGATGTTAATTTTTATTGTATATTTTCTTATCATACATATTAATATGTATGATACAAAAAATATGTAATAAATATCAATATCAACAAAAATATTATAAGTTATTAAATTACAAATTAAAACTTGATATAATGTATCAACTTATATTGAACTATGGATTATTTATAATATTATATATTAGAAAAAAAGGTTAAAATTGAATTCGGATATATATATATATATATATATATATATATATATATATATATATTAATAAATAAATAAAGGTTAAAGCTTCTAACTAGAACCTTGATCATGCAAAAAATTGTGTTAGGTGTACAAACATATTTAATATTTATTTTATATAACTTAAATCTATATTTACCTGTATTTTTCTATTATATTTTCTTTTTTCCTTTTAATTTACAAAATTATTATCTCGTTTTAATATGATTTTTATTTTATATGATGGTGAAAATAACTATTCTTGTTTTTGTTTTTTGTGTATAGCTTTTTGTTCTCGATTCATTTGAACATATACTTTGCTGGTTGGATTTGTTATTTTGAGCCAATTCCTTCGAGAAATTGACTTTCATACGAATCTTTGAAAACATGAAACAAATTAAAAGTAGAAAACAATTTATAAAATGTAATAGTTTTGCTTCGTATTGTTAATCACTTTGACTATACATTTAAATTTAGCACGACAGTGAATTGAAATTAATATTATCATTTTTAAAAACACTTTATGAACAATATTGATATAGTACAATTCGGTTAAAATAGTATAGTCCAAATTAAAATTAATATAGTTTGATTCAAAAGTGTAATTAGAAAAAATGTTTGGTTCATAACAGTTGGTTCATATCGTTGTTCGGTTCACTAAATTCAGTTTAGTTTGTTAGAATAAAAGACAATTCAATTCAATTTGTTTGAATAAAATTAACGAAAATTTGTATGAATTAAATATAAAATATGTGACAATAATACTGACTTTGTATGTGGTAATGACACTTGCTTGACATATGACACTGCCATGTGTCATAATGTTGACTTGGATGTGAACAATTTTTTAAAATTTTTTAAAAAATTTAAAAAATAAAAAAAATAACAAAATGACACATGATTGTCGTTGTTCACTTTTGGTTAATGTATCACACCTAGCCGGTTTTGCTAGTTCACCAACACATGTCATCCTTGACCGACAACCCATATCGGACAAGGCTGGGGGACTGGTGTACCGTACCTAGCCAAAACTCAATCAAGTAAATAGTACACACGTCAAAACCACATACCATCTAGTACCCGGACACCACCAGTACAAACCATCTAGGCAGGTAGCCGGCCGAAACCGACTACTTGTCTAGAAAGTTAGCCAACGTCAATACCCTATCTTCAATAGACCCCTAAGACCTGTTTCAGGACCAGGCCCACTCATGGCCCAAGCTGGGGCCCAAGCTAGAGCCCAAGTCAAGGCCCAGCCCATGAAATGGTCAAACATCATTAAATGCTCTATAAATACACGTGGACCCCATCATTTAAAGGTACGCTTTCATTAATTGCTGATTTGACTCTCTGAGAGCTTTGACTTACTTGAGCTTCAGAGATTCTTCTGCAGGTAACCCCTCCTGGGTTCAAGCCGACATCTATCGAATGGGAAGAGGCCAACTGAGGAGATAACGGACTACATGGTAAGGTGACTCTTATGTCTGACTTCTTATTTGTTCTCTGCAGGAACAATAAACAATTTAAATGTCGTCACAAAAAATAATCAAATTGATCATAATTTATACAAATTAATATTTTTTTAACTTAAAAAAATAAAATGATATTTTAACACATAAAAAAAGTCACATCAGATTATAAGAGAAAATTGTCAAAATATCATTGTCCTTCATAAAAATATGACCAAATCGAAGAAAGAGAAACGAAACTTGGGACAAATGATGTCTTTAAGAATAAAAAAAATAATATTCTCTTCCCCCGACCTCTTCACCTTTTATCTACAACTTCCCTCTTTTCTTCAGAATTTGCTCATTCCTCGTGCTCATTGGAAGGTGTTGCGCTTTCCTATCACACAAAGGTGTTGTCTTCTTCCGGTGAAGTGTGGGCTGGCTTACGTTTGTGTGATGTCCGAAATTACCCATATCCTCGACTAATCCGGTTGGGCTGAATCCAGCCAAACCCGAATGTTGCTTAGCTCTAGGTGCAGAGCTGAACTTAGGGTTTTGTTGTTTGTTCCTTGGTCTTCTATCAATCCAACACATTTGATCCTTGCATAAACTTGGAAAGCTTAATAATTTAGGAGACAAACATGCTAGTTTATGAAAGCATAAATACAATGTAGGCATACACAAACTTAAACATAAAACATAAACCACAAAAGTGACTAACTCCTAATAAAGCAAATATTATTAAAAAAGTAAAACACCCTGTCACATCATAAAAATAAATAATTATAAATATATTTAAATAATGGTTTAACACATCTCAAGACATCTAATGCATCATCAATATTCTTTGGACAACAATATAAATAATATTAACTACTAAGAATATTTTGTTGTAACGACTAAACATTGATAATGAAGTATGTCAAACAACAAACCCATCTTATTCATCATTGGATTGATTTATCATCAACCAAAACAAAACCTTCTAATTATCACATTTTACCATCACATGTATGTAATCTGGCCAAATATTAATTTTCTTTTGGAACAACCAATATTCGCATGATATACATAAACACTGATGTTTAACATTTTTCACTAACTATGATCATTAACTGCAAAAAGTATTAAACTTGAATATTTTGTTAACTTCTTGATTTAATTTACTCACAAAAAATATTAAACTACCAAAACATTGAATATTTTATTTATACTGAAACTAAATATTTATAGGTATTTATTTTAATACAAAAATTTTATCAGGTTTTTATCTTCTCCCACGCGCATGAACTAACCCCTAAACAGAATCTCTGCCGGCACACTTTAGAGCAAACCACAGCCATTGACGGCCAAAAAAAGGGCCTGGAAAATCAAATTGCCGGTTGCGAAGCCGCCGTCCCGAACCAGATCGCCGCCGTCGCGAGCCACCTACGCGAACACAACCAGATCGGTGTTGCGAGCCACCTCCGTTGCGACGAAACCAGAGCCAGCAGATGTCTCGCGGAACCAGGCTGCCACGACGAACCACCACACGTTGACGAAGCCACGCGTTGCAGAATCACTGCGAATCAGATCAACGACGAGGGCACTTTCTGACGCAAAATCCCCATCACTGCGGCGCCGGCCACCACGCAGCCACCTGCGACGAAAAAAGCTGCCCGGAGAAGACGCGAAACCAGACGCGAACACACCTACATTGCGAGAATCCTCCACCTCCATTCCAAACAGAACCGCAGGCCACCGTGACAGAAATCGATGTCGATTGCGCCAATGTGACAGCCACCACGGTACCTGCAAAAAACCAGACCAGACAGACCCCCGCGAAGCAACCCACCGTCGACGAGAACGCAACTTCAAGAAAGGGTTCAGTCTTCTTCATCGTGATTTGGCCGTGCTCAATGAAGAAGAAGGGTTTGAAATCCAAGCGAGAGACGAAAGGTTAAAGAAATTAGGGATTTAGGGTTCTTCGAAACCCTTGAGAATCAGATTTGGTGATTATCTTGATTAGGGCTGCCAACGTTTGGTGACTTCAAATTCGAAATAGACAACCTAAAAAATACGTTGTTTTTTGGTTGATTCTAAACAAAGCATTCATTCATCTACGATCTACGATCACAGAACTAATGCAGTCTCTCAAGTCACACCATGCTGTTTCATCTTCTCTTTTCAATCAATTCTCTTATCAGTCTATGACATTCTTCCTCTCTTTCTCAACCAAAAGCCGTTGCCTACACTTCAACGAAACCATTTCATTAATTGATTACCTGAATTCCGACTTGCAGTTCTCGAGAACCCAATCCCTTTATGTCTCCAAACGTGTTTTAGGTTGCAGATTCCCTCAAAACCCCTTATCAGTGCTCATTTTCTTCAAACAAATAGGCTTTTCCCAAAGCCAGATTCTCTCCCTGATTCGTCAAATACCCCAGATACTGTTTACAAACGTTGAGAAAATCTTGAGACCCAAAATTCAGCTCTTTCAGATGTCTGGATTCCAGGGTTACGAGTTATGCAGCTTCATTTAAAAGAATCCCTCCATTTTGACTCATAGCTTGAAGAAAACATTGGTCCCCTCAGTTGAAGCTATTAGGAAAATTGTCTACGACCAGAAAGATTTTATTCTTGTTTTGCACAGATGTGGCTGGATACTCCCAAAGTACAAAAGAATTATGGAGAATGTCGTATTCCTGGAAAGTTGTGGCATTCTTGGGACTCATCTTTCATTGCTACTCAAACTTCATCCAAGGCTTTTCGTTGCACAACGGTCTACTATTGAAAACAATGTTTCTCGAGCTGTAGACTTGGGTTTTCGTGAAAATTCAAGAATGCTTGTCCATGCAATTCATACATTAAGTTATTTGAGCGATAAAACATTTGAGAGAAAGTTGAAACTAATTAATTGTTTTGGTTTTTCGAAGGATGAGGGCCTGAAAATGTTCAAGAGAACCCCGGCTTTGTTTAGAACATCAGAGAAGAAGTTGAAAGTTGGAATGAAATTCTTCTTGCATACAGTTATGCTGCCCAAGTCAGTCCTTATTCACCAGCCTAAGATTTTAATGTACAGCATGGAGGATCGCGTGCTTCCTCGATATAAAGTCTTCCAACTGTTGAAATCAAAAAATCTCTGCAAGAAAGTCCCCAGTTATATTCATGTGTTGTGCTTGTCTGAGGAGATGTTCTTGGACAAGTATATATCACAGTTCAGAGAAAATGCAGAGGAGTTATTAGTAGCATACAAGGGTCATTATCTGGAGGCATAACCATACCTTCAATTCTGTTTTTTCACTCTTCCACAGGGTTCTAATACTGAAATTATTTAGATAGTGTTGTGCATAACCATGGAATGTCTCATTGTAGTAATGAAGATGGCTCGTTTATTGTATCTGTTTATTGATTATGCATCTTTCTTTCCCATGGTAATTTGGTGGTCATAAGAACCTTGGAAGATCCACACGAAAATAAGCAATCCACTTTGACTGCTCCTTTAAAGAGGTATGCAGAGTATACTTTTCTTGATCTTGTTGACTTGTTCCCCAGCTGGAATATGCTCCAATGTTGAATTGTAAAATTAGCCTGTATTCATCTTCCAGCACCCTTGTTTAGCTTTTAAATCGCTGAGCACTAATTAGACTGTTTCTATGTTGTGAATTATGTAAGTTAATTTGATTAGTCAAATTTGTATGTGCCTAAGTAGGATTGATATCGAGTTTCCTTTTACTCCCTTCCACCTTCTACTATTAAGAGAGAAAAAATCAAGAAGAACGTGGGTTGCATTAGTAAATCTTAGGTGGTACTCTAAAGTTGAAACCATTGAGACATTATTATGCTGCTTTATTGTCAACGTTTAAGACTGCTTTTTTTTAATGGCTTTTCAATGAGGGACTAAAGGTATGCATCACTGCTTTCACTTGTTTATCACTGGAATATATTTGGTAGTATTTGAACTAAGCTAAAAAATGCCAAAATATAATCCCTTCAACTGCAGCTGCAACAAATCTTCTTACAATCTCTTTCCCTTACAAGATGGACCATTCTTTGCTGTGACAGTTTCATCTTGTCACCTTGCAGTGGCCCTCCAGCCCCGTCTTATGATTTCCTGACTCAACAGCTAAACCTGAAAACAATCAAAGAAGAGTTCATATTTTGTATATTAATTTTGATGCATTATCTTTGAAGGTCCGTCTCATGATATTTTGTATCACTCTTCTGCAGGGTTGTTATATTATAATAGATAAATATTACAATAGACAACATATGTGTATAAGGACACACATTAAAAGAAATAATTATCTATTTATTTTAAAAATCAAATAATTTTAAAAATAATCTTTAGAAATACATACCATGGGTTAAATCGATTCAATATAGAATTCGAGCATTTTAGAGATTTGTATGAAGATTTTAAATTTAAAAAACTAATAATAGTATTTAAGAACTAAAATAATAATTTATTAGATATTAAAGGTTAGAGTTGAAATATATTTTTATTTTTACGGTAAATCAGTTTAATAATAAATCAAATGAATAAAATAATTATTCAGAGAAGTAATACTTTAAACATAATATATTCTTTAATAATTTATTAAATGACCAACTAATTATAAATTCTAAAATTATAAATTTAATATAATAATAAAAAAAAAATATTACTTCTCTAAATATAGGGAGCCCATTAACTATAATACAGTAACATTCGTAAGAAATTTTTTTTCTTCTAGTCTCTAAAATACGCCATTTCAAAGTATAGTTTATTGTTAACTCTACTTGGTTACATAGTGAACTAATTTTCAAGTCTTTTATTAATGGTGGTAAATTCAAAACCCCATTACCATTATGAAAAAGCAGATAAGTTCTTGCATGTGATTGTTAGGTGTAATAAAGTAGTTTCGAACCTTAGTGTAGTCAAAGTTCTCTCTAATAACAACCGTCCCACCTTAAAAAAACACTTACGGGAATCATAAAAGCTGGTCCAGTATTTTGAATTTGAGTCAAAATAACTGGTTCTAGAAGTGTCAAGTTTGGTACATAATGGTTTGTTTTCTAAAAGATGGTGGTAGTGACATAAATCAGCGGTGGAACCGGGAAGAGTAAATGGTATAAGAAAGAAGAAATCTTTGGCGTGAGTTGAAAATTAGAACTTTGTTTCTTTCGAGATGCATGACTTGGACTCGCTTTCCCCCCCTCTCTTTCTGTCTTTTGTGAAAGAACATGACAACGTTAAACTATCTATTAACTGAGATAAATGTGGAAGCAATACTCAACCAGCAACGTTAGATTGAGATAAATTTAACTACGGTTGATACACTACACCATGAACATGCAAAAATAAAATTCCAGAAACATATTCGTTTTAATGTTTGGTATGGTAGGAGCCACTTACATTCTGACTCTCTGATCGTAATTTAAAATTCAACAAGTGCGATAAGTTGTTTAATTTCCACATAAAGACACACGAATAATAATTACCCATAACCACATAAGCATCTTATATATATGGGAATGACGTGATTCTTGCAAGCTGCAACTGAAACTTTTGTTTATTTCGCCAATTCTGAAGAAGGGTCCTCTTGAAATCTGATACCATCTAGCTGCTCCATGGAAAACTCTCATGTTTGTGAGGGTGGGAGAGGAAGATACTGATTTTTGATGAAAGAGATAAATGTTTATGTTTATTTTTTTTGCTTTTTATTATGATAATAACAGATAATTAAAACAGCAGTATACAATACTAACCATAGAATTATCAAGTACTTAAAGAAAATCTCTTCCTTTTATTTTATTTCCTTGAGAAGATTAGGACTAAGCCGTCAACTTTTGCCATGGTTCAATGTTACTGTATATACATCAGTACTTGGTTGTTTTGGAGTTTGACACCATTATATTCCGTGGAAAATTAGAAAAAGCTCTTCTTAATCGCTGTTCAGAATCTTAACTGGATAGCTCCTACGAAAAACAATTAGTCCTCATATACATACCTATTCAAAACATGTCACTATTTCTTTCTTATTTTAGTTCATAATCTTCCATTTACACCCTCATAACACACTATAAAACAAGTTACACCAACTCAACTTATAATCATTTGAGCTTAACCAAGTTTGTCGAGAAACCATATACCTTGCATCGAACACTTTTCAAACCAACCTGCATCATGGAACAGGAACTCATCATGTTCAAAGGTTCATGGAAAGGCAACAAGAGTTGCTTCAAGTGAAGCTGGATATGATCCAAGGATGAGGTGGCGTGCTGCTAATCCAGCAGTAGAGACCACACGCGCTTGGAAGGGACAACATGGTCGTGCGGCGAACTCAGATAACACCTCACTTGATAACAATGAAACTTTCAACAGTTTCATTCGACGTGCCAAGGGTAAACTTAGAACCGTGTCCCACATCGGTCGGGAGCAGAGCAACGTTACACCTGTACCACTACGAGATGATGACGAGGCTAATGCTAGGGATAACCTAAACGACCAGTTTTCGAATTTTATCAAGAGTTTGAAGAAGAAGTTGAGAAGTACATCAAGCATGAGGAAGTATGGTTCCTTCAACAGACGGTGACCATTGATAAACCAGGGAACCTCAAAGAGAGTGATTTGACATGTGGGTCCATCCAATATTCTGTTATATATACTGCATGAAAATAAGATCCTAAGCCATGCAAGCATTATTATACTTTACATTTTTTTATATTTCAAACACAGTAAATGTGAAATGTTTATTTGGGGGGAATAATTTCGACTGGTTTATTGTTTGTTTGTAAGAAATTAATATACATTGATGTTTTGTCTTTAATGAAAGGTTTCTGATTAATCTGTAGTGTTTTTATTGAAAGAATAATTAATATTAGTTTATTAACAGGAAGGATCAGAAGGCAGCTATATATAGGAAATGACTCAATGAACATACATACCTGCATTAGACCTAACACCTCTACTTCTTCACCGACTTTAATGACGCCTTGTTCAACACGGCCAGTGGCAACTGTTCCACGTCCCTTCATCACAAATGAAAAATATAAAGCAGCTGAAATGATGGAAACCATTGCCCCCATATTTATTTATGTCCATACAATCCAATATATGTAATGAAACAAATGCAGATTTTGAGAGAACTAAGTGTTGAAAATAGAAATTTTGATATTCTCTTTAAGGGAAAAAAAACAATTATATGAGACAACAGTTTTTAAAGCACTATGTTAAGATTTAAATTACCACTGCGTCATATCATTACAAAGAGCAAGGCCGTAACAAATGCTACCTCCTTTCCTTTTTTATTCTTCAAAAACCCTAGACCGAATTAAGAATTTGAAATTTAAGATTTTGAAATTTTATCCTTCACCTAACTAGAGATTTAGAAGAACAAGAAAGAATTTGTTAAAGTGACCACAGTTACAAAGATGACCGGTATTATAAACATCTATTCCACATATGCTCCAGTGTTCATAATCCCATCTGCTTATGATGTTAAGCACATCAATAATTGCTGTAGTTTGAGTGAACTGAAGGAGCATATAAGGAATTTAAAGCAATTTTAACGTAAACAGAATAGTAATAAATAGTACTTCTTAAACAGTGTCGTTACCTAAACGGTGTTTATACTGGAGCAGATGGAAAGTGATAGAACATGATAAAAACACAAGACTTACATTACAAATTGTAACAATTTTATAACTGAGGCCATCTTTACTTCAATGAATCTGCTTTCTTCAAAAATTAACCCAAAAAATAAAGTTCAGGTCCTTTTACCTGAATTGAGAACACATCTTCAATTGGCATTAGGAAGGGCTTGTCAAGTTGGCGAACAGGGTCAGGAATGTATGCATCTACAACATCCATTAATTTTAGAATGGCCTGTCTTCCAATCTCGTCAATTGTACCCTGTAAAGCAGACAACGCTGAACCTCTAATGATCGGGATTTCATCCCCAGGGAACTTGTAGAAGCTCAGTAGCTCTGCAAAAAACATTATCATAAAAACACATTTTAGCAAACACAAAGATTACAGAAACTTAAGCAGGTTTATTCATTTTCTGAGCATGGACAAGAGAAGAGAAGCCTTAGAGAAACACCCTACCACGTAACTCCATTTCTACAAGCTCTAACAACTCTGGATCATCAATAGCCTCAACTTTATTTAGAAAGCAAACAAGAGATGGCACACCAACCTGCATAATACATTTAAAGATAAAATATGTCAATCTAGAAGTAAGGAGAAAGGTGTAGACGTTCTAGGTATATATATACAAACCACATCAGTAGAATACCTACTTGGCGAGCAAGAAGAATGTGCTCCTTGGTTTGAGGCATTGGTCCATCAGGTGCAGATACAACAAGTATACCACCATCCATCTGGGCAGCTCCCGTAATCATATTCTGAAAAAAAAAACAGACAATTATAAAGCATACAGTGAACAAGAATTAATTTGTTATTTAAACTAAATAAAACCATTAGATAAACCATCTAGTAAGTACATCAAGGCAAGCTGGAATGCTAAACCCACCAGCATTCATGGAAAATAGGAATCTGACAAATGCAGCTGTTGCCAATATACAGTGTAATCAATACCTATAAAATATATTTTGTTACAAACTAATCTACTTCCAAATTCCTAGCATAAATTTTCCATCTCATTTGGAAAAGAAGGTCAGGCTACACAAGCACCAAAATATGCTAAATTCCACAATTAACTATTATACAAGGTAAAATTGCTTCAATTTGTTCGCCAAAACTTAGCCACCCAGCTTCCGTTAGGCAATTGATAACTCCAATAAAAAAAAACATTCTTAGAGAAACTAAACCAAATTCGAAAGCTTACTTTAACATAATCCGCGTGTCCAGGGCAGTCCACATGCGCATAATGTCGTTTTGCAGTCTCATACTCCACATGAGCCTGAAAACCGAAATATAGAGCAAGCATACATATCAACAGAAAACAACACAATTGATTGCAAGACCAAAAGAGTGCGATTCCATACCGTTGCAATGGTGATTCCTCTCTTCTTCTCTTCAGGAGCCTTGTCAATTTCATCAAAGGCCACAGCCTTAGCCTTCCCTTCATCTGCAAGCACCTGATCAAACCTAATTGAGTAATAAACACCAAAACATCCACCTCAACACACATTTAAACAAAGAGTGAATCAAGACCTTGGTGATTGTCGCAGTTAGCGCGGTCTTCCCATGATCCACGTGTCCAATAGTTCCGACATTAACGTGAGGGTTCCTGCAAAGTCAAACACTAAGATGAACAAAACAAGTAAAAGACATACTAATAACGATTACTGTTACTTGTATATTTTAAATTTTGCGACGAAAAAGAGAAAGCGAGAGTGTTACGTTCTGGTGAAAGTTGCCATGGATCTCCACCATGGATTGGAATTGAAAGAATAGAAGGAGGTGGAGGTGGAGTCATTGGGAGTAGAGAGAGGAGAACGAGATACGGAAGAGTGGATTTGAGAGGCTAAGGGGAAGAGGCGGCGAGAAGTGGAAGAGGAGTGTCTGAGAAGAAGAGTGGCCATTGAAGAAGTGATGAGGAGAATGAAAATCCCTAACTATGGAGTACAGAGGTGAGGGTTTTAGGAGAAGGAAGACAAAAGCAAAGAGCAGTGAGTGCGAAGAGCGAGGGTTTTAGAATGGGTGCCCGACACCGACCCGTCATATTCGTGCGGCCCAATTTGAGCACTCTCATAATGTTTCGGAGCACATACATACTTCTTTTTTTCTGTTACAAATGTTTTTTTCTTCTTGCTCCGACAGAAAATATTTGAAGTGATTTTTATCTTATTGACTTAATTTAAAGTTTTAGATAAATGAATTAATTCGTGTCTGGTTTAACTTATTTAGTTAAATGGTATCTTTTGGTAAATTTTAGGTATATTTTATGAGAAATAATTCTGTTCGAGGTAGAAAAAATTATATATTAGGACAGGGTTATTCTGGTTCAAAAACTGACCATTTTTCTCTTTATTTTATTTTTTTTTATGAAAATGCATTAACTTGTGATAAGTATAAATAAAATGAATAAATAAATTAAAAGATAATTTATGTAATATAGGTTTTACTTGTTTGTTTAGTATAGATGCTTTATATTCAACTTTTTTCATTTTGAGTCAACTCTAATTTTCTTTTCTTATTTTTTAAACGAATGTATAGATAGGAGTTTTATACTTTTAGTCGGTATTTCCTCTTTTGAATTTTTAAACGAATGTATATAATTGTTTCTTTGCTTAAAATCATTTGCTTTTGTCGATGAAATCATATAAAATAGTTACGTATTGTTGCTCTTTTGTAAGCAATAAAATATTTTCGATTTTAATGTTGTGATACTTTTCAATTAAATTTGATTTTTAAGAAACTTTTAAAGGACAATGTTCTCTTTGCATCTTTTACTCCTTATCAATCTTTATTAGTATACTTTGACTTCAATTGAAGGGAGCCTAATGGTTGATTGGATGATTCAATTTCTATTTTAAACTCTCCATTGGTTGATGGAAATATCATGGTGAAAGAAAAAAGAAAAATTTAATGATGGGAAGTTGCTTGATGATGGACAATCTCTATCTTGTACTTCTAAGATTTAGTTTTAGACATGTTCCTACAAAACTTAAGTGCTCATATTTTTGCACTATTATTTTGGTAGACTTCAAGATTTAATAATTTATAATATTTTTGTTGATGTTAATTTTTATTGTATATTTTCTTATCATACATATTAATATGTATGATACAAAAAATATGTAATAAATATCAATATCAACAAAAATATTATAAGTTATTAAATTACAAATTAAAACTTGATATAATGTATCAACTTATATTGAACTATGGATTATTTATAATATTATATATTAGAAAAAATGGTTAAAATTGAATTCGGATATATATATATATATACATATATATATATATATATATATATATATATATATATATATATATATATATTAATAAATAAATAAAGGTTAAAGCTTCTAACTAGAACCTTGATCATGGAAAAAATTGTGTTAGGTGTACAAACATATTTAATATTTATTTTATATAACTTAAATCTATATTTACTTGTATTTTTCTATTATATTTTCTTTTTTCCTTTTAATTTACAAAATTATTATCTCGTTTTAATATGATTTTTATTTTATATGATGGTGAAAATAACTATTCTTGTTTTTGTTTTTTGTGTATAGCTTTTTGTTCTCGATTCATTTGAACATATACTTTGCTGGTTGGATTTGTTATTTTGAGCCAACTCCTTCGAGAAATTGACTTTCATACGAATCTTTGAAAACATGAAACAAATTAAAAGTAGAAAACAATTTATAAAATGTAATAGTTTTGCTTCGTATTGTTAATCAGTTTGACTATACATTTAAATTTAGCACGACAGTGAATTGAAATTAATATTATCATTTTTAAAAACACTTTATGAACAATATTGATATAGTACAATTCGGTTAAAATAGTATAGTCCAAATTAAAATTAATATAGTTTGATTCAAAAGTGTAATTAGAAAAAATGTTTGGTTCATAACAGTTGGTTCATATCGTTGTTCGGTTCACTAAATTCAGTTTAGTTTGTTAGAATAAAAGACAATTCAATTCAATTTGTTTGAATAAAATTAACGAAAATTTGTATGAATTAAATATAAAATATGTGACAATAATACTGACTTTGTATGTGGTAATGACACTTGCTTGACATATGACACTGCCATGTGTCATAATGTTGACTTGGATGTGAACAGTTTTTTAAAATTTTTTAAAAAATTTTAAAAATAAAAAAAATCACGAAATGACACATGATTGTCGTTGCTCACTTTTGGTTAACAATTTAAATGTCGTCACAAAAAATAATCAAATTGATCATAATTTATACAAATTAATATTTTTTTAACTTAAAAAAATAAAATGATATTTTAACACATAAAAAAAGTCACATCAGATTATAAGAGAAAATTGTCAAAATATCATTGTCCTTCATAAAAATATGACCAAATCGAAGAAAGAGAAACGAAACTTGGGACAAATGATGTCTTTAAGAATAAAAAAAATAATATTCTCTTCCCCCGACCTCTTCACCTTTTATCTACAACTTCCCTCTTTTCTTCAGAATTTGCTCATTCCTCGTGCTCATTGGAAGGTGTTGCGCTTTCGTATCACACAAAGGTGTTGTCTTCTTCCGGTGAAGTGTGGGCTGGCTTACGTTTGTGTGATGTCCGAAATTACCCATATCCTCGATTAATCCGGTTGGGCTGAATCCAGCCAAATCCGAATGTTGCTTAGCTCTAGGTGCAGAGCTGAACTTAGGGTTTTGTTGTTTGTTCCTTGGTCTTCTATCAATCCAACACATTTGATCCTTGCATAAACTTGGAAAGCTTAATAATTTAGGAGACAAACATGCTAGTTTATGAAAGCATAAATACAATGTAGGCATACACAAACTTAAACATAAAACATAAACCACAAAAGTGACTAACTCCTAATAAAGCAAATATTATTAAAAAAGTAAAACACCCATGTCACATCATAAAAATAAATAATTATAAATATATTTAAATAATGGTTTAACACATCTCAAGACATCTAATGCATCATCAATATTCTTTGGACAACAATATAAATAATATTAACTACTAAGAATATTTTGTTGTAACGACTAAACATTGATAATGAAGTATGTCAAACAACAAACCCATCTTATTCATCTTTGGATTGATTTATCATCAACCAAAACAAAACCTTCTAATTATCACATTTTACCATCACATGTATGTAATCTGGCCAAATATTAATTTTCTTTTGGAACAACCAATATTCGCATGATATACATAAGCACTGATGTTTAACATTTTTCACTAACTATGATCATTAACTGCAAAAAGTATTAAACTTGAATATTTTGTTAACTTCTTGATTTAATTTACTCACAAAAAATATTAAACTACCAAAACATTGAATATTTTATTTATACTGAAACTAAATATTTATAGGTATTTATTTTAATACGAAAATTTTATCTGGTTTTTATCTTCTCCCACGCGCATGAACTAACCCCTAAACGGAATCTCTGCCGGCACACTTTAGAGCAAACCACAGCCATTGACGGCCAAAAAAAGGGCCTGGAAAATCAAATTGCCGCTTGCGAAGCCGCCGTCCCGAACCAGATCGCCGCCGTCGCGAGCCACCTACGCGAACACAACCAGATCGGTGTTGCGAGCCACCTCCGCTGCGACGAAACCAGAGCCAGCAGATGTCTCGCGAAACCAGGCTGCCACGACGAACCACCACACGTTGACGAAGCCACGCGTTGCAGAACCACTTCGAATCAGATCGACGACGAGGGCACTTTCTGACGCGAAATCCCCATCACTGCGGCGCCGGCCACCACGCAGCCACCTGCGACGAAAAAAGCTGCCCGGAGAAGACGCGAAACCAGACGCGAACACACCTACATTGCAAGAATCCTCCACCTCCGTTCCAAACAGAACCGCAGGCCACCGTGACAGAAATCGATGTCGATTACGCCAATGCGACAGCCACCACGGTACCTGCAAAAAACCAGACCAGACAGACCCCCGCGAAGCAACCCACCATCGACGAGAACGCAACTTCAAGAAAGGGTTCAGTCTTCTTCATCGTGATTTGGCCGTGCTGAATGAAGAAGAAGGGTTTGAAATCCAAGCGAGAGACAAAAGGTTAAAGAAATTGGGGATTTAGGGTTCTTCGAAACCCTTGAGAATCAGATTTGGGGATTATCTTGATTAGGGCTGCCAACGTTTGGTGACTTCAAATTCGAAATAGACAACCTAAAAAATACGTTGTTTTTTGGTTGATTCTAAACAAAGCATTCATTTATCTACGATCTACGATCACAGAACTAATGCAGTCTCTCAAGTCACACCATGCTGTTTCATCTTCTCTTTTCAATCAATTCTCTTATCAGTCTATGACATTCTTCCTCTTTTTCTCAACCAAAAGCCGTTGCCTACACTTCAACGAAACCACTTCAATAATTGATTATCTGAATTTCGACTTGCAGTTCTCCAGAACCCAATCCCTTTATGTCTCCAAACGTGTTTCAGGGTGCAGATTCCCTCAAAACCCCTTATCAGTGCTCACTTTCTTCAAACAAATAGGCTTTTCCCAAAGCCTGATTCTCTCCCTGATTCGTCAAAGACCCCAGATACTGTTTATAAACGTTGAGAAAATCTTGAGACCCAAAATTCAGCTCTTTCAGATGTCTGGATTCCAGGGTTACGAGTTATGCAGCTTCATTTCAAAGAATCCCTCCATTTTGACTCATAGCTTGAAGAAAACATTTGTCCCCTCAGTTGAAGCTATTAGGAAAATTGTCTACGACCAGAAAGATTTTATTCTTGTTTTGCACAGATGTGGCTGGATACTCCCAAAGTACAAAAGAATTATGGAGAATGTCGTCTTCTTGGAGAGTTGTGGTATTCTTGGGACTCATCTTTCATTTCTACTCAAACTTCATCCAAGGCTTTTTGGTGCACAGCGGTCTACTATTGAAAACAATGTTTCTCGAGCTGTAGAATTGGGTTTCCGTGAAAATTCAAGAATGCTTGGCCATGCAATTCATACATTAAGTTGTTTGAGCGATAAAACATTTGAGAGAAAGTTGAAACTAATTAATTGTTTTGGTTTTTCGAAGGATGAGGGCCTGCAAATGTTCAAGAGAACCCCGACTTTGTTTAGAACATCAGAGAAGAAGTTGAAAGTTGGAATGAAATTCTTCTTGCATACAGTTATGTTGCCCAAGTCAGTCCTTATTCACCAGCCTAAGATTTTAATGTACAGCATGGAGGATCGCGTGCTTCCTCGATATAAAGTCTTCCAACTGTTGAAATCAAAAAATCTCTGCAAGAAACTCCCCAGTTATATTCATGTGTTGTGCTTGTCTGAGGAGATGTTCTTGGACAAATATATATCACAGTTCAGAGAAAATGCAGAGGAGTTATTAGTAGCATACAAGGGTCATTATCTGGAAGCATAACCATACATTCAATTTTGTTTTTTCACTCTTCCACAGGGTTCTAATACTGAAATTATTTAGATAGTGTTGTGCATAACCATGGAATGTCTCATTGTAGTAATGAAGATGGCTCGTTTATTGTATCTGTTTATTGATTATGCATCTTTCTTTCCCATGGTAATTTGGTGGTCATAAGAACCTTGGAAGATCCACACGAAAATAAGCAATCCACTTTGACTGCTCCTTTAAAGAGGTATGCAGAGTATACTTTTCTTGATCTTGTTGACTTGTTCCCCAGCTGGGATATGCTCCAATGTTGAATTGTAAAATTAGCCTGTATTCATCTTCCAGCACCCTTGTTTAGCTTTTAAATCGCTGAGCATTAATTAGACTGTTTCTATGTTGTGAATTATGTAAGTTAATTTGATTAGTCAAATTTGTATGTGCGTAAGTAGGATTGATATCGAGTTTCCTTTTACTCCCTTCCACCTTCTACTATTAAGAGAGAAAAAACCAAGAAGAACGTGGGTTGCATTAGTAAATCTTAGGTTGTACTTGAAAGTTGAAACCATTGAGACATTATTATGCTGCTTTATTGTCAACGTTTAAGACTACTTTTTTTTAATGGCTTTTCAATGAGGGACTAAAGGTATGCATCACTGCTTTCACTTGTTTATCACTGGAATATATTTGGTAGTATTTGAACTAAGCTAAAAAATGCCAAAATATAATCCCT
Organism: Vigna unguiculata; assembly: GCF_037176805.1. Classification (NCBI taxonomy): domain Eukaryota; kingdom Viridiplantae; phylum Streptophyta; class Magnoliopsida; order Fabales; family Fabaceae; genus Vigna; species Vigna unguiculata. The sequence continues at coordinate 37,353,859 of NC_140792.1, read as the reverse complement.
TCAACTGTAGCTGCAACAAATCTTCTTACAATCTCTTTCCCTTACAAGATGGACCATTCTTTGCTGTGACAGTTTCATCTTGTCACCTTGCAGTGGCCCTCCAGCCCCGTCTTATGATTTCCTGACGCAACAGCTAAACCTGAAAACAATCAAAGAAGAGTTCATATTTTGTATATTAATTCTGATGCATTATCTTTGAAGGTCCGTCTCATGATATTTTGTATCACTCTTCTGCAGGGTTGTTATATTATAATAGATAAATATTACAAGAGACAACATATGTGTATAAGGACACACATTAAAAGAAATAATTATCTATTTATTTTAAAAATCAAATAATTTTAAAAATAATCTTTAGAAATACATACCGTGGGTTAAATCGATTCAATATAGAATTCGAGCATTTTAGAGATTTGTATGAAGATTTTAAATTTAAAAAACTAATAATACTATTTAAGAACTAAAATAATAATTTATTAGATATTAAAGGTTAGAGTTGAAATATATTTTATTTTTACGGTAAATCAGTTTAATAATAAATCAAATGAATAAAATAATTATTCAGAGAAGTAATACTTTAAACATAATATATTCTTTAATAATTTATTAAATGACCAACTAATTATAAATTCTAAAATTATAAATTTAGTATAATAATAAAACAAAAAAAAATATTACTTCTCTAAATATAGGGAGCCCATTAACTATAATACAGTAACATTCGCAAGAAATTTTTTTTCTTCTAGTCTCTAAAATACGCCATTTCAAAGTATAGTTTATTGTTAACTCTACTTGGTTACATGAACTAATTTTCAAGTCTTTTATTAATGGTGGTAAATTCAAAACCCCATTACCATTATGAAAAAGCAGATAAGTTCTTGCATGTGATTGTTAGGTGTAATAAAGTAGTTTCGAACCTTAGTGTAGTCAAAGTTCTCTCTAATAACAACCGTCCCACCTTAAAAAAACACTTACGGGAATCATAAAAGCTGGTCCAGTATTTTGAATTTGAGTCAAAATAACTGGTTCTAGAAGTGTCAAGTTTGGTACATAATGGTTTGTTTTCTAAAAGATGGTGGTAGTGACATAAATCTGCGGTGGAACCGGGAAGAGTAAATGGTATGAGAAAGAAGAAATCTTTGGCGTGAGTTGAAAATTAGAACTTTGTTTCTTTCGAGCTCCATGACTTGGACTCGCTTTCCCCCCCTCTCTTTCTGTCTTTTGTGAAAGAACATGACAACGTTAAACTATCTATTAACTGAGATAAATGTGGAAGCAATACTCAACCAGCAACGTTAGATTGAGATAAATTTAACTACGGTTGATACACTACACCATGAACATGCAAAAATAAAATTCCAGAAACATATTCGTTTTAATGTTTGGTATGGTAGGAGCCACTTACATTCTGGCTCTCTGATCGTAATTTAAAATTCAACAAGTGCGATGAGTTGTTTAATTTCCACATAAAGACACACGAATAATAATTACCCATAACCACATAAGCATCTTATATATATGGGAATGACGTGATTCTTGCAAGCTGCAACTGAAACTTTTGTTTATTTCGCCAATTCTGAAGAAGGGTCCTCTTGGAATCTGATACCATCTAGTTGCTCCATGGAAAACTCTCATGTTTGTGAGGGTGGGAGAGGAAGATACTGATTTTTGATGAAAGAGATAAATGTTTATGTTTATTTTTTTTGCTTTTTATTATGATAATAACAGATAATTAAAACAGCAGTATACAATACTAACCATAGAATTATCAAGTACTTAAAGAAAATCTCTTCCTTTTATTTTATTTCCTTGAGAAGATTAGGACTAAGCCGTCAACTTTGGCCATGGTTCAATGTTACTGTATATACATCAGTACTTGGTTGTTTTGGAGTTTGACACCATTATATTCCGTGGAAAATTAGAAAAAGCTCTTCTTAATCGCTGTTCAGAATCTTAACTGGATAGCTCCTACGAAAAACAATTAGTCCTCATACACATACCTACTCAAAACATGTCACTATTTCTTTCTTATTTTAGTTCATAATCTTCCATTTACACCCTCATAACACACTATAAAACAAGTTACACCAACTCAACTTATAATCATTTGAGCTTAACCAAGTTTGTCGAGAAACCATATACCTTGCATCGAACACTTTTCAAACAAACCTGCATCATGGAACAGGAACTCATCATGTTCAAAGGTTCATGGAAAGGCAACAAGAGTTGCTTCAAGTGACGCTGGATATGATCCAAGGATGAGGTGGCGTGCTGCTAATCTAGCAGTAGAGACCACACGCGCTTGGAAGGGACAACATGGTCGTGCGGCGAACTCAGATAACACCTCACTTGATAACGTGAAACTTTCAACAGTTTCATTCGACGTGCCAAGGGTAAACTTAGAACCGTGTCCCACATCGGTCGGGAGCAGAGCAACGTTACACCTGTACCACTACGAGATGATGACGAGGCTAATGCTAGGGATAACCTAAACGACCAGTTTTCGAATTTTATCAAGAGTTCGAAGAAGAAGTTGAGAAGTACATCAAGCATGAGGAAGCATGGTTCCTTCAACAGACGGTGACCATTGATAAACCAGGGAACCTCAAAGAGAGTGATTTGACATGTGGGTCCATCCAATATTCTGTTATATATACTGCATGAAAATAAGATCCTAAGCCATGCAAGCATTATTATACTTTACATTTTTTTCTATTTCAAGCACAGTAAATGTGAAATGTTTATTTGGGGGGAATAATTTCGACTGGTTTATTGTTTGTTTGTAAGAAATTAATATACATTGATGTTTTGTCTTTAATGAAAGGTTTTTGATTAATCTGTAGTGTTTTTATTGAAAGAATAATTAATATCAGTTTATTAACAGGAAGGATCAGAGGGCAGCTATATATAGGAAATGACTCAATGAACATACATACCTGCATTAGACCCAACACCTCTACTTCTTCACCGACTTTAATGACGCCTTGTTCAACACGACCAGTGGCAACTGTTCCACGTCCCTTCATCACAAATGAAAAATATAAAGCAGCTGAAATGATGGAAACCATTGCCCCAATATTTATTTATGTCCATACAATCCAATATATGTAATGAAACAAATGCAGATTTTGAGAGAACTAAGTGTTGAAAATAGAAATTTTGATATTCTCTTTAAGGAAAAAAAAACAATTATATGAGACAACAGTTTTTAAAGCACTATGTTAAGATTTAAATTACCACTGCGTCATATCATTACAAAGAGCAAGGCCGTAACAAATGCTACCTCCTTTCCTTTTTTATTCTTCAAAAACCCTAGACCGAATTAAGAATTTGAAATTTAAGATTTTGAAATTTTATCCTTCACCTAACTAGAGATTTAGAAGAACAAGAAAGAATTTGTTAAAGTGACCACAGTTACAAAGATGACCGGTATTATAAACATCTATTCCACATATGCTCCAGTGTTCATAATCCCATCTGCTTATGATGTTAAGCACATCAATAATTGCTGTAGTTTGAGTGAACTGAAGGAGCATATAAGGAATTTAAAGCAATTTTAACGTAAACAGAATAGTAGTAAATAGTACTTCTTAAACAGTGTCGTTACCTAAACGGTGTTTATACTGGAGCAGACGGAAAGTGATAGAACATGATAAAAACACAAGACTTACATTACAAATTGTAACAATTTTATAACTGAGGCCATCTTTACTTCAATGAATCTGCTTTCTTCAAAAATTAACCCAAAAAATAAAGTTCAGGTCCTTTTACCTGAATTGAGAACACATCTTCAATTGGCATTAGGAAGGGCTTGTCAAGTTGGCGAACAGGGTCAGGAATGTATGCATCTACAACATCCATTAATTTTAGAATGACCTGTCTTCCAATCTCGTCATTTGTACCCTGTAAAGCAGACAACGCTGAACCTCTAATGATCGGGATTTCATCCCCAGGGAACTTGTAGAAGCTCAGTAGCTCTGCAAAAAACATTATCATAAAAACACATTTTAGCAAACACAAAGATTACAGAAACTTAAGCAGGTTTATTCATTTTCTGAGCATGGACAAGAGAAGAGAAGCCTTAGAGAAACACCCTACCACGTAACTCCATTTCTACAAGCTCTAACAACTCTGGATCATCAACAACATCAACTTTATTTAGAAAGCAAACAAGAGATGGCACACCAACCTGCATAATACATTTAAAGATAAAATATGTCAATCTAGAAGTAAGGAGAAAGGTGTAGACGTTCTAGGTATATATATACAAACCACATCAGTAGAATACCTACTTGGCGAGCAAGAAGAATGTGCTCCTTGGTTTGAGGCATTGGTCCATCAGGTGCAGATACAACAAGTATACCACCATCCATCTGGGCAGCTCCCGTAATCATATTCTGAAAAAAAAAACAGACAATTATAAAGCATACAGTGAACAAGAATTAATTTGTTATTTAAACTAAATAAAACCATTAGATAAACCATCTAGTAAGTACATCAAGGCAAGCTGGAATGCTAAACCCACCAGCATTCATGGAAAATAGGAATCTGACAAATGCAGCTGTTGCCAATATACAGTGTAATCAATACCTATAAAATATATTTTGTTACAAACTAATCTACTTCCAAATTCCTAGCATAAATTTTCCATCTCATTTTGAAAAGAAGGTCAGGCTACACAAGCACCAAAATATGCTAAATTCCACAATTAACTATTATACAAGGTAAAATTGCTTAAATTTGTTCGCCACAACTTAGCCACCCAGCTTCCGTTAGGCAATTGATAACTCCAATAAAAAAAAAAACATTCTTAGAGAAACTAAACCAAATTCGAAAGCTTACTTTAACATAATCCGCGTGTCCAGGGCAGTCCACATGCGCATAATGTCGTTTTGCAGTCTCATACTCCACATGAGCCTGAAAACCGAAATATAGAGCAAGCATACATATCAACAGAAAACAACACAATTGATTGCAAGACCAAAAGAGTGCGATTCCATACCGTTGCAATGGTGATTCCTCTCTTCTTCTCTTCAGGAGCCTTGTCAATTTCATCAAAGGCCACAACCTTAGCCTTCCCTTCATCTGCAAGCACCTGATCAAACCTAATTGAGTAATAAACACCAAAACATCCACCTCAACACACATTTAAACAAAGAGTAAATCAAGACCTTGGTGATTGCCGCAGTTAGCGTGGTCTTCCCATGATCCACGTGTCCAATAGTTCCGACATTAACGTGAGGGTTCCTGCAAAGTCAAACACTAAGATGAACAAAACAAGTAAAAGACATACTAATAACGATTATTGTTACTTGTATATTTTAAATTTTGCGACGAAAAAGAGAAAGCGAGAGTGTTACGTTCTGATGACAGTTGCCATGGATCTCCACCATGGATTGGAATTGAAAGAATAGAAGGAGGTGGAGGTGGAGTCATTGGGAGTAGAGAGAGGAGAACGAGATACGGAAGAGTGGATTTGAGAGGCTAAGGGGAAGAGGCGGCGAGAAGTGGAAGAGGAGTGTCTGAGAAGAAGAGTGGCCATTGAAGAAGTGATGAGGAGAATGAAAATCCCTAACTATGGAGTACAAAGGCGAGGGTTTTAGGAGAAGGAAGACAAAAGCGAAGAGCAGTGAGTGCGAAGAGCGAGGGTTTTAGAATGGGCGCCCGACACCGACCCGTCATATTCGTGCGGCCCAATTCGAGCACTCTCATAATGTTTCGGAGCACATACATACTTCTTTTTTTCTGTTACAAATGTTTTCTTCTTCTTGCTCCGACAGAAAATATTTGAAGTGATTTTTATCTTATTGACTTAATTTAAAGTTTTAGATAAATGTATTAATTCGTGTCTGGTTTAACTTATTTAGTTAAATGGTATCTTTTGGTAAATTTTAGGTATACTTTATGAGAAATAATTCTGTTCGAGGTAGAAAAAATTATATATTAGGATAGGGTTATTCTGGTTCAAAAACTGACCATTTTTCTCTTTATTTTATTTTTTTTATGAAAATGCATTAACCTGTGATAAGTATAAATAAAATGAATAAATAAATTAAAAGATAATTTATGTAATTAAGCACTGTTATTTATATTCAATGTAATATAGGTTTTACTTGTTTGTTTAGTATAGATGCTTTATATTCAACTTTTTTCATTTTGAGTCAACTCTAATTTTCTTTTCTTATTTTTTAAACGAATGTATAGATAGGAGTTTTATACTTTTAGTCGGTATTTCCTCTTTTGAATTTTTAAACGAATGTATATAATTGTTTCTTTGCTTAAAATCATTTGCTTTTGTCAATGAAATCATATAAAATAGTTACGTATTGTTGCTCTTTTGTAAGCAATAAAATATTTTCGATTTTAATGTTGTGATACTTTTCAATTAAATTTGTTTTTTAAGAAACTTTTAAAGGACAATGTTCTTTTTGCATCTTTTACTCCTTATCAATCTTTATTAGTATACTTTGACTTCAATTGAAGGGAGCCTAATGGTTGATTGGATGATTCAATTTCTATTTTAAACTCTCCATTGGTTGATGGAAATATCATGGTGAAAGAAAAAAGAAAAATTTAATGATGGGAAGTTGCTTGATGATGGACAATCTCTATCTTGTACTTCTAAGATTTAGTTTTAGACATGTTCCTACAAAACTTAAGTGCTCATATTTTTGCACTATTATTTTGGTAGACTTCAAGATTTAATAATTTATAATATTTTTGTTGATGTTAATTTTTATTGTATATTTTCTTATCATACATATTAATATGTATGATACAAAAAATATGTAATAAATATCAATATCAACAAAAATATTATAAGTTATTAAATTACAAATTAAAACTTGATATAATGTATCAACTTATATTGAACTATGGATTATTTATAATATTATATATTAGAAAAAATGGTTAAAATTGAATTCGGATATATATATATATATATATATATATATATATATATATATATATATTAATAAATAAGTAAATAAAGGTTAAAGCTTCTAACTAGAACCTTGATCATGCAAAAAATTGTGTTAGGTGTACAAAAATATTTAATATTTATTTTATATAACTTAAATCTATATTTACCTGTATTTTTCTATTATATTTTCTTTTTTCCTTTTAATTTACAAAATTATTATCTCGTTTTAATATGATTTTTATTTTATATGATGGTGAAAATAACTATTCTTGTTTTTGTTTTTTGTGTATAGCTTTTTGTTCTCGATTCATTTGAACATATACTTTGCTGGTTGGATTTGTTATTTTGAGCCAATTCCTTCGAGAAATTGACTTTCATACGAATCTTTGAAAACATGAAACAAATTAAAAGTAGAAAACAATTTATAAAATGTAATAGTTTTGCTTCGTATTGTTAATCACTTTGACTATACATTTAAATTTAGCACGACAGTGAATTGAAATTAATATTATCATTTTTAAAAACACTTTATGAACAGTATTGATATAGTACAATTCGGTTAAAATAGTATAGTCCAAATTAAAATTAATATAGTTTGATTCAAAAGTGTAATTAGAAAAAATGTTTGGTTCATAACAGTTGGTTCATATCGTTGTTCGGTTCACTAAATTCAGTTTAGTTTGTTAGAATAAAAGACAATTCAATTCAATTTGTTTGAATAAAATTAACGAAAATTTGTATGAATTAAATATAAAATATGTGACAATAATACTGACTTTGTATGTGGTAATGACACTTGCTTGACATATGACACTGCCATGTGTCATAATGTTGACTTGGATGTGAACAATTTTTTAAAATTTTTTAAAAAATTTAAAAAATAAAAAAAATAACGAAATGACACATGATTGTCGTTGTTCACTTTTGGTTAACAATTTAAATGTCGTCACAAAAAATAATCAAATTGATCATAATTTATACAAATTAATATTTTTTTAACTTAAAAAAATAAAATGATATTTTAACACATATAAAAAGTCACATCAGATTATAAGAGAAAATTGTCAAAATATCAATGTCCTTCATAAAAATATGACCAAATCGAAGAAAGAGAAACGAAACTTGGGACAAATGATGTCTTTAAGAATAAAAAAAATAATATTCTCTTCCCCCGACCTCTTCACCTTTTATCTACAACTTCCCTCTTTTCTTCAGAATTTGCTCATTCCTCGTGCTCATTGGAAGGTGTTGCGCTTTCGTATCACACAAAGGTGTTGTCTTCTTCCGGTGAAGTGTGGGCTGGCTTACGTTTGTGTGATGTCCGAAATTACCCATATCCTCGATTAATCCGGTTGGGCTAAATCCAGCCAAACCCGAATGTTGCTTAGCTCTAGGTGCAGAGCTGAACTTAGGGTTTTGTTGTTTGTTCCTTGGTCTTCTATCAATCCAACACATTTGATCCTTGCATAAACTTGGAAAGCTTAATAATTTAGGAGACAAACATGCTAGTTTATGAAAGCATAAATACAATGTAGGCATACACAAACTTAAACATAAAACATAAACCACAAAAGTGACTAACTCCTAATAAAGCAAATATTATTAAAAAAGTAAAACACCCATGTCACATCATAAAAACAAATAATTATAAATATATTTAAATAATGGTTTAACACATCTCAAGACATCTAATGCATCATCAATATTCTTTGGACAACAATATAAATAATATTAACTACTAAGAATATTTTGTTGTAACGACTAAACATTGATAATGAAGTATGTCAAACAACAAACCCATCTTATTCATCTTTGGATTGATTTATCATCAACCAAAACAAAACCTTCTAATTATCACATTTTACCATCACATGTATGTAATCTGGCCAAATATTAATTTTCTTTTGGAACAACCAATATTCGCATGATATACATAAACACTGATGTTTAACATTTTTCACTAACTATGATCATTAACTGCAAAAAGTATTAAACTTGAATATTTTGTTAACTTCTTGATTTAATTTACTCACAAAAAATATTAAACTACCAAAACATTGAATATTTTATTTATACTGAAACTAAATATTTATAGGTATTTATTTTAATACAAAAATTTTATCAGGTTTTTATCTTCTCCCACGCGCATGAACTAACCCCTAAACGGAATCTCTGCCGGCACACTTTAGAGCAAACCACAGCCATTGACGGCCAAAAAAAGGGCCTGGAAAATCAAATTGCCGCTTGCGAAGCCGCCGTCCCGAACCAGATCGCCGCCATCGCGTGCCGCCTACGCGAACACAACCAGATCGGTGTTGCGAGCCACCTCCGCTGCGACGAAACCAGAGCCAGCAGATGTCTCGCGTAACCAGGCTGCCACGACGAACCACCACACGTTGACGAAGCCATGCGTTGCAGAACCACTGCGAATCAGATCGACGACGAGGGCACTTTCTGACGCGAAATCCCCATCACTGCGGCGCCGGCCACCACGCAGCCACCTGCGACGAAAAAAGCTGCCCGGAGAAGACGCGAAACCAGACGCGAACACACCTACATTGCGAGAATCCTCCACCTCCGTTCCAAACAGAACAGCAGGCCACCGTGACAGAAATCGATGTCGATTGCGCCAATGCGACAGCCACCAGGTACCTGCAAAAAACCAGACCAGACAGACCCCCGCGAAGCAACCCACCGTCGACGAGAACGCAACTTCAAGAAAGGGTTCAGTCTTCTTCATCGTGATTTGGCCGTGCTTAATGAAGAAGAAGGGTTTGAAATCCAAGCGAGAGACGAAAGGTTAAAGAAATTGGGGATTTAGGGTTCTTCGAAACCCTTGAGAATAAGATTTGGGGATTATCTTGATTAGGGCTGCCAACGTTTGGTGACTTCAAATTCGAAATAGACAACCTAAAAAATACGTTGTTTTTTGGTTGATTCTAAACAAAGCATTCATTCATCTACGATCTACGATCACAGAACTAATGCAGTCTCTCAAGTCACACCATGCTGTTTCATCTTCTCTTTTCAATCAATTCTCTTATCAGTGTATGACATTCTTCCTCTCTTTCTCAACCAAAAGCCGTTGCCTACACTTCAACGAAACCACTTCAATAATTGATTACCTGAATTCCGACTTGCAGTTCTCCAGAACCCAATCCCTTTATGTCTCCAAACGTGTTTCAGGGTTCAGATTCCCTCAAAACCCCTTATCAGTGCTCACTTTCTTCAAACAAATAGGCTTTTCCCAAAGCCAGATTCTCTCCCTGATTCGTCAAAGACCCCAGATACTGTTTACAAACGTTGAGAAAATCTTGAGACCCAAAATTCAGCTCTTTCAGATGTCTGGATTCCAGGGTTACGAGTTATGCAGCTTCATTTCAAAGAATCCCTCCATTTTGACTCATAGCTTGAAGAAAACATTGGTCCCCTCAGTTGAAGCTATTAGGAAAATTGTCTACGACCAGAAAGATTTTATTCTTGTTTTGCACAGATGTGGCTGGATACTCCCAAAGTACAAAAGAATTATGTAGAATGTCATCTTCTTGGAGAGTTGTGGCATTCTTGGGACTCATCTTTCATTGCTACTCAAACTTCATCCAAGGCTTTTCGTTGCACAGCGGTCTACTATTGAAAACAATGTTTCTCGAGCTGTAGACGTGGGTTTCCGTGAAAATTCAAGAATGCTTGTCCATGCAATTCATACATTAAGTTGTTTGAGCGATAAAACATTTGAGAGAAAGTTGAAACTAATTAATTGTTTTGGTTTTTCGAAGGATGACGGCCTGCAAATGTTCAAGAGAACCCCGACTTTGTTTAGAACATCAGAGAAGAAGTTGAAAGTTGGAATGAAATTCTTCTTGCATACAGTTATGTTGCCCAAGTCAGTCCTTATTCACCAGCCTAAGATTTTAATGTACAACATGGAGGATCGCGTGCTTCCTCGATATAAAGTCTTCCAACTGTTGAAATCAAAAAATCTCTGCAAGAAAGTCCCCAGTTATATTCATGTGTTGTGCTTGTCTGAGGAGATGTTCTTGGACAAGTATATATCACAGTTCAGAGAAAATGCAGAGGAGTTATTAGTAGCATACAAGGGTCATTATCTGGAGGCATAACCATACCTTCAATTCTGTTTTTTCACTCTTCCACAGGGTTCTAATACTGAAATTATTTAGATAGTGTTGTGCATAACCATGGAATGTCTCATTGTAGTAATGAAGATGGCTCGTTTATTGTATCTGTTTATTGATTATGCATCTTTCTTTCCCATGGTAATTTGGTGGTCATAAGAACCTTGGAAGATCCACACGAAAATAAGCAATCCACTTTGACTGCTCCTTTAAAGAGGTATGCAGAGTATACTTTTCTTGATCTTGTTGACTTGTTCCCCAGCTGGGATACGCTCCAATGTTGAATTGTAAAATTAGCCTGTATTCATCTTCCAGCACCCTTGTTTAGCTTTTAAATCGCTGAGCATTAATTAGACTGTTTCTATGTTGTGAATTATGTAAGTTAATTTGATTAGTCAAATTTGTATGTGCGTAAGTAGGATTGATATCGAGTTTCCTTTTACTCCCTTCCACCTTCTACTATTGAGAGAGAAAAAATCAAGAAGAACGTGGGTTGCATTAGTAAATCTTAGGTGGTACTTGAAAGTTGAAACCATTGAGACATTATTATGCTGCTTTATTGTCAACGGTTAAGACTGCTTTTTTTTTAATGGCTTTTCAATGAGGGACTAAAGGTATGCATCACTGCTTTCACTTGTTTATCACTGGAATATATTTGGTAGTATTTGAACTAAGCTAAAAAATGCCAAAATATAATCCCTTCAACTGCAGCTGCAACAAATCTTCTTACAATCTCTTTCCCTTACAAGATGGACCATTCTTTGCTGTGACAGTTTCATCTTGTCACCTTGCAGTGGCCCTCCAGCCCCATCTTATGATTTCCTGACTCAACAGCTAAACCTGAAAACAATCAAAGAAGAGTTCATATTTTGTATATTAATTCTGATGCATTATCTTTGAAGGTCCGTCTCATGATATTTTGTATCACTCTTCTGCAGGGTTGTTATATTATAATAGATAAATATTACAAGAGACAACATATGTGTATAAGGACACACATTAAAAGAAATAATTATCTATTTATTTTAAAAATCAAATAATTTTAAAAATAATCTTTAGAAATACATACCGTGGGTTAAATCGATTCAATATAGAATTCGAGCATTTTAGAGATTTGTATGAAGATTTTAAATTTAAAAAACTAATAATACTATTTACGAACTAAAATAATAATTTATTAGATATTTAAGGTTAGAGTTGAAATATATTTTTATTTTTACGGTAAATCAGTTTAATAATAAATCAAATGAATAAAATAATTATTCAGAGAAGTAATACTTTAAACATAATATATTCTTTAATAATTTATTAAATGACCAACTAATTATAAATTCTAAAATTATAAATTTAATATAATAATAAAAAAAAATATTACTTCTCTAAATATAGGGAGCCCATTAACTATAATACAGTAACATTCGCAAGAAATTTTTTTTGTTCTAGTCTCTAAAATACGCCATTTCAAAGTATAGTTTATTATTAACTCTACTTGGTTACATAGTGAACTGATTTTCAAGTCTTTTATTAATGGTGGTAAATTCAAAACCCCATTACCATTATGAAAAAGCAGATAAGTTCTTGCATGTGATTGTTAGGTGTAATAAAGTAGTTTCGAACCTTAGTGTAGTCAAAGTTCTCTCTAATAACAACCGTCCCACCTTAAAAAAACACTTACGGGAATCATAAAAGCTGGTCCAGTATTTTGAATTTGAGTCAAAATAACTGGTTCTAGAAGTGTCAAGTTTGGTACATAATGGTTTGTTTTCTAAAAGATGGTGGTAGTGACATAAATCAGCGGTGGAACCGGGAAGAGTAAATGGTATAAGAAAGAAGAAATCTTTGGCGTGAGTTGAAAATTAGAACTTTGTTTCTTTCGAGCTGCATGACTTGGACTCGCTTTCCCCCCTCTCTTTCTGTCTTTTGTGAAAGAACATGACAACGTTAAACTATCTATTAACTGAGATAAATGTGGAAGCAATACTCAACCAGCAACGTTAGATTGAGATAAATTTAACTACGGTTGATACACTACACCATGAACATGCAAAAATAAAATTCCAGAAACATATTCGTTTTAATGTTTGGTATGGTAGGAGCCACTTACATTCTGGCTCTCTGATCGTAATTTAAAATTCAACAAGTGCGATGAGTTGTTTAATTTCCACATAAAGACACACGAATAATAATTACCCATAACCACATAAGCATCTTATATATATGGGAATGATGTGATTCTTGCAAGCTGCAACTGAAACTTTTGTTTATTTCGCCAATTCTGAAGAAGGGTCCTCTTGGAATCTGATACCATCTAGCTGCTCCATGGAAAACTCTCATGTTTGTGAGGGTGGGAGAAGAAGATACTGATTTTTTATGAAAGAGATAAATGTTTATGTTTATTTTTTTTTGCTTTTTATTATGATAATAACAGATAATTAAAACAGCAGTATACAATACTAACCATAGAATTATCAAGTACTTAAAGAAAATCTCTTCCTTTTATTTTATTTCCTTGAGAAGATTAGGACTAAGCCGTCAACTTTGGCCATGGTTCAATGTTACTGTATATACATCAGTACTTGGTTGTTTTGGAGTTTGACACCATTATATTCCGTGGAAAATTAGAAAAAGCTCTTCTTAATCGCTGTTCAGAATCTTAACTGGATAGCTCCTACGAAAAACAATTAGTCCTCATACACATACCTATTTAAAACATGTCACTATTTCTTTCTTATTTTAGTTCATAATCTTCCATTTACACCCTCATAACACACTATAAAACAAGTTACACCAACTCAACTTATAATCATTTGAGCTTAACCAAGTTTGTCGAGAAACCATATACCTTGCATCGAACACTTTTCAAACCAACCTGCATCATGGAACAGGAACTCATCATGTTCCAAGGTTCATGGAAAGGCAACAAGAGTTGCTTCAAGTGAAGCTGGATATGATCCAAGGATGAGGTGGCGTGCTGCTAATCCAGCAGTAGAGACCACACGCGCTTGGAAGGGACAACATGGTCGTGCGGCGAACTCAGATAACACCTCACTTGATAACGATGAAACTTTCAACAGTTTCATTCGACGTGCCAAGGGTAAACTTAGAACCGTGTCCCACATCGGTCGGGAGCAGAGCAACGTTACACCTGTACCACTACGAGATGATGACGAGGCTAATGCTAGGGATTACCTAAACGACCAGTTTTCGAATTTTATCAAGAGTTCGAAGAAGAAGTTGAGAAGTACATCAAGCATGAGGAAGCATGGTTCCTTCAACAGACGGTGACCATTGATAAACCGGGGAACCTCAAAGAGAGTGATTTGACATGTGGGTCCATCCAATATTCTGTTATATATACTGCATGAAAATAAGATCCTAAGCCATGCAAGCATTATTATACTTTACATTTTTTTCTATTTCAAGCACAGTAAATGTGAAATGTTTATTTGGGGGGAATAATTTCGACTGGTTTATTGTTTGTTTGTAAGAAATTAATATACATTGATGTTTTGTCTTTAATGAAAGGTTTCTGATTAATCTGTAGTGTTTTTATTGAAAGAATAATTAATATCAGTTTATTAACAGGAAGGATCAGAGGGCAGCTATATATAGGAAATGACTAAATGAACATACATACCTGCATTAGACCCAACACCTCTACTTCTTCACCGACTTTAATAACGCCTTGTTCAACACGGCCAGTGGCAACTGTTCCACGTCCCTTCATCACAAATGAAAAATATAAAGCAGCTGAAATGATGGAAACCATTGCCCCCATATTTATTTATGTCCATACAATCCAATATATGTAATGAAACAAATGCAGATTTTGAGAGAACTAAGTGTTGAAAATAGAAATTTTGATATTCTCTTTAAGGAAAAAAAAAACAATTATATGAGACAACAGTTTTTAAAGCACTATGTTAAGATTTAAATTACCACTGCGTCATATCATTATAAAGAGCAAGGCCGTAACAAATGCTACCTCCTTTCCTTTTTTATTCTTCAAAAACCCTAGACCGAATTAAGAATTTGAAATTTAAGATTTTGAAATTTTATCCTTCACCTAACTAGAGATTTAGAAGAACAAGAAAGAATTTGTTAAAGTGACCACAGTTACAAAGATGACCGGTATTATAAACATCTATTCCACATATGCTCCAGTGTTCATAATCCCATCTGCTTATGATGTTAAGCACATCAATAATTGCTGTAGTTTGAGTGAACTGAAGGAGCATATAAGGAATTTAAAGCAATTTTAACGTAAACAGAATAGTAATAAATAGTACTTCTTAAACAGTGTCGTTACCTAAACGGTGTTTATACTGGAGCAGATGGAAAGTGATAGAACATGATAAAAACACAAGACTTACATTACAAATTGTAACACTTTTATAACTAAGGCCATCTTTACTTCAATGAATCTGCTTTCTTCAAAAATTAACCCAAAAAATAAAGTTCAGGTCATTTTACCTGAATTGAGAACACATCTTCAATTGGCATTAGGAAGGGCTTGTCAAGTTGGCGAACAGGGTCAGGAATGTATGCATCTACAACATCCATTAATTTTAGAATGGCCTGTCTTCCAATCTCGTCATTTGTACCCTGTAAAGCAGACAACGCTGAACCTCTAATGATCGGGATTTCATCCCCAGGGAACTTGTAGAAGCTCACTAGCTCTGCAAAAAACATTATCATAAAAACACATTTTAGCAAACACAAAGATTACAGAAACTTAAGCAGGTTTATTCATTTTCTGAGCATGGACAAGAGAAGAGAAGCCTTAGAGAAACACCCTACCACGTAACTCCATTTCTACAAGCTCTAACAACTCTGGATCATCAACAGCATCAACTTTATTTAGAAAGCAAACAAGAGATGGCACACCAACCTGCATAATACATTTAAAGATAAAATATGTCAATCTAGAAGTAAGGAGAAAGGTGTAGACGTTCTAGGTATATATATACAAACCACATCAGTAGAATACCTACTTGGCGAGCAAGAAGAATGTGCTCCTTGGTTTGAGGCATTGGTCTATCAGGTGCAGATACAACAAGTATACCACCATCCATCTGGGCAGCTCCCGTAATCATATTCTGAAAAAAAAAAACAGACAATTATAAAGCATACAGTGAACAAGAATTAATTTGTTATTTAAACTAAATAAAACCATTAGATAAACCATCTAGTAAGTACATCAAGGCAAGCTGGAATGCTAAACCCACCAGCATTCATGGAAAATAGGAATCTGACAAATGCAGCTGTTGCCAATATACAGTGTAATCAATACCTATAAAATATATTTTGTTACAAACTAATCTACTTCCAAATTCCTAGCATAAATTTTCCATCTCATTTTGAAAAGAAGGTCAGGCTACACAAGCACCAAAATATGCTAAATTCCACAATTAACTATTATACAAGGTAAAATTGCTTAATTTTGTTCGCCACAACTTAGCCACCCAGCTTCCGTTAGGCAATTGATAACTCCAATAAAAAAAAACATTCTTAGAGAAACTAAACCAAATTCGAAAGCTTACTTTAACATAATCCGCGTGTCCAGGGCAGTCCACATGCGCATAATGTCATTTTGCAGTCTCATACTCCACATGAGCCTGAAAACCGAAATATAGAGCAAGCATACATATCAACAGAAAACAACACAATCGATTGCAAGACCAAAAGAGTGTGATTCCATACCGTTGCAATGGTGATTCCTCTCTTCTTCTCTTCAGGAGCCTTGTCAATTTCATCAAAGGCCACAGCGTTAGCCTTCCCTTCATCCGCAAGCACCTGATCAAACCTAATTGAGTAATAAACACCAAAACATCCACCTCAACACACATTTAAACAAAGAGTGAATCAAGACCTTGGTGATTGCCACAGTTAGCGTGGTCTTCCCATGATCCACGTGTCCAATAGTTCCGACATTAACGTGAGGCTTCCTGCAAAGTCAAACAATAAGATGAACAAAACAAGTAAAAGACATACTAATAACGATTACTGTTACTTGTATATTTTAAATTTTGCGACGAAAAAGAGAAAGCAAGAGTGTTACGTTCTGGTGAAAGTTGCCATGGATCTCCACCATGGATTGGAATTGAAAGAATAGAAGGAGGTGGAGGTGGAGTCATTGGGAGTAGAGAGAGGAGAACGAGATACGAAAGAGTGGATTTGAGAGGCTAAGGGGAAGAGGCGGCGAGAAGTGGAAGAGGAGTGTCTGAGAAGAAGAGTGGCCATTGAAGAAGTGATGAGGAGAATGAAAATCCCTAACTATGGAGTACAGAGGCGAGGGTTTTAGGAGAAGGAAGACAAAAGCGAAGAGCAGTGAGTGCGAAGAGCGAGGGTTTTAGAATGGGCGCCCGACACCGACCCGTCATATTCGTGCGGCCCAATTCGAGCACTCTCATAATGTTTCGGAGCACATACATACTTCTTTTTTTCTGTTACAAATGTTTTTTTCTTCTTGCTCCGACAGAAAATATTTGAAGTGATTTTTATCTTATTGACTTAATTTAAAGTTTTAGATAAATGAATTAATTCGTGTCTGGTTTAACTTATTTAGTTAAATGGTATCTTTTGGTAAATTTTAGGTATATTTTATGAGAAATAATTATGTTCGAGGTAGAAAAAATTATATATTAGGACAGGGTTATTCTGGTTCAAAAACTGACCATTTTTCTCTTTATTTTATTTTTTTTATGAAAATGCATTAACTTGTGATAAGTATAAATAAAATGAATAAATAAATTAAAAGATAATTTATGTAATATAGGTTTTACTTGTTTGTTTAGTATAGATGCTTTATATTCAACTTTTTTCATTTTGAGTCAACTCTAATTTTCTTTTCTTATTTTTTAAACGAATGTATAGATAGGAGTTTTATACTTTTAGTCGGTATTTCCTCTTTTGAATTTTTAAACGAATGTATATAATTGTTTCTTTGCTTAAAATCATTTGCTTTTGTCGATGAAATCATATAAAATAGTTACGTATTGTTGCTCTTTTGTAATCAATAAAATATTTTCGATTTTAATGTTGTGATACTTTTCAATTAAATTTGTTTTTTAAGAAACTTTTAAAGGACAATGTTCTCTTTGCATCTTTTACTCCTTATCAATCTTTGTTAGTATACTTTGACTTCAATTGAAGGGAGCCTAATGGTTGATTGGATGATTCAATTTCTATTTTAAACTCTCCATTGGTTGATGGAAATATCATGGTGAAAGAAAAAAGAAAAATTTAATGATGGGAAGTTGCTTGATGATGGACAATCTCTATCTTGTACTTCTAAGATTTAGTTTTAGACATGTTCCTACAAAACTTAAGTGCTCATATTTTTGCACTATTATTTTGGTAGACTTCAAGATTTAATAATTTATAATATTTTTGTTGATGTTAATTTTTATTGTATATTTTCTTATCATACATATTAATATGTATGATACAAAAAATATGTAATAAATATCAATATCAACAAAAATACTATAAGTTATTAAATTACAAATTAAAACTTGATATAATGTATCAACTTATATTGAACTATGGATTATTTATAATATTATATATTAGAAAAAATGGTTAAAATTGAATTCGGATATATATATATATATATATATATATATATATATATATATATATATATATATATATATATATATTAATAAATAAATAAATAAAGGTTAAAGCTTCTAACTAGAACCTTAATCATGCAAAAAATTGTGTTAGGTGTACAAACATATTTAATATTTATTTTATATAACTTAAATCTATATTTACCTGTATTTTTCTATTATATTTTCTTTTTTCCTTTTAATTTACAAAATTATTATCTCGTTTTAATATGATTTTTATTTTATATGATGGTGAAAATAACTATTCTTGTTTTTGTTTTTTGTGTATAGCTTTTTGTTCTCGATTCATTTGAACATATACTTTGCTGGTTGGATTTGTTATTTTGAGCCAATTCCTTCGAGAAATTGACTTTCATACGAATCTTTGAAAACATGAAACAAATTAAAAGTAGAAAACAATTTATAAAATGTAATAGTTTTGCTTCGTATTGTTAATCACTTTGACTATACATTTCACGACAGTGAATTGAAATTAATATTATCATTTTTAAAAACACTTTATGAACAATATTGATATAGTACAATTCGGTTAAAATAGTATAGTCCAAATTAAAATTAATATAGTTTGATTCAAAAGTGTAATTAGAGAAAATGTTTGGTTCATAACAGTTGGTTCATATCGTTGTTCGGTTCACTAAATTCAGTTTAGTTTGTTAGAATAAAAGACAATTCAATTCAATTTGTTTGAATAAAATTAACGAAAATTTGTATGAATTAAATATAAAATATGTGACAATAATACTGACTTTGTATGTGGTAATGACACTTGCTTGACATATGACACTGCCATGTGTCATAATGTTGACTTGGATGTGAACAATTTTTTAAAATTTTTTAAAAAATTTGAAAAATAAAAAAAATCACGAAATGACACATGATTGTCGTTGTTCACTTTTGGTTAACAATTTAAATGTCGTCACAAAAAATAATCAAATTGATCATAATTTATACAAATTAATATTTTTTTAACTTAAAAAAATAAAATGATATTTTAACACATAAAAAAAGTCACATCAGATTATAAGAGAAAATTGTCAAAATATCATTGTCCTTCATAAAAATATGACCAAATCGAAGAAAGAGAAACGAAACTTGGGACAAATGATGTCTTTAAGAATAAAAAAAATAATATTCTCTTCCCCCGACCTCTTCACCTTTTATCTACAACTTCCCTCTTTTCTTCAGAATTTGCTCATTCCTCGTGCTCGTTGGAAGGTGTTGCGCTTTCCTATCACACAAAGGTGTTGTCTTCTTCCGGTGAAGTGTGGGCTGGCTTACGTTTGTGTGATGTCCGAAATTACCCATATCCTCGATTAATCCGGTTGGGCTGAATCCAGCCAAACCCGAATGTTGCTTAGCTCTAGGTGCAGAGCTGAACTTAGGGTTTTGTTGTTTGTTCCTTGGTCTTCTATCAATCCAACACATTTGATCCTTGCATAAACTTGGAAAGCTTAATAATTTAGGAGACAAACATGCTAGTTTATGAAAGCATAAATACAATGTAGGCATACACAAACTTAAACATAAAACATAAACCACAAAAGTGACTAACTCCTAATAAAGCAAATATTATTAAAAAAGTAAAACACCCATGTCACATCATAAAAATAAATAATTATAAATATATTTAAATAATGGTTTAACACATCTCAAGACATCTAATGCATCATCAATATTCTTTGGACAACAATATAAATAATATTAACTACTAAGAATATTTTGTTGTAACGAGTAAACATTGATAATGAAGTATGTCAAACAACAAACCCATCTTATTCATCTTTGGATTGATTTATCATCAACCAAAACAAAACCTTCTAATTATCACATTTTACCATCACATGTATGTAATCTGGCCAAATATTAATTTTCTTTTGGAACAACCAATATTCGCATGATATACATAAACACTGATGTTTAACATTTTTCACTAACTAGGATCATTAACTGCAAAAAGTATTAAACTTGAATATTTTGTTATCTTCTTGATTTAATTTACTCACAAAAAATATTAAACTACCAAAACATTGAATATTTTATTTATACTGAAACTAAATATTTATAGGTATTTATTTTAATACAAAAATTTTATCAGGTTTTTATCTTCTCCCAAGCGCATGAACTAACCCCTAAACGGAATCTCTGCCGGCACACTTTAGAGCAAACCACAGCCATTGACGGCCAAAAAAAGGGCCTGGAAAATCAAATTGCCGCTTGCGAAGCCGCCGTCCCGAACCAGATCGCCGCCGTCGCGAGCCACCTACGCGAACACAACCAGATCGGTGTTGCGAGCCACCTACGCTGCGACGAAACCAGAGCCAGCAGATGTCTCGCGAAACCAGGCTGCCACGATGAACCACCACACGTTGACGAAGCCACGCGTTGCAGAACCACTGCGAATCAGATCGACGACGAGGGCACTTTCTGACGCGAAATCCCCATCACTGCGGCGCCGGCCACCACGCAGCCACCTGCGACGAAAAAAGCTGCCCGGAGAAGACGCGAAACCAGACGCGAACACACCTACATTGCGAGAATCCTCCACCTCCGTTCCAAACAGAACCGCAGGCCACCGTGACAGAAATCGATGTCGATTGCGCCAATGCGACAGCCACCACGGTACCTGCAAAAAACCAGACCAGACAGACCCCCGCGAAGCAACCCACCGTCGACGAGAACGCAACTTCAAGAAAGGGTTCAGTCTTCTTCATCGTGATTTGGCCGTGCTCAATGAAGAAGAAGGGTTTGAAATCCAAGCGAGAGACGAAAGGTTAAAGAAATTAGGGATTTAGGGTTCTTCGAAACCCTTGAGAATCAGATTTGGGGATTATCTTGATTAGGGCTGCCAACGTTTGGTGACTTCAAATTCGAAATAGAAAACCTAAAAAATACGTTGTTTTTTGGTTGATTCTAAACAAAGCATTGATTCATCTACGATCTACGATCACAGAACTAATGCAGTCTCTCAAGTCACACCATGCTGTTTCATCTTCTTTTTTCAATCAATTCTCTTATCAGTCTATGACATTCTTCCTCTCTTTCTCAACCAAAAGTCGTTGCCTACACTTCAACGAAACCACTTCAATAATTGATTACCTGAATTCCGACTTGCAGTTCTCCAGAACCCAGTCCCTTTATGTCTCCAAACGTGTTTCAGGGTGCAGATTCCCTCAAAACCCCTTATCAGTGCTCACTTTCTTCAAACAAATAGGCTTTTCCCAAAGCCAGATTCTCTCCCTGATTCGTCAAAGACCCCAGATACTGTTTACAAACGTTGAGAAAATCTTGAGACCCAAAATTCAGCTCTTTCAGATGTCTGGATTCTAGGGTTACGAGTTATGCAGCTTCATTTCAAAGAATCCCTCCATTTTGACTCATAGCTTGAAGAAAACATTGGTCCCCTCAGTTGAAGCTATTAGGAAAATTGTCTACGACCAGAAAGATTTTATTCTTGTTTTGCACAGGTGTGGCTGGATACTCCCAAAGTACAAAAGAATTATGGAGAATGTCGTCTTCTTGGAAAGTTGTGGCATTCTTGGGACTCATCTTTCATTGCTACTCAAACTTCATCCAAGGCTTTTCGTTGCACAGCGGTCTACTATTGAAAACAATGTCTCTCGAGCTGTAGACTTGGGTTTTCGTGAAAATTCAAGAATGCTTGTCCGTGCAATTCATACATTAAGTTGTTTGAGCGATAAAACATTTGAGAGAAAGTTGAAACTAATTAATTGTTTTGGTTTTTCGAAGGATGAGGGTCTGCAAATGTTCAAGAGAACCCCGACTTTGTTTAGAACATCAGAGAAGAAGTTGAAAGTTGGAATGAATTTCTTCTTGCATACAGTTATGCTGCCCAAGTCAGTCCTTATTCACCAGCCTAAGATTTTAATGTAAAGCATGGAGGATCGCGTGCTTCCTCGATATAAAGTCTTCCAATTGTTGAAATCAAAAAATCTCTGCAAGAAAGTCCCCAGTTATATTCATGTGTTGTGCTTGTCTGAGGAGATGTTCTTGGACAAGTATATATGACAGTTCAGAGAAAATGCAGAGGAGTTATTAGTAGCATACAAGGGTCATTATCTGGAGGCATAACCATACCTTCAATTCTATTTTTTCACTCTTTCACAGGGTTCTAATACTGAAATTATTTAGATAGTGTTGTGCATAACCATGGAATGTCTTATTGTAGTAATGAAGATGGCTCGTTTATTGTATCTGTTTATTGATTATGCATCTTTCTTTCCCATGGTAATTTGGTGGTCATAAGAACCTTGGAAGATCCACACGAAATTATGTAAGTTCTTGCATGTGATTGTTAGGTGTAATAAAGTAGTTTCGAACCTTAGTGTAGTCAAAGTTCTCTCTAATAATAACCGTCCCACCTTAAAAAAACACTTACGGGAATCATAAAAGCTGGTCCTGTATTTTGAATTTGAGTCAAAATAACTGGTTCTAGAAGTGTCAAGTTTGGTACATAATGGTTTGTTTTCTAAAAGATGGTGGTAGTGACATAAATCAGCGGTGGAACCGGGAAGAGTAAATGGTATAAGAAAGAAGAAATCTTTGGCGTGAGTTGAAAATTAGAACTTTGTTTCTTTCGAGATGCATGACTTGGACTCGCTTTCCCCCCCTCTCTTTCTGTCTTTTGTGAAAGAACATGACAACGTTAAACTATCTATTAACTGAGATAAATGTGGAAGCAATACTCAACCAGCAACGTTAGATTGAGATAAATTTAACTACGGTTGATACACTACACCATGAACATGCAAAAATAAAATTCCAGAAACATATTCGTTTTAATGTTTGGTATGGTAGGAGCCACTTACATTCTGGCTCTCTGATCGTAATTTAAAATTCAACAAGTGCGATGAGTTGTTTAATTTCTACATAAAGACACACGAATAATAATTACCCATAACCACATAAGCATCTTATATATATGGGAATGACGTGATTCTTGCAAGCTGCAACTGAAACTTTTGTTTATTTCGCCAATTCTGAAGAAGGGTCCTCTTGGAATCTGATACCATCTAGCTGCTCCATGGAAAACTCTCATGTTTGTGAGGGTGGGAGAGGAAGATACTGATTTTTGATGAAAGAGATAAATGTTTATGTTTATTTTTTTTTGCTTTTTATTATGATAATAACAGATAATTAGAACATCAGAGAAGAAGTTGAAAGTTGGAATGAAATTCTTCTTGCATATAGTTATGCTGCCCAAGTCAGTCCTTATTCACCAGCCTAAGATTTTAATGTACAACATGGAGGATCGCATGCTTCCTCGATATAAAGTCTTCCAACTGTTGAAATCAAAAAATCTCTGCAAGAAAGTCCCCAGTTATATTCATGTGTTGTGCTTGTCTGAGGAGATGTTCTTGGACAAGTATATATCACAGTTCAGAGAAAATGCAGAGGAGTTATTAGTAGCATACAAGGGTCATTATCTGGAGGCATAACCATACCTTCAATTCTGTTTTTTCACTCTTCCACAGGGTTCTAATACTGAAATTATTTAGATAGTGTTGTGCATAACCATGGAATGTCTCACTGTAGTAATGAAGATGGCTCGTTTATTGTATCTGTTTATTGATTATGCATCTTTCTTTCCCATGGTAATTTGGTGGTCATAAGAACCTTGGAAGATCCACACGAAAATAGGCAATCCACTTTGACTGCTCCTTTAAAGAGGTATGCAGAGTATATTTTTCTTGATCTTGTTGACTTGTTCCCCAACTGGGATATGCTCCAACGTTGAATTGTAAAATTAGCCTGTATTCATCTTCCAGCACCCTTGTTTAGCTTTTAAATCGTTGAGCATTAATTAGACTGTTTCTATGTTGTGAATTATGTAAGTTAATTTGATTAGTCAAATTTGTATGTGCGTAAGTAGGATTGATATCGAGTTTCCTTTTACTCCCTTCCACCTTCTACTATTAAGAGAGAAAAAATCAAGAAGAACGTGGGTTGCATTAGTAAATCTTAGGTGGTACTTGAAAGTTGAAACCATTGAGACATTATTATGCTGCTTTATTGTCAACGTTTAAGACTGCTTTTTTTTAATGGCTTTTCAATGAGGGACTAAAGGTATGCATCACTGCTTTCACTTGTTTATCACTGGAATATATTTGGTAGTATTTGAACTAAGCTAAAAAATGCCAAAATATAATCCCTTCAACTGCAGCTGCAACAAATCTTCTTACAATCTCTTTCCCTTACAAGATGGACCATTCTTTGCTGTGACAGTTTCATCTTGTCACCTTGCAGTGGCCCTCCAGCCCCGTCTTATGATTTCCTGACTCAACAGCTAAACCTGAAAACAATCAAAGAAGAGTTCATATTTTGTATATTAATTCTGATGCATTATCTTTGAAGGTCCGGCTCATGATATTTTGTATCACTCTTCTGCAGGGTTGTTATATTATAATAGATAAATATTACAATAGACAACATATGTGTATAAGGACACACATTAAAAGAAATAATTATCTATTTATTTTAAAAATCAAATAATTTTAAAAATAATCTTTAGAAATACATACCGTGGGTTAAATCGATTCAATATAGAATTCGAGCATTTTAGAGATTTGTATGAAGATTTTAAATTTAAAAAACTAATAATACTATTTACGAACTAAAATAATAATTTATTAGATATTAAAGGTTAGAGTTGAAATATATTTTTATTTTTACGGTAAATCAGTTTAATAATAAATCAAATGAATAAAATAATTATTCAGAGAAGTAATACTTTAAACATAATATATTCTTTAATAATTTATTAAATGACCAACTAATTATAAATTCTAAAATTATAAATTTAATATAATAATAAAACAAAAAAAAATATTACTTCTCTAAATATAGGGAGCCCATTAACTATAATACAGTAACATTCGCAAGAATTTTTTTTTCTTCTAGTCTCTAAAATACGCCATTTCAAAGTATAGTTTATTGTTAACTCTACTTGGTTACATAGTGAACTAATTTTCAAGTCTTTTATTAATGGTGGTAAATTCAAAACCCCATTACCATTATGAAAAAGCAGATAAGTTCTTGCATGTGATTGTTAGGTGTAATAAAGTAGTTTCGAACCTTAGTGTAGTCAAAGTTCTCTCTAATAACAACCGTCCCACCTTAAAAAAACACTTACGGGAATCATAAAAGCTGGTTCAGTATTTTGAATTTGAGTCAAAATAACTGGTTCTAGAAGTGTCAAGTTTGGTACATAATGGTTTGTTTTCTAAAAGATGGTGTTAGTGACATAAATCAGCGGTGGAACCGGGAAGAGTAAATGGTATAAGAAAGAAGAAATCTTTGGCGTGAGTTGAAAATTAGAACTTTGTTTCTTTCGAGCTGCATGACTTGGACTCGCTTTCCCCCCCTCTCTTTCTGTCTTTTGTGAAAGAACATGACAACGTTAAACTATCCATTAACTGAGATAAATGTGGAAGCAATACTCAACCAGCAACGTTAGATTGAGATAAATTTAACTACGGTTGATACACTACACCATGAACATGCAAAAATAAAATTCCAGAAACATATTTGTTTTAATGTTTGGTATGGTAGGAGCCACTTACATTCTGGCTCTCTGATCGTAATTTAAAATTCAACAAGTGCGATGAGTTGTTTAATTTCCACATAAAGACACACGAATAATAATTACCCATAACCACATAAGCATCTTATATATATGGGAATGATGTGATTCTTGCAAGCTGCAACTGAAACTTTTGTTTATTTCGCGATTTCTGAAGAAGGGTCCTCTTGGAATCTGATACCATCTAGCTGCTCCATGGAAAACTCTCATGTTTGTGAGGGTGGGAGAGGAAGATACTGATTTTTGATGAAAGAGATAAATGTTTATGTTTATTTTTTTTGCTTTTTATTATGATAATAACAGATAATTAAAACAGCAGTATACAATACTAACCATAGAATTATCAAGTACTTAAAGAAAATCTCTTCCTTTTATTTTATTTCCTTGAGAAGATTAGGACTAAGCCGTCAACTTCGGCCATGGTTCAATGTTACTGTATATACATCAGTACTTGGTTGTTTTGGAGTTTGACACCATTATATTCCGTGGAAAATTAGAAAAAGCTCTTCTTAATTGCTGTTCAGAATCTTAACTGGATAGCTCCTACGAAAAACAATTAGTCCTCATACACATACCTATTCAAAACATGTCACTATTTCTTTCTTATTTTAGTTCATAATCTTCCATTTACACCCTCATAACACACTATAAAACAAGTTACACCAACTCAACTTATAATCATTTGAGCTTAACCAAGTTTGTCGAGAAACCATATACCTTGCATCGAACACTTTTCAAACCAACCTGCATCATGGAACAGGAACTCATCATGTTCAAAGGTTCATGGAAAGGCAACAAGAGTTGCTTCAAGTGAAGCTGGATATGATCCAAGGATGAGGTGGCGTGCTGCTAATCCAGCAGTAGAGACCACACGCGCTTGGAAGGGACAACATGGTCGTGCGGCGAACTCAGATAACACCTCACTTGATAACGATGAAACTTTCAACAGTTTCATTCGACGTGCCAAGGGTAAACTTAGAACCGTGTCCCACATCGGTCGGGAGCAGAGCAACGTTACACCTGTACCACTACGAGATGATGACGAGGCTAATGCTAGGGATAACCTAAACGACCAGTTTTCGAATTTTATCAAGAGTTTGAAGAAGAAGTTGAGAAGTACATCAAGCATGAGGAAGTATGGTTCCTTCAACAGACGGTGACCATTGATAAACCAGGGAACCTCAAAGAGAGTGATTTGACATGTGGGTCCATCCAATATTCTGTTATATATACTGCATGAAAATAAGATCCTAAGCCATGCAAGCATTATTATACTTTACATTTTTTTCTATTTCAAACACAGTAAATGTGAAATGTTTATTTGGGGGGAATAATTTCGACTGGTTTATTGTTTGTTTGTAAGAAATTAATATACATTGATGTTTTGTCTTTAATGAAAGGTTTCTGATTAATCTGTAGTGTTTTTATTGAAAGAATAATTAATGTTAGTTTATTAACAGGAAGGATCAGAAGGCAGCTATATATAGGAAATGACTCAATGAACATACATACCTGCATTAGACCTAACACCTCTACTTCTTCACCGACTTTAATGACGCCTTGTTCAACACGGCTAGTGGCAACTGTTCCACGTCCCTTCATCACAAATGAAAAATATAAAGCAGCTGAAATGATGGAAACCATTGCCCCCATATTTATTTATGTCCATACAATCCAATATATGTAATGAAACAAATGCAGATTTTGAGAGAACTAAGTGTTGAAAATAGAAATTTTGATATTCTCTTTAAGGGAAAAAAAACAATTATATGAGACAACAGTTTTTAAAGCACTATGTTAAGATTTAAATTTCCACTGCGTCATATCATTACAAAGAGCAAGGCCGTAACAAATGCTACCTCCTTTCCTTTTTTATTCTTCAAAAACCCTAGACCGAATTAAGAATTTGAAATTTAAGATTTTGAAATTTTATCCTTCACCTAACTAGAGATTTAGAAGAACAAGAAAGAATTTGTTAAAGTGACCACAGTTACAAAGATGACCGGTATTATAAACATCTATTCCACATATGCTCCAGTGTTCATAATCCCATCTGCTTATGATGTTAAGCACATCAATAATTGCTGTAGTTTGAGTGAACTGAAGGAGCATATAAGGAATTTAAAGCAATTTTAACGTAAACAGAATAGTAATAAATAGTACTTCTTAAACAGTGTCGTTACCTAAACGGTGTTTATACTGGAGCATATGGAAAGTGATAGAACATGATAAAAACACAAGACTTACATTACAAATTGTAATAATTTTATAACTGAGGCCATCTTTACTTCAATGAATCTGCTTTCTTCAAAAATTAACCCAAAAAATAAAGTTCAGGTCCTTTTACCTGAATTGAGAACACATCTTCAATTGGCATTAGGAAGGGCTTGTCAAGTTGGCGAACAGGGTCAGGAATGTATGCATCTACAACATCCATTAATTTTAGAATGGCCTGTCTTCCAATCTCGTCATTTGTACCCTGTAAAGCAGACAACGCTGAACCTCTAATGATCGGGATTTCATCCCCAGGGAACTTGTAGAAGCTCACTAGCTCTGCAAAAAACATTATCATAAAAACACATTTTAGCAAACACAAAGATTACAGAAACTTAAGCAGGTTTATTCATTTTCTGAGCATGGACAAGAGAAGAGAAGCCTTAGAGAAACACCCTACCACGTAACTCCATTTCTACAAGCTCTAACAACTCTGGATCATCAACAGCATCAACTTTATTTAGAAAGCAAACAAGAGATGGCACACCAACCTGCATAATACATTTAAAGATAAAATATGTCAATCTAGAAGTAAGGAGAAAGGTGTAGACGTTCTAGGTATATATATACAAACCACATCAGTAGAATACCTACATGGCGAGCAAGAAGAATGTGCTCCTTGGTTTGAGGCATTGGTCCATCAGGTGCAGATACAACAAGTATACCACCATCCATCTGGGCAGCTCCCGTAATCATATTCTGAAAAAAAAAATAGACAATTATAAAGCATACAGTGAACAAAATAGGAATCTGACAAATGCAGCTGTTGCCAATATACAGTGTAATCAATACCTATAAAATATATTTTGTTACAAACTAATCTACTTCCAAATTCCTAGCATAAATTTTCCATCTCATTTTGAAAAGAAGGTCAGGCTACACAAGCACCAAAATATGCTAAATTCCACAATTAACTATTATACAAGGTAAAATTGCTTAAATTTGTTCGCCACAACTTAGCCACCCAGCTTCCATTAGGCAATTGATAA
Source organism: Vigna unguiculata (assembly GCF_037176805.1). Lineage (NCBI taxonomy): Eukaryota > Viridiplantae > Streptophyta > Magnoliopsida > Fabales > Fabaceae > Vigna > Vigna unguiculata. Next base: position 37,324,301 of record NC_140792.1, on the reverse strand, counting down.
CTCCAATAAAAAAAAACATTCTTAGAGAAACTAAACCAAATTCGAAAGCTTACTTTAACATAATCCGTGTGTCCAGGGCAATCCACATGCGCATAATGTCGTTTTGCAGTCTCATACTCCACATGAGCCTGAAAACCGAAATATAGAGCAAGCATACATATCAACAGAAAATAACACAATCGATTGTAAGACCAAAAGAGTGCGATTCCATACCGTTGCAATGGTGATTCCTCTCTTCTTCTCTTCAAGAGCCTTGTCAATTTCATCAAAGGCCACAACCTTAGCCTTCCCTTCATCCGCAAGCACCTGATCAAACCTAATTGAGTAATAAACACCAAAACATCCACCTCAACACACATTTAAACAAAGAGTGAATCAAGACCTTGGTGATTACCGCAGTTAGCGTGGTCTTCCCATGATCCACGTGTCCAATAGTTCCGACATTAACGTGAGGCTTCCTGCAAAGTCAAACAATAAGATGAACAAAACAAGTAAAAGACATACTAAAAACGATTACTGTTACTTGTATATTTTAAATTTTGCGACGAAAAAGAGAAAGCGAGAGTGTTACGTTCTGGTGAAAGTTGCCATGGATCTCCACCATGGATTGGAATTGAAAGAATAGAAGGAGGTGGAGGTGGAGTCACTGGGAGTAGAGAGAGGAGAACGAGATACGGAAGAGTGGATTTGAGAGGCTAAGGGGAAGAGGCGGCGAGAAGTGGAAGAGGAGTGTCTGAGAAGAAGAGTGGCCATTGATGAAGTGATGAGGAGAATGAAAAGCCCTAACTATGGAGTGCAGAGGCGAGGGTTTTAGGAGAAGGAAGACAAAAGCGAAGAGCAGTGAGTGCGAAGAGCGAGGGTTTTAGAATGGGCGCCCGACACCGACCCGTCATATTCGTGCGGCCCAATTCGAGCACTCTCATAATGTTTCGGAGCACATACATACTTCTTTTTTTCTGTTACAAATGTTTTTTTCTTCTTGCTCCGACAGAAAATATTTGAAGTGATTTTTATCTTATTGACTTAATTTAAAGTTTTAGATAAATGAATTAATTCGTGTCTGGTTTAACTTATTTAGTTAAATGGTATCTTTTGGTAAATTTTAGGTATATTTTATGAGAAATAATTATGTTCGAGGTAGAAAAAATTATATATTAGGACAGGGTTATTCTGGTTCAAAAACTGACCATTTTTCTCTTTATTTTATTTTTTTTATGAAAATGCATTAACTTGTGATAAGTATAAATAAAATGAATAAATAAATTAAAAGATAATTTATGTAATATAGGTTTTACTTGTTTGTTTAGTATAGATGCTTTATATTCAACTTTTTTCATTTTGAGTCAACTCTAATTTTCTTTTCTTATTTTTTAAACGAATGTATAGATAGGAGTTTTATACTTTTAGTCGGTATTTCCTCTTTTGAATTTTTAAACGAATGTATATAATTTTTAAACGAATGTATATAATTTTTGTTCTGAATTCGTGGAATGCATGTGGTGAATCTGTCAATGCTTAATTTACAGAGTAATTGCATGTGTTTTGTTTAAGATACGTTCATGCTTAACGTATGTAGCTTGGCTGTCACGAATTTAAGGATGTGTGCATTGCTTAATTGCATAATGAAGCTAGATTGTAATTTTCGCTTAGTGAATTATTATCTAGTGGATTGAGACAAGGCAGGGTTGGTGTTAATTTGGTGGCCTATGATAAGTGAAATTGCGTTTGAATCAGGGATGTCAATACGGTTTTAGTCACTGTAGCATTTAAATTAATCTATTGATTAGCATTCTGAATCTGTCTGCCAACCCCCCTCCCTCCTGTGTTTTATTGTTGTGTTCATCTGGAAAATTGGCTTTGAATGAAAATATTGGTCGTTGGGAGACGACTTGGTTCAGTTTCATGTACTGCATTTAATATGTTTTAATTTGGTGGGGTACGGCCTCTATCAAATTTGGCGCCGTTGCCGGGGACCAATCGTTTCATTCAAAGTAAAATTTTCAGTGTGTTTGTGTTCTGTGTTTTGGTGTGTGTGTAGTTCAAGTGTGGTTGAGTTGGTATATGTTCATTGTGATGTTAATGTTGTGTTAAGTTCAGTGTCTGTTTCCATTCCTGTGTGTTTCTGTTTAGTGTAGTGAATAGTGTCGCGGCGCGCATGAATAGTGTCATTTGTAGTAGTGAATAGTGTTTGAATAGTGTCCGAATCTGGCATTTAACTTCTGGATTTTTGTTTTGGTAGCTACGGAGCTTGTTTTAACTTGAAATTTTTTTCCCCACTTCTAAGACGTTGAACTTGATAGGAAAAATAGCTAGAGCAATTGGTATGGTCTGAGTTAAGAGATTCAAAAAAATTTTGGACTGATTTTAAGTGAAACTTCAAAGGACCATAACTTTTGCTCTGGTTATCATGTTTTTATCTTCTCCCACGCGTATGAACTAACACCTAAACGGAATCTGTGCCGGCACACTTTAGAGCAAACCACAGCCATTGACGGCCAAAAAAAGGGCCTGGAAAATCAAATTGCCGCTTGCGAAGTCGCCGTCCCGAACTAGATCGTCGCCGTCGCGAGCCACCTACGCGAACACAACCAGATCGGTGTTGCGAGCCACCTCCGCTGCGACGAAACCAGAGCCAGCAGATGTCTCGCGAAACCAGGCTGCCATGACGAACCACTACACGTTGACGAAGCCACGCGTTGCAGAACCACTGCGAATCAGATCGACGACGAGGGCACTTTCTGACGCGAAATCCCCATCACTGTGGCGCCGGCCACCACGCAGCCACCTGCGACGAAAAAAGCTGCCTGGAGAAGACGCGAAACCAGACGCGAACACACCTACATTGCGAGAATCCTCCACCTCCGTTCCAAACAGAACCGCAGGCCACCGTGACAGAAATCGATGTCGATTGCACCAATGCGACAGCCACCACGGTACCTATAAAAAACCAGACCAGACAGACCCCCGCGAAGCAACTGATGAGTCATTATTTTCTTCTATTCCACTAGCCTTTGTGCACCCATTAGACAGTTGATTAGTGCTTAATTGTTCATCATTAGAGTGTTTTTCATCTGTTGGGCTTTATTGGGCCACTGTTCCGAATTTGGACTAATTTCACATTATTTGGCCTAATTTTTTTTTTTAATTATTTTTAGGTATTTGGGTGAAGCAATTTTGGAGCTTGGACATTAATAGTTAGTTGAAGAAACTTTCCACATCATTGCCACATCATTTCCATGTCATTTCCACGTCAGCAAAGTCAATGGGTCAACATTTGAGACCCATAGTGGCATTTTTCTAATTCTGCGGCTTATAATGGCAGTTTTATAATTCTGAGTGGCATGGGTGATATGACCACGAATTAGGTCTGCATGAGAAGAAGGCAGCCGCTCATTCATCTTCAACCTCTCTTCAAAACCTCCATTTTCGTTCTCCAAGCTTCCATGGACGTCCCCCTTGCGGTTTTTCACGTTTTTGGCTCATTTTTACTGTTTTTATGCATATTTGACAGCACCCATTGAGGGTTTTACTTTTGGAATTCGTTTTCTTGGTTGGGCAGTTCGGTTTGTGGATTTTATTGACTTGGAACAATACCCATTCATGGGGTTTTCGCATTTATATATGATAACACTGTTTTGCATTCCATTTAAGCTTTGAAATCTCAATTTTTGCTCTTAAATTGCGTTTTCAGATTTGAAGGGTTCTTGGTTCTTGGTTCTTGGTTCTGATTTTTGTGATTTCAGTTTTGAAGTGTTTAATTACTCATTTCCATGTCTAGCTAAATTCGTGTATTGACTCCTTGATGAAAAATGCAATGAAGCTTTGAGGTTGTGCTTGTTTTGTGAAATCTGCCATGTTTTTGTTCTGAATTCGTGGAATGCATGTGGTGAATCTGTCAATGCTTAATTTACAGAGTAATTGCATGTGTTTTGTTTAAGATACGTTCATGCTTAATGTATGTAGCTTGGCTGTCACGAATTTAAGGATGTGTGCATTGCTTAATTGCATAATGAAGCTAGATTGTAATTTTCGCTTAGTGAATTATTATCTAGTGGATTGAGACAAGGCAGGGTTGGTGTTAATTTGGTGGCCTATGATAAGTGAAATTGCGTTTGAATCAGGGATGTCAATACGGTTTTAGTCACTGTAGCATTTAAATTAATCTATTGATTAGCATTCTGAATCTGTCTGCCAAGCCCCGTCCCACCTGTGTTTTATTGTTGTGTTCAACTGGAAAATTGGCTCTGAATGAAAATATTGGTCGTTGGGAGACGACTTGGTTCAGTTTCATGTACTGCATTTAATATGTTTTAATTTGGTGGGGTACGGCCTCTATCAAATTTGGCGCCGTTGCCGGGGACCAATCGTTTCGTTCAAAGTAAAATTTTCAGTGTGTTTGTGTTCTGTGTTTTGGTGTGTGTGTAGTTCAAGTGTGGTTGAGTTGGTATATGTTCATTGTGATGTTAATGTTGTGTTAAGTTCAGTGTCTGTTTCCATTCCTGTGTGTTTCTGTTTAGTGTAGTGAATAGTGTCGCGGCGCGCATGAATAGTGTCATTTGTAGTAGTGAATAGTGTTTGAATAGTGTCCGAATCTGGCATTTAACTTCTGGATTTTTGTTTTGGTAGCTACGGAGCTTGTTTTAACTTTAAATTTTTTTTCTCCACTTCTAAGACGTTGAACTTGATAGGAAAAATAGCTAGAGCAATTGGTATGGTCTGAGTTAAGAGATTCAAAAAAATTTTGGACTGATTTTAAGTGAAACTTCAAAGGACCATAACTTTTGCTCTGGTTATCAGGTTTTTATCTTCTCCCACGCGTATGAACTAACCCCTAAACGGAATCTGTGCCGGCACACTTTAGAGCAAACCACAGCCATTGACGGCCAAAAAAAGGGCCTGGAAAATCAAATTGCCGCTTGCGAAGTCGCCGTCCCGAACCAGATCGTCGCCGTCGCGAGCCACCTACGCGAACACAACCAGATCGGTGTTGCGAGCCATCTCCGCTGCGACGAAACCAGAGCCAGCAGATGTCTCGCGAAACCAGGCTGCCATGACGAACCACCACACGTTGACGAAGCCACGCGTTGCAGAACCACTGCGAATCAGATCGACGACGAGGGCACTTTCTGACGCGAAATCCCCATCACTGCGGCGCCGGCCACCACGCAGCCACCTGCGACGAAAAAAGCTGCCTGGAGAAGACGCGAAACCAGACGCGAACACACCTACATTGCGAGAATCCTCCACCTCCGTTCCAAACAGAACCGCAGGCCACCGTGACAGAAATCGATGTCGATTGCGCCAATGCGACAGCCACCACGGTACCTACAAAAAACCAGACCAGACAGACCCCCGCGAAGCAACTGATGAGTCATTATTTTCTTCTATTCCACTAGCCTTTGTGCACCCATTAGACAGTTGATTAGTGCTTAATTGTTCATCATTAGAGTGTTTTTCATCTGTTGGGCTTTATTGGGCCACTGTTCCGAATTTGGACTAATTTCACATTATTTGGCCTAATTTTTTTTTTTAATTATTTTTAGGTATTTGGGTGAAGCAATTTTGGAGCTTGGACATTAATAGTTAGTTGAAGAAACTTTCCACATCATTGCCACATCATTTCCATGTCATTTCCACGTCAGCAAAGTCAATGGGGTCAACATTTGAGGCCCATAGTGGCATTTTTGTAATTCTGCGGCCTATAATGGCAGTTTTGTAATTCTGAGTGGCATGGGTGATATGACCACGAATTAGGTCTGCATGAGAAGAAGGCAGCCGCTCATTCATCTTCAACCTCTCTTCAAAACCTCCATTTTCGTTCTCCAAGCTTCCATGGACGTCCCCCTTGCGGTTTTTCACGTTTTTAGCTCATTTTTACCGTTTTTATGCATATTTGACAGCACCTATTGAGGGTTTTACGTTTGGAATTCGTTTTCTTGGTTGGGCAGTTCGGTTTGTGGATTTTATTGACTTGGAACAATACCCATTCATGGGGTTTTCGCATTTATATATGATAACACTGTTTTGCATTCCATTTAAGCTTTGAAATCTCAATTTTTGCTCTTAAATTGCGTTTTCAGATTTGAAGGGTTCTTGGTTCTTGGTTCTGATTTTTGTGATTTCAGTTTTGAAGTGTTTAATTACTCATTTCCATGTCTAGCTAAATTCGTGTATTGACTCCTTGATGAAAAATGCAATGAAGCTTTGAGGTTGTGCTTGTTTTGTGAAATCTGCCATGTTTTTGTTCTGAATTCGTGGAATGCATGTGGTGAATCTGTCAATGCTTAATTTACAGAGTAATTGCATGTGTTTTGTTTAAGATACGTTCATGCTTAATGTATGTAGCTTGGCTGTCACGAATTTAAGGATGTGTGCATTGCTTAATTGCATAATGAAGCTAGATTGTAATTTTCGCTTAGTGAATTATTATCTAGTGGATTGAGACAAGGCAGGGTTGGTGTTAATTTGGTGGCCTATGATAAGTGAAATTGCGTTTGAATCAGGGATGTCAATACGGTTTTAGTCACTGTAGCATTTAAATTAATCTATTGATTAGCATTCTGAATCTGTCTGCCAACCCTCCTCCCCCCTGTGTTTTATTGTTGTGTTCATCTGGAAAATTGGCTTTGAATGAAAATATTGGTCGTTGGGAGACGACTTGGTTCACTTTCATGTACTGCATTTAATATGTTTTAATTTGGTGGGGTACGGCCTCTATCAAATTTGGCGTCGTTGCCGGGGACCAATCGTTTCGTTCAAAGTAAAATTTTCAGTGTGTTTGTGTTTTGTGTTTTGGTGTGTGTGTAGTTCAAGTGTGGTTGAGTTGGTATATGTTCATTGTGATGTTAATGTTGTGTTAAGTTCAGTGTCTGTTTCCATTCCTGTGTGTTTCTGTTTAGTGTAGTGAATAGTGTCGCGGCGCGCATGAATAGTGTCATTTGTAGTAGTGAATAGTGTTTGAATAGTGTCTGAATCTGGCATTTAACTTCTGGATTTTTGTTTTGGTAGCTACGGAGCTTGTTTTAACTTGAAATTTTTTTTCCCCACTTCTAAGACGTTGAACTTGATAGGAAAAATAGCTAGAGCAATTGGTATGGTCTGAGTTAAGAGATTCAAAAAAAATTTGGACTGATTTTAAGTGAAACTTCAAAAGACCATAACTTTTGCTCTGGTTATCAGGTTTTTATCTTCTCCCACGCGCATGAACTAACCCCTAGACGGAATCTCTGCCGGCACACTTTAGAGCAAACCACAGCCATTGACGGCCAAAAAAAGGGCCTGGAAAATCAAATTGCCGCTTCCGAAGCTGCCGTCCCGAACCAGATCGCCGCCGTCGCGAGCCACCTACGCGAACACAACCAGATCGGTGTTGCGAGCCACCTCCGCTGCGACGAAACCAGAGCCAGCAGATGTCTCACGAAACCAGGCTGCCACGACGAACCACCACACGTTGACGAAGCCACGCGTTGCAGAACCACTGCGAATCAGATCGACGACGAGGGCACTTTCTGACGCGAAATCTCCATCACTTTGGCGCCGGCCACCACGCAGCCACCTGCGACGAAAAAAGCTGCCTGGAGAAGACGCGAAACCAGACGCGAACACACCTACATTGCGAGAATCCTCCACCTCCGTTCCAAACAGAACCGCAGGCCACCGTGACAGAAATCGATGTCGATTGCGCCAATGCGACAGCCACCACGATACCTGCAAAAAACCAGACCAGACAGACCCCCGCAAAGCAACTGATGAGTCATTATTTTCTTCTATTCCACTAGCCTTTGTGCACCCATTAGACAGTTGATTAGTGCTTAATTGTTCATCATTAGAGTGTTTTTCATCTGTTGGGCTTTATTGGGCCACTGTTCCGAAGTTGGACTAATTTCACATTATTTGGCCTAATTTTTGTTTTTAATTATTTTTAGGTATTTGGGTGAAATAATTTTGGAGCTTGGACATTAATATTTAGTTGAAGAAACTTTCCACATCATTGCCACATCATTTCCATGTCATTTCCACGTCAGCAAAGTCAATGGGTCAACATTTGAGGCCCATAGTGGCATTTTTGTAATTCTGCGGCTTATAATGGCAGTTTTGTAATTCTGAGTGGCATGGGTGATATCACCACGAATTAGGTCTTCATGAGAAGAAGGCAGCCGCTCATTCATCTTCAACCTCTCTTCAAAACCTCCATTTTCGTTCTCCAAGCTTCCATGGACGTCCCCCTTGCGGTTTTTCACGTTTTTGGCTCATTTTTACCGTTTTTATGCATATTTGACAGCACCCATTGAGGGTTTTACGTTTGGAATTCGTTTTCTTGGTTGGGCAGTTCGGTTTGTGGATTTTATTGACTTGGAACAATACCCATTCATGGGGTTTTCGCATTTATATATGATAACACTGTTTTGCATTCCATTTAAGCTTTGAAATCTCAATTTTTGCTCTTAAATTGCGTTTTCAGATTTGAAGGGTTCTTGGTTCTTGGTTCTTGGTTCTGATTTTTGTGATTTCAGTTTTGAAGTGTTTAATTACTCATTTCCATGTCTAGCTAAATTCGTGTATTGACTCCTTGATGAAAAATGCAATGAAGCTTTGAGGTTGTGCTTGTTTTGTGAAATCTGCCATGTTTTTGTTCTGAATTCGTGGAATGCATGTGGTGAATCTGTCAATGCTTAATTTACAGAGTAATTGCATGTGTTTTGTTTAAGATACGTTCATGCTTAATGTATGTAGCTTGGCTGTCACGAATTTATGGATGTGTGCATTGCTTAATTGCATAATGAAGCTAGATTGTAATTTTCGCTTAGTGAATTATTATCTAGTGGATTGAGACAAGGCAGGGTTGGTGTTAATTTGGTGGCCTATGATAAGTGAAATTGCGTTTGAATCAGGGATGTCAATACGGTTTTAGTCACTGTAGCATTTAAATTAATCTATTGATTAGCATTCTGAATCTGTCTGCCAACCCCCCTCCCCCCTGTGTTTTATTGTTGTGTTCATCTGGAAAATTGGCTTTGAATGAAAATATTGGTCGTTGGGAGACGACTTGGTTCACTTTCATGTACTGCATTTAATATGTTTTAATTTGGTGGGGTACGGCCTCTATCAAATTTGGCGCCGTTGCCGGGGACCAATCGTTTCGTTCAAAGTAAAATTTTCAGTGTGTTTGTGTTCTGTGTTTTGGTGTGTGTGTAGTTCAAGTGTGGTTGAGTTGGTATATGTTCATTGTGATGTTAATGTTGTGTTAAGTTCAGTGTCTGTTTCCATTCCTGTGTGTTTCTGTTTAGTGTAGTGAATAGTGTCGCGACACGCATGAATAGTGTCATTTGTAGTAGTGAATAGTGTTTGAATAGTGTCCGAATCTGGCATTTAACTTCTGGATTTTTGTTTTGGTAGCTACGGAGCTTGTTTTAACTTGAAATTTTTTTCCCCACTTCTAAGACGTTGAACTTGATAGGAAAAATAGCTAGAGCAATTGGTATGGTCTGAGTTAAGAGATTCAATAAAATTTTGGACTGATTTTAAGTGAAACTTCAAAGGACCATAACTTTTGCTCTGGTTATCAGGTTTTTATCTTCTCCCACGCGCATGAACTAACCCTTAAACGGAATCTCTGCCGGCACACTTTAGAGCAAACCACAGCCATTGACGGCCAAAAAAAGGGCCTGGAAAATCAAATTGCCGCTTGCGAAGCCGCCGTCCCGAACCAGATCGCCGCCGTCGCAAGCCACCTACGCGAACACAACCAGATCGGTGTTGCGAGCCACCTCCGCTGCGACGAAACCAGAGCCAGCAGATGTCTCGCGAAACCAGGCTGCCACGACGAACCACCACACGTTGACGAAGCCACGCGTTGCAGAACCACTACGAATCAGATCAACGACGAGGGCACTTTCTGACGCGAAATCCCCATCACTACGGTGCCGGCAACCACGCAGCCACCTGCGACGAAAAAAGCTGCCTGGAGAAGACGCGAAACCAGACGCGAACAAACCTACATTGCGAGAATCCTCCACCTCCGTTCCAAACAGAACCGCAGGCCACCGTGACAGAAATCGATGTCGATTGCGCCAATGCGACAGCCACCACGGTACCTGCAAAAAACCAGACCAGACAGACCCCCGCGAAGCAACTGATGAGTCATTATTTTCTTCTATTCCACTAGCCTTTGTGCACCCATTAGACAGTTGATTAGTGCTTAATTGTTCATCATTAGAGTGTTTTTCATCTGTTGGACTTTATTGGGCCACTGTTCCGAATTTGGACTAATTTCACATTATTTGGCCTAATTTTTGTTTTTAATTATTTTTAGGTATTTGGGTGAAGCAATTTTGGAGCTTGGACATTAATATTTAGTTGAAGAAACTTTCCACATCATTGCCACATCATTTCCATGTCATTTCCACGTCAGCAAAGTCAATGGGTCAACATTTGAGGCCCATAGTGGCATTTTTGTAATTCTGCGGCTTATAATGGCAGTTTTGTAATTCTGAGTGGCATGGGTGATATGACCACGAATTAGGTCTGCATGAGAAGAAGGCAGCCGCTCGTTCATCTTCAACCTCTCTTCAAAACCTCCATTTTCGTTCTCCAAGCTTCCATGGACGTCCCCCTTGCGGTTTTTCACGTTTTTGGCTCATTTTTACCATTTTTATGCATATTTGACAGCACCCATTGAGGGTTTTACGTTTGGAATTCGTTTTCTTGGTTGGGCAGTTCGGTTTGTGGATTTTATTGACTTGAAACAATACCCATTCATGGGGTTTTCGCATTTATATATGATAACACTGTTTTGCATTCCATTTAAGCTTTGAAATCTCAATTTTTGCTCTTAAATTGCGTTTTCAGATTTGAAGGGTTCTTGGTTCTTGGTTCTTGGTTCTGATTTTTGTGATTTCGGTTTTGAAGTGTTTAATTACTCATTTCCATGTCTAGCTAAATTCGTGTATTGACTCCTTGATGAAAAATGCAATGAAGCTTTGAGGTTGTGCTTGTTTTGTGAAATCTGCCATGTTTTTGTTCTGAATTCGTGGAATGCATGTGGTGAATCTGTCAATGCTTAATTTACATATTAATTGCATGTGTTTTGTTTAAGATACGTTCATGCTTAATGTATGTAGCTTGGCTGTCACGAATTTAAGGATGTGTGCATTACTTAATTGCATAATGAAGCTAGATTGTAATTTTCGCTTAGTGAATTATTATCTAGTGGATTGAGACAAGGCAGGGTTGGTGTTAATTTGGTGGCCTATGATAAGTGAAATTGCGTTTGAATCAGGGATGTCAATACGGTTTTAGTCACTGTAGCATTTAAATTAATCTATTGATTAGAATTCTGAATCTGTCTGCCAACCCCCCTCCCCCCTGTGTTTTATTGTTGTGTTCATCTGGAAAATTGGCTTTGAATGAAAATATTGGTCGTTGGGAGACGACTTGGTTCAGTTTCATGTACTGGATTTAATATGTTTTAATTTGGTGGGGTACGGCCTCTATCAAATTTGGCGCCGTTGCCGGGGACCAATCGTTTCGTTCAAAGTAAAATTTTCAGTGTGTTTGTGTTCTGTGTTTTGGTGTGTGTGTAGTTCAAGTGTGGTTGAGTTGGTATATGTTCATTGTGATGTTAATGTTGTGTTAAGTTCAGTGTCTGTTTCCATTCCTGTGTGTTTCTGTTTAGTGTAGTGAATAGTGTCGCGGCGCGCATGAATAATGTCATTTGTAGTAATGAATAATGTTTGAATAGTGTCCGAATCTGGCATTTAACTTCTGGATTTTTGTTTTGGTAGCTACGGAGCTTGTTTTAACTTGAAATTTTTTTCCCCACTTCTAAGACGTTGAACTTGATAGGAAAAATAGCTAGAGCAATTGGTATGGTCTGAGTTAAGAGATTCAAAAAAATTTTGGACTGATTTTAAGTGAAACTTCAAAGGACCATAACTTTTGCTCTGGTTATCAGGTTTTTATCTTCTCCTACGCGCATGAACTAACCCTTAAACGGAATCTTTGCCAGCACACTTTAGAGCAAACCACAGCCATTGACGGCCAAAAAAAGGGCCTGGAAAATCAAATTGCCGCTTGCGAAGCCGCCGTCACGAACCAGATCGGCGCCGTCGCGAGCCACCTACGCGAACACAACCAGATCGGTGTTGCGAGCCACCTCCGCTGCGACGAAACCAGAGCCAGCAGATGTCTCGCGAAACCAGGCTGCCACGACGAACCACCACACGCTAACGAAGCCACGCGTTGCAGAACCACTGCGAATCAGATCAACGACGAGGGCACTTTCCGACGCGAAATCCCCATCACTGCGGCGCCGGCCACCACGCAGCCACCTGCGACGAAAAAAGCTGCCTGGAGAAGACGCGAAACCAGACGCGAACACACCTACATTGCGAGAATCCTCCACCTCCGTTCCAAACAGAACCGCAGGCCACCGTGACAGAAATCGATGTCGATTGCGCCAATGCGACAGCCACCACGGTACCGGCAAAAAACCAGACCAGACAGACCCCCGCGAAGCAACTGATGAGTCATTATTTTCTTCTATTCCACTAGCCTTTGTGCACCCATTAGACAGTTGATTAGTGCTTAATTGTTCATCATTAGAGTGTTTTTCATCTGTTGGACTTTATTGGGCCACTGTTCCGAATTTGGACTAATTTCACATTATTTGGCCTAATTTTTGTTTTTAATTATTTTTAGGTATTTGGGTGAAGCAATTTTGGAGCTTGGACATTAATATTTAGTTGAAGAAACTTTCCACATCATTGCCACATCATTTCCATGTCATTTCCACGTCAGCAAAGTCAATGGGTCAACATTTGAGGCCCATAGTGGCATTTTTGTAATTCTGCGGCTTATAATGGCAGTTTTGTAATTCTGAGTGGCATGGGTGATATGACCACGAATTAGGTCTGCATGAGAAGAAGGCAGCCGTTCGTTCATCTTCAACCTCTCTTCAAAACCTCCATTTTCGTTCTCCAAGCTTCCATGGACGTCCCCCTTGCGGTTTTTCACGTTTTTGGCTCATTTTTACCATTTTTATGCATATTTGACAGCACCCATTGAGGGTTTTACGTTTGGAATTCGTTTTCTTGGTTGGGCAGTTCGGTTTGTGGATTTTATTGACTTGAAACAATACCCATTCATGGGGTTTTCGCATTTATATATGATAACACTGTTTTGCATTCCATTTAAGCTTTGAAATCTCAATTTTTGCTCTTAAATTGCGTTTTCAGATTTGAAGGGTTCTTGGTTCTGATTTTTGTGATTTCGGTTTTGAAGTGTTTAATTACTCATTTCCATGTCTAGCTAAATTCGTGTATTGACTCCTTGATGAAAAATGCAATGAAGCTTTGAGGTTGTGCTTGTTTTGTGAAATCTGCCATGTTTTTGTTCTGAATTCGTGGAATGCATGTGGTGAATCTGTCAATGCTTAATTTACATAGTAATTGCATGTGTTTTGTTTAAGATACGTTCATGCTTAATGTATGTAGCTTGGCTGTCACGAATTTAAGGATGTGTGCATTACTTAATTGCATAATGAAGCTAGATTGTAATTTTCGCTTAGTGAATTATTATCTAGTGGATTGAGACAAGGCAGGGTTGGTGTTAATTTGGTGGCCTATGATAAGTGAAATTGCGTTTGAATCAGGGATGTCAATACGGTTTTAGTCACTGTAGCATTTAAATTAATCTATTGATTAGAATTCTGAATCTGTCTGCCAACCCCCCTCCCCCCTGTGTTTTATTGTTGTGTTCATCTGGAAAATTGGCTTTGAATGAAAATATTGGTCGTTGGGAGACGACTTGGTTCAGTTTCATGTACTGCATTTAATATGTTTTAATTTGGTGGGGTACGGCCTCTATCAAATTTGGCGCCGTTGCCGGGGACCAATCGTTTCGTTCAAAGTAAAATTTTCAGTGTGTTTGTGTTCTGTGTTTTGGTGTGTGTGTAGTTCAAGTGTGGTTGAGTTGGTATATGTTCATTGTGATGTTAATGTTGTGTTAAGTTCAGTGTCTGTTTCCATTCCTGTGTGTTTCTGTTTAGTGTAGTGAATAGTGTCGCGGCGCGCATGAATAATGTCATTTGTAGTAGTGAATAGTGTTTGAATAGTGTCCGAATCTGGCATTTAACTTCTGGATTTTTGTTTTGGTAGCTACGGAGCTTGTTTTAACTTGAAATTTTTTTTCCCCACTTCTAAGACGTTGAACTTGATAGGAAAAATAGCTAGAGCAATTGGTAAGGTCTGAGTTAAGAGATTCAAAAAAAATTTGGACTGATTTTAAGAGAAACTTCAAAGGACCACAACTTTTGCTCTGGTTATCAGGTTTTTATCTTCTCCCACACGCATGAACTAACCCCTAAACGAAATCTCTGCCGGCACACTTTAGAGCAAACCACAGCCATTAACGGCCAAAAAAAGGGCCTGGAAAATCAAATTGCCGCTTGCGAAGCCGCCGTCCCGAACCAGATCGCCGCCGTCGCGAGCCACCTACGCGAACACAACCAGATCGGTGTTGCGAGCCACCTCCGCTGCGACGAAACCAGAGCCAGCAGATGTCTCGCGAAAGCAGGCGGCCACGACGAACCACCACACGTTGACGAAGCCACGCGTTGCAGAACCACTGCGAATCAGATCGACGACGAGGGCACTTTCTGACGCGAAATCCCCATCACTGCGGCGCCGGCCACCACGCAGCCACCTGCGACGAAAAAAGCTGCCTGGAGAAGACGCGAAACCAGACGCGAACACACCTACATTGCGAGAATCCTCCACCTCCGTTCCAAACAGAACCGCAGGCCACCGTGACAGAAATCGATGTCGATTGCGCCAATGCGACAGCCACCACGGTACCTGCAAAAAACCAGACCAGACAGACCCCCGCGAAGCAACTGATGAGTCATTATTTTCTTCTATTCCACTAGCCTTTGTGCACCCAATAGAGAGTTGATTAGTGCTTAATTGTTCATCATTAGAGTGTTTTTCATCTGTTGGGCTTTATTGGGCCACTGTTCCGAATTTGGACTAATTTCACAATATTTGGCCTAATTTTTGTTTTTAATTATTTTTAGGTATTTGGGTGAAGCAATTTTGGAGCTTGGACATTAATATTTAGTTGAAGAAACTTTCCACATCATTGCCACATCATTTCCATGTCATTTCCACGTCAGCAAAGTCAATGCGTCAACATTTGAGGCCCATAGTGGCATTTTTGTAATTCTGCGGCTTATAATGGCAGTTTTGTAATTCTGAGTGGCATGGGTGATATGACCACGAATTAGGTCTGCATGAGAAGAAGGCAGCCGCTCATTCATCTTCAACCTCTCTTCAAAACCTCCATTTTCGTTCTCCAAGCTTCCATGGACGTCCCCCTTGCGGTTTTTCACGTTTTTGGCTCATTTTTACCGTTTTTATGCATATTTGACAGCACCCATTGAGGGTTTTACATTTGGAATTCGTTTTCTTGGTTGGGCAGTTCGGTTTGTGGATTTTATTGACTTGAAACAATACCCATTCATGAGGTTTTCGCATTTATATATGATAACACTGTTTTGCATTCCATTTAAGCTTTGAAATCTCAATTTTTGCTCTTAAATTGCGTTTTCAGATTTGAAGGGTTCTTGGTTCTTGGTTCTTGGTTCTGATTTTTGTGATTTCAGTTTTGAAGTGTTTAATTGTGATGTTAATGTTGTGTTAAGTTCAGTGTCTGTTTCCATTCCTGTGTGTTTCTGTTTAGTGTAGTGAATAGTGTCGCGCCGCATGAATAGTGTCATTTGTAGTAGTGAATAGTGTTTGAATAGTGTCCGAATCTTGCATTTAACTTCTGGATTTTTGTTTTGGTAGCTACGGAGCTTGTTTTAACTTGAAATTTTTTTCCCCACTTCTAAGACGTTGAACTTGATAGGAAAAATAGCTAGAGCAATTGGTATGGTCTGAGTTAAGAGATTCAAAAAAAATTTGGACTGATTTTAAGTGAAACTTCAAAGGACCATAACTTTTGCTCTGGTTATCAGGTTTTTATCTTCTCCCACGCGCATGAACTAACCCCTAAACGGAATCTCTGCCGGCACACTTTAGAGCAAACCACAGCCATTGACGGCCAAAAAAAGGGCCTGGAAAATCAAATTGCCGCTTGCGAAGCCGCCGTCCCGAACCAGATCGCCGCCGTCGCGAGCCACCTACGCGAACACAACCAGGTCGGTGTTGCGAGCCACCTCCGCTGCGACGAAACCAGAGCCAACAGATGTCTCGCGAAACCAGGCTGCCACGACGAACCACCACACGTTGACGAAGCCACGCGTTGCAGAACCACTGCGAATCAGATCGACGACGAGGGCACTTTCTGACGCGAAATCCCCATCACTGCGGCGCCGGCCACCACGCAGCCACCTGCGACGAAAAAAGCTGCCTGGAGAAGACGCGAAACCAGACGCGAACACACCTACATTGCGAGAATCCTCCACCTCCGTTCCAAACAGAACCACAGGCCACCGTGACAGAAATCGATGTCGATTGCGCCAATGCGACAGCCACCACGGTACCTGCAAAAAACCAGACCAGACAGACCCCCGCGAAGCAACTGATGAGTCATTATTTTCTTCTATTCCACTAGCCTTTGTGCACCCATTAGACAGTTGATTAGTGCTTAATTGTTCATCATTAGAGTGTTTTTCATCTTTTGGGCTTTAATGGGCCACTGTTCCGAATTTGGACTAATTTCACATTATTTGGCCTAATTTTTGTTTTTAATTATTTTTAGGTATTTGGGTGAAGCAATTTTGGAGCTTGGACATTAATATTTAGTTGAAGAAACTTTCCACATCATTGCCACATCATTTCCATGTCATTTCCACGTCAGCAAAGTCAATGGGTCAACATTTGAGGCCCATAGTGGTATTTTTGTAATTCTGCGGCTTATAGTGGCAGTTTTGTAATTTTGAGTGGCATGGGTGATATGACCACGAATTAGGTCTGCATGAGAAGAAGGCAACTGCTCATTCATCTTCAACCTCTCTTCAAAACCTCCATTTTCGTTCTCCAAGCTTCCATGGACGTCCCCCTTGCTGTTTTTCACGTTTTTGGCTCATTTTTACCGTTTTTATGCATATTTGACAGCACCCATTGAGGGTTTTACGTTTGGAATTCGTTTTCTTGGTTGGGTAGTTCGGTTTGTGGATTTTATTGACTTGGAACAATACCCATTCATGGGGTTTTCGCATTTATATATGATAACACTGTTTTGCATTCCATTTAAGCTTTGAAATCTCAATTTTTGCTCTTAAAATGCGTTTTCAGATTTGAAGGGTTCCTGGTTCTTGGTTCTTGGTTCTGATTTTTGTGATTTCAGTTTTGAAGTGTTTAATTACTCATTTCCATGTCTAGCTAAATTCGTGTATTGACTCCTTGATGAAAAATGCAATGAAGCTTTGAGGTTGTGCTTGTTTTGTGAAATCTGCCATGTTTTTGTTCTGAATTCGTGGAATGCATGTGGTGAATCTGTCAATGCTTAATTTACAGAGTAATTGCATGTGTTTTGTTTAAGAGACGTTCATGCTTAATGTATGTAGCTTGGCTGTCACGAATTTAAGGATGTGTGCATTGCTTAATTGCATAATGAAGCTAGATTGTAATTTTCGCATAGTGAATTATTATCTAGTGGATTGAGACAAGGCAGGGTTGGTGTTAATTTGGTGGCCTATGATAAGTGAAATTGCGTTTGAATCAGGGATGTCAATACGGTTTTAGTCACTGTAGCATTTAAATTAATCTATTGATTAGCATTCTGAATCTGTCTGCCAACCCCCCTCCCCCCTGTGTTTTATTGTTGTGTTCATCTGGAAAATTGGCTTTGAATGAAAATATTGGTCGTTGGGAGACGACTTGGTTCACTTTCATGTACTGCATTTAATATGTTTTAATTTGGTGGGGTACGGCCTCTATCAAATTTGGCGCCGTTGCCGGGGACCAATCGTTTCGTTCAAAGTAAAATTTTCAGTGTGTTTGTGTTCTGTGTTTTGGTGTGTGTGTAGTTCAAGTGTGGTTGAGTTGGTATATGTTCATTGTGATGTTAATGTTGTGTTAAGTTCAGTGTCTGTTTCCATTCCTGTGTGTTTCTGTTTAGTGTAGTGAATAGTGTCGCGCCGCGCATGAATAGTGTCATTTGTAGTAGTGAATAGTGTTTGAATAGTGTCCGAATCTGGCATTTAACTTCTGGATTTTTGTTTTGGTAGCTACGGAGCTTGTTTTAACTTAAAATTTTTTTTCCCCACTTCTAAGACGTTGAACTTGATAGGAAAAATAGCTAGAGCAATTGGTATGGTCTGAGTTAAGAGATTCAAAAAAAATTTGGACTGATTTTAAGTGAAACTTCAAAGGACCACAACTTTTGCTCTGGTTATCAGGTTTTTATCTTCTCCCACGCGCATGAACTAACCCCTAAACGGAATCTCTGCCGGCACACTTTAGAGCAAACCACAGCCATTGACGGCCAAAAAAAGGGCTGGAAAATCAAATTGCCGCTTGCGAAGCCGCCGTCCCGAACCAGATCGCCGCCGTCGCGAGCCACCTACGCGAACACAACCAGATCGGTGTTGCGAGCCACCTCCGCTGCGACGAAACCAGAGCCAGCAGATGTCTCGCGAAAGCAGGCGGCCACGACGAACCACCACACGTTGACGAAGGCACGCGTTGCAGAACCACTGCGAATCAGATCGACGACGAGGGCACTTTCTGACGCGAAATCCCCATCACTGCGGCGCCGGCCACCACGCAGCCACCTGCGACGAAAAAAGCTGCCTGGAGAAGACGCGAAACCAGACGCGAACACACCTACATTGCGAGAATCCTCCACCTCCGTTCCAAACAGAACCGCAGGCCACCGTGACAGAAATCGATGTCGATTGCGCCAATGCGACAGCCACCACGGTACCTGCAAAAAACCAGACCAGACAGACCCCCGCGAAGCAACTGATGAGTCATTATTTTCTTCTATTCCACTAGCCTTTGTGCACCCATTAGACAGTTGATTAGTGCTTAATTGTTCATCATTAGAGTGTTTGTCATCTTTTGGGCTTTAATGGGCCACTGTTCCGAATTTGGACTAATTTCACATTATTTGGCCTAATTTTTGCTTTTAATTATTTTTAGGTATTTGGGTGAAGCAATTTTGGAGCTTGGACATTAATATTTAGTTGAAGAAACTTTCCACATCATTGCCACATCATTTCCATGTCATTTCCACGTCAACAAAGTCAATGGGTCAACATTTGAGGCCCATAGTGGCATTTTTGTAATTCTGCGGCTTATAATGGCAGTTTTGTAATTCTGAGTGGCATGGGTGATATGACCACGAATTAGGTTTGCATGAGAAGAAGGCAGCCGCTCATTCAGCTTCAACCTCTCTTCAAAACCTCCATTTTCGTTCTCCAAGCTTCCATAGACATCCCCCTTGCGGTTTTTCACGTTTTTGGCTCATTTTTACCGTTTTTATGCATATTTGATAGCACCCATTGAGGGTTTTACGTTGGAATTCGTTTTCTTGGTTGGGCAGTTCGGTTTGTGGATTTTATTGACTTGGAACAATACCCATTCATGGGGTTTTCGCATTTATATATGATAACACTGTTTTGCATTCCATTTAAGCTTTGAAATCTCAATTTTTGCTCTTAAATTGCATTTTTAGATTTGAAGGGTTCTTGGTTCTTGGTTCTTGGTTCTGATTTTTGTGATTTCAGTTTTGAAGTGTTTAATTACTCATTTCCATGTCTAGCTAAATTCGTGTATTGACTCCTTGATGAAAAATGCAATGAAGCTTTGAGGTTGTGCTTGTTTTGTGAAATCTGCCATGTTTTTGTTCTGAATTCGTGGAATGCATGTGGTGAATCTGTCAATGCTTAATTTACAGAGTAATTGCATGTGTTTTGTTTAAGATACGTTCATGCTTAATGTATGTAGCTTGGCTGTCACGAATTTAAGGATGTGTGCATTGCTTAATTGCATAATGAAGCTAGATTGTAATTTTCGCTTAGTGAATTATTATCTAGTGGATTGAGACAAGGCAGGGTTGGTGTTAATTTGGTGGCCTATGATAAGTGAAATTGCGTTTGAATCAGGGATGTCAATACGGTTTTAGTCACTGTAGCATTTAAATTAATCTATTGATTAGCATTCTGAATCTGTCTGCCAACCCCCCTCCCCCTGTGTTTTATTGTTGTGTTCATCTGGAAAATTGGCTTTGAATGAAAATATTGGTCGTTGGGAGACGACTTGGTTCACTTTCATGTACTGCATTTAATATGTTTTAATTTGGTGGGGTACGACCTCTATCAAATTTGGCGCGGTTGCCGGGGACCAATCGTTTCGTTCAAAGTAAAATTTTCAGTGTGTTTGTGTTCTGTGTTTTGGTGTGTGTGTAGTTCAAGTGTGGTTGAGTTGGTATATGTTCATTGTGATGTTAATGTTGTGTTAAGTTCAGTGTCTGTTTCCATTCCTGTGTGTTTCTGTTTAGTGTAGTGAATAGTGTCGCGGCGCGCATGAATAGTGTCATTTGTAGTAGTGAATAGTGTTTGAATAGTGTCCGAATCTGGCATTTAACTTCTGGATTTTTGTTTTGGTAGCTACGGAGCTTGTTTTAACTTGAAATTTTTTTTCCCCACTTCTAAGACGTTGAACTTGATAGGAAAAATAGCTAGAGCAATTGGTATGGTCTGAGTTAAGAGATTCAAAAAAATTTTGGACTGATTTTAAGTGAAACTTCAAAGGACCATAACTTTTGCTCTGGTTATCAGGTTTTTATCTTCTCCCACGCGCATGAACTAACCCCTAAACGGAATCTCTGACGGCACACTTTAGAGCAAACCACAGCCATTGACGGCCAAAAAAGGGCTTGGAAAATCAAATTGCCGCTTGCGAAGCCGCCGTCCCGAACCAGATCGCCGCCGTCGTGAACCACCTATGCGAACACAACCAGATCGGTGTTGCGAGCCACCTCCGCTGCGACGAAACCAGAGGCTGCAGATGTCTCGCGAAACCAGGCTGCCGCGACGAACCACCACACGTTGACGAAGCCACGCGTTGCAGAACCACTGCGAATCAGATCGACGACGAGGGCACTTTCTGACGCGAAATCCCCATCACTGCGGTGCCGGCTACCATGCAGCCACCTGCGACGAAAAAAGCTGCCTGGAGAGACGCGAAACCAGACGCGAACACACCTACATTGCGAGAATCCTCCACCTCCGTTCCAAACAGAACCGCAGGCCACCGTGACAGAAATCGATGTCGATTGCGCCAATGCGACAGCCACCACGGTACCTGCAAAAAACCAGAACAGACAGACCCCCGCGAAGCAACTGATGAGTCATTATTTTCTTCTATTCCACTAGCCTTTGTGCACCCATTAGACAGTTGATTAGTGCTTAATTGTTCATCATTAGAGTGTTTTTCATCTGTTGGGCTTTATTGGGCCACTGTTCCGAATTTGGACTAATTTCACATTATTTGGCCTAATTTTTGTTTTTAATTATTTTTAGGTATTTGGGTGAAGCAATTTTGGAGGTTGGACATTAATATTTAGTTGAAGAAACTTTCCACATCATTGCCACATCATTTCCATGTCATTTCCACGTCAGCAAAGTCAATGGGTCAACATTTGAGGCCCATAGTGGCATTTTTGTAATTCTGCGGCTTATAATGGCAGTTTTGTAATTCTGAGTGGCGTGGGTGATATGACCACGAATTAGGTCTGCATGAGAAGAAGGCAGCCGCTCATTCATCTTCAACCTCTCTTCAAAACCTCCATTTTCGTTCTTCAAGCTTCCATGGACGTCCCCCTTGCGGTTTTTCACGTTTTTGGCTCATTTTTACCGTTTTTATGCATATTTGACAGCACCCATTGAGGGTTTTACGTTTGGAATTCATTTTCTTGGTTGGGCAGTTCGGTTTCTGGATTTTATTGACTTGGAACAATACCCATTCATGGGGTTTTCGCATTTATATATGATAACACTGTTTTGCATTCCATTTAAGCTTTGAAATCTCAATTTTTGCTCTTAAATTGCGTTTTCAGATTTGAAGGGTTCTTGGTTCTTGGTTCTAATTTTTGTGATTTCAGTTTTGAAGTGTTTAATTACTCATTTCCATGTCTAGCTAAATTCGTGTATTGACTCCTTGATGAAAAATGCAATGAACCTTTGAGGTTGTGCTTGTTTTGTGAAATCTGCCATGTTTTTGTTCTGAATTCGTGGAATGCATGTGGTGAATCTGTCAATGCTTAATTTACAGAATAATTGCATGTGTTTTGTTTAAGATACGTTCATGCTTAATTTATGTAGCTTGGCTGTCACGAATTTAAGGATGTGTGCATTGCTTAATTGCATAATGAAGCTAGATTGTAATTTTCGCTTAGTGAATTATTATCTAGTGGATTGAGATAAGGCAGGGTTGGTGTTAATTTGGTGGCCTATGATAAGTGAAATTGCGTTTGAATCAGGGATGTTAATACGGTTTTAGTCACTGTAGCATTTAAATTAATCTATTGATTAGCATTCTGAATCTGTCTGCCAACCCCCCTCCCCCCTGTGTTTTATTGTTGTGTTCATTTGGAAAATTGGCTTTGAATGAAAATATTGGTCGTTGGGAGACGACTTGGTTCACTTTCATGTACTGCATTTAATATGTTTTAATTTGGTGGGGTACGACCTCTATCAAATTTGGCGCCGTTGCCGGGGACCAATCGTTTCGTTCAAAGTAAAATTTTCAGTGTGTTTGTGTTCTGTGTTTTGGTGTGTGTGTGTAGTTCAAGTGTGGTTGAGTTGGTATATGTTCATTGTGATGTTAATGTTGTGTTAAGTTCAGTGTCTATTTCCATTCCTGTGTGTTTCTGTTTAGTGTAGTGAATAGTGTCGCGGCGCGCATGAATAGTGTCATTTGTAGTAGTGAATAGTGTTTGAATAGTGTCCGAATCTGGCATTTAACTTCTGGATTTTTGTTTTGGTAGCTACGGAGCTTGTTTTAACTTGAAATTTTTTTTCCCCACTTCTAAGACGTTGAACTTGATAGGAAAAATAGCTAGAGCAATTGGTATGGTCTGAGTTAAGAGATTTAAAAAAAATTTGGACTGATTTTAAGTGAAACTTCAAAGGACCACAACTTTTGCTCTGGTTATCAGGTTTTTATCTTCTCCCACGCGCATGAACTAACCCCTAAACGGAATCTCTGCCGACACACTTTAGAGCAAACCACAGCCATAGACGGCCAAAAAAGGGCCTGGAAAATCAAATTGCTGCTTGCGAACCCGCCGTCCCGAACCAGATCGCCGCCATCGCGAACCACCTACGCGAACACAACTAGATCGGTGTTGCGAGCCACCTCCGCTGCGACGAAACCAGAGCCAGCAGATGTCTCGCGAAACCAGGCTGCCACGACGAACCACCACACGTTGACGAAGCCACGCGTTGCAGAACCATTGCGAATCAGATCGACGACGAGGGCACTTTCTGACGCGAAATCCCCATCACTGCGGCGCCGGCTACCACGCAGCCACAAGCGACGAAAAAAGCTGCCTGGAGAAGACGCGAAACCAGACGCGAACACACCTACATTGCGAGAATCCTCCACCTCCGTTCCAAATAGAACCGCAGGCCACCGTGACAGAAATCGATGTCGATTGCGCCAATGCGACAGCCACCACGGTACCTGCAAAAAACCAGACCAGACAGACCCCCGCGAAGCAACTGATGAGTCATTATTTTCTTCTATTCCACTAGCCTTTGTGCACCCATTAGACAGTTGATTAGTGCTTAATTGTTCATCATTAGAGTGTTTTTCATCTGTTGGGCTTTATTGGGCCACTGTTCCGAATTTGGACTAATTTCACATTATTTGGCCTAATTTTTGTTTTTAATTATTTTTAGGTATTTGGGTGAAGCAATTTTGGAGCTTGGACATTAATATTTAGTTGAAGAAACTTTCCACATCATTGCCACATCATTTCCATGTCATTTCCACGTCAGCAAAGTCAATGGGTCAACATTTGAGGCCCATAGTGGCATTTTTGTAATTCTGCGGCTTATAATGGCAGTTTTGTAATTCTGAGTGGCATGGGTGATATGACCACGAATTAGGTCTGCATGAGAAGAAGGCAGCTGCTCATTCATCTTCAACCTCTCTTCAAAACCTCCATTTTCGTTCTCCAAGCTTCCATGGATGTCCCCCTTGCGGTTTTTCACGTTTTGGCTCATTTTTACCGTTTTTATGCATATTTGACAGCACCCATTGAGGGTTTTACGTTTGGAATTCATTTTCTTGGTTGGGCAGTTCGGTTTGTGGATTTTATTGACTTGGAACAATACCCATTCATGGGGTTTTCGCATTTATATATGATAACACTGTTTTGCATTCCATTTAAGCTTTGAAATCTCAATTTTTGCTCTTAAATTGCGTTTTCAGATTTGAAGGGTTCTTGGTTCTTGGTTCTAATTTTTGTGATTTCAGTTTTGAAGTGTTTAATTACTCATTTCCATGTCTAGCTAAATTCGTGTATTGACTCCTTGATGAAAAATGCAATGAAGCTTTGAGGTTGTGCTTGTTTTGTGAAATCTGCCATGTTTTTGTTCTGAATTCGTGGAATGCATGTGGTGAATCTGTCAATGCTTAATTTACAGAGTAATTGCATGTGTTTTGTTTAAGATACGTTCATGCTTAATGTATGTAGCTTGGCTGTCACGAATTTAAGGATGTGTGCATTGCTTAATTGCATAATGAAGCTAGATTGTAATTTTCGCTTAGTGAATTATTATCTAGTGGATTGAGACAAGGCAGGGTTGGTGTTAATTTGGTGGCCTATGATAAGTGAAATTGCGTTTGAATCAGGGATGTCAATACGGTTTTAGTCACTGTAGCATTTAAATTAATCTATTGATTAGCATTCTGAATCTGTCTGCCAACCCCCCTCCCCCCTGTGTTTTATTGTTGTGTTCATCTGGAAAATTGGCTTTGAATGAAAATATTGGTCGTTCGGAGACGACTTGGTTCACTTTCATGTACTGCATTTAATATGTTTTAATTTGGTGGGGTACGGCCTCTATCAAATTTGGCGCCGTTGCCGGGGACTAATCTTTTCGTTCAAAGTAAAATTTTCAGTGTGTTTGTGTTCTGTGTTTTGGTGTGTGTAGTTCAAGTGTGGTTGAGTTGGTATATGTTCATTGTGATGTTAATGTTGTGTTAAGTTCAGTGTCTGTTTCCATTCCTGTGTGTTTCTGTTTAGTGTAGTGAATAGTGTCGCGGCGCGCATGAATAGTGTCGTATGTAGTAGTGAATAGTGTTTGAATAGTGTCCGAATCTGGCATTAAACTTCTGGATTTTTGTTTTGGTAGCTACGGAGCTTGTTTTAACTTGAAATTTTTTTTCCCCACTTCTAAGACGTTGAACTTGATAGGAAAAATAGCTAGAGCAATTGGTATGGTCTGAGTTAAGAGATTCAAAAAAATTTTGGACTGATTTTAAGTGAAACTTCAAAGGACCATAACTTTTGCTCTGGTTATCAGGTTTTTATCTTCTCCCACGCGCATGAACTAACCCCTAAACGGAATCTCTGCCGGCACACTTTAGAGCAAACCACAGCCATTGACGGCCAAAAAAAGGGCTTGGAAAATCAAATTGCCGCTTGTGAAGCCGCCGTCCCGAACCAGATTGCCGCCGTCGCGAGCCACCTACGCGAACACAACCAGATCGGTGTTGCGAGCCACCTCCGCTGCGACGAAACCAGAGGCAGCAGATGTCTCGCGAAACCAGGCTGCCACGACGAACCACCACACGTTGACGAAGCCACGCGTTGCAGAACCACTGTGAATCAGATCGACGACGAGGGCACTTTCTGACGCGAAATCCCCATCACTGCGGCGCCGGCCACCACGCAGCCACCTGCGACGAAAAAAGCTGCCTGGAGAAGACGCGAAACCAGACGCGAACACACCTACATTGCGAGAATCCTCCACCTCCGTTCCAAACAGAACCGCAGGCCACCGTGACAGAAATCGATGCCGATTGCGCCAATGCGACAGCCACCACGGTACCTGCAAAAAACCAGACCAGACAGACCCCCGCGAAGCAACTGATGAGTCATTATTTTCTTCTATTCCACTAGCCTTTGTGCACCCATTAGACAGTTGATTAGTGCTTAATTGTTCATCATTAGAGTGTTTTTCATCTGTTGGGCTTTATTGGGCCACTGTTCCGAATTTGGACTAATTTCACATTATTTGGCCTAATTTTTGTTTTTAATTATTTTTAGGTATTTGGGTGAAGCAATTTTGGAGCTTGGACATTAATATTTAGTTGAAGAAACTTTCCACATCATTGCCACATCATTTCCATGTCATTTCCACGTCAGCAAAGTCAATGGGTCAACATTTGAGGCCCATAGTGGCATTTTTGTAATTCTGCGGCTTATAATGGCAGTTTTGTAATTCTGAGTGGCATGGGTGATATGACCACGAATTAGGTCTGCATGAGAAGAAGGCAGCCGCTCATTCATCTTCAACCTCTCTTCAAAACCTCCATTTTCGTTCTCCAAGCTTCCATGGACGTCCCCCTTGCGGTTTTTCACGTTTTTGGCTCATTTTTACCGTTTTTATGCATATTTGACAGCACCCATTGAGGGTTTTACGTTTGGAATTCGTTTTCTTGGTTGGGCAGTTCGGTTTGTGGATTTTATTGACTTGGAACAATACACATTCATGGGGTTTTCGCATTTATATATGATAACACTGTTTTGCATTCCATTTAAGCTTTGAAATCTCAATTTTTGCTCTTAAATTGCGTTTTCAGATTTGAAGGGTTCTTGGTTCTTGGTTCTTGGTTCTGATTTTTGTGATTTCAGTTTTGAAGTGTTTAATTACTCATTTCCATGTCTAGCTAAATTCGTGTATTGACTCCTTGATGAAAAATGCAATGAAGCTTTGAGGTTGTGCTTGTTTTGTGAAATCTGCCATGTTTTTGTTCTGAATTCGTGGAATGCATGTGGTGAATCTGTCAATGCTTAATTTACAGAGTAATTGCATGTGTTTTGTTTAAGATACGTTCATGCTTAATGTATGTAGCTTGGCTGTCACGAATTTAAGGATGTGTGCATTGCTTAATTGCATAATGAAGCTAGATTGTAATTTTCGCTTAGTGAATTATTATCTAGTGGATTGAGACAAGGCAGGGTTGGTGTTAATTTGGTGGCCTATGATAAGTGAAATTGCGTTTGAATCAGGGATGTCAATACGGTTTTAGTCACTGTAGCATTTAAATTAATCTATTGATTAGCATTCTGAATCTGTCTGCCAACCCCCCTCCCCCCTGTGTTTTATTGTTGTGTTCATCTGGAAAATTGGCTTTGAATGAAAATATTGGTCGTTGGGAGACGACTTGGTTCACTTTCATGTACTGCATTTAATATGTTTTAATTTGGTGGGGTACGGCCTCTATCAAATTTGGCGCCGTTGCCGCGGACCAATCGTTTCGTTCAAAGTAAAATTTTCAGTGTGTTTGTGTTCTGTGTTTTGGTGTGTGTAGTTCAAGTGTGGTTGAGTTGGTATATGTTCATTGTGATGTTAATGTTGTGTTAAGTTCAGTGTCTGTTTCCATTCCTGTGTGTTTCTGTTTAGTGTAGTGAATAGTGTCGCGGCGCGCATGAATAGTGTCATATGTAGTAGTGAATAGTGTTTGAATAGTGTCCGAATCTGGCATTTAACTTCTGGATTTTTGTTTTGGTAGCTACGGAGCTTGTTTTAACTTGAAAATTTTTTTCCCCACCTCTAAGACGTTGAACTTGATAGGAAAAATAGCTAGAGCAATTGGTATGGTCTGAGTTAAGAGATTCAAAAAAATTTTGGACTGATTTTAAGTGAAACTTCAAAGGACCATAACTTTTGCTCTGGTTATCAGGTTTTTATCTTCTCCCACGCGCATGAACTAACCCCTAAACGGAATCTCTGCCGGCACACTTTAGAGCAAACCACAGCCATTGACGGCCAAAAAAAGGGCTTGGAAAATCAAATTGCCGCTTGCGAAGCCGCCGTCCCGAACCAGATTACCGCCGTCGCGAGCCACCTACGCGAACACAACCAGATCGGTGTTGCGAGCCACCTCCGCTGCGACGAAACCAGAGCCAGCAGATGTCTCGCGAAACCAGGCTGCCACGACGAACCACCACACGTTGACGAAGCCACGCGTTGCAGAACCACTGTGAATCAGATCGACGACGAGGGCACTTTCTGACGCGAAATCCCCATCACTGCGGCGCCGGCCACCACGCAGCCACCTGCGACGAAAAAAGCTGCCTGGAGAAGACGCGAAACCAGACGCGAACACACCTACATTGCGAGAATCCTCCACCTCCGTTCCAAACAGAACCGCAGGCCACCGTGACAGAAATCGATGCCGATTGCGCCAATGCGACAGCCACCACGGTACCTGCAAAAAACCAGACCAGACAGACCCCCGCGAAGCAACTGATGAGTCATTATTTTCTTCTATTCCACTAGCCTTTGTGCACCCATTAGACAGTTGATTAGTGCTTAATTGTTCATCATTAGAGTGTTTTTCATCTGTTGGGCTTTATTGGGCCACTGTTCCGAATTTGGACTAATTTCACATTATTTGGCCTAATTTTTGTTTTTAATTATTTTTAGGTATTTGGGTGAAGCAATTTTGGAGCTTGGACATTAATATTTAGTTGAAGAAACTTTCCACATCATTGCCACATCATTTCCATGTCATTTCCACGTCAGCAAAGTCAATGGGTCAACATTTGAGGCCCACAGTGGCATTTTTGTAATTCTGCGGCTTATAATGGCAGTTTTGTAATTCTGAGTGGCATGGGTGATATGACCACGAATTAGGTCTGCATGAGAAGAAGGCAGCCGCTCATTCATCTTCAACCTCTCTTCAAAACCTCCATTTTCGTTCTCCAAGCTTCCATGGACGTCCCCCTTGCGGTTTTTCACGTTTTTGGCTCATTTTTACCGTTTTTATGCATATTTGACAGCACCCATTGAGGGTTTTACGTTTGGAATTCGTTTTCTTGGTTGGGCAGTTCGGTTTGTGGATTTTATTGACTTGGAACAATACACATTCATGGGGTTTTCGCATTTATATATGATAACACTGTTTTGCATTCCATTTAAGCTTTGAAATCTCAATTTTTGCTCTTAAATTGCGTTTTCAGATTTGAAGGGTTCTTGGTTCTTGGTTCTTGGTTCTGATTTTTGTGATTTCAGTTTTGAAGTGTTTAATTACTCATTTCCATGTCTAGCTAAATTCGTGTATTGACTCCTTGATGAAAAATGCAATGAAGCTTTGAGGTTGTGCTTGTTTTGTGAAATCTGCCATGTTTTTGTTCTGAATTCGTGGAATGCATGTGGTGAATCTGTCAATGCTTAATTTACAGAGTAATTGCATGTGTTTTGTTTAAGATACGTTCATGCTTAATGTATGTAGCTTGGCTGTCACGAATTTAAGGATGTGTGCATTGCTTAATTGCATAATGAAGCTAGATTGTAATTTTCGCTTAGTGAATTATTATCTAGTGGATTGAGACAAGGCAGGGTTGGTGTTAATTTGGTGGCCTATGATAAGTGAAATTGCGTTTGAATCAGGGATGTCAATACGGTTTTAGTCACTGTAGCATTTAAATTAATCTATTGATTAGCATTCTGAATCTGTCTGCCAACCCCCCTCCCCCCTGTGTTTTATTGTTGTGTTCATCTGGAAAATTGGCTTTGAATGAAAATATTGGTCGTTGGGAGACGACTTGGTTCACTTTCATGTACTGCATTTAATATGTTTTAATTTGGTGGGGTACGACCTCTATCAAATTTGGCGCGGTTGCCGGTGACCAATCGTTTCGTTCAAAGTAAAATTTTCAGTGTGTTTGTGTTCTGTGTTTTGGTGTGTGTGTAGTTCAAGTGTGGTTGAGTTGGTATATGTTCATTGTGATGTTAATGTTGTGTTAAGTTCAGTGTCTGTTTCCATTCCTGTGTGTTTCTGTTTAGTGTAGTGAATAGTGTCGCGGCGCGCATGAATAGTGTCATTTGTAGTAGTGAATAGTGTTTGAATAGTGTCCGAATCTGGCATTTAACTTCTGGATTTTTGTTTTGGTAGCTACGGAGCTTGTTTTAACTTGAAAATTTTTTTCCCCACCTCTAAGACGTTGAACTTGATAGGAAAAATAGCTAGAGCAATTGGTATGGTCTGAGTTAAGAGATTCAAAAAAATTTTGGACTGATTTTAAGTGAAACTTCAAAGGACCATAACTTTTGCTCTGGTTATCAGGTTTTTATCTTCTCCCACGCGCATGAACTAACCCCTAAACGGAATCTCTACCGGCACACTTTAGAGCAAACCACAGCCATTGACGGCCAAAAAAAGGGCTTGGAAAATCAAATTGCCGCTTGCGAAGCCGCCGTCCCAAACCAGATTACCGCCGTCGCGAGCCACCTACGCGAACACAACCAGATCGGTGTTGCGAGCCACCTCCGCTGCGACGAAACCAGAGCCAGCAGATGTCTCGCGAAACCAGGCTGCCACGACGAACCACCACACGTTGACGAAGCCACGCGTTGCAGAACCACTGTGAATCAGATCGACGACGAGGGCACTTTCTGACGCGAAATCCCCATCACTGCGGCGCCGGCCACCACGCAGCCACCTGCGACGAAAAAAGCTGCCTGGAGAAGACGCGAAACCAGACGCGAACACACCTACATTGCGAGAATCCTCCACCTCCGTTCCAAACAGAACCGCAGGCCACCGTGACAGAAATCGATGCCGATTGCGCCAATGCGACAGCCACCACGGTACCTGCAAAAAACCAGACCAGACAGACCCCCGCGAAGCAACTGATGAGTCATTATTTTCTTCTATTCCACTAGCCTTTGTGCACCCATTAGACAGTTGATTAGTGCTTAATGGTTCATCATTAGAGTGTTTTTCATCTGTTGGGCTTTATTGGGCCACTGTTCCGAATTTGGACTAATTTCACATTATTTGGCCTAATTTTTGTTTTTAATTATTTTTAGGTATTTGGGTGAAGCAATTTTGGAGCTTGGACATTAATATTTAGTTGAAGAAACTTTCCACATCATTGCCACATCATTTCCATGTCATTTCCACGTCAGCAAAGTCAATGGGTCAACATTTGAGGCCCACAGTGGCATTTTTGTAATTCTGCGGCTTATAATGGCAGTTTTGTAATTCTGAGTGGCATGGGTGATATGACCACGAATTAGGTCTGCATGAGAAGAAGGCAGCCGCTCATTCATCTTCAACCTCTCTTCAAAACCTCCATTTTCGTTCTCCAAGCTTCCATGGACGTCCCCCTTGCGGTTTTTCACGTTTTTGGCTCATTTTTACCGTTTTTATGCATATTTGACAGCACCCATTGAGGGTTTTACGTTTGGAATTCGTTTTCTTGGTTGGGCAGTTCGGTTTGTGGATTTTATTGACTTGGAACAATACACATTCATGGGGTTTTCGCATTTATATATGATAACACTGTTTTGCATTCCATTTAAGCTTTGAAATCTCAATTTTTGCTCTTAAATTGCGTTTTCAGATTTGAAGGGTTCTTGGTTCTTGGTTCTGATTTTTGTGATTTCAGTTTTGAAGTGTTTAATTACTCATTTCCATGTCTAGCTAAATTCGTGTATTGACTCCTTGATGAAAAATGCAATGAAGCTTTGAGGTTGTGCTTGTTTTGTGAAATCTGCCATGTTTTTGTTCTGAATTCGTGGAATGCATGTGGTGAATCTATCAATGCTTAATTTACAGAGTAATTGCATGTGTTTTGTTTAAGATACGTTCATGCTTAATGTATGTAGCTTGGCTGTCACGAATTTAAGGATGTGTGCATTGCTTAATTGCATAATGAAGCTAGATTGTAATTTTCGCTTAGTGAATTATTATCTAGTGGATTGAGACAAGGCAGGGTTGGTGTTAATTTGGTGGCCTATGATAAGTGAAATTGCGTTTGAATCAGGGATGTCAATACGGTTTTAGTCACTGTAGCATTTAAATTAATCTATTGATTAGCATTCTGGATCTGTCTGCCAACCCCCCTCCCCCCTGTGTTTTATTGTTGTGTTCATCTGGAAAATTGGCTTTGAATGAAAATATTGGTCGTTGGGAGACGACTTGGTTCACTTTCATGTACTGCATTTAATATGTTTTAATTTGGTGGGGTACGGCCTCTATCAAATTTGGCGCGGTTGCCGGTGACCAATCGTTTCGTTCAAAGTAAAATTTTCAGTGTGTTTGTGTTCTGTGTTTTGGTGTGTGTGTAGTTCAAGTGTGGTTGAGTTGGTATATGTTCATTGTGATGTTAATGTTGTGTTAAGTTCAGTGTCTGTTTCCATTCCTGTGTGTTTCTGTTTAGTGTAGTGAATAGTGTCGCGGCGCGCATGAATAGTGTCATTTGTAGTAGTGAATAGTGTTTGAATAGTGTCCGAATCTGGCATTTAACTTCTGGATTTTTGTTTTGGTAGCTACGGAGCTTGTTTTAACTTGAAATTTTTTTTCCCCACTTCTAAGACGTTGAACTTGATAGGAAAAATAGCTAGAGCAATTGGTATGGTCTGAGTTAAGAGATTCAAAAAAATTTTGGACTGATTTTAAGTGAAACTTCAAAGGACCATAACTTTTGCTCTGGTTATCAGGTTTTTATCTTCTCCCACGCGCATGAACGAACCCCTAAACGGAATCTCTGCCGGCACACTTTAGAGCAAACCACAGCCATTGACGGCCAAAAAAAGGGCTTGGAAAATCAAATTGCCGCTTGCGAAGCCGCCGTCCCGAACCAGATTGCCGCCGTCGCGAGCCACCTACGCGAACACAACCAGATCGGTGTTGCGAGCCACCTCCGCTGCGACGAAACCAGAGCCAGCAGATGTCTCGCGAAACCAGGCTGCCACGACGAACCACCACACGTTGACGAAGCCACGCGTTGCAGAACCACTGTGAATCAGATCGACGACGAGGGCACTTTCTGACGCGAAATCCCCATCACTGCGGCGCCGGCCACCACGCAGCCACCTGCGACGAAAAAAGCTGCCTGGAGAAGACGCGAAACCAGACGCGAACACACCTACATTGCGAGAATCCTCCACCTCCGTTCCAAACAGAACCGCAGGCCACCGTGACAGAAATCGATGCCGATTGCGCCAATGCGACAGCCACCACGGTACCTGCAAAAAACCAGACCAGACAGACCCCCGCGAAGCAACTGATGAGTCATTATTTTCTTCTATTCCACTAGCCTTTGTGCACCCATTAGACAGTTGATTAGTTCTTAATTGTTCATCATTAGAGTGTTTTTCATCTGTTGGGCTTTATTGGGCCACTGTTCCGAATTTGGACTAATTTCACATTATTTGGCCTAATTTTTGTTTTTAATTATTTTTAGGTATTTGGGTGAAGCAATTTTGGAGCTTGGACATTAATATTTAGTTGAAGAAACTTTCCACATCATTGCCACATCATTTCCATGTCATTTCCACGTCAGCAAAGTCAATGGGTCAACATTTGAGGCCCATAGTGGCATTTTTGTAATTCTGCGGCTTATAATGGCAGTTTTGTAATTCTGAGTGGCATGGGTGATATGACCACGAATTAGGTCTGCATGAGAAGAAGGCAGCCGCTCATTCATCTTCAACCTCTCTTCAAAACCTCCATTTTCGTTCTCCAAGCTTCCATGGACGTCCCCCTTGCGGTTTTTAACGTTTTTGGCTCATTTTTACCGTTTTTATGCATATTTGACAGCACCCATTGAGGGTTTTACGTTTGGAATTCGTTTTCTTGGTTGGGCAGTTCGGTTTGTGGATTTTATTGACTTGGAACAATACACATTCATGGGGTTTTCGCATTTATATATGATAACACTGTTTTGCATTCCATTTAAGCTTTGAAATCTCAATTTTTGCTCTTAAATTGCGTTTTCAGATTTGAAGGGTTCTTGGTTCTTGGTTCTTGGTTCTGATTTTTGTGATTTCAGTTTTGAAGTGTTTAATTACTCATTTCCATGTCTAGCTAAATTCGTGTATTGACTCCTTGATGAAAAATGCAATGAAGCTTTGAGGTTGTGCTTGTTTTGTGAAATCTGCCATGTTTTTGTTCTGAATTCGTGGAATGCATGTGGTGAATCTGTCAATGCTTAATTTACAGAGTAATTGCATGTGTTTTGTTTAAGATACGTTCATGCTTAATGTATGTAGCTTGGCTGTCACGAATTTAAGGATGTGTGCATTGCTTAATTGCATAATGAAGCTAGATTGTAATTTTCGCTTAATGAATTATTATCTAGTGGATTGAGACAAGGCAGGGTTGGTGTTAATTTGGTGGCCTATGATAAGTGAAATTGCGTTTGAATTAGGGATGTCAATACGGTTTTAGTCACTGTAGCATTTAAATTAATCTATTGATTAGCATTCTGAATCTGTCTGCCAACCCCCCTCCCCCCTGTGTTTTATTGTTGTGTTCATCTGGAAAATTGGCTTTGAATGAAAATATTGGTCGTTGGGAGACGACTTGGTTCACTTTCATGTACTGCATTTAATATGTTTTAATTTGGTGGGGTACGGCCTCTATCAAATTTGGCGCCGTTGCCGCGGACCAATCGTTTCGTTCAAAGTAAAATTTTCAGTGTGTTTGTGTTCTGTGTTTTGGTGTGTGTAGTTCAAGTGTGGTTGAGTTGGTATATGTTCATTGTGATGTTAATGTTGTGTTAAGTTCAGTGTCTGTTTCCATTCCTGTGTGTTTCTGTTTAGTGTAGTGAATAGTGTCGCGGCGCGCATGAATAGTGTCATTTGTAGTAGTGAATAGTGTTTGAATAGTGTCCGAATCTGGCATTTAACTTCTGGATTTTTGTTTTGGTAGCTACGGAGCTTGTTTTAACTTGAAAATTTTTTTCCCCACCTCTAAGACGTTGAACTTGATAGGAAAAATAGCTAGAGCAATTGGTATGGTCTGAGTTAAGAGATTCAAAAAAATTTTGGACTGATTTTAAGTGAAACTTCAAAGGACCATAACTTTTGCTCTGGTTATCAGGTTTTTATCTTCTCCCACGCGCATGAACTAACCCCTAAACGGAATCTCTGCCGGCACACTTTAGAGCAAACCACAGCCATTGACGGCCAAAAAAAGGGCTTGGAAAATCAAATTGCCGCTTGCGAAGCCGCCGTCCCGAACCAGATTGCCGCCGTCGCGAGCCACCTACGCGAACACAACCAGATCGGTGTTGCGAGCCACCTCCGCTGCGACGAAACCAGAGCCAGCAGATGTCTCGCGAAACTAGGCTGCCACGACGAACCACCACACGTTGACGAAGCCACGCGTTGCAGAACCACTGTGAATCAGATCGACGACGAGGGCACTTTCTGACGCGAAATCCCCATCACTGCGGCGCCGGCCACCACGCAGCCACCTACGACGAAAAAAGCTGCCTGGAGAAGACGCGAAACCAGACGCGAACACACCTACATTGCGAGAATCCTCCACCTCCGTTCCAAACAGAACCGCAGGCCACCGTGACAGAAATCGATGCCGATTGCGCCAATGCGACAGCCACCACGGTACCTGCAAAAAACCAGACCAGACAGACCCCCGCGAAGCAACTGATGAGTCATTATTTTCTTCTATTCCACTAGCCTTTGTGCACCCATTAGACAGTTGATTAGTTCTTAATTGTTCATCATTAGAGTGTTTTTCATCTGTTGGGCTTTATTGGGCCACTGTTCCGAATTTGGACTAATTTCACATTATTTGGCCTAATTTTTGTTTTTAATTATTTTTAGGTATTTGGGTGAAGCAATTTTGGAGCTTGGACATTAATATTTAGTTGAAGAAACTTTCCACATCATTGCCACATCATTTCCATGTCATTTCCACGTCAGCAAAGTCAATGGGTCAACATTTGAGGCCCATAGTGGCATTTTTGTAATTCTGCGGCTTATAATGGCAGTTTTGTAATTCTGAGTGGCATGGGTGATATGACCACGAATTAGGTCTGCATGAGAAGAAGGCAGCCGCTCATTCATCTTCAACCTCTCTTCAAAACCTCCATTTTCGTTCTCCAAGCTTCCATGGACGTCCCCCTTGCGGTTTTTCACGTTTTTGGCTCATTTTTACCGTTTTTATGCATATTTGACAGCACCCATTGAGGGTTTTACGTTTGGAATTCGTTTTCTTGGTTGGGCAGTTCGGTTTGTGGATTTTATTGACTTGGAACAATACACATTCATGGGGTTTTCGCATTTATATATGATAACACTGTTTTGCATTCCATTTAAGCTTTGAAATCTCAATTTTTGCTCTTAAATTGCGTTTTCAGATTTGAAGGGTTCTTGGTTCTTGGTTCTTGGTTCTGATTTTTGTGATTTCAGTTTTGAAGTGTTTAATTACTCATTTCCATGTCTAGCTAAATTCGTGTATTGACTCCTTGATGAAAAATGCAATGAAGCTTTGAGGTTGTGCTTGTTTTGTGAAATCTGCCATGTTTTTGTTCTGAATTCGTGGAATGCATGTGGTGAATCTGTCAATGCTTAATTTACAGAGTAATTGCATGTGTTTTGTTTAAGATACGTTCATGCTTAATGTATGTAGCTTGGCTGTCACGAATTTAAGGATGTGTGCATTGCTTAATTGCATAATGAAGCTAGATTGTAATTTTCGCTTAGTGAATTATTATCTAGTGGATTGAGACAAGGCAGGGTTGGTGTTAATTTGGTGGCCTATGATAAGTGAAATTGCGTTTGAATCAGGGATGTCAATACGGTTTTAGTCACTGTAGCATTTAAATTAATCTATTGATTAGCATTCTGAATCTGTCTGCCAACCCCCCTCCCCCCTGTGTTTTATTGTTGTGTTCATCTGGAAAATTGGCTTTGAATGAAAATATTGGTCGTTGGGAGACGACTTGGTTCACTTTCATGTACTGCATTTAATATGTTTTAATTTGGTGGGGTACGGCCTCTATCAAATTTGGCGCCGTTGCCGCGGACCAATCGTTTCGTTCAAAGTAAAATTTTCAGTGTGTTTGTGTTCTGTGTTTTGGTGTGTGTAGTTCAAGTGTGGTTGAGTTGGTATATGTTCATTGTGATGTTAATGTTGTGTTAAGTTCAGTGTCTGTTTCCATTCCTGTGTGTTTCTGTTTAGTGTAGTGAATAGTGTCGCGGCGCGCATGAATAGTGTCATATGTAGTAGTGAATAGTGTTTGAATAGTGTCCGAATCTGGCATTTAACTTCTGGATTTTTGTTTTGGTAGCTACGGAGCTTGTTTTAACTTGAAAATTTTTTTCCCCACCTCTAAGACGTTGAACTTGATAGGAAAAATAGCTAGAGCAATTGGTATGGTCTGAGTTAAGAGATTCAAAAAAATTTTGGACTGATTTTAAGTGAAACTTCAAAGGACCATAACTTTTGCTCTGGTTATCAGGTTTTTATCTTCTCCCACGCGCATGAACTAACCCCTAAACGGAATCTCTGCCGGCACACTTTAGAGCAAACCACAGCCATTGACGGCCAAAAAAAGGGCTTGGAAAATCAAATTGCCGCTTGCGAAGCCGCCGTCCCGAACCAGATTACCGCCGTCGCGAGCCACCTACGCGAACACAACCAGATCGGTGTTGCGAGCCACCTCCGCTGCGACGAAACCAGAGCCAGCAGATGTCTCGCGAAACCAGGCTGCCACGACGAACCACCACACGTTGACGAAGCCACGCGTTGCAGAACCACTGTGAATCAGATCGACGACGAGGGCACTTTCTGACGCGAAATCCCCATCACTGCGGCGTCGGCCACCACGCAGCCACCTGCGACGAAAAAAGCTGCCTGGAGAAGACGCGAAACCAGACGCGAACACACCTACATTGCGAGAATCCTCCACCTCCGTTCCAAACAAAACCGCAGGCCACCGTGACAGAAATCGATGCCGATTGCGCCAATGCGACAGCCACCACGGTACCTGCAAAAAACCAGACCAGACAGACCCCCGCGAAGCAACTGATGAGTCATTATTTTCTTCTATTCCACTAGCCTTTGTGCACCCATTAGACAGTTGATTAGTGCTTAATTGTTCATCATTAGAGTGTTTTTCATCTGTTGGTCTTTATTGGGCCACTGTTCCGAATTTGGACTAATTTCACATTATTTGGCCTAATTTTTGTTTTTAATTATTTTTAGGTATTTGGGTGAAGCAATTTTGGAGCTTGGACATTAATATTTAGTTGAAGAAACTTTCCACATCATTGCCACATCATTTCCATGTCATTTCCACGTCAGCAAAGTCAATGGGTCAACATTTGAGGCCCATAGTGGCATTTTTGTAATTCTGCGGCTTATAATGGCAGTTTTGTAATTCTGAGTGGCATGGGTGATATGACCACGAATTAGGTCTGCATGAGAAGAAGGCAGTCGCTCATTCATCTTCAACCTCTCTTCAAAACCTCCATTTTCGTTCTCCAAGCTTCCATGGACGTCCCCCTTGCGGTTTTTCACGTTTTTGGATCATTTTTACCGTTTTTATGCATATTTGACAGCACCCATTGAGGGTTTTACGTTTGGAATTCGTTTTCTTGGTTGGGCAGTTCGGTTTGTGGATTTTATTGACTTGGAACAATACACATTCATGGGGTTTTCGCATTTATATATGATAACACTGTTTTGCATTCCATTTAAGCTTTGAAATCTCAATTTTTGCTCTTAAATTGCGTTTTCAGATTTGAAGGGTTCTTGGTTCTTGGTTCTTGGTTCTGATTTTTGTGATTTCAGTTTTGAAGTGTTTAATTACTCATTTCCATGTCTAGCTAAATTCGTGTATTGACTCCTTGATGAAAAATGCAATGAAGCTTTGAGGTTGTGCTTGTTTTGTGAAATCTGCCATGTTTTTGTTCTGAATTCGTGGAATGCATGTGGTGAATCTGTCAATGCTTAATTTACAGAGTAATTGCATGTGTTTTGTTTAAGATACGTTCATGCTTAATGTATGTAGCTTGGCTGTCACGAATTTAAGGATGTGTGCATTGCTTAATTGCATAATGAAGCTAGATTGTAATTTTCGCTTAGTGAATTATTATCTAGTGGATTGAGACAAGGCAGGGTTGGTGTTAATTTGGTGGCCTATGATAAGTGAAATTGCGTTTGAATCAGGGATGTCAATACGGTTTTAGTCACTGTAGCATTTAAATTAATCTATTGATTAGCATTCTGAATCTGTCTGCCAACCCCCCTCCCCCCTGTGTTTTATTGTTGTGTTCATCTGGAAAATTGGCTTTGAATGAAAATATTGGTCGTTGGGAGACGACTTGGTTCACTTTCATGTACTGCATTTAATATGTTTTAATTTGGTGGGGTACGGCCTCTATCAAATTTGGCGCCGTTGCCGCGGACCAATCGTTTCGTTCAAAGTAAAATTTTCAGTGTGTTTGTGTTCTGTGTTTTGGTGTGTGTAGTTCAAGTGTGGTTGAGTTGGTATATGTTCATTGTGATGTTAATGTTGTGTTAAGTTCAGTGTCTGTTTCCATTCCTGTGTGTTTCTGTTTAGTGTAGTGAATAGTGTCGCGGCGCGCATGAATAGTGTCATATGTAGTAGTGAATAGTGTTTGAATAGTGTCCGAATCTGGCATTTAACTTCTGGATTTTTGTTTTGGTAGCTACGGAGCTTGTTTTAACTTGAAAATTTTTTTCCCCACCTCTAAGACGTTGAACTTGATAGGAAAAATAGCTAGAGCAATTGGTATGGTCTGAGTTAAGAGATTCAAAAAAATTTTGGACTGATTTTAAGTGAAACTTCAAAGGACCATAACTTTTGCTCTGGTTATCAGGTTTTTATCTTCTCCCACGCGCATGAACTAACCCCTAAACGGAATCTCTGCCGGCACACTTTAGAGCAAACCACAGCCATTGACGGCCAAAAAAAGGGCTTGGAAAATCAAATTGCCGCTTGCGAAGCCGCCGTCCCGAACCAGATTACCGCCGTCGCGAGCCACCTACGCGAACACAACCAGATCGGTGTTGCGAGCCACCTCCGCTGCGACGAAACCAGAGCCAGCAGATGTCTCGCGAAACCAGGCTGCCACGACGAACCACCACACGTTGACGAAGCCACGCGTTGCAGAACCACTGTGAATCAGATCGACGACGAGGGCACTTTCTGACGCGAAATCCCCATCACTGCGGCGCCGGCCACCACGCAGCCACCTGCGACGAAAAAAGCTGCCTGGAGAAGACGCGAAACCAGACGCGAACACACCTACATTGCGAGAATCCTCCACCTCCGTTCCAAACAGAACCGCAGGCCACCGTGACAGAAATCGATGCCGATTGCGCCAATGCGACAGCCACCACGGTACCTGCAAAAAACCAGACCAGACAGACCCCCGCGAAGCAACTGATGAGTCATTATTTTCTTCTATTCCACTAGCCTTTGTGCACCCATTAGACAGTTGATTAGTTCTTAATTGTTCATCATTAGAGTGTTTTTCATCTGTTGGGCTTTATTGGGCCACTGTTCCGAATTTGGACTAATTTCACATTATTTGGCCTAATTTTTGTTTTTAATTATTTTTAGGTATTTGGGTGAAGCAATTTTGGAGCTTGGACATTAATATTTAGTTGAAGAAACTTTCCACATCATTGCCACATCATTTCCATGTCATTTCCACGTCAGCAAAGTCAATGGGTCAACATTTGAGGCCCATAGTGGCATTTTTGTAATTCTGCGGCTTATAATGGCAGTTTTGTAATTCTGAGTGGCATGGGTGATATGACCACGAATTAGGTCTGCATGAGAAGAAGGCAGCCGCTCATTCATCTTCAACCTCTCTTCAAAACCTCCATTTTCGTTCTCCAAGCTTCCATGGACGTCCCCCTTGCGGTTTTTCACGTTTTTGGATCATTTTTACCGTTTTTATGCATATTTGACAGCACCCATTGAGGGTTTTACGTTTGGAATTCGTTTTCTTGGTTGAGCAGTTCGGTTTGTGGATTTTATTGACTTGGAACAATACACATTCATGGGGTTTTCGCATTTATATATGATAACACTGTTTTGCATTCCATTTAAGCTTTGAAATCTCAATTTTTGCTCTTAAATTGCGTTTTCAGATTTGAAGGCTTCTTGGTTCTTGGTTCTTGGTTCTGATTTTTGTGATTTCAGTTTTGAAGTGTTTAATTACTCATTTCCATGTCTAGCTAAATTCGTGTATTGACTCCTTGATGAAAAATGCAATGAAGCTTTGAGGTTGTGCTTGTTTTGTGAAATCTGCCATGTTTTTGTTCTGAATTCGTGGAATGCATGTGGTGAAT
Source organism: Vigna unguiculata (assembly GCF_037176805.1). Classification (NCBI taxonomy): domain Eukaryota; kingdom Viridiplantae; phylum Streptophyta; class Magnoliopsida; order Fabales; family Fabaceae; genus Vigna; species Vigna unguiculata. Next base: position 37,282,959 of record NC_140792.1, on the reverse strand, counting down.
CTGTCAATGCTTAATTTACAGAGTAATTGCATGTGTTTTGTTTAAGATACGTTCATGCTTAATGTATGTAGCTTGGCTGTCACGAATTTAAGGATGTGTGCATTGCTTAATTGCATAATGAAGCTAGATTGTAATTTTCGCTTAGTGAATTATTATCTAGTGGATTGAGACAAGGCAGGGTTGGTGTTAATTTGGTGGCCTATGATAAGTGAAATTGCGTTTGAATCAGGGATGTCAATACGGTTTTAGTCACTGTAGCATTTAAATTAATCTATTGATTAGCATTCTGAATCTGTCTGCCAACCCCCCTCCCCCCTGTGTTTTATTGTTGTGTTCATCTGGAAAATTGGCTTTGAATGAAAATATTGGTCGTTGGGAGACGACTTGGTTCACTTTCATGTACTGCATTTAATATGTTTTAATTTGGTGGGGTACGGCTTCTATCAAATTTGGCGCCGTTGCCGCGGACCAATCGTTTCGTTCAAAGTAAAATTTTCAGTGTGTTTGTGTTCTGTGTTTTGGTGTGTGTAGTTCAAGTGTGGGTGAGTTGGTATATGTTCATTGTGATGTTAATGTTGTGTTAAGTTCAGTGTCTGTTTCCATTCCTGTGTGTTTCTGTTTAGTGTAGTGAATAGTGTCGCGGCGCGCATGAATAATGTCATATGTAGTAGTGAATAGTGTTTGAATAGTGTCCGAATCTGGCATTTAACTTCTGGATTTTTGTTTTGGTAGCTACGGAGCTTGTTTTAACTTGAAAATTTTTTTCCCCACCTCTAAGACGTTGAACTTGATAGGAAAAATAGCTAGAGCAATTGGTATGGTCTGAGTTAAGAGATTCAAAAAAATTTTGGACTGATTTTAAGTGAAACTTCAAAGGACCATAACTTTTGCTCTGGTTATCAGGTTTTTATCTTCTCCCACGCGCATGAACTAACCCCTAAACGGAATCTCTGCCGGCACACTTTAGAGCAAACCACAGCCATTGACGGCCAAAAAAAGGGCTTGGAAAATCAAATTGCCGCTTGCGAAGCCGCCGTCCCGAACCAGATTACCGCCGTCGCGAGCCACCTACGCGAACACAACCAGATCGGTGTTGCGAGCCACCTCCGCTGCGACGAAACCAGAGCCAGCAGATGTCTCGCGAAACCAGGCTGCCACGACGAACCACCACACGTTGACGAAGCCACGCGTTGCAGAACCACTGTGAATCAGATCGACGACGAGGGCACTTTCTGACGCGAAATCCCCATCACTGCGGCGCCGGCCACCACGCAGCCACCTGCGACGAAAAAAGCTGCCTGGAGAAGACGCGAAACCAGACGCGAACACACCTACATTGCGAGAATCCTCCACCTCCGTTCCAAACAGAACCGCAGGCCACCGTGACAGAAATCGATGCCGATTGCGCCAATGCGACAGCCACCACGGTACCTGCAAAAAACCAGACCAGACAGACCCCCGCGAAGCAACTGATGAGTCATTATTTTCTTCTATTCCACTAGCCTTTGTGCACCCATTAGACAGTTGATTAGTGCTTAATTGTTCATCATTAGAGTGTTTTTCATCTGTTGGGCTTTATTGGGCCACTGTTCCGAATTTGGACTAATTTCACATTATTTGGCCTAATTTTTGTTTTTAATTATTTTTAGGTATTTGGGTGAAGCAATTTTGGAGCTTGGACATTAATATTTAGTTGAAGAAACTTTCCACATCATTGCCACATCATTTCCATGTCATTTCCACGTCAGCAAAGTCAATGGGTCAACATTTGAGGCCCATAGTGGCATTTTTGTAATTCTGCGGCTTATAATGGCAGTTTTGTAATTCTGAGTGGCATGGGTGATATGACCACGAATTAGGTCTGCATGAGAAGAAGGCAGCCGCTCATTCATCTTCAACCTCTCTTCAAAACCTCCATTTTCGTTCTCCAAGCTTCCATGGACGTCCCCCTTGCGGTTTTTCACGTTTTTGGATCATTTTTACCGTTTTTATGCATATTTGACAGCACCCATTGAGGGTTTTACGTTTGGAATTCGTTTTCTTGGTTGGGCAGTTCGGTTTGTGGATTTTATTGACTTGGAACAATACACATTCATGGGGTTTTCGCATTTATATATGATAACACTGTTTTGCATTCCATTTAAGCTTTGAAATCTCAATTTTTGCTCTTAAATTGCGTTTTCAGATTTGAAGGGTTCTTGGTTCTTGGTTCTTGGTTCTGATTTTTGTGATTTCAGTTTAGGGTTTTGAAGTGTTTAATTACTCATTTCCATGTCTAGCTAAATTCGTGTATTGACTCCTTGATGAAAAATGCAATGAAGCTTTGAGGTTGTGCTTGTTTTGTGAAATCTGCCATGTTTTTGTTCTGAATTCGTGGAATGCATGTGGTGAATCTGTCAATGCTTAATTTACAGAGTAATTGCATGTGTTTTGTTTAAGATACGTTCATGCTTAATGTATGTAGCTTGGCTGTCACGAATTTAAGGATGTGTGCATTGCTTAATTGCATAATGAAGCTAGATTGTAATTTTCGCTTAGTGAATTATTATCTAGTGGATTGAGACAAGGCAGGGTTGGTGTTAATTTGGTGGCCTATGATAAGTGAAATTGCGTTTGAATCAGGGATGTCAATACGGTTTTAGTCACTGTAGCATTTAAATTAATCTATTGATTAGCATTCTGAATCTGTCTGCCAACCCCCCTCCCCCCTGTGTTTTATTGTTGTGTTCATCTGGAAAATTGGCTTTGAATGAAAATATTGGTCGTTGGGAGACGACTTGGTTCACTTTCATGTACTGCATTTAATATGTTTTAATTTGGTGGGGTACGGCCTCTATCAAATTTGGCGCCGTTGCCGCGGACCAATCGTTTCGTTCAAAGTAAAATTTTCAGTGTGTTTGTGTTCTGTGTTTTGGTGTGTGTAGTTCAAGTGTGGGTGAGTTGGTATATGTTCATTGTGATGTTAATGTTGTGTTAAGTTCAGTGTCTGTTTCCATTCCTGTGTGTTTCTGTTTAGTGTAGTGAATAGTGTCGCGGCGCGCATGAATAGTGTCATATGTAGTAGTGAATAGTGTTTGAATAGTGTCCGAATCTGGCATTTAACTTCTGGATTTTTGTTTTGGTAGCTACGGAGCTTGTTTTAACTTGAAAATTTTTTTCCCCACCTCTAAGACGTTGAACTTGATAGGAAAAATAGCTAGAGCAATTGGTATGGTCTGAGTTAAGAGATTCAAAAAAATTTTGGACTGATTTTAAGTGAAACTTCAAAGGACCATAACTTTTGCTCTGGTTATCAGGTTTTTATCTTCTCCCACGCGCATGAACTAACCCCTAAACGGAATCTCTGCCGGCACACTTTAGAGCAAACCACAGCCATTGACGGCCAAAAAAAGGGCTTGGAAAATCAAATTGCCGCTTGCGAAGCCGCCGTCCCGAACCAGATTACCGCCGTCGCGAGCCACCTACGCGAACACAACCAGATCGGTGTTACGAGCCACCTCCGCTGCGACGAAACCAGAGCCAGCAGATGTCTCGCGAAACCAGGCTGCCACGACGAACCACCACACGTTGACGAAGCCACGCGTTGCAGAACCACTGTGAATCAGATCGACGACGAGGGCACTTTCTGACGCGAAATCCCCATCACTGCGGTGCCGGCCACCACGCAGCCACCTGCGACGAAAAAAGCTGCCTGGAGAAGACGCGAAACCAGACGCGAACACACCTACATTGCGAGAATCCTCCACCTCTGTTCCAAACAGAACCGCAGGCCACCGTGACAGAAATCGATGCCGATTGCGCCAATGCGACAGCCACCACGGTACCTGCAAAAAACCAGACCAGACAGACCCCCGCGAAGCAACTGATGAGTCATTATTTTCTTCTATTCCACTAGCCTTTGTGCACCCATTAGACAGTTGATTAGTGCTTAATTGTTCATCATTAGAGTGTTTTTCATCTGTTGGGCTTTATTGGGCCACTGTTCCGAATTTGGACTAATTTCACATTATTTGGCCTAATTTTTGTTTTTAATTATTTTTAGGTATTTGGGTGAAGCAATTTTGGAGCTTGGACATTAATATTTAGTTGAAGAAACTTTCCACATCATTGCCACATCATTTCCATGTCATTTCCACGTCAGCAAAGTCAATGGGTCAACATTTGAGGCCCATAGTGGCATTTTTGTAATTCTGCGGCTTATAATGGCAGTTTTGTAATTCTGAGTGGCATGGGTGATATGACCACGAATTAGGTCTGCATGAGAAGAAGGCAGCCGCTCATTCATCTTCAACCTCTCTTCAAAACCTCCATTTTCGTTCTCCAAGCTTCCATGGACGTCCCCCTTGCGGTTTTTCACGTTTTTGGATCATTTTTACCGTTTTTATGCATATTTGACAGCACCCATTGAGGGTTTTACGTTTGGAATTCGTTTTCTTGGTTGGGCAGTTCGGTTTGTGGATTTTATTGACTTGGAACAATACACATTCATGGGGTTTTCGCATTTATATATGATAACACTGTTTTGCATTCCATTTAAGCTTTGAAATCTCAATTTTTGCTCTTAAATTGCGTTTTCAGATTTGAAGGGTTCTTGGTTCTTGGTTCTTGGTTCTGATTTTTGTGATTTCAGTTTTGAAGTGTTTAATTACTCATTTCCATGTCTAGCTAAATTCGTGTATTGACTCCTTGATGAAAAATGCAATGAAGCTTTGAGGTTGTGCTTGTTTTGTGAAATCTGCCATGTTTTTGTTCTGAATTCGTGGAATGCATGTGGTGAATCTGTCAATGCTTAATTTACAGAGTAATTGCATGTGTTTTGTTTAAGATACGTTCATGCTTAATGTATGTAGCTTGGCTGTCACGAATTTAAGGATGTGTGCATTGCTTAATTGCATAATGAAGCTAGATTGTAATTTTCGCTTAGTGAATTATTATCTAGTGGATTGAGACAAGGCAGGGTTGGTGTTAATTTGGTGGCCTATGATAAGTGAAATTGCGTTTGAATCAGGGATGTCAATACGGTTTTAGTCACTGTAGCATTTAAATTAATCTATTGATTAGCATTCTGAATCTGTCTGCCAACCCCCATCCCCCCTGTGTTTTATTGTTGTGTTCATCTGGAAAATTGGCTTTGAATGAAAATATTGGTCGTTGGGAGACGACTTGGTTCACTTTCATGTACTGCATTTAATATGTTTTAATTTGGTGGGGTACGGCCTCTATCAAATTTGGCGCCGTTGCCGCGGACCAATCGTTTCGTTCAAAGTAAAATTTTCAGTGTGTTTGTGTTCTGTGTTTTGGTGTGTGTAGTTCAAGTGTGGGTGAGTTGGTATATGTTCATTGTGATGTTAATGTTGTGTTAAGTTCAGTGTCTGTTTCCATTCCTGTGTGTTTCTGTTTAGTGTAGTGAATAGTGTCGCGGCGCGCATGAATAGTGTCATATGTAGTAGTGAATAGTGTTTGAATAGTGTCCGAATCTGGCATTTAACTTCTGGATTTTTGTTTTGGTAGCTACGGAGCTTGTTTTAACTTGAAAATTTTTTTCCCCACCTCTAAGACGTTGAACTTGATAGGAAAAATAGCTAGAGCAATTGGTATGGTCTGAGTTAAGAGATTCAAAAAAATTTTGGACTGATTTTAAGTGAAACTTCAAAGGACCATAACTTTTGCTCTGGTTATCAGGTTTTTATCTTCTCCCACGCGCATGAACTAACCCCTAAACGGAATCTCTGCCGGCACACTTTAGAGCAAACCACAGCCATTGACGGCCAAAAAAAGGGCTTGGAAAATCAAATTGCCGCTTGCGAAGCCGCCGTCCCGAACCAGATTACCGCCGTCGCGAGCCACCTACGCGAACACAACCAGATCGGTGTTGCGAGCCACCTCCGCTGCGACGAAACCAGAGCCAGCAGATGTCTCGCGAAACCAGGCTGCCACGACGAACCACCACACGTTGACGAAGCCACGCGTTGCAGAACCACTGTGAATCAGATCGACGACGAGGGCACTTTCTGACGCGAAATCCCCATCACTGCGGCGCCGGCCACCACGCAGCCACCTGCGACGAAAAAAGCTGCCTGGAGAAGACGCGAAACCAGACGCGAACACACCTACATTGCGAGAATCCTCCACCTCCGTTCCAAACAGAACCGCAGGCCACCGTGACAGAAATCGATGCCGATTGCGCCAATGCGACAGCCACCACGGTACCTGCAAAAAACCAGACCAGACAGACCCCCGCGAAGCAACTGATGAGTCATTATTTTCTTCTATTCCACTAGCCTTTGTGCACCCATTAGACAGTTGATTAGTGCTTAATTGTTCATCATTAGAGTGTTTTTCATCTGTTGGGCTTTATTGGGCCACTGTTCCGAATTTGGACTAATTTCACATTATTTGGCCTAATTTTTGTTTTTAATTATTTTTAGGTATTTGGGTGAAGCAATTTTGGAGCTTGGACATTAATATTTAGTTGAAGAAACTTTCCACATCATTGCCACATCATTTCCATGTCATTTCCACGTCAGCAAAGTCAATGGGTCAACATTTGAGGCCCATAGTGGCATTTTTGTAATTCTGCGGCTTATAATGGCAGTTTTGTAATTCTGAGTGGCATGGGTGATATGACCACGAATTAGGTCTGCATGAGAAGAAGGCAGCCGCTCATTCATCTTCAACCTCTCTTCAAAACCTCCATTTTCGTTCTCCAAGCTTCCATGGACGTCCCCCTTGCGGTTTTTCACGTTTTTGGATCATTTTTACCGTTTTTATGCATATTTGACAGCACCCATTGAGGGTTTTACGTTTGGAATTCGTTTTCTTGGTTGGGCAGTTCGGTTTGTGGATTTTATTGACTTGGAACAATACACATTCATGGGGTTTTCGCATTTATATATGATAACACTGTTTTGCATTCCATTTAAGCTTTGAAATCTCAATTTTTGCTCTTAAATTGCGTTTTCAGATTTGAAGGGTTCTTGGTTCTTGGTTCTTGGTTCTGATTTTTGTGATTTCAGTTTTGAAGTGTTTAATTACTCATTTCCATGTCTAGCTAAATTCGTGTATTGACTCCTTGATGAAAAATGCAATGAAGCTTTGAGGTTGTGCTTGTTTTGTGAAATCTGCCATGTTTTTATTCTGAATTCGTGGAATGCATGTGGTGAATCTGTCAATGCTTAATTTACAGAGTAATTGCATGTGTTTTGTTTAAGATACGTTCATGCTTAATGTATGTAGCTTGGCTGTCACGAATTTAAGGATGTGTGCATTGCTTAATTGCATAATGAAGCTAGATTGTAATTTTCGCTTAGTGAATTATTATCTAGTGGATTGAGACAAGGCAGGGTTGGTGTTAATTTGGTGGCCTATGATAAGTGAAATTGCGTTTGAATCAGGGATGTCAATACGGTTTTAGTCACTGTAGCATTTAAATTAATCTATTGATTAGCATTCTGAATCTGTCTGCCAACCCCCCTCCCCCCTGTGTTTTATTGTTGTGTTCATCTGGAAAATTGGCTTTGAATGAAAATATTGGTCGTTGGGAGACGACTTGGTTCACTTTCATGTACTGTATTTAATATGTTTTAATTTGGTGGGGTACGGCCTCTATCAAATTTGGCGCCGTTGCCGCGGACCAATCGTTTCGTTCAAAGTAAAATTTTCAGTGTGTTTGTGTTCTGTGTTTTGGTGTGTGTAGTTCAAGTGTGGTTGAGTTGGTATATGTTCATTGTGATGTTAATGTTGTGTTAAGTTCAGTGTCTGTTTCCATTCCTGTGTGTTTCTGTTTAGTGTAGTGAATAGTGTCGCGGCGCGCATGAATAGTGTCATATGTAGTAGTGAATAGTGTTTGAATAGTGTCCGAATCTGGCATTTAACTTCTGGATTTTTGTTTTGGTAGCTACGGAGCTTGTTTTAACTTGAAAATTTTTTTCCCCACCTCTAAGACGTTGAACTTGATAGGAAAAATAGCTAGAGCAATTGGTATGGTCTGAGTTAAGAGATTCAAAAAAATTTTGGACTGATTTTAAGTGAAACTTCAAAGGACCATAACTTTTGCTCTGGTTATCAGGTTTTTATCTTCTCCCACGCGCATGAACTAACCCCTAAACGGAATCTCTGCCGGCACACTTTAGAGCAAACCACAGCCATTGACGGCCAAAAAAAGGGCTTGGAAAATCAAATTGCCGCTTGCGAAGCCGCCGTCCCGAACCAGATTACCGCCGTCGCGAGCCACCTACGCGAACACAACCAGATCGGTGTTGCGAGCCACCTCCGCTGCGACGAAACCAGAGCCAGCAGATGTCTCGCGAAACCAGGCTGCCACGACGAACCACCACACGTTGACGAAGCCACGCGTTGCAGAACCACTGTGAATCAGATCGACGACGAGGGCACTTTCTGACGCGAAATCCCCATCACTGCGGCGCCGGCCACCACGCAGCCACCTGCGACGAAAAAAGCTGCCTGGAGAAGACGCGAAACCAGACGCGAACACACCTACATTGCGAGAATCCTCCACCTCCGTTCCAAACAGAACCGCAGGCCACCGTGACAGAAATCGATGCCGATTGCGCCAATGCGACAGCCACCACGGTACCTGCAAAAAACCAGACCAGACTGACCCCCGCGAAGCAACTGATGAGTCATTATTTTCTTCTATTCCACTAGCCTTTGTGCACCCATTAGACAGTTGATTAGTGCTTAATTGTTCATCATTAGAGTGTTTTTCATCTGTTGGGCTTTATTGGGCCACTGTTCCGAATTTGGACTAATTTCACATTATTTGGCCTAATTTTTGTTTTTAATTATTTTTAGGTATTTGGGTGAAGCAATTTTGGAGCTTGGACATTAATATTTAGTTGAAGAAACTTTCCACATCATTGCCACATCATTTCCATGTCATTTCCACGTCAGCAAAGTCAATGGGTCAACATTTGAGGCCCATAGTGGCATTTTTGTAATTCTGCGGCTTATAATGGCAGTTTTGTAATTCTGAGTGGCATGGGTGATATGACCACGAATTAGGTCTGCATGAGAAGAAGGCAGCCGCTCATTCATCTTCAACCTCTCTTCAAAACCTCCATTTTCGTTCTCCAAGCTTCCATGGACGTCCCCCTTGCGGTTTTTCACGTTTTTGGCTCATTTTTACCGTTTTTATGCATATTTGACAGCACCCATTGAGGGTTTTACGTTTGGAATTCGTTTTCTTGGTTGGGCAGTTCGGTTTGTGGATTTTATTGACTTGGAACAATACACATTCATGGGGTTTTCGCATTTATATATGATAACACTGTTTTGCATTCCATTTAAGCTTTGAAATCTCAATTTTTGCTCTTAAATTGCGTTTTCAGATTTGAAGGGTTCTTGGTTCTTGGTTCTTGGTTCTGATTTTTGTGATTTCAGTTTTGAAGTGTTTAATTACTCATTTCCATGTCTAGCTAAATTCGTGTATTGACTCCTTGATGAAAAATGCAATGAAGCTTTGAGGTTGTGCTTGTTTTGTGAAATCTGCCATGTTTTTGTTCTGAATTCGTGGAATGCATGTGGTGAATCTGTCAATGCTTAATTTACAGAGTAATTGCATGTGTTTTGTTTAAGATACGTTCATGCTTAATGTATGTAGCTTGGCTGTCACGAATTTAAGGATGTGTGCATTGCTTAATTGCATAATGAAGCTAGATTGTAATTTTCGCTTAGTGAATTATTATCTAGTGGATTGAGACAAGGCAGGGTTGGTGTTAATTTGGTGGCCTATGATAAGTGAAATTGCGTTTGAATCAGGGATGTCAATACGGTTTTAGTCACTGTAGCATTTAAATTAATCTATTGATTAGCATTCTGAATCTGTCTGCCAACCCCCCTCCCCCCTGTGTTTTATTGTTGTGTTCATCTGGAAAATTGGCTTTGAATGAAAATATTGGTCGTTGGGAGACGACTTGGTTCACTTTCATGTACTGCATTTAATATGTTTTAATTTGGTGGGGTACGGCCTCTATCAAATTTGGCGCCGTTGCCGCGGACCAATCGTTTCGTTCAAAGTAAAATTTTCAGTGTGTTTGTGTTCTGTGTTTTGGTGTGTGTAGTTCAAGTGTGGTTGAGTTGGTATATGTTCATTGTGATGTTAATGTTGTGTTAAGTTCAGTGTCTGTTTCCATTCCTGTGTGTTTCTGTTTAGTGTAGTGAATAGTGTCGCGGCGCGCATGAATAGTGTCATATGTAGTAGTGAATAGTGTTTGAATAGTGTCCGAATCTGGCATTTAACTTCTGGATTTTTGTTTTGGTAGCTACGGAGCTTGTTTTAACTTGAAAATTTTTTTCCCCACCTCTAAGACGTTGAACTTGATAGGAAAAATAGCTAGAGCAATTGGTATGGTCTGAGTTAAGAGATTCAAAAAAATTTTGGACTGATTTTAAGTGAAACTTCAAAGGACCATAACTTTTGCCCTGGTTATCAGGTTTTTATCTTCTCCCACGCGCATGAACTAACCCCTAAACGGAATCTCTGCCGGCACACTTTAGAGCAAACCACAGCCATTGACGGCCAAAAAAAGGGCTTGGAAAATCAAATTGCCGCTTGCGAAGCCGCCGTCCCGAACCAGATTGCCGCCGTCGCGAGCCACCTACGCGAACACAACCAGATCGGTGTTGCGAGCCACCTCCGCTGCGACGAAACCAGAGCCAGCAGATGTCTCGCGAAACCAGGCTGCCACGACGAACCACCACACGTTGACGAAGCCACGCGTTGCAGAACCACTGTGAATCAGATCGACGACGAGGGCACTTTCTGACGCGAAATCCCCATCACTGCGGCGCCGGCCACCACGCAGCCACCTGCGACGAAAAAAGCTGCCTGGAGAAGACGCGAAACCAGACGCGAACACACCTACATTGCGAGAATCCTCCACCTCCGTTCCAAACAGAACCGCAGGCCACCGTGACAGAAATCGATGCCGATTGCGCCAATGCGACAGCCACCACGGTACCTGCAAAAAACCAGACCAGACTGACCCCCGCGAAGCAACTGATGAGTCATTATTTTCTTCTATTCCACTAGCCTTTGTGCACCCATTAGACAGTTGATTAGTGCTTAATTGTTCATCATTAGAGTGTTTTTCATCTGTTGGGCTTTATTGGGCCACTGTTCCGAATTTGGACTAATTTCACATTATTTGGCCTAATTTTTGTTTTTAATTATTTTTAGGTATTTGGGTGAAGCAATTTTGGAGCTTGGACATTAATATTTAGTTGAAGAAACTTTCCACATCATTGCCACATCATTTCCATGTCATTTCCACGTCAGCAAAGTCAATGGGTCAACATTTGAGGCCCATAGTGGCATTTTTGTAATTCTGCGGCTTATAATGGCAGTTTTGTAATTCTGAGTGGCATGGGTGATATGACCACGAATTAGGTCTGCATGAGAAGAAGGCAGCCGCTCATTCATCTTCAACCTCTCTTCAAAACCTCCATTTTCGTTCTCCAAGCTTCCATGGACGTCCCCCTTGCGGTTTTTCACGTTTTTGGCTCATTTTTACCGTTTTTATGCATATTTGACAGCACCCATTGAGGGTTTTACGTTTGGAATTCGTTTTCTTGGTTGGGCAGTTCGGTTTGTGGATTTTATTGACTTGGAACAATACACATTCATGGGGTTTTCGCATTTATATATGATAACACTGTTTTGCATTCCATTTAAGCTTTGAAATCTCAATTTTTGCTCTTAAATTGCGTTTTCAGATTTGAAGGGTTCTTGGTTCTTGGTTCTTGGTTCTGATTTTTGTGATTTCAGTTTTGAAGTGTTTAATTACTCATTTCCATGTCTAGCTAAATTCGTGTATTGACTCCTTGATGAAAAATGCAATGAAGCTTTGAGGTTGTGCTTGTTTTGTGAAATCTGCCATGTTTTTGTTCTGAATTCGTGGAATGCATGTGGTGAATCTGTCAATGCTTAATTTACAGAGTAATTGCATGTGTTTTGTTTAAGATACGTTCATGCTTAATGTATGTAGCTTGGCTGTCACGAATTTAAGGATGTGTGCATTGCTTAATTGCATAATGAAGCTAGATTGTAATTTTCGCTTAGTGAATTATTATCTAGTGGATTGAGACAAGGCAGGGTTGGTGTTAATTTGGTGGCCTATGATAAGTGAAATTGCGTTTGAATCAGGGATGTCAATACGGTTTTAGTCACTGTAGCATTTAAATTAATCTATTGATTAGCATTCTGAATCTGTCTGCCAACCCCCCTCCCCCCTGTGTTTTATTGTTGTGTTCATCTGGAAAATTGGCTTTGAATGAAAATATTGGTCGTTGGGAGACGACTTGGTTCACTTTCATGTACTGCATTTAATATGTTTTAATTTGGTGGGGTACGGCCTCTATCAAATTTGGCGCCGTTGCCGCGGACCAATCGTTTCGTTCAAAGTAAAATTTTCAGTGTGTTTGTGTTCTGTGTTTTGGTGTGTGTAGTTCAAGTGTGGTTGAGTTGGTATATGTTCATTGTGATGTTAATGTTGTGTTAAGTTTAGTGTCTGTTTCCATTCCTGTGTGTTTCTGTTTAGTGTAGTGAATAGTGTCGCGGCGCGCATGAATAGTGTCATATGTAGTAGTGAATAGTGTTTGAATAGTGTCCGAATCTGGCATTTAACTTCTGTATTTTTGTTTTGGTAGCTACGAAGCTTGTTTTAACTTGAAAATTTTTTTCCCCACCTCTAAGACGTTGAACTTGATAGGAAAAATAGCTAGAGCAATTGGTATGGTCTGAGTTAAGAGATTCAAAAAAATTTTGGACTGATTTTAAGTGAAACTTCAAAGGACCATAACTTTTGCCCTGGTTATCAGGTTTTTATCTTCTCCCACGCGCATGAACTAACCCCTAAACGGAATCTCTGCCGGCACACTTTAGAGCAAACCACAGCCATTGACGGCCAAAAAAAGGGCTTGGAAAATCAAATTGCCGCTTGCGAAGCCGCCGTCCCGAACCAGATTGCCGCCGTCGCGAGCCACCTACGCGAACACAACCAGATCGGTGTTGCGAGCCACCTCCGCTGCGACGAAACCAGAGCCAGCAGATGTCTCGCGAAACCAGGCTGCCACGACGAACCACCACACGTTGACGAAGCCACGCGTTGCAGAACCACTGTGAATCAGATCGACGACGAGGGCACTTTCTGACGCGAAATCCCCATCACTGCGGCGCCGGCCACCACGCAGCCACCTGCGACGAAAAAAGCTGCCTGGAGAAGACGCGAAACCAGACGCGAACACACCTACATTGCGAGAATCCTCCACCTCCGTTCCAAACAGAACCGCAGGCCACCGTGACAGAAATCGATGCCGATTGCGCCAATGCGACAGCCACCACGGTACCTGCAAAAAACCAGACCAGACTGACCCCCGCGAAGCAACTGATGAGTCATTATTTTCTTCTATTCCACTAGCCTCTGTGCACCCATTAGACAGTTGATTAGTGCTTAATTGTTCATCATTAGAGTGTTTTTCATCTGTTGGGCTTTATTGGGCCACTGTTCCGAATTTGGACTAATTTCACATTATTTGGCCTAATTTTTGTTTTTAATTATTTTTAGGTATTTGGGTGAAGCAATTTTGGAGCTTGGACATTAATATTTAGTTGAAGAAACTTTCCACATCATTGCCACATCATTTCCATGTCATTTCCACGTCAGCAAAGTCAATGGGTCAACATTTGAGGCCCATAGTGGCATTTTTGTAATTCTGCGGCTTATAATGGCAGTTTTGTAATTCTGAGTGGCATGGGTGATATGACCACGAATTAGGTCTGCATGAGAAGAAGGCAGCCGCTCATTCATCTTCAACCTCTCTTCAAAACCTCCATTTTCGTTCTCCAAGCTTCCATGGACGTCCCCCTTGCGGTTTTTCACGTTTTTGGCTCATTTTTACCGTTTTTATGCATATTTGACAGCACCCATTGAGGGTTTTACGTTTGGAATTCGTTTTCTTGGTTGGGCAGTTCGGTTTGTGGATTTTATTGACTTGGAACAATACACATTCATGGGGTTTTCGCATTTATATATGATAACACTGTTTTGCATTCCATTTAAGCTTTGAAATCTCAATTTTTGCTCTTAAATTGCGTTTTCAGATTTGAAGGGTTCTTGGTTCTTGGTTCTTGGTTCTGATTTTTGTGATTTCAGTTTTGAAGTGTTTAATTACTCATTTCCATGTCTAGCTAAATTCGTGTATTGACTCCTTGATGAAAAATGCAATGAAGCTTTGAGGTTGTGCTTGTTTTGTGAAATCTGCCATGTTTTTGTTCTGAATTCGTGGAATGCATGTGGTGAATCTGTCAATGCTTAATTTACAGAGTAATTGCATGTGTTTTGTTTAAGATACGTTCATGCTTAATGTATGTAGCTTGGCTGTCACGAATTTAAGGATGTGTGCATTGCTTAATTGCATAATGAAGCTAGATTGTAATTTTCGCTTAGTGAATTATTATCTAGTGGATTGAGACAAGGCAGGGTTGGTGTTAATTTGGTGGCCTATGATAAGTGAAATTGCGTTTGAATCAGGGATGTCAATACGGTTTTAGTCACTGTAGCATTTAAATTAATCTATTGATTAGCATTCTGAATCTGTCTGCCAACCCCCCTCCCCCCTGTGTTTTATTGTTGTGTTCATCTGGAAAATTGGCTTTGAATGAAAATATTGGTCGTTGGGAGACGACTTGGTTCACTTTCATGTACTGCATTTAATATGTTTTAATTTGGTGGGGTACGGCCTCTATCAAATTTGGCGCCGTTGCCGCGGACCAATCGTTTCGTTCAAAGTAAAATTTTCAGTGTGTTTGTGTTCTGTGTTTTGGTGTGTGTAGTTCAAGTGTGGTTGAGTTGGTATATGTTCATTGTGATGTTAATGTTGTGTTAAGTTTAGTGTCTGTTTCCATTCCTGTGTGTTTCTGTTTAGTGTAGTGAATAGTGTCGCGGCGCGCATGAATAGTGTCATATGTAGTAGTGAATAGTGTTTGAATAGTGTCCGAATCTGGCATTTAACTTCTGTATTTTTGTTTTGGTAGCTACGAAGCTTGTTTTAACTTGAAAATTTTTTTCCCCACCTCTAAGACGTTGAACTTGATAGGAAAAATAGCTAGAGCAATTGGTATGGTCTGAGTTAAGAGATTCAAAAAAATTTTGGACTGATTTTAAGTGAAACTTCAAAGGACCATAACTTTTGCTCTGGTTATCAGGTTTTTATCTTCTCCCACGCGCATGAACTAACCCCTAAACGGAATCTCTGCCGGCACACTTTAGAGCAAACCACAGCCATTGACGGCCAAAAAAAGGGCCTGGAAAATCAAATTGCGGCTTGCGAAGCCGCCGTCCCGAACCAGATTACCGCCGTCGCGAGCCACCTACGCGAACACAACCAGATCGGTGTTGCGAGCCACCTCCGCTGCGACGAAACCAGAGCCAGCAGATGTCTCGCGAAACCAGGCTGCCACGACGAACCACCACACGTTGACGAAGCCACGCGTTGCAGAACCACTGTGAATCAGATCGACGACGAGGGCACTTTCTGACGCGAAATCCCCATCACTGCGACGCCGGCCACTACGCAGCCACCTGCGACGAAAAAAGCTGCCTGGAGAAGACGCGAAACCAGACGCGAACACACCTACATTGCGAGAATCCTCCACCTCCGTTCCAAACAGAACCGCAGGCCACCGTGACAGAAATCGATGCCGATTGCGCCAATGCGACAGCCACCACGGTACCTGCAAAAAACCAGACCAGACAGACCCCCGCGAAGCAACTGATGAGTCATTATTTTCTTCTATTCCACTAGCCTTTGTGCACCCATTAGACAGTTGATTAGTGCTTAATTGTTCATCATTAGAGTGTTTTTCATCTGTTGGGCTTTATTGGGCCACTGTTCCGAATTTGGACTAATTTCACATTATTTGGCCTAATTTTTGTTTTTAATTATTTTTAGGTATTTGGGTGAAGCAATTTTGGAGCTTGGACATTAATATTTAGTTGAAGAAACTTTCCACATCATTGCCACATCATTTCCATGTCATTTCCACGTCAGCAAAGTCAATGGGTCAACATTTGAGGCCCATAGTGGCATTTTTGTAATTCTGCGGCTTATAATGGCAGTTTTGTAATTATGAGTGGCATGGGTGATATGACCACGAATTAGGTCTGCATGAGAAGAAGGCAGCCGCTCATTCATCTTCAACCTCTCTTCAAAACCTCCATTTTCGTTCTCCAAGCTTCCATGGACGTCCCCCTTGCGGTTTTTCACGTTTTTGGATCATTTTTACCGTTTTTATGCATATTTGACAGCACCCATTGAGGGTTTTACGTTTGGAATTCGTTTTCTTGGTTGGGCAGTTCGGTTTGTGGATTTTATTGACTTGGAACAATACACATTCATGGGGTTTTCGCATTTATATATGATAACACTGTTTTGCATTCCATTTAAGCTTTGAAATCTCAATTTTTGCTCTTAAATTGCGTTTTCAGATTTGAAGGGTTCTTGGTTCTTGGTTCTTGGTTCTGATTTTTGTGATTTCAGTTTTGAAGTGTTTAATTACTCATTTCCATGTCTAGCTAAATTCGTGTATTGACTCCTTGATGAAAAATGCAATGAAGCTTTGAGGTTGTGCTTGTTTTGTGAAATCTGCCATGTTTTTGTTCTGAATTCGTGGAATGCATGTGGTGAATCTGTCAATGCTTAATTTACAGAGTAATTGCATGTGTTTTGTTTAAGATACGTTCATGCTTAATGTATGTAGCTTGGCTGTCACGAATTTAAGGATGTGTGCATTGCTTAATTGCATAATGAAGCTAGATTGTAATTTTCGCTTAGTGAATTATTATCTAGTGGATTGAGACAAGGCAGGGTTGGTGTTAATTTGGTGGCCTATGATAAGTGAAATTGCGTTTGAATCAGGGATGTCAATACGGTTTTAGTCACTGTAGCATTTAAATTAATCTATTGATTAGCATTCTGAATCTGTCTGCCAACCCCCCTCCCCCCTGTGTTTTATTGTTGTGTTCATCTGGAAAATTGGCTTTGAATGAAAATATTGGTCGTTGGGAGACGACTTGGTTCACTTTCATGTACTGCATTTAATATGTTTTAATTTGGTGGGGTACGGCCTCTATCAAATTTGGCGCCGTTGCCGCGGACCAATCGTTTCGTTCAAAGTAAAATTTTCAGTGTGTTTGTGTTCTGTGTTTTGGTGTGTGTAGTTCAAGTGTGGTTGAGTTGGTATATGTTCATTGTGATGTTAATGTTGTGTTAAGTTCAGTGTCTGTTTCCATTCCTGTGTGTTTCTGTTTAGTGTAGTGAATAGTGTCGCGGCGCGCATGAATAGTGTCATTTGTAGTAGTGAATAGTGTTTGAATAGTGTCCGAATCTGGCATTTAACTTCTGGATTTTTGTTTTGGTAGCTACGGAGCTTGTTTTAACTTGAAAATTTTTTTCTCCACCTCTAAGACGTTGAACTTGATAGGAAAAATATCTAGAGCAATTGGTATGGTCTGAGTTAAGAGATTCAAAAAAATTTTGGACTGATTTTAAGTGAAACTTCAAAGGACCATAACTTTTGATCTGGTTATCAGGTTTTTATCTTCTCCCACGCGCATGAACTAACCCCTAAACGGAATCTCTGCCGGCACACTTTAGAGCAAACCACAGCCATTGACGGCCAAAAAAAGGGCTTGGAAAATCAAATTGCCGCTTGCGAAGCCGCCGTCCCGAACCAGATTGCCGCCGTCGCGAGCCACCTACGCGAACACAACCAGATCGGTGTTGCGAGCCACCTCCGCTGCGACGAAACCAGAGCCAGCAGATGTCTCGCGAAACTAGGCTGCCACGACGAACCACCACACGTTGACGAAGCCACGCGTTGCAGAACCACTGTGAATCAGATCGACGACGAGGGCACTTTCTGACGCGAAATCCCCATCACTGCGGCGCCGGCCACCACGCAGCCACCTACGACGAAAAAAGCTGCCTGGAGAAGACGCGAAACCAGACGCGAACACACCTACATTGCGAGAATCCTCCACCTCCGTTCCAAACAGAACCGCAGGCCACCGTGACAGAAATCGATGCCGATTGCGCCAATGCGACAGCCACCACGGTACCTGCAAAAAACCAGACCAGACAGACCCCCGCGAAGCAACTGATGAGTCATTATTTTCTTCTATTCCACTAGCCTTTGTGCACCCATTAGACAGTTGATTAGTTCTTAATTGTTCATCATTAGAGTGTTTTTCATCTGTTGGGCTTTATTGGGCCACTGTTCCGAATTTGGACTAATTTCACATTATTTGGCCTAATTTTTGTTTTTAATTATTTTTAGGTATTTGGGTGAAGCAATTTTGGAGCTTGGACATTAATATTTAGTTGAAGAAACTTTCCACATCATTGCCACATCATTTCCATGTCATTTCCACGTCAGCAAAGTCAATGGGTCAACATTTGAGGCCCATAGTGGCATTTTTGTAATTTTGCGGCTTATAATGGCAGTTTTGTAATTCTGAGTGGCATGGGTGATATGACCACGAATTAGGTCTGCATGAGAAGAAGGCAGCCGCTCATTCATCTTCAACCTCTCTTCAAAACCTCCATTTTCGTTCTCCAAGCTTCCATGGACGTCCCCTTGCGGTTTTTCACGTTTTTGGCTCATTTTTACCGTTTTTATGCATATTTGACAGCACCCATTGAGGGTTTTACGTTTGGAATTCGTTTTCTTGGTTGGGCAGTTCGGTTTGTGGATTTTATTGACTTGGAACAATACACATTCATGGGGTTTTCGCATTTATATATGATAACACTGTTTTGCATTCCATTTAAGCTTTGAAATCTCAATTTTTGCTCTTAAATTGCGTTTTCAGATTTGAAGGGTTCTTGGTTCTTGGTTCTTGGTTCTGATTTTTGTGATTTCAGTTTTGAAGTGTTTAATTACTCATTTCCATGTCTAGCTAAATTCGTGTATTGACTCCTTGATGAAAAATGCAATGAAGCTTTGAGGTTGTGCTTGTTTTGTGAAATCTGCCATGTTTTTGTTCTGAATTCGTGGAATGCATGTGGTGAATCTGTCAATGCTTAATTTACAGAGTAATTGCATGTGTTTTGTTTAAGATACGTTCATGCTTAATGTATGTAGCTTGGCTGTCACGAATTTAAGGATGTGTGCATTGCTTAATTGCATAATGAAGCTAGATTGTAATTTTCGCTTAGTGAATTATTATCTAGTGGATTGAGACAAGGCAGGGTTGGTGTTAATTTGGTGGCCTATGATAAGTGAAATTGCGTTTGAATCAGGGATGTCAATACGGTTTTAGTCACTGTAGCATTTAAATTAATCTATTGATTAGCATTCTGAATCTGTCTGCCAACCCCCCTCCCCCCTGTGTTTTATTGTTGTGTTCATCTGGAAAATTGGCTTTGAATGAAAATATTGGTCGTTGGGAGACGACTTGGTTCACTTTCATGTACTGCATTTAATATGTTTTAATTTGGTGGGGTACGGCCTCTATCAAATTTGGCGCCGTTGCCGCGGACCAATCGTTTCGTTCAAAGTAAAATTTTCAGTGTGTTTGTGTTCTGTGTTTTGGTGTGTGTAGTTCAAGTGTGGTTGAGTTGGTATATGTTCATTGTGATGTTAATGTTGTGTTAAGTTCAGTGTCTGTTTCCATTCCTGTGTGTTTCTGTTTAGTGTAGTGAATAGTGTCGCGGCGCGCATGAATAGTGTCATTTGTAGTAGTGAATAGTGTTTGAATAGTGTCCGAATCTGGCATTTAACTTCTGGATTTTTGTTTTGGTAGCTACGGAGCTTGTTTTAACTTGAAAATTTTTTTCCCCACCTCTAAGACGTTGAACTTGATAGGAAAAATAGCTAGAGCAATTGGTATGGTCTGAGTTAAGAGATTCAAAAAAATTTTGGACTGATTTTAAGTGAAACTTCAAAGGACCATAACTTTTGCTCTGGTTATCCGGTTTTTATCTTCTCCCACGCGCATGAACTAACCCCTAAACGGAATCTCTGCCGGCACACTTTAGAGCAAACCACAGCCATTGACGGCCAAAAAAAGGGCTTGGAAAATCAAATTGCCGCTTGTGAAGCCGTCGTCCCGAACCAGATTGCCGCCGTCGCGAGCCACCTACGCGAACACAACCAGATCGGTGTTGCGAGCCACCTCCGCTGCGACGAAACCAGAGCCAGCAGATGTCTCGCGAAACTAGGCTGCCACGACGAACCACCACACGTTGACGAAGCCACGCGTTGCAGAACCACTGTGAATCAGATCGACGACGAGGGCACTTTCTGACGCGAAATCCCCATCACTGCGGCGCCGGCCACCACGCAGCCACCTACGACGAAAAAAGCTGCCTGGAGAAGACGCGAAACCAGACGCGAACACACCTACATTGCGAGAATCCTCCACCTCCGTTCCAAACAGAACCGCAGGCCACCGTGACAGAAATCGATGCCGATTGCGCCAATGCGACAGCCACCACGGTACCTGCAAAAAACCAGACCAGACAGACCCCCGCGAAGCAACTGATGAGTCATTATTTTCTTCTATTCCACTAGCCTTTGTGCACCCATTAGACAGTTGATTAGTTCTTAATTGTTCATCATTAGAGTGTTTTTCATCTGTTGGGCTTTATTGGGCCACTGTTCCGAATTTGGACTAATTTCACATTATTTGGCCTAATTTTTGTTTTTAATTATTTTTAGGTATTTGGGTGAAGCAATTTTGGAGCTTGGACATTAATATTTAGTTGAAGAAACTTTCCACATCATTGCCACATCATTTCCATGTCATTTCCACGTCAGCAAAGTCAATGGGTCAACATTTGAGGCCCATAGTGGCATTTTTGTAATTCTGCGGCTTATAATGGCAGTTTTGTAATTCTGAGTGGCATGGGTGATATGACCACGAATTAGGTCTGCATGAGAAGAAGGCAGCCGCTCATTCATCTTCAACCTCTCTTCAAAACCTCCATTTTCGTTCTCCAAGCTTCCATGGACGTCCCCTTGCGGTTTTTCACGTTTTTGGCTCATTTTTACCGTTTTTATGCATATTTGACAGCACCCATTGAGGGTTTTACGTTTGGAATTCGTTTTCTTGGTTGGGCAGTTCGGTTTGTGGATTTTATTGACTTGGAACAATACACATTCATGGGGTTTTCGCATTTATATATGATAACACTGTTTTGCATTCCATTTAAGCTTTGAAATCTCAATTTTTGCTCTTAAATTGCGTTTTCAGATTTGAAGGGTTCTTGGTTCTTGGTTCTTGGTTCTGATTTTTGTGATTTCAGTTTTGAAGTGTTTAATTACTCATTTCCATGTCTAGCTAAATTCGTGTATTGACTCCTTGATGAAAAATGCAATGAAGCTTTGAGGTTGTGCTTGTTTTGTGAAATCTGCCATGTTTTTGTTCTGAATTCGTGGAATGCATGTGGTGAATCTGTCAATGCTTAATTTACAGAGTAATTGCATGTGTTTTGTTTAAGATACGTTCATGCTTAATGTATGTAGCTTGGCTGTCACGAATTTAAGGATGTGTGCATTGCTTAATTGCATAATGAAGCTAGATTGTAATTTTCGCTTAGTGAATTATTATCTAGTGGATTGAGACAAGGCAGGGTTGGTGTTAATTTGGTGGCCTATGATAAGTGAAATTGCGTTTGAATCAGGGATGTCAATACGGTTTTAGTCACTGTAGCATTTAAATTAATCTATTGATTAGCATTCTGAATCTGTCTGCCAACCCCCCTCCCCCCTGTGTTTTATTGTTGTGTTCATCTGGAAAATTGGCTTTGAATGAAAATATTGGTCGTTGGGAGACGACTTGGTTCACTTTCATGTACTGCATTTAATATGTTTTAATTTGGTGGGGTACGGCCTCTATCAAATTTGGCGCCGTTGCCGCGGACCAATCGTTTCGTTCAAAGTAAAATTTTCAGTGTGTTTGTGTTCTGTGTTTTGGTGTGTGTAGTTCAAGTGTGGTTGAGTTGGTATATGTTCATTGTGATGTTAATGTTGTGTTAAGTTCAGTGTCTGTTTCCATTCCTGTGTGTTTCTGTTTAGTGTAGTGAATAGTGTCGCGGCGCGCATGAATAGTGTCATATGTAGTAGTGAATAGTGTTTGAATAGTGTCCGAATCTGGCATTTAACTTCTGGATTTTTGTTTTGGTAGCTACGGAGCTTGTTTTAACTTGAAAATTTTTTTCCCCACCTCTAAGACGTTGAACTTGATAGGAAAAATAGCTAGAGCAATTGGTATGGTCTGAGTTAAGAGATTCAAAAAAATTTTGGACTGATTTTAAGTGAAACTTCAAAGGACCATAACTTTTGCTCTGGTTATCAGGTTTTTATCTTCTCCCACGCGCATGAACTAACCCCTAAACGGAATCTCTGCCGGCACACTTTAGAGCAAACCACAGCCATTGACGGCCAAAAAAAGGGCTTGGAAAATCAAATTGCCGCTTGCGAAGCCGCCGTCCCGAACCAGATTACCGCCGTCGCGAGCCACCTACGCGAACACAACCAGATCGGTGTTGCGAGCCACCTCCGCTGCGACGAAACCAGAGCCAGCAGATGTCTCGCGAAACCAGGCTGCCACGACGAACCACCACACGTTGACGAAGCCACGCGTTGCAGAACCACTGCGAATCAGATCGACAACGAGGGCACTTTCTGACGCGAAATCCCCATCACTGCGGCGCCGGCCACCACGCAGCCACCTGCGACGAAAAAAGCTGCCTGGAGAAGACGCGAAACCAGACGCGAACACACCTACATTGCGAGAATCCTCCACCTCCGTTCCAAACAGAACCGCAGGCCACCGTGACAGAAATCGATGCCGATTGCGCCAATGCGACAGCCACCACGGTACCTGCAAAAAACCAGACCAGACAGACCCCCGCGAAGCAACTGATGAGTCATTATTTTCTTCTATTCCACTAGCCTTTGTGCACCCATTAGACAGTTGATTAGTTCTTAATTGTTCATCATTAGAGTGTTTTTCATCTGTTGGGCTTTATTGGGCCACTGTTCCGAATTTGGACTAATTTCACATTATTTGGCCTAATTTTTGTTTTTAATTATTTTTAGGTATTTGGGTGAAGCAATTTTGGAGCTTGGACATTAATATTTAGTTGAAGAAACTTTCCACATCATTGCCACATCATTTCCATGTCATTTCCACGTCAGCAAAGTCAATGGGTCAACATTTGAGGCCCATAGTGGCATTTTTGTAATTCTGCGGCTTATAATGGCAGTTTTGTAATTCTGAGTGGCATGGGTGATATGACCACGAATTAGGTCTGCATGAGAAGAAGGCAGCCGCTCATTCATCTTCAACCTCTCTTCAAAACCTCCATTTTCGTTCTCCAAGCTTCCATGGACGTCCCCCTTGCGGTTTTTCACGTTTTTGGCTCATTTTTACCGTTTTTATGCATATTTGACAGCACCCATTGAGGGTTTTACGTTTGGAATTCGTTTTCTTGGTTGGGCAGTTCGGTTTGTGGATTTTATTGACTTGGAACAATACACATTCATGGGGTTTTCGCATTTATATATGATAACACTGTTTTGCATTCCATTTAAGCTTTGAAATCTCAATTTTTGCTCTTAAATTGCGTTTTCAGATTTGAAGGGTTCTTGGTTCTTGGTTCTTGGTTCTGATTTTTGTGATTTCAGTTTTGAAGTGTTTAATTACTCATTTCCATGTCTAGCTAAATTCGGGTATTGACTCCTTGATGAAAAATGCAATGAAGCTTTGAGGTTGTGCTTGTTTTGTGAAATCTGCCATGTTTTTGTTCTGAATTCGTGGAATGCATGTGGTGAATCTGTCAATGCTTAATTTACAGAGTAATTGCATGTGTTTTGTTTAAGATACGTTCATGCTTAATGTATGTAGCTTGGCTGTCACGAATTTAAGGATGTGTGCATTGCTTAATTGCATAATGAAGCTAGATTGTAATTTTCGCTTAGTGAATTATTATCTAGTGGATTGAGACAAGGCAGGGTTGGTGTTAATTTGGTGGCCTATGATAAGTGAAATTGCGTTTGAATCAGGGATGTCAATACGGTTTTAGTCACTGTAGCATTTAAATTAATCTATTGATTAGCATTCTGAATCTGTCTGCCAACCCCCCTCCCCCCTGTGTTTTATTGTTGTGTTCATCTGGAAAATTGGCTTTGAATGAAAATATTGGTCGTTAGGAGACGACTTGGTTCACTTTCATGTACTGCATTTAATATGTTTTAATTTGGTGGGGTACGGCCTCTATCAAATTTGGCGCGGTTGCCGGGGACCAATCGTTTCGTTCAAAGTAAAATTTTCAGTGTGTTTGTGTTCTGTGTTTTGGTGTGTGTGTAGTTCAAGTGTGGTTGAGTTGGTATATGTTTATTGTGATGTTAATGTTGTGTTAAGTTCAGTGTCTGTTTCCATTCCTGTGTGTTTCTGTTTAGTGTAGTGAATAGTGTCGCGGCGCGCATGAATAGTGTCATTTGTAGTAGTGAATAGTGTTTGAATAGTGTCCGAATCTGGCATTTAACTTCTGGATTTTTGTTTTGGTAGCTACGGAGCTTGTTTTAACTTGAAAATTTTTTTCCCCACTTCTAAGACATTGAACTTGATAGGAAAAATAGCTAGAGCAATTGGTATGGTCTGAGTTAAGAGATTCAAAAAAATTTTGGACTAATTTTAAGTGAAACTTCAAAGGACCATAACTTTTGCTCTGGTTATCAGGTTTTTATCTTCTCCCACGCGCATGAACTAACCCCTAAACGGAATCTCTGCCGGCACAATTTAGAGCAAACCACAGCCATTGACGGCCAAAAAAAGGGCCTGGAAAATCAAATTGCCGCTTGCGAAGCCGCCGTCCCGAACCAGATCGCCGCCGTCGCGAGCCACCAACGCGAACACAACCAGATCGGTGTTGCGAGCCACCTCCGCTGCGACGAAACCAGAGCCAGCAGATGTCTCGCGAAACCAGCCTGCCACGACGAACCACCACACGTTGACGAAGCAACGCGTTGCAGAACCACTGCGAATCAGATCGACGACGAGGGCACTTTCAGACGCGAAATCCCCATCACTGCGGCGCCGGCCACCACGCAGCCACCTGCGACGAAAAAAGCTGCCTGGAGAAGACGCGAAACCAGACGCGAACACACCTACATTGTGAGAATCCTCCCCCTCCGTTCCAAACAGAACCGCAGGCCACCGTGACAGAAATCGATGTCGATTGCGCCAATGCGACAGCCACCACGGTACCTGCAAAAAACCAGACCAGACAGACCCCCGCGAAGCAACTGATGAGTCATTATTTTCTTCTATTCCACTAGCCTTTGTGCACCCATTAGACAGTTGATTAGTGCTTAATTGTTCATCATTAGAGTGTTTTTCATCTGTTGGGCTTTATTGGGCCACTGTTCCGAATTTGGACTAATTTCACATTATTTGGCCTAATTTTTGTTTTTAGTTATTTTTAGGTATTTGGGTGAAGCAATTTTGGAGCTTGGACATTAATATTTAGTTGAAGAAACTTTCCACATCATTGCCACATCATTTCCATGTCATTTCCACGTCAGCAAAGTCAATGGGTCAACATTTGAGGCCCATAGTGGCATTTTTGTAATTCTGCGGCTTATAATGGCAGTTTTGTAATTCTGAGTGGCATGGGTGATATGACCACGAATTAGGTCTGCATGAGAAGAAGGCAGCCGCTCATTCATCTTCAACCTCTCTTCAAAACCTCCATTTTCGTTCTCCAAGCTTCCATGGACGTCCCCCTTGCGGTTTTTCACGTTTTTGGCTCATTTTTACCGTTTTTATGCATATTTGACAGCACCCATTGAGGGTTTTACGTTTGGAATTCGTTTTCTTGGTTGGGCAGTTCGGTTTGTGGATTTTATTGACTTGGAACAATACACATTCATGGGGTTTTCGCATTTATATATGATAACACTGTTTTGCATTCCATTTAAGCTTTGAAATCTCAATTTTTGCTCTTAAATTGCGTTTTCAGATTTGAAGGGTTCTTGGTTCTTGGTTCTTGGTTCTGATTTTTGTGATTTCAGTTTTGAAGTGTTTAATTACTCATTTCCATGTCTAGCTAAATTCGTGTATTGACTCCTTGATGAAAAATGCAATGAAGCTTTGAGGTTGTGCTTGTTTTGTGAAATCTGCCATGTTTTTGTTCTGAATTCGTGGAATGCATGTGGTGAATCTGTCAAAGCTTAATTTACAGAGTAATTGCATGTGTTTTGTTTAAGATACGTTCATGCTTAATGTATGTAGCTTGGCTGTCACGAATTTAAGGATGTGTGCATTGCTTAATTGCATAATGAAGCTAGATTGTAATTTTCGCTTAGTGAATTATTATCTAGTGGATTGAGACAAGGCAGGGTTGGTGTTAATTTGGTGGCCTATGATAAGTGAAATTGCGTTTGAATCAGGGATGTCAATACGGTTTTAGTCACTGTAGCATTTAAATTAATCTATTGATTAGCATTCTGAATCTGTCTGCCAACCCCCCTCCCCCTGTGTTTTATTGTTGTGTTCATCTGGAAAATTGGCTTTGAATGAAAATATTGGTCGTTGGGAGACGACTTGGTTCACTTTCATGTACTGCATTTAATATGTTTTAATTTGGTGGGGTACGGCCTCTATCAAATTTGGCGCGGTTGCCGGGGACCAATCGTTTCGTTCAAAGTAAAATTTTCAGTGTGTTTGTGTTCTGTGTTTTGGTGTGTGTGTAGTTCAAGTGTGGTTGAGTTGGTATATGTTCATTGTGATGTTAATGTTGTGTTAAGTTCAGTGTCTGTTTCCATTCCTGTGTGTTTCTGTTTAGTGTAGTGAATAGTGTCGCGGCGCGCATGAATAGTGTCATTTGTAGTAGTGAATAGTGTTTGAATAGTGTCCGAATCTGGCATTTAACTTCTTGATTTTTGTTTTGGTAGCTACGGAGCTTGTTTTAACTTGAAAATTTTTTTCCCCACTTCTAAGACATTGAACTTGATAGGAAAAATAGCTAGAGCAATTGGTATGGTCTGAGTTAAGAGATTCAAAAAAATTTTGGACTAATTTTAAGTGAAACTTCAAAGGACCATAACTTTTGCTCTGGTTATCAGGTTTTTATCTTCTCCCACGCGCATGAACTAACCCCTAAACGGAATCTCTGCCGGCACAATTTAGAGCAAACCACAGCCATTGACGGCCAAAAAAAGGGCCTGGAAAATCAAATTGCCGCTTGCGAAGCCGCCGTCCCGAACCAGATCGCCGCCGTCGCGAGCCACCTACGCGAACACAACCAGATCGGTGTTGCGAGCCACCTCCGCTGCGACGAAACCAGAGCCAGCAGATGTCTCGCGAAACCAGGCTGCCACGACGAACCACCACACGTTGACGAAGCAACGCGTTGCAGAACCACTGCGAATCAGATCGACGACGAGGGCACTTTCAGACGCGAAATCCCCATCACTGCGGCGCCGGCCACCACGCAGCCACCTGCGACGAAAAAAGCTGCCTGGAGAAGACGCGAAACCAGACGCGAACACACCTACATTGCGAGAATCCTCCCCCTCCGTTCCAAACAGAACCGCAGGCCACCGTGACAGAAATCGATGTCGATTGCGCCAATGCGACAGCCACCACGGTACCTGCAAAAAACCCGACCAGACAGACCCCCGCGAAGCAACTGATGAGTCATTATTTTCTTCTATTCCACTAGCCTTTGTGCACCCATTAGACAGTTGATTAGTGCTTAATTGTTCATCATTAGAGTGTTTTTCATCTGTTGGGCTTTATTGGGCCACTGTTCCGAATTTGGACTAATTTCACATTATTTGGCCTAATTTTTGTTTTTAGTTATTGTTAGGTATTTGGGTGAAGCAATTTTGGAGCTTGGACATTAATATTTAGTTGAAGAAACTTTCCACATCATTGCCACATCATTTCCATGTCATTTCCACGTCAGCAAAGTCAATGGGTCAACATTTGAGGCCCATAGTGGCATTTTTGTAATTCTGCGGCTTATAATGGCAGTTTTGTAATTCTGAGTGGCATGGGTGATATGACCACGAATTAGGTCTGCATGAGAAGAAGGCAGCCGCTCATTCATCTTCAACCTCTCTTCAAAACCTCCATTTTCGTTCTCCAAGCTTCCATGGACGTCCCCCTTGCGGTTTTTCACGTTTTTGGCTCATTTTTACCGTTTTTATGCATATTTGACAGCACCCATTGAGGGTTTTACGTTTGGAATTCGTTTTCTTGGTTAGGCAGTTCAGTTTGTGGATTTTATTGACTTGGAACAATACCCATTCATGGGGTTTTCGCATTTATATATGATAACACTGTTTTGCATTCCATTTAAGCTTTGAAATCTCAATTTTTGCTCTTAAATTGCGTTTTCAGATTTGAAGGGTTCTTGGTTCTTGGTTCTTGGTTCTGATTTTTGTGATTTCAGTTTTGAAGTGTTTAATTACTCATTTCCATGTCTAGCTAAATTCGTGTATTGACTCCTTGATGAAAAATGCAATGAAGCTTTGAGGTTGTGCTTGTTTTGTGAAATCTGCCATGTTTTTGTTCTGAATTCGTGGAATGCATGTGGTGAATCTGTCAATGCTTAATTTACAGAGTAATTGCATGTGT
This sequence comes from Vigna unguiculata, assembly GCF_037176805.1. Classification (NCBI taxonomy): domain Eukaryota; kingdom Viridiplantae; phylum Streptophyta; class Magnoliopsida; order Fabales; family Fabaceae; genus Vigna; species Vigna unguiculata. The sequence continues at coordinate 37,254,283 of NC_140792.1, read as the reverse complement.
TTTGTTTAAGATACGTTCATGCTTAATGTATGTAGCTTGGCTGTCACGAATTTAAGGATGTGTGCATTGCTTAATTGCATAATGAAGCTAGATTGTAATTTTCGCTTAGTGAATTATTATCTAGTGGATTGAGACAAGGCAGGGTTGGTGTTAATTTGGTGGCCTATGATAAGTGAAATTGCGTTTGAATCAGGGATGTCAATACGGTTTTAGTCACTGTAGCATTTAAATTAATCTATTGATTAGCATTCTGAATCTGTCTGCCAACCCCCCTCCCCCTGTGTTTTATTGTTGTGTTCATCTGGAAAATTGGCTTTGAATGAAAATATTGGTCGTTGGGAGACGACTTGGTTCACTTTCATGTACTGCATTTAATATGTTTTAATTTGGTGGGGTACGGCCTCTATCAAATTTGGCGCGGTTGCCGGGGACCAATCGTTTCGTTCAAAGTAAAATTTTCAGTGTGTTTGTGTTCTGTGTTTTGGTGTGTGTGTAGTTCAAGTGTGGTTGAGTTGGTATATGTTCATTGTGATGTTAATGTTGTGTTAAGTTCAGTGTCTGTTTCCATTCCTGTGTGTTTCTGTTTAGTGTAGTGAATAGTGTCGCGGCGCGCATGAATAGTGTCATTTGTAGTAGTGAATAGTGTTTGAATAGTGTCCGAATCTGGCATTTAACTTCTGGATTTTTGTTTTGGTAGCTACGGAGCTTGTTTTAACTTGAAATTTTTTTTCCCCACTTCTAAGACGTTGAACTTGATAGGAAAAATAGCTAGAGCAATTGGTATGGTCTGAGTTAAGAGATTCAAAAAAATTTTGGACTAATTTTAAGTGAAACTTCAAAGGACCATAACTTTTGCTCTGGTTATCAGGTTTTTATCTTCTCCCACGCGCATGAACTAACCCCTAAACGGAATCTCTGCCGGCACACTTTAGAGCAAACCACAGCCATTGATGGCCAAAAAAAGGGCCTGGAAAATCAAATTGCCGCTTGCGAAGCCGCCGTCCCGAACCAGATCGCCGCCGTCGCGAGCCACCTACGCGAACACAACCAGATCGGTGTTGCGAGCCACCTCCGCTGCGACGAAACCAGAGCCAGCAGATGTCTCGCGAAGCCAGGCTGCCATGACGAACCACCACACGTTGACGAAGCCACGCGTTGCAGAACCACTGCGAATCAGATCGACGACGAGGGCACTTTCTGACGCGAAATCCCCATCACTGCGGCGCCGGCCACCACGCAGCCACCTGCGACGAAAAAAGCTGCCTGGAGAAGACGCGAAACCAGACGCGAACACACCTACATTGCGAGAATCCTCCACCTCCGTTCCAAACAGAACCGCAGGCCACCGTGACAGAAATCGATGTCGATTGCGCCAATGCGACAACCACCACGGTACCTGCAAAAAACCAGACCAGACAGACCCCCGCGAAGCAACTAATGAGTCATTATTTTCTTCTCTTCCACTAGCCTTTGGGCACCCATTAGACAGTTGATTAGTTCTTAATTGTTCATCATTAGAGTGTTTTTCATCTGTTGGGCTTTATTGGGCCACTGTTCCGAATTTGGACTAATTTCACATTATTTGGCCTAATTTTTGTTTTTAATTATTTTTAGGTATTTGGGTGAAGCAATTTTGGAGCTTGGACATTAATATTTAGTTGAAGAAACTTTCCACATCATTGCCACATCATTTCCATGTCATTTCCACGTCAGCAAAGTCAATGGGTCAACATTTGAGGCCCATAGTGGCATTTTTGTAATTCTGCGGCTTATAATGGCAGTTTTGTAATTCTGAGTGGCATGGGTGATATGACCACGAATTAGGTCTGCATGAGAAGAAGGCAGCCGCTCATTCATCTTCAACCACTCTTCAAAACCTCCATTTTCGTTCTCCAAGCTTCCATGGACGTCCCCCTTGCGGTTTTTCACGTTTTTGGCTCATTTTTACCGTTTTTATGCATATTTGACAGCACCCATTGAGGGTTTTACGTTTGGAATTCGTTTTCTTGGTTGGGCAGTTCGGTTTGTGGATTTTATTGACTTGGAACAATACCCATTCATGGGGTTTTCGCATTTATATATGATAACACTGTTTTGCATTCCATTTAAGCTTTGAAATCTCAATTTTTGCTCTTAAATTGCGTTTTCAGATTTGAAGGGTTCTTGGTTCTTGGTTCTGATTTTTGTGATTTCAGTTTTCAAGTGTTTAATTACTCATTTCCATGTCTAGCTAAATTCGTGTATTGACTCCTTGATGAAAAATGCAATGAAGCTTTGAGGTTGTGCTTGTTTTGTGAAATCTACCATGTTTTTGTTCTGAATTCGTGGAATGCATGTGGTGAATCTATCAATGCTTAATTTACAGAGTAATTGCATGTGTTTTGTTTAAGATACGTTCATGCTTAATGTATGTAGCTTGGGTGTCACGAATTTAAGGATGTGTGCATTGCTTAATTGCATAATGAAGCTAGATTGTAATTTTCGCTTAGTGAATTATTATCTAGTGGATTGAGACAAGGCATGGTTGGTGTTAATTTGGTGGCCTATGATAAGTGAAATTGCGTTTGAATCAGGGATGTCAATACGGTTTTAGTCACTGTAGCATTTAAATTAATCTATTGATTAGCATTCTGAATCTGTCTGCCAACCCCCCTCCCCCCTGTGTTTTATTGTTGTGTTCATGTGGAAAATTGGCTTTGAATGAAAATATTGGTCGTTGGGAGACGACTTGGTTCACTTTCATGTACTGCATTTAATATGTTTTAATTTGGTGGGGTACGACCTCTATCAAATTTGGCGCGGTTGCCGGGGACCAATCGTTTCGTTCAAAGTAAAATTTTCAGTGTGTTTGTGTTCTGTGTTTTGGTGTGTGTGTAGTTCAAGTATAGTTGAGTTGGTATATGTTCATTGTGATGTTAATGTTGTGTTAAGTTCAGTGTCTGTTTCCATTCCTGTGTGTTTCTGTTTAGTGTAGTGAATAGTGTCGCGGCGCGCATGCATAGTGTCATTTGTAGTAGTGAATAGTGTTTGAATAGTGTCCGAATCTGGCATTTAACTTCTGGATTTTTGTTTTAGTAGCTACGACGCTTGTTTTAACTTGAAATTTTTTTTCCCCACTTCTAAGACGTTGAACTTGATAGGAAAAATAGCTAGAGCAATTGGTACGGTCTGAGTTAAGAAATTCAAAAAAATTTTGGACTGATTTTTAGTGAAACGTCAAAGGACCATAACTTTTGCTCTGGTTATCAGGTTTTTATCTTCTCCCACGCGCATGAACTAACCCCTAAACGGAATCTCTGCCGGCACACTTTATAGCAAACCACAGCCATTGACGGCCAAAAAAAGGGCCTGGAAAATCAAATTGCCGCTTGCGAAGCCGCCGTCCCGAACCAGATCGCCGCCGTCGCGAGCCACCTACGCGAACACAACCAGATCGGTGTTGCGAGCCACCTCCGCTGCGACGAAACCAGAGCCAGCAGATGTCTCGCGAAGCCAGGCTGCCACGACGAACCACCACACGTTGACGAAGCCACGCGTTGCAGAACCACTGCGAATCAGATCGACGACGAGGGCACTTTCTGACGCGAAATCCCCATCACTGCGGCACCGGCCACCACGCAGCCACCTGCGACGAAAAAAGCTGCCTGGAGAAGACGCGAAACCAGACGCGAACACACCTACATTGCGAGAATCCTCCACCTCCGTTCCAAACAGAACCGCAGGCCACCGTGACAGAAATCGATGTCGATTGCGCCAATGCGACAGCCACCACGGTACCTGCAAAAAACCAGACCAGACAGACCCCCGCGAAGCAACTGATGAGTCATTATTTTCTTCTATTCCACTAGCCTTTGTGCACCCATTAGACAGTTGATTAGTGCTTAATTGTTCATCATTAGAGTGTTTTTCATCTGTTGGGCTTTATTGGGCCACTGTTCCGAATTTGGACTAATTTCACATTATTTGGCCTAATTTTTGTTTTTAATTATTTTTAGGTATTTGGGTGAAGCAATTTTGGAGCTTGGACATTAATATTTAGTTGAAGAAACTTTCCACATCATTGCCACATCATTTCCATGTCATTTCCACGTCAGCAAAGTCAATGGGTCAACATTTGAGGCCCATAGTGGCATTTTTGTAATTCTGCGGCTTATAATGGCAGTTTTGTAATTCTGAGTGGCATGGGTGATATGACCACGAATTAGGTCTGCATGAGAAGAAGGCAGCCGCTCATTCATCTTCAACCTCTCTTCAAAACCTCCATTTTCGTTCTCCAAGCTTCCATGGAGGTCCCCCTTGCGGTTTTTCACGTTTTTGGCTCATTTTTACCGTTTTTATGCATATTTGACAGCACCCATTGAGGGTTTTACGTTTGGAATTTGTTTTCTTGGTTGGGCAGTTCGGTTTGTGGATTTTATTGACTTGGAACAATACCCATTCATGGGGTTTTCGCATTTATATATGATAACACTGTTTTGCATTCCATTTAAGCTTTGAAATCTCAATTTTTGCTCTTAAATTGCGTTTTCAGATTTGAAGGGTTCTTGGTTCTTGGTTCTGATTTTTGTGATTTCAGTTTTGAAGTGTTTAATTACTCATTTCCATGTCTAGCTAAATTCGTGTATTGACTCCTTGATGAAAAATGCAATGAAGCTTTGAGGTTGTGCTTGTTTTGTGAAATCTGCCATTTTTTGTTCTGAATTTGTGGAATGCATGTGGTGAATCTGTCAATGCTTAATTTACAGAGTAATTGCATGTGTTTTGTTTAAGATACGTTCATGCTTAATGTATGTAGCTTGGCTGTCACGAATTTAAGGATGTGTGCATTGCTTAATTGCATAATGAAGCTAGATTGTAATTTTCGCTTAGTGAATTATTATCTAGTGGATTAAGACAAGGCAGGGTTGGTGTTAATTTGGTGGCCTATGATAAGTGAAATTGCGTTTGAATCAGGGATGTCAATACGGTTTGAGTCACTGTAGCATTTAAATTAATCTATTGATTAGCATTCTGAATCTGTCTGCCAACCCCCCTCCCCCCTGTGTTTTATTGTTGTGTTCATCTGGAAAATTGGCTTTGAATGAAAATATTGGTCGTTGGGAGACGACTTGGTTCACTTTCATGTACTGCATTTAATATGTTTTAATTTGGTGGGGTACGGCCTCTATCAAATTTGGCGCCGTTGCCGAGGACCAATCGTTTCGTTCAAAGTAAAATTTTCAGTGTGTTTGTGTTCTGTGTTTTGGTGTGTGTGTAGTTCAAGTGTGGTTGAGTTGGTATATGTTCATTGTGATGTTAATGTTGTGTTAAGTTCAGTGTCTGTTTCCATTCCTGTGTGTTTCTGTTTAGTGTAGTGAATAGTGTCGCGGCGCGCATGAATAGTGTCATTTGTAGTAGTGAATAGTGTTTGAATAGTGTCCGAATCTGGCATTTAACTTCTGGATTTTTGTTTTGGTAGCTACGGAGCTTGTTTGAACTTGAAATTTTATTTCCCCACTTCTAAGACGTTGAACTTGATAGGAAAAATAGCTAGAGCAATTGGTATGGTCTGAGTTAAGAGATTCAAAAAAATTTTGGACTGATTTTAAGTGAAACTTCAAAGGACCATAACTTTTGCTCTGGTTATCAGGTTTTTATCTTCTCCCACGCGCATGAACTAACCCCTAAACGGAATCTCTGCCGGCACACTTTAGAGCAAACCACAGCCATTGACGGCCAAAAAAAGGGCCTGGAAAATCAAATTGCCGCTTGCGAAGCCGCCGTCCCGAACCAGATCGCCGCCGTCGCGAGCCACCTACGCGAACACAACCAGATCGGTGTTGCGAGCCACCTCCGCTGCGACGAAACCAGAGCCAGCAGATGTCTCGCGAAACCAGGCTGCCACGACGAACCACCACACGTTGACGAAGCCACGCGTTGCAGAACCACTGCGAATCAGATCGACGACGAGGGCACTTTCTGACGCGAAATCCCCATCACTGCGGCGCCGGCCACCACGCAGCCACCTGCGATGAAAAATGCTGCCTGGAGAAGACGCGAAACCAGACGCGAACACACCTACATTGCGAGAATCCTCCACCTCCGTTCCAAACAGAACCGCAGGCCACCGTGACAGAAATCGATGTCGATTGCGCCAATGCGACAGCCACCACGGTACCTGCAAAAAACCAGACCAGACAGACCCCCGCGAAGCAACTGATGAGTCATTATTTTCTTCTATTCCACTAGCCTTTGTGCACCCATTAGACAGTTGATTAGTGCTTAATTGTTCATCATTAGAGTGTTTTTCATCTGTTGGGCTTTATTGGGCCACTGTTCCGAATTTGGACTAATTTCACATTATTTGGCCTAATTTTTGTTTTTAATTATTTTTAGGTATTTGGGTGAAGCAATTTTGGAGCTTGGACATTAATATTTAGTTGAAGAAACTTTCCACATCATTGCCACATCATTTCCATGTCATTTCTACGTCAGCAAAGTCAATGGGTCAACATTTGAGGCCCATAGTGGCATTTTTGTAATTCTGCGGCTTATAATGGCAGTTTTGTAATTCTGAGTGGCATGGGTGATATGACCACGAATTAGGTCTGCATGAGAAGAAGGCAGCCGCTCATTCATCTTCAACCTCTCTTCAAAACCTCCATTTTCGTTCTCCAAGCTTCCATGGACGTCCCCCTTGCGGTTTTTCATGTTTTTGGCTCATTTTTACCGTTTTTATGCATATTTGACAGCACCCATTGAGGGTTTTACGTTTGGAATTCGTTTTCTTGGTTGGGCATTTCGGTTTGTGGATTTTATTGACTTGGAACAATACCCATTCATGGGGTTTTCGCATTTATATATGATAACACTGTTTTGCATTCCATTTAAGCTTTGAAATCTCAATTTTTGCTCTTAAATTGCGTTTTCAGATTTGAAGGGTTCTTGGTTCTTGGTTCTGATTTTTGTGATTTCAGTTTTGAAGTGTTTAATTACTCATTTCCATGTCTAGCTAAATTCGTGTATTGACTCCTTGATGAAAAATGCAATGAAGCTTTGAGGTTGTGCTTGTTTTGTGAAATCTGCCATGTTTTTGTTCTGAATTCGTGGAATGCATGTGGTGAATCTGCAATGCTTAATTTATAGAGTAATTGCATGTGTTTTGTTTAAGATACGTTCATGCTTAATGTATGTAGCTTGGCTGTCACGAATTTAAGGATGTGTGCATTGCTTAATTGCATAATGAAGCTAGATTGTAATTTTCGCTTAGTGAATTATTATCTAGTGGATTGAGACAAGGCAGGGTTGGTGTTAATTTGGTGGCCTATGATAAGTGAAATTGCGTTTGAATCAGGGATGTCAATACGGTTTTAGTCACTGTAGCATTTAAATTAATCTATTGATTAGCATTCTGAATCTGTCTGCCAACCCCCCTCCCCCCTGTGTTTTATTGTTGTGTTCATCTGGAAAATTGGCTTTGAATGAAAATATTGGTCGTTGGGAGACGACTTGGTTCACTTTCATGTACTGCATTTAATATGTTTTAATTTGGTGGGGTACGGCCTCTATCAAATTTGGCGCCGTTGTCGGGGACCAATCGTTTCGTTCAAAGTAAAATTTTCAGTGTGTTTGTGTTCTGTGTTTTGGTGTGTGTGTAGTTCAAGTGTGGTTGAGTTGGTATATGTTCATTGTGATGTTAATGTTGTGTTAAGTTCAGTGTCTGTTTCCATTCCTGTGTGTTTCTGTTTAGTGTAGTGAATAGTGTCGCGGCGCGCATGAATAGTGTCATTTGTAGTAGTGAATAGTGTTTGAATAGTGTCCGAATCTGGCATTTAACTTCTGGATTTTTGTTTTGGTAGCTACGGAGCTTGTTTGAACTTGAAATTTTATTTCCCCACTTCTAAGACGTTGAACTTGATAGGAAAAATAGCTAGAGCAATTGGTATGGTCTGAGTTAAGAGATTCAAAAAAATTTTGGACTGATTTTAAGTGAAACTTCAAAGGACCATAACTTTTGCTCTGGTTATCAGGTTTTTATCTTCTCCCACGCGCATGAACTAACCCCTAAACGGAATCTCTGCCGGCACACTTTAGAGCAAACCACAGCCATTGACGGCCAAAAAAAGGGCCTGGAAAATCAAATTGCGGCTTGCGAAGCCGCCGTCCCGAACCAGATTACCGCCGTCGCGAGCCACCTACGCGAACACAACCAGATCGGTGTTGCGAGCCACCTCCGCTGCGACGAAACCAGAGCCAGCAGATGTCTCGCGAAACCAGGCTGCCACGACGAACCACCACACGTTGACGAAGCCACGCGTTGCAGAACCATTGCGAATCAGATCGACGACGAGGGCACTTTCTGACGCGAAATCCCCATCACTGCGGCGCCGGCCACCACGCAGCCACCTGCGATGAAAAATGCTGCCTGGAGAAGACGCGAAACCAGACGCGAACACACCTACATTGCGAGAATCCTCCACCTCCGTTCCAAACAGAACCGCAGGCCACCGTGACAGAAATCGATGTCGATTGTGCCAATGCGACAGCCACCACGGTACCTGCAAAAAACCAGACCAGACAGACCCCCGCGAAGCAACTGATGAGTCATTATTTTCTTCTATTCCACTAGCCTTTGTGCACCCATTAGACAGTTGATTAGTGCTTAATTGTTCATCATTAGAGTGTTTTTCATCTGTTGGGCTTTATTGGGCCATTGTTCCGAATTTGGACTAATTTCACATTATTTGGCCTAATTTTTGTTTTTAATTATTTTTAGGTATTTGGGTGAAGCAATTTTGGAGCTTGGACATTAATATTTAGTTGAAGAAACTTTCCACATCATTGCCACATCATTTCCATGTCATTTCTACGTCAGCAAAGTCAATGGGTCAACATTTGAGGCCCATAGTGGCATTTTTGTAATTCTGCGGCTTATAATGGCAGTTTTGTAATTCTGAGTGGCATGGTGATATGACCACGAATTAGGTCTGCATGAGAAGAAGACAGCCGCTCATTCATCTTCAACCTCTCTTCAAAACCTCCATTTTCGTTCTCCAAGCTTCCATGGACGTCCCCCTTGCGGTTTTTCATGTTTTTGGCTCATTTTTACCGTTTTTATGCATATTTGACAGCACCCATTGAGGGTTTTACGTTTGGAATTCGTTTTCTTGGTTGGGCAGTTCGGTTTGTGGATTTTATTGACTTGGAACAATACCCATTCATGGGGTTTTCGCATTTATATATGATAACACTGTTTTGCATTCCATTTAAGCTTTGAAATCTCAATTTTTGCTCTTAAATTGCGTTTTCAGATTTGAAGGGTTCTTGGTTCTTGGTTCTGATTTTTGTGATTTCAGTTTTGAAGTGTTTAATTACTCATTTCCATGTCTAGCTAAATTCGTGTATTGACTCCTTGATGAAAAATGCAATGAAGCTTTGAGGTTGTGCTTGTTTTGTGAAATCTGCCATGTTTTTGTTCTGAATTCGTGGAATGCATGTGGTGAATCTGTCAATGCTTAATTTACAGAGTAATTGCATGTGTTTTGTTTAAGATACGTTCATGCTTAATGTATGTAGCTTGGCTGTCACGAATTTAAGGATGTGTGCATTGCTTAATTGCATAATGAAGCTAGATTGTAATTTTCGCTTAGTGAATTATTATCTAGTGGATTGAGACAAGGTAGGGTTGGTGTTAATTTGGTGGCCTATGATAAGTGAAATTGCGTTTGAATCAGGGATGTCAATACGGTTTTAGTCACTGTAGCATTTAAATTAATCTATTGATTAGCATTCTGAATCTGTCTGCCAACCCCCCTCCGCCCCGTGTTTTATTGTTGTGTTCATCTGGAAAATTGGCTTTGAATGAAAATATTGGTCGTTGGGAGACGACTTGCTTCACTTTCATGTACTGCATTTAATATGTTTTAATTTGGTGGGGTACGGCCTCTATCAAATTTGGCGCCGTTGCCGGGGACCAATCGTTTCGTTCAAAGTAAAATTTTCAGTGTGTTTGTGTTCTGTGTTTTGGTGTGTGTGTAGTTCAAGTGTGGTTGAGTTGGTATATGTTCATTGTGATGTTAATGTTGTGTTAAGTTCAGTGTCTGTTTCCATTCCTGTGTGTTTCTGTTTAGTGTAGTGAATAGTGTCGCGGCGCGCATGAATAGTGTCATTTGTAGTAGTGAATAGTGTTTGAATAGTGTCCGAATCTGGCATTTAACTTCTGGATTTTTGTTTTGGTAGCTACGGAGCTTGTTTGAACTTGAAATTTTATTTCCCCACTTCTAAGACGTTGAACTTGATAGGAAAAATAGCTAGAGCAATTGGTATGGTCTGAGTTAAGAGATTCAAAAAAATTTTGGACTGATTTTAAGTGAAACTTCAAAGGACCATAACTTTTGCTCTGGTTATCAGGTTTTTATCTTCTCCCACGCGCATGAACTAATCCCTAAACGGAATCTCTGCCGGCACACTTTAGAGCAAACCACAGCCATTGACGGCCAAAAAAAGGGCCTGGAAAATCAAATTGCCGCGTGCGAAGCCGCCGTCCCGAACTAGATCGCCGCCATCGCGAGCCACCTACGCGAACACAACCAGATCGGTGTTGCGAGCCACCTCCGCTGCGACGAAACCAGAGCCAGCAGATGTCTCGCGAAACCAGGCTGCCACGACGAACCACTACACGTTGACGAAGCCACGCGTTGCAGAACCACTGCGAATCAGATCGACGACGAGGGCACTTTCTGACGCGAAATACCCATCACTGCGGCGCCGGCCACCACGCAGCCACCTGCGACGAAAAATGCTGCCTGGAGAAGACGCGAAACCAGACGCGAACACACCTACATTGCGAGAATCCTCCACCTCCGTTCCAAACAGAACCGCAGGCCACCGTGACAGAAATCGATGTCGATTGCGCCAATGCGACAGCCACCACGGTACCTGCAAAAAACCAGACCAGACAGACCCCCGCGAAGCAACTGATGAGTCATTATTTTCTTCTATTCCACTAGCCTTTGTGCACGCATTAGACAGTTGATTAGTGCTAAATTGTTCATCATTAGAGTGTTTTTCATCTGTTGGGCTTTATTGGGCCACTGTTCCGAATTTGGACTAATTTCACATTATTTGGCCTAATTTTTGTTTTTAATTATTTTTAGGTATTTGGGTGAAGCAATTTTGGAGCTTGGACATTAATATTTAGTTGAAGAAACTTTCCACATCATTGCCACATCATTTCCATGTCATTTCCACGTCAGCAAAGTCAATGGGTCAACATTTGAGGCCCATAGTGGCATTTTTGTAATTCTGCGGCTTATAATGGCAGTTTTGTAATTCTGAGTGGCATGGGTGATATGACCACGAATTAGGTCTGCATGAGAAGAAGGCAGCCGCTCATTCATCTTCAACCTCTCTTCAAAACCTCCATTTTCGTTCTCCAAGCTTCCATGGACGTCCCCCTTGCGGTTTTTCACGTTTTTGGCTCATTTTTACCGTTTTTATGCATATTTGACAGCACCCATTGAGGGTTTTACGTTTGGAATTCGTTTTCTTGGTTGGGCAGTTCGGTTTGTGGATTTTATTGACTTGGAACAATACCCATTCATGGGGTTTTCGCATTTATATATGATAACACTGTTTTGCATTCCATTTAAGCTTTGAAATCTCAATTTTTGCTCTTAAATTGCGTTTTCAGATTTGAAGGGTTCTTGGTTCTTGGTTCTGATTTTTGTGATTTCAGTTTTGAAGTGTTTAATTACTCATTTCCATGTCTAGCTAAATTCGTGTATTGACTCCTTGATGAAAAATGCAATGAAGCTTTGAGGTTGTGCTTGTTTTGTGAAATCTGCCACGTTTTTGTTCTGAATTCGTGGAATGCATGTGGTGAATCTGTCAATGCTTAATTTACAGAGTAATTGCATGTGTTTTGTTTAAGATACGTTCATGCTTAATGTATGTAGCTTGGCTGTCACGAATTTAAGGATGTGTGCATTGCTTAATTGCATAATGAAGCTAGATTGTAATTTTCGCTTAGTGAATTATTATCTAGTGGATTGAGACAAGGCAGGGTTGGTGTTAATTTGGTGGCCTATGATAAGTGAAATTGCGTTTGAATCAGGGATGTCAATACGGTTTTAGTCACTGTAGCATTTAAATTAATCTATTGATTAGCATTCTGAATCTGTCTGCCAACCCCCCTCCCCCCTGTGTTTTATTGTTGTGTTCATCTGGAAAATTGGCTTTGAATGAAAATATTGGTCGTTGGGAGACGACTTGCTTCACTTTCATGTACTGCATTTAATATGTTTTAATTTGGTGGGGTACGGCCTCTATCAAATTTGGCGCCGTTGCCGGGGACCAATCGTTTCGTTCAAAGTAAAATTTTCAGTGTGTTTGTGTTCTGTGTTTTGGTGTGTGTGTAGTTCAAGTGTGGTTGAGTTGGTATATGTTCATTGTGATGTTAATGTTGTGTTAAGTTCAGTGTCTGTTTCCATTCCTGTGTGTTTCTGTTTGGTGTAGTGAATAGTGTCGCGGCGCGCATGAATAGTGTCATTTGTAGTAGTGAATAGTGTTTGAATAGTGTCCGAATCTGGCATTTAACTTCTGGATTTTTGTTTTGGTAGCTACGGAGCTTGTTTTAACTTGAAATTTTTTTTCCCCACTTCTAAGACGTTGAACTTGATAGGAAAAATAGCTAGAGCAATTGGTATGGTCTGAGTTAAGAGATTTAAAAAAATTTTGGACTGATTTTAAGTGAAACTTCAAAGGACCATAACTTTTGCTCTGGTTATCAGGTTTTTATCTTCTCCCACGCGCATGAACTAACCCCTAAACGGAATCTCTGCCAGCACACTTTAGAGCAAACCACAGCCATTGACGGCCAAAAAAAGGGCCTGGAAAATCAAATTGCGGCTTGCGAAGCCGCCGTCCCGAACCAGATCGCCGCCGTCGCGAGCCACCTACGCGAACACAACCAGATCGGTGTTGCGAGCCACCTCCGCTGCGACGAAACCAGAGCCAGCAGATGTCTCGCGAAGCCAGGCTGCCACGACGAACCACCACACGTTGACGAAGCCACGCGTTGCAGAACCACTGCGAATCAGATCGACGACGAGGGCACTTTCTGACGCGAAATACCCATCACTGCGGCGCCGGCCACCACGCAGCCACCTGCGACGAAAAATGCTGCCTGGAGAAGACGCGAAACCAGACGCGAACACACCTACATTGCGAGAATCCTCCACCTCCGTTCCAAACAGAACCGCAGGCCACCGTGACAGAAATCGATGTCGATTGCGCCAATGCGACAGCCACCACGGTACCTGCAAAAAACCAGACCAGACAGACCCCCGCGAAGCAACTGATGAGTCATTATTTTCTTCTATTCCACTAGCCTTTGTGCACGCATTAGACAGTTGATTAGTGCTAAATTGTTCATCATTAGAGTGTTTTTCATCTGTTGGGCTTTATTGGGCCACTGTTCCGAATTTGGACTAATTTCACATTATTTGGCCTAATTTTTGTTTTTAATTATTTTTAGGTATTTGGGTGAAGCAATTTTGGAGCTTGGACATTAATATTTAGTTGAAGAAACTTTCCACATCATTGCCACATCATTTCCATGTCATTTCCACGTCAGCAAAGTCAATGGGTCAACATTTGAGGCCCATAGTGGCATTTTTGTAATTCTGCGGCTTATAATGGCAGTTTTGTAATTCTGAGTGGCATGGGTGATATGACCACGAATTAGGTCTGCATGAGAAGAAGGCAGCCGCTCATTCATCTTCAACCTCTCTTCAAAACCTCCATTTTCGTTCTCCAAGCTTCCATGGACGTCCCCCTTGCGGTTTTTCACGTTTTTGGCTCATTTTTACCGTTTTTATGCATATTTGACAGCACCCATTGAGGGTTTTACGTTTGGAATTCGTTTTCTTGGTTGGGCAGTTCGGTTTGTGGATTTTATTGACTTGGAACAATACCCATTCATGGGGTTTTCGCATTTATATATGATAACACTGTTTTGCATTCCATTTAAGCTTTGAAATCTCAATTTTTGCTCTTAAATTGCGTTTTCAGATTTGAAGGGTTCTTGGTTCTTGGTTCTGATTTTTGTGATTTCAGTTTTGAAGTGTTTAATTACTCATTTCCATGTCTAGCTAAATTCGTGTATTGACTCCTTGATGAAAAATGCAATGAAGCTTTGAGGTTGTGCTTGTTTTGTGAAATCTGCCATGTTTTTGTTCTGAATTCGTGGAATGCATGTGGTGAATCTGTCAATGCTTAATTTACAGAGTAATTGCATGTGTTTTGTTTAAGATACGTTCATGCTTAATGTATGTAGCTTGGCTGTCACGAATTTAAGGATGTGTGCATTGCTTAATTGCATAATGAAGCTAGATTGTAATTTTCGCTTAGTGAATTATTATCTAGTGGATTGAGACAAGGCAGGGTTGGTGTTAATTTGGTGGCCTATGATAAGTGAAATTGCGTTTGAATCAGGGATGTCAATACGGTTTTAGTCACTGTAGCATTTAAATTAATCTATTGATTAGCATTCTGAATCTGTCTGCCAACCCCCCTCCCCCCTGTGTTTTATTGTTGTGTTCATCTGGAAAATTGGCTTTGAATGAAAATATTGGTCGTTGGGAGACGACTTGCTTCACTTTCATGTACTGCATTTAATATGTTTTAATTTGGTGGGGTACGGCCTCTATCAAATTTGGCGCCGTTGCCGGGGACCAATCGTTTCGTTCAAAGTAAAATTTTCAGTGTGTTTGTGTTCTGTGTTTTGGTGTGTGTGTAGTTCAAGTGCGGTTGAGTTGGTATATGTTCATTGTGATGTTAATGTTGTGTTAAGTTCAGTGTCTGTTTCCATTCCTGTGTGTTTCTGTTTAGTGTAGTGAATAGTGTCGCGGCGCGCATGAATAGTGTCATTTGTAGTAGTGAATAGTGTTTGAATAGTGTCCGAATCTGGCATTTAACTTCTGGATTTTTGTTTTGGTAGCTACGGAGCTTGTTTTAACTTGAAATTTTTTTTCCCCACTTCTAAGACGTTGAACTTGATAGGAAAAATAGCTAGAGCAATTGGTATGGTCTGAGTTAAGAGATTTAAAAAAATTTTGGACTGATTTTAAGTGAAACTTCAAAGGACCATAACTTTTGCTCTGGTTATCAGGTTTTTATCTTCTCCCACGCGCATGAACTAACCCCTAAACGGAATCTCTGCCAGCACACTTTAGAGCAAACCACAGCCATTGACGGCCAAAAAAAGGGCCTGGAAAATCAAATTGCGGCTTGCGAAGCCGCCGTCCCGAACCAGATCGCCGCCGTCGCGAGCCACCTACGCGAACACAACCAGATCGGTGTTGCGAGCCACCTCCGCTGTGACGAAACCAGAGCCAGTAGATGTCTCGCGAAGCCAGGCTGCCACGACGAACCACCACACGTTGACGAAGCCACGCGTTGCAGAACCACTGCGAATCAGATCGACGACGAGGGCACTTTCTGACGTGAAATCCCCATCACTGCGGCGCCGGCCACCACGCAGCCACCTGCGACGAAAAATGCTGCCTGGAGAAGACGCGAAACCAGACGCGAACACACCTACATTGCGAGAATCCTCCACCTCCGTTCCAAACAGAACCGCAGGCCACCGTGACAGAAATCGATGTCGGTTGCGTAATGCGACAGCCACCACGGTACCTGCAAAAAACCAGACCAGACAGACCCCCGCGAAGCAACTGATGAGTCATTATTTTCTTCTATTCCACTAGCCTTTGTGCACCCATTAGACAGTTGATTAGTGCTTAATTGTTCATCATTAGAGTGTTTTTCATCTGTTGGGCTTTATTGGGCCACTCTTCCGAATTTGGACTAATTTCACATTATTTGGCCTAATTTTTGTTTTTAATTATTTTTAGGTATTTGGGTGAAGCAATTTTGGAGCTTGGACATTAATATTTAGTTGAAGAAACTTTCCACATCATTGCCACATCATTTCCATGTCATTTCCATGTCTTTTCCACGTCAGCAAAGTCAATGGGTCAACATTTGAGGCCCATAGTGGCATTTTTGTAATTCTGCGGCTTATAATGGCAGTTTTGTAATTCTGAGTGGCATGGGTGATATGACCACGAATTAGGTCTGCATGAGAAGAAGGCAGCCGCTCATTCATCTTCAACCTCTCTTCAAAACCTCCATTTTCGTTCTCCAAGCTTCCATGGACGTCCCCCTTGCGGTTTTTCACGTTTTTGGCTCATTTTTACCGTTTTTATGCATATTTGACAGCACCCATTGAGGGTTTTACGTTTGGAATTCGTTTTCTTGGTTGGGCAGTTCGGTTTGTGTATTTTATTGACTTGGAACAATACCCATTCACGGGGTTTTCGCATTTATATATGATAACACTATTTTGCATTCCATTTAAGCTTTGAAATCTCAATTTTTGCTCTTAAATTGCGTTTTCAGATTTGAAGGGTTCTTGGTTCTTGGTTCTTGGTTCTGATTTTTGTGATTTCAGTTTTGAAGTGTTTAATTACTCATTTCCATGTCTAGCTAAATTCGTGTATTGACTCCTTGATGAAAAATGCAATGAAGCTTTGAGGTTGTGCTTGTTTTGTGAAATCTGCCATGTTTTTGTTCTGAATTCGTGGAATGCATGTGGTGAATCTGTCAATGCTTAATTTACAGAGTAATTGCATGTGTTTTGTTTAAGATACGTTCATGCTTAATGTATGTAGCTTGGCTGTCACGAATTTAAGGATGTGTGCATTGCTTAATTGCATAATGAAGCTAGATTGTAATTTTCGCTTAGTGAATTATTATCTAGTGGATTGAGACAAGGCAGGGTTGGTGTTAATTTGGTGGCCTATGATAAGTGAAATTGCGTTTGAATCAGGGATGTCAATACGGTTTTAGTCACTGTAGCATTTAAATTAATCTATTGATTAGCATTCTGAATCTGTCTGCCAACCCCCCTCCCCCCTGTGTTTTATTGTTGTGTTCATCTGGAAAATTGGCTTTGAATGAAAATATTGGTCGTTGGGAGACGACTTGGTTCACTTTCATGTACTGCATTTAATATGTTTTAATTTAGTGGGGTACGGCCTCTATCAAATTTGGCGCCGTTGCCGGGGACCAATCGTTTCGTTCAAAGTAAAATTTTCAGTGTGTTTGTGTTCTGTGTTTTGGTGTGTGTGTAGTTCAAGTGTGGTTGAGTTGGTATATGTTCATTGTGATGTTAATGTTGTGTTAAGTTCAGTGTCTGTTTCCATTCCTGTGTGTTTCTGTTTAGTGTAGTGAATAGTGTCGCGGCGCGCATGAATAGTGTCATTTGTAGTAGTGAATAGTGTTTGAATAGTGTCCGAATCTGGCATTTAACTTCTGGATTTTTGTTTTGGTAGCTACGGAGCTTGTTTTAACTTGAATTTTTTTTTCCCCACTTCTAAGACGTTGAACTTGATAGGAAAAATAGCTAGAGCAATTGGTATGGTCTGAGTTAAGAGATTCAAAAAAATTTTGGACTAATTTTAAGTGAAACTTCAAAGGACCATAACTTTTGCTCTGGTTATCAGGTTTTTATCTTCTCCCACGCGCATGAACTAACCCCTAAACGGAATCTCTGCCGGCACACTTTAGAGCAGACCACAGCTATTGAAGGCCAAAAAAAGGGCCTTGAAAATCAAATTGCCGCTTGCGAAGCCGCCGTCCCGAACCAGATCGCCGCCGTCGCGAGCCACCTACGCGAACACAACCAGATCGGTGTTGCGACCCACCTCCGCTGCGACGAAACCAGAGCCAGCAGATGTCTCCCGAAATCAGGCTGCCACGACGAACCACCACACGTTGAAGAAGCCACGCGTTGCAGAACCACTGCGAATCAGATCGACGACGAGGGCACTTTCTGACGCGAAATCCCCATCACTGCGGCACCGGCCACCACGCAGCCACTTGCGACGAAAAAAGATGCCTGGAGAAGACGCGAAACCAGACGCGAACACACCTACATTGCGAGAATCCTCCACCTCCGTTCCAAACAGAACCGCAGGCCACCGTGACAGAAATCGATGTCGATTGCGCCAATGCGACATCCACCACGGTACCTGCAAAAAACCAGACCAGACAGACCCCCGCGAAGCAACTGATGAGTCATTATTTTCTTCTATTCCACTAGCCTTTGTGCACCCATTAGACAGTTGATTAGTGCTTAATTGTTCATCATTAGAGTGTTTTTCATCTCTTGGGCTTTATTGGGCCACTGTTCCGAATTTGGACTAATTTCACATTATTTGGCCTAATTTTTGTTTTTAATTATTTTTAGGTATTTGGGTGAAGCAATTTTGGAGCTTGGAAATTAATATTTAGTTGAAGAAACTTTCCACATCATTGCCATATCATTTCCATGTCATTTCCACGTCAGCAAAGTCAATGGGTCAACATTTGAGGCCCATAGTGGCATATTTGTAATTCTGCGGCTTATAATGGCAGTTTTGTAATTCTGAGTGGCATGGGTGATATGACCACGAATTAGGTCTGCATGAGATGAAGGCAGCCGCTCATTCATCTTCAACCTCTCTTCAAAACCTCCATTTTTGTTCTCCAAGCTTCCATGGACGTCCCCCTTGCGGTTTTTCACGTTTTTGGCTCATTTTTACCATTTTTATGCATATTTGACAGCACCCATTGAGGGTTTTACGTTTGGAATTCGTTTTCTTGGTTGGGCAGTTCGGTTTGTGGATTTTATTGACTTGGAACAATACACATTCACGGGGTTTTCGCATTTATATATGATAACACTGTTTTGCATTCCATTTAAGCTTTGAAATCTCAATTTTTGCTCTTAAATTGCGTTTTCAGATTTGAAGGGTTCTTGGTTCTTGGTTCTTGGTTCTGATTTTTGTGATTTCAGTTTTGAAGTGTTTAATTACTCATTTCCATGTCTAGCTAAATTCGTGTATTGACTCCTTGATGAAAAATGCAATGAAGCTTTGAGGTTGTGCTTGTTTTGTGAAATCTGCCATGTTTTTGTTCTGAATTCGTGGAATGCATGTGGTGAATCTGTCAATGCTTAATTTACAGAGTAATTGCATGTGTTTTGTTTAAGATACGTTCATGCTTAATGTATGTAGCTTGGCTGTCACGAATTTAAGGATGTGTGCATTGCTTAATTGCATAATGAAGCTAGATTGTAATTTTCGCTTAGTGAATTATTATCTAGTGGATTGAGACAAGGCAGGGTTGGTGTTAATTCGGTGGCCTATGATAAGTGAAATTGCGTTTGAATCAGGGATGTCAGTACGGTTTTAGTCACTGTAGCATTTAAATTAATCTATTGATTAACATTCTGAATCTGTCTGCCAACCCCCCTCCCCCCTGTGTTTTATTGTTGTGTTCATCTGGAAAATTGGCTTTGAATGAAAATATTGGTCGTTGGGAGACGACTTGGTTCACTTTCATGTACTGCATTTAATATGATTTAATTTGGTGGGGTACGGCCTCTATCAAATTTGGCGCCGTTGTCGGGGACCAATCGTTTCGTTCAAAGTAAAATTTTCAGTGTGTTTGTGTTCTGTGTTTTGGTGTGTGTGTAGTTCAAGTGTGGTTGAGTTGGTATATGTTCATTGTGATGTTAATGTTGTGTTAAGTTCAGTGTCTGTTTCCATTCCTGTGTGTTTCTGTTTAGTGTAGTGAATAGTGTCGCGGCGCGCATGAATAGTGTCATTTGTAGTAGTGAATAGTGTTTGAATAGTGTCCGAATCTAGCATTTAACTTCTGGATTTTTGTTTTGGTAGCTACGGAGCTTGTTTTAACTTGAAATTATTTTTCCCCACTTCTAAGACGTTGAACTTGATAGGAAAAATAGCTAGAGCAATTGGTATGGTCTGAGTTAAGAGATTCAAAAAAATTTTGGACTGATTTTAAGTGAAACTTCAAAGGACCATAACTTTTGCTCTGGTTATCAGGTTTTTATCTTCTCCCACGCGCATGAACTAACCCCTAAACGGAATCTCTGCCGGCACACTTTAGAACAAACCGCACCCATTGACGGCCAAAAAAAGGGCCTGGAAAATCAAATTGCGGCTTGCGAAGCCGCCGTCCCGAACCAGATCGCCGCCGTCGCGAGCCACCTACGCGAACACAACCAGATCGGTGTTGCGAGCCACCTCCGCTGCGACGAAACCAGAGCCAGCAGATGTCTCGCGAAGCCAGGCTGCCACGACGAACCACCACACGTTGACGAAGCCACGCGTTGTAGAACCACTGCGAATCAGATCGACGACGAGGGCACTTTCTGACGCGAAATCCCCATCACTGCGGCGCCGGCCACCACGCAGCCACCTGCGACGAAAAAAGCTGCCTGGAGAAGACGCGAAACCAGACGCGAACACACCTACATTGCGAGAATCCTCCACCTCCGTTCCAAACAGAACCGCAGGCCACCGTGACAGAAATCGATGTCGATTGCGCCAATGCGACAGCCACCACGGTACCTGCAAAAAACCAGACCAGACAGACCCCCGCGAAGCAACTGATGAGTCATTATTTTCTTCTATTCCACTAGCCTTTGTGCACCCATTAGACAGTTGATTAGTGCTTAATTGTTCATCATTAGAGTGTTTTTCATCTGTTGGGCTTTATTGGGCCACTGTTCCGAATTTGGACTAATTTCACATTATTTGGCCTAATTTTTGTTTTTAATTATTTTTAGGTATTTGGGTGAAGCAATTTTGGAGCTTGGACATTAATATTTAGTTGAAGAAACTTTCCACATCATTGCCACATCATTTCCATGTCTTTTCCACGTCAGCAAAGTCAATGGGTCAACATTTGAGGACCATAGTGGCATTTTTGTAATTCTGCGGCTTATAATGGCAGTTTTGTAATTCTGAGTGGCATGGGTGATATTACCACGAATTAGGTCTGCATGAGAAGAAGGCAGCCGCTCATTCATCTTCAACCTCTCTTCAAAACCTCCATTTTCGTTCTCCAAGCTTCCATGGACGTCCCCCTTGCGGTTTTTCACGTTTTTGGCTCATTTTTACCGTTTTTATGCATATTTGACAGCACCCATTGAGGGTTTTACGTTTGGAATTCGTTTTCTTGGTTGGGCAGTTCGGTTTGTGGATTTTATTGACTTGGAACAATACCCATTCATGGGGTTTTCGCATTTATATATGATAACACTGTTTTGCATTCCATTTAAGCTTTGAAATCTCAATTTTTGCTCTTAAATTGCGTTTTCAGATTTGAAGGGTTCTTGGTTCTTGGTTCTTGGTTCTGATTTTTGTGATTTCAGTTTTGAAGTGTTTAATTACTCATTTCCATGTCTAGCTAAATTCGTGTATTGACTCCTTGATGAAAAATGCAATGAAGCTTTGAGGTTGTGCTTGTTTTGTGAAATCTGCCATGTTTTTGTTCTGAATTCGTGGAATGCATGTGGTGAATCTGTCAATGCTTAATTTACAGAGTAATTGCATGTGTTTTGTTTAAGATACGTTCATGCTTAATGTATGTAGCTTGGCTGTCACGAATTTAAGGATGTGTGCATTGCTTAATTGCATAATGAAGCTAGATTGTAATTTTCGCTTAGTGAATTATTATCTAGTGGATTGAGACAAGGCAGGGTTGGTGTTAATTTGGTGGCCTATGATAAGTGAAATTGCGTTTGAATCAGGGGTGTCAATACGGTTTTAGTCACTGTAGCATTTCAATTAATCTATTGATTAGCATTCTGAATCTGTCTGCCAACCCCCCTCCCCCCTGTGTTTTATTGTTGTGTTCATCTGGAAAATTGGCTTTGAATGAAAATATTGGTCGTTGGGAGACGACTTGGTTCACTTTCATGTACTGCATTTAATATGTTTTAATTTGGTGGGGTACGACCTCTATCAAATTTGGCGCCGTTGCCGGGCACCAATCGTTTCGTTCAAAGTAAAATATTCAGTGTGTTTGTGTTCTTTGTTTTGGTGTGTGTGTAGTTCAAGTGTGGTTGAGTTGGTATATGTTCATTGTGATGTTAATGTTGTGTTAAGTTCAGTGTCTGTTTCCATTCCTGTGTGTTTCTGTTTAGTGTAGTGAATAGTGTCGCGGCGCGCATGAATAGTGTCATTTGTAGGAGTGAATAGTGTTTGAATAGTGTCCGAATCTGGCATTTAACTTCTGCATTTTTGTTTTGGTAGCTACGGAGCTTGTTTTAACTTGAAATTTTTTTTTCCCCACTTCTAAGACGTTGAACTTGATAGGAAAAATAGCTAGAGCAATTGGTATGGTCTGAGTTAAGAGATTCAAAAAAATTTTGGACTAATTTTAAGTGAAACTTCAAAGGACCATAACTTTTGCTCTGGTTATCAGGTTTTTATCTTCTCCCACGCGCATGAACTAACCCCTAAACGGAATCTATGCCGGCACACTTTAGAGCAAACCACAGCCATTGAAGGCCAAAAAAAGGGCCTTGAAAATCAAATTGCCGCTTGCGAAGCCGCCGTCCCGAACCAGATCGCCGCCGTCGCGAGCCACCTACGCGAACACAACCAGATCGGTGTTGCGACCCACCTCCGCTGCGACGAAACCAGAGCCAGCAGATGTCTCCCGAAATCAGGCTGCCACGACGAACCACCACACGTTGACGAAGCCACGCGTTGCAGAACCACTGCGAATCAGATCGACGACGAGGGCACTTTCTGACACGAAATCCCCATCACTGCGGCACCGGCCACCACGCAGCCACTTGCGACATAAAAAGCTGCCTGGAGAAGACGCGAAACCAGACGCGAACACACCTACATTGCGAGAATCCTCCACCTCCGTTCCAAACAGAACCGCAGGCCACCGTGACAGAAATCGATGTCGATTGCGCCAATGCGACAGCCACCACGGTACCTGCAAAAAACCAGACCAGACAGACCCCCGCGAAGCAACTGATGAGTCATTATTTTCTTCTATTCCACTAGCCTTTGTGCACCCATTAGAAAGTTGATTAGTGCTTAATTGTCCATCATTAGAGTGTTTTTCATCTGTTGGGCTTTATTGGGCCACTATTCCGAATTTGGACTAATTTCACATTATTTGGCCTAATTTTTGTTTTTAATTATTTTTAGGTATTTGGGTGAAGCAATTTTGGAGCTTGGACATTAATATTTAGTTGAAGAAACTTTCCACATCATTGCCATATCATTTCCATGTCATTTCCACGTCAGCAAAGTCAATGGGTCAACATTTGAGGCCCATAGTGGAATTTTTGTAATTCTGCGGCTTATAATGGCAGTTTTGTAATTCTGAGTGGCATGGGTGATATGACCACGAATTAGGTCTGCATGAGATGAAGGCAGCCGCTCATTCATCTTCAACCTCTCTTCAAAACCTCCATTTTTGTTCTCCAAGCTTCCATGGACGTCCCCCTTGCGGTTTTTCACGTTTTTGGCTCATTTTTACCATTTTTATGCATATTTGACAGCACCCATTGAGGGTTTTACGTTTGGAATTCGTTTTCTTGGTTGGGCAGTTCGGTTTGTGGATTTTATTGACTTGGAACAATACACATTCACGGGGTTTTCGCATTTATATATGATAACACTGTTTTGCATTTCATTTAAGCTTTGAAATCTCAATTTTTGCTCTTAAATTGTGTTTTCAGATTTGAAGGGTTCTTGGTTCTTGGTTCTTGGTTCTGATTTTTGTGATTTCAGTTTTGAAGTGTTTAATTACTCATTTCCATGTCTAGCTAAATTCGTGTATTGACTCCTTGATGAAAAATGCAATGAAGCTTTGAGGTTGTGCTTGTTTTGTGAAATCTGCCATGTTTTTGTTCTAAATTCGTGGAATGCATGTGGTGAATCTGTCAATGCTTAATTTACAGAGTAATTGCATGTGTTTTGTTTAAGATACATTCATGCTTAATGTATGTAGCTTGGCTGTCACGAATTTAAGGATGTGTGCATTGCTTAATTGCATAATGAAGCTAGATTGTAATTTTCGCTTAGCGAATTATTATCTAGTGGATTGAGACAAGGCAGGGTTGGTGTTAATTTGGTGGCCTATGATAAGTGAAATTGCGTTTGAATCAGGGATGTCAATACGGTTTTAGTCACTGTAGCATTTAAATTAATCTATTGATTAGCATTCTGAATCTGTCTGCCAACCCCCCTCCCCCCTGTGTTTTATTGTTGTGTTCATCTGGAAAATTGGCTTTGAATGAAAATATTGGTCGTTGGGAGACGACTTGGTTTACTTTCATGTACTGCATTTAATATGTTTTAATTTGGTGGGGTACGGCCTCTATCAAATTTGGCGCCGTTGCCGGGGACCAATCGTTTCGTTCAAAGTAAAATTTTCAGTGTGTTTGTGTTCTGTGTTTTGGTGTGTGTGTAGTTCAAGTGTGGTTGAGTTGGTATATGTTCATTGTGATGTTAATGTTGTGTTAAGTTCAGTGTCTGTTTCCATTCCTGTGTGTTTCTGTTTAGTGTAGTGAATAGTGTCGCGGCGCGCACGAATAGTGTCATTTGTAGTAGTGAATAGTGTTTGAATAGTGTCTGAATCTGGCATTTAACTTCTGGATTTTTGTTTTGGTAGCTACGGAGCTTGTTTTAACTTGAAATTTTTTTCCCCACTTCTAAGACGTTGAACTTGATAGGAAAAATAGCTAGAGAAATTGGTATGGTCTGAGTTAAGAGATTCAAAAAAATTTTGGACTGATTTTAAGTGAAACTTCAAAGGACCATAACTTTTGGTCTGGTTATCAAGTTTTTATCTTCTCCCACGCGCATGAACTAACCCCTAAACGGAATCTCTGCCGGCACACTTTAGAGCAAACCACAGCCATTGAAGGCCAAAAAAGGGCCTGGAAAATCAAATTGCCGCTTGCGAAGCCGCCGTCCCGAACCAGATCGCCGCCGTCGCGAGCCACCTACGCGAACACAACCAGATCGGTGTTGCGAGCCACCTCCGCTGCGACGAAACCAGAGCCAGCAGATGTCTCGCGAAACCAGGCTGCCACGACGAACCACCACACGTTGACGAAGCCACGCGTTGCAGAACCATTGCGAATCAGATCGACGACGAGGGCACTTTCTGACGCGAAATCCCCATCACTACGGCGCCGGCCACCACGCAGCCACCTGCGACGAAAAAAGCTGCCTGGAGAAGACGCGAAACCAGACGCGAACACACCTACATTGCGAGAATCCTCCACCTCCGTTCCAAACAGAACCGCAGGCCACCGTGACAGAAATCGATGTCGATTGCGCCAATGCGACAGCCACCACGGTACCTGCAAAAAACCAGACCAGACAGACCCCCGCGAAGCAACTGATGAGTCATTATTTTCTTCTATTCCACTAGCCTTTGTGCACCCATTAGGCAGTTGATTAGTGCTTAATTGTTCATCATTAGAGTGTTTTTCATCTGTTGGGCTTTATTGGGCCACTGTTCCGAATTTGGACTAATTTCACATTATTTGGCCTAATTTTTGTTTTAATTATTTTTAGGTATTTGGGTGAAGCAATTTTGGAGCTTGGACATTAATATTTAGTTGAAGAAACTTTCCACATCATTGCCACATCATTTCCATGTCATTTCCACGTCAGCAAAGTCAATGGGTCAACATTTGAGGCCCATAGTGGCATTTTTGTAATTCTGCGGCTTATAATGGCAGTTTTGTAATTCTGAGTGGCATGGGTGATATGACCACGAATTAGGTCTGCATGAGAAGAAGGCAGCCGCTCATTCATCTTCAACCTCTCTTCAAAACCTCCATTTTCGTTCTCCAAGCTTCCATGGACGTCCCCCTTGCGGTTTTTCACGTTTTTGGCTCATTTTTACCATTTTTATGCATATTTGACAGCACCCATTGAGGGTTTTACGTTTGGAATTCGTTTTCTTGGTTGGGCAGTTCGGTTTGTGGATTTTATTGACTTGGAACAATACACATTCATGGGGTTTTCGCATTTATATATGATAACACTGTTTTGCATTCCATTTAAGCTTTGAAATCTCAATTTTTGCTCTTAAATTGCGTTTTCAGATTTGAAGGGTTCTTGGTTCTTGGTTCTTGGTTCTGATTTTTGTGATTTCAGTTTTGAAGTGTTTAATTACTCATTTCCATGTCTAGCTAAATTCGTGTATTGACTCCTTGATGAAAAATGCAATGAAGCTTTGAGGTTGTGCTTGTTTTGTGAAATCTGCCATGTTTTTGTTCTGAATTCGTGGAATGCATGTGGTGAATCTGTCAATGCTTAATTTACAGAGTAATTGCATGTGTTTTGTTTAAGATACGTTCATGCTTAATGTATGTAGCTTGGCTGTCACGAATTTAAGGATGTGTGCATTGCTTAATTGCATAATGAAGCTAGATTGTAATTTTCGCTTAGTGAATTATTATCTAGTGGATTGAGACAAGGCAGGGTTGGTGTTAATTTGGTGGCCTATGATAAGTGAAATTGCGTTTGAATCAGGGATGTCAGTACGGTTTTAGTCACTGTAGCATTTAAATTAATCTATTGATTAGCATTCTGAATCTGTCTGCCAACCCCCCTCCCCCCTGTGTTTTATTGTTGTGTTCATCTGGTAAATTGGCTTTGAATGAAAATATTGGTCGTTGGGAGACGACTTGGTTCACTTTCATGTACTGCATTTAATATGATTTAATTTGGTGGGGTACGGCCTCTATCAAATTTGGCGCCGTTGTCGGGGACCAATCGTTTCGTTCAAAGTAAAATTTTCAGTGTGTTTGTGTTCTGTGTTTTGGTGTGTGTGTAGTTCAAGTGTGGTTGAGTTGGTATATGTTCATTGTGATGTTAATGTTGTGTTAAGTTCAGTGTCTGTTTCCATTCCTGTGTGTTTCTGTTTAGTGTAGTGAATAGTGTCGCGGCGCGCATGAATAGTGTCATTTGTAGTAGTGAATAGTGTTTGAATAGTGTCCGAATCTGGCATTTAACTTCTGGATTTTTGTTTTGGTAGCTACGGAGCTTGTTTTAACTTGAAATTCTTTTTCCCCACTTCTAAGACGTTGAACTTGATAGGAAAAATAACTAGAGCAATTGGTATGGTCTGAGTTAAGAGATTCAAAAAAATTTTGGGCTGATTTTAAGTGAAACTTCAAAGGACCATAACTTTTGCTCTGGTTATCAGGTTCTTATCTTCTCCCACGCGCATGAACTAACCCCTAAACGGAATCTCTGCCGGCACACTTTAGAACAAACCGCACCCATTGACGGCCAAAAAAAGGGCCTGGAAAATCAAATTGCCGCTTGCGAAGCCGCCGTCCCGAACCAGATCGCCGCCGTCGCGAGCCACCTACGCGAACACAACCAGATCGGTGTTGCGAGCCACCTCCGCTGTGACGAAACCAGAGCCAGCAGATGTCTAGCGAAACCAGGCTGCCACGACGAACCACCACACGTTGACGAAGCCACGCGTTGCAGAACCACTGCGAATCAGATCGACGACGAGGGCACTTTCTGACGCGAAATCCCCATCACTGCGGCGCCGGCCACCACGCAGCCACCTGCGACGAAAAAAGCTGCCTGGAGAAGACGCGAAACCAGACGCGAACACACCTACATTGCGAGAATCCTCCACCTTCGTTCCAAACAGAACCGCAGGCCACCGTGACAGAAATCGATGTCGATTGCGCCAATGCGACAGCCACCACGGTACCTGCAAAAAACCAGACCAGACAGACCCCCGCGAAGCAACTGATGAGTCATTATTTTATTCTATTCCACTAGCCTTTGTGCACCCATTAGACAGTTGATTAGTGCTTAATTGTTCATCATTAGAGTGTTTTTCATCTGTTGGGCTTTATTGGGCCACTGTTCCGAATTTGGACTAATTTCACATTATTTGGCCTAATTTTTGTTTTTAATTATTTTTAGGTATTTGGGTGAAGCAATTTTGGAGCTTGGACATTAATATTTAGTTGAAGAAACTTTCCACATCATTGCCACATCATTTCCATGTCTTTTCCACGTCAGCAAAGTCAATGGGTCAGCATTTGAGGACCATAGTGGCATTTTTGTAATTTTGCGGCTTATAATGGCAGTTTTGTAATTCTGAGTGGCATGGGTGATATGACCACGAATTAGGTCTGCATGAGAAGAAGGCAGCCGCTCATTCATCTTCAACCTCTCTTCAAAACCTCCATTTTCGTTCTCCAAGCTTCCATGGACGTCCCCCTTGCGGTTTTTCACGTTTTTGGCTCATTTTTACTGTTTTTATGCATATTTGACAGCACCCATTGAGGGTTTTACGTTTGGAATTCGTTTTCTTGGTTGGGTAGTTCGGTTTGTGGATTTTATTGACTTGGAACAATACCCATTCATGGGGTTTTCGCATTTATATATGATAACACTGTTTTGCATTCCATTTAAGCTTTGAAATCTCAATTTTTGCTCTTAAATTGCGTTTTCAGATTTGAAGGGTTCTTGGTTCTTGGTTCTTGGTTCTGATTTTTGTGATTTCAGTTTTGAAGTGTTTAATTACTCATTTCCATGTCTAGCTAAATTCGTGTATTGACTCCTTGATGAAAAATGCAATGAAGCTTTGAGGTTGTGCTTGTTTTGTGAAATCTGCCATGTTTTTGTTCTGAATTCGTGGAATGCATGTGGTGAATCTGTCAATGCTTAATTTACAGAGTAATTGCATGTGTTTTGTTTAAGATACGTTCATGCTTAATGTATGTAGCTTGGCTGTCACGAATTTAAGGATGTGTGCATTGCTTAATTGCATAATGAAGCTAGATTGTAATTTTCGCTTAGTGAATTATTATCTAGTGGATTGAGACAAGGCAGGGTTGGTGTTAATTTGGTGGCCTATGATAAGTGAAATTGCGTTTGAATCAGGGGTGTCAATACGGTTTTAGTCACTGTAGCATTTCAATTAATCTATTGATTAGCATTCTGAATCTGTCTGCCAACCCCCTCCCCCCTGTGTTTTATTGTTGTGTTCATCTGGAAAATTGGCTTTGAATGAAAATATTGGTCGTTGGGAGACGACTTGGTTCACTTTCATGTACTGCATTTAATATGTTTTAATTTGGTGGGGTACGGCCTCTATCAAATTTGGCGCCGTTGTCGGGCACCAATCGTTTCGTTCAAAGTAAAATATTCAGTGTGTTTGTGTTCTGTGTTTTGGTGTGTGTGTAGTTCAAGTGTGGTTGAGTTGGTATATGTTCATTGTGATGTTAATGTTGTGTTAAGTTCAGTGTCTGTTTCCATTCCTGTGTGTTTCTGTTTAGTGTAGTGAATAGTGTCGCGGCGCGCATGAATAGTGTCATTTGTAGTAGTGAATAGTGTTTGAATAGTGTCCGAATCTGGCATTTAACTTCTGGATTTTTGTTTTGGTAGCTACGGAGCTTGTTTTAACTTGAAATTTTTTTTCCCCACTTCTAAGACGTTGAACTTGATAGGAAAAATAGCTAGAGCAATTGGTATGGTCTGAGTTAAGAGATTCAAAAAAAATTTGGACTGATTTTAAGTGAAACTTCAAAGGACCATAACTTTTGCTCTGGTTATCAGGTTTTTATCTTCTCCCACGCGCATGAACTAACCCCTAAACGGAATCTCTGCCGGCACACTTTAGAGCAAACCACAGCCATTGACGGCCAAAAAAAGGGCCTGGAAAATCAAATTGCCGCTTGCGAAGCCGCCGTCCCAAACCAGATCGCCGCCGTCGCGAGCCACCTACGCGAACACAACCAGATCGGTGTTGCGAGCCACCTCCGCTGCGACGAAACCAGAGCCAGCAGATTTCTCGCGAAACCAGGCTGCCACGACGAACCACCACACGTTGACGAAGCCACGCGTTGCAGAACCACTGCGAATCAGATCGACGACGAGGGCACTTTCTGACGCAAAATCCCCATCACTGCGGCGCCGGCCACCACGCAGCCACCTGCGACGAAAAAAGCTGCCTGGAGAAGACGCGAAACCAGACGCGAACACACCTACATTGCGAGAATCCTCCTCCTCGGTTCGAAACAGAACCGCAGGCCACCGTGACAGAAATCGATGTCGATTGCGCCAATGCGACAGCCACCACGGTACCTGCAAAAAACCAGACCAGACAGACCCCCGCGAAGCAACTGATGAGTCATTATTTTCTTTTATTCCACTAGCCTTTGTGCACCCATTAGACAGTTGATTAGTGCTTAATTGTTCATCATTAGAGTGTTTTTCATCTGTTGGGCTTTATTGGGCCACTGTTCCGAATTTGGACTAATTTCACATTATTTGGCCTAATTTTTGTTTTTAATTATTTTTAGGTATTTGGGTGAAGCAATTTTGGAGCTTGGACATTAATATTTAGTTGAAGAAACTTTCCACATCATTGCCACATCATTTCCATGTCATTTCCACGTCAGCAAAGTCAATGGGTCAACATTTGAGGCCCATAGTGGCATTTTTGTAATTCTGCGGCTTATAATGGCAGTTTTGTAATTCTGAGTGGCATGGGTGATATGACCACGAATTAGGTCTGCATGAGAAGAAGGCAGCCGCTCATTCATCTTCAACCTCTCTTCAAAACCTCCATTTTCTTTCTCCAAGCTTCCATGGACGTCCCCCTTGCGGTTTTTCACGTTTTTGGCTCATTTTTACCGTTTTTATGCATATTTGACAGCACCCATTGAGGGTTTTACGTTTGGAATTCGTTTTCTTGGTTGGGCAGTTCGGTTTGTGGATTTTATTGACTTGGAACAATACCCATTCATGGGGTTTTCGCATTTATATATGATAACACTGTTTTGCATTCCATTTAAGCTTTGAAATCTCAATTTTTGCTCTTAAATTGCGTTTTCAGATTTGAAGGGTTCTTGGTTCTTGGTTCTTGGTTCTGATTTTTGTGATTTCAGTTTTGAAGCATTTAATTACTCATTTCCATGTCTAGCTAAATTCGTGTATTGACTCCTTGATGAAAAATGCAATGAAGCTTTGAGGTTGTGCTTGTTTTGTGAAATCTGCCATGTTTTTGTTCTGAATTCGTGGAATGCATGTGGTGAATCTGTCAATGCTTAATTTACAGAGTAATTGCATGTGTTTTGTTTAAGATACGTTCATGCTTAATGTATGTAGCTTGGCTGTCACGAATTTAAGGATGTGTGCATTGCTTAATTGCATAATGAAGCTAGATTGTAATTTTCGCTTAGTGAATTATTATCTAGTGGATTGAGACAAGGCAGGGTTGGTGTTAATTTGGTGGCCTATGATAAGTGAAATTGCGTTTGAATCAGGGATGTCAATACGGTTTTAGTCACTGTAGCATTTAAATTAATCTATTGATTAACATTCTGAATCTGTCTGCCAACCCCCCTCCCCCCTGTGTTTTATTGTTGTGTTCATCTGGAAAATTGGCTTTGAATGAAAATATTGGTCGTTGGGAGACGACTTGGTTCACTTTCATGTACTGTATTTAATATGTTTTAATTTGGTGGGGTACGGCCTCTATCAAATTTGGCGCCGTTGCCGGGGACCAATCGTTTCGTTCAAAGTAAAATTTTCAGTGTGTTTGTGTTCTGTGTTTTGGTGTGTGTGTAGTTCAAGTGTGGTTGAGTTGGTATATGTTCATTGTGATGTTAATGTTGTGTTAAGTTCAGTGTCTGTTTCCATTCCTGTGTGTTTCTGTTTAGTGTAGTGAATAGTGTCGCGGCGCGCATGAATAGTGTCATTTGTAGTAGTGAATAGTGTTTGAATAGTGTCCGAATCTGGCATTTAACTTATGGATTTTTGTTTTGGTAGCCACGGAGCTTGTTTTAACTTGAAAATTTTTTCCCCACTTCTAAGACGTTGAACTTGATAGGAAAAATAGCTAGAGCAATTGGTATGGTCTGAGTTAAGAGATTCAAAAAAATTTTGGACTGATTTTAAGTGAAACTTCAAAGGACCATAACTTTTGCTCTGGTTATCAGGTTTTTATCTTCTCCCACGCGCATGAACTAACCCCTAAACGGAATCTCTGCCGGCACACTTTAGAGCAAACCACAGCCATTGACGGCCAAAAAAAGGGCCTGGAAAATCAAATTGCCGCTTGCGAAGCTGCTGTCCCGAACCAGATCGCCGCCGTCGCGAGCCACCTACGCGAACACAACCAGATCGGTGTTGCGAGCCACCTCCGCTGCGACGAAACCAGAGCCAGCAGATTTCTCGCGAAACCAGGCTGCCACGACGAACCACCACACGTTGACGAAGCCACGCGTTGCAGAACCACTGCGAATCAGATCGACGACGAGGGCACTTTCTGACGCGAAATCCCCATCACTGCGGCGCCGGCCACCACGCAGCCACCTGCGACGAAAAAAGCTGCCTGGAGAAGACCCGAAACCAGACGCGAACACACCTACATTGCGAGAATCCTCCTCCTCGGTTCGAAACAGAACCGTAGGCCACTGTGACAGAAATCGATGTCGATTGCGCCAATGCGACAGCCACCACGGTACCTGCAAAAAACCAGACCAGACAGACCCCCGCGAAGCAACTGATGAGTCATTATTTTCTTTTATTCCACTAGCCTTTGTGCACCCATTAGACAGTTGATTAGTGCTTAATTGTTCATCATTAGAGTGTTTTTCATCTGTTGGGCCTTATTGGGCCACTGTTCCGAATTTGGACTAATTTCACATTATTTGGCCTAATTTTTGTTTTTAATTATTTTTAGGTATTTGGGTGAAGCAATTTTGGAGCTTGGACATTAATATTTAGTTGAAGAAACTTTCCACATCATTGCCACATCATTTCCATGTCATTTCCACGTCAGAAAAGTCAATGGGTCAACATTTGAGGCCCATAGTGGCATTTTTGTAATTCTGCGGCTTATAATGGCAGTTTTGTAATTCTGAGTGGCATGGGTGATATGACCACGAATTAGGTCTGCATGAGAAGAAGGGAGCCGCTCATTCATCTTCAACCTCTCTTCAAAACCTCCATTTTCGTTCTCCAAGCTTCCATGGACGTCCCCCTTGCGGTTTTTCACGTTTTTGGCTCATTTTTACCGTTTTTATGCATATTTGACAGCACCCATTGAGGGTTTTACGTTTGGAATTCGTTTTCTTGGTTGGGCAGTTCGGTTTGTGGATTTTATTGACTTGGAACAATACCCATTCATGGGGTTTTCGCATTTATATATGATAACACTGTTTTGCATTCCATTTAAGCTTTGAAATCTCAATTTTTGCTCTTAAATTGCGTTTTCAGATTTGAAGGGTTCTTGGTTCTTCGTTCTTGGTTCTGATTTTTGTGATTTCAGTTTTGAAGTGTTTAATTACTCATTTCCATGTCTAGCTAAATTCGTGTATTGACTCCTTGATGAAAAATGCAATGAAGCTTTGAGGTTGTGCTTGTTTTGTGAAATCTGCCATGTTTTTGTTCTGAATTCGTGGAATGCATGTGGTGAATCTGTCAATGCTTAATTTACAGAGTAATTGCATGTGTTTTGTTTAAGATACGTTCATGCTTAATGTATGTAGCTTGGCTGTCACGAATTTAAGGATGTGTGCATTGCTTAATTGCATAATGAAGCTAGATTGTAATTTTCGCTTAGTGAATTATTATCTAGTGGATTGAGACAAGGCAGGGTTGGTGTTAATTTGGTGGCCTATGATAAGTGAAATTGCGTTTGAATCAGGGATGTCAATACGGTTTTAGTCACTGTAGCATTTAAATTAATCTATTGATTAACATTCTGAATCTGTCTGCCAACCCCCCTCCCCCCTGTGTTTTATTGTTGTGTTCATCTGGAAAATTGGCTTTGAATGAAAATATTGGTCGTTGGGAGACGACTTGGTTCACTTTCATGTACTGCATTTAATATGTTTTAATTTGGTGGGGTACGGCCTCTATCAAATTTGGCGCCGTTGCCGGGGACCAATCGTTTCGTTCAAAGTAAAATTTTCAGTGTGTTTGTGTTCTGTGTTTTGGTGTGTGTGTAGTTCAAGTGTGGTTGAGTTGGTATATGTTCATTGTGATGTTAATGTTGTGTTAAGTTCAGTGTCTGTTTCCATTCCTGTGTGTTTCTGTTTAGTGTAGTGAATAGTGTCGCGGCGCGCATGAATAGTGTCATTTGTAGTAGTGAATAGTGTTTGAATAGTGTCCGAATCTGGCATTTAACTTATGGATTTTTGTTTTGGTAGCTACGGAGCTTGTTTTAACTTGAAAATTTTTTCCCCACTTCTAAGACGTTGAACTTGATAGGAAAAATAGCTAGAGCAATTGGTATGGTCTGAGTTAAGAGATTCAAAAAAATTTTGGACTGATTTTAAGTGAAACTTCAAAGGAGCATAACTTTTGCTCTGGTTATCAGGTTTTTATCTTCTCCCACGCGCATGAACTAACCCCTAAACGGAATCTCTGCCGGCACACTTTAGAGCAAACCACAGCCATTGACGGCCAAAAAAAGGGCCTGGAAAATCAAATTGCCGCTTGCGAAGCCACCGTCCCGAACCAGATCGCCGCCGTCGCGAGCCACCTACGCGAACACAACCAGATCGGTGTTGCGAGCCACCTCCGCTGTGACGAAACCAGAGCCAGCAGATTTCTCGCGAAACCAGGCTGCCACGACGAACCACCACACGTTGACGAAGCACGCGTTGCAGAACCACTGCGAATCAAATCGACGACGAGGGCACTTTCTGACGCGAAATCCCCATCACTGCGGCGCCGGCCACCACGCAGCCACCTGCGACGAAAAAAGCTGCCTGGAGAAGACGCGAAACCAGACGCGAACACAACTACATTGTGAGAATCCTCCACCTCCGTTCCAAACAGAACCGCAGGCCATCGTGACACAAATCGATGTCGATTGCGCCAATGCGACAGCCACCACGGTATCTGCAAAAAACCAGACCAGACAGACCCCCGCGAAGCAACTGATGAGTCATTATTTTCTTTTATTCCACTAGCCTTTGTGCACCCATTAGACAGTTGATTAGTGCTTAATTGTTCATCATTAGAGTGTTTTTCATCAGTTGGGCTTTATTGGGCCATTGTTCCGAATTTGGACTAATTTCACATTATTTGGCCTAATTTTTGTTTTTAATTATTTTTAGGTATTTGGGTGAAGCAATTTTGGAGCTTGGACATTAATATTTAGTTGAAGAAACTTTCCACATCATTGCCACATCATTTCCATGTCATTTCCACGTCAGCAAAGTCAATGGGTCAACATTTGAGGCCCATAGTGGCATTTTTGTAATTCTGCGACTTATAATGGCAGTTTTGTAATTCTGAGTGGCATGGGTGATATGACCACGAATTAGGTCTGCATGAGAAGAAGGCAGCCGCTCATTCATCTTCAACCTCTCTTCAAAACCTCCATTTTCGTTCTCCAAGCTTCCATGGACGTCCCCCTTGCGGTTTTTCACGTTTTTGGCTCATTTTTACCGTTTTTATGCATATTTGACAGCACCCATTGAGGGTTTTACGTTTGGAATTCGTTTTCTTTGTTGGGCAGTTCGGTTTGTGGATTTTATTGACTTGGAACAATACCCATTCATGGGGTTTTCGCATTTATATATGATAACACTGTTTTGCATTCCATTTAAGCTTTGAAATCTCAATTTTTGCTCTTAAATTGCGTTTTCAGATTTGAAGGGTTCTTGGTTCTTGGTTCTTGGTTCTGATTTTTGTGATTTCAGTTTGGAAGTGTTTAATTACTCATTTCCATGTCTAGCTAAATTCGTGTATTGACTCCTTGATGAAAAATGCAATGAAGCTTTGAGGTTGTGCTTGTTTTGTGAAATCTGCCATGTTTTTGTTCTGAATTCGTGGAATGCATGTGGTGAATCTGTCAATGCTTAATTTACAGAGTAATTGCATGTGTTTTGTTTAAGATACGTTCATGCTTAATGTATGTAGCTTGGCTGTCACGAATTTAAGGATGTGTGCATTGCTTAATTGCATAATGGAGCTAGATTGTAATTTTCGCTTAGTGAATTATTATCTAGTGGATTGAGACAAGGCAGGGTTGGTGTTAATTTGGTGGCCTATGATAAGTGAAATTGCGTTTGAATCAGGGATGTCAATACGGTTTTAGTCACTGTAGCATTTAAATTAATCTATTGATTAGCATTCTGAATCTGTCTGCCAACCCCCCTCCCCCCTGTGTTTTATTGTTGTGTTCATCTGGAAAATTGGCTTTGAATGAAAATATTGGTCGTTGGGAGACGACTTGGTTCACTTTCATGTACTGCATTTAATATGTTTTAATTTGGTGGGGTACGGCCTCTATCAAATTTGGCGCCGTTGCCGGGGACCAATCGTTTCGTTCAAAGTAAAATATTCAGTGTGTTTGTGTTCTGTGTTTTGGTGTGTGTGTAGTTCAAGTGTGGTTGAGTTGGTATATGTTCATTGTGATGTTAATGTTGTGTTAAGTTGAGTGTTTGTTTCCATTCCTGTGTGTTTCTGTTTAGTGTAGTGAATAGTGTCGCGGCGCGCATGAATAGTGTCATTTGTAGTAGTGAATAGTGTTTGAATAGTGTCCGAATCTGGCATTTAACTTCTGGATTTTTGTTTTGGTAGCTACGGAGCTTGCTTTAACTTGAAATTTTTTTTCCCCACTTCTAAGACGTTGAACTTGATAGGAAAAATAGCTAGAGCAATTGGTATGGTCTGAGTTAAGAGATTCAAAAAAATTTTGGACTGATTTTAAGTGAAACTTCAAAGGACCATAACTTTTGCTCTTGTTATCAGGTTTTTATCTTCTCCCACGCGCATGAACTAACCCCTAAACGGAATCTCTGCCGGCACACTTTAGAGCAAACCACAGCCATTGACGGCCAAAAAAAGGGCCTGGAAAATCAAATTGCCGCTTGCAAAGCCGCCGTCCCGAACCAGATCACCGCCGTCGCGAGCCACCTACGCGAACACAACCAGATCGGTGTTGCGAGCCACCTCCGCTGCGACGAAACCAGAGCCAGCAGATTTCTCGCGAAACCAGGCTGCCACGACGAACCACCACACGTTGAGGAAGCCACGCGTTGCAGAACCACTGCGAATCAGATCGACGACGAGGGCACTTTCTGACGCGAAATCCCCATCACTGCGGCGCCGGCCACCACGCAGCCACCTGCGACGAAAAAAGCTGCCTGGAGAAGACGCGAAACCAGACGCGAACACACCTACATTGCGAGAATCCTCCTCCTCGGTTCGAAACAGAACCGTAGGCCACTGTGACAGAAATCGATGTCGATTGCGCCAATGCGACAGCCACCACGGTACCTGCAAAAAACCAGACCAGACAGACCCCCGCGAAGCAACTGATGAGTCATTATTTTCTTCTATTCCACTAGCCTTTGTGCACCCATTAGACAGTTGATTAGTGCTTAATTGTTCATCATTAGAGTGTTTTTCATCTGTTGGGCCTTATTGGGCCACTGTTCCGAATTTGGACTAATTTCACATTATTTGGCCTAATTTTTGTTTTTAATTATTTTTAGGTATTTGGGTGAAGCAATTTTGGAGCTTGGACATTAATATTTAGTTGAAGAAACTTTCCACATCATTGCCACATCATTTCCATGTCATTTCCACGTCAGCAAAGTCAATGGGTCAACATTTGAGGCCCATAGTGGCATTTTTGTAATTCTGCGGCTTATAATGGCAGTTTTGTAATTCTGAGTGGCATGGGTGATATGACCACGAATTAGGTCTGCATGAGAAGAAGGCAGCCGCTCATTCATCTTCAACCTCTCTTCAAAACCTCCATTTTCGTTCTCCAAGCTTCCATGGACGTCCCCCTTGCGGTTTTTCACGTTTTTGGCTCATTTTTACCGTTTTTATGCATATTTGACAGCACCCATTGAGGGTTTTACGTTTGGAATTCGTTTTCTTGGTTGGGCAGTTCGGTTTGTGGATTTTATTGACTTGGAACAATACCCATTCATGGGGTTTTCGCATTTATATATGATAACATTGTTTTGCATTCCATTTAAGCTTTGAAATCTCAATTTTTTCTCTTAAATTGCGTTTTCAGATTTGAAGGGTTCTTGGTTCTTGGTTATGATTTTTGTGATTTCAGTTTGGAAGTGTTTAATTACTCATTTCCATGTCTAGCTAAATTCGTGTATTGACTCCTTGATGAAAAATGCAATGAAGCTTTGAGGTTGTGCTTGTTTTGTGAAATCTGCCATGTTTTTGTTCTGAATTCGTGGAATGCATGTGGTGAATCTGTCAACGCTTAATTTACAGAGTAATTGCATGTGTTTTGTTTAAGATACGTTCATGCTTAATGTATGTAGCTTGGCTGTCACGAATTTAAGGATGTGTGCATTGCTTAATTGCATAATGAAGCTAGATTGTAATTTTCGCTTAGTGAATTATTATCTAGTGGATTGAGACAAGGCAGGGTTGGTGTTAATTTGGTGGCCTATGATAAGTGAAATTGCGTTTGAATCAGGGATGTCAATACGGTTTTAGTCACTGTAGCATTTAAATTAATCTATTGATTAGCATTCTGAATCTGTCTGCCAACCCCTCTCCCCCTGTGTTTTATTGTTGTGTTCATCTGGAAAATTGGCTTTGAATGAAAATATTGGTCGTTGGGAGACGACTTGGTTCACTTTCATGTACTGCATTTAATATGTTTTAATTTGGTGGGGTACGGCCTCTATCAAATTTGGCACCGTTGCCGGGGACCAATCGTTTCGTTCAAAGTAAAATTTTTAGTGTGTTTGTGTTCTGTGTTTTGGTGTGTGTGTAGTTCAAGTGTGGTTGAGTTGGTATATGTTCATTGTGATGTTAATGTTGTGTTAAGTTGAGTGTTTGTTTCCATTCCTGTGTGTTTCTGTTTAGTGTAGTGAATAGTGTCGCGGCGCGCATGAATAGTGTCATTTGTAGTAGTGAATAGTGTTTGAATAGTGTCCGAATCTGGCATTTAACTTCTGGATTTTTGTTTTGGTAGCTACGGAGCTTGTTTTAACTTGAAATTTTTTTCCCCACTTCTAAGACGTTGAACTTGATAGGAAAAATAGCTAGAGCAATTGGTATGGTCTGAGTTAAGAGATTCAAAAAAATTTTGGACTGATTTTAAGTGAAACTTCAAAGGAGCATAACTTTTGCTCTGGTTATCAGGTTTTTATCTTCTCCCACGCGCATGAACTAACCCCTAAACGGAATCTCTGCCGGCACACTTTAGAGCAAACCACAGCCATTGACGGCCAAAAAAAGGGCCCGGAAAATCAAATTGCCGCTTGCGAAGCCACCGTCCCGAACCAGATCGCCGCCGTCGCGAGCCACCTACGCGAACACAACCAGATCGGTGTTGCGAGCCACCTCCGCTGTGACGAAACCAGAGCCAGCAGATTTCTCGCGAAACCAGGCTGCCACGACGAACCACCACACGTTGACGAAGCATGCGTTGCAGAACCACTGCGAATCAGATCGACGACGAGGGCACTTTCTGACGCGAAATCCCCATCACTGCGGCGCCGGCCACCACGCAGCCACCTGCGACGAAAAAAGCTGCCTGGAGAAGACGCGAAACCAGACGCGAACACACCTACATTGCGAGAATCCTCCTCCTCGGTTCGAAACAGAACCGTAGGCCACTGTGACAGAAATCGATGTCGATTGCGCCAATGCGACAGCCACCACGGTACCTGCAAAAAACCAGACCAGACAGACCCCCGCGAAGCAACTGATGAGTCATTATTTTCTTTTATTCCACTAGCCTTTGTGCACCCATTAGACAGTTGATTAGTGCTTAATTGTTCATCATTAGAGTGTTTTTCATCTGTTGGGCTTTATTGGGCCACTGTTCCGAATTTGGACTAATTTCACATTATTTGGCCTAATTTTTGTTTTTAATTATTTTTAGGTATTTGGGTGAAGCAATTTTGGAGCTTGGACATTAATATTTAGTTGAAGAAACTTTCCACATCATTGCCACATCATTTCCATGTCATTTCCACGTCAGCAAAGTCAATGGGTCAACATTTGAGGCCCATAGTGGCATTTTTGTAATTTTGCGGCTTATAATGGCAGTTTTGTAATTCTGAGTGGCATGGGTGATATGACCACGAATTAGGTCTGCATGAGAAGAAGGCAGCCACTCATTCATCTTCAACCTCTCTTCAAAACCTCCATTTTCGTTCTCCAAGCTTCCATGGACGTCCCCCTTGCGGTTTTTCACGTTTTTGGCTCATTTTTACCGTTTTTATGCATATTTGACAGCACCCATTGAGGGTTTTACGTTTGGAATTCGTTTTCTTGGTTGGGCAGTTCGGTTTGTGGATTTTATTGACTTGGAACAATACCCATTCATGGGGTTTTCGCATTTATATATGATAACATTGTTTTGCATTCCATTTAAGCTTTGAAATCTCAATTTTTTCTCTTAAATTGCGTTTTCAGATTTGAAGGGTTCTTGGTTCTTGGTTATGATTTTTGTGATTTCAGTTTTGAAGTGTTTAATTACTCATTTCCATGTCTAGCTAAATTCGTGTATTGACTCCTTGATGAAAAATGCAATGAAGCTTTGAGGTTGTGCTTGTTTTGTGAAATCTGCCATGTTTTTGTTCTGAATTCGTGGAATGCATGTGGTGAATCTGTCAACGCTTAATTTACAGAGTAATTGCATGTGTTTTGTTTAAGATACGTTCATGCTTAATGTATGTAGCTTGGCTGTCACGAATTTAAGGATGTGTGCATTGCTTAATTGCATAATGAAGCTAGATTGTAATTTTCGCTTAGTGAATTATTATCTAGTGGATTGAGACAAGGCAGGGTTGGTGTTAATTTGGTGGCCTATGATAAGTGAAATTGTGTTTGAATCAGGGATGTCAATACGGTTTTAGTCACTGTAGCATTTAAATTAATCTATTGATTAGCATTCTGAATCTGTCTGCCAACCCCTCTCCCCCTGTGTTTTATTGTTGTGTTCATCTGGAAAATTGGCTTTGAATGAAAATATTGGTCGTTGGGAGACGACTTGGTTCACTTTCATGTACTGCATTTAATATGTTTTAATTTGGTGGGGTACGGCCTCTATCAAATTTGGCACCGTTGCCGGGGACCAATCGTTTCGTTCAAAGTAAAATTTTTAGTGTGTTTGTGTTCTGTGTTTTGGTGTGTGTGTAGTTCAAGTGTGGTTGAGTTGGTATATGTTCATTCTGATGTTAATGTTGTGTTAAGTTCAGTGTCTGTTTCCATTCCTGTGTGTTTCTGTTTAGTGTAGTGAATAGTGTCGCGGCGCGCATGAATAGTGTCATTTGTAGTAGTGAATAGTGTTTGAATAGTGTCCGAATCTGGCATTTAACTTCTGGATTTTTGTTTTGGTAGCTACGGAGCTTGTTTTAACTTGAAATTTTTTTTCCCCACTTCTAAGACGTTGAACTTGATAGGAAAAATAGCTAGAGCAATTGGTATGGTCTGAGTTAAGAGATTCAAAAAAATTTTGGACTGATTTTAAGTGAAACTTCAAAGGAGCATAACTTTTGCTCTGGTTATCAGGTTTTTATCTTCTCCCACGCGCATGAACTAACCCCTAAACGGAATCTCTGCCGGCACACTTTAGAGCAAACCACAGCCATTGACGGCCAAAAAAAGGGCCTGGAAAATCAAATTGCCGCTTGCGAAGCCACCGTCCCGAACCAGATCGCCGCCGTCGCGAGCCACCTACGCGAACACAACCAGATCGGTGTTGCGAGCCACCTCCGCTGTGACGAAACCAGAGCCAGCAGATTTCTCGCGAAACCAGGCTGCCACGACGAACCACCACACGTTGACGAAGCACGCGTTGCAGAACCGCTGCGAATCAGATCGACGACGAGGGCACTTTCTGACGCGAAATCCCCATCACTGCGGCGCCGGCCACCACGCAGCCACCTGCGACGAAAAAAGCTGCCTGGAGAAGACGCGAAACCAGACGCGAACACAACTACATTGTGAGAATCCTCCACTTCCGTTCCAAACAGAACCGCAGGCCATCGTGACAGAAATCGATGTCGATTGCGCCAATGCGACAGCCACCACGGTATCTGCAAAAAACCAGACCAGACAGACCCCCGCGAAGCAACTGATGAGTCATTATTTTCTTTTATTCCACTAGCCTTTGTGCACCCATTAGACAGTTGATTAGTGCTTAATTGTTCATCATTAGAGTGTTTTTCATCAGTAGGGCTTTATTGGGCCATTGTTCCGAATTTGGACTAATTTCACA
Source organism: Vigna unguiculata (assembly GCF_037176805.1). Taxonomy (NCBI): domain Eukaryota; kingdom Viridiplantae; phylum Streptophyta; class Magnoliopsida; order Fabales; family Fabaceae; genus Vigna; species Vigna unguiculata. The sequence goes on along the minus strand of NC_140792.1, from coordinate 37,212,169 downwards.
TTATTTGGCCTAATTTTTGTTTTTAATTATTTTTAGGTATTTGGGTGAAGCAATTTTGGAGCTTGGACATTAATATTTAGTTGAAGAAACTTTCCACATCATTGCCACATCATTTCCATGTCATTTCCACGTCAGCAAAGTCAATGGGTCAACATTTGAGGCCCATAGTGGCATTTTTTTAATTCTGCGACTTATAATGGCAGTTTTGTAATTCTGAGTGGCATGGGTGATATGACCACGAATTAGGTCTGCATGAGAAGAAGGCAGCTGCTCATTCATCTTCAACCTCTCTTCAAAACCTCCATTTTCGTTCTCCAAGCTTCCATGGACGTCCCCCTTGCGGTTTTTCACGTTTTTGGCTCATTTTTACCGTTTTTATGCATATTTGACAGCACCCATTGAGGGTTTTACGTTTGGAATTCGTTTTCTTGGTTGGGCAGTTCGGTTTGTGGATTTTATTGACTTGGAACAATACCCATTCATGGGGTTTTCGCATTTATATATGATAACACTGTTTTGCATTCCATTTAAGCTTTGAAATCTCAATTTTTGCTCTTAAATTGCGTTTTCAGATTTGAAGGGTTCTTGGTTCTTGGTTCTTGGTTCTGATTTTTGTGATTTCAGTTTGGAAGTGTTTAATTACTCATTTCCATGTCTAGCTAAATTCGTGTATTGACTCCTTGATGAAAAATGCAATGAAGCTTTGAGGTTGTGCTTGTTTTGTGAAATCTGCCATGTTTTTGTTCTGAATTCGTGGAATGCATGTGGTGAATCTGTCAATGCTTAATTTACAGAGTAATTGCATGTGTTTTGTTTAAGATACGTTCATGCTTAATGTATGTAGCTTGGCTGTCACGAATTTAAGGATGTGTGCATTGCTTAATTGCATAATGGAGCTAGATTGTAATTTTCGCTTAGTGAATTATTATCTAGTGGATTGAGACAAGGCAGGGTTGGTGTTAATTTGGTGGCCTATGATAAGTGAAATTGCGTTTGAATCAGGGATGTCAATACGGTTTTAGTCACTGTAGCATTTAAATTAATCTATTGATTAGCATTCTGAATCTGTCTGCCAACCCCCCTCCCCCCTGTGTTTTATTGTTGTGTTCATCTGGAAAATTGGCTTTGAATGAAAATATTGGTCGTTGGGAGACGACTTGGTTCACTTTCATGTACTGCATTTAATATGTTTTAATTTGGTGGGGTACGGCCTCTATCAAATTTGGCGCCGTTGCCGGGGACCAATCGTTTCGTTGAAAGTAAAATATTCAGTGTGTTTGTGTTCTGTGTTTTGGTGTGTGTGTAGTTCAAGTGTGGTTGAGTTGGTATATGTTCATTGTGATGTTAATGTTGTGTTAAGTTGAGTGTTTGTTTCCATTCCTGTGTGTTTCTGTTTAGTGTAGTGAATAGTGTCGCGGCGCGCATGAATAGTGTCATTTGTAGTAGTGAATAGTGTTTGAATAGTGTCCGAATCTGGCATTTAACTTATGGATTTTTGTTTTGGTAGCTACGGAGCTTGCTTTAACTTGAAATTTTTTTTCCCCACTTCTAAGACGTTGAACTTGATAGGAAAAATAGCTAGAGCAATTGGTATGGTCTGAGTTAAGAGATTCAAAAAAATTTTGGACTGATTTTAAGTGAAACTTCAAAGGACCATAACTTTTGCTCTGGTTATCAGGTTTTTATCTTCTCCCACGCGCATGAACTAACCCCTAAACGGAATCTCTGCCGGCACACTTTAGAGCAAACCACAGCCATTGACGGCCAAAAAAAGGGCCTGAAAAATCAAATTGCCGCTTGCAAAGCCGCCGTCCCGAACCAGATCACCGCCGTCGCGAGCCACCTACGCGAACACAACCAGATCGGTGTTGCGAGCCACCTCCGCTGCGACGAAACCAGAGCCAGCAGATTTCTCGCGAAACCAGGCTGCCACGACGAACCACCACACGTTGACGAAGCCACGCGTTGCAGAACCACTGCAAATCAGATCGACGACGAGGGCACTTTCTGACGCGAAATCCCCATCACTGCGGCGCCGGCCACCACGCAGCCACCTGCGACGAAAAAAGCTGCCTGGAGAAGACGCGAAACCAGACGCGAACACACCTACATTGCGAGAATCCTCCACCTCCGTTCCAAACAGAACCGCAGGCCACCGTGACAGAAATCGATGCCGATTGCGCCAATGCGACAGCCACCACGGTACCTGCAAAAAACCAGACCAGACAGACCCCCGCGAAGCAACTGATGAGTCATTATTTTCTTCTATTCCACTAGCCTTTGTGCACCCATTAGACAGTTGATTAGTTCTTAATTGTTCATCATTAGAGTGTTTTTCATCTGTTGGGCTTTATTGGGCCACTGTTCCGAATTTGGACTAATTTCACATTATTTGGCCTAATTTTTGTTTTTAATTATTTTTAGGTATTTGGGTGAAGCAATTTTGGAGCTTGGACATTAATATTTAGTTGAAGAAACTTTCCACATCATTGCCACATCATTTCCATGTCATTTCCACGTCAGCAAAGTCAATGGGTCAACATTTGAGGCCCATAGTGGCATTTTTGTAATTCTGCGGCTTATAATGGCAGTTTTGTAATTCTGAGTGGCATGGGTGATATGACCACGAATTAGGTCTGCATGAGAAGAAGGCAGCCGCTCATTCATCTTCAACCTCTCTTCAAAACCTCCATTTTCGTTCTCCAAGCTTCCATGGACGTCCCCTTGCGGTTTTTCACGTTTTTGGCTCATTTTTACCGTTTTTATGCATATTTGACAGCACCCATTGAGGGTTTTACGTTTGGAATTCGTTTTCTTGGTTGGGCAGTTCGGTTTGTGGATTTTATTGACTTGGAACAATACACATTCATGGGGTTTTCGCATTTATATATGATAACACTGTTTTGCATTCCATTTAAGCTTTGAAATCTCAATTTTTGCTCTTAAATTGCGTTTTCAGATTTGAAGGGTTCTTGGTTCTTGGTTCTTGGTTCTGATTTTTGTGATTTCAGTTTTGAAGTGTTTAATTACTCATTTCCATGTCTAGCTAAATTCGTGTATTGACTCCTTGATGAAAAATGCAATGAAGCTTTGAGGTTGTGCTTGTTTTGTGAAATCTGCCATGTTTTTGTTCTGAATTCGTGGAATGCATGTGGTGAATCTGTCAATGCTTAATTTACAGAGTAATTGCATGTGTTTTGTTTAAGATACGTTCATGCTTAATGTATGTAGCTTGGCTGTCACGAATTTAAGGATGTGTGCATTGCTTAATTGCATAATGAAGCTAGATTGTAATTTTCGCTTAGTGAATTATTATCTAGTGGATTGAGACAAGGCAGGGTTGGTGTTAATTTGGTGGCCTATGATAAGTGAAATTGCGTTTGAATCAGGGATGTCAATACGGTTTTAGTCACTGTAGCATTTAAATTAATCTATTGATTAGCATTCTGAATCTGTCTGCCAACCCCCCTCCCCCCTGTGTTTTATTGTTGTGTTCATCTGGAAAATTGGCTTTGAATGAAAATATTGGTCGTTGGGAGACGACTTGGTTCACTTTCATGTACTGCATTTAATATGTTTTAATTTGGTGGGGTACGGCCTCTATCAAATTTGGCGCCGTTGCCGCGGACCAATCGTTTCGTTCAAAGTAAAATTTTCAGTGTGTTTGTGTTCTGTGTTTTGGTGTGTGTAGTTCAAGTGTGGTTGAGTTGGTATATGTTCATTGTGATGTTAATGTTGTGTTAAGTTCAGTGTCTGTTTCCATTCCTGTGTGTTTCTGTTTAGTGTAGTGAATAGTGTCGCGGCGCGCATGAATAGTGTCATATGTAGTAGTGAATAGTGTTTGAATAGTGTCCGAATCTGGCATTTAACTTCTGGATTTTTGTTTTGGTAGCTACGGAGCTTGTTTTAACTTGAAAATTTTTTTCCCCACCTCTAAGACGTTGAACTTGATAGGAAAAATAGCTAGAGCAATTGGTATGGTCTGAGTTAAGAGATTCAAAAAAATTTTGGACTGATTTTAAGTGAAACTTCAAAGGACCATAACTTTTGCTCTGGTTATCAGGTTTTTATCTTCTCCCACGCGCATGAACTAACCCCTAAACGGAATCTCTGCCGGCACACTTTAGAGCAAACCACAGCCATTGACGGCCAAAAAAAGGGCTTGGAAAATCAAATTGCCGCTTGCGAAGCCGCCGTCCCGAACCAGATTACCGCCGTCGCGAGCCACCTACGCGAACACAACCAGATCGGTGTTGCGAGCCACCTCCGCTGCGACGAAACCAGAGCCAGCAGATGTCTCGCGAAACCAGGCTGCCACGACGAACCACCACACGTTGACGAAGCCACGCGTTGCAGAACCACTGCGAATCAGATCGACAACGAGGGCACTTTCTGACGCGAAATCCCCATCACTGCGGCGCCGGCCACCACGCAGCCACCTGCGACGAAAAAAGCTGCCTGGAGAAGACGCGAAACCAGACGCGAACACACCTACATTGCGAGAATCCTCCACCTCCGTTCCAAACAGAACCGCAGGCCACCGTGACAGAAATCGATGCCGATTGCGCCAATGCGACAGCCACCACGGTACCTGCAAAAAACCAGACCAGACAGACCCCCGCGAAGCAACTGATGAGTCATTATTTTCTTCTATTCCACTAGCCTTTGTGCACCCATTAGACAGTTGATTAGTTCTTAATTGTTCATCATTAGAGTGTTTTTCATCTGTTGGGCTTTATTGGGCCACTGTTCCGAATTTGGACTAATTTCACATTATTTGGCCTAATTTTTGTTTTTAATTATTTTTAGGTATTTGGGTGAAGCAATTTTGGAGCTTGGACATTAATATTTAGTTGAAGAAACTTTCCACATCATTGCCACATCATTTCCATGTCATTTCCACGTCAGCAAAGTCAATGGGTCAACATTTGAGGCCCATAGTGGCATTTTTGTAATTCTGCGGCTTATAATGGCAGTTTTGTAATTCTGAGTGGCATGGGTGATATGACCACGAATTAGGTCTGCATGAGAAGAAGGCAGCCGCTCATTCATCTTCAACCTCTCTTCAAAACCTCCATTTTCGTTCTCCAAGCTTCCATGGACGTCCCCCTTGCGGTTTTTCACGTTTTTGGCTCATTTTTACCGTTTTTATGCATATTTGACAGCACCCATTGAGGGTTTTACGTTTGGAATTCGTTTTCTTGGTTGGGCAGTTCGGTTTGTGGATTTTATTGACTTGGAACAATACACATTCATGGGGTTTTCGCATTTATATATGATAACACTGTTTTGCATTCCATTTAAGCTTTGAAATCTCAATTTTTGCTCTTAAATTGCGTTTTCAGATTTGAAGGGTTCTTGGTTCTTGGTTCTTGGTTCTGATTTTTGTGATTTCAGTTTTGAAGTGTTTAATTACTCATTTCCATGTCTAGCTAAATTCGGGTATTGACTCCTTGATGAAAAATGCAATGAAGCTTTGAGGTTGTGCTTGTTTTGTGAAATCTGCCATGTTTTTGTTCTGAATTCGTGGAATGCATGTGGTGAATCTGTCAATGCTTAATTTACAGAGTAATTGCATGTGTTTTGTTTAAGATACGTTCATGCTTAATGTATGTAGCTTGGCTGTCACGAATTTAAGGATGTGTGCATTGCTTAATTGCATAATGAAGCTAGATTGTAATTTTCGCTTAGTGAATTATTATCTAGTGGATTGAGACAAGGCAGGGTTGGTGTTAATTTGGTGGCCTATGATAAGTGAAATTGCGTTTGAATCAGGGATGTCAATACGGTTTTAGTCACTGTAGCATTTAAATTAATCTATTGATTAGCATTCTGAATCTGTCTGCCAACCCCCCTCCCCCCTGTGTTTTATTGTTGTGTTCATCTGGAAAATTGGCTTTGAATGAAAATATTGGTCGTTAGGAGACGACTTGGTTCACTTTCATGTACTGCATTTAATATGTTTTAATTTGGTGGGGTACGGCCTCTATCAAATTTGGCGCGGTTGCCGGGGACCAATCGTTTCGTTCAAAGTAAAATTTTCAGTGTGTTTGTGTTCTGTGTTTTGGTGTGTGTGTAGTTCAAGTGTGGTTGAGTTGGTATATGTTTATTGTGATGTTAATGTTGTGTTAAGTTCAGTGTCTGTTTCCATTCCTGTGTGTTTCTGTTTAGTGTAGTGAATAGTGTCGCGGCGCGCATGAATAGTGTCATTTGTAGTAGTGAATAGTGTTTGAATAGTGTCCGAATCTGGCATTTAACTTCTGGATTTTTGTTTTGGTAGCTACGGAGCTTGTTTTAACTTGAAAATTTTTTTCCCCACTTCTAAGACATTGAACTTGATAGGAAAAATAGCTAGAGCAATTGGTATGGTCTGAGTTAAGAGATTCAAAAAAATTTTGGACTAATTTTAAGTGAAACTTCAAAGGACCATAACTTTTGCTCTGGTTATCAGGTTTTTATCTTCTCCCACGCGCATGAACTAACCCCTAAACGGAATCTCTGCCGGCACAATTTAGAGCAAACCACAGCCATTGACGGCCAAAAAAAGGGCCTGGAAAATCAAATTGCCGCTTGCGAAGCCGCCGTCCCGAACCAGATCGCCGCCGTCGCGAGCCACCAACGCGAACACAACCAGATCGGTGTTGCGAGCCACCTCCGCTGCGACGAAACCAGAGCCAGCAGATGTCTCGCGAAACCAGCCTGCCACGACGAACCACCACACGTTGACGAAGCAACGCGTTGCAGAACCACTGCGAATCAGATCGACGACGAGGGCACTTTCAGACGCGAAATCCCCATCACTGCGGCGCCGGCCACCACGCAGCCACCTGCGACGAAAAAAGCTGCCTGGAGAAGACGCGAAACCAGACGCGAACACACCTACATTGTGAGAATCCTCCCCCTCCGTTCCAAACAGAACCGCAGGCCACCGTGACAGAAATCGATGTCGATTGCGCCAATGCGACAGCCACCACGGTACCTGCAAAAAACCAGACCAGACAGACCCCCGCGAAGCAACTGATGAGTCATTATTTTCTTCTATTCCACTAGCCTTTGTGCACCCATTAGACAGTTGATTAGTGCTTAATTGTTCATCATTAGAGTGTTTTTCATCTGTTGGGCTTTATTGGGCCACTGTTCCGAATTTGGACTAATTTCACATTATTTGGCCTAATTTTTGTTTTTAGTTATTTTTAGGTATTTGGGTGAAGCAATTTTGGAGCTTGGACATTAATATTTAGTTGAAGAAACTTTCCACATCATTGCCACATCATTTCCATGTCATTTCCACGTCAGCAAAGTCAATGGGTCAACATTTGAGGCCCATAGTGGCATTTTTGTAATTCTGCGGCTTATAATGGCAGTTTTGTAATTCTGAGTGGCATGGGTGATATGACCACGAATTAGGTCTGCATGAGAAGAAGGCAGCCGCTCATTCATCTTCAACCTCTCTTCAAAACCTCCATTTTCGTTCTCCAAGCTTCCATGGACGTCCCCCTTGCGGTTTTTCACGTTTTTGGCTCATTTTTACCGTTTTTATGCATATTTGACAGCACCCATTGAGGGTTTTACGTTTGGAATTCGTTTTCTTGGTTGGGCAGTTCGGTTTGTGGATTTTATTGACTTGGAACAATACACATTCATGGGGTTTTCGCATTTATATATGATAACACTGTTTTGCATTCCATTTAAGCTTTGAAATCTCAATTTTTGCTCTTAAATTGCGTTTTCAGATTTGAAGGGTTCTTGGTTCTTGGTTCTTGGTTCTGATTTTTGTGATTTCAGTTTTGAAGTGTTTAATTACTCATTTCCATGTCTAGCTAAATTCGTGTATTGACTCCTTGATGAAAAATGCAATGAAGCTTTGAGGTTGTGCTTGTTTTGTGAAATCTGCCATGTTTTTGTTCTGAATTCGTGGAATGCATGTGGTGAATCTGTCAAAGCTTAATTTACAGAGTAATTGCATGTGTTTTGTTTAAGATACGTTCATGCTTAATGTATGTAGCTTGGCTGTCACGAATTTAAGGATGTGTGCATTGCTTAATTGCATAATGAAGCTAGATTGTAATTTTCGCTTAGTGAATTATTATCTAGTGGATTGAGACAAGGCAGGGTTGGTGTTAATTTGGTGGCCTATGATAAGTGAAATTGCGTTTGAATCAGGGATGTCAATACGGTTTTAGTCACTGTAGCATTTAAATTAATCTATTGATTAGCATTCTGAATCTGTCTGCCAACCCCCCTCCCCCTGTGTTTTATTGTTGTGTTCATCTGGAAAATTGGCTTTGAATGAAAATATTGGTCGTTGGGAGACGACTTGGTTCACTTTCATGTACTGCATTTAATATGTTTTAATTTGGTGGGGTACGGCCTCTATCAAATTTGGCGCGGTTGCCGGGGACCAATCGTTTCGTTCAAAGTAAAATTTTCAGTGTGTTTGTGTTCTGTGTTTTGGTGTGTGTGTAGTTCAAGTGTGGTTGAGTTGGTATATGTTCATTGTGATGTTAATGTTGTGTTAAGTTCAGTGTCTGTTTCCATTCCTGTGTGTTTCTGTTTAGTGTAGTGAATAGTGTCGCGGCGCGCATGAATAGTGTCATTTGTAGTAGTGAATAGTGTTTGAATAGTGTCCGAATCTGGCATTTAACTTCTTGATTTTTGTTTTGGTAGCTACGGAGCTTGTTTTAACTTGAAAATTTTTTTCCCCACTTCTAAGACATTGAACTTGATAGGAAAAATAGCTAGAGCAATTGGTATGGTCTGAGTTAAGAGATTCAAAAAAATTTTGGACTAATTTTAAGTGAAACTTCAAAGGACCATAACTTTTGCTCTGGTTATCAGGTTTTTATCTTCTCCCACGCGCATGAACTAACCCCTAAACGGAATCTCTGCCGGCACAATTTAGAGCAAACCACAGCCATTGACGGCCAAAAAAAGGGCCTGGAAAATCAAATTGCCGCTTGCGAAGCCGCCGTCCCGAACCAGATCGCCGCCGTCGCGAGCCACCTACGCGAACACAACCAGATCGGTGTTGCGAGCCACCTCCGCTGCGACGAAACCAGAGCCAGCAGATGTCTCGCGAAACCAGGCTGCCACGACGAACCACCACACGTTGACGAAGCAACGCGTTGCAGAACCACTGCGAATCAGATCGACGACGAGGGCACTTTCAGACGCGAAATCCCCATCACTGCGGCGCCGGCCACCACGCAGCCACCTGCGACGAAAAAAGCTGCCTGGAGAAGACGCGAAACCAGACGCGAACACACCTACATTGCGAGAATCCTCCCCCTCCGTTCCAAACAGAACCGCAGGCCACCGTGACAGAAATCGATGTCGATTGCGCCAATGCGACAGCCACCACGGTACCTGCAAAAAACCCGACCAGACAGACCCCCGCGAAGCAACTGATGAGTCATTATTTTCTTCTATTCCACTAGCCTTTGTGCACCCATTAGACAGTTGATTAGTGCTTAATTGTTCATCATTAGAGTGTTTTTCATCTGTTGGGCTTTATTGGGCCACTGTTCCGAATTTGGACTAATTTCACATTATTTGGCCTAATTTTTGTTTTTAGTTATTGTTAGGTATTTGGGTGAAGCAATTTTGGAGCTTGGACATTAATATTTAGTTGAAGAAACTTTCCACATCATTGCCACATCATTTCCATGTCATTTCCACGTCAGCAAAGTCAATGGGTCAACATTTGAGGCCCATAGTGGCATTTTTGTAATTCTGCGGCTTATAATGGCAGTTTTGTAATTCTGAGTGGCATGGGTGATATGACCACGAATTAGGTCTGCATGAGAAGAAGGCAGCCGCTCATTCATCTTCAACCTCTCTTCAAAACCTCCATTTTCGTTCTCCAAGCTTCCATGGACGTCCCCCTTGCGGTTTTTCACGTTTTTGGCTCATTTTTACCGTTTTTATGCATATTTGACAGCACCCATTGAGGGTTTTACGTTTGGAATTCGTTTTCTTGGTTAGGCAGTTCAGTTTGTGGATTTTATTGACTTGGAACAATACCCATTCATGGGGTTTTCGCATTTATATATGATAACACTGTTTTGCATTCCATTTAAGCTTTGAAATCTCAATTTTTGCTCTTAAATTGCGTTTTCAGATTTGAAGGGTTCTTGGTTCTTGGTTCTTGGTTCTGATTTTTGTGATTTCAGTTTTGAAGTGTTTAATTACTCATTTCCATGTCTAGCTAAATTCGTGTATTGACTCCTTGATGAAAAATGCAATGAAGCTTTGAGGTTGTGCTTGTTTTGTGAAATCTGCCATGTTTTTGTTCTGAATTCGTGGAATGCATGTGGTGAATCTGTCAATGCTTAATTTACAGAGTAATTGCATGTGTTTTGTTTAAGATACGTTCATGCTTAATGTATGTAGCTTGGCTGTCACGAATTTAAGGATGTGTGCATTGCTTAATTGCATAATGAAGCTAGATTGTAATTTTCGCTTAGTGAATTATTATCTAGTGGATTGAGACAAGGCAGGGTTGGTGTTAATTTGGTGGCCTATGATAAGTGAAATTGCGTTTGAATCAGGGATGTCAATACGGTTTTAGTCACTGTAGCATTTAAATTAATCTATTGATTAGCATTCTGAATCTGTCTGCCAACCCCCCTCCCCCTGTGTTTTATTGTTGTGTTCATCTGGAAAATTGGCTTTGAATGAAAATATTGGTCGTTGGGAGACGACTTGGTTCACTTTCATGTACTGCATTTAATATGTTTTAATTTGGTGGGGTACGGCCTCTATCAAATTTGGCGCGGTTGCCGGGGACCAATCGTTTCGTTCAAAGTAAAATTTTCAGTGTGTTTGTGTTCTGTGTTTTGGTGTGTGTGTAGTTCAAGTGTGGTTGAGTTGGTATATGTTCATTGTGATGTTAATGTTGTGTTAAGTTCAGTGTCTGTTTCCATTCCTGTGTGTTTCTGTTTAGTGTAGTGAATAGTGTCGCGGCGCGCATGAATAGTGTCATTTGTAGTAGTGAATAGTGTTTGAATAGTGTCCGAATCTGGCATTTAACTTCTGGATTTTTGTTTTGGTAGCTACGGAGCTTGTTTTAACTTGAAATTTTTTTTCCCCACTTCTAAGACGTTGAACTTGATAGGAAAAATAGCTAGAGCAATTGGTATGGTCTGAGTTAAGAGATTCAAAAAAATTTTGGACTAATTTTAAGTGAAACTTCAAAGGACCATAACTTTTGCTCTGGTTATCAGGTTTTTATCTTCTCCCACGCGCATGAACTAACCCCTAAACGGAATCTCTGCCGGCACACTTTAGAGCAAACCACAGCCATTGATGGCCAAAAAAAGGGCCTGGAAAATCAAATTGCCGCTTGCGAAGCCGCCGTCCCGAACCAGATCGCCGCCGTCGCGAGCCACCTACGCGAACACAACCAGATCGGTGTTGCGAGCCACCTCCGCTGCGACGAAACCAGAGCCAGCAGATGTCTCGCGAAGCCAGGCTGCCATGACGAACCACCACACGTTGACGAAGCCACGCGTTGCAGAACCACTGCGAATCAGATCGACGACGAGGGCACTTTCTGACGCGAAATCCCCATCACTGCGGCGCCGGCCACCACGCAGCCACCTGCGACGAAAAAAGCTGCCTGGAGAAGACGCGAAACCAGACGCGAACACACCTACATTGCGAGAATCCTCCACCTCCGTTCCAAACAGAACCGCAGGCCACCGTGACAGAAATCGATGTCGATTGCGCCAATGCGACAACCACCACGGTACCTGCAAAAAACCAGACCAGACAGACCCCCGCGAAGCAACTAATGAGTCATTATTTTCTTCTCTTCCACTAGCCTTTGGGCACCCATTAGACAGTTGATTAGTTCTTAATTGTTCATCATTAGAGTGTTTTTCATCTGTTGGGCTTTATTGGGCCACTGTTCCGAATTTGGACTAATTTCACATTATTTGGCCTAATTTTTGTTTTTAATTATTTTTAGGTATTTGGGTGAAGCAATTTTGGAGCTTGGACATTAATATTTAGTTGAAGAAACTTTCCACATCATTGCCACATCATTTCCATGTCATTTCCACGTCAGCAAAGTCAATGGGTCAACATTTGAGGCCCATAGTGGCATTTTTGTAATTCTGCGGCTTATAATGGCAGTTTTGTAATTCTGAGTGGCATGGGTGATATGACCACGAATTAGGTCTGCATGAGAAGAAGGCAGCCGCTCATTCATCTTCAACCACTCTTCAAAACCTCCATTTTCGTTCTCCAAGCTTCCATGGACGTCCCCCTTGCGGTTTTTCACGTTTTTGGCTCATTTTTACCGTTTTTATGCATATTTGACAGCACCCATTGAGGGTTTTACGTTTGGAATTCGTTTTCTTGGTTGGGCAGTTCGGTTTGTGGATTTTATTGACTTGGAACAATACCCATTCATGGGGTTTTCGCATTTATATATGATAACACTGTTTTGCATTCCATTTAAGCTTTGAAATCTCAATTTTTGCTCTTAAATTGCGTTTTCAGATTTGAAGGGTTCTTGGTTCTTGGTTCTGATTTTTGTGATTTCAGTTTTCAAGTGTTTAATTACTCATTTCCATGTCTAGCTAAATTCGTGTATTGACTCCTTGATGAAAAATGCAATGAAGCTTTGAGGTTGTGCTTGTTTTGTGAAATCTACCATGTTTTTGTTCTGAATTCGTGGAATGCATGTGGTGAATCTATCAATGCTTAATTTACAGAGTAATTGCATGTGTTTTGTTTAAGATACGTTCATGCTTAATGTATGTAGCTTGGGTGTCACGAATTTAAGGATGTGTGCATTGCTTAATTGCATAATGAAGCTAGATTGTAATTTTCGCTTAGTGAATTATTATCTAGTGGATTGAGACAAGGCATGGTTGGTGTTAATTTGGTGGCCTATGATAAGTGAAATTGCGTTTGAATCAGGGATGTCAATACGGTTTTAGTCACTGTAGCATTTAAATTAATCTATTGATTAGCATTCTGAATCTGTCTGCCAACCCCCCTCCCCCCTGTGTTTTATTGTTGTGTTCATGTGGAAAATTGGCTTTGAATGAAAATATTGGTCGTTGGGAGACGACTTGGTTCACTTTCATGTACTGCATTTAATATGTTTTAATTTGGTGGGGTACGACCTCTATCAAATTTGGCGCGGTTGCCGGGGACCAATCGTTTCGTTCAAAGTAAAATTTTCAGTGTGTTTGTGTTCTGTGTTTTGGTGTGTGTGTAGTTCAAGTATAGTTGAGTTGGTATATGTTCATTGTGATGTTAATGTTGTGTTAAGTTCAGTGTCTGTTTCCATTCCTGTGTGTTTCTGTTTAGTGTAGTGAATAGTGTCGCGGCGCGCATGCATAGTGTCATTTGTAGTAGTGAATAGTGTTTGAATAGTGTCCGAATCTGGCATTTAACTTCTGGATTTTTGTTTTAGTAGCTACGACGCTTGTTTTAACTTGAAATTTTTTTTCCCCACTTCTAAGACGTTGAACTTGATAGGAAAAATAGCTAGAGCAATTGGTACGGTCTGAGTTAAGAAATTCAAAAAAATTTTGGACTGATTTTTAGTGAAACGTCAAAGGACCATAACTTTTGCTCTGGTTATCAGGTTTTTATCTTCTCCCACGCGCATGAACTAACCCCTAAACGGAATCTCTGCCGGCACACTTTATAGCAAACCACAGCCATTGACGGCCAAAAAAAGGGCCTGGAAAATCAAATTGCCGCTTGCGAAGCCGCCGTCCCGAACCAGATCGCCGCCGTCGCGAGCCACCTACGCGAACACAACCAGATCGGTGTTGCGAGCCACCTCCGCTGCGACGAAACCAGAGCCAGCAGATGTCTCGCGAAGCCAGGCTGCCACGACGAACCACCACACGTTGACGAAGCCACGCGTTGCAGAACCACTGCGAATCAGATCGACGACGAGGGCACTTTCTGACGCGAAATCCCCATCACTGCGGCACCGGCCACCACGCAGCCACCTGCGACGAAAAAAGCTGCCTGGAGAAGACGCGAAACCAGACGCGAACACACCTACATTGCGAGAATCCTCCACCTCCGTTCCAAACAGAACCGCAGGCCACCGTGACAGAAATCGATGTCGATTGCGCCAATGCGACAGCCACCACGGTACCTGCAAAAAACCAGACCAGACAGACCCCCGCGAAGCAACTGATGAGTCATTATTTTCTTCTATTCCACTAGCCTTTGTGCACCCATTAGACAGTTGATTAGTGCTTAATTGTTCATCATTAGAGTGTTTTTCATCTGTTGGGCTTTATTGGGCCACTGTTCCGAATTTGGACTAATTTCACATTATTTGGCCTAATTTTTGTTTTTAATTATTTTTAGGTATTTGGGTGAAGCAATTTTGGAGCTTGGACATTAATATTTAGTTGAAGAAACTTTCCACATCATTGCCACATCATTTCCATGTCATTTCCACGTCAGCAAAGTCAATGGGTCAACATTTGAGGCCCATAGTGGCATTTTTGTAATTCTGCGGCTTATAATGGCAGTTTTGTAATTCTGAGTGGCATGGGTGATATGACCACGAATTAGGTCTGCATGAGAAGAAGGCAGCCGCTCATTCATCTTCAACCTCTCTTCAAAACCTCCATTTTCGTTCTCCAAGCTTCCATGGAGGTCCCCCTTGCGGTTTTTCACGTTTTTGGCTCATTTTTACCGTTTTTATGCATATTTGACAGCACCCATTGAGGGTTTTACGTTTGGAATTTGTTTTCTTGGTTGGGCAGTTCGGTTTGTGGATTTTATTGACTTGGAACAATACCCATTCATGGGGTTTTCGCATTTATATATGATAACACTGTTTTGCATTCCATTTAAGCTTTGAAATCTCAATTTTTGCTCTTAAATTGCGTTTTCAGATTTGAAGGGTTCTTGGTTCTTGGTTCTGATTTTTGTGATTTCAGTTTTGAAGTGTTTAATTACTCATTTCCATGTCTAGCTAAATTCGTGTATTGACTCCTTGATGAAAAATGCAATGAAGCTTTGAGGTTGTGCTTGTTTTGTGAAATCTGCCATTTTTTGTTCTGAATTTGTGGAATGCATGTGGTGAATCTGTCAATGCTTAATTTACAGAGTAATTGCATGTGTTTTGTTTAAGATACGTTCATGCTTAATGTATGTAGCTTGGCTGTCACGAATTTAAGGATGTGTGCATTGCTTAATTGCATAATGAAGCTAGATTGTAATTTTCGCTTAGTGAATTATTATCTAGTGGATTAAGACAAGGCAGGGTTGGTGTTAATTTGGTGGCCTATGATAAGTGAAATTGCGTTTGAATCAGGGATGTCAATACGGTTTGAGTCACTGTAGCATTTAAATTAATCTATTGATTAGCATTCTGAATCTGTCTGCCAACCCCCCTCCCCCCTGTGTTTTATTGTTGTGTTCATCTGGAAAATTGGCTTTGAATGAAAATATTGGTCGTTGGGAGACGACTTGGTTCACTTTCATGTACTGCATTTAATATGTTTTAATTTGGTGGGGTACGGCCTCTATCAAATTTGGCGCCGTTGCCGAGGACCAATCGTTTCGTTCAAAGTAAAATTTTCAGTGTGTTTGTGTTCTGTGTTTTGGTGTGTGTGTAGTTCAAGTGTGGTTGAGTTGGTATATGTTCATTGTGATGTTAATGTTGTGTTAAGTTCAGTGTCTGTTTCCATTCCTGTGTGTTTCTGTTTAGTGTAGTGAATAGTGTCGCGGCGCGCATGAATAGTGTCATTTGTAGTAGTGAATAGTGTTTGAATAGTGTCCGAATCTGGCATTTAACTTCTGGATTTTTGTTTTGGTAGCTACGGAGCTTGTTTGAACTTGAAATTTTATTTCCCCACTTCTAAGACGTTGAACTTGATAGGAAAAATAGCTAGAGCAATTGGTATGGTCTGAGTTAAGAGATTCAAAAAAATTTTGGACTGATTTTAAGTGAAACTTCAAAGGACCATAACTTTTGCTCTGGTTATCAGGTTTTTATCTTCTCCCACGCGCATGAACTAACCCCTAAACGGAATCTCTGCCGGCACACTTTAGAGCAAACCACAGCCATTGACGGCCAAAAAAAGGGCCTGGAAAATCAAATTGCCGCTTGCGAAGCCGCCGTCCCGAACCAGATCGCCGCCGTCGCGAGCCACCTACGCGAACACAACCAGATCGGTGTTGCGAGCCACCTCCGCTGCGACGAAACCAGAGCCAGCAGATGTCTCGCGAAACCAGGCTGCCACGACGAACCACCACACGTTGACGAAGCCACGCGTTGCAGAACCACTGCGAATCAGATCGACGACGAGGGCACTTTCTGACGCGAAATCCCCATCACTGCGGCGCCGGCCACCACGCAGCCACCTGCGATGAAAAATGCTGCCTGGAGAAGACGCGAAACCAGACGCGAACACACCTACATTGCGAGAATCCTCCACCTCCGTTCCAAACAGAACCGCAGGCCACCGTGACAGAAATCGATGTCGATTGCGCCAATGCGACAGCCACCACGGTACCTGCAAAAAACCAGACCAGACAGACCCCCGCGAAGCAACTGATGAGTCATTATTTTCTTCTATTCCACTAGCCTTTGTGCACCCATTAGACAGTTGATTAGTGCTTAATTGTTCATCATTAGAGTGTTTTTCATCTGTTGGGCTTTATTGGGCCACTGTTCCGAATTTGGACTAATTTCACATTATTTGGCCTAATTTTTGTTTTTAATTATTTTTAGGTATTTGGGTGAAGCAATTTTGGAGCTTGGACATTAATATTTAGTTGAAGAAACTTTCCACATCATTGCCACATCATTTCCATGTCATTTCTACGTCAGCAAAGTCAATGGGTCAACATTTGAGGCCCATAGTGGCATTTTTGTAATTCTGCGGCTTATAATGGCAGTTTTGTAATTCTGAGTGGCATGGGTGATATGACCACGAATTAGGTCTGCATGAGAAGAAGGCAGCCGCTCATTCATCTTCAACCTCTCTTCAAAACCTCCATTTTCGTTCTCCAAGCTTCCATGGACGTCCCCCTTGCGGTTTTTCATGTTTTTGGCTCATTTTTACCGTTTTTATGCATATTTGACAGCACCCATTGAGGGTTTTACGTTTGGAATTCGTTTTCTTGGTTGGGCATTTCGGTTTGTGGATTTTATTGACTTGGAACAATACCCATTCATGGGGTTTTCGCATTTATATATGATAACACTGTTTTGCATTCCATTTAAGCTTTGAAATCTCAATTTTTGCTCTTAAATTGCGTTTTCAGATTTGAAGGGTTCTTGGTTCTTGGTTCTGATTTTTGTGATTTCAGTTTTGAAGTGTTTAATTACTCATTTCCATGTCTAGCTAAATTCGTGTATTGACTCCTTGATGAAAAATGCAATGAAGCTTTGAGGTTGTGCTTGTTTTGTGAAATCTGCCATGTTTTTGTTCTGAATTCGTGGAATGCATGTGGTGAATCTGCAATGCTTAATTTATAGAGTAATTGCATGTGTTTTGTTTAAGATACGTTCATGCTTAATGTATGTAGCTTGGCTGTCACGAATTTAAGGATGTGTGCATTGCTTAATTGCATAATGAAGCTAGATTGTAATTTTCGCTTAGTGAATTATTATCTAGTGGATTGAGACAAGGCAGGGTTGGTGTTAATTTGGTGGCCTATGATAAGTGAAATTGCGTTTGAATCAGGGATGTCAATACGGTTTTAGTCACTGTAGCATTTAAATTAATCTATTGATTAGCATTCTGAATCTGTCTGCCAACCCCCCTCCCCCCTGTGTTTTATTGTTGTGTTCATCTGGAAAATTGGCTTTGAATGAAAATATTGGTCGTTGGGAGACGACTTGGTTCACTTTCATGTACTGCATTTAATATGTTTTAATTTGGTGGGGTACGGCCTCTATCAAATTTGGCGCCGTTGTCGGGGACCAATCGTTTCGTTCAAAGTAAAATTTTCAGTGTGTTTGTGTTCTGTGTTTTGGTGTGTGTGTAGTTCAAGTGTGGTTGAGTTGGTATATGTTCATTGTGATGTTAATGTTGTGTTAAGTTCAGTGTCTGTTTCCATTCCTGTGTGTTTCTGTTTAGTGTAGTGAATAGTGTCGCGGCGCGCATGAATAGTGTCATTTGTAGTAGTGAATAGTGTTTGAATAGTGTCCGAATCTGGCATTTAACTTCTGGATTTTTGTTTTGGTAGCTACGGAGCTTGTTTGAACTTGAAATTTTATTTCCCCACTTCTAAGACGTTGAACTTGATAGGAAAAATAGCTAGAGCAATTGGTATGGTCTGAGTTAAGAGATTCAAAAAAATTTTGGACTGATTTTAAGTGAAACTTCAAAGGACCATAACTTTTGCTCTGGTTATCAGGTTTTTATCTTCTCCCACGCGCATGAACTAACCCCTAAACGGAATCTCTGCCGGCACACTTTAGAGCAAACCACAGCCATTGACGGCCAAAAAAAGGGCCTGGAAAATCAAATTGCGGCTTGCGAAGCCGCCGTCCCGAACCAGATTACCGCCGTCGCGAGCCACCTACGCGAACACAACCAGATCGGTGTTGCGAGCCACCTCCGCTGCGACGAAACCAGAGCCAGCAGATGTCTCGCGAAACCAGGCTGCCACGACGAACCACCACACGTTGACGAAGCCACGCGTTGCAGAACCATTGCGAATCAGATCGACGACGAGGGCACTTTCTGACGCGAAATCCCCATCACTGCGGCGCCGGCCACCACGCAGCCACCTGCGATGAAAAATGCTGCCTGGAGAAGACGCGAAACCAGACGCGAACACACCTACATTGCGAGAATCCTCCACCTCCGTTCCAAACAGAACCGCAGGCCACCGTGACAGAAATCGATGTCGATTGTGCCAATGCGACAGCCACCACGGTACCTGCAAAAAACCAGACCAGACAGACCCCCGCGAAGCAACTGATGAGTCATTATTTTCTTCTATTCCACTAGCCTTTGTGCACCCATTAGACAGTTGATTAGTGCTTAATTGTTCATCATTAGAGTGTTTTTCATCTGTTGGGCTTTATTGGGCCATTGTTCCGAATTTGGACTAATTTCACATTATTTGGCCTAATTTTTGTTTTTAATTATTTTTAGGTATTTGGGTGAAGCAATTTTGGAGCTTGGACATTAATATTTAGTTGAAGAAACTTTCCACATCATTGCCACATCATTTCCATGTCATTTCTACGTCAGCAAAGTCAATGGGTCAACATTTGAGGCCCATAGTGGCATTTTTGTAATTCTGCGGCTTATAATGGCAGTTTTGTAATTCTGAGTGGCATGGTGATATGACCACGAATTAGGTCTGCATGAGAAGAAGACAGCCGCTCATTCATCTTCAACCTCTCTTCAAAACCTCCATTTTCGTTCTCCAAGCTTCCATGGACGTCCCCCTTGCGGTTTTTCATGTTTTTGGCTCATTTTTACCGTTTTTATGCATATTTGACAGCACCCATTGAGGGTTTTACGTTTGGAATTCGTTTTCTTGGTTGGGCAGTTCGGTTTGTGGATTTTATTGACTTGGAACAATACCCATTCATGGGGTTTTCGCATTTATATATGATAACACTGTTTTGCATTCCATTTAAGCTTTGAAATCTCAATTTTTGCTCTTAAATTGCGTTTTCAGATTTGAAGGGTTCTTGGTTCTTGGTTCTGATTTTTGTGATTTCAGTTTTGAAGTGTTTAATTACTCATTTCCATGTCTAGCTAAATTCGTGTATTGACTCCTTGATGAAAAATGCAATGAAGCTTTGAGGTTGTGCTTGTTTTGTGAAATCTGCCATGTTTTTGTTCTGAATTCGTGGAATGCATGTGGTGAATCTGTCAATGCTTAATTTACAGAGTAATTGCATGTGTTTTGTTTAAGATACGTTCATGCTTAATGTATGTAGCTTGGCTGTCACGAATTTAAGGATGTGTGCATTGCTTAATTGCATAATGAAGCTAGATTGTAATTTTCGCTTAGTGAATTATTATCTAGTGGATTGAGACAAGGTAGGGTTGGTGTTAATTTGGTGGCCTATGATAAGTGAAATTGCGTTTGAATCAGGGATGTCAATACGGTTTTAGTCACTGTAGCATTTAAATTAATCTATTGATTAGCATTCTGAATCTGTCTGCCAACCCCCCTCCGCCCCGTGTTTTATTGTTGTGTTCATCTGGAAAATTGGCTTTGAATGAAAATATTGGTCGTTGGGAGACGACTTGCTTCACTTTCATGTACTGCATTTAATATGTTTTAATTTGGTGGGGTACGGCCTCTATCAAATTTGGCGCCGTTGCCGGGGACCAATCGTTTCGTTCAAAGTAAAATTTTCAGTGTGTTTGTGTTCTGTGTTTTGGTGTGTGTGTAGTTCAAGTGTGGTTGAGTTGGTATATGTTCATTGTGATGTTAATGTTGTGTTAAGTTCAGTGTCTGTTTCCATTCCTGTGTGTTTCTGTTTAGTGTAGTGAATAGTGTCGCGGCGCGCATGAATAGTGTCATTTGTAGTAGTGAATAGTGTTTGAATAGTGTCCGAATCTGGCATTTAACTTCTGGATTTTTGTTTTGGTAGCTACGGAGCTTGTTTGAACTTGAAATTTTATTTCCCCACTTCTAAGACGTTGAACTTGATAGGAAAAATAGCTAGAGCAATTGGTATGGTCTGAGTTAAGAGATTCAAAAAAATTTTGGACTGATTTTAAGTGAAACTTCAAAGGACCATAACTTTTGCTCTGGTTATCAGGTTTTTATCTTCTCCCACGCGCATGAACTAATCCCTAAACGGAATCTCTGCCGGCACACTTTAGAGCAAACCACAGCCATTGACGGCCAAAAAAAGGGCCTGGAAAATCAAATTGCCGCGTGCGAAGCCGCCGTCCCGAACTAGATCGCCGCCATCGCGAGCCACCTACGCGAACACAACCAGATCGGTGTTGCGAGCCACCTCCGCTGCGACGAAACCAGAGCCAGCAGATGTCTCGCGAAACCAGGCTGCCACGACGAACCACTACACGTTGACGAAGCCACGCGTTGCAGAACCACTGCGAATCAGATCGACGACGAGGGCACTTTCTGACGCGAAATACCCATCACTGCGGCGCCGGCCACCACGCAGCCACCTGCGACGAAAAATGCTGCCTGGAGAAGACGCGAAACCAGACGCGAACACACCTACATTGCGAGAATCCTCCACCTCCGTTCCAAACAGAACCGCAGGCCACCGTGACAGAAATCGATGTCGATTGCGCCAATGCGACAGCCACCACGGTACCTGCAAAAAACCAGACCAGACAGACCCCCGCGAAGCAACTGATGAGTCATTATTTTCTTCTATTCCACTAGCCTTTGTGCACGCATTAGACAGTTGATTAGTGCTAAATTGTTCATCATTAGAGTGTTTTTCATCTGTTGGGCTTTATTGGGCCACTGTTCCGAATTTGGACTAATTTCACATTATTTGGCCTAATTTTTGTTTTTAATTATTTTTAGGTATTTGGGTGAAGCAATTTTGGAGCTTGGACATTAATATTTAGTTGAAGAAACTTTCCACATCATTGCCACATCATTTCCATGTCATTTCCACGTCAGCAAAGTCAATGGGTCAACATTTGAGGCCCATAGTGGCATTTTTGTAATTCTGCGGCTTATAATGGCAGTTTTGTAATTCTGAGTGGCATGGGTGATATGACCACGAATTAGGTCTGCATGAGAAGAAGGCAGCCGCTCATTCATCTTCAACCTCTCTTCAAAACCTCCATTTTCGTTCTCCAAGCTTCCATGGACGTCCCCCTTGCGGTTTTTCACGTTTTTGGCTCATTTTTACCGTTTTTATGCATATTTGACAGCACCCATTGAGGGTTTTACGTTTGGAATTCGTTTTCTTGGTTGGGCAGTTCGGTTTGTGGATTTTATTGACTTGGAACAATACCCATTCATGGGGTTTTCGCATTTATATATGATAACACTGTTTTGCATTCCATTTAAGCTTTGAAATCTCAATTTTTGCTCTTAAATTGCGTTTTCAGATTTGAAGGGTTCTTGGTTCTTGGTTCTGATTTTTGTGATTTCAGTTTTGAAGTGTTTAATTACTCATTTCCATGTCTAGCTAAATTCGTGTATTGACTCCTTGATGAAAAATGCAATGAAGCTTTGAGGTTGTGCTTGTTTTGTGAAATCTGCCACGTTTTTGTTCTGAATTCGTGGAATGCATGTGGTGAATCTGTCAATGCTTAATTTACAGAGTAATTGCATGTGTTTTGTTTAAGATACGTTCATGCTTAATGTATGTAGCTTGGCTGTCACGAATTTAAGGATGTGTGCATTGCTTAATTGCATAATGAAGCTAGATTGTAATTTTCGCTTAGTGAATTATTATCTAGTGGATTGAGACAAGGCAGGGTTGGTGTTAATTTGGTGGCCTATGATAAGTGAAATTGCGTTTGAATCAGGGATGTCAATACGGTTTTAGTCACTGTAGCATTTAAATTAATCTATTGATTAGCATTCTGAATCTGTCTGCCAACCCCCCTCCCCCCTGTGTTTTATTGTTGTGTTCATCTGGAAAATTGGCTTTGAATGAAAATATTGGTCGTTGGGAGACGACTTGCTTCACTTTCATGTACTGCATTTAATATGTTTTAATTTGGTGGGGTACGGCCTCTATCAAATTTGGCGCCGTTGCCGGGGACCAATCGTTTCGTTCAAAGTAAAATTTTCAGTGTGTTTGTGTTCTGTGTTTTGGTGTGTGTGTAGTTCAAGTGTGGTTGAGTTGGTATATGTTCATTGTGATGTTAATGTTGTGTTAAGTTCAGTGTCTGTTTCCATTCCTGTGTGTTTCTGTTTGGTGTAGTGAATAGTGTCGCGGCGCGCATGAATAGTGTCATTTGTAGTAGTGAATAGTGTTTGAATAGTGTCCGAATCTGGCATTTAACTTCTGGATTTTTGTTTTGGTAGCTACGGAGCTTGTTTTAACTTGAAATTTTTTTTCCCCACTTCTAAGACGTTGAACTTGATAGGAAAAATAGCTAGAGCAATTGGTATGGTCTGAGTTAAGAGATTTAAAAAAATTTTGGACTGATTTTAAGTGAAACTTCAAAGGACCATAACTTTTGCTCTGGTTATCAGGTTTTTATCTTCTCCCACGCGCATGAACTAACCCCTAAACGGAATCTCTGCCAGCACACTTTAGAGCAAACCACAGCCATTGACGGCCAAAAAAAGGGCCTGGAAAATCAAATTGCGGCTTGCGAAGCCGCCGTCCCGAACCAGATCGCCGCCGTCGCGAGCCACCTACGCGAACACAACCAGATCGGTGTTGCGAGCCACCTCCGCTGCGACGAAACCAGAGCCAGCAGATGTCTCGCGAAGCCAGGCTGCCACGACGAACCACCACACGTTGACGAAGCCACGCGTTGCAGAACCACTGCGAATCAGATCGACGACGAGGGCACTTTCTGACGCGAAATACCCATCACTGCGGCGCCGGCCACCACGCAGCCACCTGCGACGAAAAATGCTGCCTGGAGAAGACGCGAAACCAGACGCGAACACACCTACATTGCGAGAATCCTCCACCTCCGTTCCAAACAGAACCGCAGGCCACCGTGACAGAAATCGATGTCGATTGCGCCAATGCGACAGCCACCACGGTACCTGCAAAAAACCAGACCAGACAGACCCCCGCGAAGCAACTGATGAGTCATTATTTTCTTCTATTCCACTAGCCTTTGTGCACGCATTAGACAGTTGATTAGTGCTAAATTGTTCATCATTAGAGTGTTTTTCATCTGTTGGGCTTTATTGGGCCACTGTTCCGAATTTGGACTAATTTCACATTATTTGGCCTAATTTTTGTTTTTAATTATTTTTAGGTATTTGGGTGAAGCAATTTTGGAGCTTGGACATTAATATTTAGTTGAAGAAACTTTCCACATCATTGCCACATCATTTCCATGTCATTTCCACGTCAGCAAAGTCAATGGGTCAACATTTGAGGCCCATAGTGGCATTTTTGTAATTCTGCGGCTTATAATGGCAGTTTTGTAATTCTGAGTGGCATGGGTGATATGACCACGAATTAGGTCTGCATGAGAAGAAGGCAGCCGCTCATTCATCTTCAACCTCTCTTCAAAACCTCCATTTTCGTTCTCCAAGCTTCCATGGACGTCCCCCTTGCGGTTTTTCACGTTTTTGGCTCATTTTTACCGTTTTTATGCATATTTGACAGCACCCATTGAGGGTTTTACGTTTGGAATTCGTTTTCTTGGTTGGGCAGTTCGGTTTGTGGATTTTATTGACTTGGAACAATACCCATTCATGGGGTTTTCGCATTTATATATGATAACACTGTTTTGCATTCCATTTAAGCTTTGAAATCTCAATTTTTGCTCTTAAATTGCGTTTTCAGATTTGAAGGGTTCTTGGTTCTTGGTTCTGATTTTTGTGATTTCAGTTTTGAAGTGTTTAATTACTCATTTCCATGTCTAGCTAAATTCGTGTATTGACTCCTTGATGAAAAATGCAATGAAGCTTTGAGGTTGTGCTTGTTTTGTGAAATCTGCCATGTTTTTGTTCTGAATTCGTGGAATGCATGTGGTGAATCTGTCAATGCTTAATTTACAGAGTAATTGCATGTGTTTTGTTTAAGATACGTTCATGCTTAATGTATGTAGCTTGGCTGTCACGAATTTAAGGATGTGTGCATTGCTTAATTGCATAATGAAGCTAGATTGTAATTTTCGCTTAGTGAATTATTATCTAGTGGATTGAGACAAGGCAGGGTTGGTGTTAATTTGGTGGCCTATGATAAGTGAAATTGCGTTTGAATCAGGGATGTCAATACGGTTTTAGTCACTGTAGCATTTAAATTAATCTATTGATTAGCATTCTGAATCTGTCTGCCAACCCCCCTCCCCCCTGTGTTTTATTGTTGTGTTCATCTGGAAAATTGGCTTTGAATGAAAATATTGGTCGTTGGGAGACGACTTGCTTCACTTTCATGTACTGCATTTAATATGTTTTAATTTGGTGGGGTACGGCCTCTATCAAATTTGGCGCCGTTGCCGGGGACCAATCGTTTCGTTCAAAGTAAAATTTTCAGTGTGTTTGTGTTCTGTGTTTTGGTGTGTGTGTAGTTCAAGTGCGGTTGAGTTGGTATATGTTCATTGTGATGTTAATGTTGTGTTAAGTTCAGTGTCTGTTTCCATTCCTGTGTGTTTCTGTTTAGTGTAGTGAATAGTGTCGCGGCGCGCATGAATAGTGTCATTTGTAGTAGTGAATAGTGTTTGAATAGTGTCCGAATCTGGCATTTAACTTCTGGATTTTTGTTTTGGTAGCTACGGAGCTTGTTTTAACTTGAAATTTTTTTTCCCCACTTCTAAGACGTTGAACTTGATAGGAAAAATAGCTAGAGCAATTGGTATGGTCTGAGTTAAGAGATTTAAAAAAATTTTGGACTGATTTTAAGTGAAACTTCAAAGGACCATAACTTTTGCTCTGGTTATCAGGTTTTTATCTTCTCCCACGCGCATGAACTAACCCCTAAACGGAATCTCTGCCAGCACACTTTAGAGCAAACCACAGCCATTGACGGCCAAAAAAAGGGCCTGGAAAATCAAATTGCGGCTTGCGAAGCCGCCGTCCCGAACCAGATCGCCGCCGTCGCGAGCCACCTACGCGAACACAACCAGATCGGTGTTGCGAGCCACCTCCGCTGTGACGAAACCAGAGCCAGTAGATGTCTCGCGAAGCCAGGCTGCCACGACGAACCACCACACGTTGACGAAGCCACGCGTTGCAGAACCACTGCGAATCAGATCGACGACGAGGGCACTTTCTGACGTGAAATCCCCATCACTGCGGCGCCGGCCACCACGCAGCCACCTGCGACGAAAAATGCTGCCTGGAGAAGACGCGAAACCAGACGCGAACACACCTACATTGCGAGAATCCTCCACCTCCGTTCCAAACAGAACCGCAGGCCACCGTGACAGAAATCGATGTCGGTTGCGTAATGCGACAGCCACCACGGTACCTGCAAAAAACCAGACCAGACAGACCCCCGCGAAGCAACTGATGAGTCATTATTTTCTTCTATTCCACTAGCCTTTGTGCACCCATTAGACAGTTGATTAGTGCTTAATTGTTCATCATTAGAGTGTTTTTCATCTGTTGGGCTTTATTGGGCCACTCTTCCGAATTTGGACTAATTTCACATTATTTGGCCTAATTTTTGTTTTTAATTATTTTTAGGTATTTGGGTGAAGCAATTTTGGAGCTTGGACATTAATATTTAGTTGAAGAAACTTTCCACATCATTGCCACATCATTTCCATGTCATTTCCATGTCTTTTCCACGTCAGCAAAGTCAATGGGTCAACATTTGAGGCCCATAGTGGCATTTTTGTAATTCTGCGGCTTATAATGGCAGTTTTGTAATTCTGAGTGGCATGGGTGATATGACCACGAATTAGGTCTGCATGAGAAGAAGGCAGCCGCTCATTCATCTTCAACCTCTCTTCAAAACCTCCATTTTCGTTCTCCAAGCTTCCATGGACGTCCCCCTTGCGGTTTTTCACGTTTTTGGCTCATTTTTACCGTTTTTATGCATATTTGACAGCACCCATTGAGGGTTTTACGTTTGGAATTCGTTTTCTTGGTTGGGCAGTTCGGTTTGTGTATTTTATTGACTTGGAACAATACCCATTCACGGGGTTTTCGCATTTATATATGATAACACTATTTTGCATTCCATTTAAGCTTTGAAATCTCAATTTTTGCTCTTAAATTGCGTTTTCAGATTTGAAGGGTTCTTGGTTCTTGGTTCTTGGTTCTGATTTTTGTGATTTCAGTTTTGAAGTGTTTAATTACTCATTTCCATGTCTAGCTAAATTCGTGTATTGACTCCTTGATGAAAAATGCAATGAAGCTTTGAGGTTGTGCTTGTTTTGTGAAATCTGCCATGTTTTTGTTCTGAATTCGTGGAATGCATGTGGTGAATCTGTCAATGCTTAATTTACAGAGTAATTGCATGTGTTTTGTTTAAGATACGTTCATGCTTAATGTATGTAGCTTGGCTGTCACGAATTTAAGGATGTGTGCATTGCTTAATTGCATAATGAAGCTAGATTGTAATTTTCGCTTAGTGAATTATTATCTAGTGGATTGAGACAAGGCAGGGTTGGTGTTAATTTGGTGGCCTATGATAAGTGAAATTGCGTTTGAATCAGGGATGTCAATACGGTTTTAGTCACTGTAGCATTTAAATTAATCTATTGATTAGCATTCTGAATCTGTCTGCCAACCCCCCTCCCCCCTGTGTTTTATTGTTGTGTTCATCTGGAAAATTGGCTTTGAATGAAAATATTGGTCGTTGGGAGACGACTTGGTTCACTTTCATGTACTGCATTTAATATGTTTTAATTTAGTGGGGTACGGCCTCTATCAAATTTGGCGCCGTTGCCGGGGACCAATCGTTTCGTTCAAAGTAAAATTTTCAGTGTGTTTGTGTTCTGTGTTTTGGTGTGTGTGTAGTTCAAGTGTGGTTGAGTTGGTATATGTTCATTGTGATGTTAATGTTGTGTTAAGTTCAGTGTCTGTTTCCATTCCTGTGTGTTTCTGTTTAGTGTAGTGAATAGTGTCGCGGCGCGCATGAATAGTGTCATTTGTAGTAGTGAATAGTGTTTGAATAGTGTCCGAATCTGGCATTTAACTTCTGGATTTTTGTTTTGGTAGCTACGGAGCTTGTTTTAACTTGAATTTTTTTTTCCCCACTTCTAAGACGTTGAACTTGATAGGAAAAATAGCTAGAGCAATTGGTATGGTCTGAGTTAAGAGATTCAAAAAAATTTTGGACTAATTTTAAGTGAAACTTCAAAGGACCATAACTTTTGCTCTGGTTATCAGGTTTTTATCTTCTCCCACGCGCATGAACTAACCCCTAAACGGAATCTCTGCCGGCACACTTTAGAGCAGACCACAGCTATTGAAGGCCAAAAAAAGGGCCTTGAAAATCAAATTGCCGCTTGCGAAGCCGCCGTCCCGAACCAGATCGCCGCCGTCGCGAGCCACCTACGCGAACACAACCAGATCGGTGTTGCGACCCACCTCCGCTGCGACGAAACCAGAGCCAGCAGATGTCTCCCGAAATCAGGCTGCCACGACGAACCACCACACGTTGAAGAAGCCACGCGTTGCAGAACCACTGCGAATCAGATCGACGACGAGGGCACTTTCTGACGCGAAATCCCCATCACTGCGGCACCGGCCACCACGCAGCCACTTGCGACGAAAAAAGATGCCTGGAGAAGACGCGAAACCAGACGCGAACACACCTACATTGCGAGAATCCTCCACCTCCGTTCCAAACAGAACCGCAGGCCACCGTGACAGAAATCGATGTCGATTGCGCCAATGCGACATCCACCACGGTACCTGCAAAAAACCAGACCAGACAGACCCCCGCGAAGCAACTGATGAGTCATTATTTTCTTCTATTCCACTAGCCTTTGTGCACCCATTAGACAGTTGATTAGTGCTTAATTGTTCATCATTAGAGTGTTTTTCATCTCTTGGGCTTTATTGGGCCACTGTTCCGAATTTGGACTAATTTCACATTATTTGGCCTAATTTTTGTTTTTAATTATTTTTAGGTATTTGGGTGAAGCAATTTTGGAGCTTGGAAATTAATATTTAGTTGAAGAAACTTTCCACATCATTGCCATATCATTTCCATGTCATTTCCACGTCAGCAAAGTCAATGGGTCAACATTTGAGGCCCATAGTGGCATATTTGTAATTCTGCGGCTTATAATGGCAGTTTTGTAATTCTGAGTGGCATGGGTGATATGACCACGAATTAGGTCTGCATGAGATGAAGGCAGCCGCTCATTCATCTTCAACCTCTCTTCAAAACCTCCATTTTTGTTCTCCAAGCTTCCATGGACGTCCCCCTTGCGGTTTTTCACGTTTTTGGCTCATTTTTACCATTTTTATGCATATTTGACAGCACCCATTGAGGGTTTTACGTTTGGAATTCGTTTTCTTGGTTGGGCAGTTCGGTTTGTGGATTTTATTGACTTGGAACAATACACATTCACGGGGTTTTCGCATTTATATATGATAACACTGTTTTGCATTCCATTTAAGCTTTGAAATCTCAATTTTTGCTCTTAAATTGCGTTTTCAGATTTGAAGGGTTCTTGGTTCTTGGTTCTTGGTTCTGATTTTTGTGATTTCAGTTTTGAAGTGTTTAATTACTCATTTCCATGTCTAGCTAAATTCGTGTATTGACTCCTTGATGAAAAATGCAATGAAGCTTTGAGGTTGTGCTTGTTTTGTGAAATCTGCCATGTTTTTGTTCTGAATTCGTGGAATGCATGTGGTGAATCTGTCAATGCTTAATTTACAGAGTAATTGCATGTGTTTTGTTTAAGATACGTTCATGCTTAATGTATGTAGCTTGGCTGTCACGAATTTAAGGATGTGTGCATTGCTTAATTGCATAATGAAGCTAGATTGTAATTTTCGCTTAGTGAATTATTATCTAGTGGATTGAGACAAGGCAGGGTTGGTGTTAATTCGGTGGCCTATGATAAGTGAAATTGCGTTTGAATCAGGGATGTCAGTACGGTTTTAGTCACTGTAGCATTTAAATTAATCTATTGATTAACATTCTGAATCTGTCTGCCAACCCCCCTCCCCCCTGTGTTTTATTGTTGTGTTCATCTGGAAAATTGGCTTTGAATGAAAATATTGGTCGTTGGGAGACGACTTGGTTCACTTTCATGTACTGCATTTAATATGATTTAATTTGGTGGGGTACGGCCTCTATCAAATTTGGCGCCGTTGTCGGGGACCAATCGTTTCGTTCAAAGTAAAATTTTCAGTGTGTTTGTGTTCTGTGTTTTGGTGTGTGTGTAGTTCAAGTGTGGTTGAGTTGGTATATGTTCATTGTGATGTTAATGTTGTGTTAAGTTCAGTGTCTGTTTCCATTCCTGTGTGTTTCTGTTTAGTGTAGTGAATAGTGTCGCGGCGCGCATGAATAGTGTCATTTGTAGTAGTGAATAGTGTTTGAATAGTGTCCGAATCTAGCATTTAACTTCTGGATTTTTGTTTTGGTAGCTACGGAGCTTGTTTTAACTTGAAATTATTTTTCCCCACTTCTAAGACGTTGAACTTGATAGGAAAAATAGCTAGAGCAATTGGTATGGTCTGAGTTAAGAGATTCAAAAAAATTTTGGACTGATTTTAAGTGAAACTTCAAAGGACCATAACTTTTGCTCTGGTTATCAGGTTTTTATCTTCTCCCACGCGCATGAACTAACCCCTAAACGGAATCTCTGCCGGCACACTTTAGAACAAACCGCACCCATTGACGGCCAAAAAAAGGGCCTGGAAAATCAAATTGCGGCTTGCGAAGCCGCCGTCCCGAACCAGATCGCCGCCGTCGCGAGCCACCTACGCGAACACAACCAGATCGGTGTTGCGAGCCACCTCCGCTGCGACGAAACCAGAGCCAGCAGATGTCTCGCGAAGCCAGGCTGCCACGACGAACCACCACACGTTGACGAAGCCACGCGTTGTAGAACCACTGCGAATCAGATCGACGACGAGGGCACTTTCTGACGCGAAATCCCCATCACTGCGGCGCCGGCCACCACGCAGCCACCTGCGACGAAAAAAGCTGCCTGGAGAAGACGCGAAACCAGACGCGAACACACCTACATTGCGAGAATCCTCCACCTCCGTTCCAAACAGAACCGCAGGCCACCGTGACAGAAATCGATGTCGATTGCGCCAATGCGACAGCCACCACGGTACCTGCAAAAAACCAGACCAGACAGACCCCCGCGAAGCAACTGATGAGTCATTATTTTCTTCTATTCCACTAGCCTTTGTGCACCCATTAGACAGTTGATTAGTGCTTAATTGTTCATCATTAGAGTGTTTTTCATCTGTTGGGCTTTATTGGGCCACTGTTCCGAATTTGGACTAATTTCACATTATTTGGCCTAATTTTTGTTTTTAATTATTTTTAGGTATTTGGGTGAAGCAATTTTGGAGCTTGGACATTAATATTTAGTTGAAGAAACTTTCCACATCATTGCCACATCATTTCCATGTCTTTTCCACGTCAGCAAAGTCAATGGGTCAACATTTGAGGACCATAGTGGCATTTTTGTAATTCTGCGGCTTATAATGGCAGTTTTGTAATTCTGAGTGGCATGGGTGATATTACCACGAATTAGGTCTGCATGAGAAGAAGGCAGCCGCTCATTCATCTTCAACCTCTCTTCAAAACCTCCATTTTCGTTCTCCAAGCTTCCATGGACGTCCCCCTTGCGGTTTTTCACGTTTTTGGCTCATTTTTACCGTTTTTATGCATATTTGACAGCACCCATTGAGGGTTTTACGTTTGGAATTCGTTTTCTTGGTTGGGCAGTTCGGTTTGTGGATTTTATTGACTTGGAACAATACCCATTCATGGGGTTTTCGCATTTATATATGATAACACTGTTTTGCATTCCATTTAAGCTTTGAAATCTCAATTTTTGCTCTTAAATTGCGTTTTCAGATTTGAAGGGTTCTTGGTTCTTGGTTCTTGGTTCTGATTTTTGTGATTTCAGTTTTGAAGTGTTTAATTACTCATTTCCATGTCTAGCTAAATTCGTGTATTGACTCCTTGATGAAAAATGCAATGAAGCTTTGAGGTTGTGCTTGTTTTGTGAAATCTGCCATGTTTTTGTTCTGAATTCGTGGAATGCATGTGGTGAATCTGTCAATGCTTAATTTACAGAGTAATTGCATGTGTTTTGTTTAAGATACGTTCATGCTTAATGTATGTAGCTTGGCTGTCACGAATTTAAGGATGTGTGCATTGCTTAATTGCATAATGAAGCTAGATTGTAATTTTCGCTTAGTGAATTATTATCTAGTGGATTGAGACAAGGCAGGGTTGGTGTTAATTTGGTGGCCTATGATAAGTGAAATTGCGTTTGAATCAGGGGTGTCAATACGGTTTTAGTCACTGTAGCATTTCAATTAATCTATTGATTAGCATTCTGAATCTGTCTGCCAACCCCCCTCCCCCCTGTGTTTTATTGTTGTGTTCATCTGGAAAATTGGCTTTGAATGAAAATATTGGTCGTTGGGAGACGACTTGGTTCACTTTCATGTACTGCATTTAATATGTTTTAATTTGGTGGGGTACGACCTCTATCAAATTTGGCGCCGTTGCCGGGCACCAATCGTTTCGTTCAAAGTAAAATATTCAGTGTGTTTGTGTTCTTTGTTTTGGTGTGTGTGTAGTTCAAGTGTGGTTGAGTTGGTATATGTTCATTGTGATGTTAATGTTGTGTTAAGTTCAGTGTCTGTTTCCATTCCTGTGTGTTTCTGTTTAGTGTAGTGAATAGTGTCGCGGCGCGCATGAATAGTGTCATTTGTAGGAGTGAATAGTGTTTGAATAGTGTCCGAATCTGGCATTTAACTTCTGCATTTTTGTTTTGGTAGCTACGGAGCTTGTTTTAACTTGAAATTTTTTTTTCCCCACTTCTAAGACGTTGAACTTGATAGGAAAAATAGCTAGAGCAATTGGTATGGTCTGAGTTAAGAGATTCAAAAAAATTTTGGACTAATTTTAAGTGAAACTTCAAAGGACCATAACTTTTGCTCTGGTTATCAGGTTTTTATCTTCTCCCACGCGCATGAACTAACCCCTAAACGGAATCTATGCCGGCACACTTTAGAGCAAACCACAGCCATTGAAGGCCAAAAAAAGGGCCTTGAAAATCAAATTGCCGCTTGCGAAGCCGCCGTCCCGAACCAGATCGCCGCCGTCGCGAGCCACCTACGCGAACACAACCAGATCGGTGTTGCGACCCACCTCCGCTGCGACGAAACCAGAGCCAGCAGATGTCTCCCGAAATCAGGCTGCCACGACGAACCACCACACGTTGACGAAGCCACGCGTTGCAGAACCACTGCGAATCAGATCGACGACGAGGGCACTTTCTGACACGAAATCCCCATCACTGCGGCACCGGCCACCACGCAGCCACTTGCGACATAAAAAGCTGCCTGGAGAAGACGCGAAACCAGACGCGAACACACCTACATTGCGAGAATCCTCCACCTCCGTTCCAAACAGAACCGCAGGCCACCGTGACAGAAATCGATGTCGATTGCGCCAATGCGACAGCCACCACGGTACCTGCAAAAAACCAGACCAGACAGACCCCCGCGAAGCAACTGATGAGTCATTATTTTCTTCTATTCCACTAGCCTTTGTGCACCCATTAGAAAGTTGATTAGTGCTTAATTGTCCATCATTAGAGTGTTTTTCATCTGTTGGGCTTTATTGGGCCACTATTCCGAATTTGGACTAATTTCACATTATTTGGCCTAATTTTTGTTTTTAATTATTTTTAGGTATTTGGGTGAAGCAATTTTGGAGCTTGGACATTAATATTTAGTTGAAGAAACTTTCCACATCATTGCCATATCATTTCCATGTCATTTCCACGTCAGCAAAGTCAATGGGTCAACATTTGAGGCCCATAGTGGAATTTTTGTAATTCTGCGGCTTATAATGGCAGTTTTGTAATTCTGAGTGGCATGGGTGATATGACCACGAATTAGGTCTGCATGAGATGAAGGCAGCCGCTCATTCATCTTCAACCTCTCTTCAAAACCTCCATTTTTGTTCTCCAAGCTTCCATGGACGTCCCCCTTGCGGTTTTTCACGTTTTTGGCTCATTTTTACCATTTTTATGCATATTTGACAGCACCCATTGAGGGTTTTACGTTTGGAATTCGTTTTCTTGGTTGGGCAGTTCGGTTTGTGGATTTTATTGACTTGGAACAATACACATTCACGGGGTTTTCGCATTTATATATGATAACACTGTTTTGCATTTCATTTAAGCTTTGAAATCTCAATTTTTGCTCTTAAATTGTGTTTTCAGATTTGAAGGGTTCTTGGTTCTTGGTTCTTGGTTCTGATTTTTGTGATTTCAGTTTTGAAGTGTTTAATTACTCATTTCCATGTCTAGCTAAATTCGTGTATTGACTCCTTGATGAAAAATGCAATGAAGCTTTGAGGTTGTGCTTGTTTTGTGAAATCTGCCATGTTTTTGTTCTAAATTCGTGGAATGCATGTGGTGAATCTGTCAATGCTTAATTTACAGAGTAATTGCATGTGTTTTGTTTAAGATACATTCATGCTTAATGTATGTAGCTTGGCTGTCACGAATTTAAGGATGTGTGCATTGCTTAATTGCATAATGAAGCTAGATTGTAATTTTCGCTTAGCGAATTATTATCTA
Organism: Vigna unguiculata; assembly: GCF_037176805.1. Classification (NCBI taxonomy): domain Eukaryota; kingdom Viridiplantae; phylum Streptophyta; class Magnoliopsida; order Fabales; family Fabaceae; genus Vigna; species Vigna unguiculata. The sequence continues at coordinate 37,177,844 of NC_140792.1, read as the reverse complement.
GTGGATTGAGACAAGGCAGGGTTGGTGTTAATTTGGTGGCCTATGATAAGTGAAATTGCGTTTGAATCAGGGATGTCAATACGGTTTTAGTCACTGTAGCATTTAAATTAATCTATTGATTAGCATTCTGAATCTGTCTGCCAACCCCCCTCCCCCCTGTGTTTTATTGTTGTGTTCATCTGGAAAATTGGCTTTGAATGAAAATATTGGTCGTTGGGAGACGACTTGGTTTACTTTCATGTACTGCATTTAATATGTTTTAATTTGGTGGGGTACGGCCTCTATCAAATTTGGCGCCGTTGCCGGGGACCAATCGTTTCGTTCAAAGTAAAATTTTCAGTGTGTTTGTGTTCTGTGTTTTGGTGTGTGTGTAGTTCAAGTGTGGTTGAGTTGGTATATGTTCATTGTGATGTTAATGTTGTGTTAAGTTCAGTGTCTGTTTCCATTCCTGTGTGTTTCTGTTTAGTGTAGTGAATAGTGTCGCGGCGCGCACGAATAGTGTCATTTGTAGTAGTGAATAGTGTTTGAATAGTGTCTGAATCTGGCATTTAACTTCTGGATTTTTGTTTTGGTAGCTACGGAGCTTGTTTTAACTTGAAATTTTTTTCCCCACTTCTAAGACGTTGAACTTGATAGGAAAAATAGCTAGAGAAATTGGTATGGTCTGAGTTAAGAGATTCAAAAAAATTTTGGACTGATTTTAAGTGAAACTTCAAAGGACCATAACTTTTGGTCTGGTTATCAAGTTTTTATCTTCTCCCACGCGCATGAACTAACCCCTAAACGGAATCTCTGCCGGCACACTTTAGAGCAAACCACAGCCATTGAAGGCCAAAAAAGGGCCTGGAAAATCAAATTGCCGCTTGCGAAGCCGCCGTCCCGAACCAGATCGCCGCCGTCGCGAGCCACCTACGCGAACACAACCAGATCGGTGTTGCGAGCCACCTCCGCTGCGACGAAACCAGAGCCAGCAGATGTCTCGCGAAACCAGGCTGCCACGACGAACCACCACACGTTGACGAAGCCACGCGTTGCAGAACCATTGCGAATCAGATCGACGACGAGGGCACTTTCTGACGCGAAATCCCCATCACTACGGCGCCGGCCACCACGCAGCCACCTGCGACGAAAAAAGCTGCCTGGAGAAGACGCGAAACCAGACGCGAACACACCTACATTGCGAGAATCCTCCACCTCCGTTCCAAACAGAACCGCAGGCCACCGTGACAGAAATCGATGTCGATTGCGCCAATGCGACAGCCACCACGGTACCTGCAAAAAACCAGACCAGACAGACCCCCGCGAAGCAACTGATGAGTCATTATTTTCTTCTATTCCACTAGCCTTTGTGCACCCATTAGGCAGTTGATTAGTGCTTAATTGTTCATCATTAGAGTGTTTTTCATCTGTTGGGCTTTATTGGGCCACTGTTCCGAATTTGGACTAATTTCACATTATTTGGCCTAATTTTTGTTTTAATTATTTTTAGGTATTTGGGTGAAGCAATTTTGGAGCTTGGACATTAATATTTAGTTGAAGAAACTTTCCACATCATTGCCACATCATTTCCATGTCATTTCCACGTCAGCAAAGTCAATGGGTCAACATTTGAGGCCCATAGTGGCATTTTTGTAATTCTGCGGCTTATAATGGCAGTTTTGTAATTCTGAGTGGCATGGGTGATATGACCACGAATTAGGTCTGCATGAGAAGAAGGCAGCCGCTCATTCATCTTCAACCTCTCTTCAAAACCTCCATTTTCGTTCTCCAAGCTTCCATGGACGTCCCCCTTGCGGTTTTTCACGTTTTTGGCTCATTTTTACCATTTTTATGCATATTTGACAGCACCCATTGAGGGTTTTACGTTTGGAATTCGTTTTCTTGGTTGGGCAGTTCGGTTTGTGGATTTTATTGACTTGGAACAATACACATTCATGGGGTTTTCGCATTTATATATGATAACACTGTTTTGCATTCCATTTAAGCTTTGAAATCTCAATTTTTGCTCTTAAATTGCGTTTTCAGATTTGAAGGGTTCTTGGTTCTTGGTTCTTGGTTCTGATTTTTGTGATTTCAGTTTTGAAGTGTTTAATTACTCATTTCCATGTCTAGCTAAATTCGTGTATTGACTCCTTGATGAAAAATGCAATGAAGCTTTGAGGTTGTGCTTGTTTTGTGAAATCTGCCATGTTTTTGTTCTGAATTCGTGGAATGCATGTGGTGAATCTGTCAATGCTTAATTTACAGAGTAATTGCATGTGTTTTGTTTAAGATACGTTCATGCTTAATGTATGTAGCTTGGCTGTCACGAATTTAAGGATGTGTGCATTGCTTAATTGCATAATGAAGCTAGATTGTAATTTTCGCTTAGTGAATTATTATCTAGTGGATTGAGACAAGGCAGGGTTGGTGTTAATTTGGTGGCCTATGATAAGTGAAATTGCGTTTGAATCAGGGATGTCAGTACGGTTTTAGTCACTGTAGCATTTAAATTAATCTATTGATTAGCATTCTGAATCTGTCTGCCAACCCCCCTCCCCCCTGTGTTTTATTGTTGTGTTCATCTGGTAAATTGGCTTTGAATGAAAATATTGGTCGTTGGGAGACGACTTGGTTCACTTTCATGTACTGCATTTAATATGATTTAATTTGGTGGGGTACGGCCTCTATCAAATTTGGCGCCGTTGTCGGGGACCAATCGTTTCGTTCAAAGTAAAATTTTCAGTGTGTTTGTGTTCTGTGTTTTGGTGTGTGTGTAGTTCAAGTGTGGTTGAGTTGGTATATGTTCATTGTGATGTTAATGTTGTGTTAAGTTCAGTGTCTGTTTCCATTCCTGTGTGTTTCTGTTTAGTGTAGTGAATAGTGTCGCGGCGCGCATGAATAGTGTCATTTGTAGTAGTGAATAGTGTTTGAATAGTGTCCGAATCTGGCATTTAACTTCTGGATTTTTGTTTTGGTAGCTACGGAGCTTGTTTTAACTTGAAATTCTTTTTCCCCACTTCTAAGACGTTGAACTTGATAGGAAAAATAACTAGAGCAATTGGTATGGTCTGAGTTAAGAGATTCAAAAAAATTTTGGGCTGATTTTAAGTGAAACTTCAAAGGACCATAACTTTTGCTCTGGTTATCAGGTTCTTATCTTCTCCCACGCGCATGAACTAACCCCTAAACGGAATCTCTGCCGGCACACTTTAGAACAAACCGCACCCATTGACGGCCAAAAAAAGGGCCTGGAAAATCAAATTGCCGCTTGCGAAGCCGCCGTCCCGAACCAGATCGCCGCCGTCGCGAGCCACCTACGCGAACACAACCAGATCGGTGTTGCGAGCCACCTCCGCTGTGACGAAACCAGAGCCAGCAGATGTCTAGCGAAACCAGGCTGCCACGACGAACCACCACACGTTGACGAAGCCACGCGTTGCAGAACCACTGCGAATCAGATCGACGACGAGGGCACTTTCTGACGCGAAATCCCCATCACTGCGGCGCCGGCCACCACGCAGCCACCTGCGACGAAAAAAGCTGCCTGGAGAAGACGCGAAACCAGACGCGAACACACCTACATTGCGAGAATCCTCCACCTTCGTTCCAAACAGAACCGCAGGCCACCGTGACAGAAATCGATGTCGATTGCGCCAATGCGACAGCCACCACGGTACCTGCAAAAAACCAGACCAGACAGACCCCCGCGAAGCAACTGATGAGTCATTATTTTATTCTATTCCACTAGCCTTTGTGCACCCATTAGACAGTTGATTAGTGCTTAATTGTTCATCATTAGAGTGTTTTTCATCTGTTGGGCTTTATTGGGCCACTGTTCCGAATTTGGACTAATTTCACATTATTTGGCCTAATTTTTGTTTTTAATTATTTTTAGGTATTTGGGTGAAGCAATTTTGGAGCTTGGACATTAATATTTAGTTGAAGAAACTTTCCACATCATTGCCACATCATTTCCATGTCTTTTCCACGTCAGCAAAGTCAATGGGTCAGCATTTGAGGACCATAGTGGCATTTTTGTAATTTTGCGGCTTATAATGGCAGTTTTGTAATTCTGAGTGGCATGGGTGATATGACCACGAATTAGGTCTGCATGAGAAGAAGGCAGCCGCTCATTCATCTTCAACCTCTCTTCAAAACCTCCATTTTCGTTCTCCAAGCTTCCATGGACGTCCCCCTTGCGGTTTTTCACGTTTTTGGCTCATTTTTACTGTTTTTATGCATATTTGACAGCACCCATTGAGGGTTTTACGTTTGGAATTCGTTTTCTTGGTTGGGTAGTTCGGTTTGTGGATTTTATTGACTTGGAACAATACCCATTCATGGGGTTTTCGCATTTATATATGATAACACTGTTTTGCATTCCATTTAAGCTTTGAAATCTCAATTTTTGCTCTTAAATTGCGTTTTCAGATTTGAAGGGTTCTTGGTTCTTGGTTCTTGGTTCTGATTTTTGTGATTTCAGTTTTGAAGTGTTTAATTACTCATTTCCATGTCTAGCTAAATTCGTGTATTGACTCCTTGATGAAAAATGCAATGAAGCTTTGAGGTTGTGCTTGTTTTGTGAAATCTGCCATGTTTTTGTTCTGAATTCGTGGAATGCATGTGGTGAATCTGTCAATGCTTAATTTACAGAGTAATTGCATGTGTTTTGTTTAAGATACGTTCATGCTTAATGTATGTAGCTTGGCTGTCACGAATTTAAGGATGTGTGCATTGCTTAATTGCATAATGAAGCTAGATTGTAATTTTCGCTTAGTGAATTATTATCTAGTGGATTGAGACAAGGCAGGGTTGGTGTTAATTTGGTGGCCTATGATAAGTGAAATTGCGTTTGAATCAGGGGTGTCAATACGGTTTTAGTCACTGTAGCATTTCAATTAATCTATTGATTAGCATTCTGAATCTGTCTGCCAACCCCCTCCCCCCTGTGTTTTATTGTTGTGTTCATCTGGAAAATTGGCTTTGAATGAAAATATTGGTCGTTGGGAGACGACTTGGTTCACTTTCATGTACTGCATTTAATATGTTTTAATTTGGTGGGGTACGGCCTCTATCAAATTTGGCGCCGTTGTCGGGCACCAATCGTTTCGTTCAAAGTAAAATATTCAGTGTGTTTGTGTTCTGTGTTTTGGTGTGTGTGTAGTTCAAGTGTGGTTGAGTTGGTATATGTTCATTGTGATGTTAATGTTGTGTTAAGTTCAGTGTCTGTTTCCATTCCTGTGTGTTTCTGTTTAGTGTAGTGAATAGTGTCGCGGCGCGCATGAATAGTGTCATTTGTAGTAGTGAATAGTGTTTGAATAGTGTCCGAATCTGGCATTTAACTTCTGGATTTTTGTTTTGGTAGCTACGGAGCTTGTTTTAACTTGAAATTTTTTTTCCCCACTTCTAAGACGTTGAACTTGATAGGAAAAATAGCTAGAGCAATTGGTATGGTCTGAGTTAAGAGATTCAAAAAAAATTTGGACTGATTTTAAGTGAAACTTCAAAGGACCATAACTTTTGCTCTGGTTATCAGGTTTTTATCTTCTCCCACGCGCATGAACTAACCCCTAAACGGAATCTCTGCCGGCACACTTTAGAGCAAACCACAGCCATTGACGGCCAAAAAAAGGGCCTGGAAAATCAAATTGCCGCTTGCGAAGCCGCCGTCCCAAACCAGATCGCCGCCGTCGCGAGCCACCTACGCGAACACAACCAGATCGGTGTTGCGAGCCACCTCCGCTGCGACGAAACCAGAGCCAGCAGATTTCTCGCGAAACCAGGCTGCCACGACGAACCACCACACGTTGACGAAGCCACGCGTTGCAGAACCACTGCGAATCAGATCGACGACGAGGGCACTTTCTGACGCAAAATCCCCATCACTGCGGCGCCGGCCACCACGCAGCCACCTGCGACGAAAAAAGCTGCCTGGAGAAGACGCGAAACCAGACGCGAACACACCTACATTGCGAGAATCCTCCTCCTCGGTTCGAAACAGAACCGCAGGCCACCGTGACAGAAATCGATGTCGATTGCGCCAATGCGACAGCCACCACGGTACCTGCAAAAAACCAGACCAGACAGACCCCCGCGAAGCAACTGATGAGTCATTATTTTCTTTTATTCCACTAGCCTTTGTGCACCCATTAGACAGTTGATTAGTGCTTAATTGTTCATCATTAGAGTGTTTTTCATCTGTTGGGCTTTATTGGGCCACTGTTCCGAATTTGGACTAATTTCACATTATTTGGCCTAATTTTTGTTTTTAATTATTTTTAGGTATTTGGGTGAAGCAATTTTGGAGCTTGGACATTAATATTTAGTTGAAGAAACTTTCCACATCATTGCCACATCATTTCCATGTCATTTCCACGTCAGCAAAGTCAATGGGTCAACATTTGAGGCCCATAGTGGCATTTTTGTAATTCTGCGGCTTATAATGGCAGTTTTGTAATTCTGAGTGGCATGGGTGATATGACCACGAATTAGGTCTGCATGAGAAGAAGGCAGCCGCTCATTCATCTTCAACCTCTCTTCAAAACCTCCATTTTCTTTCTCCAAGCTTCCATGGACGTCCCCCTTGCGGTTTTTCACGTTTTTGGCTCATTTTTACCGTTTTTATGCATATTTGACAGCACCCATTGAGGGTTTTACGTTTGGAATTCGTTTTCTTGGTTGGGCAGTTCGGTTTGTGGATTTTATTGACTTGGAACAATACCCATTCATGGGGTTTTCGCATTTATATATGATAACACTGTTTTGCATTCCATTTAAGCTTTGAAATCTCAATTTTTGCTCTTAAATTGCGTTTTCAGATTTGAAGGGTTCTTGGTTCTTGGTTCTTGGTTCTGATTTTTGTGATTTCAGTTTTGAAGCATTTAATTACTCATTTCCATGTCTAGCTAAATTCGTGTATTGACTCCTTGATGAAAAATGCAATGAAGCTTTGAGGTTGTGCTTGTTTTGTGAAATCTGCCATGTTTTTGTTCTGAATTCGTGGAATGCATGTGGTGAATCTGTCAATGCTTAATTTACAGAGTAATTGCATGTGTTTTGTTTAAGATACGTTCATGCTTAATGTATGTAGCTTGGCTGTCACGAATTTAAGGATGTGTGCATTGCTTAATTGCATAATGAAGCTAGATTGTAATTTTCGCTTAGTGAATTATTATCTAGTGGATTGAGACAAGGCAGGGTTGGTGTTAATTTGGTGGCCTATGATAAGTGAAATTGCGTTTGAATCAGGGATGTCAATACGGTTTTAGTCACTGTAGCATTTAAATTAATCTATTGATTAACATTCTGAATCTGTCTGCCAACCCCCCTCCCCCCTGTGTTTTATTGTTGTGTTCATCTGGAAAATTGGCTTTGAATGAAAATATTGGTCGTTGGGAGACGACTTGGTTCACTTTCATGTACTGTATTTAATATGTTTTAATTTGGTGGGGTACGGCCTCTATCAAATTTGGCGCCGTTGCCGGGGACCAATCGTTTCGTTCAAAGTAAAATTTTCAGTGTGTTTGTGTTCTGTGTTTTGGTGTGTGTGTAGTTCAAGTGTGGTTGAGTTGGTATATGTTCATTGTGATGTTAATGTTGTGTTAAGTTCAGTGTCTGTTTCCATTCCTGTGTGTTTCTGTTTAGTGTAGTGAATAGTGTCGCGGCGCGCATGAATAGTGTCATTTGTAGTAGTGAATAGTGTTTGAATAGTGTCCGAATCTGGCATTTAACTTATGGATTTTTGTTTTGGTAGCCACGGAGCTTGTTTTAACTTGAAAATTTTTTCCCCACTTCTAAGACGTTGAACTTGATAGGAAAAATAGCTAGAGCAATTGGTATGGTCTGAGTTAAGAGATTCAAAAAAATTTTGGACTGATTTTAAGTGAAACTTCAAAGGACCATAACTTTTGCTCTGGTTATCAGGTTTTTATCTTCTCCCACGCGCATGAACTAACCCCTAAACGGAATCTCTGCCGGCACACTTTAGAGCAAACCACAGCCATTGACGGCCAAAAAAAGGGCCTGGAAAATCAAATTGCCGCTTGCGAAGCTGCTGTCCCGAACCAGATCGCCGCCGTCGCGAGCCACCTACGCGAACACAACCAGATCGGTGTTGCGAGCCACCTCCGCTGCGACGAAACCAGAGCCAGCAGATTTCTCGCGAAACCAGGCTGCCACGACGAACCACCACACGTTGACGAAGCCACGCGTTGCAGAACCACTGCGAATCAGATCGACGACGAGGGCACTTTCTGACGCGAAATCCCCATCACTGCGGCGCCGGCCACCACGCAGCCACCTGCGACGAAAAAAGCTGCCTGGAGAAGACCCGAAACCAGACGCGAACACACCTACATTGCGAGAATCCTCCTCCTCGGTTCGAAACAGAACCGTAGGCCACTGTGACAGAAATCGATGTCGATTGCGCCAATGCGACAGCCACCACGGTACCTGCAAAAAACCAGACCAGACAGACCCCCGCGAAGCAACTGATGAGTCATTATTTTCTTTTATTCCACTAGCCTTTGTGCACCCATTAGACAGTTGATTAGTGCTTAATTGTTCATCATTAGAGTGTTTTTCATCTGTTGGGCCTTATTGGGCCACTGTTCCGAATTTGGACTAATTTCACATTATTTGGCCTAATTTTTGTTTTTAATTATTTTTAGGTATTTGGGTGAAGCAATTTTGGAGCTTGGACATTAATATTTAGTTGAAGAAACTTTCCACATCATTGCCACATCATTTCCATGTCATTTCCACGTCAGAAAAGTCAATGGGTCAACATTTGAGGCCCATAGTGGCATTTTTGTAATTCTGCGGCTTATAATGGCAGTTTTGTAATTCTGAGTGGCATGGGTGATATGACCACGAATTAGGTCTGCATGAGAAGAAGGGAGCCGCTCATTCATCTTCAACCTCTCTTCAAAACCTCCATTTTCGTTCTCCAAGCTTCCATGGACGTCCCCCTTGCGGTTTTTCACGTTTTTGGCTCATTTTTACCGTTTTTATGCATATTTGACAGCACCCATTGAGGGTTTTACGTTTGGAATTCGTTTTCTTGGTTGGGCAGTTCGGTTTGTGGATTTTATTGACTTGGAACAATACCCATTCATGGGGTTTTCGCATTTATATATGATAACACTGTTTTGCATTCCATTTAAGCTTTGAAATCTCAATTTTTGCTCTTAAATTGCGTTTTCAGATTTGAAGGGTTCTTGGTTCTTCGTTCTTGGTTCTGATTTTTGTGATTTCAGTTTTGAAGTGTTTAATTACTCATTTCCATGTCTAGCTAAATTCGTGTATTGACTCCTTGATGAAAAATGCAATGAAGCTTTGAGGTTGTGCTTGTTTTGTGAAATCTGCCATGTTTTTGTTCTGAATTCGTGGAATGCATGTGGTGAATCTGTCAATGCTTAATTTACAGAGTAATTGCATGTGTTTTGTTTAAGATACGTTCATGCTTAATGTATGTAGCTTGGCTGTCACGAATTTAAGGATGTGTGCATTGCTTAATTGCATAATGAAGCTAGATTGTAATTTTCGCTTAGTGAATTATTATCTAGTGGATTGAGACAAGGCAGGGTTGGTGTTAATTTGGTGGCCTATGATAAGTGAAATTGCGTTTGAATCAGGGATGTCAATACGGTTTTAGTCACTGTAGCATTTAAATTAATCTATTGATTAACATTCTGAATCTGTCTGCCAACCCCCCTCCCCCCTGTGTTTTATTGTTGTGTTCATCTGGAAAATTGGCTTTGAATGAAAATATTGGTCGTTGGGAGACGACTTGGTTCACTTTCATGTACTGCATTTAATATGTTTTAATTTGGTGGGGTACGGCCTCTATCAAATTTGGCGCCGTTGCCGGGGACCAATCGTTTCGTTCAAAGTAAAATTTTCAGTGTGTTTGTGTTCTGTGTTTTGGTGTGTGTGTAGTTCAAGTGTGGTTGAGTTGGTATATGTTCATTGTGATGTTAATGTTGTGTTAAGTTCAGTGTCTGTTTCCATTCCTGTGTGTTTCTGTTTAGTGTAGTGAATAGTGTCGCGGCGCGCATGAATAGTGTCATTTGTAGTAGTGAATAGTGTTTGAATAGTGTCCGAATCTGGCATTTAACTTATGGATTTTTGTTTTGGTAGCTACGGAGCTTGTTTTAACTTGAAAATTTTTTCCCCACTTCTAAGACGTTGAACTTGATAGGAAAAATAGCTAGAGCAATTGGTATGGTCTGAGTTAAGAGATTCAAAAAAATTTTGGACTGATTTTAAGTGAAACTTCAAAGGAGCATAACTTTTGCTCTGGTTATCAGGTTTTTATCTTCTCCCACGCGCATGAACTAACCCCTAAACGGAATCTCTGCCGGCACACTTTAGAGCAAACCACAGCCATTGACGGCCAAAAAAAGGGCCTGGAAAATCAAATTGCCGCTTGCGAAGCCACCGTCCCGAACCAGATCGCCGCCGTCGCGAGCCACCTACGCGAACACAACCAGATCGGTGTTGCGAGCCACCTCCGCTGTGACGAAACCAGAGCCAGCAGATTTCTCGCGAAACCAGGCTGCCACGACGAACCACCACACGTTGACGAAGCACGCGTTGCAGAACCACTGCGAATCAAATCGACGACGAGGGCACTTTCTGACGCGAAATCCCCATCACTGCGGCGCCGGCCACCACGCAGCCACCTGCGACGAAAAAAGCTGCCTGGAGAAGACGCGAAACCAGACGCGAACACAACTACATTGTGAGAATCCTCCACCTCCGTTCCAAACAGAACCGCAGGCCATCGTGACACAAATCGATGTCGATTGCGCCAATGCGACAGCCACCACGGTATCTGCAAAAAACCAGACCAGACAGACCCCCGCGAAGCAACTGATGAGTCATTATTTTCTTTTATTCCACTAGCCTTTGTGCACCCATTAGACAGTTGATTAGTGCTTAATTGTTCATCATTAGAGTGTTTTTCATCAGTTGGGCTTTATTGGGCCATTGTTCCGAATTTGGACTAATTTCACATTATTTGGCCTAATTTTTGTTTTTAATTATTTTTAGGTATTTGGGTGAAGCAATTTTGGAGCTTGGACATTAATATTTAGTTGAAGAAACTTTCCACATCATTGCCACATCATTTCCATGTCATTTCCACGTCAGCAAAGTCAATGGGTCAACATTTGAGGCCCATAGTGGCATTTTTGTAATTCTGCGACTTATAATGGCAGTTTTGTAATTCTGAGTGGCATGGGTGATATGACCACGAATTAGGTCTGCATGAGAAGAAGGCAGCCGCTCATTCATCTTCAACCTCTCTTCAAAACCTCCATTTTCGTTCTCCAAGCTTCCATGGACGTCCCCCTTGCGGTTTTTCACGTTTTTGGCTCATTTTTACCGTTTTTATGCATATTTGACAGCACCCATTGAGGGTTTTACGTTTGGAATTCGTTTTCTTTGTTGGGCAGTTCGGTTTGTGGATTTTATTGACTTGGAACAATACCCATTCATGGGGTTTTCGCATTTATATATGATAACACTGTTTTGCATTCCATTTAAGCTTTGAAATCTCAATTTTTGCTCTTAAATTGCGTTTTCAGATTTGAAGGGTTCTTGGTTCTTGGTTCTTGGTTCTGATTTTTGTGATTTCAGTTTGGAAGTGTTTAATTACTCATTTCCATGTCTAGCTAAATTCGTGTATTGACTCCTTGATGAAAAATGCAATGAAGCTTTGAGGTTGTGCTTGTTTTGTGAAATCTGCCATGTTTTTGTTCTGAATTCGTGGAATGCATGTGGTGAATCTGTCAATGCTTAATTTACAGAGTAATTGCATGTGTTTTGTTTAAGATACGTTCATGCTTAATGTATGTAGCTTGGCTGTCACGAATTTAAGGATGTGTGCATTGCTTAATTGCATAATGGAGCTAGATTGTAATTTTCGCTTAGTGAATTATTATCTAGTGGATTGAGACAAGGCAGGGTTGGTGTTAATTTGGTGGCCTATGATAAGTGAAATTGCGTTTGAATCAGGGATGTCAATACGGTTTTAGTCACTGTAGCATTTAAATTAATCTATTGATTAGCATTCTGAATCTGTCTGCCAACCCCCCTCCCCCCTGTGTTTTATTGTTGTGTTCATCTGGAAAATTGGCTTTGAATGAAAATATTGGTCGTTGGGAGACGACTTGGTTCACTTTCATGTACTGCATTTAATATGTTTTAATTTGGTGGGGTACGGCCTCTATCAAATTTGGCGCCGTTGCCGGGGACCAATCGTTTCGTTCAAAGTAAAATATTCAGTGTGTTTGTGTTCTGTGTTTTGGTGTGTGTGTAGTTCAAGTGTGGTTGAGTTGGTATATGTTCATTGTGATGTTAATGTTGTGTTAAGTTGAGTGTTTGTTTCCATTCCTGTGTGTTTCTGTTTAGTGTAGTGAATAGTGTCGCGGCGCGCATGAATAGTGTCATTTGTAGTAGTGAATAGTGTTTGAATAGTGTCCGAATCTGGCATTTAACTTCTGGATTTTTGTTTTGGTAGCTACGGAGCTTGCTTTAACTTGAAATTTTTTTTCCCCACTTCTAAGACGTTGAACTTGATAGGAAAAATAGCTAGAGCAATTGGTATGGTCTGAGTTAAGAGATTCAAAAAAATTTTGGACTGATTTTAAGTGAAACTTCAAAGGACCATAACTTTTGCTCTTGTTATCAGGTTTTTATCTTCTCCCACGCGCATGAACTAACCCCTAAACGGAATCTCTGCCGGCACACTTTAGAGCAAACCACAGCCATTGACGGCCAAAAAAAGGGCCTGGAAAATCAAATTGCCGCTTGCAAAGCCGCCGTCCCGAACCAGATCACCGCCGTCGCGAGCCACCTACGCGAACACAACCAGATCGGTGTTGCGAGCCACCTCCGCTGCGACGAAACCAGAGCCAGCAGATTTCTCGCGAAACCAGGCTGCCACGACGAACCACCACACGTTGAGGAAGCCACGCGTTGCAGAACCACTGCGAATCAGATCGACGACGAGGGCACTTTCTGACGCGAAATCCCCATCACTGCGGCGCCGGCCACCACGCAGCCACCTGCGACGAAAAAAGCTGCCTGGAGAAGACGCGAAACCAGACGCGAACACACCTACATTGCGAGAATCCTCCTCCTCGGTTCGAAACAGAACCGTAGGCCACTGTGACAGAAATCGATGTCGATTGCGCCAATGCGACAGCCACCACGGTACCTGCAAAAAACCAGACCAGACAGACCCCCGCGAAGCAACTGATGAGTCATTATTTTCTTCTATTCCACTAGCCTTTGTGCACCCATTAGACAGTTGATTAGTGCTTAATTGTTCATCATTAGAGTGTTTTTCATCTGTTGGGCCTTATTGGGCCACTGTTCCGAATTTGGACTAATTTCACATTATTTGGCCTAATTTTTGTTTTTAATTATTTTTAGGTATTTGGGTGAAGCAATTTTGGAGCTTGGACATTAATATTTAGTTGAAGAAACTTTCCACATCATTGCCACATCATTTCCATGTCATTTCCACGTCAGCAAAGTCAATGGGTCAACATTTGAGGCCCATAGTGGCATTTTTGTAATTCTGCGGCTTATAATGGCAGTTTTGTAATTCTGAGTGGCATGGGTGATATGACCACGAATTAGGTCTGCATGAGAAGAAGGCAGCCGCTCATTCATCTTCAACCTCTCTTCAAAACCTCCATTTTCGTTCTCCAAGCTTCCATGGACGTCCCCCTTGCGGTTTTTCACGTTTTTGGCTCATTTTTACCGTTTTTATGCATATTTGACAGCACCCATTGAGGGTTTTACGTTTGGAATTCGTTTTCTTGGTTGGGCAGTTCGGTTTGTGGATTTTATTGACTTGGAACAATACCCATTCATGGGGTTTTCGCATTTATATATGATAACATTGTTTTGCATTCCATTTAAGCTTTGAAATCTCAATTTTTTCTCTTAAATTGCGTTTTCAGATTTGAAGGGTTCTTGGTTCTTGGTTATGATTTTTGTGATTTCAGTTTGGAAGTGTTTAATTACTCATTTCCATGTCTAGCTAAATTCGTGTATTGACTCCTTGATGAAAAATGCAATGAAGCTTTGAGGTTGTGCTTGTTTTGTGAAATCTGCCATGTTTTTGTTCTGAATTCGTGGAATGCATGTGGTGAATCTGTCAACGCTTAATTTACAGAGTAATTGCATGTGTTTTGTTTAAGATACGTTCATGCTTAATGTATGTAGCTTGGCTGTCACGAATTTAAGGATGTGTGCATTGCTTAATTGCATAATGAAGCTAGATTGTAATTTTCGCTTAGTGAATTATTATCTAGTGGATTGAGACAAGGCAGGGTTGGTGTTAATTTGGTGGCCTATGATAAGTGAAATTGCGTTTGAATCAGGGATGTCAATACGGTTTTAGTCACTGTAGCATTTAAATTAATCTATTGATTAGCATTCTGAATCTGTCTGCCAACCCCTCTCCCCCTGTGTTTTATTGTTGTGTTCATCTGGAAAATTGGCTTTGAATGAAAATATTGGTCGTTGGGAGACGACTTGGTTCACTTTCATGTACTGCATTTAATATGTTTTAATTTGGTGGGGTACGGCCTCTATCAAATTTGGCACCGTTGCCGGGGACCAATCGTTTCGTTCAAAGTAAAATTTTTAGTGTGTTTGTGTTCTGTGTTTTGGTGTGTGTGTAGTTCAAGTGTGGTTGAGTTGGTATATGTTCATTGTGATGTTAATGTTGTGTTAAGTTGAGTGTTTGTTTCCATTCCTGTGTGTTTCTGTTTAGTGTAGTGAATAGTGTCGCGGCGCGCATGAATAGTGTCATTTGTAGTAGTGAATAGTGTTTGAATAGTGTCCGAATCTGGCATTTAACTTCTGGATTTTTGTTTTGGTAGCTACGGAGCTTGTTTTAACTTGAAATTTTTTTCCCCACTTCTAAGACGTTGAACTTGATAGGAAAAATAGCTAGAGCAATTGGTATGGTCTGAGTTAAGAGATTCAAAAAAATTTTGGACTGATTTTAAGTGAAACTTCAAAGGAGCATAACTTTTGCTCTGGTTATCAGGTTTTTATCTTCTCCCACGCGCATGAACTAACCCCTAAACGGAATCTCTGCCGGCACACTTTAGAGCAAACCACAGCCATTGACGGCCAAAAAAAGGGCCCGGAAAATCAAATTGCCGCTTGCGAAGCCACCGTCCCGAACCAGATCGCCGCCGTCGCGAGCCACCTACGCGAACACAACCAGATCGGTGTTGCGAGCCACCTCCGCTGTGACGAAACCAGAGCCAGCAGATTTCTCGCGAAACCAGGCTGCCACGACGAACCACCACACGTTGACGAAGCATGCGTTGCAGAACCACTGCGAATCAGATCGACGACGAGGGCACTTTCTGACGCGAAATCCCCATCACTGCGGCGCCGGCCACCACGCAGCCACCTGCGACGAAAAAAGCTGCCTGGAGAAGACGCGAAACCAGACGCGAACACACCTACATTGCGAGAATCCTCCTCCTCGGTTCGAAACAGAACCGTAGGCCACTGTGACAGAAATCGATGTCGATTGCGCCAATGCGACAGCCACCACGGTACCTGCAAAAAACCAGACCAGACAGACCCCCGCGAAGCAACTGATGAGTCATTATTTTCTTTTATTCCACTAGCCTTTGTGCACCCATTAGACAGTTGATTAGTGCTTAATTGTTCATCATTAGAGTGTTTTTCATCTGTTGGGCTTTATTGGGCCACTGTTCCGAATTTGGACTAATTTCACATTATTTGGCCTAATTTTTGTTTTTAATTATTTTTAGGTATTTGGGTGAAGCAATTTTGGAGCTTGGACATTAATATTTAGTTGAAGAAACTTTCCACATCATTGCCACATCATTTCCATGTCATTTCCACGTCAGCAAAGTCAATGGGTCAACATTTGAGGCCCATAGTGGCATTTTTGTAATTTTGCGGCTTATAATGGCAGTTTTGTAATTCTGAGTGGCATGGGTGATATGACCACGAATTAGGTCTGCATGAGAAGAAGGCAGCCACTCATTCATCTTCAACCTCTCTTCAAAACCTCCATTTTCGTTCTCCAAGCTTCCATGGACGTCCCCCTTGCGGTTTTTCACGTTTTTGGCTCATTTTTACCGTTTTTATGCATATTTGACAGCACCCATTGAGGGTTTTACGTTTGGAATTCGTTTTCTTGGTTGGGCAGTTCGGTTTGTGGATTTTATTGACTTGGAACAATACCCATTCATGGGGTTTTCGCATTTATATATGATAACATTGTTTTGCATTCCATTTAAGCTT
Source organism: Vigna unguiculata (assembly GCF_037176805.1). Lineage (NCBI taxonomy): Eukaryota > Viridiplantae > Streptophyta > Magnoliopsida > Fabales > Fabaceae > Vigna > Vigna unguiculata. The sequence goes on along the minus strand of NC_140792.1, from coordinate 37,161,542 downwards.
TGAAATCTCAATTTTTTCTCTTAAATTGCGTTTTCAGATTTGAAGGGTTCTTGGTTCTTGGTTATGATTTTTGTGATTTCAGTTTTGAAGTGTTTAATTACTCATTTCCATGTCTAGCTAAATTCGTGTATTGACTCCTTGATGAAAAATGCAATGAAGCTTTGAGGTTGTGCTTGTTTTGTGAAATCTGCCATGTTTTTGTTCTGAATTCGTGGAATGCATGTGGTGAATCTGTCAACGCTTAATTTACAGAGTAATTGCATGTGTTTTGTTTAAGATACGTTCATGCTTAATGTATGTAGCTTGGCTGTCACGAATTTAAGGATGTGTGCATTGCTTAATTGCATAATGAAGCTAGATTGTAATTTTCGCTTAGTGAATTATTATCTAGTGGATTGAGACAAGGCAGGGTTGGTGTTAATTTGGTGGCCTATGATAAGTGAAATTGTGTTTGAATCAGGGATGTCAATACGGTTTTAGTCACTGTAGCATTTAAATTAATCTATTGATTAGCATTCTGAATCTGTCTGCCAACCCCTCTCCCCCTGTGTTTTATTGTTGTGTTCATCTGGAAAATTGGCTTTGAATGAAAATATTGGTCGTTGGGAGACGACTTGGTTCACTTTCATGTACTGCATTTAATATGTTTTAATTTGGTGGGGTACGGCCTCTATCAAATTTGGCACCGTTGCCGGGGACCAATCGTTTCGTTCAAAGTAAAATTTTTAGTGTGTTTGTGTTCTGTGTTTTGGTGTGTGTGTAGTTCAAGTGTGGTTGAGTTGGTATATGTTCATTCTGATGTTAATGTTGTGTTAAGTTCAGTGTCTGTTTCCATTCCTGTGTGTTTCTGTTTAGTGTAGTGAATAGTGTCGCGGCGCGCATGAATAGTGTCATTTGTAGTAGTGAATAGTGTTTGAATAGTGTCCGAATCTGGCATTTAACTTCTGGATTTTTGTTTTGGTAGCTACGGAGCTTGTTTTAACTTGAAATTTTTTTTCCCCACTTCTAAGACGTTGAACTTGATAGGAAAAATAGCTAGAGCAATTGGTATGGTCTGAGTTAAGAGATTCAAAAAAATTTTGGACTGATTTTAAGTGAAACTTCAAAGGAGCATAACTTTTGCTCTGGTTATCAGGTTTTTATCTTCTCCCACGCGCATGAACTAACCCCTAAACGGAATCTCTGCCGGCACACTTTAGAGCAAACCACAGCCATTGACGGCCAAAAAAAGGGCCTGGAAAATCAAATTGCCGCTTGCGAAGCCACCGTCCCGAACCAGATCGCCGCCGTCGCGAGCCACCTACGCGAACACAACCAGATCGGTGTTGCGAGCCACCTCCGCTGTGACGAAACCAGAGCCAGCAGATTTCTCGCGAAACCAGGCTGCCACGACGAACCACCACACGTTGACGAAGCACGCGTTGCAGAACCGCTGCGAATCAGATCGACGACGAGGGCACTTTCTGACGCGAAATCCCCATCACTGCGGCGCCGGCCACCACGCAGCCACCTGCGACGAAAAAAGCTGCCTGGAGAAGACGCGAAACCAGACGCGAACACAACTACATTGTGAGAATCCTCCACTTCCGTTCCAAACAGAACCGCAGGCCATCGTGACAGAAATCGATGTCGATTGCGCCAATGCGACAGCCACCACGGTATCTGCAAAAAACCAGACCAGACAGACCCCCGCGAAGCAACTGATGAGTCATTATTTTCTTTTATTCCACTAGCCTTTGTGCACCCATTAGACAGTTGATTAGTGCTTAATTGTTCATCATTAGAGTGTTTTTCATCAGTAGGGCTTTATTGGGCCATTGTTCCGAATTTGGACTAATTTCACATTATTTGGCCTAATTTTTGTTTTTAATTATTTTTAGGTATTTGGGTGAAGCAATTTTGGAGCTTGGACATTAATATTTAGTTGAAGAAACTTTCCACATCATTGCCACATCATTTCCATGTCATTTCCACGTCAGCAAAGTCAATGGGTCAACATTTGAGGCCCATAGTGGCATTTTTTTAATTCTGCGACTTATAATGGCAGTTTTGTAATTCTGAGTGGCATGGGTGATATGACCACGAATTAGGTCTGCATGAGAAGAAGGCAGCTGCTCATTCATCTTCAACCTCTCTTCAAAACCTCCATTTTCGTTCTCCAAGCTTCCATGGACGTCCCCCTTGCGGTTTTTCACGTTTTTGGCTCATTTTTACCGTTTTTATGCATATTTGACAGCACCCATTGAGGGTTTTACGTTTGGAATTCGTTTTCTTGGTTGGGCAGTTCGGTTTGTGGATTTTATTGACTTGGAACAATACCCATTCATGGGGTTTTCGCATTTATATATGATAACACTGTTTTGCATTCCATTTAAGCTTTGAAATCTCAATTTTTGCTCTTAAATTGCGTTTTCAGATTTGAAGGGTTCTTGGTTCTTGGTTCTTGGTTCTGATTTTTGTGATTTCAGTTTGGAAGTGTTTAATTACTCATTTCCATGTCTAGCTAAATTCGTGTATTGACTCCTTGATGAAAAATGCAATGAAGCTTTGAGGTTGTGCTTGTTTTGTGAAATCTGCCATGTTTTTGTTCTGAATTCGTGGAATGCATGTGGTGAATCTGTCAATGCTTAATTTACAGAGTAATTGCATGTGTTTTGTTTAAGATACGTTCATGCTTAATGTATGTAGCTTGGCTGTCACGAATTTAAGGATGTGTGCATTGCTTAATTGCATAATGGAGCTAGATTGTAATTTTCGCTTAGTGAATTATTATCTAGTGGATTGAGACAAGGCAGGGTTGGTGTTAATTTGGTGGCCTATGATAAGTGAAATTGCGTTTGAATCAGGGATGTCAATACGGTTTTAGTCACTGTAGCATTTAAATTAATCTATTGATTAGCATTCTGAATCTGTCTGCCAACCCCCCTCCCCCCTGTGTTTTATTGTTGTGTTCATCTGGAAAATTGGCTTTGAATGAAAATATTGGTCGTTGGGAGACGACTTGGTTCACTTTCATGTACTGCATTTAATATGTTTTAATTTGGTGGGGTACGGCCTCTATCAAATTTGGCGCCGTTGCCGGGGACCAATCGTTTCGTTGAAAGTAAAATATTCAGTGTGTTTGTGTTCTGTGTTTTGGTGTGTGTGTAGTTCAAGTGTGGTTGAGTTGGTATATGTTCATTGTGATGTTAATGTTGTGTTAAGTTGAGTGTTTGTTTCCATTCCTGTGTGTTTCTGTTTAGTGTAGTGAATAGTGTCGCGGCGCGCATGAATAGTGTCATTTGTAGTAGTGAATAGTGTTTGAATAGTGTCCGAATCTGGCATTTAACTTATGGATTTTTGTTTTGGTAGCTACGGAGCTTGCTTTAACTTGAAATTTTTTTTCCCCACTTCTAAGACGTTGAACTTGATAGGAAAAATAGCTAGAGCAATTGGTATGGTCTGAGTTAAGAGATTCAAAAAAATTTTGGACTGATTTTAAGTGAAACTTCAAAGGACCATAACTTTTGCTCTGGTTATCAGGTTTTTATCTTCTCCCACGCGCATGAACTAACCCCTAAACGGAATCTCTGCCGGCACACTTTAGAGCAAACCACAGCCATTGACGGCCAAAAAAAGGGCCTGAAAAATCAAATTGCCGCTTGCAAAGCCGCCGTCCCGAACCAGATCACCGCCGTCGCGAGCCACCTACGCGAACACAACCAGATCGGTGTTGCGAGCCACCTCCGCTGCGACGAAACCAGAGCCAGCAGATTTCTCGCGAAACCAGGCTGCCACGACGAACCACCACACGTTGACGAAGCCACGCGTTGCAGAACCACTGCAAATCAGATCGACGACGAGGGCACTTTCTGACGCGAAATCCCCATCACTGCGGCGCCGGCCACCACGCAGCCACCTGCGACGAAAAAAGCTGCCTGGAGAAGACGCGAAACCAGACGCGAACACACCTACATTGCGAGAATCCTCCTCCTCGGTTCGAAACAGAACCGTAGGCCACTGTGACAGAAATCGATGTCGATTGCGCCAATGCGACAGCCACCACGGTACCTGCAAAAAACCAGACCAGACAGACCCCCGCGAAGCAACTGATGAGTCATTATTTTCTTCTATTCCACTAGCCTTTGTGCACCCATTAGACAGTTGATTAGTGCTTAATTGTTCATCATTAGAGTGTTTTTCATCTGTTGGGCCTTATTGGGCCACTGTTCCGAATTTGGACTAATTTCACATTATTTGGCCTAATTTTTGTTTTTAATTATTTTTAGGTATTTGGGTGAAGCAATTTTGGAGCTTGGACATTAATATTTAGTTGAAGAAACTTTCCACATCATTGCCACATCATTTCCATGTCATTTCCACGTCAGCAAAGTCAATGGGTCAACATTTGAGGCCCATAGTGGCATTTTTGTAATTCTGCGGCTTATAATGGCAGTTTTGTAATTCTGAGTGGCATGGGTGATATGACCACGAATTAGGTCTGCATGAGAAGAAGGCAGCCGCTCATTCATCTTCAACCTCTCTTCAAAACCTCCATTTTCGTTCTCCAAGCTTCCATGGACGTCCCCCTTGCGGTTTTTCACGTTTTTGGCTCATTTTTACCGTTTTTATGCATATTTGACAGCACCCATTGAGGGTTTTACGTTTGGAATTCGTTTTCTTGGTTGGGCAGTTCGGTTTGTGGATTTTATTGACTTGGAACAATACCCATTCATGGGGTTTTCGCATTTATATATGAAAACACTGTTTTGCATTCCATTTAAGCTTTGAAATCTCAATTTTTGCTCTTAAATTGCGTTTTCAGATTTGAAGGGTTCTTGGTTCTTCGTTCTTGGTTCTGATTTTTGTGATTTCAGTTTTGAAGTGTTTAATTACTCATTTCCATGTCTAGCTAAATTCGTGTATTGACTCCTTGATGAAAAATGCAATGAAGCTTTGAGGTTGTGCTTGTTTTGTGAAATCTGCCATGTTTTTGTTCTGAATTCGTGGAATGCATGTGGTGAATCTGTCAATGCTTAATTTACAGAGTAATTGCATGTGTTTTGTTTAAGATACGTTCATGCTTAATGTATGTAGCTTGGCTGTCACGAATTTAAGGATGTGTGCATTGCTTAATTGCATAATGAAGCTAGATTGTAATTTTCGCTTAGTGAATTATTATCTAGTGGATTGAGACAAGGCAGGGTTGGTGTTAATTTGGTGGCCTATGATAAGTGAAATTGCGTTTGAATCAGGGATGTCAATACGGTTTTAGTCACTGTAGCATTTAAATTAATCTATTGATTAACATTCTGAATCTGTCTGCCAACCTCCCTCCCCCCTGTGTTTTATTGTTGTGTTCATCTGGAAAATTGGCTTTGAATGAAAATATTGGTCGTTGGGAGACGACTTGGTTCACTTTCATGTACTGTATTTAATATGTTTTAATTTGGTGGGGTACGGCCTCTATCAAATTTGGCGCCGTTGCCGGGGACCAATCGTTTCGTTCAAAGTAAAATTTTCAGTGTGTTTGTGTTCTGTGTTTTGGTGTGTGTGTAGTTCAAGTGTGGTTGAGTTGGTATATGTTCATTGTGATGTTAATGTTGTGTTAAGTTCAGTGTCTGTTTCCATTCCTGTGTGTTTCTGTTTAGTGTAGTGAATAGTGTCGCGGCGCGCATGAATAGTGTCATTTGTAGTAGTGAATAGTGTTTGAATAGTGTCCGAATCTGGCATTTAACTTATGGATTTTTGTTTTGGTAGCTACGGAGCTTGTTTTAACTTGAAAATTTTTTCCCCACTTCTAAGACGTTGAACTTGATAGGAAAAATAGCTAGAGCAATTGGTATGGTCTGAGTTAAGAGATTCAAAAAAATTTTGGACTGATTTTAAGTGAAACTTCAAAGGACCATAACTTTTGCTCTGGTTATCAGGTTTTTATCTTCTCCCACGCGCATGAACTAACCCGTAAACGGAATCTCTGCCGGCACACTTTAGAGCAAACCACAGCCATTGACGGCCAAAAAAAGGGCCTGGAAAATCAAATTGCCGCTTGCGAAGCCGTCGTCCCGAACCAGATCGCTGCCGTCGCGAGCCACCTACGCGAACACAACCAGATCGGTGTTGCGAGCCACCTCCGCTGCGACGAAACCAGAGCCAACAGATTTCTCGCGAAACCAGGCTGCCACGACGAACCACCACACGTTGACGAAGCCACGCGTTGCAGAACCACTGCGAATCAGATCGACGACGAGGGCACTTTCTGACGCGAAATCCCCATCACTGCGGCGCCGGCCACCACGCAGCCACCTGCGACGAAAAAAGCTGCCTGGAGAAGACGCGAAACCAGACGCGAACACACCTACATTGCGAGAATCCTCCTCCTCGGTTCGAAACAGAACCGTAGGCCACTGTGACAGAAATCGATGTCGATTGCGCCAATGCGACAGCTACCACGGTACCTGCAAAAAACCAGACCAGACAGACCCCCGCGAAGCAACTGATGAGTCATTATTTTCTTTTATTCCACTAGCCTTTGTGCACCCATTAGACAGTTGATTAGTGCTTAATTGTTCATCATTAGAGTGTTTTTCATCTGTTGGGCTTTATTGGGCCACTGTTCCGAATTTGGACTAATTTCACATTATTTGGCCTAATTTTTGTTTTTAATTATTTTTAGGTATTTGGGTGAAGCAATTTTGGAGCTTGGACATTAATATTTAGTTGAAGAAACTTTCCACATCATTGCCACATCATTTCCATGTCATTTCCACGTCAGCAAAGTCAATGGGTCAACATTTGAGGCCCATAGCGGCATTTTTGTAATTCTGCGGCTTATAATGGCAGTTTTGTAATTCTGAGTGGCATGGGTGATATGACCACGAATTAGGTCTGCATGAGAAGAAGGCAGCCACTCATTCATCTTCAACCTCTCTTCAAAACCTCCATTTTCGTTCTCCAAGCTTCCATGGACGTCCCCCTTGCGGTTTTTCACGTTTTTGGCTCATTTTTACCGTTTTTATGCATATTTGACAGCACCCATTGAGGGTTTTACGTTTGGAATTCGTTTTCTTGGTTGGGCAGTTCGGTTTGTGGATTTTATTGACTTGGAACAATACCCATTCATGGGGTTTTCGCATTTATATATGATAACATTGTTTTGCATTCCATTTAAGCTTTGAAATCTCAATTTTTTCTCTTAAATTGCGTTTTCAGATTTGAAGGGTTCTTGGTTCTTGGTTATGATTTTTGTGATTTCAGTTTTGAAGTGTTTAATTACTCATTTCCATGTCTAGCTAAATTCGTGTATTGACTCCTTGATGAAAAATGCAATGAAGCTTTGAGGTTGTGCTTGTTTTGTGAAATCTGCCATGTTTTTGTTCTGAATTCGTGGAATGCATGTGGTGAATCTGTCAACGCTTAATTTACAGAGTAATTGCATGTGTTTTGTTTAAGATACGTTCATGCTTAATGTATGTAGCTTGGCTGTCACGAATTTAAGGATGTGTGCATTGCTTAATTGCATAATGAAGCTAGATTATAATTTTCGCTTAGTGAATTATTATCTAGTGGATTGAGACAAGGCAGGGTTGGTGTTAATTTGGTGGCCTATGATAAGTTAAATTGCGTTTGAATCAGGGATGTCAATACGGTTTTAGTCACTGTAGCATTTAAATTAATCTATTGATTAGCATTCTGAATCTGTCTGCCAACCCCCCTCCCCCCTGTGTTTTATTGTTGTGTTCATCTGGAAAATTGGCTTTGAATGAAAATATTGGTCGTTGGGAGATGACTTGGTTCACTTTCATGTACTGCATTTAATATGTTTTAATTTGGTGGGGTACGACCTCTATCAAATTTGGCGCCGTTGCCGGGGACCAATCGTTTCGTTCAAAGTAAAATTTTCAGTGTGTTTGTGTTCTGTGTTTTGGTGTGTGTGTGTAGTTCAAGTGTGGTTGAGTTGGTATATGTTCATTGTGATGTTAATGTTGTGTTAAGTTCAGTGTCTGTTTCCATTCCTGTGTGTTTCTGTTTAGTGTAGTGAATAGTGTCGCGGCGCGCATGAATAGTGTCATTTGTAGTAGTGAATAGTGTTTGAATAGTGTCCGAATCTGGCATTTAACTTCTGGATTTTTGTTTTGGTAGCTACGGAGCTTGTTTTAACTTGAAATTTTTTTTCCCCACTTCTAAGACGTTGAACTTGATAGGAAAAATAGCTAGAGCAATTGGTATGGTCTGAGTTAAGAGATTCAAAAAAATTTTGGACTGATTTTAAGTGAAACTTCAAAGGAGCATAACTTTTGCTCTGGTTATCAGGTTTTTATCTTCTCCCACGCGCATGAACTAACCCCTAAACGGAATCTCTGCCGGTACACTTTAGAGCAAACCACAGCCATTGACGGCCAAAAAAAGGGCCTGGAAAATCAAATTGCCGCTTGCGAAGCCACCGTCCCGAACCAGATCGCCGCCGTCGCGAGCCACCTACGCGAACACAACCAGATCGGTGTTGCGAGCCACCTCCGCTGCGACGAAACCAGAGCCAGCAGATGTCTCGCGAAACCAGGCTGCCATGACGAACCACCACACGTTGACGAAGCCACGCGTTGCAGAACCACTGCGAATCAGATCGACGACGAGGGCACTTTCTGACGCGAAATCCCCATCACTACGGCGCCGGCCACCACGCAGCCACCTGCTACGAAAAAAGCTGCCTGGAGAAGACGCGAAACCAGACGCGAACACACCTACATTGCGAGAATCCTCCACCTCCGTTCCAAACAGAACCGCAGGCCACCGTGACAGAAATCGATGTCGATTGCGCCAATGCGACAGCCACCACGGTACTTGCAAAAAACCAGACCAGACAGACCCCCGCGAAGCAACTGATGAGTCATTATTTTCTTTTATTACACTAGCCTTTGTGCACCCATTAGACAGTTGATTAGTGCTTAATTGTTCATCATTAGAGTGTTTTTCATCTGTTGGGCTTTATTGGGCCACTATTCCGAATTTGGACTAATTTCACATTATTTGGCCTAATTTTTGTTTTTAATTATTTTTAGGTATTTGGGTGAAGCAATTTTGGAGCTTGGACATTAATATTTAGTTGAAGAAACTTTCCACATCATTGCCACATCATTTCCATGTCATTTCCACGTCAGCAAAGTCAATGGGTCAACATTTGAGGCCCATAGTGGCATTTTTGTAATTCTGCGGCTTATAATGGCAGTTTTGTAATTCTGAGTGGCATGGGTGATATGACCACGAATTAGGTCTGCATGAGAAGAAGGCAGCCGCTCATTCATCTTCAACCTCTCTTCAAAACCTCCATTTTCGTTCTCCAAGCTTCCATGGACGTCCCCCTTGCGGTTTTTCACGTTTTTGGCTCATTTTTACCGTTTTTATGCATATTTGACAGCACCCATTGAGGGTTTTACGTTTGGAATTCGTTTTCTTGGTTGGGCAGTTCGGTTTGTGGATTTTATTGACTTGGAACAATACCCATTCATGGGGTTTTCGCATTTATATATGATAACACTGTTTTGCATTCCATTTAAGCTTTGAAATCTCAATTTTTGCTCTTAAATTGCGTTTTCAGATTTGAAGGGTTCTTGGTTCTTGGTTCTTGGTTCTGATTTTTGTGATTTCAGTTTTGAAGTGTTTAATTACTCATTTCCATGTCTAGCTAAATTCGTGTATTGACTCCTTGATGAAAAATGCAATGAAGCTTTGAGGTTGTGCTTGTTTTGTGAAATCTGCCATGTTTTTGTTCTGAATTCGTGGAATGCATGTGGTGAATCTGTCAATGCTTAATTTACAGAGTAATTGCATGTGTTTTGTTTAAGATACGTTCATGCTTAATGTATGTAGCTTGGCTGTCACGAATTTAAGGATGTGTGCATTGCTTAATTGCATAATGAAGCTAGATTGTAATTTTCGCTTAGTGAATTATTATCTAGTGGATTGAGACAAGGCAGGGTTGGTGTTAATTTGGTGGCCTATAATAAGTGAAATTGCGTTTGAATTAGGGATGTCAATACGGTTTTAGTCACTGTAGCATTTAAATTAATCTATTGATTAGCATTCTGAATCTGTCTGCCAACCCCCCTCCCCCCTGTGTTTTATTGTTGTGTTCATCTGGAAAATTGGCTTTGAATGAAAATATTGGTTGTTGGGAGACGACTTGGTTCACTTTCATGTACTGCATTTAATATGTTTTAATTTGGTGGGGTACGGCCTCTATCAAATTTGGCGCCGTTGCCGGGGACCAATCGTTTGTTCAAAGTAAAATTTTCAGTGTGTTTGTGTTCTGTGTTTTGGTGTGTGTGTGTAGTTCAAGTGTGGTTGAGTTGGTATATGTTCATTGTGATGTTAATGTTGTGTTAAGTTCAGTGTCTGTTTCCATTCCTGTGTGTTTCTGTTTAGTGTAGTGAATAGTGCCGCGGCGCGCATGAATAGTGTCATTTGTAGTAGTGAATAGTGTTTGAATAGTGTCCGAATCTGGCATTTAACTTCTGGATTTTTGTTTTGGTAGCTACGGAGCTTGTTTTAACTTGAAATTTTTTTTCCCCACTTCTAAGACGTTGAACTTGATAGGAAAAATAGCTAGAGCAATTGGTATGGTCTGAGTTAAGAGATTCAAAAAAATTTTGGACTGATTTTAAGTGAAACTTCAAAGGAGCATAACTTTTGCTCTGGTTATCAGGTTTTTATCTTCTCCCACGTGCATGAACTAACCCCTAAACGGAATCTCTGCCGGTACACTTTAGAGCAAACCACAGCCATTGACGGCCAAAAAAAGGGCCTGGAAAATCAAATTGCCGCTTGCGAAGCCACCGTCCCGAACCAGATCGCCGCCGTCGCGAGCCACCTACGCGAACACAACCAGATCGGTGTTGCGAGCCACCTCCGCTGCGACGAAACCAGAGCCAGCAGATGTCTCGCGAAACCAGGCTGCCATGACGAACCACCACACGTTGACGAAGCCACGCGTTGCAGAACCACTGCGAATCAGATCGACGACGAGGGCACTTTCTGACGCGAAATCCCCATCACTACGGCGCCGGCCACCACGCAGCCACCTGCTACGAAAAAAGCTGCCCGGAGAAGACGCGAAACCAGACGCGAACACACCTACATTGCGAGAATCCTCCACCTCCGTTCCAAACAGAACCGCAGGCCACCGTGACAGAAATCGATGTCGATTGCGCCAATGCGACAGCCACCACGGTACTTGCAAAAAACCAGACCAGACAGACCCCCGCGAAGCAACTGATGAGTCATTATTTTCTTTTATTACACTAGCCTTTGTGCACCCATTAGACAGTTGATTAGTGCTTAATTGTTCATCATTAGAGTGTTTTTCATCTGTTGGGCTTTATTGGGCCACTATTCCGAATTTGGACTAATTTCACATTATTTGGCCTAATTTTTGTTTTTAATTATTTTTAGGTATTTGGGTGAAGCAATTTTGGAGCTTGGACATTAATATTTAGTTGAAGAAACTTTCCACATCATTGCCACATCATTTCCATGTCATTTCCACGTCAGCAAAGTCAATGGGTCAACATTTGAGGCCCATAGTGGCATTTTTGTAATTCTGCGGCTTATAATGGCAGTTTTGTAATTCTGAGTGGCATGGGTGATATGACCACGAATTAGGTCTGCATGAGAAGAAGGCAGCCGCTCATTCATCTTCAACCTCTCTTCAAAACCTCCATTTTCGTTCTCCAAGCTTCCATGGACGTCCCCCTTGCGGTTTTTCACGTTTTTGGCTCATTTTTACCGTTTTTATGCATATTTGACAGCACCCATTGAGGGTTTTACGTTTGGAATTCGTTTTCTTGGTTGGGCAGTTCGGTTTGTGGATTTTATTGACTTGGAACAATACCCATTCATGGGGTTTTCGCATTTATATATGATAACACTGTTTTGCATTCCATTTAAGCTTTGAAATCTCAATTTTTGCTCTTAAATTGCGTTTTCAGATTTGAAGGGTTCTTGGTTCTTGGTTCTTGGTTCTGATTTTTGTGATTTCAGTTTTGAAGTGTTTAATTACTCATTTCCATGTCTAGCTAAATTCGTGTATTGACTCCTTGATGAAAAATGCAATGAAGCTTTGAGGTTGTGCTTGTTTTGTGAAATCTGCCATGTTTTTGTTCTGAATTCGTGGAATTCATGTGGTGAATCTGTCAATGCTTAATTTACAGAGTAATTGCATGTGTTTTGTTTAAGATACGTTCATGCTTAATGTATGTAGCTTGGCTGTCACGAATTTAAGGATGTGTGCATTGCTTAATTGCATAATGAAGCTAGATTGTAATTTTCGCTTAGTGAATTATTATCTAGTGGATTGAGACAAGGCAGGGTTGGTGTTAATTTGGTGGCCTATAATAAGTGAAATTGCGTTTGAATTAGGGATGTCAATACGGTTTTAGTCACTGTAGCATTTAAATTAATCTATTGATTAGCATTCTGAATCTGTCTGCCAACCCCCCTCCCCCCTGTGTTTTATTGTTGTGTTCATCTGGAAAATTGGCTTTGAATGAAAATATTGGTCGTTGGGAGACGACTTGGTTCACTTTCATGTACTGCATTTAATATGTTTTAATTTGGTGGGGTACGGCCTCTATCAAATTTGGCGCCGTTGCCGGGGACCAATCGTTTCGTTCAAAGTAAAATTTTCAGTGTGTTTGTGTTCTGTGTTTTGGTGTGTGTGTGTAGTTCAAGTGTGGTTGAGTTGGTATATGTTCATTGTGATGTTAATGTTGTGTTAAGTTCAGTGTCTGTTTCCATTCCTGTGTGTTTCTGTTTAGTGTAGTGAATAGTGTCGCGGCGCGCATGAATAGTGTCATTTGTAGTAGTGAATAGTGTTTGAATAGTGTCTTAATCTGGCATTTAACTTCTGGATTTTTGTTTTGGTAGCTACGGAGCTTGTTTTAACTTAAAATTTTTTTTCCCCACTTCTAAGATGTTGAACTTGATAGGAAAAATAGCTAGAGCAGTTGGTATGGTCTGAGTTAAGAGATTCAAAAAAAATTTGGATTGATTTCAAGTGAAACTTCAAAGGACCATAACTTTTGCTCTGGTTATCAGGTTTTTATCTTCTCCCACGCGCATGAACTAACCCCTAAACGGAATCTCTGCCGGTACACTTTAGAGCAAACCACAGCCATTGACGGCCAAAAAAAGGGCCTGGAAAATCAAATTGCCGCTTGCGAAGCCACCGTCCCGAACCAGATCGCCGCCGTCGCGAGCCACCTACGCGAACACAACCAGATCGGTGTTGCGAGCCACCTCCGCTGTGACGGAACCAGAGCCAGCAGATTTCTCGCGAAACCAGGCTGCCACGACGAACCACCACACGTTGACGAAGCCACGCGTTGCAGAACCACTGCGAATCAGATCGACGACGAGGGCACTTTCTGACGCGAAATCCACATCACTGCGGCGCCGGCCACCACGCAGCCACCTGCGACGAAAAAAGCTGCCTGGAGAAGACGCGAAACCAGACGCGAACACAACTACATTGTGAGAATCCTCCACCTCCGTTCCAAACAGAACCGCAGGCCACCGTGACAGAAATCGATGTCGATTGCGCCAATGCGACAGCCACCACGGTACCTGCAAAAAACCAGACCAGACAGACCCCCGCGAAGCAACTGATGAGTCATTATTTTCTTTTATTCCACTAGCCTTTGTGCACCCATTAGACAGCTGATTAGTGCTTAATTGTTCATCATTAGAGTGTTTTTCATCTGTTGGGCTTTATTGGGCCATTGTTCCGAATTTGGACTAATTTCACATTATTTGGCCTAATTTTTGTTTTTAATTATTTTTAGGTATTTGGGTGAAGCAATTTTGGAGCTTGGACATTAATATTTAGTTGAAGAAACTTTCCACATCATTGCCACATCATTTCCATGTCATTTCCACGTCAGCAAAGTCAATGGGTCAACATTTGAGGCCCATAGTGGCATTTTTGTAATTCTGCGGCTTATAATGGCAGTTTTGTAATTCTGAGTGGCATGGGTGATATGACCACGAATTAGGTCTGCATGAGAAGAAGGCAGCCGCTCATTCATCTTCAACCTCTCTTCAAAACCTCCATTTTCGTTCTCCAAGCTTCCATGGACGTCCCCCTTGCGGTTTTTCACGTTTTTGGCTCATTTTTACCGTTTTTATGCATATTTGACAGCACCCATTGAGGGTTTTACGTTTGGAATTCGTTTTCTTGGTTGGGCAGTTCGGTTTGTGGATTTTATTGACTTGGAACAATACCCATTCATGGGGTTTTCACATTTATATATGATAACACTGTTTTGCATTCCATTTAAGCTTTGAAATCTCAATTTTTGCTCTTAAATTGCGTTTTCAGATTTGAAGGGTTCTTGGTTCTTGGTTCTTGGTTCTGATTTTTGTGATTTCAGTTTGGAAGTGTTTAATTACTCATTTCCATGTCTAGCTAAATTCGTGTATTGACTCCTTGATGAAAAATGCAATGAAGCTTTGAGGTTGTGCTTGTTTTGTGAAATCTGCCATGTTTTTGTTCTGAATTCGTGGAATGCATGTGGTGAATCTGTCAATGCTTAATTTACAGAGTAATTGCATGTGTTTTGTTTAAGATACGTTCATGCTTAATGTATGTAGCTTGGCTGTCACGAATTTAAGGATGTGTGCATTGCTTAATTGCATAATGAAGCTAGATTGTAATTTTCGCTTAGTGAATTATTATCTAGTGGATTGAGACAAGGCAGGGTTGGTGTTAATTTGGTGGCCTATGATAAGTGAAATTGCGTTTGAATCAGGGATGTCAATACGGTTTTAGTCACTGTAGCATTTAAATTAATCTATTGATTAGCATTCTGAATCTGTCTGCCAACCCCCCTCCCCCCTATGTTTTATTGTTGTGTTCATCTGGAAAATTGGCTTTGAATGAAAATATTGGTCGTTGGGAGACGACTTGGTTCACTTTCATGTACTGCATTTAATATGTTTTAATTTGGTGGGGTACGGCCTCTATCAAATTTGGCGATGTTGCCGGGGACCAATCGTTTCGTTCAAAGTAAAATTTTCAGTGTGTTTGTGTTCTGTGTTTTGGTGTGTGTGTAGTTCAAGTGTGGTTGAGTTGGTATATGTTCATTGTGATGTTAATGTTGTGTTAAGTTCAGTGTCTGTTTCCATTCCTGTGTGTTTCTGTTTAGTGTAGTGAATAGTGTCGCGGCGCGCAAGAATAGTGTCATTTGTAGTAGTGAATAGTGTTTGAATAGTGTCCGAATCTGGCATTTAACTTCTGGATTTTTGTTTTGGTAGCTACGGAGCTTGTTTTAACTTGAAATTTTTTTTCCCCACTTCTAAGACGTTGAACTTGATAGGAAAAATAGCTAGAGCAATTGGTATGGTCTGAGTTAAGAGATTCAAACAAATTTTGGACTGATTTTAAGTGAAACTTCAAAGGAGCATAACTTTTGCTCTGGTTATCAGGTTTTTATCTTCTCCCACGCGCATGAACTAACCCCTAAACGGAATCTCTGCCGGTACACTTTAGAGCAAACCACAGCCATTACCGGCCAAAAAAAGGGCCTGGAAAATCAAATTGCCGCTTGCGAGGCCACCGTCCCGAACCAGATCGCCGCCGTCGCGAGCCACCTACGCGAACACAACCAGATCGGTGTTGCGAGCCACCTCCGCTGTGACGAAACCAGAGCCAGCAGATTTCTCGCGAAACCAGGCTGCCACGACGAACCACCACACGTTGACGAAGCCACGCGTTGCAGAACCACTGCGAATCAGATCGACGACGAGGGCACTTTCTGACGCGAAATCCACATCACTGCGGCGCCGGCCACCACGCAGCCACCTGCGACGAAAAAAGCTGCCTGGAGAAGACGCGAAACCAGACGCGAACACAACTACATTGTGAGAATCCTCCACCTCCGTTCCAAACAGAACCGCAGGCCACCGTGACAGAAATCGATGTCAATTGCGCCAATGCGACAGCCACCATGGTACCTGCAAAAAACCAGACCAGACAGACCCCCGCGAAGCAACTGATGAGTCATTATTTTCTTTTATTCCACTAGCCTTTGTGCACCCATTAGACAGTTGATTAGTGCTTAATTGTTCATCATTAGAGTGTTTTTCATCTGTTGGGCTTTATTGGGCCATTGTTCCGAATTTGGACTAATTTCACATTATTTGGCCTAATTTTTGTTTTTAATTATTTTTAGGTATTTGGGTGAAGCAATTTTGGAGCTTGGACATTAATATTTAGTTGAAGAAACTTTCCACATCATTGCCACATCATTTCCATGTCATTTCCACGTCAGCAAAGTCAATGGGTCAACATTTGAGGCCCATAGTGGCATTTTTGTAATTCTGCGGCTTATAATGGCAGTTTTGTAATTCTGAGTGGCATGGGTGATATGACCACGAATTAGGTCTGCATGAGAAGAAGGCAGCCGCTCATTCATCTTCAACCTCTCTTCAAAACCTCCATTTTCGTTCTCCAAGCTTCCATGGACGTCCCCCTTGCGGTTTTTCACGTTTTTGGCTCATTTTTACCGTTTTTATGCATATTTGACAGCACCCATTGAGGGTTTTACGTTTGGAATTCGTTTTCTTGGTTGGGCAGTTCGGTTTGTGGATTTTATTGACTTGGAACAATACCCATTCATGGGGTTTTCACATTTATATATGATAACACTGTTTTGCATTCCATTTAAGCTTTGAAATCTCAATTTTTGCTCTTAAATTGCGTTTTCAGATTTGAAGGGTTCTTGGTTCTTGGTTCTTGGTTCTGATTTTTGTGATTTCAGTTTGGAAGTGTTTAATTACTCATTTCCATGTCTAGCTAAATTCGTGTATTGACTCCTTGATGAAAAATGCAATGAAGCTTTGAGGTTGTGCTTGTTTTGTGAAATCTGCCATGTTTTTGTTCTGAATTCGTGGAATGCATGTGGTGAATCTGTCAATGCTTAATTTACAGAGTAATTGCATGTGTTTTGTTTAAGATACGTTCATGCTTAATGTATGTAGCTTGGCTGTCACGAATTTAAGGATGTGTGCATTGCTTAATTGCATAATGAAGCTAGATTGTAATTTTCGCTTAGTGAATTATTATCTAGTGGATTGAGACAAGGCAGGGTTGGTGTTAATTTGGTGGCCTATGATAAGTGAAATTGCGTTTGAATCAGGGATGTCAATACGGTTTTAGTCACTGTAGCATTTAAATTAATCTATTGATTAGCATTCTGAATCTGTCTGCCAACCCCCCTCCCCCCTATGTTTTATTGTTGTGTTCATCTGGAAAATTGGCTTTGAATGAAAATATTGGTCGTTGGGAGACGACTTGGTTCACTTTCATGTACTACATTTAATATGTTTTAATTTGGTGGGGTACGGCCTCTATCAAATTTGGCGATGTTGCCGGGGACCAATCGTTTCGTTCAAAGTAAAATTTTCAGTGTGTTTGTGTTCTGTGTTTTGGTGTGTGTGTAGTTCAAGTGTGGTTGAGTTGGTATATGTTCATTGTGATGTTAATGTTGTGTTAAGTTCAGTGTCTGTTTCCATTCCTGTGTGTTTCTGTTTAGTGTAGTGAATAGTGTCGCGGCGCGCAAGAATAGTGTCATTTGTAGTAGTGAATAGTGTTTGAATAGTGTCCGAATCTGGCATTTAACTTCTGGATTTTTGTTTTGGTAGCTACGGAGCTTGTTTTAACTTGAAATTTTTTTTCCCCACTTCTAAGACGTTGAACTTGATAGGAAAAATAGCTAGAGCAATTGGTATGGTCTGAGTTAAGAGATTCAAAAAAATTTTGGACTGATTTTAAGTGAAACTTCAAAGGAGCATAACTTTTGCTCTGGTTATCAGGTTTTTATCTTCTCCCACGCGCATGAACTAACCCCTAAACGGAATCTCTGCCGGTACACTTTAGAGCAAACCACAGCCATTACCGGCCAAAAAAAGGGCCTGGAAAATCAAATTGCCGCTTGCGAAGCCACCGTCCCGAACCAGATCGCCGCCGTCGCGAGCCACCTACGCGAACACAACCAGATCGGTGTTGCGAGCCACCTCCGCTGTGACGGAACCAGAGCCAGCAGATGTCTCGCGAAACCAAGCTGCCACGACGAACCACCACACGTTGACGAAGCCACGCGTTGCAGAACCACTGCGAATCAGATCGACGACGAGGGCACTTTCTGACGCGAAATCCCCATCACTACGGCGCCGGCCACCACGCAGCCACCTGCGACGAAAAAAGCTGCCTGGAGAAGACCCGAAACCAGACGCGAACACACCTACATTGCGAGAATCCTCCACCTCCGTTCCAAACAGAACCGCAGGCCACCGTGACAGAAATCGATGTCGATTACGCCAATGCGACAGCCACCACGGTACTTGCAAAAAACCAGACCAGACAGACCCCCGCGAAGCAACTGATGAGTCATTATTTTCTTCTATTCCACTAGCCTTTGTGCACCCATTAGACAGTTGATTAGTGCTTAATTGTTCATCATTAGAGTGTTTTTCATCTGTTGGGCTTTATTGGGCCACTGTTCCGAATTTGGACTAATTTCACACTATTTGGCCTAATTTTTGTTTTTAATTATTTTTAGGTATTTGGGTGAAGCAATTTTGGAGCTTGGACATTAATATTTAGTTGAAGAAACTTTCCACATCATTGCCACATCATTTCCATGTCATTTCCACGTCAGCAAAGTCAATGGGTTAACATTTGAGGCCCATAGTGGCATTTTTGTAATTCTGCGGCTTATAATGGCAGTTTTGTAATTCTGAGTGGCATGGGTGATATGACCACGAATTAGGTCTGCATGAGAAGAAGGCAGCCGCTCATTCATCTTCAACCTCTCTTCAAAACCTCCATTTTCGTTCTCCAAGCTTCCATGGACGTCCCCCTTGCGGTTTTTCACGTTTTTGGCTCATTTTTACCGTTTTTATGCATATTTGACAACACCCATTGAGGGTTTTACGTTTGGAATTCGTTTTCTTGGTTGGGCAGTTCGGTTTGTGGATTTTATTGACTTGGAACAATACCCATTCATGGGGTTTTCACATTTATATATGATAACACTGTTTTGCATTCCATTTAAGCTTTGAAATCTCAATTTTTGCTCTTAAATTGCGTTTTCAGATTTGAAGGGTTCTTGGTTCTTGGTTCTTGGTTCTGATTTTTGTGATTTCAGTGTTGAAGTGTTTAATTACTCATTTCCATGTCTAGCTAAATTCGTGTATTGACTCCTTGATGAAAAATGCAATGAAGCTTTGAGGTTGTGCTTGTTTTGTGAAATCTGCCATGTTTTTGTTCTAAATTCGTGGAATGCATGTGGTGAATCTGTCAATGCTTAATTTACAGAGTAATTGCATGTGTTTTGTTTAAGATACGTTCATGCTTAATGTATGTAGCTTGGCTGTCACGAATTTAAGGATGTGTGCATTGCTTAATTGCATAATGAAGCTAGATTGTAATTTTCGCTTAGTGAATTATTATCTAGTGGATTGAGACAAGGCAGGGTTGGTGTTAATTTGGTGGCCTATGATAAGTGAAATTGCGTTTGAATCAGGGATGTCAATACGGTTTTAGTCACTGTAGCATTTAAATTAATCTATTGATTAGCATTCTGAATCTGTCTGCCAACCCCCCTCCCCCCTATGTTTTATTGTTGTGTTCATCTGGAAAATTGGCTTTGAATGAAAATATTGGTCGTTGGGAGACGACTTGGTTCACTTTCATGTACTGCATTTAATATGTTTTAATTTGGTGGGGTACGGCCTCTATCAAATTTGGCGATGTTGCCGGGGACCAATCGTTTCGTTCAAAGTAAAATTTTCAGTGTGTTTGTGTTCTGTGTTTTGGTGTGTGTGTAGTTCAAGTGTGGTTGAGTTGGTATATGTTCATTGTGATGTTAATGTTGTGTTAAGTTCAGTGTCTGTTTCCATTCCTGTGTGTTTCTGTTTAGTGTAGTGAATAGTGTCGCGGCGCGCAAGAATAGTGTCATTTGTAGTAGTGAATAGTGTTTGAATAGTGTCCGAATCTGGCATTTAACTTCTGGATTTTTGTTTTGGTAGCTACGGAGCTTGTTTTAACTTGAAATTTTTTTTCCCCACTTCTAAGACGTTGAACTTGATAGGAAAAATAGCTAGAGCAATTGGTATGGTCTGAGTTAAGAGATTCAAAAAAATTTTGGACTGATTTTAAGTGAAACTTCAAAGGACCATAACTTTTGCTCTGGTTATCAGGTTTTTATCTTCTCCCACGCGCATGAACTAACCCCTAAACGGAATCTCTGCCGGCACACTTTAGAGCAAACCACAGCCATTGACGGCCAAAAAAAGGGCCTGGAAAATCAAATTGCGGCTTGCGAAGCCGCCGTCCCGAACCAGATCGTCGCCGTCGCGAGCCACCTACGCGAACACAACCAGATCGGTGTTGCGAGCCACCTCCGCTGCGACGAAACCAGAGCCAGCAGATGTCTCGCGAAACCAAGCTGCCACGACGAACCACCACACGTTGACGAAGCCACGCGTTGCAGAACCACTGCGAATCAGATCGACGACGAGGGCACTTTCTGACGCAAAATCCCCATCACTACGGCGCCGGCCACCACGCAGCCACCTGCGACGAAAAAAGCTGCCTGGAGAAGACGCGAAACCAGACGCGAACACACCTACATTGCGAGAATCCTCCACCTCCGTTCCAAACAGAACCGCAGGCCACCGTGACAGAAATCGATGTCGATTACGCCAATGCGACAGCCACCACGGTACTTGCAAAAAACCAGACCAGACAGACCCCCGCGAAGCAACTGATGAGTCATTATTTTCTTCTATTCCACTAGCCTTTGTGCACCCATTAGACAGTTGATTAGTGCTTAATTGTTCATCATTAGAGTGTTTTTCATCTGTTGGGCTTTATTGGGCCACTGTTCCGAATTTGGACTAATTTCACATTATTTGGCCTAATTTTTGTTTTTAATTATTTTTAGGTATTTGGGTGAAGCAATTTTGGAGCTTGGACATTAATATTTAGTTGAAGAAACTTTCCACATCATTGCCACATCATTTCCATGTCATTTCCACGTCAGCAAAGTCAATGGGTTAACATTTGAGGCCCATAGTGGCATTTTTGTAATTCTGCGGCTTATAATGGCAGTTTTGTAATTCTGAGTGGCATGGGTGATATGACCACGAATTAGGTCTGCATGAGAAGAAGGCAGCCGCTCATTCATCTTCAACCTCTCTTCAAAACCTCCATTTTCGTTCTCCAAGCTTCCATGGACGTCCCCCTCGGTTTTTCACGCTTTTGGCTCATTTTTACCATTTTTATGCATATTTGACAGCACCCATTGAGGGTTTTACGTTTGGAATTCGTTTTCTTGGTTGGGCAGTTCGGTTTGTGGATTTTATTGACTTGGAACAATACCCATTCATGGGGTTTTCGCATTTATATATGATAACACTGTTTTGCATTCCATTTAAGCTTTGAAATCTCAATTTTTGCTCTTAAATTGCATTTTCAGATTTGAAGGGTTCTTGGTTCTTGGTTCTTGGTTCTTGGTTCTGATTTTTGTGATTTCAGTTTTGAAGTGTTTAATTACTCATTTCCATGTCTAGCTAAATTCGTGTATTGACTCCTTGATGAAAAATGCAATGAAGCTTTGAGGTTGTGCTTGTTTTGTGAAATCTGCCATGTTTTTGTTCTGAATTCGTGGAATGCGTGTGGTGAATCTGTCAATGCTTAATTTACAGAGTAATTGCATGTGTTTTGTTTAAGATACGTTCATGCTTAATGTATGTAGCTTGGCTGTCACGAATTTAAGGATGTGTGCATTGCTTAATTGCATAATGAAGCTAGATTGTAATTTTCGCTTAGTGAATTATTATCTAGTGGATTGAGACAAGGCAGGGTTGGTGTTAATTTGGTGGCCTATGATAAGTGAAATTGCGTTTGAATCAGGGATGTCAATACGGTTTTAGTCACTGTAGCATTTAAATTAATCTATTGATTAGCATTCTGAATCTGTCTGCCAACCCCCCTCCCCCCTGTGTTTTATTGTTGTGTTCATCTGGAAAATTGGCTTTGAATGAAAATATTGGTCGTTGGGAGACGACTTGGTTCACTTTCATGTACTGCATTTAATATGTTTTAATTTGGTGGGGTACGGCCTCTATCAAATTTGGCGCCGTTGCCGGGGACCAATCGTTTCGTTCAAAGTAAAATTTTCAGTGTGTTTGTGTTCTGTGTTTTGGTGTGTGTGTAGTTCAAGTGTGGTTGAGTTGGTATATGTTCATTGTGATGTTAATGTTGTGTTAAGTTCAGTGTCTGTTTCCATTCCTGTGTGTTTCTGTTTAGTGTAGCGAATAGTGTCGCGGCGCGCATGAATAGTGTCATTTGTAGTAGTGAATAGAGTTTGAATAGTGTCCGAATCTGGCGTTTAACTTCTGGATTTTTGTTTTGGTAGCTACGGAGCTTGTTTTAACTTGAAATTTTTTTTCCCCACTTCAAAGACGTTGAACTTGATAGGAAAAATAGCTAGAGCAATTGGTATGGTCTGAGTTAAGAGATTCAAAAAAAATTTGGACTGATTTTAAGTGAAACTTCAAAGGACCATAACTTTTGCTCTGGTTATCAGGTTTTTATCTTCTCCCACGCGCATGAACTAACCCCTAAACGGAATCTCTGCCGGCACACTTTAGAGCAAACCACAGCCATTGACGGCAAAAAAAAGGGCCTGGAAAATCAAATTGCCGCTTGCGAAGCCGCTGTCCCGAACCAGATCGCCGCCGTCGCGAGCCACCTACGCGAACACAACTAGATCGGTGTTGCAAGCCACCTCCGCTGCGACGAAACCAGAGCCAGCAGATGTCTCGCGAAACCAGGCTGCCACGCCGAACCACCACACGTTGACGAAGCCACGCGTTGCAGAACCACTGCGAATCAGATCGACGACGAGGGCACTTTCTGACGCGAAATCCCCATCACTACGGCGCCGGCCACCACGCAGCCACCTGCGACGAAAAAAGCTGCCTGGAGAAGACGCGAAACCAGACGCGAACACACCTACATTGCGAGAATCCTCCACCTCCGTTCCAAACAGAACCGCAGGCCACCGTGACAGAAATCGATGTCGATTGCGCCAATGCGACAGCCACCACGGTACTTGCAAAAAACCAGACCAGACAGACCCCCGCGAAGCAACTGATGAGTCATTATTTTCTTCTATTCCACTAGCCTTTGTGCACGCATTAGACAGTTGATTAGTGCTTAATTGTTCATCATTAGAGTGTTTTTCATCTGTTGGGCTTTATTGGGCCACTGTTCCGAATTTGGACTAATTTCACATTATTTGGCCTAATTTTTGTTTTTAATTATTTTTAGGTATTTGGGTGAAGCAATTTTGGAGCTTGGACATTAATATTTAGTTGAAGAAACTTTCCACATCATTGCCACATCATTTCCATGTCATTTCCACGTCAGCAAAGTCAATGGGTTAACATTTGAGGCCCATAGTAGCATTTTTGTATTTCTGCGGCTTATAATGGTAGTTTTGTAATTCTGAGTGGCATGGGTGATATGACCACGAATTAGGTCTGCATGAGAAGAAGGCAGCCGCTCATTCATCTTCAACCTCTCTTCAAAACCTCCATTTTCGTTCTCCAAGCTTCCATGGACGTCCCCCTCGGTTTTTCACGCTTTTGGCTCATTTTTACCATTTTTATGCATATTTGACAGCACCCATTGAGGGTTTTACGTTTGGAATTCGTTTTCTTGGTTGGGCAGTTCGGTTTGTGGATTTTATTGACTTGGAACAATACCCATTCATGGGGTTTTCGCATTTATATATGATAACACTGTTTTGCATTCCATTTAAGCTTTGAAATCTCAATTTTTGCTCTTAAATTGCGTTTTCAGATTTGAAGGGTTCTTGGTTCTTGGTTCTTGGTTCTGATTTTTGTGATTTCAGTTTTGAAGTGTTTAATTACTCATTTCCATGTCTAGCTAAATTCGTGTATTGACTCCTTGATGAAAAATGCAATGAAGCTTTGAGGTTGTGCTTGTTTTGTGAAATCTGCCATGTTTTTGTTCTGAATTCGTGGAATGCATGTGGTGAATCTGTCAATGCTTAATTTACAGAGTAATTGCATGTGTTTTGTTTAAGATACGTTCATGCTTAATGTATGTAGCTTGGCTGTCACGAATTTAAGGATGTGTGCATTGCTTAATTGCATAATGAAGCTAGATTGTAATTTTCGCTTAGTGAATTATTATCTAGTGGATTGAGACAAGGCAGGGTTGGTGTTAATTTGGTGGCCTATGATAAGTGAAATTGCGTTTGAATCAGGGATGTCAATACGGTTTTAGTCACTGTAGCATTTAAATTAATCTATTGATTAGCATTCTGAATCTGTCTGCCAACCCCCCTCCCCCCTGTGTTTTATTGTTGTGTTCATCTGGAAATTTGGCTTTGAATGAAAATATTGGTCGTTGGGAGACGACTTGGTTCACTTTCATGTACTGCATTTAATATGTTTTAATTTGGTGGGGTACGGCCTCTATCAAATTTGGCGCCGTTGCCGGGGACCAATCGTTTCGTTCAAAGTAAAATTTTCAGTGTGTTTGTGTTCTGTGTTTTGGTGTGTGTGTAGTTCAAGTGTGGTTGAGTTGGTATATGTTCATTGTGATGTTAATGTTGTGTTAAGTTCAGTGTCTGTTTCCATTCCTGTGTGTTTCTGTTTAGTGTAGTGAATAGTGTCGCGGCACGCATGAATAGTGTCATTTGTAGTAGTGAGTAGTGTTTGAATAGTGTCCGAATCTGGCATTTAACTTCTGGATTTTTGTTTTGGTAGCTACGGAGCTTGTTTTAACTTGAATTTTTTTTTCCCCACTTCTAAGACGTTGAACTTGATAGGAAAAATAGCTAGAGCAATTGGTATGGTCTGAGTTAAGAGATTCAAAAAAATTTTGGACTGATTTTAAGTGAAACTTCAAAGGACCGTAACTTTTGCTCTGGTTATCAGGTTTTTATCTTCTCCCACGCGCATGAACTAACCCCTAAACGGAATCTCTGCCGGCACACTTTAGAGCAAACCACAGCTATTGACGGCCAAAAAAAGGGCCTGGAAAATCAAATTTCCGCTTGCGAAGCCGCCGTCCCGAACCAGATCGCCGCCATCGCGAGCCACCTACGCGAACACAACCAGATCGGTGTTGGGAGCCACCTCCGCTGCGATGAAACTAGAGCCAGCAGATGTCTCGCGAAACCAGGCTGCCACGACGAACCACCACACGTTGACGAAGCAACGCGTTGCAGAACCACTGCGAATTAGATCGACGACGAGGGCACTTTCTGACGCGAAATCCCCATCACTGCGGCGCCGGCCACCACGCAGCCACCTGCGACGAAAAAAGCTGCCTGGAGAAGACACGAAACCAGACGCGAACACACCTACATTGCGAGAATCCTCCACCTCCGTTCCAAACAGAACCGTAGGCCACCGTGACAGAAATCGATGTCGATTGCGCCAATGCGACAGCCACCACGGTACCTGCAAAAAACCAGACCAGACAGACCCCCGCGAAGCAACTGATGAGTCATTATTTTCTTCTATTCCACTAGCCTTTGTGCACCCATTAGACAGTTGATTAGTGCTTAATTGTTCATCATTAGAGTGTTTTTCATCTGTTGGGCTTTATTGGGCCACTGTTCCGAATTTGGACTAATTTCACATTATTTGGCCTAATTTTTGTTTTTAATTATTTTTAGGTATTTGGGTGAAGCAATTTTGGAGCTTGGACATTAATATTTAGTTGAAGAAACTTTCCACATCATTGCCACATCATTTCCATGTCATTTCCACGTCAGCAAAGTCAATGGGTCAACATTTGAGGCCCATAGTGGCATATTTGTAATTTTGCGGCTTATAATGGCAGTTTTGTAATTCTGAGTGGCATGGGTGATATGACCACGAATTAGGTCTGCATGAGAAGAAGGCAGCCGCTCATTCATCTTCAACCTCTCTTCAAAACCTCCATTTTCGTTCTCCAAGCTTCCATGGATGTCCCCCTTGCGGTTTTTCACGTTTTTGGCTCATTTTTACCGTTTTTATGCATATTTGACAGCACCCATTGGGGGTTTTACGTTTGGAATTCATTTTCTTGGTTGGGCAGTTCGGTTTGTGGATTTTATTGACTTGGAACAATACCCATTCATGGGGTTTTCGCATTTATATATGATAACACTGTTTTGCATTCCATTTAAGCTTTGAAATCTCAATTTTTGCTCTTAAATTGCATTTTCAGATTTGAAGGGTTCTTGGTTCTTGGTTCTTGGTTCTGATTTTTGTGATTTCAGTTTTGAAGTGTTTAATTACTCATTTCCATGTCTAGCTAAATTCGTGTATTGACTCCTTGATGAAAAATGCAATGAAGCTTTGAGGTTGTGCTTGTTTTGTGAAATCTGCCATGTTTTTGTTCTAAATTCGTGGAATGCATGTGGTGAATCTGTCAATGCTTAATTTACAGAGTAATTGCATGTGTTTTGTTTAAGATACGTTCATGCTTAATGTATGTAGCTTGGCTGTCACGAATTTAAGGATGTGTGCATTGCTTAATTGCATAATGAAGCTAGATTGTAATTTTCGCTTAGTGAATTATTATCTAGTGGATTGAGACAAGGCAGGGTTGGTGTTAATTTGGTGGCCTATGATAAGTGAAATTGCGTTTGAATCAGGGATGTCAATACGGTTTTAGTCACTGTAGCATTTAAATTAATCTATTGATTAGCATTCTGAATCTGTCTGCCAACCCCCCTCCCCCCTGTGTTTTATTGTTGTGTTCATCTGGAAAATTGGCTTTGAATGAAAATATTAGTCGTTGGGAGACGACTTGGTTCACTTTCATGTACTGCATTTAATATGTTTTAATTTGGTAGGGTACGGCCTCTATCAAATTTGGCGCCGTTGCCGGGGACCAATCGTTTCGTTCAAAGTAAAATTTTCAGTGTGTTTGTGTTCTGTGTTTTGGTGTGTGTGTAGTTCAAGTGTGGTTGAGTTGGTATATGTTCATTGTGATGTTAATGTTGTGTTAAGTTCAGTGTCTGTTTCCATTCCTGTGCGTTTCTGTTTAGTGTAGTGAATAGTGTCGCGGCGCGCATGAATAGTGTCATTTGTAGTAGTGAGTAGTGTTTGAATAGTGTCCGAATCTGGCATTTAACTTCTGGATTTTTGTTTTGGTAGCTACGGAGCTTGTTTTAACTTGACATTTTTTTTCCCCACTTCTAAGACGTTGAACTTGATAGGAAAAATAGCTAGAGCAATTGGTATGGTCTGAGTTAAGAGATTCAAAAAAATTTTGGACTGATTTTAAGTGAAACTTCAAAGGACCATAACTTTTGCTATGGTTATCAGGTTTTTATCTTCTCCCACGCACATGAACTAACCCCTAAACGGAATCTCTGCCGGCACACTTTAGAGCAAACCACAGCCATTGCCGCTTACGAAGCCGCCGTCCCGAACCAGATCGCCGCCGTCGCGAGCCACCTACGCGAACACAACCAGATCGGTGTTGCGAGCCACCTCCGCTGCGATGAAACCAGAGCCAGCAGATGTCTCGCGAAACCAGGCTGCCACGACGAACCACCACACGTTGACGAAGCCACGCGTTGCAGAACCACTGCGAATCAGATCGACGACGAGGGCACTTTCTGACGCGAAATCCCCATCACTGCGGCGCCGGCCACCACGCAGCCACCTGCGACGAAAAAAGCTACCTGGAGAAGACGCGAAACCAGACGCGAACACACCTACATTGCGAGAATCCTCCACCTCCGTTCCAAACAGAACCGCAGGCCACCGTGACAGAAATCGATGTCGATTACGCCAATGCGACAGCCACCACGGTACCTGCAAAAAACCAGACCAGACAGACCCCCGCGAAGCAACTGATGAGTCATTATTTTCTTCTATTCCACTAGCCTTTGTGCACCCATTAGACAGTTGATTAGTGCTTAATTGTTCATCATTAGAGTGTTTGATATCGCTGTCGTTAGGCGATCAAATTACCACTACTTTAGCAACTTCAGTATTGCCAGTTTGTAGTGAAGAAAATAGTTAGGGTTAAGATAACCCTGAGTCATCTCACAACGAATACGAAATTGATCTCAAATATTTGATTCTCAAAAATGCAATTTAAAACTAGCAACTATAAAAATAGGGGGGTTTTGATATGCAAAGAAAATGACACGGAAGATTGTAAACACAGTAATAGTAAATAGGTCAATTCCACTGCTTTTTCTAAATAAGATTCTTCATTGGTTATCTAGAGATTATTGTTAAATTAATTATTGTTGTTGATTTACAAATCAATCAATGTAAAGACTCAATTCATTTGTTAGCATCCTCACTTTTAATCAAAGTACAGTCTCAATTAAAAGTGAGAATTGTTAGATTGTCCATAGTAAATTTAATCAAAGTACAGTCTCAATTAATTTTACTATGCCTAATCATGTCTATTCCTTTGTTTCTTTACCAAATAGAAAACTTAATTAATCAAAGTAAAGTCTTGACTAATTTTAGTTAAAGTAATTACCTCTAATCAAATTAAAGTCTCAATTATCGGCAAAAACTTATCTAATCAAATGAAAGTTTCTAAACAAAATCAAAGTAAAGTCTCAATTTAATTTAAAAACCTTTTAACTCATATGATTAGCATGCATGTAGATTTAAAATCATTATTTTCTATTCGATTAAGAAGCAAAGGACATAGATAAA
Organism: Vigna unguiculata; assembly: GCF_037176805.1. Lineage (NCBI taxonomy): Eukaryota > Viridiplantae > Streptophyta > Magnoliopsida > Fabales > Fabaceae > Vigna > Vigna unguiculata. The sequence goes on along the minus strand of NC_140792.1, from coordinate 37,132,778 downwards.
CAAAAACCACAACAATAATCAAAATAACAAAACATATAAATTCATCTAACCTCAAAATCCATTTAAGAAATTACAGTGGAATCAACCCTAAAAGTTTAGCCCTCCATGGCTTTGATGGAATACATGATAATATGATGAAGGAAAGAAAATAAAAGAAGAGAATGAGAGATATGGTGGAGACGGTATCTGCCAAAACCAGAGAGTTCTAAGTGTCTAAGCTGTAAGTTGTAAAATTGTCAGTCGTAAGTTCCCTTAAGTCTCTTTATATAGGCTTCCACTGGACTTTGGGCTTTATCTGTCAGTTGCTAAAATCTTTTATTTTTATTTAATTAATTAGCAACTTAATTGCTGTCAAATATCCAATTTTGCCCCTCTCATTTAACCATATTTGCAGTTTTGACCAGTGTTGACTGCTGACTTTGACCAATTGACCAGAGTTGACCAGTTGACTGCCTATCAGATGCTGACACGTGGCAGTGCAGATTCTCTCTCCAGAATTAGGGTTTCACTCTCACACTCTTCTCCTTGGCTGCGCGGCTGACGGCGGCTGCTCTGGCTTCTTCTCCGGCGAGGTGGTGTTCGCTGCTAATCTGGTCCGCTTTGACGCAGTGCAGATGCGTGGTGCGAATTGTGGTGGTGCCCATCGTGTGTTTCCGGCGTTTGCGTGGTGGTGTAGCAAGCTTCTATGGAGTGCGATGCGGTGAAGATGGAGACGGCGCGGTGCTGCAGAAGTTGCGTTTCGTTTCCGGCGTGGTGGTGTTCGTGTGCGCTGCACAGGTTCGCGCGACGGTTCAAGCGAAGGTGGCGCGCGGAGGTTGTTGCTGTTCTGGTTTTGCTCCTGCGTTTTCCGTGGCTGCTGCGTGAGGAAGAAGAACTCGCGGTGGCGCAAGGTGCAGAGATGGTGGTGGCGCAGATTCCGGCGAAGTGTTGCAGGTTCGTGGCTGTGTGCTCACGGTGGCGTTCTGCGCGAGAAGATGGAGGTGTGCTGCGCGTGAAGTGGCTGAACGCTCGCGGGAAGAAGAAAATGGCGTCGCGATGATGGTGGCGCTGCGGAGAAGGTTCGCGCGGAGCTGCGATGGTGGTCGGAAAAGGTTGGCGGCGGCGACTGTGTGGAGGGTGGAAGGGAATTAGGGTCAGGGTTTCATGTGTGAGATGGAGGAGATGATGACGTGACAAGAACTGAGTGGTCAATTGGGTGAGTGGAGGATTATGACACGTGGCGGCTTATGGTTGGCTAATTTTAAAAGGTGAGGATTGCCACATGGCATGATCTGGTTAAGTGGAGTTTAAGTGGTAGGAGGGGTGCAACTTAGTGAAAACTGGGGTGCAGAACAGGTTTTTGTGGTCCACTTGAGGAAGGAGTGTGCAAATAAAAACTGGGGGTGCATTTAGCTCCTGATTTATTCTTTTTCCAGAATTTCTTGATTTTGGACTTATTTTGTAACTTTGAATATTTCAAAATCACACTATTAATTGACCAAAAATAAATTCCAGCTGCATTAACAAACGTTAGAATATCCAATAATATTTTATGCAACTAAAATCAATTTTTACGCCACTTTTACCAAACTTACTCAATAAATCCAATAATCACAAATCCTAATTAAATCAATCTTTAAGCATAAAAAATTCAATTAAATCCCCAAATTTAAATATTAAATGAGGGCAAAAATTTGAACTCATCAGTGTTTTTCATCTGTTGGGCTTTATTGGGCCACTGTTCCGAATTTGGACTAATTTCACATTATTTGGCCTAATTTTTGTTTTTAATTATTTTTAGGTATTTGGGTGAAGCAATTTTGGAGCTTGGACATTAATATTTAGTTGAAGAAACTTTCCACATCATTGCCACATCATTTCCATGTCATTTCCACGTCAGCAAAGTCAATGGGTCAACATTTGAGGCCCATAGTGGCATTTTTGTAATTTTGCGGCTTATAATGGCAGTTTTGTAATTCTGAGTGGCATGGGTGATATGACCACGAATTAGGTCTGCATGAGAAGAAGGCAGCCGCTCATTCATCTTCAACCTCTCTTCAAAACCTCCATTTTCGTTCTCCAAGCTTCCATGGACGTCCCCCTTGCGGTTTTTCACGTTTTTGGCCCATTTTTACCGTTTTTATGCATATTTGACAGCACCCATTGGGGGTTTTACGTTTGGAATTCGTTTTCTTGGTTGGGCAGTTCGGTTTGTGGATTTTATTGACTTGGAACAATACCCATTCATGGGGTTTTCGCATTTATATATGATAACACTGTTTTGCATTCCATTTAAGCTTTGAAATCTCAATTTTTGCTCTTAAATTGCATTTTCAGATTTGAAGGGTTCTTGGTTCTTGGTTCTTGGTTCTGATTTTTGTGATTTCAGTTTTGAAGTGTTTAATTACTCATTTCCATGTCTAGCTAAATTCGTGTATTGACTCCTTGATGAAAAATGCAATGAAGCTTTGAGGTTGTGCTTGTTTTGTGAAATCTGCCATGTTTTTGTTCTAAATTCGTGGAATGCATGTGGTGAATCTGTCAATGCTTAATTTACAGAGTAATTGCATGTGTTTTGTTTAAGATACGTTCATGCTTAATGTATGTAGCTTGGCTGTCACGAATTTAAGGATGTGTGCATTGCTTAATTGCATAATGAAGCTAGATTGTAATTTTCGCTTAGTGAATTATTATCTAGTGGATTGAGACAAGGCAGGGTTGGTGTTAATTTGGTGGCCTATGATAAGTGAAATTGCGTTTGAATCAGGGATGTCAATACGGTTTTAGTCACTGTAGCATTTAAATTAATCTATTGATTAGCATTCTGAATCTGTCTGCCAACCCCCCTCCCCCCTGTGTTTTATTGTTGTGTTCATCTGGAAAATTGGCTTTGAATGAAAATATTAGTCGTTGGGAGACGACTTGGTTCACTTTCATGTACTGCATTTAATATGTTTTAATTTGGTAGGGTACGGCCTCTATCAAATTTGGCGCCGTTGCCGGGGACCAATCGTTTCGTTCAAAGTAAAATTTTCAGTGTGTTTGTGTTCTGTGTTTTGGTGTGTGTGTAGTTCAAGTGTGGTTGTGTTGGTATATGTTCATTGTGATGTTAATGTTGTGTTAAGTTCAGTGTCTGTTTCCATTCCTGTGTGTTTCTGTTTAGTGTAGTGAATAGTGTCGCGGCACGCATGAATAGTGTCATTTGTAGTAGTGAGTAGTGTTTGAATAGTGTCCGAATCTGGCATTTAACTTCTGGATTTTTGTTTTGGTAGCTACGGAGCTTGTTTTAACTTGAAATTTTTTTTCCCCACTTCTAAGACGTTGAACTTGATAGGAAAAATAGCTAGAGCAATTGGTATGGTCTGAGTTAAGAGATTCAAAAAAATTTTGGACTGATTTTAAGTGAAACTTCAAAGGACCATAACTTTTGCTATGGTTATCAGGTTTTTATCTTCTCCCACGCACATGAACTAACCCCTAAACGGAATCTCTGCCGGCACACTTTAGAGCAAACCACAGCCATTGCCGCTGACGAAGCCGCCGTCCCGAACCAGATCGCCGCCGTCGCGAGCCACCTACGCGAACACAACCAGATCGGTGTTGCGAGCCACCTCCGCTGCGATGAAACCAGAGCCAGCAGATGTCTCGCGAAACCAGACTGCCACGACGAACCACCACACGTTGACGAAGCCACGCGTTGTAGAACCACTGCGAATCAGATCGACGACGAGGGCACTTTCTGACGCGAAATCCCCATCACTGCGGCGCTGGCCACCACGCAGCCACCTGCGACGAAAAAAGCTACCTGGAGAAGACGCGAAAACAGACGCGAACACACCTACATTGCGAGAATCCTCCACCTCCGTTCCAAACAGAACCGCAGGCCACCGTGACAGAAATCGATGTCGATTGCGCCAATGCGACAGCCACCACGGTACCTGCAAAAAACCAGACCAGACAGACCCCCGCGAAGCAACTGATGAGTCATTATTTTCTTCTATTCCACTAGCCTTTGTGCACCCATTAGACAGTTGATTAGTGCTTAATTGTTCATCATTAGAGTGTTTTTCATCTATTGGGCTTTATTGGGCCACTGTTCCGAATTTGGACTAATTTCACATTATTTGGCCTAATTTTTGTTTTTAATTATTTTTAGGTATTTGGGTGAAGCAATTTTGGAGCTTGGACATTAATATTTAGTTGAAGAAACTTTCCACATCATTGCCACATCATTTCCATGTCATTTCCACGTCAGCAAAGTCAATGGGTCAACATTTGAGGCCCATAGTGGCATTTTTGTAATTTTGCGGCTTATAATGGCAGTTTTGTAATTCTGAGTGGCATGGGTGATATGACCACGAATTAGGTCTGCATGAGAAGAAGGCAGCCGCTCATTCATCTTCAACCTCTCTTCAAAACCTCCATTTTCGTTCTCCAAGCTTCCATGGACGTCCCCCTTGCGGTTTTTCACGTTTTTGGCTCATTTTTACCGTTTTTATGCATATTTGACAGCACCCATTGGGGGTTTTACGTTTGGAATTCGTTTTCTTGGTTGGGCAGTTCGGTTTGTGGATTTTATTGACTTGGAACAATACCCATTCATGGGGTTTTCGCATTTATATATGATAACACTGTTTTGCATTCCATTTAAGCTTTGAAATCTCAATTTTTGCTCTTAAATTGCATTTTCAGATTTGAAGGGTTCTTGGTTCTTGGTTCTTGGTTCTGATTTTTGTGATTTCAGTTTTGAAGTGTTTAATTACTCATTTCCATGTCTAGCTAAATTCGTGTATTGACTCCTTGATGAAAAATGCAATGAAGCTTTGAGGTTGTGCTTGTTTTGTGAAATCTGCCATTTTTTTGTTCTGAATTTGTGGAATGCATGTGGTGAATCTGTCAATGCTTAATTTACAGAGTAATTGCATGTGTTTTGTTTAAGATACGTTCATGCTTAATGTATGTAGCTTGGCTGTCACGAATTTAAGGATGTGTGCATTGCTTAATTGCATAATGAAGCTAGATTGTAATTTTCGCTTAGTGAATTATTATCTAGTGGATTGAGACAAGGCAGGGTTGGTGTTAATTTGGTGGCCTATGATAAGTGAAATTGCGTTTGAATCAGGGATGTCAATACGGTTTTAGTCACTGTAGCATTTAAATTAATCTATTGATTAGCATTCTGAATCTGTCTGCCAACCCCCCTCGCCCCTGTGTTTTATTGTTGTGTTCATCTGGAAAATTGGCTTTGAATGAAAATATTAGTCGTTGGGAGACGACTTGGTTCACTTTCATGTACTGCATTTAATATGTTTTAATTTGGGAGGGTACGGCCTCTATCAAATTTGGCGCCGTTGCCGGGGACCAATCGTTTCGTTCAAAGTAAAATTTTCAGTGTGTTTGTGTTCTGTGTTTTGGTGTGTGTGTAGTTCAAGTGTGGTTGAGTTGGTATATGTTCATTGTGATGTTAATGTTGTGTTAAGTTCAGTGTCTGTTTCCATTCCTGTGTGTTTCTGTTTAGTGTAGTGAATAGTGTCGCGGCGCGCATGAATAGTGTCATTTGTAGTAGTGAGTAGTGTTTGAATAGTGTCCGAATCTGGCATTTAACTTCTGGATTTTTGTTTTGGTAGCTACGGAGCTTGTTTTAACTTGAAATTTTTTTTCCCCACTTCTAAGACGTTGAACTTGATAGGAAAAATAGCTAGAGCAATTGGTATGGTCTGAGTTAAGAGATTCAAAAAATTTTTGGACTGATTTTAAGTGAAACTTCAAAGGACCGTAACTTTTGCTATGGTTATCAGGTTTTTATCTTCTCCCACGCACATGAACTAACCCCTAAACGGAATCTCTGCCGGCACACTTTAGAGCAAACCACAGCCATTGACGGCCAAAAAAAGGGCCTGGAAAATCAAATTGCCGCTTACGAAGCCGCCGTCCCGAACCAGATCGCCGCCGTCGCGAGCCACCTACGCGAACACAACCAGATCGGTGTTGCGAGCCACCTCCGCTGCGATGAAACCAGAGCCAGCAGATGTCTCGCGAAACCAGGCTGCCACGACGAACCACCACACGTTGACGAAGCCACGCGTTGCAGAACCACTGCGAATCAGATCGACGACGAGGGCACTTTCTGACGCGAAATCCCCATCACTGCGGCGCCGGCCACCACGAAGCCACCTGCGACGAAAAAAGCTACCTGGAGAAGACGCGAAACCAGACGCGAACACACCTACATTGCGAGAATCCTCCACCTCCGTTCCAAACAGAACCGCAGGCCACCGTGACAGAAATCGATGTCGATTGCGCCAATGCGACAGCCACCACGGTACCTGCAAAAAACCAGACCAGACAGACCCCCGCGAAGCAACTGATGAGTCATTATTTTCTTCTATTCCACTAGCCTTTGTGCACCCATTAGACAGTTGATTAGTGCTTAATTGTTCATCATTAGAGTGTTTTTCATCTGTTGGGCTTTATTGGGCCACTGTTCCGAATTTGGACTAATTTCACATTATTTGGCCTAATTTTTGTTTTTAATTATTTTTAGGTATTTGGGTGAAGCAATTTTGGAGCTTGGACATTAATATTTAGTTGAAGAAACTTTCCACATCATTGCCACATCATTTCCATGTCATTTCCACGTCAGCAAAGTCAATGGGTCAACATTTGAGGCCCATAGTGGCATTTTTGTAATTCTGCGGCTTATAATGGCAGTTTTGTAATTCTGAGTGGCATGGGTGATATGACCACGAATTAGGTCTGCATGAGAAGAAGGCAGCCGCTCATTCATCTTCAACCTCTCTTCAAAACCTCCATTTTCGTTCTCCAAGCTTCCATGGACGTCCCCCTTGCGGTTTTTCACGTTTTTGGCTCATTTTTACCGTTTTTATGCATATTTGACAGCACCCATTGAGGGTTTTACGTTTGGAATTCGTTTTCTTGGTTGGGCAGTTCGGTTTGTGGATTTTATTGACTTGGAACAATACCCATTCATGGGGTTTTCGCATTTATATATGATAACACTGTTTTGCATTCCATTTAAGCTTTGAAATCTCAATTTTTGCTCTTAAATTGCGTTTTCAGATTTGAAGGGTTCTTGGTTCTTGGTTCTTGGTTCTGATTTTTGTGATTTCGGTTTTGAAGTGTTTAATTACTCATTTCCATGTCTAGCTAAATTCGTGTATTGACTCCTTGATGAAAAATGCAATGAAGCTTTGAGGTTGTGCATATTTTGTGAAATCTGCCATGTTTTTGTTCTGAATTCGTGGAATGCATGTGGTGAATCTGTCAATGCTTAATTTACAGAGTAATTGCATGTGTTTTGTTTAAGATACGTTCATGCTTAATGTATGTAGCTTGGCTGTCACGAATTTAAGGATGTGTGCATTGCTTAATTGCATAATGAAGCTAAATTGTAATTTTCGCTTAGTGAATTATTATCTAGTGGATTGAGACAAGGCAGGGTTGGTGTTAATTTGGTGGCCTATGATAAGTGAAATTGTGTTTGAATCAGGGATGTCAATACGGTTTTAGTCACTGTAGCATTTAAATTAATCTGTTGATTAGCATTCTGAATCTGTCTGCCAACCCCCCTCCCCCCTGTGTTTTATTGTTGTGTTCATCTGGAAAATTGGCTTTGAATGAAAATATTGGTCGTTGGGAGACGACTTGGTTCACTTTCATGTACTGCATTTAATATGTTTTAATTTGGTGGGGTACGCCCTCTATCAAATTTGGCGTCGTTGCCGGGGACCAATCGTTTCGTTCAAAGTAAAATTTTCAGTGTGTTTGTGTTCTGTGTTTTGGTGTGTGTGTAGTTCAAGTGTGGTTGAGTTGGTATATGTTCATTGTGATGTGAATGTTGTGTTAAGTTCAGTGTCTGTTTCCATTCCTGTGTGTTTCTGTTTAGTGTAGTGAATAGTGTCGCGGCGCGCATGAATTGTGTCATTTGTAGTAGTGAATAGTGTTTGAATAGTGTCCGAATCTGGCATTTAACTTCTGGATTTTTGTTTTGGTAGCTACGGAGCTTGTTTTAACTTGAGATTTTTTTTCCCCACTTCTAAGACGTTGAACTTGATAGGAAAAATAGCTAGAGCAATTGGTATGGTCTGAGTTAAGAGATTCAAAAAAATTTTGGACTGATTTTAAGTGAAACTTCAAAGGACCATAACTTTTGCTCTGGTTATCAGGTTTTTATCTTCTCCCACGCGCCTGAACTAACCCCTAAACGGAATCTCTGCCGGCACACTTTAGAGCAAACCACAGCCATTGCCGGCCAAAAAAAGGGCCTGGAAAATCAAATTGCCGCTTGCGAAGCCGCCGTCCCGAACCAGATCGCCGCCGTCGCGAGCCACCTACGCGAACACAACCAGATCGGTGTTGCGAGCCACCTCCACTGCGACGAAACCAGAGCCAGCAGATGTCTCGCGAAACCAGGCTGCCACGACGAACCACCACACGTTGACGAAGCCACGCGTTGCAGAACCACTGCGAATCAGATCGACGACGAGGCCACTTTCTGACGCGAAATCCCCATCACTGCGGCGCCGGCCACCACGCAGCCACCTGCGACGAAAAAAGCTGCCTGGAGAAGACGCGAAACCAGACGCGAACACACCTACATTGCGAGAATCCTCCACCTCCGTTCCAAACAGAACCGCAGGCCACCGTGACAGAAATCGATGTCGATTGCGCCAATGCGACAACCACCACGGTACCTACAAAAAACCAGACCAGACAGACCCCCGCGAAGCAACTGATGAGTCATTATTTTCTTCTATTCCACTAGCCTTTGTGCACCCATTAGACAGTTGATTAGTGCTTAATTGTTCATCATTAGAGTGTTTTTCATCTGTTGGGCTTTATTGGGCCACTGTTCCGAATTTGGACTAATTTCACATTATTTGGCCTAATTTTTGTTTTTAATTATTTTTAGGTATTTGGGTGAAGCAATTTTGGAGCTTGGACATTAATATTTAGTTGAAGAAACTTTCCACATCATTGCCACATCATTTCCATGTCATTTCCACGTCAGCAAAGTCAATGGGTCAACATTTGAGGCCCATAGTGGCATTTTTGTAATTCTGCGGCTTATAATGGCAGTTTTGTAATTCTGAGTGGCATGGGTGATATGACCACGAATTAGGTCTGCATGAGAAGAAGGCAGCCGCTCATTCATCTTCAACCTCTCTTCAAAACCTCCATTTTCGTTCTCCAAGCTTCCATGGACGTCCCCCTTGCGGTTTTTCACGTTTTTGGCTCATTTTTACTGTTTTTATGCATATTTGACAACACCCATTGAGGGTTTTACGTTTGGAATTCGTTTTCTTGGTTGGGCAGTTCGGTTTGTGGATTTTATTGACTTGGAACAATACCCATTCATGGGGTTTTCGCATTTATATATGATAACACTGTTTTGCATTCCATTTAAGCTTTGAAATCTCAATTTTTGCTCTTAAATTGCGTTTTCAGATTTGAAGGGTTCTTGGTTCTTGGTTCTTGGTTCTGATTTTTGTGATTTCGGTTTTGAAGTGTTTAATTACTCATTTCCATGTCTAGCTAAATTCGTGTATTGACTCCTTGATGAAAAATGCAATGAAGCTTTGAGGTTGTGCTTGTTTTGTGAAATCTGCCATGTTTTTGTTCTGAATTCGTGGAATACATGTGGTGAATCTGTCAATGCTTAATTTACAGAGTAATTGCATGTGTTTTGTTTAAGATACGTTCATGCTTAATGTATGTAGCTTGGCTGTCACGAATTTAAGGATGTGTGCATTGCTTAATTCCATAATGAAGCTAGATTGTAATTTTCGCTTAGTGAATTATTATCTAGTGGATTGAGACAAGGCAGGGTTGGTGTTAATTTGGTGGCCTATGATAAGTGAAATTGCGTTTGAATCAGGGATGTCAATACGGTTTTAGTCACTGTAGCATTTAAATTAATCTATTGATTAGCATTCTGAATCTGTCTGCCAACCCCCCTCCCCCCTGTGTTTTATTGTTGTGTTCATCTGGAAAATTGGCTTTGAATGAAAATATTGGTCGTTGGGAGACGACTTGGTTCACTTTCATGTACTGCATTTAATATGTTTTAATTTGGTGGGGTACGGCCTCTATCAAATTTGGCGCCGTTGCCGGGGACCAATCGTTTCGTTCAAAGTAAAATTTTCAGTGTGTTTGTGTTCTGTGTTTTGGTGTGTGTGTAGGTCAAGTGTGGTTGAGTTGGTATATGTTCATTGTGATGTTAATGTTGTGTTAAGTTCAGTGTCTGTTTCCATTCCTGTGTGTTTCTGTTTAGTGTAGTGAATAGTGTCGCGGTGCGCATGAATAGTGTCATTTGTAGTAGTGAGTAGTGTTTGAATGGTGTCCGAATCTGGCATTTAACTTCTGGATTTTTGTTTTGGTAGCTACGGAGCTTGTTTTAACTTGAAATTTTTTTCCCCACTTCTAAGACGTTGAACTTGATAGGAAAAATAGCTAGAGCAATTGGTATGGTCTGAGTTAAGAGATTCAAAAAAATTTTGGACTGATTTTAAGTGAAACTTCAAAGGACCATAACTTTTACTCTGGTTATCAGGTTTTTATCTTCTCCCACGCGCATGAACTAACCCCTAAACGGAATCTCTGCCAGCACACTTTAGAGCAAACCACAGCCATTGACGGCCAAAAAAAGGGCCTGGAAAATCAAATTGCCGCTTGCGAAGCCGCCGTCCCGAACCAGATCGCCGCCGTCGCGAGCCACCTACGCGAACACAACCAGATCGGTGTTGCGAGCCACCTCCGCTGCGACGAAACCAGAGCCAGCAGATGTCTCGCGAAACCAGGCTGCCACGACGAACCACCACACGTTGACGAAGCCACGCGTTGCAGAACCACTGCGAATCAGATCGACGACGAGGGCACTTTCTGACGCGAAATCCCCAACACTGCGGCGCCGGCCACCACGCAGCCACCTGCGACGAAAAAAGCTGCCTGGAGAAGACGCGAAACCAGACGCGAACACACCTACATTGCGAGAATCCTCCACCTCCGTTCCAAACAGAACCGCAGGCCACCGTGACAGAAATCGATGTCGATTGCGCCATTGCGACAGCCACCACGGTACCTGCAAAAAACCAGACCAGACAGACCCCCGCGAAGCAACTGATGAGTCATTATTTTCTTCTATTCCACTAGCCTTTGTGCACCCATTAGACAGTTGATTAGTGCTTAATTGTTCATCATTAGAGTGTTTTTCATCTGTTGGGCTTTATTGGGCCACTGTTCCGAATTTGGACTAATTTCACATTATTTGGCCTAATTTTTGTTTTTAATTATTTTTAGGTATTTGGCTGAAGCAATTTTGGAGCTTGGACATTAATATTTAGTTGAAGAAACTTTCCACATCATTGCCACATCATTTCCATGTCATTTCCACGTCAGCAAAGTCAATGGGTCAACATTTGAGGCCCATAGTGGCATTTTTGTAATTCTGCGGCTTATAATGGCAGTTTTGTAATTCTGAGTGGCATGGGTGATATGACCACGAATTAGGTCTGCATGAGAAGAAGGCAGCCGCTCATTCATCTTCAACCTCTCTTCAAAACCTCCATTTTCGTTCTCCAAGCTTCCATGGACGTCCCCCTTGCGGTTTTTCACGTTTTTGGCTCATTTTTACCGTTTTTATGCATATTTGACAGCACCCATTGAGGGTTTTACGTTTGGAATTCGTTTTCTTGGTTGGGCAGTTCGGTTTGTGGATTTTATTGACTTGGAACAATACCCATTCATGGGGTTTTCGCATTTATATATGATAACACTGTTTTGCATTCCATTTAAGCTTTGAAATCTCAATTTTTGCTCTTAAATTGCGTTTTCAGATTTGAAGGGTTCTTGGTTCTTGGTTCTTGGTTCTGATTTTTGTGATTTCAGTTTTGAAGTGTTTAATTACTCATTTCCATGTCTAGCTAAATTCGTGTATTGACTCCTTGATGAAAAATGCAATGAAGCTTTGAGGTTGTGCTTATTTTGTGAAATCTGCCATGTTTTTGTTCTGAATTCGTGGAATGCATGTGGTGAATCTGTCAATGCTTAATTTACAGAGTAATTGCATGTGTTTTGTTTAAGATACGTTCATGCTTAATGTATGTAGCTTGGCTGTCACGAATTTAAGGATGTGTGCATTGCTTAATTGCATAATGAAGCTAGATTGTAATTTTCGCTTAGTGAATTATTATCTAGTGGATTGAGACAAGGCAGGGTTGGTGTTAATTTGGTGGCCTATGATAAGTGAAATTGCGTTTGAATCAGGGATGTCAATACGGTTTTAGTCACTGTAGCATTTAAATTAATCTATTGATTAGCATTCTGAATCTGTCTGCCAACCCCCTCCCCCCTGTGTTTTATTGTTGTGTTCATCTGGAAAATTGGCTTTGAATGAAAATATTGGTCGTTGGGAGACGACTTGGTTCACTTTCATGTACTGCATTTAATATGTTTTAATTTGGTGGGGTACGGCCTCTATCAAATTTGGCGCCGTTGCCGGGGACCAATCGTTTCGTTCAAAGTAAAATTTTCAGTGTGTTTGTGTTCTGTGTTTTGGTGTGTGTGTAGTTCAAGTGTGGTTGAGTTGGTATATGTTCATTGTGATGTTAATGTTGTGTTAAGTTCAGTGTCTGTTTCCATTCCTGTGTGTTTCTGTTTAGTGTAGTGAATAGTGTCGCGGCGCGCATGAATAGTGTCATTTGTAGTAGTGAATAGTGTTTGAATAGTGTCCGAATCTGGCATTTAACTTCTGGATTTTTGTTTTGGTAGCTATGGAGCTTGTTTTAACTTGAAATTTTTTTCCCCACTTCTAAGACGTTGAACTTGATAGGAAAAATAGCTAGAGCAATTGGTATGGTCTGAGTTAAGAGATTCAAAAAAATTTTGGACTGATTTTAAGTGAAACTTCAAAGGACCATAACTTTTACTCTGGTTATCAGGTTTTTATCTTCTCCCACGCGCATGAACTAACCCCTAAACGGAATCTCTGCCGGCACACTTTAGAGCAAACCACAGCCATTGACGGCCAAAAAAAGGGCCTGGAAAATCAAATTGCCGCTTGCGAAGCCGCCGTCCCGAACCAGATCGCCGCCGTCGCGAGCCACCTCCGCTGCGACGAAACCAGAGCCAGCAGATGTCTCGCGAAACCAGGCTGCCACGACGAACCACCACACGTTGACGAAGCCACGCGTTGCAAAACCACTGCGAATCAGATCGACGACGAGGGCACTTTCTGACGCGAAATCCCCATCACTGCGGCGCCGGCCACCACGCAGCCACCTGCGACGAAAAAAGCTGCCTGGAGAAGACGCGAAACCAGACGCGAACACACCTACATTGCGAGAATCCTCCACCTCCGTTCCAAACAGAACCGCAGGCCACCGTGACAGAAATCGATGTCGATTGCGCCAATGCGACAGCCACCACGGTACCTGCAAGAAACCAGACCAGACAGACCCCCGCAAAGCAACTGATGAGTCATTATTTTCTTCTATTCCACTAGCCTTTGTGCACCCATTAGACAGTTGATTAGTGCTTAATTGTTCATCATTAGAGTGTTTTTCATCTATTGGGCTTTATTGGGCCACTGTTCCGAATTTGGACTAATTTCACATTATTTGGCCTAATTTTTGTTTTTAATTATCTTTAGGTATTTGGGGGTAGCAATTTTGGAGCTTGGACATTAATATTTAGTTGAAGAAACTTTCCACATCATTGCCACATCATTTCCATGTCATTTCCACGTCAGCAAAGTCAATGGGTCAACATTTGAGGCCCATAGTGGCATTTTTGTAATTCTGCGGCTTATAATGGCAGTTTTGTAATTCTGAGTGGCATGGGTGATATGACCACGAATTAGGTCTGCATGAGAAGAAGGCAGCCGCTCATTCATCTTCAACCTCTCTTCAAAACCTCCATTTTCGTTCTCCAAGCTTCCATGGACGTCCCCCTTGCGGTTTTTCACGTTTTTGGCTCATTTTTATCGTTTTTATGCATATTTGACAGCACCCATTGAGGGTTTTACGTTTGGAATTCGTTTTCTTGGTTGGGCAGTTCGGTTTGTGGATTTTATTGACTTGGAACAATACCCATTCATGGGGTTTTCGCATTTATATATGATAACACTGTTTTGCATTCCATTTAAGCTTTGAAATCTCAATTTTTGCTCTTAAATTGCGTTTTCAGATTTGAAGGGTTCTTGGTTCTTGGTTCTTGGTTCTGATTTTTGTGATTCCAGTTTTGAAGTGTTTAATTACTCATTTCCATGTCTAGCTAAATTCGTGTATTGACTCCTTGATGAAAAATGCAATGAAGCTTTGAGGTTGTGCTTATTTTGTGAAATCTGCCATGTTTTTGTTCTGAATTCGTGGAATGCATGTGGTGAATCTGTCAATGCTTAATTTACAGATTAATTGCATGTGTTTTGTTTAAGATACGTTCATGCTTAATGTATGTAGCTTGGCTGTCACGAATTTAAGGATGTGTGCATTGCTTAATTGCATAATGAAGCTAGATTGTAATTTTCGCTTAGTGAATTATTATCTAGTGGATTGAGACAAGGCAGGGTTGGTGTTAATTTGGTGGCCTATGATAAGTGAAATTGCGTTTGAATCAGGGATGTCAATACGGTTTTAGTCACTGTAGCATTTAAATTAATCTATTGATTAGCATTCTGAATCTGTCTGCCAACCCCCTCCCCCCTGTGTTTTATTGTTGTGTTCATCTGGAAAATTGGCTTTGAATGAAAATATTGGTCGTTGGGAGACGACTTGGTTCACTTTCATGTACTGCATTTAATATGTTTTAATTTGGTGGGGTACGGCCTCTATCAAATTTGGCGCCGTTGCCGGGGACCAATCGTTTCGTTCAAAGTAAAATTTTCAGTGTGTTTGTGTTCTGTGTTTTGGTGTGTGTGTAGTTCAAGTGTGGTTGAGTTGGTATATGTTCATTGTGATGTTAATGTTGTGTTAAGTTCAGTGTCTGTTTCCATTCCTGTGTGTTTCTGTTTAGTGTAGTGAATAGTGTCGCGGCGCGCATGAATAGTGTCATTTGTAGTAGTGAATAGTGTTTGAATAGTGTCCGAATCTGGCATTTAACTTCTGGATTTTTGTTTTGGTAGCTATGGAGCTTGTTTTAACTTGAAATTTTTTTCCCCACTTCTAAGACGTTGAACTTGATAGGAAAAATAGCTAGAGCAATTGGTATGGTCTGAGTTAAGAGATTCAAAAAAATTTTGGACTGATTTTAAGTGAAACTTCAAAGGACCATAACTTTTACTCTGGTTATCAGGTTTTTATCTTCTCCCACGCGCATGAACTAACCCCTAAACGGAATCTCTGCCGACACACTTTAGAGCAAACCACAGCCATTGACGGCCAAAAAAAGGGCCTGGAAAATCAAATTGCCGCTTGCGAAGCCGCCGTCCCGAACCAGATCGCCGCCGTCGCGAGCCACCTCCGCTGCGACGAAACCAGAGCCAGCAGATGTCTCGCGAAACCAGGCTGCCACGACGAACCACCACACGTTGACGAAGCCACGCGTTGCAAAACCACTGCGAATCAGATCAACGACGAGGGCACTTTCTGACGCGAAATCCCCATCACTGCGGCGCCGGCCACCACGCAGCCACCTGCGACGAAAAAAGCTGCCTGGAGAAGACGCGAAACCAGACGCGAACACACCTACATTGCGAGAATCCTCCACCTCCGTTCCAAACAGAACCGCAGGCCACCGTGACAGAAATCGATGTCGATTGCGCCAATGCGACAGCCACCACGGTACTTGCAAGAAACCAGACCAGACAGACCCCCGCAAAGCAACTGATGAGTCATTATTTTCTTCTATTCCACTAGCCTTTGTGCACCCATTAGACAGTTGATTAGTGCTTAATTGTTCATCATTAGAGTGTTTTTCATCTATTGGGCTTTATTGGGCCACTGTTCCGAATTTGGACTAATTTCACATTATTTGGCCTAATTTTTGTTTTTAATTATCTTTAGGTATTTGGGGGTAGCAATTTTGGAGCTTGGACATTAATATTTAGTTGAAGAAACTTTCCACATCATTGCCACATCATTTCCATGTCATTTCCACGTCAGCAAAGTCAATGGGTCAACATTTGAGGCCCATAGTGGCATTTTTGTAATTCTGCGGCTTATAATGGCAGTTTTGTAATTCTGAGTGGCATGGGTGATATGACCACGAATTAGGTCTGCATGAGAAGAAGGCAGCCACTCATTCATCTTCAACCTCTCTTCAAAACCTCCATTTTCGTTCTCCAAGCTTCCATGGACGTCCGCCTTGCGGTTTTTCACGTTTTTGGCTCATTTTTATCGTTTTTATGCATATTTGACAGCACCCATTGAGGGTTTTACGTTTGGAATTCGTTTTCTTGGTTGGGCAGTTCGGTTTGTGGATTTTATTGACTTGGAACAATACCCATTCATGGGGTTTTCGCATTTATATATGATAACACTGTTTTGCATTCCATTTAAGCTTTGAAATCTCAATTTTTGCTCTTAAATTGCGTTTTCAGATTTGAAGGGTTCTTGGTTCTTGGTTCTTGGTTCTGATTTTTGTGATTCCAGTTTTGAAGTGTTTAATTACTCATTTCCATGTCTAGCTAAATTCGTGTATTGACTCCTTGATGAAAAATGCAATGAAGCTTTGAGGTTGTGCTTATTTTGTGAAATCTGCCATGTTTTTGTTCTGAATTCGTGGAATGCATGTGGTGAATCTGTCAATGCTTAATTTACAGAGTAATTGCATGTGTTTTGTTTAAGATACGTTCATGCTTAATGTATGTAGCTTGGCTGTCACGAATTTAAGGATGTGTGCATTGCTTAATTGCATAATGAAGCTAGATTGTAATTTTCGCTTAGTGAATTATTATCTAGTGGATTGAGACAAGGCAGGGTTGGTGTTAATTTGGTGGCCTATGATAAGTGAAATTGCGTTTGAATCAGGGATGTCAATACGGTTTTAGTCACTGTAGCATTTAAATTAATCTATTGATTAGCATTCTGAATCTGTCTGCCAACCCCCTCCCCCCTGTGTTTTATTGTTGTGTTCATCTGGAAAATTGGCTTTGAATGAAAATATTGGTCGTTGGGAGACGACTTGGTTCACTTTCATGTACTGCATTTAATATGTTTTAATTTGGTGGGGTACGGCCTCTATCAAATTTGGCGCCGTTGCCGGGGACCAATCGTTTCGTTCAAAGTAAAATTTTCAGTGTGTTTGTGTTCTGTGTTTTGGTGTGTGTGTAGTTCAAGTGTGGTTGAGTTGGTATATGTTCATTGTGATGTTAATGTTGTGTTAAGTTCAGTGTCTGTTTCCATTCCTGTGTGTTTCTGTTTAGTGTAGTGAATAGTGTCGCGGCGCGCATGAATAGTGTCATTTGTAGTAGTGAATAGTGTTTGAATAGTGTCCGAATCTGGCATTTAACTTCTGGATTTTTGTTTTGGTAGCTATGGAGCTTGTTTTAACATGAAATTTTTTTCCCCACTTCTAAGACGTTGAACTTGATAGGAAAAATAGCTAGAGCAATTGGTATGGTCTGAGTTAAGAGATTCAAAAAAATTTTGGACTGATTTTAAGTGAAACTTCAAAGGACCATAACTTTTACTCTGGTTATCAGGTTTTTATCTTCTCCCACGCGCATGAACTAACCCCTAAACGGAATCTCTGCCGGCACACTTTAGAGCAAACCACAGCCATTGACGGCCAAAAAAAGGGCCTGGAAAATCAAATTGCCGCTTGCGAAGCCGCCGTCCCGAACCAGATCGCCGCCGTCGCGAGCCACCTCCGCTGCGACGAAACCAGAGCCAGCAGATGTCTCGCGAAACCAGGCTGCCACGACGAACCACCACACGTTGACGAAGCCACGCGTTGCAAAACCACTGCGAATCAGATCGACGACGAGGGCACTTTCTGACGCGAAATCCCCATCACTGCGGCGCCGGCCACCACGCAGCCACCTGCGACGAAAAAAGCTGCCTGGAGAAGACGCGAAACCAGACGCGAACACACCTACATTGCGAGAATCCTCCACCTCCGTTCCAAACAGAACCGCAGGCCACCGTGACAGAAATCGATGTCGATTGCGCCAATGCGACAGCCACCACGGTACCTGCAAGAAACCAGACCAGACAGACCCCCGCAAAGCAACTGATGAGTCATTATTTTCTTCTATTCCACTAGCCTTTGTGCACCCATTAGACAGTTGATTAGTGCTTAATTGTTCATCATTAGAGTGTTTTTCATCTATTGGGCTTTATTGGGCCACTGTTCCGAATTTGGACTAATTTCACATTATTTGGCCTAATTTTTGTTTTTAATTATCTTTAGGTATTTGGGGGTAGCAATTTTGGAGCTTGGACATTAATATTTAGTTGAAGAAACTTTCCACATCATTGCCACATCATTTCCATGTCATTTCCACGTCAGCAAAGTCAATGGGTCAACATTTGAGGCCCATAGTGGCATTTTTGTAATTCTGCGGCTTATAATGGCAGTTTTGTAATTCTGAGTGGCATGGGTGATATGACCACGAATTAGGTCTGCATGAGAAGAAGGCAGCCGCTCATTCATCTTCAACCTCTCTTCAAAACCTCCATTTTCGTTCTCCAAGCTTCCATGGACGTCCCCCTTGCGGTTTTTCACGTTTTTGGCTCATTTTTATCGTTTTTATGCATATTTGACAGCACCCATTGAGGGTTTTACGTTTGGAATTCGTTTTCTTGGTTGGGCAGTTCGGTTTGTGGATTTTATTGACTTGGAACAATACCCATTCATGGGGTTTTCGCATTTATATATGATAACACTGTTTTGCATTCCATTTAAGCTTTGAAATCTCAATTTTTGCTCTTAAATTGCGTTTTCAGATTTGAAGGGTTCTTGGTTCTTGGTTCTTGGTTCTGATTTTTGTGATTTCAGTTTTGAAGTGTTTAATTACTCATTTCCATGTCTAGCTAAATTCGTCTATTGACTCCTTGATGAAAAATGCAATGAAGCTTTGAGGTTGTGCTTATTTTGTGAAATCTGCCATGTTTTTGTTCTGAATTCGTGGAATGCATGTGGTGAATCTGTCAATGCTTAATTTACAGAGTAATTGCATGTGTTTTGTTTAAGATACGTTCATGCTTAATGTATGTAGCTTGGCTGTCACGAATTTAAGGATGTGTGCATTGCTTAATTGCATAATGAAGCTAGATTGTAATTTTCGCTTAGTGAATTATTATCTAGTGGATTGAGACAAGGCAGGGTTGGTGTTAATTTGGTGGCCTATGATAAGTGAAATTGCGTTTGAATCAGGGATGTCAATACGGTTTTAGTCACTGTAGCATTTAAATTAATCTATTGATTAGCATTCTGAATCTGTCTGCCAACCCCCTCCCCCCTGTGTTTTATTGTTGTGTTCATCTGGAAAATTGGCTTTGAATGAAAATATTGGTCGTTGGGAGACGACTTGGTTCACTTTCATGTACTGCATTTAATATGTTTTAATTTGGTGGGGTACGGCCTCTATCAAATTTGGCGCCGTTGCCGGGGACCAATCGTTTCGTTCAAAGTAAAATTTTCAGTGTGTTTGTGTTCTGTGTTTTGGTGTGTGTGTAGTTCAAGTGTGGTTGAGTTGGTATATGTTCATTGTGATGTTAATGTTGTGTTAAGTTCAGTGTCTGTTTCCATTCCTGTGTGTTTCTGTTTAGTGTAGTGAATAGTGTCGCGGCGCGCATGAATAGTGTCATTTGTAGTAGTGAATAGTGTTTGAATAGTGTCCGAATCTGGCATTTAACTTCTGGATTTTTGTTTTGGTAGCTATGGAGCTTGTTTTAACTTGAAATTTTTTTTCCCCACTTCTAAGACGTTGAGCTTGATAGGAAAAATAGCTAGAGCAATTGGTATGGTCTGAGTTAAGAGATTCAAAAAAAATTTGGAATGATTTTAAGTGAAACTTCAAAGGACCATAACTTTTGCTCTGGTTATCAGGTTTTTATCTTCTCCCACGCGCATGAACTAACCCCTAAACGGAATCTCTGCCGGCACACTTTAGAGCAAACCACAGCCATTGACGGCCAAAAAAAGGGCCTGGAAAATCAAATAGCCGCTTGCGAAGCCGCCGTCCCGAACCAGATCGCCACCGTCGCGAGCCACCTACGCGAACACAACCAGATCGGTGTTGCGAGCCACCTCCGCTGCGACGAAACCAGAGCCAGCAGATGTCTCGCGAAACCAGGCTGCCACGACGAACCACCAGACGTTGACGAAGCCACGCATTGCAGAACCACTGCGAATCAGATCGACGACGAGGGCACTTTCTGACGCGAAATCCCCATCACTGCGGCGCCGGCCACTACGCAGCCACCTGCGACGAAAAAAGCTGCCTGGAGAAGACGCGAAACCAGACGCGAACACACCTACATTGCGAGAATCCTCCACCTCCGTTCCAAACAGAACCGCAGGCCACCGTGACAAAAATCGATGTCGATTGCGCCAATGCGACAGCCACCACGGTACCTGCAAAAAACCAGACCAGACAGACCCCCGCGAAGCAACTGATGAGTCATTATTTTCTTCTATTCCACTAGCCTTTGTGCACCCATTAGACAGTTGATTAGTGCTTAATTGTTCATCATTAGAGTGTTTTTCATCTGTTGGGCTTTATTGGGCCACTGTTCCGAATTTGGACTAATTTCACATTATTTGGCCTAATTTTTGTTTTTAATTATTTTTAGGTATTTGGGTGAAGCAATTTTGGAGCTTGGACATTAATATTTAGTTGAAGAAACTTTCCACATCATTGCCACATCATTTCCATGTCATTTCCACGTCAGCAAAGTCAATGGGTCAACATTTGAGGCCCATAGTGGCATTTTTGTAATTCTGCGGCTTATAATGGCAGTTTTGTAATTCTGAGTGGCATGGGTGATATGACCACGAATTAGGTCTGCATGAGAAGAAGGCAGCCGCTCATTCATCTTCAACCTCTCTTCAAAACCTCCATTTTCGTTCTCCAAGCTTCCATGGACGTCCCCCTTGCGGTTTTTCACGTTTTTGGCTCATTTTTACCGTTTTTATGCATATTTGACAACACCCATTGAGGGTTTTACGTTTGGAATTCGTTTTCTTGGTTGGGCAGTTCGGTTTGTGGATTTTATTGACTTGGAACAATACTCATTCATGGGGTTTTCGCATTTATATATGATAACACTGTTTTGCATTCCATTTAAGCTTTGAAATCTCAATTTTTGCTCTTAAATTGCGTTTTCAGATTTAGAGGGTTCTTGGTTCTTGGTTCTTGGTTCTGATTTTTGTGATTTCAGTTTTGAAGTGTTTAATTACTCATTTCCATGTCTAGCTAAATTCGTGTATTGACTCCTTGATGAAAAATGCAATGAAGCTTTGAGGTTGTGCTTGTTTTGTGAAATCTGCCATGTTTTTGTTCTGAATTCGTGGAATGCATGTGGTGAATCTGTCAATGCTTAATTTACAGAGTAATTGCATGTGTTTTGTTTAAGATACGTTCATGCTTAATGTATGTAGCTTGGCTGTCACGAATTTAAGGATGTGTGCATTGCTTAATTGCATAATGAAGCTAGATTGTAATTTTCGCTTAGTGAATTATTATCTAGTGGATTGAGACAACGCAGGGTTGGTGTTAATTTGGTGGCCTATGATAAGTGAAATTGCATTTGAATCAGGGATGTCAATACGGTTTTAGTCACTGTAGCATTTAAATTAATCTATTGATTAGCATTCTGAATCTGTCTGCCAACCCCCCTCCCCCCTGTGTTTTATTGTTGTGTTCATCTGGAAAATTGGCTTTGAATGAAAATATTGGTCGTTGGGAGACGACTTGGTTCACTTTCATGTACTGCATTTAATATGTTTTAATTTGGTGGGGTACGGCCTCTATCAAATTTGGCGCCGTTGCCGGGGACCAATCGTTTCGTTCAAAGTAAAATTTTCAGTGTGTTTGTGTTCTGTGTTTTGGTGTGTGTGTAGTTCAAGTGTGGTTGAGTTGGTATATGTTCATTGTGATGTTAATGTTGTGTTAAGTTCAGTGTCTGTTTCCATTCCTGTGTGTTTCTGTTTAGTGTAGTGAATAGTGTCGCGGCGCGCATGAATAGTGTCATTTGTAGTAGTGAATAGTGTTTGAATAGTGTCCGAATCTGGCATTTAACTTCTGGATTTTTGTTTTGGTAGCTACGGAGCTTGTTTTAACTTGAAATTTTTTTTCCCCACTTCTAAGACGTTGAACTTGATAGGAAAAATAGCTAGAGCAATTGGTATGGTCTGAGTTAAGAGATTCAAAAAAAATTTGGACTGATTTTAAGTGAAACTTCAAAGGACCATAACTTTTGCTCTGGTTATCAGGTTTTTATCTTCTCCCACGCGCATGAACTAACCCCTAAACGGAATCTCTGCCGGCACACTTTAGAGCAAACCACAGCCATTGACGGCCAAAAAAAGGGCCTGGAAAATCAAATTGCCGCTTGCGAAGCCGCCGTCCCGAACCAGATCGCCGCCGTCGCGATCCACCTACGCGAACACAACCAGATCGGTGTTGCGAGCCACCTCCGCTGCGACGAAACCAGAGCCAGCAGATGTCTCGCGAAACCAGGCTGCCACGACGAACCACCAGACGTTGACGAAGCCACGCATTACAGATCCACTGCGAATCAGATCGACGACGAGGGCACTTTCTGACGCGAAATCCCCATCACTGCGGCGCCGGCCACCACGCAGCCACCTGCGACGAAAAAAGCTGCCTGGAGAAGACGCGAAACCAGACGCGAACACACCTACATTGCGAGAATCCTCCACCTCCGTTCCAAACAGAACCGCAGGCCACCGTGACAGAAATCGATGTCGATTGCGCCAATGCGACAGCCACCACGGTACCTGCAAAAAACCAGACCAGACAGACCCCCGCGAAGCAACTGATGAGTCATTATTTTCTTCTATTCCACTAGCCTTTGTGCACCCATTAGACAGTTGATTAGTGCTTAATTGTTCATCATTAGAGTGTTTTTCATCTGTTGGGCTTTATTGGGCCACTGTTCCGAATTTGGACTAATTTCACATTATTTGGCCTAATTTTTGTTTTTAATTATTTTTAGGTATTTGGGTGAAGCAATTTTGGACCTTGGACATTAATATTTAGTTGAAGAAACTTTCCACATCATTGCCACATCATTTCCATGTCATTTCCACGTCAGCAAAGTCAATGGGTCAACATTTGAGGCCCAAAGTGGCATTTTTGTAATTCTGCGGCTTATAATGGCAGTTTTGTAATTCTGCGGCTTATAATGGCAGTTTTGTAATTCTGAGTGGCATGGGTGATATGACCACGAATTAGGTCTGCATGAGAAGAAGGCAGCTGCTCATTCATCTTCAACCTCTCTTCAAAACCTCCATTTTCGTTCTCCAAGCTTCCATGGACGTCCCCCTTGCGGTTTTTCACGTTTTTGGCTCATTTTTACCGTTTTTATGCATATTTGACAACACCCATTGAGGGTTTTACGTTTGGAATTCGTTTTCTTGGTTGGGTAGTTCGGTTTGTGGATTTTATTGACTTGGAACAATACCCATTCATGGGGTTTTCGCATTTATATATGACAACACTGTTTTGCATTCCATTTAAGCTTTGAAATCTCAATTTTTGCTCTTAAATTGCGTTTTCAGATTTAAAGGGTTCTTGGTTCTTGGTTCTTGGTTCTGATTTTTGTGATTTCAGTTTTGAAGTGTTTAATTACTCATTTCCATGTCTAGCTAAATTCGTGTATTGACTCCTTGATGAAAAATGCAATGAAGCTTTGAGGTTGTGCTTGTTTTGTGAAATCTGCCATGTTTTTGTTCTGAATTCGTGGAATGCATGTGGTGAATCTGTCAATGCTTAATTTACAGAGTAATTGCATGTGTTTTGTTTAAGATACGTTCATGCTTAATGTATGTAGCTTGGCTGTCACGAATTTAAGGATGTGTGCATTGCTTAATTGCATAATGAAGCTAGATTGTAATTTTCGCTTAGTGAATTATTATCTAGTGGATTGAGACAAGGCAGGGTTGGTGTTAATTTGGTGGCCTATGATAAGTGAAATTGCGTTTGAATCAGGGATGTCAATACGGTTTTAGTTACTGTAGCATTTAAATTAATCTATTGATTAGCATTCTGAATCTGTCTGCCAACCCCCCTCCCCCCTGTGTTTTATTGTTGTGTTCATCTGGAAAATTGGCTTTGAATGAAAATATTGGTCGTTGGGAGACGACTTGGTTCACTTTCATGTACTGCATTTAATATGTTTTAATTTGGTGGGGTACGGCCTCTATCAAATTTGGCGCCGTTGCCGGGGACCAATCGTTTCGTTCAAAGTAAAATTTTCAGTGTGTTTGTGTTATGTGTTTTGGTTTGTGTGTAGTTCAAGTGTGGTTGAGTTGGTATATGTTCATTGTGATGTTAATGTTGTGTTAAGTTCAGTGTCTGTTTCCATTCCTGTGTGTTTCTGTTTAGTGTAGTGAATAGTGTCGCGGCGCGCATGAATAGTGTCATTTGTAGTAGTGAATAGTGTTTGAATAGTGTCCGAATCTGGCATTTAACTTCTGGATTTTTGTTTTGGTAGCTACGGAGCTTGTTTTAACTTGAAAATTTTTTTCCCCACTTCTAAGACGTTGAACTTGATAG
The DNA here is from genome assembly GCF_037176805.1 of Vigna unguiculata. Classification (NCBI taxonomy): domain Eukaryota; kingdom Viridiplantae; phylum Streptophyta; class Magnoliopsida; order Fabales; family Fabaceae; genus Vigna; species Vigna unguiculata. The sequence continues at coordinate 37,108,093 of NC_140792.1, read as the reverse complement.
GAAAAATAGCTAGAGCAATTGGTATGGTCTGAGTTAAGAGATTCAAAAAAATTTTGGACTGATTTTAAGTGAAACTTCAAAGGACCATAACTTTTGCTCTGGTTATCAGGTTTTTATCTTCTCCCACGCGCATGAACTAACCCCTAAACGGAATCTCTGCCGGCACACTTTAGAGCCAACCACAGCCATTGACGGCCAAAAAAAGGGCCTGGAAAATCAAATTGCCGCTTGCGAAGCAGCCGTCCCGAACCAGATCACCGCCGTCGCGAGCCACCTACGCGAACACAACCAGATCGGTGTTGCGAGCCACCTTCGCTGCGACGAAACCAGAGCCAACAGATGTCTCGCGAAACCAGGCTGCCACGACGAACCACCACACGTTGACGAAGCCATGCGTTGCAGAACCACTGCGAATCAGATCGACGACGAGGGCACTTTCTGACGCGAAATCCCCATCACTGCGGCGCCGGCCACCACGCAGCCACCTGCGACGAAAAAAGCTGCCTGGAGAAGACGTGAAACCAGACGCGAACACACCTACATTGCGAGAATCCTCCATCTCCGTTCCAAACAGAACCGCAGGCCACCGTGACAGAAATCGATGTCGATTGCGCCAATGCAACCGCCACCACGGTACCTGCAAAAAACCAGACCAGTCAGACCCCCGCGAAGCAACTGATGAGTCATTATTTTCTTCTATTCCACTAGCCTTTGTGCACCCATTAGACAGTTGATTAGTGCTTAATTGTTCATCATTAGAGTGTTTTTCATCTATTGGGCTTTATTGGGCCACTGTTCCGAATTTGGACTAATTTCACATTATTTGGCCTAATTTTTGTTTTTAATTATTTTTAGGTATTTGGGTGAAGCAATTTTGGAGCTTGGACATTAATATTTAGTTGAAGAAACTTTCCACATCATTGCCACATCATTTCCATGTCATTTCCACGTCAGCAAAGTCAATGGGTCAACATTTGAGGCCCAAGTGGCATTTTTGTAATTCTGCGGCTTATAATGGCAGTTTTGTAATTCTGAGTGGCATGGGTGATATGACCACGAATTAGGTCTGCATGAGAAGAAGGCAGCCGCTCATTCATCTTCAACCTCTCTTCAAAACCTCCATTTTCGTTCTCCAAGCTTCCATGGACGTCCCCCTTGCGGTTTTTCACGTTTTTGGCTCATTTTTATCGTTTTTATGCATATTTGACAACACCTATTGAGGGTTTTACGTTTGGAATTCGTTTTCTTGGTTGGGTAGTTCGGTTTGTGGATTTTATTGACTTGGAACAATACCCATTCATGGGGTTTTCGCATTTATATATGATAACACTGTTTTGCATTCCATTTAAGCTTTGAAATCTCAATTTTTGCTCTTAAATTGCGTTTTCAGATTTAAAGGGTTCTTGGTTCTTGGTTCTTGGTTCTGATTTTTGTGATTTCAATTTTGAAGTGTTTAATTACTCATTTCCATGTCTAGCTAAATTCGTGTATTGACTCCTTGATGAAAAATGCAATGAAGCTTTGAGGTTGTGCTTGTTTTGTGAAATCTGCCATGTTTTTGTTCTGAATTCGTGGAATGCATGTGGTGAATCTGTCAATGCTTAATTTACAGAGTAATTGCATGTGTTTTGTTTAAGATACGTTCATGCTTAATGTATGTAGCTTGGCTGTCACGAATTTAAGGATGTGTGCATTGCTTAATTGCATAATGAAGCTAGATTGTAATTTTCGCTTAGTGAATTATTATCTAGTGGATTGAGACAAGGCAGGGTTGGTGTTAATTTGGTGGCCTATGATAAGTGAAATTACGTTTGAATCAGGGATGTCAATACGGTTTTAGTTACTGTAGCATTTAAATTAATCTATTGATTAGCATTCTGAATCTGTCTGCCAACCCCCCTCCCCCCTGTGTTTTATTGTTGTGTTCATCTGGAAAATTGGCTTTGAATGAAAATATTGGTCGTTGGGAGACGACTTGGTTCACTTTCATGTACTGCATTTAATATGTTTTAATTTGGTGGGGTACGGCCTCTATCAAATTTGGCGCCGTTGCCGGGGACCAATCGTTTCGTTCAAAGTAAAATTTTCAGTGTGTTTGTGTTATGTGTTTTGGTTTGTGTGTAGTTCAAGTGTGGTTGAGTTGGTATATGTTCATTGTGATGTTAATGTTGTGTTAAGTTCAGTGTCTGTTTCCATTCCTGTGTGTTTCTGTTTAGTGTAGTGAATAGTGTCGCGGCGCGCATGAATAGTGTCATTTGTAGTAGTGAATAGTGTTTGAATAGTGTCCGAATCTGGCATTTAACTTCTGGATTTTTGTTTTGGTAGCTACGGAGCTTGTTTTAACTTGAAAATTTTTTTCCCCACTTCTAAGACGTTGAACTTGATAGGAAAAATAGCTAGAGCAATTGGTATGGTCTGAGTTAAGAGATTCAAAAAAATTTTGGACTGATTTTAAGTGAAACTTCAAAGGACCATAACTTTTGCTCTGGTTATCAGGTTTTTATCTTCTCCCACGCGCATGAACTAACCCCTAAACGGAATCTCTGCCGGCACACTTTAGAGCCAACCACAGCCATTGACGGCCAAAAAAAGGGCCTGGAAAATCAAATTGCCGCTTGCGAAGCAGCCGTCCCGAACCAGATCACCGCCGTCGCGAGCCACCTACGCGAACACAACCAGATCGGTGTTGCGAGCCACCTTCGCTGCGACGAAACCAGAGCCAACAGATGTCTCGCGAAACCAGGCTGCCACGACGAACCACCACACGTTGACGAAGCCATGCGTTGCAGAACCACTGCGAATCAGATCGACGACGAGGGCACTTTCTGACGCGAAATCCCCATCACTGCGGCGCCGGCCACCACGCAGCCACCTGCGACGAAAAAAGCTGCCTGGAGAAGACGTGAAACCAGACGCGAACACACCTACATTGCGAGAATCCTCCATCTCCGTTCCAAACAGAACCGCAGGCCACCGTGACAGAAATCGATGTCGATTGCGCCAATGCAACCGCCACCACGGTACCTGCAAAAAACCAGACCAGTCAGACCCCCGCGAAGCAACTGATGAGTCATTATTTTCTTCTATTCCACTAGCCTTTGTGCACCCATTAGACAGTTGATTAGTGCTTAATTGTTCATCATTAGAGTGTTTTTCATCTATTGGGCTTTATTGGGCCACTGTTCCGAATTTGGACTAATTTCACATTATTTGGCCTAATTTTTGTTTTTAATTATTTTTAGGTATTTGGGTGAAGCAATTTTGGAGCTTGGACATTAATATTTAGTTGAAGAAACTTTCCACATCATTGCCACATCATTTCCATGTCATTTCCACGTCAGCAAAGTCAATGGGTCAACATTTGAGGCCCAAGTGGCATTTTTGTAATTCTGCGGCTTATAATGGCAGTTTTGTAATTCTGAGTGGCATGGGTGATATGACCACGAATTAGGTCTGCATGAGAAGAAGGCAGCCGCTCATTCATCTTCAACCTCTCTTCAAAACCTCCATTTTCGTTCTCCAAGCTTCCATGGACGTCCCCCTTGCGGTTTTTCACGTTTTTGGCTCATTTTTATCGTTTTTATGCATATTTGACAACACCTATTGAGGGTTTTACGTTTGGAATTCGTTTTCTTGGTTGGGTAGTTCGGTTTGTGGATTTTATTGACTTGGAACAATACCCATTCATGGGGTTTTCGCATTTATATATGATAACACTGTTTTGCATTCCATTTAAGCTTTGAAATCTCAATTTTTGCTCTTAAATTGCGTTTTCAGATTTAAAGGGTTCTTGGTTCTTGGTTCTTGGTTCTGATTTTTGTGATTTCAATTTTGAAGTGTTTAATTACTCATTTCCATGTCTAGCTAAATTCGTGTATTGACTCCTTGATGAAAAATGCAATGAAGCTTTGAGGTTGTGCTTGTTTTGTGAAATCTGCCATGTTTTTGTTCTGAATTCGTGGAATGCATGTGGTGAATCTGTCAATGCTTAATTTACAGAGTAATTGCATGTGTTTTGTTTAAGATACGTTCATGCTTAATGTATGTAGCTTGGCTGTCACGAATTTAAGGATGTGTGCATTGCTTAATTGCATAATGAAGCTAGATTGTAATTTTCGCTTAGTGAATTATTATCTAGTGGATTGAGACAAGGCAGGGTTGGTGTTAATTTGGTGGCCTATGATAAGTGAAATTACGTTTGAATCAGGGATGTCAATACGGTTTTAGTTACTGTAGCATTTAAATTAATCTATTGATTAGCATTCTGAATCTGTCTGCCAACCCCCCTCCCCCCTGTGTTTTATTGTTGTGTTCATCTGGAAAATTGGCTTTGAATGAAAATATTGGTCGTTGGGAGACGACTTGGTTCACTTTCATGTACTGCATTTAATATGTTTTAATTTGGTGGGGTACGGCCTCTATCAAATTTGGCGCCGTTGCCGGGGACCAATCGTTTCGTTCAAAGTAAAATTTTCAGTGTGTTTGTGTTATGTGTTTTGGTTTGTGTGTAGTTCAAGTGTGGTTGAGTTGGTATATGTTCATTGTGATGTTAATGTTGTGTTAAGTTCAGTGTCTGTTTCCATTCCTGTGTGTTTCTGTTTAGTGTAGTGAATAGTGTCGCGGCGCGCATGAATAGTGTCATTTGTAGTAGTGAATAGTGTTTGAATAGTGTCCGAATCTGGCATTTAACTTCTGGATTTTTGTTTTGGTAGCTACGGAGCTTGTTTTAACTTGAAAATTTTTTTCCCCACTTCTAACACGTTGAACTTGATAGGAAAAATAGCTAGAGCAATTGGTATGGTCTGAGTTAAGAGATTCAAAAAAAATTTGGACTGATTTTAAGTGAAACTTCAAAGGACCATAACTTTTGCTCTGGTCATCAGGTTTTGATCTTCTCCCACGCGCATGAACTAACCCCTAAACGGAATCTCTGCCGGCACACTTTAGAGCAAACCACAGCCATTGACGGCCAAAAAAAGGGCCTGGAAAATCAAATTGCCGCTTGCGAAGCTGCCGTCTCGAACCAGATCACCGCCGTCGCGAGCCACCTACGCGAACACAACCAGATCGGTGTTGCGAGCCACCTCCGCTGCGACGAAACCAGAGCCAGCAGATGTCTCCCGAAACCAGGCTGCCACGACGAACCACCACACTTTGACGAAGCCACGCGTTGCAGAACCACTGCGAATCAGATCGACGACGAGGGTACTTTCTGACGCGAAATCCCCATCACTGCGGCGCCGGCCACCACGCAGCCACCTGCGACGAAAAAAGCTGCCTGGAGAAGACGCGAAACCAGATGCGAACACACCTACATTGCGAGAATCCTCCACCTCCGTTCCAAACAGAACCGTAGGCCACCGTGACAGAAATCGATGTCGATTGCGCCAATGCGACAGCCACCACGGTACCTGCAAAAAACCAGACCAGACAGACCCCCGCGAAGCAACTGATGAGTCATTATTTTCTTCTATTCCACTAGCCTTTGTGCACCCATTAGACAGTTGATTAGTGCTTAATTGTTCATCATTAGAGTGTTTTTCATCTGTTGGGCTTTATTGGGCCACTGTTCCGAATTTGGACTAATTTCACATTATTTGGCCTAATTTTTGTTTTTAATTATTTTTAGGTATTTGGGTGAAGCAATTTTGGAGCTTGGACATTAATATTTAGTTGAAGAAACTTTCCACATCATTGCCACATCATTTCCATGTCATTTCCACGTCAGCAAAGTCAATGGGTCAACATTTGAGGCCCATAGTGGCATTTTTGTAATTCTGCGGCTTATAATGGCAGTTTTGTAATTCTGAGTGGCATGGGTGATATGACCACGAATTAGGTCTGCATGAGAAGAAGGCAGCCGCTCATTCATCTTCAACCTCTCTTCAAAACCTCCATTTTCGTTCTCCAAGCTTCCATGGACGTCCCCCTTGTGGTTTTTCACGTTTTTGGCTCATTTTTACCGTTTTTATGCATATTTGACAGCACCCATTGAGGGTTTTACGTTTGGAATTCGTTTTCTTGGTTGGGCAGTTCGGTTTGTGGATTTTATTGACTTGGAACAATACCCATTCATGGGGTTTTCGCATTTATATATGATAACACTGTTTTGCATTCCATTTAAGCTTTGAAATCTCAATTTTTGCTCTTAAATTGCGTTTTCAGATTTGAAGGGTTCTTGGTTCTTGGTTCTTGGTTCTGATTTTTGTGATTTCAGTTTTGAAGTGTTTAATTACTCATTTCCATGTCTAGCTAAATTCGTGTATTGACTCCTTGATGAAAAATGCAATGAAGCTTTGAGGTTGTGCTTGTTTTGTGAAATCTGCCATGTTTTTGTTCTGAATTCGTGGAATGCATGTGGTGAATCTGTCAATGCTTAATTTACAGAGTAATTGCATGTGTTTTGTTTAAGATACGTTCATGCTTAATGTATGTAGCTTGGCTGTCACGAATTTAAGGATGTGTGCATTGCTTAATTGCATAATGAAGCTAGATTGTAATTTTCGCTTAGTGAATTATTATCTAGTGGATTGAGACAAGGCAGGGTTGGTGTTAATTTGGTGGCCTATGATAAGTGAAATTGCGTTTGAATCAGGGATGTCAATACGGGTTTAGTCACTGTAGCATTTAAATTAATCTATTGATTAGCATTCTGAATCTGTCTGCCAACCCCCCTCCCCCCTGTTTTATTGTTGTGTTCATCTGGAAAATTGGCTTTGAATGAAAATATTGGTCGTTGGGAGACGACTTGGTTCACTTTCATGTACTGCATTTAATATGTTTTAATTTGGTGGGGTACGACCTCTATCAAATTTGGCGCCGTTGCCGGGGACCAATCGTTTCGTTCAAAGTAAAATTTTCAGTGTGTTTGTGTTCTGTGTTTTGGTGTGTGTGTAGTTCAAGTGTGGTTGAGTTGGTATATGTTCATTGTGATGTTAATGTTGTGTTAAGTTCAGTGTCTGTTTCCATTCCTGTGTGTTTCTGTTTAGTGTAGTGAATAGTGTCGCGGCGCGCATGAATAGTGTCATTTGAAGTAGTGAATAGTGTTTGAATAGTGTCCGAATCTGGCATTTAACTTCTGGATTTTTGTTTTGGTAGCTACGGAGCTTGTTTTAACTTGAAATTTTTTTCCCCACTTCTAAGACGTTGAACTTGATAGGAAAAATAGCTAGAGCAATTGGTATGGTCTTAGTTAAGAGATTCAAAAAAATTTTGGACTGATTTTAAGTGAAACTTCAAAGGACCATAACTTTTGCTCTGGTTATCAGGTTTTTATCTTCTCCCACGCGCATGAACTAACCCCTAAACGGAATCTCTGCCGGCACACTTTAGAGCAAACCACAGCCATTGACGGCCAAAAAAAGGGCCTGGAAAATCAAATTGCCGCTTGCGAAGCCGCCGTCCCGAACCAGATCGCCGCCGTAGCGAGCCACCTACGCGAACACAACCAGATCGGTGTTGCGAGCAACCTCCGCTGCGATGAAACCAGAGCCAGCAGATGTCTCGCGAAAGCAGGCTGCCACGACGAACCACCACACGTTGACGAAGCCATACGTTGCAGAACCACTGCGAATCAGATCGACGACGAGGGCACTTTCTGACGCGAAATCCCCATCACTGCGGCGCCGGCCACCACGTACCCACCTGCGACGAAAAAAGCTGCCTAGAGAAGACGCGAAACCAGACGCGAACACACCTACATTGCGAGAATCCTCCACCTCCGTTCCAAACAGAACCGCAGGCCACCGTGACAGAAATCGATGTCGATGGCGCCAATGCGACAGCCACCACGGTACCTGCAAAAAACCAGACCAGACAGACCCCCGTGAAGCAACTGATGAGTCATTATTTTCTTCTATTCCACTAGCCTTTGTGCACCCATTAGACAGTTGATTAGTGCTTAATTGTTCATCATTAGAGTGTTTTTCATCTGTTGGGCTTTATTGGGCCACTGTTCCGAATTTGGACTAATTTCACATTATTTGACCTAATTTTTGTTTTTAATTATTTTTAGGTATTTGGGTGAAGCAATTTTGGAGCTTGGACATTAATATTTAGTTGAAGAAACTTTCCACATCATTGCCACATCATTTCCATGTCATTTCCACGTCAGCAAAGTCAATGGGTCAACATTTGAGGCCCATAGTGACATTTTTGTAATTCTGCGGCTTATAATGGCAGTTTTGTAATTCTGAGTGGCATGGGTGATATGACCACGAATTAGGTCTCCATGAGAAGAAGGCAGCCACTCATTCATCTTCAACCTCTCTTCAAAACCTCCATTTTCGTTCTCCAAGCTTCCATGGACATCCCCCTTGCGGTTTTTCACGTTTTTGGCTCATTTTTACCGTTTTTATGCATATTTGATAGCACCCATTGAGGGTTTTACGTTTGGAATTCGTTTTCTTGGTTGGGCAGTTCGGTTTGTGGATTTTATTGACTTGGAACAATACCCATTCATGGGGTTTTCGCATTTATATATGATAACACTGTTTTGCATTCCATTTAAGCTTTGAAATCTCAATTTTTGCTCTTAAATTGCGTTTTCAGATTTGAAGGGTTCTTGGTTCTTGGTTCTTGGTTCTGATTTTTGTGATTTCAGTTTTGAAGTGTTTAATTACTCATTTCCATGTCTAGCTAAATTCGTGTATTGACTCCTTGATGAAAAATGCAATGAAGCTTTGAGGTTGTGCTTGTTTTGTGAAATCTGCCATGTTTTTGTTCTGAATTCGTGGAATGCATGTGGTGAATCTGTCAATGCTTAATTTACAGAGTAATTGCATGTGTTTTGTTTAAGATACGTTCATGCTTAATGTATGTAGCTTGGCTGTCACGAATTTAAGGATGTGTGCATTGCTTAATTGCATAATGAAGCTAGATTGTAATTTTCGCTTAGTGAATTATTATCTAGTGGATTGAGACAAGGCAGGGTTGGTGTTAATTTGGTGGCCTATGATAAGTGAAATTGCGTTTGAATCAGGGATGTCAATACGGGTTTAGTCACTGTAGCATTTAAATTAATCTATTGATTAGCATTCTGAATCTGTCTGCCAACCCCCCTCCCCCCTGTGTTTTATTGTTGTGTTCATCTGGAAAATTGGCTTTGAATGAAAATATTGGTCGTTGGGAGACGACTTGGTTCACTTTCATGTACTGCATTTAATATGTTTTAATTTGGTGGGGTACGGCCTCTATCAAATTTGGCGCCGTTGCCGGGGACCAATCGTTTCGTTCAAAGTAAAATTTTCAGTGTGTTTGTGTTCTATATTTTGGTGTGTGTGTAGTTCAAGTGTGGTTGAGTTGGTATATGTTCATTGTGATGTTAATGTTGTGTTAAGTTCAGTGTCTGTTTCCATACCTGTGTGTTTCTGTTTAGTGTAGTGAATAGTGTCGCGGTGCGCATGAATAGTGTCATTTGTAGTAGTGAATAGTGTTTGAATAGTGTCCGAATCTGGCATTTAACTTCTGGATTTTTGTTTTGGTAGCTACGGAGCTTGTTTTAACTTGAAATTTTTTTTCCCCACTTCTAAGACGTTGAACTTGATAGGAAAAATAGCTAGAGCAATTGGTATGGTCTGAGTTAAGAGATTCAAAAAAATTTTGGACTGATTTTAAGTGAAACTTCAAAGGACCATAACTTTTGCTCTGGTTATCAGGTTTTTATCTTCTCCCACGCGCATGAACTAACCCCTAAACGGAATCTCTGCCGGCACACTTTAGAGCAAACCACAGCCATTGACGGCCAAAAAAAGGGCCTGGAAAATCAAATTGCCACTTGCGAAGCCGCCGTCCCGAACCAGATCGCCGCCGTCGCGAACCACCTACGCGAACACAACCAGATCGGTGTTGCGAGCCACCTCCGCTGCGAAGAAACCAGAGCCAGCAGATGTCTCGCGAAACCAGGCTGCCACGACGAACCACCACACGTTGACGAAGCCACGCGTTGCAGACCACTGCGAATCAGATCGACGACGAGGGCACTTTCTGACGCGAAATCCCCATCACTGCGGCGCCGGCCACCACGCAGCCACCTGCGACGAAAAAAGCTGCCTGGAGAAGACGCGAAACCAGACGCGAACACACCTACATTGCGAGAATCCTCCACCTCCGTTCCAAACAGAACCGCAGGCCACCGTGACAGAAATCGATGTCGATTGCGCCAATGCGACAGCCACCACGGTACCTCCAAAAAACCAGACCAGACAGACCCCCGCGAAGCAACTGATGAGTCATTATTTTCTTCTATTCCACTAGCCTTTGTGCACCCATTAGACAGTTGATTAGTGCTTAATTGTTCATCATTAGAGTGTTTTTCATCTGTTGGCCTTTATTGGGCCACTGTTCCGAATTTGGACTAATTTCACATTATTTGGCCTAATTTTTGTTTTTAATTATTTTTAGGTATTTGGGTGAAGCAATTTTGGAGCTTGGACATTAATATTTAGTTGAAGAAACTTTCCACATCATTGCCACATCATTTCCATGTCATTTCCACGTCAGCAAAGTTAATGGGTCAACATTTGAGGCCCATAGTGGCATTTTTGTAATTCTGCGGCTTATAATGGCAGTTTTGTAATTCTGAGTGGCATGGGTGATATGACCACGAATTAGGTCTGCATGAGAAGAAGGCAGCTGCTCATTCATCTTCAACCTCTCTTCAAAACCTCCATTTTCGTTCTCCAAGCTTCCATGGACGTCCCCCTTGCGGTTTTTCACGTTTTTGGCTCATTTTTACCGTTTTTATGCATATTTGACAGCACCCATTGAGGGTTTTATGTTTGGAATTCATTTTCTTGGTTGGGCAGTTCGGTTTGTGGATTTTATTGACTTGGAACAATACCCATTCATGGGGTTTTCGCATTTATATATGATAACACTGTTTTGCATTCCATTTAAGCTTTGAAATCTCAATTTTTGCTCTTAAATTGCGTTTTCAGATTTGAAGGGTTCTTGGTTCTTGGTTCTTGGTTCTAATTTTTGTGATTTCAGTTTTGAAGTGTTTAATTACTCATTTCCATGTCTAGCTAAATTCGTGTATTGACTCCTTGATGAAAAATGCAATGAAGCTTTGAGGTTGTGCTTGTTTTGTAAAATCTGCCATGTTTTTGTTCTGAATTCGTGGAATGCATGTGGTGAATCTGTCAATGCTTAATTTACAGAGTAATTGCATGTGTTTTGTTTAAGATACGTTCATGCCTAATGTATGTAGCTTGGCTGTCACGAATTTAAGGATGTGTGCATTGCTTAATTGCATAATGAAGCTAGATTGTAATTTTCGCTTAGTGAATTATTATCTAGTGGATTGAGACAAGGCAGGGTTGGTGTTAATTTGGTGGCCTATGATAAGTGAAATTGCGTTTGAATCAGGGATGTCAATACGGTTTTAGTCACTGTAGCATTTAAATTAATATATTGATTAGCATTCTGAATATGTCTGCCAACCCCCCTCCCCCCTGTGTTTTATTGTTGTGTTCATCTGGAAAATTGGCTTTGAATGAAAATATTGGTCGTTGGGAGACGACTTGGTTCACTTTCATGTACTGCATTTAATATGTTTTAATTTGGTGGGGTACGACCTCTATCAAATTTGGCGCCGTTGCCGGGGACCAATCGTTTCGTTCAAAGTAAAATTTTCAGTGTGTTTGTGTTCTGTGTTTTGGTGTGTGTGTAGTTCAAGTGTGGTTGAGTTGGTATATGTTCATTGTTATGTTAATGTTGTGTTAAGTTCAGTGTCTGTTTCCATTCCTGTGTGTTTCTGTTTAGTGTAGTGAATAGTGTCGCGGCGCGCATGAATAGTGTCATTTGTAGTAGTGAATAGTGTTTGAATAGTGTCCGAATCTGGCATTTAACTTCTGGATTTTTGTTTTGGTAGCTACGGAGCTTGTTTTAACTTGAAATTTTTTTCCCCACTTCTAAGACGTTGAACTTGATAGGAAAAATAGCTAGAGCAATTGGTATTGTCTGAGTTAAGAGATTCAAAAAAATTTTGGACTGATTTTAAGTGAAACTTCAAAGGACCATAACTTTTTGCTCTGGTTATCAGGTTTTTATCTTCTCCCACGCGCATGAACTAACCCCTAAACGGAATCTCTGCCGGCACACTTTAGAGCAAACCACAGCCATTGACGGCCAAAAAAAGGGCCTGGAAAATCAAATTGCCGCTTGCGAGCCACCTCCGCTGCGAAGAAACCAGAGCCAGCAGATGTCTCGCGAAACCAGACTACCACGACGAACCACCACACGTTGACGAAGCCACGCGTTGCAGAACCACTGCGAATCAGATCGACGACGAGGGCACTTTCTGACGCGAAATCCCCATCACTGCGGCGCCGGCCACCACGCAGCCACCTGCGACGAAAAAAGCTGCCTAGAGAAGACGCGAAACCAGACGCGAACACACCTACATTGCGAGAATCCTCCACCTCCGTTCCAAACAGAACCGCAGGCCACCGTGACAGAAATCGATGTCGATTGCGCCAATGCGACAGCCACCACGGTACCTCCAAAAAACCAGACCAGACAGACCCCCGCGAAGCAACTGATGAGTCATTATTTTCTTCTATTCCACTAGCCTTTGTGCACCCATTAGACAGTTGATTAGTGCTTAATTGTTCATCATTAGAGTGTTTTTCATCTGTTGGCCTTTATTGGGCCACTGTTCCGAATTTGGACTAATTTCACATTATTTGGCCTAATTTTTGTTTTTAATTATTTTTAGGTATTTGGGTGAAGCAATTTTGGAGCTTGGACATTAATATTTAGTTGAAGAAACTTTCCACATCATTGCCACATCATTTCCATGTCATTTCCACGTCAGCAAAGTTAATGGGTCAACATTTGAGGCCCATAGTGGCATTTTTGTAATTCTGCGGCTTATAATGGCAGTTTTGTAATTCTGAGTGGCATGGGTGATATGACCACGAATTAGGTCTGCATGAGAAGAAGGCAGCCGCTCATTCATCTTCAACTTCTCTTCAAAACCTCCATTTTCGTTCTCCAAGCTTCCATGGACGTCCCCCTTGCGGTTTTTCACGTTTTTGGCTCATTTTTACCGTTTTTATGCATATTTGACAGCACCCATTGAGGGTTTTACGTTTGGAATTCGTTTTCTTGGTTGGGCAGTTCGGTTTGTGGATTTTATTGACTTGGAACAATACCCATTCATGGGGTTTTCGCATTTATATATGATAACACTGTTTTGCATTCCATTTAAGCTTTGAAATCTCAATTTTTGCTCTTAAATTGCGTTTTCAGATTTGAAGGGTTCTTGGTTCTTGGTTCTTGGTTCTGATTTTTGTGATTTCAGTTTTGAAGTGTTTAATTACTCATTTCCATGTCTAGCTAAATTCGTGTATTGACTCCTTGATGAAAAATGCAATGAAGCTTTGAGGTTGTGCTTGTTTGGTGAAATCTGCCATGTTTTTGTTCTGAATTCGTGGAATGCATGTGGTGAATCTGTCAATGCTTAATTTACAGAGTAATTGCATGTGTTTTGTTTAAGATACGTTCATGCTTAATGTATGTAGCTTGGCTGTCACGAATTTAAGGATGTGTGCATTGCTAAATTGCATAATGAAGCTAGATTGTAATTTTCGCTTAGTGAATTATTATCTAGTGGATTGAGACAAGGCAGGGTTGGTGTTAATTTGGTGGCCGATGATAAGTGAAATTGCGTTTGAATCAGGGATGTCAATACGGTTTTAGTCACTGTAGCATTTAAATTAATCTATTGATTAGCATTCTGAATCTGTCTGCCAACCCCCCTCCCCCCTGTGTTTTATTGTTGTGTTCATCTGGAAAATTGGCTTTGAATGAAAATATTGGTCGTTGGGAGACAACTTGGTTCACTTTCATGTACTGCATTTAATATGTTTTAATTTGGTGGGGTACGACCTCTATCAAATTTGGCGCCGTTGCCGGGGACCAATCATTTCGTTCAAAGTAAAATTTTCAGTGTGTTTGTGTTCTGTGTTTTGGTGTGTGTGTAGTTCAAGTGTGGTTGAGTTGGTATATGTTCATTGTGATGTTAATGTTGTGTTAAGTTCAGTGTCTGTTTCCATTCCTGTGTGTTTCTGTTTAGTGTAGTGAATAGTGTCGTGGCGCGCATGAATAGTGTCATTTCTAGTAGTGAATAGTGTTTGAATAGTGTCCGAATCTGGCATTTAACTTCTGGATTTTTGTTTTGGTAGCTACGGAGCTTGTTTTAACTTGAAATTTTTTTTCCCCACTTCTAAGACGTTGAACTTGATAGGAAAAATAGCTAGAGCAATTGGTATGGTCTGAGTTAAGAGATTCAAAATAATTTTGGACTGATTTTAAGTGAAACTTCAAAGGACCACAACTTTTGCTCTGGTTATCAGGTTTTTATCTTCTCCCACGCGCATGAACTAACCCCTAAACGGAATCCCTGCCGGCACACTTTAGAGCAAACCACAGCCATTGATGGCCAAAAAAGGGCCTGGAAAATCAAATTGCCACTTGCGAAGCCGCCGTCCCGAACCAGATCGCCGCCGTCGCGAACCACCTACGCGAACACAACCAGATCGGTGTTGCGAGCCACCTCCGCTGCGACGAAACCAGAGCCAGCAGATGTCTCGCGAAACCAGGCTGCCACGACGAACCACCACATGTTGACGAAGCCACGCGTTGCAGAACCACTGCGAATCAGATCGACGACGAGGGCACTTTCTGACGCGAAATCCCCATCACTGCGGCGTCGGCCACCACGCAGCCACCTGCGACGAAAAAAGCTGCCTGGAGAAGACGCGAAACCAGACGCGAACACACCTACATTGCGAGAATCCTCCACCTCCGTTCCAAACAGAACCGCAGGCCACCGTGACAGAAATCGATTTCGATTGCGCCAATGCGACAGCCACTACGGTACCTGCAAAAAACCAGACCAGACAGACCCCCACGAAGCAACTGATGAGTCATTATTTTCTTCTATTCCACTAGCCTTTGTGCACCCATTAGACAGTTGATTAGTGCTTAATTGTTCATCATTAGAGTGTTTTTCATCTGTTGGGCTTTATTGGGCCACTGTTCCGAATTTGGACTAATTTCACATTATTTGGCCTAATTTTTGTTTTTAATTATTTTTAGGTATTTGTGTGAAGCAATTTTGGAGCTTGGACATTAATATTTAGTTGAAGAAACTTTCCACATCATTGCCACATCATTTCCATGTCATTTCCACGTCAGCAAAGTTAATGGGTCAACATTTGAGGCCCATAGTGGCATTTTTGTAATTCTGCGGCTTATAATGGCAGTTTTGTAATTCTGAGTGGCATGGGTGATATGACCACGAATTAGGTCTGCATGAGAAGAAGGCAGCCGCTCATTCATCTTCAACCTCTCTTCAAAACCTCCATTTTCGTTCTCCAAGCTTCCATGGATGTCCCCCTTGCGGTTTTTCACGTTTTTGGCTCATTTTTACCGTTTTTATGCATATTTGACAGCACCCATTGAGGGTTTTACGTTTGGAATTCATTTTCTTGGTTGGGAAGTTCGGTTTCTGGATTTTATTGACTTGGAACAATACCCATTCATGGGGTTTTCGAATTTATATATGATAACACTGTTTTGCATTCCATTTAAGCTTTGAAATCTCAATTTTTGCTCTTAAATTGCGTTTTCAGATTTGAAGGGTTCTTGGTTCTTGGTTCTAATTTTTGTGATTTCAGTTTTGAAGTGTTTAATTACTCATTTCCATGTCTAGCTAAATTCGTGTATTGACTCCTTGATGAAAAATGCAATGAAGCTTTGAGGTTGTGCTTGTTTTGTGAAATCTGCCATGTTTTTGTTCTGAATTCGTGGAATGCATGTGGTGAATCTGTCAATGCTTAATTTACAGAGTAATTGCATGTGTTTTGTTTAAGATACGTTCATGCTTAATGTATGTAGCTTGGCTGTCACGAATTTAAGGATGTGTGCATTGCTTAATTGCATAATGAAGCTAGATTGTAATTTTCGCTTAGTGAATTATTATCTAGTGGATTGAGACAAGGCAGGGTTGGTGTTAATTTGGTGGCCTATGATAAGTGAAATTGCGTTTGAATCAGGGATGTCAATACGGTTTTAGTCACTGTAGCATTTAAATTAATCTATTGATTATCATTCTGAATCTGTCTGCCAACCCCCCTCCCCCCTGTGTTTTATTGTTGTGTTTATTTGGAAAATTGGCTTTGAATGAAAATATTGGTCGTTGGGAGACGACTTGGTTCACTTTCATGTACTGCATTTAATATGTTTTAATTTGGTGGGGTACAGCCTCTATCAAATTTGGCGCCGTTGCCGGGGACCAATCGTTTCGTTCAAAGTAAAATTTTCAGTGTGTTTGTGTTCTGTGTTTTGGTGTGTGTAGTTCAAGTGTGGTTGAGTTGGTATATGTTCATTGTGATGTTAATGTTGTGTTAAGTTCAGTGTCTATTTCCATTCCTGTGTGTTTCTGTTTAGTGTAGTGAATAGTGTCGCGGCGCGCATGAATAGTGTCATTTGTAATAGTGAATAGTGTTTGAATAGTGTCCGAATCTGGCATTTAACTTCTGGATTTTTTGTTTTGGTAGCTACGGAGCTTGTTTTAACTTGAAATTTTTTTTCCCCACTTCTAAGACGTTGAACTTGATAGGAAAAATAGCTAGAGCAATTGGTATGGTCTGAGTTAAGAGATTCAAAAAAATTTTGGACTGATTTTAAGTGAAACTTCAAAGGACCATAACTTTTGCTCTGGTTATCAGGTTTTTATCTTCTCCCACGCGCATGAACTAACCCCTAAACGGAATCTCTGTCGGCACACTTTAGAGCAAATCACAGCCATTGATGGCCAAAAAAGGGCCTGGAAAATCAAATTGCCGCTTGTGAAGCCGCCGTCCCGAACCAGATCGCCGCCGTCGCGAACCACCTACGCGAACACAACCAGATCGGTGTTGCGAGCCACCTCCGCTGCGACGAAACCAGAGCCAGCAGATGTCTTGCGAAACCAGGCTGCCACGATGAACCACCACACGTTGACGAAGCCACGCGTTGCAGAACCACTGCGAATCAGATCGACGACGAGGGCACTTTCTGACGCGAAATCCCCATCACTGTGGCGCCGGCTACCACGCAGCCACCTGCGACGAAAAAAGCTGCCTGGAGAAGACGCGAAACCAGACGCGAACACACCTACATTGCGAGAATCCTCCACCTCCGTTCCAAACAGAACCGCAGGCCACCGTGACAGAAATCGATGTCGATTGCGCCAATGCGACAGCCACCAGGGTACCTGCAAAAAACCAGACCAGACAGACCCCCGCGAAGCAACTGATGAGTCATTATTTTCTTCTATTCCACTAGCCTTTGTGCACCCATTAGACAGTTGATTAGTGCTTAATTGTTCATCATTAGAGTGTTTTTCATCTATTGGGCTTTATTGGGCCACTGTTCCGAATTTGGACTAATTTCACATTATTTGGCCTAATTTTTGTTTTTAATTACTTTTAGGTGTTTGGGTGAAGCAATTTTGGAGCTTGGACATTAATATTTAGTTGAAGAAACTTTCCACATCATTGCCACATCATTTCCATGTCATTTCCACGTCAGCAAAGTCAATGGGTCAACATTTGAGGCCCATAGTGGCATTTTTGTAATTCTGCGGCTTATAATGGCAGTTTTGTAATTCTGAGTGGCATGGGTGATATGACCACGAATTAGGTCTGCATGAGAAGAAGGCAGCCGCTCATTCATCTTCAA
This sequence comes from Vigna unguiculata, assembly GCF_037176805.1. Lineage (NCBI taxonomy): Eukaryota > Viridiplantae > Streptophyta > Magnoliopsida > Fabales > Fabaceae > Vigna > Vigna unguiculata. Next base: position 37,090,360 of record NC_140792.1, on the reverse strand, counting down.
CCTCTCTTCAAAACCTCCATTTTCGTTCTCCAAGCTTCCATGGATGTCCCCCTTGCGGTTTTTCACGTTTTTGGCTCATTTTTACCGTTTTTATGCATATTTGACAGCACCCATTGAGGGTTTTACGTTTGGAATTCATTTTCTTGGTTGGGAAGTTCGGTTTCTGGATTTTATTGACTTGGAACAATACCCATTCATGGGGTTTTCGAATTTATATATGATAACACTGTTTTGCATTCCATTTAAGCTTTGAAATCTCAATTTTTGCTCTTAAATTGCGTTTTCAGATTTGAAGGGTTCTTGGTTCTTGGTTCTAATTTTTGTGATTTCAGTTTTGAAGTGTTTAATTACTCATTTCCATGTCTAGCTAAATTCGTGTATTGACTCCTTGATGAAAAATGCAATGAAGCTTTGAGGTTGTGCTTGTTTTGTGAAATCTGCCATGTTTTTGTTCTGAATTCGTGGAATGCATGTGGTGAATCTGTCAATGCTTAATTTACAGAGTAATTGCATGTGTTTTGTTTAAGATACGTTCATGCTTAATGTATGTAGCTTGGCTGTCACGAATTTAAGGATGTGTGCATTGCTTAATTGCATAATGAAGCTAGATTGTAATTTTCGCTTAGTGAATTATTATCTAGTGGATTGAGACAAGGCAGGGTTGGTGTTAATTTGGTGGCCTATGATAAGTGAAATTGCGTTTGAATCAGGGATGTCAATACGGTTTTAGTCACTGTAGCATTTAAATTAATCTATTGATTATCATTCTGAATCTGTCTGCCAACCCCCCTCCCCCCTGTGTTTTATTGTTGTGTTTATTTGGAAAATTGGCTTTGAATGAAAATATTGGTCGTTGGGAGACGACTTGGTTCACTTTCATGTACTGCATTTAATATGTTTTAATTTGGTGGGGTACAGCCTCTATCAAATTTGGCGCCGTTGCCGGGGACCAATCGTTTCGTTCAAAGTAAAATTTTCAGTGTGTTTGTGTTCTGTGTTTTGGTGTGTGTGTAGTTCAAGTGTGGTTGAGTTGGTATATGTTCATTGTGATGTTAATGTTGTGTTAAGTTCAGTGTCTATTTCCATTCCTGTGTGTTTCTGTTTAGTGTAGTGAATAGTGTCGCGGCGCGCATGAATAGTGTCATTTGTAATAGTGAATAGTGTTTGAATAGTGTCCGAATCTGGCATTTAACTTCTGGATTTTTTGTTTTGGTAGCTACGGAGCTTGTTTTAACTTGAAATTTTTTTTCCCCACTTCTAAGACGTTGAACTTGATAGGAAAAATAGCTAGAGCAATTGGTATGGTCTGAGTTAAGAGATTCAAAAAAATTTTGGACTGATTTTAAGTGAAACTTCAAAGGACCATAACTTTTGCTCTGGTTATCAGGTTTTTATCTTCTCCCACGCGCATGAACTAACCCCTAAACGGAATCTCTGTCGGCACACTTTAGAGCAAATCACAGCCATTGATGGCCAAAAAAGGGCCTGGAAAATCAAATTGCCGCTTGTGAAGCCGCCGTCCCGAACCAGATCGCCGCCGTCGCGAACCACCTACGCGAACACAACCAGATCGGTGTTGCGAGCCACCTCCGCTGCGACGAAACCAGAGCCAGCAGATGTCTTGCGAAACCAGGCTGCCACGATGAACCACCACACGTTGACGAAGCCACGCGTTGCAGAACCACTGCGAATCAGATCGACGACGAGGGCACTTTCTGACGCGAAATCCCCATCACTGTGGCGCCGGCTACCACGCAGCCACCTGCGACGAAAAAAGCTGCCTGGAGAAGACGCGAAACCAGACGCGAACACACCTACATTGCGAGAATCCTCCACCTCCGTTCCAAACAGAACCGCAGGCCACCGTGACAGAAATCGATGTCGATTGCGCCAATGCGACAGCCACCAGGGTACCTGCAAAAAACCAGACCAGACAGACCCCCGCGAAGCAACTGATGAGTCATTATTTTCTTCTATTCCACTAGCCTTTGTGCACCCATTAGACAGTTGATTAGTGCTTAATTGTTCATCATTAGAGTGTTTTTCATCTATTGGGCTTTATTGGGCCACTGTTCCGAATTTGGACTAATTTCACATTATTTGGCCTAATTTTTGTTTTTAATTACTTTTAGGTGTTTGGGTGAAGCAATTTTGGAGCTTGGACATTAATATTTAGTTGAAGAAACTTTCCACATCATTGCCACATCATTTCCATGTCATTTCCACGTCAGCAAAGTCAATGGGTCAACATTTGAGGCCCATAGTGGCATTTTTGTAATTCTGCGGCTTATAATGGCAGTTTTGTAATTCTGAGTGGCATGGGTGATATGACCACGAATTAGGTCTTGATGAGAAGCCTCGGGCCAAGGGACCTACAACAAGAGCCATGGCTAGGAGAATACAAGAGGAATGGGCCTTAAATGCGCATGCAAGGCCCAAGATGAACTTCACATGGGCCAAGGAAGATGTCAAGACCTAGCCTAGGACATTTTGTTTGTAAATACTAGATTAGGATTTTATTTTGGGCTTTGTATTTTGGGCCCAGTAGAATAGGATTTTTCTTTGGGCCATGTATTGGGCCTTAGAGGAAATTGGGCTTTAGAAGTAATTTTGGACCAAAAAGGGGAATTGGGCCAAATGGGCCAAGAGTAGTGTGTCTACTCTAGAAAAGCCTAGAAGCTTCTCAAACTTGCTCTCCAAGGATGAGAGTTAGCTTCCCATGGCAAGACAAGTGTGACTTGCTTAGGTGGCAAGTCACACCTCCCACATGCTCCTTTTTGGCTCCAAAATTCAACTTTCTAGACTCCTTTTTCCCTCCACTTTTTGGAGACCCCTTGGTCTCATTTTAGACTATAAATAGAAGGCTTAGGAGATGTATTTTTCAGCTTGAAATTGAGTAATGAATTGCTGCCCAAATTTGTGCACAAATCTCTTTTGAGCTCACCTTAGAGTAAACTCTTCTCTAGTTTACTCTAGTCTTCTTCCTTAGGAGTTGGCCTCACCTCTCTTAAGAATCCTTTCACCTACACCAAACCAAACACCTTAAGCTCCTTTCCTTCATGCTTCCGCATCCAACACCATCCATGGAGCCTCCATTCTTCATGCAAGCTTCAATGGAGACAAGAAGAAGCCATCATGTGGTATCATGAGCCTTGGTTTTAGTGAGTTAAGTGCTTCTTCTCCATTTTTTTTTCAATTCCGTGTTGTTCATCACTTCTCCTACTTGTCTTGCTGTTTTTGTTCATTTTATTTTGAGTATTAATGTCTTTTTACTTTGGTTCATCTTCATTTGCTTCATCTTGAACCATCCTTGTGTGCTTTAGGTGTTCTATTTGGTTTCTACCATTTACTTTTCATTTTAATTGTGTATTTGTTTTTTTTTTGTTCAGTTCATTCTCTTGATTCTTGAGTTTATTTTGATTTTAAGATCTATATGTTTTGTCTAGAGTCATGTTTAGTCCATATATGTCATTAATTCCTTGTTTAGCTTTTAATTTTCTTTGAATTTGTTGGTGATGTGTTGCTGAATTTTTTTCAGATTTGAGTGCAGTTTTTAATCCTTAAAAATTAACACTCTCTTCTCTCTTTGAGCCTTGGAAATGAACCTTCACATCTAGATAACCTTAGTTATCTTAATGTCCAGTGGGAATTTTCCTTGTGCTTGCTTAAAATCACCATAAACCACACTAAATTTCCTTTCAATTAATTGTGCTTTGGTGCTTTTTCATTTCTGTTTTTGAGTTCAGATTGCTATTTAGATCTTAGCAATGTCTTAGAGTCAATTTCCATTGTGTTTCATTGTGTTTCATGATCTTCTTTTGATTCCTTTAAGTTTCCTTCTCCTTTGTGCTTTTTGTTTCCATTAAAATGCAAATGATCAAGCATAGTGTGGTGGTGATTCTGTTTTGTGGTGGAAACTAGCTGCTGTAAGAGCTATAAAAAGAAAGAAAAAGAGCACAAAAAGAATACAAGCAAGTGCCAAAAAGAATCAAAAGAAAAGATCAAAAGAAAGTGGCAAAAGAAGTACACTAGAATCACTACCATCACTTGAGTTTGAGAGCATTATTTTGTTGTATTTTACTGCTGTTCCAGTTTCTGTCTGACTGCACACTGTTTGTATTTGATTTATCATAAAAAATTGGCCGGTGCAAATCCAAATCTAATTTTTGCCTCTTTTAGCTAAGACATAGACGAAAAAGTGAAAAAAAGAATCATTGAAAAATGTTGAGAAATGAAAAAATGAAAAATATCTGAAGCAGAGGCCTGAATTCACGTTTTTGGACTGGCAGTGAGTGAAAAATCAAATTCAGTGCAGTTTTCTAGCTTATTTTGGTTGTTTTTCATCCATTCTAGTGCCATTCATTAGGTAATTCATTTGAGTGCTTATCTTGTTTCTTTACCTTATTTCTAGTTTGTCATTTCTTTGGTGATCCTTTGAGTTTGTCATGGCATTATTCACTTTTGGTTTAGCAATTATAATTTTGTGCTTTTCTTGCTTTATTTCTTGACCTCTTTTGGTTTGGTTTCTATATTTGGTGCATACTTCTTTTTGGAGGTGATCTAATTTTCCTAAGGTAGCATCCTAGGAGGTGGAGTACCTAGTCCCGAAAGAGAATCCTCTTTGGTGAGATCAAGAGGAAGTGCAAGAGTGAAACACTTGTGAGGACCAAGCCAAGAAGACAAAGCCAAGAAGACCTTTTACATTTTGTGCACTTTGATTGTATTCAAATTGAGTTGTAAAATTGTAATGCTTTCCTTCTTGTGTTCATGGCCTAGTTAGGTGTCTTGGGGGAGTCTTAGGTACTCAATCCCATCTCCTAACTAGAACCTCTTCTATACATTAGTGAAGCGCTTTTAGTGGTGAAGTTTGAAGGTTCCAAGTGCCTTCTACTTTTACCAAAACTTAGGCCGCATATAGCTTATAATCTTTCTTGTTTTTAATTTTCTTGTTTGATAGTTTAGTGTGTGTCAACTTAGTCTTTGAATTAATTTCATTTAAGAAGTTTTGTACAAAAGTTTCAAGTTCCCTTGGCTAGGAAAGACTTGGTATGTAAGCAATCCAAGTGATTCACCTCTCTTTCCTGGAGGAGAACTAAAAGCTTTTGCTATCTACTTCTTCTTTGAAATTTTCTTTTAAAGACCAAAATCATAAAAAAAAAATGTCTCAACCTCCTTCTCAATGTATGAGTGCTTCAAATGAAGAAGAAATAAGTTTGAAACAAATTGCCTTTGATTTGAGAGCACTACTACGTTGGAAGGAAGATGAAATAATTGCAAGGGAAAGGGAAAAACAAGAAAGAGATAGATTTCATCAACTTTTAGATGAAGAGAGGAGGGGAACAAGAAATATGGAAAGGTTGCATGAGAGGATGAGTAATAGGAGTCAACATTTGTACTCCCACACTCCAACACTAGTCACACACTATGAAGAAGATAGTAGACTAGTTGACAACTTCTATCAACCTCCTCCTCCTCTAAGAAGAGAAAGAAGAGAGCCTAGGGAACCAAGAGCCATTAGAATAGACCTCCCTCACTTTTATGGGAAAGATGATGTTGAAGCTTATCTTGATTGGGAAATGAAGGTTGAGCAACTCTTTGCTTGCCATCAAATAAGTGAGGAGAGGAAAGTACCCTTAGCTACCCTTAGCTTCCAGGGCAATGCTATGTATTGGTGGACTGCCCTCGAAAGAGATAGGAGAATCAATCAAAGTCCCGAGGTCAAATATTGGAATGACCTCAAAGGAGCCCTTAGGAGAAGACATATTCCCTCCTATTATCATAGAGAGCTAATGGATAAGCTTCAAAGACTCCATCAAAATAAAATGAAAGTGGAAGAATATAGACAAAAGATGGAGTTATATATGATGAGGGCTGGGATTAGGGAGTCCGAGGATACCACCATTGCAAGGTTTCTTAGTGGTTTAAGTCTTGAGATAAGAGATAGAGTAGAATTGTTGCCCTACCAAGACTTAAATGACTTGGTTCAACTTTGCATAAAGGTAGAGCAACAAATTCTAAGGAAAAATTTTCGAAATGACTACTCTAACTCTTATACCAAGAAAGAATTCAAGAGGGAGGGTAAGCAAGTCAAAGAGGAACCCTCCAAAAGTTTCAAGGAAAAGGAGAAACCAAGGGAAGGCACATCTTCACACACTCGCACTAGTGAAATCAAATGTTTCAAGTGTCTTGGTAGAGGTCATGTTGCATCTCAATGCCCCACCAAAAAGACCATGATCTTAAGGGGTGTTGACCACTATAGTAGCCAAGATGAGCAAGAAAGTGAGAGTGAGACTTCTAGTGAGGAGTCTAATGATGAGGCTAAGGAAATTGCCTATCCTTGTGAAGGAGACCTTCTAATGATTAGAAGACTTCTTAGCAACCAACCCATTCCAAAAGAGCCAACACAAAGAGAGAACATCTTTCATACAAGATGTAAAATTTTAGAAAACACTTGTTCTCTCATTGTTGATAGTGGTTCATGTTGCAATTGTTGTAGTACAAGGTTGGTTGATAAGTTGGCTTTGACTATCATTCCCCATCCAAAACCTTACAAATTGCATTGGCTTAATGAAAGTGGGGATTTGACAGTCCAACATCAAGTGAAGGTCAAGTTATCCATAGGGAAATATGAAGATAGTGTGCTATGTGATGTAGTACCTATGGAAGCTTGCCATGTTTTATTGGGAAGACCTTGGCAATTTGACAAGAAAACCATGCATAATGGTCTTACCAATGAAATCACCTTCACTCACAAGGATAGAAAATTTGTCTTGCATCCTTTATCACCATCCCAAGTGGTAGAGGATCAAATCCAAATGAGAAAGAAGTTGGAAAAGGAGAGAAAAGAGGATAAAAAAAAAAGTCCTCCCTCTCTCCCAAAAAAAGTAACTAAAGATGAATCTGAGGTGGGAGAGATTGGTGTTCCTTCTCCCAAGGTCATTCAACATGAGAACATTTTGACTATAAAATCTTTGAATCAAGTTCTCAATGATGAACAACCTTCATGCCTCTTGTTGTGTAAAGGAACACTCACATGTACTGCCACAACTCTTGAACGTAAGAATCTACCTCCTAAAATTGAAAATCTTTTGAAAGAGTTTGAGGATATATTCCCTAAGGAAGGGCCTATTGGGCTTCCTCCCTTTAGAGGAATTGAACATCAAATAGATTTAGTGCCTGGGGCTAGTCTACCAAATAGACCAGCCTATAGGACAAATCCTCAAGAAACAAAGGAGATAGAGTCTCAAGTCCAAGAGTTGTTGGAGAAGGGTTGGGTTCAAAAGAGCCTTAGCCCTTGTGCTGTGCCTGTTTTGTTAGTACCTAAAAAGGATGGGAAATGGAGAATGTGCTGTGATTGTAGAGCCATAAATAACATCACCATTAAATATAGGCATCCAATCCCTAGGCTTGATGACATGCTTGATGAGTTGCATGGGTCCCTCATGTTTTCTAAAATTGATCTAAAGAGTGGTTATCACCAAATAAGAATCAAAGAAGGTGATGAGTGGAAAACCGCTTTTAAGACCAAATTTGGACTATATGAGTGGTTAGTGATGCCCTTTGGGCTTACTAATGCACCTAGCACATTCATGAGACTAATGAATCACGTTCTTAGAGAGTGCATAGGAAAGTTTGTGGTTGTCTATTTTGATGATATCTTGATTTATAGCAAGAGCTTGCATGAGCACATAGACCATCTAAGGTCTATCCTTACCATCCTTAGGGTAAATAGTTTGTTTGCTAATAAAGAGAAATGTACTTTCTGTGTAGATAGTGTAGTTTTCTTAGGTTTTGTTGTGAACAAAAATGGGGTCCATGTTGACCCTACAAAAATAAAGGCCATCCAAGAATGGCCTACTCCTAAAAATGTTGGAGAGGTTAGGAGCTTCCATGGTTTGGCAAGCTTTTATAGGAGGTTTGTTCCTAACTTCTCTACTTTGGCTTCACCCCTCAATGAACTTGTCAAGAAAGATGTATCTTTTAATTGGGGTGAAAAACAAGAGTCTGCTTTTCAACAACTCAAGGAAAATCTCACCAATGCACCCATTCTAGCTTTACCAAACTTTTCAAAAACCTTTGAGCTAGAGTGTGATGCATCCGGTGTAGGAATAGGTGCTGTGTTGTTGCAAGGAGGGCACCCAATTGCTTATTTCAGTGAAAAACTTCATGGTGCCTCCCTCAACTATCCCACCTATGATAAGGAATTGTATGCCTTAGTTAGGGCCCTTCAAACTTGGGAACACTACCTTGTGTCCAAAGAGTTTGTCATTCATAGTGACCATGAGTCGCTAAAATATTTGAAGGGCCAACATAAGCTGAATAAAAGACATGCTAAGTGGATGGAATTCTTGGAACAATTTCCTTATGTGATAAAGTACAAGAAGGGCAAAAGTAATGTGGTGGCTGATGCCTTGTCTAGAAGGCACACATTGTTTTCAAAATTGGGAGCCCAAATTCTTGGATTTGATCACATTCCAGAAATGTATAATCAAGATTCTGAGTTTTCCTCTACTTATGCTGAATGTATGGAAAGACCTCAAGGAGGTTTCTATGTGAATGAGGGGTATTTGTTTAAAGAAGGAAAAATTTGTATTCCCCAATGTTCACAAAGAAAACTCCTTGTTCAAGAAACACATGAAGGGGGATTAATGGGTCATTTTGGGGTAGAAAAAACCCTAGGTCTTTTAAAAGAGAAATTCTTTTGGCCCCATATGAGGAAGGATGTCCAAAGGCATTGTAATAGATGTATTTCATGCTTACAATCTAAGTCTAAAATAATGCCTCATGGATTATACACCCCCTTGCCTGTTGCTTCAGCCCCTTGGGAAGATATAAGTATGGATTTTGTCTTAGGACTCCCAAGAACACAAAGGGGTTTTGATTCCATTTTTGTGGTGGTAGATCGTTTTAGCAAAATGACACACTTTATACCCTGCCACAAAGTGGATGATGCTAGCAACATTGCTAGGCTTTTCTTTAGAGATGTGGTCAAGCTTCATGGTATACCCCGCACCATAGTTTCTGATAGAGACACCAAGTTCCTTAGCCACTTTTGGAAAACACTTTGGTCAAGGTTAGGAACTAAGCTTAATTTCTCTACTTCATGTCACCCACAAACTGATGGGCAAACTGAAGTTGTTAATAGGTCTCTGTCTACTATGTTAAGGGCAATTTTGAAAGGGAACCACAAATCTTGGGATGAATGCCTTACCCATATTGAGTTTGCCTACAATAGAGTAGTTCATAGGACTACTAAAATCTCTCCATTTGAAGCTGTTTATGGCTTTAATCCTCTCACTCCCATGGACTTGCTACCACTTCCTACATCTTTTGATTTTATTCATAAAGAAGGGGTGGCAAAATCTGATTTTGTTAAGAAAATGCATGAAAAGATTAAAAGCCAAATCCAGCAACAAACAGAGAGGTATGCTAAGTACAACAATAAGGGGAAGAGGGAAATGATTTTTGAAGAAGGGGATTGGGTGTGGCTACACCTTAGAAAAGATAGATTTCCTAAGCAAAGGAAGTCTAAACTTAGTCCTCGAGGTGATGGTCCCTTTAAAGTGCTGAAAAGAGTAAATGATAATGCGTATAGGCTAGAGTTGCCTGAAGGCTATGATGTGCATGCCACCTTTAATGTTGCTGACTTAATACCTTTTGCAGGTGGTACAGATGATGAGGCAGAGAATACAGATTTGAGGACAAATCCTTCTCAAGAGGGAGGGGATGATGAGAAGCCTCGGGCCAAGGGACCTACAACAAGAGCCATGGCTAGGAGAATACAAGAGGAATGGGCCTTAAATGCGCATGCAAGGCCCAAGATGAACTTCACATGGGCCAAGGAAGATGTCAAGACCTAGCCTAGGACATTTTGTTTGTAAATACTAGATTAGGATTTTATTTTGGGCTTTGTATTTTGGGCCCAGTAGAATAGGATTTTTCTTTGGGCCATGTATTGGGCCTTAGAGGAAATTGGGCTTTAGAAGTAATTTTGGACCAAAAAGGGGAATTGGGCCAAATGGGCCAAGAGTAGTGTGTCTACTCTAGAAAAGCCTAGAAGCTTCTCAAACTTGCTCTCCAAGGATGAGAGTTAGCTTCCCATGGCAAGACAAGTGTGACTTGCTTAGGTGGCAAGTCACACCTCCCACATGCTCCTTTTTGGCTCCAAAATTCAACTTTCTAGACTCCTTTTTCCCTCCACTTTTTGGAGACCCCTTGGTCTCATTTTAGACTATAAATAGAAGGCTTAGGAGATGTATTTTTCAGCTTGAAATTGAGTAATGAATTGCTGCCCAAATTTGTGCACAAATCTCTTTTGAGCTCACCTTAGAGTAAACTCTTCTCTAGTTTACTCTAGTCTTCTTCCTTAGGAGTTGGCCTCACCTCTCTTAAGAATCCTTTCACCTACACCAAACCAAACACCTTAAGCTCCTTTCCTTCATGCTTCCGCATCCAACACCATCCATGGAGCCTCCATTCTTCATGCAAGCTTCAATGGAGACAAGAAGAAGCCATCAGGTCTGCATGAGAAGAAGGCAGCCGCTCATTCATCTTCAACCTCTCTTCAAAACCTCCATTTTCGTTCTCCAAGCTTCCATGGACGTCCCCATTGCGGTTTTTCACGTTTTTGGCTCATTTTTACCGTTTTTATGCATATTTGACAGCACCCATTGAGGGTTTTACGTTTGGAATTCATTTTCTTGGTTGGGAAGTTCGGTTTCTGGATTTTATTGACTTGGAACAATACCCATTCATGGGGTTTTCGCATTTATATATGATAACACTGTTTTGCATTCCATTTAAGCTTTGAAATCTCAATTTTTGCTCTTAAATTGCGTTTTCAGATTTGAAGGGTTCTTGGTTCTTGGTTCTAATTTTTGTGATTTCAGTTTTGAAGTGTTTAATTACTCATTTCCATGTCTAGCTAAATTCGTGTATTGACTCCTTGATGAAAAATGCAATGAAGCTTTGAGGTTGTGCTTGTTTTGTGAAATCTGCCATGTTTTTGTTCTGAATTCGTGGAATGCATGTGGTGAATCTGTCAATGCTTAATTTACAGAGTAATTGCATGTGTTTTGTTTAAGATACGTTCATGCTTAATGTATGTAGCTTGGCTGTCACGAATTTAAGGATGTGTGCATTGCTTAATTGCATAATGAAGCTAGATTGTAATTTTCGCTTAGTGAATTATTATCTAGTGGATTGAGACAAGGCAGGGTTGGTGTTAATTTGGTGGCCTATGATAAGTGAAATTGCGTTTGAATCAGGGATGTCAATACGGTTTTAGTCACTGTAGCATTTAAATTAATCTATTGATTAGCATTCTGAATCTGTCTGCCAACCCCCCTCCCCCCTGTGTTTTATTGTTGTGTTCATTTGGAAAATTGGCTTTGAATGAAAATATTGGTCGTTGGGAGACGACTTGGTTCACTTTCATGTACTGCATTTAATATGTTTTAATTTGGTGGGGTACGGCCTCTATCAAATTTGGCGCCGTTGCCGGGGACCAATCGTTTCGTTCAAAGTAAAATTTTCAGTGTGTTTGTGTTCTGTGTTTTGGTGTGTGTGTAGTTCAAGTGTGGTTGAGTTGGTATATGTTCATTGTGATGTTAATGTTGTGTTAAGTTCAGTGTCTATTTCCATTCCTGTGTGTTTCTGTTTAGTGTAGTGAATAGTGTCGCGGTGCGCATGAATAGTGTCATTTGTAATAGTGAATAGTGTTTGAATAGTGTCCGAATCTGGCATTTAACTTCTGGATTTTTTGTTTTGGTAGCTACGGAGCTTGTTTTAACTTAAAATTTTTTTTCCCCACTTCTAAGACGTTGAACTTGATAGGAAAAATAGCTAGAGCAATTGGTATGGTCTGAGTTAAGAGATTCAAAAAAATTTTGGACTGATTTTAAGTGAAACTTCAAAGGACCATAACTTTTGCTCTGGTTATCAGGTTTTTATCTTCTCCCACGCGCATGAACTAACCCCTAAACGGAATCTCTGCCGGCACACTTTAGAGCAAACCACAGCCATTGACGGCCAAAAAAGGGCCTGGAAAATCAAATTGCCGCTTGTGAAGCCGCCGTCCCGAACCAGATCGCCGCCATCGCGAACCACCTACGCGAACACAACCAGATCGGTGTTGCGAGCCACCTCCGCTGCGACGAAACCAGAGCCAGCAGATGTCTCGCGAAACCAGGCTGCCACGACGAACCACCAGACGTTGACGAAGCCACGCGTTGCAGAACCACTGCGAATCAGATCGACGACGAGGGCACTTTCTGACGCGAAATCCCCATCACTGCGGCGCCGGCTACCACGCAGCCACCTGCGACGAAAAAAGCTGCCTGGAGAAGACGCGAAACCAGACGCGAACACACCTACATTGCGAGAATCCTCCACCTCCGTTCCAAACAGAACCGCAGGCCACCGTGACAGAAATCGATGTCGATTGCGCCAATGCGACAGCCACCACGGTACCTGCAAAAAACCAGACCAGACAGACCCCCGCGAAGCAACTGATGAGTCATTATTTTCTTCTATTCCACTAGCCTTTGTGCACCCATTAGACAGTTGATTAGTGCTTAATTGTTCATCATTAGAGTGTTTTTCATCTGTTGGGCTTTATTGGGCCACTGTTCCGAATTTGGACTAATTTCACATTATTTGGCCTAATTTTTGTTTTTAATTATTTTTAGGTGTTTGGGTGAAGGGAATTTGGAGCTTGGACATTAATATTTAGTTGAAGAAACTTTCCACATCATTGCCACATTATTTCCATGTCATTTCCACGTCAGCAAAGTCAATGGGTCAACATTTGAGGCCCATAGTGGCATTTTTGTAATTCTGCGGCTTATAATGGCAGTTTTGTAATTCTGAGTGGCATGGGTGATATGACCACGAATTAGGTCTGCATGAGAAGAAGGCAGCCGCTCATTCATCTTCAACCTCTCTTCAAAACCTCCATTTTCGTTCTCCAAGCTTCCATGGACGTCCCCATTGCGGTTTTTCACGTTTTTGGCTCATTTTTACCGTTTTTATGCATATTTGACAGCACCCATTGAGGGTTTTACGTTTGGAATTCATTTTCTTGGTTGGGAAGTTCGGTTTCTGGATTTTATTGACTTGGAACAATACCCATTCATGGGGTTTTCGCATTTATATATGATAACACTGTTTTGCATTCCATTTAAGCTTTGAAATCTCAATTTTTGCTCTTAAATTGCGTTTTCAGATTTGAAGGGTTCTTGGTTCTTGGTTCTAATTTTTGTGATTTCAGTTTTGAAGTGTTTAATTACTCATTTCCATGTCTAGCTAAATTCGTGTATTGACTCCTTGATGAAAAATGCAATGAAGCTTTGAGGTTGTGCTTGTTTTGTGAAATCTGCCATGTTTTTGTTCTGAATTCGTGGAATGCATGTGGTGAATCTGTCAATGCTTAATTTACAGAGTAATTGCATGTGTTTTGTTTAAGATACGTTCATGCTTAATGTATGTAGCTTGGCTGTCACGAATTTAAGGATGTGTGCATTGCTTAATTGCATAATGAAGCTAGATTGTAATTTTCGCTTAGTGAATTATTATCTAGTGGATTGAGACAAGGCAGGGTTGGTGTTAATTTGGTGGCCTATGATAAGTGAAATTGCGTTTGAATCAGGGATGTCAATACGGTTTTAGTCACTGTAGCATTTAAATTAATCTATTGATTAGCATTCTGAATCTGTCTGCCAACCCCCCTCCCCCCTGTGTTTTATTGTTGTGTTCATTTGGAAAATTGGCTTTGAATGAAAATATTGGTCGTTGGGAGACGACTTGGTTCACTTTCATGTACTGCATTTAATATGTTTTAATTTGGTGGGGTACGGCCTCTATCAAATTTGGCGCCGTTGCCGGGGACCAATCGTTTCGTTCAAAGTAAAATTTTCAGTGTGTTTGTGTTCTGTGTTTTGGTGTGTGTGTAGTTCAAGTGTGGTTGAGTTGGTATATGTTCATTGTGATGTTAATGTTGTGTTAAGTTCAGTGTCTATTTCCATTCCTGTGTGTTTCTGTTTAGTGTAGTGAATAGTGTCGCGGTGCGCATGAATAGTGTCATTTGTAATAGTGAATAGTGTTTGAATAGTGTCCGAATCTGGCATTTAACTTCTGGATTTTTTGTTTTGGTAGCTACGGAGCTTGTTTTAACTTAAAATTTTTTTTCCCCACTTCTAAGACGTTGAACTTGATAGGAAAAATAGCTAGAGCAATTGGTATGGTCTGAGTTAAGAGATTCAAAAAAATTTTGGACTGATTTTAAGTGAAACTTCAAAGGACCATAACTTTTGCTCTGGTTATCAGGTTTTTATCTTCTCCCACGCGCATGAACTAACCCCTAAACGGAATCTCTGCCGGCACACTTTAGAGCAAACCACAGCCATTGACGGCCAAAAAAGGGCCTGGAAAATCAAATTGCCGCTTGTGAAGCCGCCGTCCCGAACCAGATCGCCGCCATCGCGAACCACCTACGCGAACACAACCAGATCGGTGTTGCGAGCCACCTCCGCTGCGACGAAACCAGAGCCAGCAGATGTCTCGCGAAACCAGGCTGCCACGACGAACCACCAGACGTTGACGAAGCCACGCGTTGCAGAACCACTGCGAATCAGATCGACGACGAGGGCACTTTCTGACGCGAAATCCCCATCACTGCGGCGCCGGCTACCACGCAGCCACCTGCGACGAAAAAAGCTGCCTGGAGAAGACGCGAAACCAGACGCGAACACACCTACATTGCGAGAATCCTCCACCTCCGTTCCAAACAGAACCGCAGGCCACCGTGACAGAAATCGATGTCGATTGCGCCAATGCGACAGCCACCACGGTACCTGCAAAAAACCAGACCAGACAGACCCCCGCGAAGCAACTGATGAGTCATTATTTTCTTCTATTCCACTAGCCTTTGTGCACCCATTAGACAGTTGATTAGTGCTTAATTGTTCATCATTAGAGTGTTTTTCATCTGTTGGGCTTTATTGGGCCACTGTTCCGAATTTGGACTAATTTCACATTATTTGGCCTAATTTTTGTTTTTAATTATTTTTAGGTGTTTGGGTGAAGGGAATTTGGAGCTTGGACATTAATATTTAGTTGAAGAAACTTTCCACATCATTGCCACATCATTTCCATGTCATTTCCACGTCAGCAAAGTCAATGGGTCAACATTTGAGGCCCATAGTGGCATTTTTGTAATTCTGCGGCTTATAATGGCAGTTTTGTAATTCTGAGTGGCATGGGTGATATGACCACGAATTAGGTCTGCATGAGAAGAAGGCAGCCGCTCATTCATCTTCAACCTCTCTTCAAAACCTCCATTTTCGTTCTCCAAGCTTCCATGGACGTCCCCATTGCGGTTTTTCACGTTTTTGGCTCATTTTTACCGTTTTTATGCATATTTGACAGCACCCATTGAGGGTTTTACGTTTGGAATTCATTTTCTTGGTTGGGAAGTTCGGTTTCTGGATTTTATTGACTTGGAACAATACCCATTCATGGGGTTTTCGCATTTATATATGATAACACTGTTTTGCATTCCATTTAAGCTTTGAAATCTCAATTTTTGCTCTTAAATTGCGTTTTCAGATTTGAAGGGTTCTTGGTTCTTGGTTCTAATTTTTGTGATTTCAGTTTTGAAGTGTTTAATTACTCATTTCCATGTCTAGCTAAATTCGTGTATTGACTCCTTGATGAAAAATGCAATGAAGCTTTGAGGTTGTGCTTGTTTTGTGAAATCTGCCATGTTTTTGTTCTGAATTCGTGGAATGCATGTGGTGAATCTGTCAATGCTTAATTTACAGAGTAATTGCATGTGTTTTGTTTAAGATACGTTCATGCTTAATGTATGTAGCTTGGCTGTCACGAATTTAAGGATGTGTGCATTGCTTAATTGCATAATGAAGCTAGATTGTAATTTTCGCTTAGTGAATTATTATCTAGTGGATTGAGACAAGGCAGGGTTGGTGTTAATTTGGTGGCCTATGATAAGTGAAATTGCGTTTGAATCAGGGATGTCAATACGGTTTTAGTCACTGTAGCATTTAAATTAATCTATTGATTAGCATTCTGAATCTGTCTGCCAACCCCCCTCCCCCCTGTGTTTTATTGTTGTGTTCATTTGGAAAATTGGCTTTGAATGAAAATATTGGTCGTTGGGAGACGACTTGGTTCACTTTCATGTACTGCATTTAATATGTTTTAATTTGGTGGGGTACGACCTCTATCAAATTTGGCGCCGTTGCCGGGGACCAATCGTTTCGTTCAAAGTAAAATTTTTAGTGTGTTTGTGTTCTGTGTTTTGGTGTGTGTGTAGTTCAAGTGTGGTTGAGTTGGTATATGTTCATTGTGATGTTAATGTTGTGTTAAGTTCAATGTCTATTTCCATTCCTGTGTGTTTCTGTTTAGTGTAGTGAATAGTGTCGCGGCGCGCATGAATAGTGTCATTTGTAATAGTGAATAGTATTTGAATAGTGTCCGAATCTGGCATTTAACTTCTGGATTTTTTGTTTTGGTAGCTACGGAGCTTGTTTTAACTTAAAATTTTTTTTCCCCACTTCTAAGACGTTGAACTTGATAGGAAAAATAGCTAGAGCAATTGGTATGGTCTGAGTTAAGAGATTCAAAAAAATTTTGGACTGATTTTAAGTGAAACTTCAAAGGACCATAACTTTTGCTCTGGTTATCAGGTTTTTATCTTCTCCCACGCGCATGAACTAACCCCTAAACGGAATCTCTGCCGGCACACTTTAGAGCAAACCACAGCCATTGACGGCCAAAAAAGGGCCTGGAAAATCAAATTGCCGCTTGTGAAGCCGCCGTCCCGAACCAGATCGCCGCCATCGCGAACCACATACGCGAACACAACCAGATCGGTGTTGCGAGCCACCTCCGCTGCGACGAAACCAGAGCCAGCAGATGTCTCGCGAAACCAGGCTGCCACGACGAACCACCAGACGTTGACGAAGCCACGCGTTGCAGAACCACTGCGAATCAGATCGACGACGAGGGCACTTTCTGACGCGAAATCCCCATCACTGCGGCGCCGGCTACCACGCAGCCACCTGCGACGAAAAAAGCTGCCTGGAGAAGACGCGAAACCAGACGCGAACACACCTACATTGCGAGAATCCTCCACCTCCGTTCCAAACAGAACCGCAGGCCACCGTGACAGAAATCGATGTCGATTGCGCCAATGCGACAGCCACCACGGTACCTGCAAAAAACCAGACCAGACAGACCCCCGCGAAGCAACTGATGAGTCATTATTTTCTTCTATTCCACTAGCCTTTGTGCACCCATTAGACAGTTGATTAGTGCTTAATTGTTCATCATTAGAGTGTTTTTCATCTGTTGGGCTTTATTGAGCCACTGTTCCGAATTTGGACTAATTTCACATTATTTGGCCTAATTTTTGTTTTTAATTATTTTTAGGTGTTTGGGTGAAGCAATTTTGGAGCTTGGACATTAATATTTAGTTGAAGAAACTTTCCACATCATTGCCACATCATTTCCATGTCATTTCCACGTCAGCAAAGTCAATGGGTCAACATTTGAGGCCCATAGTGGCATTTTTGTAATTCTGCGGCTTATAATGGCAGTTTTGTAATTCTGAGTGGCATGGGTGATATGACCACGAATTAGGTCTGCATGAGAAGAAGGCAGCCGCTCATTCATCTTCAACCTCTCTTCAAAACCTCCATTTTCGTTCTCCAAGCTTCCATGGATGTCCCCCTTGTGGTTTTTCACGTTTTTGGCTCATTTTTACCGTTTTTATGCATATTTGACAGCACCCATTGAGGGTTTTACGTTTGGAATTCATTTTCTTGGTTGGGAAGTTCGGTTTCTGGATTTTATTGACTTGGAACAATACCCATTCATGGGGTTTTCGCATTTATATATGATAACACTGTTTTGCATTCCATTTAAGCTTTGAAATCTCAATTTTTGCTCTTAAATTGCGTTTTCAGATTTGAAGGGTTCTTGGTTCTTGGTTCTAATTTTTGTGATTTCAGTTTTGAAGTGTTTAATTACTCATTTCCATGTCTAGCTAAATTCGTGTATTGACTCCTTGATGAAAAATGCAATGAAGCTTTGAGGTTGTGCTTGTTTTGTGAAATCTGCCATGTTTTTGTTCTGAATTCGTGGAATGCATGTGGTGAATCTGTCAATGCTTAATTTACAGAGTAATTGCATGTGTTTTGTTTAAGATACGTTCATGCTTAATGTATGTAGCTTGGCTGTCACGAATTTAAGGATGTGTGCATTGCTTAATTGCATAATGAAGCTAGATTGTAATTTTCGCTTAGTGAATTATTATCTAGTGGATTGAGACAAGGCAGGGTTGGTGTTAATTTGGTGGCCTATGATAAGTGAAATTGCGTTTGAATCAGGGATGTCAATACGGTTTTAGTCACTGTAGCATTTAAATTAATCTATTGATTAGCATTCTGAATCTGTCTGCCAACCCCCTCCCCCCTGTGTTTTATTGTTGTGTTCATCTGGAAAATTAGCTTTGAATGAAAATATTGGTCGTTGGGAGACGACTTGGTTCACTTTCATGTACTGCATTTAATATGTTTTAATTTGGTGGGGTACGGCCTCTATCAAATTTGGCGCCGTTGCCGGGGACCAATCGTTTCGTTCAAAGTAAAATTTTCAGTGTGTTTGTGTTCTGTGTTTTGGTGTGTGTGTAGTTCAAGTGTGGTTGAGTTGGTATATGTTCATTGTGATGTTAATGTTGTGTTAAGTTCAGTGTCTGTTTCCATTCCTGTGTGTTTCTGTTTAGTGTAGTGAATAGTGTCGCGGCGCGCATGAATATTGTCATTTGTAGTAGTGAATAGTGTTTGAATAGTGTCCGAATCTGGCATTTATCTTCTGGATTTTTGTTTTGGTAGCTACGGAGCTTGTTTCAACTTGAAATTTTTTTTCCCCACTTCTAAGACGTTGAACTTGATAGGAAAAATAGCTAGAGCAATTGGTATGGTCTGAGTTAAGAGATTCAAAAAAATTTTGCACTGATTTTAAGTGAAACTTCAAAGGACCATAACTTTTGCTCTGGTTATCAGGTTTTTATCTTCTCCCACGCGTATGAACTAACCCCTAAACGAAATCTCTGCCGGCACACTTTAGAGCAAACCACAGCCATTGACGGCCAAAAAAAGGGCCTGGAAAATCAAATTGCCACTTGCGAAGCCGTCGTCCCGAACCAGATCGCCGCCGTCGCGAACCACCTATGCGAACACAACCAGATCGGTGTTGCGAGCCACCTCCGCTGGGACGAAACCAGAGCCAGCAGATGTCTCGCGAAACCAGGCTGCCACGACGAACCACCACACGTTGACGAAGCCACGCGTTGCAGAACCACTGCGAATCAGATCGACGACGAGGGCACTTTCTGACGCGAAATCCCCATCACTGCGGCGCCGGCCACCACGCAGCCACCTGCGACGAAAAAAGCTGCCTGGAGAAGACGCGAAACCAGACGCGAACACACCTACATTGCGAGAATCCTCCACCTCCGTTCCAAACAGAACCGCAGGCCACCGTGACAGAAATCGATGTCGATTGCGCCAACGCGACAGCCACCACGGTACCTGCAAAAAACCAGACCAAACAGACCCCCGCGAAGCAACTGATGAGTCATTATTTTCTTCTATTCCACTAGCCTTTGTGCACCCATTAGACAGTTGATTAGTGCTTAATTGTTCATCATTAGAGTGTTTTTCATCTGTTGGGCTTTATTGGGCCACTGTTCCGAATTTGGACTAATTTCACATTATTTGGCCTAATTTTTGTTTTTAATTATTTTTAGGTGTTTGGGTGAAGCAATTTTGGAGCTTGGACATTAATATTTAGTTGAAGAAACTTTCCACATCATTGCCACATCATTTCCATGTCATTTCCACGTCAGCAAAGTCAATGGGTCAACATTTGAGGCCCATAGTGGCATTTTTGTAATTCTGCGGCTTATAATGGCAGTTTTGTAATTCTGAGTGGCATGGGTGATATGACCACGAATTAGGTCTGCATGAGAAGAAGGCAGCCGCTCATTCATCTTCAACCTCTCTTCAAAACCTCCATTTTCGTTCTCCAAGCTTCCATGGATGTCCCCCTTGCGGTTTTTCACGTTTTTGGCTCATTTTTACCGTTTTTATGCATATTTGACAGCACCCATTGAGGGTTTTACGTTTGGAATTCATTTTCTTGGTTGGGAAGTTCGGTTTCTGGATTTTATTGACTTGGAACAATACCCATTCATGGGGTTTTCGCATTTATATATGATAACACTGTTTTGCATTCCATTTAAGCTTTGAAATCTCAATTTTTGCTCTTAAATTGCGTTTTCAGATTTGAAGGGTTCTTGGTTCTTGGTTCTAATTTTTGTGATTTCAGTTTTGAAGTGTTTAATTACTCATTTCCATGTCTAGCTAAATTCGTGTATTGACTCCTTGATGAAAAATGCAATGAAGCTTTGAGGTTGTGCTTGTTTTGTGAAATCTGCCATGTTTTTGTTCTGAATTCGTGGAATGCATGTGGTGAATCTGTCAATGCTTAATTTACAGAGTAATTGCATGTGTTTTGTTTAAGATACGTTCATGCTTAATGTATGTAGCTTGGCTGTCACGAATTTAAGGATGTGTGCATTGCTTAATTGCATAATGAAGCTAGATTGTAATTTTCGCTTAGTGAATTATTATCTAGTGGATTGAGACAAGGCAGGGTTGGTGTTAATTTGGTGGCCTATGATAAGTGAAATTGCGTTTGAATCAGGGATGTCAATACGGTTTTAGTCACTGTAGCATTTAAATTAATCTATTGATTAGCATTCTGAATCTGTCTGCCAACCCCCTCCCCCCTGTGTTTTATTGTTGTGTTCATCTGGAAAATTAGCTTTGAATGAAAATATTGGTCGTTGGGAGACGACTTGGTTCACTTTCATGTACTGCATTTAATATGTTTTAATTTGGTGGGGTACGGCCTCTATCAAATTTGGCGCCGTTGCCGGGGACCAATCGTTTCGTTCAAAGTAAAATTTTCAGTGTGTTTGTGTTCTGTGTTTTGGTGTGTGTGTAGTTCAAGTGTGGTTGAGTTGGTATATGTTCATTGTGATGTTAATGTTGTGTTAAGTTCAGTGTCTGTTTCCATTCCTGTGTGTTTCTGTTTAGTGTAGTGAATAGTGTCGCGGCGCGCATGAATATTGTCATTTGTAGTAGTGAATAGTGTTTGAATAGTGTCCGAATCTGGCATTTAACTTCTGGATTTTTGTTTTGGTAGCTACGGAGCTTGTTTTAACTTGAAATTTTTTTTCCCCACTTCTAAGACGTTGAACTTGATAGGAAAAATAGCTAGAGCAATTGGTATGGTCTGAGTTAAGAGATTCAAAAAAATTTTGCACTGATTTTAAGTGAAACTTCAAAGGACCATAACTTTTGCTCTGGTTATCAGGTTTTTATCTTCTCCCACGCGCATGAACTAACCCCTAAACGAAATCTCTGCCGGCACACTTTAGAGCAAACCACAGCCATTGACGGCCAAAAAAAGGGCCTGGAAAATCAAATTGCCACTTGCGAAGCCGTCGTCCCGAACCAGATCGCCGCCGTCGCGAACCACCTACGCGAACACAACCAGATCGGTGTTGCGAGCCACCTCCGCTGCGACGAAACCAGAGCCAGCAGATGTCTCGCGAAACCAGGCTGCCACGACGAACCACCACACGTTGACGAAGCCACACGTTGCAGAACCACTACGAATCAGATCGACGACGAGGGCACTTTCTGACGCGAAATCCCCATCACTGCGGCGCCGGCCACCACGCAGCCACCTGCGACGAAAAAAGCTGCCTGGAGAAGACGCGAAACCAGACGCGAACACACCTACATTGCGAGAATCCTCCACCTCCGTTCCAAACAGAACCGCAGGCCACCGTGACAGAAATCGATGTCGATTGCGCCAATGCGACAGCCACCACGGTACCTGCAAAAAACCAGACCAGACAGACCCCCGCGAAGCAACTGATGAGTCATTATTTTCTTCTATTCCACTAGCCTTTGTGCACCCATTAGACAGTTGATTAGTGCTTAATTGTTCATCATTAGAGTGTTTTTCATCTGTTGGGCTTTATTGGGCCACTGTTCCGAATTTGGACTAATTTCACATTATTTGGCCTAATTTTTGTTTTTAATTATTTTTAGGTGTTTGGGTGAAGCAATTTTGGAGCTTGGACATTAATATTTAGTTGAAGAAACTTTCCACATCATTGCCACATCATTTCCATGTCATTTCCACGTCAGCAAAGTCAATGGGTCAACATTTGAGGCCCATAGTGGCATTTTTGTAATTCTGCGGCTTATAATGGCAGTTTTGTAATTCTGAGTGGCATGGGTGATATGACCACGAATTAGGTCTGCATGAGAAGAAGGCAGCCGCTCATTCATCTTCAACCTCTCTTCAAAACCTCCATTTTCGTTCTCCAAGCTTCCATGGATGTCCCCCTTGCGGTTTTTCACGTTTTTTGCTCATTTTTACCGTTTTTATGCATATTTGACAGCACCCATTGAGGGTTTTACGTTTGGAATTCATTTTCTTGGTTTGGAAGTTCGGTTTCTGGATTTTATTGACTTGGAACAATACCCATTCATGGGGTTTTCGCATTTATATATGATAACACTGTTTTGCATTCCATTTAAGCTTTGAAATCTCAATTTTTGCTCTTAAATTGCGTTTTCAGATTTGAAGGGTTCTTGGTTCTTGGTTCTAATTTTTGTGATTTCAATTTTGAAGTGTTTAATTACTCATTTCCATGTCTAGCTAAATTCGTGTATTGACTCCTTGATGAAAAATGCAATGAAGCTTTGAGGTTGTGCTTGTTTTGTGAAATCTGCCATGTTTTTGTTCTGAATTCGTGGAATGCATGTGGTGAATCTGTCAATGCTTAATTTACAGAGTAATTGCATGTGTTTTGTTTAAGATACGTTCATGCTTAATGTATGTAGCTTGGCTGTCACGAATTTAAGGATGTGTGCATTGCTTAATTGCATAATGAAGCTAGATTGTAATTTTCGCTTAGTGAATTATTATCTAGTGGATTGAGACAAGGCAGGGTTGGTGTTAATTTGGTGGCCTATGATAAGTGAAATTGCGTTTGAATCAGGGATGTCAATACGGTTTTAGTCACTGTAGCATTTAAATTAATCTATTGATTAGCATTCTGAATCTGTCTGCCAACCCCCTCCCCCCTGTGTTTTATTGTTGTGTTCATCTGGAAAATTAGCTTTGAATGAAAATATTGGTCGTTGGGAGACGACTTGGTTCACTTTCATGTACTGCATTTAATATGTTTTAATTTGGTGGGGTACGGCCTCTATCAAATTTGGCGCCGTTGCCGGGGACCAATCGTTTCGTTCAAAGTAAAATTTTCAGTGTGTTTGTGTTCTGTGTTTTGGTGTGTGTGTAGTTCAAGTGTGGTTGAGTTGGTATATGTTCATTGTGATGTTAATGTTGTGTTAAGTTCAGTGTCTGTTTCCATTCCTGTGTGTTTCTGTTTAGTGTAGTGAATAGTGTCGCGGCGCGCATGAATATTGTCATTTGTAGTAGTGAATAGTGTTTGAATAGTGTCCGAATCTGGCATTTAACTTCTGGATTTTTGTTTTGGTAGCTACGGAGCTTGTTTTAACTTGAAATTTTTTTTCCCCACTTCTAAGACGTTGAACTTGATAGGAAAAATAGCTAGAGCAATTGGTATGGTCTGAGTTAAGAGATTCAAAAAAATTTTGCACTGATTTTAAGTGAAACTTCAAAGGACCATAACTTTTGCTCTGGTTATCAGGTTTTTATCTTCTCCCACGCGCATGAACTAACCCCTAAACGAAATCTCTGCCGGCACACTTTAGAGCAAACCACAGCCATTGACGGCCAAAAAAAGGGCCTGGAAAATCAAATTGCCACTTGCGAAGCCGTCGTCCCGAACCAGATCGCCGCCGTCGCGAACCACCTACGCGAACACAACCAGATCGGTGTTGCGAGCCACCTCCGCTGCGACGAAACCAGTGCCAGCAGATGTCTCGCGAAACCAGGCTGCCACGACGAACCACCACACGTTGACGAAGCCACGCGTTGCAGAACCACTGCGAATCAGATCGACGACGAGGGCACTTTCTGACGCGAAATCCCCATCACTGCGGCGCCGGCCACCACGCAGCCACCTGCGACGAAAAAAGCTGCCTGGAGAAGACGCGAAACCAGACGCGAACACACCTACATTGCGAGAATCCTCCACCTCCGTTCCAAACAGAACCGCAGGCCACCGTGACAGAAATCGATGTCGATTGCGCCAATGCGACAGCCACCACGGTACCTGCAAAAAACCAGACCAGACAGACCCCCGCGAAGCAACTGATGAGTCATTATTTTCTTCTATTCCACTAGCCTTTGTGCACCCATTAGACAGTTGATTAGTGCTTAATTGTTCATCATTAGAGTGTTTTTCATCTGTTGGGCTTTATTGGGCCACTGTTCCGAATTTGGACTAATTTCACATTATTTGGCCTAATTTTTGTTTTTAATTATTTTTAGGTGTTTGGGTGAAGCAATTTTGGAGCTTGGACATTAATATTTAGTTGAAGAAACTTTCCACATCATTGCCACATCATTTCCATGTCATTTCCACGTCAGCAAAGTCAATGGGTCAACATTTGAGGCCCATAGTGGCATTTTTGTAATTCTGCGGCTTATAATGGTAGTTTTGTAATTCTGAGTGGCATGGGTGATATGACCACGAATTAGGTCTGCATGAGAAGAAGGCAGCCGCTCATTCATCTTCAACCTCTCTTCAAAACCTCCATTTTCGTTCTCCAAGCTTCCATGGATGTCCCCCTTGCGGTTTTTCACGTTTTTGGCTCATTTTTACCGTTTTTATGCATATTTGACAGCACCCATTGAGGGTTTTACGTTTGGAATTCATTTTCTTGGTTTGGAAGTTCGGTTTCTGGATTTTATTGACTTGGAACAATACCCATTCATGGGGTTTTCGCATTTATATATGATAACACTGTTTTGCATTCCATTTAAGCTTTGAAATCTCAATTTTTGCTCTTAAATTGCGTTTTCAGATTTGAAGGGTTCTTGGTTCTTGGTTCTAATTTTTGTGATTTCAATTTTGAAGTGTTTAATTACTCATTTCCATGTCTAGCTAAATTCGTGTATTGACTCCTTGATGAAAAATGCAATGAAGCTTTGAGGTTGTGCTTGTTTTGTGAAATCTACCATGTTTTTGTTCTGAATTCGTGGAATGCATGTGGTGAATCTGTCAATGCTTAATTTACAGAGTAATTGCATGTGTTTTGTTTAAGATACGTTCATGCTTAATGTATGTAGCTTGGCTGTCACGAATTTAAGGATGTGTGCATTGCTTAATTGCATAATGAAGCTAGATTGTAATTTTCGCTTAGTGAATTATTATCTAGTGGATTGAGACAAGGCAGGGTTGGTGTTAATTTGGTGGCCTATGATAAGTGAAATTGCGTTTGAATCAGGGATGTCAATACGGTTTTAGTCACTGTAGCATTTAAATTAATCTATTGATTAGCATTCTGAATCTGTCTGCCAACCCCCT
Source organism: Vigna unguiculata (assembly GCF_037176805.1). NCBI lineage: Eukaryota > Viridiplantae > Streptophyta > Magnoliopsida > Fabales > Fabaceae > Vigna > Vigna unguiculata. Next base: position 37,064,730 of record NC_140792.1, on the reverse strand, counting down.
CCCCCCTGTGTTTTATTGTTGTGTTCATCTGGAAAATTAGCTTTGAATGAAAATATTGGTCGTTGGGAGACGACTTGGTTCACTTTCATGTACTGCATTTAATATGTTTTAATTTGGTGGGGTACGGCCTCTATCAAATTTGGCGCCGTTGCCGGGGACCAATCGTTTCGTTCAAAGTAAAATTTTCAGTGTGTTTGTGTTCTGTGTTTTGGTGTGTGTGTAGTTCAAGTGTGGTTGAGTTGGTATATGTTCATTGTGATGTTAATGTTGTGTTAAGTTCAGTGTCTGTTTCCATTCCTGTGTGTTTCTGTTTAGTGTAGTGAATAGTGTCGCGGCGCGCATGAATATTGTCATTTGTAGTAGTGAATAGTGTTTGAATAGTGTCCGAATCTGGCATTTAACTTCTGGATTTTTGTTTTGGTAGCTACGGAGCTTGTTTTAACTTGAAATTTTTTTTCCCCACTTCTAAGACGTTGAACTTGATAGGAAAAATAGCTAGAGCAATTGGTATGGTCTGAGTTAAGAGATTCAAAAAAATTTTGCACTGATTTTAAGTGAAACTTCAAAGGACCATAACTTTTGCTCTGGTTATCAGGTTTTTATCTTCTCCCACGCGCATGAACTACCCCCTAAACGAAATCTCTGCCGGCACACTTTAGAGCAAACCACAGCCATTGACGGCCAAAAAAAGGGCCTGGAAAATCAAATTGCCACTTGCGAAGCCGTCGTCCCGAACCAGATCGCCACCGTCGCGAACCACCTACGCGAACACAACCAGATCGGTGTTGCGAGCCACCTCCGCTGCGACGAAACCAGAGCCAGCAGATGTCTCGCGAAACCAGGCTGCCACGACGAACCACCACACGTTGACGAAGCCACGCGTTGCAGAACCACTGCGAATCAGATCGACGACGAGGGCACTTTCTGACGCGAAATCCCCATCACTGCGGCGCCGGCCACCACGCAGCCACCTGCGACGAAAAAAGCTGCCTGGAGAAGACGCGAAACCAGACGCGAACACACCTACATTGCGAGAATCCTCCACCTCCGTTCCAAACAGAACCGCAGGCCACCGTGACAGAAATCGATGTCGATTGCGCCAATGCGACAGCCACCACGGTACCTGCAAAAAACCAGACCAGACAGACCCCCGCGAAGCAACTGATGAGTCATTATTTTCTTCTATTCCACTAGCCTTTGTGCACCCATTAGACAGTTGATTAGTGCTTAATTGTTCATCATTAGAGTGTTTTTCATCTGTTGGGCTTTATTGGGCCACTATTCCGAATTTGGACTAATTTCACATTATTTGGCCTAATTTTTGTTTTTAATTATTTTTAGGTGTTTGGGTGAAGCAATTTTGGAGCTTGGACATTAATATTTAGTTGAAGAAACTTTCCACATCATTGCCACATCATTTCCATGTCATTTCCACGTCAGCAAAGTCAATGGGTCAACATTTGAGGCCCATAGTGGCATTTTTGTAATTCTGCGGCTTATAATGGCAGTTTTGTAATTCTGAGTGGCATGGGTGATATGACCACGAATTAGGTCTGCATGAGAAGAAGGCAGCCGCTCATTCATCTTCAACCTCTCTTCAAAACCTCCATTTTCGTTCTCCAAGCTTCCATGGACGTCCCCCTTGCGGTTTTTCACGTTTTTGGCTCATTTTTACCGTTTTTATGCATATTTGACAGCACCCATTGAGGGTTTTACGTTTGGAATTCATTTTCTTGGTTGGGAAGTTCGGTTTCTGGATTTTATTGACTTGGAACAATACCCATTCATGGGGTTTTCGCATTTATATATGATAACACTGTTTTGCATTCCATTTAAGCTTTGAAATCTCAATTTTTGCTCTTAAATTGCGTTTTCAGATTTGAAGGGTTCTTGGTTCTTGGTTCTAATTTTTGTGATTTCAGTTTTGAAGTGTTTAATTACTCATTTCCATGTCTAGCTAAATTCGTGTATTGACTCCTTGATGAAAAATGCAATGAAGCTTTGAGGTTGTGCTTGTTTTGTGAAATCTGCCATGTTTTTGTTGTGAATTCGTGGAATGCATGTGGTGAATCTGTCAATGCTTAATTTACAGAGTAATTGCATGTGTTTTGTTTAAGATACGTTCATGCTTAATGTATGTAGCTTGGCTGTCACGAATTTAAGGATGTGTGCATTGCTTAATTGCATAATGAAGCTAGATTGTAATTTTCGCTTAGTGAATTATTATCTAGTGGATTGAGACAAGGCAGGGTTGGTGTTAATTTGGTGGCCTATGATAAGTGAAATTGCGTTTGAATCAGGGATGTCAATACGGTTTTAGTCACTGTAGCATTTAAATTAATCTATTGATTAGCATTCTGAATCTGTCTGCCAACCCCCTCCCCCCTGTGTTTTATTGTTGTGTTCATCTGGAAAATTAGCTTTGAATGAAAATATTGGTCGTTGGGAGACGACTTGGTTCACTTTCATGTACTGCATTTAATATGTTTTAATTTGGTGGGGTACGGCCTCTATCAAATTTGGCGCCGTTGCCGGGGACCAATCGTTTCGTTCAAAGTAAAATTTTCAGTGTGTTTGTGTTCTGTGTTTTGGTGTGTGTGTAGTTCAAGTGTGGTTGAGTTGGTATATGTTCATTGTGATGTTAATGTTGTGTTAAGTTCAGTGTCTGTTTCCATTCCTGTGTGTTTCTGTTTAGTGTAGTGAATAGTGTCGCGGCGCGCATGAATATTGTCATTTGTAGTAGTGAATAGTGTTTGAATAGTGTCCGAATCTGGCATTTAACTTCTGGATTTTTGTTTTGGTAGCTACGGAGCTTGTTTTAACTTGAAATTTTTTTTCCCCACTTCTAAGACGTTGAACTTGATAGGAAAAATAGCTAGAGCAATTGGTATGGTCTGAGTTAAGAGATTCAAAAAAATTTTGCACTGATTTTAAGTGAAACTTCAAAGGACCATAACTTTTGCTCTGGTTATCAGGTTTTTATCTTCTCCCACGCGCATGAACTAACCCCTAAACGAAATCTCTGCCGGCACACTTTAGAGCAAACCACAGCCATTGACGGCCAAAAAAAGGGCCTGGAAAATCAAATTGCCACTTGCGAAGCCGTCGTCCCGAACCAGATCGCCGCCGTCGCGAACCACCTACGCGAACACAACCAGATCGGTGTTGCGAGCCACCTCCGCTGCGACGAAACCAGAGCCAGCAGATGTCTCGCGAAACCAGGCTGCCACGACGAACCACCACACGTTGACGAAGCCACACGTTGCAGAACCACTACGAATCAGATCGACGACGAGGGCACTTTCTGACGCGAAATCCCCATCACTGCGGCGCCGGCCACCACGCAGCCACCTGCGACGAAAAAAGCTGCCTGGAGAAGACGCGAAACCAGACGCGAACACACCTACATTGCGAGAATCCTCCACCTCCGTTCCAAACAGAACCGCAGGCCACCGTGACAGAAATCGATGTCGATTGCGCCAATGCGACAGCCACCACGGTACCTGCAAAAAACCAGACCAGACAGACCCCCGCGAAGCAACTGATGAGTCATTATTTTCTTCTATTCCACTAGCCTTTGTGCACCCATTAGACAGTTGATTAGTGCTTAATTGTTCATCATTAGAGTGTTTTTCATCTGTTGGGCTTTATTGGGCCACTGTTCCGAATTTGGACTAATTTCACATTATTTGGCCTAATTTTTGTTTTTAATTATTTTTAGGTGTTTGGGTGAAGCAATTTTGGAGCTTGGACATTAATATTTAGTTGAAGAAACTTTCCACATCATTGCCACATCATTTCCATGTCATTTCCACGTCAGCAAAGTCAATGGGTCAACATTTGAGGCCCATAGTGGCATTTTTGTAATTCTGCGGCTTATAATGGCAGTTTTGTAATTCTGAGTGGCATGGGTGATATGACCACGAATTAGGTCTGCATGAGAAGAAGGCAGCCGCTCATTCATCTTCAACCTCTCTTCAAAACCTCCATTTTCGTTCTCCAAGCTTCCATGGATGTCCCCCTTGCGGTTTTTCACGTTTTTTGCTCATTTTTACCGTTTTTATGCATATTTGACAGCACCCATTGAGGGTTTTACGTTTGGAATTCATTTTCTTGGTTTGGAAGTTCGGTTTCTGGATTTTATTGACTTGGAACAATACCCATTCATGGGGTTTTCGCATTTATATATGATAACACTGTTTTGCATTCCATTTAAGCTTTGAAATCTCAATTTTTGCTCTTAAATTGCGTTTTCAGATTTGAAGGGTTCTTGGTTCTTGGTTCTAATTTTTGTGATTTCAATTTTGAAGTGTTTAATTACTCATTTCCATGTCTAGCTAAATTCGTGTATTGACTCCTTGATGAAAAATGCAATGAAGCTTTGAGGTTGTGCTTGTTTTGTGAAATCTGCCATGTTTTTGTTCTGAATTCGTGGAATGCATGTGGTGAATCTGTCAATGCTTAATTTACAGAGTAATTGCATGTGTTTTGTTTAAGATACGTTCATGCTTAATGTATGTAGCTTGGCTGTCACGAATTTAAGGATGTGTGCATTGCTTAATTGCATAATGAAGCTAGATTGTAATTTTCGCTTAGTGAATTATTATCTAGTGGATTGAGACAAGGCAGGGTTGGTGTTAATTTGGTGGCCTATGATAAGTGAAATTGCGTTTGAATCAGGGATGTCAATACGGTTTTAGTCACTGTAGCATTTAAATTAATCTATTGATTAGCATTCTGAATCTGTCTGCCAACCCCCTCCCCCCTGTGTTTTATTGTTGTGTTCATCTGGAAAATTAGCTTTGAATGAAAATATTGGTCGTTGGGAGACGACTTGGTTCACTTTCATGTACTGCATTTAATATGTTTTAATTTGGTGGGGTACGGCCTCTATCAAATTTGGCGCCGTTGCCGGGGACCAATCGTTTCGTTCAAAGTAAAATTTTCAGTGTGTTTGTGTTCTGTGTTTTGGTGTGTGTGTAGTTCAAGTGTGGTTGAGTTGGTATATGTTCATTGTGATGTTAATGTTGTGTTAAGTTCAGTGTCTGTTTCCATTCCTGTGTGTTTCTGTTTAGTGTAGTGAATAGTGTCGCGGCGCGCATGAATATTGTCATTTGTAGTAGTGAATAGTGTTTGAATAGTGTCCGAATCTGGCATTTAACTTCTGGATTTTTGTTTTGGTAGCTACGGAGCTTGTTTTAACTTGAAATTTTTTTCCCCACTTCTAAGACGTTGAACTTGATAGGAAAAATAGCTAGAGCAATTGGTATGGTCTGAGTTAAGAGATTCAAAAAAATTTTGCACTGATTTTAAGTGAAACTTCAAAGGACCATAACTTTTGCTCTGGTTATCAGGTTTTTATCTTCTCCCACGCGCATGAACTAACCCCTAAACGAAATCTCTGCCGGCACACTTTAGAGCAAACCACAGCCATTGACGGCCAAAAAAAGGGCCTGGAAAATCAAATTGCCACTTGCGAAGCCGTCGTCCCGAACCAGATCGCCGCCGTCGCGAACCACCTACGCGAACACAACCAGATCGGTGTTGCGAGCCACCTCCGCTGCGACGAAACCAGAGCCAGCAGATGTCTCGCGAAACCAGGCTGCCACGACGAACCACCACACGTTGACGAAGCCACGCGTTGCAGAACCACTGCGAATCAGATCGACGACGAGGGCACTTTCTGACGCGAAATCCCCATCACTGCGGCGCCGGCCACCACGCAGCCACCTGCGACGAAAAAAGCTGCCTGGAGAAGACGCGAAACCAGACGCGAACACACCTACATTGCGAGAATCCTCCACCTCCGTTCCAAACAGAACCGCAGGCCACCGTGACAGAAATCGATGTCGATTGCGCCAATGCGACAGCCACCACGGTACCTGCAAAAAACCAGACCAGACAGACCCCCGCGAAGCAACTGATGAGTCATTATTTTCTTCTATTCCACTAGCCTTTGTGCACCCATTAGACAGTTGATTAGTGCTTAATTGTTCATCATTAGAGTGTTTTTCATCTGTTGGGCTTTATTGGGCCACTGTTCCGAATTTGGACTAATTTCACATTATTTGGCCTAATTTTTGTTTTTAATTATTTTTAGGTGTTTGGGTGAAGCAATTTTGGAGCTTGGACATTAATATTTAGTTGAAGAAACTTTCCACATCATTGCCACATCATTTCCATGTCATTTCCACGTCAGCAAAGTCAATGGGTCAACATTTGAGGCCCATAGTGGCATTTTTGTAATTCTGCGGCTTATAATGGTAGTTTTGTAATTCTGAGTGGCATGGGTGATATGACCACGAATTAGGTCTGCATGAGAAGAAGGCAGCCGCTCATTCATCTTCAACCTCTCTTCAAAACCTCCATTTTCGTTCTCCAAGCTTCCATGGATGTCCCCCTTGCGGTTTTTCACGTTTTTGGCTCATTTTTACCGTTTTTATGCATATTTGACAGCACCCATTGAGGGTTTTACGTTTGGAATTCATTTTCTTGGTTTGGAAGTTCGGTTTCTGGATTTTATTGACTTGGAACAATACCCATTCATGGGGTTTTCGCATTTATATATGATAACACTGTTTTGCATTCCATTTAAGCTTTGAAATCTCAATTTTTGCTCTTAAATTGCGTTTTCAGATTTGAAGGGTTCTTGGTTCTTGGTTCTAATTTTTGTGATTTCAATTTTGAAGTGTTTAATTACTCATTTCCATGTCTAGCTAAATTCGTGTATTGACTCCTTGATGAAAAATGCAATGAAGCTTTGAGGTTGTGCTTGTTTTGTGAAATCTACCATGTTTTTGTTCTGAATTCGTGGAATGCATGTGGTGAATCTGTCAATGCTTAATTTACAGAGTAATTGCATGTGTTTTGTTTAAGATACGTTCATGCTTAATGTATGTAGCTTGGCTGTCACGAATTTAAGGATGTGTGCATTGCTTAATTGCATAATGAAGCTAGATTGTAATTTTCGCTTAGTGAATTATTATCTAGTGGATTGAGACAAGGCAGGGTTGGTGTTAATTTGGTGGCCTATGATAAGTGAAATTGCGTTTGAATCAGGGATGTCAATACGGTTTTAGTCACTGTAGCATTTAAATTAATCTATTGATTAGCATTCTGAATCTGTCTGCCAACCCCCTCCCCCCTGTGTTTTATTGTTGTGTTCATCTGGAAAATTAGCTTTGAATGAAAATATTGGTCGTTGGGAGACGACTTGGTTCACTTTCATGTACTGCATTTAATATGTTTTAATTTGGTGGGGTACGGCCTCTATCAAATTTGGCGCCGTTGCCGGGGACCAATCGTTTCGTTCAAAGTAAAATTTTCAGTGTGTTTGTGTTCTGTGTTTTGGTGTGTGTGTAGTTCAAGTGTGGTTGAGTTGGTATATGTTCATTGTGATGTTAATGTTGTGTTAAGTTCAGTGTCTGTTTCCATTCCTGTGTGTTTCTGTTTAGTGTAGTGAATAGTGTCGCGGCGCGCATGAATATTGTCATTTGTAGTAGTGAATAGTGTTTGAATAGTGTCCGAATCTGGCATTTAACTTCTGGATTTTTGTTTTGGTAGCTACGGAGCTTGTTTTAACTTGAAATTTTTTTTCCCCACTTCTAAGACGTTGAACTTGATAGGAAAAATAGCTAGAGCAATTGGTATGGTCTGAGTTAAGAGATTCAAAAAAATTTTGCACTGATTTTAAGTGAAACTTCAAAGGACCATAACTTTTGCTCTGGTTATCAGGTTTTTATCTTCTCCCACGCGCATGAACTACCCCCTAAACGAAATCTCTGCCGGCACACTTTAGAGCAAACCACAGCCATTGACGGCCAAAAAAAGGGCCTGGAAAATCAAATTGCCACTTGCGAAGCCGTCGTCCCGAACCAGATCGCCACCGTCGCGAACCACCTACGCGAACACAACCAGATCGGTGTTGCGAGCCACCTCCGCTGCGACGAAACCAGAGCCAGCAGATGTCTCGCGAAACCAGGCTGCCACGACGAACCACCACACGTTGACGAAGCCACGCGTTGCAGAACCACTGCGAATCAGATCGACGACGAGGGCACTTTCTGACGCGAAATCCCCATCACTGCGGCGCCGGCCACCACGCAGCCACCTGCGACGAAAAAAGCTGCCTGGAGAAGACGCGAAACCAGACGCGAACACACCTACATTGCGAGAATCCTCCACCTCCGTTCCAAACAGAACCGCAGGCCACCGTGACAGAAATCGATGTCGATTGCGCCAATGCGACAGCCACCACGGTACCTGCAAAAAACCAGACCAGACAGACCCCCGCGAAGCAACTGATGAGTCATTATTTTCTTCTATTCCACTAGCCTTTGTGCACCCATTAGACAGTTGATTAGTGCTTAATTGTTCATCATTAGAGTGTTTTTCATCTGTTGGGCTTTATTGGGCCACTGTTCCGAATTTGGACTAATTTCACATTATTTGGCCTAATTTTTGTTTTTAATTATTTTTAGGTGTTTGGGTGAAGCAATTTTGGAGCTTGGACATTAATATTTAGTTGAAGAAACTTTCCACATCATTGCCACATCATTTCCATGTCATTTCCACGTCAGCAAAGTCAATGGGTCAACATTTGAGGCCCATAGTGGCATTTTTGTAATTCTGCGGCTTATAATGGCAGTTTTGTAATTCTGAGTGGCATGGGTGATATGACCACGAATTAGGTCTGCATGAGAAGAAGGCAGCCGCTCATTCATCTTCAACCTCTCTTCAAAACCTCCATTTTCGTTCTCCAAGCTTCCATGGATGTCCCCCTTGCGGTTTTTCACGTTTTTGGCTCATTTTTACCGTTTTTATGCATATTTGACAGCACCCATTGAGGGTTTTACGTTTGGAATTCATTTTCTTGGTTTGGAAGTTCGGTTTCTGGATTTTATTGACTTGGAACAATACCCATTCATGGGGTTTTCGCATTTATATATGATAACACTGTTTTGCATTCCATTTAAGCTTTGAAATCTCAATTTTTGCTCTTAAATTGCGTTTTCAGATTTGAAGGGTTCTTGGTTCTTGGTTCTAATTTTTGTGATTTCAATTTTGAAGTGTTTAATTACTCATTTCCATGTCTAGCTAAATTCGTGTATTGACTCCTTGATGAAAAATGCAATGAAGCTTTGAGGTTGTGCTTGTTTTGTGAAATCTACCATGTTTTTGTTCTGAATTCGTGGAATGCATGTGGTGAATCTGTCAATGCTTAATTTACAGAGTAATTGCATGTGTTTTGTTTAAGATACGTTCATGCTTAATGTATGTAGCTTGGCTGTCACGAATTTAAGGATGTGTGCATTGCTTAATTGCATAATGAAGCTAGATTGTAATTTTCGCTTAGTGAATTATTATCTAGTGGATTGAGACAAGGCAGGGTTGGTGTTAATTTGGTGGCCTATGATAAGTGAAATTGCGTTTGAATCAGGGATGTCAATACGGTTTTAGTCACTGTAGCATTTAAATTAATCTATTGATTAGCATTCTGAATCTGTCTGCCAACCCCCTCCCCCCTGTGTTTTATTGTTGTGTTCATCTGGAAAATTAGCTTTGAATGAAAATATTGGTCGTTGGGAGACGACTTGGTTCACTTTCATGTACTGCATTTAATATGTTTTAATTTGGTGGGGTACGGCCTCTATCAAATTTGGCGCCGTTGCCGGGGACCAATCGTTTCGTTCAAAGTAAAATTTTCAGTGTGTTTGTGTTCTGTGTTTTGGTGTGTGTGTAGTTCAAGTGTGGTTGAGTTGGTATATGTTCATTGTGATGTTAATGTTGTGTTAAGTTCAGTGTCTGTTTCCATTCCTGTGTGTTTCTGTTTAGTGTAGTGAATAGTGTCGCGGCGCGCATGAATATTGTCATTTGTAGTAGTGAATAGTGTTTGAATAGTGTCCGAATCTGGCATTTAACTTCTGGATTTTTGTTTTGGTAGCTACGGAGCTTGTTTTAACTTGAAATTTTTTTTCCCCACTTCTAAGACGTTGAACTTGATAGGAAAAATAGCTAGAGCAATTGGTATGGTCTGAGTTAAGAGATTCAAAAAAATTTTGCACTGATTTTAAGTGAAACTTCAAAGGACCATAACTTTTGCTCTGGTTATCAGGTTTTTATCTTCTCCCACGCGCATGAACTACCCCCTAAACGAAATCTCTGCCGGCACACTTTAGAGCAAACCACAGCCATTGACGGCCAAAAAAAGGGCCTGGAAAATCAAATTGCCACTTGCGAAGCCGTCGTCCCGAACCAGATCGCCACCGTCGCGAACCACCTACGCGAACACAACCAGATCGGTGTTGCGAGCCACCTCCGCTGCGACGAAACCAGAGCCAGCAGATGTCTCGCGAAACCAGGCTGCCACGACGAACCACCACACGTTGACGAAGCCACGCGTTGCAGAACCACTGCGAATCAGATCGACGACGAGGGCACTTTCTGACGCGAAATCCCCATCACTGCGGCGCCGGCCACCACGCAGCCACCTGCGACGAAAAAAGCTGCCTGGAGAAGACGCGAAACCAGACGCGAACACACCTACATTGCGAGAATCCTCCACCTCCGTTCCAAACAGAACCGCAGGCCACCGTGACAGAAATCGATGTCGATTGCGCCAATGCGACAGCCACCACGGTACCTGCAAAAAACCAGACCAGACAGACCCCCGCGAAGCAACTGATGAGTCATTATTTTCTTCTATTCCACTAGCCTTTGTGCACCCATTAGACAGTTGATTAGTGCTTAATTGTTCATCATTAGAGTGTTTTTCATCTGTTGGGCTTTATTGGGCCACTGTTCCGAATTTGGACTAATTTCACATTATTTGGCCTAATTTTTGTTTTTAATTATTTTTAGGTGTTTGGGTGAAGCAATTTTGGAGCTTGGACATTAATATTTAGTTGAAGAAACTTTCCACATCATTGCCACATCATTTCCATGTCATTTCCACGTCAGCAAAGTCAATGGGTCAACATTTGAGGCCCATAGTGGCATTTTTGTAATTCTGCGGCTTATAATGGCAGTTTTGTAATTCTGAGTGGCATGGGTGATATGACCACGAATTAGGTCTGCATGAGAAGAAGGCAGCCGCTCATTCATCTTCAACCTCTCTTCAAAACCTCCATTTTCGTTCTCCAAGCTTCCATGGATGTCCCCCTTGCGGTTTTTCACGTTTTTGGCTCATTTTTACCGTTTTTATGCATATTTGACAGCACCCATTGAGGGTTTTACGTTTGGAATTCATTTTCTTGGTTTGGAAGTTCGGTTTCTGGATTTTATTGACTTGGAACAATACCCATTCATGGGGTTTTCGCATTTATATATGATAACACTGTTTTGCATTCCATTTAAGCTTTGAAATCTCAATTTTTGCTCTTAAATTGCGTTTTCAGATTTGAAGGGTTCTTGGTTCTTGGTTCTAATTTTTGTGATTTCAATTTTGAAGTGTTTAATTACTCATTTCCATGTCTAGCTAAATTCGTGTATTGACTCCTTGATGAAAAATGCAATGAAGCTTTGAGGTTGTGCTTGTTTTGTGAAATCTACCATGTTTTTGTTCTGAATTCGTGGAATGCATGTGGTGAATCTGTCAATGCTTAATTTACAGAGTAATTGCATGTGTTTTGTTTAAGATACGTTCATGCTTAATGTATGTAGCTTGGCTGTCACGAATTTAAGGATGTGTGCATTGCTTAATTGCATAATGAAGCTAGATTGTAATTTTCGCTTAGTGAATTATTATCTAGTGGATTGAGACAAGGCAGGGTTGGTGTTAATTTGGTGGCCTATGATAAGTGAAATTGCGTTTGAATCAGGGATGTCAATACGGTTTTAGTCACTGTAGCATTTAAATTAATCTATTGATTAGCATTCTGAATCTGTCTGCCAACCCCCTCCCCCCTGTGTTTTATTGTTGTGTTCATCTGGAAAATTAGCTTTGAATGAAAATATTGGTCGTTGGGAGACGACTTGGTTCACTTTCATGTACTGCATTTAATATGTTTTAATTTGGTGGGGTACGGCCTCTATCAAATTTGGCGCCGTTGCCGGGGACCAATCGTTTCGTTCAAAGTAAAATTTTCAGTGTGTTTGTGTTCTGTGTTTTGGTGTGTGTGTAGTTCAAGTGTGGTTGAGTTGGTATATGTTCATTGTGATGTTAATGTTGTGTTAAGTTCAGTGTCTGTTTCCATTCCTGTGTGTTTCTGTTTAGTGTAGTGAATAGTGTCGCGGCGCGCATGAATATTGTCATTTGTAGTAGTGAATAGTGTTTGAATAGTGTCCGAATCTGGCATTTAACTTCTGGATTTTTGTTTTGGTAGCTACGGAGCTTGTTTTAACTTGAAATTTTTTTTCCCCACTTCTAAGACGTTGAACTTGATAGGAAAAATAGCTAGAGCAATTGGTATGGTCTGAGTTAAGAGATTCAAAAAAATTTTGCACTGATTTTAAGTGAAACTTCAAAGGACCATAACTTTTGCTCTGGTTATCAGGTTTTTATCTTCTCCCACGCGCATGAACTAACCCCTAAACGAAATCTCTGCCGGCACACTTTAGAGCAAACCACAGCCATTGACGGCCAAAAAAAGGGCCTGGAAAATCAAATTGCCACTTGCGAAGCCGTCGTCCCGAACCAGATCGCCGCCGTCGCGAACCACCTACGCGAACACAACCAGATCGGTGTTGCGAGCCACCTCCGCTGCGACGAAACCAGAGCCAGCAGATGTCTCGCGAAACCAGGCTGCCACGACGAACCACCACACGTTGACGAAGCCACGCGTTGCAGAACCACTGCGAATCAGATCGACGACGAGGGCACTTTCTGACGCGAAATCCCCATCACTGCGGCGCCGGCCACCACGCAGCCACCTGCGACGAAAAAAGCTGCCTGGAGAAGACGCGAAACCAGACGCGAACACACCTACATTGCGAGAATCCTCCACCTCCGTTCCAAACAGAACCGCAGGCCACCGTGACAGAAATCGATGTCGATTGCGCCAATGCGACAGCCACCACGGTACCTGCAAAAAACCAGACCAGACAGACCCCCGCGAAGCAACTGATGAGTCATTATTTTCTTCTATTCCACTAGCCTTTGTGCACCCATTAGACAGTTGATTAGTGCTTAATTGTTCATCATTAGAGTGTTTTTCATCTGTTGGGCTTTATTGGGCCACTGTTCCGAATTTGGACTAATTTCACATTATTTGGCCTAATTTTTGTTTTTAATTATTTTTAGGTGTTTGGGTGAAGCAATTTTGGAGCTTGGACATTAATATTTAGTTGAAGAAACTTTCCACATCATTGCCACATCATTTCCATGTCATTTCCACGTCAGCAAAGTCAATGGGTCAACATTTGAGGCCCATAGTGGCATTTTTGTAATTCTGCGGCTTATAATGGCAGTTTTGTAATTCTGAGTGGCATGGGTGATATGACCACGAATTAGGTCTGCATGAGAAGAAGGCAGCCGCTCATTCATCTTCAACCTCTCTTCAAAACCTCCATTTTCGTTCTCCAAGCTTCCATGGATGTCCCCCTTGCGGTTTTTCACGTTTTTGGCTCATTTTTACCGTTTTTATGCATATTTGACAGCACCCATTGAGGGTTTTACGTTTGGAATTCATTTTCTTGGTTTGGAAGTTCGGTTTCTGGATTTTATTGACTTGGAACAATACCCATTCATGGGGTTTTCGCATTTATATATGATAACACTGTTTTGCATTCCATTTAAGCTTTGAAATCTCAATTTTTGCTCTTAAATTGCGTTTTCAGATTTGAAGGGTTCTTGGTTCTAATTTTTGTGATTTCAATTTTGAAGTGTTTAATTACTCATTTCCATGTCTAGCTAAATTCGTGTATTGACTCCTTGATGAAAAATGCAATGAAGCTTTGAGGTTGTGCTTGTTTTGTGAAATCTACCATGTTTTTGTTCTGAATTCGTGGAATGCATGTGGTGAATCTGTCAATGCTTAATTTACAGAGTAATTGCATGTGTTTTGTTTAAGATACGTTCATGCTTAATGTATGTAGCTTGGCTGTCACGAATTTAAGGATGTGTGCATTGCTTAATTGCATAATGAAGCTAGATTGTAATTTTCGCTTAGTGAATTATTATCTAGTGGATTGAGACAAGGCAGGGTTGGTGTTAATTTGGTGGCCTATGATAAGTGAAATTGCGTTTGAATCAGGGATGTCAATACGGTTTTAGTCACTGTAGCATTTAAATTAATCTATTGATTAGCATTCTGAATCTGTCTGCCAACCCCCTCCCCCCTGTGTTTTATTGTTGTGTTCATCTGGAAAATTAGCTTTGAATGAAAATATTGGTCGTTGGGAGACGACTTGGTTCACTTTCATGTACTGCATTTAATATGTTTTAATTTGGTGGGGTACGGCCTCTATCAAATTTGGCGCCGTTGCCGGGGACCAATCGTTTCGTTCAAAGTAAAATTTTCAGTGTGTTTGTGTTCTGTGTTTTGGTGTGTGTGTAGTTCAAGTGTGGTTGAGTTGGTATATGTTCATTGTGATGTTAATGTTGTGTTAAGTTCAGTGTCTGTTTCCATTCCTGTGTGTTTCTGTTTAGTGTAGTGAATAGTGTCGCGGCGCGCATGAATATTGTCATTTGTAGTAGTGAATAGTGTTTGAATAGTGTCCGAATCTGGCATTTAACTTCTGGATTTTTGTTTTGGTAGCTACGGAGCTTGTTTTAACTTGAAATTTTTTTTCCCCACTTCTAAGACGTTGAACTTGATAGGAAAAATAGCTAGAGCAATTGGTATGGTCTGAGTTAAGAGATTCAAAAAAATTTTGCACTGATTTTAAGTGAAACTTCAAAGGACCATAACTTTTGCTCTGGTTATCAGGTTTTTATCTTCTCCCACGCGCATGAACTAACCCCTAAACGAAATCTCTGCCGGCACACTTTAGAGCAAACCACAGCCATTGACGGCCAAAAAAAGGGCCTGGAAAATCAAATTGCCACTTGCGAAGCCGTCGTCCCGAACCAGATCGCCGCCGTCGCGAACCACCTACGCGAACACAACCAGATCGGTGTTGCGAGCCACCTCCGCTGCGACGAAACCAGAGCCAGCAGATGTCTCGCGAAACCAGGCTGCCACGACGAACCACCACACGTTGACGAAGCCACGCGTTGCAGAACCACTGCGAATCAGATCGACGACGAGGGCACTTTCTGACGCGAAATCCCCATCACTGCGGCGCCGGCCACCACGCAGCCACCTGCGACGAAAAAAGCTGCCTGGAGAAGACGCGAAACCAGACGCGAACACACCTACATTGCGAGAATCCTCCACCTCCGTTCCAAACAGAACCGCAGGCCACCGTGACAGAAATCGATGTCGATTGCGCCAATGCGACAGCCACCACGGTACCTGCAAAAAACCAGACCAGACAAACCCCCGCGAAGCAACTGATGAGTCATTATTTTCTTCTATTCCACTAGCCTTTGTGCACCCATTAGACAGTTGATTAGTGCTTAATTGTTCATCATTAGAGTGTTTTTCATCTGTTGGGCTTTATTGGGCCACTGTTCCGAATTTGGACTAATTTCACATTATTTGGCCTAATTTTTGTTTTTAATTATTTTTAGGTATTTGGGTGAAGCAATTTTGGAGCTTGGACATTAATATTTAGTTGAAGAAACTTTCCACATCATTGCCACATCATTTCCATGTCATTTCCACGTCAGCAAAGTCAATGGGTCAACATTTGAGGCCCATAGTGGCATTTTTGTAATTCTGCGACTTATAATGGCAGTTTTGTAATTCTGAGTGGCATGGGTGATATGACCACGAATTAGGTCTGCATGAGAAGAAGGCAGCCGCTCATTCATCTTCAACCTCTCTTCAAAACCTCCATTTTCGTTCTCCAAGCTTCCATGGACGTCCCCCTTGCGGTTTTTCACGTTTTTGGCTCATTTTTACCGTTTTTATGCATATTTGACAGCACCCATTGAGGGTTTTACGTTTTGAATTCGTTTTCTTGGTTGGGCAGTTCGGTTTGTGGATTTTATTGACTTGGAACAATACACATTCATGGGGTTTTCGCATTTATATATGATAACACTGTTTTGCATTCCATTTAAGCTTTGAAATCTCAATTTTTGCTCTTAAATTGCGTTTTCAGATTTGAAGGGTTCTTGGTTCTTGGTTCTTGGTTCTGATTTTTGTGATTTCAGTTTTGAAGTGTTTAATTACTCATTTCCATGTCTAGCTAAATTCGTGTATTGACTCCTTGATGAAAAATGCAATGAAGCTTTGAGGTTGTGCTTGTTTTGTGAAATCTGCCATGTTTTTGTTCTGAATTCGTGGAATGCATGTGGTGAATCTGTCAATGCTTAATTTACAGAGTAATTGCATGTGTTTTGTTTAAGATACGTTCATGCTTAATGTAGGTAGCTTGGCTGTCACGAATTTAAGGATGTGTGCATTGCTTAATTGCATAATGAAGCTAGATTGTAATTTTCGCTTAGTGAATTATTATCTAGTGGATTGAGACAAGGCAGGGTTGGTGTTAATTTGGTGGCCTATGATAAGTGAAATTGCGTTTGAATCAGGGATGTCAATACAGTTTTAGTCACTGTAGCATTTAAATTAATCTAGTGATTAGCATTCTGAATCTGTCTGCCAACCCCCCTCCCCCCTGTGTTTTATTGTTGTGTTCATCTGGAAAATTGGCTTTGAATGAAAATATTGGTCGTTGGGAGACGACTTGGTTCACTTTCATGTACTGCATTTAATATGTTTTAATTTGGTGGGGTACGACCTCTATCAAATTTTGCGCCGTTGCCGGGGACCAATCGTTTCGTTCAAAGTAAAATTTTCAGTGTGTTTGTGTTCTGTGTTTTGGTGTGTGTGTAGTTCAAGTGTGGTTGAGTTGGTATATGTTCATTGTGATGTTAATGTTGTGTTAAGTTCAGTGTCTGTTTCCATTCCTGTGTGTTTCTGTTTAGTGTAGTGAATAGTGTCGCGGCGCGCATGAATAGTGTCATTTGTAGTAGTGAATAGTGTTTGAATAGTGTCCGAATCTGGCATTTAACTTCTGGATTTTTGTTTTGGTAGCTACGGAGCTTGTTTTAACTTGAAATTTTTTTTCCCCACTTCTAAGACGTTGAACTTGATAGGAAAAATAGCTAGAGCAATTGGTATGGTCTGAGTTAAGAGATTCAAAAAAATTTTGGACTGATTTTAAATGAAACTTCAAAGGACCATAACTTTTGCTCTGGTTATCAGGTTTTTATCTTCTCCCACGCGCATGAACTAACCCCTAAACGGAATCTCTGCCGGCACACTTTAGAGCAAACCACAGCCATTGACGGCCAAAAAAAGGGCCTGGAAAATCAAATGGCCACTTGCGAAGCCGTCGTCCCGAACTAGATCGCCACCGTCGCGAACCACCTACGCGAACACAACCAGATCGGTGTTGCGAGCCACCTCCGCTGCGACGAAACCAGAGCCAGCAGATGTCTCGCGAAACCAGGCTGCCACGACGAACCACCACACGTTGACGAAGCCACGCGTTGCAGAACCACTGCGAATCAGATCGACGACGAGGGCACTTTCTGACGCGAAATCCCCATCACTGCGGCGCCGGCCACCACGCAGCCACCTGCGACGAAAAAAGCTGCCTGGAGAAGACGCGAAACCAGACGCGAACACACCTACATTGCGAGAATCCTCCACCTCCGTTCCAAACAGAACCGCAGGCCACCGTGACAGAAATCGATGTCGATTGCGCCAATGCGACAGCCACCACGGTACCTGCAAAAAACCAGACTAGACAGACCCCCGCGAAGCAACTGATGAGTCATTATTTTCTTCTATTCCACTAGCCTTTGTGCACCCATTAGACAGTTGATTAGTGCTTAATTGTTCATCATTAGAGTGTTTTTCATCTGTTGGGCTTTATTGGGCCACTGTTCCGAATTTGGACTAATTTCACATTATTTGGCCTAATTTTTGTTTTTAATTATTTTTAGGTATTTGGGTGAAGCAATTTTGTAGCTTGGACATTAATATTTAGTAGAAGAAACTTTCCACATCATTGCCACATCATTTCCATGTCATTTCCACGTCAGCAAAGTCAATGGGTCAACATTTGAGGCCCATAGTGGCATTTTTGTAATTCTACGGCTTATAATGGCAGTTTTGTAATTCTGAGTGGCATGGGTGATATGACCACGAATTAGGTCTGCATGAGAAGAAGGCAGCCGCTCATTCATCTTCAACCTCTCTTCAAAACCTCCATTTTCGTTCTCCAAGCTTCCATGGACGTCCCCCTTGCGGTTTATTACGTTTTTGGCTCATTTTTACCGTTTTTATGCATATTTGACAGCACCCATTGAGGGTTTTACGTTTGAAATTCGTTTTCTTGGTTGGGCAGTTCGGTTTGTGGATTTTATTGACTTGGAACAATACCCATTCATGGGGTTTTCGCATTTATATATGATAACACTGTTTTGCATTCCATTTAAGCTTTGAAATCTCAATTTTTGCTCTTAAATTGCGTTTTCAGATTTGAAGGGTTCTTGGTTCTTGGTTCTAATTTTTGTGATTTCAGTTTTGAAGTGTTTAATTACTCATTTCCATGTCTAGCTAAATTCGTGTATTGACTCCTTGATGAAAAATGCAATGAAGCTTTGAGGTTGTGCTTGTTTTGTGAAATCTGCCATGTTTTTGTTCTGAATTCGTGGAATGCATGTGGGGAATCTGCCAATGCTTAATTTACAGAGTAATTGCATGTGTTTTGTTTAAGATACGTTCATGCTTAATGTATGTAGCTTGGCTGTCACGAATTTAAGGATGTGTGCATTGCTTAATTGCATAATGAAGCTAGATTGTAATTTTCGCTTAGTGAATTATTATCTAGTGGATTGAGACAAGGCAGGGTTGGTGTTAATTTGGTGGCCTATGATAAGTGAAATTGCGTTTGAATCAGGGATGTCAATACGGTTTTAGTCACTGTAGCATTTAAATTAATCTATTGATTAGCATTCTGAATCTGTCTGCCAACCCCTCTCCCCCCTGTGTTTTATTGTTGTGTTCATCTGGAAAATTGGCTTTGAATGAAAATATTGGTCGTTGGGAGACGACTTGGTTCACTTTCATGTACTGCATTTAATATGTTTTAATTTGGTGGGGTACGGCCTCTATCCAATTTGGCGCCGTTGCCGGGGACCAATCGTTTCGTTCAAAGTAAAATTTTCAGTGTGTTTGTGTTCTGTGTTTTGGTGTCTGTGTAGTTCAAGTGTGGTTGAGTTGGTATATGTTCATTGTGATGTTAATGTTGTGTTAAGTTCAGTGTCTGTTTCCATTCCTGTGTGTTTCTGTTTAGTGTAGTGAATAGTGTCGCGGCGCGCATGAATAGTGTCATTTGTAGTAGTGAATAGTGTTTGAATAGTGTCCGAATCTGGCATTTAACTTCTGGATTTTTGTTTTGGTAGCTACGGAGCTTGTTTTAACTTGAAATTTTTTTTCCCCACTTCTAAGACGTTGAACTTGATAGGAAAAATTGCTAGAGCAATTGGTATGGTCTGAGTTAAGAGATTCAAAAAAATTTTGGACTGATTTTAAGTGAAACTTCAAAGGACCATAACTTTTGCTCTGGTTATCAGGTTTTTATCTTCTCCCACGCGCATGAACTAACCCCTAAACGGAATCTCTGCCGGCACACTTTAGAGCAAACCACAGCAATTGACGGCCAAAAAAAGGGCCTGGAAAATCAAATTGCCGCTTGCGAAGCCGCTGTCCCGAACCAGATCGCCGCCGTCGCGAGCCACCTACGCGAACACAACAAGAACGGTGTTGCGAGCCACCTCCGCTGCGACGAAACCAGAGCCAGCAGATGTCTCGCGAAACCAGGCTGCCACGACGAACCACCACATGTTGACGAAGCCACGCGTTGCAGAACCACTGCGAATCAGATCGACGACGAGGGCACTTTCTGACGCGAAATCCCCATCACTGCGGCGCCGGCCACCACGCAGCCACCTGCAACGAAAAAAGCTGCCTGGAGAAGACGTGAAACCAGACGCGAACACACCTACATTGCGAGAATCCTCCACCTCCGTTCCAAACAGAACCGCAGGCCACCGTGACAGAAATCGATGTCGATTGCGCCAATGCGACAGCCACCACGGTACCTGCAAAAAACCAGACCAGACAGACCCCCGCGAAGCAACTGATGAGTCATTATTTTCTTCTATTCCACTAGCCTTTGTGCACCCATTAGACAGTTGATTAGTGCTTAATTGTTCATCATTAGAGTGTTTTTCATCTGTTGGGCTTTATTGGGCCACTGTTCCGAATTTGGACTAATTTCACATTATTTGGCCTAATTTTTGTTTTTAATTATTTTTAGGTATTTGGGTGAAGCAATTTTGGAGCTTGGACATTAATATTTAGTTGAAGAAACTTTCCACATCATTGCCACATCATTTCCATGTCATTTCCACGTCAGCAAAGTCAATGGGTCAACATTTGAGGCCCATAGTGGCATTTTTGTAATTCTGCG
Organism: Vigna unguiculata; assembly: GCF_037176805.1. Taxonomy (NCBI): domain Eukaryota; kingdom Viridiplantae; phylum Streptophyta; class Magnoliopsida; order Fabales; family Fabaceae; genus Vigna; species Vigna unguiculata. The sequence continues at coordinate 37,044,195 of NC_140792.1, read as the reverse complement.
GCTTATAATGGCAGTTTTGTAATTCTGAGTGGCATGGGTGATATGACCACGAATTAGGTCTGCATGAGAAGAAGGCAGCCGCTCATTCATCTTCAACCTCTCTTCAAAACCTCCATTTTCGTTCTCCAAGCTTCCATGGACGTCCCCCTTGCGGTTTTTCACGTTTTTGGCTCATTTTTACCGTTTTTATGCATATTTGACAGCACCCATTGAGGGTTTTACGTTTGGAATTCGTTTTCTTGGTTGGGCAGTTCGGTTTGTGGATTTTATTGACTTGGAACAATACACATTCATGGGGTTTTCGCATTTATATATGATAACACTGTTTTGCATTCCATTTAAGCTTTGAAATCTCAATTTTTGCTCTTAAATTGCGTTTTCAGATTTGAAGGGTTCTTGGTTCTTGGTTCTTGGTTCTGATTTTTGTGATTTCAGTTTTGAAGTGTTTAATTACTCATTTCCATGTCTAGCTAAATTCGTGTATTGACTCCTTGATGAAAAATGCAATGAAGCTTTGAGGTTGTGCTTGTTTTGTGAAATCTGCCATGTTTTTGTTCTGAATTCGTGGAATGCATGTGGTGAATCTGTCAATGCTTAATTTACAGAGTAATTGCATGTGTTTTGTTTAAGATACGTTCATGCTTAATGTAGGTAGCTTGGCTGTCACGAATTTAAGGATGTGTGCATTGCTTAATTGCATAATGAAGCTAGATTGTAATTTTCGCTTAGTGAATTATTATCTAGTGGATTGAGACAAGGCAGGGTTGGTGTTAATTTGGTGGCCTATGATAAGTGAAATTGCGTTTGAATCAGGGATGTCAATACAGTTTTAGTCACTGTAGCATTTAAATTAATCTATTGATTAGCATTCTGAATCTGTCTGCCAACCCCCCTCCCCCCTGTGTTTTATTGTTGTGTTCATCTGGAAAATTGGCTTTGAATGAAAATATTGGTCGTTGGGAGACGACTTGGTTCACTTTCATGTACTGCATTTAATATGTTTTAATTTGGTGGGGTACGGCCTCTATCCAATTTGGCGCCGTTGCCGGGGACCAATTGTTTCGTTCAAAGTAAAATTTTCAGTGTGTTTGTGTTCTGTGTTTTGGTGTCTGTGTAGTTCAAGTGTGGTTGAGTTGGTATATGTTCATTGTGATGTTAATGTTGTGTTAAGTTCAGTGTCTGTTTCCATTCCTGTGTGTTTCTGTTTAGTGTAGTGAATAGTGTCGCGGCGCGCATGAATAGTGTCATTTGTAGTAGTGAATAGTGTTTGAATAGTGTCCGAATCTGGCATTTAACTTCTGGATTTTTGTTTTGGTAGCTACGGAGCTTGTTTTAACTTGAAATTTTTTTTCCCCACTTCTAAGACGTTGAACTTGATAGGAAAAATTGCTAGAGCAATTGGTATGGTCTGAGTTAAGAGATTCAAAAAAATTTTGGACTGATTTTAAGTGAAACTTCAAAGGACCATAACTTTTGCTCTGGTTATCAGGTTTTTATCTTCTCCCACGCGCATGAACTAACCCCTAAACGGAATCTCTGCCGGCACACTTTAGAGCAAACCACAGCAATTGACGGCCAAAAAAAGGGCCTGGAAAATCAAATTGCCGCTTGCGAAGCCGCCGTCCCGAACCAGATCGCCGCCGTCGCGAGCCACCTACGCGAACACAACAAGAACGGTGTTGCGAGCCACCTCCGCTGCGACGAAACCAGAGCCAGTAGATGTCTCGCGAAACCAGACTGCCACGACGAACCACCACACGTTGACGAAGCCACGCGTTGCAGAACCACTGCGAATCAGATCGACGACGAGGGCACTTTCTGACGCGAAATCCCCATCACTGCGGCGCCGGCCACCACGCAGCCACCTGCAACGAAAAAAGCTGCCTGGAGAAGACGTGAAACCAGACGCGAACACACCTACATTGCGAGAATCCTACACCTCCGTTCCAAACAGAACCGCAGGCCACCGTGACAGAAATCGATGTCGATTGCGCCAATGCGACAGCCACCACGGTACCTACAAAAAACCAGACCAGACAGACCCCCGCGAAGCAACTGATGAGTCATTATTTTCTTCTATTCCACTAGCCTTTGTGCACCCATTAGACAGTTGATTAGTGCTTAATTGTTCATCATTAGAGTGTTTTTCATCTGTTGGGCTTTATTGGGCCACTGTTCCGAATTTGGACTAATTTCACATTATTTGGCCTAATTTTTGTTTTTAATTATTTTTAGGTATTTGGGTGAAGCAATTTTGGAGCTTGGACATTAATATTTAGTTGAAGAAACTTTCCACATCATTGCCACATCATTTCCATGTCATTTCCACGTCAGCAAAGTCAATGGGTCAACATTTGAGGCCCATAGTGGCATTTTTGTAATTCTGCGGCTTATAATGGCAGTTTTGTAATTCTGAGTGGCATGGGTGATATGACCACGAATTAGGTCTGCATGAGAAGAAGGCAGCCGCTCATTCATCTTCAACCTCTCTTCAAAACCTCCATTTTCGTTCTCCAAGCTTCCATGGACGTCCCCCTTGCGGTTTTTCACGTTTTTGGCTCATTTTTACCGTTTTTATGCATATTTGACAGCACCCATTGAGGGTTTTACGTTTTGAATTCGTTTTCTTGGTTGGGCAGTTCGGTTTGTGGATTTTATTGACTTGGAACAATACACATTCATGGGGTTTTCGCATTTATATATGATAACACTGTTTTGCATTCCATTTAAGCTTTGAAATCTCAATTTTTGCTCTTAAATTGCGTTTTCAGATTTGAAGGGTTCTTGGTTCTTGGTTCTTGGTTCTGATTTTTGTGATTTCAGTTTTGAAGTGTTTAATTACTCATTTCCATGTCTAGCTAAATTCGTGTATTGACTCCTTGATGAAAAATGCAATGAAGCTTTGAGGTTGTGCTTGTTTTGTGAAATCTGCCATGTTTTTGTTCTGAATTCGTGGAATGCATGTGGTGAATCTGTCAATGCTTAATTTACAGAGTAATTGCATGTGTTTTGTTTAAGATACGTTCATGCTTAATGTAGGTAGCTTGGCTGTCACGAATTTAAGGATGTGTGCATTGCTTAATTGCATAATGAAGCTAGATTGTAATTTTCGCTTAGTGAATTATTATCTAGTGGATTGAGACAAGGCAGGGTTGGTGTTAATTTGGTGGCCTATGATAAGTGAAATTGCGTTTGAATCAGGGATGTCAATACAGTTTTAGTCACTGTAGCATTTAAATTAATCTATTGATTAGCATTCTGAATCTGTCTGCCAACCCCCCTCCCCCCTGTGTTTTATTGTTGTGTTCATCTGGAAAATTGGCTTTGAATGAAAATATTGGTCGTTGGGAGACGACTTGGTTCACTTTCATGTACTGCATTTAATATGTTTTAATTTGGTGGGGTACGGCCTCTATCCAATTTGGCGCCGTTGCCGGGGACCAATTGTTTCGTTCAAAGTAAAATTTTCAGTGTGTTTGTGTTCTGTGTTTTGGTGTCTGTGTAGTTCAAGTGTGGTTGAGTTGGTATATGTTCATTGTGATGTTAATGTTGTGTTAAGTTCAGTGTCTGTTTCCATTCCTGTGTGTTTCTGTTTAGTGTAGTGAATAGTTTCGCGGCGCGCATGAATAGTGTCATTTGTAGTAGTGAATAGTGTTTGAATAGTGTCCGAATCTGGCATTTAACTTCTGGATTTTTGTTTTGGTAGCTACGGAGCTTGTTTTAACTTGAAATTTTTTTTCCCCACTTCTAAGACGTTGAACTTGATAGGAAAAATTGCTAGAGCAATTGGTATGGTCTGAGTTAAGAGATTCAAAAAAATTTTGGACTGATTTTAAGTGAAACTTCAAAGGACCATAACTTTTGCTCTGGTTATCAGGTTTTTATCTTCTCCCACGCGCATGAACTAACCCCTAAACGGAATCTCTGCCGGCACACTTTAGAGCAAACCACAGCAATTGACGGCCAAAAAAAGGGCCTGGAAAATCAAATTGCCGCTTGCGAAGCCGCCGTCCCGAACCAGATCGCCGCCGTCGCGAGCCACCTACGCGAACACAACAAGAACGGTGTTGCGAGCCACCTCCGCTGCGACGAAACCAGAGCCAGCAGATGTCTCGCGAAACCAGACTGCCACGACGAACCACCACACGTTGACGAAGCCACGCGTTGCAGAACCACTGCGAATCAGATCGACGACGAGGGCACTTTCTGACGCGAAATCCCCATCACTGCGGCGCCGGCCACCACGCAGCCACCTGCAACGAAAAAAGCTGCCTGGAGAAGACGTGAAACCAGACGCGAACACACCTACATTGCGAGAATCCTCCACCTCCGTTCCAAACAGAACCGCAGGCCACCGTGACAGAAATCGATGTCGATTGCGCCAATGCGACAGCCACCACGGTACCTGCAAAAAACCAGACCAGACAGACCCCCGCGAAGCAACTGATGAGTCATTATTTTCTTCTATTCCACTAGCCTTTGTGCACCCATTAGACAGTTGATTAGTGCTTAATTGTTCATCATTAGAGTGTTTTTCATCTGTTGGGCTTTATTGGGCCACTGTTCCGAATTTGGACTAATTTCACATTATTTGGCCTAATTTTTGTTTTTAATTATTTTTAGGTATTTGGGTGAAGCAATTTTGGAGCTTGGACATTAATATTTAGTTGAAGAAACTTTCCACATCATTGCCACATCATTTCCATGTCATTTCCACGTCAGCAAAGTCAATGGGTCAACATTTGAGGCCCATAGTGGCATTTTTGTAATTCTGCGGCTTATAATGGCAGTTTTGTAATTCTGAGTGGCATGGGTGATATGACCACGAATTAGGTCTGCATGAGAAGAAGGCAGCCGCTCATTCATCTTCAACCTCTCTTCAAAACCTCCATTTTCGTTCTCCAAGCTTCCATGGACGTCCCCCTTGCGGTTTTTCACGTTTTTGGCTCATTTTTACCGTTTTTATGCATATTTGACAGCACCCATTGAGGGTTTTACGTTTGGAATTCGTTTTCTTGGTTGGGCAGTTCGGTTTGTGGATTTTATTGACTTGGAACAATACACATTCATGGGGTTTTCGCATTTATATATGATAACACTGTTTTGCATTCCATTTAAGCTTTGAAATCTCAATTTTTGCTCTTAAATTGCGTTTTCAGATTTGAAGGGTTCTTGGTTCTTGGTTCTTGGTTCTGATTTTTGTGATTTCAGTTTTGAAGTGTTTAATTACTCATTTCCATGTCTAGCTAAATTCGTGTATTGACTCCTTGATGAAAAATGCAATGAAGCTTTGAGGTTGTGCTTGTTTTGTGAAATCTGCCATGTTTTTGTTCTGAATTCGTGGAATGCATGTGGTGAATCTGTCAATGCTTAATTTACAGAGTAATTGCATGTGTTTTGTTTAAGATACGTTCATGCTTAATGTAGGTAGCTTGGCTGTCACGAATTTAAGGATGTGTGCATTGCTTAATTGCATAATGAAGCTAGATTGTAATTTTCGCTTAGTGAATTATTATCTAGTGGATTGAGACAAGGCAGGGTTGGTGTTAATTTGGTGGCCTATGATAAGTGAAATTGCGTTTGAATCAGGGATGTCAATACAGTTTTAGTCACTGTAGCATTTAAATTAATCTATTGATTAGCATTCTGAATCTGTCTGCCAACCCCCCTCCCCCCTGTGTTTTATTGTTGTGTTCATCTGGAAAATTGGCTTTGAATGAAAATATTGGTCGTTGGGAGACGACTTGGTTCACTTTCATGTACTGCATTTAATATGTTTTAATTTGGTGGGGTACGGCCTCTATCCAATTTGGCGCCGTTGCCGGGGACCAATTGTTTCGTTCAAAGTAAAATTTTCAGTGTGTTTGTGTTCTGTGTTTTGGTGTCTGTGTAGTTCAAGTGTGGTTGAGTTGGTATATGTTCATTGTGATGTTAATGTTGTGTTAAGTTCAGTGTCTGTTTCCATTCCTGTGTGTTTCTGTTTAGTGTAGTGAATAGTGTCGCGGCGCGCATGAATAGTGTCATTTGTAGTAGTGAATAGTGTTTGAATAGTGTCCGAATCTGGCATTTAACTTCTGGATTTTTGTTTTGGTAGCTACGGAGCTTGTTTTAACTTGAAATTTTTTTTCCCCACTTCTAAGACGTTGAACTTGATAGGAAAAATTGCTAGAGCAATTGGTATGGTCTGAGTTAAGAGATTCAAAAAAATTTTGGACTGATTTTAAGTGAAACTTCAAAGGACCATAACTTTTGCTCTGGTTATCAGGTTTTTATCTTCTCCCACGCGCATGAACTAACCCCTAAACGGAATCTCTGCCGGCACACTTTAGAGCAAACCACAGCAATTGACGGCCAAAAAAAGGGCCTGGAAAATCAAATTGCCGCTTGCGAAGCCGCCGTCCCGAACAAGATCGCCGCCGTCGCGAGCCACCTACGCGAACACAACAAGAACGGTGTTGCGAGCCACCTCCGCTGCGACGAAACCAGAGCCAGCAGATGTCTCGCGAAACCAGACTGCCACGACGAACCACCACACGTTGACGAAGCCACGCGTTGCAGAACCACTGCGAATCAGATCGACGACGAGGGCACTTTCTGACGCGAAATCCCCATCACTGCGGCGCCGGCCACCACGCAGCCACCTGCAACGAAAAAAGCTGCCTGGAGAAGACGTGAAACCAGACGCGAACACACCTACATTGCGAGAATCCTCCACCTCCGTTCCAAACAGAACCGCAGGCCACCGTGACAGAAATCGATGTCGATTGCGCCAATGCGACAGCCACCACGGTACCTGCAAAAAACCAGACCAGACAGACCCCCGCGAAGCAACTGATGAGTCATTATTTTCTTCTATTCCACTAGCCTTTGTGCACCCATTAGACAGTTGATTAGTGCTTAATTGTTCATCATTAGAGTGTTTTTCATCTGTTGGGCTTTATTGGGCCACTGTTCCGAATTTGGACTAATTTCACATTATTTGGCCTAATTTTTGTTTTTAATTATTTTTAGGTATTTGGGTGAAGCAATTTTGGAGCTTGGACATTAATATTTAGTTGAAGAAACTTTCCACATCATTGCCACATCATTTCCATGTCATTTCCACGTCAGCAAAGTCAATGGGTCAACATTTGAGGCCCATAGTGGCATTTTTGTAATTCTGCGGCTTATAATGGCAGTTTTGTAATTCTGAGTGGCATGGGTGATATGACCACGAATTAGGTCTGCATGAGAAGAAGGCAGCCGCTCATTCATCTTCAACCTCTCTTCAAAACCTCCATTTTCGTTCTCCAAGCTTCCATGGACGTCCCCCTTGCGGTTTTTCACGTTTTTGGCTCATTTTTACCGTTTTTATGCATATTTGACAGCACCCATTGAGGGTTTTACGTTTGGAATTCGTTTTCTTGGTTGGGCAGTTCGGTTTGTGGATTTTATTGACTTGGAACAATACACATTCATGGGGTTTTCGCATTTATATATGATAACACTGTTTTGCATTCCATTTAAGCTTTGAAATCTCAATTTTTGCTCTTAAATTGCGTTTTCAGATTTGAAGGGTTCTTGGTTCTTGGTTCTTGGTTCTGATTTTTGTGATTTCAGTTTTGAAGTGTTTAATTACTCATTTCCATGTCTAGCTAAATTCGTGTATTGACTCCTTGATGAAAAATGCAATGAAGCTTTGAGGTTGTGCTTGTTTTGTGAAATCTGCCATGTTTTTGTTCTGAATTCGTGGAATGCATGTGGTGAATCTGTCAATGCTTAATTTACAGAGTAATTGCATGTGTTTTGTTTAAGATACGTTCATGCTTAATGTAGGTAGCTTGGCTGTCACGAATTTAAGGATGTGTGCATTGCTTAATTGCATAATGAAGCTAGATTGTAATTTTCGCTTAGTGAATTATTATCTAGTGGATTGAGACAAGGCAGGGTTGGTGTTAATTTGGTGGCCTATGATAAGTGAAATTGCGTTTGAATCAGGGATGTCAATACAGTTTTAGTCACTGTAGCATTTAAATTAATCTATTGATTAGCATTCTGAATCTGTCTGCCAACCCCCCTCCCCCCTGTGTTTTATTGTTGTGTTCATCTGGAAAATTGGCTTTGAATGAAAATATTGGTCGTTGGGAGACGACTTGGTTCACTTTCATGTACTGCATTTAATATGTTTTAATTTGGTGGGGTACGGCCTCTATCCAATTTGGCGCCGTTGCCGGGGACCAATTGTTTCGTTCAAAGTAAAATTTTCAGTGTGTTTGTGTTCTGTGTTTTGGTGTCTGTGTAGTTCAAGTGTGGTTGAGTTGGTATATGTTCATTGTGATGTTAATGTTGTGTTAAGTTCAGTGTCTGTTTCCATTCCTGTGTGTTTCTGTTTAGTGTAGTGAATAGTGTCGCGGCGCGCATGAATAGTGTCATTTGTAGTAGTGAATAGTGTTTGAATAGTGTCCGAATCTGGCATTTAACTTCTGGATTTTTGTTTTGGTAGCTACGGAGCTTGTTTTAACTTGAAATTTTTTTTCCCCACTTCTAAGACGTTGAACTTGATAGGAAAAATTGCTAGAGCAATTGGTATGGTCTGAGTTAAGAGATTCAAAAAAATTTTGGACTGATTTTAAGTGAAACTTCAAAGGACCATAACTTTTGCTCTGGTTATCAGGTTTTTATCTTCTCCCACGCGCATGAACTAACCCCTAAACGGAATCTCTGCCGGCACACTTTAGAGCAAACCACAGCAATTGACGGCCAAAAAAAGGGCCTGGAAAATCAAATTGCCGCTTGCGAAGCCGCCGTCCCGAACCAGATCGCCGCCGTCGCGAGCCACCTACGCGAACACAACAAGAACGGTGTTGCGAGCCACCTCCGCTGCGACGAAACCAGAGCCAGCAGATGTCTCGCGAAACCAGACTGCCACGACGAACCACCACACGTTGACGAAGCCACGCGTTGCAGAACCACTGCGAATCAGATCGACGACGAGGGCACTTTCTGACGCGAAATCCCCATCACTGCGGCGCCGGCCACCACGCAGCCACCTGCAACGAAAAAAGCTGCCTGGAGAAGACGTGAAACCAGACGCGAACACACCTACATTGCGAGAATCCTCCACCTCCGTTCCAAACAGAACCGCAGGCCACCGTGACAGAAATCGATGTCGATTGCGCCAATGCGACAGCCACCACGGTACCTGCAAAAAACCAGACCAGACAGACCCCCGCGAAGCAACTGATGAGTCATTATTTTCTTCTATTCCACTAGCCTTTGTGCACCCATTAGACAGTTGATTAGTGCTTAATTGTTCATCATTAGAGTGTTTTTCATCTGTTGGGCTTTATTGGGCCACTGTTCCGAATTTGGACTAATTTCACATTATTTTGCCTAATTTTTGTTTTTAATTATTTTTAGGTATTTGGGTGAAGCAATTTTGGAGCTTGGACATTAATATTTAGTTGAAGAAACTTTCCACATCATTGCCACATCATTTCCATGTCATTTCCACGTCAGCAAAGTCAATGGGTCAACATTTGAGGCCCATAGTGGCATTTTTGTAATTCTGCGGCTTATAATGGCAGTTTTGTAATTCTGAGTGGCATGGGTGATATGACCACGAATTAGGTCTGCATGAGAAGAAGGCAGCCGCTCATTCATCTTCAACCTCTCTTCAAAACCTCCATTTTCGTTCTCCAAGCTTCCATGGACGTCCCCCTTGCGGTTTTTCACGTTTTTGGCTCATTTTTACCGTTTTTATGCATATTTGACAGCACCCATTGAGGGTTTTACGTTTGGAATTCGTTTTCTTGGTTGGGCAGTTCGGTTTGTGGATTTTATTGACTTGGAACAATACACATTCATGGGGTTTTCGCATTTATATATGATAACACTGTTTTGCATTCCATTTAAGCTTTGAAATCTCAATTTTTGCTCTTAAATTGCGTTTTCAGATTTGAAGGGTTCTTGGTTCTTGGTTCTTGGTTCTGATTTTTGTGATTTCAGTTTTGAAGTGTTTAATTACTCATTTCCATGTCTAGCTAAATTCGTGTATTGACTCCTTGATGAAAAATGCAATGAAGCTTTGAGGTTGTGCTTGTTTTGTGAAATCTGCCATGTTTTTGTTCTGAATTCGTGGAATGCATGTGGTGAATCTGTCAATGCTTAATTTACAGAGTAATTGCATGTGTTTTGTTTAAGATACGTTCATGCTTAATGTAGGTAGCTTGGCTGTCACGAATTTAAGGATGTGTGCATTGCTTAATTGCATAATGAAGCTAGATTGTAATTTTCGCTTAGTGAATTATTATCTAGTGGATTGAGACAAGGCAGGGTTGGTGTTAATTTGGTGGCCTATGATAAGTGAAATTGCGTTTGAATCAGGGATGTCAATACAGTTTTAGTCACTGTAGCATTTAAATTAATCTATTGATTAGCATTCTGAATCTGTCTGCCAACCCCCCTCCCCCCTGTGTTTTATTGTTGTGTTCATCTGGAAAATTGGCTTTGAATGAAAATATTGGTCGTTGGGAGACGACTTGGTTCACTTTCATGTACTGCATTTAATATGTTTTAATTTGGTGGGGTACGGCCTCTATCCAATTTGGCGCCGTTGCCGGGGACCAATTGTTTCGTTCAAAGTAAAATTTTCAGTGTGTTTGTGTTCTGTGTTTTGGTGTCTGTGTAGTTCAAGTGTGGTTGAGTTGGTATATGTTCATTGTGATGTTAATGTTGTGTTAAGTTCAGTGTCTGTTTCCATTCCTGTGTGTTTCTGTTTAGTGTAGTGAATAGTGTCGCGGCGCGCATGAATAGTGTCATTTGTAGTAGTGAATAGTGTTTGAATAGTGTCCGAATCTGGCATTTAACTTCTGGATTTTTGTTTTGGTAGCTACGGAGCTTGTTTTAACTTGAAATTTTTTTTCCCCACTTCTAAGACGTTGAACTTGATAGGAAAAATTGCTAGAGCAATTGGTATGGTCTGAGTTAAGAGATTCAAAAAAATTTTGGACTAATTTTAAGTGAAACTTCAAAGGACCATAACTTTTGCTCTGGTTATCAGGTTTTTATCTTCTCCCACGCGCATGAACTAACCCCTAAACGGAATCTCTGCCGGCACACTTTAGAGCAAACCACAGCAATTGACGGCCAAAAAAAGGGCCTGGAAAATCAAATTGCCGCTTGCGAAGCCGCCGTCCCGAACCAGATCGCCGCCGTCGCGAGCCACCTACGCGAACACAACAAGAACGGTGTTGCGAGCCACCTCCGCTGCGACGAAACCAGAGCCAGCAGATGTCTCGCGAAACCAGAATGCCACGACGAACCACCACACGTTGACGAAGCCACGCGTTGCAGAACCACTGCGAATCAGATCGACGACGAGGGCACTTTCTGACGCGAAATCCCCATCACTGCGGCGCCGGCCACCACGCAGCCACCTGCAACGAAAAAAGCTGCCTGGAGAAGACGTGAAACCAGACGCGAACACACCTACATTGCGAGAATCCTCCACCTCCGTTCCAAACAGAACCGCAGGCCACCGTGACAGAAATCGATGTCGATTGCGCCAATGCGACAGCCACCACGGTACCTGCAAAAAACCAGACCAGACAGACCCCCGCGAAGCAACTGATGAGTCATTATTTTCTTCTATTCCACTAGCCTTTGTGCACCCATTAGACAGTTGATTAGTGCTTAATTGTTCATCATTAGAGTGTTTTTCATCTGTTGGGCTTTATTGGGCCACTGTTCCGAATTTGGACTAATTTCACATTATTTTGCCTAATTTTTGTTTTTAATTATTTTTAGGTATTTGGGTGAAGCAATTTTGGAGCTTGGACATTAATATTTAGTTGAAGAAACTTTCCACATCATTGCCACATCATTTCCATGTCATTTCCACGTCAGCAAAGTCAATGGGTCAACATTTGAGGCCCATAGTGGCATTTTTGTAATTCTGCGGCTTATAATGGCAGTTTTGTAATTCTGAGTGGCATGGGTGATATGACCACGAATTAGGTCTGCATGAGAAGAAGGCAGCCGCTCATTCATCTTCAACCTCTCTTCAAAACCTCCATTTTCGTTCTCCAAGCTTCCATGGACGTCCCCCTTGCGGTTTTTCACGTTTTTGGCTCATTTTTACCGTTTTTATGCATATTTGACAGCACCCATTGAGGGTTTTACGTTTGGAATTCGTTTTCTTGGTTGGGCAGTTCGGTTTGTGGATTTTATTGACTTGGAACAATACACATTCATGGGGTTTTCGCATTTATATATGATAACACTGTTTTGCATTCCATTTAAGCTTTGAAATCTCAATTTTTGCTCTTAAATTGCGTTTTCAGATTTGAAGGGTTCTTGGTTCTTGGTTCTTGGTTCTGATTTTTGTGATTTCAGTTTTGAAGTGTTTAATTACTCATTTCCATGTCTAGCTAAATTCGTGTATTGACTCCTTGATGAAAAATGCAATGAAGCTTTGAGGTTGTGCTTGTTTTGTGAAATCTGCCATGTTTTTGTTCTGAATTCGTGGAATGCATGTGGTGAATCTGTCAATGCTTAATTTACAGAGTAATTGCATGTGTTTTGTTTAAGATACGTTCATGCTTAATGTAGGTAGCTTGGCTGTCACGAATTTAAGGATGTGTGCATTGCTTAATTGCATAATGAAGCTAGATTGTAATTTTCGCTTAGTGAATTATTATCTAGTGGATTGAGACAAGGCAGGGTTGGTGTTAATTTGGTGGCCTATGATAAGTGAAATTGCGTTTGAATCAGGGATGTCAATACAGTTTTAGTCACTGTAGCATTTAAATTAATCTATTGATTAGCATTCTGAATCTGTCTGCCAACCCCCCTCCCCCCTGTGTTTTATTGTTGTGTTCATCTGGAAAATTGGCTTTGAATGAAAATATTGGTCGTTGGGAGACGACTTGGTTCACTTTCATGTACTGCATTTAATATGTTTTAATTTGGTGGGGTACGGCCTCTATCCAATTTGGCGCCGTTGCCGGGGACCAATTGTTTCGTTCAAAGTAAAATTTTCAGTGTGTTTGTGTTCTGTGTTTTGGTGTGTGTGTAGTTCAAGTGTGGTTGAGTTGGTATATGTTCATTGTGATGTTAATGTTGTGTTAAGTTCAGTGTCTGTTTCCATTCCTGTGTGTTTCTGTTTAGTGTAGTGAATAGTGTCGCGGCGCGCATGAATAGTGTCATTTGTAGTAGTGAATAGTGTTTGAATAGTGTCCGAATCTGGCATTTAACTTCTGGATTTTTGTTTTGGTAGCTACGGAGCTTGTTTTAACTTGAAATTTTTTTTCCCCACTTCTAAGACGTTGAACTTGATAGGAAAAATTGCTAGAGCAATTGGTATGGTCTGAGTTAAGAGATTCAAAAAAATTTTGGACTGATTTTAAGTGAAACTTCAAAGGACCATAACTTTTGCTCTGGTTATCAGGTTTTTATCTTCTCCCACGCGCATGAACTAACCCCTAAACGGAATCTCTGCCGGCACACTTTAGAGCAAACCACAGCAATTGACGGCCAAAAAAAGGGCCTGGAAAATCAAATTGCTGCTTGCGAAGCCGCCGTCCCGAACCAGATCGCCGCCGTCGCGAGCCACCTACGCGAACACAACAAGAACGGTGTTGCGAGCCACCTCCGCTGCGATGAAACCAGAGCCAGCAGATGTCTCGCGAAACCAGACTGCCACGACGAACCACCACACGTTGACGAAGCCACGCGTTGCAGAACCACTGCGAATCAGATCGACGACGAGGGCACTTTCTGACGCGAAATCCCCATCACTGCGGCGCCGGCCACCACGCAGCCACCTGCAACGAAAAAAGCTGCCTGGAGAAGACGTGAAACCAGACGCGAACACACCTACATTGCGAGAATCCTCCACCTCCGTTCCAAACAGAACCGCAGGCCACCGTGACAGAAATCGATGTCGATTGCGCCAATGCGACAGCCACCACGGTACCTGCAAAAAACCAGACCAGACAGACCCCCGCGAAGCAACTGATGAGTCATTATTTTCTTCTATTCCACTAGCCTTTGTGCACCCATTAGACAGTTGATTAGTGCTTAATTGTTCATCATTAGAGTGTTTTTCATCTGTTGGGCTTTATTGGGCCACTGTTCCGAATTTGGACTAATTTCACATTATTTGGCCTAATTTTTGTTTTTAATTATTTTTAGGTATTTGGGTGAAGCAATTTTGGAGCTTGGACATTAATATTTAGTTGAAGAAACTTTCCACATCATTGCCACATCATTTCCATGTCATTTCCACGTCAGCAAAGTCAATGGGTCAACATTTGAGGCCCATAGTGGCATTTTTGTAATTCTGCGGCTTATAATGGCAGTTTTGTAATTCTGAGTGGCATGGGTGATATGACCACGAATTAGGTCTGCATGAGAAGAAGGCAGCCGCTCATTCATCTTCAACCTCTCTTCAAAACCTCCATTTTCGTTCTCCAAGCTTCCATGGACGTCCCCCTTGCGGTTTTTCACGTTTTTGGCTCATTTTTACCGTTTTTATGCATATTTGACAGCACCCATTGAGGGTTTTACGTTTGGAATTCGTTTTCTTGGTTGGGCAGTTCGGTTTGTGGATTTTATTGACTTGGAACAATACACATTCATGGGGTTTTCGCATTTATATATGATAACACTGTTTTGCATTCCATTTAAGCTTTGAAATCTCAATTTTTGCTCTTAAATTGCGTTTTCAGATTTGAAGGGTTCTTGGTTCTTGGTTCTTGGTTCTGATTTTTGTGATTTCAGTTTTGAAGTGTTTAATTACTCATTTCCATGTCTAGCTAAATTCGTGTATTGACTCCTTGATGAAAAATGCAATGAAGCTTTGAGGTTGTGCTTGTTTTGTGAAATCTGCCATGTTTTTGTTCTGAATTCGTGGAATGCATGTGGTGAATCTGTCAATGCTTAATTTACAGAGTAATTGCATGTGTTTTGTTTAAGATACGTTCATGCTTAATGTAGGTAGCTTGGCTGTCACGAATTTAAGGATGTGTGCATTGCTTAATTGCATAATGAAGCTAGATTGTAATTTTCGCTTAGTGAATTATTATCTGGTGGATTGAGACAAGGCAGGGTTGGTGTTAATTTGGTGGCCTATGATAAGTGAAATTGCGTTTGAATCAGGGATGTCAATACAGTTTTAGTCACTGTAGCATTTAAATTAATCTATTGATTAGCATTCTGAATCTGTCTGCCAACCCCCCTCCCCCCTGTGTTTTATTGTTGTGTTCATCTGGAAAATTGGCTTTGAATGAAAATATTGGTCGTTGGGAGACGACTTGGTTCACTTTCATGTACTGCATTTAATATGTTTTAATTTGGTGGGGTACGGCCTCTATCCAATTTGGCGCCGTTGCCGGGGACCAATTGTTTCGTTCAAAGTAAAATTTTCAGTGTGTTTGTGTTCTGTGTTTTGGTGTCTGTGTAGTTCAAGTGTGGTTGAGTTGGTATATGTTCATTGTGATGTTAATGTTGTGTTAAGTTCAGTGTCTGTTTCCATTCCTGTGTGTTTCTGTTTAGTGTAGTGAATAGTGTCGCGGCGCGCATGAATAGTGTCATTTGTAGTAGTGAATAGTGTTTGAATAGTGTCCGAATCTGGCATTTAACTTCTGGATTTTTGTTTTGGTAGCTACGGAGCTTGTTTTAACTTGAAATTTTTTTTCCCCACTTCTAAGACGTTGAACTTGATAGGAAAAATTGCTAGAGCAATTGGTATGGTCTGAGTTAAGAGATTCAAAAAAATTTTGGACTGATTTTAAGTGAAACTTCAAAGGACCATAACTTTTGCTCTGGTTATCAGGTTTTTATCTTCTCCCACGCGCATGAACTAACCCCTAAACGGAATCTCTGCCGGCACACTTTAGAGCAAACCACAGCAATTGACGGCCAAAAAAAGGGCCTGGAAAATCAAATTGCCGCTTGCGAAGCCGCCGTCCCGAACCAGATCGCCGCCGTCGCGAGCCACCTACGCGAACACAACAAGAACGGTGTTGCGAGCCACCTCCGCTGCGACGAAACCAGAGCCAGCAGATGTCTCGCGAAACCAGACTGCCACGACGAACCACCACACGTTGACGAAGCCACGCGTTGCAGAACCACTGCGAATCAGATCGACGACGAGGGCACTTTCTGACGCGAAATCCCCATCACTGCGGCGCCGGCCACCACGCAGCCACCTGCAACGAAAAAAGCTGCCTGGAGAAGACGTGAAACCAGACGCGAACACACCTACATTGCGAGAATCCTCCACCTCCGTTCCAAACAGAACCGCAGGCCACCGTGACAGAAATCGATGTCGATTGCGCCAATGCGACAGCCACCACGGTACCTGCAAAAAACCAGACCAGACAGACCCCCGCGAAGCAACTGATGAGTCATTATTTTCTTCTATTCCACTAGCCTTTGTGCACCCATTAGACAGTTGATTAGTGCTTAATTGTTCATCATTAGAGTGTTTTTCATCTGTTGGGCTTTATTGGGCCACTGTTCCGAATTTGGACTAATTTCACATTATTTGGCCTAATTTTTGTTTTTAATTATTTTTAGGTATTTGGGTGAAGCAATTTTGGAGCTTGGACATTAATATTTAGTTGAAGAAACTTTCCACATCATTGCCACATCATTTCCATGTCATTTCCACGTCAGCAAAGTCAATGGGTCAACATTTGAGGCCCATAGTGGCATTTTTGTAATTCTGCGGCTTATAATGGCAGTTTTGTAATTCTGAGTGGCATGGGTGATATGACCACGAATTAGGTCTGCATGAGAAGAAGGCAGCCGCTCATTCATCTTCAACCTCTCTTCAAAACCTCCATTTTCGTTCTCCAAGCTTCCATGGACGTCCCCCTTGCGGTTTTTCACGTTTTTGGCTCATTTTTACCGTTTTTATGCATATTTGACAGCACCCATTGAGGGTTTTACGTTTGGAATTCGTTTTCTTGGTTGGGCAGTTCGGTTTGTGGATTTTATTGACTTGGAACAATACACATTCATGGGGTTTTCGCATTTATATATGATAACACTGTTTTGCATTCCATTTAAGCTTTGAAATCTCAATTTTTGCTCTTAAATTGCGTTTTCAGATTTGAAGGGTTCTTGGTTCTTGGTTCTTGGTTCTGATTTTTGTGATTTCAGTTTTGAAGTGTTTAATTACTCATTTCCATGTCTAGCTAAATTCGTGTATTGACTCCTTGATGAAAAATGCAATGAAGCTTTGAGGTTGTGCTTGTTTTGTGAAATCTGCCATGTTTTTGTTCTGAATTCGTGGAATGCATGTGGTGAATCTGTCAATGCTTAATTTACAGAGTAATTGCATGTGTTTTGTTTAAGATACGTTCATGCTTAATGTAGGTAGCTTGGCTGTCACGAATTTAAGGATGTGTGCATTGCTTAATTGCATAATGAAGCTAGATTGTAATTTTCGCTTAGTGAATTATTATCTAGTGGATTGAGACAAGGCAGGGTTGGTGTTAATTTGGTGGCCTATGATAAGTGAAATTGCGTTTGAATCAGGGATGTCAATACAGTTTTAGTCACTGTAGCATTTAAATTAATCTATTGATTAGCATTCTGAATCTGTCTGCCAACCCCCCTCCCCCCTGTGTTTTATTGTTGTGTTCATCTGGAAAATTGGCTTTGAATGAAAATATTGGTCGTTGGGAGACGACTTGGTTCACCTTCATGTACTGCATTTAATATGTTTTAATTTGGTGGGGTACGGCCTCTATCCAATTTGGCGCCGTTGCCGGGGACCAATTGTTTCGTTCAAAGTAAAATTTTCAGTGTGTTTGTGTTCTGTGTTTTGGTGTCTGTGTAGTTCAAGTGTGGTTGAGTTGGTATATGTTCATTGTGATGTTAATGTTGTGTTAAGTTCAGTGTCTGTTTCCATTCCTGTGTGTTTCTGTTTAGTGTAGTGAATAGTGTCGCGGCGCGCATGAATAGTGTCATTTGTAGTAGTGAATAGTGTTTGAATAGTGTCCGAATCTGGCATTTAACTTCTGGATTTTTGTTTTGGTAGCTACGGAGCTTGTTTTAACTTGAAATTTTTTTTCCCCACTTCTAAGACGTTGAACTTGATAGGAAAAATTGCTAGAGCAATTGGTATGGTCTGAGTTAAGAGATTCAAAAAAATTTTGGACTGATTTTAAGTGAAACTTCAAAGGACCATAACTTTTGCTCTGGTTATCAGGTTTTTATCTTCTCCCACGCGCATGAACTAACCCCTAAACGGAATCTCTGCCGGCACACTTTAGAGCAAACCACAGCAATTGACGGCCAAAAAAAGGGCCTGGAAAATCAAATTGCCGCTTGCGAAGCCGCCGTCCCGAACCAGATCGCCGCCGTCGCGAGCCACCTACGCGAACACAACAAGAACGGTGTTGCGAGCCACCTCCGCTGCGACGAAACCAGAGCCAGCAGATGTCTCGCGAAACCAGACTGCCACGACGAACCACCACACGTTGACGAAGCCACGCGTTGCAGAACCACTGCGAATCAGATCGACGACGAGGGCACTTTCTGACGCGAAATCCCCATCACTGCGGCGCCGGCCACCACGCAGCCACCTGCAACGAAAAAAGCTGCCTGGAGAAGACGTGAAACCAGACGCGAACACACCTACATTGCGAGAATCCTCCACCTCCGTTCCAAACAGAACCGCAGGCCACCGTGACAGAAATCGATGTCGATTGCGCCAATGCGACAGCCACCACGGTACCTGCAAAAAACCAGACCAGACAGACCCCCGCGAAGCAACTGATGAGTCATTATTTTCTTCTATTCCACTAGCCTTTGTGCACCCATTAGACAGTTGATTAGTGCTTAATTGTTCATCATTAGAGTGTTTTTCATCTGTTGGGCTTTATTGGGCCACTGTTCCGAATTTGGACTAATTTCACATTATTTGGCCTAATTTTTGTTTTTAATTATTTTTAGGTATTTGGGTGAAGCAATTTTGGAGCTTGGACATTAATATTTAGTTGAAGAAACTTTCCACATCATTGCCACATCATTTCCATGTCATTTCCACGTCAGCAAAGTCAATGGGTCAACATTTGAGGCCCATAGTGGCATTTTTGTAATTCTGCGGCTTATAATGGCAGTTTTGTAATTCTGAGTGGCATGGGTGATATGACCACGAATTAGGTCTGCATGAGAAGAAGGCAGCCGCTCATTCATCTTCAACCTCTCTTCAAAACCTCCATTTTCGTTCTCCAAGCTTCCATGGACGTCCCCCTTGCGGTTTTTCACGTTTTTGGCTCATTTTTACCGTTTTTATGCATATTTGACAGCATCCATTGAGGGTTTTACGTTTGGAATTCGTTTTCTTGGTTGGGCAGTTCGGTTTGTGGATTTTATTGACTTGGAACAATACACATTCATGGGGTTTTCGCATTTATATATGATAACACTGTTTTGCATTCCATTTAAGCTTTGAAATCTCAATTTTTGCTCTTAAATTGCGTTTTCAGATTTGAAGGGTTCTTGGTTCTTGGTTCTTGGTTCTGATTTTTGTGATTTCAGTTTTGAAGTGTTTAATTACTCATTTCCATGTCTAGCTAAATTCGTGTATTGACTCCTTGATGAAAAATGCAATGAAGCTTTGAGGTTGTGCTTGTTTTGTGAAATCTGCCATGTTTTTGTTCTGAATTCGTGGAATGCATGTGGTGAATCTGTCAATGCTTAATTTACAGAGTAATTGCATGTGTTTTGTTTAAGATACGTTCATGCTTAATGTAGGTAGCTTGGCTGTCACGAATTTAAGGATGTGTGCATTGCTTAATTGCATAATGAAGCTAGATTGTAATTTTCGCTTAGTGAATTATTATCTAGTGGATTGAGACAAGGCAGGGTTGGTGTTAATTTGGTGGCCTATGATAAGTGAAATTGCGTTTGAATCAGGGATGTCAATACAGTTTTAGTCACTGTAGCATTTAAATTAATCTATTGATTAGCATTCTGAATCTGTCTGCCAACCCCCCTCCCCCCTGTGTTTTATTGTTGTGTTCATCTGGAAAATTGGCTTTGAATGAAAATATTGGTCGTTGGGAGACGACTTGGTTCACTTTCATGTACTGCATTTAATATGTTTTAATTTGGTGGGGTACGGCCTCTATCCAATTTGGCGCCATTGCCGGGGACCAATTGTTTCGTTCAAAGTAAAATTTTCAGTGTGTTTGTGTTCTGTGTTTTGGTGTCTGTGTAGTTCAAGTGTGGTTGAGTTGGTATATGTTCATTGTGATGTTAATGTTGTGTTAAGTTCAGTGTCTGTTTCCATTCCTGTGTGTTTCTGTTTAGTGTAGTGAATAGTGTCGCGGCGCGCATGAATAGTGTCATTTGTAGTAGTGAATAGTGTTTGAATAGTGTCCGAATCTGGCATTTAACTTCTGGATTTTTGTTTTGGTAGCTACGGAGCTTGTTTTAACTTGAAATTTTTTTTCCCCACTTCTAAGACGTTGAACTTGATAGGAAAAATTGCTAGAGCAATTGGTATGGTCTGAGTTAAGAGATTCAAAAAAATTTTGGACTGATTTTAAGTGAAACTTCAAAGGACCATAACTTTTGCTCTGGTTATCAGGTTTTTATCTTCTCCCACGCGCATGAACTAACCCCTAAACGGAATCTCTGCCGGCACACTTTAGAGCAAACCACAGCAATTGACGGCCAAAAAAAGGGCCTGGAAAATCAAATTGCCGCTTGCGAAGCCGCCGTCCCGAACCAGATCGCCGCCGTCGCGAGCCACCTACGCGAACACAACAAGAACGGTGTTGCGAGCCACCTCCGCTGCGACGAAACCAGAGCCAGCAGATGTCTCGCGAAACCAGACTGCCACGACGAACCACCACACGTTGACGAAGCCACGCGTTGCAGAACCACTGCGAATCAGATCGACGACGAGGGCACTTTCTCACGCGAAATCCCCATCACTGCGGCGCCGGCCACCACGCAGCCACCTGCAACGAAAAAAGCTGCCTGGAGAAGACGTGAAACCAGACGCGAACACACCTACATTGCGAGAATCCTCCACCTCCGTTCCAAACAGAACCGCAGGCCACCGTGACAGAAATCGATGTCAATTGCGCCAATGCGACAGCCACCACGGTACCTGCAAAAAACCAGACCAGACAGACCCCCGCGAAGCAACTGATGAGTCATTATTTTCTTCTATTCCACTAGCCTTTGTGCACCCATTAGACAGTTGATTAGTGCTTAATTGTTCATCATTAGAGTGTTTTTCATCTGTTGGGCTTTATTGGGCCACTGTTCCGAATTTGGACTAATTTCACATTATTTGGCCTAATTTTTGTTTTTAATTATTTTTAGGTATTTGGGTGAAGCAATTTTGGAGCTTGGACATTAATATTTAGTTGAAGAAACTTTCCACATCATTGCCACATCATTTCCATGTCATTTCCACGTCAGCAAAGTCAATGGGTCAACATTTGAGGCCCATAGTGGCATTTTTGTAATTCTGCGGCTTATAATGGCAGTTTTGTAATTCTGAGTGGCATGGGTGATATGACCACGAATTAGGTCTGCATGAGAAGAAGGCAGCCGCTCATTCATCTTCAACCTCTCTTCAAAACCTCCATTTTCGTTCTCCAAGCTTCCATGGACGTCCCCCTTGCGGTTTTTCACGTTTTTGGCTCATTTTTACCGTTTTTATGCATATTTGACAGCACCCATTGAGGGTTTTACGTTTGGAATTCGTTTTCTTGGTTGGGCAGTTCGGTTTGTGGATTTTATTGACTTGGAACAATACCCATTCATGGGGTTTTCGCATTTATATATGATAACACTGTTTTGCATTCCATTTAAGCTTTGAAATCTCAATTTTTGCTCTTAAATTGCGTTTTCAGATTTGAAGGGTTCTTGGTTCTTGGTTCTTGGTTCTGATTTTTGTGATTTCAGTTTTGAAGTGTTTAATTACTCATTTCCATGTCTAGCTAAATTCGTGTATTGACTCCTTGATGAAAAATGCAATGAAGCTTTGAGGTTGTGCTTGTTTTGTGAAATCTGCCATGTTTTTGTTCTGAATTCGTGGAATGCATGTGGTGAATCTGTCAATGCTTAATTTACAGAGTAATTGCATGTGTTTTGTTTAAGATACGTTCATGCTTAATGTATGTAGCTTGGCTGTCACGAATTTAAGGATGTGTGCATTGCTTAATTGCATAATGAAGCTAGATTGTAATTTTCGCTTAGTGAATTATTATCTAGTGGATTGAGACAAGGCAGGGTTGGTGTTAATTTGGTGGCCTATGATAAGTGAAATTGCGTTTGAATCAGGGATGTCAATACGGTTTTAGTCACTGTAGCATTTAAATTAATCTATTGATTAGCATTCTGAATCTGTCTGCCAACACCCCTCCCCCCTGTGTTTTATTGTTGTGTTCATCTGGAAAATTGGCTTTGAATGAAAATATTGGTCGTTGGGAGACGACTTGGTTCACTTTCATGTACTGCATTTAATATGTTTTAATTTGGTGTGGTACGGCCTCTATCCAATTTGGCACCGTTGCCGGGGACCAATCGTTTCGTTCAAAGTAAAATTTTCAGTGTGTTTGTGTTCTGTGTTTTGGTATGTGTGTAGTTCAAGTGTGGTTGAGTTGGTATATGTTCATTGTGATGTTAATGTTGTGTTAAGTTCAGTGTCTGTTTCCATTCCTGTGTGTTTCTGTTTAGTGTAGTGAATAGTGTCGCGGCGCGCATGAATAGTGTCATTTGTAGTAGTGAATAGTGTTTGAATAGTGTCCGAATCTGGCATTTAACTTCTGGATTTTTGTTTTGGTAGCTACGGAGCTTGTTTTAACTTGAAATTTTTTCCCCACTTCTAAGACGTTGAACTTGATAGGAAAAATAGCTAGAGCAATTGGTATGGTCTGAGTTAAGAGATTCAAAAAAATTTTGGACTGATTTTAAGTGAAACTTCAAAGGACCATAACTTTTGCTCTGGTTATCAGGTTTTTATCTTCTCCCACGCGCATGAACTAACCCCTAAACGGAATCTCTGCCGGCACACTTTAGAGCAAACCACAGCCATTGACGGCCAAAAAAAGGGCCTGGAAAATCAAATTGCCGCTTGCGAAGCCGCCGTCCCGAACCAGATCGCCGCCGTCGCGAGCCACCTACGCGAACACAACCAGATCGGTGTTCCGAGCCACCTCCGCTGCGACGAAACCAGAGCCAGCAGATGTCTCGCGAAACCAGGCTGCCACGACGAACCACCACACGTTGACGAAGCCACGCGTTGCAGAACCACTGCGAATCAGATCGACGACGAGGGCACTTTCTGACGCGAAATCCCCATCACTGCGGCGCCGGCCACCACGCAGCCACCTGCGACGAAAAAAGCTGCTTGGAGAAGACGCGAAACCAGACGCGAACACACCTACATTGCGAGAATCCTCCACCTCCGTTCCAAACAGAACCGCAGGCCACCGTGACAGAAATCGATGTCGATTGCGCCAATGCGACAGCCACCACGGTACCTGCAAAAAACCAGACCAGACAGACCCCCGCGAAGCAACTGATGAGTCATTATTTTCTTCTATTCCACTAGCCTTTGTGCACCCATTAGACAGTTGATTAGTGCTTAATTGTTCATCATTAGAGTGTTTTTCATCTGTTGGGCTTTATTGGGCCACTGTTCCGAATTTGGACTAATTTCACATTATTTGGCCTAATTTTTGTTTTTAATTATTTTTAGGTATTTAGGTGAAGCAATTTTGGAGCTTGGACATTAATATTTAGTTGAAGAAACTTTCCACATCATTGCCACATCATTTCCATGTCATTTCCACGTCAGCAAAGTCAATGGGTCAACATTTGAGGCCCATAGTGACATTTTTGTAATTCTGCGGCTTATAATGGCAGTTTTGTAATTCTGAGTGGCATGGGTGATATGACCACGAATTAGGTCTGCATGAGAAGAAGGCAGCCGCTCATTCATCTTCAACCTCTCTTCAAAACCTCCATTTTCGTTCTCCAAGCTTCCATGGACGTCCCCCTTGCGGTTTTTCACGTTTTTGGCTCATTTTTACCGTTTTTATGCATATTTGACAGCACCCATTGAGGGTTTTACGTTTGGAATTCGTTTTCTTGGTTGGGCAGTTCGGTTTGTGGATTTTATTGACTTGGAACAATACACATTCATGGGGTTTTCGCATTTATATATGATAACACTGTTTTGCATTCCATTTAAGCTTTGAAATCTCAATTTTTGCTCTTAAATTGCGTTTTCAGATTTG
Organism: Vigna unguiculata; assembly: GCF_037176805.1. Lineage (NCBI taxonomy): Eukaryota > Viridiplantae > Streptophyta > Magnoliopsida > Fabales > Fabaceae > Vigna > Vigna unguiculata. The sequence goes on along the minus strand of NC_140792.1, from coordinate 37,019,929 downwards.
AAGGGTTCTTGGTTCTTGGTTCTTGGTTCTGATTTTTGTGATTTCAGTTTTGAAGTGTTTAATTACTCATTTCCATGTCTAGCTAAATTCGTGTATTGACTCCTTGATGAAAAATGCAATGAAGCTTTGAGGTTGTGCTTGTTTTGTGAAATCTGCCATGTTTTTGTTCTGAATTCGTGGAATGCATGTGGTGAATCTGTCAATGCTTAATTTACAGAGTAATTGCATGTGTTTTGTTTAAGATACGTTCATGCTTAATGTATGTAGCTTGGCTGTCACGAATTTAAGGATGTGTGCATTGCTTAATTGCATAATGAAGCTAGATTGTAATTTTCGCTTAGTGAATTATTATCTAGTGGATTGAGACAAGGCAGGGTTGGTGTTAATTTGGTGGCCTATGATAAGTGAAATTGCGTTTGAATCAGGGATGTCAATACGGTTTTAGTCACTGTAGCATTTAAATTAATCTATTGATTAGCATTCTGAATCTGTCTGCCAACCCCCCTCCCCCCTGTGTTTTATTGTTGTGTTCATCTGGAAAATTGGGTTTGAATGAAAATATTGGTCGTTGGGAGACGACTTGGTTCACTTTCATGTACTGCATTTAATATGTTTTAATTTGGTGGGGTACGGCCTCTATCAAATTTGGCGCTGTTGCCGGGGACCAATCGTTTCGTTCAAAGTAAAATTTTCAGTGTGTTTGTGTTCTGTGTTTTGGTGTGTGTGTAGTTCAAGTGTGGTTGAGTTGGTATATGTTCATTGTGATGTTAATGTTGTGTTAAGTTCAGTGTCTGTTTCCATTCCTGTGTTTCTGTTTAGTGTAGTGAATAGTGTCGCGGCGCGCATGAATAGTGTCATTTGTAGTAGTGAATAGTGTTTGAATAGTGTCCGAATCTGGCATTTAACTTCTGGATTTTTGTTTTGGTAGCTACGGAGCTTGTTTTAACTTGAAATTTTTTTCCCCACTTCTAAGACGTTGAACTTGATAGGAAAAATTGCTAGAGCAATTGGTATGGTCTGAGTTAAGAGATTCAAAAAAATTTTGGACTGATTTTAAGTGAAACTTCAAAGGACCATAACTTTTGCTTTGGTTATCAGGTTTTTATCTTCTCCCACGCGCATGAACTAACCCCTAAACGGAATCTCTGCCGGCACACTTTAGAGCAAACCACAGCCATTGACGGCCAAAAAAAGGGCCTGGAAAATCAAATTGCCGCTTGCGAAGCCGCCGTCCCGAACCAGATCGCCGCCGTCGCGAGCCACCTACGCGAACACAACCAGATCGGTGTTGCGAGCCACCTCCGCTGCGACGAAACCAGAGCCAGCAGATGTCTCGCGAAACCAGGCTGCCACGACGAACCACCACACGTTGACGAAGCCACGCGTTGCAGAACCACTGCGAATCAGATCGACGACGAGGGCACTTTCTGACGCGAAATCCCCATCACTGCGGCGCCGGCCACCACGCAGCCACCTGCGACGAAAAAAGCTGCCTGGAGAAGACGCGAAACCAGACGCGAACACACCTACATTGCGAGAATCCTCCACCTCCGTTCCAAACAGAACCGCAGGCCACCGTGACAGAAATCGATGTCGATTGCGCCAATGCGACAGCCACCACGGTACCTGCAAAAAACCAGACCAGACAGACCCCCGCGAAGCAATTGATGAGTCATTATTTTCTTCTATTCCACTAGCCTTTGTGCACCCATTAGACAGTTGATTAGTGCTTAATTGTTCATCATTAGAGTGTTTTTCATCTGTTAGGCTTTATTGGGCCACTGTTCCGAATTTGGACTAATTTCACATTATTTGGCCTAATTTTTGTTTTTAATTATTTTTAGGTATTTGGGTGAAGCAATTTTGGAGCTTGGACATTAATATTTAGTTGAAGAAACTTTCCACATCATTGCCACATCATTTCCATGTCATTTCAACGTTAGCAAAGTCAATGGGTCAACATTTGAGGCCCATAGTGGCATTTTTGTAATTCTGCGGCTTATAATGGCAGTTTTGTAATTCTGAGTGGCATGGGTGATACGACCACGAATTAGGTCTGCATGAGAAGAAGGCAGCCGCTCATTCATCTTCAACCTCTCTTCAAAACCTCCATTTTCGTTCTCCAAGCTTCCATGGACGTCCCCCTTGCGGTTTTTCACGTTTTTGCCTCATTTTTACCGTTTTTATGCATATTTGACAGCACCCATTGAGGGTTTTACGTTTGGAATTCGTTTTCTTGGTTGGGCAGTTCGGTTTGTGGATTTAATTGACTTGGAACAATACCCATTCATGGGGTTTTCGCATTTATATATGATAACACTGTTTTGCATTCCATTTAAGCTTTGAAATCTCAATTTTTGCTCTTAAATTGCGTTTTCAGATTTGAAGGGTTCTTGGTTCTTGGTTCTTGGTTCTGATTTTTGTGATTTCAGTTTTGAAGTGTTTAATTACTCATTTCCATGTCTAGCTAAATTCGTGTATTGACTCCTTGATGAAAAATGCAATGAAGCTTTGAGGTTGTGCTTGTTTTGTGAAATCTGCCATGTTTTTGTTCTGAATTTGTGGAATGCATGTGGTGAATCTGTCAATGCTTAATTTACAGAGTAATTGCATGTGTTTTGTTTAAGATACGTTCATGCTTAATGTATGTAGCTTGGCTGTCACGAATTTAAGGATGTGTGCATTGCTTAATTGCATAATGAAGCTAGATTGTAATTTTCGCTTAGTGAATTATTATCTAGTGGATTGAGACAAGGCAGGGTTGGTGTTAATTTGGTGGCCTATGATAAGTGAAATTGCGTTTGAATCAGGGATGTCAATACGGTTTTAGTCACTGTAGCATTTAAATTAATCTATTGATTAGCATTCTGAATCTGTCTGCCAACCCCCCTCCCCCCTGTGTTTTATTGTTGTGTTCATCTGGAAAATTGGCTTTGAATGAAAATATTGGTCGTTGGGAGACGACTTGGTTCACTTTCATGTACTGCATTTAATATGTTTTAATTTGGTGGGGTACGGCCTCTATTCAATTTGGCGCCGTTGCCGGGGACCAATCGTTTCGTTCAAAGTAAAATTTTCAGTGTGTTTGTGTTCTGTGTTTTGGTGTGTGTAGTTCAAGTGTGGTTGAGTTGGTATATGTTCATTGTGATGTTAATGTTGTGTTAAGTTCAGTGTCCGTTTCCATTCCTGTGTGTTTCTGTTTAGTGTAGTGAATAGTGTCGCGGCGCGCATGAATAGTGTCATTTGTAGTAGTGAATAGTGTTTGAATAGTGTCCGAATCTGGCATTTAACTTCTGGATTTTTGTTTTGGTAGCTACGGAGCTTGTTTTAACTTGAAATTTTTTTCCCCGCTTCTAAGACGTTGAACTTGATAGGAAAAATAGCTAGAGCAATTGGTATGGTCTGAGTTAAGAGATTCAAAAAAATTTTGGACTGATTTTAAGTGAAACTTCAAAGGACCATAACTTTTGCTCTGGTTATCAGGTTTTTATCTTCTCCCACGCGCATGAACTAACCCCTAAACGGAATCTCTGCCGGCACACTTTAGAGCAAACCACAGCCATTGATGGCCAAAAAAAGGGCCTGGAAAATCAAATTGCCGCTTGCGAAGCCGCCGTCCCGAACCAGATCGCCGCCGTCGAGAGCCACCTACGCGAACACAACCAGATCGGTGTTGCGAGCCACCTCCGCTGCGACGAAACCAGAGCCAGCAGATGTCTCGCGAAACCAGGCTGCCACGACGAACCACCACACGTTGACGAAGCCACGCGTTGCAGAACCACTGCGAATCAGATCGACGACGAGGGCACTTTCTGACGCGAAATCCCCATCACTGCGGCGCCGGCCACCACGCAGCCACCCGCGACGAAAAAAGCTGCCTAGAGAAGACGCGAAACCAGACGCGAACACACCTACATTGCGAGAATCCTCCACCTCCGTTCCAAACAGAACCCCAGGCCACCGTGACAGAAATCGATGTCGATTGCGCCAATGCGACAGCCACCACGGTACCTGCAAAAAACCAGACCAGACAGACCCCCGCGAAGCAACTGATGAGTCATTATTTTCTTCTATTCCACTAGCCTTTGTGCACCCATTAGACAGTTGATTAGTGCTTAATTGTTCATCATTAGAGTGTTTTTCATCTGTTGGGCTTTATTGGGCCACTGTTCCGAATTTGGACTAATTTCACATTATTTGGCCTAATTTTTGTTTTTAATTATTTTTAGGTATTTGGGTGAAGCAATTTTGGAGCTTGGACATTAATATTTAGTTGAAGAAACTTTCCACATCATTGCCACATCATTTCCATGTCATTTCCACGTCAGCAAAGTCAATGGGTCAACATTTGAGGCCCATAGTGGCATTTTTGTAATTCTGCGGCTTATAATGGCAGTTTTGTAATTCTGAGTGGCATGGGTGATATGACCACGAATTAGGTCTGCATGAGAAGAAGGCAGCCGCTCATTCATCTTCAACCTCTCTTCAAAACCTCCATTTTCGTTCTCCAAGCTTCCATGGACGTCCCCCTTGCGGTTTTTCACGTTTTTGGCTCATTTTTACCGTTTTTATGCATATTTGACAGCACCCATTGAGGGTTTTACGTTTGGAATTCGTTTTCTTGGTTGGGCAGTTCGGTTTGTGGATTTTATTGACTTGGAACAATACCCATTCATGGGGTTTTCGCATTTATATATGATAACACTGTTTTGCATTCCATTTAAGCTTTGAAATCTCAATTTTTGCTCTTAAATTGCGTTTTCAGATTTGAAGGGTTCTTGGTTCTTGGTTCTTGGTTCTGATTTTTGTGATTTCAGTTTTGAAGTGTTTAATTACTCATTTCCATGTCTAGCTAAATTCGTGTATTGACTCCTTGATGAAAAATGCAATGAAGCTTTGAGGTTGTGCTTGTTTTGTGAAATCTGCCATGTTTTTGTTCTGAATTCGTGGAATGCATGTGGTGAATCTGTCAATGCTTAATTTACAGAGTAATTGCATGTGTTTTGTTTAAGATACGTTCATGCTTAATGTATGTAGCTTGGCTGTCACGAATTTAAGGATGTGTGCATTGCTTAATTGCATAATGAAGCTAGATTGTAATTTTCGCTTAGTGAATTATTATCTAGTGGATTGAGACAAGGCAGGGTTGGTGTTAATTTGGTGGCCTATGATAAGTGAAATTGCGTTTGAATCAGGGATGTCAATACGGTTTTAGTCACTGTAGCATTTAAATTAATCTATTGATTAGCATTCTGAATCTGTCTGCCAACACCCCTCCCCCTTGTGTTTTATTGTTGTGTTCATCTGGAAAATTGGCTTTGAATGAAAATATTGGTCGTTGGGAGACGACTTGGTTAACTTTCATGTACTGCATTTAATATGTTTTAATTTGGTGGGGTACGGCCTCTATCCAATTTGGCGCCGTTGCCGGGGACCAATCGTTTCGTTCAAAGTAAAATTTTCAGTGTGTTTGTGTTCTGTGTTTTGGTATGTGTGTAGTTCAAGTGTGGTTGAGTTGGTATATGTTCATTGTGATGTTAATGTTGTGTTAAGTTCAGTGTCCGTTTCCATTCCTGTGTGTTTCTGTTTAGTGTAGTGAATAGTGTCGCGGCGCGCATGAATAGTGTCATTTGTAGTAGTGAATAGTGTTTGAATAGTGTCCGAATCTGGCATTTAACTTCTGGATTTTTGTTTTGGTAGCTACGGAGCTTGTTTTAACTTGAAATTTTTTTCCCCACTTCTAAGACGTTGAACTTGATAGGAAAAATAGCTAGAGCAATTGGTATGGTCTGAGTTAAGAGATTCAAAAAAATTTTGGACTGATTTTAAGTGAAACTTCAAAGGACCATAACTTTTGCTCTGGTTATCAGGTTTTTATCTTCTCCCACGCGCATGAACTAACCCCTAAACGGAATCTCTGCCGGCACACTTTAGAGCAAACCACAGCCATTGACGGCCAAAAAAAGGGCCTGGAAAATCAAATTGCCGCTTGCGAAGCCGCCGTCCCGAACCAGATCGCCGCCGTCGCGAGCCACCTACGCGAACACAACCAGATCGGTGTTGCGAGCCACCTCCGCTGTGACGAAACCAGAGCCAGCAGATGTCTCGCGAAACCAGGCTGCCACGACGAACCACCACACGTTGACGAAGCCACGCGTTGCAGAACCACTGCGAATCAGATCGACGACGAGGGCACTTTCTGACGCGAAATCCCCATCACTGCGGCGCCGGCCACCACGCAGCCACCCGCGACGAAAAAAGCTGCCTAGAGAAGACGCGAAACCAGACGCGAACACACCTACATTGCGAGAATCCTCCACCTCCGTTCCAAACAGAACCCCAGGCCACCGTGACAGAAATCGATGTCGATTGCGCCAATGCGACAGCCACCACGGTACCTGCAAAAAACCAGACCAGACAGACCCCCGCGAAGCAACTGATGAGTCATTATTTTCTTCTATTCCACTAGCCTTTGTGCACCCATTAGACAGTTGATTAGTGCTTAATTGTTCATCATTAGAGTGTTTTTCATCTGTTGGGCTTTATTGGGCCACTGTTCCGAATTTGGACTAATTTCACATTATTTGGCCTAATTTTTGTTTTTAATTATTTTTAGGTATTTGGGTGAAGCAATTTTGGAGCTTGGACATTAATATTTAGTTGAAGAAACTTTCCACATCATTGCCACATCATTTCCATGTCATTTCCACGTCAGCAAAGTCAATGGGTCAACATTTGAGGCCCATAGTGGCATTTTTGTAATTCTGCGGCTTATAATGGCAGTTTTGTAATTCTGAGTGGCATGGGTGATATGACCACGAATTAGGTCTGCATGAGAAGAAGGCAGCCGCTCATTCATCTTCAACCTCTCTTCAAAACCTCCATTTTTGTTCTCCAAGCTTCCATGGACGTCCCCCTTGCGGTTTTTCACGTTTTTGGCTCATTTTTACCGTTTTTATGCATATTTGACAGCACCCATTAAGGGTTTTACGTTTGGAATTCGTTTTCTTGGTTGGGCAGTTCGGTTTGTGGATTTTATTGACTTGGAACAATACACATTCAAGGGGTTTTCGCATTTATATATGATAACACTGTTTTGCATTCCATTTAAGCTTTGAAATCTCAATTTTTGCTCTTAAATTGCGTTTTCAGATTTGAAGGGTTCTTGGTTCTTGGTTCTTGGTTCTGATTTTTGTGATTTCAGTTTTGAAGTGTTTAATTACTCATTTCCATGTCTAGCTAAATTCGTGTATTGACTCCTTGATGAAAAATGCAATGAAGCTTTGAGGTTGTGCTTGTTTTGTGAAATCTGCCATGTTTTTGTTCTGAATTCGTGGAATGCATGTGGTGAATCTGTCAATGCTTAATTTACAGAGTAATTGCATGTGTTTTGTTTAAGATACGTTCATGCTTAATGTATGTAGCTTGGCTGTCACGAATTTAAGGATGTGTGCATTGCTTAATTGCATAATGAAGCTTGATTGTAATTTTCGCTTAGTGAATTATTATCTAGTGGATTGAGACAAGGCAGGGTTGGTGTTAATTTGGTGGCCTATGATAAGTGAAATTGCGTTTGAATCAGGGATGTCAATACGGTTTTAGTCACTGTAGCATTTAAATTAATCTATTGATTAGCATTCTGAATCTGTCTGCCAACCCCCCTCCCCCCTGTGTTTTATTGTTGTGTTCATCTGGAAAATTGGCTTTGAATGAAAATATTGGTCGTTGGGAGACGACTTGGTTCACTTTCATGTACTGCATTTAATATGTTTTAATTTGGTGGGGTACGGCCTCTATTCAATTTGGCGCCGTTGCCGGGGACCAATCGTTTCGTTCAAAGTAAAATTTTCAGTGTGTTTGTGTTCTGTGTTTTGGTGTGTGTAGTTCAAGTGTGGTTGAGTTGGTATATGTTCATTGTGATGTTAATGTTGTGTTAAGTTCAGTGTCCGTTTCCATTCCTGTGTGTTTCTGTTTAGTGTAGTGAATAGTGTCGCGGCGCGCATGAATAGTGTCATTTGTAGTAGTGAATAGTGTTTGAATAGTGTCCGAATCTGGCATTTAACTTCTGGATTTTTGTTTTGGTAGCTACGGAGCTTGTTTTAACTTGAAATTTTTTTCCCCGCTTCTAAGACGTTGAACTTGATAGGAAAAATAGCTAGAGCAATTGGTATGGTCTGAGTTAAGAGATTCAAAAAAATTTTGGACTGATTTTAAGTGAAACTTCAAAGGACCATAACTTTTGCTCTGGTTATCAGGTTTTTATCTTCTCCCACGCGCATGAACTAACCCCTAAACGGAATCTCTGCCGGCACACTTTAGAGCAAACCACAGCCATTGATGGCCAAAAAAAGGGCCTGGAAAATCAAATTGCCGCTTGCGAAGCCGCCGTCCCGAACCAGATCGCCGCCGTCGAGAGCCACCTACGCGAACACAACCAGATCGGTGTTGCGAGCCACCTCCGCTGCGACGAAACCAGAGCCAGCAGATGTCTCGCGAAACCAGGCTGCCACGACGAACCACCACACGTTGACGAAGCCACGCGTTGCAGAACCACTGCGAATCAGATCGACGACGAGGGCACTTTCTGACGCGAAATCCCCATCACTGCGGCGCCGGCCACCACGCAGCCACCCGCGACGAAAAAAGCTGCCTAGAGAAGACGCGAAACCAGACGCGAACACACCTACATTGCGAGAATCCTCCACCTCCGTTCCAAACAGAACCCCAGGCCACCGTGACAGAAATCGATGTCGATTGCGCCAATGCGACAGCCACCACGGTACCTGCAAAAAACCAGACCAGACAGACCCCCGCGAAGCAACTGATGAGTCATTATTTTCTTCTATTCCACTAGCCTTTGTGCACCCATTAGACAGTTGATTAGTGCTTAATTGTTCATCATTAGAGTGTTTTTCATCTGTTGGGCTTTATTGGGCCACTGTTCCGAATTTGGACTAATTTCACATTATTTGGCCTAATTTTTGTTTTTAATTATTTTTAGGTATTTGGGTGAAGCAATTTTGGAGCTTGGACATTAATATTTAGTTGAAGAAACTTTCCACATCATTGCCACATCATTTCCATGTCATTTCCACGTCAGCAAAGTCAATGGGTCAACATTTGAGGCCCATAGTGGCATTTTTGTAATTCTGCGGCTTATAATGGCAGTTTTGTAATTCTGAGTGGCATGGGTGATATGACCACGAATTAGGTCTGCATGAGAAGAAGGCAGCCGCTCATTCATCTTCAACCTCTCTTCAAAACCTCCATTTTCGTTCTCCAAGCTTCCATGGACGTCCCCCTTGCGGTTTTTCACGTTTTTGGCTCATTTTTACCGTTTTTATGCATATTTGACAGCACCCATTGAGGGTTTTACGTTTGGAATTCGTTTTCTTGGTTGGGCAGTTCGGTTTGTGGATTTTATTGACTTGGAACAATACCCATTCATGGGGTTTTCGCATTTATATATGATAACACTGTTTTGCATTCCATTTAAGCTTTGAAATCTCAATTTTTGCTCTTAAATTGCGTTTTCAGATTTGAAGGGTTCTTGGTTCTTGGTTCTTGGTTCTGATTTTTGTGATTTCAGTTTTGAAGTGTTTAATTACTCATTTCCATGTCTAGCTAAATTCGTGTATTGACTCCTTGATGAAAAATGCAATGAAGCTTTGAGGTTGTGCTTGTTTTGTGAAATCTGCCATGTTTTTGTTCTGAATTCGTGGAATGCATGTGGTGAATCTGTCAATGCTTAATTTACAGAGTAATTGCATGTGTTTTGTTTAAGATACGTTCATGCTTAATGTATGTAGCTTGGCTGTCACGAATTTAAGGATGTGTGCATTGCTTAATTGCATAATGAAGCTAGATTGTAATTTTCGCTTAGTGAATTATTATCTAGTGGATTGAGACAAGGCAGGGTTGGTGTTAATTTGGTGGCCTATGATAAGTGAAATTGCGTTTGAATCAGGGATGTCAATACGGTTTTAGTCACTGTAGCATTTAAATTAATCTATTGATTAGCATTCTGAATCTGTCTGCCAACACCCCTCCCCCTTGTGTTTTATTGTTGTGTTCATCTGGAAAATTGGCTTTGAATGAAAATATTGGTCGTTGGGAGACGACTTGGTTAACTTTCATGTACTGCATTTAATATGTTTTAATTTGGTGGGGTACGGCCTCTATCCAATTTGGCGCCGTTGCCGGGGACCAATCGTTTCGTTCAAAGTAAAATTTTCAGTGTGTTTGTGTTCTGTGTTTTGGTATGTGTGTAGTTCAAGTGTGGTTGAGTTGGTATATGTTCATTGTGATGTTAATGTTGTGTTAAGTTCAGTGTCCGTTTCCATTCCTGTGTGTTTCTGTTTAGTGTAGTGAATAGTGTCGCGGCGCGCATGAATAGTGTCATTTGTAGTAGTGAATAGTGTTTGAATAGTGTCCGAATCTGGCATTTAACTTCTGGATTTTTGTTTTGGTAGCTACGGAGCTTGTTTTAACTTGAAATTTTTTTCCCCACTTCTAAGACGTTGAACTTGATAGGAAAAATAGCTAGAGCAATTGGTATGGTCTGAGTTAAGAGATTCAAAAAAATTTTGGACTGATTTTAAGTGAAACTTCAAAGGACCATAACTTTTGCTCTGGTTATCAGGTTTTTATCTTCTCCCACGCGCATGAACTAACCCCTAAACGGAATCTCTGCCGGCACACTTTAGAGCAAACCACAGCCATTGACGGCCAAAAAAAGGGCCTGGAAAATCAAATTGCCGCTTGCGAAGCCGCCGTCCCGAACCAGATCGCCGCCGTCGCGAGCCACCTACGCGAACACAACCAGATCGGTGTTGCGAGCCACCTCCGCTGTGACGAAACCAGAGCCAGCAGATGTCTCGCGAAACCAGGCTGCCACGACGAACCACCACACGTTGACGAAGCCACGCGTTGCAGAACCACTGCGAATCAGATCGACGACGAGGGCACTTTCTGACGCGAAATCCCCATCACTGCGGCGCCGGCCACCACGCAGCCACCCGCGACGAAAAAAGCTGCCTAGAGAAGACGCGAAACCAGACGCGAACACACCTACATTGCGAGAATCCTCCACCTCCGTTCCAAACAGAACCCCAGGCCACCGTGACAGAAATCGATGTCGATTGCGCCAATGCGACAGCCACCACGGTACCTGCAAAAAACCAGACCAGACAGACCCCCGCGAAGCAACTGATGAGTCATTATTTTCTTCTATTCCACTAGCCTTTGTGCACCCATTAGACAGTTGATTAGTGCTTAATTGTTCATCATTAGAGTGTTTTTCATCTGTTGGGCTTTATTGGGCCACTGTTCCGAATTTGGACTAATTTCACATTATTTGGCCTAATTTTTGTTTTTAATTATTTTTAGGTATTTGGGTGAAGCAATTTTGGAGCTTGGACATTAATATTTAGTTGAAGAAACTTTCCACATCATTGCCACATCATTTCCATGTCATTTCCACGTCAGCAAAGTCAATGGGTCAACATTTGAGGCCCATAGTGGCATTTTTGTAATTCTGCGGCTTATAATGGCAGTTTTGTAATTCTGAGTGGCATGGGTGATATGACCACGAATTAGGTCTGCATGAGAAGAAGGCAGCCGCTCATTCATCTTCAACCTCTCTTCAAAACCTCCATTTTTGTTCTCCAAGCTTCCATGGACGTCCCCCTTGCGGTTTTTCACGTTTTTGGCTCATTTTTACCGTTTTTATGCATATTTGACAGCACCCATTAAGGGTTTTACGTTTGGAATTCGTTTTCTTGGTTGGGCAGTTCGGTTTGTGGATTTTATTGACTTGGAACAATACACATTCAAGGGGTTTTCGCATTTATATATGATAACACTGTTTTGCATTCCATTTAAGCTTTGAAATCTCAATTTTTGCTCTTAAATTGCGTTTTCAGATTTGAAGGGTTCTTGGTTCTTGGTTCTTGGTTCTGATTTTTGTGATTTCAGTTTTGAAGTGTTTAATTACTCATTTCCATGTCTAGCTAAATTCGTGTATTGACTCCTTGATGAAAAATGCAATGAAGCTTTGAGGTTGTGCTTGTTTTGTGAAATCTGCCATGTTTTTGTTCTGAATTCGTGGAATGCATGTGGTGAATCTGTCAATGCTTAATTTACAGAGTAATTGCATGTGTTTTGTTTAAGATACGTTCATGCTTAATGTATGTAGCTTGGCTGTCACGAATTTAAGGATGTGTGCATTGCTTAATTGCATAATGAAGCTTGATTGTAATTTTCGCTTAGTGAATTATTATCTAGTGGATTGAGACAAGGCAGGGTTGGTGTTAATTTGGTGGCCTATGATAAGTGAAATTGCGTTTGAATCAGGGATGTCAATACGGTTTTAGTCACTGTAGCATTTAAATTAATCTATTGATTAGCATTCTGAATCTGTCTGCCAACCCCCCTCCCCCCTGTGTTTTATTGTTGTGTTCATCTGGAAAATTGGCTTTGAATGAAAATATTGGTCGTTGGGAGACGACTTGGTTCACTTTCATGTACTGCATTTAATATGTTTTAATTTGGTGGGGTACGGCCTCTATCCAATTTGGCGCCGTTGCCGGGGACCAATCGTTTCGTTCAAAGTAAAATTTTCAGTGTGTTTGTGTTCTGTGTTTTGGTGTGTGTGTGTAGTTCAAGTGTGGTTGAGTTGGTATATGTTCATTGTGATGTTAATGTTGTGTTAATTTCAGTGTCTGTTTCCATTCCTGTGTGTTTCTGTTTAGTGTAGTGAATAGTGTCGCGGCACGCATGAATAGTGTCATTTGTAGTAGTGAATAGTGTTTGAATAGTGTCTGAATCTGGCATTTAACTTCTGGATTTTTGTTTTGGTAGCTACGGAGCTTGTTTTAACTTGAAATTTTTTTTCCCCACTTCTAAGACGTTGAACTTGATAGGAAAAATAGCTAGAGCAATTGGTATGGTCTGAGTTAAGAGATTCAAAAAAATTTTGGACTGATTTTAAGTGAAACTTCAAAGGACCATAACTTTTGCTCTGGTTATCAGGTTTTTATCTTCTCCCACGCGCATGAACTAACCCCTAAACGGAATCTCTGCCGGCACACTTTAGAGCAAACCATAGCCATTGAAGGCCAAAAAAAGGGCCTGGAAAATCAAATTGCCGCTTGCGAAGCCGCCGTCCCGAACCAGATCGCCGCCGTCGCGAGCCACCTACGCGAACACAACCAGATCGGTGTTGCGAGCCACCTCCGCTGTGACGAAACCAGAGCCAACAGATGTCTCGCGAAACCAGGCTGCCACGACGAACCACCACACGTTGACGAAGCCACGCGTTGCAGAACCACTGCGAATCAGATCGACGACGAGGGCACTTTCTGACGCGAAATCCCCATCACTGCGGCGCCGGCCACCACGCAGCCACTTGCGACGAAAAAAGCTGCCTGGAGAAGACGCGAAACCAGACGCGAACACACCTACATTCCAAAAATCCTCCACCTCCGTTCCAAACAGAACCGCAGGCCACCGTGACAGAAATCGATGTCGATTGCGCCAATGCGACAGCCACCACGGTACCTGCAAAAAACCAGACCAAACAGACCCCCGCGAAGCAACTGATGAGTCATTATTTTCTTCTATTCCACTAGCCTTTGTGCACCCATTAGACAGTTGATTAGTGCCTAATTGTTCATCATTAGAGTGTTTTTCATTTGTTGGGCTTTATTGGGCCACTGTTCCGAATTTGGACTAATTTCACATTATTTGGCCTAATTTTTGTTTTTAATTATTTTTAGGTATTTGGGTGAAGCAATTTTGGAGCTTGGACATTAATATTTAGTTGAAGAAACTTTCCACATCATTGCCATATCATTTCCATGTCATTTCCAAGTCAGCAAAGTCAATGGGTCAACATTTGAGGCCCATAGTGGCATTTTTGTAATTCTGCGGCTTATAATGGCAGTTTTGTAATTCTGAGTGGCATGGGTGATATGACCACGAATTAGGTCTGCATGAGAAGAAGGCAGCCGCTCATTCATCTTTAACCTCTCTCCAAAACCTCCATTTTTGTTCTCCAAGCTTCCATGGACGTCCCCCTTGCGGTTTTTCACGTTTTTGGCTCATTTTTACCTTTTTTATGCATATTTGACAGCACCCATTGAGGGTTTTACGTTTGGAATTCGTTTTCTTGGTTGGGCAGTTCGGTTTGTGGATTTTATTGACTTGGAACAATACCCATTCAAGGGGTTTTCGCATTTATATATGATAACACTGTTTTGCATTCCATTTAAGCTTTGAAATCTCAATTTTTGCTCTTAAATTGCGTTTTCAGATTTGAAGGGTTCTTGGTTCTTGCTTCTTGGTTCTGATTTTTGTGATTTCAGTTTTGAAGTGTTTAATTACTCATTTCCATGTCTAGCTAAATTCGTGTATTGACTCCTTGATGAAAAATGCAATGAAACTTTGAGGTTGTGCTTGTTTTGTGAAATCTGCCATGTTTTTGTTCTGAATTCGTGGAATGCATGTGGTGAATCTGTCAATGCTTAATTTACAGAGTAATTGCATGTGTTTTGTTTAAGATACGTTCATGCTTAATGTATGTAGCTTGGCTGTCACGAATTTAAGGATGTGTGCATTGCTTAATTGCATAATGAAGCTAGATTGTAATTTTCGCTTAGTGAATTATTATCTAGTGGATTGAGACAAGGCAGGGTTGGTGTTAATTTGGTGGCCTATGATAAGTGAAATTGCATTTGAATCAGGGATGTCAGTACGGTTTTAGTCACTGTAGCATTTAAATTAATCTATTGATTAGCATTCTGAATCTGTCTGCCAACCCCCCTCCCCCCTGTGTTTTATTGTTGTGTTCATCTGGAAAATTGGCTTTGAATGAAAATATTGGTCGTTGGGAGACGACTTGGTTCACTTTCATGTACTGCATTTAATATGTTTTAATTTGGTGGGGTACGACCTCTATCAAATTTGGCGCCGTTGCCGGGGACCAATCGTTTCGTTCAAAGTAAATTTTCAGTGTGTTTGTGTTCTGTGTTTTGGTGTGTGTGTAGTTCAAGTGTGGTTGAGTTGGTATATGTTCATTGTGGTGTTAATGTTGTGTTAAGTTCAGTGTCTGTTTCCATTCCTGTGTGTTTCTGTTTAGTGTAGTGAATAGTGTCGCGGCGCGCATGAATAGTGTCATTTGTAGTAGTGAATAGTGTTTGAATAGTGTCCGAATCTGGCATTTAACTTCTGGATTTTTGTTTTGGTAGCTACGGAGCTTGTTTTAACTTGAAATTTTTTTCCCCACTTCTAAGACGTTGAACTTGATAGGAAAAATAGCTAGAGCAATTGGTATGGTCTGAGTTAAGAGATTCAAAAAAATTTTGGACTGATTTTAAGTGAAACTTCAAAGGACCATAACTCTTGCTCTGGTTATCAGGTTTTTATCTTCTCCCACGCGCATGACCTAACCCCTAAACGGAATCTCTGCCGGCACACTTTAGAACAAACCACAGCCATTGACGGCCAAAAAAAGGGCCTGGAAAATCAAATTGCCGCTTGCGAAGCCGCCGTCCCGAACCAGATCGCCGCCGTCGCGAGCCACCTACGCGAACACAACCAGATCGGTGTTGCGAGCCACCTCCGTTGCGACGAAACCAGAGCCAGCAGATGTCTCGCGAAACCAGGCTGCCACGACGAACCACCACACGTTGCCGAAACCACGCGTTGCAGAACCACTGCGAATCAGATCGACGACGAGGGCACTTTCTGACGCGAAATCCCCATCACTGCGGCGCCGGCCACCACGCAGCCACCTGCGACGAAAAAAGCTGCCTGGAGAAGACGCGAAACCAGACGCGAACACACGTACATTGCGAGAATCCTCCACCTCCGTTCCAAACAAAACCGCAGGCCACCGTGACAGAAAACGATGTCGATTGTGCCAATGCGACAGCCACCACGGTACCTGCAAAAAACCAGACCAGACAGACCCCCGCGAAGCAACTGATGAGTCATTATTTTCTTCTATTCCACTAGCCTTTGTGCACCCATTAGACAGTTGATTAGTGCTTAATTGTTCATCATTAGAGTGTTTTTGATCTGTTGGGCTTTATTGGGCCACTGTTCCGAATTTGGACTAATTTCACATTATTTGGCCTAATTTTTGTTTTTAATTATTTTTAGGTATTTGGGTGAAGCAATTTTGGAGCTTGGACATTAATATTTAGTTGAAGAAACTTTCCACATCATTGCCATATCATTTCCATGTCATTTCCAAGTCAGCAAAGTCAATGGGTCAACATTTGAGGCCCATAGTGGCATTTTTGTAATTCTGCGGCTTATAATGGCAGTTTTGTAATTCTGAGTGGCATGGGTGATATGACCACGAATTAGGTCTGCATGAGAAGAAGGCAGCCGCTCATTCATCTTTAACCTCTCTCCAAAACCTCCATTTTTGTTCTCCAAGCTTCCATGGACGTCCCCCTTGCGGTTTTTCACGTTTTTGGCTCATTTTTACCTTTTTTATGCATATTTGACAGCACCCATTGAGGGTTTTACGTTTGGAATTCGTTTTCTTGGTTGGGCAGTTCGGTTTGTGGATTTTATTGACTTGGAACAATACCCATTCAAGGGGTTTTCGCATTTATATATGATAACACTGTTTTGCATTCCATTTAAGCTTTGAAATCTCAATTTTTGCTCTTAAATTGCGTTTTCAGATTTGAAGGGTTCTTGGTTCTTGGTTCTTGGTTCTGATTTTTGTGATTTCAGTTTTGAAGTGTTTAATTACTCATTTCCATGTCTAGCTAAATTCGTGTATTGACTCCTTGATGAAAAATGCAATGAAACTTTGAGGTTGTGCTTGTTTTGTGAAATCTGCCATGTTTTTGTTCTGAATTCGTGGAATGCATGTGGTGAATCTGTCAATGCTTAATTTACAGAGTAATTGCATGTGTTTTGTTTAAGATACGTTCATGCTTAATGTATGTAGCTTGGCTGTCACGAATTTAAGGATGTGTGCATTGCTTAATTGCATAATGAAGCTAGATTGTAATTTTCGCTTAGTGAATTATTATCTAGTGGATTGAGACAAGGCAGGGTTGGTGTTAATTTGGTGGCCTATGATAAGTGAAATTGCATTTGAATCAGGGATGTCAGTACGGTTTTAGTCACTGTAGCATTTAAATTAATCTATTGATTAGCATTCTGAATCTGTCTGCCAACCCCCCTCCCCCCTGTGTTTTATTGTTGTGTTCATCTGGAAAATTGGCTTTGAATGAAAATATTGGTCGTTGGGAGACGACTTGGTTCACTTTCATGTACTGCATTTAATATGTTTTAATTTGGTGGGGTACGACCTCTATCAAATTTGGCGCCGTTGCCGGGGACCAATCGTTTCGTTCAAAGTAAATTTTCAGTGTGTTTGTGTTCTGTGTTTTGGTGTGTGTGTAGTTCAAGTGTGGTTGAGTTGGTATATGTTCATTGTGGTGTTAATGTTGTGTTAAGTTCAGTGTCTGTTTCCATTCCTGTGTGTTTCTGTTTAGTGTAGTGAATAGTGTCGCGGCGCGCATGAATAGTGTCATTTGTAGTAGTGAATAGTGTTTGAATAGTGTCCGAATCTGGCATTTAACTTCTGGATTTTTGTTTTGGTAGCTACGGAGCTTGTTTTAACTTGAAATTTTTTTCCCCACTTCTAAGACGTTGAACTTGATAGGAAAAATAGCTAGAGCAATTGGTATGGTCTGAGTTAAGAGATTCAAAAAAATTTTGGACTGATTTTAAGTGAAACTTCAAAGGACCATAACTCTTGCTCTGGTTATCAGGTTTTTATCTTCTCCCACGCGCATGACCTAACCCCTAAACGGAATCTCTGCCGGCACACTTTAGAACAAACCACAGCCATTGACGGCCAAAAAAAGGGCCTGGAAAATCAAATTGCCGCTTGCGAAGCCGCCGTCCCGAACCAGATCGCCGCCGTCGCGAGCCACCTACGCGAACACAACCAGATCGGTGTTGCGAGCCACCTCCGTTGCGACGAAACCAGAGCCAGCAGATGTCTCGCGAAACCAGGCTGCCACGACGAACCACCACACGTTGCCGAAACCACGCGTTGCAGAACCACTGCGAATCAGATCGACGACGAGGGCACTTTCTGACGCGAAATCCCCATCACTGCGGCGCCGGCCACCACGCAGCCACCTGCGACGAAAAAAGCTGCCTGGAGAAGACGCGAAACCAGACGCGAACACACCTACATTGCGAGAATCCTCCACCTCCGTTCCAAACAAAACCGCAGGCCACCGTGACAGAAAACGATGTCGATTGTGCCAATGCGACAGCCACCACGGTACCTGCAAAAAACCAGACCAGACAGACCCCCGCGAAGCAACTGATGAGTCATTATTTTCTTCTATTCCACTAGCCTTTGTGCACCCATTAGACAGTTGATTAGTGCTTAATTGTTCATCATTAGAGTGTTTTTGATCTGTTGGGCTTTATTGGGCCACTGTTCCGAATTTGGACTAATTTCACATTATTTGGCCTAATTTTTGTTTTTAATTATTTTTAGGTATTTGGGTGAAGCAATTTTGGTACTTGGACATTAATATTTAGTTGAAGAAACTTTCCACATCATTGCCACATCATTTCCATGTCATTTCCACGTCAGCAAAGTCAATAGGTCAACATTTGAGGCCCATAGTGGCATTTTTGTAATTCTGCGGCTTATAATGACAGTTTTGTAATTCTGAGTGGCATAGGTGATATGACCACGAATTAGGTCTGCATGAGAAGAAGGCAGCCGCTCATTCATCTTCAACCTCTCTTCAAAACCTCCATTTTCGTTCTCCAAGCTTCCATGGACGTCCCCCTTGCGGTTTTTCACTTTTTTGGCTCATTTTTACCGTTTTTATGCATATTTGACAGCACCCATTGAGGGTTTTACGTTTGGAATTCGTTTTCTTGGTTGGGCAGTTCGGTTTGTGGATTTTATTGACTTGGAACAATACCCATTCATGGGGTTTTCGCATTTATATATGATAACACTGTTTTGCATTCCATTTAAGCTTTGAAATCTCAATTTTTGCTCTTAAATTGCGTTTTCAGATTTGAAGGGTTCTTGGTTCTTGCTTCTTGGTTCAGATTTTTGTGATTTCAGTTTTGAAGTGTTTAATTACTCATTTCCATGTCTAGCTAAATTCGTGTATTGACTCCTTGATGAAAAATGCAATGAAGCTTTGAGGTTCTGCTTGTTTTGTGAAATCTGCCATGTTTTTGTTCTGAATTCATGGAATGCATGTGGTGAATCTGTCAATGCTTAATTTACAGAGTAATTGCATGTGTTTTGTTTACGATACGTTCATGCTTAATGTATGTAGCTTGGCTGTCATGAATTTAAGGATGTGTGCATTGCTGAATTGCAAAATGAAGCTAGATTGTAATTTTCGCTTAGTGAATTATTATCTAGTGGATTGAGACAAGGCAGGGTTGGTGTTAATTTGGTGGCCTATGATAAGTGAAATTGCGTTTGAATCAGGGATGTCAATACGGTTTTAGTCACTGTAGCATTTAAATTAATCTATTGATTAGCATTCTGAATCTGTCTGCCAACCCCCCTCCCCCCTGTGTTTTATTGTTGTGTTCATCTGGAAAATTGGCTTTGAATGAAAATATTGGTCGTTGGGAGACGACTTGGTTCACTTTCATGTACTGCATTTAATATGTTTTAATTTGGTGGGGTACGGCCTCTATCAAATTTGGCGCCGTTGCCGGGGACCAATCGTTTCGTTCAAAGTAAAATTTTCAGTGTGTTTGTGTTCTGTGTTTTGGTGTGTGTGTGTAGTTCAAGTGTGGTTGAGTTGGTATATGTTCATTGTGATGTTAATGTTGTGTTAAGTTCAGTGTCTCTTTCCATTCTTGTGTGTTTCTGTTTAGTGTAGTGAATAGTGTCGCGGCGCGCATGAATAATGTCATTTGTAGTAGTGAATAGTGTTTCAATAGTGTCCGAATCTGGCATTTAACTTCTGGATTTTTGTTTTGGTAGCTACGGAGCTTGTTTTAACTTGAAATTTTTTTTCCCCACTTCTAAGACGTTGAACTTGATAGGAAAAATAGCTAGAGCAATTGGTATGGTCTGAGTTAAGAGATTCAAAAAAATTTTGGACTGATTTTAAGTGAAACTTCAAAGGACCATAACTTTTGCTCTGGTTATCAGGTTTTTATCTTCTCCCACGCGCATGAACTAACCCCTAAACGGAATCTCTGCCGGCACACTTTAGAGCAAACCACAGCCATTGACGGCCAAAAAAAGGGCCTGGAAAATCAAATTGCCGCTTGCGAAGCCGCCGTCCCGAACCAGATCGCCGCCGTCGCGAGCCACCTACGCGAACACAACCAGATCGGTGTTGCGAGCCACCTCCGCTGCGACGAAACCAGAGACAGCAGATGTCTCACGAAACCAGGCTGCCACGACGAACCACCACACGTTGACGAAGCCACGCGTTGCAGAACCACTGCGAATCAGATCGACGACGAGGGCACTTTCTGACGCGAAATCCCCATCACTGCAACGCCGGCCACCATGCAGCCACCTGCGACGAAAAAAGCTGCCTGGAGAAGACGCGAAACCAGACGCGAACACATCTACATTGCGAGAATCCTCCACCTCCGTTCCAAACAGAACCGCAGGCCACCGTGACAGAAATCAATGTCGATTGCGCCAATGCGACAGCCACCACGGTACCTGCAAAAAACCAGACCAGACAAACCCCCGCGAAGCAACTGATGAGTCATTATTTTCTTCTATTCCACTAGCCTTTGTGCACCCATTAGACAGTTGATTAGTGCTTAATTGTTCATCATTAGAGTGTTTTTCATCTATTGGGCTTTATTGGGCCACTGTTCCGAATTTGGACTAATTTCACATTATTTGGCCTAATTTTTGTTTTTAATTATTTTTATGTATTTGGGTGAAGCAATTTTGGAGCTTGGACATTAATATTTAGTTGAAGAAACTTTCCACATCATTGCCACATCATTTCCATGTCATTTCCACGTCAGCAAAGTCAATGGGTCAACATTTGAGGCCCATAGTGGCATTTTTGTAATTCTGCGGCTTATAATGGCAGTTTTGTAATTCTGAGTGGCATGGGTGATATGACCACGAATTAGGTCTCCATGAGAAGAAGGCAGCAACTCATTCATCTTCAACCTCTCTTCAAAACCTCCATTTTCGTTCTCCAAGCTTCCATGGACGTCCCCCTTGCGGTTTTTCACGTTTTTGGCTCATTTTTACCGTTTTTATGCATATTTGACAGCACCCATTGATGGTTTTACGTTTGGAATTTGTTTTCTTGGTTGGGCAGTTCGGTTTGTGGATTTTATTGACTTGGAACAATACCCATTCATGGGGTTTTCGCATTTATATATGATAACGCTGTTTTGCATTCCATTTAAGCTTTGAAATCTCAATTTTTGCTCTTAAATTGCGTTTCCAGATTTGAAGGGTTCTTGGTTCTTGGTTCTGATTTTTGTGATTTCAGTTTTGAAGTGTTTAATTACTCATTTCCATGTGTAGCTAAATTCGTGTATTGACTCCTTGATGAAAAATGCAATGAAGCTTTGAGGTTGTGCTTGTTTTGTGAAATCTGCCATGTTTTTGTTCTGAATTCGTGGAATGCATATGGTGAATCTGTCAATGCTGAATTTATAGAGTAATTGAATATGTTTTGTTTAAGATACGTTCATGTTAATGTATGTAGCTTGGCTGTCACGAATTTAAGGATGTGTGCATTGCTTAATTGCATAATGAAGCTAGATCGTAATTTTCGCTTAGTGAATTATTATCTAGTGGATTGAGACAAGGCAGGGTTGGTGTTAATTTGGTGGCCTATGATAAGTGAAATTGCGTTTGAATCAGGGATGTCAATACGGTTTTAGTCACTGTAGCATTTAAATTAATCTATTGATTAACATTCTGAATCTGTCTGCCAACCCCCCTCCCCCCTATGTTTTATTGTTGTGTTCATCTGGAAAATTGGCTTTGAATGAAAATATTGGTCGTTGGGAGACGACTTGGTTCACTTTCATGTACTGCATTTAATATGTTTTAATTTGGTGGGGTACGACCTCTATCAAATTTGGCGCCGTTGCCGGGGACCAATCGTTTCGTTCAAAGTAAAATTTTTAGTGTGTTTGTGTTCTGTGTTTTGGTGTGTGTGTAGTTCAAGTGTGGTTGAGTTGGTATATGTTCATTGTGATGTTAATGTTGTGTTAAGTTCAGTGTCTGTTTCCATTCCTGTGTGTTTCTGTTTAGTGTAGTGAATAGTGTCGCGGCGCGCATGAATAGTGTCATTTGTAGTAGTGAATAGTGTTTGAATAGTGTCCGAATCTGGCATTTAACTTCTGGATTTTTGTTTTGGTAGCTACGAAGCTTGTTTTAACTTGAAATTTTTTTTCCCCACTTCTAAGACGTTGAACTTGATAGGAAAAATAGCTAGAGCAATTGGTATGGTCTGAGTTAAGAGATTCAAAAAAATTTTGGACTGATTTTAAGTGAAACTTCAAAGGACCATAACTTTTGCTCTGGTTATCAGGTTTTTATCTTCTCCCACGCGCATGAACTAACCCCTAAACGGAATCTCTGCCGGCACACTTTAGAGCAAACCACAGCCATTGACGGCCAAAAAAAGGGCCTGGAAAATCAAATTGCCGCTTGCGAAGCCGCCGTCCCGAACCAGATCGCCGACGTCGCGAGCCACCTACGCGAACACAACCAGATCGGTGTTGCGAGCCACCTCCGCTGCGACGAAACCAGAGCCAACAGATGTCTCGCGAAACCAGGCTGCCACGACGAACCACCACACGTTGACGAAGCCACGCGTTGCAGAACCACTGCGAATCAGATCGACGACGATGGCACTTTCTGACGCGAAATCCCCATCACTGCGGCGCCGGCCACCACGCAGCCACCTGCGACGAAAAAAGCTGCCTGGAGAAGACGCGAAACCAGACGCGAACACACCTACATTGCGAGAATCCTCCACCTCCGTTCCAAACAGAACCGCAGGCCACCGTGACAGAAATCGATGTCGATTGCGCCAATGCGACAGCCACCATGGTACCTGCAAAAAACCAGACCAGACAGACCCCCGCGAAGCAACTGATGAGTCATTATTTTCTTCTATTCCACTAGCCTTTGTGCACCCATTAGACAGTTGATTAGTGCTTAATTGTTCATCATTAGAGTGTTTTTCCTCTGTTGGGCTTTATTGGGCCACTGTTCCGAATTTGGACTAATTTCACATTATTTGGCCTAATTTTTGTTTTTAATTATTTTTAGGTATTTGGGTGAAGCAATTTTGGAGCTTGGACATTAATATTTAGTTGAAGAAACTTTCCACATCATTGCCACATCATTTCCATGTCATTTCCACGTCAGCAAAGTCAATGCAAAGTCAATGGGTCAACATTTGAGGCCCATAGTGGCATTTTTGTAATTCTGCGGCTTATAATGGCAGTTTTGTAATTCTGAGTGGCATGGGTGATATGACCCCGAATTAGGTCTGCATGAGAAGAAGGCAGCCACTCATTCATCTTCAACCTCTCTTCAAAACCTCCATTTTCGTTCTCCAAGCTTCCATGGACGTCCCCCTTGCGGTTTTCCACGTTTTTGGCTCATTTTTACCTTTTTTATGCATATTTGACAGCACCCATTGAGGGTTTTTCGTTTGGAATTCGTTTTCTTGGTTGGGCAGTTCGGTTTGTGGATTTTATTGACTTGGAACAATACCCATTCATGGGGTTTTCGCATTTATATAATAACACTGTTTTGCATTCCATTTAAGCTTTGAAATCTCAATTTTTGCTCTTAAATTGCGTTTTCAGATTTGAAGGGTTCTTGGTTCTTGGTTCTGATTTTTGTGATTTCAGTTTTGAAGTGTTTAATTACTCATTTCCATGTCTAGCTAAATTCGTGTATTGACTCCTTGATGAAAAATGCAATGAAGCTTTGAGGTTGTGCTTGTTTTGTGAAATCTGCCATGTTTTTGTTCTGAATTCGTGGAATGCATGTGGTGAATCTGTCAATGCTTAATTTACAGAGTAATTGCATGTGTTTTGTTTAAGATACGTTCATGCTTAATGTATGTAGCTTGGCTGTCACGAATTTAAGGATGTGTGCATTGCTTAATTGCATAATGAAGCTAGATTGTAATTTTCGCTTAGTGAATTATTATCTAGTGGATTGAGACAAGGCAGGGTTGGTGTTAATTTGGTGGCCTATGATAAGTGAAATTGCGTTTGAATCAGGGATGTCAATACGGTTTTAGTCACTGTAGCATTTAAATTAATCTATTGATTAGCATTCTGAATCTGTCTGCCAACCCCCCTCCCCCCTGTGTTTTATTGTTGTGTTCATCTGGAAAATTGGCTTTGAATGAAAATATTGGTCGTTGGGAGACGACTTGGTTCACTTTCATGTACTGCATTTAATATGTTTTAATTTTTGTGGGGTACGGCCTCTGTCAAATTTGGCGCCGTTGCCGGGGACCAATCGTTTCGTTCAAAGTAAAATTTTCAGTGTGTTTGTGTTCTGTGTTTTGGTGTGTGTAGTTCAAGTGTGGTTGAGTTGGTATATGTTCATTGTGATGTTAATGTTGTGTTAAGTTCAGTGTCTGTTTCCATTCTTGTGTGTTTCTGTTTAGTGTAGTGAATAGTGTCGCGGCGCGCATGAATAGTGTCATTTGTAGTAGTGAATAGTGTTTGAATAGTGTCTGAATCTGGCATTTAACTTCTGGATTTTTGTTTTGGTAGCTACGAAGCTTCTTTTAACTTGAAATTTTCTTTCCCCACTTCTAAGACGTTGAACTTGATAGGAAAAATAGCTAGAGCAATTGGTATGGTCTGAGTTAAGAGATTCAAAAAAATTTTGGACTGATTTTAAGTGAAACTTCAAAGGACCATAACTTTTGCTCTGGTTATCAGGTTTTTATCTTCTCCCACGCGCATGAACTAACCCCTAAACGGAATCTCTGCCGGCACACTTTAGAGCAAACCACAGCCATTGACGACCAAAAAAAGGGCCTGGAAAATCAAATTGCCGCTTGCGAAGCCGCCGTCCCGAACCAGATCGCCGCCGTCGCGAGCCACCTACGCGAACACAACCAGATCGGTGTTGCGAGCCACCTCCGCTGCGACGAAACCAGAGCCAGCAGATGTCTCGCGAAACCAGGCTGCCACGACGAACCACCACACGTTGACGAAGCCACGCGTTGCAGAACCACTGCGAATCAGATCGACGACGAGGGCACTTTCTGACGCGAAATCCCCATCACTGCGGCGCCGGCCACCACGCAGCCACCTGCGACGAAAAAAGCTGCCTGGAGAAGACGCGAAACCAGACGCGAACACACCTACATTGCGAGAATCCTCCACCTCCGTTCCAAACAGAACCGCAGGCCACCGTGACAGAAATCGATGTCGATTGCGCCAATGCGACAGCCACCACGGTACCTGCAAAAAACCAGACCAGACAGACCCCCGCGAAGCAACTGATGAGTCATTATTTTCTTCTATTCCACTAGCCTTTGTGCACCCATTAGACAGTTGATTAGTGCTTAATTGTTCATCATTAGAGTGTTTTTCATCTGTTGGGCTTTATTGGGCCACTATTCCGAATTTGGACTAATTTCACATTATTTGGCCTAATTTTTGTTTTTAATTATTTTTAGGTATTTGGGTGAAGCAATTTTGGAGCTTGGACATTAATATTTAGTTGAAGAAACTTTCCACATCATTGCCACATCATTTCCATGTCATTTCCACGTCAGCAAAGTCAATGCAAAGTCAATGGGTCAACATTTGAGGCCCATAGTGGCATTTTTGTAATTCTGCGGCTTATAATGGCAGTTTTGTAATTCTGAGTGGCATGGGTGATATGACCACGAATTAGGTCTGCATGAGAAGAAGGCAGCCGCTCATTCATCTTCAACCTCTCTTCAAAACCTCCATTTTCGTTCTCCAAGCTTCCATGGACGTCCCCCTTGCGGTTTTTCACGTTTTTGGCTCATTTTTACTGTTTTTATGCATATTTGACAGCACCCATTGAGGGTTTTACGTTTGGAATTCGTTTTCTTGGTTGGGCAGTTCGGTTTGTGGATTTTATTGACTTGGAACAATACCCATTCATGGGGTTTTCGCATTTATATATGATAACACTGTTTTGCATTCCATTTAAGCTTTGAAATCTCAATTTTTGCTCTTAAATTGTGTTTTCAGATTTGAAGGGTTCTTGGTTCTGATTTTTGTGATTTCAGTTTTGAAGTGTTTAATTACTCATTTCCATGTGTAGCTAAATTCGTGTATTGACTCCTTGATGAAAAATGCAATGAAGCTTTGAGGTTGTGCTTGTTTTGTGAAATCTGCCATGTTTTTGTTCTGAATTCGTGGAATGCATGTGGTGAATCTGTCAATGCTTAATTTACAGAGTAATTGCATGTGTTTTGTTTAAGATACGTTCATGCTTAATGTATGTAGCTTGGCTGTCACGAATTTAAGGATGTGTGCATTGCTTAATTGCATAATGAAGCTAGATTGTAATTTTCGCTTAGTGAATTATTATCTAGTGGATTGAGACAAGGCAGGGTTGGTGTTAATTTGGTGGCCTATGATAAGTGAAATTGCGTTTGAATCAGGGATGTCAATACGGTTTTAGTCACTGTAGCATTTAAATTAATCTATTGATTAGCATTCTGAATCTGTCTGCCAACCCCCCTCCCCCCTGTGTTTTATTGTTGTGTTCATCTAGAAAATTGGCTTTGAATGAAAATATTGGTCGTTGGGAGACGACTTGGTTCACTTTCATGTACTGCATTTAATATGTTTTAATTTGGTGGGGTACGGCCTCTGTCAAATTTGGCGCCGTTGTCGGGGACCAATCGTTTCGTTCAAAGCAAAATTTTCAGTGTGTTTGTGTTCTGTGTTTTGGTGTGTGTGTAGTTCAAGTGTGGTTGAGTTGGTATATGTTCATTGTGATGTTAATGTTGTGTTAAGTTCAGTGTCTGTTTCCATTCCTGTGTGTTTCTGTTTAGTGTAGTGAATAGTGTCGCGGCGCGCATGAATAGTGTCATTTGTAGTAGTGAATAGTGTTTGAATAGTGTCCGAATCTGGCATTTAACTTCTGGATTTTTGTTTTGGTAGCTACGAAGCTTGTTTTAACTTGAAATTTTTTTTCCCCACTTCTAAGACGTTGAACTTGATAGGAAAAATAGCTAGAGCAATTGGTATGGTCTGAGTTAAGAGATTCAAAAAAATTTTGGACTGATTTTAAGTGAAACTTCAAAGGACCATAACTTTTGCTCTGGTTATCAGGTTTTTATCTTCTCCCACGCGCATGAACTAACCCCTAAACGGAATCTCTGCCGGCACACTTTAGAGCAAACCACAGCCATTGACGGCCAAAAAAAGGGCCTGGAAAATCAAATTGCCGCTTGCGAAGCCGCCGTCCCGAACCAGATCGCCGCCGTCGCGAGCCACCTACGCGAACACAACCAGATCGGTGTTGCGAGCCACCTCCGCTGCGACAAAACCAGAGCCAGCATATGTCTCGCGAAACTAGGCTACCACGACGAACCACCACACGTTGACGAAGCCACGCGTTGCAGAACCACTGCGAATCAGATCGACGACGAGGGCACTTTCTGACGCGAAATCCCCATCACTGCGGCGCCGGCCACCACGCAGCCACCTGCGACGAAAAAAGCTGCCTGGAGAAGACGCGAAACCAGACGCGAACACACCTACATTGCGAGAATCCTCCACCTCCGTTCCAAACAGAACCGCAGGCCACCGTGACAGAAATCGATGTCGATTGCGCCAATGCGACAGCCACCACGGTACCTGCAAAAAACCAGACCAGACAGACCCCCGCGAAGCAACTGATGAGTCATTATTTTCTTCTATTCCACTAGCCTTTGTGCACCCATTAGACAGTTGATTAGTGCTTAATTGTTCATCATTAGAGTGTTTTTCCTCTGTTGGGCTTTATTGGGCCACTGTTCCGAATTTGGACTAATTTCACATTATTTGGCCTAATTTTTGTTTTTAATTATTTTTAGGTATTTGGGTGAAGCAATTTTGGAGCTTGGACATTAATATTTAGTTGAAGAAACTTTCCACATCATTGCCACATCATTTCCATGTCATTTCCACGTCAGCAAAGTCAATGCAAAGTCAATGGGTCAACATTTGAGGCCCATAGTGGCATTTTTGTAATTCTGCGGCTTATAATGGCAGTTTTGTAATTCTGAGTGGCATGGGTGATATGACCCCGAATTAGGTCTGCATGAGAAGAAGGCAGCCGCTCATTCATCTTCAACCTCTCTTCAAAACCTCCATTTTCGTTCTCCAAGCTTCCATGGACGTCCCCCTTGCGGTTTTCCACGTTTTTGGCTCATTTTTACCTTTTTTATGCATATTTGACAGCACCCATTGAGGGTTTTTCGTTTGGAATTCGTTTTCTTGGTTGGGCAGTTCGGTTTGTGGATTTTATTGACTTGGAACAATACCCATTCATGGGGTTTTCGCATTTATATAATAACACTGTTTTGCATTCCATTTAAGCTTTGAAATCTCAATTTTTGCTCTTAAATTGCGTTTTCAGATTTGAAGGGTTCTTGGTTCTTGGTTCTGATTTTTGTGATTTCAGTTTTGAAGTGTTTAATTACTCATTTCCATGTGTAGCTAAATTCGTGTATTGACTCCTTGATGAAAAATGCAATGAAGCTTTGAGGTTGTGCTTGTTTTGTGAAATCTGCCATGTTTTTGTTCTGAATTCGTGGAATGCATGTGGTGAATCTGTCAATGCTTAATTTACAGAGTAATTGCATGTGTTTTGTTTAAGATACGTTCATGCTTAATGTATGTAGCTTGGCTGTCACGAATTTAAGGATGTGTGCATTGCTTAATTGCATAATGAAGCTAGATTGTAATTTTCGCTTAGTGAATTGTTATCTAGTCGATTGAGACAAGGCAGGGTTGGTGTTAATTTGGTGGCCTATGATAAGTGAAATTGCGTTTGAATCAGGGATGTCAATACGGTTTTAGTCACTGTAGCATTTAAATTAATCTATTGATTAGCATTCTGAATCTGTCTGCCAACCCCCCTCCCCCCTGTGTTTTATTGTTGTGTTCATCTGGAAAATTGGCTTTGAATGAAAATATTGGTCGTTGGGAGACGACTTGGTTCACTTTCATGTACTGCATTTAATATGTTTTAATTTTTGTGGGGTACGGCCTCTGTCAAATTTGGCGCCGTTGCCGGGGACCAATCGTTTCGTTCAAAGTAAAATTTTCAGTGTGTTTGTGTTCTGTGTTTTGGTGTGTGTAGTTCAAGTGTGGTTGAGTTGGTATATGTTCATTGTGATGTTAATGTTGTGTTAAGTTCAGTGTCTGTTTCCATTCTTGTGTGTTTCTGTTTAGTGTAGTGAATAGTGTCGCGGCGCGCATGAATAGTGTCATTTGTAGTAGTGAATAGTGTTTGAATAGTGTCTGAATCTGGCATTTAACTTCTGGATTTTTGTTTTGGTAGCTACGAAGCTTCTTTTAACTTGAAATTTTCTTTCCCCACTTCTAAGACGTTGAACTTGATAGGAAAAATAGCTAGAGCAATTGGTATGGTCTGAGTTAAGAGATTCAAAAAAATTTTGGACTGATTTTAAGTGAAACTTCAAAGGACCATAACTTTTGCTCTGGTTATCAGGTTTTTATCTTCTCCCACGCGCATGAACTAACCCCTAAACGGAATCTCTGCCGGCACACTTTAGAGCAAACCACAGCCATTGACGGCCAAAAAAAGGGCCTGGAAAATCAAATTGCCGCTTGCGAAGCCGCCGTCCCGAACCAGATCGCCGCCGTCGCGAGCCACCTACGCGAACACAACCAGATCGGTGTTGCGAGCCACCTCCGCTGCGACGAAACCAGAGCCAGCAGATGTCTCGCGAAACCAGGCTGCCACGACGAACCACCACACGTTGACGAAGCCACGCGTTGCAGAACCACTGCGAATCAGATCGACGACGAGGGCACTTTCTGACGCGAAATCCCCATCACTGCGGCGCCGGCCACCACGCAGCCACCTGCGACGAAAAAAGCTGCCTGGAGAAGACGCGAAACCAGACGCGAACACACCTACATTGCGAGAATCCTCCACCTCCGTTCCAAACAGAACCGCAGGCCACCGTGACAGAAATCGATGTCGATTGCGCCAATGCGACAGCCACCACGGTACCTGCAAAAAACCAGACCAGACAGACCCCCGCGAAGCAACTGATGAGTCATTATTTTCTTCTATTCCACTAGCCTTTGTGCACCCATTAGACAGTTGATTAGTGCTTAATTGTTCATCATTAGAGTGTTTTTCATCTGTTGGGCTTTATTGGGCCACTATTCCGAATCTGGACTAATTTCACATTATTTGGCCTAATTTTTGTTTTTAATTATTTTTAGGTATTTGGGTGAAGCAATTTTGGAGCTTGGACATTAATATTTAGTTGAAGAAACTTTCCACATCATTGCCACATCATTTCCATGTCATTTCCACGTCAGCAAAGTCAATGCAAAGTCAATGGGTCAACATTTGAGGCCCATAGTGGCATTTTTGTAATTCTGCGGCTTATAATGGCAGTTTTGTAATTCTGAGTGGCATGGGTGATATGACCACGAATTAGGTCTGCATGAGAAGAAGGCAGCCGCTCATTCATCTTCAACCTCTCTTCAAAACCTCCATTTTCGTTCTCCAAGCTTCCATGGACGTCCCCCTTGCAGTTTTTCACGTTTTTGGCTCATTTTTACTGTTTTTATGCATATTTGACAGCACCCATTGAGGGTTTTACATTTGGAATTCGTTTTCTTGGTTGGGCAGTTCGGTTTGTGGATTTTATTGACTTGGAACAATACCCATTCATGGGGTTTTCGCATTTATATATGATAACACTGTTTTGCATTCCATTTAAGCTTTGAAATCTCAATTTTTGCTCTTAAATTGTGTTTTCAGATTTGAAGGGTTCTTGGTTCTGATTTTTGTGATTTCAGTTTTGAAGTGTTTAATTACTCATTTCCATGTGTAGCTAAATTCGTGTATTGACTCCTTGATGAAAAATGCAATGAAGCTTTGAGGTTGTGCTTGTTTTGTGAAATCTGCCATGTTTTTGTTCTGAATTCGTGGAATGCATGTGGTGAATCTGTCAATGCTTAATTTATAGAGTAATTGAATATGTTTTGTTTAAGATACGTTCATGTTAATGTATGTAGCTTGGCTGTCACGAATTTAAGGATGTGTGCATTGCTTAATTGCATAATGAAGCTAGATTGTAATTTTCGCTTAGTGAATTATTATCTAGTGGATTGAGACAAGGCAGGGTTGGTGTTAATTTGGTGGCCTATGATAAGTGAAATTGCGTTTGAATCAGGGATGTCAATACGGTTTTAGTCACTGTAGCATTTAAATTAATCTATTGATTAACATTCTGAATCTGTCTGCCAACCCCCCTCCCCCCTATGTTTTATTGTTGTGTTCATCTGGAAAATTGGCTTTGAATGAAAATATTGGTCGTTGGGAGACGACTTGGTTCACTTTCATGTACTGCATTTAATATGTTTTAATTTGGTGGGGTACGACCTCTATCAAATTTGGCGCCGTTGTCGGGGACCAATCGTTTCGTTCAAAGTAAAATTTTCAGTGTGTTTGTGTTCTGTGTTTTGGTGTGTGTGTAGTTCAAGTGTGGTTGAGTTGGTATATGTTCATTGTGATGTTAATGTTGTGTTAAGTTCAGTGTCTGTTTCCATTCCTGTGTGTTTCTGTTTAGTGTAGTGAATAGTGTCGCGGCGCGCATGAATAGTGTCATTTGTAGTAGTGAATAGTGTTTGAATAGTGTCCGAATCTGGCATTTAACTTCTGGATTTTTGTTTTGGTAGCTACGAAGCTTGTTTTAACTTGAAATTTTTTTTCCCCACTTCTAAGACGTTGAACTTGATAGGAAAAATAGCTAGAGCAATTGGTATGGTCTGAGTTAAGAGATTCAAAAAAATTTTGGACTGATTTTAAGTGAAACTTCAAAGGACCATAACTTTTGCTCTGGTTATCAGGTTTTTATCTTCTCCCACGCGCATGAACTAACCCCTAAACGGAATCTCTGCCGGCACACTTTAGAGCAAACCACAGCCATTGACGGCCAAAAAAAGGGCCTGGAAAATCAAATTGCCGCTTGCGAAGCCGCCGTCCCGAACCAGATCGCCGCCGTCGCGAGCCACCTACGCGAACACAACCAGATCGGTGTTGCGAGCCACCTCCGCTGCGACGAAACCAGAGCCAGCAGATGTCTCGCGAAACCAGGCTGCCACGACGAACCACCACACGTTGACGAAGCCACGCGTTGCAGAACCACTGCGAATCAGATCGACGACGAGGGCACTTTCTGACGCGAAATCCCCATCACTGCGGCGCCGGCCACCACGCAGCCACCTGCGACGAAAAAAGCTGCCTGGAGAAGACGCGAAACCAGACGCGAACACACCTACATTGCGAGAATCCTCCACCTCCGTTCCAAACAGAACCGCAGGCCACCGTGACAGAAATCGATGTCGATTGCGCCAATGCGACAGCCACCACGGTACCTGCAAAAAACCAGACCAGACAGACCCCCGCGAAGCAACTGATGAGTCATTATTTTCTTCTATTCCACTAGCCTTTGTGCACCCATTAGACAGTTGATTAGTGCTTAATTGTTCATCATTAGAGTGTTTTTCCTCTGTTGGGCTTTATTGGGCCACTGTTCCGAATTTGGACTAATTTCACATTATTTGGC
Organism: Vigna unguiculata; assembly: GCF_037176805.1. NCBI lineage: Eukaryota > Viridiplantae > Streptophyta > Magnoliopsida > Fabales > Fabaceae > Vigna > Vigna unguiculata. The sequence goes on along the minus strand of NC_140792.1, from coordinate 36,987,089 downwards.
CTAATTTTTGTTTTTAATTATTTTTAGGTATTTGGGTGAAGCAATTTTGGAGCTTGGACATTAATATTTAGTTGAAGAAACTTTCCACATCATTGCCACATCATTTCCATGTCATTTCCACGTCAGGAAAGTCAATGCAAAGTCAATGGGTCAACATTTGAGGCCCATAGTGGCATTTTTGTAATTCTGCGGCTTATAATGGCAGTTTTGTAATTCTGAGTGGCATGGGTGATATGACCCCGAATTAGGTCTGCATGAGAAGAAGGCAGCCGCTCATTCATCTTCAACCTCTCTTCAAAACCTCCATTTTCGTTCTCCAAGCTTCCATGGACGTCCCCCTTGCGGTTTTCCACGTTTTTGGCTCATTTTTACTGTTTTTATGCATATTTGACAGCACCCATTGAGGGTTTTTCGTTTGGAATTCGTTTTCTTGGTTGGGCAGTTCGGTTTGTGGATTTTATTGACTTGGAACAATACCCATTCATGGGGTTTTCGCATTTATATATGATAACACTGTTTTGCATTCCATTTAAGCTTTGAAATCTCAATTTTTGCTCTTAAATTGCGTTTTCAGATTTGAAGGGTTCTTGGTTCTTGGTTCTTGGTTCTGATTTTTGTGATTTCAGTTTTGAAGTGTTTAATTACTCATTTCCATGTCTAGCTAAATTCGTGTATTGACTCCTTGATGAAAAATGCAATGAAGCTTTGAGGTTGTGCTTGTTTTGTGAAATCTGCCATGTTTTTGTTCTGAATTCGTGGAATGCATGTGGTGAATCTGTCAATGCTTAATTTATAGAGTAATTGAATATGTTTTGTTTAAGATACGTTCATGCTTAATGTATGTAGCTTGGCTGTCACGAATTTAAGGATGTGTGCATTGCTTAATTGCATAATGAAGCTAGATTGTAATTTTCGCTTAGTGAATTATTATCTAGTGGATTGAGACAAGGCAGGGTTGGTGTTAATTTGGTGGCCTATGATAAGTGAAATTGCGTTTGAATCAGGGATGTCAATACGGTTTTAGTCACTGTAGCATCTAAATTAATCTATTGATTAGCATTCTGAATCTGTCTGCCAACCCCCCTCCCCCCTGTGTTTTATTGTTGTGTTCATCTGGAAAATTGGCTTTGAATGAAAATATTGGTCGTTGGGAGACGACTTGGTTCACTTTCATGTACTGCATTTAATATGTTTTAATTTTTGTGGGGTACGGCCTCTGTCAAATTTGGCGCCGTTGCCGGGGACCAATCATTTCGTTCAAAGTAAAATTTTCAGTGTGTTTGTGTTCTGTGTTTTGGTGTGTCTAGTTCAAGTGTGGTTGAGTTGGTATATGTTCATTGTGATGTTAATGTTGTGTTAAGTTCAGTGTCTGTTTCCATTCCTGTGTGTTTCTGTTTAGTGTAGTGAATAGTGTCGCGGCACGCATGAATAGTGTCATTTGTAGTAGTGAATAGTGTTTGAATAGTGTCTGAATCTGGCATTTAACTTCTGGATTTTTGTTTTGGTAGCTACGGAGCTTGTTTTAACTTGAAATTTTTTTTCCCCACTTCTAAGACGTTGAACTTGATAGGAAAAATAGCTAGAGCAATTGGTATGGTCTGAGTTAAGAGATTCAAAAAAATTTTGGACTGATTTTAAGTGAAACTTCAAAGGACCATAACTTTTGCTCTGGTTATCAGGTTTTTATCTTCTCCCACGCGCATGAACTAACCCCTAAACGGAATCTCTGCCGGCACACTTTAGAGCAAACCACAGCCATTGACGACCAAAAAAAGGGCCTGGAAAATCAAATTGCCGCTTGCGAAGCCGCCGTCCCGAACCAGATCGCCGCCGTCGCGAGCCACCTACGCGAACACAACCAGATCGGTGTTGCGAGCCACCTCCGCTGCGACGAAACCAGAGCCAGTAGATGTCTCGCGAAACCAGGCTGCCACGACGACCACCACAAGTTGACGAAGCCACGCGTTGCAGAACCACTGCGAATCAGATCGACGACGAGGGCACTTTCTGACGCGAAATCCCCATCACTGCGGCGCCGGCCACCACGCAGCCACCTGCGACGAAAAAAGCTGCCTGGAGAAGACGCGAAACCAGACGCGAACACATCTACATTGCGAGAATCCTCCACCTCCGTTCCAAACAGAACCGCAGGCCACCGTGACAGAAATTGATGTCGATTGCGCCAATGCGACAGCCACCACGGTACCTGCAAAAAACCAGACCAGACAGACCCCCGCGAAGCAACTGATGAGTCATTATTTTCTTCTATTCCACTAGCCTTTGTGCACCCATTAGACAGTTGATTAGTGCTTAATTGTTCATCATTAGAGTGTTTTTCATCTGTTGGGCTTTATTGGGCCACTATTCCGAATTTGGACTAATTTCACATTATTTGGCCTAATTTTTGTTTTTAATTATTTTTAGGTATTTGGGTGAAGCAATTTTGGAGCTTGGACATTAATATTTAGTTGAAGAAACTTTCCACATCATTGCCACATCATTTCCATGTCATTTCCACGTCAGCAAAGTCAATGCAAAGTCAATGGGTCAACATTTGAGGCCCATAGTGGCATTTTTGTAATTCTGCGGCTTATAATGGCAGTTTTGTAATTCTGAGTGGCATGGGTGATATGACCACGAATTAGGTCTGCATGAGAAGAAGGCAGCCGCTCATTCATCTTCAACCTCTCTTCAAAACCTCCATTTTCGTTCTCCAAGCTTCCATGGACGTCCCCCTTGCAGTTTTTCACGTTTTTGGCTCATTTTTACCGTTTTTATGCATATTTGACAGCAGCCATTGAGGGTTTTTCGTTTGGAATTCGTTTTCTCGGTTTGGCAGTTCGGTTTGTGGATTTTATTGACTTGGAACAATACCCATTCATGGGGTTTTCGCATTTATATATGATAACACTATTTTGCATTCCATTTAAGCTTTGAAATCTCAATTTTTGCTCTTAAATTGTGTTTTCAGATTTGAAGGGTTCTTGGTTCTTGGTTCTTGGTTCTGATTTTTGTGATTTCAGTTTTGAAGTGTTTAATTACTCATTTCCATGTCTAGCTAAATTCGTGTATTGACTCCTTGATGAAAAATGCAATGGAGCTTTGAGGTTGTGCTTGTTTTGTGAAATCTGCCATGTTTTTGTTCTGAATTCGTGGAATGCATGTGGTGAATCTGTCAATGCTTAATTTACAGAGTAATTGCATGTGTTTTGTTTAAGATGCGTTCATGCTTAATGTATGTAGCTTGGCTGTCACGAATTTAAGGATGTGTGCATTGCTTAATTGCATAATGAAGCTAGATTGTAATTTTCGCTTAGTGAATTATTATCTAGTGGATTGAGACAAGGCAGGGTTGGTGTTAATTTGGTGGCCTATGATAAGTGAAATTGCGTTTGAATCAGGGATGTCAATACGGTTTTAGTCACTGTAGCATTTAAATTAATCTATTGATTAGCATTCTGAATCTGTCTGCCAACCCCCCTCCCCCCTGTGTTTTATTGTTGTGTTCATCTGGAAAATTGGCTTTGAATGAAAATATTGGTCGTTAGGAGACGACTTGGTTCACTTTCATGTACTGCATTTAATATGTTTTAATTTGGTGGGGTACGGCCTCTGTCAAATTTGGCGCCGTTGTCGGGGACCAATCGTTTCGTTCAAAGTAAAATTTTCAGTGTGTTTGTGTTCTGTGTTTTGGTGTGTGTAGTTCAAGTGTGGTTGAGTTGGTATATGTTCATTGTGATGTTAATGTTGTGTTAAGTTCAGTGCCTGTTTCCATTCTTGTGTGTTTCTGTTTAGTGTAGTGAATAGTGTCGCGGCGCGCATGAATAGTGTCATTTGTAGTAGTGAATAGTGTTTGAATAGTGTCCGAATCTGGCATTTAACTTCTGGATTTTTGTTTTGGTAGCTACGGAGCTTGTTTTAACTTGAAATTTTTTTTCCCAACTTCTAAGACGTTGAACTTGATAGGAAAAATAGCTAGAGCAATTGGTATGGTCTGAGTTAAGAGATTCAAAAAAATTTTATACTGATTTTAAGTGAAACTTCAAAGGACCATAACTTTTGCTCTGGTTATCAGGTTTTTATCTTCTCCCACGCGCATGAACTAACCCCTAAACGGAATCTCTGCCGGCACACTTTAGAGCAAACCACAACCATTGACGGCCAAAAAAAGGACTTGGAAAATCAAATTGCCGCTTGCGAAGCCGCCGTCGCGGGCCACCTACGCGAACACAACTAGATCGGTGTTGCGAGCCACCTCCGCTGCGACGAAACCAGAGCCAGCAGATGTCTCGCGAAACCAGGCTGCCACGACGAACCACCACACGTTGACGAAGCCACGCGTTGCAGAACCACTGCGAATCAGATCGACGACGAGGGCACTTTCTGACGCGAAATCCCCATCACTGCGGCGCCGGCCACCACGCAGCCACCTGCGACGAAAAAAGCTGCCTGGAGAAGACGCGAAACCAGACGCGAACACATCTACATTGCGAGAATCCTCCACCTCCGTTCCAAACAGAACCGCAGGCCACCGTGACAGAAATCGATGTCGATTGCGCCAATGCGACAGCCACCACGGTACCTGCAAAAAACCAGACCAGACAGACCCCCGCGAAGCAACTGATGAGTCATTATTTTCTTCTATTCCACTAGCCTTTGTGCACCCATTAGACAGTTGATTAGTGCTTAATTGTTCATCATTAGAGTGTTTTTCATCTGTTGGGCTTTATTGGGCCACTATTCCGAATTTGGACTAATTTCACATTATTTGGCCTAATTTTTGTTTTTAATTATTTTTAGGTATTTGGGTGAAGCAATTTTGGAGCTTGGACATTAATATTTAGTTGAAGAAACTTTCCACATCATTGCCACATCATTTCCATGTCATTTCCACGTCAGCAAAGTCAATGCAAAGTCAATGGGTCAACATTTGAGGCCCATAGTGGCATTTTTGTAATTCTGCGGCTTATAATGGCAGTTTTGTAATTCTGAGTGGCATGGGTGATATGACCACGAATTAGGTCTGCATGAGAAGAAGGCAGCCGCTCATTCATCTTCAACCTCTCTTCAAAACCTCCATTTTCGTTCTCCAAGCTTCCATGGACGTCCCCCTTGCAGTTTTTCACGTTTTTGGCTCATTTTTACCGTTTTTATGCATATTTGACAGCACCCATTGAGGGTTTTTCGTTTGGAATTCGTTTTCTCGGTTTGGCAGTTCGGTTTGTGGATTTTATTGACTTGGAACAATACCCATTCATGGGGTTTTCGCATTTATATATGATAACACTATTTTGCATTCCATTTAAGCTTTGAAATCTCAATTTTTGCTCTTAAATTGTGTTTTCAGATTTGAAGGGTTCTTGGTTCTTGGTTCTTGGTTCTGATTTTTGTGATTTCAGTTTTGAAGTGTTTAATTACTCATTTCCATGTCTAGCTAAATTCGTGTATTGACTCCTTGATGAAAAATGCAATGGAGCTTTGAGGTTGTGCTTGTTTTGTGAAATCTGCCATGTTTTTGTTCTGAATTCGTGGAATGCATGTGGTGAATCTGTCAATGCTTAATTTACAGAGTAATTGCATGTGTTTTGTTTAAGATGCGTTCATGCTTAATGTATGTAGCTTGGCTGTCACGAATTTAAGGATGTGTGCATTGCTTAATTGCATAATGAAGCTAGATTGTAATTTTCGCTTAGTGAATTATTATCTAGTGGATTGAGACAAGGCAGGGTTGGTGTTAATTTGGTGGCCTATGATAAGTGAAATTGCATTTGAATCAGGGATGTCAATACGGTTTTAGTCACTGTAGCATTTAAATTAATCTATTGATTAGCATTCTGAATCTGTCTGCCAACCCCCCTCCCCCCTGTGTTTTATTGTTGTGTTCATCTGGAAAATTGGCTTTGAATGAAAATATTGGTCGTTGGGAGACGACTTGGTTCACTTTCATGTACTGCATTTAATATGTTTTAATTTGGTGGGGTACGGCCTCTGTCAAATTTGGCGCCGTTGTCGGGGACCAATCGTTTCGTTCAAAGTAAAATTTTCAGTGTGTTTGTGTTCTGTGTTTTGGTGTGTGTAGTTCAAGTGTGGTTGAGTTGGTATATGTTCATTGTGATGTTAATGTTGTGTTAAGTTCAGTGCCTGTTTCCATTCTTGTGTGTTTCTGTTTAGTGTAGTGGATAGTGTCGCGGCGCGCATGAATAGTGTCATTTGTAGTAGTGAATAGTGTTTGAATAGTGTCCGAATCTGGCATTTAACTTCTGGATTTTTGTTTTGGTAGCTACGGAGCTTGTTTTAACTTGAAATTTTTTTTCCCAACTTCTAAGACGTTGAACTTGATAGGAAAAATAGCTAGAGCAATTGGTATGGTCTGAGTTAAGAGATTCAAAAAAATTTTGGACTGATTTTAAGTGAAACTTCAAAGGACCATAACTTTTGCTCTGGTTATCAGGTTTTTATCTTCTCCCACGCGCATGAACTAACCCCTAAACGGAATCTCTGTCGGCACACTTTAGAGCAAACCACAACCATTGACGGCCAAAAAAAGGACTTGGAAAATCAAATTGCCGCTTGCGAAGCCGCCGTCGCGGGCCACCTACGCGAACACAACTAGATCGGTGTTGCGAGCCACCTCCGCTGCGACGAAACCAGAGCCAGCAGATGTCTCGCGAAACCAGGCTGCCACGACGAACCACCACACGTTGACGAAGCCACGCGTTGCAGAACCACTGCGAATCAGATCGACGACGAGGGCACTTTCTGACGCGAAATCCCCATCACTGCGGCGCCGGCCACCACGCAGCCAACTGCGACGAAAAAAGCTGCCTGGAGAAGACGCGAAACCAAACGCGAACACACCTACATTGCGAGAATCCTCCACCTCCGTTCCAAACAGAACCGCAGGCCACCGTGACAGAAATCGATGTCGATTGCGCCAATGCGACAACCACCAGGGTACCTGCAAAAAACCAGACCAGATAGACCCCCGCGAAGCAACTGATGAGTCATTATTTTCTTCTATTCCACTAGCCTTTGTGCACCCATTAGACAGTTGATTAGTGCTTAATTGTTCATCATTAGAGTGTTTTTCATCTGTTGGGCTTTATTGGGCCACTGTTCCGAATTTGGACTAATTTCACATTATTTGGCCTAATTTTTGTTTTTAATTATTTTTAGGTATTTGGGTGAAGCAATTTTGGAGCTTGGACTTTAATATTTAGTTGAAGAAACTTTCCACATCATTGCCACATCATTTCCATGTCATTTCCACGTCAGCAAAGTCAATGGGTCAACATTTGAGGCCCACAGTGGCATTTTTGTAATTCTGCGGCTTATAATGGCAGTTTTGTAATTCTGAGTGGCATGGGTGATATGACCACGAATTAGGTCTGCATGAGAAGAAGGCAGCCGCTCATTCATCTTCAACCTCTCTTCAAAACCTCCATTTTCGTTCTCCAAGCTTCCATGGACGTCCCCCTTGCGGTTTTTCACGTTTTTGGCTCATTTTTACCGTTTTTATGCATATTTGACAGCACCCATTGAGGGTTTTACGTTTGGAATTCGTTTTCTTGGTTGGGCAGTTCGGTTTGTGGATTTTATTGACTTGGAACAATACCCATTCATGGGGTTTTCGCATTTATATATGATAACACTGTTTTGCATTCCATTTAAGCTTTGAAATCTCAATTTTTGCTCTTAAATTGCGTTTTCAGATTTGAAGGGTTCTTGGTTCTTGGTTCTTGGTTCTGATTTTTTTGATTTCAGTTTTGAAGTGTTTAATTACTCAATTCCATGTCTAGCTAAATTCGTGTATTGACTCCTTGATGAAAAATGCATTGAAGCTTTGAGGTTGTGCTTGTTTTGTGAAATCTGCCATGTTTTTGTTCTGAATTCGTGGAATGCATGTGGTGAATCTGTCAATGCTTAATTTACAGAGTAATTGCATGTGTTTTGTTTAAGATACGTTCATGCTTAATGTATGTAGCTTGGGTGTCACGAATTTAAGGATGTGTGCATTGCTTAATTGCATAATGAAGCTAGATTGTAATTTTCGCTTAGTGAATTATTATCTAGTGGATTGAGACAAGGCAGGGTTGGTGTTAATTCGGTGGCCTATGATAAGTGAAATTGCGTTTGAATCAGGGATGTCAATACGGTTTTAGTCACTGTAGCATTTAAATTAATCTATTGATTAGCATTCTGAATCTGTCTGCCAACCCCCCTCCCCCCTGTGTTTTATTCTTGTGTTCATCTGGAAAATTGGCTTTGAATGAAAATATTGGTCGTTGGGAGACGACTTGGTTCACTTTCATGTACTGCATTTAATATGTTTTAATTTGGTGGGGTACGGCCTCTATCAAATTTGGCGCCGTTGCCGAGGACCAATCGTTTCGTTCAAAGTAAAATTTTCAGTGTGTTTGTGTTCTCTGTTTTGGTGTGTGTGTAGTTCAAGTGTGGTTGAGTTGGTATATGTTCATTGTGATGTTAATGTTGTGTTAAGTTCAGTGTCTGTTTCCATTCCTGTGTGTTTCTGTTTAGTGTAGTGAATAGTGTCACGGCGCGCATGAATAGTGTCATTTGTAGTAGTGAATAGTGTTTAAATAGTGTCCGAATCTGGCATTTAACTTCTGGATTTTAGTTTTGGTAGCTACGGAGCTTGTTTTAACTTGAAATTTTTTTCCCCACTTCTAAGACGTTGAACTTGATAGGAAAAATAGCTAGAGCAATTGGTATGGTCTGAGTTAAGAGATTCAAAAAAATTTTGGACTGATTTTAAGTGAAACTTCAAAGGACCATAACTTTTGCTCTGGTTATCAGGTTTTTATCTTCTCCCACGCGCATGAACTAACCCCTAAACGGAATCTCTGCCGGCACACTTTAGAGCAAACCACAGCCATTGACGGCCAAAAAAAGGGCCTGGAAAATCAAATTGCCGCTTGCGAAGCCGCCGTCCCGAACCAGATCGCCGCCGTCGCGAGCCACCTATGCGAACACAACCAGATCGGTGTTGCGAGCCACCTCCGCTGCGACGAAACCAGAGCCAACAGATGTCTCGTGAAACCAGGCTGCCACGACGAACCACCACACGTTGACGAAGCCACGCGTTGCAGAACCACTGCGAATCAGATCGACGACGAGGGCACTTTCTGACGCGAAATCCCCATCACTGCGGCGCCGGCCACCACGCAGCCACCTGCGACGAAAAAAGCTGCCTGGAGAAAACGTGAAACCAGACGCGAACACACCTACATTGCGAGAATCCTCCACCTCCGTTCCAAACAGAACCGCAGGCCACCGTGACAGAAATCGATGTCGATTGCGCCAATGCGACAGCCACCACGGTACCTGCAAAAAACCAGACCAGACAGACCCCCGCGAAGCAACTGATGAGTCATTATTTTCTTCTATTCCACTAGCCTTTGTGCACCCATTAGACAGTTGATTAGTGCTTAATTGTTCATCATTAGAGTGTTTTTCATCTGTTGGGCTTTATTGGGCCACTGTTCCGAATTTGGACTAATTTCACATTATTTGGCCTAATTTTTGTTTTTAATTATTTTTAGTTATTTGGGTGAAGCAATTTTGGAGCTTGGACATTAATATTTAGTTGAAGAAACTTTCCACATCATTGCCACATCATTTCCATGTCATTTCCACGTCAGCAAAGTCAATGGGTCAATATTTGAGGCCCATAGTGGCATTTTTGTAATTCTGCGGCTTATAATGGCAGTTTTGTAATTCTGAGTGGCATGGGTGATATGACCACGAATTAGGTCTGCATGAGAAGAAGGCAGCCGCTCATTCATCTTCAACCTCTCTTCAAAACCTCCATTTTCGTTCTCCAAGCTTCCATGGACGTCAGCCTTGCGGTTTTTCACGTTTTTGGCTCATTTTTACCGTTTTTATGCATATTTGACAGCACCCATTGAGGGTTTTACGTTTGGAATTCGTTTTCTTGGTTGGGCAGTTCGGTTTGTGGATTTTATTGACTTGGAACAATACCCATTCATGGGGTTTTCGCATTTATATATGATAACACTGTTTTGCATTCCATTTAAGCTTTGAAATCTCAATTTTTGCTCTTAAATTGCGTTTTCAGATTTGAAGGGTTCTTGGTTCTTGGTTCTTGGTTCTGATTTTTGTGATTTCAGTTTTGAAGTGTTTAATTACTCATTTCCATGTCTAGCTAAATTCGTGTATTGACTCCTTGATGAAAAATGCAATGAAGCTTTGAGGTTGTGTTTGTTTTGTGAAATCTGCCATGTTTTTGTTCTGAATTCGTGGAATGCATGTGGTGAATCTGTCAATGCTTAATTTACAGAGTAATTGCATGTGTTTTGTTTAAGATACGTTCATGCTTAATGTATATAGCTTGGCTGTCACGAATTTAAGGATGTGTGCATTGCTTAATTGCATAATGAAGCTAGATTGTAATTTTCGCTTAGTGAATTATTATCTAGTGGATTGAGACAAGGCAGGGTTGGTGTTAATTTGGTGGCCTATGATAAGTGAAATTGCGTTTGAATCAGGGATGTCAATACGGTTTTAGTCACTGTAGCATTTAAATTAATCTATTGATTAGCATTCTGAATCTGTCTGCCAACACCCCTCCCCCCTGTGTTTTATTGTTATGTTCATCTGGAAAATTGGCTTTGAATGAAAATATTGGTCTTTGGGAGACGACTTGGTTCACTTTCATGTACTGCATTTAATATGTTTTAATTTGGTGGGGTACGGTCTCTATCAAATTTGGCGCCGTTGCCGGGGACCAATCGTTTCGTTCAAAGTAAAATTTTCAGTGTGTTTGTGTTCTGTGTTTTGGTGTGTGTGTAGTTCCAGTGTGGTTGAGTTGGTATATGTTCATTGTGATGTTAATGTTGTGTTAAGTTCAGTGTCTGTTTCCATTCCTGTGTGTTTTTGTTTAGTGTAGTGAATAGTGTCGCGGCGCGCATGAATAGTGTCATTTGTAGTAGTGAATAGTGTTTGAATAGTGTCTGAATCTGGCATTTAACTTCTGGATTTTTGTTTTGGTAGCTACGGAGCTTGTTTTAACTTGAAATTTTTTTTCCCCACTTCTAAGACGTTGAACTTGATAGGAAAAATAGCTAGAGCAATTGGTATGGTCTGAGTTAAGAGATTCAAAAAAATTTTGGACTGATTTTAAGTGAAACTTCAAAGGACCATAACTTTTGCTCTGGTTATCAGGTTTTTATCTTCTCCCACGCGCATGAACTAACCCCTAAACGGAATCTCTGCCGGCACACTTTAGAGCAAACCACAGCCATTGACGGCCAAAAAAAGGGCCTGGAAAATCAAATTGCCGCTTGCGAAGCCGCCGTCCCGAACCAGATCGCCGCCGTCGCGAGCCACCTACGCGAACACAACCAGATCGGTGTTGCGAGCCACCTCCGCTGCGACGAAACCAGAGCCAGCAGATGTCTCACGAAACCAGGCTGCCACGACGAACCACCACACGTTGACGAAGCTACGCGTTGCAGAACCACTGCGAATCAGATCGACGACGAGAGGACTTTCTGACGCGAAATCCCCATCACTGCGGCGCCGGCCACCACGCAGCCACCTGCGACGAAAAAGCTGCCTGGAGAAGACGCGAAACCAGACGAGAACACACCTACATTGCGAGAATCCTCCACCTCCGTTCCAAACAGAACCGCAGGCCACCGTGACAGAAATCGATGTCGATTGCGCCAATGCGACAGCCACCACAGAACCTGCAAAAAACCAGACCAGACAGACCCCCGCGAAGCAACTGATGAGTCATTATTTTCTTCTATTCCACTAGCCTTTGTGCACCCATTAGACAGTTGATTAGTGCTTAATTGTTCATCATTAGAGTGTTTTTCATCTGTTGGGCTTTATTGGGCCACTGTTCCGAATTTGGACTAATTTCACATTATTTGGCCTAATTTTTGTTTTTAATTATTTTTAGGTATCTGGGTGAAGCCATTTTGGAGCTTGGACATTAATATTTAGTTGAAGAAACTTTCCACATCATTGCCACATCATTTCCATGTCATTTCCACGTCAGCAAAGTCAATGGGTCAACATTTAAGGCCCATAGTGGCATTTTTGTAATTCTGCGGCTTATAATGGCAGTTTTGTAATTCTGCGACTTATAATGGCAGTTTTGTACTTCTGAGTGGCATGGGTGATATGACCACGAATTAGGTCTGCATGAGAAGAAGGCAGCCGCTCATTCATCTTCAACCTCTCTTCAAAACCTCCATTTTCGTTCTCCAAGCTTCCATGGACGTCCCCCTTGCGGTTTTTCACGTTTTTGGCTCATTTTTACCGTTTTAATGCATATTTGACAGCACCCATTGAGGGTTTTACGTTTGGAATTCGTTTTCTTGGTTGGGCAGTTCGGTTTGTGGATTTTATTGACTTGGAACAATACCAATTCATGGGGTTTTCGCATTTATATATGATAACACTGTTTTGCATTCCATTTAAGCTTTGAAATCTCAATTTTTGCTCTTAAATTGCGTTTTCAGATTTGAAGGGTTCTTGGTTCTTGGTTCTTGGTTCTGATTTTTGTGATTTCTGTTTTGAAGTGTTTAATTACTCATTTCCATGTCTAGCTAAATTCGTGTACTGACTCCTTGATCAAAAATGCAATGAAGCTTTGAGGTTGTGCTTGTTTTGTGAAATCTGCCATGTTTTTGTTCTGAATTCGTGGAATGCATGTGGTGAATCTGTCAATGCTTAATTTACAGAGTAATTGCATGTGTTTTGTTTAAGATACGTTCATGCTTAATGTATGTAGCTTGGTTGTCACGAATTTAAGGATGTGTGCATTGCTTAATTGCATAATGAAGCTGGATTGTAATTTTCGCTTAGTGAATTATTATCTAGTGGATTGAGACAAGGCAGGGTTGGTGTTAATTTGGTGGCCTATGATAAGTGAAATTGCGTTTGAATCAAGGATGTCAATACGGTTTTAGTCACTGTAGCATTTAAATTAATCTATTGATTAGCATTCTGAATCTGTCTGCCAACCCCCCTACCCCCTGTGTTTTATTGTTGTGTTCATCTGGAAAATTGGCTTTGAATGAAAATATTGGTCGTTGGGAGACGACTTGGTTCACTTTCATGTACTGCATTTAATATGTTTTAATTTGGTGGGGTACGGCCTCTATCAAATTTGGCGCCGTTGCTGGGGACCAATCGTTTCGTTCCAAGTAAAATTTTCAGTTTGTTTGTGTTCTGTGTTTTGGTGTGTGTGTAGTTCAAGTGTGGTTGAGTTGGTATATGTTCATTTTGATGTTAATGTTGTGTTAAGTTCAGTGTCTGTTTCCATTCCTGTGTGTTTTTGTTTAGTGTAGTGAATAGTGTCGCGGCGCGCATGAATAGTGTCATTTGTAGTAGTGAATAGTGTTTGAATATTGTCTGAATCTGGCATTTAACTTCTGGATTTTTGTTTTGGTAGCTACGGAGCTTGTTTTAACTTGAAATTTTTTTTCCCCACTTCTAAGACGTTGAACTTGATAGGAAAAATAGCTAGAGCAATTGGTATGGTCTGAGTTAAGAGATTCAAAAAAATTTTGGACTGATTTTAAGTGAAACTTCAAAGGACCATAACTTTTGCTCTGGTTATCAGGTTCTTATCTTCTCCCACGCGCATGAACTAACCCCTAAACGGAATCTCTGCCGGCACACTTTAGAGCAAACCACAGCCATTGACGGCCAAAAAAAGGGCCTGGAAAATCAAATTGCCGCTTGCGAAGCCGCCGTCCCGAACCAGATCGCCGCCGTCGCGAGCCACCTATGCGAACACAACCAGATCGGTGTTGCGAGCCACCTCCGCTGCGACGAAACCAGAGCCAGCAGATGTCTCACGAAACCAGGCTGCCACGACGAACCACCACACGTTGACGAAGCTACGCGTTGCAGAACCACTGCGAATCAGATCGACGACGAGAGCACTTTCTGACGCGAAATCCCCATCACTGCGGCGCCGGCCACCACGCAGCCACCTGCGACGAAAAAGCTGCCTGGAGAAGACGCGAAACCAGACGAGAACACACCTACATTGCGAGAATCCTCCACCTCCGTTCCAAACAGAACCGTAGGCCACCGTGACAGAAATCGATGTCGATTGCGCCAATGCGACAGGCACCACAGAACCTGCAAAAAACCAGACCAGACAGACCCCCGCGAAGCAACTGATGAGTCATTATTTTCTTCTATTCCACTAGCCTTTGTGCATCCATTAGACAGTTGATTAGTGCTTAATTGTTCATCATTAGAGTGTTTTTCATCTGTTGGGCTTTATTGGGCCACTGTTCCGAATTTGGACTAATTTCACATTATTTGGCCTAATTTTTGTTTTTAATTATTTTTAGGTATCTGGGTGAAGCCATTTTGGAGCTTGGACATTAATATTTAGTTGAAGAAACTTTCCACATCATTGCCACATCATTTCCATGTCATTTCCACGTCAGCAAAGTCAATGGGTCAACATTTAAGGCCCATAGTGGCATTTTTGTAATTCTGCGGCTTATAATGGCAGTTTTGTAATTCTGCGGCTTATAATGGTAGTTTTGTAATTCTGAGTGGCATGGGTGATATGACCACGAATTAGGTCTGCATGAGAAGAAGGCAGCCGCTCATTCATCTTCAACCTCTCTTCAAAACCTCCATTTTCGTTCTCCAAGCTTCCATGGACGTCCCCCTTGCGGTTTTTCACGTTTTTGGCTCATTTTTACCGTTTTTATGCATATTTGACAGCACCCATTGAGGGTTTTACGTTTGGAATTCGTTTTCTTGGTTGGGCAGTTCGGTTTGTGGATTTTATTGACTTGGAACAATACCAATTCATGGGGTTGTCGCATTTATATATGATAACACTGTTTTGCATTCCATTTAAGCTTTGAAATCTCAATTTTTGCTCTTAAATTGCGTTTTCAGATTTGAAGGGTTCTTGGTTCTTGGTTCTTGGTTCTGATTTTTGTGATTTCAGTTTTGAAGTGTTTAATTACTCATTTCCATGTCTAGCTAAATTCGTGTACTGACTCCTTGATCAAAAATGCAATGAAGCTTTGAGGTTGTGCTTGTTTTGTGAAATCTGCCATGTTTTTGTTCAGAATTCGTGGAATGCATGTGGTGAATCTGTCAATGCTTAATTTACAGAGTAATTGCATGTGTTTTGTTTAAGATACGTTCATGCTTAATGTATGTAGCTTGGTTGTCACGAATTTAAGGATGTGTGCATTGCTTAATTGCATAATGAAGCTGGATTGTAATTTTCGCTTAGTGAATTATTATCTAGTGGATTGAGACAAGGCAGGGTTGGTGTTAATTTGGTGGCCTATGATAAGTGAAATTGCGTTTGAATCAGGGATGTCAATACGGTTTTAGTCACTGTAGCATTTAAATTAATCTATTGATTAGCATTCTGAATCTGTCTGCCAACCCCCCTCCCCCCTGTGTTTTATTGTTGTGTTCACCTGGAAAATTGGCTTTGAATGAAACTATTGGTCGTTGGGAGACGACTTGGTTCACTTTCATGTACTGCATTTAATATGTTTTAATTTGGTGGGGTACGGCCTCTATCAAATTTGGCGCCGTTGCTGGGGACCAATCGTTTCGTTCCAAGTAAAATTTTCAGTTTGTTTGTGTTCTGTGTTTTGGTGTGTGTGTAGTTCAAGTGTGGTTGAGTTGGTATATGTTCATTGTGATGTTAATGTTGTGTTAAGTTCAGTGTCTGTTTCCATTCCTGTGTGTTTCTGTTTAGTGTAGTGAATAGTGTCGCGGCGCGCATGAATAGTGTCATTTGTAGTAGTGAATAGTGTTTGAATAGTGTCTGAATCTGGCATTTAACTTCTGGATTTTTGTTTTGGTAGCTACGGAGCTTGTTTTAACTTGAAATTTTTTTTCCCCACTTCTAAGACGTTGAACTTGATAGGAAAAATAGCTAGAGCAATTGGTATGGTCTGAGTTAAGAGATTCAAAAAAATTTTGGACTGATTTTAAGTGAAACTTCAAAGGACCATAACTTTTGCTCTGGTTATCAGGTTTTTATCTTCTCCCACGCGCATGAACTAACCCCTAAACGGAATCTCTGCCGGCACACTTTAGAGCAAACCACAGCCATTGACGGCCAAAAAAAGGGTCTGGAAAATCAAATTGCCGCTTGCGAAGCCGCCGTCCCGAACCAGATCGCCGCCGTCGCGAGCCACCTATGCGAACACAACCAGATCGGTGTTGCGAGCCACCTCCGCTGCGACGAAACCAGAGCCAACAGATGTCTCGTGAAACCAGGCTGCCACGACGAACCACCACACGTTGACGAAGCCACGCGTTGCAGAACCACTGCGAATCAGATCGACGACGAGGGCACTTTCTGACGCGAAATCCCCATCACTGCGGCGCCGGCCACCACGCAGCCACCTGCGACGAAAAAAGCTGCCTGGAGAAGACGCGAAACCAGACGCGAACACACCTACATTGCGAGAATCCTCCACCTCCGTTCCAAACAGAACCGCAGGCCACCGTGACAGAAATCGATGTCGATTGCGCCAATGCGACAGCCACCACGGTACCTGCAAAAAACCAGACCAGACAGACCCCCGCGAAGCAACTGATGAGTCATTATTTTCTTCTATTCCACTAGCCTTTGTGCACCCATTAGACAGTTGATTAGTGCTTAATTGTTCATCATTAGAGTGTTTTTCATCTGTTGGGCTTTATTGGGCCACTGTTCCGAATTTGGACTAATTTCACATTATTTGGCCTAATTTTTGTTTTTAATTATTTTTAGGTATTTGGGTGAAGCCATTTTGGAGCTTGGACATTAATATTTAGTTGAAGAAACTTTCCACATCATTGCCACATCATTTCCATGTCATTTCCACGTCAGCAAAGTCAATGGGTCAACATTTGAGGCCCATAGTGGCATTTTTGTAATTCTGCGGCTTATAATGGCAGTTTTGTAATTCTGCGGCTTATAATGGCAGTTTTGTAATTCTGAGTGGCATGGGTGATATGACCACGAATTAGGTCTGCATGAGAAGAAGGCAGCCGCTCATTCATCTTCAACCTCTCTTCAAAACCTCCATTTTCGTTCTCCAAGCTTCCATGGACGTCCCCCTTGCGGTTTTTCACGTTTTTGGCTCATTTTTACCGTTTTTATGCATATTTGACAGCACCCATTGAGGGTTTTACGTTTGGAATTCGTTTTCTTGGTTGGGCAGTTCGGTTTGTGGATTTTATTGACTTGGAACAATACCCATTCATGGGGTTTTCGCATTTATATATGATAACACTGTTTTGCATTCCATTTAAGCTTTGAAATCTCAATTTTTGCTCTTAAATTGCGTTTTCAGATTTGAAGGGTTCTTGGTTCTTGGTTCTTGGTTCTGATTTTTGTGATTTCAGTTTTGAAGTGTTTAATTACTCATTTCCATGTCTAGCTAAATTCGTGTACTGACTCCTTGATCAAAAATGCAATGAAGCTTTGAGGTTGTGCTTGTTTTGTGAAATCTGCCATGTTTTTGTTCTGAATTCGTGGAATGCATGTGGTGAATCTGTCAATGCTTAATTTACAGAGTAATTGCATGTGTTTTGTTTAAGATACGTTCATGCTTAATGTATGTAGCTTGGTTGTCACGAATTTAAGGATGTGTGCATTGCTTAATTGCATAATGAAGCTGGATTGTAATTTTCGCTTAGTGAATTATTATCTAGTGGATTGAGACAAGGCAGGGTTGGTGTTAATTTGGTGGCCTATGATAAGTGAAATTGCGTTTGAATCAGGGATGTCAATACGGTTTTAGTCACTGTAGCATTTAAATTAATCTATTGATTAGCATTCTGAATCTGTCTGCCAACCCCCCTCCCCCCTGTGTTTTATTGTTGTGTTCATCTGGAAAATTGGCTTTGAATGAAAATATTGGTCGTTGGGAGACGACTTGGTTCACTTTCATGTACTGCATTTAATATGTTTTAACTTGGTGGGTACGGCCTCTATCAAATTTGGCGCCGTTGCCGAGGACCAATCGTTTCGTTCCAAGTAAAATTTTCAGTTTGTTTGTGTTCTGTGTTTTGGTGTGTGTGTAGTTCAAGTGTGGTTGAGTTGGTATATGTTCATTGTGATGTTAATGTTGTGTTAAGTTCAGTGTCTGTTTCCATTCCTGTGTGTTTCTGTTTAGTGTAGTGAATAGTGTCGCGGCGCGCATGAATAGTGTCATTTGTAGTAGTGAATAGTGTTTGAATAGTGTCTGAATCTGGCATTTAACTTCTGGATTTTTGTTTTGGTAGCTACGGAGCTTGTTTTAACTTGAAATTTTTTTTCCCCACTTCTAAGACGTTGAACTTGATAGGAAAAATAGCTAGAGCAATTGGTATGGTCTGAGTTAAGAGATTCAAAAAAATTTTGGACTGATTTTAAGTGAAACTTCAAAGGACCATAACTTTTGCTCTGGTTATCAGGTTTTTATCTTCTCCCACGCGCATGAACTAACCCCTAAACGGAATCTCTGCCGGCACACTTTAGAGCAAACCACAGCCATTGACGGCCAAAAAAAGGGCCTGGAAAATCAAATTGCCGCTTGCGAAGCCGCCGTCCCGAACCAGATCGCCGCCGTCGCGAGCCACCTATGCGAACACAACCAGATCGGTGTTGCGAGCCACCTCCGCTGCGACGAAACCAGAGCCAACAGATGTCTCGTGAAACCAGGCTGCCACGACGAACCACCACACGTTGACGAAGCCACGCGTTGCAGAACCACTGCGAATCAGATCGACGACGAGGGCACTTTCTGACGCGAAATCCCCATCACTGCGGCGCCGGCCACCACGCAGCCACCTGCGACGAAAAAAGCTGCCTGGAGAAGACGCGAAACCAGACGCGAACACACCTACATTGCGAGAATCCTCCACCTCCGTTCCAAACAGAACCGCAGGCCACCGTGACAGAAATCGATGTCGATTGCGCCAATGCGACAGCCACCACGGTACCTGCAAAAAACCAGACCAGACAGACCCCCGCGAAGCAACTGATGAGTCATTATTTTCTTCTATTCCACTAGCCTTTGTGCACCCATTAGACAGTTGATTAGTGCTTAATTGTTCATCATTAGAGTGTTTTTCATCTGTTGGGCTTTATTGGGCCACTGTTCCGAATTTGGACTAATTTCACATTATTTGGCCTAATTTTTGTTTTTAATTATTTTTAGGTATTTGGGTGAAGCCATTTTGGAGCTTGGACATTAATATTTAGTTGAAGAAACTTTCCACATCATTGCCACATCATTTCCATGTCATTTCCACGTCAGCAAAGTCAATGGGTCAACATTTGAGGCCCATAGTGGCATTTTTGTAATTCTGCGGCTTATAATGGCAGTTTTGTAATTCTGCGGCTTATAATGGCAGTTTTGTAATTCTGAGTGGCATGGGTGATATGACCACGAATTAGGTCTGCATGAGAAGAAGGCAGCCGCTCATTCATCTTCAACCTTTCTTCAAAACCTCCATTTTCGTTCTCCAAGCTTCCATGGACGTCCCCCTTGCGGTTTTTCACGTTTTTGGCTCATTTTTACCGTTTTTATGCATATTTGACAGCACCCATTGAGGGTTTTACGTTTGGAATTCGTTTTCTTGGTTGGGCAGTTCGGTTTGTGGATTTTATTGACTTGGAACAATACCCATTCATGGGGTTTTCGCATTTATATATGATAACACTGTTTTGCATTCCATTTAAGCTTTGAAATCTCAATTTTTGCTCTTAAATTGCGTTTTCAGATTTGAAGGGTTCTTGGTTCTTGGTTCTTGGTTCTGATTTTTGTGATTTCAGTTTTGAAGTGTTTAATTACTCATTTCCATGTCTAGCTAAATTCGTGTACTGACTCCTTGATCAAAAATGCAATGAAGCTTTGAGGTTGTGCTTGTTTTGTGAAATCTGCCATGTTTTTGTTCTGAATTCGTGGAATGCATGTGGTGAATCTGTCAATGCTTAATTTACAGAGTAATTGCATGTGTTTTGTTTAAGATACGTTCATGCTTAATGTATGTAGCTTGGTTGTCACGAGTTTAAGGATGTGTGCATTGCTTAATTGCATAATGAAGCTGGATTGTAATTTTCGCTTAGTGAATTATTATCTAGTGGATTGAGACAAGGCAGGGTTGGTGTTAATTTGGTGGCCTATGATAAGTGAAATTGCGTTTGAATCAGGGATGTCAATACGGTTTTAGTCACTGTAGCATTTAAATTAATCTATTGATTAGCATTCTGAATCTGTCTGCCAACCCCCCTCCCCCCTGTGTTTTATTGTTGTGTTCATCTGGAAAATTGGCTTTGAATGAAAATATTGGTCGTTGGGAGACGACTTGGTTCACTTTCATGTACTGCATTTAATATGTTTTAACTTGGTGGGGTACGGCCTCTATCAAATTTGGCGCCGTTGCCGAGGACCAATCGTTTCGTTCCAAGTAAAATTTTCAGTTTGTTTGTGTTCTGTGTTTTGGTGTGTGTGTAGTTCAAGTGTGGTTGAGTTGGTATATGTTCATTGTGATGTTAATGTTGTGTTAAGTTCAGTGTCTGTTTCCATTCCTGTGTGTTTCTGTTTAGTGTAGTGAATAGTGTCGCGGCGCGCATGAATAGTGTCATTTGTAGTAGTGAATAGTGTTTGAATAGTGTCCAAATCTGGCATTTAACTTCTGGATTTTTGTTTTGGTAGCTACGGAGCTTGTTTTAACTTGAAATTTTTTTTCCCCACTTCTAAGACGTTGAACTTGATAGGAAAAATAGCTTGAGCAATTGGTATGGTCTGAGTTAAGAGATTCAAAAAAATTTTGGACTGATTTTAAGTGAAACTTCAAAGGACCATAACTTTTGCTCTGGTTATCAGGTTTTTATCTTCTCCCACGCGCATGAACTAACCCCTAAACGGAATCTCTGCCGGCACACTTTAGAGCAAACCACAGCCATTGACGGCCAAAAAAAAGGCCTGGAAAATCAAATTACCGCTTGCGAAGCCGCCGTTCCGAACTAGATCGCCGCCGTTGCGACCCATTGTGGCATTTGTGTTATTCTGCGGCTTATAATGGCAGTTTTGTAATTCTGAGTGGCATGGGTGATATGACCACGAATTAGGTCTGCATGAGAAGAAGGCAGCCGCTCGTTCATCTTCAACCTCTCTTCAAAACCTCCATTTTCGTTCTCCAAGCTTCCATGGACGTCCCCCTTGCGGTTTTTCACGTTTTTGGCTCATTTTTACCGTTTTTATGCATATTTGACAGCACCCATTGAGGGTTTTACGTTTGGAATTCGTTTTCTTGGTTGGGCAGTTCGGTTTGTGGATTTTATTGACTTGGAACAATACCCATTCATGGGGTTTTCGCATTTATATATGATAACACTGTTTTGCATTCCATTTAAGCTTTGAAATCTCAATTTTTGCTCTTAAATTGCATTTTCAGATTTGAAGGGTTCTTGGTTCTTGGTTCTTGGTTCTGATTTTTGTGATTTCAGTTTTGAAGTGTTTAATTACTCATTTCCATGTCCAGCTAAATTCGTGTATTGACTCCTTGATGAAAAATGCAATGAAGCTTTGAGGTTATGCTTGTTTTGTGAAATCTGCCATGTTTTTGTTCTGAATTCGTGGAATGCATGTGGTGAATCTGTCAATGCTTAATTTACAGAGTAATTGCATGTGTTTTGTTTAAGATACGTTCATGCTTAATGTATGTAGCTTGGCTGTCACGAATTTAAGGATGTGTGCATTGCTTAATTGCATAATGAAGCTAGATTGTAATTTTCGCTTATTGAATTATTATCTAGTGGATTGAGACAAGGCAGGGTTGGTGTTAATTTGGTGGCCTATGATAAGTGAAATTGCATTTGAATCAGGGATGTCAATACGGTTTTAGTCACTGTAGCATTTAAATTAATCTATTGATTAGCATTCTGAATCTGTCTGCCAACCCCCCTCCCCCCTGTGTTTTATTGTTTTGTTCATCTGGAAAATTGGCTTTGAATGAAAATATTGGTCGTTGGGAGACGACTTGGTTCACTTTCATGTACTGCATTTAATATGTTTTAATTTGGTGGGGTACGGCCTCTATCAAATTTGGCGCCGTTGCCGGGGACCAATCGTTTCGTTCAAAGTAAAATTTTCAGTGTGTTTGTGTTCTGTGTTTTGGTGTGTGTGTAGTTCAAGTGTGGTTGAGTTGGTATATGTTCATTGTGATGTTAATGTTGTGTTAAGTTCAGTGTCTGTTTCCATTCCTGTGTGTTTCTGTTTAGTGTAGTGAATAGTGTCGCGGCGCGCATGAATAGTGTCATTTGTAGTAGTGAATAGTGTTTGAATAGTGTCCGAATCTGGCACTTAACTTCTGGATTTTTTTTTGGTAGCTACGAAGCTTGTTTTAACTTGAAATTTTTTTTCCCCACTTCTAAGACGTTGAACTTGATAGGAAAAATAGCTAGAGCAATTGGTATGGTCTGAGTTAAGAGATTCAAAAAAATTTTGGACTGATTTTAAGTGAAACTTCAAAGGACCATAACTTTTGCTCTGGTTATCAGGTTTTTATCTTCTCCCACGCGCATGAACTAACCCCTAAACGGAATCTCTGCCGGCACACTTTAGAGCAAACCACAGCCATTGACGGCCAAAAAAAGGGCCTGGAAAATCAAATTGCCGCTTGCGAAGCCGCCGTCCCCGAACCACATCGCCGCCGTCGCGAGCCACCTACGCGAACACAACCAGATCGGTGTTGCGAGCCACCTCCGCTGCGACGAAACCAGAGCCAGCAGATGTCTCGCGAAACCAGGCTGCCACGACGAACCACCACACGTTGACGAAGCCACGCGTTGCAGAACCACTACGAATCAGATCGACGACGAGGGCACTTTCTGACGCGAAATCCCCATCACTGCGGCGCCGGCCACCACGTAGCCACCTGCGACGAAGAAAGCTGCCTGGAGAAGACGCGAAACCAGACGCGAACACACCTACATTGCGAGAATCCTCCACCTCCGTTCTAAACAGAACCGCAGGCCACCGTGACAGAAATCGATGTCGATTGCGCCAATGCGACAGCCACCACGGTACCTGCAAAAAACCAGACCAGACAGACCCCCGCGAAGCAACTGATGAGTCATTATTTTCTTCTATTCCACTAGCCTTTGTGCACCCATTAGACAGTTGATTAGTGCTTAATTGTTCATCGTTAGAGTGTTTTTCATCTGTTGGGCTTTATTGGGCCACTATTCCGAATTTGGACTAATTTCACATTATTTGGCCTAATTTTTGTTTTTAATTATTTTTAGGTATTTGGGTGAAGCAATTTTGGAGGTTGGACATTAATATTTAGTTGAAGAAACTTTCCACATCATTGCCACATCATTTCCATGTCATTTCCACGTTAGCAAAGTCAATGGGTCAACATTTGAGGCCCATAGTGGCATTTTTGTAATTCTGCGGCTTATAATGGCAGTTTTGTAATTCTGAGTGGCATGGGTGATATGACCACGAATTAGGTCTGCATGAGAAGAAGGCAGCCGCTCATTCATCTTCAACCTCTCTTCAAAACCTCCATTTTCGTTCTCCAAGCTTCCATGGACGTCCCCTTTGCGGTTTTTCACGTTTTTGGCTCATTTTTACCGTTTTTATGCATATTTGACAGCACCCATTGAGGGTTTTACGTTTGGAATTCGTTTTCTTGGTTGGGCAGTTCGGTTTGTGGATTTTATTGACTTGGAACAATACCCATTCATGGGGTTTTCGCATTTATATATGATAACACTGTTTTGCATTCCATTTAAGCTTTGAAATCTCAATTTTTGCTCTTAAATTGCGTTTTCAGATTTGAAGGGTTCTTGGTTCTTGGTTCTTGGTTCTGATTTTTGTGATTTCAGTTTTGAAGTGTTTAATTACTCATTTCCATGTCTAGCTAAATTCGTGTATTGACTCCTTGATGAAAAATGCAATGAAGCTTTGAGGTTGTGCTTGTTTTGTGAAATCTGCCATGTTTTTGTTCTGAATTCGTGGAATGCATGTGGTGAATCTGTCAATGCTTAATTTACAGAGTAATTGCATGTGTTTTGTTTAAGATACGTTCATGCTTAATGTATGTAGCTTGGCTGTCACGAATTTAAGGATGTGTGCATTGCTTAATTGCATAATGAAGCTAGATTGTAATTTTCGCTTAGTGAATTATTATCTAGTGGATTGAGACAAGGCAGGGTTGGTGTTAATTTGGTGGCCTATGATAAGTGAAATTGCGTTTGAATCAGGGATGTCAATACAGTTTTAGTCACTGTAGCATTTAAATTAATCTATTGATTAGCATTCTGAATCTGTCTGCCAACCCCCCTCCCCCCTGTGTTTTATTGTTGTGTTCATCTGGAAAATTGGCTTTGAATGAAAATATTGGTCGTTGGGAGACGACTTGGTTCACTTTCATGTACTGCATTTAATATGTTTTAATTTGGTGGGGTACGGCCTCTATCAAATTTGGCGCCGTTGCCGGGGACCAATCGTTTCGTTCAAAGTAAAATTTTCAGTGTGTTTGTGTTCTGTGTTTTGGTGTGTGTGTAGTTCAAGTGTGGTTGAGTTGGTATATGTTCATTGTGATGTTAATGTTGTGTTAAGTTCAGTGTCTGTTTCCATTCCTGTGTGTTTCTGTTTAGTGTAGTGAATAGTGTCGCGGCGCGCATGAATAGTGTCATTTGTAGTAGTGAATAGTGTTTGAATAGTGTCTGAATCTGGCATTTAACTTCTGGATTTTTGTTTTGGTAGCTACGGAGCTTGTTTTAACTTGAAATTTTTTTTCCCCACTTCTAAGACGTTGAACTTGATAGGAAAAATAGCTAGAGCAATTGGTATGGTCTGAGTTAAGAGATTCAAAAAAATTTTGGACTGATTTTAAGTGAAACTTCAAAGGACCATAACTTTTGCTCTGGTTATCAGGTTTTTATCTTCTCCCACGCGCATGAACTAACCCATAAACGGAATCTCTGCCGGCACACTTTAGAGCAAACCACAGCCATTGACGGCCAAAAAAAGGGCCTGGAAAATCAAATTGCCGCTTGCGAAGCCGCCGTCCCGAACCAGATCGCCGCCGTCGCGAGCCACATACGCGAACACAACCAGATCGGTGTTGCGAGCCACCTCCGCTGCGACGAAACCAGAGCCAGCAGATGTCTCGCGAAACCAGGATGCCACGACGAACCACCACACGTTGACGAAGCCACGCGTTGCAGAACCACTGCGAATCAGATCGACGACGAGGGCACTTTCTGACGCGAAATCCCCATCACTGCGGCGCCGGCCATCACGCAGCCACCTGCGACGAAAAAAGCTGCCTGGAGAAGACGCGAACACACATACATTGCGAGAATCCTCCACCTCCATTCAAAACAGAACCGCAGGCCACCGTGACAGAAATCGATGTCGATTGCGCCAATGCGACAGCCACCACGGTACCTGCAAAAAACCAGACCAGACAGACCCCCGCGAAGCAACTGATGAGTCATTATTTTCTTCTATTCCACTAGACTTTGTGCACCCATTAGACAGTTGATTAGTGCTTAATTGTTCATCGTTAGAGTGTTTTTCATCTGTTGGGCTTTATTGGGCCACTGTTCCGAATTTGGACTAATTTCACATTATTTGGCCTAATTTTTGTTTTTAATTATTTTTAGGTATTTGGGTGAAGCAATTTTGGAGCTTGGACATTAATATTTAGTTGAAGAAACTTTCCACATCATTGCCACATCATTTCCATGTCATTTCCACGTCAGCAAAGTCAATGGGTCAACATTTGAGGCCCATAGTGGCATTTTTGTAATTCTGCGGCTTATAATGGCAGTTTTGTAATTCTGAGTGGCATGGGTGATATGACCACGAATTAGGTCTGCATGAGAAGAAGGCAGCCGCTCATTCATCTTCAACCTCTCTTCAAAACCTCCATTTTCGTTCTCCAAGCTTCCATGGACGTCCCCTTTGCGGTTTTTCACGTTTTTGGCTCATTTTTACCGTTTTTATGCATATTTGACAGCACCCATTGAGGGTTTTAGGTTTGGAATTCGTTTTCTTGGTTGGGCAGTTCGGTTTGTGGATTTTATTGACTTGGAACAATACCCATTCATGGGGTTTTCGCATTTATATATGATAACACTGTTTTGCATTCCATTTAAGCTTTGAAATCTCAAATTTTGCTCTTAAATTGCGTTTCAGATTTGAAGGGTTCTTGGTTCTTGGTTCTTGGTTCTTATTTTTGTGATTTCAGTTTTGAAGTGTTTCATTACTCATTTCCATGTCTAGCTAAATTCGTGTATTGACTCCTTGATGAAAAATGCAATGAAGCTTTGAGGTTGTGCTTGTTTTGTGAAATCTGCCATGTTTTTGTTCTGAATTCGTTGAATGCATGTGGTGAATCTGTCAATGCTTAATTTACAGAGTAATTGCATGTGTTTTGTTTAAGATACGTTCATGCTTAATGTATGTAGCTTGGCTGTCACGAATTTAAGGATGTGTGCATTGCTTAATTGCATAATGAAGCTAGATTGTAATTTTCGCTTAGTGAATTATTATCTAGTGGATTGAGACAAGGCAGGGTTGGTGTTAATTTGGTGGCCTATGATAAGTGAAATTGCGTTTGAATCAGGGATGTCAATACGGTTTTAGTCACTGTAGCATTGAAATTAATCTATTGATTAGCATTCTGAATCTGTCTGCCAACCCCCTCCCCCCTGTGTTTTATTGTTGTGTTCATCTGGAAAATTGGCTTTGAATGAAAATATTGGTCGTTGGGAGACTTGGTTCACTTTCATGTACTGCATTTAATATGTTTTAATTTGGTGGGGTACGGCCTCTATCAAAATTGGCGTCGTTGCCGGGGACCAATCGTTTCGTTCAAAGTAAAATTTTCAGTGTGTTTGTGTTCTGTGTTTTGGTGTGTGTGTAGTTCAAGTGTGGTTGAGTTGGTATATGTTCATTGTGATGTTAATGTTGTGTTAAGTTCAGTGTCTGTTTCCATTCCTGTGTGTTTTTGTTTAGTGTAGTGAATAGTGTCGCGGCGCGCATGAATAATGTCATTTGTAGTAGTGAATAGTGTTTGAATAGTGTCCGAATCTAGCATTTAACTTCTGGATTTTTGTTTTGGTAGCTACGGAGCTTGTTTTAACTTGAAATTTTTTTTCCCACTTCTAAGACGTTGAACTTGACAGCAAAAATAGCTAGAGCAATTGGTATGGTCTGAGTTAAGAGATTCAAAAAAAATTTGCACTGATTTTAAGTGAAACTTCAAAGGACCATAACTTTTGCTTTGGTTATCAGGTTTTTATCTTCTCCCACGCGCATGAACTAACCCCTAAACGGAATCTCTGCCGGCACACTTTAGAGCAAACCACAGCCATTGACGGCCAAAAAAAGGGCCTGGAAAATCAAATTGCAGCTTGCGAAGCCGCCGTCCCGAACCAGATCGCCGCCGTCGCGAGCCACCTATGCGAACACAACCAGATCGGTGTTGCGAGCCACCTCCGCTGCGACGAAACCAGAGCCAGCAGATGTCTCGCGAAACCAGGCTGCCACGACGAACCACCACACGTTGACGAAGCCACGCGTTGCAGAACCACTGCGAATCAGATCGACGACGAGGGCACTTTCTGACGCGAAATCCCCATCACTGCGGCGCCGGCCACCACGCAGCCACCTGCGATGAAAAAAGCTGCCTGGAGAAGACGCGAACACACCTACATTGCGAGAATCCTCCACCTCCGTTCCAAACAGAACCGCAGGCCACCGTGACAGAAATCGATGTCGATTGCGCCAATGCGACAGCCACCACGGTACCTGCAAAAAACCAGACCAGACAGACCCCCGCGAAGCAACTGATGAGTCATTATTTTCTTCTATTCCACTAGCCTTTGTGCACCCATTAGACAGTTGATTAGTGCTTAATTGTTCATCATTAGAGTGTTTTTCATCTGTTGGACTTTATTGGGCCACTGTTCCGAATTTGGACTAATTTCACATTATTTGGCCTAATTTTTGTTTTTAATTATTTTTAGGTATTTGGGTGAAGCAATTTTGGAGCTTGGACATTAATATTTAGTTGAAGAAACTTTCCACATCATTGCCACATCATTTCCATATCATTTCCACGTCAGCAAAGTCAATGGGTCAACATTTGAGGCCCATAGTGGCATTTTTGTAATTCTGCAGCTTATAATGGCAGTTTTGTAATTCTGAGTTGCATGGGTGATATGACCACGAATTAGGTCTGCATGAGAAGAAGGCAGCCGCTCATTCATCTTCAACCTCTCTTCAAAACCTCCATTTTCGTTCTCCAAGCTTCCATGGACGTCCCCCTTGCGGTTTTTCACGTTTTTGGCTCATTTTTACCGTTTTTATGCATATTTGACAGCACCCATTGAGGGTTTTACGTTTGGAATTCATTTTCTTGGTTGGGCAGTTCGGTTTGTGGATTTTATTGACTTGGAACAATACCCATTCATGGGGTTTTCGCATTTATATATGATAACACTGTTTTGCATTCCATTTAAGCTTTGAAATCTCAATTTTTGTTCTTAAATTGCGTTTTCAGATTTGAAGGGTTCTTGGTTCTTGGTTCTTGGTTCTTGGTTCTGATTTTTGTGATTTCAGTTTTGAAGTGTTTCATTACTCATTTCCATGTCTAGCTAAATTCGTGTATTGACTCCTTGATGAAAAATGCAATGAAGCTTTGAGGTTGTGCTTGTTTTGTGAAATCTGCCATGTTTTTGTTCTGAATTCGTGGAATGCATGTGGTGAATCTTTCAATGCTTAATTTACAGAGTAATTGCATGTGTTCTGTTTAAGATACGTTCATGCTTAATGTATGTAGCTTGGCTGTCACGAATTTAAGGATGTGTGCATTGCTTAATTGCATAATGAAGCTAGATTGTAATTTTCGCTTAGTGAATTATTATCTAGTGGATTGAGACAAGGCAGGGTTGGTGTTAATTTGGTGGCCTATGATAAGTGAAATTGCGTTTGAATCAGGGATGTCAATACGGTTTTAGTCACTGTAGCATTTAAATTAATCTATTGATTAGCATTCTGAATCTGTCTGCCAACCCCCCTCCCCCCTGTGTTTTATTGTTGTGTTCATCTGGAAAATTGGCTTTGAATGAAAATATTGGTCGTTGGGAGACGACTTGGTTCACTTTCATGTACTGCATTTAATATGTTTTAATTTGGTGGGGTACGGCCTCTATCAAAATTGGCGTCGTTGCCGGGGACCAATCGTTTCGTTCAAAGTAAAATTTTCAGTGTGTTTGTGTTCTGTGTTTTGGTGTGTGTGTAGTTCAAGTGTGGTTGAGTTGGTATATGTTCATTGTGATGTTAATGTTGTGTTAAGTTCAGTGTCTGTTTCCATTCCTGTGTGTTTTTGTTTAGTGTAGTGAATAGTGTCGCGGCGCGCATGAATAATGTCATTTGTAGTAGTGAATAGTGTTTGAATAGTGTCCGAATCTAGCATTTAACTTCTGGATTTTTGTTTTGGTAGCTACGGAGCTTGTTTTAACTTCAAATTTTTTTCCCCACTTCTAAGACGTTGAACTTGACAGCAAAAATAGCTAGAGCAATTGGTATGGTTTGAGTTAAGAGATTCAAAAAAAATTTGCACTGATTTTAAGTGAAACTTCAAAGGACCATAACTTTTGCTTTGGTTATCAGGTTTTTATCTTCTCCCACGCGCATGAACTAACCCCTAAACGGAATCTCTGCCGGCACACTTTAGAGCAAACCACAGCCATTGACGGCCAAAAAAAGGGCCTGGAAAATCAAATTGCAGCTTGCGAAGCCGCCGTCCCGAACCAGATCGCCGCCGTCGCGAGCCACCTACGCGAACACAACCAGATCGGTGTTGCGAGCCACCTCCGCTGCGACGAAACCAGAGCCAGCAGATGTCTCGCGAAACCAGGCTGCCACGACGAACCACCACACGTTGACGAAGCCACGCGTTGCAGAACCACTGCGAATCAGATCGACGACGAGGGCACTTTCTGACGCGAAATCCCCATCACTGCGGCGCCGGCCACCACGCAGCCACCTGCGACGAAAAAAGCTGCCTGGAGAAGACGCGAACACACCTACATTGCGAGAATCCTCCACCTCCGTTCCAAACAGAACCGCAGGCCACCGTGACAGAAATCGATGTCGATTGCGCCAATGCGACAGCCACCACGGTACCTGCAAAAAACCAGACCAGACAGACCCCCGCGAAGCAACTGATGAGTCATTATTTTCTTCTATTCCACTAGCCTTTGTGCACCCATTAGACAGTTGATTAGTGCTTAATTGTTCATCATTAGAGTGTTTTTCATCTGTTGGACTTTATTGGGCCACTGTTCCGAATTTGGACTAATTTCACATTATTTGGCCTAATTTTTGTTTTTAATTATTTTTAGGTATTTGGGTGAAGCAATTTTGGAGCTTGGACATTAATATTTAGTTGAAGAAACTTTCCACATCATTGCCACATCATTTCCATGTCATTTCCACGTCAGCAAAGTCAATGGGTCAACATTTGAGGCCCATAGTGGCATTTTTGTAATTCTGCGGCTTATAATGGCAGTTTTGTAATTCTGAGTTGCATGGGTGATATGACCACGAATTAGGTCTGCATGAGAAGAAGGCAGCCGCTCATTCATCTTCAACCTCTCTTCAAAACCTCCATTTTCGTTCTCCAAGCTTCCATGGACGTCCCCCTTGCGGTTTTTCACGTTTTTGGCTCATTTTTACCATTTTTATGCATATTTGACAGCACCCATTGAGGGTTTTACGTTTGGAATTCATTTTCTTGGTTGGGCAGTTCGGTTTGTGGATTTTATTGACTTGGAACAATACCCATTCATGGGGTTTTCGCATTTATATATGATAACACTGTTTTGCATTCCATTTAAGCTTTGAAATCTCAATTTTTGCTCTTAAATTGCGTTTTCAGATTTGAAGGGTTCTTGGTTCTTGGTTCTTGGTTCTTGGTTCTGATTTTTGTGATTTCAGTTTTGAAGTGTTTCATTACTCATTTCCATGTCTAGCTAAATTCGTGTATTGACTCCTTGATGAAAAATGAAATGAAGCTTTGAGGTTGTGCTTGTTTTGTGAAATCTGCCATGTTTTTATTCTGAATTCGTGGAATGCATGTGGTGAATCTTTCAATGCTTAATTTACAGAGTAATTGCATGTGTTTTGTTTAAGATACGTTCATGCTTAATGTGTGTAGCTTGGCTGTCACGAATTTAAGGATGTGTGCATTGCTTAATTGCATAATGAAGCTAGATTGTAATTTTCGCTTAGTGAATTATTATCTAGTGGATTGAGACAAGGCAGGGTTGGTGTTAATTTGGTGGCCTATGATAAGTGAAATTGCGTTTGAATCAGGGATGTCAATACGGTTTTAGTCACTGTAGCATTTAAATTAATCTTTTGATTAGCATTCTGAATCTGTCTGCCAACCCCCCTCCCCCTTGTGTTTTATTGTTGTGTTCATCTGGAAAATTGGCTTTGAATGAAAATATTGGTCGTTGGGAGACGACTTGGTTCACTTTCATGTACTGCATTTAATATGTTTTAATTTGGTGGGGTACGGCCTCTATCAAATTTGGCGCCGTTGCCGGGGACCAATCGTTTCGTTCAAAGTAAAATTTTCAGTGTGTTTGTGTTCTGTGTTTTGGTGTGTGTGTAGTTCAAGTGTGGTTGAGTTGGTATATGTTCATTGTGATGTTAATGTTGTGTTAAGTTCAGTGTTTGTTTCCATTCCTGTGTGTTTCTGTTTAGTGTAGTGAATAGTGTCGCGGCGCGCATGAATAGTGTCATTTGTAGTAGTGAATAGTGTTTGAATATTGTCCGAATCTGGCATTTAACTTCTGGATTTTTTTTTGGTAGCTACGGAGCTTGTTTTAACATGAAATTTTTTTCCCCACTTCTAAGACGTTGAACTTGATAGGAAAAATAGCTAGAGCAATTGGTATGGTCTGAGTTAAGAGATTCAAAAAAATTTGGACTGATTTTAAGTGAAACTTCAAAGGACCATAACTTTTGCTTTGGTTATCAGGTTTTTATCTTCTCCCACGCGCATGAACTAACCCCTAAACGGAATCTCTGCCGGCACACTTTAGAGCAAACCACAGCCATTGACGGCCAAAAAAAAGAGCCTGGAAAATCAAATTGCTGCTTGCGAAGCCGCCATCCCGAACCAGATCGCCGCCGTCGCGAGCCACCTACGCGAACACAACCAGATCGGTGTTGCGAGCCACCTCCGCTGCGACGAAACCAGAGCCAGCAAATGTCTCGCGAAACCAGGCTGCCACGACGAACCACCACACGTTGACGAAGCCACGCGTTGCAGAACCACTGCGAATCAGATCGACGACGAGGGCACTTTCTGACGCGAAATCCCCATCACTGCGGCGCCAGCCACCACGCAGCCACCTGCGACGAAAAAAGCTGCCTGGAGAAGACGCGAACACACCTACATTGCGAGAATCCTCCACCTCCGTTCCAAACAGAACCGCAGGCCACCGTGACAGAAATCGATGTCGATTGCGCCAATGCGACAGCCACCACGGTACCTGCAAAAAACCAGACCAGACAGACCCCCGCGAAGCAACTGATGAGTCATTATTTTCTTCTATTCCACTAGCCTTTGTGCACCCATTAGACAGTTGATTAGTGCTTAATTGTTCATCATTAGAGTGTTTTTCATCTATTGGGCTTTATTGGGCCACTGTTCCGAATTTGGACTAATTTCACATTATTTGGCCTAATTTTTGTTTTTAATTATTTTTAGGTATTTGGGTGAAGCAATTTTGGAGGTTGGACATTAATATTTAGTTGAAGAAACTTTCCACATCATTGCCACATCATTTCCATGTCATTTCCACGTCAGCAAAGTCAATGGGTCAACATTTGAGGCCCATAGTGGCATTTTTGTAATTCTGCGGCTTATAATGGCAGTTTTGTAATTCTGAGTGGCATGGGTGATATGACCACGAATTAGGTCTGCATGAGAAGAAGGCAGCCGCTCATTCATCTTCAACCTCTCTTCAAAACCTCCATTTTCGTTCTCCAAGCTTCCATGGACGTCCCCTTTGCGGTTTTTCACGTTTTTGGCTCATTTTTACCGTTTTTATGCATATTTGACAGCACCCATTGAGGGTTTTACGTTTGGAATTCGTTTTCTTGGTTGGGCAGTTCGGTTTGTGGATTTTATTGACTTGGAACAATACCCATTCATGGGGTTTTCGCATTTATATATGATAACACTGTTTTGCATTCCATTTAAGCTTTGAAATCTCAATTTTTGCTCTTAAATTGTGTTTTCAGATTTGAAGGGTTCTTGGTTCTGATTTTTGTGATTTCAGTTTTGAAGTGTTTAATTACTCATTTCCATTTCTAGCTAAATTCGTGTATTGACTCTTTGATGAAAAATGCAATGAAGCTTTGAGGTTGTGCTTGTTTGGTGAAATCTGCCATGTTTTTGTTCTGAATTCGTGGAATGCATGTGGTGAATCTGTCAATGCTTAATTTACAGAGTAATTGCATGTGTTTTGTTTAAGATACGTTCATGCTTAATGTTTGTAGCTTGGTTGTCACGAATTTAAGGATGTGTGCATTGCTTAATTGCATAATGAAGCTAGATTGTAATTTTCGCTTAGTGAATTATTATCTAGTGGATTGAGACAAGGCAGGGTTGGTGTTAATTTGGTGGCCTATGATAAGTGAAATTGCGTTTGAATCAGGGATGTCAATACGGTTTTAGTCACTGTAGCATTTAAATTAATCTATTGATTAGCATTCTGAATCTGTCTGCCAACCCCCCTCCCCCCTATGTTTTATTGTTGTGTTCATCTGGAAAATTGGCTTTGAATGAAAATATTGGTCGTTGGGAGACGACTTGGTTCACTTTCATGTACTGCATTTAATATGTTTTAATTTGGTGGGGTACGGCCTCTATCAAAATTGGCGTCGTTGCCGGGGACCAATCGTTTCGTTCAAAGTAAAATTTTCAGTGTGTTTGTGTTCTGTGTTTTGGTGTGTGTGTAGTTCAAGTGTGGTTGAGTTGGTATATGTTCATTGTGATGTTAATGTTGTGTTAAGTTCAGTGTCTGTTTCCATTCCTGTGTGTTTTTGTTTAGTGTAGTGAATAGTGTCGCGGCACAAATGAATAGTGTCATTTGTAGTAGTGAATAGTGTTTGAATAGTGTCCGAATCTGGCATTTAACTTCTGGATTTTTGTTTTGGTAGCTACGGAGCTTGTTTTAACTTGAAATTTTTTTCCCCACTTCTAAGACGTTGAACTTGACAGCAAAAATAGCTAGAGCAATTGGTATGGTCTGAGTTAAGAGATTCAAAAAAATTTTGCACTGATTTTAAGTGAAACTTCAAAGGACCATAACTTTTGCTCTGGTTATCAGGTTTTTATCTTCTCCCACGCGCATGAACTAACCCCTAAACGGAATCTCTGCCGGCACACTTTAGAGCAAACCACAGCCATTGATGGCCAAAAAAAGGGTCTGGAAAATCAAATTGCCGCTTGCGAAGCCGCCGTCCCGAACCAGATCGCCGCCGTCGCGAGCCACCTACGCGAACACAACCAGATCAGTGTTGCGAGCCACCTCCGCTGCGACGAAACCAGAGCCAGCAGATGTCTCGCGAAACCAGGCTGCCACGACGAACCACCACACGTTGACGAAGCCACGCGTTGCAGAACCACTGCGAATCAGATCGACGACGAGGGCACTTTCTGACGCGAAATCCCCATCACTGCGGCGCCGGCCACCACGCAGCCGTCTGCGACGAAAAAAGCTGCCTGGAGAAGACGCGAAACCAGACGCGAACACCCCTACATTGCGAGAATCCTCCACCTCCGTTCCAAACAGAACCGCAGGCCACCGTGACTGAAATCGATGTCGATTGCGCCAATGCGACAGCCACCACGGTACCTGCAAAAAACCAGACCAAACAGACCCCCGCGAAGCAACTGATGAGTCATTATTTTCTTCTATTCCACTAGCCTTTGTGCACCCATTAGACAGTTGATTAGTGCTTAATTGTTCATCATTAAAGTGTTTTTCATCTGTTGGACTTTATTGGGCCACTGTTCCGAATTTGGACTAATTTCACATTATTTGGCCTAATTTTTGTTTTTAATTATTTTTAGGTATTTGGGTGAAGCAATTTTGGAGCTTGGACATTAATATTTAGTTGAAGAAACTTTCCACATCATTGCCACATCATTTTCATGTCATTTCCACGTCAGCAAAGTCAATGGGTCAACATTTGAGGCCCATAGTGGCATTTTTGTAATTCTGCGGCTTATAATGGCAGTTTTTTAATTCTGAGTTGCATGGGTGATATGACCACGAATTAGGTCTGCATGAGAAGAAGGCAGCCGCTCATTCATCTTCAACCTCTCTTCAAAACCTCCATTTTCGTTCTCCAAGCTTCCATGGACGTCCCCCTTGCGGTTTTTCACGTTTTTGGCTCATTTTTACCGTTTTTATGCATATTTGACAGCACCCATTGAGGGTTTTACGTTTGGAATTCGTTTTCTTGGTTGGGCAGTTCGGTTTGTGGATTTTATTGACTTGGAACAATACCCATTCATGGGGTTTTCGCATTTATATATGATAACACTGTTTTGCATTCCATTTAAGCTTTGAAATCTAAATTTTTGCTCTTAAATTGCGTTTTCAGATTTGAAGGGTTCTTGGTTCTTGGTTCTTGGTTCTTGGTTCTTGGTTCTGATTTTTGTGATTTCAATTTTGAAGTGTTTCATTACTCATTTCCATGTCTAGCTAAATTCGTGTATTGACTCCTTGATGAAAAATGCAATGAAGCTTTGAGGTTGTGCTTGTTTTGTGAAATCTGCCATGTTTTTGTTCTGAATTCGTGGAATGCATGTGGTGAATCTTTCAATGCTTAATTTACAGAGTAATTGCATGTGTTTTGTTTAAGATACGTTCATGCTTAATGTATGTAGCTTGGCTGTCACGAATTTAAGGATGTGTGCATTGCTTAATTGCATAATGAAGCTAGATTGTAATTTTCGCTTAGTGAATTATTATCTAGTGGATTGAGACAAGGCAGGGTTGGTGTTAATTTGGTGGCCTATGATAAGTGAAATTGCGTTTGAATCAGGGATGTCAATACGGTTTTAGTCACTGTAGCATTTAAATTAATCTATTGATTAGCATTCTAAATCTGTCTGCCAACCCCCCTCCCCCCTGTGTTTTATTGTTGTGTTCATCTGGAAAATTGGCTTTGAATGAAAATATTGGTCGTTGGGAGACGACTTGGTTCACTTTCATGTACTGCATTTAATATGTTTTAATTTGGTGGGGTACGGCCTCTATCAAATTTGGCGCCGTTGCCGGGGACCAATCGTTTCGTTCAAAGTAAAATTTTCAGTGTGTTTGTGTTCTGTGTTTTGGTGTGTGTGTAGTTCAAGTGTGGTTGAGTTGGTATATGTTCATTGTGATGTTAATGTTGTGTTAAGTTCAGTGTTTGTTTCCATTCCTGTGTGTTTCTGTTTAGTGTAGTGAATAGTGTCGCGGCGCGCATGAATAGTGTCATTTGTAGTAGTGAATAGTGTTTGAATAGTGTCCGAATCTGGCATTTAACTTCTGGATTTTTTTTTTTGGTAGCTACGGAGCTTGTTTTAACTTGAAATTTTTTTCCCCACTTCTAAGACGTTGAACTTGATAGGAAAAATAGCTAGAGCAATTGGTATGGTCTGAGTTAAGAGATTCAAAAAAATTTCGACTGATTTTAAGTGAAACTTCAAAGGACCATAACTTTTGCTCTGGTTATCAGGTTTTTATCTTCTCCCACACGCATGAACTAACCGCTAAACGGAATCTCTGTCGGCACACTTTAGAGCAAACCACAGCCATTGACGGCCAAAAAAAGGGCCTGGAAAATCAAATTGCCGCTTGCGAAGCCGCCGTCCCGAACCAGATCGCCGCCGTCGCGAGCCACCTACGCGAACACAACCCGATCGGTGTTGCGAGCCACCTCCGCTGCGACGAAACCAGAGCCAGCAGATGTCTCGCGAAACCAGGCTGCCACGACGAACCACCACACGTTGATGAAGCCACGCGTTGCAGAACCACTGCGAATCAGATCGACGACGAGGGCACTTTCTGACGCGAAATCCCCATCACTGCGGCGCCGGCCACCACGCAGCCACCTGCGACGAAAAAAGCTGCCTGGAGAAGACGCGAAACCAGACGCGAACACACCTACATTGCGAGAATCCTCCTCCTCCGTTCCAAACAGAACCGCAGGCCACCGTGACAGAAAACGATGTCGATGGTGCCAATGCGACAGCCACCACGGTACCTGCAAAAAACCAGACCAGACAGACCCCCGCGAAGCAACTGATGAGTCATTATTTTCTTCTATTCCACTAGCCTTTGTGCACCCATTAGACAGTTGATTAGTGCTTAATTGTTCATCATTAGAGTGTTTTTCATCTGTTGGGCTTTATTGGGCCACTGTTCCGAATTTGGACTAATTTCACATTATTTGGCCTAATTTTTGTTTTTAATTATTTTTAGGTATTTGGGTGAAGCAATTTTGGAGCTTGGACATTAATATTTAGTTGAAGAAACTTTCCACATCATTGCCACATCATTTCAATGTCATTTCCACGTCAGCAAAGTCAATGGGTCAACATTTGAGGCCCAGAGTGGCATTTTTGTAATTCTGCGGCTTATAATGGCAGTTTTGTAATTCTGAGTGGCATGGGTGATATGACCACGAATTAGGTCTGCATGAGAAGAAGGCAGCCGCTCATTCATCTTCAACCTCTCTTCAAAACCTCCATTTTCGTTCTCCAAGCTTCCATGGACGTCCCCCTTGCGGTTTTTCACTTTTTTGGCTCATTTTTACCGTTTTTATGCATATTTGACAGCACCCATTGAGGGTTTTACGTTTGCAATTCGTTTTCTTGGTTGGGCAGTTCGGTTTGTGGATTTTATTGACTTGTAACAATACCCATTCATGGGGTTTTCGCATTTATATATGATAACACTGTTTCGCATTCCATTTAAGCTTTGAAATCTCAATTTTTGCTCTTAAATTGCGTTTTCAGATTTGAAGGGTTCTTGGTTCTTGGTTCTTGGTTCTGATTTTTGTGATTTCAGTTTTGAAGTGTTTAATTACTCATTTCCATGTCTAGCTAAATTCGTGTATTGACTCCTTGATGAAAAATGCAATGAAGCTTTGAGGTTGTGCTTGTTTTGTGAAATCTGCCATGTTTTTGTTCTGAATTCATGGAATGCATGTGGTGAATCTGTCAATGCTTAATTTACAGAGTAATTGCATGTGTTTTGTTTACGATACGTTCATGCTTAATGTATGTAGCTTGGCTGTCATGAATTTAAGGATGTGTGCATTGCTTAATTGCAAAATGAAGCTAGATTGTAATTTTCGCTTAGTGAATTATTATCTAGTGGATTGAGACAAGGCAGGGTTGGTGTTAATTTGGTGGCCTATGATAAGTGAAATTGCGTTTGAATCAGGGATGTCAATACGGTTTTAGTCACTGTAGCATTTAAATTAATCTATTGATTAGCATTCTGAATCTGTCTGCCAACCCCCCTCCCCCCTGTGTTTTATTGTTGTGTTCATCTGGAAAATTGGTTTTGAATGAAAATATTGGTCGTTGGGAGACGACTTGGTTCACTTTCATGTACTGCATTTAATATGTTTTAATTTGGTGGGGTACGGCCTCTATCAAATTTGGCGCCGTTGCCGGGGACCAATCGTTTCGTTCAAAGTAAAATTTTCAGTGTGTTTGTGTTCTGTGTTTTGGTGTGTGTGTAGTTCAAGTGTGGTTGAGTTGGTATATGTTCATTGTGATGTTAATGTTGTGTTAAGTTCAATGTCTGTTTCCATTCCTGTGTGTTTCTGTTTAGTGTAGTGAATAGTGTCGCGGCGCGCATGAATAGTGTCATTTGTAGTAGTGAATAGTGTTTGAATAGTGTCCGAATCTGGCATTTAACTTCTGGATTTTTGTTTTGGTAGCTACGGAGCTTGTTTTAACTTGAAATTTTTTTCCCCACTTCTAAGACGTTGAACTTGATAGGAAAAATAGCTAGAGCAATTGGTATGGTCTGAGTTAAGAGATTCAAAAAAATTTTGGACTGATTTTAAGTGAAACTTCAAAGGACCATAACTTTTGCTCTGGTTATCAGGTTTTTATCTTCTCCCACGCGCATGAACTAACCCCTAAACGGAATCTCTGCCGGCACACTTTAGAGCAAACCACAGCCATTGACGGCCAAAAAAAGGGCCTGGAAAATCAAATTGTCGCTTGCGAAGCCGCCGTCCCGAACCAGATCGCCGCCGTCGCGAGCCATCTACGCGAACACAACCAGATCGGTGTTGCGAGCCACCTCCGCTGCGACGAAACCAGAGCCAGCAGATGTCTCGCGAAACCAGGCTGCCACGACGAACCACCACACGTTGATGAAGCCACGCGTTGCAGAACCACTGCGAATCAGATCGACGACGAGGGCACTTTCTGACGCGAAATCCCCATCACTGCGGCGCCGGCCACCACGCAGCCACCTGCGACGAAAAAAGCTGCCTGGAGAAGACGCGAAACCAGACGCGAACACACCTACATTGCGAGAATCCTCCTCCTCCGTTCCAAACAGAACCGCAGGCCACCGTGACAGAAAACGATGTCGATGGTGCCAATGCGACAGCCACCACGGTACCTGCAAAAAACCAGACCAGACAGACCCCCGCGAAGCAACTGATGAGTCATTATTTTCTTCTATTCCACTAGCCTTTGTGCACCCATTAGACAGTTGATTAGTGCTTAATTGTTCATCATTAGAGTGTTTTTCATCTGTTGGGCTTTATTGGGCCACTGTTCCGAATTTGGACTAATTTCACATTATTTGGCCTAATTTTTGTTTTTAATTATTTTTAGGTATTTGGGTGAAGCAATTTTGGAGCTTGGACATTAATATTTAGTTGAAGAAACTTTCCACATCATTGCCACATCATTTCAATGTCATTTCCACGTCAGCAAAGTCAATGGGTCAACATTTGAGGCCCATAGTGGCATTTTTGTAATTCTGCGGCTTATAATGGCAGTTTTGTAATTCTGAGTGGCATGGGTGATATGACCACGAATTAGGTCTGCATGAGAAGAAGGCAGCCGCTCATTCATCTTCAACCTCTCTTCAAAACCTCCATTTTCGTTCTCCAAGCTTCCATGGACGTCCCCCTTGCGGTTTTTCACTTTTTTGGCTCATTTTTACCGTTTTTATGCATATTTGACAGCACCCATTGAGGGTTTTACGTTTGCAATTCGTTTTCTTGGTTGGGCAGTTCGGTTTGTGGATTTTATTGACTTGTAACAATACCCATTCATGGGGTTTTCGCATTTATATATGATAACACTGTTTCGCATTCCATTTAAGCTTTGAAATCTCAATTTTTGCTCTTAAATTGCGTTTTCAGATTTGAAGGGTTCTTGGTTCTTGGTTCTTGGTTCTGATTTTTGTGATTTCAGTTTTGAAGTGTTTAATTACTCATTTCCATGTCTAGCTAAATTCGTGTATTGACTCCTTGATGAAAAATGCAATGAAGCTTTGAGGTTGTGCTTGTTTTGTGAAATCTGCCATGTTTTTGTTCTGAATTCATGGAATGCATGTGGTGAATCTGTCAATGCTTAATTTACAGAGTAATTGCATGTGTTTTGTTTACGATACGTTCATGCTTAATGTATGTAGCTTGGCTGTCATGAATTTAAGGATGTGTGCATTGCTTAATTGCAAAATGAAGCTAGATTGTAATTTTCGCTTAGTGAATTATTATCTAGTGGATTGAGACAAGGCAGGGTTGGTGTTAATTTGGTGGCCTATGATAAGTGAAATTGCGTTTGAATCAGGGATGTCAATACGGTTTTAGTCACTGTAGCATTTAAATTAATCTATTGATTAGCATTCTGAATCTGTCTGCCAACCCCCCTCCCCCCTGTGTTTTATTGTTGTGTTCATCTGGAAAATTGGCTTTGAATGAAAATATTGGTCGTTGGGAGACGACTTGGTTCACTTTCATGTACTGCATTTAATATGTTTTAATTTGGTGGGGTACGGCCTCTATCAAATTTGGCGCCGTTGCCGGGGACCAATCGTTTCGTTCAAAGTAAAATTTTCAGTGTGTTTGTGTTCTGTGTTTTGGTGTGTGTGTAGTTCAAGTGTGGTTGAGTTGGTATATGTTCATTGTGATGTTAATGTTGTGTTAAGTTCAATGTCTGTTTCCATTCCTGTGTGTTTCTGTTTAGTGTAGTGAATAGTGTCGCGGCGCGCATGAATAGTGTCATTTGTAGTAGTGAATAGTGTTTGAATAGTGTCCGAATCTGGCATTTAACTTCTGGATTTTTGTTTTGGTAGCTACGGAGCTTGTTTTAACTTGAAATTTTTTTCCCCACTTCTAAGACGTTGAACTTGATAGGAAAAATAGCTAGAGCAATTGGTATGGTTTGAGTTAAGAGATTCAAAAAAATTTTGGACTGATTTTAAGTGAAACTTCAAAGGACCATAACTTTTGCTCTGGTTATCAGGTTTTTATCTTCTCCCACACGCATGAACTAACCCCTAAACGGAATCTCTGCCGGCACACTTTAGAGCAAACCACAGCCATTCACGGCCAAAAAAAGGGCCTGGAAAATCAAATTGTCGCTTGCGAAGCCGCCGTCCCGAACCAGATCACCGCCGTCGCGAGCCATCTACGCGAACACAACCAGATCGGTGTTGCGAGCCACCTCCGCTGCGACGAAACCAGAGCCAGCAGATGTCTCGCGAAACCAGGCTGCCACGACGAACCACCACACGTTGACGAAGCCACGCGTTGCAGAACCACTGCGAATCAGATCGACGACGAGGGCACTTTTTGACGCGAAATCCCCATCACTGCGGCGCCGGCCACCACGCAGCCACCTGCGACGAAAAAAGCTGCCTGGAGAAGACGCGAAACCAGACGCGAACACACCTACATTGCGAGAATCCTCCTCCTCCGTTCCAAACAGAACCGCAGGCC
Organism: Vigna unguiculata; assembly: GCF_037176805.1. Taxonomy (NCBI): domain Eukaryota; kingdom Viridiplantae; phylum Streptophyta; class Magnoliopsida; order Fabales; family Fabaceae; genus Vigna; species Vigna unguiculata. The sequence continues at coordinate 36,945,009 of NC_140792.1, read as the reverse complement.
ACCGTGACAGAAAACGATGTCGATGGTGCCAATGCGACAGCCACCACGGTACCTGCAAAAAACCAGACCAGACAGACCCCCGCGAAGCAACTGATGAGTCATTATTTTCTTCTATTCCACTAGCCTTTGTGCACCCATTAGACAGTTGATTAGTGCTTAATTGTTCATCATTAGAGTGTTTTTCATCTGTTGGGCTTTATTGGGCCACTGTTCCGAATTTGGACTAATTTCACATTATTTGGCCTAATTTTTGTTTTTAATTATTTTTAGGTATTTGGGTGAAGCAATTTTGGAGCTTGGACATTAATATTTAGTTGAAGAAACTTTCCACATCATTGCCACATCATTTCAATGTCATTTCCACGTCAGCAAAGTCAATGGGTCAACATTTGAGGCCCATAGTGGCATTTTTGTAATTCTGCGGCTTATAATGGCAGTTTTGTAATTCTGAGTGGCATGGGTGATATGACCACGAATTAGGTCTGCATGAGAAGAAGGCAGCCGCTCATTCATCTTCAACCTCTCTTCAAAACCTCCATTTTCGTTCTCCAAGCTTCCATGGACGTCCCCCTTGCGGTTTTTCACTTTTTTGGCTCATTTTTACCGTTTTTATGCATATTTGACAGCACCCATTGAGGGTTTTACGTTTGCAATTCGTTTTCTTGGTTGGGCAGTTCGGTTTGTGGATTTTATTGACTTGTAACAATACCCATTCATGGGGTTTTCGCATTTATATATGATAACACTGTTTCGCATTCCATTTAAGCTTTGAAATCTCAATTTTTGCTCTTAAATTGCGTTTTCAGATTTGAAGGGTTCTTGGTTCTTGGTTTTTGGTTCTGATTTTTGTGATTTCAGTTTTGAAGTGTTTAATTACTCATTTCCATGTCTAGCTAAATTCGTGTATTGACTCCTTGATGAAAAATGCAATGAAGCTTTGAGGTTGTGCTTGTTTTGTGAAATCTGCCATGTTTTTGTTCTGAATTCATGGAATGCATGTGGTGAATCTGTCAATGCTTAATTTACAGAGTAATTGCATGTGTTTTGTTTACGATACGTTCATGCTTAATGTATGTAGCTTGGCTGTCATGAATTTAAGGATGTGTGCATTGCTTAATTGCAAAATGAAGCTAGATTGTAATTTTCGCTTAGTGAATTATTATCTAGTGGATTGAGACAAGGCAGGGTTGGTGTTAATTTGGTGGCCTATGATAAGTGAAATTGCGTTTGAATCAGGGATGTCAATACGGTTTTAGTCACTGTAGCATTTAAATTAATCTATTGATTAGCATTCTGAATCTGTCTGCCAACCCCCCTCCCCCCTGTGTTTTATTGTTGTGTTCATCTGGAAAATTGGCTTTGAATGAAAATATTGGTCGTTGGGAGACGACTTGGTTCACTTTCATGTACTGCATTTAATATGTTTTAATTTGGTGGGGTACGGCCTCTATCAAATTTGGCGTCGTTGCCGGGGACCAATCGTTTCGTTCAAAGTAAAATTTTCAGTGTGTTTGTGTTCTGTGTTTTGGTGTGTGTGTAGTTCAAGTGTGGTTGAGTTGGTATATGTTCATTGTGATGTTAATGTTGTGTTAAGTTCAATGTCTGTTTCCATTCCTGTGTGTTTCTGTTTAGTGTAGTGAATAGTGTCGCGGCGCGCATGAATAGTGTCATTTGTAGTAGTGAATAGTGTTTGAATAGTGTCCGAATCTGGCATTTAACTTCTGGATTTTTGTTTTGGTAGCTACGGAGCTTGTTTTAACTTGAAATTTTTTTCCCCACTTCTAAGACGTTGAACTTGATAGGAAAAATAGCTAGAGCAATTGGTATGGTTTGAGTTAAGAGATTCAAAAAAATTTTGGACTGATTTTAAGTGAAACTTCAAAGGACCATAACTTTTGCTCTGGTTATCAGGTTTTTATCTTCTCCCACACGCATGAACTAACCCCTAAACGGAATCTCTGCCGGCACACTTTAGAGCAAACCACAGCCATTCACGGCCAAAAAAAGGGCCTGGAAAATCAAATTGTCGCTTGCGAAGCCGCCGTCCCGAACCAGATCGCCGCCGTCGCGAGCCATCTACGCGAACACAACCAGATCGGTGTTGCGAGCCACCTCCGCTGCGACGAAACCAGAGCCAGCAGATGTCTCGCGAGACCAGGCTGCCACGACGAACCACCACACGTTGACGAAGCCACGCGTTGCAGAACCACTGCGAATCAGATCGACGACGAGGGCACTTTCTGACGCGAAATCCCCATCACTGCGGCGCCGGCCACCACGCAGCCACCTGCGACGAAAAAAGCTGCCTGGAGAAGATGCGAAACCAGACGCGAACACACCTACATTGCGAGAATCCTCCTCCTCCGTTCCAAACAGAACCGCAGGCCACCGTGACAGAAAACGATGTCGATGGTGCCAATGCGACAGCCACCACGGTACCTGCAAAAAACCAGACCAGACAGACCCCCGCGAAGCAACTGATGAGTCATTATTTTCTTCTATTCCACTAGCCTTTGTGCACCCATTAGACAGTTGATTAGTGCTTAATTGTTCATCATTAGAGTGTTTTTCATCTGTTGGGCTTTATTGGGCCACTGTTCCGAATTTGGACTAATTTCACATTATTTGGCCTAATTTTTGTTTTTAATTATTTTTAGGTATTTGGGTGAAGCAATTTTGGAGCTTGGACATTAATATTTAGTTGAAGAAACTTTCCACATCATTGCCACATCATTTCAATGTCATTTCCACGTCAGCAAAGTCAATGGGTCAACATTTGAGGCCCATAGTGGCATTTTTGTAATTCTGCGGCTTATAATGGCAGTTTTGTAATTCTGAGTGGCATGGGTGATATGACCACGAATTAGGTCTGCATGAGAAGAAGGCAGCCGCTCATTCATCTTCAACCTCTCTTCAAAACCTCCATTTTCGTTCTCCAAGCTTCCATGGACGTCCCCCTTGCGGTTTTTCACTTTTTTGGCTCATTTTTACCGTTTTTATGCATATTTGACAGCACCCATTGAGGGTTTTACGTTTGCAATTCGATTTCTTGGTTGGGCAGTTCGGTTTGTGGATTTTATTGACTTGTAACAATACCCATTCATGGGGTTTTCGCATTTATATATGATAACACTGTTTCGCATTCCATTTAAGCTTTGAAATCTCAATTTTTGCTCTTAAATTGCGTTTTCAGATTTGAAGGGTTCTTGGTTCTTGGTTCTGATTTTTGTGATTTCAGTTTTGAAGTGTTTAATTACTCATTTCCATGTCTAGCTAAATTCGTGTATTGACTCCTTGATGAAAAATGCAATGAAGCTTTGAGGTTGTCCTTGTTTTGTGAAATCTGCCATGTTTTTGTTCTGAATTCATGGAATGCATGTGGTGAATCTGTCAATGCTTAATTTACAGAGTAATTGCATGTGTTTTGTTTACGATACGTTCATGCTTAATGTATGTAGCTTGGCTGTCATGAATTTAAGGATGTGTGCATTGCTTAATTGCAAAATGAAGCTAGATTGTAATTTTCGCTTAGTGAATTATTATCTAGTGGATTGAGACAAGGCAGGGTTGGTGTTAATTTGGTGGCCTATGATAAGTGAAATTGCGTTTGAATCAGGGATGTCAATACGGTTTTAGACACTGTAGCATTTAAATTAATCTATTGATTAGCATTCTGAATCTGTCTGCCAACCCCCCTCCCCCCTGTGTTTTATTGTTGTGTTCATCTGGAAAATTGGCTTTGAATGAAAATATTGGTCGTTGGGAGACAACTTGGTTCACTTTCATGTACTGCATTTAATATGTTTTAATTTGGTGGGGTACGGCCTCTATCAAATTTGGCGCCGTTGCCGGGGACCAATCGTTTCGTTCAAAGTAAAATTTTCAGTGTGTTTGTGTTCTGTGTTTTGGTGTGTGTGTAGTTCAAGTGTGGTTGAGTTGGTATATGTTCATTGTGATGTTAATGTTGTGTTAAGTTCAATGTCTGTTTCCATTCCTGTGTGTTTCTGTTTAGTGTAGTGAATAGTGTCGCGGCGCGCATGAATAATGTCATTTGTAGTAGTGAATAGTGTTTGAATAGTGTCCGAATCTGGCATTTAACTTCTGGATTTTTGTTTTGGTAGCTACGGAGCTTGTTTTAACTTGAAATTTTTTTCCCCACTTCTAAGACGTTGAACTTGATAGGAAAAATAGCTAGAGCAATTGGTATGGTTTGAGTTAAGAGATTCAAAAAAATTTTGGACTGATTTTAAGTGAAACTTCAAAGGACCATAACTTTTGCTCTGGTTATCAGGTTTTTATCTTCTCCCACGCGCATGAACTAACCCCTAAACGGAATCTCTGCCGGCACACTTTAGAGCAAACCACAGCCATTGACGGCCAAAAAAAGGGCCTGGAAAATCAAATTGCCGCTTGCGAAGCCGCCGTCCCGAACCAGATCGCCGCCGTCGCGAGCCACCTATGCGAACACAACCAGATCGGTGTTGCGAGCCACCTCCGCTGCGACGAAACCAGAGCCAGCAGATGTCTCGCGAAACCAGGCTTCCACGACGAACCACCACACGTTGACGAAGCCACGCGTTGCAGAACCACTGCGAATCAGATCGACGACGAGGGCACTTTCTGACGCGAAATCCCCATCACTGCGGCGCCGGCCACCACGCAGCCACCTCCGACGAAAAAAGCTGCCTGGAGAAGACGCGAAACCAGACGCGAACACACCTACATTGCGAGAATCCTCCTCCTCCGTTCCAAACAGAACCGCAGGCCACCGTGACAGAAAACGATGTTGATGGTGCCAATGCGACAGCCACCACGGTACCTGCAAAAAACCAGACCAGACAGACCCCCGCGAAGCAACTGATGAGTCATTATTTTCTTCTATTCCACTAGCCTTTGTGCACCCATTAGACAGTTGATTAGTGCTTAATTGTTCATCATTAGAGTGTTTTTCATCTGTTGGGCTTTATTGGGCCACTGTTCCGAATTTGGACTAATTTCACATTATTTGGCCTAATTTTTGTTTTTAATTATTTTTAGGTATTTGGGTGAAGCAATTTTGGAGCTTGGACATTAATATTTAGTTGAAGAAACTTTCCACATCATTGCCACATCATTTCAATGTCATTTCCACGTCAGCAAAGTCAATGGGTCAACATTTGAGGCCCATAGTGGCATTTTTGTAATTCTGCGGCTTATAATGGCAGTTTTGTAATTCTGAGTGGCATGGGTGATATGACCACGAATTAGGTCTGCATGAGAAGAAGGCAGCCGCTCATTCATCTTCAACCTCTCTTCAAAACCTCCATTTTCGTTCTCCAAGCTTCCATGGACGTCCCCCTTGCGGTTTTTCACTTTTTTGGCTCATTTTTACCGTTTTTATGCATATTTGACAGCACCCATTGAGGGTTTTACGTTTGCAATTCGTTTTCTTGGTTGGGCAGTTCGGTTTGTGGATTTTATTGACTTGTAACAATACCCATTCATGGGGTTTTCGCATTTATATATGATAACACTGTTTCGCATTCCATTTAAGCTTTGAAATCTCAATTTTTGCTCTTAAATTGCGTTTTCAGATTTGAAGGGTTCTTGGTTCTTGGTTCTTGGTTCTGATTTTTGTGATTTCAGTTTTGAAGTGTTTAATTACTCATTTCCATGTCTAGCTAAATTCGTGTATTGACTCCTTGATGAAAAATGCAATGAAGCTTTGAGGTTGTGCTTGTTTTGTGAAATCTGCCATGTTTTTGTTCTGAATTCATGGAATGCATGTGGTGAATCTGTCAATGCTTAATTTACAGAGTAATTGCATGTGTTTTGTTTACGATACGTTCATGCTTAATGTATGTAGCTTGGCTGTCATGAATTTAAGGATGTGTCCATTGCTTAATTGCAAAATGAAGCTAGATTGTAATTTTCGCTTAGTGAATTATTATCTAGTGGATTGAGACAAGGCATGGTTGGTGTTAATTTGGTGGCCTATGATAAGTGAAATTGCGTTTGAATCAGGGATGTCAATACGGTTTTAGTCACTGTAGCATTTAAATTAATCTATTGATTAGCATTCTGAATCTGTCTGCCAACCCCCCTCCCCCCTGTGTTTTATTGTTGTGTTCATCTGGAAAATTGGCTTTGAATGAAAATATTGGTCGTTGGGAGACGACTTGGTTCACTTTCATGTACTGCATTTAATATGTTTTAATTTGGTGGGGTACGGCCTCTATCAAATTTGGCGCCGTTGCCGGGGACCAATCGTTTCGTTCAAAGTAAAATTTTCAGTGTGTTTGTGTTCTGTGTTTTGGTGTGTGTGTAGTTCAAGTGTGGTTGAGTTGGTATATGTTCATTGTGATGTTAATGTTGTGTTAAGTTCAATGTCTGTTTCCATTCCTGTGTGTTTCTGTTTAGTGTAGTGAATAGTGTCGCGGCGCGCATGAATAATGTCATTTGTAGTAGTGAATAGTGTTTGAATAGTGTCCGAATCTGGCATTTAACTTCTGGATTTTTGTTTTGGTAGCTACGGAGCTTGTTTTAACTTGAAATTTTTTTCCCCACTTCTAAGACGTTGAACTTGATAGGAAAAATAGCTAGAGCAATTGGTATGGTGTGAGTTAAGAGATTCAAAAAAATTTTGGACTGATTTTAAGTGAAACTTCAAAGGACCATAACTTTTGCTCTGGTTATCAGGTTTTTATCTTCTCCCACGCGCATGAACTAACCCCTAAACGGAATCTCTGCCGGCACACTTTAGAGCAAACCACAGCCATTGACGGCCAAAAAAAGGGCCTGGAAAATCAAATTGCCGCTTGCGAAGCCGCCGTCCCGAACCAGATCGCCGCCGTCGCGAGCCACCTATGCGAACACAACCAGATCGGTGTTGCGAGCCACCTCCGCTGCGACGAAACCAGAGCCAGCAGATGTCTCGCGAAACCAGGCTTCCACGACGAACCACCACACGTTGACGAAGCCACGCGTTGCAGAACCACTGCGAATCAGATCGACGACGAGGGCACTTTCTGACGCGAAATCCCCATCACTGCGGCGCCGGCCACCACGCAGCCACCTCCGACGAAAAAAGCTGCCTGGAGAAGACGCGAAACCAGACGCGAACACACCTACATTGCGAGAATCCTCCTCCTCCGTTCCAAACAGAACCGCAGGCCACCGTGACAGAAAACGATGTTGATGGTGCCAATGCGACAGCCACCACGGTACCTGCAAAAAACCAGACCAGACAGACCCCCGCGAAGCAACTGATGAGTCATTATTTTCTTCTATTCCACTAGCCTTTGTGCACCCATTAGACAGTTGATTAGTGCTTAATTGTTCATCATTAGAGTGTTTTTCATCTGTTGGGCTTTATTGGGCCACTGTTCCGAATTTGGACTAATTTCACATTATTTGGCCTAATTTTTGTTTTTAATTATTTTTAGGTATTTGGGTGAAGCAATTTTGGAGCTTGGACATTAATATTTAGTTGAAGAAACTTTCCACATCATTGCCACATCATTTCAATGTCATTTCCACGTCAGCAAAGTCAATGGGTCAACATTTGAGGCCCATAGTGGCATTTTTGTAATTCTGCGGCTTATAATGGCAGTTTTGTAATTCTGAGTGGCATGGGTGATATGACCACGAATTAGGTCTGCATGAGAAGAAGGCAGCCGCTCATTCATCTTCAACCTCTCTTCAAAACCTCCATTTTCGTTCTCCAAGCTTCCATGGACGTCCCCCTTGCGGTTTTTCACTTTTTTGGCTCATTTTTACCGTTTTTATGCATATTTGACAGCACCCATTGAGGGTTTTACGTTTGCAATTCGTTTTCTTGGTTGGGCAGTTCGGTTTGTGGATTTTATTGACTTGTAACAATACCCATTCATGGGGTTTTCGCATTTATATATGATAACACTGTTTCGCATTCCATTTAAGCTTTGAAATCTCAATTTTTGCTCTTAAATTGCGTTTTCAGATTTGAAGGGTTCTTGGTTCTTGGTTCTTGGTTCTGATTTTTGTGATTTCAGTTTTGAAGTGTTTAATTACTCATTTCCATGTCTAGCTAAATTCGTGTATTGACTCCTTGATGAAAAATGCAATGAAGCTTTGAGGTTGTGCTTGTTTTGTGAAATCTGCCATGTTTTTGTTCTGAATTCATGGAATGCATGTGGTGAATCTGTCAATGCTTAATTTACAGAGTAATTGCATGTGTTTTGTTTACGATACGTTCATGCTTAATGTATGTAGCTTGGCTGTCATGAATTTAAGGATGTGTGCATTGCTTAATTGCAAAATGAAGCTAGATTGTAATTTTCGCTTAGTGAATTATTATCTAGTGGATTGAGACAAGGCAGGGTTGGTGTTAATTTGGTGGCCTATGATAAGTGAAATTGCGTTTGAATCAGGGATGTCAATACGGTTTTAGTCACTGTAGCATTTAAATTAATCTATTGATTAGCATTCTGAATCTGTCTGCCAACCCCCCTCCCCCCTGTGTTTTATTGTTGTGTTCATCTGGAAAATTGGCTTTGAATGAAAATATTGGTCGTTGGGAGACGACTTGGTTCACTTTCATGTACTGCATTTAATATGTTTTAATTTGGTGGGGTACGGCCTCTATCAAATTTGGCGCCGTTGCCGGGGACCAATCGTTTCGTTCAAAGTAAAATTTTCAGTGTGTTTGTGTTCTGTGTTTTGGTGTGTGTGTAGTTCAAGTGTGGTTGAGTTGGTATATGTTCATTGTGATGTTAATGTTGTGTTAAGTTCAATGTCTGTTTCCATTCCTGTGTGTTTCTATTTAGTGTAGTGAATAGTGTCGCGGCGCGCATGAATAGTGTCATTTGTAGTAGTGAATAGTGTTTGAATAGTGTCCGAATCTGGCATTTAACTTCTGGATTTTTGTTTTGGTAGCTACGGAGCTTGTTTTAACTTGAAATTTTTTTCCCCACTTCTAAGACGTTGAACTTGATAGGAAAAATAGCTAGAGCAATTGGTATGGTTTGAGTTAAGAGATTCAAAAAAATTTTGGACTGATTTTAAGTGAAACTTCAAAGGACCATAACTTTTGCTCTGGTTATCAGGTTTTTATCTTCTCCCACACGCATGAACTAACCCCTAAACGGAATCTCTGCCGGCACACTTTAGAGCAAACCACAGCCATTCACGGCCAAAAAAAGGGCCTGGAAAATCAAATTGTCGCTTGCGAAGCCGCCGTCCCGAACCAGATCGCCGCCGTCGCGAGCCATCTACGCGAACACAACCAGATCGGTGTTGCGAGCCACCTCCGCTGCGACGAAACCAGAGCCAGCAGATGTCTCGCAAGACCAGGCTGCCACGACGAACCACCACACGTTGACGAAGCCACGCGTTGCAGAACCACTGCGAATCAGATCGACGACGAGGGCACTTTCTGACGCGAAATCCCCATCACTGCGGCGCCGGCCACCACGCAGCCGCCTGCGACGAAAAAAGCTGCCTGGAGAAGACGCGAAACCAGACGCGAACACACCTACATTGCGAGAATCCTCCTCCTCCGTTCCAAACAGAACCGCAGGCCACCGTGACAGAAAACGATGTCGATGGTGCCAATGCGACAGCCACCACGGTACCTGCAAAAAACCAGACCAGACAGACCCCCGCGAAGCAACTGATGAGTCATTATTTTCTTCTATTCCACTAGCCTTTGTGCACCCATTAGACAGTTGATTAGTGCTTAATTGTTCATCATTAGAGTGTTTTTCATCTGTTGGGCTTTATTGGGCCACTGTTCCGAATTTTGACTAATTTCACATTATTTGGCCTAATTTTTGTTTTTAATTATTTTTAGGTATTTGGGTGAAGCAATTTTGGAGCTTGGACATTAATATTTAGTTGAAGAAACTTTCCACATCATTGCCACATCATTTCAATGTCATTTCCACGTCAGCAAAGTCAATGGGTCAACATTTGAGGCCCATAGTGGCATTTTTGTAATTCTGCGGCTTATAATGGCAGTTTTGTAATTCTGAGTGGCATAGGTGATATGACCACGAATTAGGTCTGCATGAGAAGAAGGCAGCCGCTCATTCATCTTCAACCTCTCTTCAAAACCTCCATTTTCGTTCTCCAAGCTTCCATGGACGTCCCCCTTGCGGTTTTTCACTTTTTTGGCTCATTTTTACCGTTTTTATGCATATTTGACAGCACCCATTGAGGGTTTTACGTTTGCAATTCGTTTTCTTGGTTGGGCAGTTCGGTTTGTGGATTTTATTGACTTGTAACAATACCCATTCATGGGGTTTTCGCATTTATATATGATAACACTGTTTCGCATTCCATTTAAGCTTTGAAATCTCAATTTTTGCTCTTAAATTGCGTTTTCAGATTTGAAGGGTTCTTGGTTCTTGGTTCTTGGTTCTGATTTTTGTGATTTTAGTTTTGAAGTGTTTAATTACTCATTTCCATGTCTAGCTAAATTCGTGTATTGACTCCTTGATGAAAAATGCAATGAAGCTTTGAGGTTGTGCTTGTTTTGTGAAATCTGCCATGTTTTTGTTCTGAATTCGTGGAATGCATGTGGTGAATCTGTCAATGCTTAATTTACAGAGTAATTGCATGTGTTTTGTTTACGATACGTTCATGCTTAATGTATGTAACTTGGCTGTCATGAATTTAAGGATGTGTGCATTGCTTAATTGCAAAATGAAGCTAGATTGTAATTTTCGCTTAGTGAATTATTATCTAGTGGATTGAGACAAGGCAGGGTTGGTGTTAATTTGGTGGCCTATGATAAGTGAAATTGCGTTTGAATCAGGGATGTCAATACGGTTTTAGTCACTGTAGCATTTAAATTAATCTATTGATTAGCATTCTGAATCTGTCTGCCAACCCCCCTCCCCCCTGTGTTTTATTGTTGTGTTCATCTGGAAAATTGGCTTTGAATGAAAATATTGGTCATTGGGAGACGACTTGGTTCACTTTCATGTACTGCATTTAATATGTTTTAATTTGGTGGGGTACGGCCTCTATCAAATTTGGCGCCGTTGCCGGGGACCAATCATTTCGTTCAAAGTAAAATTTTCTGTGTGTTTGTGTTCTGTGTTTTGGTGTGTGTGTAGTTCAAGTGTGGTTGAGTTGGTATATGTTCATTGTGATGTTAATGTTGTGTTAAGTTCAGTGTCTCTTTCCATTCCTGTGTGTTTCTGTTTAGTGTAGTGAATAGTGTCGCGGCGCGCATGAATAGTGTCATTTGTAGTAGGGAATAGTGTTTGAATAGTGTCCGAATCTGGCATTTAACTTCTGGATTTTTGTTTTGGTAGCTACGGAGCTTGTTTTAACTTGAAATTTTTTTCCCCACTTCTAAGACGTTGAACTTGATAGGAAAAATAGCTAGAGCAATTGGTATGGTCTGAGTTAAGAGATTCAAAAAAAATTTGGACTGATTTTACGTGAAACTTCAAAGGACCATAACTTTTGCTCTGGTTATCAGGTTTTTATCTTCTCCCACGCGCATGAACTAACCCCTAAACGGAATCTCTGCCGGCACACTTTAGAGCAAACCACAGCCATTGACGGCCAAAAAAAGGGCCTGGAAAATCAAATTGCCGCTTGCGAAGCCGCCGTCCCGAACCAGATCGCCGCCGTCGCGAGCCACCTACGCGAACACAACCAGATCGGTGTTGCGAGCCACCTCCGCTGCGACGAAACCAGAGCCAGCAGATGTGTCGCGAAACCAGGCTGCCACGACGAACCATCACACGTTGACGAAGCCACGCGTTGCAGAACCACTGCGAATCAGATCGACGACGAGGGCACTTTCTGACGCGAAATCCCCATCACTGCGGCGCCGGCCACCACGCAGCCACCTGCGACGAAAAAAGCTGCCTGGAGAAGACGCGAAACCAGACGCGAACACATCTACATTGCGAGAATCCTCCACCTCCGTTCCAAACAGAACCGCAGGCCACCGTGACAGAAATCGATGTCGATTGCGCCAATGCGACAGCCACCACGGTACCTGCAAAAAACCAGACCAGACAGACCCCCGCGAAGCAACTGATGAGTCATTATTTTCTTCTATTCCACTAGCCTTTGTGCACCCATTAGACAATTGATTAGTGCTTAATTGTTCATCATTAGAGTGTTTTTCATCTGTTGGACTTTATTGGGCCACTGTTCCGAATTTGGACTAATTTCACATTATTTGGCCTAATTTTTGTTTTTAATTATTTTTAGGTATTTGGGTGAAGCAATTTTGGAGCTTGGACATTAATATTTAGTTGAAGAAACTTTCCACATCATTGCCACATCATTTCCATGTCATTTCCACGTCAGCAAAGTCAATGGGTCAACATTTGAGGCCCATAGTGGCATTTTTGTAATTCTGCGGCTTATAATGGCAGTTTTGTAATTCTGAGTGGCATGGGTGATATGACCACGAATTAGGTCTGCATGAGAAGAAGGCAGCCGCTCATTCATCTTCAACCTCTCTTCAAAACCTCCATTTTCGTTCTCCAAGCTTCCATGGACGTCCCCCTTGCGGTTTTCCACGTTTTTGGCTCATTTTTACCGTTTTTATGCATATTTGACAGCACCCATTGAGGGTTTTACGTTTGGAATTCGTTTTCTTGGTTGGGCAGTTCGGTTTGTGGATTTTATTGACTTGGAACAATACCCATTCATGGGGTTTTCACATTTATATATGATAACACTGTTTTGCATTCCATTTAAGCTTTGAAATCTCAATTTTTGCTCTTAAATTGCGTTTTCAGATTTGAAGGGTTCTTGGTTCTTGGTTCTTGGTTCTGATTTTTGTGATTTTAGTTTTGAAGTGTTTAATTACTCATTTCCATGTCTAGCTAAATTCGTGTATTGACTCCTTGATGAAAAATGCAATGAAGCTTTGAGGTTGTGCTTGTTTTGTGAAATCTGCCATGTTTTTGTTCTGAATTCGTGGAATGCATGTGGTGAATCTGTCAATGCTTAATTTACAGAGTAATTGCATGTGTTTTGTTTAAGATACGTTCATGCTTAATGTATGTAGCTTGGCTGTCACGAATTTAAGGATGTGTGCATTGCTTAATTGCATAATGAAGCTAGATTGTAATTTTCGCTTAGTGAATTATTATCTAGTGGATTGAGACAAGGCAGGGTTGGTGTTAATTTGGTGGCCTATGATAAGTGAAATTGCGTTTGAATCAGGGATGTCAATACGGTTTTAGTCACTGTAGCATTTAAATTAATCTATTGATTAGCATTCTGAATCTGTCTGCCAACCCCCCTCCCCCCTGTGTTTTATTGTTGTGTTCATCTGGAAAATTGGCTTTGAATGAAAATATTGGTCGTTGGGAGACGACTTGGTTCACTTTCATGTACTGCATTTAATATGTTTTAATTTGGTGGTGTACAACCTCTATCAAATTTGGCGCCGTTGCTGGGGACCAATCGTTTCGTTCAAAGTAAAATTTTCAGTGTGTTCTGTGTTTTGGTGTGTGTGTAGTTCAAGTGTGGTTGAGTTGGTATATGTTCATTGTGATGTTAATGTTGTGTTAAGTTCAGTGTCTGTTTCCATTCCTGTGTATTTCTGTTTAGTGTAGTGAATAGTGTCGCAACGCGCATGAATAGTGTCATTTGTAGTAGTGAATAGTGTTTGAATAGTGTCTGAATCTGGCATTTAACTTCTGGATTTTTGTTTTGGTAGCTACGGAGCTTGTTTTAACTTGAAATTTTTTTTCCCCACTTCTAAGACGTTGAACTTGATAGGAAAAATAGCTAGAGCAATTGGTATGGTCTGAGTTAAGAGATTCAAAAAAATTTTGGACTGATTTTAAGTGAAACTTCAAAGGACCATAACTTTTGCTCTGGTTATCAGGTTTTTATCTTCTCCCACGCGCATGAACTAACCCATAAACGGAATCTCTGCCGGCACACTTTAGAGCAAACCACAGCCATTGACGGCCAAAAAAAGGGCCTGGAAAATCAAATTGCCGCTTGCGAAGCCGCCGTCCCGAACCAGATCGCCGCCGTCGCGAGCCACATACGCGAACACAACCAGATCGGTGTTGCGAGCCACCTCCGCTGCGACGAAACCAGAACCAGCAGATGTCTCGCGAAACCAGGATGCCACGACGAACCACCACACGTTGACGAAGCCACGCGTTGCAGAACCACTACGAATCAGATCGACGACGAGGGCACTTTCTGACGCGAAATCCCCATCACTGCGGCGCCGGCCACCACGTAGCCACCTGCGACGAAGAAAGCTGCCTGGAGAAGACGCGAAACCAGACGCGAACACACCTACATTGCGAGAATCCTCCACCTCCGTTCTAAACAGAACCGCAGGCCACCGTGACAGAAATCGATGTCGATTGCGCCAATGCGACAGCCACCACGGTACCTGCAAAAAACCAGACCAGACAGACCCCCGCGAAGCAACTGATGAGTCATTATTTTCTTCTATTCCACTAGCCTTTGTGCACCCATTAGACAGTTGATTAGTGCTTAATTGTTCATCGTTAGAGTGTTTTTCATCTGTTGGGCTTTATTGGGCCACTATTCCGAATTTGGACTAATTTCACATTATTTGGCCTAATTTTTGTTTTTAATTATTTTTAGGTATTTGGGTGAAGCAATTTTGGAGCTTAGACATTAATATTTAGTTGAAGAAACTTTCCACATCATTGCCACATCATTTCCATGTCATTTCCACGTCAGCAAAGTCAATGGGTCAACATTTGAGGCCCATAGTGGCATTTTTGTAATTCTGCGGCTTATAATGGCAGTTTTGTAATTCTGAGTGGCATGGGTGATATGACCACGAATTAGGTCTGCATGAGAAGAAGGCAGCCGCTCATTCATCTTCAACCTCTCTTCAAAACCTCCATTTTCGTTCTCCAAGCTTCCATGGACGTCCCCTTTGCGGTTTTTCACGTTTTTGGCTCATTTTTACCGTTTTTATGCGTATTTGACAGCACCCATTGAGGGTTTTACGTTTGGAATTCGTTTTCTTGGTTGGGCAGTTCGGTTTGTGGATTTTATTGACTTGGAACAATACCCATTCATGGGGTTTTCGCATTTATATATGATAACACTGTTTTGCATTCCATTTAAGCTTTGAAATCTCAATTTTTGCTCTTAAATTGCGTTTTCAGATTTGAAGGGTTCTTGGTTCTTGGTTCTTGGTTCTGATTTTTGTGATTTCAGTTTTGAAGTGTTTAATTACTCATTTCCATGTCTAGCTAAATTCGTGTATTGACTCCTTGATGAAAAATGCAATGAAGCTTTGAGGTTGTGCTTGTTTTGTGAAATCTGCCATGTTTTTGTTCTGAATTCGTGGAATGCATGTGGTGAATCTGTCAATGCTTAATTTACAGAGTAATTGCATGTGTTTTGTTTAAGATACGTTCATGCTTAATGTATGTAGCTTGGCTGTCACGAATTTAAGGATGTGTGCATTGCTTAATTGCATAATGAAGCTAGATTGTAATTTTCGCTTAGTGAATTATTATCTAGTGGATTGAGACAAGGCAGGGTTGGTGTTAATTTGATGGCCTATGATAAGTGAAATTGCGTTTGAATCAGGGATGTCAATACAGTTTTAGTCACTGTAGCATTTAAATTAATCTATTGATTAGCATTCTGAATCTGTCTGCCAACCCCCCTCCCCCCTGTGTTTTATTGTTGTGTTCATCTGGAAAATTGGCTTTGAATGAAAATATTGGTCGTTGGGAGACGACTTGGTTCACTTTCATGTACTGCATTTAATATGTTTTAATTTGGTGGGGTACGGCCTCTATCAAATTTGGCGCCGTTGCCGGGGACCAATCGTTTCGTTCAAAGTAAAATTTTCAGTGTGTTTGTGTTCTGTGTTTTGGTGTGTGTGTAGTTCAAGTGTGGTTGAGTTGGTATATGTTCATTGTGATGTTAATGTTGTGTTAAGTTCAGTGTCTGTTTCCATTCCTGTGTGTTTCTGTTTAGTGTAGTGAATAGTGTCGCGGCGCGCATGAATAGTGTCATTTGTAGTAGTGAATAGTGTTTGAATAGTGTCCGAATCTGGCATTTAACTTCTGGATTTTTGTTTTGGTAGCTACGGAGCTTGTTTTAACTTGAAATTTTTTTTCCCCACTTCTAAGACGTTGAACTTGATAGGAAAAATAGCTAGAGCAATTGGTATGGTCTGAGTTAAGAGATTCAAAAAAATTTTGGACTGATTTTAAGTGAAACTTCAAAGGACCATAACTTTTGCTCTGGTTATCAGGTTTTTATCTTCTCCCACGCGCATGAACTAACCCATAAACGGAATCTCTGCCGGCACACTTTAGAGCAAACCACAGCCATTGACGGCCAAAAAAAGGGCCTTGAAAATAAAATTGCCGCTTGCGAAGCCGCCGTCCCGAACAAGATCGCCGCCGTCGCGAGCCACATACGCGAACACAACCCGATCGGTGTTGCGAGCCACCTCCGCTGCGACGAAACCAGAGCCAGCAGATGTCTCGCGAAACCAGGATGCCACGACGAACCACCACACGTTGACGAAGCCACGCGTTGCAGAACCACTGCGAATCAGATCGACGACGAGGGCACTTTCTGACGCGAAATCCCCATCACTGCGGCGCCGGCCATCACGCAGCCACCTGCGACGAAAAAAGCTGCCTGGAGAAGACGCGAACACACATACATTGCGAGAATCCTCCACCTCCATTCAAAACAGAACCGCAGGCCACCGTGACAGAAATCGATGTCGATTGCGCCAATGCGACAGCCACCACGGTACCTGCAAAAAACCAGACCAGACAGACCCCCGCGAAGCAACTGATGAGTCATTATTTTCTTCTATTCCACTACACTTTGTGCACCCATTAGACAGTTGATTAGTGCTTAATTGTTCATCGTTAGAGTGTTTTTCATCTGTTGGGCTTTATTGGGCCACTGTTCCGAATTTGGACTAATTTCACATTATTTGGCCTAATTTTTGTTTTTAATTATTTTTAGGTATTTGGGTGAAGCAATTTTGGAGCTTGGACATTAATATTTAGTTGAAGAAACTTTCCACATCATTGCCACATCATTTCCATGTCATTTCCACGTCAGCAAAGTCAATGGGTCAACATTTGAGGCCCATAGTGGCATTTTTGTAATTCTGCGGCTTATAATGGCAGTTTTGTAATTCTGAGTGGCATGGGTGATATGACCACGAATTAGGTCTGCATGAGAAGAAGGCAGCCGCTCATTCATCTTCAACCTCTCTTCAAAACCTCCATTTTCGTTCTCCAAGCTTCCATGGACGTCCCCTTTGCGGTTTTTCACGTTTTTGGCTCATTTTTACCGTTTTTATGCATATTTGACAGCACCCATTGAGGGTTTTAGGTTTGGAATTCGTTTTCTTGGTTGGGCAGTTCGGTTTGTGGATTTTATTGACTTGGAACAATACCCATTCATGGGGTTTTCGCATTTATATATGATAACACTGTTTTGCATTCCATTTAAGCTTTGAAATCTCAATTTTTGCTCTTAAATTGCGTTTTCAGATTTGAAGTGTTCTTGGTTCTTGGTTCTTGGTTCTGATTTTTGTGATTTCAGTTTTGAAGTGTTTAATTACTCATTTCCATGTCTAGCTAAATTCGTGTATTGACTCCTTGATGAAAAATGCAATGAAGCTTTGAGGTTGTGCTTGTTTTGTGAAATCTGCCATGTTTTTGTTCTGAATTCGTGGAATGCATGTGGTGAATCTGTCAATGCTTAATTTACAGAGTAATTGCATGTGTTTTGTTTAAGATACGTTCATGCTTAATGTATGTAGCTTGGCTGTCACGAATTTAAGGATGTGTGCATTGCTTAATTGCATAATGAAGCTAGATTGTAATTTTCGCTTAGTGAATTATTATCTAGTGGATTGAGACAAGGCAGGGTTGGTGTTAATTTGGTGGCCTATGATAAGTGAAATTGCGTTTGAATCAGGGATGTCAATACAGTTTTAGTCACTGTAGCATTTAAATTAATCTATTGATTAGCATTCTGAATCTGTCTGCCAACCCCCCTCCCCCCTGTGTTTTATTGTTGTGTTCATCTGGAAAATTGGCTTTGAATGAAAATATTGGTCGTTGGGAGACGACTTGGTTCACTTTCATGTACTGCATTTAATATGTTTTAATTTGGTGGGGTACGGCCTCTATCAAATTTGGCGCCGTTGCCGGGGACCAATCGTTTCGTTCAAAGTAAAATTTTCAGTGTGTTTGTGTTCTGTGTTTTGGTGTGTGTGTAGTTCAAGTGTGGTTGAGTTGGTATATGTTCATTGTGATGTTAATGTTGTGTTAAGTTCAGTGTCTGTTTCCATTCCTGTGTGTTTCTGTTTAGTGTAGTGAATAGTGTCGCGGCGCGCATGAATAGTGTCATTTGTAGTAGTGAATAGTGTTTGAATAGTGTCCGAATCTGGCATTTAACTTCTGGATTTTTGTTTTGGTAGCTACGGAGCTTGTTTTAACTTGAAATTTTTTTTCCCCACTTCTAAGACGTTGAACTTGATAGGAAAAATAGCTAGAGCAATTGGTATGGTCTGAGTTAAGAGATTCAAAAAAATTTTGGACTGATTTTAAGTGAAACTTCAAAGGACCATAACTTTTGCTCTGGTTATTAGGTTTTTATCTTCTCCCACGCGCATGAACTAACCCATAAACGGAATCTCTGCCGGCACACTTTAGAGCAAACCACAGCCATTGACGGCCAAAAAAAGGGCCTGGAAAATCAAATTGCCGCTTGCGAAGCCGCCGTCCCGAACCAGATCGCCGCCGTCGCGAGCCACATACGCGAACACAATTAGATCGGTGTTGCGAGCCACCTCCACTGCGACGAAACCAGAGCCAGCAGATGTCTCGCGAAACCAGGATGCCACGACGAACCACCACACGTTGACGAAGCCACGCGTTGCAGAACCACTGCGAATCAGATCGACGACGAGGGCACTTTCTGACGCGAAATCCCCATCACTGCGGCGCCGGCCACCACGCAGCCACCTGCGACGAAAAAAGCTGCCTGGAGAAGACGCGAACACACCTACATTGCGAGAATCCTCCACCTCCGTTCCAAACAGAACCGCAGGCCACCGTGACAGAAATCGATGTCGATTGCGCCAATGCGACAGCCACCACGGTACCTGCAAAAAACCAGACCAGACAGACCCCCGCGAAGCAACTGATGAGTCATTATTTTCTTCTATTCCACTAGCCTTTGTGCACCCATTAGACAATTGATTAGTGCTTAATTGTTCATCATTAGAGTGTTTTTCATCTGTTGGACTTTATTGGGCCACTGTTCCGAATTTGGACTAATTTCACATTATTTGGCCTAATTTTTGTTTTTAATTATTTTTAGGTATTTGGGTGAAGCAATTTTGGAGCTTGGACATTAATATTTAGTTGAAGAAACTTTCCACATCATTGCCACATCATTTCCATGTCATTTCCACGTCAGCAAAGTCAATGGGTCAACATTTGAGGCCCATAGTGGCATTTTTGTAATTCTGCGGCTTATAATGGCAGTTTTGTAATTCTGAGTTGCATGGGTGATATGACCACGAATTAGGTCTGCATGAGAAGAAGGCAGCCGCTCATTCATCTTCAACCTCTCTTCAAAACCTCCATTTTCGTTCTCCAAGCTTCCATGGACGTCCCCCTTGCGGTTTTTCACGTTTTTGGCTCATTTTTACCATTTTTATGCATATTTGACAGCACCCATTGAGGGTTTTACGTTTGGAATTCGTTTTCTTGGTTGGGCAGTTCGGTTTGTGGATTTTATTGACTTGGAACAATACCCATTCATGGGGTTTTCGCATTTATATATGATAACACTGTTTTGCATTCCATTTAAGCTTTGAAATCTCAATTTTTGCTCTTAAATTGCGTTTTCAGATTTGAAGGGTTCTTGGTTCTTGGTTCTTGGTTCTTGGTTCTGATTTTTGTGATTTCAGTTTTGAAGTGTTTCATTACTCATTTCCATGTCTAGCTAAATTCGTGTATTGACTCCTTGATGAAAAATGCAATGAAGCTTTGAGGTTGTGCTTGTTTTGTGAAATCTGCCATGTTTTTATTCTGAATTCGTGGAATGCATGTGGTGAATCTTTCAATGCTTAATTTACAGAGTAATTGCATGTGTTTTGTTTAAGATACGTTCATGCTTAATGTATGTAGCTTGGCTGTCACGAATTTAAGGATGTGTGCATTGCTTAATTGCATAATGAAGCTAGATTGTAATTTTCGCTTAGTGAATTATTATCTAGTGGATTGAGACAAGGCAGGGTTGGTGTTAATTTGGTGGCCTATGATAAGTGAAATTGCGTTTGAATCAGGGATGTCAATACGGTTTTAGTCACTGTAGCATTTAAATTAATCTATTGATTAGCATTCTGAATCTGTCTGCCAACCCCCCTCCCCCCTGTGTTTTATTGTTGTGTTCATCTGGAAAATTGGCTTTGAATGAAAATATTGGTCGTTGGGAGACGACTTGGTTCACTTTCATGTACTGCATTTAATATGTTTTAATTTGGTGGGGTACGGCCTCTATCAAATTTGGCGTCGTTGCCGGGGACCAATCGTTTCGTTCAAAGTAAAATTTTCAGTGTGTTTGTGTTCTGTGTTTTGGTGTGTGTGTAGTTCAAGTGTGGTTGAGTTGGTATATGTTCATTGTGATGTTAATGTTGTGTTAAGTTCAGTGTCTGTTTCCATTCCTGTGTGTTTTTGTTTAGTGTAGTGAATAGTGTCGCGGCGCGCATGAATAATGTCATTTGTAGTAGTGAATAGTGTTTGAATAGTGTCCGAATCTAGCATTTAACTTCTGGATTTTTGTTTTGGTAGCTACGGAGCTTGTTTTAACTTGAAATTTTTTTCCCCACTTCTAAGACGTTGAACTTGACAGCAAAAATAGCTAGAGCAATTGGTATGGTTTGAGTTAAGAGATTCAAAAAAAATTTGCACTGATTTTAAGTGAAACTTCAAAGGACCATAACTTTTGCTCTGGTTATCAGGTTTTTATCTTCTCCCACGCGCATGAACTAACCCCTAAACGGAATCTCTGCCGGCACACTTTAGAGCAAACCACAGCCATTGACGGCCAAAAAAAGGGCCTGGAAAATCAAATTGCAGCTTGCGAAGCCGCCGTCCCGAACCAGATCGCCGCCGTCGCGAGCCACCTACGCGAACACAACCAGATCGGTGTTGCGAGCCACCTCCGCTGCGACGAAACCAGAGCCAGCAAATGTCTCGCGAAACCAGGCTGCCACGACGAACCACCACACATTGACGAAGCCACGCGTTGCAGAACCACTGCGAATCAGATCGACGACGAGGGCACTTTCTGACGCGAAATCCCCATCACTGCGGCGCCAGCCACCACGCAGCCACCTGCGACGAAAAAAGCTGCCTGGAGAAGACGCGAACACACCTACATTGCGAGAATCCTCCACCTCCGTTCCAAACAGAACCGCAGGCCACCGTGACAGAAATCGATGTCGATTGCGCCAATGCGACAGCCACCACGGTACCTGCAAAAAACCAGACCAGACAGACCCCCGCGAAGCAACTGATGAGTCATTATTTTCTTCTATTCCACTAGCCTTTGTGCACCCATTAGACAGTTGATTAGTGCTTAATTGTTCATCATTAGAGTGTTTTTCATCTATTGGGCTTTATTGGGCCACTGTTCCGAATTTGGACTAATTTCACATTATTTGGCCTAATTTTTGTTTTTAATTATTTTTAGGCATTTGGGTGAAGCAATTTTGGAGGTTGGACATTAATATTTAGTTGAAGAAACTTTCCACATCATTGCCACATCATTTCCATGTCATTTCCACGTCAGCAAAGTCAATGGGTCAACATTTGAGGCCCATAGTGGCATTTTTGTAATTCTGCGGCTTATAATGGCAGTTTTGTAATTCTGAGTGGCATGGGTGATATGACCACGAATTAGGTCTGCATGAGAAGAAGGCAGCCGCTCATTCATCTTCAACCTCTCTTCAAAACCTCCATTTTCGTTCTCCAAGCTTCCATGGACGTCCCCTTTGCGGTTTTTCACGTTTTTGGCTCATTTTTACCGTTTTTATGCATATTTGACAGCACCCATTGAGGGTTTTACGTTTGGAATTCGTTTTCTTGGTTGGGCAGTTCGGTTTGTGGATTTTATTGACTTGGAACAATACCCATTCATGGGGTTTTCGCATTTATATATGATAACACTGTTTTGCATTCCATTTAAGCTTTGAAATCTCAATTTTTGCTCTTAAATTGCGTTTTCAGATTTGAAGGGTTCTTGGTTCTGATTTTTGTGATTTCAGTTTTGAAGTGTTTAATTACTCATTTCCATTTCTAGCTAAATTCGTGTATTGACTCTTTGATGAAAAATGCAATGAAGCTTTGAGGTTGTGCTTGTTTGGTGAAATCTGCCATGTTTTTGTTCTGAATTCGTGGAATGCATGTGGTGAATCTGTCAATGCTTAATTTACAGAGTAATTGCATGTGTTTTGTTTAAGATACGTTCATGCTTAATGTTTGTAGCTTGGTTGTCACGAATTTAAGGATGTGTGCATTGCTTAATTGCATAATGAAGCTAGATTGTAATTTTCGCTTAGTGAATTATTATCTAGTGGATTGAGACAAGGCAGGGTTGGTGTTAATTTGGTGGCCTATGATAAGTGAAATTGCGTTTGAATCAGGGATGTCAATACGGTTTTAGTCACTGTAGCATTTAAATTAATCTATTGATTAGCATTCTGAATCTGTCTGCCAACCCCCCTCCCCCCTATGTTTTATTGTTGTGTTCATCTGGAAAATTGGCTTTGAATGAAAATATTGGTCGTTGGGAGACGACTTGGTTCACTTTCATGTACTGCATTTAATATGTTTTAATTTGGTGGGGTACGGCCTCTATCAAAATTGGCGTCGTTGCCGGGGACCAATCGTTTCGTTCAAAGTAAAATTTTCAGTGTGTTTGTGTTCTGTGTTTTGGTGTGTGTGTAGTTCAAGTGTGGTTGAGTTGGTATATGTTCATTGTGATGTTAATGTTGTGTTAAGTTCAGTGTCTGTTTCCATTCCTGTGTGTTTTTGTTTAGTGTAGTGAATAGTGTCGCGGCACAAATGAATAGTGTCATTTGTAGTAGTGAATAGTGTTTGAATAGTGTCCGAATCTGGCATTTAACTTCTGGATTTTTGTTTTGGTAGCTACGGAGCTTGTTTTAACTTGAAATTTTTTTCCCTACTTCTAAGACGTTGAACTTGACAGCAAAAATAGCTAGAGCAATTGGTATGGTCTGAGTTAAGAGATTCAAAAAAATTTTGCACTGATTTTAAGTGAAACTTCAAAGGACCATAACTTTTGCTCTGGTTATCAGGTTTTTATCTTCTCCCACGCGCATGAACTAACCCCTAAACGGAATCTCTGCCGGCACACTTTAGAGCGAACCACAGCCATTGATGGCCAAAAAAAGGGTCTGGAAAATCAAATTGCCGCTTGCGAAGCCGCCGTCCCGAACCAGATCGCCGCCGTCGCGAGCCACCTACGCGAACACAACCAGATCAGTGTTGCGAGCCACCTCCGCTGCGACGAAACCAGAGCCAGCAGATGTCTCGCGAAACCAGGCTGCCACGACGAACCACCACACGTTGACGAAGCCACGCGTTGCAGAACCACTGCGAATCAGATCGACGACGAGGGCACTTTCTGACGCGAAATCCCCATCACTGCGGCGCCGGCCACCACGCAGCCGTCTGCGACGAAAAAAGCTGCCTGGAGAAGACGCGAAACCAGACGCGAACACCCCTACATTGCGAGAATCCTCCACCTGCGTTCCAAACAGAACCGCAGGCCACCGTGACTGAAATCGATGTCGATTGCGCCAATGCGACAGCCACCACGGTACCTGCAAAAAACCAGACCAGACAGACCCCCGCGAAGCAACTGATGAGTCATTATTTTCTTCTATTCCACTAGCCTTTGTGCACCCATTAGACAGTTGATTAGTGCTTAATTGTTCATCATTAGAGTGTTTTTCATCTGTTGGACTTTATTGGGCCACTGTTCCGAATTTGGACTAATTTCACATTATTTGGCCTAATTTTTGTTTTTAATTATTTTTAGGTATTTGGGTGAAGCAATTTTGGAGCTTGGACATTAATATTTAGTTGAAGAAACTTTCCACATCATTGCCACATCATTTTCATGTCATTTCCACGTCAGCAAAGTCAATGGGTCAACATTTGAGGCCCATAGTGGCATTTTTGTAATTCTGCGGCTTATAATGGCAGTTTTTTAATTCTGAGTTGCATGGGTGATATGACCACGAATTAGGTCTGCATGAGAAGAAGGCAGCCGCTCATTCATCTTCAACCTCTCTTCAAAACCTCCATTTTCGTTCTCCAAGCTTCCATGGACGTCCCCCTTGCGGTTTTTCACGTTTTTGGCTCATTTTTACCGTTTTTATGCATATTTGACAGCACCCATTGAGGGTTTTACGTTTGGAATTCGTTTTCTTGGTTGGGCAGTTCGGTTTGTGGATTTTATTGACTTGGAACAATACCCATTCATGGGGTTTTCGCATTTATATATGATAACACTGTTTTGCATTCCATTTAAGCTTTGAAATCTCAATTTTTGCTCTTAAATTGCGTTTTCAGATTTGAAGGGTTCTTGGTTCTTGGTTCTTGGTTCTGATTTTTGTGATTTCAATTTTGAAGTGTTTCATTACTCATTTCCATGTCTAGCTAAATTCGTGTATTGACTCCTTGATGAAAAATGCAATGAAGCTTTGAGGTTGTGCTTGTTTTGTGAAATCTGCCATGTTTTTGTTCTGAATTCGTGGAATGCATGTGGTGAATCTTTCAATGCTTAATTTACAGAGTAATTGCATGTGTTTTGTTTAAGATACGTTCATGCTTAATGTATGTAGCTTGGCTGTCACGAATTTAAGGATGTGTGCATTGCTTAATTGCATAATGAAGCTAGATTGTAATTTTCGCTTAGTGAATTATTATCTAGTGGATTGAGACAAGGCAGGGTTGGTGTTAATTTGGTGGCCTATGATAAGTGAAATTGCGTTTGAATCAGGGATGTCAATACGGTTTTAGTCACTGTAGCATTTAAATTAATCTATTGATTAGCATTCTAAATCTGTCTGCCAACCCCCCTCCCCCCTGTGTTTTATTGTTGTGTTCATCTGGAAAATTGGCTTTGAATGAAAATATTGGTCGTTGGGAGACGACTTGGTTCACTTTCATGTACTGCATTTAATATGTTTTAATTTGGTGGGGTACGGCCTCTATCAAATTTGGCGCCGTTGCCGGGGACCAATCGTTTCGTTCAAAGTAAAATTTTCAGTGTGTTTGTGTTCTGTGTTTTGGTGTGTGTAGTTCAAGTGTGGTTGAGTTGGTATATGTTCATTGTGATGTTAATGTTGTGTTAAGTTCAGTGTCTGTTTCCATTCCTGTGTGTTTCTGTTTAGTGTAGTGAATAGTGTCGCGGCGCGCATGAATAGTGTCATTTGTAGTAGTGAATAGTGTTTGAATAGTGTCCGAATCTGGCATTTAACTTCTGGATTTTTGTTTTGGTAGCTACGGAGCTTGTTTTAACTTGAAATTGTTTTCCCCACTTCTAAGACGTTGAACTTGATAGGAAAAATAGCTAGAGCAATTGGTATGGTCTGAGTTAAGAGATTCAAAAAAAAATATGGACTGATTTTAAGTGAAACTTCAAAGGACCATAACTTTTGCTCTGGTTATCAGGTTTTTATCTTCTCCCACGCGCATGAACTAACCCCTAAACGGAATATCTGCCGGCACACTTTAGAGCAAACCACAGCCATTGACGGCCAAAAAAAGGGCCTGGAAAATCAAATTGCCGCTTGCGAAGCCGCCGTCCCGAACCAGATCGCCGCTGTCGCGAGCCACCTACGCGAACACAACCCGATCGGTGTTGCGAGCCACCTCCGCTGCGACGAAACCAGAGCCAGCAGATGTCTCGCGAAACCAGGCTGCC
The DNA here is from genome assembly GCF_037176805.1 of Vigna unguiculata. Lineage (NCBI taxonomy): Eukaryota > Viridiplantae > Streptophyta > Magnoliopsida > Fabales > Fabaceae > Vigna > Vigna unguiculata. The sequence continues at coordinate 36,919,029 of NC_140792.1, read as the reverse complement.
ACGACGAACCACCACACGTTGACGAAGCCACGCGTTGCAGAACCACTGCGAATCAGATCGACGACGAGGGCACTTTCTGACGCGAAATCCCCATCACTGCGGCGCCGGTCACCACGCAGCCACCTACGACGAAAAAAGCTGCCTGGAGAAGACGCGAAACCAGACGCGAACATACCTACATTGCGAGAATCCTCCACCTCCGTTCCAAACAGAACCGCAGGCCACCGTGACAGAAATCGATGTCGATTGCGCCAATGCGACAGCCACCACGGTACCTGCAAAAAACCAGACCAGACAGACCCCCGCGAAGCAACTGATGAGTCATTATTTTCTTCTATTCCACTAGCCTTTGTGCACCCATTAGACAGTTGATTAGTGCTTAATTGTTCATCATTAGAGTGTTTTTCATCTGTTGGGCTTTATTGGGCCACTGTTCCGAATTTGGACTAATTTCACATTATTTGGCCTAATTTTTGTTTTTAATTATTTTTAGGTATTTGGGTGAAGCAATTTTGGAGCTTGGACATTAATATTTAGTTGAAGAAACTTTCCACATCATTGCCACATCATTTCCATGTCATTTCCACGTCAGCAAAGTCAATGGGTCAACATTTGAGGCCCATAGTGGCATTTTTGTAATTCTGCGGCTTATAATGGCAGTTTTTTAATTCTGAGTTGCATGGGTGATATGACCACGAATTAGGTCTGCATGAGAAGAAGGCAGCCGCTCATTCATCTTCAACCTCTCTTCAAAACCTCCATTTTCGTTCTCCAAGCTTCCATGGACGTCCCCCTTGCGGTTTTTCACGTTTTTGGCTCATTTTTACCGTTTTTATGCATATTTGACAGCACCCATTGAGGGTTTTACGTTTGGAATTCGTTTTCTTGGTTGGGCAGTTCGGTTTGTGGATTTTATTGACTTGGAACAATACCCATTCATGGGGTTTTCGCATTTATATATGATAACACTGTTTTGCATTCCATTTAAGCTTTGAAATCTCAATTTTTGCTCTTAAATTGCGTTTTCAGATTTGAAGGGTTCTTGGTTCTTGGTTCTGATTTTTGTGATTTCAGTTTTGAAGTGTTTAATTACTCATTTCCATGTCTAGCTAAATTCATGTATTGACTCCTTGATGAAAAATGCAATGAAGCTTTGAGGTTGTGCTTGTTTTGTGAAATCTGCCATGTTTTTGTTCTGAATTCGTGGAATGCATGTGGTGAATCTGTCAATGCTTAATTTACAGAGTAATTGCATGTGTTTTGTTTAAGATACGTTCATGCTTAATGTATGTAGCTTGGCTGTCACGAATTTAAGGATGTGTGCATTGCTTAATTGCATAATGAAGCTAGATTGTAATTTTCGCTTAGTGAATTATTATCTAGTGGATTGAGACAAGGCAGGGTTGGTGTTAATTTGGTGGCCTATGATAAGTGAAATTGCGTTTGAATCAGGGATGTCAATACGGTTTTAGTCACTGTAGCATTTAAATTAATCTATTGATTAGCATTCTGAATCTGTCTGCCAACCCCCCTCCCCCCTGTGTTTTATTGTTGTGTTCATCTGGAAAATTGGCTTTGAATGAAAATATTGGTCGTTGGGAGACGACTTGGTTCACTTTCATGTACTGCATTTAATATGTTTTAATTTGGTGGGGTACGGCCTCTATCCAATTAGGCGCCGTTGCCGGGGACCAATCGTTTCGTTCAAAGTAAAATTTTCAGTGTGTTTGTGTTCTGTGTTTTGGTGTGTGTAGTTCAAGTGTGGTTGAGTTGGTATATGTTCATTGTGATGTTAATGTTGTGTTAAGTTCAGTGTCTGTTTCCATTCCTGTGTGTTTCTGTTTAGTGTAGTGAATAGTGTCGCAGCGCGCATGAATAGTGTCATTTGTAGTAGTGAATAGTGTTTGAATAGTGTCCGAATCTGGCATTTAACTTCTGGATTTTTGTTTTGGTAGCTACGGAGCTTGTTTTAACTTGAAATTTTTTTCCCCACTTCTAAGACGTTGAACTTGATAGGAAAAATAGCTAGAGCAATTGGTATGGTCTGAGTTAAGAGATTCAAAAAAATTTTGGACTGATTTTAAGTGAAACTTCAAAGGACCATAACTTTTGCTCTGGTTATCAGGTTTTTATCTTCTCCCACGCGCATGAACTAACCCCTAAACGGAATCTCTACCGGCACACTTTAGAACAAACCACAGCCATTGACGGCCAAAAATAGGGCCTGGAAAATCAAATTGCCGCTTGCGAAGCCGCCGTCCCGAACCAGATCGCCGCCGTCGCGAGCCACCTATGCGAACACAACCAGATCGGTGTTGCGAGCCACCTCCGCTGTGACGAAACCAGAGCCAGCAGATGTCTCGCGAAACCAGGCTGCCACGACGAACCACCACACGTTGACGAAGCCACGCGTTGCAGAACCACTGCGAATCAGATCGACGACGAGGGCACTTTCTGACGCGAAATCCCCATCACTGCGGCGCCGGCTACCACGCAGCCACCTGCGACGAAAAAAGCTGCCTGGAGAAGACGCGAAACTAGACGCGAACACACCTACATTGCGAGAATCCTCCACCTCCGTTCCAAACAGAACCGCAGGCCACCGTGACAGAAATCGATGTCGATTGCGCCAATGCGACAGCCACCACGGTACCTGCATAAAACCAGACCAGACAGACCCCCGCAAAGCAACTGATGAGTCATTATTTTCTTCTATTCCACTAGCCTTTGTGCACCCATTAGACAGTTGATTAGTGCTTAATTGTTCATCATTAGAGTGTTTTTCATCTGTTGGGCTTTATTGGGCCACTGTTCCGAATTTGGACTAATTTCACATTATTTGGCCTAATTTTTGTTTTTAATTATTTTTAGGTATTTGGGTGAAGCAATTTGGAGCTTGGACATTAATATTTAGTTGAAGAAACTTTCCACATCATTGCCACATCATTTCCATGTCATTTCCACGTCAGCAAAGTCAATGGGTCAACATTTGAGGCCCATAGTGGCATTTTTGTAATTCTGCGGCTTATAATGGCAGTTTTGTAATTCTGAGTGGCATGGGTGATATGACCACGATTTAGGTCTGCATGAGAAGAAGGCAGCCGCTCATTCATCTTCAACCTCTCTTCAAAACCTCCATTTTCGTTCTCCAAGCTTCCATGGACGTCCCCCTTGCGGTTTTTCACGTTTTTGGCTCATTTTTACCGTTTTTATGCATATTTGACAGCACCCATTGAGGGTTTTACGTTTGGAATTCGTTTTCTTGGTTGGGCAGTTCGGTTTGTGGATTTTATTGACTTGGAACAATACCCATTCCTGGGGTTTTTGCATTTATATATGATAACACTGTTTTGCATTCCATTTAAGCTTTGAAATCTCAATTTTTGCTCTTAAATTGCGTTTTCAGATTTGAAGGGTTCTTGGTTCTTGGTTCTTGGTTCTGATTTTTGTGATTTCAGTTTTGAAGTGTTTAATTACTCATTTCCATGTCTAGCTAAATTCGTGTATTGACTCCTTGATGAAAAATGCAATGAAGCTTTGAGGTTGTGCTTGTTTTGTGAAATCTGCCATGTTTTTGTTCTGAATTTGTGGAATGCATGTGGTGAATCTGTCAATGCTTAATTTACAGAGTAATTGCATGTGTTTTGTTTAAGATACGTTCATGCTTAATGTATGTAGCTTGGCTGTCACGAATTTAAGGATGTGTGCATTGCTTAATTGCATAATGAAGCTAGATTGTAATTTTCGCTTAGTGAATTATTATCTAGTGGATTGAGACAAGGCAGGGTTGGTGTTAATTTGGTGGCCTATGATAAGTGAAATTGCGTTTGAATCAGGGATGTCAATACGGTTTTAGTCACTGTAGCATTTAAATTAATCTATTGATTAGCATTCTGAATCTGTCTGCCAACCCCCCTCCCCCCTGTGTTTTATTGTTGTGTTCATCTGGAAAATTGGCTTTGAATGAAAATATTGGTCGTTGGGAGACGACTTGGTTCACTTTCATGTACTGCATTTAATATGTTTTAATTTGGTGGGGTACGGCCTCTATCCAATTTGGCGCCGTTGCCGGGGACCAATCGTTTCGTTCAAAGTAAAATTTTCAGTGTGTTTGTGTTCTGTGTTTTGGTGTGTGTAGTTCAAGTGTGGTTGAGTTGGTATATGTTCATTGTGATGTTAATGTTGTGTTAAGTTCAGTGTCTGTTTCCATTCCTGTGTGTTTCTGTTTAGTGTAGTGAATAGTGTCGCGGCGCGCATGAATAGTGTCATTTGTAGTAGTGAATAGTGTTTGAATAGTGTCCGAATCTGGCATTTAACTTCTGGATTTTTGTTTTGGTAGCTACGGAGCTTGTTTTAACTTGAAATTTTTTTCCCCACTTCTAAGACGTTGAACTTGATAGGAAAAATAGCTAGAGCAATTGGTATGCTCTGAGTTAAGAGATTCAAAAAAAAATATGGACTGATTTTAAGTGAAACTTCAAAGGACCATAACTTTTGCTCTGGTTATCAGGTTTTTATCTTCTCCCACGCGCATGAACTAACCCCTAAACGGAATATCTGCCGGCACACTTTAGAGCAAACCACAGCCATTGACGGCCAAAAAAAGGGCCTGGAAAATCAAATTGCCGCTTGCGAAGCCGCCGTCCCGAACCAGATCCCCGCCGTCGCGAGCCACCTACGCGAACACAACCAGATCGGTGTTGCGAGCCACCTCCGTTGCGACGAAACCAGAGCCAGCAGATGTCTCGCGAAACCAGGCTGCCACGACGAACCACCACACGTTGACGAAGCCACGCGTTGCAGAACCACTGCGAATCAGATCGACGACGAGGGCAATTTCTGACGCGAAATCCCCATCACTGCGGCGCCGGCCACCACGCAGCCACCTGCGACGAAAAAAGCTGCCTGGAGAAGACGCGAAACCAGACGCGAACACACCTACATTGCGAGAATCCTCCACCTGCGTTCCAAACAGAACCGCAGGCCACCGTGACAGAAATCGATGTCGATTGTGCTTGTTTTGTGAAATCTGCCATGTTTTTGTTCTGAATTTGTGGAATGCATGTGGTGAATCTGTCAATGCTTAATTTACAGAGTAATTGCATGTGTTTTGTTTAAGATACGTTCATGCTTAATGTATGTAGCTTGGCTGTCACGAATTTAAGGATGTGTGCATTGCTTAATTGCATAATGAAGCTAGATTGTAATTTTCGCTTAGTGAATTATTATCTAGTGGATTGAGACAAGGCAGGGTTGGTGTTAATTCGGTGGCCTATCATAGGTGAAATTGCGTTTGAATCAGGGATGTCAGTACGGTTTTAGTCACTGTAGCATTTAAATTAATCTATTGATTAACATTCTGAATTTGTCTGCCAACCCCCCTCCCCTCTGTGTTTTATTGTTGTGTTCATCTGGAAAATTGGCTTTGAATGAAAATATTGGTCGTTGGGAGACGACTTGGTTCACTTTCATGTACTGCATTTAATATGTTTTAATTTGGTGGGGTACGGCCTCTATCAAATTTGGCGCCGTTGCCGGGGACCAATCGTTTCGTTCAAAGTAAAATTTTCAGTGTGTTTGTGTTCTGTGTTTTGGTGTGTGTGTAGTTCAAGTGTGGTTGAGTTGGTATATGTTCATTGTGATGTTAATGTTGTGTTAAGTTCAGTGTCTGTTTCCATTCCTGTGTGTTTCTGTTTAGTGTAGTGAATAGTGTCGCAGCGCGCATGAATAGTGTCAGTTGTAGTAGTGAATAGTGTTTGAATAGTGTCCGAATCTGGCATTTAACTTCTGGATTTTTGTTTTGGTAGCTACGGAGCTTGTTTTAACTTGAAATATTTGTTCCCCACTTTTAAGACGTTGAACTTGATAGGAAAAATAGCTAGAGCAATTGGTATGGTCTGAGTTAAGAGATTCAAAAAAATTTTGGACTGATTTTAAGTGAAACTTCAAAGGACCATAACTTTTGCTCTGGTTATCAGGTTTTTATCTTCTCCCACGCGCATGAACTAACCCCTAAACGGAATCTCTGCCGGCACACTTTAGAACAAACCACACCCATTGACGGCCAAACAAAGGGCCTGGAAAATCAAATTGCCGCTTGCGAAGCCGCCGTCCCGAACCAGATCGTCGCCGTCGCGAGCCACCTACGCGAACACAACCAGATCGGTGTTGCGAGCCACCTCCGCTGCGATGAAACCAGAGCCAGCAGATGTCTCGCGAAACCAGGCTGCCACGACGAACCACCACACGTTGACGAAGCCACGCGTTGCAGAACCACTGCGAATCAGATCGACGACGAGGGCACTTTCTGACGCGAAATCCCCATCACTGCGGCGCCGGCCACCACGCAGCCACCTGCGACGAAAAAAGCTGCCTGGAGAAGACGCGAAACCAGACGCGAACACACCTACATTGCGAGAATCCTCCACCTCCGTTCCAAACAGAACCGCAGGCCACCGTGACAGAAATCGATGTCGATTGCGCCAATGCGACAGCAACCACGGTACCTGCAAAAAACTAGACCAGACAGACCCCCGCGAAGCAACTGATGAGTCATTATTTTCTTCTATTCCACGAGCCTTTGTGCACCCATTAGACAGTTGATTAGTGCTTAATTGTTCATCATTAGAGTGTTTTTCATCTGTTGGGCTTTATTGGGCCACTGTTCTGAATTTGGACTAATTTCACATTATTTGGCCTAATTTTTGTTTTTAATTATTTTTAGGTATTTGGGTGAAGCAATTTTGGAGCTTGGACATTAATATTTAGTTGAAGAAACTTTCCACATCATTGCCACATCATTTCCATGTCATTTCCACGTCAGCAAAGTCAATGGGTCAACATTTGAGGCCCATGGTGGCATTTTTGTAATTCTGCGGCTTATAATGGCAGTTTTGTAATTCTGAGTGGCATGGGTGATATGACCACGAATTAGGTCTGCATGAGAAGAAGGCAGCCGCTCATTCATCTTCAACCTCCCTTCAAAACCTCCATTTTCGTTCTCCAAGCTTCCATGGACGTCCCCCATGCGGTTTTTCACGTTTTTGGCTCATTTTTACCGTTTTTATGCATATTTGACAGCACCCATTGAGGGTTTTACGTTGGAAATCGTTTTCTCGGTTGGGCAGTTCGGTTTGTGGATTTTATTGACTTGGAACAATACCCATTCATGGGGTTTTCGCATTTATATATGATAACACTGTTTTGCATTCCATTTAAGCTTTGAAATCTCAATTTTTGCTCTTAAATTGCGTTTTCAGATTTGAAGGGTTCTTGGTTCTTGGTTCTTGGTTCTGATTTTTGTGATTTCAGTTTTGAAGTGTTTAATTACTCATTTCCATGTCTAGCTAAATTCGTGTATTGACTCCTTGATGAAAAATGCAATGAAGCTTTGAGGTTGTGCTTGTTTTGTGAAATCTGCCATGTTTTTGTTCTGAATTTGTGGAATGCATGTGGTGAATCTGTCAATGCTTAATTTACAGAGTAATTGCATGTGTTTTGTTTAAGATACGTTCATGCTTAATGTATGTAGCTTGGCTGTCACGAATTTAAGGATGTGTGCATTGCTTAATTGCATAATGAAGCTAGATTGTAATTTTCGCTTAGTGAATTATTATCTAGTGGATTGAGACAAGGCAGGGTTGGTGTTAATTTGGTGGCCTATGATAAGTGAAATTGCGTTTGAATCAGGGATGTCAATACGGTTTTAGTCACTGTAGCATTTAAATTAATCTATTGATTAGCATTCTGAATCTGTCTGCCAACCCCCCTCCCCCCTGTGTTTTATTGTTGTGTTCATCTGGAAAATTGGCTTTGAATGAAAATATTGGTCGTTGGGAGACGACTTGGTTCACTTTCATGTACTGCATTTAATATGTTTTAATTTGGTGGGGTACGGCCTCTATCAAATTTGGCGCCGTTGCCGGGGACCAATCGTTTCGTTCAAAGTAAAATTTTCAGTGTGTTTGTGTTCTGTGTTTTGGTGTGTGTGTAGTTCAAGTGTGGTTGAGTTGGTATATGTTCATTGTGATGTTAATGTTGTGTTAAGTTCAATGTCTGTTTCCATTCCTGTGTGTTTCTGTTTAGTGTAGTGAATAGTGTCGCGGCGCGCATGAATAGTGTCATTTGTAGTAGTGAATAGTGTTTGAATAGTGTCCGAATCTGGCATTTAACTTCTGGATTTTTGTTTTGGTAGCTACGGAGCTTGTTTTAACTTGAAATTTTTTTCCCCACTTCTAAGACGTTGAACTTGATAGGAAAAATAGCTAGAGCAATTGGTATGGTCTGAGTTAAGAGATTCAAAAAAATTTTGGACTGATTTTAAGTGAAACTTCAAAGGACCATAACTTTTGCTCTGGTTATCAGGTTTTTATCTTCTCCCACGCGCATGAACTAACCCCTAAACGGAATCTCTGCCGGCACACTTTAGAGCAAACCACAGCCATTGACGGCCAAAAAAAGGGCCTGGAAAATCAAATTGTCGCTTGCGAAGCCGCCGTCCCGAACCAGATCGCCGCCGTCGCGAGCCATCTACGCGAACACAACCAGATCGGTGTTGCGAGCCACCTCCGCTGCGACGAAACCAGAGCCAGCAGATGTCTCGCGAAACCAGGCTGCCACGACGAACCACCACACGTTGATGAAGCCACGCGTTGCAGAACCACTGCGAATCAGATCGACGACGAGGGCACTTTCTGACACGAAATCCCCATCACTGCGGCGCCGGCCACCACGCAGCCACCTGCGACGAAAAAAGCTGCCTGGAGAAGACGCGAAACCAGACGCGAACACACCTACATTGCGAGAATCCTCCTCCTCCGTTCCAAACAGAACCGCAGGCCACCGTGACAGAAAACGATGTCGATGGTGCCAATGCGACAGCCACCACGGTACCTGCAAAAAACCAGACCAGACAGACCCCCGCGAAGCAACTGATGAGTCATTATTTTCTTCTATTCCACTAGCCTTTGTGCACCCATTAGACAGTTGATTAGTGCTTAATTGTTCATCATTAGAGTGTTTTTCATCTGTTGGGCTTTATTGGGCCACTGTTCCGAATTTGGACTAATTTCACATTATTTGGCCTAATTTTTGTTTTTAATTATTTTTAGGTATTTGGGTGAAGCAATTTTGGAGCTTGGACATTAATATTTAGTTGAAGAAACTTTCCACATCATTGCCACATCATTTCAATGTCATTTCCACGTCAGCAAAGTCAATGGGTCAACATTTGAGGCCCATAGTGGCATTTTTGTAATTCTGCGGCTTATAATGGCAGTTTTGTAATTCTGAGTGGCATGGGTGATATGACCACGAATTAGGTCTGCATGAGAAGAAGGCAGCCGCTCATTCATCTTCAACCTCTCTTCAAAACCTCCATTTTCGTTCTCCAAGCTTCCATGGACGTCCCCCTTGCGGTTTTTCACTTTTTTGGCTCATTTTTACCGTTTTTATGCATATTTGACAGCACCCATTGAGGGTTTTACGTTTGCAATTCGTTTTCTTGGTTGGGCAGTTCGGTTTGTGGATTTTTTTGACTTGTAACAATACCCATTCATGGGGTTTTCGCATTTATATATGATAACACTGTTTCGCATTCCATTTAAGCTTTGAAATCTCAATTTTTGCTCTTAAATTGCGTTTTCAGATTTGAAGGGTTCTTGGTTCTTGGTTCTTGGTTCTGATTTTTGTGATTTCAGTTTTGAAGTGTTTAATTACTCATTTCCATGTCTAGCTAAATTCGTGTATTGACTCCTTGATGAAAAATGCAATGAAGCTTTGAGGTTGTGCTTGTTTTGTGAAATCTGCCATGTTTTTGTTCTGAATTCATGGAATGCATGTGGTGAATCTGTCAATGCTTAATTTACAGAGTAATTGCATGTGTTTTGTTTACGATACGTTCATGCTTAATGTATGTAGCTTGGCTGTCATGAATTTAAGGATGTGTGCATTGCTTAATTGCAAAATGAAGCTAGATTGTAATTTTCGCTTAGTGAATTATTATCTAGTGGATTGAGACAAGGCAGGGTTGGTGTTAATTTGGTGGCCTATGATAAGTGAAATTGCGTTTGAATCAGGGATGTCAATACGGTTTTAGTCACTGTAGCATTTAAATTAATCTATTGATTAGCATTCTGAATCTGTCTGCCAACCCCCCTCCCCCCTGTGTTTTATTGTTGTGTTCATCTGGAAAATTGGCTTTGAATGAAAATATTGGTCGTTGGGAGACGACTTGGTTCACTTTCATGTACTGCATTTAATATGTTTTAATTTGGTGGGGTACGGCCTCTATCAAATTTGGCGCCGTTGCCGGGGACCAATCGTTTCGTTCAAAGTAAAATTTTCAGTGTGTTTGTGTTCTGTGTTTTGGTGTGTGTGTAGTTCAAGTGTGGTTGAGTTGGTATATGTTCATTGTGATGTTAATGTTGTGTTAAGTTCAATGTCTGTTTCCATTCCTGTGTGTTTCTGTTTAGTGTAGTGAATAGTGTCGCGGCGCGCATGAATAGTGTCATTTGTAGTAGTGAATAGTGTTTGAATAGTGTCCGAATCTGGCATTTAACTTCTGGATTTTTGTTTTGGTAGCTACGGAGCTTGTTTTAACTTGAAATTTTTTTCCCCACTTCTAAGACGTTGAACTTGATAGGAAAAATAGCTAGAGCAATTGGTATGGTCTGAGTTAAGAGATTCAAAAAAATTTTGGACTGATTTTAAGTGAAACTTCAAAGGACCATAACTTTTGCTCTGGTTATCAGGTTTTTATCTTCTCCCACGCGCATGAACTAACCCCTAAACGGAATCTCTGCCGGCACACTTTAGAGCAAACCACAGCCATTGACGGCCAAAAAAAGGGCCTGGAAAATCAAATTGTCGCTTGCGAAGCCGCCGTCCCGAACCAGATCGCCGCCGTCGCGAGCCATCTACGCGAACACAACCAGATCGGTGTTGCGAGCCACCTCCGCTGCGACGAAACCAGAGCCAGCAGATGTCTCGCGAAACCAGGCTGCCACGACGAACCACCACACGTTGATGAAGCCACGCGTTGCAGAACCACTGCGAATCAGATCGACGACGAGGGCACTTTCTGACACGAAATCCCCATCACTGCGGCGCCGGCCACCACGCAGCCACCTGCGACGAAAAAAGCTGCCTGGAGAAGACGCGAAACCAGACGCGAACACACCTACATTGCGAGAATCCTCCTCCTCCGTTCCAAACAGAACCGCAGGCCACCGTGACAGAAAACGATGTCGATGGTGCCAATGCGACAGCCACCACGGTACCTGCAAAAAACCAGACCAGACAGACCCCGCGAAGCAACTGATGAGTCATTATTTTCTTCTATTCCACTAGCCTTTGTGCACCCATTAGATAGTTGATTAGTGCTTAATTGTTCATCATTAGAGTGTTTTTCATCTGTTGGGCTTTATTGGGCCACTGTTCCGAATTTGGACTAATTTCACATTATTTGGCCTAATTTTTGTTTTTAATTATTTTTAGGTATTTGGGTGAAGCAATTTTGGAGCTTGGACATTAATATTTAGTTGAAGAAACTTTCCACATCATTGCCACATCATTTCAATGTCATTTCCACGTCAGCAAAGTCAATGGGTCAACATTTGAGGCCCATAGTGGCATTTTTGTAATTCTGCGGCTTATAATGGCAGTTTTGTAATTCTGAGTGGCATGGGTGATATGACCACGAATTAGGTCTGCATGAGAAGAAGGCAGCCGCTCATTCATCTTCAAACTCTCTTCAAAACCTCCATTTTCGTTCTCCAAGCTTCCATGGACGTCCCCCTTGCGGTTTTTCACTTTTTTGGCTCATTTTTACCGTTTTTATGCATATTTGACAGCACCCATTGAGGGTTTTACGTTTGCAATTCGTTTTCTTGGTTGGGCAGTTCGGTTTGTGGATTTTATTGACTTGTAACAATACCCATTCATGGGGTTTTCGCATTTATATATGATAACACTGTTTCGCATTCCATTTAAGCTTTGAAATCTCAATTTTTGCTCTTAAATTGCGTTTTCAGATTTGAAGGGTTCTTGGTTCTTGGTTCTTGGTTCTGATTTTTGTGATTTCAGTTTTGAAGTGTTTAATTACTCATTTCCATGTCTAGCTAAATTCGTGTATTGACTCCTTGATGAAAAATGCAATGAAGCTTTGAGGTTGTGCTTGTTTTGTGAAATCTGCCATGTTTTTGTTCTGAATTCATGGAATGCATGTGGTGAATCTGTCAATGCTTAATTTACAGAGTAATTGCATGTGTTTTGTTTACGATACGTTCATGCTTAATGTATGTAGCTTGGCTGTCATGAATTTAAGGATGTGTGCATTGCTTAATTGCAAAATGAAGCTAGATTGTAATTTTCGCTTAGTGAATTATTATCTAGTGGATTGAGACAAGGCAGGGTTGGTGTTAATTTGGTGGCCTATGATAAGTGAAATTGCGTTTGAATCAGGGATGTCAATACGGTTTTAGTCACTGTAGCATTTAAATTAATCTATTGATTAGCATTCTGAATCTGTCTGCCAACCCCCCTCCCCCCTGTGTTTTATTGTTGTGTTCATCTGGAAAATTGGCTTTGAATGAAAATATTGGTCGTTGGGAGACGACTTGGTTCACTTTCATGTACTGCATTTAATATGTTTTAATTTGGTGGGGTACGGCCTCTATCAAATTTGGCGCCGTTGCCGGGGACCAATCGTTTCGTTCAAAGTAAAATTTTCAGTGTGTTTGTGTTCTGTGTTTTGGTGTGTGTGTAGTTCAAGTGTGGTTGAGTTGGTATATGTTCATTGTGATGTTAATGTTGTGTTAAGTTCAATGTCTGTTTCCATTCCTGTGTGTTTCTGTTTAGTGTAGTGAATAGTGTCGCGGCGCGCATGAATAGTGTCATTTGTAGTAGTGAATAGTGTTTGAATAGTGTCCGAATCTGGCATTTAACTTCTGGATTTTTGTTTTGGTAGGTACGGAGCTTGTTTTAACTTGAAATTTTTTTCCCCACTTCTAAGACGTTGAACTTGATAGGAAAAATAGCTAGAGCAATTGGTATGGTTTGAGTTAAGAGATTCAAAAAAATTTTGGACTGATTTTAAGTGAAACTTCAAAGGACCATAACTTTTGCTCTGGTTATCAGGTTTTTATCTTCTCCCACACGCATGAACTAACCCCTAAACGGAATCTCTGCCGGCACACTTTAGAGCAAACCACAGCCATTCACGGCCAAAAAAAGGGCCTGGAAAATCAAATTGTCGCTTGCGAAGCCGCCGTCCCGAACCAGATCGCCGCCGTCGCGAGCCATCTACGCGAACACAACCAGATCGGTGTTGCGAGCCACCTCCGCTGCGACGAAACCAGAGCCAGCAGATGTCTCGCGAGACCAGGCTGCCACGACGAACCACCACACGTTGACGAAGCCACGCGTTGCAGAACCACTGCGAATCAGATCGACGACGAGGGCACTTTCTGACGCGAAATCCCCATCACTGCGGCGCCGGCCACCACGCAGCCACCTGCGACGAAAAAAGCTGCCTGGAGAAGACGCGAAACCAGACACGAACACACCTACATTGCGAGAATCCTCCTCCTCCGTTCCAAACAGAACCGCAGGCCACCGTGATAGAAAACGATGTCGATGGTGCCAATGCGACAGCCACCACGGTACCTGCAAAAAACCAGACCAGACAGACCCCCGCGAAGCAACTGATGAGTCATTATTTTCTTCTATTCCACTAGCCTTTGTGCACCCATTAGACAGTTGATTAGTGCTTAATTGTTCATCATTAGAGTGTTTTTCATCTGTTGGGCTTTATTGGGCCACTGTTCCGAATTTGGACTAATTTCACATTATTTGGCCTAATTTTTGTTTTTAATTATTTTTAGGTATTTGGGTGAAGCAATTTTGGAGCTTGGACATTAATATTTAGTTGAAGAAACTTTCCACATCATTGCCACATCATTTCAATGTCATTTCCACGTCAGCAAAGTCAATGGGTCAACATTTGAGGCCCATAGTGGCATTTTTGTAATTCTGCGGCTTATAATGGCAGTTTTGTAATTCTGAGTGGCATGGGTGATATGACCACGAATTAGGTCTGCATGAGAAGAAGGCAGCCGCTCATTCATCTTCAACCTCTCTTCAAAACCTCCATTTTCGTTCTCCAAGCTTCCATGGACGTCCCCCTTGCAGTTTTTCACTCTTTTGGCTCATTTTTACCGTTTTTATGCATATTTGACAGCACCCATTGAGGGTTTTACGTTTGCAATTCGATTTCTTGGTTGGGCAGTTCGGTTTGTGGATTTTATTGACTTGTAACAATACCCATTCATGGGGTTTTCGCATTTATATATGATAACACTGTTTCGCATTCCATTTAAGCTTTGAAATCTCAATTTTTGCTCTTAAATTGCGTTTTCAGATTTGAAGGGTTCTTGGTTCTTGGTTCTGATTTTTGTGATTTCAGTTTTGAAGTGTTTAATTACTCATTTCCATGTCTAGCTAAATTCGTGTATTGACTCCTTGATGAAAAATGCAATGAAGCTTTGAGGTTGTGCTTGTTTTGTGAAATCTGCCATGTTTTTGTTCTGAATTCATGGAATGCATGTGGTGAATCTGTCAATGCTTAATTTACAGAGTAATTGCATGTGTTTTGTTTACGATACGTTCATGCTTAATGTATGTAGCTTGGCTGTCATGAATTTAAGGATGTGTGCATTGCTTAATTGCAAAATGAAGCTAGATTGTAATTTTCGCTTAGTGAATTATTATCTAGTGGATTGAGACAAGGCAGGGTTGGTGTTAATTTGGTGGCCTATGATAAGTGAAATTGCGTTTGAATCAGGGATGTCAATACGGTTTTAGTCACTATAGCATTTAAATTAATCTATTGATTAGCATTCTGAATCTGTCTGCCAACCCCCCTCCCCCCTGTGTTTTATTGTTGTGTTCATCTGGAAAATTGGCTTTGAATGAAAATATTGGTCGTTGGGAGACGACTTGGTTCACTTTCATGTACTGCATTTAATATGTTTTAATTTGGTGGGGTACGGCCTCTATCAAATTTGGCGCCGTTGCCGGGGACCAATCGTTTCGTTCAAAGTAAAATTTTCAGTGTGTTTGTGTTCTGTGTTTTGGTGTGTGTAGTTCAAGTGTGGTTGAGTTGGTATATGTTCATTGTGATGTTAATGTTGTGTTAAGTTCAATGTCTGTTTCCATTCCTGTGTGTTTCTGTTTAGTGTAGTGAATAGTGTCGCGGCGCGCATGAATAGTGTCATTTGTAGTAGTGAATAGTGTTTGAATAGTGTCCGAATCTGGCATTTAACTTCTGGATTTTTGTTTTGGTAGGTACGGAGCTTGTTTTAACTTGAAATTTTTTCCCCACTTCTAAGACGTTGAACTTGATAGGAAAAATAGCTAGAGCAATTGGTATGGTTTGAGTTAAGAGATTCAAAAAAATTTTGGACTGATTTTAAGTGAAACTTCAAAGGACCATAACTTTTGCTCTGGTTATCAGGTTTTTATCTTCTCCCACACGCATGAACTAACCCCTAAACGGAATCTCTGCCGGCACACTTTAGAGCAAACCACAGCCATTCACGGCCAAAAAAAGGGCCTGGAAAATCAAATTGTCGCTTGCGAAGCCGCCGTCCCGAACCAGATCGCCGCCGTCGCGAGCCATCTACGCGAACACAACCAGATCGGTGTTGCGAGCCACCTCCGCTGCGACGAAACCAGAGCCAGCAGATGTCTCGCGAGACCAGGCTGCCACGACGAACCACCACACGTTGACGAAGCCACGCGTTGCAGAACCACTGCGAATCAGATCGACGACGAGGGCACTTTCTGACGCGAAATCCCCATCACTGCGGCGCCGGCCACCACGCAGCCACCTGCGACGAAAAAAGCTGCCTGGAGAAGACGCGAAACCAGACGCGAACACACCTACATTGCGAGAATCCTCCTCCTCCGTTCCAAACAGAACCGCAGGCCACCGTGATAGAAAACGATGTCGATGGTGCCAATGCGACAGCCACCACGGTACCTGCAAAAAACCAGACCAGACAGACCCCCGCGAAGCAACTGATGAGTCATTATTTTCTTCTATTCCACTAGCCTTTGTGCACCCATTAGACAGTTGATTAGTGCTTAATTGTTCATCATTAGAGTGTTTTTCATCTGTTGGGCTTTATTGGGCCACTGTTCCGAATTTGGACTAATTTCACATTATTTGGCCTAATTTTTGTTTTTAATTATTTTTAGGTATTTGGGTGAAGCAATTTTGGAGCTTGGACATTAATATTTAGTTGAAGAAACTTTCCACATCATTGCCACATCATTTCAATGTCATTTTCACGTCAGCAAAGTCAATGGGTCAACATTTGAGGCCCATAGTGGCATTTTTGTAATTCTGCGGCTTATAATGGCAGTTTTGTAATTCTGAGTGGCATGGGTGATATGACCACGAATTAGGTCTGCATGAGAAGAAGGCAGCCGCTCATTCATCTTCAACCTCTCTTCAAAACCTCCATTTTCGTTCTCCAAGCTTCCATGGACGTCCCCCTTGCGGTTTTTCACTTTTTTGGCTCATTTTTACCGTTTTTATGCATATTTGACAGCACCCATTGAGGGTTTTACGTTTGCAATTCGATTTCTTGGTTGGGCAGTTCGGTTTGTGGATTTTATTGACTTGTAACAATACCCATTCATGGGGTTTTCGCATTTATATATGATAACACTGTTTCGCATTCCATTTAAGCTTTGAAATCTCAATTTTTGCTCTTAAATTGCGTTTTCAGATTTGAAGGGTTCTTGGTTCTTGGTTCTGATTTTTGTGATTTCAGTTTTGAAGTGTTTAATTACTCATTTCCATGTCTAGCTAAATTCGTGTATTGACTCCTTGATGAAAAATGCAATGAAGCTTTGAGGTTGTGCTTGTTTTGTGAAATCTGCCATGTTTTTGTTCTGAATTCATGGAATGCATGTGGTGAATCTGTCAATGCTTAATTTACAGAGTAATTGCATGTGTTTTGTTTACGATACGTTCATGCTTAATGTATGTAGCTTGGCTGTCATGAATTTAAGGATGTGTGCATTGCTTAATTGCAAAATGAAGCTAGATTGTAATTTTCGCTTAGTGAATTATTATCTAGTGGATTGAGACAAGGCAGGGTTGGTGTTAATTTGGTGGCCTATGATAAGTGAAATCGCGTTTGAATCAGGGATGTCAATACGGTTTTAGTCACTGTAGCATTTAAATTAATCTATTGATTAGCATTCTGAATCTGTCTGCCAACCCCCCTCCCCCCTGTGTTTTATTGTTGTGTTCATCTGGAAAATTGGCTTTGAATGAAAATATTGGTCGTTGGGAGACGACTTGGTTCACTTTCATGTACTGCATTTAATATGTTTTAATTTGGTGGGGTACGGCCTCTATCAAATTTGGCGCCGTTGCCGGGGACCAATCGTTTCGTTCAAAGTAAAATTTTCTGTGTGTTTGTGTTCTGTGTTTTGGTGTGTGTGTAGTTCAAGTGTGGTTGAGTTGGTATATGTTCATTGTGATGTTAATGTTGTGTTAAGTTCAGTGTCTCTTTCCATTCCTGTGTGTTTCTGTTTAGTGTAGTGAATAGTGTCGCGGCGCGCATGAATAGTGTCATTTGTAGTAGTGAATAGTGTTTGAATAGTGTCCGAATCTGGCATTTAACTTCTGGATTTTTGTTTTGGTAGCTACGGAGCTTGTTTTAACTTGAAATTTTTTTCCCCACTTCTAAGACGTTGAACTTGATAGGAAAAATAGCTAGAGCAATTGGTATGGTCTGAGTTAAGAGATTCAAAAAAAATTTGGACTGATTTTAAGTGAAACTTCAAAGGACCATAACTTTTGCTCTGGTTATCAGGTTTTTATCTTCTCCCACGCGCATGAACTAACCCCTAAACGGAATCTCTGCCGGCACACTTTAGAGCAAACCACAGCCATTGACGGCCAAAAAAAGGGCCTGGAAAATCAAATTGCCGCTTGCGAAGCCGCCGTCCCGAACCAGATCGCCGCCGTCGCGAGCCACCTACGCGAACACAACCAGATCGGTGTTGCGAGCCACCTCCGCTGCGATGAAACCAGAGCCAGCAAATGTCTCGCGAAACTAGGCTGCCACGACGAACCACCACACGTTGACGAAGCCACGCGTTGCAGAACCACTGCGAATCAGATCGACGACGAGGGCACTTTCTGACGCGAAATCCCCATCACTACGGCGCCGACCACCACGCAGCCACCTGCGACGAAAAAAGCTGCCTGGAGAAGACCCGAAACCATACGCGAACACACCTACATTGCGAGAATCCTCCACCTCCGTTCCAAACAGAACCGCAGGCCACCGTGACAGAAATCGATGTCGATTGCGCCAATGCGACAGCCACCAGGGTACCTGCAAAAAACCAGACCAGACAGACCCCCGCGAAGCAACTGATGAGTCATTCTTTTCTTCTATTCCACTAGCCTTTGTGCACCCATTAGACAGTTGATTAGGGCTTAATTGTTCATCATTAGAGTGTTTTTCATCTGTTGGGCTTTATTGGGCCACTGTTCCGAATTTGGACTAATTTCACATTATTTGGCCTAATTTTTGTTTTTAATTATTTTTAGGTATTTGGGTGAAGCAATTTTGGAGCTTGGACATTAATATTTAGTTGAAGAAACTTTCCACATCATTGCCACATCATTTCCATGTCATTTCCACGTCAGCAAAGTCAATGGGTCAACATTTGAGGCCCATAGTGGCATTTTTGTAATTCTGCGGCTTATAATGGCAGTTTTGTAATTCTGAGTGGCATGGGTGATATGACCACGAATTAGGTCTGCATGAGAAGAAGGCAGCCGCTCATTCATCTTCAACCTCTCTTCAAAACCTCCATTTTCGTTCTCCAAGCTTCCATGGACGTCCCCCTTGCGGTTTTCCACGTTTTTGGCTCATTTTTACCGTTTTTATGCATATTTGACAGCACCCATTGAGGGTTTTACGTTTGGAATTCGTTTTCTTGGTTGGGCAGTTCGGTTTGTGGATTTTATTGACTTGGAACAATACCCATTCATGGGGTTTTCACATTTATATATGATAACACTGTTTTGCATTCCATTTAAGCTTTGAAATCTCAATTTTTGCTCTTAAATTGCGTTTTCAGATTTGAAGGGTTCTTGGTTCTTGGTTCTTGGTTCTGATTTTTGTGATTTTAGTTTTGAAGTGTTTAATTACTCATTTCCATGTCTAGCTAAATTCGTGTATTGACTCCTTGATGAAAAATGCAATGAAGCTTTGAGGTTGTGCTTGTTTTGTGAAATCTGCCATGTTTTTGTTCTGAATTCGTGGAATGCATGTGGTGAATCTGTCAATGCTTAATTTACAGAGTAATTGCATGTGTTTTGTTTAAGATACGTTCATGCTTAATGTATGTAGCTTGGCTGTCACGAATTTAAGGATGTGTGCATTGCTTAATTGCATAATGAAGCTAGATTGTAATTTTGGCTTAGTGAATTATTATCTAGTGGATTGAGACAAGGCAGGGTTGGTGTTAATTTGGTGGCCTATGATAGGTGAAATTGCGTTTGAATCAGGGATGTCAATACGGTTTTAGTCACTGTAGCATTTAAATTAATCTATTGATTAGCATTCTGAATCTGTCTGCCAACCCCCCTCCCCCCCTGTGTTTTATTGTTGTGTTCATCTGGAAAATTGGCTTTGAATGAAAATATTGGTCGTTGGGAGACGACTTGGTTCACTTTCATGTACTGCATTTAATATGTTTTAATTTTTGTGGGGTATGGCCTCTGTCAAATCTGGCGCCGTTGCCGGGGACCAATCGTTTCGTTCAAAGTAAAATTTTCAGTGTGTTTGTGTTCTGTGTTTTGGTGTGTGTAGTTCAAGTGTGGTTGAGTTGGTATATGTTCATTGTGATGTTAATGTTGTGTTAAGTTCAGTGTCTGTTTCCATTCTTGTGTGTTTCTGTTTAGTGTAGTGAATAGTGTCGCGGCGCGCATGAATAGTTTCATTTGTAGTAGTGAATAGTGTTTGAATAGTGTCTGAATCTGGCATTTAACTTTTGGATTTTTGTTTTGGTAGCTACGGAGCTTCTTTTAACTTGAAATTTTTTTTCCCCACTTCTAAGACGTTGAACTTGATAGGAAAAATAGCTAGAGCAATTGGTATGGTCTGAGTTAAGAGATTCAAAAAAATTTTGGACTGATTTTAAGTGAAACTTCAAAGGACCATAACTTTTGCTCTGGTTATCAGGTTTTTATCTTCTCCCACGCGCATGAACTAACCCCTAAACGGAATCTCTGCCGGCACACTTTAGAGCAAACGACAGCCATTGACGGCCAAAAAAAGGGCCTGGAAAATCAAATTGCCGCTTGCGAAGCCGCCGTCCCGAACCAGATCGCCGCCGTCGCGAGCCACCTACGCGAACACAACCAGATCGGTGTTGCGAGCCACCTCCGCTGCGACGAAACCAGAGCCAGCAGATGTCTCGCGAAACCCCGCTGCCACGACGAACCATCACACGTTGACGAAGCCACGCGTTGCAGAACCACTGCGAATCAGATCGACGACGAGGGCACTTTCTGACGCGAAATCCCCATCACTGCGGCGCCGGCCACCACGCAGCCACCTGCGACGAAAAAAGCTGCCTGGAGAAGACGCGAAACCAGACGCGAACACATCTACATTGCGAGAATCCTCCACCTCCGTTCCAAACAGAACCGCAGGCCACCGTGACAGAAATCGATGTCGATTGCGCCAATGCGACAGCCACCACGGTACCTGCAAAAAACCAGACCAGACAGACCCCCGCGAAGCAACTGATGAGTCATTATTTTCTTCTATTCCACTAGCCTTTGTGCACCCATTAGACAATTGATTAGTGCTTAATTGTTCATCATTAGAGTGTTTTTCATCTGTTGGGCTTTATTGGGCCACTGTTCCGAATTTGGACTAATTTCACATTATTTGGCCTAATTTTTGTTTTTAATTATTTTTAGGTATTTGGGTGAAGCAATTTTGGATCTTGGACATTAATATTTAGTTGAAGAAACTTTCCACATCATTGCCACATCATTTCCATGTCATTTCCACGTCAGCAAAGTCAATGGGTCAACATTTGAGGCCCATAGTGGCATTTTTGTAATTCTGCGGCTTATAATGGCAGTTTTGTAATTCTGAGTGGCATGGGTGATATGACCACGAATTAGGTCTGCATGAGAAGAAGGCAGCCGCTCATTCATCTTCAACCTCTCTTCAAAACCTCCATTTTCGTTCTCCAAGCTTCCATGGACGTCCCCCTTGCGGTTTTCCACGTTTTTGGCTAATTTTTACCGTTTTTATGCATATTTGACAGCACCCATTGAGGGTTTTACGTTTGGAATTCGTTTTCTTGGTTGGGCAGTTCGGTTTGTGGATTTTATTGACTTGGAACAATACCCATTCATGGGGTTTTCACATTTATATATGATAACACTGTTTTGCATTCCATTTAAGCTTTGAAATCTCAATTTTTGCTCTTAAATTGCGTTTTCAGATTTGAAGGGTTCTTGGTTCTTGGTTCTTGGTTCTGATTTTTGTGATTTTAGTTTTGAAGTGTTTAATTACTCATTTCCATGTCTAGCTAAATTCGTGTATTGACTCCTTGATGAAAAATGCAATGAAGCTTTGAGGTTGTGCTTGTTTTGTGAAATCTGCCATGTTTTTGTTCTGAATTCGTGGAATGCATGTGGTGAATCTGTCAATGCTTAATTTACAGAGTAATTGCATGTGTTTTGTTTAAGATACGTTCATGCTTAATGTATGTAGCTTGGCTGTCACGAATTTAAGGATGTGTGCATTGCTTAATTGCATAATGAAGCTAGATTGTAATTTTCGCTTAGTGAATTATTATCTAGTGGATTGAGACAAGGCAGGGTTGGTGTTAATTTGGTGGCCTATGATAAGTGAAATTGCGTTTGAATCAGGGATGTCAATACGGTTTTAGTCACTGTAGCATTTAAATTAATCTATTGATTAGCATTCTGAATCTGTCTGCCAACCCCCCTCCCCCCTGTGTTTTATTGTTGTGTTCATCTGGAAAATTGGCTTTGAATGAAAATATTGGTCGTTGGGAGACGACTTGGTTCACTTTCATGTACTGCATTTAATATGTTTTAATTTTTGTGGGGTACGGCCTCTGTCAAATTTGGTGCCGTTGCCGGGGACCAATCGTTTCGTTCAAAGTAAAATTTTCAGTGTGTTTGTGTTCTGTGTTTTGGTGTGTGTAGTTCAAGTGTGGTTGAGTTGGTATATGTTCATTGTGATGTTAATGTTGTGTTAAGTTCAGTGTCTGTTTCCATTCTTGTGTGTTTCTGTTTAGTGTAGTGAATAGTGTCGCGGCGCGCATGAATAGTTTCATTTGTAGTAGTGAATAGTGTTTGAATAGTGTCCGAATCTGGCATTTAACTTCTGGATTTTTGTTTTGGTAGCTACGGAGCTTCTTTTAACTTGAAATTTTTTTTCCCCACTTCTAAGACGTTGAACTTGATAGGAAAAATAGCTAGAGCAATTGGTATGGTCTGAGTTAAGAGATTCAAACAAATTTTGGACTGATTTTAAGTGAAACTTCAAAGGACCATAACTTTTGCTCTGGTTATCAGGTTTTTATCTTCTCCCACGCGCATGAACTAACCCCTAAACGGAATCTCTGCCGGCACACTTTAGAGCAAACCACAGCCATTGACGGCCAAAAAAAGGGCCTGGAAAATCAAATTGCCGCTTGCGAAGCCGCCGTCCCGAACCAGATCGTCGCCGTCGCGAGCCACCTACGCGAACACAACCAGATCGGTGTTGCGAGCCACCTCCGCTGCGACGAAACCAGAGCCAGCAGATGTCTCACGAAACCAGGCTGCCACGACGAACCATCACACGTTGACGAAGCCACGCGTTGCAGAACCACTGCGAATCAGATCGACGACGAGGGCACTTTCTGACGCGAAATCCCCATCACTGCGGCGCCGGCCACCACGCAGCCACCTGCGACGAAAAAAGCTGCCTGGAGAAGACGCGAAACCAGACGCGAACACATCTACATTGCGAGAATCCTCCACCTCCGTTCCAAACAGAACCGCAGGCCACCGTGACAGAAATCGATGTCGATTGCGCCAATGCGACAGCCACCACGGTACCTGCAAAAAACCAGACCAGACAGACCCCCGCGAAGCAACTGATGAGTCATTATTTTCTTCTATTCCACTAGCCTTTGTGCACCCATTAGACAGTTGATTAGTGCTTAATTGTTCATCATTAGAGTGTTTTTCATCTGTTGGGCTTTATTGGGCCTCTGTTCCGAATTTGGACTAATTTCACATTATTTGGCCTAATTTTTGTTTTTAATTATTTTTAGGTATTTGGGTGAAGCAATTTTGGATCTTGGACATTAATATTTAGTTGAAGAAACTTTCCACATCATTGCCACATCATTTCCATGTCATTTCCACGTCAGCAAAGTCAATGGGTCAACATTTGAGGCCCATAGTGGCATTTTTGTAATTCTGCGGCTTATAATGGCAGTTTTGTAATTCTGAGTGGCATGGGTGATATGACCACGAATTAGGTCTGCATGAGAAGAAAGCAGCCGCTCATTCATCTTCAACCTCTCTTCAAAACCTCCATTTTCGTTCTCCAAGCTTCCATGGACGTCCCCCTTGCGGTTTTTCACGTTTTTGGCTCATTTTTACCGTTTTTATGCATATTTGACAGCACCCATTGAGGGTTTTACGTATGGAATTCGTTTTCTTGGTTGGGCAGTTCGGTTTGTGGATTTTATTGACTTGGAACAATACCCATTCATGGGGTTTTCGCATTTATATATGATAACACTGTTTTGCATTCCATTTAAGCTTTGAAATCTCAATTTTTGCTCTTAAATTGCGTTTTCAGATTTGAAGGGTTCTTGGTTCTTGGTTCTTGGTTCTGATTTTTGTGATTTCAGTTTTGAAGTGTTTAATTACTCATTTCCATGTCTAGCTAAATTCGTGTATTGACTCCTTGATGAAAAATGCAATGAAGCTTTGAGGTTGTGCTTGTTTTGTGAAATCTGCCATGTTTTTGTTCTGAATTCGTGGAATGCATGTGGTGAATCTGTCAATGCTTAATTTACAGAGTAATTGCATGTGTTTTGTTTAAGATACGTTCATGCTTAATGTATGTAGCTTGGCTGTCATGAATTTAAGGATGTGTGCATTGCTTAATTGCATAATGAAGCTAGATTGTAATTTTCGCTTAGTGAATTATTATCTAGTGGATTGAGACAAGGTAGGGTTGGTGTTAATTTGGTGGCCTATGATAAGTGAAATTGCGTTTGAATCAGGGATGTCAATACGGTTTTAGTCACTGTAGCATTTAAATTAATCTATTGATTAGCATTCTGAATCTGTCTGCCAACCCTTCCCCCTGTGTTTTATTGTTGTGTTCATCTGGAAAATTGGCTTTGACTGAAAATATTGGTCGTTAGGAGACGACTTGGTTCACTTTCATGTACTGCATTTAATATGTTTTAATTTGGTGGGGTACGGCCTCTGTCAAATTTGGCGCCGTTGTCGGGGACCAATCGTTTCGTTCAAAGTAAAATTTTCAGTGTGTTTGTGTTCTGTGTTTTGGTGTGTGTAGTTCAAGTGTGGTTGAGTTGGTATATGTTCATTGTGATGTTAATGTTGTGTTAAGTTCAGTGTCTGTTTCCATTCTTGTGTGTTTCTGTTTAGTGTAGTGAATAGTGTCGCGGCGCGCATGAATAGTGTCATTTGTAGTAGTGAATAGTGTTTGAATAGTGTCCGAATCTGGCATTTAACTTCTGGATTTTTGTTTTGGTAGCTACGGAGCTTGTTTTAACTTGAAATTTTTTTTCCAAACTTCTAAGACGTTGAACTTGATAGGAAAAATAGCTAGAGCAATTGGTATGGTCTGAGTTAAGAGATTCAAAAAATTTTGGACTGATTTTAAGTGAAACTTCAAAGGACCATAACTTTTGCTCTGGTTATCAGGTTTTTATCTTCTCCCACGCGCATGAACTAACCCCTAAACGGAATCTCTGCCGGCACACTTTAGAGCAAACCACAACCATTGACGGCCAAAAAAAGGGCTTGGAAAATCAAATTGCCGCTTGCGAAGCCGCCGTCGCGAGCCACCTACGCGAACACAACTAGATCGGTGTTGCGAGCCACCTCCGCTGCGACGAAACCAGAGCCAGCAGATGTCTCGCGAAACCAGGCTGCCACGACGAACCACCACACGTTGACGAAGCCACGCGTTGCAGAACCACTGCGAATCAGATCGACGACGAGGGCACTTTCTGACGCGAAATCCCCATCACTGCGGCGCCGGCCACCACGCAGCCAACTGCGACGAAAAAAGCTGCCTGGAGAAGACGCGAAACCAGACGCGAACACACCTACATTGCGAGAATCCTCCACCTCCGTTCCAAACAGAACCGCAGGCCACCGTGAAAGAAATCGATGTCGATTGCGCCACTGCGACAACCACCAGGGTACCTGCAAAAAACCAGACCAGATAGACCCCCGCGAAGCAACTGATGAGTCATTATTTTCTTCTATTCCACTAGCCTTTGTGAACCCATTAGACAGTTGATTAGTGCTTAATTGTTCATCATTAGAGTGTTTTTCATCTGTTGGGCTTTATTGGGCCACTGTTCCGAATTTGGACTAATTTCACATTATTTGGCCTAATTTTTGTTTTTAATTATTTTTAGGTATTTGGGTGAAGCAATTTTGGAGCTTGGACTTTAATATTTAGTTGAAGAAACTTTCCACATCATTGCCACATCATTTCCACGTCAGCAAAGTCAATGGGTCAACATTTGAGGCCCATAGTGGCATTTTTGTAATTCTGCGGCTTATAATGGCAGTTTTGTAATTCTGAGTGGCATGGGTGATATGACCACGAATTAGGTCTGCATGAGAAGAAGGCAGCCGCTCATTCATCTTCAACCTCTCTTCAAAACCTCCATTTTCGTTCTCCAAGCTTCCATGGACGTCCCCCTTGCGGTTTTTCACTTTTTTGGCTCATTTTTACCGTTTTTATGCATATTTGACAGCACCCATTGAGGGTTTTACGTTTGCAATTCGATTTCTTGGTTGGGCAGTTCGGTTTGTGGATTTTATTGACTTGTAACAATACCCATTCATGGGGTTTTCGCATTTATATATGATAACACTGTTTCGCATTCCATTTAAGCTTTGAAATCTCAATTTTTGCTCTTAAATTGCGTTTTCAGATTTGAAGGGTTCTTGGTTCTTGGTTCTTGGTTCTGATTTTTGTGATTTCAGTTTTGAAGTGTTTAATTACTCATTTCCATGTCTAGCTAAATTCGTGTATTGACTCCTTGATGAAAAATGCAATGAAGCTTTGAGGTTGTGCTTGTTTTGTGAAATCTGCCATGTTTTTGTTCTGAATTCATGGAATGCATGTGGTGAATCTGTCAATGCTTAATTTACAGAGTAATTGCATGTGTTTTGTTTACGATACGTTCATGCTTAATGTATGTAGCTTGGCTGTCATGAATTTAAGGATGTGTGCATTGCTTAATTGCAAAATGAAGCTAGATTGTAATTTTCGCTTAGTGAATTATTATCTAGTGGATTGAGACAAGGCAGGGTTGGTGTTAATTTGGTGGCCTATGATAAGTGAAATTGCGTTTGAATCAGGGATGTCAATACGGTTTTAGTCACTGTAGCATTTAAATTAATCTATTGATTAGCATTCTGAATCTGTCTGCCAACCCCCCTCCCCCCTGTGTTTTATTGTTGTGTTCTTCTGGAAAATTGGCTTTGAATGAAAATATTGGTCGTTGGGAGACGACTTGGTTCACTTTCATGTACTGCATTTAATATGTTTTAATTTGGTGGGGTACGGCCTCTATCAAATTTGGCGCCGTTGCCGGGGACCAATCGTTTCGTTCAAAGTAAAATTTTCAGTGTGTTTGTGTTCTGTGTTTTGGTGTGTGTGTAGTTCAAGTGTGGTTGAGTTGGTATATGTTCATTGTGATGTTAATGTTGTGTTAAGTTCAATGTCTGTTTCCATTCCTGTGTGTTTCTGTTTAGTGTAGTGAATAGTGTCGCGGCGCGCATGAATAATGTCATTTGTAGTAGTGAATAGTGTTTGAATAGTGTCCGAATCTGGCATTTAACTTCTGGATTTTTGTTTTGGTAGCTACGGAGCTTGTTTTAACTTGAAATTTTTTTCCCCACTTCTAAGACGTTGAACTTGATAGGAAAAATAGCTAGAGCAATTGGTATGGTTTGAGTTAAGAGATTCAAAAAAATTTTGGACTGATATTAAGTGAAACTTCAAAGGACCATAACTTTTGCTCTGGTTATCAGGTTTTTATCTTCTCCCACGCGCATGAACTAACCCCTAAACGGAATCTCTGCCGGCACACTTTAGACCAAACCACAGCCATTGACGGCCAAAAAAAGGGCCTGGAAAATCAAATTGCCGCTTGCGAAGCCGCCGTCCCGAACCAGATCGCCGCCGTCGCGAGCCACCTATGCGAACACAACCAGATCGGTGTTGCGAGCCACCTCCGCTGCGACGAAACCAGAGCCAGCAGATGTCTCGCGAAACCAGGCTTCCACGACGAACCACCACACGTTGACGAAGCCACGCGTTGCAGAACCACTGCGAATCAGATCGACGACGAGGGCACTTTCTGACGCGAAATCCCCATCACTGCGGCGCCGGCCACCACGCAGCCACCTGCGACGAAAAAAGCTGCCTGGAGAAGACGCGAAACCAGACGCGAACACACCTACATTGCGAGAATCCTCCTCCTCCGTTCCAAACAGAACCGCAGGCCACCGTGACAGAAAACGATGTCGATGGTGCCAATGCGACAGCCACCACGGTACCTGCAAAAAACCGGACCAGACAGACCCCCGCGAAGCAACTGATGAGTCATTATTTTCTTCTATTCCACTAGCCTTTGTGCACCCATTAGACAGTTGATTAGTGCTTAATTGTTCATCATTAGAGTGTTTTTCATCTGTTGGGCTTTATTGGGCCACTGTTCCGAATTTGGACTAATTTCACATTATTTGGCCTAATTTTTGTTTTTAATTATTTTTAGGTATTTGGGTGAAGCAATTTTGGAGCTTGGACATTAATATTTAGTTGAAGAAACTTTCCACATCATTGCCACATCATTTCAATGTCATTTCCACGTCAGCAAAGTCAATGGGTCAACATTTGAGGCCCATAGTGGCATTTTTGTAATTCTGCGGCTTATAATGGCAGTTTTGTAATTCTGAGTGGCATAGGTGATATGACCACGAATTAGGTCTGCATGAGAAGAAGGCAGCCGCTCATTCATCTTCAACCTCTCTTCAAAACCTCCATTTTCGTTCTCCAAGCTTCCATGGACGTCCCCCTTGCGGTTTTTCACTTTTTTGGCTCATTTTTACCGTTTTTATGCATATTTGACAGCACCCATTGAGGGTTTTACGTTTGCAATTCGTTTTCTTGGTTGGGCAGTTCGGTTTGTGGATTTTATTGACTTGTAACAATACCCATTCATGGGGTTTTCGCATTTATATATGATAACACTGTTTCGCATTCCATTTAAGCTTTGAAATCTCAATTTTTGCTCTTAAATTGCGTTTTCAGATTTGAAGGGTTCTTGGTTCTTGGTTCTTGGTTCTGATTTTTGTGATTTCAGTTTTGAAGTGTTTAATTACTCATTTCCATGTCTAGCTAAATTCGTGTATTGACTCCTTGATGAAAAATGCAATGAAGCTTTGAGGTTGTGCTTGTTTTGTGAAATCTGCCATGTTTTTGTTCTGAATTCGTGGAATGCATGTGGTGAATCTGTCAATGCTTAATTTACAGAGTAATTGCATGTGTTTTGTTTACGATACGTTCATGCTTAATGTATGTAACTTGGCTGTCATGAATTTAAGGATGTGTGCATTGCTTAATTGCAAAATGAAGCTAGATTGTAATTTTCGCTTAGTGAATTATTATCTAGTGGATTGAGACAAGGCAGGGTTGGTGTTAATTTGGTGGCCTATGATAAGTGAAATTGCGTTTGAATCAGGGATGTCAATACGGTTTTAGTCACTGTAGCATTTAAATTAATCTATTCATTAGCATTCTGAATCTGTCTGCCAACCCCCCTCCCCCCTGTGTTTTATTGTTGTGTTCATCTGGAAAATTGGCTTTGAATGAAAATATTGGTCATTGGGAGACGACTTGGTTCACTTTCATGTACTGCATTTAATATGTTTTAATTTGGTGGGGTACGGCCTCTATCAAATTTGGCGCCGTTGCCGGGGACCAATCATTTCGTTCAAAGTAAAATTTTCTGTGTGTTTTTGTTCTGTGTTTTGGTGTGTGTGTAGTTCAAGTGTGGTTGAGTTGGTATATGTTCATTGTGATGTTAATGTTGTGTTAAGTTCAGTGTCTCTTTCCATTCCTGTGTGTTTCTGTTTAGTGTAGTGAATAGTGTCGCGGCGCGCATGAATAGTGTCATTTGTAGTAGTGAATAGTGTTTGAATAGTGTCCGAATCTGGCATTTAACTTCTGGATTTTTGTTTTGGTAGCTACGGAGCTTGTTTTAACTTGAAATTTTTTTCCCCACTTCTAAGACGTTGAACTTGATAGGAAAAATAGCTAGAGCAATTGGTATGGTCTGAGTTAAGAGATTCAAAAAAAATTTGGACTGATTTTAAGTGAAACTTCAAAGGACCATAACTTTTGCTCTGGTTATCAGGTTTTTATCTTCTCCCACGCGCATGAACTAACCCCTAAACGGAATCTCTGCCGGCACACTTTAGAGCAAACCACAGCCATTGACGGCCAAAAAAAGGGCCTGGAAAATCAAATTGCCGCTCGCGAAGCCGCCGTCCCGAACCAGATCGCCGCCGTCGCGAGCCACCTACGCGAACACAACCAGATCGGTGTTGCGAGCCACCTCCGCTGCGATGAAACCAGAGCCAGCAAATGTCTCGCGAAACTAGGCTGCCACGACGAACCACCACACGTTGACGAAGCCACGCGTTGCAGAACCACTGCGAATCAGATCGACGACGAGGGCACTTTCTGACGCGAAATCCCCATCACTGCGGCGCCGACCACCACGCAGCCACCTGCGACGAAAAAAGCTGCCTGGAGAAGACCCGAAACCATACGCGAACACACCTACATTGCGAGAATCCTCCACCTCCGTTCCAAACAGAACCGCAGGCCACCGTGACAGAAATCGATGTCGATTGCGCCAATGCGACAGCCACCAGGGTACCTGCAAAAAACCAGACCAGACAGACCCCCGCGAAGCAACTGATGAGTCATTCTTTTCTTCTATTCCACTAGCCTTTGTGCACCCATTAGACAGTTGATTAGGGCTTAATTGTTCATCATTAGAGTGTTTTTCATCTGTTGGGCTTTATTGGGCCACTGTTCCGAATTTGGACTAATTTCACATTATTTGGCCTAATTTTTGTTTTTAATTATTTTTAGGTATTTGGGTGAAGCAATTTTGGGTCTTGGACATTAATATTTAGTTGAAGAAACTTTCCACATCATTGCCACATCATTTCCATGTCATTTCCACGTCAGCAAAGTCAATGGGTCAACATTTGAGGCCCATAGTGGCATTTTTGTAATTCTGCGGCTTATAATGGCAGTTTTGTAATTCTGAGTGGCATGGGTGATATGACCACGAATTAGGTCTGCATGAGAAGAAGGCAGCCGCTCATTCATCTTCAACCTCTCTTCAAAACCTCCATTTTCGTTCTCCAAGCTTCCATGGACGTCCCCCTTGCGGTTTTCCACGTTTTTGGCTAATTTTTACCGTTTTTATGCATATTTGACAGCACCCATTGAGGGTTTTACGTTTGGAATTCGTTTTCTTGGTTGGGCAGTTCGGTTTGTGGATTTTATTGACTTGGAACAATACCCATTCATGGGGTTTTCACATTTATATATGATAACACTGTTTTGCATTCCATTTAAGCTTTGAAATCTCAATTTTTGCTCTTAAATTGCGTTTTCAGATTTGAAGGGTTCTTGGTTCTTGGTTCTTGGTTCTGATTTTTGTGATTTTAGTTTTGAAGTGTTTAATTACTCATTTCCATGTCTAGCTAAATTCGTGTATTGACTCCTTGATGAAAAATGCAATGAAGCTTTGAGGTTGTGCTTGTTTTGTGAAATCTGCCATGTTTTTGTTCTGAATTCGTGGAATGCATGTGGTGAATCTGTCAATGCTTAATTTACAGAGTAATTGCATGTGTTTTGTTTAAGATACGTTCATGCTTAATGTATGTAGCTTGGTTGTCACGAATTTAAGGATGTGTGCATTGCTTAATTGCATAATGAAGCTAGATTGTAATTTTCGCTTAGTGAATTATTATCTAGTGGATTGAGACAAGGCAGGGTTGGTGTTAATTTGGTGGCCTATGATAAGTGAAATTGCGTTTGAATCAGGGATGTCAATACGGTTTTAGTCACTGTAGCATTTAAATTAATCTATTGATTAGCATTCTGAATCTGTCTGCCAACCCCCCTCCCCCCTGTGTTTTATTGTTGTGTTCATCTGGAAAATTGGCTTTGAATGAAAATATTGGTCGTTGGGAGACGACTTGGTTCACTTTCATGTACTGCATTTAATATGTTTTAATTTTTGTGGGGTACGGCCTCTGTCAAATTTGGCGCCGTTGCCGGGGACCAATCGTTTCGTTCAAAGTAAAATTTTCAGTGTGTTTGTGTTCTGTGTTTTGGTGTGTGTAGTTCAAGTGTGGTTGAGTTGGTATATGTTCATTGTGATGTTAATGTTGTGTTAAGTTCAGTGTCTGTTTCCATTCTTGTGTGTTTCTGTTTAGTGTAGTGAATAGTGTCGCGGCGCGCATGAATAGTTTCATTTGTAGTAGTGAATAGTGTTTGAATAGTGTCCGAATCTGGCATTTAACTTCTGGATTTTTGTTTTGGTAGCTACGGAGCTTCTTTTAACTTGAAATTTTTTTTCCCCACTTCTAAGACGTTGAACTTGATAGGAAAAATAGCTAGAGCAATTGGTATGGTCTGAGTTAAGAGATTCAAACAAATTTTGGACTGATTTTAAGTGAAACTTCAAAGGACCATAACTTTTGCTCTGGTTATCAGGTTTTTATCTTCTCCCACGCGCATGAACTAACCCCTAAACGGAATCTCTGCCGGCACACTTTAGAGCAAACCACAGCCATTGACGGCCAAAAAAAGGGCCTGGAAAATCAAATTGCCGCTTGCGAAGCCGCCGTCCCGAACCAGATCGCCGCCGTCGCGAGCCACCTACGCGAACACAACCAGATCGGTGTTGCGAGCCACCTCCGCTGCGACGAAACCAGAGCCAGCAGATGTCTCACGAAACCAGGCTGCCACGACGAACCATCACACGTTGACGAAGCCACGCGTTGCAGAACCACTGCGAATCAGATCGACGACGAGGGCACTTTCTGACGCGAAATCCCCATCACTGCGGCGCCGGCCACCACGCAGCCACCTGCGACGAAAAAAGCTGCCTGGAGAAGACGCGAAAACAGACGCGAACACATCTACATTGCGAGAATCCTCCACCTCCGTTCCAAACAGAACCACAGGCCACCGTGACAGAAATCGATGTCGATTGCGCCAATGCGACAGCCACCACGGTACCTGCAAAAAACCAGACCAGACAGACCCCCGCGAAGCAACTGATGAGTCATTATTTTCTTCTATTCCACTAGCCTTTGTGCACCCATTAGACAGTTGATTAGTGCTTAATTGTTCATCATTAGAGTGTTTTTCATATGTTGGGCTTTATTGGGCCTCTGTTCCGAATTTGGACTAATTTCACATTATTTGGCCTAATTTTTGTTTTTAATTATTTTTAGGTATTTGGGTGAAGCAATTTTGGATCTTGGACATTAATATTTAGTTGAAGAAACTTTCCACATCATTGCCACATCATTTCCATGTCATTTCCACGTCAGCAAAGTCAATGGGTCAACATTTGAGGCCCATAGTGGCATTTTTGTAATTCTGCGGCTTATAATGGCAGTTTTGTAATTCTGAGTGGCATGGGTGATATGACCACGAATTAGGTCTGCATGAGAAGAAGGCAGCCGCTCATTCATCTTCAACCTCTCTTCAAAACCTCCATTTTCGTTCTCCAAGCTTCCATGGACGTCCCCCTTGCGGTTTTCCACGTTTTTGGCTAATTTTTACCGTTTTTATGCATATTTGACAGCACCCATTGAGGGTTTTACGTTTGGAATTCGTTTTCTTGGTTGGGCAGTTCGGTTTGTGGATTTTATTGACTTGGAACAATACCCATTCATGGGGTTTTCACATTTATATATGATAACACTGTTTTGCATTCCATTTAAGCTTTGAAATCTCAATTTTTGCTCTTAAATTGCGTTTTCAGATTTGAAGGGTTCTTGGTTCTTGGTTCTTGGTTCTGATTTTTGTGATTTTAGTTTTGAAGTGTTTAATTACTCATTTCCATGTCTAGCTAAATTCGTGTATTGACTCCTTGATGAAAAATACAATGAAGCTTTGAGGTTGTGCTTGTTTTGTGAAATCTGCCATGTTTTTGTTCTGAATTCGTGGAATGCATGTGGTGAATCTGTCAATGCTTAATTTACAGAGTAATTGCATGTGTTTTGTTTAAGATACGTTCATGCTTAATGTATGTAGCTTGGCTGTCACGAATTTAAGGATGTGTGCATTGCTTAATTGCATAATGAAGCTAGATTGTAATTTTCGCTTAGTGAATTATTATCTAGTGGATTGAGACAAGGCAGGGTTGGTGTTAATTTGGTGGCCTATGATAAGTGAAATTGCGTTTGAATCAGGGATGTCAATACGGTTTTAGTCACTGTAGCATTTAAATTAATCTATTGATTAGCATTCTGAATCTGTCTGCCAACCCCCCTCCCCCCTGTGTTTTATTGTTGTGTTCATCTGGAAAATTGGCTTTGAATGAAAATATTGGTCGTTGGGAGACGACTTGGTTCACTTTCATGTACTGCATTTAATATGTTTTAATTTTTGTGGGGTACGGCCTCTGTCAAATTTGGCGCCGTTGCCGGGGACCAATCGTTTCGTTCAAAGTAAAATTTTCAGTGTGTTTGTGTTCTGTGTTTTGGTGTGTGTAGTTCAAGTGTGGTTGAGTTGGTATATGTTCATTGTGATGTTAATGTTGTGTTAAGTTCAGTGTCTGTTTCCATTCTTGTGTGTTTCTGTTTAGTGTAGTGAATAGTGTCGCGGCGCGCATGAATAGTTTCATTTGTAGTAGTGAATAGTGTTTGAATAGTGTCCGAATCTGGCATTTAACTTCTGGATTTTTGTTTTGGTAGCTACGGAGCTTCTTTTAACTTGAAATTTTTTTTCCCCACTTCTAAGACGTTGAACTTGATAGGAAAAATAGCTAGAGCAATTGGTATGGTCTGAGTTAAGAGATTCAAAAAAATTTTGGACTGATTTTAAGTGAAACTTCAAAGGACCATAACTTTTGCTCTGGTTATCAGGTTTTTATCTTCTCCCATGCGCATGAACTAACCCCTAAACGGAATCTCTGCCGGCACACTTTAGAGCAAACCACAGCCATTGACGGCCAAAAAAAGGGCCTGGAAAATCAAATTGCCGCTTGCGAAGCCGCCGTCCCGAACCAGATCGCCGCCGTCGCGAGCCACCTACGCAAACACAACCAGATCGGTGTTGCGAGCCACCTCCGCTGCGACGAAACCAGAGCCAGCAGATGTCTCGCGAAACCAGGCTGCCACGACGAACCATCACACGTTGACGAAGCCACGCGTTGCAGAACCACTGCGAATCAGATCGACGACGAGGGCACTTTCTGACGCGAAATCCCCATCACTGCGGCGCCGGCCACCACGCAGCCACCTGCGACGAAAAAAGCTGCCTGGAGAAGACGCGAAACCAGACGCGAACACATCTACATTGCGAGAATCCTCCACCTCCGTTCCAAACAGAACCGCAGGCCACCGTGACAGAAATCGATGTCGATTGCGCCAATGCGACAGCCACCACGGTACCTGCAAAAAACCAGACCAGACAGACCCCCGCGAAGCAACTGATGAGTCATTATTTTCTTCTATTCCACTAGCCTTTGTGCACCCATTAGACAGTTGATTAGTGCTTAATTGTTCATCATTAGAGTGTTTTTCATCTGTTGGGCTTTATTGGGCCACTGTTCCGAATTTGGACTAATTTCACATTATTTGGCCTAATTTTTGTTTTTAATTATTTTTAGGTATTTGGGTGAAGCAATTTTGGAGCTTGGACATTAATATTTAGTTGAAGAAACTTTCCACATCATTGCCACATCATTTCCATGTCATTTCCACGTCAGCAAAGTCAATGCAAAGTCAATGGGTCAACATTTGAGGCCCATAGTGGCATTTTCGTAATTCTGCGGCTTATAATGGCAGTTTTGTAATTCTGAGTGGCATGGGTGATATGACCACGAATTAGGTCTGCATGAGAAGAAAGCAGCCGCTCATTCATCTTCAACCTCTCTTCAAAACCTCCATTTTCGTTCTCCAAGCTTCCATGGACGTCCCCCTTGCGGTTTTTCACGTTTTTGGCTCATTTTTACCGTTTTTATGCATATTTGACAGCACCCATTGAGGGTTTTACGTTTGGAATTCGTTTTCTTGGTTGGGCAGTTCGGTTTGTGGATTTTATTGACTTGGAACAATACCCATTCATGGGGTTTTCGCATTTATATATGATAACACTGTTTTGCATTCCATTTAAGCTTTGAAATCTCAATTTTTGCTCTTAAATTGCGTTTTCAGATTTGAAGGGTTCTTGGTTCTTGGTTCTTGGTTCTGATTTTTGTGATTTCAGTTTTGAAGTGTTTAATTACTCATTTCCATGTCTAGCTAAATTCGTGTATTGACTCCTTGATGAAAAATGCAATGAAGCTTTGAGGTTGTGCTTGTTTTGTGAAATCTGCCATAATTTGTTCTGAATTCGTGGAATGCATGTGGTGAATCTGTCAATGCTTAATTTACAGAGTAATTGCATGTGTTTTGTTTAAGATACGTTCATGCTTAATGTTTGTAGCTTGGCTGTCATGAATTTAAGGATGTGTGCATTGCTTAATTGCATAATGAAGCTAGATTGTAATTTTCGCTTAGTGAATTATTATCTAGTGGATTGAGACAAGGTAGGGTTGGTGTTAATTTGGTGGCCTATGATAAGTGAAATTGCGTTTGAATCAGGGATGTCAATACGGTTTTAGTCACTGTAGCATTTAAATTAATCTATTGATTAGCATTCTGAATCTGTCTGCCAACCCTTCCCCCTGTGTTTTATTGTTGTGTTCATCTGGAAAATTGGCTTTGACTGAAAATATTGGTCGTTAGGAGACGACTTGGTTCACTTTCATGTACTGCATTTAATATGTTTTAATTTGGTGGGGTACGGCCTCTGTCAAATTTGGCGCCGTTGTCGGGGACCAATCGTTTCGTTCAAAGTAAAATTTTCAGTGTGTTTGTGTTCTGTGTTTTGGTGTGTGTAGTTCAAGTGTGGTTGAGTTGGTATATGTTCATTGTGATGTTAATGTTGTGTTAAGTTCAGTGTCTGTTTCCATTCTTGTGTGTTTCTGTTTAGTGTAGTGAATAGTGTCGCGGCGCGCATGAATAGTGTCATTTGTAGTAGTGAATAGTGTTTGAATAGTGTCCGAATCTGGCATTTAACTTCTGGATTTTTGTTTTGGTAGCTACGGAGCTTGTTTTAACTTGAAATTTTTTTTCCAAACTTCTAAGACGTTGAACTTGATAGGAAAAATAGCTAGAGCAATTGGTATGGTCTGAGTTAAGAGATTCAAAAAATTTTGGACTGATTTTAAGTGAAACTTCAAAGGACCATAACTTTTGCTCTGGTTATCAGGTTTTTATCTTCTCCCACGCGCATGAACTAACCCCTAAACGGAATCTCTGCCGGCACACTTTAGAGCAAACCACAACCATTGACGGCCAAAAAAAGGGCTTGGAAAATGAAATTGCCGCTTGCGAAGCCGCCGTCGCGAGCCACCTACGCGAACACAACTAGATCGGTGTTGCGAGCCACCTCCGCTGCGACGAAACCAGAGCCAGCAGATGTCTCGCGAAACCAGGCTGCCACGACGAACCACCACACGTTGACGAAGCCACGCGTTGCAGAACCACTGCGAATCAGATCGACGACGAGGGCACTTTCTGACGCGAAATCCCCATCACTGCGGCGCCGGCCACCACGCAGCCAACTGCGACGAAAAAAGCTGCCTGGAGAAGACGCGAAACCAGACGCGAACACACCTACATTGGGCGAATCCTCCACCTCCGTTCCAAACAGAACCGCAGGCCACCGTGACAGAAATCGATGTCGATTGCGCCAATGCGACAACCACCAGGGTACCTGCAAAAAACCAGACCAGATAGACCCCCGCGAAGCAACTGATGAGTCATTATTTTCTTCTATTCCACTAGCCTTTGTGCACCCATTAGACAGTTGATTAGTGCTTAATTGTTCATCATTAGAGTGTTTTTCATCTATTGGGCTTTATTGGGCCACTGTTTCGAATTTGGACTAATTTCACATTATTTGGCCTAATTTTTGTTTTTAATTATTTTTAGGTATTTGGGTGAAGCAATTTTGGAGCTTGGAAATTAATATTTAGTTGAAGAAACTTTCCACATCATAGCCACATCATTTCCATGTCATTTCCACGTCAGCAAAGTCAATGGGTCAACATTTGAGGCCCATAGTGGCATTTTTGTAATTCTGCGGCTTATAATGGCAGTTTTGTAATTCTGAGTGGCATGGGTGATATGACCACGAATTAGGTCTGCATGAGAAGAAGGCAGCCGCTCATTCATCTTTAACCTCTCTTCAAAACCTCCATTTTCGTTCTCCAAGCTTCCATGGACGTCCCCCTTGCGGTTTTTCACGTTTTTGGCTCATTTTTACCGTTTTTATGCATATTTGACAGCACCCATTGAGGGTTTTACGTTTGGAATTCGTTTTCTTGGTTGGGCAGTTCGGTTTGTGGATTTTATTGACTTGGAACAATACCCATTCATGGGGTTTTCGCATTTATATATGATAACACTGTTTTGCATTCCATTTAAGCTTTGAAATCTCAATTTTTGCTCTTAAATTGTGTTTTCAGATTTGAAGGGTTCTTGGTTCTGATTTTTGTGATTTTAGTTTTGAAGTGTTTAATTACTCATTTCCATGTCTAGCTAAATTCGTGTATTGACTCCTTGATGAAAAATGCAATGAAGCTTTGAGGTTGTGCTTGTTTTGTGAAATCTGCCATGTTTTTGTTCTGAATTAGTGGAATGCATGTGGTGAATCTGTCAATGCTTAATTTACAGAGTAATTGCATGTGTTTTGTTTAAGATACGTTCATGCTTAATGTATGTAGCTTGGCTGTCACGAATTTAAGGATGTGTGCATTGCTTAATTGCATAATGAAGCTAGATTGTAATTTTCGCTTAGTGAATTATTATCTAGTGGATTGAGACAAGGCAGGGTTGGTGTTAATTTGGTGGCCTATGATAAGTGAAATTGCGTTTGAATCAGGGATGTCAATACGGTTTTAGTCACTGTAGCATTTAAATTAATCTATTGATTAGCATTCTGAATCTGTCTGCCAACCCCCCTCCCCCCTGTGTTTTATTGTTGCGTTCATCTGGAAAATTGGCTTTGAATGAAAATATTGGTCGTTGGGAGACGACTTGGTTCACTTTCATGTACTGCATTTAATATGTTTTAATTTGGTGGGGTACGGCCTCTATCAAATTTGGCGCCGTTGCCGGGGACCAATCGTTTCGTTCAAAGTAAAATTTTCAGTGTGTTTGTGTTCTGTGTTTGGGTGTGTGTGTAGTTCAAGTGTGGTTGAGTTGGTATATGTTCATTGTGATGTTAATGTTGTGTTAAGTTCAGTGTCTGTTTCCATTCTTGTGTGTTTCTGTTTAGTGTAGTGAATAGTGTCGCGGCGCGCATGAATAGTGTCATTTGTAGTAGTGAATAGTGTTTGAATAGTGTCCGAATCTGGCATTTAACTTCTGGATTTTTGTTTTGGTAGCTACGGAGCTTGTTTTAACTTGAAATTTTTTTTCCCAACTTCTAAGACGTTGAACTTGATAGGAAAAATAGCTAGAGCAATTGGTATGGTCTGAGTTAAGAGATTCAAAAAAATTTTGGACTGATTTTAAGTGAAACTTCAAAGGACGATAACTTTTGCTCTGGTTATCAGGTTTTTATCTTCTCCCACGCGCATGAACTAACCCCTAAACGGAATCTCTGCCGGCACACTTTAGAGCAAACCACAACCATTGACGGCCAAAAAAAGGGCTTGGAAAATCAAATTGCCGCTTGCGAAGCCGCCGTCGCGAGCCACCTACGCGAACACAACTAGATCGGTGTTGCGAGCCACCTCCGCTGCGACGAAACCAGAGCCAGCAGATGTCTCGCGAAACCAGGCTGCCACGACGAACCACCACACGTTGACGAAGCCACGCGTTGCAGAACCACTGCGAATCAGATCGATGACGAGGGCACTTTCTGACGCGAAATCCCCATCACTGCGGCGCCGGCCACCACGCAGCCAACTGCGACGAAAAAAGCTGCCTGGAGAAGACGCGAAACCAGACGCGAACACACCTACATTGCGAGAATCCTCCACCTCCGTTCCAAACAGAATCGCAGGCCACCGTGAAAGAAATCGATGTCGATTGCGCCACTGCGACAACCACCAGGGTACCTGCAAAAAACCAGACCAGATAGACCCCCGCGAAGCAACTGATGAGTCATTATTTTCTTCTATTCCACTAGCCTTTGTGCACCCATTAGACAGTTGATTAGTGCTTAATTGTTCATCATTAGAGTGTTTTTCATCTGTTGGGCTTTATTGGGCCACTGTTCCGAATTTGGACTAATTTCACATTATTTGGCCTAATTTTTGTTTTTAATTATTTTTAGGTATTTGGGTGAAGCAATTTTGGAGCTTGGACTTTAATATTTAGTTGAAGAAACTTTCCACATCATTGCCACATCATTTCCATGTCATTTCCACGTCAGCAAAGTCAATGGGTCAACATAGTGGCATTTTTGTAATTCTGCGGCTTATAATGGCAGTTTTGTAATTCTGAGTGGCATGGGTGATATGACCACGAATTAGGTCTGCATGAGAAGAAGGCAGCCGCTCATTCATCTTCAACCTCTCTTCAAAACCTCCATTTTCGTTCTCCAAGCTTCCATGGACGTCCCCCTTGCGGTTTTTCACGTTTTTGGCTCATTTTTACCGTTTTTATGCATATTTGACAGCACCCATTGAGGGTTTTACGTTTGGAATTCATTTTCTTGGTTGGGCAGTTCGGTTTGTGGATTTTATTGACTTGGAACAATACCCATTCATGGGGTTTTCGCATTTATATATGATAACACTGTTTTGCATTCCATTTAAGCTTTGAAATCTCAATTTTTGCTCTTAAATTGTGTTTTCAGATTTGAAGGGTTCTTGGTTCTGATTTTTGTGATTTTAGTTTTGAAGTGTTTAATTACTCATTTCCATGTCTAGCTAAATTCGTGTATTGACTCCTTGATGAAAAATGCAATGAAGCTTTGAGGTTGTGCTTGTTTTGTGAAATCTGCCATGTTTTTGTTCTGAATTAGTGGAATGCATGTGGTGAATCTGTCAATGCTTAATTTACAGAGTAATTGCATGTGTTTTGTTTAAGATACGTTCATGCTTAATGTATGTAGCTTGGCTGTCACGAATTTAAGGATGTGTGCATTGCTTAATTGCATAATGAAGCTAGATTGTAATTTTCGCTTAGTGAATTATTATCTAGTGGATTGAGACAAGGCAGGGTTGGTGTTAATTTGGTGGCCTATGATAAGTGAAATTGCGTTTGAATCAGGGATGTCAATACGGTTTTAGTCGCTGTAGCATTTAAATTAATCTATTGATTAGCATTCTGAATCTGTCTGCCAACCCCCCTCCCCCCTGTGTTTTATTGTTGCGTTCATCTAGAAAATTGGCTTTGAATGAAAATATTGGTCGTTGGGAGACGACTTGGTTCACTTTCATGTACTGCATTTAATATGTTTTAATTTGGAGGGGTACGGCCTCTATCAAATTTGGCGCCGTTGCCGGGGACCAATGGTTTCGTTCAAAGTAAAATTTTCAGTGTGTTTGTGTTCTGTGTTTTGGTGTGTGTGTAGTTCAAGTGTGGTTGAGTTGGTATATGTTCATTGTGATGTTAATGTTGTGTTAAGTTCAGTGTCTGTTTCCATTCCTGTGTGTTTCTGTTTAGTGTAGTGAATAGTGTCGCGGCGCGCATGAATAGTGTCATTTGTAGTAGTGAATAGTGTTTGAATAGTGTCCGAATCTGGCATTTAACTTCTGGATTTTTGTTTTGGTAGCTACGGAGCTTGTTTTAACTTGAAATTTTTTTTCCCCATTTCTAAGACGTTGAACTTGATAGGAAAAATAGCTAGAGCAATTGGTATGGTCTGAGTTAAGAGATTCAAACAAATTTTGGACTGATTTTAAGTGAAACTTCAAAGGACCATAACTTTTGCTCTGGTTATCAGGTTTTTATCTTCTCCCACGCGCATGAACTAACCCCTAAACGGAATCTCTGCCGGCACACTTTAGAGCAAACCACAACCATTGACGGCCAAAAAAAGGGCTTGGAAAATCAAATTGCCGCTTGCGAAGCCGCCGTCGCGAGCCACCTACGCGAACATAACTAGATCGGTGTTGCGAGCCACCTCCGCTGCGACGAAACCAGATCCAGCAGATGTCTCGCGAAACCAGGCTGCCACGACGAACCACCACACGTTGACGAAGCCACGCGTTGCAGAACCACTGCGAATCAGATCGATGACGAGGGCACTTTCTGACGCGAAATCCCCATCACTGCGGCGCCGGCCACCACGCAGCCAACTGCGACGAAAAAAGCTGCCTGGAGAAGACGCGAAACCAGACGCGAACACACCTACATTGCGAGAATCCTCCACCTCCGTTCCAAACAGAACCGCAGGCCACCGTGACAGAAATCGATGTCGATTGCGCCAATGCGACAACACCCAGGGTACCTGCAAAAAACCAGACCAGATAGACCCCCGCGAAGCAACTGATGAGTCATTATTTTCTTCTATTCCACTAGCCTTTGTGCACCCATTAGACAGTTGATTAGTGCTTAATTGTTCATCATTAGAGTGTTTTTCATCTGTTGGGCTTTATTGGGCCACTGTTCCGAATTTGGACTAATTTCACATTATTTGGCCTAATTTTTGTTTTTAATTATTTTTAGGTATTTGGGTGAAGCAATTTTGGAGCTTGGACTTTAATATTTAGTTGAAGAAACTTTCCACATCATTGCCACATCATTTCAATGTCATTTCCACGTCAGCAAAGTCAATGGGTCAACATTTGAGGCCCATAGTGGCATTTTCGTAATTCTGCGGCTTATAATGGCAGTTTTGTAATTCTGAGTGGCATGGGTGATATGACCACGAATTAGGTCTGCATGAGAAGAAGGCAGCCGCTCATTCATCTTCAACCTCTCTTCAAAACCTCCATTTTCGTTCTCCAAGCTTCCATGGACGTCCCCCTTGCGGTTTTTCACGTTTTTGGCTCATTTTTACCGTTTTTATGCATATTTGACAGCACCCATTGAGGGTTTTACGTTTGGAATTCGTTTTCTTGGTTGGGCAGTTCGGTTTGTGGATTTTATTGACTTGGAACAATACCCATTCATGGGATTTTCGCATTTATATATGATAACACTGTTTTGCATTCCATTTAAGCTTTGAAATCTCAATTTTTGCTCTTAAATTGTGTTTTCAGATTTGAAGGGTTCTTGGTTCTGATTTTTGTGATTTTAGTTTTGAAGTGTTTAATTACTCATTTCCATGTCTAGCTAAATTCGTGTATTGACTCCTTGATGAAAAATGCAATGAAGCTTTGAGGTTGTGCTTGTTTTGTGAAATCTGCCATGTTTTTGTTCTGAATTAGTGGAATGCATGTGGTGAATCTGTCAATGCTTAATTTACAGAGTAATTGCATGTGTTTTGTTTAAGATACGTTCATGCTTAATGTATGTAGCTTGGCTGTCACGAATTTAAGGATGTGTGCATTGCTTAATTGCATAATGAAGCTAGATTGTAATTTTCGCTTAGTGAATTATTATCTAGTGGATTGAGACAAGGCAGGGTTGGTGTTAATTTGGTGGCCTATGATAAGTGAAATTGCGTTTGAATCAGGGA
Organism: Vigna unguiculata; assembly: GCF_037176805.1. NCBI lineage: Eukaryota > Viridiplantae > Streptophyta > Magnoliopsida > Fabales > Fabaceae > Vigna > Vigna unguiculata. The sequence goes on along the minus strand of NC_140792.1, from coordinate 36,875,695 downwards.
TGTCAATACGGTTTTAGTCGTTGTAGCATTTAAATTAATCTATTGATTAGCATTCTGAATCTGTCTGCCAACCCCCCTCCCCCCTGTGTTTTATTGTTGCGTTCATCTAGAAAATTGGCTTTGAATGAAAATATTGGTCGTTGGGAGACGACTTGGTTCACTTTCATGTACTGCATTTAATATGTTTTAATTTGGAGGGGTACGGCCTCTATCAAATTTGGCGCCGTTGCCGGGGACCAATGGTTTCGTTCAAAGTAAAATTTTCAGTGTGTTTGTGTTCTGTGTTTTGGTGTGTGTGTAGTTCAAGTGTGGTTGAGTTGGTATATGTTCATTGTGATGTTAATGTTGTGTTAAGTTCAGTGTCTGTTTCCATTCCTGTGTGTTTCTGTTTAGTGTAGTGAATAGTGTCGCGGCGCGCATGAATAGTGTCGTTTGTAGTAGTGAATAGTGTTTGAATAGTGTCCGAATCTGGCATTTAACTTCTGGATTTTTGTTTTGGTAGCTACGGAGCTTGTTTTAACTTGAAATTTTTTTTCCCCACTTCTAAGACGTTGAACTTGATAGGAAAAATAGCTAGAGCAATTGGTATGGTCTGAGTTAAGAGATTCAAAAAAATTTTGGACTGATTTTAAGTGAAACTTCAAAGGACCATAACTTTTGCTCTGGTTATCAGGTTTTTATCTTCTCCCACGCGCATGAACCAATCCCTAAACGGAATCTTTGCCGGCACACTTTAGAGCAAACCACAGCCATTGACGGCCAAAAAAAGGGCCTGGAAAATCAAATTGCCGCTTGCGAAGCCGCCGTCCTGAACTAGATCGCCGCCGTCGCGAGCCACCTACGCGAACACAACCAGATCGGTGTTGCGAGCCACCTACGCTACGACGAAACCAGAGCCAGCAGATGTCTCGCGAAACCAGGCTGCCACGACGAACCACCACACGTTGACGAAGCCACGCGTTGCAGAATCACTGCGAATCAGATCGACGACGAGGGCACTTTCTGACGCGAAATCCCCATCACTGCGGCGCCGGCCACCACGCAGCCACCTGCGACGAAAAAAGCTGCCTGGAGAAGACGCGAAACCAGACGCGAACACACCTACATTGTGAGAATCCTCCACCTCCGTTCCAAACAGAATCGCAGGCCGCCGTGACAGAAATCGATGTCGATTGCGCCAATGCGATAGCCACCACGGTACCTGCAAAAAACCAGACCAGACAGACCCCCGCGAAGCAACTGATGAGTCATTATTTTCTTCTATTCCACTAGCCTTTGTGCACCCATTAGACAGTTGATTAGTGCTTAATTGTTCATCATTAGAGTGTTTTTCATCTGTTGGGCTTTATTGGGCCTTTGTTCCGAATTTGGACTAATTTCACATTATTTGGCATAATTTTTGTTTTTAATTATTTTTAGGTATTTGGGTGAAGCAATTTTGGAGCTTGGACATTAATATTTAGTTGAAGAAACTTTCCACAACATTGCCACATCATTTCCATGTCATTTCCACGTCAGCAAAGTCAATGCAAAGTCAATGGGTCAACATTTGAGGCCCATAGTGGCATTTTTGTAATTCTGCGGCTTATAATGGCAGTTTTGTAATTCTGAGTGGCATGGGTGATATGACCACGAATTAGGTCTGCATGAGAAGAAGGCAGCTGCTCATTCATCTTCAACCTCTCTTCAAAACCTCCATTTTCGTTCTCCAAGCTTCCATGGACGTCCCCCTTGCGGTTTTTCACGTTTTTGGCTCATTTTTACCGTTTTTATGCATATTTGACAGCACCCATTGAGGGTTTTACGTTTGGAATTCGTTTTCTTGGTTGGGCAATTCGGTTTGTGGATTTTATTGACTTGGAACAATACCCATTCATGGGGTTTTCGCATTTATATATGATAACATTGTTTTGCATTCCATTTAAGCTTTGAAATCTCAATTTTTGCTCTTAAATTGCGTTTTCAGATTTGAAGGGTTCTTGGTTCTTGGTTCTTGGTTCTGATTTTTGTGATTTCAGTTTTGAAGTGTTTAATTACTCATTTCCATGTCTAGCTAAATTCGTGTATTGACTCTTTGATGAAAAATGCAATTAAGCTTTGAGGTTGTGCTTGTTTTGTGAAATCTGCCATGTTTTTGTTCTGAATTCGTGGAATGCATGTGGTGAATCTGTCAATGCTTAATTTATAGAGTAATTGCATGTGTTTTGTTTAGGATACGTTCATGCTTAATGTATGTAGCTTGGGTGTCACGAATTTAAGGATGTGTGCATTGCTTAATTGCATAATGAAGCTAGATTGTAATTTTCGCTTAGTGAATTATTATCTAGTGGATTGAGACAAGGCAGGGTTGGTGTTAATTTGGTGGCCTATGATAAGTGAAATTGCGTTTGAATCAGGGATGTCAATACGGTTTTAGTCACTGTAGCATTTAAATTAATCTATTGATTAGCATTCTGAATCTGTCTGCCAACCCTCCTCCCCCCTGTGTTTTATTGTTATGTTCATCTGGAAAATTGGCTTTGAATGAAAATATTGGTCGTTGGGAGACGACTTGGTTCACTTTCATGTACTGCATTTAATATGTTTTAATTTGGTGGGGTACGGCCTCTATCAAATTTGGCGTCGTTGCCGGGGACCAATCGTTTCGTTCAAAGTAAAATTTGCAGTGTGTTTGTGTTCTGTGTTTTGGTGTGTGTGTAGTTCAAGTGTGGTTGAGTTGGTATATGTTCATTGTGATGTTAATGTTGTGTTAAGTTCAGTGTCTGTTTCCATTCCTGTGTGTTTCTGTTTAGTGTAGTGAATAGTGTCGCGGCGCGCATGAATAGTGTCATTTGTAGTAGTGAATAGTTTTTGAATAGTGTCCGAATCTGGCATTTAACTTCTGGATTTTTGTTTTGGTAGCTACGGAGCTTGTTTTAACTTAAAATTTTTTTTCCCCACTTCTAAGACGTTGAACTTGATAGGAAAAATAGCTAGAGCAATTGGTATGGTCTGAGTTAAGAGATTCAAAAAAATTTTGGACTGATTTTAAGTGAAACTTCAAAGGACCATAACTTTTGCTCTGGTTATCAGGTTTTTATCTTCTCCCACGCGCATGAACCAATCCCTAAACGGAATCTTTGCCGGCACACTTTAGAGCAAACCACAGCCATTGACGGCCAAAAAAAGGGCCTGGAAAATCAAATTGCCGCTTGCGAAGCCGCCGTCCTGAACCAGATCGCCGCCGTCGCGAGCCACCTACGCGAACACAACCAGATCGGTGTTGCGAGCCACCTCCGCTGCGACGAAACCAGAGCTAGCAGATGTCTCGCGAAACCAGGCTGCCACGACGAACCACCACACGTTGACGAAGCCACGCGTTGCAGAATCACTGCGAATCAGATCGACGACGAGGGCACTTTCTGACGCGAAATCCCCATCACTGCGGCGCCGGCCACCACGCAGCCACCTGCGACGAAAAAAACTGCCTGGAGAAGACGCGAAACCAGACGCGAACACACCTACATTGCGAGAATCCTCCACCTCCGTTCCAAACAGAACCGCAGGCCACCGTGACAGAAATCGATGTCGATTGCGCCAATGCGACAGCCACCACGGTACCTGCAAAAAACCAGACCAGACAGACCCCCGCGAAGCAACTGATGAGTCATTATTTTCTTCTATTCCACTAGCCTATGTGCACCCATTAGACAGTTGATTAGTGCTTAATTGTTCATCATTAGAGTGTTTTTCATCTGTTGGGCTTTATTGGGCCACTATTCTGAATTTGGACTAATTTCACATTATTTGGCCTCATTTTTGTTTTTAATTATTTTTAGTTATTTGGGTGAAGCAATTTTGGAGCTTGGACATTAATATTTAGTTGAAGAAACTTTCCACATCATTGCCACATCATTTCCATGTCATTTCCACGTCAGCAAAGTCAATGGGTCAACATTTGAGGCCCATAGTGGCATTTTTGTAATTCTGCGGCTTATAATGGCAGTTTTGTAATTCTGAGTGGCATGGGTGATATGACCACGAATTAGGTCTGCATGAGAAGAAGGCAGCCGCTCATTCATCTTCAACCTCTCTTCAAAACCTCCATTTTCGTTCTCCAAGCTTCCATGGACGTCCGCCTTGCGGTTTTTCACGTTTTTGGCTCATTTTTACCATTTTTATGCATATTTGACAGCACCCATTGAGGGTTTTACGTTTGGAATTCGTTTTCTTGGTTGGGCAGTTCGGTTTGTGGATTTTATTGACTTGGAACAATACCCATTCATGGGGTTTTCGCATTTATATATGATAACACTGTTTTGCATTCCATTTAAGCTTTGAAATCTCAATTTTTGCTCTTAAATTGCGTTTTCAGATTTGAAGGGTTCTTGGTTCTTGGTTCTTGGTTCTGATTTTTGTGATTTCAGTTTTGAAGTGTTTAATTACTCATTTCCATGTCTAGCTAAATTCGTGTATTGACTCCTTGATGAAAAATGCAATGAAGCTTTGAGGTTGTGTTTGTTTTGTGAAATCTGCCATGTTTTTGTTCTGAATTCGTGGAATGCATGTGGTGAATCTGTCAATGCTTAATTTACAGAGTAATTGCATGTGTTTTGTTTAAGATACGTTCATGCTTAATGTATGTAGCTTGGCTGTCACGAATTTAAGGATGTGTGCATTGCTTAATTGCATAATGAAGCTAGATTGTAATTTTCGCTTAGTGAATTATTATCTAGTGGATTGAGACAAGGCAGGGTTGGTGTTAATTTGGTGGCCTATGATAAGTGAAATTGCGTTTGAATCAGGGATGTCAATATGGTTTTAGTCACTGTAGCATTTAAATTAATCTATTGATTAGCATTCTGAATCTGTCTGCCAACCCCCCTCCCCACTGTGTTTTATTCTTATGTTCATCTGGAAAATTGGCTTTGAATGAAAATATTGGTCTTTGGGAGACGACTTGGTTCACTTTCATGTACTGCATTTAATATGTTTTAATTTGGTGGGGTACGGCCTCTATCAAATTTGGCGCCGTTGCCGGGGACCAATCGTTTCGTTTAAAGTAAAATTTTCAGTGTGTTTGTGTTCTGTGTTTTGGTGTGTGTGTAGTTCAAGTGTGGTTGAGTTGGTATATGTTCATTGTGATGTTAATGTTGTGTTAAGTTCAGTGTCTGTTTCCATTCCTGTGTGTTTCTGTTTAGTGTAGTGAATAGTGTCGCGGCGTGCATGAATAGTGTCATTTGTAGTAGTGAATAGTGTTTGAATAGTGTCCGAATCTGGCATTTAAATTCTGGATTTTTGTTTTGGTAGCTACGGAGCTTGTTTTAACTTGAAATTTTTTTTCCCCACTTCTAAGACGTTGAACTTGATAGGAAAAATAGCTAGAGCAATTGGTATAGTCTGAGTTAAGAGATTCAAAAAAAATTTGGACTGATTTTAAGTGAAACTTCAAAGGACCATAACTTTTGCTCTGGTTATCAGCTTTTTATCTTCTCCCAGACGCATGAACTAAACCCTAAATGGAATCTCTGCCGGCACACTTTAGAGCAAACCACAGCCATTGAGGCCCATAGTGGCATTTTTGTAATTCTGCGGCTTATAATGGCAGTTTTGTAATTCTGAGTGGCATGGGTGATATGACCACGAATTAGGTCTGCATGAGAAGAAGGCAGCCGCTCATTCATCTTCAACCTCTCTTCAAAACCTCCATTTTCGTTCTCCAAGCTTCCATGGACGTCCCCCTTGCGGTTTTTCACGTTTTTGGCTCATTTTTACCGTTTTTATGCATATTTGACAGCACCCATTGAGGGTTTTACGTTTGGAATTCCTTTTCTTGGTTGGGCAGTTCGGTTTGTGGATTTTATTGACTTGGAACAATACCCATTCATGGGGTTTTCGCATTTATATATGATAACACTGTTTTGCATTCCATTTAAGCTTTGAAATCTCAATTTTTGCTCTTAAATTGCGTTTTCAGATTTGAAGGGTTCTTGGTTCTTGGTTCTTGGTTCTGATTTTTGTGATTTTAGTTTTGAAGTGTTTAATTACTCATTTCCATGTCTAGCTAAATTCGTGTATTGACTCCTTGATGAAAAATGCAATGAAGCTTTGAGGTTGTGCTTGTTTTGTGAAATCTGCCATGTTTTTGTTCTGAATTCGTGGAATGCATGTGGTGAATCTGTCAATGCTTAATTTACAGAGTAATTGCATGTGTTTTGTTTAAGATACGTTCATGCTTAATGTATGTAGCTTGGTTGTCATGAATTTAAGGATGTGTGCATTGCTTAATTGCATAATGAAGCTGCATTGTAATTTTCGCTTAGTGAATTATTATCTAGTGGATTGAGACAAGGCAGGGTTGGTGTTAATTTGGTGGCCTATGATAAGTGAAATTGCGTTTGAATCAGGGATGTCAATACGGTTTTAGTCACTGTAGCATTTAAATTAATCTATTGATTAGCATTCTGAATCTGTCTGCCAACCCCCCTCCCCCCTGTGTTTTATTGTTGTGTTCACCTGGAAAATTGGCTTTGAATGAAAATATTGGTCGTTGGGAGACGACTTGGTTCACTTTCATGTACTGCATTTAATATGTTTTAATTTGGTGGGGTACGGCCTCTATCAAATTTGGCGCCGTTGCTGGGGACCAATTGTTTCGTTCCAAGTAAAATTTTCAGTTTGTTTGTGTTCTGTGTTTTGGTGTGTGTGTAGTTCAAGTGTGGTTGAGTTGGTATATGTTCATTGTGATGTTAATGTTGTGTTAAGTTCAGTGTCTGTTTCCATTCCTGTGTGTTTCTGTTTAGTGTAGTGAATAGTGTCACGGCGCGCATGAATAGTGTCATTTGTAGTAGTGAATAGTGTTTGAATAGTGTCCAAATCTGGCATTTAACTTCTGGATTTTTGTTTTGGTAGCTACGGAGGTTGTTTTAACTTGAAATTTTTTTTCCCCACTTCTAAGACGTTGAACTTGATAGGAAAAATAGCTTGAGCAATTGGTATGGTCTGAGTTAAGAGATTCAAAAAAATTTTGGACTGATTTTAAGTGAAACTTCAAAGCACCATAACTTTTGCTCTGGTTATCAGGTTTTTATCTTCTCCCACGCGCATGAACTAACCCCTAAACAAAATCTCTGCCGGCACACTTTAGAGCAAACCACAGCCATTGACGGCCAAAAAAAGAGCCTGGAAAATCAAATTGTCGCTTGCGAAGCCGCCGTCCCGAACCAGATCGACGCCGTCGCGACCCATAGTGGCATTTGTGTTATTCTGCGGCTTATAATGGCAGTTTTGTAATTCTGAGTGGCATGGGTGATATGACCACGAATTAGGTCTGCATGAGAAGAAGGCAGCCGCTCGTTCATCTTCAACCTCTCTTCAAAACCTCCATTTTCGTTCTCCAAGCTTCCATGGACGTCCCCCTTGCGGTTTTTCACGTTTTTGGCTCATTTTTACCGTTTTTATGCATATTTGACAGCACCCATTGAGGGTTTTACGTTTGGAATTCCTTTTCTTGGTTGGGCAGTTCGGTTTGTGGATTTTATTGACTTGGAACAATACCCATTCATGGGGTTTTCGCATTTATATATGATAACACTGTTTTGCATTCCATTTAAGCTTTGAAATCTCAATTTTTGCTCTTAAATTGCGTTTTCAGATTTGAAGGGTTCTTGGTTCTTGGTTCTTGGTTCTGATTTTTGTGATTTCAGTTTTGAAGTGTTTAATTACTCATTTCCATGTCCAGCTAAATTCGTGTATTGACTCCTTGATGAAAAGTGCAATGAAGCTTTGAGGTTATGCTTGTTTTGTGAAATCTGCCATGTTTTTGTTCTGAATTCGTGGAATGCATTTGGTGAATCTGTCAATGCTTAATTTACAGAGTAATTGCATGTGTTTTGTTTAAGATACGTTCATGCTTAATGTATGTAGCTTGGCTGTCACGAATTTAAGGATGTGTGCATTGCTTAATTGCATAATGAAGCTAGATTGTAATTTTCGCTTAGTGAATTATTATCTAGTGGATTGAGACAAGGCAGGGTTGGTGTTAATTTGGTGGCCTATGATAAGTGAAATTGCATTTGAATCAGGGATGTCAATACGGTTTTAGTCACTGTAGCATTTAAATTAATCTATTGATTAGCATTCTGAATCTGTCTGCCAACCCCCCTCCCCCCTGTGTTTTATTGTTGTGTTCATCTGGAAAATTGGCTTTGAATGAAAATATTGGTCGTTGGGAGACGACTTGGTTCACTTTCATGTACTGCATTTAATATGTTTTAATTTGGTGGGGTACGGCCTCTATCAAATTTGGCGCCGTTGCCGGGGACCAATCGTTTCGTTCAATGTAAAATTTTCAGTGTGTTTGTGTTCTGTGTTTTGGTGTGTGTGTGTGTAGTTCAAGTGTGGTTGAGTTGGTATATGTTCATTGTGATGTTAATGTTGTGTTAAGTTCAGTGTCTCTTTCCATTCCTGTGTGTTTCTGTTTAGTGTAGTGAATAGTGTCGCGGCGCGCATGAATAGTGTCATTTGTAGTAGTGAATAGTGTTTGAATAGTGTCCGAATCTGGCATTTAACTTCTGGATTTTTGTTTTGGTAGCTACGGAGCTTGTTTTAACTTGAAATTTTTTTTCCCCACTTCTAAGACGTTGAACTTGATAGGAAAAATAGCTAGAGTAATTGGTATGGTCTGAGTTAAGAGATTCAAAAAAATTTTGGACTGATTTTAAGTGAAACTTCAAAGGACCATAACTTTTGCTCTGGTTATCAGGTTTTTATCTTCTCCCACGCGCATGAACTAACCCCTAAACGGAATATCTGCCGGCACACTTTAGAGCAAACCACAGCCATTGACGGCCAAAAAAAGGGCCTGGAAAATCAAATTGCCGCTTGCGAAGCCGCCGTCCCGAACCACATCGCCGCCGTCGCGAGCCACCTACGCGAACACAACCAGATCGGTGTTGCGAGCCACCTCCGCTGCGACGAAACCAGAGCCAGCAGATGTCTCGCGAAACCAGGCTGCCACGACGAACCACCACACGTTGACGAAGCCACGCGTTGCAGAACCACTACAAATCAGATCGACGACGAGGGCACTTTCTGACGCGAAATCCCCATCACTGCGGCGCCGGCCACCACGCAGCCACCTGCGACGAAAAAAGCTGCCTGGAGAAGACGCGAAACCAGACGCGAACACACCTACATTGCGAGAATCCTCCACCTCCGTTCCAAACAGAACCGCAGGCCACCGTGACAGAAATCGATGTCGATTGCGCCAATGCGACAGCCACCACGGTACCTGCAAAAAACCAGACCAGACAAACCCCCGCGAAGCAACTGATGAGTCATTATTTTCTTCTATTCCACTAGCCTTTGTGCACCCATTAGACAATTGATTAGTGCTTAATTGTTCATCATTAGAGTGTTTTTCATCTGTTGGGCTTTATTGGGCCACTGTTCCGAATTTGGACTAATTTCACATTATTTGGCCTAAATTTTTTTTTAATTATTTTTAGGTATTTGGGTGAAGCAATTTTGGAGCTTGGACATTAATATTTAGTTGAAGAAACTTTCCACATCATTGCCACATCATTTCCATGTCATTTCCACGTCAGCAAAGTCAATGGGTCAACATTTGAGGCCCATAGTGGCATTTTTGTAATTCTGCGGCTTATAATGGCAGTTTTGTAATTCTGAGTGGCATGGGTGATATGACCACGAATTAGGTCTGCATGAGAAGAAGGCAGCCGCTCATTCATCTTCAACCTCTCTTCAAAACCTCCATTTTCGTTCTCCAAGCTTCCATGGACGTCCCCCTTGCGGTTTTTCACGTTTTTGGCTCATTTTTACCGTTTTTATGCATATTTGACAGCACCCATTGAGGGTTTTACGTTTGGAATTCGTTTTCTTGGTTGGGCAGTTCGGTTTGTGGATTTTATTGACTTGGAACAATACTCATTCATGGGGTTTTCGCATTTATATATGATAACACTGTTTTGCATTCCATTTAAGCTTTGAAATCTCAATTTTTGCTCTTAAATTGCGTTTTCAGATTTGAAGGGTTCTTGGTTCTTGGTTCTTGGTTCTGATTTTTGTGATTTCAGTTTTGAAGTGTTTAATTACTCATTTCCATGTCTAGCTAAATTCGTGTATTGACTCCTTGATGAAAAATGCAATGAAGCTTTGAGGTTGTGCTTGTTTTGTGAAATCTGCCATGTTTTTGTTCTGAATTCGTGGAATGCATGTGGTGAATCTGTCAATGCTTAATTTACAGAGTAATTGCATGTGTTTTGTTTAAGATACGTTCATGCTTAATGTATGTAGCTTGGCTGTCACGAATTTAAGGATGTGTGCATTGCTTAATTGCATAATGAAGCTAGATTGTAATTTTCGCTTAGTGAATTATTATCTAGTGGATTGAGACAAGGCAGGGTTGGTGTTAATTTGGTGGCCTATGATAAGTGAAATTGCATTTGAATCAGGGATGTTAATACGGTTTTAGTCACTGTAGCATTTAAATTAATCTATTGATTAGCATTCTGAATCTGTCTGCCAACCCCCCTCCCCCCTGTGTTTTATTGTTGTGTTCATCTGGAAAATTGGCTTTGAATGAAAATATTGGTCGTTGGGAGACGACTTGGTTCACTTTCATGTACTGCATTTAATATGTTTTAATTTGGTGGGGTACGGCCTCTATCAAATTTGGCGCCGTTGCCGGGGACCAATCGTTTCGTTCAATGTAAAATTTTCAGTGTGTTTGTGTTCTGTGTTTTGGTGTGTGTGTGTGTAGTTCAAGTGTGGTTGAGTTGGTATATGTTCATTGTGATGTTAATGTTGTGTTAAGTTCAGTGTCTCTTTCCATTCCTGTGTGTTTCTGTTTAGTGTAGTGAATAGTGTCGCGGCGCGCATGAATAGTGTCATTTGTAGTAGTGAATAGTGTTTGAATAGTGTCCGAATCTGGCATTTAACTTCTGGATTTTTGTTTTGGTAGCTACGGAGCTTGTTTTAACTTGAAATTTTTTTTCCCCACTTCTAAGACGTTGAACTTGATAGGAAAAATAGCTAGAGTAATTGGTATGGTCTGAGTTAAGAGATTCAAAAAAATTTTGGACTGATTTTAAGTGAAACTTCAAAGGACCATAACTTTTGCTCTGGTTATCAGGTTTTTATCTTCTCCCACGCGCATGAACTAACCCCTAAACGGAATCTCTGCCGGCACACTTTAGAGCAAACCACAGCCATTGACGGCCAAAAAAAGGGCCTGGAAAATCAAATTGCCGCTTGCGAAGCCGCCGTCCCGAACCACATCGCCGCCGTCGCGAGCCACCTACGCGAACACAACCAGATCGGTGTTGCGAGCCACCTCCGCTGCGACGAAACCAGAGCCAGCAGATGTCTCGCGAAACCAGGCTGCCACGACGAACCACCACACGTTGACGAAGCCACGCGTTGCAGAACCACTACAAATCAGATCGACGACGAGGGCACTTTCTGACGCGAAATCCCCATCACTGCGGCGCCGGCCACCACGCAGCCACCTGCGACGAAAAAAGCTGCCTGGAGAAGACGCGAAACCAGACGCGAACACACCTACATTGCGAGAATCCTCCACCTTCGTTCCAAACAGAACCGCAGGCCACCGTGACAGAAATCGATGTCGATTGCGCCAATGCGACAGCCACCACGGTACCTGCAAAAAACCAGACCAGACAAACCCCCGCGAAGCAACTGATGAGTCATTATTTTCTTCTATTCCACTAGCCTTTGTGCACCCATTAGACAATTGATTAGTGCTTAATTGTTCATCATTAGAGTGTTTTTCATCTGTTGGGCTTTATTGGGCCACTGTTCCGAATTTGGACTAATTTCACATTATTTGGCCTAAATTTTTTTTTAATTATTTTTAGGTATTTGGGTGAAGCAATTTTGGAGCTTGGACATTAATATTTAGTTGAAGAAACTTTCCACATCATTGCCACATCATTTCCATGTCATTTCCACGTCAGCAAAGTCAATGGGTCAACATTTGAGGCCCATAGTGGCATTTTTGTAATTCTGCGGCTTATAATGGCAGTTTTGTAATTCTGAGTGGCATGGGTGATATGACCACGAATTAGGTCTGCATGAGAAGAAGGCAGCCGCTCATTCATCTTCAACCTCTCTTCAAAACCTCCATTTTCGTTCTCCAAGCTTCCATGGACGTCCCCCTTGCGGTTTTTCACGTTTTTGGCTCATTTTTACCGTTTTTATGCATATTTGACAGCACCCATTGAGGGTTTTACGTTTGGAATTCGTTTTCTTGGTTGGGCAGTTCGGTTTGTGGATTTTATTGACTTGGAACAATACCCATTCATGGGGTTTTCGCATTTATATATGATAACACTGTTTTGCATTCCATTTAAGCTTTGAAATCTCAATTTTTGCTCTTAAATTGCGTTTTCAGATTTGAAGGGTTCTTGGTTCTGATTTTTGTGATTTTAGTTTTGAAGTGTTTAATTACTCATTTCCATGTCTAGCTAAATTCGTGTATTGACTCCTTGATGAAAAATGCAATGAAGCTTTGAGGTTGTGCTTGTTTGGTGAAATCTGCCATGTTTTTGTTCTGAATTCGTGGAATGCATGTGGTGAATCTGTCAATGCTTAATTTACAGAGTAATTGCATGTGTTTTGTTTAAGATACGTTCATGCTTAATGTATGTAGCTTGGCTGTCACGAATTTAAGGATGTGTGCATTGCTTAATTGCATAATGAAGCTAGATTGTAATTTTCGCTTAGTGAATTATTATCTAGTGGATTGAGACAAGGCAGGGTTGGTGTTAATTTGGTGGCCTATGATAAGTGAAATTGCGTTTGAATTAGGGATGTCAATACGGTTTTAGTCACTGTAGCATTTAAATTAATCTATTGATTAGCATTCTGAATCTGTCTGCCAACCCCCCTCCCCCCTGTGTTTTATTGTTGTGTTCATCTGGAAAATTGGCCTTGAATGAAAATATTGGTCGTTGGGAGACGACTTGGTTCACTTTCATGTACTACATTTAATATGTTTTAATTTGGTGGGGTACGGCCTCTATCAAATATGGCGCCGTTGCCGGGGACCAATCGTTTCGTTCAAAGTAAAATTTTCAGTGTGTTTGTGTTCTGTGTTTTGGTGTGTGTGTAGTTCAAGTGTGGTTGAGTTGGTATATGTTCATTGTGATGTTAATGTTGTGTTAAGTTCAGTGTTTGTTTCCACTCCTGTGTGTTTCTGTTTAGTGTAGTGAATAGTGTCGCGGCGCGCATGAATAGTGTCATTTGTAGTAGTGAATAGTGTTTGAATAGTGTTCGAATCTGGCATTTAACTTCTGGATTTTTTTTTTGCTAGCTACGGAGCTTGTTTTAACTTGAAATTTTTTTCCCCACTTCTAAGACGTTGAACTTGATAGGAAAAATAGCTAGAGCAATTGGTATGGTCTGAGTTAAGAGATTCAAAAAAATTTGGACTGATTTTAAGTGAAACTTCAAAGGACCATAACTTTTGCTCTGGTTATCAGGTTTTTATCTTCTCCCACGCGCATGAACTAACCCCTAAACGGAATCTCTGCCGGCACACTTTAGAGCAAACCACAGCCATTGACGGCCCAAAAAAGGGCCTGGAAATCAAATTGCCGCTTGCGAAGCCGCCGTCCCGAACCAGATCGCCGCCGTCGCGAGCCACCTACGCGAACACAACCAGATCGGTGTTGCGAGCCACCTCCGCTGCGACGAAACCAGAGCCAGCAGATGTCTCGCGAAACCAGGCTCCCAGGCTGCCACGACGAACCACCACACGTTGACGAAGCCACGCGTTGCAGAACCACTGCGAATCAGATCGACGACGAGGGCACTTTCTGACGCGAAATCCCCATCACTGCGGCGCCGGCCACCACGCAGCCACCTGCGACGAAAAAAGCTGCCTGGAGAAGACGCGAAACCAGACGCGAACACACCTACATTGCGAGAATCCTCCACCTCCGTTCCAAACAGAACCGCAGGCCACCGTGACAGAAATCGATGTCGATTGCGCCAATGCGACAGCCACCACGGTACCTGCAAAAAACCAGACCAGACAGACCCCCGCGAAGCAACTGATGAGTCATTATTTTCTTCTATTCCACTAGCCTTTGTGCACCCATTAGACAGTTGATTAGTGCTTAATTGTTCATCATTAGAGTGTTTTTCATCTGTTGGGCTTTATTGGGCCACTGTTCCGAATTTGGACTAATTTCACATTATTTGGCCTAATTTTTGTTTTTAATTATTTTTAGGTATTTGGGTGAAGCAATTTTGGAGCTTGGACATTAATATTTAGTTGAAGAAACTTTCCACATCATTGCCACATCATTTCCATGTCATTTCCACGTCAGCAAAGTCAATGGGTCAACATTTGAGGCCCATAGTGGCATTTTTGTAATTCTGCGGCTTATAATGGCAGTTTTGTAATTCTGAGTGGCATGGGTGATATGACCACGAATTAGGTCTGCATGAGAAGAAGGCAGCCGCTCATTCATCTTCAACCTCTCTTCAAAACCTCCATTTTCGTTCTCCAAGCTTCCATGGACGTCCCCCTTGCGGTTTATCACGTTTTGGCTCATTTTTACCGTTTTTATGCATATTTGACAGCACCCATTGAGGGTTTTACGTTTGGAATTCGTTTTCTTGGTTGGGCAGTTCGGTTTGTGGATTTTATTGACTTGGAACAATACCCATTCATGGGGTTTTCGCATTTATATATGATAACACTGTTTTGCATTCCATTTAAGCTTTGAAATCTCAATTTTTGCTCTTAAATTGCGTTTTCAGATTTGAAGGGTTCTTGGTTCTTGGTTCTTGGTTCTGATTTTTGTGATTTCAGTTTTGAAGTGTTTAATTACTCATTTCCATGTCTAGCTAAATTCGTGTATTGACTCCTTGATGAAAAATGCAATGAAGCTTTGAGGTTGTGCTTGTTTGGTGAAATCTGCCATTTTTTTGTTCTGAATTCGTGGAATGCATGTGGTGAATCTGTCAATGCTTAATTTACAGAGTAATTGCATGTGTTTTGTTTAAGATACGTTCATGCTTAATGTATGTAGCTTGGCTGTCACGAATTTAAGGATGTGTGCATTGCTTAATTGCATAATGAAGCTAGATTGTAATTTTCGCTTAGTGAATTATTATCTAGTGGATTGAGACAAGGCAGGGTTGGTGTTAATTTGGTGGCCTATGATAAGTGAAATTGCGTTTGAATCAGGGATGTCAATACGGTTTTAGTCACTGTAGCATTTAAATTAATCTATTGATTAGCATTCTGAATCTGTCTGCCAACCCCCCTCCCCCCTGTGTTTTATTGTTGCGTTCATCTGGAAAATTGGCCTTGAATGAAAATATTGGTCGTTGGGAGACGACTTGGTTCACTTTCATGTACTGCATTTAATATGTTTTAATTTGGTGGGGTACGGCCTCTATCAAATTTGGCGCCGTTGCCGGGGACCAATCGTTTCGTTCAAAGTAAAATTTTCAGTGTGTTTGTGTTCTGTGTTTTGGTGTGTGTGTAGTTCAAGTGTGGTTGAGTTGGTATATGTTCATTGTGATGTTAATGTTGTGTTAAGTTCAGTGTCTGTTTCCATTCCTGTGTGTTTCTTTTTAGTGTAGTGAATAGTGTCGCGGCGCGCATGAATAGTGTCATTTGTAGTAGTGAATAGTGTTTGAATAGTGTCCGAATCTGGCATTTAACTTCTGGATTTTTGTTTTGGTAGCTACGGAGCTTGTTTTAACTTGAAATTTTTTTTCCCCACTTCTAAGACGTTGAACTTGATAGGAAAAATAGCTAGAGCAATTGGTATGGTCTGAGTTAAGAGATTCAAAAAAATTTTGGACTGATTTTAAGTGAAACTTCAAAGGACCATAACTTTTGCTCTGGTTATCAGGTTTTTATCTTCTCCCACGCGCATGAACTAACCCATAAACGGAATCTCTGCCGGCACACTTTAGAGCAAACCACAGCCATTGACGGCCAAAAAAAGGGCCTGGAAAATCAAATTGCCGCTTGCGAAGCCGCCGTCCCGAACCAGATCGCCGCCGTCGCGAGCCACCTACGCGAACACAACCAGATCGGTGTTGCGAGCCACCTCCGCTGCGACGAAACCAGAGCCAGCAGATGTCTCGCGAAACCAGGATGCCACGACGAACCACCACACGTTGACGAAGCCACGCGTTGCAGAACCACTGCGAATCAGATCGACGACGAGGGTACTTTCTGACGCGAAATCCCTATCACTGCGGCACCGGCCACCACGCAGCCACCTGCGACGAAAAAAGCTGCCTGGAGAAGACGCGAAACCAGACGCGAACACACCTACATTGCGAGAATCCTCCACCTCCGTTCCAAACAGAACCGCAGGCCACCGTGACAGAAATCGATGTCGATTGCGCCAATGCGACAGCCACCACGGTACCTGCAAAAAACCAGACCAGACAGACCCCCGCGAAGCAACTGATGAGTCATTATTTTCTTCTATTCCACTAGCCTTTGTGCACCCATTAGACAGTTGATTAGTGCTTAATTGTTCATCATTAGAGTGTTTTTCATCTGTTGGGCTTTATTGGGCCACTGTTCCGAATTTGGACTAATTTCACATTATTTGGCCTAATTTTTTTTTAATTATTTTTAGGTATTTGGGTGAAGCAATTTTGGAGCTTGGACATTAATATTTAGTTGAAGAAACTTTCCACATCATTGCCACATCATTTCCATGTCATTTCCACGTCAGCAAAGTCAATGGGTCAACATTTGAGGCCCATAGTGGCATTTTTGTAATTCTGCGGCTTATAATGGCAGTTTTGTAATTCTGAGTGGCATGGGTGATATGACCACGAATTAGGTCTGCATGAGAAGAAGGCAGCCGCTCATTCATCTTCAACCTCTCTTCAAAACCTCCATTTTCGTTCTCCAAGCTTCAATGGACGTCCCCCTTGCGGTTTTTCACGTTTTTGGCTCATTTTTATCGTTTTTATGCATATTTGACAGCACCCATTGAGGGTTTTACGTTTGGAATTCGTTTTCTTGGTTGGGCAGTTCGGTTTGTGGATTTTATTGACTTGGAACAATACCCATTCATGGGGTATTCGCATTTATATATGATAACACTGTTTTGCATTCCATTTAAGCTTTGAAATCTCAATTTTTGCTCTTAAATTGCGTTTTCAGATTTGAAGGGTTCTTGGTTCTTGGTTCTGATTTTTGTGATTTCAGTTTTGAAGTGTTTAATTACTCATTTCCATGTCTAGCTAAATTCGTGTATTGACTCCTTGATGAAAAATGCAATGAAGCTTTGAGGTTGTGCTTGTTTTGTGAAATCTGCCATGTTTTTGTTCTGAATTCGTGGAATGCATGTGGTGAATCTGTCAATGCTTAATTTACAGAGTAATTGCATGTGTTTTGTTTAAGATACGTTCATGCTTAATGTATGTAGCTTGGCTGTCACGAATTTAAGGATGTGTGCATTGCTTAATTGCATAATGAAGCTAGATTGTAATTTTCGCTTAGTGAATTATTATCTAGTGGATTGAGACAAGGCAGGGTTGGTGTTAATTTGGTGGCCTATGATAAGTGAAATTGCGTTTGAATCAGGGATGTCAATACGGTTTTAGTCACTGTAGCATTTAAATTAATCTATTGATTAGCATTCTGAATCTGTCTGCCAACCCCCTCCCCCCTGTGTTTTATTGTTGTGTTCATCTGGAAAATTGGCTTTGAATGAAAATATTGGTCGTTGGGAGACGACTTGGTTCACTTTCATGTACTGCATTTAATATGTTTTAATTTGGTGGGGTACGGCCTCTATCAAATTTGGCGCCGTTGCCGGGGACCAATCGTTTCGTTCAAAGTAAAATTTTGAGTGTGTTTGTGTTCTGTGTTTTGGTGTGTGTGTGTAGTTCAAGTGTGGTTGAGTTGGTATATGTTCATTGTGATGTTAATGTTGTGTTAAGTTCAGTGTCTGTTTCCATTCCTGTGTGTTTCTGTTTAGTGTAGTGAATAGTGTCGCAACGCGCATGAATAGTGTCATTTGTAGTAGTGAATAGTGTTTGAATAGTGTCCGAATCTGGCATTTAACTTCTGGATTTTTGTTTTGGTAGCTACGGAGCTTGTTTTAACTTGAAATTTTTTTTCCCCACTTCTAAGACGTTGAACTTGATAGGAAAAATAGCTAGAGCAATTGGTATGGTCTGAGTTCAGAGATTCAAAAAAAATTTGGACTGATTTTAAGTGAAACTTCAAAGGACCATAACTTTTGCTCTGGTTATCAGGTTTTTATCTTCTCCCACGCGCATGAACTAACCCATAAACGGAATCTCTGCCGGCACACTTTAGAGCAAACCACAGCCATTGACGGCCAAAAAAAGGGCCTGGAAAATCAAATTGCCGCTTGCGAAGCCGCCGTCCCGAACCAGATCGCCGCCGTCGCGAGCCACCTACGCGAACACAACCAGATCGGTGTTGCGAGCCACCTCCGCTGCGACGAAACCAGAGCCAGGAGATGTCTCGCGAAACCAGGCTGCAACGACGAACCACCACACGTTGACGAAGCCACGCGTTGCAGAACCACTGCGAATCAGATCGACGACGATGGCACTTTCTGACGCGAAATCCCCATCACTGCGGCGCCGGCCACCACGCAGCCACCTGCGACGAAGAAAGCTGCCTGGAGAAGACGCGAAACCAGACGCGAACACACCTACATTGCGAGAATCCTCCACCTCCGTTCTAAACAGAACCGCAGGCCACCGTGACAGAAATCGATGTCGATTGCGCCAATGCGACAGCCACCACGGTACCTGCAAAAAACCAGACCAGACAGACCCCCGCGAAGCAACTGATGAGTCATTATTTTCTTCTATTCCACTAGCCTTTGTGCACCCATTAGACAGTTGATTAGTGCTTAATTGTTCATCGTTAGAGTGTTTTTCATCTGTTGGGCTTTATTGGGCCACTGTTCCGAATTTGGACTAATTTCACATTATTTGGCCTAATTTTTGTTTTTAATTATTTTTAGGTATTTGGGTGAAGCAATTTTGGAGCTTGGACATTAATATTTAGTTGAAGAAACTTTCCACATCATTGCCACATCATTTCCATGTCATTTCCACGTCAGCAAAGTCAATGGGTCAACATTTGAGGCCCATAGTGGCATTTTTGTAATTCTGCGGCTTATAATGGCAGTTTTGTAATTCTGAGTGGCATGGGTGATATGACCACGAATTAGGTCTGCATGAGAAGAAGGCAGCCGCTCATTCATCTTCAACCTCTCTTCAAAACCTCCATTTTCGTTCTCCAAGCTTCCATGGACGTCCCCTTTGCGGTTTTTCACGTTTTTGGCTCATTTTTACCGTTTTTATGCATATTTGACAGCACCCATTGAGGGTTTTACGTTTGGAATTCGTTTTCTTGGTTGGGCAGTTCGGTTTGTGGATTTTATTGACTTGGAACAATACCCATTCATGGGGTTTTCGCATTTATATATGATAACACTGTTTTGCATTCCATTTAAGCTTTGAAATCTCAATTTTTGCTCTTAAATTGCGTTTTCAGATTTGAAGGGTTCTTGGTTCTGATTTTTGTGATTTTAGTTTTGAAGTGTTTAATTACTCATTTCCATGTCTAGCTAAATTCGTGTATTGACTCCTTGATGAAAAATGCAATGAAGCTTTGAGGTTGTGCTTGTTTTATGAAATTTGCCATGTTTTTGTTCTGAATTCGTGGAATGCATGTGGTGAATCTGTCAATGCTTAATTTACAGAGTAATTGCATGTGTTTTGTTTAAGATACGTTCATGCTTAATGTATGTAGCTTGGCTGTCACGAATTTAAGGATGTGTGCATTGCTTAATTGCATAATGAAGCTAGATTGTAATTTTCGCTTAGTGAATTATTATCTAGTGGATTGAGACAAGGCAGGGTTGGTGTTAATTTGGTGGCCTATGATAAGTGAAATTGCGTTTGAATTAGGGATGTCAATACGGTTTTAGTCACTGTAGCATTTAAATTAATCTATTGATTAGCATTCTGAATCTGTCTGCCAACCCCTCTCCCCCCTGTGTTTTATTGTTGTGTTCATCTGGAAAATTGTCTTTGAATGAAAATATTGGTCGTTGGGAGACGACTTGGTTCACTTTCATGTACTGCATTTAATATGTTTTAATTTGGTGGGGTACGGCCTCTATCAAATTTGGCGCCGTTGCCGGGGACCAATCGTTTCGTTCAAAGTAAAATTTTCAGTGTGTTTGTGTTCTGTGTTTTGGTGTGTGTGTGTGTAGTTCAAGTGTGGTTGAGTTGGTATATGTTTATTGTGATGTTAATGTTGTGTTAAGTTCAGTGTCTGTTTCCATTCCTGTGTGTTTCTGTTTAGTGTAGTGAATAGTGTCGCGGCGCGCATGAATAGTGTCATTTGTAGTAGTGAATAGTGTTTGAATAGTGTCCGAATCTGGTATTTAACTTCTGGATTTTTGTTTTGGTAGCTACGGAGCTTGTTTTAACTTGAAATTTTTTTTCCCCACTTCTAAGACGTTGAACTTGATAGGAAAAATAGCTAGAGCAATTGGTGTGGTCTGAGTTAAGAGATTCAAAAAAATTTTGGACTGATTTTAAGTGAAACTTCAAAGGACCATAACTTTTGCTCTAGTTATCAGGTTTTTATCTTCTCCCACGCGCATGAACGAACCCCTAAACGGAATCTCTGCCGGCACACTTTAGAGCAAACCACAGCCATTGACGGCCAAAAAAAGGGCCTGGAAAATCAAATTGCCGCTTGCGAAGCCGCCGTCCCGAACCAGATCGCCGCCGTCGCGAGCCACCTACGCGAACACAACCAGATCGGTGTTGCGAGCCACCTCCGCTGCGACGAAACCAGAGCCAGGAGATGTCTCGCGAAACCAGGCTGCAACGACGAACCACCACACGTTGACGAAGCCACGCGTTGCAGAACCACTGCGAATCAGATCGACGACGATGGCACTTTCTGACGCGAAATCCCCATCACTGCGGCGCCGGCCACCACGCAGCCACCTGCGACGAAGAAAGCTGCCTGGAGAAGACGCGAAACCAGACGCGAACACACCTACATTGCGAGAATCCTCCACCTCCGTTCTAAACAGAACCGCAGGCCACCGTGACAGAAATCGATGTCGATTGCGCCAATGCGACAGCCACCACGGTACCTGCAAAAAACCAGACCAGACAGACCCCCGCGAAGCAACTGATGAGTCATTATTTTCTTCTATTCCACTAGCCTTTGTGCACCCATTAGACAGTTGATTAGTGCTTAATTGTTCATCGTTAGAGTGTTTTTCATCTGTTGGGCTTTATTGGGCCACTGTTCCGAATTTGGACTAATTTCACATTATTTGGCCTAATTTTTGTTTTTAATTATTTTTAGGTATTTGGGTGAAGCAATTTTGGAGCTTGGACATTAATATTTAGTTGAAGAAACTTTCCACATCATTGCCACATCATTTCCATGTCATTTCCACGTCAGCAAAGTCAATGGGTCAACATTTGAGGCCCATAGTGGCATTTTTGTAATTCTGCGGCTTATAATGGCAGTTTTGTAATTCTGAGTGGCATGGGTGATATGACCACGAATTAGGTCTGCATGAGAAGAAGGCAGCCGCTCATTCATCTTCAACCTCTCTTCAAAACCTCCATTTTCGTTCTCCAAGCTTCCATGGACGTCCCCTTTGCGGTTTTTCACGTTTTTGGCTCATTTTTACCGTTTTTATGCATATTTGACAGCACCCATTGAGGGTTTTACGTTTGGAATTCGTTTTCTTGGTTGGGCAGTTCGGTTTGTGGATTTTATTGACTTGGAACAATACCCATTCATGGGGTTTTCGCATTTATATATGATAACACTGTTTTGCATTCCATTTAAGCTTTGAAATCTCAATTTTTGCTCTTAAATTGCGTTTTCAGATTTGAAGGGTTCTTGGTTCTTGGTTCTGATTTTTGTGATTTCAGTTTTGAAGTGTTTAATTACTCATTTCCATGTCTAGCTAAATTCGTGTATTGACTCCTTGATGAAAAATGCAATGAAGCTTTGAGGTTGTGCTTGTTTTGTGAAATTTGCCATGTTTTTGTTCTGAATTCGTGGAATGCATGTGGTGAATCTGTCAATGCTTAATTTACAGAGTAATTGCATGTGTTTTGTTTAAGATACGTTCATGCTTAATGTATGTAGCTTGGCTGTCACGAATTTAAGGATGTGTGCATTGCTTAATTGCATAATGAAGCTAGATTGTAATTTTCGCTTAGTGAATTATTATCTAGTGGATTGAGACAAGGCAGGGTTGGTGTTAATTTGGTGGCCTATGATAAGTGAAATTGCGTTTGAATTAGGGATGTCAATACGGTTTTAGTCACTGTAGCATTTAAATTAATCTATTGATTAGCATTCTGAATCTGTCTGCCAACCCCTCTCCCCCCTGTGTTTTATTGTTGTGTTCATCTGGAAAATTGTCTTTGAATGAAAATATTGGTCGTTGGGAGACGACTTGGTTCACTTTCATGTACTGCATTTAATATGTTTTAATTTGGTGGGGTACGGCCTCTATCAAATTTGGCGCCGTTGCCGGGGACCAATCGTTTCGTTCAAAGTAAAATTTTCAGTGTGTTTGTGTTCTGTGTTTTGGTGTGTGTGTGTGTAGTTCAAGTGTGGTTGAGTTGGTATATGTTCATTGTGATGTTAATGTTGTGTTAAGTTCAGTGTCTGTTTCCATTCCTGTGTGTTTCTGTTTAGTGTAGTGAATAGTGTCGCGGCGCGCATGAATAGTGTCATTTGTAGTAGTGAATAGTGTTTGAATAGTGTCCGAATCTGGTATTTAACTTCTGGATTTTTGTTTTGGTAGCTACGGAGCTTGTTTTAACTTGAAATTTTTTTTCCCCACTTCTAAGACGTTGAACTTGATAGGAAAAATAGCTAGAGCAATTGGTATGGTCTGAGTTAAGAGATTCAAAAAAATTTTGGACTGATTTTAAGTGAAACTTCAAAGGACCATAACTTTTGCTCTGGTTATCAGGTTTTTATCTTCTCCCACGCGCATGAACTAACCCCTAAACGGAATCTCTGCCGGCACACTTTAGAGCAAACCACAGCCATTGACGGCCAAAAAAAGGGCCTGGAAAATCAAATTGCCGCTTGCGAAGCCGCCGTCCCGAACCAGATCGCCGCCGTCGCGAGCCACCTACGCGAACACAACTAGATCGGTGTTGCGAGCCACCTCCGCTGCGACGAAACCAGAGCCAGCAGATGTCTCGCGAAACCAGGCTGCCACGACGAACCACCACACGTTGACGAAGCCACGCGTTGCAGAACCACTGCGAATCAGATCGACGACGAGGGCACTTTCTGACGCGAAATCCCCATCACTGCGGCGCCGGCCACCACGCAGCCACCTGCGACGAAAAAAGCTGCCTGGAGAAGACGCGAACACACATACATTGCGAGAATCCTCCACCTCCGTTCAAAACAGAACCGCAGGCCACCGTGACAGAAATTGATGTCGATTGCGCCAATGCGACAGCCACCACGGTACCTGCAAAAAACCAGACCAGACAGACCCCCGCGAAGCAACTGATGAGTCATTATTTTCTTCTATTCCACTAGCCTTTGTGCACCCATTAGACAGTTGATTAGTGCTTAATTGTTCATCACTAGAGTGTTTTTCATCTGTTGGGCTTTATTGGGCCATTGTTCCGAATTTGGACTAATTTCACATTATTTGGCCTAATTTTTGTTTTTAATTATTTTTAGGTATTTGGGTGAAGCAATTTTGGAGCTTGGACATTAATATTTAGTTGAAGAAACTTTCGACATCATTGCCACATCATTTCCATGTCATTTCCACATCAGCAAAGTCAATGGGTCAACATTTGAGGCCCATAGTGGTATATTTGTAATTTTGCGGTTTATAATGGCAGTTTTGTAATTCTGAGTGGCATGGGTGATATGACCACGAATTAGGTCTGCATGAGAAGAAGGCAGCCGCTCATTCATCTTCAACCTCTCTTCAAAACCTCCATTTTCGTTCTCCAAGTTTCCATGGACGTCCCCCTTGCGGTTTTTCACGTTTTTGGCTCATTTTTACCGTTTTTATGCATATTTGACAGCACCCATTGAGGATTTTACGTTTGGAATTCTTTTTCTTGGTTGGGCAGTTCGATTTGTGGATTTTATTGACTTGGAACAATACCCATTCATGGGGTTTTCGCATTTATATATGATAACACTGTTTTGCATTCCATTTAAGCTTTGAAATCTCAAATTTTGCTCTTAAATTGCGTTTTCAGATTTGAAGGGTTCTTGGTTCTTGGTTCTTGGTTCTTATTTTTGTGATTTCAGTTTTGAAGTGTTTAATTACTCATTTCCATGTCTAGCTAAATTCGTGTATTGACTCCTTGATGAAAAATGCAATGAAGCTTTGAGGTTGTGCTTGTTTTGTGAAATCTGCCATGTTTTTGTTCTGAATTCGTGGAATGCATGTGGTGAATCTGTCAATGCTTAATTTACAGAGTAATTGCATGTGTTTTGTTTAAGATACGTTCATGCTTAATGTATGTAGCTTGGCTGTCACGAATTTAAGGATGTGTGCATTGCTTAATTGCATAATGAAGCTAGATTGTAATTTTCGCTTAGTGAATTATTATCTAGTGGATTGAGACAAGGCAGGGTTGGTGTTAATTTGGTGGCCTATGATAAGTGAAATTGCGTTTGAATTAGGGATGTCAATACGGTTTTAGTCACTGTAGCATTTAAATTAATCTATTGATTAGCATTCTGAATCTGTCTGCCAACCCCCCTCCCCCCTGTGTTTTATTGTTGTGTTCATCTGGAAAATTATCTTTGAATGAAAATATTGGTCGTTGGGAGACGACTTGGTTCACTTTCATGTACTGCATTTAATATGTTTTAATTTGGTGGGGTACGGCCTCTATCAAATTTGGCGCCGTTGTCGGGGACCAATCGTTTCGTTCAAAGTAAAATTTTCAGTGTGTTTGTGTTCTGTGTTTTGGTGTGTGTGTGTGTAGTTCAAGTGTGGTTGAGTTGGTATATGTTCATTGTGATGTTAATGTTGTGTTAAGTTCAGTGTCTGTTTCCATTCCTGTGTGTTTCTGTTTAGTGTAGTGAATAGTGCCGCGACGCATGAATAGTGTCATTTGTAGTAGTGAATAGTGTTTGAATAGTGTCCGAATATGGCATTTAACTTCTGGATTTTTGTTTTGGTAGCTACGGAGCTTGTTTTAACTTGAAATTTTTTTCCCCACTTCTAAGACGTTGAACTTGATAGGAAAAATAGCTAGAGCAATTGGTATGGTCTGAGTTAAGAGATTCAAAAAAATTTTGGACTGATTTTAAGTGAAACTTCAAAGGACCATAACTTTTGCTCTGGTTATCAGGTTTTTATCTTCTCCCACGCGCATGAACTAACCCCTAAACAGAATCTCTGCCGGCACACATTAGAGCAAACCACAGCCATTGACGGCCAAAAAACGGGCCTGGAAAATCAAATTGCCGCTTGCGAAGCTGCCGTCCCGAACCAGATCGCCGCCGTCGCGAGCCACCTACGCGAACACAACCAGATCGGTGTTGCGAGCCACCTCCGTTGTGACGAAACCAGAGCCAGCAGATGTCTCGCGAAACCAGGCTGCCACGACGAACCACCACACGTTGACGAAGCCACGCGTTGCAGAACCACTGCGAATCAGATCGACGACGAGGGCACTTTCTGACGCGAAATCCCCATCACTGCGGCGCCGGCCACCACGCCGCCACCTGGGACGAAAAAAGCTGCCTGGAGAAGACGCGAAACCAGACGCGAACACACCTACATTGCGAGAATCCTCCACCTCCGTTCCAAACAGAACCGCAGGCCACCGTGACAGAAATCGATGTCGATTGCGCCAATGCGACAGCCACCACGGTACCTGCAAAAAACCAGACCAGACAGACCCCCGCGAAGCAACTGATGAGTCATTATTTTCTTCTATTCCACTAGCCTTTGTGCACCCATTAGACAGTTGATTAGTGCTTAATTGTTCATCATTAGAGTGTTTTTCATCTGTTGGGCTTTATTGGGCCACTCTTCCGAATTTGGACTAATTTCACATTATTTGGCCTAATTTTTGTTTTTAATTATTTTTAGTTATTTGGGTGAAGCAATTTTGGAGCTTGGACATTAATATTTAGTTGAAGAAACTTTCCACATCATTGCCACATCATTTCCATGTCATTTCCACGTCAGCAAAGTCAATGGGTCAACATTTGAGGCCCATAGTGGCATTTTTGTAATTCTGTGGCTTATAATGGCAGTTTTGTAATTCTGAGTGGCATGGGTGATATGACCACGAATTAGGTCTGCATGAGAAGAAGGCAGCCGCTCATTCATCTTCAACCTCTCTTCAAAACCTCCATTTTCGTTCTCCAAGCTTCCATGGACGTCCCCCTTGCGGTTTTTCACGTTTTTGGCTCATTTTTACCGTTTTTATGCATATTTGACAACACCCATTGAGGGTTTTATGTTTGGAATTCGTTTTCTTGGTTGGGCAGTTCGGTTTGTGGATTTTATTGACTTGGAACAATACCCATTCATGGGGTTTTCGCATTTATATATGATAACACTGTTTTGCATTCCATTTAAGCTTTGAAATCTCAATTTTTGCTCTTAAATTGCGTTTTCAGATTTGAAGGGTTCTTGGTTCTTGGTTCTTGGTTCTGATTTTTGTGATTTCAGTTTTGAAGTGTTTAATTACTCATTTCCATGTCTAGCTAAGTTCGTGTATTGACTCCTTGATGAAAAATGCAATGAAGCTTTGAGGTTGTGCTTGTTTTGTGAAATCTGCCATGTTTTTGTTCTGAATTCGTGGAATGCATGTGGTGAATCTGTCAATGCTTAATTTACAGAGTAATTGCATGTGTTTTGTTTAAGATACGTTCACCCTTAATGTATGTCGCTTGGCTGTCACGAATTTAAGGATGTGTGCATTGCTTAATTGCATAATGAAGCTAGATTGTAATTTTCGCTTAGTGAATTATTATCTAGTGGATTGAGACAAGGCAGGGTTGGTGTTAATTTGGTGGCCTATGATAAGTGAAATTGCGTTTGAATCAGGGATGTCAATACGATTTTAGTCATTGTAGCATTTAAATTAATCTATTGATTAGCATTCTGAATCTGTCTGCCAACCCCCCTCCCCCCTGTGTTTTATTGTTGTGTTCATCTGGAAAATTGGCTTTGAATGAAAATATTGGTCGTTGGGAGACGACTTGGTTCACTTTCATGTACTGCATTTAATATGTTTTAATTTGGAGGGGTACGGCCTCTATCAAATTTGGCGCCGTTGCCGGGGACCAATCGTTTCGTTCAAAGTAAAATTTTCAGTGTGTTTGTGTTCTGTGTTTTGGTGTGTGTGTAGTTCAAGTGTGGTTGAGTGGGTATATGTTCATTGTGATGTTAATGTTGTGTTAAGTTCAGTGTCTGTTTCCATTCCTGTGTGTTTCTGTTTAGTGTAGCGAATAGTGTCGCGGCGCGCATGAATAGTGTCATTTGTAGTAGTGAATAGTGTTTGAATAGTGTCCGAATCTGGCATTTAACTTCTGGATTTTTGTTTTGGTAGCTACGGAGCTTGTTTTAACTTGAAATTTTTTTTCTCCACTTCTAAGACGTTGAACTTGATAGGAAAAATAGCTAGAGCAATTGGTATGGTCTGAGTTAAGAGATTCAAAAAAATTTTGGACTGATTTTAGGTGAAACTTCAAAGGACCATAACTTGTGCTCTGGTTATCAGGTTTTTATCTTCTCCCACGCGCATGAACTAACCCCTAAACGGAATCTCTGCCGGCACACTTTAGAGCAAACCACAGCCATTGACGGCCAAAAAAAGGGCCTGGAAAATCAAATTGCCGCTTGCGAAGCCGCCGTCCCGAACCAGATCTCCGCCGTCGCGAGCCACCTACGCGAACACAACCAGATCGGTGTTGCGAGCCACCTCCGCTGCGACGAAACCTGAGCCAGTAGATGTCTCACGAAACCAGGCTGCCACGACGAACAACCACACGTTGACGAAGCCACGCGTTGCAGAACCACTGCGAATCAGATCGACGACGAGGGCACTTTCTGACGCGAAATCCCCATCACTGCGGCGCCGGCCACCACGCAGCCACCTGCGACGAAAAAAGCTGCCTGGAGAAGATGCGAAACCAGACGCGAACACACCTACATTGCGAGAATCCTCCACCTCCGTTCCAAACAGAACCGCAGGCCACCGTGACAGAAATCGATGTCGATTGCGCCAATGCGACAGCCACCACGGTACCTGCAAAAAACCAGACCAAACAGACCCCCGCGAAGCAACTGATGAGTCATTATTTTCTTCTATTCCACTAGCCTTTGTGCACCCATTAGACAGTTGATTAGTGCTTAATTGTTCATCATTAGAGTGTTTTTCATTTGTTGGGCTTTATTGGGCCACTGTTCCGAATTTGGACTAATTTCACATTATTTGGCCTAATTTTTGTTTTTAATTATTTTTAGGTATTTGGGTGAAGCAATTTTGGAGCTTGGACATTAATATTTAGTTGAAGAAACTTTCCACATCATTGCCACATCATTTCCATGTCATTTCCACGTCAGCAAAGTCAATGAGTCAACATTTGAGGCCCATAGTGGCATTTTTGTAATTCAGCGGCTTATAATGGCAGTTTTGTAATTCTGAGTGGCATGGGTGATATGACCACGAATTAGGTCTGCATGAGAAGAAGGCAGCCGCTCATTCATCTTCAACCTCTCTTCAAAACCTCCATTTTCGTTCTCCAAGCTTCCATGGACGTCCCCCTTGCGGTTTTTCACGTTTTTGGCTCATTTTTACCGTTTTTATGCATATTTGACAACACCCATTGAGGGTTTTATGTTTGGAATTCGTTTTCTTGGTTGGGCAGTTCGGTTTGTGGATTTTATTGACTTGGAACAATACCCATTCATGGGGTTTTCGCATTTATATATGATAACACTGTTTTGCATTCCATTTAAGCTTTGAAATCTCAATTTTTGCTCTTAAATTGCGTTTTCAGATTTGAAGGGTTCTTGGTTCTTGGTTCTTGGTTCTGATTTTTGTGATTTCAGTTTTGAAGTGTTTAATTACTCATTTCCATGTCTAGCTAAGTTCGTGTATTGACTCCTTGATGAAAAATGCAATGAAGCTTTGAGGTTGTGCTTGTTTTGTGAAATCTGCCATGTTTTTGTTCTGAATTCGTGGAATGCATGTGGTGAATCTGTCAATGCTTAATTTACAGAGTAATTGCATGTGTTTTGTTTAAGATACGTTCACCCTTAATGTATGTCGCTTGGCTGTCACGAATTTAAGGATGTGTGCATTGCTTAATTGCATAATGAAGCTAGATTGTAATTTTCGCTTAGTGAATTATTATCTAGTGGATTGAGACAAGGCAGGGTTGGTGTTAATTTGGTGGCCTATGATAAGTGAAATTGCGTTTGAATCAGGGATGTCAATACGATTTTAGTCATT
The DNA here is from genome assembly GCF_037176805.1 of Vigna unguiculata. NCBI lineage: Eukaryota > Viridiplantae > Streptophyta > Magnoliopsida > Fabales > Fabaceae > Vigna > Vigna unguiculata. The sequence goes on along the minus strand of NC_140792.1, from coordinate 36,846,151 downwards.
GTAGCATTTAAATTAATCTATTGATTAGCATTCTGAATCTGTCTGCCAACCCCCCTCCCCCCTGTGTTTTATTGTTGTGTTCATCTGGAAAATTGGCTTTGAATGAAAATATTGGTCGTTGGGAGACGACTTGGTTCACTTTCATGTACTGCATTTAATATGTTTTAATTTGGAGGGGTACGGCCTCTATCAAATTTGGCGCCGTTGCCGGGGACCAATCGTTTCGTTCAAAGTAAAATTTTCAGTGTGTTTGTGTTCTGTGTTTTGGTGTGTGTGTAGTTCAAGTGTGGTTGAGTGGGTATATGTTCATTGTGATGTTAATGTTGTGTTAAGTTCAGTGTCTGTTTCCATTCCTGTGTGTTTCTGTTTAGTGTAGCGAATAGTGTCGCGGCGCGCATGAATAGTGTCATTTGTAGTAGTGAATAGTGTTTGAATAGTGTCCGAATCTGGCATTTAACTTCTGGATTTTTGTTTTGGTAGCTACGGAGCTTGTTTTAACTTGAAATTTTTTTTCTCCACTTCTAAGACGTTGAACTTGATAGGAAAAATAGCTAGAGCAATTGGTATGGTCTGAGTTAAGAGATTCAAAAAAATTTTGGACTGATTTTAGGTGAAACTTCAAAGGACCATAACTTGTGCTCTGGTTATCAGGTTTTTATCTTCTCCCACGCGCATGAACTAACCCCTAAACGGAATCTCTGCCGGCACACTTTAGAGCAAACCACAGCCATTGACGGCCAAAAAAAGGGCCTGGAAAATCAAATTGCCGCTTGCGAAGCCGCCGTCCCGAACCAGATCTCCGCCGTCGCGAGCCACCTACGCGAACACAACCAGATCGGTGTTGCGAGCCACCTCCGCTGCGACGAAACCTGAGCCAGTAGATGTCTCACGAAACCAGGCTGCCACGACGAACAACCACACGTTGACGAAGCCACGCGTTGCAGAACCACTGCGAATCAGATTGACGACGAGGGCACTTTCTGACGCGAAATCCCCATCACTGCGGCGCCGGCCACCACGCAGCCACCTGCGACGAAAAAAGCTGCCTGGAGAAGATGCGAAACCAGACGCGAACACACCTACATTGCGAGAATCCTCCACCTCCGTTCCAAACAGAACCGCAGGCCACCGTGACAGAAATCGATGTCGATTGCGCCAATGCGACAGCCACCACGGTACCTGCAAAAAACCAGACCAAACAGACCCCCGCGAAGCAACTGATGAGTCATTATTTTCTTCTATTCCACTAGCCTTTGTGCACCCATTAGACAGTTGATTAGTGCTTAATTGTTCATCATTAGAGTGTTTTTCATTTGTTGGGCTTTATTGGGCCACTGTTCCGAATTTGGACTAATTTCACATTATTTGGCCTAATTTTTGTTTTTAATTATTTTTAGGTATTTGGGTGAAGCAATTTTGGAGCTTGGACATTAATATTTAGTTGAAGAAACTTTCCACATCATTGCCACATCATTTCCATGTCATTTCCACGTCAGCAAAGTCAATGAGTCAACATTTGAGGCCCATAGTGGCATTTTTGTAATTCAGCGGCTTATAATGGCAGTTTTGTAATTCTGAGTGGCATGGGTGATATGACCACGAATTAGGTCTGCATGAGAAGAAGGCAGCCGCTCATTCATCTTCAACCTCTCTTCAAAACCTCCATTTTCGTTCTCCAAGCTTCCATGGACGTCCCCCTTGCGGTTTTTCACGTTTTTGGCTCATGTTTATCGTTTTTATGCATATTTGACAGCACCCATTGAGGGTTTTACGTTTGGAATTCGTTTTCTTGGTTGGGCAGTTCGGTTTGTGGATTTTATTGACTTGGAACAATACCCATTCATGGGGTTTTCGCATTTATATATGATAACACTGTTTTGCATTCCATTTAAGCTTTGAAATCTCAATTTTTGCTCTTAAATTGCGTTTTCAGATTTGAAGGCTTCTTGGTTCTTGGTTCTTGGTTCTGATTTTTGTGATTTCAGTTTTGAAGTGTTTAATTACTCATTTCCATGTCTAGCTAAATTCGTGTATTGACTCCTTGATGAAAAATGCAATGAAGCTTTGAGGTTGTGCTTGTTTTGTGAAATCTGCCATGTTTTTGTTCTGAATTCGTGGAATGCATGTGGTGAATCTGTCAATGCTTAATTTACAGAGTAATTGCATGTGTTTTGTTTAAGATACGTTCATGCTTAATGTATGTAGCTTGGCTGTCACGAATTTAAGGATGTGTGCATTGCTTAATTGCATAATGAAGCTAGATTATAATTTTCGCTTAGTGAATTATTATCTAGTGGATTGAGACAAGGCAGGGTTGGTGTTAATTTGGTGGCCTATGATAAGTGAAATTGCGTTTGAATCAGGGATGTCAATACGGTTTTAGTCACTGTAGCATTTAAATTAATCTATTGATTAGCATTCTGAATCTGTCTGCCAACCCCCCTCCCCCTGTGTTTTATTGTTGTGTTCTTCTGGAAAATTGGCTTTGAATGAAAATATTGGTCGTTGGGAGACGACTTGGTTCACTTTCATGTACTGCATTTAATATGTTTTAATTTGGTGGGGTACGGCCTCTATCAAATTTGGCGCCGTTGCCGGGGACCAATCGTTTCGTTCAAAGTAAAATTTTCAGTGTGTTTGTGTTCTGTGTTTTGGTGTGTGTGTAGTTCAAGTGTGGTTGAGTTGGTATATGTTCATTGTGATGTTAATGTTGTGTTAAGTTCAGTGTCTGTTTCCATTCCTGTGTGTTTCTGTTTAGTGTAGTGAATAGTGTCGCGGCGCGCATGAATAGTGTCATTTGTAGTAGTGAATAGTGTTTGAATAGTGTCCGAATCTGGCATTTAACTTCTGGATTTTTGTTTTGGTAGCTACAGAACTTGTTTTAACTTGAAATTTTTTTTCCCCACTTCTAAGACGTTGAACTTGATAGGAAAAATAGCTAGAGCAATTGGTATGGTCTGAGTTAAGAGATTCAAAAAAATTTTGGACTGATTTTAAGTGAAACTTCAAAGGACCATAACTTTTGCTCTGGTTATCAGGTTTTTATCTTCTCCCACGCGCATGAACTAACCCCTAAACGGAATCTCTGCCGGCACACTTTAGAGCAAACCACAGCCATTGACGGCCAAAAAAAGGGCCTGGAAAATCAAATTGCCGCTTGCGAAGCCGCCGTCCCGAACCAGATCGTCGCCGTCGCGAGCCACCTACGCGAACACAACCAGATCGGTGTTGCGAGCCACCTCCGCTGCGACGAAACCAGAGCCAGCAGATGTCTCGCGAAACCAGGCTGCCACGACGAACCACCACACGTTGACGAAGCCACGCGTTGCAGAACCACTGCGAATCAGATCGACGACGAGGGCACTTTCTGACGCGAAATCCCCATCACTGCGGCGCCGGCCACCACGCAGCCACCTGCGACGAAAAAAGCTGCCTGGAGAAGACGCGAAACCAGACGCGAACACACCTACATTGCGAGAATCCTCCACCTCCGTTCCAAACAGAACCGTAGGCCACCGTGACAGAAATAGATGTCGATTGCGCCAATGCGACACCCACCACGGTACCTGCAAAAGACCAGACCAGACAGACCCCCGCGAAGCAACTGATGAGTCATTATTTTCTTCTATTCCACTAGCCTTTGTGCACCCATTAGACAGTTGATTAGTGCTTAATTGTTCATCATTAGAGTGTTTTTCATCTGTTGGGCTTTATTGGGCCACTGTTCCGAATTTGGACTAATTTCACATTATTTGGCCTAATTTTTGTTTTTAATTATTTTTAGGTATTTGGGTGAAGCAATTTTGGAGCTTGGACATTAATATTTAGTTGAAGAAACTTTCCACATCATTGCCACATCATTTCCATGTCATTTCCACGTCAGCAAAGTCAATGGGTCAACATTTGAGGCCCATAGTGGCATTTTTGTAATTCTGCGGCTTATAATGGCAGTTTTGTAATTCTGAGTGGCATGGGTGATATGACCACGAATTAGGTCTGCATGAGAAGAAGGCAGCCGCTCATTCATCTTCAACCTCTCTTCAAAACCTCCATTTTCGTTCTCCAAGCTTCCATGGACGTCCTCTTGCGGTTTTTCACGTTTTTGGCTCATTTTTACCGTTTTTATGCATATTTGACAGCACCCATTGAGGGTTTTACGTTTGGAATTCGTTTTCTTGGTTGGGCAGTTCGGTTTGTGGATTTTATTGACTTGGAACAATACCCATTCATGGGGTTTTCGCATTTATATATGATAACACTGTTTTGCATTCCATTTAAGCTTTGAAATCTCAATTTTTGCTCTGAAATTGCGTTTTCAAATTTGAAGGGTTCTTGGTTCTTGGTTCTGATTTTTGTGATTTCAGTTTTGAAGTGTTTAATTACTCATTTCCATGTCTAGCTAAATTCGTGTATTGACTCCTTGATGAAAAATGCAATGAAGCTTTGAGGTTGTGCTTGTTTTGTGAAATCTGCCATGTTTTTGTTCTGAATTCGTGGAATCCATGTGGTGAATCTGTCAATGCTTAATTTACAGAGTAATTGCATGTGTTTTGTTTAAGATACGTTCATGCTTAATGTATGTAGCTTGGCTGTCACGAATTTAAGGATGTGTGCATTGCTTAATTGCATAATGAAGCTAGATTGTAATTTTCGCTTAGTGAATTATTATCTAGTGGATTGAGACAAGGCAGGGTTGGTGTTAATTTGGTGGCCTATGATAAGTGAAATTGCGTTTGAATCAGGGATGTCAATACGGTTTTAGTCACTGTAGCATTTAAATTAATCTATTGATTAGCATTCTGAATCTGTCTGCCAACCCCCCTCCCCCCTGTGTTTTATTGTTGTGTTCATCTGGAAAATTGGCTTTGAATGAAAATATTGGTCGTTGGGAGACGACTTGGTTCACTTTCATGTACTGCATTTAATATGTTTTAATTTTGTGGGGTACGGCCTCTATCAAATTTGGCGCCGTTGCCGGGGACCAATCGTTTCGTTCAAAGTAAAATTTTCAGTGTGTTTGTGTTCTGTGTTTTGGTGTGTGTGTAGTTCAAGTGTGGTTGAGTTGGTATATGTTCATTGTGATGTTAATGTTGTGTTAAGTTCAGTGTCTGTTTCCATTCCTATGTGTTTCTGTTTAGTGTAGTGAATAGTGTCGCGGCGCGCATGAATAATGTCATTTGTAGTAGTGAATAGTGTTTGAATAGTGTCCGAATCTGGCATTTAACTTCTGGATTTTTGTTTTGGTTGCTACGGAGCTTGTTTTAACTTGAAATTTTTTTTCCCCACTTCTAAGACGTTGAACTTGATAGGAAAAATAGCTAGAGCAATTTGTATGGTCTGAGTTAAGAGATTCAAAAAAATTTTGAACTGATTTTAAGTGAAACTTCAAAGGACCATAACTTTTGCTCTGGTTATCAGGTTTTTATCTTCTCCCACGCGCATGAACTAACCCCTAAACGGAATCTCTGCCGGCACACTTTAGAGCAAACCACAGCCATTGACGGCCGAAAAAAGGGCCTGGAAAATCAAATTGCCGCTTGCGAAGCCGCCGTCCCGAACCAGATCACCGCCGTCGCGAGCCACGTACGCGAACACAACCAGATCGGTGTTGCGAGCCACCTCCGCTGCGACGAAACCAGAGCCAGCAGATGTCTCGCGAAACCAGGCTGCCACGACGAACCACCGCATGTTGACGACGCCACGCGTTGCAGAACTACTGCGAATCAGATCGACGACGAGGGAACTTTCTGACGCGAAATCCCCATCACTGCGGCGCCGGCCACCACGCAGCCACCTACGACGAAAAAAGCTGCCTGGAGAAGACGCAAAACCATACGCGAACACACCTACATTGCGAGAATCCTCCACCTCCATTCCAAATAGAACCGTAGGCCACCGTGACAGAAATCGATGTCGATTGCGCCAATGCGACAGCCACCACGGTACCTACAAAAGAACAGACCAGACAGACCCCCGCGAAGCAACTGATGAGTCATTATTTTCTTCTATTCCACTAGCCTTTGTGCACCCATTAGACAGTTGATTAGTGCTTAATTGTTCATCATTAGAGTGTTTTTCATCTGTTGGGCTTTATTGGGCCACTGTTCCGAATTTGGACTAATTTCACATTATTTGGCCTAATTTTTGTTTTTAATTATTTTTAGGTATTTGGGTGAAGCAATTTTGGAGCTTGGACATTAATATTTAGTTGAAGAAACTTTCCACATCATTGCCACATCATTTCCATGTCATTTCCACGTCAGCAAAGTCAATGGGTCAACATTTGAGGCCCATAGTGGCATTTTTGTAATTCTGCGGCTTATAATGGCAGTTTTGTAATTCTGAGTGGCATGGGTGATATGACCACGAATTAGGTCTGCATGAGAAGAAGGCAGCCGCTCATTCATCTTCAACCTCTCTTCAAAACCTCCATTTTCGTTCTCCAAGCTTCCATGGACGTCCCCCTTGCGGTTTTTCACGTTTTTGGCTCATTTTTACCGTTTTTATGCATATTTGACAGCACCCATTGAGGGTTTTACGTTTGGAATTCGTTTTCTTGGTTGGGCAGTTCGGTTTGTGGATTTTATTGACTTGGAACAATACCCATTCATGGGGTTTTCGCATTTATATATGATAACACTGTTTTGCATTCCATTTAAGCTTTGAAATCTCAATTTTTGCTCTTAAATTGCGTTTTCAGATTTGAAGGGTTCTTGGTTCTTGGTTCTTGGTTCTGATTTTTGTGATTTCAGTTTTGAAGTGTTTAATTACTCATTTCCATGTCTAGCTAAATTCGTGTATTGACTCCTTGATGAAAAATGCAATGAAGCTTTGAGGTTGTGCTTGTTTTGTGAAATCTGCCATGTTTTTGTTCTGAATTCGTGGAATGCATGTGGTGAATCTGTCAATGCTTAATTTACAGAGTAATTGCATGTGTTTTGTTTAAGATACGTTCATGCTTAATGTATGTAGCTTGGCTGTCACGAATTTAAGGATGTGTGCATTGCTTAATTGCATAATGAAGCTAGATTGTAATTTTCGCTTAGTGAATTATTATCTAGTGGATTGAGACAAGGCAGGGTTGGTGTTAATTTGGTGGCCTATGATAAGTGAAATTGCGTTTGAATCAGGGATGTCAGTACGGTTTTAGTCACTGTAGCATTTAAATTAATCTATTGATTAGCATTCTGAATCTGTCTGCCAACCCCCCTCCCCCCTGTGTTTTATTGTTGTGTTCATCTGTAAAATTAGCTTTGAATGAAAATATTGGTCGTTGGGAGACGACTTGGTTCACTTTCATGTACTGCATTTAATATGTTTTAATTTGGTGGGGTACGGCCTCTATCAAATTTGGCGCCGTTGCCGGGGACAATTCGTTTCGTTCAAAGTAAAATTTTCAGTGTGTTTGTGTTCTGTGTTTTGGTGTGTGTGTAGTTCAAGTGTGGTTGAGTTGGTATATGTTCATTGTGATGTTAATGTTGTGTTAAGTTCAGTGTCTGTTTCCATTCCTGTGTGTTTCTGTTTAGTGTAGTGAATAGTGTCGCAGCGCGCATGAATAGTATCATTTGTAGTAGTGAATAGTGTTTGAATAGTGTCCGAATCTGGCATTTAACTTCTGGATTTTTGTTTTGGTAGCTACGAAGCTTGTTTTAACTTGAAATTTTTTTTCCCCACTTCTAAGACGTTGAACTTGATAGGAAAAATAGCTAGAGCAATTGGTATGGTCTGAGTTAAGAGATTCAAAAAAATTTTGGACTGATTTTAAGTGAAACTTCAAAGGACCATAACTTTTGCTCTGGTTATCAGGTTTTTATCTTCTCCCACGCGCATGAACTAACCCCCAAACGGAATCTCTGCCGGCACACTTTAGAGCAAACCACAGCCATTGACGGCCAAAAAAAGGGCCTGGAAAATCAAATTGCCGCTTGCGAAGCCGCCGCCCCGAACCAGATCGCCGCCGTCGCGAGCCACCTACGCGAACACAACCAGATCGGTGTTGCGAGCCACCTCCGCTGCGACGAAACCAGAGCCAGCAGATGTCTCGCGAAACCAGGCTGCCACGACGAACCACCACATGTTGACGAAGCCACGCGTTGCAGAACCACTGCGAATCAGATCGACGACGAAGGCACTTTCTGACGCGAAATCCCCATCACTGCGGCGCCGGCCACCACGCAGCCACCTGCGACGAAAAAAGCTGCCTGGAGAAGACGCGAAACCAGACGCGAACACACCTACATTGCGAGAATCCTCCACCTCCGTTCAAAACAGAACCGCAGGCCACCGTGACAGAAATCGATGTCGATTGCGCCAATGCGACAGCCACCACGGTACCTGCAAAAAACCAGACCAGACAGACCCCCGCGAAGCAACTGATGAGTCATTATTTTCTTCTATTCCACTAGCCTTTGTGCACCCATTAGACAGTTGATTAGTGCTTAATTGTTCATCATTAGAGTGTTTTTCATCTATTGGGCTTTATTGGGCCACTGTTCCGAATTTGGACTAATTTCACATTATTTGGCCTAATTTTTGTTTTTAATTATTTTTAGGTATTTGGGTGAAGCAATTTTGGAGCTTGGACATTAATATTTAGTTGAAGAAACTTTCCACATCATTGCCACATCATTTCCATGTCATTTCCACGTCAGCAAAGTCAATGGGTCAACATTTGAGGCCCATAGTGGCATTTTTGTAATTCTGCGGCTTATAATGGCAGTTTTGTAATTCTGAGTGGCATGGGTGATATGACCACGAATTAGGTCTGCATGAGAAGAAGGCAGCCGCTCATTCATCTTCAACCTCTCTTCAAAACCTCCATTTTCGTTCTCCAAGCTTCCATGGACGTCCCCCTTGCGGTTTTTCACGTTTTTGGCTCATTTTTATGCATATTTGACAGCACCCATTGAGGGTTTTACGTTTGGAATTCGTTTTCTTGGTTGGGCAGTTCGGTTTGTGGATTTTATTGACTTGGAACAATACCCATTCATGGGGTTTTCGCATTTATATATGATAACACTGTTTTGCATTCCATTTAAGCTTTGAAATCTCAATTTTTGCTCTTAAATTGCGTTTTCAGATTTGAAGGGTTCTTGGTTCTTGGTTCTGATTTTTGTGATTTCAGTTTTGAAGTGTTTAATTACTCATTTCCATGTCTAGCTAAATTCGTGTATTGACTCCTTGATGAAAAATGCAATGAAGCTTTGAGGTTGTGCTTGTTTTGTGAAATCTGCCATGTTTTTGTTCTGAATTCGTGGAATGCATGTGGTGAATCTGTCAATGCTTAATTTACAGAGTAATTGCATGTGTTTTGTTTAAGATACGTTCATGCTTAATGTATGTAGCTTGGCTGTCACGAATTTAGGGATGTGTGCATTGCTTAATTGCATAATGAAGCTAGATTGTAATTTTCGCTTAGTGAATTATTATCTAGTGGATTGAGACAAGGCAGGGTTGGTGTTAATTTGGTGGCCTATGATAAGTGAAATTGCGTTTGAATCAGGGATGTCAATACGGTTTTATTCACTGTAGCATTTAAATTAATCTATTGATTAGCATTCTGAATCTGTCTGCCAACCCCCCTCCCCCTTGTGTTTTATTGTTGTGTTCATCTGGAAAATTGGCTTTGAATGAAAATATTGGTCGTTGGGAGACGACTTGGTTCACTTTCATGTAATGCATTTAATATGTTTTAATTTGGTGGGGTACGGCCTCTATCAAATTTGGCGCCGTTGCCGGGGACCAATTGTTTCGTTCAAAGTAAAATTTTCAATGTGTTTGTGTTCTGTGTTTTGGTGTGTGTGTAGTTCAAGTGTGGTTGAGTTGGTATATATTCATTGTGATGTTAATGTTGTGTTAAGTTCAGTGGTTGTTTCCATTCCTGTGTGTTTCTGTTTAGTGTAGTGAATAGTGTCGCAGCGCGCATGAATAGTGTCATTTGTAGTAGTGAATAGTGTTTGAATAGTGTCCGAATCTGGCATTTAACTTCTGGATTTTTGTTTTGGTAGCTACGGAGCTTGTTTTAACTTGAAATTTTTTTTCCCCACTTCTAAGACGTTGAACTTGATAGGAAAAATAGCTAGAGCAATTGGTATGGTCTGAGTTAAGAGATTCAAAAAAATTTTGGACTGATTTTAAGTGAAACTTCAAAGGACCATAACTTTTGCTCTGGTTATCAGAATCACTATTATTTTATATGGATTTCGGGTAGAATTTGATTTCCTACCTTGTCGTAACCGGCTTTGCCGGTTTGCAAAATCAGATTCTCCAGAAAATGCCATTTTCTACATTTCAGCAATGTTTTTTGTGATTTTTCTTCATTTTTCTTACTTTTGAAAAATTGTTAAAAATACTTGTGCTTTGAGTTTTGATCTGATTTTTTTTTGTGCTTCTGTTTGACCACTCAAAGGAATATCCTACCAATTTTCAAGTCATTTGAAGGTCGTTTGAGTATACTTGTAGTTATACCCTTTGTTATGCCAATATCACTACAATTAGTGCTTTTTAGTGCATGACTAGGGGAAACCCAAGTGAATTACAACCATTTGACCCTGAAATTGATAGGACATTCCACAGAGGAAGTAGGCATCTTAGGAATCCATCTTTGCATGCTGAATATTCAGTGACTTTTCCTGATTCTTCTGATTCTCATCACATTCCTGACACTCCTCATTCCTTGCATTCTGAGCATACTGTTTATTCTGAGCATTTTCATACTGATAACATGGCTCAACCTCCTCCACCTCCTCCACATCATGAGAGAACCATGAGTGAGCTCACTGCACCAGAGTTCACTTATGATAGTTTATGCATACAATACCCTGAGGAGGAGGTTCCATATGTGCTGAAAACTGGTTTAATACACTTGTTGCCAAAGTTTCATGGTCTTGCAGGTGAGGACCCGTGCAAACACTTGAAGCAGTTTCATGTCGTCTGTTCCACCATGAAGCCTGCAGATGTACAAGAGGACCATGTATACTTGAATGCTTTCCCTCATTCTTTGGAGGGTAATGCGAAAGACTGGCTGTACTACCTAGCACCCAGGTCCATCACAAGCTGGGATGACCTTAAGAGATTGTTCCTTGCCAAGTTCTTTCCTGCTTCAAGGACAACAGCCATACGGAAGGAGATTTCTGGCATCAAGCAGCAATCTGGGGAGACCCTTTATGAGTACTGGGAGAGGTTCAAGAATCTCTGTTCAAGCTGTCCACACCATCAGATTTCTGAACATCTCCTTCTGCAGTATTTTTATGAAGGCTTGCACCACATGGATCGAAATATGATTGATGCCGCAAGTGGTGGTGCCCTTGGTAACATAACCCCAGCTGCAGCCAGGCAACTGATAGAAAACATGGCTTCAAATTCTCAACAATTTGGCACAAGGAGTGATGCCATAGTTGTTAGAGGTGTACATGATGTAGGGGCAGCCGAGTACACAAAGAAGTTGGAAAGTAAGATTGATGCTCTTACCTCACTTGTCAATCAACTTGCTTCCAATCAGAGAGCTCCAGCTGCAAGAGTTTGTGGCCTTTGTACATCTGTTGATCACTTTACAGACTCTTGCCCAGCGTTGCAACAACAGGCTGTTGCTGCTGCTTCTTCTTCTACACCAGTGGATACGCCTCAGGCCTATGCAGCAAATATTTTCAACAATAGGCCCCAACATCAACAACAGAACCATGATTTGTCAACAAACAGATATAATCCAGGATGGAGGAATCACCCTAATTTGAGATGGGGAAACCAGGGTAACCAGCAGCCTCAACAATTTCAAAATGTGCAACCCCCTCCACAACAAAGAGTTGCACCTGCACCACAAGCTGCTCCTGTTCCACCTCTACCACACCAGCTCCTGCTGTAGCACCTGCACCTTCTTCTTCTACTTCATTGGAGGAGTTAGTCAGGATGGTGACCCTTCAAAATATGCAATTTCAGCAGGAGACTAGGGCCTCAATCCAGAGTTTGACAAATCAAATGGGGCAGATGGCCACTCAGCTAAACCAGGCACAGGCTCAGAATTCTGACAAGCTTCCATCACAGACGGTGGAAAATCCGAGGAATGTGAGTGCCATTACATTAACATCTGGGAAGAACATTGAAGTTCCCACTCCTGAGCCTACACCTCCAAAGGAAGCCGACCCTGCCAAACTTCAGAGAAAGCGTGATGCTCATGCAGCTGGTCCTTCCACATTTGGTGCGACTTCTACACCTTCCACCTCTACTTCTGCACCTTCCATACCTCTTCCTTTCCCACCAAGAGCCATTCCAAGCAAAAAGATGGAAGAGGTTGACAGGGAGATCTTGGAAACTTTTAGGACGGTGGAGGTGAACATACCTCTGTTGGATGCCATAAAACAAATTCCCAGATATGCAAAGTTCTTGAAGGAGCTATGCATGCACAAAAGGAGGCTAAAAGGAAACGAAAAGATCAGCATGGGCAGAAACGTGTCAGCATTGATAGGTAAATCTGTTCCTCAGATTCCTGAGAAGTGCAAGGACCCAGGTACATTTTGTGTACCTTGCATCATAGGTAACAATAAATTTGAAAATGCAATGCTTGATCTTGGTGCTTCAATAAATGTAATGCCTCTATCTATTTTTAAATCTCTTTCACTTGGACCCCTGCAACCTACGGGTGTGGTGATTCAGTTGGCAAATATAAGTGTTGCCCACCCCGCAGGTTTGGTTGATGATGTTTTGGTTCGTGTTGGTGAATTGATTTTCCCTGCTGATTTTTACATTCTTGATATGGAAGAGGGATTTTCACATGGTTCTGCACCCATCATTTTAGGCAGACCATTTTTGAAAACTGCACGAACCAAAATTGATGTCCATGCAGGTACTTTGTCCATGGAGTTTGATGATATTGTTGTGCGATTCAACATTCTGGATGCCATGAAACATCCTTCTGAGGATCATTCTGTTTTTCACGTGGATATTATTGATGATGTTGTTGATGGATTGATCTCTGATTTCCACTCTTTGCATGCATTTAAACATTCATTTGTGTCTGAGTTGTCTGAATTTGCATGCATTGATGATTTTGATTCTGATTCTAATTCTGATTCTAATGATGCTGAATATGATGTGGATAATGTTGAATCTACTGAGTTTCACTCTCTGGATGTTGTACCTATTGACTTTGATGTTATACAATCAGGTTGCACTAACCATGTTGCAGGAAGTACATACGCATCTGATTGTTATGCTCAGGTACAGGTTGTGGAACCCATTTCTCCCTCCCCTCTGGTTCCTGATATTCAGCCAGCATCCAGTACTCCAGAGTTGAAACCACTGCCAGACAACCTCAAGTATGTCTACTTAGAGGAGGAGGACAAACTACCTGTCATCATTTCCACCTCCCTCACTGCTGAACAAGAGCAGAGGTTGTTGCAAGTTCTTAAGAAGCATAAGAAGGCAATTGGATGGACATTGGCTGACATCCTTGGTATTAGCCCATCAACATGCATGCACAGGATATTGTTGGAAGATGGAGCAAAGCCAGTGAGACAGCCACAGAGGCGACTCAACCCTGTCATCTCGGATGTTGTAAAGAAGGAGGTGACCAAGCTTCTACAAGCTGGGATCATCTACCCCATTTTTGACAGTCAGTGGGTTAGCCCCATCCATGTTGTTCCAAAGAAGACTGGCCTCACTGTAGTCAAGAACGAAAAAGAGGAGCTAATTCCAACAAGAGTGCAAAACAGTTGGAGGGTTTGCATTGACTACAGAAGGCTAAATCAAGAAACCAGAAAAGACCACTTCCCCCTGCCTTTTATTGATCAGATGCTTGAGCGCTTGGCAGGTAAGTCCCATTATTGCTTTCTTGATGGGTTTTCTGGTTATTTTCAAATTTGTATTGCACCTGAGGACCCTGAAAAAACCACATTCACCTGCCCCTTTGGCACTTTTGCCTATAGGAGGATGCCGTTTGGCCTATGCAATGCCCCTGGCACATTCCAGCGGTGCATGCTTAGCATTTTTAGTGATTTTCTTGAAAAATGCATAGAGGTGTTTATGGACGACTTTACTGTATATGGGTCCTCATTTGATGCATGTTTGGATAGTTTGGATAGAGTTTTAAACAGGTGCATCCAATCTAACCTTGTTCTCAATTTTGAGAAATGTCATTTCATGGTAGAACAAGGCATAGTATTGGGGCACATAATTTCAAAAAAGGGCATTGAAGTTGACCCTGCCAAGATCTCAATTATTTCACAATTGCCTTACCCCTCTTCTGTGCGAGAGGTTCGTTCTTTTCTTGGCCATGCAGGGTTTTACAGGCGCTTCATTCAAGACTTCAGTAAGAAGGCCCTCCCACTGTCTAACCTACTGCAAAAAGATGTTGACTTCATCTTTGATGAAGGATGCAAAGAGGCTTTTGATTGCCTCAAGAAGGCCTTGACCACAACTCCAATCATTCAGGCGCCCGACTGGACAGCCCCATTTGAGCTTATGTGTGATGCATCCAACTATGCATTAGGGGCTGTTCTAGCTCAAAGGATTGATAAGCAGCCGAGGGTAATCTACTACGCCTCCAGGACATTAGATGCTGCCCAAGCAAACTATACCACAACAGAAAAAGAGCTCCTTGCGGTAGTTTTTGCACTTGAAAAGTTTCGATCTTATCTGCTTGGTTCTCCTATTGTTGTGTTTACTGACCATGCAGCTCTTAAGTACCTGTTGAAGAAGGCAGAATCAAAACCTCGGCTGATAAGATGGATGCTCTGGCTCCAAGAATTTGATTTGGAGATCCGTGATAGGAGCGGAGCACAAAACCTGGTTGCAGACCACCTAAGCAGGATTGAGAGGTCTACTGATGATGCTGCTACACCGATCCGGGATGACTTTCCCGATGAAAGTTTGTTGACACTCTCTACTTCTTCCTCACCTTGGTTTGCTAACATTGTTAATTATCTTGCTGCTTCTATTTTTCCTCCCCTAGCATCCAGAGCTCAATGTGATAAACTCAAGAGCGATGCTAGGTATTACATTTGGTATGACCCCTATCTGTGGAAAATGTGCAGTGATCAGGTTACCAGGAGATGCATTCCGGACCATGAGATTGACTCGGTCCTCAAATTTTGTCATTCATCTGCACCTGGTGGTCACCTTGGCACACAAAGGACAGCTCGCAAGGTGCTAGATTGTGGATTTTATTGGCCCACCATCTTCAAGGATGCGTGGAGGATATGTAGCACGTGTGAGGAATGCCAACGAGCAGGAGGAGCCATTTCCTGGAGACAACAGATGCCTCAACAACCCATGCTATTTTGTGAGGTGTTTGACGTCTGGGGTATAGATTTCATGGGCCCTTTCCCTGTCTCTTTTGGTTTCACTTACATCTTGCTTGCTGTTGATTATGTTTCAAAATGGGTGGAAGCCAAACCCACTAGAACTAATGATGCTCGAGTTGTTGTGGACTTTGTTAGGTCTCACATATTTTGCAGGTTTGGAATTCCTCGAGCTATTGTTAGTGACCAAGGCACCCATTTTTGCAACAGATCCTTGGGGGTTTTGCTTCAAAAGTACGGGGTTGTGCAAAAACTTTCTACACCATATCACCCCCAAACTAATGGGCAAGCCGAGATCTCAAATAGAGAAATCAAGAGGATCTTGGAGAAGATTGTGCAGCCCAACAGGAAGGATTGGAGCAATAGACTTGAGGATGCTCTATGGGCTCACAGGACTGCTTACAAGGCACCTATAGGGATGTCTCCTTATCGGGTTGTCTTTGGTAAGCCATGCCACCTTCCAGTGGAGATAGAGCATCGAGCCTACTGGGCTGTCAAGTCATGCAACTTCTCTCTTGATCAAGTTGGGGAGGAAAGGAAGCTGCAGTTGAACGAGTTGGATGAGATCCGTTTGGAGGCATATCAGAACTCTATGTTCTACAAGGAGAAGACCAAGAGATTCCATGATAGCTCCATTGCTAGAAAGGAGTTTGTTGTTGGTCAGCAAGTTTTACTGTATAACTCCAGACTTGGACTCATGGGGGGTAAGTTGAGATCAAAGTGGATTGGTCCTTTTGTTGTCACTAATGTTTATCCTTATGGTGCAGTTGAAATCAAAAGCCAGTCCACAGATAAGAGCATCAAAGTGAATGGGCATCGTCTTAAGCCATTACTCAGCAATCCTGCCTTGGTGGATACTGTTGTGGAGGAAACTTCCCTGCTTGACCCCACTGCTATTTCACCATGATTCAGGGAGTTTTCTTTCCCTTTCTTTCTCCTTCTTCTTTACTTTTATTGCACTTGTCCAGGTCTGTCCGTCTGTTGTTGTTTCCGTTTGTTTGTTTCATTTTTGTTAATTAGTGTTAGTTAGTGTGTTATGTTTTTGCTTTCTGTTTGGAACACTCATTTCACTCTTGGAGGATGAGTTGTTGGTTATTCTGTGAACTGTTATCCTTGCTTTGTCTTTGCATGTCAACTTGCTTTTGGAATTAGTTTACCCTGTGTAAGAATTTGAGCCACTCTCTGTTCTTTGATTGTGTGATATATGCCTCTTGAATGCTTGCACAGTGGCCTTGGCTTGACTCTTTCTGAATGCCTTTCTGATTCACATGCATGTTGGGATATGATTTAGGCAATTTTGTTCTGTGAGCCTACAACCAGATGAGCCTACCTTGAACTGTTTCCGTTGATACCCCTTTTTGAGCCTGCATACCCTTTCATTGTTTTACAGCTCATTACAAGCCCTTAGCCTGAAAAACCATGATTATTCCTACCTTAGGAAATTTTGGAGCTTTGGAATTGTTTTGGGAATGGGTGCTCAATTAAGTGTGGTCGCGCACAACAAGTGTGGTTGTGCGCGCACTTGTTGTTGGTTCTTGGAATTGCTCATTTGTACACCAAAGTGGGATTTCAAAATTGTTGTTTCTCTGTATGTTCTCTGTATAGAAAAAAAAAGAAAGAAAAAGAAAAAAAAAAGAAAAGAAAAGAGAATAAAGAAAAGAAATAAAAAGGAGTTTGGATTTGAGCATTGTGTGAGAACCGAAGTTGGAAGTGTTGGTGTTTGGGATTACTTTCATGATTGATTGAGACTTATTACCCACTGCTCCTCTATTTCCTTGGTTGCTTAGCTACTTATCCATATGTTCCACACCTTGTCCTCAGCCCCATTACAACCTTGAAAAGTCCTTCTGATCTTGACCTGCATGTGTTTCTGGTTTGGTTGTTCGTTCTAGAGGCTTGCCAAGTCTGTTTGATGTTTGTTTTTCAAGGGTGCTTTGAGAGTAAACAGTAGCATAGAGATTTGAGTGATACAGTGCATATTTCGTGAGGTTATGTTGCTTTCAATTCTCTCCTTAAGCTGAACTGAGTACTTGACATGTTTTGAACTGCTTGGATGATGTTCACGGATACCTTGCAGCTTTGAATCCTTCTGTGTTAGATGTGTTTCCATTTGTCTGTGTCGAGTCCGTTTGTCATGTGTCTGTTTGTCTTGTGGCTTTTTGTCTCTCTTGTTATGTTTGTGATGTCCTTGCTTTGCTTTACTCTTTAATTTTGCCCAGGAGTGCAAAAGGGTAAGTATGGTCGATTTTGATGAGTCATTATTTTCTTCTATTCCACTAGCCTTTGTGCACCCATATACCTTGCATCGAACACTTTTCAAACCAACCTGCATCATGGAACAAGAACTCATCATGTTCAAAGGTTCATGGAAAGGCAACAAGAGTTGCTTCAAGTGAAGTTGGATATGATCCAAGGATGAGGTGGCGTGCTGCTAATCCAGCAGTAGAGACCACACGCGCTTGGAAGGGACAACATGGTCGTGCGGCGAACTCAGATAACACCTCACTTGATAACGATGAAACTTTCAACAGTTTCATTCGACGTGCCAAGGGTAAACTTAGAACCGTGTCCCACATCGGTCGGGAGCAGAGCAACGTTACACCTGTACCACTACGAGATGATGACGAGGCTAATGCTAGGGATAACCTAAACGACCAGTTTTCGAATTTTATCAAGAGTTCGAAGAAGAAGTTGAGAAGTACATCAAGCATGAGGAAGCATGGTTCCTTCAACAGACGGTGACCATTGATAAACTAGGGAACCTCAAAGAGAGTGATTTGACATGTGGGTCCATCCAATATTCTGTTATATATACTGCATGAAAATAAGATCCTAAGCCATGCAAGCATTATTATACTTTACATTTTTTTCTATTTCAAGCACAGTAAATGTGAAATGTTTATTTGGGGGGAATAATTTTGACTGGTTTATTGTTTGTTTGTAAGAAATTAATATAAATTGATGTTTTGTCTTTAATGAAAGGTTTCTGATTAATCTGTAGTGTTTTTATTGAAAGAATAATTAATATCAGTTTATTAACAGGAAGGATCAAAGGGCAGCTATATATAGGAAATGACTCAATGAACATACATACCTGCATTAGACCCAACACCTCTACTTCTTCACCGACTTTAATGACGCCTTGTTCAACACGGCCAGTGGCAACTGTTCCACGTCCCTTCATCACAAATGAAAAATATAAAGCAGCTGAAATGATGGAAACCATTGCCCCCATATTTATTTATGTCCATACAATCCAATATATGTAATGAAACAAATGCAGATTTTGAGAGAACTAAGTGTTGAAAATAGAAATTTTGATATTCTCTTTAAGGAAAAAAAAACAATTATATGAGACAACAGTTTTTAAAGCACTATGTTAAGATTTAAATTACCACTGCGTCATATCATTACAAAGAGCAAGGCCGTAACAAATGCTACCTCCTTTCCTTTTTTATTCTTCAAAAACCCTAGACCGAATTAAGAATTTGAAATTTAAGATTTTGAAAGTTTATCCTTCACCTAACTAGAGATTTAGAAGAACAAGAAAGAATTTGTTAAAGTGACCACAGTTACAAAGATGACCGATATTATAAACATCTATTCCACATATGCTCCAGTGTTCATAATCCCATCTGCTTATGATGTTAAGCACATCAATAATTGCTGTAGTTTGAGTGAACTGAAGGAGCATATAAGGAATTTAAAGCAATTTTAACGTAAACAGAATAGTAATAAATAGTACTTCTTAAACAGTGGCGTTACCTAAACGGTGTTTATACTGGAGCAGATGGAAAGTGATAGAACATGATAAAAACACAAGACCTACATTACAAATTGTAACAATTTTATAACTGAGGCCATCTTTACTTCAATGAATCTGCTTGCTTCAAAAATTAACCCAAAAAATAAAGTTCAGGTCCTTTTACCTGAATTGAGAACACATCTTCAATTGGCATTAGGAAGGGCTTGTCAAGTTGGCGAACAGGGTCAGGAATGTATGCATCTACAGCATCCATTAATGTTAGAATGGCCTGTCTTCCAATCTCGTCATTTGTACCCTGTAAAGCAAACAACGCTGAACCTCTAATGATCGGGATTTCATCCCCAGGGAACTTGTAGAAGCTCAGTAGCTCTGCAAAAAACATTATCATAAAAACACATTTTAGCAAACACAAAGATTACAGAAACTTAAGCAGGTTTATTCATTTTGTGAGCATGGACAAGAGAAGAGAAGCCTTAGAGAAACACCCTACCACGTAACTCCATTTCTACAAGCTCTAACAACTCTGGATCATCAACAACATCAACTTTATTTAGAAAGCAAACAAGAGATGGCACACCAACCTGCATAATACATTTAAAGATAAAATATGTCAATCTAGAAGTAAGGAGAAAGGTGTAGACGTTCTAGGTATATATATACAAACCACATCAGTAGAATACCTACTTGGCGAGCAAGAAGAATGTGCTCCTTGGTTTGAGGCATTTGTCCATCAGGTGCAGATACAACAAGTATACCACCATCCATTTGCGTAGCTCCCGTAATCATATTCTGAAAAAAAAACAACAGACAATTATAAAGCATACAGTGAACAAGAATTAATTTGTTATTTAAACTAAATAAAACCATTAGATAAACCATCTAGTAAGTACATCAAGGCAAGCTGGAATGCTAAACCCACCAGCATTCATGGAAAATAGGAATCTGACAAATGCAGTTGTTGCCAATATACAGTGTAATCAATACCTATAAAATATATTTTGTTACAAACTAAACTACTTCCAAATTCCTAGCATAAATTTTCCATCTCATTTTGAAAAGAAGGTCAGGCTACACAAGCACCAAAATATGCTAAATTCCACAATTAACTATTATACAAGGTAAAATTGCTTAAATTTGTTCGCCACAACTTAACCACCCAGCTTCCGTTAGGCAATTGATAACTCCAATAAAAAAAAACATTCTTAGAGAAACTAAACCAAATTCGAAAGCTTACTTTAACATAATCCGCGTGTCCAGGGCAGTCCACATGCGCATAATGTCGTTTTGCAGTCTCATACTCCACATGAGCCTGAAAACCGAAATATAGAGCAAGCATACATATCAACAGAAAACAACACAATCGATTTCAAGACCAAAAGAGTGCGATTCCATACCGTTGCAATGGTGATTCCTCTCTTCTTCTCTTCAGGAGCCTTGTCAATTTCATCAAAGGCCACAGCCTTAGCCTTCCCTTCATCCGCAAGCACCTGATCAAACCTAATTGAGTAATAAACACCAAAACATCCACCTCAACACACATTTAAACAAAGAGTGAATCAAGACCTTGGTGATTGCCGCAGTTAGCGTGGTCTTCCCATGATCCACGTGTCCAATAGTTCTGACATTAACGTGAGGCTTCTTGCAAAGTCAAACAATAAGATGAACAAAACAAGTAAAAGACATACTAATAACGATTACTGTTACTTGTATATTTTAAATTTTGCGACAAAAAAGAGAAAGCGAGAGTGTTACGTTCTGGTGAAAGTTGCCATGGATCTCCACCATGGATTGGAATTGAAAGAATAGAAGGAGGTGGAGATGGAGTCACTGGGAGTAGAGAGAGGAGAACGAGATACGGAAGAGTGGATTTGAGAGGCTAAGGGGAAGAGGCGGCGAGAAGTGGAAGAGGAGTGTCTGAGAAGAAGAGTGGCCATTGAAGAAGTGATGAGGAGAATGAAAAGCCCTAACTATGGAGTGCAGAGGCGAGGGTTTTAGGAGAAGGAAGACAAAAGCGAAGAGCAGTGAGTGCGAAGAGCGAGGGTTTTAGAATGGGCGCCCGACACCGACCTGTCATATTCGTGCGGCCCAATTTGAGCACTCTCATAATGTTTCGGAGCACATACATACTTCTTTTTTTCTGTTACAAATGTTTTTTTCTTCTTGCTCCGACAGAAAATATTTGAAGTGATTTTTATCTTATTGACTTAATTTAAAGTTTTAGATAAATGAATTAATTCGTGTCTGGTTTAACTTATTTAGTTAAATGGTATCTTTTGGTAAATTTTAGGTATATTTTATGAGAAATAATTCTGTTCGAGGTAGAAAAAATTATATATTAGGACAGGGTTATTCTGGTTCAAAAATTGACCATTTTTCTCTTTATTTTATTTTTTTTATGAAAATGCATTAACTTGTGATAAGTATAAATAAAATGAATAAATAAATTAAAAGATAATTTATGTAATATAGGTTTTACTTGTTTGTTTAGTATAGATGCTTTATATTCAACTTTTTTCATTTTGAGTCAACTCTAATTTTCTTTTCTTATTTTTTAAACGAATGTATAGATAGGAGTTTTATACTTTTAGTCGGTATTTCCTCTTTTGAATTTTTAAACGAATGTATATAATTGTTTCTTTGCTTAAAATCATTTGCTTTTGTCGATGAAATCATATAAAATAGTTACGTATTGTTGCTCTTTTGTAAGCAATAAAATATTTTCGATTTTAATGTTGTGATACTTTTCAATTAAATTTGTTTTTTAAGAAACTTTTAAAGGACAATGTTCTCTTTGCATCTTTTACTCCTTATCAATCTTTATTAGTATACTTTGACTTCAATTGAAGGGAGCCTAATGGTTGATTGGATGATTCAATTTCTATTTTAAACTCTCCTTTGGTTGATGGAAATATCATGGTGAAAGAAAAAAGAAAAATTTAATGATGGGAAGTTGCTTGATGATGGACAATCTCTATCTTGTACTTCTAAGATTTAGTTTTAGACATGTTCCTACAAAACTTAAGTGCTCATATTTTTGCACTATTATTTTGGTAGACTTCAAGATTTAATAATTTATAATATTTTTGTTGATGTTAATTTTTATTGTATATTTTCTTATCATACATATTAATATGTATGATACAAAAAATATGTAATAAATATCAATATCAACAAAAATATTATAAGTTATTAAATTACAAATTAAAACTTGATATAATGTATCAACTTATATTGAACTATGGATTATTTATAATATTATATATTAGAAAAAATGGTTAAAATTGAATTCCGATATATATATATATATATATATATATATATATATATATATATATATATATATATATATATATATATATATATATTAATAAATAAATAAAGGTTAAAGCTTCTAACTAGAACCTTGATCATGCAAAAAATTGTGTTAGGTGTACAAACAAATTTAATATTTATTTTATATAACTTAAATCTATATTTACCTGTATTTTTCTATTATATTTTCTTTTTTCCTTTTAATTTACAAAATTATTATCTCGTTGTAATATGATTTTTATTTTATATGATGGTGAAAATAACTATTCTTGTTTTTGTTTTTTGTGTATAGCTTTTTGTTCTCGATTCATTTGAACATATACTTTGCTGGTTGGATTTGTTATTTTGAGCCAATTCCTTCGAGAAATTGGCTTTCATACGAATCTTTGAAAACATGAAACAAATTAAAAGTAGAAAACAATTTATAAAATGTAATAGTTTTGCTTCGTATTGTTAATCACTTTGACTATACATTTAAATTTAGCACGATAGTGAATTGAAATTAATATTATCATTTTTAAAAACACTTTATGAACAATATTGATATAGTACAATTCGGTTAAAATAGTATAGTCCAAATTAAAATTAATATAGTTTGATTCAAAAATGTAATTAGAAAAAATGTTTGGTTCATAACAGTTGGTTCATATCGTTGTTCGGTTCACTAAATTCAGTTTAGTTTGTTAGAATAAAAGACAATTCAATTCAATTTGTTTGAATAAAATTAACGAAAATTTGTATGAATTAAATATAAAATATGTGACAATAATACTGACTTTGTATGTGGTAATGACACTTGCTTGACATATGACACTGCCATGTGTCATAATGTTGACTTGGATGTGAACAATTTTTTAAAATTTTTTAAAAAATTTAAAAAATAAAAAAAATAACGAAATGACACATGATTGTCGTTGTTCACTTTTGGTTAACAATTTAAATGTCGTCACAAAAAATAATCAAATTGATCATAATTTATATAAATATTTTAACACATAAAAAAAGTCACATCAGATTATAAGAGAAAATTGTCAAAATATCATTGTCCTTCATAAAAATATGACCAAATCGAAGAAAGAGAAACGAAACTTGGGACAAATGATGTCTTTAAGAATAAAAAAAATAATATTCTCTTCCCCCGACCTCTTCACCTTTTATCTACAACTTCCCTCTTTTCTTCAGAATTTGCTCATTCCTCGTGCTCATTGGAAGGTGTTGCGCTTTCCTATCACACAAAGGTGTTGTCTTCTTCCGGTGAAGTGTGGGCTGGCTTACGTTTGTGTGATGTCCGAAATTACCCATATCCTCGATTAATCCGGTTGGGCTGAATCCAGCCAAACCCGAATGTTGCTTAGCTCTAGGTGCAGAGCTGAACTTAGGGTTTTGTTGTTTGTTCCTTGGTCTTCTATCAATCCAACACATTTGATCCTTGCATAAACTTGGAAAGCTTAATAATTTAGGAGACAAACATGCTAGTTTATGAAAGCATAAATACAATGTAGGCATACACAAACTTAAACATAAAACATAAACCACAAAAGTGACTAACTCCTAATAAAGCAAATATTATTAAAAAAGTAAAACACCCATGTCACATCATAAAAATAAATAATTATAAATATATTTAAATAATGGTTTAACACATCTCAAGACATCTAATGCATCATCAATATTCTTTGGACAACAATATAAATAATATTAACTACTAAGAATATTTTGTTGTAACGACTAAACATTGATAATGAAGTATGTCAAACAACAAACCCATCTTATTCATCTTTGGATTGATTTATCATCAACCAAAACAAAACCTTCTAATTATCACATTTTACCATCACATGTATGTAATCTGGCCAAATATTAATTTTCTTTTGGAACAACCAATATTCGCATGATATACATAAACACTGATGTTTAACATTTTTCACTAACTATGATCATTAACTGCAAAAAGTATTAAACTTGAATATTTTGTTAACTTCTTGATTTAATTTACTCACAAAAAATATTAAACTACCAAAACATTGAATATTTTATTTATACTGAAACTAAATATTTATAGGTATTTATTTTAATACAAAAATTTTATCAGGTTTTTATCTTCTCCCACGCGCATGAACTAACCCCTAAACGGAATCTCTGCCGGCACACTTTAGAGCAAACCACAGCCATTGACGGCCAAAAAAAGGGCCTGGAAAATCAAATTGCCGCTTGCGAAGCCGCCGTCCCGAACCAGATCGCCGCCGTCGCGAGCCACCTACGCAAACACAACCAGATCGGTGTTGCGAGCCACCTCCGCTGCGACGAAACCAGAGCCAGCAGATGTCTCACGAAACCAGGCTGCCACAACGAACCACCACACGTTGACGAAGCCACGCGTTTCAGAACCACTGCGAATCAGATCGACGACGAGGGCACTTTCTGACGCGAAATCCCCATCACTGCGGCGCCGGCCACCACGCAGCCACCTGCGACAAAAAAAGCTGCCCGGAGAAGACGCGAAACCAGACGCGAACACACCTACATTGCGAGAATCCTCCACCTCCGTTCCAAACAGAACCGCAGGCCACCGTGACAGAAATCGATGTCGATTGCGCCAATGCGACAGCCACCACGGTACCTGCAAAAAACCAGACCAGACAGACCCCCGCGAAGCAACCCACCGTCGACGAGAACGCAACTTCAAGAAAGGGTTCAGTCTTCTTCATCGTGATTTGGCCGTGCTCAATGAAGAAGAAGGGTTTGAAATCCAAGCGAGAGACGAAAGGTTAAAGAAATTGGGGATTTAGGGTTCTTTGAAACCCTTGAGAATCAGATTTGGGGATTATCTTGATTAGGGCTGCCAACGTTTGGTGACTTCAAATTCGAAATAGACAACCTAAATAATACGTTATTTTTTGGTTGATTCTAAACAAAGCATTCATTCATCTACTATCTACGATCACAGAACTAATGCAGTCTCTCAAGTCACACCATGCTGTTTCATCTTCTCTTTTCAATCATGTCTCTTATCAGTCTATGACATTCTTCCTCTCTTTCTCAACCAAAAGTCGTTGCCTACACTTCAACGAAACCACTTCAATAATTGATTACCTGAATTCCGACTTGCAGTTCTCCAGAACCCAATCCCTTTATGTCTCCAAACGTGTTTCAGGGTTCAGATTCCCTCAAAACCCCTTATTAGTGCTCACTTTCTTCAAACAAATAGGCTTTTCCCAAAGCCAGATTCTCTCCCTGATTCGTCAAAGACCCCAGATACTGTTTACAAACGTTGAGAAAATCTTGAGACCCAAAATTCAGCTCTTTCAGATGTCTGGATTCCAGGGTTACGAGTTATGCAGCTTCATTTCAAAGAATCCCTCCATTTTGACTCATAGCTTGAAGAAAACATTGGTCCCCTCAGTTGAAGCTATTAGGAAAATTGTCTACGACCAGAAAGATTTTATTCTTGTTTTGCACAGATGTGGCTGGATACTCCCAAAGTACAAAAGAATTATGGAGAATGTCGTCTTCTTGGAGAGTTGTGGCATTCTTTGGACTCATCTTTCATTGCTACTCAAACTTCATCCAAGGCTTTTCGTTGCACAGCGGTCTACTATTGAAAACAATGTTTCTCGAGCTGTAGACTTGGGTTTCCGTGAAAATTCAAGAATGCTTGTCCATGCAATTCATACATTAAGTTGTTTGAGCGATAAAACATTTGAGAGAAAGTTGAAACTAATTAATTGTTTTGGTTTTTCGAAGGATGAGGGCCTGCAAATGTTCAAGAGAACCCCGACTTTGTTTAGAACATCAGAGAAGAAGTTGAAAGTTGGAATGAAATTCTTCTTGCATACAGTTATGCTGCCCAAGTCAGTCCTTATTCACCAGCCTAAGATTTTAATGTACAGCATGGAGGATCGCGTGCTTCCTCGATATAAAGTCTTCCAACTGTTGAAATCAAAAAATCTCTGCAAGAAAGTCCCCAGTTATATTCATGTGTTGTGCTTGTCTGAGGAGATGTTCTTGGACAAGTATATATCACAGTTCAGAGAAAATGCAGAGGAGTTATTAGTAGCATACAAGGGTCATTATCTGGAGGCATAACCATACCTTCAATTCTGTTTTTTCACTCTTCCGCAGGGTTCTAATACTGAAATTATTTAGATAGTGTTGTGCATAACCATGGAATGTCTCATTGTAGTAATGAAGATGGCTCGTTTATTGTATCTGTTTATTGATTATGCATCTTTCTTTCCCATGGTAATTTGGTGGTCATAAGAACCTTGGAAGATCCACACGAAAATAAGCAATCCACTTTGACTGCTCCTTTAAAGAGGTATGCAGAGTATACTTTTCTTGATCTTGTTGACTTGTTCCCCAACTGGGATATGCTCCAACGTTGAATTGTAAAATTAGCCTGTATTCATCTTCGAGCACCCTTGTTTAGCTTTTAAATCGCTGAGCATTAATTAGTCAAATTTGTATGTGCCTCAATAGGATTGATATCGAGTTTCCTTTTACTCCCTTCCACCTTCTACTATTAAGAGAGAAAAAATCAAGAAGAACGTGGGTTGCATTAGTAAATCTTAGGTGGTACTTGAAAGTTGAAACCATTGAGACATTATTATGCTGCTTTATTGTCAACGTTTAAGACTGCTTTTTTTTAATGGCTTTTCAATGAGGGACTAAAGGTATGCATCACTGCTTTCACTTGTTTATCACTGGAATATATTTGGTAGTATTTGAACTAAGCTAAAAAATGCCAAAATATAATCCCTTCAACTGCAGCTGCAACAAATCTTCTTACAATCTCTTTCACTTACAAGATGGACCATTCTTTGCTGTGACAGTTTCATCTTGTCACCTTGCAGTGGCCCTCCAGCCCCGTCTTATGATGTCCTGACTCAATAGCTAAACCTGAAAACAATCAAAGAAGAGTTCATATTTTGTATATTAATTCTGATGCATTATCTTTGAAGGTCCGCCTCATGATATTTTGTATCACTCTTCTGCAGGGTTGTTATATTATAATAGATAAATATTACAATAGACAACATATGTGTATAAGGACACACATTAAAAGAAATAATTATCTATTTATTTTAAAAATCAAATAATTTTAAAAATAATCTTTAGAAATACATACCGTGGGTTAAATCGATTCAATATAGAATTCGAGCATTTTAGAGATTTGTATGAAGATTTTAAATTTAAAAAACTAATAATACTATTTAAGAACTAAAATAATAATTTATTAGATATTAAAGGTTAGAGTTGAAATATATTTTTATTTTTACGGTAAATCAGTTTAATAATAAATCAAATGAATAAAATAATTATTCAGAGAAGTAATACTTTAAACATAATATATTCTTTAATAATTTATTAAATGACCAACTAATTATAAATTCTAAAATTATAAATTTAATATAATAATAAAACAAATAAAAAAATATTACTTCTCTAAATATAGGGAGCCCATTAACTATAATACAGTAACATTCGCAAGAAATTTTTTTTCTTCTAGTCTCTAAAATACGCCATTTCAAAGTATAGTTTATTGTTAACTCTACTTGGTTACATAGTGAACTAATTTTCAAGTCTTTTATTAATGGTGGTAAATTCAAAACCCCATTACCATTATGAAAAAGCAGATAAGTTCTTGCATGTGATTGTTAGGTGTAATAAAGTAGTTTCGAACCTTAGTGTAGTCAAAGTTCTCTCTAATAACAACCGTCCCACCTTAAAAAAACACTTACGGGAATCAGAAAAGCTGGTCCAGTATTTTGAATTTGAGTCAAAATAACTGGTTCTAGAAGTGTCAAGTTTGGTACATAATGGTTTGTTTTCTAAAAGATGGTGGTAGTGACATAAATCAGCGGTGGAACCGGGAAGAGTAAATGGATTAAGAAAGAAGAAATCTTTGGCGTGAGTTGAAAATTAGAACTTTGTTTCTTTCGAGCTGCATGACTTGGACTCGCTTTCCCCCCCTCTCTTTCTGTCTTTTGTGAAAGAACATGACAACGTTAAACTATCTATTAACTGAGATAAATGTGGAAGCAATACTCAACCAGCAACGTTAGATTGAGATAAATTTAACTACGGTTGATACACTACACCATGAACATGCAAAAATAAAATTCCAGAAACATATTCGTTTTAATGTTTGGTATGGTAGGAGCCACTTACATTCTGGCTCTCTGATTGTAATTTAAAATTCAACAAGTGCGATGAGTTGTTTAATTTCCACATAAAGACACACGAATAATAATTACCCATAACCACATAAGCATCTTATATATATGGGAATGACGTGATTCTTGCAAGCTGCAACTGAAACTTTTGTTTATTTCGCCAATTCTGAAGAAGGGTCCTCTTGGAATCTGATACCATCTAGCTGCTCCATGGAAAACTCTCATGTTTGTGAGGGTGGGAGAGGAAGATACTGATTTTTGATGAAAGAGATAAATGTTAATGTTTATTTTTTTTGCTTTTTATTATGATAATAACAGATAATTAAAACAGCAGTATACAATACTAACCATAGAATTATCAAGTACTTAAAGAAAATCTCTTCCTTTTATTTTATTTCCTTGAGAAGATTAGGACTAAGCCGTCAACTTTGGCCATGGTTCAATGTTACTGTATATACATCAGTACTTGGTTGTTTTGGAGTTTGACACCATTATATTCCGTGGAAAATTAGAAAAAGCTCTTCTTAATCGCTGTTCAGAATCTTAACTGGATAGCTCCTACGAAAAACAATTAGTCCTCATACACATACCTATTCAAAACATGTCACTATTTCTTTCTTATTTTAGTTCATAATCTTCCATTTACACCCTCATAACACACTATAAAACAAGTTACACTAACTCAACTTATAATCATTTGAGCTTAACCAAGTTTGTCGAGAAACCATATACCTTGCATCGAACACTTTTCAAACCAACCTGCATCATGGAACAGGAACTCATCATGTTCAAAGGTTCATGGAAAGGCAACAAGAGTTGCTTCAAGTGAAGCTGGATATGATCCAAGGATGAGGTGGCGTGCTGCTAATCCAGCAGTAGAGACCACACGCGCTTGGAAGGGACAACATGGTCGTGCGGCGAACTCAGATAACACCTCACTTGATAACGATGAAACTTTCAACAGTTTCATTCGACGTGCCAAGGGTAAACTTAGAACCGTGTCCCACATCGGTCGGGAGCAGAGCAACGTTACACCTGTACCACTACGAGATGATGACGAGGCTAATGCTAGGGATAACCTAAACGACCAGTTTTCGAATTTTATCAAGAGTTCGAAGAAGAAGTTGAGAAGTACATCAAGCATGAGGAAGCATGGTTCCTTCAACAGACGGTGACCATTGATAAACCAGGGAACCTCAAAGAGAGTGATTTGACATGTGGGTCCATCCAATATTCTGTTATATATACTGCATGAAAATAAGATCCTAAGCCATGCAAGCATTATTATACTTTACATTTTTTTCTATTTCAAGCACAGTAAATGTGAAATGTTTATTTGGGGGGAATAATTTCGACTGGTTTATTGTTTGTTTGTAAGAAATTAATATACATTGATGTTTTGTCTTTAATGAAAGGTTTCTGATTAATCTGTAGTGTTTTTATTGAAAGAATAATTAATATCAGTTTATTAACAGGAAGGATCAGAGGGCAGCTATATATAGGAAATGACTCAATGAACATACATACCTGCATTAGACCCAACACCTCTACTTCTTCACCGACTTTAATGACGCCTTGTTCAACACGGCCAGTGGCAACTGTTCCACGTCCCTTCATCACAAATGAAAAATATAAAGCAGCTGAAATGATGGAAACCATTGCCCCCATATTTATTTATGTCCATACAATCCAATATATGTAATGAAACAAATGCAGATTTTGAGAGAACTAAGTGTTGAAAATAGAAATTTTGATATTCTCTTTAAGGGAATAAAAACAATTATATGAGACAACAGTTTTTAAAGCACTATGTTAAGATTTAAATTACCACTGCGTCATATCATTACAAAGAGCAAGGCCGTAACAAATGCTACCTCCTTTCCTTTTTTATTCTTCAAAAACCCTAGACCGAATTAAGAATTTGAAATTTAAGATTTTGAAATTTTATCCTTCACCTAACTAGAGATTTAGAAGAACAAGAAAGAATTTGTTAAAGTGACCATAGTTACAAAGATGACCGGTATTATAAACATCTATTCCACATATGCTCCAGTGTTCATAATCCCATCTGCTTATGATGTTAAGCACATCAATAATTGCTGTAGTTTGAGTGAACTGAAGGAGCATATAAGGAATTTAAAGCAATTTTAACGTAAACAGAATAATAATAAATAGTACTTCTTAAACAGTGTCGTTACCTAAACGGTGTTTATACTGGAGCAGATGGAAAGTGATAGAACATGATAAAAACACAAGACTTACATTACAAATTGTAACAATTTTATAACTGAGGCCATCTTTACTTCAATGAATCTGCTTTCTTCAAAAATTAACCCAAAAAATAAAGTTCAGGTCCTTTTACCTGAATTGAGAACACATCTTCAATTGGCATTAGGAAGGGCTTGTCAAGTTGGCGAACAGTGTCAAGAATGTATGCATCTACAACATCCATTAATTTTAGAATGGCCTGTCTTCCAATCTCGTCATTTGTACCCTGTAAAGCAGACAACGCTGAACCTCTAATGATCAGGATTTCATCCCCAGGGAACTTGTGGAAGCTCAGTAGCTCTGCAAAAAACATTATCATAAAAACATATTTTAGCAAACACAAAGATTACAGAAACTTAAGCAGGTTTATTCATTTTCTGAGCATGGACAAGAGAAGAGAAGCCTTAGAGAAACACCCTACCACGTAACTCCATTTCTACAAGCTCTAACAACTCTGGATCATCAACAGCATCAACTTTATTTAGAAAGCAAACAAGAGATGGCACACCAACCTGCATAATACATTTAACGATAAAATATGTCAATCTAGAAGTAAGGAGAAAGGTGTAGACGTTCTAGGTATATATATACAAACCACATCAGTAGAATACCTACTTGGCGAGCAAGAAGAATGTGCTCCTTGGTTTGAGGCATTGGTCCATCAGGTGCAGATACAACAAGTATACCACCATCCATCTGGGCAGCTCCCGTAATTATATTCTGAAAAAAAAACAGACAATTATAAAGCATACAGTGAACAAGAATTAATTTGTTATTTAAACTAAATAAAACCATTAGATAAACCATCTAGTAAGTACATCAAGGCAAGCTGGAATGCTAAACCCACCAGCATTCATGGAAAATAGGAATCTGACAAATGCAGTTGTTGCCAATATACAGTGTAATCAATACCTATAAAATATATTTTGTTACAAACTAATCTACTTCCAAATTCCTAGCATAAATTTTCCATCTCATTTTGAAAAGAAGGTCAGGCTACACAAGCACTAAAATATGCTAAATTCCACAATTAACTATTATACAAGGTAAAATTGCTTAAATTTGTTCGCCACAACTTAGCCACCCAGCTTCCGTTAGGCAATTGATAACTCCAATAAAAAAAAACATTCTTAGAGAAACTAAACCAAATTTGAAAGCTTACTTTAACATAATCCGCGTGTCCAGGGCAGTCCACATGCGCATAATGTCGTTTTGCAGTCTCATACTCCACATGAGCCTGAAAACCGAAATATAGAGCAAGCATACATATCAACAGAAAACAACACAATCGATTGCAAGACCAAAAGAGTGCGATTCCATACCGTTGCAATGGTGATTCCTCTCTTCTTCTCTTCAGGAGCCTTGTCAATTTCATCAAAGGCCACAGCCTTAGCCTTCCCTTCATCCGCAAGCACCTGATCAAACCTAATTGAGTAATAAACACCAAAACATCCACCTCAACACACATTTAAACAAAGAGTGAATCAAGACCTTGGTGATTGCCGCAGTTAGCGTGGTCTTCCCATGATCCACGTGTCCAATAGTTCCGACATTAACGTGAGGCTTCCTGCAAAGTCAAACAATAAGATGAACAAAACAAGTAAAAGACATACTAATAACGATTACTGTTACTTGTATATTTTAAATTTTGCGACGAAAAAGAGAAAGCGAGAGTGTTACGTTCTGGTGAAAGTTGCCATGGATCTCCACCATGGATTGGAATTGAAAGAATAGAAGGAGGTGGAGGTGGAGTCATTGGGAGTAGAGAGAGGAGAACGAGATACGGAAGAGTGGATTTGAGAGGCTAAGGGGAAGAGGCGGCGAGAAGTGGAAAAGGAGTGTCTGAGAAGAAGAGTGGCCATTGAAGAAGTGATGAGGAGAATGAAAATCCCTAACTATGGAGTACAGAGGCGAGGGTTTTAGGAGAAGGAAGACAAAAGCGAAGAGCAGTGAGTGCGAAGAGCGAGGGTTTTAGAATGGGCGCCCGACACCGACCCGTCATATTCGTGCGGCCCAATTCGAGCACTCTCATAATGTTTCGGAGCACATACATACTTCTTTTTTTCTGTTACAAATGTTTTTTTCTTCTTGCTCCGACAGAAAATATTTGAAGTGATTTTTATCTTATTGACTTAATTTAAAGTTTTAGATAAATGAATTAATTCGTGTCTGGTTTAACTTATTTAGTTAAATGGTATCTTTTGGTAAATTTTAGGTATATTTTATGAGAAATAATTCTGTTCGAGGTAGAAAAAATTATATATTAGGACAGGGTTATTCTGGTTCAAAAACTGACCATTTTTCTCTTTATTTTATTTTTTTTATGAAAATGCATTAACTTGTGATAAGTATAAATAAAATGAATAAATAAATTAAAAGATAATTTATGTAATATAGGTTTTACTTGTTTGTTTAGTATAGATGCTTTATATTCAACTTTTTTCATTTTGAGTCAACTCTAATTTTCTTTTCTTATTTTTTAAACGAATGTATAGATAGGAGTTTTATACTTTTAGTCGGTATTTCCTCTTTTGAATTTTTAAACGAATGTATATAATTGTTTCTTTGCTTAAAATCATTTACTTTTGTCGATGAAATCATATAAAATAGTTACGTATTGTTGCTCTTTTGTAAGCAATAAAATATTTTCGATTTTAATGTTGTGATACTTTTCAATTAAATTTGTTTTTTAAGAAACTTTTAAAGGACAATGTTCTCTTTGCATCTTTTACTCCTTATCAATCTTTATTAGTATACTTTGACTTCAATTGAAGGGAGCCTAATGGTTGATTGGATGATTCAATTTCTATTTTAAACTCTCCATTGGTTGATGGAAATATCATGGTGAAAGAAAAAAGAAAAATTTAATGATGGGAAGTTGCTTGATGATGGACAATCTCTATCTTGTACTTCTAAGATTTAGTTTTAGACATGTTCCTACAAAACTTAAGTGCTCATATTTTTGCACTATTATTTTGGTAGACTTCAAGATTTAATAATTTATAATATTTTTGTTGATGTTAATTTTTATTGTATATTTTCTTATCATACATATTAATATGTATGATACAAAAAATATGTAATAAATATCAATATCAACAAAAATATTATAAGTTATTAAATTACAAATTAAAACTTGATATAATGTATCAACTTATATTGAACTATGGATTATTTATAATATTATATATTAGAAAAAATGGTTAAAATTGAATTCGGATATATATATATATATATATATATATATATATATATATATATATATATATTAATAAATAAATAAAGGTTAAAGCTTCTAA
Source organism: Vigna unguiculata (assembly GCF_037176805.1). NCBI lineage: Eukaryota > Viridiplantae > Streptophyta > Magnoliopsida > Fabales > Fabaceae > Vigna > Vigna unguiculata. The sequence goes on along the minus strand of NC_140792.1, from coordinate 36,812,037 downwards.
CTAGAACCTTGATCATGCAAAAAATTGTGTTAGGTGTACAAACATATTTAATATTTATTTTATATAACTTAAATCTATATTTACCTGTATTTTTCTATTATATTTTCTTTTTTCCTTTTAATTTACAAAATTATTATCTCGTTTTAATATGATTTTTATTTTATATGATGGTGAAAATAACTATTCTTGTTTTTGTTTTTTGTGTATAGCTTTTTGTTCTCGATTCATTTGAACATATACTTTGCTGGTTGGATTTGTTATTTTGAGCCAATTCCTTCGAGAAATTGACTTTCATACGAATCTTTGAAAACATGAAACAAATTAAAAGTAGAAAACAATTTATAAAATGTAATAGTTTTGCTTCGTATTGTTAATCACTTTGACTATACATTTAAATTTAGCACGACAGTGAATTGAAATTAATATTATCATTTTTAAAAACACTTTATGAACAATATTGATATAGTACAATTCGGTTAAAATAGTATAGTCCAAATTAAAATTAATATAGTTTGATTCAAAAGTGTAATTAGAAAAAATGTTTGGTTCATAACAGTTGGTTCATATCGTTGTTCGGTTCACTAAATTCAGTTTAGTTTGTTAGAATAAAAGACAATTCAATTCAATTTGTTTGAATAAAATTAACGAAAATTTGTATGAATTAAACATAAAATATGTGACAATAATACTGACTTTGTATGTGGTAATGACACTTGCTTGACATATGACACTGCCATGTGTCATAATGTTGACTTGGATGTGAACAATTTTTTAAAATTTTTTAAAAAATTTAAAAAATAAAAAAAATCACGAAATGACACATGATTGTCGTTGTTCACTTTTGGTTAACAATTTAAATGTCGTCACAAAAAATAATCAAATTGATCATAATTTATACAAATTAATATTTTTTTAACTTAAAAAAATAAAATGATATTTTAACACAAAAAAAGTCACATCAGATTATAAGAGAAAATTGTCAAAATATCATTGTCCTTCATAAAAATATGACCAAATCGAAGAAAGAGAAACGAAACTTGGGACAAATGATGTCTTTAAGAATAAAAAAAATAATATTCTATTCCCCCGACCTCTTCACCTTTTATCTACAACTTCCCTCTTTTCTTCAGAATTTGCTCATTCCTCGTGCTCATTGGAAGGTGTTGCGCTTTCCTATCACACAAAGGTGTTGTCTTCTTCCGGTGAAGTGTGGGCTGGCTTACGTTTGTGTGATGTCCGAAATTACCCATATCCTCGATTAATCCGGTTGGGCTGAATCCAGCCAAACCCGAATGTTGCTTAGCTCTAGGTGCAGAGCTGAACTTAGGGTTTTGTTGTTTGTTCCTTGGTCTTCTATCAATCCAACACATTTGATCCTTGCATAAACTTGGAAAGCTTAATAATTTAGGAGACAAACATGCTAGTTTATGAAAGCATAAATACAATGTAGGCATACACAAACTTAAACATAAAACATAAACCACAAAAGTGACTAACTCCTAATAAAGCAAATATTATTAAAAAAGTAAAACACCCATGTCACATCATAAAAATAAATAATTATAAATATATTTAAATAATGGTTTAACACATCTCAAGACATCTAATGCATCATCAATATTCTTTGGACAACAATATAAATAATATTAACTACTAAGAATATTTTGTTGTAACGACTAAACATTGATAATGAAGTATGTCAAACAACAAACCCATCTTATTCATCTTTGGATTGATTTATCATCAACCAAAACAAAACCTTCTAATTATCACATTTTACCATCACATGTATGTAATCTGGCCAAATATTAATTTTCTTTTGGAACAACCAATATTCGCATGATATACATAAACACTGATGTTTAACATTTTTCACTAACTATGATCATTAACTGCAAAAAGTATTAAACTTGAATATTTTGTTAACTTCTTGATTTAATTTACTCACAAAAAATATTAAACTACCAAAACATTGAATATTTTATTTATACTGAAACTAAATATTTATAGGTATTTATTTTAATACAAAAATTTTATCAGGTTTTTATCTTCTCCCACGCGCATGAACTAACCCCTAAACGGAATCTCTGCCGGCACACTTTAGAGCAAACCACAGCCATTGACGGCCAAAAAAAGGGCCTGGAAAATCAAATTGCCGCTTGCGAAGCCGCCGTCCCGAACCAGATCGCCGCCGTCGCGAGCCACCTACGCAAACACAACCAGATCGGTGTTGCGAGCCACCTCCGCTGCGACGAAACCAGAGCCAGCAGATGTCTCACGAAACCAGGCTGCCACAACGAACCACCACACGTTGACGAAGCCACGCGTTGCAGAACCACTGCGAATCAGATCGACGACGAGGGCACTTTCTGACGCGAAATCCCCATCACTGCGGCGCCGGCCACCACGCAGCCACCTGCGACGAAAAAAGCTGCTCGGAGAAGACGCGAAACCAGACGCGAACACACCTACATTGCGAGAATCCTCCACCTCCGTTCCAAACAGAACCGCAGGCCACCGTGACAGAAATCGATGTCGATTGCGCCAATGCGACAGCCACCACGGTACCTGCAAAAAACCAGACCAGACAGACCCCCGCGAAGCAACCCACCGTCGACGAGAACGCAACTTCAAGAAAGGGTTTAGTCTTCTTCATCGTGATTTGGCCGTGCTCAATGAAGAAGAAGGGTTTGAAATCCAAGCGAGAGACGAAAGGTTAAAGAAATTGGGGATTTAGGGTTCTTTGAAACCCTTGAGAATCAGATTTGGGGATTATCTTGATTAGGGCTGCCAACGTTTGGTGACTTCAAATTCGAAATAGACAACCTAAAAAATACGTTGTTTTTTGGTTGATTCTAAACAAAGCATTCATTCATCTACTATCTACGATCACAGAACTAATGCAGTCTCTCAAGTCACACCATGCTGTTTCATCTTCTCTTTTCAATCATGTCTCTTATCAGTCTATGACATTCTTCCTCTCTTTCTCAACCAAAAGTCGTTGCCTACACTTCAACGAAACCACTTCAATAATTGATTACCTGAATTCCGACTTGCAGTTCTCCAGAACCCAATCCCTTTATGTCTCCAAACGTGTTTCAGGGTTCAGATTCCCTCAAAACCCCTTATTAGTGCTCACTTTCTTCAAACAAATAGGCTTTTCCCAAAGCCAGATTCTCTCCCTGATTCGTCAAAGACCCCAGATACTGTTTACAAACGTTGAGAAAATCTTGAGACCCAAAATTCAGCTCTTTCAGATGTCTGGATTCCAGGGTTACGAGTTATGCAGCTTCATTTCAAAGAATCCCTCCATTTTGACTCATAGCTTGAAGAAAACATTGGTCCCCTCAGTTGAAGCTATTAGGAAAATTGTCTACGACCAGAAAGATTTTATTCTTGTTTTGCACAGATGTGGCTGGATACTCCCAAAGTACAAAAGAATTATGGAGAATGTCGTCTTCTTGGAGAGTTGTGGCATTCTTTGGACTCATCTTTCATTGCTACTCAAACTTCATCCAAGGCTTTTCGTTGCACAGCGGTCTACTATTGAAAACAATGTTTCTCGAGCTGTAGACTTGGGTTTCCGTGAAAATTCAAGAATGCTTGTCCATGCAATTCATACATTAAGTTGTTTGAGCGATAAAACATTTGAGAGAAAGTTGAAACTAATTAATTGTTTTGGTTTTTCGAAGGATGAGGGCCTGCAAATGTTCAAGAGAACCCCGACTTTGTTTAGAACATCAGAGAAGAAGTTGAAAGTTGGAATGAAATTCTTCTTGCATACAGTTATGCTGCCCAAGTCAGTCCTTATTCACCAGCCTAAGATTTTAATGTACAGCATGGAGGATCGCGTGCTTCCTCGATATAAAGTCTTCCAACTGTTGAAATCAAAAAATCTCTGCAAGAAAGTCCCCAGTTATATTCATGTGTTGTGCTTGTCTGAGGAGATGTTCTTGGACAAGTATATATCACAGTTCAGAGAAAATGCAGAGGAGTTATTAGTAGCATACAAGGGTCATTATCTGGAGGCATAACCATACCTTCAATTCTGTTTTTTCACTCTTCCGCAGGGTTCTAATACTAAAATTATTTAGATAGTGTTGTGCATAACCATGGAATGTCTCATTGTAGTAATGAAGATGGCTCGTTTATTGTATCTGTTTATTGATTATGCATCTTTCTTTCCCATGGTAATTTGGTGGTCATAAGAACCTTGGAAGATCCACACGAAAATAAGCAATCCACTTTGACTGCTCCTTTAAAGAGGTATGCAGAGTATACTTTTCTTGATCTTGTTGACTTGTTCCCCAACTGGGATATGCTCCAACGTTGAATTGTAAAATTAGCCTGTATTCATCTTCGAGCACCCTTGTTTAGCTTTTAAATCGCTGAGCATTAATTAGTCAAATTTGTATGTGCCTCAGTAGGATTGATATCGAGTTTCCTTTTACTCCCTTCCACCTTCTACTATTAAGAGAGAAAAAATCAAGAAGAACGTGGGTTGCATTAGTAAATCTTAGGTGGTACTTGAAAGTTGAAACCATTGAGACATTATTATGCTGCTTTATTGTCAACGTTTAAGACTGCTTTTTTTTAATGGCTTTTCAATGAGGGACTAAAGGTATGCATCACTGCTTTCACTTGTTTATCACTGGAATATATTTGGTAGTATTTGAACTAAGCTAAAAAATGCCAAAATATAATCCCTTCAACTGCAGCTGCAACAAATCTTCTTACAATCTCTTTCACTTACAAGATGGACCATTCTTTGCTGTGACAGTTTCATCTTGTCACCTTGCAGTGGCCCTCCAGCCCCGTCTTATGATGTCCTGACTCAATAGCTAAACCTGAAAACAATCAAAGAAGAGTTCATATTTTGTATATTAATTCTGATGCATTATCTTTGAAGGTCCGTCTCATGATATTTTGTATCACTCTTCTGCAGGGTTGTTATATTATAATAGATAAATATTACAATAGACAACATATGTGTATAAGGACACACATTAAAAGAAATAATTATCTATTTATTTTAAAAATCAAATAATTTTAAAAATAATCTTTAGAAATACATACCGTGGGTTAAATCGATTCAATATAGAATTCGAGCATTTTAGAGATTTGTATGAAGATTTTAAATTTAAAAAACTAATAATACTATTTAAGAACTAAAATAATAATTTATTAGATATTAAAGGTTAGAGTTGAAATATATTTTTATTTTTACGGTAAATCAGTTTAATAATAAATCAAATGAATAAAATAATTATTCAGAGAAGTAATACTTTAAACATAATATATTCTTTAATAATTTATTAAATGACCAACTAATTATAAATTCTAAAATTATAAATTTAATATAATAATAAAACAAATAAAAAAATATTACTTCTCTAAATATAGGGAGCCCATTAACTATAATACAGTAACATTCGCAAGAAATTTTTGGCGTGGGTTGAAAATTAGAACTTTGTTTCTTTCGAGCTGCATGACTTGGACTCGCTTTCCCCCCCTCTCTTTCTGTCTTTTGTGAAAGAACATGACAACGTTAAACTATCTATTAACTGAGATAAATGTGGAAGCAATACTCAACCAGCAACGTTAGATTGAGATAAATTTAACTACGGTTGATACACTACACCATGAACATGCAAAAATAAAATTCCAGAAACATATTCGTTTTAATGTTTGGTATGGTAGGAGCCACTTACATTCTGGCTCTCTGATCGTAATTTAAAATTCAACAAGTGCGATGAGTTGTTTAATTTCCACATAAAGACACACGAATAATAATTACCCATAACCACATAAGCATCTTATATATATGGGAATGACGTGATTCTTGCAAGCTGCAACTGAAACTTTTGTTTATTTCGCCAATTCTGAAGAAGGGTCCTCTTGGAATCTGATACCATCTAGCTGCTCCATGGAAAACTCTCATGTTTGTAAGGGTGGGAGAGGAAGATACTGATTTTTGATGAAAGAGATAAATGTTAATGTTTATTTTTTTTGCTTTTTATTATGATAATAACAGATAATTAAAACAGCAGTATACAATACTAACCATAGAATTATCAAGTACTTAAAGAAAATCTCTTCCTTTTATTTTATTTCCTTGAGAAGATTAGGACTAAGCCGTCAACTTTGGCCATGGTTCAATGTTACTGTATATACATCAGTACTTGGTTGTTTTGGAGTTTGACACCATTATATTCCGTGGAAAATTAGAAAAAGCTCTTCTTAATCGCTGTTCAGAATCTTAACTGGATAGCTCCTACGAAAAACAATTAGTCCTCATACACATACCTATTCAAAACATGTCACTATTTCTTTCTTATTTTAGTTCATAATCTTCCATTTACACCCTCATAACACACTATAAAACAAGTTACACTAACTCAACTTATAATCATTTGAGCTTAACCAAGTTTGTCGAGAAACCATATACCTTGCATCGAACACTTTTCAAACCAACCTGCATCATGGAACAGGAACTCATCATGTTCAAAGGTTCATGGAAAGGCAACAAGAGTTGCTTCAAGTGAAGCTGGATATGATCCAAGGATGAGGTGGCGTGCTGCTAATCCAGCAGTAGAGACCACACGCGCTTGGAAGGGACAACATGGTCGTGCGGCGAACTCAGATAACACCTCACTTGATAACGATGAAACTTTCAACAATTTCATTCGACGTGCCAAGGGTAAACTTAGAACCGTGTCCCACATCGGTCGGGAGCAGAGCAACGTTACACCTGTACCACTACGAGATGATGACGAGGCTAATGCTAGGGATAACCTAAGCGACCAGTTTTCGAATTTTATCAAGAGTTCGAAGAAGAAGTTGAGAAGTACATCAAGCATGAGGAAGCATGGTTCCTTCAACAGACGGTGACCATTGATAAACCAGGGAACCTCAAAGAGAGTGATTTGACATGTGGGTCCATCCAATATTCTGTTATATATACTGCATGAAAATAAGATCCTAAGCCATGCAAGCATTATTATACTTTACATTTTTTTCTATTTCAAGCACAGTAAATGTGAAATGTTTATTTGGGGGGAATAATTTCGACTGGTTTATTGTTTGTTTGTAAGAAATTAATATACATTGATGTTTTGTCTTTAATGAAAGGTTTCTGATTAATCTGTAGTGTTTTTATTGAAAGAATAATTAATATCAGTTTATTAACAGGAAGGATCAGAGGGCAGCTATATATAGGAAATGACTCAATGAACATACATACCTGCATTAGACCCAACACCTCTACTTCTTCACCGACTTTAATGACGCCTTGTTCAACACGGCCAGTGGCAACTGTTCCACGTCCCTTCATCACAAATGAAAAATATAAAGCAGCTGAAATGATGGAAACCATTGCCCCCATATTTATTTATGTCCATACAATCCAATATATGTAATGAAACAAATGCAGATTTTGAGAGAACTAAGTGTTGAAAATAGAAATTTTGATATTCTCTTTAAGGGAATAAAAACAATTATATGAGACAACAGTTTTTAAAGCACTATGTTAAGATTTAAATTACCACTGCGTCATATCATTACAAAGAGCAAGGCCGTAACAAATGCTACCTCCTTTCCTTTTTTATTCTTCAAAAACCCTAGACCGAATTAAGAATTTGAAATTTAAGATTTTGAAATTTTATCCTTCACCTAACTAGAGATTTAGAAGAACAAGAAAGAATTTGTTAAAGTGACCATAGTTACAAAGATGACCGGTATTATAAACATCTATTCCACATATGCTCCAGTGTTCATAATCCCATCTGCTTATGATGTTAAGCACATCAATAATTGCTGTAGTTTGAGTGAACTGAAGGAGCATATAAGGAATTTAAAGCAATTTTAACGTAAACAGAATAGTAATAAATAGTACTTCTTAAACAGTGTCGTTACCTAAACGGTGTTTATACTGGAGCAGATGGAAAGTGATAGAACATGATAAAAACACAAGACTTACATTACAAATTGTAACAATTTTATAACTGAGGCCATCTTTACTTCAATGAATCTGCTTTCTTCAAAAATTAACCCAAAAAATAAAGTTCAGGTCCTTTTACCTGAATTGAGAACACATCTTCAATTGGCATTAGGAAGGGCTTGTCAAGTTGGCGAACAGGGTCAGGAATGTATGCATCTACAACATCCATTAATTTTAGAATGGCCTGTCTTCCAATCTCGTCATTTGTACCCTGTAAAGCAGACAACGCTGAACCTCTAATGATCAGGATTTCATCCCCAGGGAACTTGTGGAAGCTCAGTAGCTCTGCAAAAAACATTATCATAAAAACATATTTTAGCAAACACAAAGATTACAGAAACTTAAGCAGGTTTATTCATTTTCTGAGCATGGACAAGAGAAGAGAAGCCTTAGAGAAACACCCTACCACGTAACTCCATTTCTACAAGCTCTAACAACTCTGGATCATCAACAGCATCAACTTTATTTAGAAAGCAAACAAGAGATGGCACACCAACCTGCATAATACATTTAACGATAAAATATGTCAATCTAGAAGTAAGGAGAAAGGTGTAGACGTTCTAGGTATATATATACAAACCACATCAGTAGAATACCTACTTGGCGAGCAAGAAGAATGTGCTCCTTGGTTTGAGGCATTGGTCCATCAGGTGTAGATACAACAAGTATACCACCATCCATCTGGGCAGCTCCCGTAATTATATTCTGAAAAAAAAAACAGACAATTATAAAGCATACAGTGAACAAGAATTAATTTGTTATTTAAACTAAATAAAACCATTAGATAAACCATCTAGTAAGTACATCAAGGCAAGCTGGAATGCTAAACCCACCAGCATTCATGGAAAATAGGAATCTGACAAATGCAGTTGTTGCCAATATACAGTGTAATCAATACCTATAAAATATATTTTGTTACAAACTAATCTACTTCCAAATTCCTAGCATAAATTTTCCATCTCATTTTGAAAAGAAGGTCAGGCTACACAAGCACTAAAATATGCTAAATTCCACAATTAACTATTATACAAGGTAAAATTGCTTAAATTTGTTCGCCACAACTTAGCCACCCAGCTTCCGTTAGGCAATTGATAACTCCAATAAAAAAAAACATTCTTAGAGAAACTAAACCAAATTTGAAAGCTTACTTTAACATAATCCGCGTGTCCAGGGCAGTCCACATGCGCATAATGTCGTTTTGCAGTCTCATACTCCACATGAGCCTGAAAACCGAAATATAGAGCAAGCATACATATCAACAGAAAACAACACAATCGATTGCAAGACCAAAAGAGTGCGATTCCATACCGTTGCAATGGTGATTCCTCTCTTCTTCTCTTCAGGAGCCTTGTCAATTTCATCAAAGGCCACAGCCTTAGCCTTCCCTTCATCCGCAAGCACCTGATCAAACCTAATTGAGTAATAAACACCAAAACATCCACCTCAACACACATTTAAACAAAGAGTGAATCAAGACCTTGGTGATTGCCGCAGTTAGCGTGGTCTTCCCATGATCCACGTGTCCAATAGTTCCGACATTAACGTGAGGCTTCCTGCAAAGTCAAACAATAAGATGAACAAAACACGTAAAAGACATACTAATAACGATTACTGTTACTTGTATATTTTAAATTTTGCGACGAAAAAGAGAAAGCGAGAGTGTTACGTTCTGGTGAAAGTTGCCATGGATCTCCACCATGGATTGGAATTGAAAGAATAGAAGGAGGTGGAGGTGGAGTCATTGGGAGTAGAGAGAGGAGAACGAGATACGGAAGAGTGGATTTGAGAGGCTAAGGGGAAGAGGCGGCGAGAAGTGGAAGAGGAGTGTCTGAGAAGAAGAGTGGCCATTGAAGAAGTGATGAGGAGAATGAAAATCCCTAACTATGGAGTACAGAGGCGAGGGTTTTAGGCGAAGGAAGACAAAAGCGAAGAGCAGTGAGTGCGAAGAGCGAGGGTTTTAGAATGGGCGCCCGACACCGACCCGTCATATTCGTGCGGCCCAATTCGAGCACTCTCATAATGTTTCGGAGCACATACATACTTCTTTTTTTCTGTTACAAATGTTTTTTTCTTCTTGCTCCGACAGAAAATATTTGAAGTGATTTTTATCTTATTGACTTAATTTAAAGTTTTAGATAAATGAATTAATTCGTGTCTGGTTTAACTTATTTAGTTAAATGGTATCTTTTGGTAAATTTTAGGTATATTTTATGAGAAATAATTCTGTTCGAGGTAGAAAAAATTATATATTAGGACAGGGTTATTCTGGTTCAAAAACTGACCATTTTTCTCTTTATTTTATTTTTTTTATGAAAATGCATTAACTTGTGATAAGTATAAATAAAATGAATAAATAAATTAAAAGATAATTTATGTAATATAGGTTTTACTTGTTTGTTTAGTATAGATGCTTTATATTCAACTTTTTTCATTTTGAGTCAACTCTAATTTTCTTTTCTTATTTTTTAAACGAATGTATAGATAGGAGTTTTATACTTTTAGTCGGTATTTCCTCTTTTGAATTTTTAAACGAATGTATATAATTGTTTCTTTGCTTAAAATCATTTACTTTTGTCGATGAAATCATATAAAATAGTTACGTATTGTTGCTCTTTTGTAAGCAATAAAATATTTTCGATTTTAATGTTGTGATACTTTTCAATTAAATTTGTTTTTTAAGAAACTTTTAAAGGACAATGTTCTCTTTGCATCTTTTACTCCTTATCAATCTTTATTAGTATACTTTGACTTCAATTGAAGGGAGCCTAATGGTTGATTGGATGATTCAATTTCTATTTTAAACTCTCCATTGGTTGATGGAAATATCATGGTGAAAGAAAAAAGAAAAATTTAATGATGGGAAGTTGCTTGATGATGGACAATCTCTATCTTGTACTTCTAAGATTAAGTTTTAGACATGTTCCTACAAAACTGAAGTGCTCATATTTTTGCACTATTATTTTGGTAGACTTCAAGATTTAATAATTTATAATATTTTTGTTGATGTTAATTTTTATTGTATATTTTCTTATCATACATATTAATATGTATGATACAAAAAATATGTAATAAATATCAATATCAACAAAAATATTATAAGTTATTAAATTACAAATTAAAATTTGATATAATGTATCAACTTATATTGAACTATGGATTATTTATAATATTATATATTAGAAAAAATGGTTAAAATTGAATTCGGATATATATATATATATATATATATATATATATATATATATATATATATTAATAAATAAATAAAGGTTAAAGCTTCTAACTAGAACCTTGATCATGCAAAAAATTGTGTTAGGTGTACAAACATATTTAATATTTATTTTATATAACTTAAATCTATATTTACCTGTATTTTTCTATTATATTTTCTTTTTTCCTTTTAATTTACAAAATTATTATCTCGTTTTAATATGATTTTTATTTTATATGATGGTGAAAATAACTATTCTTGTTTTTGTTTTTTGTGTATAGCTTTTTGTTCTCGATTCATTTGAACATATACTTTGCTGGTTGGATTTGTTATTTTGAGCCAATTCCTTCGAGAAATTGACTTTCATACGAATCTTTGAAAACATGAAACAAATTAAAAGTAGAAAACAATTTATAAAATGTAATAGTTTTGCTTCGTATTGTTAATCACTTTGACTATACATTTAAATTTAGCACGACAGTGAATTGAAATTAATATTATCATTTTTAAAAACACTTTATGAACAATATTGATATAGTACAATTCGGTTAAAATAGTATAGTCCAAATTAAAATTAATATAGTTTGATTCAAAAGTGTAATTAGAAAAAATGTTTGGTTCATAACAGTTGGTTCATATCGTTGTTCGGTTCACTAAATTCAGTTTAGTTTGTTAGAATAAAAGACAATTCAATTCAATTTGTTTGAATAAAATTAACGAAAATTTGTATGAATTAAACATAAAATATGTGACAATAATACTGACTTTGTATGTGGTAATGACACTTGCTTGACATATGACACTGCCATGTGTCATAATGTTGACTTGGATGTGAACAATTTTTTAAAATTTTTTAAAAAATTTAAAAAATAAAAAAAATCACGAAATGACACATGATTGTCGTTGTTCACTTTTGGTTAACAATTTAAATGTCGTCACAAAAAATAATCAAATTGATCATAATTTATACAAATTAATATTTTTTTAACTTAAAAAAATAAAATGATATTTTAACACAAAAAAAGTCACATCAGATTATAAGAGAAAATTGTCAAAATATCATTGTCCTTCATAAAAATATGACCAAATCGAAGAAAGAGAAACGAAACTTGGGACAAATGATGTCTTTAAGAATAAAAAAAATAATATTCTCTTCCCCCGACCTCTTCACCTTTTATCTACAACTTCCCTCTTTTCTTCAGAATTTGCTCATTCCTCGTGCTCATTGGAAGGTGTTGCGCTTTCCTATCACACAAAGGTGTTGTCTTCTTCCGGTGAAGTGTGGGCTGGCTTACGTTTGTGTGATGTCCGAAATTACCCATATCCTCGATTAATCCGGTTGGGCTGAATCCAGCCAAACCCGAATGTTGCTTAGCTCTAGGTGCAGAGCTGAACTTAGGGTTTTGTTGTTTGTTCCTTGGTCTTCTATCAATCCAACACATTTGATCCTTGCATAAACTTGGAAAGCTTAATAATTTAGGAGACAAACATGCTAGTTTATGAAAGCATAAATACAATGTAGGCATACACAAACTTAAACATAAAACATAAACCACAAAAGTGACTAACTCCTAATAAAGCAAATATTATTAAAAAAGTAAAACACCCATGTCACATCATAAAAATAAATAATTATAAATATATTTAAATAATGGTTTAACACATCTCAAGACATCTAATGCATCATCAATATTCTTTGGACAACAATATAAATAATATTAACTACTAAGAATATTTTGTTGTAACGACTAAACATTGATAATGAAGTATGTCAAACAACAAACCCATCTTATTCATCTTTGGATTGATTTATCATCAACCAAAACAAAACCTTCTAATTATCACATTTTACCATCACATGTATGTAATCTGGCCAAATATTAATTTTCTTTTGGAACAACCAATATTCGCATGATATACATAAACACTGATGTTTAACATTTTTCACTAACTATGATCATTAACTGCAAAAAGTATTAAACTTGAATATTTTGTTAACTTCTTGATTTAATTTACTCACAAAAAATATTAAACTACCAAAACATTGAATATTTTATTTATACTGAAACTAAATATTTATAGGTATTTATTTTAATACAAAAATTTTATCAGGTTTTTATCTTCTCCCACGCGCATGAACTAACCCCTAAACGGAATCTCTGCCGGCACACTTTAGAGCAAACCACAGCCATTGACGGCCAAAAAAAGGGCCTGGAAAATCAAATTGCCGCTTGCGAAGCCGCCGTCCCGAACCAGATCGCCGCCGTCGCGAGCCACCTACGCAAACACAACCAGATCGGTGTTGCGAGCCACCTCCGCTGCGACGAAACCAGAGCCAGCAGATGTCTCACGAAACCAGGCTGCCACAACGAACCACCACACGTTGACGAAGCCACGCGTTGCAGAACCACTGCGAATCAGATCGACGACGAGGGCACTTTCTGACGCGAATCCCCATCACTGCGGCGCCGGCCACCACGCAGCCACCTGCGACGAAAAAAGCTGCCCGGAGAAGACGCGAAACCAGACGCGAACACACCTACATTGCGAGAATCCTCCACCTCCGTTCCAAATAGAACCGCAGGCCACCGTGACAGAAATCGATGTCGATTGCGCCAATGCGACAGCCACCACGGTACCTGCAAAAAACCAGACCAGACAGACCCCCGCGAAGCAACCCACCGTCGACGAGAACGCAACTTCAAGAAAGGGTTCAGTCTTCTTCATCGTGATTTGGTCGTGCTCAATGAAGAAGAAGGGTTTGAAATCCAAGCGAGAGACGAAAGGTTAAAGAAATTGGGGATTTAGGGTTCTTTGAAACCCTTGAGAATCAGATTTGGGGATTATCTTGATTAGGGCTGCCAACGTTTGGTGACTTCAAATTCGAAATAGACAACCTAAAAAATACGTTGTTTTTTGGTTGATTCTAAACAAAGCATTCATTCATCTACTATCTACGATCACAGAACTAATGCAGTCTCTCAAGTCACACCATGCTGTTTCATCTTCTCTTTTCAATCAATTCTCTTATCAGTCTATCACATTCTTCCTCTCTTTCTCAACCAAAAGTCGTTGCCTACACTTCAACGAAACCACTTCAATAATTGATTACCTGAATTCCGACTTGCAGTTCTCCAGAACCCAATCCCTTTATGTCTCCAAACGTGTTTCAGGGTTCAGATTCCCTCAAAACCCCTTATCAGTGCTCACTTTCTTCAAACAAATAGGCTTTTCCCAAAGCCAGATTCTCTCCCTGATTCGTCAAAGACCCCAGATACTGTTTACAAACGTTGAGAAAATCTTGAGACCCAAAATTCAGCTCTTTCAGATGTCTGGATTCCAGGGTTACGAGTTATGCAGCTTCATTTAAAAGAATCCCTCCATTTTGACTCATAGCTTGAAGAAAACATTGGTCCCCTCAGTTGAAGCTATTAGGAAAATTGTCTACGACCAGAAAGATTTTATTCTTGTTTTGCACAGATGTGGCTGGATACTCCCAAAGTACAAAAGAATTATGGAGAATGTCGTCTTCTTGGAGAGTTGTGGCATTCTTTGGACTCATCTTTCATTGCTACTCAAACTTCATCCAAGGCTTTTCGTTGCACAGCGGTCTACTATTGAAAACAATGTTTCTCGAGCTGTAGACTTGGGTTTCCGTGAAAATTCAAGAATGCTTGTCCATGCAATTCATACATTAAGTTGTTTGAGCGATCAAACATTTGAGAGAAAGTTGAAACTAATTAATTGTTTTGGTTTTTCGAAGGATGAGGGCCTGCAAATGTTCAAGAGAACCCCGACTTTGTTTAGAACATCAGAGAAGAAGTTGAAAGTTGGAATGAAATTCTTCTTGCATACAGTTATGCTGCCCAAGTCAGTCCTTATTCACCAGCCTAAGATTTTAATGTACAGCATGGAGGATCGCGTGCTTCCTCGATATAAAGTCTTCCAACTGTTGAAATCAAAAAATCTCTGCAAGAAAGTCCCCAGTTATATTCATGTGTTGTGCTTGTCTGAGGAGATGTTCTTGGACAAGTATATATCACAGTTCAGAGAAAATGCAGAGGAGTTATTAGTAGCATACAAGGGTCATTATCTGGAGGCATAACCATACCTTCAATTCTGTTTTTTCACTCTTCCACAGGGTTCTAATACTGAAATTATTTAGATAGTGTTGTGCATAACCATGGAATGTCTCATTGTAGTAATGAAGATGGCTCGTTTATTGTATCTGTTTATTGATTATGCATCTTTCTTTCCCATGGTAATTTGGTGGTCATAAGAACCTTGGAAGATCCACACGAAAATAAGCAATCCACTTTGACTGCTCCTTTAAAGAGGTATGCAGAGTATACTTTTCTTGATCTTGTTGACTTGTTCCCCAGCTGGGATACGCTCCAATGTTGAATTGTAAAATTAGCCTGTATTCATCTTCGAGCACCCTTGTTTAGCTTTTAAATCGCTGAGCATTAATTAGACTGTTTCTATGTTGTGAATTATGTAAGTTAATTTGATTAGTCAAATTTGTATGTGCGTAAGTAGGATTGATATCGAGTTTCCTTTTACTCCCTTCCACCTTCTACTATTGAGAGAGAAAAAATCAAGAAGAACGTGGGTTGCATTAGTAAATCTTAGGTGGTACTTGAAAGTTGAAACCATTGAGACATTATTATGCTGCTTTATTGTCAACGTTTAAGACTGCTTTTTTTTAATGGCTTTTCAATGAGGGACTAAAGGTATGCATCACTGCTTTCACTTGTTTATCACTGGAATATATTTGGTAGTATTTGAACTAAGCTAAAAAATGCCATAATATAATCCCTTCAACTGCAGCTGCAACAAATCTTCTTACAATCTCTTTCCCTTACAAGATGGACCATTCTTTGCTGTGACAGTTTCATCTTGTCACCGTGCAGTGGCCCTCCAGCCCCATCTTATGATTTCCTGACTCAACAGCTGAACCTGAAAACAATCAAAGAAGAATTCATATTTTGTATATTAATTCTGATGCATTATCTTTGAAGGTCCGTCTCATGATATTTTGTATCACTCTTCTGCAGGGTTGTTATATTATAATAGATAAATATTACAATAGACAACATATGTGTATAAGGACACACATTAAAAGAAATAATTATCTATTTATTTTAAAAATCAAATAATTTTAAAAATAATCTTTAGAAATACATACCGTGGGTTAAATCGATTCAATATAGAATTCGAGCATTTTAGAGATTTGTATGAAGATTTTAAATTTAAAAAACTAATAATACTATTTACGAACTAAAATAATAATTTATTAGATATTAAAGGTTAGAGTTGAAATATATTTTTATTTTTACGGTAAATCAGTTTAATAATAAATCAAATGAATAAAATAATAATTCAGAGAAGTAATACTTTAAACATAATATATTCTTTAATAATTTATTAAATGACCAACTAATTATAAATTCTAAAATTATAAATTTAATATAATAATAAAACAAAAAAAAATATTACTTCTCTAAATATAGGGAGCCCATTAACTATAATACAGTAACATTCGCAAGAAATTTTTTTTCTTCTAGTCTCTAAAATACGCCATTTCAAAGTATAGTTTATTGTTAACTCTACTTGGTTACATAGTGAACTGATTTTCAAGTCTTTTATTAATGGTGGTAAATTCAAAACCCCATTACCATTATGAAAAAGCAGATAAGTTCTTGCATGTGATTGTTAGGTGTAATAAAGTAGTTTCGAACCTTAGTGTAGTCAAAGTTCTCTCTAATAACAACCGTCCCACCTTAAAAATACACTTACGGGAATCATAAAAGCTGGTCCAGTATTTTGAATTTGAGTCAAAATAACTGGTTCTAGAAGTGTCAAGTTTGGTACATAATGGTTTGTTTTCTAAAAGATGGTGGTAGTGACATAAATCAGCGGTGGAACCGGGAAGAGTAAATGGTATAAGAAAGAAGAAATCTTTGGCGTGAGTTGAAAATTAGAACTTTGTTTCTTTCGAGCTGCATGACTTGGACTCGCTTTCCCCCCCTCTCTTTCTATCTTTTGTGAAAGAACATGACAACGTTAAACTATCTATTAACTGAGATAAATGTGGAAGCAATACTCAACCAACAACGTTAGATTGAGATAAATTTAACTACGGTTGATACACTACACCATGAACATGCAAAAATAAAATTCCAGAAACATATTCGTTTTAATGTTTGGTATGGTAGGAGCCACTTACATTCTGGCTCTCTGATCGTAATTTAAAATTGAACAAGTGCGATGAGTTGTTTAATTTCCACATAAAGACACACGAATAATAATTACCCATAACCACATAAGCATCTTATATATATGGGAATGACGTGATTCTTGCAAGCTGCAACTGAAACTTTTGTTTATTTCGCCAATTCTGAAGAAGGGTCCTCTTGGAATCTGATACCATCTAGCTGCTCCATGGAAAACTCTCATGTTTGTGAGGGTGAGAGAGGAAGATACTGATTTTTGATGAAAGAGATAAATGTTTATGTTTATTTTTTTTGCTTTTTATTATGATAATAACAGATAATTAAAACAGCAGTATACAATACTAACCATAGAATTATCAAGTACTTAAAGAAAATCTCTTCCTTTTATTTTATTTCCTTGAGAAGATTAGGACTAAGCCGTCAACTTTGGCCATGGTTCAATGTTACTGTATATACATCAGTACTTGGTTGTTTTGGAGTTTGACACCATTATATTCCGTGGAAAATTAGAAAAAGCTCTTCTTAATCGCTGTTCAGAATCTTAACTGGATAGCTCCTACGAAAAACAATTAGTCCTCATACACATACCTATTCAAAACATGTCACTATTTCTTTCTTATTTTAGTTCATAATCTTCCATTTACACCCTCATAACACACTATAAAACAAGTTACACTAACTCAACTTATAATCATTTGAGCTTAACCAAGTTTGTCGAGAAACCATATACCTTGCATCGAACACTTTTCAAACCAACCTGCATCATGGAACAGGAACTCATCATGTTCAAAGGTTCATGGAAAGGCAACAAGAGTTGCTTCAAGTGAAGCTGGATATGATCCAAGGATGAGGTGGCGTGCTGCTAATCCAGCAGTAGAGACCACACGCGCTTGGAAGGGACAACATGGTCGTGCGGCGAACTCAGATAACACCTCACTTGATAACGATGAAACTTTCAACAGTTTCATTCGACGTGCCAAGGGTAAACTTAGAACCGTGTCCCACATCGGTCGGGAGCAGAGCAACGTTACACCTGTACCACTACGAGATGATGACGAGGCTAATGCTAGGGATAACCTAAACGACTAGTTTTCGAATTTTATCAAGAGTTCGAAGAAGAAGTTGAGAAGTACATCAAGCATGAGGAAGCATGGTTCCTTCAACAGACGGTGACCATTGATAAACCAGGGAACCTCAAAGAGAGTGATTTGACATGTGGGTCCATCCAATATTCTGTTATATATACTGCATGAAAATAAGATCCTAAGCCATGCAAGCATTATTATACTTTACAATTTTTTCTATTTCAAGCACAGTAAATGTGAAATGTTTATTTGGGGGGAATAATTTCGACTGGTTTATTGTTTGTTTGTAAGAAATTAATATACATTGATGTTTTGTCTTTAATGAAAGGTTTCTGATTAATCTGTAGTGTTTTTATTGAAAGAATAATTAATATCAGTTTATTAACAGGAAGGATCAGAGGGCAGCTATATATAGGAAATGACTCAATGAACATACATACTTGCATTAGACCCAACACCTCTACTTCTTCACCGACTTTAATGACGCCTTGTTCAACACGGCCAGTGGCAACTGTTCCACGTCCCTTCATCACAAATGAAAAATATAAAGCAGCTGAAATGATGGAAACCATTGCCCCCATATTTATTTATGTCTATACAATCCAATATATGTAATGAAACAAATGCAGATTTTGAGAGAACTAAGTGTTGAAAATAGAAATTTTGATATTCTCTTTAAGGGAAAAAAAACAATTATATGAGACAACAGTTTTTAAAGCACTATGTTAAGATTTAAATTACCACTACGTCATATCATTACAAAGAGCAAGGCCGTAACAAATGCTACCTCCTTTCCTTTTTTATTCTTCAAAAACCCTAGACCGAATTAAGAATTTGAAATTTAAGATTTTGAAATTTTATCCTTCACCTAACTAGAGATTTAGAAGAACAAGAAAGAATTTGTTAAAGTGACCACAGTTACAAAGATGACCGGTATTATAAACATCTATTCCACATATGCTCCAGTGTTCATAATCCCATCTGCTTATGATGTTAAGCACATCAATAATTGCTGTAGTTTGAGTGAACTGAAGGAGCATATAAGGAATTTAAAGCAATTTTAACGTAAACAGAATAGTAATAAATAGTACTTCTTAAATAGTGTCGTTACCTAAACGGTGTTTATACTGGAGCAGATGGAAAGTGATAGAACATGATAAAAACACAAGACTTACATTACAAATTGTAACAATTTTATAACTGAGGCCATCTTTACTTCAATGAATCTGCTTTCTTCAAAAATTAACCCAAAAAATAAAGTTCAGGTCCTTTTACATGAATTGAGAACACATCTTCAATTGGCATTAGGAAGGGCTTGTCAAGTTGGCGAACAGGGTCAGGAATGTATGCATTTACAGCATCCATTAATTTTAGAATGGCCTGTCTTCCAATCTCGTCATTTGTACCCTGTAAAGCAGACAACGCTGAACCTCTAATGATCGGGATTTCATCCCCAGGGAACTTGTAGAAGCTCAGTAGCTCTACAAAAAACATTATCATAAAAACACATTTTAGCAAACACAAAGATTACAGAAACTTAAGCAGGTTTATTCATTTTCTGAGCATGGACAAGAGAAGAGAAGCCTTAGAGAAACACCCTACCACGTAACTCCATTTCTACAAGCTCTAACAACTCTGGATCATCAACAGCATCAACTTTATTTAGAAAGCAAACAAGAGATGGCACACCAACCTGCATAATACATTTAAAGATAAAATATGTCAATCTAGAAGTAAGGAGAAAGGTGTAGACGTTCTAGGTATATATATACAAACCACATCAGTAGAATACCTACTTGGCGAGCAAGAAGAATGTGCTCCTTGGTTTGAGGCATTGGTCCATCAGGTGCAGATACAACAAGTATACTACCATCCATCTGGGCAGCTCCCGTAATCATATTCTGAAAAAAAAAACAGACAATTATAAAGCATACAGTGAACAAAATAGGAATCTGACAAATGCAGTTGTTGCCAATATACAGTGTAATCAATACCTATAAAATATATTTTGTTACAAACTAATCTACTTCCAAATTCCTAGCATAAATTTTCCATCTCATTTTGAAAAGAAGGTCAGGCTACACAAGCACCAAAATATGCTAAATTCCACAATTAACTATTATACAAGGTAAAATTGCTTAAATTTGTTCGCCACAACTTAGCCACCCAGCTTCCTTTAGGCAATTGATAACTCCAATAAAAAAAAAACATTCTTAGAGAAACTAAACCAAATTCGAAAGCTTACTTTAACATAATCCGCGTGTCCAGGGCAGTCCACATGCGCATAATGTCGTTTTGCAGTCTCATACTCCACATGAGCCTGAAAACCGAAATATAGAGCAAGCATACATATCAACAGAAAACAACACAATCGATTGCAAGACCAAAAGAGTGCGATTCCACACCGTTGCAATGGTGATTCCTCTCTTCTTCTCTTCAGGAGCCTTGTCAATTTCATCAAAGGCCACAGCCTTAGCCTTCCCTTCATCCGCAAGCACCTGATCAAACCTAATTGAGTAATAAACACCAAAACATCCACCTCAACACACATTTAAACAAAGAGTGAATCAAGACCTTGGTGATTGCCGCAGTTAGCGTAGTCTTCCCATGATCCACGTGTACAATAGTTCCGACATTAACGTGAGGCTTCCTGCAAAGTCAAACAATAAGATGAACAAAACAAGTAAAAGACATACTAATAACGATTATTGTTACTTGTATATTTTAAATTTTGCGACGAAAAAGAGAAAGCGAGAGTGTTACGTTCTGGTGAAAGTTGCCATGGATCTCCACCATGGATTGGAATTGAAAGAATAGAAGGAGGTGGAGGTGGAGTCACTGGGAGTAGAGAGAGGAGAACGAGATACGGAAGAGTGGATTTGAGAGGCTAAGGGGAAGAGGCGGCGAGAAGTGGAAGAGGAGTGTATGAGAAGAAGAGTGGCCATTGAAGAAGTGATGAGGAGAATGAAAAGCCCTAACTATGGAGTGCAGAGGCGAGGGTTTTAGGAGAAGGAAGACAAAAGCGAAGAGCAGTGAGTGCGAAGAGCGAGGGTTTTAGAATGGGCGCCCGACACCGACCCGTCATATTCGTGCGGCCCAATTCGAGCACTCTCATAATGTTTCAGAGCACATACATACTTCTTTTTTTCTGTTACAAATGTTTTTTTCTTCTTGCTCCGACAGAAAATATTTGAAGTGATTTTTATCTTATTGACTTAATTTAAAGTTTTAGATAAATGAATTAATTCGTGTCTGGTTTAACTTATTTAGTTAAATGGTATCTTTTGGTAAATTTTAGGTATATTTTATGAGAAATAATTCTGTTCGAGGTAGAAAAAATTATATATTAGGACAGGGTTATTCTGGTTCAAAAACTGACCATTTTTCTCTTTATTTTATTTTTTTTATGAAAATGCATTAACTTGTGATAAGTATAAATAAAATGAATAAATAAATTAAAAGATAATTTATGTAATATAGGTTTTACTTGTTTGTTTAGTATAGATGCTTTATATTCAACTTTTTTCATTTTGAGTCAACTCTAATTTTCTTTTCTTATTTTTTAAACGAATGTATAGATAGGAGTTTTATACTTTTAGTCGGTATTTCCTCTTTTGAATATTTAAACGAATGTATATAATTGTTTCTTTGCTTAAAATCATTTACTTTTGTCGATGAAATCATATAAAATAGTTACGTATTGTTGCTCTTTTGTAAGCAATAAAATATTTTCGATTTTAATGTTGTGATACTTTTCAATTAAATTTGTTTTTTAAGAAACTTTTAAAGGACAATGTTCTCTTTGCATCTTTTACTCCTTATCAATCTTTATTAGTATACTTTGACTTCAATTGAAGGGAGCCTAATGGTTGATTGGATGATTCAATTTCTATTTTAAACTCTCCATTGGTTGATGGAAATATCATGGTGAAAGAAAAAAGAAAAATTTAATGATGGGAAGTTGCTTGATGATGGACAATCTCTATCTTGTACTTCTAAGATTTAGTTTTAGACATGTTCCTACAAAACTTAAGTGCTCATATTTTTGCACTATTATTTTGGTAGACTTCAAGATTTAATAATTTATAATATTTTTGTTGATGTTAATTTTTATTGTATATTTTCTTATCATACATATTAATATGTATGATACAAAAAATATGTAATAAATATCAATATCAACAAAAATATTATAAGTTATTAAATTACAAATTAAAACTTGATATAATGTATCAACTTATATTGAACTATGGATTATTTATAATATTATATATTAGAAAAAATGGTTAAAATTGAATTCGGATATATATATATATATATATATATATATATATATATATATATTAATAAATAAATAAATAAAGGTTAAAGCTTCTAACTAGAACCATGATCATGCAAAAAATTGTGTTAGGTGTACAAACATATTTAATATTTATTTTATATAACTTAAATCTATATTTACCTGTATTTTTCTATTATATTTTCTTTTTTCCTTTTAATTTACAAAATTATTATCTCGTTTTAATATGATTTTTATTTTATATGATGGTGAAAATAACTATTCTTGTTTTTGTTTTTTGTGTATAGCTTTTTGTTCTCGATTCATTTGAACATATACTTTGCTGGTTGGATTTGTTATTTTGAGCCAATTCCTTCGAGATATTGACTTTCATACGAATCTTTGAAAACATGAATCAAATTAAAAGTAGAAAACAATTTATAAAATGTAATAGTTTTGCTTCGTATTGTTAATCACTTTGACTATACATTTAAATTTAGCACGACAGTGAATTGAAATTAATATTATCATTTTTAAAAACACTTTATGAACAATATTGATATAGTACAATTCGGTTAAAATAGTATAGTCCAAATTAAAATTAATATAGTTTGATTCAAAAGTGTAATTAGAGAAAATGTTTGGTTCATAACAGTTGGTTCATATCGTTGTTCGGTTCACTAAATTCAGTTTAGTTTGTTAGAATAAAAGACAATTCAATTCAATTTGTTTGAATAAAATTAACGAAAATTTGTATGAATTAAATATAAAATATGTGACAATAATACTGACTTTGTATGTGGTAATGACACTTGCTTGACATATGACACTGCCATGTGTCATAATGTTGACTTGGATGTGAACAATTTTTTAAAATTTTTTAAAAAATTTAAAAAATAAAAAAAATAACGAAATGACACATGATTGTCGTTGTTCACTTTTGGTTAACAATTTAAATGTCGTCACAAAAAATAATCAAATTGATCATAATTTATACAAATTAATATTTTTTTAACTTAAAAAAATAAAATGATATTTTAACACATAAAAAAAGTCACATCAGATTATAAGAGAAAATTGTCAAAATATCATTGTCCTTCATAAAAATATGACCAAATCGAAGAAAGAGAAACGAAACTTGGGACAAATGATGTCTTTAAGAATAAAAAGAATAATATTCTCTTCCCCCGACCTCTTCACCTTTTATCTACAACTTCCCTCTTTTCTTCAGAATTTGCTCATTCCTCATGCTCAATGGAAGGTGTTGCGCTTTCCTATCACACAAAGGTGTTGTCTTCTTCCGGTGAAGTGTGGGCTGGCTTACGTTTGTGTGATGTCCGAAATTACCCATATCCTCGATTAATCCGGTTGGGCTGAATCCAGCCAAACCCGAATGTTGCTTAGCTCTAGGTGCAGAGCTGAACTTAGGGTTTTGTTGTTTGTTCCTTGGTCTTCTATCAATCCAACACATTTGATCCTTGCATAAACTTGGAAAGCTTAATAATTTAGGAGACAAACATGCTAGTTTATGAAAGCATAAATACAATGTAGGGATACACAAACTTAAACATAAAACATAAACCACAAAAGTGACTAACTCCTAATAAAGCAAATATTATTAAAAAAGTAAAACACCCATGTCACATCATAAAAATAAATAATTATAAATATATTTAAATAATGGTTTAACACATCTCAAGACATCTAATGCATCATCAATATTCTTTGGACAACAATATAAATAATATTAACTACTAAGAATATTTTGTTGTAACGACTAAACATTGATAATGAAGTATGTCAAACAACAAACCCATCTTATTCATCTTTGGATTGATTTATCATCAACCAAAACAAAACCTTCTAATTATAACATTTTACCATCACATGTATGTAATCTGGCCAAATATTAATTTTCTTTTGGAACAACCAATATTCGCATGATATACATAAACACTGATGTTTAACATTTTTCACTAACTATGATCATTAACTGCAAAAAGTATTAAACTTGAATATTTTGTTAACTTCTTGATTTAATTTACTCACAAAACATATTAAACTACCAAAACATTGAATATTTTATTTATACTGAAACTAAATATTTATAGGTATTTATTTTAATACAAAAATTTTATCAGGTTTTTATCTTCTCCCACGCGCATGAACTAACCCCTAAACGGAATCTCTGCCGGCACACTTTAGAGCAAACCACAGCCATTGACGGCCAAAAAAAGGGCCTGGAAAATCAAATTGTCGCTTTCGAAGCCGCCGTCCCGAACCAGATCGCCGCCGTCGCGAGCCACCTACGCGAACACAACTAGATTGGTGTTGCGAGCCACCTCCGCTGCGACGAAACCAGAGCCAGCAGATGTCTCGCGAAACCAGGCTGCCACGACGAACCACCACACGTTGACGAAGCCACGCGTTGCAGAACCACTGCGAATCAGATCGATGACGAGGGCACTTTCTGACGCGAAATCCCCATCATTGCGGCGCCGGCCACCATGCAGCCACCTGCAATGAAAAAAGCTGCCCGGAGAAGACGCGAAACCAGACGCGAACACACCTACTTTGCGAGAATCCTCCACCTCCGTTCCAAACAGAACCGCAGGCCACCGTGACAGAAATCGATGTCGATTGCGCCAATGCGACAGCCACCACGGTACCTGCAAAAAACCAGACCAGAAAGACCCCCGTGAAGCAACCCACCGTCGACGAGAACGCAACTTCAAGAAAGGGTTCAGTCTTCTTCATCGTGATTTGGCCGTGCTCAATGAAGAAGAAGGGTTTGAAATCCAATCGAGAGACGAAAGGTTAAAGAAATTGGGGATTTAGGGTTCTTCGAAACCCTTGAGAATCAGATTTGGGGATTATCTTGATTAGGGCTGCCAACGTTTGGTGACTTCAAATTCGAAATAGACAACCTAAAAAATACGTTGTTTTTTGGTTGATTCTAAACAAAGCATTCATTCATCTACGATCTACGATCATAGAACTAATGCAGTCTCTCAAGTCACACCATGCTGTTTCATCTTCTCTTTTCAATCAATTCTCTTATCAGTCTATGACATTCTTCCTCTCTTTCTCAACCAAAAGTCGTTGCCTACACTTCAACGAAACCACTTCAATAATTGATTACCTGAATTCCGACTTGCAGTTCTCCAGAACCCAATCCCTTTATGTCTCCAAACGTGTTTCAGGGTGCAGATTCCCTCAAAACCCCTTATCAGTGCTCACTTTCTTCAAACAAATAGGCTTTTCCCAAAGCCAGATTCTCTCCCTGATTCGTCAAAGACCCCAGATACTGTTTACAAACGTTGAGAAAATCTTGAGACCCAAAATTCAGCTCTTTCAGATGTCTGGATTCCAGGGTTACGAGTTATGCAGCTTCATTTCAAAGAATCCCTCCATTTTGACTCATAGCTTGAAGAAAACATTGGTCCCCTCAGTTGAAGCTATTAGGAAAATTGTCTACGACCAGAAAGATTTTATTCTTGTTTTGCACAGATGTGGCTGGATACTCCCAAAGTACAAAAGAATTATGGAGAATGTCGTCTTCTTGGAGAGTTGTGGCATTCTTGGGACTCATCTTTCATTGCTACTCAAACTTCATCCAAGGCTTTTCGTTGCACAGCGGTCTACTATTGAAAACAATGTTTCTCGAGCTGTAGACTTGGGTTTCCGTGAAAATTCAAGAATGCTTGTCCATGCAATTCATACATTAAGTTGTTTGAGCGATCAAACATTTGAGAGAAAGTTGAAACTAATTAATTGTTTTGGTTTTTCGAAGGATGAGGGCCTGCAAATGTTCAAGAGAACCCCGACTTTGTTTAGAACATCAGAGAAGAAGTTGAAAGTTGGAATGAAATTCTTCTTGCATACAGTTATGCTGCCCAAGTCAGTCCTTATTCACCAGCCTAAGATTTTAATGTACAGCATGGAGGATCGCGTGCTTCCTCGATATAAAGTCTTCCAACTGTTGAAATCAAAAAATCTCTGCAAGAAAGTCCCCAGTTATATTCATGTGCTGTGCTTGTCTGAGGAGATGTTCTTGGACAAGTATATATCACAGTTCAGAGAAAATGCAGAGGAGTTATTAGTAGCATACAAGGGTCATTATCTGGAGGCATAACCATACCTTCAATTCTGTTTTTTCACTCTTCCACAGGGTTCTAATACTGAAATTATTTAGATAGTGTTGTGCATAACCATGGAATGTCTCATTGTAGTAATGAAGATGGCTCGTTTATTGTATCTGTTTATTGATTATGCATCTTTCTTTCCCATGGTAATTTGGTGGTCATAAGAACCTTGGAAGATCCACACGAAAATAAGCAGTCCACTTTGACTGCTCCTTTAAAGAGGTATGCAGGGTATACTTTTCTTGATCTTGTTGACTTGTTCCCCAACTGGGATATGCTCCAACGTTGAATTGTAAAATTAGCCTGTATTCATCTTCCAGCACCCTTGTTTAGCTTTTAAATCGCTGAGCATTAATTAGACTGTTTCTATGTTGTGAATTATGTAAGTTAATTTGATTAGTCAAATTTGTATGTGCCTAAGTAGGATTGATATCGAGTTTCCTTTTACTCCCTTCCACCTTCTACTATTAAGAGAGAAAAAATCAAGAAGAACGTGGGTTGCATTAGTAAATCTTAGGTGGTACTTGAAAGTTGAAACCATTGAGACATTATTATGCTGCTTTATTGTCAACGTTTAAGACTGCTTTTTTTTAATGGCTTTTCAATGAGGGACTAAAGGTATGCATCACTGCTTTCACTTGTTTATCACTGGAATATATTTGGTAGTATTTGAACTAAGCTAAAAAATGCCAAAATATAATCCCTTCAACTGCAGCTGCAACAAATCTTCTTACAATCTCTTTCCCTTACAAGATGGACCATTCTTTGCTGTGACAGTTTCATCTTGTCACCTTGCTGTGGCCCTCCAGCCCCGTCTTATGATTTCCTGACTCAACAGCTGAACCTGAAAACAATCAAAGAAGAGTTCATATTTTGTATATTATTTCTGATGCATTATCTTTGAAGGTCCGTCTCATGATATTTTGTATCACTCTTCTGCAGGGTTGTTATATTATAATAGATAAATATTACAATAGACAACATATGTGTATAAGGACACACATTAAAAGAAATAATTATGTATTTATTTTAAAAATCAAATAATTTTAAAAATAATCTTGAGAAATACATACCGTGGGTTAAATCGATTCAATATAGAATTCGAGCATTTTAGAGATTTGTATGAAGATTTTAAATTTTAAAAACTAATAATACTATTTACGAACTAAAATAATAATTTATTAGATATTAAAGGTTAAAGTTGAAATATATTTTTATTTTTACGGTAAATCAGTTTAATAATAAATCAAATGAATAAAATAATTATTCAGAGAAGTAATACTTTAAACATAATATATTCTTTAATAATTTATTAAATGACCAACTAATTATAAATTCTAAAATTATAAATTTAATATAATAATAAAACAAAAAAAATATTACTTCTCTAAATATAGGGAGCCCATTAACTATAATACAGTAACATTCGCAAGAAATTTTTTTTCTTCTAGTCTCTAAAATACGCCATTTCAAAGTATAGTTTATTGTTAACTCTACTTGGTTACATAGTGAACTAATTTTCAAGTCTTTTATTAATGGTGGTAAATTCAAAACCCCATTACCATTATGAAAAAGCAGATAAGTTCTTGCATGTGATTGTTAGGTGTAATAAAGTAGTTTCGAACCTTAGTGTAGTCAAAGTTCTCTCTAATAACAACCGTCCCACCTTAAAAAAACACTTACGGGAATCATAAAAGCTGGTCCAGTATTTTGAATTTGAGTCAAAATAACTGGTTCTAGAAGTGTCAAGTTTGGTACATAATGGTTTGTTTTCTAAAAGATGGTGGTAGTGACATAAATCAGCGGTGGAACCGGGAAGAGTAAATGGTATAAGAAAGAAGAAATCTTTGGCGTGAGTTGAAAATTAGAACTTTGTTTCTTTCGAGCTGCATGACTTGGACTCGCTTTCCCCCCCTCTCTTTCTGTCTTTTGTAAAAGAACATGACAACGTTAAACTATCTATTAACTGAGATAAATGTGGAAGCAATACTCAACCAACAACGTTAGATTGCGATAAATTTAACTACGGTTGATACACTACACCATGAACATGCAAAAATAAAATTCCAGAAACATATTCGTTTTAATGTTTGGTATGGTAGGAGCCACTTACATTCTGGCTCTCTGATCGTAATTTAAAATTCAACAAGTGCGATGAGTTGTTTAATTTCCACATAAAGACACACGAATAATAATTACCCATAACCACATAAGCATCTTATATATATGGGAATGACGTGATTCTTGCAAGCTGCAACTGAAACTTTTGTTTATTTCGCCAATTCTGAAGAAGGGTCCTCTTGGAATCTGATACCATCTAGCTGCTCCATGGAAAACTCTCATGTTTGTGAGGGTGGGAGAGGAAGATACTGATTTTTGATGAAAGAGATAAATGTTTATGTTTATTTTTTTTGCTTTTTATTATGATAATAACAGATAATTAAAACAGCAGTATACAATACTAACCATAGAATTATCAAGTACTTAAAGAAAATCTCTTCCTTTTATTTGATTTCCTTGAGAAGATTAGGACTAAGCCGTCAACTTTGGCCATGGTTCAATGTTACTGTATATACATCAGTACTTGGTTATTTTGGAGTTTGACACCATTATATTCTGTGGAAAATTAGAAAAAGCTCTTCTTAATCGCTGTTCAGAATCTTAACTGGATAGCTCCTACGAAAAATAATTAGTCCTCATACACATACCTATTCAAAACATGTCACTATTTCTTTCTTATTTTAGTTCATAATCTTCCATTTACACCCTCATAACACACTATAAAACAAGTTACACCAACTCAACTTATAATCATTTGAGCTTAACCAAGTTTGTCGAGAAACCATATACCTTACATCGAACACTTTTCAAACCAACCTGCATCATGGAACAAGAACTCATCATGTTCAAAGGTTCATGGAAAGGCAATAAGAGTTGCTTCAAGTGAAGCTGGATATGATCCAAGGATGAGGTGGCGTGCTGCTAATCCAGCAGTAGAGACCACACGCGCTTGGAAGGGACAACATGGTCGTGCGGCGAACTCAGATAACACCTCACTTGATAACGATGAAACTTTCAACAGTTTCATTCGACGTGCCAAGGGTAAACTTAGAACCGTGTCCCACATCGGTCGGGAGCAAAGCAACGTTACACCTGTACCACTACGAGATGATGACGAGGCTAATGCTAGGGATAACCTAAACGACTAGTTTTCGAATTTTATCAAGAGTTCGAAGAAGAAGTTGAGAAGTACATCAAGCATGAGGAAGCATGGTTCCTTCAACAGACGGTGACCATTGATAAACCAGGGAACCTCAAAGAGAGTGATTTGACATGTGGGTCCATCCAATATTCTGTTATATATACTGCATGAAAATAAGATCCTAAGCCATGCAAGCATTATTATACTTTACATTTTTTTCTATTTCAAGCACAGTAAATGTGAAATGTTTATTTGGGGGGAATAATTTCGACTGGTTTATTGTTTGTTTGTAAGAAATTAATATACATTGATGTTTTGTCTTTAATGAAAGGTTTCTGATTAATCTGTAGTGTTTTTATTGAAAGAATAATTAATATCATTTTATTAACAGGAAGGATCAGAGGGCAGCTATATATAGGAAATGACTCAATGAACATACATACCTGCATTAGACCCAACACCTCTACTTCTTCACCGACTTTAATGACGCCTTGTTCAACACGGCCAGTGGCAACTGTTCCACATCCCTTCATCACAAATGAAAAATATAAAGCAGCTGAAATGATGGAAACCATTGCCCCCATATTTATTTATGTCCATACAATCCAATATATGTAATGAAACAAATGCAGATTTTGAGAGAACTAAGTGTTGAAAATAGAAATTTTGATATTCTCTTTAAGGGAAAAAAAAACAATTATATGAGACAACAGTTTTTAAAGCACTATGTTAAGATTTAAATTACCACTGCGTCATATCATTACAAAGAGCAAGGCCGTAACAAATGCTACCTCCTTTCCTTTTTTATTCTTCAAAAACCCTAGACCGAATTAAGAATTTGAAATTTAAGATTTTGAAATTTTATCCTTCACCTAACTAGAGATTTAGAAGAACAAGAAAGAATTTGTTAAAGTGACCACAGTTACAAAGATGACCGGTATTATAAACATCTATTCCACATATGCTCCAGTGTTCATAATCCCATCTACTTATGATGTTAAGCACATCAATAATTGCTGTAGTTTGAGTGAACTGAAAGAGCATATAAGGAATTTAAAGCAATTTTAACGTAAACAGAATAGTAATAAATAGTACTTCTTAAACAGTGTCGTTACCTAAACGGTGTTTATACTGGAGCAGATAGAAAGTGATAGAACATGATAAAAACACAAGACTTACATTACAAATTGTAACAATTTTATAACTGAGGCCATCTTTACTTCAATGAATCTGCTTTCTTCAAAAATTAACCCAAAAAATAAAGTTCAGGTCCTTTTACCTGAATTGAGAACACATCTTCAATTGGCATTAGGAAGGGCTTGTCAAGTTGGCGAACAGGGTCAGGAATGTATGCATCTACAACATCCATTAATTTTAGAATGGCCTGTCTTCCAATCTCGTCATTTGTACCCTGTAAAGCAGACAACGCTGAACCTCTAATGATCGGGATTTCATCCCCAGGGAACTTGTAGAAGCTCACTAGCTCTGCAAAAAACATTATCATAAAAACACATTTTAGCAAACACAAAGATTACAGAAACTTAAGCAGGTTTATTCATTTTCTGAGCATGGACAAGAGAAGAGAAGCCTTAGAGAAACACCCTACCACGTAACTCCATTTCTACAAGCTCTAACAACTCTGGATCATCAACAGCATCAACTTTATTTAGAAAGCAAACAAGAGATGGCACACCAACCTGCATAATACATTTAAAGATAAAATATGTCAATCTAGAAGTAAGGAGAAAGGTGTAGACGTTCTAGGTATATATATACAAACCACATCAGTAGAATACCTACATGGCGAGCAAGAAGAATGTGCTCCTTGGTTTGAGGCATTGGTCCATCAGGTGCAGATACAACAAGTATACCACCATCCATCTGGGCAGCTCCCGTAATCATATTCTGAAAAAAAAAACAGACAATTATAAAGCATACAGTGAACAAGAATTAATTTGTTATTTAAACTAAATAAAACCATTAGATAAACCATCTAGTAAGTACATCAAGGCAAGCTGGAATGCTAAACCCACCAGCATTCATGGAAAATAGGAATCTGACAAATGCAGTTGTTGCCAATATACAGTGTAATCAATACCTATAAAATATATTTTGTTACAAACTAATCTACTTCCAAATTCCTAGCATAAATTTTCCATCTCATTTTAAAAAGAAGGTCAGGCTACACAAGCACCAAAATATGCTAAATTCCACAATTAACTATTATACAAGGTAAAATTGCTTAAATTTGTTCGCCACAACTTAGCCACCCAGCTTCCTTTAGGCAATTGATAACTCCAATAAAAAAAAAACATTCTTAGAGAAACTAAACCAAATTCGAAAGCTTACTTTAACATAATCCGCGTGTCCAGGGCAGTCCATATGCGCATAATGTCGTTTTGCAGTCTCATACTCCACATGAGCCTGAAAACCGAAATATAGAGCAAGCATACATATCAACAGAAAACAACACAATCGATTGCAAGACCAAAATAGTGCGATTCCATACCGTTGCAATGGTGATTCCTCTCTTCTTCTCTTCAGGAGCCTTGTCAATTTCATCAAAGGCCACAGCCTTAGCCTTCCCTTCATCCGCAAGCACCTGATCAAACCTAATTGAGTAATAAACACCAAAACATCCACCTCAACACACATTTAAACAAAGAGTGAATCAAGACCTTGGTGATTGCCGCAGTTAGCGTGGTCTTCCTATGATCCACGTGTCCAATAGTTTCGACATTAACGTGAGGCTTCCTGCAAAGTCAAACAATAAGATGAACAAAACAAGTAAAAGACATACTAATAATGATTATTGTTACTTGTATATTTTAAATTTTGCGACGAAAAAGAGAAAGCGAGAGTGTTACGTTCTGGTGAAAGTTGCCATGGATCTCCACCATGGATTGGAATTGAAAGAATAGAAGGAGGTGGAGGTGGAGTCACTGGGAGTAGAGAGAGGAGAACGAGATACGGAAGAGTGGATTTGAGAGGCTAAGGGGAAGAGGCGGCGAGAAGTGGAAGAGGAGTGTCTGAGAAGAAGAGTGGCCATTGAAGAAGTGATGAGGAGAATGAAAAGCCCTAACTATGGAGTGCAGAGGTGAGGGTTTTAGGAGAAGGAAGACAAAAGCGAAGAGCAGTGTGTGCGAAGAGCGAGGGTTTTAGAATGGGCGCCCGACACCGACCCGTCATATTCGTGCGGCCCAATTCGAGCACTCTCATAATGTTTCGGAGCACATACATACTTCTTTTTTTCTGTTACAAATGTTTTTTTCTTCTTGCTCCGACAGAAAATATTTGAAGTGATTTTTATCTTATTGACTTAATTTAAAGTTTTAGATAAATGAATTAATTCGTGTCTGGTTTAACTTATTTAGTTAAATGGTATCTTTTGGTAAATTTTAGGTATATTTTATGAGAAATAATTCTGTTCGAGGTAGAAAAAATTATATATTAGGACATGGTTATTCTGGTTCAAAAACTGACCATTTTTCTCTTTATTTTATTTTTTTTATGAAAATGCATTAACTTGTGATAAGTATAAATAAAATGAATAAATAAATTAAAAGATAATTTATGTAATATAGGTTTTACTTGTTTGTTTAGCATAGATGCTTTATATTCAACTTTTTTCATTTTGAGTCAACTCTAATTTTCTTTTCTTATTTTTTAAACGAATGTATAGATAGGAGTTTTATACTTTTAGTCGGTATTTCCTCTTTTGAATTTTTAAACGAATGTATATAATTGTTTCTTTGCTTAAAATCATTTGCTTTTGTCGATGAAATCATATAAAATAGTTACGTATTGTTGCTCTTTTGTAAGCAATAAAATATTTTCGATTTTAATGTTGTGATACTTTTCAATTAAATTTGTTTTTTAAGAAACTTTTAAAGGACAATGTTCTTTTTGCATCTTTTACTCCTTATCAATCTTTATTAGTATACTTTGACTTCAATTGAAGGGAGCCTAATGGTTGATTGGATGATTCAATTTCTATTTTAAACTCTCCATTGGTTGATGGAAATATCATGGTGAAAGAAAAAAGAAAAATTTAATGATGGGAAGTTGCTTGATGATGGACAATCTCTATCTTGTACTTCTAAGATTTAGTTTTAGACATGTTCCTACAAAACTTAAGTGCTCATATTTTTGCACTATTATTTTGGTAGACTTCAAGATTTAATAATTTATAATATTTTTGTTGATGTTAATTTTTATTGTATATTTTCTTATCATACATATTAATATGTATGATACAAAAAATATGTAATAAATATCAATATCAACAAAAATATTATAAGTTATTAAATTACAAATTAAAACTTGATATAATGTATCAACTTATATTGAACTATGGATTATTTATAATATTATATATTAGAAAAAATGGTTAAAATTGAATTCGGATATATATATATATATATATATATATATATATTAATAAATAAGTAAATAAAGGTTAAAGCTTCTAACTAGAACCTTGATCATGCAAAAAATTGTGTTAGGTGTACAAAAATATTTAATATTTATTTTATATAACTTAAATCTATATTTACCTGTATTTTTCTATTATATTTTCTTTTTTCCTTTAAATTTACAAAATTATTATCTCGTTTTAATATGATTTTTATTTTATATGATGGTGAAAATAACTATTCTTGTTTTTGTTTTTTGTGTATAGCTTTTTGTTCTCGATTCATTTGAACATATACTTTGCTGGTTGGATTTGTTATTTTGAGCCAATTCCTTCGAGAAATTGACTTTCATACGAATCTTTGAAAACATGAAACAAATTAAAAGTAGAAAACAATTTATAAAATGTAATAGTTTTGCTTCGTATTGTCAATCATTTAAATTTAGCACGACAGTGAATTGAAATTAATATTATCATTTTTAAAAACACTTTATGAACAATATTGATATAGTACAATTCGGTTAAAATAGTATAGTCCAAATTAAAATTAATATAGTTTGATTCAAAAGTGTAATTAGAAAAAATGTTTGGTTCATAACAGTTGGTTCATATCGTTGTTCGGTTCACTAAATTCAGTTTAGTTTGTTAGAATAAAAGACAATTCAATTCAATTTGTTTGAATAAAATTAACGAAAATTTGTATGAATTAAATATAAAATATGTGACAATAATACTGACTTTGTATGTGGTAATGACACTTGCTTGACATATGACACTGCCATGTGTCATAATGTTGACTTGGATGTGAACAATTTTTTAAAATTTTTTAAAAAATTTAAAAAATAAAAAAAAAAATCACGAAATGACACATGATTGTCGTTGTTCACTTTTGGTTAACAATTTAAATGTCGTCACAAAAAATAATCAAATTGATCATAATTTATACAAATTAATATTTTTTTAACCTAAAAAAATAAAATGATATTTTAACACATAAAAAAAGTCACATCAGATTATAAGAGAAAATTGTCAAAAT
This sequence comes from Vigna unguiculata, assembly GCF_037176805.1. NCBI lineage: Eukaryota > Viridiplantae > Streptophyta > Magnoliopsida > Fabales > Fabaceae > Vigna > Vigna unguiculata. Next base: position 36,776,430 of record NC_140792.1, on the reverse strand, counting down.
ATCATTGTCCTTCATAAAAATATGACCAAATCGAAGAAAGAGAAACGAAACTTGGGACAAATGATGTCTTTAAGAATAAAAAAAATAATATTCTTTTCCCCCGACCTCTTCACCTTTTATCTACAACTTCCCTCTTTTCTTCAGAATTTGCTCATTCCTCGTGCTCGTTGGAAGGTGTTGCGCTTTCCTATCACACAAAGGTGTTGTCTTCTTCCGGTGAAGTGTGGGCTGGCTTACGTTTGTGTGATGTCCTAAATTACCCATATCCTCGATTAATCCGGTTGGGCTGAATCCAGCCAAACCCGAATGTTGCTTAGCTCTAGGTGCAGAGCTGAACTTAGGGTTTTGTTGTTTGTTCCTTGGTCTTCTATCAATCCAACACATTTGATCCTTGCATAAACTTGGAAAGCTTAATAATTTAGGAGACAAACATGCTAGTTTATGAAAGCATAAATACAATGTAGGCATACACAAACTTAAACATAAAACATAAACCACAAAAGTGACTAACTCCTAATAAAGCAAATATTATTAAAAAAGTAAAACACCCATGTCACATCATAAAAATAAATAATTATAAATATATTTAAATAATGGTTTAACACATCTCAAGACATCTAATGCATCATCAATATTCTTTGGACAACAATATAAATAATATTAACTACTAAGAATATTTTGTTGTAACGACTAAACATTGATAATGAAGTATGTCAAACAACAAACCCATCTTATTCATCTTTGGATTGATTTATCATCAACCAAAACAAAACCTTCTAATTATCACATTTTACCATCACATGTATGTAATCTGGCCAAATATTAATTTTCTTTTGGAACAACCAATATTCGCATGATATACATAAACACTGATGTTTAACATTTTTCACTAACTATGATCATTAACTGCAAAAAGTATTAAACTTGAATATTTTGTTAACTTCTTGATTTAATTTACTCACAAAAAATATTAAACTACCAAAACATTGAATATTTTATTTATACTGAAACTAAATATTTATAGGTATTTATTTTAATACAAAAATTTTATCAGGTTTTTATCTTCTCCCACGCGCATGAACTAACCCCTAAACGGAATCTCTGTCGGCACACTTCAGAGAAAACCACAGCCATTGATGGCTAAAAAAAGGGCCTGGAAAATCAAATTGCCGCTTGCGAAGCCGCCGTCCCGAACCAGATTGCCGCCGTCGCGAGCCACCTACGCGAACACAACCAGATCGGTGTTGCGAGACACCTCCGCTGCGACGAAACCAGAGCCAGCAGATGTCTCGCGAAACCAGGCTGCCACGATGAACCACCACACGATGACGAAGCCACGCGTTGCAGAACCACTGCAAATCAGATCGACGACGAGGGCACTTTCTGACGCGAAATCCCCATCACTGCGGCGCCGGCCACCACGCAGCCACCTGCGACGAAAAAAGCTGCCCGGAGAAGACACGAACACACCTACATTGTGAGAATCCTCCACCTCCGTTCCAAGCAGAACCGCGGGCCACCGTGACAGAAATCGATGTCGATTGCGCCAATGCGACAGCCACCACGGTACCTGCAAAAAACCAGACCAGATAGACCCCCGCGAAGCAACCCACCGTCGACGAGAACGCAACTTCAAGAAAGGGTTCAGTCTTCTTCATCGTGATTTGGCCGTGCTCAATGAAGAAGAAGGGTTTGAAATCCAAGCGAGAGACGAAAGGTTAAAGAAATTGGGGATTTAGGGTTCTTCGAAACCCTTGAGAATCAGATTTGGGGATTATCTTGATTAGGGCTGCCAACGTTTGGTTACTTCAAATTCGAAATAGACAACCTAAAAAATACGTTGTTTTTTGGTTGATTCTAAACAAAGCATTCATTCATCTACGATCACAGAACTAATGCAGTCTCTCAAGTCACACCATGCTGTTTCATCTTCTCTTTTCAATCAATTCTCTTATCAGTCTATAACATTCTTCCTATCTTTCTCAACCAAAAGCCGTTGCCTACACTTCAACGAAACCACTTCAATAATTGATTACCTGAATTCCGACTTGCAGTTCTCCAGAACCCAATCCCTTTATGTCTCCAAACGTGTTTCAGGGTGCAGATTCCCTCAAAACCCCTTATTAGTGCTCACTTTCTTGAAACAAATAGGCTTTTCCCAAAGCCAGATTCTCTCCCTGATTCGTCAAAGACCCCAGATATTGTTTACAAACGTTGAGAAAATCTTGAGACCCAAAATTCAGCTCTTTCAGATGTCTGGATTCCAGGGTTACGAGTTATGCAGCTTCATTTCAAAGAATCCCTCCATTTTGACTCATAGCTTGAAGAAAACATTGGTCCCCTCAGTTGAAGCTATTAGGAAAATTGTCTACGACCAGAAAGATTTTATTCTTGTTTTGCACAGATGTGGCTGGATACTCCCAAAGTACAAAAGAATTATGGAGAATGTCGTCTTTTTGGAGAGTTGTGGCATTCTTGGAACTCATCTTTCATTGCTACTCAAACTTCATCCAAGGCTTTTCGTTCCACAGCGGTCTACTATTGAAAACAATGTTTCTCGAGCTGTAAACTTGGGTTTCCGTGAAAATTCAAGAATGCTTGTCCATGCAATTCATACATTAAGTTGTTTGAGCGATAAAACATTTGAGAGAAAGTTGAAACTAATTAATTGTTTTGGTTTTTTGAAGGATGAGGGCCTGCAAATGTTCAAGAGAACCCCGACTTTGTTTAGAACATCAGAGAAGAAGTTGAAAGTTGGAATGAAATTCTTCTTGCATACAGTTATGCTGCCCAAGTCAGTCCTTATTCACCAGCCTAAGATTTTAATGTACAGCATGGAGGATCGCGTGCTTCCTCAATATAAAGTCTTCCAACTGTTGAAATCAAAAAATCTCTGCAAGAAAGTCCCCAGTTATATTCATGTGTTGTGCTTGTCTGAGGAGATGTTCTTGGACAAGTATATATCACAGTTCAGAGAAAATGCAGAGGAGTTATTAGTAGCATACAAGGGTCATTATCTGGAGGCATAACCATACCTTCAATTCTGTTTTTTCACTCTTCCACAGGGTTCTAATACTGAAATTATTTAGATAGTGTTGTGCATAACCATGGAATGTCTCATTGTAGTAATGAAGATGGCTCGTTTATTGTATCTGTTTATTGATTATGCATCTTTCTTTCCCATGGTAATTTGGTGGTCATAAGAACCTTGGAAGATCCACACGAAAATAAGCAATCCACTTTGACTGCTCCTTTAAAGAGGTATGCAGAGTATACTTTTCTTGATCTTGTTGACTTGTTCCCCAACTGGGATATGCTCCAATGTTGAATTGTAAAATTAGCCTGTATTCATCTTCCAGCACCCTTGTTTAGCTTTTAAATCGCTGAGCATTAATTAGACTGTTTCTATGTTGTGAATTATGTAAGTTAATTTGATTAGTCAAATTTGTATGTGCGTAAGTAGGATTGATATCGAGTTTCCTTTTACTCCCTTCCACCTTCTACTATTAAGAGAGAAAAAATCAAGAAGAACGTGGGTTGCATTAGTAAATCTTAGGTGGTACTTGAAAGTTGAAACCATTGAGACATTATTATGCTGCTTTATTGTCAACGTTTAAGACTGCTTTTTTTTAATGGCTTTTCAATGAGGGACTAAAGGTATGCATCACTGCTTTCACTTGTTTATCACTGGAATATATTTGGTAGTATTTGAACTAAGCTAAAAAATGCCAAAATATAATCCCTTCAACTGCAGCTGCAACAAATCTTCTTACAATCTCTTTCCCTTACAAGATGGACCATTCTTTGCTGTGACAGTTTCATCTTTTCACCTTGCAGTGGCCCTCCAGCCCCGTCTTATGATTTCCTGACTCAACAGCTAAACCTGAAAACAATCAAAGAAGAGTTCATATTTTGTATATTAATTCTGATGCATTATCTTTGAAGGTCCGTCTCATGATATTTTGTATCACTCTTCTACAGGGTTGTTATATTATAATAGATAAATATTACAAGAGACAACATATGTGTATAAGGACACACATTAAAAGAAATAATTATCTATTTATTTTAAAAATCAAATAATTTTAAAAATAATCTTTAGAAATACATACCGTGGGTTAAATCGATTCAATATAGAATTCGAGCATTTTAGAGATTTGTATGAAGATTTTAAATTTAAAAAACTAATAATACTATTTAAGAACTAAAATAATAATTTATTAGATATTAAAGGTTAGAGTTGAAATATATTTTTATTTTTACGGTAAATCAGTTTAATAATAAATCAAATGAATAAAATAATTATTCAGAGAAGTAATACTTTAAACATAATATATTCTTTAATAATTTATTAAATGACCAACTAATTATAAATTCTAAAATTATAAATTTAATATAATAATAAAACAAAAAAAAATATTACTTCTCTAAATATAGGGAGCCCATTAACTATAATACAGTAACATTCGCAAGAAATTTTTTTTCTTCTAGTCTCTAAAATACGCCATTTCAAAGTATAGTTTATTGTTAACTCTACTTGGTTACATAGTGAACTAATTTTCAAGTCTTTTATTAATGGTGGTAAATTCAAAACCCCATTACCATTATGAAAAAGCAGATAAGTTCTTGCATGTGATTGTTAGGTGTAATAAAGTAGTTTCGAACCTTAGTGTAGTCAAAGTTCTCTCTAATAACAACCGTCCCACCTTAAAAAAACACTTATGGGAATCATAAAAGCTGGTCCAGTATTTTGAATTTGAGTCAAAATAACTGGTTCTAGAAGTGTCAAGTTTGGTACATAATGGTTTGTTTTCTAAAAGATGGTGGTAGTGACATAAATCAGCGGTGGAACCGGGAAGAGTAAATGGTATAAGAAAGAAGAAATCTTTGGCGTGAGTTGAAAATTAGAACTTTGTTTCTTTCGAGCTGCATGACTTGGACTCGCTTTCCCCCCCTCTCTTTCTGTCTTTTGTGAAAGAACATGACAACGTTAAACTATCTATTAACTGAGATAAATGTGGAAGCAATACTCAACCAGCAACGTTAGATTGAGATAAATTTAACTACGGTTGATACACTACACCATGAACATGCAAAAATAAAATTCCAGAAACATATTCGTTTTAATGTTTGGTATGGTAGGAACCACTTACATTCTGGCTCTCTGATCGTAATTTAAAATTCAACAAGTGCGATGAGTTGTTTAATTTCCACATAAAGACACACGAATAATAATTACCCATAACCACATAAGCATCTTATATATATGGGAATGACGTGATTCTTGCAAGCTGCAACTGAAACTTTTGTTTATTTCGCCAATTCTGAAGAAGGGTCCTCTTGGAATCTGATACCATCTAGCTGCTCCATGGAAAACTCTCATGTTTGTAAGGGTGGGAGAGGAAGATACTGATTTTTGATGAAAGAGATAAATGTTTATGTTTATTTTTTTTGCTTTTTATTATGATAATAACAGATAATTAAAACAGCAGTATACAATACTAACCATAGAATTATCAAGTACTTAAAGAAAATCTCTTCCTTTTATTTGATTTCCTTGAGAAGATTAGGACTAAGCCGTCAACTTTGGCCATGGTTCAATGTTACTGTATATACATCAGTACTTGGTTGTTTTGGAGTTTGACACCATTATATTCCGTGGAAAATTAGAAAAAGCTCTTCTTAATCGCTGTTCAGAATCTTAACTGGATAGCTCCTACGAAAAACAATTAGTCCTCATACACATACCTATTCAAAACATGTCACTATTTCTTTCTTATTTTAGTTCATAATCTTCCATTTACACCCTCATAACACACTATAAAACAAGTTACACCAACTCAACTTATAATCATTTGAGCTTAACCAAGTTTGTCGAGAAACCATATACCTTGCATCGAACACTTTTCAAACCAACCTGCATCATGGAACAGGAACTCATCATGTTCAAAGGTTCATGGAAAGGCAACAAGAGTTGCTTCAAGTGAAGCTGGATATGATCCAAGGATGAGGTGGCGTGCTGCTAATCCAGCAGTAGAGACCACACGCGCTTGGAAGGGACAACATGGTCGTGCGGCGAACTCAGATAACACCTCACTTGATAACGATGAAACTTTCAACAGTTTCATTCGACGTGCCAAGGGTAAACTTAGAACCGTGTCCCACATCGGTCGGGAGCAGAGCAACGTTACACCTGTACCACTACGAGATGATGACGAGGCTAATGCTAGGGATAACCTAAACGACCAGTTTTCGAATTTTATCAAGAGTTCGAAGAAGAAGTTGAGAAGTACATCAAGCATGAGGAAGCATGGTTCCTTCAACAGACGGTGACCATTGATAAACCAGGGAACCTCAAAGAGAGTGATTTGACATGTGGGTCCATCCAATATTCTGTTATATATACTGCATGAAAATAAGATCCTAAGCCATGCAAGCATTATTATACTTTACATTTTTTTCTATTTCAAGCACAGTAAATGTGAAATGTTTATTTGGGGGGAATAATTTCGACTGGTTTATTGTTTGTTTGTAAGAAATTAATATACATTGATGTTTTGTCTTTAATGAAAGGTTTCTGATTAATCTGTAGTGTTTTTATTGAAAGAATAATTAATATCAGTTTATTAACAGGAAGGATCAGAGGGCAGCTATATATAGGAAATGACTCAATGAACATACATACCTGCATTAGACCCAACACCTCTACTTCTTCACCGACTTTAATGACGCCTTGTTCAACACGGCCAGTGGCAACTGTTCCACGTCCCTTCATCACAAATGAAAAATATAAAGCAGCTGAAATGATGGAAACCATTGCCCCCATATTTATTTATGTCCATACAATCCAATATATGTAATGAAACAAATGCAGATTTTGAGAGAACTAAGTGTTGAAAATAGAAATTTTGATATTCTCTTTAAGGAAAAAAAAAACAATTATATGAGACAACAGTTTTTAAAGCACTATGTTAAGATTTAAATTACCACTGCGTCATATCATTACAAAGAGCAAGGCTGTAACAAATGCTACCTCCTTTCCTTTTTTATTCTTCAAAAACCCTAGACCGAATTAAGAATTTGAAATTTAAGATTTTGAAATTTTATCCTTCACCTAACTAGAGATTTAGAAGAACAAGAAAGAATTTGTTAAAGTGACCACAGTTACAAAGATGACCGGTATTATAAACATCTATTCCACATATGCTCCAGTGTTCATAATCCCATCTGCTTATGATGTTAAGCACATCAATAATTGCTGTAGTTTGAGTGAACTGAAGGAGCATATAAGGAATTTAAAGCAATTTTAACGTAAACAGAATAGTAATAAATAGTACTTCTTAAACAGTGTCGTTACCTAAACGGTGTTTAAACTGGAGCAGATGGAAAGTGATAGAACATGATAAAAACACAAGACTTACATTACAAATTGTAACAATTTTATAACTGAGGCCATCTTTACTTCAATGAATCTGCTTTCTTCAAAAATTAACCCAAAAAATAAAGTTCAGGTCCTTTTACCTGAATTGAGAACACATCTTCAATTGGCATTAGGAAGGGCTTGTCAAGTTGGCGAACAGGGTCAGGAATGTATGCATCTACAGCATCCATTAATTTTAGAATGGCCTGTCTTCCAATCTCGTCATTTGTACCCTGTAAAGCAGACAACGCTGAACCTCTAATGATCGGGATTTCATCCCCAGGGAACTTGTAGAAGCTCAGTAGCTCTGCAAAAAACATTATCATAAAAACACATTTTAGCAAACACAAAGATTACAGAAACTTAAGCAGGTTTATTCATTTTCTGAGCATGGACAAGAGAAGAGAAGCCTTAGAGAAACACCCTACCACGTAACTCCATTTCTACAAGCTCTAACAACTCTGGATCATCAACAGCATCAACTTTATTTAGAAAGCAAACAAGAGATGGCACACCAACCTGCATAATACATTTAAAGATAAAATATGTCAATCTAGAAGTAAGGAGAAAGGTGTAGACGTTCTAGGTATATATATACAAACCACATCAGTAGAATACCTACTTGGCGAGCAAGAAGAATGTGCTCCTTGGTTTGAGGCATTGGTCCATCAGGTGCAGATACAACAAGTATACCACCATCCATCTGGGCAGCTCCCGTAATCATATTCTGAAAAAAAAAACAGACAATTATAAATCATACAGTGAACAAAATAGGAATCTAACAAATGCAGCTGTTGCCAATATACAGTGTAATCAATACCTATAAAATATATTTTGTTACAAACTAATCTACTTCCAAATTCCTAGCATAAATTTTCCATCTCATTTTGAAAAGAAGGTCAGGCTACACAAGCACCAAAATATGCTAAATTCCACAATTAACTATTATACAAGGTAAAATTGCTTAAATTTGTTCGCCACAACTTAGCCACCCAGCTTCCATTAGGCAATTGATAACTCCAATAAAAAAAAACATTCTTAGAGAAACTAAACCAAATTCGAAAGCTTACTTTAACATAATCCGTGTGTCCAGGGCAGTCCACATGCGCATAATGTCGTTTTGCAGTCTCATACTCCACATGAGCCTGAAAACCGAAATATAGAGCAAGCATACATATCAACAGAAAACAACACAATCGATTGCAAGACCAAAAGAGTGCGATTCCATATCGTTGCAATGGTGATTCCTCTCTTCTTCTCTTCAATAGCCTTGTCAATTTCATCAAAGGCCACAGCCTTAGCCTTCCCTTCATCCGCAAGCACCTGATCAAACCTAATTGAGTAATAAACACCAAAACATCCACCTCAACACACATTTAAACAAAGAGTGAATCAAGACCTTGGTGATTACCGCAGTTAGCGTGGTCTTCCAATGTCCACGTGTCCAATAGTTCCGACATTAACGTGAGGCTTCCTGCAAAGTCAAACAATAAGATGAACAAAACAAGTAAAAGACATACTAATAACGATTACTGTTACTTGTATATTTTAAATTTTGCGACGAAAAAGAGAAAGCGAGAGTGTTACGTTCTGGTGAAAGTTGCCATGGATCTCCACCATGGATTGGAATTGAAAGAATAGAAGGAGGTGGAGGTGGAGTCACTGGGAGTAGAGAGAGGAGAACGAGATACGGAAGAGTGGATTTGAGAGGCTAAGGGGAAGAGGCGGCGAGAAGTGGAAGAGGAGTGTCTGAGAAGAAGAGTGGCCATTGAAGAAGTGATGAGGAGAATGAAAAGCCCTAACTATGGAGTGGAGAGGTGAGGGTTTTAGGAGAAGGAAGACAAAAGCGAAGAGCAGTGTGTGCGAAGAGCGAGGGTTTTAGAATGGGCGCCCGACACCGACCCGTCATATTCGTGCGGCCCAATTCGAGCACTCTCATAATGTTTCGGAGCACATACATACTTCTTTTTTTTTGTTACAAATGTTTTTTTCTTCTTGCTCCGACAGAAAATATTTGAAGTGATTTTTATCTTATTGACTTAATTTAAAGTTTTAGATAAATGAATTAATTCGTGTCTGGTTTAACTTATTTAGTTAAATGGTATCTTTTGGTAAATTTTAGGTATATTTTATGAGAAATAATTATGTTCGAGGTAGAAAAAATTATATATTAGGACAGGGTTATTCTGGTTCAAAAACTGACCATTTTTCTCTTTATTTTATTTTTTTTATGAAAATGCATTAACTTGTGATAAGTATAAATAAAATGAATAAATAAATTAAAAGATAATTTATGTAATATAGGTTTTACTTGTTTGTTTAGTATAGATGCTTTATATTCAACTTTTTTCATTTTGAGTCAACTCTAATTTTCTTTTCTTATTTTTTAAACGAATGTATAGATAGGAGTTTTATACTTTTAGTCGGTATTTCCTCTTTTGAATTTTTAAACGAATGTATATAATTGTTTCTTTGCTTAAAATCATTTGCTTTTGTCGATGAAATCATATAAAAGAGTTACGTATTGTTGCTCTTTTGTAAGCAATAAAATATTTTCGATTTTAATGTTGTGATACTTTTCAATTAAATTTGTTTTTTAAGAAACTTTTAAAGGACAATGTTCTCTTTGCATCTTTTACTCCTTATCAATCTTTATTAGTATACTTTGACTTCAATTGGAGGGAGCCTAATGGTTGATTGGATGATTCAATTTCTATTTTAAACTCTCCATTGGTTGATGGAAATATCATGGTGAAAGAAAAAAGAAAAATTTAATGATGGGAAGTTGCTTGATGATGGACAATCTCTATCTTGTACTTCTAAGATTTAGTTTTAGACATGTTCCTACAAAACTTAAGTGCTCATATTTTTGCACTATTATTTTGGTAGACTTCAAGATTTAATAATTTATAATATTTTTGTTGATGTTAATTTTTATTGTATATTTTCTTATCATACATATTAATATGTATGATACAAAAAATATGTAATAAATATCAATATCAACAAAAATATTATAAGTTATTAAATTACAAATTAAAACTTGATATAATGTATCAACTTATATTGAACTATGGATTATTTATAATATTATATATTAGAAAAAATGGTTAAAATTGAATTTGGATATATATATATATATATATATATATATATATATATATATTAATAAATAAATAAAGGTTAAAGCTTCTAACTAGAACCATGATCATGCAAAAAATTTTGTTAGGTGTACAAACATATTTAATATTTATTTTATATAACTTAAATCTATATTTACCTGTATTTTTCTATTATATTTTCTTTTTTCCTTTTAATTTACAAAATTATTATCTCGTTTTAATATGATTTTTATTTTATATGATGGTGAAAATAACTATTCTTGTTTTTGTTTTTTGTGTATAGCTTTTTGTTCTCGATTCATTTGAACATATACTTTGCTGGTTGGATTTGTTATTTTGAGCCAATTCCTTCGAGAAATTGACTTTCATACGAATCTTTGAAAACATGAAACAAATTAAAAGTAGAAAACAATTTATAAAATGTAATAGTTTTGCTTCGTATTGTTAATCACTTTGACTATACACTTAAATTTAGCACGATAGTGAATTGAAATTAATATTATCATTTTTAAAAACACTTTACGAACAATATTGATAAAGTACAATTCGGTTAAAATAGTATAGTCCAAATTAAAATTAATATAGTTTGGTTCAAAAGTGTAATTAGAAAAAATGTTTGGTTCATAACAGTTGGTTCATATCGTTGTTCGGTTCACTAAATTCAGTTTAGTTTGTTAGAATAAAAGACAATTCAATTCAATTTGTTTGAATAAAATTAACGAAAATTTGTATGAATTAAATATAAAATATGTGACAATAATACTGACTTTGTATGTGGTAATGACACTTGCTTGACATATGACACTGCCATGTGTCATAATGTTGACTTGGATGTGAACAATTTTTTTAAAATTTTTTAAAAAATTTAAGAAATAAAAAAAATCACGAAATGACACATGATTGTCGTTGTTCACTTTTGGTTAACAATTTAAATGTCGTCACAAAATATAATCAAATTGATCATAATTTATACAAATTAATATTTTTTTAACTTAAAAAAATAAAATGATATTTTAACACATAAAAAAAGTCACATCAGATTATAAGAGAAAATTGTCAAAATATCATTGTCCTTCATAAAAATATGACCAAATCGAAGAAAGAGAAACGAAACTTGGGACAAATGATGTCTTTAAGAATAAAAAAAATAATATTCTCTTCCCCCGACCTCTTCACCTTTTATCTACAACTTCCCTCTTTTCTTCAGAATTTGCTCATTCCTCGTGCTCATTGGAAGGTGTTGCGCTTTCCTATCACACAAAGGTGTTGTCTTCTTCCGGTGAAGTGTGGGCTGGCTTACGTTTGTGTGATGTCCGAAATTACCCAAATCCTCGATTAATCCGGTTGGGCTGAATCCAGCCAAACCCGAATGTTGCTTAGCTCTAGGTGCAGAGCTGAACTTAGGGTTTTGTTGTTTGTTCCTTGGTCTTCTATCAATCCAACACATTTGATCCTTGCATAAACTTGGAAAGCTTAATAATTTAGGAGACAAACATGCTAGTTTATGAAAGCATAAATACAATGTAGGCATACACAAACTTAAACATAAAACATAAACCACAAAAGTGACTAACTCCTAATAAAGCAAATATTATTAAAAAAGTAAAACACCCATGTCACATCATAAAAATAAATAATTATAAATATATTTAAATAATGGTTTAACACATCTCAAGACATCTAATGCATCATCAATATTCTTTGGACAACAATATAAATAATATTAACTACTAAGAATATTTTGTTGTAACGACTAAACATTGATAATGAAGTATGTCAAACAACAAACCCATCTTATTCATCTTTGGATTGATTTATCATCAACCAAAACAAAACCTTCTAATTATCACATTTTACCATCACATGTATGTAATCTGGCCAAATATTAATTTTCTTTTGGAACAACCAATATTCGCATGATATACATAAACACTGATGTTTAACATTTTTCACTAACTATGATCATTAACTGCAAAAAGTATTAAACTTGAATATTTTGTTAACTTCTTGATTTAATTTACTCACAAAAAATATTAAACTACCAAAACATTGAATATTTTATTTATACTGAAACTAAATATTTATAGGTATTTATTTTAATACAAAAATTTTATCAGGTTTTTATCTTCTCCCACGCGCATGAACTAACCCCTAAACAGAATCTCTGCCGGCACACTTTTGAGCAAACCACAGCCATTGACGGCCAAAAAAAGGGCCTGGAAAATCAAATTGCCGCTTGCGAAGCCGCCGTCCCGAACCAGATCGTCGCCCTCGCGAGCCACCTACGCGAACACAACCAGATCGGTGTTGCGAGCCACCTCCGCTGCGACGAAACCAGAGCCAGCAAATGTCTCGCGAAAACAGGCTGCCACGACCAACCACCACACGTTGACGAAGCCACGCGTTGCAGAACCACTGCGAATCAGATCGACGACGAGGGCACTTTCTGACGCGAAATCCCCATCACTACGGCGCCGGCCACCACGCAGCCACCTGCGACGAAAAAAGCTGCCTGGAGAAGACGCGAAACCAGACGCGAACACACCTACATTGCGAGAATCCTCCACCTTCGTTCCAAACAGAACCGCAGGCCACCGTGACAGAAATCGATGTCGATTGCGCCAATGCGACAGCCACCACGGTACCTGCAAAAAACCAGACCAGACAGACCCCCGCGAAGCAACTGATGAGTCATTATTTTCTTCTATTCCACTAGCCTTTGTGCACCCATTAGGCAGTTGATTAGTGCTTAATTGTTCATCATTAGAGTGTTTTTCATCTGTTGGGCTTTATTGGGCCACTGTTCCGAATTTGGACTAATTTCACATTATTTGGCCTAATTTTTGTTTTTAATTATTTTTAGGTATTTGGGTGAAGCAATTTTGGAGCTTGGACATTAATATTTAGTTGAAGAAACTTTCCACATCATTGCCACATCATTTCCATGTCATTTCCACGTCAGCAAAGTCAATGGGTCAACATTTGAGGCCCATAGTGGCATTTTTGTAATTCTGCGGCTTATAATGGCAGTTTTGTAATTCTGAGTGGCATGGGTGATATGACCACGAATTAGGTCTGCATGAGAAGAAGGCAGCCGCTCATTCATCTTCAACCTCTCTTCAAAACCTCCATTTTCGTTCTCCAAGCTTCCATGGACGTCCCCCTTGCGGTTTTTCACGTTTTTGGCTCATTTTTACCGTTTTTATGCATATTTGACAGCACCCATTGAGGGTTTTACGTTTGGAATTCGTTTTCTTGGTTGGGCAGTTCGGTTTGTGGATTTTATTGACTTGGTACAATACCCATTCATGGGGTTTTCGCATTTATATATGATAACACTGTTTTGCATTCCATTTAAGCTTTGAAATCTCAATTTTTGCTCTTAAATTGCGTTTTCAGATTTGAAGGGTTCTTGGTTCTTGGTTCTTGGTTCTGATTTTTGTGATTTCAGTTTTGAAGTGTTTAATTACTCATTTCCATGTCTAGCTAAATTCGTGTATTGACTCTTTGATGAAAAATGCAATGAAGCTTTGAGGTTGTGCTTGTTTTGTGAAATCTGCCATGTTTTTGTTCTGAATTCGTGGAATGCATGTGGTGAATCTGTCAATGCTTAATTTACAGAGTAATTGCATGTGTTTTGTTTAAGATACGTTCATGCTTAATGTATGTAGCTTGGCTGTCACGAATTTAAGGATGTGTGCATTGCTTAATTGCATAATGAAGCTAGATTGTAATTTTCACTTAGTGTATTATTATCTAGTGGATTGAGACAAGGCAGGGTTGGTGTTAATTTGGTGGCCTATGATAAGTGAAATTGCGTTTGAATCAGGGATGTCAATACGGTTTTAGTCACTGTAGCATTTAAATTAATCTATTGATTAGCATTCTGAATCTGTCTGCCAACCCCCCACCCCCCTGTGTTTTATTGTTGTGTTCATCTGGAAAATTGGCTTTGAATGAAAATATTGGTCGTTGGGAGACGACTTGGTTCACTTTCATGTACTGCATTTAATATGTTTTAATTTGGTGGGGTACGGCCTCTATCAAATTTGGCGCCGTTGCCGGGGACCAATCGTTTCGTTCAAAGTAAAATTTTCAGTGTGTTTGTGTTCTGTGTTTTGGTGTGTGTGTAGTTCAAGTGTGGTTGAGTTGGTATATGTTCATTGTGATGTTAATGTTGTGTTAAGTTCAGTGTCTGTTTCCATTCCTGTGTGTTTCAGTTTAGTGTAGTGAATAGTGTCGCGGCGCGCATGAATAGTGTCATTTGTAGTAGTGAATAGTGTTTGAATAGTGTCCGAATCTGGCATTTAACTTCTAGATTTTTGTTTTGGTAGCTACGGAGCTTGTTTTAACTTGAAATTTTTTTCCCCACTTCTAAGACGTTGAACTTGATAGGAAAAATAGCTAGAGCAATTGGTATGGTCTGAGTTAAGAGATTCAAAAAAATTTTGGACTGATTTTAAGTGAAACTTCAAAGGACCATAACTTTTGCTCTGGGTATCAGGTTTTTATCTTCTCCCACGCGCATGAACTAACCCCTAAACGAAATCTCTGCCGGCACACTTTAGAGCAAACCACAGCCATTGACGGCCAAAAAAAGGGCCTGGAAAATCAAATTGCCGCTTGCGAAGCCGCCGTCCCGAACCAGATCGCCGCCGTCGCGAGTCACCTACGCGAACACAACCAGATCGGTGTTGCGAGACACCTGCGCTGCGACGAAACCAGAGCCTGCAGATGTCTCGCGAAACCAGGCTGCCACGACGAACCACCACACGTTGACGAAGGCACGCGTTGCAGAACCACTGCGAATCAGATCGACGACGAGGGCACTTTCTGACGCGAAATCCCCATCACTGCGACGCCGGCCACCACGCAGCCACCTGCAACGAAAAAAGCTGCTTGGAGAAGACGCGAAACCAGACGCGAACACACCTACATTGCGAGAATCCTCCACCTCCGTTCCAAACAGAACCGCAGGCCACCGTGACTGAAATCGATGTCGATTGCGCCAATGCGACAGCCACCACGGTACCTGCAAAAAACCAGACCAGACAGACCCCCGCGAAGCAACGGATGAGACATTATTTTCTTCTATTCCACTAGCCTTTGTGCACCCATTAGGCAGTTGATTCGTGCTTAATTGTTCATCATTAGAGTGTTTTTCATCTGTTGGGCTTTATTGGGCCACTGTTCCGAATTTGGACTAATTTCACATTATTTGGCCTAATTTTTGTTTTTAATTATTTTTAGGTATTTGGGTGAAGCAATTTTGGAGCTTGGACATTAATATTTAGTTGAAGAAACTTTCCACATCATTGGCACATCATTTCCATGTCATTTCCACGTCAGCAAAGTCAATGGGTCAACATTTGAGGCCCATAGTGGCATTTTTGTAATTCTGCGGCTTATAATGGCAGTTTTGTAATTCTGAGTGGCATGGGTGATATGACCACGAATTAGGTCTGCATGAGAAGAAGGCAGCCGCTCATTCATCTTCAACCTCTCTTCAAAACCTCCATTTTCGTTCTCCAAGCTTCCATGGACGTCCCCCTTGCGGTTTTTCACGTTTTTGGCTCATTTTTACCGTTTTTATGCATATTTGATAGCACCCATTGAGGGTTTTACGTTTGGAATTCGTTTTCTTGGTTGGGCAGTTCGGTTTGTGGATTTTATTGACTTGGAACAATACCCATTCATGGGGTTTTCGCATTTATATATGATAACACTGTTTTGCATTCCATTTAAGCTTTGAAATCTCAATTTTTGCACTTAAATTGCGTTTTCAGATTTGAAGGGTTCTTGGTTCTTGGTTCTTGGTTCTGATTTTTGTGATTTCAGTTTTGAAGTGTTTAATTACTCATTTCCATGTCTAGCTAAATTCGTGTATTGACTCCTTGATGAAAAATGCAATGAAGCTTTGAGGTTGTGCTTGTTTTGTGAAATCTGCCATGTTTTTGTTCTGAATTCGTGGAATGCATGTGGTGAATCTGTCAATGCTTAATTTACAGAGTAATTGCATGTGTTTTGTTTAAGATACGTTCATGCTTAATGTATGTAGCTTGGCTGTCACGAATTTAAGGATGTGTGCATTGCTTAATTGCATAACGAAGCTAGATTGTAATTTTCGCTTAGTGAATTATTATCTAGTGGATTGAGACAAGGCAGGGTTGGTGTTAATTTAGTGGCCTATGATAAGTGAAATTGCGTTTGAATCAGGGATGTCAATACGGTTTTAGTCACTGTAGCATTTAAATTAATCTATTGATTAGCATTCTGAATCTGTCTGCCAACCCCCTCCCCCCTGTGTTTTATTGTTGTGTTCATCTGGAAAATTGGCTTTGAATGAAAATATTGGTCGTTGGGAGACGACTTGGTTCACTTTCATGTACTGCATTTAATATGTTTTAATTTGGTGGGGTACGGCCTCTATCAAATTTGGCGCCGTTACCGGGGACCAATCGTTTCGTTCAAAGTAAAATTTTCAGTGTGTTTGTGTTCTGTGTTTTGGTGTGTGTGTAGTTCAAGTGTGGTTGAGTTGGTATATGTTCATTGTGATGTTAATGTTGTGTTAAGTTCAGTGTCTGTTTCCATTCCTGTGTGTTTCAGTTTAGTGTAGTGAATAGTGTCGCGGCGCGCATGAATAGTGTCATTTGTAGTAGTGAATAGTGTTTGAATAGTGTCCGAATCTGGCATTTAACTTCTGGATTTTTGTTTTGCTAGCTACGGAGCTTGTTTTAACTTGAAATTTTTTTTCCCCACTTCTAAGACGTTGAACTTGATAGGAAAAATAGCTAGAGCAATTGGTATGGTCTGAGTCAAGAGATTCAAAAAAATTTTGGACTGATTTTAAGTGAAACTTCAAAGGACCATAACTTTTGCTCTGGTTATCAGGTTTTTATCTTCTCCCACGCGCATGAACTAACCCCTAAACGGAATCTCTGCCGGCACACTTTAAAGCAAACCACAGCCATTGACGGCCAAAAAAAGGGCCTGGAAAATCAAATTGCCGCTTGCGAAGCCGCCGTCCCGAACCAGATCGCCGCCGTCGCGAGCCACCTACGCGAACACAACCAGATCGGTGTTGCGAGCCACCTCCGCTGCGACGAAACCAGAGCCAGCAGATGTCTCGCGAAAACAGGCTGCCACGACGAACCACCACACGTTGACGAAGCCACGCGTTGCAGAACCACTGCGAATCAGATCGACGACGAGGGCACTTTCTGACGCGAAATCCCCATCACTGCGGCGCCGGCCACCACGCAGCCACCTGCGACGAAAAAAGCTGCCTGGAGAAGACGCGAAACCAGACGCGAACACACCTACATTGCGAGAATCCTCCACCTCCGTTCCAAACAGAACCGCAGGCCACCGTGACAGAAATCGATGTCGATTGCGCCAATGCGACAGCCACCACGGTACCTGCAAAAAACCAGACCAGACAGACCCCCACGAAGCAACTGATGAGTCATTATTTTCTTCTATTCCACTAGCCTTTGTGCTCCCATTAGACAGTTGATTAGTGCTTAATTGTTCATCATTAGAGTGTTTTTCATCTGTTGGGCTTTATTGGGCCACTCTTCCGAATTTGGACTAATTTCACATTACTTGGCCTAATTTTTGTTTTTAATTATTTTTAGGTATTTGGGTGAAGCAATTTTGGAGCTTGGACATTAATATTTAGTTGAAGAAACTTTCCACATCATTGCCACATCATTTCCATGTCATTTCCACGTCAGCAAAGTCAATGGGTCAACATTTGAGGCCCATAGTGGCATTTTTGTAATTCTGCGGCTTATAATGGCAGTTTTGTAATTCTGAGTGGCATGGGTGATATGACCACGAATTAGGTCTGCATGAGAAGAAGGCAGCCGCTCATTCATCTTTAACCTCTCTTCAAAACCTCCATTTTCGTTCTCCAAGCTTCCATGGACGTCCCCCTTGCGGTTTTTCACGTTTTTGGCTCATTTTTACCGTTTTTATGCATATTTGACAGCACCCATTGAGGGTTTTACGTTTGGAATTCGTTTTCTTGGTTGGGCAGTTCGGTTTGTGGATTTTATTGACTTGGAACAATACCCATTCATGGGGTTTTCGCATTTATATATGATAACACTGTTTTGCATTCCATTTAAGCTTTGAAATCTCAATTTTTGCTCTTAAATTGCGTTTTCAGATTTGAAGGGTTCTTGGTTCTGATTTTTGTGATTTCAGTTTTGAAGTGTTTAATTACTCATTTCCATGTCTAGCTAAATTCGTGTATTGACTCCTTGATGAAAAATGCAATGAAGCTTTGAGGTTGTGCTTGTTTTGTGAAATCTGCCATGTTTTTGTTCTGAATTCGTGGAATGCATGTGGTGAATCTGTCAATGCTTAATTTACAGAGTAATTGCATGTGTTTTGTTTAAGATACGTTCATGCTTAATGTATGTAGCTTGGCTGTCACGAATTTAAGGATGTGTGCATTGCTTAATTGCATAATGAAGCTAGATTGTAATTTTCGCTTAGTGAATTATTATCTAGTGGATTGAGACAAGGCAGGGTTGGTGTTAATTTGGTGGCCTATGATAAGTGAAATTGCGTTTGAATCAGGGATGTCAATACGGTTTTAGTCACTGTAGCATTTAAATTAATCTATTGATTAGCATTCTGAATCTGTCTGCCAACCCCCCTCCCCCCTGTGTTTTATTGTTGTGTTCATCTGGAAAATTGGCTTTGAATGAAAATATTGGTCGTTGGGAGACGACTTGGTTCACTTTCACGTACTGCATTTAATATGTTTTAATTTGGTGGGGTACGGCCTCTATCAAATTTGGCGCCGTTACCGGGGACCAATCGTTTCGTTCAAAGTAAAATTTTCAGTGTGTTTGTGTTCTGTGTTTTGGTGTGTGTGTAGTTCAAGTGTGGTTGAGTTGGTATATGTTCATTGTGATGTTAATGTTGTGTTAAGTTCAGTGTCTGTTTCCATTCCTGTGTGTTTCAGTTTAGTGTAGTGAATAGTGTCGCGGCGCGCATGAATAATGTCATTTGTAGTAGTGAATAGTGTTTGAATAGTGTCCGAATCTGGCATTTAACTTCTGGATTTTTCTTTTGGTAGCTACGGAGCTTGTTTTAACTTGAAATTATTTTCCCCACTTCTAAGACGTTGAACTTGATAGGAAAAATAGCTAGAGCAATTGGTATGGTCTGAGTTAAGAGATTCAAAAAAATTTTGGACTGATTTTAAGTGAAACTTCAAAGGACCATAACTTTTGCTCTGGTTATCAGGTTTTTATCTTCTCCCACGCGCATGAACTAACCCCTAAACGGAATCTCTGCCAGCACACTTTAGAGCAAACCACTGCCATTGACGGCCAAAAAAAGGGCCTGGAAAATCAAGTTCCCGCTTGCGAAGCCGCCGTCCCGAACCAGATCGCCGCCGTCGCGAGCCACCTACGCGAACACAACCAGATCGGTGTTGCGAGCCACCTCCGCTGCGACGAAACCAAAGCCAGCAAATGTCTCGCGAAAACAGGCTGCCACGACGAACCACCACACGTTGACCAAACCACGCGTTGTAGAACCACTGCGAATCAGATCGACGACGAGGGCACTTTCTGACGCGAAATCCCCATCACTGCGGCGCCGGCCACCACGCAGCCACCTGCGACGAAAAAAGCTGCCTGGAGAAGACGCAAAACCAGACGCGAACACACCTACATTGCGAGAATCCTCCACCTCCGTTCCAAACAGAACCGCAGGCCACCGTGACAGAAATCGATGTCGATTGCGCCAATGCGACAGCCACCACGGTACCTGCAAAAAACCAGACCAGACAGACCCCCGCGAAGCAACTGATGAGTCATTATTTTCTTCTATTCCACTAGCCTTTGTGCACCCATTAGGCAGTTGATTAGTGCTTAATTGTTCATCATTAGAGTGTTTTTCATCTGTTGGGCTTTATTGGGCCACTGTTCCGAATTTGGACTAATTTATCATTATTTGGCCTAATTTTTGTTTTTAATTATTTTTAGGTATTTGGGTGAAGCAATTTTGGAGCTTGGACATTAATATTTAGTTGAAGAAACTTTCCACATCATTGCCACATCATTTCCATGTCATTTCCACGTCAGCAAAGTCAATGGGTCAACATTTGAGGCCCACAGTGGCATTTTTGTAATTCTGCGGCTTATAATGGCAGTTTTGTAATTCTGAGTGGCATGGGTGATATGACCACGAATTAGGTATGCATGAGAAGAAGGCAGCCGCTCATTCATCTTCAACCTCTCTTCAAAACCTCCATTTTTGTTCTCCAAGCTTCCATGGACGTCCCCCTTGCGGTTTTTCACGTTTTTGGCTCATTTTTACCGTTTTTATGCATATTTGACAGCACCCATTGAGGGTTTTACGTTTGGAATTCGTTTTCTTGGTTGGGCAGTTCGGTTTGTGGATTTTATTGACTTGGAACAATACCCATTCATGGGGTTTTCGCATTTATATATGATAACACTGTTTTGCATTCCATTTAAGCTTTGAAATCTCAATTTTTGCTCTTAAATTGCGTTTTCAGATTTGAAGGGTTCTTGGTTCTTGGTTCTGATTTTTGTGATTTCAGTTTTGAAGTGTTTAATTACTCATTTCCATGTCTAGCTAAATTCGTGTATTGACTCCTTGATGAAAAATGCAATGAAGCTTTGAGGTTGTGCTTGTTTTGTGAAATCTGCCATGTTTTTGTTCTGAATTCGTGGAATGCATGTGGTGAATCTGTCAATGCTTAATTTACAGAGTAATTGCATGTGTTTTGTTTAAGATACGTTCATGCTTAACGTATGTAGCTTGGCTGTCACGAATTTAAGGATGTGTGCATTTCTTAATTGCATAATGAAGCTAGATTGTAATTTTCGCTTAGTGAATTATTATCTAGTGGATTGAGACAAGGCAGGGTTGGTGTTAATTTGGTGGCCTATGATAAGTGAAATTGCGTTTGAATCAGGGATGTCAATACGGTTTTAGTCACTGTAGCATTTAAATTAATCTATTGATTAGCATTCTGAATCTGTCTGCCAACCCCCCTCCCCCCTGTGTTTTATTGTTGTGTTCATCTGGAAAATTGGCTTTGAATGAAAATATTGGTCGTTGGGAGACGACTTGGTTCACTTTCATGTACTGCATTTAATATGTTTTAATTTGGTGGGGTACGGCCTCTATCAAATTTGGCGCCGTTACCGGGGACCAATCGTTTCGTTCAAAGTAAAATTTTCAGTGTGTTTGTGTTCTGTGTTTTGGTGTGTGTGTAGTTCAAGTGTGGTTGAGTTGGTATATGTTCATTGTGATGTTAATGTTGTGTTAAGTTCAGTGTCTGTTTCCATTCCTGTGTGTTTCAGTTTAGTGTAGTGAATAGTGTCGCGGCGCGCATGAATAGTGTCATTTGTAGTAGTGAATAGTGTTTGAATAGTGTCCGAATCTGGCATTTAACTTCTGGATTTTTGTTTTGCTAGCTACGGAGCTTGTTTTAACTTGAAATTTTTTTTCCCCACTTCTAAGACGTTGAACTTGATAGGAAAAATAGCTAGAGCAATTGGTATGGTCTGAGTCAAGAGATTCAAAAAAATTTTGGACTGATTTTAAGTGAAACTTCAAAGGACCATAACTTTTGCTCTGGTTATCAGGTTTTTATCTTCTCCCACGCGCATGAACTAACCCCTAAACGGAATCTCTGCCGGCACACTTTAAAGCAAACCACAGCCATTGACGGCCAAAAAAAGGGCCTGGAAAATCAAATTGCCGCTTGCGAAGCCGCCGTCCCGAACCAGATCGCCGCCGTCGCGAGCCACCTACGCGAACACAACCAGATCGGTGTTGCGAGCCACCTCCGCTGCGACGAAACCAGAGCCAGCAGATGTCTTGCGAAAACAGGCTGCCACGACGAACCACCACACGTTGACGAAGCCACGCGTTGCAGAACCACTGCGAATCAGATCGACGACGAGGGCACTTTCTGACGCGAAATCCCCATCACTGCGGCGCCGGCCACCACGCAGCCACCTGCGACGAAAAAAGCTGCCTGGAGAAGACGCGAAACCAGACGCGAACACACCTACATTGCGAGAATCCTCCACCTCCGTTCCAAACAGAACCGCAGGCCACCGTGACAGAAATCGATGTCGATTGCGCCAATGCGACAGCCACCACGGTACCTGCAAAAAACCAGACCAGACAGACCCCCACGAAGCAACTGATGAGTCATTATTTTCTTCTATTCCACTAGCCTTTGTGCTCCCATTAGACAGTTGATTAGTGCTTAATTGTTCATCATTAGAGTGTTTTTCATCTGTTGGGCTTTATTGGGCCACTCTTCCGAATTTGGACTAATTTCACATTACTTGGCCTAATTTTTGTTTTTAATTATTTTTAGGTATTTGGGTGAAGCAATTTTGGAGCTTGGACATTAATATTTAGTTGAAGAAACTTTCCACATCATTGCCACATCATTTCCATGTCATTTCCACGTCAGCAAAGTCAATGGGTCAACATTTGAGGCCCATAGTGGCATTTTTGTACTTCTGCGGCTTATAATGGCAGTTTTGTAATTCTGAGTGGCATGGGTGATATGACCACGAATTAGGTCTGCATGAGAAGAAGGCAGCCGCTCATTCATCTTTAACCTCTCTTCAAAACCTCCATTTTCGTTCTCCAAGCTTCCATGGACGTCCCCCTTGCGGTTTTTCACGTTTTTGGCTCATTTTTACCGTTTTTATGCATATTTGACAGCACCCATTGAGGGTTTTACGTTTGGAATTCGTTTTCTTGGTTGGGCAGTTCGGTTTGTGGATTTTATTGACTTGGAACAATACCCATTCATGGGGTTTTCGCATTTATATATGATAACACTGTTTTGCATTCCATTTAAGCTTTGAAATCTCAATTTTTGCTCTTAAATTGCGTTTTCAGATTTGAAGGGTTCTTGGTTCTGATTTTTGTGATTTCAGTTTTGAAGTGTTTAATTACTCATTTCCATGTCTAGCTAAATTCGTGTATTGACTCCTTGATGAAAAATGCAATGAAGCTTTGAGGTTGTGCTTGTTTTGTGAAATCTGCCATGTTTTTGTTCTGAATTCGTGGAATGCATGTGGTGAATCTGTCAATGCTTAATTTACAGAGTAATTGCATGTGTTTTGTTTAAGATACGTTCATGCTTAATGTATGTAGCTTGGCTGTCACGAATTTAAGGATGTGTGCATTGCTTAATTGCATAATGAAGCTAGATTGTAATTTTCGCTTAGTGAATTATTATCTAGTGGATTGAGACAAGGCAGGGTTGGTGTTAATTTGGTGGCCTATGATAAGCGAAATTGCGTTTGAATCAGCGATGTCAATACGGTTTTAGTCACTGTAGCATTTAAATTAATCTATTGATTAGCATTTTGAATCTGTCTGCCAACCCCCCTCCCCCCTGTGTTTTATTGTTGTGTTCATCTGGAAAATTGGCTTTGAATGAAAATATTGGTCGTTGGGAGACGACTTGGTTCACTTTCATGTACTGCATTTAATATGTTTTAATTTGGTGGGGTACGGCCTCTATCAAATTTGGCGCCGTTGCCGGGGACCAATCGTTTCGTTCAAAGTAAAATTTTCAGTGTGTTTGTGTTCTGTGTTTTGGTGTGTGTGTAGTTCAAGTGTGGTTGAGTTGGTATATGTTCATTGTGATGTTAATGTTGTGTTTAGTTCAGTGTCTGTTTCCATTCCTGTGTGTTTCTGTTTAGTGTAGTGAATAGTGTCGTGGCGCGCATGAATAATGTCATTTGTAGTAGTGAATAGTGTTTGAATAGTGTCCGAATCTGGCATTTAACTTCTGGATTTTTGTTTTGGTAGCTACGGAGCTTGTTTTAACTTGAAATTTTTTTCCCCACTTCTAAGACGTTGAACTTGATAGGAAAAATAGCTAGAGCAATTGGTGTGGTCTGAGTTAAGACATTCAAAAAAATTTTGGACTGATTTTAAGTGAAACTTCAAAGGACCATAACTTTTGCTCTAGTTATCAGGATTTTATCTTCTCCCACGCGCATGAACTAACCCCTAAACGGAATCTCTGTCGGCACACTTTAGAGCAAACCACAGCCATTGACGGCCAAAAAAAGGGCCTGGAAAATCAAATTGCCGCTTGCGAAGCCGCCGTCCCGAACCAGATCGCCGCCGTCGCAAGCCATCTACGCGAACACAACCATATCGGTGTTGCGAGCCACCTCCGCTGCGACGAAACCAGAGCCAGCAGATGTCTCGCGAAACCAGGCTGCCACGACGAACCACCACACGTTGACGAAGCCACGCGTTGCAGAACCACTGCGAATCAGATCGACGACGAGGGCACTTTCTGACGCGAAATCCGCATCACTGCGGCGCCGGCCACCACGCAGCAATCTGCGACGAAAAAAGCTGCCTGGAGAAGACGCGAAACCAGACGCAAACACACCTACATTGCGAGAATCCTCCACCTCCATTCCAAACAGAACCGCAGGCCACCGTGACAGAAATCGATGTCGATTGCGCCAATGCGACAGCCACCACGGTACCTGCAAAAAACCAGACCAGACAGACCCCCGCGAAGCAACTGATGAGTCATTACTTTCTTCTATTCCACTAGCCTTTGTGCACCCATTAGACAGTTGATTAGTGCTTAATTGTTCATCATTAGAGTGTTTTTCATCTGTTGGGCTTTATTGGGCCACTGTTCCGAATTTGGACTAATTTCACATTATTTGGCCTAATTTTTGTTTTTAATTATTTTTAGGTATTTGGGTGAAGCAATTTTGGAGCTTGGACATTAATATTTAGTTGAAGAAACTTTCCACATCATTGCCACATCATTTCCATGTCATTTCCACGTCAGCAAAGTCAATGGGTCAACATTTGAGGCCCATAGTGGCATTTTTGTAATTCTGCGGCTTATAATGGCAGTTTTGTAATTCTGAGTGGCATGGGTGATATGACCACGAATTAGGTCTGCATGAGAAGAAGGCAGCCGCTCATTCATCTTCAACCTCTCTTCAAAACCTCCATTTTTGTTCTCCAAGCTTCCATGGACGTCCCCCTTGCGGTTTTTCACGTTTTTGGCTCATTTTTACCGTTTTTATGCATATTTGACAGCACCCATTGAGGGTTTTACGTTTGGAATTCGTTTTCTTGGTTGGGCAGTTCGGTTTGTGGATTTTATTGACTTGGAACAATACCCATTCATGGGGTTTTCGCATTTATATATGATAACACTGTTTTGCATTCCATTTAAGCTTTGAAATCTCAATTTTTGCTCTTAAATTGCGTTTTCAGATTTGAAGGGTTCTTGGTTCTTGGTTCTTGGTTCTGATTTTTGTGATTTCAGTTTTGAAGTGTTTAATTACTCATTTCCATGTCTAGCTAAATTCGTGTATTGACTCCTTGATGAAAAATGCAATGAAGCTTTGAGGTTGTGCTTGTTTTGTGAAATCTGCCATGTTTTTGTTCTGAATTCGTGGAATGCATGTGGTGAATCTGTCAATGCTAAATTTACAGAGTAATTGCATGTGTTTTGTTTAAGATATGTTCATGCTTAACGTATGTAGCTTGGCTGTCACGAATTTAAGGATGTGTGCATTGCTTAATTGCATAATGAAGCTAGATTGTAATTTTCGCTTAGTGAATTATTATCTAGTGGATTGAGACAAGGCAGGGTTGGTGTTAATTTGGTGGCCTATGATAAGCGAAATTGCGTTTGAATCAGCGATGTCAATACTGTTTTAGTCACTGTAGCATTTAAATTAATCTATTGATTAGCATTTTGAATCTGTCTGCCAACCCCCCTCCCCCCTGTGTTTTATTGTTGTGTTCATCTGGAAAATTGGCTTTGAATGAAAATATTGGTCGTTGGGAGACGACTTGGTTCACTTTCATGTACTGCATTTAATATGTTTTAATTTGGTGGGGTACGACCTCTATCAAATTTGGCGCCGTTGCCGGGGACCAATCGTTTCGTTCAAAGTAAAATTTTTAGTGTGTTTGTGTTCTATGTTTTGGTGTGTGTGTAGTTCAAGTGTGGTTGAGTTGGTATATGTTCATTGTGATGTTAATGTTGTGTTAAGTTCAGTGTCTGTTTCCATTCCTGTGTGTTTCTGTTTAGTGTAGTGAATAGTGTCGCGGCGCGCATGAATAGTGTCATTTGTAGTAGTGAATAGTGTTTGAATAGTGTCCGAATCTGGCATTTAACTTCTGGATTTTTGTTTTGGTAGCTACGGAGCTTGTTTTAACTTGAAATTTTTTTCCCCACTTCTAAGACGTTGAACTTGATAGGAAAAATAGCTAGAGCAATTGGTATGGTCTGAGTTAAGAGACTCAAAAAAATTTTGGACTGATTTTAAGTGAAACTTCAAAGGACCATAACTTTTGCTCTGGTTATCAGGTTTTTATCTTCTCCCACGCGCATGAACTAACCCCTAAACGGAATCTCTGCCGGCACACTTTAGAGCAAACCACAGCCATTGACGGCCAAAAAAAGGGCCTGGAAAATCAAATTGCCGCTTGCGAAGCCGCCGTCCCGAACCAGATCACCGCCGTCGCGAGCCACCTACGCGAACACAACCAGATCGGTGTTGCGAGCCACCTCCGCTGCGACGAAACCAGAGCCAGCAGATGTCTCGCGAAACCATGCTGCCACGACGAACCACCACACGTTGACGAAGCCACGCGTTGCAGAACCACTGCGAATCAGATCGACGACGAGTGCACTTTCTGACGCGAAATCCCCATCACTGCGGCGCCGGCCACCACGCAGCCACCTACGACGAAAAAAGCTGCCTGAAGAAGACGCGAAACCAGACGCGAACACACCTACATTGCGAGAATCCTCCACCTCCGTTCCAAACAGAACCGCAGGCCACCGTGACAGAAATCGATGTCGATTGCGCCAATGCGATAGCCACCACGGTACCTGCAAAAAACCAGACCAGACAGACCCTCGCGAAGCAACTGATGAGTCGTTATTTTCTTCTATTCCACTAGCCTTTGTGCACCCATTAGACAATTGATTAGTGCTTAATGGTTCATCATTAGAGTGTTTTTCATCTGTTGGGCTTTATTGGGCCACTGTTCCGAATTTGGACTAATTTCACATTATTTGGCCTCATTTTTGTTTTTAATTATTTTTAGGTATTTGGGTGAAGCAATTTTGGAGCTTGGACATTAATATTTAGTTGAAGAAACTTTCCACATCATTGCCACACCATTTCCATGTCATTTCCACGTCAGCAAAGTCAATGGGTCAACATTTGAGGCCCATAGTGGCATTTTTGTAATTCTGCGGCTTATAATGGCAGTTTTGTAATTCTGAGTGGCATGGGTGATATGACCACGAATTAGGTCTGCATGAGAAGAAGGCAGCCGCTCATTCATCTTCAACCTCTCTTCAAAACCTCCATTTTCGTTCTCCAAGCTTCCATGGACGTCCCCCTTGCGGTTTTTCACGTTTTTGGCTCATTTTTACCATTTTTATGCATATTTGACAGCAGCCATTGAGGGTTTTACGTTTGGAATTCGTTTTCTTGGTTGGGCAGTTCGGTTTGTGGATTTTATTGACTTGGAACAATACCCATTCATGGGGTTTTCACATTTATATATGATAACACTGTTTTGCATTCTGTTTAAGCTTTGAAATCTCAATTTTTGCTCTTAAATTGCATTTTCAGATTTGAAGGGTTCTTGGTTCTTGGTTCTTGGTTCTGATTTTTGTGATTTCAGTTTTGAAGTGTTTAATTACTCATTTCCATGTCTAGCTAAATTCGTGTATTGACTCCTTGATGAAAAATGCAATGAAGCTTTGAGGTTGTGCTTGTTTTGTGAAATCTGCCATGTTTTTGTTCTGAATTCGTGGAATGCATGTGGTGAATCTGTCAATGCTTAATTTACAGAGTAATTGCATGTGTTTTGTTTAAGATACGTTCATGCTTAACGTATGTAGCTTGGGTGTCACGAATTTAAGGATGTGTGCATTGCTTAATTGCATAATGAAGCTAGATTGTAATTTTCGCTTAGTGAATTATTATCTAGTGGATTGAGACAAGGCAGGGTTGGTGTTAATTTGGTGGCCTATGATAAGCGAAATTGCGTTTGAATCAGCGATGTCAATACGGTTTTAGTCACTGTAGCATTTAAATTAATCTATTGATTAGCATTTTGAATCTGTCTGCCAACCCCCCTCCCCCCTGTGTTTTATTGTTGTGTTCATCTGGAAAATTGGCTTTGAATGAAAATATTGGTCGTTGGGAGACGACTTGGTTCACTTTCATGTACTGCATTTAATATGTTTTAATTTGGTGGGGTACGGCCTCTATCAAATTTGGCGCCGTTGCCGGGGACCAATCGTTTCGTTCAAAGTAAAATTTTCAGTGTGTTTGTGTTCTGTGTTTTGGTGTGTGTGTAGTTCAAGTGTGGTTGAGTTGGTATATGTTCATTGTGATGTTAATGTTGTGTTTAGTTCAGTGTCTGTTTCCATTCCTGTGTGTTTCTGTTTAGTGTAGTGAATAGTGTCGCGGCGCGCATGAATAATGTCATTTGTAGTAGTGAATAGTGTTTGAATAGTGTCCGAATCTGGCATTTAACTTCTGGATTTTTGTTTTGGTAGCTACGGAGCTTGTTTTAACTTGAAATTTTTTTCCCCACTTCTAAGACGTTGAACTTGATAGGAAAAATAGCTAGAGCAATTGGTGTGGTCTGAGTTAAGACATTCAAAAAAATTTTGGACTGATTTTAAGTGAAACTTCAAAGGACCATAACTTTTGCTCTGGTTATCAGGTTTTTATCTTCTCCCACGCGCATGAACTAACCCCTAAACGGAATCTCTGTCGGCACACTTTAGAGCAAACCACGGCCATTGACGGCCAAAAAAAGGGCCTAGAAAATCAAATTGCCGCTTGCGAAGCCGCCGTCCCGAACCAGATCGCCGCCGTCGCGAGCCACCTACGCGAACACAACCAGATCGGTGTTGCGAGCCACCTCCGCTGCGACGAAACCAGAGCCAGCAGATGTCTCGCGAAACCAGGCTGCCACGACGAACCACCACACGTTGACGAAGCCACGCGTTGCAGAACCACTGCGAATCAGATCGACGACGAGGGCACTTTCTGACGCGAAATCCCCATCACTGCGGCGCCGGCCACCACGCAGCAATCTGCGACGAAAAAAGCTGCCTGGAGAAGACGCGAAACCATACGCGAACACACCTACATTGCGAGAATCCTCCACCTCCGTTCCAAACAGAACCGCAGGCCACCGTGACAGAAATCGATGTCGATTGCGCCAATGCGACAGCCACCACGGTACCTGCAAAAAACCAGACCAGACAGACCCCCGCGAAGCAACTGATGAGTCATTACTTTCTTCTATTCCACTAGCCTTTGTGCACCCATTAGACAGTTGATTAGTGCTTAATTGTTCATCATTAGAGTGTTTTTCATCTGTTGGGCTTTATTGGGCCACTGTTCCGAATTTGGACTAATTTCACATTATTTGGCCTAATTTTTGTTTTTAATTATTTTTAGGTATTTGGGTGAAGCAATTTTGGAGCTTGGACATTAATATTTAGTTGAAGAAACTTTCCACATCATTGCCACATCATTTCCATGTCATTTCCACGTCAGCAAAGTCAATGGGTCAACATTTGAGGCCCATAGTGGCATTTTTGTAATTCTGCGGCTTATAATGGCAGTTTTGTAATTCTGAGTGGCATGGGTGATATGACCACGAATTAGGTCTGCATGAGAAGAAGGCAGCCGCTCATTCATCTTCAACCTCTCTTCAAAACCTCCATTTTCGTTCTCCAAGCTTCCATGGACGTCCCCCTTGCGGTTTTTCACGTTTTTGGCTCATTTTTACCGTTTTCATGCATATTTGACAGCACCCATTGAGGGTTTTACGTTTGGAATTCGTTTTCTTGGTTGGGCAGTTCGGTTTGTGGATTTTATTGACTTGGAACAATACCCATTCATGGGGTTTTCGCATTTATATATGATAACACTGTTTTGCATTCCATTTAAGCTTTGAAATCTCAATTTTTGCTCTTAAATTGCGTTTTCAGATTTGAAGGGTTCTTGGTTCTTGGTTCTGATTTTTGTGATTTCAATTTTGAAGTGTTTAATTACTCATTTCCATGTCTAGCT
The DNA here is from genome assembly GCF_037176805.1 of Vigna unguiculata. Lineage (NCBI taxonomy): Eukaryota > Viridiplantae > Streptophyta > Magnoliopsida > Fabales > Fabaceae > Vigna > Vigna unguiculata. The sequence goes on along the minus strand of NC_140792.1, from coordinate 36,745,732 downwards.
AAATTCGTGTATTGTCTCCTTGATGAAAAATGCAATGAAGTTTTGAGGTTGTGCTTGTTTTGTGAAATCTGCCATGTTTTTGTTCTGAATTCATGGAATGCATGTGGTGAATCTGTCAATGCTTAATTTACAGAGTAATTGCATGTGTTTTGTTTAAGATACGTTCATGCTTAACGTATGTAGCTTGGCTGTCACGAATTTAAGGATGTGTGCATTGCTTAATTGCATAATGAAGCTAGATTGTAATTTTCGCTTAGTGAATTATTATCTAGTGGATTGAGACAAGGCAGGGTTGGTGTTAATTTGGTGGCCTATGATAAGCGAAATTGCGTTTGAATCAGCGATGTCAATACGGTTTTAGTCACTGTAGCATTTAAATTAATCTATTGATTAGCATTTTGAATCTGTCTGCCAACCCCCCTCCCCCCTGTGTTTTATTGTTGTGTTCATCTGGAAAATTGGCTTTGAATGAAAATATTGGTCGTTGGGAGACGACTTGGTTCACTTTCATGTACTGCATTTAATATGTTTTAATTTGGTGGGGTACGGCCTCTATCAAATTTGGCGCCGTTGCCGGGGACCAATCGTTTCGTTCAAAGTAAAATTTTCAGTGTGTTTGTGTTCTATGTTTTGGTGTGTGTGTAGTTCAAGTGTGGTTGAGTTGGTATATGTTCATTGTGATGTTAATGTTGTGTTAAGTTCAGTGTCTGTTTCCATTCCTGTGTGTTTCTGTTTAGTGTAGTGAATAGTGTCGCGGCGCGCATGAATAGTGTCATTTGTAGTAGTGAATAGTGTTTGAATAGTGTCCGAATCTGGCATTTAACTTCTGGATTTTTGTTTTGGTAGCTACGGAGCTTGTTCTAACTTGAAATTTTTTTCCCCACTTCTAAGACGTTGAACTTGATAGGAAAAATAGCTAGAGCAATTGGTATGGTCTGAGTTAAGAGACTCAAAAAAATTTTGGACTGATTTTAAGTGAAACTTCAAAGGACCATAACTTTTGCTCTGGTTATCAGGTTTTTATCTTCTCCCACGCGCATGAACTAACCCCTAAACGGAATCTCTGCCGGCACACTTCAGAGCAAACCACAGCCATTGACGGCCAAAAAAAGGGCCTGGAAAATCAAATTGCCGCTTGCGAAGCCGCCGTCCCGAACCAGATCACCGCCGTCGCGAGCCACCTACGCGAACACAACCAGATCGGTGTTGCGAGCCACCTCCGCTGCGACGAAACCAGAGCCAGCAGATGTCTCGCGAAACCATGCTGCCACGACGAACCACCACACGTTGACGAAGCCACGCGTTGCAGAACCACTGCGAATCAGATCGACGACGAGTGCACTTTCTGACGCGAAATCCCCATCACTGCGGCGCCGGCCACCACGCAGCCACCTACGACGAAAAAAGCTGCCTGAAGAAGACGCGAAACCAGACGCGAACACACCTACATTGCGAGAATCCTCCACCTCCGTTCCAAACAGAACCGCAGGCCACCGTGACAGAAATCGATGTCGATTGCGCCAATGCGACAGCCACCACGGTACCTGCAAAAAACCAGACCAGACAGACCCCCGCGAAGCAACTGATGAGTCATTACTTTCTTCTATTCCACTAGCCTTTGTGCACCCATTAGACAGTTGATTAGTGCTTAATTGTTCATCATTAGAGTGTTTTTCATCTGTTGGGCTTTATTGGGCCACTGTTCCGAATTTGGACTAATTTCACATTATTTGGCCTAATTTTTGTTTTTAATTATTTTTAGGTATTTGGGTGAAGCAATTTTGGAGCTTGGACATTAATATTTAGTTGAAGAAACTTTCCACATCATTGCCACATCATTTCCATGTCATTTCCACGTCAGCAAAGTCAATGGGTCAACATTTGAGGCCCATAGTGGCATTTTTGTAATTCTGCGGCTTATAATGGCAGTTTTGTAATTCTGAGTGGCATGGGTGATATGACCACGAATTAGGTCTGCATGAGAAGAAGGCAGCCGCTCATTCATCTTCAACCTCTCTTCAAAACCTCCATTTTTGTTCTCCAAGCTTCCATGGACGTCCCCCTTGCTGTTTTTCACGTTTTTGGCTCATTTTTACCGTTTTTATGCATATTTGACAGCACCCATTGAGGGTTTTACGTTTGGAATTCGTTTTCTTGGTTGGGCAGTTCGGTTTGTGGATTTTATTGACTTGGAACAATACCCATTCATGGGGTTTTCGCATTTATATATGATAACACTGTTTTGCATTCCATTTAAGCTTTGAAATCTCAATTTTTGCTCTTAAATTGCGTTTTCAGATTTGAAGGGTTCTTGGTTCTTGGTTCTTGGTTCTGATTTTTGTGATTTCAGTTTTGAAGTGTTTAATTACTCATTTCCATGTCTAGCTAAATTCGTGTATTGACTCCTTGATGAAAAATGCAATGAAGCTTTGAGGTTGTGCTTGTTTTGTGAAATCTGCCATGTTTTTGTTCTGAATTCGTGGAATGCATGTGGTGAATCTGTCAATGCTAAATTTACAGAGTAATTGCATGTGTTTTGTTTAAGATACGTTCATGCTTAACGTATGTAGCTTGGCTGTCACGAATTTAAGGATGTGTGCATTGCTTAATTGCATAATGAAGCTAGATTGTAATTTTCGCTTAGTGAATTATTATCTAGTGGATTGAGACAAGGCAGGGTTGGTGTTAATTTGGTGGCCTATGATAAGCGAAATTGCGTTTGAATCAGCGATGTCAATACGGTTTTAGTCACTGTAGCATTTAAATTAATCTATTGATTAGCATTTTGAATCTGTCTGCCAACCCCCCTCCCCCCTGTGTTTTATTGTTGTGTTCATCTGGAAAATTGGCTTTGAATGAAAATATTGGTCGTTGGGAGACGACTTGGTTCACTTTCATGTACTGCATTTAATATGTTTTAATTTGGTGGGGTACGGCCTCTATCAAATTTGGCGCCGTTGCCGGGGACCAATCGTTTCGTTCAAAGTAAAATTTTCAGTGTGTTTGTGTTCTATGTTTTGGTGTGTGTGTAGTTCAAGTGTGGTTGAGTTGGTATATGTTCATTGTGATGTTAATGTTGTGTTAAGTTCAGTGTCTGTTTCCATTCCTGTGTGTTTCTGTTTAGTGTAGTGAATAGTGTCGCGGCGCGCATGAATAGTGTCATTTGTAGTAGTGAATAGTGTTTGAATAGTGTCCGAATCTGGCATTTAACTTCTGGATTTTTGTTTTGGTAGCTACGGAGCTTGTTCTAACTTGAAATTTTTTTCCCCACTTCTAAGACGTTGAACTTGATAGGAAAAATAGCTAGAGCAATTGGTATGGTCTGAGTTAAGAGACTCAAAAAAATTTTGGACTGATTTTAAGTGAAACTTCAAAGGACCATAACTTTTGCTCTGGTTATCAGGTTTTTATCTTCTCCCACGCGCATGAACTAACCCCTAAACGGAATCTCTGCCGGCACACTTCAGAGCAAACCACAGCCATTGACGGCCAAAAAAAGGGCCTGGAAAATCAAATTGCCGCTTGCGAAGCCGCCGTCCCGAACCAGATCACCGCCGTCGCGAGCCACCTACGCGAACACAACCAGATCGGTGTTGCGAGCCACCTCCGCTGCGACGAAACCAGAGCCAGCAGATGTCTCGCGAAACCATGCTGCCACGACGAACCACCACACGTTGACGAAGCCACGCGTTGCAGAACCACTACGAATCAGATCGACGACGAGTGCACTTTCTGACGCGAAATCCCCATCACTGCGGCGCCGGCCACCACGCAGCCACCTACGACGAAAAAAGCTGCCTGAAGAAGACGCGAAACCAGACGCGAACACACCTACATTGCGAGAATCCTCCACCTCCGTTCCAAACAGAACCGCAGGCCACCGTGACAGAAATCGATGTCGATTGCGCCAATGCGACAGCCACCACGGTACCTGCAAAAAACCAGACCAGACAGACCCCCGCGAAGCAACTGATGAGTCATTACTTTCTTCTATTCCACTAGCCTTTGTGCACCCATTAGACAGTTGATTAGTGCTTAATTGTTCATCATTAGAGTGTTTTTCATCTGTTGGGCTTTATTGGGCCACTGTTCCGAATTTGGACTAATTTCACATTATTTGGCCTAATTTTTGTTTTTAATTATTTTTAGGTATTTGGGTGAAGCAATTTTGGAGCTTGGACATTAATATTTAGTTGAAGAAACTTTCCACATCATTGCCACATCATTTCCATGTCATTTCCACGTCAGCAAAGTCAATGGGTCAACATTTGAGGCCCATAGTGGCATTTTTGTAATTCTGCGGCTTATAATGGCAGTTTTGTAATTCTGAGTGGCATGGGTGATATGACCACGAATTAGGTCTGCATGAGAAGAAGGCAGCCGCTCATTCATCTTCAACCTCTCTTCAAAACCTCCATTTTTGTTCTCCAAGCTTCCATGGACGTCCCCCTTGCTGTTTTTCACGTTTTTGGCTCATTTTTACCGTTTTTATGCATATTTGACAGCACCCATTGAGGGTTTTACGTTTGGAATTCGTTTTCTTGGTTGGGCAGTTCGGTTTGTGGATTTTATTGACTTGGAACAATACCCATTCATGGGGTTTTCGCATTTATATATGATAACACTGTTTTGCATTCCATTTAAGCTTTGAAATCTCAATTTTTGCTCTTAAATTGCGTTTTCAGATTTGAAGGGTTCTTGGTTCTTGGTTCTTGGTTCTGATTTTTGTGATTTCAGTTTTGAAGTGTTTAATTACTCATTTCCATGTCTAGCTAAATTCGTGTATTGACTCCTTGATGAAAAATGCAATGAAGCTTTGAGGTTGTGCTTGTTTTGTGAAATCTGCCATGTTTTTGTTCTGAATTCGTGGAATGCATGTGGTGAATCTGTCAATGCTAAATTTACAGAGTAATTGCATGTGTTTTGTTTAAGATACGTTCATGCTTAACGTATGTAGCTTGGCTGTCACGAATTTAAGGATGTGTGCATTGCTTAATTGCATAATGAAGCTAGATTGTAATTTTCGCTTAGTGAATTATTATCTAGTGGATTGAGACAAGGCAGGGTTGGTGTTAATTTGGTGGCCTATGATAAGCGAAATTGCGTTTGAATCAGCGATGTCAATACGGTTTTAGTCACTGTAGCATTTAAATTAATCTATTGATTAGCATTTTGAATCTGTCTGCCAACCCCCCTCCCCCCTGTGTTTTATTGTTGTGTTCATCTGGAAAATTGGCTTTGAATGAAAATATTGGTCGTTGGGAGACGACTTGGTTCACTTTCATGTACTGCATTTAATATGTTTTAATTTGGTGGGGTACGACCTCTATCAAATTTGGCGCCGTTGCCGGGGACCAATCGTTTCGTTCAAAGTAAAATTTTCAGTGTGTTTGTGTTCTATGTTTTGGTGTGTGTGTAGTTCAAGTGTGGTTGAGTTGGTATATGTTCATTGTGATGTTAATGTTGTGTTAAGTTCAGTGTCTGTTTCCATTCCTGTGTGTTTCTGTTTAGTGTAGTGAATAGTGTCGCGGCGCGCATGAATAGTGTCATTTGTAGTAGTGAATAGTGTTTGAATAGTGTCCGAATCTGGCATTTAACTTCTGGATTTTTGTTTTGGTAGCTACGGAGCTTGTTTTAACTTGAAATTTTTTTCCCCACTTCTAAGACGTTGAACTTGATAGGAAAAATAGCTAGAGCAATTGGTATGGTCTGAGTTAAGAGACTCAAAAAAATTTTGGACTGATTTTAAGTGAAACTTCAAAGGACCATAACTTTTGCTCTGGTTATCAGGTTTTTATCTTCTCCCACGCGCATGAACTAACCCCTAAACGGAATCTCTGCCGGCACACTTTAGAGCAAACCACAGCCATTGACGGCCAAAAAAAGGGCCTGGAAAATCAAATTGCCGCTTGCGAAGCCGCCGTCCCGAACCAGATCACCGCCGTCGCGAGCCACCTACGCGAACACAACCAGATCGGTGTTGCGAGCCACCTCCGCTGCGACGAAACCAGAGCCAGCAGATGTCTCGCGAAACCATGCTGCCACGACGAACCACCACACGTTGACGAAGCCACGCGTTGCAGAACCACTGCGAATCAGATCGACGACGAGTGCACTTTCTGACGCGAAATCCCCATCACTGCGGCGCCGGCCACCACGCAGCCACCTACGACGAAAAAAGCTGCCTGAAGAAGACGCGAAACCAGACGCGAACACACCTACATTGCGAGAATCCTCCACCTCCGTTCCAAACAGAACCGCAGGCCACCGTGACAGAAATCGATGTCGATTGCGCCAATGCGATAGCCACCACGGTACCTGCAAAAAACCAGACCAGACAGACCCTCGCGAAGCAACTGATGAGTCGTTATTTTCTTCTATTCCACTAGCCTTTGTGCACCCATTAGACAATTGATTAGTGCTTAATGGTTCATCATTAGAGTGTTTTTCATCTGTTGGGCTTTATTGGGCCACTGTTCCGAATTTGGACTAATTTCACATTATTTGGCCTCATTTTTGTTTTTAATTATTTTTAGGTATTTGGGTGAAGCAATTTTGGAGCTTGGACATTAATATTTAGTTGAAGAAACTTTCCACATCATTGCCACACCATTTCCATGTCATTTCCACGTCAGCAAAGTCAATGGGTCAACATTTGAGGCCCATAGTGGCATTTTTGTAATTCTGCGGCTTATAATGGCAGTTTTGTAATTCTGAGTGGCATGGGTGATATGACCACGAATTAGGTCTGCATGAGAAGAAGGCAGCCGCTCATTCATCTTCAACCTCTCTTCAAAACCTCCATTTTCGTTCTCCAAGCTTCCATGGACGTCCCCCTTGCGGTTTTTCACGTTTTTGGCTCATTTTTACCATTTTTATGCATATTTGACAGCAGCCATTGAGGGTTTTACGTTTGGAATTCGTTTTCTTGGTTGGGCAGTTCGGTTTGTGGATTTTATTGACTTGGAACAATACCCATTCATGGGGTTTTCGCATTTATATATGATAACACTGTTTTGCATTCCATTTAAGCTTTGAAATCTCAATTTTTGCTCTTAAATTGCGTTTTCAGATTTGAAGGGTTCTTGGTTCTTGGTTCTGATTTTTGTGATTTCAATTTTGAAGTGTTTAATTACTCATTTCCATGTCTAGCTAAATTCGTGTATTGACTCCTTGATGAAAAATGCAATGAAGTTTTGAGGTTGTGCTTGTTTTGTGAAATCTGCCATGTTTTTGTTCTGAATTCATGGAATGCATGTGGTGAATCTGTCAATGCTTAATTTACAGAGTAATTGCATGTGTTTTGTTTAAGATACGTTCATGCTTAACGTATGTAGCTTGGCTGTCACGAATTTAAGGATGTGTGCATTGCTTAATTGCATAATGAAGCTAGATTGTAATTTTCGCTTAGTGAATTATTATCTAGTGGATTGAGACAAGGCAGGGTTGGTGTTAATTTGGTGGCCTATGATAAGCGAAATTGCGTTTGAATCAGCGATGTCAATACGGTTTTAGTCACTGTAGCATTTAAATTAATCTATTGATTAGCATTTTGAATCTGTCTGCCAACCCCCCTCCCCCCTGTGTTTTATTGTTGTGTTCATCTGGAAAATTGGCTTTGAATGAAAATATTGGTCGTTGGGAGACGACTTGGTTCACTTTCATGTACTGCATTTAATATGTTTTAATTTGGTGGGGTACGGCCTCTATCAAATTTGGCGCCGTTGCCGGGGACCAATCGTTTCGTTCAAAGTAAAATTTTCAGTGTGTTTGTGTTCTATGTTTTGGTGTGTGTGTAGTTCAAGTGTGGTTGAGTTGGTATATGTTCATTGTGATGTTAATGTTGTGTTAAGTTCAGTGTCTGTTTCCATTCCTGTGTGTTTCTGTTTAGTGTAGTGAATAGTGTCGCGGCGCGCATGAATAGTGTCATTTGTAGTAGTGAATAGTGTTTGAATAGTGTCCGAATCTGGCATTTAACTTCTGGATTTTTGTTTTGGTAGCTACGGAGCTTGTTCTAACTTGAAATTTTTTTCCCCACTTCTAAGACGTTGAACTTGATAGGAAAAATAGCTAGAGCAATTGGTATGGTCTGAGTTAAGAGACTCAAAAAAATTTTGGACTGATTTTAAGTGAAACTTCAAAGGACCATAACTTTTGCTCTGGTTATCAGGTTTTTATCTTCTCCCACGCGCATGAACTAACCCCTAAACGGAATCTCTGCCGGCACACTTCAGAGCAAACCACAGCCATTGACGGCCAAAAAAAGGGCCTGGAAAATCAAATTGCCGCTTGCGAAGCCGCCGTCCCGAACCAGATCACCGCCGTCGCGAGCCACCTACGCGAACACAACCAGATCGGTGTTGCGAGCCACCTCCGCTGCGACGAAACCAGAGCCAGCAGATGTCTCGCGAAACCATGCTGCCACGACGAACCACCACACGTTGACGAAGCCACGCGTTGCAGAACCACTGCGAATCAGATCGACGACGAGTGCACTTTCTGACGCGAAATCCCCATCACTGCGGCGCCGGCCACCACGCAGCCACCTACGACGAAAAAAGCTGCCTGAAGAAGACGCGAAACCAGACGCGAACACACCTACATTGCGAGAATCCTCCACCTCCGTTCCAAACAGAACCGCAGGCCACCGTGACAGAAATCGATGTCGATTGTGCCAATGCGATAGCCACCACGGTACCTGCAAAAAACCAGACCAGACAGACCCTCGCGAAGCAACTGATGAGTCGTTATTTTCTTCTATTCCACTAGCCTTTGTGCACCCATTAGACAATTGATTAGTGCTTAATGGTTCATCATTAGAGTGTTTTTCATCTGTTAGGCTTTATTGGGCCACTGTTCCGAATTTGGACTAATTTCACATTATTTGGCCTCATTTTTGTTTTTAATTATTTTTAGGTATTTGGGTGAAGCAATTTTGGAGCTTGGACATTAATATTTAGTTGAAGAAACTTTCCACATCATTGCCACATCATTTCCATGTCATTTCCACGTCAGCAAAGTCAATGGGTCAACATTTGAGGCCCATAGTGGCATTTTTGTAATTCTGCGGCTTATAATGGCAGTTTTGTAATTCTGAGTGGCATGGGTGATATGACCACGAATTAGGTCTGCATGAGAAGAAGGCAGCCGCTCATTCATCTTCAACCTCTCTTCAAAACCTCCATTTTCGTTCTCCAAGCTTCCATGGACGTCCCCCTTGCGGTTTTTCACGTTTTTGGCTCATTTTTACCGTTTTTATGCATATTTGACAGCAGCCATTGAGGGTTTTACGTTTGGAATTCGTTTTCTTGGTTGGGCAGTTCGGTTTGTGGATTTTATTGACTTGGAACAATACCCATTCATGGGGTTTTCACATTTATATATGATAACACTGTTTTGCATTCTGTTTAAGCTTTGAAATCTCAATTTTTGCTCTTAAATTGCGTTTTCAGATTTGAAGGGTTCTTGGTTCTTGGTTCTTGGTTCTGATTTTTGTGATTTCAGTTTTGAAGTGTTTAATTACTCATTTCCATGTCTAGCTAAATTCGTGTATTGACTCCTTGATGAAAAATGCAATGAAGCTTTGAGGTTGTGCTTGTTTTGTGAAATCTGCCATGTTTTTGTTCGGAATTCGTGGAATGCATGTGGTGAATCTGTCAATGCTTAATTTACAGAGTAATTGCATGTGTTTTGTTTAAGATACGTTCATGCTTAATGTATGTAGCTTGGCTGTCACGAATTTAAGGATGTCTGCATTGCTTAATTGCATAATGAAGCTAGATTGTAATTTTCGCTTAGTGAATTATTATCTAGTGGATTGAGACAAGGCAGGGTTGGTGTTAAGTTGGTGGCCTATGATAAGTGAAATTGCGTTTGAATCAGGGATGTCAATACGGTTTTAGTCACTGTAGCATTTAAATTAATCTATTGATTAGCATTCTGAATCTGTCTGCCAACCCTCCTCCCCCCCTGTGTTTTATTGTTGTGTTCATCTGGAAAATTGGCTTTGAATGAAAATATTGGTCGTAGGGAGACGACTTGGTTCACTTTAATGTACTGCATTTAATATGTTTTAATTTGGTGGGGTACGGCCTCTATCAAATTTGGCGCCGTTGCCAGGGACCAATCGTTTCGTTCAAAGTAAAATTTTCAGTGTGTTTGTGTTCTGTGTTTTGGTGTGTGTGTAGTTCAAGTGTGGTTGAGTTGGTATATGTTCATTGTGATGTTAATGTTTTGTTAAGTTCAGTGTCTGTTTCCATTCCTGTGTGTTTCTGTTTAGTGTAGTGAATAGTGTCGCGGCGCGCATGAATAGTGTCATTTGTAGTAGTGAATAGTGTTTGAATAGTGTCCGAATCTGGCATTTAACTTCTGGATTTTTGTTTTGGTAGCTACGGAGCTTGTTTTAACTTGAAATTTTTTTCCCCACTTCTAAGACGTTGAACTTGATAGGAAAAATAGCTAGAGCAATTGGTATGGTCTGAGTTAAGAGACTCAAAAAAATTTTGGACTGATTTTAAGTGAAACTTCAAAGGACCATAACTTTTGCTCTGGTTATCAGGTTTTTATCTTCTCCCACGCGCATGAACTAACCCCTAAACGGAATCTCTGCCGGCACACTTTAGAGCAAACCACAGCCATTGACGGCCAAAAAAAGGGCCTGGAAAATCAAATTGCCGCTTGCGAAGCCGCCGTCCCGAACCAGATCACTGCCGTCGCGAGCCACCTACGCGAACACAACCAGATCGGTGTTGCGAGCTACCTCCGCTGCGACGAAACCAGAGCCAGCAGATGTCTCGCGAAACCAGGCTGCCACGACGAACCACCACACGTTGACGAAGCCACGCGTTGCTGAACCACTGCGAATCAGATCGACGACGAGGGCACTTTCTGACGCGAAATCCCCATCACTGCGGCGCCGGCCACCACGCAGCCACCTACGACGAAAAAAGATGCCTGAAGAAGACGCGAAACCAGACGCGAACACACCTACATTGCGAGAATCCTCCACCTCCGTTCCAAACAGAACCGCAGGCCACCGTGACAGAAATCGATGTCGATTGCGCCAATGCGACAGCCACCACGGTACCTGCAAAAAACCAGACCAGACAGACCCTCGCGAAGCAACTGATGAGTCGTTATTTTCTTCTATTCCACTAGCCTTTGTGCACCCATTAGACAATTGATTAGTGCTTAATTGTTCATCATTAGAGTGTTTTTCATCTGTTGGGCTTTATTGGGCCACTGTTCCGAATTTGGACTAATTTCACATTATTTGGCCTAATTTTTGTTTTTAATTATTTTTAGGTATTTAGGTGAAGCAATTTTGGAGCTTGGACATTAATATTTAGTTGAAGAAACTTTCCACATCATTGCCACATCATTTCCATGTCATTTCCACGTCAGCAAAGTCAATGGGTCAACATTTGAGGCCCATAGTGGCATTTTTGTAATTCTGCGGCTTATAATGGCAGTTTTGTAATTCTGAGTGGCATGGGTGATATGACCACGAATTAGGTCTGCATGAGAAGAAGGCAGCCGCTCATTCATCTTCAACCTCTCTTCAAAACCTCCATTTTCGTTCTCCAAGCTTCCATGGACGTCCCCCTTGCGGTTTTTCACGTTTTTTGCTCATTTTTACCGTTTTTATGCATATTTGACAGCACCCATTGAGGGTTTTACGTTTGGAATTCGTTTTCTTGGTTGGGCAGTTCGGTTTGTGGATTTTATTGACTTGGAACAATACCCATTCATGGGGTTTTCACATTTATATATGATAACACTGTTTTGCATTCCGTTTAAGCTTTGAAATCTCAATTTTTGCTCTTAAATTGCGTTTTCAGATTTGAAGGGTTCTTGGTTCTTGGTTCTTGGTTCTGATTTTTGTGATTTCAGTTTTGAAGTGTTTAATTACTCATTTCCATGTCTAGCTAAATTCGTGTATTGACTCCTTGATGAAAAATGCAATGAAGCTTTGAGGTTGTGCTTGTTTTGTGAAATCTGCCATGTTTTAGTTTTGAATTCGTGGAATGCATGTGGTGAATCTGTCAATGCTTAATTTACAGAGTAATTGCATGTGTTTTGTTTAAGATACGTTCATGCTTAATGTATGTAGCTTGGCTGTCACGAATTTAAGGATGTGTGCATTGCTTAATTGCATAATGAAGCTAGATTGTAATTTTCGCTTAGTGAATTATTATCTAGTGGATTGAGACAAGGCAGGGTTGGTGTTAATTTGGTGGCCTATGATAAGTAAAATTGCGTTTGAATCAGGGATGTCAATACGGTTTTAGTCACTGTAGCATTTAAATTAATCTATTGATTAACATTCTGAATCTGTCTGCCAACCCTCCTCCCCCCTGTGTTTTATTGTTGTGTTCATCTGGAAAATTGGCTTTGAATGAAAATATTGGTCGTTGGGAGACGACTTGGTTCACTTTCATGTACTGCCAATCGTTTCGTTCAAAGTAAAATTTTCAGTGTGTTTGTGTTCTGTGTTTTGGTGTGTGTGTAGTTCAAGTGTGGTTGAGTTGGTATATGTTCATTGTGATGTTAATGTTGTGTTAAGTTCAGTGTCTGTTTCCATTCCTGTGTGTTTCTGTTTAGTGTAGTGAATAGTGTCGCGGCGCGCATGAATAGTGTCATTTGTAGTAGTGAATAGTGTTTGAATAGTGTCTGAATCTGGCATTTAACTTCTGGATTTTTGTTTTGGTAGCTACGGAGCTTGTTTTAACTTGAAATTTTTTTCCCCACTTCTAAGACGTTGAACTTGATAGGAAAAATAGCTAGAGCAATTGGTATGGTCTGAGTTAAGAGATTCAAAAAAATTTTGGACTGATTTTAAGTGAAACTTCAAAGGACCATAACTTTTGCTCTGGTTATCAGGTTTTTATCTTCTCCCACGCGCATGAACTAACCCCTAAACGGAATCTCTGCCGACACACTTTAGAGCAAACCACAACCATTGACGGCCAAAAAAAGGGCCTGGAAAATCAAATTGCCGCTTGTGAAGCCGCCGTCCCGAACCAGATCACCGCCGTCGCGAGCCACCTACGCGAACACAACCAGATCGGTGTTGCGAGCCACCTCCGCTGCGACGAAACCAGAGCTAGCAGATGTCTCGCGAAACCAGGCTGCCACGACGAACCACCACACGTTGACGAAGCCACGCGTTGCAGAACCACTGCGAATCAGATCGACGACGAGGGCACTTTCTGACGCGAAATCCGCATCACTGCGGCGCCGGCCACCACGCAGCCACCTGCGACGAAAAAAGCTGCCTGGAGAAGACGCGAAACTAGACGCGAACACACCTACATTGCGAGAATCCTCCACCTCCGTTCCAAACAGAACCGCAGGCCACCGTGACAGAAATCGATGTCGATTGCGCCAATGCGACAGCCACCACGGTACCTGCAAAAAACCAGACCAGACAGACCCCCGCGAAGCAACTGATGAGTCATTATTTTCTTCTATTCCACTAGCCTTTGTGCACCCATTAGACAGTTGATTAGTGCTTAATTGTTCATCATTAGAGTGTTTTTCATTTGTTGGGCTTTATTGGGCCACTGTTCCGAATTTGGACTAATTTCACATTATTTGGCCTAATTTTTGTTTTTAATTATTTTTAGGTATTTGGGTGAAGCAATTTTGGAGCTTGGACATTAATATTTAGTTGAAGAAACTTTCCACATCATTGGCACATCATTTCCATGTCATTTCCACGTCAGCAAAGTCAATGGGTCAACATTTGAGGCCCATAGTGGCATTTTTGTAATTCTGCGGCTTATAATGGCAGTTTTGTAATTCTGAGTGGCATGGGTGATATGACCACGAATTAGGTCTGCATGAGAAGAAGGCAGCCGCTCATTCATCTTCAACCTCTCTTCAAAACCTCCATTTTCGTTCTCCAAGCTTCCATGGACGTCCCCCTTGCGGTTTTTCACGTTTTTGCTCAATTTTACCGTTTTTATGCATATTTGACAGCACCCATTGAGGGTTTTACGTTTGGAATTCGTTTTCTTGGTTGGGCAGTTCGGTTTGTGGATTTTATTGACTTAGAACAATACCCATTCATGGGGTTTTCACATTTATATATGATAACCCTGTTTTGAATTCCGTTTAAGCTTTGAAATCTCAATTTTTGCTCTTAAATTGCGTTTTCAGATTTGAAGGGTTCTTGGTTCTTGGTTCTTGGTTCTGATTTTTGTGATTTCAGTTTTGAAGTATTTAATTACTCATTTCCATGTCTAGCTAAATTCGTGTATTGACTCCTTGATGAAAAATGCAATGAAGCTTTGAGGTTGTGCTTGTTTTGTGAAATCTGCCATGTTTTTGTTCTGAATTCGTGGAATGCATGTGGTGAATCTGTCAATGCTTAATTTACAGAGTAATTGCATGTGTTTTGTTTAAGATACGTTCATGCTTAATGTATGTAGCTTGGCTGTCACGAATTTAAGGATGTCTGCATTGCTTAATTGCATAATGAAGCTAGATTGTAATTTTCGCTTAGTGAATTATTATCTAGTGGATTGAGACAAGGCAGGGTTGGTGTTAATTTGGTGGCCTATGATAAGTGAAATTGCGTTTGAATCAGGGATGTCAATACGGTTTTAGTCACTGTAGCATTTAAATTAATCTATTGATTAACATTCTGAATCTGTCTGCCAACCTTCCTGCCCCCTGTGTTTTATTGTTGTGTTCATCTGGAAAATTGGCTTTGAATGAAAATATTGGTCGTTGGCAGACGACTTGGTTCACTTTCATGTACTGCCAATCATTTCGTTCAAAGTAAAATTTTCAGTGTGTTTGTGTTCTGTGTTTTGGTGTGTGTGTAGTTCAAGTGTGGTTGAGTTGGTATATGTTCATTGTGATGATAATGTTGTGTTAAGTTCAGTGTCTGTTTCCATTCCTGTGTGTTTCTGTTTAGTGTAGTGAATAGTGTCGCGGCACGCATGAATAGTGTCATTTGTAGTAGTGAATAGTGTTTGAATAGTGTCCGAATCTGGCATTTAACTTCTGGATTTTTGTTTTGGTAGCTACCGAGCTTGTTTTAACTTGAAATTTTTTTTCCCCACTTCTAAGACGTTGAACTTGATAGGAAAAATAGCTAGAGCAATTGGTATGGTCTGAGTTAAGAGATTCAAAAAAATTTTGGACTGATTTTAAGTGAAACTTCAAAGGACCATAACTTTTGCTCTGGTTATCAGGTTTTTATCTTCTCCCACGCGCATGAACTAACCCCTAAACGGAATCTCTGCCGGCACACTTTAGAGCAAACCACAACCATTGACGGTTAAAAAAAGGGCCTGGAAAATCAAATTTCCGCTTGCGAAGCCGCCGTCCCGAACCAGATCGCCGCCATCGCGAGCCACCTACGCGAACACAACCAGATCGGTGTTGCGAGCCACCTCCGCTGCGACGAAACCAGAGCCAGCAGATGTCTCGCGAAACCAGGCTGCCACGACGAACCACCACACGTTGACGAAGCCACGCGTTGCAGAACCACTGCGAATCAGATCGACGACGAGGGCACTTTCTGACGCGAAATCCGCATCACTGCGGCGCCGGCCACCACGCAGCCACCTGCGACGAAAAAAGCTGCCTGGAGAAGACGCGAAACTAGACGCGAACACACCTACATTGCGAGAATCCTCCACCTCCGTTCCAAACAGAATCGCAGGCCACCGTGACAGAAATCGATGTCGATTGCGCCAATGCGACAGCCACCACGGTACCTGCAAAAAACCAGACCAGACAGACCCCCGCGAAGCAACTGATGAGTCATTATTTTCTTCTATTCCACTAGCCTTTGTGCACCCATTAGACAGTTGATTAGTGCTTAATTGTTCATCATTAGAGTGTTTTTCATTTGTTGGGCTTTATTGGGCCACTGTTCCGAATTTGGACTAATTTCACATTATTTGGCCTAATTTTTGTTTTTAATTATTTTTAGGTATTTGGGTGAAGCAATTTTGGAGCTTGGACATTAATATTTAGTTGAAGAAACTTTCCACATCATTGGCACATCATTTCCATGTCATATCCACGTCAGCAAAGTCAATGGGTCAACATTTGAGGCCCATAGTGGCATTTTTGTAATTCTGCGGCTTATAATGGCAGTTTTGTAATTCTGAGTGGCATGGGTGATATGACCACGAATTAGGTCTGCATGAGAAGAAGGCAGCCGCTCATTCATCTTCAACCTCTCTTCAAAACCTCCATTTTCGTTCTCCAAGCTTCCATGGACGTCCCCCTTGCGGTTTTTCACGTTTTTGGCTCATTTTTACCGTTTTTATGCATATTTGACAGCACCCATTGAGGGTTTTACGTTTGGAATTCGTTTTCTTGGTTGGGCAGTTCGGTTTGTGGATTTTATTGACTTAGAACAATACCCATTCATGGGGTTTTCACATTTATATATGATAACCCTGTTTTGAATTCCGTTTAAGCTTTGAAATCTCAATTTTTGCTCTTAAATTGCGTTTTCAGATTTGAAGGGTTCTTGGTTCTTGGTTCTTGGTTCTGATTTTTGTGATTTCAGTTTTGAAGTATTTAATTACTCATTTCCATGTCTAGCTAAATTCGTGTATTGACTCCTTGATGAAAAATGCAATGAAGCTTTGAGGTTGTGCTTGTTTTGTGAAATCTGCCATGTTTTTGTTCTGAATTCGTGGAATGCATGTGGTGAATCTGTCAATGCTTAATTTACAGAGTAATTGCATGTGTTTTGTTTAAGATACGTTCATGCTTAATGTATGTAGCTTGGCTGTCACGAATTTAAGGATGTCTGCATTGCTTAATTGCATAATGAAGCTAGATTGTAATTTTCGCTTAGTGAATTATTATCTAGTGGATTGAGACAAGGCAGGGTTGGTGTTAATTTGGTGGCCTATGATAAGTGAAATTGCGTTTGAATCAGGGATGTCAATACGGTTTTAGTCACTGTAGCATTTAAATTAATCTATTGATTAACATTCTGAATTTGTCTGCCAACCTTCCTGCCCCCTGTGTTTTATTGTTGTGTTCATCTGGAAAATTGGCTTTGAATGAAAATATTGGTCGTTGGCAGACGACTTGGTTCACTTTCATGTACTGCCAATCATTTCGTTCAAAGTAAAATTTTCAGTGTGTTTGTGTTCTGTGTTTTGGTGTGTGTGTAGTTCAAGTGTGGTTGAGTTGGTATATGTTCATTGTGATGATAATGTTGTGTTAAGTTCAGTGTCTGTTTCCATTCCTGTGTGTTTCTGTTTAGTGTAGTGAATAGTGTCGCGGCACGCATGAATAGTGTCATTTGTAGTAGTGAATAGTGTTTGAATAGTGTCCGAATCTGGCATTTAACTTCTGGATTTTTGTTTTGGTAGCTACCGAGCTTGTTTTAACTTGAAATTTTTTTTCCCCACTTCTAAGACGTTGAACTTGATAGGAAAAATAGCTAGAGCAATTGGTATGGTCTGAGTTAAGAGATTCAAAAAAATTTTGGACTGATTTTAAGTGAAACTTCAAAGGACCATAACTTTTGCTCTGGTTATCAGGTTTTTATCTTCTCCCACGCGCATGAACTAACCCCTAAACGGAATCTCTGCCGGCACACTTTAGAGCAAACCACAACCATTGACGGTTAAAAAAAGGGCCTGGAAAATCAAATTTCCGCTTGCGAAGCCGCCGTCCCGAACCAGATCGCCGCCATCGCGAGCCACCTACGCGAACACAACCAGATCGGTGTTGCGAGCCACCTCCGCTGCGACGAAACCAGAGCCAGCAGATGTCTCGCGAAACCAGGCTGCCACGACGAACCACCACACGTTGACGAAGCCACGCGTTGCAGAACCACTGCGAATCAGATCGACGACGAGGGCACTTTCTGACGCGAAATCCGCATCACTGCGGCGCCGGCCACCACGCAGCCACCTGCGACGAAAAAAGCTGCCTGGAGAAGACGCGAAACTAGACGCGAACACACCTACATTGCGAGAATCCTCCACCTCCGTTCCAAACAGAATCGCAGGCCACCGTGACAGAAATCGATGTCGATTGCGCCAATGCGACAGCCACCACGGTACCTGCAAAAAACCAGACCAGACAGACCCCCGCGAAGCAACTGATGAGTCATTATTTTCTTCTATTCCACTAGCCTTTGTGCACCCATTAGACAGTTGATTAGTGCTTAATTGTTCATCATTAGAGTGTTTTTCATTTGTTGGGCTTTATTGGGCCACTGTTCCGAATTTGGACTAATTTCACATTATTTGGCCTAATTTTTGTTTTTAATTATTTTTAGGTATTTGGGTGAAGCAATTTTGGAGCTTGGACATTAATATTTAGTTGAAGAAACTTTCCACATCATTGGCACATCATTTCCATGTCATATCCACGTCAGCAAAGTCAATGGGTCAACATTTGAGGCCCATAGTGGCATTTTTGTAATTCTGCGGCTTATAATGGCAGTTTTGTAATTCTGAGTGGCATGGGTGATATGACCACGAATTAGGTCTGCATGAGAAGAAGGCAGCCGCTCATTCATCTTCAACCTCTCTTCAAAACCTCCATTTTCGTTCTCCAAGCTTCCATGGACGTCCCCCTTGCGGTTTTTCACGTTTTTGGCTCATTTTTACCGTTTTTATGCATATTTGACAGCACCCATTGAGGGTTTTACGTTTGGAATTCGTTTTCTTGGTTGGGCAGTTCGGTTTGTGGATTTTATTGACTTAGAACAATACCCATTCATGGGGTTTTCACATTTATATATGATAACCCTGTTTTGAATTCCGTTTAAGCTTTGAAATCTCAATTTTTGCTCTTAAATTGCGTTTTCAGATTTGAAGGGTTCTTGGTTCTTGGTTCTTGGTTCTGATTTTTGTGATTTCAGTTTTGAAGTATTTAATTACTCATTTCCATGTCTAGCTAAATTCGTGTATTGACTCCTTGATGAAAAATGCAATGAAGCTTTGAGGTTGTGCTTGTTTTGTGAAATCTGCCATGTTTTTGTTCTGAATTCGTGGAATGCATGTGGTGAATCTGTCAATGCTTAATTTACAGAGTAATTGCATGTGTTTTGTTTAAGATACGTTCATGCTTAATGTATGTAGCTTGGCTGTCACGAATTTAAGGATGTCTGCATTGCTTAATTGCATAATGAAGCTAGATTGTAATTTTCGCTTAGTGAATTATTATCTAGTGGATTGAGACAAGGCAGGGTTGGTGTTAATTTGGTGGCCTATGATAAGTGAAATTGCGTTTGAATCAGGGATGTCAATACGGTTTTAGTCACTGTAGCATTTAAATTAATCTATTGATTAACATTCTGAATCTGTCTGCCAACCTTCCTGCCCCCTGTGTTTTATTGTTGTGTTCATCTGGAAAATTGGCTTTGAATGAAAATATTGGTCGTTGGCAGACGACTTGGTTCACTTTCATGTACTGCCAATCATTTCGTTCAAAGTAAAATTTTCAGTGTGTTTGTGTTTTGTGTTTTGGTGTGTGTGTAGTTCAAGTGTGGTTGAGTTGGTATATGTTCATTGTGATGATAATGTTGTGTTAAGTTCAGTGTCTGTTTCCATTCCTGTGTGTTTCTGTTTAGTGTAGTGAATAGTGTCGCGGCACGCATGAATAGTGTCATTTGTAGTAGTGAATAGTGTTTGAATAGTGTCCGAATCTGGCATTTAACTTCTGGATTTTTGTTTTGGTAGCTACCGAGCTTGTTTTAACTTGAAATTTTTTTTCCCCACTTCTAAGACGTTGAACTTGATAGGAAAAATAGCTAGAGCAATTGGTATGGTCTGAGTTAAGAGATTCAAAAAAATTTTGGACTGATTTTAAGTGAAACTTCAAAGGACCATAACTTTTGCTCTGGTTATCAGGTTTTTATCTTCTCCCACGCGCATGAACTAACCCCTAAACGGAATCTCTGCCGGCACACTTTAGAGCAAACCACAGCCATTGACGGTTAAAAAAAGGGCCTGGAAAATCAAATTTCCGCTTGCGAAGCCGCCGTCCCGAACCAGATCGCCGCCATCGCGAGCCACCTACGCGAACACAACCAGATCGGTGTTGCGAGCCACCTCCGCTGCGACGAAACCAGAGCCAGCAGATGTCTCGCGAAACCAGGCTGCCATGACGAACCACCACACGTTGACGAAGCCACGCGTTGCAGAACCACTGCGAATCAGATCGACGACGAGGGCACTTTCTGACGCGAAATCCGCATCACTGCGGCGCCGGCCACCACGCAGCCACCTGCGACGAAAAAAGCTGCCTGGAGAAGACGCGAAACTAGACGCGAACACACCTACATTGCGAGAATCCTCCACCTCCGTTCCAAACAGAACCGCAGGCCACCGTGACAGAAATCGATGTCGATTGCGCCAATGCGACAGCCACCACGGTACCTGCAAAAAACCAGACCAGACAGACCCCCGCGAAGCAACTGATGAGTCATTATTTTCTTCTATTCCACTAGCCTTTGTGCACCCATTAGACAGTTGATTAGTGCTTAATTGTTCATCATTAGAGTGTTTTTCATTTGTTGGGCTTTATTGGGCCACTGTTCCGAATTTGGACTAATTTCACATTATTTGGCCTAATTTTTGTTTTTAATTATTTTTAGGTATTTGGGTGAAGCAATTTTGGAGCTTGGACATTAATATTTAGTTGAAGAAACTTTCCACATCATTGGCACATCATTTCCATGTCATTTCCACGTCAGCAAAGTCAATGGGTCAACATTTGAGGCCCATAGTGGCATTTTTGTAATTCTGCGGCTTATAATGGCAGTTTTGTAATTCTGAGTGGCATGGGTGATATGACCACGAATTAGGTCTGCATGAGAAGAAGGCAGCCGCTCATTCATCTTCAACCTCTCTTCAAAACCTCCATTTTCGTTCTCCAAGCTTCCATGGACGTCCCCCTTGCGATTTTTCACGTTTTTGGCTCATTTTTACCGTTTTTATGCATATTTGACAGCACCCATTGAGGGTTTTACGTTTGGAATTCGTTTTCTTGGTTGGGCAGTTCGGTTTGTGGATTTTATTGACTTAGAACAATACCCATTCATGGGGTTTTCACATTTATATATGATAACCCTGTTTTGAATTCCGTTTAAGCTTTGAAATCTCAATTTTTGCTCTTAAATTGCGTTTTCAGATTTGAAGGGTTCTTGGTTCTTGGTTCTTGGTTCTGATTTTTGTGATTTCAGTTTTGAAGTATTTAATTACTCATTTCCATGTCTAGCTAAATTCGTGTATTGACTCCTTGATGAAAAATGCAATGAAGCTTTGAGGTTGTGCTTGTTTTGTGAAATCTGCCATGTTTTTGTTCTGAATTCGTGGAATGCATGTGGTGAATCTGTCAATGCTTAATTTACAGAGTAATTGCATGTGTTTTGTTTAAGATACGTTCATGCTTAATGTATGTAGCTTGGCTGTCACGAATTTAAGGATGTCTGCATTGCTTAATTGCATAATGAAGCTAGATTGTAATTTTCGCTTAGTGAATTATTATCTAGTGGATTGAGACAAGGCAGGGTTGGTGTTAATTTGGTGGCCTATGATAAGTGAAATTGCGTTTGAATCAGGGATGTCAATACGGTTTTAGTCACTGTAGCATTTAAATTAATCTATTGATTAACATTCTGAATCTGTCTGCCAACCTTCCTGCCCCCTGTGTTTTATTGTTGTGTTCATCTGGAAAATTGGCTTTGAATGAAAATATTGGTCGTTGGCAGACGACTTGGTTCACTTTCATGTACTGCCAATCATTTCGTTCAAAGTAAAATTTTCAGTGTGTTTGTGTTCTGTGTTTTGGTGTGTGTGTAGTTCAAGTGTGGTTGAGTTGGTATATGTTCATTGTGATGATAATGTTGTGTTAAGTTCAGTGTCTGTTTCCATTCCTGTGTGTTTCTGTTTAGTGTAGTGAATAGTGTCGCGGCACGCATGAATAGTGTCATTTGTAGTAGTGAATAGTGTTTGAATAGTGTCCGAATCTGGCATTTAACTTCTGGATTTTTGTTTTGGTAGCTACCGAGCTTGTTTTAACTTGAAATTTTTTTTCCCCACTTCTAAGACGTTGAACTTGATAGGAAAAATAGCTAGAACAATTGGTATGGTCTGAGTTAAGAGATTCAAAAAAATTTTGGACTGATTTTAAGTGAAACTTCAAAGGACCATAACTTTTGCTCTGGTTATCAGGTTTTTATCTTCTCCCACGCGCATGAACTAACCCCTAAACGGAATCTCTGCCGGCACACTTTAGAGCAAACCACAGCCATTGACGGTTAAAAAAAGGGCCTGGAAAATCAAATTTCCGCTTGCGAAGCCGCCGTCCCGAACCAGATCGCCGCCATCGCGAGCCACCTACGCGAACACAACCAGATCGGTGTTGCGAGCCACCTCCGCTGCGACGAAACCAGAGCCAGCAGATGTCTCGCGAAACCAGGCTGCCATGACGAACCACCACACGTTGACGAAGCCACGCGTTGCAGAACCACTGCGAATCAGATCGACGACGAGGGCACTTTCTGACGCGAAATCCGCATCACTGCGGCGCCGGCCACCACGCAGCCACCTGCGACGAAAAAAGCTGCCTGGAGAAGACGCGAAACTAGACGCGAACACACCTACATTGCGAGAATCCTCCACCTCCGTTCCAAACAGAACCGCAGGCCACCGTGACAGAAATCGATGTCGATTGCGCCAATGCGACAGCCACCACGGTACCTGCAAAAAACCAGACCAGACAGACCCCCGCGAAGCAACTGATGAGTCATTATTTTCTTCTATTCCACTAGCCTTTGTGCACCCATTAGACAGTTGATTAGTGCTTAATTGTTCATCATTAGAGTGTTTTTCATTTGTTGGGCTTTATTGGGCCACTGTTCCGAATTTGGACTAATTTCACATTATTTGGCCTAATTTTTGTTTTTAATTATTTTTAGGTATTTGGGTGAAGCAATTTTGGAGCTTGGACATTAATATTTAGTTGAAGAAACTTTCCACATCATTGGCACATCATTTCCATGTCATTTCCACGTCAGCAAAGTCAATGGGTCAACATTTGAGGCCCATAGTGGCATTTTTGTAATTCTGCGGCTTATAATGGCAGTTTTGTAATTCTGAGTGGCATGGGTGATATGACCACGAATTAGGTCTGCATGAGAAGAAGGCAGCCGCTCATTCATCTTCAACCTCTCTTCAAAACCTCCATTTTCGTTCTCCAAGCTTCCATGGACGTCCCCCTTGCGGTTTTTCACGTTTTTGGCTCATTTTTACCGTTTTTATGCATATTTGACAGCACCCATTGAGGGTTTTACGTTTGGAATTCGTTTTCTTGGTTGGGCAGTTCGGTTTGTGGATTTTATTGACTTAGAACAATACCCATTCATGGGGTTTTCACATTTATATATGATAACCCTGTTTTGAATTCCGTTTAAGCTTTGAAATCTCAATTTTTGCTCTTAAATTGCGTTTTCAGATTTGAAGGGTTCTTGGTTCTTGGTTCTTGGTTCTGATTTTTGTGATTTCAGTTTTGAAGTATTTAATTACTCATTTCCATGTCTAGCTAAATTCGTGTATTGACTCCTTGATGAAAAATGCAATGAAGCTTTGAGGTTGTGCTTGTTTTGTGAAATCTGCCATGTTTTTGTTCTGAATTCGTGGAATGCATGTGGTGAATCTGTCAATGCTTAATTTACAGAGTAATTGCATGTGTTTTGTTTAAGATACGTTCATGCTTAATGTATGTAGCTTGGCTGTCACGAATTTAAGGATGTCTGCATTGCTTAATTGCATAATGAAGCTAGATTGTAATTTTCGCTTAGTGAATTATTATCTAGTGGATTGAGACAAGGCAGGGTTGGTGTTAATTTGGTGGCCTATGATAAGTGAAATTGCGTTTGAATCAGGGATGTCAATACGGTTTTAGTCACTGTAGCATTTAAATTAATCTATTGATTAACATTCTGAATCTGTCTGCCAACCTTCCTGCCCCCTGTGTTTTATTGTTGTGTTCATCTGGAAAATTGGCTTTGAATGAAAATATTGGTCGTTGGCAGACGACTTGGTTCACTTTCATGTACTGCCAATCATTTCGTTCAAAGTAAAATTTTCAGTGTGTTTGTGTTCTGTGTTTTGGTGTGTGTGTAGTTCAAGTGTGGTTGAGTTGGTATATGTTCATTGTGATGATAATGTTGTGTTAAGTTCAGTGTCTGTTTCCATTTCTGTGTGTTTCTGTTTAGTGTAGTGAATAGTGTCGCGGCACGCATGAATAGTGTCATTTGTAGTAGTGAATAGTGTTTGAATAGTGTCCGAATCTGGCATTTAACTTCTGGATTTTTGTTTTGGTAGCTACCGAGCTTGTTTTAACTTGAAATTTTTTTTCCCCACTTCTAAGACGTTGAACTTGATAGGAAAAATAGCTAGAGCAATTGGTATGGTCTGAGTTAAGAGATTCAAAAAAATTTTGGACTGATTTTAAGTGAAACTTCAAAGGACCATAACTTTTGCTCTGGTTATCAGGTTTTTATCTTCTCCCACGCGCATGAACTAACCCCTAAACGGAATCTCTGCCGGCACACTTTAGAGCAAACCACAGCCATTGACGGTTAAAAAAAGGGCCTGGAAAATCAAATTTCCGCTTGCGAAGCCGCCGTCCCGAACCAGATCGCCGCCATCGCGAGCCACCTACGCGAACACAACCAGATCGGTGTTGCGAGCCACCTCCGCTGCGACGAAACCAGAGCCAGCAGATGTCTCGCGAAACCAGGCTGCCATGACGAACCACCACACGTTGACGAAGCCACGCGTTGCAGAACCACTGCCAATCAGATCGACGACGAGGGCACTTTCTGACGCGAAATCCGCATCACTGCGGCGCCGGCCACCACGCAGCCACCTGCGACGAAAAAAGCTGCCTGGAGAAGACGCGAAACTAGACGCGAACACACCTACATTGCGAGAATCCTCCACCTCCGTTCCAAACAGAACCGCAGGCCACCGTGACAGAAATCGATGTCGATTGCGCCAATGCGACAGCCACCACGGTACCTGCAAAAAACCAGACCAGACAGACCCCCGCGAAGCAACTGATGAGTCATTATTTTCTTCTATTCCACTAGCCTTTGTGCACCCATTAGACAGTTGATTAGTGCTTAATTGTTCATCATTAGAGTGTTTTTCATTTGTTGGGCTTTATTGGGCCACTGTTCCGAATTTGGACTAATTTCACATTATTTGGCCTAATTTTTGTTTTTAATTATTTTTAGGTATTTGGGTGAAGCAATTTTGGAGCTTGGACATTAATATTTAGTTGAAGAAACTTTCCACATCATTGGCACATCATTTCCATGTCATTTCCACGTCAGCAAAGTCAATGGGTCAACATTTGAGGCCCATAGTGGCATTTTTGTAATTCTGCGGCTTATAATGGAAGTTTTGTAATTCTGAGTGGCATGGGTGATATGACCACGAATTAGGTCTGCATGAGAAGAAGGCAGCCGCTCATTCATCTTCAACCTCTCTTCAAAACCTCCATTTTCGTTCTCCAAGCTTCCATGGACGTCCCCCTTGCGGTTTTTCACGTTTTTGGCTCATTTTTACCGTTTTTATGCATATTTGACAGCACCCATTGAGGGTTTTACGTTTGGAATTCGTTTTCTTGGTTGGGCAGTTCGGTTTGTGGATTTTATTGACTTAGAACAATACCCATTCATGGGGTTTTCACATTTATATATGATAACCCTGTTTTGAATTCCGTTTAAGCTTTGAAATCTCAATTTTTGCTCTTAAATTGCGTTTTCAGATTTGAAGGGTTCTTGGTTCTTGGTTCTTGGTTCTGATTTTTGTGATTTCAGTTTTGAAGTATTTAATTACTCATTTCCATGTCTAGCTAAATTCGTGTATTGACTCCTTGATGAAAAATGCAATGAAGCTTTGAGGTTGTGCTTGTTTTGTGAAATCTGCCATGTTTTTGTTCTGAATTCGTGGAATGCATGTGGTGAATCTGTCAATGCTTAATTTACAGAGTAATTGCATGTGTTTTGTTTAAGATACGTTCATGCTTAATGTATGTAGCTTGGCTGTCACGAATTTAAGGATGTCTGCATTGCTTAATTGCATAATGAAGCTAGATTGTAATTTTCGCTTAGTGAATTATTATCTAGTGGATTGAGACAAGGCAGGGTTGGTGTTAATTTGGTGGCCTATGATAAGTGAAATTGCGTTTGAATCAGGGATGTCAATACGGTTTTAGTCACTGTAGCATTTAAATTAATCTATTGATTAACATTCTGAATCTGTCTGCCAACCTTCCTGCCCCCTGTGTTTTATTGTTGTGTTCATCTGGAAAATTGGCTTTGAATGAAAATATTGGTCGTTGGCAGACGACTTGGTTCACTTTCATGTACTGCCAATCATTTCGTTCAAAGTAAAATTTTCAGTGTGTTTGTGTTCTGTGTTTTGGTGTGTGTGTAGTTCAAGTGTGGTTGAGTTGGTATATGTTCATTGTGATGATAATGTTGTGTTAAGTTCAGTGTCTGTTTCCATTCCTGTGTGTTTCTGTTTAGTGTAGTGAATAGTGTCGCGGCACGCATGAATAGTGTCATTTGTAGTAGTGAATAGTGTTTGAATAGTGTCCGAATCTGGCATTTAACTTCTGGATTTTTGTTTTGGTAGCTACCGAGCTTGTTTTAACTTGAAATTTTTTTTCCCCACTTCTAAGACGTTGAACTTGATAGGAAAAATAGCTAGAGCAATTGGTATGGTCTGAGTTAAGAGATTCAAAAAAATTTTGGACTGATTTTAAGTGAAACTTCAAAGGACCATAACTTTTGCTCTGGTTATCAGGTTTTTATCTTCTCCCACGCGCATGAACTAACCCCTAAACGGAATCTCTGCCGGCACACTTTAGAGCAAACCACAGCCATTGACGGTTAAAAAAAGGGCCTGGAAAATCAAATTTCCGCTTGTGAAGCCGCCGTCCCGAACCAGATCGCCGCCATCGCGAGCCACCTAAGCGAACACAACCAGATCGGTGTTGCGAGCCACCTCCGCTGCGACGAAACCAGAGCCAGCAGATGTCTCGCGAAACCAGGCTGCCATGACGAACCACCACACGTTGACGAAGCCACACGTTGCAGAACCACTGCGAATCAGATCGACGACGAGGGCACTTTCTGACGCGAAATCCGCATCACTGCGGCGCCGGCCACCACGCAGCCACCTGCGACGAAAAAAGCTGCCTAGAGAAGACGCGAAACTAGACGCGAACACACCTACATTGCGAGAATCCTCCACCTCCGTTCCAAACAGAACCGCAGGCCACCGTGACAGAAATCGATGTCGATTGCGCCAATGCGACAGCCACCACGGTACCTGCAAAAAACCAGACCAGACAGACCCCCGCGAAGCAACTGATGAGTCATTATTTTCTTCTATTCCACTAGCCTTTGTGCACCCATTAGACAGTTGATTAGTGCTTAATTGTTCATCATTAGAGTGTTTTTCATTTGTTGGGCTTTATTGGGCCACTGTTCCGAATTTGGACTAATTTCACATTATTTGGCCTAATTTTTGTTTTTAATTATTTTTAGGTATTTGGGTGAAGCAATTTTGGAGCTTGGACATTAATATTTAGTTGAAGAAACTTTCCACATCATTGGCACATCATTTCCATGTCATTTCCACGTCAGCAAAGTCAATGGGTCAACATTTGAGGCCCATAGTGGCATTTTTGTAATTCTGCGGCTTATAATGGCAGTTTTGTAATTCTGAGTGGCATGGGTGATATGACCACGAATTAGGTCTGCATGAGAAGAAGGCAGCCGCTCATTCATCTTCAACCTCTCTTCAAAACCTCCATTTTCGTTCTCCAAGCTTCCATGGACGTCCCCCTTGCGGTTTTTCACGTTTTTGGCTCATTTTTACCGTTTTTATGCATATTTGACAGCACCCATTGAGGGTTTTACGTTTGGAATTCGTTTTCTTGGTTGGGCAGTTCGGTTTGTGGATTTTATTGACTTAGAACAATACCCATTCATGGGGTTTTCACATTTATATATGATAACCCTGTTTTGAATTCCGTTTAAGCTTTGAAATCTCAATTTTTGCTCTTAAATTGCGTTTTCAGATTTGAAGGGTTCTTGGTTCTTGGTTCTTGGTTCTGATTTTTGTGATTTCAGTTTTGAAGTATTTAATTACTCATTTCCATGTCTAGCTAAATTCGTGTATTGACTCCTTGATGAAAAATGCAATGAAGCTTTGAGGTTGTGCTTGTTTTGTGAAATCTGCCATGTTTTTGTTCTGAATTCGTGGAATGCATGTGGTGAATCTGTCAATGCTTAATTTACAGAGTAATTGCATGTGTTTTGTTTAAGATACGTTCATGCTTAATGTATGTAGCTTGGCTGTCACGAATTTAAGGATGTCTGCATTGCTTAATTGCATAATGAAGCTAGATTGTAATTTTCGCTTAGTGAATTATTATCTAGTGGATTGAGACAAGGCAGGGTTGGTGTTAATTTGGTGGCCTATGATAAGTGAAATTGCGTTTGAATCAGGGATGTCAATACGGTTTTAGTCACTGTAGCATTTAAATTAATCTATTGATTAACATTCTGAATCTGTCTGCCAACCTTCCTCCCCCCTGTGTTTTATTGTTGTGTTCATCTGGAAAATTGGCTTTGAACGAAAATATTGGTCGTTGGGAGACGACTTGGTTCACTTTCATGTACTGCCAATCATTTCGTTCAAAGTAAAATTTTCAGTGTGTTTGTGTTCTGTGTTTTGGTGTGTGTGTAGTTCAAGTGTGGTTGAGTTGGTATATGTTCATTGTGATGATAATGTTGTGTTAAGTTCAGTGTCTGTTTCCATTCCTGTGTGTTTCTGTTTAGTGTAGTGAATAGTGTCGCGGCACGCATGAATAGTGTCATTTGTAGTAGTGAATAGTGTTTGAATAGTGTCCGAATCTGGCATTTAACTTCTGGATTTTTGTTTTGGTAGCTACCGAGCTTGTTTTAACTTGAAATTTTTTTTCCCCACTTCTAAGACGTTGAACTTGATAGGAAAAATAGCTAGAGCAATTGGTATGGTCTGAGTTAAGAGATTCAAAAAAATTTTGGACTGATTTTAAGTGAAACTTCAAAGGACCATAGCTTTTGCTCTGGTTATCAGGTTTTTATCTTCTCCCACGCGCATGAACTAACCCCTAAACGGAATCTCTGCCGGCACACTTTAGAGCAAACGACAACCATTGACGGCCAAAAAAAGGGCCTGGAAAATCAAATTGCCGCTTGCGAAGCCGCCGTCCCGAACCAGATCGCCGCCATCGCGAGCCACCTACGCGAACACAACCAGATCGGTGTTGCGAGCCACCTCCGCTGCGACGAAACCAGAGCCAGCAGATGTCTCGCGAAACCAGGCTGCCATGACGAACCACCACACGTTGACGAAGCCACGCGTTGCAGAACCACTGCGAATCAGATCGACGACGAGGGCACTTTCTGACGCGAAATCCGCATCACTGCGGCGCCGGCCACCACGCAGCCACCTGCGACGAAAAAAGCTGCCTAGAGAAGACGCGAAACTAGACGCGAACACACCTACATTGCGAGAATCCTCCACCTCCGTTCCAAACAGAACCGCAGGCCACCGTGACAGAAATCGATGTCGATTGCGCCAATGCGACAGCCACCACGGTACCTGCAAAAAACCAGACCAGACAGAGCCCCGCGAAGCAACTGATGAGTCATTATTTTCTTCTATTCCACTAGCCTTTGGGCACCCATTAGACAGTTGATTAGTGCTTAATTGTTCATCATTAGAGTGTTTTTCATTTGTTGGGCTTTATTGGGCCACTGTTCCGAATTTGGACTAATTTCACATTATTTGGCCTAATTTTTGTTTTTAATTATTTTTAGGTATTTGGGTGAAGCAATTTTGGAGCTTGGACATTAATATTTAGTTGAAGAAACTTTCCACATCATTGGCACATCATTTCCATGTCATTTCCACGTCAGCAAAGTCAATGGGTCAACATTTGAGGCCCATAGTGGCATTTTTGTAATTCTGCGGCTTATAATGGCAGTTTTGTAATTCTGAGTGGCATGGGTGATATGACCACGAATTAGGTCTGCATGAGAAGAAGGCAGCCGCTCATTCATCTTCAACCTCTCTTCAAAACCTCCATTTTCGTTCTCCAAGCTTCCATGGACGTCCCCCTTGCGGTTTTTCACGTTTTTGGCTCATTTTTACCGTTTTTATGCATATTTGACAGCACCCATTGAGGGTTTTACGTTTGGAATTCGTTTTCTTGGTTGGGCAGTTCGGTTTGTGGATTTTATTGACTTAGAACAATACCCATTCATGGGGTTTTCACATTTATATATGATAACCCTGTTTTGAATTCCGTTTAAGCTTTGAAATCTCAATTTTTGCTCTTAAATTGCGTTTTCAGATTTGAAGGGTTCTTGGTTCTTGGTTCTTGGTTCTGATTTTTGTGATTTCAGTTTTGAAGTATTTAATTACTCATTTCCATGTCTAGCTAAATTCGTGTATTGACTCCTTGATGAAAAATGCAATGAAGCTTTGAGGTTGTGC
Organism: Vigna unguiculata; assembly: GCF_037176805.1. NCBI lineage: Eukaryota > Viridiplantae > Streptophyta > Magnoliopsida > Fabales > Fabaceae > Vigna > Vigna unguiculata. The sequence continues at coordinate 36,715,151 of NC_140792.1, read as the reverse complement.
TTGTTTTGTGAAATCTGCCATGTTTTTGTTCTGAATTCGTGGAATGCATGTGGTGAATCTGTCAATGCTTAATTTACAGAGTAATTGCATGTGTTTTGTTTAAGATACGTTCATGCTTAATGTATGTAGCTTGGCTGTCACGAATTTAAGGATGTCTGCATTGCTTAATTGCATAATGAAGCTAGATTGTAATTTTCGCTTAGTGAATTATTATCTAGTGGATTGAGACAAGGCAGGGTTGGTGTTAATTTGGTGGCCTATGATAAGTGAAATTGCGTTTGAATCAGGGATGTCAATACGGTTTTAGTCACTGTAGCATTTAAATTAATCTATTGATTAACATTCTGAATCTGTCTGCCAACCTTCCTCCCCCCTGTGTTTTATTGTTGTGTTCATCTGGAAAATTGGCTTTGAACGAAAATATTGGTCGTTGGGAGACGACTTGGTTCACTTTCATGTACTGCCAATCATTTCGTTCAAAGTAAAATTTTCAGTGTGTTTGTGTTCTGTGTTTTGGTGTGTGTGTAGTTCAAGTGTGGTTGAGTTGGTATATGTTCATTGTGATGATAATGTTGTGTTAAGTTCAGTGTCTGTTTCCATTCCTGTGTGTTTCTGTTTAGTGTAGTGAATAGTGTCGCGGCACGCATGAATAGTGTCATTTGTAGTAGTGAATAGTGTTTGAATAGTGTCCGAATCTGGCATTTAACTTCTGGATTTTTGTTTTGGTAGCTACCGAGCTTGTTTTAACTTGAAATTTTTTTTCCCCACTTCTAAGACGTTGAACTTGATAGGAAAAATAGCTAGAGCAATTGGTATGGTCTGAGTTAAGAGATTCAAAAAAATTTTGGACTGATTTTAAGTGAAACTTCAAAGGACCATAGCTTTTGCTCTGGTTATCAGGTTTTTATCTTCTCCCACGCGCATGAACTAACCCCTAAACGGAATCTCTGCCGGCACACTTTAGAGCAAACGACAACCATTGACGGCCAAAAAAAGGGCCTGGAAAATCAAATTGCCGCTTGCGAAGCCGCCGTCCCGAACCAGATCGCCGCCATCGCGAGCCACCTACGCGAACACAACCAGATCGGTGTTGCGAGCCACCTCCGCTGCGACGAAACCAGAGCCAGCAGATGTCTCGCGAAACCAGGCTGCCATGACGAACCACCACACGTTGACGAAGCCACGCGTTGCAGAACCACTGCGAATCAGATCGACGACGAGGGCACTTTCTGACGCGAAATCCGCATCACTGCGGCGCCGGCCACCACGCAGCCACCTGCGACGAAAAAAGCTGCCTAGAGAAGACGCGAAACTAGACGCGAACACACCTACATTGCGAGAATCCTCCACCTCCGTTCCAAACAGAACCGCAGGCCACCGTGACAGAAATCGATGTCGATTGCGCCAATGCGACAGCCACCACGGTACCTGCAAAAAACCAGACCAGACAGAGCCCCGCGAAGCAACTGATGAGTCATTATTTTCTTCTATTCCACTAGCCTTTGGGCACCCATTAGACAGTTGATTAGTGCTTAATTGTTCATCATTAGAGTGTTTTTCATTTGTTGGGCTTTATTGGGCCACTGTTCCGAATTTGGACTAATTTCACATTATTTGGCCTAATTTTTGTTTTTAATTATTTTTAGGTATTTGGGTGAAGCAATTTTGGAGCTTGGACATTAATATTTAGTTGAAGAAACTTTCCACATCATTGGCACATCATTTCCATGTCATTTCCACGTCAGCAAAGTCAATGGGTCAACATTTGAGGCCCATAGTGGCATTTTTGTAATTCTGCGGCTTATAATGGCAGTTTTGTAATTCTGAGTGGCATGGGTGATATGACCACGAATTAGGTCTGCATGAGAAGAAGGCAGCCGCTCATTCATCTTCAACCTCTCTTCAAAACCTCCATTTTCGTTCTCCAAGCTTCCATGGACGTCCCCCTTGCGGTTTTTCACGTTTTTGGCTCATTTTTACCGTTTTTATGCATATTTGACAGCACCCATTGAGGGTTTTACGTTTGGAATTCGTTTTCTTGGTTGGGCAGTTCGGTTTGTGGATTTTATTGACTTAGAACAATACCCATTCATGGGGTTTTCACATTTATATATGATAACCCTGTTTTGAATTCCGTTTAAGCTTTGAAATCTCAATTTTTGCTCTTAAATTGCGTTTTCAGATTTGAAGGGTTCTTGGTTGTTGGTTCTTGGTTCTGATTTTTGTGATTTCAGTTTTGAAGTATTTAATTACTCATTTCCATGTCTAGCTAAATTCGTGTATTGACTCCTTGATGAAAAATGCAATGAAGCTTTGAGGTTGTGCTTGTTTTGTGAAATCTGCCATGTTTTTGTTCTGAATTCGTGGAATGCATGTGGTGAATCTGTCAATGCTTAATTTACAGAGTAATTGCATGTGTTTTGTTTAAGATACGTTCATGCTTAATGTATGTAGCTTGGCTGTCACGAATTTAAGGATGTCTGCATTGCTTAATTGCATAATGAAGCTAGATTGTAATTTTCGCTTAGTGAATTATTATCTAGTGGATTGAGACAAGGCAGGGTTGGTGTTAATTTGGTGGCCTATGATAAGTGAAATTGCGTTTGAATCAGGGATGTCAATACGGTTTTAGTCACTGTAGCATTTAAATTAATCTATTGATTAACATTCTGAATCTGTCTGCCAACCTTCCTCCCCCCTGTGTTTTATTGTTGTGTTCATCTGGAAAATTGGCTTTGAACGAAAATATTGGTCGTTGGGAGACGACTTGGTTCACTTTCATGTACTGCCAATCATTTCGTTCAAAGTAAAATTTTCAGTGTGTTTGTGTTCTGTGTTTTGGTGTGTGTGTAGTTCAAGTGTGGTTGAGTTGGTATATGTTCATTGTGATGATAATGTTGTGTTAAGTTCAGTGTCTGTTTCCATTCCTGTGTGTTTCTGTTTAGTGTAGTGAATAGTGTCGCGGCACGCATGAATAGTGTCATTTGTAGTAGTGAATAGTGTTTGAATAGTGTCCGAATCTGGCATTTAACTTCTGGATTTTTGTTTTGGTAGCTACCGAGCTTGTTTTAACTTGAAATTTTTTTTCCCCACTTCTAAGACGTTGAACTTGATAGGAAAAATAGCTAGAGCAATTGGTATGGTCTGAGTTAAGAGATTCAAAAAAATTTTGGACTGATTTTAAGTGAAACTTCAAAGGACCATAACTTTTGCTCTGGTTATCAGGTTTTTATCTTCTCCCACGCGCATGAACTAACCCCTAAACGGAATCTCTGCCGGCACACTTTAGAGCAAACGACAACCATTGACGGCCAAAAAAAGGGCCTGGAAAATCAAATTGCCGCTTGCGAAGCCGCCGTCCCGAACCAGATCGCCGCCGTCGCGAGCCACCTACGCGAACAGAACCAGATCGGTGTTGCGAGTCACCTCCGCTGCGACGAAACCAGAGCCAGCAAATGTCTCGCGAAACCAGGCTGCCACGACGAACCACCACACGTTGACGAAGCCACGCGTTGCAGAACCACTGCGAATCAGATCGACGACGAGGGCACTTTCTGATGCGAAATCCCCATCACTGCGGCGCCGGCCACCACGCAGCCACCTGCGACGAAAAAAGCTGCCTGGAGAAGACGCGAAACCAGACGCGAACACACCTACATTGCGAGAATCCTCCACCTCCGTTCCAAACAGAACCGCAGGCCACCGTGACAGAAATCAATGTAGATTGCGCCAGTGCGACAGCCACCACGGTACCTGCAAAAAACCAGACCAGACAGACCCCCGCAAAGCAACTGATGAGTCATTATTTTCTTCTATTCCACTAGCCTTTGTGCACCCATTAGACAGTTGATTAGTGCTTAATTGTTCATCATTAGAGTGTTTTTCATCTATTGGGCTTTATTGGGCCACTGTTCCGAATTTGGACTAATTTCACATTATTTGGCCTAATTTTTGTTTTTAATTATTTTTAGGTATTTGGGTGAAGCAATTTTGGAGCTTGGACATTAATATTTAGTTGAAGAAACTTTCCACATCATTGCCACATCATTTCCATGTCATTTCCACGTCAGCAAAGTCAATGGGTCAACATTTGAGGCCCATAGTGGCATTTTTGTAATTCTGCGGCTTATAATGGCAGTTTTGTAATTCTGAGTGGCATGGGTGATATGACCACGAATTAGGTCTGCATGAGAAGAAGGCAGCCGCTCATTCATCTTCAACCTCTCTTCAAAACCTCCATTTTCGTTCTCCAAGCTTCCATGGACGTCCCCTTTGCGGTTTTTCACGTTTTTGGCTCATTTTTACCGTTTTTATGCATATTTGACAGCACCCATTGAGGGTTTTACGTTTGGAATTCGTTTTCTTGGTTGGGCAGTTCGGTTTGTGGATTTTATTGACTTGGAACAATACCCATTCATGGGGTTTTCGCATTTATATATGATAACACTGTTTTGCATTCCATTTAAGCTTTGAAATCTCAATTTTTGCTCTTAAATTGCGTTTTCAGATTTGAAGGGTTCTTGGTTCTTGGTTCTTGGTTCTGATTTTTGTGATTTCAGTTTTGAAGTGTTTAATTACTCATTTCCATGTCTAGCTAAATTCGTGTATTGACTCCTTGATGAAAAATGCAATGAAGCTTTGAGGTTGTGCTTGTTTTGTGAAATCTGCCATGTTTTTGTTCTGAATTCGTGGAATGCATGTGGTGAATCTGTCAATGCTTAATTTACAGAGTAATTGCATGTGTTTTGTTTAAGATACGTTCATGCTTAATGTATGTAGCTTGGCTGTCACGAATTTAAGGATGTCTGCATTGCTTAATTGCATAATGAAGCTAGATTGTAATTTTCGCTTAGTGAATTATTATCTAGTGGATTGAGACAAGGCAGGGTTGGTGTTAATTTGGTGGCCTATGATAAGTGAAATTGCGTTTGAATCAGGGATGTCAATACGGTTTTAGTCACTGTAGCATTTAAATTAATCTATTGATTAACATTCTGAATCTGTCTGCCAACCTTCCTCCCCCCTGTGTTTTATTGTTGTGTTCATCTGGAAAATTGGCTTTGAATGAAAATATTGGTCGTTGGGAGACGACTTGGTTCACTTTCATGTACTGCCAATCATTTCGTTCAAAGTAAAATTTTCAGTGTGTTTGTGTTCTGTGTTTTGGTGTGTGTGTAGTTCAAGTGTGGTTGAGTTGGTATATGTTCATTGTGATGATAATGTTGTGTTAAGTTCAGTGTCTGTTTCCATTCCTGTGTGTTTCTGTTTAGTGTAGTGAATAGTGTCGCGGCACGCATGAATAGTGTCATTTGTAGTAGTGAATAGTGTTTGAATAGTGTCCGAATCTGGCATTTAACTTCTGGATTTTTGTTTTGGTAGCTACCGAGCTTGTTTTAACTTGAAATTTTTTTTCCCCACTTCTAAGACGTTGAACTTGATAGGAAAAATAGCTAGAGCAATTGGTATGGTCTGAGTTAAGAGATTCAAAAAAATTTTGGACTGATTTTAAGTGAAACTTCAAAGGACCATAACTTTTGCTCTGGTTATCAGGTTTTTATCTTCTCCCACGCGCATGAACTAACCCCTAAACGGAATCTCTGCCGGCACACTTTAGAGCAAACGACAACCATTGACGGCCAAAAAAAGGGCCTGGAAAATCAAATTGCCGCTTGCGAAGCCGCCGTCCCGAACCAGATCGCCGCCGTCGCGAGCCACCTACGCGAACAGAACCAGATCGGTGTTGCGAGTCACCTCCGCTGCGACGAAACCAGAGCCAGCAAATGTCTCGCGAAACCAGGCTGCCACGACGAACCACCACACGTTGACGAAGCCACGCGTTGCAGAACCACTGCGAATCAGATCGACGACGAGGGCACTTTCTGATGCGAAATCCCCATCACTGCGGCGCCGGCCACCACGCAGCCACCTGCGACGAAAAAAGCTGCCTGGAGAAGACGCGAAACCAGACGCGAACACACCTACATTGCGAGAATCCTCCACCTCCGTTCCAAACAGAACCGCAGGCCACCGTGACAGAAATCAATGTAGATTGCGCCAGTGCGACAGCCACCACGGTACCTGCAAAAAACCAGACCAGACAGACCCCCGCAAAGCAACTGATGAGTCATTATTTTCTTCTATTCCACTAGCCTTTGTGCACCCATTAGACAGTTGATTAGTGCTTAATTGTTCATCATTAGAGTGTTTTTCATCTATTGGGCTTTATTGGGCCACTGTTCCGAATTTGGACTAATTTCACATTATTTGGCCTAATTTTTGTTTTTAATTATTTTTAGGTATTTGGGTGAAGCAATTTTGGAGCTTGGACATTAATATTTAGTTGAAGAAACTTTCCACATCATTGCCACATCATTTCCATGTCATTTCCACGTCAGCAAAGTCAATGGGTCAACATTTGAGGCCCATAGTGGCATTTTTGTAATTCTGCGGCTTATAATGGCAGTTTTGTAATTCTGAGTGGCATGGGTGATATGACCACGAATTAGGTCTGCATGAGAAGAAGGCAGCCGCTCATTCATCTTCAACCTCTCTTCAAAACCTCCATTTTCGTTCTCCAAGCTTCCATGGACGTCCCCTTTGCGGTTTTTCACGTTTTTGGCTCATTTTTACCGTTTTTATGCATATTTGACAGCACCCATTGAGGGTTTTACGTTTGGAATTCGTTTTCTTGGTTGGGCAGTTCGGTTTGTGGATTTTATTGACTTGGAACAATACCCATTCATGGGGTTTTCGCATTTATATATGATAACACTGTTTTGCATTCCATTTAAGCTTTGAAATCTCAATTTTTGCTCTTAAATTGCGTTTTCAGATTTGAAGGGTTCTTGGTTCTTGGTTCTTGGTTCTGATTTTTGTGATTTCAGTTTTGAAGTGTTTAATTACTCATTTCCATGTCTAGCTAAATTCGTGTATTGACTCCTTGATGAAAAATGCAATGAAGCTTTGAGGTTGTGCTTGTTTTGTGAAATCTGCCATGTTTTTGTTCTGAATTCGTGGAATGCATGTGGTGAATCTGTCAATGCTTAATTTACAGAGTAATTGCATGTGTTTTGTTTAAGATACGTTCATGCTTAATGTATGTAGCTTGGCTGTCACGAGTTTAAGGATGTGTGCATTGCTTAATTGCATAATGAAGCTAGATTGTAATTTTCGCTTAGTGAATTATTATCTAGTGGATTGAGACAAGGCAGGGTTGGTGTTAATTTGGTGGCCTATGATAAGTGAAATTACGTTTGAATCAGGGATGTCAATACGGTTTTAGTCACTGTAGCATTTAAATTAATCTATTGATTAGCATTCTGAATCTGTCTGCCAACCCCCCTCCCCCCTGTGTTTTATTGTTGTGTTCATCTGGAAAATTGGCTTTGAATGAAAATATTGGTCGTTGGGAGACGACTTGGTTCACTTTCATGTACTGCATTTAATATGTTTTAATTTGGTGGGGTACGGCCTCTATCAAATTTGGCGCCGTTGCCGGGGACCAATCGTTTCGTTCAAAGTAAAATTTTCAGTGTGTTTGTGTTCTGTGTTTTGGTGTGTGTGTAGTTCAAGTGTGGTTGAGTTGGTATATGTTCATTGTGATGTTAATGTTGTGTTAAGTTCAGTGTCTGTTTCCATTCCTGTGTGTTTCTGTTTAGTGTAGTGAATAGTGTCGCGGCGCGCATGAATAGTGTCATTTGTAGTAGTGAATAGTGTTTGAATAGTGTCCGAATCTGGCATTTAACTTCTGGATTTTTGTTTTGGTAGCTACGGAGCTTGTTTTAACTTGAAATTTTTTTCCCCACTTCTAAGACGTTGAACTTGATAGGAAAAATAGCTAGAGCAATTGGTATGGTCTGAGTTAAGAGATTCAAAAAAATTTTGGACTGATTTTAAGTGAAACTTCAAAGGACCATAACTTTTGCTCTGGTTATCAGGTTTTTATCTTCTCCCACGCGCATGAACTAACCCCTAAACGGAATCTCTGCCGGCACACTTTAGAGCAAACCACAGCCATTGACGGCCAAAAAAAGGGCCTGGAAAATCAAATTGCCGCTTGCGAAGCCACTGTCCCGAACCAGATCGCCGCCGTCGCGAGCCACCTACGCGAACAGAACCAGATCGGTGTTGCGAGCCACCTCCGCTGCGACGAAACCAGAGCCAGCAGATGTCTCGCGAAACCAGGCTGCCACGACGAACCACCACACGTTGACGAAGCCACGCGTTGCAGAACCACTGCGAATCAGATCGACGACGAGGGCACTTTCTGACGCGAAATCCCCATCACTGCGGCGCCGGCCACCACGCAGCCACCTGCGACGAAAAAAGCTGCCTAGAGAAGACGCGAAACTAGACGCGAACACACCTACATTGCGAGAATCCTCCACCTCCGTTCCAAACAGAACCGCAGGCCACCGTGACAGAAATCGATGTCGATTGCGCCAATGCGACAGCCACCACGGTACCTGCAAAAAACCAGACCAGACAGACCCCCGCGAAGCAACTGATGAGTCATTATTTTCTTCTATTCCACTAGCCTTTGTGCACCCATTAGACAGTTGATTAGTGCTTAATTGTTCATCATTAGAGTGTTTTTCATTTGTTGGGCTTTATTGGGCCACTGTTCCGAATTTGGACTAATTTCACATTATTTGGCCTAATTTTTGTTTTTAATTATTTTTAGGTATTTGGGTGAAGCAATTTTGGAGCTTGGACATTAATATTTAGTTGAAGAAACTTTCCACATCATTGGCACATCATTTCCATGTCATTTCCACGTCAGCAAAGTCAATGGGTCAACATTTGAGGCCCATAGTGGCATTTTTGTAATTCTGCGGCTTATAATGGCAGTTTTGTAATTCTGAGTGGCATGGGTGATATGACCACGAATTAGGTCTGCATGAGAAGAAGGCAGCCGCTCATTCATCTTCAACCTCTCTTCAAAACCTCCATTTTCGTTCTCCAAGCTTCCATGGACGTCCCCCTTGCGGTTTTTCACGTTTTTGGCTCATTTTTACCGTTTTTATGCATATTTGACAGCACCCATTGAGGGTTTTACGTTTGGAATTCGTTTTCTTGGTTGGGCAGTTCGGTTTGTGGATTTTATTGACTTAGAACAATACCCATTCATGGGGTTTTCACATTTATATATGATAACCCTGTTTTGAATTCCGTTTAAGCTTTGAAATCTCAATTTTTGCTCTTAAATTGCGTTTTCAGATTTGAAGGGTTCTTGGTTCTTGGTTCTTGGTTCTGATTTTTGTGATTTCAGTTTTGAAGTATTTAATTACTCATTTCCATGTCTAGCTAAATTCGTGTATTGACTCCTTGATGAAAAATGCAATGAAGCTTTGAGGTTGTGCTTGTTTTGTGAAATCTGCCATGTTTTTGTTCTGAATTCGTGGAATGCATGTGGTGAATCTGTCAATGCTTAATTTACAGAGTAATTGCATGTGTTTTGTTTAAGATACGTTCATGCTTAATGTATGTAGCTTGGCTGTCACGAATTTAAGGATGTCTGCATTGCTTAATTGCATAATGAAGCTAGATTGTAATTTTCGCTTAGTGAATTATTATCTAGTGGATTGAGACAAGGCAGGGTTGGTGTTAATTTGGTGGCCTATGATAAGTGAAATTGCGTTTGAATCAGGGATGTCAATACGGTTTTAGTCACTGTAGCATTTAAATTAATCTATTGATTAACATTCTGAATCTGTCTGCCAACCTTCCTCCCCCCTGTGTTTTATTGTTGTGTTCATCTGGAAAATTGGCTTTGAATGAAAATATTGGTCGTTGGGAGACGACTTGGTTCACTTTCATGTACTGCCAATCATTTCGTTCAAAGTAAAATTTTCAGTGTGTTTGTGTTCTGTGTTTTGGTGTGTGTGTAGTTCAAGTGTGGTTGAGTTGGTATATGTTCATTGTGATGATAATGTTGTGTTAAGTTCAGTGTCTGTTTCCATTCCTGTGTGTTTTTGTTTAGTGTAGTGAATAGTGTCGCGGCAAGCATGAATAGTGTCATTTGTAGTAGTGAATAGTGTTTGAATAGTGTCCGAATCTGGCATTTAACTTCTGGATTTTTGTTTTGGTAGCTACCGAGCTTGTTTTAACTTGAAATTTTTTTTCCCCACTTCTAAGACGTTGAACTTGATAGGAAAAATAGCTAGAGCAATTGGTATGGTCTGAGTTAAGAGATTCAAAAAAATTTTGGACTGATTTTAAGTGAAACTTCAAAGGACCATAACTTTTGCTCTGGTTATCAGGTTTTTATCTTCTCCCACGCGCATGAACTAACCCCTAAACGGAATCTCTGCCGGCACACTTTAGAGCAAACCACAGCCATTGACGGTTAAAAAAAGGGCCTGGAAAATCAAATTTCCGCTTGTGAAGCCGCCGTCCCGAACCAGATCGCCGCCATCGCGAGCCACCTACGCGAACACAACCAGATCGGTGTTGCGAGCCACCTCCGCTGCGACGAAACCAGAGCCAGCAGATGTCTCGCGAAACCAGGCTGCCATGACGAACCACCACACGTTGACGAAGCCACGTGTTGCAGAACCACTGCGAATCAGATCGACGACGAGGGCACTTTCTGACGCGAAATCCGCATCACTGCGGCGCCGGCCACCACGCAGCCACCTGCGACGAAAAAAGCTGCCTGGAGAAGACGCGAAACCAGACGCGAACACACCTACATTGCGAGAATCCTCCACCTCCGTTCCAAACAGAACCGCAGGCCACCGTGACAGAAATCAATGTAGATTGCGCCAGTGCGACAGCCACCACGGTACCTGCAAAAAACCAGACCAGACAGACCCCCGCGAAGCAACTGATGAGTCATTATTTTCTTCTATTCCACTAGCCTTTGTGCACCCATTAGACAGTTGATTAGTGCTTAATTGTTCATCATTAGAGTGTTTTTCATCTATTGGGCTTTATTGGGCCACTGTTCCGAATTTGGACTAATTTCACATTATTTGGCCTAATTTTTGTTTTTAATTATTTTTAGGTATTTGGGTGAAGCAATTTTGGAGCTTGGACATTAATATTTAGTTGAAGAAACTTTCCACATCATTGCCACATCATTTCCATGTCATTTCCACGTCAGCAAAGTCAATGGGTCAACATTTGAGGCCCATAGTGGCATTTTTGTAATTCTGCGGCTTATAATGGCAGTTTTGTAATTCTGAGTGGCATGGGTGATATGACCACGAATTAGGTCTGCATGAGAAGAAGGCAGCCGCTCATTCATCTTCAACCTCTCTTCAAAACCTCCATTTTCGTTCTCCAAGCTTCCATGGACGTCCCCTTTGCGGTTTTTCACGTTTTTGGCTCATTTTTACCGTTTTTATGCATATTTGACAGCACCCATTGAGGGTTTTACGTTTGGAATTCGTTTTCTTGGTTGGGCAGTTCGGTTTGTGGATTTTATTGACTTGGAACAATACCCATTCATGGGGTTTTCGCATTTATATATGATAACACTGTTTTGCATTCCATTTAAGCTTTGAAATCTCAATTTTTGCTCTTAAATTGCGTTTTCAGATTTGAAGGGTTCTTGGTTCTTGGTTCTTGGTTCTGATTTTTGTGATTTCAGTTTTGAAGTGTTTAATTACTCATTTCCATGTCTAGCTAAATTCGTGTATTGACTCCTTGATGAAAAATGCAATGAAGCTTTGAGGTTGTGCTTGTTTTGTGAAATCTGCCATGTTTTTGTTCTGAATTCGTGGAATGCATGTGGTGAATCTGTCAATGCTTAATTTACAGAGTAATTGCATGTGTTTTGTTTAAGATACGTTCATGCTTAATGTATGTAGCTTGGCTGTCACGAGTTTAAGGATGTGTGCATTGCTTAATTGCATAATGAAGCTAGATTGTAATTTTCGCTTAGTGAATTATTATCTAGTGGATTGAGACAAGGCAGGGTTGGTGTTAATTTGGTGGCCTATGATAAGTGAAATTACGTTTGAATCAGGGATGTCAATACGGTTTTAGTCACTGTAGCATTTAAATTAATCTATTGATTAGCATTCTGAATCTGTCTGCCAACCTTCCTCCCCCCTGTGTTTTATTGTTGTGTTCATCTGGAAAATTGGCTTTGAATGAAAATATTGGTCGTTGGGAGACGACTTGGTTCACTTTCATGTACTGCCAATCATTTCGTTCAAAGTAAAATTTTCAGTGTGTTTGTGTTCTGTGTTTTGGTGTGTGTGTAGTTCAAGTGTGGTTGAGTTGGTATATGTTCATTGTGATGATAATGTTGTGTTAAGTTCAGTGTCTGTTTCCATTCCTGTGTGTTTTTGTTTAGTGTAGTGAATAGTGTCGCGGCAAGCATGAATAGTGTCATTTGTAGTAGTGAATAGTGTTTGAATAGTGTCCGAATCTGGCATTTAACTTCTGGATTTTTGTTTTGGTAGCTACCGAGCTTGTTTTAACTTGAAATTTTTTTTCCCCACTTCTAAGACGTTGAACTTGATAGGAAAAATAGCTAGAGCAATTGGTATGGTCTGAGTTAAGAGATTCAAAAAAATTTTGGACTGATTTTAAGTGAAACTTCAAAGGACCATAACTTTTGCTCTGGTTATCAGGTTTTTATCTTCTCCCACGCGCATGAACTAACCCCTAAACGGAATCTCTGCCGGCACACTTTAGAGCAAACCACAGCCATTGACGGTTAAAAAAAGGGCCTGGAAAATCAAATTTCCGCTTGTGAAGCCGCCGTCCCGAACCAGATCGCCGCCATCGCGAGCCACCTACGCGAACACAACCAGATCGGTGTTGCGAGCCACCTCCGCTGCGACGAAACCAGAGCCAGCAGATGTCTCGCGAAACCAGGCTGCCATGACGAACCACCACACGTTGACGAAGCCACGCGTTGCAGAACCACTGCGAATCAGATCGACGACGAGGGCACTTTCTGACGCGAAATCCGCATCACTGCGGCGCCGGCCACCACGCAGCCACCTGCGACGAAAAAAGCTGCCTGGAGAAGACGCGAAACCAGACGCGAACACACCTACATTGCGAGAATCCTCCACCTCCGTTCCAAACAGAACCGCAGGCCACCGTGACAGAAATCAATGTAGATTGCGCCAGTGCGACAGCCACCACGGTACCTGCAAAAAACCAGACCAGACAGACCCCCGCGAAGCAACTGATGAGTCATTATTTTCTTCTATTCCACTAGCCTTTGTGCACCCATTAGACAGTTGATTAGTGCTTAATTGTTCATCATTAGAGTGTTTTTCATCTATTGGGCTTTATTGGGCCACTGTTCCGAATTTGGACTAATTTCACATTATTTGGCCTAATTTTTGTTTTTAATTATTTTTAGGTATTTGGGTGAAGCAATTTTGGAGCTTGGACATTAATATTTAGTTGAAGAAACTTTCCACATCATTGCCACATCATTTCCATGTCATTTCCACGTCAGCAAAGTCAATGGGTCAACATTTGAGGCCCATAGTGGCATTTTTGTAATTTTGCGGCTTATAATGGCAGTTTTGTAATTCTGAGTGGCATGGGTGATATGACCACGAATTAGGTCTGCATGAGAAGAAGGCAGCCGCTCATTCATCTTCAACCTCTCTTCAAAACCTCCATTTTCGTTCTCCAAGCTTCCATGGACGTCCCCTTTGCGGTTTTTCACGTTTTTGGCTCATTTTTACCGTTTTTATGCATATTTGACAGCACCCATTGAGGGTTTTACGTTTGGAATTCGTTTTCTTGGTTGGGCAGTTCGGTTTGTGGATTTTATTGACTTGGAACAATACCCATTCATGGGGTTTTCGCATTTATATATGATAACACTGTTTTGCATTCCATTTAAGCTTTGAAATCTCAATTTTTGCTCTTAAATTGCGTTTTCAGATTTGAAGGGTTCTTGGTTCTTGGTTCTTGGTTCTGATTTTTGTGATTTCAGTTTTGAAGTGTTTAATTACTCATTTCCATGTCTAGCTAAATTCGTGTATTGACTCCTTGATGAAAAATGCAATGAAGCTTTGAGGTTGTGCTTGTTTTGTGAAATCTGCCATGTTTTTGTTCTGAATTCGTGGAATGCATGTGGTGAATCTGTCAATGCTTAATTTACAGAGTAATTGCATGTGTTTTGTTTAAGATACGTTCATGCTTAATGTATGTAGCTTGGCTGTCACGAGTTTAAGGATGTGTGCATTGCTTAATTGCATAATGAAGCTAGATTGTAATTTTCGCTTAGTGAATTATTATCTAGTGGATTGAGACAAGGCAGGGTTGGTGTTAATTTGGTGGCCTATGATAAGTGAAATTACGTTTGAATCAGGGATGTCAATACGGTTTTAGTCACTGTAGCATTTAAATTAATCTATTGATTAGCATTCTGAATCTGTCTGCCAACCCCCCTCCCCCCTGTGTTTTATTGTTGTGTTCATCTGGAAAATTGGCTTTGAATGAAAATATTGGTCGTTGGGAGACGACTTGGTTCACTTTCATGTACTGCATTTAATATGTTTTAATTTGGTGGGGTACGGCCTCTATCAAATTTGGCGCCGTTGCCGGGGACCAATCGTTTCGTTCAAAGTAAAATTTTCAGTGTGTTTGTGTTCTGTGTTTTGGGGTGTGTGTAGTTCAAGTGTGGTTGAGTTGGTATATGTTCATTGTGATGTTAATGTTGTGTTAAGTTCAGTGTCTGTTTCCATTCCTGTGTGTTTCTGTTTAGTGTAGTGAATAGTGTCGCGACGAGCATGAATAGTGTCATTTGTAGTAGTGAATAGTGTTTGAATAGTGTCTGAATCTGGCATTTAAATTCTGGATTTTTGTTTTGGTAGCTACGGAGCTTGTTTTAACTTGAAATTTTTTTTCCCCACTTCTAAGACGTTGAACTTGATAGGAAAAATAGCTAGAGCATTTGGTATGGTCTGAGTTAAGAGATTCAAAAAAAATTTGGACTGATTTTAAGTGAAACTTCAAAGGACCATAACTTTTGCTCTGGTTATCAGGTTTTTATCTTCTCCCACGCGCATGAACTAACCCCTAAACGGAATCTTTGGCGGCACACTTTAGAGCAAACCACAGCCATTGACGGCCAAAAAAAGGGCCTGAAAAATCAAATTGCCGCTTGCGAAGCCACCGTCCCGAACCAGATCGCCGCCGTCGCGAGCCACCTACGCGAACACAACCAGATCGGTATTGCGAGCCACCTCCGCTGCGACGAAACCAGAGCCAGCAGATGTCTCGCGAAACCAGGCTGCCACGACGAACCACCACACGTTGACGAAGCCACGCGTTGCAGAACCACTGCGAATCAGATCGACGACGAGGGCACTTTCTGACGCGAAATCCCCATCACTGCGGCGCCGGCCACCACGCAGCCACCTGCGACGAAAAAAGCTGCCTGAAGAAGACGCGAAACCAGACGTGAACACACCTATATTGCGAGAATCCTCCACCTCCCTTCCAAACAGAACCGCAGGCCACCGTGACAGAAATCGATGTCGATTGCGCCAATGCGACAGCCACCACGGTACCTGCAAAAAACCAGACCAGACAGACCCCCGCGAAGCAACTGATGAGTCATTATTTCCTTCTATTCCACTAGCCTTTGTGCACCCATTAGACAGTTGATTAGTGCTTAATTGTTCATCATTAGAGTGTTTTTCATCTGTTGGGCTTTATTGGGCCACTGTTCCGAATTTGGACTAATTTCACATTATTTGGCCTAATTTTTGTTTTTAATTATTTTTAGGTATTTGGGTGAAGCAATTTTGGAGCTTGGACATTAATATTTAGTTGAAGAAACTTTCCACATCATTGCCACATCATTTCCATGTCATTTCCACGTCAGCAAAGTCAATGGGTCAACATTTGAGGCCCATAGTGGCATTTTTGTAATTCTGCGGCTTATAATGGCAGTTTTGTAATTCTGAGTGGCATGGGTGATATGACCACGAATTAGGTCTGCATGAGAAGAAGGCAGCCGCTCATTCATCTTCAACCTCTCTTCAAAACCTCCATTTTCGTTCTCCAAGCTTCCATGGACGTCCCCCTTGCGGTTTTTCACGTTTTTGGCTCATTTTTACCGTTTTTATGCATATTTGACAACACCCATTGAGGGTTTTACGTTTGGAATTTGTTTTCTTGGTTGGGCAGTTCGGTTTGTGGATTTTATTGACTTGGAACAATACCCATTCATGGGGTTTTCGCATTTATATATGATAACACTGTTTTGCATTCCATTTAAGCTTTGAAATCTCAATTTTTGCTCTTAAATTGCGTTTTCAGATTTGAAGGGTTCTTGGTTCTTGGTTCTTGGTTCTGATTTTTGTGATTTCAGTTTTGAAGTGTTTAATTACTCATTTCCATGTCTAGCTAAATTTGTGTATTGACTCCTTGATGAAAAATGCAATGAAGCTTTGAGGTTGTGCTTGTTTTGTGAAATCTGCCATGTTTTTGTTCTGAATTCGTGGAATGCATGTGGTGAATCTGTCAATGCTTAATTTACAGAGTAATTGCATGTGTTTTGTTTAAGATACGTTCATGCTTAATGTATGTAGCTTGGCTGTCACGAATTTAAGGATGTGTGCATTGCTTAATTGCATAATGAAGCTAGATTGTAATTTTCGCTTAGTGAATTATTATCTAGTGGATTGAGACAAGGCAGGGTTGGTGTTAATTTGGTGGCCTATGATAAGTGAAATTGCGTTTGAATCAGGGATGTCAATACGGTTTTAGTCACTGTAGCATTTAAATTAATCTATTGATTAGCATTCTGAATCTGTCTGCCAACCCCCCTCCCCCCTGTGTTTTATTGTTGTGTTCATCTGGAAAATTGGCTTTGAATGAAAATATTGGTCGTTGGGAGACGACTTGGTTCACTTTCATGTACTGCATTTAATATGTTTTAATTTGGTGGGGTACGGCCTCTATCAAATTTGGCACCGTTGCCGGGGACCAATCGTTTCGTTCAAAGTAAAATTTTCTGTGTGTTTGTGTTCTGTGTTTTGGTGTGTGTGTAGTTCAAGTGTGGTTGAGTTGGTATATGTTCATTGTGATGTTAATGTTGTGTTAAGTTCAGTGTCTGTTTCCATTTCTGTGTGTTTCTGTTTAGTGTAGTGAATAGTGTCGCGGCGCGCATGAATAGTGTCATTTGTAGTAGTGAATAGTGTTTGAATAGTGTCCGAATCTGGCATTTAACTTCTAGATTTTTGTTTTGGTAGCTACGGAGCTTATTTTAACTTGAAATTTTTTTCCCCACTTCTAAGACGTTGAACTTGATAGGAAAAATAGCTAGAGCAATTGGTATGGTCTGCGTTAAGAGATTCAAAAAAAATTTGGACCGATTTTAAGTGAAACTTCAAAGGACCATAACTTTTGCTCTGGTTCTCAGGTTTTTATCTTCTCCCACGCGCATGAACTAACCCCTAAACGGAATCTTTGCCGACACACTTTAGAGCAAACCACACCCATTGACGGCCAAAAAAAGGGCCTGGAAAATCAAATTGCCGCTTGCGAAGCCGCCGTTCCGAACCAGATCGCCGCCGTCGCGAGCCACCTACGCGAACACAACCAGATCGGTGTTGCGAGCCACCTCCGCTGCGACGAAACCAGAGCCAGCAGATGTCTCGCGAAACCAAGCTGCCACGACGAACCACCACACGTTGACGAAGCCACGCGTTGCAGAACCACTGCGAATCAGATCGACGACGAGGGCACTTTCTGACGCGAAATCCGCATCACTGCGGCGCCGGCCACCACGCAGCCACCTGCGATGAAAAAAGCTGCCTGGAGAAGACGCGAAACCAGACGCGAACACACCTACATTGCGAGAATCCTCCACCTCCGTTCCAAACAGAACCGCAGGCCACCGTGACAGAAATCGATGTCGATTGCGCCAATGCGACAGCCACCACGGTACCTGCAAAAAACCAGACCAGACAGACCCCCGCGAAGCAACTGATGAGTCATTATTTTCTTCTATTCCACTAGCCTTTGTGCACCCATTAGACAGTTGATTAGTGCTTAATTGTTCATCATTAGAGTGTTTTTCATCTGTTGGGCTTTATTGGGCCACTGTTCCGAATTTGGACTAATTTCACATTATTTGGCCTAATTTTTGTTTTTAATTATTTTTAGGTATTTGGGTGAAGCAATTTTGGAGCTTGGACATTAATATTTAGTTGAAGAAACTTTCCACATCATTGCCACATCATTTCCATGTCATTTCCACGTCAGCAAAGTCAATGGGTCAACATTTGAGGCCCATAGTGGCATTTTTGTAATTCTGCGGCTTATAATGGCAGTTTTGTAATTCTGAGTGGCATGGGTGATATGACCACGAATTAGGTCTGCATGAGAAGAAGGCAGCCGCTCATTCATCTTCAACCTCTCTTCAAAACCTCCATTTTCGTTCTCCAAGCTTCCATGGACGTCCCCCTTGCGGTTTTTCACGTTTTTGGCTCATTTTTACCGTTTTTATGCATATTTGACAACACCCATTGAGGGTTTTACGTTTGGAATTTGTTTTCTTGGTTGGGCAGTTCGGTTTGTGGATTTTATTGACTTGGAACAATACCCATTCATGGGGTTTTCGCATTTATATATGATAACACTGTTTTGCATTCCATTTAAGCTTTGAAATCTCAATTTTTGCTCTTAAATTGCGTTTTCAGATTTGAAGGGTTCTTGGTTCTTGGTTCTTGGTTCTGATTTTTGTGATTTCAGTTTTGAAGTGTTTAATTACTCATTTCCATGTCTAGCTAAATTCGTGTATTGACTCCTTGATGAAAAATGCAATGAAGCTTTGAGGTTGTGCTTGTTTTGTGAAATCTGCCATGTTTTTGTTCTGAATTCGTGGAATGCATGTGGTGAATCTTTCAATGCTTAATTTACAGAGTAATTGCATGTGTTTTGTTTAAGATACGTTCATGCTTAATGTATGTAGCTTGGCTGTCACGAATTTAAGGATGTGTGCATTGCTTAATTGCATAATGAAGCTAGATTGTAATTTTTGCTTAGTGAATTATTATCTAGTGGATTGAGACAAGGCAGGGTTGGTGTTAATTTGGTGGCCTATGATAAGTGAAATTGCGTTTGAATCAGGGATGTCAATACGGTTTTAGTCACTGTAGCATTTAAATTAATCTATTGATTAGCATTCTGAATCTGTCTGCCAACCCCCCTCCCCCCTGTGTTTTATTGTTGTGTTCATCTGGAAAATTGGCTTTGAATGAAAATATTGGTCGTTGGGAGACGACTTGGTTCACTTTCATGTACTGCATTTAATATGTTTTAATTTGGTGGGGTACGGCATTTATCAAATTTGGCGCCGTTGCCGGGGACCAATCGTTTTGTTCAAAGTAAAATTTTCAGTGTGTTTGTGTTCTGTGTTTTGGTGTGTGTGTAGTTCAAGTGTGGTTGAGTTGGTATATGTTCATTGTGATGTTAATGTTGTGTTAAGTCCAGTGTCTGTTTCCATTCCTGTGTGTTTCTGTTTAGTGTAGTGAATAGTGTCATTTGTAGTATTGAATAGTGTTTGAATAGTGTCCGAATCTGGCATTTAACTTCTGGATTTTTGTTTTGGTAGCTACGGAGCTTGTTTTAACTTGAAATTTTTTTTCCCACTTCTAAGACGTTGAACTTGATAGGAAAAATAGCTAGAGCAATTGGTATGGTCTGAGTTAAGAGATTCAAAAAAATTTTGGACTGATTTTAAGTGAAACTTCAAAGGACCATAACTTTTGCTCTGGTTATCAGGTTTTTATCTTCTCCCACGCGCATGAACTAACCCCTAAACAGAATCTCTGCCGTCACCTTTGGAGCAAACCACTGCCATTGACGGCCAAAAAAAGGGCCTGGAAAATCAAATTGTCGCTTGCGAAGCCGCCGTCGCGAGCCACCTACGCGAACACAACCAGATCGGTGTTGCGAGCCACCTCCGCTGCGATGAAACCAGAGCCAGCAGATGTCTCGCGAAACCAGGCTGCCACGACGAACCACCACACGTTGACGAATCCACGCGTTGCAGAACCAATGCGAATCAGATCGACGACGAGGGCACTTTCTGACGCGAAATCCCCATCACTGCGGCGCCGGCCACCACGCAGCCACTTGCGACGAAAAAAGCTGCCTGGAGAAGACGCAAAACCAGACGCGAACACATCTACATTGCGAGAATCCTCCACCGCCGTTCCAAACAGAACCGCAGGCCACCGTGACAGAAATCGATGCCGATTGCGCCAATGCGACAGCCACCACGGTACCTGCAAAAAACCAGACCAGACAGACCCCCGCGAAGCAACTGATGAGTCATTATTTTCTTCAATTCCACTAGCCTTTGTGCACCCATTAGACAGTTGATTAGTGCTTAATTGTTCATCATTAGAGTGTTTTTCATCTGTTGGGCTTTATTGGGCCACTGTTTCGAATTTGGACTAATTTCACATTATTTGGCCTAATTTTTGTTTTTAATTATTTTTAGGTATTTGGGTGAAGCAATTTTGGAGCTTGGACATTAATATTTAGTTGAAGAAACTTTCCACATCGTTGCCACATCATTTCCATGTCATTTCCACGTCAGCAAAGTCAATGGGTCAACATTTGAGGCCCATAGTGGCATTTTTGTAATTCTGCGGCTTATAATGGCAGTTTTGTAATTCTGAGTGGCATGGGTGATATGACCACGAATTAGGTCTGCATGAGAAGAAGGCAGCCGCCCATTCATCTTCAACCTCTCTTCAAAACCTCCATTTTCGTTCTCCAAGCTTCCATGGACGTCCCCCTTGCGGTTTTTCACGTTTTTGGCTCATTTTTACCGTTTTTATGCATATTTGACAACACCCATTGAGGGTTTTACGTTTGGAATTCGTTTTCTTGGTTGGGCAGTTTGGTTTGTGGATTTTATTGACTTGGAACAATACCCATTCATGTGGTTTTCGCATTTATATATGATAACACTGTTTTGCATTTCATTTAAGCTTTGAAATCTCAATTTTTGCTCTTAAATTGCGTTTTCAGATTTGAAGGGTTCTTGGTTCTTGGTTCTGATTTTTGTGATTTCAGTTTTGAAGTGTTTAATTACTCATTTCCATGTCTAGCTAAATTCGTGTATTGACTCCTTGATGAAAAATGCAATGAAGCTTTGAGGTTGTGCTTGTTTTGTGAAATCTGCCATGTTTTTGTTCTGAATTCGTGGAATGCATGTGGTGAATCTGTCAATGCTTAATTTACAGAGTAATTGCATGTGTTTTGTTTAAGATACGTTCATGCTTAATGTATGTAGCTTGGCTGTCACGAATTTAAGGATGTGTGCATTGCTTAATTGCATAATGAAGCTAGATTGTAATTTTCGCTTAGTGAATTATTATCTAGTGGATTGAGACAAGGCAGGGTTGGTGTTAATTTGGTGGCCTATGATAAGTGAAATTGCGTTTGAATCAGGGATGTCAATACGGTTTTAGTCACTGTAGCATTTAAATTAATCTATTGATTAGCATTCTGAATCTGTCTGCCAACCCCCCTCCCCCCTGTGTTTTATTGTTGTGTTCATCTGGAAAATTGGCTTTGAATGAAAATATTGGTCGTTGGGAGACGACTTGGTTCACTTTCATGTACTGCATTTAATATGTTTTAATTTGGTGGGGTACGGCATTTATCAAATTTGGCGCCGTTGCCGGGGACCAATCGTTTTGTTCAAAGTAAAATTTTCAGTGTGTTTGTGTTCTGTGTTTTGGTGTGTGTGTAGTTCAAGTGTGGTTGAGTTGGTATATGTTCATTGTGATGTTAATGTTGTGTTAAGTCCAGTGTCTGTTTCCATTCCTGTGTGTTTCTGTTTAGTGTAGTGAATAGTGTCATTTGTAGTATTGAATAGTGTTTGAATAGTGTCCGAATCTGGCATTTAACTTCTGGATTTTTGTTTTGGTAGCTACGGAGCTTGTTTTAACTTGAAATTTTTTTTCCCACTTCTAAGACGTTGAACTTGATAGGAAAAATAGCTAGAGCAATTGGTATGGTCTGAGTTAAGAGATTCAAAAAAATTTTGGACTGATTTTAAGTGAAACTTCAAAGGACCATAACTTTTGCTCTGGTTATCAGGTTTTTATCTTCTCCCACGCGCATGAACTAACCCCTAAACAGAATCTCTGCCGTCACCTTTGGAGCAAACCACTGCCATTGACGGCCAAAAAAAGGGCCTGGAAAATCAAATTGTCGCTTGCGAAGCCGCCGTCGCGAGCCACCTACGCGAACACAACCAGATCGGTGTTGCGAGCCACCTCCGCTGCGATGAAACCAGAGCCAGCAGATGTCTCGCGAAACCAGGCTGCCACGACGAACCACCACACGTTGACGAATCCACGCGTTGCAGAACCAATGCGAATCAGATCGACGACGAGGGCACTTTCTGACGCGAAATCCCCATCACTGCGGCGCCGGCCACCACGCAGCCACTTGCGACGAAAAAAGCTGCCTGGAGAAGACGCAAAACCAGACGCGAACACATCTACATTGCGAGAATCCTCCACCGCCGTTCCAAACAGAACCGCAGGCCACCGTGACAGAAATCGATGCCGATTGCGCCAATGCGACAGCCACCACGGTACCTGCAAAAAACCAGACCAGACAGACCCCCGCGAAGCAACTGATGAGTCATTATTTTCTTCAATTCCACTAGCCTTTGTGCACCCATTAGACAGTTGATTAGTGCTTAATTGTTCATCATTAGAGTGTTTTTCATCTGTTGGGCTTTATTGGGCCACTGTTTCGAATTTGGACTAATTTCACATTATTTGGCCTAATTTTTGTTTTTAATTATTTTTAGGTATTTGGGTGAAGCAATTTTGGAGCTTGGACATTAATATTTAGTTGAAGAAACTTTCCACATCGTTGCCACATCATTTCCATGTCATTTCCACGTCAGCAAAGTCAATGGGTCAACATTTGAGGCCCATAGTGGCATTTTTGTAATTCTGCGGCTTATAATGGCAGTTTTGTAATTCTGAGTGGCATGGGTGATATGACCACGAATTAGGTCTGCATGAGAAGAAGGCAGCCGCCCATTCATCTTCAACCTCTCTTCAAAACCTCCATTTTCGTTCTCCAAGCTTCCATGGACGTCCCCCTTGCGGTTTTTCACGTTTTTGGCTCATTTTTACCGTTTTTATGCATATTTGACAACACCCATTGAGGGTTTTACGTTTGGAATTCGTTTTCTTGGTTGGGCAGTTTGGTTTGTGGATTTTATTGACTTGGAACAATACCCATTCATGTGGTTTTCGCATTTATATATGATAACACTGTTTTGCATTTCATTTAAGCTTTGAAATCTCAATTTTTGCTCTTAAATTGCGTTTTCAGATTTGAAGGGTTCTTGGTTCTTGGTTCTGATTTTTGTGATTTCAGTTTTGAAGTGTTTAATTACTCATTTCCATGTCTAGCTAAATTCGTGTATTGACTCCTTGATGAAAAATGCAATGAAGCTTTGAGGTTGTGCTTGTTTTGTGAAATCTGCCATGTTTTTGTTCTGAATTCGTGGAATGCATGTGGTGAATCTGTCAATGCTTAATTTACAGAGTAATTGCATGTGTTTTGTTTAAGATACGTTCATGCTTAATGTATGTAGCTTGGCTGTCACGAATTTAAGGATGTGTGCATTGCTTAATTGCATAATGAAGCTAGATTGTAATTTTCGCTTAGTGAATTATTATCTAGTGGATTGAGACAAGGCAGGGTTGGTGTTAATTTGGTGGCCTATGATAAGTGAAATTGCGTTTGAATCAGGGATGTCAATACGGTTTTAGTCACTGTAGCATTTAAATTAATCTATTGATTAGCATTCTGAATCTGTCTGCCAACCCCCCTCCCCCCTGTGTTTTATTGTTGTGTTCATCTGGAAAATTGGCTTTGAATGAAAATATTGGTCGTTGGGAGACGACTTGGTTCACTTTCATGTACTGCATTTAATATGTTTTAATTTGGTGGGGTACGGCCTCTATCAAATTTGGCGCCGTTGCCGGGGACCAATCGTTTCGTTCAAAGTAAAATTTTCAGTGTGTTTGTGTTCTGTGTTTTGGTGTGTGTGTAGTTCAAGTGTGGTTGAGTTGGTATATGTTCATTGTGATGTTAATGTTGTGTTAAGTTCAGTGTCTGTTTCCATTCCTGTGTGTTTCAGTTTAGTGTAGTGAATAATGTCGCGGCGCGCTTGAATAGTGTCATTTGTAGTAGTGAATAGTGTTTGAATAGTGTCTGAATCTGGCATTTAACTTCTGGATTTTTGTTTTGGTAGCTACGGAGCTTGTTTTAACTTGAAATTTTTTTTCCCCACTTCTAAGACGTTGAACTTGATAGGAAAAATAGCTAAAGCAATTGGTATGGTCTGAGTTAAGAGATTCAAAAAAATTTTGGACTGATTTTAAGTGAAACTTCAAAGGACCATAACTTTTGCTCTGGTTATCAGGTTTTTATCTTCTTCCACGCGCATGAACTAACCCCTAAACGGAATCTCTGCCGGCACACTTTAGAGCAAAGCACAGCCATTGACGGCCAAAAAAGGGCCTGGAAAATCAAATTGCCGCTTGCGAAGCCGCCGTCCCGAACCAGATGGCCGCCGTCGCGAGCCACCTACGCGAACACAACCAGATCGGTGTTGCGAGCCACCTCCGCTGCGATGAAACCAGAGCCAGCAGATGTCTCGCGAAACCAGGCTGCCACGACGAACCACCACACGTTGACGAATCCACGCGTTGCAGAACCAATGCGAATCAGATCGACGACGAGGGCACTTTCTGACGCGAAATCCCCATCACTGCGGCGCCGGCCACCACGCAGCCACCTGCGACGAAAAAAGCTGCCTGGAGAAGACGCAAAACCAGACGCGAACACATCTACATTGCGAGAATCCTCCACCGCCGTTCCAAACAGAACCGCAGGCCACCGTGACAGAAATCGATGCCGATTGCGCCAATGCGACAGCCACCACGGTACCTGCAAAAAACCAGACCAGACAGACCCCCGCGAAGCAACTGATGAGTCATTATTTTCTTCAATTCCACTAGCCTTTGTGCACCCATTAGACAGTTGATTAGTGCTTAATTGTTCATCATTAGAGTGTTTTTCATCTGTTGGGCTTTATTGGGCCACTGTTTCGAATTTGGACTAATTTCACATTATTTGGCCTAATTTTTGTTTTTAATTATTTTTAGGTATTTGGGTGAAGCAATTTTGGAGCTTGGACATTAATATTTAGTTGAAGAAACTTTCCACATCGTTGCCACATCATTTCCATGTCATTTCCACGTCAGCAAAGTCAGTGGGTCAACATTTGAGGCCCATAGTGGCATTTTTGTAATTCTGCGGCTTATAATGGCAGTTTTGTAATTCTGAGTGGCATGGGTGATATGACCACGAATTAGGTCTGCATGAGAAGAAGGCAGCCGCCCATTCATCTTCAACCTCTCTTCAAAACCTCCATTTTCGTTCTCCAAGCTTCCATGGACGTCCCCCTTGCGGTTTTTCACGTTTTTGGCTCATTTTTACCGTTTTTATGCATATTTGACAACACCCATTGAGGGTTTTACGTTTGGAATTCGTTTTCTTGGTTGGGCAGTTTGGTTTGTGGATTTTATTGACTTGGAACAATACCCATTCATGTGGTTTTCGCATTTATATATGATAACACTGTTTTGCATTTCATTTAAGCTTTGAAATCTCAATTTTTGCTCTTAAATTGCGTTTTCAGATTTGAAGGGTTCTTGGTTCTTGGTTCTGATTTTTGTGATTTCAGTTTTGAAGTGTTTAATTACTCATTTCCATGTCTAGCTAAATTCGTGTATTGACTCCTTGATGAAAAATGCAATGAAGCTTTGAGGTTGTGCTTGTTTTGTGAAATCTGCCATGTTTTTGTTCTGAATTCGTGGAATGCATGTGGTGAATCTGTCAATGCTTAATTTACAGAGTAATTGCATGTGTTTTGTTTAAGATACGTTCATGCTTAATGTATGTAGCTTGGCTGTCACGAATTTAAGGATGTGTGCATTGCTTAATTGCATAATGAAGCTAGATTGTAATTTTCGCTTAGTGAATTATTATCTAGTGGATTGAGACAAGGCAGGGTTGGTGTTAATTTGGTGGCCTATGATAAGTGAAATTGCGTTTGAATCAGGGATGTCAATACGGTTTTAGTCACTGTAGCATTTAAATTAATCTATTGATTAGCATTCTGAATCTGTCTGCCAACCCCCCTCCCCCCTGTGTTTTATTGTTGTGTTCATCTGGAAAATTGGCTTTGAATGAAAATATTGGTCGTTGGGAGACGACTTGGTTCACTTTCATGTACTGCATTTAATATGTTTTAATTTGGTGGGGTACGGCCTCTATCAAATTTGGCGCCGTTGCCGGGGACCAATCGTTTCGTTCAAAGTAAAATTTTCAGTGTGTTTGTGTTCTGTGTTTTGGTGTGTGTGTAGTTCAAGTGTGGTTGAGTTGGTATATGTTCATTGTGATGTTAATGTTGTGTTAAGTTCAGTGTCTGTTTCCATTCCTGTGTGTTTCAGTTTAGTGTAGTGAATAATGTCGCGGCGCGCTTGAATAGTGTCATTTGTAGTAGTGAATAGTGTTTGAATAGTGTCTGAATCTAGCATTTAACTTCTGGATTTTTGTTTTGGTAGCTACGGAGCTTGTTTTAACTTGAAATTTTTTTTCCCACTTCTAAGAGGTTGAACTTGATAGGAAAAATAGCTAAAGCAATTGGTATGGTCTCAGTTAAGAGATTCAAAAAAATTTTGGACTGATTTTAAGTGAAACTTCAAAGGACCATAACTTTTGCTCTGGTTATCAGGTTTTTATCTTCTTCCACGCGCATGAACTAAGCCCTAAACGGAATCTCTGCCGGCACACATTAGAGCAAACCACAGCCATTGACGGCCAAAAAAAGGGCCTGGAAAATCAAATTGCCGCTTGCGAAGCCGCCGTCCCGAACCAGATGGCCGCCGTCGCGAGCCACCTACGCGAACACAACCAGATCGGTGTTGCGAGCCACCTCCGCTGCGACGAAACCAGAGCCAGCAGATGTCTCGCGAAACCAGGCTGCCACGACGAACCACCACACGTTGACGAAGCCACGCGTTGCAGAACCAATGCGAATCAGATCGACGACGAGGGCACTTTCTGACGCGAAATCCCCATCACTGCGGCGCCGGCCACCACACAGCCACCTGCGACGAAAAAAGCTGCCTGGAGAAGACACAAAACCAGACGCGAACACACCTACATT
The DNA here is from genome assembly GCF_037176805.1 of Vigna unguiculata. Lineage (NCBI taxonomy): Eukaryota > Viridiplantae > Streptophyta > Magnoliopsida > Fabales > Fabaceae > Vigna > Vigna unguiculata. The sequence continues at coordinate 36,687,913 of NC_140792.1, read as the reverse complement.
GCGAGAATCCTCCACCGCCGTTCCAAACAGAACCGCAGGCCACCGTGACAGAAATCGATGTCGATTGCGCCAATGCGACAGCCACCACGGTACCTGCAAAAAACCAGACCAGACAGACCCCCGCGAAGCAACTGATGAGTCATTATTTTCTTCAATTCCACTAGCCTTTGTGCACCCATTAGACAGTTGATTAGTGCTTAATTGTTCATCATTAGAGTGTTTTTCATCTGTTGGGTTTTATTGGGCCACTGTTTCGAATTTGGACTAATTTCACATTATTTGGCCTAATTTTTGTTTTTAATTATTTTTAGGTATTTGGGTGAAGCAATTTTGGAGCTTGGACATTAATATTTAGTTGAAGAAACTTTCCACATCGTTGCCACATCATTTCAATGTCATTTCCACGTCAGCAAAGTCAATGGGTCAACATTTGAGGCCCATAGTGGCATTTTTGTAATTCTGCGGCTTATAATGGCAGTTTTGTAATTCTGAGTGGCATGGGTGATATGACCACGAATTAGGTCTGCATGAGAAGAAGGCAGCCGCCCATTCATCTTCAACCTCTCTTCAAAACCTCCATTTTCGTTCTCCAAGCTTCCATGGACGTGCCCCTTGCGGTTTTTCACGTTTTTGGCTCATTTTTACCGTTTTTATGCATATTTGACAGCACCCATTGAGGGTTTTACGTTTGGAATTCGTTTTCTTGGTTGGGCAGTTCGGTTTGTGGATTTTATTGACTTGGAACAATACCCATTCATGGGGTTTTCGCATTTATATATGATAACACTGTTTTGCATTCCATTTAAGCTTTGAAATCTCAATTTTTGCTCTTAAATTGCGTTTTCAGATTTGAAGGGTTCTTGGTTCTTGGTTCTGATTTTTGTGATTTCAGTTTTGAAGTGTTTAATTACTCATTTCCATGTCTAGCTAAATTCGTGTATTGACTCCTTGATGAAAAATGCAATGAAGCTTTGAGGTTGTGCTTGTTTTGTGAAATCTGCCATGTTTTTGTTCTGAATTCGTGGAATGCATGTGGTGAATCTGTCAATGCTTAATTTACAGAGTAATTGCATGTGTTTTGTTTAAGATACGTTCATGCTTAATGTATGTAGCTTGGGTGTCACGAATTTAAGGATGTGTGCATTGCTTAATTGCATAATGAAGCTAGATTGTAATTTTCGCTTAGTGAATTATTATCTAGTTGATTGAGACAAGGCAGGGTTGGTGTTATTTTGGTGGCCTATGATAAGTGAAATTGCGTTTGAATCAGGGATGTCAATACGGTTTTAGTCACTGTAGCATTTAAATTAATCTATTGATTAGCATTCTGAATCTGTCTGCCAACCCCCCTCCCCCCTGTGTTTTATTGTTGTGTTCATCTGGAAAATTGGCTTTGAATGAAAATATTGGTCGTTGGGAGACGACTTGGTTCACTTTCATGTACTGCATTTAATATGTTTTAATTTGGTGGGGTACGGCCTCTATCAAATTTGGCGCCGTTGCCGGGGACCAATCGTTTCGTTCAAAGTAAAATTTTCAGTGTGTTTGTGTTCTGTGTTTTGGTGTGTGTGTAGTTCAAGTGTGGTTGAGTTGGTATATGTTCATTGTGATGTTAATGTTGTGTTAAGTTCAGTGTCTGTTTCCATTCCTGTGTGTTTCTGTTTAGTGTAGTGAATAGTGTCGCTGCGCGCATGAATAGTGTCATTTGTAGTAGTGAATAGTGTTTGAATAGTGTCCGAATCTGGCATTTAACTTCTGGATTTTTGTTTTGGTAGCTACGGAGCTTGTTTTAACTTGAAATTTTTTTTCCCCACTTCTAAGACGTTGAACTTGATAGGAAAAATAGCTAGAGCAATTGGTATGGTCTGAGTTAAGAGATTCAAAAAAATTTTGGACTGATTTTAAGTGAAACTTCAAAGGACCATAACTTTTGCTCTCAGGTTTTTATCTTCTCCCACGCGCATGAACTAACCCCTAAACGGAATCTCTGCCGGCACACTTTAGAGCAAACCACAGCCATTGACGGCCAAAAAAAGGGCCTGGAAAATCAAATTGTCGCTTGCGAAGCCGCCGTCCCGAACCAGATCGCCGCCGTCGCGAGCCACCTACGCGAACACAACCAGATCGGTGTTGCGAGCCACCTCCGCTGCGACGAAACCAGAGCCAGCAGATGTCTCGCGAAACCAGGCTGCCACGACGAACCACCACACGTTGACGAAGCCACGCGTTGCAGAACCACTGCGAATCAGATCGACGACGAGAGCACTTTCTGACGCGAAATCCCCATCACTGCGGCGCCGGGCACCACGCAGCCACCTGCGACGAAAAAAGCTGCCTGGAGAAGACGCGAAACCAGACGCGAACACACCTACATTGCGAGAATCCTCCACCTCCGTTCCAAACAGAACCGCAGGCCACCGTGACAGAAATCGATGTCGATTGCGCCAATGCGACAGCCACCACGGTACCTGCAAAAAACCAGACCAGACATACCCCCGCGAAGCAACTGATGAGTCATTATTTCCTTCTATTCCACTAGCCTTTGTGCACCCATTAGACAGTTGATTAGTGCTTAATTGTTCATCATTAGAGTGTTTTTCATCTGTTGGGCTTTATTGGGCCACTGTTCCGAATTTGGACTAATTTCACATTATTTGGCCTAATTTTTGTTTTTAATTATTTTTAGGTATTTGGGTGAAGCAATTTTGGAGCTTGGACATTAATATTTAGTTGAAGAAACATTCCACATCATTGCCACATCATTTCCATGTCATTTCCACGTCAGCAAAGTCAATGGGTCAACATTTGAGGCCCATAGTGGCATTTTTGTAATTCTGCGGCTTATAATGGCAGTTTTGTAATTCTGAGTGGCATGGGTGATATGACCACGAATTAGGTCTGCATGAGAAGAAGGCAGCCGCTCATTCATCTTCAACCTCTCTTCAAAACCTCCATTTTCGTTCTCCAAGCTTCCATGGACGTCCCCCTTGCGGTTTTTCACTTTTTTGGCTCATTTTTACCGTTTTTATGCATATTTGACAGCACCCATTGAGGGTTTTACGTTTGGAATTCGTTTTCTTGGTTGGGCAGTTCGGTTTGTGGATTTTATTGACTTGGAACAATACCCATTCATGGGGTTTTCGCATTTATATATGATAACACTGTTTTGCATTCCATTTAAGCTTTGAAATCTCAATTTTTGCTCTTAAATTGCGTTTTCAGATTTGAAGGGTTCTTGGTTCTTGGTTCTGATTTTTGTGATTTCAGTTTTGAAGTGTTTAATTACTCATTTCTATGTCTAGCTAAATTCGTGTATTGACTCCTTGATGAAAAATGCAATGAAGCTTTGAGCTTGTGCTTGTTTTGTGAAATCTGCCATGTTTTTGTTCTGAATTCGTGGAATGCATGTGGTGAATCTGTCAATGCTTAATTTACAGAGTAATTGCATGTGCTTTGTTTAAGATACGTTCATGCTTAATGTATGTAGCTTGGCTGTCACGAATTTAAGGATGTGTGCATTGCTTAATTGCATAATGAAGCTAGATTGTAATTTTCGCTTAGTGAATTATTATCTAGTGGATTGAGACAAGGCAGGGTTGGTGTTAATTTGGTGGCCTATGATAAGTGAAATTGCGTTTGAATCAGGGATGTCAATACGGTTTTAGTCACTGTAGCATTTAAATTAATCTATTGATTAGCATTCTGAATCTGTCTGCCAACCCCCCCTCCCCCCTGTGTTTTATTGTTGTGTTCATCTGGAAAATTGGCTTTGAATGAAAATATTGGTCGTTGGGAGACGACTTGGATCACTTTCATGTACTGCATTTAATATGTTTTAATTTGGTGGGGTACGGCCTTTATCAAATTTGGCGCCGTTGCCGGGGACCAATCGTTTCGTTCAAAGTAAAATTTTCAGTGTGTTTGTGTTCTGTGTTTTGGTGTGTGTGTAGTTCAAGTGTGGTTGAGTTGGTATATGTTCATTGTGATGTTAATGTTGTGTTAAGTTCAGTGTCTGTTTCCATTCCTGTGTGTTTCTGTTTAGTGTAGTGAATAGTGTCGCTGCGCGCATGAATAGTGTCATTTGTAGTAGTGAATAGTGTTTGAATAGTGTCCGAATCTGGCATTTAACTTCTGGATTTTTGTTTTGGTAGCTACGGAGCTTGTTTTAACTTGAAAATTTTTTTCCCCACTTCTAAGACGTTGAACTTGATAGGAAAAATAGCTAGAGCAATTGGTATGGTCTGAGTTAAGAGATTCAAAAAAATTTTGGACTGATTTTAAGTGAAACTTCAAAGGACCATAACTTTTGCTCTCAGGTTTTTATCTTCTCCCACGCGCATGAACTAACCCCTAAACGGAATCTCTGTCGGCACACTTTAGAGCAAACCACAGCCATTGACGGCCAAAAAAAGGGCCTGGAAAATCAAATTGCCGCTTGCGAAGCCGCCGTCCCGAACCAGATCGCCGCCGTCGCGAGCCACCTACGCGAACACAACCAGATCGGTGTTGCGAGCCACCTCCGCTGCGACGAAACCAGAGCCAGCAGATGTCTCGCGAAACCAGGCTGCCACGACGAACCACCACACGTTGACGAAGCCACGCGTTGCAGAACCACTGCGAATCAGATCGACGACGAGGGCACTTTCTGACGCGAAATCCCCATCACTGCGGCGCCGGGCACCACGCAGCCACCTGCGACGAAAAAAGCTGCCTGGAGAAGACGCGAAACCAGACGCGAACACACCTACATTGCGAGAATCCTCCACCTCCGTTCCAAACAGAACCGCAGGCCACCGTGACAGAAATCGATGTCGATTGCGCCAATGCGACAGCCACCACGGTACCTGCAAAAAACCAGACCAGACAGACCCCCGCGAAGCAACTGATGAGTCATTATTTTCTTCTATTCCACTAGCCTTTGTGCACCCATTAGACAGTTGATTAGTGCTTAATTGTTCATCATTAGAGTGTTTTTCATCTGTTGGGCTTTATTGGGCCACTGTTCCGAATTTGGACTAATTTCACATTATTTGGCCTAATTTTTGTTTTTAATTATTTTTAGGTATTTGGGTGAAGCAATTTTGGAGCTTGGACATTAATATTTAGTTGAAGAAACTTTCCACATCATTGCCACATCATTTCCATGTCATTTCCACGTCAGCAAAGTCATTGGGTCAACATTTGAGGCCCATAGTGGCATTTTTGTAATTCTGCGGCTTATAATGGCAGTTTTGTAATTCTGAGTGGCATGGGTGATATGACCACGAATTAGGTCTGCATGAGAAGAAGGCAGCCGCTCATTCATCTTCAACCTCTCTTCAAAACCTCCATTTTCGTTCTCCAAGCTTCCATGGACGTCCCCCTTGCGGTTTTTCACGTTTTTGGCTCATTTTTACCGTTTTTATGCATATTTGACAGCACCCATTGAGGGTTTTACGTTTGGAATTCGTTTTCTTGGTTGGGCAGTTCGGTTTGTGGATTTTATTGACTTGGAACAATACCCATTCATGGGGTTTTTGCATTTATATATGATAACACTGTTTTGCATTCCATTTAAGCTTTGAAATCTCAATTTTTGCTCTTAAATTGCGTTTTCAGATTTGAAGGGTTCTTGGTTCTTGGTTCTGATTTTTGTGATTTCAGTTTTGAAGTGTTTAATTACTCATTTCCATGTCTAGCTAAATTCGTGTATTGACTCCTTGATGAAAAATGCAATGAAGCTTTGAGGTTCTGCTTGTTTTGTGAAATCTGCCATGTTTTTGTTCTGAATTCGTGGAATGCATGTGGTGAATCTGTCAATGCTTAATTTACAGAGTAATTGCATGTGTTTTGTTTCAGATACGTTCATGCTTAATGTATGTAGCTTGGCTGTCACGAATTTAAGGATGTGTGCATTGCTTAATTGCATAATGAAGCTAGATTGCAATTTTCGCTTAGTGAATTATTATCTAGTGGATTGAGACAAGGCAGGGTTGGTGTTAATTTGGTGGCCTATGATAAGTGAAATTGCGTTTGAATCAGGGATGTCAATACGGTTTTAGTCACTGTAGCATTTAAATTAATCTATTGATTAGCATTCTGAATCTGTCTGCCAACCCCCCTCCCCCCTGTGTTTTATTGTTGTGTTCATCTGGAAAATTGGCTTTGAATGAAAATATTGGTCGTTGGGAGACGACTTGGTTCACTTTCATGTACTGCATTTAATATGTTTTAATTTGGTGGGGTACGGCCTTTATCAAATTTGGCGCCGTTGCCGGGGACCAATCGTTTCGTTCAAAGTAAAATTTTCAGTGTGTTTGTGTTCTGTGTTTTGGTGTGTGTGTAGTTCAAGTGTGGTTGAGTTGGTATATGTTCATTGTGATGTTAATGTTGTGTTAAGTTCAGTGTCTGTTTCCATTCCTGTGTGTTTCTGTTTAGTGTAGTGAATAGTGTCGCTGCGCGCATGAATAGTGTCATTTGTAGTAGTGAATAGTGTTTGAATAGTGTCTGAATCTGGCATTTAACTTCTGGATTTTTGTTTTGGTAGCTACGGAGCTTGTTTTAACTTGAAATTTTTTTTCCCCACTTCTAAGACGTTGAACTTGATAGGAAAAATAGCTAAAGCAATTGGTATGGTCTGAGTTAAGAGATTCAAAAAAATTTTGGACTGATTTTAAGTGAAACTTCAAAGGACCATAACTTTTGCTCTGGTTATCAGGTTTTTATCTTCTTCCACGCGCATGAACTAACCCCTAAACGGAATCTCTGCCGGCACACTTTAGAGCAAAGCACAGCCATTGACGGCCAAAAAAGGGCCTGGAAAATCAAATTGCCGCTTGCGAAGCCGCCGTCCCGAACCAGATGGCCACCGTCGCGAGCCACCTACGCGAACACAACCAGATCGGTGTTGCGAGCCACCTCCGCTGCGATGAAACCAGAGCCAGCAGATGTCTCGCGAAACCAGGCTGCCACGACGAACCACCACACGTTGACGAATCCACGCGTTGCAGAACCAATGCGAATCAGATCGACGACGAGGGCACTTTCTGACGCGAAATCCCCATCACTGCGGCGCCGGCCACCACGCAGCCACCTGCGACGAAAAAAGCTGCCTGGAGAAGACGCAAAACCAGACGCGAACACATCTACATTGCGAGAATCCTCCACCGGCGTTCCAAACAGAACCGCAGGCCACCGTGACAGAAATCGATGCCGATTGCGCCAATGCGACAGCCACCACGGTACCTGCAAAAAACCAGACCAGACAGACCCCCGCGAAGCAACTGATGAGTCATTATTTTCTTCAATTCCACTAGCCTTTGTGCACCCATTAGACAGTTGATTAGTGCTTAATTGTTCATCATTAGAGTGTTTTTCATCTGTTGGGCTTTATTGGGCCACTGTTTCGAATTTGGACTAATTTCACATTATTTGGCCTAATTTTTGTTTTTAATTATTTTTAGGTATTTGGGTGAAGCAATTTTGGAGCTTGGACATTAATATTTAGTTGAAGAAACTTTCCACATCGTTGCCACATCATTTCCATGTCATTTCCACGTCAGCAAAGTCAATGGGTCAACATTTGAGGCCCATAGTGGCATTTTTGTAATTCTGCGGCTTATAATGGCAGTTTTGTAATTCTGAGTGGCATGGGTGATATGACCACGAATTAGGTCTGCATGAGAAGAAGGCAGCCGCCCATTCATCTTCAACCTCTCTTCAAAACCTCCATTTTCGTTCTCCAAGCTTCCATGGACGTCCCCCTTGCGGTTTTTCACGTTTTTGGCTCATTTTTACCGTTTTTATGCATATTTGACAACACCCATTGAGGGTTTTACGTTTGGAATTCGTTTTCTTGGTTGGGCAGTTTGGTTTGTGGATTTTATTGACTTGGAACAATACCCATTCATGTGGTTTTCGCATTTATATATGATAACACTGTTTTGCATTTCATTTAAGCTTTGAAATCTCAATTTTTGCTCTTAAATTGCGTTTTCAGATTTGAAGGGTTCTTGGTTCTTGGTTCTGATTTTTGTGATTTCAGTTTTGAAGTGTTTAATTACTCATTTCCTTGTCTAGCTAAATTCGTGTATTGACTCCTTGATGAAAAATGCAATGAAGCTTTGAGGTTGTGCTTGTTTTGTGAAATCTGCCATGTTTTTGTTCTGAATTCGTGGAATGCATGTGGTGAATCTGTCAATGCTTAATTTACAGAGTAATTGCATGTGTTTTGTTTAAGATACGTTCATGCTTAATGTATGTAGCTTGGCTGTCACGAATTTAAGGATGTGTGCATTGCTTAATTGCATAATGAAGCTAGATTGTAATTTTCGCTTAGTGAATTATTATCTAGTGGATTGAGACAAGGCAGGGTTGGTGTTAATTTGGTGGCCTATGATAAGTGAAATTGCGTTTGAATCAGGGATGTCAATACGGTTTTAGTGACTGTAGCATTTAAATTAATCTATTGATTAGCATTCTGAATCTGTCTGCCAACCCCCCTCCCCCCTGTGTTTTATTGTTGTGTTCATCTGGAAAATTGGCTTTGAATGAAAATATTGGTCGTTGGGAGACGACTTGGTTCACTTTCATGTACTGCATTTAATATGTTTTAATTTGGTGGGGTACGGCCTCTATCAAATTTGGCGCCGTTGCCGGGGACCAATCGTTTCGTTCAAAGTAAAATTTTCAGTGTGTTTGTGTTCTGTGTTTTGGTGTGTGTGTAGTTCAAGTGTGGTTGAGTTGGTATATGTTCATTGTGATGTTAATGTTGTGTTAAGTTCAGTGTCTGTTTCCATTCCTGTGTGTTTCAGTTTAGTGTAGTGAATAATGTCGCGGCGCGCTTGAATAGTGTCATTTGTAGTAGTGAATAGTGTTTGAATAGTGTCTGAATCTAGCATTTAACTTCTGGATTTTTGTTTTGGTAGCTACGGAGCTTGTTTTAACTTGAAATTTTTTTTCCCACTTCTAAGAGGTTGAACTTGATAGGAAAAATAGCTAAAGCAATTGGTATGGTCTCAGTTAAGAGATTCAAAAAAATTTTGGACTGATTTTAAGTGAAACTTCAAAGGACCATAACTTTTGCTCTGGTTATCAGGTTTTTATCTTCTTCCACGCGCATGAACTAAGCCCTAAACGGAATCTCTGCCGGCACACATTAGAGCAAACCACAGCCATTGACGGCCAAAAAAAGGGCCTGGAAAATCAAATTGCCGCTTGCGAAGCCGCCGTCCCGAACCAGATGGCCGCCGTCGCGAGCCACCTACGCGAACACAACCAGATCGGTGTTGCGAGCCACCTCCGCTGCGACGAAACCAGAGCCAGCAGATGTCTCGCGAAACCAGGCTGCCACGACGAACCACCACACGTTGACGAAGCCACGCGTTGCAGAACCAATGCGAATCAGATCGACGACGAGGGCACTTTCTGACGCGAAATCCCCATCACTGCGGCGCCGGCCACCACACAGCCACCTGCGACGAAAAAAGCTGCCTGGAGAAGACACAAAACCAGACGCGAACACACCTACATTGCGAGAATCCTCCACCGCCGTTCCAAACAGAACCGCAGGCCACCGTGACAGAAATCGATGTCGATTGCGCCAATGCGACAGCCACCACGGTACCTGCAAAAAACCAGACCAGACAGACCCCCGCGAAGCAACTGATGAGTCATTATTTTCTTCAATTCCACTAGCCTTTGTGCACCCATTAGACAGTTGATTAGTGCTTAATTGTTCATCATTAGAGTGTTTTTCATCTGTTGGGTTTTATTGGGCCACTGTTTCGAATTTGGACTAATTTCACATTATTTGGCCTAATTTTTGTTTTTAATTATTTTTAGGTATTTGGGTGAAGCAATTTTGGAGCTTGGACATTAATATTTAGTTGAAGAAACTTTCCACATCGTTGCCACATCATTTCAATGTCATTTCCACGTCAGCAAAGTCAATGGGTCAACATTTGAGGCCCATAGTGGCATTTTTGTAATTCTGCGGCTTATAATGGCAGTTTTGTAATTCTGAGTGGCATGGGTGATATGACCACGAATTAGGTCTGCATGAGAAGAAGGCAGCCGCCCATTCATCTTCAACCTCTCTTCAAAACCTCCATTTTCGTTCTCCAAGCTTCCATGGACGTGCCCCTTGCGGTTTTTCACGTTTTTGGCTCATTTTTACCGTTTTTATGCATATTTGACAGCACCCATTGAGGGTTTTACGTTTGGAATTCGTTTTCTTGGTTGGGCAGTTCGGTTTGTGGATTTTATTGACTTGGAACAATACCCATTCATGGGGTTTTCGCATTTATATATGATAACACTGTTTTGCATTCCATTTAAGCTTTGAAATCTCAATTTTTGCTCTTAAATTGCGTTTTCAGATTTGAAGGGTTCTTGGTTCTTGGTTCTGATTTTTGTGATTTCAGTTTTGAAGTGTTTAATTACTCATTTCCATGTCTAGCTAAATTCGTGTATTGACTCCTTGATGAAAAATGCAATGAAGCTTTGAGGTTGTGCTTGTTTTGTGAAATCTGCCATGTTTTTGTTCTGAATTCGTGGAATGCATGTGGTGAATCTGTCAATGCTTAATTTACAGAGTAATTGCATGTGTTTTGTTTAAGATACGTTCATGCTTAATGTATGTAGCTTGGGTGTCACGAATTTAAGGATGTGTGCATTGCTTAATTGCATAATGAAGCTAGATTGTAATTTTCGCTTAGTGAATTATTATCTAGTTGATTGAGACAAGGCAGGGTTGGTGTTATTTTGGTGGCCTATGATAAGTGAAATTGCGTTTGAATCAGGGATGTCAATACGGTTTTAGTCACTGTAGCATTTAAATTAATCTATTGATTAGCATTCTGAATCTGTCTGCCAACCCCCCTCCCCCCTGTGTTTTATTGTTGTGTTCATCTGGAAAATTGGCTTTGAATGAAAATATTGGTCGTTGGGAGACGACTTGGTTCACTTTCATGTACTGCATTTAATATGTTTTAATTTGGTGGGGTACGGCCTCTATCAAATTTGGCGCCGTTGCCGGGGACCAATCGTTTCGTTCAAAGTAAAATTTTCAGTGTGTTTGTGTTCTGTGTTTTGGTGTGTGTGTAGTTCAAGTGTGGTTGAGTTGGTATATGTTCATTGTGATGTTAATGTTGTGTTAAGTTCAGTGTCTGTTTCCATTCCTGTGTGTTTCTGTTTAGTGTAGTGAATAGTGTCGCTGCGCGCATGAATAGTGTCATTTGTAGTAGTGAATAGTGTTTGAATAGTGTCCGAATCTGGCATTTAACTTCTGGATTTTTGTTTTGGTAGCTACGGAGCTTGTTTTAACTTGAAATTTTTTTTCCCCACTTCTAAGACGTTGAACTTGATAGGAAAAATAGCTAGAGCAATTGGTATGGTCTGAGTTAAGAGATTCAAAAAAATTTTGGACTGATTTTAAGTGAAACTTCAAAGGACCATAACTTTTGCTCTCAGGTTTTTATCTTCTCCCACGCGCATGAACTAACCCCTAAACGGAATCTCTGCCGGCACACTTTAGAGCAAACCACAGCCATTGACGGCCAAAAAAAGGGCCTGGAAAATCAAATTGTCGCTTGCGAAGCCGCCGTCCCGAACCAGATCACCGCCGTCGCGAGCCACCTACGCGAACACAACCAGATCGGTGTTGCGAGCCACCTCCGCTGCGACGAAACCAGAGCCAGCAGATGTCTCGCGAAACCAGGCTGCCACGACGAACCACCACACGTTGACGAAGCCACGCGTTGCAGAACCACTGCGAATCAGATCGACGACGAGGGCACTTTCTGACGCGAAATCCCCATCACTGCGGCGCCGGGCACCACGCAGCCACCTGCGACGAAAAAAGCTGCCTGGAGAAGACGCGAAACCAGACGCGAACACACCTACATTGCGAGAATCCTCCACCTCCGTTCCAAACAGAACCGCAGGCCACCGTGACAGAAATCGATGTCGATTGCGCCAATGCGACAGCCACCACGGTACCTGCAAAAAACCAGACCAGACAGACCCCCGCGAAGCAACTGATGAGTCATTATTTCCTTCTATTCCACTAGCCTTTGTGCACCCATTAGACAGTTGATTAGTGCTTAATTGTTCATCATTAGAGTGTTTTTCATCTGTTGGGCTTTATTGGGCCACTGTTCCGAATTTGGACTAATTTCACATTATTTGGCCTAATTTTTGTTTTTAATTATTTTTAGGTATTTGGGTGAAGCAATTTTGGAGCTTGGACATTAATATTTAGTTGAAGAAACTTTCCACATCATTGCCACATCATTTCCATGTCATTTCCACGTCAGCAAAGTCAATGGGTCAACATTTGAGGCCCATAGTGGCATTTTTGTAATTCTGCGGCTTATAATGGCAGTTTTGTAATTCTGAGTGGCATGGGTGATATGACCACGAATTAGGTCTGCATGAGAAGAAGGCAGCCGCTCATTCATCTTCAACCTCTCTTCAAAACCTCCATTTTCGTTCTCCAAGCTTCCATGGACGTCCCCCTTGCGGTTTTTCACTTTTTTGGCTCATTTTTACCGTTTTTATGCATATTTGACAGCACCCATTGAGGGTTTTACGTTTGGAATTCGTTTTCTTGGTTGGGCAGTTCGGTTTGTGGATTTTATTGACTTGGAACAATACCCATTCATGGGGTTTTCGCATTTATATATGATAACACTGTTTTGCATTCCATTTAAGCTTTGAAATCTCAATTTTTGCTCTTAAATTGCGTTTTCAGATTTGAAGGGTTCTTGGTTCTTGGTTCTGATTTTTGTGATTTCAGTTTTGAAGTGTTTAATTACTCATTTCTATGTCTAGCTAAATTCGTGTATTGACTCCTTGATGAAAAATGCAATGAAGCTTTGAGGTTGTGCTTGTTTTGTGAAATCTGCCATGTTTTTGTTCTGAATTCGTGGAATGCATGTGGTGAATCTGTCAATGCTTAATTTACAGAGTAATTGCATGTGTTTTGTTTAAGATACGTTCATGCTTAATGTATGTAGCTTGGCTGTCACGAATTTAAGGATGTGTGCATTGCTTAATTGCATAATGAAGCTAGATTGCAATTTTCGCTTAGTGAATTATTATCTAGTGGATTGAGACAAGGCAGGGTTGGTGTTAATTTGGTGGCCTATGATAAGTGAAATTGCGTTTGAATCAGGGATGTCAATACGGTTTTAGTCACTGTAGCATTTAAATTAATCTATTGATTAGCATTCTGAATCTGTCTGCCAACCCCCCTCCCCCCTGTGTTTTATTGTTGTGTTCATCTGGAAAATTGGCTTTGAATGAAAATATTGGTCGTTGGGAGACGACTTGGTTCACTTTCATGTACTGCATTTAATATGTTTTAATTTGGTGGGGTACGGCCTTTATCAAATTTGGCGCCGTTGCCGGGGACCAATCGTTTCGTTCAAAGTAAAATTTTCAGTGTGTTTGTGTTCTGTGTTTTGGTGTGTGTGTAGTTCAAGTGTGGTTGAGTTGGTATATGTTCATTGTGATGTTAATGTTGTGTTAAGTTCAGTGTCTGTTTCCATTCCTGTGTGTTTCTGTTTAGTGTAGTGAATAGTGTCGCTGCGCGCATGAATAGTGTCATTTGTAGTAGTGAATAGTGTTTGAATAGTGTCCGAATCTGGCATTTAACTTCTGGATTTTTGTTTTGGTAGCTACGGAGCTTGTTTTAACTTGAAATTTTTTTTCCCCACTTCTAAGACGTTGAACTTGATAGGAAAAATAGCTAGAGCAATTGGTATGGTCTGAGTTAAGAGATTCAAAAAAATTTTGGACTGATTTTAAGTGAAACTTCAAAGGACCATAACTTTTGCTCTCAGGTTTTTATCTTCTCCCACGCGCATGAACTAACCCCTAAACGGAATCTCTGCCGGCACACTTTAGAGCAAACCACAGCCATTGACGGCCAAAAAAAGGGCCTGGAAAATCAAATTGTCGCTTGCGAAGCCGCCGTCCCGAACCAGATGGCCGCCGTCGCGAGCCACCTACGCGAACACAACCAGATCGGTGTTGCGAGCCACCTCCGCTGCGACGAAACCAGAGCCAGCAGATGTCTCGCGAAACCAGGCTGCCACGACGAACCACCACACGTTGACGAAGCCACGCGTTGCAGAACCACTGCGAATCAGATCGACGACGAGGGCACTTTCTGACGCGAAATCCCCATCACTGCGGCGCCGGGCACCATGCAGCCACCTGCGACGAAAAAAGCTGCCTGGAGAAGACGCGAACACACCTACATTGCGAGAATCCTCCACCTCTGTTCCAAACAGAACCGCAGGCCACCGTGACAGAAATCGATGTCGATTGCGCCAATGCGACAGCCACCACGGTACCTGCAAAAAACCAGACCAGACAGACCCCCGCGAAGCAACTGATGAGTCATTATTTTCTTCTATTCCACTAGCCTTTGTGCACCCATTAGACAGTTGATTAGTGCTTAATTGTTCATCATTAGAGTGTTTTTCATCTGTTGGGCTTTATTGGGCCACTGTTCCGAATTTGGACTAATTTCACATTATTTGGCCTAATTTTTGTTTTTAATTATTTTTAGGTATTTGGGTGAAGCAATTTTGGAGCTTGGACATTAATATTTAGTTGAAGAAACTTTCCACATCATTGCCACATCATTTCCATGTCATTTCCACGTCAGCAAAGTCAATGGGTCAACATTTGAGGCCCATAGTGGCATTTTTGTAATTCTGCGGCTTATAATGGCAGTTTTGTAATTCTAAGTGGCATGGGTGATATGACCACGAATTAGGTCTGCATGAGAAGAAGGCAGCCGCTCATTCATCTTCAACCTCTCTTCAAAACCTCCATTTTCGTTCTCCAAGCTTCCATGGACGTCCCCCTTGCGGTTTTTCACGTTTTTGGCTCATTTTTACCGTTTTTATGCATATTTGACAGCACCCATTGAGGGTTTTACGTTTGGAATTCGTTTTCTTGGTTGGGCAGTTCGGTTTGTGGATTTTATTGACTTGGAACAATACCCATTCATGGGGTTTTTGCATTTATATATGATAACACTGTTTTGCATTCCATTTAAGCTTTGAAATCTCAATTTTTGCTCTTAAATTGCGTTTTCAGATTTGAAGGGTTCTTGGTTCTTGGTTCTGATTTTTGTGATTTCAGTTTTGAAGTGTTTAATTACTCATTTCCATGTCTAGCTAAATTCGTGTATTGACTCCTTGATGAAAAATGCAATGAAGCTTTGAGGTTGTGCTTGTTTTGTGAAATCTGCCATGTTTTTGTTCTGAATTCGTGGAATGCATGTGGTGAATCTGTCAATGCTTAATTTACAGAGTAATTGCATGTGTTTTGTTTAAGATACGTTCATGCTTAATGTATGTAGCTTGGCTGTCACGAATTTAAGGATGTGTGCATTGCTTAATTGCATAATGAAGCTAGATTGTAATTTTCGCTTAGTGAATTATTATCTAGTGGATTGAGACAAGGCAGGGTTGGTGTTAATTTGGTGGCCTATGATAAGTGAAATTGCGTTTGAATCAGGGATGTCAATACGGTTTTAGTCACTGTAGCATTTAAATTAATCTATTGATTAGCATTCTGAATCTGTCTGCCAACCCCCCTCCCCCTGTGTTTTATTGTTGTGTTCATCTGGAAAATTGGCTTTGAATGAAAATATTGGTCGTTGGGAGACGACTTGGTTCACTTTCATGTACTGCATTTAATATGTTTTAATTTGGTGGGGTACGGCCTTTATCAAATTTGGCGCCGTTGCCGGGGACCAATCGTTTCGTTCAAAGTAAAATTTTCAGTGTGTTTGTGTTCTGTGTTTTGGTGTGTGTGTAGTTCAAGTGTGGTTGAGTTGGTATATGTTCATTGTGATGTTAATGTTGTGTTAAGTTCAGTGTCTGTTTCCATTCCTGTGTGTTTCTGTTTAGTGTAGTGAATAGTGTCGCGGCGCGCATGAATAGTGTCATTTGTAGTAGTGAATAGTGTTTGAATAGTGTCCGAATCTGGCATTTAACTTCTGGATTTTTGTTTTGGTAGCTACGGAGCTTGTTTTAACTTGAAATTTTTTTTCCCCACTTCTAAGACGTTGAACTTGATAGGAAAAATAGCTAGAGCAATTGGTATGGTCTGAGTTAAGAGATTCAAAAAAATTTTGGACTGATTTTAAGTGAAACTTCAAAGGACCATAACTTTTGCTCTCAGGTTTTTATCTTCTCCCACGCGCATGAACTAACCCCTAAACGGAATCTCTGCCGGCACACTTTAGACCAAACCACAGCCATTGACGGCCAAAAAAAGGGCCTGGAAAATCAAATTGCCGCTTGCGAAGCCGCCGTCCCGAACCAGATCGCCGCCGTCGCGAGCCACCTACGCGAACACAACCAGATCGGTGTTGCGAGCCACCTCCGCTGCGACGAAACCAGAGCCAGCAGATGTCTCGCGAAACCAGGCTGCCACGACGAACCACCACACGTTGACGAAGCCACGCGTTGCAGAACCACTGCGAATCAGATCGACGACGAGGGCACTTTCTGACGCGAAATCCCCATCACTGCGGCGCCGGCCACCACGCAGCCACCTGCGATGAAAAAAGCTGCCTGGAGAAGACGCGAAACCAGACGCGAACACACCTACATTGCGAGAATCCTCCACCTCCGTTCCAAACAGAACTGCAGGCCACCGTGACAGAAATCGATGTCGATTGCGCCAATGCGACAGCCACCACGGTACCTGCAAAAAACCAGACCAGACAGACCCCCGCGAAGCAACTGATGAGTCATTATTTTCTTCTATTCCACTAGCCTTTGTGCACCCATTAGACAGTTGATTAGTGCTTAATTGTTCATCGTTAGAGTGTTTTTCATCTGTTGGGCTTTATTGGGCCACTGTTCCGAATTTGGACTAATTTCACATTATTTGGCCTAATTTTTGTTTTTAATTATTTTTAGGTATTTGGGTGAAGCAATTTTGGAGCTTGGACATTAATATTTAGTTGAAGAAACTTTCCACATCATTGCCACATCATTTCCATGTCATTTCCACGTCAGCAAAGTCAATGGGTCAACATTTGAGGCCCATAGTGGCATTTTTGTAATTCTGTGGCTTATAATGGCAGTTTTGTAATTCTGAGTGGCATGGGTGATATGACCACGAATTAGGTCTGCATGAGAAGAAGGCAGCCGCTCATTCATCTTCAACCTCTCTTCAAAACCTCCATTTTCGTTCTCCAAGCTTCCATGGACGTCCCCCTTGCGGTTTTTCACGTTTTTGGCTCATTTTTACCGTTTTTATGCATATTTGACAGCACCCATTGAGGGTTTTACGTTTGGAATTCGTTTTCTTGGTTGGGCAGTTCGGTTTGTGGATTTTACTGACTTGGAACAATACCCATTCATGGGGTTTTTGCATTTATATATGATAACACTGTTTTGCATTCCATTTAAGCTTTGAAATCTCAATTTTTGCTCTTAAATTGCGTTTTCAGATTTGAAGGGTTCTTGGTTCTTGGTTCTGATTTTTGTGATTTCAGTTTTGAAGTGTTTAATTACTCATTTCTATGTCTAGCTAAATTCGTGTATTGACTCCTTGATGAAAAATGCAATGAAGCTTTGAGGTTGTGCTTGTTTTGTGAAATCTGCCATGTTTTTGTTCTGAATTCGTGGAATGCATGTGGTGAATCTGTCAATGCTTAATTTACAGAGTAATTGCATGTGTTTTGTTTAAGATACGTTCATGCTTAATGTATGTAGCTTGGCTGTCACGAATTTAAGGATGTGTGCATTGCTTAATTGCATAATGAAGCTAGATTGCAATTTTCGCTTAGTGAATTATTATCTAGTGGATTGAGACAAGGCAGGGTTGGTGTTAATTTGGTGGCCTATGATAAGTGAAATTGCGTTTGAATCAGGGATGTCAATACGGTTTTAGTCACTGTAGCATTTAAATTAATCTATTGATTAGCATTCTGAATCTGTCTGCCAACCCCCCTCCCCCCTGTGTTTTATTGTTGTGTTCATCTGGAAAATTGGCTTTGAATGAAAATATTGGTCGTTGGGAGACGACTTGGTTCACTTTCATGTACTGCATTTAATATGTTTTAATTTGGTGGGGTACGGCCTTTATCAAATTTGGCGCCGTTGCCGGGGACCAATCGTTTCGTTCAAAGTAAAATTTTCAGTGTGTTTGTGTTCTGTGTTTTGGTGTGTGTGTAGTTCAAGTGTGGTTGAGTTGGTATATGTTCATTGTGATGTTAATGTTGTGTTAAGTTCAGTGTCTGTTTCCATTCCTGTGTGTTTCTGTTTAGTGTAGTGAATAGTGTCGCTGCGCGCATGAATAGTGTCATTTGTAGTAGTGAATAGTGTTTGAATAGTGTCCGAATCTGGCATTTAACTTCTGGATTTTTGTTTTGGTAGCTACGGAGCTTGTTTTAACTTGAAATTTTTTTTCCCCACTTCTAAGACGTTGAACTTGATAGGAAAAATAGCTAGAGCAATTGGTATGGTCTGAGTTAAGAGATTCAAAAAAATTTTGGACTGATTTTAAGTGAAACTTCAAAGGACCATAACTTTTGCTCTCAAGTTTTTATCTTCTCCCACGCGCATGAACTAACCCCTAAACGGAATCTCTGCCGGCACACTTTAGAGCAAACCACAGCCATTGACGGCCAAAAAAAGGGCCTGGAAAATCAAATTGTCGCTTGCGAAGCCGCCGTCCCGAACCAGATGGCCGCCGTCGCGAGCCACCTACGCGAACACAACCAGATCGGTGTTGCGAGCCACCTCCGCTGCGACGAAACCAGAGCCAGCAGATGTCTCGCGAAACCAGGCTGCCACGACGAACCACCACACGTTGACGAAGCCACGCGTTGCAGAACCACTGCGAATCAGATCGACGACGAGGGCACTTTCTGACGCGAAATCCCCATCACTGCGGCGCCGGGCACCATGCAGCCACCTGCGACGAAAAAAGCTGCCTGGAGAAGACGCGAACACACCTACATTGCGAGAATCCTCCACCTCTGTTCCAAACAGAACCGCAGGCCACCGTGACAGAAATCGATGTCGATTGCGCCAATGCGACAGCCACCACGGTACCTGCAAAAAACCAGACCAGACAGACCCCCGCGAAGCAACTGATGAGTCATTATTTTCTTCTATTCCACTAGCCTTTGTGCACCCATTAGACAGTTGATTAGTGCTTAATTGTTCATCATTAGAGTGTTTATCATCTGTTGGGCTTTATTGGGCCACTGTTCCGAATTTGGACTAATTTCACATTATTTGGCCTAATTTTTGTTTTTAATTATTTTTAGGTATTTGGGTGAAGCAATTTTGGAGCTTGGACATTAATATTTAGTTGAAGAAACTTTCCACATCATTGCCACATCATTTCCATGTCATTTCCATGTCAGCAAAGTCAATGGGTCAACATTTGAGGCCCATAGTGGCATTTTTGTAATTCTGCGGCTTATAATGGCAGTTTTGTAATTCTAAGTGGCATGGGTGATATGACCACGAATTAGGTCTGCATGAGAAGAAGGCAGCCGCTCATTCATCTTCAACCTCTCTTCAAAACCTCCATTTTCGTTCTCCAAGCTTCCATGGACGTCCCCCTTGCGGTTTTTCACGTTTTTGGCTCATTTTTACCGTTTTTATGCATATTTGACAGCACCCATTGAGGGTTTTACGTTTGGAATTCGTTTTCTTGGTTGGGCAGTTCGGTTTGTGGATTTTATTGACTTGGAACAATACCCATTCATGGGGTTTTTGCATTTATATATGATAACACTGTTTTGCATTCCATTTAAGCTTTGAAATCTCAATTTTTGCTCTTAAATTGCGTTTTCAGATTTGAAGGGTTCTTGGTTCTTGGTTCTGATTTTTGTGATTTCAGTTTTGAAGTGTTTAATTACTCATTTCCATGTCTAGCTAAATTCGTGTATTGACTCCTTGATGAAAAATGCAATGAAGCTTTGAGGTTGTGCTTGTTTTGTGAAATCTGCCATGTTTTTGTTCTGAATTCGTGGAATGCATGTGGTGAATCTGTCAATGCTTAATTTACAGAGTAATTGCATGTGTTTTGTTTAAGATACGTTCATGCTTAATGTATGTAGCTTGGCTGTCACGAATTTAAGGATGTGTGCATTGCTTAATTGCATAATGAAGCTAGATTGTAATTTTCGCTTAGTGAATTATTATCTAGTGGATTGAGACAAGGCAGGGTTGGTGTTAATTTGGTGGCCTATGATAAGTGAAATTGCGTTTGAATCAGGGATGTCAATACGGTTTTAGTCACTGTAGCATTTAAATTAATCTATTGATTAGCATTCTGAATCTGTCTGCCAACCCCCCTCCCCCTGTGTTTTATTGTTGTGTTCATCTGGAAAATTGGCTTTGAATGAAAATATTGGTCGTTGGGAGACGACTTGGTTCACTTTCATGTACTGCATTTAATATGTTTTAATTTGGTGGGGTACGGCCTTTATCAAATTTGGCGCCGTTGCCGGGGACCAATCGTTTCGTTCAAAGTAAAATTTTCAGTGTGTTTGTGTTCTGTGTTTTGGTGTGTGTGTAGTTCAAGTGTGGTTGAGTTGGTATATGTTCATTGTGATGTTAATGTTGTGTTAAGTTCAGTGTCTGTTTCCATTCCTGTGTGTTTCTGTTTAGTGTAGTGAATAGTGTCGCGGCGCGCATGAATAGTGTCATTTGTAGTAGTGAATAGTGTTTGAATAGTGTCCGAATCTGGCATTTAACTTCTGGATTTTTGTTTTGGTAGCTACGGAGCTTGTTTTAACTTGAAATTTTTTTTCCCCACTTCTAAGACGTTGAACTTGATAGGAAAAATAGCTAGAGCAATTGGTATGGTCTGAGTTAAGAGATTCAAAAAAATTTTGGACTGATTTTAAGTGAAACTTCAAAGGACCATAACTTTTGCTCTCAGGTTTTTATCTTCTCCCACGCGCATGAACTAACCCCTAAACGGAATCTCTGCCGGCACACTTTAGACCAAACCACAGCCATTGACGGCCAAAAAAAGGGCCTGGAAAATCAAATTGCCGCTTGCGAAGCCGCCGTCCCGAACCAGATCGCCGCCGTCGCGAGCCACCTACGCGAACACAACCAGATCGGTGTTGCGAGCCACCTCCGCTGCGACGAAACCAGAGCCAGCAGATGTCTCGCGAAACCAGGCTGCCACGACGAACCACCACACGTTGACGAAGCCACGCGTTGCAGAACCACTGCGAATCAGATCGACGACGAGGGCACTTTCTGACGCGAAATCCCCATCACTGCGGCGCCGGCCACCACGCAGCCACCTGCGATGAAAAAAGCTGCCTGGAGAAGACGCGAAACCAGACGCGAACACACCTACATTGCGAGAATCCTCCACCTCCGTTCCAAACAGAACTGCAGGCCACCGTGACAGAAATCGATGTCGATTGCGCCAATGCGACAGCCACCACGGTACCTGCAAAAAACCAGACCAGACAGACCCCCGCGAAGCAACTGATGAGTCATTATTTTCTTCTATTCCACTAGCCTTTGTGCACCCATTAGACAGTTGATTAGTGCTTAATTGTTCATCGTTAGAGTGTTTTTCATCTGTTGGGCTTTATTGGGCCACTGTTCCGAATTTGGACTAATTTCACATTATTTGGCCTAATTTTTGTTTTTAATTATTTTTAGGTATTTGGGTGAAGCAATTTTGGAGCTTGGACATTAATATTTAGTTGAAGAAACTTTCCACATCATTGCCACATCATTTCCATGTCATTTCCACGTCAGCAAAGTCAATGGGTCAACATTTGAGGCCCATAGTGGCATTTTTGTAATTCTGTGGCTTATAATGGCAGTTTTGTAATTCTGAGTGGCATGGGTGATATGACCACGAATTAGGTCTGCATGAGAAGAAGGCAGCCGCTCATTCATCTTCAACCTCTCTTCAAAACCTCCATTTTCGTTCTCCAAGCTTCCATGGACGTCCCCCTTGCGGTTTTTCACGTTTTTGGCTCATTTTTACCGTTTTTATGCATATTTGACAGCACCCATTGAGGGTTTTACGTTTGGAATTCGTTTTCTTGGTTGGGCAGTTCGGTTTGTGGATTTTACTGACTTGGAACAATACCCATTCATGGGGTTTTTGCATTTATATATGATAACACTGTTTTGCATTCCATTTAAGCTTTGAAATCTCAATTTTTGCTCTTAAATTGCGTTTTCAGATTTGAAGGGTTCTTGGTTCTTGGTTCTGATTTTTGTGATTTCAGTTTTGAAGTGTTTAATTACTCATTTCCATGTCTAGCTAAATTCGTGTATTGACTCCTTGATGAAAAATGCAATGAAGCTTTGAGGTTGTGCTTGTTTTGTGAAATCTGCCATGTTTTTGTTCTGAATTCGTGGAATGCATGTGGTGAATCTGTCAATGCTTAATTTACAGAGTAATTGCATGTGTTTTGTTTAAGATACGTTCATGCTTAATGTATGTAGCTTGGCTGTCACGAATTTAAGGATGTGTGCATTGCTTAATTGCATAATGAAGCTAGATTGTAATTTTCGCTTAGTGAATTATTATCTAGTGGATTGAGACAAGGCAGGGTTGGTGTTAATTTGGTGGCCTATGATAAGTGAAATTGCGTTTGAATCAGGGATGTCAATACGGTTTTAGTCACTGTAGCATTTAAATTAATCTATTGATTAGCATTCTGAATCTGTCTGCCAACCCCCCTCCCCCCTGTGTTTTATTGTTGTGTTCATCTGGAAAATTGGCTTTGAATGAAAATATTGGTCGTTGGGAGACGACTTGGTTCACTTTCATGTACTGCATTTAATATGTTTTAATTTGGTGGGGTACGGCCTCTATCAAATTTGGTGCCGTTGCCGGGGACCAATCGTTTCGTTCAAAGTAAAATTTTCAGTGTGTTTGTGTTCTGTGTTTTGGTGTGTGTGTAGTTCAAGTGTGGTTGAGTTGGTATATGTTCATTGTGATGTTAATGTTGTGTTAAGTTCAGTGTCTGTTTCCATTCCTGTGTGTTTCTGTTTAGTGTAGTGAATAGTGTCGCGGCACGCATGAATAGTGTCATTTGTAGTAGTGAATAGTGTTTGAATAGTGTCCGAATCTGGCATTTAACTTCTGGATTTTTGTTTTGGTAGCTACGGAGCTTGTTTTAACTTGAAATTTTTTTTCCCCACTTCTAAGACGTTGAACTTGATAGGAAAAATAGCTAGAGCAATTGGTATGGTCTGAGTTAAGAGATTCAAAAAAATTTTGGACTGATTTTAAGTGAAACTTAAAAGGACCATAACTTTTGCTCTCAGGTTTTTATCTTCTCCCACGCGCATGAACTAACCCCTAAACGGAATCTCTGCCGGCACACTTTAGAGCAAACCACAGCCATTGAAGGCCAAAAAAAGGGCCTGGAAAATCAAATTGCCGCTTGCGAAGCCGCCGTCCCGAACCAGATCGCCGCCGTCGCGAGCCACCTACGCGAACACAACCAGATCGGTGTTGCGAGCCACCTCCGCTGCGACGAAACCAGAGCCAGCAGATGTCTCGCGAAACCAGGCTGCCACGACGAACCACCACACGTTGACGAAGCCACGCGTTGCAGAACCACTGCGAATCAGATCGACGACGAGGGCACTTTCTGACGCGAAATCCCCACCACTGCGGCGCCGGCCACCACGCAGCCACCTGCGACGAAAAAAGCTGCCTGGAGAAGACGCGAAAGCAGACGCGAACACACCTACATTGCGAGAATCCTCCACCTCCGTTCCAAACAGAACTGCAGGCCACCGTGACAGAAATCGATGTCGATTGCGCCAATGCGACAACCACCACGGTACCTGCAAAAAACCAGACCAGACAGACCCCCGCGAAGCAACTGATGAGTCATTATTTTCTTCTATTCCACTAGCCTTTGTGCACCCATTAGACAGTTGATTAGTGCTTAATTGTTCATCATTAGAGTGTTTTTCATCTGTTGGGCTTTATTGGGTCACTGTTCCGAATTTGGACTAATTTCACATTATTTGGCCTAATTTTTGTTTTTAATTATTTTTAGGTATTTGGGTGAAGCAATTTTGGAGCTTGGACATTAATATTTAGTTGAAGAAACTTTCCACATCATTTCCACATCATTTCCATGTCATTTCCACGTCAGCAAAGTCAATGGGTCAACATTTGAGGCCCATAGTGGCAATTTTGTAATTCTGTGGCTTATAATGGCAGTTTTGTAATTCTGAGTGGCATGGGTGATATGACCACGAATTAGGTCTGCATGGGAAGAAGGCAGCCGCTCATTCATCTTCAACCTCTCTTCAAAACCTCCATTTTCGTTCTCCAAGCTTCCATCGACGTCCCCCTTGCGGTTTTTCACGTTTTTGGCTCATTTTTACCGTTTTTATGCATATTTGACAGCACCCATTGAGGGTTTTACGTTTGGAATTCGTTTTCTTGGTTGGGCAGTTCGGTTTGTGGATTTTATTGACTTGGAACAATACCCATTCATGGGGTTTTCGCATTTATATATGATAACACTGTTTTGCATTCCATTTAAGCTTTGAAATCTCAATTTTTGCTCTTAAATTGCGTTTTCAGATTTGAAGGGTTCTTGGTTCTTGGTTCTGATTTTTGTGATTTCAGTTTTGAAGTGTTTAATTACTCATTTCCATGTCTAGCTAAATTCGTGTATTGACTCCTTGATGAAAAATGCAATGAAGCTTTGAGGTTGTGCTTGTTTTGTGAAATCTGCCATGTTTTTGTTCTGAATTCGTGGAATGCATGTGGTGAATCTGTCAATGCTTAATTTACAGAGTAATTGCATGTGTTTTGTTTAAGATACGTTCATGCTTAATGTATGTAGCTTGGGTGTCACGAATTTAAGGATGTGTGCATTGCTTAATTGCATAATGAAGCTAGATTGTAATTTTCGCTTAGTGAATTATTATCTAGTGGATTGAGACAAGGCAGGGTTGCTGTTAATTTGGTGGCCTATGATAAGTGAAATTGCGTTTGAATCAGGGATGTCAATACGGTTTTAGTCACTGTAGCATTTAAATTAATCTATTGATTAGCATTCTGAATCTGTCTGCCAACCCCCCTCCCCCCTGTGTTTTATTGTTGTGTTCATCTGGAAAATTGGCTTTGAATGAAAATATTGGTCGTTGGGAGACGACTTGGTTCACTTTCATGTACTGCATTTAATATGTTTTAATTTGGTGGGGTACGGCCTTTATCAAATTTGGCGCCGTTGCCGGGGACCAATCGTTTCGTTCAAAGTAAAATTTTCAGTGTGTTTGTGTTCTGTGTTTTGGTGTGTGTGTAGTTCAAGTGTGGTTGAGTTGGTATATGTTCATTGTGATGTTAATGTTGTGTTAAGTTCAGTGTCTGTTTCCATTCCTGTGTGTTTCTGTTTAGTGTAGTGAATAGTGTCGCGGCGCGCATGAATAGTGTCATTTGTAGTAGTGAATAGTGTTTGAATAGTGTCCGAATCTGGCATTTAACTTCTGGATTTTTGTTTTGGTAGCTACGGAGCTTGTTTTAACTTGAAATTTTTTTTCCCCACTTCTAAGACGTTGAACTTGATAGGAAAAATAGCTAGAGCAATTGGTATGGTCTGAGTTAAGAGATTCAAAAAAATTTTGGACTGATTTTAAGTGAAACTTCAAAGGACCATAACTTTTGCTCTCAGGTTTTTATCTTCTCCCACGCGCATGAACTAACCCCTAAACGGAATCTCTGCCGGCACACTTTAGAGCAAACCACAGCCATTGAAGGCCAAAAAAAGGGCCTGGAAAATCAAATTGCCGCTTGCGAAGCCGCCGTCCCGAACCAGATCGCCGCCGTCGCGAGCCACCTACGCGAACACAACCAGATCGGTGTTGCGAGCCACCTCCGCTGCGACGAAACCAGAGCCAGAAGATGTCTCGCGAAACCAGGCTGCCACGACGAACCACCACACGTTGACGAAGCCACGCGTTGCAGAACCACTGCGAATCAGATCGACGACGAGGGCACTTTCTGACGCGAAATCCCCACCACTGCGGCGCCGGCCACCACGCAGCCACCTGCGACGAAAAAAGCTGCCTGGAGAAGACGCGAAACCAGACGCGAACACACCTACATTGCGAGAATCCTCCACCTCCGTTCCAAACAGAACCGCAGGCCACCGTGACAGAAATCGATGTCGATTGCGCCAATGCGACAGCCACCACGGTACCTGCAAAAAACCAGACCAGACAGACCCCCGCGAAGCAACTGATGAGTCATTATTTTCTTCTATTCCACTAGCCTTTGTGCACCCATTAGACAGTTGATTAGTGCTTAATTGTTCATCGTTAGAGTGTTTTTCATCTGTTGGGCTTTATTGGGCCACTGTTCCGAATTTGGACTAATTTCACATTATTTGGCCTAATTTTTGTTTTTAATTATTTTTAGGTATTTGGGTGAAGCAATTTTGGAGCTTGGACATTAATATTTAGTTGAAGAAACTTTCCACATCATTGCCACATTATTTCCATGTCATTTCCACGTCAGCAAAGTCAATGGGTCAACATTTGAGGCCCATAGTGGCATTTTTGTAATTCTGCGGCTTATAATGGCAGTTTTGTAATTCTGAGTGGCATGGGTGATATGACCACGAATTAGGTCTGCATGAGAAGAAGGCAGCCGCTCATTCATCTTCAACCTCTCTTCAAAACCTCCATTTTCGTTCTCCAAGCTTCCATCGACGTCCCCCTTGCGGTTTTTCACGTTTTTGGCTCATTTTTACCGTTTTTATGCATATTTGACAGCACCCATTGAGGGTTTTACGTTTGGAATTCGTTTTCTTGGTTGGGCAGTTCGGTTTGTGGATTTTATTGACTTGGAACAATACCCATTCATGGGGTTTTCGCATTTATATATGATAACACTGTTTTGCATTCCATTTAAGCTTTGAAATCTCAATTTTTGCTCTTAAATTGCGTTTTCAGATTTGAAGGGTTCTTGGTTCTTGGTTCTGATTTTTGTGATTTCAGTTTTGAAGTGTTTAATTACTCATTTCCATGTCTAGCTAAATTCGTGTATTGACTCCTTGATGAAAAATGCAATGAAGCTTTGAGGTTGTGCTTGTTTTGTGAAATCTGCCATGTTTTTGTTCTGAATTCGTGGAATGCATGTGGTGAATCTGTCAATGCTTAATTTACAGAGTAATTGCATGTGTTTTGTTTAAGATACGTTCATGCTTAATGTATGTAGCTTGGGTGTCACGAATTTAAGGATGTGTGCATTGCTTAATTGCATAATGAAGCTAGATTGTAATTTTCGCTTAGTGAATTATTATCTAGTGGATTGAGACAAGGCAGGGTTGGTGTTAATTTGGTGGCCTATGATAAGTGAAATTGCGTTTGAATCAGGGATGTCAATACGGTTTTAGTCACTGTAGCATTTAAATTAATCTATTGATTAGCATTCTGAATCTGTCTGCCAACCCCCCTCCCCCCTGTGTTTTATTGTTGTGTTCATCTGGAAAATTGGCTTTGAATGAAAATATTGGTCGTTGGGAGACGACTTGGTTCACTTTCATGTACTGCATTTAATATGTTTTAATTTGGTGGGGTACGGCCTTTATCAAATTTGGCGCCGTTGCCGGGGACCAATCGTTTCGTTCAAAGTAAAATTTTCAGTGTGTTTGTGTTCTGTGTTTTGGTGTGTGTGTAGTTCAAGTGTGGTTGAGTTGGTATATGTTCATTGTGATGTTAATGTTGTGTTAAGTTCAGTGTCTGTTTCCATTCCTGTGTGTTTCTGTTTAGTGTAGTGAATAGTGTCGCGGCGCGCATGAATAGTGTCATTTGTAGTAGTGAATAGTGTTTGAATAGTGTCCGAATCTGGCATTTAACTTCTGGATTTTTGTTTTGGTAGCTACCGAGCTTGTTTTAACTTGAAATTTTTTTTCCCCACTTCTAAGACGTTGAACTTGATAGGAAAAATAGCTAGAGCAATTGGTATGGTCTGAGTTAAGAGATTCAAAAAAATTTTGGACTGATTTTAAGTGAAACTTCAAAGGACCATAACTTTTGCTCTCAGGTTTTTATCTTCTCCCACGCGCATGAACTAACCCCTAAACGGAATCTCTGCCGGCACACTTTAGAGCAAACCACAGCCATTGAAGGCCAAAAAAAGGGCCTGGAAAATCAAATTGCCGCTTGCGAAGCCGCCGTCCCGAACCAGATCGCCGCCGTCGCGAGCCACCTACGCGAACACAACCAGATCGGTGTTGCGAGCCACCTCCGCTGCGACGAAACCAGAGCCAGAAGATGTCTCGCGAAACCAGGCTGCCACGACGAACCACCACACGTTGACGAAGCCACGCGTTGCAGAACCACTGCGAATCAGATCGACGACGAGGGCACTTTCTGACGCGAAATCCCCACCACTGCGGCGCCGGCCACCACGCAGCCACCTGCGACGAAAAAAGCTGCCTGGAGAAGACGCGAAACCAGACGCGAACACACCTACATTGCGAGAATCCTCCACCTCCGTTCCAAACAGAACCGCAGGCCACCGTGACAGAAATCGATGTCGATTGCGCCAATGCGACAGCCACCACGGTACCTGCAAAAAACCAGACCAGACAGACCCCCGCGAAGCAACTGATGAGTCATTATTTTCTTCTATTCCACTAGCCTTTGTGCACCCATTAGACAGTTGATTAGTGCTTAATTGTTCATCGTTAGAGTGTTTTTCATCTGTTGGGCTTTATTGGGCCACTGTTCCGAATTTGGACTAATTTCACATTATTTGGCCTAATTTTTGTTTTTAATTATTTTTAGGTATTTGGGTGAAGCAATTTTGGAGCTTGGACATTAATATTTAGTTGAAGAAACTTTCCACATCATTGCCACATTATTTCCATGTCATTTCCACGTCAGCAAAGTCAATGGGTCAACATTTGAGGCCCATAGTGGCATTTTTGTAATTCTGCGGCTTATAATGGCAGTTTTGTAATTCTGAGTGGCATGGGTGATATGACCACGAATTAGGTCTGCATGAGAAGAAGGCAGCCGCTCATTCATCTTCAACCTCTCTTCAAAACCTCCATTTTCGTTCTCCAAGCTTCCATGGACGTCCCCCTTGCGGTTTTTCACGTTTTTGGCTCATTTTTACCGTTTTTATGCATATTTGACAGCACCCATTGAGGGTTTTACGTTTGGAATTCATTTTCTTGGTTGGGCAGTTCGGTTTGTGGATTTTATTGACTTGGAACAATACCCATTCATGGGGTTTTCGCATTTATATATGATAACACTGTTTTGCATTCCATTTAAGCTTTGAAATCTCAATTTTTGCTCTTAAATTGCGTTTTCAGATTTGAAGGGTTCTTGGTTCTTGGTTCTGATTTTTGTGATTTCAGTTTTGAAGTGTTTAATTACTCATTTCCATGTCTAGCTAAATTCGTGTATTGACTCCTTGATGAAAAATGCAATGAAGCTTTGAGGTTCTGCTTGTTTTGTGAAATCTGCCATGTTTTTGTTCTGAATTCGTGGAATGCATGTGGTGAATCTGTCAATGCTTAATTTACAGAGTAATTGCATGTGTTTTGTTTAAGATACGTTCATGCTTAATGTATGTAGCTTGGCTGTCACGAATTTAAGGATGTGTGCATTGCTTAATTGCATAATGAAGCTAGATTGTAATTTTCGCTTAGTGAATTATTATCTAGTGGATTGAGACAAGGCAGGGTTGGTGTTAATTTGGTGGCCTATGATAAGTGAAATTGCGTTTGAATCAGGGATGTCAATACGGTTTTAGTCACTGTAGCATTTAAATTAATCTATTGATTAGCATTCTGAATCTGTCTGCCAACCCCCCTCCCCCCTGTGTTTTATTGTTGTGTTCATCTGGAAAATTGGCTTTGAATGAAAATATTGGTCGTTGGGAGACGACTTGGTTCACTTTCATGTACTGCATTTAATATGTTTTAATTTGGTGGGGTACGGCCTCTATCAAATTTGGTGCCGTTGCCGGGGACCAATCGTTTCGTTCAAAGTAAAATTTTCAGTGTGTTTGTGTTCTGTGTTTTGGTGTGTGTGTAGTTCAAGTGTGGTTGAGTTGGTATATGTTCATTGTGATGTTAATGTTGTGTTAAGTTCAGTGTCTGTTTCCATTCCTGTGTGTTTCTGTTTAGTGTAGTGAATAGTGTCGCGGCGCGCATGAATAGTGTCATTTGTAGTAGTGAATAGTGTTTGAATAGTGTCCGAATCTGGCATTTAACTTCTGGATTTTTGTTTTGGTAGCTACGGAGCTTGTTTTAACTTGAAATTTTTTTTCCCCACTTCTAAGACGTTGAACTTGATAGGAAAAATAGCTAGAGCAATTGGTATGGTCTGAGTTAAGAGATTCAAAAAAATTTTGGACTGATTTTAAGTGAAACTTCAAAGGACCATAACTTTTGCTCTCAGGTTTTTATCTTCTCCCACGTGCATGAACTAACCCCTAAACGGAATCTCTGCCGGCACACTTTAGAGCAAACCACAGCCATTGAAGGCCAAAAAAAGGGCCTGGAAAATCAAATTGCCGCTTGCGAAGCCGCCGTCCCGAACCAGATCGCCGCCGTCGCGAGCCACCTACGCGAACACAACCAGATCGGTGTTGCGAGCCACCTCCGCTGCGACGAAACCAGAGCCAGAAGATGTCTCGCGAAACTAGGCTGCCACGACGAACCACCACACGTTGACGAAGCCACGCGTTGCAGAACCACTGCGAATCAGATCGACGACGAGGGCACTTTCTGACGCGAAATCCCCACCACTGCGGCGCCGGCCACCACGCAGCCACCTGCGACGAAAAAAGCTGCCTGGAGAAGACGCGAAACCAAACGCGAACACACCTACATTGCGAGAATCCTCCACCTCCGTTCCAAACAGAACCGCAGGCCACCGTGACAGAAATCGATGTCGATTGCGCCAATGCGACAGCCACCACGGTACCTGCAAAAAACCAGACCAGACAGACCCCCGCGAAGCAACTGATGAGTCATTATTTTCTTCTATTCCACTAGCCTTTGTGCACCCATTAGACAGTTGATTAGTGCTTAATTGTTCATCGTTAGAGTGTTTTTCATCTGTTGGGCTTTATTGGGCCACTGTTCCGAATTTGGACTAATTTCACATTATTTGGCCTAATTTTTGTTTTTAATTATTTTTAGGTATTTGGGTGAAGCAATTTTGGAGCTTGGACATTAATATTTAGTTGAAGAAACTTTCCACATCATTGCCACATTATTTCCATGTCATTTCCACGTCAGCAAAGTCAATGGGTCAACATTTGAGGCCCATAGTGGCATTTTTGTAATTCTGCGGCTTATAATGGCAGTTTTGTAATTCTGAGTGGCATGGGTGATATGACCACGAATTAGGTCTGCATGAGAAGAAGGCAGCCGCTCATTCATCTTCAACCTCTCTTCAAAACCTCCATTTTCGTTCTCCAAGCTTCCATGGACGTCCCCCTTGCGGTTTTTCACGTTTTTGGCTCATTTTTACCGTTTTTATGCATATTTGACAGCACCCATTGAGGGTTTTACGTTTGGAATTCATTTTCTTGGTTGGGCAGTTCGGTTTGTGGATTTTATTGACTTGGAACAATACCCATTCATGGGGTTTTCGCATTTATATATGATAACACTGTTTTGCATTCCATTTAAGCTTTGAAATCTCAATTTTTGCTCTTAAATTGCGTTTTCAGATTTGAAGGGTTCTTGGTTCTTGGTTCTGATTTTTGTGATTTCAGTTTTGAAGTGTTTAATTACTCATTTCCATGTCTAGCTAAATTCGTGTATTGACTCCTTGATGAAAAATGCAATGAAGCTTTGAGGTTCTGCTTGTTTTGTGAAATCTGCCATGTTTTTGTTCTGAATTCGTGGAATGCATGTGGTGAATCTGTCAATGCTTAATTTACAGAGTAATTGCATGTGTTTTGTTTAAGATACGTTCATGCTTAATGTATGTAGCTTGGCTGTCACGAATTTAAGGATGTGTGCATTGCTTAATTGCATAATGAAGCTAGATTGTAATTTTCGCTTAGTGAATTATTATCTAGTGGATTGAGACAAGGCAGGGTTGGTGTTAATTTGGTGGCCTATGATAAGTGAAATTGCGTTTGAATCAGGGATGTCAATACGGTTTTAGTCACTGTAGCATTTAAATTAATCTATTGATTAGCATTCTGAATCTGTCTGCCAACCCCCCTCCCCCCTGTGTTTTATTGTTGTGTTCATCTGGAAAATTGGCTTTGAATGAAAATATTGGTCGTTGGGAGACGACTTGGTTCACTTTCATGTATTGCATTTAATATGTTTTAATTTGGTGGGGTACGACCTTTATCAAATTTGGCGCCGTTGCCGGGGACCAATCGTTTCGTTCAAAGTAAAATTTTCAGTGTGTTTGTGTTCTGTGTTTTGGTGTGTGTGTAGTTCAAGTGTGGTTGAGTTGGTATATGTTCATTGTGATGTTAATGTTGTGTTAAGTTCAGTGTCTGTTTCCATTCCTGTGTGTTTCTGTTTAGTGTAGTGAATAGTGTCGCTGCGCGCATGAATAGTGTCATTGGTAGTAGTGAATAGTGTTTGAATAGTGTCCGAATCTGGCATTTAACTTCTGGATTTTTGTTTTGGTAGCTACGGAGCTTGTTTTAACTTGAAATTTTTTTTCCCCACTTCTAAGACGTTGAACTTGATAGGAAAAATAGCTAGAGCAATTGGTATGGTCTGAGTTAAGAGATTCAAAAAAATTTTGGACTGATTTTAAGTGAAACTTCAAAGGACCATAACTTTTTCTCTCAGGTTTTTATCTTCTCCCACGCGCATGAACTAACCCCTAAACGGAATCTCTGCCGGCACACTTTAGAGCAAACCACAGCCATTGACGGCCAAAAAAAGGGCCTGGAAAATCAAATTGCCGCTTGCGAAGCCGCCGTTCCGAACCAGATCGCCGCCGTCGCGAGCCACCTACGCGAACACAACCAGATCGGTGTTGCGAGCCACCTCCGCTGCGACGAAACCAGAGCCAGCAGATGTCTCGCGAAACCAGGCTGCCACGACGAACCACCACACGTTGACGAAGCCACGCGTTGCAGAACCACTGCGAATCAGATCGACGACGAGGGCACTTTCTGACGCGAAATCCCCATCACTGCGGCGCCGGGCACCACGCAGCCACCTGCGACGAAAAAAGCTGCCTGGAGAAGACGCGAAACCAAACGCGAACACACCTACATTGCGAGAATCCTCCACCTCCGTTCCAAACATAACCGCAGGCCACCGTGACAGAAATCGATGTCGATTGCGCCAATGCGACAGCCACCACGGTACCTGCAAAAAACCAGACCAGACAGACCCCCGCGAAGCAACTGATGAGTCATTATTTTCTTCTATTCCACTAGCCTTTGTGCACCCATTAGACAGTTGATTAGTGCTTAATTGTTCATCGTTAGAGTGTTTTTCATCTGTTGGGCTTTATTGGGCCACTGTTCCGAATTTGGACTAATTTCACATTATTTGGCCTAATTTTTGTTTTTAATTATTTTTAGGTATTTGGGTGAAGCAATTTTGGAGCTTGGACATTAATATTTAGTTGAAGAAACTTTCCACATCATTGCCACATCATTTCCATGTCATTTCCACGTCAGCAAAGTCAATGGGTCAACATTTGAGGCCCATAGTGGCATTTTTGTAATTCTGTGGCTTATAATGGCAGTTTTGTAATTCTGAGTGGCGTGGGTGATATGACCACGAATTAGGTCTGCATGAGAAGAAGGCAGCCGCTCATTCATCTTCAACCTCTCTTCAAAACCTCCATTTTCGTTCTCCAAGCTTCCATGGACGTCCCCCTTGCGGTTTTTCACGTTTTTGGCTCATTTTTACCGTTTTTATGCATATTTGACAGCACCCATTGAGAGTTTTACGTTTGGAATTCGTTTTCTTGGTTGGGCAGTTCGGTTTGTGGATTTTATTGACGTGGAACAATACCCTTTCATGGGGTTTTCGCATTTATATATGATAACACTGTTTTGCATTCCATTTAAGCTTTGAAATCTCAATTTTTGCTCTTAAATTGCGTTTTCAGATTTGAAGGGTTCTTGGTTCTTGGTTCTGATTTTTGTGATTTCAGTTTTGAAGTGTTTAATTACTCATTTCCATGTCTAGCTAAATTCGTGTATTGACTCCTTGATGAAAAATGCAATGAAGCTTTGAGGTTGTGCTTGTTTTGTGAAATCTGCCATGTTTTTGTTCTGAATTCGTGGAATGCATGTGGTGAATCTGTCAATGCTTAATTTACAGAGTAATTGCATGTGTTTTGTTTAAGATACGTTCATGCTTAATGTATGTAGCTTGGCTGTCACGAATTTAAGGATGTGTGCATTGCTTAATTGCATAATGAAGCTAGATTGTAATTTTCGCTTAGTGAATTATTATCTAGTGGATTGAGACAAGGCAGGGTTGGTGTTAATTTGGTGGCCTATGATAAGTGAAATTGCGTTTGAATCAGGGATGTCAATACGGTTTTAGTCACTGTAGCATTTAATCTAATCTATTGATTAGCATTCTGAATCTGTCTGCCAACCCCCCTCCCCCCTGTGTTTTATTGTTGTGTTCATCTGGAAAATTGGCTTTGAATGAAAATATTGGTCGTTGGGAGACGACTTGGTTCACTTTCATGTACTGCATTTAATATGTTTTAATTTGGTGGGGTACGGCCTCTATCAAATTTGGTGTCGTTGCTGGGGACCAATCGTTTCGTTCAAAGTAAAATTTTCAGTGTGTTTGTGTTCTGTGTTTTGGTGTGTGTGTAGTTCAAGTGTGGTTGAGTTGGTATATGTTCATTGTGATGTTAATGTTGTGTTAAGTTCAGTGTCTGTTTCCATTCCTTTGTGTTTCTGTTTAGTGTAGTGAATAGTGTCGCGGCGCGCATGAATAGTGTCATTTGTAGTAGTGAATAGTGTTTGAATAGTGTCCGAATCTGGCATTTAACTTCTGGATTTTTGTTTTGGTAGCTACGGAGCTTGTTTTAACTTGAAATTTTTTTTCCCCACTTCTAAGACGTTGAACTTGATAGGAAAAATAGCTAGAGCAATTGGTATGGTCTGAGTTAAGAGATTCAAAAAAATTTTGGACTGATTTTAAGTGAAACTTCAAAGGACCATAACTTTTGCTCTCAGGTTTTTATCTTCTCCCACGTGCATGAACTAACCCCTAAACGGAATCTCTGCCGGCACACTTTAGAGCAAACCACAGCCATTGAAGGCCAAAAAAAGGGCCTGGAAAATCAAATTGCCGCTTGCGAAGCCGCCGTCCCGAACCAGATCGCCGCCGTCGCGAGCCACCTACGCGAACACAACCAGATCGGTGTTGCGAGCCACCTCCGCTGCGACGAAACCAGAGCCAGAAGATGTCTCGCGAAACCAGGCTGCCACGACGAACCACCACACGTTGACGAAGCCACGCGTTGCAGAACCACTGCGAATCAGATCGACGACGAGGGCACTTTCTGACGCGAAATCCCCACCACTGCGGCGCCGGCCACCACGCAGCCACCTGCGACGAAAAAAGCTGCCTGGAGAAGACGCGAAACCAGACGCGAACACACCTACATTGCGAGAATCCTCCACCTCCGTTCCAAACAGAACCGCAGGCCACCGTGACAGAAATCGATGTCGATTGCGCCAATGCGACAGCCACCACGGTACCTGCAAAAAACCAGACCAGACAGACCCCCGCGAAGCAACTGATGAGTCATTATTTTCTTCTATTCCACTAGCCTTTGTGCACCCATTAGACAGTTGATTAGTGCTTAATTGTTCATCGTTAGAGTGTTTTTCATCTGTTGGGCTTTATTGGGCCACTGTTCCGAATTTGGACTAATTTCACATTATTTGGCCTAATTTTTGTTTTTAATTATTTTTAGGTATTTGGGTGAAGCAATTTTGGAGCTTGGACATTAATATTTAGTTGAAGAAAGTTTCCACATCATTGCCACATTATTTCCATGTCA
The DNA here is from genome assembly GCF_037176805.1 of Vigna unguiculata. Classification (NCBI taxonomy): domain Eukaryota; kingdom Viridiplantae; phylum Streptophyta; class Magnoliopsida; order Fabales; family Fabaceae; genus Vigna; species Vigna unguiculata. Next base: position 36,651,905 of record NC_140792.1, on the reverse strand, counting down.
TTTCCACGTCAGCAAAGTCAATGGGTCAACATTTGAGGCCCATAGTGGCATTTTTGTAATTCTGCGGCTTATAATGGCAGTTTTGTAATTCTGAGTGGCATGGGTGATATGACCACGAATTAGGTCTGCATGAGAAGAAGGCAGCCGCTCATTCATCTTCAACCTCTCTTCAAAACCTCCATTTTCGTTCTCCAAGCTTCCATGGACGTCCCCCTTGCGGTTTTTCACGTTTTTGGCTCATTTTTACCGTTTTTATGCATATTTGACAGCACCCATTGAGGGTTTTACGTTTGGAATTCATTTTCTTGGTTGGGCAGTTCGGTTTGTGGATTTTATTGACTTGGAACAATACCCATTCATGGGGTTTTCGCATTTATATATGATAACACTGTTTTGCATTCCATTTAAGCTTTGAAATCTCAATTTTTGCTCTTAAATTGCGTTTTCAGATTTGAAGGGTTCTTGGTTCTTGGTTCTGATTTTTGTGATTTCAGTTTTGAAGTGTTTAATTACTCATTTCCATGTCTAGCTAAATTCGTGTATTGACTCCTTGATGAAAAATGCAATGAAGCTTTGAGGTTGTGCTTGTTTTGTGAAATCTGCCATGTTTTTGTTCTGAATTCGTGGAATGCATGTGGTGAATCTGTCAATGCTTAATTTACAGAGTAATTGCATGTGTTTTGTTTAAGATACGTTCATGCTTAATGTATGTAGCTTGGTTGTCACGAATTTAAGGATGTGTGCATTGCTTAATTGCATAATGAAGCTAGATTGTAATTTTCGCTTAGTGAATTATTATCTAGTGGATTGAGACAAGGCAGGGTTGGTGTTAATTTGGTGGCCTATGATAAGTGAAATTGCGTTTGAATCAGGGATGTCAATACGGTTTTAGTCACTGTAGCATTTAAATTAATCTATTGATTAGCATTCTGAATCTGTCTGCCAACCCCCCTCCCCCCTGTGTTTTATTGTTGTGTTCATCTGGAAAATTGGCTTTGAATGAAAATATTGGTCGTTGGGAGACGACTTGGTTCACTTTCATGTATTACATTTAATATGTTTTAATTTGGTGGGGTACGACCTTTATCAAATTTGGCGCCGTTGCCGGGGACCAATCGTTTCGTTCAAAGTAAAATTTTCAGTGTGTTTGTGTTCTGTGTTTTGGTGTGTGTGTAGTTCAAGTGTGGTTGAGTTGGTATATGTTCATTGTGATGTTAATGTTGTGTTAAGTTCAGTGTCTGTTTCCATTCCTGTGTGTTTCTGTTTAGTGTAGTGAATAGTGTCGCTGCGCGCATGAATAGTGTCATTGGTAGTAGTGAATAGTGTTTGAATAGTGTCCGAATCTGGCATTTAACTTCTGGATTTTTGTTTTGGTAGCTACGGAGCTTGTTTTAACTTGAAATTTTTTTTCCCCACTTCTAAGACGTTGAACTTGATAGGAAAAATAGCTAGAGCAATTGGTATGGTCTGAGTTAAGAGATTCAAAAAAAATTTGGACTGATTTTAAGTGAAACTTCAAAGGACCATAACTTTTTCTCTCAGGTTTTTATCTTCTCCCACGCGCATGAACTAACCCCTAAACGGAATCTCTGCCGGCACACTTTAGAGCAAACCACAGCCATTGACGGCCAAAAAAAGGGCCTGGAAAATCAAATTGCCGCTTGCGAAGCCGCCGTTCCGAACCAGATCGCCGCCGTCGCGAGCCACCTACGCGAACACAACCAGATCGGTGTTGCGAGCCACCTCCGCTGCGACGAAACCAGAGCCAGCATATGTCTCGCGAAACCAGGCTGCCACGACGAACCACCACACGTTGACGAAGCCACGCGTTGCAGAACCACTGCGAATCAGATCGACGACGAGGGCACTTTCTGACGCGAAATCCCCATCACTGCGGCGCCGGGCACCACGCAGCCACCTGCGACGAAAAAAGCTGCCTGGAGAAGACGCGAAACCAAACGCGAACACACCTACATTGCGAGAATCCTCCACCTCCGTTCCAAACATAACCGCAGGCCACCGTGACAGAAATCGATGTCGATTGCGCCAATGCGACAGCCACCACGGTACCTGCAAAAAACCAGACCAGACAGACCCCCGCGAAGCAACTGATGAGTCATTATTTTCTTCTATTCCACTAGCCTTTGTGCACCCATTAGACAGTTGATTAGTGCTTAATTGTTCATCGTTAGAGTGTTTTTCATCTGTTGGGCTTTATTGGGCCACTGTTCCGAATTTGGACTAATTTCACATTATTTGGCCTAATTTTTGTTTTTAATTATTTTTAGGTATTTGGGTGAAGCAATTTTGGAGCTTGGACATTAATATTTAGTTGAAGAAACTTTCCACATCATTGCCACATCATTTCCATGTCATTTCCACGTCAGCAAAGTCAATGGGTCAACATTTGAGGCCCATAGTGGCATTTTTGTAATTCTGTGGCTTATAATGGCAGTTTTGTAATTCTGAGTGGCGTGGGTGATATGACCACGAATTAGGTCTGCATGAGAAGAAGGCAGCCGCTCATTCATCTTCAACCTCTCTTCAAAACCTCCATTTTCGTTCTCCAAGCTTCCATGGACGTCCCCCTTGCGGTTTTTCACGTTTTTGGCTCATTTTTACCGTTTTTATGCATATTTGACAGCACCCATTGAGAGTTTTACGTTTGGAATTCGTTTTCTTGGTTGGGCAGTTCGGTTTGTGGATTTTATTGACGTGGAACAATACCCTTTCATGGGGTTTTCGCATTTATATATGATAACACTGTTTTGCATTCCATTTAAGCTTTGAAATCTCAATTTTTGCTCTTAAATTGCGTTTTCAGATTTGAAGGGTTCTTGGTTCTTGGTTCTGATTTTTGTGATTTCAGTTTTGAAGTGTTTAATTACTCATTTCCATGTCTAGCTAAATTCGTGTATTGACTCCTTGATGAAAAATGCAATGAAGCTTTGAGGTTGTGCTTGTTTTGTGAAATCTGCCATGTTTTTGTTCTGAATTCGTGGAATGCATGTGGTGAATCTGTCAATGCTTAATTTACAGAGTAATTGCATGTGTTTTGTTTAAGATACGTTCATGCTTAATGTATGTAGCTTGGCTGTCACGAATTTAAGGATGTGTGCATTGCTTAATTGCATAATGAAGCTAGATTGTAATTTTCGCTTAGTGAATTATTATCTAGTGGATTGAGACAAGGCAGGGTTGGTGTTAATTTGGTGGCCTATGATAAGTGAAATTGCGTTTGAATCAGGGATGTCAATACGGTTTTAGTCACTGTAGCATTTAATCTAATCTATTGATTAGCATTCTGAATCTGTCTGCCAACCCCCCTCCCCCCTGTGTTTTATTGTTGTGTTCATCTGGAAAATTGGCTTTGAATGAAAATATTGGTCGTTGGGAGACGACTTGGTTCACTTTCATGTACTGCATTTAATATGTTTTAATTTGGTGGGGTACGGCCTCTATCAAATTTGGTGTCGTTGCTGGGGACCAATCGTTTCGTTCAAAGTAAAATTTTCAGTGTGTTTGTGTTCTGTGTTTTGGTGTGTGTGTAGTTCAAGTGTGGTTGAGTTGGTATATGTTCATTGTGATGTTAATGTTGTGTTAAGTTCAGTGTCTGTTTCCATTCCTTTGTGTTTCTGTTTAGTGTAGTGAATAGTGTCGCGGCGCGCATGAATAGTGTCATTTGTAGTAGTGAATAGTGTTTGAATAGTGTCCGAATCTGGCATTTAACTTCTGGATTTTTGTTTTGGTAGCTACGGAGCTTGTTTTAACTTGAAATTTTTTTTCCCCACTTCTAAGACGTTGAACTTGATAGGAAAAATAGCTAGAGCAATTGGTATGGTCTGAGTTAAGAGATTCAAAAAAATTTTGGACTGATTTTAAGTGAAACTTCAAAGGACCATAACTTTTTCTCTCAGGTTTTTATCTTCTCCCACGCGCATGAACTAACCCCTAAACGGAATCTCTGCCGGCACACTTTAGAGCAAACCACAGCCATTGACGGCCAAAAAAAGGGCCTGGAAAATCAAATTGCCGCTTGCGAAGCCGCCGTCCCGAACCAGGTCGCCGCCGTCGCGAGCCACCTACGCGAACACAACCAGATCGGTGTTGCGAGCCACCTCCGCTGCGACGAAACGAGAGCCAGCAGATGTCTCGCGAAACCAGGCTGCCACGACGAACCACCACACGTTGATGAAGCCACGCGTTGCAGAACCACTGCGAAGCAGATCGACGACGAGGGCACTTTCTGACGCGAAATCCCCATCACTGCGGCGCCGGCCACCACGCAGCCACCTACGACGAAAAAAGCTGCCTGGAGAAGACGCGAAACCAGACGCGAACACACCTACATTGCGAGAATCCTCCACCTCCGTTCCAAACAGAACCGCAGGCCACCGTGACAGAAATCGATGTCGATTGCGCCAATGCGACAGCCACCACGGTACCTGCAAAAAACCAGACCAGACAGACCCCCGCGAAGCAACTGATGAGTCATTATTTTCTTCTATTCCACTAGCCTTTGTGCACCCATTAGACAGTTGATTAGTGCTTAATTGTTCATCATTAGAGTGTTTTTCATCTGTTGGGCTTTATTGGGTCACTGTTCCGAATTTGGACTAATTTCACATTATTTGGCCTAATTTTTGTTTTTAATTATTTTTAGGTATTTGGGTGAAGCAATTTTGGAGCTTGGACATTAATATTTAGTTGAAGAAACTTTCCACATCATTGCCACATCATTTCCATGTCATTTCCACGTCAGCAAAGTCAATGGGTCAACATTTGAGGCCCATAGTGGCATTTTTGTAATTCTGTGGCTTATAATGGCAGTTTTGTAATTCTGAGTGGCATGGGTGATATGACCACGAATTAGGTCTGCATGAGAAGAAGGCAGCCGCTCATTCATCTTTAACCTCTCTTCAAAACCTCCATTTTCGTTCTCCAAGCTTCCATGGACGTCCCCCTTGCGGTTTTTCACGTTTTTGGCTCATTTTTACCGTTTTTATGCATATTTGACAGCACCCATTGAGGGTTTTACGTTTGGAATTCGTTTTCTTGGTTGGGCAGTTCGGTTTGTGGATTTTATTGACTTGGAACAATACCCATTCATGGGGTTTTCGCATTTATATATGATGACACTGTTTTGCATTCCATTTAAGCTTTGAAATCTCAATTTTTGCTCTTAAATTGCGTTTTCAGATTTGAAGGGTTCTTGGTTCTTGGTTCTGATTTTTGTGATTTCAGTTTTGAAGTGTTTAATTACTCATTTCCATGTCTAGCTAAATTCGTGTATTGACTCCTTGATGAAAAATGCAATGAAGCTTTGAGGTTCTGCTTGTTTTGTGAAATCTGCCATGTTTTTGTTCTGAATTCGTGGAATGCATGTGGTGAATCTGTCAATGCTTAATTTACAGAGTAATTGCATGTGTTTTGTTTAAGATACGTTCATGCTTAATGTATGTAGCTTGGCTGTCACGAATTTAAGGATGTGTGCATTGCTTAATTGCATAATGAAGCTAGATTGTAATTTTCGCTTAGTGAATTATTATCTAGTGGATTGAGACAAGGCAGGGTTGGTGTTAATTTGGTGGCCTATGATAAGTGAAATTGCGTTTGAATCAGGGATGTCAATACGGTTTTAGTCACTGTAGCATTTAATCTAATCTATTGATTAGCATTCTGAATCTGTCTGCCAACCCCCCTCCCCCCTGTGTTTTATTGTTGTGTTCATCTGGAAAATTGGCTTTGAATGAAAATATTGGTCGTTGGGAGACGACTTGGTTCACTTTCATGTACTGCATTTAATATGTTTTAATTTGGTGGGGTACGGCCTCTATCAAATTTGGTGCCGTTGCTGGGGACCAATCGTTTCGTTCAAAGTAAAATTTTCAGTGTGTTTGTGTTCTGTGTTTTGGTGTGTGTGTAGTTCAAGTGTGGTTGAGTTGGTATATGTTCATTGTGATGTTAATGTTGTGTTAAGTTCAGTGTCTGTTTCCATTCCTTTGTGTTTCTGTTTAGTGTAGTGAATAGTGTCGCGGCGCGCATGAATAGTGTCATTTGTAGTAGTGAATAGTGTTTGAATAGTGTCCGAATCTGGCATTTAACTTCTGGATTTTTGTTTTGGTAGCTACGGAGCTTGTTTTAACTTGAAATTTTTTTTCCCCACTTCTAAGACGTTGAACTTGATAGGAAAAATAGCTAGAGCAATTGGTATGGTCTGAGTTAAGAGATTCAAAAAAATTTTGGACTGATTTTAAGTGAAACTTCAAAGGACCATAACTTTTTCTCTCAGGTTTTTATCTTCTCCCACGCGCATGAACTAACCCCTAAACGGAATCTCTGCCGGCACACTTTAGAGCAAACCACAGCCATTGACGGCCAAAAAAAGGGCCTGGAAAATCAAATTGCCGCTTGCGAAGCCGCCGTCCCGAACCAGGTCGCCGCCGTCGCGAGCCACCTACGCGAACACAACCAGATCGGTGTTGCGAGCCACCTCCGCTGCGACGAAACGAGAGCCAGCAGATGTCTCGCGAAACCAGGCTGCCACGACGAACCACCACACGTTGATGAAGCCACGCGTTGCAGAACCACTGCGAATCAGATCGACGACGAGGGCACTTTCTGACGCGAAATCCCCATCACTGCGGCGCCGGCCACCACGCAGCCACCTACGACGAAAAAAGCTGCCTGGAGAAGACGCGAAACCAGACGCGAACACACCTACATTGCGAGAATCCTCCACCTCCGTTCCAAACAGAACCGCAGGCCACCGTGACAGAAATCGATGTCGATTGCGCCAATGCGACAGCCACCACGGTACCTGCAAAAAACCAGACCAGACAGACCCCCGCGAAGCAACTGATGAGTCATTATTTTCTTCTATTCCACTAGCCTTTGTGCACCCATTAGACAGTTGATTAGTGCTTAATTGTTCATCATTAGAGTGTTTTTCATCTGTTGGGCTTTATTGGGTCACTGTTCCGAATTTGGACTAATTTCACATTATTTGGCCTAATTTTTGTTTTTAATTATTTTTAGGTATTTGGGTGAAGCAATTTTGGAGCTTGGACATTAATATTTAGTTGAAGAAACTTTCCACATCATTGCCACATCAATTCCATGTCATTTCCACGTCAGCAAAGTCAATGGGTCAACATTTGAGGCCCATAGTGGCATTTTTGTAATTCTGTGGCTTATAATGGCAGTTTTGTAATTCTGAGTGGCATGGGTGATATGACCACGAATTAGGTCTGCATGAGAAGAAGGCAGCCGCTCATTCATCTTCAACCTCTCTTCAAAACCTCCATTTTCGTTCTCCAAGCTTCCATGGACGTCCCCCTTGCGGTTTTTCACGTTTTTGGCTCATTTTTACCGTTTTTATGCATATTTGACAGCACCCATTGAGGGTTTTACGTTTGGAATTCGTTTTCTTGGTTGGGCAGTTCGGTTTGTGGATTTTATTGACTTGGAACAATACCCATTCATGGGGTTTTCGCATTTATATATGATGACACTGTTTTGCATTCCATTTAAGCTTTGAAATCTCAATTTTTGCTCTTAAATTGCGTTTTCAGATTTGAAGGGTTCTTGGTTCTTGGTTCTGATTTTTGTGATTTCAGTTTTGAAGTGTTTAATTACTCATTTCCATGTCTAGCTAAATTCGTGTATTGACTCCTTGATGAAAAATGCAATGAAGCTTTGAGGTTGTGCTTGTTTTGTGAAATCTGCCATGTTTTTGTTCTGAATTCGTGGAATGCATGTGGTGAATCTGTCAATGCTTAATTTACAGAGTAATTGCATGTGTTTTGTTTAAGATACGTTCATGCTTAATGTATGTAGCTTGGGTGTCACGAATTTAAGGATGTGTGCATTGCTTAATTGCATAATGAAGCTAGATTGTAATTTTCGCTTAGTGAATTATTATCTAGTGGATTGAGACAAGGCAGGGTTGGTGTTAATTTGGTGGCCTATGATAAGTGAAATTGCGTTTGAATCAGGGATGTCAATACGGTTTTAGTCACTGTAGCATTTAAATTAATCTATTGATTAGCATTCTGAATCTGTCTGCCAACCCCCCTCCCCCCTGTGTTTTATTGTTGTGTTCATCTGGAAAATTGGCTTTGAATGAAAATATTGGTCGTTGGGAGACGACTTGGTTCACTTTCATGTACTGCATTTAATATGTTTTAATTTGGTGGGGTACGACCTCTATCAAATTTGGCGCCGTTGCCGGGGACCAATCGTTTCGTTCAAAGTAAAATTTTCAGTGTGTTTGTGTTCTGTGTTTTGGTGTGTGTGTAGTTCAAGTGTGGTTGAGTTGGTATATGTTCATTGTGATGTTAATGTTGTGTTAAGTTCAGTGTCTGTTTCCATTCCTGTGTGTTTCTGTTTAGTGTAGTGAATAGTGTCGCGGTGCGCATGAATAGTGTCATTTGTAGTAGTGAATAGTGTTTGAATAGTGTCCGAATCTGGCATTTAACTTCTGGATTTTTGTTTTGGTAGCTATGGAGCTTGTTTTAACTTGAAATTTTTTTTCCCCACTTCTAAGACGTTGAACTTGATAGGAAAAATAGCTAGAGCAATTGGTATGGTCTGAGTTAAGAGATTCAAAAAAATTTTGGACTGATTTTAAGTGAAACTTCAAAGGACCATAACTTTTGCTCTGGTTATCAGGTTTTTATCTTCTCCCACGCGCATGAACTAACCCGTAAACGGAATCTCTGCCGGCACACTTTAGAGCAAACCACAGCCATTGACGGCCAAAAAAAGGGCCTAGAAAATCAAATTGCGCTTGCGAAGCCGCCGTCCCGAACCAGGTCGCCGCCGTCGCGAGCCACCTACGCGAACACAACCAGATCGGTGTTGCGAGCCACCTCCGCTGCGACGAAACGAGAGCCAGGAGATGTCTCGCGAAACCAGGCTGCCACGACGAACCACCACACGTTGACGAAGCCACGCGTTGCAGAACCACTGCGAATCAGATCGACGACGAGGGCACTTTCTGACGCGAAATCCCCATCACTGCGGCGCCGGCCACCACGCAGCCACCTGCGACGAAAAAAGCTGCCTGGAGAAGACGCGAAACCAGACGCGAACACACCTACATTGCGAGAATCTTCCACCTCCGTTCCAAACAGAACCGCAGGCCACCGTGACAGAAATCGATGTCGATTGCGCCAATGCGACAGCCACCACGGTACCTGCAAAAAACCAGACCAGACAGACCCCCGCGAAGCAACTGATGAGTCATTATTTTCTTCTATTCCACTAGCCTTTGTGCACCCATTAGACAGTTGATTAGTGCTTAATTGTTCACCATTAGAGTGTTTTTCATCTGTTGGGCTTTATTGGGCCACTGTTCCGAATTTGGACTAATTTCACATTATTTGGCCTAATTTTTGTTTTTAATTATTTTTAGGTATTTGGGTGAAGCAATTTTGGAGCTTGGACATTAATATTTAGTTGAAGAAACTTTCCACATCATTGCCACATCATTTCCATGTCATTTCCACGCCAGCAAAGTCAATGGGTCAACATTTGAGGCCCATAGTGGCATTTTTGTAATTCTGCGACTTATAATGGCAGTTTTGTAATTCTGAGTGGCATGGGTGATATGACCACGAATTAGGTCTGCATGAGAAGAAGGCAGCCGCTCATTCATCTTCAACCTCTCTTCAAAACCTCCATTTTCGTTCTCCAAGCTTCCATGGACGTACCCCTTGCGGTTTTTCACGTTTTTGGCTCATTTTTACCGTTTTTATGCATATTTGACAGCACCCATCGAGGGTTTTACGTTTGGAATTCGTTTTCTTGGTTGGGCAGTTCGGTTTGTGGATTTTATTGACTTGGAACAATACCCATTCATGGGGTTTTCGCATTTATATATGATAACACTGTTTTGCATTCCATTTAAGCTTTGAAATCTCAATTTTTGCTCTTAAATTGCGTTTTCAGATTTGAAGGGTTCTTGGTTCTTGGTTCTGATTTTTGTGATTTCAGTTTTGAAGTGTTTAATTACTCATTTCCATGTCTAGCTAAATTCGTGTATTGACTCCTTGATGAAAAATGCAATGAAGCTTTGAGGTTGTGCTTGTTTTGTGAAATCTGCCATGTTTTTGTTCTGAAATCGTGGAATGCATGTGGTGAATCTGTCAATGCTTAATTTACAGAGTAATTGCATGTGTTTTGTTTAAGATACGTTCATGCTTAATGTATGTAGCTTGGCTGTCACGAATTTAAGGATGTGTGCATTGCTTAATTGCATAATGAAGCTAGATTGTAATTTTCGCTTAGTGAATTATTATCTAGTGGATTGAGACAAGGCAGGGTTGGTGTTAATTTGGTGGCCTATGATAAGTGAAATTGCATTTGAATCAGGGATGTCAATACGGTTTTAGTCACTGTAGAATTTAAATTAATCTATTGATTAGCATTCTGAATCTGTCTGCCAACCCCCCTCCCCCCTGTGTTTTATTGTTGTGTTCATCTGGAAAATTGGCTTTGAATGAAAATATTGGTCGTTGGGAGACGACTTGGTTCACTTTCATGTACTGCATTTAATATGTTTTAATTTGGTGGGGTACGGCCTCTATCAAATTTGGCGCCGTTGCCGGGGACCAATCGTTTCGTTCAAAGTAAAATTTTTAGTGTGTTTGTGTTCTGTGTTTTGGTGTGTGTGTAGTTCAAGTGTGGTTGAGTTGGTATATGTTCATTGTGATGTTAATGTTGTGTTAAGTTCAGTGTCTGTTTCCATTCCTGTGTGTTTCTGTTTAGTGTAGTGAATAGTGTCGCGGCGCGCATGAATAGTGTCATTTGTAGTAGTGAATAGTGTTTGAATAGTGTCCGAATCTGGCATTTAACTTCTGGATTTTTGTTTTGGTAGCTATGGAGCTTGTTTTAACTTGAAATTTTTTTTCCCCACTTCTAAGACGTTGAACTTGATAGGAAAAATAGCTAGAGCAATTGGTATGGTCTGAGTTAAGAGATTCAAAAAAATTTTGGACTGATTTTAAGTGAAACTTCAAAGGACCATAACTTTTGCTCTGGTTATCAGGTTTTTATCTTCTCCCACGCGCATGAACTAACCCCTAAACGGAATCTCTGCCGGCACACTTTAGAGCAAACCACAGCCATTGACGGCCAAAAAAAGGGCCTGGAAAATCAAATTGCCGCTTGCGAAGCCGCCGTCCCGAACCAGGTCGCCGCCGTCGCGAGCCACCTACGCGAACACAACCAGATCGGTGTTGCGAGCCACCTCCGCTGCGACGAAACGAGAGCCAGCAGATGTCTCACGAAACCAGGCTGCCACGACGAACCACCACACGTTGACGAAGCCACGCGTTGCAGAACCACTGCGAATCAGATCGACGACGAGGGCAATTTCTGACGCGAAATCCCCATCACTGCGGCGCCGGCCACCACGCAGCCACCTGCGACGAAAAAAGCTGCCTGGAGAAGACGCGAAACCAGACGCGAACGCACCTACATTGCGAGAATCTTCCACCTCCGTTCCAAACAGAACCGCAGGCCACCGTGACAGAAATCGATGTCGATTGCGCCAATGCGACAGCCACCACGGTACCTGCAAAAAACCAGACCAGACAGACCCCCGCGAAGCAACTGATGAGTCATTATTTTCTTCTATTCCACTAGCCTTTGTGCACCCATTAGACAGTTGATTAGTGCTTAATTGTTCACCATTAGAGTGTTTTTCATCTGTTGGGCTTTATTGGGCCACTGTTCCGAATTTGGACTAATTTCACATTATTTGGCCTAATTTTTGTTTTTAATTATTTTTAGGTATTTGGGTGAAGCAATTTTGGAGCTTGGACATTAATATTTAGTTGAAGAAACTTTCCACATCATTGCCACATCATTTCCATGTCATTTCCACGTCAGCAAAGTCAATGGGTCAACATTTGAGGCCCATAGTGGCATTTTTGTAATTCTGCGGCTTATAATGGCAGTTTTGTAATTCTGAGTGGCATGGGTGATATGACCACGAATTAGGTCTGCATGAGAAGAAGGCAGCCGCTCATTCATCTTCAACCTCTCTTCAAAACCTCCATTTTCGTTCTCCAAGCTTCCATGGACGTCCCCCTTGCGGTTTTTCACGTTTTTGGCTCATTTTTACCGTTTTTATGCATATTTGACAGCACCCATTGAGGGTTTTACGTTTGGAATTCGTTTTCTTGGTTGGGCAGTTCGGTTTGTGGATTTTATTGACTTGGAACAATACCCATTCATGGGTTTTCGCATTTATATATGATGACACTGTTTTGCATTCCATTTAAGCTTTGAAATCTCAATTTTTGCTCTTAAATTGCGTTTTCAGATTTGAAGGGTTCTTGGTTCTTGGTTCTGATTTTTGTGATTTCAGTTTTGAAGTGTTTAATTACTCATTTCCATGTCTAGCTAAATTCGTGTATTGACTCCTTGATGAAAAATGCAATGAAGCTTTGAGGTTGTGCTTGTTTTGTGAAATCTGCCATGTTTTTGTTCTGAATTCGTGGAATGCATGTGGTGAATCTGTCAATGCTTAATTTACAGAGTAATTGCATGTGTTTTGTTTAAGATACGTTCATGCTTAATGTATGTAGCTTGGGTGTCACGAATTTAAGGATGTGTGCATTGCTTAATTGCATAATGAAGCTAGATTGTAATTTTCGCTTAGTGAATTATTATCTAGTGGATTGAGACAAGGCAGGGTTGGTGTTAATTTGGTGGCCTATGATAAGTGAAATTGCGTTTGAATCAGGGATGTCAATACGGTTTTAGTCACTGTAGCATTTAAATTAATCTATTGATTAGCATTCTGAATCTGTCTGCCAACCCCCCTCCCCCCTGTGTTTTATTGTTGTGTTCATCTGGAAAATTGGCTTTGAATGAAAATATTGGTCGTTGGGAGACGACTTGGTTCACTTTCATGTACTGCATTTAATATGTTTTAATTTGGTGGGGTACGGCCTTTATCAAATTTGGCGCCGTTCCGGGGACCAATCGTTTCGTTCAAAGTAAAATTTTCAGTGTGTTTGTGTTCTGTGTTTTGGTGTGTGTGTAGTTCAAGTGTGGTTGAGTTGGTATATGTTCATTGTGATGTTAATGTTGTGTTAAGTTCAGTGTCTGTTTCCATTCCTGTGTGTTTCTGTTTAGTGTAGTGAATAGTGTCGCGGCGCGCATGAATAGTGTCATTTGTAGTAGTGAATAGTGTTTGAATAGTGTCTGAATCTGGCATTTAACTTCTGGATTTTTGTTTTGGTAGCTACGGAGCTTGTTTTAACTTGAAATTTTTTTTCCCCACTTCTAAGACGTTGAACTTGATAGGAAAAATAGCTAGAGCAATTGGTATGGTCTGAGTTAAGAGATTCAAAAAAATTTTGGACTGATTTTAAGTGAAACTTCAAAGGACCATAACTTTTGCTCTCAGGTTTTTATCTTCTCCCACGCGCATGAACTAACCCCTAAACGGAATCTCTGCCGGCACACTTTAGAGCAAACCACAGCCATTGACGGCCAAAAAAAGGGCCTGGAAAATCAAATTGCCGCTTGCGAAGCCGCCGTCCCGAACCAGATCGCCGCCGTCGCGAGCCACCTACGCGAACACAACCAGATCGGTGTTGCGAGCCACCTCCGCTGCGACGAAACCAGAGCCAGCAGATGTCTCGCGAAACCAGGCTGCCACGACGAACCACCACACGTTGACGAAGCCACGCGTTGCAGAACCACTGCGAATCAGATCGACGACGAGGGCACTTTCTGACGCGAAATCCCCATCACTGCGGCGCCGGCCACCACGCAGCCACCTGCGACGAAAAAAGCTGCCTGGAGAAGACGCGAAACCAGACGCGAACGCACCTACATTGCGAGAATCTTCCACCTCCGTTCCAAACAGAACCGCAGGCCACCATGACAGAAATCGATGTCGATTGCGCCAATGCGACAGCCACCACGGTACCTGCAAAAAACCAGACCAGACAGACCCCCGCGAAGCAACTTATGAGTCATTATTTTCTTCTATTCCACTAGCCTTTGTGCACCCATTAGACAGTTGATTAGTGCTTAATTGTTCACCATTAGAGTGTTTTTCATATGTTGGGCTTTATTGGGCCACTGTTCCGAATTTGAACTAATTTCACATTATTTGGCCTAATTTTTGTTTTTAATTATTTTTAGGTATTTGGGTGAAGCAATTTTGGAGCTTGGACATTAATATTTAGTTGAAGAAACTTTCCACATCATTGCCACATCATTTCCATGTCATTTCCACGTCAGCAAAGTCAATGGGTCAACATTTGAGGCCCATAGTGGCATTTTTGTAATTCTGCGGCTTATAATGGCAGTTTTGTAATTCTGAGTGGCATGGGTGATATGACCACGAATTAGGTCTGCATGAGAAGAAGGCAGCCGCTCATTCATCTTCAACCTCTCTTCAAAACCTCCATTTTCGTTCTCCAAGCTTCCATGGACGTCCCCCTTGCGGTTTTTCACGTTTTTGGCTCATTTTTACCGTTTTTATGCATATTTGACAGCACCCATTGAGGGTTTTACGTTTGGAATTCGTTTTCTTGGTTGGGCATTTCGGTTTGTGGATTTTATTGACTTGGAACAATACCCATTCATGGGGTTTTCGCATTTATATATGATAACACTGTTTTGCATTCCATTTAAGCTTTGAAATCTCAATTTTTGCTCTTAAATTGCGTTTTCAAATTTGAAGGGTTCTTGGTTCTTGGTTCTGATTTTTGTGATTTCAGTTTTGAAGTGTTTAATTACTCATTTCCATGTCTAGCTAAATTCGTGTATTGACTCCTTGATGAAAAATGCAATGAAGCTTTGAGGTTGTGCTTGTTTTGTGAAATCTGCCATGTTTTTGTTCTGAATTCGTGGAATGCATGTGGTGAATCTGTCAATGCTTAATTTACAGAGTAATTGCATGTGTTTTGTTTAAGATACGTTCATGCTTAATGTATGTAGCTTGGCTGTCACGAATTTAAGGATGTGTGCATTGCTTAATTGCATAATGAAGCTAGATTGTAATTTTCGCTTAGTGAATTATTATCTAGTGGATTGAGACAAGGCAGGGTTGGTGTTAATTTGGTGGCCTATGATAAGTGAAATTGCGTTTGAATCAGGGATGTCAATACGGTTTTAGTCACTGTAGCATTTAAATTAATCTATTGATTAGCATTCTGAATCTGTCTGCCAACCCCCCTCCCCCCTGTGTTTTATTGTTGTGTTCATCTGGAAAATTGGCTTTGAATGAAAATATTGGTCGTTGGGAGACGACTTGGTTCACTTTCATGTACTGCATTTAATATGTTTTAATTTGGTGGGGTACGGCCTTTATCAAATTTGGCGCCGTTGCCGGGGACCAATCGTTTCGTTCAAAGTAAAATTTTCAGTGTGTTTGTGTTCTGTGTTTTGGTGTGTGTGTAGTTCAAGTGTGGTTGAGTTGGTATATGTTCATTGTGATGTTAATGTTGTGTTAAGTTCAGTGTCTGTTTCCATTCCTGTGTGTTTCTGTTTAGTGTAGTGAATAGTGTCGCGGCGCGCATGAATAGTGTCATTTGTAGTAGTGAATAGTGTTTGAATAGTGTCCGAATCTGGCATTTAACTTCTGGATTTTTGTTTTGGTAGCTACGGAGCTTGTTTTAACTTGAAATTTTTTTTCCCCACTTCTAAGACGTTGAACTTGATAGGAAAAATAGCTAGAGCAATTGGTATGGTCTGAGTTAAGAGATTCAAAAAAAATTTGGACTGATTTTAAGTGAAACTTCAAAGGACCATAACTTTTGCTCTCAGGTTTTTATCTTCTCCCACGCGCATGAACTAACCCCTAAACGGAATCTCTGCCGGCACACTTTAGAGCAAACCACAGCCATTGACGGCCAAAAAAAGGGCCTGGAAAATCAAATTGCCGCTTGCGAAGCCGCCGTCCCGAACCAGATCGCCGCCGTCGCGAGCCACCTACGCGAACACAACCAGATCGGTGTTGCGAGCCACCTCCGCTGCGAAGAAACCAGAGCCAGCAGATGTCTCGCGAAACCAGGCTGCCACGACGAACCACCACACGTTGACGAAGCCACGCGTTGCAGAACCACTGCGAATCAGATCGACGACGAGGGCACTTTCTGACGCGAAATCCCCATCACTGCGGCGCCGGCCACCACGCAGCCACCTGCGACGAAAAAAGCTGCCTGGAGAAGACGCGAAACCAGACGCGAACACACCTACATTGCGAGAATCCTCCACCTCCGTTCCAAACAGAACCGCAGGCCACCGTGACAGAAATCGATGTCGATTGCGCCAATGCGACAGCCACCACGGTACCTGCAAAAAACCAGACCAGACAGACCCCCGCGAAGCAACTGATGAGTCATTCTTTTCTTCTATTCCACTAGCCTTTGTGCACCCATTAGACAGTTGATTAGTGCTTAATTGTTCATCGTTAGAGTGTTTTTCATCTGTTGGGCTTTATTGGGCCACTGTTCCGAATTTGGACTAATTTCACATTATTTGGCCTAATTTTTGTTTTTAATTAGTTTTAGGTATTTCGGTGAAGCAATTTTGGAGCTTGGACATTAATATTTAGTTGAAGAAACTTTCCACATCATTGCCACATCATTTCCATGTCATTTCCACGTCAGCAAAGTCAATGGGTCAACATTTGAGGCCCATAGTGGCATTTTTGTAATTCTGCGGCTTATAATGGCAGTTTTGTAATTCTGAGTGGCATGGGTGATATGACCACGAATTAGGTCTGCATGAGAAGAAGGCAGCCGCTCATTCATCTTCAACCTCTCTTCAAAACCTCCATTTTCGTTCTCCAAGCTTCCATGGACGTCCCCCTTGCGGTTTTTCACGTTTTTGGCTCATTTTTACCGTTTTTATGCATATTTGACAACACCCATTGAGGGTTTTACGTTTGGAATTCGTTTTCTTGGTTGGGCAGTTCGGTTTGTGGATTTTATTGACTTGGAACAATACCCATTCATGGGGTTTTCGCATTTATATATGATAACACTGTTTTGCATTCCATTTAAGCTTTGAAATCTCAATTTTTGCTCTCAAATTGCGTTTTCAGATTTGAAGGGTTCTTGGTTCTTGGTTCTGATTTTTGTGATTTCAGTTTTGAAGTGTTTAATTACTCATTTCCATGTCTAGCTAAATTCGTGTATTGACTCCTTGATGAAAAATGCAATGAAGCTTTGAGGTTGTGCTTGTTTTGTGAAATCTGCCATGTTTTTGTTCTGAATTCGTGGAATGCATGTGGTGAATCTGTCAATGCTTAATTTACAGAGTAATTGCATGTGTTTTGTTTAAGATACGTTCATGCTTAATGTATGTAGCTTGGGTGTCACGAATTTAAGGATGTGTGCATTGCTTAATTGCATAATGAAGCTAGATTGTAATTTTCGCTTAGTGAATTATTATCTAGTGGATTGAGACAAGGCAGGGTTGGTGTTAATTTGGTGGCCTATGATAAGTGAAATTGCGTTTGAATCAGGGATGTCAATACGGTTTTAGTCACTGTAGCATTTAAATTAATCTATTGATTAGCATTCTGAATCTGTCTGCCAACCCCCCTCCCCCCTGTGTTTTATTGTTGTGTTCATCTGGAAAATTGGCTTTGAATGAAAATATTGGTCGTTGGGAGACGACTTGGTTCACTTTCATGTACTGCATTTAATATGTTTTAATTTGGTGGGGTACGGCCTTTATCAAATTTGGCGCCGTTGTCGGGGACCAATCGTTTCGTTCAAAGTAAAATTTTCAGTGTGTTTGTGTTCTGTGTTTTGGTGTGTGTGTAGTTCAAGTGTGGTTGAGTTGGTATATGTTCATTGTGATGTTAATGTTGTGTTAAGTTCAGTGTCTGTTTCCATTCCTGTGTGTTTCTGTTTAGTGTAGTGAATAGTGTCGCGGCGCGCATGAATAGTGTCATTTGTAGTAGTGAATAGTGTTTGAATAGTGTCCGAATCTGGCATTTAACTTCTGGATTTTTGTTTTGGTAGCTACGGAGCTTGTTTTAACTTGAAATTTTTTTTCCCCACTTCTAAGACGTTGAACTTGATAGGAAAAATAGCTAGAGCAATTGGTATGGTCTGAGTTAAGAGATTCAAAAAAATTTTGGACTGATTTTAAGTGAAACTTCAAAGGACCATAACTTTTGCTCTCAGGTTTTTATCTTCTCCCACGCGCATGAACTAACCCCTAAACGGAATCTCTGCCGGCACACTTTAGAGCAAACCACAGCCATTGACGGCCAAAAAAAGGGCCTGGAAAATCAAATTGCCGCTTGCGAAGCCGCCGTCCCGAACCAGATCGCCGCCGTCGCGAGCCACCTACGCGAACACAACCAGATCGGTGTTGCGAGCCACCTCCGCTGCGACGAAACCAGAGCCAGCAGATGTCTCGCGAAACCAGGCTGCCACGACGAACCACCACAATTTGACGAAGCCACGCGTTGCAGAACCACTGCGAATCAGATCGACGACGAGGGCACTTTCTGACGCGAAATCCCCATCACTGCGGCGCCGGCCACCACGCAGCCACCTGCGACGAAAAAAGCTGCCTGGAGAAGACGCGAAACCAGACGCGAACACACCTACATTGCGAGAATCCTCCACCTCCGTTCCAAACAGAACCGCAGGCCACCGTGACAGAAATCGATGTCGATTGCGCCAATGCGACAGCCACCACGGTACCTGCAAAAAACCAGACCAGACAGACCCCCGCGAAGCAACTGATGAGTCATTCTTTTCTTCTATTCCACTAGCCTTTGTGCACCCATTAGACAGTTGATTAGTGCTTAATTGTTCATCGTTAGAGTGTTTTTCATCTGTTGGGCTTTATTGGGCCACTGTTCCGAATTTGGACTAATTTCACATTATTTGGCCTAATTTTTGTTTTTAATTATTTTTAGGTATTTGGGTGAAGCAATTTTGGAGCTTGGACATTAATATTTAGTTGAAGAAACTTTCCACATCATTGCCACATCATTTCCATGTCATTTCCACGTCAGCAAAGTCAATGGGTCAACATTTGAGGCCCATAGTGGCATTTTTGTAATTCTGCGGCTTATAATGGCAGTTTTGTAATTCTGAGTGGCATGGGTGATATGACCACGAATTAGGTCTGCATGAGAAGAAGGCAGCCGCTCATTCATCTTCAACCTCTCTTCAAAACCTCCATTTTCGTTCTCCAAGCTTCCATGGACGTCCCCCTTGCGGTTTTTCACGTTTTTGGCTCATTTTTACCGTTTTTATGCATATTTGACAGCACCCATTGAGGGTTTTACGTTTGGAATTCGTTTTCTTGGTTGGGCAGTTCGGTTTGTGGATTTTATTGACTTGGAACAATACCCATTCATGGGGTTTTCGCATTTATATATGATAACACTGTTTTGCATTCCATTTAAGCTTTGAAATCTCAATTTTTGCTCTCAAATTGCGTTTTCAGATTTGAAGGGTTCTTGGTTCTTGGTTCTGATTTTTGTGATTTCAGTTTTGAAGTGTTTAATTACTCATTTCCATGTCTAGCTAAATTCGTGTATTGACTCCTTGATGAAAAATGCAATGAAGCTTTGAGGTTGTGCTTGTTTTGTGAAATCTGCCATGTTTTTGTTCTGAAATCGTGGAATGCATGTGGTGAATCTGTCAATGCTTAATTTACAGAGTAATTGCATGTGTTTTGTTTAAGATACGTTCATGCTTAATGTATGTAGCTTGGGTGTCACGAATTTAAGGATGTGTGCATTGCTTAATTGCATAATGAAGCTAGATTGTAATTTTCGCTTAGTGAATTATTATCTAGTGGATTGAGACAAGGCAGGGTTGGTGTTAATTTGGTGGCCTATGATAAGTGAAATTGCGTTTGAATCAGGGATGTCAATACGGTTTTAGTCACTGTAGCATTTAAATTAATCTATTGATTAGCATTCTGAATCTGTCTGCCAACCCCCCTCCCCCCTGTGTTTTATTGTTGTGTTCATCTGGAAAATTGGCTTTGAATGAAAATATTGGTCGTTGGGAGACGACTTGGTTCACTTTCATGTACTGCATTTAATATGTTTTAATTTGGTGGGGTACGGCCTTTATCAAATTTGGCGCCGTTGCCGGGGACCAATCGTTTCGTTCAAAGTAAAATTTTCAGTGTGTTTGTGTTCTGTGTTTTGGTGTGTGTGTAGTTCAAGTGTGGTTGAGTTGGTATATGTTCATTGTGATGTTAATGTTGTGTTAAGTTCAGTGTCTGTTTCCATTCCTGTGTGTTTCTGTTTAGTGTAGTGAATAGTGTCGCGGCGCGCATGAATAGTGTCATTTGTAGTAGTGAATAGTGTTTGAATAGTGTCCGAATCTGGCATTTAACTTCTGGATTTTTGTTTTGGTAGCTACGGAGCTTGTTTTAACTTGAAATTTTTTTTCCCCACTTCTAAGACGTTGAACTTGATAGGAAAAATAGCTAGAGCAATTGGTATGGTCTGAGTTAAGAGATTCAAAAAAAATTTGGACTGATTTTAAGTGAAACTTCAAAGGACCATAACTTTTGCTCTCAGGTTTTTATCTTCTCCCACGCGCATGAACTAACCCCTAAACGGAATCTCTGCCGGCACACTTTAGAGCAAACCACAGCCATTGACGGCCAAATAAGGGCCTGGAAAATCAAATTGCCGCTTGCGAAGCCGCCGTCCCGAACCAGATCGCCGCCGTCGCGAGCCACCTACGCGAACACAACCAGATCGGTGTTGCGAGCCACCTCCGCTGCGACGAAACCAGAGCCAGCAGATGTCTCGCGAAACCAGGCTGCCACGACGAACCACCACACGTTGACGAAGCCACGCGTTGCAGAACCACTGCGAATCAGATCGACGACGAGGGCACTTTCTGACGCGAAATCCCCATCACTGCGGCGCCGGCCACCACGCAGCCACCTGCGACGAAAAAAGCTGCCTGGAGAAGACGCGAAACCAGACGCGAACACACCTACATTGCGAGAATCCTCCACCTCCGTTCCAAACAGAACCGCAGGCCACCGTGACAGAAATCGATGTCGATTGCGCCAATGCGACAGCCACCACGGTACCTGCAAAAAACCAGACCAGACAGACCCCCGCGAAGCAACTGATGAGTCATTATTTTCTTCTATTCCACTAGCCTTTGTGCACCCATTAGACAGTTGATTAGTGCTTAATTGTTCATCATTAGAGTGTTTTTCATCTGTTGGGCTTTATTGGGTCACTGTTCCGAATTTGGACTAATTTCACATTATTTGGCCTAATTTTTGTTTTTAATTATTTTTAGGTATTTGGGTGAAGCAATTTTGGAGCTTGGACATTAATATTTAGTTGAAGTAACTTTCCACATCATTGCCACATCATTTCCATGTCATTTCCACGTCAGCAAAGTCAATGGGTCAACATTTGAGGCCCATAGTGGCATTTTTGTAATTCTGTGGCTTATAATGGCAGTTTTGTAATTCTGAGTGGCACCGGGTGATATGACCACGAATTAGGTCTGCATGAGAAGAAGGCAGCCGCTCATTCATCTTCAACCTCTCTTCAAAACCTCCATTTTCGTTCTCCAAGCTTCCATGGACGTCCCCCTTGCGGTTTTTCACGTTTTTGGCTCATTTTTACCGTTTTTATGCATATTTGACAGCACCCATTGAGGGTTTTACGTTTGGAATTCGTTTTCTTGGTTGGGCAGTTCGGTTTGTGGATTTTATTGACTTGGAACAATACCCATTCATGGGGTTTTCGCATTTATATATGATAACACTGTTTTGCATTCCATTTAAGCTTTGAAATCTCAATTTTTGCTCTTAAATTGCGTTTTCAGATTTGAAGGGTTCTTGGTTCTTGGTTCTGATTTTTGTGATTTCAGTTTTGAAGTGTTTAATTACTCATTTCCATGTCTAGCTAAATTCGTGTATTGACTCCTTGATGAAAAATGCAATGAAGCTTTGAGGTTGTGCTTGTTTTGTGAAATCTGCCATGTTTTTGTTCTGAATTCGTGGAATGCATGTGGTGAATCTGTCAATGCTTAATTTACAGAGTAATTGCATGTGTTTTGTTTAAGATACGTTCATGCTTAATGTATGTAGCTTGGGTGTCACGAATTTAAGGATGTGTGCATTGCTTAATTGCATAATGAAGCTAGATTGTAATTTTCGCTTAGTGAATTATTATCTAGTGGATTGAGACAAGGCAGGGTTGGTGTTAATTTGGTGGCCTATGATAAGTGAAATTGCGTTTGAATCAGGGATGTCAATACGGTTTTAGTCACTGTAGCATTTAAATTAATCTATTGATTAGCATTCTGAATCTGTCTGCCAACCCCCCTCCCCCCTGTGTTTTATTGTTGTGTTCATCTGGAAAATTGGCTTTGAATGAAAATATTGGTCGTTGGGAGACGACTTGGTTCACTTTCATGTACTGCATTTAATATGTTTTAATTTGGTGGGGTACAGCCTCTATCAAATTTGGTGCCGTTGCCGGGGACCAATCGTTTCGTTCAAAGTAAAATTTTCAGTGTGTTTGTGTTCTGTGTTTTGGTGTGTGTGTAGTTCAAGTGTGGTTGAGTTGGTATATGTTCATTGTGATGTTAATGTTGTGTTAAGTTCAGTGTCTGTTTCCATTCCTGTGTGTTTCTGTTTAGTGTAGTGAATAGTGTCGCGGCGCGCATGAATAGTGTCATTTGTAGTAGTGAATAGTGTTTGAATAGTGTCCGAATCTGGCATTTAACTTCTGCATTTTTGTTTTGGTAGCTATGGAGCTTGTTTTAACTTGAAATTTTTTTTCCCCACTTCTAAGACGTTGAACTTGATAGGAAAAATAGCTAGAGCAATTGGTATGGTCTGAGTTAAGAGATTCAAAAAAATTTTGGACTGATTTTAAGTGAAACTTCAAAGGACCATAACTTTTGCTCTGGTTATCAGGTTTTTATCTTCTCCCACGCGCATGAACTAACCCGTAAACGGAATCTCTGCCGGCACACTTTAGAGCAAACCACAGCCATTGACGGCCAAAAAAAGGGCCTGGAAAATCAAATTGCCGCTTGCGAAGCCGCCGTCCCAAACCAGATCGCCGCCGTCGCGAGCCACCTACGCAAACACAACCAGATCGGTGTTGCGAGCCACCTCCACTGCGATGAAACCAGAGCCAGCAGATGTCTCGCGAAACCACGCTGCCACGACGAACCACCACACGTTGACGAAGCCACGCGTTGCAGAACCACTGCGAATCAGATCGACGACGAGGGCACTTTCTGACGCGAAATCCCCATCACTGCGGCGCCGGCCACCACGCAGCCACCTGCGACCAAAAAAGCTGCCTGGAGAAGACGCGAAACCAGACGCGAACACACCTACATTGCGAGAATCTTCCACCTCCGTTCCAAACAGAACCGCAGGCCTCCGTGACAGAAATCGATGTCGATTGCGCCAATGCGACAGCCACCACGGTACCTGCAAAAAACCAGACCAGACAGACCCCCGCAAAGCAACTGATGAGTCATTATTTTCTTCTATTCCACTAGCCTTTGTGCACCCATTAGACAGTTGATTAGTGCTTAATTGTTCACCATTAGAGTGTTTTTCATCTGTTGGGCTTTATTGGGCCACTGTTCCGAATTTGGACTAATTTCACATTATTTGGCCTAATTTTTGTTTTTAATTATTTTTAGGTATTTGGGTGAAGCAATTTTGGAGCTTGGACATTAATATTTAGTTGAAGAAACTTTCCACATCATTGCCACATCATTTCCATGTCATTTCCACGTCAGCAAAGTCAATGGGTCAACATTTGAGGCCCATAGTGGCATTTTTGTAATTTTGCGGCTTATAATGGCAGTTTTGTAATTCTGAGTGGCATGGGTGATATGACCACGAATTAGGTCTGCATGAGAAGAAGGCAGCCGCTCATTCATCTTCAACCTCTCTTCAAAACCTCCATTTTCGTTCTCCAAGCTTCCATGGACGTCCCCCTTGCGGTTTTTCACGTTTTTGGCTCATTTTTACCGTTTTTATGCATATTTGACAGCACCCATTGAGGGTTTTACGTTTGGAATTCGTTTTCTTGGTTGGGCAGTTCGGTTTGTGGATTTTATTGACTTGGAACAATACCCATTCATGGGGTTTTCGCATTTATATATGATAACACTGTTTTGCATTCCATTTAAGCTTTGAAATCTCAATTTTTGCTCTTAAATTGCGTTTTCAGATTTGAAGGGTTCTTGGTTCTTGGTTCTGATTTTTGTGATTTCAGTTTTGAAGTGTTTAATTACTCATTTCCATGTCTAGCTAAATTCGTGTATTGACTCCTTGATGAAAAATGCAATGAAGCTTTGAGGTTGTGCTTGTTTTGTGAAATCTGCCATGTTTTTGTTCTGAATTCGTGGAATGCATGTGGTGAATCTGTCAATGCTTAATTTACAGAGTAATTGCATGTGTTTTGTTTAAGATACGTTCATGCTTAATGTATGTAGCTTGGCTGTCACGAATTTAAGGATGTGTGCATTGCTTAATTGCATAATGAAGCTAGATTGTAATTTTCGCTTAGTGAATTATTATCTAGTGGATTGAGACAAGGCAGGGTTGGTGTTAATTTGGTGGCCTATGATAAGTGAAATTGCGTTTGAAACAGGGATGTCAATACGGTTTTATTCACTGTAGCATTTAAATTAATCTATTGATTAGCATTCTGAATCTGTCTGCCAACCCCCCTCCCCCCTGTGTTTTATTGTTGTGTTCATCTGGAAAATTGGCTTTGAATGAAAATATTGGTTGTTGGGAGACGACTTGGTTCACTTTCATGTACTGCATTTAATATGTTTTAATTTGGTGGGGTACGACCTCTATCAAATTTGGCGCCGTTGCCGGGGACCAATCGTTTCGTTCAAAGTAAAATTTTCAGTGTGTTTGTGTTCTGTGTTTTGGTGTGTGTGTAGTTCAAGTGTGGTTGAGTTGGTATATGTTCATTGTGATGTTAATGTTATGTTAAGTTCAGTGTCTGTTTCCATTCCTGTGTGTTTCTGTTTAGTGTAGTGAATAGTGTCGCGGCGCGCATGAATAGTGTCATTTGTAGTAGTGAATAGTGTTTGAATAGTGTCCGAATCTGGCATTTAACTTCTGGATTTTTGTTTTGGTAGCTACGGAGCTTGTTTTAACTTGAAATTTTTTTTCCCCACTTCTAAGACGTTGAACTTGATAGGAAAAATAGCTAGAGCAATTGGTATGGTCTGAGTTAAGAGATTCAAAAAAATTTTGGACTGATTTTAAGTGAAACTTCAAAGGACCATAACTTTTGCTCTGGTTATCAGGTTTTTATCTTCTCCCACGCGCATGAACTAACCCGTAAACGGAATCTCTGCCGGCACACTTTAGAGCAAACCACAGCCATTGACGGCCAAAAAAAGGGCCTGGAAAATCAAATTGCCGCTTGCGAAGCCGCCGTCCCGAACCAGGTCGCCGCCGTCGCGAGCCACCTACGCGAACACAACCAGATCGGTGTTTCGAGCCACCTCCGCTGCGACGAAATGAGAGCCAGCAGATGTCTCGCGAAACCAGGCTGCCACGACGAACCACCACACGTTGACGAAGCCACGCGTTGCAGAACCACTGTGAATCAGATCGACGACGAGGGCACTTTCTGACGCGAAATCCCCATCACTGCGGCGCCGGCCACCACGCAGCCACCTGCGACGAAAAAAGCTGCCTGGAGAAGACGCGAAACCAGACGCGAACACACCTACATTGCGAGAATCTTCCACCTCCGTTCCAAACAGAACCGCAGGCCACCGTGACAGAAATCGATGTCGATTGCGCCAATGCGACAGCCACCACGGTACCTGCAAAAAACCAGACCAGACAGACCCCCGCGAAGCAACTGATGAGTCATTATTTTCTTCTATTCCACTAGCCTTTGTGCACCCATTACACAGTTGATTAGTGCTTAATTGTTCACCATTAGAGTGTTTTTCATCTGTTGGGCTTTATTGGGCCACTGTTCCGAATTTGGACTAATTTCACATTATTTGGCCTAATTTTTGTTTTTAATTATTTTTAGGTATTTGGGTGAAGCAATTTTGGAGCTTGGACATTAATATTTAGTTGAAGAAACTTTCCACATCATTGCCACATCATTTCCATGTCATTTCCACGTCAGCAAAGTCAATGGGTCAACATTTGAGGCCCATAGTGGCATTTTTGTAATTCTGCGGCTTATAATGGCAGTTTTGTAATTCTGAGTGGCATGGGTGATATGACCACGAATTAGGTCTGCATGAGAAGAAGGCAGCCGCTCATTCATCTTCAACCTCTCTTCAAAACCTCCATTTTCGTTCTCCAAGCTTCCATGGACGTCCCCCTTGCGGTTTTTCACGTTTTTGGCTCATTTTTACCGTTTTTATGCATATTTGACAGCACCCATTGAGGGTTTTACGTTTGGAATTCGTTTTCTTGGTTGGGAAGTTCGGTTTGTGGATTTTATTGACTTGGAACAATACCCATTCATGGGGTTTTCGCATTTATATATGATAACACTGTTTTGCATTCCATTTAAGCTTTGATATCTCAATTTTTGCTCTTAAATTGCGTTTTCAGATTTGAAGGGTTCTTGGTTCTTGGTTCTGATTTTTGTGATTTCAGTTTTGAAGTGTTTAATTACTCATTTCCATGTCTAGCTAAATTCGTGTATTGACTCCTTGATGAAAAATGCAATGAAGCTTTGAGGTTCTGCTTGTTTTGTGAAATCTGCCATGTTTTTGTTCTGAATTCGTGGAATGCATGTGGTGAATCTGTCAATGCTTAATTTACAGAGTAATTGCATGTGTTTTGTTTAAGATACGTTCATGCTTAATGTATGTAGCTTGGCTGTCACGAATTTAAGGATGTGTGCATTGCTTAATTGCATAATGAAGCTAGATTGTAATTTTCGCTTAGTGAATTATTATCTAGTGGATTGAGACAAGGCAGGGTTGGTGTTAATTTGGTGGCCTATGATAAGTGAAATTGCGTTTGAAACAGGGATGTCAATACGGTTTTAGTCACTGTAGCATTTAAATTAATCTATTGATTAGCATTCTGAATCTGTCTGCCAACCCCCCTCCCCCCTGTGTTTTATTGTTGTGTTCATCTGGAAAATTGGCTTTGAATGAAAATATTGGTTGTTGGGAGACGACTTGGTTCACTTTCATGTACTGCATTTAATATGTTTTAATTTGGTGGGGTACGACCTCTATCAAATTTGGCGCCGTTGCCGGGGACCAATCGTTTCGTTCAAAGTAAAATTTTCAGTGTGTTTGTGTTCTGTGTTTTGGTGTGTGTGTAGTTCAAGTGTGGTTGAGTTGGTATATGTTCATTGTGATGTTAATGTTATGTTAAGTTCAGTGTCTGTTTCCATTCCTGTGTGTTTCTGTTTAGTGTAGTGAATAGTGTCGCGGCGCGCATGAATAGTGTCATTTGTAGTAGTGAATAGTGTTTGAATAGTGTCCGAATCTGGCATTTAACTTCTGGATTTTTGTTTTGGTAGCTATGGAGCTTGTTTTAACTTGAAATTTTGTTTCCCCACTTCTAAGACGTTGAACTTGATAGGAAAAATAGCTAGAGCAATTGGTATGGTCTGAGTTAAGAGATTCAAAAAAATTTTGGACTGATTTTAAGTGAAACTTCAAAGGACCATAACTTTTGCTCTGGTTATCAGGTTTTTATCTTCTCCCACGCGCATGAACTAACCCCTAAACGGAATCTCTGCCGGCACACTTTAGAGCAAACCACAGCCATTGACGGCCAAAAAAAGGGCCTGGAAAATCAAATTGCCGCTTGCGAAGAAGCCGTCCCGAACCAGATCGCCGCCGTCGCGAGCCACCTACGTGAACACAACCAGATCGGTGTTGCGAGCCACATCCGCTGCGACGAAACCAGAGCCAGCAAATGTCTCGCGAAACCAGGCTGCCACGACGAACCACCACACGTTGACGAAGCCACGCGTTGCAGAACCACTGCGAATCAGATCGACGACGAGGGCACTTTCTGACGCGAAATCCCCATCACTGCGGCGCCGGCCACCACGCAGCCACCTGCGACCAAAAAAGCTGCCTGGAGAAGATGCGAAACCAGACGCGAACACACTTACATTGCGAGAATCCTCAACCTCCGTTCCAAACAGAACCGCAGGCCACCGTGACAGAAATCGATGTCGATTGCGCCAATGCGACAGCCACCACGGTACCTGCAAAAAACCAGACCAGACAGACCCCCGCGAAGCAACTGATGAGTCATTATTTTCTTCTATTCCACTAGCCTTTGTGCACCCATTAGATAGTTGATTAGTGCTTAATTGTTCATCATTAGAGTGTTTTTCATCTGTTGGGCTTTATTGGGCCACTGTTTCGAATTTGGACTAATTTCACATTATTTGGCCTAATTTTTGTTTTTAATTATTTTTACGTATTTGGGTGAAGTAATTTTGGAGCTTGGACATTAATATTTAGTTGAAGAAACTTTCCACATCATTGCCACATCATTTCCATGTCATTTCCACGTCAGCAAAGTCAATGGGTCAACATTTGAGGCCCATAGTGGCATTTTTGTAATTCTGCGGCTTATAATGGCAGTTTTGTAATTCTGAGTGGCATGGGTGATATGACCACGAATTAGGTCTGCATGAGAAGAAGGCAGCCGCTCATTCATCTTCAACCTCTCTTCAAAACCTCCATTTTCGTTCTCCAAGCTTCCATGGACGTCCCCCTTGCGGTTTTTCACGTTTTTGGCTCATTTTTACCGTTTTTATGCATATTTGACAACACCCATTGAGGGTTTTACGTTTGGAATTCGTTTTCTTGGTTGGGCAGTTCGGTTTGTGGATTTTATTGACTTGGAACAATACCCATTCATGGGGTTTTCGCATTTATATATGATAACACTGTTTTGCATTCCATTTAAGCTTTGAAATCTCAATTTTTGCTCTTAAATTGCGTTTTCAGATTTGAAGGGTTCTTGGTTCTTGGTTCTTGGTTCTGATTTTTGTGATTTTAGTTTTGAAGTGTTTAATTACTCATTTCCATGTCTAGCTAAATTCGTGTATTGACTCCTTGATGAAAAATGCAATGAAGCTTTGAGGTTGTGCTTGTTTTGTGAAATCTGCCATGTTTTTGTTCTGAATTCGTGGAATGCATGTGGTGAATCTATCAATGCTTAATTTACAGAGTAATTGCATGTGTTTTGTTTAAGATACGTTCATGCTTAATGTATGTAGCTTGGCTGTCACGAATTTAAGGATGTGTGCATTGCTTAATTGCATAATGAAGCTAGATTGTAATTTTCGCTTAGTGAATTATTATCTAGTGGATTGAGACAAGGCAGGGTTGGTGTTAATTTGGTGGCCTATGATAAGTGAAATTGCGTTTGAATCAGGGATGTCAATACGGTTTTAGTCACTGTAGCATTTAAATTAATCTATTGATTAGCATTCTGAATCTGTCTGCCAACCCCCCTCCCCCCTGTGTTTTATTGTTGTGTTCATCTGGAAAATTGGCTTTGAATGAAAATATTGGTCGTTGGGAGACGACTTGGTTCACTTTCATGTACTGCATTTAGTATGTTTTAATTTGGTGGGGTACGGCCTCTATCAAATTTGGCGCCGTTGCCGGGGACCAATCGTTTCGTTCAAAGTAAAATTTCCAGTGTGTTTGTGTTCTGTGTTTTGGTGTGTGTGTAGTTCAAGTGTGGTTGAGTTGGTATATGTTCATTGTGATGTTAATGTTGTGTTAAGTTCAGTGTCTGTTTCCATTCCTGTGTGTTTCTGTTTAGTGTAGTGAATAGTGTCGCGGCGCGCATGAATAGTGTCATTTGTAGTAGTGAATAGTGTTTGAATAGTGTCCGAATCTGGATTTTAACTTCTGGATTTTTGTTTTGGTAGCTACGGAGCTTGTTTTAACTTGAAATTTTTTTTCCCCACTTCTAAGACGTTGAACTTGATAGGAAAAATAGCTAGAGCAATTGGTATGGTCTGAGTTAAGAGATTCAAAAAAATTTTGGACTGATTTTAAGTGAAACTTCAAAGGACCATAACTTTTGCTCTGGTTATCAGGTTTTTATCTTCTCCCACGCGCATGAACTAACCCCTAAACGGAATCTCTGCCGGCACACTTTAGAGCAAACCACAGCCATTGACGGCCAAAAAAAGGGCCTGGAAAATCAAATTGCCGCTTGCGAAGCCGCCGTCCCGAACCAGATCGCCGCCGTCGCGAGCCACCTACGCGAACACAACCAGATCGGTGTTGCGAGCCACCTCCGCTGCGACGAAACCAGAGCCAGCAGATGTCTCGCGAAACCAGGCTGCCACGACGAACCACCACAATTTGACGAAGCCACGCGTTGCAGAACCACTGCGAATCAGATCGACGACGAGGGCACTTTCTGACGCGAAATCCCCATCACTGCGGCGCCGGCCACCACGCAGCCACCTGCGACGAAAAAAGCTGCCTGGAGAAGACGCGAAACCAGACGCGAACACACCTACATTGCGAGAATCCTCCACCTCCGTTCCAAACAGAACCGCAGGCCACCGTGACAGAAATCGATGTCGATTGCGCCAATGCGACAGCCACCACGGTACCTGCAAAAAACCAGACCAGACAGACCCCCGCGAAGCAACTGATGAGTCATTCTTTTCTTCTATTCCACTAGCCTTTGTGCACCCATTAGACAGTTGATTAGTGCTTAATTGTTCATCGTTAGAGTGTTTTTCATCTGTTGGGCTTTATTGGGCCACTGTTCCGAATTTGGACTAATTTCACATTATTTGGCCTAATTTTTGTTTTTAATTATTTTTAGGTATTTGGGTGAAGCAATTTTGGAGCTTGGACATTAATATTTAGTTGAAGAAACTTTCCACATCATTGCCACATCATTTCCATGTCATTTCCACGTCAGCAAAGTCAATGGGTCAACATTTGAGGCCCATAGTGGCATTTTTGTAATTCTGCGGCTTATAATGGCAGTTTTGTAATTCTGAGTGGCATGGGTGATATGACCACGAATTAGGTCTGCATGAGAAGAAGGCAGCCGCTCATTCATCTTCAACCTCTCTTCAAAACCTCCATTTTCGTTCTCCAAGCTTCCATGGACGTCCCCCTTGCGGTTTTTCACGTTTTTGGCTCATTTTTACCGTTTTTATGCATATTTGACAGCACCCATTGAGGGTTTTACGTTTGGAATTCGTTTTCTTGGTTGGGCAGTTCGGTTTGTGGATTTTATTGACTTGGAACAATACCCATTCATGGGGTTTTCGCATTTATATATGATAACACTGTTTTGCATTCCATTTAAGCTTTGAAATCTCAATTTTTGCTCTCAAATTGCGTTTTCAGATTTGAAGGGTTCTTGGTTCTTGGTTCTGATTTTTGTGATTTCAGTTTTGAAGTGTTTAATTACTCATTTCCATGTCTAGCTAAATTCGTGTATTGACTCCTTGATGAAAAATGCAATGAAGCTTTGAGGTTGTGCTTGTTTTGTGAAATCTGCCATGTTTTTGTTCTGAAATCGTGGAATGCATGTGGTGAATCTGTCAATGCTTAATTTACAGAGTAATTGCATGTGTTTTGTTTAAGATACGTTCATGCTTAATGTATGTAGCTTGGGTGTCACGAATTTAAGGATGTGTGCATTGCTTAATTGCATAATGAAGCTAGATTGTAATTTTCGCTTAGTGAATTATTATCTAGTGGATTGAGACAAGGCAGGGTTGGTGTTAATTTGGTGGCCTATGATAAGTGAAATTGCGTTTGAATCAGGGATGTCAATACGGTTTTAGTCACTGTAGCATTTAAATTAATCTATTGATTAGCATTCTGAATCTGTCTGCCAACCCCCCTCCCCCCTGTGTTTTATTGTTGTGTTCATCTGGAAAATTGGCTTTGAATGAAAATATTGGTCGTTGGGAGACGACTTGGTTCACTTTCATGTACTGCATTTAATATGTTTTAATTTGGTGGGGTACGGCCTTTATCAAATTTGGCGCCGTTGCCGGGGACCAATCGTTTCGTTCAAAGTAAAATTTTCAGTGTGTTTGTGTTCTGTGTTTTGGTGTGTGTGTAGTTCAAGTGTGGTTGAGTTGGTATATGTTCATTGTGATGTTAATGTTATGTTAAGTTCAGTGTCTGTTTCCATTCCTGTGTGTTTCTGTTTAGTGTAGTGAATAGTGTCGCGGCGCGCATGAATAGTGTCATTTGTAGTAGTGAATAGTGTTTGAATAGTGTCCGAATCTGGCATTTAACTTCTGGATTTTTGTTTTGGTAGCTATGGAGCTTGTTTTAACTTGAAATTTTGTTTCCCCACTTCTAA
Source organism: Vigna unguiculata (assembly GCF_037176805.1). Taxonomy (NCBI): domain Eukaryota; kingdom Viridiplantae; phylum Streptophyta; class Magnoliopsida; order Fabales; family Fabaceae; genus Vigna; species Vigna unguiculata. The sequence goes on along the minus strand of NC_140792.1, from coordinate 36,619,568 downwards.
GACGTTGAACTTGATAGGAAAAATAGCTAGAGCAATTGGTATGGTCTGAGTTAAGAGATTCAAAAAAATTTTGGACTGATTTTAAGTGAAACTTCAAAGGACCATAACTTTTGCTCTGGTTATCAGGTTTTTATCTTCTCCCACGCGCATGAACTAACCCCTAAACGGAATCTCTGCCGGCACACTTTAGAGCAAACCACAGCCATTGACGGCCAAAAAAAGGGCCTGGAAAATCAAATTGCCGCTTGCGAAGAAGCCGTCCCGAACCAGATCGCCGCCGTCGCGAGCCACCTACGTGAACACAACCAGATCGGTGTTGCGAGCCACATCCGCTGCGACGAAACCAGAGCCAGCAAATGTCTCGCGAAACCAGGCTGCCACGACGAACCACCACACGTTGACGAAGCCACGCGTTGCAGAACCACTGCGAATCAGATCGACGACGAGGGCACTTTCTGACGCGAAATCCCCATCACTGCGGCGCCGGCCACCACGCAGCCACCTGCGACCAAAAAAGCTGCCTGGAGAAGATGCGAAACCAGACGCGAACACACTTACATTGCGAGAATCCTCAACCTCCGTTCCAAACAGAACCGCAGGCCACCGTGACAGAAATCGATGTCGATTGCGCCAATGCGACAGCCACCACGGTACCTGCAAAAAACCAGACCAGACAGACCCCCGCGAAGCAACTGATGAGTCATTATTTTCTTCTATTCCACTAGCCTTTGTGCACCCATTAGATAGTTGATTAGTGCTTAATTGTTCATCATTAGAGTGTTTTTCATCTGTTGGGCTTTATTGGGCCACTGTTCCGAATTTGGACTAATTTCACATTATTTGGCCTAATTTTTGTTTTTAATTATTTTTAGGTATTTGGGTGAAGTAATTTTGGAGCTTGGACATTAATATTTAGTTGAAGAAACTTTCCACATCATTGCCACATCATTTCCATGTCATTTCCACGTCAGCAAAGTCAATGGGTCAACATTTGAGGCCCATAGTGGCATTTTTGTAATTCTGCGGCTTATAATGGCAGTTTTGTAATTCTGAGTGGCATGGGTGATATGACCACGAATTAGGTCTGCATGAGAAGAAGGCAGCCGCTCATTCATCTTCAACCTCTCTTCAAAACCTCCATTTTCGTTCTCCAAGCTTCCATGGACGTCCCCCTTGCGGTTTTTCACGTTTTTGGCTCATTTTTACCGTTTTTATGCATATTTGACAACACCCATTGAGGGTTTTACGTTTGGAATTCGTTTTCTTGGTTGGGCAGTTCGGTTTGTGGATTTTATTGACTTGGAACAATACCCATTCATGGGGTTTTCGCATTTATATATGATAACACTGTTTTGCATTCCATTTAAGCTTTGAAATCTCAATTTTTGCTCTTAAATTGCGTTTTCAGATTTGAAGGGTTCTTGGTTCTTGGTTCTTGGTTCTGATTTTTGTGATTTTAGTTTTGAAGTGTTTAATTACTCATTTCCATGTCTAGCTAAATTCGTGTATTGACTCCTTGATGAAAAATGCAATGAAGCTTTGAGGTTGTGCTTGTTTTGTGAAATATGCCATGTTTTTGTTCTGAATTCGTGGAATGCATGTGGTGAATCTATCAATGCTTAATTTACAGAGTAATTGCATGTGTTTTGTTTAAGATACGTTCATGCTTAATGTATGTAGCTTGGCTGTCACGAATTTAAGGATGTGTGCATTGCTTAATTGCATAATGAAGCTAGATTGTAATTTTCGCTTAGTGAATTATTATCTAGTGGATTGAGACAAGGCAGGGTTGGTGTTAATTTGGTGGCCTATGATAAGTGAAATTGCGTTTGAATCAGGGATGTCAATACGGTTTTAGTCACTGTAGCATTTAAATTAATCTATTGATTAGCATTCTGAATCTGTCTGCCAACCCCCCTCCCCCCTGTGTTTTATTGTTGTGTTCATCTGGAAAATTGGCTTTGAATGAAAATATTGGTCGTTGGGAGACGACTTGGTTCACTTTCATGTACTGCATTTAGTATGTTTTAATTTGGTGGGGTACGGCCTCTATCAAATTTGGCGCCGTTGCCGGGGACCAATCGTTTCGTTCAAAGTAAAATTTCCAGTGTGTTTGTGTTCTGTGTTTTGGTGTGTGTGTAGTTCAAGTGTGGTTGAGTTGGTATATGTTCATTGTGATGTTAATGTTGTGTTAAGTTCAGTGTCTGTTTCCATTCCTGTGTGTTTCTGTTTAGTGTAGTGAATAGTGTCGCGGCGCGCATGAATAGTGTCATTTGTAGTAGTGAATAGTGTTTGAATAGTGTCCGAATCTGGATTTTAACTTCTGGATTTTTGTTTTGGTAGCTACGGAGCTTGTTTTAACTTGAAATTTTTTTTCCCCACTTCTAAGACGTTGAACTTGATAGGAAAAATAGCTAGAGCAATTGGTATGGTCTGAGTTAAGAGATTCAAAAAAATTTTGGACTGATTTTAAGTGAAACTTCAAAGGACCATAACTTTTGCTCTGGTTATCAGGTTTTTATCTTCTCCCACGCGCATGAACTAACCCCTAAACGGAATCTCTGCCGGCACACTTTAGAGCAAACCACAGCCATTGACGGCCAAAAAAAGGGCCTGGAAAATCAAATTGCCGCTTGCGAAGCCGCCGTCCCGAACCAGATCGCCGCCGTCGCGAGCCACCTACGCGAACACAACCAGATCGGTGTTGCGAGCCACCTCCGCTGCGACGAAACCAGAGCCAGCAGATGTCTCGCGAAACCAGGCTGCCACGACGAACCACCACAATTTGACGAAGCCACGCGTTGCAGAACCACTGCGAATCAGATCGACGACGAGGGCACTTTCTGACGCGAAATCCCCATCACTGCGGCGCCGGCCACCACGCAGCCACCTGCGACGAAAAAAGCTGCCTGGAGAAGACGCGAAACCAGACGCGAACACACCTACATTGCGAGAATCCTCCACCTCCGTTCCAAACAGAACCGCAGGCCACCGTGACAGAAATCGATGTCGATTGCGCCAATGCGACAGCCACCACGGTACCTGCAAAAAACCAGACCAGACAGACCCCCGCGAAGCAACTGATGAGTCATTATTTTCTTCTATTCCACTAGCCTTTGTGCACCCATTAGACAGTTGATTAGTGCTTAATTGTTCATCATTAGAGTGTTTTTCATCTGTTGGGCTTTATTGGGCCACTGTTCCGAATTTGGACTAATTTCACATTATTTGGCCTAATTTTTGTTTTTAATTATTTTTAGGTATTTGGGTTAAGCAATTTTGGAGCTTGGACATTAATATTTAGTTGAAGAAACTTTCCATATCATTGCCACATCATTTCCATGTCATTTCCACGTCAGCAAAGTCAATGGGTCAACATTTGAGGCCCATAGTGGCATTTTTGTAATTTTGCGGCTTATAATGGCAGTTTTGTAATTCTGAGTGGCATGGGTGATATGACCACGAATTAGGTCTGCATGAGAAGAAGGCAGCCGCTCATTCATCTTCAACCTCTCTTCAAAACCTCCATTTTCGTTCTCCAAGCTTCCATGGACGTCCCCCTTGCGGTTTTTCACGTTTTTGGCTCATTTTTACCGTTTTTATGCATATTTGACAGCACCCATTGAGGGTTTTACGTTTGGAATTCGTTTTCTTGGTTGGGCAGTTCGGTTTGTGGATTTTATTGACTTGGAACAATACCCATTCATGGGGTTTTCGCATTTATATATGATAACACTGTTTTGCATTCCATTTAAGCTTTGAAATCTCAATTTTTGCTCTTAAATTGCGTTTTCAGATTTGAAGGGTTCTTGGTTCTTGGTTCTTGGTTCTGATTTTTGCGATTTCAGTTTTGAAGTGTTTAATTACTCATTTCCATGTCTAGCTAAATTCGTGTATTGACTCCTTGATGAAAAATGCAATGAAGCTTTGAGGTTGTGCTTGTTTTGTGAAATCTGCCATGTTTTTGTTCTGAATTCGTGGAATGCATGTGGTGAATCTGTCAATGCTTAATTTACAGAGTAATTGCATGTGTTTTGTTTAAGATACGTTCATGCTTAATGTATGTAGCTTGGCTGTCACGAATTTAAGGATGTGTGCATTGCTTAATTGCATAATGAAGCTAGATTGTAATTTTCGCTTAGTGAATTATTATCTAGTGGATTGAGACAAGGCAGGGTTGGTGTTAATTTGGTGGCCTATGATAAGTGAAATTGCGTTTGAATCAGGGATGTCAATACGGTTTTAGTCACTGTAGCATTTAAATTAATCTATTGATTAGCATTCTGAATCTGTCTGCCAACCCCCCTCCCCCCTGTGTTTTATTGTTGTGTTCATCTGGAAAATTGGCTTTGAATGAAAATATTGGTCGTTGGGAGACGACTTGGTTCACTTTCATGTACTGCATTTAGTATGTTTTAATTTGGTGGGGTACGGCCTCTATCAAATTTGGCGCCGTTGCCGGGGACCAATCGTTTCGTTCAAAGTAAAATTTCCAGTGTGTTTGTGTTCTGTGTTTTGGTGTGTGTGTAGTTCAAGTGTGGTTGAGTTGGTATATGTTCATTGTGATGTTAATGTTGTGTTAAGTTCAGTGTCTGTTTCCATTCCTGTGTGTTTCTGTTTAGTGTAGTGAATAGTGTCGCGGCGCGCATGAATAGTGTCATTTGTAGTAGTGAATAGTGTTTGAATAGTGTCCGAATCTGGATTTTAACTTCTGGATTTTTGTTTTGGTAGCTACGGAGCTTGTTTTAACTTGAAATTTTTTTTCCCCACTTCTAAGACGTTGAACTTGATAGGAAAAATAGCTAGAGCAATTGGTATGGTCTGAGTTAAGAGATTCAAAAAAATTTTGGACTGATTTTAAGTGAAACTTCAAAGGACCATAACTTTTGCTCTGGTTATCAGGTTTTTATCTTCTCCCACGCGCATGAACTAACCCCTAAACGGAATCTCTGCCGGCACACTTTAGAGCAAACCACAGCCATTGACGGCCAAAAAAAGGGCCTGGAAAATCAAATTGCCGCTTGCGAAGCCGCCGTCGCGAACCAGATCGCCGCCGTCGCGAGCCACCTACGCGAACACAACCAGATCGGTGTTGAGAGCCACCTCCGCTGCGACGAAACCAGAGCCAGCAGATGTCTCGCGAAACCAGGCTGCCATGACGAACCACCACACGTTGACGAAGCCACGCGTTGCAGAACCACTGCGAATCAGATCGACGACGAGGGCACTTTCTGACGCCAAATCCCCATCACTGCGGCGCCGGCCACCACGCAGCCACCTGCGACGAAAAAAGCTGCTTGGAGAAGACGCGAAACCAGACGCGAACACACCTACATTGCGAGAATCCTCCACCTCCGTTCCAAACAGAACCGCAGGCCACCGTGACAGAAATCGATGTCGATTGCGCCAATGTGTCAGCCACCACGGTACCTGCAAAAAACCAGACCAGACAGACCCCCGCGAAGCAACTGATGAGTCATTATTTTCTTCTATTCCACTAGCCTTTGTGCACCCATTAGACAGTTGATTAGTGCTTAATTGTTCATCATTAGAGTGTTTTTCATCTGTTGGGCTTTATTGGGCCACTGTTCCGAATTTGGACTAATTTCACATTATTTGGCCTAATTTTTGTTTTTAATTATTTTTAGGTATTTGGGTTAAGCAATTTTGGAGCTTGGACATTAATATTTAGTTGAAGAAACTTTCCATATCATTGCCACATCATTTCCATGTCATTTCCACGTCAGCAAAGTCAATGGGTCAACATTTGAGGCCTATAGTGGCATTTTTGTAATTTTGCGGCTTATAATGGCAGTTTTGTAATTCTGAGTGGCATGGGTGATATGACCACGAATTAGGTCTGCATGAGAAGAAGGCAGCCGCTCATTCATCTTCAACCTCTCTTCAAAACCTCCATTTTCGTTCTCCAAGCTTCCATGGACGTCCCCCTTGCGGTTTTTCACGTTTTTGGCTCATTTTTACCGTTTTTATGCATATTTGACAGCACCCATTGAGGGTTTTACGTTTGGAATTCGTTTTCTTGGTTGGGCAGTTCGGTTTGTGGATTTTATTGACTTGGAACAATACCCATTCATGGGGTTTTCGCATTTATATATGATAACACTGTTTTGCATTCCATTTAAGCTTTGAAATCTCAATTTTTGCTCTTAAATTGCGTTTTCAGATTTGAAGGGTTCTTGGTTCTTGGTTCTTGGTTCTGATTTTTGCGATTTCAGTTTTGAAGTGTTTAATTACTCATTTCCATGTCTAGCTAAATTCGTGTATTGACTCCTTGATGAAAAATGCAATGAAGCTTTGAGGTTGTGCTTGTTTTGTGAAATCTGCCATGTTTTTGTTCTGAATTCGTGGAATGCATGTGGTGAATCTGTCAATGCTTAATTTACAGAGTAATTGCATGTGTTTTGTTTAAGATACGTTCATGCTTAATGTATGTAGCTTGGCTGTCACGAATTTAAGGATGTGTGCATTGCTTAATTGCATAATGAAGCTAGATTGTAATTTTCGCTTAGTGAATTATTATCTAGTGGATTGAGACAAGGCAGGGTTGGTGTTAATTTGGTGGCCTATGATAAGTGAAATTGCGTTTGAATCAGGGATGTCAATACGGTTTTAGTCACTGTAGCATTTAAATTAATCTATTGATTAGCATTCTGAATCTGTCTGCCAACCCCCCTCCCCCCTGTGTTTTATTGTTGTGTTCATCTGGAAAATTGGCTTTGAATGAAAATATTGGTCGTTGGGAGACGACTTGGTTCACTTTCATGTACTGCATTTAGTATGTTTTAATTTGGTGGGGTACGGCCTCTATCAAATTTGGCGCCGTTGCCGGGGACCAATCGTTTCGTTCAAAGTAAAATTTCCAGTGTGTTTGTGTTCTGTGTTTTGGTGTGTGTGTAGTTCAAGTGTGGTTGAGTTGGTATATGTTCATTGTGATGTTAATGTTGTGTTAAGTTCAGTGTCTGTTTCCATTCCTGTGTGTTTCTGTTTAGTGTAGTGAATAGTGTCGCGGCGCGCATGAATAGTGTCATTTGTAGTAGTGAATAGTGTTTGAATAGTGTCCGAATCTGGATTTTAACTTCTGGATTTTTGTTTTGGTAGCTACGGAGCTTGTTTTAACTTGAAATTTTTTTTCCCCACTTCTAAGACGTTGAACTTGATAGGAAAAATAGCTAGAGCAATTGGTATGGTCTGAGTTAAGAGATTCAAAAAAATTTTGGACTGATTTTAAGTGAAACTTCAAAGGACCATAACTTTTGCTCTGGTTATCAGGTTTTTATCTTCTCCCACGCGCATGAACTAACCCCTAAACGGAATCTCTGCCGGCACACTTTAGAGCAAACCACAGCCATTGACGGCCAAAAAAAGGGCCTGGAAAATCAAATTGCCGCTTGCGAAGCCGCCGTCCCGAACCAGATCGCCGCCGTCGCGAGCCACCTACGCGAACACAACCAGATCGGTGTTGAGAGCCACCTCCGCTGCGACGAAACCAGAGCCAGCAGATGTCTCGCGAAACCAGGCTGCCATGACGAACCACCACACGTTGACGAAGCCACGCGTTGCAGAACCACTGCGAATCAGATCGACGACGAGGGCACTTTCTGACGCCAAATCCCCATCACTGCGGCGCCGGCCACCACGCAGCCACCTGCGACGAAAAAAGCTGCTTGGAGAAGACGCGAAACCAGACGCGAACACACCTACATTGCGAGAATCCTCCACCTCCGTTCCAAACAGAACCGCAGGCCACCGTGACAGAAATCGATGTCGATTGCGCCAATGTGTCAGCCACCACGGTACCTGCAAAAAACCAGACCAGACAGACCCCCGCGAAGCAACTGATGAGTCATTATTTTCTTCTATTCCACTAGCCTTTGTGCACCCATTAGACAGTTGATTAGTGCTTAATTGTTCATCATTAGAGTGTTTTTCATCTGTTGGGCTTTATTGGGCCACTGTTCCGAATTTGGACTAATTTCACATTATTTGGCCTAATTTTTGTTTTTAATTATTTTTAGGTATTTGGGTTAAGCAATTTTGGAGCTTGGACATTAATATTTAGTTGAAGAAACTTTCCATATCATTGCCACATCATTTCCATGTCATTTCCACGTCAGCAAAGTCAATGGGTCAACATTTGAGGCCCATAGTGGCATTTTTGTAATTTTGCGGCTTATAATGGCAGTTTTGTAATTCTGAGTGGCATGGGTGATATGACCACGAATTAGGTCTGCATGAGAAGAAGGCAGCCGCTCATTCATCTTCAACCTCTCTTCAAAACCTCCATTTTCGTTCTCCAAGCTTCCATGGACGTCCCCCTTGCGGTTTTTCACGTTTTTGGCTCATTTTTACCGTTTTTATGCATATTTGACAGCACCCATTGAGGGTTTTACGTTTGGAATTCGTTTTCTTGGTTGGGCAGTTCGGTTTGTGGATTTTATTGACTTGGAACAATACCCATTCATGGGGTTTTCGCATTTATATATGATAACACTGTTTTGCATTCCATTTAAGCTTTGAAATCTCAATTTTTGCTCTTAAATTGCGTTTTCAGATTTGAAGGGTTCTTGGTTCTTGGTTCTTGGTTCTGATTTTTGCGATTTCAGTTTTGAAGTGTTTAATTACTCATTTCCATGTCTAGCTAAATTCGTGTATTGACTCCTTGATGAAAAATGCAATGAAGCTTTGAGGTTGTGCTTGTTTTGTGAAATCTGCCATGTTTTTGTTCTGAATTCGTGGAATGCATGTGGTGAATCTGTCAATGCTTAATTTACAGAGTAATTGCATGTGTTTTGTTTAAGATACGTTCATGCTTAATGTATGTAGCTTGGCTGTCACGAATTTAAGGATGTGTGCATTGCTTAATTGCATAATGAAGCTAGATTGTAATTTTCGCTTAGTGAATTATTATCTAGTGGATTGAGACAAGGCAGGGTTGGTGTTAATTTGGTGGCCTATGATAAGTGAAATTGCGTTTGAATCAGGGATGTCAATACGGTTTTAGTCACTGTAGCATTTAAATTAATCTATTGATTAGCATTCTGAATCTGTCTGCCAACCCCCCTCCCCCCTGTGTTTTATTGTTGTGTTCATCTGGAAAATTGGCTTTGAATGAAAATATTGGTCGTTGGGAGACGACTTGGTTCACTTTCATGTACTGCATTTAGTATGTTTTAATTTGGTGGGGTACGGCCTCTATCAAATTTGGCGCCGTTGCCGGGGACCAATCGTTTCGTTCAAAGTAAAATTTCCAGTGTGTTTGTGTTCTGTGTTTTGGTGTGTGTGTAGTTCAAGTGTGGTTGAGTTGGTATATGTTCATTGTGATGTTAATGTTGTGTTAAGTTCAGTGTCTGTTTCCATTCCTGTGTGTTTCTGTTTAGTGTAGTGAATAGTGTCGCGGCGCGCATGAATAGTGTCATTTGTAGTAGTGAATAGTGTTTGAATAGTGTCCGAATCTGGCATTTAACTTCTGGATTTTTGTTTTGGTAGCTACGGAGCTTGTTTTAACTTGAAATTTTTTTTCCCCACTTCTAAGACGTTGAACTTGATAGGAAAAATAGCTAGAGCAATTGGTATGGTCTGAGTTAAGAGATTCAAAAAAATTTTGGACTGATTTTAAGCGAAACTTCAAAGGACCATAACTTTTCTCTGGTTATCAGGTTTTTATCTTCTCCCACGCGCATGAACTAACCCCTAAACGGAATCTCTGCCGGCACACTTTAGAGCAAACCACAGCCATTGACGGCCAAAAAAAGGGCCTGGAAAATCAAATTGCCGCTTGCGAAGCCGCCGTCCCGAACCAGATCGCCGCCGTCGCGAGCCACCTACGCGAACACAACCAGATCGGTGTTGCGAGCCACCTCCGCTGCGACGAAACCAGAGCCAGCAGATGTCTCGCGAAACCAGGCTGCCATGACGAACCACCACACGTTGACGAAGCCACGCGTTGCAGAACCACTGCGAATCAGATCGACGACGAGGGCACTTTGTGACGCGAAATCCCCATCACTGTGGCGCCGGCCACCACGCAGCCACCTGCGACGAAAAAAGCTGCCTGGAGAAGACGCGAAACCAGACGCGAACACACCTACATTGCAAGAATCCTCCACCTCCGTTCCAAACAGAACCGCAGGCCACCGTGACAGCAATCGATGTCGATTGCGCCAATGCGACAGCCACCACGGTACCTGCAAAAAACCAGACCAGACAGACCCCCGCGAAGCAACTGATGAGTCATTATTTTCTTCTATTCCACTAGCCTTTGTGCACCCATTAGACAGTTGATTAGTGCTTAATTGTTCATCATTAGAGTGTTTTTCATCTGTTGGGCTTTATTGGGCCACTGTTCCGAATTTGGACTAATTTCACATTATTTGGCCTAATTTTTGTTTTTAATTATTTTTAGGTATTTGGGTGAAGATATTTTGGAGCTTGGACATTAATATTTAGTTGAAGAAACTTTCCACATCACTGCCACATCATTGCCACATCATTTCCATGTGATTTCCACGTCAGCAAAGTCAATGGGTCAACATTTGAGGCCCATAGTGGCATTTTTGTAATTCTGCGGCTTATAATGGCAGTTTTGTAATTCTGAGTGGCATGGGTGATATGACCACGAATTAGGTCTGCATGAGAAGAAGGCAGCCGCTCATTCATCTTCAACCTCTCTTCAAAACCTCCATTTTCGTTCTCTAAGCTTCCATGGACGTCCCCCTTGCGGTTTTTCACGTTTTTGGCTCATTTTTACCGTTTTTATGCATATTTGACAGCACCCATTGAGGGTTTTACGTTTGGAATTCGTTTTCTTGGTTGGGCAGTTCGGTTTGTGGATTTTATTGACTTGGAACAATACCCATTCATGGGGTTTTCGCATTTATATATGATAACACTGTTTTGCATTCCATTTAAGCTTTGAAATCTCAATTTTTGCTCTTAAATTGCGTTTTCAGATTTGAAGGGTTCTTGGTTCTTGGTTCTTGGTTCTGATTTTTGTGATTTCAGTTTTGAAGTGTTTAATTACTCATTTCCATGTCTAGCTAAATTCGTGTGTTGACTCCTTGATGAAAAATGCAATGAAGCTTTGAGGTTGTGCTTGTTTTGTGAAATCTGCCATGTTTTTGTTCTGAATTCGTGGAATGCATGTGGTGAATCTGTCAATGCTTAATTTACAGAGTAATTGCATGTGTTTTGTTTAAGATACGTTCATGCTTAATGTATGTAGCTTGGCTGTCACGAATTTAAGGATGTGTGCATTGCTTAATTGCATAATGAAGCTAGATTGTAATTTTCGCTTAGTGAATTATTATCTAGTGGATTGAGACAAGGCAGGGTTGGTGTTAATTTGGTGGCCTATGATAAGTGAAATTGCGTTTGAATCAGGGATGTCAATACGGTTTTAGTCACTGTAGCATTTAAATTAATCTATTGATTAGCATTCTGAATTTGTCTGGCAACCCCCCTCCCCCATGTGTTTTATTGTTGTGTTCATCTGGAAAATTGGCTTTGAATGAAAATATTGGTCGTTGGGAGACGACTTGGTTCACTTTCATGTACTGCATTTAGTATGTTTTAATTTGGTGGGGTACGGCCTCTATCAAATTTGGCGCCGTTGCCGGGGACCAATCGTTTCGTTCAAAGTAAAATTTCCAGTGTGTTTGTGTTCTGTGTTTTGGTGTGTGTGTAGTTCAAGTGTGGTTGAGTTGGTATATGTTCATTGTGATGTTAATGTTGTGTTAAGTTCAGTGTCTGTTTCCATTCCTGTGTGTTTCTGTTTAGTGTAGTGAATAGTGTCGCGGCGCGCATGAATAGTGTCATTTGTAGTAGTGAATAGTGTTTGAATAGTGTCCGAATCTGGCATTTAACTTCTGGATTTTTGTTTTGGTAGCTACGGAGCTTGTTTTAACTTGAAATTTTTTTTCCCCACTTCTAAGACGTTGAACTTGATAGGAAAAATAGCTAGAGCAATTGGTATGGTCTGAGTTAAGAGATTCAAAAAAATTTTGGACTGATTTTAAGTGAAACTTCAAAGGACCATAACTTTTGCTCTGGTTATCAGGTTTTTATCTTCTCCCACGCGCATGAACTAACCCCTAAACGGAATCTCTGCCGGCACACTTTAGAGCAAACCACAGCCATTGACGGCCAAAAAAAGGGCCTGGAAAATCAAATTGCCGCTTGCGAAGCCGCCGTCCCGAACCAGATCGCCGCCGTCGCGAGCCACCTACGCGAACACAACCAGATCGGTGTTGAGAGCCACCTCCGCTGCGACGAAACCAGAGCCAGCAGATGTCTCGCGAAACCAGGCTGCCATGACGAACCACCACACGTTGACGAAGCCACGCGTTGCAGAACCACTGCGAATCAGATCGACGACGAGGGCACTTTCTGACGCCAAATCCCCATCACTGCGGCGCCGGCCACCACGCAGCCACCTGCGACGAAAAAAGCTGCTTGGAGAAGACGCGAAACCAGACGTGAACACACCTACATTGCGAGAATCCTCCACCTCCGTTCCAAACAGAACCGCAGGCCACCGTGACAGAAATCGATGTCGATTGCGCCAATGTGTCAGCCACCACGGTACCTGCAAAAAACCAGACCAGACAGACCCCCGCGAAGCAACTGATGAGTCATTATTTTCTTCTATTCCACTAGCCTTTGTGCACCCATTAGACAGTTGATTAGTGCTTAATTGTTCATCATTAGAGTGTTTTTCATCTGTTGGGCTTTATTGGGCCACTGTTCCGAATTTGGTCTAATTTCACATTATTTGGCCTAATTTTTGTTTTTAATTATTTTTAGGTATTTGGGTGAAGCAATTTTGGAGCTTGGCCATTAATATTTAGTTGAAGAAACTTTCCACATCATTGCCACATCATTTCCATGTCATTTCCACGTCAGCAAAGTCAATGGGTCAACATTTGAGGCCCATAGTGGCATTTTTGTAATTCTGCGGCTTATAATGGCAGTTTTGTAATTCTGAGTGGCATGGGTGATATGACCACGAATTAGGTATGCATGAGAAGAAGGCAGCCGCTCATTCATCTTCAACCTCTCTTCAAAACCTCCATTTTCGTTCTCCAAGCTTCCATGGACGTCCCCCTTGCGGTTTTTCACGTTTTTGGCTCATTTTTACCGTTTTTATGCATATTTGACAGCACCCATTGAGGGTTTTACGTTTGGAATTCGTTTTCTTGGTTGGGCAGTTCGGTTTGTGGATTTTATTGACTTGGAACAATACCCATTCATGGGGTTTTCGCATTTATATATGATAACACTGTTTTGCATTCCATTTAAGCTTTGAAATCTCAATTTTTGCTCTTAAATTGCGTTTTCAGATTTGAAGGGTTCTTGGTTCTGATTTTTGTGATTTCAGTTTTGAAGTGTTTAATTACTCATTTCCATGTCTAGCTAAATTCGTGTGTTGACTCCTTGATGAAAAATGCAATGAAGCTTTGAGGTTGTGCTTGTTTTGTGAAATCTGCCATGTTTTTGTTCTGAATTCGTGGAATGCATGTGGTGAATCTGTCAATGCTTAATTTACAGAGTAATTGCATGTGTTTTGTTTAAGATACGTTCATGCTTAATGTATGTAGCTTGGCTGTCACGAATTTAAGGATGTGTGCATTGCTTAATTGCATAATGAAGCTAGATTGTAATTTTCGCTTAGTGAATTATTATCTAGTGGATTGAGACAAGGCAGGGTTGGTGTTAATTTGGTGGCCTATGATAAGTGAAATTGCGTTTGAATCAGGGATGTCAATACGGTTTTAGTCACTGTAGCATTTAAATTAATCTATTGATTAGCATTCTGAATTTGTCTGCCAACCCCCCTCCCCCATGTGTTTTATTGTTGTGTTCATCTGGAAAATTGGCTTTGAATGAAAATATTGGTCGTTGGGAGACGACTTGGTTCACTTTCATGTACTGCATTTAGTATGTTTTAATTTGGTGGGGTACGGCCTCTATCAAATTTGGTTCCGTTGCCGGGGACCAATCGTTTCGTTCAAAGTAAAATTTTTAGTGTGTTTGTGTTCTATGTTTTGGTGTGTGTGTAGTTCAAGTGTGGTTGAGTTGGTATATGTTCATTGTGATGTTAATGTTGTGTTAAGTTCAGTGTCTGTTTCCATTCCTGTGTGTTTCTGTTTAGTGTAGTGAATAGTGTCACGGCGCGCATGAATAATGTCATTTGTAGTAGTGAATAGTGTTTGAATAGTGTCCGAATCTGGCATTTAACTTCTGGATTTTTGTTTTGGTAGCTACGGAGCTTGTTTTAACTTGAAATTTTTTTTCCCCACTTCTAAGACGTTGAACTTGATAGGAAAAATAGCTAGAGCAATTGGTATGGTCTGAGTTAAGAGATTCAAAAAAATTTTGGACTGATTTTAAGTGAAACTTCAAAGGACCATAACTTTTGCTCTGGTTATCAGGTTTTTATCTTCTCCCACGCGCATGAACTAACCCCTAAACGGAATCTCTGCCGGCACACTTTAGAGCAAACCACAGCCATTGACAGCCAAAAAAAGGGCCTGGAAAATCAAATTGCCGCTTGGGAAGCCGCCGTCTCGAACCAGATTGCCGCCGTTGCGAGCCACCTACGCGAACACAACTAGATCGGTGTTGCGAGCCACCTCCGCTGCGACGAAACCAGAGCCAGCAGATGTCTCGCGAAACCAGGCTGCCACGACGAACCACCACACGTTGACGAAGCCACGCGTTGCAGAACCACTACGAATCAGATCGACGACAAGGGCACTTTCTAACGCGAAATCCCAATCACTGCGGCGCCGGCCACCACGCAGCCACCTGCGACGAAAAAAGCTGCCTGGAGAAGACGCGAAACCAGACGCGAACACACCTACATTGCGAGAATCCTCCACCTCCGTTCCAAACAGAACCGTAGGCCACCGTGACAGAAATCGATGTCGATTGCGCCAATGCGACAGCCACCACGGTACCTGCAAAAAACCAGACCAGACAGACCCCCGCGAAGCAACTGATGAGTCATTATTTTCTTCTATTCCACTAGCCTTTGTGCACCCATTAGACAGTTGATTAGTGCTTAATTGTTCATCATTAGAGTGTTTTTCATCTGTTGGGCTTTATTGGGCCACTGTTCCGAATTTGGACTAATTTCACATTATTTGGCCTAATTTTTGTTTTTAATTACTTTTAGGTATTTGGGTGAAGCAATTTTGGAGCTTGGACATTAATATTTAGTTGAAGAAACTTTCCACATCATTGCCACATTATTTCCATGTCATTTCCACGTCAGCAAAGTCAATGGGTCAACATTTGAGGCCCATAGTGGCATTTTTGTAATTCTGCGGCTTATAATGGCAGTTTTGTAATTCTTAGTGGCATGGGTGATATGACCACGAATTAGGTCTGCATGAGAAGAAGGCAGCCGCTCATTCATCTTCAACCTCTCTTCAAAACCTCCATTTTCATTCTCCAAGCTTCCATGGACGTCCCCCTTGCGGTTTTTCACGTTTTTGGCTCATTTTTACCGTTTTTATGCATATTTGACAGCACCCATTGAGGGTTTTACGTTTGGAATTCGTTTTCTTGGTTGGGCAGTTCGGTTTGTGGATTTTATTGACTTGGAACAATACCCATTCATGGGGTTTTCGCATTTATATATGATAACACTGTTTTGCATTCCATTTAAGCTTTGAAATCTCAATTTTTGATCTTAAATTGCGTTTTCAGATTTGAAGGGTTCTTGGTTCTTGGTTCTTGGTTCTGATTTTTGTGATTTCAGTTTTGAAGTGTTTAATTACTCATTTCCATGTCTAGCTAAATTCGTGTATTGACTCCTTGATGAAAAATGCAATGAAGCTTTGAGGTTGTGCTTGTTTTGTGAAATCTGCCATGTTTTTGTTCTGAATTCGTGGAATGCATGTGGTGAATCTGTCAATGCTTAATTTACAGAGTAATTGCATGTGTTTTGTTTAAGATACGTTCATGCTTAATGTATGTAGCTTGGCTGTCACGAATTTAAGGATGTGTGCATTGCTTAATTGCATAATGAAGCTAGATTGTAATTTTCGCTTAGTGAATTATTATCTAGTGGATTGAGACAAGGCAGGGTTGATGTTAATTTGGTGGCCTATGATAAGTGAAATTGCGTTTGAATCAGGGATGTCAATACGGTTTTAGTCACTGTAGCATTTAAATTAATCTATTGATTAGCATTCTGAATTTGTCTGCCAACCCCCCTCCCCCATGTGTTTTATTGTTGTGTTCATCTGGAAAATTGGCTTTGAATGAAAATATTGGTCGTTGGGAGACGACTTGGTTCACTTTCATGTACTGCATTTAATATGTTTTAATTTGGTGGGGTACGGCCTCTATCAAATTTGGCGCCGTTGCCGGGGACCAATCGTTTCGTTCAAACTAAAATTTTCAGTGTGTTTGTGTTCTGTGTTTTGGTGTGTGTGTAGTTCAAGTGTGGTTGAGTTGGTATATGTTCATTGTGATGTTAATGTTGTGTTAAGTTCAGTGTCTGTTTCCATTCCTGTGTGTTTCTGTTTAGTGTAGTGAATAGTGTCGCGGCGCGCATGAATAGTGTCATTTGTAGTAGTGAATAGTGTTTGAATAGTGTCCGAATCTGGCATTTAACTTCTGGATTTTTGTTTTGGTAGCTACGGAGCTTGTTTTAACTTGAAATTTTTTTTCCCCACTTCTAAGACGTTGAACTTGATAGGAAAAATAGCTAGAGCAATTGGTATGGTCTGAGTTAAGAGATTCAAAAAAAATTTGGACTAATTTTAAGTGAAACTTCAAAGGACCATAACTTTTGCTCTGGTTATCAGGTTTTTATCTTCTCCCACGCGCATGAACTAACCCCTAAACGGAATCTCTGCCGGCACACTTTAGAGCAAACCACAGCCATTGACAGCCAAAAAAAGGGCCTGGAAAATCAAATTGCCGCTTGGGAAGCCGCCGTCTCGAACCAGATTGCCGCCGTTGCGAGCCACCTACGCGAACACAACTAGATCGGTGTTGCGAGCCACCTCCGCTGCGACGAAACCAGAGCCAGCAGATGTCTCGCGAAACCAGGCTGCCACGACGAACCACCACACGTTGACGAAGCCACGCGTTGCAGAACCACTACGAATCAGATCGACGACAAGGGCACTTTCTGACGCGAAATCCCAATCACTGCGGCGCCGGCCACCACGCAGCCACCTGCGACGAAAAAAGCTGCCTGGAGAAGACGCGAAACCAGACGCGAACACACCTACATTGCGAGAATCCTCCACCTCCGTTCCAAACAGAACCGTAGGCCACCGTGACAGAAATCGATGTCGATTGCGCCAATGCGACAGCCACCACGGTACCTGCAAAAAACCAGACCAGACAGACCCCCGCGAAGCAACTGATGAGTCATTATTTTCTTCTATTCCACTAGCCTTTGTGCACCCATTAGACAGTTGATTAGTGCTTAATTGTTCATCATTAGAGTGTTTTTCATCTGTTGGGCTTTATTGGGCCACTGTTCCGAATTTGGACTAATTTCACATTATTTGGCCTAATTTTTGTTTTTAATTACTTTTAGGTATTTGGGTGAAGCAATTTTGGAGCTTGGACATTAATATTTAGTTGAAGAAACTTTCCACATCATTGCCACATTATTTCCATGTCATTTCCACGTCAGCAAAGTCAATGGGTCAACATTTGAGGCCCATAGTGGCATTTTTGTAATTCTGCGGCTTATAATGGCAGTTTTGTAATTCTTAGTGGCATGGGTGATATGACCACGAATTAGGTCTGCATGAGAAGAAGGCAGCCGCTCATTCATCTTCAACCTCTCTTCAAAACCTCCATTTTCATTCTCCAAGCTTCCATGGACGTCCCCCTTACGGTTTTTCACGTTTTTGGCTCATTTTTACCGTTTTTATGCATATTTGACAGCACCCATTGAGGGTTTTACGTTTGGAATTCGTTTTCTTGGTTGGGCAGTTCGGTTTGTGGATTTTATTGACTTGGAACAATACCCATTCATGGGGTTTTCGCATTTATATATGATAACACTGTTTTGCATTCCATTTAAGCTTTGAAATCTCAATTTTTGATCTTAAATTGCGTTTTCAGATTTGAAGGGTTCTTGGTTCTTGGTTCTTGGTTCTGATTTTTGTGATTTCAGTTTTGAAGTGTTTAATTACTCATTTCCATGTCTAGCTAAATTCGTGTATTGACTCGTTGATGAAAAATGCAATGAAGCTTTGAGGTTGTGCTTGTTTTGTGAAATCTGCCATGTTTTTGTTCTGAATTCGTGGAATGCATGTGGTGAATCTGTCAATGCTTAATTTACATAGTAATTGCATGTGTTTTGTTTAAGATACGTTCATGCTTAATGTAGTAGCTTGGCTGTCACGAATTTAAGGATGTGTGCATTGCTTAATTGCATAATGAAGCTAGATTGTAATTTTCGCTTAGTGAATTATTATCTAGTGGATTGAGACAAGGCAGGGTTGGTGTTAATTTGGTGGCCAATGATAAGTGAAATTGCATTTGAATCAGGGATGTCAATACGGTTTTAGTCACTGTAGCATTTAAATTAATCTATTGATTAGCATACTGAATCTGTCTGGCAACCCCCCTCCCCCCTGTGTTTTATTGTTGTGTTCATCTGGAAAATTGGCTTTGAATGAAAATATTGGTCGTTGGGAGACGACTTGGTTCACTTTCATGTACTGCATTTAATATGTTTTAATTTGGTGGGGTACGGCCTCTATCAAATTTGGCGCCGTTGCCGGGGACCAATCGTTTCGTTCAAAGTAAAATTTTCAGTGTGTTTGTGTTCTGTGTTTTGGTGTGTGTGTAGTTCAAGTGTGGTTGAGTTGGTATATGTTCATTGTGATGTTAATGTTGTGTTAAGTTCAGTGTCTGTTTCCATTCCTGTGTGTTTCTGTTTAGTGTAGTAAATAGTGTCGCGGCGCGCATGAATAGTGTCATTTGTAGTAGTGAATAGTGTTTGAATAGTGTCCGAATCTGGCATTTAACTTCTGGATTTTTGTTTTGGTAGCTACGGAGCTTGTTTTAATTTGAAAATTTTTTTCCCCACTTCTAAGACGTTGAACTTGATAGGAAAAATAGCTAGAGTAATTGGTATGGTCTGAGTTAAGAGATTCAAAAAAATTTTGGACTGATTTTAAGTGAAACTTCAAAGGACCATAACTTTTGCTCTGGTTATCAGGTTTTTATCTTCTCCCACGCGCATGAACTAACCCCTAAACGGAATCTCTGCCGGCACACTTTAGAGCAAACCACAGCCATTGATGGCCAAAAAAAGGGCCTGGAAAATCAAATTGCCGCTTGCGAAGCCGCCGTCCCGAACCAGATCGCCGCCGTGGCTAGCCACCTACGCGAACACAACCAGATCGATGTTGCGAGCCCCCTCCGCTGTGACGAAACCAGAGCCAGCAGATGTCTCGCAAAACGAGGCTGCCACGACGAACCACCACACATTGACGAAGCCACGCGTTGCAGAACCACTGCGAATCAGATCGACGACGAGGGCACTTTCTGACGCGAAATCCCCATCACTGCGGCGCCGACCACCACGCAGCCACCTGCGACGAAAAAAGCTGCCTGGAGAAGACGCGAAACCAGACGCGGACACACCTACATTGCGAGAATCCTCCACCTCTGTTCCAAACAGAACCGCAGGCCACCGTGACAGAAATCGATGTCGATTGCGCCAATGCGACAGCCACCACGGTACCTGCAAAAAACTAGACCAGACAGACCCCCGCGAAGCAACTGATGAGTCATTATTTTCTTCTATTCCACTAGCCTTTGTGCACCCATTAGACAGTTGATTAGTGCTTAATTGTTCATCATTAGAGTGTTTTTCATCTGTTGGGCTTTATTGGGCCACTGTTCCGAATTTGGACTAATTTCACATTATTTGGCCTAATTTTTGTTTTTAATTATTTTTAGGTATTTGGGTGAAGCAATTTTGGAGCTTGGACATTAATATTTAGTTGAAGAAACTTTCCACATCATTGCCACATCATTTCCATGTCATTTCCACGTCAGCAAAGTCAATGGGTCAACATTTGAGGCCCATAGTGGCATTTTTGTAATTCTGCGGCTTATAATGGCAGTTTTGTAATTCTGAGTGGCATGGGTGATATGACCACGAATTAGGTCTGCATGAGAAGAAGGCAGCCGCTCATTCATCTTCAACCTCTCTTCAAAACCTCCATTTTCATTCTCCAAGCTTCCATGGACGTCCCCCTTGCGGTTTTTCACGTTTTTGGCTCATTTTTACCGTTTTTATGCATATTTGACAGCACCCATTGAGGGTTTTACGTTTGGAATTCGTTTTCTTGGTTGGGCAGTTCGGTTTGTGGATTTTATTGACTTGGAACAATACCCATTCATGGGGTTTTCGCATTTATATATGATAACACTGTTTTGCATTCCATTTAAGCTTTGAAATCTCAATTTTTGCTCTTAAATTGCGTTTTCAGATTTGAAGGGTTCTTGGTTCTTGGTTCTTGGTTCTGATTTTTGCGATTTCAGTTTTGAAGTGTTTAATTACTCATTTCCATGTCTAGCTAAATTCGTGTATTGACTCCTTGATGAAAAATGCAATGAAGCTTTGAGGTTGTGCTTGTTTTGTGAAATCTGCCATGTTTTTGTTCTGAATTCGTGGAATGCATGTGGTGAATCTGTCAATGCTTAATTTACAGAGTAATTGCATGTGTTTTGTTTAAGATACGTTCATGCTTAATGTAGTAGCTTGGCTGTCACGAATTTAAGGATGTGTGCATTGCTTAATTGCATAATGAAGCTAGATTGTAATTTTCGCTTAGTGAATTATTATCTAGTGGATTGAGAGAAGGCAGGGTTGGTGTTAATTTGGTGGCCTATGATAAGTGAAATTGCGTTTGAATCAGGGATGTCAATACGGTTTTAGTCACTGTAGCATTTAAATTAATCTATTGATTAGCATTTTGAATCTGTCTGCCAACCCCCCTCCCCCCTGTGTTTTATTGTTGTGTTCATCTGGAAAATTGGCTTTGAATGAAAATATTGGTCGTTGGGAGACGACTTGGTTCACTTTCATGTACTGCATTTAATATGTTTTAATTTGGTGGGGTACGGCCTCTATCAAATTTGGCGCCGTTGCCGGGGACCAATCGTTTCGTTCAAAGTAAAATTTTCAGTGTGTTTGTGTTCTGTGTTTTGGTGTGTGTGTAGTTCCAGTGTGGTTGAGTTGGTATATGTTCATTGTGATGTTAATGTTGTGTTAAGTTCAGTGTCTGTTTCCATTCCTGTGTGTTTCTGTTTAGTGTAGTGAATAGTGTCGCGGCGCGCATGAATAGTGTCATTTGTAGTAATGAATAGTGTTTGAATAGTGTCTGAATCTGGCATTTAACTTCTGGATTTTTGTTTTGGTAGCTACGGAGCTTGTTTTAACTTGAAATTTTTTTTCCCCACTTCTAAGACGTTGAACTTGATAGGAAAAATAGCTAGAGTAATTGGTATGGTCTGAGTTAAGAGATTCAAAAAAATTTTGGACTGATTTTAAGTGAAACTTCAAAGGACCATAACTTTTGCTCTGGTTATCAGGTTTTTATCTTCTCCCACGCGCATGAACTAACCCCTAAACAGAATCTCTGCCGGCACACTTTAGAGCAAACCACAGCCATTGACGGTTAAAAAAAGGGCCTGGAAAATCAAATTTCCGCTTGCGAAGCCGCCGTCCCGAACCAGATCGCCGCCATCGCGAGCCACCTACGCGAACACAACCAGATCGGTGTTGCGAGCCACCTCCACTGCGACGAAACCAGAGCCAGCAGATGTCTCGCGAAACCAGGCTGCCACGACGAACCACCACACGTTGACGAAGCCACGCGTTGCAGAACCACTGCGAATCAGATCGACGACGAGGGCACTTTCTGACGCGAAATCCCCATCACTGCGGCGCCGGCCACCACGCAGCCACCTGCGACGAAAAAAGCTACCTGGAGAAGACGCGAAACCAGACGCAAACACACCTACATTGCGAGAATCCTCCACCTCCGTTCCAAACAGAACCGCAGGCCACCGTGACAGAAATCGATGTCGATTGCGCCAATGCGACAGCCACCACGGTACCTGCAAAAAACCAGACCAGACAGACCCCCGCGAAGCAACTGATGAGTCATTATTTTCTTCTATTCCACTAGCCTTTGTGTACCCATTAGACAGTTGATTAATGCTTAATTGTTCATCATTAGAGTGTTTTTCATCTGTTGGGCTTTCTTGGGCCACTGTTCCGAATTTGGACTAATTTCACATTATTTGGCCTAATTTTTGTTTTTAATTATTTTTAGGTATTTGGGTGAAGCAATTTTGGAGCTTGGACATTAATATTTAGTTGAAGAAACTTTCCACATCATTGCCACATCATTTCCATGTCATTTCCACGTCAGCAAAGTCAATGGGTCAACATTTGAGGCCCATAGTGGCATTTTTGTAATTCTGCGGCTTATAATGGCAGTTTTGTAATTCTGAGTGGCATGGGTGATATGACCACGAATTAGGTCTGCATGAGAAGAAGGCAGCCGCTCATTCATCTTCAACCTCTCTTCAAAACCTCCATTTTCGTTCTCCAAGCTTCCATGGACGTCCCCCTTGCGGTTTTTCACGTTTTTGGCTCATTTTTACCGTTTTTATGCATATTTGACAGCACCCATTGAGGGTTTTACGTTTGGAATTCGTTTTCTTGGTTGGGCAGTTCGGTTTGTGGATTTTATTGACTTGGAACAATACCCATTCATGGGGTTTTCGCATTTATATATGATAACACTGTTTTGCATTCCATTTAAGCTTTGAAATCTCAATTTTTGCACTTAAATTGCGTTTTCAGATTTGAAGGGTTCTTGGTTCTTGGTTCTTGGTTCTGATTTTTGTGATTTCAGTTTTGAAGTGTTTAATTACTCATTTCCATGTCTAGCTAAATTCGTGTATTGGCTCTTTGATGAAAAATGCAATGAAGCTTTGAGGTTGTGCTTGTTTTGTGAAATCTGCCATGTTTTTGTTCTGAATTCGTGGAATGCATGTGGTGAATCTGTCAATGCTTAATTTACAGAGTAATTGCATGTGTTTTGTTTAAGATACGTTCATGCTTAATGTATGTAGCTTGGCTGTCACGAATTTAAGGATGTGTGCATTGCTTAATTGCATAATGAAGCTAGATTGTAATTTTCGCTTAGTGTATTATTATCTAGTGGATTGAGACAAGGCAGGGTTGGTGTTAATTTGGTGGCCTATGATAAGTGAAATTGCGTTTGAATCAGGGATGTCAATACGGTTTTAGTCACTGTAGCATTTAAATTAATCTATTGATTAGCATTCTGAATCTGTCTGCCAACCCCCCTCCCCCCTGTGTTTTATTGTTGTGTTCATCTGGAAAATTGGCTTTGAATGAAAATATTGGTCGTTGGGAGACGACTTGGTTCACTTTCATGTACTGCATTTAATATGTTTTAATTTGGTGGGGTACGGCCTCTATCAAATTTGGCGCCGTTGTCGGGGACCAATCGTTTCGTTCAAACTAAAATTTTCAGTGTGTTTGTGTTCTGTGTTTTGGTGTGTGTGTAGTTCAAGTGTGGTTGAGTTGGTATATGTTCATTGTGATGTTAATGTTGTGTTAAGTTCAGTGTCTGTTTCCATTCCTGTGTGTTTCAGTTTAGTGTAGTGAATAGTGTCGCGGCGCGCATGAATAGTGTCATTTGTAGTAGTGAATAGTGTTTGAATAGTGTCCGAATCTGGCATTTAACTTCTGGATTTTTGTTTTGCTAGCTACGGAGCTTGTTTTAACTTGAAATTTTTTTCCCCACTTCTAAGACGTTGAACTTGATAGGAAAAATAGCTAGAGCAATTGGTATGGTCTGAGTTAAGAGATTCAAAAAAATTTTGGACTGATTTTAAGTGAAACTTCAAAGGACCATAACTTTTGCTCTAGTTATCAGGTTTTTATCTTCTCCCACGCGCATGAACTAACCCCTAAACGGAATCTCTGCCGGCACACTTTAGAGCAAACCACAGCCATTGACGGCCAAAAAAAGGGCCTGGAAAATCAAATTGCCGCTTGCGAAGCCGCCGTCCCGAACCAGATCGCCGCCGTCGCGAGCCACCTACGCGAACACAACCAGATCGGTGTTGCGAGCCACCTCCGCTGCGACGAAACCAGAGCCAGCAGATGTCTCGCGAAACCAGGCTGCCACGATGAACCACCACACGTTGACGAAGCCACGCGTTGCAGAACCACTGCGAATCAGATCGACGACGAGGGCACTTTCTGACGCGAAATCCCCATCACTGCGGCGCCGGCCACCACGCAGCCACCTGCGACGAAAACAGCTGCCTGGAGAAGACGCGAAACCAGACGCAAACACACCTACATTGCGAGAATTCTCCACCTCCGTTCCAAACAGAACCGCAGGCCACCGTGACAGAAATCGATGTCGATTGCGCCAATGCGACAGCCACCACGGTACCTGCAAAAGACCAGACCAGACAGACCCCCGCGAATAGTGTCATTTGTAGTAGTGAATAGTGTTTGAATAGTGTCCGAATCTGGCATTTAACTTCTGGATTTTTGTTTTGGTAGCTACGGAGCTTGTTTTAACTTGAATTTTTTTTTCCCCACTTCTAAGACGTTGAACTTGATAGGAAAAATAGCTAGAGCAATTGGTATAGTCTGAGTTAAGAGATTCAAAAAAAATTTGGACTGATTTTAAGTGAAACTTCAAAGGACCATAACTTTTGCTCTGGTTATCAGAATCACTATTATTTTATATGGATTTGGGGTAGAATTTGATTTCCTACCTTGTCATAACCGGCTCTGCCGGTTTGCAAAATCAGATTCTCCAGAAAATGCCATTTTCTACATTTCAGCAATGTTTTTTGTGATTTTTCTTCATTTTTCTTACTTTTGAAAAATTGTTAAAAATACTTGTGCTTTGAGTTTTGATCTGATTTTTTTTGTGCTTCTGTTTGACCACTCAAAGGAATATCCTACCAATTTTCAAGTCATTTGAAGGTCGTTTGAGTATACTTGTAGTTATACCCTTTGTTATGCCAATATCACTACAATTAGTGCTTTTTGGTGCATGACTAGGGGAAACCCAAGTGAATTACAACCATTTGACCCTGAAATTGATAGGACATTCCACAGAGGAAGTAGGCATCTTAGGAATCCATCTTTGCATGCTGAATATTCAGTGACTTTTCCTGATTCTTCTGATTCTCATCACATTCCTGACACTCCTCATTCCTTGCATTCTGAGCATACTGTTTATTCTGAGCATTTTCATACTGATAACATGGCTCAACCTCCTCCACCTCCTCCACATCATGAGAGAACCATGAGTGAGCTCACTGCACCAGAGTTCACTTATGATAATTTATGCATACAATACCCTAAGGAGGAGGTTCCATATGTGCTGAAAACTGGTTTAATACACTTGTTGCCAAAGTTTCATGGTCTTGCAGGTGAGGACCCGTGCAAACACTTGAAGCAGTTTCATGTCGTCTGTTCCACCATGAAGCCTGCAGATGTACAAGAGGACCATGTATACTTGAAGGCTTTCCCTCATTCTTTGGAGGGTAATGCGAAAGACTGGCTGTACTACCTAGCACCCAGGTCCATCACAAGCTGGGATGACCTTAAGAGATTGTTCCTTGCCAAGTTCTTTCCTGCTTCAAGGACAACAGCCATACGGAAGGAGATTTCTGGCATCAAGCAGCAATCTGGGGAGACCCTTTATGAGTACTGGGAGAGGTTCAAGAATCTCTGTTCAAGCTGTCCACACCATCAGATTTCTGAACATCTCCTTCTGCAGTATTTTCATGAAGGCTTGCACCACATGGATCGAAATATGATTGATGCCGCAAGTGGTGGTGCCCTTGGTAACATAACCCCAGCTGCAGCCAGGCAACTGATAGAAAACATGGCTTCAAATTCTCAACAATTTGGCACAAGGAGTGATGCCATAGTTGTTAGAGGTGTACATGATGTAGGGGCAGCCGAGTACACAAAGAAGTTGGAAAGTAAGATTGATGCTCTTACCTCACTTGTCAATCAACTTGCTTCCAATCAGAGAGCTCCAGCTGCAAGAGTTTGTGGCCTTTGTACATCTGTTGATCACTTTACAGACTCTTGCCCAGCGTTGCAACAACAGGCTGCTGCTGCTGCTTCTTCTTCTACACCAGTGGATACGCCTCAGGCCTATGCAGCAAATATTTTCAACAATAGGCCCCAACATCAACAACAGAACCATGATTTTTCAACAAACAGATATAATCCAGGATGGAGGAATCACCCTAATTTGAGATGGGGAAACCAGGGTAACCAGCAGCCCCAACAATTTCAAAATGTGCAACCCCCTCCACAACAAAGAGTTGCACCTGCACCACAAGCTGCTCCTGTTCCACATCTACCCACACCAGCTCCTGCTATAGCACCTGCACCTTCTTCTTCTACTTCATTGGAGGAGTTAGTCAGGATGATGACCCTTCAAAATATGCAATTTCAGCAGGAGACTAGGGCCTCAATCCAGAGTTTGACAAATCAAATGGGGCAGATGGCCACTCAGCTAAACCAGGCACAGGCTCAGAATTCTGACAAGCTTCCATCACAGACGGTGGAAAATCTGAGGAATGTGAGTGCCATTACATTAACATCTGGGAAGAACATTGAAGTTCCCACTCCTGAGCCTACACCTCCAAAGGAAGCCGACCCTGCCAAACTTCAGAGAAAGCGTGATGCTCATGCAGCTGGTCCTTCCACATCTGGTGCGACTTCTACACCTTCCACCTCTACTGCTGCACCTTCCATACCTCTTCCTTTCCCTTCAAGAGCCATTCCAAGCAAAAAGATGGAAGAGGTTGACAGGGAGATCTTGGAAACTTTTAGGAAGGTGGAGGTGAACATACCTCTGTTGGATGCCATAAAAAAAATTCCCAGATATGCAAAGTTCTTGAAGGAGCTATGCACGCACAAAAGGAGGCTAAAAGGAAACGAAAAGATCAGCATGGGCAGAAACGTGTCAGCATTGATAGGTAAATCTGTTCCTCAGATTCCTGAGAAGTGCAAGGACCCAAGTACATTTTGTGTACCTTGCATCATAGGTAACAATAAATTTGAAAATGTAATGCTTGATCTTGGTGCTTCAATAAATGTAATGCCTCTATCTATTTTTAAATCTCTTTCTCTTGGACCCTTACAACCTACAGGTGTGGTGATTCAGTTGGCAAATATAAGTGTTGCCCACCCCGCAGGTTTGGTTGATGATGTTTTGGTTCGTGTTGGTGAATTGATTTTCCCTGCTGATTTTTACATTCTTGATATGGAAGAGGGATTTTCACATGGTTCTGCACCAATCATTTTAGGCAGACCATTTTTGAAAACTGCACGAACCAAAATTGATGTCCATGCAGGTACTTTGTCCATGGAGTTTGATGATATTGTTGTGCGATTCAACATTATGGATGCCATGAAACATCCTTCTGAGGATCATTCTGTTTTTCACGTGGATATTATTGATGATGCTGTTGATGGATTGATCTCTGATTTCCACTCTTTGCATGCATTTAAACATTCATTTGTGTCTGAGTTGTCTGAATTTGCATGCATTGATGATTCTGATTCTGATTCTAATTCTGATCCTAATGATGCTGAATATGATGTGGATAATGTTGAATCTACTGAGTTTCACTCTCTGGATGTTGTACCTATTGACTTTGATGTTATACAATCAGGTTGCACTAACCATGTTGCAGGAAGTACATACGCATCTGATTGTTATGCTCAGGTACAGGTTGTGGAACCCATTTCTCCCCCCCCTCTGGTTCCTGATATTCAGCCAGCATCCAGTACTCCAGAGTTGAAACCACTACCAGACAACCTCAAGTATGTCTACTTAGAGGAGGAGGACAAACTGCCTGTCATCATTTCCACCTCCCTCACTGCTGAACAAGAGCAGAGGTTGTTGCAAGTTCTTAAGAAGCATAAGAAGGCAATTGGATGGACATTGGCTGACATCCCTAGTATTAGCCCATCAACATGCATGCACAGGATATTGTTGGAAGATGGAGCAAAGCCAGTGAGACAGCCACAGAGGTGACTCAACCCTGTCATCTCGGATGTTGTAAAGAAGGAGGTGACCAAGCTTCTACAAGCTGGGATCATCTACCCCATTTCTGACAGTCAGTGGGTTAGCCCCATCCATGTTGTTCCAAAGAAGACTGGCCTCACTGTAGTCAAGAACGAAAAAGAGGAGCTAATTCCAACAAGAGTGCAAAACAGTTGGAGGGTTTGCATTGACTACAGAAGGCTAAATCAAGAAACCAGAAAAGACCACTTCCCCCTGCCTTTTATTGATCAGATGCTTGAGCGCTTGGCAGGTAAGTCCCATTATTGCTTTCTTGATGGGTTTTCTGGTTATTTTCAAATTTGCATTGCACCTGAGGACCAAGAAAAAACCACATTCACCTGCCCCTTTGGCACTTTTGCCTATAGGAGGATGCCGTTTGGCCTATGCAATGCCCCTGGCACATTCCAGCGGTGCATGCTTAGCATTTTTAGTGATTTTCTTGAAAAATGCATAGAGGTGTTTATGGACGACTTTACTGTATATGGGTCCTCATTTGATGCATGTTTGGATAGTTTGGACAGAGTTTTAAACAGGTGCATCCAATCTAACCTTGTTCTCAATTTTGAGAAATGTCATTTCATGGTAGAACAAGGCATAGTATTGGGGCATATAATTTCAAAAAAGGGCATTGAAGTTGACCCTGCCAAGATCTCAATTATTTCACAATTGCCTTACCCCTCTTTTGTGCGAGAGGTTCGTTCTTTTCTTGGCCATGCAGGGTTTTACAGGCGCTTCATTCAAGACTTCAGTAAGAAGGCCCTCCCACTGTCTAACCTACTGCAAAAAGATGTTGACTTCATCTTTGATGAAGGATGCAAAGAGGCTTTTGATTGCCTCAAGAAGGCCTTGACCACAACTCCAATCATTCAGGCGCCCGACTGGACAGCCCCATTTGAGCTTATGTGTGATGCATCCAACTATGCATTAGGGGCTGTTCTAGCTCAAAGGATTGATAAGCAGCCGAGGGTAATCTACTACGCCTCCAGGACATTAGATGTTGCCCAAGCAAACTATACCACAACAGAAAAAGAGCTCCTTGCGGTAGTTTTTGCACTTGAAAAGTTTCGATCTTATCTGCTTGGTTCTCCTGTTGTTGTGTTTACTGACCATGCAGCTCTTAAGTACCTGTTGAAGAAGGCAGAATCAAAACCTCGACTGATAAGATGGATGCTCTGGCTCCAAGAATTTGATTTGGAGATCCGTGATAGGAGCGGAGCACAAAACCTGGTTGCAGACCACCTAAGCAGGATTGAGAGGTCTACTGATGATGCTGCTACATCGATCCAGGATGACTTTCCCGATGAAAGTTTGTTGACACTCTCTACTTCTTCCTCACCTTGGTTTGCTAACATTGTTAATTATCTTGCTGCTTCTGTTTTTCCTCCCCTAGCATCCAGAGCTCAATGTGATAAACTCAAGAGCGATGCTAGGTATTACATTTGGTATGACCCCTATCTGTGGAAAATGTGCAATGATCAGGTTACCAGGATATGCATTCCGGACCATGAGATTGACTCGGTCCTCAAATTTTGTCATTCATCTGCACCTGGTGGTCACCTTGGCACACAAAGGACACCTCGCAAGGTGCTAGATTGTGGATTTTATTGGCCCACAATCTTCAAGGATGCGTGGAGGATATGTAGCACGTGTGAGGAATGCCAACGAGCAGGAGGAGCCATTTCTTGGAGACAACATATGCCTCAACAACCCATGCTATTTTGTGAGGTGTTTGACGTCTGGGGTATAGATTTCATGGGCCCTTTCCCTGTCTCTTTTGGTTTCACTTACATCTTGCTTGCTGTTGATTATGTTTCAAAATGGGTGGAAGCCAAACCCACTAGAACTAATGATGCTCGAGTTGTTGTGGACTTTGTTAGGTCTCACATATTTTGCAGGTTTGGAGTTCCTCGAGCTATTGTTAGTGACCAAGGCACCCATTTTTGCAACAGATCCTTGGGGGTTTTGCTTCAAAAGTACGGGGTTGTGCAAAAACTTTCTACACCATATCACCCCTAAACTAATGGGCAAGCCAAGATCTCAAATAGAGAAATCAAGAGGATCTTGGAGAAGATTGTGCAGCCCAACAGGAAGGATTGGAGCAATAGACTTGAGGATGCTCTATGGGCTCACAGGACTGCTTACAAGGCACCTATAGGGATGTCTCCTTATCGGGTTGTCTTTGGTAAGCCATGCCACCTTCCAGTGGAGATAGAGCATCGAGCCTACTGGGCTGTCAAGTCATGCAACTTCTCTCTTGATCAAGCTGGGGAGGAAAGGAAGCTGCAGTTGAACGAGTTGGATGAGATCCGTTTGGAGGCATATCAGAACTCTATGTTCTACAAGGAGAAGACCAAGAGATTCCATGATAGCTCCATTGCTAGAAAGGAGTTTGTTATTGGTCAGCAAGTTTTACTGTATAACTCCAGACTTGGACTCATGGGGGGTAAGTTGAGATCAAAGTGGATTGGTCCTTTTGTTGTCACTAATGTTTATCCTTATGGTGCAGTTGAAATCAAAAGCCAGTCCACAGATAAGAGCTTCAAAGTGAATGGGCATCGTCTTAAGCAATTCCTCAGCAATCCTGCCTTGGTGGATACTGTTGTGGAGGAAACTTCCCTGCTTGACCCCACTGCTATTTCACCATGATTCAGGGAGTTTTCTTTCCTTTTCTTTCTCCTTCTTCTTTACTTTTATTGCACTTGTCCAGGTCTGTCCGTCTGTTGTTGTTTCCGTTTGTTTGTTTCATTTTTGTTAATTAGTGTTAGTTAGTGTGTTATGTTTTTGCTTTCTGTTTGGAACACTCATTTCACTCTTGGAGGATGAGTTGTTGGTTATTCTGTGAACTGTTATCCTTGCTTTGTCTTTGCATGTCAACTTGCTTTTGGAATTAGTTTACCCTGTGTAAGAATTTGAGCCACTCTCTGTTCTTTGATTGTGTGATATATGCCTCTTGAATGCTTGCACAGTGGCCTTGGCTTGACTCTTTCTAAATGCCTTTCTGATTCACATGCATGTTGGGATATGATTTAGGCAATTTTGTTCTGTGAGCCTACAACCAGATGAGCCTACCTTGAACTGTTTCCGTTGATACCCCTTTTTGAGCCTGCATACCCTTTCATTGTTTTACAGCTCATTACAAGCCCTTAGCCTGAAAAACCATGATTATTCCTACCTTAGGAAATTTTGGAGCTTTGGAATTGTTTTGGGAATGGGTGCTCAATTAAGTGTGGTCGCGCACAACAAGTGTGGTTGTGCGCGCACTTGTTGTTGGTTCTTGGAATTGCTCATTTGTACACCAAAGTGGGATTTCAAAATTGTTGTTTCTCTGCATGTTCTCTGTATAGAAAAAAGAAGAAAGAAAAAGAAAAGAAAAGAGAATAAAGAAAAGAAATAAAAAGGAGTTTGGATTTGAGCATTGTGTGAGAACCGAAGTTGGAAGTGTTGGTGTTTGGGATTACTTTCATGATTGATTGAGACTTATTACCCACTGCTCCTCTATTTCCTTGGTTGCTTAGCTACTTATCCATATGTTCCACACCTTGTCCTCAGCCCCATTACAACCTTGAAAAGTCCTTCTGATCTTGACCTGCATGTGTTTCTGGTTTGGTTGTTCGTTCTAGAGGCTTGCCAAGTCTGTTTGATGTTTGTTTTTCAAGGGTGCTTTGAGAGTAAACAGTAGCCTAGAGATTTGAGTGATACAGTGCATATTTCGTGAGGTTATGTTGCTTTCAATTCTCTCCTTAAGCTGAACTGAGTACTTGACATGTTTTGAACTGCTTGGATGATGTTCACGGATACCTTGCAGCTTTGAATCCTTCTGTGTTAGATGTGTTTCCATTTGTCTGTGTCGAGTCCGTTTGTCATGTGTCTGTTTGTCTTGTGTCTTTTTGTCTCCCTTGTTATGTTTGTGATGTCCTTGCTTTGCTTTACTCTTTAATTTTGCCCAGGAGTGCAAAAGGGTAAGTGTGGTCGATTTTGATGAGTCATTATTTTCTTCTATTCCACTAGCCTTTGTGCACCCATTAGACAGTTGATTAGTGCTTAATTGTTCATCATTAGAGTGTTTTTCATCTGTTGGGCTTTATTGGGCCATTGTTCCGAATTTGGACTAATTTCACATTATTTGGCCTAATTTTTGTTTTTAATTATTTTTAGGTATTTGGGTGACGCAATTTTGGAGCTTGGACATTAATATTTAGTTGAAGAAACTTTCCACATCATTGCCACATCATTTCCATGTCATTTCCACGTCAGCAAAGTCAATGGGTCAATATTTGAGGCCCATAGTGGCATTTTTGTAATTCTGCGGCTTATAATGGCAGTTTTGTAATTCTGAGTGGCATGGGTGATATGACCACGAATTAGGTCTGCATGAGAAGAAGGCAGCCGCTCATTCATCTTCAACCTCTCTTCAAAATCTCCATTTTCGTTCTCCAAGCTTCCATGGACGTCCCCCTTGCGGTTTTTCACGTTTTTGGCTCATTTTTACCGTTTTTATGCATATTTGACAGCACCCATTGAGGGTTTTACGTTTGGAATTCGTTTTCTTGGTTGGGCAGTTCGGTTTGTGGATTTTATTGACTTGGAACAATATCCATTCATGGGGTTTTCGCATTTATATATGATAACACTGTTTTGCATTCCATTTAAGCTTTGAAATCTCAATTTTTGCTCTTAAATTGCGTTTTCAGATTTGAAGGGTTCTTGGTTCTTGGTTCTTGGTTCTGATTTTTGTGATTTCAGTTTTGAAGTGTTTAATTACTCATTTCCATGTCTAGCTAAATTCGTGTATTGACTCCTTGATGAAAAATGCAATGAAGCTTTGAGGTTGTGCTTGTTTTGTGAAATCTGCCATGTTTTTGTTCTGAATTCGTGGAATGCATGTGGTGAATCTGTCAATGCTTAATTTACAGAGTAATTGCATGTGTTTTGTTTAAGATACGTTCATGCTTAATGTATGTAGCTTGGCTGTCACGAATTTAAGGATGTGTGCATTACTTAATTGCATAATGAAGCTAGATTGTAATTTTCGCTTAGTGAATTATTATCTAGTGGATTGAGACAAGGCAGGGTTGGTGTTAATTTGGTGGCCTATGATAAGTGAAATTGCGTTTGAATCAGGGATGTCAATACGGTTTTAGTCACTGTAGCATTTAAATTAATCTATTGATTAGCATTCTGAATTTGTCTGCCAACCCCCCTCCCCCATGTGTTTTATTGTTGTGTTCATCTGGAAAATTGGCTTTGAATGAAAATATTGGTCGTTGGGAGACGACTTGGTTCACTTTCATGTACTGCATTTAATATGTTTTAATTTGGTGGGGTACGGCCTCTATCAGCAACCCACCGTCGACGAGAACGCAACTTCAAGAAAGGGTTCAGTCTTCTTCATCGTGATTTGGCCATGCTCAATGAAGAAGAAGGGTTTGAAATCCAAGCGAGAGACGAAAGGTTAAAGAAATTGGGGATTTAGGGTTCTTTGAAACCCTTGAGAATCAGATTTGGGGATTATCTTGATTAGGGCTGCCAACGTTTGGTGACTTCAAATTCGAAATAGACAACCTAAAAAATACGTTGTTTTTTGGTTGATTCTAAACAAAGCATTCATTCATCTACGATCACAGAACTAATGCAGTCTCTCAAGTCACACCATGCTGTTTCATCTTCTCTTTTCAATCAATTCTCTTATCAGTCTATGACATTCTTCCTCTCTTTCTCAACCAAAAGCTGCTGCCTACACTTCAACGAAACCACTTCAATAATTGATTACCTGAATTCCGACTTGCAGTTCTCCAGAACCCAATCCCTTTATGTCTCCAAACGTGTTTCAGGGTGCAGATTCCCTCAAAACCCCTTATCAGTGCTCATTTTCTTCAAACAAATACGCTTTTCGCAAAGCCAGATTCTCTTCCTGATTCGTCAAAAGACCCCAGATACTGTTTACAAACGTTGAGAAAATCTTGAGATCCAAAATTCAGCTCTTTCAGATGTCTGGATTCCAGGGTTACGAGTGATGCAGCTTCATTTCAAAGAATCCCTCCATTTTGACTCATAGCTTGAAGAAAACATTGGTCCCCTCAATTGAAGCTATTAGGAAAATTGTCTAC
The DNA here is from genome assembly GCF_037176805.1 of Vigna unguiculata. Classification (NCBI taxonomy): domain Eukaryota; kingdom Viridiplantae; phylum Streptophyta; class Magnoliopsida; order Fabales; family Fabaceae; genus Vigna; species Vigna unguiculata. The sequence goes on along the minus strand of NC_140792.1, from coordinate 36,585,274 downwards.
GACCAGAAAGATTTTATTCTTGTTTTGCACAGATGTGGTTGGATACTCCCAAAGTACAAAAGAATTATGGAGAATGTCATCTTCTTGGAGAGTTGTGGCATTCTTGGGACTCATCTTTCATTGCTACTCAAACTTCATCCAAGGCTTTTCGTTGCACAGCGGTCTACTATTGAAAACAATGTTTCTCGAGCTGTAGACTTGGGTTTCCGTGAAAATTCAAGAATGCTTGTCCATGCAATTCATACATTAAGTTGTTTGAGCGATAAAACATTTGAGAGAAAGTTGAAACTAATTAATTGTTTTGGTTTTTCGAAGGATGAGGGCCTGCAAATGTTCAAGAGAACTCCGACTTTGTTTAGAACATCAGAGAAGAAGTTGAAAGTTGGAATGAAATTCTTCTTGCATACAGTTATGCTGCCCAAGTCAGTCCTTATTCACCAGCCTAAGATTTTAATGTACAACATGGAGGATCGCGTGCTTCCTCGATATAAAGTCTTCCAACTGTTGAAATCAAAAAATCTCTGCAAGAAAGTCCCCAGTTATATTCATGTGTTGTGCTTGTCTGAGGAGATGTTCTTGGACAAGTATATATCACAGTTCAGAGAAAATGCAGAGGAGTTATTAGTAGCATACAAGGGTCATTATCTGGAGGCATAACCATACCTTCAATTCTGTTTTTTCACTCTTCCACAGGGTTCTAATACTGAAATTATTTAGATAGTGTTGTGCATAACCATGGAATGTCTCATTGTAGTAATGAAGATGGCTCGTTTATTGTATCTGTTTATTGATTATGCATCTTTCTTTCCCATGGTAATTTGGTGGTCATAAGAACCTTGGAAGATCCACACGAAAATAAGCAATCCACTTTGACTGCTCCTTTAAAGAGGTATGCAGAGTATACTTTTCTTGATCTTGTTGACTTGTTCCCCAACTGGGATATGCTCCAACGTTGAATTGTAAAATTAGCCTGTATTCATCTTCCAGCACCCTTGTTTAGCTTTTAAATCGCTGAGCATTAATTAGACTGTTTCGATGTTGTGAATTATGTAAGTTAATTTGATTAGTCAAATTTGTATGTGCGTAAGTAGGATTGATATCGAGTTTCCTTTTACTCCCTTCCACCTTCTACTATTAAGAGAGAAAAAATCAAGAAGAACGTGGGTTGCATTAGTAAATCTTAGGTGGTACTTGAAAGTTGAAACCATTGAGACATTATTATGCTGCTTTATTGTCAACGTTTAAGACTGCTTTTTTTTAATGGCTTTTCAATGAGGGACTAAAGGTATGCATCACTACTTTCACTTGTTTATCACTGGAATATATTTGGTAGTATTTGAACTAAGCTAAAAAATGCCAAAATATAATCCCTTCAACTGCAGCTGCAACAAATCTTCTTACAATCTCTTTCCCTTACAAGATGGACCATTCTTTGCTGTGACAGTTTCATCTTGTCACCTTGCAGTGGCCCTCCAGCCCCGTCTTATGATGTCCTGACTCAACAGCTAAACCTGAAAACAATCAAAGAAGAGTTCATATTTTGTATATTAATTCTGATGCATTATCTTTGAAGGTCCGTCTCATGATATTTTGTATCACTCTTCTGCAGGGTTGTTATATTATAATAGATAAATATTACAATAGACAACATATGTGTATAAGGACACACATTAAAAGAAATAATTATCTATTTATTTTAAAAATCAAATAATTTTAAAAATAATCTTTAGAAATACATATCGTGGGTTAAATCGATTCAATATAGAATTCGAGCATTTTAGAGATTTGTATGAAGATTTTAAATTTAAAAAACTAATAATAGTATTTAAGAACTAAAATAATAATTTATTAGATATTAAAGGTTAGAGTTGAAATATATTTTTATTTTTACGGTAAATCAGTTTAATAATAAATCAAATGAATAAAATAATTATTCAGAGAAGTAATACTTTAAACATAATATATTCTTTAATAATTTATTAAATGACCAACTAATTATAAATTCTAAAATTATAAATTTAATATAATAATAAAATAAAAAAAAAATATTACTTCTCTAAATATAGGGAGCCCATTAACTATAATACAGTAACATTCGCAAGAAATTTTTTTTCTTCTAGTCTCTAAAATACGCCATTTCAAAGTATAGTTTATTGTTAACTCTACTTGGTTACATAGTGAACTAATTTTCAAGTCTTTTATTAATGGTGGTAAATTCAAAACCCCATTACCATTATGAAAAAGCAGATAAGTTCTTGCATGTGATTGTTAGGTGTAATAAAGTAGTTTCGAACCTTAGTGTAGTCAAAGTTCTCTCTAATAACAACCGTCCCACCTTAAAAAAACACTTACGAGAATCATAAAAGCTGGTCCAGTATTTTGAATTTGAGTCAAAATAACTGGTTCTAGAAGTGTCAAGTTTGGTACATAATGGTTTGTTTTCTAAAAGATGGTGGTAGTGACATAAATCAGCGGTGGAACCGGGAAGAGTAAATGGTATAAGAAAGAAGAAATCTTTGGCGTGAGTTGAAAATTAGAACTTTGTTTCTTTCGAGCTGCATGACTTGGACTCGCTTTCCCCCCCTCTCTTTCTGTCTTTTGTGAAAGAACATGACAACATTAAACTATCTATTAACTAAGATAAATGTGGAAGCAATACTCAACCAGCAACGTTAGATTGAGATAAATTTAACTACGGTTGATACACTACACCATGAACATGCAAAAATAAAATTCCAGAAGCATATTCGTTTTAATGTTTGGTATGGTAGGAGCCACTTACATTCTGGCTCTCTGATCGTAATTTAAAATTCAACAAGTGCGATGAGTTGTTTAATTTCCACATAAAGACACACGAATAATAATTACCCATAACCCCATAAGCATCTTATATATATGGGAATGACGTGATTCTTGCAAGCTGCAACTGAAACTTTTGTTTATTTCGCCAATTCTGAATAAGGGTCCTCTTGGAATCTGATACCATCTAGCTGCTCCATGGAAAACTCTCATGTTTGTGAGGGTGGGAGAGGAAGATACTGATTTTTGATGAAAGAGATAAATGTTTATGTTTATTTTTTTTGCTTTTTATTATGATAATAAGAGATAATTAAAACAGCAGTATACAATACTAACCATAGAATTATCAAGTACTTAAAGAAAATCTCTTCCTTTTATTTTATTTCCTTGAGAAGATTAGGACTAAGCCGTCAACTTTTGCCATGGTTCAATGTTACTGTATATACATCAGTACTTCGTTGTTTTGGAGTTTGACACCATTATATTCTGTGGAAAATTAGAAAAAGCTCTTCTTAATCGCTGTTCAGAATCTTAACTGGATAGCTCCTACGAAAAACAATTAGTCCTCATACACATACCTATTCAAAACATGTCACTATTTCTTTCTTATTTTAGTTCATAATCTTCCATTTACACCCTCATAACACACTATAAAACAAGTTACACCAACTCAACTTATAATCATTTGAGCTTAACCAAGTTTGTCGAGAAACCATATACCTTGCATCGAACACTTTTCTAACCAACCTGCATCATGGAACAGGAACTCATCATGTTCAAAGGTTCATGGAAAGGCAACAAGAGTTGCTTCAAGTGAAGCTGGATATGATCCAAGGATGAGGTGGCGTGCTGCTAATCCAGCAGTAGAGACCACACGCGCTTGGAAGGGACAACATGGTCGTGCGGCGAACTCAGATAACACCTCACTTGATAACGATGAAACTTTCAACAGTTTCATTCGACGTGCCAAGGGTAAACTTAGAACCGTGTCCCACATCGGTCGGGAGCAGAGCAACGTTACACCTGTACCACTACGAGATGACGACGAGGCTAATGCTAGGGATAACCTAAACGACCAGTTTTCGAATTTTATCAAGAGTTCGAAGAAGAAGTTGAGAAGTACATCAAGCATGAGGAAGCATGGTTCCTTCAACAGACGGTGACCATTGATAAACCAGGGAACCTCAAAGAGAGTGATTTGACATGTGGGTCCATCCAATATTCTGTTATATATACTGCATGAAAATAAGATCCTAAGCCATGGAAGCATTATTATACTTTACATTTTTTTCTATTTCAAGCACAGTAAATGTGAAATGTTTATTTGGGGGGAATAATTTCGACTGGTTTATTTTTTGTTTGTAAGAAATTAATATACATTGATGTTTTGTCTTTAATGAAAGGTTTCTGATTAATCTGTAGTGTTTTTATTGAAAGAATAATTAATATCAGTTTATTAACAGGAAGGATCAGAGGGCAGCTATATATAGGAAATGACTCAATGAACATACATACCTGCATTAGACCCAACACCTCTACTTCTTCACCGACTTTAATGACGCCTTGTTCAACACGGCCAGTGGCAACTGTTCCACGTCCCTTCATCACAAATGAAAAATATAAAGCAGCTGAAATGATGGAAACCATTGCCCCCATATTTATTTATGTCCATACAATCCAATATATGTAATGAAACAAATGCAGATTTTGAGAGAACTAAGTGTTGAAAATAGAAATTTTGATATTCTCTTTAAGGAAAAAAAAACAATTATATGAGACAACAGTTTTTAAAGCACTATGTTAAGATTTAAATTACCACTGCGTCATATCATTACAAAGAGCAAGGCCGTAACAAATGCTACCTCCTTTCCTTTTTTATTCTTCAAAAACCCTAGACCGAATTAAGAATTTGAAATTTAAGATTTTGAAATTTTATCCTTCACCTAACTAGAGATTTAGAAGAACAAGAAAGAATTTGTTAAAGTGACCACAGTTACAAAGATGACCGGTATTATAAACATCTATTCCACATATGCTCCAGTGTTCATAATCCCATCTGCTTATGATGTTAAGCACATCAATAATTGCTGTAGTTTGAGTGAACTGAAGGAGCATATAAGGAATTTAAAGCAATTTTAACGTAAACAGAATAGTAATAAATAGTACTTCTTAAACCGTGTCGTTACCTAAACGGTGTTTATACTGGAGCAGATGGAAAGTGATAGAACATGATAAAAACACAAGACTTACATTACAAATTGTAACAATTTTATAACTGAGGCCATCTTTACTTCAATGAATCTGCTTTCTTCAAAAATTAACCCAAAAAATAAAGTTCAGGTCCTTTTACCTGAATTGAGAACACATCTTCAATTGGCATAGGAAGGGCTTGTCAAGTTGGCGAACAGGGTCAGGAATGTATGCATCTACAACATCCATTAATTTTAGAATGGCCTGTCTTCCAATCTCGTCATTTGTACCCTGTAAAGTAGACAACGCTGAACCTCTAATGATCGGGATTTCATCCCCAGGGAACTTGTGGAAGCTTAGTAGCTCTGCAAAAAACATTATCATAAAAACACATTTTAGCAAACACAAAGATTACAGAAACTTAAGCAGGTTTATTCATTTTCTGAGCATGGACAAGAGAAGAGAAGCCTTAGAGAAACACCCTACCACGTAACTCCATTTCTACAAGCTCTAACAACTTTGGATCATCAACAGCATCAACTTTATTTAGAAAGCAAACAAGAGATGGCACACCAACCTACATAATACATTTAACGATAAAATATGTCAATCTAGAAGTAAGGAGAAAGGTGTAGACGTTCTAGGTATATATATACAAACCACATCAGTAGAATACCTACTTGGCGAGCAAGAAGAATGTGCTCCTTGGTTTGAGGCATTGGTCCATCAGGTGCAGATACAACAAGTATACCACCATCCATCTGGGCAGCTCCCGTAATCATATTCTGAAAAAAAAAACAGACAATTATAAAGCATACAGTGAACAAGAATTAATTTGTTATTTAAACTAAATAAAACCATTAGATAAACCATCTAGTAAGTACATCAAGGCAAGCTGGAATGCTAAACCCACCAGCATTCATGGAAAATAGGAATCTGACAAATGCAGCTGTTGCCAATATACAGTGTAATCAATACCTATAAAATATATTTTGTTACAAACTAATCTACTTCCAAATTCCTAGCATAAATTTTCCATCTCATTTTGAAAAGAAAGTCAGGCTACACAAGCACCAAAATATGCTAAATTCCACAATTAACTATTATACAAGGTAAAATTGCTTAAATTTGTTCGCCACAACTTAGCCACCCAGCTTCCGTTAGGCAATTGATAACTCCAATAAAAAAAAAATTCTTAGAGAAACTAAACCAAATTCGAAAGCTTACTTTAACATAATCCGCGTGTCCAGGGCAGTCCACATGCGCATAATGTCGTTTTGCAGTCTCATACTCCACATGAGCCTGAAAACCGAAATATAGAGCAAGCATACATATCAACAGAAAACAACATAATCGATTGCAAGACCAAAAGAGTGCGATTCCATACCGTTGCAATGGTGATTCCTCTCTTCTTCTCTTCAGGAGCCTTGCCAATTTCATCAAAGGCCACAGCCTTAGCCTTCCCTTCATCTGCAAGCACCTGATCAAACCTAATTGAGTAATAAACACCAAAACATCCACCTCAACACACATTTAAACAAAGAGTGAATCAAGACCTTGGTGATTGCCGCAGTTAGTGTGGTCTTCCCATGATCCACGTGTCCAATAGTTCCGACATTAACGTGAGGCTTCCTGCAAAGTCAAACAATAAGATGAACAAAACAAGTAAAAGACATACTAATAACGATTACTGTTACTTGTATATTTTAAATTTTGCGACGAAAAAGAGAAAGCGAGAGTGTTACGTTCTGGTGAAAGTTGCCATGGATCTCCACCATGGATTGGAATTGAAAGAATAGAAGGAGGTGGAGGTGGAGTCACTGGGAGTAGAGAGAGGAGAATAAGATACGGAAGAGTGGATTTGAGAGGCTAAGGGGAAGAGGCGGCGAGAAGTGGAAGAGGAGTGTCTGAGAAGAAGAGTGGCCATTGAAGAAGTGATGAGGAGAATGAAAATCCCTAACTATGGAGTACAGAGGCGAGGGTTTTAGGAGAAGGAAGACAAAAGCGAAGAGCAGTGAGTGCGAAGAGCGAGGGTTTTAGAATGGGCGCCCGACACCGACCTGTCATATTCGTGCGGCCCAATTCGAGCACTCTCATAATGTTTCGTAGCACATACATACTTCTTTTTTTCTGTTACAAATGTTTTTTTCTTCTTGCTTCGACAGAGAATATTTGAAGTGATTTTTATCTTATTGACTTAATTTAAAGTTTTAGATAAATGAATTAATTCGTGTCTGGTTTAACTTATTTAGTTAAATGGTATCTTTTGGTAAATTTTAGGTATACTTTATGAGAAATAATTCTGTTCGAGGTAGAAAAAATTATATATTAGGACAGGGTTATTCTGGTTCAAAAACTGACCATTTTTCTCTTTATTTTATTTTTTTTATAAAAATGCATTAACCTGTGATAAGTATAAATAAAATGAATAAATAAATTAAAAGATAATTTATGTAATTAAGCACTGTTATTTATATTCAATGTAATATAGGTTTTACTTGTTTGTTTAGTATAGATGCTTTATATTCAACTTTTTTCATTTTGAGTCAACTCTAATTTTCTTTTCTTATTTTTTAAACGAATGTATAGATAGGAGTTTTATACTTTTAGTCGGTATTTCCTCTTTTGAATTTTTAAACGAATGTATATAATTGTTTCTTTGCTTAAAATCATTTGCTTTTGTCAATGAAATCATATAAAATAGTTACGTATTGTTGCTCTTTTGTAAGCAATAAAATATTTTCGATTTTAATGTTGTGATACTTTTCAATTAAATTTGTTTTTTAAGAAACTTTTAAAGGACAATGTTCTCTTTGCATCTTTTACTCCTTATCAATCTTTATTAGTATACTTTGACTTCAATTGAAGGGAGCCTAATGGTTGATTGGATGATTCAATTTCTATTTTAAACTCTCCATTGGTTGATGGAAATATCATGGTGAAAGAAAAAAGAAAAATTTAATGATGGGAAGTTGCTTGATGATGGACAATCTCTATCTTGTACTTCTAAGATTTAGTTTTAGACATGTTCCTACAAAACTTAAGTGCTCATATTTTTGCACTATTATTTTGGTAGACTTCAAGATTTAATAATTTATAATATTTTTGTTGATGTTAATTTTTATTGTATATTTTCTTATCATACATATTAATATGTATGATACAAAAAATATGTAATAAATATCAATATCAACAAAAATATTATAAGTTATTAAATTACAAATTAAAACTTGATATAATGTATCAACTTATATTGAACTATGGATTATTTATAATATTATATATTAGAAAAAATGGTTAAAATTGAATTCGGATATATATATATATATATATATATATATATATATATATATATATATATATATATATATATATATATATATATATATATATATATATATATATATATATATATATATTAATAAATAAATAAAGGTTAAAGCTTCTAACTAGAACCTTGATCATGCAAAAAATTGTGTTAGGTGTACAAACATATTTAATATTTATTTTATATAACTTAAATCTATATTTACCTGTATTTTTCTATTATATTTTCTTTTTTCCTTTTAATTTACAAAATTATTATCTCGTTTTAATATGATTTTTATTTTATATGATGGTGAAAATAACTATTCTTGTTTTTGTTTTTTGTGTATAGCTTTTTGTTCTCGATTCATTTGAACATATACTTTGCTGGTTGGATTTGTTATTTTGAGCCAATTCCTTCGAGAAATTGACTTTCATACGAATCTTTGAAAACATGAAACAAATTAAAAGTAGAAAACAATTTATAAAATGTAATAGTTTTGCTTCGTATTGTTAATCACTTTGACTATACATTTAAATTTAGCACGACAGTGAATTGAAATTAATATTATCATTTTTAAAAACACTTTATGAACAATATTGATATAGTACAATTCGGTTAAAATAGTATAGTCCAAATTAAAATTAATATAGTTTGATTCAAAAGTGTAATTAGAAAAAATGTTTGGTTCATAACAGTTGGTTCATATCGTTGTTCGGTTCACTAAATTCAGTTTAGTTTGTTAGAATAAAAGACAATTCAATTCAATTTGTTTGAATAAAATTAACGAAAATTTGTATGAATTAAATATAAAATATGTGACAATAATACTGACTTTGTATGTGGTAATGACACTTGCTTGACATATGACACTGCCATGTGTCATAATGTTGACTTGGATGTGAACAATTTTTTAAAATTTTTTAAAAAATTTAAAAAATAAAAAAAATAACAAAATGACACATGATTGTCGTTGTTCACTTTTGGTTAATGTATCACACCTAGCCGGTTTTGCTAGTTCACCAACACATGTCATCCTTGACCGACAACCCATATCGGACAAGGCTGGGGGACTGGTGTACCGTACCTAGCCAAAACTCAATCAAGTAAATAGTACACACGTCAAAACCACATACCATCTAGTACCCGGACACCACCAGTACAAACCATCTAGGCAGGTAGCCGGCCGAAACCGACTACTTGTCTAGAAAGTTAGCCAACATCAATACCCTATCTTCAATAGACCCCTAAGACCTGTTTCAGGACCAGGCCCACTCATGGCCCAAGCTGGGGCCCAAGCTAGAGCCCAAGTCAAGGCCCAGCCCATGAAATGGTCAAACATCATTAAATGCTCTATAAATACACGTGGACCCCATCATTTAAAGGTACGCTTTCATTAATTGCTGATTTGACTCTCTGAGAGCTTTGACTTACTTGAGCTTCAGAGATTCTTCTGCAGGTAACCCCTCCTGGGTTCAAGCCGACATCTATCGAATGGGAAGAGGCCAACTGAGGAGATAACGGACTACATGGTAAGGTGACTCTTATGTCTGACTTCTTATTTGTTCTCTGCAGGAACAATTAACAATTTAAATGTCGTCACAAAAAATAATCAAATTGATCATAATTTATACAAATTAATATTTTTTTAACTTAAAAAAATAAAATGATATTTTAACACATAAAAAAAGTCACATCAGATTATAAGAGAAAATTGTCAAAATATCATTGTCCTTCATAAAAATATGACCAAATCGAAGAAAGAGAAACGAAACTTGGGACAAATGATGTCTTTAAGAATAAAAAAAATAATATTCTCTTCCCCCGACCTCTTCACCTTTTATCTACAACTTCCCTCTTTTCTTCAGAATTTGCTCATTCCTCGTGCTCATTGGAAGGTGTTGCGCTTTCCTATCACACAAAGGTGTTGTCTTCTTCCGGTGAAGTGTGGGCTGGCTTACGTTTGTGTGATGTCCGAAATTACCCATATCCTCGACTAATCCGGTTGGGCTGAATCCAGCCAAACCCGAATGTTGCTTAGCTCTAGGTGCAGAGCTGAACTTAGGGTTTTGTTGTTTGTTCCTTGGTCTTCTATCAATCCAACACATTTGATCCTTGCATAAACTTGGAAAGCTTAATAATTTAGGAGACAAACATGCTAGTTTATGAAAGCATAAATACAATGTAGGCATACACAAACTTAAACATAAAACATAAACCACAAAAGTGACTAACTCCTAATAAAGCAAATATTATTAAAAAAGTAAAACACCCTGTCACATCATAAAAATAAATAATTATAAATATATTTAAATAATGGTTTAACATATCTCAAGACATCTAATGCATCATCAATATTCTTTGGACAACAATATAAATAATATTAACTACTAAGAATATTTTGTTGTAACGACTAAACATTGATAATGAAGTATGTCAAACAACAAACCCATCTTATTCATCATTGGATTGATTTATCATCAACCAAAACAAAACCTTCTAATTATCACATTTTACCATCACATGTATGTAATCTGGCCAAATATTAATTTTCTTTTGGAACAACCAATATTCGCATGATATACATAAACACTGATGTTTAACATTTTTCACTAACTATGATCATTAACTGCAAAAAGTATTAAACTTGAATATTTTGTTAACTTCTTGATTTAATTTACTCACAAAAAATATTAAACTACCAAAACATTGAATATTTTATTTATACTGAAACTAAATATTTATAGGTATTTATTTTAATACAAAAATTTTATCAGGTTTTTATCTTCTCCCACGCGCATGAACTAACCCCTAAACAGAATCTCTGCCGGCACACTTTAGAGCAAACCACAGCCATTGACGGCCAAAAAAAGGGCCTGGAAAATCAAATTGCCGCTTGCGAAGCCGCCGTCCCGAACCAGATCGCCGCCGTCGCGAGCCACCTACGTGAACACAACCAGATCGGTGTTGCGAGCCACCTCCGCTGCGACGAAACCAGAGCCAGCAGATGTCTCGCGGAACCAGGCTGCCACGACGAACCACCACACGTTGACGAAGCCACGCGTTGCAGAACCACTGCGAATCAGATCGACGACGAGGGCACTTTCTGACGCAATATCCCCATCACTGCGGCGCCGGCCACCACGCAGCCACCTGCGACGAAAAAAGCTGCCCGGAGAAGACGCGAAACCAGACGCGAACACACCTACATTGCGAGAATCCTCCACCTCCATTCCAAACAGAACCGCAGGCCACCGTGACAGAAATCGATGTCGATTGCGCCAATGTGACAGCCACCACGGTACCTGCAAAAAACCAGACCAGACAGACCCCCGCGAAGCAACCCACCGTCGACGAGAACGCAACTTCAAGAAAGGGTTCAGTCTTCTTCATCGTGATTTGGCCGTGCTCAATGAAGAAGAAGGGTTTGAAATCCAAGCGAGAGACGAAAGGTTAAAGAAATTAGGGATTTAGGGTTCTTCGAAACCCTTGAGAATCAGATTTGGTGATTATCTTGATTAGGGCTGCCAACGTTGGTGACTTCAAATTCGAAATAGACAACCTAAAAAATACGTTGTTTTTTGGTTGATTCTAAACAAAGCATTCATTCATCTACGATCTACGATCACAGAACTAATGCAGTCTCTCAAGTCACACCATGCTGTTTCATCTTCTCTTTTCAATCAATTCTCTTATCAGTCTATGACATTCTTCCTCTCTTTCTCAACCAAAAGCCGTTGCCTATACTTCAACGAAACCATTTCATTAATTGATTACCTGAATTCCGACTTGCAGTTCTCCAGAACCCAATCCCTTTATGTCTCCAAACGTGTTTCAGGGTGCAGATTCCCTCAAAACCCCTTATCAGTGCTCATTTTCTTCAAACAAATAGGCTTTTCCCAAAGCCAGATTCTCTCCCTGATTCGTCAAATACCCCAGATACTGTTTACAAACATTGAGAAAATCTTGAGACCCAAAATTCAGCTCTTTCAGATGTCTGGATTCCAGGGTTACGAGTTATGCAGCTTCATTTCAAAGAATCCCTCCATTTTGACTCATAGCTTGAAGAAAACATTGGTCCCCTCAGTTGAAGCTATTAGGAAAATTGTCTACGACCAGAAAGATTTTATTCTTGTTTTGCACAGATGTGGCTGGATACTCCCAAAGTACAAAAGAATTATGGAGAATGTCGTATTCCTGGAAAGTTGTGGCATTCTTGGGACTCATCTTTCATTGCTACTCAAACTTCATCCAAGGCTTTTCGTTGCACAACGGTCTACTATTGAAAACAATGTTTCTCGAGCTGTAGACTTGGGTTTTCGTGAAAATTCAAGAATGCTTGTCCATGCAATTCATACATTAAGTTATTTGAGCGATAAAACATTTGAGAGAAAGTTGAAACTAATTAATTGTTTTGGTTTTTCGAAGGATGAGGGCCTGAAAATGTTCAAGAGAACCCCGGCTTTGTTTAGAACATCAGAGAAGAAGTTGAAAGTTGGAATGAAATTCTTCTTGCATACAGTTATGCTGCCCAAGTCAGTCCTTATTCACCAGCCTAAGATTTTAATGTACAACATGGAGGATCGCGTGCTTCCTCGATATAAAGTCTTCCAACTGTTGAAATCAAAAAATCTCTGCAAGAAAGTCCCCAGTTATATTCATGTGTTGTGCTTGTCTGAGGAGATGTTCTTGGACAAGTATATATCACAGTTCAGAGAAAATGCAGAGGAGTTATTAGTAGCATACAAGGGTCATTATCTGGAGGCATAAGCATACCTTCAATTCTGTTTTTTCACTCTTCCACAGGGTTCTAATACTGAAATTATTTAGATAGTGTTGTGCATAACCATGGAATGTCTCATTGTAGTAATGAAGATGGCTCGTTTATTGTATCTGTTTATTGATTATGCATCTTTCTTTCCCATGGTAATTTGGTGGTCATAAGAACCTTGGAAGATCCACACGAAAATAAGCAATCCACTTTGACTGCTCCTTTAAAGAGGTATGCAGAGTATACTTTTCTTGATCTTGTTGACTTGTTCCCCAGCTGGAATATGCTCCAATGTTGAATTGTAAAATTAGCCTGTATTCATCTTCCAGCACCCTTGTTTAGCTTTTAAATCGCTGAGCACTAATTAGACTGTTTCTATGTTGTGAATTATGTAAGTTAATTTGATTAGTCAAATTTGTATGTGCCTAAGTAGGATTGATATCGAGTTTCCTTTTACTCCCTTCCACCTTCTACTATTAAGAGAGAAAAAATCAAGAAGAACGTGGGTTGCATTAGTAAATCTTAGGTGGTACTCTAAAGTTGAAACCATTGAGACATTATTATGCTGCTTTATTGTCAACGTTTAAGACTGCTTTTTTTTAATGGCTTTTCAATGAGGGACTAAAGGTATGCATCACTGCTTTCACTTGTTTATCACTGGAATATATTTGGTAGTATTTGAACTAAGCTAAAAAATGCCAAAATATAATCCCTTCAACTGCAGCTGCAACAAATCTTCTTACAATCTCTTTCCCTTACAAGATGGACCATTCTTTGCTGTGACAGTTTCATCTTGTCACCTTGCAGTGGCCCTCCAGCCCCGTCTTATGATTTCCTGACTCAACAGCTAAACCTGAAAACAATCAAAGAAGAGTTCATATTTTGTATATTAATTCTGATGCATTATCTTTGAAGGTCCGGCTCATGATATTTTGTATCACTCTTCTGCAGGGTTGTTATATTATAATAGATAAATATTACAATAGACAACATATGTGTATAAGGACACACATTAAAAGAAATAATTATCTATTTATTTTAAAAATCAAATAATTTTAAAAATAATCTTTAGAAATACATACCGTGGGTTAAATCGATTCAATATAGAATTCGAGCATTTTAGAGATTTGTATGAAGATTTTAAATTTAAAAAACTAATAATACTATTTACGAACTAAAATAATAATTTATTAGATATTAAAGGTTAGAGTTGAAATATATTTTTATTTTTACGGTAAATCAGTTTAATAATAAATCAAATGAATAAAATAATTATTCAGAGAAGTAATACTTTAAACATAATATATTCTTTAATAATTTATTAAATGACCAACTAATTATAAATTCTAAAATTATAAATTTAATATAATAATAAAACAAAAAAAAATATTACTTCTCTAAATATAGGGAGCCCATTAACTATAATACAGTAACATTCGCAAGAATTTTTTTTTCTTCTAGTCTCTAAAATACGCCATTTCAAAGTATAGTTTATTGTTAACTCTACTTGGTTACATAGTGAACTAATTTTCAAGTCTTTTATTAATGGTGGTAAATTCAAAACCCCATTACCATTATGAAAAAGCAGATAAGTTCTTGCATGTGATTGTTAGGTGTAATAAAGTAGTTTCGAACCTTAGTGTAGTCAAAGTTCTCTCTAATAACAACCGTCCCACCTTAAAAAAACACTTACGGGAATCATAAAAGCTGGTCCAGTATTTTGAATTTGAGTCAAAATAACTGGTTCTAGAAGTGTCAAGTTTGGTACATAATGGTTTGTTTTCTAAAAGATGGTGGTAGTGACATAAATCAGCGGTGGAACCGGGAAGAGTAAATGGTATAAGAAAGAAGAAATCTTTGGCGTGAGTTGAAAATTAGAACTTTGTTTCTTTCGAGCTGCATGACTTGGACTCGCTTTCCCCCCCTCTCTTTCTGTCTTTTGTGAAAGAACATGACAACGTTAAACTATCCATTAACTGAGATAAATGTGGAAGCAATACTCAACCAGCAACGTTAGATTGAGATAAATTTAACTACGGTTGATACACTACACCATGAACATGCAAAAATAAAATTCCAGAAACATATTTGTTTTAATGTTTGGTATGGTAGGAGCCACTTACATTCTGGCTCTCTGATCGTAATTTAAAATTCAACAAGTGCGATGAGTTGTTTAATTTCCACATAAAGACACACGAATAATAATTACCCATAACCACATAAGCATCTTATATATATGGGAATGATGTGATTCTTGCAAGCTGCAACTGAAACTTTTGTTTATTTCGCCAATTCTGAAGAAGGGTCCTCTTGGAATCTGATACCATCTAGCTGCTCCATGGAAAACTCTCATGTTTGTGAGGGTGGGAGAGGAAGATACTGATTTTTGATGAAAGAGATAAATGTTTATGTTTATTTTTTTTGCTTTTTATTATGATAATAACAGATAATTAAAACAGCAGTATACAATACTAACCATAGAATTATCAAGTACTTAAGGAAAATCTCTTCCTTTTATTTTATTTCCTTGAGAAGATTAGGACTAAGCCGTCAACTTTGGCCATGGTTCAATGTTACTGTATATACATCAGTACTTGGTTGTTTTGGAGTTTGACACCATTATATTCCGTGGAAAATTAGAAAAAGCTCTTCTTAATTGCTGTTCAGAATCTTAACTGGATAGCTCCTACGAAAAACAATTAGTCCTCATACACATACCTATTCAAAACATGTCACTATTTCTTTCTTATTTTAGTTCATAATCTTCCATTTACACCCTCATAACACACTATAAAACAAGTTACACCAACTCAACTTATAATCATTTGAGCTTAACCAAGTTTGTCGAGAAACCATATACCTTGCATCGAACACTTTTCAAACCAACCTGCATCATGGAACAGGAACTCATCATGTTCAAAGGTTCATGGAAAGGCAACAAGAGTTGCTTCAAGTGAAGCTGGATATGATCCAAGGATGAGGTGGCGTGCTGCTAATCCAGCAGTAGAGACCACACGCGCTTGGAAGGGACAACATGGTCGTGCGGCGAACTCAGATAACACCTCACTTGATAACGATGAAACTTTCAACAGTTTCATTCGACGTGCCAAGGGTAAACTTAGAACCGTGTCCCACATCGGTCGGGAGCAGAGCAACGTTACACCTGTACCACTACGAGATGATGACGAGGCTAATGCTAGGGATAACCTAAACGACCAGTTTTCGAATTTTATCAAGAGTTTGAAGAAGAAGTTGAGAAGTACATCAAGCATGAGGAAGTATGGTTCCTTCAACAGACGGTGACCATTGATAAACCAGGGAACCTCAAAGAGAGTGATTTGACATGTGGGTCCATCCAATATTCTGTTATATATACTGCATGAAAATAAGATCCTAAGCCATGCAAGCATTATTATACTTTACATTTTTTTCTATTTCAAACACAGTAAATGTGAAATGTTTATTTGGGGGGAATAATTTCGACTGGTTTATTGTTTGTTTGTAAGAAATTAATATACATTGATGTTTTGTCTTTAATGAAAGGTTTCTGATTAATCTGTAGTGTTTTTATTGAAAGAATAATTAATGTTAGTTTATTAACAGGAAGGATCAGAAGGCAGCTATATATAGGAAATGACTCAATGAACATACATACCTGCATTAGACCTAACACCTCTACTTCTTCACCGACTTTAATGACGCCTTGTTCAACACGGCTAGTGGCAACTGTTCCACGTCCCTTCATCACAAATGAAAAATATAAAGCAGCTGAAATGATGGAAACCATTGCCCCCATATTTATTTATGTCCATACAATCCAATATATGTAATGAAACAAATGCAGATTTTGAGAGAACTAAGTGTTGAAAATAGAAATTTTGATATTCTCTTTAAGGGAAAAAAAACAATTATATGAGACAACAGTTTTTAAAGCACTATGTTAAGATTTAAATTTCCACTGCGTCATATCATTACAAAGAGCAAGGCCGTAACAAATGCTACCTCCTTTCCTTTTTTATTCTTCAAAAACCCTAGACCGAATTAAGAATTTGAAATTTAAGATTTTGAAATTTTATCCTTCACCTAACTAGAGATTTAGAAGAACAAGAAAGAATTTGTTAAAGTGACCACAGTTACAAAGATGACCGGTATTATAAACATCTATTCCACATATGCTCCAGTGTTCATAATCCCATCTGCTTATGATGTTAAGCACATCAATAATTGCTGTAGTTTGAGTGAACTGAAGGAGCATATAAGGAATTTAAAGCAATTTTAACGTAAACAGAATAGTAATAAATAGTACTTCTTAAACAGTGTCGTTACCTAAACGGTGTTTATACTGGAGCATATGGAAAGTGATAGAACATGATAAAAACACAAGACTTACATTACAAATTGTAATAATTTTATAACTGAGGCCATCTTTACTTCAATGAATCTGCTTTCTTCAAAAATTAACCCAAAAAATAAAGTTCAGGTCCTTTTACCTGAATTGAGAACACATCTTCAATTGGCATTAGGAAGGGCTTGTCAAGTTGGCGAACAGGGTCAGGAATGTATGCATCTACAACATCCATTAATTTTAGAATGGCCTGTCTTCCAATCTCGTCATTTGTACCCTGTAAAGCAGACAACGCTGAACCTCTAATGATCGGGATTTCATCCCCAGGGAACTTGTAGAAGCTCACTAGCTCTGCAAAAAACATTATCATAAAAACACATTTTAGCAAACACAAAGATTACAGAAACTTAAGCAGGTTTATTCATTTTCTGAGCATGGACAAGAGAAGAGAAGCCTTAGAGAAACACCCTACCACGTAACTCCATTTCTACAAGCTCTAACAACTCTGGATCATCAACAGCATCAACTTTATTTAGAAAGCAAACAAGAGATGGCACACCAACCTGCATAATACATTTAAAGATAAAATATGTCAATCTAGAAGTAAGGAGAAAGGTGTAGACGTTCTAGGTATATATATACAAACCACATCAGTAGAATACCTACATGGCGAGCAAGAAGAATGTGCTCCTTGGTTTGAGGCATTGGTCCAT
Organism: Vigna unguiculata; assembly: GCF_037176805.1. NCBI lineage: Eukaryota > Viridiplantae > Streptophyta > Magnoliopsida > Fabales > Fabaceae > Vigna > Vigna unguiculata. Next base: position 36,567,149 of record NC_140792.1, on the reverse strand, counting down.
CAGGTGCAGATACAACAAGTATACCACCATCCATCTGGGCAGCTCCCGTAATCATATTCTGAAAAAAAAAATAGACAATTATAAAGCATACAGTGAACAAAATAGGAATCTGACAAATGCAGCTGTTGCCAATATACAGTGTAATCAATACCTATAAAATATATTTTGTTACAAACTAATCTACTTCCAAATTCCTAGCATAAATTTTCCATCTCATTTTGAAAAGAAGGTCAGGCTACACAAGCACCAAAATATGCTAAATTCCACAATTAACTATTATACAAGGTAAAATTGCTTAAATTTGTTCGCCACAACTTAGCCACCCAGCTTCCATTAGGCAATTGATAACTCCAGTAAAAAAAACATTCTTAGAGAAACTAAACCAAATTCGAAAGCTTACTTTAACATAATCCATGTGTCCAGGGCAATCCACATGCGCATAATGTCGTTTTGCAGTCTCATACTCCACATGAGCCTGAAAACCGAAATATAGAGCAAGCATACATATCAACAGAAAATAACACAATCGATTGTAAGACCAAAAGAGTGCGATTCCATACCGTTGCAATGGTGATTCCTCTCTTATTCTCTTCAAGAGCCTTGTCAATTTCATCAAAGGCCACAACCTTAGCCTTCCCTTCATCCGCAAGCACCTGATCAAACCTAATTGAGTAATAAACACCAAAACATCCACCTCAACACACATTTAAACAAAGAGTGAATCAAGACCTTGGTGATTACCGCAGTTAGCGTGGTCTTCCCATGATCCACGTGTCCAATAGTTCCGACATTAACGTGAGGCTTCCTGCAAAGTCAAACAATAAGATGAACAAAACAAGTAAAAGACATACTAATAACGATTACTGTTACTTGTATATTTTAAATTTTGCGACGAAAAAGAGAAAGCGAGAGTGTTACGTTCTGGTGAAAGTTGCCATGGATCTCCACCATGGATTGGAATTGAAAGAATAGAAGGAGGTGGAGGTGGTGGAGTCACTGGGAGTAGAGAGAGGAGAACGAGATACGGAAGAGTGGATTTGAGAGGCTAAGGGGAAGAGGCGGCGAGAAGTGGAAGAGGAGTGTCTGAGAAGAAGAGTGGCCATTGATGAAGTGATGAGGAGAATGAAAAGCCCTAACTATGGAGTGCAGAGGCGAGGGTTTTAGGAGAAGGAAGACAAAAGCGAAGAGCAGTGAGTGCGAAGAGCGAGGGTTTTAGAATGGGCGCCCGACACCGACCCGTCATATTCGTGCGGCCCAATTCGAGCACTCTCATAATGTTTCGGAGCACATACATACTTCTTTTTTTCTGTTACAAATGTTTTTTTCTTCTTGCTCCGACAAAAAATATTTGAAGTGATTTTTATCTTATTGACTTAATTTAAAGTTTTAGATAAATGAATTAATTCGTGTCTGGTTTAACTTATTTAGTTAAATGGTATCTTTTGGTAAATTTTAGATATATTTTATGAGAAATAATTATGTTCGAGGTAGAAAAAATTATATATTAGGACAGGGTTATTCTGGTTCAAAAACTGACCATTTTTCTCTTTATTTTATTTTTTTTATGAAAATGCATTAACTTGTGATAAGTATAAATAAAATGAATAAATAAATTAAAAGATAATTTATGTAATATAGGTTTTACTTGTTTGTTTAGTATAGATGCTTTATATTCAACTTTTTTCATTTTGAGTCAACTCTAATTTTCTTTTCTTATTTTTTAAACGAATGTATAGATAGGAGTTTTATACTTTTAGTCGGTATTTCCTCTTTTGAATTTTTAAACGAATGTATATAATTGTTTCTTTGCTTAAAATCATTTGCTTTTGTCGATGAAATCATATAAAATAGTTACGTATTGTTGCTCTTTTGTAAGCAATAAAATATTTTCGATTTTAATGTTGTGATACTTTTCAATTAAATTTGTTTTTTAAGAAACTTTTAAAGGACAATGTTCTCTTTGCATCTTTTACTCCTTATCAATCTTTATTAGTATACTTTGACTTCAATTGAAGGGAGCCTAATGGTTGATTGGATGATTCAATTTCTATTTTAAACTCTCCATTGGTTGATGGAAATATCATGGTGAAAGAAAAAAGAAAAATTTAATGATGGGAAGTTGCTTGATGATGGACAATCTCTATCTTGTACTTCTAAGATTTAGTTTTAGACATGTTCCTACAAAACTTAAGTGCTCATATTTTTGCACTATTATTTTGGTAGACTTCAAGATTTAATAATTTATAATATTTTTGTTGATGTTAATTTTTATTGTATATTTTCTTATCATACATATTAATATGTATGATACAAAAAATATGTAATAAATATCAATATCAACAAAAATATTATAAGTTATTAAATTACAAATTAAAACTTGATATAATGTATCAACTTATATTGAACTATGGATTATTTATAATATTATATATTAGAAAAAATGGTTAAAATTGAATTCGGATATATATATATATATATATATATATATATATATATATATATATTAATAAATAAATAAAGGTTAAAGCTTCTAACTAGAACCTTGATCATGCAAAAAATTGTGTTAGGTGTACAAACATATTTAATATTTATTTTATATAACTTAAATCTATATTTACCTTATTTTTCTATTATATTTTCTTTTTTCCTTTTAATTTACAAAATTATTATCTCGTTTTAATATGATTTTTATTTTATATGATGGTGAAAATAACTATTCTTGTTTTTGTTTTTTGTGTATAGCTTTTTGTTCTCGATTCATTTGAACATATACTTTGCTGGTTGGATTTGTTATTTTGAGCCAATTCCTTCGAGATATTGACTTTCATACGAATCTTTGAAAACATGAAACAAATTAAAAGTAGAAAACAATTTATAAAATGTAATAGTTTTGCTTCGTATTGTTAATCACTTTGACTATACATTTAAATTTAGCACGACAGTGAATTGAAATTAATATTATCATTTTTAAAAACACTTTATGAACAATATTGATATAGTACAATTCGGTTAAAATAGTATAGTCCAAATTAAAATTAATATAGTTTGATTCAAAAGTGTAATTAGAAAAAATGTTTGGTTCATAATAGTTGGTTCATATCGTTGTTCGGTTCACTAAATTCAGTTTAGTTTGTTAGAATAAAAGACAATTCAATTTAATTTGTTTGAATAAAATTAACGAAAATTTGTATGAATTAAATATAAAATATGTGACAAATTTGTCAAAATATCATTGTCCTTCATAAAAATATGACCAAATCGAAGAAAGAGAAACGAAACTTGGGACAAATGATGTCTTTAAGAATAAAAAAAATAATATTCTCTTCCCCCGACCTCTTCACCTTTTATCTACAACTTCCCTCTTTTCTTCAGAATTTGCTCATTCCTTATGCTCATTAGAAGGTGTTGCGCTTTCCTATCACACAAAGGTGTTGTCTTCTTCCGGTGAAGTATGGGCTGGCTTACGTTTGTGTGATGTCCGAAATTACCCATATCCTCGATTAATCCGGTTGGGCTGAATCCAGCCAAACCCGAATGTTGCTTAGCTCTAGGTGCAGAGCTGAACTTAGGGTTTTGTTGTTTGTTCCTTGGTCTTCTATCAATCCAACACATTTGGCGCCGTTGCCGGGGACCAATCGTTTCGTTCAAAGTAAAATTTTCAGTGTGTTTGTGTTCTGTGTTTTGGTGTGTGTAGTTCAAGTGTGGTTGAGTTGGTATATGTTCATTGTGATGTTAATGTTGTGTTAAGTTCAGTGTCTGTTTCCATTCCTGTGTGTTTCTGTTTAGTGTAGTGAATAGTGTCGCGGCGTGCATGAATAGTGTCATTTGTAGTAGTGAATAGTGTTTGAATAGTGTCCGAATCTGGCATTTAACTTCTGGATTTTTGTTTTGGTAGCTACGGAGCTTATTTTAACTTGAAATTTTTTTTCCCCACTTCTAAGACGTTGAACTTGATAGGAAAAATAGCTAGAGCAATTGGTATGGTCTGAGTTAAGAGATTCAAAAAAATTTTGGACTGATTTTAAGTGAAACTTCAAAGGACCATAACTTTTGCTCTGGTTATCAGGTTTTTATCTTCTCCCACGCGCATGAACTAACCCCTAAACGGAATCTCTGCCGGCACACTTTAGAGCAAACCACAGCCATTGACGGCCAAAAAAAGGGCCTGGAAAATCTAATTGCCGCTTGCGAAGTCGCCGTCCTGAACCAGATCGTCGCCATCGCGAGCCACCTACGCGAACACAACCAGATCGGTGTTGCGAGCCACCTCCGCTGCGACGAAACCAGAGCCAGCAGATGTCTCGCGAAACCAGGCTGCCACGACGAACCACCACACGTTGATGAAGCCACGCGTTGTAGAACCACTGCGAATCAGATCGACGACGAGGGCACTTTCTGACGCGAAATCCCCATCACTGTGGCGCCGGCCACCACGCAGCCACCTTTGACGAAAAAAGCTGCCTGTAGAAGACGCGAAACCAGACGCGAACACACCTACATTGCGAGAATCCTCCACCTCCGTTCCAAACAGAACCGCAGGCCACCGTGACAGAAATCGATGTCGATTGCGCCAATGCGACAGCCCCCATGGTACCTGCAAAAAACCAGACCAGACAGATCCCCGCGAAGTAACTGATGAGTCATTATTTTCTTCTATTCCACTAGCCTTTGTGCACCCATTAGACAGTTGATTAGTGCTTAATTGTTCATCATTAGAGTGTTTTTCATCTGTTGGGCTTTATTGGGCCACTGTTCCGAATTTGGACTAATTTCACATCATTTGGCCTAATTTTTGTTTTTAATTATTTTTAGGTATTTGGGTGAAGCAATTTAGGAGCTTGGACATTAATATTTAGTTGAAGAAACTTTCCACATCATTGCCACATCATTTCCATGTCATTTCCACGTCAGCAAAGTCAATGGGTCAACATTTGAGGCCCATAGTGGCATTTTTGTAATTCTGCGGCTTATAATGGTAGTTTTGTAATTCTGAGTGGCATGGGTGATATGACCACGAATTAGGTCTGCATGAGAAGAAGGCAGCCGCTCATTCATCTTCAACCTCTCTTCAAAACCTCCATTTTCGTTCTCAAGGCTTCCATGGACGTCCCCCTTGCGGTTTTTCACGTTTTTGGCTCATTTTTACCGTTTTTATGCATATTTGACAGCACCCATTGAGGGTTTTACGTTTGGAATTCGTTTTCTTGGTTGGGCAGTTCGGTTTGTGGATTTTATTGACTTGGAACAATACCCATTCATGGGGTTTTCGCATTTATATATGATAACACTGTTTTGCATTCCATTTAAGCTTTGAAATCTCAATTTTTGCTCTTAAATTGCGTTTTCAGATTTGAAGGGTTCTTGGTTCTTGGTTCTTGGTTCTGATTTTTGTGATTTCAGTTTTGAAGTGTTTAATTACTCATTTCCATGTCTAGCTAAATTCGTGTATTGACTCCTTGATGAAAAATGCAATGAAGCTTTGAGGTTGTGCTTGTTTTGTGAAATCTGCCATGTTTTTGTTCTGAATTCGTGGAATGCATGTGGTGAATCTGTCAATGCTTAATTTACAGAGTAATTGCATGTGTTTTGTTTAAGATACGTTCATGCTTAACGTATGTAGCTTGGCTGTCACGAATTTAAGGATGTGTGCATTGCTTAATTGCATAATGAAGCTAGATTGTAATTTTCGCTTAGTGAATTATTATCTAGTGGATTGAGACAAGGCAGGGTTGGTGTTAATTTGGTGGCCTATGATAAGTGAAATTGCGTTTGAATCAGGGATGTCAATACGGTTTTAGTCACTGTAGCATTTAAATTAATCTATTGATTAGCATTCTGAATCTGTCTGCCAAGCCCCCTCCCTCCTGTGTTTTATTGTTGTGTTCATCTGGAAAATTGGCTCTGAATGAAAATATTGGTCGTTGGGAGACGACTTGGTTCAGTTTCATGTACTGCATTTAATATGTTTTAATTTGGTGGGGTACGGCCTCTATCAAATTTGGCGCCGTTGCCGGGGACCAATCGTTTCGTTCAAAGTAAAATTTTCAGTGTGTTTGTGTTCTGTGTTTTGGTGTGTGTGTAGTTCAAGTGTGGTTGAGTTGGTATATGTTCATTGTGATGTTAATGTTGTGTTAAGTTCAGTGTCTGTTTCCATTCCTGTGTGTTTCTGTTTAGTGTAGTGAATAGTGTCGCGGCGCGCATGAATAGTGTCATTTGTAGTAGTGAATAGTGTTTGAATAGTGTCCGAATCTGGCATTTAACTTCTGGATTTTTGTTTTGGTAGCTACGGAGCTTGTTTTAACTTTAAATTTTTTTTCTCCACTTCTAAGACGTTGAACTTGATAGGAAAAATAGCTAGAGCAATTGGTATGGTCTGAGTTAAGATATTCAAAAAAATTTTGGACTGATTTTAAGTGAAACTTCAAAGGACCATAACTTTTGCTCTGGTTATCAGGTTTTTATCTTCTCCCACGCGTATGAACTAACCCCTAAACGGAATCTGTGCCGGCACACTTTAGAGCAAACCACAGCCATTGACGGCCAAAAAAAGGGCCTGGAAAATCAAATTGCCGCTTGCGAAGTCGCCGTCCTGAACCAGATCGTCGCCGTCGCGAGCCACCTACGCGAACACAACCAGATCGGTGTTGCGAGCCACCTCCGCTGCGACAAAACCAGAGCCAGCAGATGTCTCGCGAAACCAGGCTGCCATGACGAACCACCACACGTTGACGAAGCCACGCGTTGCAGAACCACTGCGAATCAGATCGACGACGAGGGCACTTTCTGACGCGAAATCCCCATCACTGCGGCGCCGGCCACCACGCAGCCACCTGCGACGAAAAAAGCTGCCTGGAGAAGACGCGAAACCAGACGCGAACACACCTACATTGCGAGAATCCTCCACCTCCGTTCCAAACAGAACCGCAGGCCACCGTGACAGAAATCGATGTCGATTGCGCCAATGCGACAGCCACCACGGTACCTGCAAAAAACCAGACCAGACAGACCCCCGCGAAGTAACTGATGAGTCATTATTTTCTTCTATTCCACTAGCCTTTGTGCACCCATTAGACAATTGATTAGTGCTTAATTGTTCATCATTAGAGTGTTTTTCATCTGTTGGGCTTTATTGGGCCACTGTTCCGAATTTGGACTAATTTCACATCATTTGGCCTAATTTTTGTTTTTAATTATTTTTAGGTATTTGGGTGAAGCAATTTTGGACATTAATATTTAGTTGAAGAAACTTTCCACATCATTGTCACATCATTTCCATGTCATTTCCACGTCAGCAAAGTCAATGGGTCAACATTTGAGGCCCATAGTGGCATTTTTCTAATTCTGCGGCTTATAATGGTAGTTTTGTAATTCTGAGTGGCATGGGTGATATGACCACGAATTAGGTCTGCATGAGAAGAAGGCAGCCGCTCATTCATCTTCAACCTCTCTTCAAAACCTCCATTTTCGTTCTCAAGGCTTCCATGGACGTCCCCCTTGCGGTTTTTCACGTTTTTGGCTCATTTTTACTGTTTTTATGCATATTTGACAGCACCCATTGAGGGTTTTACGTTTGGAATTCGTTTTCTTGGTTGGGCAGTTCGGTTTGTGGATTTTATTGACTTGGAACAATACCCATTCATGGGGTTTTCGCATTTATATATGATAACACTGTTTTGCATTCCATTTAAGCTTTGAAATCTCAATTTTTGCTCTTAAATTGCGTTTTCAGATTTGAAGGGTTCTTGGTTCTTGGTTCTTGGTTCTGATTTTTGTGATTTCAGTTTTGAAGTGTTTAATTACTCATTTCCATGTCTAGCTAAATTCGTGTATTGACTCCTTGATGAAAAATGCAATGAAGCTTTGAGGTTGTGCTTGTTTTGTGAAATCTGCCATGTTTTTGTTCTGAATTCGTGGAATGCATGTGGTGAATCTGTCAATGCTTAATTTACAGAGTAATTGCATGTGTTTTGTTTAAGATACGTTCATGCTTAATGTATGTAGCTTGGCTGTCACGAATTTATGGATGTGTGCATTGCTTAATTGCATAATGAAGCTAGATTGTAATTTTCGCTTAGTGAATTATTATCTAGTGGATTGAGACAAGGCAGGGTTGGTGTTAATTTGGTGGCCTATGATAAGTGAAATTGCGTTTGAATCAGGGATGTCAATACGGTTTTAGTCACTGTAGCATTTAAATTAATCTATTGATTAGCATTCTGAATCTGTCTGCCAACCCCCCTCCCCCCTGTGTTTTATTGTTGTGTTCATCTGGAAAATTGGCTTTGAATGAAAATATTGGTCGTTGGGAGACGACTTGGTTCACTTTCATGTACTGCATTTAATATGTTTTAATTTGGTGGGGTACGGCCTTTATCAAATTTGGCGCCGTTCCCGGGGACCAATCGTTTCGTTCAAAGTAAAATTTTCAGTGTGTTTGTGTTCTGTGTTTTGGTGTGTGTGTAGTTCAAGTGTGGTTGAGTTGGTATATGTTCATTGTGATGTTAATGTTGTGTTAAGTTCAGTGTCTGTTTCCATTCCTGTGTGTTTCTGTTTAGTGTAGTGAATAGTGTCGCGGCGCGCATGAATAGTGTCATTTGTAGTAGTGAATAGTGTTTGAATAGTGTCCGAATCTGGCATTTAACTTCTGGATTTTTGTTTTGGTAGCTACGGAGCTTGTTTTAACTTGAAATTTTTTTCCCCACTTCTAAGACGTTGAACTTGATAGGAAAAATAGCTAGAGCAATTGGTATGGTCTGAGTTAAGAGATTCAATAAAATTTTGGACTGATTTTAAGTGAAACTTCAAAGGACCATAACTTTTGCTCTGGTTATCAGGTTTTTATCTTCTCCCACGCGCATGAACTAACCCTTAAACGAAATCTCTGCCGGCACACTTTAGAGCAAACCACAGCCATTGACGGCCAAAAAAAGGGCCTGGAAAATCAAATTGCCGCTTGCGAAGCCGCCGTCCCGAACCAGATCGCCGCCGTCGCAAGCCACCTACGCGAACACAACCAGATCGGTGTTGCGAGCCACCTCCGCTGCGACGAAACCAGAGCCAGCAGATGTCTCGCGAAACCAGGCTGCCACGACGAACCACCACACGTTGACGAAGCCACGCGTTGCAGAACCACTGCGAATCAGATCGACGACGAGGGCACTTTCTGACGCGAAATCCCCATCACTACGGTGCCGGCAACCACGCAGCCACCTGCGACGAAAAAAGCTGCCTGGAGAAGACGCGAAACCAGACGCGAACAAACCTACATTGCGAGAATCCTCCACCTCCGTTCCAAACAGAACCGCAGGCCACCGTGACAGAAATCGATGTCGATTGCGCCAATGCGACAACCACCACGGTACCTGCAAAAAACCAGACCAGACAGACCCCCGCGAAGCAACTGATGAGTCATTATTTTCTTCTATTCCACTAGCCTTTGTGCACCCATTAGACAGTTGATTAGTGCTTAATTGTTCATCATTAGAGTGTTTTTCATCTGTTGGACTTTATTGGGCCACTGTTCCGAATTTGGACTAATTTCACATTATTTGGCCTAATTTTTGTTTTTAATTATTTTTAGGTATTTGGGTGAAGCAATTTTGGAGCTTGGACATTAATATTTAGTTGAAGAAACTTTCCACATCATTGCCACATCATTTCCATGTCATTTCCACGTCAGCAAAGTCAATGGGTCAACATTTGAGGCCCATAGTGGCATTTTTGTAATTCTGCGGCTTATAATGGCAGTTTTGTAATTCTGAGTGGCATGGGTGATATCACCACGAATTAGGTCTGCATGAGAAGAAGGCAGCCGCTCGTTCATCTTCAACCTCTCTTCAAAACCTCCATTTTCGTTCTCCAAGCTTCCATGGACGTCCCCCTTGCGGTTTTTCACGTTTTTGGCTCATTTTTACCATTTTTATGCATATTTGACAGCACCCATTGAGGGTTTTACGTTTGGAATTCGTTTTCTTGGTTGGGCAGTTCGGTTTGTGGATTTTATTGACTTGAAACAATACCCATTCATGGGGTTTTCGCATTTATATATGATAACACTGTTTTGCATTCCATTTAAGCTTTGAAATCTCAATTTTTGCTCTTAAATTGCGTTTTCAGATTTGAAGGGTTCTTGGTTCTTGGTTCTTGGTTCTGATTTTTGTGATTTCGGTTTTGAAGTGTTTAATTACTCATTTCCATGTCTAGCTAAATTCGTGTATTGACTCCTTGATGAAAAATGCAATGAAGCTTTGAGGTTGTGCTTGTTTTGTGAAATCTGCCATGTTTTTGTTCTGAATTCGTGGAATGCATGTGGTGAATCTGTCAATGCTTAATTTACATAGTAATTGCATGTGTTTTGTTTAAGATACGTTCATGCTTAATGTATGTAGCTTGGCTGTCACGAATTTAAGGATGTGTGCATTACTTAATTGCATAATGAAGCTAGATTGTAATTTTCGCTTAGTGAATTATTATCTAGTGGATTGAGACAAGGCAGGGTTGGTGTTAATTTGGTGGCCTATGATAAGTGAAATTGCGTTTGAATCAGGGATGTCAATACGGTTTTAGTCACTGTAGCATTTAAATTAATCTATTGATTAGAATTCTGAATCTGTCTGCCAACCCCCCTCCCCCCTGTGTTTTATTGTTGTGTTCATCTGGAAAATTGGCTTTGAATGAAAATATTGGTCGTTGGGAGACGACTTGGTTCAGTTTCATGTACTGCATTTAATATGTTTTAATTTGGTGGGGTACGGCCTCTATCAAATTTGGCGCCGTTGCCGGGGACCAATCGTTTCGTTCAAAGTAAAATTTTCAGTGTGTTTGTGTTCTGTGTTTTGGTGTGTGTGTAGTTCAAGTGTGGTTGAGTTGGTATATGTTCATTGTGATGTTAATGTTGTGTTAAGTTCAGTGTCTGTTTCCATTCCTGTGTGTTTCTGTTTAGTGTAGTGAATAGTGTCGCGGCGCGCATGAATAATGTCATTTGTAGTAGTCAATAATGTTTGAATAGTGTCCGAATCTGGCATTTAACTTCTGGATTTTTGTTTTGGTAGCTACGGAGCTTGTTTTAACTTGAAATTTTTTTCCCCACTTCTAAGACGTTGAACTTGATAGGAAAAATAGCTAGAGCAATTGGTATGGTCTGAGTTAAGAGATTCAAAAAAATTTTGGACTGATTTTAAGTGAAACTTCAAAGGACCATAACTTTTGCTCTGGTTATCAGGTTTTTATCTTCTCCCACGCGCATGAACTAACCCTTAAACGGAATCTTTGCCAGCACACTTTAGAGCAAACCACAGCCATTGACGGCCAAAAAAAGGGCCTGGAAAATCAAATTGCCGCTTGCGAAGCCGCCGTCCCGAACCAGATCGGCGCCGTCGCGAGCCACCTACGCGAACACAACCAGATCGGTGTTACGAGCCACCTCCGCTGCGACGAAACCAGAGCCAGCAGATGTCTCGCGAAACCAGGCTGCCACGACGAACCACCACACGCTAACGAAGCCACGCGTTGCAGAACCACTGCGAATCAGATCAACGACGAGGGCACTTTCCGACGCGAAATCCCCATCACTGCGGCGCCGGCCACCACGCAGCCACCTGCGACGAAAAAAGCTGCCTGGAGAAGACGCGAAACCAGACGCGAACACACCTACATTGCGAGAATCCTCCACCTCCGTTCCAAACAGAACCGCAGGCCACCGTGACAGAAATCGATGTCGATTGCGCCAATGCGACAGCCACCACGGTACCGGCAAAAAACCAGACCAGACAGACCCCCGCGAAGCAACTGATGAGTCATTATTTTCTTCTATTCCACTAGCCTTTGTGCACCCATTAGACAGTTGATTAGTGCTTAATTGTTCATCATTAGAGTGTTTTTCATCTATTGGGCTTTATTGGGCCACTGTTCCGAATTTGGACTAATTTCACATTATTTGGCCTAATTTTTGTTTTTAATTATTTTTAGGTATTTGGGTGAAGCAATTTTGGAGCTTGGACATTAATATTTAGTTGAAGAAACTTTCCACATCATTGCCACATCATTTCCATGTCATTTCCACGTCAGCAAAGTCAATGGGTCAACATTTGAGGCCCATAGTGGCATTTTTGTAATTCTGCGGCTTATAATGGCAGTTTTGTAATTCTGAGTGGCATGGGTGATATGACCACGAATTAGGTCTGCATGAGAAGAAGGCAGCCGCTCATTCATCTTCAACCTCTCTTCAAAACCTCCATTTTCGTTCTCCAAGCTTCCATGGACGTCCCCCTTGCGGTTTTTCACGTTTTTGGCTCATTTTTACCATTTTTATGCATATTTCACAGCACCCATTGAGGGTTTTACGTTTGGAATTCGTTTTCTTGGTTGGGCAGTTCGGTTTGTTGATTTTATTGACTTGAAACAATACCCATTCATGGGGTTTTCGCATTTATATATGATAACATTGTTTTGCATTCCATTTAAGCTTTGAAATCTCAATTTTTGCTCTTAAATTGCGTTTTCAGATTTGAAGGGTTCTTGGTTCTTGGTTCTGATTTTTGTGATTTCAGTTTTGAAGTGTTTAATTACTCATTTCCATGTATAGCTAAATTCGTGTATTGACTCCTTGATGAAAAATGCAATGAAGCTTTGAGGTTGTGCTTGTTTTGTGAAATCTGCCATGTTTTTGTTCTGAATTCGTGGAATGCATGTGGTGAATCTGTCAATGCTTAATTTACATAGTAATTGCATGTGTTTTGTTTAAGATACGTTCATGCTTAATGTATGTAGCTTGGCTGTCACGAATTTAAGGATGTGTGCATTACTTAATTGCATAATGAAGCTAGATTGTAATTTTCGCTTAGTGAATTATTATCTAGTGGATTGAGACAAGGCAGGGTTGGTGTTAATTTGGTGGCCTATGATAAGTGAAATTGCGTTTGAATCAGGGATGTCAATACGGTTTTAGTCACTGTAGCATTTAAATTAATCTATTGATTAGAATTCTGAATCTGTCTGCCAACACCCCTCCCCCATGTGTTTTATTGTTGTGTTCATCTGGAAAATTGGCTTTGAATGAAAATATTGGTCGTTGGGAGACGACTTGGTTCAGTTTCATGTACTGCATTTAATATGTTTTAATTTGGTGGGGTACGGCCTCTATCAAATTTGGCGCCGTTGCCGGGGACCAATCGTTTCGTTCAAAGTAAAATTTTCAGTGTGTTTGTGTTCTGTGTTTTGGTGTGTGTGTAGTTCAAGTGTGGTTGAGTTGGTATATGTTCATTGTGATGTTAATGTTGTGTTAAGTTCAGTGTCTGTTTCCATTCCTGTGTGTTTCTGTTTAGTGTAGTGAATAGTGTCGCGGCGCGCATGAATAATGTCATTTGTAGTAGTGAATAGTGTTTGAATAGTGTCCGAATCTGGCATTTAACTTCTGGATTTTTGTTTTGGTAGCTACGGAGCTTGTTTTATCTTGAAATTTTTTTTCCCCACTTCTAAGACGTTGAACTTGATAGGAAAAATAGCTAGAGCAATTGGTATGGTCTGAGTTAAGAGATTCAAAAAAATTTTGGACTGATTTTAAGTGAAACTTCAAAGGACCATAACTTTTGCTCTGGTTATCAGGTTTTTATCTTCTCCCACACGCATGAACTAACCCCTAAACGAAATCTCTGCCGGCACACTTTAGAGCAAACCACAGCCATTAACGGCCAAAAAAAGGGCCTGGAAAATCAAATTGCCGCTTGCGAAGCCGCCGTCCCGAACCAGATCGCCGCCGTCGCGAGCCACCTACGCGAACACAACCAGATCGGTGTTGCGAGCCACCTCCGCTGTGACGAAACCAGAGCCAACAGATGTCTCGCGAAACCAGGCTGCCACGACGAACCACCACACGTTGACGAAGCCACGCGTTGCAGAACCACTGCGAATCAGATCGATGACGAGGGCACTTTCTGACGCGAAATCCCCATCACTACAGCGCCGGCCATCACGCAGCCACCTGCGACGAAAAAAGCTGCCTGGAGAAGACGCGAAACCAGACGCGAACACACCTACATTGCGAGAATCCTCCACCTCCGTTCCAAACAGAACCGCAGGCCACCGTGACAGAAATCGATGTCGATTGCGCCAATGCGACAGCCACCACGGTACCTGCAAAAAACCAGACCAGACAGACCCCCGCGAAGCAACTGATGAGTCATTATTTTCTTCTATTCCACTAGCCTTTGTGCACCCAATAGACAGTTGATTAGTGCTTAATTGTTCATCATTAGAGTGTTTTTCATCTGTTGGGCTTTATTGGGCCACTGTTCCGAATTTGGACTAATTTCACAATATTTGGCCTAATTTTTGTTTTTAATTATTTTTAGGTATTTGGGTGAAGCAATTTTGGAGCTTGGACATTAATATTTAGTTGAAGAAACTTTCCACATCATTGCCACATCATTTCCATGTCATTTCCACGTCAGCAAAGTCAATGCGTCAACATTTGAGGCCCATAGTGGCATTTTTGTAATTCTGCGGCTTATAATGGCAGTTTTGTAATTCTGAGTGGCATGGGTGATATGACCACGAATTAGGTCTGCATGAGAAGAAGGCAGCCGCTCATTCATCTTCAACCTCTCTTCAAAACCTCCATTTTCGTTCTCCAAGCTTCCATGGACGTCCCCCTTGCGGTTTTTCACGTTTTTGGCTCATTTTTACCGTTTTTATGCATATTTGACAGCACCCATTGAGGGTTTTACATTTGGAATTCGTTTTCTTGGTTGGGCAGTTCGGTTTGTGGATTTTATTGACTTGAAACAATACCCATTCATGGGGTTTTCGCATTTATATATGATAACACTGTTTTGCATTCCATTTAAGCTTTGAAATCTCAATTTTTGCTCTTAAATTGCGTTTTCAGATTTGAAGGGTTCTTGGTTCTTGGTTCTTGGTTCTGATTTTTGTGATTTCAGTTTTGAAGTGTTTAATTACTCATTTCCATGTCTAGCTAAATTCGTGTATTGACTCCTTGATGAAAAATGCAATGAAACTTTGAGGTTGTGCTTGTTTTGTGAAATCTGCCATGTTTTTGTTCTGAATTCGTGGAATGCATGTGGTGAATCTGTCAATGCTTAATTTACAGAGTAATTGCATGTTTTTTGTTTAAGATACGTTCATGCTTAATGTATGTAGCTTGGTTGTCACGAATTTAAGGATGTGTGCATTGCTTAATTGCATAATGAAGCTAGATTGTAATTTTCGCTTAGTGAATTATTATCTAGTGGATTGAGACAAGGCAGGGTTGGTGTTAATTTGGTGGCCTATGATAAGTGAAATTGCGTTTGAATCAGGGATGTCAATACGGTTTTAGTCACTGTAGCATTTAAATTAATCTATTGATTAGCATTCTGAATCTGTCTGCCAACCCCCCTCCCCCCTGTGTTTTATTGTTGTGTTCATCTGGAAAATTGGCTTTGAATGAAAATATTGGTCGTTGGGAGACGACTTGGTTCACTTTCATGTACTGCATTTAATATGTTTTAATTTGGTGGGGTACGGCCTCTATCAAATTTGGCGCCGTTGCCGGGGACCAATCGTTTCGTTCAAAGTAAAATTTTCAGTGTGTTTGTGTTCTGTGTTTTGGTGTGTGTGTGTAGTTCAAGTGTGGTTGAGTTGGTATATGTTCATTGTGATGTTAATGTTGTGTTAAGTTCAGTGTCTGTTTCCATTCCTGTGTGTTTCTGTTTAGTGTAGTGAATAGTGTCGCGCCGCATGAATAGTGTCATTTGTAGTAGTGAATAGTGTTTGAATAGTGTCCGAATCTTGCATTTAACTTCTGGATTTTTGTTTTGGTAGCTACGGAGCTTGTTTTAACTTGAAATTTTTTTCCCCACTTCTAAGACGTTGAACTTGATAGGAAAAATAGCTAGAGCAATTGGTATGGTCTGAGTTAAGAGATTCAAAAAAAATTTGGACTGATTTTAAGTGAAACTTCAAAGGACCATAACTTTTGCTCTGGTTATCAGGTTTTTATGTTCTCCCACGCGCATGAACTAACCCCTAAACGGAATCTCTGCCGGCACACTTTAGAGCAAACCACAGCCATTGACAGCCAAAAAAAGGACCTGGAAAATCAAATTGCCGCTTGCGAAGCCGCCGTCCCGAACCAGATCGCCGCCGTCGCGAGCCACCTACGCGAACACAACCAGGTCGGTGTTGTGAGCCACCTCCGCTGCGACGAAACCAGAGCCAACAAATGTCTCGCGAAACCAGGCTGCCACGACGAACCACCACACGTTGACGAAGCCACGCGTTGCAGAACCACTGCGAATCAGATCGACGACGAGGGCACTTTCTGACGCGAAATCCCCATCACTGCGGCGCCGGCCACCACGCAGCCACCTGCGACGAAAAAAGCTGCCTGGAGAAGACGCGAAACCAGACGCGAACACACCTACATTGCGAGAATCCTCCACCTCCGTTCCAAACAGAACCGCAGGCCACCGTGACAGAAATCGATGTCGATTGCGCCAATGCGACAGCCACCACGGTACCTGCAAAAAACCAGACCAGACAGACCCCCGCGAAGCAAATGATGAGTCATTATTTTCTTCTATTCCACTAGCCTTTGTGCACCCATTAGACAGTTGATTAGTGCTTAATTGTTCATCATTAGAGTGTTTTTCATCTGTTGGGCTTTATTGGGCCACTGTTCCGAATTTGGACTAATTTCACAATATTTGGCCTAATTTTTGTTTTTAATTATTTTTAGGTATTTGGGTGAAGCAATTTTGGAGCTTGGACATTAATATTTAGTTCAAGAAACTTTCCACATCATTGCCACATCATTTCCAAGTCATTTGCACGTCAGCAAAGTCAATGCGTCAACATTTGAGGCCCATAGTGGCATTTTTGTAATTCTGCGGCTTATAATGGCAGTTTTGTAATTCTGAGTGGCATGGGTGATATGACCACGAATTAGGTCTGCATGAGAAGAAGGCAGCCGCTCATTCATCTTCAACCTCTCTTCAAAACCTCCATTTTTGTTCTCCAAGCTTCCATGGACGTCCCCCTTGCGGTTTTTCACGTTTTTGGCTCATTTTTACCGTTTTTATGCATATTTGACAGCACCCATTGAGGGTTTTACATTTGGAATTCGTTTTCTTGGTTGGGCAGTTCGGTTTGTGGATTTTATTGACTTGGAACAATACCCATTCATGGGGTTTTCGCATTTATATATGATAACACTGTTTTGCATTCCATTTAAGCTTTGAAATCCCAATTTTTGCTCTTAAATTGCGTTTTCAGATTTGAAGGGTTTTTGGTTCTTGGTTCTTGGTTCTGATTTTTGTGATTTCAGTTTTGAAGTGTTTAATTACTCATTTCCATGTCTACCTAATTCGTGTATTGACTCCTTGATGAAGAATGCAATGAAGCTTTGAGGTTGTGCTTGTTTTGTGAAATCTGCCATGTTTTTGTTCTGAATTCGTGGAATGCATGTGGTGAATCTGTCAATGCTTAATTTACAGAGTAATTGCATGTTTTTTGTTTAAGATACGTTCATGCTTAATGTATGTAGCTTGGTTGTCACGAATTTAAGGATGTGTGCATTGCTTAATTGCATAATGAAGCTAGATTGTAATTTTCGCTTAGTGAATTATTATCTAGTGGATTGAGACAAGGCAGGGTTGGTGTTAATTTGGTGGCCTATGATAAGTGAAATTGCGTTTGAATCAGGGATGTCAATACGGTTTTAGTCACTGTAGCATTTAAATTAATCTATTGATTAGCATTCTGAATCTGTCTGCCAACCCCCCTCCCCCCTGTGTTTTATTGTTGTGTTCATCTGGAAAATTGGCTTTGAATGAAAATATTGGTCGTTGGGAGACGACTTGGTTCACTTTCATGTACTGCATTTAATATGTTTTAATTTGGTGGGGTACGGCCTCTATCAAATTTGGCGCCGTTGCCGGGGACCAATCGTTTCGTTCAAAGTAAAATTTTCAGTGTGTTTGTGTTCTGTGTTTTGGTGTGTGTGTGTAGTTCAAGTGTGGTTGAGTTGGTATATGTTCATTGTGATGTTAATGTTGTGTTAAGTTCAGTGTCTGTTTCCATTCCTGTGTGTTTCTGTTTAGTGTAGTGAATAGTGTCGCGGCGCGCATGAATAGTGTCATTTGTAGTAGTGAATAGTGTTTGAATAGTGTCCGAATCTTGCATTTAACTTCTGGATTTTTGTTTTGGTAGCTACGGAGCTTGTTTTAACTTGAAATTTTTTTCCCCACTTCTAAGACGTTGAACTTGATAGGAAAAATAGCTAGAGCAATTGGTATGGTCTGAGTTAAGATATTCAAAAAAATTTTGGACTGATTTTAAGTGAAACTTCAAAGGACCATAACTTTTGCTCTGGTTATCAGGTTTTTATGTTCTCCCACGCGCATGAACTAACCCCTAAACGGAATCTCTGCCGGCACACTTTAGAGCAAACCACAGCCATTGACAGCCAAAAAAAGGGCCTGGAAAATCAAATTGCCGCTTGCGAAGCCGCCGTCCCGAACCAGATCGCCGCCGTCGCGAGCCACCTACGCGAACACAACCAGGTCGGTGTTGTGAGCCACCTCCGCTGCGACGAAACCAGAGCCAACAAATGTCTCGCGAAACCAGGCTGCCACGACGAACCACCACACGTTGACGAAGCCACGCGTTGCAGAACCACTGCGAATCAGATCGACGACGAGGGCACTTTCTGACGCGAAATCCCCATCACTGCGGCGCCGGCCACCACGCAGCCACTTGCGACGAAAAAAGCTGCCTGGAGAAGACGCGAAACCAGACGCGAACACACCTACATTGCGAGAATCCTCCACCTCCGTTCCAAACAGAACCGCAGGCCACCGTGACAGAAATCGATGTCGATTGCGCCAATGCGACAGCCACCACGGTACCTGCAAAAAACCAGACCAGACAGACCCCCGCGAAGCAAATGATGAGTCATTATTTTCTTCTATTCCACTAGCCTTTGTGCACCCATTAGACAGTTGATTAGTGCTTAATTGTTCATCATTAGAGTGTTTTTCATCTGTTGGGCTTTATTGGGCCACTGTTCCGAATTTGGACTAATTTCACAATATTTGGCCTAATTTTTGTTTTTAATTATTTTTAGGTATTTGGGTGAAGCAATTTTGGAGCTTGGACATTAATATTTAGTTGAAGAAACTTTCCACATCATTGCCACATCATTTCCAAGTCATTTGCACGTCAGCAAAGTCAATGCGTCAACATTTGAGGCCCATAGTGGCATTTTTGTAATTCTGCGGCTTATAATGGCAGTTTTGTAATTCTGAGTGGCATGGGTGATATGACCACGAATTAGGTCTGCATGAGAAGAAGGCAGCCGCTCATTCATCTTCAACCTCTCTTCAAAACCTCCATTTTTGTTCTCCAAGCTTCCATGGACGTCCCCCTTGCGGTTTTTCACGTTTTTGGCTCATTTTTACCGTTTTTATGCATATTTGACAGCACCCATTGAGGGTTTTACATTTGGAATTCGTTTTCTTGGTTGGGCAGTTCGGTTTGTGGATTTTATTGACTTGGAACAATACCCATTCATGGGGTTTTCGCATTTATATATGATAACACTGTTTTGCATTCCATTTAAGCTTTGAAATCCCAATTTTTGCTCTTAAATTGCGTTTTCAGATTTGAAGGGTTTTTGGTTCTTGGTTCTTGGTTCTGATTTTTGTGATTTCAGTTTTGAAGTGTTTAATTACTCATTTCCATGTCTACCTAATTCGTGTATTGACTCCTTGATGAAGAATGCAATGAAGCTTTGAGGTTGTGCTTGTTTTGTGAAATCTGCCATGTTTTTGTTCTGAATTCGTGGAATGCATGTGGTGAATCTGTCAATGCTTAATTTACAGAGTAATTGCATGTGTTTTGTTTAAGATACGTTCATGCTTAACGTATGTAGCTTGGCTGTCACGAATTTAAGGATGTGTGCATTGCTTAATTGCATAATGAAGCTAGATTGTAATTTTCGCTTAGTGAATTATTATCTAGTGGATTGAGACAAGGCAGGGTTGGTGTTAATTTGGTGGCCTATGATAAGTGAAATTGCGTTTGAATCAGGGATGTCAATACGGTTTTAGTCACTGTAGCATTTAAATTAATCTATTGATTAACATTCTGAATCTGTCTGCCAACCCCCCTCCCCCCTGTGTTTTATTGTTGTGTTCATCTGGAAAATTGGCTTTGAATGAAAATATTGGTCGTTGGGAGACGACTTGGTTCACTTTCATGTACTGCATTTAATATGTTTTAATTTGGTGGGGTACGGCCTCTATCAAATTTGGCGCCGTTGTCGGGGACCAATCGCTTCGTTCAAAGTAAAATTTTCAGTGTGTTTGTGTTCTGTGTTTTGGTGTGTGTGTAGTTCAAGTGTGGTTGAGTTGGTATATGTTCATTGTGATGTTAACGTTGTGTTAAGTTCAGTGTCTGTTTGCATTCCTGTGTGTTTCTGTTTAGTGTAGTGAATAGTGTCGCGGCGCGCATGAATAGTGTCATTTGTAGTAGTGAATAGTGTTTGAATAGTGTCCGAATCTGGCATTTAACTTCTGGATTTTTGTTTTGGTAGCTACGGAGCTTGTTTTAACTTGAAATTTTTTTCCCCACTTCTAAGACGTTGAACTTGATAGGAAAAATAGCTAGAGCAATTGGTATGGTCTGAGTTAAGAGATTCAAAAAAATTTTGGACTGATTTTAAGTGAAACTTCAAAGGACCATAACTTTTGCTCTAGTTATCAGGTTTTTATCTTCTCCCACGCGCATGAACTAACCCCTAAACGGAATCTCTGCCGGCACACTTTAGAGCAAACCACAGCCATTGACGGCCAAAAAAAGGGCCTGGAAAATCAAATTGCCGCTTGCGAAGCCGCCGTCCCGAACCAGATCGCCGCCGTCGCGAGCCACCTACGCGAACACAACCAGATTGGTGTTGCGAGCCACCTCCGCTGCGACGAAACCAGAGCCAGCAGATGTCTCGCGAAACCAGGCTGCCACGACGAACCACCACACGTTGACGAAGCCACGCGTTGCAGAACCACTGCGAATCAGATCGACGACGAGGGCACTTTCTGACGCGAAATCCCCATCACTGCGGCGCCGGCCACCACGCAGCCACCTACGACGAAAAAAGCTGCCCGGAGAAGACGCGAAACCAGACGCGAACACACCTACATTGCGAGAATCCTCCACCTCCGTTCCAAACAGAACCGCAGGCCACCGTGACAGAAATCCATGTCGATTGCGCCAATGCGACAGCCACCACGGTACCTGCAAAAAACCAGACCAGACAGACCCCCGCGAAGCAACTGATGAGTCATTATTTTCTTCTATTCCACTAGCCTTTGTGCACCCATTAGACAGTTGATTAGTGCTTAATTGTTCATCATTAGAGTGTTTTTCATCTGTTGGGCTTTATTGGGCCACTGTTCCGAATTTGGACTAATTTCACATTATTTGGCCTAATTTTTGTTTTTAATTATTTTTAGGTATTTGGGTGAAGCAATTTTGGAGCTTGGACATTAATATTTAGTTCAAGAAACTTTCCACATCATTGCCACATCATTTCCATGTCATTTCCACGTCAGCAAAGTCAATGGGTCAACATTTGAGGCCCATAGTGGCATTTTTGTAATTCTGCGGCTTATAATGGCAGTTTTGTAATTCTGAGTGGCATGGGTGATATGACCACGAATTAGGTCTGCATGAGAAGAAGGCAGCCGCTCATTCATCTTCAACCTCTCTTCAAAACCTCCATTTTCGTTCTCCAAGCTTCCATGGACGTGCCCTTTGCGGTTTTTCACGTTTTTGGCTCATTTTTACCGTTTTTATGCATATTTGACAGCACCCATTGAGGGTTTTACGTTTCGAATTCGTTTTCTTGGTTGGGCAGTTCGGTTTGTGGATTTTATTGACTTGGAACAATACCTATTCATGGGGTTTTCGCATTTATATATGATAACACTGTTTTGCATTCCATTTAAGCTTTGAAATCTCAATTTTTGCTCTTAAATTGCGTTTTCAGATTTGAAGGGTTCTTGGTTCTTGGTTCTTGGTTCTGAATTTTGTGATTTCAGTTTTGAAGTGTTTAATTACTCATTTCCATGTCTAGCTAAATTCGTGTATTGACTCCTTGATGAAAAATGCAATGAAGCTTTGAGGTTGTGCTTGTTTTGTGAAATCTGCCATGTTTTTGTTCTGAATTCGTGGAATGCATGTGGTGAATCTGTCAATGCTAAATTTACAGAGTAATTGCATGTGTTTTGTTTAAGATACGTTCATGCTTAATGTATGTAGCTTGGCTGTCACGAATTTAAGGATGTGTTCATTGCTTAATTGCATAATGAAGCTAGATTGTAATTTTTGCTTAGTGAATTATTATCTAGTGGATTGAGACAAGGCAGGGTTGGTGTTAATTTGGTGGCCTATGATAAGCGAAATTGCGTTTGAATCAGCGATGTCAATACGGTTTTAGTCATTGTAGCATTTAAATTAATCTATTGATTAGCATTTTGAATCTGTCTGCCAACCCCCCTCCCCCCTGTGTTTTATTGTTGTGTTCATCTGGAAAATTGGCTTTGAATGAAAATATTGGTCGTTGGGAGACGACTTTGTTCACTTTCATGTACTGCATTTAATATGTTTTAATTTGGTGGGGTACGGCCTCTATCAAATTTGGCGCCGTTGCCGGGGACCAATCGCTTCGTTCAAAGTAAAATTTTCATTGTGTTTGTGTTCTGTGTTTTGGTGTGTGTGTAGTTCAAGTGTGGTTGAGTTGGTATATGTTCATTGTGATGTTAACGTTGTGTTAAGTTCAGTGTCTGTTTCCATTCCTGTGTGTTTCTGTTTAGTGTAGTTAATAGTGTCGCGGCGCGCATGAATAGTGTCATTTGTAGTAGTGAATAGTGTTTGAATAGTGTCCGAATCTGGCATTTGACTTTTGGATTTTTGTTTTGGTAGCTACGGAGCTTGTTTTAACTTGAAATTTTTTTCCCCACTTCTAAGACGTTGAACTTGATAGGAAAAATAGCTAGAGCAATTGGTATGGTCTGAGTTAAGAGATTCAAAAAAATTTTGGACTGATTTTAAGTGAAACTTCAAAGGACCATAACTTTTGCTCTGGTTATCAGGTTTTTATCTTCTCCCACGCGCATGAACTAACCCCTAAACGGAATCTCTGCCGGTACACTTTAGAGCAAACCACAGCCATTGACGGCCAAAAAAAGGGCCTGGAAAAGCAAATTGCCGCTTGCGAAGCCGCCGTCCCGAACCAGATCGCCGCCGTCGCGAGCCACCTACGCGAACACAACCAGATCGGTGTTGCGAGCCACCTCCGCTGCGACGAAACCAGAGCCAGCAGATGTCTCGCGAAACCAGGCTGCCACGACGAACCACCACACGTTGACGAAGCCACGCGTTGCAGAACCACTGCGAATCAGATCGACGACGAGGGCACTTTCTGACGCGAAATCCCCATCACTGCGGCGCCGGCCACCACGCAGCCACCTGCGACGAAAAAAGCTGCCTGGAGAAGACGCGAAACCAGACGCGAAACCAGACGCGAACACACCTACATTGCGAGAATCCTCCACCTCCGTTCCAAACAGAACCGCAGGCCACCGTGACAGAAATCCATGTCGATTGCGCCAATGCGACAGCCACCACGGTACCTGCAAAAAACCAGACCAGACAGACCCCCGCGAAGCAACTGATGAGTCATTATTTTCTTCTATTCCACTAGCCTTTGTGCACCCATTAGACAGTTGATTAGTGCTTAATTGTTCATCATTAGAGTGTTTTTCATCTGTTGGGCTTTATTGGGCCACTGTTCCGAATTTGGACTAATTTCACATTATTTGGCCTAATTTTTGTTTTTAATTATTTTTAGGTATTTGGGTGAAGCAATTTTGGAGCTTGGACATTAATATTTAGTTCAAGAAACTTTCCACATCATTGCCACATCATTTCCATGTCATTTCCACGTCAACAAAGTCAATGGGTCAACATTTGAGGCCCAGAGTGGCATTTTTGTAATTTTGTGGCTTATAATGGCAGTTTTGTAATTCTGAGTGGCATGGGTGATATGACCACGAGTTAGGTCTGCATGAGAAGAAGGCAGCCGCTCATTCATCTTCAACCTCTCTTCAAAACCTCCATTTTCGTTCTCCAAGCTTCCATGGACGTGCCCTTTGCGGTTTTTCACGTTTTTGGCTCATTTTTACCGTTTTTATGCATATTTGACAGCACCCATTGAGGGTTTTACGTTTCGAATTCGTTTTCTTGGTTGGGCAGTTCGGTTTGTGGATTTTATTGACTTGGAACAATACCCATTCATGGGGTTTTCGCATTTATATATGATAACACTGTTTTGCATTCCATTTAAGCTTTGAAATCTCAATTTTTGCTCTTAAATTGCGTTTTCAGATTTGAAGGGTTCTTGGTTCTTGGTTCTTGGTTCTGATTTTTGTGATTTCAGTTTTGAAGTGTTTAATTACTCATTTCCATGTCTAGCTAAATTCGTGTATTGACTCCTTGATGAAAAATGCAATGAAGCTTTGAGGTTGTGCTTGTTTTGTGAAATCTGCCATGTTTTTGTTCTGAATTCGTGGAATGCATGTGGTGAATCTGTCAATGCTTAATTTACAGAGTAATTGCATGTGTTTTGTTTAAGATACGTTCATGCTTAATGTATGTAGCTTGGCTGTCACGAATTTAAGGATGTGTTCATTGCTTAATTGCATAATGAAGCTAGATTGTAATTTTCGCTTAGTGAATTATTATCTAGTGGATTGAGACAAGGCAGGGTTGGTGTTAATTTGGTGGCCTATGATAAGCGAAATTGCGTTTGAATCAGCGATGTCAATACGGTTTTAGTCATTGTAGCATTTAAATTAATCTATTGATTAGCATTTTGAATCTGTCTGCCAACCCCCTTCCCCCTTGTGTTTTATTGTTGTGTTCATCTGGAAAATTGGCTTTGAATGAAAATATTGGTCGTTGGGAGACGACTTTGTTCACTTTCATGTACTGCATTTAATATGTTTTAATTTGGTGCGGTACGACCTCTATCAAATTTGGCGCCGTTGCCGGGGACCAATCGCTTCGTTCAAAGTAAAATTTTCAGTATGTTTGTGTTCTGTGTTTTGGTGTGTGTGTAGTTCAAGTGTGGTTGAGTTGGTATATGTTCATTGTGATGTTAACGTTGTGTTAAGTTCAGTGTCTGTTTCCATTCCTGTGTGTTTCTGTTTAGTGTAGTGAATAGTGTCGCGGCGCGCATGAATAGTGTCATTTGTAGTAGTGAATAGTGTTTGAATAGTGTCCGAATCTGGCATTTAACTTCTGGATTTTTGTTTTGGTAGCTACGGAGCTTGTTTTAACTTGAAATTTTTTTCCCCACTTCTAAGACGTTGAACTTGATAGGAAAAATAGCTAGAGCAATTGGTATGGTCTGAGTTAAGAGATTCAAAAAAATTTTGGACTGATTTTAAGTGAAACTTCAAAGGACCATAACTTTTGCTCTGGTTATCAGGTTTTTATCTTCTCCCACGCGCATGAACTAACCCCTAAACGGAATCTCTGCCGGCACACTTTAGAGCAAACCACAGCAATTGACGGCCAAAAAAAGGGCCTGGAAAATCAAATTGCCGCTTGCGAAGCCGCCAACGCGAGCCACCTACGCGAACACAACCAGATTGGTGTTGCGAGCCACCTCCGCTGCGACGAAACCAGAGCCAGCAGATGTCTCGCGAAACCAGGCTGCCACGACGAACCACCACACGCTAACGAAGCCACGCGTTGCAGAACCACTGCGAATCAGATTGACGACGAGGGCACTTTCTGACGCGAAATCCCCATCACTGCGGCGCCGGCCACCACGCAGCCACCTGCGACGAAAAAAGCTGCCTGGAGAAGACGCGAAACCAGACGCGAACACACCTACATTGCGAGAA
Organism: Vigna unguiculata; assembly: GCF_037176805.1. Classification (NCBI taxonomy): domain Eukaryota; kingdom Viridiplantae; phylum Streptophyta; class Magnoliopsida; order Fabales; family Fabaceae; genus Vigna; species Vigna unguiculata. The sequence goes on along the minus strand of NC_140792.1, from coordinate 36,541,179 downwards.
TCCTCCACCTCCGTTCCAAACAGAACCGCAGGCCACCGTGACAGAAATCGATGTCGATTGCGCCAATGCGACAGCCACCACGGTACCTGCAAAAAACCAGACCAGACAGACCCCCGCGAAGCAACTGATGAGTCATTATTTTCTTCTTTTCCACTAGCCTTTGTGCACCCATTAGACAGTTGATTAGTGCTTAATTGTTCATCATTAGAGTGTTTTTCATCTGTTGGGCTTTATTGGGCCACTGTTCCGAATTTGGACTAATTTCACATTATTTGGCCTAATTTTTGTTTTTAATTATTTTTAGGTATTTGGGTGAAGCAATTTTGGAGCTTGGACATTAATATTTAGTTCAAGAAACTTTCCACATCATTGCCACATCATTTCCATGTCATTTCCACGTCAGCAAAGTCAATGGGTCAACATTTGAGGCCCATAGTGGCATTTTTGTAATTCTGCGGCTTATAATGGCAGTTTTGTAATTCTGAGTGGCATGGGTGATATGACCACGAATTAGGTCTGCATGAGAAGAAGGCAGCCGCTCATTCATCTTCAACCTCTCTTCAAAACCTCCATTTTCGTTCTCCAAGCTTCCATGGACGTGCCCTTTGCGGTTTTTCACGTTTTTGGCTCATTTTTACCGTTTTTATGCATATTTGACAGCACCCATTGAGGGTTTTACGTTTCGAATTCGTTTTCTTGGTTGGGCAGTTCGGTTTGTGGATTTTATTGACTTGGAACAATACCCATTCATGGGGTTTTCGCATTTATATATGATAACACTGTTTTGCATTCCATTTAAGCTTTGAAATCTCAATTTTTGCTCTTAAATTGCGTTTTCAGATTTGAAGGGTTCTTGGTTCTTGGTTCTTGGTTCTGAATTTTGTGATTTCAGTTTTGAAGTGTTTAATTACTCATTTCCATGTCTAGCTAAATTCGTGTATTGACTCCTTGATGAAAAATGCAATGAAGCTTTGAGGTTGTGCTTGTTTTGTGAAATCTGCCATGTTTTTGTTCTGAATTCGTGGAATGCATGTGGTGAATCTGTCAATGCTAAATTTACAGAGTAATTGCATGTGTTTTGTTTAAGATACGTTCATGCTTAATGTATGTAGCTTGGCTGTCACGAATTTAAGGATGTGTTCATTGCTTAACTGCATAATGAAGCTAGATTGTAATTTTCGCTTAGTGAATTATTATCTAGTGGATTGAGACAAGGCAGGGTTGGTGTTAATTTGGTGGCCTATGATAAGCGAAATTGCGTTTGAATCAGCGATGTCAATACGGTTTTCGTCATTGTAGCATTTAAATTAATCTATTGATTAGCATTTTGAATCTGTCTGCCAACCCCCCTCCCCCCTGTGTTTTATTGTTGTGTTCATCTGGAAAATTGGCTTTGAATGAAAATATTGGTCGTTGGGAGACGACTTTGTTCACTTTCATGTACTGCATTTAATATGTTTTAATTTGGTGGGGTACGGCCTCTATCAAATTTGGCGCCGTTGCCGGGGACCAATCGCTTCGTTCAAAGTAAAATTTTCATTGTGTTTGTGTTCTGTGTTTTGGTGTGTGTGTAGTTCAAGTGTGGTTGAGTTGGTATATGTTCATTGTGATGTTAACGTTGTGTTAAGTTCAGTGTCTGTTTCCATTCCTGTGTGTTTCTGTTTAGTGTAGTGAATAGTGTCGCGGCGCGCATGAATAGTGTCATTTGTAGTAGTGAATAGTGTTTGAATAGTGTCCGAATCTGGCATTTAACTTCTGGATTTTTGTTTTGGTAGCTACGGAGCTTGTTTTAACTTGAAATTTTTTTCCCCACTTCTAAGACGTTGAACTTGATAGGAAAAATAGCTAGAGCAATTGGTATGGTCTGAGTTAAGAGATTCAAAAAAATTTTGGACTGATTTTAAGTGAAACTTCAAAGGACCATAACTTTTGCTCTGGTTATCAGGTTTTTATCTTCTCCCACGCGCATGAACTAACCCCTAAACGGAATCTCTGCCGGCACACTTTAGAGCAAACCACAACCATTGACGGCCAAAAAAAGGGCCTGGAAAATCAAATTGCCGCTTGCGAAGCCGCCGTCCCGAACCACATCGCCGCCGTCGCGAGCCACCTACGCGAACACAACCAGATCGGTGTTGCGAGCCACCTCCGCTGCGACGAAACCAGAGCCAGCAGATGTCTCGCGAAACCAGGCTGCCACGACGAACCACCACACGTTGACGAAGCCACGCGTTGTAGAACCACTGCGAATCAGATCGACGACGAGGGCACTTTCTGACGCGAAATTCCCATCACTGCGGCGCCGGCAACCACGCAGCCACCTGCGACGAAAAAAGCTGCCTGGAGAAGACGCGAAACCAGACGCGAACACACCTACATTGCGAGAATCCTCCACCTCCGTTCCAAACAGAACCGCAGGCCACCGTGACAGAAATCGATGTCGATTGCGCCAATGCGACAGCCACCACGGTACCTGCAAAAAACCAGACCACACAGACCCCCGCGAAGCAACTGATGAGTCATTATTTTCTTCTATTCCACTAGCCTTTGTGCACCCATTAGACAGTTGATTAGTGCTTAATTGTTCATCATTAGAGTCTTTTTCATCTGTTGGCTTTATTGGGCCACTGTTCCGAATTTGGACTAATTTCACATTATTTGGCCTAATTTTTGTTTTTAATTATTTTTAGGTATTTGGGTGAAGCAATTTTGGAGCTTGGACATTAATATTTAGTTCAAGAAACTTTCCACATCATTGCCACATCATTTCCATGTCATTTCCACGTCAGCAAAGTCAATGGGTCAACATTTGAGGCCCATAGTGGCATTTTTGTAATTCTGCGGCTTATAATGGCAGTTTTGTAATTCTGAGTGGCATGGGTGATATGACCACGAATTAGGTCTGCATGAGAAGAAGGCAGCCGCCCATTCATCTTCAACCTCTCTTCAAAACCTCCATTTTCGTTCTCCAAGCTTCCATGGACGTCCCCCTTGCGGTTTTTCACGTTTTTGGCTCATTTTTACCGTTTTTATGCATATTTGACAGCACCCATTGAGGATTTTACGTTTGGAATTCGTTTTCTTGGTTGGGCAGTTCGGTTTGTGGATTTTATTGACTTGGAACAATACCCATTCATGGGGTTTTCGCATTTATATATGATAACACTGTTTTGTATTCCATTTAAGCTTTGAAATCTCAATTTTTGCTCTTAAATTGCGTTTTCAGATTTGAAGGGTTCTTGGTTCTTGGTTCTTGGTTCTGATTTTTGTGATTTCAGTTTTGAAGTGTTTAATTACTCATTTCCATGTCTAGCTAAATTTGTGTATTGACTCCTTGATGAAAAATGCAATGAAGCTTTGAGGTTGTGCTTGTTTTGTGAAATCTGCCATGTTTTTGTTCTGAATTCGTGGAATGCATGTGGTGAATCTGTCAATGCTTAATTTACAGAGTAATTGCATGTGTTTTGTTTAAGATACGTTCATGCTTAATGTATGTAGCTTGGCTGTCACGAATTTAAGGATGTGTGCATTGCTTAATTACATAATGAAGCTAGATTGTAATTTTCGCTTAGTGAATTATTATCTAGTGGATTGAGACAAGGCATGGTTGGTGTTAATTTGGTGGCCTATGATAAGTGAAATTGCGTTTGAATCAGGGATGTCAATACGGTTTTAGTCACTGTAGCATTTAAATTAATCTATTGATTAGCATTCTGAATCTGTCTGCCAACCCCCCTCCCCCCTGTGTTTTATTGTTGTGTTCATCTGGAAAATTGGCTTTGAATGAAAATATTGGTCGTTGGGAGACGACTTGGTTCACTTTCATGTACTGCATTTAATATGTTTTAATTTGGTGGGGTACGGCCTCTATCAAATTTGGCGCCGTTGTCGGGGACCAATCGTTTCGTTCAAAGTAAAATTTTCAGTGTGTGTGTAGTTCAAGTGTGGTTGAGTTGGTATATGTTCATTGTGATGTTAATGTTGTGTTAAGTTCAGTGTTTGTTTCCATTCCTGTGTGTTTCTGTTTAGTGTAGTGAATAGTGTCGCGGCGCGCATGAATAGTGTCATTTGTAGTAGTGAATAGTGTTTGAATAGTGTCCGAATCTGGCATTTAACTTCTGGATTTTTGTTTTGGTAGCTACGGAGCTTGTTTTAACTTGAAATTTTTTTCCCCACTTCTAAGACGTTGAACTTGATAGGAAAAATAGCTAGAGCAATTGGTATGGTCTGAGTTAAGAGATTCAAAAAAATTTTGGACTGATTTTAAGTGAAACTTCAAAGGACCATAACTTTTGCTCTGGTTATCAGGTTTTTATCTTCTCCCACGCGCATGAACTAACCCCTAAACGAAATCTCTGCCGGCACACTTTAGAGCAAACCACAGCCATTGACGGCCAAAAAAAGGGCCTGGAAAATCAAATTGCCGCTTGCGAAGCCGCCAACGCGAGCCACCTACGCGAACACAACCAGATCGGTGTTGCGAGCCACCACCGCTGCGACGAAACCAGAGCCAGCAGATGTCGCGAAACCAGGCTGCCACGACGAACCACCACACGTTGACGAAGCCACGCGTTGCAGAACCACTGCGAATCAGATTGACGACGAGGGCACTTTCTGACGCGAAATCCCCATCACTGCGGCGCCGGCCACCACGCAGCCACCTGCGACGAAAAAAGCTGCCTGGAGAAGACGCGAAACCAGACGCGAACACACCTACATTGCGAGAATCCTCCACCTCCGTTCCAAACAGAACCGCAGGCCACCGTGACAGAAATCGATGTCGATTGCGCCAATGCGACAGCCACCACGGTACCTGCAAAAAACCAGACCAGATAGACCCCCGCGAAGCAACTGATGAGTCATTATTTTCTTCTATTCCACTAGCCTTTGTGCACCCATTAGACAGTTGATTAGTGCTTAATTGTTCATCATTAGAGTGTTTTTCATCTGTTGGGCTTTATTGGGCCACTGTTCCGAATTTGGACTAATTTCACATTATGTGGCCTAATTTTTGTTTTTAATTATTTTTAGGTATTTGGGTGAAGCAATTTTGGAGCTTGGACATTAATATTTAGTTCAAGAAACTTTCCACATCATTGCCACATCATTTCCATGTCATTTCCACGTCAGCAAAGTCAATGGGTCAACATTTGAGGCCCATAGTGGCATTTTTGTAATTCTGCGGCTTATAATGGCAGTTTTGTAATTCTGAGTGGCATGGGTGATATGACCACGAATTAGGTCTGCATGAGAAGAAGGCAGCCGCTCATTCATCTTCAACCTCTCTTCAAAACCTCCATTTTCGTTCTCCAAGCTTCCATGGACGTCCCCCTTGCGGTTTTTCACGTTTTTGGCTCATTTTTACCGTTTTTATGCATATTTGACAGCACCCATTGAGGGTTTTACGTTTCGAATTCGTTTTCTTGGTTGGGCAGTTCGGTTTGTGGATTTTATTGACTTGGAACAATACCCATTCATGGGGTTTTCGCATTTATATATGATAACACTGTTTTGCATTCCATTTAAGCTTTGAAATCTCAATTTTTGCTCTTAAATTGCGTTTTCAGATTTGAAGGGTTCTTGGTTCTGATTTTTATGATTTCAGTTTTGAAGTGTTTAATTACTCATTTCCATGTCTAGCTAAATTCGTGTATTGACTCCTTGATGAAAAATGCAATGAAGCTTTGAGGTTGTGCTTGTTTTGTGAAATCTGCCATGTTTTTGTTCTGAATTCGTGGAATGCATGTGGTGAATCTGTCAATGCTTAATTTACAGAGTAATTGCATGTGTTTTGTTTAAGATACGTTCATGCTTAATGTATGTAGCTTGGCTGTCACGAATTTAAGGATGTGTGCATTGCTTAATTGCATAATGAAGCTAGATTGTAATTTTCGCTTAGTGAATTATTATCTAGTGGATTGAGACAAGGCAGGGTTGGTGTTAATTTGGTGGCCTATGATAAGTGAAATTGCGTTTGAATCAGGGATGTCAATACGGTTTTAGTCACTGTAGCATTTAAATTAATCTATTGATTAGCATTCTAAATCTGTCTGCCAACCCCCCTCCCCCTTGTGTTTTATTGTTGTGTTCATCTGGAAAATTGGCTTTGAATGAAAATATTGGTCGTTGGGAGACGACTTGGTTCACTTTCATGTACTGCATTTAATATGTTTTAATTTGGTGGGGTACGGCCTCTATCAAATTTGGCGCCGTTGTCGGGGACCAATCGTTTCGTTCAAAGTAATATTTTCAGTGTGTGTGTAGTTCAAGTGTGGTTGAGTTGGTATATGTTCATTGTGATGTTAATGTTGTGTTAAGTTCAGTGTCTGTTTCCATTCCTGTGTGTTTCTGTTTAGTGTAGTGAATAGTGTCGCGGCGCGCATGAATAGTGTCATTTGTAGTAGTGAATAGTGTTTGAATAGTGTCCGAATCTGGCATTTAACTTCTGGATTTTTGTTTTGGTAGCTACGGAGCTTGTTTTAACTTGAAATTTTTTTTCCCCACTTCTAAGACGTTGAACTTGATAGGAAAAATAGCTAAAGCAATTGGTATGGTCTGAGTTAAGAGATTCAAAAAAATTTTGGACTGATTTTAAGTGAAACTTCAAAGGACCATAACTTTTGCTCTGGTTATCAGGTTTTTATCTTCTCCCACGCGCATGAACTAACCCCTAAACGAAATCTCTGCCGGCACACTTTAGAGCAAACCACAGCCATTGACGGCCAAAAAAAGGGCCTGGAAAATCAAATTGCCGCTTGCGAAGCCGCCAACGCGAGCCACCTACGCGAACACAACCAGATCGGTGTTGCGAGCCACCACCGCTGCGACGAAACCAGAGCCAGCAGATGTCTCGCGAAACCAGGCTGCCACGACGAACCACCACACGTTGACGAAGCCACGCGTTGCAGAACCACTGCGAATCAGATTGACGACGAGGGCACTTTCTGACGCGAAATCCCCATCACTGCGGCGCCGGCCACCACGCAGCCACCTGCGACGAAAAAAGCTGCCTGGAGAAGACGCGAAACCAGACGCGAACACACCTACATTGCGAGAATCCTCCACCTCCGTTCCAAACAGAACCGCAGGCCACCGTGACAGAAATCGATGTCGATTGCGCCAATGCGACAGCCACCACGGTACCTGCAAAAAACCAGACCAGACAGACCCCCGCGAAGCAACTGATGAGTCATTATTTTCTTCTATTCCACTAGCCTTTGTGCACCCATTAGACAGTTGATTAGTGCTTAATTGTTCATCATTAGAGTGTTTTTCATCTGTTGGGCTTTATTGGGCCACTGTTCCGAATTTGGACTAATTTCACATTATGTGGCCTAATTTTTGTTTTTAATTATTTTTAGGTATTTGGGTGAAGCAATTTTGGAGCTTGGACATTAATATTTAGTTCAAGAAACTTTCCACATCATTGCCACATCATTTCCATGTCATTTCCACGTCAGCAAAGTCAATGGGTCAACATTTGAGGCCCATAGTGGCATTTTTGTAATTCTGCGGCTTATAATGGCAGTTTTGTAATTCTGAGTGGCATGGGTGATATGACCACGAATTAGGTCTGCATGAGAAGAAGGCAGCCGCTCATTCATCTTCAACCTCTCTTCAAAACCTCCATTTTCGTTCTCCAAGCTTCCATGGACGTCCCCCTTGCGGTTTTTCACGTTTTTGGCTCATTTTTACCGTTTTTATGCATATTTGACAGCACCCATTGAGGGTTTTACGTTTGGAATTCGTTTTCTTGGTTGGGCAGTTCGGTTTGTGGATTTTATTGACTTGGAACAATACCCATTCATGGGGTTTTCGCATTTATATATGATAACACTGTTTTGCATTCCATTTAAGCTTTGAAATCTCAATTTTTGCTCTTAAATTGCGTTTTCAGATTTGAAGGGTTCTTGGTTCTTGGTTCTGATTTTTATGATTTCAGTTTTGAAGTGTTTAATTACTCATTTCCATGTCTAGCTAAATTCGTGTATTGACTCCTTGATGAAAAATGCAATGAAGCTTTGAGGTTGTGCTTGTTTTGTGAAATCTGCCATGTTTTTGTTCTGAATTCGTGGAATGCATGTGGTGAATCTGTCAATGCTTAATTTACAGAGTAATTGCATGTGTTTTGTTTAAGATACGTTCATGCTTAATGTATGTAGCTTGGCTGTCACGAATTTAAGGATGTGTGCATTGCTTAATTGCATAATGAAGCTAGATTGTAATTTTCGCTTAGTGAATTATTATCTAGTGGATTGAGACAAGGCAGGGCTGGTGTTAATTTGGTGGCCTATGATAAGTGAAATTGCGTTTGAATCAGGGATGTCAATACGGTTTTAGTCACTGTAGCATTTAAATTAATCTATTGATTAGCATTCTGAATCTGTCTGCCAACCCCCCTCCCCCCTGTGTTTTATTGTTGTGTTCATCTGGAAAATTGGCTTTGAATGAAAATATTGGTCGTTGGGAGACGACTTGGTTCACTTTCATGTACTGCATTTAATATGTTTTAATTTGGTGGGGTACGGCCTCTATCAAATTTGGCGCCGTTGTCGGGGACCAATCGTTTCGTTCAAAGTAAAAATTTCAGTGTTTGTGTAGTTCAAGTGTGGTTGAGTTGGTATATGTTCATTGTGATGTTAATGTTGTGTTAAGTTCAGTGTCTGTTTCCATTCCTGTGTGTTTCTGTTTAGTGTAGTGAATAGTGTCGCGGCGCGCATGAATAGTGTCATTTGTAGTAGTGAATAGTGTTTGAATAGTGTCCGAATCTGGCATTTAACTTCTGGATTTTTGTTTTGGTAGCTACGGAGCTTGTTTTAACTTGAAATTTTTTTTCCCCACTTCTAAGACGTTGAACTTGATAGGAAAAATAGCTAAAGCAATTGGTATGGTCTGAGTTAAGAGATTCAAAAAAATTTTGGACTGATTTTAAGTGAAACTTCAAAGGACCATAACTTTTGCTCTGGTTATCAGGTTTTTATCTTCTCCCACGCGCATGAACTAACCCCTAAACGAAATCTCTGCCGGCACACTTTAGAGCAAACCACAGCCATTGACGGCCAAAAAAAGGGCCTGGAAAATCAAATTGCCGCTTGCGAAGCCGCCAACGCGAGCCACCTACGCGAACACAACCAGATCGGTGTTGCGAGCCACCACCGCTGCGACGAAACCAGAGCCAGCAGATGTCTCGCGAAACCAGGCTGCCACGACGAACCACCACACGTTGACGAAGCCACGCGTTGCAGAACCACTGCGAATCAGATTGACGACGAGGGCACTTTCTGACGCGAAATCCCCATCACTGCGGCGCCGGCCACCACGCAGCCACCTGCGACGAAAAAAGCTGCCTGGAGAAGACGCGAAACCAGACGCGAACACACCTACATTGCGAGAATCCTCCACCTCCGTTCCAAACAGAACCGCAGGCCACCGTGACAGAAATCGATGTCGATTGCGCCAATGCGACAGCCACCACGGTACCTGCAAAAAACCAGACCAGACAGACCCCCGCGAAGCAACTGATGAGTCATTATTTTCTTCTATTCCACTAGCCTTTGTGCACCCATTAGACAGTTGATTAGTGCTTAATTGTTCATCATTAGAGTGTTTTTCATCTGTTGGGCTTTATTGGGCCACTGTTCCGAATTTGGACTAATTTCACATTATGTGGCCTAATTTTTGTTTTTAATTATTTTTAGGTATTTGGGTGAAGCAATTTTGGAGCTTGGACATTAATATTTAGTTCAAGAAACTTTCCACATCATTGCCACATCATTTCCATGTCATTTCCACGTCAGCAAAGTCAATGGGTCAACATTTGAGGCCCATAGTGGCATTTTTGTAATTCTGCGGCTTATAATGGCAGTTTTGTAATTCTGAGTGGCATGGGTGATATGACCACGAATTAGGTCTGCATGAGAAGAAGGCAGCCGCTCATTCATCTTCAACCTCTCTTCAAAACCTCCATTTTCGTTCTCCAAGCTTCCATGGACGTCCCCCTTGCGGTTTTTCACGTTTTTGGCTCATTTTTACCGTTTTTATGCATATTTGACAGCACCCATTGAGGGTTTTACGTTTGGAATTCGTTTTCTTGGTTGGGCAGTTCGGTTTGTGGATTTTATTGACTTGGAACAATACCCATTCATGGGGTTTTCGCATTTATATATGATAACACTGTTTTGCATTCCATTTAAGCTTTGAAATCTCAATTTTTGCTCTTAAATTGCGTTTTCAGATTTGAAGGGTTCTTGGTTCTTGGTTCTGATTTTTATGATTTCAGTTTTGAAGTGTTTAATTACTCATTTCCATGTCTAGCTAAATTCGTGTATTGACTCCTTGATGAAAAATGCAATGAAGCTTTGAGGTTGTGCTTGTTTTGTGAAATCTGCCATGTTTTTGTTCTGAATTCGTGGAATGCATGTGGTGAATCTGTCAATGCTTAATTTACAGAGTAATTGCATGTGTTTTGTTTAAGATACGTTCATGCTTAATGTATGTAGCTTGGCTGTCACGAATTTAAGGATGTGTGCATTGCTTAATTGCATAATGAAGCTAGATTGTAATTTTCGCTTAGTGAATTATTATCTAGTGGATTGAGACAAGGCAGGGTTGGTGTTAATTTGGTGGCCTATGATAAGTGAAATTGCGTTTGAATCAGGGATGTCAATACGGTTTTAGTCACTGTAGCATTTAAATTAATCTATTGATTAGCATTCTGAATCTGTCTGCCAACCCCCCTCCCCCCTGTGTTTTATTGTTGTGTTCATCTGGAAAATTGGCTTTGAATGAAAATATTGGTCGTTGGGAGACGACTTGGTTCACTTTCATGTACTGCATTTAATATGTTTTAATTTGGTGGGGTACGACCTCTATCAAATTTGGCGCCGTTGTCGGGGACCAATCGTTTCGTTCAAAGTAAAATTTTCAGTGTGTGTGTAGTTCAAGTGTGGTTGAGTTGGTATATGTTCATTGTGATGTTAATGTTGTGTTAAGTTCAGTGTCTGTTTCCATTCCTGTGTGTTTCTGTTTAGTGTAGTGAATAGTGTCGCGGCGCGCATGAATAGTGTCATTTGTAGTAGTGAATAGTGTTTGAATAGTGTCCGAATCTGGCATTTAACTTCTGGATTTTTGTTTTGGTAGCTACGGAGCTTGTTTTAACTTGAAATTTTTTTCCCCACTTCTAAGACGTTGAACTTGATAGGAAAAATAGCTAGAGCAATTGGTATGGTCTGAGTTAAGAGATTCAAAAAAATTTTGGACTGATTTTAAGTGAAACTTCAAAGGACCATAACTTTTGCTCTGGTTATCAGGTTTTTATCTTCTCCCACGCGCATGAACTAACCCCTAAACGAAATCTCTGCCGGCACACTTTAGAGCAAACCACAGCCATTGACGGCCAAAAAAAGGGCCTGGAAAATCAAATTGCCGCTTGCGAAGCCGCCAACGCGAGCCACCTACGCGAACACAACCAGATCGGTGTTGCGAGCCACCACCGCTGCGACGAAACCAGAGCCAGCAGATGTCTCGCGAAACCAGGCTGCCACGACGAACCACCACACGTTGACGAAGCCACGCGTTGCAGAACCACTGCGAATCAGATTGACGACGAGGGCACTTTCTGACGCGAAATCCCCATCACTGCGGCGCCGGCCACCACGCAGCCACCTGCGACGAAAAAAGCTGCCTGGAGAAGACGCGAAACCAGACGCGAACACACCTACATTGCGAGAATCCTCCACCTCCGTTCCAAACAGAACCGCAGGCCACCGTGACAGAAATCGATGTCGATTGCGCCAATGCGACAGCCACCACGGTACCTGCAAAAAACCAGACCAGACAGACCCCCGCGAAGCAACTGATGAGTCATTATTTTCTTCTATTCCACTAGCCTTTGTGCACCCATTAGACAGTTGATTAGTGCTTAATTGTTCATCATTAGAGTGTTTTTCATCTGTTGGGCTTTATTGGGCCACTGTTCCGAATTTGGACTAATTTCACATTATGTGGCCTAATTTTTGTTTTTAATTATTTTTAGGTATTTGGGTGAAGCAATTTTGGAGCTTGGACATTAATATTTAGTTCAAGAAACTTTCCACATCATTGCCACATCATTTCCATGTCATTTCCACGTCAGCAAAGTCAATGGGTCAACATTTGAGGCCCATAGTGGCATTTTTGTAATTCTGCGGCTTATAATGGCAGTTTTGTAATTCTGAGTGGCATGGGTGATATGACCACGAATTAGGTCTGCATGAGAAGAAGGCAGCCGCTCATTCATCTTCAACCTCTCTTCAAAACCTCCATTTTCGTTCTCCAAGCTTCCATGGACGTCCCCCTTGCGGTTTTTCACGTTTTTGGCTCATTTTTACCGTTTTTATGCATATTTGACAGCACCCATTGAGGGTTTTACGTTTGGAATTCGTTTTCTTGGTTGGGCAGTTCGGTTTGTGGATTTTATTGACTTGGAACAATACCCATTCATGGGGTTTTCGCATTTATATATGATAACACTGTTTTGCATTCCATTTAAGCTTTGAAATCTCAATTTTTGCTCTTAAATTGCGTTTTCAGATTTGAAGGGTTCTTGGTTCTTGGTTCTGATTTTTATGATTTCAGTTTTGAAGTGTTTAATTACTCATTTCCATGTCTAGCTAAATTCGTGTATTGACTCCTTGATGAAAAATGCAATGAAGCTTTGAGGTTGTGCTTGTTTTGTGAAATCTGCCATGTTTTTGTTCTGAATTCGTGGAATGCATGTGGTGAATCTGTCAATGCTTAATTTACAGAGTAATTGCATGTGTTTTGTTTAAGATACGTTCATGCTTAATGTATGTAGCTTGGCTGTCACGAATTTAAGGATGTGTGCATTGCTTAATTGCATAATGAAGCTAGATTGTAATTTTCGCTTAGTGAATTATTATCTAGTGGATTGAGACAAGGCAGGGTTGGTGTTAATTTGGTGGCCTATGATAAGTGAAATTGCGTTTGAATCAGGGATGTCAATACGGTTTTAGTCACTGTAGCATTTAAATTAATCTATTGATTAGCATTCTGAATCTGTCTGCCAACCCCCCTCCCCCCTGTGTTTTATTGTTGTGTTCATCTGGAAAATTGGCTTTGAATGAAAATATTGGTCGTTGGGAGACGACTTGGTTCACTTTCATGTACTGCATTTAATATGTTTTAATTTGGTGGGGTACGGCCTCTATCAAATTTGGCGCCGTTGTCGGGGACCAATCGTTTCGTTCAAAGTAAAATTTTCAGTGTGTGTGTAGTTCAAGTGTGGTTGAGTTGGTATATGTTCATTGTGATGTTAATGTTGTGTTAAGTTCAGTGTCTGTTTCCATTCCTGTGTGTTTCTGTTTAGTGTAGTGAATAGTGTCGCGGCGCGCATGAATAGTGTCATTTGTAGTAGTGAATAGTGTTTGAATAGTGTCCGAATCTGGCATTTAACTTCTGGATTTTTGTTTTGGTAGCTACGGAGCTTGTTTTAACTTGAAATTTTTTTCCCCACTTCTAAGACGTTGAACTTGATAGGAAAAATAGCTAGAGCAATTGGTATGGTCTGAGTTAAGAGATTCAAAAAAATTTTGGACTGATTTTAAGTGAAACTTCAAAGGACCATAACTTTTGCTCTGGTTATCAGGTTTTTATCTTCTCCCACGCGCATGAACTAACCCCTAAACGAAATCTCTGCCGGCACACTTTAGAGCAAACCACAGCCATTGACGGCCAAAAAAAGGGCCTGGAAAATCAAATTGCCGCTTGCGAAGCCGCCAACGCGAGCCACCTACGCGAACACAACCAGATCGGTGTTGCGAGCCACCACCGCTGCGACGAAACCAGAGCCAGCAGATGTCTCGCGAAACCAGGCTGCCACGACGAACCACCACACGTTGACGAAGCCACGCGTTGCAGAACCACTGCGAATCAGATTGACGACGAGGGCACTTTCTGACGCGAAATCCCCATCACTGCGGCGCCGGCCACCACGCAGCCACCTGCGACGAAAAAAGCTGCCTGGAGAAGACGCGAAACCAGACGCGAACACACCTACATTGCGAGAATCCTCCACCTCCGTTCCAAACAGAACCGCAGGCCACCGTGACAGAAATCGATGTCGATTGCGCCAATGCGACAGCCACCACGGTACCTGCAAAAAACCAGACCAGACAGACCCCCGCGAAGCAACTGATGAGTCATTATTTTCTTCTATTCCACTAGCCTTTGTGCACCCATTAGACAGTTGATTAGTGCTTAATTGTTCATCATTAGAGTGTTTTTCATCTGTTGGGCTTTATTGGGCCACTATTCCGAATTTGGACTAATTTCACATTATGTGGCCTAATTTTTGTTTTTAATTATTTTTAGGTATTTGGGTGAAGCAATTTTGGAGCTTGGACATTAATATTTAGTTCAAGAAACTTTCCACATCATTGCCACATCATTTCCATGTCATTTCCACGTCAGCAAAGTCAATGGGTCAACATTTGAGGCCCATAGTGGCATTTTTGTAATTCTGCGGCTTATAATGGCAGTTTTGTAATTCTGAGTGGCATGGGTGATATGACCACGAATTAGGTCTGCATGAGAAGAAGGCAGCCGCTCATTCATCTTCAACCTCTCTTCAAAACCTCCATTTTCGTTCTCCAAGCTTCCATGGACGTCCCCCTTGCGGTTTTTCACGTTTTTGGCTCATTTTTACCGTTTTTATGCATATTTGACAGCACCCATTGAGGGTTTTACGTTTGGAATTCGTTTTCTTGGTTGGGCAGTTCGGTTTGTGGATTTTATTGACTTGGAACAATACCCATTCATGGGGTTTTCGCATTTATATATGATAACACTGTTTTGCATTCCATTTAAGCTTTGAAATCTCAATTTTTGCTCTTAAATTGCGTTTTCAGATTTGAAGGGTTCTTGGTTCTTGGTTCTGATTTTTATGATTTCAGTTTTGAAGTGTTTAATTACTCATTTCCATGTCTAGCTAAATTCGTGTATTGACTCCTTGATGAAAAATGCAATGAAGCTTTGAGGTTGTGCTTGTTTTGTGAAATCTGCCATGTTTTTGTTCTGAATTCGTGGAATGCATGTGGTGAATCTGTCAATGCTTAATTTACAGAGTAATTGCATGTGTTTTGTTTAAGATACGTTCATGCTTAATGTATGTAGCTTGGCTGTCACGAATTTAAGGATGTGTGCATTGCTTAATTGCATAATGAAGCTAGATTGTAATTTTCGCTTAGTGAATTATTATCTAGTGGATTGAGACAAGGCAGGGTTGGTGTTAATTTGGTGGCCTATGATAAGTGAAATTGCGTTTGAATCAGGGATGTCAATACGGTTTTAGTCACTGTAGCATTTAAATTAATCTATTGATTAGCATTCTGAATCTGTCTGCCAACCCCCCTCCCCCCTGTGTTTTATTGTTGTGTTCATCTGGAAAATTGGCTTTGAATGAAAATATTGGTCGTTGGGAGACGACTTGGTTCACTTTCATGTACTGCATTTAATATGTTTTAATTTGGTGGGGTACGGCCTCTATCAAATTTGGCGCCGTTGTCGGGGACCAATCGTTTCGTTCAAAGTAAAATTTTCAGTGTGTGTGTAGTTCAAGTGTGGTTGAGTTGGTATATGTTCATTGTGATGTTAATGTTGTGTTAAGTTCAGTGTCTGTTTCCATTCCTGTGTGTTTCTGTTTAGTGTAGTGAATAGTGTCGCGGCGCGCATGAATAGTGTCATTTGTAGTAGTGAATAGTGTTTGAATAGTGTCCGAATCTGGCATTTAACTTCTGGATTTTTGTTTTGGTAGCTACGGAGCTTGTTTTAACTTGAAATTTTTTTCCCCACTTCTAAGACGTTGAACTTGATAGGAAAAATAGCTAGAGCAATTGGTATGGTCTGAGTTAAGAGATTCAAAAAAATTTTGGACTGATTTTAAGTGAAACTTCAAAGGACCATAACTTTTGCTCTGGTTATCAGGTTTTTATCTTCTCCCATGCGCATGAACTAACCCCTAAACGAAATCTCTGCCGGCACACTTTAGAGCAAACCACAGCCATTGACGGCCAAAAAAAGGGCCTGGAAAATCAAATTGCCGCTTGCGAAGCCGCCAACGCGAGCCACCTACGCGAACACAACCAGATCGGTGTTGCGAGCCACCACCGCTGCGACGAAACCAGAGCCAGCAGATGTCTCGCGAAACCAGGCTGCCACGACGAACCACCACACGTTGACGAAGCCACGCGTTGCAGAACCACTGCGAATCAGATTGACGACGAGGGCACTTTCTGACGCGAAATCCCTATCACTGCGGCGCCGGCCACCACGCAGCCACCTGCGACGAAAAAAGCTGCCTGGAGAAGACGCGAAACCAGACGCGAACAAACCTACATTGCGAGAATCCTCCACCTCCGTTCCAAACAGAACCGCAGGCCACCGTGACAGAAATCGATGTCGATTGCGCCAATGCGACAGCCACCACGGTACCTGCAAAAAACCAGACCAGACAGACCCCCGCGAAGCAACTGATGAGTCATTATTTTCTTCTATTCCACTAGCCTTTGTGCACCCATTAGACAGTTGATTAGTGCTTAATTGTTCATCATTAGAGTGTTTTTCATCTGTTGGGCTTTATTGGGCCACTGTTCCGAATTTGGACTAATTTCACATTATGTGGCCTAATTTTTGTTTTTAATTATTTTTAGGTATTTGGGTGAAGCAATTTTGGAGCTTGGACATTAATATTTAGTTCAAGAAACTTTCCACATCATTGCCACATCATTTCCATGTCATTTCCACGTCAGCAAAGTCAATGGGTCAACATTTGAGGCCCATAGTGGCATTTTTGTAATTCTGCGGCTTATAATGGCAGTTTTGTAATTCTGAGTGGCATGGGTGATATGACCACGAATTAGGTCTGCATGAGAAGAAGGCAGCCGCTCATTCATCTTCAACCTCTCTTCAAAACCTCCATTTTCGTTCTCCAAGCTTCCATGGACGTCCCCCTTGCGGTTTTTCACGTTTTTGGCTCATTTTTACCGTTTTTATGCATATTTGACAGCACCCATTGAGGATTTTACGTTTGGAATTCGTTTTCTTGGTTGGGCAGTTCGGTTTGTGGATTTTATTGACTTGGAAAAATACCCATTCATGGGGTTTTCGCATTTATATATGATAACACTGTTTTGTATTCCATTTAAGCTTTGAAATCTCAATTTTTGCTCTTAAATTGCGTTTTCAGATTTGAAGGGTTCTTGGTTCTTGGTTCTTGGTTCTGATTTTTGTGATTTCAGTTTTGAAGTGTTTAATTACTCATTTCCATGTCTAGCTAAATTCGTGTATTGACTCCTTGATGAAAAATGCAATGAAGCTTTGAGGTTGTGCTTGTTTTGTGAAATCTGCCATGTTTTTGTTCTGAATTCGTGGAATGCATGTGGTGAATCTGTCAATGCTTAATTTACAGAGTAATTGCATGTGTTTTGTTTAAGATACGTTCATGCTTAATGTATGTAGCTTGGCTGTCACGAATTTAAGGATGTGTGCATTGCTTAATTGCATAATGAAGCTAGATTGTAATTTTCGCTTAGTGAATTATTATCTAGTGGATTGAGACAAGGCAGGGTTGGTGTTAATTTGGTGGCCTATGATAAGTGAAATTGCGTTTGAATCAGGGATGTCAATACGGTTTTAGTCACTGTAGCATTTAAATTAATCTATTGATTAGCATTCTGAATCTGTCTGCCAACCCCCCTCCCCCCTGTGTTTTATTGTTGTGTTCATCTGGAAAATTGGCTTTGAATGAAAATATTGGTCGTTGGGAGACGACTTGGTTCACTTTCATGTACTGCATTTAATATGTTTTAATTTGGTGGGGTACGGCCTCTATCAAATTTGGCGCCGTTGTCGGGGACCAATCGTTTCGTTCAAAGTAAAATTTTCAGTGTGTGTGTAGTTCAAGTGTGGTTGAGTTGGTATATGTTCATTGTGATGTTAATGTTGTGTTAAGTTCAGTGTCTGTTTCCATTCCTGTGTGTTTCTGTTTAGTGTAGTGAATAGTGTCGCGGCGCGCATGAATAGTGTCATTTGTAGTAGTGAATAGTGTTTGAATAGTGTCCGAATCTGGCATTTAACTTCTGGATTTTTGTTTTGGTAGCTACGGAGCTTGTTTTAACTTGAAATTTTTTTCCCCACTTCTAAGACGTTGAACTTGATAGGAAAAATAGCTAGAGCAATTGGTATGGTCTGAGTTAAGAGATTCAAAAAAATTTTGGACTGATTTTAAGTGAAACTTCAAAGGACCATAACTTTTGCTCTGGTTATCAGGTTTTTATCTTCTCCCACGCGCATGAACTAACCCCTAAACGAAATCTCTGCCGGCACACTTTAGAGCAAACCACAGCCATTGACGGCCAAAAAAAGGGCCTGGAAAATCAAATTGCCGCTTGCGAAGCCGCCAACGCGAGCCACCTACGCGAACACAACCAGATCGGTGTTGCGAGCCACCACCGCTGCGACGAAACCAGAGCCAGCAGATGTCTCGCGAAACCAGGCTGCCACGACGAACCACCACACGTTGACGAAGCCACGCGTTGCAGAACCACTGCGAATCAGATTGACGACGAGGGCACTTTCTGACGCGAAATCCCTATCACTGCGGCGCCGGCCACCACGCAGCCACCTACGACGAAAAAAGCTGCCTGGAGAAGACGCGAAACCAGACGCGAACACACCTACATTGCGAGAATCCTCCACCTCCGTTCCAAACAGAACCGCAGGCCACCGTGACAGAAATCGATGTCGATTGCGCCAATGCGACAGCCACCACGGTACCTGCAAAAAACCAGACCAGACAGACCCCCGCGAAGCAACTGATGAGTCATTATTTTCTTCTATTCCACTAGCCTTTGTGCACCCATTAGACAGTTGATTAGTGCTTAATTGTTCATCATTAGAGTGTTTTTCATCTGTTGGGCTTTATTGGGCCACTGTTCCGAATTTGGACTAATTTCACATTATGTGGCCTAATTTTTGTTTTTAATTATTTTTAGGTATTTGGGTGAAGCAATTTTGGAGCTTGGACATTAATATTTAGTTCAAGAAACTTTCCACATCATTGCCACATCATTTCCATGTCATTTCCACGTCAGCAAAGTCAATGGGTCAACATTTGAGGCCCATAGTGGCATTTTTGTAATTCTGCGGCTTATAAAGGCAGTTTTGTAATTCTGAGTGGCATGGGTGATATGACCACGAATTAGGTCTGCATGAGAAGAAGGCAGCCGCTCATTCATCTTCAACCTCTCTTCAAAACCTCCATTTTCGTTCTCCAAGCTTCCATGGACGTCCCCCTTGCGGTTTTTCACGTTTTTGGCTCATTTTTACCGTTTTTATGCATATTTGACAGCACCCATTGAGGATTTTACGTTTGGAATTCGTTTTCTTGGTTGGGCAGTTCGGTTTGTGGATTTTATTGACTTGGAAAAATACCCATTCATGGGGTTTTCGCATTTATATATGATAACACTGTTTTGTATTCCATTTAAGCTTTGAAATCTCAATTTTTGCTCTTAAATTGCGTTTTCAGATTTGAAGGGTTCTTGGTTCTTGGTTCTTGGTTCTGATTTTTGTGATTTCAGTTTTGAAGTGTTTAATTACTCATTTCCATGTCTAGCTAAATTCGTGTATTGACTCCTTGATGAAAAATGCAATGAAGCTTTGAGGTTGTGCTTGTTTTGTGAAATCTGCCATGTTTTTGTTCTGAATTCGTGGAATGCATGTGGTGAATCTGTCAATGCTTAATTTACAGAGTAATTGCATGTGTTTTGTTTAAGATACGTTCATGCTTAATGTATGTAGCTTGGCTGTCACGAATTTAAGGATGTGTGCATTGCTTAATTGCATAATGAAGCTAGATTGTAATTTTCGCTTAGTGAATTATTATCTAGTGGATTGAGACAAGGCATGGTTGGTGTTAATTTGGTGGCCTATGATAAGTGAAATTGCGTTTGAATCAGGGATGTCAATACGGTTTTAGTCACTGTAGCATTTAAATTAATCTATTGATTAGCATTCTGAATCTGTCTGCCAACCCCCCTCCCCCCTGTGTTTTATTGTTGTGTTCATCTGGAAAATTGGCTTTGAATGAAAATATTGGTCGTTGGGAGACGACTTGGTTCACTTTCATGTACTGCATTTAATATGTTTTAATTTGGTGGGGTACGGCCTCTATCAAATTTGGCGCCGTTGCCGGGGACCAATCGTTTCGTTCAAAGTAAAATTTTTAGTGTGTTTGTGTTCTGTGTTTTGGTGTGTGTAGTTCAAGTGTGGTTGAGTTGGTATATGTTCATTGTGATGTTAATGTTGTGTTAAGTTCAGTGTCTGTTTCCATTCCTGTGTGTTTCTGTTTAGTGTAGTGAATAGTGTCGCGGCGCACATGAATAGTGTCATTTGTAGTAGTGAATAGTGTTTGAATAGTGTCTGAATCTGGCATTTAACTTCTGGATTTTTGTTTTGGTAGCTACGGAGCTTGTTTTCAATTGAAATTTTTTTTCCCCACTTCTAAGACGTTGAACTTGATAGGAAAAATAGCTAGAGCAATTGGTATGGTCTGAGTTAAGAGATTCAAAAAAATTTTGGACTGATTTTAAGTGAAACTTCAAAGGACCATAACTTTTGCTCTGGTTATCAGGTTTTTATCTTCTCCCACGCGCATGAACTAACCCCTAAACGAAATCTCTGCCGGCACACTTTAGAGCAAACCACAGCCATTGACGGCCAAAAAAAGGGCCTGGAAAATCAAATTGCCGCTTGCGAAGCCGCCAACGCGAGCCACCTACGCGAACACAACCAGATCGGTGTTGCGAGCCACCTCCGCTGCGACGAAACCATAGCCAGCAGATGTCTCGCGAAACCAGGCTGCCACGACGAACCAACACACGTTGACGAAGCCACGCGTTGCAGAACCACTGCGAATCAGATCGACGACGAGGGCACTTTCTGACGCGAAATCCCCATCACTGCGGCACCGGCCACCATGCAGCCACCTGCGACGAAAAAAGCTGCCTGGAGAAGACGCGAAACCAGACGCGAACACACCTACATTGCGAGAATCCTCCACCTCCGTTCCAAACAGAACCGCAGGCCACCGTGACAGAAATCGATGTCGATTGCGCCAATGGGACAGCCACCACGGTACCTGCAAAAAACCAGACCAGACAGACCCCCGCGAAGCAACTGATGAGTCATTATTTTCTTCTATACCACTAGCCTTTGTGCACCCATTAGACAGTTGATTAGTGCTTAATTGTTCATCATTAGAGTGTTTTTCATCTGTTGGGCTTTATTGGGCCACTGTTCCGAATTTGGACTAATTTCACATTATTTGGCCTAATTTTTGTTTTTAATTATTTTTAGGTATTTGGGTGAAGCAATTTTGGAGCTTGGACATTAATATTTAGTTCAAGAAACTTTCCACATCATTGCCACATCATTTCCATGTCATTTCCACGTCAGCAAAGTCAATGGGTCAACATTTGAGGCCCATAGTGGCATTTTTGTAATTCTGCGGCTTATAATGGCAGTTTTGTAATTCTGAGTGGCATGGGTGATATGACCACGAATTAGGTCTGCATGAGAAGAAGGCAGCCGCTCATTCATCTTCAACCTCTCTTCAAAACCTCCATTTTCGTTCTCCAAGCTTCCATGGACGTCCCCCTTGCGGTTTTTCACGTTTTTGGCTCATTTTTACCGTTTTTATGCATATTTGACAGCACCCATTGAGGGTTTTACGTTTGGAATTCGTTTTCTTGGTTGGGCAGTTCGGTTTGTGGATTTTATTGACTTGGAACAATACCCATTCATGGGGTTTTCGCATTTATATATGATAACACTGTTTTGCATTCCATTTAAGCTTTGAAATCTCAATTTTTGCTCTTAAATTGCGTTTTCAGATTTGAAGGGTTCTTGGTTCTTGGTTCTGATTTTTGTGATTTCAGTTTTGAAGTGTTTAATTACTCATTTCCATGTCTAGCTAAATTCGTGTATTGACTCCTTGATGAAAAATGCAATGAAGCTTTGAGGTTCTGCTTGTTTTGTGAAATCTGCCATGTTTTTGTTCTGAATTCGTGGAATGCATGTGGTGAATCTGTCAATGCTTAATTTACAGAGTAATTGCATGTGTTTTGTTTAAGATACGTTCATGCTTAATGTATGTAGCTTGGCTGTCACGAATTTAAGGATGTGTGCATTGCTTAATTGCATAATGAAGCTAGATTGTAATTTTCGCTTAGTGAATTATTATCTAGTGGATTGAGACAAGGCAGGGTTGGTGTTAATTTGGTGGCCTATGATAAGTGAAATTGCGTTTGAATCAGGGATGTCAATACGGTTTTAGTCACTGTAGCATTTAAATTAATCTATTGATTAGCATTCTGAATCTGTCTGCCAACCCCCCTCCCCCCTGTGTTTTATTGTTGTGTTCATCTGGAAAATTGGCTTTGAATGAAAATATTGGTTGTTGGGAGACGACTTGGTTCACTTTCATGTACTGCATTTAATATGTTTTAATTTGGTGGGGTACGGCCTCTATCAAATTTGGCGCCGTTGTCGGGGACCAATCGTTTCGTTCAAAGTAAAATTTTCAGTGTGTGTGTAGTTCAAGTGTGGTTGAGTTGGTATATGTTCGTTGTGATGTTAATGTTGTGTTAAGTTCAGTGTCTGTTTCCATTCCTGTGTGTTTCTGTTTAGTGTAGTGAATAGTGTCGCGGCGCGCATGAATAGTGTCATTTGTAGTAGTGAATAGTGTTTGAATAGTGTCCGAATCTGGCATTTAACTTCTGGATTTTTGTTTTGGTAGCTACGGAGCTTGTTTTAACTTGAAATTTTTTTTCCCCACTTCTAAGACGTTGAACTTGATAGGAAAAATAGCTAGAGCAATTGGTATGGTCTGAGTTAAGAGATTCAAAAAAATTTTGGACTGATTTTAAGTGAAACTTCAAAGGACCATAACTTTTGCTCTGGTTATCAGGTTTTTATCTTCTCCCACGCGCATGAACTAACCCCTAAACGAAATCTCTGCCGGCACACTTTAGAGCAAACCACAGCCATTGACGGCCAAAAAAAGGGCCTGGAAAATCAAATTGCCGCTTGCGAAGCTGCCAAGAGCCACCTACGCGAACACAACCAGATCGGTGTTGCGAGCCACCTCTGCTGCGACGAAACCAGAGCCAGCAGATGTCTCGCGAAACCAGGCTGCCACGACGAACCACCACACGTTGACGAAGCCACGCGTTGCAGAACCACTGCGAATCAGATCGACGACGAGGGCACTTTCTGACGCGAA
The DNA here is from genome assembly GCF_037176805.1 of Vigna unguiculata. NCBI lineage: Eukaryota > Viridiplantae > Streptophyta > Magnoliopsida > Fabales > Fabaceae > Vigna > Vigna unguiculata. The sequence goes on along the minus strand of NC_140792.1, from coordinate 36,517,838 downwards.
ATCCCCATCACTGCGGCACCGGCCACCATGCAGCCACCTGCGACGAAAAAAGCTGCCTGGAGAAGACGCGAAACCAGACGCGAACACACCTACATTGCGAGAATCCTCCACCTCCGTTCCAAACAGAACCGCAGGCCACCGTGACAGAAATCGATGTCGATTGCGCCAATGCGACAGCCACCACGGTACCTGCAAAAAACCAGACCAGACAGACCCCCGCGAAGCAACTGATGAGTCATTATTTTCTTCTATACCACTAGCCTTTGTGCACCCATTAGACAGTTGATTAGTGCTTAATTGTTCATCATTAGAGTGTTTTTCATCTGTTGGGCTTTATTGGGCCACTGTTCCGAATTTGGACTAATTTCACATTATTTGGCCTAATTTTTGTTTTTAATTATTTTTAGGTATTTGGGTGAAGCAATTTTGGAGCTTGGACATTAATATTTAGTTCAAGAAACTTTCCACATCATTGCCACATCATTTCCATGTCATTTCCACGTCAGCAAAGTCAATGGGTCAACATTTGAGGCCCATAGTGGCATTTTTGTAATTCTGCGGCTTATAATGGCAGTTTTGTAATTCTGAGTGGCATGGGTGATATGACCACGAATTAGGTCTGCATGAGAAGAAGGCAGCCGCTCATTCATCTTCAACCTCTCTTCAAAACCTCCATTTTCGTTCTCCAAGCTTCCATGGACGTCCCCCTTGCGGTTTTTCACGTTTTTGGCTCATTTTTACCGTTTTTATGCATATTTGACAGCACCCATTGAGGGTTTTACGTTTGGAATTCGTTTTCTTGGTTGGGCAGTTCGGTTTGTGGATTTTATTGACTTGGAACAATACCCATTCATGGGGTTTTCGCATTTATATATGATAACACTGTTTTGCATTCCATTTAAGCTTTGAAATCTCAATTTTTGCTCTTAAATTGCGTTTTCAGATTTGAAGGGTTCTTGGTTCTTGGTTCTGATTTTTGTGATTTCAGTTTTGAAGTGTTTAATTACTCATTTCCATGTCTAGCTAAATTCGTGTATTGACTCCTTGATGAAAAATGCAATGAAGCTTTGAGGTTCTGCTTGTTTTGTGAAATCTGCCATGTTTTTGTTCTGAATTCGTGGAATGCATGTGGTGAATCTGTCAATGCTTAATTTACAGAGTAATTGCATGTGTTTTGTTTAAGATACGTTCATGCTTAATGTATGTAGCTTGGCTGTCACGAATTTAAGGATGTGTGCATTGCTTAATTGCATAATGAAGCTAGATTGTAATTTTCGCTTAGTGAATTATTATCTAGTGGATTGAGACAAGGCAGGGTTGGTGTTAATTTGGTGGCCTATGATAAGTGAAATTGCGTTTGAAACAGGGATGTCAATACGGTTTTCTTCACTGTAGCATTTAAATTAATCTATTGATTAGCATTCTGAATCTGTCTGCCAACCCCCCTCCCCCCTGTGTTTTATTGTTGTGTTCATCTGGAAAATTGGCTTTGAATGAAAATATTGGTCGTTGGGAGACGACTTGGTTCACTTTCATGTACTGCATTTAATATGTTTTAATTTGGTGGGGTACGGCCTCTATCAAATTTGGCGCCGTTGCCGGGGACCAATCGTTTCGTTCAAAGTAAAATTTTCAGTGTGTTTGTGTTCTGTGTTTTGGTGTGTGTAGTTCAAGTGTGGTTGAGTTGGTATATGTTCATTGTGATGTTAATGTTGTGTTAAGTTCAGTGTCTGTTTCCATTCCTGTGTGTTTCTGTTTAGTGTAGTGAATAGTGTCGCGGCGCGCATGAATAGTGTCATTTGTAGTAGTGAATAGTGTTTGAATAGTGTCCGAATCTGGCATTTAACTTCTGGATTTTTGTTTTGGTAGCTACGGAGCTTGTTTTAACTTGAATTTTTTTTTCCCCACTTCTAAGACGTTGAACTTGATAGGAAAAATAGCTAGAGCAATTGGTATGGTCTGAGTTAAGAGATTCAAAAAAATTTTGGACTGATTTTAAGTGAAACTTCAAAGGACCATAACTTTTGCTCTGGTTATCAGGTTTTTATCTTCTCCCACGCGCATGAACTAACCCCTAAACGAAATCTCTGCCGGCACACTTTAGAGCAAACCACAGCCATTGACGGCCAAAAAAAGGGCCTGGAAAATCAAATTGCCGCTTGCGAAGCCGCCAACGCGAGCCACCTACGCGAACACAACCAGATCGGTGTTGCGAGCCACCTCCGCTGCGACGAAACCAGAGCCAGCAGATGTCTCTCGAAACCAGGCTGCCACGACGAACCAACACACGTTGACGAAGCCACGCGTTGCAGAACCACTGCGAATCAGATCGACGACGAGGGCACTTTCTGACGCGAAATCCCCATCACTGCGGCACCGGCCACCATGCAGCCACCTGCGACGAAAAAAGCTGCCTGGAGAAGACGCGAAACCAGACGCGAACACACCTACATTGCGAGAATCCTCCACCTCCGTTCCAAACAGAACCGCAGGCCACCGTGACAGAAATCGATGTCGATTGCGCCAATGCGACAGCCACCACGGTACCTGCAAAAAACCAGACCAGACAGACCCCCGCGAAGCAACTGATGAGTCATTATTTTCTTCTATTCCACTAGCCTTTGTGCACCCATTAGACAGTTGATTAGTGCTTAATTGTTCATCATTAGAGTGTTTTTCATCTGTTGGCCTAATTTTTGTTTTTAATTATTTTTAGGTATTTGGGTGAAGCAATTTTGGAGCTTGGACATTAATATTTAGTTGAAGAAACTTTCCACATCATTGCCACATCATTTCCATGTCATTTCCACGTCAGCAAAGTCAATGGGTCAACATTTGAGGCCCATAGTGGCATTTTTGTAATTCTGCGGCTTATAATGGCAGTTTTGTAATTCTGAGTGGCATGGGTGATATGACCACGAATTAGGTCTGCATGAGAAGAAGGCAGCCGCTCATTCATCTTCAACCTCTCTTCAAAACCTCCATTTTCGTTCTCCAATCTTCCATGGACGTCCCCCTTGCGGTTTTTCACGTTTTTGGCTCATTTTTACCGTTTTTATGCATATTTGACAGCACCCATTGAGGGTTTTACGTTTGGAATTCGTTTTCTTGGTTGGGCAGTTCGGTTTGTGGATTTTATTGACTTGGAACAATACCCATTCATGGGGTTTTCGCATTTATATATGATAACACTGTTTTGCATTCCATTTAAGCTTTGAAATCTCAATTTTTGCTCTTAAATTGCGTTTTCAGATTTGAAGGGTTCTTGGTTCCTGGTTCTTGGTTCTGATTTTTGTGATTTCAGTTTTGAAGTGTTTAATTACTCATTTCCATGTCTAGCTAAATTCGTGTATTGACTCCTTGATGAAAAATGCAATGAAGCTTTGAGGTTGTGCTTGTTTTGTGAAATCTGCCATGTTTTTGTTCTGAATTCGTGGAATGCATGTGGTGAATCTGTCAATGCTTAATTTACAGAGTAATTGCATGTGTTTTGTTTAAGATACGTTCATGCTTAATGTATGTAGCTTGGCTGTCACGAATTTAAGGATGTGTGCATTGCTTAATTGCATAATGAAGCTAGATTGTAATTTTCGCTTAGTGAATTATTATCTAGTGGATTGAGACAAGGCATGGTTGGTGTTAATTTGGTGGCCTATGATAAGTGAAATTGCGTTTGAATCAGGGATGTCAATACGGTTTTAGTCACTGTAGCATTTAAATTAATCTATTGATTAGCATTCTGAATCTGTCTGCCAACCCCCCTCCCCCCTGTGTTTTATTGTTGTGTTCATCTGGAAAATTGGCTTTGAATGAAAATATTGGTCGTTGGGAGACGACTTGGTTCACTTTCATGTACTGCATCTAATATGTTTTAATTTGGTGGGGTACGGCCTCTATCAAATTTGGCGCCGTTGCCGGGGACCAATCGTTTCGTTCAAAGTAAAATTTTCAGTGTGTTTGTGTTCTGTGTTTTGGTGTGTGTGTAGTTCAAGTGTGGTTGAGTTGGTATATGTTCATTGTGATGTTAATGTTGTGTTAAGTTCAGTGTCTGTTTCCATTCCTGTGTGTTTCTGTTTAGTGTAGTGAATAGTGTCGCGGCGCGCATGAATAGTGTCATTTGTAGTAGTGAATAGTGTTTGAATAGTGTCTGAATCTGGCATTTAACTTCTGGATTTTTGTTTTGGTAGCTACGGAGCTTGTTTTAACTTAAAATTTTTTTTCCCCACTTCTAAGACGTTGAACTTGATAGGAAAAATAGCTAGAGCAATTGGTATGGTCTGAGTTAAGAGATTCAAAAAAATTTTGGACTGATTTTAAGTGAAACTTCAAAGGACCATAACTTTTGCTCTGGTTATCAGGTTTTTATCTTCTCCCACGCGCATGAACTAACCCCTAAACGAAATCTCTGCCGGCACACTTTAGAGCAAACCACAGCCATTGACAGCCAAAAAAAGGGCCTGGAAAATCAAATTGCCGCTTGCGAAGCCGCCGTCCCGAACCAGATCGCCGCCGTCGCGAGCCACCTACGCGAACACAACTAGATCGGTGTTGCGAGCCACCTCCGCTGCGACGAAACCAGAGCCAGCAGATGTCTCGCGAAACCAGGCTGCCACGACGAACCACCACACGTTGACGAAGCCACGCGTTGCAGAACCACTGCGAATCAGATCGACGACGAGGGCACTTTCTGACGCGAAATCCCCATCACTGCGGCGCCGGCCACCACGCAGCCACCTGCGACGAAAAAAGCTGCCTGGAGAAGACGCGAAACCAAACGCGAACACACCTACATTGCGAGAATCCTCCACCTCCGTTCCAAACAGAACCGCAGGCCACCGTGACAGAAATCGATGTCGATTGCGCCAATGCGACAGCCACCACGGTACATGCAAAAAACCAGACCAGACAGACCCCCGCGAAGCAACTGATGAGTCATTATTTTCTTCTATTCCACTAGCCTTTGTGCACCCATTAGACAGTTGATTAGTGCTTAATTGTTCATCATTAGAGTGTTTTTCATCTGTTGGGCTTTATTGGGCCACTGTTCCGAATTTGGACTAATTTCACATTATTTGGCCTAATTTTTGTTTTTAATTATTTTTAGGTATTTGGGTGAAGCAATTTTGGAGCTTGGACATTAATATTTAGTTGAAGCAACTTTCCACATCATTGCCACATCATTTCCATGTCATTTCCACGTCAGCAAAGTCAATGGGTCAACATTTGAGGCCCACAGTGGCATTTTTGTAATTCTGCGGCTTATAATGGCAGTTTTGTAATTCTGAGTGGCATGGGTGATATGACCACGAATTAGGTCTGCATGAGAAGAAGGTTTTAGTCACTGTAGCATTTAAATTAATCTATTGATTAGCATTCTGAATCTGTCTGCCAACCCCCCTCCCCCCTGTGTTTTATTGTTGTGTTCATCTGGAAAATTGGCTTTGAATGAAAATATTGGTCGTTGGGAGACGACTTGGTTCACTTTCATGTACTGCATTTAATATGTTTTAATTTGGTGGGGTACGACCTCTATCAAATTTGGCGCCGTTGCCGGGGACCAATCGTTTCGTTCAAAGTAAAATTTTCAGTGTGTTTGTGTTCTGTGTTTTGGTGTGTGTGTAGTTCAAGTGTGGTTGAGTTGGTATATGTTCATTGTGATGTTAATGTTGTGTTAAGTTCAGTGTCTGTTTCCATTCCTGTGTGTTTCTGTTTAGTGTAGTGAATAGTGTCGCGGCGCGCATGAATAGTGTCATTTGTAGTAGTGAATAGTGTTTGAATAGTGTCCGAATCTGGCATTTAACTTCTGGATTTTTGTTTTGGTAGCTACGGAGCTTGTTTTAACTTGAAATTTTTTTTCCCCACTTCTAAGACGTTGAACTTGATAGGAAAAATAACTAGAGCAATTGGTATGGTCTGAGTTAAGAGATTCAAAAAAAATTTGGACTGATTTTAAGTGAAACTTCAAAGGACCATAACTTTTGCTCTGGTTATCAGGTTTTTATCTTCTCCCACGCGTATGAACTAACCCCTAAACGGAATCTCTGCCGGCACACTTTAGAGCAAACCACAGCTGTAACACCCCAATTTTGGGACGTCACGGAACGTTAGAAAATTTTTGCGTTTCGCGGAAAAAGAAATAAACATTGAAAATGTACTAATTAAAAACTTTTAATTTAAAAGTAAATAGGTAATCCAAATGTTAATTTGAAATAATAATAATATTAAATAACCAAAGTTCCAACTAAATACTAGAAATTAAAAGAAAATTTCATAATCTTCACTTCTTGATTTAAATCAACAAAATAAACCATAAATCCCCGAGTCCACTCCATCCTTTCCGATATCTACTTCGAGTCAGAAATATCTGCATTACCGTCTGCTCCCGTATAACACACACGTTATACGATCATCGCACAGGCAACAAACATACAAACAAACAAATAGGGGTAAGCTAACCATAAACAATGATATTCATATAAGAAATTCATAAATAAAACTTGTCCAATAATACTCAACGTCGCATTCGATTAACACGGAAACTTTATGACCACAATCCATCCTTGGTTTGAACACAAACCCCAAATCCAAACATTCATACTAAACCAAACATAGCATCACATTCATCTAAAATCTTCATTAAATTCCACCAAGAGCTTTCAAGCAAAGCAAAATACTCTCAATATGAAACACATGAGAATTTCATATTGCCAACAAAACACTCACCATCACATCATGCTTGAAAAATAAAGTCTCGTAATCAAACCAAATTCATAAATCACTCTGGTATTTATCACATGTCAAAAATCAAATACAAGAGCAACAAAAGAAAAAACATCACTTAATACTCCAAGTGCTTCTAATCCTTTAAAGAAAACCAATTATAATTTATCATTCTTGAAATTTCAAAACCCGCTGCCCAAAATCTCTTACGCATGAAACAAAAAGAAATCCAAGGATTTTGTATTCTTCCTTCTCGTGAGAAGCAAATTCCAAAACGAGCAAGAAAGAAAATTATGGTCCGGCCTATACTAATCTTCTGAACAAATTTTTAAGGAAACCCTCTCTCAAAAGTCACATGCATGGTTTAAAAAGGAAGAGACAAAACAAACACGTGAGCCCTACATACCTTGCATTTACGTGTGGGTTAAAGAAAAGAAGAAAAGGAAAAACTAATGCTTGAACTCATTCATTTACGTGAGAGAGAGAATAGAAAGGAAGAAAGAGAAAAACTAAACCAAAAGCATGCAATGCTATTTAACTAAGGCACCAAAAAAACAATAGGTAATGCCCATTAAGACACATGCGGCTGCACCCCAAGTCTGCACCACAACATCAATACAACAAACCCACTCTCTCTTTGATAGCCACAAACATCCTAACATTTTCATGCATGAACTCCTCTTCCGCAGACCCACAACAGACCACACTTAAAGATAATCAAAGAGAGTCCAACCCCATCCAACTACAAAAAGAACACCACACCCCCCTTTGAAACGCATGCAAAACGCATTTACTGCACAACCAAAATAAAACCAAAACTCATTATACAACTCCACAAAGTGATAGAAAATAAAAAGAGAAAGGAAACCAAGTTGTAGCAACATGAATAAATAAAGAACCAACTGCATGTGACCCAAGCCTCTCAAGTCCTTCTCCTCATTCACGTAACTCACCAACACGTAACCTCTCACCATGTAAGCATTCTCCAAGCAACCCCATGCATAAACAAAAACGAAAACGAAACCAGCACCAAGAAAAACAACATGCAGAACATATGCTTTCTAAAAACATCACACGGCCATGAATAAAGGAAGATTGATGGCATAGACATGTATTTACGTGAAGGCTCACCTATGTTTGGAGTGGAAAATCAAAGAGAAAAGAAAAGAAAGCAATGACAATAACAACATTCGTCACCATTCAATGTACCCATGCACACTCCTTAAATTCTCATACTTCAATCAAACAAGAAACAAAAGAAGAAGACAAGATTGGCTTCAAATAAAACAGAAAACAAAGTTAACTTCCCCTACACATGCATGCTTTTCCCATTCCATCACCAAACAAACAACAAGAAAACAATAGAAGAAAACATTGGCTTCCCCTACCTCTTTAGATGATTCCTCTTTTCTACCACTGAAAACTCTAACTTGCACCCTTCCTCTCTTTTCCTTCTCCCGTCCTACCCCTTTTTCTTAAAGAAAACTTTTAGGGTTTAGCTTTATCTAATCCCACCCAATAATTCTGTTAAGATTTCTAGCCCATTTTATTTTTCTTATCATTTAACTCCAAAAGATATAAAAAAACAGAAAGCAAAAAAAATAAAACAAACTGTTGCAGTGTTTTGAAATCCAATATTCCGCATGCCCCTGGAAACACAATTCATTTACGCTGCCTGGCCCCACCTCTTTAAAGTAGAGAAAAATATGGATTCTAAAACAAACACAAACGAAACATTACGCCAGCCAGGTTCCACATCATTGCCACATCATTTCCATGTCATTTCCACGTCAGCAAAGTCAATGGGTCAACATTTGAGGCCCATAGTGGCATTTTTGTAATTCTGCGGCTTATAATGGCAGTTTTGTAATTCTGAGTGGCATGGGTGATATGACCACGAATTAGGTCTGCATGAGAAGAAGGCAGCCACTCATTCATCTTCAACCTCTCTTCAAAACCTCCATTTTCGTTCTCCAAGCTTCCATGGACGTCTCCCTTGCGGTTTTTCACGTTTTTGGCTCATTTTTACCGTTTTTATGCATATTTGACAGCACCCATTGAGGGTTTTACGTTTGGAATTCGTTTTCTTGGTTGGGCAGTTCGGTTTGTGGATTTTATTGACTTGGAACAATACCCATTCATGGGGTTTTCGCATTTATATATGATAACACTGTTTTGCATTCCATTTAAGCTTTGAAATCTCAATTTTTGCTCTTAAATTGCGTTTTCAGATTTGAAGGGTTCTTGGTTCTTGGTTCTTGGTTCTGATTTTTGTGATTTCAGTTTTGAAGTGTTTAATTACTCATTTCCATGTCTAGCTAAATTCGTGTATTGACTCCTTGATGAAAAATGCAATGAAGCTTTGAGGTTGTGCTTGTTTTGTGAAATCTGCCATGTTTTTGTTCTGAATTCGTGGAATGCATGTGGTGAATCTGTCAATGCTTAATTTACAGAGTAATTGCATGTGTTTTGTTTAAGATACGTTCATGCTTAATGTATGTAGCTTGGCTGTCACGAATTTAAGGATGTGTGCATTGCTTAATTGCATAATGAAGCTAGATTGTAATTTTCGCTTAGTGAATTATTATCTAGTGGATTGAGACAAGGCAGGGTTGGTGTTAATTTGGTGGCCTATGATAAGTGAAATTGCGTTTGAATCAGGGATGTCAATACGGTTTTAGTCACTGTAGCATTTAAATTAATCTATTGATTAGCATTCTGAATCTGTCTGCCAACCCCCCTCGCCCCTGTGTTTTATTGTTGTGTTCATCTGGAAAATTGGCTTTGAATGAAAATATTGGTCGTTGGGAGACGACTTGGTTCACTTTCATGTACTGCATTTAATATGTTTTAATTTGGTGGGGTACGACCTCTATCAAATTTGGCGCCGTTGCCGGGGACCAATCGTTTCGTTCAAAGTAAAATTTTCAGTGTGTTTGTGTTCTGTGTTTTGGTGTGTGTGTAGTTCAAGTGTGGTTGAGTTGGTATATGTTCATTGTGATGTTAATGTTGTGTTAAGTTCAGTGTCTGTTTCCATTCCTGTGTGTTTCTGTTTAGTGTAGTGAATAGTGTCACGGCGCGCATGAATAGTGTCATTTGTAGTAGTGAATAGTGTTTGAATAGTGTCCGAATCTGGCATTTAACTTCTGGATTTTTGTTTGGTAGCTACGGAGCTTGTTTTAACTTGAAATTTTTTTCCCCACTTCTAAGACGTTGAAATTGATAGGAAAAATAGCTAGAGCAATTGGTATGGTCTGAGTTAAGAGATTCAAAAAAATTTTGGACTGATTTTAAGTGAAACTTCAAAGGACCATAAGTTTTGCTCTGGTTATCAGGTTTTTATCTTCTCCCACGCGCATGAACTAACCCCTAAACGGAATCTCTGCCGGCACACTTTAGAGCAAACCACAGCCATTGACGGCCAAAAAAAGGGCCTGGAAAATCAAATTGCCGCTTGCGAAGCCGCCGTCCCGAACCAGATCGCCGCCGTCGCGAGCCACCTACGCGAACACAACTAGATCGGTGTTGCGAGCCACCTCCGCTGCGACGAAACCAGAGCCAGCAGATGTCTCGCGAAACCAGGCTGCCACGACGAACCACCACACGTTGACGAAGCCACGCGTTGCAGAACCACTGCGAATCAGATCGACGACGAGGGCACTTTCTGACGCGAAATCCCCATCACTGCGGCGCCGGCCACCACGCAGCCACCTGCGACGAAAAAAGCTGCCTGGAGAAGACGCGAAACCAGACGCGAACACACCTACATTGCGAGAATCCTCCACCTCCGTTCCAAACAGAACCGCAGGCCACCGTGACAAAAATCGATGTCGATTGCGCCAATGCGACAACCACCACGGTACCTGCAAAAAACCAGACCAGACAGACCCCCGCGAAGCAACTGATGAGTCATTATTTTCTTCTATTCCACTAGCCTTTGTGCACCCATTAGACAGTTGATTTGTGCTTAATTGTTCATCATTAGAGTGTTTTTCATCTGTTGGGCTTTATTGGGCCACTGTTCCGAATTTGGACTAATTTCACATTATTTGGCCTAATTTTTGTTTTTAATTATTTTTAGGTATTTGGGTGAAGCAATTTTGGAGCTTGGACATTAATATTTAGTTGAAGCAACTTTCCACATCATTGCCACATCATTTCCATGTCATTTCCACGTCAGCAAAGTCAATGGGTCAACATTTGAGGCCCATAGTGGCATTTTTGTAATTCTGCGGCTTATAATGGCAGTTTTGTAATTCTGAGTGGCATGGGTGATATGACCACGAATTAGGTCTGCATGAGAAGAAGGCAGCCGCTCATTCATCTTCAACCTCTCTTCAAAACCTCCATTTTCGTTCTCCAAGCTTCCATGGACGTCCCCCTTGCGGTTTTTCACGTTTTTGGCTCATTTTTACCGTTTTTATGCATATTTGACAGCACCCACTGAGGGTTTTACGTTTGGAATTCGTTTTCTTGGTTGGGCAGTTCGGTTTGTGGATTTTATTGACTTGGAACAATACCCATTCATGGGGTTTTCACATTTATATATGATAACACTGTTTTGCATTCCATTTAAGCTTTGAAATCTCAATTTTTGCTCTTAAATTGCGTTTTCAGATTTGAAGGGTTCTTGGTTCTTGGTTCTTGGTTCTGATTTTTGTGATTTCAGTTTTGAAGTGTTTAATTACTCATTTCCATGTCTAGCTAAATTCGTGTATTGACTCCTTGATGAAAAATGCAATGAAGCTTTGAGGTTGTGCTTGTTTTGTGAAATCTGCCATGTTTTTGTTCTGAATTCGTGGAATGCATGTGGTGAATCTGTCAATGCTTAATTTACAGAGTAATTGCATGTGTTTTGTTTAAGATACGTTCATGCTTAATGTATGTAGCTTGGCTGTCACGAATTTAAGGATGTGTGCATTGCTTAATTGCATAATGAAGCTAGATTGTAATTTTCGCTTAGTGAATTATTATCTAGTGGATTGAGACAAGGCAGGGTTGGTGTTAATTTGGTGGCCTATGATAAGTGAAATTGCGTTTGAATCAGGGATGTCAATACGGTTTTAGTCACTGTAGCATTTAAATTAATCTATTGATTAGCATTCTGAATCTGTCTGCCAACCCCCCTCGCCCCTGTGTTTTATTGTTGTGTTCATCTGGAAAATTGGCTTTGAATGAAAATATTGGTCGTTGGGAGACGACTTGGTTCACTTTCATGTACTGCATTTAATATGTTTTAATTTGGTGGGGTACGACCTCTATCAAATTTGGCGCCGTTGCCGGGGACCAATCGTTTCGTTCAAAGTAAAATTTTCAGTGTGTTTGTGTTCTGTGTTTTGGTGTGTGTGTAGTTCAAGTGTGGTTGAGTTGGTATATGTTCATTGTGATGTTAATGTTGTGTTAAGTTCAGTGTCTGTTTCCATTCCTGTGTGTTTCTGTTTAGTGTAGTGAATAGTGTCACGGCGCGCATGAATAGTGTCATTTGTAGTAGTGAATAGTGTTTGAATAGTGTCCGAATCTGGCATTTAACTTCTGGATTTTTGTTTTGGTAGCTACGGAGCTTGTTTTAACTTGAAATTTTTTTTCCCCACTTCTAAGACGTTGAAATTGATAGGAAAAATAGCTAGAGCAATTGGTATGGTCTGAGTTAAGAGATTCAAAAAAATTTTGGACTGATTTTAAGTGAAACTTCAAAGGACCATAAGTTTTGCTCTGGTTATCAGGTTTTTATCTTCTCCCACGCGCATGAACTAACCCCTAAACGGAATCTCTGCCGGCACACTTTAGAGCAAACCACAGCCATTGACGGCCAAAAAAAGGGCCTGGAAAATCAAATTGCCGCTTGCGAAGCCGCCGTCCCGAACCAGATCGCCGCCGTCGCGAGCCACCTACGCGAACACAACTAGATCGGTGTTGCGAGCCACCTCCGCTGCGACGAAACCAGAGCCAGCAGATGTCTCGCGAAACCAGGCTGCCACGACGAACCACCACACGTTGACGAAGCCACGCGTTGCAGAACCACTGCGAATCAGATCGACGACGAGGGCACTTTCTGACGCGAAATCCCCATCACTGCGGCGCCGGCCACCACGCAGCCACCTGCGACGAAAAAAGCTGCCTGGAGAAGACGCGAAACCAGACGCGAACACACCTACATTGCGAGAATCCTCCACCTCCGTTCCAAACAGAACCGCAGGCCACCGTGACAGAAATCGATGTCGATTGCGCCAATGCGACAGCCACCACGGTACCTGCAAAAAACCAGACCAGACAGACCCCCGCGAAGCAACTGATGAGTCATTATTTTCTTCTATTCCACTAGCCTTTGTGCACCCATTAGACAGTTGATTAGTGCTTAATTGTTCATCATTAGAGTGTTTTTCATCTGTTGGGCTTTATTGGACCACTGTTCCGAATTTGGACTAATTTCACATTATTTGGCCTAATTTTTGTTTTTAATTATTTTTAGGTATTTGGGTGAAGCAATTTTGGAGCTTGGACATTAATATTTAGTTGAAGCAACTTTCCACATCATTGCCACATCATTTCCATGTCATTTCCACGTCAGCAAAGTCAATGGGTCAACATTTGAGGCCCATAGTGGCATTTTTGTAATTCTGCGGCTTATAATGGCAGTTTTGTAATTCTGAGTGGCATGGGTGATATGACCACGAATTAGGTCTGCATGAGAAGAAGGCAGCCGCTCATTCATCTTCAACCTCTCTTCAAAACCTCCATTTTCGTTCTCCAAGCTTCCATGGACGTCCCCCTTGCGGTTTTTCACGTTTTTGGCTCATTTTTACCGTTTTTATGCATATTTGACAGCACCCATTGAGGGTTTTACGTTTGGAATTCGTTTTCTTGGTTGGGCAGTTCGGTTTGTGGATTTTATTGACTTGGAACAATACCCATTCATGGGGTTTTCGCATTTATATATGATAACACTGTTTTGCATTCCATTTAAGCTTTGAAATCTCAATTTTTGCTCTTAAATTGCGTTTTCAGATTTGAAGGGTTCTTGGTTCTTGGTTCTTGGTTCTGATTTTTGTGATTTCAGTTTTGAAGTGTTTAATTACTCATTTCCATGTCTAGCTAAATTCGTGTATTGACTCCTTGATGAAAAATGCAATGAAGCTTTGAGGTTGTGCTTGTTTTGTGAAATCTGCCATGTTTTTGTTCTGAATTCGTGGAATGCATGTGGTGAATCTGTCAATGCTTAATTTATAGAGTAATTGCATGTGTTTTGTTTAAGATACGTTCATGCTTAATGTATGTAACTTGGCTGTCACGAATTTAAGGATGTGTGCATTGCTTAATTGCATAATGAAGCTAGATTGTAATTTTCGCTTAGTGAATTATTATCTAGTGGATTGAGACAAGGCAGGGTTGGTGTTAATTTGGTGGCCTATGATAAGTGAAATTGCGTTTGAATCAGGGATGTCAATACGGTTTTAGTCACTGTAGCATTTAAATTAATCTATTGATTAGCATTCTGAATCTGTCTGCCAACCCCCCTCCCCCCTGTGTTTTATTGTTGTGTTCATCTGGAAAATTGGCTTTGAATGAAAATATTGGTCGTTGGGAGACGACTTGGTTCACTTTCATGTACTGCATTTAATATGTTTTAATTTGGTGGGGTACGACCTCTATCAAATTTGGCGCCGTTGCCGGGGACCAATCGTTTCGTTCAAAGTAAAATTTTCAGTGTGTTTGTGTTCTGTGTTTTGGTGTGTGTGTAGTTCAAGTGTGGTTGAGTTGGTATATGTTCATTGTGATGTTAATGTTGTGTTAAGTTCAGTGTCTGTTTCCATTCCTGTGTGTTTCTGTTTAGTGTAGTGAATAGTGTCGCGGCGCACATGAATAGTGTCATTTGTAGTAGTGAATAGTGTTTGAATAGTGTCCGAATCTGGCATTTAACTTCTGGATTTTTGTTTTGGTAGCTACGGAGCTTGTTTTAACTTGAAATTTTTTTTCCCCACTTCTAAGACGTTGAAATTGATAGGAAAAATAGCTAGAGCAATTGGTATGGTCTGAGTTAAGAGATTCAAAAAAATTTTGGACTGATTTTAAGTGAAACTTCAAAGGACCATAAGTTTTGCTCTGGTTATCAGGTTTTTATCTTCTCCCACGCGCATGAACTAACCCCTGAACGGAATCTCTGCCGGCACACTTTAGAGCAAACCACAGCCATTGACGGCCAAAAAAAGGGCCTGGAAAATCAAATTGCCGCTTGCGAAGCCGCCGTCCAGAACCAGATCGCCGCCGTCGCGAGCCACCTACGCGAACACAACCAGATCGGTGTTGCGAGCCACCTCCGCTGCGACGAAACCAGAGCCAGCAGATGTCTCGCGAAACCAGGCTGCCACGACGAACCACCACACGTTGACGAAGCCACGCGTTGCAGAACCACTGCGAATCAGATCGACGACGAGGGCACTTTCTGACGCGAAATCCCCATCACTGCGGCGCCGGCCACCACGCAGCCACCTGCGACGAAAAAAGCTGCCTGGAGAAGACGCGAAACCAGACGCGAACACACCTACATTGCGAGAATCCTCCACCTCCGTTCCAAACAGAACCGCAGGCCACCGTGACAGAAATCGATGTCGATTGCGCCAATGCGACAGCCACCACGGTACCTGCAAAAAACCAGACCAGACAGACCCCCGCGAAGCAACTGATGAGTCATTATTTTCTTCTATTCCACTAGCCTTTGTGCACCCATTAGACAGTTGATTAGTGCTTAATTGTTCATCATTAGAGTGTTTTTCATCTGTTGGGCTTTATTGGACCACTGTTCCGAATTTGGACTAATTTCACATTATTTGGCCTAATTTTTGTTTTTAATTATTTTTAGGTATTTGGGTGAAGCAATTTTGGAGCTTGGACATTAATATTTAGTTGAAGCAACTTTCCACATCATTGCCACATCATTTCCATGTCATTTCCACGTCAGCAAAGTCAATGGGTCAACATTTGAGGCCCATAGTGGCATTTTTGTAATTCTGCGGCTTATAATGGCAGTTTTGTAATTCTGAGTGGCATGGGTGATATGACCACGAATTAGGTCTGCATGAGAAGAAGGCAGCCGCTCATTCATCTTCAACCTCTCTTCAAAACCTCCATTTTCGTTCTCCAAGCTTCCATGGACGTCCCCCTTGCGGTTTTTCACGTTTTTGGCTCATTTTTACCGTTTTTATGCATATTTGACAGCACCCACTGAGGGTTTTACGTTTGGAATTCGTTTTCTTGGTTGGGCAGTTCGGTTTGTGGATTTTATTGACTTGGAACAATACCCATTTATGGGGTTTTCGCATTTATATATGATAACACTGTTTTGCATTCCATTTAAGCTTTGAAATCTCAATTTTTGCTCTTAAATTGCGTTTTCAGATTTGAAGGGTTCTTGGTTCTTGGTTCTTGGTTCTGATTTTTGTGATTTCAGTTTTGAAGTGTTTAATTACTCATTTCCATGTCTAGCTAAATTCGTGTATTGACTCCTTGATGAAAAATGCAATGAAGCTTTGAGGTTGTGCTTGTTTTGTGAAATCTGCCATGTTTTTGTTCTGAATTCGTGGAATGCATGTGGTGAATCTGTCAATGCTTAATTTACAGAGTAATTGCATGTGTTTTGTTTAAGATACGTTCATGCTTAATGTATGTAGCTTGGCTGTCACGAATTTAAGGATGTGTGCATTGCTTAATTGCATAATGAAGCTAGATTGTAATTTTCGCTTAGTGAATTATTATCTAGTGGATTGAGACAAGGCAGGGTTGGTGTTAATTTGGTGGCCTATGATAAGTGAAATTGCGTTTGAATCAGGGATGTCAATACGGTTTTAGTCACTGTAGCATTTAAATTAATCTATTGATTAGCATTCTGAATCTGTCTGCCAACCCCCCTCGCCCCTGTGTTTTATTGTTGTGTTCATCTGGAAAATTGGCTTTGAATGAAAATATTGGTCGTTGGGAGACGACTTGGTTCACTTTCATGTACTGCATTTAATATGTTTTAATTTGGTGGGGTACGACCTCTATCAAATTTGGCGCCGTTGCCGGGGACCAATCGTTTCGTTCAAAGTAAAATTTTCAGTGTGTTTGTGTTCTGTGTTTTGGTGTGTGTGTAGTTCAAGTGTGGTTGAGTTGGTATATGTTCATTGTGATGTTAATGTTGTGTTAAGTTCAGTGTCTGTTTCCATTCCTGTGTGTTTCTGTTTAGTGTAGTGAATAGTGTCGCGGCGCGCATGAATAGTGTCATTTGTAGTAGTGAATAGTGTTTGAATAGTGTCCGAATCTGGCATTTAACTTCTGGATTTTTGTTTTGGTAGCTACGGAGCTTGTTTTAACTTGAAATATTTTTTCCCCACTTCTAAGACGTTGAACTTGATAGGAAAAATAGCTAGAGCAATTGGTATGGTCTGAGTTAAGAGATTCAAAAAAAATTTGGACTGATTTTAAGTGAAACTTCAAAGGACCATAAGTTTTGCTCTGGTTATCAGGTTTTTATCTTCTCCCACGCGCATGAACTAACCCCTAAACGGAATCTCTGCCGGCACACTTTAGAGCAAACCACAGCCATTGACGGCCAAAAAAAGGGCCTGGAAAATCAAATTGCCGCTTGCGAAGCCGCCGTCCCGAACCAGATCGCCGCCGTCACGAGCCACCTACGCGAACACAATTAGATCGGTGTTGCGAGCCACATCCGCTGCGACGAAACCAGAGCCAGCAGATGTCTCGCGAAACCAGGCTTCCACGACGAACCACCACACGTTGACGAAGCCACGCGTTGCAGAATCACTGCGAATCAGATCGACGACGAGGGCACTTTCTGACGCGAAATCCCCATCACTGCGGCGCTGGCCACCACGCAGCCACCTGCGACGAAAAAAGCTGCCTGGAGAAGACGCGAAACCAGACGCGAACACACCTACATTGCAAGAATCCTCCACCTCCGTTCCAAACAGAACCGCAGGCCACCGTGACAGAAATCGATGTCGATTGCGCCAATGCGACAGCCACCACGGTACCTGCAAAAGACCAGACCAGACAGACCCCCGCGAAGCAACTGATGAGTCATTATTTTCTTCTATTCCACTAGCCTTTGTGCACCCATTAGACAGTTGATTAGTGCTTAATTGTTCATCATTAGAGTGTTTTTCATCTGTTGGGCTTTATTGGGCCACTGTTCCGAATTTGGACTAATTTCACATTATTTGGCCTAACTTTTGTTTTTAATTATTTTTAGGTATTTGGGTGAAGCAATTTTGGAGCTTGGACATTAATATTTAGTTGAAGAAACTTTCCAAATCATTGCCACATCATTTCCATGTCATTTCCACGTCAGCAAAGTCAATGGGTCAACATTTGAGGCCCATAGTGGCATTTTTGTAATTCTGCGGCTTATAATGGCAGTTTTGTAATTCTGAGTGGCATGGGTGATATGACCACGAATTAGGTCTGCATGAGAAGATGGCAGCCGCTCATTCATCTTCAACCTCTCTTCAAAACCTCCATTTTCGTTCTCCAAGCTTCCATGGACGTCCCCCTTGCGGTTTTTCACGTTTTTGGCTCATTTTTACCGTTTTTATGCATATTTGACAACACCCATTGAGGGTTTTACGTTTGGAATTCGTTTTCTTGGTTGGGCAGTTCGGTTTGTGGATTTTATTGACTTGGAACAATACCCATTCATGGGGTTTTCGCATTTATATATGATAACACTGTTTTGCATTCCATTTAAGCTTTGAAATCTCAATTTTTGCTCTTAAATTGCGTTTTCAGATTTGAAGGGTTCTTGGTTCTGATTTTTGTGATTTCAGTTTTGAAGTGTTTAATTACTCATTTCCATGTCTAGCTAAATTCGTGTATTGACTCCTTGATGAAAAATGCAATGAAGCTTTGAGGTTGTGCTTGTTTTGTGAAATCTGCCATGTTTTTGTTCTGAATTCGTGGAATGCATGTGGTGAATCTGTCAATGCTTAATTTACAGAGTAATTGCATGTGTTTTGTTTAAGATACGTTCATGCTTAATGTATGTAGCTTGGCTGTCACGAATTTAAGGATGTGTGCATTGCTTAATTGCATAATGAAGCTAGATTGTAATTTTCGCTTAGTGAATTATTATCTAGTGGATTGAGACAAGGCAGGGTTGGTGTTAATTTGGTGGCCTATGATAAGTGAAATTGCGTTTGAATCAGGGATGTCAATACGGTTTTAGTCACTGTAGCATTTAAATTAATCTATTGATTAGCATTCTGAATCTGTCTGCCAACCCCCCTCCCCCCTGTGTTTTATTGTTGTGTTCATCTGGAAAATTGGCTTTGAATGAAAATATTGGTCGTTGGGAGACGACTTGGTTCACTTTCATGTACTGCATTTAATATGTTTTAATTTGGTGGGGTACGGCCTCTATCAAATTTGGCGCCGTTGCCGGGGACCAATCGTTTCGTTCAAAGTAAAATTTTCAGTGTGTTTGTGTTCTGTGTTTTGGTGTGTGTGTAGTTCAAGTGTGGTTGAGTTGGTATATGTTCATTGTGATGTTAATGTTGTGTTAAGTTCAGTGTCTGTTTCCATTCCTGTGTGTTTCTGTTTAGTGTAGTGAATAGTGTCGCGGCGCGCATGAATAGTGTCATTTTTAGTAGTGAATAGAGTTTGAATAGTGTCTGAATCTGGCATTTAAATTCTGGATTTTTGTTTTGGTAGCTACGGAGCTTGTTTTAACATGAAATTTTTTTTCCCCACTTCTAAGACGTTGAACTTGATAGGAAAAATAGCTAGAGCAATTGGTATGGTCTGAGTTAAGAGATTCAAAAAAAATTTGGACTGATTTTAAGTGAAACTTCAAAGGACCATAACTTTTGCTCTGGTTATCAGGTTTTTATCTTCTCCCACGCGCATGAACTAACCCCTAAACGGAATCTCTGCCGGCACACTTTAGAGCAAACCACAGCCATTGACGGCCAAAAAAAGGGCCTGGAAAATCAAATTGCCGCTTGCGAAGCCGCCGTGCCGAACCAGATCGCCGCCGTCGCGAGCCACCTACGCGAACACAACCAGATCGGTGTTGCGAGCCACCTCCGCTGCGACGAAACCAGAGCCAGCAGATGTCTCGCGAAACCAGGCTGCCACGACGAACCACCACACGTTGACGAAGCCACGCGTTGCAGAATCACTGCGAATCAGATCGACGACGAGGGCACTTTCTGACGCGAAATCCCCATCACTGCGGCGCCGGCCACCACGCAGCCACCTGCGACGAAAAAAGCTGCCTGGAGAAGACGCGAAACCAGACGCGAACACACCTACATTGCGAGAATCCTCCACCTCCGTTCCAAACAGAACCGCAGGCGACCGTGACAGAAATCGATGTCGATTGCGCCAATGCGACAGCCACCACGGTACCTGCAAAAGACCAGACCAGACAGACCCCCGCGAAGCAACTGATGAGTCATTATATTCTTCTATTCCACTAGCCTTTGTGCACCCATTAGACAGTTGATTAGTGCTTAATTGTTCATCATTAGAGTGTTTTTCATCTGTTGGGCTTTATTGGGCCACTGTTCCGAATTTGGACTAATTTCACATTATTTGGCCTAATTTTTGTTTTTAATTATTTTTAGGTATTTGGGTGAAGCAATTTTGGAGCTTGGACATTAATATTTAGTTCAAGAAACTTTCCACATCATTGCCACATCATTTCCATGTCATTTCCACGTCAGCAAAGTCAATGGGTCAACATTTGAGGCCCATAGTGGCATTTTTGTAATTCTGCGGCTTATAATGGCAGTTTTGTAATTCTGAGTGGCATGGGTGATATGACCACGAATTAGGTCTGCATGAGAAGATGGCAGCCGCTCTTTCATCTTCAACCTCTCTTCAAAACCTCCATTTTCGTTCTCCAAGCTTCCATGGACGTCCCCCTTGCGGTTTTTCACGTTTTTGGCTCATTTTTACCGTTTTTATGCATATTTGACAGCACCCATTGAGGGTTTTACGTTTGGAATTCGTTTTCTTGGTTGGGCAGTTCGGTTTGTGGATTTTATTGACTTGGAACAATACCCATTCATGGGGTTTTCGCATTTATATATGATAACACTGTTTTGCATTCCATTTAAGCTTTGAAATCTCAATTTTTGCTCTTAAATTGCATTTTCAGATTTGAAGGGTTCTTGGTTCTTGGTTCTTGGTTCTGATTTTTGTGATTTCAGTTTTGAAGTGTTTAATTACTCATTTCCATGTCTAGCTAAATTCGTGTATTGACTCCTTGATGAAAAATGCAATGAAGCTTTGAGGTTGTGCTTGTTTTGTGAAATCTGCCATGTTTTTGTTCTGAATTCGTGGAATGCATGTGGTGAATCTGTCAATGCTTAATTTACAGAGTAATTGCATGTGTTTTGTTTAAGATACGTTCATGCTTAATGTATGTAGCTTGGCTGTCACGAATTTAAGGATGTGTGCATTGCTTAATTGCATAATGAAGCTAGATTGTAATTTTCGCTTAGTGAATTATTATCTAGTGGATTGAGACAAGGCAGGGTTGGTGTTAATTTGGTGGCCTATGATAAGTGAAATTGCGTTTGAATCAGGGATGTCAATACGGTTTTAGTCACTGTAGCATTTAAATTAATCTATTGATTAGCATTCTGAATCTGTCTGCCAACCCCCCTCCCCCCTGTGTTTTATTGTTGTGTTCATCTGGAAAATTGGCTTTGAATGAAAATATTGGTCGTTGGGAGACGACTTGGTTCACTTTCATGTACTGCATTTAATATGTTTTAATTTGGTGGGGTACGGCCTCTATCAAATTTGGCGCCGTTGCCGGGGACCAATCGTTTCGTTCAAAGTAAAATTTTCAGTGTGTTTGTGTTCTGTGTTTTGGTGTGTGTGTAGTTCAAGTGTGGTTGAGTTGGTATATGTTCATTGTGATGTTAATGTTGTGTTAAGTTCAGTGTCTGTTTCCATTCCTGTGTGTTTCTGTTTAGTGTAGTGAATAGTGTCGCGGCGCGCATGAATAGTGTCATTTTTAGTAGTGAATAGAGTTTGAATAGTGTCTGAATCTGGCATTTAAATTCTGGATTTTTGTTTTGGTAGCTACGGAGCTTGTTTTAACATGAAATTTTTTTTCCCCACTTCTAAGACGTTGAACTTGATAGGAAAAATAGCTAGAGCAATTGGTATGGTCTGAGTTAAGAGATTCAAAAAAAATTTGGACTGATTTTAAGTGAAACTTCAAAGGACCATAACTTTTGCTCTGGTTATCAGGTTTTTATCTTCTCCCACGCGCATGAACTAACCCCTAAACGGAATCTCTGCCGGCACACTTTAGAGCAAACCACAGCCATTGACGGCCAAAAAAAGGGCCTGGAAAATCAAATTGCCGCTTGCGAAGCCGCCGTGCCGAACCAGATCGCCGCCGTCGCGAGCCACCTACGCGAACACAACCAGATCGGTGTTGCGAGCCACCTCCGCTGCGACGAAACCAGAGCCAGCAGATGTCTCGCGAAACCAGGCTGCCACGACGAACCACCACACGTTGACGAAGCCACGCGTTGCAGAATCACTGCGAATCAGATCGACGACGAGGGCACTTTCTGACGCGAAATCCCCATCACTGCGGCGCCGGCCACCACGCAGCCACCTGCGACGAAAAAAGCTGCCTGGAGAAGACGCGAAACCAGACGCGAACACACCTACATTGCGAGAATCCTCCACCTCCGTTCCAAACAGAACCGCAGGCGACCGTGACAGAAATCGATGTCGATTGCGCCAATGCGACAGCCACCACGGTACCTGCAAAAGACCAGACCAGACAGACCCCCGCGAAGCAACAGATGAGTCATTATATTCTTCTATTCCACTAGCCTTTGTGCACCCATTAGACAGTTGATTAGTGCTTAATTGTTCATCATTAGAGTGTTTTTCATCTGTTGGGCTTTATTGGGCCACTGTTCCGAATTTGGACTAATTTCACATTATTTGGCCTAATTTTTGTTTTTAATTATTTTTAGGTATTTGGGTGAAGCAATTTTGGAGCTTGGACATTAATATTTAGTTCAAGAAACTTTCCACATCATTGCCACATCATTTCCATGTCATTTCCACGTCAGCAAAGTCAATGGGTCAACATTTGAGGCCCATAGTGGCATTTTTGTAATTCTGCGGCTTATAATGGCAGTTTTGTAATTCTGAGTGGCATGGGTGATATGACCACGAATTAGGTCTGCATGAGAAGATGGCAGCCGCTCTTTCATCTTCAACCTCTCTTCAAAACCTCCATTTTCGTTCTCCAAGCTTCCATGGACGTCCCCCTTGCGGTTTTTCACGTTTTTGGCTCATTTTTACCGTTTTTATGCATATTTGACAGCACCCATTGAGGGTTTTACGTTTGGAATTCGTTTTCTTGGTTGGGCAGTTCGGTTTGTGGATTTTATTGACTTGGAACAATACCCATTCATGGGGTTTTCGCATTTATATATGATAACACTGTTTTGCATTCTATTTAAGCTTTGAAATCTCAATTTTTGCTCTTAAATTGCATTTTCAGATTTGAAGGGTTCTTGGTTCTTGGTTCTTGGTTCTGATTTTTGTGATTTCAGTTTTGAAGTGTTTAATTACTCATTTCCATGTCTAGCTAAATTCGTGTATTGACTCCTTGATGAAAAATGCAATGAAGCTTTGAGGTTGTGCTTGTTTTGTGAAATCTGCCATGTTTTTGTTCTGAATTCGTGGAATGCATGTGGTGAATCTGTCAATGCTTAATTTACAGAGTAATTGCATGTGTTTTGTTTAAGATATGTTCATGCTTAATGTATGTAGCTTGGCTGTCACGAATTTAAGGATGTGTGCATTGCTTAATTGCATAATGAAGCTAGATTGTAATTTTCGCTTAGTGAATTATTATCTAGTGGATTGAGACAAGGCAGGGTTGGTGTTAATTTGGTGGCCTATGATAAGTGAAATTGCGTTTGAATCAGGGATGTCAATACGGTTTTAGTCACTGTAGCATTTAAATTAATCTATTGATTAGCATTCTAAATCTGTCTGCCAACCCCCTCCCCCCTGTGTTTTATTGTTGTGTTCATCTGGAAAATTGGCTTTGAATGAAAATATTGGTCGTTGGGAGACGACTTGGTTCACTTTCATGTACTGCATTTAATATGTTTTAATTTGGTGGGGTACGGCCTCTATCAAATTTGGCGCCGTTGCCGGGGACCAATCGTTTCGTTCAAAGTAAAATTTTCAGTGTGTTTGTGTTCTGTGTTTTGGTGTGTGTGTAGTTCAAGTGTGGTTGAGTTGGTATATGTTCATTGTGATGTTAATGTTGTGTTAAGTTCAGTGTCTGTTTCCATTCTTGTGTGTTTCTGTTTAGTGTAGTGCATAGTGTCGCGGCGCGCATGAATAGTGTCATTTGTAGTAGTGAATAGAGTTTGAATAGTGTCCGAATCTGGCATTTAAATTCTGGATTTTTGTTTTGGTAGCTACAGAGCTTGTTTTAACGTGAAATTTTTTTTCCCCACTTCTAAGACGTTGAACTTGATAGGAAAAATAGCTAGAGCAATTGGTATGGTCTGAGTTAAGAGATTCAAAAAAATTTTGGACTGATTTTAAGTGAAACTTCAAAGGACCATAACTTTTGCTCTGGTTATCAGGTTTTTATCTTCTCTCACGCGCATGAACTAACCCCTAAACGGAATCTCTGCCGGCACACTTTAGAGCAAACCACAGCCATTGACGGCCAAAAAAAGGGCCTGGAAAATCAAATTGCGCTTGCGAAGCCGCCGTCCCGAACCAGATCGCCACCGTCGCGAGCCACCTACGCGAACACAACCAGATCGGTGTTGCGAGCCACCTCCGCTGCGACGAAACCAGAGCCAGCAGATGTCTCGCAAAATCAGGCTGCCACGACGAACCTCCACACGTTGACGAAGCCACGCGTTGCAGAACCACTGCGAATCAGATCGACGACGAGGGCACTTTCTGACGCGAAATCCCCATCACTGCGGCGCCGGCCACCACGCAGCCACCTGCGACGAAAAAAGCTGCCTGGAGAAGACGCGAAACCAGACGCGAACACACCTTCATTACGAGTATCCTCCACCTCCGTTCCAAACAGAACCGCAGGCCACCGTGACAGAAATCGATGTCGATTGCGCCAATGCGACAGCCACCACGGTACCTCCAAAAAACTAGACCAGACAGACCCCCGCGAAGCAACTGATGAGTCATTATTTTCTTCTATTCCACTAGCCTTTGTGCACCCATTAGACAGTTGATTAGTGCTTAATTGTTCATCATTAGAGTGTTTTTCATCTGTTGGGCTTTATTGGGCCACTGTTCCGAATTTGGACTAATTTCACATTATTTGGCCTAATTTTTGTTTTTAATTATTTTTAGGTATTTGGGTGAAGCAATTTTGGAGCTTGGACATTAATATTTAGTTGAAGAAACTTTCCACATCATTTCCACGTCAGCAAAGTGAATGGGTCAACATTTGAGGCCCATAGTGGCATTGTTGTAATTCTGTGGCTTATAATGGCAGTTTTGTAATTCTGAGTGGCATGGGTGATATGACCACGAATTAGGTCTGCATGAGAAGAAGGCAGCCGCTCATTCATCTTCAACCTCTCTTCAAAACCTCCATTTTCGTTCTCCAAGCTTCCACGGACGTCCCCCTTGCGGTTTTTCACGTTTTTAGCTCATTTTTACCGTTTTTATGCATATTTGACAGCACCCATTGAGGGTTTTACGTTTGGAATTCGTTTTCTTGGTTGGGCAGTTCGGTTTGTGGATTTTATTGACTTGGAACAATACCCATTCATGGGGTTTTCGCATTTATTATTAATAACACTGTTTTGCATTCCATTTAAGCTTTGAAATCTCAATTTTTGCTCTTAAATTGCGTTTTCATATTTGAAGGGTTCTTGGTTCTTGGTTCTTGGTTCTGATTTTTGTGATTTCAGTTTTGAATTGTTTAATTACTCATTTCCATGTCTAGCTAAATTCGTGTATTGACTCCTTGATGAAAAATGCAATGAAGCTTTGAGGTTGTGCTTGTTTTGTGAAATCTGCCATGTTTTTGTTCTGAATTCGTGGAATGCATGTGGTGAATCTGTCAATGCTTAATTTATAGAGCAATTGCATGTGTTTTGTTTAAGATACGTTCATGCTTAACGTATGTAGCTTGGCTGTCACGAATTTAAGGATGTGTGCATTGCTTAATGGCATAATGAAGCTAGATTGTAATTTTCGCTTAGTGAATTATTATCTAGTGGATTGAGACAAGGCAGGGTTGGTGTTAATTTGGTGGCCTATGATAAGTGAAATTGCGTTTGAATCAGGGATGTCAATACGGTTTTAGTCACTGTAGCATTTAAATTAATCTGTTGATTAGCATTCTGCATTTAATATGTTTTAATTTGGTGGGGTACGGCCTCTATCAAATTTGGCGCCGTTGCCGGGGACCAATCGTTTCGTTCAAAGTAAAATTTTCAGTGTGTTTGTGTTCTGTGTTTTGGTGTGTGTGTAGTTCAAGTATGGTTGAGTTGGTATATGTTCATTGTGATGTTAATGTTGTGTTAAGTTCAGTGTCTGTTTCCATTCCTGTGTGTTTCTGTTTAGTGTAGTGAATAGTGTCGCGGTGCGCATGAATAGTGTCATTTGTAGTAGTGAATAGTGTTTGAATAGTGTCCGAATCTGGCATTTAACTTCTGGATTTTTGTTTTGGTAGCTACGGAGCTTGTTTTAACTTGAAATTTTTTTTCCCCACTTCTAAGACGTTGAACTTGATAGGAAAAATAGCTAGAGCAATTGGTATGGTCTGAGTTAAGAGATTCAAAAAAAATTTGGACTGATTTTAAGTGAAACTTCAAAGGACCATAACTTTTGCTCTGGTTATCAGGTTTTTATCTTCTCCCACGCGCATGAACTAACCCCTAAACGGAATCTCTGCCGGCACACTTTAGAGCAAACCACAGCCATTGACGGCCAAAAAAAGGGCCTGGAAAATCAAATTGCCGCTTGCGAAGCCGCCGTCCCGAACCAGATCGCCGCCATCGCGAGCCACCTATGCGAAGACAACCAGATCGGTGTTGCGAGCCACCTCCGCTGTGACGAAACCAGAGCCAGCAGATGTCTCGCAAAACCAGGCTGCCACGACGAACCACCACACGTTGACGAAGCCACGCGTTGCAGAACCACTGCGAATCAGATCGACGACGAGGGCACTTTCTGACGCGAAATCCCCATCACTGCGGCGCCGGCCACCACGCAGCCACCTACGACGAAAAAAGCTGCCTGGAGAAGACGCGAAACCAGACGCGAACACACCTACATTGCGAGAATCCTCCACCTCCGTTCCCAACTGAACCGCAGGCCACCGTGACAGAAATCGATGTCGATTGCGCCAATGCGACAGCCACCACGGTACCTCCAAAAAACTAGACCAGACAGACCCCCGCGAAGCAACTGATGAGTCATTATTTTCTTCTATTCCACTAGCCTTTGTGCACCCATTAGACAGTTGATTAGTGCTTAATTGTTCATCATTAGAGTGTTTTTCATCTGTGTGGCTTTATTGGGCGCCGAATTTGGACTAATTTCACATTATTTGGCCTAATTTTTGTTTTTAATTATTTTTAGGTATTTGGGTGAAGCAATTTTGGAGCTTGGACATTAATATTTAGTTGAAGAAACTTTCCACATCATTGCCACATCATTTCCATGTCATTTCCACGTCAGCAAAGTCAATGGGTCAACATTTGAGGCCCATAGTGGCATTTTTGTAATTTTGTGGCTTATAATGGCAGTTTTGTAATTCTGAGTGGCATGGGTGATATGACCACGAATTAGGTCTGCATGAGAAGAAGGCAGCCGCTCATTCATCTTCAACCTCTCTTCAAAACCTCCATTTTCGTTCTCCAAGCTTCCATGGTCGTCCCCCTTGCGGTTTTTCACGTTTTTGGCTCATTTTTACCGTTTTTATGCATATTTGACAGCACCCATTGAGGGTTTTACGTTTGGAATTCGTTTTCTTGGTTGGGCAGTTCGGTTTGTGGATTTTATTGACTTGGAACAATACCCATTCATGGGGTTTTCGCATTTATATATGATAACACTGTTTTGCATTCCATTTAAGCTTTGAAATCTCAATTTTTGCTCTTAAATTGCGTTTTCAGATTTGAAGGGTTCTTGGTTCTTGGTTCTTGGTTCTGATTTTTGTGATTTCAGTTTTGAATTGTTTAATTACTCATTTCCATGTCTAGCTAAATTCGTGTATTGACTCCTTGATGAAAAATGCAATGAAGCTTTGAGGTTGTGCTTGTTTTGTGAAATCTGCCATGTTTTTGTTCTGAATTCGTGGAATGCATGTGGTGAATCTGTCAATGCTTAATTTATAGAGCAATTGCATGTGTTTTGTTTAAGATACGTTCATGCTTAACGTATGTAGCTTGGCTGTCACGAATTTAAGGATGTGTGCATTGCTTAATGGCATAATGAAGCTAGATTGTAATTTTCGCTTAGTGAATTATTATCTAGTGGATTGAGACAAGGCAGGGTTGGTGTTAATTTGGTGGCCTATGATAAGTGAAATTGCGTTTGAATCAGGGATGTCAATACGGTTTTAGTCACTGTAGCATTTAAATTAATCTATTGATTAGCATTCTGAATCTGTCTGCCAACCCCCCTCCCCCCTGTGTTTTATTGTTGTGTTCATCTGGAAAATTGGCTTTGAATGAAAATATTGGTCGTTGGGAGACGACTTGGTTCACTTTCATGTACTGCATTTAATATGTTTTAATTTGGTGGGGTACGGCCTCTATCAAATTTGGCGCCGTTGCCGGGGACCAATCGTTTCGTTCAAAGTAAAATTTTCAGTGTGTTTGTGTTCTGTGTTTTGGTGTGTGTGTAGTTCAAGTGTGGTTGAGTTGGTATATGTTCATTGTGATGTTAATGTTGTGTTAAGTTCAGTGTCTGTTTCCATTCCTGTGTGTTTCTGTTTAGTGTAGTGAATAGTGTCGCGGCGCGCATGAATAGTGTCATTTGTAGTAGTGAATAGTGTTTGAATAGTGTCCGAATCTGGCATTTAACTTCTGGATTTTTGTTTTGGTAGCTACGGAGCTTGTTTTAACTTGAAATTTTTTTTCCCCACTTCTAAGACGTTGAACTTGATAGGCAAAATAGCTAGAGCAATTGGTATGGTCTGAGTTAAGGGAGTCAAAAAAAATTTGGACTGATTTTAAGTGAAACTTCAAAGGACCATAACTTTTGCTCTGGTTATCAGGTTTTTATCTTCTCCCACGCGCATGAACTAACCCCTAAACGTAATCTCTACCGGCACACTTTAGAGCAAACCACAGCCATTGACGGCCAAAAAAAGGGCCTGGAAAATCAAATTACCGCTTGCGAAGCCGCCGTCCCGAACCAGATCGCCGCCGTCGCGAGCCACCTACGCGAACACAACCAGATCGGTGTTGCGAGCCACCTCCGCTGCGACGAAACCAGAGCCAGCAGATGTCTCGCAAAACCAGGCTGCCACGACGAACCACCACATGTTGACGAAGCCACGCGTTGCAGAACCACTGCGAATTAGATCGACGACGAGGGCACTTTCTGACGCGAAATCCCCATCACTGCGGCGCCGGCCACCACGCAGCCACCTGCGACGAAAAAAGCTGCCTGGAGAAGACGCGAAACCAGACGCGAACACACCTACATTGCGAGAATCCTCCACCTCCGTTCCAAACAGAACCGCAGGCCACCGTGACAGAAATCGATGTCGATTGCGCCAATGCGACAGCCACCACGGTACCTGCAAAAAACCAGACCAGACAGACCCCCACGAAGCAACAGATGAGTCATTATTTTCTTCTATTCCACTAGCCTTTGTGCACCCATTAGACAGTTGATTAGTGCTTAATTGTTCATCATTAGAGTGTTTTTCATCCGTTGGGCTTTATTGGGCCACTGTTCCGAATTTGGACTAATTTCACATTATTTGGCCTAATTTTTGTTTTTAATTATTTTTAGGTATTTGGGTGAAGCAATTTTGGAGCTTGGACATTAATATTTAGTTGAAGAAACTTTCCACATCATTGCCACATCATTTCCATGTCATTTCCACGTCAGCAAAGTCAATGAGTCAACATTTGAGGCCCATAGTGGCATTTTTGTAATTCTGCGGCTTATAATGGAAGTTTTGTAATTCATAGTGGCATAGGTGATATGGCCACGAATTAGGTCTGCATGAGAAGAAGGCAGCCGCTCATTCATCTTCAACCTCTCTTCAAAACCTCCATTTTCGTTCTCCAAGCTTCCATGGACGTCCCCCTTGCGGTTTTTCACGTTTTAGGCTCATTTTTACCGTTTTTATGCATATTTGACAGCACCCATTGAGGGTTTTACGTTTGGAATTCGTTTTCTTGGTTGGGCAGTTCGGTTTGTGGATTTTATTGACTTGGAACAATACCCATTCATGGGGTTTTCGCATTTATATATGATAACACTGTTTTGCATTCCATTTAAGCTTTGAAATCTCAATTTTTGCTCTTAAATTGCGTTTTCAGATTTGAAAGGTTCTTGGTTCTTGGTTCTTGGTTCTGATTTTTGTGATTTCAGTTTTGAAGTGTTTAATTACTCATTTCCATGTCTAGCTAAATTCGTGTATTGACTCCTTGATGAAAAATGCAATGAAGCTTTGAGGTTGTGCTTGTTCTGTGAAATCTGCTATGTTTTTGTTCTGAATTCGTGGAATGCATGTGGTGAATCTGTCAATGCTTAATTTACAGAGTAATTGCATGTGTTTTGTTTAAGATACGTTCATGCTTAATGTATGTAGCTTGGCTGTCACGAATTTAAGGATGTGTGCATTGCTTAATTGCATAATGAAGCTAGATTGTAATTTTCGCTTAGTGAATTATTATCTAGTGGATTGAGACAAGGCAGGGTTGGTGTTAATTTGGTGGCCTATGATAAGTGAAATTGCGTTTGAATCAGGGATGTCAATACGGTTTTAGTCACTGTAGCATTTAAATTAATCTGTTGATTAGCATTCTGAATCTGTCTGCCAACCCCCCTCCCCCTGTGTTTTATTGTTGTGTTCATCTGGAAAATTGGCTTTGAATGAAAATATTGGTCGTTGGGAGACGACTTGGTTCACTTTCATGTACTGCATTTAATATGTTTTAATTTGGTGGGGTACGGCCTCTATCAAATTTGGCGCCGTTGTCGGGGACCAATCGTTTCGTTCAAAGTAAAATTTTCAGTGTGTTTGTGTTCTGTGTTTTGGTGTGTGTGTAGTTCAAGTGTGGTTGAGTTGGTATATGTTCATTGTGATGTTAATGTTGTGTTAAGTTCAGTGTCTGTTTCCATTCCTGTGTGTTTCTGTTTAGTGTAGTGAATAGTGTCGCGGCGCGCATGAATAGTGTCATTTGTAGTAGTGAATAGTGTTTGAATAGTGTCCGAATCTGGCATTTAACTTCTGGATTTTTGTTTTGGTAGCTACGGAGCTTGTTTTAACTTGAAATTTTTTTTCCCCACTTCTAAGACGTTGAACTTGATAGGCAAAATAGCTAGAGCAATTGGTATGTTCTGAGTTAAGGGATTCAAAAAAAATTTGGACTGATTTTAAGTGAAACTTCAAAGGACCATAACTTTTGCTCTGGTTATCAGGTTTTTATCTTCTCCCACGCGCATGAACTAACCCCTAAACGTAATCTCTGCCGGCACACTTTAGAGCAAACCACAGCCATTGACGACCAAAAAAAGGGCCTGGAAAATCAAATTGCCGCTTGCGAAGCCGCCGTCCCGAACCAGATCGCCGCCATCGCGAGCCACCTACGCGAACACAACCAGATCGGTGTTGCGAGCCACCTCCGCTGCGACGAAACCAGAGCCAGCAGATGTCTCGCAAAACCAGGCTGCCACGACGAACCACCACACGTTGACGAAGCCACGCGTTGCAGAACCACTGCGAATCAGATCGACGACGAGGGCACTTTCTGACGCGAAATCCCCATCACTGCGGCGCCGGCCACCACGCAGCCACCTACGACGAAAAAAGCTGCCTGGAGAAGACGCGAAACCAGACGCGAACACACCTACATTGCGAGAATCCTCCACCTCCGTTCCCAACTGAACCGCAGGCCACCGTGACAGAAATCGATGTCGATTGCGCCAATGCGACAGCCACCACGGTACCTGCAAAAAACCAGACCAGACAGACCCCCACGAAGCAACAGATGAGTCATTATTTTCTTCTATTCCACTAGCCTTTGTGCACCCATTAGACAGTTGATTAGTGCTTAATTGTTCATCATTAGAGTGTTTTTCATCCGTTGGGCTTTATTGGGCCACTGTTCCGAATTTGGACTAATTTCACATTATTTGGCCTAATTTTTGTTTTTAATTATTTTTAGGTATTTGGGTGAAGCAATTTTGGAGCTTGGACATTAATATTTAGTTGAAGAAACTTTCCACATCATTGCCACATCATTTCCATGTCATTTCCACGTCAGCAAAGTCAATGAGTCAACATTTGAGGCCCATAGTGGCATTTTTGTAATTCTGCGGCTTATAATGGAAGTTTTGTAATTCATAGTGGCATAGGTGATATGGCCACGAAT
Source organism: Vigna unguiculata (assembly GCF_037176805.1). NCBI lineage: Eukaryota > Viridiplantae > Streptophyta > Magnoliopsida > Fabales > Fabaceae > Vigna > Vigna unguiculata. The sequence goes on along the minus strand of NC_140792.1, from coordinate 36,485,499 downwards.
TAGGTCTGCATGAGAAGAAGGCAGCCGCTCATTCATCTTCAACCTCTCTTCAAAACCTCCATTTTCGTTCTCCAAGCTTCCATGGACGTCCCCCTTGCGGTTTTTCACGTTTTAGGCTCATTTTTACCGTTTTTATGCATATTTGACAGCACCCATTGAGGGTTTTACGTTTGGAATTCGTTTTCTTGGTTGGGCAGTTCGGTTTGTGGATTTTATTGACTTGGAACAATACCCATTCATGGGGTTTTCGCATTTATATATGATAACACTGTTTTGCATTCCATTTAAGCTTTGAAATCTCAATTTTTGCTCTTAAATTGCGTTTTCAGATTTGAAAGGTTCTTGGTTCTTGGTTCTTGGTTCTGATTTTTGTGATTTCAGTTTTGAAGTGTTTAATTACTCATTTCCATGTCTAGCTAAATTCGTGTATTGACTCCTTGATGAAAAATGCAATGAAGCTTTGAGGTTGTGCTTGTTCTGTGAAATCTGCTATGTTTTTGTTCTGAATTCGTGGAATGCATGTGGTGAATCTGTCAATGCTTAATTTACAGAGTAATTGCATGTGTTTTGTTTAAGATACGTTCATGCTTAATGTATGTAGCTTGGCTGTCACGAATTTAAGGATGTGTGCATTGCTTAATTGCATAATGAAGCTAGATTGTAATTTTCGCTTAGTGAATTATTATCTAGTGGATTGAGACAAGGCAGGGTTGGTGTTAATTTGGTGGCCTATGATAAGTGAAATTGCGTTTGAATCAGGGATGTCAATACGGTTTTAGTCACTGTAGCATTTAAATTAATCTGTTGATTAGCATTCTGAATCTGTCTGCCAACCCCCCTCCCCCTGTGTTTTATTGTTGTGTTCATCTGGAAAATTGGCTTTGAATGAAAATATTGGTCGTTGGGAGACGACTTGGTTCACTTTCATGTACTGCATTTAATATGTTTTAATTTGGTGGGGTACGGCCTCTATCAAATTTGGCGCCGTTGTCGGGGACCAATCGTTTCGTTCAAAGTAAAATTTTCAGTGTGTTTGTGTTCTGTGTTTTGGTGTGTGTGTAGTTCAAGTGTGGTTGAGTTGGTATATGTTCATTGTGATGTTAATGTTGTGTTAAGTTCAGTGTCTGTTTCCATTCCTGTGTGTTTCTGTTTAGTGTAGTGAATAGTGTCGCGGCGCGCATGAATAGTGTCATTTGTAGTAGTGAATAGTGTTTGAATAGTGTCCGAATCTGGCATTTAACTTCTGGATTTTTGTTTTGGTAGCTACGGAGCTTGTTTTAACTTGAAATTTTTTTTCCCCACTTCTAAGACGTTGAACTTGATAGGCAAAATAGCTAGAGCAATTGGTATGTTCTGAGTTAAGGGATTCAAAAAAAATTTGGACTGATTTTAAGTGAAACTTCAAAGGACCATAACTTTTGCTCTGGTTATCAGGTTTTTATCTTCTCCCACGCGCATGAACTAACCCCTAAACGTAATCTCTGCCGGCACACTTTAGAGCAAACCACAGCCATTGACGACCAAAAAAAGGGCCTGGAAAATCAAATTGCCGCTTGCGAAGCCGCCGTCCCGAACCAGATCGCCGCCATCGCGAGCCACCTACGCGAACACAACCAGATCGGTGTTGCGAGCCACCTCCGCTGCGACGAAACCAGAGCCAGCAGATGTCTCGCAAAACCAGGCTGCCACGACGAACCACCACACGTTGACGAAGCCACGCGTTGCAGAACCACTGCGAATCAGATCGACGACGAGGGCACTTTCTGACGCGAAATCCCCATCACTGCGGCGCCGGCCACCACGCAGCCACCTACGACGAAAAAAGCTGCCTGGAGAAGACGCGAAACCAGACGCGAACACACCTACATTGCGAGAATCCTCCACCTCCGTTCCCAACTGAACCGCAGGCCACCGTGACAGAAATCGATGTCGATTGCGCCAATGCGACAGCCACCACGGTACCTCCAAAAAACTAGACCAGACAGACCCCCGCGAAGCAACTGATGAGTCATTATTTTCTTCTATTCCACTAGCCTTTGTGCACCCATTAGACAGTTGATTAGTGCTTAATTGTTCATCATTAGAGTGTTTTTCATCTGTTGGGCTTTATTGGGCCACTGTTCCGAATTTGGACTAATTTCACATTATTTGGCCTAATTTTTGTTTTTAATTATTTTTAGGTATTTGGGTGAAGCAATTTTGGAGCTTGGACATTAATATTTAGTTGAAGAAACTTTCCACATCATTGCCACATCATTTCCATGTCATTTCCACGTCAGCAAAGTCAATGGGTCAACATTTGAGGCCCATAGTGGCATTTTTGTAATTCTGCGGCTTATAATGGCAGTTTTGTAATTCTGAGTGGCATGGGTGATATGACCACGAATTAGGTCTGCATGAGAAGAAGGCAGCCGCTCATTCATCTTCAACCTCTCTTCAAAACCTCCATTTTCGTTCTCCAAGCTTCCATGGACGTCCCCCTTGCGGTTTTTCACGTTTTAGGCTCATTTTTACCGTTTTTATGCATATTTGACAGCACCCATTGAGGGTTTTACGTTTGGAATTCGTTTTGTTGGTTGGGTAGTTCGGTTTGTGGATTTTATTGACTTGGAACAATACCCATTCGTGGGGTTTTCGCATTTATATATGATAACACTGTTTTGCATTCCATTTAAGCTTTGAAATCTCAATTTTTGCTCTTAAATTGCGTTTTCAGATTTGAAAGGTTCTTGGTTCTTGGTTCTTGGTTCTGATTTTTGTGATTTCAGTTTTGAAGTGTTTAATTACTCATTTCCATGTCTAGCTAAATTCGTGTATTGACTCCTTGATGAAAAATGCAATGAAGCTTTGAGGTTGTGCTTGTTCTGTGAAATCTGCTATGTTTTTGTTCTGAATTCGTGGAATGCATGTGGTGAATCTGTCAATGCTTAATTTACAGAGTAATTGCATGTGTTTTGTTTAAGATACGTTCATGCTTAATGTATGTAGCTTGGCTGTCACGAATTTAAGGATGTGTGCATTGCTTAATTGCATAATGAAGCTAGATTGTAATTTTCGCTTAGTGAATTATTATCTAGTGGATTGAGACAAGGCAGGGTTGGTGTTAATTTGGTGGCCTATGATAAGTGAAATTGCGTTTGAATCAGGGATGTCAATACGGTTTTAGTCACTGTAGCATTTAAATTAATCTGTTGATTAGCATTCTGAATCTGTCTGCCAACCCCCCTCCCCCTGTGTTTTATTGTTGTGTTCATCTGGAAAATTGGCTTTGAATGAAAATATTGGTCGTTGGGAGACGACTTGGTTCACTTTCATGTACTGCATTTAATATGTTTTAATTTGGTGGGGTACGGCCTCTATCAAATTTGGCGCCGTTGCCGGGGACCAATCGTTTCGTTCAAAGTAAAATTTTCAGTGTGTTTGTGTTCTGTGTTTTGGTGTGTGTGTAGTTCAAGTGTGGTTGAGTTGGTATATGTTCATTGTGATGTTAATGTTGTGTTAAGTTCAGTGTCTGTTTCCATTCCTGTGTGTTTCTGTTTAGTGTAGTGAATAGTGTCGCGGCGCGCATGAATAGTGTCATTTGTAGTAGTGAATAGTGTTTGAATAGTGTCCGAATCTGGCATTTAACTTCTGGATTTTTGTTTTGGTAGCTACGGAGCTTGTTTTAACTTGAAATTTTTTTTCCCCACTTCTAAGACGTTGAACTTGATAGGCAAAATAGCTAGAGCAATTGGTATGTTCTGAGTTAAGGGATTCAAAAAAAATTTGGACTGATTTTAAGTGAAACTTCAAAGGACCATAACTTTTGCTCTGGTTATCAGGTTTTTATCTTCTCCCACGCGCATGAACTAACCCCTAAACGTAATCTCTGCCGGCACACTTTAGAGCAAACCACAGCCATTGACGGCCAAAAAAAGGGCCTGGAAAATCAAATTGCCGCTTGCGAAGCCGCCGTCCCGAACCAGATCGCCGCCATCGCGAGCCACCTACGCGAACACAACCAGATCGGTGTTGCGAGCCACCTCCGCTGCGACGAAACCAGAGCCAGCAGATGTCTCGCAAAACCAGGCTGCCACGACGAACCACCACACGTTGACGAAGCCACGCGTTGCAGAACCACTGCGAATCAGATCGACGACGAGGGCACTTTCTGACGCGAAATCCCCATCACTGCGGCGCCGGCCACCACGCAGCCACCTACGACGAAAAAAGCTGCCTGGAGAAGACGCGAAACCAGACGCGAACACACCTACATTGCGAGAATCCTCCACCTCCGTTCCCAACTGAACCGCAGGCCACCGTGACAGAAATCGATGTCGATTGCGCCAATGCGACAGCCACCACGGTACCTCCAAAAAACTAGACCAGACAGACCCCCGCGAAGCAACTTATGAGTCATTATTTTATTCTATTCCACTAGCCTTTGTGCACCCATTAGACAGTTGATTAGTGCTTAATTGTTCATCATTAGAGTGTTTTTCATCTGTTGGGCTTTATTGGGCCACTGTTCCGAATTTGGACTAATTTCACATTATTTGGCCTAATTTTTGTTTTTAATTATTTTTAGGTATTTGGGTGAAGCAATTTTGGAGCTTGGACATTAATATTTAGTTGAAGAAACTTTCCACATCATTGCCACATCATTTCCATGTCATTTCTACGTCAGCAAAGTCAATGGGTCAACATTTGAGGCCCATAGTGGCATTTTTGTAATTCTGCGGCTTATAATGGCAGTTTTGTAATTCTGAGTGGCATGGGTGATATGACCACGAATTAGGTCTGCATGAGAAGAAGGCAGCCGCTCATTCATCTTCAACCTCTCTTCAAAACCTCCATTTTCGTTCTCCAAGCTTCCATGGACGTCCCCCTTGCGGTTTTTCACGTTTTAGGCTCATTTTTACCGTTTTTATGCATATTTGACAGCACCCATTGAGGGTTTTACGTTTGGAATTCGTTTTCTTGGTTGGGCAGTTCGGTTTGTGGATTTTATTGACTTGGAACAATACCTATTCATGGGGTTTTCGCATTTATATATGATAACACTGTTTTGCATTCCATTTAAGCTTTGAAATCTCAATTTTTGCTCTTAAATTGCGTTTTCAGATTTGAAAGGTTCTTGGTTCTTGGTTTTTGGTTCTGATTTTTGTGATTTCAGTTTTGAAGTGTTTAATTACTCATTTCCATGTCTAGCTAAATTCGTGTATTGACTCCTTGATGAAAAATGCAATGAAGCTTTGAGGTTGTGCTTGTTCTGTGAAATCTGCTATGTTTTTGTTCTGAATTCGTGGAATGCATGTGGTGAATCTGTCAATGCTTAATTTACAGAGTAATTGCATGTGTTTTGTTTAAGATACGTTCATGCTTAATGTATGTAGGTTGGCTGTCACGAATTTAAGGATGTGTGCATTGCTTAATTGCATAATGAAGCTAGATTGTAATTTTCGCTTAGTGAATTATTATCTAGTGGATTGAGACAAGGCAGGGTTGGTGTTAATTTGGTGGCCTATGATAAGTGAAATTGCGTTTGAATCAGGGAAGTCAATACGGTTTTAGTCACTGTAGCATTTAAATTAATCTGTTGATTAGCATTCTGAATCTGTCTGCCAACCCCCCTCCCCCTGTGTTTTATTGTTGTGTTCATCTGGAAAATTGGCTTTGAATGAAAATATTGGTCGTTGGGAGACGACTTGGTTCACTTTCATGTACTGCATTTAATATGTTTTAATTTGGTGGGGTACGGCCTCTATCAAATTTGGCGCCGTTGCCGGGGACCAATCGTTTCGTTCAAAGTAAAATTTTCAGTGTGTTTGTGTTCTGTGTTTTGGTGTGTGTGTAGTTCAAGTGTGGTTGAGTTGGTATATGTTCATTGTGATGTTAATGTTGTGTTAAGTTCAGTGTCTGTTTCCATTCCTGTGTGTTTCTGTTTAGTGTAGTGAATAGTGTCGCGGCGCGCATCAATAGTGTCATTTGTAGTAGTGAATAGTGTTTGAATAGTGTCCGAATCTGGCATTTAACTTCTGGATTTTTGTTTTGGTAGCTACGGAGCTTGTTTTAACTTGAAATTTTTTTTCCCCACTTCTAAGACGTTGAACTTGATAGGCAAAATAGCTAGAGCAATTGGTATGTTCTGAGTTAAGGGATTCAAAAAAAATTTGGACTGATTTTAAGTGAAACTTCAAAGGACCATAACTTTTGCTCTGGTTATCAGGTTTTTATCTTCTCCCACGCGCATGAACTAACCCCTAAACGTAATCTCTGCCGGCACACTTTAGAGCAAACCACAGCCATTGACGGCCAAAAAAAGGGCCTGGAAAATCAAATTGCCGCTTGCGAAGCCGCCGTCCCGAACCAGATCGCCGCCATCGCGAGCCACCTACGCGAACACAACCAGATCGGTGTTGCGAGCCACCTCCGCTGCGACGAAACCAGAGCCAGCAGATGTCTCGCAAAACCAGGCTGCCACGACGAACCACCACACGTTGACGAAGCCACGCGTTGCAGAACCACTGCGAATCAGATCGACGACGAGGGCACTTTCTGACGCGAAATCCCCATCACTGCGGCGCCGGCCACCACGCAGCCACCTACGACGAAAAAAGCTGCCTGGAGAAGACGCGAAACCAGACGCGAACACACCTACATTGCGAGAATCCTCCACCTTCGTTCCCAACTGAACCGCAGGCCACCGTGACAGAAATCGATGTCGATTGCGCCAATGCGACAGCCACCACGGTACCTCCAAAAAACTAGACCAGACAGACCCCCGCGAAGCAACTTATGAGTCATTATTTTATTCTATTCCACTAGCCTTTGTGCACCCATTAGACAGTTGATTAGTGCTTAATTGTTCATCATTAGAGTGTTTTTCATCTGTTGGGCTTTATTGGGCCACTGTTCCGAATTTGGACTAATTTCACATTATTTGGCCTAATTTTTGTTTTTAATTATTTTTAGGTATTTGGGTGAAGCAATTTTGGAGCTTGGACATTAATATTTAGTTGAAGAAACTTTCCACATCATTGCCACATCATTTCCATGTCATTTCTACGTCAGCAAAGTCAATGGGTCAACATTTGAGGCCCATAGTGGCATTTTTGTAATTCTGCGGCTTATAATGGCAGTTTTGTAATTCTGAGTGGCATGGGTGATATGACCACGAATTAGGTCTGCATGAGAAGAAGGCAGCCGCTCATTCATCTTCAACCTCTCTTCAAAACCTCCATTTTCGTTCTCCAAGCTTCCATGGATGTCCCCCTTGCGGTTTTTCACGTTTTAGGCTCATTTTTACCGTTTTTATGCATATTTGACAGCACCCATTGAGGGTTTTACGTTTGGAATTCGTTTTCTTGGTTGGGCAGTTCGGTTTGTGGATTTTATTGACTTGGAACAATACCTATTCATGGGGTTTTCGCATTTATATATGATAACACTGTTTTGCATTCCATTTAAGCTTTGAAATCTCAATTTTTGCTCTTAAATTGCGTTTTCAGATTTGAAAGGTTCTTGGTTCTTGGTTCTTGGTTCTGATTTTTGTGATTTCAGTTTTGAAGTGTTTAATTACTCATTTCCATGTCTAGCTAAATTCGTGTATTGACTCCTTGATGAAAAATGCAATGAAGCTTTGAGGTTGTGCTTGTTCTGTGAAATCTGCTATGTTTTTGTTCTGAATTCGTGGAATGCATGTGGTGAATCTGTCAATGCTTAATTTACAGAGTAATTGCATGTGTTTTGTTTAAGATACGTTCATGCTTAATGTATGTAGGTTGGCTGTCACGAATTTAAGGATGTGTGCATTGCTTAATTGCATAATGAAGCTAGATTGTAATTTTCGCTTAGTGAATTATTATCTAGTGGATTGAGACAAGGCAGGGTTGGTGTTAATTTGGTGGCCTATGATAAGTGAAATTGCGTTTGAATCAGGGAAGTCAATACGGTTTTAGTCACTGTAGCATTTAAATTAATCTGTTGATTAGCATTCTGAATCTGTCTGCCAACCCCCCTCCCCCTGTGTTTTATTGTTGTGTTCATCTGGAAAATTGGCTTTGAATGAAAATATTGGTCGTTGGGAGACGACTTGGTTCACTTTCATGTACTGCATTTAATATGTTTTAATTTGGTGGGGTACGGCCTCTATCAAATTTGGCGCCGTTGCCGGGGACCAATCGTTTCGTTCAAAGTAAAATTTTCAGTGTGTTTGTGTTCTGTGTTTTGGTGTGTGTGTAGTTCAAGTGTGGTTGAGTTGGTATATGTTCATTGTGATGTTAATGTTGTGTTAAGTTCAGTGTCTGTTTCCATTCCTGTGTGTTTCTGTTTAGTGTAGTGAATAGTGTCGCGGCGCGCATCAATAGTGTCATTTGTAGTAGTGAATAGTGTTTGAATAGTGTCCGAATCTGGCATTTAACTTCTGGATTTTTGTTTTGGTAGCTACGGAGCTTGTTTTAACTTGAAATTTTTTTTCCCCACTTCTAAGACGTTGAACTTGATAGGCAAAATAGCTAGAGCAATTGGTATGTTCTGAGTTAAGGGATTCAAAAAAAATTTGGACTGATTTTAAGTGAAACTTCAAAGGACCATAACTTTTGCTCTGGTTATCAGGTTTTTATCTTCTCCCACGCGCATGAACTAACCCCTAAACGTAATCTCTGCCGGCACACTTTAGAGCAAACCACAGCCATTGACGGCCAAAAAAAGGGCCTGGAAAATCAAATTGCCGCTTGCGAAGCCGCCGTCCCGAACCAGATCGCCGCCATCGCGAGCCACCTACGCGAACACAACCAGATCGGTGTTGCGAGCCACCTCCGCTGCGACGAAACCAGAGCCAGCAGATGTCTCGCAAAACCAGGCTGCCACGACGAACCACCACACGTTGACGAAGCCACGCGTTGCAGAACCACTGCGAATCAGATCGACGACGAGGGCACTTTCTGACGCGAAATCCCCATCACTGCGGCGCCGGCCACCACGCAGCCACCTACGACGAAAAAAGCTGCCTGGAGAAGACGCGAAACCAGACGCGAACACACCTACATTGCGAGAATCCTCCACCTCCGTTCCCAACTGAACCGCAGGCCACCGTGACAGAAATCGATGTCGATTGCGCCAATGCGACAGCCACCACGGTACCTCCAAAAAACTAGACCAGACAGACCCCCGCGAAGCAACTTATGAGTCATTATTTTCTTCTATTCCACTAGCCTTTGTGCACCCATTAGACAGTTGATTAGTGCTTAATTGTTCATCATTAGAGTGTTTTTCATCTGTTGGGCTTTATTGGGCCACTGTTCCGAATTTGGACTAATTTCACATTATTTGGCCTAATTTTTGTTTTTAATTATTTTTAGGTATTTGGGTGAAGCAATTTTGGAGCTTGGACATTAATATTTAGTTGAAGAAACTTTCCACATCATTGCCACATCATTTCCATGTCATTTCCACGTCAGCAAAGTCAATGGGTCAACATTTGAGGCCCATAGTGGCATTTTTGTAATTCTGCGGCTTATAATGGCAGTTTTGTAATTCTGAGTGGCATGGGTGATATGACCACGAATTAGGTCTGCATGAGAAGAAGGCAGCCGCTCATTCATCTTCAACCTCTCTTCAAAACCTCCATTTTCGTTCTCCAAGCTTCCATGGACGTCCCCCTTGCGATTTTTCACGTTTTAGGCTCATTTTTACCGTTTTTATGCATATTTGACAGCACCCATTGAGGGTTTTACGTTTGGAATTCGTTTTCTTGGTTGGGCAGTTCGGTTTGTGGATTTTATTGACTTGGAACAATACCCATTCATGGGGTTTTCGCATTTATATATGATAACACTGTTTTGCATTCCATTTAAGCTTTGAAATCTCAATTTTTGCTCTTAAATTGCGTTTTCAGATTTGAAAGGTTCTTGGTTCTTGGTTTTTGGTTCTGATTTTTGTGATTTCAGTTTTGAAGTGTTTAATTACTCATTTCCATGTCTAGCTAAATTCGTGTATTGACTCCTTGATGAAAAATGCAATGAAGCTTTGAGGTTGTGCTTGTTTTGTGAAATCTGCCATGTTTTTGTTCTGAATTCGTGGAATGCATGTGGTGAATCTGTCAATGCTTAATTTACAGAGTAATTGCATGTGTTTTGTTTAAGATACGTTCACTCTTAATGTATGTCGCTTGGCTGTCACGAATTTAAGGATGTGTGCATTTGCTTAATTGCATAATGAAGCTAGATTGTAATTTTCGCTTAGTGAATTATTATCTAGTGGATTGAGACAAGGCAGGGTTGGTGTTAATTTGGTGGCCTATGATAAGTGAAATTGCGTTTGAATCAGGGATGTCAATACGGTTTTAGTCACTGTAGCATTTAAATTAATCTATTGATTAGCATTCTAAATCTGTCTGCCAACCCCCCTCCCCCCTGTGTTTTATTGTTGTGTTCATCTGGAAAATTGGCTTTGAATGAAAATATTGGTCGTTGGGAGACGACTTGGTTCACTTTCATGTACTGCATTTAATATGTTTTAATTTGGAGGGGTACGGCCTCTATCAAATTTGGCGCCGTTGCCGGGGACCAATCGTTTCGTTCAAAGTAAAATTTTCAGTGTGTTTGTGTTCTGTGTTTTGGTGTGTGTGTAGTTCAAGTGTGGTTGAGTTGGTATATGTTCATTGTGATGTTAATGTTGTGTTAAGTTCAGTGTCTGTTTCCATTCCTGTGTGTTTCTGTTTAGTGTAGTGAATAGTGTCGCGGCGCGCATGAATAGTGTCATTTGTAGTAGTGAATAGTGTTTGAATAGTGTCCGAATATGGCATTTAACTTCTGGATTTTTGTTTTGGTAGCTACGGAGCTTGTTTTAACTTGAAATTTTTTTTCCCCACTTCTAAGACGTTGAACTTGATAGGAAAAATAGCTAGAGCAATTGGTATGGTCTGAGTTAAGAGATTCAAAAAAATTTTGGACTGATTTTAAGTGAAACTTCAAAGGACCATAACTTTTGCTCTGGTTATCAGGTTTTTATCTTCTCCCACGCGCATGAACTAACCCATAAACGGAATCTCTGCCGGCACACTTTAGAGCAAACCACAGCCATTGACGGCCAAAAAAAGGGCCTGGAAAATCAAATTGTCGCTTGTGAAGCCGCCGTCCCGAACCAGATCGCCGCCGTCGCGAGCCACCTACGTGAACACAACCAGATCCGTGTTGCGAGCCACCTCCGCTGCGACGAAACTAGAGCCAGCAGATGTCTCGCGAAACCAGGCTTCCACGACGAACCACCACACGTTGACGAAGCCACGCGTTGCAGAACCACTGCGAATCAGATCGACGACGAGGGCACTTTCTGACGCGAAATCCCCATCACTGCGGCGCCGGCCACCACGCAGCCACCTGCGACGAAAAAAGCTGCCTGGAGAAGACGCGAAACCAGACGCGAACACACCTACATTGCAAGAATCCTCCACCTCCGTTCCAAACAGAACCGCAGGCCACCGTGACAGAAATCGATGTCGATTGCGCCAATGCGACAGCCACCACGGTACCTGCAAAAAAGCAGACCAGACAGACCCCCGCGAAGCAACAGATGAGTCATTATTTTCTTCTATTCCACTAGCCTTTGTGCACCCATTAGACAGTTGATTAGTGCTTAATTGTTCATCATTAGAGTGTTTTTCATCTGTTGGGCTTTATTGGGCCACTCTTCCGAATTTGGACTAATTTCACATTATTTGGCCTAATTTTTGTTTTTAATTATTTTTAGTTATTTGGGTGAAGCAATTTTGGAGCTTGGACATTAATATTTAGTTGAAGAAACTTTCCACATCATTGCCACATCATTTCCATGTCATTTCCACGTCAGCAAAGTCAATGGGTCAACATTTGAGGCCCATAGTGGCATTTTTGTAATTCTGCGGCTTATAATGGCAGTTTTGTAATTCTGAGTGGCATGGGTGATATGACCACGAATTAGGTCTGCATGAGAAGAAGGCAGCCGCTCATTCATCTTCAACCTCTCTTCAAAACCTCCATTTTCGTTCTCCAAGCTTCCATGGACGTCCCCCTTGCGGTTTTTCACGTTTTTGGCTCATTTTTACCGTTTTTATGCATATTTGACAACACCCATTGAGGGTTTTATGTTTGGAATTCGTTTTCTTGGTTGGGCAGTTCGGTTTGTGGATTTTATTGACTTGGAACAATACCCATTCATGGGGTTTTCGCATTTATATATGATAACACTGTTTTGCATTCCATTTAAGCTTTGAAATCTCAATTTTTGCTCTTAAATTGCGTTTTCAGATTTGAAGGGTTCTTGGTTCTTGGTTCTTGGTTCTGATTTTTGTGATTTCAGTTTTGAAGTGTTTAATTACTCATTTCCATGTCTAGCTAAGTTCGTGTATTGACTCCTTGATGAAAAATGCAATGAAGCTTTGAGGTTGTGCTTGTTTTGTGAAATCTGCCATGTTTTTGTTCTGAATTCGCGGAATGCATGTGGTGAATCTGTCAATGCTTAATTTACAGAGTAATTGCATGTGTTTTGTTTAAGATACGTTCACCCTTAATGTATGTCGCTTGGCTGTCACGAATTTAAGGATGTGTGCATTGCTTAATTGCATAATGAAGCTAGATTGTAATTTTCGCTTAGTGAATTATTATCTAGTGGATTGAGACAAGGCAGGGTTGGTGTTAATTTGGTGGCCTATGATAAGTGAAATTGCGTTTGAATCAGGGATGTCAATATGATTTTAGTCATTGTAGCATTTAAATTAATCTATTGATTAGCATTCTGAATCTGTCTGCCAACCCCCCTCCCCCCTGTGTTTTATTGTTGTGTTCATCTGGAAAATTGGCTTTGAATGAAAATATTGGTCGTTGGGAGACGACTTGGTTCACTTTCATGTACTGCATTTAATATGTTTTAATTTGGAGGGGTACGGCCTCTATCAAATTTGGCGCCGTTGCCGGGGACCAATCGTTTCGTTCAAAGTAAAATTTTCAGTGTGTTTGTGTTCTGTGTTTTGGTGTGTGTAGTTCAAGTGTGGTTGAGTTGGTATATCTTCATTGTGATGTTAATGTTATGTTATGTTCAGTGTCAGTTTCCATTCCTGTGTGTTTCTGTTTAGTGTAGTGAATAGTGTCGCAGCGCGCATGAATAATGTCATTTGTAGTAGTGAATAGTGTTTGAATAGTGTCCGAATCTGGCATTTAACTTCTGGATTTTTGTTTTGGTAGCTACGGAGCTTGTTTTAACTTGAAATTTTTTTTCTCCACTTCTAAGACGTTGAACTTGATAGGAAAAATAGCTAGAGCAATTGGTATGGTCTGAGTTAAGAGATTCAAAAAAATTTTGGACTGATTTTAGGTGAAACTTCAAAGGACCATAACTTGTGCTCTGGTTATCAGGTTTTTATCTTCTCCCACGCGCATGAACTAACCCCTAAACGGAATCTCTGCCGGCACACTTTAGAGCAAACCACAGCCATTGACGGCCAAAAAAAGGGCCTGGAAAATCAAATTGCCGCTTGCGAAGCCGCCGTCCCGAACCAGATCTCCGCCGTCGCGAGCCACCTACGCGAACACAACCAGATCGGTGTTGCGAGCCACCTCCGCTGCGACGAAACCTGAGCCAGTAGATGTCTCACGAAACCAGGCTGCCACGACGAACAACCACACGTTGACGAAGCCACGCGTTGCAGAACCACTGCGAATCAGATCGACGACGAGGGCACTTTCTGACGCGAAATCCCCATCACTGCGGCGCCGGCCACCACGCAGCCACCTGCGACGAAAATAGCTGCCTGGAGAAGATGCGAAACCAGACGCGAACACACCTACATTGCGAGAATCCTCCACCTCCGTTCCAAACAGAACCGCAGGCCACCGTGACAGAAATCGATGTCGATTGCGCCAATGCGACAGCCACCACGGTACCTGCAAAAAACCAGACCAGACAGACCCCCGCGAAGCAACTGATGAGTCATTATTTTCTTCTATTCCACTAGCCTTTGTGCACCCATTAGACAGTTGATTAGTGCTTAATTGTTCATCATTAGAGTGTTTTTCATTTGTTGGGCTTTATTGGGCCACTGTTCCGAATTTGGACTAATTTCACATTATTTGGCCTAATTTTTGTTTTTAATTATTTTTAGGTATTTGGGTGAAGCAATTTTGGAGCTTGGACATTAATATTTAGTTGAAGAAACTTTCCACATCATTGCCACATCATTTCCATGTCATTTCCACGTCAGCAAAGTCAATGAGTCAACATTTGAGGCCCATAGTGGCATTTTTGTAATTCTGCGGCTTATAATGGCAGTTTTGTAATTCTGAGTGGCATGGGTGATATGACCACGAATTAGGTCTGCATGAGAAGAAGGCAGCCGCTCATTCATCTTCAACCTCTCTTCAAAACCTCCATTTTCGTTCTCCAAGCTTCCATGGACGTCCCCCTTGCGGTTTTTCACGTTTTTGGCTCATTTTTATCGTTTTTATGCATATTTGACAGCACCCATTGAGGGTTTTACGTTTGGAATTCGTTTTCTTGGTTGGGCAGTTCGGTTTGTGGATTTTATTGACTTGGAACAATACCCATTCATGGGGTTTTCGCATTTATATATGATAACACTGTTTTGCATTCCATTTAAGCTTTGAAATCTCAATTTTTGCTCTTAAATTGCGTTTTCAGATTTGAAGGCTTCTTGGTTCTTGGTTCTTGGTTCTGATTTTTGTGATTGCAGTTTTGAAGTGTTTAATTACTCATTTCCATGTCTAGCTAAATTCGTGTATTGACTCCTTGATGAAAAATGCAATGAAGCTTTGAGGTTGTGCTTGTTTTGTGAAATCTGCCATGTTTTTGTTCTGAATTCGTGGAATGCATGTGGTGAATCTGTCAATGCTTAATTTACAGAGTAATTGCATGTGTTTTGTTTAAGATACGTTCATGCTTAATGTATGTAGCTTGGCTGTCACGAATTTAAGGATGTGTGCATTGCTTAATTGCATAATGAAGCTAGATTATAATTTTCGCTTAGTGAATTATTATCTAGTGGATTGAGACAAGGCAGGGTTGGTGTTAATTTGGTGGCCTATGATAAGTGAAATTGCGTTTGAATCAGGGATGTCAATACGGTTTTAGTCACTGTAGCATTTAAATTAATCTATTGATTAGCATTCTGAATCTGTCTGCCAACCCCCCTCCCCCTGTGTTTTATTGTTGTGTTCATCTGGAAAATTGGCTTTGAATGAAAATATTGGTCGTTGGGAGACGACTTGGTTCACTTTCATGTACTGCATTTAATATGTTTTAATTTGGTGGGGTACGGCCTCTATCAAATTTGGCGCCGTTGCCGGGGACCAATCGTTTCGTTCAAAGTAAAATTTTCAGTGTGTTTGTGTTCTGTGTTTTGGTGTGTGTAGTTCAAGTGTGGTTGAGTTGGTATATCTTCATTGTGATGTTAATGTTATGTTATGTTCAGTGTCAGTTTCCATTCCTGTGTGTTTCTGTTTAGTGTAGTGAATAGTGTCGCAGCGCGCATGAATAATGTCATTTGTAGTAGTGAATAGTGTTTGAATAGTGTCCGAATCTGGCATTTAACTTCTGGATTTTTGTTTTGGTAGCTACGGAGCTTGTTTTAACTTGAAATTTTTTTTCTCCACTTCTAAGACGTTGAACTTGATAGGAAAAATAGCTAGAGCAATTGGTATGGTCTGAGTTAAGAGATTCAAAAAAATTTTGGACTGATTTTAGGTGAAACTTCAAAGGACCATAACTTGTGCTCTGGTTATCAGGTTTTTATCTTCTCCCACGCGCATGAACTAACCCCTAAACGGAATCTCTGCCGGCACACTTTAGAGCAAACCACAGCCATTGACGGCCAAAAAAAGGGCCTGGAAAATCAAATTGCCGCTTGCGAAGCCGCCGTCCCGAACCAGATCTCCGCCGTCGCGAGCCACCTACGCGAACACAACCAGATCGGTGTTGCGAGCCACCTCCGCTGCGACGAAACCTGAGCCAGTAGATGTCTCACGAAACCAGGCTGCCACGACGAACAACCACACGTTGACGAAGCCACGCGTTGCAGAACCACTGCGAATCAGATCGACGACGAGGGCACTTTCTGACGCGAAATCCCCATCACTGCGGCGCCGGCCACCACGCAGCCACCTGCGACGAAAATAGCTGCCTGGAGAAGATGCGAAACCAGACGCGAACACACCTACATTGCGAGAATCCTCCACCTCCGTTCCCAACAGAACCGCAGGCCACCGTGACAGAAATCGATGTCGATTGCGCCAATGCGACAGCCACCACGGTACCTGCAAAAAACCAGACCAGACAGACCCCCGCGAAGCAACTGATGAGTCATTATTTTCTTCTATTCCACTAGCCTTTGTGCACCCATTAGACAGTTGATTAGTGCTTAATTGTTCATCATTAGAGTGTTTTTCATTTGTTGGGCTTTATTGGGCCACTGTTCCGAATTTGGACTAATTTCACATTATTTGGCCTAATTTTTGTTTTTAATTATTTTTAGGTATTTGGGTGAAGCAATTTTGGAGCTTGGACATTAATATTTAGTTGAAGAAACTTTCCACATCATTGCCACATCATTTCCATGTCATTTCCACGTCAGCAAAGTCAATGAGTCAACATTTGAGGCCCATAGTGGCATTTTTGTAATTCTGCGGCTTATAATGGCAGTTTTGTAATTCTGAGTGGCATGGGTGATATGACCACGAATTAGGTCTGCATGAGAAGAAGGCAGCCGCTCATTCATCTTCAACCTCTCTTCAAAACCTCCATTTTCGTTCTCCAAGCTTCCATGGACGTCCCCCTTGCGGTTTTTCACGTTTTTGGCTCATTTTTATCGTTTTTATGCATATTTGACAGCACCCATTGAGGGTTTTACGTTTGGAATTCGTTTTCTTGGTTGGGCAGTTCGGTTTGTGGATTTTATTGACTTGGAACAATACCCATTCATGGGGTTTTCGCATTTATATATGATAACACTGTTTTGCATTCCATTTAAGCTTTGAAATCTCAATTTTTGCTCTTAAATTGCGTTTTCAGATTTGAAGGCTTCTTGGTTCTTGGTTCTTGGTTCTGATTTTTGTGATTGCAGTTTTGAAGTGTTTAATTACTCATTTCCATGTCTAGCTAAATTCGTGTATTGACTCCTTGATGAAAAATGCAATGAAGCTTTGAGGTTGTGCTTGTTTTGTGAAATCTGCCATGTTTTTGTTCTGAATTCGTGGAATGCATGTGGTGAATCTGTCAATGCTTAATTTACAGAGTAATTGCATGTGTTTTGTTTAAGATACGTTCATGCTTAATGTATGTAGCTTGGCTGTCACGAATTTAAGGATGTGTGCATTGCTTAATTGCATAATGAAGCTAGATTATAATTTTCGCTTAGTGAATTATTATCTAGTGGATTGAGACAAGGCAGGGTTGGTGTTAATTTGGTGGCCTATGATAAGTGAAATTGCGTTTGAATCAGGGATGTCAATACGGTTTTAGTCACTGTAGCATTTAAATTAATCTATTGATTAGCATTCTGAATCTGTCTGCCAACCCCCCTCCCCCTGTGTTTTATTGTTGTGTTCATCTGGAAAATTGGCTTTGAATGAAAATATTGGTCGTTGGGAGACGACTTGGTTCACTTTCATGTACTGCATTTAATATGTTTTAATTTGGTGGGGTACGGCCTCTATCAAATTTGGCGCCGTTGCCGGGGACCAATCGTTTCGTTCAAAGTAAAATTTTCAGTGTGTTTGTGTTCTGTGTTTTGGTGTGTGTGTAGTTCAAGTGTGGTTGAGTTGGTATATGTTCATTGTGATGTTAATGTTGTGTTAAGTTCAGTGTCTGTTTCCATTCCTGTGTGTTTCTGTTTAGTGTAGTGAATAGTGTCGCGGCGCGCATGAATAGTGTCATTTGTAGTAGTGAATAGTGTTTGAATAGTGTCCGAATCTGGCATTTAACTTCTGGATTTTTGTTTTGGTAGCTACGGAGCTTGTTTTAACTTGAAATTTTTTTCCCCACTTCTAAGACGTTGAACTTGATAGGCAAAATAGCTAGAGCAATTGGTATGTTCTGAGTTAAGGGATTCAAAAAAAATTTGGACTGATTTTAAGTGAAACTTCAAAGGACCATAACTTTTGCTCTGGTTATCAGGTTTTTATCTTCTCCCACGCGCATGAACTAACCCCTAAACGGAATCTCTGCCGGCACACTTTAGAGCAAACCACAGCCATTGACGGCCAAAAAAAGGGCCTGGAAAATCAAATTGCCGCTTGCGAAGCCGCCGTCCCGAACCAGATCGTCGCCGTCGCGAGCCACCTACGCGAACACAACCAGATCGGTGTTGCGAGCCACCTCCGCTGCGACGAAACCAGAGCCAGCAGATGTCTCGCGAAACCAGGCTGCCACGACGAACCACCACACGTTGACGAAGCCACGCGTTGCAGAACCACTGCGAATCAGATCGACGACGAGGGCACTTTCTGACGCGAAATCCCCATCACTGCGGCGCCGGCCACCACGCAGCCACCTGCGACGAAAAAAGCTGCCTGGAGAAGACGCGAAACCAGACGCGAACACACCTACATTGCGAGAATCCTCCACCTCCGTTCCAAACAGAACCGTAGGCCACCGTGACAGAAATCGATGTCGATTGCGCCAATGCGACACCCACCACGGTACCTGCAAAAGACCAGACCAGACAGACCCCCGCGAAGCAACTGATGAGTCATTATTTTCTTCTATTCCACTAGCCTTTGTGCACCCATTAGACAGTTGATTAGTGCTTAATTGTTCATCATTAGAGTGTTTTTCATCTGTTGGGCTTTATTGGGCCACTGTTCCGAATTTGGACTAATTTCACATTATTTGGCCTAATTTTTGTTTTTAATTATTTTTAGGTATTTGGGTGAAGGAATTTTGGAGCTTGGACATTAATATTTAGTTGAAGAAACTTTCCACATCATTGCCACATCATTTCCATGTCATTTCCACGTCAGCAAAGTCAATGGGTCAACATTTGAGGCCCATAGTGGCATTTTTGTAATTCTGCGGCTTATAATGGCAGTTTTGTAATTCTGAGTGGCATGGGTGATATGACCACGAATTAGGTCTGCATGAGAAGAAGGCAGCCGCTCATTCATCTTCAACCTCTCTTCAAAACCTCCATTTTCGTTCTCCAAGCTTCCATGGACGTCCCCCTTGCGGTTTTTCACGTTTTTGGCTCATTTTTACCGTTTTTATGCATATTTGACAGCACCCATTGAGGGTTTTACGTTTGGAATTCGTTTTCTTGGTTGGGCAGTTCGGTTTGTGGATTTTATTGACTTGGAACAATACCCATTCATGGGGTTTTCGCATTTATATATGATAACACTGTTTTGCATTCCATTTAAGCTTTGAAATCTCAATTTTTGCTCTGAAATTGCGTTTTCAAATTTGAAGGGTTCTTGGTTCTTGGTTCTGATTTTTGTGATTTCAGTTTTGAAGTGTTTAATTACTCATTTCCATGTCTAGCTAAATTCGTGTATTGACTCCTTGATGAAAAATGCAATGAAGCTTTGAGGTTGTGCTTGTTTTGTGAAATCTGCCATGTTTTTTTTCTGAATTCGTGGAATCCATGTGGTGAATCTGTCAATGCTTAATTTACAGAGTAATTGCATGTGTTTTGTTTAAGATACGTTCATGCTTAATGTATGTAGCTTGGCTGTCACGAATTTAAGGATGTGTGCATTGCTTAATTGCATAATGAAGCTAGATTGTAATTTTCGCTTAGTGAATTATTATCTAGTGGATTGAGACAAGGCAGGGTTGGTGTTAATTTGGTGGCCTATGATAAGTGAAATTGCGTTTGAATCAGGGATGTCAATACGGTTTTAGTCACTGTAGCATTTAAATTAATCTATTGATTAGCATTCTGAATCTGTCTGCCAACCCCCCTCCCCCCTGTGTTTTATTGTTGTGTTCATCTGGAAAATTGGCTTTGAATGAAAATATTGGTCGTTGGGAGACGACTTGGTTCACTTTCATGTACTGCATTTAATATGTTTTAATTTTGTGGGGTACGGCCTCTATCAAATTTGGCGCCGTTGCCGGGGACCAATCGTTTCGTTCAAAGTAAAATTTTCAGTGTGTTTGTGTTCTGTGTTTTGGTGTGTGTGTAGTTCAAGTGTGGTTGAGTTGGTATATGTTCATTGTGATGTTAATGTTGTGTTAAGTTCAGTGTCTGTTTCCATTCCTATGTGTTTCTGTTTAGTGTAGTGAATAGTGTCGCGGCGCGCATGAATAATGTCATTTGTAGTAGTGAATAGTGTTTGAATAGGGTCCGAATCTGGCATTTAACTTCTGGATTTTTGTTTTGGTTGCTACGGAGCTTGTTTTAACTTGAAATTTTTTTTCCCCACTTCTAAGACGTTGAACTTGATAGGAAAAATAGCTAGAGCAATTTGTATGGTCTGAGTTAAGAGATTCAAAAAAATTTTGAACTGATTTTAAGTGAAACTTCAAAGGACCATAACTTTTGCTCTGGTTATCAGGTTTTTATCTTCTCCCACGCGCATGAACTAACCCCTAAACGGAATCTCTGCCGGCACACTTTAGAGCAAACCACAGCCATTGACGGCCAAAAAAAGGGCCTGGAAAATCAAATTGCCGCTTGCGAAGCCGCCGTCCCGAACCAGATCGCCGCCGTCGCGAGCCACCTACGCGAACACAACCAGATCGGTGTTGCGAGCCACCTCCGCTGCGACGAAACCAGAGCCAGCAGATGTCTCGCGAAACCAGGCTGCCACGACGAACCACCGCACGTTGACGAAGCCACGCGTTGCAGAACTATTGCGAATCAGATCGACGACGAGGGCACTTTCTGACGCGAAATCCCCATCACTGCGGCGCCGGCCACCACGCAGCCACCTACGACGAAAAAAGCTGCCTGGAGAAGACGCGAAACCAGACGCGAACACACCTACATTGCGAGAATCCTCCACCTCCATTCCAAATAGAACCGTAGGCCACCGTGACAGAAATCGATGTCGATTGCGCCAATGCGACAGCCACCACGGTACCTACAAAAGAACAGACCAGACAGACCCCCGCGAAGCAACTGATGAGTCATTATTTTCTTCTATTCCACTAGCCTTTGTGCACCCATTAGACAGTTGATTAGTGCTTAATTGTTCATCATTAGAGTGTTTTTCATCTGTTGGGCTTTATTGGGCCACTGTTCCGAATTTGGACTAATTTCACATTATTTGGCCTAATTTTTGTTTTTAATTATTTTTAGGTATTTGGGTGAAGCAATTTTGGAGCTTGGACATTAATATTTAGTTGAAGAAACTTTCCACATCATTGCCACATCATTTCCATGTCATTTCCACGTCAGCAAAGTCAATGGGTCAACATTTGAGGCCCATAGTGGCATTTTTGTAATTCTGCGGCTTATAATGGCAGTTTTGTAATTCTGAGTGGCATGGGTGATATGACCACGAATTAGGTCTGCATGAGAAGAAGGCAGCCGCTCATTCATCTTCAACCTCTCTTCAAAACCTCCATTTTCGTTCTCCAAGCTTCCATGGACGTCCCCCTTGCAGTTTTTCACGTTTTTGGCTCATTTTTACCGTTTTTATGCATATTTGACAGCACCCATTGAGGGTTTTACGTTTGGAATTCGTTTTCTTGGTTGGGCAGTTCGGTTTGTGGATTTTATTGACTTGGAACAATACCCATTCATGGGGTTTTCGCATTTATATATGATAACACTGTTTTGCATTCCATTTAAGCTTTGAAATCTCAATTTTTGCTCTTAAATTGCGTTTTCAGATTTGAAGGGTTCTTGGTTCTTGGTTCTTGGTTCTGATTTTTGTGATTTCAGTTTTGAAGTGTTTAATTACTCATTTCCATGTCTAGCTAAATTCGTGTATTGACTCCTTGATGAAAAATGCAATGAAGCTTTGAGGTTGTGCTTGTTTTGTGAAATCTGCCATGTTTTTGTTCTGAATTCGTGGAATGCATGTGGTGAATCTGTCAATGCTTAATTTACAGAGTAATTGCATGTGTTTTGTTTAAGATACGTTCATGCTTAATGTATGTAGCTTGGCTGTCACGAATTTAAGGATGTGTGCATTGCTTAATTGCATAATGAAGCTAGATTGTAATTTTCGCTTAGTGAATTATTATCTAGTGGATTGAGACAAGGCAGGGTTGGTGTTAATTTGGTGGCCTATGATAAGTGAAATTGCGTTTGAATCAGGGATGTCAGTACGGTTTTAGTCACTGTAGCATTTAAATTAATCTATTGATTAGCATTCTGAATCTGTCTGCCAACCCCCCTCCCCCCTGTGTTTTATTGTTGTGTTCATCTGGAAAATTGGCTTTGAATGAAAATATTGGTCGTTGGGAGACGACTTGGTTCACTTTCATGTACTGCATTTAATATGTTTTAATTTGGTGGGGTACGGCCTCTATCAAATTTGGCGCCGTTGCCGAGGACAATTCGTTTCGTTCAAAGTAAAATTTTCAGTGTGTTTGTGTTCTGTGTTTTGGTGTGTGTGTAGTTCAAGTGTGGTTGAGTTGGTATATGTTCATTGTGATGTTAATGTTGTGTTAAGTTCAGTGTCTGTTTCCATTCCTGTGTGTTTCTGTTTAGTGTAGTGAATAGTGTCGCAGCGCGCATGAATAGTATCATTTGTAGTAGTGAATAGTGTTTGAATAGTGTCCGAATCTGGCATTTAACTTCTGGATTTTTGTTTTGGTAGCTACGAAGCTTGTTTTAACTTGAAATTTTTTTTCCCCACTTCTAAGACGTTGAACTTGATAGGAAAAATAGCTAGAGCAATTGGTATGGTCTGAGTTAAGAGATTCAAAAAAATTTTGGACTGATTTTAAGTGAAACTTCAAAGGACCATAACTTTTGCTCTGGTTATCAGGTTTTTATCTTCTCCCACGCGCATGAACTAACCCCTAAACGGAATCTCTGCCGGCACACTTTAGAGCAAACCACAGCCATTGACGGCCAAAAAAAGGGCCTGGAAAATCAAATTGCCGCTTGCGAAGCCGCCGCCCCGAACCAGATCGCCGCCGTCGCGAGCCACCTACGCGAACACAACCAGATCGGTGTTGCGAGCCACCTCCGCTGCGACGAAACCAGAGCCAGCAGATGTCTCGCGAAACCAGGCTGCCACGACGAACCACCACACGTTGACGAAGCCACGCGTTGCAGAACCACTGCGAATCAGATCGACGACGAAGGCACTTTCTGACGCGAAATCCCCATCACTACGGCGCCGGCCACCACGCAGCCACCTGCGACGAAAAAAGCTGCCTGGAGAAGACGCGAAACCAGACGCGAACACACCTACATTGCGAGAATCCTCCACCTCCGTTCAAAACAGAACCGCAGGCCACCGTGACAGAAATCGATGTCGATTGCGCCAATGCGACAGCCACCACGGTACCTGCAAAAAACCAGACCAGACAGACCCCCGCGAAGCAACTGATGAGTCATTATTTTCTTCTATTCCACTAGCCTTTGTGCACCCATTAGACAGTTGATTAGTGCTTAATTGTTCATCATTAGAGTGTTTTTCATCTATTGGGCTTTATTGGGCCACTGTTCCGAATTTGGACTAATTTCACATTATTTGGCCTAATTTTTGTTTTTAATTATTTTTAGGTATTTGGGTGAAGCAATTTTGGAGCTTGGACATTAATATTTAGTTGAAGAAACTTTCCACATCATTGCCACATCATTTCCATGTCATTTCCACGTCAGCAAAGTCAATGGGTCAACATTTGAGGCCCACAGTGGCATTTTTGTAATTCTGCGGCTTATAATGGCAGTTTTGTAATTCTGAGTGGCATGGGTGATATGACCACGAATTAGGTCTGCATGAGAAGAAGGCAGCCGCTCATTCATCTTCAACCTCTCTTCAAAACCTCCATTTTCGTTCTCCAAGCTTCCATGGACGTCCTCCTTGCGGTTTTTCACGTTTTGGCTCATTTTTATGCATATTTGACAGCACCCATTGAGGGTTTTACGTTTGGAATTCGTTTTCTTGGTTGGGCAGTTCGGTTTGTGGATTTTATTGACTTGGAACAATACCCATTCATGGGGTTTTCGCATTTATATATGATAACACTGTTTTGGATTCCATTTAAGCTTTGAAATCTCAATTTTTGCTCTTAAATTGCGTTTTCAGATTTGAAGGGTTCTTGGTTCTTGGTTCTGATTTTTGTGATTTCAGTTTTGAAGTGTTTAATTACTCATTTCCATGTCTAGCTAAATTCGTGTATTGACTCCTTGATGAAAAATGCAATGAAGCTTTGAGGTTGTGCTTGTTTTGTGAAATCTGCCATGTTTTTGTTCTGAATTCGTGGAATGCATGTGGTGAATCTGTCAATGCTTAATTTACAGAGTAATTGCATGTGTTTTGTTTAAGATACGTTCATGCTTAATGTATGTAGCTTGGCTGTCACGAATTTAAGGATGTGTGCATTGCTTAATTGCATAATGAAGCTAGATTGTAATTTTCGCTTAGTGAATTATTATCTAGTGGATTGAGACAAGGCAGGGTTGGTGTTAATTTGGTGGCCTATGATAAGTGAAATTGCGTTTGAATCAGGGATGTCAATACGGTTTTATTCACTGTAGCATTTAAATTAATCTATTGATTAGCATTCTGAATCTGTCTGCCAACCCCCCTCCCCCTTGTGTTTTATTGTTGTGTTCATCTGGAAAATTGGCTTTGAATGAAAATATTGGTCGTTGGGAGACGACTTGGTTCACTTTCATGTAATGCATTTAATATGTTTTAATTTGGTGGGGTACGGCCTCTATCAAATTTGGCGCCGTTGCCGGGGACCAATTGTTTCGTTCAAAGTAAAATTTTCAGTGTGTTTGTGTTCTGTGTTTTGGTGTGTGTGTAGTTCAAGTGTGGTTGAGTTGGTATATATTCATTGTGATGTTAATGTTGTGTTAAGTTCAGTGGTTGTTTCCATTCCTGTGTGTTTCTGTTTAGTGTAGTGAATAGTGTCGCAGCGCGCATGAATAGTGTCATTTGTAGTAGTGAATAGTGTTTGAATAGTGTCCGAATCTGGCATTTAACTTCTGGATTTTTGTTTTGGTAGCTACGGAGCTTGTTTTAACTTGAAATTTTTTTTCCCCACTTCTAAGACGTTGAACTTGATAGGAAAAATAGCTAGAGCAATTGGTATGGTCTGAGTTAAGAGATTCAAAAAAATTTTGGACTGATTTTAAGTGAAACTTCAAAGGACCATAACTTTTGCTCTGGTTATCAGAATCACTATTATTTTATATGGATTTGGGGTAGAATTTGATTTCCTACCTTGTCGTAACCGGCTTTGCCGGTTTGCAAAATCAGATTCTCCATAAAATGCCATTTTCTACATTTCAGCAATGTTTTTTGTGATTTTTCTTCATTTTTCTTACTTTTGAAAAATTGTTAAAAATACTTGTGCTTTGAGTTTTGATCTGATTTTTTTTTGTGCTTCTGTTTGACCACTCAAAGGAATATCCTACCAATTTTCAAGTCATTTGAAGGTCGTTTGAGTATACTTGTAGTTATACCCTTTGTTATGCCAATATCACTACAATTAGTGCTTTTTAGTGCATGACTAGGGGAAACCCAAGTGAATTACAACCATTTGACCCTGAAATTGATAGGACATTCCACAGAGGAAGTAGGCATCTTAGGAATCCATCTTTGCATGCTGAATATTCAGTGACTTTTCCTGATTCTTCTGATTCTCATCACATTCCTGACACTCCTCATTCCTTGCATTCTGAGCATACTGTTTATTCTGAGCATTTTCATACTGATAACATGGCTCAACCTCCTCCACCTCCTCCACATCATGAGAGAACCATGAGTGAGCTCACTGCACCAGAGTTCACTTATGATAGTTTATGCATACAATACCCTGAGGAGGAGGTTCCATATGTGCTGAAAACTGGTTTAATACACTTGTTGCCAAAGTTTCATGGTCTTGCAGGTGAGGACCCGTGCAAACACTTGAAGCAGTTTCATGTCGTCTGTTCCACCATGAAGCCTGCAGATGTACAAGAGGACCATGTATACTTGAACGCTTTCCCTCATTCTTTGGAGGGTAATGCGAAAGACTGGCTGTACTACCTAGCACCCAGGTCCATCACAAGCTGGGATGACCTTAAGAGATTGTTCCTTGCCAAGTTCTTTCCTGCTTCAAGGACAACAGCCATACGGAAGGAGATTTCTGGCATCAAGCAGCAATCTGGGGAGACCCTTTATGAGTACTGGGAGAGGTTCAAGAATCTCTGTTCAAGCTGTCCACACCATCAGATTTCTGAACATCTCCTTCTGCAGTATTTTTATGAAGGCTTGCACCACATGGATCGAAATATGATTGATGCCGCAAGTGGTGGTGCCCTTGGTAACATAACCCCAGCTGCAGCCAGGCAACTGATAGAAAACATGGCTTCAAATTCTCAACAATTTGGCACAAGGAGTGATGCCATAGTTGTTAGAGGTGTACATGATGTAGGGGCAGCCGAGTACACAAAGAAGTTGGAAAGTAAGATTGATGCTCTTACCTCACTTGTCAATCAACTTGCTTCCAATCAGAGAGCTCCAGCTGCAAGAGTTTGTGGCCTTTGTACATCTGTTGATCACTTTACAGACTCTTGCCCAGCGTTGCAACAACAGGCTGCTGCTGCTGCTTCTTCTTCTACACCAGTGGATACGCCTCAGGCCTATGCAGCAAATATTTTCAACAATAGGCCCCAACATCAACAACAGAACCATGATTTGTCAACAAACAGATATAATCCAGGATGGAGGAATCACCCTAATTTAAGATGGGGAAACCAGGGTAACCAGCAGCCTCAACAATTTCAAAATGTGCAACCCCCTCCACAACAAAGAGTTGCACCTGCACCACAAGCTGCTCCTGTTCCACCTCTACCCACACCAGCTCCTGCTGTAGCACCTGCACCTTCTTCTTCTACTTCATTGGAGGAGTTAGTCAGGATGGTGACCCTTCAAAATATGCAATTTCAGCAGGAGACTAGGGCCTCAATCCAGAGTTTGACAAATCAAATGGGGCAGATGGCCACTCAGCTAAACCAGGCACAGGCTCAGAATTCTGACAAGCTTCCATCACAGACGGTGGAAAATCCGAGGAATGTGAGTGCCATTACATTAACATCTGGGAAGAACATTGAAGTTCCCACTCCTGAGCCTACACCTCCAAAGGAAGCCGACCCTGCCAAACTTCAGAGAAAGCGTGATGCTCATGCAGCTGGTCCTTCCACATTTGGTGCGACTTCTACACCTTCCACCTCTACTTCTGCACCTTCCATACCTCTTCCTTTCCCTCCAAGAGCCATTCCAAGCAAAAAGATGGAAGAGGTTGACAGGGAGATCTTGGAAACTTTTAGGAAGGTGGAGGTGAACATACCTCTGTTGGATGCCATAAAACAAATTCCCAGATATGCAAAGTTCTTGAAGGAGCTATGCATGCACAAAAGGAGGCTAAAAGGAAACGAAAAGATCAGCATGGGCAGAAACGTGTCAGCATTGATAGGTAAATCTGTTCCTCAGATTCCTGAGAAGTGCAAGGACCCAGGTACATTTTGTGTACCTTGCATCATAGGTAACAATAAATTTGAAAATGCAATGCTTGATCTTGGTGCTTCAATAAATGTAATGCCTCTATCTATTTTTAAATCTCTTTCACTTGGACCCCTGCAACCTACGGGTGTGGTGATTCAGTTGGCAAATATAAGTGTTGCCCACCCCGCAGGTTTGGTTGATGATGTTTTGGTTCGTGTTGGTGAATTGATTTTCCCTACTGATTTTTACATTCTTGATATGGAAGAGGGATTTTCACATGGTTCTGCACCCATCATTTTAGGCAGACCATTTTTGAAAACTGCACGAACCAAAATTGATGTCCATGCAGGTACTTTGTCCATGGAGTTTGATGATATTGTTGTGCGATTCAACATTCTGGATGCCATGAAACATCCTTCTGAGGATCATTCTGTTTTTCACGTGGATATTATTGATGATGTTGTTGATGGATTGATCTCTGATTTCCACTCTTTGCATGCATTTAAACATTCATTTGTGTCTGAGTTGTCTGAATTTGCATGCATTGATGATTTTGATTCTGATTCTAATTCTGATTCTAATGATGCTGAATATGATGTGGATAATGTTGAATCTACTGAGTTTCACTCTCTGGATGTTGTACCTATTGACTTTGATGTTATACAATCAGGTTGCACTAACCATGTTGCAGGAAGTACATACGCATCTGATTGTTATGCTCAGGTACAGGTTGTGGAACCCATTTCTCCCTCCCCTCTGGTTCCTGATATTCAGCCAGCATCCAGTACTCCAGAGTTGAAACCACTGCCAGACAACCTCAAGTATGTCTACTTAGAGGAGGAGGACAAACTACCTGTCATCATTTCCACCTCCCTCACTGCTGAACAAGAGCAGAGGTTGTTGCAAGTTCTTAAGAAGCATAAGAAGGCAATTGGATGGACATTGGCTGACATCCTTGGTATTAGCCCATCAACATGCATGCACAGGATATTGTTGGAAGATGGAGCAAAGCCAGTGAGACAGCCACAGAGGCGACTCAACCCTGTCATCTCGGATGTTGTAAAGAAGGAGGTGACCAAGCTTCTACAAGCTGGGATCATCTACCCCATTTTTGACAGTCAGTGGGTTAGCCCCATCCATGTTGTTCCAAAGAAGACTGGCCTCACTGTAGTCAAGAACGAAAAAGAGGAGCTAATTCCAACAAGAGTGCAAAACAGTTGGAGGGTTTGCATTGACTACAGAAGGCTAACTCAAGAAACCAGAAAAGACCACTTCCCCCTGCCTTTTATTGATCAGATGCTTGAGCGCTTGGCAGGTAAGTCCCATTATTGCTTTCTTGATGGGTTTTCTGGTTATTTTCAAATTTGCATTGCACCTGAGGACCCTGAAAAAACCACATTCACCTGCCCCTTTGGCACTTTTGCCTATAGGAGGATGCCGTTTGGCCTATGCAATGCCCCTGGCACATTCCAGCGGTGCATGCTTAGCATTTTTAGTGATTTTCTTGAAAAATGCATAGAGGTGTTTATGGACGACTTTACTGTATATGGGTCCTCATTTGATGCATGTTTGGATAGTTTGGATAGAGTTTTAAACAGGTGCATCCAATCTAACCTTGTTCTCAATTTTGAGAAATGTCATTTCATGGTAGAACAAGGCATAGTATTGGGGCACATAATTTCAAAAAAGGGCATTGAAGTTGACCCTGCCAAGATCTCAATTATTTCACAATTGCCTTACCCCTCTTCTGTGCGAGAGGTTCGTTCTTTTCTTGGCCATGCAGGGTTTTACAGGCGCTTCATTCAAGACTTCAGTAAGAAGGCCCTCCCACTGTCTAACCTACTGCAAAAAGATGTTGACTTCATCTTTGATGAAGGATGCAAAGAGGCTTTTGATTGCCTCAAGAAGGCCTTGACCACAACTCCAATCATTCAGGCGCCCGACTGGACAGCCCCATTTGAGCTTATGTGTGATGCATCCAACTATGCATTAGGGGCTGTTCTAGCTCAAAGGATTGATAAGCAGCCGAGGGTAATCTACTACGCCTCCAGGACATTAGATGCTGCCCAAGCAAACTATACCACAACAGAAAAAGAGCTCCTTGCGGTAGTTTTTGCACTTGAAAAGTTTCGATCTTATCTGCTTGGTTCTCCTATTGTTGTGTTTACTGACCATGCAGCTCTTAAGTACCTGTTGAAGAAGGCAGAATCAAAACCTCGGCTGATAAGATGGATGCTCTGGCTCCAAGAATTTGATTTGGAGATCCGTGATAGGAGCGGAGCACAAAACCTGGTTGCAGACCACCTAAGCAGGATTGAGAGGTCTACTGATGATGCTGCTACACCGATCCGGGATGACTTTCCCGATGAAAGTTTGTTGACACTCTCTACTTCTTCCTCACCTTGGTTTGCTAACATTGTTAATTATCTTGCTGCTTCTGTTTTTCCTCCCCTAGCATCCAGAGCTCAATGTGATAAACTCAAGAGCGATGCTAGGTATTACATTTGGTATGACCCCTATCTGTGGAAAATGTGCAGTGATCAGGTTACCAGGAGATGCATTCCGGACCATGAGATTGACTCGGTCCTCAAATTTTGTCATTCATCTGCACCTGGTGGTCACCTTGGCACACAAAGGACAGCTCGCAAGGTGCTAGATTGTGGATTTTATTGGCCCACCATCTTCAAGGATGCGTGGAGGATATGTAGCACGTGTGAGGAATGCCAACGAGCAGGAGGAGCCATTTCCTGGAGACAACAGATGCCTCAACAACCCATGCTATTTTGTGAGGTGTTTGACGTCTGGGGTATAGATTTCATGGGCCCTTTCCCTGTCTCTTTTGGTTTCACTTACATCTTGCTTGCTGTTGATTATGTTTCAAAATGGGTGGAAGCCAAACCCACTAGAACTAATGATGCTCGAGTTGTTGTGGACTTTGTTAGGTCTCACATATTTTGCAGGTTTGGAATTCCTCGAGCTATTGTTAGTGACCAAGGCACCCATTTTTGCAACAGATCCTTGGGGGTTTTGCTTCAAAAGTACGGGGTTGTGCAAAAACTTTCTACACCATATCACCCCCAAACTAATGGGCAAGCCGAGATCTCAAATAGAGAAATCAAGAGGATCTTGGAGAAGATTGTGCAGCCCAATAGGAAGGATTGGAGCAATAGACTTGAGGATGCTCTATGGGCTCACAGGACTGCTTACAAGGCACCTATAGGGATGTCTCCTTATCGGGTTGTCTTTGGTAAGCCATGCCACCTTCCAGTGGAGATAGAGCATCGAGCCTACTGGGCTGTCAAGTCATGCAACTTCTCTCTTGATCAAGTTGGGGAGGAAAGGAAGCTGCAGTTGAACGAGTTGGATGAGATCCGTTTGGAGGCATATCAGAACTCTATGTTCTACAAGGAGAAGACCAAGAGATTCCATGATAGCTCCATTGCTAGAAAGGAGTTTGTTGTTGGTCAGCAAGTTTTACTGTATAACTCCAGACTTGGACTCATGGGGGGTAAGTTGAGATCAAAGTGGATTGGTCCTTTTGTTGTCACTAATGTTTATCCTTATGGTGCAGTTGAAATCAAAAGCCAGTCCACAGATAAGAGCATCAAAGTGAATGGGCATCGTCTTAAGCCATTACTCAGCAATCCTGCCTTGGTGGATACTGTTGTGGAGGAAACTTCCCTGCTTGACCCCACTGCTATTTCACCATGATTCAGGGAGTTTTCTTTCCCTTTCTTTCTCCTTCTTCTTTACTTTTATTGCACTTGTCCAGGTCTGTCCGTCTGTTGTTGTTTCCGTTTGTTTGTTTCATTTTTGTTAATTAGTGTTAGTTAGTGTGTTATGTTTTTGCTTTCTGTTTGGAACACTCATTTCACTCTTGGAGGATGAGTTGTTGGTTATTCTGTGAACTGTTATCCTTGCTTTGTCTTTGCATGTCAACTTGCTTTTGGAATTAGTTTACCCTGTGTAAGAATTTGAGCCACTCTCTGTTCTTTGATTGTGTGATATATGCCTCTTGAATGCTTGCACAGTGGCCTTGGCTTGACTCTTTCTGAATGCCTTTCTGATTCACATGCATGTTGGGATATGATTTAGGCAATTTTGTTCTGTGAGCCTACAACCAGATGAGCCTACCTTGAACTGTTTCCGTTGATACCCCTTTTTGAGCCTGCATACCCTTTCATTGTTTTACAGCTCATTACAAGCCCTTAGCCTGAAAAACCATGATTATTCCTACCTTAGGAAATTTTGGAGCTTTGGAATTGTTTTGGGAATGGGTGCTCAATTAAGTGTGGTCGCGCACAACAAGTGTGGTTGTGCGCGCACTTGTTGTTGGTTCTTGGAATTGCTCATTTGTACACCAAAGTGGGATTTCAAAATTGTTGTTTCTCTGCATGTTCTCTGTATAGAAAAAAAAAGAAAGAAAAAGAAAAAAAAAAGAAAAGAAAAGAGAATAAAGAAAAGAAATAAAAAGGAGTTTGGATTTGAGCATTGTGTGAGAACCGAAGTTGGAAGTGTTGGTGTTTGGGATTACTTTCATGATTGATTGAGACTTATTACCCACTGCTCCTCTATTTCCTTGGTTGCTTAGCTACTTATCCATATGTTCCACACCTTGTCCTCAGCCCCATTACAACCTTGAAAAGTCCTTCTGATCTTGACCTGCATGTGTTTCTGGTTTGGTTGTTCGTTCTAGAGGCTTGCCAAGTCTGTTTGATGTTTGTTTTTCAAGGGTGCTTTGAGAGTAAACAGTAGCATAGAGATTTGAGTGATACAGTGCATATTTCGTGAGGTTATGTTGCTTTCAATTCTCTCCTTAAGCTGAACTGAGTACTTGACATGTTTTGAACTGCTTGGATGATGTTCACGGATACCTTGCAGCTTTGAATCCTTCTGTGTTAGATGTGTTTCCATTTGTCTGTGTCGAGTCCGTTTGTCATGTGTCTGTTTGTCTTGTGTCTTTTTGTCTCTCTTGTTATGTTTGTGATGTCCTTGCTTTGCTTTACTCTTTAATTTTGCCCAGGAGTGCAAAAGGGTAAGTATGGTCGATTTTGATGAGTCATTATTTTCTTCTATTCCACTAGCCTTTGTGCACCCATTAGACAGTTGATTAGTGCTTAATTGTTCATCATTAGAGTGTTTTTCATCTGTTGGGCTTTATTGGGCCATTGTTCCGAATTTGGACTAATTTCACATTATTTGGCCTAATTTTTGTTTTTAATTATTTTTAGGTATTTGGGTGAAGCAATTTTGGAGCTTGGACATTAATATTTAGTTGAAGAAACTTTCCACATCATTGCCACATCATTTCCATGTCATTTCCACGTCAGCAAAGTCAATGGGTCAACATTTGAGGCCCATAGTGGCATTTTTGTAATTCTGCGGCTTATAATGGCAGTTTTGTAATTCTGAGTGGCATGGGTGATATGACCACGAATTAGGTCTGCATGAGAAGAAGGCAGTCGCTCATTCATCTTCAACCTCTCTTCAAAACCTCCATTTTCGTTCTCCAAGCTTCCATGGACGTCCCCATTGCGGTTTTTCACGTTTTTGGCTCATTTTTACCATTTTTATGCATATTTGACAGCACCCATTGAGGGTTTTACGTTTGGAATTCGTTTTCTTGGTTGGGCAGTTCGGTTTGTGGATTTTATTGACTTGGAACAATACCCATTCATGGGGTTTTCGCATTTATATATGATAACACTGTTTTGCATTCCATTTAAGCTTTGAAATCTCAATTTTTGCTCTTAAATTGCGTTTTCAGATTTGAAGGGTTCTTGGTTCTTGGTTCTTGGTTCTGATTTTTGTGATTTCAGTTTTGAAGTGTTTAATTACTCATTTCCATGTCTAGCTAAATTTGTGTATTGACTCCTTGATGAAAAATGCAATGAAGCTTTGAGGTTGTGCTTGTTTTGTGAAATCTGCCATGTTTTTGTTCTGAATTCGTGGAATGCATGTGGTGAATCTGTCAATGCTTAATTTACAGAGTAATTGCATGTGTTTTGTTTAAGATACGTTCATGCTTAATGTATGTAGCTTGGCTGTCACGAATTTAAGGATGTGTGCATTGCTTAATTGCATCATGAAGCTAGATTGTAATTTTCGCTTAGTGAATTATTATCTAGTGGATTGAGATAAGGCAGGGTTGGTGTTAATTTGGTGGCCTATGATAAGTGAAATTGCGTTTGAATCAGGGATGTCAATACGGTTTTAGTCACTGTAGCATTTAAATTAATCTATTGATTAGCATTCTGAATCTGTCTGCCAACCCCCCTCCCCCCTGTGTTTTATTGTTGTGTTCATCTGGAAAATTGGCTTTGAATGAAAATATTGGTCGTTGGGAGACGACTTGGTTCACTTTCATGTACTGCATTTAATATGTTTTAATTTGGTGGGGTACGGCCTCTATCAGCAACCCACCATCGACGAGAACGCAACTTCAAGAAAGGGTTCAGTCTTCTTCATCGTGATTTGGCCGTGCTCAATGAAGAAGAAGGGTTTGAAATCCAAGCGAGAGACGAAAGGTTAAAGAAATTGGGGATTTAGGGTTCTTCGAAACCCTTGAGAATCAGATTTGGGGATTATCTTGATTAGGGCTGCCAACGTTTGGTGACTTCAAATTCGAAATAGACAACCTAAAAAATACGTTGTTTTTTGGTTGATTCTAAACAAAGCATTCATTCATCTACGATCACAGAACTAATGCAGTCTCTCGAGTCACATCATGCTGTTTCATCTTCTCTTTTCAATCAATTCTCTTATCAGTCTATGACATTCTTCCTCTCTTTCTCAACCAAAAGTCGTTGCCTACACTTCAACGAAACCACTTCAATAATTGATTACCTGAATTCCGACTTGCAGTTCTCCAGAACCCAATCCCTTTATGTCTCCAAACGTGTTTCAGGGTGCAGATTCCCTCAAAACCCAAAGCCAGATTCTCTCCCTGATTCGTCAAAGACCCCAGATACTGTTTACAAACGTTGAGAAAATCTTGAGACCCAAAATTCAGCTCTTTCAGATGTCTGGGTTCCAGGGTTACGAGTTATGCAGCTTCATTTCAAAGAATCCCTCCATTTTGACTCATAGCTTGAAGAAAACATTGGTCCCCTCAGTTGAAGCTATTAGGAAAATTGTCTACGACCAGAAAGATTTTATTCTTGTTTTGCACAGATGTGGCTGGATACTCCCAAAGTACAAAAGAATTATGGAGAATGTCGTCTTCTTGGAGAGTTGTGGCATTCTTGGGACTCATCTTTCATTGCTACTCAAACTTCATCCAAGGCTTTTCTTTGCACAGCGGTCTACTATTGAAAACAATGTTTCTCGAGCTGTAGACTTGGGTTTCCGTGAAAATTCAAGAATGCTTGTCCATGCAATTCATACATTAAGTTGTTTGAGCGATAAAACATTTGAGAGAAAGTTGAAACTAATTAATTGTTTTGGTTTTTCGAAGGATGAGGGCCTGCAAATGTTCAAGAGAATACCTACTTGGCGAGCAAGAAGAATGTGCTCCTTGGTTTGAGGCATTGGTCCATCAGGTGCAGATACAACAAGTATACCACCATCCATTTGCGTAGCTCCCGTAATCATATTCTGAAAAAAAAACAACAGACAATTATAAAGCATACAGTGAACAAGAATTAATTTGTTATTTAAACTAAATAAAACCATTAGATAAACCATCTAGTAAGTACATCAAGGCAAGCTGGAATGCTAAACCCACCAGCATTCATGGAAAATAGGAATCTGACAAATGCAGTTGTTGCCAATATACAGTGTAATCAATACCTATAAAATATATTTTGTTACAAACTAAACTACTTCCAAATTCCTAGCATAAATTTTCCATCTCATTTTGAAAAGAAGGTCAGGCTACACAAGCACCAAAATATGCTAAATTCCACAATTAACTATTATACAAGGTAAAATTGCTTAAATTTGTTCGCCACAACTTAACCACCCAGCTTCCGTTAGGCAATTGATAACTCCAATAAAAAAAAACATTCTTAGAGAAACTAAACCAAATTCGAAAGCTTACTTTAACATAATCCGCGTGTCCAGGGCAGTCCACATGCGCATAATGTCGTTTTGCAGTCTCATACTCCACATGAGCCTGAAAACCGAAATATAGAGCAAGCATACATATCAACAGAAAACAACACAATCGATTTCAAGACCAAAAGAGTGCGATTCCATACCGTTGCAATGGTGATTCCTCTCTTCTTCTCTTCAGGAGCCTTGTCAATTTCATCAAAGGCCACAGCCTTAGCCTTCCCTTCATCCGCAAGCACCTGATCAAACCTAATTGAGTAATAAACACCAAAACATCCACCTCAACACACATTTAAACAAAGAGTGAATCAAGACCTTGGTGATTGCCGCAGTTAGCGTGGTCTTCCCATGATCCACGTGTCCAATAGTTCTGACATTAACGTGAGGCTTCTTGCAAAGTCAAACAATAAGATGAACAAAACAAGTAAAAGACATACTAATAACGATTACTGTTACTTGTATATTTTAAATTTTGCGACAAAAAAGAGAAAGCGAGAGTGTTACGTTCTGGTGAAAGTTGCCATCGATCTCCACCATGGATTAGAATTGAAAGAATAGAAGGAGGTGGAGATGGAGTCACTGGGAGTAGAGAGAGGAGAACGAGATACGGAAGAGTGGATTTGAGAGGCTAAGGGGAAGAGGCGGCGAGAAGTGGAAGAGGAGTGTCTGAGAAGAAGAGTGGCCATTGAAGAAGTGATGAGGAGAATGAAAAGCCCTAACTATGGAGTGCAGAGGCGAGGGTTTTAGGAGAAGGAACACAAAAGCGAAGAGCAGTGAGTGCGAAGAGCGAGGGTTTTAGAATGGGCACCCGACACCGACCTGTCATATTCGTGCGGCCCAATTCGAGCACTCTCATAATGTTTCGGAGCACATACATACTTCTTTTTTTCTGTTACAAATGTTTTTTTCTTCTTGCTCCGACAGAAAATATTTGAAGTGATTTTTATCTTATTGACTTAATTTAAAGTTTTAGATAAATGAATTAATTCGTGTCTGGTTTAACTTATTTAGTTAAATGGTATCTTTTGGTAAATTTTAGGTATATTTTATGAGAAATAATTCTGTTCGAGGTAGAAAAAATTATATATTAGGACAGGGTTATTCTGGTTCAAAAATTGACCATTTTTCTCTTTATTTTATTTTTTTTATGAAAATGCATTAACTTGTGATAAGTATAAATAAAATGAATAAATAAATTAAAAGATAATTTATGTAATATAGGTTTTACTTGTTTGTTTAGTATAGATGCTTTATATTCAACTTTTTTCATTTTGAGTCAACTCTAATTTTCTTTTCTTATTTTTTAAACGAATGTATAGATAGGAGTTTTATACTTTTAGTCGGTATTTCCTCTTTTGAATTTTTAAACGAATGTATATAATTGTTTCTTTGCTTAAAATCATTTGCTTTTGTCGATGAAATCATATAAAAGAGTTACGTATTGTTGCTCTTTTGTAAGCAATAAAATATTTTCGATTTTAATGTTGTGATACTTTTCAATTAAATTTGTTTTTTAAGAAACTTTTAAAGGACAATGTTCTCTTTGCATCTTTTACTCCTTATCAATCTTTATTAGTATACTTTGACTTCAATTGAAGGGAGCCTAATGGTTGATTGGATGATTCAATTTCTATTTTAAACTCTCCATTGGTTGATGGAAATATCATGGTGAAAGAAAAAAGAAAAATTTAATGATGGGAAGTTGCTTGATGATGGACAATCTCTATCTTGTACTTCTAAGATTTAGTTTTAGACATGTTCCTACAAAACTTAAGTGCTCATATTTTTGCACTATTATTTTGGTAGACTTCAAGATTTAATAATTTATAATATTTTTGTTGATGTTAATTTTTATTGTATATTTTCTTATCATACATATTAATATGTATGATACAAAAAATATGTAATAAATATCAATATCAACAAAAATATTATAAGTTATTAAATTACAAATTAAAACTTGATATAATGTATCAACTTATATTGAACTATGGATTATTTATAATATTATATATTAGAAAAAATGGTTAAAATTGAATTCCGATATATATATATATATATATATATATATATATATATATATATATATATATATATATATATATATATATATATATATATATTAATAAATAAATAAAGGTTAAAGCTTCTAACTAGAACCTTGATCATGCAAAAAATTGTGTTAGGTGTACAAACAAATTTAATATTTATTTTATATAACTTAAATCTATATTTACCTGTATTTTTCTATTATATTTTCTTTTTTCCTTTTAATTTACAAAATTATTATCTCGTTGTAATATGATTTTTATTTTATATGATGGTGAAAATAACTATTCTTGTTTTTGTTTTTTGTGTATAGCTTTTTGTTCTCGATTCATTTGAACATATACTTTGCTGGTTGGATTTGTTATTTTGAGCCAATTCCTTCGAGAAATTGGCTTTCATACGAATCTTTGAAAACATGAAACAAATTAAAAGTAGAAAACAATTTATAAAATGTAATAGTTTTGCTTCGTATTGTTAATCACTTTGACTATACATTTAAATTTAGCACGATAGTGAATTGAAATTAATATTATCATTTTTAAAAACACTTTATGAACAATATTGATATAGTACAATTCGGTTAAAATAGTATAGTCCAAATTAAAATTAATATAGTTTGATTCAAAAATGTAATTAGAAAAAATGTTTGGTTCATAACAGTTGGTTCATATCGTTGTTCGGTTCACTAAATTCAGTTTAGTTTGTTAGAATAAAAGACAATTCAATTCAATTTGTTTGAATAAAATTAACGAAAATTTGTATGAATTAAATATAAAATATGTGACAATAATACTGACTTTGTATGTGGTAATGACACTTGCTTGACATATGACACTGCCATGTGTCATAATGTTGACTTGGATGTGAACAATTTTTTAAAATTTTTTAAAAAATTTAAAAAATAAAAAAAATAACGAAATGACACATGATTGTCGTTGTTCACTTTTGGTTAACAATTTAAATGTCGTCACAAAAAATAATCAAATTGATCATAATTTATATAAATATTTTAACACATAAAAAAAGTCACATCAGATTATAAGAGAAAATTGTCAAAATATCATTGTCCTTCATAAAAATATGACCAAATCGAAGAAAGAGAAACGAAACTTGGGACAAATGATGTCTTTAAGAATAAAAAAAATAATATTCTCTTCCCCCGACCTCTTCACCTTTTATCTACAACTTCCCTATTTTCTTCAGAATTTGCTCATTCCTCGTGCTCATTGGAAGGTGTTGCGCTTTCCTATCACACAAAGGTGTTGTCTTCTTCCGGTGAAGTGTGGGCTGGCTTACGTTTGTGTGATGTCCGAAATTACCCATATCCTCGATTAATCCGGTTGGGCTGAATCCAGCCAAACCCGAATGTTGCTTAGCTCTAGGTGCAGAGCTGAACTTAGGGTTTTGTTGTTTGTTCCTTGGTCTTCTATCAATCCAACACATTTGATCCTTGCATAAACTTGGAAAGCTTAATAATTTAGGAGACAAACATGCTAGTTTATGAAAGCATAAATACAATGTAGGCATACACAAACTTAAACATAAAACATAAACCACAAAAGTGACTAACTCCTAATAAAGCAAATATTATTAAAAAAGTAAAACACCCATGTCACATCATAAAAATAAATAATTATAAATATATTTAAATAATGGTTTAACACATCTCAAGACATCTAATGCATCATCAATATTCTTTGGACAACAATATAAATAATATTAACTACTAAGAATATTTTGTTGTAACGACTAAACATTGATAATGAAGTATGTCAAACAACAAACCCATCTTATTCATCTTTGGATTGATTTATCATCAACCAAAACAAAACCTACTATTTATCACATTTTACCATCACATGTATGTAATCTGGCCAAATATTAATTTTCTTTTGGAACAACCAATATTCGCATGATATACATAAACACTGATGTTTAACATTTTTCACTAACTATGATCATTAACTGCAAAAAGTATTAAACTTGAATATTTTGTTAACTTCTTGATTTAATTTACTCACAAAAAATATTAAACTACCAAAACATTGAATATTTTATTTATACTGAAACTAAATATTTATAGGTATTTATTTTAATACAAAAATTTTATCAGGTTTTTATCTTCTCCCACGCGCATGAACTAACCCCTAAACGGAATCTCTGCCGGCACACTTTAGAGCAAACCACAGCCATTGACGGCCAAAAAAAGGGCCTGGAAAATCAAATTGCCGCTTGCGAAGCCGCCGTCCCGAACCAGATCGCCGCCGTCGCGAGCCACCTACGCAAACACAACCAGATCGGTGTTGCGAGCCACCTCCGCTGCGACGAAACCAGAGCCAGCAGATGTCTCACGAAACCAGGCTGCCACAACGAACCACCACACGTTGACGAAGCCACGCGTTTCAGAACCACTGCGAATCAGATCGACGACGAGGGCACTTTCTGACGCGAAATCCCCATCACTGCGGCGCCGGCCACCACGCAGCCACCTGCGACGAAAAAAGCTGCCCGGAGAAGACGCGAAACCAGACGCGAACACACCTACATTGCGAGAATCCTCCACCTCCGTTCCAAACAGAACCGCAGGCCACCGTGACAGAAATCGATGTCGATTGCGCCAATGCGACAGCCACCACGGTACCTGCAAAAAACCAGACCAGACAGACCCCCGCGAAGCAACCCACCGTCGACGAGAACGCAACTTCAAGAAAGGGTTCAGTCTTCTTCATCGTGATTTGGCCGTGCTCAATGAAGAAGAAGGGTTTGAAATCCAAGCGAGAGACGAAAGGTTAAAGAAATTGGGGATTTAGGGTTCTTTGAAACCCTTGAGAATCAGATTTGGGGATTATCTTGATTAGGGCTGCCAACGTTTGGTGACTTCAAATTCGAAATAGACAACCTAAAAAATACGTTGTTTTTTGGTTGATTCTAAACAAAGCATTCATTCATCTACTATCTACGATCACAGAACTAATGCAGTCTCTCAAGTCACACCATGCTGTTTCATCTTCTCTTTTCAATCATGTCTCTTATCAGTCTATGACATTCTTCCTCTCTTTCTCAACCAAAAGTCGTTGCCTACACTTCAACGAAACCACTTCAATAATTGATTACCTGAATTCCGACTTGCAGTTCTCCAGAACCCAATCCCTTTATGTCTCCAAACGTGTTTCAGGGTTCAGATTCCCTCAAAACCCCTTATTAGTGCTCACTTTCTTCAAACAAATAGGCTTTTCCCAAAGCCAGATTCTCTCCCTGATTCGTCAAAGACCCCAGATACTGTTTACAAACGTTGAGAAAATCTTGAGACCCAAAATTCAGCTCTTTCAGATGTCTGGATTCCAGGGTTACGAGTTATGCAGCTTCATTTCAAAGAATCCCTCCATTTTGACTCATAGCTTGAAGAAAACATTGGTCCCCTCAGTTGAAGCTATTAGGAAAATTGTCTACGACCAGAAAGATTTTATTCTTGTTTTGCACAGATGTGGCTGGATACTCCCAAAGTACAAAAGAATTATGGAGAATGTCGTCTTCTTGGAGAGTTGTGGCATTCTTTGGACTCATCTTTCATTGCTACTCAAACTTCATCCAAGGCTTTTCGTTGCACAGCGGTCTACTATTGAAAACAATGTTTCTCGAGCTGTAGACTTGGGTTTCCGTGAAAATTCAAGAATGCTTGTCCATGCAATTCATACATTAAGTTGTTTGAGCGATAAAACATTTGAGAGAAAGTTGAAACTAATTAATTGTTTTGGTTTTTCGAAGGATGAGGGCCTGCAAATGTTCAAGAGAACCCCGACTTTGTTTAGAACATCAGAGAAGAAGTTGAAAGTTGGAATGAAATTCTTCTTGCATACAGTTATGCTGCCCAAGTCAGTCCTTATTCACCAGCCTAAGATTTTAATGTACAGCATGGAGGATCGCGTGCTTCCTCGATATAAAGTCTTCCAACTGTTGAAATCAAAAAATCTCTGCAAGAAAGTCCCCAGTTATATTCATGTGTTGTGCTTGTCTGAGGAGATGTTCTTGGACAAGTATATATCACAGTTCAGAGAAAATGCAGAGGAGTTATTAGTAGCATACAAGGGTCATTATCTGGAGGCATAACCATACCTTCAATTCTGTTTTTTCACTCTTCCGCAGGGTTCTAATACTGAAATTATTTAGATAGTGTTGTGCATAACCATGGAATGTCTCATTGTAGTAATGAAGATGGCTCGTTTATTGTATCTGTTTATTGATTATGCATCTTTCTTTCCCATGGTAATTTGGTGGTCATAAGAACCTTGGAAGATCCACACGAAAATAAGCAATCCACTTTGACTGCTCCTTTAAAGAGGTATGCAGAGTATACTTTTCTTGATCTTGTTGACTTGTTCCCCAACTGGGATATGCTCCAACGTTGAATTGTAAAATTAGCCTGTATTCATCTTCGAGCACCCTTGTTTAGCTTTTAAATCGTTGAGCATTAATTAGTCAAATTTGTATGTGCCTCAGTAGGATTGATATCGAGTTTCCTTTTACTCCCTTCCACCTTCTACTATTAAGAGAGAAAAAATCAAGAAGAACGTGGGTTGCATTAGTAAATCTTAGGTGGTACTTGAAAGTTGAAACCATTGAGACATTATTATGCTGCTTTATTGTCAACGTTTAAGACTGCTTTTTTTTAATGGCTTTTCAATGAGGGACTAAAGGTATGCATCACTGCTTTCACTTGTTTATCACTGGAATATATTTGGTAGTATTTGAACTAAGCTAAAAAATGCCAAAATATAATCCCTTCAACTGCAGCTGCAACAAATCTTCTTACAATCTCTTTCACTTACAAGATGGACCATTCTTTGCTGTGACAGTTTCATCTTGTCACCTTGCAGTGGCCCTCCAGCCCCGTCTTATGATGTCCTGACTCAATAGCTAAACCTGAAAACAATCAAAGAAGAGTTCATATTTTGTATATTAATTCTGATGCATTATCTTTGAAGGTCCGTCTCATGATATTTTGTATCACTCTTCTGCAGGGTTGTTATATTATAATAGATAAATATTACAATAGACAACATATGTGTATAAGGACACACATTAAAAGAAATAATTATCTATTTATTTTAAAAATCAAATAATTTTAAAAATAATCTTTAGAAATACATACCGTGGGTTAAATCGATTCAATATAGAATTCGAGCATTTTAGAGATTTGTATGAAGATTTTAAATTTAAAAAACTAATAATACTATTTAAGAACTAAAATAATAATTTATTAGATATTAAAGGTTAGAGTTGAAATATATTTTTATTTTTACGGTAAATCAGTCTAATAATAAATCAAATGAATAAAATAATTATTCAGAGAAGTAATACTTTAAACATAATATATTCTTTAATAATTTATTAAATGACCAACTAATTATAAATTCTAAAATTATAAATTTAATATAATAATAAAACAAATAAAAAAATATTACTTCTCTAAATATAGGGAGCCCATTAACTATAATACAGTAACATTCGCAAGAAATTTTTTTTCTTCTAGTCTCTAAAATACGCCATTTCAAAGTATAGTTTATTGTTAACTCTACTTGGTTACATAGTGAACTAATTTTCAAGTCTTTTATTAATGGTGGTAAATTCAAAACCCCATTACCATTATGAAAAAGCAGATAAGTTCTTGCATGTGATTGTTAGGTTTAATAAAGTAGTTTCGAACCTTAGTGTAGTCAAAGTTCTCTCTAATAACAACCGTCCCACCTTAAAAAAACACTTACGGGAATCAGAAAAGCTGGTACAGTATTTTGAATTTGAGTCAAAATAACTGGTTCTAGAAGTGTCAAGTTTGGTACATAATGGTTTGTTTTCTAAAAGATGGTGGTAGTGACATAAATCAGCGGTGGAACCGGGAAGAGTAAATGGTATAAGAAAGAAGA
Organism: Vigna unguiculata; assembly: GCF_037176805.1. Classification (NCBI taxonomy): domain Eukaryota; kingdom Viridiplantae; phylum Streptophyta; class Magnoliopsida; order Fabales; family Fabaceae; genus Vigna; species Vigna unguiculata. The sequence goes on along the minus strand of NC_140792.1, from coordinate 36,441,881 downwards.
AATCTTTGGCGTGAGTTGAAAATTAGAACTTTGTTTCTTTCGAGCTGCATGACTTGGACTCGCTTTCCCCCCCTCTCTTTCTGTCTTTTGTGAAAGAACATGACAACGTTAAACTATCTATTAACTGAGATAAATGTGGAAGCAATACTCAACCAGCAACGTTAGATTGAGATAAATTTAACTACGGTTGATACACTACACCATGAACATGCAAAAATAAAATTCCAGAAACATATTCGTTTTAATGTTTGGTATGGTAGGAGCCACTTACATTCTGGCTCTCTGATTGTAATTTAAAATTCAACAAGTGCGATGAGTTGTTTAATTTCCACATAAAGACACACGAATAATAATTACCCATAACCACATAAGCATCTTATATATATGGGAATGACGTGATTCTTGCAAGCTGCAACTGAAACTTTTGTTTATTTCGCCAATTCTGAAGAAGGGTCCTCTTGGAATCTGATACCATCTAGCTGCTCCATGGAAAACTCTCATGTTTGTGAGGGTGGGAGAGGAAGATACTGATTTTTGATGAAAGAGATAAATGTTAATGTTTATTTTTTTTGCTTTTTATTATGATAATAACAGATAATTAAAACAGCAGTATACAATACTAACCATAGAATTATCAAGTACTTAAAGAAAATCTCTTCCTTTTATTTTATTTCCTTGAGAAGATTAGGACTAAGCCGTCAACTTTGGCCATGGTTCAATGTTACTGTATATACATCAGTACTTGGTTGTTTTGGAGTTTGACACCATTATATTCCGTGGAAAATTAGAAAAAGCTCTTCTTAATCGCTGTTCAGAATCTTAACTGGATAGCTCCTACGAAAAACAATTAGTCCTCATACACATACCTATTCAAAACATGTCACTATTTCTTTCTTATTTTAGTTCATAATCTTCCATTTACACCCTCATAACACACTATAAAACAAGTTACACTAACTCAACTTATAATCATTTGAGCTTAACCAAGTTTGTCGAGAAACCATATACCTTGCATCGAACACTTTTCAAACCAACCTGCATCATGGAACAGGAACTCATCATGTTCAAAGGTTCATGGAAAGGCAACAAGAGTTGCTTCAAGTGAAGCTGGATATGATCCGAGGATGAGGTGGCGTGCTGCTAATCCAGCAGTAGAGACCACACGCGCTTGGAAGGGACAACATGGTCGTGCGGCGAACTCAGATAACACCTCACTTGATAACGATGAAACTTTCAACAGTTTCATTCGACGTGCCAAGGGTAAACTTAGAACCGTGTCCCACATCGGTCGGGAGCAGAGCAACGTTACACCTGTACCACTACGAGATGATGACGAGGCTAATGCTAGGGATAACCTAAACGACCAGTTTTCGAATTTTATCAAGAGTTCGAAGAAGAAGTTGAGAAGTACATCAAGCATGAGGAAGCATGGTTCCTTCAACAGACGGTGACCATTGATAAACCAGGGAACCTCAAAGAGAGTGATTTGACATGTGGGTCCATCCAATATTCTGTTATATATACTGCATGAAAATAAGATCCTAAGCCATGCAAGCATTATTATACTTTACATTTTTTTCTATTTCAAGCACAGTAAATGTGAAATGTTTATTTGGGGGGAATAATTTCGACTGGTTTATTGTTTGTTTGTAAGAAATTAATATACATTGATGTTTTGTCTTTAATGAAAGGTTTCTGATTAATCTGTAGTGTTTTTATTGAAAGAATAATTAATATCAGTTTATTAACAGGAAGGATCAGAGGGCAGCTATATATAGGAAATGACTCAATGAACATACATACCTGCATTAGACCCAACACCTCTACTTCTTCACCGACTTTAATGACGCCTTGTTCAACACGGCCAGTGGCAACTGTTCCACGTCCCTTCATCACAAATGAAAAATATAAAGCAGCTGAAATGATGGAAACCATTGCCCCCATATTTATTTATGTCCATACAATCCAATATATGTAATGAAACAAATGCAGATTTTGAGAGAACTAAGTGTTGAAAATAGAAATTTTGATATTCTCTTTAAGGGAATAAAAACAATTATATGAGACAACAGTTTTTAAAGCACTATGTTAAGATTTAAATTACCACTGCGTCATATCATTACAAAGAGCAAGGCCGTAACAAATGCTACCTCCTTTCCTTTTTTATTCTTCAAAAACCCTAGACCGAATTAAGAATTTGAAATTTAAGATTTTGAAATTTTATCCTTCACCTAACTAGAGATTTAGAAGAACAAGAAAGAATTTGTTAAAGTGACCATAGTTACAAAGATGACCGGTATTATAAACATCTATTCCACATATGCTCCAGTGTTCATAATCCCATCTGCTTATGATGTTAAGCACATCAATAATTGCTGTAGTTTGAGTGAACTGAAGGAGCATATAAGGAATTTAAAGCAATTTTAACGTAAACAGAATAATAATAAATAGTACTTCTTAAACAGTGTCGTTACCTAAACGGTGTTTATACTGGAGCAGATGGAAAGTGATAGAACATGATAAAAACACAAGACTTACATTACAAATTGTAACAATTTTATAACTGAGGCCATCTTTACTTCAATGAATCTGCTTTCTTCAAAAATTAACCCAAAAAATAAAGTTCAGGTCCTTTTACCTGAATTGAGAACACATCTTCAATTGGCATTAGGAAGGGCTTGTCAAGTTGGTGAACAGGGTCAGGAATGTATGCATCTACAACATCCATTAATTTTAGAATGGCCTGTCTTCCAATCTCGTCATTTGTACCCTGTAAAGCAGACAACGCTGAACCTCTAATGATCAGGATTTCATCCCCAGGGAACTTGTGGAAGCTCAGTAGCTCTGCAAAAAACATTATCATAAAAACATATTTTAGCAAACACAAAGATTACAGAAACTTAAGCAGGTTTATTCATTTTCTGAGCATGGACAAGAGAAGAGAAGCCTTAGAGAAACACCCTACCACGTAACTCCATTTCTACAAGCTCTAACAACTCTGGATCATCAACAGCATCAACTTTATTTAGAAAGCAAACAAGAGATGGCACACCAACCTGCATAATACATTTAACGATAAAATATGTCAATCTAGAAGTAAGGAGAAAGGTGTAGACGTTCTAGGTATATATATACAAACCACATCAGTAGAATACCTACTTGGCGAGCAAGAAGAATGTGCTCCTTGGTTTGAGGCATTGGTCCATCAGGTGCAGATACAACAAGTATACCACCATCTATCTGGGCAGCTCCCGTAATTATATTCTGAAAAAAAAACAGACAATTATAAAGCATACAGTGAACAAGAATTAATTTGTTATTTAAACTAAATAAAACCATTAGATAAACCATCTAGTAAGTACATCAAGGCAAGCTGGAATGCTAAACCCACCAGCATTCATGGAAAATAGGAATCTGACAAATGCAGTTGTTGCCAATATACAGTGTAATCAATACCTATAAAATATATTTTGTTACAAACTAATCTACTTCCAAATTCCTAGCATAAATTTTCCATCTCATTTTGAAAAGAAGGTCAGGCTACACAAGCACTAAAATATGCTAAATTCCACAATTAACTATTATACAAGGTAAAATTGCTTAAATTTGTTCGCCACAACTTAGCCACCCAGCTTCCGTTAGGCAATTGATAACTCCAATAAAAAAAAAACATTCTTAGAGAAACTAAACCAAATTTGAAAGCTTACTTTAACATAATCCGCGTGTCCAGGGCAGTCCACATGCGCATAATGTCGTTTTGCAGTCTCATACTCCACATGAGCCTGAAAACCGAAATATAGAGCAAGCATACATATCAACAGAAAACAACACAATCGATTGCAAGACCAAAAGAGTGCGATTCCATACCGTTGCAATGGTGATTCCTCTCTTCTTCTCTTCAGGAGCCTTGTCAATTTCATCAAAGGCCACAGCCTTAGCCTTCCCTTCATCCGCAAGCACCTGATCAAACCTAATTGAGTAATAAACACCAAAACATCCACCTCAACACACATTTAAACAAAGAGTGAATCAAGACCTTGGTGATTGCCGCAGTTAGCGTGGTCTTCCCATGATCCACGTGTCCAATAGTTCCGACATTAACGTGAGGCTTCCTGCAAAGTCAAACAATACGATGAACAAAACAAGTAAAAGACATACTAATAACGATTACTGTTACTTGTATATTTTAAATTTTGCGACGAAAAAGAGAAAGCGAGAGTGTTACGTTCTGGTGAAAGTTGCCATGGATCTCCACCATGGATTGGAATTGAAAGAATAGAAGGAGGTGGAGGTGGAGTCATTGGGAGTAGAGAGAGGAGAACGAGATACGGAAGAGTGGATTTGAGAGGCTAAGGGGAAGAGGCGGCGAGAAGTGGAAGAGGAGTGTCTGAGAAGAAGAGTGGCCATTGAAGAAGTGATGAGGAGAATGAAAATCCCTAACTATGGAGTACAGAGGCGAGGGTTTTAGGAGAAGGAAGACAAAAGCGAAGAGCAGTGAGTGCGAAGAGCGAGGGTTTTAGAATGGGCGCCCGACACCGACCCGTCATATTCGTGCGGCCCAATTCGAGCACTCTCATAATGTTTCGGAGCACATACATACTTCTTTTTTTCTGTTACAAATGTTTTTTTCTTCTTGCTCCGACAGAAAATATTTGAAGTGATTTTTATCTTATTGACTTAATTTAAAGTTTTAGATAAATGAATTAATTCGTGTCTGGTTTAACTTATTTAGTTAAATGGTATCTTTTGGTAAATTTTAGGTATATTTTATGAGAAATAATTCTGTTCGAGGTAGAAAAAATTATATATTAGGACAGGGTTATTCTGGTTCAAAAACTGACCATTTTTCTCTTTATTTTATTTTTTTTATGAAAATGCATTAACTTGTGATAAGTATAAATAAAATGAATAAATAAATTAAAAGATAATTTATGTAATATAGGTTTTACTTGTTTGTTTAGTATAGATGCTTTATATTCAACTTTTTTCATTTTGAGTCAACTCTAATTTTCTTTTCTTATTTTTTAAACGAATGTATAGATAGGAGTTTTATACTTTTAGTCGGTATTTCCTCTTTTGAATTTTTAAACGAATGTATATAATTGTTTCTTTGCTTAAAATCATTTGCTTTTGTCGATGAAATCATATAAAATAGTTACGTATTGTTGCTCTTTTGTAAGAAATAAAATATTTTCGATTTTAATGTTGTGATACTTTTCAATTAAATTTGTTTTTTAAGAAACTTTTAAAGGACAATGTTCTCTTTGCATCTTTTACTCCTTATCAATCTTTATTAGTATACTTTGACTTCAATTGAAGGGAGCCTAATGGTTGATTGGATGATTCAATTTCTATTTTAAACTCTCCATTGGTTGATGGAAATATCATGGTGAAAGAAAAAAGAAAAATTTAATGATGGGAAGTTGCTTGATGATGGACAATCTCTATCTTGTACTTCTAAGATTTAGTTTTAGACATGTTCCTACAAAACTTAAGTGCTCATATTTTTGCACTATTATTTTGGTAGACTTCAAGATTTAATAATTTATAATATTTTTGTTGATGTTAATTTTTATTGTATATTTTCTTATCATACATATTAATATGTATGATACAAAAAATATGTAATAAATATCAATATCAACAAAAATATTATAAGTTATTAAATTACAAATTAAAACTTGATATAATGTATCAACTTATATTGAACTATGGATTATTTATAATATTATATATTAGAAAAAATGGTTAAAATTGAATTCGGATATATATATATATATATATATATATATATATATATATATATATATATATATATATATATATATATATATTAATAAATAAATAAAGGTTAAAGATTCTAACTAGAACCTTGATCATGCAAAAAATTGTGTTAGGTGTACAAACATATTTAATATTTATTTTATATAACTTAAATCTATATTTACCTGTATTTTTCTATTATATTTTCTTTTTTCCTTTTAATTTACAAAATTATTATCTCGTTTTAATATGATTTTTATTTTATATGATGGTGAAAATAACTATTCTTGTTTTTGTTTTTTGTGTATAGCTTTTTGTTCTCGATTCATTTGAACATATACTTTGCTGGTTGGATTTGTTATTTTGAGCCAATTCCTTCGAGAAATTGACTTTCATACGAATCTTTGAAAACATGAAACAAATTAAAAGTAGAAAACAATTTATAAAATGTAATAGTTTTGCTTCGTATTGTCAATCATTTAAATTTAGCACGACAGTGAATTGAAATTAATATTATCATTTTTAAAAACACTTTATGAACAATATTGATATAGTACAATTCGGTTAAAATAGTATAGTCCAAATTAAAATTAATATAGTTTGATTCAAAAGTGTAATTAGAAAAAATGTTTGGTTCATAACAGTTGGTTCATATCGTTGTTCGGTTCACTAAATTCAGTTTAGTTTGTTAGAATAAAAGACAATTCAATTCAATTTGTTTGAATAAAATTAACGAAAATTTGTATGAATTAAACATAAAATATGTGACAATAATACTGACTTTGTATGTGGTAATGACACTTGCTTGACATATGACACTGCCATGTGTCATAATGTTGACTTGGATGTGAACAATTTTTTAAAATTTTTTAAAAAATTTAAAAAATAAAAAAAAAATCACGAAATGACACATGATTGTCGTTGTTCACTTTTGGTTAACAATTTAAATGTCGTCACAAAAAATAATCAAATTGATCATAATTTATACAAATTAATATTTTTTTAACCTAAAAAAATAAAATGATATTTTAACACATAAAAAAAGTCACATCAGATTATAAGAGAAAATTGTCAAAATATCATTGTCCTTCATAAAAATATGACCAAATCGAAGAAAGAGAAACGAAACTTGGGACAAATGATGTCTTTAAAAATAAAAAAAATAATATTCTTTTCCCCCGACCTCTTCACCTTTTATCTACAACTTCCCTCTTTTCTTCAGAATTTGCTCATTCCTCGTGCTCGTTGGAAGGTGTTGCGCTTTCCTATCACACAAAGGTGTTGTCTTCTTCCGGTGAAGTGTGGGCTGGCTTACGTTTGTGTGATGTCCTAAATTACCCATATCCTCGATTAATCCGGTTGGGCTGAATCCAGCCAAACCCGAATGTTGCTTAGCTCTAGGTGCAGAGCTGAACTTAGGGTTTTGTTGTTTGTTCCTTGGTCTTCTATCAATCCAACACATTTGATCCTTGCATAAACTTGGAAAGCTTAATAATTTAGGAGACAAACATGCTAGTTTATGAAAGCATAAATACAATGTAGGCATACACAAACTTAAACATAAAACATAAACCACAAAAGTGACTAACTCCTAATAAAGCAAATATTATTAAAAAAGTAAAACACCCATGTCACATCATAAAAATAAATAATTATAAATATATTTAAATAATGGTTTAACACATCTCAAGACATCTAATGCATCATCAATATTCTTTGGACAACAATATAAATAATATTAACTACTAAGAATATTTTGTTGTAACGACTAAACATTGATAATGAAGTATGTCAAACAACAAACCCATCTTATTCATCTTTGGATTGATTTATCATCAACCAAAACAAAACCTTCTAATTATCACATTTTACCATCACATGTATGTAATCTGGCCAAATATTAATTTTCTTTTGGAACAACCAATATTCGCATGATATACATAAACACTGATGTTTAACATTTTTCACTAACTATGATCATTAACTGCAAAAAGTATTAAACTTGAATATTTTGTTAACTTCTTGATTTAATTTACTCACAAAACATATTAAACTACCAAAACATTGAATATTTTATTTATACTGAAACTAAATATTTATAGGTATTTATTTTAATACAAAAATTTTATCAGGTTTTTATCTTCTCCCACGCGCATGAACTAACCCCTAAACGGAATCTCTGCCGGCACACTTTAGAGCAAACCACAGCCATTGACGGCCAAAAAAAGGGCCTGGAAAATCAAATTGTCGCTTTCGAAGCCGCCGTCCCGAACCAGATCGCCGCCGTCGCGAGCCACCTACGCGAACACAACTAGATTGGTGTTGCGAGCCACCTCCGCTGCGACGAAACCAGAGCCAGCAGATGTCTCGCGAAACCAGGCTGCCACGACGAACCACCACACGTTGACGAAGCCACGCGTTGCAGAACCACTGCGAATCAGATCGATGACGAGGGCACTTTCTGACGCGAAATCCCCATCATTGCGGCGCCGGCCACCACGCAGCCACCTGCAATGAAAAAAGCTGCCCGGAGAAGACGCGAAACCAGACGCGAACACACCTACTTTGCGAGAATCCTCCACCTCCGTTCCAAACAGATCCGCAGGCCACCGTGACAGAAATCGATGTCGATTGCACCAATGCGACAGCCACCACGGTACCTGCAAAAAACCAGACCAGAAAGACCCCCGTGAAGCAACCCACCGTCGACGAGAACGCAACTTCAAGAAAGGGTTCAGTCTTCTTCATCGTGATTTGGCCGTGCTCAATGAAGAAGAAGGGTTTGAAATCCAATCGAGAGACGAAAGGTTAAAGAAATTGGGGATTTAGGGTTCTTCGAAACCCTTGAGAATCAGATTTGGGGATTATCTTGATTAGGGCTGCCAACGTTTGGTGACTTCAAATTTGAAATAGACAACCTAAAAAATACGTTGTTTTTTGGTTGATTCTAAACAAAGCATTCATTCATCTACGATCTACGATCATAGAACTAATGCAGTCTCTCAAGTCACACCATGCTGTTTCATCTTCTCTTTTCAATCAATTCTCTTATCAGTCTATGACATTCTTCCTCTCTTTCTCAACCAAAAGTCGTTGCCTACACTTCAACGAAACCACTTCAATAATTGATTACCTGAATTCCGACTTGCAGTTCTCCAGAACCCAATCCCTTTATGTCTCCAAACGTGTTTCAGGGTGCAGATTCCCTCAAAACCCCTTATCAGTGCTCACTTTCTTCAAACAAATAGGCTTTTCCCAAAGCCAGATTCTCTCCCTGATTCGTCAAAGACCCCAGATACTGTTTACAAACGTTGAGAAAATCTTGAGACCCAAAATTCAGCTCTTTCAGATGTCTGGATTCCAGGGTTACGAGTTATGCAGCTTCATTTCAAAGAATCCCTCCATTTTGACTCATAGCTTGAAGAAAACATTGGTCCCCTCAGTTGAAGCTATTAGGAAAATTGTCTACGACCAGAAAGATTTTATTCTTGTTTTGCACAGATGTGGCTGGATACTCCCAAAGTACAAAAGAATTATGGAGAATGTCGTCTTCTTGGAGAGTTGTGGCATTCTTGGGACTCATCTTTCATTGCTACTCAAACTTCATCCAAGGCTTTTCGTTGCACAGCGGTCTACTATTGAAAACAATGTTTCTCGAGCTGTAGACTTGGGTTTCCGTGAAAATTCAAGAATGCTTGTCCATGCAATTCATACATTAAGTTGTTTGAGCGATCAAACATTTGAGAGAAAGTTGAAACTAATTAATTGTTTTGGTTTTTCGAAGGATGAGGGCCTGCAAATGTTCAAGAGAACCCCGACTTTGTTTAGAACATCAGAGAAGAAGTTGAAAGTTGGAATGAAATTCTTCTTGCATACAGTTATGCTGCCCAAGTCAGTCCTTATTCACCAGCCTAAGATTTTAATGTACAGCATGGAGGATCGCGTGCTTCCTCGATATAAAGTCTTCCAACTGTTGAAATCAAAAAATCTCTGCAAGAAAGTCCCCAGTTATATTCATGTGCTGTGCTTGTCTGAGGAGATGTTCTTGGACAAGTATATATCACAGTTCAGAGAAAATGCAGAGGAGTTATTAGTAGCATACAAGGGTCATTATCTGGAGGCATAACCATACCTTCAATTCTGTTTTTTCACTCTTCCACAGGGTTCTAATACTGAAATTATTTAGATAGTGTTGTGCATAACCATGGAATGTCTCATTGTAGTAATGAAGATGGCTCGTTTATTGTATCTGTTTATTGATTATGCATCTTTCTTTCCCATGGTAATTTGGTGGTCATAAGAACCTTGGAAGATCCACACGAAAATAAGCAGTCCACTTTGACTGCTCCTTTAAAGAGGTATGCAGGGTATACTTTTCTTGATCTTGTTGACTTGTTCCCCAACTGGGATATGCTCCAACGTTGAATTGTAAAATTAGCCTGTATTCATCTTCCAGCACCCTTGTTTAGCTTTTAAATCGCTGAGCATTAATTAGACTGTTTCTATGTTGTGAATTATGTAAGTTAATTTGATTAGTCAAATTTGTATGTGCCTAAGTAGGATTGATATCGAGTTTCCTTTTACTCCCTTCCACCTTCTACTATTAAGAGAGAAAAAATCAAGAAGAACGTGGGTTGCATTAGTAAATCTTAGGTGGTACTTGAAAGTTGAAACCATTGAGACATTATTATGCTGCTTTATTGTCAACGTTTAAGACTGCTTTTTTTTAATGGCTTTTCAATGAGGGACTAAAGGTATGCATCACTGCTTTCACTTGTTTATCACTGGAATATATTTGGTAGTATTTGAACTAAGCTAAAAAATGCCAAAATATAATCCCTTCAACTGCAGCTGCAACAAATCTTCTTACAATCTCTTTCCCTTACAAGATGGACCATTCTTTGCTGTGACAGTTTCATCTTGTCACCTTGCTGTGGCCCTCCAGCCCCGTCTTATGATTTCCTGACTCAACAGCTGAACCTGAAAACAGTCAAAGAAGAGTTCATATTTTGTATATTATGTCTGATGCATTATCTTTGAAGGTCCGTCTCATGATATTTTGTATCACTCTTCTGCAGGGTTGTTATATTATAATAGATAAATATTACAATAGACAACATATGTGTATAAGGACACACATTAAAAGAAATAATTATGTATTTATTTTAAAAATCAAATAATTTTAAAAATAATCTTTAGAAATACATACCGTGGGTTAAATCGATTCAATATAGAATTCGAGCATTTTAGAGATTTGTATGAAGATTTTAAATTTAAAAAACTAATAATACTATTTAAGAACTAAAATAATAATTTATTAGATATTAAAGGTTATAGTTGAAATATATTTTTATTTTTACGGTAAATCAGTTTAATAATAAATCAAATGAATAAAATAATTATTCAGAGAAGTAATACTTTAAACATAATATATTCTTTAATAATTTATTAAATGACCAACTAATTATAAATTCTAAAATTATAAATTTAATATAATAATAAAACAAAAAAAAATATTACTTCTCTAAATATAGGGAGCCCATTAACTATAATACAGTAACATTCGCAAGAAATTTTTTTTCTTCTAGTCTCTAAAATACGCCATTTCAAAGTATAGTTTATTGTTAACTCTACTTGGTTACATAGTGAACTAATTTTCAAGTCTTTTATTAATGGTGGTAAATTCAAAACCCCATTACCATTATGAAAAAGCAGATAAGTTCTTGCATGTGATTGTTAGGTGTAATAAAGTAGTTTCGAACCTTAGTGTAGTCAAAGTTCTCTCTAATAACAACCGTCCCACCTTAAAAAAACACTTACGGGAATCATAAAAGCTGGTCCAGTATTTTGAATTTGAGTCAAAATAACTGGTTCTAGAAGTGTCAAGTTTGGTACATAATGGTTTGTTTTCTAAAAGATGGTGGTAGTGACATAAATCAGCGGTGGAACCGGGAAGAGTAAATGGTATAAGAAAGAAGAAATCTTTGGCGTGAGTTGAAAATTAGAACTTTGTTTCTTTCGAGCTGCATGACTTGGACTCGCTTTCCCCCCCTCTCTTTCTGTCTTTTGTAAAAGAACATGACAACGTTAAACTATCTATTAACTGAGATAAATGTGGAAGCAATACTCAACCAACAACGTTAGATTGAGATAAATTTAACTACGGTTGATACACTACACCATGAACATGCAAAAATAAAATTCCAGAAACATATTCGTTTTAATGTTTGGTATGGTAGGAGCCACTTACATTCTGGCTCTCTGATCGTAATTTAAAATTCAACAAGTGCGATGAGTTGTTTAATTTCCACATAAAGACACACGAATAATAATTACCCATAACCACATAAGCATCTTATATATATGGGAATGACGTGATTCTTGCAAGCTGCAACTGAAACTTTTGTTTATTTCGCCAATTCTGAAGAAGGGTCCTCTTGGAATCTGATACCATCTAGCTGCTCCATGGAAAACTATCATGTTTGTGAGGGTGGGAGAGGAAGATACTGATTTTTGATGAAAGAGATAAATGTTTATGTTTATTTTTTTTGCTTTTTATTATGATAATAACAGATAATTAAAACAGCAGTATACAATACTAACCATAGAATTATCAAGTACTTAAAGAAAATCTCTTCCTTTTATTTGATTTCCTTGAGAAGATTAGGACTAAGCCGTCAACTTTGGCCATGGTTCAATGTTACTGTATATACATCAGTACTTGGTTATTTTGGAGTTTGACACCATTATATTCTGTGGAAAATTAGAAAAAGCTCTTCTTAATCGCTGTTCAGAATCTTAACTGGATAGCTCCTACGAAAAATAATTAGTCCTCATACACATACCTATTCAAAACATGTCACTATTTCTTTCTTATTTTAGTTCATAATCTTCCATTTACACCCTCATAACACACTATAAAACAAGTTACACCAACTCAACTTATAATCATTTGAGCTTAACCAAGTTTGTCGAGAAACCATATACCTTGCATCGAACACTTTTCAAACCAACCTGCATCATGGAACAAGAACTCATCATGTTCAAAGGTTCATGGAAAGGCAATAAGAGTTGCTTCAAGTGAAGCTGGATATGATCCAAGGATGAGGTGGCGTGCTGCTAATCCAGCAGTAGAGACCACACGCGCTTGGAAGGGACAACATGGTCGTGCGGCGAACTCAGATAACACCTCACTTGATAACGATGAAACTTTCAACAGTTTCATTCGACGTGCCAAGGGTAAACTTAGAACCGTGTCCCACATCTGTCGGGAGCAAAGCAACGTTACACCTGTACCACTACGAGATGATGACGAGGCTAATGCTAGGGATAACCTAAACGACTAGTTTTCGAATTTTATCAAGAGTTCGAAGAAGAAGTTGAGAAGTACATCAAGCATGAGGAAGCATGGTTCCTTCAACAGACGGTGACCATTGATAAACCAGGGAACCTCAAAGAGAGTGATTTGACATGTGGGTCCATCCAATATTCTGTTATATATACTGCATGAAAATAAGATCCTAAGCCATGCAAGCATTATTATACTTTACATTTTTTTCTATTTCAAGCACAGTAAATGTGAAATGTTTATTTGGGGGGAATAATTTCGACTGGTTTATTGTTTGTTTGTAAGAAATTAATATACATTGATGTTTTGTCTTTAATGAAAGGTTTCTGATTAATCTGTAGTGTTTTTATTGAAAGAATAATTAATATCATTTTATTAACAGGAAGGATCAGAGGGCAGCTATATATAGGAAATGACTCAATGAACATACATACCTGCATTAGACCCAACACCTCTACTTCTTCACCGACTTTAATGACGCCTTGTTCAACACGGCCAGTGGCAACTGTTCCACATCCCTTCATCACAAATGAAAAATATAAAGTAGCTGAAATGATGGAAACCATTGCCCCCATATTTATTTATGTCCATACAATCCAATATATGTAATGAAACAAATGCAGATTTTGAGAGAACTAAGTGTTGAAAATAGAAATTTTGATATTCTCTTTAAGGGAAAAAAAACAATTATATGAGACAACAGTTTTTAAAGCACTATGTTAAGATTTAAATTACCACTGCGTCATATCATTACAAAGAGCAAGGCCGTAACAAATGCTACCTCTTTTCCTTTTTTATTCTTCAAAAACCCTAGACCGAATTAAGAATTTGAAATTTAAGATTTTGAAATTTTATCCTTCACCTAACTAGAGATTTAGAAGAACAAGAAAGAATTTGTTAAAGTGACCACAGTTACAAAGATGACCGGTATTATAAACATCTATTCCACATATGCTCCAGTGTTCATAATCCCATCTACTTATGATGTTAAGCACATCAATAATTGCTGTAGTTTGAGTGAACTGAAAGAGCATATAAGGAATTTAAAGCAATTTTAACGTAAACAGAATAGTAATAAATAGTACTTCTTAAACAGTGTCGTTACCTAAACGGTGTTTATACTGGAGCAGATAGAAAGTGATAGAACATGATAAAAACACAAGACTTACATTACAAATTGTAACAATTTTATAACTGAGGCCATCTTTACTTCAATGAATCTGCTTTCTTCAAAAATTAACCCAAAAAATAAAGTTCAGGTCCTTTTACCTGAATTGAGAACACATCTTCAATTGGCATTAGGAAGGGCTTGTCAAGTTGGCGAACAGGGTCAGGAATGTATGCATCTACAACATCCATTAATTTTAGAATGGCCTGTCTTCCAATCTCGTCATTTGTACCCTGTAAAGCAGACAACGCTGAACCTCTAATGATCGGGATTTCATCCCCAGGGAACTTGTAGAAGCTCACTAGCTCTGCAAAAAACATTATCATAAAAACACATTTTAGCAAACACAAAGATTACAGAAACTTAAGCAGGTTTATTCATTTTCTGAGCATGGACAAGAGAAGAGAAGCCTTAGAGAAACACCCTACCACGTAACTCCATTTCTACAAGCTCTAACAACTCTGGATCATCAACAACATCAACTTTATTTAGAAAGCAAACAAGAGATGGCACACCAACCTGCATAATACATTTAAAGATAAAATATGTCAATCTAGAAGTAAGGAGAAAGGTGTAGACGTTCTAGGTATATATATACAAACCACATCAGTAGAATACCTACTTGGCGAGCAAGAAGAATGTGCTCCTTGGTTTGAGGCATTGGTCCATCAGGTGCAGATACAACAAGTATACCACCATCCATCTGGGCAGCTCCCGTAATCATATTCTGAAAAAAAAAAACAGACAATTATAAATCATACAGTGAACAAAATAGGAATCTAACAAATGCAGCTGTTGCCAATATACAGTGTAATCAATACCTATAAAATATATTTTGTTACAAACTAATCTACTTCCAAATTCCTAGCATAAATTTTCCATCTCATTTTGAAAAGAAGGTCAGGCTACACAAGCACCAAAATATGCTAAATTCCACAATTAACTATTATACAAGGTAAAATTGCTTAAATTTGTTCGCCACAACTTAGCCACCCAGCTTCCATTAGGCAATTGATAACTCCAATAAAAAAAAACATTCTTAGAGAAACTAAACCAAATTCGAAAGCTTACTTTAACATAATCCGTGTGTTCAGGGCAGTCCACATGCGCATAATGTCGTTTTGCAGTCTCATACTCCACATGAGCCTGAAAACCGAAATATAGAGCAAGCATACATATCAACAGAAAACAACACAATCGATTGCAAGACCAAAAGAGTGCGATTCCATATCGTTGCAATGGTGATTCCTCTCTTCTTCTCTTCAATAGCCTTGTCAATTTCATCAAAGGCCACAGCCTTAGCCTTCCCTTCATCCGCAAGCACCTGATCAAACCTAATTGAGTAATAAACACCAAAACATCCACCTCAACACACATTTAAACAAAGAGTGAATCAAGACCTTGGTGATTACCGCAGTTAGCGTGGTCTTCCAATGTCCACGTGTCCAATAGTTCCGATATTAACGTGAGGCTTCCTGCAAAGTCAAACAATAAGATGAACAAAACAAGTAAAAGACATACTAATAACGATTACTGTTACTTGTATATTTTAAATTTTGCGACGAAAAAGAGAAAGCGAGAGTGTTACGTTCTGGTGAAAGTTGCCATGGATCTCCACCATGGATTGGAATTGAAAGAATAGAAGGAGGTGGAGGTGGAGTCACTGGGAGTAGAGAGAGGAGAACGAGATACGGAAGAGTGGATTTGAGAGGCTAAGGGGAAGAGGCGGCGAGAAGTGGAAGAGGAGTGTCTGAGAAGAAGAGTGGCCATTGAAGAAGTGATGAGGAGAATGAAAAGCCCTAACTATGGAGTGGAGAGGTGAGGGTTTTAGGAGAAGGAAGACAAAAGCGAAGAGCAGTGTGTGCGAAGAGCGAGGGTTTTAGAATGGGCGCCCGACACCGACCCGTCATATTCGTGCGGCCCAATTCGAGCACTCTCATAATGTTTCGGAGCACATACATACTTCTTTTTTTCTGTTACAAATGTTTTTTTCTTCTTGCTCCGACAGAAAATATTTGAAGTGATTTTTATCTTATTGACTTAATTTAAAGTTTTAGATAAATGAATTAATTCGTGTCTGGTTTAACTTATTTAGTTAAATGGTATCTTTTGGTAAATTTTAGGTATATTTTATGAGAAATAATTATGTTCGAGGTAGAAAAAATTATATATTAGGACAGGGTTATTCTGGTTCAAAAACTGACCATTTTTCTCTTTATTTTATTTTTTTTATGAAAATGCATTAACTTGTGATAAGTATAAATAAAATGAATAAATAAATTAAAAGATAATTTATGTAATATAGGTTTTACTTGTTTGTTTAGTATAGATGCTTTATATTCAACTTTTTTCATTTTGAGTCAACTCTAATTTTCTTTTCTTATTTTTTAAACGAATGTATAGATAGGAGTTTTATACTTTTAGTCGGTATTTCCTCTTTTGAATTTTTAAACGAATGTATATAATTGTTTCTTTGCTTAAAATCATTTGCTTTTGTCGATGAAATCATATAAAAGAGTTACGTATTGTTGCTCTTTTGTAAGCAATAAAATATTTTCGATTTTAATGTTGTGATACTTTTCAATTAAATTTGTTTTTTAAGAAACTTTTAAAGGACAATGTTCTCTTTGCATCTTTTACTCCTTATCAATCTTTATTAGTATACTTTGACTTCAATTGAAGGGAGCCTAATGGTTGATTGGATGATTCAATTTCTATTTTAAACTCTCCATTGGTTGATGGAAATATCATGGTGAAAGAAAAAAGAAAAATTTAATGATGGGAAGTTGCTTGATGATGGACAATCTCTATCTTGTACTTCTAAGATTTAGTTTTAGACATGTTCCTACAAAACTTAAGTGCTCATATTTTTGCACTATTATTTTGGTAGACTTCAAGATTTAATAATTTATAATATTTTTGTTGATGTTAATTTTTATTGTATATTTTCTTATCATACATATTAATATGTATGATACAAAAAATATGTAATAAATATCAATATCAACAAAAATATTATAAGTTATTAAATTACAAATTAAAACTTGATATAATGTATCAACTTATATTGAACTATGGATTATTTATAATATTATATATTAGAAAAAATGGTTAAAATTGAATTTGGATATATATATATATATATATATATATATATATATTAATAAATAAATAAAGGTTAAAGCTTCTAACTAGAACCATGATCATGCAAAAAATTGTGTTAGGTGTACAAACATATTTAATATTTATTTTATATAACTTAAATCTATATTTACCTGTATTTTTCTATTATATTTTCTTTTTTCCTTTTAATTTACAAAATTATTATCTCGTTTTAATATGATTTTTATTTTATATGATGGTGAAAATAACTATTCTTGTTTTTGTTTTTTGTGTATAGCTTTTTGTTCTCGATTCATTTGAACATATACTTTGCTGGTTGGATTTGTTATTTTGAGCCAATTCCTTCGAGAAATTGACTTTCATACGAATCTTTGAAAACATGAAACAAATTAAAAGTAGAAAACAATTTATAAAATGTAATAGTTTTGCTTCGTATTGTTAATCACTTTGACTATACACTTAAATTTAGCACGATAGTGAATTGAAATTAATATTATCATTTTTAAAAACACTTTACGAACAATATTGATAAAGTACAATTCGGTTAAAATAGTATAGTCCAAATTAAAATTAATATAGTTTGGTTCAAAAGTGTAATTAGAAAAAATGTTTGGTTCATAACAGTTGGTTCATATCGTTGTTCGGTTCACTAAATTCAGTTTAGTTTGTTAGAATAAAAGACAATTCAATTCAATTTGTTTGAATAAAATTAACGAAAATTTGTATGAATTAAATATAAAATATGTGACAATAATACTGACTTTGTATGTGGTAATGACACTTGCTTGACATATGACACTGCCATGTGTCATAATGTTGACTTGGATGTGAACAATTTTTTAAAATTTTTTAAAAAATTTAAAAAATAAAAAAAAAAATCACGAAATGACACATGATTGTCGTTGTTCACTTTTGGTTAACAATTTAAATGTCGTCACAAAAAATAATCAAATTGATCATAATTTATACAAATTAATATTTTTTTAACCTAAAAAAATAAAATGATATTTTAACACATAAAAAAAGTCACATCAGATTATAAGAGAAAATTGTCAAAATATCATTGTCCTTCATAAAAATATGACCAAATCGAAGAAAGAGAAACGAAACTTGGGACAAATGATGTCTTTAAGAATAAAAAAAATAATATTCTTTTCCCCCGACCTCTTCACCTTTTATCTACAACTTCCCTCTTTTCTTCAGAATTTGCTCATTCCTCGTGCTCGTTGGAAGGTGTTGCGCTTTCCTATCACACAAAGGTGTTGTCTTCTTCCGGTGAAGTGTGGGCTGGCTTACGTTTGTGTGATGTCCTAAATTACCCATATCCTCGATTAATCCGGTTGGGCTGAATCCAGCCAAACCCGAATGTTGCTTAGCTCTAGGTGCAGAGCTGAACTTAGGGTTTTGTTGTTTGTTCCTTGGTCTTCTATCAATCCAACACATTTGATCCTTGCATAAACTTGGAAAGCTTAATAATTTAGGAGACAAACATGCTAGTTTATGAAAGCATAAATACAATGTAGGCATACACAAACTTAAACATAAAACATAAACCACAAAAGTGACTAACTCCTAATAAAGCAAATATTATTAAAAAAGTAAAACACCCATGTCACATCATAAAAATAAATAATTATAAATATATTTAAATAATGGTTTAACACATCTCAAGACATCTAATGCATCATCAATATTCTTTGGACAACAATATAAATAATATTAACTACTAAGAATATTTTGTTGTAACGACTAAACATTGATAATGAAGTATGTCAAACAACAAACCCATCTTATTCATCTTTGGATTGATTTATCATCAACCAAAACAAAACCTTCTAATTATCACATTTTACCATCACATGTATGTAATCTGGCCAAATATTAATTTTCTTTTGGAACAACCAATATTCGCATGATATACATAAACACTGATGTTTAACATTTTTCACTAACTATGATCATTAACTGCAAAAAGTATTAAACTTGAATATTTTGTTAACTTCTTGATTTAATTTACTCACAAAAAATATTAAACTACCAAAACATTGAATATTTTATTTATACTGAAACTAAATATTTATAGGTATTTATTTTAATACAAAAATTTTATCAGGTTTTTATCTTCTCCCACGCGCATGAACTAACCCCTAAACGGAATCTCTGTCGGCACACTTCAGAGAAAACCACAGCCATTGATGGCTAAAAAAAGGGCCTGGAAAATCAAATTGCCGCTTGCGAAGCCGCCGTCCCGAACCAGATTGCCGCCGTCGCGAGCCACCTACGCGAACACAACCAGATCGGTGTTGCGAGACACCTCCGCTGCGACGAAACCAGAGCCAGCAGATGTCTCGCGAAACCAGGCTGCCACGATGAACCACCACACGATGACGAAGCCACGCGTTGCAGAACCACTGCAAATCAGATCGACGACGAGGGCACTTTCTGACGCGAAATCCCCATCACTGCGGCGCCGGCCACCACGCAGCCACCTGCGACGAAAAAAGCTGCCCGGAGAAGACACGAACACACCTACATTGTGAGAATCCTCCACCTCCGTTCCAAGCAGAACCGCGGGCCACCGTGACAGAAATCGATGTCGATTGCGCCAATGCGACAGCCACCACGGTACCTGCAAAAAACCAGACCAGATAGACCCCCGCGAAGCAACCCACCGTCGACGAGAACGCAACTTCAAGAAAGGGTTCAGTCTTCTTCATCGTGATTTGGCCGTGCTCAATGAAGAAGAAGGGTTTGAAATCCAAGCGAGAGACGAAAGGTTAAAGAAATTGGGGATTTAGGGTTCTTCGAAACCCTTGAGAATCAGATTTGGGGATTATCTTGATTAGGGCTGCCAACGTTTGGTTACTTCAAATTCGAAATAGACAACCTAAAAAATACGTTGTTTTTTGGTTGATTCTAAACAAAGCATTCATTCATCTACGATCACAGAACTAATGCAGTCTCTCAAGTCACACCATGCTGTTTCATCTTCTCTTTTCAATCAATTCTCTTATCAGTCTATAACATTCTTCCTATCTTTCTCAACCAAAAGCCGTTGCCTACACTTCAACGAAACCACTTCAATAATTGATTACCTGAATTCCGACTTGCAGTTCTCCAGAACCCAATCCCTTTATGTCTCCAAACGTGTTTCAGGGTGCAGATTCCCTCAAAACCCCTTATTAGTGCTCACTTTCTTCAAACAAATAGGCTTTTCCCAAAGCCAGATTCTCTCCCTGATTCGTCAAAGACCCCAGATACTGTTTACAAACGTTGAGAAAATCTTGAGACCCAAAATTCAGCTCTTTCAGATGTCTGGATTCCAGGGTTACGAGTTATGCAGCTTCATTTCAAAGAATCCCTCCATTTTGACTCATAGCTTGAAGAAAACATTGGTCCCCTCAGTTGAAGCTATTAGGAAAATTGTCTACGACCAGAAAGATTTTATTTTTGTTTTGCACAGATGTGGCTGGATACTCCCAAAGTACAAAAGAATTATGGAGAATGTCGTCTTTTTGGAGAGTTGTGGCATTCTTGGAACTCATCTTTCATTGCTACTCAAACTTCATCCAAGGCTTTTCGTTGCACAGCGGTCTACTATTGAAAACAATGTTTCTCGAGCTGTAAACTTGGGTTTCCGTGAAAATTCAAGAATGCTTGTCCATGCAATTCATACATTAAGTTGTTTGAGCGATAAAACATTTGAGAGAAAGTTGAAACTAATTAATTGTTTTGGTTTTTTGAAGGATGAGGGCCTGCAAATGTTCAAGAGAACCCCGACTTTGTTTAGAACATCAGAGAAGAAGTTGAAAGTTGGAATGAAATTCTTCTTGCATACAGTTATGCTGCCCAAGTCAGTCCTTATTCACCAGCCTAAGATTTTAATGTACAGCATGGAGGATCGCGTGCTTCCTCAATATAAAGTCTTCCAACTGTTGAAATCAAAAAATCTCTGCAAGAAAGTCCCCAGTTATATTCATGTGTTGTGCTTGTCTGAGGAGATGTTCTTGGACAAGTATATATCACAGTTCAGAGAAAATGCAGAGGAGTTATTAGTAGCATACAAGGGTCATTATCTGGAGGCATAACCATACCTTCAATTCTGTTTTTTCACTCTTCCACAGGGTTCTAATACTGAAATTATTTAGATAGTGTTGTGCATAACCATGGAATGTCTCATTGTAGTAATGAAGATGGCTCGTTTATTGTATCTGTTTATTGATTATGCATCTTTCTTTCCCATGGTAATTTGGTGGTCATAAGAACCTTGGAAGATCCACACGAAAATAAGCAATCCACTTTGACTGCTCCTTTAAAGAGGTATGCAGAGTATACTTTTCTTGATCTTGTTGACTTGTTCCCCAACTGGGATATGCTCCAATGTTGAATTGTAAAATTAGCCTGTATTCATCTTCCAGCACCCTTGTTTAGCTTTTAAATCGCTGAGCATTAATTAGACTGTTTCTATGTTGTGAATTATGTAAGTTAATTTGATTAGTCAAATTTGTATGTGCGTAAGTAGGATTGATATCGAGTTTCCTTTTACTCCCTTCCACCTTCTACTATTAAGAGAGAAAAAATCAAGAAGAACGTGGGTTGCATTAGTAAATCTTAGGTGGTACTTGAAAGTTGAAACCATTGAGACATTATTATGCTGCTTTATTGTCAACGTTTAAGACTGCTTTTTTTTAATGGCTTTTCAATGAGGGACTAAAGGTATGCATCACTGCTTTCACTTGTTTATCACTGGAATATATTTGGTAGTATTTGAACTAAGCTAAAAAATGCCAAAATATAATCCCTTCAACTGCAGCTGCAACAAATCTTCTTACAATCTCTTTCCCTTACAAGATGGACCATTCTTTGCTGTGACAGTTTCATCTTTTCACCTTGCAGTGGCCCTCCAGCCCCGTCTTATGATTTCCTGACTCAACAGCTAAACCTGAAAACAATCAAAGAAGAGTTCATATTTTGTATATTAATTCTGATGCATTATCTTTGAAGGTCCGTCTCATGATATTTTGTATCACTCTTCTACAGGGTTGTTATATTATAATAGATAAATATTACAAGAGACAACATATGTGTATAAGGACACACATTAAAAGAAATAATTATCTATTTATTTTAAAAATCAAATAATTTTAAAAATAATCTTTAGAAATACATACCGTGGGTTAAATCGATTCAATATAGAATTCGAGCATTTTAGAGATTTGTATGAAGATTTTAAATTTAAAAAACTAATAATACTATTTAAGAACTAAAATAATAATTTATTAGATATTAAAGGTTAGAGTTGAAATATATTTTTATTTTTACGGTAAATCAGTTTAATAATAAATCAAATGAATAAAATAATTATTCAGAGAAGTAATACTTTAAACATAATATATTCTTTAATAATTTATTAAATGACCAACTAATTATAAATTCTAAAATTATAAATTTAATATAATAATAAAACAAAAAAAAATATTACTTCTCTAAATATAGGGAGCCCATTAACTATAATACAGTAACATTCGCAAGAAATTTTTTTTCTTCTAGTCTCTAAAATACGCCATTTCAAAGTATAGTTTATTGTTAACTCTACTTGGTTACATAGTGAACTAATTTTCAAGTCTTTTATTAATGGTGGTAAATTCAAAACCCCATTACCATTATGAAAAAGCAGATAAGTTCTTGCATGTGATTGTTAGGTGTAATAAAGTAGTTTCGAACCTTAGTGTAGTCAAAGTTCTCTCTAATAACAACCGTCCCACCTTAAAAAAACACTTATGGGAATCATAAAAGCTGGTCCAGTATTTTGAATTTGAGTCAAAATAACTGGTTCTAGAAGTGTCAAGTTTGGTACATAATGGTTTGTTTTCTAAAAGATGGTGGTAGTGACATAAATCAGCGGTGGAACCGGGAAGAGTAAATGGTATAAGAAAGAAGAAATCTTTGGCGTGAGTTGAAAATTAGAACTTTGTTTCTTTCGAGCTGCATGACTTGGACTCGCTTTCCCCCCCTCTCTTTCTGTCTTTTGTGAAAGAACATGACAACGTTAAACTATCTATTAACTGAGATAAATGTGGAAGCAATACTCAACCAGCAACGTTAGATTGAGATAAATTTAACTACGGTTGATACACTACACCATGAACATGCAAAAATAAAATTCCAGAAACATATTCGTTTTAATGTTTGGTATGGTAGGAACCACTTACATTCTGGCTCTCTGATCGTAATTTAAAATTCAACAAGTGCGATGAGTTGTTTAATTTCCACATAAAGACACACGAATAATAATTACCCATAACCACATAAGCATCTTATATATATGGGAATGACGTGATTCTTGCAAGCTGCAACTGAAACTTTTGTTTATTTCGCCAATTCTGAAGAAGGGTCCTCTTGGAATCTGATACCATCTAGCTGCTCCATGGAAAACTCTCATGTTTGTGAGGGTGGGAGAGGAAGATACTGATTTTTGATGAAAGAGATAAATGTTTATGTTTATTTTTTTTGCTTTTTATTATGATAATAACAGATAATTAAAACAGCAGTATACAATACTAACCATAGAATTATCAAGTACTTAAAGAAAATCTCTTCCTTTTATTTGATTTCCTTGAGAAGATTAGGACTAAGCCGTCAACTTTGGCCATGGTTCAATGTTACTGTATATACATCAGTACTTGGTTGTTTTGGAGTTTGACACCATTATATTCCGTGGAAAATTAGAAAAAGCTCTTCTTAATCGCTGTTCAGAATCTTAACTGGATAGCTCCTACGAAAAACAATTAGTCCTCATACACATACCTATTCAAAACATGTCACTATTTCTTTCTTATTTTAGTTCATAATCTTCCATTTACACCCTCATAACACACTATAAAACAAGTTACACCAACTCAACTTATAATCATTTGAGCTTAACCAAGTTTGTCGAGAAACCATATACCTTGCATCGAACACTTTTCAAACCAACCTGCATCATGGAACAGGAACTCATCATGTTCAAAGGTTCATGGAAAGGCAACAAGAGTTGCTTCAAGTGAAGCTGGATATGATCCAAGGATGAGGTGGCGTGCTGCTAATCCAGCAGTAGAGACCACACGCGCTTGGAAGGGACAACATGGTCGTGCGGCGAACTCAGATAACACCTCACTTGATAACGATGAAACTTTCAACAGTTTCATTCGACGTGCCAAGGGTAAACTTAGAACCGTGTCCCACATCGGTCGGGAGCAGAGCAACGTTACACCTGTACCACTACGAGATGATGACGAGGCTAATGCTAGGGATAACCTAAACGACCAGTTTTCGAATTTTATCAAGAGTTCGAAGAAGAAGTTGAGAAGTACATCAAGCATGAGGAAGCATGGTTCCTTCAACAGACGGTGACCATTGATAAACCAGGGAACCTCAAAGAGAGTGATTTGACATGTGGGTCCATCCAATATTCTGTTATATATACTGCATGAAAATAAGATCCTAAGCCATGCAAGCATTATTATACTTTACATTTTTTTCTATTTCAAGCACAGTAAATGTGAAATGTTTATTTGGGGGGAATAATTTCGACTGGTTTATTGTTTGTTTGTAAGAAATTAATATACATTGATGTTTTGTCTTTAATGAAAGGTTTCTGATTAATCTGTAGTGTTTTTATTGAAAGAGTAATTAATATCAGTTTATTAACAGGAAGGATCAGAGGGCAGCTATATATAGGAAATGACTCAATGAACATACATACCTGCATTAGACCCAACACCTCTACTTCTTCACCGACTTTAATGACGCCTTGTTCAACACGGCCAGTGGCAACTGTTCCACGTCCCTTCATCACAAATGAAAAATATAAAGCAGCTGAAATGATGGAAACCATTGCCCCCATATTTATTTATGTCCATACAATCCAATATATGTAATGAAACAAATGCAGATTTTGAGAGAACTAAGTGTTGAAAATAGAAATTTTGATATTCTCTTTAAGGAAAAAAAAAACAATTATATGAGACAACAGTTTTTAAAGCACTATGTTAAGATTTAAATTACCACTGCGTCATATCATTACAAAGAGCAAGGCCGTAACAAATGCTACCTCCTTTCCTTTTTTATTCTTCAAAAACCCTAGACCGAATTAAGAATTTGAAATTTAAGATTTTGAAATTTTATCCTTCACCTAACTAGAGATTTAGAAGAACAAGAAAGAATTTGTTAAAGTGACCACAGTTACAAAGATGACCGGTATTATAAACATCTATTCCACATATGCTCCAGTGTTCATAATCCCATCTGCTTATGATGTTAAGCACATCAATAATTGCTGTAGTTTGAGTGAACTGAAGGAGCATATAAGGAATTTAAAGCAATTTTAACGTAAACAGAATAGTAATAAATAGTACTTCTTAAACAGTGTCGTTACCTAAACGGTGTTTATACTGGAGCAGATGGAAAGTGATAGAACATGATAAAAACACAAGACTTACATTACAAATTGTAACAATTTTATAACTGAGGCCATCTTTACTTCAATGAATCTGCTTTCTTCAAAAATTAACCCAAAAAATAAAGTTCAGGTCCTTTTACCTGAATTGAGAACACATCTTCAATTGGCATTAGGAAGGGCTTGTCAAGTTGGCGAACAGGGTCAGGAATGTATGCATCTACAGCATCCATTAATTTTAGAATGGCCTGTCTTCCAATCTCGTCATTTGTACCCTGTAAAGCAGACAACGCTGAACCTCTAATGATCGGGATTTCATCCCCAGGGAACTTGTAGAAGCTCAGTAGCTCTGCAAAAAACATTATCATAAAAACACCTTTTAGCAAACACATTTTAGCAAACACAAAGATTACAGAAACTTAAGCAGGTTTATTCATTTTCTGAGCATGGACAAGAGAAGAGAAGCCTTAGAGAAACACCCTACCACGTAACTCCATTTCTACAAGCTCTAACAACTCTGGATCATCAACAACATCAACTTTATTTAGAAAGCAAACAAGAGATGGCACACCAACCTGCATAATACATTTAAAGATAAAATATGTCAATCTAGAAGTAAGGAGAAAGGTGTAGACGTTCTAGGTATATATATACAAACCACATCAGTAGAATACCTACTTGGCGAGCAAGAAGAATGTGCTCCTTGGTTTGAGGCATTGGTCCATCAGGTGCAGATACAACAAGTATACCACCATCCATCTGGGCAGCTCCCGTAATCATATTCTGAAAAAAAAAAACAGACAATTATAAATCATACAGTGAACAAAATAGGAATCTAACAAATGCAGCTGTTGCCAATATACAGTGTAATCAATACCTATAAAATATATTTTGTTACAAACTAATCTACTTCCAAATTCCTAGCATAAATTTTCCATCTCATTTTGAAAAGAAGGTCAGGCTACACAAGCACCAAAATATGCTAAATTCCACAATTAACTATTATACAAGGTAAAATTGCTTAAATTTGTTCGCCACAACTTAGCCACCCAGCTTCCATTAGGCAATTGATAACTCCAATAAAAAAAAAACATTCTTAGAGAAACTAAACCAAATTCGAAAGCTTACTTTAACATAATCCGTGTGTCCAGGGCAGTCCACATGCGCATAATGTCGTTTTGCAGTCTCATACTCCACATGAGCCTGAAAACCGAAATATAGAGCAAGCATACATATCAACAGAAAACAACACAATCGATTGCAAGACCAAAAGAGTGCGATTCCATATCGTTGCAATGGTGATTCCTCTCTTCTTCTCTTCAATAGCCTTGTCAATTTCATCAAAGGCCACAGCCTTAGCCTTCCCTTCATCCGCAAGCACCTGATCAAACCTAATTGAGTAATAAACACCAAAACATCCACCTCAACACACATTTAAACAAAGAGTGAATCAAGACCTTGGTGATTACCGCAGTTAGCGTGGTCTTCCAATGTCCACGTGTCCAATAGTTCCGACATTAACGTGAGGCTTCCTGCAAAGTCAAACAATAAGATGAACAAAACAAGTAAAAGACATACTAATAACGATTACTGTTACTTGTATATTTTAAATTTTGCGACGAAAAAGAGAAAGCGAGAGTGTTACGTTCTGGTGAAAGTTGCCATGGATCTCCACCATGGATTGGAATTGAAAGAATAGAAGGAGGTGGAGGTGGAGTCACTGGGAGTAGAGAGAGGAGAACGAGATACGGAAGAGTGGATTTGAGAGGCTAAGGGGAAGAGGCGGCGAGAAGTGGAAGAGGAGTGTCTGAGAAGAAGAGTGGCCATTGAAGAAGTGATGAGGAGAATGAAAAGCCCTAACTATGGAGTGGAGAGGTGAGGGTTTTAGGAGAAGGAAGACAAAAGCGAAGAGCAGTGTGTGCGAAGAGCGAGGGTTTTAGAATGGGCGCCCGACACCGACCCGTCATATTCGTGCGGCCCAATTCGAGCACTCTCATAATGTTTCGGAGCACATACATACTTCTTTTTTTCTGTTACAAATGTTTTTTTCTTCTTGCTCCGACAGAAAATATTTGAAGTGATTTTTATCTTATTGACTTAATTTAAAGTTTTAGATAAATGAATTAATTCGTGTCTGGTTTAACTTATTTAGTTAAATGGTATCTTTTGGTAAATTTTAGGTATATTTTATGAGAAATAATTATGTTCGAGGTAGAAAAAATTATATATTAGGACAGGGTTATTCTGGTTCAAAAACTGACCATTTTTCTCTTTATTTTATTTTTTTTATGAAAATGCATTAACTTGTGATAAGTATAAATAAAATGAATAAATAAATTAAAAGATAATTTATGTAATATAGGTTTTACTTGTTTGTTTAGTATAGATGCTTTATATTCAACTTTTTTCATTTTGAGTCAACTCTAATTTTCTTTTCTTATTTTTTAAACGAATGTATAGATAGGAGTTTTATACTTTTAGTCGGTATTTCCTCTTTTGAATTTTTAAACGAATGTATATAATTGTTTCTTTGCTTAAAATCATTTGCTTTTGTCGATGAAATCATATAAAAGAGTTACGTATTGTTGCTCTTTTGTAAGCAATAAAATATTTTCGATTTTAATGTTGTGATACTTTTCAATTAAATTTGTTTTTTAAGAAACTTTTAAAGGACAATGTTCTCTTTGCATCTTTTACTCCTTATCAATCTTTATTAGTATACTTTGACTTCAATTGAAGGGAGCCTAATGGTTGATTGGATGATTCAATTTCTATTTTAAACTCTCCATTGGTTGATGGAAATATCATGGTGAAAGAAAAAAGAAAAATTTAATGATGGGAAGTTGCTTGATGATGGACAATCTCTATCTTGTACTTCTAAGATTTAGTTTTAGACATGTTCCTACAAAACTTAAGTGCTCATATTTTTGCACTATTATTTTGGTAGACTTCAAGATTTAATAATTTATAATATTTTTGTTGATGTTAATTTTTATTGTATATTTTCTTATCATACATATTAATATGTATGATACAAAAAATATGTAATAAATATCAATATCAACAAAAATATTATAAGTTATTAAATTACAAATTAAAACTTGATATAATGTATCAACTTATATTGAACTATGGATTATTTATAATATTATATATTAGAAAAAATGGTTAAAATTGAATTTGGATATATATATATATATATATATATATATATATTAATAAATAAATAAAGGTTAAAGCTTCTAACTAGAACCATGATCATGCAAAAAATTGTGTTAGGTGTACAAACATATTTAATATTTATTTTATATAACTTAAATCTATATTTACCTGTATTTTTCTATTATATTTTCTTTTTTCCTTTTAATTTACAAAATTATTATCTCGTTTTAATATGATTTTTATTTTATATGATGGTGAAAATAACTATTCTTGTTTTTGTTTTTTGTGTATAGCTTTTTGTTCTCGATTCATTTGAACATATACTTTGCTGGTTGGATTTGTTATTTTGAGCCAATTCCTTCGAGAAATTGACTTTCATACGAATCTTTGAAAACATGAAACAAATTAAAAGTAGAAAACAATTTATAAAATGTAATAGTTTTGCTTCGTATTGTTAATCACTTTGACTATACACTTAAATTTAGCACGATAGTGAATTGAAATTAATATTATCATTTTTAAAAACACTTTACGAACAATATTGATAAAGTACAATTCGGTTAAAATAGTATAGTCCAAATTAAAATTAATATAGTTTGGTTCAAAAGTGTAATTAGAAAAAATGTTTGGTTCATAACAGTTGGTTCATATCGTTGTTCGGTTCACTAAATTCAGTTTAGTTTGTTAGAATAAAAGACAATTCAATTCAATTTGTTTGAATAAAATTAACGAAAATTTGTATGAATTAAATATAAAATATGTGACAATAATACTGACTTTGTATGTGGTAATGACACTTGCTTGACATATGACACTGCCATGTGTCATAATGTTGACTTGGATGTGAACAATTTTTTTAAAATTTTTTAAAAAATTTAAGAAATAAAAAAAATCACGAAATGACACATGATTGTCGTTGTTCACTTTTGGTTAACAATTTAAATGTCGTCACAAAATATAATCAAATTGATCATAATTTATACAAATTAATATTTTTTTAACTTAAAAAAATAAAATGATATTTTAACACATAAAAAAAGTCACATCAGATTATAAGAGAAAATTGTCAAAATATCATTGTCCTTCATAAAAATATGACCAAATCGAAGAAAGAGAAACGAAACTTGGGACAAATGATGTCTTTAAGAATAAAAAAAATAATATTCTCTTCCCCCGACCTCTTCACCTTTTATCTACAACTTCCCTCTTTTCTTCAGAATTTGCTCATTCCTCGTGCTCATTGGAAGGTGTTGCGCTTTCCTATCACACAAAGGTGTTGTCTTCTTCCGGTGAAGTGTGGGCTGGCTTACGTTTGTGTGATGTCCGAAATTACACAAATCCTCGATTAATCCGGTTGGGCTGAATCCAGCCAAACCCGAATGTTGCTTAGCTCTAGGTGCAGAGCTGAACTTAGGGTTTTGTTGTTTGTTCCTTGGTCTTCTATCAATCCAACACATTTGATCCTTGCATAAACTTGGAAAGCTTAATAATTTAGGAGACAAACATGCTAGTTTATGAAAGCATAAATACAATGTAGGCATACACAAACTTAAACATAAAACATAAACCACAAAAGTGACTAACTCCTAATAAAGCAAATATTATTAAAAAAGTAAAACACCCATGTCACATCATAAAAATAAATAATTATAAATATATTTAAATAATGGTTTAACACATCTCAAGACATCTAATGCATCATCAATATTCTTTGGACAACAATATAAATAATATTAACTACTAAGAATATTTTGTTGTAACGACTAAACATTGATAATGAAGTATGTCAAACAACAAACCCATCTTATTCATCTTTGGATTGATTTATCATCAACCAAAACAAAACCTTCTAATTATCACATTTTACCATCACATGTATGTAATCTGGCCAAATATTAATTTTCTTTTGGAACAACCAATATTCGCATGATATACATAAACACTGATGTTTAACATTTTTCACTAACTATGATCATTAACTGCAAAAAGTATTAAACTTGAATATTTTGTTAACTTCTTGATTTAATTTACTCACAAAAAATATTAAACTACCAAAACATTGAATATTTTAT
Source organism: Vigna unguiculata (assembly GCF_037176805.1). Taxonomy (NCBI): domain Eukaryota; kingdom Viridiplantae; phylum Streptophyta; class Magnoliopsida; order Fabales; family Fabaceae; genus Vigna; species Vigna unguiculata. The sequence goes on along the minus strand of NC_140792.1, from coordinate 36,410,808 downwards.
TTATACTGAAACTAAATATTTATAGGTATTTATTTTAATACAAAAATTTTATCAGGTTTTTATCTTCTCCCACGCGCATGAACTAACCCCTAAACGGAATCTCTGCCGGCACACTTTAGAGCAAACCACAGCCATTGACGGCCAAAAAAAGGGCCTGGAAAATCAAATTGCCGCTTGCGAAGCCGCCGTCCCGAACCAGATGGCCGCCGTCGCGAACCACCTACGCGAACACAACCAGATGGGTGTTGCGAGCCACCTCCGCTGCGACGAAACCAGAGCCAGCAGATGTCTCCCGAAACCAGGCTGCCACGACGAACCACCACACGTTGACGAAGCCACGCGTTGCAGAACCACTGCGAATCAGATCGACGACGAGGGCACTTTCTAACGCGAAATCCCCATCACTGCGGCGCCGGCCACCACGCAGCCACCTGCGACGAAAAAAGCTGCCTGGAGAAGACGCAAAACCAGACGCGAACACACCTACATTGCGAGAATCCTCCACCTCCGTTCCAAACAGAACCGCAGGCCACCGTGACAGAAATCGATGTCGATTGCGCCAATGCGACAGCCACCACGGTACCTGCAAAAAACCAGACCAGACAGACCCCCGCGAAGCAACTGATGAGTCATTATTTTCTTCTATTCCACTAGCCTTTGTGCACCCATTAGGCAGTTGATTAGTGTTTAATTGTTCATCATTAGAGTGTTTTTCATCTGTTGGGCTTTATTGGGCCACTGTTCCGAATTTGGACTAATTTATCATTATTTGGCCTAATTTTTGTTTTTAATTATTTTTAGGTATTTGGGTGAAGCAATTTTGGAGCTTGGACATTAATATTTAGTTGAAGAAACTTTCCACATCATTGCCACATCATTTCCATGTCATTTCCACGTCAGCAAAGTCAATGGGTCAACATTTGAGGCCCATAGTGGCATTTTTGTAATTCTGCGGCTTATAATGGCAGTTTTGTAATTCTGAGTGGCATGGGTGATATGACCACGAATTAGGTCTGCATGAGAAGAAGGCAGCCGCTCATTCATCTTCAACCTCTCTTCAAAACCTCCATTTTCGTTCTCCAAGCTTCCATGGACGTCCCCCTTGCGGTTTTTCACGTTTTTGGCTCATTTTTACCGTTTTTATGCATATTTGACAGCACCCATTGAGGGTTTTACGTTTGGAATTCGTTTTCTTGGTTGGGCAGTTCGGTTTGTGGATTTTATTGACTTGGAACAATACCCATTCATGGGGTTTTCGCATTTATATATGATAACACTGTTTTGCATTCCATTTAAGCTTTGAAATCTCAATTTTTGCTCTTAAATTGCGTTTTCAGATTTGAAGGGTTCTTGGTTCTTGCTTCTGATTTTTGTGATTTCAGTTTTGAAGTGTTTAATTACTCATTTCCATGTCTAGCTAAATTCGTGTATTGACTCCTTGATGAAAAATGCAATGAAGCTTTGAGGTTCTGCTTGTTTTGTGAAATCTGCCATGTTTTTGTTCTGAATTCGTGGAATGCATGTGGTGAATCTGTCAATGCTTAATTTACAGAGTAATTGCATGTGTTTTGTTTAAGATACGTTCATGCTTAATATATGTAGCTTGGCTGTCACGAATTTAAGGATGTGTGCATTGCTTAATTGCATAATGAAGCTAGATTGTAATTTTCGCTTAGTGAATTATTATCTAGTGGATTGAGACAAGGCAGGGTTGGTGTTAATTTGGTGGCCTATGATAAGCGAAATTGCGTTTGAATCAGCGGTGTCAATACGGTTTTAGTGACTGTAGCATTTAAATTAATCTATTGATTAGCATTTTGAATCTGTCTGCCAACCCCCCTCCCCCCTGTGTTTTATTGTTGTGTTCATCTGGAAAATTGGCTTTGAATGAAAATATTGGTCGTTGGGAGACGACTTGGTTCACTTTCATGTACTGCATTTAATATGTTTTAATTTGGTGGGGTACGGCCTCTATCAAATTTGGCGCCGTTGCCGGGGACCAATTGTTTCGTTCAAAGTAAAATTTTCAGTGTCTTTGTGTTCTGTGTTTTGGTGTGTGTGTAGTTAAGTGTGGTTGAGTTGGTATATGTTCATTGTGATGTTAATGTTGTGTTTAGTTCAGTGTCTAATTCCATTCCTGTGTGTTTCTGTTTAGTGTAGTGAATAGTGTCGCGGCGCGCATGAATAATGTCATTTGTAGTAGTGAATAGTGTTTGAATAGTGTCCGAATCTGGCATTTAACTTCTGGATTTTTGTTTTGGTAGCTACGGAGCTTGTTTTAACTTGAAATTTTTTTCCCCACTTCTAAGACGTTGAACTTGATAGGAAAAATAGCTAGAGCAATTGGTGTGGTCTGAGTTAAGACATTCAAAAAAATTTTTGACTGATTTTAAGTGAAACTTCAAAGGACCATAACTTTTGCTCTGGTTATCAGGTTTTTATCTTCTCCCACGCGCATGAACTAACCCCTAAACGGAATCTCTGTCGGCACACTTTAGAGCAAACCACGGCCATTGACGGCCAAAAAAAGGGCCTAGAAAATCAAATTGCCGCTTGCGAAGCCGCCGTCCCGAACCAGATCGCCGCCGTCGCGAGCCACCTACGCGAACACAACCAGATCGGTGTTGCGAGCCACCTCCGCTGCGACGAAACCAGAGCCAGCAGATGTCTCGCGAAACCAGGCTGCCACGACGAACCACCACACGTTGACGAAGCCACGCGTTGCAGAACCACTGCGAATCAGATCGACGACGAGGGCACTTTCTGACGCGAAATCCCCATCACTGCGGCGCCGGCCACCACGCAGCAATCTGCGACGAAAAAAGCTGCCTGGAGAAGACGCGAAACCAGACGCGAACACACCTACATTGCGAGAATCCTCCACCTCCGTTCCAAACAGAACCGCAGGCCACCGTGACAGAAATCGATGTCGATTGCGCCAATGCGACAGCCACCACGGTACCTGCAAAAAACCAGACCAGACAGACCCCCGCGAAGCAACTGATGAGTCATTACTTTCTTCTATTCCACTAGCCTTTGTGCACCCATTAGACAGTTGATTAGTGCTTAATTGTTCATCATTAGAGTGTTTTTCATCTGTTGGGCTTTATTGGGCCACTGTTCCGAATTTGGACTAATTTCACATTATTTGGCCTAATTTTTGTTTTTAATTATTTTTAGGTATTTGGGTGAAGCAATTTTGGAGCTTGGACATTAATATTTAGTTGAAGAAACTTTCCACATCATTGCCACATCATTTCCATGTCATTTCCACGTCAGCAAAGTCAATGGGTCAACATTTGAGGCCCATAGTGGCATTTTTGTAATTCTGCGGCTTATAATGGCAGTTTTGTAATTCTGAGTGGCATGGGTGATATGACCACGAATTAGGTCTGCATGAGAAGAAGGCAGCCGCTCATTCATCTTCAACCTCTCTTCAAAACCTCCATTTTCGTTCTCCAAGCTTCCATGGACGTCCCCCTTGCGGTTTTTCACGTTTTTGGCTCATTTTTACCGTTTTTATGCATATTTGACAGCACCCATTGAGGGTTTTACGTTTGGAATTCGTTTTCTTGGTTGGGCAGTTCGGTTTGTGGATTTTATTGACTTGGAACAATACCCATTCATGGGGTTTTCGCATTTATATATGATAACACTGTTTTGCATTCCATTTAAGCTTTGAAATCTCAATTTTTGCTCTTAAATTGCGTTTTCAGATTTGAAGGGTTCTTGGTTCTTGGTTCTGATTTTTGTGATTTCAATTTTGAAGTTTTTAATTACTCATTTCCATGTCTAGCTAAATTCGTGTATTGACTCCTTGATGAAAAATGCAATGAAGCTTTGAGGTTGTGCTTGTTTTGTGAAATCTGCCATGTTTTTGTTCTGAATTCGTGGAATGCATGTGGTGAATCTGTCAATGCTTAATTTACAGAGTAATTGCATGTGTTTTGTTTAAGATACGTTCATGCTTAACATATGTAGCTTGGCTGTCACGAATTTAAGGATGTGTGCATTGCTTAATTGCATAATGAAGCTAGATTGTAATTTTCGCTTAGTGAATTATTATCTAGTGGATTGAGACAAGGCAGGGTTGGTGTTAATTTGGTGGCCTATGATAAGCGAAATTGCGTTTGAATCAGCGATGTCAATACGGTTTTAGTCACTGTAGCATTTAAATTAATCTATTGATTAGCATTTTGAATCTGTCTGCCAACCCCCCTCCCCCTGTGTTTTATTGTTGTGTTCATCTGGAAAATTGGCTTTGAATGAAAATATTGGTCGTTGGGAGACGACTTGGTTCACTTTCATGTACTGCATTTAATATGTTTTAATTTGGTGGGGTACGACCTCTATCAAATTTGGCGCCGTTGCCGGGGACCAATCATTTCGTTCAAAGTAAAATTTTCAGTGTGTTTGTGTTCTATGTTTTGGTGTGTGTGTAGTTCAAGTGTGGTTGAGTTGGTATATGTTCATTGTGATGTTAATGTTGTGTTAAGTTCAGTGTCTGTTTCCATTCCTGTGTGTTTCTGTTTAGTGTAGTGAATAGTGTCGCGGCGCGCATGAATAGTGTCATTTGTAGTAGTGAATAATGTTTGAATAGTCCGAATCTGGCATTTAACTTCTGGATTTTTGTTTTGGTAGCTACGGAGCTTGTTTTAACTTGAAATTTTTTTCCCCACTTCTAAGACGTTGAACTTGATAGGAAAAATAGCTAGAGCAATTGGTATGGTCTGAGTTAAGAGACTCAAAAAAATTTTGGACTGATTTTAAGTGAAACTTCAAAGGACCATAACTTTTGCTCTGGTTATCAGGTTTTTATCTTCTCCCACGCGCATGAACTAACCCCTAAACGGAATCTCTGCCGGCACACTTTAGAGCAAACCACAGCCATTGACGGCCAAAAAAAGGGCCTGGAAAATCAAATTGCCGCTTGCGAAGCCGCCGTCCCGAACCAGATCACCGCCGTCGCGAGCCACCTACGCGAACACAACCAGATCGGTGTTGCGAGCCACCTCCGCTGCGACGAAACCAGAGCCAGCAGATGTCTCGCGAAACCATGCTGCCACGACGAACCACCACACGTTGACGAAGCCACGCGTTGCAGAACCACTGCGAATCAGATCGACGACGAGTGCACTTTCTGACGCGAAATCCCCATCACTGCGGCGCCGGCCACCACGCAGCCACCTACGACGAAAAAAGCTGCCTGAAGAAGACGCGAAACCAGACGCGAACACACCTACATTGCGAGAATCCTCCACCTCCGTTCCAAACAGAACCGCAGGCCACCGTGACAGAAATCGATGTCGATTGCGCCAATGCGATAGCCACCACGGTACCTGCAAAAAACCAGACCAGACAGACCCTCGCGAAGCAACTGATGAGTCGTTATTTTCTTCTATTCCATTAGCCTTTGTGCACCCATTAGACAATTGATTAGTGCTTAATGGTTCATCATTAGAGTTTTTTTCATCTGTTGGGCTTTATTGGGCCACTGTTCCGAATTTGGACTAATTTCACATTATTTGGCCTCATTTTTGTTTTTAATTATTTTTAGGTATTTGGGTGAAGCAATTTTGGAGCTTGGACATTAATATTTAGTTGAAGAAACTTTCCACATCATTGCCACATCATTTCCATGTCATTTCCACGTCAGCAAAGTCAATGGGTCAACATTTGAGGCCCATAGTGGCATTTTTGTAATTCTGCGGCTTATAATGGCAGTTTTGTAATTCTGAGTGGCATGGGTGATATGACCACGAATTAGGTCTGCATGAGAAGAAGGCAGCCGCTCATTCATCTTCAACCTCTCTTCAAAACCTCCATTTTCGTTCTCCAAGCTTCCATGGACGTCCCCCTTGCGGTTTTTCACGTTTTGGCTCATTTTTACCGTTTTTATGCATATTTGACAGCAGCCATTGAGGGTTTTACGTTTGGAATTCGTTTTCTTGGTTGGGCAGTTCGGTTTGTGGATTTTATTGACTTGGAACAATACCCATTCATGGGGTTTTCACATTTATATATGATAACACTGTTTTGCATTCTGTTTAAGCTTTGAAATCTCAATTTTTGCTCTTAAATTGCGTTTTCAGATTTGAAGGGTTCTTGGTTCTTGGTTCTTGGTTCTGATTTTTGTGATTTCAATTTTGAAGTGTTTAATTACTCATTTCCATGTCTAGCTAAATTCGTGTATTGACTCCTTGATGAAAAATGCAATGAAGCTTTGAGGTTGTGCTTGTTTTGTGAAATCTGCCATGTTTTTGTTCTGAATTCGTGGAATGCATGTGGTGAATCTGTCAATGCTTAATTTACAGAGTAATTGCATGTGTTTTGTTTAAGATACGTTCATGCTTAACGTATGTAGCTTGGCTGTCACGAATTTAAGGATGTGTGCATTGCTTAATTGCATAATGAAGCTAGATTGTAATTTTCGCTTAGTGAATTATTATCTAGTGGATTGAGACAAGGCAGGGTTGGTGTTAATTTGGTGGCCTATGATAAGCGAAATTGCGTTTGAATCAGCGGTGTCAATACGGTTTTAGTCACTGTAGCATTTAAATTAATCTATTGATTAGCATTTTGAATCTGTCTGCCAACCCCCCTCCCCCCTGTGTTTTATTGTTGTGTTCATCTGGAAAATTGGCTTTGAATGAAAATATTGGTCGTTGGGAGACGACTTGGTTCACTTTCATGTACTGCATTTAATATGTTTTAATTTGGTGGGGTACGGCCTCTATCAAATTTGGCGCCGTTGCCGGGGACCAATCGTTTCGTTCAAAGTAAAATTTTCAGTGTGTTTGTGTTCTGTGTTTTGGTGTGTGTGTAGTTCAAGTGTGGTTGAGTTGGTATATGTTCATTGTGATGTTAATGTTGTGTTTAGTTCAGTGTCTGTTTCCATTCCTGTGTGTTTCTGTTTAGTGTAGTGAATAGTGTCGCGGCACGCATGAATAATGTCATTTGTAGTAGTGAATAGTGTTTGAATAGTGTCCGAATCTGGCATTTAACTTCTGGATTTTTGTTTTGGTAGCTACAGAGCTTGTTTTAACTTGAAATTTTTTTCCCCACTTCTAAGACGTTGAACTTGATAGGAAAAATAGCTAGAGCAATTGGTGTGGTCTGACTTAAGACATTCAAAAAAATTTTGGACTGATTTTAAGTGAAACTTCAAAGGACCATAACTTTTGCTCTGGTTATCAGGTTTTTATCTTCTCCCACGCGCATGAACTAACCCCTAAACGGAATCTCTGTCGGCACACTTTAGAGCAAACCACGGCCATTGACGGCCAAAAAAAGGGCCTAGAAAATCAAATTGCCGCTTGCGAAGCCGCCGTCCCGAACCAGATCGCCGCCGTCGCGAGCCACCTACGCGAACACAACCAGATCGGTGTTGCGAGCCACCTCCGCTGCGACGAAACCAGAGCCAGCAGATGTCTCGCGAAACCAGGCTGCCACGACGAACCACCACACGTTGACGAAGCCACGCGTTGCAGAACCACTGCGAATCAGATCGACGACGAGGGCACTTTCTGACGCGAAATCCCCATCACTGCGGCGCCGGCCACCACGCAGCAATCTGCGACGAAAAAAGCTGCCTGGAGAAGACGCGAAACCAGACGCGAACACACCTACATTGCGAGAATCCTCCACCTCCGTTCCAAACAGAACCGCAGGCCACCGTGACAGAAATCGATGTCGATTGCGCCAATGCGACAGCCACCACGGTACCTGCAAAAAACCAGACCAGACAGACCCCCGCGAAGCAACTGATGAGTCATTACTTTCTTCTATTCCACTAGACTTTGTGCACCCATTAGACAGTTGATTAGTGCTTAATTGTTCATCATTAGAGTGTTTTTCATCTGTTGGGCTTTATTGGGCCACTGTTCCGAATTTGGACTAATTTCACATTATTTGGCCTAATTTTTGTTTTTAATTATTTTTAGGTATTTGGGTGAAGCAATTTTGGAGCTTGGACATTAATATTTAGTTGAAGAAACTTTCCACATCATTGCCACATCATTTCCATGTCATTTCCACGTCAGCAAAGTCAATGGGTCAACATTTGAGGCCCATAGTGGCATTTTTGTAATTCTGCGGCTTATAATGGCAGTTTTGTAATTCTGAGTGGCATGGGTGATATGACCACGAATTAGGTCTGCATGAGAAGAAGGCAGCCGCTCATTCATCTTCAACCTCTCTTCAAAACCTCCATTTTCGTTCTCCAAGCTTCCATGGACGTCCCCCTCGCGGTTTTTCACGTTTTTGGCTCATTTTTACCGTTTTTATGCATATTTGACAGCACCCATTGAGGGTTTTACGTTTGGAATTCGTTTTCTTGGTTGGGCAGTTCGGTTTGTGGATTTTATTGACTTGGAACAATACCCATTCATGGGGTTTTCGCATTTATATATGATAACACTGTTTTGCATTCCATTTAAGCTTTGAAATCTCAATTTTTGCTCTTAAATTGCGTTTTCAGATTTGAAGGGTTCTTGGTTCTTGGTTCTGATTTTTGTGATTTCAATTTTGAAGTGTTTAATTACTCATTTCCATGTCTAGCTAAATTCGTGTATTGACTCCTTGATGAAAAATGCAATGAAGCTTTGAGGTTGTGCTTGTTTTGTGAAATCTGCCATGTTTTTGTTCTGAATTCGTGGAATGCATGTGGTGAATCTGTCAATGCTTAATTTACAGAGTAATTGCATGTGTTTTGTTTAAGATACGTTCATGCTTAATGTATGTAGCTTGGCTGTCACGAATTTAAGGATGTGTGCATTGCTTAATTGCATAATGAAGCTAGATTGTAATTTTCGCTTAGTGAATTATTATCTAGTGGATTGAGACAAGGCAGGGTTGGTGTTAATTTGGTGGCCTATGATAAGTGAAATTGCGTTTGAATCAGGGATGTCAATACGGTTTTAGTCACTGTAGCATTTAAATTAATCTATTGATTAACATTCTGAATCTGTCTGCCAACCTTCCTCCCCCCTGTGTTTTATTGTTGTGTTCATCTGGAAAATTGGCTTTGAATGAAAATATTGGTCGTTGGCAAACGACTTGGTTCACTTTCATGTACTGCCAATCATTTCGTTCAAAGTAAAATTTTCAGTGTGTTTGTGTTCTGTGTTTTGGTGTGTGTGTAGTTCAAGTGTGGTTGAGTTGGTATATGTTCATTGTGATGATAATGTTGTGTTAAGTTCAGTGTCTGTTTCCATTCCTGTGTGTTTCTGTTTAGTGTAGTGAATAGTGTCGCGGCACGCATGAATAGTGTCATTTGTAGTAGTGAATAGTGTTTGAATAGTGTCCGAATCTGGCATTTAACTTCTGGATTTTTGTTTTGGTAGCTACCGAGCTTGTTTTAACTTGAAATTTTTTTTCCCCACTTCTAAGACGTTGAACTTGATAGGAAAAATAGCTAGAGCAATTGGTATGGTCTGAGTTAAGAGATTCAAAAAAATTTTGGACTGATTTTAAGTGAAACTTCAAAGGACCATAACTTTTGCTCTGGTTATCAGGTTTTTATCTTCTCCCACGCGCATGAACTAACCCCTAAACGGAATCTCTGCCGGCACACTTTAGAGCAAACCACAGCCATTGACGGTTAAAAAAAGGGCCTGGAAAATCAAATTTCCGCTTGCGAAGCCGCCGTCCCGAACCAGATCGCCGCCATCGCGAGCCACCTACGCGAACACAACCAGATCGGTGTTGCGAGCCACCTCCGCTGCGACGAACCCAGAGCCAGCAGATGTCTCGCGAAACCAGGCTGCCACGACGAACCACCACACGTTGACGAAGCCACGCGTTGCAGAACCACTGCGAATCAGATCGACGACGAGGGCACTTTCTGACGCGAAATCCGCATCACTGCGGCGCCGGCCACCACGCAGCCACCTGCGACGAAAAAAGCTGCCTGGAGAAGACGCGAAACTAGACGCGAACACACCTACATTGCGAGAATCCTCCACCTCCGTTCCAAACAGAACCGCAGGCCACCGTGACAGAAATCGATGTCGATTGCGCCAATGCGACAGCCACCACGGTACCTGCAAAAAACCAGACCAGACAGACCCCCGCGAAGCAACTGATGAGTCATTATTTTCTTCTATTCCACTAGCCTTTGTGCACCCATTAGACAGTTGATTAGTGCTTAATTGTTCATCATTAGAGTGTTTTTCATTTGTTGGGCTTTATTGGGCCACTGTTCCGAATTTGGACTAATTTCACATTATTTGGCCTAATTTTTGTTTTTAATTATTTGTAGGTATTTGGGTGAAGCAATTTTGGAGCTTGGACATTAATATTTAGTTGAAGAAACTTTCCACATCATTGGCACATCATTTCCATGTCATTTCCACGTCAGCAAAGTCAATGGGTCAACATTTGAGGCCCATAGTGGCATTTTTGTAATTCTGCGGCTTATAATGGCAGTTTTGTAATTCTGAGTGGCATGGGTGATATGACCACGAATTAGGTCTGCATGAGAAGAAGGCAGCCGCTCATTCATCTTCAACCTCTCTTCAAAACCTCCATTTTCGTTCTCCAAGCTTCCATGGACGTCCCCCTTGCGGTTTTTCACGTTTTTGGCTCATTTTTACCGTTTTTATGCATATTTGACAGCACCCATTGAGGGTTTTACGTTTGGAATTCGTTTTCTTGGTTGGGCAGTTCGGTTTGTGGATTTTATTGACTTGGAACAATACCCATTCATGGGGTTTTCGCATTTATATATGATAACACTGTTTTGCATTCCATTTAAGCTTTGAAATCTCAATTTTTGCTCTTAAATTGCGTTTTCAGATTTGAAGGGTTCTTGGTTCTTGGTTCTGATTTTTGTGATTTCAATTTTGAAGTGTTTAATTACTCATTTCCATGTCTAGCTAAATTCGTGTATTGACTCCTTGATGAAAAATGCAATGAAGCTTTGAGGTTGTGCTTGTTTTGTGAAATCTGCCATGTTTTTGTTCTGAATTCGTGGAATGCATGTGGTGAATCTGTCAATGCTTAATTTACAGAGTAATTGCATGTGTTTTGTTTAAGATACGTTCATGCTTAATGTATGTAGCTTGGCTGTCACGAATTTAAGGATGTGTGCATTGCTTAATTGCATAATGAAGCTAGATTGTAATTTTCGCTTAGTGAATTATTATCTAGTGGATTGAGACAAGGCAGGGTTGGTGTTAATTTGGTGGCCTATGATAAGTGAAATTGCGTTTGAATCAGGGATGTCAATACGGTTTTAGTCACTGTAGCATTTAAATTAATCTATTGATTAACATTCTGAATCTGTCTGCCAACCTTCCTCCCCCCTGTGTTTTATTGTTGTGTTCATCTGGAAAATTGGCTTTGAATGAAAATATTGGTCGTTGGCAGACGACTTGGTTCACTTTCATGTACTGCCAATCATTTCGTTCAAAGTAAAATTTTCAGTGTGTTTGTGTTCTGTGTTTTGGTGTGTGTGTAGTTCAAGTGTGGTTGAGTTGGTATATGTTCATTGTGATGATAATGTTGTGTTAAGTTCAGTGTCTGTTTCCATTCCTGTGTGTTTCTGTTTAGTGTAGTGAATAGTGTCGCGGCACGCATGAATAGTGTCATTTGTAGTAGTGAATAGTGTTTGAATAGTGTCCGAATCTGGCATTTAACTTCTGGATTTTTGTTTTGGTAGCTACCGAGCTTGTTTTAACTTGAAATTTTTTTTCCCCACTTCTAAGACGTTGAACTTGATAGGAAAAATAGCTAGAGCAATTGGTATGGTCTGAGTTAAGAGATTCAAAAAAATTTTGGACTGATTTTAAGTGAAACTTCAAAGGACCATAACTTTTGCTCTGGTTATCAGGTTTTTATCTTCTCCCACGCGCATGAACTAACCCCTAAACGGAATCTCTGCCGGCACACTTTAGAGCAAACCACAGCCATTGACGGTTAAAAAAAGGGCCTGGAAAATCAAATTTCCGCTTGCGAAGCCGCCGTCCCGAACCAGATCGCCGCCATCGCGAGCCACCTACGCGAACACAACCAGATCGGTGTTGCGAGCCACCTCCGCTGCGACGAACCCAGAGCCAGCAGATGTCTCGCGAAACCAGGCTGCCACGACGAACCACCACACGTTGACGAAGCCACGCGTTGCAGAACCACTGCGAATCAGATCGACGACGAGGGCACTTTCTGACGCGAAATCCGCATCACTGCGGCGCCGGCCACCACGCAGCCACCTGCGACGAAAAAAGCTGCCTGGAGAAGACGCGAAACTAGACGCGAACACACCTACATTGCGAGAATCCTCCACCTCCGTTCCAAACAGAACCGCAGGCCACCGTGACAGAAATCGATGTCGATTGCGCCAATGCGACAGCCACCACGGTACCTGCAAAAAACCAGACCAGACAGACCCCCGCGAAGCAACTGATGAGTCATTATTTTCTTCTATTCCACTAGCCTTTGTGCACCCATTAGACAGTTGATTAGTGCTTAATTGTTCATCATTAGAGTGTTTTTCATTTGTTGGGCTTTATTGGGCCACTGTTCCGAATTTGGACTAATTTCACATTATTTGGCCTAATTTTTGTTTTTAATTATTTGTAGGTATTTGGGTGAAGCAATTTTGGAGCTTGGACATTAATATTTAGTTGAAGAAACTTTCCACATCATTGGCACATCATTTCCATGTCATTTCCACGTCAGCAAAGTCAATGGGTCAACATTTGAGGCCCATAGTGGCATTTTTGTAATTCTGCGGCTTATAATGGCAGTTTTGTAATTCTGAGTGGCATGGGTGATATGACCACGAATTAGGTCTGCATGAGAAGAAGGCAGCCGCTCATTCATCTTCAACCTCTCTTCAAAACCTCCATTTTCGTTCTCCAAGCTTCCATGGACGTCCCCCTTGCGGTTTTTCACGTTTTTGGCTCATTTTTACCGTTTTTATGCATATTTGACAGCACCCATTGAGGGTTTTACGTTTGGAATTCGTTTTCTTGGTTGGGCAGTTCGGTTTGTGGATTTTATTGACTTGGAACAATACCCATTCATGGGGTTTTCGCATTTATATATGATAACACTGTTTTGCATTCCATTTAAGCTTTGAAATCTCAATTTTTGCTCTTAAATTGCGTTTTCAGATTTGAAGGGTTCTTGGTTCTTGGTTCTGATTTTTGTGATTTCAATTTTGAAGTGTTTAATTACTCATTTCCATGTCTAGCTAAATTCGTGTATTGACTCCTTGATGAAAAATGCAATGAAGCTTTGAGGTTGTGCTTGTTTTGTGAAATCTGCCATGTTTTTGTTCTGAATTCGTGGAATGCATGTGGTGAATCTGTCAATGCTTAATTTACAGAGTAATTGCATGTGTTTTGTTTAAGATACGTTCATGCTTAATGTATGTAGCTTGGCTGTCACGAATTTAAGGATGTGTGCATTGCTTAATTGCATAATGAAGCTAGATTGTAATTTTCGCTTAGTGAATTATTATCTAGTGGATTGAGACAAGGCAGGGTTGGTGTTAATTTGGTGGCCTATGATAAGTGAAATTGCGTTTGAATCAGGGATGTCAATACGGTTTTAGTCACTGTAGCATTTAAATTAATCTATTGATTAACATTCTGAATCTGTCTGCCAACCTTCCTCCCCCCTGTGTTTTATTGTTGTGTTCATCTGGAAAATTGGCTTTGAATGAAAATATTGGTCGTTGGCAGACGACTTGGTTCACTTTCATGTACTGCCAATCATTTCGTTCAAAGTAAAATTTTCAGTGTGTTTGTGTTCTGTGTTTTGGTGTGTGTGTAGTTCAAGTGTGGTTGAGTTGGTATATGTTCATTGTGATGATAATGTTGTGTTAAGTTCAGTGTCTGTTTCCATTCCTGTGTGTTTCTGTTTAGTGTAGTGAATAGTGTCGCGGCACGCATGAATAGTGTCATTTGTAGTAGTGAATAGTGTTTGAATAGTGTCCGAATCTGGCATTTAACTTCTGGATTTTTGTTTTGGTAGCTACCGAGCTTGTTTTAACTTGAAATTTTTTTTCCCCACTTCTAAGACGTTGAACTTGATAGGAAAAATAGCTAGAGCAATTGGTATGGTCTGAGTTAAGAGATTCAAAAAAATTTTGGACTGATTTTAAGTGAAACTTCAAAGGACCATAACTTTTGCTCTGGTTATCAGGTTTTTATCTTCTCCCACGCGCATGAACTAACCCCTAAACGGAATCTCTGCCGGCACACTTTAGAGCAAACCACAGCCATTGACGGTTAAAAAAAGGGCCTGGAAAATCAAATTTCCGCTTGCGAAGCCGCCGTCCCGAACCAGATTGCCGCCATCGCGAGCCACCTACGCGAACACAACCAGATCGGTGTTGCGAGCCACCTCCGCTGCGACGAAACCAGAGCCAGCAGATGTCTCGCGAAACCAGGCTGCCATGACGAACCACCACACGTTGACGAAGCCACGCGTTGCAGAACCACTGCGAATCAGATCGACGACGAGGGCACTTTCTGACGCGAAATCCGCATCACTGCGGCGCCGGCCACCACGCAGCCACCTGCGACGAAAAAAGCTGCCTAGAGAAGACGCGAAACTAGACGCGAACACACCTACATTGCGAGAATCCTCCACCTCCGTTCCAAACAGAACCGCAGGCCACCGTGACAGAAATCGATGTCGATTGCGCCAATGCGACAGCCACCACGGTACCTGCAAAAAACCAGACCAGACAGACCCCCGCGAAGCAACTGATGAGTCATTATTTTCTTCTATTCCACTAGCCTTTGTGCACCCATTAGACAGTTGATTAGTGCTTAATTGTTCATCATTAGAGTGTTTTTCATTTGTTGGGCTTTATTGGGCCACTGTTCCGAATTTGGACTAATTTCACATTATTTGGCCTAATTTTTGTTTTTAATTATTTTTAGGTATTTGGGTGAAGCAATTTTGGAGCTTGGACATTAATATTTAGTTGAAGAAACTTTCCACATCATTGCCACATCATTTCCATGTCATTTCCACGTCAGCAAAGTCAATGGGTCAACATTTGAGGCCCATAGTGGCATTTTTGTAATTCTGCGGCTTATAATGGCAGTTTTGTAATTCTGAGTGGCATGGGTGATATGACCACGAATTAGGTCTGCATGAGAAGAAGGCAGCCGCTCATTCATCTTCAACCTCTCTTCAAAACCTCCATTTTCGTTCTCGAAGCTTCCATGGACGTCCCCCTTGCGGTTTTTCACGTATTTGGCTCATTTTTACCGTTTTTATGCATATTTGACAGCACCCATTGAGGGTTTTACGTTTGGAATTTGTTTTCTTGGTTGGGCAGTTCGGTTTGTGGATTTTATTGACTTAGAACAATACCCATTCATGGGGTTTTCACATTTATATATGATAACCCTGTTTTGAATTCCGTTTAAGCTTTGAAATCTCAATTTTTGCTCTTAAATTGCGTTTTCAGATTTGAAGGGTTCTTGGTTCTTGGTTCTTGGTTCTGATTTTTGTGATTTCAGTTTTGAAGTATTTAATTACTCATTTCCATGTCTAGCTAAATTCGTGTATTGACTCCTTGATGAAAAATGCAATGAAGCTTTGAGGTTGTGCTTGTTTTGTGAAATCTGCCATGTTTTTGTTCTGAATTCGTGGAATGCATGTGGTGAATCTGTCAATGCTTAATTTACAGAGTAATTGCATGTGTTTTGTTTAAGATACGTTCATGCTTAATGTATGTAGCTTGGCTGTCACGAATTTAAGGATGTCTGCATTGCTTAATTGCATAATGAAGCTAGATTGTAATTTTCGCTTAATGAATTATTATCTAGTGGATTGAGACAAGGCAGGGTTGGTGTTAATTTGGTGGCCTATGATAAGTGAAATTGCGTTTGAATCAGGGATGTCAATACGGTTTTAGTCACTGTAGCATTTAAATTAATCTATTGATTAACATTCTGAATCTGTCTGCCAACCTTCCTCCCCCCTGTGTTTTATTGTTGTGTTCATCTGGAAAATTGGCTTTGAATGAAAATATTGGTCGTTGGGCGGCGACTTGGTTCACTTTCATGTACTGCCAATCATTTCGTTCAAAGTAAAATTTTCAGTGTGTTTGTGTTCTGTGTTTTGGTGTGTGTGTAGTTCAAGTGTGGTTGAGTTGGTATATGTTCATTGTGATGATAATGTGTGTTAAGTTCAGTGTCTGTTTCCATTCCTGTGTGTTTCTGTTTAGTGTAGTGAATAGTGTCGCGGCACGCATGAATAGTGTCATTTGTAGTAGTGAATAGTGTTTGAATAGTGTCCGAATCTGGCATTTAATTCTGGATTTTTGTTTTGGTAGCTACCGAGCTTGTTTTAACTTGAAATTTTTTTTCCCCACTTCTAAGACGTTGAACTTGATAGGAAAAATAGCTAGAGCAATTGGTATGGTCTGAGTTAAGAGATTCAAAAAAATTTTGGACTGATTTTAAGTGAAACTTCAAAGGACCATAACTTTTGCTCTGGTTATCAGGTTTTTATCTTCTCCCACGCGCATGAACTAACCCCTAAACGGAATCTCTGCCGGCACACTTTAGAGCAAACGACAACCATTGACGGCCAAAAAAAGGGCCTGGAAAATCAAATTGCCGCTTGCGAAGCCGCCGTCCTGAACCAGATCGCCGCCATCGCGAGCCACCTACGCGAACAGAACCAGATCGGTGTTGCGAGCCACCTCCGCTGCGACGAAACCAGAGCCAGCAAATGTCTCGCGAAACCAGGCTGCCACGACGAACCACCACACGTTGACGAAGCCACGCGTTGCAGAACCACTGCGAATCAGATCGACGACGAGGGCACTTTCTGACGCGAAATCCCCATCACTGCGGCGCCGGCCACCACGCAGCCACCTGCGACGAAAAAAGCTGCCTGGAGAAGACGCGAAACCAGACGCGAACACACCTACATTGCGAGAATCCTCCACCTCCGTTCCAAACAGAACCGCAGGCCACCGTGACAGAAATCAATGTAGATTGCGCCAATGCGACAGCCACCACGGTACCTGCAAAAAACCAGACCAGACAGACCCCCGCGAAGCAACTGATGAGTCATTATTTTCTTCTATTCCACTAGCCTTTGTGCACCCATTAGACAGTTGATTAGTGCTTAATTGTTCATCATTAGAGTGTTTTTCATCTATTGGGCTTTATGGGGCCACTGTTCCGAATTTGGACTAATTTCACATTATTTGGCCTAATTTTTGTTTTTAATTATTTTTAGGTATTTGGGTGAAGCAATTTTGGAGCTTGGACATTAATATTTAGTTGAAGAAACTTTCCACATCATTGCCACATCATTTCCATGTCATTTCCACGTCAGCAAAGTCAATGGGTCAACATTTGAGGCCCATAGTGGCATTTTTGTAATTCTGCGGCTTATAATGGCAGTTTTGTAATTCTGAGTGGCATGGGTGATATGACCACGAATTAGGTCTGCATGAGAAGAAGGCAGCCGCTCATTCATCTTCAACCTCTCTTCAAAACCTCCATTTTCGTTCTCCAAGCTTCCATGGACGTCCCCTTTGCGGTTTTTCACGTTTTTGGCTCATTTTTACCGTTTTTATGCATATTTGACAGCACCCATTGAGGGTTTTACGTTTGGAATTCGTTTTCTTGGTTGGGCAGTTCGGTTTGTGGATTTTATTGACTTGGAACAATACCCATTCATGGGGTTTTCGCATTTATATATGATAACACTGTTTTGCATTCCATTTAAGCTTTGAAATCTCAATTTTTGCTCTTAAATTGCGTTTTCAGATTTGAAGGGTTCTTGGTTCTTGGTTCTTGGTTCTGATTTTTGTGATTTCAGTTTTGAAGTGTTTAATTACTCATTTCCATGTCTAGCTAAATTCGTGTATTGACTCCTTGATGAAAAATGCAATGAAGCTTTGAGGTTGTGCTTGTTTTGTGAAATCTGCCATGTTTTTGTTCTGAATTCGTGGAATGCATGTATTGAATCTGTCAATGCTTAATTTACAGAGTAATTGCATGTGTTTTGTTTAAGATACGTTCATGCTTAATGTATGTAGCTTGGCTGTCACGAGTTTAAGGATGTGTGCATTGCTTAATTGCATAATGAAGCTAGATTGTAATTTTCGCTTAGTGAATTATTATCTAGTGGATTGAGACAAGGCAGGGTTGGTGTTAATTTGGTGGCCTATGATAAGTGAAATTACGTTTGAATCAGGGATGTCAATACGGTTTTAGTCACTGTAGCATTTAAATTAATCTATTGATTAGCATTCTGAATCTGTCTGCCAACCCCCCTCCCCCCTGTGTTTTATTGTTGTGTTCATCTGGAAAATTGGCTTTGAATGAAAATATTGGTCGTTGGGAGACGACTTGGTTCACTTTCATGTACTGCATTTAATATGTTTTAATTTGGTGGGGTACGGCCTCTATCAAATTTGGCGTCGTTGCCGGGGACCAATCGTTTCGTTCAAAGTAAAATTTTCAGTGTGTTTGTGTTCTGTGTTTTGGTGTGTGTGTAGTTCAAGTGTGGTTGAGTTGGTATATGTTCATTGTGATGTTAATGTTGTGTTAAGTTCAGTGTCTGTTTCCATTCCTGTGTGTTTCTGTTTAGTGTAGTGAATAGTGTCGCGGCGCGCATGAATAGTGTCATTTGTAGTAGTGAATAGTGTTTGAATAGTGTCCGAATCTGGCATTTAACTTCTGGATTTTTGTTTTGGTAGCTACGGAGCTTGTTTTAACTTGAAATTTTTTTCCCCACTTCTAAGACGTTGAACTTGATAAGAAAAATAGCTAGAGCAATTGGTATGGTCTGAGTTAAGAGATTCAAAAAAATTTTGGACTGATTTTAAGTGAAACTTCAAAGGACCATAACTTTTGCTCTGGTTATCAGGTTTTTATCTTCTCCCACGCGCATGAACTAACCCCTAAACGGAATCTCTGCCGGCACACTTTAGAGCAAACCACAGCCATTGACGGCCAAAAAAAGGGCCTGGAAAATCAAATTGCCGCTTGCGAAGCCACTGTCCCGAACCAGATCGCCACCGTCGCGAGCCACCTACGCGAACACAACCAGATCGGTGTTGCGAGCAACCTCCGCTGCGACGAAACCAGAGCCAGCAGATGTCTCGCGAAACCAGGCTGCCACGACGAACCACCACACGTTGACGAAGCCACGCGTTGCAGAACCACTGCGAATCAGATCGACGACGAGGGCACTTTCTGACGCGAAATCCTCATCACTGCGGCGCCGGCCACCATGCAGCCACCTGCGACGAAAAAAGCTGCCTGGAGAAGACGCGAAACCAGACGCGAACACACCTACATTGCGAGAATCCTCCACCTCCGTTCCAAACAGAACCGCAGGCCACCGTGACAGAAATCAATGTAGATTGCGCCAATGCGACAGCCACCACGGTACCTGCAAAAAACCAGACCAGACAGACCCCCGCGAAGCAACTGATGAGTCATTATTTTCTTCTATTCCACTAGCCTTTGTGCACCCATTAGACAGTTGATTAGTGCTTAATTGTTCATCATTAGAGTGTTTTTCATCTATTGGGCTTTATTGGGCCACTGTTCCGAATTTGGACTAATTTCACATTATTTGGCCTAATTTTTGTTTTTAATTATTTTTAGGTATTTGGGTGAAGCAATTTTGGAGCTTGGACATTAATATTTAGTTGAAGAAACTTTCCACATCATTGCCACATCATTTCCATGTCATTTCCACGTCAGCAAAGTCAATGGGTCAACATTTGAGGCCCATAGTGGCATTTTTGTAATTCTGCGGCTTATAATGGCAGTTTTGTAATTCTGAGTGGCATGGGTGATATGACCACGAATTAGGTCTGCATGAGAAGAAGGCAGCCGCTCATTCATCTTCAACCTCTCTTCAAAACCTCCATTTTCGTTCTCCAAGCTTCCATGGACGTCCCCTTTGCGGTTTTTCACGTTTTTGGCTCATTTTTACCGTTTTTATGCATATTTGACAGCACCCATTGAGGGTTTTACGTTTGGAATTCGTTTTCTTGGTTGGGCAGTTCGGTTTGTGGATTTTATTGACTTGGAACAATACCCATTCATGGGGTTTTCGCATTTATATATGATAACACTGTTTTGCATTCCATTTAAGCTTTGAAATCTCAATTTTTGCTCTTAAATTGCGTTTTCAGATTTGAAGGGTTCTTGGTTCTTGGTTCTTGGTTCTGATTTTTGTGATTTCAGTTTTGAAGTGTTTAATTACTCATTTCCATGTCTAGCTAAATTCGTGTATTGACTCCTTGATGAAAAATGCAATGAAGCTTTGAGGTTGTGCTTGTTTTGTGAAATCTGCCATGTTTTTGTTCTGAATTCGTGGAATGCATGTGGTGAATCTTTCAATGCTTAATTTACAGAGTAATTGCATGTGTTTTGTTTAAGATACGTTCATGCTTAATGTATGTAGCTTGGCTGTCACGAATTTAAGGATGTGTGCATTGCTTAATTGCATAATGAAGCTAGATTGTAATTTTTGCTTAGTGAATTCTTATCTAGTGGATTGAGACAAGGCAGGGTTGGTGTTAATTTGGTGGCCTATGATAAGTGAAATTGCGTTTGAATCAGGGATGTCAATACGGTTTTAGTCACTGTAGCATTTAAATTAATCTATTGATTAGCATTCTGAATCTGTCTGCCAACCCCCCTCCCCCCTGTGTTTTATTGTTGTGTTCATCTGGAAAATTGGCTTTGAATGAAAATATTGGTCGTTGGGAGACGACTTGGTTCACTTTCATGTACTGCATTTAATATGTTTTAATTTGGTGGGGTACGGCCTCTATCAAATTTGGCGCCGTTGCCGGGGACCAATCGTTTCGTTCAAAGTAAAATTTTCAGTGTGTTTGTGTTCTGTGTTTTGGTGTGTGTGTAGTTCAAGTGTGGTTGAGTTGGTATATGTTCATTGTGATGTTAATGTTGTGTTAAGTTCAGTGTCTGTTTCCATTCCTGTGTGTTTCTGTTTAGTGTAGTGAATAGTGTCGCGGCGCGCATGAATAATGTCATTTGTAGTAGTGAATAGTGTTTGAATAGTGTCCGAATCTGGCATTTAACTTCTGGATTTTTGTTTTGGTAGCTACGGAGCTTGTTTTAACTTGAAATTTTTTTCCCCACTTCTAAGACGTTGAACTTGATAGGAAAAATAGCTAGAGCAATTGGTATGGTCTGAGTTAAGAGATTCAAAAAAATTTTGGACTGATTTTAAGTGAAACTTCAAAGGACCATAACTTTTGCTCTGGTTATCAGGTTTTTATCTTCTCCCACGCGCATGAACTAACCCCTAAACGGAATCTCTGCCGGCACACTTTAGAGCAAACCACAGCCATTGACGGCCAAAAAAAGGGCCTGGAAAATCAAATTGCCGCTTGCGAAGCCACTGTCCCGAACCAGATCGCCGCCGTCGCGAGCCACCTACGCGAACACAACCAGATCGGTGTTGCGAGCCACCTCCGCTGCGACGAAACCAGAGCCAGCAGATGTCTCGCGAAACCAGGCTGCCACGACGAACCACCACACGTTGACGAAGCCACGCGTTGCAGAACCACTGCGAATCAGATCGACGACGAGGGCACTTTCTGACGCGAAATCCTCATCACTGCGGCGCCGGCCACGACGCAGCCACCTGCGACGAAAAAAGCTGCCTGGAGAAGACGCGAAACCAGACGCGAACACACCTACATTGCGAGAATCCTCCACCTCCGTTCCAAACAGAACCGCAGGCCACCGTGACAGAAATCAATGTAGATTGCGCCAATGCGACAGCCACCACGGTACCTGCAAAAAACCAGACCAGACAGACCCCCGCGAAGCAACTGATGAGTCATTATTTTCTTCTATTCCACTAGCCTTTGTGCACCCATTAGACAGTTGATTAGTGCTTAATTGTTCATCATTAGAGTGTTTTTCATCTGTTGGGCTTTATTGGGCCACTGTTCCGAATTTGGACTAATTTCACATTACTTGGCCTAATTTTTGTTTTTAATTATTTTTAGGTATTTGGGTGAAGCAATTTTGGAGCTTGGACATTAATATTTAGTTGAAGAAACTTTCCACATCATTGCCACATCATTTCCATGTCATTTCCACGTCAGCAAAGTCAATGGGTCAACATTTGAGGCCCATAGTGGCATTTTTGTAATTCTGCGGCTTATAATGGCAGTTTTGTAATTCTGAGTGGCATGGGTGATATGACCACGAATTAGGTCTGCATGAGAAGAAGGCAGCCGCTCATTCATCTTCAACCTCTCTTCAAAACCTCCATTTTCGTTCTCCAAGCTTCCATGGATGTCCCCTTTGCGGTTTTTCACGTTTTTGGCTCATTTTTACCGTTTTTATGCATATTTGACAGCACCCATTGAGGGTTTTACGTTTGGAATTCGTTTTCTTGGTTGGGCAGTTCGGTTTGTGGATTTTATTGACTTGGAACAATACCCATTCATGGGGTTTTCGCATTTATATATGATAACACTGTTTTGCATTCCATTTAAGCTTTGAAATCTCAATTTTTGCTCTTAAATTGCGTTTTCAGATTTGAAGGGTTCTTGGTTCTTGGTTCTTGGTTCTGATTTTTGTGATTTCAGTTTTGAAGTGTTTAATTACTCATTTCCATGTCTAGCTAAATTCGTGTATTGACTCCTTGATGAAAAATGCAATGAAGCTTTGAGGTTGTGCTTGTTTTGTGAAATCTGCCATGTTTTTGTTCTGAATTCGTGGAATGCATGTGGTGAATCTGTCAATGCTTAATTTACAGAGTAATTGCATGTGTTTTGTTTAAGATACGTTCATGCTTAATGTATGTAGCTTGGCTGTCACGAGTTTAAGGATGTGTGCATTGCTTAATTGCATAATGAAGCTAGATTGTAATTTTCGCTTAGTGAATTATTATCTAGTGGATTGAGACAAGGCAGGGTTGGTGTTAATTTGGTGGCCTATGATAAGTGAAATTACGTTTGAATCAGGGATGTCAATACGGTTTTAGTCACTGTAGCATTTAAATTAATCTATTGATTAGCATTCTGAATCTGTCTGCCAACCCCCCTCCCCCCTGTGTTTTATTGTTGTGTTCATCTGGAAAATTGGCTTTGAATGAAAATATTGGTCGTTGGGAGACGACTTGGTTCACTTTCATGTACTGCATTTAATATGTTTTAATTTGGTGGGGTACGGCCTCTATCAAATTTGGCGTCGTTGCCGGGGACCAATCGTTTCGTTCAAAGTAAAATTTTCAGTGTGTTTGTGTTCTGTGTTTTGGTGTGTGTGTAGTTCAAGTGTGGTTGAGTTGGTATATGTTCATTGTGATGTTAATGTTGTGTTAAGTTCAGTGTCTGTTTCCATTCCTGTGTGTTTCTGTTTAGTGTAGTGAATAGTGTCGCGGCGCGCATGAATAATGTCATTTGTAGTAGTGAATAGTGTTTGAATAGTGTCCGAATCTGGCATTTAACTTCTGGATTTTTGTTTTGGTAGCTACGGAGCTTGTTTTAACTTGAAATTTTTTTCCCCACTTCTAAGACGTTGAACTTGATAGGAAAAATAGCTAGAGCAATTGGTATGGTCTGAGTTAAGAGATTCAAAAAAATTTTGGACTGATTTTAAGTGAAACTTCAAAGGACCATAACTTTTGCTCTGGTTATCAGGTTTTTATCTTCTCCCACGCGCATGAACTAACCCCTAAACGGAATCTCTGCCGGCACACTTTAGAGCAAACCACAGCCATTGACGGCCAAAAAAAGGGCCTGGAAAATCAAATTGCCGCTTGCGAAGCCACTGTCCCGAACCAGATCGCCGCCGTCGCGAGCCACCTACGCGAACACAACCAGATCGGTGTTGCGAGCCACCTCCGCTGCGACGAAACCAGAGCCAGCAGATGTCTCGCGAAACCAGGCTGCCACGACGAACCACCACACGTTGACGAAGCCACGCGTTGCAGAACCACTGCGAATCAGATCGACGACGAGGGCACTTTCTGACGCGAAATCCTCATCACTGCGGCGCCGGCCACGACGCAGCCACCTGCGACGAAAAAAGCTGCCTGGAGAAGACGCGAAACCAGACGCGAACACACCTACATTGCGAGAATCCTCCACCTCCGTTCCAAACAGAACCGCAGGCCACCGTGATAGAAATCAATGTAGATTGCGCCAATGCGACAGCCACCACGGTACCTGCAAAAAACCAGACCAGACAGACCCCCGCGAAGCAACTGATGAGTCATTATTTTCTTCTATTCCACTAGCCTTTGTGCACCCATTAGACAGTTGATTAGTGCTTAATTGTTCATCATTAGAGTGTTTTTCATCTGTTGGGCTTTATTGGGCCACTGTTCCGAATTTGGACTAATTTCACATTACTTGGCCTAATTTTTGTTTTTAATTATTTTTAGGTATTTGGGTGAAGCAATTTTGGAGCTTGGACATTAATATTTAGTTGAAGAAACTTTCCACATCATTGCCACATCATTTCCATGTCATTTCCACGTCAGCAAAGTCAATGGGTCAACATTTGAGGCCCATAGTGGCATTTTTGTAATTCTGCGGCTTATAATGGCAGTTTTGTAATTCTGAGTGGCATGGGTGATATGACCACGAATTAGGTCTGCATGAGAAGAAGGCAGCCGCTCATTCATCTTCAACCTCTCTTCAAAACCTCCATTTTCGTTCTCCAAGCTTCCATGGATGTCCCCTTTGCGGTTTTTCACGTTTTTGGCTCATTTTTACCGTTTTTATGCATATTTGACAGCACCCATTGAGGGTTTTACGTTTGGAATTCGTTTTCTTGGTTGGGCAGTTCGGTTTGTGGATTTTATTGACTTGGAACAATACCCATTCATGGGGTTTTCGCATTTATATATGATAACACTGTTTTGCATTCCATTTAAGCTTTGAAATCTCAATTTTTGCTCTTAAATTGCGTTTTCAGATTTGAAGGGTTCTTGGTTCTTGGTTCTTGGTTCTGATTTTTGTGATTTCAGTTTTGAAGTGTTTAATTACTCATTTCCATGTCTAGCTAAATTCGTGTATTGACTCCTTGATGAAAAATGCAATGAAGCTTTGAGGTTGTGCTTGTTTTGTGAAATCTGCCATGTTTTTGTTCTGAATTCGTGGAATGCATGTGGTGAATCTGTCAATGCTTAATTTACAGAGTAATTGCATGTGTTTTGTTTAAGATACGTTCATGCTTAATGTATGTAGCTTGGCTGTCACGAGTTTAAGGATGTGTGCATTGCTTAATTGCATAATGAAGCTAGATTGTAATTTTCGCTTAGTGAATTATTATCTAGTGGATTGAGACAAGGCAGGGTTGGTGTTAATTTGGTGGCCTATGATAAGTGAAATTACGTTTGAATCAGGGATGTCAATACGGTTTTAGTCACTGTAGCATTTAAATTAATCTATTGATTAGCATTCTGAATCTGTCTGCCAACCCCCCTCCCCCCTGTGTTTTATTGTTGTGTTCATCTGGAAAATTGGCTTTGAATGAAAATATTGGTCGTTGGGAGACGACTTGGTTCACTTTCATGTACTGCATTTAATATGTTTTAATTTGGTGGGGTACGGCCTCTATCAAATTTGGCGCCGTTGCCGGGGACCAATCGTTTCGTTCAAAGTAAAATTTTCAGTGTGTTTGTGTTCTGTGTTTTGGTGTGTGTGTAGTTCAAGTGTGGTTGAGTTGGTATATGTTCATTGTGATGTTAATGTTGTGTTAAGTTCAGTGTCTGTTTCCATTCCTGTGTGTTTCTGTTTAGTGTAGTGAATAGTGTCGCGGCGCGCATGAATAGTGTCATTTGTAGTAGTGAATAGTGTTTGAATAATGTCCGAATCTGGCATTTAACTTCTGGATTTTTGTTTTGGTAGCTACGGAGCTTGTTTTAACTTGAAATTTTTTTCCCCACTTCTAAGACGTTGAACTTGATAGGAAAAATAGCTAGAGCAATTGGTATGGTCTGAGTTAAGAGATTCAAAAAAATTTTGGACTGATTTTAAGTGAAACTTCAAAGGACCATAACTTTTGCTCTGGTTATCAGGTTTTTATCTTCTCCCACGCGCATGAACTAACCCCTAAACGGAATCTCTGTCGGCACACTTTAGAGCAAACCACAGCCATTGACGGCCAAAAAAAGGGCCTGGAAAATCAAATTGCCGCTTGCGAAGCCACTGTCCCGAACCAGATCGCCGCCGTCGCGAGCCACTTACGCGAACACAACCAGATCGGTGTTGCGAGCCACCTCCACTGCGACGAAACCAGAGCCAGCAGATGTCTCGCGAAACCAGGCTGCCACGACGAACCACCACACGTTGACGAAGCCACGCGTTGCAGAACCACTGCGAATCAGATCGACGACGAGGGCACTTTCTGACGCGAAATCCCCATCACTGCGGCGCCGGCCACCACGCAGCCACTTGCGACGAAAAAAGCTGCCTGGAGAAGACGCGAAACCAGACGCGAACACACCTACATTGCGAGAATCCTCCACCTTCGTTCCAAACAGAACTGCAGGCCACCGTGACAGAAATCAATGTAGATTGCGCCAATGCGACAGCCACCACGGTACCTGCAAAAAACCAGACCAGACAGACCCCCGCGAAGCAACTGATTAGTCATTATTTTCTTCTATTCCACTAGCCTTTGTGCACCCATTAGACAGTTGATTAGTGCTTAATTGTTCATCATTAGAGTGTTTTTCATCTGTTGGGCTTTATTGGGCCACTGTTCCGAATTTGGACTAATTTCACATTACTTGGCCTAATTTTTGTTTTTAATTATTTTTAGGTATTTGGGTGAAGCAATTTTGGAGCTTGGACATTAATATTTAGTTGAAGAAACTTTCCACATCATTGCCACATCATTTCCATGTCATTTCCACGTCAGCAAAGTCAATGGGTCAACATTTGAGGCCCATAGTGGCATTTTTGTAATTCTGCGGCTTATAATGGCAGTTTTGTAATTCTGAGTGGCATGGGTGATATGACCACGAATTAGGTCTGCATGAGAAGAAGGCAGCCGCTCATTCATCTTCAACCTCTCTTCAAAACCTCCATTTTCGTTCTCCAAGCTTCCATGGACGTCCCCCTTGCGGTTTTTCACGTTTTTGGCTCATTTTTACCGTTTTTATGCATATTTGACAGCACCCATTGAGGGTTTTACGTTTGGAATTCGTTTTCTTGGTTGGGCAGTTCGGTTTGTGGATTTTATTGACTTGGAACAATACCCATTCATGGGGTTTTCGCATTTATATATGATAACACTGTTTTGCATTCCATTTAAGCTTTGAAATCTCAATTTTTGCTCTTAAATTGCGTTTTCAGATTTGAAGGGTTCTTGGTTCTTGGTTCTGATTTTTGTGATTTCAGTTTTGAAGTGTTTAATTACTCATTTCCATGTCTAGCTAAATTCGTGTATTGACTCCTTGATGAAAAATGCAATGAAGCTTTGAGGTTGTGCTTGTTTTGTGAAATCTGCCATGTTTTTGTTCTGAATTCGTGGAATGCATGTGGTGAATCTGTCAATGCTTAATTTACAGAGTAATTGCATGTGTTTTGTTTAAGATACGTTCATGCTTAATGTATGTAGCTTGGCTGTCACGAATTTAAGGATGTGTGCATTGCTTAATTGCATAATGAAGCTAGATTGTAATTTTCGCTTAGTGAATTATTATCTAGTGGATTGAGACAAGGCAGGGTTGGTGTTAATTTGGTGGCCTATGATAAGTGAAATTGCGTTTGAATCAGGGATGTCAATACGGTTTTAGTCACTGTAGCATTTAAATTAATCTATTGATTAGCATTTTGAATCTGTCTGCCAACCCCCCTCCCCCCTGTGTTTTATTGTTGTGTTCATCTGGAAAATTGGCTTTGAATGAAAATATTGGTCGTTGGGAGACGACTTGGTTCACTTTCATGTACTGCATTTAATATGTTTTAATTTGGTGGGGTACGGCCTCTATCAAATTTGGCGCCGTTGCCGGGGACCAATCGTTTCGTTCAAAGTAAAATTTTCAGTGTGTTTGTGTTCTGTGTTTTGGTGTGTGTGTAGTTCAAGTGTGGTTGAGTTGGTATATGTTCATTGTGATGTTAATGTTGTGTTAAGTTCAGTGTCTGTTTCCATTCCTGTGTGTTTCTGTTTAGTGTAGTGAATAGTGTCGCGGCGCGCATGAATAGTGTCATTTGTAGTAGTGAAGAGTGTTTGAATAGTGTCCGAATCTAGCATTTAACTTCTGGATTTTTGTTTTGGTAGCTACGGAGCTTATTTTAACTTGAAATTTTTTTTCCCCACTTCTAAGACGTTGAACTTGATAGGAAAAATAGCTAGAGCAATTGGTATGGTCTAAGTTAAGAGATTCAAAAAAATTTTGGACCGATTTTAAGTGAAACTTCAAAGGACCATAACTTTTGCTCTGGTTATCAGGTTTTTATCTTCTCCCACGCGCATGAACTAACCCCTAAACGGAATCTTTGGCGGCACACTTTAGAGCAAACCACAGACATTGACGGCCAAAAAAAGGGCCTGAAAAATCAAATTGCCGCTTGCGAAGCCACCGTCCCGAACCAGATCGCCGCCGTCGCGAGCCACCTACGCGAACACAACCAGATCGGTATTGCGAGCCACCTCCGCTGCGACGAAACCAGAGCCAGCAGATGTCTCACGAAACCAGGCTGCCACGACGAACCACCACACGTTGACGAAGCCACGCGTTGCAGAACCACTGCGAATCAGATCGACGACGAGGGCACTTTCTGACGCGAAATCCCCATCACTGCGGCGCCGGCCACCACGCAGCCACCTGCGACGAAAAAAGCTGCCTGAAGAAGACGCGAAACCAGACGTGAACACACCTACATTGCGAGAATCCTCCACCTCCCTTCCAAACAGAACCGCAGGCCACCGTGACAGAAATCGATGTCGATTGCGCCAATGCGACAGCCACCACGGTACCTGCAAAAAACCAGACCAGACAGACCCCCGCGAAGCAACTGATGAGTCATTATTTCCTTCTATTCCACTAGCCTTTGTGCACCCATTAGACAGTTGATTAGTGCTTAATTGTTCATCATTAGAGTGTTTTTCATCTGTTGGGCTTTATTGGGCCACTGTTCCGAATTTGGACTAATTTCACATTATTTGGCCTAATTTTTGTTTTTAATTATTTTTAGGTATTTGGGTGAAGCAATTTTGGAGCTTGGACATTAATATTTAGTTGAAGAAACTTTCCACATCATTGCCACATCATTTCCATGTCATTTCCACGTCAGCAAAGTCAATGGGTCAACATTTGAGGCCCATAGTGGCATTTTTGTAATTCTGCGGCTTATAATGGCAGTTTTGTAATTCTGAGTGGCATGGGTGATATGACCACGAATTAGGTCTGCATGAGAAGAAGGCAGCCGCTCATTCATCTTCAACCTCTCTTCAAAACCTCCATTTTCGTTCTCCAAGCTTCCATGGACGTCCCCCTTGCGGTTTTTCACGTTTTTGGCTCATTTTTACCGTTTTTATGCATATTTGACAACACCCATTGAGGGTTTTACGTTTGGAATTTGTTTTCTTGGTTGGGCAGTTCGGTTTGTGGATTTTATTGACTTGGAACAATACCCATTCATGGGGTTTTCGCATTTATATATGATAACACTGTTTTGCATTCCATTTAAGCTTTGAAATCTCAATTTTTGCTCTTAAATTGCGTTTTCAGATTTGAAGGGTTCTTGGTTCTTGGTTCTGATTTTTGTGATTTCAGTTTTGAAGTGTTTAATTACTCATTTCCATGTCTAGCTAAATTCGTGTATTGACTCCTTGATGAAAAATGCAATGAAGCTTTGAGGTTGTGCTTGTTTTGTGAAATCTGCCATGTTTTTGTTCTGAATTCGTGGAATGCATGTGGTGAATCTGTCAATGCTTAATTTACAGAGTAATTGCATGTGTTTTGTTTAAGATACGTTCATGCTTAATGTATGTAGCTTGGCTGTCACGAATTTAAGGATGTGTGCATTGCTTAATTGCATAATGAAGCTAGATTGTAATTTTCGCTTAGTGAATTATTATCTAGTGGATTGAGACAAGGCAGGGTTGGTGTTAATTTGGTGGCCTATGATAAGTGAAATTGCGTTTGAATCAGGGATGTCAATACGGTTTTAGTCACTGTAGCATTTAAATTAATCTATTGATTAGCATTCTGAATCTGTCTGCCAACCCCCCTCCCCCCTGTGTTTTATTGTTGTGTTCATCTGGAAAATTGGCTTTGAATGAAAATATTGGTCGTTGGGAGACGACTTGGTTCACTTTCATGTACTGCATTTAATATGTTTTAATTTGGTGGGGTACGGCATCTATCAAATTTGGCGCCGTTGCCGGGGACCAATCGTTTTGTTCAAAGTAAAATTTTCAGTGTGTTTGTGTTCTGTGTTTTGGTGTGTGTGTAGTTCAAGTGTGGTTGAGTTGGTATATGTTCATTGTGATGTTAATGTTGTGTTAAGTCCAGTGTCTGTTTCCATTCCTGTGTGTTTCTGTTTAGTGTAGTGAATAGTGTCGCGGCGCGCATGAATAGTGTCATTTGTAGTATTGAATAGTGTTTGAATAGTGTCCGAATCTGGCATTTAACTTCTGGATTTTTGTTTTGGTAGCTACGGAGCTTGTTTTAACTTGAAATTTTTTTTCCCACTTCTAAGACGTTGAACTTGATAGGAAAAATAGCTAGAGCAATTGGTATGGTCTGAGTTAAGAGATTCAAAAAAATTTTGGACTGATTTTAAGTGAAACTTCAAAGGACCATAACTTTTGCTCTGGTTATCAGGTTTTTATCTTCTCCCACGCGCATGAACTAACCCCTAAACAGAATCTCTGCCGTCACCTTTGGAGCAAACCACTGCCATTGACGGCCAAAAAAAGGGCCTGGAAAATCAAATTGCCGCTTGCGAAGCCGCCGTCGCGAGCCACCTACGCGAACACAACCAGATCGGTGTTGCGAGCCACCTCCGCTGCGACGAAACCAGAGCCAGCAGGTGTCTCGCGAAACCAGGCTGCCACGACGAACCACCACACGTTGACGAAGCCACGCGTTGCAGAACCACTGCGAATCAGATCGACGACGAGGGCACTTTCTAACGCGAAATCCCCATCACTGCGGCGCCGGCCACGACGCAGCCACCTGCGACGAAAAAAGCTGCCTGGAGAAGACGCAAAACCAGACACGAACACACCTACATTGCGAGAATCCTCCACCGCATTTCCAAACAGAACCGCAGGCCACCGTGACAGAAATCGATGTCGATTGCGCCAATGCGACAGCCACCACGGTACCTGCAAAAAACCAGACCAGACAGACCCCCGCGAAGCAACTGATGAGTCATTATTTTCTTCAATTCCACTAGCCTTTGTGCACCCATTAGACAGTTGATTAGTGCTTAATTGTTCATCATTAGAGTGTTTTTCATCTGTTGGGCTTTATTGGGCCACTGTTTCGAATTTGGACTAATTTCACATTATTTGGCCTAATTTTTGTTTTTAATTATTTTTAGGTATTTGGGTGAAGCAATTTTGGAGCTTGGACATTAATATTTAGTTGAAGAAACTTTCCACATCGTTGCCACATCATTTCCATGTCATTTCCACGTCAGCAAAGTCAATGGGTCAACATTTGAGGCCCATAGTGGCATTTTTGTAATTCTGCGGCTTATAATGGCAGTTTTGTAATTCTGAGTGGCATGGGTGATATGACCACGAATTAGGTCTGCATGAGAAGAAGGCAGCCGCCCATTCATCTTCAACCTCTCTTCAAAACCTCCATTTTCGTTCTCCAAGCTTCCATGGACGTCCCCCTTGCGGTTTTTCACGTTTTTGGCTCATTTTTACCGTTTTTATGCATATTTGACAGCACCCATTGAGGGTTTTACGTTTGGAATTCGTTTTCTTGGTTGGGCAGTTCGGTTTGTGGATTTTATTGACTTGGAACAATACCCATTCATGGGGTTTTCGCATTTATATATGATAACACTGTTTTGCATTCCATTTAAGCTTTGAAATCTCAATTTTTGCTCTTAAATTGCGTTTTCAGATTTGAAGGGTTCTTGGTTCTGGGTTCTGATTTTTGTGATTTCAGTTTTGAAGTGTTTAATTACTCATTTCCATGTCTAGCTAAATTCGTGTATTGACTCCTTGATGAAAAATGCAATGAAGCTTTGAGGTTGTGCTTGTTTTGTGAAATCTGCCATGTTTTTGTTCTGAATTCGTGGAATGCATGTGGTGAATCTGTCAATGCTTAATTTACAGAGTAATTGCATGTGT
Source organism: Vigna unguiculata (assembly GCF_037176805.1). NCBI lineage: Eukaryota > Viridiplantae > Streptophyta > Magnoliopsida > Fabales > Fabaceae > Vigna > Vigna unguiculata. The sequence continues at coordinate 36,378,535 of NC_140792.1, read as the reverse complement.
TTTGTTTAAGATACGTTCATGCTTAATGTATGTAGCTTGGGTGTCACGAATTTAAGGATGTGTGCATTGCTTAATTGCATAATGAAGCTAGATTGTAATTTTCGCTTAGTGAATTATTATCTAGTTGATTGAGACAAGGCAGGGTTGGTGTTATTTTGGTGGCCTATGATAAGTGAAATTGCGTTTGAATCAGGGATGTCAATACGGTTTTAGTCACTGTAGCATTTAAATTAATCTATTGATTAGCATTCTGAATCTGTCTGCCAACCCCCCTCCCCCCTGTGTTTTATTGTTGTGTTCATCTGGAAAATTGGCTTTGAATGAAAATATTGGTCGTTGGGAGACGACTTGGTTCACTTTCATGTACTGCATTTAATATGTTTTAATTTGGTGGGGTACGGCCTCTATCAAATTTGGCGCCGTTGCCGGGGACCAATCGTTTCGTTCAAAGTAAAATTTTCAGTGTGTTTGTGTTCTGTGTTTTGGTGTGTGTTTAGTTCAAGTGTGGTTGAGTTGGTATATGTTCATTGTGATGTTAATGTTGTGTTAAGTTCAGTGTCTGTTTCCATTCCTGTGTGTTTCAGTTTAGTGTAGTGAATAATGTTGCGGCGCGCTTGAATAGTGTCATTTGTAGTAGTGAATAGTGTTTGAATAGTGTCCGAATCTGGCATTTAACTTCTGGATTTTTGTTTTGGTAGCTACGGAGCTTGTTTTAACTTGAAATTTTTTTTCCCCACTTCTAAGACGTTGAACTTGATAGGAAAAATAGCTAAAGCAATTGGTATGGTCTGAGTTAAGAGATTCAAAAAAATTTTGGACTGATTTTAAGTGAAACTTCAAAGGACCATAACTTTTGCTCTGGTTATCAGGTTTTTATCTTCTTCCACGCGCATGAACTAACCCCTAAACGAAATCTCTGCCGGCACACTTTAGAGCAAACCACAGCCATTGACGGCCAAAAAAAGGGCCTGGAAAATCAAATTGCCGCTTGCGAAGCCGCCGTCACGAACCAGATCGCCGCTGTCGCGAGCCACTTACGCGAACACAACCAGATCGGTGTTGCGAGCCACCTCCGCTGCGACGAAACCAGAGCCAGCAGATGTCTCGCGAAACCAGGCTGCCACGACGAACCACCACACGTTGACGAAGCCACGCGTTGCAGAACCAATGCGAATCAGATCGACGACGAGGGCACTTTCTGACGCGAAATCCCCATCACTGCGGCGCCGGCCACCACGCAGCCACCTGCGATGAAAAAAGCTGCCTGGAGAAGATGCAAAACCAGACGCGAACACACCTACATTGCGAGAATCCTCCACCGCCGTTTCAAATAGAACCGCAGGCCACCGTGACAGAAATCGATGTCGATTGCGCCAATGCGACAGCCACCACGGTACCTGCAAAAAACCAGACCAGACAGACCCCCGCGAAGCAACTGATGAGTCATTATTTTCTTCAATTCCACTAGCCTTTGTGCACCCATTAGACAGTTGATTAGTGCTTAATTGTTCATCATTAGATTTTTTTTCATCTGTTGGGCTTTATTGGGCCACTGTTTCGAATTTGGACTAATTTCACATTATTTGGCCTAATTTTTGTTTTTAATTATTTTTAGGTATTTGGGTGAAGCAATTTTGGAGCTTGGACATTAATATTTAGTTGAAGAAACTTTCCACATCGTTGCCACATCATTTCCATGTCATTTCCACGTCAGCAAAGTCAATGGGTCAACATTTGAGGCCCATAGTGGCATTTTTGTAATTCTGCGGCTTATAATGGCAGTTTTGTAATTCTGAGTGGCATGGGTGATATGACCACGAATTAGGTCTGCATGAGAAGAAGGCAGCCGCCCATTCATCTTCAACCTCTCTTCAAAACCTCCATTTTCGTTCTCCAAGCTTCCATGGACGTCCCCCTTGCGGTTTTTCACGTTTTTGGCTCATTTTTACCGTTTTTATGCATATTTGACAACACCCATTGAGGGTTTTACGTTTGGAATTCGTTTTCTTGGTTGGGCAGTTCGGTTTGTGGATTTTATTGACTTGGAACAATACCCATTCATGGGGTTTTCGCATTTATATATGATAACACTGTTTTGCATTTCATTTAAGCTTTGAAATCTCAATTTTTGCTCTTAAATTGTGTTTTCAGATTTGAAGGGTTCTTGGTTCTTGGTTCTGATTTTTGTGATTTCAGTTTTGAAGTGTTTAATTACTCATTTCCATGTCTAGCTAAATTCGTGTATTGACTCCTTGATGAAAAATGCAATGAAGCTTTGAGGTTGTGCTTGTTTTGTGAAATCTGCCATGTTTTTGTTCTGAATTCGTGGAATGCATGTGGTGAATCTATCAATGCTTAATTTACAGAGTAATTGCATGTGTTTTGTTTAAGATACGTTCATGCTTAATGTATGTAGCTTGGGTGTCACGAATTTAAGGATGTGTGCATTGCTTAATTGCATAATGAAGCTAGATTGTAATTTTCGCTTAGTGAATTATTATCTAGTGGATTGAGACAAGGCAGGGTTGGTGTTAATTTGGTGGCCTATGATAAGTGAAATTGCGTTTGAATCAGGGATGTCAATACGGTTTTAGTCACTGTAGCATTTAAATTAATCTATTGATTAGCATTCTGAATCTGTCTGCCAACCCCCCTCCCCCCTGTGTTTTATTGTTGTGTTCATCTGGAAAATTGGCTTTGAATGAAAATATTGGTCGTTGGGAGACGACTTGGTTCACTTTCATGTACTGCATTTAATATGTTTTAATTTGGTGGGGTACGACCTCTATCAAATTTGGCGCCGTTGCCGGGGACCAATCGTTTCGTTCAAAGTAAAATTTTCAGTGTGTTTGTGTTCTGTGTTTTGGTGTGTGTGTGTAGTTCAAGTGTGGTTGAGTTGGTATATGTTCATTGTGATGTTAATGTTGTGTTAAGTTCAGTGTCTGTTTCCATTCCTGTGTGTTTCAGTTTAGTGTAGTGAATAATGTCGCGGCGCGCTTGAATAGTGTCATTTGTAGTAGTGAATAGTGTTTGAATTGTGTCTGAATGTGGCATTTAACTTCTGGATTTTTGTTTTGGTAGCTACGGAGCTTGTTTTAACTTGAAATTTTTTTTCCCCACTTCTAAGACGTTGAACTTGATAGGAAAAATAGCTAAAGCAATTGGTATGGTCTGAGTTAAGAGATTCAAAAAAATTTTGGACTGATTTTAAGTGAAACTTCAAAGGACCATAACTTTTGCTCTGGTTATCAGGTTTTTATCTTCTTCCACGCGCATGAACTAACCCCTAAACGGAATCTCTGCCGGCACACTTTAGAGCAAACCACAGCCATTTACGGCCAAAAAAGGGCCTGGAAAATCAAATTGCCGCTTGCGAAGCCGCCGTCCCGAACCAGATGGCCGCCGTCGCGAGCCACCTACGCGAACACAACCAGATCGGTGTTGCGAGCCACCTCCGCTGCGATGAAACCAGAGCCAGCAGATGTCTCGCGAAACCAGGCTGCCACGACGAACCACCACACGTTGACGAATCCACGCGTTGCAGAACCAATGCGAATCAGATCGACGACGAGGGCACTTTCTGACGCGAAATCCCCATCACTGCGGCGCCGGCCACCACGCAGCCACCTGCGACGAAAAAAGCTGCCTGGAGAAGACGCAAAACCAGACGCGAACACATCTACATTGCGAGAATCCTCCACCGCCGTTCCAAACAGAACCGCAGGCCACCGTGACAGAAATCGATGTCGATTGCGCCAATGCGACAGCCACCACGGTACCTGCAAAAAACCAGACCAGACAGACCCCCGCGAAGCAACTGATGAGTCATTATTTTCTTCAATTCCACTAGCCTTTGTGCACCCATTAGACAGTTGATTAGTGCTTAATTGTTCATCATTAGAGTGTTTTTCATCTGTTGGGCTTTATTGGGCCACTGTTTCGAATTTGGACTAATTTCACATTATTTGGCCTAATTTTTGTTTTTAATTATTTTTAGGTATTTGGGTGAAGCAATTTTGGAGCTTGGACATTAATATTTAGTTGAAGAAACTTTCCACATCGTTGCCACATCATTTCCATGTCATTTCCACGTCAGCAAAGTCAATGGGTCAACATTTGAGGCCCATAGTGGCATTTTTGTAATTCTGCGGCTTATAATGGCAGTTTTGTAATTCTGAGTGGCATGGGTGATATGACCACGAATTAGGTCTGCATGAGAAGAAGGCACCCGCCCATTCATCTTCAACCTCTCTTCAAAACCTCCATTTTCGTTCTCCAAGCTTCCATGGACGTCCCCCTTGCGGTTTTTCACGTTTTTGGCTCATTTTTACCGTTTTTATGCATATTTGACAGCACCCATTGAGGGTTTTACGTTTGGAATTCGTTTTCTTGGTTGGGCAGTTCGGTTTGTGGATTTTATTGACTTGGAACAATACCCATTCATGGGGTTTTCGCATTTATATATGATAACACTGTTTTGCATTCCATTTAAGCTTTGAAATCTCAATTTTTGCTCTTAAATTGCGTTTTCAGATTTGAAGGGTTCTTGGTTCTGGGTTCTGATTTTTGTGATTTCAGTTTTGAAGTGTTTAATTACTCATTTCCATGTCTAGCTAAATTCGTGTATTGACTCCTTGATGAAAAATGCAATGAAGCTTTGAGGTTGTGCTTGTTTTGTGAAATCTGCCATGTTTTTGTTCTGAATTCGTGGAATGCATGTGGTGAATCTGTCAATGCTTAATTTACAGAGTAATTGCATGTGTTTTGTTTAAGATACGTTCATGCTTAATGTATGTAGCTTGGGTGTCACGAATTTAAGGATGTGTGCATTGCTTAATTGCATAATGAAGCTAGATTGTAATTTTCGCTTAGTGAATTATTATCTAGTTGATTGAGACAAGGCAGGGTTGGTGTTATTTTGGTGGCCTATGATAAGTGAAATTGCGTTTGAATCAGGGATGTCAATACGGTTTTAGTCACTGTAGCATTTAAATTAATCTATTGATTAGCATTCTGAATCTGTCTGCCAACCCCCCTCCCCCCTGTGTTTTATTGTTGTGTTCATCTGGAAAATTGGCTTTGAATGAAAATATTGGTCGTTGGGAGACGACTTGGTTCACTTTCATGTACTGCATTTAATATGTTTTAATTTGGTGGGGTACGGCCTCTATCAAATTTGGCGCCGTTGCCGGGGACCAATCGTTTCGTTCAAAGTAAAATTTTCAGTGTGTTTGTGTTCTGTGTTTTGGTGTGTGTGTAGTTCAAGTGTGGTTGAGTTGGTATATGTTCATTGTGATGTTAATGTTGTGTTAAGTTCAGTGTCTGTTTCCATTCCTGTGTGTTTCTGTTTAGTGTAGTGAATAATGTCGTGGCGCGCTTGAATAGTGTCATTTGTAGTAGTGAATAGTGTTTGAATAGTGTCCGAATCTAGCATTTAACTTCTGGATTTTTGTTTTGGTAGCTACGGAGCTTCTTTTAACTTGAAATTTTTTTTCCCCACTTCTAAGACGTTGAACTTGATAGGAAAAATAGCTAAAGCAATTGGTATGGTCTGAGTTAAGAGATTCAAAAAAATTTTGGACTGATTTTAGGTGAAACTTCAAAGGACCATAACTTTTGCTCTGGTTATCAGGTTTTTATCTTCTCCCACGCGCATGAACTAACCCCTAAACGGAATCTCTGCCGGCACACTTTAGAGCAAACCACAGCCATTGACGGCCAAAAAAAGGGCCTGGAAAATCAAATTGCCGCTTGCGAAGCCGCCGTCCCTAACCAGATGGCCGCCGTCGCGAGCCACCTACGCGAACACAACCAGATCGGTGTTGCGAGCCACCTCCGCTGCGTCGAAACCAGAGCCAGCAGATGTCTCGCGAAACCAGGCTGCCACGACGAACCACCACACGTTGACGAAGCCACGCATTGCAGAACCAATGCGAATCAGATCGACGACGAGGGCACTTTCTGACGCGAAATCCCCATCACTGCGGCGCCGGCCACCACGCAGCCACCTGCGACGAAAAAAGCTGCCTGGAGAAGACGCAAACCCAGACGCCAACACACCTACATTGCGAGAATCTTCCACTTCCGTTCGAAACAGAACCGCAGGCCACCGTGACAGAAATCGATGTCGATTGCGCCAATGCGACAGCCACCACGGTACCTGCAAAAAACCAGACCAGACAGACCCCCGCGAAGCAACTGATGAGTCATTATTTTCTTCAATTCCACTAGCCTTTGTGCACCCATTAGACAGTTGATTAGTGCTTAATTGTTCATCATTAGAGTGTTTTTCATCTGTTGGGCTTTATTGGGCCACTGTTCCGAATTTGGACTAATTTCACATTATTTGGCCTAATTTTTGTTTTTAATTATTTTTAGGTATTTGGGTGAACAATTTTGGAGCTTGGACATTAATATTTAGTTGAAGAAACTTTCCACATCATTGCCACATCATTTCCATGTCATTTCCACGTCAGCAAAGTCATTGGGTCAACATTTGAGGCCCATAGTGGCATTTTTGTAATTCTGCGGCTTATAATGGCAGTTTTGTAATTCTGAGTGGCATGGGTGATATGACCACGAATTAGGTCTGCATGAGAAGAAGGCAGCCGCTCATTCATCTTCAACCTCTCTTCAAAACCTCCATTTTCGTTCTCCAAGCTTCCATGGACGTCCCCCTTGCGGTTTTTCACGTTTTTGGCTCATTTTTACCGTTTTTATGCATATTTGACAGCACCCATTGAGGGTTTTACGTTTGGAATTCGTTTTCTTGGTTGGGCAGTTCGGTTTGTGGATTTTATTGACTTGGAACAATACCCATTCATGGGGTTTTCGCATTTATATATGATAACACTGTTTTGCATTCCATTTAAGCTTTGAAATCTCAATTTTTGCCCTTAAATTGCGTTTTCAGATTTGAAGGGTTCTTGGTTCTTGGTTCTGATTTTTGTGATTTCAGTTTTGAAGTTTTTAATTACTCATTTCCATGTCTAGCTAAATTCGTGTATTGACTCCTTGATGAAAAATGCAATGAAGCTTTGAGGTTGTGCTTGTTTTGTGAAATCTGCCATGTTTTTGTTCTGAATTCGTGGAATGCATGTGGTGAATCTGTCAATGCTTAATTTACAGAGTAATTGCATGTGTTTTGTTTAAGATACGTTCATGCTTAATGTTTGTAGCTTGGCTGTCACGAATTTAAGGATGTGTGCATTGCTTAATTGCATAATGAAGCTAGATTGTAATTTTCGCTTAGTGAATTATTATCTAGTGGATTGAGACAAGGCAGGGTTGGTGTTAATTTGGTGGCCTATGATAAGTGAAATTGCGTTTGAATCAGGGATGTCAATACGGTTTTAGTCACTGTAGCATTTAAATTAATCTATTGATTAGCATTCTGAATCTGTCTGCCAACCCCCCTCCCCCCTGTGTTTTATTGTTGTGTTCATCTGGAAAATTGGCTTTGAATGAAAATATTGGTCGTTGGGAGACGACTTGGTTCACTTTCATGTACTGCATTTAATATGTTTTAATTTGGTGGGGTACGGCCTTTATCAAATTTGGCGCCGTTGCCGGGGACCAATCGTTTCGTTCAAAGTAAAATTTTCAGTGTGTTTGTGTTCTGTGTTTTGGTGTGTGTGTAGTTCAAGTGTGGTTGAGTTGGTATATGTTCATTGTGATGTTAATGTTGTGTTAAGTTCAGTGTCTGTTTACATTCCTGTGTGTTTCTGTTTAGTGTAGTGAATAGTGTCGCGGCGCGCATGAATAGTGTCATTTGTAGTAGTGAATAGTGTTTGAATAGTGTCCGAATCTGGCATTTAACTTCTGGATTTTTGTTTTGGTAGCTACGGAGCTTGTTTTAACTTGAAATTTTTTTTCCCCACTTCTAAGACGTTGAACTTGATAGGAAAAATAGCTAGTGCAATTGGTATGGTCTGAGTTAAGAGATTCAAAAAAATTTTGGACTGATTTTAAGTGAAACTTCAAAGGACCATAACTTTTGCTCTCAGGTTTTTATCTTCTCCCACGCGCATGAACTAACCCCTAAACGGAATCTCTGCCGGCACACTTTAGAGCAAACCACAGCCATTGACGGCCAAAAAAAGGGCCTGGAAAATCAAATTGCCGCTTGCGAAGCCGCCGTCCCGAACCAGATCGCCGCCGTCGCGAGCCACCTACGCGAACACAACCAGATCGGTGTTGCGAGCCACCTCCGCTGCGACGAAACCAGAGCCAGCAGCTGTCTCGCGAAACCAGGCTACCACGACGAACCACCACACGTTGACGAAGCCACGCGTTGCAGAACCACTGCGAATCAGATCGACGACGAGGGCACTTTCTGACGCGAAATCCCCATCACTGCGGCGCCGGCCACCACGCAGCCACCTGCGACGAAAAAAGCTGCCTGGAGAAGACGCGAAACCAGACGCGAACACACCTACATTGCGAGAATCCTCCACCTCCGTTCCAAACAGAACCGCAGGCCACCGTGACAGAAATCGATGTCGATTGCGCCAATGCGACAGCCACCACGGTACCTGCAAAAAACCAGACCAGACAGACCCCCGCGAAGCAACTGATGAGTCATTATTTTCTTCTATTCCACTAGCCTTTGTGCACCCATTAGACAGTTGATTAGTGCTTAATTGTTCATCATTAGAGTGTTTTTCATCTGTTGGGCTTTATTGGGCCACTATTCCGAATTTGGACTAATTTCACATTATTTGGCCTAATTTTTGTTTTTAATTATTTTTAGGTATTTGGGTGAAGCAATTTTGGAGCTTGGACATTAATATTTAGTTGAAGAAACTTTCCACATCATTGCCACATCATTTCCATGTCATTTCCACGTCAGCAAAGTCATTGGGTCAACATTTGAGGCCCATAGTGGCATTTTTGTAATTCTGCGGCTTATAATGGCAGTTTTGTAATTCTGAGTGGCATGGGTGATATGACCACGAATTAGGTCTGCATGAGAAGAAGGCAGCCGCTCATTCATCTTCAACCTCTCTTCAAAACCTCCATTTTCGTTCTCCAAGCTTCCATGGACGTCCCCCTTGCGGTTTTTCACGTTTTTGGCTCATTTTTACCGTTTTTATGCATATTTGACAGCACCCATTGAGGGTTTTACGTTTGGAATTCGTTTTCTTGGTTGGGCAGTTCGGTTTGTGGATTTTATTGACTTGGAACAATACCCATTCATGGGGTTTTTGCATTTATATATGATAACACTGTTTTGCATTCCATTTAAGCTTTGAAATCTCAATTTTTGCTCTTAAATTGCGTTTTCAGATTTGAAGGGTTCTTGGTTCTTGGTTCTGATTTTTGTGATTTCAGTTTTGAAGTGTTTAATTACTCATTTCCATGTCTAGCTAAATTCGTGTATTGACTCCTTGATGAAAACTGCAATGAAGCTTTGAGGTTCTGCTTGTTTTGTGAAATCTGCCATGTTTTTGTTCTGAATTCGTGGAATGCATGTGGTGAATCTGTCAATGCTTAACTTACAGAGTAATTGCATGTGTTTTGTTTAAGATACGTTCATGCTTAATGTATGTAGCTTGGCTGTCACGAATTTAAGGATGTGTGCATTGCTTAATTGCATAATGAAGCTAGATTGTAATTTTCGCTTAGTGAATTATTATCTAGTGGATTGAGACAAGGCAGGGTTGGTGTTAATTTGGTGGCCTATGATAAGTGAAATTGCGTTTGAATCAGGGATGTCAATACGGTTTTAGTCACTGTAGCATTTAAATTAATCTATTGATTAGCATTCTGAATCTGTCTGCCAACCCCCCTCCCCCCTGTGTTTTATTGTTGTGTTCATCTGGAAAATTGGCTTTGAATGAAAATATTGGTCGTTGGGAGACGACTTGGTTCACTTTCATGTACTGCATTTAATATGTTTTAATTTGGTGGGGTACGGCCTTTATCAAATTTGGCGCCGTTGCCGGGGACCAATCGTTTCGTTCAAAGTAAAATTTTCAGTGTGTTTGTGTTCTGTGTTTTGGTGTGTGTGTAGTTCAAGTGTGGTTGAGTTGGTATATGTTCATTGTGATGTTAATGTTGTGTTAAGTTCAGTGTCTGTTTACATTCCTGTGTGTTTCTGTTTAGTGTAGTGAATAGTGTCGCGGCGCGCATGAATAGTGTCATTTGTAGTAGTGAATAGTGTTTGAATAGTGTCCGAATCTGGCATTTAACTTCTGGATTTTTGTTTTGGTAGCTACGGAGCTTGTTTTAACTTGAAATTTTTTTCCCCACTTCTAAGACGTTGAACTTGATAGGAAAAATAGCTAGTGCAATTGGTATGGTCTGAGTTAAGAGATTCAAAAAAATTTTGGACTGATTTTAAGTGAAACTTCAAAGGACCATAACTTTTGCTCTCAGGTTTTTATCTTCTCCCACGCGCATGAACTAACCCCTAAACGGAATCTCTGCCGGCACACTTTAGAGCAAACCACAGCCATTGACGGCCAAAAAAAGGGCCTGGAAAATCAAATTGCCGCTTGCGAAGCCGCCGTCCCGAACCAGATCGCCGCCGTCGCGAGCCACCTACGCGAACACAACCAGATCGGTGTTGCGAGCCACCTCCGCTGCGACGAAACCAGAGCCAGCAGCTGTCTCGCGAAACCAGGCTACCACGACGAACCACCACACGTTGACGAAGCCACGCGTTGCAGAACCACTGCGAATCAGATCGACGACGAGGGCACTTTCTGACGCGAAATCCCCATCACTGCGGCGCCGGCCACCACGCAGCCACCTGCGACGAAAAAAGCTGCCTGGAGAAGACGCGAAACCAGACGCGAACACACCTACATTGCGAGAATCCTCCACCTCCGTTCCAAACAGAACCGCAGGCCACCGTGACAGAAATCGATGTCGATTGCGCCAATGCGACAGCCACCACGGTACCTGCAAAAAACCAGACCAGACAGACCCCCGCGAAGCAACTGATGAGTCATTATTTTCTTCTATTCCACTAGCCTTTGTGCACCCATTAGACAGTTGATTAATGCTTAATTGTTCATCATTAGAGTGTTTTTCATCTGTTGGGCTTTATTGGGCCACTGTTCCGAATTTGGACTAATTTCACATTATTTGGCCTAATTTTTGTTTTTAATTATTTTTAGGTATTTGGGTGAAGCAATTTTGGAGCTTGGACATTAATATTTAGTTGAAGAAACTTTCCACATCATTGCCACATCATTTCCATGTCATTTCCACGTCAGCAAAGTCATTGGGTCAACATTTGAGGCCCATAGTGGCATTTTTGTAATTCTGCGGCTTATAATGGCAGTTTTGTAATTCTGAGTGGCATGGGTGATATGACCACGAATTAGGTCTGCATGAGAAGAAGGCAGCCGCTCATTCATCTTCAACCTCTCTTCAAAACCTCCATTTTCGTTCTCCAAGCTTCCATGGACGTCCCCCCTTGCGGTTTTTCACGTTTTTGGCTCATTTTTACCGTTTTTATGCATATTTGACAGCACCCATTGAGGGTTTTACGTTTGGAATTCGTTTTCTTGGTTGGGCAGTTCGGTTTGTGGATTTTATTGACTTGGAACAATACCCATTCATGGGGTTTTTGCATTTATATATGATAACACTGTTTTGCATTCCATTTAAGCTTTGAAATCTCAATTTTTGCTCTTAAATTGCGTTTTCAGATTTGAAGGGTTCTTGGTTCTTGGTTCTGATTTTTGTGATTTCAGTTTTGAAGTGTTTAATTACTCATTTCCATGTCTAGCTAAATTCGTGTATTGACTCCTTGATGAAAACTGCAATGAAGCTTTGAGGTTCTGCTTGTTTTGTGAAATCTGCCATGTTTTTGTTCTGAATTCGTGGAATGCATGTGGTGAATCTGTCAATGCTTAACTTACAGAGTAATTGCATGTGTTTTGTTTAAGATACGTTCATGCTTAATGTATGTAGCTTGGCTGTCACGAATTTAAGGATGTGTGCATTGCTTAATTGCATAATGAAGCTAGATTGCAATTTTCGCTTAGTGAATTATTATCTAGTGGATTGAGACAAGGCAGGGTTGGTGTTAATTTGGTGGCCTATGATAAGTGAAATTGCGTTTGAATCAGGGATGTCAATACGGTTTTAGTCACTGTAGCATTTAAATTAATCTATTGATTAGCATTCTGAATCTGTCTGCCAACCCCCCTCCCCCCTGTGTTTTATTGTTGTGTTCATCTGGAAAATTGGCTTTGAATGAAAATATTGGTCGTTGGGAGACGACTTGGTTCACTTTCATGTACTGCATTTAATATGTTTTAATTTGGTGGGGTACGGCCTTTATCAAATTTGGCGCCGTTGCCGGGGACCAATCGTTTCGTTCAAAGTAAAATTTTCAGTGTGTTTGTGTTCTGTGTTTTGGTGTGTGTGTAGTTCAAGTGTGGTTGAGTTGGTATATGTTCATTGTGATGTTAATGTTGTGTTAAGTTCAGTGTCTGTTCCCATTCCTGTGTGTTTCTGTTTAGTGTAGTGAATAGTGTCGCGGCGCGCATGAATAGTGTCATTTGTAGTAGTGAATAGTGTTTGAATAGTGTCCGAATCTGGCATTTAACTTCTGGATTTTTGTTTTGGTAGCTACGGAGCTTTTTTTAACTTGAAATTTTTTTTCCCCACTTCTAAGACGTTGAACTTGATAGGAAAAATAGCTAGAGCAATTGGTATGGTCTGAGTTAAGAGATTCAAAAAAATTTTGGACTGATTTTAAGTGAAACTTCAAAGGACCATAACTTTTGCTCTCAGGTTTTTATCTTCTCCCACGCGCATGAACTAACCCCTAAACGGAATCTCTGCCGGCACACTTTAGAGCAAACCACAGCCATTGACGGCCAAAAAAAGGGCCTGGAAAATCAAATTGTCGCTTGCGAAGCCGCCGTCCCGAACCAGATGGCCGCCGTCGCGAGCCACCTACGCGAACACAACCAGATCGGTGTTGCGAGCCACCTCCGCTGCGACGAAACCAGAGCCAGCAGATGTCTCGAGAAACCAGGCTGCCACGACGAACCACCACACGTTGACGAAGCCACGCGTTGCAGAACCACTGCGAATCAGATCGACGACGAGGGCACTTTCTGACGCGAAATCCCCATCACTGCGGCGCCGGGCACCACGCAGCCACCTGCGACGAAAAAAGCTGCCTGGAAAAGACGCGAAACCAGACGCGAACACACCTACATTGCGAGAATCCTCCACCTTCGTTCCAAACAGAACCGCAGGCCACCGTGACAGAAATCGATGTCGATTGCGCCAATGCGACAGCCACCACGGTACCTGCAAAAAACCAGACCAGACAGACCCCCGCGAAGCAACTGATGAGTCATTATTTTCTTCTATTCCACTAGCCTTTGTGCACCCATTAGACAGTTGATTAGTGCTTAATTGTTCATCATTAGAGTGTTTTTCATCTGTTGGGCTTTATTGGGCCACTGTTCCGAATTTGGACTAATTTCACATTATTTGGCCTAATTTTTGTTTTTAATTATTTTTAGGTATTTGGGTGAAGCAATTTTGGAGCTTGGACATTAATATTTAGTTGAAGAAACTTTCCACATCATTGCCACATCATTTCCATGTCATTTCCACGTCAGCAAAGTCAATGGGTCAACATTTGAGGCCCATAGTGGCATTTTTGTAATTCTGCGGCTTATAATGGCAGTTTTGTAATTCTGAGTGGCATGGGTGATATGACCACGAATTAGGTCTGCATGAGAAGAAGGCAGCCGCTCATTCATCTTCAACCTCTCTTCAAAACCTCCATTTTCGTTCTCCAAGCTTCCATGGACATCCCCCTTGCGGTTTTTCACGTTTTTGGCTCATTTTTACCGTTTTTATGCATATTTGACAGCACCCATTGAGGGTTTTACGTTTGGAATTCGTTTTCTTGGTTGGGCAGTTCGGTTTGTAGATTTTATTGACTTGGAACAATACCCATTCATGGGGTTTTCGCATTTATATATGATAACACTGTTTTGCATTCCATTTAAGCTTTGAAATCTCAATTTTTGCTCTTAAATTGCGTTTTCAGATTTGAAGGGTTCTTGGTTCTTGGTTCTGATTTTTGTGATTTCAGTTTTGAAGTGTTTAATTACTCATTTCCATGTCTAGCTAAATTCGTGTATTGACTCCTTGATGAAAAATGCAATGAAGCTTTGAGGTTCTGCTTGTTTTGTGAAATCTGCCATGTTTTTGTTCTGAATTCGTGGAATGCATGTGGTGAATCTGTCAATGCTTAATTTACAGAGTAATTGCATGTGTTTTGTTTAAGATACGTTCATGCTTAATGTATGTAGCTTGGCTGTCACGAATTTAAGGATGTGTGCATTGCTTAATTGCATAATGAAGCTAGATTGTAATTTTCGCTTAGTGAATTATTATCTAGTGGATTGAGACAAGGCAGGGTTGGTGTTAATTTGGTGGCCTATGATAAGTGAAATTGCGTTTGAATCAGGGATGTCAATACGGTTTTAGTCACTGTAGCATTTAAATTAATCTATTGATTAGCATTCTGAATCTGTCTGCCAACCCCCCTCCCCCCTGTGTTTTATTGTTGTGTTCATCTGGAAAATTGGCTTTGAATGAAAATATTGGTCGTTGGGAGACGACTTGGTTCACTTTCATGTACTGCATTTAATATGTTTTAATTTGGTGGGGTACGGCCTCTATCAAATTTGGTGCCGTTGCCGGGGACCAATCGTTTCGTTCAAAGTAAAATTTTCAGTGTGTTTGTGTTCTGTGTTTTGGTGTGTGTGTAGTTCAAGTGTGGTTGAGTTGGTATATGTTCATTGTGATGTTAATGTTGTGTTAAGTTCAGTGTCTGTTCCCATTCCTGTGTGTTTCTGTTTAGTGTAGTGAATAGTGTCGCGGCGCGCATGAATAGTGTCATTTGTAGTAGTGAATAGTGTTTGAATAGTGTCCGAATCTGGCATTTAACTTCTGGATTTTTGTTTTGGTAGCTACGGAGCTTGTTTTAACTTGAAATTTTTTTTCCCCACTTCTAAGACGTTGAACTTGATAGGAAAAATAGCTAGAGCAATTGGTATGGTCTGAGTTAAGAGATTCAAAAAAATTTTGGACTGATTTTAAGTGAAACTTCAAAGGACCATAACTTTTGCTCTCAGGTTTTTATCTTCTCCCACGCGCATGAACTAACCCCTAAACGGAATCTCTGCCGGCACACTTTAGAGCAAACCACAGCCATTGAAGGCCAAAAAAAGGGCCTGGAAAATCAAATTGCCGCTTGCGAAGCCGCCGTCCCGAACCAGATCACCGCCGTCGCGAGCCACCTACGCGAACACAACCAGATCGATGTTGCGAGCCACCTCCGCTGCGACGAAACCAGAGCCAGCAGATGTCTCGCGAAACCAGGCTGCCACGACGAACCACCACACGTTGACGAAGCCACGCGTTGTAGAACCACTGCGAATCAGATCGACGACGAGGGCACTTTCTGACGCGAAATCCCCACCACTGCGGCGCCGGCCACCACGCAGCCACCTGCGACGAAAAAAGCTGCCTGGAGAAGACGCGAAACCAGACGCGAACACACCTACATTGCGAGAATCCTCCACCTCCGTTCCAAACAGAACCGCAGGCCACCGTGACAGAAATCGATGTCGATTGCGCCAATGCGACAGCCACCACGGTACCTGCAAAAAACCAGACCAGACAGACCCCCGCGAAGCAACTGATGAGTCATTATTTTCTTCTATTCCACTAGCCTTTGTGCACCCATTAGACAGTTGATTAGTGCTTAATTGTTCATCATTAGAGTGTTTTTCATCTGCTGGGCTTTATTGGGGCACTGTTCCGAATTTGGACTAATTTCACATTATTTGGCCTAATTTTTGTTTTTAATTATTTTTAGGTATTTGGGTGAAGCAATTTTGGAGCTTGGACATTAATATTTAGTTGAAGAAACTTTCCACATCATTGCCACATCATTTCCATGTCATTTCCACGTCAGCAAAGTCAATGGGTCAACATTTGAGGCCCATAGTGGCATTTTTGTAATTCTGTGGCTTATAATGGCAGTTTTGTAATTCTGAGTGGCATGGGTGATATGACCACGAATTAGGTCTGCATGAGAAGAAGGCAGCCGCTCATTCATCTTCAACCTCTCTTCAAAACCTCCATTTTCGTTCTCCAAGCTTCCATCGACGTCCCCCTTGCGGTTTTTCACGTTTTTGGCTCATTTTTACCGATTTTATGCATATTTGACAGCACCCATTGAGGGTTTTACGTTTGGAATTCGTTTTCTTGGTTGGGCAGTTCGGTTTGTGGATTTTATTGACTTGGAACAATACCCATTCATGGGGTTTTCGCATTTATATATGATAACACTGTTTTGCATTCCATTTAAGCTTTGAAATCTCAATTTTTGCTCTTAAATTGCGTTTTCAGATTTGAAGGGTTCTTGGTTCTTGGTTCTGATTTTTGTGATTTCAGTTTTGAAGTGTTTAATTACTCATTTCCATGTCTAGCTAAATTCGTGTATTGACTCCTTGATGAAAAATGCAATGAAGCTTTGAGGTTGTGCTTGTTTTGTGAAATCTGCCATGTTTTTGTTCTGAATTCGTGGAATGCATGTGGTGAATCTGTCAATGCTTAATTTACAGAGTAATTGCATGTGTTTTGTTTAAGATACGTTCATGCTTAATGTATGTAGCTTGGGTGTCACGAATTTAAGGATGTGTGCATTGCTTAATTGCATAATGAAGCTAGATTGTAATTTTCGCTTAGTGAATTATTATCTAGTGGATTGAGACAAGGCAGGGTTGGTGTTAATTTGGTGGCCTATGATAAGTGAAATTGCGTTTGAATCACGGATGTCAATACGGTTTTAGTCACTGTAGCATTTAAATTAATCTATTGATTAGCATTCTGAATCTGTCTGCCAACCCCCCTCCCCCCTATGTTTTATTGTTGTGTTCATCTGGAAAATTGGCTTTGAATGAAAATATTGGTCGTTGGGAGACGACTTGGTTCACTTTCATGTACTGCATTTAATATGTTTTAATTTGGTGGGGTACGGCCTTTATCAAATTTGGCGCCGTTGCCGGGGACCAATCGTTTCGTTCAAAGTAAAATTTTCAGTGTGTTTGTGTTCTGTGTTTTGGTGTGTGTGTAGTTCAAGTGTGGTTGAGTTGGTATATGTTCATTGTGATGTTAATGTTGTGTTAAGTTCAGTGTCTGTTTCCATTCCTGTGTGTTTCTGTTTAGTGTAGTGAATAGTGTCGCGGCGCGCATGAATAGTGTCATTTGTAGTAGTGAATAGTGTTTGAATAGTGTCCGAATCTGGCATTTAACTTCTGGATTTTTGTTTTGGTAGCTACGGAGCTTGTTTTAACTTGAAATTTTTTTTCCCCACTTCTAAGACGTTGAACTTGATAGGAAAAATAGCTAGAGCAATTGGTATGGTCTGAGTTAAGAGATTCAAAAAAATTTTGGACTGATTTTAAGTGAAACTTCAAAGGACCATAACTTTTGCTCTCAGGTTTTTATCTTCTCCCACGCGCATGAACTAACCCCTAAACGGAATCTCTGCCGGCACACTTTAGAGCAAACCACAGCCATTGAAGGCCAAAAAAAGGGCCTGGAAAATCAAATTGCCGCTTGCGAAGCCGCCGTCCCGAACCAGATCGCCGCCGTCGCGAGCCACCTACGCGAACACAACCAGATCGGTGTTGCGAGCCACCTCCGCTGCGACGAAACCAGAGCCAGCAGATGTCTCGCGAAACCAGGCTGCCACGACGAACCACCACACGTTGACGAAGCCACGCGTTGTAGAACCACTGCGAATCAGATCGACGACGAGGGCACTTTCTGACGCGAAATCCCCACCACTGCGGCGCCGGCCACCACGCAGCCACCTGCGACGAAAAAAGCTGCCTGGAGAAGACGCGAAACCAGACGCGAACACACCTACATTGCGAGAATCCTCCACCTCCGTTCCAAACAGAACTGCAGGCCACCGTGACAGAAATCGATGTCGATTGCGCCAATGCGACAGCCACCACGGTACCTGCAAAAAACCAGACCAGACAGACCCCCGCGAAGCAACTGATGAGTCATTATTTTCTTCTATTCCACTAGCCTTTGTGCACCCATTAGACAGTTGATTAGTGCTTAATTGTTCATCATTAGAGTGTTTTTCATCTGCTGGGCTTTATTGGGGCACTGTTCCGAATTTGGACTAATTTCACATTATTTGGCCTAATTTTTGTTTTTAATTATTTTTAGGTATTTGGGTGAAGCAATTTTGGAGCTTGGACATTAATATTTAGTTGAAGAAACTTTCCACATCATTGCCACATCATTTCCATGTCATTTCCACGTCAGCAAAGTCAATGGGTCAACATTTGAGGCCCATAGTGGCATTTTTGTAATTCTGTGGCTTATAATGGCAGTTTTGTAATTCTGAGTGGCATGGGTGATATGACCACGAATTAGGTCTGCATGAGAAGAAGGCAGCCGCTCATTCATCTTCAACCTCTCTTCAAAACCTCCATTTTCGTTCTCCAAGCTTCCATCGACGTCCCCCTTGCGGTTTTTCACGTTTTTGGCTCATTTTTACCGATTTTATGCATATTTGACAGCACCCATTGAGGGTTTTACGTTTGGAATTCGTTTTCTTGGTTGGGCAGTTCGGTTTGTGGATTTTATTGACTTGGAACAATACCCATTCATGGGGTTTTCGCATTTATATATGATAACACTGTTTTGCATTCCATTTAAGCTTTGAAATCTCAATTTTTGCTCTTAAATTACGTTTTCAGATTTGAAGGGTTCTTGGTTCTTGGTTCTGATTTTTGTGATTTCAGTTTTGAAGTGTTTAATTACTCATTTCCATGTCTAGCTAAATTCGTGTATTGACTCCTTGATGAAAAATGCAATGAAGCTTTGAGGTTGTGCTTGTTTTGTGAAATCTGCCATGTTTTTGTTCTGAATTCGTGGAATGCATGTGGTGAATCTGTCAATGCTTAATTTACAGAGTAATTGCATGTGTTTTGTTTAAGATACGTTCATGCTTAATGTATGTAGCTTGGGTGTCACGAATTTAAGGATGTGTGCATTGCTTAATTGCATAATGAAGCTAGATTGTAATTTTCGCTTAGTGAATTATTATCTAGTGGATTGAGACAAGGCAGGGTTGGTGTTAATTTGGTGGCCTATGATAAGTGAAATTGCGTTTGAATCACGGATGTCAATACGGTTTTAGTCACTGTAGCATTTAAATTAATCTATTGATTAGCATTCTGAATCTGTCTGCCAACCCCCCTCCCCCCTATGTTTTATTGTTGTGTTCATCTGGAAAATTGGCTTTGAATGAAAATATTGGTCGTTGGGAGACGACTTGGTTCACTTTCATGTACTGCATTTAATATGTTTTAATTTGGTGGGGTACGGCCTTTATCAAATTTGGCGCCGTTGCCGGGGACCAATCGTTTCGTTCAAAGTAAAATTTTCAGTGTGTTTGTGTTCTGTGTTTTGGTGTGTGTGTAGTTCAAGTGTGGTTGAGTTGGTATATGTTCATTGTGATGTTAATGTTGTGTTAAGTTCAGTGTCTGTTTCCATTCCTGTGTGTTTCTGTTTAGTGTAGTGAATAGTGTCGCGGCGCGCATGAATAGTGTCATTTGTAGTAGTGAATAGTGTTTGAATAGTGTCCGAATCTGGCATTTAACTTCTGGATTTTTGTTTTGGTAGCTACGGAGCTTGTTTTAACTTGAAATTTTTTTTCCCCACTTCTAAGACGTTGAACTTGATAGGAAAAATAGCTAGAGCAATTGGTATGGTCTGAGTTAAGAGATTCAAAAAAATTTTGGACTGATTTTAAGTGAAACTTCAAAGGACCATAACTTTTGCTCTCAGGTTTTTATCTTCTCCCACGCGCATGAACTAACCCCTAAACGGAATCTCTGCCGGCACACTTTAGAGCAAACCACAGCCATTGAAGGCCAAAAAAAGGGCCTGGAAAATCAAATTGCCGCTTGCGAAGCCGCCGTCCCGAACCAGATCGCCGCCGTCGCGAGCCACCTACGCGAACACAACCAGATCGGTGTTGCGAGCCACCTCCGCTGCGACGAAACCAGAGCCAGCAGATGTCTCGCGAAACCAGGCTGCCACGACGAACCACCACACGTTGATGAAGCCACGCGTTGCAGAACCACTGCGAATCAGATCGACGACGAGGGCACTTTCTGACGCGAAATCCCCACCACTGCGGCGCCGGCCACCACGCAGCCACCTGCGACGAAAAAAGCTGCCTGGAGAAGACGCAAAACCAGACGCCAACACACCTACATTGCGAGAATCTTCCACTTCCGTTCCAAACAGAACCGCAGGCCACCGTGACAGAAATCGATGTCGATTGCGCCAATGCGACAGCCACCACGGTACCTGCAAAAAACCAGACCAGACAGACCCCCGCGAAGCAACTGATGAGTCATTATTTTCTTCTATTCCACTAGCCTTTGTGCACCCATTAGACAGTTGATTAGTGCTTAATTGTTCATCATTAGAGTGTTTTTCATCTGCTGGGCTTTATTGGGGCACTGTTCCGAATTTGGACTAATTTCACATTATTTGGCCTAATTTTTGTTTTTAATTATTTTTAGGTATTTGGGTGAAGCAATTTTGGAGCTTGGACATTAATATTTAGTTGAAGAAACTTTCCACATCATTGCCACATCATTTCCATGTCATTTCCACGTCAGCAAAGTCAATGGGTCAACATTTGAGGCCCATAGTGGCATTTTTGTAATTCTGTGGCTTATAATGGCAGTTTTGTAATTCTGAGTGGCATGGGTGATATGACCACGAATTAGGTCTGCATGAGAAGAAGGCAGCCGCTCATTCATCTTCAACCTCTCTTCAAAACCTCCATTTTCGTTCTCCAAGCTTCCATCGACGTCCCCCTTGCGGTTTTTCACGTTTTTGGCTCATTTTTACCGATTTTATGCATATTTGACAGCACCCATTGAGGGTTTTACGTTTGGAATTCGTTTTCTTGGTTGGGCAGTTCGGTTTGTAGATTTTATTGACTTGGAACAATACCCATTCATGGGGTTTTCGCATTTATATATGATAACACTGTTTTGCATTCCATTTAAGCTTTGAAATCTCAATTTTTGCTCTTAAATTGCGTTTTCAGATTTGAAGGGTTCTTGGTTCTTGGTTCTGATTTTTGTGATTTCAGTTTTGAAGTGTTTAATTACTCATTTCCATGTCTAGCTAAATTCGTGTATTGACTCCTTGATGAAAAATGCAATGAAGCTTTGAGGTTGTGCTTGTTTTGTGAAATCTGCCATGTTTTTGTTCTGAATTCGTGGAATGCATGTGGTGAATCTGTCAATGCTTAATTTACAGAGTAATTGCATGTGTTTTGTTTAAGATACGTTCATGCTTAATGTATGTAGCTTGGGTGTCACGAATTTAAGGATGTGTGCATTGCTTAATTGCATAATGAAGCTAGATTGTAATTTTCGCTTAGTGAATTATTATCTAGTGGATTGAGACAAGGCAGGGTTGGTGTTAATTTGGTGGCCTATGATAAGTGAAATTGCGTTTGAATCACGGATGTCAATACGGTTTTAGTCACTGTAGCATTTAAATTAATCTATTGATTAGCATTCTGAATCTGTCTGCCAACCCCCCTCCCCCCTATGTTTTATTGTTGTGTTCATCTGGAAAATTGGCTTTGAATGAAAATATTGGTCGTTGGGAGACGACTTGGTTCACTTTCATGTACTGCATTTAATATGTTTTAATTTGGTGGGGTACGGCCTTTATCAAATTTGGCGCCGTTGCCGGGGACCAATCGTTTCGTTCAAAGTAAAATTTTCAGTGTGTTTGTGTTCTGTGTTTTGGTGTGTGTGTAGTTCAAGTGTGGTTGAGTTGGTATATGTTCATTGTGATGTTAATGTTGTGTTAAGTTCAGTGTCTGTTTCCATTCCTGTGTGTTTCTGTTTAGTGTAGTGAATAGTGTCGCGGCGCGCATGAATAGTGTCATTTGTAGTAGTGAATAGTGTTTGAATAGTGTCCGAATCTGGCATTTAACTTCTGGATTTTTGTTTTGGTAGCTACGGAGCTTGTTTTAACTTGAAATTTTTTTTCCCCACTTCTAAGACGTTGAACTTGATAGGAAAAATAGCTAGAGCAATTGGTATGGTCTGAGTTAAGAGATTCAAAAAAATTTTGGACTGATTTTAAGTGAAACTTCAAAGGACCATAACTTTTGCTCTCAGGTTTTTATCTTCTCCCACGCGCATGAACTAACCCCTAAACGGAATCTCTGCCGGCACACTTTAGAGCAAACCACAGCCATTGAAGGCCAAAAAAAGGGCCTGGAAAATCAAATTGCCGCTTGCGAAGCCGCCGTCCCGAACCAGATCGCCGCCGTCGCGAGCCACCTACGCGAACACAACCAGATCGGTGTTGCGAGCCACCTCCGCTGCGACGAAACCAGAGCCAGCAGATGTCTCGCGAAACCAGGCTGCCACGACGAACCACCACACGTTGACGAAGCCACGCGTTGTAGAACCACTGCGAATCAGATCGACGACGAGGGCACTTTCTGACGCGAAATCCCCACCACTGCGGCGCCGGCCACCACGCAGCCACCTGCGACGAAAAAAGCTGCCTGGAGAAGACGCGAAACCAGACGCGAACACACCTACATTGCGAGAATCCTCCACCTCCGTTCCAAACAGAACTGCAGGCCACCGTGACAGAAATCGATGTCGATTGCGCCAATGCGACAGCCACCACGGTACCTGCAAAAAACCAGACCAGACAGACCCCCGCGAAGCAACTGATGAGTCATTATTTTCTTCTATTCCACTAGCCTTTGTGCACCCATTAGACAGTTGATTAGTGCTTAATTGTTCATCATTAGAGTGTTTTTCATCTGCTGGGCTTTATTGGGGCACTGTTCCGAATTTGGACTAATTTCACATTATTTGGCCTAATTTTTGTTTTTAATTATTTTTAGGTATTTGGGTGAAGCAATTTTGGAGCTTGGACATTAATATTTAGTTGAAGAAACTTTCCACATCATTGCCACATCATTTCCATGTCATTTCCACGTCAGCAAAGTCAATGGGTCAACATTTGAGGCCCATAGTGGCATTTTTGTAATTCTGTGGCTTATAATGGCAGTTTTGTAATTCTGAGTGGCATGGGTGATATGACCACGAATTAGGTCTGCATGAGAAGAAGGCAGCCGCTCATTCATCTTCAACCTCTCTTCAAAACCTCCATTTTCGTTCTCCAAGCTTCCATCGACGTCCCCCTTGCGGTTTTTCACGTTTTTGGCTCATTTTTACCGATTTTATGCATATTTGACAGCACCCATTGAGGGTTTTACGTTTGGAATTCGTTTTCTTGGTTGGGCAGTTCGGTTTGTGGATTTTATTGACTTGGAACAATACCCATTCATGGGGTTTTCGCATTTATATATGATAACACTGTTTTGCATTCCATTTAAGCTTTGAAATCTCAATTTTTGCTCTTAAATTGCGTTTTCAGATTTGAAGGGTTCTTGGTTCTTGGTTCTGATTTTTGTGATTTCAGTTTTGAAGTGTTTAATTACTCATTTCCATGTCTAGCTAAATTCGTGTATTGACTCCTTGATGAAAAATGCAATGAAGCTTTGAGGTTGTGCTTGTTTTGTGAAATCTGCCATGTTTTTGTTCTGAATTCGTGGAATGCATGTGGTGAATCTGTCAATGCTTAATTTACAGAGTAATTGCATGTGTTTTGTTTAAGATACGTTCATGCTTAATGTATGTAGCTTGGGTGTCACGAATTTAAGGATGTGTGCATTGCTTAATTGCATAATGAAGCTAGATTGTAATTTTCGCTTAGTGAATTATTATCTAGTGGATTGAGACAAGGCAGGGTTGGTGTTAATTTGGTGGCCTATGATAAGTGAAATTGCGTTTGAATCACGGATGTCAATACGGTTTTAGTCACTGTAGCATTTAAATTAATCTATTGATTAGCATTCTGAATCTGTCTGCCAACCCCCCTCCCCCCTGTGTTTTATTGTTGTGTTCATCTGGAAAATTGGCTTTGAATGAAAATATTGGTCGTTGGGAGACGACTTGGTTCACTTTCATGTACTGCATTTAATATGTTTTAATTTGGTGGGGTACGGCCTTTATCAAATTTGGCGCCGTTGCCGGGGACCAATCGTTTCGTTCAAAGTAAAATTTTCAGTGTGTTTGTGTTCTGTGTTTTGGTGTGTGTGTAGTTCAAGTGTGGTTGAGTTGGTATATGTTCATTGTGATGTTAATGTTGTGTTAAGTTCAGTGTCTGTTTCCATTCCTGTGTGTTTCTGTTTAGTGTAGTGAATAGTGTCGCGGCGCGCATGAATAGTGTCATTTGTAGTAGTGAATAGTGTTTGAATAGTGTCCGAATCTGGCATTTAACTTCTGGATTTTTGTTTTGGTAGCTACGGAGCTTGTTTTAACTTGAAATTTTTTTTCCCCACTTCTAAGACGTTGAACTTGATAGGAAAAATAGCTAGAGCAATTGGTATGGTCTGAGTTAAGAGATTCAAAAAAATTTTGGACTGATTTTAAGTGAAACTTCAAAGGACCATAACTTTTGCTCTCAGGTTTTTATCTTCTCCCACGCGCATGAACTAACCCCTAAACGGAATCTCTGCCGGCACACTTTAGAGCAAACCACAGCCATTGAAGGCCAAAAAAAGGGCCTGGAAAATCAAATTGCCGCTTGCGAAGCCGCCGTCCCGAACCAGATCGCCGCCGTCGCGAGCCACCTACGCGAACACAACCAGATCGGTGTTGCGAGCCACCTCCGCTGCGACGAAACCAGAGCCAGCAGATGTCTCGCGAAACCAGGCTGCCACGACGAACCACCACACGTTGACGAAGCCACGCGTTGCAGAACCACTGCGAATCAGATCGACGACGAGGGCACTTTCTGACGCGAAATCCCCACCACTGCGGCGCCGGCCACCACGCAGCCACCTGCGACGAAAAAAGCTGCCTGGAGAAGACGCAAAACCAGACGCCAACACACCTACATTGCGAGAATCTTCCACTTCCGTTCCAAACAGAACCGCAGGCCACCGTGACAGAAATCGATGTCGATTGCGCCAATGCGACAGCCACCACGGTACCTGCAAAAAACCAGACCAGACAGACCCCCGCGAAGCAACTGATGAGTCATTATTTTCTTCTATTCCACTAGCCTTTGTGCACCCATTAGACAGTTGATTAGTGCTTAATTGTTCACCATTAGAGTGTTTTTCATCTGTTGGGCTTTATTGGGCCACTGTTCCGAATTTGGACTAATTTCACATTATTTGGCCTAATTTTTGTTTTTAATTATTTTTAGGTATTTGGGTGAAGCAATTTTGGAGCTTGGACATTAATATTTAGTTGAAGAAACTTTCCATATCATTGCCACATCATTTCCATGTCATTTCCACGCCAGCAAAGTCAATGGGTCAACATTTGAGGCCCATAGTGGCATTTTTGTAATTCTGCGGCTTATAATGGCACTTTTGTAATTCTGAGTGGCATGGGTGATATGACCACGAATTAGGTCTGCATGAGAAGAAGGCAGCCGCTCATTCATCTTCAACCTCTCTTCAAAACCTCCATTTTCGTTCTCCAAGCTTCCATGGACGTACCCCTTGCGGTTTTTCACGTTTTTGGCTCATTTTTACCGTTTTTATGCATATTTGACAGCACCCATTGAGGGTTTTACGTTTGGAATTCGTTTTCTTGGTTGGGCAGTTCGGTTTGTGGATTTTATTGACTTGGAACAATACCCATTCATGGGGTTTTCGCATTTATATATGATAACACTGTTTTGCATTCCATTTAAGCTTTGAAATCTCAATTTTTGCTCTTAAATTGCGTTTTCCGATTTGAAGGGTTCTTGGTTCTTGGTTCTGATTTTTGTGATTTCAGTTTTGAAGTGTTTAATTACTCATTTCCATGTCTAGCTAAATTCGTGTATTGACTCCTTGATGAAAAATGCAATGAAGCTTTGAGGTTCTGCTTGTTTTGTGAAATCTGCCATGTTTTTGTTCTGAAATCGTGGAATGCATGTGGTGAATCTGTCAATGCTTAATTTACAGAGTAATTGCATGTGTTTTGTTTAAGATACGTTCATGCTTAATGTATGTAGCTTGGCTGTCACGAATTTAAGGATGTGTGCATTGCTTAATTGCATAATGAAGCTAGATTGTAATTTTCGCTTAGTGAATTATTATCTAGTGGATTGAGACAAGGCAGGGTTGGTGTTAATTTGGTGGCCTATGATAAGTGAAATTGCATTTGAATCAGGGATGTCAATACGGTTTTAGTCACTGTAGAATTTAAATTAATCTATTGATTAGCATTCTGAATCTGTCTGCCAACCCCCCTCCCCCCTGTGTTTTATTGTTGTGTTCATCTGGAAAATTGGCTTTGAATGAAAATATTGGTCGTTGGGAGACGACTTGGTTCACTTTCATGTACTGCATTTAATATGTTTTAATTTGGTGGGGTACGGCCTCTATCAAATTTGGCGCCGTTGCCGGGGACCAATCGTTTCGTTCAAAGTAAAATTTTTAGTGTGTTTGTGTTCTGTGTTTTGGTGTGTGTGTAGTTCAAGTGTGGTTGAGTTGGTATATGTTCATTGTGATGTTAATGTTGTGTTAAGTTCAGTGTCTGTTTCCATTCCTGTGTGTTTCTGTTTAGTGTAGTGAATAGTGTCGCGGCACGCATGAATAGTGTCATTTGTAGTAGTGAATAGTGTTTGAATAGTGTCCGAATCTGGCATTTAACTTCTGGATTTTTGTTTTGGTAGGTATGGAGCTTGTTTTAACTTGAAATTTTTTTTCCCCACTTCTAAGACGTTGAACTTGATAGGAAAAATAGCTAGAGCAATTGGTATGGTCTGAGTTAAGAGATTCAAAAAAATTTTGGACTGATTTTAAGTGAAACTTCAAAGGACCATAACTTTTGCTCTGGTTATCAGGTTTTTATCTTCTCCCACGCGCATGAACTAACCCCTAAACGGAATCTCTGCCGGCACACTTTAGAGCAAACCACAGCCATTGACGGCCAAAAAAAGGGCCTGGAAAATCAAATTGCCGCTTGCGAAGCCGCCGTCCCGAACCAGGTCGCCGCCGTCGCGAGCCACCTACGCGAACACAACCAGATCGGTGTTGCGAGCCACCTCCGCTGCGACGAAACGAGAGCCAGCAGATGTCTCACGAAACCAGGCTGCCACGACGAACCACCACACGTTGACGAAGCCACGCGTTGCAGAACCACTGCGAATCAGATCGACGACGAGGGCACTTTCTGACGCGAAATCCCCATCACTGCGGCGCCGGCCACCACGCAGCCACCTGCGACGAAAAAAGCTGCCTGGAGAAGAGGCGAAACCAGACGCGAACGCACCTACATTGCGAGAATCTTCCACCTCCGTTCCAAATAGAACCGCAGGCCACCGTGACAGAAATCGATGTCGATTGCGCCAATGCGACAGCCACCACGGTACCTGCAAAAAACCAGACCAGACAGACCCCCGCGAAGCAACTGATGAGTCATTATTTTCTTCTATTCCACTAGCCTTTGTGCACCCATTAGACAGTTGATTAGTGCTTAATTGTTCACCATTAGAGTGTTTTTCATCTGTTGGGCTTTATTGGGCCACTGTTCCGAATTTGGACTAATTTCACATTATTTGGCCTAATTTTTGTTTTTAATTATTTTTAGGTATTTGGGTGAAGCAATTTTGGAGCTTGGACATTAATATTTAGTTGAAGAAACTTTCCACATCATTGCCACATCATTTCCATGTCATTTCCACGTCAGCAAAGTCAATGGGTCAACATTTGAGGCCCATAGTGGCATTTTTGTAATTCTGCGGCTTATAATGGCAGTTTTGTAATTCTGAGTGGCATGGGTGATATGACCACGAATTAGGTCTGCATGAGAAGAAGGCAGCCGCTCATTCATCTTCAACCTCTCTTCAAAACCTCCATTTTCGTTCTCCAAGCTTCCATCGACGTCCCCCTTGCGGTTTTTCACGTTTTTGGCTCATTTTTACCGTTTTTATGCATATTTGACAGCACCCATTGAGGGTTTTACGTTTGGAATTCGTTTTCTTGGTTGGGCAGTTCGGTTTGTGGATTTTATTGACTTGGAACAATACCCATTCATGGGGTTTTCGCATTTATATATGATGACACTGTTTTGCATTCCATTTAAGCTTTGAAATCTCAATTTTTGCTCTTAAATTGCGTTTTCAGATTTGAAGGGTTCTTGGTTCTTGGTTCTGATTTTTGTGATTTCAGTTTTGAAGTGTTTAATTACTCATTTCCATGTCTAGCTAAATTCGTGTATTGACTCCTTGATGAAAAATGCAATGAAGCTTTGAGGTTGTGCTTGTTTTGTGAAATCTGCCATGTTTTTGTTCTGAATTCGTGGAATGCATGTGGTGAATCTGTCAATGCTTAATTTACAGAGTAATTGCATGTGTTTTGTTTAAGATACGTTCATGCTTAATGTATGTAGCTTGGGTGTCACGAATTTAAGGATGTGTGCATTGCTTAATTGCATAATGAAGCTAGATTGTAATTTTCGCTTAGTGAATTATTATCTAGTGGATTGAGACAAGGCAGGGTTGGTGTTAATTTGGTGGCCTATGATAAGTGAAATTGCGTTTGAATCAGGGATGTCAATACGGTTTTAGTCACTGTAGCATTTAAATTAATCTATTGATTAGCATTCTGAATCTGTCTGCCAACCCCCCTCCCCCCTGTGTTTTATTGTTGTGTTCCTCTGGAAAATTGGCTTTGAATGAAAATATTGGTCGTTGGGAGACGACCTGGTTCACTTTCATGTACTGCATTTAATATGTTTTAATTTGGTGGGGTACGGCCTTTATCAAATTTGGCGCCGTTGCCGGGGACCAATCGTTTCGTTCAAAGTAAAATTTTCAGTGTGTTTGTGTTCTGTGTTTTGGTGTGTGTGTAGTTCAAGTGTGGTTGAGTTGGTATATGTTCATTGTGATGTTAATGTTGTGTTAAGTTCAGTGTCTGTTTCCATTCCTGTGTGTTTCTGTTTAGTGTAGTGAATAGTGTCGCGGTGCGCATGAATAGTGTCATTTGTAGTAGTGAATAGTGTTTGAATAGTGTCTGAATCTGGCATTTAACTTCTGGATTTTTGTTTTGGTAGCTACGGAGCTTGTTTTAACTTGAAATTTTTTTCCCCACTTCTAAGACGTTGAACTTGATAGGAAAAATAGTTAGAGCAATTGGTATGGTCTGAGTTAAGAGATTCAAAAAAATTTTGGACTGATTTTAAGTGAAACTTCAAAGGACCATAACTTTTGCTCTCAGGTTTTTATCTTCTCCCACGCGCATGAACTAACCCCTAAACGGAATCTCTGCCGGCACACTTTAGAGCAAACCACAGCCATTGACGGCCAAAAAAAGGGCCTGGAAAATCAAATTGCCGCTTGCGAAGCCGCCGTCCCGAACCAGATCGCCGCCGTCGCGAGCCACCTACGCGAACACAACCAGATCGGTGTTGCGAGCCACCTCCGCTGCGACGAAACCAGAGCCAGCAGATGTCTCGCGAAACCAGGCTGCCACGACGAACCACCACACGTTGACGAAGCCACGCGTTGCAGAACCACTGCGAATCAGATCGACGACGAGGGCACTTTCTGACGCGAAATCCCCATCACTGCGGCGCCGGCCACCACGCAGCCACCTGCGACGAAAAAAGCTGCCTGGAGAAGACGCGAAACCAGACGCGAACGCACCTACATTGCGAGAATCTTCCACCTCCGTTCCAAACAGAACCGCAGGCCACCGTGACAGAAATCGATGTCGATTGCGCCAATGCGACAGCCACCACGGTACCTGCAAAAAACCAGACCAGACAGACCCCCGCGAAGCAACTGATGAGTCATTATTTTCTTCTATTCCACTAGCCTTTGTGCACCCATTAGACAGTTGATTAGTGCTTAATTGTTCACCATTAGAGTGTTTTTCATCTGTTGGGCTTTATTGGGCCACTGTTCCGAATTTGGACTAATTTCACATTATTTGGCCTAATTTTTGTTTTTAATTATTTTTAGGTATTTGGGTGAAGCAATTTTGGAGCTTGGACATTAATATTTAGTTGAAGAAACTTTCCACATCATTGCCACATCATTTCCATGTCATTTCCACGTCAGCAAAGTCAATGGGTCAACATTTGCGGCCCATAGTGGCATTTTTGTAATTCTGCGGCTTATAATGGCAGTTTTGTAATTCTGAGTGGCATGGGTGATATGACCACGAATTAGGTCTGCATGAGAAGAAGGCAGCCGCTCATTCATCTTCAACCTCTCTTCAAAACCTCCATTTTCGTTCTCCAAGCTTCCATGGACGTCCCCCTTGCGGTTTTTCACGTTTTTGGCTCATTTTTACCGTTTTTATGCATATTTGACAGCACCCATTGAGGGTTTTACGTTTGGAATTCGTTTTCTTGGTTGGGCAGTTCGGTTTGTGGATTTTATTGACTTGGAACAATACCCATTCATGGGGTTTTCGCATTTATATATGATAACACTGTTTTGCATTCCATTTAAGCTTTGAAATCTCAATTTTTGCTCTTAAATTGCGTTTTCAGATTTGAAGGGTTCTTGGTTCTTGGTTCTGATTTTTGTGATTTCAGTTTTGAAGTGTTTAATTACTCATTTCCATGTCTAGCTAAATTCGTGTATTGACTCCTTGATGAAAAATGCAATGAAGCTTTGAGGTTGTGCTTGTTTTGTGAAATCTGCCATGTTTTTGTTCTGAATTCGTGGAATGCATGTGGTGAATCTGTCAATGCTTAATTTACAGAGTAATTGCATGTGTTTTGTTTAAGATACGTTCATGCTTAATGTATGTAGCTTGGGTGTCACGAATTTAAGGATGTGTGCATTGCTTTATTGCATAATGAAGGTAGATTGTAATTTTCGCTTAGTGAATTATTATCTAGTGGATTGAGACAAGGCAGGGTTGGTGTTAATTTGGTGGCCTATGATAAGTGAAATTGCGTTTGAATCAGGGATGTCAATACGGTTTTAGTCACTGTAGCATTTAAATTAATCTATTGATTAGCATTCTGAATCTGTCTGCCAACCCCCCTCCCCCCTGTGTTTTATTGTTGTGTTCATCTGGAAAATTGGCTTTGAATGAAAATATTGGTCGTTGGGAGACGACTTGGTTCACTTTCATGTACTGCATTTAATATGTTTTAATTTGGTGGGGTACGGCCTTTATCAAATTTGGCGCCGTTGCCAGGGACCAATCGTTTCGTTCAAAGTAAAATTTTCAGTGTGTTTGTGTTCTGTGTTTTGGTGTGTGTGTAGTTCAAGTGTGGTTGAGTTGGTATATGTTCATTGTGATGTTAATGTTGTGTTAAGTTCAGTGTCTGTTTCCATTCCTGTGTGTTTCTGTTTAGTGTAGTGAATAGTGTCGTGGCGCGCATGAATAGTGTCATTTGTAGTAGTGAATAGTGTTTGAATAGTGTCCGAATCTGGCATTTAACTTCTGGATTTTTGTTTTGGGAGCTACAGAGCTTGTTTTAACTTGAAATTTTTTTTCCCCACTTCTAAGACGTTGAACTTGATAGGAAAAATAGCTAGAGCAATTGGTATGGTCTGAGTTAAGAGATTCAAAAAAATTTTGGACTGATTTTAAGTGAAACTTCAAAGGACCATAACTTTTGCTCTCAGGTTTTTATCTTCTCCCACGCGCATGAACTAACCCCTAAACGGAATCTCTGCCGGCACACTTTAGAGCAAACCACAGCCATTGACGGCCAAAAAAAGGGCCTGGAAAATCAAATTGCCGCTTGCGAAGCCGCCGTCCCGAACCAGATCGCCGCCGTCGCGAGCCACCTACGCGAACACAACCAGATCGGTGTTGCGAGCCACCTCTGCTGCGACGAAACCAGAGCCAGCAGATGTCTCGCGAAACCAGGCTGCCACGACGAACCACCACACGTTGACGAATCCACGCGTTGCAGAACCACTGCGAATCAGATCGACGACGAGGGCACTTTCTGACGCGAAATCCCCATCACTGCGGCGCCGGCCACCACGCAGCCACCTGCGACGAAAAAAGCTGCCTGGAGAAGACGCGAAACCAGACGCGAACACACCTACATTGCGAGAATCCTCCACCTCCGTTCCAAACAGAACCGCAGGCCACCGTGACAGAAATCGATGTCGATTGCGCCAATGCGACAGCCACCACGGTACCTGCAAAAAACCAGACCAGACAGACCCCCGCGAAGCAACTGATGAGTCATTCTTTTCTTCTATTCCACTAGCCTTTGTGCACCCATTAGACAGTTGATTAGTGCTTAATTGTTCATCGTTAGAGTGTTTTTCATCTGTTGGGCTTTATTGGGCCACTGTTCCGAATTTGGACTAATTTCACATTATTTGGCCTAATTTTTGTTTTTAATTAGTTTTAGGTATTTGGGTGAAGCAATTTTGGAGCTTGGACATTAATATTTAGTTGAAGAAACTTTCCACATCATTGCCACATCATTTCCATGTCATTTCCACGTCAGCAAAGTCAATGGGTCAACATTTGAGGCCCATAGTGGCATTTTTGTAATTCTGCGGCTTATAATGGCAGTTTTGTAATTCTGAGTGGCATGGGTGATATGACCACGAATTAGGTCTGCATGAGAAGAAGGCAGCCGCTCATTCATCTTCAACCTCTCTTCAAAACCTCCATTTTCGTTCTCCAAGCTTCCATGGACGTCCCCCTTGCGGTTTTTCACGTTTTTGGCTCATTTTTACCGTTTTTATGCATATTTGACAGCACCCATTGAGGGTTTTACGTTTGGAATTCGTTTTCTTGGTTGGGCAGTTCGGTTTGTGGATTTTATTGACTTGGAACAATACCCATTCATGGGGTTTTCGCATTTATATATGATAACACTGTTTTGCATTCCATTTAAGCTTTGAAATCTCAATTTTTGCTCTCAAATTGCGTTTTCAGATTTGAAGGGTTCTTGGTTCTTGGTTCTGATTTTTGTGATTTCAGTTTTGAAGTGTTTAATTACTCATTTCCATGTCTAGCTAAATTCGTGTATTGACTCCTTGATGAAAAATGCAATGAAGCTTTGAGGTTGTGCTTGTTTTGTGAAATCTGCCATGTTTTTGTTCTGAATTCGTGGAATGCATGTGGTGAATCTGTCAATGCTTAATTTACAGAGTAATTGCATGTGTTTTGTTTAAGATACGTTCATGCTTAATGTATGTAGCTTGGGTGTCACGAATTTAAGGATGTGTGCATTGCTTAATTGCATAATGAAGCTAGATTGTAATTTTCGCTTAGTGAATTATTATCTAGTGGATTGAGACAAGGCAGGGTTGGTGTTAATTTGGTGGCCTATGATAAGTGAAATTGCGTTTGAATCAGGGATGTCAATACGGTTTTAGTCACTGTAGCATTTAAATTAATCTATTGATTAGCATTCTGAATCTGTCTGCCAACCCCCCTCCCCCCTGTGTTTTATTGTTGTGTTCATCTGGAAAATTGGCTTTGAATGAAAATATTGGTCCTTGGGAGACGACTTGGTTCACTTTCATGTACTGCATTTAATATGTTTTAATTTGGTGGGGTACGGCCTTTATCAAATTTGGCGCCGTTGTCGGGGACCAATCGTTTCGTTCAAAGTAAAATTTTCAGTGTGTTTGTGTTCTGTGTTTTGGTGTGTGTGTAGTTCAAGTGTGGTTGAGTTGGTATATGTTCATTGTGATGTTAATGTTGTGTTAAGTTCAGTGTCTGTTTCCATTCCTGTGTGTTTCTGTTTAGTGTAGTGAACAGTGTCGCGGCGTGCATGAATAGTGTCATTTGTAGTAGTGAATAGTGTTTGAATAGTGTCCGAATCTGGCATTTAACTTCTGGATTTTTGTTTTGGTAGCTACGGAGCTTGTTTTAACTTGAAATTTTTTTTCCCCACTTCTAAGACGTTGAACTTGATAGGAAAAATAGCTAGAGCAATTGGTATGGTCTGAGTTAAGAGATTCAAAAAAATTTTGGACTGATTTTAAGTGAAACTTCAAAGGACCATAACTTTTGCTCTGGTTATCAGGTTTTTATCTTCTCCCACGCGCATGAACTAACCCCTAAACGGAATCTCTGCCGGCACACTTTAGAGCAAACCACAGCCATTGACGGCCAAAAAAAGGGCCTGGAAAATCAAATTGCCGCTTGCGAAGCCGCCGTCCCGAACCAGATCGCCGCCGTCGCGAGCCACCTACGCGAACACAACCAGATCGGTGTTGCGAGCCACCTCCGCTGCGACGAAACCAGAGCCAGCAGATGTCTCGCGAAACCAGGCTGCCACGACGAACCACCACACGTTGACGAAGCCACGCGTTGCAGAACCACTGCGAATCAGATCGACGACGAGGGCACTTTCTGACGCGAAATCCCCATCACTGCGGCGCCGGCCACCACGCAGCCACCTGCGACGAAAAAAGCTGCCTGGAGAAGACGCGAAACCAGACGCGAACACACCTACATTGCGAGAATCCTCCACCTCCGTTCCAAACAGAACCGCAGGCCACCGTGACAGAAATCGATGTCGATTGCGCCAATGCGACAGCCACCACGGTACCTGCAAAAAACCAGACCAGACAGACCCCCGCGAAGCAACTGATGAGTCATTCTTTTCTTCTATTCCACTAGCCTTTGTGCACCCATTAGACAGTTGATTAGTGCTTAATTGTTCATCGTTAGAGTGTTTTTCATCTATTGGGCTTTATTGGGCCACTGTTCCGAATTTGGACTAATTTCACATTATTTGGCCTAATTTTTGTTTTTAATTAGTTTTAGGTATTTGGGTGAAGCAATTTTGGAGCTTGGACATTAATATTTAGTTGAAGAAACTTTCCACATCATTGCCACATCATTTCCATGTCATTTCCACGTCAGCAAAGTCAATGGGTCAACATTTGAGGCCCATAGTGGCATTTTTGTAATTCTGCGGCTTATAATGGCAGTTTTGTAATTCTGAGTGGCATGGGTGATATGACCACGAATTAGGTCTGCATGAGAAGAAGGCAGCCGCTCATTCATCTTCAACCTCTCTTCAAAACCTCCATTTTCGTTCTCCAAGCTTCCATGGACGTCCCCCTTGCTGTTTTTCACGTTTTTGGCTCATTTTTACCGTTTTTATGCATATTTGACAGCACCCATTGAGGGTTTTACGTTTGGAATTCGTTTTCTTGGTTGGGCAGTTCGGTTTGTGGATTTTATTGACTTGGAACAATACCCATTCATGGGGTTTTCGCATTTATATATGATAACACTGTTTTGCATTCCATTTAAGCTTTGAAATCTCAATTTTTGCTCTCAAATTGCGTTTTCAGATTTGAAGGGTTCTTGGTTCTTGGTTCTGATTTTTGTGATTTCAGTTTTGAAGTGTTTAATTACTCATTTCCATGTCTAGCTAAATTCGTGTATTGACTCCTTGATGAAAAATGCAATGAAGCTTTGAGGTTGTGCTTGTTTTGTGAAATCTGCCATGTTTTTGTTCTGAATTCGTGGAATGCATGTGGTGAATCTGTCAATGCTTAATTTACAGAGTAATTGCATGTGTTTTGTTTAAGATACGTTCATGCTTAATGTATGTAGCTTGGGTGTCACGAATTTAAGGATGTGTGCATTGCTTAATTGCATAATGAAGCTAGATTGTAATTTTCGCTTAGTGAATTATTATCTAGTGGATTGAGACAAGGCAGGGTTGGTGTTAATTTGGTGGCCTATGATAAGTGAAATTGCGTTTGAATCAGGGATGTCAATACGGTTTTAGTCACTGTAGCATTTAAATTAATCTATTGATTAGCATTCTGAATCTGTCTGCCAACCCCCCTCCCCCCTGTGTTTTATTGTTGTGTTCATCTGGAAAATTGGCTTTGAATGAAAATATTGGTCGTTGGGAGACGACTTGGTTCACTTTCATGTACTGCATTTAATATGTTTTAATTTGGTGGGGTACGGCCTTTATCAAATTTGGCGCCGTTGTCGGGGACCAATCGTTTCGTTCAAAGTAAAATTTTCAGTGTGTTTGTGTTCTGTGTTTTGGTGTGTGTGTAGTTCAAGTGTGGTTGAGTTGGTATATGTTCATTGTGATGTTAATGTTGTGTTAAGTTCAGTGTCTGTTTCCATTCCTGTGTGTTTCTGTTTAGTGTAGTGAATAGTGTCGCGGCGCGCATGAATAGTGTCATTTGTAGTAGTGAATAGTGTTTGAATAGTGTCCGAATCTGGCATTTAACTTCTGGATTTTTGTTTTGGTAGCTACGGAGCTTGTTTTAACTTGAAATTTTTTTTCCCCACTTCTAAGACGTTGAACTTGATAGGAAAAATAGCTAGAGCAATTGGTATGGTCTGAGTTAAGAGATTCAAAAAAATTTTGGACTGATTTTAAGTGAAACTTCAAAGGACCATAACTTTTGCTCTCAGGTTTTTATCTTCTCCCACGCGCATGAACTAACCCCTAAACGGAATCTCTGCCGGCACACTTTAGAACAAACCACAGCCATTGACGGCCAAAAAAAGGGCCTGGAAAATCAAATTGCCGCTTGCGAAGCCGCCGTCCCGAACCAGATCGCCGCCGTCGCGAGCCACCTACGCGAACACAACCAGATCGGTGTTGCGAGCCACCTCCGCTGCGACGAAACCAGAGCCAGCAGATGTCTCGCGAAACCAGGCTGCCACGACGAACCACCACACGTTGACGAAGCCACGCGTTGCAGAACCACTGCGAATCAGATCGACGACGAGGGCACTTTCTGACGCGAAATCCCCATCACTGCGGCGCCGGCCACCACGCAGCCACCTGCGACGAAAAAAGCTGCCTGGAGAAGACGCGAAACCAGACGCGAACACACCTACATTGCGAGAATCCTCCACCTCCGTTCCAAACAGAACCGCAGGCCACCGTGACAGAAATCGATGTCGATTGCGCCAATGCGACAGCCACCACGGTACCTGCAAAAAACCAGACCAGAAAGACCCCCGCGA
This sequence comes from Vigna unguiculata, assembly GCF_037176805.1. Taxonomy (NCBI): domain Eukaryota; kingdom Viridiplantae; phylum Streptophyta; class Magnoliopsida; order Fabales; family Fabaceae; genus Vigna; species Vigna unguiculata. The sequence continues at coordinate 36,341,457 of NC_140792.1, read as the reverse complement.
AGCAACTGATGAGTCATTATTTTCTTCTATTCCACTAGCCTTTGTGCACCCATTAGACAGTTGATTAGTGCTTAATTGTTCATCGTTAGAGTGTTTTTCATCTGTTGGGCTTTATTGGGCCACTGTTCCGAATTTGGACTAATTTCACATTATTTGGCCTAATTTTTGTTTTTAATTATTTTTAGGTATTTGGGTGAAGCAATTTTGGAGCTTGGACATTAATATTTAGTTGAAGAAACTTTCCACATCATTGCCACATCATTTCCATGTCATTTCCACGTCAGCAAAGTCAATGGGTCAACATTTGAGGCCCATAGTGGCATTTTTGTAATTCTGTGGCTTATAATGGCAGTTTTGTAATTCTGAGTGGCATGGGTGATATGACCACGAATTAGGTCTGCATGAGAAGAAGGCAGCCGCTCATTCATCTTCAACCTCTCTTCAAAACCTCCATTTTCGTTCTCCAAGCTTCCATGGACGTCCCCCTTGCGGTTTTTCACGTTTTTGGCTCATTTTTACCGTTTTTATGCATATCTGACAGCACCCATTGAGAGTTTTACGTTTGGAATTCGTTTTCTTGGTTGGGCAGTTCGGTTTGTGGATTTTATTGACTTGGAACAATACCCATTCATGGGGTTTTCGCATTTATATATGATAACACTGTTTTGCATTCCATTTAAGCTTTGAAATCTCAATTTTTGCTCTTAAATTGCGTTTTCAGATTTGAAGGGTTCTTGGTTCTTGGTTCTGATTTTTGTGATTTCAGTTTTGAAGTGTTTAATTACTCATTTCCATGTCTAGCTAAATTCGTGTATTGACTCCTTGATTAAAAATGCAATGAAGCTTTGAGGTTGTGCTTGTTTTGTGAAATCTGCCATGTTTTTGTTCTGAATTCGTGGAATGCATGTGGTGAATCTGTCAATGCTTAATTTACAGAGTAATTGCATGTGTTTTGTTTAAGATACGTTCATGCTTAATGTATGTAGCTTGGCTGTCACGAATTTAAGGATGTGTGCATTGCTTAATTGCATAATGAAGCTAGATTGTAATTTTCGCTTAGTGAATTATTATCTAGTGGATTGAGACAAGGCAGGGTTGGTGTTAATTTGGTGGCCTATGATAAGTGAAATTGCGTTTGAATCAGGGATGTCAATACGGTTTTAGTCACTGTAGCATTTAAATTAATCTATTGATTAGCATTCTGAATCTGTCTGCCAACCCCCCTCCCCCCTGTGTTTTATTGTTGTGTTCATCTGGAAAATTGGCTTTGAATGAAAATATTGGTCGTTGGGAGACGACTTGGTTCACTTTCATGTACTGCATTTAATATGTTTTAATTTGGTGGGGTACGGCCTCTATCAAATTTGGTGCCGTTGCTGGGGACCAATCGTTTCGTTCAAAGTAAAATTTTCAGTGTGTTTGTGTTATGTGTTTTGGTGTGCGTGTAGTTCAAGTGTGGTTGAGTTGGTATATGTTCATTGTGATGTTAATGTTATGTTAAGTTCAGTGTCTGTTTCCATTCCTGTGTGTTTCTGTTTAGTGTAGTGAATAGTGTCGCGGCGCGCATGAATAGTGTCATTTGTAGTAGTGAATAGTGTTTGAATAGTGTCCGAATCTGGCATTTAACTTCTGGATTTTTGTTTTGGTAGCTATGGAGCTTGTTTTAACTTGAAATTTTGTTTCCCCACTTCTAAGACGTTGAACTTGATAGGAAAAATACCTAGAGCAATTGGTATGGTCTGAGTTAAGAGATTCAAAAAAATTTTGGACTGATTTTAAGTGAAAATTCAAAGGACCATAACTTTTGCTCTGGTTATCAGGTTTTTATCTTCTCCCACGCGCATGAACTAACCCCTAAACGGAATCTCTGTCGGCACACTTTAGAGCAAACCACAGCCATTGACGGCCAAAAAAAGGGCCTGGAAAATCAAATTGCCGCTTGCGAAGCCGCCGTCCCGAACCAGATCGCCGCCGTCGCGAGCCACCTACGCAAACACAACCAGATCGGTGTTGCGAGCCACCTCCACTGCGATGAAACCAGAGCCAGCAGATGTCTCGCGAAACCAGGCTCCCACGACGAACCACCACACGTTGACGAAGCCACGCGTTGCAGAACCACTGCGAATCAGATCGACGACGAGGGCACTTTCTAACGCGAAATCCCCATCACTGCGGCGCCGGCCACCACGCAGCCACCTGCGACGAAAAAAGCTGCCTGGAGAAGACGCGAAACCAGACGCGAACACACCTACATTGCGAGAATCCTCCACCTCCGTTCCAAACAGAACCGCAGGCCACCGTGACAGAAATCGATGTCGATTGCGCCAATGCGACAGCCACCACGGTACCTGCAAAAAACCAGACCAGACAGACCCCCGCGAAGCAACTGATGAGTCATTATTTTCTTCTATTCCACTAGCCTTTGTGCACCCATTAGACAGTTGATTAGTGCTTAATTGTTCATCATTAGAGTGTTTTTCATCTGTTGGGCTTTATTGGGTCACTGTTCCGAATTTGGACTAATTTCACATTATTTGGCCTAATTTTTGTTTTTAATTATTTTTAGGTATTTGGGTGAAGCAATTTTGGAGCTTGGACATTAATATTTAGTTGAAGTAACTTTCCACATCATTGCCACATCATTTCCATGTCATTTCCACGTCAGCAAAGTCAATGGGTCAACATTTGAGGCCCATAGTGGCATTTTTGTAATTCTGTGGCTTATAATGGCAGTTTTGTAATTCTGAGTGGCATGGGTGATATGACCACGAATTAGGTCTGCATAAGAAGAAGGCAGCCGCTCATTCATCTTCAACCTCTCTTCAAAACCTCCATTTTCGTTCTCCAAGCTTCCATGGACGTCCCCCTTGCGGTTTTTCACGTTTTTGGCTCATTTTTACCGTTTTTATGCATATTTGACAGCACCCATTGAGGGTTTTACGTTTGGAATTCGTTTTCTTGGTTGGGCAGTTCGGTTTGTGGATTTTATTGACTTGGAACAATACCCATTCATGGGGTTTTCGCATTTATATATGATAACACTGTTTTGCATTCCATTTAAGCTTTGAAATCTCAATTTTTGCTCTTAAATTGCGTTTTCAGATTTGAAGGGTTCTTGGTTCTTGGTTATGATTTTTGTGATTTCAGTTTTGAAGTGTTTAATTACTCATTTCCATGTCTAGCTAAATTCGTGTATTGACTCCTTGATGAAAAATGCAATGAAGCTTTGAGGTTGTGCTTGTTTTGTGAAATCTGCCATGTTTTTGTTCTGAATTCGTGGAATGCATGTGGTGAATCTGTCAATGCTTAATTTACAGAGTAATTGCATGTGTTTTGTTTAAGATACGTTCATGCTTAATGTTTGTAGCTTGGCTGTCACGAATTTAAGGATGTGTGCATTGCTTAATTGCATAATGAAGCTAGATTGTAATTTTCACTTAGTGAATTATTATCTAGTGGATTGAGACAAGGCAGGGTTGGTGTTAATTTGGTGGCCTATGATAAGTGAAATTGCGTTTGAATCAGGGATGTCAATACGGTTTTAGTCACTGTAGCATTTAAATTAATCTATTGATTAGCATTCTGAATCTGTCTGCCAACCCCCCTCCCCCCTGTGTTTTATTGTTGTGTTCATCTGGAAAATTGGCTTTGAATGAAAATATTGGTCGTTGGGAGACGACTTGGTTCACTTTCATGTACTGCATTTAATATGTTTTAATTTGGTGGGGTACAGCCTCTATCAAATTTGGTGCCGTTGCCGGGGACCAATCGTTTCGTTCAAAGTAAAATTTTCAGTGTGTTTGTGTTCTGTGTTTTGGTGTGTGTGTAGTTCAAGTGTGGTTGAGTTGGTATATGTTCATTGTGATGTTAATGTTATGTTAAGTTCAGTGTCTGTTTCCATTCCTGTGTGTTTCTGTTTAGTGTAGTGAATAGTGTCGCGGCGCGCATGAATAGTGTCATTTGTAGTAGTGAATAGTGTTTGAATAGTGTCCGAATCTGGCATTTAACTTCTGGATTTTTGTTTTGGTAGCTACGGAGCTTGTTTTAACTTGAAATTTTTTTTCCCCACTTCTAAGACGTTGAACTTGATAGGAAAAATAGCTAGAGCAATTGGTATGGTGTGAGTTAAGAGATTCAAAAAAATTTTGGACTGATTTTAAGTGAAACTTCAAAGGACCATAACTTTTGCTCTGGTTATCAGGTTTTTATCTTCTCCCACGCGCATGAACTAACCCGTAAACGGAATCTCTGCCGGCACACTTTAGAGCAAACCACAGCCATTGATGGCCAAAAAAAGAGCCTGGAAAATCAAATTGCCGCTTGCGAAGCCGCCGTCCCGAACCAGGTCGCCGCCGTCGCGAGCCACCTACGCGAACACAACCAGATCGGTGTTTCGAGCCACCTCCGCTGCGACGAAACGAGAGCCAGCAGATGTCTCGCGAAACCAGGCTGCCACGACGAACCACCACACGTTGACGAAGCCACGCGTTGCAGAACCACTGCGAATCAGATCGACGACGAGGGCACTTTCTGACGCGAAATCCCCATCACTGCGGCGCCGGCCACCACGCAGCCACCGGCGACGAAAAAAGCTGCCTGGAGAAGACGCGAAACCAGACGCGAACACACCTACATTGCGAGAATCTTCCACCTCCGTTCCAAACAGAACCGCAGGCCACCGTGACAGAAATCGATGTCGATTGCGCCAATGCGACAGCCACCACGGTACCTGCAAAAAACCAGACCAGACAGACCCCCGCGAAGCAACTGATGAGTCATTATTTTCTTCTATTCCACTAGCCTTTGTGCACCCATTAGACAGTTGATTAGTGCTTAATTGTTCACCATTAGAGTGTTTTTCATCTGTTGGGCTTTATTGGGCCACTGTTCCGAATTTGGACTAATTTCACATTATTTGGCCTAATTTTTGTTTTTAATTATTTTTAGGTATTTGGGTGAAGCAATTTTGGAGCTTGGACATTAATATTTAGTTGAAGAAACTTTCCACATCATTGCCACATCATTTCCATGTCATTTCCACGTCAGCAAAGTCAATGGGTCAACATTTGAGGCCCATAGTGGCATTTTTGTAATTCTGCGGCTTATAATGGCAGTTTTGTAATTCTGAGTGGCATGGGTGATATGACCACGAATTAGGTCTGCATGAGAAGAAGGCAGCCGCTCATTCATCTTCAACCTCTCTTCAAAACCTCCATTTTCGTTCTCCAAGCTTCCATGGACGTCCCCCTTGCGGTTTTTCACGTTTTTGGCTCATTTTTACCGTTTTTATGCATATTTGACAGCACCCATTGAGGGTTTTACGTTTGGAATTCGTTTTCTTGGTTGGGCAGTTCGGTTTGTGGATTTTATTGACTTGGAACAATACCCATTCATGGGGTTTTCGCATTTATATATGATAACACTGTTTTGCATTCCATTTAAGCTTTGAAATCTCAATTTTTGCTCTTAAATTACGTTTTCAGATTTGAAGGGTTCTTGGTTCTTGGTTCTGATTTTTGTGATTTCAGTTTTGAAGTGTTTAATTACTCATTTCCATGTCTAGCTAAATTCGTGTATTGACTCCTTGATGAAAAATGCAATGAAGCTTTGAGGTTCTGCTTGTTTTGTGAAATCTGCCATGTTTTTGTTCTGAATTCGTGGAATGCATGTGGTGAATCTGTCAATGCTTAATTTACAGAGTAATTGCATGTGTTTTGTTTAAGATACGTTCATGCTTAATGTATGTAGCTTGGCTGTCACGAATTTAAGGATGTGTGCATTCCTTAATTGCATAATGAAGCTAGATTGTAATTTTCGCTTAGTGAATTATTATCTAGTGGATTGAGACAAGGCAGGGTTGGTGTTAATTTGGTGGCCTATGATAAGTGAAATTGCGTTTGAAACAGGGATGTCAATACGGTTTTAGTCACTGTAGCATTTAAATTAATCTATTGATTAGCATTCTGAATCTGTCTGCCAACCCCCCTCCCCCCTGTGTTTTATTGTTGTGTTCATCTGGAAAATTGGCTTTGAATGAAAATATTGGTTGTTGGGAGACGACTTGGTTCACTTTCATGTACTGCATTTAATATGTTTTAATTTGGTGGGGTACGACCTCTATCAAATTTGGCGCCGTTGCCGGGGACCAATCGTTTCGTTCAAAGTAAAATTTTCAGTGTGTTTGTGTTCTGTGTTTTGGTGTGTGTGTAGTTCAAGTGTGGTTGAGTTGGTATATGTTCATTGTGATGTTAATGTTATGTTAAGTTCAGTGTCTGTTTCCATTCCTGTGTGTTTCTGTTTAGTGTAGTGAATAGTGTCGCGGCGCGCATGAATAGTGTCATTTGTAGTAGTGAATAGTGTTTGAATAGTGTCCGAATCTGGCATTTAACTTCTGGATTTTTGTTTTGGTAGCTATGGAGCTTGTTTTAACTTGAAATTTTGTTTCCCCACTTCTAAGACGTTGAACTTGATAGGAAAAATACCTAGAGCAATTGGTATGGTCTGAGTTAAGAGATTCAAAAAAATTTTGGACTGATTTTAAGTGAAAATTCAAAGGACCATAACTTTTGCTCTGGTTATCAGGTTTTTATCTTCTCCCACGCGCATGAACTAACCCCTAAACGGAATCTCTGTCGGCACACTTTAGAGCAAACCACAGCCATTGACGGCCAAAAAAAGGGCCTGGAAAATCAAATTGCCGCTTGCGAAGCCGCCGTCCCGAACCAGATCGCCGCCGTCGCGAGCCACCTACGCAAACACAACCAGATCGGTGTTGCGAGCCACCTCCACTGCGATGAAACCAGAGCCAGCAGATGTCTCGCGAAACCAGGCTCCCACGACGAACCACCACACGTTGACGAAGCCACGCGTTGCAGAACCACTGCGAATCAGATCGACGACGAGGGCACTTTCTAACGCGAAATCCCCATCACTGCGGCGCCGGCCACCACGCAGCCACCTGCGACGAAAAAAGCTGCCTGGAGAAGACGCGAAACCAGACGCGAACACACCTACATTGCGAGAATCCTCCACCTCCGTTCCAAACAGAACCGCAGGCCACCGTGACAGAAATCGATGTCGATTGCGCCAATGCGACAGCCACCACGGTACCTGCAAAAAACCAGACCAGACAGAACCCCGCGAAGCAACTGATGAGTCATTATTTTCTTCTATTCCACTAGCCTTTGTGCACCCATTAGATAGTTGATTAGTGCTTAATTGTTCATCATTAGAGTGTTTTTCATCTGTTGGGCTTTATTGGGTCACTGTTCCGAATTTGGACTAATTTCACATTATTTGGCCTAATTTTTGTTTTTAATTATTTTTAGGTATTTGGGTGAAGCAATTTTGGAGCTTGGACATTAATATTTAGTTGAAGAAACTTTCCACATCATTGCCACATCATTTCCATGTCATTTCCACGTCAGCAAAGTCAATGGGTCAACATTTGAGGCCCATAGTGGCATTTTTGTAATTCTGCGGCTTATAATGGCAGTTTTGTAATTCTGAGTGGCATGGGTGATATGACCACGAATTAGGTCTGCATGAGAAGAAGGCAGCCGCTCATTCATCTTCAACCTCTCTTCAAAACCTCCATTTTCGTTCTCCAAGCTTCCATGGACGTCCCCCTTGCGGTTTTTCACGTTTTTGGCTCATTTTTACCGTTTTTATGCATATTTGACAGCACCCATTGAGGGTTTTACGTTTGGAATTCGTTTTCTTGGTTGGGCAGTTCGGTTTGTGGATTTTATTGACTTGGAACAATACCCATTCATGGGGTTTTCGCATTTATATATGATAACACTGTTTTGCATTCCATTTAAGCTTTGAAATCTCAATTTTTGCTCTTAAATTGCGTTTTCAGATTTGAAGGGTTCTTGGTTCTTGGTTCTGATTTTTGTGATTTCAGTTTTGAAGTGTTTAATTACTCATTTCCATGTCTAGCTAAATTCGTGTATTGACTCCTTGATGAAAAATGCAATGAAGCTTTGAGGTTCTGCTTGTTTTGTGAAATCTGCCATGTTTTTGTTCTGAATTCGTGGAATGCATGTGGTGAATCTGTCAATGCTTAATTTACAGAGTAATTGCATGTGTTTTGTTTAAGATACGTTCATGCTTAATGTATGTAGCTTGGCTGTCACGAATTTAAGGATGTGTGCATTGCTTAATTGCATAATGAAGCTAGATTGTAATTTTCGCTTAGTGAATTATTATCTAGTGGATTGAGACAAGGCAGGGTTGGTGTTAATTTGGTGGCCTATGATAAGTGAAATTGCGTTTGAATCAGGGATGTCAATACGGTTTTAGTCACTGTAGCATTTAAATTAATCTATTGATTAGCATTCTGAATCTCTCTGCCAACCCCCCTCCCCCCTGTGTTTTATTGTTGTGTTCATCTGGAAAATTGGCTTTGAATGAAAATATTGGTCGTTGGGAGACGACTTGGTTCACTTTCATGTACTGCATTTAATATGTTTTAATTTGGTGGGGTATGACCTCTATCAAATTTGGCGCCGTTGCCGGGGACCAATCGTTTCGTTCAAAGTAAAATTTTCAGTGTGTTTGTGTTCTGTGGTTTGGTGTGTGTGTAGTTCAAGTGTGGTTGAGTTGGTATATGTTCATTGTGATGTTAATGTTATGTTAAGTTCAGTGTCTGTTTCCATTCCTGTGTGTTTCTGTTTAGTGTAGTGAATAGTGTCGCGGCGCGCATGAATAGTGTCATTTGTAGTAGTGAATAGTGTTTGAATAGTGTCCGAATCTGGCATTTAACTTCTGGATTTTTGTTTTGGTAGCTATGGAGCTTGTTTTAACTTGAAATTTTGTTTCCCCAATTCTAAGACGTTGAACTTGATAGGAAAAATAGCTAGAGCAATTGGTATGGTCTGAGTTAAGAGATTCAAAAAAATTTTGGACTGATTTTAAGTGAAAATTCAAAGGACCATAACTTTTGCTCTGGTTATCAGGTTTTTATCTTCTCCCACGCGCATGAACTAACCCCTAAACGGAATCTCTGTCGGCACACTTTAGAGCAAACCACAGCCATTGACGGCCAAAAAAAGGGCCTGGAAAATCAAATTGCCGCTTGCGAAGCCGCCGTCCCGAACCAGATCGCCGCCGTCGCGAGCCACCTACGCAAACACAACCAGATCGGTGTTGCGAGCCACCTCCACTGCGATGAAACCAGAGCCAGCAGATGTCTCGCGAAACCAGGCTCCCACGACGAACCACCACACGTTGACGAAGCCACGCGTTGCAGAACCACTGCGAATCAGATCGACGACGAGGGCACTTTCTAACGCGAAATCCCCATCACTGCGGCGCCGGCCACCACGCAGCCACCTGCGACGAAAAAAGCTGCCTGGAGAAGACGCGAAACCAGACGCGAACACACCTACATTGCGAGAATCCTCCACCTCCGTTCCAAACAGAACCGCAGGCCACCGTGACAGAAATCGATGTCGATTGCGCCAATGCGACAGCCACCACGGTACCTGCAAAAAACCAGACCAGACAGACCCCCGCGAAGCAACTGATGAGTCATTATTTTCTTCTATTCCACTAGCCTTTGTGCACCCATTAGATAGTTGATTAGTGCTTAATTGTTCATCATTAGAGTGTTTTTCATCTGTTGGGCTTTATTGGGTCACTGTTCCGAATTTGGACTAATTTCACATTATTTGGCCTAATTTTTGTTTTTAATTATTTTTAGGTATTTGGGTGAAGCAATTTTGGAGCTTGGACATTAATATTTAGTTCAAGAAACTTTCCACATCATTGCCACATCATTTCCATGTCATTTCCACGTCAGCAAAGTCAATGGGTCAACATTTGAGGCCCATAGTGACATTTTTGTAATTTTGCGGCTTATAATGGCAGTTTTGTAATTCTGAGTGGCATGGGTGATATGACCACGAATTAGGTCTGCATGAGAAGAAGGCAGCCGCTCATTCATCTTCAACCTCTCTTCAAAACCTCCATTTTCGTTCTCCAAGCTTCCATGGACGTCCCCCTTGCGGTTTTTCACGTTTTTGGCTCATTTTTACCGTTTTTATGCATATTTGACAGCACCCATTGAGGGTTTTACGTTTGGAATTCGTTTTCTTGGTTGGGCAGTTCGGTTTGTGGATTTTATTGACTTGGAACAATACCCATTCATGGGGTTTTCGCATTTATATATGATAACACTGTTTTGCATTCCATTTAAGCTTTGAAATCTCAATTTTTGCTCTTAAATTGCGTTTTCAGATTTGAAGGGTTCTTGGTTCTTGGTTCTGATTTTTGTGATTTCAGTTTTGAAGTGTTTAATTACTCATTTCCATGTCTAGCTAAATTCGTGTATTGACTCCTTGATGAAAAATGCAATGAAGCTTTGAGGTTGTGCTTGTTTTGTGAAATCTGCCATGTTTTTGTTCTGAATTCGTGGAATGCATGTGGTGAATCTGTCAATGCTTAATTTACAGAGTAATTGCATGTGTTTTGTTTAAGATACGTTCATGCTTAATGTTTGTAGCTTGGCTGTCACGAATTTAAGGATGTGTGCATTGCTTAATTGCATAATGAAGCTAGATTGTAATTTTCGCTTAGTGAATTATTATCTAGTGGATTGAGACAAGGCAGGGTTGGTGTTAATTTGGTGGCCTATGATAAGTGAAATTGCGTTTGAATCAGGGATGTCAATACGGTTTTAGTCACTGTAGCATTTAAATTAATCTATTGATTAGCATTCTGAATCTGTCTGCCAACCCCCCTCCCCCCTGTGTTTTATTGTTGTGTTCATCTGGAAAATTGGCTTTGAATGAAAATATTGGTCGTTGGGAGACGACTTGGTTCACTTTCATGTACTGCATTTAATATGTTTTAATTTGGTGGGGTACAGCCTCTATCAAATTTGGTGCCGTTGCCGGGGACCAATCGTTTCGTTCAAAGTAAAATTTTCAGTGTGTTTGTGTTCTGTGTTTTGGTGTGTGTGTAGTTCAAGTGTGGTTGAGTTGGTATATGTTCATTGTGATGTTAATGTTATGTTAAGTTCAGTGTCTGTTTCCATTCCTGTGTGTTTCTGTTTAGTGTAGTGAATAGTGTCGCGGCGCGCATGAATAGTGTCATTTGTAGTAGTGAATAGTGTTTGAATAGTGTCCGAATCTGGCATTTAACTTCTGGATTTTTGTTTTGGTAGCTACGGAGCTTGTTTTAACTTGAAATTTTTTTTCCCCACTTCTAAGACGTTGAACTTGATAGGAAAAATAGCTAGAGCAATTGGTATGGTGTGAGTTAAGAGATTCAAAAAAATTTTGGACTGATTTTAAGTGAAACTTCAAAGGACCATAACTTTTGCTCTGGTTATCAGGTTTTTATCTTCTCCCACGCGCATGAACTAACCCGTAAACGGAATCTCTGCCGGCACACTTTAGAGCAAACCACAGCCATTGATGGCCAAAAAAAGAGCCTGGAAAATCAAATTGCCGCTTGCGAAGCCGCCGTCCCGAACCAGGTCGCCGCCGTCGCGAGCCACCTACGCGAACACAACCAGATCGGTGTTTTGAGCCACCTCCGCTGCGACGAAACGAGAGCCAGCAGATGTCTCGCGAAACCAGGCTGCCACGACGAACCACCACACGTTGACGAAGCCACGCGTTGCAGAACCACTGCGAATCAGATCGACGACGAGGGCACTTTCTGACGCGAAATCCCCATCACTGCGGCGCCGGCCACCACGCAGCCACCGGCGACGAAAAAAGCTGCCTGGAGAAGACGCGAAACCAGACGCGAACACACCTACATTGCGAGAATCTTCCACCTCCGTTCCAAACAGAACCGCAGGCCACCGTGACAGAAATCGATGTCGATTGCGCCAATGCGACAGCCACCACGGTACCTGCAAAAAACCAGACCAGACAGACCCCCGCGAAGCAACTGATGAGTCATTATTTTCTTCTATTCCACTAGCCTTTGTGCACCCATTAGACAGTTGATTAGTGCTTAATTGTTCACCATTAGAGTGTTTTTCATCTGTTGGGCTTTATTGGGCCACTGTTCCGAATTTGGACTAATTTCACATTATTTGGCCTAATTTTTGTTTTTAATTATTTTTAGGTATTTGGGTGAAGCAATTTTGGAGCTTGGACATTAATATTTAGTTGAAGAAACTTTCCACATCATTGCCACATCATTTCCATGTCATTTCCACGTCAGCAAAGTCAATGGGTCAACATTTGAGGCCCATAGTGGCATTTTTGTAATTCTGCGGCTTATAATGGCAGTTTTGTAATTCTGAGTGGCATGGGTGATATGACCACGAATTAGGTCTGCATGAGAAGAAGGCAGCCGCTCATTCATCTTCAACCTCTCTTCAAAACCTCCATTTTCGTTCTCCAAGCTTCCATGGACGTCCCCCTTGCGGTTTTTCACGTTTTTGGCTCATTTTTACCGTTTTTATGCATATTTGACAGCACCCATTGAGGGTTTTACGTTTGGAATTCGTTTTCTTGGTTGGGCAGTTCGGTTTGTGGATTTTATTGACTTGGAACAATACCCATTCATGGGGTTTTCGCATTTATATATGATAACACTGTTTTGCATTCCATTTAAGCTTTGAAATCTCAATTTTTGCTCTTAAATTGCGTTTTCAGATTTGAAGGGTTCTTGGTTCTTGGTTCTGATTTTTGTGATTTCAGTTTTGAAGTGTTTAATTACTCATTTCCATGTCTAGCTAAATTCGTGTATTGACTCCTTGATGAAAAATGCAATGAAGCTTTGAGGTTCTGCTTGTTTTGTGAAATCTGCCATGTTTTTGTTCTGAATTCGTGGAATGCATGTGGTGAATCTGTCAATGCTTAATTTACAGAGTAATTGCATGTGTTTTGTTTAAGATACGTTCATGCTTAATGTATGTAGCTTGGCTGTCACGAATTTAAGGATGTGTGCATTCCTTAATTGCATAATGAAGCTAGATTGTAATTTTCGCTTAGTGAATTATTATCTAGTGGATTGAGACAAGGCAGGGTTGGTGTTAATTTGGTGGCCTATGATAAGTGAAATTGCGTTTGAAACAGGGATGTCAATACGGTTTTAGTCACTGTAGCATTTAAATTAATCTATTGATTAGCATTCTGAATCTGTCTGCCAACCCCCCTCCCCCCTGTGTTTTATTGTTGTGTTCATCTGGAAAATTGGCTTTGAATGAAAATATTGGTTGTTGGGAGACGACTTGGTTCACTTTCATGTACTGCATTTAATATGTTTTAATTTGGTGGGGTACGACCTCTATCAAATTTGGCGCCGTTGCCGGGGACCAATCGTTTCGTTCAAAGTAAAATTTTCAGTGTGTTTGTGTTCTGTGTTTTGGTGTGTGTGTAGTTCAAGTGTGGTTGAGTTGGTATATGTTCATTGTGATGTTAATGTTATGTTAAGTTCAGTGTCTGTTTCCATTCCTGTGTGTTTCTGTTTAGTGTAGTGAATAGTGTCGCGGCGCGCATGAATAGTGTCATTTGTAGTAGTGAATAGTGTTTGAATAGTGTCCGAATCTGGCATTTAACTTCTGGATTTTTGTTTTGGTAGCTATGGAGCTTGTTTTAACTTGAAATTTTGTTTCCCCACTTCTAAGACGTTGAACTTGATAGGAAAAATACCTAGAGCAATTGGTATGGTCTGAGTTAAGAGATTCAAAAAAATTTTGGACTGATTTTAAGTGAAAATTCAAAGGACCATAACTTTTGCTCTGGTTATCAGGTTTTTATCTTCTCCCACGCGCATGAACTAACCCCTAAACGGAATCTCTGTCGGCACACTTTAGAGCAAACCACAGCCATTGACGGCCAAAAAAAGGGCCTGGAAAATCAAATTGCCGCTTGCGAAGCCGCCGTCCCGAACCAGATCGCCGCCGTCGCGAGCCACCTACGCAAACACAACCAGATCGGTGTTGCGAGCCACCTCCACTGCGATGAAACCAGAGCCAGCAGATGTCTCGCGAAACCAGGCTCCCACGACGAACCACCACACGTTGACGAAGCCACGCGTTGCAGAACCACTGCGAATCAGATCGACGACGAGGGCACTTTCTAACGCGAAATCCCCATCACTGCGGCGCCGGCCACCACGCAGCCACCTGCGACGAAAAAAGCTGCCTGGAGAAGACGCGAAACCAGACGCGAACACACCTACATTGCGAGAATCCTCCACCTCCGTTCCAAACAGAACCGCAGGCCACCGTGACAGAAATCGATGTCGATTGCGCCAATGCGACAGCCACCACGGTACCTGCAAAAAACCAGACCAGACAGACCCCCGCGAAGCAACTGATGAGTCATTATTTTCTTCTATTCCACTAGCCTTTGTGCACCCATTAGATAGTTGATTAGTGCTTAATTGTTCATCATTAGAGTGTTTTTCATCTGTTGGGCTTTATTGGGTCACTGTTCCGAATTTGGACTAATTTCACATTATTTGGCCTAATTTTTGTTTTTAATTATTTTTAGGTATTTGGGTGAAGCAATTTTGGAGCTTGGACATTAATATTTAGTTGAAGAAACTTTCCACATCATTGCCACATCATTTCCATGTCATTTCCACGTCAGCAAAGTCAATGGGTCAACATTTGAGGCCCATAGTGGCATTTTTGTAATTCTGCGGCTTATAATGGCAGTTTTGTAATTCTGAGTGGCATGGGTGATATGACCACGAATTAGGTCTGCATGAGAAGAAGGCAGCCGCTCATTCATCTTCAACCTCTCTTCAAAACCTCCATTTTCGTTCTCCAAGCTTCCATGGACGTCCCCCTTGCGGTTTTTCACGTTTTTGGCTCATTTTTACCGTTTTTATGCATATTTGACAGCACCCATTGAGGGTTTTACGTTTGGAATTCGTTTTCTTGGTTGGGCAGTTCGGTTTGTGGATTTTATTGACTTGGAACAATACCCATTCATGGGGTTTTCGCATTTATATATGATAACACTGTTTTGCATTCCATTTAAGCTTTGAAATCTCAATTTTTGCTCTTAAATTGCGTTTTCAGATTTGAAGGGTTCTTGGTTCTTGGTTATGATTTTTGTGATTTCAGTTTTGAAGTGTTTAATTACTCATTTCCATGTCTAGCTAAATTCGTGTATTGACTCCTTGATGAAAAATGCAATGAAGCTTTGAGGTTGTGCTTGTTTTGTGAAATCTGCCATGTTTTTGTTCTGAATTCGTGGAATGCATGTGGTGAATCTGTCAATGCTTAATTTACAGAGTAATTGCATGTGTTTTGTTTAAGATACGTTCATGCTTAATGTATGTAGCTTGGCTGTCACGAATTTAAGGATGTGTGCATTGCTTAATTGCATAATGAAGCTAGATTGTAATTTTCGCTTAGTGAATTATTATCTAGTGGATTGAGACAAGGCAGGGTTGGTGTTAATTTGGTGGCCTATGATAAGTGAAATTGCGTTTGAATCAGGGATGTCAATACGGTTTTAGTCACTGTAGCATTTAAATTAATCTATTGATTAGCATTCTGAATCTCTCTGCCAACCCCCCTCCCCCCTGTGTTTTATTGTTGTGTTCATCTGGAAAATTGGCTTTGAATGAAAATATTGGTCGTTGGGAGACGACTTGGTTCACTTTCATGTACTGCATTTAATATGTTTTAATTTGGTGGGGTATGACCTCTATCAAATTTGGCGCCGTTGCCGGGGACCAATCGTTTCGTTCAAAGTAAAATTTTCAGTGTGTTTGTGTTCTGTGGTTTGGTGTGTGTGTAGTTCAAGTGTGGTTGAGTTGGTATATGTTCATTGTGATGTTAATGTTATGTTAAGTTCAGTGTCTGTTTCCATTCCTGTGTGTTTCTGTTTAGTGTAGTGAATAGTGTCGCGGCGCGCATGAATAGTGTCATTTGTAGTAGTGAATAGTGTTTGAATAGTGTCCGAATCTGGCATTTAACTTCTGGATTTTTGTTTTGGTAGCTATGGAGCTTGTTTTAACTTGAAATTTTGTTTCCCCAATTCTAAGACGTTGAACTTGATAGGAAAAATAGCTAGAGCAATTGGTATGGTCTGAGTTAAGAGATTCAAAAAAATTTTGGACTGATTTTAAGTGAAAATTCAAAGGACCATAACTTTTGCTCTGGTTATCAGGTTTTTATCTTCTCCCACGCGCATGAACTAACCCCTAAACGGAATCTCTGTCGGCACACTTTAGAGCAAACCACAGCCATTGACGGCCAAAAAAAGGGCCTGGAAAATCAAATTGCCGCTTGCGAAGCCGCCGTCCCGAACCAGATCGCCGCCGTCGCTAGCCACCTACGCAAACACAACCAGATCGGTGTTGCGAGCCACCTCCACTGCGATGAAACCAGAGCCAGCAGATGTCTCGCGAAACCAGGCTCCCACGACGAACCACCACACGTTGACGAAGCCACGCGTTGCAGAACCACTGCGAATCAGATCGACGACGAGGGCACTTTCTAACGCGAAATCCCCATCACTGCGGCGCCGGCCACCACGCAGCCACCTGCGACGAAAAAAGCTGCCTGGAGAAGACGCGAAACCAGACGCGAACACACCTACATTGCGAGAATCCTCCACCTCCGTTCCAAACAGAACCGCAGGCCACCGTGACAGAAATCGATGTCGATTGCGCCAATGCGACAGCCACCACGGTACCTGCAAAAAACCAGACCAGACAGACCCCCGCGAAGCAACTGATGAGTCATTATTTTCTTCTATTCCACTAGCCTTTGTGCACCCATTAGATAGTTGATTAGTGCTTAATTGTTCATCATTAGAGTGTTTTTCATCTGTTGGGCTTTATTGGGTCACTGTTCCGAATTTGGACTAATTTCACATTATTTGGCCTAATTTTTGTTTTTAATTATTTTTAGGTATTTGGGTGAAGCAATTTTGGAGCTTGGACATTAATATTTAGTTCAAGAAACTTTCCACATCATTGCCACATCATTTCCATGTCATTTCCACGTCAGCAAAGTCAATGGGTCAACATTTGAGGCCCATAGTGACATTTTTGTAATTTTGCGGCTTATAATGGCAGTTTTGTAATTCTGAGTGGCATGGGTGATATGACCACGAATTAGGTCTGCATGAGAAGAAGGCAGCCGCTCATTCATCTTCAACCTCTCTTCAAAACCTCCATTTTCGTTCTCCAAGCTTCCATGGACGTCCCCCTTGCGGTTTTTCACGTTTTTGGCTCATTTTTACCGTTTTTATGCATATTTGACAGCACCCATTGAGGGTTTTACGTTTGGAATTCGTTTTCTTGGTTGGGCAGTTCGGTTTGTGGATTTTATTGACTTGGAACAATACCCATTCATGGGGTTTTCGCATTTATATATGATAACACTGTTTTGCATTCCATTTAAGCTTTGAAATCTCAATTTTTGCTCTTAAATTGCGTTTTCAGATTTGAAGGGTTCTTGGTTCTTGGTTATGATTTTTGTGATTTCAGTTTTGAAGTGTTTAATTACTCATTTCCATGTCTAGCTAAATTCGTGTATTGACTCCTTGATGAAAAATGCAATGAAGCTTTGAGGTTGTGCTTGTTTTGTGAAATCTGCCATGTTTTTGTTCTGAATTCGTGGAATGCATGTGGTGAATCTGTCAATGCTTAATTTACAGAGTAATTGCATGTGTTTTGTTTAAGATACGTTCATGCTTAATGTATGTAGCTTGGCTGTCACGAATTTAAGGATGTGTGCATTGCTTAATTGCATAATGAAGCTAGATTGTAATTTTCGCTTAGTGAATTATTATCTAGTGGATTGAGACAAGGCAGGGTTGGTGTTAATTTGGTGGCCTATGATAAGTGAAATTGCGTTTGAATCAGGGATGTCAATACGGTTTTAGTCACTGTAGCATTTAAATTAATCTATTGATTAGCATTCTGAATCTGTCTGCCAACCCCCCTCCCCCCTGTGTTTTATTGTTGTGTTCATCTGGAAAATTGGCTTTGAATGAAAATATTGGTCGTTGGGAGACGACTTGGTTCACTTTCATGTACTGCATTTAATATGTTTTAATTTGGTGGGGTATGACCTCTATCAAATTTGGCGCCGTTGCCGGGGACCAATCGTTTCGTTCAAAGTAAAATTTTCAGTGTGTTTGTGTTCTGTGGTTTGGTGTGTGTGTAGTTCAAGTGTGGTTGAGTTGGTATATGTTCATTGTGATGTTAATGTTATGTTAAGTTCAGTGTCTGTTTCCATTCCTGTGTGTTTCTGTTTAGTGTAGTGAATAGTGTCGCGGCGCGCATGAATAGTGTCATTTGTAGTAGTGAATAGTGTTTGAATAGTGTCCGAATCTGGCATTTAACTTCTGGATTTTTGTTTTGGTAGCTATGGAGCTTGTTTTAACTTGAAATTTTGTTTCCCCACTTCTAAGACGTTGAACTTGATAGGAAAAATAGCTAGAGCAATTGGTATGGTCTGAGTTAAGAGATTCAAAAAAATTTTGGACTGATTTTAAGTGAAAATTCAAAGGACCATAACTTTTGCTCTGGTTATCAGGTTTTTATCTTCTCCCACGCGCATGAACTAACCCCTAAACGGAATCTCTGCCGGCACACTTTAGAGCAAACCACAGCCATTGACGGCCAAAAAAAGGGCCTGGAAAATCAAATTGCCGCTTGCGAAGCCGCCGTCCCGAACCAGATCGCCGCCGTCGCGAGCCACCTACGCAAACACAACCAGATCGGTGTTGCGAGCCACCTCCACTGCGACGAAACCAGAGCCAACAAATGTCTCGCGAAACCAGGCTCCCACGACGAACCACCACACGTTGACGAAGCCACGCGTTGCAGAACCACTGCGAATCAGATCGATGACGAGGGCACTTTCTGACGCGAAATCCCTATCACTGCGGCGCCGGCCACCACGCAGCCACCTGCGACGAAAAAAGCTGCCTGGAGAAGACGCGAAACCAGACGCGAACACACCTACATTGCGAGAATCCTCCACCTCCGTTCCAAACAGAACCGCAGGCCACCGTGACAGAAATCGATGTCGATTGCGCCAATGCGACAGCCACCACGGTACCTGCAAAAAACCAGACCAGACAGACCCCCGCGAAGCAACTGATGAGTCATTATTTTCTTCTATTCCACTAGCCTTTGTGCACCCATTAGATAGTTGATTAGTGCTTAATTGTTCATCATTAGAGTGTTTTTCATCTGTTGGGCTTTATTGGGTCACTGTTCCGAATTTGGACTAATTTCACATTATTTGGCCTAATTTTTGTTTTTAATTATTTTTAGGTATTTGGGTGAAGCAATTTTGGAGCTTGGACATTAATATTTAGTTGAAGAAACTTTCCACATCATTGCCACATCATTTCCATGTCATTTCCACGTCAGCAAAGTCAATGGGTCAACATTTGAGGCCCATAGTGGCATTTTTGTAATTCTGCGGCTTATAATGGCAGTTTTGTAATTCTGAGTGGCATGGGTGATATGACCACGAATTAGGTCTGCATGAGAAGAAGGCAGCCGCTCATTCATCTTCAACCTCTCTTCAAAACCTCCATTTTCGTTCTCCAAGCTTCCATGGACGTCCCCCTTGCGGTTTTTCACGTTTTTGGCTCATTTTTACCGTTTTTATGCATATTTGACAGCACCCATTGAGGGTTTTACGTTTGGAATTCGTTTTCTTGGTTGGGCAGTTCGGTTTGTGGATTTTATTGACTTGGAACAATACCCATTCATGGGGTTTTCGCATTTATATATGATAACACTGTTTTGCATTCCATTTAAGCTTTGAAATCTCAATTTTTGCTCTTAAATTGTGTTTTCAGATTTGAAGGGTTCTTGGTTCTTGGTTCTGATTTTTGTGATTTCAGTTTTGAAGTGTTTAATTACTCATTTCCATGTCTAGCTAAATTCGTGTACTGACTCCTTGATGAAAAATGCAATGAAGCTTTGAGGTTCTGCTTGTTTTGTGAAATCTGCCATGTTTTTGTTCTGAATTCGTGGAATGCATGTGGTGAATCTGTCAATGCTTAATTTACAGAGTAATTGCATGTGTTTTGTTTAAGATACGTTCATGCTTAATGTATGTAGCTTGGCTGTCACGAATTTAAGGATGTGTGCATTGCTTAATTGCATAATGAAGCTAGATTGTAATTTTCGCTTAGTGAATTATTATCTAGTGGATTGAGACAAGGCAGGGTTGGTGTTAATTTGGTGGCCTATGATAAGTGAAATTGCGTTTGAATCAGGGATGTCAATACGGCTTTAGTCACTGTAGCATTTAAATTAATCTATTGATTAGCATTCTGAATCTCTCTGCCAACCCCCCTCCCCCCTGTGTTTTATTGTTGTGTTCATCTGGAAAATTGGCTTTGAATGAAAATATTGGTCGTTGGGAGACGACTTGGTTCACTTTCATGTACTGCATTTAATATGTTTTAATTTGGTGGGCTACGGCCTTTATCAAATTTGGCGCCGTTGCCGGGGACCAATCGTTTCGTTCAAAGTAAAATTTTCAGTGTGTTTGTGTTCTGTGTTTTGGTGTGTATATGTTCATTGTGATGTTAATGTTGTGTTAAGTTCAGTGTCTGTTTCCATTCCTGTGTGTTTCTGTTTAGTGTAGTGAATAGTGTCGCGGCGCGCATGAATAGTGTCATTTGTAGTAGTGAATAGTGTTTGAATAGTGTCCGAATCTGGCATTTAACTTCTGGATTTTATTTTTGGTAGCTATGGAGCTTGTTTTAACTTGAAATTTTTTTTCCCCACTTCTAAGACGTTGAACTTGATAGGAAAAATAGCTAGAGCAATTGCTATGGTCTGAGTTAAGAGATTCAAAAAAATTTTGGACTGATTTTAAGTGAAACTTCAAAGGACCATAACTTTTGCTCTGGTTATCAGGTTTTTATCTTCTCCCACGCGCATGAACTAACCCCTAAACGGAATCTCTACCGGCACACTTTAGAGCAAACCACAGCCATTGACGGCCAAAAAAAGGGCCTAGAAAATCAAATTGCCGCTTGCGAAGCCGCCGTCCCGAACCAGATCGCCGCCGTCGCGAGCCACCTACGCGAACACAACCAGATCGGTGTTGCGAGCCACCTCCGCTGCGACGAAACCAGAGCCAGCAGATGTCTCGCGAAACCAGGCTCCCACGACGAACCACCACACGTTGACGAAGCCACGCGTTGCAGAACCACTGCGAATCAGATCGACGACGAGGGCACTTTCTAACGCGAAATCCCCATCACTGCGGCGCCGGCCACCACGCAGCCACCTGCGACGAAAAAAGCTGCCTGGAGAAGACGCGAAACCAGACGCGAACACACTTACATTGCGAGAATCCTCCACCTCCGTTCCAAACAGAACCGCAGGCCACCGTGACAGAAATCGATGTCGATTGCGCCAATGCGACAGCCACCACGGTACCTGCAAAAAACCAGACCAGACAGACCCCCGTGAAGCAACTGATGAGTCATTATTTTCTTCTATTCCACTAGCCTTTGTGCACCCATTAGACAGTTGATTAGTGCTTAATTGTTCATCATTAGAGTGTTTTTCATCTGTTGGGCTTTATTGGGCCACTGTTCCGAATTTGGACTAATTTCACATTATTTGGCCTAATTTTTGTTTTTAATTATTTTTAGGTATTTGGGTGAAGCAATTTTGGAGCTTGGACATTAATATTTAGTTGAAGAAACTTTCCACATCATTGCCACATCATTTCCATGTCATTTCCATGTCAGCAAAGTCAATGGGTCAACATTTGAGGCCCATAGTGGCATTTTTGTAATTCTGCGGCTTATAATGGCAGTTTTGTAATTCTGAGTGGCATGGGTGATATGACCACGAATTAGGTCTGCATGAGAAGAAGGCAGCCGCTCATTCATCTTCAACCTCTCTTCAAAACCTCCATTTTCGTTCTCCAAGCTTCCATGGACGTCCCCCTTGCGGTTTTTCACGTTTTTGGCTCATTTTTACCGTTTTTATGCATATTTGACAGCACCCATTGAGGGTTTTACGTTTGGAATTCGTTTTCTTGGTTGGGCAGTTCGGTTTGTGGATTTTATTGACTTGGAACAATACCCATTCATGGGGTTTTCGCATTTATATATGATAACACTGTTTTGCATTCCATTTAAGCTTTGAAATCTCAATTTTTGCTCTTAAATTGCGTTTTCAGATTTGAAGGGTTCTTGGTTCTTGGTTCTGATTTTTGTGATTTCAGTTTTGAAGTGTTTAATTACTCATTTCCATGTCTAGCTAAATTCGTGTATTGACTCCTTGATGAAAAATGCAATGAAGCTTTGAGGTTGTGCTTGTTTTGTGAAATCTGCCATGTTTTTGTTCTGAATTCGTGGAATGCATGTGGTGAATCTGTCAATGCTTAATTTACAGAGCAATTGCATGTGTTTTGTTTAAGATACGTTCATGCTTAATGTATGTAGCTTGGCTGTCACGAATTTAAGGATGTGTGCATTGCTTAATTGCATAATGAAGCTAGATTGTAATTTTCGCTTAGTGAATTATTATCTAGTGGATTGAGACAAGGCAGGGTTGGTGTTAATTTGGTGGCCTATGATAAGTGAAATTGCGTTTGAATCAGGGATGTCAATACGGTTTTAGTCACTGTAGCATTTAAATTAATCTATTGATTAGCATTCTGAATCTCTCTGCCAACCCCCCTCCCCCCTGTGTTTTATTGTTGTGTTCATCTGGAAAATTGGCTTTGAATGAAAATATTGGTCGTTGGGAGACGACTTGGTTCACTTTCATGTACTGCATTTAATATGTTTTAATTTGGTGGGGTATGACCTCTATCAAATTTGGCGCCGTTGCCGGGGACCAATCGTTTCGTTCAAAGTAAAATTTTTAGTGTGTTTGCGTTCTGTGGTTTGGTGTGTGTGTAGTTCAAGTGTGGTTGAGTTGGTATATGTTCATTGTGATGTTAATGTTATGTTAAGTTCAGTGTCTGTTTCCATTCCTGTGTGTTTCTGTTTAGTGTAGTGAATAGTGTCGCGGCGCGCATGAATAGTGTCATTTGTAGTAGTGAATAGTGTTTGAATAGTGTCCGAATCTGGCATTTAACTTCTGGATTTTTGTTTTGGTAGCTATGGAGCTTGTTTTAACTTGAAATTTTGTTTCCCCACTTCTAAGACGTTGAACTTGATAGGAAAAATAGCTAGAGCAATTGGTATGGTCTGAGTTAAGAGATTCAAAAAAATTTTGGACTGATTTTAAGTGAAAATTCAAAGGACCATAACTTTTGCTCTGGTTATCAGGTTTTTATCTTCTCCCACGCGCATGAACTAACCCCTAAACGGAATCTCTGTCGGCACACTTTAGAGCAAACCACAGCCATTGACGGCCAAAAAAAGGGCCTGGAAAATCAAATTGCCGCTTGCGAAGCCGCCGTCCCGAACCAGATCGCCGCCGTCGCGAGCCACCTACGCAAACACAACCAGATCGGTGTTGCGAGCCACCTCCACTGCGATGAAACCAGAGCCAGCAGATGTCTCGCGAAACCAGGCTCCCACGACGAACCACCACACGTTGACGAAGCCACGCGTTGCAGAACCACTGCGAATCAGATCGATGACGAGGGCACTTTCTGACGCGAAATCCCTATCACTGCGGCGCCGGCCACCACGCAGCCACCTGCGACGAAAAAAGCTGCCTGGAGAAGACGCGAAACCAGACGCGAACACACCTACATTGCGAGAATCCTCCACCTCCGTTCCAAACAGAACCGCAGGCCACCGTGACAGAAATCGATGTCGATTGCGCCAATGCGACAGCCACCACGGTACCTGCAAAAAACCAGACCAGACAAACCCCCGCGAAGCAACTGATGAGTCATTATTTTCTTCTATTCCACTAGCCTTTGTGCACCCATTAGATAGTTGATTAGTGCTTAATTGTTCATCATTAGAGTGTTTTTCATCTGTTGGGCTTTATTGGGTCACTGTTCCGAATTTGGACTAATTTCACATTATTTGGCCTAATTTTTGTTTTTAATTATTTTTAGGTATTTGGGTGAAGCAATTTTGGAGCTTGGACATTAATATTTAGTTGAAGAAACTTTCCACATCATTGCCACATCATTTCCATGTCATTTCCACGTCAGCAAAGTCAATGGGTCAACATTTGAGGCCCATAGTGGCATTTTTGTAATTCTGCGGCTTATAATGGCAGTTTTGTAATTCTGAGTGGCATGGGTGATATGACCACGAATTAGGTCTGCATGAGAAGAAGGCAGCCGCTCATTCATCTTCAACCTCTCTTCAAAACCTCCATTTTCGTTCTCCAAGCTTCCATGGACGTCCCCCTTGCGGTTTTTCACGTTTTTGGCTCATTTTTACCGTTTTTATGCATATTTGACAGCACCCATTGAGGGTTTTACGTTTGGAATTCGTTTTCTTGGTTGGGCAGTTCGGTTTGTGGATTTTATTGACTTGGAACAATACCCATTCATGGGGTTTTCGCATTTATATATGATAACACTGTTTTGCATTCCATTTAAGCTTTGAAATCTCAATTTTTGCTCTTAAATTGCGTTTTCAGATTTGAAGGGTTCTTGGTTCTTGGTTCTGATTTTTGTGATTTCAGTTTTGAAGTGTTTAATTACTCATTTCCATGTCTAGCTAAATTCGTGTATTGACTCCTTGATGAAAAATGCAATGAAGCTTTGAGGTTCTGCTTGTTTTGTGAAATCTGCCATGTTTTTGTTCTGAATTCGTGGAATGCATGTGGTGAATCTGTCAATGCTTAATTTACAGAGTAATTGCATGTGTTTTGTTTAAGATACGTTCATGCTTAATGTATGTAGCTTGGCTGTCACGAATTTAAGGATGTGTGCATTGCTTAATTGCATAATGAAGCTAGATTGTAATTTTCGCTTAGTGAATTATTATCTAGTGGATTGAGACAAGGCAGGGTTGGTGTTAATTTGGTGGCCTATGATAAGTGAAATTGCGTTTGAATCAGGGATGTCAATACGGTTTTAGTCACTGTAGCATTTAAATTAATCTATTGATTAGCATTCTGAATCTCTCTGCCAACCCCCCTCCCCCCTGTGTTTTATTGTTGTGTTCATCTGGAAAATTGGCTTTGAATGAAAATATTGGTCGTTGGGAGACGACTTGGTTCACTTTCATGTACTGCATTTAATATGTTTTAATTTGGTGGGGTATGACCTCTATCAAATTTGGCGCCGTTGCCGGGGACCAATCGTTTCGTTCAAAGTAAAATTTCAGTGTGTTTGTGTTCTGTGGTTTGGTGTGTGTGTAGTTCAAGTGTGGTTGAGTTGGTATATGTTCATTGTGATGTTAATGTTGTGTTAAGTTCAGTGTCTGTTTCCATTCCTGTGTGTTTCTGTTTAGTGTAGTGAATAGTGTCGCGGCGCGCATGAATAGTGTCATTTGTAGTAGTGAATAGTGTTTGAATAGTGTCCGAATCTGGCATTTAACTTCTGGATTTTTGTTTTGGTAGCTACGGAGCTTGTTTTAACTTGAAATTTTTTTTCCCCACTTCTAAGACGTTGAACTTGATAGGAAAAATAGCTAGAGCAATTGGTATGGTCTAAGTTAAGAGATTCAAAAAAAATTTGGACTGATTTTAAGTGAAACTTCAAAGGACCATAACTTTTGCTCTGGTTATCAGGTTTTTATCTTCTCCCACGCGCATGAACTAACCCCTAAACGGAATCTCTGCCGGCACACTTTAGAGCAAACCACAGCCATTGACGGCCAAAAAAAGGGCCTGGAAAATCAAATTGCCGCTTGCGAAGCCGCCGTCCCGAACCAGATCGCCGCCGTCGCGAGCCACCTACGCAAACACAACCAGATCGGTGTTGCGAGCCACCTCCACTGCGACGAAACCAGAGCCAACAGATGTCTCTCGAAACCAGGCTCCCACGACGAACCACCACACGTTGACGAAGCCACGCGTTGCAGAACCACTGCGAATCAGATCGATGACGAGGGCACTTTCTGACGCGAAATCCCTATCACTGCGGCGCCGGCCACCACGCAGCCACCTGCGACGAAAAAAGCTGCCTGGAGAAGACGCGAAACCAGACGCGAACACACCTACATTGCGAGAATCCTCCACCTCCGTTCCAAACAGAACCGCAGGCCACCGTGACAGAAATCGATGTCGATTGCGCCAATGCGACAGCCACCACGGTACCTGCAAAAAACCAGACCAGACAGACCCCCGCGAAGCAACTGATGAGTCATTATTTTCTTCTATTCCACTAGCCTTTGTGCACCCATTAGATAGTTGATTAGTGCTTAATTGTTCATCATTAGAGTGTTTTTCATCTGTTGGGCTTTATTGGGTCACTGTTCCGAATTTGGACTAATTTCACATTATTTGGCCTAATTTTTGTTTTTAATTATTTTTAGGTATTTGGGTGAAGCAATTTTGGAGCTTGGACATTAATATTTAGTTGAAGAAACTTTCCACATCATTGCCACATCATTTCCATGTCATTTCCACGTCAGCAAAGTCAATGGGTCAACATTTGAGGCCCATAGTGGCATTTTTGTAATTTTGCGGCTTATAATGGCAGTTTTGTAATTCTGAGTGGCATGGGTGATATGACCACGAATTAGGTCTGCATGAGAAGAAGGCAGCCGCTCATTCATCTTCAACCTCTCTTCAAAACCTCCATTTTCGTTCTCCAAGCTTCCATGGACGTCCCCCTTGCGGTTTTTCACGTTTTTGGCTCATTTTTACCGTTTTTATGCATATTTGACAGCACCCATTGAGGGTTTTACGTTTGGAATTCGTTTTCTTGGTTGGGCAGTTCGGTTTGTGGATTTTATTGACTTGGAACAATACCCATTCATGGGGTTTTCGCATTTATATATGATAACACTGTTTTGCATTCCATTTAAGCTTTGAAATCTCAATTTTTGCTCTTAAATTGCGTTTTCAGATTTGAAGGGTTCTTGGTTCTTGGTTCTGATTTTTGTGATTTCAGTTTTGAAGTGTTTAATTACTCATTTCCATGTCTAGCTAAATTCGTGTATTGACTCCTTGATGAAAAATGCAATGAAGCTTTGAGGTTCTGCTTGTTTTGTGAAATCTGCCATGTTTTTGTTCTGAATTCGTGGAATGCATGTGGTGAATCTGTCAATGCTTAATTTACAGAGTAATTGCATGTGTTTTGTTTAAGATACGTTCATGCTTAATGTATGTAGCTTGGCTGTCACGAATTTAAGGATGTGTGCATTGCTTAATTGCATAATGAAGCTAGATTGTAATTTTCGCTTAGTGAATTATTATCTAGTGGATTGAGACAAGGCAGGGTTGGTGTTAATTTGGTGGCCTATGATAAGTGAAATTGCGTTTGAATCAGGGATGTCAATACGGCTTTAGTCACTGTAGCATTTAAATTAATCTATTGATTAGCATTCTGAATCTCTCTGCCAACCCCCCTCCCCCCTGTGTTTTATTGTTGTGTTCATCTGGAAAATTGGCTTTGAATGAAAATATTGGTCGTTGGGAGACGACTTGGTTCACTTTCATGTACTGCATTTAATATGTTTTAATTTGGTGGGCTACGGCCTTTATCAAATTTGGCGCCGTTGCCGGGGACCAATCGTTTCGTTCAAAGTAAAATTTTCAGTGTGTTTGTGTTCTGTGTTTTGGTGTGTATATGTTCATTGTGATGTTAATGTTGTGTTAAGTTCAGTGTCTGTTTCCATTCCTGTGTGTTTCTGTTTAGTGTAGTGAATAGTGTCGCGGCGCGCATGAATAGTGTCATTTGTAGTAGTGAATAGTGTTTGAATAGTGTCCGAATCTGGCATTTAACTTCTGGATTTTATTTTTGGTAGCTATGGAGCTTGTTTTAACTTGAAATTTTTTTTCCCCACTTCTAAGACGTTGAACTTGATAGGAAAAATAGCTAGAGCAATTGCTATGGTCTGAGTTAAGAGATTCAAAAAAATTTTGGACTGATTTTAAGTTAAACTTCAAAGGACCATAACTTTTGCTCTGGTTATCAGGTTTTTATCTTCTCCCACGCGCATGAACTAACCCCTAAACGGAATCTCTACCGGCACACTTTAGAGCATACCACAGCCATTGACGGCCAAAAAAAGGGCCTAGAAAATCAAATTGCCGCTTGCGAAGCCGCCGTCCCGAACCAGATCGCCGCCGTCGCGAGCCACCTACGTGAACACAACCAGATCGGTGTTGCGAGCCACCTCCGCTGCGACGAAACCAGAGCCAGCAGATGTCTCGCGAAACCAGGCTGCCACGACGAACCACCACACGTTGACGAAGCCACGCGTTGCAGAACCACTGCGAATCAGATCGACGACGAGGGCACTTTCTGACGCGAAATCCCCATCACTGCGGCGCCGGCCACCACGCAGCCACCTGCGACGAAAAAAGCTGCCTGGAGAAGACGCCAAACCAGACGCGAACACACTTACATTGCGAGAATCCTCCACCTCCGTTCCAAACAGAACCGCAGGCCACCGTGACAGAAATCGATGTCGATTGCGCCAATGCGACAGCCACCACGGTACCTGCAAAAAACCAGACCAGACAGACCCCCGTGAAGCAACTGATGAGTCATTATTTTCTTCTATTCCACTAGCCTTTGTGCACCCATTAGACAGTTGATTAGTGCTTAATTGTTCATCATTAGAGTGTTTTTCATCTGTTGGGCTTTATTGGGCCACTGTTCCGAATTTGGACTAATTTCACATTATTTGGCCTAATTTTTGTTTTTAATTATTTTTAGGTATTTGGGTGAAGCAATTTTGGAGCTTGGACATTAATATTTAGTTGAAGAAACTTTCCACATCATTGCCACATCATTTCCATGTCATTTCCACATCAGCAAAGTCAATGGGTCAACATTTGAGGCCCATAGTGGCATTTTTGTAATTCTGCGGCTTATAATGGCAGTTTTGTAATTCTGAGTGGCATGGGTGATATGACCACGAATTAGGTCTGCATGAGAAGAAGGCAGCCGCTCATTCATCTTCAACCTCTCTTCAAAACCTCCATTTTCGTTCTCCAAGCTTCCATGGACGTCCCCCTTGCGGTTTTTCACGTTTTTGGCTCATTTTTACCGTTTTTATGCATATTTGACAGCACCCATTGAGGGTTTTACGTTTGGAATTCGTTTTCTTGGTTGGGCAGTTCGGTTTGTGGATTTTATTGACTTGGAACAATACCCATTCATGGGGTTTTCGCATTTATATATGATAACACTGTTTTGCATTCCATTTAAGCTTTGAAATCTCAATTTTTGCTCTTAAATTGTGTTTTCAGATTTGAAGGGTTCTTGGTTCTTGGTTCTGATTTTTGTGATTTCAGTTTTGAAGTGTTTAATTACTCATTTCCATGTCTAGCTAAATTCGTGTATTGACTCCTTGATGAAAAATGCAATGAAGCTTTGAGGTTGTGCTTGTTTTGTGAAATCTGCCATGTTTTTGTTCTGAATTCGTGGAATGCATGTGGTGAATCTGTCAATGCTTAATTTACAGAGTAATTGCATGTGTTTTGTTTAAGATACGTTCATGCTTAATGTATGTAGCTTGGCTGTCACGAATTTAAGGATGTGTGCATTGCTTAATTGCATAATGAAGCTAGATTGTAATTTTCGCTTAGTGAATTATTATCTGGTGGATTGAGACAAGGCAGGGTTGGTGTTAATTTGGTGGCCTATGACAAGTGAAATTGCGTTTGAATCAGGGATGTTAATACGGTTTTAGTCACTGTAGCATTTAAATTAATCTATTGATTAGCATTCTGAATCTTTCTGCCAACCCCCCTCCCCCCTGTGTTTTATTGTTGTGTTCATCTGGAAAATTGGCTTTGAATGAAAATATTGGTCGTTGGGAGACGACTTGGTTCACTTTCATGTACTGCATTTAATATCTTTCAATTTGGTGGGGTACGACCTTTATCAAATTTGGCGCCGTTGCCGGGGACCAATCGTTTCGTTCAAAGTAAAATTTTCTGTGTGTTTGTGTTCTGTGTTTGGTGTGTATATGTTCATTGTGATGTTAATGTTGTGTTAAGTTCAGTGTCTGTTTCCATTCCTGTGTGTTTCTGTTTAGTGTAGTGAATAGTGTCGCGGCGCGCATGAATAGTGTCATTTGTAGTAGTGAATAGTGTTTGAATAGTGTCCGAATCTGGCATTTAACTTCTGGATTTTTGTTTTGGTAGCTACGGAGCTTGTTTTAACTTGAAATTTTTTTTCCCCACTTCTAAGACGTTGAACTTGATAGGAAAAATAGCTAGAGCAATTGGTATGGTCTGAGTTAAGAGATTCAAAAAAATTTTGGACTGATTTTAAGTGAAACTTCAAAGGACCATAACTTTTGCTCTGGTTATCAGGTTTTTATCTTCTCCCACGCGCATGAACTAACCCCTAAACGGAATCTCTGCCGGCACACTTTAGAGCAAACCACAGCCATTGACGGCCAAAAAAAGGGCCTGGAAAATCAAATTGCCGCTTGCCAAGCCGCCGTCCCGAACCAGATCGCCGCCGTCGCGAGCCACCTACGCGAACACAACCAGATCGGTGTTGCGAGCCACCTCCGCTGCGATGAAACCAGAGCCAGCAGATGTCTCGCGAAACCAGGCTGCCACGACGAACCACCACACGTTGACGAAGCCACGCGTTGCAGAACCACTGCGAATCAGATCGACGACGAGGGCACTTTCTGACGCCAAATCCCCATCACTACGGCGCCGGCCACCACGCAGCCACCTGCGACGAAAAAAGCTGCCTGGAGAAGACGCGAAACCAGACGCGAACACACCTACATTGCGAGAATCCTCCACCTCCGTTCCAAACAGAACCGCAGGCCACCGTGACAGATATCGATGTCGATTGCGCCAATGCGACAGCCACCACGGTACCTGCAAAAAACCAGACCAGACAGACCCACGCGAAGCAACTGATGAGTCATTATTTTCTTCTATTCCACTAGCCTTTGTGCACCCATTAGACAGTTGATTAGTGCTTAATTGTTCATCATTAGAGTGTTTTTCATCTGTTGGGCTTTATTGGGCCACTGTTCCGAATTTGGACTAATTTCACATTATTTGGCCTAATTTTTGTTTTTAATTATTTTTAGGTATTTGGGTGAAGCAATTTTGGAGCTTGGACATTAATATTTAGTTGAAGAAACTTTCCACATCATTGCCACATCATTTCCATGTCATTTCCACGTCAGCAAAGTCAATGGGTCAACATTTGAGGCCCATAGTGGCATTTTTGTAATTCTGCGGCTTATAATGGCAGTTTTGTAATTCTGAGTGGCATGGGTGATATGACCACGAATTAGGTCTGCATGAGAAGAAGGCAGCCGCTCATTCATCTTCAACCTCTCTTCAAAACCTCCATTTTCGTTCTCCAAGCTTCCATGGACGTCCCCCTTGCGGTTTTTCACGTTTTTGGCTCATTTTTACCGTTTTTATGCATATTTGACAGCACCCATTGAGGGTTTTACGTTTGGAATTCGTTTTCTTGGTTGGGCAGTTCGGTTTATGGATTTTATTGACTTGGAACAATACCCATTCATGGGGTTTTCGCATTTATATATGATAACACTGTTTTGCATTCCATTTAAGCTTTGAAATCTCAATTTTTGCTCTTAAATTGCGTTTTCAGATTTGAAGGGTTCTTGGTTCTTGGTTCTTGGTTCTGATTTTTGTGATTTTAGTTTTGAAGTGTTTAATTACTCATTTCCATGTCTAGCTAAATTCGTGTATTGACTCCTTGATGAAAAATGCAATGAAGCTTTGAGGTTGTGCTTGTTTTGTGAAATCTGCCATGTTTTTGTTCTGAATTCGTGGAATGCATGTGGTGAATCTATCAATGCTTAATTTACAGAGTAATTGCATGTGTTTTGTTTAAGATACGTTCATGCTTAATGTATGTAGCTTGGCTGTCACGAATTTAAGGATGTGTGCATTGCTTAATTGCATAATGAAGCTAGATTGTAATTTTCGCTTAGTGAATTATTATCTAGTGGATTGAGACAAGGCAGGGTTGGTGTTAATTTGGTGGCCTATGATAAGTGAAATTGCGTTTGAATCAGGGATGTCAATACGGTTTTAGTCACTGTAGCATTTAAATTAATCTATTGATTAGCATTCTGAATCTGTCTGCCAACCCCCCTCCCCCCTGTGTTTTATTGTTGTGTTCATTTGGAAAATTGGCTTTGAATGAAAATATTGGTCGTTGGGAGACGACTTGGTTCACTTTCATGTACTGCATTTAGTATGTTTTAATTTGGTGTGGTACGTCCTCTATCAAATTTGGCGCCGTTGCCGGGGACCAATCGTTTCGTTCAAAGTAAAATTTCCAGTGTGTTTGTGTTCTGTGTTTTGGTGTGTGTGTAGTTCAAGTGTGGTTGAGTTGGTATATGTTCATTGTGATGTTAATGTTGTGTTAAGTTCAGTGTCTGTTTCCATTCCTGTGTGTTTCTGTTTAGTGTAGTGAATAGTGTCGCGGCGCGCATGAATAGTGTCATTTGTAGTAGTGAATAGTGTTTGAATAGTGTCCGAATCTGGCATTTAACTTCTGGATTTTTGTTTTGGTAGCTACGGAGCTTGTTTTAACTTGAAATTTTTTTTCCCCACTTCTAAGACGTTGAACTTGATAGGAAAAATAGCTAGAGCAATTGGTATGGTCTGAGTTAAGAGATTCAAAAAAATTTTGGACTGATTTTAAGTGAAACTTCAAAGGACCATAACTTTTGCTCTGGTTATCAGGTTTTTATCTTCTCCCACGCGCATGAACTAACCCCTAAACGGAATCTCTGCCGGCACACTTTAGAGCAAACCACAGCCATTGACGGCCAAAAAAAGGGCCTGGAAAATCAAATTGCCGCTTGCGAAGCCGCCGTCCCGAACCAGATCGCCGCCGTCGCGAGCCACCTACGCGAACACAACCAGATCGATGTTGCGAGCCACCTCCGCTGCGACGAAACCAGAGCTAGCAGATGTCTCGCGAAACCAGGCTGCCATGACGAACCACCACACGTTGACGAAGCCACGCGTTGCAGAACCACTGCGAATCAGATCGACGACGAGGGCACTTTCTGACGCCAAATCCCCATCACTGCGACACCGGCCACCACGCAGCCACCTGCGACGAAAAAAGCTGCTTGGAGAAGACGCGAAACCAGACGTGAACACACCTACATTGCGAGAATCCTCCACCTCCGTTCCAAACAGAACCGCAGGCCACCGTGACAGAAATCGATGTCGATTGCGCCAATGTGTCAGCCACCACGGTACCTGCAAAAAACCAGACCAGACAGACCCCCGCGAAGCAACTGATGAGTCATTATTTTCTTCTATTCCACTAGCCTTTGTGCACCCATTAGACAGTTGATTAGTGCTTAATTGTTCATCATTAGAGTGTTTTTCATCTGTTGGGCTTTATTGGGCCACTGTTCCGAATTTGGACTAATTTCACATTATTTGGCCTAATTTTTGTTTTTAATTATTTTTAGGTATTTGGGTTAAGCAATTTTGGAGCTTGGACATTAATATTTAGTTGAAGAAACTTTCCATATCATTGCCACATCATTTCCATGTCATTTCCACGTCAGGAAAGTCAATGGGTCAACATTTGAGGCCCATAGTGGCATTTTTATAATTTTGCGGCTTATAATGGCAGTTTTGTAATTCTGAGTGGCATGGGTGATATGACCACGAATTAGGTATGCATGAGAAGAAGGCAGCCGCTCATTCATCTTCAACCTCTCTTCAAAACCTCCATTTTCGTTCTCCAAGCTTCCATGGACGTCCCCCTTGCGGTTTTTCACGTTTTTGGCTCATTTTTACCGTTTTTATGCATATTTGACAGCACCCATTGAGGGTTTTACGTTTGGAATTCGTTTTCTTGGTTGGGCAGTTCGGTTTGTGGATTTTATTGACTTGGAACAATACCCATTCATGGGGTTTTCGCATTTATATATGATAACACTGTTTTGCATTCCATTTAAGCTTTGAAATCTCAATTTTTGCTCTTAAATTGCGTTTTCAGATTTGAAGGGTTCTTGGTTCTTGGTTCTGATTTTTGTGATTTCAGTTTTGAAGTGTTTAATTACTCATTTCCATGTCTAGCTAAATTCGTGTATTGACTCCTTGATGAAAAATGCAATGAAGCTTTGAGGTTGTGCTTGTTTTGTGAAATCTGCCATGTTTTTGTTCTGAATTCGTGGAATGCATGTGGTGAATCTGTCAATGCTTAATTTACAGAGTAATTGCATGTGTTTTGTTTAAGATACGTTCATGCTTAATGTATGTAGCTTGGCTGTCACGAATTTAAGGATGTGTCCATTGCTTAATTGCATAATGAAGCTAGATTGTAATTTTCGCTTAGTGAATTATTATCTAGTGGATTGAGACAAGGCAGGGTTGGTGTTAATTTGGTGGCCTATGATAAGTGAAATTGCGTTTGAATCAGGGATGTCAATACGGTTTTAGTCACTGTAGCATTTAAATTAATCTATTGATTAGCATTCTGAATCTGTCTGCCAACCCCCCTCCCCCCTGTGTTTTATTGTTGTGTTCATCTGGAAAATTGGCTTTGAATGAAAATATTGGTCGTTGGGAGACGACTTGGTTCACTTTCATGTACTGCATTTAGTATGTTTTAATTTGGTGGGGTACGGCCTCTATCAAATTTGGCGCCGTTGTCGGGGACCAATCGTTTCGTTCAAAGTAAAATTTTCAGTGTGTTTGTGTTCTGTGTTTTGGTGTGTGTGTAGTTCAAGTGTGGTTGAGTTGGTATATGTTCATTGTGATGTTAATGTTGTGTTAAGTTCAGTGTCTGTTTCCATTCCTGTGTGTTTCTGTTTAGTGTAGTGAATAGTGTCGCGACGCGCATGAATAGTGTCATTTGTAGTAGTGAATAGTGTTTGAATAGTGTCCGAATCTGGCATTTAACTTCTGGATTTTTGTTTTGGTAGCTACGGAGCTTGTTTTAACTTGAAATTTTTTTTCCCCACTTCTAAGACGTTGAACTTGATAGGAAAAATAGCTAGAGCAATTGGTATGGTCTGAGTTAAGAGATTCAAAAAAATTTTGGACTGATTCTAAGTGAAACTTCAAAGGACCATAACTTTTGCTCTGGTTATCAGGTTTTTATCTTCTCCCACGCGCATGAACTAACCCCTAAACGGAATCTCTGCCGGCACACTTTAGAGCAAACCACAGCCATTGACGGCCAAAAAAAGGGCCTGGAAAATCAAATTGCCGCTTGCGAAGCCGCCGTCCCGAACCAGATCGCCGCCGTCGCGAACCACCTACGCGAACACAACCAGATCGGTGTTGCGAGCCACCTCCGCTGCGACAAAACCAGAGCCAGCAGATGTCTCCCGAAACCAGGCTGCCACGACGAACCACCACACGTTGACGAAGCCACGCGTTGCAGAACCACTGCGAATCAGATCGACGACGAGGGCACTTTCTGACGCGAAATCCCCATCTCTGTGGCGCCGGCCACCACGCAGCCACCTGCGACGAAAAAAGCTGCCTGGAGAAGACGCGAAACCAGACGCGAACACACCTACATTGCAAGAATCCTCCACCTCCGTTCCAAACAGAACCGCAGGCCACCGTGACAGCAATCGATGTCGATTGCGCCAATGCGACAGCCACCACGGTACCTGCAAAAAACTAGACCAGACAGACCCCCGCGAAGCAACTGATGAGTCATTATTTTCTTCTATTCCACTAGCCTTTGTGCACCCATTAGACAGTTGATTAGTGCTTAATTGTTCATCATTAGAGTGTTTTTCATCTGTTGGGCTTTATTGGGCCACTGTTCCGAATTTGGACTAATTTCACATTATTTGGCCTAATTTTTGTTTTTAATTATTTTTAGGTATTTGGGTGAAGATATTTTGGAGCTTGGACATTAATATTTAGTTGAAGAAACTTTCCACATCATTGCCACATCATTGCCACATCATTTCCATGTCATTTCCACGTCAGCAAAGTCAATGGGTCAACATTTGAGGCCCATAGTGGCATTTTTGTAATTCTGCGGCTTCTAATGGCAGTTTTGTAATTCTGAGTGGCATGGGTGATATGACCACGAATTAGGTCTGCATGAGAAGAAGGCAGCCGCTCATTCATCTTCAACCTCTCTTCAAAACCTCCATTTTCGTTCTCTAAGCTTCCATGGACGTCCCCCTTGCGGTTTTTCACGTTTTTGGCTCATTTTTACCGTTTTTATGCATATTTGACAGCACCCATTGAGGGTTTTACGTTTGGAATTCGTTTTCTTGGTTGGGCAGTTCGGTTTGTGGATTTTATTGACTTGGAACAATACCCATTCATGGGGTTTTCGCATTTATATATGATAACACTGTTTTGCATTCCATTTAAGCTTTGAAATCTCAATTTTTGCTCTTAAATTGCGTTTTCAGATTTGAAGGGTTCTTGGTTCTTGGTTCTGATTTTTGTGATTTCAGTTTTGAAGTGTTTAATTACTCATTTCCATGTCTAGCTAAATTCGTGTGTTGACTCCTTGATGAAAAATGCAATGAAGCTTTGAGGTTGTGCTTGTTTTGTGAAATCTGCCATGTTTTTGTTCTGAATTCGTGGAATGCATGTGGTGAATCTGTCAATGCTTAATTTACAGAGTAATTGCATGTGTTTTGTTTAAGATACGTTCATGCTTAATGTATGTAGCTTGGCTGTCACGAATTTAAGGATGTGTGCATTGCTTAATTGCATAATGAAGCTAGATTGTAATTTTCGCTTAGTGAATTATTATCTAGTGGATTGAGACAAGGCAGGGTTGGTGTTAATTTGGTGGCCTATGATAAGTGAAATTGCGTTTGAATCAGGGATGTCAATACGGTTTTAGTCACTGTAGCATTTAAATTAATCTATTGATTAGCATTCTGAATTTGTCTGCCAACCCCCCTCCCCCATCTGTTTTATTGTTGTGTTCATCTGGAAAATTGGCTTTGAATGAAAATATTGGTCGTTGGGAGACGACTTGGTTCACTTTCATGTACTGCATTTAGTATGTTTTAATTTGGTGGGGTACGGCCTCTATCAAATTTGGCTCCGTTGCCGGGGACCAATCGTTTCGTTCAAAGTAAAATTTTTAGTGTGTTTGTGTTCTATGTTTTGGTGTGTGTGTAGTTCAAGTGTGGTTGAGTTGGTATATGTTCATTGTGATGTTAATGTTGTGTTAAGTTCAGTGTCTGTTTCCATTCCTGTGTGTTTCTGTTTAGTGTAGTGAATAGTGTCGCGGCGCGCATGAATAGTGTCATTTGTAGTAGTGAATAGTGTTTGAATAGTGTCCGAATCTGGCATTTAACTTCTGGATTTTTGTTTTGGTAGCTACGGAGCTTGTTTTAACTTGAAATTTTTTTTCCCCACTTCTAAGACGTTGAACTTGATAGGAAAAATAGCTAGAGCAATTGGTATGCTCTGAGTTAAGAGATTCAAAAAAATTTTGGACTGATTTTAAGTGAAACTTCAAAGGACCATAACTTTTGCTCTGGTTATCAGGTCTTTATCTTCTCCCACGCGCATGAACTAACCCCTAAACGGAATCTCTGCCGGCACACTTTAGAGCAAACCACAGCCATTGACGGCCAAAAAAAAGGCCTGGAAAATCAAATTGCCGCTTGCGAAGCCGCCGTCCCGAACCAGATCACCGCCGTCGCGAACCACTTACGCGAACACAACCAGATGGGTGTTGCGAGCCACCTCCACTGCGACGAAACCAGAGCTAGCAAATGTCTCCCGAAACCAGGCTGCCACGACGAACCACCACACGTTGACGAAGCCACGCGTTGCAGAACCACTGCGAATCAGATCGACGACGAGGGCACTTTCTGACGCGAAATCCCCATCACTGCGGCGCCGGCCACCATGCAGCCACCTGCGACGAAAAAAGCTGCCTGGAGAAGACGCGAAACCAGACGCGAACACACCTACATTGCGAGAATCCTCCACCTCCGTTCCAAACAGAACCGCAGGCCACCACGGTACCCGCAAAAAACCAGACCAGACAGACCCCCACGAAGCAACTGATGAGTCATTATTTTCTCCTATTCCACTAGCCTTTGTGCACCC
Source organism: Vigna unguiculata (assembly GCF_037176805.1). Classification (NCBI taxonomy): domain Eukaryota; kingdom Viridiplantae; phylum Streptophyta; class Magnoliopsida; order Fabales; family Fabaceae; genus Vigna; species Vigna unguiculata. The sequence goes on along the minus strand of NC_140792.1, from coordinate 36,303,417 downwards.
ATTAGACAGTTGATTAGTGCTTAATTGTTCATCATTAGAGTGTTTTTCATCTGTTGGGCTTTATTGGGCCACTGTTCCGAATTTGGACTAATTTCACATTATTTGGCCTAATTTTTGTTTTTAATTATTTTTAGGTATTTGGGTGAAGCAATTTTGGAGCTTGGACATTAATATTTAGTTGAAGAAACTTTCCACATCATTGCCACATCATTTCCATGTCATTTCCACGTCAGCAAAGTCAATGGGTCAACATTTGAGGGCCATAGTGGCATTTTTGTAATTCTGCGGCTTATAATGGCAGTTTTGTAATTCTGAGTGGCATGGGTGATATGACCACGAATTAGGTATGCATGAGAAGAAGGCAGCCGCTCATTCATCTTCAACCTCTCTTCAAAACCTCCATTTTCGTTCTCCAAGCTTCCATGGACGTCCCCCTTGCGGTTTTTCACGTTTTTGGCTCATTTTTACCGTTTTTATGCATATTTGACAGCACCCATTGAGGGTTTTACGTTTGGAATTCGTTTTCTTGGTTGGGCAGTTCGGTTTGTGGATTTTATTGACTTGGAACAATACCCATTCATGGGGTTTTCGCATTTATATATGATAACACTGTTTTGCATTCCATTTAAGCTTTGAAATCTCAATTTTTGCTCTTAAATTGCGTTTTCAGATTTGAAGGGTTCTTGGTTCTTGGTTCTTGGTTCTGATTTTTGTGATTTCAGTTTTGAAGTGTTTAATTACTCATTTCCATGTCTAGCTAAATTCGTGTATTGACTCCTTGATGAAAAATGCAATGAAGCTTTGAGGTTGTGCTTGTTTTGTGAAATCTGCCATGTTTTTTTTCTGAATTCGTGGAATGCATGTGGTGAATCTGTCAATGCTTAATTTACAGAGTAATTGCATGTGTTTTGTTTAAGATACGTTCATGCTTAATGTATGTAGCTTGGCTGTCACGAATTTAAGGATGTGTGCATTGCTTAATTGCATAATGAAGCTAGATTGTAATTTTCGCTTAGTGAATTATTATCTAGTGGATTGAGACAAGGCAGGGTTGGTGTTAATTTGGTGGCCTATGATAAGTGAAATTGCGTTTGAATCAGGGATGTCAATACGGTTTTAGTCACTGTAGCATTTAAATTAATCTATTGATTAGCATTCTGAATCTGTCTGCCAACCCCCCTCCCCCCTGTGTTTTATTGTTGTGTTCATCTGGAAAATTGGCTTTGAATGAAAATATTGGTCGTTGGGAGACGACTTGGTTCACTTTCATGTACTGCATTTAGTATGTTTTAATTTGGTGGGGTACGGCCTCTATCAAATTTGGCGCCGTTGCCGGGGACCAATCGTTTCGTTCAAAGTAAAATTTTCAGTGTGTTTGTGTTCTGTGTTTTGGTGTGTGTGTAGTTCAAGTGTGGTTGAGTTGGTATATGTTCATTGTGATGTTAATGTTGTGTTAAGTTCAGTGTCTGTTTCCATTCCTGTGTGTTTCTGTTTAGTGTAGTGAATAGTGTCGCGGCGCGCATGAATAGTGTCATTTGTAGTAGTGAATAGTGTTTGAATAGTGTCCGAATCTGGCATTTAACTTCTGGATTTTTGTTTTGGTAGCTACGGAGCTTGTTTTAACTTGAAATTTTTTTTCCCCACTTCTAAGACGTTGAACTTGATAGGAAAAATAGCTAGAGCAATTGGTATGGTCTGAGTTAAGAGATTCAAAAAAATTTTGGACTGATTTTAAGTGAAACTTCAAAGGACCATAACTTTTGCTCTGGTTATCAGGTTTTTATCTTCTCCCACGCGCATGAACTAACCCCTAAACGGAATCTCTGCCGGCACACTTTAGAGCAAACCACAGCCATTGACGGCCAAAAAAAGGGCCTGGAAAATCAAATTGCCGCTTGCGAAGCCGCCGTCCCGAACCAGATCGCCGACGTCGCGAACCACCTACGCGAACACAACCAGATGGGTGTTGCGAGCCACCTCCGCTGCGACGAAACCAGAGCCAGCAGATGTCTCCCGAAACCAGGCTGCCACGACGAACCACCACACGTTGACGAAGCCACGCGTTGCAGAACCACTGCGAATCAGATCGACGACGAGGGCACTTTCTGACGCGAAATCCCCATCACTGCGGCGCCGGCCACCATGCAGCCACCTGCGACGAAAAAAGCTGCCTGGAGAAGACGCGAAACCAGACGCGAACACACCTACATTGCGAGAATCCTCCACCTCCGTTCCAAACAGAACCGCAGGCCACCACGGTACCCGCAAAAAACCAGACCAGACAGACCCCCACGAAGCAACTGATGAGTCATTATTTTCTCCTATTCCACTAGCCTTTGTGCACCCATTAGACAGTTGATTAGTGCTTAATTGTTCATCATTAGAGTGTTTTTCATCTGTTGGGCTTTATTGGGCCACTGTTCCGAATTTGGACTAATTTCACATTATTTGGCCTAATTTTTGTTTTTAATTATTTTTAGGTATTTGGGTGAAGCAATTTTGGAGCTTGGACATTAATATTTAGTTGAAGAAACTTTCCACATCATTGCCACATCATTTCCATGTCATTTCCACGTCAGCAAAGTCAATGGGTCAACATTTGAGGGCCATAGTGGCATTTTTGTAATTCTGCGGCTTATAATGGCAGTTTTGTAATTCTGAGTGGCATGGGTGATATGACCACGAATTAGGTATGCATGAGAAGAAGGCAGCCGCTCATTCATCTTCAACCTCTCTTCAAAACCTCCATTTTCGTTCTCCAAGCTTCCATGGACGTCCCCCTTGCGGTTTTTCACGTTTTTGGCTCATTTTTACCGTTTTTATGCATATTTGACAGCACCCATTGAGGGTTTTACGTTTGGAATTCGTTTTCTTGGTTGGGCAGTTCGGTTTGTGGATTTTATTGACTTGGAACAATACCCATTCATGGGGTTTTCGCATTTATATATGATAACACTGTTTTGCATTCCATTTAAGCTTTGAAATCTCAATTTTTGCTCTTAAATTGCGTTTTCAGATTTGAAGGGTTCTTGGTTCTTGGTTCTTGGTTCTGATTTTTGTGATTTCAGTTTTGAAGTGTTTAATTACTCATTTCCATGTCTAGCTAAATTCGTGTATTGACTCCTTGATGAAAAATGCAATGAAGCTTTGAGGTTGTGCTTGTTTTGTGAAATCTGCCATGTTTTTTTTCTGAATTCGTGGAATGCATGTGGTGAATCTGTCAATGCTTAATTTACAGAGTAATTGCATGTGTTTTGTTTAAGATACGTTCATGCTTAATGTATGTAGCTTGGCTGTCACGAATTTAAGGATGTGTGCATTGCTTAATTGCATAATGAAGCTAGATTGTAATTTTCGCTTAGTGAATTATTATCTAGTGGATTGAGACAAGGCAGGGTTGGTGTTAATTTGGTGGCCTATGATAAGTGAAATTGCGTTTGAATCAGGGATGTCAATACGGTTTTAGTCACTGTAGCATTTAAATTAATCTATTGATTAGCATTCTGAATCTGTCTGCCAACCCCCCTCCCCCCTGTGTTTTATTGTTGTGTTCATCTGGAAAATTGGCTTTGAATGAAAATATTGGTCGTTGGGAGACGACTTGGTTCACTTTCATGTACTGCATTTAGTATGTTTTAATTTGGTGGGGTACGGCCTCTATCAAATTTGGCGCCGTTGTCGGGGACCAATCGTTTCGTTCAAAGTAAAATTTTCAGTGTGTTTGTGTTCTGTGTTTTGGTGTGTGTGTAGTTCAAGTGTGGTTGAGTTGGTATATGTTCATTGTGATGTTAATGTTGTGTTAAGTTCAGTGTCTGTTTCCATTCCTGTGTGTTTCTGTTTAGTGTAGTGAATAGTGTCGCGGCGCGCATGAATAGTGTCATTTGTAGTAGTGAATAGTGTTTGAATAGTGTCCGAATCTGGCATTTAACTTCTGGATTTTTGTTTTGGTAGCTACGGAGCTTGTTTTAACTTGAAATTTTTTTTCCCCACTTCTAAGACGTTGAACTTGATAGGAAAAATAGCTAGAGCAATTGGTATGGTCTGAGTTAAGAGATTCAAAAAAATTTTGGACTGATTTTAAGTGAAACTTCAAAGGACCATAACTTTTGCTCTGGTTATCAGGTTTTTATCTTCTCCCACGCGCATGAACTAACCCCTAAACGGAATCTCTGCCGGCACACTTTAGAGCAAACCACAGCCATTGACGGCCAAAAAAAGGGCCTGGAAAATCAAATTGCCGCTTGCGAAGCCGCCGTCCCGAACCAGATCGCCGACGTCGCGAACCACCTACGCGAACACAACCAGATGGGTGTTGCGAGCCACCTCCGCTGCGACGAAACCAGAGCCAGCAGATGTCTCCCGAAACCAGGCTGCCACGACGAACCACCACACGTTGACGAAGCCACGCGTTGCAGAACCACTGCGAATCAGATCGACGACGAGGGCACTTTCTGACGCCAAATCCCCATCACTACGGCGCCGGCCACAACGCAGCCACCTGTGACGAAAAAAGCTGCCTGGAGAAGACGCGAAACCAGACGCGAACACACCTACATTGCGAGAATCCTCCACCTCCGTTCCAAACAGAACCGCAGGCCACCGTGACAGAAATCGATGTCGATTGCGCCAATGCGACAGTCACCACGGTACCTGCAAAAAACCAGACCAGACAGACCCCCGCGAAGCAACTGATGAGTCATTATTTTCTTCTATTCCACTAGCCTTTGTGCCCCCATTAGACAGTTGATTAGTGCTTAATTGTTCATCATTAGAGTGTTTTTCATCTGTTGGGCTTTATTGGGCCACTGTTCCGAATTTGGACTAATTTCACATTATTTGGCCTAATTTTTGTTTTTAATTATTTTTAGGTATTTGGGTGAAGCAATTTTGGAGCTTGGACATTAATATTTAGTTGAAGAAACTTTCCACATCATTGCCACATCATTTCCATGTCATTTCCACGTCAGCAAAGTCAATGGGTCAACATTTGCGGCCCATAATGGCATTTTTGTAATTCTGCGGCTTATAATGGCAGTTTTGTAATTCTGAGTGGCATGGGTGATATGACCACGAATTAGGTCTGCATGAGAAGAAGGCAGCCGCTCATTCATCTTCAACCTCTCTTCAAAACCTCCATTTTCGTTCTCCAAGCTTCCATGGACGTCCCCCTTGCGGTTTTTCACGTTTTTGGCTCATTTTTACCGTTTTTATGCATATTTGACAGCACCCATTGAGGGTTTTACGTTTGGAATTCGTTTTCTTGGTTGGGCAGTTCGGTTTGTGGATTTTATTGACTTGGAACAATACCCATTCATGGGGTTTTCGCATTTATATATGATAACACTGTTTTGCATTCCATTTAAGCTTTGAAATCTCAATTTTTGCTCTTAAATTGCGTTTTCAGATTTGAAGGGTTCTTGGTTCTTGGTTCTTGGTTCTGATTTTTGTGATTTCAGTTTTGAAGTGTTTAATTACTCATTTCCATGTCTAGCTAAATTCGTGTATTGACTCCTTGATGAAAAATGCAATGAAGCTTTGAGGTTGTGCTTGTTTTGTGAAATCTGCCATGTTTTTTTTCTGAATTCGTGGAATGCATGTGGTGAATCTGTCAATGCTTAATTTACAGAGTAATTGCATGTGTTTTGTTTAAGATACGTTCATGCTTAATGTATGTAGCTTGGCTGTCACGAATTTAAGGATGTGTGCATTGCTTAATTGCATAATGAAGCTAGATTGTAATTTTCGCTTAGTGAATTATTATCTAGTGGATTGAGACAAGGCAGGGTTGGTGTTAATTTGGTGGCCTATGATAAGTGAAATTGCGTTTGAATCAGGGATGTCAATACGGTTTTAGTCACTGTAGCATTTAAATTAATCTATTGATTAGCATTCTGAATCTGTCTGCCAACCCCCCTCCCCCCTGTGTTTTATTGTTGTGTTCATCTGGAAAATTGGCTTTGAATGAAAATATTGGTCGTTGGGAGACGACTTGGTTCACTTTCATGTACTGCATTTAGTATGTTTTAATTTGGTGGGGTACGGCCTCTATCAAATTTGGCGCCGTTGTCGGGGACCAATCGTTTCGTTCAAAGTAAAATTTTCAGTGTGTTTGTGTTCTGTGTTTTGGTGTGTGTGTAGTTCAAGTGTGGTTGAGTTGGTATATGTTCATTGTGATGTTAATGTTGTGTTAAGTTCAGTGTCTGTTTCCATTCCTGTGTGTTTCTGTTTAGTGTAGGGAATAGTGTCGCGGCGCGCATGAATAGTGTCATTTGTAGTAGTGAATAGTGTTTGAATAGTGTCCGAATCTGGCATTTAACTTCTGGATTTTTGTTTTGGTAGCTACGGAGCTTGTTTTAACTTGAAATTTTTTTTCCCCACTTCTAAGACGTTGAACTTGATAGGAAAAATAGCTAGAGCAATTGGTATGGTCTGAGTTAAGAGATTCAAAAAAATTTTGGACTGATTTTAAGTGAAACTTCAAAGGACCATAACTTTTGCTCTGGTTATCAGGTTTTTATCTTCTCCCACGCGCATGAACTAACCCCTAAACGGAATCTCTGCCGGCACACTTTAGAGCAAACCACAGCCATTGACGGCCAAAAAAAGGGCCTGGAAAATCAAATTGCCGCTTGCGAAGCCGCCGTCCCGAACCAGATCGCCGCCGTCGCGAACCACCTACGCGAACACAACCAGATGGGTGTTGCGAGCCACCTCCGCTGCGACGAAACCAGAGCCAGCAGATGTCTCCCGAAACCAGGCTGCCACGACGAACCACCACACGTTGACGAAGCCACGCGTTGCAGAACCACTGCGAATCAGATCGACGACGAGGGCACTTTCTGACGCGAAATCCCCATCACTGCGGCGCCGGCCACCACGCAGCCACCTGCGACGAAAAAAGCTGCCTGGAGAAGACGCGAAACCAGACGCGAACACACCTACATTGCGAGAATCCTCCACCTCCGTTCCAAACAGAACCGCAGGCCACCGTGACAGAAATCGATGTCGATTGCGCCAATGCGACAGCCACCACGGTACCTGCAAAAAACCAGACCAGACAAACCCCCGCGAAGCAACTGATGAGTCATTATTTTCTTCTATTCCACTAGCCTTTGTGCACCCATTAGACAGTTGATTAGTGCTTAATTGTTCATCATTAGAGTGTTTTTCATCTGTTGGGCTTTATTGGGCCACTGTTCCGAATTTGGACTAATTTCACATTATTTGGCCTAATTTTTGTTTTTAATTATTTTTAGGTATTTGGGTGAAGCAATTTTGGAGCTTGGACATTAATATTTAGTTGAAGAAACTTTCCACATCATTGCCACATCATTTCCATGTCATTTCCACGTCAGCAAAGTCAATGGGTCAACATTTGCGGCCCATAGTGGCATTTTTGTAATTCTGCGGCTTATAATGGCAGTTTTGTAATTCTGAGTGGCATGGGTGATATGACCACGAATTAGGTCTGCATGAAAAGAAGGCAGCCGCTCATTCATCTTCAACCTCTCTTCAAAACCTCCATTTTCGTTCTCCAAGCTTCCATGGACGTCCCCCTTGCGGTTTTTCACGTTTTTGGCTCATTTTTACCGTTTTTATGCATATTTGACAGCACCCATTGAGGGTTTTACGTTTGGAATTCGTTTTCTTGGTTGGGCAGTTCGGTTTGTGGATTTTATTGACTTGGAACAATACCCATTCATGGGGTTTTCGCATTTATATATGATAACACTGTTTTGCATTCCATTTAAGCTTTGAAATCTCAATTTTTGCTCTTAAATTGCGTTTTCAGATTTGAAGGGTTCTTGGTTCTTGGTTCTTGGTTCTGATTTTTGTGATTTCAGTTTTGAAGTGTTTAATTACTCATTTCCATGTCTAGCTAAATTCGTGTATTGACTCCTTGATGAAAAATGCAATGAAGCTTTGAGGTTGTGCTTGTTTTGTGAAATCTGCCATGTTTTTGTTCTGAATTCGTGGAATGCATGTGGTGAATCTGTCAATGCTTAATTTACAGAGTAATTGCATGTGTTTTGTTTAAGATACGTTCATGCTTGATGTATGTAGCTTGGCTGTCACGAATTTAAGGATGTGTGCATTGCTTAATTGCATAATGAAGCTAGATTGTAATTTTCGCTTAGTGAATTATTATCTAGTGGATTGAGACAAGGCAGGGTTGGTGTTAATTTGGTGGCCTATGATAAGTGAAATTGCGTTTGAATCAGGGATGTCAATACGGTTTTAGTCACTGTAGCATTTAAATTAATCTATTGATTAGCATTCTGAATCTGTCTGCCAACCCCCCTCCCCCCTGTGTTTTATTGTTGTGTTCATCTGGAAAATTGGCTTTGAATGAAAATATTGGTCGTTGGGAGACGACTTGGTTCACTTTCATGTACTGCATTTAGTATGTTTTAATTTGGTGGGGTACGGCCTCTATCAAATTTGGCGCCGTTGTCGGGGACCAATCGTTTCGTTCAAAGTAAAATTTTCAGTGTGTTTGTGTTTTGTGTTTTGGTGTGTGTGTAGTTCAAGTGTGGTTGAGTTGGTATATGTTCATTGTGATGTTAATGTTGTGTTAAGTTCAGTGTCTGTTTCCATTCCTATGTGTTTCTGTTTAGTGTAGTGAATAGTGTCGCGGCGCGCATGAATAGTGTCATTTGTAGTAGTGAATAGTGTTTGAATAGTGTCCGAATCTGGCATTTAACTTCTGGATTTTTGTTTTGGTAGCTACGGAGCTTGTTTTAACTTGAAATTTTTTTTCCCCACTTCTAAGACGTTGAACTTGATAGGAAAAATAGCTAGAGCAATTGGTATGGTCTGAGTTAAGAGATTCAAAAAAATTTTGGACTGATTTTAAGTGAAACTTCAAAGGACCATAACTTTTGCTCTGGTTATCAGGTTTTTATCTTCTCCCACGCGCATGAACTAACCCCTAAACGGAATCTCTGCCGGCACACTTTAGAGCAAACCACAGCCATTGACGGCCAAAAAAAGGGCCTGGAAAATCAAATTGCCGCTTGCGAAGCCGCCGTCCCGAACCAGATCGCCGCCGTCGCGAACCACCTACGCGAACACAACCAGATGGGTGTTGCGAGCCACCTCCGCTGCGACGAAACCAGAGCCAGCAGATGTCTCCCGAAACCAGGCTGCCACGACGAACCACCACACGTTGACGAAGCCACGCGTTGCAGAACCACTGCGAATCAGATCGACGACGAGGGCACTTTCTGACGCGAAATCCCCATCACTGCGGCGCCGGCCACCACGCAGCCACCTGCGACGAAAAAAGCTGCCTGGAGAAGACGCGAAACCAGACGCGAACACACCTACATTGCGAGAATCCTCCACCTCCGTTCCAAACAGAACCGCAGGCCACCGTGACAGAAATCGATGTCGATTGCGCCAATGCGACAGCCACCACGGTACCTGCAAAAAACCAGACCAGACAGACCCCCGCGAAGCAACTGATGAGTCATTATTTTCTTCTATTCCACTAGCCTTTGTGCACCCATTAGACAGTTGATTAGTGCTTAATTGTTCATCATTAGAGTGTTTTTCATCTGTTGGGCTTTATTGGGCCACTGTTCCGAATTTGGACTAATTTCACATTATTTGGCCTAATTTTTGTTTTTAATTATTTTTAGGTATTTGGGTGAAGCAATTTTGGAGCTTGGACATTAATATTTAGTTGAAGAAACTTTCCACATCATTGCCACATCATTTCCATGTCATTTCCACATCAGCAAAGTCAATGGGTCAACATTTGCGGCCCATAGTGGCATTTTTGTAATTCTGCGGCTTATAATGGCAGTTTTGTAATTCTGAGTGGCATGGGTGATATGACCACGAATTAGGTCTGCATGAGAAGAAGGCAGCCGCTCATTCATCTTCAACCTCTCTTCAAAACCTCCATTTTCGTTCTCCAAGCTTCCATGGACGTCCCCCTTGCGGTTTTTCACGTTTTTGGCTCATTTTTACCGTTTTTATGCATATTTGACAGCACCCATTGAGGGTTTTACGTTTGGAATTCGTTTTCTTGGTTGGGCAGTTCGGTTTGTGGATTTTATTGACTTGGAACAATACCCATTCATGGGGTTTTCGCATTTATATATGATAACACTGTTTTGCATTCCATTTAAGCTTTGAAATCTCAATTTTTGCTCTTAAATTGCGTTTTCAGATTTGAAGGGTTCTTGGTTCTTGGTTCTTGGTTCTGATTTTTGTGATTTCAGTTTTGAAGTGTTTAATTACTCATTTCCATGTCTAGCTAAATTCGTGTATTGACTCCTTGATGAAAAATGCAATGAAGCTTTGAGGTTGTGCTTGTTTTGTGAAATCTGCCATGTTTTTGTTCTGAATTCGTGGAATGCATGTGGTGAATCTGTCAATGCTTAATTTACAGAGTAATTGCATGTGTTTTGTTTAAGATACGTTCATGCTTAATGTATGTAGCTTGGCTGTCACGAATTTAAGGATGTGTGCATTGCTTAATTGCATAATGAAGCTAGATTGTAATTTTCGCTTAGTGAATTATTATCTAGTGGATTGAGACAAGGCAGGGTTGGTGTTAATTTGGTGGCCTATGATAAGTGAAATTGCGTTTGAATCAGGGATGTCAATACGGTTTTAGTCACTGTAGCATTTAAATTAATCTATTGATTAGCATTCTGAATCTGTCTGCCAACCCCCCTCCCCCCTGTGTTTTATTGTTTTGTTCATCTGGAAAATTGGCTTTGAATGAAAATATTGGTCGTTGGGAGACGACTTGGTTCACTTTCATGTACTGCATTTAGTATGTTTTAATTTGGTGGGGTACGGCCTCTATCAAATTTGGCGCCGTTGTCGGGGACCAATCGTTTCGTTCAAAGTAAAATTTTCAGTGTGTTTGTGTTCTGTGTTTTGGTGTGTGTGTAGTTCAAGTGTGGTTGAGTTGGTATATGTTCATTGTGATGTTAATGTTGTGTTAAGTTCAGTGTCTGTTTCCATTCCTGTGTGTTTCTGTTTAGTGTAGTGAATAGTGTCGCGGCGCGCATGAATAGTGTCATTTGTAGTAGTGAATAGTGTTTGAATAGTGTCCGAATCTGGCATTTAACTTCTGGATTTTTGTTTTGGTAGCTACGGAGCTTGTTTTAACTTGAAATTTTTTTTCCCCACTTCTAAGACGTTGAACTTGATAGGAAAAATAGCTAGAGCAATTGGTATGGTCTGAGTTAAGAGATTCAAAAAAATTTTGGACTGATTTTAAGTGAAACTTCAAAGGACCATAACTTTTGCTCTGGTTATCAGGTTTTTATCTTCTCCCACGCGCATGAACTAACCCCTAAACGGAATCTCTGCCGGCACACTTTAGAGCAAACCACAGCCATTGACGGCCAAAAAAAGGGCCTGGAAAATCAAATTGCCGCTTGCGAAGCCGCCGTCCCGAACCAGATCGCCGCCGTCGCGAACCACCTACGCGAACACAACCAGATGGGTGTTGCGAGCCACCTCCGCTGCGACGAAACCAGAGCCAGCAGATGTCTCCCGAAACCAGGCTGCCACGACGAACCACCACACGTTGACGAAGCCACGCGTTGCAGAACCACTGCGAATCAGATCGACGACGAGGGCACTTTCTGACGCGAAATCCCCATCACTGCGGCGCCGGCCACCACGCAGCCACCTGCGACGAAAAAAGCTGCCTGGAGAAGACGCGAAACCAGACGCGAACACACCTACATTGCGAGAATCCTCCACCTCCGTTCCAAACAGAACCGCAGGCCACCGTGACAGAAATCGATGTCGATTGCGCCAATGCGACAGCCACCACGGTACCTGCAAAAAACCAGACCAGACAGACCCCCGCGAAGCAACTGATGAGTCATTATTTTCTTCTATTCCACTAGCCTTTGTGCACCCATTAGACAGTTGATTAGTGCTTAATTGTTCATCATTAGAGTGTTTTTCATCTGTTGGGCTTTATTGGGCCACTGTTCCGAATTTGGACTAATTTCACATTATTTGGCCTAATTTTTGTTTTTAATTATTTTTAGGTATTTGGGTGAAGCAATTTTGGAGCTTGGACATTAATATTTAGTTGAAGAAACTTTCCACATCATTGCCACATCATTTCCATGTCATTTCCACGTCAGCAAAGTCAATGGGTCAACATTTGCGGCCCATAGTGGCATTTTTGTAATTCTGCGGCTTATAATGGCAGTTTTGTAATTCTGAGTGGCATGGGTGATATGACCACGAATTAGGTCTGCATGAGAAGAAGGCAGCCGCTCATTCATCTTCAACCTCTCTTCAAAACCTCCATTTTCGTTCTCCAAGCTTCCATGGACGTCCCCCTTGCGGTTTTTCACGTTTTTGGCTCATTTTTACCGTTTTTATGCATATTTGATAGCACCCATTGAGGGTTTTACGTTTGGAATTCGTTTTCTTGGTTGGGCAGTTCGGTTTGTGGATTTTATTGACTTGGAACAATACCCATTCATGGGGTTTTCGCATTTATATATGATAACACTGTTTTGCATTCCATTTAAGCTTTGAAATCTCAATTTTTGCTCTTAAATTGCGTTTTCAGATTTGAAGGGTTCTTGGTTCTTGGTTCTTGGTTCTGATTTTTGTGATTTCAGTTTTGAAGTGTTTAATTACTCATTTCCATGTCTAGCTAAATTCGTGTATTGACTCCTTGATGAAAAATGCAATGAAGCTTTGAGGTTGTGCTTGTTTTGTGAAATCTGCCATGTTTTTGTTCTGAATTCGTGGAATGCATGTGGTGAATCTGTCAATGCTTAATTTACAGAGTAATTGCATGTGTTTTGTTTAAGATACGTTCATGCTTAATGTATGTAGCTTGGCTGTCACGAATTTAAGGATGTGTGCATTGCTTAATTGCATAATGAAGCTAGATTGTAATTTTCGCTTAGTGAATTATTATCTAGTGGATTGAGACAAGGCAGGGTTGGTGTTAATTTGGTGGCCTATGATAAGTGAAATTGCGTTTGAATCAGGGATGTCAATACGGTTTTAGTCACTGTAGCATTTAAATTAATCTATTGATTAGCATTCTGAATCTGTCTGCCAACCCCCCTCCCCCCTGTGTTTTATTGTTGTGTTCATCTGGAAAATTGGCTTTGAATGAAAATATTGGTCGTTGGGAGACGACTTGGTTCACTTTCATGTACTGCATTTAGTATGTTTTAATTTGGTGGGGTACGGCCTCTATCAAATTTGGCGCCGTTGTCGGGGACCAATCGTTTCGTTCAAAGTAAAATTTTCAGTGTGTTTGTGTTCTGTGTTTTGGTGTGTGTGTAGTTCAAGTGTGGTTGAGTTGGTATATGTTCATTGTGATGTTAATGTTGTGTTAAGTTCAGTGTCTGTTTCCATTCCTGTGTGTTTCTGTTTAGTGTAGTGAATAGTGTCGCGGCGCGCATGAATAGTGTCATTTGTAGTAGTGAATAGTGTTTGAATAGTGTCCGAATCTGGCATTTAACTTCTGGATTTTTGTTTTGGTAGCTACGGAGCTTGTTTTAACTTGAAATTTTTTTTCCCCACTTCTAAGACGTTGAACTTGATAGGAAAAATAGCTAGAGCAATTGGTATGGTCTGAGTTAAGAGATTCAAAAAAATTTTGGACTGATTTTAAGTGAAACTTCAAAGGACCATAACTTTTGCTCTGGTTATCAGGTTTTTATCTTCTCCCACGCGCATGAACTAACCCCTAAACGGAATCTCTGCCGGCACACTTTAGAGCAAACCACAGCCATTGACGGCCAAAAAAAGGGCCTGGAAAATCAAATTGCCGCTTGCGAAGCCGCCGTCTCGAACCAGATCGCCGCCGTCGCGAACCACCTACGCAAACACAACCAGATGGGTGTTGCGAGCCACCTCCGCTGCGACGAAACCAGAGCCAGCAGATGTCTCCCGAAACCAGGCTGCCACGACGAACCACCACACGTTGACGAAGCCACACGTTGCAGAACCACTGCGAATCAGATCGACGACGAGGGCACTTTCTGACGCGAAATCCCCATCACTGCGGCGCCGGCCACCACGCAGCCACCTGCGACGAAAAAAGCTGCCTGGAGAAGACGCGAAACCAGACGCGAACACACCTACATTGCGAGAATCCTCCACCTCCGTTCCAAACAGAACCGCAGGCCACCGTGACAGAAATCGATGTCGATTGCGCCAATGCGACAGCCACCACGGTACCTGCAAAAAACCAGACCAGACAGACCCCCGCGAAGCAACTGATGAGTCATTATTTTCTTCTATTCCACTAGCCTTTGTGCACCCATTAGACAATTGATTAGTGCTTAATTGTTCATCATTAGAGTGTTTTTCATCTGTTGGGCTTTATTGGGCCACTGTTCCGAATTTGGACTAATTTCACATTATTTGGCCTAATTTTTGTTTTTAATTATTTTTAGGTATTTGGGTGAAGCAATTTTGGAGCTTGGACATTAATATTTAGTTGAAGAAACTTTCCACATCATTGCCACATCATTTCCATGTCATTTCCACGTCAGCAAAGTCAATGGGTCAACATTTGAGGCCCATAGTGGCATTTTTGTAATTCTGCGGCTTATAATGGCAGTTTTGTAATTCTGAGTGGCATGGGTGATATGACCACGAATTAGGTCTGCATGAGAAGAAGGCAGCCGCTCATTCATCTTCAACCTCTCTTCAAAACCTCCATTTTCGTTCTCCAAGCTTCCATGGACGTCCCCCTTGCGGTTTTTCACGTTTTTGGCTCATTTTTACCGTTTTTATGCATATTTGACAGCACCCATTGAGGGTTTTACGTTTGGAATTCGTTTTCTTGGTTGGGCAGTTCGGTTTGTGGATTTTATTGACTTGGAACAATACCCATTCATGGGGTTTTCGCATTTATATATGATAACACTGTTTTGCATTCCATTTAAGCTTTGAAATCTCAATTTTTGCTCTTAAATTGCGTTTTCAGATTTGAAGGGTTCTTGGTTCTTGGTTCTTGGTTCTGATTTTTGTGATTTCAGTTTTGAAGAGTTTAATTACTCATTTCCATGTCTAGCTAAATTCGTGTATTGACTCCTTGATGAAAAATGCAATGAAGCTTTGAGGTTGTGCTTGTTTTGTGAAATCTGCCATGTTTTTGTTCTGAATTCGTGGAATGCATGTGGTGAATCTGTCAATGCTTAATTTACAGAGTAATTGCATGTGTTTTGTTTAAGATACGTTCATGCTTAATGTATGTAGCTTGGCTGTCACGAATTTAAGGATGTGTGCATTGCTTAATTGCATAATGAAGCTAGATTGTAATTTTCGCTTAGTGAATTATTATCTAGTGGATTGAGACAAGGCAGGGTTGGTGTTAATTTGGTGGCCTATGATAAGTGAAATTGCGTTTGAATCAGGGATGTCAATACGGTTTTAGTCACTGTAGCATTTAAATTAATCTATTGATTAGCATTCTGAATCTGTCTGCCAACCCCCCTCCCCCCTGTGTTTTATTGTTGTGTTCATCTGGAAAATTGGCTTTGAATGAAAATATTGGTCGTTGGGAGACGACTTGGTTCACTTTCATGTACTGCATTTAGTATGTTTTAATTTGGTGGGGTACGGCCTCTATCAAATTTGGCGCCGTTGCCGGGGACCAATCGTTTCGTTCAAAGTAAAATTTCCAGTGTGTTTGTGTTCTGTGTTTTGGTGTGTGTGTAGTTCAAGTGTGGTTGAGTTGGTATATGTTCATTGTGATGTTAATGTTGTGTTAAGTTCAGTGTCTGTTTCCATTCCTGTGTGTTTCTGTTTAGTGTAGTGAATAGTGTCGCGGCGCGCATGAATAGTGTCATTTGTAGTAGTGAATAGTGTTTGAATAGTGTCCGAATCTGGCATTTAACTTCTGGATTTTTGTTTTGGTAGCTACGGAGCTTGTTTTAACTTCAAATTTTTCTTCCCCACTTCTAAGACGTTGAACTTGATAGGAAAAATAGCTAGAGCAATTGGTATGGTCTGAGTTAAGAGATTCAAAAAAATTTTGGACTGATTTTAAGTGAAACTTCAAAGGACCATAACTTTTGCTCTGGTTATCAGGTTTTTATCTTCTCCCACGCGCATGAACTAACCCCTAAACGGAATCTCTGCCGGCACACTTTAGAGCAAACCACAGCCATTGACGGCCAAAAAAAGGGCCTGGAAAATCAAATTGCCGCTTGCGAAGCCGCCGTCCCGAACCAGATCGCCGCCGTCACGAGCCACCTACGCGAACACAACCAGATCGGTGTTGCGAGCCACCTCCGCTACGACGAAACCAGAGCCAGCAGATGTCTCCCGAAACCAGGCTGCCACGACGAACCACCACACGTTGACGAAGCCACGCGTTGCAGAACCACTGCGAATCAGATCGACGACGAGGGCACTTTCTGACGCGAAATCCCCATCACTGCGGCACCGGCCACCACGCAGCCACCTGCGACGAAAAAAGCTGCCTGGAGAAGACGCGAAACCAGACGCGAACACACTTACATTGCGAGAATCCTCCACCTCCGTTCCAAACAGAACCGCAGGCCACCGTGACAGAAATCGATGTCGATTGCGCCAATGCGACAGCCACCACGGTACCTACAAAAAACCAGACCAGACAGACCCCCGCGAAGCAACTGATGAGTCATTATTTTCTTCTATTCCACTAGCCTTTGTGCACCCATTAGACAGTTGATTAGTGCTTAATTGTTCATCATTAGAGTGTTTTTCATCTGTTGGGCTTTATTGGGCCACTGTTCCGAATTTGGACTAATATCACATTATTTGGCCTAATTTTTGTTTTTAATTATTTTTAGGTATTTGGGTGAAGCAATTTTGGAGCTTGGACATTAATATTTAGTTGAAGAAACTTTCCACATCATTGCCACATCATTTCCATGTCATTTCCACGTCAGCAAAGTCAATGGGTCAACATTTGAGGCCCATAGTGGCATTTTTGTAATTCTGCGGCTTATAATGGCAGTTTTGTAATTCTGGGTGGCATGGGTGATATGACCACGAATTAGGTCTGCATGAGAAGAAGGCAGCCGCTCATTCATCTTCAACCTCTCTTCAAAACCTCCATTTTCGTTCTCCAAGCTTCCATGGACGCCCCCTTGCGGTTTTTCACGTTTTTGGCTCATTTTTACCGTTTTTATGCATATTTGACAGCACCCATTGAGGGTTTTACGTTTGGAATTCGTTTTCTTGGTTGGGCAGTTCGGTTTGTGGATTTTATTGACTTGGAACAATACCCATTCATGGGGTTTTCGCATTTATATATGATAACACTGTTTTGCATTCCATTTAAGCTTTGAAATCTCAATTTTTGCTCTTAAATTGCGTTTTCAGATTTGAAGGGTTCTTGGTTCTTGGTTCTTGGTTCTAATTTTTGTGATTTCAGTTTTGAAGTGTTTAATTACTCATTTCCATGTCTAGCTAAATTCGTGTATTGACTCCTTGATGAAAAATGCAATGAAGCTTTGAGGTTGTGCTTGTTTTGTGAAATCTGCCATGTTTTTGTTCTGAATTCGTGGAATGCATGTGGTGAATCTGTCAATGCTTAATTTACAGAGTAATT
The DNA here is from genome assembly GCF_037176805.1 of Vigna unguiculata. NCBI lineage: Eukaryota > Viridiplantae > Streptophyta > Magnoliopsida > Fabales > Fabaceae > Vigna > Vigna unguiculata. Next base: position 36,285,845 of record NC_140792.1, on the reverse strand, counting down.
GCATGTGTTTTGTTTAAGATACGTTCATGCTTAATGTATGTAGCTTGGCTGTCACGAATTTAAGGATGTGTGCATTGCTTAATTGCATAATGAAGCTAGATTGTAATTTTCGCTTAGTGAATTATTATCTAGTGGATTGAGACAAGGCAGGGTTGGTGTTAATTTGGTGGCCTATGATAAGTGAAATTGCGTTTGAATCAGGGATGTCAATACGGTTTTAGTCACTGTAGAATTTAAATTAATCTATTGATTAGCATTCTGAATCTGTCTGCCAACCCCCCTCCTCCCTGTGTTTTATTGTTGTGTTCATCTGGAAAATTGGCTTTGAATGAAAATATTGGTCGTTGGGAGACGACTTGGTTCACTTTCATGTACTGCATTTAATATGTTTTAATTTGGTGGGGTACGGCCTCTATCAAATTTGGCGCCGTTATCGGGGACCAATCGTTTCGTTCAAAGTAAAATTTTCAGTGTGTTTGTGTTCTGTGTTTTGGTGTGTGTGTAGGTCAAGTGTGGTTGAGTTGGTATATGTTCATTGTGATGTTAATGTTGTGTTAAGTTCAGTGTCTGTTTCCATTCCTGTGTGTTTCTGTTTAGTGTAGTGAATAGTGTCGCGGCGCGCATGAATAGTGTCATTTGTAGTAGTGAATAGTGTTTGAATAGTGTCCGAATCTGGCATTTAACTTCTGGATTTTTGTTTTGGTAGCTACGGAGCTTGTTTGAACTTGAAATTTTTTTTCCCCACTTCTAAGACGTTGAACTTGATAGGAAAAATAGATAGAGCAATTGGTATGGTCTGAGTTAAGAGATTCAAAAAAATTTTGGACTGATTTTAAGTGAAACTTCAAAGGACCATAACTTTTGCTCTGGTTATCAGGTTTTTATCTTCTCCCACGCGCATGAACTAACCCCTAAACGGAATCTCTGTCGGCACACTTTAGAGCAAACCCCAGCCATTGACGGCCAAAAAAAGGGCCTGGAAAATCAAATTTCCGCTTGCGAAGCCGCCGTCCCGAACCAGATCGGCGCCATCGCGAGCCACCTACGCGAACACAACCAGATCGGTGTTGCGAGCCACCTCCACTGCGACGAAACCAGAGCCAGCAGATGTCTCGCGAAACCAGGCTGCCACGACGAACCACCACACGTTGACGAAGCCACGCGTTGCAGAACCACTGCGAATCAGATCGACGACGAGGGCACTTTCTGACGCGAAATCCCCATCACTGCGGCGCCGGCCACCACGCAGCCACCTGCGACGAAAAAAGCTACCTGGAGAAGACGCGAAACCAGACGCAAACACACCTACATTGCGAGAATCCTCCACCTCCGTTCCAAACAGAACCGCAGGCCACCGTGACAGAAATCGATGTCGATTGCGCCAATGCGACAGCCACCACGGTACCTGCAAAAAACCAGACCAGACAGACCCCCGCGAAGCAACTGATGAGTCATTATTTTCTTCTATTCCACTAGCCTTTGTGTACCCATTAGACAGTTGATTAGTGCTTAATTGTTCATCATTAGAGTGTTTTTCATCTGTTGGGCTTTCTTGGGCCACTGTTCCGAATTTGGACTAATTTCACATTATTTGGCCTAATTTTTGTTTTTAATTATTTTTAGGTATTTGGGTGAAGCAATTTTGGAGCTTGGACATTAATATTTAGTTGAAGAAACTTTCCACATCATTGCCACATCATTTCCATGTCATTTCCACGTCAGCAAAGTCAATGGGTCAACATTTGAGGCCCATAGTGGCATTTTTGTAATTCTGCGGCTTATAATGGCAGTTTTGTAATTCTGAGTGGCATGGGTGATATGACCACGAATTAGGTCTGCATGAGAAGAAGGCAGCCGCTCATTCATCTTCAACCTCTCTTCAAAACCTCCATTTTCGTTCTCCAAGCTTCCATGGACGTCCCCCTTGCGGTTTTTCACGTTTTTGGCTCATTTTTACCGTTTTTATGCATATTTGACAGCACCCATTGAGGGTTTTACGTTTGGAATTCGTTTTCTTGGTTGGGCAGTTCGGTTTGTGGATTTTATTGACTTGGAACAATACCCATTCATGGGGTTTTCGCATTTATATATGATAACACTGTTTTGCATTCCATTTAAGCTTTGAAATCTCAATTTTTGCACTTAAATTGCGTTTTCAGATTTGAAGGGTTCTTGGTTCTTGGTTCTTGGTTCTGATTTTTGTGATTTAAGTTTTGAAGTGTTTAATTACTCATTTCCATGTCTAGCTAAATTCGTGTATTGGCTCTTTGATGAAAAATGCAATGAAGCTTTGAGGTTGTGCTTGTTTTGTGAAATCTGCCATGTTTTTGTTCTGAATTCGTGGAATGCATGTGGTGAATCTGTCAATGCTTAATTTACAGAGTAATTGCATGTGTTTTGTTTAAGATACGTTCATGCTTAATGTATGTAGCTTGGCTGTCACGAATTTAAGGATGTGTGCATTGCTTAATTGCATAATGAAGCTAGATTGTAATTTTCGCTTAGTGTATTATTATCTAGTGGATTGAGACAAGGCAGGGTTGGTGTTAATTTGGTGGCCTATGATAAGTGAAATTGCGTTTGAATCAGGGATGTCAATACGGTTTTAGTCACTGTAGCATTTAAATTAATCTATTGATTAGCATTCTGAATCTGTCTGCCAACCCCCCTCCCCCCTGTGTTTTATTGTTGTGTTCATCTGGAAAATTGGCTTTGAATGAAAATATTGGTCGTTGGGAGACGACTTGGTTCACTTTCATGTACTGCATTTAATATGTTTTAATTTGGTGGGGTACGGCCTCTATCAAATTTGGCGCCGTTGCCGGGGACCAATCGTTTCGTTCAAAGTAAAATTTTCAGTGTGTTTGTGTTCTGTGTTTTGGTGTGTGTGTAGTTCAAGTGTGGTTGAGTTGGTATATGTTCATTGTGATGTTAATGTTGTGTTAAGTTCAGTGTCTGATTCCATTCCTGTGTGTTTCAGTTTAGTGTAGTGAATAGTGTCGCGGCGCGCATGAATAGTGTCATTTGTAGTAGTGAATAGTGTTTGAATAGTGTCCGAATCTGGCATTTAACTTCTGGATTTTTGTTTTGCTAGCTACGGAGCTTGTTTTAACTTGAAATTTTTTTCCCCACTTCTAAGACGTTGAACTTGATAGGAAAAATAGCTAGAGCAATTGGTATGGTCTGAGTTAAGAGATTCAAAAAAATTTTGGACTGATTTTAAGTGAAACTTCAAAGGACCATAACTTTTGCTCTAGTTATCAGGTTTTTATCTTCTCCCACGCGCATGAACTAACCCCTAAACGGAATCTCTGCCGGCACACTTTAGAGCAAACCACAGCCATTGACGGCCAAAAAAAGGGCCTGGAAAATCAAATTGCCGCTTGCGAAGCCGCCGTCCCGAACCAGATCGCCGCCGTCGCGAGCCACCTACGCGAACACAACCAGATCGGTGTTGCGAGCCACCTCCGCTGCGACGAAACCAGAGCCAGCAGATGTCTCGCGAAACCAGGCTGCCACGACGAACCACCACACGTTGACGAAGCCACGCGTTGCAGAACCACTGCGAATCAGATCGACGACGAGGGCACTTTCTGACGCGAAATCCCCATCACTGCGGCGCCGGCCACCACGCAGCCACCTGCGACGAAAACAGCTGCCTGGAGAAGACGCGAAACCAGACGCAAACACACCTACATTGCGAGAATTCTCCACCTCCGTTCCAAACAGAACCGCAGGCCACCGTGACAGAAATCGATGTCGATTGCGCCAATGCGACAGCCACCACGGTACCTGCAAAAGACCAGACCAGACAGACCCCCGCGAATAGTGTCATTTGTAGTAGTGAATAGTGTTTGAATAGTGTCCGAATCTGGCATTTAACTTCTGGATTTTTGTTTTGGTAGCTACGGAGCTTGTTTTAACTTGAATTTTTTTTTCCCCACTTCTAAGACGTTGAACTTGATAGGAAAAATAGCTAGAGCAATTGGTATAGTCTGAGTTAAGAGATTCAAAAAAAATTTGGACTGATTTTAAGTGAAACTTCAAAGGACCATAACTTTTGCTCTGGTTATCAGAATCACTATTATTTTATATGGATTTGGGGTAGAATTTGATTTCCTACCTTGTCATAACCGGCTCTGCCGGTTTGCAAAATCAGATTCTCCAGAAAATGCCATTTTCTACATTTCAGCAATGTTTTTTGTGATTTTTCTTCATTTTTCTTACTTTTGAAAAATTGTTAAAAATACTTGTGCTTTGAGTTTTGATCTGATTTTTTTTGTGCTTCTGTTTGACCACTCAAAGGAATATCCTACCAATTTTCAAGTCATTTGAAGGTCGTTTGAGTATACTTGTAGTTATACCCTTTGTTATGCCAATATCACTACAATTAGTGCTTTTTGGTGCATGACTAGGGGAAACCCAAGTGAATTACAACCATTTGACCCTGAAATTGATAGGACATTCCACAGAGGAAGTAGGCATCTTAGGAATCCATCTTTGCATGCTGAATATTCAGTGACTTTTCCTGATTCTTCTGATTCTCATCAAATTCCTGACACTCCTCATTCCTTGCATTCTGAGCATACTGTTTATTCTGAGCATTTTCATACTGATAACATGGCTCAACCTCCTCCACCTCCTCCACATCATGAGAGAACCATGAGTGAGCTCACTGCACCAGAGTTCACTTATGATAATTTATGCATACAATACCCTGAGGAGGAGGTTCCATATGTGCTGAAAACTGGTTTAATACACTTGTTGCCAAAGTTTCATGGTCTTGCAGGTGAGGACCCGTGCAAACACTTGAAGCAGTTTCATGTCGTCTGTTCCACCATGAAGCCTGCAGATGTACAAGAGGACCATGTATACTTGAAGGCTTTCCCTCATTCTTTGGAGGGTAATGCGAAAGACTGGCTGTACTACCTAGCACCCAGGTCCATCACAAGCTGGGATGACCTTAAGAGATTGTTCCTTGCCAAGTTCTTTCCTGCTTCAAGGACAACAGCCATACGGAAGGAGATTTCTGGCATCAAGCAGCAATCTGGGGAGACCCTTTATGAGTACTGGGAGAGGTTCAAGAATCTCTGTTCAAGCTGTCCACACCATCAGATTTCTGAACATCTCCTTCTGCAGTATTTTCATGAAGGCTTGCACCACATGGATCGAAATATGATTGATGCCGCAAGTGGTGGTGCCCTTGGTAACATAACCCCAGCTGCAGCCAGGCAACTGATAGAAAACATGGCTTCAAATTCTCAACAATTTGGCACAAGGAGTGATGCCATAGTTGTTAGAGGTGTACATGATCTGGGGGCAGCCGAGTACACAAAGAAGTTGGAAAGTAAGATTGATGCTCTTACCTCACTTGTCAATCAACTTGCTTCCAATCAGAGAGCTCCAGCTGCAAGAGTTTGTGGCCTTTGTACATCTGTTGATCACTTTACAGACTCTTGCCCAGCGTTGCAACAACAGGCTGCTACTGCTGCTTCTTCTTCTACACCAGTGGATACGCCTCAGGCCTATGCAGCAAATATTTTCAACAATAGGCCCCAACATCAACAACAGAACCATGATTTTTCAACAAACAGATATAATCCAGGATGGAGGAATCACCCTAATTTGAGATGGGGAAACCAGGGTAACCAGCAGCCCCAACAATTTCAAAATGTGCAACCCCCTCCACAACAAAGAGTTGCACCTGCACCACAAGCTGCTCTTGTTCCACATCTACCCACACCAGCTCCTGCTATAGCACCTGCACCTTCTTCTTCTACTTCATTGGAGGAGTTAGTCAGGATGATGACCCTTCAAAATATGCAATTTCAGCAGGAGACTAGGGCCTCAATCCAGAGTTTGACAAATCAAATGGGGCAGATGGCCACTCAGCTAAACCAGGCACAGGCTCAGAATTCTGACAAGCTTCCATCACAGACGGTGGAAAATCTGAGGAATGTGAGTGCCATTACATTAACATCTGGGAAGAACATTGAAGTTCCCACTCCTGAGCCTACACCTCCAAAGGAAGCCGACCCTGCCAAACTTCAGAGAAAGCGTGATGCTCATGCAGCTGGTCCTTCCACATCTGGTGCGACTTCTACACCTTCCACCTCTACTGCTGCACCTTCCATACCTCTTCCTTTCCCTTCAAGAGCCATTCCAAGCAAAAAGATGGAAGAGGTTGACAGGGAGATCTTGGAAACTTTTAGGAAGGTGGAGGTGAACATACCTCTGTTGGATGCCATAAAAAAAATTCCCAGATATGCAAAGTTCTTGAAGGAGCTATGCACGCACAAAAGGAGGCTAAAAGGAAACGAAAAGATCAGCATGGGCAGAAACGTGTCAGCATTGATAGGTAAATCTGTTCCTCAGATTCCTGAGAAGTGCAAGGACCCAAGTACATTTTGTGTACCTTGCATCATAGGTAACAATAAATTTGAAAATGTAATGCTTGATCTTGGTGCTTCAATAAATGTAATGCCTCTATCTATTTTTAAATCTCTTTCTCTTGGACCCTTGCAACCTACAGGTGTGGTGATTCAGTTGGCAAATATAAGTGTTGCCCACCCCGCAGGTTTGGTTGATGATGTTTTGGTTCGTGTTGGTGAATTGATTTTCCCTGCTGATTTTTACATTCTTGATATGGAAGAGGGATTTTCACATGGTTCTGCACCAATCATTTTAGGCAGACCATTTTTGAAAACTGCACGAACCAAAATTGATGTCCATGCAGGTACTTTGTCCATGGAGTTTGATGATATTGTTGTGCGATTCAACATTATGGATGCCATGAAACATCCTTCTGAGGATCATTCTGTTTTTCACGTGGATATTATTGATGATGCTGTTGATGGATTGATCTCTGATTTCCACTCTTTGCATGCATTTAAACATTCATTTGTGTCTGAGTTGTCTGAATTTGCATGCATTGATGATTCTGATTCTGATTCTAATTCTGATCCTAATGATGCTGAATATGATGTGGATAATGTTGAATCTACTGAGTTTCACTCTCTGGATGTTGTACCTATTGACTTTGATGTTATACAATCAGGTTGCACTAACCATGTTGCAGGAAGTACATACGCATCTGATTGTTATGCTCAGGTACAGGTTGTGGAACCCATTTCTCCCCCCCCTCTGGTTCCTGATATTCAGCCAGCATCCAGTACTCCAGAGTTGAAACCACTGCCAGACAACCTCAAGTATGTCTACTTAGAGGAGGAGGACAAACTGCCTGTCATCATTTCCACCTCCCTCACTGCTGAACAAGAGCAGAGGTTGTTGCAAGTTCTTAAGAAGCATAAGAAGGCAATTGGATGGACATTGGCTGACATCCCTAGTATTAGCCCATCAACATGCATGCACAGGATATTGTTGGAAGATGGAGCAAAGCCAGTGAGACAGCCACAGAGGTGACTCAACCCTGTCATCTCGGATGTTGTAAAGAAGGAGGTGACCAAGCTTCTACAAGCTGGGATCATCTACCCCATTTCTGACAGTCAGTGGGTTAGCCCCATCCATGTTGTTCCAAAGAAGACTGGCCTCACTGTAGTCAAGAACGAAAAAGAGGAGCTAATTCCAACAAGAGTGCAAAACAGTTGGAGGGTTTGCATTGACTACAGAAGGCTAAATCAAGAAACCAGAAAAGACCACTTCCCCCTGCCTTTTATTGATCAGATGCTTGAGCGCTTGGCAGGTAAGTCCCATTATTGCTTTCTTGATGGGTTTTCTGGTTATTTTCAAATTTGCATTGCACCTGAGGACCAAGAAAAAACCACATTCACCTGCCCCTTTGGCACTTTTGCCTATAGGAGGATGCCGTTTGGCCTATGCAATGCCCCTGGCACATTCCAGCGGTGCATGCTTAGCATTTTTAGTTATTTTCTTGAAAAATGCATAGAGGTGTTTATGGATGACTTTACTGTATATGGGTCCTCATTTGATGCATGTTTGGATAGTTTGGACAGAGTTTTAAACAGGTGCATCCAATCTAACCTTGTTCTCAATTTTGAGAAATGTCATTTCATGGTAGAACAAGGCATAGTATTGGGGCATATAATTTCAAAAAAGGGCATTGAAGTTGACCCTGCCAAGATCTCAATTATTTCACAATTGCCTTACCCCTCTTTTGTGCGAGAGGTTCGTTCTTTTCTTGGCCATGCAGGGTTTTACAGGCGCTTCATTCAAGACTTCAGTAAGAAGGCCCTCCCACTGTCTAACCTACTGCAAAAAGATGTTGACTTCATCTTTGATGAAGGATGCAAAGAGGCTTTTGATTGCCTCAAGAAGGCCTTGACCACAACTCCAATCATTCAGGCGCCCGACTGGACAGCCCCATTTGAGCTTATGTGTGATGCATCCAACTATGCATTAGGGGCTGTTCTAGCTCAAAGGATTGATAAGCAACCGAGGGTAATCTACTACGCCTCCAGGACATTAGATGCTGCCCAAGCAAACTATACCACAACAGAAAAAGAGCTCCTTGCGGTAGTTTTTGCACTTGAAAAGTTTCGATCTTATCTGCTTGGTTCTCCTGTTGTTGTGTTTACTGACCATGTAGCTCTTAAGTACCTGTTGAAGAAGGCAGAATCAAAACCTCGACTGATAAGATGGATGCTCTGGCTCCAAGAATTTGATTTGGAGATCCGTGATAGGAGCGGAGCACAAAACCTGGTTGCAGACCACCTAAGCAGGATTGAGAGGTCTACTGATGATGCTGCTACACCGATCCAGGATGACTTTCCCGATGAAAGTTTGTTGACACTCTCTACTTCTTCCTCACCTTGGTTTGCTAACATTGTTAATTATCTTGCTGCTTCTGTTTTTCCTCCCCTAGCATCCAGAGCTCAATGTGATAAACTCAAGAGCGATGCTAGGTATTACATTTGGTATGACCCCTATCTGTGGAAAATGTGCAATGATCAGGTTACCAGGATATGCATTCCGGACCATGAGATTGACTCGGTCCCCAAATTTTGTCATTCATCTGCACCTGGTGGTCACCTTGGCACACAAAGGACACCTCGCAAGGTGCTAGATTGTGGATTTTATTGGCCCACAATCTTCAAGGATGCGTGGAGGATATGTAGCACGTGTGAGGAATGCCAACGAGCAGGAGGAGCCATTTCTTGGAGACAACATATGCCTCAACAACCCATGCTATTTTGTGAGGTGTTTGACGTCTGGGGTATAGATTTCATGGGCCCTTTCCCTGTCTCTTTTGGTTTCACTTACATCTTGCTTGCTGTTGATTATGTTTCAAAATGGGTGGAAGCCAAACCCACTAGAACTAATGATGCTCGAGTTGTTGTGGACTTTGTTAGGTCTCACATATTTTGCAGGTTTGGAGTTCCTCGAGCTATTGTTAGTGACCAAGGCACCCATTTTTGCAACAGATCCTTGGGGGTTTTGCTTCAAAAGTACGGGGTTGTGCAAAAACTTTCTACACCATATCACCCCTAAACTAATGGGCAAGCCAAGATCTCAAATAGAGAAATCAAGAGGATCTTGGAGAAGATTGTGCAGCCCAACAGGAAGGATTGGAGCAATAGACTTGAGGATGCTCTATGGGCTCACAGGACTGCTTACAAGGCACCTATAGGGATGTCTCCTTATCGGGTTGTCTTTGGTAAGCCATGCCACCTTCCAGTGGAGATAGAGCATCGAGCCTACTGGGCTGTCAAGTCATGCAACTTCTCTCTTGATCAAGCTGGGGAGGAAAGGAAGCTGCAGTTGAACGAGTTGGATGAGATCCGTTTGGAGGCATATCAGAACTCTATGTTCTACAAGGAGAAGACCAAGAGATTCCATGATAGCTCCATTGCTAGAAAGGAGTTTGTTATTGGTCAGCAAGTTTTACTGTATAACTCCAGACTTGGACTCATGGGGGGTAAGTTGAGATCAAAGTGGATTGGTCCTTTTGTTGTCACTAATGTTTATCCTTATGGTGCAGTTGAAATCAAAAGCCAGTCCACAGATAAGAGCTTCAAAGTGAATGGGCATCGTCTTAAGCCATTCCTCAGCAATCCTGCCTTGGTGGATACTGTTGTGGAGGAAACTTCCCTGCTTGACCCCACTTCTATTTCACCATGATTCAGGGAGTTTTCTTTCCTTTTCTTTCTCCTTCTTCTTTACTTTTATTGCACTTGTCCAGGTCTGTCCGTCTGTTGTTGTTTCCGTTTGTTTGTTTCATTTTTGTTAATTAGTGTTAGTTAGTGTGTTATGTTTTTGCTTTCTGTTTGGAACACTCATTTCACTCTTGGAGGATGAGTTGTTGGTTATTCTGTGAACTGTTATCCTTGCTTTGTCTTTGCATGTCAACTTGCTTTTGGAATTAGTTTACCCTGTGTAAGAATTTGAGCCACTCTCTGTTCTTTGATTGTGTGATATATGCCTCTTGAATGCTTGCACAGTGGCCTTGGCTTGACTCTTTCTGAATGCCTTTCTGATTCACATGCATGTTGGGATATGATTTAGGCAATTTTGTTCTGTGAGCCTACAACCAGATGAGCCTACCTTGAACTGTTTCCGTTGATACCCCTTTTTGAGCCTGCATACCCTTTCATTGTTTTACAGCTCATTACAAGCCCTTAGCCTGAAAAACCATGATTATTCCTACCTTAGGAAATTTTGGAGCTTTGGAATTGTTTTGGGAATGGGTGCTCAATTAAGTGTGGTCGCGCACAACAAGTGTGGTTGTGCGCGCACTTGTTGTTGGTTCTTGGAATTGCTCATTTGTACACCAAAGTGGGATTTCAAAATTGTTGTTTCTCTGCATGTTCTCTGTATAGAAAAAAGAAGAAAGAAAAAGAAAAGAAAAGAGAATAAAGAAAAGAAATAAAAAGGAGTTTGGATTTGAGCATTGTGTGAGAACCGAAGTTGGAAGTGTTGGTGTTTGGGATTACTTTCATGATTGATTGAGACTTATTACCCACTGCTCCTCTATTTCCTTGGTTGCTTAGCTACTTATCCATATGCTCCACACCTTGTCCTCAGCCCCATTACAACCTTGAAAAGTCCTTCTGATCTTGACCTGCATGTGTTTCTGGTTTGGTTGTTCGTTCTAGAGGCTTGCCAAGTCTGTTTGATGTTTGTTTTTCAAGGGTGCTTTGAGAGTAAACAGTAGCCTAGAGATTTGAGTGATACAGTGCATATTTCGTGAGGTTATGTTGCTTTCAATTCTCTCCTTAAGCTGAACTGAGTACTTGACATGTTTTGAACTGCTTGGATGATGTTCACGGATACCTTGCAGCTTTGAATCCTTATGTGTTAGATGTGTTTCCATTTGTCTGTGTCGAGTCCGTTTGTCATGTGTCTGTTTGTCTTGTGTCTTTTTGTCTCCCTTGTTATGTTTGTGATGTCCTTGCTTTGCTTTACTCTTTAATTTTGCCCAGGAGTGCAAAAGGGTAAGTGTGGTCGATTTTGATGAGTCATTATTTTCTTCTATTCCACTAGCCTTTGTGCACCCATTAGACAGTTGATTAGTGCTTAATTGTTCATCATTAGAGTGTTTTTCATCTGTTGGGCTTTATTGGGCCATTGTTCCGAATTTGGACTAATTTCACATTATTTGGCCTAATTTTTGTTTTTAATTATTTTTAGGTATTTGGGTGACGCAATTTTGGAGCTTGGACATTAATATTTAGTTGAAGAAACTTTCCACATCATTGCCACATCATTTCCATGTCATTTCCACGTCAGCAAAGTCAATGGGTCAACATTTGAGGCCCATAGTGGCATTTTTGTAATTTTGCGGCTTATAATGGCAGTTTTGTAATTCTGAGTGGCATGGGTGATATGACCACGAATTAGGTCTGCATGAGAAGAAGGCAGCCGCTCATTCATCTTCAACCTCTCTTCAAAATCTCCATTTTCGTTCTCCAAGCTTCCATGGACGTCCCCCTTGCGGTTTTTCACGTTTTTGGCTCATTTTTACCGTTTTTATGCATATTTGACAGCACCCATTGAGGGTTTTACGTTTGGAATTCGTTTTCTTGGTTGGGCAGTTCGGTTTGTGGATTTTATTGACTTGGAACAATATCCATTCATGGGGTTTTCGCATTTATATATGATAACACTGTTTTGCATTCCATTTAAGCTTTGAAATCTCAATTTTTGCTCTTAAATTGCGTTTTCAGATTTGAAGGGTTCTTGGTTCTTGGTTCTTGGTTCTGATTTTTGTGATTTCAGTTTTGAAGTGTTTAATTACTCATTTCCATGTCTAGCTAAATTCGTGTATTGACTCCTTGATGAAAAATGCAATGAAGCTTTGAGGTTGTGCTTGTTTTGTGAAATCTGCCATGTTTTTGTTCTGAATTCGTGGAATGCATGTGGTGAATCTGTCAATGCTTAATTTACAGAGTAATTGCATGTGTTTTGTTTAAGATACGTTCATGCTTAATGTATGTAGCTTGGCTGTCACGAATTTAAGGATGTGTGCATTGCTTAATTGCATAATGAAGCTAGATTGTAATTTTCGCTTAGTGAATTATTATCTAGTGGATTGAGACAAGGCAGGGTTGGTGTTAATTTGGTGGCCTATGATAAGTGAAATTGCGTTTGAATCAGGGATGTCAATACGGTTTTAGTCACTGTAGCATTTAAATTAATCTATTGATTAGCATTCTGAATCTGTCTGCCAACCCCCCTCCCCCCTGTGTTTTATTGTTGTGTTCATCTGGAAAATTGGCTTTGAATGAAAATATTGGTCGTTGGGAGACGACTTGGTTCACTTTCATGTACTGCATTTAATATGTTTTAATTTGGTGGGGTACGGCCTCTATCAGCAACCCACCGTCGACGAGAACGCAACTTCAAGAAAGGGTTCAGTCTTCTTCATCGTGATTTGGCCGTGCTCAATGAAGAAGAAGGGTTTGAAATCCAAGCGAGAGACGAAAGGTTAAAGAAATTGGGGATTTAGGGTTCTTTGAAACCCTTGAGAATCAGATTTGGGGATTATCTTGATTAGGGCTGCCAACGTTTGGTGACTTCAAATTCGAAATAGACAACCTAAAAAATACGTTGTTTTTTGGTTGATTCTAAACAAAGCATTCATTCATCTACGATCACAGAACCAATGCAGTCTCTCAAGTCACACCATGCTGTTTCATCTTCTCTTTTCAATCAATTCTCTTATCAGTCTATGACATTCTTCCTCTCTTTCTCAACCAAAAGCCGTTGCCTACACTTCAACAAAACCACTTCAATAATTGATTACCTGAATTCCGACTTGCAGTTCTCCAGAACCCAATCCCTTTATGTCTCCAAACGTGTTTCAGGGTGCTGATTCCGTCAAAACCCCTTATCAGTGCTCACTTTCTTCAAATTAATAGGCTTTTCCCAAAGCCAGATTCTCTCCCTGATTCGTCAAAGACCCCAGATACTGTTTACAAACGTTGAGAAAATCTTGAGACCCAAAATTCAGCTATTTCAGATGTCTGGATTCCAGGGTTACGAGTTATGCAGCTTCATTTCAAAGAATCCCTCCATTTTGACTCATAGCTTGAAGAAAACATTGGTCCCCTCAGTTGAAGCTATTAGGAAAATTGTCTACGACCAGAAAGATTTTATTCTTGTCTTGCACAGATGTGGCTGGATACCCCCAAAGTACAAAAGAATTATGGAGAATGTCGTCTTCTTGGAGAGTTGTGGCATTCTTGGGACTCATCTTTCATTGCTACTCAAACTTCATCCAAGGCTTTTCGTTGCACAGCGGTCTACTATTGAAAACAATGTTTCTCGAGCTGTAGACTTGGGTTTCCGTGAAAATTCAAGAATGTTTGTCCATGCAATTCATACATTAAGTTGTTTGAGCGATAAAACATTTGAGAGAAAGTTGAAACTAATTAATTGTTTTGGTTTTTCGAAGGATGAGGGCCTGCAAATGTTCAAGAGAACCCCGACTTTGTTTAGAACATTAGAGAAGAAGTTGAAAGTTGGAATGAAATTCTTCTTGCATACAGTTAAGCTGCCCAAGTCAGTCCTTATTCACCAGCCTAAGATTTTAATGTACAGCATGGAGGATCGCGTGCTTCCTCGATATAAAGTCTTCCAACTGTTGAAATCAAAAAATCTCTGCAAGAAAGTCCCCAGTTATATTCATGTGTTGTGCTTGTCTGAGGAGATGTTCTTGGACAAGTATATATCACAGTTCAGAGAAAATGCAGAGGAGTTATTAGTAGCATACAAGGGTCATTATCTGGAGGCATAACCATACCTTCAATTCTGTTTTTTCACTCTTCCACAGGGTTCTAATACTGAAATTATTTAGATAGTGTTGTGCATAACCATGGAATGTCTCATTGTAGTAATGAAGATGGCTCGTTTATTGTATCTGTTTATTGATTATGCATCTTTCTTTCCCATGGTAATTTGGTGGTCATAAGAACCTTGGAAGATCCACACGAAAATAAGCAATCCACTTTGACTGCTCCTTTAAAGAGGTATGCAGAGTATACTTTTCTTGATCTTGTTGACTTGTTCCCCAGCTGGGATATGCTCCAATGTTGAATTGTAAAATTAGCCTGTATTCATCTTCCAGCACCCTTGTTTAGCTTTTAAATCGCTGAGCATTAATTAGACTGTTTCTATGTTGTGAATTATGTAAGTTAATTTGATTAGTCAAATTTGTATGTGCCTCAGTAGGATTGATATCGAGTTTCCTTTTACTCCCTTCCACCTTCTACTATTAAGAGAGAAAAAATCAAGAAGAACGTGGGTTGCATTAGTAAATCTTAGGTGGTACTTGAAAGTTGAAACCATTGAGACATTATTATGCTGCTTTATTGTCAACGTTTAAGACTGCTTTTTTTTAATGGCTTTTCAATGAGGGACTAAAGGTATGCATCACTGCTTTCACTTGTTTATCACTGGAATATATTTGGTAGTATTTGAACTAAGCTAAAAAATGCCAAAATATAATCCCTTCAACTGCAGCTGCAACAAATCTTCTTACAATCTCTTTCCCTTACAAGATGGACCATTCTTTGCTGTGACAGTTTCATCTTGTCACCTTGCAGTGGCCCTCCAGCCCCGTCTTATGATTTCCTGACTCAACAGCTAAACCTGAAAACAATCAAAGAAGAGTTCATATTTTGTATATTAATTCTGATGCATTATCTTTGAAGGTCCGTCTCATGATATTTTGTATCACTCTTCTGCAGGGTTGTTATATTATAATAGATAAATATTACAATAGACAACATATGTATATAAGGACACACATTAAAAGAAATAATTATCTATTTATTTTAAAAATCAAATAATTTTAAAAATAATCTTTAGAAATACATACCGTGGGTTAAATCGATTCAATATAGAATTCGAGCATTTTAGAGATTTGTATGAAGATTTTAAATTTAAAAAACTAATAATACTATTTAAGAACTAAAATAATAATTTATTAGATATTAAAGGTTATAGTTGAAATATATTTTTATTTTTACGGTAAATCAGTTTAATAATAAATCAAATGAATAAAATAATTATTCAGAGAAGTAATACTTTAAACATAATATATTCTTTAATAATTTATTAAATGACCAACTAATTATAAATTCTAAAATTATAAATTTAATATAATAATAAAACAAAAAAAAAATATTACTTCTCTAAATATAGGGAGCCCATTAACTATAATACAGTAACATTCGCAAGAAATTTTTTTTCTTCTAGTCTCTAAAATACGCCATTTCAAAGTATAGTTTATTGTTAACTCTACTTGGTTACATAGTGAACTAATTTTCAAGTCTTTTATTAATGGTGGTAAATTCAAAACCCCATTACCATTATGAAAAAGCAGATAAGTTCTTGCATGTGATTGTTAGGTGTAATAAAGTAGTTTCGAACCTTAGTGTAGTCAAAGTTCTCTCTAATAACAACCGTCCCACCTTAAAAAAACACTTACGGGAATCATAAAAGCTGGTCCAGTATTTTGAATTTGAGTCAAAATAACTGGTTCTAGAAGTGTCAAGTTTGGTACATAATGGTTTGTTTTCTAAAAGATGGTGGTAGTGACATAAATCAACGGTGGAACCGGGAAGAGTAAATGGTATAAGAAAGAAGAAATCTTTGGCGTGAGTTGAAAATTAGAACTTTGTTTCTTTCGAGCTGCATGACTTGGACTCGCTTTCCCCCCCTCTCTTTCTGTCTTTTGTGAAAGAACATGACAACGTTAAACTATCTATTAACTGAGATAAATGTGGAAGCAATACTCAACCAGCAACGTTAGATTGAGATAAATTTAACTACGGTTGATACACTACACCATGAACATGCAAAAATAAAATTCCAGAAACATATTCGTTTTAATGTTTGGTATGGTAGGAGCCACTTACATTCTGGCTCTCTGATCGTAATTTAAAATTCAACAAGTGCGATGAGTTGTTTAATTTCCACATAAAGACACACGAATAATAATTACCCATAACCACATAAGCATCTTATATATATGGGAATGACGTGATTCTTGCAAGCTGCAACTGAAACTTTTGTTTATTTCGCCAATTCTGAAGAAGGGTCCTCTTGGAATCTGATACCATCTAGCTGCTCCATGGAAAACTCTCATGTTTGTGAGGGTGGGAGAGGAAGATACTGATTTTTGATGAAAGAGATAAATGTTTATGTTTATTTTTTTTGCTTTTTATTATGATAATAACAGATAATTAAAACAGCAGTATACAATACTAACCATAGAATTATCAAGTACTTAAAGAAAATCTCTTCCTTTTATTTTATTTCCTTGAGAAGATTAGGACTAAGCCGTCAACTTTGGCCATGGTTCAATGTTACTGTATATACATCAGTACTTCGTTGTTTTGGAGTTTGACACCATTATATTCCGTGGAAAATTAGAAAAAGCTCTTCTTAATCGCTGTTCAGAATCTTAACTGGATAGCTCCTACGAAAAACAATTAGTCCTCATACACATACCTATTCAAAACATGTCACTATTTCTTTCTTATTTTAGTTCATAATCTTCCATTTACACCCTCATAACACACTATAAAACAAGTTACACCAACTCAACTTATAATCATTTGAGCTTAACCAAGTTTGTCGAGAAACCATATACCTTGCATCGAACACTTTTCAAACCAACCTGCACCATGGAACAGGAACTCATCAAGTTCAAAGGTTCATGGAAAGGCAACAAGAGTTGCTTCAAGTGAAGCTGGATATGATCCAAGGATGAGGTGGCGTGCTGCTAATCCAGCAGTAGAGACCACACGCGCTTGGAAGGGACAACATGGTCGTGCGGCGAACTCAGATAACACCTCACTTGATAACGATGAAACTTTCAACAGTTTCATTCGACGTGCCAAGGGTAAACTTAGAAACGTGTCCCACATCGGTCGGGAGCAGAGCAACGTTACACCTGTACCACTACGAGATGATGACGAGGCTAATGCTAGGGATAACCTAAACGACCAGTTTTCAAATTTTATCAAGAGTTCGAAGAAGAAGTTGAGAAGTACATCAAGCATGAGGAAGCATGGTTCCTTCAACAGACGGTGACCATTGATAAACCAGGGAACCTCAAAGAGAGTGATTTGACATGTGGGTCCATCCAATATTCTGTTATATATACTGCATGAAAATAAGATCCTAAGCCATGCAAGCATTATTATACTTTACATTTTTTTCTATTTCAAGCACAGTAAATGTGAAATGTTTATTTGGGGGGAATAATTTCGACTGGTTTATTGTTTGTTTGTAAGAAATTAATATACATTGATGTTTTGTCGTTAATGAAAGGTTTCTGATTAATCTGTAGTGTTTTTATTGAAAGAATAATTAATATCAGTTTATTAACAGGAAGGATCAGAGGGCAGCTATATATAGGAAATGACTCAATGAACATACATACCTGCATTAGACCCAACACCTCTACTTCTTCACCGACTTTAATGACGCCTTGTTCAACACGGCCAGTGGCAACTGTTCCACGTCCCTTCATCACAAATGAAAAATATAAAGCAGCTGAAATGATGGAAACCATTGCCCCCATATTTATTTATGTCCATACAATCCAATATATGTAATGAAACAAATGCAGATTTTGAGAGAACTAAGTGTTGAAAATAGAAATTTTGATATTCTCTTTAAGGGAAAAAAAACAATTATATGAGACAACAGTTTTTAAAGCACTATGTTAAGATTTAAATTACCACTGCGTCATATCATTACAAAGAGCAAGGTCGTAACAAATGCTACCTCCTTTCCTTTTTTATTCTTCAAAAACCCTAGACCGAATTAAGAATTTGAAATTTAAGATTTTGAAATTTTATCCTTCACCTAACTAGAGATTTAGAAGAACAAGAAAGAATTTGTTAAAGTGACCACAGTTACAAAGATGACCGGTATTATAAACATCTATTCCACATATGCTCCAGTGTTCATAATCCCATCTGCTTATGATGTTAAGCACATCAATAATTGTTGTAGTTTGAGTGAACTGAAGGAGCATATAAGGAATTTAAAGCAATTTTAACGTAAACAGAATAGTAATAAATAGTACTTCTTAAACAGTGTCGTTACCTAAACGGTGTTTATACTGGAGCAGATGGAAAGTGATAGAACATGATAAAAACACAAGACTTACATTACAAATTGTAACAATTTTATAACTGAGGCCATCTTTACTTGAATGAATCTGCTTTCTTCAAAAATTAACCCAAAAAATAAAGTTCAGGTCCTTTTACCTGAATTGAGAACACATCTTCAATTGGCATTAGGAAGGGCTTGTCAAGTTGGCGAACAGGGTCAGGAATGTATGCATCTACAACATCCATTAATTTTAGAATGGCCTATCTTCCAATCTCGTCATTTGTACCCTGTAAAGCAGACAACGCTGAACCTCTAATGATCGGGATTTCATCCCCAGGGAACTTGTAGAAGCTCAGTAGCTCTGCAAAAAACATTATCATAAAAACACATTTTAGCAAACACAAAGATTACAGAAACTTAAGCAGGTTTATTCATTTTCTGAGCATGGACAAGAGAAGAGAAGCCTTAGAGAAACACCCTACCACGTAACTCCATTTCTACAAGCTCTAACAACTCTGGATCATCAACAGCATCAACTTTATTTAGAAAGCAAACAAGAGATGGCACACCAACATGCATAATACATTTAAAGATAAAATATGTCAATCTAGAAGTAAGGAGAAAGGTGTAGACGTTCTAGGTATATATATACAAACCACATCAGTAGAATACCTACTTGGCGAGCAAGAAGAATGTGCTCCTTGGTTTGAGGCATTGGTTCATCAGGTGCAGATACAACAAGTATACCACCATCCATCTGGGCAGCTCCCGTAATCATATTCTGAAAAAAAAAACAGACAATTATAAAGCATACAGTGAAAAAGAATTAATTTCTTATTTAAACTAAATAAAACCATTAGATAAACCATCTAGTAAGTACATCAAGGCAAGCTGGAATGCTAAACCCACCAGCATTCATGGAAAATAGGAATCTGACAAATGCAGCTGTTGCCAATATACAGTGTAATCAATACCTATAAAATATATTTTGTTACAAACTAATCTACTTCCAAATTCCTAGCATAAATTTTCCATCTCATTTTGAAAAGAAGGTCAGGCTACACAAGCACCAAAATATGCTAAATTCCACAATTAACTATTATACAAGGTAAAATTGCTTAAATTTGTTCGCCACAACTTAGCCACCCAGCTTCCGTTAGGCAATTGATAACTCCAATAAAAAAAAACATTCTTAGAGAAACTAAACCAAATTCGAAAGCTTACTTTAACATAATCCGCGTGTCCAGGGCAGTCCACATGCGCATAACGTCGTTTTGCAGTCTCATACTCCACATGAGCCTGAAAACCGAAATATAGAGCAAGCATACATATCAACAGAAAACAACACAATCGATTGCAAGACCAAAAGAGTGCGATTCCATACCGTTGCAATGGTGATTCCTCTCTTCTTCTCTTCAGGAGCCTTGTCAATTTCATCAAAGGCCACAGCCTTAGCCTTCCCTTCATCCGCAAGCACCTGATCAAACCTAATTGAGTAATAAACACCAAAACATCCACCTCAACACACATTTAAACAAAGAGTGAATCAAGACCTTGGTGATTGCCGCAGTTAGCGTGGTCTTCCCATGATCCACGTGTCCAATAGTTCCGACATTAACGTGAGGCTTCCTGCAAAGTCAAACAATAAAATGAACAAAACAAGTAAAAGACATACTAATAACGATTAATGTTACTTGTATATTTTAAATTTTGCGACGAAAAAGAGAAAGCGAGAGTGTTACGTTCTGGTGAAAGTTGCCATGGATCTCCACCATGGATTGGAATTGAAAGAATATAAGGCGGTGGAGGTGGAGTCACTGGGAGTAGAGAGAGGAGAACGAGATACGGAAGAGTGGATTTGAGAGGCTAAGGGGAAGAGGCGGCGAGAAGTGGAAGAGGAGTGTCTGAGAAGAAGAATGGCCATTGAAGAAGTGATGAGGAGAATGAAAAGCCCTAACTATGGAGTGCAGAGGCGAGGGTTTTAGGAGAAGGAAGACAAAAGCGAAGAGCAGTGAGTGCGAAGAGCGAGGGTTTTAGAATGGGCGCCCGACACCGACCCGTCATATTCGTGCGGCCCAATTCGAGCACTCTCATAATGTTTCGGAGCACATACATACTTCTTTTTTTTCTGTTACAAATGTTTTTTTCTTCTTGCTCCGACAGAAAATATTTGAAGTGATTTTTATCTTATTGACTTAATTTAAAGTTTTAGATAAATGAATTAATTCGTGTCTGGTTTAACTTATTTAGTTAAATGGTATCTTTTGGTAAAATTTAGGTATATTTTATGAGAAATAATTCTGTTCGAGGTAGAAAAAATTATATATTAGGACAGGGTTATTCTGGTTCAAAAACTGACCATTTTTCTCTTTATTTTATTTTTTTTATGAAAATGCATTAACTTGTGATAAGTATAAATAAAATGAATAAATAAATTAAAAGATAATTTATGTAATATAGGTTTTACTTGTTTGTTTAGTATAGATGCTTTATATTCAACTTTTTTCATTTTGAGTCAACTCTAATTTTCTTTTCTTATTTTTTAAACGAATGTATAGATAGGAGTTTTATACTTTTAGTCGGTATTTCCTCTTTTGAATTTTTAAACGAATGTATATAATTGTTTCTTTGCTTAAAATCATTTGCTTTTGTCGATGAAATCATATAAAATAGTTACGTATTGTTGCTCTTTTGTAAGCAATAAAATATTTTCGATTTTAATGTTGTGATACTTTTCAATTAAATTTGTTTTTTAAGAAACTTTTAAAGGACAATGTTCTCTTTGCATCTTTTACTCCTTATCAATCTTTATTAGTATACTTTGACTTCAATTGAAGGGAGCCTAATGGTTGATTGGATGATTCAATTTCTATTTTAAACTCTCCTTTGGTTGATGGAAATATCATGGTGAAAGAAAAAAGAAAAATTTAATGATGGGATGTTGCTTGATGATGGACAATCTCTATCTTGTACTTCTAAGATTTAGTTTTAGACATGTTCCTACAAAACTTAAGTGCTCATATTTTTGCACTATTATTTTGGTAGACTTCAAGATTTAATAATTTATAATATTTTTGTTGATGTTAATTTTTATTGTATATTTTCTTATCATACATATTAATATGTATGATACAAAAAATATGTAATAAATATCAATATCAACAAAAATATTATAAGTTATTAAATTACAAATTAAAACTTCATATAATGTATCAACTTATATTGAACTATGGATTATTTATAATATTATATATTAGAAAAAATGGTTAAAATTGAATTCGGATATATATATATATATATATATATATATATATATATATATATATATATATATATATATATATATTAATAAATAAATAAAGGTTAAAGCTTCTAACTAGAACCTTGATCATGCAAAAAATTGTGTTAGGTGTACAAACATATTTAATATTTATTTTATATAACTTAAATCTATATTTACCTGTATTTTTCTATTATATTTTCTTTTTTCCTTTTAATTTACAAAATTATTATCTCGTTTTAATATGATTTTTATTTTATATGATGGTGAAAATAACTATTCTTGTTTTTGTTTTTTGTGTATAGCTTTTTGTTCTCGATTCATTTGAACATATACTTTGCTGGTTGGATTTGTTATTTTGAGCCAATTCCTCCGAGAAATTGACTTTCATACGAATCTTTGAAAACATGAAACAAATTAAAAGTAGAAAACAATTTATAAAATGTAATAGTTTTTCTTCGTATTGTTAATCACTTTGACTATACATTTAAATTTAGCACAACAGTGAATTGAAATTAATATTATCATTTTTAAAAACACTTTATGAACAATATTGATATAGTACAATTCGGTTAAAATAGTATAGTCCAAATTAAAATTAATATAGTTTGATTCAAAAGTGTAATTAGAAAAAATGTTTGGTTCATAACAGTTGGTTCATATCGTTGTTCGGTTCACTAAATGCAGTTTAGTTTGTTAGAATAAAAGACAATTCAATTCAATTTGTTTGAATAAAATTAACGAAAATTTGTATGAATTAAATATAAAATATGTGACAATAATACTGACTTTGTATGTGGTAATGACACTTGCTTGACATATGACACTGCCATGTGTCATAATGTTGACTTGGATGTGAACAATTTTTTAAAATTTTTTAAAAAATTTTAAAAATAAAAAAAATAACGAAATGACACATGATTGTCGTTGTTCACTTTTGGTTAACAATTTAAATGTCGTCACAAAAAATAATCAAATTGATCATAATTTATACAAATATTTTAACACATAAAAAAAGTCACATCAGATTATAAGAGAAAATTGTCAAAATATCATTGTCCTTCATAAAAATATGACCAAATCGAAGAAAGAGAAACGAAACTTGGGACAAATGATGTCTTTAAGAATAAAAAAAATAATATTCTCTTCCCCCGACCTCTTCACCTTTTATCTACAACTTCCCTCTTTTCTTCAGAATTTGCTCATTCCTCGTGCTCATTGGAAGGTGTTGCGCTTTCCTATCACACAAAGGTGTTGTCTTCTTCCGGTGAAGTGTGGGCTGGCTTACGTTTGTGTGATGTCCGAAATTACCCATATCCTCGATTAATCCGGTTGGGCTGAATCCAGCCAAACCCGAATGTTGCTTAGCTCTAGGTGCAGAGCTGAACTTAGGGTTTTGTTGTTTGTTCCTTGGTCTTCTATCAATCCAACACATTTGATCCTTGCATAAACTTGGAAAGCTTAATAATTTAGGAGACAAACATGCTAGTTTATGAAAGCATAAATACAATGTAGGCATACACAAACTTAAACATAAAACATAAACCACAAAAGTGACTAACTCCTAATAAAGCAAATATTATTAAAAAAGTAAAACACCCATGTCACATCATAAAAATAAATAATTATAAATATATTTAAATAATGGTTTAACACATCTCAAGACATCTAATGCATCATCAATATTCTTTGGACAACAATATAAATCATATTAACTACTAAGAATATTTTGTTGTAACGACTAAACATTGATAATGAAGTATGTCAAACAACAAACCCATCTTATTCATCTTTGAATTGATTTATCATCAACCAAAACAAAACCTTCTAATTATCACATTTTACCATCACATGTATGTAATCTGGCCAAATATTAATTTTCTTTTGGAACAACCAATATTCGCATGATATACACAAACACTGATGTTTAACATTTTTCACTAACTATGATCATTAACTGCAAAAAGTATTAAACTTGAATATTTTGTTAACTTCTTGATTTAATTTACTCACAAAAAATATTAAACTACCAAAACATTGAATATTTTATTTATACTGAAACTAAATATTTATAGGTATTTATTTTAATACAAAAAATTTTATCAGGTTTTTATCTTCTCCCACGCGCATGAACTAACCCCTAAACGGAATCTCTGCCGGCACACTTTAGAGCAAACCACAGCCATTGACGGCCAAAAAAAGGGCCTGGAAAATCAAATTGCCGGTTGCGAAGCCGCCGTCCCGAACCAGATCGCCACCGTCGCGAGCCACCTACGCGAACACAACCAGATCGGTGTTGCGAGCCACCTCCGCTGCGACGAAACCAGAGCCAGCAGATGTCTCGCGAAACCAGGCTGCCACGACGAACCACCACACGTTGACGAAGCCACGCGTTGCAGAACCACTGCGAATCAGATCGACGACGAGGGCACTTTCTGACGTGAAATCCCCATCACTGCGGCGCCGGCTACCACGCAGCCACCTGCGATGAAAAAAGCTGCCCGGAGAAGACGCGAAACCAGACGCGAACACACCTACATTGCGAGAATCCTCCACCTCCGTTCCAAACAGAACCGCAGGCCACCGTGACAGAAATTGATGTCGATTGCGCCAATGTGACAGCCACCACGGTACCTACAAAAAACCAGACTAGACAGACCCCCGCGAAGCAACCCACCGTCGATGAGAACGCAACTTCAAGAAAGGGTTCAGTCTTCTTCATCGAGATTTGGCCGTGCTCAATGAAGAAGAAGGGTTTGAAATCCAAGCGAGAGACGAAAGGTTAAAGAAATTGGGGATTTAGGGTTCTTCGAAACCCTTGAGAATAAGATTTGGGGATTATCTTGATTAGGGCTGCCAACGTTTGGTGACTTCAAATTCGAAATAGACAACCTAAAAAATACGTTGTTTTTTGGTTGATTCTAAACAAAGCATTCATTCATCTACGATCACAGAACTAATGCAGTCTCTCAAGTCACACCATGCTGTTTCATCTTCTCTTTTCAATCAATTCTCTTATCAGTCTATGACATTCTTCCTCTCTTTCTCAACCAAAAGCTGCTGCCTACACTTCAACGAAACCACTTCAATAATTGATTACCTGAATTCCGACTTGCAGTTCTCCAGAACCCAATCCCTTTATGTCTCCAAACGTGTTTCAGGGTGCAGATTCCCTCAAAACCCCTTATCAGTGCTCATTTTCTTCAAACAAATAGGCTTTTCGCAAAGCCAGATTCTCTTCCTGATTCGTCAAAAGACCCCAGATACTGTTTACAAACGTTGAGAAAATCTTGAGATCCAAAATTCAGCTCTTTCAGATGTCTGGATTCCAGGGTTACGAGTTATGCAGCTTCATTTCAAAGAATCCCTCCATTTTGACTCATAGCTTGAAGAAAACATTGGTCCCCTCAATTGAAGCTATTAGGAAAATTGTCTACGACCAGAAAGATTTTATTCTTGTTTTGCACAGATGTGGTTGGATACTCCCAAAGTACAAAAGAAGTATGGAGAATGTCATCTTCTTGGAGAGTTGTGGCATTCTTGGGACTCATCTTTCATTGCTACTCAAACTTCATCCAAGGCTTTTCGTTGCACAGCGGTCTACTATTGAAAAAAATGTTTCTCGAGCTGTAGACTTGGGTTTCCGTGAAAATTCAAGAATGCTTGTCCATGCAATTCATACATTAAGTTGTTTGAGCGATAAAACATTTGAGAGAAAGTTGAAACTAATTAATTGTTTTGGTTTTTCGAAGGATGAGGGCCTGCAAATGTTCAAGAGAACTCCGACTTTGTTTAGAACATCAGAGAAGAAGTTGAAAGTTGGAATGAAATTCTTCTTTCATACAGTTATGCTGCCCAAGTCAGTCCTTATTCACCAGCCTAAGATTTTAATGTACAACATGGAGGATCGCGTGCTTCCTCGATATAAAGTCTTCCAATTGTTGAAATCAAAAAATCTCTGCAAGAAAGTCCCCAGTTATATTCATGTGTTGTGCTTGTCTGAGGAGATGTTCTTGGACAAGTATATATCACAGTTCAGAGAAAATGCAGAGGAGTTATTAGTAGCATACAAGGGTCATTATCTGGAGGCATAACCATACCTTCAATTCTGTTTTTTCACTCTTCCACAGGGTTCTAATACTGAAATTATTTAGATAGTGTTGTGCATAACCATGGAATGTCTCATTGTAGTAATGAAGATGGCTCGTTTATTGTATCTGTTTATTGATTATGCATCTTTCTTTCCCATGGTAATTTGGTGGTCATAAGAACCTTGGAAGATCCACACGAAAATAAGCAATCCACTTTGACTGCTCCTTTAAAGAGGTATGCAGAGTATACTTTTCTTGATCTTGTTGACTTGTTCCCCAACTGGGATATGCTCCAACGTTGAATTGTAAAATTAGCCTGTATTCATCTTCCAGCACCCTTGTTTAGCTTTTAAATCGCTGAGCATTAATTAGACTGTTTCGATGTTGTGAATTATGTAAGTTAATTTGATTAGTCAAATTTGTATGTGCGTAAGTAGGATTGATATCGAGTTTCCTTTTACTCCCTTCCACCTTCTACTATTAAGAGAGAAAAAATCAAGAAGAACGTGGGTTGCATTAGTAAATCTTAGGTGGTACTTGAAAGTTGAAACCATTGAGACATTATTATGCTGCTTTATTGTCAACGTTTAAGACTGCTTTTTTTTAATGGCTTTTCAATGAGGGACTAAAGGTATGCATCACTGCTTTCACTTGTTTATCACTGGAATATATTTGGTAGTATTTGAACTAAGCTAAAAAATGCCAAAATATAATCCCTTCAACTGCAGCTGCAACAAATCTTCTTACAATCTCTTTCCCTTACAAGATGGACCATTCTTTGCTGTGACAGTTTCATCTTGTCACCTTGCAGTGGCCCTCCAGCCCCGTCTTATGATTTCCTGACTCAACAGCTAAACCTGAAAACAATCAAAGAAGAGTTCATATTTTGTATATTAATTCTGATGCATTATCTTTGAAGGTCCGTCTCATGATATTTTGTATCACTCTTCTGCAGGGTTGTTATATTATAATAGATAAATATTACAATAGACAACATATGTATATAAGGACACACATTAAAAGAAATAATTATCTATTTATTTTAAAAATCAAATAATTTTAAAAATAATCTTTAGAAATACATACCGTGGGTTAAATCGATTCAATATAGAATTCGAGCATTTTAGAGATTTGTATGAAGATTTTAAATTTAAAAAACTAATAATACTATTTAAGAACTAAAATAATAATTTATTAGATATTAAAGGTTATAGTTGAAATATATTTTTATTTTTACGGTAAATCAGTTTAATAATAAATCAAATGAATAAAATAATTATTCAGAGAAGTAATACTTTAAACATAATATATTCTTTAATAATTTATTAAATGACCAACTAATTATAAATTCTAAAATTATAAATTTAATATAATAATAAAACAAAAAAAAAATATTACTTCTCTAAATATAGGGAGCCCATTAACTATAATACAGTAACATTCGCAAGAAATTTTTTTTCTTCTAGTCTCTAAAATACGCCATTTCAAAGTATAGTTTATTGTTAACTCTACTTGGTTACATAGTGAACTAATTTTCAAGTCTTTTATTAATGGTGGTAAATTCAAAACCCCATTACCATTATGAAAAAGCAGATAAGTTCTTGCATGTGATTGTTAGGTGTAATAAAGTAGTTTCGAACCTTAGTGTAGTCAAAGTTCTCTCTAATAACAACCGTCCCACCTTAAAAAAACACTTACGAGAATCATAAAAGCTGGTCCAGTATTTTGAATTTGAGTCAAAATAACTGGTTCTAGAAGTGTCAAGTTTGGTACATAATGGTTTGTTTTCTAAAAGATGGTGGTAGTGACATAAATCAGCGGTGGAACCGGGAAGAGTAAATGGTATAAGAAAGAAGAAATCTTTGGCGTGAGTTGAAAATTAGAACTTTGTTTCTTTCGAGCTGCATGACTTGGACTCGCTTTCCCCCCCTCTCTTTCTGTCTTTTGTGAAAGAACATGACAACATTAAACTATCTATTAACTGAGATAAATGTGGAAGCAATACTCAACCAGCAACGTTAGATTGAGATAAATTTAACTACGGTTGATACACTACACCATGAACATGCAAAAATAAAATTCCAGAAGCATATTCGTTTTAATGTTTGGTATGGTAGGAGCCACTTACATTCTGGCTCTCTGATCGTAATTTAAAATTCAACAAGTGCGATGAGTTGTTTAATTTCCACATAAAGACACACGAATAATAATTACCCATAACCCCATAAGCATCTTATATATATGGGAATGACGTGATTCTTGCAAGCTGCAACTGAAACTTTTGTTTATTTCGCCAATTCTGAATAAGGGTCCTCTTGGAATCTGATACCATCTAGCTGCTCCATGGAAAACTCTCATGTTTGTGAGGGTGGGAGAGGAAGATACTGATTTTTGATGAAAGAGATAAATGTTTATGTTTATTTTTTTTGCTTTTTATTATGATAATAAGAGATAATTAAAACAGCAGTATACAATACTAACCATAGAATTATCAAGTACTTAAAGAAAATCTCTTCCTTTTATTTTATTTCCTTGAGAAGATTAGGACTAAGCCGTCAACTTTTGCCATGGTTCAATGTTACTGTATATACATCAGTACTTCGTTGTTTTGGAGTTTGACACCATTATATTCTGTGGAAAATTAGAAAAAGCTCTTCTTAATCGCTGTTCAGAATCTTAACTGGATAGCTCCTACGAAAAACAATTAGTCCTCATACACATACCTATTCAAAACATGTCACTATTTCTTTCTTATTTTAGTTCATAATCTTCCATTTACACCCTCATAACACACTATAAAACAAGTTACACCAACTCAACTTATAATCATTTGAGCTTAACCAAGTTTGTCGAGAAACCATATACCTTGCATCGAACACTTTTCTAACCAACCTGCATCATGGAACAGGAACTCATCATGTTCAAAGGTTCATGGAAAGGCAACAAGAGTTGCTTCAAGTGAAGCTGGATATGATCCAAGGATGAGGTGGCGTGCTGCTAATCCAGCAGTAGAGACCACACGCGCTTGGAAGGGACAACATGGTCGTGCGGCGAACTCAGATAACACCTCACTTGATAACGATGAAACTTTCAACAGTTTCATTCGACGTGCCAAGGGTAAACTTAGAACCGTGTCCCACATCGGTCGGGAGCAGAGCAACGTTACACCTGTACCACTACGAGATGACGACGAGGCTAATGCTAGGGATAACCTAAACGACCAGTTTTCGAATTTTATCAAGAGTTCGAAGAAGAAGTTGAGAAGTACATCAAGCATGAGGAAGCATGGTTCCTTCAACAGACGGTGACCATTGATAAACCAGGGAACCTCAAAGAGAGTGATTTGACATGTGGGTCCATCCAATATTCTGTTATATATACTGCATGAAAATAAGATCCTAAGCCATGGAAGCATTATTATACTTTACATTTTTTTCTATTTCAAGCACAGTAAATGTGAAATGTTTATTTGGGGGGAATAATTTCGACTGGTTTATTTTTTGTTTGTAAGAAATTAATATACATTGATGTTTTGTCTTTAATGAAAGGTTTCTGATTAATCTGTAGTGTTTTTATTGAAAGAATAATTAATATCAGTTTATTAACAGGAAGGATCAGAGGGCAGCTATATATAGGAAATGACTCAATGAACATACATACCTGCATTAGACCCAACACCTCTACTTCTTCACCGACTTTAATGACGCCTTGTTCAACACGGCCAGTGGCAACTGTTCCACGTCCCTTCATCACAAATGAAAAATATAAAGCAGCTGAAATGATGGAAACCATTGCCCCCATATTTATTTATGTCCATACAATCCAATATATGTAATGAAACAAATGCAGATTTTGAGAGAACTAAGTGTTGAAAATAGAAATTTTGATATTCTCTTTAAGGAAAAAAAAACAATTATATGAGACAACAGTTTTTAAAGCACTATGTTAAGATTTAAATTACCACTGCGTCATATCATTACAAAGAGCAAGGCCGTAACAAATGCTACCTCCTTTCCTTTTTTATTCTTCAAAAACCCTAGACCGAATTAAGAATTTGAAATTTAAGATTTTGAAATTTTATCCTTCACCTAACTAGAGATTTAGAAGAACAAGAAAGAATTTGTTAAAGTGACCACAGTTACAAAGATGACCGGTATTATAAACATCTATTCCACATATGCTCCAGTGTTCATAATCCCATCTGCTTATGATGTTAAGCACATCAATAATTGCTGTAGTTTGAGTGAACTGAAGGAGCATATAAGGAATTTAAAGCAATTTTAACGTAAACAGAATAGTAATAAATAGTACTTCTTAAACAGTGTCGTTACCTAAACGGTGTTTATACTGGAGCAGATGGAAAGTGATAGAACATGATAAAAACACAAGACTTACATTACAAATTGTAACAATTTTATAACTGAGGCCATCTTTACTTCAATGAATCTGCTTTCTTCAAAAATTAACCCAAAAAATAAAGTTCAGGTCCTTTTACCTGAATTGAGAACACATCTTCAATTGGCATAGGAAGGGCTTGTCAAGTTGGCGAACAGGGTCAGGAATGTATGCATCTACAACATCCATTAATTTTAGAATGGCCTGTCTTCCAATCTCGTCATTTGTACCCTGTAAAGTAGACAACGCTGAACCTCTAATGATCGGGATTTCATCCCCAGGGAACTTGTGGAAGCTCAGTAGCTCTGCAAAAAACATTATCATAAAAACACATTTTAGCAAACACAAAGATTACAGAAACTTAAGCAGGTTTATTCATTTTCTGAGCATGGACAAGAGAAGAGAAGCCTTAGAGAAACACCCTACCACGTAACTCCATTTCTACAAGCTCTAACAACTTTGGATCATCAACAGCATCAACTTTATTTAGAAAGCAAACAAGAGATGGCACACCAACCTGCATAATACATTTAACGATAAAATATGTCAATCTAGAAGTAAGGAGAAAGGTGTAGACGTTCTAGGTATATATATACAAACCACATCAGTAGAATACCTACTTGGCGAGCAAGAAGAATGTGCTCCTTGGTTTGAGGCATTGGTCCATCAGGTGCAGATACAACAAGTATACCACCATCCATCTGGGCAGCTCCCGTAATCATATTCTGAAAAAAAAAAACAGACAATTATAAAGCATACAGTGAACAAGAATTAATTTGTTATTTAAACTAAATAAAACCATTAGATAAACCATCTAGTAAGTACATCAAGGCAAGCTGGAATGCTAAACCCACCAGCATTCATGGAAAATAGGAATCTGACAAATGCAGCTGTTGCCAATATACAGTGTAATCAATACCTATAAAATATATTTTGTTACAAACTAATCTACTTCCAAATTCCTAGCATAAATTTTCCATCTCATTTTGAAAAGAAGGTCAGGCTACACAAGCACCAAAATATGCTAAATTCCACAATTAACTATTATACAAGGTAAAATTGCTTAAATTTGTTCGCCACAACTTAGCCACCCAGCTTCCGTTAGGCAATTGATAACTCCAATAAAAAAAAAATTCTTAGAGAAACTAAACCAAATTCGAAAGCTTACTTTAACATAATCCGCGTGTCCAGGGCAGTCCACATGCGCATAATGTCGTTTTGCAGTCTCATACTCCACATGAGCCTGAAAACCGAAATATAGAGCAAGCATACATATCAACAGAAAACAACATAATCGATTGCAAGACCAAAAGAGTGCGATTCCATACCGTTGCAATGGTGATTCCTCTCTTCTTCTCTTCAGGAGCCTTGTCAATTTCATCAAAGGCCACAGCCTTAGCCTTCCCTTCATCTGCAAGCACCTGATCAAACCTAATTGAGTAATAAACACCAAAACATCCACCTCAACACACATTTAAACAAAGAGTGAATCAAGACCTTGGTGATTGCCGCAGTTAGTGTGGTCTTCCCATGATCCACGTGTCCAATAGTTCCGACATTAACGTGAGGCTTCCTGCAAAGTCAAACAATAAGATGAACAAAACAACTAAAAGACATACTAATAACGATTACTGTTACTTGTATATTTTAAATTTTGCGACGAAAAAGAGAAAGCGAGAGTGTTACGTTCTGGTGAAAGTTGCCATGGATCTCCACCATGGATTGGAATTGAAAGAATAGAAGGAGGTGGAGGTGGAGTCACTGGGAGTAGAGAGAGGAGAATGAGATACGGAAGAGTGGATTTGAGAGGCTAAGGGGAAGAGGCGGCGAGAAGTGGAAGAGGAGTGTCTGAGAAGAAGAGTGGCCATTGAAGAAGTGATGAGGAGAATGAAAATCCCTAACTATGGAGTACAGAGGCGAGGGTTTTAGGAGAAGGAAGACAAAAGCGAAGAGCAGTGAGTGCGAAGAGCGAGGGTTTTAGAATGGGCGCCCGACACCGACCTGTCATATTCGTGCGGCCCAATTCGAGCACTCTCATAATGTTTCGTAGCACATACATACTTCTTTTTTTCTGTTACAAATGTTTTTTTCTTCTTGCTTCGACAGAGAATATTTGAAGTGATTTTTATCTTATTGACTTAATTTAAAGTTTTAGATAAATGAATTAATTCGTGTCTGGTTTAACTTATTTAGTTAAATGGTATCTTTTGGTAAATTTTAGGTATACTTTATGAGAAATAATTCTGTTCGAGGTAGAAAAAATTATATATTAGGACAGGGTTATTCTGGTTCAAAAACTGACCATTTTTCTCTTTATTTTATTTTTTTTATAAAAATGCATTAACCTGTGATAAGTATAAATAAAATGAATAAATAAATTAAAAGATAATTTATGTAATTAAGCACTGTTATTTATATTCAATGTAATATAGGTTTTACTTGTTTGTTTAGTATAGATGCTTTATATTCAACTTTTTTCATTTTGAGTCAACTCTAATTTTCTTTTCTTATTTTTTAAACGAATGTATAGATAGGAGTTTTATACTTTTAGTCGGTATTTCCTCTTTTGAATTTTTAAACGAATGTATATAATTGTTTCTTTGCTTAAAATCATTTGCTTTTGTCAATGAAATCATATAAAATAGTTACGTATTGTTGCTCTTTTGTAAGCAATAAAATATTTTCGATTTTAATGTTGTGATACTTTTCAATTAAATTTGTTTTTTAAGAAACTTTTAAAGGACAATGTTCTCTTTGCATCTTTTACTCCTTATCAATCTTTATTATTATACTTTGACTTCAATTGAAGGGAGCCTAATGGTTGATTGGATGATTCAATTTCTATTTTAAACTCTCCATTGGTTGATGGAAATATCATGGTGAAAGAAAAAAGAAAAATTTAATGATGGGAAGTTGCTTGATGATGGACAATCTCTATCTTGTACTTCTAAGATTTAGTTTTAGACATGTTCCTACAAAACTTAAGTGCTCATATTTTTGAACTATTATTTTGGTAGACTTCAAGATTTAATAATTTATAATATTTTTGTTGATGTTAATTTTTATTGTATATTTTCTTATCATACATATTAATATGTATGATACAAAAAATATGTAATAAATATCAATATCAACAAAAATATTATAAGTTATTAAATTACAAATTAAAACTTGATATAATGTATCAACTTATATTGAACTATGGATTATTTATAATATTATATATTAGAAAAAAAGGTTAAAATTGAATTCGGATATATATATATATATATATATATATATATATATATTAATAAATAAATAAAGGTTAAAGCTTCTAACTAGAACCTTGATCATGCAAAAAATTGTGTTAGGTGTACAAACATATTTAATATTTATTTTATATAACTTAAATCTATATTTACCTGTATTTTTCTATTATATTTTCTTTTTTCCTTTTAATTTACAAAATTATTATCTCGTTTTAATATGATTTTTATTTTATATGATGGTGAAAATAACTATTCTTGTTTTTGTTTTTTGTGTATAGCTTTTTGTTCTCGATTCATTTGAACATATACTTTGCTGGTTGGATTTGTTATTTTGAGCCAATTCCTTCGAGAAATTGACTTTCATACGAATCTTTGAAAACATGAAACAAATTAAAAGTAGAAAACAATTTATAAAATGTAATAGTTTTGCTTCGTATTGTTAATCACTTTGACTATACATTTAAATTTAGCACGACAGTGAATTGAAATTAATATTATCATTTTTAAAAACACTTTATGAACAATATTGATATAGTACAATTCGGTTAAAATAGTATAGTCCAAATTAAAATTAATATAGTTTGATTCAAAAGTGTAATTAGAAAAAATGTTTGGTTCATAACAGTTGGTTCATATCGTTGTTCGGTTCACTAAATTCAGTTTAGTTTGTTAGAATAAAAGACAATTCAATTCAATTTGTTTGAATAAAATTAACGAAAATTTGTATGAATTAAATATAAAATATGTGACAATAATACTGACTTTGTATGTGGTAATGACACTTGCTTGACATATGACACTGCCATGTGTCATAATGTTGACTTGGATGTGAACAATTTTTTAAAATTTTTTAAAAAATTTAAAAAATAAAAAAAATAACAAAATGACACATGATTGTCGTTGTTCACTTTTGGTTAATGTATCACACCTAGCCGGTTTTGCTAGTTCACCAACACATGTCATCCTTGACCGACAACCCATATCGGACAAGGCTGGGGGACTGGTGTACCGTACCTAGCCAAAACTCAATCAAGTAAATAGTACACACGTCAAAACCACATACCATCTAGTACCCGGACACCACCAGTACAAACCATCTAGGCAGGTAGCCGGCCGAAACCGACTACTTGTCTAGAAAGTTAGCCAACATCAATACCCTATCTTCAATAGACCCCTAAGACCTGTTTCAGGACCAGGCCCACTCATGGCCCAAGCTGGGGCCCAAGCTAGAGCCCAAGTCAAGGCCCAGCCCATGAAATGGTCAAACATCATTAAATGCTCTATAAATACACGTGGACCCCATCATTTAAAGGTACGCTTTCATTAATTGCTGATTTGACTCTCTGAGAGCTTTGACTTACTTGAGCTTCAGAGATTCTTCTGCAGGTAACCCCTCCTGGGTTCAAGCCGACATCTATCGAATGGGAAGAGGCCAACTGAGGAGATAACGGACTACATGGTAAGGTGACTCTTATGTCTGACTTCTTATTTGTTCTCTGCAGGAACAATTAACAATTTAAATGTCGTCACAAAAAATAATCAAATTGATCATAATTTATACAAATTAATATTTTTTTAACTTAAAAAAATAAAATGATATTTTAACACATAAAAAAAGTCACATCAGATTATAAGAGAAAATTGTCAAAATATCATTGTCCTTCATAAAAATATGACCAAATCGAAGAAAGAGAAACGAAACTTGGGACAAATGATGTCTTTAAGAATAAAAAAAATAATATTCTCTTCCCCCGACCTCTTCACCTTTTATCTACAACTTCCCTCTTTTCTTCAGAATTTGCTCATTCCTCGTGCTCATTGGAAGGTGTTGCGCTTTCCTATCACACAAAGGTGTTGTCTTCTTCCGGTGAAGTGTGGGCTGGCTTACGTTTGTGTGATGTCCGAAATTACCCATATCCTCGACTAATCCGGTTGGGCTGAATCCAGCCAAACCCGAATGTTGCTTAGCTCTAGGTGCAGAGCTGAACTTAGGGTTTTGTTGTTTGTTCCTTGGTCTTCTATCAATCCAACACATTTGATCCTTGCATAAACTTGGAAAGCTTAATAATTTAGGAGACAAACATGCTAGTTTATGAAAGCATAAATACAATGTAGGCATACACAAACTTAAACATAAAACATAAACCACAAAAGTGACTAACTCCTAATAAAGCAAATATTATTAAAAAAGTAAAACACCCTGTCACATCATAAAAATAAATAATTATAAATATATTTAAATAATGGTTTAACACATCTCAAGACATCTAATGCATCATCAATATTCTTTGGACAACAATATAAATAATATTAACTACTAAGAATATTTTGTTGTAACGACTAAACATTGATAATGAAGTATGTCAAACAACAAACCCATCTTATTCATCATTGGATTGATTTATCATCAACCAAAACAAAACCTTCTAATTATCACATTTTACCATCACATGTATGTAATCTGGCCAAATATTAATTTTCTTTTGGAACAACCAATATTCGCATGATATACATAAACACTGATGTTTAACATTTTTCACTAACTATGATCATTAACTGCAAAAAGTATTAAACTTGAATATTTTGTTAACTTCTTGATTTAATTTACTCACAAAAAATATTAAACTACCAAAACATTGAATATTTTATTTATACTGAAACTAAATATTTATAGGTATTTATTTTAATACAAAAATTTTATCAGGTTTTTATCTTCTCCCACGCGCATGAACTAACCCCTAAACAGAATCTCTGCCGGCACACTTTAGAGCAAACCACAGCCATTGACGGCCAAAAAAAGGGCCTGGAAAATCAAATTGCCGCTTGCGAAGCCGCCGTCCCGAACCAGATCGCCGCCGTCGCGAGCCACCTACGCGAACACAACCAGATCGGTGTTGCGAGCCACCTCCGCTGCGACGAAACCAGAGCCAGCAGATGTCTCGCGGAACCAGGCTGCCACGACGAACCACCACACGTTGACGAAGCCACGCGTTGCAGAACCACTGCGAATCAGATCGACGACGAGGGCACTTTCTGACGCAAACTCCCCATCACTGCGGCGCCGGCCACCACGCAGCCACCTGCGACGAAAAAAGCTGCCCGGAGAAGACGCGAAACCAGACGCGAACACACCTACATTGCGAGAATCCTCCACCTCCATTCCAAACAGAACCGCAGGCCACCGTGACAGAAATCGATGTCGATTGCGCCAATGTGACAGCCACCACGGTACCTGCAAAAAACCAGACCAGACAGACCCCCGCGAAGCAACCCACCGTCAACGAGAACGCAACTTCAAGAAAGGGTTCAGTCTTCTTCATCGTGATTTGGCCGTGCTCAATGAAGAAGAAGGGTTTGAAATCCAAGCGAGAGACGAAAGGTTAAAGAAATTAGGGATTTAGGGTTCTTCGAAACCCTTGAGAATCAGATTTGGTGATTATCTTGATTAGGGCTGCCAACGTTTGGTGACTTCAAATTCGAAATAGACAACCTAAAAAATACGTTGTTTTTTGGTTGATTCTAAACAAAGCATTCATTCATCTACGATCTACGATCACAGAACTAATGCAGTCTCTCAAGTCACACCATGCTGTTTCATCTTCTCTTTTCAATCAATTCTCTTATCAGTCTATGACATTCTTCCTCTCTTTCTCAACCAAAAGCCGTTGCCTACACTTCAACGAAACCATTTCATTAATTGATTACCTGAATTCCGACTTGCAGTTCTCGAGAACCTAATCCCTTTATGTCTCCAAACGTGTTTTAGGTTGCAGATTCCCTCAAAACCCCTTATCAGTGCTCATTTTCTTCAAACAAATAGGCTTTTCCCAAAGCCAGATTCTCTCCCTGATTCGTCAAATACCCCAGATACTGTTTACAAACGTTGAGAAAATCTTGAGACCCAAAATTCAGCTCTTTCAGATGTCTGGATTCCAGGGTTACGAGTTATGCAGCTTCATTTCAAAGAATCCCTCCATTTTGACTCATAGCTTGAAGAAAACATTGGTCCCCTCAGTTGAAGCTATTAGGAAAATTGTCTACGACCAGAAAGATTTTATTCTTGTTTTGCACAGATGTGGCTGGATACTCCCAAAGTACAAAAGAATTATGGAGAATGTCGTATTCCTGGAAAGTTGTGGCATTCTTGGGACTCATCTTTCATTGCTACTCAAACTTCATCCAAGGCTTTTCGTTGCACAACGGTCTACTATTGAAAACAATGTTTCTCGAGCTGTAGACTTGGGTTTTCGTGAAAATTCAAGAATGCTTGTCCATGCAATTCATACATTAAGTTATTTGAGCGATAAAACATTTGAGAGAAAGTTGAAACTAATTAATTGTTTTGGTTTTTCGAAGGATGAGGGCCTGAAAATGTTCAAGAGAACCCCGGCTTTGTTTAGAACATCAGAGAAGAAGTTGAAAGTTGGAATGAAATTCTTCTTGCATACAGTTATGCTGCCCAAGTCAGTCCTTATTCACCAGCCTAAGATTTTAATGTACAGCATGGAGGATCGCGTGCTTCCTCGATATAAAGTCTTCCAACTGTTGAAATCAAAAAATCTCTGCAAGAAAGTCCCCAGTTATATTCATGTGTTGTGCTTGTCTGAGGAGATGTTCTTGGACAAGTATATATCACAGTTCAGAGAAAATGCAGAGGAGTTATTAGTAGCATACAAGGGTCATTATCTGGAGGCATAACCATACCTTCAATTCTGTTTTTTCACTCTTCCACAGGGTTCTAATACTGAAATTATTTAGATAGTGTTGTGCATAACCATGGAATGTCTCATTGTAGTAATGAAGATGGCTCGTTTATTGTATCTGTTTATTGATTATGCATCTTTCTTTCCCATGGTAATTTGGTGGTCATAAGAACCTTGGAAGATCCACACGAAAATAAGCAATCCACTTTGACTGCTCCTTTAAAGAGGTATGCAGAGTATACTTTTCTTGATCTTGTTGACTTGTTCCCCAGCTGGAATATGCTCCAATGTTGAATTGTAAAATTAGCCTGTATTCATCTTCCAGCACCCTTGTTTAGCTTTTAAATCGCCGAGCACTAATTAGACTGTTTCTATGTTGTGAATTATGTAAGTTAATTTGATTAGTCAAATTTGTATGTGCCTAAGTAGGATTGATATCGAGTTTCCTTTTACTCCCTTCCACCTTCTACTATTAAGAGAGAAAAAATCAAGAAGAACGTGGGTTGCATTAGTAAATCTTAGGTGGTACTCTAAAGTTGAAACCATTGAGACATTATTATGCTGCTTTATTGTCAACGTTTAAGA
The DNA here is from genome assembly GCF_037176805.1 of Vigna unguiculata. Lineage (NCBI taxonomy): Eukaryota > Viridiplantae > Streptophyta > Magnoliopsida > Fabales > Fabaceae > Vigna > Vigna unguiculata. The sequence continues at coordinate 36,246,988 of NC_140792.1, read as the reverse complement.
CTGCTTTTTTTTAATGGCTTTTCAATGAGGGACTAAAGGTATGCATCACTGCTTTCACTTGTTTATCACTGGAATATATTTGGTAGTATTTGAACTAAGCTAAAAAATGCCAAAATATAATCCCTTCAACTGCAGCTGCAACAAATCTTCTTACAATCTCTTTCCCTTACAAGATGGACCATTCTTTGCTGTGACAGTTTCATCTTGTCACCTTGCAGTGGCCCTCCAGCCCCGTCTTATGATTTCCTGACTAAACAGCTAAACCTGAAAACAATCAAAGAAGAGTTCATATTTTGTATATTAATTTTGATGCATTATCTTTGAAGGTCCGTCTCATGATATTTTGTATCACTCTTCTGCAGGGTTGTTATATTATAATAGATAAATATTACAATAGACAACATATGTGTATAAGGACACACATTAAAAGAAATAATTATCTATTTATTTTAAAAATCAAATAATTTTAAAAATAATCTTTAGAAATACATACCATGGGTTAAATCGATTCAATATAGAATTCGAGCATTTTAGAGATTTGTATGAAGATTTTAAATTTAAAAAACTAATAATAGTATTTAAGAACTAAAATAATAATTTATTAGATATTAAAGGTTAGAGTTGAAATATATTTTTATTTTTACGGTAAATCAGTTTAATAATAAATCAAATGAATAAAATAATTATTCAGAGAAGTAATACTTTAAACATAATATATTCTTTAATAATTTATTAAATGACCAACTAATTATAAATTCTAAAATTATAAATTTAATATAATAATAAAAAAAAAATATTACTTCTCTAAATATAGGGAGCCCATTAACTATAATACAGTAACATTCGTTAGAAATTTTTTTTCTTCTAGTCTCTAAAATACGCCATTTCAAAGTATAGTTTATTGTTAACTCTACTTGGTTACATAGTGAACTAATTTTCAAGTCTTTTATTAATGGTGGTAAATTCAAAACCCCATTACCATTATGAAAAAGCAGATAAGTTCTTGCATGTGATTGTTAGGTGTAATAAAGTAGTTTCGAACCTTAGTGTAGTCAAAGTTCTCTCTAATAACAACCGTCCCACCTTAAAAAAACACTTACGGGAATCATAAAAGCTGGTCCAGTATTTTGAATTTGAGTCAAAATAACTGGTTCTAGAAGTGTCAAGTTTGGTACATAATGGTTTGTTTTCTAAAAGATGGTGGTAGTGACATAAATCAGCGGTGGAACCGGGAAGAGTAAATGGTATAAGAAAGAAGAAATCTTTGGCGTGAGTTGAAAATTAGAACTTTGTTTCTTTCGAGATGCATGACTTGGACTCGCTTTCCCCCCCTCTCTTTCTGTCTTTTGTGAAAGAACATGACAACGTTAAACTATCTATTAACTGAGATAAATGTGGAAGCAATACTCAACCAGCAACGTTAGATTGAGATAAATTTAACTACGGTTGATACACTACACCATGAACATGCAAAAATAAAATTCCAGAAACATATTCGTTTTAATGTTTGGTATGGTAGGAGCCACTTACATTCTGACTCTCTGATCGTAATTTAAAATTCAACAAGTGCGATAAGTTGTTTAATTTCCACATAAAGACACACGAATAATAATTACCCATAACCACATAAGCATCTTATATATATGGGAATGACGTGATTCTTGCAAGCTGCAACTGAAACTTTTGTTTATTTCGCCAATTCTGAAGAAGGGTCCTCTTGAAATCTGATACCATCTAGCTGCTCCATGGAAAACTCTCATGTTTGTGAGGGTGGGAGAGGAAGATACTGATTTTTGATGAAAGAGATAAATGTTTATGTTTATTTTTTTTGCTTTTTATTATGATAATAACAGATAATTAAAACAGCAGTATACAATACTAACCATAGAATTATCAAGTACTTAAAGAAAATCTCTTCCTTTTATTTTATTTCCTTGAGAAGATTAGGACTAAGCCGTCAACTTTGGCCATGGTTCAATGTTACTGTATATACATCAGTACTTGGTTGTTTTGGAGTTTGACACCATTATATTCCGTGGAAAATTAGAAAAAGCTCTTCTTAATCGCTGTTCAGAATCTTAACTGGATAGCTCCTACGAAAAACAATTAGTCCTCATACACATACCTACTCAAAACATGTCACTATTTCTTTCTTATTTTAGTTCATAATCTTCCATTTACACCCTCATAACACACTATAAAACAAGTTACACCAACTCAACTTATAATCATTTGAGCTTAACCAAGTTTGTCGAGAAACCATATACCTTGCATCGAACACTTTTCAAACAAACCTGCATCATGGAACAGGAACTCATCATGTTCAAAGGTTCATGGAAAGGCAACAAGAGTTGCTTCAAGTGACGCTGGATATGATCCAAGGATGAGGTGGCGTGCTGCTAATCTAGCAGTAGAGACCACACGCGCTTGGAAGGGACAACATGGTCGTGCGGCGAACTCAGATAACACCTCACTTGATAACGTGAAACTTTCAACAGTTTCATTCGACGTGCCAAGGGTAAACTTAGAACCGTGTCCCACATCGGTCGGGAGCAGAGCAACGTTACACCTGTACCACTACGAGATGATGACGAGGCTAATGCTAGGGATAACCTAAACGACCAGTTTTCGAATTTTATCAAGAGTTCGAAGAAGAAGTTGAGAAGTACATCAAGCATGAGGAAGCATGGTTCCTTCAACAGACGGTGACCATTGATAAACCAGGGAACCTCAAAGAGAGTGATTTGACATGTGGGTCCATCCAATATTCTGTTATATATACTGCATGAAAATAAGATCCTAAGCCATGCAAGCATTATTATACTTTACATTTTTTTCTATTTCAAGCACAGTAAATGTGAAATGTTTATTTGGGGGGAATAATTTCGACTGGTTTATTGTTTGTTTGTAAGAAATTAATATACATTGATGTTTTGTCTTTAATGAAAGGTTTTTGATTAATCTGTAGTGTTTTTATTGAAAGAATAATTAATATCAGTTTATTAACAGGAAGGATCAGAGGGCAGCTATATATAGGAAATGACTCAATGAACATACATACCTGCATTAGACCCAACACCTCTACTTCTTCACCGACTTTAATGACGCCTTGTTCAACACGACCAGTGGCAACTGTTCCACGTCCCTTCATCACAAATGAAAAATATAAAGCAGCTGAAATGATGGAAACCATTGCCCCAATATTTATTTATGTCCATACAATCCAATATATGTAATGAAACAAATGCAGATTTTGAGAGAACTAAGTGTTGAAAATAGAAATTTTGATATTCTCTTTAAGGAAAAAAAAAACAATTATATGAGACAACAGTTTTTAAAGCACTATGTTAAGATTTAAATTACCACTGCGTCATATCATTACAAAGAGCAAGGCCGTAACAAATGCTACCTCCTTTCCTTTTTTATTCTTCAAAAACCCTAGACCGAATTAAGAATTTGAAATTTAAGATTTTGAAATTTTATCCTTCACCTAACTAGAGATTTAGAAGAACAAGAAAGAATTTGTTAAAGTGACCACAGTTACAAAGATGACCGGTATTATAAACATCTATTCCACATATGCTCCAGTGTTCATAATCCCATCTGCTTATGATGTTAAGCACATCAATAATTGCTGTAGTTTGAGTGAACTGAAGGAGCATATAAGGAATTTAAAGCAATTTTAACGTAAACAGAATAGTAGTAAATAGTACTTCTTAAACAGTGTCGTTACCTAAACGGTGTTTATACTGGAGCAGACGGAAAGTGATAGAACATGATAAAAACACAAGACTTACATTACAAATTGTAACAATTTTATAACTGAGGCCATCTTTACTTCAATGAATCTGCTTTCTTCAAAAATTAACCCAAAAAATAAAGTTCAGGTCCTTTTACCTGAATTGAGAACACATCTTCAATTGGCATTAGGAAGGGCTTGTCAAGTTGGCGAACAGGGTCAGGAATGTATGCATCTACAACATCCATTAATTTTAGAATGGCCTGTCTTCCAATCTCGTCATTTGTACCCTGTAAAGCAGACAACGCTGAACCTCTAATGATCGGGATTTCATCCCCAGGGAACTTGTAGAAGCTCAGTAGCTCTGCAAAAAACATTATCATAAAAACACATTTTAGCAAACACAAAGATTACAGAAACTTAAGCAGGTTTATTCATTTTCTGAGCATGGACAAGAGAAGAGAAGCCTTAGAGAAACACCCTACCACGTAACTCCATTTCTACAAGCTCTAACAACTCTGGATCATCAACAACATCAACTTTATTTAGAAAGCAAACAAGAGATGGCACACCAACCTGCATAATACATTTAAAGATAAAATATGTCAATCTAGAAGTAAGGAGAAAGGTGTAGACGTTCTAGGTATATATATACAAACCACATCAGTAGAATACCTACTTGGCGAGCAAGAAGAATGTGCTCCTTGGTTTGAGGCATTGGTCCATCAGGTGCAGATACAACAAGTATACCACCATCCATCTGGGCAGCTCCCGTAATCATATTCTGAAAAAAAAAACAGACAATTATAAAGCATACAGTGAACAAGAATTAATTTGTTATTTAAACTAAATAAAACCATTAGATAAACCATCTAGTAAGTACATCAAGGCAAGCTGGAATGTTAAACCCACCAGCATTCATGGAAAATAGGAATCTGACAAATGCAGCTGTTGCCAATATACAGTGTAATCAATACCTATAAAATATATTTTGTTACAAACTAATCTACTTCCAAATTCCTAGCATAAATTTTCCATCTCATTTTGAAAAGAAGGTCAGGCTACACAAGCACCAAAATATGCTAAATTCCACAATTAACTATTATACAAGGTAAAATTGCTTAAATTTGTTCGCCACAACTTAGCCACCCAGCTTCCGTTAGGCAATTGATAACTCCAATAAAAAAAAACATTCTTAGAGAAACTAAACCAAATTCGAAAGCTTACTTTAACATAATCCGCGTGTCCAGGGCAGTCCACATGCGCATAATGTCGTTTTGCAGTCTCATACTCCACATGAGCCTGAAAACCGAAATATAGAGCAAGCATACATATCAACAGAAAACAACACAATTGATTGCAAGACCAAAAGAGTGCGATTCCATACCGTTGCAATGGTGATTCCTCTCTTCTTCTCTTCAGGAGCCTTGTCAATTTCATCAAAGGCCACAACCTTAGCCTTCCCTTCATCTGCAAGCACCTGATCAAACCTAATTGAGTAATAAACACCAAAACATCCACCTCAACAAACATTTAAACAAAGAGTGAATCAAGACCTTGGTGATTGCCGCAGTTAGCGTGGTCTTCCCATGATCCACGTGTCCAATAGTTCCGACATTAACGTGAGGGTTCCTGCAAAGTCAAACACTAAGATGAACAAAACAAGTAAAAGACATACTAATAACGATTATTGTTACTTGTATATTTTAAATTTTGCGACGAAAAAGAGAAAGCGAGAGTGTTACGTTCTGATGACAGTTGCCATGGATCTCCACCATGGATTGGAATTGAAAGAATAGAAGGAGGTGGAGGTGGAGTCATTGGGAGTAGAGAGAGGAGAACGAGATACGGAAGAGTGGATTTGAGAGGCTAAGGGGAAGAGGCGGCGAGAAGTGGAAGAGGAGTGTCTGAGAAGAAGAGTGGCCATTGAAGAAGTGATGAGGAGAATGAAAATCCCTAACTATGGAGTACAGAGGCGAGGGTTTTAGGAGAAGGAAGACAAAAGCGAAGAGCAGTGAGTGCGAAGAGCGAGGGTTTTAGAATGGGCGCCCGACACCGACCCGTCATATTCGTGCGGCCCAATTCGAGCACTCTCATAATGTTTCGGAGCACATACATACTTCTTTTTTTCTGTTACAAATGTTTTCTTCTTCTTGCTCCGACAGAAAATATTTGAAGTGATTTTTATCTTATTGACTTAATTTAAAGTTTTAGATAAATGTATTAATTCGTGTCTGGTTTAACTTATTTAGTTAAATGGTATCTTTTGGTAAATTTTAGGTATACTTTATGAGAAATAATTCTGTTCGAGGTAGAAAAAATTATATATTAGGATAGGGTTATTCTGGTTCAAAAACTGACCATTTTTCTCTTTATTTTATTTTTTTTATTAAAATGCATTAACCTGTGATAAGTATAAATAAAATGAATAAATAAATTAAAAGATAATTTATGTAATTAAGCACTGTTATTTATATTCAATGTAATATAGGTTTTACTTGTTTGTTTAGTATAGATGCTTTATATTCAACTTTTTTCATTTTGAGTCAACTCTAATTTTCTTTTCTTATTTTTTAAACGAATGTATAGATAGGAGTTTTATACTTTTAGTCGGTATTTCCTCTTTTGAATTTTTAAACGAATGTATATAATTGTTTCTTTGCTTAAAATCATTTGCTTTTGTCAATGAAATCATATAAAATAGTTACGTATTGTTGCTCTTTTGTAAGCAATAAAATATTTTCGATTTTAATGTTGTGATACTTTTCAATTAAATTTGTTTTTTAAGAAACTTTTAAAGGACAATGTTCTTTTTGCATCTTTTACTCCTTATCAATCTTTATTAGTATACTTTGACTTCAATTGAAGGGAGCCTAATGGTTGATTGGATGATTCAATTTCTATTTTAAACTCTCCATTGGTTGATGGAAATATCATGGTGAAAGAAAAAAGAAAAATTTAATGATGGGAAGTTGCTTGATGATGGACAATCTCTATCTTGTACTTCTAAGATTTAGTTTTAGACATGTTCCTACAAAACTTAAGTGCTCATATTTTTGCACTATTATTTTGGTAGACTTCAAGATTTAATAATTTATAATATTTTTGTTGATGTTAATTTTTATTGTATATTTTCTTATCATACATATTAATATGTATGATACAAAAAATATGTAATAAATATCAATATCAACAAAAATATTATAAGTTATTAAATTACAAATTAAAACTTGATATAATGTATCAACTTATATTGAACTATGGATTATTTATAATATTATATATTAGAAAAAATGGTTAAAATTGAATTCGGATATATATATATATATATATATATATATATATATATATATATATATTAATAAATAAGTAAATAAAGGTTAAAGCTTCTAACTAGAACCTTGATCATGCAAAAAATTGTGTTAGGTGTACAAACATATTTAATATTTATTTTATATAACTTAAATCTATATTTACCTGTATTTTTCTATTATATTTTCTTTTTTCCTTTTAATTTACAAAATTATTATCTCGTTTTAATATGATTTTTATTTTATATGATGGTGAAAATAACTATTCTTGTTTTTGTTTTTTGTGTATAGCTTTTTGTTCTCGATTCATTTGAACATATACTTTGCTGGTTGGATTTGTTATTTTGAGCCAATTCCTTCGAGAAATTGACTTTCATACGAATCTTTGAAAACATGAAACAAATTAAAAGTAGAAAACAATTTATAAAATGTAATAGTTTTGCTTCGTATTGTTAATCACTTTGACTATACATTTCACGACAGTGAATTGAAATTAATATTATCATTTTTAAAAACACTTTATGAACAATATTGATATAGTACAATTCGGTTAAAATAGTATAGTCCAAATTAAAATTAATATAGTTTGATTCAAAAGTGTAATTAGAGAAAATGTTTGGTTCATAACAGTTGGTTCATATCGTTGTTCGGTTCACTAAATTCAGTTTAGTTTGTTAGAATAAAAGACAATTCAATTCAATTTGTTTGAATAAAATTAACGAAAATTTGTATGAATTAAATATAAAATATGTGACAATAATACTGACTTTGTATGTGGTAATGACACTTGCTTGACATATGACACTGCCATGTGTCATAATGTTGACTTGGATGTGAACAATTTTTTAAAATTTTTTAAAAAATTTTAAAAATAAAAAAAATCACGAAATGACACATGATTGTCGTTGTTCACTTTTGGTTAACAATTTAAATGTCGTCACAAAAAATAATCAAATTGATCATAATTTATACAAATTAATATTTTTTTAACTTAAAAAAATAAAATGATATTTTAACACATAAAAAAAGTCACATCAGATTATAAGAGAAAATTGTCAAAATATCATTGTCCTTCATAAAAATATGACCAAATCGAAGAAAGAGAAACGAAACTTGGGACAAATGATGTCTTTAAGAATAAAAAAAATAATATTCTCTTCCCCCGACCTCTTCACCTTTTATCTACAACTTCCCTCTTTTCTTCAGAATTTGCTCATTCCTCGTGCTCGTTGGAAGGTGTTGCGCTTTCCTATCACACAAAGGTGTTGTCTTCTTCCGGTGAAGTGTGGGCTGGCTTACGTTTGTGTGATGTCCGAAATTACCCATATCCTCGATTAATCCGGTTGGGCTGAATCCAGCCAAACCCGAATGTTGCTTAGCTCTAGGTGCAGAGCTGAACTTAGGGTTTTGTTGTTTGTTCCTTGGTCTTCTATCAATCCAACACATTTGATCCTTGCATAAACTTGGAAAGCTTAATAATTTAGGAGACAAACATGCTAGTTTATGAAAGCATAAATACAATGTAGGCATACACAAACTTAAACATAAAACATAAACCACAAAAGTGACTAACTCCTAATAAAGCAAATATTATTAAAAAAGTAAAACACCCATGTCACATCATAAAAATAAATAATTATAAATATATTTAAATAATGGTTTAACACATCTCAAGACATCTAATGCATCATCAATATTCTTTGGACAACAATATAAATAATATTAACTACTAAGAATATTTTGTTGTAACGAGTAAACATTGATAATGAAGTATGTCAAACAACAAACCCATCTTATTCATCTTTGGATTGATTTATCATCAACCAAAACAAAACCTTCTAATTATCACATTTTACCATCACATGTATGTAATCTGGCCAAATATTAATTTTCTTTTGGAACAACCAATATTCGCATGATATACATAAACACTAATGTTTAACATTTTTCACTAACTATGATCATTAACTGCAAAAAGTATTAAACTTGAATATTTTGTTATCTTCTTGATTTAATTTACTCACAAAAAATATTAAACTACCAAAACATTGAATATTTTATTTATACTGAAACTAAATATTTATAGGTATTTATTTTAATACAAAAATTTTATCAGGTTTTTATCTTCTCCCACGCGCATGAACTAACCCCTAAACGGAATCTCTGCCGGCACACTTTAGAGCAAACCACAGCCATTGACGGCCCAAAAAAAGGCCTGGAAAATCAAATTGCCGCTTGCGAAGCCGCCGTCCCGAACCAGATCGCCGTCGTCGCGAGCCACCTACGCGAACACAACCAGATCGGTGTTGCGAGCCACCTCCGCTGCGACGAAACCAGAGCCAGCAGATGTCTCACGAAACCAGGCTGCCACGACGAACCACCACACGATGACGAAGCCACGCGTTGCAGAACCACTGCAAATCAGATCGACGACGAGGGCACTTTCTGACGCGAAATCCCCATCACTGCGGCGCCGGCCACCACGCAGCCACCTGCGACGAAAAAAGCTGCCCGGAGAAGACGCGAACACACCTACATTGCAAGAATCCTCCACCTCCGTTCCAAACAGAACCGTAGGCCACCGTAACAGAAATCGATGTCCATTGCGCCAATGCGACAGCCACCACGGTACCTGCAAAAAACCAGACCAGACAGACCCCCGCGAAGCAACCACCGTCGACGAGAACGCAACTTCAAGAAAGGGTTCAGTCTTCTTCATCGTGATTTGGCCGTGCTCAATGAAGAAGAAGGGTTTGAAATCCAAGCGAGAGACGAAAGGTTAAAGAAATTAGGGATTTAGGGTTCTTCGAAACCCTTGAGAATCAGATTTGGGGATTATCTTGATTAGGGCTGCCAACGTTTGGTGACTTCAAATTCGAAATAGAAAACCTAAAAAATACGTTGTTTTTTGGTTGATTCTAAACAAAGCATTCATTCATCTACGATCACAGAACTAATGCAGTCTCTCAAGTCACACCATGCTGTTTCATCTTCTCTTTTCAATCAATTCTCTTATCAGTCTATGACATTCTTCCTATCTTTCTCAACCAAAAGTCGTTGCCTACACTTCAACGAAACCACTTCAATAATTGATTACCTGAATTCCGACTTGCAGTTCTCCAGAACCCAATCCCTTTATGTCTCCAAACGTGTTTCAGGGTGCAGATTCCCTCAAAACCCCTTATCAGTGCTCACTTTCTTCAAACAAATAGGCTTTTCCCAAAGCCAGATTCTCTCCCTGATTCGTTAAAGACCCCAGATACTGTTTAAAACGTTGAGAAAATCTTGAGACCCAAAATTCAGCTCTTTCAGATGTCTGGATTCCAGGGTTACGAGTTATGCAGCTTCATTTCAAAGAATCCCTCCATTTTGACTCATAGCTTGAAGAAAACATTGGTCCCCTAAGTTGAAGCTATTAGGAAAATTGTCTACGACCAGAAAGATTTTGTTCTTGTTTTGCACAGATGTGGCTGGATACTCCCAAAGTACAAAAGAATTATGGAGAATGTCGTCTTCTTGGAGAGTTGTGGCATTCTTGGGACTCATCTTTCATTGCTACTCAAACTTCATCCAAGGCTTTTCGTTGCACAGCGGTCTACTATTGAAAACAATGTTTCTCGAGCTGTAGACTTGGGTTTTCGTGAAAATTCAAGAATGCTTGTCCGTGCAATTCATACATTAAGTTGTTTGAGCGATAAAACATTTGAGAGAAAGTTGAAACTAATTAATTGTTTTGGTTTTTGGAAGGATGAGGGCCTGCAAATGTTCAAGAGAACCCCGACTTTGTTTAGAACATCAGAGAAGAAGTTGAAAGTTGGAATGAAATTCTTCTTGCATACAGTTATGCTGCCCAAGTCAGTCCTTATTCACCAGCCTAAGATTTTAATGTACAACATGGAGGATCGCATGCTTCCTCGATATAAAGTCTTCCAACTGTTGAAATCAAAAAATCTCTGCAAGAAAGTCCCCAGTTATATTCATGTGTTGTGCTTGTCTGAGGAGATGTTCTTGGACAAGTATATATCACAGTTCAGAGAAAATGCAGAGGAGTTATTAGTAGCATACAAGGGTCATTATCTGGAGGCATAACCATACCTTCAATTCTGTTTTTTCACTCTTCCACAGGGTTCTAATACTGAAATTATTTAGATAGTGTTGTGCATAACCATGGAATGTCTCACTGTAGTAATGAAGATGGCTCGTTTATTGTATCTGTTTATTGATTATGCATCTTTCTTTCCCATGGTAATTTGGTGGTCATAAGAACCTTGGAAGATCCACACGAAAATAGGCAATCCACTTTGACTGCTCCTTTAAAGAGGTATGCAGAGTATATTTTTCTTGATCTTGTTGACTTGTTCCCCAACTGGGATATGCTCCAACGTTGAATTGTAAAATTAGCCTGTATTCATCTTCCAGCACCCTTGTTTAGCTTTTAAATCGTTGAGCATTAATTAGACTGTTTCTATGTTGTGAATTATGTAAGTTAATTTGATTAGTCAAATTTGTATGTGCGTAAGTAGGATTGATATCGAGTTTCCTTTTACTCCCTTCCACCTTCTACTATTAAGAGAGAAAAAATCAAGAAGAACGTGGGTTGCATTAGTAAATCTTAGGTGGTACTTGAAAGTTGAAACCATTGAGACATTATTATGCTGCTTTATTGTCAACGTTTAAGACTGCTTTTTTTTAATGGCTTTTCAATGAGGGACTAAAGGTATGCATCACTGCTTTCACTTGTTTATCACTGGAATATATTTGGTAGTATTTGAACTAAGCTAAAAAATGCCAAAATATAATCCCTTCAACTGCAGCTGCAACAAATCTTCTTACAATCTCTTTCCCTTACAAGATGGACCATTCTTTGCTGTGACAGTTTCATCTTGTCACCTTGCAGTGGCCCTCCAGCCCCGTCTTATGATTTCCTGACTCAACAGCTAAACCTGAAAACAATCAAAGAAGAGTTCATATTTTGTATATTAATTCTGATGCATTATCTTTGAAGGTCCGGCTCATGATATTTTGTATCACTCTTCTGCAGGGTTGTTATATTATAATAGATAAATATTACAATAGACAACATATGTGTATAAGGACACACATTAAAAGAAATAATTATCTATTTATTTTAAAAATCAAATAATTTTAAAAATAATCTTTAGAAATACATACCGTGGGTTAAATCGATTCAATATAGAATTCGAGCATTTTAGAGATTTGTATGAAGATTTTAAATTTAAAAAACTAATAATACTATTTACGAACTAAAATAATAATTTATTAGATATTAAAGGTTAGAGTTGAAATATATTTTTATTTTTACGGTAAATCAGTTTAATAATAAATCAAATGAATAAAATAATTATTCAGAGAAGTAATACTTTAAACATAATATATTCTTTAATAATTTATTAAATGACCAACTAATTATAAATTCTAAAATTATAAATTTAATATAATAATAAAACAAAAAAAAATATTACTTCTCTAAATATAGGGAGCCCATTAACTATAATACAGTAACATTCGCAAGAATTTTTTTTTCTTCTAGTCTCTAAAATACGCCATTTCAAAGTATAGTTTATTGTTAACTCTACTTGGTTACATAGTGAACTAATTTTCAAGTCTTTTATTAATGGTGGTAAATTCAAAACCCCATTACCATTATGAAAAAGCAGATAAGTTCTTGCATGTGATTGTTAGGTGTAATAAAGTAGTTTCGAACCTTAGTGTAGTCAAAGTTCTCTCTAATAACAACCGTCCCACCTTAAAAAAACACTTACGGGAATCATAAAAGCTGGTCCTGTATTTTGAATTTGAGTCAAAATAACTGGTTCTAGAAGTGTCAAGTTTGGTACATAATGGTTTGTTTTCTAAAAGATGGTGGTAGTGACATAAATCAGCGGTGGAACCGGGAAGAGTAAATGGTATAAGAAAGAAGAAATCTTTGGCGTGAGTTGAAAATTAGAACTTTGTTTCTTTCGAGATGCATGACTTGGACTCGCTTTCCCCCCCTCTCTTTCTGTCTTTTGTGAAAGAACATGACAACGTTAAACTATCTATTAACTGAGATAAATGTGGAAGCAATACTCAACCAGCAACGTTAGATTGAGATAAATTTAACTACGGTTGATACACTACACCATGAACATGCAAAAATAAAATTCCAGAAACATATTCGTTTTAATGTTTGGTATGGTAGGAGCCACTTACATTCTGGCTCTCTGATCGTAATTTAAAATTCAACAAGTGCGATGAGTTGTTTAATTTCTACATAAAGACACACGAATAATAATTACCCATAACCACATAAGCATCTTATATATATGGGAATGACGTGATTCTTGCAAGCTGCAACTGAAACTTTTGTTTATTTCGCCAATTCTGAAGAAGGGTCCTCTTGGAATCTGATACCATCTAGCTGCTCCATGGAAAACTCTCATGTTTGTGAGGGTGGGAGAGGAAGATACTGATTTTTGATGAAAGAGATAAATGTTTATGTTTATTTTTTTTTGCTTTTTATTATGATAATAACAGATAATTAAAACAGCAGTATACAATACTAACCATAGAATTATCAAGTACTTAAAGAAAATCTCTTCCTTTTATTTTATTTCCTTGAGAAGATTAGGACTAAGCCGTCAACTTTGGCCATGGTTCAATGTTACTGTATATACATCAGTACTTGGTTGTTTTGGAGTTTGACACCATTATATTCCGTGGAAAATTAGAAAAAGCTCTTCTTAATCGCTGTTCAGAATCTTAACTGGATAGCTCCTACGAAAAACAATTAGTCCTCATACACATACCTATTCAAAACATGTCACTATTTCTTTCTTATTTTAGTTCATAATCTTCCATTTACACCCTCATAACACACTATAAAACAAGTTACACCAACTCAACTTATAATCATTTGAGCTTAACCAAGTTTGTCGAGAAACCATATACCTTGCATCGAACACTTTTCAAACCAACCTGCATCATGGAACAGGAACTCATCATGTTCAAAGGTTCATGGAAAGGCAACAAGAGTTAATTCAAGTGAAGATGGATATGATCCAAGGATAAGGTGGCGTGCTGCTAATCCAGCAGTAGAGACCACACGCGCTTGGAAGGGACAACATGGTCGTGCGGCGAACTCAGATAACACCTCACTTGATAACGATGAAACTTTCAACAGTTTCATTCGACGTGCCAAGGGTAAACTTAGAACCGTGTCCCACATCGGTCAGGAGCAGAGCAACGTTACACTTGTACCACTACGAAATGATGACGAGGCTAATGGTAGGGATAACCTAAACGACCAGTTTTCGAATTTTATCAAGAGTTCGAAGAAGAAGTTGAGAAGTACATCAAGCATGAGGAAGCATGGTTCCTTCGACAGATGGTGACCATTGATAAACCAGGGAACCTCAAAGAGAGTGATTTGACATGTGGGTCCATCCAATATTCTGTTATATATACTGCATGAAAATAAGATCCTAAGCCATGCAAGCATTATTATACTTTACATTTTTTTCTATTTCAAGCACAGTAAATGTGAAATGTTTATTTGGGGGGAATAATTTCGACTGGTTTATTGTTTGTTTGTAAGAAATTAATATACATTGATGTTTTGTCTTTAATGAAAGGTTTCTGATTAATCTGTAGTGTTTTTATTGAAAGAATAATTAATGTTAGTTTATTAACAGGAAGGATCAGAAGGCAGCTATATATAGGAAATGACTCAATGAACATACATACCTGCATTAGACCTAACACCTCTACTTCTTCACCGACTTTAATGACGCCTTGTTCAACACGGCTAGTGGCAACTGTTCCACGTCCCTTCATCACAAATGAAAAATATAAAGCAGCTGAAATGATGGAAACCATTGCCCCCATATTTATTTATGTCCATACAATCCAATATATGTAATGAAACAAATGCAGATTTTGAGAGAACTAAGTGTTGAAAATAGAAATTTTGATATTCTCTTTAAGGGAAAAAAAACAATTATATGAGACAACAGTTTTTAAAGCACTATGTTAAGATTTAAATTTCCACTGCGTCATATCATTACAAAGAGCAAGGCCGTAACAAATGCTACCTCCTTTCCTTTTTTATTCTTCAAAACCCTAGACCGAATTAAGAATTTGAAATTTAAGATTTTGAAATTTTATCCTTCACCTAACTAGAGATTTAGAAGAACAAGAAAGAATTTGTTAAAGTGACCACAGTTACAAAGATGACCGGTATTATAAACATCTATTCCACATATGCTCCAGTGTTCATAATCCCATCTGCTTATGATGTTAAGCACATCAATAATTGCTGTAGTTTGAGTGAACTGAAGGAGCATATAAGGAATTTAAAGCAATTTTAACGTAAACAGAATAGTAATAAATAGTACTTCTTAAACAGTGTCGTTACCTAAACGGTGTTTATACTGGAGCATATGGAAAGTGATAGAACATGATAAAAACACAAGACTTACATTACAAATTGTAATAATTTTATAACTGAGGCCATCTTTACTTCAATGAATCTGCTTTCTTCAAAAATTAACCCAAAAAATAAAGTTCAGGTCCTTTTACCTGAATTGAGAACACATCTTCAATTGGCATTAGGAAGGGCTTGTCAAGTTGGCGAACAGGGTCAGGAATGTATGCATCTACAACATCCATTAATTTTAGAATGGCCTGTCTTCCAATCTCGTCATTTGTACCCTGTAAAGCAGACAACGCTGAACCTCTAATGATCGGGATTTCATCCCCAGGGAACTTGTAGAAGCTCACTAGCTCTGCAAAAAACATTATCATAAAAACACATTTTAGCAAACACAAAGATTACAGAAACTTAAGCAGGTTTATTCATTTTCTGAGCATGGACAAGAGAAGAGAAGCCTTAGAGAAACACCCTACCACGTAACTCCATTTCTACAAGCTCTAACAACTCTGGATCATCAACAGCATCAACTTTATTTAGAAAGCAAACAAGAGATGGCACACCAACCTGCATAATACATTTAAAGATAAAATATGTCAATCTAGAAGTAAGGAGAAAGGTGTAGACGTTCTAGGTATATATATACAAACCACATCAGTAGAATACCTACATGGCGAGCAAGAAGAATGTGCTCCTTGGTTTGAGGCATTGGTCCATCAGGTGCAGATACAACAAGTATACCACCATCCATCTGGGCAGCTCCCGTAATCATATTCTGAAAAAAAAAATAGACAATTATAAAGCATACAGTGAACAAAATAGGAATCTGACAAATGCAGCTGTTGCCAATATACAGTGTAATCAATACCTATAAAATATATTTTGTTACAAACTAATCTACTTCCAAATTCCTAGCATAAATTTTCCATCTCATTTTGAAAAGAAGGTCAGGCTACACAAGCACCAAAATATGCTAAATTCCACAATTAACTATTATACAAGGTAAAATTGCTTAAATTTGTTCGCCACAACTTAGCCACCCAGCTTCCATTAGGCAATTGATAACTCCAATAAAAAAAAACATTCTTAGAGAAACTAAACCAAATTCGAAAGCTTACTTTAACATAATCCGTGTGTCCAGGGCAATCCACATGCGCATAATGTCGTTTTGCAGTCTCATACTCCACATGAGCCTGAAAACCGAAATATAGAGCAAGCATACATATCAACAGAAAATAACACAATCGATTGTAAGACCAAAAGAGTGCGATTCCATACCGTTGCAATGGTGATTCCTCTCTTCTTCTCTTCAAGAGCCTTGTCAATTTCATCAAAGGCCACAACCTTAGCCTTCCCTTCATCCGCAAGCACCTGATCAAACCTAATTGAGTAATAAACACCAAAACATCCACCTCAACACACATTTAAACAAAGAGTGAATCAAGACCTTGGTGATTACCGCAGTTAGCGTGGTCTTCCCATGATCCACGTGTCCAATAGTTCCGACATTAACGTGAGGCTTCCTGCAAAGTCAAACAATAAGATGAACAAAACAAGTAAAAGACATACTAATAACGATTACTGTTACTTGTATATTTTAAATTTTGCGACGAAAAAGAGAAAGCGAGAGTGTTACGTTCTGGTGAAAGTTGCCATGGATCTCCACCATGGATTGGAATTGAAAGAATAGAAGGAGGTGGAGGTGGAGTCACTGGGAGTAGAGAGAGGAGAACGAGATACGGAAGAGTGGATTTGAGAGGCTAAGGGGAAGAGGCGGCGAGAAGTGGAAGAGGAGTGTCTGAGAAGAAGAGTGGCCATTGATGAAGTGATGAGGAGAATGAAAAGCCCTAACTATGGAGTGCAGAGGCGAGGGTTTTAGGAGAAGGAAGACAAAAGCGAAGAGCAGTGAGTGCGAAGAGCGAGGGTTTTAGAATGGGCGCCCGACACCGACCCGTCATATTCGTGCGGCCCAATTCGAGCACTCTCATAATGTTTCGGAGCACATACATACTTCTTTTTTTCTGTTACAAATGTTTTTTTCTTCTTGCTCCGACAGAAAATATTTGAAGTGATTTTTATCTTATTGACTTAATTTAAAGTTTTAGATAAATGAATTAATTCGTGTCTGGTTTAACTTATTTAGTTAAATGGTATCTTTTGGTAAATTTTAGGTATATTTTATGAGAAATAATTATGTTCGAGGTAGAAAAAATTATATATTAGGACAGGGTTATTCTGGTTCAAAAACTGACCATTTTTCTCTTTATTTTATTTTTTTTATGAAAATGCATTAACTTGTGATAAGTATAAATAAAATGAATAAATAAATTAAAAGATAATTTATGTAATATAGGTTTTACTTGTTTGTTTAGTATAGAAGCTTTATATTCAACTTTTTTCATTTTGAGTCAACTCTAATTTTCTTTTCTTATTTTTTAAACGAATGTATAGATAGGAGTTTTATACTTTTAGTCGGTATTTCCTCTTTTGAATTTTTAAACGAATGTATATAATTGTTTCTTTGCTTAAAATCATTTGCTTTTGTCGATGAAATCATATAAAATAGTTACGTATTGTTGCTCTTTTGTAAGCAATAAAATATTTTCGATTTTAATGTTGTGATACTTTTCAATTAAATTTGTTTTTTAAGAAACTTTTAAAGGACAATGTTCTCTTTGCATCTTTTACTCCTTATCAATCTTTATTAGTATACTTTGACTTCAATTGAAGGGAGCCTAATGGTTGATTGGATGATTCAATTTATATTTTAAACTCTCCATTGGTTGATGGAAATATCATGGTGAAAGAAAAAAGAAAAATTTAATGATGGGAAGTTGCTTGATGATGGACAATCTCTATCTTGTACTTCTAAGATTTAGTTTTAGACATGTTCCTACAAAACTTAAGTGCTCATATTTTTGCACTATTATTTTGGTAGACTTCAAGATTTAATAATTTATAATATTTTTGTTGATGTTAATTTTTATTGTATATTTTCTTATCATACATATTAATATGTATGATACAAAAAATATGTAATAAATATCAATATCAACAAAAATATTATAAGTTATTAAATTACAAATTAAAACTTGATATAATGTATCAACTTATATTGAACTATGGATTATTTATAATATTATATATTAGAAAAAATGGTTAAAATTGAATTCGGATATATATATATATATATATATATATATATATATATATATATATATATATATATATATATATATATATATATTAATAAATAAATAAAGGTTAAAGCTTCTAACTAGAACCTTGATCATGCAAAAAATTGTGTTAGGTGTACAAACATATTTAATATTTATTTTATATAACTTAAATCTATATTTATATGATGGTGAAAATAACTATTCTTGTTTTTGTTTTTTGTGTATAGCTTTTTGTTCTCGATTCATTTGAACATATACTTTGCTGGTTGGATTTGTTATTTTGAGCCAATTCCTTCAAGATATTGACTTTCATACGAATCTTTGAAAACATGAAACAAATTAAAAGTAGAAAACAATTTATAAAATGTAATAGTTTTGCTTCGTATTGTTAATCACTTTGACTATACACTTAAATTTAGCACGACAGTGAATTGAAATTAATATTATCATTTTTAAAAACACTTTATGAACAATATTGATATAGTACAATTCGGTTAAAATAGTATAGTCCAAATTAAAATTAATATAGTTTGATTCAAAAGTGTAATTAGAAAAAATGTTTGGTTCATAATAGTTGGTTCATATCGTTGTTCGGTTCACTAAATTCAGTTTAGTTTGTTAGAATAAAAGACAATTCAATTCAATTTGTTTGAATAAAATTAACGAAAATTTGTATGAATTAAATATAAAATATGTGACAAATTTGTCAAAATATCATTGTCCTTCATAAAAATATGACCAAATCGAAGAAAGAGAAACGAAACTTGGGACAAATGATGTCTTTAAGAATAAAAAAAATAATATTCTCTTCCCCCGACCTCTTCACCTTTTATCTACAACTTCCCTCTTTTCTTCAGAATTTGCTCATTCCTTATGCTCATTAGAAGGTGTTGCGCTTTCCTATCACACAAAGGTGTTGTCTTCTTCCGGTGAAGTGTGGGCTGGCTTACGTTTGTGTGATGTCCGAAATTACCCATATCCTCGATTAATCCGGTTGGGCTGAATCCAGCCAAACCCGAATGTTGCTTAGCTCTAGGTGCAGAGCTGAACTTAGGGTTTTGTTGTTTGTTCCTTGGTCTTCTATCAATCCAACACATTTGGCGCCGTTGCCGGGGACCAATCGTTTCGTTCAAAGTAAAATTTTCAGTGTGTTTGTGTTCTGTGTTTTGGTGTGTGTAGTTCAAGTGTGGTTGAGTTGGTATATGTTCATTGTGATGTTAATGTTGTGTTAAGTTCAGTGTCTGTTTCCATTCCTGTGTGTTTCTGTTTAATGTAGTGAATAGTGTCGCGGCGTGCATGAATAGTGTCATTTGTAGTAGTGAATAGTGTTTGAATAGTGTCCGAATCTGGCATTTAACTTCTGGATTTTTGTTTTGGTAGCTACGGAGCTTGTTTTAACTTGAAATTTTTTTTCCCCACTTCTAAGACGTTGAACTTGATAGGAAAAATAGCTAGAGCAATTGGTATGGTCTGAGTTAAGAGATTCAAAAAAATTTTGGACTGATTTTAAGTGAAACTTCAAAGGACCATAACTTTTGCTCTGGTTATCAGGTTTTTATCTTCTCCCACGCGCATGAACTAACCCCTAAACGGAATCTCTGCCGGCACACTTTAGAGCAAACCACAGCCATTGACGGCCAAAAAAAGGTCCTGGAAAATCTAATTGCCGCTTGCAAAGCCGCCGTCCCGAACCAGATCGTCGCCGTCGCGAGCCACCTACGCGAACACAACCAGATCGGTGTTGCGAGCCACCTCCGCTGCGACGAAACCAGAGCCAGCAGATGTCTCGCGAAACCAGGCTGCCACGACGAACCACCACACGTTGATGAAGCCACGCGTTGCAGAACCACTGCGAATCAGATCGACGACGAGGGCACTTTCTGACGCGAAATCCCCATCACTGTGGCGCCGGCCACCACGCAGCCACCTTTGACGAAAAAAGCTGCCTGTAGAAGACGCGAAACCAGACGCGAACACACCTACATTGCGAGAATCCTCCACCTCCGTTCCAAACAGAACCGCAGGCCACCGTGACAGAAATCGATGTCGATTGCGCCAATGCGATAGCCACCACGGTACCTGCAAAAAACCAGACCAGACAGACCCCCGCGAAGCAACTGATGAGTCATTATTTTCTTCTATTCCACTAGCCTTTGTGCACCCATTAGACAGTTGATTAGTGCTTAATTGTTCATCATTAGAGTGTTTTTCATCTGTTGGGCTTTATTGGGCCACTGTTCCGAATTTGGACTAATTTCACATTATTTGGCCTAATTTTTTTTTTTAATTATTTTTAGGTATTTGGGTGAAGCAATTTTGGAGCTTGGACATTAGTAGTTAGTTGAAGAAACTTTCCACATCATTGCCACATCATTTCCATGTCATTTCCACGTCAGCAAAGTCAATGGGTCAACATTTGAGACCCATAGTGGCATTTTTCTAATTCTGCGGCTTATAATGGCAGTTTTGTAATTCTGAGTGGCATGGGTGATATGACCACGAATTAGGTCTGCATGAGAAGAAGGCAGCCGCTCATTCATCTTCAACCTCTCTTCAAAACCTCCATTTTCGTTCTCCAAGCTTCCATGGACGTCCCTCTTGCGGTTTTTCACGTTTTTGGCTCATTTTTACCGTTTTTATGCATATTTGACAGCACCCATTGAGGGTTTTACGTTTGGAATTCGTTTTCTTGGTTGGGCAGTTCGGTTTTTGGATTTTATTGACTTGGAACAATACCCATTCATGGGGTTTTCGCATTTATATATGATAACACTGTTTTGCATTCCATTTAAGCTTTGAAATCTCAATTTTTGCTCTTAAATTGCGTTTTCAGATTTGAAGGGTTCTTGGTTCTTGGTTCTTGGTTCTGATTTTTGTGATTTCAGTTTTGAAGTGTTTAATTACTCATTTCCATGTCTAGCTAAATTCGTGTATTGACTCCTTGATGAAAAATGCAATGAAGCTTTGAGGTTGTGCTTGTTTTGTGAAATCTGCCATGTTTTTGTTCTGAATTCGTGGAATGCATGTGGTGAATCTGTCAATGCTTAATTTACAGAGTAATTGCATGTGTTTTGTTTAAGATACGTTCATGCTTAATGTATGTAGCTTGGCTGTCACGAATTTAAGGATGTGTGCATTGCTTAATTGCATAATGAAGTTAGATTGTAATTTTCGCTTAGTGAATTATTATCTAGTGGATTGAGACAAGGCAGGGTTGGTGTTAATTTGGTGGCCTATGATAAGTGAAATTGCGTTTGAATCAGGGATGTCAATACGGTTTTAGTCACTGTAGCATTTAAATTAATCTATTGATTAGCATTCTGAATCTGTCTGCCAACCCCCCTCCCCCCTGTGTTTTATTGTTGTGTTCATCTGGAAAATTGGCTTTGAATGAAAATATTGGTCGTTGGGAGACGACTTGGTTCACTTTCATATACTGCATTTAATATGTTTTAATTTGGTGGGGTACGGCCTCTATCAAATTTGGCGCCGTTGCCGGGGACCAATCGTTTCGTTCAAAGTAAAATTTTCAGTGTGTTTGTGTTCTGTGTTTTGGTGTGTGTGTAGTTCAAGTGTGGTTGAGTTGGTATATGTTCATTGTGATGTTAATGTTGTGTTAAGTTTAGTGTCTGTTTCCATTCCTGTGTGTTTCTGTTTAGTGTAGTGAATAGTGTCGCGGCGCGCATGAATAGTGTCATTTGTAGTAGTGAATAGTGTTTGAATAGTGTCCGAATTTGGCATTTAACTTCTGGATTTTTGTTTTGGTAGCTACGGAGCTTGTTTTAACTTGAAATTTTTTTTCCCCACTTCTAAGACGTTGAACTTGATAGGAAAAATAGCTAGAGCAATTGGTATGGTCTGAGTTAAGAGATTCAAAAAAATTTTGGACTAATTTTGAGTGAAACTTCAAAGGACCATAACTTTTGCTCTGGTTATCAGGTTTTTATCTTCTCCCATGCGCATGAACTAACCCCTAAACGGAATCTCTGCCGGCACACTTTAGAGCAAACCACAGCCATTGACGGCCAAAAAAAAGGCCTGGAAAATCAAATTGCCGCTTGCGAAGCCGCCGTCCCGAACCAGATCGCCGTCGTCGCGAGCCACCTACGCGAACACAACCATATCGGTGTTGCGAGCCACCTCCGCTGCGACGAAACCAGAGCCAGCAGATGTCTCGTGAAACCAGGCTGCCACGACGAACCACCACACGTTGACGAAGCCACGCGCTGCAGAACCACTGCGAATCAGATCGACGACGAGGGCACTTTCTGACGCGAAATCCCCATCACTGCGGCGCCGGCCACCACGCAGCCACCTGCGACGAAAAAAGCTGCCTGGAGAAGACGCGAAACTAGACGCGAACACACCTACATTGCGAGAATCCTCCACCTCCGTTTCAAACAGAACCGCAGGCCACCGTGACAGAAATTGTTGTCGATTGCGCCAATGCGACAGCCCCCATGGTACCTGCAAAAAACCAGACCAGACAGATCCCCGCGAAGTAACTGATGAGTCATTATTTTCTTCTATTCCACTAGCCTTTGTGCACCCATTAGACAGTTGATTAGTGCTTAATTGTTCATCATTAGAGTGTTTTTCATCTGTTGGGCTTTATTGGGCCACTGTTCCGAATTTGGACTAATTTCACATCATTTGGCCTAATTTTTGTTTTTAATTATTTTTAGGTATTTGGGTGAAGCAATTTAGGAGCTTGGACATTAATATTTAGTTGAAGAAACTTTCCACATCATTGCCACATCATTTCCATGTCATTTCCACGTCAGCAAAGTCAATGGGTCAACATTTGAGGCCCATAGTGGCATTTTTGTAATTCTGCGGCTTATAATGGTAGTTTTGTAATTCTGAGTGGCATGGGTGATATGACCACGAATTAGGTCTGCATGAGAAGAAGGCAGCCGCTCATTCATCTTCAACCTCTCTTCAAAACCTCCATTTTCGTTCTCAAGGCTTCCATGGACGTCCCCCTTGCGGTTTTTCACGTTTTTGGCTCATTTTTACCGTTTTTATGCATATTTGACAGCACCCATTGAGGGTTTTACGTTTGGAATTCGTTTTCTTGGTTGGGCAGTTCGGTTTGTGGATTTTATTGACTTGGAACAATACCCATTCATGGGGTTTTCGCATTTATATATGATAACACTGTTTTGCATTCCATTTAAGCTTTGAAATCTCAATTTTTGCTCTTAAATTGCGTTTTCAGATTTGAAGGGTTCTTGGTTCTTGGTTCTTGGTTCTGATTTTTGTGATTTCAGTTTTGAAGTGTTTAATTACTCATTTCCATGTCTAGCTAAATTCGTGTATTGACTCCTTGATGAAAAATGCAATGAAGCTTTGAGGTTGTGCTTGTTTTGTGAAATCTGCCATGTTTTTGTTCTGAATTCGTGGAATGCATGTGGTGAATCTGTCAATGCTTAATTTACAGAGTAATTGCATGTGTTTTGTTTAAGATACGTTCATGCTTAACGTATGTAGCTTGGCTGTCACGAATTTAAGGATGTGTGCATTGCTTAATTGCATAATGAAGCTAGATTGTAATTTTCGCTTAGTGAATTATTATCTAGTGGATTGAGACAAGGCAGGGTTGGTGTTAATTTGGTGGCCTATGATAAGTGAAATTGCGTTTGAATCAGGGATGTCAATACGGTTTTAGTCACTGTAGCATTTAAATTAATCTATTGATTAGCATTCTGAATCTGTCTGCCAACCCCCCTCCCTCCTGTGTTTTATTGTTGTGTTCATCTGGAAAATTGGCTTTGAATGAAAATATTGGTCGTTGGGAGACGACTTGGTTCAGTTTCATGTACTGCATTTAATATGTTTTAATTTGGTGGGGTACGGCCTCTATCAAATTTGGCGCCGTTGCCGGGGACCAATCGTTTCATTCAAAGTAAAATTTTCAGTGTGTTTGTGTTCTGTGTTTTGGTGTGTGTGTAGTTCAAGTGTGGTTGAGTTGGTATATGTTCATTGTGATGTTAATGTTGTGTTAAGTTCAGTGTCTGTTTCCATTCCTGTGTGTTTCTGTTTAGTGTAGTGAATAGTGTCGCGGCGCGCATGAATAGTGTCATTTGTAGTAGTGAATAGTGTTTGAATAGTGTCCGAATCTGGCATTTAACTTCTGGATTTTTGTTTTGGTAGCTACGGAGCTTGTTTTAACTTGAAATTTTTTTACCCCACTTCTAAGACGTTGAACTTGATAGGAAAAATAGCTAGAGCAATTGGTATGGTTTGAGTTAAGAGATTCAAAAAAATTTTGGACTGATTTTAAGTGAAACTTCAAAGGACCATAACTTTTGCTCTGGTTATCATGTTTTTATCTTCTCCCACGCGTATGAACTAACACATAAACGGAATCTGTGCCGGCACACTTTAGAGCAAACCACAGCCATTGACGGCCAAAAAAAGGGCCTGGAAAATCAAATTGCCGCTTGCGAAGTCGCCGTCCCGAACTAGATCGTCGTCGTCGCGAGCCACCTACGCGAACACAACCAGATCGGTG
This sequence comes from Vigna unguiculata, assembly GCF_037176805.1. Classification (NCBI taxonomy): domain Eukaryota; kingdom Viridiplantae; phylum Streptophyta; class Magnoliopsida; order Fabales; family Fabaceae; genus Vigna; species Vigna unguiculata. The sequence continues at coordinate 36,221,811 of NC_140792.1, read as the reverse complement.
TTGCGAGCCACCTCCGCTGCGACGAAACCAGAGCCAGCAGATGTCTCGCGAAACCAGGCTGCCATGACGAACCACTACACGTTGACGAAGCCACGCGTTGCAGAACCACTGCGAATCAGATCGACGACGAGGGCACTTTCTGACGCGAAATCCCCATCACTGTGGCGCCGGCCACCACGCAGCCACCTGCGACGAAAAAAGCTGCCTGGAGAAGACGCGAAACCAGACGCGAACACACCTACATTGCGAGAATCCTCCACCTCCGTTCCAAACAGAACCGCAGGCCACCGTGACAGAAATCGATGTCGATTGCGCCAATGCGACAGCCACCACGGTACCTATAAAAAACCAGACCAGACAGACCCCCGCGAAGCAACTGATGAGTCATTATTTTCTTCTATTCCACTAGCCTTTGTGCACCCATTAGACAGTTGATTAGTGCTTAATTGTTCATCATTAGAGTGTTTTTCATCTGTTGGGCTTTATTGGGCCACTGTTCCGAATTTGGACTAATTTCACATTATTTGGCCTAATTTTTTTTTTTAATTATTTTTAGGTATTTGGGTGAAGCAATTTTGGAGCTTGGACATTAATAGTTAGTTGAAGAAACTTTCCACATCATTGCCACATCATTTCCATGTCATTTCCACGTCAGCAAAGTCAATGGGTCAACATTTGAGACCCATAGTGGCATTTTTCTAATTCTGCGGCTTATAATGGCAGTATTGTAATTCTGAGTGGCATGGGTGATATGACCACGAATTAGGTCTGCATGAGAAGAAGGCAGCCGCTCATTCATCTTCAACCTCTCTTCAAAACCTCCATTTTCGTTCTCCAAGCTTCCATGGACGTCCCCCTTGCGGTTTTTCACGTTTTTGGCTCATTTTTACTGTTTTTATGCATATTTGACAGCACCCATTGAGGGTTTTACGTTTGGAATTCGTTTTCTTGGTTGGGCAGTTCGGTTTGTGGATTTTATTGACTTGGAACAATACCCATTCATGGGGTTTTCGCATTTATATATGATAACACTGTTTTGCATTCCATTTAAGCTTTGAAATCTCAATTTTTGCTCTTAAATTGCGTTTTCAGATTTGAAGGGTTCTTGGTTCTTGGTTCTTGGTTCTGATTTTTGTGATTTCAGTGTTGAAGTGTTTAATTACTCATTTCCATGTCTAGCTAAATTCGTGTATTGACTCCTTGATGAAAAATGCAATGAAGCTTTGAGGTTGTGCTTGTTTTGAGAAATCTGCCATGTTTTTGTTTTGAATTCGTGGAATGCATGTGGTGAATCTGTCAATGCTTAATTTACAGAGTAATTGCATGTGTTTTGTTTAAGATACGTTCATGCTTAATGTATGTAGCTTGGCTGTCACGAATTTAAGGATGTGTGCATTGCTTAATTGCATAATGAAGCTAGATTGTAATTTTCGATTAGTGAATTATTTTCTAGTGGATTGAGACAAGGCAGGGTTGGTGTTAATTTGGTGGCCTATGATAAGTGAAATTGCGTTTGAATCAGGGATGTCAATACGGTTTTAGTCACTGTAGCATTTAAATTAATCTATTGATTAGCATTCTGAATCTGTCTGCCAACCCCCCTCCCCCCTGTGTTTTATTGTTGTGTTCATCTGGAAAATTGGCTTTGAATGAAAATATTGGTCGTTGGGAGACGACTTGGTTCAGTTTCATGTACTGCATTTAATATGTTTTAATTTGGTGGGGTACGGCCTCTATCAAATTTGGCGCCGTAGCCGGGGACCAATCGTTTCGTTCAAAGTAAAATTTTCAGTGTGTTTGCGTTCTGTGTTTTGATGTGTGTGTAGTTCAAGTGTGGTTGAGTTGGTATATGTTCATTGTGATGTTAATGTTGTGTTAAGTTCAGTGTCTGTTTCCATTCCTGTGTGTTTCTGTTTAGTGTAGTGAATAGTGTCGCGGCGCGCATGAATAGTGTCATTTGTAGTAGTGAATAGTGTTTGAATAATGTCCGAATCTGGCATTTAACTTCTGGATTTTTGTTTTGGTAGCTACGGAGCTTGTTTTAACTTTAAATTTTTTTTCCCCACTTCTAAGACGTTGAACTTGATAGGAAAAATAGCTAGAGCAATTGGTATGGTCTGAGTTAAGAGATTCAAAAAAATTTTGGACTGATTTTAAGTGAAACTTCAAAGGACCATAACTTTTGCTCTGGTTATCAGGTTTTTATCTTCTCCCACGCGTATGAACTAACACCTAAACGGAATCTGTGCCGGCACACTTTAGAGCAAACCACAGCCATTGACGGCCAAAAAAAGGGCCTGGAAAATCAAATTGCCGCTTGCGAAGCCACTGTCCCGAACCAGATCGTCGCCGTCGCGAGCCACCTACGCGAACACAACCAGATCGGTGTTGCGAGCCACCTCCGCTGCGACGAAACCAGAGCCAGCAGATGTCTCGCGAAACCAGGCTGCCATGACGAACCACCACACGTTGACGAAGCCACGCGTTGCAGAACCACTGCGAATCAGATCGACGACGAGGGCACTTTCTGACGCGAAATCCCCATCACTGCGGCGCCGGCCACCACGCAGCCACCTGCGACGAAAAAAGCTGCCTGGAGAAGACGCGAAACCAGACATGAACACACCTACATTGTGATAATCCTCCACCTCCGTTCCAAACAGAACCGCAGGCCACCGTGATAGAAATCGATGTCGATTGCGCCAATGCGACAGCCACCACGGTACCTACAAAAAACCAGACCAGACAGACCCCCGCGAAGCAACTGATGAGTCATTATTTTCTTCTATTCCACTAGCCTTTGTGCACCCATTAGACAGTTGATTAGTGCTTAATTGTTCATCATTAGAGTGTTTTTCATCTGTTGGGCTTTATTGGGCCACTGTTCCGAATTTGGACTAATTTCACATTATTTGGCCTAATTTTTGTTTTTAATTATTTTTAGGTATTTGGGTGAAGCAATTTTGGAGCTTGGACATTAATAGTTAGTTGAAGAAACTTTCCACATCATTGCCACATCATTTCCATGTCATTTCCACGTTAGCAAAGTCAATGGGTCAACATTTGAGGCCCATAGTGGCATTTTTCTAATTTTGCGGCTTATAATGGCAGTTTTGTAATTCTGAGTGGCATGGGTGATATGACCATGAATTAGGTCTGCATGAGAAGAAGGCAGCCGCTCATTCATCTTCAACCTCTCTTCAAAACCTCCATTTTCGTTCTCCAAGCTTCCATGGACGTCCCCCTTGCGGTTTTTCACGTTTTTGGCTCATTTTTACCGTTTTTATGCATATTTGACAGCACCCATTGAGGGTTTTACGTTTGGAATTCGTTTTCTTGGTTGGGCAGTTCGGTTTGTGGATTTTATTGACTTGGAACAATACCCATTCATGGGGTTTTCGCATTTATATATGATAACACTGTTTTGCATTCCATTTAAGCTTTGAAATCTCAATTTTTGCTCTTAAATTGCGTTTTCAGATTTGAAGGGTTCTTGGTTCTTGGTTCTTGGTTCTGATTTTTGTGATTTCAGTGTTGAAGTGTTTAATTACTCATTTCCATGTCTAGCTAAATTCGTGTATTGACTCCTTGATGAAAAATGCAATGAAGCTTTGAGGTTGTGCTTGTTTTGAGAAATCTGCCATGTTTTTGTTTTGAATTCGTGGAATGCATGTGGTGAATCTGTCAATGCTTAATTTACAGAGTAATTGCATGTGTTTTGTTTAAGATACGTTCATGCTTAATGTATGTAGCTTGGCTGTCACGAATTTAAGGATGTGTGCATTGCTTAATTGCATAATGAAGCTAGATTGTAATTTTCGATTAGTGAATTATTTTCTAGTGGATTGAGACAAGGCAGGGTTGGTGTTAATTTGGTGGCCTATGATAAGTGAAATTGCGTTTGAATCAGGGATGTCAATACGGTTTTAGTCACTGTAGCATTTAAATTAATCTATTGATTAGCATTCTGAATCTGTCTGCCAACCCCCCTCCCCCCTGTGTTTTATTGTTGTGTTCATCTGGAAAATTGGCTTTGAATGAAAATATTGGTCGTTGGGAGACGACTTGGTTCAGTTTCATGTACTGCATTTAATATGTTTTAATTTGGTGGGGTACGGCCTCTATCAAATTTGGCGCCGTAGCCGGGGACCAATCGTTTCGTTCAAAGTAAAATTTTCAGTGTGTTTGCGTTCTGTGTTTTGATGTGTGTGTAGTTCAAGTGTGGTTGAGTTGGTATATGTTCATTGTGATGTTAATGTTGTGTTAAGTTCAGTGTCTGTTTCCATTCCTGTGTGTTTCTGTTTAGTGTAGTGAATAGTGTCGCGGCGCGCATGAATAGTGTCATTTGTAGTAGTGAATAGTGTTTGAATAATGTCCGAATCTGGCATTTAACTTCTGGATTTTTGTTTTGGTAGCTACGGAGCTTGTTTTAACTTTAAATTTTTTTTCCCCACTTCTAAGACGTTGAACTTGATAGGAAAAATAGCTAGAGCAATTGGTATGGTCTGAGTTAAGAGATTCAAAAAAATTTTGGACTGATTTTAAGTGAAACTTCAAAGGACCATAACTTTTGCTCTGGTTATCAGGTTTTTATCTTCTCCCACGCGTATGAACTAACACCTAAACGGAATCTGTGCCGGCACACTTTAGAGCAAACCACAGCCATTGACGGCCAAAAAAAGGGCCTGGAAAATCAAATTGCCGCTTGCGAAGCCACTGTCCCGAACCAGATCGTCGCCGTCGCGAGCCACCTACGCGAACACAACCAGATCGGTGTTGCGAGCCACCTCCGCTGCGACGAAACCAGAGCCAGCAGATGTCTCGCGAAACCAGGCTGCCATGACGAACCACCACACGTTGACGAAGCCACGCGTTGCAGAACCACTGCGAATCAGATCGACGACGAGGGCACTTTCTGACGCGAAATCCCCATCACTGCGGCGCCGGCCACCACGCAGCCACCTGCGACGAAAAAAGCTGCCTGGAGAAGACGCGAAACCAGACATGAACACACCTACATTGTGAGAATCCTCCACCTCCGTTCCAAACAGAACCGCAGGCCACCGTGATAGAAATCGATGTCGATTGCGCCAATGCGACAGCCACCACGGTACCTACAAAAAACCAGACCAGACAGACCCCCGCGAAGCAACTGATGAGTCATTATTTTCTTCTATTCCACTAGCCTTTGTGCACCCATTAGACAGTTGATTAGTGCTTAATTGTTCATCATTAGAGTGTTTTTCATCTGTTGGGCTTTATTGGGCCACTGTTCCGAATTTGGACTAATTTCACATTATTTGGCCTAATTTTTGTTTTTAATTATTTTTAGGTATTTGGGTGAAGCAATTTTGGAGCTTGGACATTAATAGTTAGTTGAAGAAACTTTCCACATCATTGCCACATCATTTCCATGTCATTTCCACGTTAGCAAAGTCAATGGGTCAACATTTGAGGCCCATAGTGGCATTTTTCTAATTTTGCGGCTTATAATGGCAGTTTTGTAATTCTGAGTGGCATGGGTGATATGACCATGAATTAGGTCTGCATGAGAAGAAGGCAGCCGCTCATTCATCTTCAACCTCTCTTCAAAACCTCCATTTTCGTTCTCCAAGCTTCCATGGACGTCCCCCTTGCGGTTTTTCACGTTTTTGGCTCATTTTTACCGTTTTTATGCATATTTGACAGCACCCATTGAGGGTTTTACGTTTGGAATTCGTTTTCTTGGTTGGGCAGTTCGGTTTGTGGATTTTATTGACTTGGAACAATACCCATTCATGGGGTTTTCGCATTTATATATGATAACACTGTTTTGCATTCCATTTAAGCTTTGAAATCTCAATTTTTGCTCTTAAATTGCGTTTTCAGATTTGAAGGGTTCTTGGTTCTTGGTTCTTGGTTCTGATTTTTGTGATTTCAGTGTTGAAGTGTTTAATTACTCATTTCCATGTCTAGCTAAATTCGTGTATTGACTCCTTGATGAAAAATGCAATGAAGCTTTGAGGTTGTGCTTGTTTTGTGAAATCTGCCATGTTTTTGTTTTGAATTCGTGGAATGCATGTGGTGAATCTGTCAATGCTTAATTTACAGAGTAATTGCATGTGTTTTGTTTAAGATACGTTCATGCTTAATGTATGTAGCTTGGCTATCACGAATTTAAGGATGTGTGCATTGCTTAATTGCATAATGAAGCTAGATTGTAATTTTCGATTAGTGAATTATTTTCTAGTGGATTGAGACAAGGCAGGGTTGGTGTTAATTTGGTGGCCTATGATAAGTGAAATTGCGTTTGAATCAGGGATGTCAATACGGTTTTAGTCACTGTAGCATTTAAATTAATCTATTGATTAGCATTCTGAATCTGTCTGCCAACCCCCCTCCCCCCTGTGTTTTATTGTTGTGTTCATCTGGAAAATTGGCTTTGAATGAAAATATTGGTCGTTGGGAGACGACTTGGTTCAGTTTCATGTACTGCATTTAATATGTTTTAATTTGGTGGGGTACGGCCTCTATCAAATTTGGCGCCGTAGCCGGGGACCAATCGTTTCGTTCAAAGTAAAATTTTCAGTGTGTTTGCGTTCTGTGTTTTGATGTGTGTGTAGTTCAAGTGTGGTTGAGTTGGTATATGTTCATTGTGATGTTAATGTTGTGTTAAGTTCAGTGTCTGTTTCCATTCCTGTGTGTTTCTGTTTAGTGTAGTGAATAGTGTCGCGGCGCGCATGAATAGTGTCATTTGTAGTAGTGAATAGTGTTTGAATAATGTCCGAATCTGGCATTTAACTTCTGGATTTTTGTTTTGGTAGCTACGGAGCTTGTTTTAACTTTAAATTTTTTTTCCCCACTTCTAAGACGTTGAACTTGATAGGAAAAATAGCTAGAGCAATTGGTATGGTCTGAGTTAAGAGATTCAAAAAAATTTTGGACTGATTTTAAGTGAAACTTCAAAGGACCATAACTTTTGCTCTGGTTATCAGGTTTTTATCTTCTCCCACGCGTATGAACTAACACCTAAACGGAATCTGTGCCGGCACACTTTAGAGCAAACCACAGCCATTGACGGCCAAAAAAAGGGCCTGGAAAATCAAATTGCCGCTTGCGAAGCCACTGTCCCGAACCAGATCGTCGCCGTCGCGAGCCACCTACGCGAACACAACCAGATCGGTGTTGCGAGCCACCTCCGCTGCGACGAAACCAGAGCCAGCAGATGTCTCGCGAAACCAGGCTGCCATGACGAACCACCACACGTTGACGAAGCCACGCGTTGCAGAACCACTGCGAATCAGATCGACGACGAGGGCACTTTCTGACGCGAAATCCCCATCACTGCGGCGCCGGCCACCACGCAGCCACCTGCGACGAAAAAAGCTGCCTGGAGAAGACGCGAAACCAGACATGAACACACCTACATTGTGAGAATCCTCCACCTCCGTTCCAAACAGAACCGCAGGCCACCGTGATAGAAATCGATGTCGATTGCGCCAATGCGACAGCCACCACGGTACCTACAAAAAACCAGACCAGACAGACCCCCGCGAAGCAACTGATGAGTCATTATTTTCTTCTATTCCACTAGCCTTTGTGCACCCATTAGACAGTTGATTAGTGCTTAATTGTTCATCATTAGAGTGTTTTTCATCTGTTGGGCTTTATTGGGCCACTGTTCCGAATTTGGACTAATTTCACATTATTTGGCCTAATTTTTGTTTTTAATTATTTTTAGGTATTTGGGTGAAGCAATTTTGGAGCTTGGACATTAATAGTTAGTTGAAGAAACTTTCCACATCATTGCCACATCATTTCCATGTCATTTCCACGTTAGCAAAGTCAATGGGTCAACATTTGAGGCCCATAGTGGCATTTTTCTAATTTTGCGGCTTATAATGGCAGTTTTGTAATTCTGAGTGGCATGGGTGATATGACCATGAATTAGGTCTGCATGAGAAGAAGGCAGCCGCTCATTCATCTTCAACCTCTCTTCAAAACCTCCATTTTCGTTCTCCAAGCTTCCATGGACGTCCCCCTTGCGGTTTTTCACGTTTTTGGCTCATTTTTACCGTTTTTATGCATATTTGACAGCACCCATTGAGGGTTTTACGTTTGGAATTCGTTTTCTTGGTTGGGCAGTTCGGTTTGTGGATTTTATTGACTTGGAACAATACCCATTCATGGGGTTTTCGCATTTATATATGATAACACTGTTTTGCATTCCATTTAAGCTTTGAAATCTCAATTTTTGCTCTTAAATTGCGTTTTCAGATTTGAAGGGTTCTTGGTTCTTGGTTCTGATTTTTGTGATTTCAGTTTTGAAGTGTTTAATTACTCATTTCCATGTCTAGCTAAATTCGTGTATTGACTCCTTGATGAAAAATGCAATGAAGCTTTGAGGTTGTGCTTGTTTTGTGAAATCTGCCATGTTTTTGTTCTGAATTCGTGGAATGCATGTGGTGAATCTGTCAATGCTTAATTTACAGAGTAATTGCATGTGTTTTGTTTAAGATACGTTCATGCTTAATGTATGTAGCTTGGCTGTCACGAATTTATGGATGTGTGCATTGCTTAATTGCATAATGAAGCTAGATTGTAATTTTCGCTTAGTGAATTATTATCTAGTGGATTGAGACAAGGCAGGGTTGGTGTTAATTTGGTGGCCTATGATAAGTGAAATTGCGTTTGAATCAGGGATGTCAATACGGTTTTAGTCACTGTAGCATTTAAATTAATCTATTGATTAGCATTCTGAATCTGTCTGCCAACCCCCCTCCCCCCTGTGTTTTATTGTTGTGTTCATCTGGAAAATTGGCTTTGAATGAAAATATTGGTCGTTGGGAGACGACTTGGTTCACTTTCATGTACTGCATTTAATATGTTTTAATTTGGTGGGGTACGGCCTCTATCAAATTTCGCGCCGTTGCCGGGGACCAATCGTTTCGTTCAAAGTAAAATTTTCAGTGTGTTTGTGTTCTGTGTTTTGGTGTGTGTGTAGTTCAAGTGTGGTTGAGTTGGTATATGTTCATTGTGATGTTAATGTTGTGTTAAGTTCAGTGTCTGTTTCCATTCCTGTGTGTTTCTGTTTAGTGTAGTGAATAGTGTCGCGGCACGCATGAATAGTGTCATTTGTAGTAGTGAATAGTGTTTGAATAGTGTCCGAATCTGGCATTTAACTTCTGGATTTTTGTTTTGGTAGCTACGGAGCTTGTTTTAACTTGAAATTTTTTTCCCCACTTCTAAGACGTTGAACTTGATAGGAAAAATAGCTAGAGCAGTTGGTATGGTCTGAGTTAAGAGATTCAATAAAATTTTGGACTGATTTTAAGTGAAACTTCAAAGGACCATAACTTTTGCTCTGGTTATCAGGTTTTTATCTTCTCCCACGCGCATGAACTAACCCTTAAACGGAATCTCTGCCGGCACACTTTAGAGCAAACCACAGCCATTGACGGCCAAAAAAAGGGCCTGGAAAATCAAATTGCCGCTTGCGAAGCCGCCGTCCCGAACCAGATCGCCGCCGTCGCAAGCCACCTACGCGAACACAACCAGATCGGTGTTGCGAGCCACCTCCGCTGCGACGAAACCAGAGCCAGCAGATGTCTCGCGAAACCAGGCTGCCACGACGAACCACCACACATTGACGAAGCCACGCGTTGCAGAACCACTGCGAATCAGATCGACGACGAGGGCACTTTCTGACGCGAAATCCCCATCACTACGGTGCCGGCAACCACGCAGCCACCTGCTACGAAAAAAGCTGCCTGGAGAAGACGCGAAACCAGACGCGAACAAACCTACATTGCGAGAATCCTCCACCTCCGTTCCAAACAGAACCGCAGGCCACCGTGACAGAAATCGATGTCGATTGCGCCAATGCGACAGCCACCACGGTACCTGCAAAAAACCAGACCAGACAGACCCCCGCGAAGCAACTGATGAGTCATTATTTTCTTCTATTCCACTAGCCTTTGTGCACCCATTAGACAGTTGATTAGTGCTTAATTGTTCATCATTAGAGTGTTTTTCATCTGTTGGACTTTATTGGGCCACTGTTCCGAATTTGGACTAATTTCACATTATTTGGCCTAATTTTTGTTTTTAATTATTTTTAGGTATTTGGGTGAAGCAATTTTGGAGCTTGGACATTAATATTTAGTTGAAGAAACTTTCCACATCATTGCCACATCATTTCCATGTCATTTCCACGTCAGCAAAGTCAATGGGTCAACATTTGAGGCCCATAGTGGCATTTTTGTAATTCTGCGGCTTATAATGGCAGTTTTGTAATTCTGAGTGGCATGGGTGATATCACCACGAATTAGGTCTTCATGAGAAGAAGGCAGCCGCTCATTCATCTTCAACCTCTCTTCAAAACCTCCATTTTCGTTCTCCAAGCTTCCATGGACGTCCCCCTTGCGGTTTTTCACGTTTTTGGCTCATTTTTACCGTTTTTATGCATATTTGACAGCACCCATTGAGGGTTTTACGTTTGGAATTCGTTTTCTTGGTTGGGCAGTTCGGTTTGTGGATTTTATTGACTTGGAACAATACCCATTCATGGGGTTTTCGCATTTATATATGATAACACTGTTTTGCATTCCATTTAAGCTTTGAAATCTCAATTTTTGCTCTTAAATTGCGTTTTCAGATTTGAAGGGTTCTTGGTTCTTGGTTCTGATTTTTGTGATTTCAGTTTTGAAGTGTTTAATTACTCATTTCCATGTCTAGCTAAATTCGTGTATTGACTCCTTGATGAAAAATGCAATGAAGCTTTGAGGTTGTGCTTGTTTTGTGAAATCTGCCATGTTTTTGTTCTGAATTCGTGGAATGCATGTGGTGAATCTGTCAATGCTTAATTTACAGAGTAATTGCATGTGTTTTGTTTAAGATACGTTCATGCTTAATGTATGTAGCTTGGCTGTCACGAATTTATGGATGTGTGCATTGCTTAATTGCATAATGAAGCTAGATTGTAATTTTCGCTTAGTGAATTATTATCTAGTGGATTGAGACAAGGCAGGGTTGGTGTTAATTTGGTGGCCTATGATAAGTGAAATTGCGTTTGAATCAGGGATGTCAATACGGTTTTAGTCACTGTAGCATTTAAATTAATCTATTGATTAGCATTCTGAATCTGTCTGCCAACCCCCCTCCCCCCTGTGTTTTATTGTTGTGTTCATCTGGAAAATTGGCTTTGAATGAAAATATTGGTCGTTGGGAGACGACTTGGTTCACTTTCATGTACTGCATTTAATATGTTTTAATTTGGTGGGGTACGGCCTCTATCAAATTTGGCGCCGTTGCCGGGGACCAATCGTTTCGTTCAAAGTAAAATTTTCAGTGTGTTTGTGTTCTGTGTTTTGGTGTGTGTGTAGTTCAAGTGTGGTTGAGTTGGTATATGTTCATTGTGATGTTAATGTTGTGTTAAGTTCAGTGTCTGTTTCCATTCCTGTGTGTTTCTGTTTAGTGTAGTGAATAGTGTCGCGGCGCGCATGAATAATGTCATTTGTAGTAGTGAATAATGTTTGAATAGTGTCCGAATCTGGCATTTAACTTCTGGATTTTTGTTTTGGTAGCTACGGAGCTTGTTTTAACTTGAAATTTTTTCCCCACTTCTAAGACGTTGAACTTGATAGGAAAAATAGCTAGAGCAATTGGTATGGTCTGAGTTAAGAGATTCAAAAAAATTTTGGACTGATTTTAAGTGAAACTTCAAAGGACCATAACTTTTGCTCTGGTTATCAGGTTTTTATCTTCTCCCACGCGCATGAACTAACCCTTAAACGGAATCTTTGCCAGCACACTTTAGAGCAAACCACAGCCATTGACGGCCAAAAAAAGGGCCTGGAAAATCAAATTGCCGCTTGCGAAGCCGCCGTCCCGAACCAGATCGGCGCCGTCGCGAGCCACCTACGCGAACACAACCAGATCGGTGTTGCGAGCCACCTCCGCTGCGACGAAACCAGAGCCAGCAGATGTCTCGCGAAACCAGGCTGCCACGACGAACCACCACACGCTAACGAAGCCACGCGTTGCAGAACCACTGCGAATCAGATCAACGACGAGGGCACTTTCCGACGCGAAATCCCCATCACTGCGGCGCCGGCCACCACGCAGCCACCTGCGACGAAAAAAGCTGCCTGGAGAAGACGCGAAACCAGACGCGAACACACCTACATTGCGAGAATCCTCCACCTCCGTTCCAAACAGAACCGCAGGCCACCGTGACAGAAATCGATGTCGATTGCGCCAATGCGACAGCCACCACGGTACCGGCAAAAAACCAGACCAGACAGACCCCCGCGAAGCAACTGATGAGTCATTATTTTCTTCTATTCCACTAGCCTTTGTGCACCCATTAGACAGTTGATTAGTGCTTAATTGTTCATCATTAGAGTGTTTTTCATCTGTTGGACTTTATTGGGCCACTGTTCCGAATTTGGACTAATTTCACATTATTTGGCCTAATTTTTGTTTTTAATTATTTTTAGGTATTTGGGTGAAGCAATTTTGGAGCTTGGACATTAATATTTAGTTGAAGAAACTTTCCACATCATTGCCACATCATTTCCATGTCATTTCCACGTCAGCAAAGTCAATGGGTCAACAGGCCCATAGTGGCATTTTTGTAATTCTGCGGCTTATAATGGCAGTTTTGTAATTCTGAGTGGCATGGGTGATATGACCACGAATTAGGTCTGCATGAGAAGAAGGCAGCCGCTCGTTCATCTTCAACCTCTCTTCAAAACCTCTATTTTCGTTCTCCAAGCTTCCATGGACGTCCCCCTTGCGGTTTTTCACGTTTTTGGCTCATTTTTACCATTTTTATGCATATTTGACAGCACCCATTGAGGGTTTTACGTTTGGAATTCGTTTTCTTGGTTGGGCAGTTCGGTTTGTGGATTTTATTGACTTGAAACAATACCCATTCATGGGGTTTTCGCATTTATATATGATAACACTGTTTTGCATTCCATTTAAGCTTTGAAATCTCAATTTTTGCTCTTAAATTGCGTTTTCAGATTTGAAGGGTTCTTGGTTCTTGGTTCTTGGTTCTGATTTTTGTGATTTCGGTTTTGAAGTGATTAATTACTCATTTCCATGTCTAGCTAAATTCGTGTATTGACTCCTTGATGAAAAATGCAATGAAGCTTTGAGGTTGTGCTTGTTTTGTGAAATCTGCCATGTTTTTGTTCTGAATTCGTGGAATGCATGTGGTGAATCTGTCAATGCTTAATTTACATAGTAATTGCATGTGTTTTGTTTAAGATACGTTCATGCTTAATGTATGTAGCTTGGCTGTCACGAATTTAAGGATGTGTGCATTACTTAATTGCATAATGAAGCTAGATTGTAATTTTCGCTTAGTGAATTATTATCTAGTGGATTGAGACAAGGCAGGGTTGGTGTTAATTTGGTGGCCTATGATAAGTGAAATTGCGTTTGAATCAGGGATGTCAATACGGTTTTAGTCACTGTAGCATTTAAATTAATCTATTGATTAGAATTCTGAATCTGTCTGCCAACCCCCCTCCCCCCTGTGTTTTATTGTTGTGTTCATCTGGAAAATTGGCTTTGAATGAAAATATTGGTCGTTGGGAGACGACTTGGTTCAGTTTCATGTACTGCATTTAATATGTTTTAATTTGGTGGGGTACGGCCTCTATCAAATTTGGCGCCGTTGCCGGGGACCAATCGTTTCGTTCAAAGTAAAATTTTCAGTGTGTTTGTGTTCTGTGTTTTGGTGTGTGTGTAGTTCAAGTGTGGTTGAGTTGGTATATGTTCATTGTGATGTTAATGTTGTGTTAAGTTCAGTGTCTGTTTCCATTCCTGTGTGTTTCTGTTTAGTGTAGTGAATAGTGTCGCGGCGCGCATGAATAATGTCATTTGTAGTAGTGAATAATGTTTGAATAGTGTCCGAATCTGGCATTTAACTTCTGGATTTTTGTTTTGGTAGCTACGGAGCTTGTTTTAACTTGAAATTTTTTTCCCCACTTCTAAGACGTTGAACTTGATAGGAAAAATAGCTAGAGCAATTGGTATGGTCTGAGTTAAGAGATTCAAAAAAATTTTGGACTGATTTTAAGTGAAACTTCAAAGGACCATAACTTTTGCTCTGGTTATCAGGTTTTTATCTTCTCCCACGCGCATGAACTAACCCTTTAACGGAATCTTTGCCAGCACACTTTAGAGCAAACCACAGCCATTGACGGCCCAAAAAAGGGCCTGGAAAATCAAATTGCCGCTTGCGAAGCCGCCGTCCCGAACCAGATCGGCGCCGTCGCGAGCCACCTACGTGAACACAACCAGATCGGTGTTGCGAGCCACCTCCGCTGCGACGAAACCAGAGCCAGCAGATGTCTCGCGAAACCAGGCTGCCACGACGAACCACCACACGCTAACGAAGCCACGCGTTGCAAAACCACTGCGAATCAGATCAACGACGAGGGCACTTTCCGACGCGAAATCCCCATCACTGCGGCGCCGGCCACCACGCAGCCACCTGCGACGAAAAAAGCTGCCTGGAGAAGACGCGAAACCAGACGCGAACACACCTACATTGCGAGAATCCTCCACCTCCGTTCCAAACAGAACCGCAGGCCACCGTGACAGAAATCGATGTCGATTGCGCCAATGCGACAGCCACCACGATACCTGCAAAAAACCAGACCAGACAGACCCCCGCAAAGCAACTGATGAGTCATTATTTTCTTCTATTCCACTAGCCTTTATGCACCCATTAGACAGTTGATTAGTGCTTAATTGTTCATCATTAGAGTGTTTTTCATCTGTTGGTCTTTATTGGGCCACTGTTCCGAATTTGGACTAATTTCACATTATTTGGCCTAATTTTTGTTTTTAATTATTTTTAGGTATTTGGGTGAAGCAATTTTGGAGCTTAGACATTAATATTTAGTTGAAGAAACTTTCCACATCATTGCCACATCATTTCCATGTCATTTCCACGTCAGCAAAGTCAATGCGTCAACATTTGAGGCCCATAGTGGCATTTTTGTAATTCTGCGGCTTATAATGGCAGTTTTGTAATTCTGAGTGGCATGGTTGATATGACCACGAATTAGGTCTGCATGAGAAGAAAGCAGCCGCTCATTCATCTTCAACCTCTCTTCAAAACCTCCATTTTCGTTCTCCAAGCTTCCATGGTCGTCCCCCTTGCGGTTTTCACGTTTTTGGCTCATTTTTACCGTTTTTATGCATATTTGACAGCACCCATTGAGGGTTTTACGTTTGGGATTCGTTTTCTTGGTTGGGCAGTTCGGTTTGTGGATTTTATTGACTTGGAACAATACCCATTCATGGGGTTTTTGCATTTATATATGATAACACTGTTTTGCATTCCATTTAAGCTTTGAAATCTCAATTTTTGCTCTTAAATTGCGTTTTCAGATTTGAAGGGTTCTTGGTTCTTGGTTCTTGGTTCTGATTTTTGTGATTTCAGTTTTGAAGTGTTTAATTACTCATTTCCATGTCTAGCTAAATTCGTGTATTGACTCCTTGATGAAAAATGCAATGAAGCTTTGAGGTTGTGCTTGTTTTGTGAAATCTGCCATGTTTTTGTTCTGAATTCGTGGAATGCATGTGGTGAATCTGTCAATGCTTAATTTACAGAGTAATTGCATGTGTTTTGTTTAAGATACGTTCATGCTTAATGTATGTAGCTTGGCTGTCACGAATTTAAGGATGTGTGCATTGCTTAATTGCATAATGAAGCTAGATTGTAATTTTCGCTTAGTGAATTATTATCTAGTGGATTGAGACAAGGCAGGGTTGGTGTTAATTTGGTGGCCTATGATAAGTGAAATTGCGTTTGAATCAGGGATGTCAATACGGTTTTAGTCACTATAGCATTTAAATTAATCTATTGATTAGCATTCTGAATCTGTCTGACAACCCCCCTCCCCCTTGTGTTTTATTGTTGTGTTCATCTGGAAAATTGGCTTTGAATGAAAATATTGGTCGTTGGGAGACGACTTGGTTCACTTTGATGTACTGCATTTAATATGTTTTAATTTGGTGGGGTACGGCCTCTATCAAATTTGGCGCCGTTGCCGGGGACCAATCGTTTCGTTCAAAGTAAAATTTTCAGTGTGTTTGTGTTCTGTGTTTTGGTGTGTGTGTGTAGTTCAAGAGTGGTTGAGTTGGTATATGTTCATTGTGATGTTACTGTTGTGTTAAGTTCAGTGTCTGTTTCCATTCCTGTGTGTTTCTGTTTAGTGTAGTGAATAGTGTCGCGGCGCGCATGAATAATGTCATTTGTAGTAGTGAATAGTGTTTGAATAGTGTCCGAATCTTGCATTTAACTTCTGGATTTTTGTTTTGGTAGCTACGGAGCTTGTTTTAACTTGAAATTTTTTTCCCCACTTCTAAGACGTTGAACTTGATAGGAAAAATAGCTAGAGCAATTGGTATGGTCTGAGTTAAGAGATTCAAAAAAATTTTGGACTGATTTTAAGTGAAACTTCAAAGGACCATAACTTTTGCTCTGGTTATCAGGTTTTTATCTTCTCCCACGCGCATGAACTAACCCCTAAACGGAATCTCTGCCGGCACACTTTAGAGCAAACCACAGCCATTGACGGCCAAAAAAAGGGCCTGGAAAATCAAATTGCCGCTTGCGATGCCGCCGTCCCGAACCAGATCGTCGCCGTCGCGAGCCACCTACGCGAACACAACCAGGTCGGTGTTGTGAGCCACCTCCGCTGCGACGAAACCAGAGCCAACAGATGTCTCGCGAAACCAGGCTGCCACGACGAACCACCACACGTTGATGAAGCCACGCGTTGCAGAACCACTGCGAATCAGATCGACGACGAGGGCACTTTCTGACGCGAAATCCCCATCACTGCGGCGCCGGCCACCACGCAGCCACGTGCGACGAAAAAAGCTGCGTGGAGAAGACGCGAAACCAGACGCGAACACACCTACATTGCGAGAATCCTCCACCTCCGTTCCAAACAGAACCGCAGGCCACCGTGACAGAAATCGATGTCGATTGCGCCAATGCGACAGCCACCACGGTACCTGCAAAAAACCAGACCAGACAGACCCCCGCGAAGCAACTGATGAGTCATTATTTTCTTCTATTCCACTAGCCTTTGTGCACCCAATAGACACTTGATTAGTGCTTAATTGTTCATCATTAGAGTGTTTTTCATCTGTTGGGCTTTATTGGGCCACTGTTCCGAATTTGGACTAATTTCACAATATTTGGCCTAATTTTTGTTTTTAATTATTTTTAGGTATTTGGGTGAAGCAATTTTGGAGCTTGGACATTAATATTTAGTTGAAGAAACTTTCCACATCATTGCCACATCATTTCCATGTCATTTCCACGTCAGCAAAGTCAATGCGTCAACATTTGAGGCCCATAGTGGCATTTTTGTAATTCTGCGGCTTATAATGGCAGTTTTGTAATTCTGAGTGGCATGGGTGATATGACCACGAATTAGGTCTGCATGAGAAGAAGGCAGCCGCTCATTCATCTTCAACCTCTCTTCAAAACCTCCATTTTCGTTCTCCAAGCTTCCATGGACGTCCCCCTTGCGGTTTTTCACGTTTTTGGCTCATTTTTACCGTTTTTATGCATATTTGACAGCACCCATTGAGGGTTTTACATTTGGAATTCGTTTTCTTGGTTGGGCAGTTCGGTTTGTGGATTTTATTGACTTGAAACAATACCCATTCATGAGGTTTTCGCATTTATATATGATAACACTGTTTTGCATTCCATTTAAGCTTTGAAATCTCAATTTTTGCTCTTAAATTGCGTTTTCAGATTTGAAGGGTTCTTGGTTCTTGGTTCTTGGTTCTGATTTTTGTGATTTCAGTTTTGAAGTGTTTAATTACTCATTTCCATGTATAGCTAAATTCGTGTATTGACTCCTTGATGAAAAATGCAATGAAGCTTTGAGGTTGTGCTTGTTTTGTGAAATCTGCCATGTTTTTGTTCTGAATTCGTGGAATGCATGTGGTGAATCTGTCAATGCTTAATTTACATAGTAATTGCATGTGTTTTGTTTAAGATACGTTCATGCTTAATGTATGTAGCTTGGCTGTCACGAATTTAAGGATGTGTGCATTACTTAATTGCATAATGAAGCTAGATTGTAATTTTCGCTTAGTGAATTATTATCTAGTGGATTGAGACAAGGCAGGGTTGGTGTTAATTTGGTGGCCTATGATAAGTGAAATTGCGTTTGAATCAGGGATGTCAATACGGTTTTAGTCACTGTAGCATTTAAATTAATCTATTGATTAGAATTCTGAATCTGTCTGCCAACCCCCCTCCCCCCTGTGTTTTATTGTTGTGTTCATCTGGAAAATTGGCTTTGAATGAAAATATTGGTCGTTGGGAGACGACTTGGTTCACTTTGATGTACTGCATTTAATATGTTTTAATTTGGTGGGGTACGGCCTCTATCAAATTTGGCGCCGTTGCCGGGGACCAATCGTTTCGTTCAAAGTAAAATTTTCAGTGTGTTTGTGTTCTGTGTTTTGGTGTGTGTGTGTAGTTCAAGTGTGGTTGAGTTGGTATATGTTCATTGTGATGTTAATGTTGTGTTAAGTTCAGTGTCTGTTTCCATTCCTGTGTGTTTCTGTTTAGTGTAGTGAATAGTGTCGCGCCGCATGAATAATGTCATTTGTAGTAGTGAATAGTGTTTGAATAGTGTCCGAATCTTGCATTTAACTTCTGGATTTTTGTTTTGGTAGCTACGGAGCTTGTTTTAACTTGAAATTTTTTTCCCCACTTCTAAGACGTTGAACTTGATAGGAAAAATAGCTAGAGCAATTGGTATGGTCTGAGTTAAGAGATTCAAAAAAATTTTGGACTGATTTTAAGTGAAACTTCAAAGGACCATAACTTTTGCTCTGGTTATCAGGTTTTTATCTTCTCCCACGCGCATGAACTAACCCCTAAACGGAATCTCTGCCGGCACACTTTAGAGCAAACCACAGCCATTGACGACCAAAAAAAGGGCCTGGAAAATCAAATTGCCGCTTGCGAAGCCGCCGTCCCGAACCAGATCGCCGCCGTCGCGAGCCACCTACGCGAACACAACCAGGTCGGTGTTTTGAGCCACCTCCGCTGCGACGAAACTAGAGCCAACAGATGTCTCGCGAAACCAGGCTGCCACGACGAACCACCACACGTTGACGAAGCCACGCGTTGCAGAACCACTGCGAATCAGATCGACGACGAGGGCACTTTCTGACGCGAAATCCCCATCACTGCGGCGCCGGCCACCACGCAGCCACCTGCGACGAAAAAAGCTGCCTGGAGAAGACGCGAAACCAGACGCGAACACACCTACATTGCGAGAATCCTCCACCTCCGTTCCAAACAGAACCGCAGGCCACCGTGACAGAAATCGATGTCGATTGCGCCAATGCGACAGCCACCACTGTACCTGCAAAAAACCAGACCAGACAGACCCCCGCGAAGCAACTGATGAGTCATTATTTTCTTCTATTCCACTAGCCTTTGTGCACCCAATAGACAGTTGATTAGTGCTTAATTGTTCATCATTAGAGTGTTTTTCATCTGTTGGGCTTTATTGGGCCACTGTTCCGAATTTGGACTAATTTCACAATATTTGGCCTAATTTTTGTTTTTAATTATTTTTAGGTATTTGGGTGAAGCAATTTTGGAGGTTGGACATTAATATTTAGTTGAAGAAACTTTCCACATCATTGCCACATCATTTCCATGTCATTTCCACGTCAGCAAAGTCAATGCGTCAACATTTGAGGCCCATAGTGGCATTTTTGTAATTCTGCGGCTTATAATGGCAGATTTGTAATTCTGAGTGGCATGGGTGATATGACCACGAATTAGGTCTCCATGAGAAGAAGGCAGCCGCTCATTCATCTTCAACCTCTCTTCAAAACCTCCATTTTTGTTCTCCAAGCTTCCATGGACGTCCCCCTTGCGGTTTTTCACGTTTTTGGCTCATTTTTACCGTTTTTATGCATATTTGACAGCACCCATTGAGGGTTTTACATTTGGAATTCGTTTTCTTGGTTGGGCAGTTCAGTTTGTGGATTTTATTGACTTGGAACAATACCCATTCATGGGGTTTTCGCATTTATATATGATAACACTGTTTTGCATTCCATTTAAGCTTTGAATTCTCAATTTTTGCTCTTAAATTACGTTTTCAGATTTGAAGGGTTCTTGGTTCTTGGTTCTTGGTTCTGATTTTTGTGATTTCAGTTTTGAAGTGTTTAATTACTCATTTCCATGTCTAGCTAAATTCGTGTATTGACTCCTTGATGAAAAATGCAATGAAGCTTTGAGGTTGTGCTTGTTTTGTGAAATCTGCCATGTTTTTGTTCTGAATTCGTGGAATGCATGTGGTGAATCTGTCAATGCTTAATTTACATAGTAATTGCATGTGTTTTGTTTAAGATACGTTCATGCTTAATGTATGTAGCTTGGCTGTCACGAATTTAAGGATGTGTGCATTGCTTAATTGCATAATGAAGCTAGATTGTAATTTTCGCTTAGTGAATTATTATCTAGTGGATTGAGACAAGGCAGGGTTGGTGTTAATTTGGTGGCCTATGATAAGTGAAATTGCATTTGAATCAGGGATGTCAATACGATTTTAGTCACTGTAGCATTTAAATTAATCTATTGATTAGCATTCTGAATCTGTCTGCCAACCCCCCTCCCCCCTGTGTTTTATTGTTGTGTTCATTTGGAAAATTGGCTTTGAATGAAAATATTGGTCGTTGGGAGACGACTTGGTTCACTTTCATGTACTGCATTTAATATGTTTTAATTTGGTGGGGTACGACCTCTATCAAATTTGGCGCGGTTGCCGGGGACCAATCGTTTCGTTTAAAGTAAAATTTTCAGTGTGTTTGTGTTCTGTGTTTTGGTGTGTGTAGTTCAAGTGTGGTTGAGTTGGTATATGTTCATTGTGATGTTAATGTTGTGTTAAGTTCAGTGTCTGTTTCCATTCCTGTGTGTTTCTGTTTAGTGTAGTGAATAGTGTCGCGGCGCGCATGAATAGTGTCATTTGTAGTAGTGAATAGTGTTTGAATAGTGTCCGAATCTGGCATTTAACTTCTGGATTTTTGTTTTGGTAGCTACGGAGCTTGTTTTAACTTGAAATTTTTTTTCCCCACTTCTAAGACGTTGAACTTGATAGGAAAAATAGCTAGAGCAATTGGTATGGTCTGAGTTAAGAGATTCAAAAAAATTTTGGACTGATTTTAAGTGAAACTTCAAAGGACCATAACTTTTGCTCTGGTTATCAGGTTTTTATCTTCTCCCACGCGCATGAACTAACCCCTAAACGGAATCTCTGCCGGCACACTTTAGAGCAAACCACAGCCATTGACGGCCAAAAAAGGGCTTGGAAAATCAAATTGCCGCTTGCGAAGCCGCCGTCCCGAACCAGATCGCCGCCGTCGTGAACCACCTACGCGAACACAACCAGATCGGTGTTGCGAGCCACCTCCGCTGCGACGAAACCAGAGTCTGCAGATGTCTCGCGAAACCAGGCTGCCGCGACGAACCACCACACGTTGACGAAGCCACGCGTTGCAGAACCACTGCGAATCAGATCGACGACGAGGGCACTTTCTGACGCGAAATCCCCATCACTGCGGTGCCGGCTACCATGCAGCCACCTGCGACGAAAAAAGCTGCCTGGAGAGACGCGAAACCAGACGCGAACACACCTACATTGCGAGAATCCTCCACCTCCGTTCCAAACAGAACCGCAGGCCACCGTGACAGAAATTGATGTCGATTGCGCCAATGCGACAGCCACCACGGTACCTGCAAAAAACCAGAACAGACAGACCCCCGCGAAGCAACTGATGAGTCATTATTTTCTTCTATTCCACTAGCCTTTGTGCACCCATTAGACAGTTGATTAGTGCTTAATTGTTCATCATTAGAGTGTTTTTCATCTGTTGGGCTTTATTGGGCCACTGTTCCGAATTTGGACTAATTTCACATTATTTGGCCTAATTTTTGTTTTTAATTATTTTTAGGTATTTGGGTGAAGCAATTTTGGAGGTTGGACATTAATATTTAGTTGAAGAAACTTTCCACATCATTGCCACATCATTTCCATGTCATTTCCACGTCAGCAAAGTCAATGGGTCAACATTTGAGGCCCATAGTGGCATTTTTGTAATTCTGCGGCTTATAATGGCAGTTTTGTAATTCTGAGTGGCGTGGGTGATATGACCACGAATTAGGTCTGCATGAGAAGAAGGCAGCCGCTCATTCATCTTCAACCTCTCTTCAAAACCTCCATTTTCGTTCTCCAAGCTTCCATGGACGTCCCCCTTGCGGTTTTTCACGTTTTTGGCTCATTTTTACCGTTTTTATGCATATTTGACAGCACCCATTGAGGGTTTTACGTTTGGAATTCATTTTCTTGGTTGGGCAGTTCGGTTTGTGGATTTTATTGACTTGGAACAATACCCATTCATGGGGTTTTCGCATTTATATATGATAACACTGTTTTGCATTCCATTTAAGCTTTGAAATCTCAATTTTTGCTCTTAAATTGCATTTTTAGATTTGAAGGGTTCTTGGTTCTTGGTTCTTGGTTCCAATTTTTGTGATTTCAGTTTTGAAGTGTTTAATTACTCATTTCCATGTCTAGCTAAATTCGTGTATTGACTCCTTGATGAAAAATGCAATGAAGCTTTGAGGTTGTGCTTGTTTTGTGAAATCTGCCATGTTTTTGTTCTGAATTCGTGGAATGCATGTGGTGAATCTGTCAATGCTTAATTTACAGAATAATTGCATGTGTTTTGTTTAAGATACGTTCATGCTTAATTTATGTAGCTTGGCTGTCACGAATTTAAGGATGTGTGCATTGCTTAATTGCATAATGAAGCTAGATTGTAATTTTCGCTTAGTGAATTATTATCTAGTGGATTGAGATAAGGCAGGGTTGGTGTTAATTTGGTGGCCTATGATAAGTGAAATTGCGTTTGAATCAGGGATGTTAATACGGTTTTAGTCACTGTAGCATTTAAATTAATCTATTGATTAGCATTCTGAATCTGTCTGCCAACCCCCCTCCCCCCTGTGTTTTATTGTTGTGTTCATTTGGAAAATTGGCTTTGAATGAAAATATTGGTCGTTGGGAGACGACTTGGTTCACTTTCATGTACTGCATTTAATATGTTTTAATTTGGTGGGGTACGGCCTCTATCAAATTTGGCGCCGTTGCCGGGGACCAATCGTTTCGTTCAAAGTAAAATTTTCAGTGTGTTTGTGTTCTGTGTTTTGGTGTGTGTGTGTAGTTCAAGTGTGGTTGAGTTGGTATATGTTCATTGTGATGTTAATGTTGTGTTAAGTTCAGTGTCTATTTCCATTCCTGTGTGTTTCTGTTTAGTGTAGTGAATAGTGTCGCGGCGCGCATGAATAGTGTCATTTGTAGTAGTGAATAGTGTTTGAATAGTGTCCGAATCTGGCATTTAACTTCTGGATTTTTGTTTTGGTAGCTACGGAGCTTGTTTTAACTTGAAATTTTTTTTCCCCACTTCTAAGACGTTGAACTTGATAGGAAAAATAGCTAGAGCAATTGGTATGGTCTGAGTTAAGAGATTTAAAAAAAATTTGGACTGATTTTAAGTGAAACTTCAAAGGACCACAACTTTTGCTCTGGTTATCAGGTTTTTATCTTCTCCCACGCGCATGAACTAACCCCTAAACGGAATCTCTGCCGACACACTTTAGAGCAAACCACAACCATAGACGGCCAAAAAAGGGCCTGGAAAATCAAATTGCCGCTTGCGAAGCCGCCGTCCCGAACCAGATCGCCGCCGTCGCGAACCACCTACGCGAACACAACTAGATCGGTGTTGCGAGCCACCTCCGCTGCGACGAAACCAGAGCCAGCAGATGTCTCGCGAAACCAGGCTGCCACGACGAACCACCACACGTTGACGAAGCCACGCGTTGCAGAACCATTGCGAATCAGATCGACGACGAGGGCACTTTCTGACGCGAAATCCCCATCACTGCGGCGCCGGCTACCACGCAGCCACAAGCGACGAAAAAAGCTGCCTGGAGAAGACGCGAAACCAGACGCGAACACACCTACATTGCGAGAATCCTCCACCTCCGTTCCAAATAGAACCGCAGGCCACCGTGACAGAAATCGATGTCGATTGCGCCAATGCGACAGCCACCACGGTACCTGCAAAAAACCAGACCAGACAGACCCCCGCGAAGCAACTGATGAGTCATTATTTTCTTCTATTCCACTAGCCTTTGTGCATCCATTAGACAATTGATTAGTGGTTAATTGTTCATCATTAGAGTGTTTTTCATCTGTTGGGCTTTATTGGGCCACTGTTCCGAATTTGGACTAATTTCACATTATTTGGCCTAATTTTTGTTTTTAATTATTTTTAGGTATTTGGGTGAAGCAATTTTGGAGCTTGGACATTAATATTTAGTTGAAGAAACTTTCCACATCATTGCCACATCATTTCCATGTCATTTCCACGTCAGCAAAGTCAATGGGTCAACATTTGAGGCCCATAGTGGCATTTTTGTAATTCTGCGGCTTATAATGGCAGTTTTGTAATTCTGAGTGGCATGGGTGATATGACCACGAATTAGGTCTGCATGAGAAGAAGGCAGCTGCTCATTCATCTTCAACCTCTCTTCAAAACCTCCATTTTCGTTCTCCAAGCTTCCATGGATGTCCCCCTTGCGGTTTTTCACGTTTTGGCTCATTTTTACCGTTTTTATGCATATTTGACAGCACCCATTGAGGGTTTTACGTTTGGAATTCATTTTCTTGGTTGGGCAGTTCGGTTTGTGGATTTTATTGACTTGGAACAATACCCATTCATGGGGTTTTCGCATTTATATATGATAACACTGTTTTGCATTCCATTTAAGCTTTGAAATCTCAATTTTTGCTCTTAAATTGCGTTTTCAGATTTGAAGGGTTCTTGGTTCTTGGTTCTAATTTTTGTGATTTCAGTTTTGAAGTGTTTAATTACTCATTTCCATGTCTAGCTAAATTCGTGTATTGACTCCTTGATGAAAAATGCAATGAAGCTTTGAGGTTGTGCTTGTTTTGTGAAATCTGCCATGTTTTTGTTCTGAATTCGTGGAATGCATGTGGTGAATCTGTCAATGCTTAATTTACAGAGTAATTGCATGTGTTTTGTTTAAGATACGTTCATGCTTAATGTATGTAGCTTGGCTGTCACGAATTTAAGGATGTGTGCATTGCTTAATTGCATAATGAAGCTAGATTGTAATTTTCGCTTAGTGAATTATTATCTAGTGGATTGAGACAAGGCAGGGTTGGTGTTAATTTGGTGGCCTATGATAAGTGAAATTGCGTTTGAATCAGGGATGTCAATACGGTTTTAGTCACTGTAGCATTTAAATTAATCTATTGATTAGCATTCTGAATCTGTCTGCCAACCCCCCTCCCCCCTGTGTTTTATTGTTGTGTTCATCTGGAAAATTGGCTTTGAATGAAAATATTGGTCGTTCGGAGACGACTTGGTTCACTTTCATGTACTGCATTTAATATGTTTTAATTTGGTGGGGTACGGCCTCTATCAAATTTGGCGCCGTTGCCGGGGACTAATCGTTTCGTTCAAAGTAAAATTTTCAGTGTGTTTGTGTTCTGTGTTTTGGTGTGTGTAGTTCAAGTGTGGTTGAGTTGGTATATGTTCATTGTGATGTTAATGTTGTGTTAAGTTCAGTGTCTGTTTCCATTCCTGTGTGTTTCTGTTTAGTGTAGTGAATAGTGTCGCGGCGCGCATGAATAGTGTCGTATGTAGTAGTGAATAGTGTTTGAATAGTGTCCGAATCTGGCATTAAACTTCTGGATTTTTGTTTTGGTAGCTACGGAGCTTGTTTTAACTTGAAATTTTTTTTCCCCACTTCTAAGACGTTGAACTTGATAGGAAAAATAGCTAGAGCAATTGGTATGGTCTGAGTTAAGAGATTCAAAAAAATTTTGGACTGATTTTAAGTGAAACTTCAAAGGACCATAACTTTTGCTCTGGTTATCAGGTTTTTATCTTCTCCCACGCGCATGAACTAACCCCTAAACGGAATCTCTGCCGGCACACTTTAGAGCAAACCACAGCCATTGACGGCCAAAAAAAGGGCTTGGAAAATCAAATTGCCGCTTGCGAAGCCGCCGTCCCGAACCAGATTGCCGCCGTCGCGAGCCACCTACGCGAACACAACCAGATCGGTGTTGCGAGCCACCTCCGCTGCGACGAAACCAGAGCCAGCAGATGTCTCGCGAAACCAGGCTGCCACGACGAACCACCACACGTTGACGAAGCCACGCGTTGCAGCACCACTGTGAATCAGATCGACGACGAGGGCACTTTCTGACGCGAAATCCCCATCACTGCGGCGCCGGCCACCACGCAGCCACCTGCGACGAAAAAAGCTGCCTGGAGAAGACGCGAAACCAGACGCGAACACACCTACATTGCGAGAATCCTCCACCTCCGTTCCAAACAGAACCGCAGGCCACCGTGACAGAAATCGATGCCGATTGTGCCAATGCGACAGCCACCACGGTACCTGCAAAAAACCAGACCAGACAGACCCCCGCGAAGCAACTGATGAGTCATTATTTTCTTCTATTCCACTAGCCTTTGTGCACCCATTAGACAGTTGATTAGTGCTTAATTGTTCATCATTAGAGTGTTTTTCATCTGTTGGGCTTTATTGGGCCACTGTTCCGAATTTGGACTAATTTCACATTATTTGGCCTAATTTTTGTTTTTAATTATTTTTAGGTATTTGGGTGAAGCAATTTTGGAGCTTGGACATTAATATTTAGTTGAAGAAACTTTCCACATCATTGCCACATCATTTCCATGTCATTTCCACGTCAGCAAAGTCAATGGGTCAACATTTGAGGCCCATAGTGGCATTTTTGTAATTCTGCGGCTTATAATGGCAGTTTTGTAATTCTGAGTGGCATGGGTGATATGACCACGAATTAGGTCTGCATGAGAAGAAGGCAGCCGCTCATTCATCTTCAACCTCTCTTCAAAACCTCCATTTTCGTTCTCCAAGCTTCCATGGACGTCCCTCTTGCGGTTTTTCACGTTTTTGGCTCATTTTTACCGTTTTTATGCATATTTGACAGCACCCATTGAGGGTTTTACGTTTGGAATTCGTTTTCTTGGTTGGCCAGTTCGGTTTGTGGATTTTATTGACTTGGAACAATACACATTCATGGGGTTTTCGCATTTATATATGATAACACTGTTTTGCATTCCATTTAAGCTTTGAAATCTCAATTTTTGCTCTTAAATTGCGTTTTCAGATTTGAAGGGTTCTTGGTTCTTGGTTCTTGGTTCTGATTTTTGTGATTTCAGTTTTGAAGTGTTTAATTACTCATTTCCATGTCTAGCTAAATTCGTGTATTGACTCCTTGATGAAAAATGCAATGAAGCTTTGAGGTTGTGCTTGTTTTGTGAAATCTGCCATTTTTTTGTTCTGAATTCGTGGAATGCATGTGGTGAATCTGTCAATGCTTAATTTACAGAGTAATTGCCTGTGTTTTGTTTAAGATACGTTCATGCTTAATGTATGTAGCTTGGCTGTCACGAATTTAAGGATGTGTGCATTGCTTAATTGCATAATGAAGCTAGATTGTAATTTTCGCTTAGTGAATTATTATCTAGTGGATTGAGACAAGGCAGGGTTGGTGTTAATTTGGTGGCCTATGATAAGTGAAATTGCGTTTGAATTAGGGATGTCAATACGGTTTTAGTCACTGTAGCATTTAAATTAATCTATTGATTAGCATTCTGAATCTGTCTGCCAACCCCCTTCCCCCCTGTGTTTTATTGTTGTGTTCATCTGGAAAATTGGCTTTGAATGAAAATATTGGTCGTTGGGAGACGACTTGGTTCACTTTCATGTACTGCATTTAATATGTTTTAATTTGGTGGGGTACGGCCTCTATCAAATTTGGCGCCGTTGCCGCGGACCAATCGTTTCGTTCAAAGTAAAATTTTCAGTGTGTTTGTGTTCTGTGTTTTGGTGTGTGTAGTTCAAGTGTGGTTGAGTTGGTATATGTTCATTGTGATGTTAATGTTGTGTTAAGTTCAGTGTCTGTTTCCATTCCTGTGTGTTTCTGTTTAGTGTAGTGAATAGTGTCGCGGCGCGCATGAATAGTGTCATATGTAGTAGTGAATAGTGTTTGAATAGTGTCCGAATCTGGCATTTAACTTCTGGATTTTTGTTTTGGTAGCTACGGAGCTTGTTTTAACTTGAAATTTTTTTTCCCCACTTCTAAGACGTTTAACTTGATAGGAAAAATAGCTAGAGCAATTGGTATGGTCTGAGTTAAGAGATTCAAAAAAATTTTGGACTGATTTTAAGTGAAACTTCAAAGGACCATAACTTTTGCTCTGGTTATCAAGTTTTTATCTTCTCCCACGCGCATGAACTAACCCCTAAACGGAATCTCTGCCGGCACACTTTAGAGCAAACCACAGCCATTGACGGCCAAAAAAAGGGCTTGGAAAATCAAATTGCCGCTTGCGAAGCCGCCGTCCCGAACCAGATTGCCGCCGTCGCGAGCCACCTACGCGAACACAACCAGATCGGTGTTGCGAGCCACCTCCGCTGCGACGAAACCAGAGCCAGCAGATGTCTCGCGAAACCAGGCTGCCACGACGAACCACCACACGTTGACGAAGCCACGCGTTGCAGAACCACTGTGAATCAGATCGACGACGAGGGCACTTTCTGACGCGAAATGCCCATCACTGCGGCGCCGGCCACCACGCAGCCACCTGCGACGAAAAAAGCTGCCTGGAGAAGACGCGAAACCAGACGCGAACACACCTACATTGCGAGAATCCTCCACCTCCGTTCCAAACAGAACCGCAGGCCACCGTGACAGAAATCGATGCCGATTGCGCCAATGCGACAGCCACCACGGTACCTGCAAAAAACCAGACCAGACAGACCCCCGCGAAGCAACTGATGAGTCATTATTTTCTTCTATTCCACTAGCCTTTGTGCACCCATTAGACAGTTGATTAGTGCTTAATTGTTCATCATTAGAGTGTTTTTCATCTGTTGGGCTTTATTGGGCCACTGTTCCGAATTTGGACTAATTTCACATTATTTGGCCTAATTTTTGTTTTTAATTATTTTTAGGTATTTGGGTGAAGCAATTTTGGAGCTTGGACATTAATATTTAGTTGAAGAAACTTTCCACATCATTGCCACATCATTTCCATGTCATTTCCACGTCAGCAAAGTCAATGGGTCAACATTTGAGGCCCATAGTGGCATTTTTGTAATTCTGCGGCTTATAATGGCAGTTTTGTAATTCTGAGTGGCATGGGTGATATGACCACGAATTAGGTCTGCATGAGAAGAAGGCAGCCGCTCATTCATCTTCAACCTCTCTTCAAAACCTCCATTTTCGTTCTCCAAGCTTCCATGGACGTCCCTCTTGCGGTTTTTCACGTTTTTGGCTCATTTTTACCGTTTTTATGCATATTTGACAGCACCCATTGAGGGTTTTACGTTTGGAATTCGTTTTCTTGGTTGGCCAGTTCGGTTTGTGGATTTTATTGACTTGGAACAATACACATTCATGGGGTTTTCGCATTTATATATGATAACACTGTTTTGCATTCCATTTAAGCTTTGAAATCTCAATTTTTGCTCTTAAATTGCGTTTTCAGATTTGAAGGGTTCTTGGTTCTTGGTTCTTGGTTCTGATTTTTGTGATTTCAGTTTTGAAGTGTTTAATTACTCATTTCCATGTCTAGCTAAATTCGTGTATTGACTCCTTGATGAAAAATGCAATGAAGCTTTGAGGTTGTGCTTGTTTTGTGAAATCTGCCATTTTTTTGTTCTGAATTCGTGGAATGCATGTGGTGAATCTGTCAATGCTTAATTTACAGAGTAATTGCCTGTGTTTTGTTTAAGATACGTTCATGCTTAATGTATGTAGCTTGGCTGTCACGAATTTAAGGATGTGTGCATTGCTTAATTGCATAATGAAGCTAGATTGTAATTTTCGCTTAGTGAATTATTATCTAGTGGATTGAGACAAGGCAGGGTTGGTGTTAATTTGGTGGCCTATGATAAGTGAAATTGCGTTTGAATTAGGGATGTCAATACGGTTTTAGTCACTGTAGCATTTAAATTAATCTATTGATTAGCATTCTGAATCTGTCTGCCAACCCCCTTCCCCCCTGTGTTTTATTGTTGTGTTCATCTGGAAAATTGGCTTTGAATGAAAATATTGGTCGTTGGGAGACGACTTGGTTCACTTTCATGTACTGCATTTAATATGTTTTAATTTGGTGGGGTACGGCCTCTATCAAATTTGGCGCCGTTGCCGCGGACCAATCGTTTCGTTCAAAGTAAAATTTTCAGTGTGTTTGTGTTCTGTGTTTTGGTGTGTGTAGTTCAAGTGTGGTTGAGTTGGTATATGTTCATTGTGATGTTAATGTTGTGTTAAGTTCAGTGTCTGTTTCCATTCCTGTGTGTTTCTGTTTAGTGTAGTGAATAGTGTCGCGGCGCGCATGAATAGTGTCATATGTAGTAGTGAATAGTGTTTGAATAGTGTCCGAATCTGGCATTTAACTTCTGGATTTTTGTTTTGGTAGCTACGGAGCTTGTTTTAACTTGAAATTTTTTTTCCCCACTTCTAAGACGTTGAACTTGATAGGAAAAATAGCTAGAGCAATTGGTATGGTCTGAGTTAAGAGATTCAAAAAAATTTTGGACTGATTTTAAGTGAAACTTCAAAGGACCATAACTTTTGCTCTGGTTATCAAGTTTTTATCTTCTCCCACGCGCATGAACTAACCCCTAAACGGAATCTCTGCCGGCACACTTTAGAGCAAACCACAGCCATTGACGGCCAAAAAAAGGGCTTGGAAAATCAAATTGCCGCTTGCGAAGCCGCCGTCCCGAACCAGATTGCCGCCGTCGCGAGCCACCTACGCGAACACAACCAGATCGGTGTTGCGAGCCACCTCCGCTGCGACGAAACCAGAGCCAGCAGATGTCTCGCGAAACCAGGCTGCCACGACGAACCACCACACGTTGACGAAGCCACGCGTTGCAGAACCACTGTGAATCAGATCGACGACGAGGGCACTTTCTGACGCGAAATCCCCATCACTGCGGCGCCGGCCACCACGCAGCCACCTGCGACGAAAAAAGCTGCCTGGAGAAGACGCGAAACCAGACGCGAACACACCTACATTGCGAGAATCCTCCACCTCCGTTCCAAACAGAACCGCAGGCCACCGTGACAGAAATCGATGCCGATTGCGCCAATGCGACAGCCACCACGGTACCTGCAAAAAACCAGACCAGACTGACCCCCGCGAAGCAACTGATGAGTCATTATTTTCTTCTATTCCACTAGCCTTTGTGCACCCATTAGACAGTTGATTAGTGCTTAATTGTTCATCATTAGAGTGTTTTTCATCTGTTGGGCTTTATTGGGCCACTGTTCCGAATTTGGACTAATTTCACATTATTTGGCCTAATTTTTGTTTTTAATTATTTTTAGGTATTTGGGTGAAGCAATTTTGGAGCTTGGACATTAATATTTAGTTGAAGAAACTTTCCACATCATTGCCACATCATTTCCATGTCATTTCCACGTCAGCAAAGTCAATGGGTCAACATTTGAGGCCCATAGTGGCATTTTTGTAATTCTGCGGCTTATAATGGCAGTTTTGTAATTCTGAGTGGCATGGGTGATATGACCACGAATTAGGTCTGCATGAGAAGAAGGCAGCCGCTCATTCATCTTCAACCTCTCTTCAAAACCTCCATTTTCGTTCTCCAAGCTTCCATGGACGTCCCCCTTGCGGTTTTTCACGTTTTTGGCTCATTTTTACCGTTTTTATGCATATTTGACAGCACCCATTGAGGGTTTTACGTTTGGAATTCGTTTTCTTGGTTGGGCAGTTTGGTTTGTGGATTTTATTGACTTGGAACAATACACATTCATGGGGTTTTCGCATTTATATATGATAACACTGTTTTGCATTCCATTTAAGCTTTGAAATCTCAATTTTTGCTCTTAAATTGCGTTTTCAGATTTGAAGGGTTCTTGGTTCTTGGTTCTTGGTTCTGATTTTTGTGATTTCAGTTTTGAAGTGTTTAATTACTCATTTCCATGTCTAGCTAAATTCGTGTATTGACTCCTTGATGAAAAATGCAATGAAGCTTTGAGGTTGTGCTTGTTTTGTGAAATCTGCCATTTTTTTGTTCTGAATTCGTGGAATGCATGTGGTGAATCTGTCAATGCTTAATTTACAGAGTAATTGCATGTGTTTTGTTTAAGATACGTTCATGCTTGATGTATGTAGCTTGGCTGTCACGAATTTAAGGATGTGTGCATTGCTTAATTGCATAATGAAGCTAGATTGTAATTTTCGCTTAGTGAATTATTATCTAGTGGATTGAGACAAGGCAGGGTTGGTGTTAATTTGGTGGCCTATGATAAGTGAAATTGCGTTTGAATCAGGGATGTCAATACGGTTTTAGTCACTGTAGCATTTAAATTAATCTATTGATTAGCATTCTGAATCTGTCTGCCAACCCCCCTCCCCCCTGTGTTTTATTGTTGTGTTCATCTGGAAAATTGGCTTTGAATGAAAATATTGGTTGTTGGGAGACGACTTGGTTCACTTTCATGTACTGCATTTAATATGTTTTCATTTGGTGGGGTACGGCCTCTATCAAATTTGGCGCGGTTGCCGGTGACCAATCGTTTCGTTCAAAGTAAAATTTTCAGTGTGTTTGTGTTCTGTGTTTTGGTGTGTGTGTAGTTCAAGTGTGGTTGAGTTGGTATATGTTCATTGTGATGTTAATGCTGTGTTAAGTTCAGTGTCTGTTTCCATTCCTGTGTGTTTCTGTTTAGTGTAGTGAATAGTGTCGCGGCGCGCATGAATAGTGTCATTTGTAGTAGTGAATAGTGTTTGAATAGTGTCCGAATCTGGCATTTAACTTCTGGATTTTTGTTTTGGTAGCTACGGAGCTTGTTTTAACTTGAAAATTTTTTTCCCCACCTCTAAGACGTTGAACTTGATAGGAAAAATAGCTAGAGCAATTGGTATGGTCTGAGTTAAGAGATTCAAAAAAATTTTGGACTGATTTTAAGTGAAACTTCAAAGGACCATAACTTTTGCTCTAGTTATCAGGTTTTTATCTTCTCCCACGCGCATGAACTAACCCCTAAACGGAATCTCTGCCGGCACACTTTAGAGCAAACCACAGCCATTGACGGCCAAAAAAAGGGCTTGGAAAATCAAATTGCCGCTTGCGAAGCCGCCGTCCCGAACCAGATTGCCGCCGTCGCGAGCCACCTACGCGAACACAACCAGATCGGTGTTGCGAGCCACCTCCGCTGCGACGAAACCAGAGCCAGCAGATGTCTCGCGAAACCAGGCTGCCACGACGAACCACCACACGTTGACGAAGCCACGCGTTGCAGAACCACTGTGAATCAGATCGACGACGAGGGCACTTTCTGACGCGAAATCCCCATCACTGCGGCGCCGGCCACCACGCAGCCACCTGCGACGAAAAAAGCTGCCTGGAGAAGACGCGAAACCAGACGCGAACACACCTACATTGCGAGAATCCTCCACCTCCGTTCCAAACAGAACCGCAGGCCACCGTGACAGAAATCGATGCCGATTGCGCCAATGCGACAGCCACCACGGTACCTGCAAAAAACCAGACCAGACTGACCCCCGCGAAGCAACTGATGAGTCATTATTTTCTTCTATTCCACTAGCCTTTGTGCACCCATTAGACAGTTGATTAGTGCTTAATTGTTCATCATTAGAGTGTTTTTCATCTGTTGGGCTTTATTGGGCCACTGTTCCGAATTTGGACTAATTTCACATTATTTGGCCTAATTTTTGTTTTTAATTATTTTTAGGTATTTGGGTGAAGCAATTTTGGAGCTTGGACATTAATATTTAGTTGAAGAAACTTTCCACATCATTGCCACATCATTTCCATGTCATTTCCACGTCAGCAAAGTCAATGGGTCAACATTTGAGGCCCATAGTGGCATTTTTGTAATTCTGCGGCTTATAATGGCAGTTTTGTAATTCTGAGTGGCATGGGTGATATGACCACGAATTAGGTCTGCATGAGAAGAAGGCAGCCGCTCATTCATCTTCAACCTCTCTTCAAAACCTCCATTTTCGTTCTCCAAGCTTCCATGGACGTCCCCCTTGCGGTTTTTCACGTTTTTGGCTCATTTTTACCGTTTTTATGCATATTTGACAGCACCCATTGAGGGTTTTACGTTTGGAATTCGTTTTCTTGGTTGGGCAGTTCGGTTTGTGGATTTTATTGACTTGGAACAATACACATTCATGGGGTTTTCGCATTTATATATGATAACACTGTTTTGCATTCCATTTAAGCTTTGAAATCTCAATTTTTGCTCTTAAATTGCGTTTTCAGATTTGAAGGGTTCTTGGTTCTTGGTTCTTGGTTCTGATTTTTGTGATTTCAGTTTTGAAGTGTTTAATTACTCATTTCCATGTCTAGCTAAATTCGTGTATTGACTCCTTGATGAAAAATGCAATGAAGCTTTGAGGTTGTGCTTGTTTTGTGAAATCTGCCATGTTTTTGTTCTGAATTCGTGGAATGCATGTGGTGAATCTGTCAATGCTTAATTTACAGAGTAATTGCATGTGTTTTGTTTAAGATACGTTCATGCTTAATGTATGTAGCTTGGCTGTCACGAATTTAAGGATGTGTGCATTGCTTAATTGCATAATGAAGCTAGATTGTAATTTTCGCTTAGTGAATTATTATCTAGTGGATTGAGACAAGGCAGGGTTGGTGTTAATTTGGTGGCCTATGATAAGTGAAATTGCGTTTGAATCAGGGATGTCAATACGGTTTTAGTCACTGTAGCATTTAAATTAATCTATTGATTAGCATTCTGAATCTGTCTGCCAACCCCCCTCCCCCCTGTGTTTTATTGTTGTGTTCATCTGGAAAATTGGCTTTGAATGAAAATATTGGTCGTTGGGAGACGACTTGGTTCACTTTCATGTACTGCATTTAATATGTTTTAATTTGGTGGGGTACGACCTCTATCAAATTTGGCGCCGTTGCCGCGGACCAATCGTTTCGTTCAAAGTAAAATTTTCAGTGTGTTTGTGTTCTGTGTTTTGGTGTGAGTAGTTCAAGTGTGGTTGAGTTGGTATATGTTCATTGTGATGTTAATGTTGTGTTAAGTTCAGTGTCTGTTTCCATTCCTGTGTGTTTCTGTTTAGTGTAGTGAATAGTGTCGCGGCGCGCATGAATAGTGTCATATGTAGTAGTGAATAGTGTTTGAATAGTGTCCGAATCTGGCATTTAACTTCTGGATTTTTGTTTTGGTAGCTACGGAGCTTGTTTTAACTTGAAAATTTTTTTCCCCACCTCTAAGACGTTGAACTTGATAGGAAAAATAGCTAGAGCAATTGGTATGGTCTGAGTTAAGAGATTCAAAAAAATTTTGGACTGATTTTAAGTGAAACTTCAAAGGACCATAACTTTTGCTCTGGTTATCAGGTTTTTATCTTCTCCCACGCGCATGAACTAACCCCTAAACGGAATCTCTGCCGGCACACTTTAGAGCAAACCACAGCCATTGACGGCCAAAAAAAGGGCTTGGAAAATCAAATTGCCGCTTGCGAAGCCGCCGTCCCGAACCAGATTACCGCCGTCGCGAGCCACCTACGCGAACACAACCAGATCGGTGTTGCGAGCCACCTCCGCTGCGACGAAACCAGAGCCAGCAGATGTCTCGCGAAACCAGGCTGCCACGACGAACCACCACACGTTGACGAAGCCACGCGTTGCAGAACCACTGTGAATCAGATCGACGACGAGGGCACTTTCTGACGCGAAATCCCCATCACTGCGGCGCCGACCACCACGCAGCCACCTGCGACGAAAAAAGCTGCCTGGAGAAGACGCGAAACCAGACGCGAACACACCTACATTGCGAGAATCCTCCACCTCCGTTCCAAACAGAACCGCAGGCCACCGTGACAGAAATCGATGCCGATTGCGCCAATGCGACAGCCACCACGGTACCTGCAAAAAACCAGACCAGACTGACCCCCGCGAAGCAACTGATGAGTCATTATTTTCTTCTATTCCACTAGCCTTTGTGCACCCATTAGACAGTTGATTAGTGCTTAATTGTTCATCATTAGAGTGTTTTTCATCTGTTGGGCTTTATTGGGCCACTGTTCCGAATTTGGACTAATTTCACATTATTTGGCCTAATTTTTGTTTTTAATTATTTTTAGGTATTTGGGTGAAGCAATTTTGGAGCTTGGACATTAATATTTAGTTGAAGAAACTTTCCACATCATTGCCACATCATTTCCATGTCATTTCCACGTCAGCAAAGTCAATGGGTCAACATTTGAGGCCCATAGTGGCATTTTTGTAATTCTGCGGCTTATAATGGCAGTTTTGTAATTCTGAGTGGCATGGGTGATATGACCACGAATTAGGTCTGCATGAGAAGAAGGCAGCCGCTCATTCATCTTCAACCTCTCTTCAAAACCTCCATTTTCGTTCTCCAAGCTTCCATGGACGTCCCCCTTGCGGTTTTTCACGTTTTTGGCTCATTTTTACCGTTTTTATGCATATTTGACAGCACCCATTGAGGGTTTTACGTTTGGAATTCGTTTTCTTGGTTGGGCAGTTCGGTTTGTGGATTTTATTGACTTGGAACAATACACATTCATGGGGTTTTCGCATTTATATATGATAACACTGTTTTGCATTCCATTTAAGCTTTGAAATCTCAATTTTTGCTCTTAAATTGCGTTTTCAGATTTGAAGGGTTCTTGGTTCTTGGTTCTTGGTTCTGATTTTTGTGATTTCAGTTTTGAAGTGTTTAATTACTCATTTCCATGTCTAGCTAAATTCGTGTATTGACTCCTTGATGAAAAATGCAATGAAGCTTTGAGGTTGTGCTTGTTTTGTGAAATCTGCCATGTTTTTGTTCTGAATTCGTGGAATGCATGTGGTGAATCTGTCAATGCTTAATTTACAGAGTAATTGCATGTGTTTTGTTTAAGATACGTTCATGCTTAATGTATGTAGCTTGGCTGTCACGAATTTAAGGATGTGTGCATTGCTTAATTGCATAATGAAGCTAGATTGTAATTTTCGCTTAGTGAATTATTATCTAGTGGATTGAGACAAGGCAGGGTTGGTGTTAATTTGGTGGCCTATGATAAGTGAAATTGCATTTGAATCAGGGATGTCAATACGGTTTTAGTCACTGTAGCATTTAAATTAATCTATTGATTAGCATTCTGAATCTGTCTGCCAACCCCCCTCCCCCCTGTGTTTTATTGTTGTGTTCATCTGGAAAATTGGCTTTGAATGAAAATATTGGTCGTTGGGAGACGACTTGGTTCACTTTCATGTACTGCATTTAATATGTTTTAATTTGGTGGGGTACGGCCTCTATCAAATTTGGCGCCGTTGCCGCGGACCAATCGTTTCGTTCAAAGTAAAATTTTCAGTGTGTTTGTGTTCTGTGTTTTGGTGTGTGTAGTTCAAGTGTGGTTGAGTTGGTATATGTTCATTGTGATGTTAATGTTGTGTTAAGTTCAGTGTCTGTTTCCATTCCTGTGTGTTTCTGTTTAGTGTAGTGAATAGTGTCGCGGCGCGCATGAATAGTGTCATATGTAGTAGTGAATAGTGTTTGAATAGTGTCCGAATCTGGCATTTAACTTCTGGATTTTTGTTTTGGTAGCTACGGAGCTTGTTTTAACTTGAAAATTTTTTTCCCCACCTCTAAGACGTTGAACTTGATAGGAAAAATAGCTAGAGCAATTGGTATGGTCTGAGTTAAGAGATTCAAAAAAATTTTGGACTGATTTTAAGTGAAACTTCAAAGGACCATAACTTTTGCTCTGGTTATCAGGTTTTTATCTTCTCCCACGCGCATGAACTAACCCCTAAACGGAATCTCTGCCGGCACACTTTAGAGCAAACCACAGCCATTGACGGCCAAAAAAAGGGCTTGGAAAATCAAATTGCCGCTTGCGAAGCCGCCGTCCCGAACCAGATTGCCGCCGTCGCGAGCCACCTACGCGAACACAACCAGATCGGTGTTGCGAGCCACCTCCGCTGCGACGAAACCAGAGCCAGCAGATGTCTCGCGAAACTAGGCTGCCACGACGAACCACCACACGTTGACGAAGCCACGCGTTGCAGAACCACTGTGAATCAGATCGACGACGAGGGCACTTTCTGACGCGAAATCCCCATCACTGCGGCGCCGGCCACCACGCAGCCACCTGCGACGAAAAAAGCTGCCTGGAGAAGACGCGAAACCAGACGCGAACACACCTACATTGCGAGAATCCTCCACCTCCGTTCCAAACAGAACCGCAGGCCACCGTGACAGAAATCGATGCCGATTGCGCCAATGCGACAGCCACCACGGTACCTGCAAAAAACCAGACCAGACAGACCCCCGCGAAGCAACTGATGAGTCATTATTTTCTTCTATTCCACTAGCCTTTGTGCACCCATTAGACAGTTGATTAGTTCTTAATTGTTCATCATTAGAGTGTTTTTCATCTGTTGGGCTTTATTGGGCCACTGTTCCGAATTTGGACTAATTTCACATTATTTGGCCTAATTTTTGTTTTTAATTATTTTTAGGTATTTGGGTGAAGCAATTTTGGAGCTTGGACATTAATATTTAGTTGAAGAAACTTTCCACATCATTGCCACATCATTTCCATGTCATTTCCACGTCAGCAAAGTCAATGGGTCAACATTTGAGGCCCATAGTGGCATTTTTGTAATTCTGCGGCTTATAATGGCAGTTTTGTAATTCTGAGTGGCATGGGTGATATGACCACGAATTAGGTCTGCATGAGAAGAAGGCAGCCGCTCATTCATCTTCAACCTCTCTTCAAAACCTCCATTTTCGTTCTCCAAGCTTCCATGGACGTCCCCCTTGCGGTTTTTCACGTTTTTGGCTCATTTTTACCGTTTTTATGCATATTTGACAGCACCCATTGAGGGTTTTACGTTTGGAATTCGTTTTCTTGGTTGGGCAGTTCGGTTTGTGGATTTTATTGACTTGGAACAATACACATTCATGGGGTTTTCGCATTTATATATGATAACACTGTTTTGCATTCCATTTAAGCTTTGAAATCTCAATTTTTGCTCTTAAATTGCGTTTTCAGATTTGAAGGGTTCTTGGTTCTTGGTTCTTGGTTCTGATTTTTGTGATTTCAGTTTTGAAGTGTTTAATTACTCATTTCCATGTCTAGCTAAATTCGTGTATTGACTCCTTGATGAAAAATGCAATGAAGCTTTGAGGTTGTGCTTGTTTTGTGAAATCTGCCATGTTTTTGTTCTGAATTCGTGGAATGCATGTGGTGAATCTGTCAATGCTTAATTTACAGAGTAATTGCATGTGTTTTGTTTAAGATACGTTCATGCTTAATGTATGTAGCTTGGCTGTCACGAATTTAAGGATGTGTGCATTGCTTAATTGCATAATGAAGCTAGATTGTAATTTTCGCTTAGTGAATTATTATCTAGTGGATTGAGACAAGGCAGGGTTGGTGTTAATTTGGTGGCCTATGATAAGTGAAATTGCATTTGAATCAGGGATGTCAATACGGTTTTAGTCACTGTAGCATTTAAATTAATCTATTGATTAGCATTCTGAATCTGTCTGCCAACCCCCCTCCCCCCTGTGTTTTATTGTTGTGTTCATCTGGAAAATTGGCTTTGAATGAAAATATTGGTCGTTGGGAGACGACTTGGTTCACTTTCATGTACTGCATTTAATATGTTTTAATTTGGTGGGGTACGGCCTCTATCAAATTTGGCGCCGT
Source organism: Vigna unguiculata (assembly GCF_037176805.1). Classification (NCBI taxonomy): domain Eukaryota; kingdom Viridiplantae; phylum Streptophyta; class Magnoliopsida; order Fabales; family Fabaceae; genus Vigna; species Vigna unguiculata. Next base: position 36,181,896 of record NC_140792.1, on the reverse strand, counting down.
TGCCGCGGACCAATCGTTTCGTTCAAAGTAAAATTTTCAGTGTGTTTGTGTTCTGTGTTTTGGTGTGTGTAGTTCAAGTGTGGTTGAGTTGGTATATGTTCATTGTGATGTTAATGTTGTGTTAAGTTCAGTGTCTGTTTCCATTCCTGTGTGTTTCTGTTTAGTGTAGTGAATAGTGTCGCGGCGCGCATGAATAGTGTCATATGTAGTAGTGAATAGTGTTTGAATAGTGTCCGAATCTGGCATTTAACTTCTGGATTTTTGTTTTGGTAGCTACGGAGCTTGTTTTAACTTGAAAATTTTTTTCCCCACCTCTAAGACGTTGAACTTGATAGGAAAAATAGCTAGAGCAATTGGTATGGTCTGAGTTAAGAGATTCAAAAAAATTTTGGACTAATTTTAAGTGAAACTTCAAAGGACCATAACTTTTGCTCTGGTTATCAAGTTTTTATCTTCTCCCACGCGCATGAACTAACCCCTAAACGGAATCTCTGCCGGCACACTTTAGAGCAAACCACAGCCATTGACGGCCAAAAAAAGGGCTTGGAAAATCAAATTGCCGCTTGCGAAGCCGCCGTCCCGAACCAGATTACCGCCGTCGCGAGCCACCTACGCGAACACAACCAGATCGGTGTTGCGAGCCACCTCCGCTGCGACGAAACCAGAGCCAGCAGATGTCTCGCGAAACCAGGCTGCCACGACGAACCACCACACGTTGACGAAGCCACGCGTTGCAGAACCACTGTGAATCAGATCGACGACGAGGGCACTTTCTGACGCGAAATCCCCATCACTGCGGCGCCGGCCACCACGCAGCCACCTGCGACGAAAAAAGCTGCCTGGAGAAGACGCGAAACCAGACGCGAACACACCTACATTGCGAGAATCCTCCACCTCCGTTCCAAACAGAACCGCAGGCCACCGTGACAGAAATCGATGCCGATTGCGCCAATGCGACAGCCACCACGGTACCTGCAAAAAACCAGACCAGACAGACCCCCGCGAAGCAACTGATGAGTCATTATTTTCTTCTATTCCACTAGCCTTTGTGCACCCATTAGACAGTTGATTAGTGCTTAATTGTTCATCATTAGAGTGTTTTTCATCTGTTGGGCTTTATTGGGCCACTGTTCCGAATTTGGACTAATTTCACATTATTTGGCCTAATTTTTGTTTTTAATTATTTTTAGGTATTTGGGTGAAGCAATTTTGGAGCTTGGACATTAATATTTAGTTGAAGAAACTTTCCACATCATTGCCACATCATTTCCATGTCATTTCCACGTCAGCAAAGTCAATGGGTCAACATTTGAGGCCCATAGTGGCATTTTTGTAATTCTGCGGCTTATAATGGCAGTTTTGTAATTCTGAGTGGCATGGGTGATATGACCACGAATTAGGTCTGCATGAGAAGAAGGCAGCCGCTCATTCATCTTCAACCTCTCTTCAAAACCTCCATTTTCGTTCTCCAAGCTTCCATGGACGTCCCCCTTGCGGTTTTTCACGTTTTTGGCTCATTTTTACCGTTTTTATGCATATTTGACAGCACCCATTGAGGGTTTTACGTTTGGAATTCGTTTTCTTGGTTGGGCAGTTCGGTTTGTGGATTTTATTGACTTGGAACAATACACATTCATGGGGTTTTCGCATTTATATATGATAACACTGTTTTGCATTCCATTTAAGCTTTGAAATCTCAATTTTTGCTCTTAAATTGCGTTTCCAGATTTGAAGGGTTCTTGGTTCTTGGTTCTTGGTTCTGATTTTTGTGATTTCAGTTTTGAAGTGTTTAATTACTCATTTCCATGTCTAGCTAAATTCGGGTATTGACTCCTTGATGAAAAATGCAATGAAGCTTTGAGGTTGTGCTTGTTTTGTGAAATCTGCCATGTTTTTGTTCTGAATTCGTGGAATGCATGTGGTGAATCTGTCAATGCTTAATTTACAGAGTAATTGCATGTGTTTTGTTTAAGATACGTTCATGCTTAATGTATGTAGCTTGGCTGTCACGAATTTAAGGATGTGTGCATTGCTTAATTGCATAATGAAGCTAGATTGTAATTTTCGCTTAGTGAATTATTATCTAGTGGATTGAGACAAGGCAGGGTTGGTGTTAATTTGGTGGCCTATGATAAGTGAAATTGCGTTTGAATCAGGGATGTCAATACGGTTTTAGTCACTGTAGCATTTAAATTAATCTATTGATTAGCATTCTGAATCTGTCTGCCAACCCCCCTCCCCCCTGTGTTTTATTGTTGTGTTCATCTGGAAAATTGGCTTTGAATGAAAATATTGGTCGTTGGGAGACGACTTGGTTCACTTTCATGTACTGCATTTAATATGTTTTAATTTGGTGGGGTACGACCTCTATCAAATTTGGCGCGGTTGCCGGTGACCAATCGTTTCGTTCAAAGTAAAATTTTCAGTGTGTTTGTGTTCTGTGTTTTGGTGTGTGTGTAGTTCAAGTGTGGTTGAGTTGGTATATGTTCATTGTGATGTTAATGTTGTGTTAAGTTCAGTGTCTGTTTCCATTCCTGTGTGTTTCTGTTTAGTGTAGTGAATAGTGTCGCGGCGCGCATGAATAGTGTCATTTGTAGTAGTGAATAGTGTTTGAATAGTGTCCGAATCTGGCATTTAACTTCTGGATTTTTGTTTTGGTAGCTACGGAGCTTGTTTTAACTTGAAAATTTTTTTCCCCACTTCTAAGACATTGAACTTGATAGGAAAAATAGCTAGAGCAATTGGTATGGTCTGAGTTAAGAGATTCAAAAAAATTTTGGACTAATTTTAAGTGAAACTTCAAAGGACCATAACTTTTGCTCTGGTTATCAGGTTTTTATCTTCTCCCACGCGCATGAACTAACCCCTAAACGGAATCTCTGCCGGCACAATTTAGAGCAAACCACAGCCATTGACGGCCAAAAAAAGGGCCTGGAAAATCAAATTGCCGCTTGCGAAGCCGCCGTCCCGAACCAGATCGCCGCCGTCGCGAGCCACCAACGCGAACACAACCAGATCGGTGTTGCGAGCCACCTCCGCTGCGACGAAACCAGAGCCAGCAGATGTCTCGCGAAACCAGGCTGCCACGACGAACCACCACACGTTGACGAAGCAACGCGTTGCAGAACCACTGCGAATCAGATCGACGACGAGGGCACTTTCTGACGCGAAATCCCCATCACTGCGGCGCCGGCCACCACGCAGCCACCTGCGACGAAAAAAGCTGCTTGGAGAAGACGCGAAACCAGACGCGAACACACCTACATTGCGAGAATCCTCCCCCTCCGTTCCAAACAGAACCGCAGGCCACCGTGACAGAAATCGATGTCGATTGCGCCAATGCGACAGCCACCACGGTACCTGCAAAAAACCAGACCAGACAGACCCCCGCGAAGCAACTGATGAGTCATTATTTTCTTCTATTCCACTAGCCTTTGTGCACCCATTAGACAGTTGATTAGTGCTTAATTGTTCATCATTAGAGTGTTTTTCATCTGTTGGGCTTTATTGGGCCACTGTTCCGAATTTGGACTAATTTCACATTATTTGGCCTAATTTTTGTTTTTAGTTATTTTTAGGTATTTGGGTGAAGCAATTTTGGAGCTTGGACATTAATATTTAGTTGAAGAAACTTTCCACATCATTGCCACATCATTTCCATGTCATTTCCACGTCAGCAAAGTCAATGGGTCAACATTTGAGGCCCATAGTGGCATTTTTGTAATTCTGCGGCTTATAATGGCAGTTTTGTAATTCTGAGTGGCATGGGTGATATGACCACGAATTAGGTCTGCATGAGAAGAAGGCAGCCGCTCATTCATCTTCAACCTCTCTTCAAAACCTCCATTTTCGTTCTCCAAGCTTCCATGGACGTCCCCCTTGCGGTTTTTCACGTTTTTGGCTCATTTTTACCGTTTTTATGCATATTTGACAGCACCCATTGAGGGTTTTACGTTTGGAATTCGTTTTCTTGGTTGGGCAGTTCGGTTTGTGGATTTTATTGACTTGGAACAATACACATTCATGGGGTTTTCGCATTTATATATGATAACACTGTTTTGCATTCCATTTAAGCTTTGAAATCTCAATTTTTGCTCTTAAATTGCGTTTTCAGATTTGAAGGGTTCTTGGTTCTTGGTTCTTGGTTCTGATTTTTGTGATTTCAGTTTTGAAGTGTTTAATTACTCATTTCCATGTCTAGCTAAATTCGGGTATTGACTCCTTGATGAAAAATGCAATGAAGCTTTGAGGTTGTGCTTGTTTTGTGAAATCTGCCATGTTTTTGTTCTGAATTCGTGGAATGCATGTGGTGAATCTGTCAATGCTTAATTTACAGAGTAATTGCATGTGTTTTGTTTAAGATACGTTCATGCTTAATGTATGTAGCTTGGCTGTCACGAATTTAAGGATGTGTGCATTGCTTAATTGCATAATGAAGCTAGATTGTAATTTTCGCTTAGTGAATTATTATCTAGTGGATTGAGACAAGGCAGGGTTGGTGTTAATTTGGTGGCCTATGATAAGTGAAATTGCGTTTGAATCAGGGATGTCAATACGGTTTTAGTCACTGTAGCATTTAAATTAATCTATTGATTAGCATTCTGAATCTGTCTGCCAACCCCCCTCCCCCCTGTGTTTTATTGTTGTGTTCATCTGGAAAATTGGCTTTGAATAAAACTATTGGTCGTTAGGAGACGACTTGGTTCACTTTCATGTACTGCATTTAATATGTTTTAATTTGGTGGGGTACGGCCTCTATCAAATTTGGCGCGGTTGCCGGGGACCAATCGTTTCGTTCAAAGTAAAATTTTCAGTGTGTTTGTGTTCTGTGTTTTGGTGTGTGTGTAGTTCAAGTGTGGTTGAGTTGGTATATGTTCATTGTGATGTTAATGTTGTGTTAAGTTCAGTGTCTGTTTCCATTCCTGTGTGTTTCTGTTTAGTGTAGTGAATAGTGTCGCGGCGCGCATGAATAGTGTCATTTGTAGTAGTGAATAGTGTTTGAATAGTGTCCGAATCTGGCATTTAACTTCTGGATTTTTGTTTTGGTAGCTACGGAGCTTGTTTTAACTTGAAAATTTTTTTCCCCACTTCTAAGACATTGAACTTGATAGGAAAAATAGCTAGAGCAATTGGTATGGTCTGAGTTAAGAGATTCAAAAAAATTTTGGACTAATTTTAAGTGAAACTTCAAAGGACCATAACTTTTGCTCTGGTTATCAGGTTTTTATCTTCTCCCACGCGCATGAACTAACCCCTAAACGGAATCTCTGCCGGCACAATTTAGAGCAAACCACAGCCATTGACGGCCAAAAAAAGGGCCTGGAAAATCAAATTGCCGCTTGCGAAGCCGCCGTCCCGAACCAGATCACCGCCGTCGCGAGCCACCAACGCGAACACAACCAGATCTGTGTTGCGAGCCACCTCCGCTGCGACGAAACCAGAGCCAGCAGATGTCTCGCGAAACCAGGCTGCCACGACGAACCACCACACGTTGACGAAGCAACGCGTTGCAGAACCACTGCGAATCAGATCGACGACGAGGGCACTTTCTGACGCGAAATCCCCATCACTGCGGCGCCGGCCACCACGCAGCCACCTGCGACGAAAAAAGCTGCCTGGAGAAGACGCGAAACCAGACGCGAACACACCTACATTGCGAGAATCCTCCCCCTCCGTTCCAAACAGAACCGCAGGCCACCGTGACAGAAATCGATGTCGATTGCGCCAATGCGACAGCCACCACGGTACCTGCAAAAAACCAGACCAGACAGACCCCCGCGAAGCAACTGATGAGTCATTATTTTCTTCTATTCCACTAGCCTTTGTGCACCCATTAGACAGTTGATTAGTGCTTAATTGTTCATCATTAGAGTGTTTTTCATCTGTTGGGCTTTATTGGGCCACTGTTCCGAATTTGGACTAATTTCACATTATTTGGCCTAATTTTTGTTTTTAGTTATTTTTAGGTATTTGGGTGAAGCAATTTTGGAGCTTGGACATTAATATTTAGTTGAAGAAACTTTCCACATCATTGCCACATCATTTCCATGTCATTTCCACGTCAGCAAAGTCAATGGGTCAACATTTGAGGCCCATAGTGGCATTTTTGTAATTCTGCGGCTTATAATGGCAGTTTTGTAATTCTGAGTGGCATGGGTGATATGACCACGAATTAGGTCTGCATGAGAAGAAGGCAGCCGCTCATTCATCTTCAACCTCTCTTCAAAACCTCCATTTTCGTTCTCCAAGCTTCCATGGACGTCCCCCTTGCGGTTTTTCACGTTTTTGGCTCATTTTTACCGTTTTTATGCATATTTGACAGCACCCATTGAGGGTTTTACGTTTGGAATTCGTTTTCTTGGTTAGGCAGTTCAGTTTGTGGATTTTATTGACTTGGAACAATACCCATTCATGGGGTTTTCGCATTTATATATGATAACACTGTTTTGCATTCCATTTAAGCTTTGAAATCTCAATTTTTGCTCTTAAATTGCGTTTTCAGATTTGAAGGGTTCTTGGTTCTTGGTTCTTGGTTCTGATTTTTGTGATTTCAGTTTTGAAGTGTTTAATTACTCATTTCCATGTCTAGCTAAATTCGTGTATTGACTCCTTGATGAAAAATGCAATGAAGCTTTGAGGTTGTGCTTGTTTTGTGAAATCTGCCATGTTTTTGTTCTGAATTCGTGGAATGCATGTGGTGAATCTGTCAATGCTTAATTTACAGAGTAATTGCATGTGTTTTGTTTAAGATACGTTCATGCTTAATGTATGTAGCTTGGCTGTCACGAATTTAAGGATGTGTGCATTGCTTAATTGCATAATGAAGCTAGATTGTAATTTTCGCTTAGTGAATTATTATCTAGTGGATTGAGACAAGGCAGGGTTGGTGTTAATTTGGTGGCCTATGATAAGTGAAATTGCGTTTGAATCAGGGATGTCAATACGATTTTAGTCACTGTAGCATTTAAATTAATCTATTGATTAGCATTCTGAATCTGTCTGCCAACCCCCCTCCCCCTGTGTTTTATTGTTGTGTTCATCTGGAAAATTGGCTTTGAATGAAAATATTGGTCGTTGGGAGACGACTTGGTTCACTTTCATGTACTGCATTTAATATGTTTTAATTTGGTGGGGTACGGCCTCTATCAAATTTGGCGCGGTTGCCGGGGACCAATCGTTTCGTTCAAAGTAAAATTTTCAGTGTGTTTGTGTTCTGTGTTTTGGTGTGTGTGTAGTTCAAGTGTGGTTGAGTTGGTATATGTTCATTGTGATGTTAATGTTGTGTTAAGTTCAGTGTCTGTTTCCATTCCTGTGTGTTTCTGTTTAGTGTAGTGAATAGTGTCGCGGCGCGCATGAATAGTGTCATTTGTAGTAGTGAATAGTGTTTGAATAGTGTCCGAATCTGGCATTTAACTTCTGGATTTTTGTTTTGGTAGCTACGGAGCTTGTTTTAACTTGAAATTTTTTTCCCCACTTCTAAGACGTTGAACTTGATAGGAAAAATAGCTAGAGCAATTGGTATGGTCTGAGTTAAGAGATTCAAAAAAAATTTGGACTAATTTTAAGTGAAACTTCAAAGGACCATAACTTTTGCTCTGGTTATCAGGTTTTTATCTTCTCCCACGCGCATGAACTAACCCCTAAACGGAATCTCTGCCGGCACACTTTATAGCAAACCACAGCCATTGACGGCCAAAAAAAGGGCCTGGAAAATCAAATTGCCGCTTGCGAAGCCGCCGTCCCGAACCAGATCGCCGCCGTCGCGAGCCACCTACGCGAACACAACCAGATCGGTGTTGCGAGCCACCTCCGCTGCGACGAAACCAGAGCCAGCAGATGTCTCGCGAAGCCAGGCTGCCACGACGAACCACCACACGTTGACGAAGCCACGCGTTGCAGAACCACTGCGAATCAGATCGACGACGAGGGCACTTTCTGACGCGAAATCCCCATCACTGCGGCGCCGGCCACCACGCAGCCACCTGCGACGAAAAAAGCTGCCTGGAGAAGACGCGAAACCAGACGCGAACACACCTACATTGCGAGAATCCTCCACCTCCGTTCCAAACAGAACCGCAGGCCACCGTGACAGAAATCGATGTCGATTGCGTAATGCGACAACCACCACGGTACATGCAAAAAACCAGACCAGACAGACCCCCGCGAAGCAACTGATGAGTCATTATTTTCTTCTATTCCACTAGCCTTTGTGCACCCATTAGACAGTTGATTAGTGCTTAATTGTTCATCATTAGAGTGTTTTTCATCTGTTGGGCTTTATTGGGCCACTGTTCCGAATTTGGACTAATTTCACATTATTTGGCCTAATTTTTGTTTTTAATTATTTTTAGGTATTTGGGTGAAGCAATTTTGGAGCTTGGACATTAATATTTAGTTGAAGAAACTTTCCACATCATTGCCACATCATTTCCATGTCATTTCCACGTCAGCAAAGTCAATGGGTCAACATTTGAGGCCCATAGTGGCATTTTTGTAATTCTGCGGCTTATAATGGCAGTTTTGTAATTCTGAGTGGCATGGGTGATATGACCACGAATTAGGTCTGCATGAGAAGAAGGCAGCCGCTCATTCATCTTCAACCTCTCTTCAAAACCTCCATTTTCGTTCTCCAAGCTTCCATGGAGGTCCCCCTTGCGGTTTTTCACGTTTTTGGCTCATTTTTACCGTTTTTATGCATATTTGACAGCACCCATTGAGGGTTTTACGTTTGGAATTCGTTTTCTTGGTTGGGCAGTTCGGTTTGTGGATTTTATTGACTTGGAACAATACCCATTCATGGGGTTTTCGCATTTATATATGATAACACTGTTTTGCATTCCATTTAAGCTTTGAAATCTCAATTTTTGCTCTTAAATTGCGTTTTCAGATTTGAAGGGTTCTTGGTTCTTGGTTCTGATTTTTGTGATTTCAGTTTTGAAGTGTTTAATTACTCATTTCCATGTCTAGCTAAATTCGTGTATTGACTCCTTGATGAAAAATGCAATGAAGCTTTGAGGTTGTGCTTGTTTTGTGAAATCTGCCATTTTTTGTTCTGAATTTGTGGAATGCATGTGGTGAATCTGTCAATGCTTAATTTACAGAGTAATTGCATGTGTTTTGTTTAAGATACGTTCATGCTTAATGTATGTAGCTTGGCTGTCACGAATTTAAGGATGTGTGCATTGCTTAATTGCATAATGAAGCTAGATTGTAATTTTCGCTTAGTGAATTATTATCTAGTGGATTGAGACAAGGCAGGGTTGGTGTTAATTTGGTGGCCTATGATAAGTGAAATTGCGTTTGAATCAGGGATGTCAATACGGTTTGAGTCACTGTAGCATTTAAATTAATCTATTGATTAGCATTCTGAATCTGTCTGCCAACCCCCCTCCCCCCTGTGTTTTATTGTTGTGTTCATCTGGAAAATTGGCTTTGAATGAAAATATTGGTCGTTGGGAGACGACTTGGTTCACTTTCATGTACTGCATTTAATATGTTTTAATTTGGTGGGGTACGGCCTCTATCAAATTTGGCGCCGTTGCCGGGGACCAATCGTTTCGTTCAAAGTAAAATTTTCAGTGTGTTTGTGTTCTGTGTTTTGGTGTGTGTGTACTTCAAGTGTGGTTGAGTTGGTATATGTTCATTGTGATGTTAATGTTGTGTTAAGTTCAGTGTCTGTTTCCATTCCTGTGTGTTTCTGTTTAGTGTAGTGAATAGTGTCGCGGCGCGCATGAATAGTGTCATTTGTAGTAGTGAATAGTGTTTGAATAGTGTCCGAATCTGGCATTTAACTTCTGGATTTTTGTTTTGGTAGCTACGGAGCTTGTTTGAACTTGAAATTTTATTTCCCCACTTCTAAGACGTTGAACTTGATAGGAAAAATAGCTAGAGCAATTGGTATGGTCTGAGTTAAGAGATTCAAAAAAATTTTGGACTAATTTTAAGTGAAACTTCAAAGGACCATAACTTTTGCTCTGGTTATCAGGTTTTTATCTTCTCCCACGCGCATGAACTAACCCCTAAACGGAATCTCTGCCGGCACACTTTAGAGCAAACCACAGCCATTGACGGCCAAAAAAAGGGCCTGGAAAATCAAATTGCCGCTTGCGAAGCCGCCGTCCCGAACTAGATCGCCGCCATCGCGAGCCACCTACGCGAACACAACCAGATCGGTGTTGCGAGCCACCTCCGCTGCGACGAAACCAGAGCCAGCAGATGTCTCGCGAAACCAGGCTGCCACGACGAACCACTACACGTTGACGAAGCCACGCGTTGCAGAACCACTGCGAATCAGATCGACGACGAGGGCACTTTCTGACGCGAAATACCCATCACTGCGGCGCCGGCCACGACGCAGCCACCTGCGACGAAAAATGCTGCCTGGAGAAGACGCGAAACCAGACGCGAACACACCTACATTGCGAGAATCCTCCACCTCCGTTCCAAACAGAACCGCAGGCCACCGTGACAGAAATCGATGTCGATTGCGCCAATGCGACAGCCACCACGGTACCTGCAAAAAACCAGACCAGACAGACCCCCGCGAAGCAACTGATGAGTCATTATTTTCTTCTATTCCACTAGCCTTTGTGCACGCATTAGACAGTTGATTAGTGCTAAATTGTTCATCATTAGAGTGTTTTTCATCTGTTGGGCTTTATTGGGCCACTGTTCCGCATTTGGACTAATTTCACATTATTTGGCCTAATTTTTGTTTTTAATTATTTTTAGGTATTTGGGTGAAGCAATTTTGGAGCTTGGACATTAATATTTAGTTGAAGAAACTTTCCACATCATTGCCACATCATTTCCATGTCATTTCCACGTCAGCAAAGTCAATGGGTCAACATTTGAGGCCCATAGTGGCATTTTTGTAATTCTGCGGCTTATAATGGCAGTTTTGTAATTCTGAGTGGCATGGGTGATATGACCACGAATTAGGTCTGCATGAGAAGAAGGCAGCCGCTCATTCATCTTCAACCTCTCTTCAAAACCTCTATTTTCGTTCTCCAAGCTTCCATGGACGTCCCCCTTGCGGTTTTTCACGTTTTTGGCTCATTTTTACCGTTTTTATGCATATTTGACAGCACCCATTGAGGGTTTTACGTTTGGAATTCGTTTTCTTGGTTGGGCAGTTCGGTTTGTGGATTTTATTGACTTGGAACAATACCCATTCATGGGGTTTTCGCATTTATATATGATAACACTGTTTTGCATTCTATTTAAGCTTTGAAATCTCAATTTTTGCTCTTAAATTGCGTTTTCAGATTTGAAGGGTTCTTGGTTCTTGGTTCTGATTTTTGTGATTTCAGTTTTGAAGTGTTTAATTACTCATTTCCATGTCTAGCTAAATTCATGTATTGACTCCTTGATGAAAAATGCAATGAAGCTTTGAGGTTGTGCTTGTTTTGTGAAATCTGCCATGTTTTTGTTCTGAATTCGTGGAATGCATGTGGTGAATCTATCAATGCTTAATTTACAGAGTAATTGCATGTGTTTTGTTTAAGATACGTTCATGCTTAATGTATGTAGCTTGGCTGTCACGAATTTAAGGATGTGTGCATTGCTTAATTGCATAATGAAGCTAGATTGTAATTTTCGCTTAGTGAATTATTATCTAGTGGATTGAGACAAGGCAGGGTTGGTGTTAATTTGGTGGCCTATGATAAGTGAAATTGCGTTTGAATCAGGGATGTCAATACGGTTTTAGTCACTGTAGCATTTAAATTAATCTATTGATTAGCATTCTGAATCTGTCTGCCAACCCCCCTCCCCCTGTGTTTTATTGTTGTGTTCATCTGGAAAATTGGCTTTGAATGAAAATATTGGTCGTTGGGAGACGACTTGGTTCACTTTCATGTACTGCATTTAATATGTTTTAATTTGGGGGGGTACGGCCTCTATCAAATTTGGCGTCGTTGCCGGGGACCAATCGTTTCGTTCAAAGTAAAATTTTCAGTGTGTTTGTGTTCTGTGTTTTGGTGTGTGTAGTTCAAGTGTGGTTGAGTTGGTATATGTTCATTGTGATGTTAATGTTGTGTTAAGTTCAGTGTCTGTTTCCATTCCTGTGTGTTTCTGTTTAGTGTAGTGAATAGTGTCGCAGCGCGCATGAATAGTGTCATTTGTAGTAGTGAATAGTGTTTGAATAGTGTCCGAATCTGGCATTTAACTTCTGGATTTTTGTTTTGGTAGCTACGGAGCTTGTTTTAACTTCAAATTTTTTTTCCCCACTTCTAAGACGTTGAACTTGATAGGAAAAATAGCTAGAGCAATTGGTATGGTCTGAGTTAAGAGATTTAAAAAAATTTTGGACTGATTTTAAGTGAAAGTTCAAAGGACCATAACTTTTGCTCTGGTTATCAGGTTTTTATCTTCTCCCACGCGCATGAACTAACCCCTAAACGGAATCTCTGCCAGCACACTTTAGAGCAAACCACAGCCATTGACGGCCAAAAAAAGGGCCTGGAAAATCAAATTGCGGCTTGCGAAGCCGCCGTCCCGAACCAGATCGCCGCCGTCGCGAGCCACCTACGCGAACACAACCAGATCGGTGTTGCGAGCCACCTCCGCTGCGACGAAACCAGAGCCAGCAGATGTCTCGCGAAGCCAGGCTGCCACGACGAACCACCACACGTTGACGAAGCCACGCGTTGCAGAACCACTGCGAATCAGATCGACGACGAGGGCACTTTCTGACGCGAAATCCCCATCACTGCGGCGCCGGCCACCACGCAGCCACCTGCGACGAAAAAAGCTGCCTGGAGAAGACGCGAAACCAGACGCGAACACACCTACATTGCGAGAATCCTCCACCTCCGTTCCAAACAGAACCGCAGGCCACCGTGACAGAAATCGATGTCGATTGCGTAATGCGACAGCCACCACGGTACCTGCAAAAAACCAGACCAGACAGACCCCCGCGAAGCAACTGATGAGTCATTATTTTCTTCTATTCCACTAGCCTTTGTGCACCCATTAGACAGTTGATTAGTGCTTAATTGTTCATCATTAGAGTGTTTTTCATCTGTTGGGCTTTATTGGGCCACTCTTCCGAATTTGGACTAATTTCACATTATTTGGCCTAATTTTTGTTTTTAATTATTTTTAGGTATTTGGGTGAAGCAATTTTGGAGCTTGGACATTAATATTTAGTTGAAGAAACTTTCCACATCATTGCCACATCATTTCCATGTCTTTTCCACGTCAGCAAAGTCAATGGGTCAACATTTGAGGCCCATAGTGGCATTTTTGTAATTCTGCGGCTTATAATGGCAGTTTTGTAATTCTGAGTGGCATGGGTGATATGACCACGAATTAGGTCTGCATGAGAAGAAGGCAGCCGCTCATTCATCTTCAACCTCTCTTCAAAACCTCCATTTTCGTTCTCCAAGCTTCCATGGACGTCCCCCTTGCGGTTTTTCACGTTTTTGGCTCATTTTTACCGTTTTTATGCATATTTGACAGCACCCATTGAGGGTTTTACGTTTGGAATTCGTTTTCTTGGTTGGGCAGTTCGGTTTGTGTATTTTATTGACTTGGAACAATACCCATTCACGGGGTTTTCGCATTTATATATGATAACACTATTTTGCATTCCATTTAAGCTTTGAAATCTCAATTTTTGCTCTTAAATTGCGTTTTCAGATTTGAAGGGTTCTTGGTTCTTGGTTCTTGGTTCTGATTTTTGTGATTTCAGTTTTGAAGTGTTTAATTACTCATTTCCATGTCTAGCTAAATTCGTGTATTGACTCCTTGATGAAAAATGCAATGAAGCTTTAAGGTTGTGCTTGTTTTGTGAAATCTGCCATGTTTTTGTTCTGAATTCGTGGAATGCATGTGGTGAATCTGTCAATGCTTAATTTACAGAGTAATTGCATGTGTTTTGTTTAAGATACGTTCATGCTTAATGTATGTAGCTTGGCTGTCACGAATTTAAGGATGTGTGCATTGCTTAATTGCATAATGAAGCTAGATTGTAATTTTCGCTTAGTGAATTATTATCTAGTGGATTGAGACAAGGCAGGGTTGGTGTTAATTTGGTGGCCTATGATAAGTGAAATTGCGTTTGAATCAGGGATGTCAATACGGTTTTAGTCACTGTAGCATTTAAATTAATCTATTGATTAGCATTCTGAATCTGTCTGCCAACCCCCCTCCCCCCTGTGTTTTATTGTTGTGTTCATCTGGAAAATTGGCTTTGAATGAAAATATTGGTCGTTGGGAGACGACTTGGTTCACTTTCATGTACTGCATTTAATATGTTTTAATTTGGTGGGGTACGGCCTCTATCAAATTTGGCGCCGTTGCCGGGGACCAATCGTTTCGTTCAAAGTAAAATTTTCAGTGTGTTTGTGTTCTGTGTTTTGGTGTGTGTGTAGTTCAAGTGTGGTTGAGTTGGTATATGTTCATTGTGATGTTAATGTTGTGTTAAGTTCAGTGTCTGTTTCCATTCCTGTGTGTTTCTGTTTAGTGTAGTGAATAGTGTCGCGGCGCGCATGAATAGTGTCATTTGTAGTAGTGAATAGTGTTTGAATAGTGTCCGAATCTGGCATTTAACTTCTGGATTTTTGTTTTGGTAGCTACGGAGCTTGTTTTAACTTGAAATTTTTTTTCCCCACTTCTAAGACGTTGAACTTGATAGGAAAAATAGCTAGAGCAATTGGTATGGTCTGAGTTAAGAGATTCAAAAAAATTTTGGACTAATTTTAAGTGAAACTTCAAAGGACCATAACTTTTGCTCTGGTTATCAGGTTTTTATCTTCTCCCACGCGCATGAACTAACCCCTAAACGGAATCTCTGCCGGCACACTTTAGAGCAAACCACAGCCATTGAAGGCCAAAAAAAGGGCCTTGAAAATCAAATTGCCGCTTGCGAAGCCGCCGTCCCGAACCAGATCGCCGCCGTCGCGAGCCACCTACGCGAACACAACCAGATCGGTGTTGCGACCCACCTCCGCTGCGACGAAACCAGAGCCAGCAGATGTCTCCCGAAATCAGGCTGCCACGACGAACCACCACACGTTGACGAAGCCACGCGTTGCAGAACCACTGCGAATCAGATCGACGACGAGGGCACTTTCTGACGCGAAATCCCCATCACTGCGGCACCGGCCACCACGCAGCCACTTGCGACGAAAAAAGCTGCCTGGAGAAGACGCGAAACCAGACGCGAACACACCTACATTGCGAGAATCCTCCACCTCCGTTCCAAACAGAACCGCAGGCCACCGTGACAGAAATCGATGTCGATTGCGCCAATGCGACATCCACCACGGTACCTGCAAAAAACCAGACCAGACAGACCCCCGCGAAGCAACTGATGAGTCATTATTTTCTTCTATTCCACTAGCCTTTGTGCACCCATTAGACAGTTGATTAGTGCTTAATTGTTCATCATTAGAGTGTTTTTCATCTGTTGGGCTTTATTGGGCCACTGTTCCGAATTTGGACTAATTTCACATTATTTGGCCTAATTTTTGTTTTTAATTATTTTTAGGTATTTGGGTGAAGCAATTTTGGAGCTTGGAAATTAATATTTAGTTGAAGAAACTTTCCACATCATTGCCATATCATTTCCATGTCATTTCCACGTCAGCAAAGTCAATGGGTCAACATTTGAGGCCCATAGTGGCATTTTTGTAATTCTGCGGCTTATAATGGCAGTTTTGTAATTCTGAGTGGCATGGGTGATATGACCACGAATTAGGTCTGCATGAGATGAAGGCAGCCGCTCATTCATCTTCAACCTCTCTTCAAAACCTCCATTTTTGTTCTCCAAGCTTCCATGGACGTCCCCCTTGCGGTTTTTCACGTTTTTGGCTCATTTTTACCATTTTTATGCATATTTGACAGCACCCATTGAGGGTTTTACGTTTGGAATTCGTTTTCTTGGTTGGGCAGTTCGGTTTGTGGATTTTATTGACTTGGAACAATACACATTCACGGGGTTTTCGCATTTATATATGATAACACTGTTTTGCATTCCATTTAAGCTTTGAAATCTCAATTTTTGCTCTTAAATTGCGTTTTCAGATTTGAAGGGTTCTTGGTTCTTGGTTCTTGGTTCTGATTTTTGTGATTTCAGTTTTGAAGTGTTTAATTACTCATTTCCATGTCTAGCTAAATTCGTGTATTGACTCCTTGATGAAAAATGCAATGAAGCTTTGAGGTTGTGCTTGTTTTGTGAAATCTGCCATGTTTTTGTTCTGAATTCGTGGAATGCATGTGGTGAATCTGTCAATGCTTAATTTACAGAGTAATTGCATGTGTTTTGTTTAAGATACATTCATGCTTAATGTATGTAGCTTGGCTGTCACGAATTTAAGGATGTGTGCATTGCTTAATTGCATAATGAAGCTAGATTGTAATTTTCGCTTAGTGAATTATTATCTAGTGGATTGAGACAAGGCAGGGTTGGTGTTAATTTGGTGGCCTATGATAAGTGAAATTGCGTTTGAATCAGGGATGTCAATACGGTTTTAGTCACTGTAGCATTTAAATTAATCTATTGATTAGCATTCTGAATCTGTCTGCCAACCCCCCTCCCCCCTGTGTTTTATTGTTGTGTTCATCTGGAAAATTGGCTTTGAATGAAAATATTGGTCGTTGGGAGACGACTTGGTTTACTTTCATGTACTGCATTTAATATGTTTTAATTTGGTGGGGTACGACCTCTATCAAATTTGGCGCCGTTGCCGGGGACCAATCGTTTCGTTCAAAGTAAAATTTTCAGTGTGTTTGTGTTCTGTGTTTTGGTGTGTGTGTAGTTCAAGTGTGGTTGAGTTGGTATATGTTCATTGTGATGTTAATGTTGTGTTAAGTTCAGTGTCTGTTTCCATTCCTGTGTGTTTCTGTTTAGTGTAGTGAATAGTGTCGCGGCGCGCATGAATAGTGTCATTTGTAGTAGTGAATAGTGTTTGAATAGTGTCCGAATCTGGCATTTAACTTCTGGATTTTTGTTTTGGTAGCTACGGAGCTTGTTGTAACTTGAAATTTTTTTTCCCCACTTCTAAGACGTTGAACTTGATAGGAAAAATAGCTAGAGCAATTGGTATGGTCTGAGTTAAGAGATTCAAAAAAATTTTGGACTAATTTTAAGTGAAACTTCAAAGGACCATAACTTTTGCTCTGGTTATCAGGTTTTTATCTTCTCCCACGCGCATGAACTAACCCCTAAACGGAATCTCTGCCGGCACACTTTAGAGCAAACCACAGCCATTGAAGGCCAAAAAAAGGGCCTTGAAAATCAAATTGCCGCTTGCGAAGCCGCCGTCCCGAACCAGATCGCCGCCGTCGCGAGCCACCTACGCGAACACAACCAGATCGGTGTTGCGACCCACCTCCGCTGCGACGAAACCAGAGCCAGCAGATGTCTCCCGAAATCAGGCTGCCACGACGAACCACCACACGTTGACGAAGCCACGCGTTGCAGAACCACTGCGAATCAGATCGACGACGAGGGCACTTTCTGACGCGAAATCCCCATCACTGCGGCACCGGCCACCACGCAGCCACTTGCGACGAAAAAAGCTGCCTGGAGAAGACGCGAAACCAGACGCGAACACACCTACATTGCGAGAATCCTCCACCTCCGTTCCAAACAGAACCGCAGGCCACCGTGACAGAAATCGATGTCGATTGCGCCAATGCGACATCCACCACGGTACCTGCAAAAAACCAGACCAGACAGACCCCCGCGAAGCAACTGATGAGTCATTATTTTCTTCTATTCCACTAGCCTTTGTGCACCCATTAGACAGTTGATTAGTGCTTAATTGTTCATCATTAGAGTGTTTTTCATCTGTTGGGCTTTATTGGGCCACTGTTCCGAATTTGGACTAATTTCACATTATTTGGCCTAATTTTTGTTTTAATTATTTTTAGGTATTTGGGTGAAGCAATTTTGGAGCTTGGACATTAATATTTAGTTGAAGAAACTTTCCACATCATTGCCACATCATTTCCATGTCATTTCCACGTCAGCAAAGTCAATGGGTCAACATTTGAGGCCCATAGTGGCATTTTTGTAATTCTGCGGCTTATAATGGCAGTTTTGTAATTCTGAGTGGCATGGGTGATATGACCACGAATTAGGTCTGCATGAGAAGAAGGCAGCCGCTCATTCATCTTCAACCTCTCTTCAAAACCTCCATTTTCGTTCTCCAAGCTTCCATGGACGTCCCCCTTGCGGTTTTTCACGTTTTTGGCTCATTTTTACCATTTTTATGCATATTTGACAGCACCCATTGAGGGTTTTACGTTTGGAATTCGTTTTCTTGGTTGGGCAGTTCGGTTTGTGGATTTTATTGACTTGGAACAATACACATTCACGGGGTTTTCGCATTTATATATGATAACACTGTTTTGCATTCCATTTAAGCTTTGAAATCTCAATTTTTGCTCTTAAATTGCGTTTTCAGATTTGAAGGGTTCTTGGTTCTTGGTTCTTGGTTCTGATTTTTGTGATTTCAGTTTTGAAGTGTTTAATTACTCATTTCCATGTCTAGCTAAATTCGTGTATTGACTCCTTGATGAAAAATGCAATGAAGCTTTGAGGTTGTGCTTGTTTTGTGAAATCTGCCATGTTTTTGTTCTGAATTCGTGGAATGCATGTGGTGAATCTGTCAATGCTTAATTTACAGAGTAATTGCATGTGTTTTGTTTAAGATACATTCATGCTTAATGTATGTAGCTTGGCTGTCACGAATTTAAGGATGTGTGCATTGCTTAATTGCATAATGAAGCTAGATTGTAATTTTCGCTTAGTGAATTATTATCTAGTGGATTGAGACAAGGCAGGGTTGGTGTTAATTTGGTGGCCTATGATAAGTGAAATTGCGTTTGAATCAGGGATGTCAATACGGTTTTAGTCACTGTAGCATTTAAATTAATCTATTGATTAGCATTCTGAATCTGTCTGCCAACACCCCTCCCCCCTGTGTTTTATTGTTGTGTTCATCTGGAAAATTGGCTTTGAATGAAAATATTGGTCGTTGGGAGACGACTTGGTTTACTTTCATGTACTGCATTTAATATGTTTTAATTTGGTGGGGTACGGCCTCTATCAAATTTGGCGCCGTTGCCGGGGACCAATCGTTTCGTTCAAAGTAAAATTTTCAGTGTGTTTGTGTTCTGTGTTTTGGTGTGTGTGTAGTTCAAGTGTGGTTGAGTTGGTATATGTTCATTGTGATGTTAATGTTGTGTTAAGTTCAGTGTCTGTTTCCATTCCTGTGTGTTTCTGTTTAGTGTAGTGAATAGTGTCGCGGCGCGCACGAATAGTGTCATTTGTAGTAGTGAATAGTGTTTGAATAGTGTCTGAATCTGGCATTTAACTTCTGGATTTTTGTTTTGGTAGCTACGGAGCTTGTTTTAACTTGAAATTTTTTTCCCCACTTCTAAGACGTTGAACTTGATAGGAAAAATAGCTAGAGAAATTGGTATGGTCTTAGTTAAGAGATTCAAAAAAAATTTGGACTGATTTTAAGTGAAACTTCAAAGGACCATAACTTTTGCTCTGGTTATCAAGTTTTTATCTTCTCCCACGCGCATGAACTAACCCCTAAACGGAATCTCTGCCGGCACACTTTAGAGCAAACCACAGCCATTGAAGGCCAAAAAAGGGCCTGGAAAATCAAATTGCCGCTTGCGAAGCCGCCGTCCCGAACCAGATCGCCGCCGTCGCGAGCCACCTACGCGAACACAACCAGATCGGTGTTGCGAGCCACCTCCGCTGCGACGAAACCAGAGCCAGCAGATGTCTCGCGAAACCAGGCTGCCACGACGAACCACCACACGTTGACGAAGCCACGCGTTGCAGAACCATTGCGAATCAGATCGACGACGAGGGCACTTTCTGACGCGAAATCCCCATCACTGCGGCGCCGGCCACCACGCAGCCACCTGCGACGAAAAAAGCTGCCTGGAGAAGACGCGAAACCAGACGCGAACACACCTACATTGCGAGAATCCTCCACCTCCGTTCCAAACAGAACCGCAGGCCACCGTGACAGAAATCGATGCCGATTGCGCCAATGCGACAGCCACCACGGTACCTGCAAAAAACCAGACCAGACAGACCCCCGCGAAGCAACTGATGAGTCATTATTTTCTTCTATTCCACTAGCCTTTGTGCACCCATTAGACAGTTGATTAGTGCTTAATTGTTCATCATTAGAGTGTTTTTCATCTGTTGGGCTTTATTGGGCCACTGTTCCGAATTTGGACTAATTTCACATTATTTGGCCTAATTTTTGTTTTAATTATTTTTAGGTATTTGGGTGAAGCAATTTTGGAGCTTGGACATTAATATTTAGTTGAAGAAACTTTCCACATCATTGCCACATCATTTCCATGTCATTTCCACGTCAGCAAAGTCAATGGGTCAACATTTGAGGCCCATAGTGGCATTTTTGTAATTCTGCGGCTTATAATGGCAGTTTTGTAATTCTGAGTGGCATGGGTGATATGACCACGAATTAGGTCTGCATGAGAAGAAGGCAGCCGCTCATTCATCTTCAACCTCTCTTCAAAACCTCCATTTTCGTTCTCCAAGCTTCCATGGACGTCCCCCTTGCGGTTTTTCACGTTTTTGGCTCATTTTTACCGTTTTTATGCATATTTGACAGCACCCATTGAGGGTTTTACGTTTGGAATTCGTTTTCTTGGTTGGGCAGTTCGGTTTGTGGCTTTTATTGACTTGGAACAATAACCATTCACGGGGTTTTCGCATTTATATATGATAACACTGTTTTGCATTCCATTTAAGCTTTGAAATCTCAATTTTTGCTCTTAAATTGCATTTTCAGATTTGAAGGGTTCTTGGTTCTTAGTTCTTGGTTCTGATTTTTGTGATTTCAGTTTTGAAGTGTTTAATTACTCATTTCCATGTCTAGCTAAATTCGTGTATTGACTCCTTGATGAAAAATGCAATGAAGCTTTGAGGTTGTGCTTGTTTTGTGAAATCTGCCATGTTTTTGTTCTGAATTTGTGGAATGCATGTGGTGAATCTGTCAATGCTTAATTTACAGAGTAATTGCATGTGTTTTGTTTAAGATACGTTCATGCTTAATGTATGTAGCTTGGCTGTCACGAATTTAAGGATGTGTGCATTGCTTAATTGCATAATGAAGCTAGATTGTAATTTTCGCTTAGTGAATTATTATCTAGTGGATTGAGACAAGGCAGGGTTGGTGTTAATTCGGTGGCCTATGATAAGTGAAATTGCGTTTGAATCAGGGATGTTAGTACGGTTTTAGTCACTGTAGCATTTAAATTAATCTATTGATTAACATTCTGAATCTGTCTGCCAACCCCCCTCCCCCCTGTGTTTTATTGTTGTGTTCATCTGGAAAATTGGCTTTGAATGAAAATATTGGTCGTTGGGAGACGACTTGGTTCACTTTCATGTACTGCATTTAATATGATTTAATTTGGTGGGGTACGGCCTCTATCAAATTTGGCGCCGTTGTCGGGGACCAATCGTTTCGTTCAAAGTAAAATTTTCAGTGTGTTTGTGTTCTGTGTTTTGGTGTGTGTGTAGTTCAAGTGTGGTTGAGTTGGTATATGTTCATTGTGATGTTAATGTTGTGTTAAGTTCAGTGTCTGTTTCCATTCCTGTGTGTTTCTGTTTAGTGTAGTGAATAGTGTCGCGGCGCGCATGAATAATGTCATTTGTAGTAGTGAATAGTGTTTGAATAGTGTCCGAATCTGGCATTTAACTTCTGGATTTTTGTTTTGGTAGCTACGGAGCTTGTTTTAACTTGAAATTATTTTTCCCCACTTCTAAGACGTTGAACTTGATAGGAAAAATAGCTAGAGCAATTGGTATGGTCTGAGTTAAGAGATTCAAAAAAATTTTGGACTGATTTTAAGTGAAACTTCAAAGGACCATAACTTTTGCTCTGGTTATCAGGTTTTTATCTTCTCCCACGCGCATGAACTAACCCCTAAACGGAATCTCTGCCGGCACACTTTAGAACAAACCGCACCCATTGACGGCCAAAAAAAGGGCCTGGAAAATCAAATTGCGGCTTGCGAAGCCGCCGTCCCGAACCAGATCGCCGCCGTCGCGAGCCACCTACGCGAACACAACCAGATCGGTGTTGCGAGCCACCTCCGCTGCGACGAAACCAGAGCCAGCAGATGTCTCGCGAAGCCAGGCTGCCACGACGAACCACCACACGTTGACGAAGCCACGCGTTGCAGAACCACTGCGAATCAGATCGACGACGAGGGCACTTTCTGACGCGAAATCCCCATCACTGCGGCGCCGGCCACCACGCAGCCACCTGCGACGAAAAAAGCTGCCTGGAGAAGACGCGAAACCAGACGCGAACACACCTACATTGCGAGAATCCTCCACCTCCGTTCCAAACAGAACCGCAGGCCACCGTGACAGAAATCGATGTCGATTGCGCCAATGCGACAGCCACCACGGTACCTGCAAAAAACCAGACCAGACAGACCCCCGCGAAGCAACTGATGAGTCATTATTTTCTTCTATTCCACTAGCCTTTGTGCACCCATTAGACAGTTGATTAGTGCTTAATTGTTCATCATTAGAGTGTTTTTCATCTGTTGGGCTTTATTGGGCCACTGTTCCGAATTTGGACTAATTTCACATTATTTGGCCTAATTTTTGTTTTTAATTATTTTTAGGTATTTGGGTGAAGCAATTTTGGAGCTTGGACATTAATATTTAGTTGAAAAAACTTTCCACATCATTGCCACATCATTTCCATGTCT
Organism: Vigna unguiculata; assembly: GCF_037176805.1. Taxonomy (NCBI): domain Eukaryota; kingdom Viridiplantae; phylum Streptophyta; class Magnoliopsida; order Fabales; family Fabaceae; genus Vigna; species Vigna unguiculata. The sequence continues at coordinate 36,159,153 of NC_140792.1, read as the reverse complement.
TTTCCACGTCAGCAAAGTCAATGGGTCAACATTTGAGGACCATAGTGGCATTTTTGTAATTCTGCGGCTTATAATGGCAGTTTTGTAATTCTGAGTGGCATGGGTGATATTACCACGAATTAGGTCTGCATGAGAAGAAGGCAGCCGCTCATTCATCTTCAACCTCTCTTCAAAACCTCCATTTTCGTTCTCCAAGCTTCCATGGACGTCCCCCTTGCGGTTTTTCACGTTTTTGGCTCATTTTTACCGTTTTTATGCATATTTGACAGCACCCATTGAGGGTTTTACGTTTGGAATTCGTTTTCTTGGTTGGGCAGTTCGGTTTGTGGATTTTATTGACTTGGAACAATACCCATTCATGGGGTTTTCGCATTTATATATGATAACACTGTTTTGCATTCCATTTAAGCTTTGAAATCTCAATTTTTGCTCTTAAATTGCGTTTTCAGATTTGAAGGGTTCTTGGTTCTTGGTTCTTGGTTCTGATTTTTGTGATTTCAGTTTTGAAGTGTTTAATTACTCATTTCCATGTCTAGCTAAATTCGTGTATTGACTCCTTGATGAAAAATGCAATGAAGCTTTGAGGTTGTGCTTGTTTTGTGAAATCTGCCATGTTTTTGTTCTGAATTCGTGGAATGCATGTGGTGAATCTGTCAATGCTTAATTTACAGAGTAATTGCATGTGTTTTGTTTAAGATACGTTCATGCTTAATGTATGTAGCTTGGCTGTCACGAATTTAAGGATGTGTGCATTGCTTAATTGCATAATGAAGCTAGATTGTAATTTTCGCTTAGTGAATTATTATCTAGTGGATTGAGACAAGGCAGGGTTGGTGTTAATTTGGTGGCCTATGATAAGTGAAATTGCGTTTGAATCAGGGGTGTCAATACGGTTTTAGTCACTGTAGCATTTCAATTAATCTATTGATTAGCATTCTGAATCTGTCTGCCAACCCCCCTCCCCCCTGTGTTTTATTGTTGTGTTCATCTGGAAAATTGGCTTTGAATGAAAATATTGGTCGTTGGGAGACGACTTGGTTCACTTTCATGTACTGCATTTAATATGTTTTAATTTGGTGGGGTACGGCCTCTATCAAATTTGGCGCCGTTGCCGGGCACCAATCGTTTCGTTCAAAGTAAAATATTCAGTGTGTTTGTGTTCTTTGTTTTGGTGTGTGTGTAGTTCAAGTGTGGTTGAGTTGGTATATGTTCATTGTGATGTTAATGTTGTGTTAAGTTCAGTGTCTGTTTCCATTCCTGTGTGTTTCTGTTTAGTGTAGTGAATAGTGTCGCGGCGCGCATGAATAGTGTCATTTGTAGGAGTGAATAGTGTTTGAATAGTGTCCGAATCTGGCATTTAACTTCTGGATTTTTGTTTTGGTAGCTACGGAGCTTGTTTTAACTTGAAATTTTTTTTCCCCACTTCTAAGACGTTGAACTTGATAGGAAAAATAGCTAGAGCAATTGGTATGGTCTGAGTTTAGAGATTCAAAAAAAATTTGGACTAATTTTAAGTGAAACTTCAAAGGACCATAACTTTTGCTCTGGTTATCAGGTTTTTATCTTCTCCCACGCGCATGAACTAACCCCTAAACGGAATCTCTGCCGGCACACTTTAGAGCAAACCACAGCCATTGACGGCCAAAAAAAGGGCCTGGAAAATCAAATTGCCGCTTGCGAAGCCACCGTCCCGAACCAGATCGCCGCCGTCGCGAGCCACCTACGCGAACACAACCAGATCGGTGTTGCGAGCCACCTCCGCTGTGACGAAACCAGAGCCAGCAGATTTCTCGCGAAACCAGGCTGCCACGACGAACCACCACACGTTGACGAAGCCACGCGTTGCAGAACCATTGCGAATCAGATCGACGACGAGGGCACTTTCTGACGCGAAATCCCCATCACTGCGGCGCCGGCCACCACGCAGCCACCTGCGACGAAAAAAGCTGCCTGGAGAAGACGCGAAACCAGACGCGAACACACCTACATTGCGAGAATCCTCCACCTCCGTTCCAAACAGAACCGCAGGCCACCGTGACAGAAATCGATGTCGATTGCGCCAATGCGACAGCCACCACGGTACCTGCAAAAAACCAGACCAGACAGACCCCCGCGAAGCAACTGATGAGTCATTATTTTCTTCTATTCCACTAGCCTTTGTGCACCCATTAGACAGTTGATTAGTGCTTAATTGTTCATCATTAGAGTGTTTTTCATCTGTTGGGCTTTATTGGGCCACTGTTCCGAATTTGGACTAATTTCACATTATTTGGCCTAATTTTTGTTTTAATTATTTTTAGGTATTTGGGTGAAGCAATTTTGGAGCTTCGACATTAATATTTAGTTGAAGAAACTTTCCACATCATTGCCACATCATTTCCACGTCAGCAAAGTCAATGGGTCAACATTTGAGGCCCATAGTGGCATTTTTGTAATTCTGCGGCTTATAATGGCAGTTTTGTAATTCTGAGTGGCATGGGTGATATGACCACGAATTAGGTCTGCATGAGAAGAAGGCAGCCGCTCATTCATCTTCAACCTCTCTTCAAAACCTCCATTTTCGTTCTCCAAGCTTCCATGGACGTCCCCCTTGCGGTTTTTCACGTTTTTGGCTCATTTTTACCGTTTTTATGCATATTTGACAACACCCATTGAGGGTTTTACGTTTGGAATTCGTTTTCTTAGTTGGGCAGTTCGGTTTGTGGATTTTATTGACTTGGAACAATACCCATTCATGGGGTTTTCGCATTTATATATGATAACACTGTTTTGCATTCCATTTAAGCTTTGAAATCTCAATTTTTGCTCTTAAATTGCGTTTTCAGATTTGAAGGGTTCTTGGTTCTTGGTTCTGATTTTTGTGATTTCAGTTTTGAAGTGTTTAATTACTCATTTCCATGTCTAGCTAAATTCGTGTATTGACTCCTTGATGAAAAATGCAATGAAGCTTTGAGGTTGTGCTTGTTTTGTGAAATCTGCCATGTTTTTGTTCTGAATTCGTGGAATGCATGTTGTGAATCTGTCAATGCTTAATTTACAGAGTAATTGCATGTGTTTTGTTTAAGATACGTTCATGCTTAATGTATGTAGCTTGGCTGTCACGAATTTAAGGATGTGTGCATTGCTTAATTGCATAATGAAGCTAGATTGTAATTTTCGCTTAGTGAATTATTATCTAGTGGATTGAGACAAGGCAGGGTTGGTGTTAATTTGGTGGCCTATGATAAGTGAAATTGCGTTTGAATCAGGGATGTCAGTACGGTTTTAGTCACTGTAGCATTTAAATTAATCTATTGATTAGCATTCTGAATCTGTCTGCCAACCCCCCTCCCCCCTGTGTTTTATTGTTGTGTTCATCTGGTAAATTGGCTTTGAATGAAAATATTGGTCGTTGGGAGACGACTTGGTTCACTTTCATGTACTGCATTTAATATGATTTAATTTGGTGGGGTACGGCCTCTATCAAATTTGGCGCCGTTGTCGGGGACCAATCGTTTCGTTCAAAGTAAAATTTTCAGTGTGTTTGTGTTCTGTGTTTTGGTGTGTGTGTAGTTCAAGTGTGGTTGAGTTGGTATATGTTCATTGTGATGTTAATGTTGTGTTAAGTTCAGTGTCTGTTTCCATTCCTGTGTGTTTCTGTTTAGTGTAGTGAATAGTGTCGCGGCGCGCATGAATAGTGTCATTTGTAGTAGTGAATAGTGTTTGAATAGTGTCCGAATCTGGCATTTAACTTCTGGATTTTTGTTTTGGTAGCTACGGAGCTTGTTTTAACTTGAAATTCTTTTTCCCCACTTCTAAGACGTTGAACTTGATAGGAAAAATAGCTAGAGCAATTGGTATGGTCTGAGTTAAGAGATTCAAAAAAATTTTGGACTGATTTTAAGTGAAACTTCAAAGGACCATAACTTTTGCTCTGGTTATCAGGTTCTTATCTTCTCCCACGCGCATGAACTAACCCCTAAACGGAATCTCTGCCGGCACACTTTAGAACAAACCGCACCCATTGACGGCCAAAAAAAGGGCCTGGAAAATCAAATTGCCGCTTGCGAAGCCGCCGTCCCGAACCAGATCGCCGCCGTCGCGAGCCACCTACGCGAACACAACCAGATCGGTGTTGCGAGCCACCTCCGCTGTGACGAAACCAGAGCCAGCAGATGTTTAGCGAAACCAGGCTGCCACGACGAACCACCACACGTTGACGAAGCCACGCGTTGCAGAACCACTGCGAATCAGATCGACGACGAGGGCACTTTCTGACGCGAAATCCCCATCACTGCGGCGCCGGCCACCACGCAGCCACCTGCGACGAAAAAAGCTGCCTGGAGAAGACGCGAAACCAGACGCGAACACACCTACATTGCGAGAATCCTCCACCTTCGTTCCAAACAGAACCGCAGGCCACCGTGACAGAAATCGATGTCGATTGCGCCAATGCGACAGCCACCACGGTACCTGCAAAAAACCAGACCAGACAGACCCCCGCGAAGCAACTGATGAGTCATTATTTTATTCTATTCCACTAGCCTTTGTGCACCCATTAGACAGTTGATTAGTGCTTAATTGTTCATCATTAGAGTGTTTTTCATCTGTTGGGCTTTATTGGGCCACTGTTCCGAATTTGGACTAATTTCACATTATTTGGCGTAATTTTTGTTTTTAATTATTTTTAGGTATTTGGGTGAAGCAATTTTGGAGCTTGGACATTAATATTTAGTTGAAGAAACTTTCCACATCATTGCCACATCATTTCCATGTCTTTTCCACGTCAGCAAAGTCAATGGGTCAGCATTTGAGGACCATAGTGGCATTTTTGTAATTCTGCGGCTTATAATGGCAGTTTTGTAATTCTGAGTGGCATGGGTGATATGACCACGAATTAGGTCTGCATGAGAAGAAGGCAGCCACTCATTCATCTTCAACCTCTCTTCAAAACCTCCATTTTCGTTCTCCAAGCTTCCATGGACGTCCCCCTTGCGGTTTTTCACGTTTTTGGCTCATTTTTACCGTTTTTATGCATATTTGACAGCACCCATTGAGGGTTTTACGTTTGGAATTCGTTTTCTTGGTTGGGTAGTTCGGTTTGTGGATTTTATTGACTTGGAACAATACCCATTCATGGGGTTTTCGCATTTATATATGATAACACTGTTTTGCATTCCATATAAACTTTGAAATCTCAATTTTTGCTCTTAAATTGCGTTTTCAGATTTGAAGGGTTCTTGGTTCTTGGTTCTTGGTTCTGATTTTTGTGATTTCAGTTTTGAAGTGTTTAATTACTCATTTCCATGTCTAGCTAAATTCGTGTATTGACTCCTTGATGAAAAATGCAATGAAGCTTTGAGGTTGTGCTTGTTTTGTGAAATCTGCCATGTTTTTGTTCTGAATTCGTGGAATGCATGTGGTGAATCTGTCAATGCTTAATTTACAGAGTAATTGCATGTGTTTTGTTTAAGATACGTTCATGCTTAATGTATGTAGCTTGGCTGTCACGAATTTAAGGATGTGTGCATTGCTTAATTGCATAATGAAGCTAGATTGTAATTTTCGCTTAGTGAATTATTATCTAGTGGATTGAGACAAGGCAGGGTTGGTGTTAATTTGGTGGCCTATGATAAGTGAAATTGCGTTTGAATCAGGGGTGTCAATACGGTTTTAGTCACTGTAGCATTTCGATTAATCTATTGATTAGCATTCTGAATCTGTCTGCCAACCCCCTCCCCCCTGTGTTTTATTGTTGTGTTCATCTGGAAAATTGGCTTTGAATGAAAATATTGGTCGTTGGGAGACGACTTGGTTCACTTTCATGTACTGCATTTAATATGTTTTAATTTGGTGGGGTACGGCCTCTATCAAATTTGGCGCCGTTGCCGGGCACCAATCGTTTCGTTCAAAGTAAAATATTCAGTGTGTTTGTGTTCTGTGTTTTGGTGTGTGTGTAGTTCAAGTGTGGTTGAGTTGGTATATGTTCATTGTGATGTTAATGTTGTGTTAAGTTCAGTGTCTGTTTCCATTCCTGTGTGTTTCTGTTTAGTGTAGTGAATAGTGTCGCGGCGCGCATGAATATTGTCATTTGTAGTAGTGAATAGTGTTTGAATAGTGTCCGAATCTGGCATTTAACTTCTGGATTTTTGTTTTGGTAGCTACGGAGCTTGTTTTAACTTGAAATTTTTTTTCCCCACTTCTAAGACGTTGAACTTGATAGGAAAAATAGCTAGAGCAATTGGTATGGTCTGAGTTAAGAGATTCAAAAAAATTTTGGACTGATTTTAAGTGAAACTTCAAAGGAGCATAACTTTTGCTCTGGTTATCAGGTTTTTATCTTCTCCCACGCGCATGAACTAACCCCTAAACGGAATCTCTGCCGGCACACTTTAGAGCAAACCACAGCCATTGACGGCCAAAAAAAGGGCCTGGAAAATCAAATTGCCGCTTGCGAAGCCGCCATCCCAAACCAGATCGCCGCCGTCGTGAGCCACCTACGCGAACACAACCAGATCGGTGTTGCGAGCCACCTCCGCTGCGACGAAACCAGAGCCAGCAGATTTCTCGCGAAACCAGGCTGCCACGACGAACCACCACACGTTGACGAAGCCACGCGTTGCAGAACCACTGCGAATCAGATCGACGACGAGGGCACTTTCTGACGCAAAATCCCCATCACTGCGGCGCCGGCCACCACGCAGCCACCTGCGACGAAAAAAGCTGCCTGGAGAAGACGCGAAACCAGACGCGAACACACCTACATTGCGAGAATCCTCCTCCTCGGTTCGAAACAGAACCGCAGGCCACCGTGACAGAAATCGATGTCGATTGCGCCAATGCGACAGCCACCACGGTACCTGCAAAAAACCAGACCAGACAGACCCCCGCGAAGCAACTGATGAGTCATTATTTTCTTTTATTCCACTAGCCTTTGTGCACCCATTAGACAGTTGATTAGTGCTTAATTGTTCATCATTAGAGTGTTTTTCATCTGTTGGGCTTTATTGGGCCACTGTTCCGAATTTGGACTAATTTCACATTATTTGGCCTAATTTTTGTTTTTAATTATTTTTAGGTATTTGGGTGAAGCAATTTTGGAGCTTGGACATTAATATTTAGTTGAAGAAACTTTCCACATCATTGCCACATCATTTCCATGTCATTTCCACGTCAGCAAAGTCAATGGGTCAACATTTGAGGCCCATAGTGGCATTTTTGTAATTCTGCGGCTTATAATGGCAGTTTTGTAATTCTGAGTGGCATGGGTGATATGACCACGAATTAGGTCTGCATGAGAAGAAGGCAGCCACTCATTCATCTTCAACCTCTCTTCAAAACCTCCATTTTCTTTCTCCAAGCTTCCATGGACGTCCCCCTTGCGGTGTTTCACGTTTTTGGCTCATTTTTACCGTTTTTATGCATATTTGACAGCACCCATTGAGGGTTTTACGTTTGGAATTCGTTTTCTTGGTTGGGCAGTTCGGTTTGTGGATTTTATTGACTTGGAACAATACCCATTCATGGGGTTTTCGCATTTATATATGATAACACTGTTTTGCATTCCATTTAAGCTTTGAAATCTCAATTTTTGCTCTTAAATTGCGTTTTCAGATTTGAAGGGTTCTTGGTTCTTGGTTCTTGGTTCTGATTTTTGTGATTTCAGTTTTGAAGCATTTAATTACTCATTTCCATGTCTAGCTAAATTCGTGTATTGACTCCTTGATGAAAAATGCAATGAAGCTTTGAGGTTGTGCTTGTTTTGTGAAATCTGCCATGTTTTTGTTCTGAATTCGTGGAATGCATGTGGTGAATCTGTCAATGCTTAATTTACAGAGTAATTGCATGTGTTTTGTTTAAGATACGTTCATGCTTAATGTATGTAGCTTGGCTGTCACGAATTTAAGGATGTGTGCATTGCTTAATTGCATAATGAAGCTAGATTGTAATTTTCGCTTAGTGAATTATTATCTAGTGGATTGAGACAAGGCAGGGTTGGTGTTAAATTGGTGGCCTATGATAAGTGAAATTGCGTTTGAATCAGGGATGTCAATACGGTTTTAGTCACTGTAGCATTTAAATTAATCTATTGATTAGCATTCTGAATCTGTCTGCCAACCCCCCTCCCCCCTGTGTTTTATTGTTGTGTTCATCTGGAAAATTGGCTTTGAATGAAAATATTGGTCGTTGGGAGACGACTTGGTTCACTTTCATGTACTGCATTTAATATGTTTTAATTTGGTGGGGTACGGCCTCTATCAAATTTGGCGCCGTTGCCGGGGACCAATCGTTTCGTTCAAAGTAAAATATTCAGTGTGTTTGTGTTCTGTGTTTTGGTGTGTGTGTAGTTCAAGTGTGGTTGAGTTGGTATATGTTCATTGTGATGTTAATGTTGTGTTAAGTTGAGTGTTTGTTTCCATTCCTGTGTGTTTCTGTTTAGTGTAGTGAATAGTGTCGCGGCGCGCATGAATAGTGTCATTTGTAGTAGTGAATAGTGTTTGAATAGTGTCCGAATCTGGCATTTAACTTCTGGATTTTTGTTTTGGTAGCTACGGAGCTTGCTTTAACTTGAAATTTTTTTTCCCCACTTCTAAGACGTTGAACTTGATAGGAAAAATAGCTAGAGCAATTGGTATGGTCTGAGTTAAGAGATTCAAAAAAATTTTGGACTGATTTTAAGTGAAACTTCAAAGGACCATAACTTTTGCTCTGGTTATCAGGTTTTTATCTTCTCCCACGCGCATGAACTAACCCCTAAACGGAATCTCTGCCGGCACACTTTAGAGCAAACCACAGCCATTGACGGCCAAAAAAAGGGCCTGGAAAATCAAATTGCCGCTTGCAAAGCCGCCGTCCCGAACCAGATCGCCGCCGTCGCGAGCCACCTACGCGAACACAACCAGATCGGTGTTGCAAGCCACCTCCGCTGCGACGAAACCAGAGCCAGCAGATTTCTCGCGAAACCAGGCTGCCACGACGAACCACCACACGTTGACGAAGCCACGCGTTGCAGAACCACTGCGAATCAGATCGACGACGAGGGCACTTTCTGACGCCAAATCCCCATCACTGCGGCGCCGGCCACCACGCAGCCACCTGCGACGAAAAAAGCTGCCTGGAGAAGACCCGAAACCAGACGCGAACACACCTACATTGCGAGAATCCTCCTCCTCGGTTCGAAACAGAACCGTAGGCCACTGTGACAGAAATCGATGTCGATTGCGCCAATACGACAGCCACCACGGTACCTGCAAAAAACCAGACCAGACAGACCCCCGCGAAGCAACTGATGAGTCATTATTTTCTTTTATTCCACTAGCCTTTGTGCACCCATTAGACAGTTGATTAGTGCTTAATTGTTCATCATTAGAGTGTTTTTCATCTGTTGGGCTTTATTGGGCCACTGTTCCGAATTTGGACTAATTTCACATTATTTGGCCTAATTTTTGTTTTTAATTATTTTTAGGTATTTGGGTGAAGCAATTTTGGAGCTTGGACATTAATATTTAGTTGAAGAAACTTTCCACATCATTGCCACATCATTTCCATGTCATTTCCACGTCAGCAAAGTCAATGGGTCAACATTTGAGGCCCATAGTGGCATTTTTGTAATTCTGCGGCTTATAATGGCAGTTTTGTAATTCTGAGTGGCATGGGTGATATGACCACGAATTAGGTCTGCATGAGAAGAAGGCAGCCACTCATTCATCTTCAACCTCTCTTCAAAACCTCCATTTTCGTTCTCCAAGCTTCCATGGACGTCCCCCTTGCGGTTTTTCACGTTTTTGGCTCATTTTTACCGTTTTTATGCATATTTGACAGCACCCATTGAGGGTTTTACGTTTGGAATTCGTTTTCTTGGTTGGGCAGTTCGGTTTGTGGATTTTATTGACTTGGAACAATACCCATTCATGGGGTTTTCGCATTTATATATGATAACATTGTTTTGCATTCCATTTAAGCTTTGAAATCTCAATTTTTTCTCTTAAATTGCGTTTTCAGATTTGAAGGGTTCTTGGTTCTTGGTTATGATTTTTGTGATTTCAGTTTTGAAGTGTTTAATTACTCATTTCCATGTCTAGCTAAATTCGTGTATTGACTCCTTGATTAAAAATGCAATGAAGCTTTGAGGTTGTGCTTGTTTTGTGAAATCTGCCATGTTTTTGTTCTGAATTCGTGGAATGCATGTGGTGAATCTGTCAACGCTTAATTTACAGAGTAATTGCATGTGTTTTGTTTAAGATACGTTCATGCTTAATGTATGTAGCTTGGCTGTCACGAATTTAAGGATGTGTGCATTGCTTAATTGCATAATGAAGCTAGATTGTAATTTTCGCTTAGTGAATTATTATCTAGTGGATTGAGACAAGGCAGGGTTGGTGTTAATTTGGTGGCCTATGATAAGTGAAATTGCGTTTGAATCAGGGATGTCAATACGGTTTTAGTCACTGTAGCATTTAAATTAATCTATTGATTAGCATTCTGAATCTGTCTGCCAACCCCTCTCCCCCTGTGTTTTATTGTTGTGTTCATCTGGAAAATTGGCTTTGAATGAAAATATTGGTCGTTGGGAGACGACTTGGTTCACTTTCATGTACTGCATTTAATATGTTTTAATTTGGTGGGGTACGGCCTCTATCAAATTTGGCACCGTTGCCGGGGACCAATCGTTTCGTTCAAAGTAAAATTTTTAGTGTGTTTGTGTTCTGTGTTTTGGTGTGTGTGTAGTTCAAGTGTGGTTGAGTTGGTATATGTTCATTCTGATGTTAATGTTGTGTTAAGTTCAGTGTCTGTTTCCATTCCTGTGTGTTTCTGTTTAGTGTAGTGAATAGTGTCGCGGCGCGCATGAATAGTGTCATTTGTAGTAGTGAATAGTGTTTGAATAGTGTCCGAATCTGGCATTTAACTTCTGGATTTTTGTTTTCGTAGCTACGGAGCTTGTTTTAACTTGAAATTTTTTTTCCCCACTTCTAAGACGTTGAACTTGATAGGAAAAATAGCTAGAGCAATTGGTATGGTCTGAGTTAAGAGATTCAAAAAAATTTTGGACTGATTTTAAGTGAAACTTCAAAGGAGCATAACTTTTGCTCTGGTTATCAGGGTTTTATCTTCTCCCACGCGCATGAACTAACCCCTAAACGGAATCTCTGCCGGCACACTTTAGAGCAAACCACAGCCATTGACGACCAAAAAAAGGGCCTGGAAAATCAAATTGCCGCTTGCGAAGCCACCGTCCCGAACCAAATCGCCGCCGTCGCGAGCCACCTACGCGAACACAACCAGATCGGTGTTGCGAGCCACCTCCGCTGTGACGAAACCAGAGCCAGCAGATTTCTCGCGAAACCAGGCTGCCACGACGAACCACCACACGTTGACGAAGCACGCGTTGCAGAACCACTGCGAATCAGATCGACGACGAGGGCACTTTCTGACGCGAAATCCCCATCACTGCGGCGCCGGCCACCACGCAGCCACCTGCGACGAAAAAAGCTGCCTGGAGAAGACGCGAAACCAGACGCGAACACAACTACATTGTGAGAATCCTCCACCTCCGTTCCAAACAGAACCGCAGGCCATCGTGACAGAAATCGATGTCGATTGCGCCAAAGCGACAGCCACCACGGTATCTGCAAAAAACCAGACCAGACAGACCCCCGCGAAGCAACTGATGAGTCATTATTTTCTTTTATTCCACTAGCCTTTGTGCACCCATTTGACAGTTGATTAGTGCTTAATTGTTCATCATTAGAGTGTTTTTCATCAGTTGGGCTTTATTGGGCCATTGTTCCGAATTTGGACTAATTTCACATTATTTGGCCTAATTTTTGTTTTTAATTATTTTTAGGTATTTGGGTGAAGCAATTTTGGAGCTTGGACATTAATATTTAGTTGAAGAAACTTTCCACATCATTGCCACATCATTTCCATGTCATTTCCACGTCAGCAAAGTCAATGGGTCAACATTTGAGGCCCATAGTGGCATTTTTGTAATTCTGCGACTTATAATGGCAGTTTTGTAATTCTGAGTGGCATGGGTGATATGACCACGAATTAGGTCTGCATGAGAAGAAGGCAGCCGCTCATTCATCTTCAACCTCTCTTCAAAACCTCCATTTTCGTTCTCCAAGCTTCCATGGACGTCCCCCTTGCGGTTTTTCACGTTTTTGGCTCATTTTTACCGTTTTTATGCATATTTGACAGCACCCATTGAGGGTTTTACGTTTGGAATTCGTTTTCTTGGTTGGGCAGTTCGGTTTGTGGATTTTATTGACTTGGAACAATACCCATTCATGGGGTTTTCGCATTTATATATGATAACACTGTTTTGCATTCCATTTAAGCTTTGAAATCTCAATTTTTGCTCTTAAATTGCGTTTTCAGATTTGAAGGGTTCTTGGTTCTTGGTTCTTGGTTCTGATTTTTGTGATTTCAGTTTGGAAGTGTTTAATTACTCATTTCCATGTCTAGCTAAATTCGTGTATTGACTCCTTGATGAAAAATGCAATGAAGCTTTGAGGTTGTGCTTGTTTTGTGAAATCTGCCATGTTTTTGTTCTGAATTCGTGGAATGCATGTGGTGAATCTGTCAATGCTTAATTTACAGAGTAATTGCATGTGTTTTGTTTAAGATACGTTCATGCTTAATGTATGTAGCTTGGCTGTCACGAATTTAAGGATGTGTGCATTGCTTAATTGCATAATGGAGCTAGATTGTAATTTTCGCTTAGTGAATTATTATCTAGTGGATTGAGACAAGGCAGGGTTGGTGTTAATTTGGTGGCCTATGATAAGTGAAATTGCGTTTGAATCAGGGATGTCAATACGGTTTTAGTCACTGTAGCATTTAAATTAATCTATTGATTAGCATTCTGAATCTGTCTGCCAACCCCCCTCCCCCCTGTGTTTTATTGTTGTGTTCATCTGGAAAATTGGCTTTGAATGAAAATATTGGTCGTTGGGAGACGACTTGGTTCACTTTCATGTACTGCATTTAATATGTTTTAATTTGGTGGGGTACGGCCTCTATCAAATTTGGCGCCGTTGCCGGGGACCAATCGTTTCGTTCAAAGTAAAATATTCAGTGTGTTTGTGTTCTGTGTTTTGGTGTGTGTGTAGTTCAAGTGTGGTTGAGTTGGTATATGTTCATTGTGATGTTAATGTTGTGTTAAGTTGAGTGTTTGTTTCCATTCCTGTGTGTTTCTGTTTAGTGTAGTGAATAGTGTCGCGGCGCGCATGAATAGTGTCATTTGTAGTAGTGAATAGTGTTTGAATAGTGTCCGAATCTGGCATTTAACTTCTGGATTTTTGTTTTGGTAGCTACGGAGCTTGCTTTAACTTGAAATTTTTTTTCCCCACTTCTAAGACGTTGAACTTGATAGGAAAAATAGCTAGAGCAATTGGTATGGTCTGAGTTAAGAGATTCAAAAAAATTTTGGACTGATTTTAAGTGAAACTTCAAAGGACCATAACTTTTGCTCTGGTTATCAGGTTTTTATCTTCTCCCACGCGCATGAACTAACCCCTAAACGGAATCTCTGCCGGCACACTTTAGAGCAAACCACAGCCATTGACGGCCAAAAAAAGGGCCTGGAAAATCAAATTGCCGCTTGCAAAGCCGCCGTCCCGAACCAGATCGCCGCCGTCGCGAGCCACCTACGCGAACACAACCAGATCGGTGTTGCGAGCCACCTCCGCTGCGACGAAACCAGAGCCAGCAGATTTCTCGCGAAACCAGGCTGCCACGACGAACCACCACACGTTGACGAAGCACGCGTTGCAGAACCACTGCGAATCAGATCGACGACGAGGGCACTTTCTGACGCGAAATCCCCATCACTGCGGCGCCGGCCACCACGCAGCCACCTGCGACGAAAAAAGCTGCCTGGAGAAGACGCGAAACCAGACGCGAACACAACTACATTGTGAGAATCCTCCACCTCCGTTCCAAACAGAACCGCAGGCCATCGTGACAGAAATCGATGTCGATTGCGCCAAAGCGACAGCCACCACGGTATCTGCAAAAAACCAGACCAGACAGACCCCCGCGAAGCAACTGATGAGTCATTATTTTCTTTTATTCCACTAGCCTTTGTGCACCCATTAGACAGTTGATTAGTGCTTAATTGTTCATCATTAGAGTGTTTTTCATCAGTTGGGCTTTATTGGGCCATTGTTCCGAATTTGGACTAATTTCACATTATTTGGCCTAATTTTTGTTTTTAATTATTTTTAGGTATTTGGGTGAAGCAATTTTGGAGCTTGGACATTAATATTTAGTTGAAGAAACTTTCCACATCATTGCCACATCATTTCCATGTCATTTCCACGTCAGCAAAGTCAATGGGTCAACATTTGAGGCCCATAGTGGCATTTTTGTAATTCTGCGACTTATAATGGCAGTTTTGTAATTCTGAGTGGCATGGGTGATATGACCACGAATTAGGTCTGCATGAGAAGAAGGCAGCCGCTCATTCATCTTCAACCTCTCTTCAAAACCTCCATTTTCGTTCTCCAAGCTTCCATGGACGTCCCCCTTGCGGTTTTTCACGTTTTTGGCTCATTTTTACCGTTTTTATGCATATTTGACAGCACCCATTGAGGGTTTTACGTTTGGAATTCGTTTTCTTGGTTGGGCAGTTCGGTTTGTGGATTTTATTGACTTGGAACAATACCCATTCATGGGGTTTTCGCATTTATATATGATAACACTGTTTTGCATTCCATTTAAGCTTTGAAATCTCAATTTTTGCTCTTAAATTGCGTTTTCAGATTTGAAGGGTTCTTGGTTCTTGGTTCTTGGTTCTGATTTTTGTGATTTCAGTTTGGAAGTGTTTAATTACTCATTTCCATGTCTAGCTAAATTCGTGTATTGACTCCTTGATGAAAAATGCAATGAAGCTTTGAGGTTGTGCTTGTTTTGTGAAATCTGCCATGTTTTTGTTCTGAATTCGTGGAATGCATGTGGTGAATCTGTCAACGCTTAATTTACAGAGTAATTGCATGTGTTTTGTTTAAGATACGTTCATGCTTAATGTATGTAGCTTGGCTGTCACGAATTTAAGGATGTGTGCATTGCTTAATTGCATAATGAAGCTAGATTGTAATTTTCGCTTAGTGAATTATTATCTAGTGGATTGAGACAAGGCAGGGTTGGTGTTAATTTGGTGGCCTATGATAAGTGAAATTGCGTTTGAATCAGGGATGTCAATACGGTTTTAGTCACTGTAGCATTTAAATTAATCTATTGATTAGCATTCTGAATCTGTCTGCCAACCCCTCTCCCCCTGTGTTTTATTGTTGTGTTCATCTGGAAAATTGGCTTTGAATGAAAATATTGGTCGTTGGGAGACGACTTGGTTCACTTTCATGTACTGCATTTAATATGTTTTAATTTGGTGGGGTACGGCCTCTATCAAATTTGGCACCGTTGCCGGGGACCAATCGTTTCGTTCAAAGTAAAATTTTTAGTGTGTTTGTGTTCTGTGTTTTGGTGTGTGTGTAGTTCAAGTGTGGTTGAGTTGGTATATGTTCATTCTGATGTTAATGTTGTGTTAAGTTCAGTGTCTGTTTCCATTCCTGTGTGTTTCTGTTTAGTGTAGTGAATAGTGTCGCGGCGCGCATGAATAGTGTCATTTGTAGTAGTGAATAGTGTTTGAATAGTGTCCGAATCTGGCATTTAACTTCTGGATTTTTGTTTTCGTAGCTACGGAGCTTGCTTTAACTTGAAATTTTTTTTCCCCACTTCTAAGACGTTGAACTTGATAGGAAAAATAGCTAGAGCAATTGGTATGGTCTGAGTTAAGAGATTTAAAAAAATTTTGGACTGATTTTAAGTGAAACTTCAAAGGACCATAACTTTTGCTCTGGTTATCAGGTTTTTATCTTCTCCCACGCGCATGAACTAACCCCTAAACGGAATCTCTGCCGGCACACTTTAGAGCAAACCACAGCCATTGACGGCCAAAAAAAGGGCCTGGAAAATCAAATTGCCGCTTGCAAAGCCGCCGTCCCGAACCAGATCACCGCCGTCGCGAGCCACCTACGCGAACACAACCAGATCGGTGTTGCGAGCCACCTCCGCTGCGACGAAACCAGAGCCAGCAGATTTCTCGCGAAACCAGGCTGCCACGACGAACCACCACACGTTGACGAAGCCACGCGTTGCAGAACCACTGCGAATCAGATCGACGACGAGGGCACTTTCTGACGCGAAATCCCCATCACTGCGGCGCCGGCCACCACGCAGCCACCTGCGACGAAAAAAGCTGCCTGGAGAAGACGCGAAACCAGACGCGAACACACCTACATTGCGAGAATCCTCCTCCTCGGTTCGAAACAGAACCGTAGGCCACTGTGACAGAAATCGATGTCGATTGCGCCAATGCGACAGCCACCACGGTACCTGCAAAAAACCAGACCAGACAGACCCCCGCGAAGCAACTGATGAGTCATTATTTTCTTCTATTCCACTAGCCTTTGTGCACCCATTAGACAGTTGATTAGTGCTTAATTGTTCATCATTAGAGTGTTTTTCATCTGTTGGGCCTTATTGGGCCACTGTTCCGAATTTGGACTAATTTCACATTATTTGGCCTAATTTTTGTTTTTAATTATTTTTAGGTATTTGGGTGAAGCAATTTTGGAGCTTGGACATTAATATTTAGTTGAAGAAACTTTCCACATCATTGCCACATCATTTCCATGTCATTTCCACGTCAGCAAAGTCAATGGGTCAACATTTGAGGCCCATAGTGGCATTTTTGTAATTCTGCGGCTTATAATGGCAGTTTTGTAATTCTGAGTGGCATGGGTGATATGACCACGAATTAGGTCTGCATGAGAAGAAGGCAGCCGCTCATTCATCTTCAACCTCTCTTCAAAACCTCCATTTTCGTTCTCCAAGCTTCCATGGACGTCCCCCTTGCGGTTTTTCACGTTTTTGGCTCATTTTTACCGTTTCTATGCATATTTGACAGCACCCATTGAGGGTTTTACGTTTGGAATTCGTTTTCTTGGTTGGGCAGTTCGGTTTGTGGATTTTATTGACTTGGAACAATACCCATTCATGGGGTTTTCGCATTTATATATGATAACACTGTTTTGCATTCCATTTAAGCTTTGAAATCTCAATTTTTGCTCTTAAATTGCGTTTTCAGATTTGAAGGGTTCTTGGTTCTTCGTTCTTGGTTCTGATTTTTGTGATTTCAGTTTTGAAGTGTTTAATTACTCATTTCCATGTCTAGCTAAATTCGTGTATTGACTCCTTGATGAAAAATGCAATGAAGCTTTGAGGTTGTGCTTGTTTTGTGAAATCTGCCATGTTTTTGTTCTGAATTCGTGGAATGCATGTGGTGAATCTGTCAATGCTTAATTTACAGAGTAATTGCATGTGTTTTGTTTAAGATACGTTCATGCTTAATGTATGTAGCTTGGCTGTCACGAATTTAAGGATGTGTGCATTGCTTAATTGCATAATGAAGCTAGATTGTAATTTTCGCTTAGTGAATTATTATCTAGTGGATTGAGACAAGGCAGGGTTGGTGTTAATTTGGTGGCCTATGATAAGTGAAATTGCGTTTGAATCAGGGATGTCAATACGGTTTTAGTCACTATAGCATTTAAATTAATCTATTGATTAACATTCTGAATCTGTCTGCCAACCCCCCTCCCCCCTGTGTTTTATTGTTGTGTTCATCTGGAAAATTGGCTTTGAATGAAAATATTGGTCGTTGGGAGACGACTTGGTTCACTTTCATGTACTGTATTTAAT
The DNA here is from genome assembly GCF_037176805.1 of Vigna unguiculata. Classification (NCBI taxonomy): domain Eukaryota; kingdom Viridiplantae; phylum Streptophyta; class Magnoliopsida; order Fabales; family Fabaceae; genus Vigna; species Vigna unguiculata. The sequence goes on along the minus strand of NC_140792.1, from coordinate 36,141,405 downwards.
ATGTTTTAATTTGGTGGGGTACGGCCTCTATCAAATTTGGCGCCGTTGCCGGGGACCAATCGTTTCGTTCAAAGTAAAATTTTCAGTGTGTTTGTGTTCTGTGTTTTGGTGTGTGTAGTTCAAGTGTGGTTGAGTTGGTATATGTTCATTGTGATGTTAATGTTGTGTTAAGTTGAGTGTTTGTTTCCATTCCTGTGTGTTTCTGTTTAGTGTAGTGAATAGTGTCGCGGCGCGCATGAATAGTGTCATTTGTAGTAGTGAATAGTGTTTGAATAGTGTCCGAATCTGGCATTTAACTTATGGATTTTTGTTTTGGTAGCTACGGAGCTTGTTTTAACTTGAAAATTTTTTCCCCACTTCTAAGACGTTGAACTTGATAGGAAAAATAGCTAGAGCAATTGGTATGGTCTGAGTTAAGAGATTCAAAAAAATTTTGGACTGATTTTAAGTGAAACTTCAAAGGACCATAACTTTTGCTCTGGTTATCAGGTTTTTATCTTCTCCCACGCGCATGAACTAACCCCTAAACGGAATCTCTGCCGGCACACTTTAGAGCAAACCACAGCCATTGACGGCCAAAAAAAGGGCCTGGAAAATCAAATTGCCGCTTGCGAAGCTGCCGTCCCGAACCAGATCGCCGCCGTCGCGAGCCACCTACGCGAACACAACCAGATCGGTGTTGCGAGCCACCTCCGCTGCGACGAAACCAGAGCCAGCAGATTTCTCGCGAAACCAGGCTGCCACGACGAACGACCACACGTTGACGAAGCCACGCGTTGCAGAACCACTGCGAATCAGATCGACGACGAGGGCACTTTCTGACGCGAAATCCCCATCACTGCGGCGCCGGCCACCACGCAGCCACCTGCGACGAAAAAAGCTGCCTGGAGAAGACGCGAAACCAGACGCGAACACACCTACATTGCGAGAATCCTCCTCCTCGGTTCGAAACAGAACCGTAGGCCACTGTGACAGAAATCGATGTCGATTGCGCCAATGCGACAGCCACCACGGTACCTGCAAAAAACCAGACCAGACAGACCCCCGCGAAGCAACTGATGAGTCATTATTTTCTTTTATTCCACTAGCCTTTGTGCACCCATTAGACAGTTGATTAGTGCTTAATTGTTCATCATTAGAGTGTTTTTCATCTGTTGGGCTTTATTGGGCCACTGTTCCGAATTTGGACTAATTTCACATTATTTGGCCTAATTTTTGTTTTTAATTATTTTTAGGTATTTGGGTGAAGCAATTTTGGAGCTTGGACATTAATATTTAGTTGAAGAAACTTTCCACATCATTGCCACATCATTTCCATGTCATTTCCACGTCAGCAAAGTCAATGGGTCAACATTTGAGGCCCATAGTGGCATTTTTGTAATTCTGCGGCTTATAATGGCAGTTTTGTAATTCTGAGTGGCATGGGTGATATGACCACGAATTAGGTCTGCATGAGAAGAAGGCAGCCGCTCATTCATCTTCAACCTCTCTTCAAAACCTCCATTTTCGTTCTCCAAGCTTCCATGGACGTCCCCCTTGCGGTTTTTCACGTTTTTGGCTCATTTTTACCGTTTCTATGCATATTTGACAGCACCCATTGAGGGTTTTACGTTTGGAATTCGTTTTCTTGGTTGGGCAGTTCGGTTTGTGGATTTTATTGACTTGGAACAATACCCATTCATGGGGTTTTCGCATTTATATATGATAACACTGTTTTGCATTCCATTTAAGCTTTGAAATCTCAATTTTTGCTCTTAAATTGCGTTTTCAGATTTGAAGGGTTCTTGGTTCTTCGTTCTTGGTTCTGATTTTTGTGATTTCAGTTTTGAAGTGTTTAATTACTCATTTCCATGTCTAGCTAAATTCGTGTATTGACTCCTTGATGAAAAATGCAATGAAGCTTTGAGGTTGTGCTTGTTTTGTGAAATCTGCCATGTTTTTGTTCTGAATTCGTGGAATGCATGTGGTGAATCTGTCAATGCTTAATTTACAGAGTAATTGCATGTGTTTTGTTTAAGATACGTTCATGCTTAATGTATGTAGCTTGGCTGTCACGAATTTAAGGATGTGTGCATTGCTTAATTGCATAATGAAGCTAGATTGTAATTTTCGCTTAGTGAATTATTATCTAGTGGATTGAGACAAGGCAGGGTTGGTGTTAATTTGGTGGCCTATGATAAGTGAAATTGCGTTTGAATCAGGGATGTCAATACGGTTTTAGTCACTATAGCATTTAAATTAATCTATTGATTAACATTCTGAATCTGTCTGCCAACCCCCCTCCCCCCTGTGTTTTATTGTTGTGTTCATCTGGAAAATTGGCTTTGAATGAAAATATTGGTCGTTGGGAGACGACTTGGTTCACTTTCATGTACTGTATTTAATATGTTTTAATTTGGTGGGGTACGGCCTCTATCAAATTTGGCGCCGTTGCCGGGGACCAATCGTTTCGTTCAAAGTAAAATTTTCAGTGTGTTTGTGTTCTGTGTTTTGGTGTGTGTAGTTCAAGTGTGGTTGAGTTGGTATATGTTCATTGTGATGTTAATGTTGTGTTAAGTTGAGTGTTTGTTTCCATTCCTGTGTGTTTCTGTTTAGTGTAGTGAATAGTGTCGCGGCGCGCATGAATAGTGTCATTTGTAGTAGTGAATAGTGTTTGAATAGTGTCCGAATCTGGCATTTAACTTATGGATTTTTGTTTTGGTAGCTACGGAGCTTGTTTTAACTTGAAAATTTTTTCCCCACTTCTAAGACGTTGAACTTGATAGGAAAAATAGCTAGAGCAATTGGTATGGTCTGAGTTAAGAGATTCAAAAAAATTTTGGACTGATTTTAAGTGAAACTTCAAAGGACCATAACTTTTGCTCTGGTTATCAGGTTTTTATCTTCTCCCACGCGCATGAACTAACCCCTAAACGGAATCTCTGCCGGCACACTTTAGAGCAAACCACAGCCATTGACGGCCAAAAAAAGGGCCTGGAAAATCAAATTGCCGCTTGCGAAGCTGCCGTCCCGAACCAGATCGCCGCCGTCGCGAGCCACCTACGCGAACACAACCAGATCGGTGTTGCGAGCCACCTCCGCTGCGACGAAACCAGAGCCAGCAGATTTCTCGCGAAACCAGGCTGCCACGACGAACGACCACACGTTGACGAAGCCACGCGTTGCAGAACCACTGCGAATCAGATCGACGACGAGGGCACTTTCTGACGCGAAATCCCCATCACTGCGGCGCCGGCCACCACGCAGCCACCTGCGACGAAAAAAGCTGCCTGGAGAAGACGCGAAACCAGACGCGAACACACCTACATTGCGAGAATCCTCCTCCTCGGTTCGAAACAGAACCGTAGGCCACTGTGACAGAAATCGATGTCGATTGCGCCAATGCGACAGCCACCACGGTACCTGCAAAAAACCAGACCAGACAGACCCCCGCGAAGCAACTGATGAGTCATTATTTTCTTTTATTCCACTAGCCTTTGTGCACCCATTAGACAGTTGATTAGTGCTTAATTGTTCATCATTAGAGTGTTTTTCATCTGTTGGGCTTTATTGGGCCACTGTTCCGAATTTGGACTAATTTCACATTATTTGGCCTAATTTTTGTTTTTAATTATTTTTAGGTATTTGGGTGAAGCAATTTTGGAGCTTGGACATTAATATTTAGTTGAAGAAACTTTCCACATCATTGCCACATCATTTCCATGTCATTTCCACGTCAGCAAAGTCAATGGGTCAACATTTGAGGCCCATAGTGGCATTTTTGTAATTCTGCGGCTTATAATGGCAGTTTTGTAATTCTGAGTGGCATGGGTGATATGACCACGAATTAGGTCTGCATGAGAAGAAGGCAGCCACTCATTCATCTTCAACCTCTCTTCAAAACCTCCATTTTCGTTCTCCAAGCTTCCATGGTCGTCCCCCTTGCGGTTTTTCACGTTTTTGGCTCATTTTTACCGTTTTTATGCATATTTGACAGCACCCATTGAGGGTTTTACGTTTGGAATTCGTTTTCTTGGTTGGGCAGTTCGGTTTGTGGATTTTATTGACTTGGAACAATACCCATTCATGGGGTTTTCGCATTTATATATGATAACATTGTTTTGCATTCCATTTAAGCTTTGAAATCTCAATTTTTTCTCTTAAATTGCGTTTTCAGATTTGAAGGGTTCTTGGTTCTTGGTTATGATTTTTGTGATTTCAGTTTTGAAGTGTTTAATTACTCATTTCCATGTCTAGCTAAATTCGTGTATTGACTCCTTGATGAAAAATGCAATGAAGCTTTGAGGTTGTGCTTGTTTTGTGAAATCTGCCATGTTTTTGTTCTGAATTCGTGGAATGCATGTGGTGAATCTGTCAACGCTTAATTTACAGAGTAATTGCATGTGTTTTGTTTAAGATACGTTCATGCTTAATGTATGTAGCTTGGCTGTCACGAATTTAAGGATGTGTGCATTGCTTAATTGCATAATGAAGCTAGATTGTAATTTTCGCTTAGTGAATTATTATCTAGTGGATTGAGACAAGGCAGGGTTGGTGTTAATTTGGTGGCCTATGATAAGTGAAATTGCGTTTGAATCAGGGATGTCAATACGGTTTTAGTCACTGTAGCATTTAAATTAATCTATTGATTAGCATTCTGAATCTGTCTGCCAACCCCTCTCCCCCTGTGTTTTATTGTTGTGTTCATCTGGAAAATTGGCTTTGAATGAAAATATTGGTCGTTGGGAGACGACTTGGTTCACTTTCATGTACTGCATTTAATATGTTTTAATTTGGTGGGGTACGGCCTCTATCAAATTTGGCACCGTTGCCGGGGACCAATCGTTTCGTTCAAAGTAAAATTTTTAGTGTGTTTGTGTTCTGTGTTTTGGTGTGTGTGTAGTTCAAGTGTGGTTGAGTTGGTATATGTTCATTCTGATGTTAATGTTGTGTTAAGTTCAGTGTCTGTTTCCATTCCTGTGTGTTTCTGTTTAGTGTAGTGAATAGTGTCGCGGCGCGCATGAATAGTGTCATTTGTAGTAGTGAATAGTGTTTGAATAGTGTCCGAATCTGGCATTTAACTTATGGATTTTTGTTTTGGTAGCTACGGAGCTTGTTTTAACTTGAAATTTTTTTTCCCCACTTCTAAGACGTTGAACTTGATAGGAAAAATAGCTAGAGCAATTGGTATGGTCTGAGTTAAGAGATTCAAAAAAATTTTGGACTGATTTTAAGTGAAACTTCAAAGGAGCATAACTTTTGCTCTGGTTATCAGGTTTTTATCTTCTCCCACGCGCATGAACTAACCCCTAAACGGAATCTCTGCCGGCACACTTTAGAGCAAACCACAGCCATTGACGGCCAAAAAAAGGGCCTGGAAAATCAAATTGCCGCTTGCGAAGCCACCGTCCCGAACCAGATCGCCGCCGTCGCGAGCCACCTACGCGAACACAACCAGATCGGTGTTGCGAGCCACCTCCGCTGTGACGAAACCAGAGCCAGCAGATTTCTCGCGAAACCAGGCTGCCACGACGAACCACCACACGTTGACGAAGCACGCGTTGCAGAACCACTTCGAATCAGATCGACGACGAGGGCACTTTCTGACGCGAAATCCCCATCACTGCGGCGCCGGCCACCACGCAGCCACCTGCGACGAAAAAAGCTGCCTGGAGAAGACGCGAAACCAGACGCGAACACAACTACATTGTGAGAATCCTCCACCTCCGTTCCAAACAGAACCGCAGGCCATCGTGACAGAAATCGATGTCGATTGCGCCAATGCGACAGCCACCACGGTATCTGCAAAAAACCAGACCAGACAGACCCCCGCGAAGCAACTGATGAGTCATTATTTTCTTTTATTCCACTAGCCTTTGTGCACCCATTAGACAGTTGATTAGTGCTTAATTGTTCATCATTAGAGTGTTTTTCATCAGTTGGGCTTTATTGGGCCATTGTTCCGAATTTGGACTAATTTCACATTATTTGGCCTAATTTTTGTTTTTAATTATTTTTAGGTATTTGGGTGAAGCAATTTTGGAGCTTGGACATTAATATTTAGTTGAGGAAACTTTCCACATCATTGCCACATCATTTCCATGTCATTTCCACGTCAGCAAAGTCAATGGGTCAACATTTGAGGCCCATAGTGGCATTTTTGTAATTCTGCGACTTATAATGGCAGTTTTGTAATTCTGAGTGGCATGGGTGATATGACCACGAATTAGGTCTGCATGAGAAGAAGGCAGCCGCTCATTCATCTTCAACCTCTCTTCAAAACCTCCATTTTCGTTCTCCAAGCTTCCATGGACGTCCCCCTTGCGGTTTTTCACGTTTTTGGCTCATTTTTACCGTTTTTATGCATATTTGACAGCACCCATTGAGGGTTTTACGTTTGGAATTCGTTTTCTTGGTTGGGCAGTTCGGTTTGTGGATTTTATTGACTTGGAACAATACCCATTCATGGGGTTTTCGCATTTATATATGATAACACTGTTTTGCATTCCATTTAAGCTTTGAAATCTCAATTTTTGCTCTTAAATTGCGTTTTCAGATTTGAAGGGTTCTTGGTTCTTGGTTCTTGGTTCTGATTTTTGTGATTTCAGTTTGGAAGTGTTTAATTACTCATTTCCATGTCTAGCTAAATTCGTGTATTGACTCCTTGATGAAAAATGCAATGAAGCTTTGAGGTTGTGCTTGTTTTGTGAAATCTGCCATGTTTTTGTTCTGAATTCGTGGAATGCATGTGGTGAATCTGTCAACGCTTAATTTACAGAGTAATTGCATGTGTTTTGTTTAAGATACGTTCATGCTTAATGTATGTAGCTTGGCTGTCACGAATTTAAGGATGTGTGCATTGCTTAATTGCATAATGAAGCTAGATTGTAATTTTCGCTTAGTGAATTATTATCTAGTGGATTGAGACAAGGCAGGGTTGGTGTTAATTTGGTGGCCTATGATAAGTGAAATTGCGTTTGAATCAGGGATGTCAATACGGTTTTAGTCACTGTAGCATTTAAATTAATCTATTGATTAGCATTCTGAATCTGTCTGCCAACCCCTCTCCCCCTGTGTTTTATTGTTGTGTTCATCTGGAAAATTGGCTTTGAATGAAAATATTGGTCGTTGGGAGACGACTTGGTTCACTTTCATGTACTGCATTTAATATGTTTTAATTTGGTGGGGTACGGCCTCTATCAAATTTGGCACCGTTGCCGGGGACCAATCGTTTCGTTCAAAGTAAAATTTTTAGTGTGTTTGTGTTCTGTGTTTTGGTGTGTGTGTAGTTCAAGTGTGGTTGAGTTGGTATATGTTCATTCTGATGTTAATGTTGTGTTAAGTTCAGTGTCTGTTTCCATTCCTGTGTGTTTCTGTTTAGTGTAGTGAATAGTGTCGCGGCGCGCATGAATAGTGTCATTTGTAGTAGTGAATAGTGTTTGAATAGTGTCCGAATCTGGCATTTAACTTCTGGATTTTTGTTTTCGTAGCTACGGAGCTTGTTTTAACTTGAAATTTTTTTTCCCCACTTCTAAGACGTTGAACTTGATAGGAAAAATAGCTAGAGCAATTGGTATGGTCTGAGTTAAGAGATTCAAAAAAATTTTGGACTGATTTTAAGTGAAACTTCAAAGGAGCATAACTTTTGCTCTGGTTATCAGGTTTTTATCTTCTCCCACGCGCATGAACTAACCCCTAAACGGAATCTCTGCCGGCACACTTTAGAGCAAACCACAGCCATTGACGGCCAAAAAAAGGGCCTGGAAAATCAAATTGCCGCTTGCGAAGCCACCGTCCCGAACCAGATCGCCGCCGTCGCGAGCCACCTACGCGAACACAACCAGATCGGTGTTGCGAGCCACCTCCGCTGTGACGAAACCAGAGCCAGCAGATTTCTCGCGAAACCAGGCTGCCACGACGAACCACCACACGTTGACGAAGCACGCGTTGCAGAACCACTGCGAATCAGATCGACGACGAGGGCACTTTCTGACGCGAAATCCCCATCACTGCGGCGCCGGCCACCACGCAGCCACCTGCGACGAAAAAAGCTGCCTGGAGAAGACGCGAAACCAGACGCGAACACAACTACATTGTGAGAATCCTCCACCTCCGTTCCAAACAGAACCGCAGGCCATCGTGACAGAAATCGATGTCGATTGCGCCAATGCGACAGCCACCACGGTATCTGCAAAAAACCAGACCAGACAGACCCCCGCGAAGCAACTGATGAGTCATTATTTTCTTTTATTCCACTAGCCTTTGTGCACCCATTAGACAGTTGATTAGTGCTTAATTGTTCATCATTAGAGTGTTTTTCATCAGTTGGGCTTTATTGGGCCATTGTTCCGAATTTGGACTAATTTCACATTATTTGGCCTAATTTTTGTTTTTAATTATTTTTAGGTATTTGGGTGAAGCAATTTTGGAGCTTGGAAATTAATATTTAGTTGAAGAAACTTTCCACATCATTGCCACATCATTTCCATGTCATTTCCACGTCAGCAAAGTCAATGGGTCAACATTTGAGGCCCATAGTGGCATTTTTGTAATTCTGCGACTTATAATGGCAGTTTTGTAATTCTGAGTGGCATGGGTGATATGACCACGAATTAGGTCTGCATGAGAAGAAGGCAGCCGCTCATTCATCTTCAACCTCTCTTCAAAACCTCCATTTTCGTTCTCCAAGCTTCCATGGACGTCCCCCTTGCGGTTTTTCACGTTTTTGGCTCATTTTTACCGTTTTTATGCATATTTGACAGCACCCATTGAGGGTTTTACGTTTGGAATTCGTTTTCTTGGTTGGGCAGTTCGGTTTGTGGATTTTATTGACTTGGAACAATACCCATTCATGGGGTTTTCGCATTTATATATGATAACACTGTTTTGCATTCCATTTAAGCTTTGAAATCTCAATTTTTGCTCTTAAATTGCGTTTTCAGATTTGAAGGGTTCTTGGTTCTTGGTTCTTGGTTCTGATTTTTGTGATTTCAGTTTGGAAGTGTTTAATTACTCATTTCCATGTCTAGCTAAATTCGTGTATTGACTCCTTGATGAAAAATGCAATGAAGCTTTGAGGTTGTGCTTGTTTTGTGAAATCTGCCATGTTTTTGTTCTGAATTCGTGGAATGCATGTGGTGAATCTGTCAACGCTTAATTTACAGAGTAATTGCATGTGTTTTGTTTAAGATACGTTCATGCTTAATGTATGTAGCTTGGCTGTCACGAATTTAAGGATGTGTGCATTGCTTAATTGCATAATGAAGCTAGATTGTAATTTTCGCTTAGTGAATTATTATCTAGTGGATTGAGACAAGGCAGGGTTGGTGTTAATTTGGTGGCCTATGATAAGTGAAATTGCGTTTGAATCAGGGATGTCAATACGGTTTTAGTCACTGTAGCATTTAAATTAATCTATTGATTAGCATTCTGAATCTTTCTGCCAACCCCTCTCCCCCTGTGTTTTATTGTTGTGTTCATCTGGAAAATTGGCTTTGAATGAAAATATTGGTCGTTGGGAGACGACTTGGTTCACTTTCATGTACTGCATTTAATATGTTTTAATTTGGTGGGGTACGGCCTCTATCAAATTTGGCACCGTTGCCGGGGACCAATCGTTTCGTTCAAAGTAAAATTTTTAGTGTGTTTGTGTTCTGTGTTTTGGTGTGTGTGTAGTTCAAGTGTGGTTGAGTTGGTATATGTTCATTCTGATGTTAATGTTGTGTTAAGTTCAGTGTCTGTTTCCATTCCTGTGTGTTTCTGTTTAGTGTAGTGAATAGTGTCGCGGCGCGCATGAATAGTGTCATTTGTAGTAGTGAATAGTGTTTGAATAGTGTCCGAATCTGGCATTTAACTTCTGGATTTTTGTTTTCGTAGCTACGGAGCTTGTTTTAACTTGAAATTTTTTTTCCCCACTTCTAAGACGTTGAACTTGATAGGAAAAATAGCTAGAGCAATTGGTATGGTCTGAGTTAAGAGATTCAAAAAAATTTTGGACTGATTTTAAGTGAAACTTCAAAGGAGCATAACTTTTGCTCTGGTTATCAGGTTTTTATCTTCTCCCACGCGCATGAACTAACCCCTAAACGGAATCTCTGCCGGCACACTTTAGAGCAAACCACAGCCATTGACGGCCAAAAAAAGGGCCTGGAAAATCAAATTGCCGCTTGCGAAGCCACCGTCCCGAACCAGATCGCCGCCGTCGCGAGCCACCTACGCGAACACAACCAGATCGGTGTTGCGAGCCACCTCCGCTGTGACGAAACCAGAGCCAGCAGATTTCTCGCGAAACCAGGCTGCCACGACGAACCACCACACGTTGACGAAGCACGCGTTGCAGAACCACTGCGAATCAGATCGACGACGAGGGCACTTTCTGACGCGAAATCCCCATCACTGCGGCGCCGGCCACCACGCAGCCACCTGCGACGAAAAAAGCTGCCTGGAGAAGACGCGAAACCAGACGCGAACACAACTACATTGTGAGAATCCTCCACCTCCGTTCCAAACAGAACCGCAGGCCATCGTGACAGAAATCGATGTCGATTGCGCCAATGCGACAGCCACCACGGTATCTGCAAAAAACCAGACCAGACAGACCCCCGCGAAGCAACTGATGAGTCATTATTTTCTTTTATTCCACTAGCCTTTGTGCACCCATTAGACAGTTGATTAGTGCTTAATTGTTCATCATTAGAGTGTTTTTCATCAGTTGGGCTTTATTGGGCCATTGTTCCGAATTTGGACTAATTTCACATTATTTGGCCTAATTTTTGTTTTTAATTATTTTTAGGTATTTGGGTGAAGCAATTTTGGAGCTTGGAAATTAATATTTAGTTGAAGAAACTTTCCACATCATTGCCACATCATTTCCATGTCATTTCCACGTCAGCAAAGTCAATGGGTCAACATTTGAGGCCCATAGTGGCATTTTTGTAATTCTGCGACTTATAATGGCAGTTTTGTAATTCTGAGTGGCATGGGTGATATGACCACGAATTAGGTCTGCATGAGAAGAAGGCAGCCGCTCATTCATCTTCAACCTCTCTTCAAAACCTCCATTTTCGTTCTCCAAGCTTCCATGGACGTCCCCCTTGCGGTTTTTCACGTTTTTGGCTCATTTTTACCGTTTTTATGCATATTTGACAGCACCCATTGAGGGTTTTACGTTTGGAATTCGTTTTCTTGGTTGGGCAGTTCGGTTTGTGGATTTTATTGACTTGGAACAATACCCATTCATGGGGTTTTCGCATTTATATATGATAACACTGTTTTGCATTCCATTTAAGCTTTGAAATCTCAATTTTTGCTCTTAAATTGCGTTTTCAGATTTGAAGGGTTCTTGGTTCTTGGTTCTTGGTTCTGATTTTTGTGATTTCAGTTTGGAAGTGTTTAATTACTCATTTCCATGTCTAGCTAAATTCGTGTATTGACTCCTTGATGAAAAATGCAATGAAGCTTTGAGGTTGTGCTTGTTTTGTGAAATCTGCCATGTTTTTGTTCTGAATTCGTGGAATGCATGTGGTGAATCTGTCAACGCTTAATTTACAGAGTAATTGCATGTGTTTTGTTTAAGATACGTTCATGCTTAATGTATGTAGCTTGGCTGTCACGAATTTAAGGATGTGTGCATTGCTTAATTGCATAATGAAGCTAGATTGTAATTTTCGCTTAGTGAATTATTATCTAGTGGATTGAGACAAGGCAGGGTTGGTGTTAATTTGGTGGCCTATGATAAGTGAAATTGCGTTTGAATCAGGGATGTCAATACGGTTTTAGTCACTGTAGCATTTAAATTAATCTATTGATTAGCATTCTGAATCTTTCTGCCAACCCCTCTCCCCCTGTGTTTTATTGTTGTGTTCATCTGGAAAATTGGCTTTGAATGAAAATATTGGTCGTTGGGAGACGACTTGGTTCACTTTCATGTACTGCATTTAATATGTTTTAATTTGGTGGGGTACGGCCTCTATCAAATTTGGCACCGTTGCCGGGGACCAATCGTTTCGTTCAAAGTAAAATTTTTAGTGTGTTTGTGTTCTGTGTTTTGGTGTGTGTGTAGTTCAAGTGTGGTTGAGTTGGTATATGTTCATTCTGATGTTAATGTTGTGTTAAGTTCAGTGTCTGTTTCCATTCCTGTGTGTTTCTGTTTAGTGTAGTGAATAGTGTCGCGGCGCGCATGAATAGTGTCATTTGTAGTAGTGAATAGTGTTTGAATAGTGTCCGAATCTGGCATTTAACTTCTGGATTTTTGTTTTGGTAGCTACGGAGCTTGTTTTAACTTGAAATTTTTTTTCCCCACTTCTAAGACGTTGAACTTGATAGGAAAAATAGCTAGAGCAATTGGTATGGTCTGAGTTAAGAGATTCAAAAAAATTTTGGACTGATTTTAAGTGAAACTTCAAAGGAGCATAACTTTTGCTCTGGTTATCAGGTTTTTATCTTCTCCCACGCGCATGAACTAACCCCTAAACGGAATCTCTGCCGGCACACTTTAGAGCAAACCACAGCCATTGACGGCCAAAAAAAGGGCCTGGAAAATCAAATTGCCGCTTGCGAAGCCACCGTCCCAAACCAGATCGCCGCCGTCGCGAGCCACCTACGCGAACACAACCAGATCGGTGTTGCGAGCCACCTCCGCTGTGACGAAACCAGAGCCAGCAGATTTCTCGCGAAACCAGGCTGCCACGACGAACCACCACACGTTGACGAAGCACGCGTTGCAGAACCACTGCGAATCAGATCGACGACGAGGGCACTTTCTGACGCGAAATCCCCATCACTGCGGCGCCGGCCACCACGCAGCCACCTGCGACGAAAAAAGCTGCCTGGAGAAGACGCGAAACCAGACGCGAACACAACTACATTGTGAGAATCCTCCACCTCCGTTCCAAACAGAACCGCAGGCCATCGTGACAGAAATCGATGTCGATTGCGCCAATGCGACAGCCACCACGGTATCTGCAAAAAACCAGACCAGACAGACCCCCGCGAAGCAACTGATGAGTCATTATTTTCTTTTATTCCACTAGCCTTTGTGCACCCATTAGACAGTTGATTAGTGCTTAATTGTTCATCATTAGAGTGTTTTTCATCAGTTGGGCTTTATTGGGCCATTGTTCCGAATTTGGACTAATTTCACATTATTTGGCCTAATTTTTGTTTTTAATTATTTTTAGGTATTTGGGTGAAGCAATTTTGGAGCTTGGACATTAATATTTAGTTGAAGAAACTTTCCACATCATTGCCACATCATTTCCATGTCATTTCCACGTCAGCAAAGTCAATGGGTCAACATTTGAGGCCCATAGTGGCATTTTTGTAATTCTGCGACTTATAATGGCAGTTTTGTAATTCTGAGTGGCATGGGTGATATGACCACGAATTAGGTCTGCATGAGAAGAAGGCAGCCGCTCATTCATCTTCAACCTCTCTTCAAAACCTCCATTTTCGTTCTCCAAGCTTCCATGGACGTCCCCCTTGCGGTTTTTCACGTTTTTGGCTCATTTTTACCGTTTTTATGCATATTTGACAGCACCCATTGAGGGTTTTACGTTTGGAATTCGTTTTCTTGGTTGGGCAGTTCGGTTTGTGGATTTTATTGACTTGGAACAATACCCATTCATGGGGTTTTCGCATTTATATATGATAACACTGTTTTGCATTCCATTTAAGCTTTGAAATCTCAATTTTTGCTCTTAAATTGCGTTTTCAGATTTGAAGGGTTCTTGGTTCTTGGTTCTTGGTTCTGATTTTTGTGATTTCAGTTTGGAAGTGTTTAATTACTCATTTCCATGTCTAGCTAAATTCGTGTATTGACTCCTTGATGAAAAATGCAATGAAGCTTTGAGGTTGTGCTTGTTTTGTGAAATCTGCCATGTTTTTGTTCTGAATTCGTGGAATGCATGTGGTGAATCTGTCAATGCTTAATTTACAGAGTAATTGCATGTGTTTTGTTTAAGATACGTTCATGCTTAATGTATGTAGCTTGGCTGTCACGAATTTAAGGATGTGTGCATTGCTTAATTGCATAATGGAGCTAGATTGTAATTTTCGCTTAGTGAATTATTATCTAGTGGATTGAGACAAGGCAGGGTTGGTGTTAATTTGGTGGCCTATGATAAGTGAAATTGCGTTTGAATCAGGGATGTCAATACGGTTTTAGTCACTGTAGCATTTAAATTAATCTATTGATTAGGATTTTGAATCTGTCTGCCAACCCCCCTCCCCCCCTGTGTTTTATTGTTGTGTTCATCTGGAAAATTGGCTTTGAATGAAAATATTGGTCGTTGGGAGACGACTTGGTTCACTTTCATGTACTGCATTTAATATGTTTTAATTTGGTGGGGTACGGCCTCTATCAAATTTGGCGCCGTTGCCGGGGACCAATCGTTTCGTTCAAAGTAAAATATTCAGTGTGTTTGTGTTCTGTGTTTTGGTGTGTGTGTAGTTCAAGTGTGGTTGAGTTGGTATATGTTCATTGTGATGTTAATGTTGTGTTAAGTTGAGTGTTTGTTTCCATTCCTGTGTGTTTCTGTTTAGTGTAGTGAATAGTGTCGCGGCGCGCATGAATAGTGTCATTTGTAGTAGTGAATAGTGTTTGAATAGTGTCCGAATCTGGCATTTAACTTCTGGATTTTTGTTTTGGTAGCTACGGAGCTTGCTTTAACTTGAAATTTTTTTTCCCCACTTCTAAGACGTTGAACTTGATAGGAAAAATAGCTAGAGCAATTGGTATGGTCTGAGTTAAGAGATTCAAAAAAATTTTGGACTGATTTTAAGTGAAACTTCAAAGGACCATAACTTTTGCTCTGGTTATCAGGTTTTTATCTTCTCCCACGCGCATGAACTAACCCCTAAACGGAATCTCTGCCGGCACACTTTAGAGCAAACCACAGCCATTGACGGCCAAAAAAAGGGCCTGGAAAATCAAATTGCCGCTTGCAAAGCCGCCGTCCCGAACCAGATCACCGCCGTCGCGAGCCACCTACGCGAACACAACCAGATCGGTGTTGCGAGCCACCTCCGCTGCGACGAAACCAGAGCCAGCAGATTTCTCGCGAAACCAGGCTGCCACGACGAACCACCACACGTTGACGAAGCCACGCGTTGCAGAACCACTGCGAATCAGATCGACGACGAGGGCACTTTCTGACGCGAAATCCCCATCACTGCGGCGCCGGCCACCACGCAGCCACCTGCGACGAAAAAAGCTGCCTGGAGAAGACGCGAAACCAGACGCGAACACACCTACATTGCGAGAATCCTCCTCCTCGGTTCGAAACAGAACCGTAGGCCACTGTGACAGAAATCGATGTCGATTGCGCCAATGCGACAGCCACCACGGTACCTGCAAAAAACCAGACCAGACAGACCCCCGCGAAGCAACTGATGAGTCATTATTTTCTTCTATTCCACTAGCCTTTGTGCACCCATTAGACAGTTGATTAGTGCTTAATTGTTCATCATTAGAGTGTTTTTCATCTGTTGGGCCTTATTGGGCCACTGTTCCGAATTTGGACTAATTTCACATTATTTGGCCTAATTTTTGTTTTTAATTATTTTTAGGTATTTGGGTGAAGCAATTTTGGAGCTTGGACATTAATATTTAGTTGAAGAAACTTTCCACATCATTGCCACATCATTTCCATGTCATTTCCACGTCAGCAAAGTCAATGGGTCAACATTTGAGGCCCATAGTGGCATTTTTGTAATTCTGCGGCTTATAATGGCAGTTTTGTAATTCTGAGTGGCATGGGTGATATGACCACGAATTAGGTCTGCATGAGAAGAAGGCAGCCGCTCATTCATCTTCAACCTCTCTTCAAAACCTCCATTTTCGTTCTCCAAGCTTCCATGGACGTCCCCCTTGCGGTTTTTCACGTTTTTGGCTCATTTTTACCGTTTTTATGCATATTTGACAGCACCCATTGAGGGTTTTACGTTTGGAATTCGTTTTCTTGGTTGGGCAGTTCGGTTTGTGGATTTTATTGACTTGGAACAATACCCATTCATGGGGTTTTCGCATTTATATATGATAACACTGTTTTGCATTCCATTTAAGCTTTGAAATCTCAATTTTTGCTCTTAAATTGCGTTTTCAGATTTGAAGGGTTCTTGGTTCTTCGTTCTTGGTTCTGATTTTTGTGATTTCAGTTTTGAAGTGTTTAATTACTCATTTCCATGTCTAGCTAAATTCGTGTATTGACTCCTTGATGAAAAATGCAATGAAGCTTTGAGGTTGTGCTTGTTTTGTGAAATCTGCCATGTTTTTGTTCTGAATTCGTGGAATGCATGTGGTGAATCTGTCAATGCTTAATTTACAGAGTAATTGCATGTGTTTTGTTTAAGATACGTTCATGCTTAATGTATGTAGCTTGGCTGTCACGAATTTAAGGATGTGTGCATTGCTTAATTGCATAATGAACCTAGATTGTAATTTTCGCTTAGTGAATTATTATCTAGTGGATTGAGACAAGGCAGGGTTGGTGTTAATTTGGTGGCCTATGATAAGTGAAATTGCGTTTGAATCAGGGATGTCAATACGGTTTTAGTCACTGTAGCATTTAAATTAATCTATTGATTAACATTCTGAATCTGTCTGCCAACCCCCCTCCCCCCTGTGTTTTATTGTTGTGTTCATCTGGAAAATTGGCTTTGAATGAAAATATTGGTCGTTGGGAGACGACTTGGTTCACTTTCATGTACTGTATTTAATATGTTTTAATTTGGTGGGGTACGGCCTCTATCAAATTTGGCGCCGTTGCCGGGGACCAATCGTTTCGTTCAAAGTAAAATTTTCAGTGTGTTTGTGTTCTGTGTTTTGGTGTGTGTGTAGTTCAAGTGTGGTTGAGTTGGTATATGTTCATTGTGATGTTAATGTTGTGTTAAGTTCAGTGTCTGTTTCCATTCCTGTGTGTTTCTGTTTAGTGTAGTGAATAGTGTCGCGGCGCGCATGAATAGTGTCATTTGTAGTAGTGAATAGTGTTTGAATAGTGTCCGAATCTGGCATTTAACTTATGGATTTTTGTTTTGGTAGCTACGGAGCTTGTTTTAACTTGAAAATTTTTTCCCCACTTCTAAGACGTTGAACTTGATAGGAAAAATAGCTAGAGCAATTGGTATGGTCTGAGTTAAGAGATTCAAAAAAATTTTGGACTGATTTTAAGTGAAACTTCAAAGGACCATAACTTTTGCTCTGGTTATCAGGTTTTTATCTTCTCCCACGCGCATGAACTAACCCGTAAACGGAATCTCTGCCGGCACACTTTAGAGCAAACCACAGCCATTGACGGCCAAAAAAAGGGCCTGGAAAATCAAATTGCCGCTTGCGAAGCCGTCGTCCCGAACCAGATCGCTGCCGTCGCGAGCAACCTACGCGAACACAACCAGATCGGTGTTGCGAGCCACCTCCGCTGCGACGAAACCAGAGCCAACAGATTTCTCGCGAAACCAGGCTGCCACGACGAACCACCACACGTTGACGAAGCCACGCGTTGCAGAACCACTGCGAATCAGATCGACGACGAGGGCACTTTCTGACGCGAAATCCCCATCACTGCGGCGCCGGCCACCACGCAGCCACCTGCGACGAAAAAAGCTGCCTGGAGAAGACGCGAAACCAGACGCGAACACACCTACATTGCGAGAATCCTCCTCCTCGGTTCGAAACAGAACCGTAGGCCACTGTGACAGAAATCGATGTCGATTGCGCCAATGCGACAGCTACCACGGTACCTGCAAAAAACCAGACCAGACAGACCCCCGCGAAGCAACTGATGAGTCATTATTTTCTTTTATTCCACTAGCCTTTGTGCACCCATTAGACAGTTGATTAGTGCTTAATTGTTCATCATTAGAGTGTTTTTCATCTGTTGGGCTTTATTGGGCCACTGTTCCGAATTTGGACTAATTTCACATTATTTGGCCTAATTTTTGTTTTTAATTATTTTTAGGTATTTGGGTGAAGCAATTTTGGAGCTTGGACATTAATATTTAGTTGAAGAAACTTTCCACATCATTGCCACATCATTTCCATGTCATTTCCACGTCAGCAAAGTCAATGGGTCAACATTTGAGGCCCATAGCGGCATTTTTGTAATTCTGCGGCTTATAATGGCAGTTTTGTAATTCTGAGTGGCATGGGTGATATGACCACGAATTAGGTCTGCATGAGAAGAAGGCAGCCACTCATTCATCTTCAACCTCTCTTCAAAACCTCCATTTTCGTTCTCCAAGCTTCCATGGACGTCCCCCTTGCGGTTTTTCACGTTTTTGGCTCATTTTTACCGTTTTTATGCATATTTGACAGCACCCATTGAGGGTTTTACGTTTGGAATTCGTTTTCATGGTTGGGCAGTTCGGTTTGTGGATTTTATTGACTTGGAACAATACCCATTCATGGGGTTTTCGCATTTATATATGATAACATTGTTTTGCATTCCATTTAAGCTTTGAAATCTCAATTTTTTCTCTTAAATTGCGTTTTCAGATTTGACGGGTTCTTGGTTCTTGGTTATGATTTTTGTGATTTCAGTTTTGAAGTGTTTAATTACTCATTTCCATGTCTAGCTAAATTCGTGTATTGACTCCTTGATGAAAAATGCAATGAAGCTTTGAGGTTGTGCTTGTTTTGTGAAATCTGCCATGTTTTTGTTCTGAATTCGTGGAATGCATGTGGTGAATCTGTCAACGCTTAATTTACAGAGTAATTGCATGTGTTTTGTTTAAGATACGTTCATGCTTAATGTATGTAGCTTGGCTATCACGAATTTAAGGATGTGTGCATTGCTTAATTGCATAATGAACCTAGATTGTAATTTTCGCTTAGTGAATTATTATCTAGTGGATTGAGACAAGGCAGGGTTGGTGTTAATTTGGTGGCCTATGATAAGTGAAATTGCGTTTGAATCAGGGATGTCAATACGGTTTTAGTCACTGTAGCATTTAAATTAATCTATTGATTAACATTCTGAATCTGTCTGCCAACCCCCCCTCCCCCCTGTGTTTTATTGTTGTGTTCATCTGGAAAATTGGCTTTGAATGAAAATATTGGTCGTTGGGAGACGACTTGGTTCACTTTCATGTACTGTATTTAATATGTTTTAATTTGGTGGGGTACGGCCTCTATCAAATTTGGCGCCGTTGCCGGGGACCAATCGTTTCGTTCAAAGTAAAATTTTCAGTGTGTTTGTGTTCTGTGTTTTGGTGTGTGTGTAGTTCAAGTGTGGTTGAGTTGGTATATGTTCATTGTGATGTTAATGTTGTGTTAAGTTCAGTGTCTGTTTCCATTCCTGTGTGTTTCTGTTTAGTGTAGTGAATAGTGTCGCGGCGCGCATGAATAGTGTCATTTGTAGTAGTGAATAGTGTTTGAATAGTGTCCGAATCTGGCATTTAACTTATGGATTTTTGTTTTGGTAGCTACGGAGCTTGTTTTAACTTGAAAATTTTTTCCCCACTTCTAAGACGTTGAACTTGATAGGAAAAATAGCTAGAGCAATTGGTATGGTCTGAGTTAAGAGATTCAAAAAAATTTTGGACTGATTTTAAGTGAAACTTCAAAGGACCATAACTTTTGCTCTGGTTATCAGGTTTTTATCTTCTCCCACGCGCATGAACTAACCCGTAAACGGAATCTCTGCCGGCACACTTTAGAGCAAACCACAGCCATTGACGGCCAAAAAAAGGGCCTGGAAAATCAAATTGCCGCTTGCGAAGCCGTCGTCCCGAACCAGATCGCTGCCGTCGCGAGCAACCTACGCGAACACAACCAGATCGGTGTTGCGAGCCACCTCCGCTGCGACGAAACCAGAGCCAACAGATTTCTCGCGAAACCAGGCTGCCACGACGAACCACCACACGTTGACGAAGCCACGCGTTGCAGAACCACTGCGAATCAGATCGACGACGAGGGCACTTTCTGACGCGAAATCCCCATCACTGCGGCGCCGGCCACCACGCAGCCACCTGCGACGAAAAAAGCTGCCTGGAGAAGACGCGAAACCAGACGCGAACACACCTACATTGCGAGAATCCTCCTCCTCGGTTCGAAACAGAACCGTAGGCCACTGTGACAGAAATCGATGTCGATTGCGCCAATGCGACAGCTACCACGGTACCTGCAAAAAACCAGACCAGACAGACCCCCGCGAAGCAACTGATGAGTCATTATTTTCTTTTATTCCACTAGCCTTTGTGCACCCATTAGACAGTTGATTAGTGCTTAATTGTTCATCATTAGAGTGTTTTTCATCTGTTGGGCTTTATTGGGCCACTGTTCCGAATTTGGACTAATTTCACATTATTTGGCCTAATTTTTGTTTTTAATTATTTTTAGGTATTTGGGTGAAGCAATTTTGGAGCTTGGACATTAATATTTAGTTGAAGAAACTTTCCACATCATTGCCACATCATTTCCATGTCATTTCCACGTCAGCAAAGTCAATGGGTCAACATTTGAGGCCCATAGCGGCATTTTTGTAATTCTGCGGCTTATAATGGCAGTTTTGTAATTCTGAGTGGCATGGGTGATATGACCACGAATTAGGTCTGCATGAGAAGAAGGCAGCCACTCATTCATCTTCAACCTCTCTTCAAAACCTCCATTTTCGTTCTCCAAGCTTCCATGGACGTCCCCCTTGCGGTTTTTCACGTTTTTGGCTCATTTTTACCGTTTTTATGCATATTTGACAGCACCCATTGAGGGTTTTACGTTTGGAATTCGTTTTCATGGTTGGGCAGTTCGGTTTGTGGATTTTATTGACTTGGAACAATACCCATTCATGGGGTTTTCGCATTTATATATGATAACATTGTTTTGCATTCCATTTAAGCTTTGAAATCTCAATTTTTTCTCTTAAATTGCGTTTTCAGATTTGACGGGTTCTTGGTTCTTGGTTATGATTTTTGTGATTTCAGTTTTGAAGTGTTTAATTACTCATTTCCATGTCTAGCTAAATTCGTGTATTGACTCCTTGATGAAAAATGCAATGAAGCTTTGAGGTTGTGCTTGTTTTGTGAAATCTGCCATGTTTTTGTTCTGAATTCGTGGAATGCATGTGGTGAATCTGTCAACGCTTAATTTACAGAGTAATTGCATGTGTTTTGTTTAAGATACGTTCATGCTTAATGTATGTAGCTTGGCTATCACGAATTTAAGGATGTGTGCATTGCTTAATTGCATAATGAAGCTAGATTATAATTTTCGCTTAGTGAATTATTATCTAGTGGATTGAGACAAGGCAGGGTTGGTGTTAATTTGGTGGCCTATGATAAGTGAAATTGCGTTTGAATCAGGGATGTCAATACGGTTTTAGTCACTGTAGCATTTAAATTAATCTATTGATTAGCATTCTGAATCTGTCTGCCAACCCCTCTCCCCCTGTGTTTTATTGTTGTGTTCATCTGGAAAATTGGCTTTGAATGAAAATATTGGTCGTTGGGAGACGACTTGGTTCACTTTCATGTACTGCATTTAATATGTTTTAATTTGGTGGGGTACGGCCTCTATCAAATTTGGCACCGTTGCCGGGGACCAATCGTTTCGTTCAAAGTAAAATTTTCAGTGTGTTTGTGTTCTGTGTTTTGGTGTGTGTGTGTAGTTCAAGTGTGGTTGAGTTGGTATATGTTCATTCTGATGTTAATGTTGTCTTAAGTTTAGTGTCTGTTTCCATTCCTGTGTGTTTCTGTTTAGTGTAGTGAATAGTGTCGCGGCGCGCATGAATAGTGTCATTTGTAGTAGTGAATAGTGTTTGAATAGTGTCCGAATCTGGCATTTAAGTTCTGGATTTTTGTTTTCGTAGCTACGAAGCTTGTTTTAACTTGAAATTTTTTTTCCCCACTTCTATGATGTTGAACTTGATAGGAAAAATAGCTAGAGCAATTGGTATGGTCTGAGTTAAGAGATTCAAAAAAATTTTGGATTGATTTTAAGTGAAACTTCAAAGGACCATAACTTTTGCTCTGGTTATCAGGTTTTTATCTTCTCCCACGCGCATGAACTAACCCCTAAACGGAATCTCTGCCGGCACACTTTAGAGCAAACCACAGCCATTGACGGCCAAAAAAAGGGCCTGGAAAATCAAATTGCCGCTTGCGAAGCCGCCGTCCCGAACCAGATCGCCGCCGTCGCGAGCCACCTACGCGAACACAACCAGATCGGTGTTGCGAGCCACCTCCGCTGCGACGAAACCAGAGCCAGCAGATGTCTCGCGAAACCAGGCTGCCATGACGAACCACCACACGTTGACGAAGCCACGCGTTGCAGAACCACTGCGAATCAGATCGACGACGAGGGCACTTTCTGACGCGAAATCCCCATCACTACGGCGCCGGCCACCACGCAGCCACCTGCGACGAAAAAAGCTGCCTGGAGAAGACGCGAAACCAGACGCGAACACACCTACATTGCGAGAATCCTCCACCTCCGTTCCAAACAGAACCGCAGGCCATCGTGACAGAAATCGATGTCGATTGCGCCAATGCGACAACCACCACGGTACTTGCAAAAAACCAGACCAGACAGACCCCCGCGAAGCAACTGATGAGTCATTATTTTCTTCTATTCCACTAGCCTTTGTGCACCCATTAGACAGTTGATTAGTGCTTAATTGTTCATCATTAGAGTGTTTTTCATCTGTTGGGCTTTATTGGGCCACTATTCCGAATTTGGACTAATTTCACATTATTTGGCCTAATTTTTGTTTTTAATTATTTTTAGGTATTTGGGTGAAGCAATTTTGGAGCTTGGACATTAATATTTAGTTGAAGAAACTTTCCACATCATTGCCACATCATTTCCATGTCATTTCCACGTCAGCAAAGTCAATGGGTCAACATTTGAGGCCCACAGTGGCATTTTTGTAATTCTGCGGCTTATAATGGCAGTTTTGTAATTCTGAGTGGCTTGGGTGATATGACCGCGAATTAGGTCTGCATGAGAAGAAAGCAGCCGCTCATTCATCTTCAACCTCTCTTCAAAACCTCCATTTTCGTTCTCCAAGCTTCCATGGACGTCCCACTTGCGGTTTTTCACGTTTTTGGCTCATTTTTACCGTTTTTATGCATATTTGACAGCACCCATTGAGGGTTTTACGTTTGGAATTCGTTTTCTTGGTTGGGCAGTTCGGTTTGTGGATTTTATTGACTTGGAACAATACCCATTCATGGGGTTTTCGCATTTATATATGATAACACTGTTTTGCATTCCATTTAAGCTTTGAAATCTCAATTTTTGCTCTTAAATTGCGTTTTCAGATTTGAAGGGTTCTTGGTTCTTGGTTCTTGGTTCTGATTTTTGTGATTTCAGTTTTGAAGTGTTTAATTACTCATTTCCATGTCTAGCTAAATTCGTGTATTGACTCCTTGATGAAAAATGCAATGAAGCTTTGAGGTTGTGCTTGTTTTGTGAAATCTGCCATGTTTTTGTTCTGAATTCGTGGAATGCATGTGGTGAATCTGTCAATGCTTAATTTACAGAGTAATTGCATGTGTTTTGTTTAAGATACGTTCATGCTTAATGTATGTAGGTTGGCTGTCACGAATTTAAGGATGTGTGCATTGCTTAATTGCATAATGAAGCTAGATTGTAATTTTCGCTTAGTGAATTATTATCTAGTGGATTGAGACAAGGCAGGGTTGGTGTTAATTTGGTGGCCTATGATAAGTGAAATTGCGTTTGAATTAGGGATGTCAATACGGTTTTAGTCACTGTAGCATTTAAATTAATCTATTGATTAGCATTCTGAATCTGTCTGCCAACCCCCCTCCCCCTGTGTTTTATTGTTGTGTTCATCTGGAAAATTGGCTTTGAATGAAAATATTGGTCGTTGGGAGACGACTTGGTTCACTTTCATGTACTGCATTTAATATGTTTTAATTTGGTGGGGTACGGCTTCTATCAAATTTGGCGCCGTTGCCGGGGACCAATCGTGTCGTTCAAAGTAAAATTTTCAGTGTGTTTGTGTTCTGTGTTTTGGTGTGTGTGTGTAGTTCAAGTGTGGTTGAGTTGGTACATGTTCATTGTGATGTTAATGTTGTGTTAAGTTCAGTGTCTGTTTCCATTCCTGTGTGTTTCTGTTTAGTGTAGTGAATAGTGTCGCGGCGCGCATGAATAGTGTCATTTGTAGTAGTGAATAGTGTTTGAATAGTGTCCGAATCTGGCATTTAACTTCTGGATTTTTGTTTTGGTAGCTACGGAGCTTGTTTTAACTTGAAATTTTTTTTCCCCACTTCTAAGACGTTGAACTTGATAGGAAAAATAGCTAGAGCAATTGGTATGGTCTGAGTTAAGAGATTCAAAAAAATTTTGGACTGATTTTAAGTGAAACTTCAAAGGAGCATAACTTTTGCTCTGGTTATCAGGTTTTTATCTTCTCCCACGCGCATGAACTAACCCCTAAACGGAATCTCTGCCGGTACACTTTAGAGCAAACCACAGCCATTGACGGCCAAAAAAAGGGCCTGGAAAATCAAATTGCCGCTTGCGAAGCCACCGTCCCGAACCAGATCGCCGCCGTCGCGAGCCACCTACGCGAACACAACCAGATCGGTGGTGCGAGCCACCTCCGCTGCGACGAAACCAGAGCCAGCAGATGTCTCGCGAAACCAGGCTGCCATGACGAACCACCACACGTTGACGAAGCCACGCGTTGCAGAACCACTGCGAATCAGATCGACGACGAGGGCACTTTCTGACGCGAAATCCCCATCACTACGGCGCCGGCCACCACGCAGCCACCTGCGACGAAAAAAGCTGCCTGGAGAAGACGCGAAACCAGACGCGAACACACCTACATTGCGAGAATCCTCCACCTCCGTTCCAAACAGAACCGCAGGCCACCGTGACAGAAATCGATGTCGATTGCGCCAATGCGACAGCCACCACGGTACTTGCAAAAAACCAGACCAGACAGACCCCCGCGAAGCAACTGATGAGTCATTATTTTCTTTTATTCCACTAGCCTTTGTGCACCCATTAGACAGTTGATTAGTGCTTAATTGTTCATCATTAGAGTGTTTTTCATCTGTTGGGCTTTATTGGGCCACTATTCCGAATTTGGACTAATTTCACATTATTTGGCCTAATTTTTGTTTTTAATTATTTTTAGGTATTTGGGTGAAGCAATTTTGGAGCTTGGACATTAATAGTTAGTTGAAGAAACTTTCCACATCATTGCCACATCATTTCCATGTCATTTCCACGTCAGCAAAGTCAATGGGTCAACATTTGAGGCCCATAGTGGCATTTTTGTAATTCTGCGGCTTATAATGGCAGTTTTGTAATTCTGAGTGGCATGGGTGATATGACCACGAATTAGGTCTGCATGAGAAGAAGGCAGCCGCTCATTCATCTTCAACCTCTCTTCAAAACCTCCATTTTCGTTCTCCAAGCTTCCATGGACGTCCCCCTTGCGGTTTTTCACGTTTTTGGCTCATTTTTACCGTTTTTATGCATATTTGACAGCACCCATTGAGGGTTTTACGTTTGGAATTCGTTTTCTTGGTTGGGCAGTTCGGTTTGTGGATTTTATTGACTTGGAACAATACCCATTCATGGGGTTTTCACATTTATATATGATAACACTGTTTTGCATTCCATTTAAGCTTTGAAATCTCAATTTTTGCTCTTAAATTGCGTTTTCAGATTTGAAGGGTTCTTGGTTCTTGGTTCTTGGTTCTGATTTTTGTGATTTCAGTTTTGAAGTGTTTAATTACTCATTTCCATGTCTAGCTAAATTCGTGTATTGACTCCTTGATGAAAAATGCAATGAAGCTTTGAGGTTGTGCTTGTTTTGTGAAATCTGCCATGTTTTTGTTCTGAATTCGTGGAATGCATGTGGTGAATCTGTCAACGCTTAATTTACAGAGTAATTGCATGTGTTTTGTTTAAGATACGTTCATGCTTAATGTATGTAGCTTGGCTGTCACGAATTTAAGGATGTGTGCATTGCTTAATTGCATAATGAAGCTAGATTATAATTTTCGCTTAGTGAATTATTATCTAGTGGATTGAGACAAGGCAGGGTTGGTGTTAATTTGGTGGCCTATGATAAGTGAAATTGCGTTTGAATCAGGGATGTCAATACGGTTTTAGTCACTGTAGCATTTAAATTAATCTATTGATTAGCATTCTGAATCTGTCTGCCAACCCCTCTCCCCCTGTGTTTTATTGTTGTGTTCATCTGGAAAATTGGCTTTGAATGAAAATATTGGTCGTTGGGAGACGACTTGGTTCACTTTCATGTACTGCATTTAATATGTTTTAATTTGGTGGGGTACGGCCTCTATCAAATTTGGCACCGTTGCCGGGGACCAATCGTTTCGTTCAAAGTAAAATTTTCAGTGTGTTTGTGTTCTGTGTTTTGGTGTGTGTGTGTAGTTCAAGTGTGGTTGAGTTGGTATATGTTCATTCTGATGTTAATGTTGTGTTAAGTTTAGTGTCTGTTTCCATTCCTGTGTGTTTCTGTTTAGTGTAGTGAATAGTGTCGCGGCGCGCATGAATAGTGTCATTTGTAGTAGTGAATAGTGTTTGAATAGTGTCCGAATCTGGCATTTAACTTCTGGATTTTTGTTTTCGTAGCTACGAAGCTTGTTTTAACTTGAAATTTTTTTTCCCCACTTCTATGATGTTGAACTTGATAGGAAAAATAGCTAGAGCAATTGGTATGGTCTGAGTTAAGAGATTCAAAAAAATTTTGGATTGATTTTAAGTGAAACTTCAAAGGACCATAACTTTTGCTCTGGTTATCAGGTTTTTATCTTCTCCCACGCGCATGAACTAACCCCTAAACGGAATCTCTGCCGGCACACTTTAGAGCAAACCACAGCCATTGACGGCCAAAAAAAGGGCCTGGAAAATCAAATTGCCGCTTGCGAAGCCGCCGTCCCGAACCAGATCGCCGCCGTCGCGAGCCACCTACGCGAACACAACCAGATCGGTGTTGCGAGCCACCTCCGCTGCGACGAAACCAGAGCCAGCAGATGTCTCGCGAAACCAGGCTGCCATGACGAACCACCACACGTTGACGAAGCCACGCGTTGCAGAACCACTGCGAATCAGATCGACGACGAGGGCACTTTCTGACGCGAAATCCCCATCACTACGGCGCCGGCCACCACGCAGCCACCTGCGACGAAAAAAGCTGCCTGGAGAAGACGCGAAACCAGACGCGAACACACCTACATTGCGAGAATCCTCCACCTCCGTTCCAAACAGAACCGCAGGCCATCGTGACAGAAATCGATGTCGATTGCGCCAATGCGACAGCCACCACGGTACTTGCAAAAAACCAGACCAGACAGACCCCCGCGAAGCAACTGATGAGTCATTATTTTCTTCTATTCCACTAGCCTTTGTGCACCCATTAGACAGTTGATTAGTGCTTAATTGTTCATCATTAGAGTGTTTTTCATCTGTTGGGCTTTATTGGGCCACTATTCCGAATTTGGACTAATTTCACATTATTTGGCCTAATTTTTGTTTTTAATTATTTTTAGGTATTTGGGTGAAGCAATTTTGGAGCTTGGACATTAATATTTAGTTGAAGAAACTTTCCACATCATTGCCACATCATTTCCATGTCATTTCCACGTCAGCAAAGTCAATGGGTCAACATTTGAGGCCCACAGTGGCTTTTTTGTAATTCTGGGGCTTATAATGGCAGTTTTGTAATTCTGAGTGGCTTGGGTGATATGACCACGAATTAGGTCTGCATGAGAAGAAAGCAGCCGCTCATTCATCTTCAACCTCTCTTCAAAACCTCCATTTTCGTTCTCCAAGCTTCCATGGACGTCCCACTTGCGGTTTTTCACGTTTTTGGCTCATTTTTACCGTTTTTATGCATATTTGACAGCACCCATTGAGGGTTTTACGTTTGGAATTCGTTTTCTTGGTTGGGCAGTTCGGTTTGTGGATTTTATTGACTTGGAACAATACCCATTCATGGGGTTTTCGCATTTATATATGATAACACTGTTTTGCATTCCATTTAAGCTTTGAAATCTCAATTTTTGCTCTTAAATTGCGTTTTCAGATTTGAAGGGTTCTTGGTTCTTGGTTCTTGGTTCTGATTTTTGTGATTTCAGTTTTGAAGTGTTTAATTACTCATTTCCATGTCTAGCTAAATTCGTGTATTGACTCCTTGATGAAAAATGCAATGAAGCTTTGAGGTTGTGCTTGTTTTGTGAAATCTGCCATGTTTTTGTTCTGAATTCGTGGAATGCATGTGGTGAATCTGTCAATGCTTAATTTACAGAGTAATTGCATGTGTTTTGTTTAAGATACGTTCATGCTTAATGTATGTAGGTTGGCTGTCACGAATTTAAGGATGTGTGCATTGCTTAATTGCATAATGAAGCTAGATTGTAATTTTCGCTTAGTGAATTATTATCTAGTGGATTGAGACAAGGCAGGGTTGGTGTTAATTTGGTGGCCTATGATAAGTGAAATTGCGTTTGAATTAGGGATGTCAATACGGTTTTAGTCACTGTAGCATTTAAATTAATCTATTGATTAGCATTCTGAATCTGTCTGCCAACCCCCCTCCCCCTGTGTTTTATTGTTGTGTTCATCTGGAAAATTGGCTTTGAATGAAAATATTGGTCGTTGGGAGACGACTTGGTTCACTTTCATGTACTGCATTTAATATGTTTTAATTTGGTGGGGTACGGCCTCTATCAAATTTGGCGCCGTTGCCGGGGACCAATCGTGTCGTTCAAAGTAAAATTTTCAGTGTGTTTGTGTTCTGTGTTTTGGTGTGTGTGTAGTTCAAGTGTGGTTGAGTTGGTACATGTTCATTGTGATGTTAATGTTGTGTTAAGTTCAGTGTCTGTTTCCATTCCTGTGTGTTTCTGTTTAGTGTAGTGAATAGTGGCGCGGCGCGCATGAATAGTGTCATTTGTAGTAGTGAATAGTGTTTGAATAGTGTCCGAATCTGGCATTTAACTTCTGGATTTTTGTTTTGGTAGCTACGGAGCTTGTTTTAACTTGAAATTTTTTTTCCCCACTTCTAAGACGTTGAACTTGATAGGAAAAATAGCTAGAGCAATTGGTATGGTCTGAGTTAAGAGATTCAAAAAAATTTTGGACTGATTTTAAGTGAAACTTCAAAGGAGCATAACTTTTGCTCTGGTTATCAGGTTTTTATCTTCTCCCACGCGCATGAACTAACCCCTAAACGGAATCTCTGCCGGTACACTTTAGAGCAAACCACAGCCATTGACGGCCAAAAAAAGGGCCTGGAAAATCAAATTGCCGCTTGCGAAGCCACCGTCCCGAACCAGATCGCCGCCGTCGCGAGCCACCTACGCGAACACAACCAGATCGGTGTTGCGAGCCACCTCCGCTGCGACGAAACCAGAGCCAGCAGATGTCTCGCGAAACCAGGCTGCCATGACGAACCACCACACGTTGACGAAGCCACGCGTTGCAGAACCACTGCGAATCAGATCGACGACGAGGGCACTTTCTGACGCGAAATCCCCATCACTACGGCGCCGGCCACCACGCAGCCACCTGCGACGAAAAAAGCTGCCTGGAGAACACACCTACATTGTGAGAATCCTCCACCTCCGTTCCAAACAGAACCGCAGGCCACCGTGACAGAAATCGATGTCGATTGCGCCAATGCGACAGCCACCACGGTACTTGCAAAAAACCAGACCAGACAGACCCCCGCGAAGCAACTGATGAGTCATTATTTTCTTTTATTCCACTAGCCTTTGTGCACCCATTAGACAGTTGATTAGTGCTTAATTGTTCATCATTAGAGTGTTTTTCATCTGTTGGGCTTTATTGGGCCACTATTCCGAATTTGGACTAATTTCACATTATTTGGCCTAATTTTTGTTTTTAATTATTTTTAGGTATTTGGGTGAAGCAATTTTGGAGCTTGGACATTAATAGTTAGTTGAAGAAACTTTCCACATCATTGCCACATCATTTCCATGTCATTTCCACGTCAGCAAAGTCAATGGGTCAACATTTGAGGCCCATAGTGGCATTTTTGTAATTCTGCGGCTTATAATGGCAGTTTTGTAATTCTGAGTGGCATGGGTGATATGACCACGAATTAGGTCTGCATGAGAAGAAGGCAG
Source organism: Vigna unguiculata (assembly GCF_037176805.1). Lineage (NCBI taxonomy): Eukaryota > Viridiplantae > Streptophyta > Magnoliopsida > Fabales > Fabaceae > Vigna > Vigna unguiculata. The sequence goes on along the minus strand of NC_140792.1, from coordinate 36,111,333 downwards.
CCGCTCATTCATCTTCAACCTCTCTTCAAAACCTCCATTTTCGTTCTCCAAGCTTCCATGGACGTCCCCCTTGCGGTTTTTCACGTTTTTGGCTCATTTTTACCGTTTTTATGCATATTTGACAGCACCCATTGAGGGTTTTACGTTTGGAATTCGTTTTCTTGGTTGGGCAGTTCGGTTTGTGGATTTTATTGACTTGGAACAATACCCATTCATGGGGTTTTCACATTTATATATGATAACACTGTTTTGCATTCCATTTAAGCTTTGAAATCTCAATTTTTGCTCTTAAATTGCGTTTTCAGATTTGAAGGGTTCTTGGTTCTTGGTTCTTGGTTCTGATTTTTGTGATTTCAGTTTTGAAGTGTTTAATTACTCATTTCCATGTCTAGCTAAATTCGTGTATTGACTCCTTGATGAAAAATGCAATGAAGCTTTGAGGTTGTGCTTGTTTTGTGAAATCTGCCATGTTTTTGTTCTGAATTCGTGGAATTCATGTGGTGAATCTGTCAATGCTTAATTTACAGAGTAATTGCATGTGTTTTGTTTAAGATACGTTCATGCTTAATGTATGTAGCTTGGCTGTCACGAATTTAAGGATGTGTGCATTGCTTAATTGCATAATGAAGCTAGATTGTAATTTTCGCTTAGTGAATTATTATCTAGTGGATTGAGACAAGGCAGGGTTGGTGTTAATTTGGTGGCCTATAATAAGTGAAATTGCGTTTGAATTAGGGATGTCAATACGGTTTTAGTCACTGTAGCATTTAAATTAATCTATTGATTAGCATTCTGAATCTGTCTGCCAACCCCCCTCCCCCCTGTGTTTTATTGTTGTGTTCATCTGGAAAATTGGCTTTGAATGAAAATATTGGTCGTTGGGAGACGACTTGGTTCACTTTCATGTACTGCATTTAATATGTTTTAATTTGGTGGGGTACGGCCTCTATCAAATTTGGCGCCGTTGCCGGGGACCAATCGTTTCGTTCAAAGTAAAATTTTCAGTGTGTTTGTGTTCTGTGTTTTGGTGTGTGTGTGTAGTTCAAGTGTGGTTGAGTTGGTATATGTTCATTGTGATGTTAATGTTGTGTTAAGTTCAGTGTCTGTTTCCATTCCTGTGTGTTTCTGTTTAGTGTAGTGAATAGTGCCGCGGCGCGCATGAATAGTGTCATTTGTAGTAGTGAATGGTGTTTGAATAGTGTCCGAATCTGGCATTTAACTTCTGGATTTTTGTTTTGGTAGCTACGGAGCTTGTTTTAACTTGAAATTTTTTTTCCCCACTTCTAAGACGTTGAACTTGATAGGAAAAATAGCTAGAGCAATTGGTATGGTCTGAGTTAAGAGATTCAAAAAAATTTTGGACTGATTTTAAGTGAAACTTCAAAGGAGCATAACTTTTGCTCTGGTTATCAGGTTTTTATCTTCTCCCACGCGCATGAACTAACCCTAAACGGAATCTCTGCCGGTACACTTTAGAGCAAACCACAGCCATTGACGGCCAAAAAAAGGGCCTGGAAAATCAAATTGCCGCTTGCGAAGCCACCGTCCCGAACCAGATCGCCGCCGTCGCGAGCCACCTACGCGAACACAACCAGATCGGTGTTGCGAGCCACCTCCGCTGCGACGAAACCAGAGCCAGCAGATGTCTCGCGAAACCAGGCTGCCATGACGAACCACCACATGTTGACGAAGCCACGCGTTGCAGAACCACTGCGAATCAGATCGACGACGAGGGCACTTTCTGACGCGAAATCCCCATCACTACGGCGCCGGCCACCACGCAGCCACCTGCGACGAAAAAAGCTGCCTGGAGAAGACGCGAAACCAGACGCGAACACACCTACATTGCGAGAATCCTCCACCTCCGTTCCAAACAGAACCGCAGGCCACCGTGACAGAAATCGATGTCGATTGCGCCAATGCGACAGCCACCACGGTACTTGCAAAAAACCAGACCAGACAGACCCCCGCGAAGCAACTGATGAGTCATTATTTTCTTTTATTCCACTAGCCTTTGTGCACCCATTAGACAGTTGATTAGTGCTTAATTGTTCATCATTAGAGTGTTTTTCATCTGTTGGGCTTTATTGGGCCACTATTCCGAATTTGGACTAATTTCACATTATTTGGCCTAATTTTTGTTTTTAATTATTTTTAGGTATTTGGGTGAAGCAATTTTGGAGCTTGGACATTAATATTTAGTTGAAGAAACTTTCCACATCATTGCCACATCATTTCCATGTCATTTCCACGTCAGCAAAGTCAATGGGTCAACATTTGAGGCCCATAGTGGCATTTTTGTAATTCTGCGGCTTATAATGGCAGTTTTGTAATTCTGAGTGGCATGGGTGATATGACCACGAATTAGGTCTGCATGAGAAGAAGGCAGCCGCTCATTCATCTTCAACCTCTCTTCAAAACCTCCATTTTCGTTCTCCAAGCTTCCATGGACGTCCCCCTTGCGGTTTTTCACGTTTTTGGCTCATTTTTACCGTTTTTATGCATATTTGACAGCACCCATTGAGGGTTTTACGTTTGGAATTCGTTTTCTTGGTTGGGCAGTTCGGTTTGTGGATTTTATTGACTTGGAACAATACCCATTCATGGGGTTTTCGCATTTATATATGATAACACTGTTTTGCATTCCATTTAAGCTTTGAAATCTCAATTTTTGCTCTTAAATTGCGTTTTCAGATTTGAAGGGTTCTTGGTTCTTGGTTCTTGGTTCTGATTTTTGTGATTTCAGTTTTGAAGTGTTTAATTACTCATTTCCATGTCTAGCTAAATTCGTGTATTGACTCCTTGATGAAAAATGCAATGAAGCTTTGAGGTTGTGCTTGTTTTGTGAAATCTGCCATGTTTTTGTTCTGAATTCGTGGAATTCATGTGGTGAATCTGTCAATGCTTAATTTACAGAGTAATTGCATGTGTTTTGTTTAAGATACGTTCATGCTTAATGTATGTAGCTTGGCTGTCACGAATTTAAGGATGTGTGCATTGCTTAATTGCATAATGAAGCTAGATTGTAATTTTCGCTTAGTGAATTATTATCTAGTGGATTGAGACAAGGCAGGGTTGGTGTTAATTTGGTGGCCTATAATAAGTGAAATTGCGTTTGAATTAGGGATGTCAATACGGTTTTAGTCACTGTAGCATTTAAATTAATCTATTGATTAGCATTCTGAATCTGTCTGCCAACCCCCCTCCCCCCTGTGTTTTATTGTTGTGTTCATCTGGAAAATTGGCTTTGAATGAAAATATTGGTCGTTGGGAGACGACTTGGTTCACTTTCATGTACTGCATTTAATATGTTTTAATTTGGTGGGGTACGGCCTCTATCAAATTTGGCGCCGTTGCCGGGGACCAATCGTTTCGTTCAAAGTAAAATTTTCAGTGTGTTTGTGTTCTGTGTTTTGGTGTGTGTGTGTAGTTCAAGTGTGGTTGAGTTGGTATATGTTCATTGTGATGTTAATGTTGTGTTAAGTTCAGTGTCTGTTTCCATTCCTGTGTGTTTCTGTTTAGTGTAGTGAATAGTGCCGCGGCGCGCATGAATAGTGTCATTTGTAGTAGTGAATAGTGTTTGAATAGTGTCCGAATCTGGCATTTAACTTCTGGATTTTTGTTTTGGTAGCTACGGAGCTTGTTTTAACTTGAAATTTTTTTTCCCCACTTCTAAGACGTTGAACTTGATAGGAAAAATAGCTAGAGCAATTGGTATGGTCTGAGTTAAGAGATTCAAAAAAATTTTGGACTGATTTTAAGTGAAACTTCAAAGGAGCATAACTTTTGCTCTGGTTATCAGGTTTTTATCTTCTCCCACGCGCATGAACTAACCCCTAAACGGAATCTCTGCCGGTACACTTTAGAGCAAACCACAGCCATTACCGGCCAAAAAAAGGGCCTGGAAAATCAAATTGCCGCTTCCGAAGCCACCGTCCCGAACCAGATCGCCGCCGTCGCGAGCCACCTACGTGAACACAACCAGATCGGTGTTGCGAGCCACCTCCGCTGTGACGAAACCAGAGCCAGCAGATTTCTCGCGAAACCAGGCTGCCACGACGAACCACCACACGTTGACGAAGCCACGCGTTGCAGAACCACTGCGAATCAGATCGACGACGAGGGCACTTTCTGACGCGAAATCCACATCACTGCGGCGCCGGCCACCACGCAGCCACCTGCGACGAAAAAACCTGCCTGGAGAAGACGCAAAACCAGACGCGAACACAACTACATTGTGAAAATCCTCCACCTCCGTTCCAAACAGAACCGCAGGCCACCGTGACAGAAATCGATGTCGATTGCGCCAATGCGACAGCCACCACGGTACCTGCAAAAAACCAGACCAGACAGACCCCCGCGAAGCAACTGATGAGTCATTATTTTCTTTTATTCCACTAGCCTTTGTGCACCCATTAGACAGTTGATTAGTGCTTAATTGTTCATCATTAGAGTGTTTTTCATCTGTTGGGCTTTATTGGGCCATTGTTCCGAATTTGGACTAATTTCACATTATTTGGCCTAATTTTTGTTTTTAATTATTTTTAGGTATTTGGGTGAAGCAATTTTGGAGCTTGGACATTAATATTTAGTTGAAGAAACTTTCCACATCATTGCCACATCATTTCCATGTCATTTCCACGTCAGCAAAGTCAATGGGTCAACATTTGAGGCCCATAGTGGCATTTTTGTAATTCTGCGGCTTATAATGGCAGTTTTGTAATTCTGAGTGGCATGGGTGATATGACCACGAATTAGGTCTGCATGAGAAGAAGGCAGCCGCTCATTCATCTTCAACCTCTCTTCAAAACCTCCATTTTCGTTCTCCAAGCTTCCATGGACGTCCCCCTTGCGGTTTTTCACGTTTTTGGCTCATTTTTACCGTTTTTATGCATATTTGACAGCACCCATTGAGGGTTTTACGTTTGGAATTCGTTTTCTTGGTTGGGCAGTTCCGTTTGTGGATTTTATTGACTTGGAACAATACCCATTGATGGGGTTTTCGCATTTATATATGATAACACTGTTTTGCATTCCATTTAAGCTTTGAAATCTCAATTTTTGCTCTTAAATTGCGTTTTCAGATTTGAAGGGTTCTTGGTTCTTGGTTCTTGGTTCTGATTTTTGTGATTTCAGTTTGGAAGTGTTTAATTACTCATTTCCATGTCTAGCTAAATTCGTGTATTGACTCCTTGATCAAAAATGCAATGAAGCTTTGAGGTTGTGCTTGTTTTGTGAAATCTGCCATGTTTTTGTTCTGAATTCGTGGAATGCATGTGGTGAATCTGTCAATGCTTAATTTACAGAGTAATTGCATGTGTTTTGTTTAAGATACGTTCATGCTTAATGTATGTAGCTTGGCTGTCACGAATTTAAGGATGTGTGCATTGCTTAATTGCATAATGAAGCTAGATTGTAATTTTCGCTTAGTGAATTATTATCTAGTGGATTGAGACAAGGCAGGGTTGGTGTTAATTTGGTGGCCTATGATAAGTGAAATTGCGTTTGAATCAGGGATGTCAATACGGTTTTAGTCACTGTAGCATTTAAATTAATCTATTGATTAGCATTCTGAATCTGTCTGCCAACCCCCCTCCCCCCTGTGTTTTATTGTTGTGTTCATCTGGAAAATTGGCTTTGAATGAAAATATTGGTCGTTGGGACACGACTTGGTTCACTTTCATGTAGTGCATTTAATATATTTTAATTTGGTGGGGTACGGCCTCTATCAAATTTGGCGCCGTTGCCGGGGACCAATCGTTTCGTTCAAAGTAAAATTTTCAGTGTGTTTGTGTTCTGTGTTTTGGTGTGTGTGTAGTTCAAGTGTGGTTGAGTTGGTATATGTTCATTGTGATGTTAATGTTGTGTTAAGTTCAGTGTCTGTTTCCATTCCTGTGTGTTTCTGTTTAGTGTAGTGAATAGTGTCGCGGCGCGCATGAATAGTGTCATTTGTAGTAGTGAATAGTGTTTGAATAGTGTCCGAATCTGGCATTTAACTTCTGGATTTTTGTTTTGGTAGCTACGGAGCTTGTTTTAACTTAAAATTTTTTTTCCCCACTTCTAAGATGTTGAACTTGATAGGAAAAATAGCTAGAGCAATTGGTATGGTCTGAGTTAAGAGATTCAAAAAAAATTTGGATTGATTTCAAGTGAAACTTCAAAGGACCATAACTTTTGCTCTGGTTAACAGGTTTTTATCTTCTCCCACGCGCATGAACTAACCCCTAAACGGAATCTCTGCCGGCACACTTTAGAGCAAACCACAGCCATTGACGGCCAAAAAAAGGGCCTGGAAAATCAAATTGCCGCTTGCGAAGCCGCCGTCCCGAACCAGATCGCCGCCGTCGCGAGCCACCTACGCGAACACAACCAGATCGGTGTTGCGAGCCACCTCCGCTGCGATGAAACCAGAGCCAGCAGATGTCTCGCGAAACCAGGCTGCCATGACGAACCACCACACGTTGACGAAGCCACGCGTTGCAGAACCACTGCGAATCAGATCGACGACGAGGGCACTTTCTAACGCGAAATCCCCATCACTGCGGCGCCGGCCACCACGCAGCCACCTGCGACGAAAAAAGCTGCCTGGAGAAGACGCGAAACCAGACGCGAACACAACTACATTGTGAGAATCCTCCACCTCCGTTCCAAACAGAACCGCAGGCCACCGTGACAGAAATCGATGTCGATTGCGCCAATGCGACAGCCACCACGGTACTTGCAAAAAACCAGACCAGACAGACCCCCACGAAGCAACTGATGAGTCATTATTTTCTTCTATTCCACTAGCCTTTGTGCACCCATTAGACAGTTGATTAGTGCTTAATTGTTCATCATTAGAGTGTTTTTCATCTGTTGGGCTTTATTGGGCCACTATTCCGAATTTGGACTAATTTCACATTATTTGGCCTAATTTTTGTTTTTAATTATTTTTAGGTATTTGGGTGAAGCAATTTTGGAGCTTGGACATTAATATTTAGTTGAAGAAACTTTCCACATCATTGCCACATCATTTCCATGTCATTTCCACGTCAGCAAAGTCAATGGGTCAACATTTGAGGCCCATAGTGGCATTTTTGTAATTCTGCGGCTTATAATGGCAGTTTTGTAATTCTGAGTGGCATGGGTGATATGACCACGAATTAGGTCTGCATGAGAAGAAGGCAGCCGCTCATTCATCTTCAACCTCTCTTCAAAACCTCCATTTTCGTTCTCCAAGCTTCCATGGACGTCCCCCTTGCGGTTTTTCACGTTTTTGGCTCATTTTTACCGTTTTTATGCATATTTGACAGCACCCATTGAGGGTTTTACGTTTGGAATTCGTTTTCTTGGTTGGGCAGTTCGGTTTGTGGATTTTATTGACTTGGAACAATACCCATTCATGGGGTTTTCACATTTATATATGATAACACTGTTTTGCATTCCATTTAAGCTTTGAAATCTCAATTTTTGCTCTTAAATTGCGTTTTCAGATTTGAAGGGTTCTTGGTTCTGATTTTTGTGATTTCAGTTTTGAAGTGTTTAATTACTCATTTCCATGTCTAGCTAAATTCGTGTATTGACTCCTTGATGAAAAATGCAATGAAGATTTGAGGTTGTGCTTGTTTTGTGAAATCTGCCATGTTTTTGTTCTGAATTCGTGGAATGCATGTGGTGAATCTGTCAATGCTTAATTTACAGAGTAATTGCATGTGTTTTGTTTAAGATACGTTCATGCTTAATGTATGTAGCTTGGCTGTCACGAATTTAAGGATGTGTGCATTGCTTAATTGCATAATGAAGCTAGATTGTAATTTTCGCTTAGTGAATTATTATCTAGTGGATTGAGACAAGGCAGGGTTGGTGTTAATTTGGTGGCCTATGATAAGTGAAATTGCGTTTGAATCAGGGATGTCAATACGGTTTTAGTCACTGTAGCATTTAAATTAATCTATTGATTAGCATTCTGAATCTGTCTGCCAACCCCCTTCTCCCCTGTGTTTTATTGTTGTGTTCATCTGGAAAATTTGCTTTGAATGAAAATATTGGTCGTTGGGAGACGACTTGGTTCACTTTCATGTACTGCATTTAATATGTTTTAATTTGGTGGGGTACGGCCTCTATCAAATTTGGCGCCGTTGCCGGGGACCAATCGTTTCGTTCAAAGTAAAATTTTCAGTGTGTTTGTGTTCTGTGTTTTGGTGTGTGTGTGTAGTTCAAGTGTGGTTGAGTTGGTATATGTTCATTGTGATGTTAATGTTGTGTTAAGTTCAGTGTCTGTTTCCATTCCTGTGTGTTTCTGTTTAGTGTAGTGAATAGTGTCGCGGCGCGCAAGAATAGTGTCATTTGTAGTAGTGAATAGTGTTTGAATAGTGTCCGAATCTGGCATTTAACTTCTGGATTTTTGTTTTGGTAGCTACGGAGCTTGTTTTAACTTGAAATTTTTTTTCCCCACTTCTAAGACGTTGAACTTGATAGGAAAAATAGCTAGAGCAATTGGTATGGTCTGAGTTAAGAGATTCAAAAAAATTTTGGACTGATTTTAAGTGAAACTTCAAAGGAGCATAACTTTTGCTCTGGTTATCAGGTTTTTATCTTCTCCCACGCGCATGAACTAACCCCTAAACGGAATCTCTGCCGGTACACTTTAGAGCAAACCACAGCCATTGACGGCCAAAAAAAGGGCCTGGAAAATCAAATTGCCGCTTGCGAAGGCACCGTCACGAACCAGATCGCCGCCGTCGCGAGCCACCTACGCGAACACAACCAGATCGGTGTTGCGAGCCACCTCCGCTGTGACGAAACCAGAGCCAGCAGATTTCTCGCGAAACCAGGCTGCCACGACGAACCACCACACGTTGACGAAGCCACGCGTTGCAGAACCACTGCGAATCAGATCGACGACGAGGGCACTTTCTGACGCGAAATCCACATCACTGCGGCGCCGGCCACCACGCAGCCACCTGCGACGAAAAAAGCTGCCTGGAGAAGACGCGAAACCAGACGCGAACACAACTACATTGTGAGAATCCTCCACCTCCGTTCCAAACAGAACCGCAGGCCACCGTGACAGAAATCGATGTCGATTGCGCCAATGCGACAGCCACCACGGTACCTGCAAAAAACCAGACCAGACAGACCCCCGCGAAGCAACTGATAAGTCATTATTTTCTTTTATTCCACTAGCCTTTGTGCACCCATTAGACAGTTGATTAGTGCTTAATTGTTCATCATTAGAGTGTTTTTCATCTGTTGGGCTTTATTGGGCCATTGTTCCGAATTTGGACTAATTTCACATTATTTGGCCTAATTTTTGTTTTTAATTATTTTTAGGTATTTGGGTGAAGCAATTTTGGAGCTTGGGCATTAATATTTAGTTGAAGAAACTTTCCACATCATTGCCACATCATTTCCATGTCATTTCCACGTCAGCAAAGTCAATGGGTCAACATTTGAGGCCCATAGTGGCATTTTTGTAATTCTGCGGCTTATAATGGCAGTTTTGTAATTCTGAGTGGCATGGGTGATATGACCACGAATTAGGTCTGCATGAGAAGAAGGCAGCCGCTCATTCATCTTCAACCTCTCTTTAAAACCTCCATTTTCGTTCTCCAAGCTTCCATGGACGTCCCCCTTGCGGTTTTTCACGTTTTTGGCTCATTTTTACCGTTTTTATGCATATTTGACAGCACCCATTGAGGGTTTTACGTTTGGAATTCGTTTTCTTGGTTGGGCAGTTCGGTTTGTGGATTTTATTGACTTGGAACAATACCCATTCATGGGGTTTTCACATTTATATATGATAACACTGTTTTGCATTCCATTTAAGCTTTGAAATCTCAATTTTTGCTCTTAAATTGCGTTTTCAGATTTGAAGGGTTCTTGGTTCTTGGTTCTTGGTTCTGATTTTTGTGATTTCAGTTTGGAAGTGTTTAATTACTCATTTCCATGTCTAGCTAAATTCGTGTATTGACTCCTTGATGAAAAATGCAATGAAGATTTGAGGTTGTGCTTGTTTTGTGAAATCTGCCATGTTTTTGTTCTGAATTCGTGGAATGCATGTGGTGAATCTGTCAATGCTTAATTTACAGAGTAATTGCATGTGTTTTGTTTAAGATACGTTCATGCTTAATGTATGTAGCTTGGCTGTCACGAATTTAAGGATGTGTGCATTGCTTAATTGCATAATGAAGCTAGATTGTAATTTTCGCTTAGTGAATTATTATCTAGTGGATTGAGACAAGGCAGGGTTGGTGTTAATTTGGTGGCCTATGATAAGTGAAATTGCGTTTGAATCAGGGATGTCAATACGGTTTTAGTCACTGTAGCATTTAAATTAATCTATTGATTAGCATTCTGAATCTGTCTGCCAACCCCCCTCCCCCCTATGTTTTATTGTTGTGTTCATCTGGAAAATTGGCTTTGAATGAAAATATTGGTCGTTGGGAGACGACTTGGTTCACTTTCATGTACTGCATTTAATATGTTTTAATTTGGTGGGGTACGGCCTCTATCAAATTTGGCGATGTTGCCGGGGACCAATCGTTTCGTTCAAAGTAAAATTTTCAGTGTGTTTGTGTTCTGTGTTTTGGTGTGTGTGTAGTTCAAGTGTGGTTGAGTTGGTATATGTTCATTGTGATGTTAATGTTGTGTTAAGTTCAGTGTCTGTTTCCATTCCTGTGTGTTTCTGTTTAGTGTAGTGAATAGTGTCGCGGCGCGCAAGAATAGTGTCATTTGTAGTAGTGAATAGTGTTTGAATAGTGTCCGAATCTGGCATTTAACTTCTGGATTTTTGTTTTGGTAGCTACGGAGCTTGTTTTAACTTGAAATTTTTTTTCCCCACTTCTAAGACGTTGAACTTGATAGGAAAAATAGCTAGAGCAATTGGTATGGTCTGAGTTAAGAGATTCAAAAAAATTTTGGACTGATTTTAAGTGAAACTTCAAAGAAGCATAACTTTTGCTCTGGTTATCAGGTTTTTATCTTCTCCCACGCGCATGAACTAACCCCTAAACGGAATCTCTGCCGGTACACTTTAGAGCAAACCACAGCCATTGACGGCCAAAAAAAGGGCCTGGAAAATCAAATTGCCGCTTGCGAAGCCACCGTCCCGAACCAGATCGCCGCCGTCGCGAGCCACCTACGCGAACACAACCAGATCGGTGTTGCGAGCCACCTCCGCTGTGACGGAACCAGAGCCAGTAGATTTCTTGCGAAACCAGGCTGCCACGACGAACCACCACACGTTGACGAAGCCACGCGTTGCAGAACCACTGCGAATCAGATCGACGACGAGGGCACTTTCTGACGCGAAATCCACATCACTGCGGCGCCGGCCACCACACAGCCACCTGCGACGAAAAAAGCTGCCTGGAGAAGACGCGAAACCAGACGCGAACACAACTACATTGTGAGAATCCTCCACCTCCGTTCCAAACAGAACCGCAGGCCACCGTGACAGAAATCGATGTCGATTGCGCCAATGCGACAGCCACCACGGTACCTGCAAAAAACCAGACCAGACAGACCCCCGCGAAGCAACTGATGAGTCATTATTTTCTTTTATTCCACTAGCCTTTGTGCACCCATTAGACAGTTGATTAGTGCTTAATTGTTCATCATTAGAGTGTTTTTCATCTGTTGGGCTTTATTGGGCCATTGTTCCGAATTTGGAATAATTTCACATTATTTGGCCTAATTTTTGTTATTAATTATTTTTGGGTATTTGGGTGAAGCAATTTTGGAGCTTGGACATTAATATTTAGTTGAAGAAACTTTCCACATCATTGCCACATCATTTCCATGTCATTTCCACGTCAGCAAAGTCAATGGGTCAACATTTGAGGCCCATAGTGGCATTTTTGTAATTCTGCGGCTTATAATGGCAGTTTTGTAATTCTGAGTGGCATGGGTGATATGACCACGAATTAGGTCTGCATGAGAAGAAGGCAGCCGCTCATTCATCTTCAACCTCTCTTCAAAACCTCCATTTTCGTTCTCCAAGCTTCCATGGACGTCCCCCTTGCGGTTTTTCACGTTTTTGGCTCATTTTTACCGTTTTTATGCATATTTGACAGCACCCATTGAGGGTTTTATGTTTGGAATTCATTTTCTTGGTTGGGCAGTTCGGTTTGTGGATTTTATTGACTTGGAACAATACCCATTCATGGGGTTTTCACATTTATATATGATAACACTGTTTTGCATTCCATTTAAGCTTTGAAATCTCAATTTTTGCTCTTAAATTGCGTTTTCAGATTTGAAGGGTTCTTGGTTCTTGGTTCTTGGTTCTGATTTTTGTGATTTCAGTTTGGAAGTGTTTAATTACTCATTTCCATGTCTACCTAAATTCGTGTATTGACTCCTTGATGAAAAATGCAATGACGCTTTGAGGTTGTGCTTGTTTTGTGAAATCTGCCATGTTTTTGTCCTGAATTCGTGGAATGCATGTGGTGAATCTGTCAATGCTTAATTTACAGAGTAATTGCATGTGTTTTGTTTAAGATACGTTCATGCTTAATGTATGTAGCTTGGCTGTCACGAATTTAAGGATGTGTGCATTGCTTAATTGCATAATGAAGCTAGATTGTAATTTTCGCTTAGTGAATTATTATCTAGTGGATTGAGACAAGGCAGGGTTGGTGTTAATTTGGTGGCCTATGATAAGTGAAATTGCGTTTGAATCAGGGATGTCAATACGGTTTTAGTCACTGTAGCATTTAAATTAATCTATTGATTAGCATTCTGAATCTGTCTGCCAACCCCCCTCCCCCCTGTGTTTTATTGTTGTGTTCATCTGGAAAATTGGCTTTGAATGAAAATATTGGTCGTTGGGAGACGACTTGGTTCACTTTCATGTACTGCATTTAATATGTTTTAATTTGGTGGGGTACGGCCTCTAACAAATTTGGCGCCGTTGCCGGGGACCAATCGTTTCGTTCAAAGTAAAATTTTCAGTGTGTTTGTGTTCTGTGTTTTGGTGTGTGTGTGTAGTTCAAGTGTGGTTGAGTTGGTATATGTTCATTGTGATGTTAATGTTGTGTTAAGTTCAGTGTCTGTTTCCATTCCTGTGTGTTTCTGTTTAGTGTAGTGAATAGTGTCGCGGCGCGCATGAATAGTGTCATTTGTAGTAGTGAATAGTGTTTGAATAGTGTCCGAATCTGGCATTTAACTTCTGGATTTTTGTTTTGGTAGCTACGGAGCTTGTTTTAGCTTGAAATTTTTTTTCCCCACTTCTAAGACGTTGAACTTGATAGGAAAAATAGCTAGAGCAATTGGTATGGTCTGAGTTAAGAGATTCAAAAAAATTTTGGACTGATTTTAAGTGAAACTTCAAAGGACCATAACTTTTGCTCTGGTTATCAGGTTTTTATCTTCTCCCACGCGCATGAACTAACCCCTAAACGGAATCTCTGCCGGCACACTTTAGAGCAAACCACAGCCATTGACGGCCAAAAAAAGGGCCTGGAAAATCAAATTGCCGCTTGCGAAGCCGCCGTCCCGAACCAGATCGCCGCCGTCGCGAGCCACCTACGCGAACACAACCAGATCGGTGTTGCGAGCCACCTCCGCTGCGATGAAACCAGAGCCAGCAGATGTCTCGCGAAACCAAGCTGCCACGACGAACCACCACACGTTGACGAAGCCACGCGTTGCAAAACCACTGCGAATCAGATCGACGACGAGGGCACTTTCTGACGCGAAATCCCCATCACTACGGCGCCGGCCACCACGCAGCTACCTGCGACGAAAAAAGCTGCCTGGAGAAGACCCGAAACCAGACGCGAACACACCTACATTGCGAGAATCCTCCACCTCCGTTCCAAACAGAACCGCAGGCCACCGTGACAGAAATCGATGTCGATTACGCCAATGCGACAGCCACCACGGTACTTGCAAAAAACCAGACCAGACAGACCCCCGCGAAGCAACTGATGAGTCATTATTTTCTTTTATTCCACTAGCCTTTGTGCACCCATTAGACAGTTGATTAGTGCTTAATTGTTCATCATTAGAGTGTTTTTCATCTGTTGGGCTTTATTGGGCCACTGTTCCGAATTTGGACTAATTTCACATTATTTGGCCTAATTTTTGTTTTTAATTATTTTTAGGTATTTGGGTGAAGCAATTTTGGAGCTTGGACATTAATATTTAGTTGAAGAAACTTTCCACATCATTGCCACATCATTTCCATGTCATTTCCACGTCAGCAAAGTCAATGGGTTAACATTTGAGGCCCATAGTGGCATTTTTGTAATTCTGCGGCTTATAATGGCAGTTTTGTAATTCTGAGTGGCATGGGTGATATGACCACGAATTAGGTCTGCATGAGAAGAAGGCAGCCGCTCATTCATCTTCAACCTCTCTTCAAAACCTCCATTTTCGTTCTCCAAGCTTCCATGGACGTCCCCCTCGGTTTTTCACGCTTTTGGCTCATTTTTACCATTTTTATGCATATTTGACAGCACCCATTGAGGGTTTTACGTTTGGAATTCGTTTTCTTGGTTGGGCAGTTCGGTTTGTGGATTTTATTGACTTGGAACAATACCCATTCATGGGGTTTTCGCATTTATATATGATAACACTGTTTTGCATTCCATTTAAGCTTTGAAATCTCAATTTTTGCTCTTAAATTGCATTTTCAGATTTGAAGGGTTCTTGGTTCTTGGTTCTTGGTTCTTGGTTCTGATTTTTGTGATTTCAGTTTTGAAGTGTTTAATTACTCATTTCCATGTCTAGCTAAATTCGTGTATTGACTCCTTGATGAAAAATGCAATGAAGCTTTGAGGTTGTGCTTGTTTTGTGAAATCTGCCATGTTTTTGTTCTGAATTCGTGGAATGCGTGTGGTGAATCTGTCAATGCTTAATTTACAGAGTAATTGCATGTGTTTTGTTTAAGATACGTTCATGCTTAATGTATGTAGCTTGGCTGTCACGAATTTAAGGATGTGTGCATTGCTTAATTGCATAATGAAGCTAGATTGTAATTTTCGCTTAGTGAATTATTATCTAGTGGATTGAGACAAGGCAGGGTTGGTGTTAATTTGGTGGCCTATGATAAGTGAAATTGCGTTTGAATCAGGGATGTCAATACGGTTTTAGTCACTGTAGCATTTAAATTAATCTATTGATTAGCATTCTGAATCTGTCTGCCAACCCCCCTCCCCCCTGTGTTTTATTGTTGTGTTCATCTGGAAAATTGGCTTTGAATGAAAATATTGGTCGTTGGGAGACGACTTGGTTCACTTTCATGTACTGCATTTAATATGTTTTAATTTGGTGGGGTACGGCCTCTATCAAATTTGGCGCCGTTGCCGGGGACCAATCGTTTCGTTCAAAGTAAAATTTTCAGTGTGTTTGTGTTCTGTGTTTTGGTGTGTGTGTAGTTCAAGTGTGGTTGAGTTGGTATATGTTCATTGTGATGTTAATGTTGTGTTAAGTTCAGTGTCTGTTTCCATTCCTGTGTGTTTCTGTTTAGTGTAGCGAATAGTGTCGCGGCGCGCATGAATAGTGTCATTTGTAGTAGTGAATAGAGTTTGAATAGTGTCCGAATCTGGCGTTTAACTTCTGGATTTTTGTTTTGGTAGCTACGGAGCTTGTTTTAACTTGAAATTTTTTTCCCCACTTCAAAGACGTTGAACTTGATAGGAAAAATAGCTAGAGCAATTGGTATGGTCCGAGTTAAGAGATTCAAAAAAAATTTGGACTGATTTTAAGTGAAACTTCAAAGGACCAAAACTTTTGCTCTGGTTATCAGGTTTTTATCTTCTCCCACGCGCATGAACTAACCCCTAAACGGAATCTCTGCCGGCACACTTTAGAGCAAACCACAGCCATTGACGGCAAAAAAAAGGGCCTGGAAAATCAAATTGCCGCTTGCGAAGCCGCTGTCCCGAACCAGATCGCCGCCGTCGCGAGCCACCTACGCGAACACAACTAGATCGGTGTTGCGAGCCACCTCCGCTGCGACGAAACCAGAGCCAGCAGATGTCTCGCGAAACCAGGCTGCCACGCCGAACCACCACACGTTGACGAAGCCACGCGTTGCAGAACCACTGCGAATCAGATCGACGACGAGGGCACTTTCTGACGCGAAATCCCCATCACTACGGCGCCGGCCACCACGCAGCCACCTGCGACGAAAAAAGCTGCCTGGAGAAGACGCGAAACCAGACGCGAACACACCTACATTGCGAGAATCCTCCACCTCCGTTCCAAACAGAACCGCAGGCCACCGTGACAGAAATCGATGTCGATTGCGCCAATGCGACAGCCACCACGGTACTTGCAAAAAACCAGACCAGACAGACCCCCGCGAAGCAACTGATGAGTCATTATTTTCTTCTATTCCACTAGCCTTTGTGCACGCATTAGACAGTTGATTGGTGCTTAATTGTTCATCATTAGAGTGTTTTTCATCTGTTGGGCTTTATTGGGCCACTGTTCCGAATTTGGACTAATTTCACATTATTTGGCCTAATTTTTGTTTTTAATTATTTTTAGGTATTTGGGTGAAGCAATTTTGGAGCTTGGACATTAATATTTAGTTGAAGAAACTTTCCACATCATTGCCACATCATTTCCATGTCATTTCCACGTCAGCAAAGTCAATGGGTTAACATTTGAGGCCCATAGTGGCATTTTTGTATTTCTGCGGCTTATAATGGCAGTTTTGTAATTCTGAGTGGCATGGGTGATATGACCACGAATTAGGTCTGCATGAGAAGAAGGCAGCCGCTCATTCATCTTCAACCTCTCTTCAAAACCTCCATTTTCGTTCTCCAAGCTTCCATGGACGTCCCCCTCGGTTTTTCACGCTTTTGGCTCATTTTTACCATTTTTATGCATATTTGACAGCACCCATTGAGGGTTTTACGTTTGGAATTCGTTTTCTTGGTTGGGCAGTTCGGTTTGTGGATTTTATTGACTTGGAACAATACCCATTCATGGGGTTTTCGCATTTATATATGATAACACTGTTTTGCATTCCATTTAAGCTTTGAAATCTCAATTTTTGCTCTTAAATTGCGTTTTCAGATTTGAAGGGTTCTTGGTTCTTGGTTCTTGGTTCTGATTTTTGTGATTTCAGTTTTGAAGTGTTTAATTACTCATTTCCATGTCTAGCTAAATTCGTGTATTGACTCCTTGATGAAAAATGCAATGAAGCTTTGAGGTTGTGCTTGTTTTGTGAAATCTGCCATGTTTTTGTTCTGAATTCGTGGAATGCATGTGGTGAATCTGTCAATGCTTAATTTACAGAGTAATTGCATGTGTTTTGTTTAAGATACGTTCATGCTTAATGTATGTAGCTTGGCTGTCACGAATTTAAGGATGTGTGCATTGCTTAATTGCATAATGAAGCTAGATTGTAATTTTCGCTTAGTGAATTATTATCTAGTGGATTGAGACAAGGCAGGGTTGGTGTTAATTTGGTGGCCTATGATAAGTGAAATTGCGTTTGAATCAGGGATGTCAATACGGTTTTAGTCACTATAGCATTTAAATTAATCTATTGATTAGCATTCTGAATCTGTCTGCCAACCCCCCTCCCCCCTGTGTTTTATTGTTGTGTTCATCTGGAAATTTGGCTTTGAATGAAAATATTGGTCGTTGGGAGACGACTTGGTTCACTTTCATGTACTGCATTTAATATGTTTTAATTTGGTGGGGTACGGCCTCTATCAAATTTGGCGCCGTTGCCGGGGACCAATCGTTTCGTTCAAAGTAAAATTTTCAGTGTGGTTGTGTTCTGTGTTTTGGTGTGTGTGTAGTTCAAGTGTGGTTGAGTTGGTATATGTTCATTGTGATGTTAATGTTGTGTTAAGTTCAGTGTCTGTTTCCATTCCTGTGTGTTTCTGTTTAGTGTAGTGAATAGTGTCGCGGCACGCATGAATAGTGTCATTTGTAGTAGTGAGTAGTGTTTGAATAGTGTCCGAATCTGGCATTTAACTTCTGGATTTTTGTTTTGGTAGCTACGGAGCTTGTTTTAACTTGAATTTTTTTTTCCCCACTTCTAAGACGTTGAACTTGATAGGAAAAATAGCTAGAGCAATTGGTATGGTCTGAGTTAAGAGATTCAAAAAAATTTTGGACTGATTTTAAGTGAAACTTCAAAGGACCATAACTTTTGCTATGGTTATCAGGTTTTTATCTTCTCCCACGCACATGAACTAACCCCTAAACGGAATCTCTACCGGCACACTTTAGAGCAAACCACAGCCATTGCCGCTTACGAAGCCGCCGTCCCGAACCAGATCGCCGCCGTCGCGAGCCACCTACGCGAACACAACCAGATCGGTGTTGCGAGCCACCTCCGCTGCGATGAAACCAGAGCCAGCAGATGTCTCGCGAAACCAGGCTGCCACGACGAACCACCACACGTTGACGAAGCCACGCGTTGCAGAACCACTGCGAATCAGATCGACGACGAGGGCACTTTCTGACGCGAAATCCCCATCACTGCGGCGCCGGCCACCACGCAGCCACCTGCGACGAAAAAAGCTACCTGGAGAAGACGCGAAAACAGACGCGAACACACCTACATTGCGAGAATCCTCCACCTCCGTTCCAAACAGAACCGCAGGCCACCGTGACAGAAATCGATGTCGATTACGCCAATGCGACAGCCACCACGGTACCTGCAAAAAACCAGACCAGACAGACCCCCGCGAAGCAACTGATGAGTCATTATTTTCTTCTATTCCACTAGCCTTTGTGCACCCATTAGACAGTTGATTAGTGCTTAATTGTTCATCATTAGAGTGTTTGATATCGCTGTCGTTAGGCGATCAAATTACCACTACTTTAGCAACTTCAGTATTGCCAGTTTGTAGTGAAGAAAATAGTTAGGGTTAAGATAACCCTGAGTCATCTCACAACGAATACGAAATTGATCTCAAATATTTGATTCTCAAAAATGCAATTTAAAACTAGCAACTATAAAAATAGGGGGGTTTTGATATGCAAAGAAAATGACACGGAAGATTGTAAACACAGTAATAGTAAATAGGTCAATTCCACTGCTTTTTCTAAATAAGATTCTTCATTGGTTATCTAGAGATTATTGTTAAATTAATTATTGTTGTTGATTTACAAATCAATCAATGTAAAGACTCAATTCATTTGTTAGCATCCTCACTTTTAATCAAAGTACAGTCTCAATTAAAAGTGAGAATTGTTAGATTGTCCATAGTAAATTTAATCAAAGTACAGTCTCAATTAATTTTACTATGCCTAATCATGTCTATTCCTTTGTTTCTTTACCAAATAGAAAACTTAATTAATCAAAGTAAAGTCTTGACTAATTTTAGTTAAAGTAATTACCTCTAATCAAATTAAAGTCTCAATTATCGGCAAAAACTTATCTAATCAAATGAAAGTTTCTAAACAAAATCAAAGTAAAGTCTCAATTTAATTTAAAAACCTTTTAACTCATATGATTAGCATGCATGTAGATTTAAAATCATTATTTTCTATTCGATTAAGAAGCAAAGGACATAGATAAACAAAAACCACAACAATAATCAAAATAACAAAACATATAAATTCATCTAACCTCAAAATCCATTTAAGAAATTACAGTGGAATCAACCCTAAAAGTTTAGCCCTCCATGGCTTTGATGGAATACATGATAATATGATGAAGGAAAGAAAATAAAAGAAGAGAATGAGAGATATGGTGGAGACGGTATCTGCCAAAACCAGAGAGTTCTAAGTGTCTAAGCTGTAAGTTGTAAAATTGTCAGTCGTAAGTTCCCTTAAGTCTCTTTATATAGGCTTCCACTGGACTTTGGGCTTTATCTGTCAGTTGCTAAAATCTTTTATTTTTATTTAATTAATTAGCAACTTAATTGCTGTCAAATATCCAATTTTGCCCCTCTCATTTAACCATATTTGCAGTTTTGACCAGTGTTGACTGCTGACTTTGACCAATTGACCAGAGTTGACCAGTTGACTGCCTATCAGATGCTGACACGTGGCAGTGCAGATTCTCTCTCCAGAATTAGGGTTTCACTCTCACACTCTTCTCCTTGGCTGCGCGGCTGACGGCGGCTGCTCTGGCTTCTTCTCCGGCGAGGTGGTGTTCGCTGCTAATCTGGTCCGCTTTGACGTAGTGCAGATGCGTGGTGCGAATTGTGGTGGTGCCCATCGTGTGTTTCCGGCGTTTGCGTGGTGGTGTAGCAAGCTTCTATGGAGTGCGATGCGGTGAAGATGGAGACGGCGCGGTGCTGCAGAAGTTGCGTTTCGTTTCCGGCGTGGTGGTGTTCGTGTGCGCTGCACAGGTTCGCGCGACGGTTCAAGCGAAGGTGGCGCGCGGAGGTTGTTGCTGTTCTGGTTTTGCTCCTGCGTTTTCCGTGGCTGCTGCGTGAGGAAGAAGAACTCGCGGTGGCGCAAGGTGCAGAGATGGTGGTGGCGCAGATTCCGGCGAAGTGTTGCAGGTTCGTGGCTGTGTGCTCACGGTGGCGTTCTGCGCGAGAAGATGGAGGTGTGCTGCGCGTGAAGTGGCTGAACGCTCGCGGGAAGAAGAAAATGGCGTCGCGATGATGGTGGCGCTGCGGAGAAGGTTCGCGCGGAGCTGCGATGGTGGTCGGAAAAGGTTGGCGGCGGCGACTGTGTGGAGGGTGGAAGGGAATTAGGGTTAGGGTTTCATGTGTGAGATGGAGGAGATGATGACGTGACAAGAACTGAGTGGTCAATTGGGTGAGTGGAGGATTATGACACGTGGCGGCTTATGGTTGGCTAATTTTAAAAGGTGAGGATTGCCACATGGCATGATCTGGTTAAGTGGAGTTTAAGTGGTAGGAGGGGTGCAACTTAGTGAAAACTGGGGTGCAGAACAGGTTTTTGTGGTCCACTTGAGGAAGGAGTGTGCAAATAAAAACTGGGGGTGCATTTAGCTCCTGATTTATTCTTTTTCCAGAATTTCTTGATTTTGGACTTATTTTGTAACTTTGAATATTTCAAAATCACACTATTAATTGACCAAAAATAAATTCCAGCTGCATTAACAAACGTTAGAATATCCAATAATATTTTATGCAACTAAAATCAATTTTTACGCCACTTTTACCAAACTTACTCAATAAATCCAATAATCACAAATCCTAATTAAATCAATCTTTAAGCACAAAAAATTCAATTAAATCCCCAAATTTAAATATTAAATGAGGGCAAAAATTTGAACTCATCAGTGTTTTTCATCTGTTGGGCTTTATTGGGCCACTGTTCCGAATTTGGACTAATTTCACATTATTTGGCCTAATTTTTGTTTTTAATTATTTTTAGGTATTTGGGTGAAGCAATTTTGGAGCTTGGACATTAATATTTAGTTGAAGAAACTTTCCACATCATTGCCACATCATTTCCATGTCATTTCCACGTCAGCAAAGTCAATGGGTCAACATTTGAGGCCCATAGTGGCATTTTTGTAATTTTGCGGCTTATAATGGCAATTTTGTAATTCTGAGTGGCATGGGTGATATGACCACGAATTAGGTCTGCATAAGAAGAAGGCAGCCGCTCATTCATCTTCAACGTCTCTTCAAAACCTCCATTTTCGTTCTCCAAGCTTCCATGGACGTCCCCGTTGCGGTTTTTCACGTTTTTGGCTCATTTTTACCGTTTTTATGCATATTTGACAGCACCCATTGAGGGTTTTACGTTTGGAATTCGTTTTCTTGGTTGGGCAGTTCGGTTTGTGGATTTTATTGACTTGGAACAATACCCATTCATGGGGTTTTCGCATTTATATATGATAACACTGTTTTGCATTCCATTTAAGCTTTGAAATCTCAATTTTTGCTCTTAAATTGCGTTTTCAGATTTGAAGGGTTCTTGGTTCTTGGTTCTTGGTTCTGATTTTTGTGATTTCAGTTTTGAAGTGTTTAATTACTCATTTCCATGTCTAGATAAATTCGTGTATTGACTCCTTGATGAAAAATGCAATGAAGCTTTGAGGTTGTGCATATTTTGTGAAATCTGCCATGTTTTTGTTCTGAATTCGTGGAATGCATGTGGTGAATCTGTCAATGCTTAATTTACAGAGTAATTGCATGTGTTTTGTTTAAGATACGTTCATGCTTAATGTATGTAGCTTGGCTGTCACGAATTTAAGGATGTGTGCATTGCTTAATTGCATAATGAAGCTAAATTGTAATTTTCGCTTAGTGAATTATTATCTAGTGGATTGAGACAAGGCAGGGTTGGTGTTAATTTGGTGGCCTATGATAAGTGAAATTGTGTTTGAATCAGGGATGTCAATACGGTTTTAGTCACTGTAGCATTTAAATTAATCTGTTGATTAGCATTCTGAATCTGTCTGCCAACCCCCCTCCCCCCTGTGTTTTATTGTTGTGTTCATCTGGAAAATTGGCTTTGAATGAAAATATTGGTCGTTGGGAGACGACTTGGTTCACTTTCATGTACTGCATTTAATATGTTTTAATTTGGTGGGGTACGGCCTCTATCAAATTTGGCGCCGTTGCCGGGGACCAATCGTTTCGTTCAAAGTAAAATTTTCAGTGTGTTTGTGTTCTGTGTTTTGGTGTGTGTGTAGTTCAAGTGTGGTTGAGTTGGTATATGTTCATTGTGATGTTAATGTTGTGTTAAGTTCAGTGTCTGTTTCCATTCCTGTGTGTTTCTGTTTAGTGTAGTGAATAGTGTCGCGGCACGCATGAATAGTGTCATTTGTAGTAGTGAGTAGTGTTTGAATAGTGTCCGAATCTGGCATTTAACTTCTGGATTTTTGTTTTGGTAGCTACGGAGCTTGTTTTAACTTGAATTTTTTTTCCCCACTTCTAAGACGTTGAACTTGATAGGAAAAATAGCTAGAGCAATTGGTATGGTCTGAGTTAAGAGATTCAAAAAAATTTTGGACTGATTTTAAGTGAAACTTCAAAGGACCATAACTTTTGCTCTGGTTATCAGGTTTTTATCTTCTCCCACGCGCATGAACTAACCCCTAAACGGAATCTCTGCCGGCACACTTTAGAGCAAACCACAGCCATTGACGGCCAAAAAAAGGGCCTGGAACTACGAACACACTTTAGGGCTTGCGAAGCCGCCGTCCCGAACCAGATTGCCGCCATCGCGAGCCACCTACGCGAACACAACCAGATCGGTGTTGGGAGCCACCTCCGCTGCGATGAAACTAGAGCCAGCAGATGTCTCGCGAAACCAGGCTGCCACGACGAACCACCACACGTTGACGAAGCAACGCGTTGCAGAACCACTGCGAATCAGATCGACGACGAGGGCACTTTCTGACGCGAAATCCCCATCACTGCGGCGCCGGCCACCACGCAGCCACCTGCGACGAAAAAAGCTGCCTGGAGAAGACGCGAAACCAGACGCGAACACACCTACATTGCGAGAATCCTCCACCTCCGTTCCAAACAGAACCGTAGGCCACCGTGACAGAAATCGATGTCGATTGCGCCAATGCGACAGCCACCACGGTACCTGCAAAAAACCAGACCAGACAGACCCCCGCGAAGCAACTGATGAGTCATTATTTTCTTCTATTCCACTAGCCTTTGTGCACCCATTAGACAGTTGATTAGTGCTTAATTGTTCATCATTAGAGTGTTTTTCATCTATTGGGCTTTATTGGGCCACTGTTCCGAATTTGGACTAATTTCACATTATTTGGCCTAATTTTTGTTTTTAATTATTTTTAGGTATTTGGGTGAAGCAATTTTGGAGCTTGGACATTAATATTTAGTTGAAGAAACTTTCCACATCATTGCCACATCATTTCCATGTCATTTCCACGTCAGCAAAGTCAATGGGTCAACATTTGAGGCCCATAGTGGCATTTTTGTAATTTTGCGGCTTATAATGGCAGTTTTGTAATTCTGAGTGGCATGGGTGATATGACCACGAATTAGGTCTGCATGAGAAGAAGGCAGCCGCTCATTCATCTTCAACCTCTCTTCAAAACCTCCATTTTCGTTCTCCAAGCTTCCATGGACGTCCCCCTTGCGGTTTTTCACGTTTTTGGCTCATTTTTACCGTTTTTATGCATATTTGACAGCACCCATTGGGGGTTTTACGTTTGGAATTCGTTTTCTTGGTTGGGCAGTTCGGTTTGTGGATTTTATTGACTTGGAACAATACCCATTCATGGGGTTTTCGCATTTATATATGATAACACTGTTTTGCATTCCATTTAAGCTTTGAAATCTCAATTTTTGCTCTTAAATTGCATTTTCAGATTTGAAGGGTTCTTGGTTCTTGGTTCTTGGTTCTGATTTTTGTGATTTCAGTTTTGAAGTGTTTAATTACTCATTTCCATGTCTAGCTAAATTCGTGTATTGACTCCTTGATGAAAAATGCAATGAAGCTTTGAGGTTGTGCTTGTTTTGTGAAATCTGCCATGTTTTTGTTCTAAATTCGTGGAATGCATGTGGTGAATCTGTCAATGCTTAATTTACAGAGTAATTGCATGTGTTTTGTTTAAGATACGTTCATGCTTAATGTATGTAGCTTGGCTGTCACGAATTTAAGGATGTGTGCATTGCTTAATTGCATAATGAAGCTAGATTGTAATTTTCGCTTAGTGAATTATTATCTAGTGGATTGAGACAAGGCAGGGTTGGTGTTAATTTGGTGGCCTATGATAAGTGAAATTGTGTTTGAATCAGGGATGTCAATACGGTTTTAGTCACTGTAGCATTTAAATTAATCTGTTGATTAGCATTCTGAATCTGTCTGCCAACCCCCCTCCCCCCTGTGTTTTATTGTTGTGTTCATCTGGAAAATTGGCTTTGAATGAAAATATTAGTCGTTGGAAGACGACTTGGTTCACTTTCATGTACTGCATTTAATATGTTTTAATTTGGTAGGGTACGGCCTCTATCAAATTTGGCGCCGTTGCCGGGGACCAATCGTTTCGTTCAAAGTAAAATTTTCAGTGTGTTTGTGTTCTGTGTTTTGGTGTGTGTGTAGTTCAAGTGTGGTTGAGTTGGTATATGTTCATTGTGATGTTAATGTTGTGTTAAGTTCAGTGTCTGTTTCCATTCCTGTGTGTTTCTGTTTAGTGTAGTGAATAGTGTCGCGGCGCGCATGAATAGTGTCATTTGTAGTAGTGAGTAGTGTTTGAATAGTGTCCGAATCTGGCATTTAACTTCTAGATTTTTGTTTTGGTAGCTACGGAGCTTGTTTTAACTTGAAATTTTTTTTCCCCACTTCTAAGACGTTGAACTTGATAGGAAAAATAGCTAGAGCAATTGGTATGGTCTGAGTTAAGAGATTCAAAAAAATTTTGGACTGATTTTAAGTGAAACTTCAAAGGACCATAACTTTTGCTATGGTTATCAGGTTTTTATCTTCTCCCACGCCCATGAACTAACCCCTAAACGGAATCTCTACCGGCACACTTTAGAGCAAACCACAGCCATTGCCGCTGACGAAGCCGCCGTCCCGAACCAGATCGCCGCCGTCGCGAGCCACCTACGCGAACACAACCAGATCGGTGTTGCGAGCCACCTCCGCTGCGATGAAACCAGAGCCAGCAGATGTCTCGCGAAACCAGGCTCCCACGACGAACCACCACACGTTGACGAAGCCACGCGTTGCAGAACCACTGCGAATCAGATCGACGACGAGGGCACTTTCTAACGCGAAATCCCCATCACTGCGGCGCTGGCCACCACGCAGCCACCTGCGACGAAAAAAGCTACCTGGAGAAGACGCGAAAACAGACGCGAACACACCTACATTGCGAGAATCCTCCACCTCCGTTCCAAACAGAACCGCAGGCCACCGTGACAGAAATCGATGTCGATTATGCCAATGCGACAGCCACCACGGTACCTGCAAAAAACCAGACCAGACAGACCCCCGCGAAGCAACTGATGAGTCATTATTTTCTTCTATTCCACTAGCCTTTGTGCACCCATTAGACAGTTGATTAGTGCTTAATTGTTCATCATTAGAGTGTTTTTCATCTATTGGGCTTTATTGGGCCACTGTTCCGAATTTGGACTAATTTCACATTATTTGGCCTAATTTTTGTTTTTAATTATTTTTAGGTATTTGGGTGAAGCAATTTTGGAGCTTGGACATTAATATTTAGTTGAAGAAACTTTCCACATCATTGCCACATCATTTCCATGTCATTTCCACGTCAGCAAAGTCAAGGGGTCAACATTTGAGGCCCATAGTGGCATTTTTGTAATTTTGCGGCTTATAATGGCAGTTTTGTAATTCTGAGTGGCATGGGTGATATGACCACGAATTAGGTCTGCATGAGAAGAAGGCAGCCGCTCATTCATCTTCAACCTCTCTTCAAAACCTCCATTTTCGTTCTCCAAGCTTCCATGGACGTCCCCCTTGCGGTTTTTCACGTTTTTGGCTCATTTTTACCGTTTTTATGCATATTTGACAGCACCCATTGGGGGTTTTACGTTTGGAATTCGTTTTCTTGGTTGGGCAGTTCGGTTTGTGGATTTTATTGACTTGGAACAATACCCAATCATGGGGTTTTCGCATTTATATATGATAACACTGTTTTGCATTCCATTTAAGCTTTGAAATCTCAATTTTTGCTCTTAAATTGCATTTTCAGATTTGAAGGGTTCTTGGTTCTTGGTTCTTGGTTCTGATTTTTGTGATTTCAGTTTTGAAGTGTTTAATTACTCATTTCCATGTCTAGCTAAATTCGTGTATTGACTCCTTGATGAAAAATGCAATGAAGCTTTGAGGTTGTGCTTGTTTTGTGAAATCTGCCATTTTTTTGTTCTGAATTTGTGGAATGCATGTGGTGAATCTGTCAATGCTTAATTTACAGAGTAATTGCATGTGTTTTGTTTAAGATACGTTCATGCTTAATGTATGTAGCTTGGCTGTCACGAATTTAAGGATGTGTGCATTGCTTAATTGCATAATGAAGCTAGATTGTAATTTTCGCTTAGTGAATTATTATCTAGTGGATTGAGACAAGGCAGGGTTGGTGTTAATTTGGTGGCCTATGATAAGTGAAATTGCGTTTGAATCAGGGATGTCAATACGGTTTTAGTCACTGTAGCATTTAAATTAATCTATTGATTAGCATTCTGAATCTGTCTGCCAACCCCCCTCGCCCCTGTGTTTTATTGTTGTGTTCATCTGGAAAATTGGCTTTGAATGAAAATATTAGTCGTTGGGAGACGAGTTGGTTCACTTTCATGTACTGCATTTAATATGTTTTAATTTGGGAGGGTACGGCCTCTATCAAATTTGGCGCCGTTGCCGGGGACCAATCGTTTCGTTCAAAGTAAAATTTTCAGTGTGTTTGTGTTCTGTGTTTTGGTGTGTGTAGTTCAAGTGTGGTTGAGTTGGTATATGTTCATTGTGATGTTAATGTTGTGTTAAGTTCAGTGTCTGTTTCCATTCCTGTGTGTTTCTGTTTAGTGTAGTGAATAGTGTCGCGGCGCGCATGAATAGTGTCATTTGTAGTAGTGAGTAGTGTTTGAATAGTGTCCGAATCTGGCATTTAACTTCTGGATTTTTGTTTTGGTAGCTACGGAGCTTGTTTTAACTTGAAATTTTTTTTCCCCACTTCTAAGACGTTGAACTTGATAGGAAAAATAGCTAGAGCAATTGGTATGGTCTGAGTTAAGAGATTCAAAAAATTTTTGGACTGATTTTAAGTGAAACTTCAAAGGACCGTAACTTTTGCTATGGTTATCAGGTTTTTATCTTCTCCCACGCACATGAACTAACCCCTAAACGGAATCTCTGCCGGCACACTTTAGAGCAAACCACAGCCATTGACGGCCAAAAAAAGGGCCTGGAAAATCAAATTCCCGCTTACGAAGCCGCCGTCCCGAACCAGATCGCCGCCGTCGCTAGCCACCTACGCGAACACAACCAGATCGGTGTTGCGAGCCACCTCCGCTGCGATGAAACCAGAGCCAGCAGATGTCTCGCGAAACCAGGCTGCCACGACGAACCACCACACGTTGACGAAGCCACGCGTTGCAGAACCACTGCGAATCAGATCGACGACGAGGGCACTTTCTGACGCGAAATCCCCATCACTGCGGCGCCGGCCACCACGCAGCCACCTGCGACGAAAAAAGCTACCTGGAGAAGACGCGAAACCAGACGCGAACACACCTACATTGCGAGAATCCTCCACCTCCGTTCCAAACAGAACCGCAGGCCACCGTGACAGAAATCGATGTCGATTGCGCCAATGCGACAGCCACCACGGTACCTGCAAAAAACCAGACCAGACAGACCCCCGCGAAGCAACTGATGAGTCATTATTTTCTTCTATTCCACTAGCCTTTGTGCACCCATTAGACAGTTGATTAGTGCTTAATTGTTCATCATTAGAGTGTTTTTCATCTGTTGGGCTTTATTGGGCCACTGTTCCGAATTTGGACTAATTTCACATTATTTGGCCTAATTTTTGTTTTTAATTATTTTTAGGTATTTGGCTGAAGCAATTTTGGAGCTTGGACATTAATATTTAGTTGAAGAAACTTTCCACATCATTGCCACATCATTTCCATGTCATTTCCACGTCAGCAAAGTCAATGGGTCAACATTTGAGGCCCATAGTGGCATTTTTGTAATTCTGCGGCTTATAATGGCAGTTTTGTAATTCTGAGTGGCATGGGTGATATGACCACGAATTAGGTCTGCATGAGAAGAAGGCAACCGCTCATTCATCTTCAACCTCTCTTCAAAACCTCCATTTTCGTTCTCCAAGCTTCCATGGACGTCCCCCTTGCGGTTTTTCACGTTTTTGGCTCATTTTTACCGTTTTTATGCATATTTGACAGCACCCATTGAGGGTTTTACGTTTGGAATTCGTTTTCTTGGTTGGGCAGTTCGGTTTGTGGATTTTATTGACTTGGAACAATACCCATTCATGGGGTTTTCGCATTTATATATGATAACACTGTTTTGCATTCCATTTAAGCTTTGAAATCTCAATTTTTGCTCTTAAATTGCGTTTTCAGATTTGAAGGGTTCTTGGTTCTTGGTTCTTGGTTCTGATTTTTGTGATTTCAGTTTTGAAGTGTTTAATTACTCATTTCCATGTCTAGCTAAATTCGTGTATTGACTCCTTGATGAAAAATGCAATGAAGCTTTGAGGTTGTGCATATTTTGTGAAATCTGCCATGTTTTTGTTCTGAATTCGTGGAATGCATGTGGTGAATCTGTCAATGCTTAATTTACAGAGTAATTGCATGTGTTTTGTTTAAGATACGTTCATGCTTAATGTATGTAGCTTGGCTGTCACGAATTTAAGGATGTGTGCATTGCTTAATTGCATAATGAAGCTAAATTGTAATTTTCGCTTAGTGAATTATTATCTAGTGGATTGAGACAAGGCAGGGTTGGTGTTAATTTGGTGGCCTATGATAAGTGAAATTGTGTTTGAATCAGGGATGTCAATACGGTTTTAGTCACTGTAGCATTTAAATTAATCTGTTGATTAGCATTCTGAATCTGTCTGCCAACCCCCCTCCCCCCTGTGTTTTATTGTTGTGTTCATCTGGAAAATTGGCTTTGAATGAAAATATTGGTCGTTGGGAGACGACTTGGTTCACTTTCATGTATTGCATTTAATATGTTTTAATTTGGTGGGGTACGGCCTCTATCAAATTTGGCGCCGTTGCCGGGGACCAATCGTTTCGTTCAAACTAAAATTTTCAGTGTGTTTGTGTTCTGTGTTTTGGTGTGTGTGTAGGTCAAGTGTGGTTGAGTTGGTATATGTTCATTGTGATGTTAATGTTGTGTTAAGTTCAGTGTCTGTTTCCATTCCTGTGTGTTTCTGTTTAGTGTAGTGAATAGTGTCGCGGCGCGCATGAATAGTGTCATTTGTAGTAGTGAGTAGTGTTTGAATGGTGTCCGAATCTGGCATTTAACTTCTGGATTTTTGTTTTGGTAGCTACGGAGCTTGTTTTAACTTGAAATTTTTTTCCCCACTTCTAACACGTTGAACTTGATAGGAAAAATAGCTAGAGCAATTGGTATGGTCTGAGTTAAGAGATTCAAAAAAATTTTGGACTGATTTTAAGTGAAACTTCAAAGGACCATAACTTTTACTCTGGTTATCAGGTTTTTATCTTCTCCCACGCGCATGAACTAACCCCTAAACGGAATCTCTGCCAGCACACTTTAGAGCAAACCACAGCCATTGACGGCCAAAAAAAGGGCCTGGAAAATCAAATTGCCGCTTGCGAAGCCGCCGTCCCGAACCAGATCGCCGCCGTCGCGAGCCACCTACGCGAACACAACCAGATCGGTGTTGCGAGCCACCTCCGCTGCGACGAAACCAGAGCCAGCAGATGTCTCGCGAAACCAGGCTGCCACGACGAACCACCACACGTTGACGAAGCCACGCGTTGCAGAACCACTGCGAATCAGATCGACGACGAGGGCACTTTCTGACGCGAAATCCCTATCACTGCGGCGTCGGCCACCACGCAGC
This sequence comes from Vigna unguiculata, assembly GCF_037176805.1. Lineage (NCBI taxonomy): Eukaryota > Viridiplantae > Streptophyta > Magnoliopsida > Fabales > Fabaceae > Vigna > Vigna unguiculata. Next base: position 36,080,921 of record NC_140792.1, on the reverse strand, counting down.
CACCTGCGACGAAAAAAGCTGCCTGGAGAAGACGCGAAACCAGACGCGAACACACCTACATTGCGAGAATCCTCCACCTCCGTTCCAAACAGAACCGCAGGCCACCGTGACAGAAATCGATGTCGATTGCGCCAATGCGACAGCCACCACGGTACCTGCAAGAAACCAGACCAGACAGACCCCCGCAAAGCAACTGATGAGTCATTATTTTCTTCTATTCCACTAGCCTTTGTGCACCCATTAGACAGTTGATTAGTGCTTAATTGTTCATCATTAGAGTGTTTTTCATCTGTTGGGCTTTATTGGGCCACTGTTCCGAATTTGGACTAATTTCACATTATTTGGCCTAATTTTTGTTTTTAATTATCTTTAGGTATTTGGGGGTAGCAATTTTGGAGCTTGGACATTAATATTTAGTTGAAGAAACTTTCCACATCATTGCCACATCATTTCCATGTCATTTCCACGTCAGCAAAGTCAATGGGTCAACATTTGAGGCCCATAGTGGCATTTTTGTAATTCTGCGGCTTATAATGGCAGTTTTGTAATTCTGAGTGGCATGGGTGATATGACCACGAATTAGGTCTGCATGAGAAGAAGGCAGCCGCTCATTCATCTTCAACCTCTCTTCAAAACCTCCATTTTCGTTCTCCAAGCTTCCATGGACGTCCCCCTTGCGGTTTTTCACATTTTTGGCTCATTTTTATCGTTTTTATGCATATTTGACAGCACCCATTGAGGGTTTTACGTTTGGAATTCGTTTTCTTGGTTGGGCAGTTCGGTTTGTGGATTTTATTGACTTGGAACAATACCCATTCATGGGGTTTTCGCATTTATATATGATAACACTGTTTTGCATTCCATTTAAGCTTTGAAATCTCAATTTTTGCTCTTAAATTGCGTTTTCAGATTTGAAGGGTTCTTGGTTCTTGGTTCTTGGTTCTGATTTTTGTGATTCCAGTTTTGAAGTGTTTAATTACTCATTTCCATGTCTAGCTAAATTCGTGTATTGACTCCTTGATGAAAAATGCAATGAAGCTTTGAGGTTGTGCTTATTTTGTGAAATCTGCCATGTTTTTGTTCTGAATTCGTGGAATGCATGTGGTGAATCTGTCAATGCTTAATTTACAGAGTAATTGCATGTGTTTTGTTTAAGATACGTTCATGCTTAATGTATGTAGCTTGGCTGTCACGAATTTAAGGATGTGTGCATTGCTTAATTGCATAATGAAGCTAGATTGTAATTTTCGCTTAGTGAATTATTATCTAGTGGATTGAGACAAGGCAGGGTTGGTGTTAATTTGGTGGCCTATGATAAGTGAAATTGCGTTTGAATCAGGGATGTCAATACGGTTTTAGTCACTGTAGCATTTAAATTAATCTATTGATTAGCATTCTGAATCTGTCTGCCAACCCCCTCCCCCCTGTGTTTTATTGTTGTGTTCATCTGGAAAATTGGCTTTGAATGAAAATATTGGTCGTTGGGAGACGACTTGGTTCACTTTCATGTACTGCATTTAATATGTTTTAATTTGGTGGGGTACGGCCTCTATCAAATTTGGCGCCGTTGCCGGGGACCAATCGTTTCGTTCAAAGTAAAATTTTCAGTGTGTTTGTGTTCTGTGTTTTGGTGTGTGTGTAGTTCAAGTGTGGTTGAGTTGGTATATGTTCATTGTGATGTTAATGTTGTGTTAAGTTCAGTGTCTGTTTCCATTCCTGTGTGTTTCTGTTTAGTGTAGTGAATAGTGTCGCGGCGCGCATGAATAGTGTCATTTGTAGTAGTGAATAGTGTTTGAATAGTGTCCGAATCTGGCATTTAACTTCTGGATTTTTGTTTTGGTAGCTACGGAGCTTGTTTTAACTTGAAATTTTTTTCCCCACTTCTAAGACGTTGAACTTGATAGGAAAAATAGCTAGAGCAATTGGTATGGTCTGAGTTAAGAGATTCAAAAAAATTTTGGACTGATTTTAAGTGAAACTTCAAAGGACCATAACTTTTACTCTGGTTATCAGGTTTTTATCTTCTCCCACGCGCATGAACTAACCCCTAAACAGAATCTCTGCCGGCACACTTTAGAGCAAACCACAGCCATTGACGGCCAAAAAAAGGGCCTGGAAAATCAAATTGCCACTTGCGAAGCCGCCGTCCCGAACCAGATCGCCGCCGTCGCGAGCCACCTCCGCTGCGACGAAACCAGAGCCAGCAGATGTCTCGCGAAACCAGGCTGCCACGACGAACCACCACACGTTGACGAAGCCACGCGTTGCAAAACCACTGCGAATCAGATCGACGACGAGGGCACTTTCTGACGCGAAATCCCCATCACTGCGGCGCCGGCCACCACGCAGCCACCTGCGACGAAAAAAGCTGCCTGGAGAAGACGCGAAACCAGACGCGAACACACCTACATTGCGAGAATCCTCCACCTCCGTTCCAAACAGAACCGCAGGCCACCGTGACAGAAATCGATGTCGATTGCGCCAATGCGACAGCCACCACGGTACCTGCAAGAAACCAGACCAGACAGACCCCCGCAAAGCAACTGATGAGTCATTATTTTCTTCTATTCCACTAGCCTTTGTGCACCCATTAGACAGTTGATTAGTGCTTAATTGTTCATCATTAGAGTGTTTTTCATCTATTGGGCTTTATTGGGCCACTGTTCCGAATTTGGACTAATTTCACATTATTTGGCCTAATTTTTGTTTTTAATTATCTTTAGGTATTTGGGGGTAGCAATTTTGGAGCTTGGACATTAATATTTAGTTGAAGAAACTTTCCACATCATTGCCACATCATTTCCATGTCATTTCCACGTCAGCAAAGTTAATGGGTCAACATTTGAGGCCCATAGTGGCATTTTTGTAATTCTGCGGCTTATAATGGCAGTTTTGTAATTCTGAGTGGCATGGGTGATATGACCACGAATTAGGTCTGCATGAGAAGAAGGCAGCCGCTCATTCATCTTCAACCTCTCTTCAAAACCTCCATTTTCGTTCTCCAAGCTTCCATGGACGTCCCCCTTGCGGTTTTTCACGTTTTTGGCTCATTTTTATCGTTTTTATGCATATTTGACAGCACCCATTGAGGGTTTTACGTTTGGAATTCGTTTTCTTGGTTGGGCAGTTCGGTTTGTGGATTTTATTGACTTGGAACAATACCCATTCATGGGGTTTTCGCATTTATATATGATAACACTGTTTTGCATTCCATTTAAGCTTTGAAATCTCAATTTTTGCTCTTAAATTGCGTTTTCAGATTTGAAGGGTTCTTGGTTCTTGGTTCTTGGTTCTGATTTTTGTGATTCCAGTTTTGAAGTGTTTAATTACTCATTTCCATGTCTAGCTAAATTCGTGTATTGACTCCTTGATGAAAAATGCAATGAAGCTTTGAGGTTGTGCTTATTTTGTGAAATCTGCCATGTTTTTGTTCTGAATTCGTGGAATGCATGTGGTGAATCTGTCAATGCTTAATTTACAGAGTAATTGCATGTGTTTTGTTTAAGATACGTTCATGCTTAATGTATGTAGCTTGGCTGTCACGAATTTAAGGATGTGTGCATTGCTTAATTGCATAATGAAGCTAGATTGTAATTTTCGCTTAGTGAATTATTATCTAGTGGATTGAGACAAGGCAGGGTTGGTGTTAATTTGGTGGCCTATGATAAGTGAAATTGCGTTTGAATCAGGGATGTCAATACGGTTTTAGTCACTGTAGCATTTAAATTAATCTATTGATTAGCATTCTGAATCTGTCTGCCAACCCCCTCCCCCCTGTGTTTTATTGTTGTGTTCATCTGGAAAATTGGCTTTGAATGAAAATATTGGTCGTTGGGAGACGACTTGGTTCACTTTCATGTACTGCATTTAATATGTTTTAATTTGGTGGGGTACGGCCTCTATCAAATTTGGCGCCGTTGTCGGGGACCAATCGTTTCGTTCAAAGTAAAATTTTCAGTGTGTTTGTGTTCTGTGTTTTGGTGTGTGTGTAGTTCAAGTGTGGTTGAGTTGGTATATGTTCATTGTGATGTTAATGTTGTGTTAAGTTCAGTGTCTGTTTCCATTCCTGTGTGTTTCTGTTTAGTGTAGTGAATAGTGTCGCGGCGCGCATGAATAGTGTCATTTGTAGTAGTGAATAGTGTTTGAATAGTGTCCGAATCTGGCATTTAACTTCTGGATTTTTGTTTTGGTAGCTATGGAGCTTGTTTTAACTTGAAATTTTTTTCCCCACTTCTAAGACGTTGAACTTGATAGGAAAAATAGCTAGAGCAATTGGTATGGTCTGAGTTAAGAGATTCAAAAAAATTTTGGACTGATTTTAAGTGAAACTTCAAAGGACCATAACTTTTACTCTGGTTATCAGGTTTTTATCTTCTCCCACGCGCATGAACTAACCCCTAAACGGAATCTCTGCCGGCACACTTTAGAGCAAACCACAGCCATTGACGGCCAAAAAAAGGGCCTGGAAAATCAAATTGCCGCTTGCGAAGCCGCCGTCCCGAACCAGATCGCCGCCGTCGCGAGCCACCTCCGCTGCGACGAAACCAGAGCCAGCAGATGTCTCGCGAAACCAGGCTGCCACGACGAACCACCACACGTTGACGAAGCCACGCGTTGCAAAACCACTGCGAATCAGATCGACGACGAGGGCACTTTCTGACGCGAAATCCCCATCACTGCGGCGCCGGCCACCACGCAGCCACCTGCGACGAAAAAAGCTGCCTGGAGAAGACGCGAAACCAGACGCGAACACACCTACATTGCGAGAATCCTCCACCTCCGTTCCAAACAGAACCGCAGGCCACCGTGACAGAAATCGATGTCGATTGCGCCAATGCGACAGCCACCACGGTACCTGCAAGAAACCAGACCAGACAGACCCCCGCAAAGCAACTGATGAGTCATTATTTTCTTCTATTCCACTAGCCTTTGTGCACCCATTAGACAGTTGATTAGTGCTTAATTGTTCATCATTAGAGTGTTTTTCATCTATTGGGCTTTATTGGGCCACTGTTCCGAATTTGGACTAATTTCACATTATTTGGCCTAATTTTTGTTTTTAATTATCTTTAGGTATTTGGGGGTAGCAATTTTGGAGCTTGGACATTAATATTTAGTTGAAGAAACTTTCCACATCATTGCCACATCATTTCCATGTCATTTCCACGTCAGCAAAGTCAATGGGTCAACATTTGAGGCCCATAGTGGCATTTTTGTAATTCTGCGGCTTATAATGGCAGTTTTGTAATTCTGAGTGGCATGGGTGATATGACCACGAATTAGGTCTGCATGAGAAGAAGGCAGCCGCTCATTCATCTTCAACCTCTCTTCAAAACCTCCATTTTCGTTCTCCAAGCTTCCATGGACGTCCCCCTTGCGGTTTTTCACATTTTTGGCTCATTTTTATCGTTTTTATGCATATTTGACAGCACCCATTGAGGGTTTTACGTTTGGAATTCGTTTTCTTGGTTGGGCAGTTCGGTTTGTGGATTTTATTGACTTGGAACAATACCCATTCATGGGGTTTTCGCATTTATATATGATAACACTGTTTTGCATTCCATTTAAGCTTTGAAATCTCAATTTTTGCTCTTAAATTGCGTTTTCAGATTTGAAGGGTTCTTGGTTCTTGGTTCTTGGTTCTGATTTTTGTGATTCCAGTTTTGAAGTGTTTAATTACTCATTTCCATGTCTAGCTAAATTCGTGTATTGACTCCTTGATGAAAAATGCAATGAAGCTTTGAGGTTGTGCTTATTTTGTGAAATCTGCCATGTTTTTGTTCTGAATTCGTGGAATGCATGTGGTGAATCTGTCAATGCTTAATTTACAGAGTAATTGCATGTGTTTTGTTTAAGATACGTTCATGCTTAATGTATGTAGCTTGGCTGTCACGAATTTAAGGATGTGTGCATTGCTTAATTGCATAATGAAGCTAGATTGTAATTTTCGCTTAGTGAATTATTATCTAGTGGATTGAGACAAGGCAGGGTTGGTGTTAATTTGGTGGCCTATGATAAGTGAAATTGCGTTTGAATCAGGGATGTCAATACGGTTTTAGTCACTGTAGCATTTAAATTAATCTATTGATTAGCATTCTGAATCTGTCTGCCAACCCCCTCCCCCCTGTGTTTTATTGTTGTGTTCATCTGGAAAATTGGCTTTGAATGAAAATATTGGTCGTTGGGAGACGACTTGGTTCACTTTCATGTACTGCATTTAATATGTTTTAATTTGGTGGGGTACGGCCTCTATCAAATTTGGCGCCGTTGCCGGGGACCAATCGTTTCGTTCAAAGTAAAATTTTCAGTGTGTTTGTGTTCTGTGTTTTGGTGTGTGTGTAGTTCAAGTGTGGTTGAGTTGGTATATGTTCATTGTGATGTTAATGTTGTGTTAAGTTCAGTGTCTGTTTCCATTCCTGTGTGTTTCTGTTTAGTGTAGTGAATAGTGTCGCGGCGCGCATGAATAGTGTCATTTGTAGTAGTGAATAGTGTTTGAATAGTGTCCGAATCTGGCATTTAACTTCTGGATTTTTGTTTTGGTAGCTATGGAGCTTGTTTTAACTTGAAATTTTTTTCCCCACTTCTAAGACGTTGAACTTGATAGGAAAAATAGCTAGAGCAATTGGTATGGTCTGAGTTAAGAGATTCAAAAAAATTTTGGACTGATTTTAAGTGAAACTTCAAAGGACCATAACTTTTACTCTGGTTATCAGGTTTTTATCTTCTCCCACGCGCATGAACTAACCCCTAAACGGAATCTCTGCCGGCACACTTTAGAGCAAACCACAGCCATTGACGGCCAAAAAAAGGGCCTGGAAAATCAAATTGCCGCTTGCGAAGCCGCCGTCCCGAACCAGATCGCCGCCGTCGCGAGCCACCTCCGCTGCGACGAAACCAGAGCCAGCAGATGTCTCGCGAAACCAGGCTGCCACGACGAACCACCACACGTTGACGAAGCCACGCGTTGCAAAACCACTGCGAATCAGATCGACGACAAGGGCACTTTCTGACGCGAAATCCCCATCACTGCGGCGCCGGCCACCACGCAGCCACCTGCGACGAAAAAAGCTGCCTGGAGAAGACGCGAAACCAGACGCGAACACACCTACATTGCGAGAATCCTCCACCTCCGTTCCAAACAGAACCGCAAGCCACCGTGACAGAAATCGATGTCGATTGCGCCAATGCGACAGCCACCACGGTACCTGCAAGAAACCAGACCAGACAGACCCCCGCAAAGCAACTGATGAGTCATTATTTTCTTCTATTCCACTAGCCTTTGTGCACCCATTAGACAGTTGATTAGTGCTTAATTGTTCATCATTAGAGTGTTTTTCATCTATTGGGCTTTATTGGGCCACTGTTCCGAATTTGGACTAATTTCACATTATTTGGCCTAATTTTTGTTTTTAATTATCTTTAGGTATTTGGGGGTAGCAATTTTGGAGCTTGGACATTAATATTTAGTTGAAGAAACTTTCCACATCATTGCCACATCATTTCCATGTCATTTCCACGTCAGCAAAGTCAATGGGTCAACATTTGAGGCCCATAGTGGCATTTTTGTAATTCTGCGGCTTATAATGGCAGTTTTGTAATTCTGAGTGGCATGGGTGATATGACCACGAATTAGGTCTGCATGAGAAGAAGGCAGCCGCTCATTCATCTTCAACCTCTCTTCAAAACCTCCATTTTCGTTCTCCAAGCTTCCATGGACGTCCCCCTTGCGGTTTTTCACGTTTTTGGCTCATTTTTATCGTTTTTATGCATATTTGACAGCACCCATTGAGGGTTTTACGTTTGGAATTCGTTTTCTTGGTTGGGCAGTTCGGTTTGTGGATTTTATTGACTTGGAACAATACCCATTCATGGGGTTTTCGCATTTATATATGATAACACTGTTTTGCATTCCATTTAAGCTTTGAAATCTCAATTTTTGCTCTTAAATTGCGTTTTCAGATTTGAAGGGTTCTTGGTTCTTGGTTCTTGGTTCTGATTTTTGTGATTTCAGTTTTGAAGTGTTTAATTACTCATTTCCATGTCTAGCTAAATTCGTGTATTGACTCCTTGATGAAAAATGCAATGAAGCTTTGAGGTTGTGCTTATTTTGTGAAATCTGCCATGTTTTTGTTCTGAATTCGTGGAATGCATGTGGTGAATCTGTCAATGCTTAATTTACAGAGTAATTGCATGTGTTTTGTTTAAGATACGTTCATGCTTAATGTATGTAGCTTGGCTGTCACGAATTTAAGGATGTGTGCATTGCTTAATTGCATAATGAAGCTAGATTGTAATTTTCGCTTAGTGAATTATTATCTAGTGGATTGAGACAAGGCAGGGTTGGTGTTAATTTGGTGGCCTATGATAAGTGAAATTGCGTTTGAATCAGGGATGTCAATACGGTTTTAGTCACTGTAGCATTTAAATTAATCTATTGATTAGCATTCTGAATCTGTCTGCCAACCCCCTCCCCCCTGTGTTTTATTGTTGTGTTCATCTGGAAAATTGGCTTTGAATGAAAATATTGGTCGTTGGGAGACGACTTGGTTCACTTTCATGTACTGCATTTAATATGTTTTAATTTGGTGGGGTACGGCCTCTATCAAATTTGGCGCCGTTGTCGGGGACCAATCGTTTCGTTCAAAGTAAAATTTTCAGTGTGTTTGAGTTCTGTGTTTTGGTGTGTGTGTAGTTCAAGTGTGGTTGAGTTGGTATATGTTCATTGTGATGTTAATGTTGTGTTAAGTTCAGTGTCTGTTTCCATTCCTGTGTGTTTCTGTTTAGTGTAGTGAATAGTGTCGCGGCGCGCATGAATAGTGTCATTTGTAGTAGTGAATAGTGTTTGAATAGTGTCCGAATCTGGCATTTAACTTCTGGATTTTTGTTTTGGTAGCTATGGAGCTTGTTTTAACTTGAAATTTTTTTCCCCACTTCTAAGACGTTGAACTTGATAGGAAAAATAGCTAGAGCAATTGGTATGGTCTGAGTTAAGAGATTCAAAAAAATTTTGGACTGATTTTAAGTGAAACTTCAAAGGACCATAACTTTTACTCTGGTTATCAGGTTTTTATCTTCTCCCACGCGCATGAACTAACCCCTAAACGGAATCTCTGCCGGCACACTTTAGAGCAAACCACAGCCATTGACGGCCAAAAAAAGGGCCTGGAAAATCAAATTGCCGCTTGCGAAGCCGCCGTCCCGAACCAGATCGCCGCCGTCGCGAGCCACCTCCGCTGCGACGAAACCAGAGCCAGCAGATGTCTCGCGAAACCAGGCTGCCACGACGAACCACCACACGTTGACGAAGCCACGCGTTGCAAAACCACTGCGAATCAGATCGACGACAAGGGCACTTTCTGACGCGAAATCCCCATCACTGCGGCGCCGGCCACCACGCAGCCACCTGCGACGAAAAAACCTGCCTGGAGAAGACGCGAAACCAGACGCGAACACACCTACATTGCGAGAATCCTCCACCTCCGTTCCAAACAGAACCGCAGGCCACCGTGACAGAAATCGATGTCGATTGCGCCAATGCGACAGCCACCACGGTACCTGCAAGAAACCAGACCAGACAGACCCCCGCAAAGCAACTGATGAGTCATTATTTTCTTCTATTCCACTAGCCTTTGTGCACCCATTAGACAGTTGATTAGTGCTTAATTGTTCATCATTAGAGTGTTTTTCATCTATTGGGCTTTATTGGGCCACTGTTCCGAATTTGGACTAATTTCACATTATTTGGCCTAATTTTTGTTTTTAATTATCTTTAGGTATTTGGGGGTAGCAATTTTGGAGCTTGGACATTAATATTTAGTTGAAGAAACTTTCCACATCATTGCCACATCATTTCCATGTCATTTCCACGTCAGCAAAGTCAATGGGTCAACATTTGAGGCCCATAGTGGCATTTTTGTAATTCTGCGGCTTATAATGGCAGTTTTGTAATTCTGAGTGGCATGGGTGATATGACCACGAATTAGGTCTGCATGAGAAGAAGGCAGCCGCTCATTCATCTTCAACCTCTCTTCAAAACCTCCATTTTCGTTCTCCAAGCTTCCATGGACGTCCCCCTTGCGGTTTTTCACGTTTTTGGCTCATTTTTATCGTTTTTATGCATATTTGACAGCACCCATTGAGGGTTTTACGTTTGGAATTCGTTTTCTTGGTTGGGCAGTTCGGTTTGTGGATTTTATTGACTTGGAACAATACCCATTCATGGGGTTTTCGCATTTATATATGATAACACTGTTTTGCATTCCATTTAAGCTTTGAAATCTCAATTTTTGCTCTTAAATTGCGTTTTCAGATTTGAAGGGTTCTTGGTTCTTGGTTCTTGGTTCTGATTTTTGTGATTTCAGTTTTGAAGTGTTTAATTACTCATTTCCATGTCTAGCTAAATTCGTGTATTGACTCCTTGATGAAAAATGCAATGAAGCTTTGAGGTTGTGCTTATTTTGTGAAATCTGCCATGTTTTTGTTCTGAATTCGTGGAATGCATGTGGTGAATCTGTCAATGCTTAATTTACAGAGTAATTGCATGTGTTTTGTTTAAGATACGTTCATGCTTAATGTATGTAGCTTGGCTGTCACGAATTTAAGGATGTGTGCATTGCTTAATTGCATAATGAAGCTAGATTGTAATTTTCGCTTAGTGAATTATTATCTAGTGGATTGAGACAAGGCAGGGTTGGTGTTAATTTGGTGGCCTATGATAAGTGAAATTGCGTTTGAATCAGGGATGTCAATACGGTTTTAGTCACTGTAGCATTTAAATTAATCTATTGATTAGCATTCTGAATCTGTCTGCCAACCCCCTCCCCCCTGTGTTTTATTGTTGTGTTCATCTGGAAAATTGGCTTTGAATGAAAATATTGGTCGTTGGGAGACGACTTGGTTCACTTTCATGTACTGCATTTAATATGTTTTAATTTGGTGGGGTACGGCCTCTATCAAATTTGGCGCCGTTGTCGGGGACCAATCGTTTCGTTCAAAGTAAAATTTTTAGTGTGTTTGTGTTCTGTGTTTTGGTGTGTGTGTAGTTCAAGTGTGGTTGAGTTGGTATATGTTCATTGTGATGTTAATGTTGTGTTAAGTTCAGTGTCTGTTTCCATTCCTGTGTGTTTCTGTTTAGTGTAGTGAATAGTGTCGCGGCGCGCATGAATAGTGTCATTTGTAGTAGTGAATAGTGTTTGAATAGTGTCCGAATCTGGCATTTAACTTCTGGATTTTTGTTTTGGTAGCTATGGAGCTTGTTTTAACTTGAAATTTTTTTCCCCACTTCTAAGACGTTGAACTTGATAGGAAAAATAGCTAGAGCAATTGGTATGGTCTGAGTTAAGAGATTCAAAAAAATTTTGGACTGATTTTAAGTGAAACTTCAAAGGACCATAACTTTTACTCTGGTTATCAGGTTTTTATCTTCTCCCACGCGCATGAACTAACCCCTAAACGGAATCTCTGCCGGCACACTTTAGAGCAAACCACAGCCATTGACGGCCAAAAAAAGGGCCTGGAAAATCAAATTGCCGCTTGCGAAGCCGCCGTCCCGAACCAGATCGCCGCCGTCGCGAGCCACCTCCGCTGCGACGAAACCAGAGCCAGCAGATGTCTCGCGAAACCAGGCTGCCACGACGAACCACCACACGTTGACGAAGCCACGCGTTGCAAAACCACTGCGAATCAGATCGACGACAAGGGCACTTTCTGACGCGAAATCCCCATCACTGCGGCGCCGGCCACCACGCAGCCACCTGCGACGAAAAAAGCTGCCTGGAGAAGACGCGAAACCAGACGCGAACACACCTACATTGCGAGAATCCTCCACCTCCGTTCCAAACAGAACCGCAGGCCACCGTGACAGAAATCGATGTCGATTGTGCCAATGCGACAGCCACCACGGTACCTGCAAAAAACCAGACCAGACAGACCCCCGCGAAGCAACTGATGAGTCATTATTTTCTTCTATTCCACTAGCCTTTGTGCACCCATTAGACAGTTGATTAGTGCTTAATTGTTCATCATTAGAGTGTTTTTCATCTGTTGGGCTTTATTGGGCCACTGTTCCGAATTTGGACTAATTTCACATTATTTGGCCTAATTTTTGTTTTTAATTATTTTTAGGTATTTGGGTGAAGCAATTTTGGAGCTTGGACATTAATATTTAGTTGAAGAAACTTTCCACATCATTGCCACATCATTTCCATGTCATTTCCACGTCAGCAAAGTCAATGGGTCAACATTTGAGGCCCATAGTGGCATTTTTGTAATTCTGCGGCTTATAATGGCAGTTTTGTAATTCTGAGTGGCATGGGTGATATGACCACGAATTAGGTCTGCATGAGAAGAAGGCAGCCGCTCATTCATCTTCAACCTCTCTTCAAAACCTCCATTTTCGTTCTCCAAGCTTCCATGGACGTCCCCCTTGCGGTTTTTCACGTTTTTGGCTCATTTTTACCGTTTTTATGCATATTTGACAACACCCATTGAGGGTTTTACGTTTGGAATTCGTTTTCTTGGTTGGGCAGTTCGGTTTGTGGATTTTATTGACTTGGAACAATACTCATTCATGGGGTTTTCGCATTTATATATGATAACACTGTTTTGCATTCCATTTAAGCTTTGAAATCTCAATTTTTGCTCTTAAATTGCGTTTTCAGATTTAGAGGGTTCTTGGTTCTTGGTTCTTGGTTCTGATTTTTGTGATTTCAGTTTTGAAGTGTTTAATTACTCATTTCCATGTCTAGCTAAATTCGTGTATTGACTCCTTGATGAAAAATGCAATGAAGCTTTGAGGTTGTGCTTGTTTTGTGAAATCTGCCATGTTTTTGTTCTGAATTCGTGGAATGCATGTGGTGAATCTGTCAATGCTTAATTTACAGAGTAATTGCATGTGTTTTGTTTAAGATACGTTCATGCTTAATGTATGTAGCTTGGCTGTCACGAATTTAAGGATGTGTGCATTGCTTAATTGCATAATGAAGCTAGATTGTAATTTTCGCTTAGTGAATTATTATCTAGTGGATTGAGACAAGGCAGGGTTGGTGTTAATTTGGTGGCCTATGATAAGTGAAATTGCATTTGAATCAGGGATGTCAATACGGTTTTAGTCACTGTAGCATTTAAATTAATCTATTGATTAGCATTCTGAATCTGTCTGCCAACCCCCCTCCCCCCTGTGTTTTATTGTTGTGTTCATCTGGAAAATTGGCTTTGAATGAAAATATTGGTCGTTGGGAGACGACTTGGTTCACTTTCATGTACTGCATTTAATATGTTTTAATTTGGTGGGGTACGGCCTCTATCAAATTTGGCGCCGTTGCCGGGGACCAATCGTTTCGTTCAAAGTAAAATTTTCAGTGTGTTTGTGTTCTGTGTTTTGGTGTGTGTGTAGTTCAAGTGTGGTTGAGTTGGTATATGTTCATTGTGATGTTAATGTTGTGTTAAGTTCAGTGTCTGTTTCCATTCCTGTGTGTTTCTGTTTAGTGTAGTGAATAGTGTCGCGGCGCGCATGAATAGTGTCATTTGTAGTAGTGAATAGTGTTTGAATAGTGTCCGAATCTGGCATTTAACTTCTGGATTTTTGTTTTGGTAGCTACGGAGCTTGTTTTAACTTGAAATTTTTTTTCCCCACTTCTAAGACGTTGAACTTGATAGGAAAAATAGCTAGAGCAATTGGTATGGTCTGAGTTAAGAGATTCAAAAAAAATTTGGACTGATTTTAAGTGAAACTTCAAAGGACCATAACTTTTGCTCTGGTTATCAGGTTTTTATCTTCTCCCACGCGCATGAACTAACCCCTAAACGGAATCTCTACCGGCACACTTTAGAGCAAACCACAGCCATTGACGGCCAAAAAAAGGGCCTGGAAAATCAAATTGCCGCTTGCGAAGCCGCCGTCCCGAACCAGATCGCCGCCGTCGCGATCCACCTACGCGAACACAACCAGATCGGTGTTGCGAGCCACCTCCGCTGCGACGAAACCAGAGCCAGCAGATGTCTCGCGAAACCAGGCTGCCACGACGAACCACCAGACATTGACGAAGCCACGCATTACAGATCCACTGCGAATCAGATCGACGACGAGGGCACTTTCTGACGCGAAATCCCCATCACTGCGGCGCCGGCCACCACGCAGCCACCTGCGACGAAAAAAGCTGCCTGGAGAAGACGCGAAACCAGACGCGAACACACCTACATTGCGAGAATCCTCCACCTCCGTTCCAAACAGAACCGCAGGCCACCGTGACAGAAATCGATGTCGATTGCGCCAATGCGACAGCCACCACGGTACCTGCAAAAAACCAGACCAGACAGACCCCCGCGAAGCAACTGATGAGTCATTATTTTCTTCTATTCCACTAGCCTTTGTGCACCCATTAGACAGTTGATTAGTGCTTAATTGTTCATCATTAGAGTGTTTTTCATCTGTTGGGCTTTATTGGGCCACTGTTCCGAATTTGGACTAATTTCACATTATTTGGCCTAATTTTTGTTTTTAATTATTTTTAGGTATTTGGGTGAAGCAATTTTGGAGCTTGGACATTAATATTTAGTTGAAGAAATCTTCCACATCATTGCCACATCATTTCCATGTCATTTCCACGTCAGCAAAGTCAATGGGTCAACATTTGAGGCCCATAGTGGCATTTTTGTAATTCTGCGGCTTATAATGGCAGTTTTGTAATTCTGCGGCTTATAATGGCAGTTTTGTAATTCTGAGTGGCATGGGTGATATGACCACGAATTAGGTCTGCATGAGAAGAAGGCAGCTGCTCATTCATCTTCAACCTCTCTTCAAAACCTCCATTTTCGTTCTCCAAGCTTCCATGGACGTCCCCCTTGCGGTTTTTCACGTTTTTGGCTCATTTTTACCGTTTTTATGCATATTTGACAACACCCATTGAGGGTTTTACGTTTGGAATTCGTTTTCTTGGTTGGGTAGTTCGGTTTGTGGATTTTATTGACTTGGAACAATACCCATTCACGGGGTTTTCGCATTTATATATGACAACACTGTTTTGCATTCCATTTAAGCTTTGAAATCTCAATTTTTGCTCTTAAATTGCGTTTTCAGATTTAAAGGGTTCTTGGTTCTTGGTTCTTGGTTCTGATTTTTGTGATTTCAGTTTTGAAGTGTTTAATTACTCATTTCCATGTCTAGCTAAATTCGTGTATTGACTCCTTGATGAAAAATGCAATGAAGCTTTGAGGTTGTGCTTGTTTTGTGAAATCTGCCATGTTTTTGTTCTGAATTCGTGGAATGCATGTGGTGAATCTGTCAATGCTTAATTTACAGAGTAATTGCATGTGTTTTGTTTAAGATACGTTCATGCTTAATGTATGTAGCTTGGCTGTCACGAATTTAAGGATGTGTGCATTGCTTAATTGCATAATGAAGCTAGATTGTAATTTTCGCTTAGTGAATTATTATCTAGTGGATTGAGACAAGGCAGGGTTGGTGTTAATTTGGTGGCCTATGATAAGTGAAATTGCGTTTGAATCAGGGATGTCAATACGGTTTTAGTCACTGTAGCATTTAAATTAATCTATTGATTAGCATTCTGAATCTGTCTGCCAACCCCCCTCCCCCCTGTGTTTTATTGTTGTGTTCATCTGGAAAATTGGCTTTGAATGAAAATATTGGTCGTTGGGAGACGACTTGGTTCACTTTCATGTACTGCATTTAATATGTTTTAATTTGGTGGGGTACGGCCTCTATCAAATTTGGCGCCGTTGCCGGGGACCAATCGTTTCGTTCAAAGTAAAATTTTCAGTGTGTTTGTGTTCTGTGTTTTGGTTTGTGTGTAGTTCAAGTGTGGTTGAGTTGGTATATGTTCATTGTGATGTTAATGTTGTGTTAAGTTCAGTGTCTGTTTCCATTCCTGTGTGTTTCTGTTTAGTGTAGTGAATAGTGTCGTGGCGCGCATGAATAGTGTCATTTGTAGTAGTGAATAGTGTTTGAATAGTGTCCGAATCTGGCATTTAACTTCTGGATTTTTGTTTTGGTAGCTACGGAGCTTGTTTTAACTTGAAAATTTTTTTCCCCACTTCTAAGACGTTGAACTTGATAGGAAAAATAGCTAGAGCAATTGGTATGGTCTGAGTTAAGAGATTCAAAAAAATTTTGGACTGATTTTAAGTGAAACTTCAAAGGACCATAACTTTTGCTCTGGTTATCAGGTTTTTATCTTCTCCCACGCGCATGAACTAACCCCTAAACGGAATCTCTGCCGGCACACTTTAGAGCCAACCACAGCCATTGACGGCCAAAAAAAGGGCCTGGAAAATCAAATTGCCGCTTGCGAAGCAGCCGTCCCGAACCAGATCACCGCCGTCGCGAGCCACCTACGCGAACACAACCAGATCGGTGTTGCGAGCCACCTCCGCTGCGACGAAACCAGAGCCAGCAGATGTCTCCCGAAACCAGGCTGCCACGACGAACCACCACACTTTGACGAAGCCACGCGTTGCAGAACCACTGCGAATCAGATCGACGACGAGGGTACTTTCTGACGCGAAATCCCCATCACTGCGGCGCCGGCCACCACGCAGCCACCTGCGACGAAAAAAGCTGCCTGGAGAAGACGCGAAACCAGATGCGAACACACCTACATTGCGAGAATCCTCCACCTCCGTTCCAAACAGAACCGTAGGCCACCGTGACAGAAATCGATGTCGATTGCGCTAATGCGACAGCCACCACGGTACCTGCAAAAAACCAGACCAGACAGACCCCCGCGAAGCAACTGATGAGTCATTATTTTCTTCTATTCCACTAGCCTTTGTGCACCCATTAGACAGTTGATTAGTGCTTAATTGTTCATCATTAGAGTGTTTTTCATCTGTTGGGCTTTATTGGGCCACTGTTCCGAATTTGGACTAATTTCACATTATTTGGCCTAATTTTTGTTTTTAATTATTTTTAGGTATTTGGGTGAAGCAATTTTGGAGCTTGGACATTAATATTTAGTTGAAGAAACTTTCCACATCATTGCCACATCATTTCCATGTCATTTCCACGTCAGCAAAGTCAATGGGTCAACATTTGAGGCCCATAGTGGCATTTTTGTAATTCTGCGGCTTATAATGGCAGTTTTGTAATTCTGAGTGGCATGGGTGATATGACCACGAATTAGGTCTGCATGAGAAGAAGGCAGCCGCTCATTCATCTTCAACCTCTCTTCAAAACCTCCATTTTCGTTCTCCAAGCTTCCATGGACGTCCCCCTTGTGGTTTTTCACGTTTTTGGCTCATTTTTACCGTTTTTATGCATATTTGACAGCACCCATTGAGGGTTTTACGTTTGGAATTCGTTTTCTTGGTTGGGCAGTTCGGTTTGTGGATTTTATTGACTTGGAACAATACCCATTCATGGGGTTTTCGCATTTATATATGATAACACTGTTTTGCATTCCATTTAAGCTTTGAAATCTCAATTTTTGCTCTTAAATTGCGTTTTCAGATTTGAAGGGTTCTTGGTTCTTGGTTCTTGGTTCTGATTTTTGTGATTTCAGTTTTGAAGTGTTTAATTACTCATTTCCATGTCTAGCTAAATTCGTGTATTGACTCCTTGATGAAAAATGCAATGAAGCTTTGAGGTTGTGCTTGTTTTGTGAAATCTGCCATGTTTTTGTTCTGAATTCGTGGAATGCATGTGGTGAATCTGTCAATGCTTAATTTACAGAGTAATTGCATGTGTTTTGTTTAAGATACGTTCATGCTTAATGTATGTAGCTTGGCTGTCACGAATTTAAGGATGTGTGCATTGCTTAATTGCATAATGAAGCTAGATTGTCATTTTCGCTTAGTGAATTATTATCTAGTGGATTGAGACAAGGCAGGGTTAGTGTTAATTTGGTGGCCTATGATAAGTGAAATTGCGTTTGAATCAGGGATGTCAATACGGGTTTAGTCACTGTAGCATTTAAATTAATCTATTGATTAGCATTCTGAATCTGTCTGCCAACCCCCCTCCCCCCTGTGTTTTATTGTTGTGTTCATCTGGAAAATTGGCTTTGAATGAAAATATTAGTCGTTGGGAGACGACTTGGTTCACTTTCATGTACTGCATTTAATATGTTTTAATTTGGTGGGGTACGACCTCTATCAAATTTGGCGCCGTTGCCGGGGACCAATCGTTTCGTTCAAAGTAAAATTTTCAGTGTGTTTGTGTTCTGTGTTTTGGTGTGTGTGTAGTTCAAGTGTGGTTGAGTTGGTATATGTTCATTGTGATGTTAATGTTGTGTTAAGTTCAGTGTCTGTTTCCATTCCTGTGTGTTTCTGTTTAGTGTAGTGAATAGTGTCGCGGCGCGCATGAGTAGTGTCATTTGTAGTAGTGAATAGTGTTTGAATAGTGTCCGAATCTGGCATTTAACTTCTGGATTTTTGTTTTGGTAGCTACGGAGCTTGTTTTAACTTGAAATTTTTTTTCCCCACTTCTAAGACGTTGAACTTGATAGGAAAAATAGCTAGAGCAATTGGTATGGTCTGAGTTAAGAGATTCAAAAAAATTTTGGACTGATTTTAAGTGAAACTTCAAAGGACCATAACTTTTGCTCTGGTTATCAGGTTTTTATCTTCTCCCACGCGCATGAACTAACCCCTAAACGGAATCTCTGCCGGCACACTTTAGAGCAAACCACAGCCATTGACGGCCAAAAAAAGGGCCTGGAAAGTCAAATTGCCGCTTGCGAAGCCGCCGTCCCGAACCAGATCGCCGCCGTCGCGAACCACCTACGCGAACACAACCAGATCGGTGTTGCGAGCCACCTCCGCTGCGAAGAAACCAGAGCCAGCAGATGTCTCACGAAACCAGGCTGCCACGACGAACCACCACACGTTGACGAAGCCACGCGTTGCAGAACCACTGCGAATCAGATCGACGACGAGGGCACTTTCTGACGCGAAATCCCCATCACTGCGGCGCCGGCCACCACGCAGCCACCTGCGACGAAAAAAGCTGCCTGGAGAAGACGCGAAACCAGACGCGAACACACCTACATTGCGAGAATCCTCCACCTCCGTTCCAAACAGAACCGCAGGCCACCGTGACAGAAATCGATGTCGATTGCGCCAATGCGACAGCCACCACGGTACCTGCAAAAAACCAGACCAGACAGACCCCCGCGAAGCAACTGATGAGTCATTATTTTCTTCTATTCCACTAGCCTTTGTGCACCCATTAGACAGTTGATTAGTGCTTAATTGTTCATCATTAGAGTGTTTTTCATCTGTTGGGCTTTATTGGGCCACTGTTCCGAATTTGGACTAATTTCACATTATTTGGCCTAATTTTTGTTTTTAATTATTTTTAGGTATTTGGGTGAAGCAATTTTGGAGCTTGGACATTAATATTTAGTTGAAGACACTTTCCACATCATTGCCACATCATTTCCATGTCATTTCCACGTCAGCAAAGTTAATGAGTCAACATTTGAGGCCCATAGTGGCATTTTTGTAATTCTGCGGCTTATAATGGCAGTTTTGTAATTCTGAGTGGCATGGGTGATATGACCACGAATTAGGTCTGCATGAGAAGAAGGCAGCTGCTCATTCATCTTCAACCTCTCTTCAAAACCTCCATTTTCGTTCTCCAAGCTTCCATGGACGTCCCCCTTGCGGTTTTTCACGTTTTTGGCTCATTTTTACCGTTTTTATGCATATTTGACAGCACCCATTGAGGGTTTTATGTTTGGAATTCATTTTCTTGGTTGGGCAGTTCGGTTTGTGGATTTTATTGACTTGGAACAATACCCATTCATGGGGTTTTCGCATTTATATATGATAACACTGTTTTGCATTCCATTTAAGCTTTGAAATCTCAATTTTTGCTCTTAAATTGCGTTTTCAGATTTGAAGGGTTCTTGGTTCTTGGTTCTTGGTTCTAATTTTTGTGATTTCAGTTTTGAAGTGTTTAATTACTCATTTCCATGTCTAGCTAAATTCGTGTATTGACTCCTTGATGAAAAATGCAATGAAGCTTTGAGGTTGTGCTTGTTTTGTAAAATCTGCCATGTTTTTGTTCTGAATTCGTGGAATGCATGTGGTGAATCTGTCAATGCTTAATTTACAGAGTAATTGCATGTGTTTTGTTTAAGATACGTTCATGCTTAATGTATGTAGCTTGGCTGTCACGAATTTAAGGATGTGTGCATTGCTTAATTGCATAATGAAGCTAGATTGTAATTTTCGCTTAGTGAATTATTATCTAGTGGATTGAGACAATGCAGGGTTGGTGTTAATTTGGTGGCCTATGATAAGTGAAATTGCGTTTGAATCAGGGATGTCAATACGGTTTTAGTCACTGTAGCATTTAAATTAATATATTGATTAGCATTCTGAATATGTCTGCCAACCCCCCTCCCCCCTGTGTTTTATTGTTGTGTTCATCTGGAAAATTGGCTTTGAATGAAAATATTGGTCGTTGGGAGACGACTTGGTTCACTTTCATGTACTGCATTTAATATGTTTTAATTTGGTGGGGTACGACCTCTATCAAATTTGGCGCCGTTGCCGGGGACCAATCGTTTCGTTCAAAGTAAAATTTTCAGTGTGTTTGTGTTCTGTGTTTTGGTGTGTGTGTAGTTCAAGTGTGGTTGAGTTGGTATATGTTCATTGTTATGTTAATGTTGTGTTAAGTTCAGTGTCTGTTTCCATTCCTGTGTGTTTCTGTTTAGTGTAGTGAATAGTGTCGCGGCGCGCATGAATAATGTCATTTGTAGTACTGAATAGTGTTTGAATAGTGTCCGAATCTGGCATTTAACTTCTGGATTTTTGTTTTGGTAGCTACGGAGCTTGTTTTAACTTGAAATTTTTTTCCCCACTTCTAAGACGTTGAACTTGATAGGAAAAATAGCTAGAGCAATTGGTATTGTCTGAGTTAAGAGATTCAAAAAAATTTTGGACTGATTTTAAGTGAAACTTCAAAGGACCATAACTTTTTGCTCTGGTTATCAGGTTTTTATCTTCTCCCACGCGCATGAACTAACCCCTAAACGGAATCTCTGCCGGCACACTTTAGAGCAAACCACAGCCATTGACGGCCAAAAAAAGGGCCTGGAAAATCAAATTGCCGCTTGCGAGCCACCTCCGCTGCGAAGAAACCAGAGCCAGCAGATGTCTCGCGAAACCAGACTACCACGACGAACCACCACACGTTGACGAAGCCACGCGTTGCAGAACCACTGCGAATCAGATCGACGACGAGGGCACTTTCTGACGCGAAATCCCCATCACTGCGGCGCCGGCCACCACGCAGCCACCTGCGACGAAAAAAGCTGCCTGGAGAAGACGCGAAACCAGACGCGAACACACCTACATTGCGAGAATCCTCCACCTCCGTTCCAAACAGAACCGCAGGCCACCGTGACAGAAATCGATGTCGATTGCGCCAATGCGACAGCCACCACGGTACCTCCAAAAAACCAGACCAGACAGACCCCCGCGAAGCAACTGATGAGTCATTATTTTCTTCTATTCCACTAGCCTTTGTGCACCCATTAGACAGTTGATTAGTGCTTAATTGTTCATCATTAGAGTGTTTTTCATCTGTTGGCCTTTATTGGGCCACTGTTCCGAATTTGGACTAATTTCACATTATTTGGCCTAATTTTTGTTTTTAATTATTTTTAGGTATTTGGGTGAAGCAATTTTGGAGCTTGGACATTAATATTTAGTTGAAGAAACTTTCCACATCATTGCCACATCATTTCCATGTCATTTCCACGTCAGCAAAGTTAATGGGTCAACATTTGAGGCCCATAGTGGCATTTTTGTAATTCTGCGGCTTATAATGGCAGTTTTGTAATTCTGAGTGGCATGGGTGATATGACCACGAATTAGGTCTGCATGAGAAGAAGGCAGCCGCTCATTCATCTTCAACCTCTCTTCAAAACCTCCATTTTCGTTCTCCAAGCTTCCATGGACGTCCCCCTTGCGGTTTTTCACGTTTTTGGCTCATTTTTACCGTTTTTATGCATATTTGACAGCACCCATTGAGGGTTTTACGTTTGGAATTCGTTTTCTTGGTTGGGCAGTTTGGTTTGTGGATTTTATTGACTTGGAACAATACCCATTCATGGGGTTTTCGCATTTATATATGATAACACTGTTTTGCATTCCATTTAAGCTTTGAAATCTCAATTTTTGCTCTTAAATTGCGTTTTCAGATTTGAAGGGTTCTTGGTTCTTGGTTCTTGGTTCTGATTTTTGTGATTTCAGTTTTGAAGTGTTTAATTACTCATTTCCATGTCTAGCTAAATTCGTGTATTGACTCCTTGATGAAAAATGCAATGAAGCTTTGAGGTTGTGCTTGTTTGGTGAAATCTGCCATGTTTTTGTTCTGAATTCGTGGAATGCATGTGGTGAATCTGTCAATGCTTAATTTGCAGAGTAATTGCATGTGTTTTGTTTAAGATACGTTCATGCTTAATGTATGTAGCTTGGCTGTCACGAATTTAAGGATGTGTGCATTGCTAAATTGCATAGTGAAGCTAGATTGTAATTTTCGCTTAGTGAATTATTATCTAGTGGATTGAGACAAGGCAGGGTTGGTGTTAATTTGGTGGCCGATGATAAGTGAAATTGCGTTTGAATCAGGGATGTCAATACGGTTTTAGTCACTGTAGCATTTAAATTAATCTATTGATTAGCATTCTGAATCTGTCTGCCAACCCCCCTCCCCCCTGTGTTTTATTGTTGTGTTCATCTGGAAAATTGGCTTTGAATGAAAATATTGGTCGTTGGGAGACAACTTGGTTCACTTTCATGTACTGCATTTAATATGTTTTAATTTGGTGGGGTACGACCTCTATCAAATTTGGCGCCGTTGCCGGGGACCAATCATTTCGTTCAAAGTAAAATTTTCAGTGTGTTTGTGTTCTGTGTTTTGGTGTGTGTGTAGTTCAAGTGTGGTTGAGTTGGTATATGTTCATTGTGATGTTAATGTTGTGTTAAGTTCAGTGTCTGTTTCCATTCCTGTGTGTTTCTGTTTAGTGTAGTGAATAGTGTCGTGGCGCGCATGAATAGTGTCATTTCTAGTAGTGAATAGTGTTTGAATAGTGTCCGAATCTGGCATTTAACTTCTGGATTTTTGTTTTGGTAGCTACGGAGCTTGTTTTAACTTGAAATTTTTTTTCCCCACTTCTAAGACGTTGAACTTGATAGGAAAAATAGCTAGAGCAATTGGTATGGTCTGAGTTAAGAGATTCAAAAAAATTTTGGACTGATTTTAAGTCAAACTTCAAAGGACCATAACTTTTGCTCTGGTTATCAGGTTTTTATCTTCTCCCACGCGCATGAACTAACCCCTAAACGGAATCCCTGCCGGCACACTTTAGAGCAAACCACAGCCATTGATGGCCAAAAAAAGGGCCTGGAAAATCAAATTGCCACTTGCGAAGCCGCCGTCCCGAACCAGATCGCCGCTGTCGCGAACCACCTACGCGAACACAACCAGATCGGTGTTGCGAGCCACCTCCGCTGCGACGAAACCAGAGCCAGCAGATGTCTCGCGAAACCAGGCTGCCACGACGAACCACCACACGTTGACGAAGCCACGCGTTGCAGAACCACTGCGAATCAGATCGACGACGAGGGCACTTTCTGACGCGAAATCCCCATCACTGCGGCGTCGGCCACCACGCAGCCACCTGCGACGAAAAAAGCTGCCTGGAGAAGACGCGAAACCAGACGCGAACACACCTACATTGCGAGAATCCTCCACCTCCGTTCCAAACAGAACCGCAGGCCACCGTGACAGAAATCGATTTCGATTGCGCCAATGCGACAGCCACCACGGTACCTGCAAAAAACCAGACCAGACAGACCCCCACGAAGCAACTGATGAGTCATTATTTTCTTCTATTCCACTAGCCTTTGTGCACCCATTAGACAGTTGATTAGTGCTTAATTGTTCATCATTAGAGTGTTTTTCATCTGTTGGGCTTTATTGGGCCACTGTTCCGAATTTGGACTAATTTCACATTATTTGGCCTAATTTTTGTTTTTAATTATTTTTAGGTATTTGGGTGAAGCAATTTTGGAGCTTGGACATTAATATTTAGTTGAAGAAACTTTCCACATCATTGCCACATCATTTCCATGTCATTTCCACGTCAGCAAAGTTAATGGGTCAACATTTGAGGCCCATAGTGGCATTTTTGTAATTCTGCGGCTTATAATGGCAGTTTTGTAATTCTGAGTGGCATGGGTGATATGACCACGAATTAGGTCTGCATGAGAAGAAGGCAGCTGCTCATTCATCTTCAACCTCTCTTCAAAACTTCCATTTTCGTTCTCCAAGCTTCCATGGACGTCCCCCTTGCGGTTTTTCACGTTTTTGGCTCATTTTTACCGTTTTTATGCATATTTGACAGCACCCATTGAGGGTTTTACGTTTGGAATTCGTTTTCTTGGTTGGGCAGTTCGGTTTGTGGATTTTATTGACTTGGAACAATACCCATTCATGGGGTTTTCGCATTTATATATGATAACACTGTTTTGCATTCCATTTAAGCTTTGAAATCTCAATTTTTGCTCTTAAATTGCGTTTTCAGATTTGAAGGGTTCTTGGTTCTTGGTTCTTGGTTCTGATTTTTGTGATTTCAGTTTTGAAGTGTTTAATTACTCATTTCCATGTCTAGCTAAATTCGTGTATTGACTCCTTGATGAAAAATGCAATGAAGCTTTGAGGTTGTGCTTGTTTGGTGAAATCTGCCATGTTTTTGTTCTGAATTCGTGGAATGCATGTGGTGAATCTGTCAATGCTTAATTTACAGAGTAATTGCATGTGTTTTGTTTAAGATACGTTCATGCTTAATGTATGTAGCTTGGCTGTCACGAATTTAAGGATGTGTGCATTGCTTAATTGCATAATGAAGCTAGATTGTAATTTTCGCTTAGTGAATTATTATCTAGTGGATTGAGACAAGGCAGGGTTGGTGTTAATTTGGTGGCCGATGATAAGTGAAATTGCGTTTGAATCAGGGATGTCAATACGGTTTTAGTCACTGTAGCATTTAAATTAATCTATTGATTAGCATTCTGAATCTGTCTGCCAACCCCCCTCCCCCCTGTGTTTTATTGTTGTGTTCATCTGGAAAATTGGCTTTGAATGAAAATATTGGTCGTTGGGAGACGACTTGGTTCACTTTCATGTACTGCATTTAATATGTTTTAATTTGGTGGGGTACGACCTCTATCAAATTTAGGGCCGTTGTCGGGGACCAATCGTTTCGTTCAAAGTAAAATGTTCAGTGTGTTTGTGTTCTGTGTTTTGGTGTGTGTGTAGTTCAAGTGTGGTTGAGTTGGTATATGTTCATTGTGATGTTAATGTTGTGTTAAGTTCAGTGTCTATTTCCATTCCTGTGTGTTTCTGTTTAGTGTAGTGAATAGTGTCGCGGCGCGCATGAATAGTGTCATTTGTAATAGTGAATAGTGTTTGAATAGTGTCCGAATCTGGCATTTAACTTCTGGATTTTTTGTTTTGGTAGCTACGGAGCTTGTTTTAACTTGAAATTTTTTTTCCCCACTTCTAAGACGTTGAACTTGATAGGAAAAATAGCTAGAGCAATTGGTATGGTCTGAGTTAAGAGATTCAAAAAAATTTTGGACTGATTTTAAGTGAAACTTCAAAGGACCATAACTTTTGCTCTGGTTATCAGGTTTTTATCTTCTCCCACGCGCATGAACTAACCCCTAAACGGAATCTCTGCCGGCACACTTTAGAGCAAACCACAGCCATTGACGGCCAAAAAAGGGCCTGGAAAATCAAATTGCCGCTTGTGAAGCCGCCGTCCCGAACCAGATCGCCGCCGTCGCGAACCACCTACGCGAACACAACCAGATCGGTGTTGCGAGCCACCTCCGCTGCGACGAAACCAGAGCCAGCAGATGTCTCGCGAAACCAGGCTGCCACGACGAACCACCACACGTTGACGAAGCCACGCGTTGCAGAACCACTGCGAATCAGATCGACGACGAGGGCACTTTCTGACGCGAAATCCCCATCACTGCGGCGCCGGCTACCACGCAGCCACCTGCGACGAAAAAAGCTGCCTGGAGAAGACGCGAAACCAGACGCGAACACACCTACATTGCGAGAATCCTCCACCTCCGTTCCAAACAGAACCGCAGGCCACCGTGACAGAAATCGATGTCGATTGCGCCAATGCGACCGCCACCAGGGTACCTGCAAAAAACCAGACCAGACAGACCCCCGCGAAGCAACTGATGAGTCATTATTTTCTTCTATTCCACTAGCCTTTGTGCACCCATTAGACAGTTGATTAGTGCTTAATTGTTCATCATTAGAGTGTTTTTCATCTGTTGGGCTTTATTGGGCCACTGTTCCGAATTTGGACTAATTTCACATTATTTGGCCTAATTTTTGTTTTTAATTATTTTTAGGTGTTTGGGTGAAGCAATTTTGGAGCTTGGACATTAATATTTAGTTGAAGAAACTTTCCACATCATTGCCACATCATTTCCATGTCATTTCCACGTCAGCAAAGTCAATGGGTCAACATTTGAGGCCCATAGTGGCATTTTTGTAATTCTGCGGCTTATAATGGCAGTTTTGTAATTCTGAGTGGCATGGGTGATATGACCACGAATTAGGTCTTGATGAGAAGCCTCGGGCCAAGGGACCTACAACAAGAGCCATGGCTAGGAGAATACAAGAGGAATGGGCCTTAAATGCGCATGCAAGGCCCAAGATGAACTTCACATGGGCCAAGGAAGATGTCAAGACCTAGCCTAGGACATTTTGTTTGTAAATACTAGATTAGGATTTTATTTTGGGCTTTGTATTTTGGGCCCAGTAGAATAGGATTTTTCTTTGGGCCATGTATTGGGCCTTAGAGGAAATTGGGCTTTAGAAGTAATTTTGGACCAAAAAGGGGAATTGGGCCAAATGGGCCAAGAGTAGTGTGTCTACTCTAGAAAAGCCTAGAAGCTTCTCAAACTTGCTCTCCAAGGATGAGAGTTAGCTTCCCATGGCAAGACAAGTGTGACTTGCTTAGGTGGCAAGTCACACCTCCCACATGCTCCTTTTTGGCTCCAAAATTCAACTTTCTAGACTCCTTTTTCCCTCCACTTTTTGGAGACCCCTTGGTCTCATTTTAGACTATAAATAGAAGGCTTAGGAGATGTATTTTTCAGCTTGAAATTGAGTAATGAATTGCTGCCCAAATTTGTGCACAAATCTCTTTTGAGCTCACCTTAGAGTAAACTCTTCTCTAGTTTACTCTAGTCTTCTTCCTTAGGAGTTGGCCTCACCTCTCTTAAGAATCCTTTCACCTACACCAAACCAAACACCTTAAGCTCCTTTCCTTCATGCTTCTGCATCCAACACCATCCATGGAGCCTCCATTCTTCATGCAAGCTTCAATGGAGACAAGAAGAAGCCATCATGTGGTATCATGAGCCTTGGTTTTAGTGAGTTAAGTGCTTCTTCTCCATTTTTTTTTCAATTCCGTGTTGTTCATCACTTCTCCTACTTGTCTTGCTGTTTTTGTTCATTTTATTTTGAGTATTAATGTCTTTTTACTTTGGTTCATCTTCATTTGCTTCATCTTGAACCATCCTTGTGTGCTTTAGGTGTTCTATTTGGTTTCTACCATTTACTTTTCATTTTAATTGTGTTTTTGTTTTTTTTTGTTCAGTTCATTCTCTTGATTCTTGAGTTTATTTTGATTTTAAGATCTATATGTTTTGTCTAGAGTCATGTTTAGTCCATATATGTCATTAATTCCTTGTTTAGCTTTTAATTTTCTTTGAATTTGTTGGTGATGTGTTGCTGAATTTTTTTCAGATTTGAGTGCAGTTTTTAATCCTTAAAAATTAACACTCTCTTCTCTCTTTGAGCCTTGGAAATGAACCTTCACATCTAGATAACCTTAGTTATCTTAATGTCCAGTGGGAATTTTCCTTGTGCTTGCTTAAAATCACCATAAACCACACTAAATTTCCTTTCAATTAATTGTGCTTTGGTGCTTTTTCATTTCTGTTTTTGAGTTCAGATTGCTATTTAGATCTTAGCAATGTCTTAGAGTCAATTTCCATTGTGTTTCATTGTGTTTCATGATCTTCTTTTGATTCCTTTAAGTTTCCTTCTCCTTTGTGCTTTTTGTTTCCATTAAAATGCAAATGATCAAGCATAGTGTGGTGGTGATTCTGTTTTGTGGTGGAAACTAGCTGCTGTAAGAGCTATAAAAAGAAAGAAAAAGAGCACAAAAAGAATACAAGCAAGTGCCAAAAAGAATCAAAAGAAAAGATCAAAAGAAAGTGGCAAAAGAAGTACACTAGAATCACTACCATCACTTGAGTTTGAGAGCATTATTTTGTTGTATTTTACTGCTGTTCCAGTTTCTGTCTGACTGCACACTGTTTGTATTTGATTTATCATAAAAAATTGGCCGGTGCAAATCCAAATCTAATTTTTGCCTCTTTTAGCTAAGACATAGACGAAAAAGTGAAAAAAAGAATCATTGAAAAATGTTGAGAAATGAAAAAATGAAAAATATCTGAAGCAGAGGCCTGAATTCACGTTTTTGGACTGGCAGTGAGTGAAAAATCAAATTCAGTGCAGTTTTCTAGCTTATTTTGGTTGTTTTTCATCCATTCTAGTGCCATTCATTAGGTAATTCATTTGAGTGCTTATCTTGTTTCTTTACCTTATTTCTAGTTTGTCATTTCTTTGGTGATCCTTTGAGTTTGTCATGGCATTATTCACTTTTGGTTTAGCAATTATAATTTTGTGCTTTTCTTGCTTTATTTCTTGACCTCTTTTGGTTTGGTTTCTATATTTGGTGCATACTTCTTTTTGGAGGTGATCTAATTTTCCTAAGGTAGCATCCTAGGAGGTGGAGTACCTAGTCCCGAAAGAGAATCCTCTTTGGTGAGATCAAGAGGAAGTGCAAGAGTGAAACACTTGTGAGGACCAAGCCAAGAAGACAAAGCCAAGAAGACCTTTTACATTTTGTGCACTTTGATTGTATTCAAATTGAGTTGTAAAATTGTAATGCTTTCCTTCTTGTGTTCATGGCCTAGTTAGGTGTCTTGGGGGAGTCTTAGGTACTCAATCCCATCTCCTAACTAGAACCTCTTCTATACATTAGTGAAGCGCTTTTAGTGGTGAAGTTTGAAGGTTCCAAGTGCCTTCTACTTTTACCAAAACTTAGGCCGCATATAGCTTATAATCTTTCTTGTTTTTAATTTTCTTGTTTGATAGTTTAGTGTGTGTCAACTTAGTCTTTGAATTAATTTCATTTAAGAAGTTTTGTACAAAAGTTTCAAGTTCCCTTGGCTAGGAAAGACTTGGTATGTAAGCAATCCAAGTGATTCACCTCTCTTTCCTGGAGGAGAACTAAAAGCTTTTGCTATCTACTTCTTCTTTGAAATTTTCTTTTAAAGACCAAAATCATAAAAAAAAAAATGTCTCAACCTCCTTCTCAATGTATGAGTGCTTCAAATGAAGAAGAAATAAGTTTGAAACAAATTGCCTTTGATTTGAGAGCACTACTACGTTGGAAGGAAGATGAAATAATTGCAAGGGAAAGGGAAAAACAAGAAAGAGATAGATTTCATCAACTTTTAGATGAAGAGAGGAGGGGAACAAGAAATATGGAAAGGTTGCATGAGAGGATGAGTAATAGGAGTCAACATTTGTACTCCCACACTCCAACACTAGTCACACACTATGAAGAAGATAGTAGACTAGTTGACAACTTCTATCAACCTCCTCCTCCTCTAAGAAGAGAAAGAAGAGAGCCTAGGGAACCAAGAGCCATTAGAATAGACCTCCCTCACTTTTATGGGAAAGATGATGTTGAAGCTTATCTTGATTGGGAAATGAAGGTTGAGCAACTCTTTGCTTGCCATCAAATAAGTGAGGAGAGGAAAGTACCCTTAGCTACCCTTAGCTTCCAGGGCAATGCTATGTATTGGTGGACTGCCCTCGAAAGAGATAGGAGAATCAATCAAAGTCCCGAGGTCAAATATTGGAATGACCTCAAAGGAGCCCTTAGGAGAAGACATATTCCCTCCTATTATCATAGAGAGCTAATGGATAAGCTTCAAAGACTCCATCAAAATAAAATGAAAGTGGAAGAATATAGACAAAAGATGGAGTTATATATGATGAGGGCTGGGATTAGGGAGTCCGAGGATACCACCATTGCAAGGTTTCTTAGTGGTTTAAGTCTTGAGATAAGAGATAAAGTGGAATTGTTGCCCTACCAAGACTTAAATGACTTGGTTCAACTTTGCATAAAGGTAGAGCAACAAATTCTAAGGAAAAATTTTCGAAATGACTACTCTAACTCTTATACCAAGAAAGAATTCAAGAGGGAGGGTAAGCAAGTCAAAGAGGAACCCTCCAAAAGTTTCAAGGAAAAGGAGAAACCAAGGGAAGGCACATCTTCACACACTCGCACTAGTGAAATCAAATGTTTCAAGTGTCTTGGTAGAGGTCATGTTGCATCTCAATGCCCCACCAAAAAGACCATGATCTTAAGGGGTGTTGACCACTATAGTAGCCAAGATGAGCAAGAAAGTGAGAGTGAGACTTCTAGTGAGGAGTCTAATGATGAGGCTAAGGAAATTGCCTATCCTTGTGAAGGAGACCTTCTAATGATTAGAAGACTTCTTAGCAACCAACCCATTCCAAAAGAGCCAACACAAAGAGAGAACATCTTTCATACAAGATGTAAAATTTTAGAAAACACTTGTTCTCTCATTGTTGATAGTGGTTCATGTTGCAATTGTTGTAGTACAAGGTTGGTTGATAAGTTGGCTTTGACTATCATTCCCCATCCAAAACCTTACAAATTGCATTGGCTTAATGAAAGTGGGGATTTGACAGTCCAACATCAAGTGAAGGTCAAGTTATCCATAGGGAAATATGAAGATAGTGTGCTATGTGATGTAGTACCTATGGAAGCTTGCCATGTTTTATTGGGAAGACCTTGGCAATTTGACAAGAAAACCATGCATAATGGTCTTACCAATGAAATCACCTTCACTCACAAGGATAGAAAATTTGTCTTGCATCCTTTATCACCATCCCAAGTGGTAGAGGATCAAATCCAAATGAGAAAGAAGTTGGAAAAGGAGAGAAAAGAGGATAAAAAAAAAAGTCCCCCCTCTCTCCCAAAAAAAGTAACTAAAGATGAATCTGAGGTGGGAGAGATTGGTGTTCCTTCTCCCAAGGTCATTCAACATGAGAACATTTTGACTATAAAATCTTTGAATCAAGTTCTCAATGATGAACAACCTTCATGCCTCTTGTTGTGTAAAGGAACACTCACATGTACTGCCACAACTCTTGAACGTAAGAATCTACCTCCTAAAATTGAAAATCTTTTGAAAGAGTTTGAGGATATATTCCCTAAGGAAGGGCCTATTGGGCTTCCTCCCTTTAGAGGAATTGAACATCAAATAGATTTAGTGCCTGGGGCTAGTCTACCAAATAGACCAGCCTATAGGACAAATCCTCAAGAAACAAAGGAGATAGAGTCTCAAGTCCAAGAGTTGTTGGAGAAGGGTTGGGTTCAAAAGAGCCTTAGCCCTTGTGCTGTGCCTGTTTTGTTAGTACCTAAAAAGGATGGGAAATGGAGAATGTGCTGTGATTGTAGAGCCATAAATAACATCACCATTAAATATAGGCATCCAATCCCTAGGCTTGATGACATGCTTGATGAGTTGCATGGGTCCCTCATGTTTTCTAAAATTGATCTAAAGAGTGGTTATCACCAAATAAGAATCAAAGAAGGTGATGAGTGGAAAACCGCTTTTAAGACCAAATTTGGACTATATGAGTGGTTAGTGATGCCCTTTGGGCTTACTAATGCACCTAGCACATTCATGAGACTAATGAATCACGTTCTTAGAGAGTGCATAGGAAAGTTTGTGGTTGTCTATTTTGATGATATCTTGATTTATAGCAAGAGCTTGCATGAGCACATAGACCATCTAAGGTCTATCCTTACCATCCTTAGGGTAAATAGTTTGTTTGCTAATAAAGAGAAATGTACTTTCTGTGTAGATAGTGTAGTTTTCTTAGGTTTTGTTGTGAACAAAAATGGGGTCCATGTTGACCCTACAAAAATAAAGGCCATCCAAGAATGGCCTACTCCTAAAAATGTTGGAGAGGTTAGGAGCTTCCATGGTTTGGCAAGCTTTTATAGGAGGTTTGTTCCTAACTTCTCTACTTTGGCTTCACCCCTCAATGAACTTGTCAAGAAAGATGTATCTTTTAATTGGGGTGAAAAACAAGAGTCTGCTTTTCAACAACTCAAGGAAAATCTCACCAATGCACCCATTCTAGCTTTACCAAACTTTTCAAAAACCTTTGAGCTAGAGTGTGATGCATCCGGTGTAGGAATAGGTGCTGTGTTGTTGCAAGGAGGGCACCCAATTGCTTATTTCAGTGAAAAACTTCATGGTGCCTCCCTCAACTATCCCACCTATGATAAGGAATTGTATGCCTTAGTTAGGGCCCTTCAAACTTGGGAACACTACCTTGTGTCCAAAGAGTTTGTCATTCATAGTGACCATGAGTCGCTAAAATATTTGAAGGGCCAACATAAGCTGAATAAAAGACATGCTAAGTGGATGGAATTCTTGGAACAATTTCCTTATGTGATAAAGTACAAGAAGGGCAAAAGTAATGTGGTGGCTGATGCCTTGTCTAGAAGGCACACATTGTTTTCAAAATTGGGAGCCCAAATTCTTGGATTTGATCACATTCCAGAAATGTATAATCAAGATTCTGAGTTTTCCTCTACTTATGCTGAATGTATGGAAAGACCTCAAGGAGGTTTCTATGTGAATGAGGGGTATTTGTTTAAAGAAGGAAAAATTTGTATTCCCCAATGTTCACAAAGAAAACTCCTTGTTCAAGAAACACATGAAGGGGGATTAATGGGTCATTTTGGGGTAGAAAAAACCCTAGGTCTTTTAAAAGAGAAATTCTTTTGGCCCCATATGAGGAAGGATGTCCAAAGGCATTGTAATAGATGTATTTCATGCTTACAATCTAAGTCTAAAATAATGCCTCATGGATTATACACCCCCTTGCCTGTTGCTTCAGCCCCTTGGGAAGATATAAGTATGGATTTTGTCTTAGGACTCCCAAGAACACAAAGGGGTTTTGATTCCATTTTTGTGGTGGTAGATCGTTTTAGCAAAATGACACACTTTATACCCTGCCACAAAGTGGATGATGCTAGCAACATTGCTAGGCTTTTCTTTAGAGATGTGGTCAAGCTTCATGGTATACCCCGCACCATAGTTTCTGATAGAGACACCAAGTTCCTTAGCCACTTTTGGAAAACACTTTGGTCAAGGTTAGGAACTAAGCTTAATTTCTCTACTTCATGTCACCCACAAACTGATGGGCAAACTGAAGTTGTTAATAGGTCTCTGTCTACTATGTTAAGGGCAATTTTGAAAGGGAACCACAAATCTTGGGATGAATGCCTTCCCCATATTGAGTTTGCCTACAATAGAGTAGTTCATAGGACTACTAAAATCTCTCCATTTGAAGCTGTTTATGGCTTTAATCCTCTCACTCCCATGGACTTGCTACCACTTCCTACATCTTTTGATTTTATTCATAAAGAAGGGGTGGCAAAATCTGATTTTGTTAAGAAAATGCATGAAAAGATTAAAAGCCAAATCCAGCAACAAACAGAGAGGTATGCTAAGTACAACAATAAGGGGAAGAGGGAAATGATTTTTGAAGAAGGGGATTGGGTGTGGCTACACCTTAGAAAAGATAGATTTCCTAAGCAAAGGAAGTCTAAACTTAGTCCTCGAGGTGATGGTCCCTTTAAAGTGCTGAAAAGAGTAAATGATAATGCGTATAGGCTAGAGTTGCCTGAAGGCTATGATGTGCATGCCACCTTTAATGTTGCTGACTTAATACCTTTTGCAGGTGGTACAGATGATGAGGCAGAGAATACAGATTTGAGGACAAATCCTTCTCAAGAGGGAGGGGATGATGAGAAGCCTCGGGCCAAGGGACCTACAACAAGAGCCATGGCTAGGAGAATACAAGAGGAATGGGCCTTAAATGCGCATGCAAGGCCCAAGATGAACTTCACATGGGCCAAGGAAGATGTCAAGACCTAGCCTAGGACATTTTGTTTGTAAATACTAGATTAGGATTTTATTTTGGGCTTTGTATTTTGGGCCCAGTAGAATAGGATTTTTCTTTGGGCCATGTATTGGGCCTTAGAGGAAATTGGGCTTTAGAAGTAATTTTGGACCAAAAAGGGGAATTGGGCCAAATGGGCCAAGAGTAGTGTGTCTACTCTAGAAAAGCCTAGAAGCTTCTCAAACTTGCTCTCCAAGGATGAGAGTTAGCTTCCCA
Source organism: Vigna unguiculata (assembly GCF_037176805.1). Classification (NCBI taxonomy): domain Eukaryota; kingdom Viridiplantae; phylum Streptophyta; class Magnoliopsida; order Fabales; family Fabaceae; genus Vigna; species Vigna unguiculata. The sequence continues at coordinate 36,046,543 of NC_140792.1, read as the reverse complement.
TGGCAAGACAAGTGTGACTTGCTTAGGTGGCAAGTCACACCTCCCACATGCTCCTTTTTGGCTCCAAAATTCAACTTTCTAGACTCCTTTTTCCCTCCACTTTTTGGAGACCCCTTGGTCTCATTTTAGACTATAAATAGAAGGCTTAGGGGATGTATTTTTCAGCTTGAAATTGAGTAATGAATTGCTGCCCAAATTTGTGCACAAATCTCTTTTGAGCTCACCTTAGAGTAAACTCTTCTCTAGTTTACTCTAGTCTTCTTCCTTAGGAGTTGGCCTCACCTCTCTTAAGAATCCTTTCACCTACACCAAACCAAACACCTTAAGCTCCTTTCCTTCATGCTTCCGCATCCAACACCATCCATGGAGCCTCCATTCTTCATGCAAGCTTCAATGGAGACAAGAAGAAGCCATCAGGTCTGCATGAGAAGAAGGCAGCCGCTCATTCATCTTCAACCTCTCTTCAAAACCTCCATTTTCGTTCTCCAAGCTTCCATGGACGTCCCCATTGCGGTTTTTCACGTTTTTGGCTCATTTTTACCGTTTTTATGCATATTTGACAGCACCCATTGAGGGTTTTACGTTTGGAATTCATTTTCTTGGTTGGGAAGTTCGGTTTCTGGATTTTATTGACTTGGAACAATACCCATTCATGGGGTTTTCGCATTTATATATGATAACACTGTTTTGCATTCCATTTAAGCTTTGAAATCTCAATTTTTGCTCTTAAATTGCGTTTTCAGATTTGAAGGGTTCTTGGTTCTTGGTTCTAATTTTTGTGATTTCAGTTTTGAAGTGTTTAATTACTCATTTCCATGTCTAGCTAAATTCGTGTATTGACTCCTTGATGAAAAATGCAATGAAGCTTTGAGGTTGTGCTTGTTTTGTGAAATCTGCCATGTTTTTGTTCTGAATTCGTGGAATGCATGTGGTGAATCTGTCAATGCTTAATTTACAGAGTAATTGCATGTGTTTTGTTTAAGATACGTTCATGCTTAATGTATGTAGCTTGGCTGTCACGAATTTAAGGATGTGTGCATTGCTTAATTGCATAATGAAGCTAGATTGTAATTTTCGCTTAGTGAATTATTATCTAGTGGATTGAGACAAGGCAGGGTTGGTGTTAATTTGGTGGCCTATGATAAGTGAAATTGCGTTTGAATCAGGGATGTCAATACGGTTTTAGTCACTGTAGAATTTAAATTAATCTATTGATTAGCATTCTGAATCTGTCTGCCAACCCCCCTCCCCCCTGTGTTTTATTGTTGTGTTCATTTGGAAAATTGGCTTTGAATGAAAATATTGGTCGTTGGGAGACGACTTGGTTCACTTTCATGTACTGCATTTAATATGTTTTAATTTGGTGGGGTACGGCCTCTATCAAATTTGGCGCCGTTGCCGGGGACCAATCGTTTCGTTCAAAGTAAAATTTTCAGTGTGTTTGTGTTGTGTGTTTTGGTGTGTGTGTAGTTCAAGTGTGGTTGAGTTGGTATATGTTCATTGTGATGTTAATGTTGTGTTAAGTTCAGTGTCTATTTCCATTCCTGTGTGTTTCTGTTTAGTGTAGTGAATAGTGTCGCGGCGCGCATGAATAGTGTCATTTGTAATAGTGAATAGTGTTTGAATAGTGTTCGAATCTGGCATTTAACTTCTGGATTTTTTGTTTTGGTAGCTACGGAGCTTGTTTTAACTTAAAATTTTTTTTCCCCACTTCTAAGACGTTGAACTTGATAGGAAAAATAGCTAGAGCAATTGGTATGGTCTGAGTTAAGAGATTCAAAAAAATTTTGGACTGATTTTAAGTGAAACTTCAAAGGACCATAACTTTTGCTCTGGTTATCAGGTTTTTATCTTCTCCCACGCGCATGAACTAACCCCTAAACGGAATCTCTGCCGGCACACTTTAGAGCAAACCACAGCCATTGACGGCCAAAAAAGGGCCTGGAAAATCAAATTGCCGCTTGTGAAGCCACCGTCCCGAACAAGATCGCCGCCATCGCGAACCACCTACGCGAACACAACCAGATCGGTGTTGCGAGCCACCTCCGCTGCGACGAAACCAGAGCCAGCAGATGTCTCGCGAAACCAGGCTGCCACGACGAACCACCAGACGTTGACGAAGCCACGCGTTGCAGAACCACTGCGAATCAGATCGAGGACGAGGGCACTTTCTGACGCGAAATCCCCATCGCTGCGGCGCCGGCTACCACGCAGCCACCTGCGACGAAAAAAGCTGCCTGGAGAAGACGCGAAACCAGACGCGAACACACCTACATTGCGAGAATCCTCCACCTCCGTTCCAAACAGAACCGCAGGCCACCGTGACAGAAATCGATGTCGATTGCGCCAATGCGACAGCCACCACGGTACCTGCAAAAAACCAGACCAGACAGACCCCCGCGAAGCAACTGATGAGTCATTATTTTCTTCTATTCCACTAGCCTTTGTGCACCCATTAGACAGTTGATTAGTGCTTAATTGTTCATCATTAGAGTGTTTTTCATCTGTTGGGCTTTATTGGGCCACTGTTCCGAATTTGGACTAATTTCACATTATTTGGCCTAATTTTTGTTTTTAATTATTTTTAGGTGTTTGGGTGAAGCAATTTTGGAGCTTGGACATTAATATTTAGTTGAAGAAACTTTCCACATCATTGCCACATCATTTCCATGTCATTTCCACGTCAGCAAAGTCAATGGGTCAACATTTGAGGCCCATAGTGGCATTTTTGTAATTCTGCGGCTTATAATGGCAGTTTTGTAATTCTGAGTGGCATGGGTGATATGACCACGAATTAGGTCTGCATGAGAAGAAGGCAGCCGCTCATTCATCTTCAACCTCTCTTCAAAACCTCCATTTTCGTTCTCCAAGCTTCCATGGACGTCCCCATTGCGGTTTTTCACGTTTTTGGCTCATTTTTACCGTTTTTATGCATATTTGACAGCACCCATTGAGGGTTTTACGTTTGGAATTCATTTTCTTGGTTGGGAAGTTCGGTTTCTGGATTTTATTGACTTGGAACAATACCCATTCATGGGGTTTTCGCATTTATATATGATAACACTGTTTTGCATTCCATTTAAGCTTTGAAATCTCAATTTTTGCTCTTAAATTGCGTTTTCAGATTTGAAGGGTTCTTGGTTCTTGGTTCTAATTTTTGTGATTTCAGTTTTGAAGTGTTTAATTACTCATTTCCATGTCTAGCTAAATTCGTGTATTGACTCCTTGATGAAAAATGCAATGAAGCTTTGAGGTTGTGCTTGTTTTGTGAAATCTGCCATGTTTTTGTTCTGAATTCGTGGAATGCATGTGGTGAATCTGTCAATGCTTAATTTACAGAGTAATTGCATGTGTTTTGTTTAAGATACGTTCATGCTTAATGTATGTAGCTTGGCTGTCACGAATTTAAGGATGTGTGCATTGCTTAATTGCATAATGAAGCTAGATTGTAATTTTCGCTTAGTGAATTATTATCTAGTGGATTGAGACAAGGCAGGGTTGGTGTTAATTTGTGGCCTATGATAAGTGAAATTGCGTTTGAATCAGGGATGTCAATACGGTTTTAGTCACTGTAGCATTTAAATTAATCTATTGATTAGCATTCTGAATCTGTCTGCCAAACCCCCTCCCCCCTGTGTTTTATTGTTGTGTTCATTTGGAAAATTGGCTTTGAATGAAAATATTGGTCGTTGGGAGACGACTTGGTTCACTTTCATGTACTGCATTTAATATGTTTTAATTTGGTGGGGTACGACCTCTATCAAATTTGGCGCCGTTGCCGGGGACCAATCGTTTCGTTCAAAGTAAAATTTTCAGTGTGTTTGTGTTCTGTGTTTTGGTGTGTGTGTAGTTCAAGTGTGGTTGAGTTGGTATATGTTCATTGTGATGTTAATGTTGTGTTAAGTTCAGTGTCTATTTCCATTCCTGTGTGTTTCTGTTTAGTGTAGTGAATAGTGTCGCGGCTCGCATGAATAGTGTCATTTGTAATAGTGAATAGTGTTTGAATAGTGTCCGAAGCTGGCATTTAACTTCTGGATTTTTTGTTTTGGTAGCTACGGAGCTTGTTTTAACTTAAAATTTTTTTTCCCCACTTCTAAGACGTTGAACTTGATAGGAAAAATAGCTAGAGCAATTGGTATGGTCTGAGTTAAGAGATTCAAAAAAATTTTGGACTGATTTTAAGTGAAACTTCAAAGGACCATAACTTTTGCTCTGGTTATCAGGTTTTTATCTTCTCCCACGCGCATGAACTAACCCCTAAACGGAATCTCTGCCGGCACACTTTAGAGCAAACCACAGCCATTGACGGCCAAAAAAGGGCCTGGAAAATCAAATTGCCGCTTGTGAAGCCGCCGTCCCGAACCAGATCGCCGCCATCGCGAACCACCTACGCGAACACAACCAGATCGGTGTTGCGAGCCACCTCCGCTGCGACGAAACCAGAGCCAGCAGATGTCTCGCGAAACCAGGCTGCCACGACGAACCACCAGACGTTGACGAAGCCACGCGTTGCAGAACCACTGCAAATCAGATCGACGACGAGGGCACTTTCTGACGCGAAATCCCCATCACTGCGGCGCCGGCCACCACGCAGCCACCTGCGACGAAAAAAGCTGCCTGGAGAAGACGCGAAACCAGACGCGAACACACCTACATTGCGAGAATCCTCCACCTCCGTTCCAAACAGAACCGCAGGCCACCGTGACAGAAATCGATGTCGATTGCGCCAATGCGACAGCCACCACGGTACCTGCAAAAAACCAGACCAGACAGACCCCCGCGAAGCAACTGATGAGTCATTATTTTCTTCTATTCCACTAGCCTTTGTGCACCCATTAGACAGTTGATTAGTGCTTAATTGTTCATCATTAGAGTGTTTTTCATCTGTTGGGCTTTATTGGGCCACTGTTCCGAATTTGGACTAATTTCACATTATTTGGCCTAATTTTTGTTTTTAATTATTTTTAGGTGTTTGGGTGAAGCAATTTTGGAGCTTGGACATTAATATTTAGTTGAAGAAACATTTCCACATCATTGCCACATCATTTCCATGTCATTTCCACGTCAGCAAAGTCAATGGGTCAACATTTGAGGCCCATAGTGGCATTTTTGTAATTCTGCGGCTTATAATGGCAGTTTTGTAATTCTGAGTGGCATGGGTGATATGACCACGAATTAGGTCTGCATGAGAAGAAGGCAGCCGCTCATTCATCTTCAACCTCTCTTCAAAACCTCCATTTTCGTTCTCCAAGCTTCCATGGATGTCCCCCTTGCGGTTTTTCACGTTTTTGGCTCATTTTTACCGTTTTTATGCATATTTGACAGCACCCATTGAGGGTTTTACGTTTGGAATTCATTTTCTTGGTTGGGAAGTTCGGTTTGTGGATTTTATTGACTTGGAACAATACCCATTCATGGGGTTTTCGCATTTATATATGATTACACTGTTTTGCATTCCATTTAAGCTTTGAAATCTCAATTTTTGCTCTTAAATTGCGTTTTCAGATTTGAAGGGTTCTTGGTTCTTGGTTCTAATTTTTGTGATTTCAGTTTTGAAGTGTTTAATTACTCATTTCCATGTCTAGCTAAATTCGTGTATTGACTCCTTGATGAAAAATGCAATGAAGCTTTGAGGTTGTGCTTGTTTTGTGAAATCTGCCATGTTTTTGTTCTGAATTCGTGGAATGCATGTGGTGAATCTGTCAATGCTTAATTTACAGAGTAATTGCATGTGTTTTGTTTAAGATACGTTCATGCTTAATGTATGTAGCTTGGCTGTCACGAATTTAAGGATGTGTGCATTGCTTAATTGCATAATGAAGCTAGATTGTAATTTTCGCTTAGTGAATTATTATCTAGTGGATTGAGACAAGGCAGGGTTGGTGTTAATTTGGTGGCCTATGATAAGTGAAATTGCGTTTGAATCAGGGATGTCAATACGGTTTTAGTCACTGTAGCATTTAAATTAATCTATTGATTAGCATTTTGAATCTGTCTGCCAACCCCCTCCCCCCTGTGTTTTATTGTTGTGTTCATCTGGAAAATTAGCTTTGAATGAAAATATTGGTCGTTGGGAGACGACTTGGTTCACTTTCATGTACTGCATTTAATATGTTTTAATTTGGTGGGGTACGGCCTCTATCAAATTTGGCGCCGTTGCCGGGGACCAATCGTTTCGTTCAAAGTAAAATTTTCAGTGTGTTTGTGTTCTGTGTTTTGGTGTGTGTGTAGTTCAAGTGTGGTTGAGTTGGTATATGTTCATTGTGATGTTAATGTTGTGTTAAGTTCAGTGTCTGTTTCCATTCCTGTGTGTTTCTGTTTAGTGTAGTGAATAGTGTCGCGGCGCGCATGAATATTGTCATTTGTAGTAGTGAATAGTGTTTGAATAGTGTCCGAATCTGGCATTTATCTTCTGGATTTTTGTTTTGGTAGCTACGGAGCTTGTTTTAACTTGAAATTTTTTTTCCCCACTTCTAAGACGTTGAACTTGATAGGAAAAATAGCTAGAGCAATTGGTATGGTCTGAGTTAAGAGATTCAAAAAAATTTTGCACTGATTTTAAGTGAAACTTCAAAGGACCATAACTTTTGCTCTGGTTATCAGGTTTTTATCTTCTCCCACGCGCATGAACTAACCCCTAAACGAAATCTCTGCCGGCACACTTTAGAGCAAACCACAGCCATTGACGGCCAAAAAAAGGGCCTGGAAAATCAAATTGCCACTTGCGAAGCCGTCGTCCCGAACCAGATCGCCGCCGTCGCGAACCACCTACGCGAACACAACCAGATCGGTGTTGCGAGCCACCTCCGCTGCGACGAAACCAGAGCCAGCAGATGTCTCGCGAAACCAGGCTGCCACGACGAACCACCACACGTTGACGAAGCCACGCGTTGCAGAACCACTGCGAATCAGATCGACGACGAGGGCACTTTCTGACGCGAAATCCCCATCACTGCGGCGCCGGCCACCACGCAGCCACCTGCGACGAAAAAAGCTGCCTGGAGAAGACGCGAAACCAGACGCGAACACACCTACATTGCGAGAATCCTCCACCTCCGTTCCAAACAGAACCGCAGGCCACCGTGACAGAAATCGATGTCGATTGCGCCAATGCGACAGCCACCACGGTACCTGCAAAAAACCAGACCAGACAGACCCCCGCGAAGCAAATGATGAGTCATTATTTTCTTCTATTCCACTAGCCTTTGTGCACCCATTAGACAGTTGATTAGTGCTTAATTGTTCATCATTAGAGTGTTTTTCATCTGTTGGGCTTTATTGGGCCACTGTTCCGAATTTGGACTAATTTCACATTATTTGGCCTAATTTTTGTTTTTAATTATTTTTAGGTGTTTGGGTGAAGCAATTTTGGAGCTTGGACATTAATATTTAGTTGAAGAAACTTTCCACATCATTGCCACATCATTTCCATGTCATTTCCACGTCAGCAAAGTCAATGGGTCAACATTTGAGGCCCATAGTGGCATTTTTGTAATTCTGCGGCTTATAATGGCAGTTTTGTAATTCTGAGTGGCATGGGTGATATGACCACGAATTAGGTCTGCATGAGAAGAAGGCAGCCGCTCATTCATCTTCAACCTCTCTTCAAAACCTCCATTTTCGTTCTCCAAGCTTCCATGGATGTCCCCCTTGCGGTTTTTCACGTTTTTGGCTCATTTTTACCGTTTTTATGCATATTTGACAGCACCCATTGAGGGTTTTACGTTTGGAATTCATTTTCTTGGTTGGGAAGTTCGGTTTCTGGATTTTATTGACTTGGAACAATACCCATTCATGGGGTTTTCGCATTTATATATGATAACACTATTTTGCATTCCATTTAAGCTTTGAAATCTCAATTTTTGCTCTTAAATTGCGTTTTCAGATTTGAAGGGTTGTTGGTTCTTGGTTCTAATTTTTGTGATTTCAGTTTTGAAGTGTTTAATTACTCATTTCCATGTCTAGCTAAATTCGTGTATTGACTCCTTGATGAAAAATGCAATGAAGCTTTGAGGTTGTGCTTGTTTTGTGAAATCTGCCATGTTTTTGTTCTGAATTCGTGGAATGCATGTGGTGAATCTGTCAATGCTTAATTTACAGAGTAATTGCATGTGTTTTGTTTAAGATACGTTCATGCTTAATGTATGTAGCTTGGCTGTCACGAATTTAAGGATGTGTGCATTGCTTAATTGCATAATGAAGCTAGATTGTAATTTTCGCTTAGTGAATTATTATCTAGTGGATTGAGACAAGGCAGGGTTGGTGTTAATTTGGTGGCCTATGATAAGTGAAATTGCGTTTGAATCAGGGATGTCAATACGGTTTTAGTCACTGTAGCATTTAAATTAATCTATTGATTAGCATTCTGAATCTGTCTGCCAACCCCCTCCCCCCTGTGTTTTATTGTTGTGTTCATCTGGAAAATTAGCTTTGAATGAAAATATTGGTCGTTGGGAGACGACTTGGTTCACTTTCATGTACTGCATTTAATATGTTTTAATTTGGTGGGGTACGGCCTCTATCAAATTTGGCGCCGTTGCCGGGGACCAATCGTTTCGTTCAAAGTAAAATTTTCAGTGTGTTTGTGTTCTGTGTTTTGGTGTGTGTGTAGTTCAAGTGTGGTTGAGTTGGTATATGTTCATTGTGATGTTAATGTTGTGTTAAGTTCAGTGTCTGTTTCCATTCCTGTGTGTTTCTGTTTAGTGTAGTGAATAGTGTCGCGGCGCGCATGAATATTGTCATTTGTAGTAGTGAATAGTGTTTGAATAGTGTCCGAATCTGGCATTTAACTTCTGGATTTTTGTTTTGGTAGCTACGGAGCTTGTTTTAACTTGAAATTTTTTTCCCCACTTCTAAGACGTTGAACTTGATAGGAAAAATAGCTAGAGCAATTGGTATGGTCTGAGTTAAGAGATTCAAAAAAATTTTGCACTGATTTTAAGTGAAACTTCAAAGGACCATAACTTTTGCTCTGGTTATCAGGTTTTTATCTTCTCCCACGCGCATGAACTAACCCCTAAACAAAATCTCTGCCGGCACACTTTAGAGCAAACCACAGCCATTGACGGCCAAAAAAAGGGCCTGGAAAATCAAATTGCCACTTGCGAAGCCGTCGTCCCGAACCAGATCGCCGCCGTCGCGAACCACCTACGCGAACACAACCAGACCGGTGTTGCGAGCCACCTCCGCTGCGACGAAACCAGAGCCAGCAGATGTCTCGCGAAACCAGGCTGCCACGACGAACCACCACACGTTGACGAAGCCACGCGTTGCAGAACCACTGCGAATCAGATCGACGACGAGGGCACTTTCTGACGCGAAATCCCAATCACTGCGGCGCCGGCCACCACGCAGCCACCTGCGACGAAAAAAGCTGCCTGGAGAAGACGCGAAACCAGACGCGAACACACCTACATTGCGAGAATCCTCCACCTCCGTTCCAAACAGAACCGCAGGCCACCGTGACAGAAATCGATGTCGATTGCGCCAATGCGACAGCTACCACGGTACCTACAAAAAACCAGACCAGACAGACCCCCGCGAAGCAACTGATGAGTCATTATTTTCTTCTATTCCACTAGCCTTTGTGCACCCATTAGACAGTTGATTAGTGCTTAATTGTTCATCATTAGAGTGTTTTTCATCTGTTGGGCTTTATTGGGCCACTGTTCCGAATTTGGACTAATTTCACATTATTTGGCCTAATTTTTGTTTTTAATTATTTTTAGGTGTTTGGGTGAAGCAATTTTGGAGCTTGGACATTAATATTTAGTTGAAGAAACTTTCCACATCATTGCCACATCATTTCCATGTCATTTCCACGTCAGCAAAGTCAATGGGTCAACATTTGAGGCCCATAGTGGCATTTTTGTAATTCTGCGGCTTATAATGGCAGTTTTGTAATTCTGAGTGGCATGGGTGATATGACCACGAATTAGGTCTGCATGAGAAGAAGGCAGCCGCTCATTCATCTTCAACCTCTCTTCAAAACCTCCATTTTCGTTCTCCAAGCTTCCATGGACGTCCCCCTTGCGGTTTATTACGTTTTTGGCTCATTTTTACCGTTTTTATGCATATTTGACAGCACACATTGAGGGTTTTACGTTTGAAATTCGTTTTCTTGGTTGGGCAGTTCGGTTTGTGGATTTTATTGACTTGGAACAATACCCATTCATGGGGTTTTCGCATTTATATATGATAACACTGTTTTGCATTCCATTTAAGCTTTGAAATCTCAATTTTTGCTCTTAAATTGCGTTTTCAGATTTGAAGGGTTCTTGGTTCTTGGTTCTAATTTTTGTGATTTCAGTTTTGAAGTGTTTAATTACTCATTTCCATGTCTAGCTAAATTCGTGTATTGACTCCTTGATGAAAAATGCAATGAAGCTTTGAGGTTGTGCTTGTTTTGTGAAATCTGCCATGTTTTTGTTCTGAATTCGTGGAATGCATGTGGTGAATCTGTCAATGCTTAATTTACAGAGTAATTGCATGTGTTTTGTTTAAGATACGTTCATGCTTAATGTATGTAGCTTGGCTGTCACGAATTTAAGGATGTGTGCATTGCTTAATTGCATAATGAAGCTAGATTGTAATTTTCGCTTAGTGAATTATTATCTAGTGGATTGAGACAAGGCAGGGTTGGTGTTAATTTGGTGGCCTATGATAAGTGAAATTGCGTTTGAATCAGGGATGTCAATACGGTTTTAGTCACTGTAGCATTTAAATTAATCTATTGATTAGCATTCTGAATCTGTCTGCCAACCCCCCTCCCCCCTGTGTTTTATTGTTGTGTTCATCTGGAAAATTGGCTTTGAATGAAAATATTGGTCGTTGGGAGACGACTTGGTTCACTTTCATGTACTGCATTTAATATGTTTTAATTTGGTGGGGTACGGCCTCTATCAAATTTGGCGCCGTTGCCGGGGACCAATCGTTTCGTTCAAAGTAAAATTTTCAGTGTGTTTGTGTTCTGTGTTTTGGTGTGTGTGTAGTTCAAGTGTGGTTGAGTTGGTATATGTTCATTGTGATGTTAATGTTGTGTTAAGTTCAGTGTCTGTTTCCATTCCTGTGTGTTTCTGTTTAGTGTAGTGAATAGTGTCGCGGCGCGCATGAATATTGTCATTTGTAGTAGTGAATAGTGTTTGAATAGTGTCCGAATCTGGCATTTAACTTCTGGATTTTTGTTTTGGTAGCTACGGAGCTTGTTTTAACTTGAAATTTTTTTCCCCACTTCTAAGACGTTGAACTTGATAGGAAAAATAGCTAGAGCAATTGGTATGGTCTGAGTTAAGAGATTCAAAAAAATTTTGCACTGATTTTAAGTGAAACTTCAAAGGACCATAACTTTTGCTCTGGTTATCAGGTTTTTATCTTCTCCCACGCGCATGAACTAACCCCTAAACAAAATCTCTGCCGGCACACTTTAGAGCAAACCACAGCCATTGACGGCCAAAAAAAGGGCCTGGAAAATCAAATTGCCACTTGCGAAGCCGTCGTCCCGAACCAGATCGCCGCCGTCGCGAACCACCTACGCGAACACAACCAGACCGGTGTTGCGAGCCACCTCCGCTGCGACGAAACCAGAGCCAGCAGATGTCTCGCGAAACCAGGCTGCCACGACGAACCACCACACGTTGACGAAGCCACGCGTTGCAGAACCACTGCGAATCAGATCGACGACGAGGGCACTTTCTGACGCGAAATCCCAATCACTGCGGCGCCGGCCACCACGCAGCCACCTGCGACGAAAAAAGCTGCCTGGAGAAGACGCGAAACCAGACGCGAACACACCTACATTGCGAGAATCCTCCACCTCCGTTCCAAACAGAACCGCAGGCCACCGTGACAGAAATCGATGTCGATTGCGCCAATGCGACAGCTACCACGGTACCTACAAAAAACCAGACCAGACAGACCCCCGCGAAGCAACTGATGAGTCATTATTTTCTTCTATTCCACTAGCCTTTGTGCACCCATTAGACAGTTGATTAGTGCTTAATTGTTCATCATTAGAGTGTTTTTCATCTGTTGGGCTTTATTGGGCCACTGTTCCGAATTTGGACTAATTTCACATTATTTGGCCTAATTTTTGTTTTTAATTATTTTTAGGTGTTTGGGTGAAGCAATTTTGGAGCTTGGACATTAATATTTAGTTGAAGAAACTTTCCACATCATTGCCACATCATTTCCATGTCATTTCCACGTCAGCAAAGTCAATGGGTCAACATTTGAGGCCCATAGTGGCATTTTTGTAATTCTGCGGCTTATAATGGCAGTTTTGTAATTCTGAGTGGCATGGGTGATATGACCACGAATTAGGTCTGCATGAGAAGAAGGCAGCCGCTCATTCATCTTCAACCTCTCTTCAAAACCTCCATTTTCGTTCTCCAAGCTTCCATGGACGTCCCCCTTGCGGTTTATTACGTTTTTGGCTCATTTTTACCGTTTTTATGCATATTTGACAGCACACATTGAGGGTTTTACGTTTGAAATTCGTTTTCTTGGTTGGGCAGTTCGGTTTGTGGATTTTATTGACTTGGAACAATACCCATTCATGGGGTTTTCGCATTTATATATGATAACACTGTTTTGCATTCCATTTAAGCTTTGAAATCTCAATTTTTGCTCTTAAATTGCGTTTTCAGATTTGAAGGGTTCTTGGTTCTTGGTTCTAATTTTTGTGATTTCAGTTTTGAAGTGTTTAATTACTCATTTCCATGTCTAGCTAAATTCGTGTATTGACTCCTTGATGAAAAATGCAATGAAGCTTTGAGGTTGTGCTTGTTTTGTGAAATCTGCCATGTTTTTGTTCTGAATTCGTGGAATGCATGTGGTGAATCTGTCAATGCTTAATTTACAGAGTAATTGCATGTGTTTTGTTTAAGATACGTTCATGCTTAATGTATGTAGCTTGGCTGTCACGAATTTAAGGATGTGTGCATTGCTTAATTGCATAATGAAGCTAGATTGTAATTTTCGCTTAGTGAATTATTATCTAGTGGATTGAGACAAGGCAGGGTTGGTGTTAATTTGGTGGCCTATGATAAGTGAAATTGCGTTTGAATCAGGGATGTCAATACGGTTTTAGTCACTGTAGCATTTAAATTAATCTATTGATTAGCATTCTGAATCTGTCTGCCAACCCCCCTCCCCCCTGTGTTTTATTGTTGTGTTCATCTGGAAAATTGGCTTTGAATGAAAATATTGGTCGTTGGGAGACGACTTGGTTCACTTTCATGTACTGCATTTAATATGTTTTAATTTGGTGGGGTACGGCCTCTATCCAATTTGGCGCCGTTGCCGGGGACCAATCGTTTCGTTCAAAGTAAAATTTTCAGTGTGTTTGTGTTCTGTGTTTTGGTGTGTGTGTAGTTCAAGTGTGGTTGAGTTGGTATATGTTCATTGTGATGTTAATGTTGTGTTAAGTTCAGTGTCTGTTTCCATTCCTGTGTGTTTCTGTTTAGTGTAGTGAATAGTGTCGCGGCGCGCATGAATAGTGTCATTTGTAGTAGTGAATAGTGTTTGAATAGTGTCCGAATCTGGCATTTAAATTCTGGATTTTTGTTTTGGTAGCTACGGAGCTTGTTTTAACTTGAAATTTTTTTTCCCCACTTCTAAGACGTTGAACTTGATAGGAAAAATAGCTAGAGCAATTGGTATGGTCTGAGTTAAGAGATTCAAAAAAATTTTGGACTGATTTTAAGTGAAACTTCAAAGGACCATAACTTTTGCTTTGGTTATCAGGTTTTTATCTTCTCCCACGCGCATGAACTAACCCCTAAACAGAATCTCTGCCGGCACACTTTAGAGCAAACCACAGCCATTGACGGCCAAAAAAAGGGCCTGGAAAATCAAATTGCCGCTTGCGAAGCCGCCGTCCCGAACCAGATCGCCGCCGTCGCGAGCCACCTACGCGAACACAACCAGATCGGTGTTGCGAGCCACCTCCGCTGCGACGAAACCAGAGCCAGCAGATGTCTCGCGAAACCAGGCTGCCACGACGAACCACCACACGTTGACGAAGCCACGCGTTGCAGAACCACTGCGAATCAAATCGACGACGAGGGCACTTTCTGACGCGAAATCCCCATCACTGCGGCGCCGGCCACCACGTAGCCACCTGCGACGAAAAAAGCTGCCTGGAGAAGACGCGAACACACCTACATTGCGAGAATCCTCCACCTCCGTTCCAAACAGAACCGCAGGCCACCGTGACAGAAATCGATGTCGATTGCACCAATGCGACAGCTACCACGGTACCTGCAAAAAACCAGACCAGACAGACCCCCGCGAAGCAACTGATGAGTCATTATTTTCTTCTATTCCACTAGCCTTTGTGCACCCATTAGACAGTTGATTAGTGCTTAATTGTTCATCATTAGAGTGTTTTTCATCTGTTGGGCTTTATTGGGCCACTGTTCCGAATTTGGACTAATTTCACATTATTTGGCCTAATTTTTGTTTTTAATTATTTTTAGGTGTTTGGGTGAAGCAATTTTGGAGCTTGGACATTAATATTTAGTTGAAGAAACTTTCCACATCATTGCCACATCATTTCCATGTCATTTCCACGTCAGCAAAGTCAATGGGTCAACATTTGAGGCCCATAGTGGCATTTTTGTAATTCTGCGGCTTATAATGGCAGTTTTGTAATTCTGAGTGGCATGGGTGATATGACCACGAATTAGGTCTGCATGAGAAGAAGGCAGCCGCTCATTCATCTTCAACCTCTCTTCAAAACCTCCATTTTCGTTCTCCAAGCTTCCATGGACGTCCCCCTTGCGGTATATTACGTTTTTGGCTCATTTTTACCGTTTTTATGCATATTTGACAGCACACATTGAGGGTTTTACGTTTGAAATTCGTTTTCTTGGTTGGGCAGTTCGGTTTGTGGATTTTATTGACTTGGAACAATACCCATTCATGGGGTTTTCGCATTTATATATGATAACACTGTTTTGCATTCCATTTAAGCTTTGAAATCTCAATTTTTGCTCTTAAATTGCGTTTTCAGATTTGAAGGGTTCTTGGTTCTAATTTTTGTGATTTCAGTTTTGAAGTGTTTAATTACTCATTTCCATGTCTAGCTAAATTCGTGTATTGACTCCTTGATGAAAAATGCAATGAAGCTTTGAGGTTGTGCTTGTTTTGTGAAATCTGCCATGTTTTTGTTCTGAATTCGTGGAATGCATGTGGTGAATCTGTCAATGCTTAATTTACAGAGTAATTGCATGTGTTTTGTTTAAGATACGTTCATGCTTAATGTATGTAGCTTGGCTGTCACGAATTTAAGGATGTGTGCATTGCTTAATTGCATAATGAAGCTAGATTGTAATTTTCGCTTAGTGAATTATTATCTAGTGGATTGAGACAAGGCAGGGTTGGTGTTAATTTGGTGGCCTATGATAAGTGAAATTGCGTTTGAATCAGGGATGTCAATACGGTTTTAGTCACTGTAGCATTTAAATTAATCTATTGATTAGCATTCTGAATCTGTCTGCCAACCCCCCTCCCCCCTGTGTTTTATTGTTGTGTTCATCTGGAAAATTGGCTTTGAATGAAAATATTGGTCGTTGGGAGACGACTTGGTTCACTTTCATGTACTGCATTTAATATGTTTTAATTTGGTGGGGTACGGCCTCTATCCAATTTGGCGCCGTTGCCGGGGACCAATCGTTTCGTTCAAAGTAAAATTTTCAGTGTGTTTGTGTTCTGTGTTTTGGTGTGTGTGTAGTTCAAGTGTGGTTGAGTTGGTATATGTTCATTGTGATGTTAATGTTGTGTTAAGTTCAGTGTCTGTTTCCATTCCTGTGTGTTTCTGTTTAGTGTAGTGAATAGTGTCGCGGCGCGCATGAATAGTGTCATTTGTAGTAGTGAATAGTGTTTGAATAGTGTCCGAATCTGGCATTTAAATTCTGGATTTTTGTTTTGGTAGCTACGGAGCTTGTTTTAACTTGAAATTTTTTTTCCCCACTTCTAAGACGTTGAACTTGATAGGAAAAATAGCTAGAGCAATTGGTATGGTCTGAGTTAAGAGATTCAAAAAAATTTTGGACTGATTTTAAGTGAAACTTCAAAGGACCATAACTTTTGCTTTGGTTATCAGGTTTTTATCTTCTCCCACGCGCATGAACTAACCCCTAAACAGAATCTCTGCCGGCACACTTTAGAGCAAACCACAGCCATTGACGGCCAAAAAAAGGGCCTGGAAAATCAAATTGCCGCTTGCGAAGCCGCCGTCCCGAACCAGATCGCCGCCGTCGCGAGCCACCTACGCGAACACAACCAGATCGGTGTTGCGAGCCACCTCCGCTGCGACGAAACCAGAGCCAGCAGATGTCTCGCGAAACCAGGCTGCCACGACGAACCACCACACGTTGACGAAGCCACGCGTTGCAGAACCACTGCGAATCAAATCGACGACGAGGGCACTTTCTGACGCGAAATCCCCATCACTGCGGCGCCGGCCACCACGTAGCCACCTGCGACGAAAAAAGCTGCCTGGAGAAGACGCGAACACACCTACATTGCGAGAATCCTCCACCTCCGTTCCAAACAGAACCGCAGGCCACCGTGACAGAAATCGATGTCGATTGCACCAATGCGACAGCTACCACGGTACCTGCAAAAAACCAGACCAGACAGACCCCCGCGAAGCAACTGATGAGTCATTATTTTCTTCTATTCCACTAGCCTTTGTGCACCCATTAGACAGTTGATTAGTGCTTAATTGTTCATCATTAGAGTGTTTTTCATCTGTTGGGCTTTATTGGGCCACTGTTCCGAATTTGGACTAATTTCACATTATTTGGCCTAATTTTTGTTTTTAATTATTTTTAGGTGTTTGGGTGAAGCAATTTTGGAGCTTGGACATTAATATTTAGTTGAAGAAACTTTCCACATCATTGCCACATCATTTCCATGTCATTTCCACGTCAGCAAAGTCAATGGGTCAACATTTGAGGCCCATAGTGGCATTTTTGTAATTCTGCGGCTTATAATGGCAGTTTTGTAATTCTGAGTGGCATGGGTGATATGACCACGAATTAGGTCTGCATGAGAAGAAGGCAGCCGCTCATTCATCTTCAACCTCTCTTCAAAACCTCCATTTTCGTTCTCCAAGCTTCCATGGACGTCCCCCTTGCGGTTTATTACGTTTTTGGCTCATTTTTACCGTTTTTATGCATATTTGACAGCACACATTGAGGGTTTTACGTTTGAAATTCGTTTTCTTGGTTGGGCAGTTCGGTTTGTGGATTTTATTGACTTGGAACAATACCCATTCATGGGGTTTTCGCATTTATATATGATAACACTGTTTTGCATTCCATTTAAGCTTTGAAATCTCAATTTTTGCTCTTAAATTGCGTTTTCAGATTTGAAGGGTTCTTGGTTCTTGGTTCTAATTTTTGTGATTTCAGTTTTGAAGTGTTTAATTACTCATTTCCATGTCTAGCTAAATTCGTGTATTGACTCCTTGATGAAAAATGCAATGAAGCTTTGAGGTTGTGCTTGTTTTGTGAAATCTGCCATGTTTTTGTTCTGAATTCGTGGAATGCATGTGGTGAATCTGTCAATGCTTAATTTACAGAGTAATTGCATGTGTTTTGTTTAAGATACGTTCATGCTTAATGTATGTAGCTTGGCTGTCACGAATTTAAGGATGTGTGCATTGCTTAATTGCATAATGAAGCTAGATTGTAATTTTCGCTTAGTGAATTATTATCTAGTGGATTGAGACAAGGCAGGGTTGGTGTTAATTTGGTGGCCTATGATAAGTGAAATTGCGTTTGAATCAGGGATGTCAATACGGTTTTAGTCACTGTAGCATTTAAATTAATCTATTGATTAGCATTCTGAATCTGTCTGCCAACCCCCCTCCCCCCTGTGTTTTATTGTTGTGTTCATCTGGAAAATTGGCTTTGAATGAAAATATTGGTCGTTGGGAGACGACTTGGTTCACTTTCATGTACTGCATTTAATATGTTTTAATTTGGTGGGGTACGGCCTCTATCAAATTTGGCGCCGTTGCCGGGGACCAATCGTTTCGTTCAAAGTAAAATTTTCAGTGTGTTTGTGTTCTGTGTTTTGGTGTGTGTGTAGTTCAAGTGTGGTTGAGTTGGTATATGTTCATTGTGATGTTAATGTTGTGTTAAGTTCAGTGTCTGTTTCCATTCCTGTGTGTTTCTGTTTAGTGTAGTGAATAGTGTCGCGGCGCGCATGAATAGTGTCATTTGTAGTAGTGAATAGTGTTTGAATAGTGTCCGAATCTGGCATTTAACTTCTGGATTTTTGTTTTGGTAGCTACGGAGCTTGTTTTAACTTGAAATTTTTTTCCCCACTTCTAAGACGTTGAACTTGATAGGAAAAATAGCTAGAGCAATTGGTATGGTCTGAGTTAAGAGATTCAAAAAAATTTTGGACTGATTTTAAGTGAAACTTCAAAGGACCATAACTTTTGCTTTGGTTATCAGGTTTTTATCTTCTCCCACGCGCATGAACTAACCCCTAAACGGAATCTCTGCCGGCACACTTTAGAGCAAACCACAGCCATTGACGGCCAAAAAAAGGGCCTGGAAAATCAAATTGCCGCTTGCGAAGCCGCCGTCCCGAACCAGATCGCCGCCGTCGCGAGCCACCTACGCGAACACAACCAGATCGGTGTTGCGAGCCACCTCCGCTGCGACGAAACCAGAGCCAGCAGATGTCTCGCGAAACCAGGCTGCCACGACGAACCACCACACGTTGACGAAGCCACGCGTTGCAGAACCACTGCGAATCAGATCAACGACGAGGGCACTTTCTGACGCGAAATCCCCATCACTGCGGCGCCGGCCACCACGCAGCCACCTGCGACGAAAAAAGCTGCCTGGAGAAGACGCGAAACCAGACGCGAACACACCTACATTGCAAGAATCCTCCACCTCCGTTCCAAACAGAACCGCAGGCCACCGTGACAGAAATCGATGTCGATTGCGCCAATGCGACAGCCACCACGGTACCTGCAAAAAACCAGACCAGACAGACCCCCGCGAAGCAACTGATGAGTCATTATTTTCTTCTATTCCACTAGCCTTTGTGCACCCATTAGACAGTTGATTAGTGCTTAATTGTTCATCATTAGAGTGTTTTTCATCTGGTTGGCTTTATTGGGCCACTGTTCCGAATTTGGACTAATTTCACATTATTTGGCCTAATTTTTGTTTTTAATTATTTTTAGGTATTTGGGTGAAGCAATTTTGGAGCTTGGACATTAATATTTAGTTGAAGAAACTTTCCACATCATTGCCACATCATTTCCATGTCATTTCCACGTCAGCAAAGTCAATGGGTCAACATTTGAGGCCCATAGTGGCATTTTTGTAATTCTGCGGCTTTTAATGGCAGTTTTGTAATTCTGAGTGGCATGGGTGATATGACCACGAATTAGGTCTGTATGAGAAGAAGGCAGCCGCTCATTCATCTTCAACCTCTCTTCAAAACCTCCATTTTCGTTCTCCAAGCTTCCATGGACGTCCCCCTTGCGGTTTTTCACGTTTTTGGCTCATTTTTACCGTTTTTATGCATATTTGACAGCACCCATTGAGGGTTTTACGTTTGGAATTCGTTTTCTTGGTTGGGCAGTTCGGTTTGTGGATTTTATTGACTTGGAACAATACATATTCATGGGGTTTTCGCATTTATATATGATAACACTGTTTTGCATTCCATTTAAGCTTTGAAATCTCAATTTTTGCTCTTAAATTGCGTTTTCAGATTTGAAGGGTTCTTGGTTCTTGGTTCTTGGTTCTGATTTTTGTGATTTCAGTTTTGAAGTGTTTAATTACTCATTTCCATGTCTAGCTAAATTCGTGTATTGACTCCTTGATGAAAAATGCAATGAAGCTTTGAGGTTGTGCTTGTTTTGTGAAATCTGCCATGTTTTTGTTCTGAATTCGTGGAATGCATGTGGTGAATCTGTCAATGCTTAATTTACAGAGTAATTGCATGTGTTTTGTTTAAGATACGTTCATGCTTAATGTAGGTAGCTTGGCTGTCACGAATTTAAGGATGTGTGCATTGCTTAATTGCATAATGAAGCTAGATTGTAATTTTCGCTTAGTGAATTATTATCTAGTGGATTGAGACAAGGCAGGGTTGGTGTTAATTTGGTGGCCTATGATAAGTGAAATTGCGTTTGAATCAGGGATGTCAATACAGTTTTAGTCACTGTAGCATTTAAATTAATCTATTGATTAGCATTCTGAATCTGTCTGCCAACCCCCCTCCCCCCTGTGTTTTATTGTTGTGTTCATCTGGAAAATTGGCTTTGAATGAAAATATTGGTCGTTGGGAGACGACTTGGTTCACTTTCATGTACTGCATTTAATATGTTTTAATTTGGTGGGGTACGGCCTCTATCCAATTTGGCGCCGTTGCCGGGGACCAATTGTTTCGTTCAAAGTAAAATTTTCAGTGTGTTTGTGTTCTGTGTTTTGGTGTCTGTGTAGTTCAAGTGTGGTTGAGTTGGTATATGTTCATTGTGATGTTAATGTTGTGTTAAGTTCAGTGTCTGTTTCCATTCCTGTGTGTTTCTGTTTAGTGTAGTGAATAGTGTCGCGGCGCGCATGAATAGTGTCATTTGTAGTAGTGAATAGTGTTTGAATAGTGTCCGAATCTGGCATTTAACTTCTGGATTTTTGTTTTGGTAGCTACGGAGCTTGTTTTAACTTGAAATTTTTTTTCCCCACTTCTAAGACGTTGAACTTGATAGGAAAAATTGCTAGAGCAATTGGTATGGTCTGAGTTAAGAGATTCAAAAAAATTTTGGACTGATTTTAAGTGAAACTTCAAAGGACCATAACTTTTGCTCTGGTTATCAGGTTTTTATCTTCTCCCACGCGCATGAACTAACCCCTAAACGGAATCTCTGCCGGCACACTTTAGAGCAAACCACAGCAATTGACGGCCAAAAAAAGGGCCTGGAAAATCAAATTGCCGCTTGCGAAGCCGCCGTCCCGAACCAGATCGCCGCCGTCGCGAGCCACCTACGCGAACACAACAAGAACGGTGTTGCGAGCCACCTCCGCTGCGACGAAACCAGAGCCAGCAGATGTCTCGCGAAACCAGGCTGCCACGACGAATCACCACACGTTGACGAAGCCACGCGTTGCAGAACCACTGCGAATCAGATCGACGACGAGGGCACTTTCTGACGCGAAATCCCCATCACTGCGGCGCCGGCCACCACGCAGCCACCTGCGACGAAAAAAGCTGCCTGGAGAAGACGCGAAACCAGACGCGAACACACCTACATTGCGAGAATCCTCCACCTCCGTTCCAAACAGAACCGCAGGCCACCGTGACAGAAATCGATGTCGATTGCGCCAATGCGACAGCCACCACGGTACCTGCAAAAAACCAGACCAGACAGACCCCCGCGAAGCAAATGATGAGTCATTATTTTCTTCTATTCCACTAGCCTTTGTGCACCCATTAGACAGTTGATTAGTGCTTAATTGTTCATCATTAGAGTGTTTTTCATCTGTTGGGCTTTATTGGGCCACTGTTCCGAATTTGGACTAATTTCACATTATTTGGCCTAATTTTTGTTTTTAATTATTTTTAGGTGTTTGGGTGAAGCAATTTTGGAGCTTGGACATTAATATTTAGTTGAAGAAACTTTCCACATCATTGCCACATCATTTCCATGTCATTTCCACGTCAGCAAAGTCAATGGGTCAACATTTGAGGCCCATAGTGGCATTTTTGTAATTCTGCGGCTTATAATGGCAGTTTTGTAATTCTGAGTGGCATGGGTGATATGACCACGAATTAGGTCTGCATGAGAAGAAGGCAGCCGCTCATTCATCTTCAACCTCTCTTCAAAACCTCCATTTTCGTTCTCCAAGCTTCCATGGATGTCCCCCTTGCGGTTTTTCACGTTTTTGGCTCATTTTTACCGTTTTTATGCATATTTGACAGCACCCATTGAGGGTTTTACGTTTGGAATTCGTTTTCTTGGTTGGGAAGTTCGGTTTCTGGATTTTATTGACTTGGAACAATACCCATTCATGGGGTTTTCGCATTTATATATGATTACACTGTTTTGCATTCCATTTAAGCTTTGAAATCTCAATTTTTGCTCTTAAATTGCGTTTTCAGATTTGAAGGGTTCTTGGTTCTTGGTTCTAATTTTTGTGATTTCAGTTTTGAAGTGTTTAATTACTCATTTCCATGTCTAGCTAAATTCGTGTATTGACTCCTTGATGAAAAATGCAATGAAGCTTTGAGGTTGTGCTTGTTTTGTGAAATCTGCCATGTTTTTGTTCTGAATTCGTGGAATGCATGTGGTGAATCTGTCAATGCTTAATTTACAGAGTAATTGCATGTGTTTTGTTTAAGATATGTTCATGCTTAATGTATGTAGCTTGGCTGTCACGAATTTAAGGATGTGTGCATTGCTTAATTGCATAATGAAGCTAGATTGTAATTTTCGCTTAGTGAATTATTATCTAGTGGATTGAGACAAGGCAGGGTTGGTGTTAATTTGGTGGCCTATGATAAGTGAAATTGCGTTTGAATCAGGGATGTCAATACGGTTTTAGTCACTGTAGCATTTAAATTAATCTATTGATTAGCATTCTGAATCTGTCTGCCAACCCCCTCCCCCCTGTGTTTTATTGTTGTGTTCATCTGGAAAATTAGCTTTGAATGAAAATATTGGTCGTTGGGAGACGACTTGGTTCACTTTCATGTACTGCATTTAATATGTTTTAATTTGGTGGGGTACGGCCTCTATCAAATTTGGCGCCGTTGCCGGGGACCAATCGTTTCGTTCAAAGTAAAATTTTCAGTGTGTTTGTGTTCTGTGTTTTGGTGTGTGTGTAGTTCAAGTGTGGTTGAGTTGGTATATGTTCATTGTGATGTTAATGTTGTGTTAAGTTCAGTGTCTGTTTCCATTCCTGTGTGTTTCTGTTTAGTGTAGTGAATAGTGTCGCGGCGCGCATGAATATTGTCATTTGTAGTAGTGAATAGTGTTTGAATAGTGTCCGAATCTGGCATTTAACTTCTGGATTTTTGTTTTGGTAGCTACGGAGCTTGTTTTAACTTGAAATTTTTTTTCCCCACTTCTAAGACGTTGAACTTGATAGGAAAAATAGCTAGAGCAATTGGTATGGTCTGAGTTAAGAGATTCAAAAAAATTTTGCACTGATTTTAAGTGAAACTTCAAAGGACCATAACTTTTGCTCTGGTTATCAGGTTTTTATCTTCTCCCACGCGCATGAACTAACCCCTAAACGAAATCTCTGCCGGCACACTTTAGAGAAAAACCACAGCCATTGACGGCCAAAAAAAGGGCCTGGAAAATCAAATTGCCACTTGCGAAGCCGTCGTCCCGAACCAGATCGCCGCCGTCGCGAACCACCTACGCGAACACAACCAGACCGGTGTTGCGAGCCACCTCCGCTGCGACGAAACCAGAGCCAGCAGATGTCTCGCGAAACCAGGCTGCCACGACGAACCACCACACGTTGACGAAGCCACGCGTTGCAGAACCACTGCGAATCAGATCGACGACGAGGGCACTTTCTGATGCGAAATCCCCATCACTGCGGCGCCGGCCACCACGCAGCCACCTGCGACGAAAAAAGCTGCCTGGAGAAGACGCGAAACCAGACGCGAACACACCTACATTGCGAGAATCCTCCACCTCCGTTCCAAACAGAACCGCAGGCCACCGTGACAGAAATCGATGTCGATTGCGCCAATGCGACAGCTACCACGGTACCTGCAAAAAACCAGACCAGACAGACCCCCGCGAAGCAACTGATGAGTCATTATTTTCTTCTATTCCACTAGCCTTTGTGCACCCATTAGACAGTTGATTAGTGCTTAATTGTTCATCATTAGAGTGTTTTTCATCTGTTGGGCTTTATTGGGCCACTGTTCCGAATTTGGACTAATTTCACATTATTTGGCCTAATTTTTGTTTTTAATTATTTTTAGGTGTTTGGGTGAAGCAATTTTGGAGCTTGGACATTAATATTTAGTTGAAGAAACTTTCCACATCATTGCCACATCATTTCCATGTCATTTCCACGTCAGCAAAGTCAATGGGTCAACATTTGAGGCCCATAGTGGCATTTTTGTAATTCTGCGGCTTATAATGGCAGTTTTGTAATTCTGAGTGGCATGGGTGATATGACCACGAATTAGGTCTGCATGAGAAGAAGGCAGCCGCTCATTCATCTTCAACCTCTCTTCAAAACCTCCATTTTCGTTCTCCAAGCTTCCATGGACGTCCCCCTTGCGGTTTATTACGTTTTTGGCTCATTTTTACCGTTTTTATGCATATTTGACAGCACACATTGAGGGTTTTACGTTTGAAATTCGTTTTCTTGGTTGGGCAGTTCGGTTTGTGGATTTTATTGACTTGGAACAATACCCATTCATGGGGTTTTCGCATTTATATATGATAACACTGTTTTGCATTCCATTTAAGCTTTGAAATCTCAATTTTTGCTCTTAAATTGCGTTTTCAGATTTGAAGGGTTCTTGGTTCTTGGTTCTAATTTTTGTGATTTCAGTTTTGAAGTGTTTAATTACTCATTTCCATGTCTAGCTAAATTCGTGTATTGACTCCTTGATGAAAAATGCAATGAAGCTTTGAGGTTGTGCTTGTTTTGTGAAATCTGCCATGTTTTTGTTCTGAATTCGTGGAATGCATGTGGTGAATCTGTCAATGCTTAATTTACAGAGTAATTGCATGTGTTTTGTTTAAGATACGTTCATGCTTAATGTATGTAGCTTGGCTGTCACGAATTTAAGGATGTGTGCATTGCTTAATTGCATAATGAAGCTAGATTGTAATTTTCGCTTAGTGAATTATTATCTAGTGGATTGAGACAAGGCAGGGTTGGTGTTAATTTGGTGGCCTATGATAAGTGAAATTGCGTTTGAATCAGGGATGTCAATACGGTTTTAGTCACTGTAGCATTTAAATTAATCTATTGATTAGCATTCTGAATCTGTCTGCCAACCCCCCTCCCCCCTGTGTTTTATTGTTGTGTTCATCTGGAAAATTGGCTTTGAATGAAAATATTGGTCGTTGGGAGACGACTTGGTTCACTTTCATGTACTGCATTTAATATGTTTTAATTTGGTGGGGTACGGCCTCTATCCAATTTGGCGCCGTTGCCGGGGACCAATCGTTTCGTTCAAAGTAAAATTTTCAGTGTGTTTGTGTTCTGTGTTTTGGTGTGTGTGTAGTTCAAGTGTGGTTGAGTTGGTATATGTTCATTGTGATGTTAATGTTGTGTTAAGTTCAGTGTCTGTTTCCATTCCTGTGTGTTTCTGTTTAGTGTAGTGAATAGTGTCGCGGCGCGCATGAATAGTGTCATTTGTAGTAGTGAATAGTGTTTGAATAGTGTCCGAATCTGGCATTTAACTTCTGGATTTTTGTTTTGGTAGCTACGGAGCTTGTTTTAACTTGAAATTTTTTTCCCCACTTCTAAGACGTTGAACTTGATAGGAAAAATAGCTAGAGCAATTGGTATGGTCTGAGTTAAGAGATTCAAACAAATTTTGGACTGATTTTAAGTGAAACTTCAAAGGACCATAACTGTTGCTCTGGTTATCAGGTTTTTATCTTCTCCCACGCGCATGAACTAACCCCTAAACGGAATCTCTGCCGGCGCACTTTAGAGCAAACCACAGCCATTGACGGCCAAAAAAAGGGCCTGGAAAATCAAATTGCCGCTTGCGAAGCCGCCGTCCCGAACCAGATCGCCACCGTCGCGAGCCACCTACGCGAACACAACCAGATCGGTGTTGCGAGCCACCTCCGCTGCGACGAAACCAGAGCCAGCAGATGTCTCGCGAAACCAGGCTGCCACGACGAACCACCACACGTTGACGAAGCCACGCGTTGCAGAACCACTGCGAATCAGATCGACGACGAGGGCACTTTCTGACGCGAAATCCCCATCACTGCGGCGCCGGCCACCACGCAGCCACCTGCGACGAAAAAAGCTGCCTGGAGAAGACGCGAAACCAGACGCGAACACACCTACATTGCAAGAATCCTCCACCTCCGTTCCAAACAGAACCGCAGGCCACCGTGACAGAAATCGATGTCGATTGCGCCAATGCGACAGCCACCACGGTACCTGCAAAAAACCAGACCAGACAGACCCCCGCGAAGCAACTGATGAGTCATTATTTTCTTCTATTCCACTAGCCTTTGTGCACCCATTAGACAGTTGATTAGTGCTTAATTGTTCATCATTAGAGTGTTTTTCATCTGGTTGGCTTTATTGGGCCACTGTTCCGAATTTGGACTAATTTCACATTATTTGGCCTAATTTTTGTTTTTAATTATTTTTAGGTATTTGGGTGAAGCAATTTTGGAGCTTGGACATTAATATTTAGTTGAAGAAACTTTCCACATCATTGCCACATCATTTCCATGTCATTTCCACGTCAGCAAAGTCAATGGGTCAACATTTGAGGCCCATAGTGGCATTTTTGTAATTCTGCGGCTTTTAATGGCAGTTTTGTAATTCTGAATGGCATGGGTGATATGACCACGAATTAGGTCTGCATGAGAAGAAGGCAGCCGCTCATTCATCTTCAACCTCTCTTCAAAACCTCCATTTTCGTTCTCCAAGCTTCCATGGACGTCCCCCTTGCGGTTTTTCACGTTTTTGGCTCATTTTTACCGTTTTTATGCATATTTGACAGCACCCATTGAGGGTTTTACGTTTGGAATTCGTTTTCTTGGTTGGGCAGTTCGGTTTGTGGATTTAATTGACTTGGAACAATACCCATTCATGGGGTTTTCGCATTTATATATGATAACACTGTTTTGCATTCCATTTAAGCTTTGAAATCTCAATTTTTGCTCTTAAATTGCGTTTTCAGATTTGAAGGGTTCTTGGTTCTTGGTTCTTGGTTCTGATTTTTGTGATTTCAGTTTTGAAGTGTTTAATTACTCATTTCCATGTCTAGCTAAATTCGTGTATTGACTCCTTGATGAAAAATGCAATGAAGCTTTGAGGTTGTGCTTGTTTTGTGAAATCTGCCATGTTTTTGTTCTGAATTTGTGGAATGCATGTGGTGAATCTGTCAATGCTTAATTTACAGAGTAATTGCATGTGTTTTGTTTAAGATACGTTCATGCTTAATGTATGTAGCTTGGCTGTCACGAATTTAAGGATGTGTGCATTGCTTAATTGCATAATGAAGCTAGATTGTAATTTTCGCTTAGTGAATTATTATCTAGTGGATTGAGACAAGGCAGGGTTGGTGTTAATTTGGTGGCCTATGATAAGTGAAATTGCGTTTGAATCAGGGATGTCAATACGGTTTTAGTCACTCTAGCATTTAAATTAATCTATTGATTAGCATTCTGAATCTGTCTGCCAACCCCCCTCCCCCCTGTGTTTTATTGTTGTGTTCATCTGGAAAATTGGCTTTGAATGAAAATATTGGTCGTTGGGAGACGACTTGGTTCACTTTCATGTACTGCATTTAATATGTTTTAATTTGGTGGGGTACGGCCTCTATCCAATTTGGCGCCGTTGCCGGGGACCAATCGTTTCGTTCAAAGTAAAATTTTCAGTGTGTTTGTGTTCTGTGTTTTGGTGTGTGTAGTTCAAGTGTGGTTGAGTTGGTATATGTTCATTGTGATGTTAATGTTGTGTTAAGTTCAGTGTCCGTTTCCATTCCTGTGTGTTTCTGTTTAGTGTAGTGAATAGTGTCGCGGCGCGCATGAATAGTGTCATTTGTAGTAGTGAATAGTGTTTGAATAGTGTCCGAATCTGGCATTTAACTTCTGGATTTTTGTTTTGGTAGCTACGGAGCTTGTTTTAACTTGAAATTTTTTTCCCCACTTCTAAGACGTTGAACTTGATAGGAAAAATAGCTAGAGCAATTGGTATGGTCTGAGTTAAGAGATTCAAAAAAATTTTGGACTGATTTTAAGTGAAACTTCAAAGGACCATAACTTTTGCTCTGGTTATCAGGTTTTTATCTTCTCCCACGCGCATGAACTAACCCCTAAACGGAATCTCTGCCGGCACACTTTAGAGCAAACCACAGCCATTGACGGCCAAAAAAAGGGCCTGGAAAATCAAATTGCCGCTTGCGAAGCCGCCGTCCCGAACCAGATCGCCGCCGTCGAGAGCCACCTACGCGAACACAACCAGATCGGTGTTGCGAGCCACCTCCGCTGCGACGAAACCAGAGCCAGCAGATGTCTCGCGAAACCAGGCTGCCACGACGAACCACCACACGTTGACGAAGCCACGCGTTGCAGAACCACTGCGAATCAGATCGACGACGAGGGCACTTTCTGACGCGAAATCCCCATCACTGCGGCGCCGGCCACCACGCAGCCACCCGCGACGAAAAAAGCTGCCTAGAGAAGACGCGAAACCAGACGCGAACACACCTACATTGCGAGAATCCTCCACCTCCGTTCCAAACAGAACCCCAGGCCACCGTGACAGAAATCGATGTCGATTGCGCCAGTGCGACAGCCACCACGGTACCTGCAAAAAACCAGACCAGACAGACCCCCGCGAAGCAACTGATGAGTCATTATTTTCTTCTATTCCACTAGCCTTTGTGCACCCATTAGACAGTTGATTAGTGCTTAATTGTTCATCATTAGAGTGTTTTTCATCTGTTGGGCTTTATTGGGCCACTGTTCCGAATTTGGACTAATTTCACATTATTTGGCCTAATTTTTGTTTTTAATTATTTTTAGGTGTTTGGGTGAAGCAATTTTGGAGCTTGGACATTAATATTTAGTTGAAGAAACTTTCCACATCATTGCCACATCATTTCCATGTCATTTCCACGTCAGCAAAGTCAATGGGTCAACATTTGAGGCCCATAGTGGCATTTTTGTAATTCTGCGGCTTATAATGGCAGTTTTGTAATTCTGAGTGGCATGGGTGATATGACCACGAATTAGGTCTGCATGAGAAGAAGGCAGCCGCTCATTCATCTTCAACCTCTCTTCAAAACCTCCATTTTCGTTCTCCAAGCTTCCATGGACGTCCCCCTTGCGGTTTATTACGTTTTTGGCTCATTTTTACCGTTTTTATGCATATTTGACAGCACACATTGAGGGTTTTACGTTTGGAATTCGTTTTCTTGGTTGGGCAGTTCGGTTTGTGGATTTTATTGACTTGGAACAATACCCATTCATGGGGTTTTCGCATTTATATATGATAACACTGTTTTGCATTCCATTTAAGCTTTGAAATCTCAATTTTTGCTCTTAAATTGCGTTTTCAGATTTGAAGGGTTCTTGGTTCTTCGTTCTTGGTTCTGATTTTTGTGATTTCAGTTTTGAAGTGTTTAATTACTCATTTCCATGTCTAGCTAAATTCGTGTATTGACTCCTTGATGAAAAATGCAATGAAGCTTTGAGGTTGTGCTTGTTTTGTGAAATCTGCCATGTTTTTGTTCTGAATTCGTGGAATGCATGTGGTGAATCTGTCAATGCTTAATTTACAGAGTAATTGCATGTGTTTTGTTTAAGATACGTTCATGCTTAATGTATGTAGCTTGGCTGTCACGAATTTAAGGATGTGTGCATTGCTTAATTGCATAATGAAGCTAGATTGTAATTTTCGCTTAGTGAATTATTATCTAGTGGATTGAGACAAGGCAGGGTTGGTGTTAATTTGGTGGCCTATGATAAGTGAAATTGCGTTTGAATCAGGGATGTCAATACGGTTTTAGTCACTGTAGCATTTAAATTAATCTATTGATTAGCATTCTGAATCTGTCTGCCAACACCCCTCCCCCCTATGTTTTATTGTTGTGTTCATCTGGAAAATTGGCTTTGAATGAAAATATTGGTCGTTGGGAGACGACTTGGTTCACTTTCATGTACTGCATTTAATATGTTTTAATTTGGTGGGGTACGGCCTCTATCCAATTTGGCGCCGTTGCCGGGGACCAATCGTTTCGTTCAAAGTAAAATTTTCAGTGTGTTTGTGTTCTGTGTTTTGGTATGTGTGTAGTTCAAGTGTGGTTGAGTTGGTATATGTTCATTGTGATGTTAATGTTGTGTTAAGTTCAGTGTCTGTTTCCATTCCTGTGTGTTTCTGTTTAGTGTAGTGAATAGTGTCGCGGCGCGCATGAATAGTGTCATTTGTAGTAGTGAATAGTGTTTGAATAGTGTCCGAATCTGGCATTTAACTTCTGGATTTTTGTTTTGGTAGCTACGGAGCTTGTTTTAACTTGAAATTTTTTTCCCCACTTCTAAGACGTTGAACTTGATAGGAAAAATAGCTAGAGCAATTGGTATGGTCTGAGTTAAGAGATTCAAAAAAATTTTGGACTGATTTTAAGTGAAACTTCAAAGGACCATAACTTTTGCTCTGGTTATCAGGTTTTTATCTTCTCCCACGCGCATGAACTAACCCCTAAACGGAATCTCTGCCGGCACACTTTAGAGCAAACCACAGCCATTGACGGCCAAAAAAAGGGCCTGGAAAATCAAATTGCCGCTTGCGAAGCCGCCGTCCCGAACCAGATCGCCGCCGTCGCGAGCCACCTACGCGAACACAACCAGATCGGTGTTGCGAGCCACCTCCGGTGTGACGAAACCAGAGCCAGCAGATGTCTCGCGAAACCAGACTGCCACGACGAACCACCACACGTTGACGAAGCCACGCGTTGCAGAACCACTGCGAATCAGATCGACGACGAGGGCACTTTCTGACGCGAAATCCCCATCACTGCGGCGCCGGCCACCACGCAGCCACCCGCGACGAAAAAAGCTGCCTAGAGAAGACGCGAAACCAGACGCGAACACACCTACATTGCGAGAATCCTCCACCTCCGTTCCAAACAGAACCCCAGGCCACCGTGACAGAAATCGATGTCGATTGCGCCAGTGCGACAGCCACCACGGTACCTGCAAAAAACCAGACCAGACAGACCCCCGCGAAGCAACTGATGAGTCATTATTTTCTTCTATTCCACTAGCCTTTGTGCACCCATTAGACAGTTGATTAGTGCTTAATTGTTCATCATTAGAGTGTTTTTCATCTGTTGGGCTTTATTGGGCCACTGTTCCGAATTTGGACTAATTTCACATTATTTGGCCTAATTTTTGTTTTTAATTATTTTTAGGTATTTGGGTGAAGCAATTTTGGAGCTTGGACATTAATATTTAGTTGAAGAAACTTTCCACATAATTGCCACATCATTTCCATGTCATTTCCACGTCAGCAAAGTCAATGGGTCAACATTTGAGGCCCATAGTGGCATTTTTGTAATTCTGCGGCTTTTAATGGCAGTTTTGTAATTCTGAGTGGCATGGGTGATATGACCACGAATTAGGTCTGCATGAGAAGAAGGCAGCCGCTCATTCATCTTCAACCTCTCTTCAAAACCTCCATTTTCGTTCTCCAAGCTTCCATGGACGTCCCCCTTGCGGTTTTTCACGTTTTTGGCTCATTTTTACCGTTTTTATGCATATTTGACAGCACCCATTGAGGGTTTTACGTTTGGAATTCGTTTTCTTGGTTGGGCAGTTCGGTTTGTGGATTTTATTGACTTGGAACAATACCCATTCATGGGGTTTTCGCATTTATATATGATTACACTGTTTTGCATTCCATTTAAGCTTTGAAATCTCAATTTTTGCTCTTAAATTGCGTTTTCAGATTTGAAGGGTTCTTGGTTCTGATTTTTGTGATTTCAGTTTTGAAGTGTTTAATTACTCATTTCCATGTCTAGCTAAATTCGTGTATTGACTCCTTGATGAAAAATGCAATGAAGCTTTGAGGTTGTGCTTGTTTTGTGAAATCTGCCATGTTTTTGTTCTGAATTCGTGGAATGCATGTGGTGAATCTGTCAATGCTTAATTTACAGAGTAATTGCATGTGTTTTGTTTAAGATACGTTCATGCTTAATGTATGTAGCTTGGCTGTCACGAATTTAAGGATGTGTGCATTGCTTAATTGCATAATGAAGCTTGATTGTAATTTTCGCTTAGTGAATTATTATCTAGTGGATTGAGACAAGGCAGGGTTGGTGTTAATTTGGTGGCCTATGATAAGTGAAATTGCGTTTGAATCAGGGATGTCAATACGGTTTTAGTCACTGTAGCATTTAAATTAATCTATTGATTAGCATTCTGAATCTGTCTGCCAACCCCCCTCCCCCCTGTGTTTTATTGTTGTGTTCATCTGGAAAATTGGCTTTGAATGAAAATATTGGTCGTTGGGAGACGACTTGGTTCACTTTCATGTACTGCATTTAATATGTTTTAATTTGGTGGGGTACGGCCTCTATCCAATTTGGCGCCGTTGCCGGGGACCAATCGTTTCGTTCAAAGTAAAATTTTCAGTGTGTTTGTGTTCTGTGTTTTGGTGTGTGTGTGTAGTTCAAGTGTGGTTGAGTTGGTATATGTTCATTGTGATGTTAATGTTGTGTTAATTTCAGTGTCTGTTTCCATTCCTGTGTGTTTCTGTTTAGTGTAGTGAATAGTGTCGCGGCGCGCATGAATAGTGTCATTTGTAGTAGTGAATAGTGTTTGAATAGTGTCTGAATCTGGCATTTAACTTCTGGATTTTTGTTTTGGTAGCTACGGAGCTTGTTTTAACTTGAAATTTTTTTTCCCCACTTCTAAGACGTTGAACTTGATAGGAAAAATAGCTAGAGCAATTGGTATGGTCTGAGTTAAGAGATTCAAAAAAATTTTGGACTGATTTTAAGTGAAACTTCAAAGGACCATAACTTTTTCTCTGGTTATCAGGTTTTTATCTTCTCCCACGCGCATGAACTAACCCCTAAACGGAATCTCTGCCGGCACACTTTAGAGCAAACCATAGCCATTGAAGGCCAAAAAAAGGGCCTGGAAAATCAAATTGCCGCTTGCGAAGCCGCCGTCCCGAACCAGATCGCCGCCGTTGCGAGCCACCTACGCGAACACAACCAGATCGGTGTTGCGAGCCACCTCCGCTGTGACGAAACCAGAGCCAACAGATGTCTCGCGAAACCAGGCTGCCACGACGAACCACCACACGTTGACGAAGCCACGCGTTGCAGAACCACTGCGAATCAGATCGACGACGAGGGCACTTTCTGACGCGAAATCCCCATCACTGCGGCGCCGGCCACCACGCAGCCACCCGCGACGAAAAAAGCTGCCTAGAGAAGACGCGAAACCAGACGCGAACACACCTACATTGCGAGAATCCTCCACCTCCGTTCCAAACAGAACCCCAGGCCACCGTGACAGAAATCGATGTCGATTGCGCCAATGCGACAGCCACCACGGTACCTGCAAAAAACCAGACCAGACAGACCCCCGCGAAGCAACTGATGAGTCATTATTTTCTTCTATTCCACTAGCCTTTGTGCACCCATTAGACAGTTGATTAGTGCTTAATTGTTCATCATTAGAGTGTTTTTCATTTGTTGGGCTTTATTGGGCCACTGTTCCGAATTTGGACTAATTTCACATTATTTGGCCTAATTTTTGTTTTTAATTATTTTTAGGTATTTGGGTGAAGCAATTTTGGAGCTTGGACATTAATATTTAGTTGAAGAAACTTTCCACATCATTGCCATATCATTTCCATGTCATTTCCAAGTCAGCAAAGTCAATGGGTCAACATTTGAGGCCCATAGTGGCATTTTTGTAATTCTGCGGCTTATAATGGCAGTTTTGTAATTCTGAGTGGCATGGGTGATATGACCACGAATTAGGTCTGCATGAGAAGAAGGCAGCCGCTCATTCATCTTCAACCTCTCTTCAAAACCTCCATTTTTGTTCTCCAAGCTTCGATGGACGTCCCCCTTGCGGTTTTTCACGTTTTTGGCTCATTTTTACCGTTTTTATGCATATTTGACAGCACCCATTGAGGGTTTTACGTTTGGAATTCGTTTTCTTGGTTGGGCAGTTCGGTTTGTGGATTTTATTGACTTGGAACAATACACATTCATGGGGTTTTCGCATTTATATATGATAACACTGTTTTGCATTCCATTTAAGCTTTGAAATCTCAATTTTTGCTCTTAAATTGCGTTTTCAGATTTGAAGGGTTCTTGGTTCTTGGTTCTTGGTTCTGATTTTTGTGATTTCAGTTTTGAAGTGTTTAATTACTCATTTCCATGTCTAGCTAAATTCGTGTATTGACTCCTTGATGAAAAATGCAATGAAGCTTTGAGGTTGTGCTTGTTTTGTGAAATCTGCCATGTTTTTGTTCTGAATTCGTGGAATGCATGTGGTGAATCTGTCAATGCTTAATTTACAGAGTAATTGCATGTGTTTTGTTTAAGATACGTTCATGCTTAATGTATGTAGCTTGGCTGTCACGAATTTAAGGATGTGTGCATTGCTTAATTGCATAA
The DNA here is from genome assembly GCF_037176805.1 of Vigna unguiculata. Taxonomy (NCBI): domain Eukaryota; kingdom Viridiplantae; phylum Streptophyta; class Magnoliopsida; order Fabales; family Fabaceae; genus Vigna; species Vigna unguiculata. The sequence continues at coordinate 36,012,172 of NC_140792.1, read as the reverse complement.
TGAAGCTAGATTGTAATTTTCGCTTAGTGAATTATTATCTAGTGGATTGAGACAAGGCAGGGTTGGTGTTAATTTGGTGGCCTATGATAAGTGAAATTGCGCTTGAATCAGGGATGTCAATACGGTTTTAGTCACTGTAGCATTTAAATTAATCTATTGATTAGCATTCTGAATCTGTCTGCCAACCCCCCTCCCCCCTGTGTTTTATTGTTGTGTTCATCTGGAAAATTGGCTTTGAATGAAAATATTGGTCGTTGGGAGACGACTTGGTTCACTTTCATGTACTGCATTTAATATGTTTTAATTTGGTGGAGTACGGCCTCTATCAATTTTGGCGCCGTTGCCGGGGACCAATCGTTTCTTTCAAAGTAAAATTTTCAGTGTGTTTGTGTTCAGTGTTTTGGTGTGTGTGTAGTTCAAGTGTGGTTGAGTTGGTATATGTTCATTGTGATGTTAATGTTGTGTTAAGTTCAGTGTCCGTTTCCATTCCTGTGTGTTTCTGTTTAGTGTAGTGAATAGTGTCGCGGCGCGCATGAATAGTGTCATTTGTAGTAGTGAATAGTGTTTGAATAGTGTCCGAATCTGGCATTTAACTTCTGGATTTTTGTTTTGGTAGCTACGGAGCTTGTTTTAACTTGAAATTTTTTTCCCCACTTCTAAGACGTTGAACTTGATAGGAAAAATAGCTAGAGCAATTGGTATGGTCTGAGTTAAGAGATTCAAAAAAATTTTGGACTGATTTTAAGTGAAACTTCAAAGGACCATAACTTTTGCTCTGGTTATCAGGTTTTTATCTTCTCCCACGCGCATGAACTAACCCCTAAACGGAATCTCTGCCGGCACACTTTAGAGCAAACCACAGCCATTGACGGCCAAAAAAAGGGCCTGGAAAATCAAATTGCCGCTTGCGAAGCCGCCGTCCCGAACCAGATCGCCGCCGTCGAGAGCCACCTACGCGAACACAACCAGATCGGTGTTGCGAGCCACCTCCGCTGCGACGAAACCAGAGCCAGCAGATGTCTCGCGAAACCAGGCTGCCACGACGAACCACCACACGTTGACGAAGCCACGCGTTGCAGAACCACTGCGAATCAGATCGACGACGAGGGCACTTTCTGACGCGAAATCCCCATCACTGCGGCGCCGGCCACCACGCAGCCACCTGCGACGAAAAAAGCTGCCTGGAGAAGACGCGAAACCAGACGCGAACACACCTACATTGCGAGAATCCTCCACCTCCGTTCCAAACAGAACCGCAGGCCACCGTGACAGAAATCGATGTCGATTGCGCCAATGCGACAGCCACCACGGTACCTGCAAAAAACCAGACCAGACAGACCCCCGCGAAGCAACTGATGAGTCATTATTTTCTTCTATTCCACTAGCCTTTGTGCACCCATTAGACAGTTGATTAGTGCTTAATTGTTCATCATTAGAGTGTTTTTCATCTGTTGGGCTTTATTGGGCCACTGTTCCGAATTTGGACTAATTTCACATTATTTGGCCTAATTTTTGTTTTTAATTATTTTTAGGTATTTGGGTGAAGCAATTTTGGAGCTTGGACATTAATATTTAGTTGAAGAAACTTTCCACATCATTGCCACATCATTTCCATGTCATTTCCACGTCAGCAAAGTCAATGGGTCAACATTTGAGGCCCATAGTGGCATTTTTGTAATTCTGCGGCTTATAATGGCAGTTTTGTAATTCTGAGTGGCATGGGTGATATGACCACGAATTAGGTCTGCATGAGAAGAAGGCAGCCGCTCATTCATCTTCAACCTCTCTTCAAAACCTCCATTTTCGTTCTCCAAGCTTCCATGGACGTCCCCCTTGCGGTTTTTCACGTTTTTGGCTCATTTTTACCGTTTTTATGCATATTTGACAGCACCCATTGAGGGTTTTACGTTTGGAATTCGTTTTCTTGGTTGGGCAGTTCGGTTTGTGGATTTTATTGACTTGGAACAATACCCATTCATGGGGTTTTCGCATTTATATATGATAACACTGTTTTGCATTCCATTTAAGCTTTGAAATCTCAATTTTTGCTCTTAAATTGTGTTTTCAGATTTGAAGGGTTCTTGGTTCTGATTTTTGTGATTTCAGTTTTGAAGTGTTTAATTACTCATTTCCATGTCTAGCTAAATTCGTGTATTGACTCCTTGATGAAAAATGCAATGAAGCTTTGAGGTTGTGCTTGTTTTGTGAAATCTGCCATGTTTTTGTTCTGAATTCGTGGAATGCATGTGGTGAATCTGTCAATGCTTAATTTACAGAGTAATTGCATGTGTTTTGTTTAAGATACGTTCATGCTTAATGTATGTAGCTTGGCTGTCACGAATTTAAGGATGTGTGCATTGCTTAATTGCATAATGAAGCTAGATTGTAATTTTCGCTTAGTGAATTATTATCTAGTGGATTGAGACAAGGCAGGGTTGGTGTTAATTTGGTGGCCTATGATAAGTGAAATTGCGTTTGAATCAGGGATGTCAATACGGTTTTAGTCACTGTAGCATTTAAATTAATCTATTGATTAGCATTCTGAATCTGTCTGCCAACCCCCCTCCCCCTGTGTTTTATTGTTGTGTTCATCTGGAAAATTGGCTTTGAATGAAAATATTGGTCGTTGGGAGACGACTTGGTTCACTTTCATGTACTGCATTTAATATGTTTTAATTTGGTGGAGTACGGCCTCTATCAAATTTGGCGCCGTTGCCGGGGACCAATCGTTTCGTTCAAAGTAAAATTTTCAGTGTGTTTGTGTTCTGTGTTTTGGTGTGTGTGTAGTTCAAGTGTGGTTGAGTTGGTATATGTTCATTGTGATGTTAATGTTGTGTTAAGTTCAGTGTCTGTTTCCATTCCTGTGTGTTTCTGTTTAGTGTAGTGAATAGTGTCACGGCGCGCATGAATAGTGTCATTTGTAGTAGTGAATAGTGTTTGAATAGTGTCCGAATCTGGCATTTAACTTCTGGATTTTTGTTTTGGTAGCTACGGAGCTTGTTTTAACTTGAAATTTTTTTTCCCCACTTCTAAGACGTTGAACTTGATAGGAAAAATAGCTAGAGCAATTGGTATGGTCTGAGTTAAGAGATTCAAAAAAAATTTGGACTGATTTTAAGTGAAACTTCAAAGGACCATAACTTTTGCTCTGTTTATCAGGTTTTTATCTTCTCCCACGCGCATGAACTAACCCCTAAACGGAATCTCTGCCGGCACACTTTAGAGCAAACCATAGCCATTGACGGCCAAAAAAAGGGCCTGGAAAATCAAATTGCCGCTTGCGAAGCCGCCGTCCCCGAACCAGATCGCCGCCGTCGCGAGCCACCTACGCGAACACAACCAGATCGGTGTTGCGAGCCACCTCCGCTGCGACGAAACGAGAGCCAGCAGATGTCTCGCGAAACCAGGCTGCCACGACGAACCACCACACGTTGACGAAGCCACGCGTTGCAGAACCACTGCGAATCAGATCGACGACGAGGGCACTTTCTGACGCGAAATCCCCATCACTGCGGCGCCGGCCACCACGCAGCCACCTGCGACGAAAAAAGCTGCCTGGAGAAGACGCGAAACCATACGCGAACACACCTACATTGCGAGAATCCTCCACCTCCGTTCCAAACAGAACCACAGGCCACCGTGACAGAAATCGATGTCGATTGCGCCAATGCGACAGCCACCACGGTACCTGCAAAAAACCAGACCAGACAGACCCCCGCGAAGCAACTGATGAGTCATTATTTTCTTCTATTCCACTAGCCTTTGTGCACCCATTAGACAGTTGATTAGGGCTTAATTGTTCATCATTAGAGTGTTTTTCATCTGTTGGGCTTTATTGGGCCACTGTTCCGAATTTGGACTAATTTCACATTATTTGGCCTAATTTTTGTTTTTAATTATTTTTAGGTATTTGGGTGAAGCAATTTTGGAGCTTGGACATTAATATTTAGTTGAAGAAACTTTCCACATCATTGCCACATCATTTCCATGTCATTTCCACGTCAGCAAAGTCAATGCAAAGTCAATGGGTCAACATTTGAGGCCCATAGTGGCATTTTTGTAATTCTGCGGCTTATAATGGCAGTTTTGTAATTCTGAGTGGCATGGGTGATATGACCACGAATTAGGTCTGCATGAGAAGAAGGCAGCCGCTCATTCATCTTCAACCTCTCTTCAAAACCTCCATTTTCGTTCTCCAAGCTTCCATGGACGTCCCCCTTGCGGTTTTTCACGTTTTTGGCTCATTTTTACCGTTTTTATGCATATTTGACAGCACCCATTGAGGGTTTTACGTTTGGAATTCGTTTTCTTGGTTGGGCAGTTCGGTTTGTGGATTTTATTGACTTGGAACAATACCCATTCATGGGGTTTTCGCATTTATATATGATAACACTGTTTTGCATTCCATTTAAGCTTTGAAATCTCAATTTTTGCTCTTAAATTGTGTTTTCAGATTTGAAGGGTTCTTGGTTCTGATTTTTGTGATTTCAGTTTTGAAGTGTTTAATTACTCATTTCCATGTCTAGCTAAATTCGTGTATTGACTCCTTGATGAAAAATGCAATGAAGCTTTGAGGTTGTGCTTGTTTTGTGAAATCTGCCATGTTTTTGTTCTGAATTCGTGGAATGCATATGGTGAATCTGTCAATGCTTAATTTATAGAGTAATTGAATATGTTTTGTTTAAGATACGTTCATGTTAATGTATGTAGCTTGGCTGTCACGAATTTAAGGATGTGTGCATTGCTTAATTGCATAATGAAGCTAGATCGTAATTTTCGCTTAGTGAATTATTATCTAGTGGATTGAGACAAGGCAGGGTTGGTGTTAATTTGGTGGCCTATGATAAGTGAAATTGCGTTTGAATCAGGGATGTCAATACGGTTTTAGTCACTGTAGCATTTAAATTAATCTATTGATTAACATTCTGAATCTGTCTGCCAACCCCCCTCCCCCCTATGTTTTATTGTTGTGTTCATCTGGAAAATTGGCTTTGAATGAAAATATTAGTCGTTGGGAGACGACTTGGTTCACTTTCATGTACTGCATTTAATATGTTTTAATTTGGTGGGGTACGACCTCTATCAAATTTGGCGCCGTTGCCGGGGACCAATCGTTTCGTTCAAAGTAAAATTTTCAGTGTGTTTGTGTTCTGTGTTTTGGTGTGTGTGTAGTTCAAGTGTGGTTGAGTTGGTATATGTTCATTGTGATGTTAATGTTGTGTTAAGTTCAGTGTCTGTTTCCATTCCTGTGTGTTTCTGTTTAGTGTAGTGAATAGTGTCGCGGCGCGCATGAATAGTGTCATTTGTAGTAGTGAATAGTGTTTGAATAGTGTCCGAATCTGGCATTTAACTTCTGGATTTTTGTTTTGGTAGCTACGGAGCTTGTTTTAACTTGAAATTTTTTTTCCCCACTTCTAAGACGTTGAACTTGATAGGAAAAATAGCTAGAGCAATTGGTATGGTCTGAGTTAAGAGATTCAAAAAAATTTTGGACTGATTTTAAGTGAAACTTCAAAGGACCATAACTTTTGCTCTGGTTATCAGGTTTTTATCTTCTCCCACGCGCATGAACTAACCCCTAAACGGAATCTCTGCCGGCACACTTTAGAGCAAACCACAGCCATTGACGGCCAAAAAAAGGGCCTGGAAAATCAAATTGCCGCTTGCGAAGCCGCCGTCCCGAACCAGATCGCCGACGTCGCGAGCCACCTACGCGAACACAACCAGATCGGTGTTGCGAGCCACCTCCGCTGCGACGAAACCAGAGCCAACAGATGTCTCGCGAAACTAGGCTACCACGACGAACCACCACACGTTGACGAAGCCACGCGTTGCAGAACCACTGCGAATCAGATCGACGACGAGGGCACTTTCTGACGCGAAATCCCCATCACTGCGGCGCCGGCCACCACGCAGCCACCTGCGACGAAAAAAGCTGCCTGGAGAAGACGCGAAACCAGACGCGAACACACCTACATTGCGAGAATCCTCCACCTCCGTTCCAAACAGAACCGCAGGCCACCGTGACAGAAATCGATGTCGATTGCGCCAATGCGACAGCCACCATGGTACCTGCAAAAAACCAGACCAGACAGACCCCCGCGAAGCAACTGATGAGTCATTATTTTCTTCTATTCCACTAGCCTTTGTGCACCCATTAGACAGTTGATTAGTGCTTAATTGTTCATCATTAGAGTGTTTTTCATCTGTTGGGCTTTATTGGGCCACTGTTCCGAATTTGGACTAATTTCACATTATTTGGCCTAATTTTTGTTTTTAATTATTTTTAGGTATTTGGGTGAAGCAATTTTGGAGCTTGGACATTAATATTTAGTTGAAGAAACTTTCCACATCATTGCCACATCATTTCCATGTCATTTCCACGTCAGCAAAGTCAATGCAAAGTCAATGGGTCAACATTTGAGGCCCATAGTGGCATTTTTGTAATTATGCGGCTTATAATGGCAGTTTTGTAATTCTGAGTGGCATGGGTGATATGACCCCGAATTAGGTCTGCATGAGAAGAAGGCAGCCGCTCATTCATCTTCAACCTCTCTTCAAAACCTCCATTTTCGTTCTCCAAGCTTCCATGGACGTCCCCCTTGCGGTTTTCCACGTTTTTGGCTCATTTTTACTGTTTTTATGCATATTTGACAGCACCCATTGAGGGTTTTTCGTTTGGAATTCGTTTTCTTGGTTGGGCAGTTCGGTTTGTGGATTTTATTGACTTGGAACAATACCCATTCATGGGGTTTTCGCATTTATATATGATAACACTGTTTTGCATTCCATTTAAGCTTTGAAATCTCAATTTTTGCTCTTAAATTGCGTTTTCAGATTTGAAGGGTTCTTGGTTCTTGGTTCTTGGTTCTGATTTTTGTGATTTCAGTTTTGAAGTGTTTAATTACTCATTTCCATGTCTAGCTAAATTCGTGTATTGACTCCTTGATGAAAAATGCAATGAAGCTTTGAGGTTGTGCTTGTTTTGTGAAATCTGCCATGTTTTTGTTCTGAATTCGTGGAATGCATGTGGTGAATCTGTCAATGCTTAATTTACAGAGTAATTGCATGTGTTTTGTTTAAGATACGTTCATGCTTAATGTATGTAGCTTGGCTGTCACGAATTTAAGGATGTGTGCATTGCTTAATTGCATAATGAAGCTAGATTGTAATTTTCGCTTAGTGAATTATTATCTAGTGGATTGAGACAAGGCAGGGTTGGTGTTAATTTGGTGGCCTATGATAAGTGAAATTGCGTTTGAATCAGGGATGTCAATACGGTTTTAGTCACTGTAGCATTTAAATTAATCTATTGATTAGCATTCTGAATCTGTCTGCCAACCCCCCTCCCCCCTGTGTTTAATTGTTGTGTTCATCTGGAAAATTGGCTTTGAATGAAAATATTGGTCGTTGGGAGACGACTTGGTTCACTTTCATGTACTGCATTTAATATGTTTTAATTTTTGTGGGGTACGGCCTCTGTCAAATTTGGCGCCGTTGCCGGGGACCAATCAGTTCGTTCAAAGTAGAATTTTCAGTGTGTTTGTGTTCTGTGTTTTGGTGTGTGTAGTTCAAGTGTGGTTGAGTTGGTATATGTTCATTGTGATGTTAATGTTGTGTTAAGTTCAGTGTCTGTTTCCATTCCTGTGTGTTTCTGTTTAGTGTAGTGAATAGTGTCGCGGCACGCATGAATAGTGTCATTTGTAGTAGTGAATAGTGTTTGAATAGTGTCTGAATCTGGCATTTAACTTCTGGATTTTTGTTTTGGTAGCTACGAAGCTTGTTTTAACTTGAAATTTTTTTTCCCCACTTCTAAGACGTTGAACTTGATAGGAAAAATAGCTAGAGCAATTGGTATGGTCTGAGTTAAGAGATTCAAAAAAATTTTGGACTGATTTTAAGTGAAACTTCAAAGGACCATAACTTTTGCTCTGGTTATCAGGTTTTTATCTTCTCCCACGCGCATGAACTAACCCCTAAACGGAATCTCTGCCGGCACACTTTAGAGCAAACCACAGCCATTGACGACCAAAAAAAGGGCCTGGAAAATCAAATTGCCGCTTGCGAAGCCGCCGTCCCGAACCAGATCGCCGCCGTCGCGAGCCACCTACGCGAACACAACCAGATCGGTGTTGCGAGCCACCTCCGCTGCGACGAAACCAGAGCCAGCAGATGTCTCGCGAAACCAGGCTGCCACGACGACCACCACACGTTGACGAAGCCACGCGTTGCAGAACCACTGCGAATCAGATCGACGACGAGGGCACTTTCTGACGCGAAATCCCCATCACTGCGGCGCCGGCCACCACGCAGCCACCTGCGACGAAAAAAGCTGCCTGGAGAAGACGCGAAACCAGACGCGAACACATCTACATTGCGAGAATCCTCCACCTCCGTTCCAAACAGAACCGCAGGCCACCGTGACAGAAATCGATGTCGATTGCGCTAATGCGACAGCCACCACGGTACCTGCAAAAAACCAGACCAGACAGACCCCCGCGAAGCAACTGATGAGTCATTATTTTCTTCTATTCCACTAGCCTTTGTGCACCCATTAGACAGTTGATTAGTGCTTAATTGTTCATCATTAGAGTGTTTTTCATCTGTTGGGCTTTATTGGGCCACTATTCCGAAGTTGGACTAATTTCACATTATTTGGCCTAATTTTTGTTTTTAATTATTTTTAGGTATTTGGGTGAAGCAATTTTGGAGCTTGGACATTAATATTTAGTTGAAGAAACTTTCCACATCATTGCCACATCATTTCCATGTCATTTCCACGTCAGCAAAGTCAATGCAAAGTCAATGGGTCAACATTTGAGGCCCATGGTGGCATTTTTGTAATTCTGCGGCTTATAATGGCAGTTTTGTAATTCTGAGTGGCATGGGTGATATGACCACGAATTAGGTCTGCATGAGAAGAAGGCAGCCGCTCATTCATCTTCAACCTCTCTTCAAAACCTCCATTTTCGTTCTCCAAGCTTCCATGGACGTCCCCCTTGCAGTTTTTCACGTTTTTGGCTCATTTTTACCGTTTTTATGCATATTTGACAGCACCCATTGAGGGTTTTTCGTTTGGAATTCGTTTTCTTGGTTTGGCAGTTCGGTTTGTGGATTTTATTGACTTGGAACAATACCCATTCATGGGGTTTTCGCATTTATATATGATAACACTATTTTGCATTCCATTTAAGCTTTGAAATCTCAATTTTTGCTCTTAAATTGTGTTTTCAGATTTGAAGGGTTCTTGGTTCTTGGTTCTTGGTTCTGATTTTTGTGATTTCAGTTTTGAAGTGTTTAATTACTCATTTCCATGTCTAGCTAAATTCGTGTATTGACTCGTTGATGAAAAATGCAATGGAGCTTTGAGGTTGTGCTTGTTTTGTGAAATCTGCCATGTTTTTGTTCTGAATTCGTGGAATGCATGTGGTGAATCTGTCAATGCTTAATTTACAGAGTAATTGCATGTGTTTTGTTTAAGATGCGTTCATGCTTAATGTATGTAGCTTGGCTGTCACGAATTTAAGGATGTGTGCATTGCTTAATTGCATAATGAAGCTAGATTGTAATTTTCGCTTAGTGAATTATTATGTAGTGGATTGAGACAAGGCAGGGTTGGTGTTAATTTGGTGGCCTATGATAAGTGAAATTGCGTTTGAATCAGGGATGTCAATACGGTTTTAGTCACTGTAGCATTTAAATTAATCTATTGATTAGCATTCTGAATCTGTTTGCCAACCCCCCTCCCCCCTGTGTTTTATTGTTGTGTTCATCTGGAAAATTGGCTTTGAATGAAAATATTGGTCGTTAGGAGACGACTTGGTTCACTTTCATGTACTGCATTTAATATGTTTTAATTTGGTGGGGTACGGCCTCTGTCAAATTTGGCGCCGTTGTCGGGGACCAATCGTTTTGTTCAAAGTAAAATTTTCAGTGTGTTTGTGTTCTGTGTTTTGGTGTGTGTAGTTCAAGTGTGGTTGAGTTGGTATATGTTCATTGTGATGTTAATGTTGTGTTAAGTTCAGTGCCTGTTTCCATTCTTGTGTGTTTCTGTTTAGTGTAGTGAATAGTGTCGCGGCGCGCATGAATAGTGTCATTTGTAGTAGTGAATAGTGTTTGAATAGTGTCCGAATCTGGCATTTAACTTCTGGATTTTTGTTTTGGTAGCTACGGAGCTTGTTTTAACTTGAAATTTTTTTCCCAACTTCTAAGACGTTGAACTTGATAGGAAAAATAGCTAGAGCAATTGGTATGGTCTGAGTTAAGAGATTCAAAAAAATTTTGGACTGATTTTAAGTGAAACTTCAAAGGACCATAACTTTTGCTCTGGTTATCAGGTTTTTATCTTCTCCCACGCGCATGAACTAACCCCTAAACGGAATCTCTGCCGGCACACTTTAGAGCAAACCACAACCATTGACGGCCAAAAAAAGGACTTGGAAAATCAAATTGCCGCTTGCGAAGCCGCCGTCGCGGGCCACCTACGCGAACACAACTAGATCGGTGTTGCGAGCCACCTCCGCTGCGACGAAACCAGAGCCAGCAGATGTCTCGCGAAACCAGGCTGCCACGACGAACCACCACACGTTGACGAAGCCACGCGTTGCAGAACCACTGCGAATCAGATCGACGACGAGGGCACTTTCTGACGCGAAATCCCCATCACTGCGGCGCCGGCCACCACGCAGCCACCTGCGACGAAAAAAGCTACCTGGAGAAGACGCGAAACCAGACGCGAACACATCTACATTGCGAGAATCCTCCACCTCCGTTCCAAACAGAACCGCAGGCCACCGTGACAGAAATCGATGTCGATTGCGCCAATGCGACAGCCACCATGGTACCTGCAAAAAACCAGACCAGACAGACCCCCGCGAAGCAACTGATGAGTCATTATTTTCTTCTATTCCACTAGCCTTTGTGCACCCATTAGACAGTTGATTAGTGCTTAATTGTTCATCATTAGAGTGTTTTTCATCTGTTGGGCTTTATTGGGCCACTGTTCCGAATTTGGACTAATTTCACATTATTTGGCCTAATTTTTGTTTTTAATTATTTTTAGGTATTTGGGTGAAGCAATTTTGGAGCTTGGACATTAATATTTAGTTGAAGAAACTTTCCACATCATTGCCACATCATTTCCATGTCATTTCCACGTCAGCAAAGTCAATGCAAAGTCAATGGGTCAACATTTGAGGCCCATAGTGGCATTTTTGTAATTATGCGGCTTATAATGGCAGTTTTGTAATTCTGAGTGGCATGGGTGATATGACCCCGAATTAGGTCTGCATGAGAAGAAGGCAGCCGCTCATTCATCTTCAACCTCTCTTCAAAACCTCCATTTTCGTTCTCCAAGCTTCCATGGACGTCCCCCTTGCGGTTTTCCACGTTTTTGGCTCATTTTTACTGTTTTTATGCATATTTGACAGCACCCATTGAGGGTTTTTCGTTTGGAATTCGTTTTCTTGGTTGGGCAGTTCGGTTTGTGGATTTTATTGACTTGGAACAATACCCATTCATGGGGTTTTCGCATTTATATATGATAACACTGTTTTGCATTCCATTTAAGCTTTGAAATCTCAATTTTTGCTCTTAAATTGCGTTTTCAGATTTGAAGGGTTCTTGGTTCTTGGTTCTTGGTTCTGATTTTTGTGATTTCAGTTTTGAAGTGTTTAATTACTCATTTCCATGTCTAGCTAAATTCGTGTATTGACTCCTTGATGAAAAATGCAATGAAGCTTTGAGGTTGTGCTTGTTTTGTGAAATCTGCCATGTTTTTGTTCTGAATTCGTGGAATGCATGTGGTGAATCTGTCAATGCTTAATTTACAGAGTAATTGCATGTGTTTTGTTTAAGATACGTTCATGCTTAATGTATGTAGCTTGGCTGTCACGAATTTAAGGATGTGTGCATTGCTTAATTGCATAATGAAGCTAGATTGTAATTTTCGCTTAGTGAATTATTATCTAGTGGATTGAGACAAGGCAGGGTTGGTGTTAATTTGGTGGCCTATGATAAGTGAAATTGCGTTTGAATCAGGGATGTCAATACGGTTTTAGTCACTGTAGCATTTAAATTAATCTATTGATTAGCATTCTGAATCTGTCTGCCAACCCCCCTCCCCCCTGTGTTTAATTGTTGTGTTCATCTGGAAAATTGGCTTTGAATGAAAATATTGGTCGTTGGGAGACGACTTGGTTCACTTTCATGTACTGCATTTAATATGTTTTAATTTTTGTGGGGTACGGCCTCTGTCAAATTTGGCGCCGTTGCCGGGGACCAATCAGTTCGTTCAAAGTAGAATTTTCAGTGTGTTTGTGTTCTGTGTTTTGGTGTGTGTAGTTCAAGTGTGGTTGAGTTGGTATATGTTCATTGTGATGTTAATGTTGTGTTAAGTTCAGTGTCTGTTTCCATTCCTGTGTGTTTCTGTTTAGTGTAGTGAATAGTGTCGCGGCACGCATGAATAGTGTCATTTGTAGTAGTGAATAGTGTTTGAATAGTGTCTGAATCTGGCATTTAACTTCTGGATTTTTGTTTTGGTAGCTACGAAGCTTGTTTTAACTTGAAATTTTTTTTCCCCACTTCTAAGACGTTGAACTTGATAGGAAAAATAGCTAGAGCAATTGGTATGGTCTGAGTTAAGAGATTCAAAAAAATTTTGGACTGATTTTAAGTGAAACTTCAAAGGACCATAACTTTTGCTCTGGTTATCAGGTTTTTATCTTCTCCCACGCGCATGAACTAACCCCTAAACGGAATCTCTGCCGGCACACTTTAGAGCAAACCACAGCCATTGACGACCAAAAAAAGGGCCTGGAAAATCAAATTGCCGCTTGCGAAGCCGCCGTCCCGAACCAGATCGCCGCCGTCGCGAGCCACCTACGCGAACACAACCAGATCGGTGTTGCGAGCCACCTCCGCTGCGACGAAACCAGAGCCAGCAGATGTCTCGCGAAACCAGGCTGCCACGACGACCACCACACGTTGACGAAGCCACGCGTTGCAGAACCACTGCGAATCAGATCGACGACGAGGGCACTTTCTGACGCGAAATCCCCATCACTGCGGCGCCGGCCACCACGCAGCCACCTGCGACGAAAAAAGCTGCCTGGAGAAGACGCGAAACCAGACGCGAACACATCTACATTGCGAGAATCCTCCACCTCCGTTCCAAACAGCACCGCAGGCCACCGTGACAGAAATCGATGTCGATTGCGCCAATGCGACAGCCACCACGGTACCTGCAAAAAACCAGACCAGACAGACCCCCGCGAAGCAACTGATGAGTCATTATTTTCTTCTATTCCACTAGCCTTTGTGCACCCATTAGACAGTTGATTAGTGCTTAATTGTTCATCATTAGAGTGTTTTTCATCTGTTGGGCTTTATTGGGCCACTATTCCGAATTTGGACTAATTTCACATTATTTGGCCTAATTTTTGTTTTTAATTATTTTTAGGTATTTGGGTGAAGCAATTTTGGAGCTTGGACATTAATATTTAGTTGAAGAAACTTTCCACATCATTGCCACATCATTTCCATGTCATTTCCACGTCAGCAAAGTCAATGCAAAGTCAATGGGTCAACATTTGAGGCCCATAGTGGCATTTTTGTAATTATGCGGCTTATAATGGCAGTTTTGTAATTCTGAGTGGCATGGGTGATATGACCCCGAATTAGGTCTGCATGAGAAGAAGGCAGCCGCTCATTCATCTTCAACCTCTCTTCAAAACCTCCATTTTCGTTCTCCAAGCTTCCATGGACGTCCCCCTTGCGGTTTTCCACGTTTTTGGCTCATTTTTACTGTTTTTATGCATATTTGACAGCACCCATTGAGGGTTTTTCGTTTGGAATTCGTTTTCTTGGTTGGGCAGTTCGGTTTGTGGATTTTATTGACTTGGAACAATACCCATTCATGGGGTTTTCGCATTTATATATGATAACACTGTTTTGCATTCCATTTAAGCTTTGAAATCTCAATTTTTGCTCTTAAATTGCGTTTTCAGATTTGAAGGGTTCTTGGTTCTTGGTTCTTGGTTCGGATTTTTGTGATTTCAGTTTTGAAGTGTTTAATTACTCATTTCCATGTCTAGCTAAATTCGTGTATTGACTCCTTGATGAAAAATGCAATGAAGCTTTGAGGTTGTGCTTGTTTTGTGAAATCTGCCATGTTTTTGTTCTGAATTCGTGGAATGCATGTGGTGAATCTGTCAATGCTTAATTTACAGAGTAATTGCATGTGTTTTGTTTAAGATACGTTCATGCTTAATGTATGTAGCTTGGCTGTCACGAATTTAAGGATGTGTGCATTGCTTAATTGCATAATGAAGCTAGATTGTAATTTTCGCTTAGTGAATTATTATCTAGTGGATTGAGACAAGGCAGGGTTGGTGTTAATTTGGTGGCCTATGATAAGTGAAATTGCGTTTGAATCAGGGATGTCAATACGGTTTTAGTCACTGTAGCATTTAAATTAATCTATTGATTAGCATTCTGAATCTGTCTGCCAACCCCCCTCCCCCCTGTGTTTAATTGTTGTGTTCATCTGGAAAATTGGCTTTGAATGAAAATATTGGTCGTTGGGAGACGACTTGGTTCACTTTCATGTACTGCATTTAATATGTTTTAATTTTTGTGGGGTACGGCCTCTGTCAAATTTGGCGCCGTTGCCGGGGACCAATCATTTCGTTCAAAGTAAAATTTTCAGTGTGTTTGTGTTCTGTGTTTTGGTGTGTGTAGTTCAAGTGTGGTTGAGTTGGTATATGTTCATTGTGATGTTAATGTTGTGTTAAGTTCAGTGTCTGTTTCCATTCTTGTGTGTTTCTGTTTAGTGTAGTGAATAGTGTCGCGGCACGCATGAATAGTGTCATTTGTAGTAGTGAATAGTGTTTGAATAGTGTCTGAATCTGGCATTTAACTTCTGGATTTTTGTTTTGGTAGCTACGGAGCTTGTTTTAACTTGAAATTTTTTTTCCCCACTTCTAAGACGTTGAACTTCATAGGAAAAATAGCTAGAGCAATTGGTATGGTCTGAGTTAAGAGATTCAAAAAAATTTTGGACTGATTTTAAGTGAAACTTCAAAGGACCATAACTTTTGCTCTGGTTATCAGGTTTTTATCTTCTCCCACGCGCATGAACTAACCCCTAAACGGAATCTCTGCCGGCACACTTTAGAGCAAACCACAGCCATTGACGACCAAAAAAAGGGCCTGGAAAATCAAATTGCCGCTTGCGAAGCCGCCGTCCCGAACCAGATCGCCGCCGTCGCGGGCCACCTACGCGAACACAACTAGATCGGTGTTGCGAGCCACCTCCGCTGCGACGAAACCAGAGCCAGCAGATGTCTCGCGAAACCAGGCTGCCACGACGACCACCACACGTTGACGAAGCCACGCGTTGCAGAACCACTGCGAATCAGATCGACGACGAGGGCACTTTCTGACGCGAAATCCCCATCACTGCGGCGCCGGCCACCACGCAGCCACCTGCGACGAAAAAAGCTGCCTGGAGAAGACGCGAAACCAGACGCGAACACATCTACATTGCGAGAATCCTCCACCTCCGTTCCAAACAGAACCGCAGGCCACCGTGACAGAAATCGATGTCGATTGCGCCAATGCGACAACCACCACGGTACCTGCAAAAAACCAGACCAGACAGACCCCCGCGAAGCAACTGATGAGTCATTATTTTCTTCTATTCCACTAGCCTTTGTGCACCCATTAGACAGTTGATTAGTGCTTAATTGTTCATCATTAGAGTGTTTTTCATCTGTTGGGCTTTATTGGGCCACTATTCCGAATTTGGACTAATTTCACATTATTTGGCCTAATTTTTGTTTTTAATTATTTTTAGGTATTTGGGTGAAGCAATTTTGGAGCTTGGACATTAATATTTAGTTGAAGAAACTTTCCACATCATTGCCACATCATTTCCACGTCAGCAAAGTCAATGCAAAGTCAATGGGTCAACATTTGAGGCCCATAGTGGCATTTTTGTAATTCTGCGGCTTATAATGGCAGTTTTGTAATTTTGAGTGGCATGGGTGATATGACCACGAATTAGGTCTGCATGAGAAGAAGGCAGCCGCTCATTCATCTTCAACCTCTCTTCAAAACCTCCATTTTCGTTCTCCAAGCTTCCATGGACGTCCCCCTTGCGGTTTTTCACGTTTTTGGCTCATTTTTACCGTTTTTATGCATATTTGACAGCACCCATTGAGGGTTTTTCGTTCGGAATTCGTTTTCTTGGTTTGGCAGTTCGGTTTGTGGATTTTATTGACTTGGAACAATACCCATTCATGGGGTTTTCGCATTTATATATGATAACACTATTTTGCATTCCATTTAAGCTTTGAAATCTCAATTTTTGCTCTTAAATTGTGTTTTCAGATTTGAAGGGTTCTTGGTTCTTGGTTCTTGGTTCTGATTTTTGTGATTTCAGTTTTGAAGTGTTTAATTACTCATTTCCATGTCTAGCTAAATTCGTGTATTGACTCCTTGATGAAAAATGCAATGGAGCTTTGAGGTTGTGCTTGTTTTGTGAAATCTGCCATGTTTTTGTTCTGAATTCGTGGAATGCATGTGGTGAATCTGTCAATGCTTAATTTACAGAGTAATTGCATGTGTTTTGTTTAAGATGCGTTCATGCTTAATGTATGTAGCTTGGCTGTCACGAATTTAAGGATGTGTGCATTGCTTAATTGCATAATGAAGCTAGATTGTAATTTTCGCTTAGTGAATTATTATCTAGTGGATTGAGACAAGGCAGGGTTGGTGTTAATTTGGTGGCCTATGATAAGTGAAATTGCGTTTGAATCAGGGATGTCAATACGGTTTTAGTCACTGTAGCATTTAAATTAATCTATTGATTAGCATTCTGAATCTGTCTGCCAACCCCCCTCCCCACTGTGTTTTATTGTTGTGTTCATCTGGAAAATTGGCTTTGAATGAAAATATTGGTCGTTAGGAGACGACTTGGTTCACTTTCATGTACTGCATTTAATATGTTTTAATTTGGTGGGGTACGGCCTCTGTCAAATTTGGCGCCGTTGTCGGGGACCAATCGTTTCGTCCAAAGTAAAATTTTCAGTGTGTTTGTGTTCTGTGTTTTGGTGTGTGTAGTTCAAGTGTGGTTGAGTTGGTATATGTTCATTGTGATGTTAATGTTGTGTTAAGTTCAGTGCCTGTTTCCATTCTTGTGTGTTTCTGTTTATTGTAGTGAATAGTGTCGCGGCGCACATGAATAGTGTCATTTGTAGTAGTGAATAGTGTTTGAATAGTGTCCGAATCTGGCATTTAACTTCTGGATTTTTGTTTTGGTAGCTACGGAGCTTGTTTTAACTTGAAATTTTTTTTCCCAACTTCTAAGACGTTGAACTTGATAGGAAAAATAGCTAGAGCAATTGGTATGGTCTGAGTTAAGAGATTCAAAAAAATTTTGGACTGATTTTAAGTGAAACTTCAAAGGACCATAACTTTTGCTCTGGTTATCAGGTTTTTATCTTCTCCCACGCGCATGAACTAACCCCTAAACGGAATCTCTGCCGGCACACTTTAGAGCAAACCACAACCATTGACGGCCAAAAAAAGGACTTGGAAAATCAAATTGCCGCTTGCGAAGCCGCCGTCGCGAGCCACCTACGCGAACACAACTAGATCGGTGTTGCGAGCCACCTCCGCTGCGACGAAACCAGAGCCAGCAGATGTCTCGCGAAACCAGGCTGCCACGACGAACCACCACACGTTGACGAAGCCACGCGTTGCAGAACCACTGCGAATCAGATCGACGACGAGGGCACTTTCTGACGCGAAATCCCCATCACTGCGGCGCCGGCCACCACGCAGCCAACTGCGACGAAAAAAGCTGCCTGGAGAAGACGCGAAACCAAACGCGAACACACCTACATTGCGAGAATCCTCCACCTCCGTTCCAAACAGAACCGCAGGCCACCGTGACAGAAATCGATGTCGATTGCGCCAATGCGACAACCACCAGGGTACTTGCAAAAAACCAGACCAGATAGACCCCCGCGAAGCAACTAATGAGTCATTATTTTCTTCTATTCCACTAGCCTTTGTGCACCCATTAGACAGTTGATTAGTGCTTAATTGTTCATCATTAGAGTGTTTTTCATCTGTTGGGCTTTATTGGGCCACTGTTCCGAATTTGGACTAATTTCACATTATTTGGCCTAATTTTTGTTTTTAATTATTTTTAGGTATTTGGGTGAAGCAATTTTGGAGCTTGGACTTTAATATTTAGTTGAAGAAACTTTCCACATCATTGCCACATCATTTCCATGTCATTTCCACGTCAGCAAAGTCAATGGGTCAACATTTGAGGCCCATAGTGGCATTTTTGTAATTCTGCGGCTTATAATGGCAGTTTTGTAATTCTGAGTGGCATGGGTGATATGACCACGAATTAGGTCTGCATGAGAAGAAGGCAGCCGCTCATTCATCTTCAACCTCTCTTCAAAACCTCCATTTTCGTTCTCCAAGCTTCCATGGACGTCCCCCTTGCGGTTTTTCACGTTTTTGGCTCATTTTTACCGTTTTTATGCATATTTGACAGCACCCATTGAGGGTTTTACGTTTGGAATTTGTTTTCTTGGTTGGGCAGTTCGGTTTGTGGATTTTATTGACTTGGAACAATACCCATTCATGGGGTTTTCGCATTTATATATGATAACACTGTTTTGCATTCCATTTAAGCTTTGAAATCTCAATTTTTGCTCTTAAATTGTGTTTTCAGATTTGAAGGGTTCTTGGTTCTTGGTTCTTGGTTCTGATTTTTGTGATTTCAGTTTTGAAGTGTTTAATTACTCATTTCCATGTCTAGCTAAATTCGTGTATTGACTCCTTGATGAAAAATGCAATGAAGCTTTGAGGTTGTGTTTGTTTTGTGAAATCTGCCATGTTTTTGTTCTGAATTCGTGGAATGCATGTGGTGAATCTGTCAATGCTTAATTTACAGAGTAATTGCATGTGTTTTGTTTAAGATACGTTCATGCTTAATGTATGTAGCTTGGGTGTCACGAATTTAAGGATGTGTGCATTGCTTAATTGCATAATGAAGCTAGATTGTAATTTTCGCTTAGTGAATTATTATCTAGTGGATTGAGACAAGGCAGGGTTGGTGTTAATTTGGTGGCCTATGATAAGTGAAATTGCGTTTGAATCAGGGATGTCAATACGGTTTTAGTCACTGTAGCATTTAAATTAATCTATTGATTAGCATTCTGAATCTGTCTGCCAACCCCCCTCCCCCTGTGTTTTATTGTTGTGTTCATATGGAAAATTGGCTTTGAATGAAAATATTGGTCGTTAGGAGACGACTTGGTTCACTTTCATGTACTGCATTTAATATGTTTTAATTTGGTGGGGTACGGCCTCTATCAAATTTGGCGCCGTTGCCGGGGACCAATCGTTTCGTTCAAAGTAAAATTTTCAGTGTGTTTGTGTTCTGTGTTTTGGTGTGTGTAGTTCAAGTGTGGTTGAGTTGGTATATGTTCATTGTGATGTTAATGTTGTGTTAAGTTCAGTGTCTGTTTCCATTCCTGTGTGTTTCTGTTTAGTGTAGTGAATAGTGTCGCGGCACGCATGAATAATGTCATTTGTAGTAGTGAATAGTGTTTGAATAGTGTCCGAATATGGCATTTAACTTCTGGATTTTTGTTTTGGTAGCTACGGAGCTTGTTTTAACTTGAAATTTTTTTTCCCCACTTCTAAGACGTTGAACTTGATAGGAAAAATAGCTAGAGCAATTGGTATGGTCTGAGTTAAGAGATTCAAAAAAATTTTGGACTGATTTTAAGTGAAACTTCAAAGGACCATAACTTTTGCTCTGGTTATCAGGTTTTTATCTTCTCCCACGCGCATGAACTAACCCCTAAACGGAATCTCTGCCGGCACACTTTAGAGCAAACCACAGCCATTGACGGCCAAAAAAAGGGCCTGGAAAATCAAATTGCCGCTTGCGAAGCCGCCGTCCCGAACCAGATCGCCGCCGTCGCGAGCCACCTACGCGAACACAACCAGATCGGTGTTGCGAGCCACCTCCGCTGCGACGAAACCAGAGCCAGCTGATGTCTCGCGAAACCAGGCTGCCACAACGAACCACCACACGTTGACGAAGCCACGCGTTGCAGAACCACTGCGAATCAGATCGACGACGAGGGCACTTTCTGACGCGAAATCCCCATCACTGCGGCGCCGGCCACCACGCAGCCACCGGCGACGAAAAAAGCTGCCTGGAGAAGACGCGAAACCAGACGCGAACACATCTACATTGCGAGAATCCTCCACCTCCGTTCCAAACAGAACCGCAGGCCACCGTGACAGAAATCGATGTCGATTGCGCCAATGCCACAGCCACCACGGTACCTGCAAAAAACCAGACCAAACAGACCCCCGCGAAGCAACTGATGAGTCATTATTTTCTTCTATTCAACTAGCCTTTGTGCACCCATTAGACAGTTGATTAGTGCTTAATTGTTCATCATTGGAGTGTTTTTCATCTGTGGGGCTTTATTGGGCCACTGTTCCGAATTTGGACTAATTTCACATTATTTGGCCTAATTTTTGTTTTTAATTATTTTTAGGTATTTGGGTGAAGCAATTTTGGAGCTTGGACATTAATATTTAGTTGAAGAAACTTTCCACATCATTGCCACATCATTTCCATGTCATTTCCACGTCAGCAAAGTCAATGCAAAGTCAATGGGTCAACATTTGAGGCCCATAGTGGCATTTTTGTAATTATGCGGCTTATAATGGCAGTTTTGTAATTCTGAGTGGCATGGGTGATATGACCACGAATTAGGTCTGCATGAGAAGAAGGCAGCCGCTCATTCATCTTCAACCTCTCTTCAAAACCTCCATTTTCGTTCTCCAAGCTTCCATGGACGTCCCCCTTGCGGTTTTCCACGTTTTTGGCTCATTTTTACTGTTTTTATGCATATTTGACAGCACCCATTGAGGGTTTTTCGTTTGGAATTCGTTTTCTTGGTTGGGCAGTTCGGTTTGTGGATTTTATTGACTTGGAACAATACCCATTCATGGGGTTTTCGCATTTATATATGATAACACTGTTTTGCATTCCATTTAAGCTTTGAAATCTCAATTTTTGCTCTTAAATTGCGTTTTCAGATTTGAAGGGTTCTTGGTTCTTGGTTCTTGGTTCTGATTTTTGTGATTTCAGTTTTGAAGTGTTTAATTACTCATTTCCATGTCTAGCTAAATTCGTGTATTGACTCCTTGATGAAAAATGCAATGGAGCTTTGAGGTTGTGCTTGTTTTGTGAAATCTGCCATGTTTTTGTTCTGAATTCGTGGAATGCATGTGGTGAATCTGTCAATGCTTAATTTACAGAGTAATTGCATGTGTTTTGTTTAAGATGCGTTCATGCTTAATGTATGTAGCTTGGCTGTCACGAATTTAAGGATGTGTGCATTGCTTAATTGCATAATGAAGCTAGATTGTAATTTTCGCTTAGTGAATTATTATCTAGTGGATTGAGACAAGGCAGGGTTGGTGTTAATTTGGTGGCCTATGATAAGTGAAATTGCGTTTGAATTAGGGATGTCAATACGGTTTTAGTCACTGTAGCATTTAAATTAATCTATTGATTAGCATTCTGAATCTGTCTGCCAACCCCCCTCCCCCCTGTGTTTTATTGTTGTGTTCATCTGGAAAATTGGCTTTGACTGAAAATATTGGTCGTTAGGAGACGACTTGGTTCACTTTCATGTACTGCATTTAATATGTTTTAATTTGGTGGGGTACGGCCTCTGTCAAATTTGGCGCCGTTGTCGGGGACCAATCGTTTCGTTCAAAGTAAAATTTTCAGTGTGTTTGTGTTCTGTGTTTTGGTGTGTGTAGTTCAAGTGTGGTTGAGTTGGTATATGATCATTGTGATGTTAATGTTGTGTTAAGTTCAGTGTCTGTTTCCATTCTTGTGTGTTTCTGTTTAGTGTAGTGAATAGTGTTGCGGCGCGCATGAATAATGTCATTTGTAGTAGTGAATAGTGTTTGAATAGTGTCCGAATCTGGCATTTAACTTCTGGATTTTTGTTTTGGTAGCTACGGAGCTTGTTTTAACTTGAAATTTTTTTTCCCAACTTCTAAGACGTTGAACTTGATAGGAAAAATAGCTAGAGCAATTGGTATGGTCTGAGTTAAGAGATTCAAAAAAATTTTGGACTGATTTTAAGTGAAACTTCAAAGGACCATAACTTTTGCTCTGGTTATCAGGTTTTTATCTTCTCCCACGCGCATGAACTAACCCCTAAACGGAATCTCTGCCGGCACACTTTAGAGCAAACCACAACCATTGACGGCCAAAAAAAGGACTTGGAAAATCAAATTGCCGCTTGCGAAGCCGCCGTCGCGAGCCACCTACGCGAACACAACTAGATCGTTGTTGCGAGCCACCTCCGCTGCGACGAAACCAGAGCCAGCAGATGTCTCGCGAAACCAGGCTGCCAAGACGAACCACCACACGTTGACGAAGCCACGCGTTGCAGAACCACTGCGAATCAGATCGACGACGAGGGCACTTTCTGACGCGAAATCCCCATCACTGCGGCGCCGGCCACCACGCAGCCAACTGCGACGAAAAAAGCTGCCTGGAGAAGACGCGAAACCAAACGCGAACACACCTACATTGCGAGAATCCTCCACCTCCGTTCCAAACAGAACCGCAGGCCACCGTGACAGAAATCGATGTCGATTGCGCCAATGCCACAGCCACCACGGTACCTGCAAAAAACCAGACCAAACAGACCCCCGCGAAGCAACTGATGAGTCATTATTTTCTTCTATTCCACTAGCCTTTGTGCACCCATTAGACAGTTGATTAGTGCTTAATTGTTCATCATTGGAGTGTTTTTCATCTGTTGGGCTTTATTGGGCCACTGTTCCGAATTTGGACTAATTTCACATTATTTGGCCTAATTTTTGTTTTTAATTATTTTTAGGTATTTGGGTGAAGCAATTTTGGAGCTTGGACATTAATATTTAGTTGAAGAAACTTTCCACATCATTGCCACATCATTTCCATGTCATTTCCACGTCAGCAAAGTCAATGCAAAGTCAATGGGTCAACATTTGAGGCCCATAGTGGCATTTTTGTAATTCTGCGGCTTATAATGGCAGTTTTGTAATTCTGAGTGGCATGGGTGATATGACCACGAATTAGGTCTGCATGAGAAGAAGGCAGCCGCTCATTCATCTTCAACCTCTCTTCAAAACCTCCATTTTCGTTCTCCAAGCTTCCATGGACGTCCCCCTTGCGGTTTTTCACGTTTTTGGCTCATTTTTACCGTTTTTATGCATATTTGACAGCACCCATTGAGGGTTTTACGTTTGGAATTCGTTTTCTTGGTTGGGCAGTTCGGTTTGTGGATTTTATTGACTTGGAACAATACCCATTCATGGGGTTTTCGCATTTATATATGATAACACTGTTTTGCATTCTATTTAAGCTTTGAAATCTCAATTTTTGCTCTTAAATTGTGTTTTCAGATTTGAAGGGTTCTTGGTTCTGATTTTTGTGATTTCAGTTTTGAAGCGTTTAATTACTCATTTCCATGTCTAGCTAAATTCGTGTATTGACTCCTTGATGAAAAATGCAATGAAGCTTTGAGGTTGTGCTTGTTTTGTGAAATCTGCCATGTTTTTGTTCTGAATTCGTGGAATGCATGTGGTGAATCTGTCAATGCTTAATTTACAGAGTAATTGCATGTGTTTTGTTTAAGATACGTTCATGCTTAATGTATGTAGCATGGGTGTCACGAATTTAAGGATGTGTGCATTGCTTAATTGCATAATGAAGCTAGATTGTAATTTTTGCTTAGTGAATTATTATCTAGTGGATTGAGACAAGGCAGGGTTGGTGTTAATTTGGTGGCCTATGATAAGTGAAATTGCGTTTGAATCAGGGATGTCAATACGGTTTTAGTCACTGTAGCATTTAAATTAATCTATTGATTAGCATTCTGAATCTGTCTGCCAACCCCCCTCCCCCTGTGTTTTATTGTTGTGTTCATCTGGAAAATTGGCTTTGAATGAAAATATTGGTCGTTAGGAGACGACTTGGTTCACTTTCATGTACTGCATTTAATATGTTTTAATTTGGTGGGGTACGGCCTCTATCAAATTTGGCGCCTATGCCGGGGACCAATCGTTTCGTTCAAAGTAAAATTTTCAGTGTGTTTGTGTTCTGGGTTTTGGTGTGTGTAGTTCAAGTGTGGTTGAGTTGGTATATGTTCATTGTGATGTTAATGTTGTGTTAAGTTCAGTGTCTGTTTCCATTCCTGTGTGTTTCTGTTTAGTGTAGTGAATAGTGTCGCGGCACGCATGAATAGTGTCATTTGTAGTAGTGAATAGTGTTTGAATAGTGTCCGAATATGGCATTTAACTTCTGGATTTTGGTTTTGGTAGCTACGGAGCTTGTTTTAACTTGAAATTTTTTTTCCCCACTTCTAAGACGTTGAACTTGATAGGAAAAATAGCTAGAGCAATTGGTATGGTCTGAGTTAAGAGATTCAAAAAAATTTTGGACTGATTTTAAGTGAAACTTCAAAGGACCATAACTTTTGCTCTGGTTATCAGCTTTTTATCTTCTCCCACGCGCATGGACTAACCCCTAAACGGAATCTCTGCCGGCACACTTTAGAGCAAACCACAGCCATTGACGGCCAAAAAAAGGGCCTGGAAAATCAAATTGCCGCTTGCGAAGCCGCCGTCCCGAACCAGATCGCCGCCGTCGCGAGCCACCTACGCGAACACAACCAGATCGGTGTTGCGAGCCACCTCTGCTGTGACGAAACCAGAGCCAGCAGATGTCTCGCGAGACCAGGCTGCCACGACGAACCACCACACGTTGACGAAGCCACGCGTTGGAGAACCACTGCGAATCAGATCGACGACGAGGGCACTTTCTGACGCGAAATCCCCATCACTGCGGCGCCGGCCACCACGCAGCCACCTGCGACGAAAAAAGCTGCCTGGAGAAGACGCGAAACCAGACGCGAACACACCTACATTGCGAGAACCCTCCACCTCCGTTCCAAAAAGAACCGCAGGCCACCGTGACAGAAATCGATGTCGATTGCGCCAATGCGACAGCCACCACGGTACCTGCAAAAAACCAGACCAGACAGACCCCCGCGAAGCAACTGATGAGTCATTATTTTCTTCTATTCCACTAGCCTTTGTGCACCCATTAGACAGTTGATTAGTGCTTAATTGTTCATCATTAGAGTGTTTTTCATCTGTTGGGCTTTATTGGGCCACTGTTTCGAATTTGGACTAATTTCACATTATTTGGCCTAATTTTTGTTTTTAATTATTTTTAGGTATTTGGGTGAAGCAATTTTGGAGCTTGGACAATAATATTTAGTTGAAGAAACTTTCCACATCATTGCCACATCATTTCCATGTCATTTCCACGTCAGCAAAGTCAATGGGTCAACATTTGAGGCCCATAGTGGCATTTTTGTAATTCTGCGGCTTATAATGGCAGTTTTGTAATTCTGAGTGGCATGGGTGATATGACCACGAATTAGGTCTGCATGAGAAGAAGGCAGCCGCTCATTCATCTTCAACCTCTCTTCAAAACCTCCATTTTCGTTCTCCAAGCTTCCATGGACGTCCCCCTTGCGGTTTTTCACGTTTTTTGCTCATTTTTACCGTTTTTATGCATATTTGACAGCACCCATTGAGGGTTTTACGTTTGGAATTCGTTTTCTTGGTTGGGCAGTTCGGTTTGTGGATTTTATTGACTTGGAACAATACCCATTCATGGGGTTTTCGCATTTATATATGATAACACTGTTTTGCATTCCATTTAAGCTTTGAAATCTCAATTTTTGCTCTTAAATTGCGTTTTCAGATTTGAAGGGTTCTTGGTTCTTGGTTCTTGGTTCTGATTTTTGTGATTTCAGTTTTGAAGTGTTTAATTACTCATTTCCATGTCTAGCTAAATTCGTGTATTAACTCCTTGATGAAAAATGCAATGAAGCTTTGAGGTTGTGCTTGTTTTGTGAAATCTGCCATGTTTTTGTTCTGAATTCGTGGAATGCATGTGGTGAATCTGTCAATGCTTAATTTACAGAGTAATTGCATGTGTTTTGTTTAAGATACGTTCATGCTTAATGTATGTAGCTTGGGTGTCACGAATTTAAGGATGTGTGCATTGCTTAATTGCATAATGAAGCTAGATTGTAATTTTCGCTTAGTGAATTATTATCTAGTGGACTGAGACAAGGCAGGGTTGGTGTTAATTCGGTGGCCTATGATAAGTGAAATTGCGTTTGAATCAGGGATGTCAATACGGTTTTAGTCACTGTAGCATTTAAATTAATCTATTGATTAGCATTCTGAATTTGTCTGCCAACCCCCCTCCCCCCTGTGTTTTATTCTTGTGTTCATCTGGAAAATTGGCTTTGAATGAAAATATTGGTCGTTGGGAGACGACTTGGTTCACTTTCATGTACTGCATTTAATATGTTTTAATTTGGTGGGGTACGGCCTCTATCAAATTTGGCGCCGTTGCCGAGGACCAATCGTTTCGTTCAAAGTAAAATTTTCAGTGTGTTTGTGTTCTGTGTTTTGGTGTGTGTGTAGTTCAAGTGTGGTTGAGTTGGTATATGTTCATTGTGATGTTAATGTTGTGTTAAGTTCAGTGTCTGTTTCCATTCTTGTGTGTTTCTGTTTAGTGTAGTGAATAGTGTCACGGCGCGCATGAATAGTGTCATTTGTAGTAGTGAATAGTGTTTGAATAGTGTCCGAATCTGGCATTTAACTTCTGGATTTTAGTTTTGGTAGCTACGGAGCTTGTTTTAACTTGAAATTTTTTTCCCCACTTCTAAGACGTTGAACTTGATAGGAAAAATAGCTAGAGCAATTGGTATGGTCTGAGTTAAGAGATTCAAAAAAATTTTGGACTGATTTTAAGTGAAACTTCAAAGGACCATAACTTTTGCTCTGGTTATCAGGTTTTTATCTTCTCCCACGCGCATGAACTAACCCCTAAACGGAATCTCTGCCGGCACACTTTAGAGCAAACCACAGCCATTGACGGCCAAAAAAAGGGCCTGGAAAATCAAATTGCCGCTTGCGAAGCCGCCGTCCCGAACCAGATCGCCGCCGTCGCGAGCCACCTATGCGAACACAACCAGATCGGTGTTGCGAGCCACCTCCGCTGCGATGAAACCAGAGCTAACAGATGTCTCGTGAAACCAGGCTGCCACGACGAACCACCACACGTTGACGAAGCCACGCGTTGCAGAACCACTGCGAATCAGATCGACGACGAGGGCACTTTCTGACGCGAAATCCCCATCACTGCGGCGCCGGCCACCACGCAGCCACCTGCGACGAAAAAAGCTGCCTGGAGAAAACGCGAAACCAGACGCGAACACACCTACATTGCGAGAATCCTCCACCTCCGTTCCAAACAGAACCGCAGGCCACCGTGACAGAAATCGATGTCGATTGCGCCAATGCGACAGCCACCACGGTACCTGCAAAAAACCAGACCAGACAGACCCCCGCGAAGCAACTGATGAGTCATTATTTTCTTCTATTCCACTAGCCTTTGTGCACCCATTAGACAGTTGATTAGTACTTAATTGTTCATCATTAGAGTGTTTTTCATCTGTTGGGCTTTATTGGGCCACTGTTCCGAATTTGGACTAATTTCACATTATTTGGCCTAATTTTTGTTTTTAATTATTTTTAGTTATTTGGGTGAAGCAATTTTGGAGCTTGGACATTAATATTTAGTTGAAGAAACTTTCCACATCATTGCCACATCATTTCCATGTCATTTCCACGTCAGCAAAGTCAATGGGTCAATATTTGAGGCCCATAGTGGCATTTTTGTAATTCTGCGGCTTATAATGGCAGTTTTGTAATTCTGAGTGGCATGGGTGATATGACCACGAATTAGGTCTGCATGAGAAGAAGGCAGCCGCTCATTCATCTTCAACCTCTCTTCAAAACCTCCATTTTCGTTCTCCAAGCTTCCATGGACGTCAGCCTTGCGGTTTTTCACGTTTTTGGCTCATTTTTACCGTTTTTATGCATATTTGACAGCACCCATTGAGGGTTTTACGTTTGGAATTCGTTTTCTTGGTTGGGCAGTTCGGTTTGTGGATTTTATTGACTTGGAACAATACCCATTCATGGGGTTTTCGCATTTATATATGATAACACTGTTTTGCATTCCATTTAAGCTTTGAAATCTCAATTTTTGCTCTTAAATTGCGTTTTCAGATTTGAAGGGTTCTTGGTTCTTGGTTCTGATTTTTGTGATTTCAGTTTTGAAGTGTTTAATTACTCATTTCCATGTCTAGCTAAATTCGTGTATTGACTCCTTGATGAAAAATGCAATGAAGCTTTGAGGTTGTGTTTGTTTTGTGAAATCTGCCATGTTTTTGTTCTGAATTCGTGGAATGCATGTGGTGAATCTGTCAATGCTTAATTTACAGAGTAATTGCATGTGTTTTGTTTAAGATACGTTCATGCTTAATCTATATAGCTTGGCTGTCACGAATTTCAGGATGTGTGCATTGCTTAATTGCATAATGAAGCTAGATTGTAATTTTCGCTTAGTGAATTATTATCTAGTGGATTGAGACAAGGCAGGGTTGGTGTTAATTTGGTGGCCTATGATAAGTGAAATTGCGTTTGAATCAGGGATGTCAATACGGTTTTAGTCACTGTAGCATTTAAATTAATCTATTGATTAGCATTCTGAATCTGTCTGCCAACCCCTCTCCCCCCTGTGTTTTATTGTTATGTTCATCTGGAAAATTGGCTTTGAATGAAAATATTGGTCTTTGGGAGACGACTTGGTTCACTTTCATGTACTGCATTTAATATGTTTTAATTTGGTGGGGTACGGTCTCTATCAAATTTGGCGCCGTTGCCGGGGACCAATCGTTTCGTTCAAAGTAAAATTTTCAGTGTGTTTGTGTTCTGTGTTTTGGTGTGTGTGTAGTTCCAGTGTGGTTGAGTTGGTATATGTTCATTGTGATGTTAATGTTGTGTTAAGTTTAGTGTCTGTTTCCATTCCTGTGTGTTTCTGTTTAGTGTAGTGAATAGTGTCGCGGCGCGCATGAATAGTGTCATTTGTAGTAGTGAATAGTGTTTGAATAGTGTCCGAATCTGGCATTTAACTTCTGGATTTTTGTTTTGGTAGCTACGGAGCTTGTTTTAACTTGAAATTTTTTTTCCCCACTTCTAAGACGTTGAACTTGATAGGAAAAATAGCTAGAGCAATTGGTATAGTCTGAGTAAAGAGATTCAAAAAAATTTTGGACGGATTTTAAGTGAAACTTCAAAGGACCATAACTTTTGCTCTGGTTATCAGCTTTTTATCTTCTCCCACGCGCATGAACTAACCCCTAAATGGAATCTCTGCCGGCACACTTTAGAGCAAACCACAGCCATTGACGGCCAAAAAAAGGGCCTGGAAAATCAAATTGCCGCTTGCGAAGCCGCCGTCCCGAACCAGATCGCCGCCGTCGCGAGCCACCTACGCGAACACAACCAGATCGGTGTTGCGAGCCACCTCCGCTGCGACGAAACCAGAGCCAGCAGATGTCTCACGAAACCAGGCTGCCACGACGAACCACCACACGTTGACGAAGCTACGCGTTGCAGAACCACTGCGAATCAGATCGACGACGAGAGCACTTTCTGACGCGAAATCCCCATCACTGCGGCGCCGGCCACCACGCAGCCACCTGCGACGAAAAAGCTGCCTGGAGAAGACGCGAAACCAGACGAGAACACACCTACATTGCGAGAATCCTCCACCTCCGTTCCAAACAGAACCGCAGGCCACCGTGACAGAAATCGATGTCGATTGCGCCAATGCGACAGCCACCACAGAACCTGCAAAAAACCAGACCAGACAGACCCCCGCGAAGCAACTGATGAGTCATTATTTTCTTCTATTCCACTAGCCTTTGTGCACCCATTAGACAGTTGATTAGTGCTTAATTGTTCATCATTAGAGTGTTTTTCATCTGTTGGGCTTTATTGGGCCACTGTTCCGAATTTGGACTAATTTCACATTATTTGGCCTAATTTTTGTTTTTAATTATTTTTAGGTATCTGGGTGAAGCCATTTTGGAGCTTGGACATTAATATTTAGTTGAAGAAACTTTCCACATCATTGCCACATCATTTCCATGTCATTTCCACGTCAGCAAAGTCAATGGGTCAACATTTAAGGCCCATAGTGGCATTTTTGTAATTCTGCGGCTTATAATGGCAGTTTTGTAATTCTGCGACTTATAATGGCAGTTTTGTACTTCTGAGTGGCATGGGTGATATGACCACGAATTAGGTCTGCATGAGAAGAAGGCAGCCGCTCATTCATCTTCAACCTCTCTTCAAAACCTCCATTTTCGTTCTCCAAGCTTCCATGGACGTCCCCCTTGCGGTTTTTCACGTTTTTGGCTCATTTTTACCGTTTTAATGCATATTTGACAGCACCCATTGAGGGTTTTACGTTTGGAATTCGTTTTCTTGGTTGGGCAGTTCGGTTTGTGGATTTTATTGACTTGGAACAATACCAATTCATGGGGTTTTCGCATTTATATATGATAACACTGTTTTGCATTCCATTTAAGCTTTGAAATCTCAATTTTTGCTCTTAAATTGCGTTTTCAGATTTGAAGGGTTCTTGGTTCTTGGTTCTTGGTTCTGATTTTTGTGATTTCAGTTTTGAAGTGTTTAATTACTCATTTCCATGTCTAGCTAAATTCGTGTACTGACTCCTTGATCAAAAATGCAATGAAGCTTTGAGGTTGTGCTTGTTTTGTGAAATCTGCCATGTTTTTGTTCTGAATTCGTGGAATGCATGTGGTGAATCTGTCAATGCTTAATTTACAGAGTAATTGCATGTGTTTTGTTTAAGATACGTTCATGCTTAATGTATGTAGCTTGGTTGTCACGAATTTAAGGATGTGTGCATTGCTTAATTGCATAATGAAGCTGGATTGTAATTTTCGCTTAGTGAATTATTATCTAGTGGATTGAGACAAGGCAGTGTTGGTGTTAATTTGGTGGCCTATGATAAGTGAAATTGCGTTTGAATCAGGGATGTCAATACGGTTTTAGTCACTGTAGCATTTAAATTAATCTATTGATTAGCATTCTGAATCTGTCTGCCAACCCCCCTACCCCCTGTGTTTTATTGTTGTGTTCATCTGGAAAATTGGCTTTGAATGAAAATATTGGTCGTTGGGAGACGACTTGGTTCACTTTCATGTACTGCATTTAATATGTTTTAATTTGGTGGGGTACGGCCTCTATCAAATTTGGCGCCGTTGCTGGGGACCAATCGTTTCGTTCCAAGTAAAATTTTCAGTTTGTTTGTGTTCTGTGTTTTGGTGTGTGTGTAGTTCAAGTGTGGTTGAGTTGGTATATGTTCATTGTGATGTTAATGTTGTGTTAAGTTCAGTGTCTGTTTCCATTCCTGTGTGTTTCTGTTTAATGTAGTGAATAGTGTCGCGGCGCGCATGAATAGTGTCATTTGTAGTAGTGAATAGTGTTTGAATAGTGTCCAAATCTAGCATTTAACTTCTGGATTTTTGTTTTGGTAGCTACGGAGCTTGTTTTAACTTGAAATTTTTTTTCCCCACTTCTAAGACGTTGAACTTGATAGGAAAAATAGCTAGAGCAATTGGTATGGTCTGAGTTAAGAGATTCAAAAAAATTTTGGACTGATTTTAAGTGAAACTTCAAAGGACCATAACTTTTGCTCTGGTTATCAGGTTTTTATCTTCTCCCACGCGCATGAACTAACCCCTAAACGGAATCTCTGCCGGCACACTTTAGAGCAAACCACAGCCATTGACGGCCAAAAAAAGGGCCTGGAAAATCAAATTGCCGCTTGCGAAGCCGCCGTCCCGAACCAGATCGCCGCCGTCGCGAGCCACCTATGCGAACACAACCAGATCGGTGTTGCGAGCCACCTCCGCTGCGACGAAACCAGAGCCAGCAGATATCTCACGAAACCAGGCTGCCACGACGAACCACCACACGTTGACGAAGCTACGCGTTGCAGAACCACTGCGAATCAGATCGACGACGAGAGCACTTTCTGACGCGAAATCCCCATCACTGCGGCGCCGGCCACCACGCAGCCACCTGCGACGAAAAAGCTGCCTGGAGAAGACGCGAAACCAGACGAGAACACACCTACATTGCGAGAATCCTCCACCTCCGTTCCAAACAGAACCGTAGGCCACCGTGACAGAAATCGATGTCGATTGCGCCAATGCGACAGCCACCACAGAACCTGCAAAAAACCAGACCAGACAGACCCCCGCGAAGCAACTGATGAGTCATTATTTTCTTCTATTCCACTAGCCTTTGTGCATCCATTAGACAGTTGATTAGTGCTTAATTGTTCATCATTAGAGTGTTTTTCATCTGTTGGGCTTTATTGGGCCACTGTTCCGAATTTGGACTAATTTCACATTATTTGGCCTAATTTTTGTTTTTAATTATTTTTAGGTATCTGGGTGAAGCCATTTTGGAGCTTGGACATTAATATTTAGTTGAAGAAACTTTCCACATCATTGCCACATCATTTCCATGTCATTTCCACGTCAGCAAAGTCAATGGGTCAACATTTAAGGCCCATAGTGGCATTTTTGTAATTCTGCGGCTTATAATGGCAGTTTTGTAATTCTGCGGCTTATAATGGTAGTTTTGTAATTCTGAGTGGCATGGGTGATATGACCACGAATTAGGTCTGCATGAGAAGAAGGCAGCCGCTCATTCATCTTCAACCTCTCTTCAAAACCTCCATTTTCGTTCTCCAAGCTTCCATGGACGTCCCCCTTGCGGTTTTTCACGTTTTTGGCTCATTTTTACCGTTTTTATGCATATTTGACAGCACCCATTGAGGGTTTTACGTTTGGAATTCGTTTTCTTGGTTGGGCAGTTCGGTTTGTGGATTTTATTGACTTGGAACAATACCAATTCATGGGGTTTTCGCATTTATATATGATAACACTGTTTTGCATTCCATTTAAGCTTTGAAATCTCAATTTTTGCTC
This sequence comes from Vigna unguiculata, assembly GCF_037176805.1. Classification (NCBI taxonomy): domain Eukaryota; kingdom Viridiplantae; phylum Streptophyta; class Magnoliopsida; order Fabales; family Fabaceae; genus Vigna; species Vigna unguiculata. The sequence continues at coordinate 35,979,077 of NC_140792.1, read as the reverse complement.
TTAAATTGCGTTTTCAGATTTGAAGGGTTCTTGGTTCTTGGTTCTTGGTTCTGATTTTTGTGATTTCAGTTTTGAAGTGTTTAATTACTCATTTCCATGTCTAGCTAAATTCGTGTACTGACTCCTTGATCAAAAATGCAATGAAGCTTTGAGGTTGTGCTTGTTTTGTGAAATCTGCCATGTTTTTGTTCTGAATTCGTGGAATGCATGTGGTGAATCTGTCAATGCTTAATTTACAGAGTAATTGCATGTGTTTTGTTTAAGATACGTTCATGCTTAATGTATGTAGCTTGGTTGTCACGAATTTAAGGATGTGTGCATTGCTTAATTGCATAATGAAGCTGGATTGTAATTTTCGCTTAGTGGATTATTATCTAGTGGATTGAGACAAGGCAGGGTTGGTGTTAATTTGGTGGCCTATGATAAGTGAAATTGCGTTTGAATCAGGGATGTCAATACGGTTTTAGTCACTGTAGCATTTAAATTAATCTATTGATTAGCATTCTGAATCTGTCTGCCAACCCCCCTCCCCCCTGTGTTTTATTGTTGTGTTCACCTGGAAAATTGGCTTTGAATGAAACTATTGGTCGTTGGGAGACGACTTGGTTCACTTTCATGTACTGCATTTAATATGTTTTAATTTGGTGGGGTACGGCCTCTATCAAATTTGGCGCCGTTGCTGGGGACCAATCGTTTCGTTCCAAGTAAAATTTTCAGTTTGTTTGTGTTCTGTGTTTTGGTGTGTGTGTAGTTCAAGTGTGGTTGAGTTGGTATATGTTCATTGTGATGTTAATGTTGTGTTAAGTTCAGTGTCTGTTTCCATTCCTGTGTGTTTCTGTTTAGTGTAGTGAATAGTGTCGCGGCGCGCATGAATAGTGTCATTTGTAGTAGTGAATAGTGTTTGAATAGTGTCTGAATCTGGCATTTAACTTCTGGATTTTTGTTTTGGTAGCTACGGAGCTTGTTTTAACTTGAAATTTTTTTTCCCCACTTCTAAGACGTTGAACTTGATAGGAAAAATAGCTAGAGCAATTGGTATGGTCTGAGTTAAGAGATTCAAAAAAATTTTGGACTGATTTTAAGTGAAACTTCAAAGGACCATAACTTTTGCTCTGGTTATCAGGTTTTTATCTTCTCCCACGCGCATGAACTAACCCCTAAACGGAATCTCTGCCGGCACACTTTAGAGCAAACCACAGCCATTGACGGCCAAAAAAAGGGCCTGGAAAATCAAATTGCCGCTTGCGAAGCCGCCGTCCCGAACCAGATCGCCGCCGTCGCGAGCCACCTATGCGAACACAACCAGATCGGTGTTGCGAGCCACCTCCGCTGCGACGAAACCAGAGCCAGCAGATGTCTCACGAAACCAGGCTGCCACGACGAACCACCACACGTTGACGAAGCTACGCGTTGCAGAACCACTGCGAATCAGATCGACGACGAGAGCACTTTCTGACGCGAAATCCCCATCACTGCGGCGCCGGCCACCACGCAGCCACCTGCGACGAAAAAGCTGCCTGGAGAAGACGCGAAACCAGACGAGAACACACCTACATTGCGAGAATCCTCCACCTCCGTTCCAAACAGAACCGCAGGCCACCGTGACAGAAATCGATGTCGATTGCGCCAATGCGACAGCCACCACAGAACCTGCAAAAAACCAGACCAGACAGACCCCCGCGAAGCAACTGATGAGTCATTATTTTCTTCTATTCCACTAGCCTTTGTGCACCCATTAGACAGTTGATTAGTGCTTAATTGTTCATCATTAGAGTGTTTTTCATCTGTTGGGCTTTATTGGGCCACTGTTCCGAATTTGGACTAATTTCACATTATTTGGCCTAATTTTTGTTTTTAATTATTTTTAGGTATCTGGGTGAAGCCATTTTGGAGCTTGGACATTAATATTTAGTTGAAGAAACTTTCCACATCATTGCCACATCATTTCCATGTCATTTCCACGTCAGCAAAGTCAATGGGTCAACATTTAAGGCCCATAGTGGCATTTTTGTAATTCTGCGGCTTATAATGGCAGTTTTGTAATTCTGCGACTTATAATGGCAGTTTTGTACTTCTGAGTGGCATGGGTGATATGACCACGAATTAGGTCTGCATGAGAAGAAGGCAGCCGCTCATTCATCTTCAACCTCTCTTCAAAACCTCCATTTTCGTTCTCCAAGCTTCCATGGACGTCCCCCTTGCGGTTTTTCACGTTTTTGGCTCATTTTTACCGTTTTAATGCATATTTGACAGCACCCATTGAGGGTTTTACGTTTGGAATTCGTTTTCTTGGTTGGGCAGTTCGGTTTGTGGATTTTATTGACTTGGAACAATACCAATTCATGGGGTTTTCGCATTTATATATGATAACACTGTTTTGCATTCCATTTAAGCTTTGAAATCTCAATTTTTGCTCTTAAATTGCGTTTTCAGATTTGAAGGGTTCTTGGTTCTTGGTTCTTGGTTCTGATTTTTGTGATTTCAGTTTTGAAGTGTTTAATTACTCATTTCCATGTCTAGCTAAATTCGTGTACTGACTCCTTGATCAAAAATGCAATGAAGCTTTGAGGTTGTGCTTGTTTTGTGAAATCTGCCATGTTTTTGTTCTGAATTCGTGGAATGCATGTGGTGAATCTGTCAATGCTTAATTTACAGAGTAATTGCATGTGTTTTGTTTAAGATACGTTCATGCTTAATGTATGTAGCTTGGTTGTCACGAATTTAAGGATGTGTGCATTGCTTAATTGCATAATGAAGCTGGATTGTAATTTTCGCTTAGTGAATTATTATCTAGTGGATTGAGACAAGGCAGTGTTGGTGTTAATTTGGTGGCCTATGATAAGTGAAATTGCGTTTGAATCAGGGATGTCAATACGGTTTTAGTCACTGTAGCATTTAAATTAATCTATTGATTAGCATTCTGAATCTGTCTGCCAACCCCCCTACCCCCTGTGTTTTATTGTTGTGTTCATCTGGAAAATTGGCTTTGAATGAAAATATTGGTCGTTGGGAGACGACTTGGTTCACTTTCATGTACTGCATTTAATATGTTTTAATTTGGTGGGGTACGGCCTCTATCAAATTTGGCGCCGTTGCTGGGGACCAATCGTTTCGTTCCAAGTAAAATTTTCAGTTTGTTTGTGTTCTGTGTTTTGGTGTGTGTGTAGTTCAAGTGTGGTTGAGTTGGTATATGTTCATTGTGATGTTAATGTTGTGTTAAGTTCAGTGTCTGTTTCCATTCCTGTGTGTTTCTGTTTAATGTAGTGAATAGTGTCGCGGCGCGCATGAATAGTGTCATTTGTAGTAGTGAATAGTGTTTGAATAGTGTCCAAATCTAGCATTTAACTTCTGGATTTTTGTTTTGGTAGCTACGGAGCTTGTTTTAACTTGAAATTTTTTTTCCCCACTTCTAAGACGTTGAACTTGATAGGAAAAATAGCTAGAGCAATTGGTATGGTCTGAGTTAAGAGATTCAAAAAAATTTTGGACTGATTTTAAGTGAAACTTCAAAGGACCATAACTTTTGCTCTGGTTATCAGGTTTTTATCTTCTCCCACGCGCATGAACTAACCCCTAAACGGAATCTCTGCCGGCACACTTTAGAGCAAACCACAGCCATTGACGGCCAAAAAAAGGGCCTGGAAAATCAAATTGCCGCTTGCGAAGCCGCCGTCCCGAACCAGATCGCCGCCGTCGCGAGCCACCTATGCGAACACAACCAGATCGGTGTTGCGAGCCACCTCCGCTGCGACGAAACCAGAGCCAGCAGATGTCTCACGAAACCAGGCTGCCACGACGAACCACCACACGTTGACGAAGCTACGCGTTGCAGAACCACTGCGAATCAGATCGACGACGAGAGCACTTTCTGACGCGAAATCCCCATCACTGCGGCGCCGGCCACCACGCAGCCACCTGCGACGAAAAAGCTGCCTGGAGAAGACGCGAAACCAGACGAGAACACACCTACATTGCGAGAATCCTCCACCTCCGTTCCAAACAGAACCGTAGGCCACCGTGACAGAAATCGATGTCGATTGCGCCAATGCGACAGCCACCACAGAACCTGCAAAAAACCAGACCAGACAGACCCCCGCGAAGCAACTGATGAGTCATTATTTTCTTCTATTCCACTAGCCTTTGTGCATCCATTAGACAGTTGATTAGTGCTTAATTGTTCATCATTAGAGTGTTTTTCATCTGTTGGGCTTTATTGGGCCACTGTTCCGAATTTGGACTAATTTCACATTATTTGGCCTAATTTTTGTTTTTAATTATTTTTAGGTATCTGGGTGAAGCCATTTTGGAGCTTGGACATTAATATTTAGTTGAAGAAACTTTCCACATCATTGCCACATCATTTCCATGTCATTTCCACGTCAGCAAAGTCAATGGGTCAACATTTAAGGCCCATAGTGGCATTTTTGTAATTCTGCGGCTTATAATGGCAGTTTTGTAATTCTGCGGCTTATAATGGTAGTTTTGTAATTCTGAGTGGCATGGGTGATATGACCACGAATTAGGTCTGCATGAGAAGAAGGCAGCCGCTCATTCATCTTCAACCTCTCTTCAAAACCTCCATTTTCGTTCTCCAAGCTTCCATGGACGCCCCCCTTGCGGTTTTTCACGTTTTTGGCTCATTTTTACCGTTTTTATGCATATTTGACAGCACCCATTGAGGGTTTTACGTTTGGAATTCGTTTTCTTGGTTGGGCAGTTCGGTTTGTGGATTTTATTGACTTGGAACAATACCAATTCATGGGGTTTTCGCATTTATATATGATAACACTGTTTTGCATTCCATTTAAGCTTTGAAATCTCAATTTTTGCTCTTAAATTGCGTTTTCAGATTTGAAGGGTTCTTGGTTCTTGGTTCTTGGTTCTGATTTTTGTGATTTCAGTTTTGAAGTGTTTAATTACTCATTTCCATGTCTAGCTAAATTCGTGTACTGACTCCTTGATCAAAAATGCAATGAAGCTTTGAGGTTGTGCTTGTTTTGTGAAATCTGCCATGTTTTTGTTCTGAATTCGTGGAATGCATGTGGTGAATCTGTCAATGCTTAATTTACAGAGTAATTGCATGTGTTTTGTTTAAGATACGTTCATGCTTAATGTATGTAGCTTGGTTGTCACGAATTTAAGGATGTGTGCATTGCTTAATTGCATAATGAAGCTGGATTGTAATTTTCGCTTAGTGGATTATTATCTAGTGGATTGAGACAAGGCAGGGTTGGTGTTAATTTGGTGGCCTATGATAAGTGAAATTGCGTTTGAATCAGGGATGTCAATACGGTTTTAGTCACTGTAGCATTTAAATTAATCTATTGATTAGCATTCTGAATCTGTCTGCCAACCCCCCTCCCCCCTGTGTTTTATTGTTGTGTTCACCTGGAAAATTGGCTTTGAATGAAACTATTGGTCGTTGGGAGACGACTTGGTTCACTTTCATGTACTGCATTTAATATGTTTTAATTTGGTGGGGTACGGCCTCTATCAAATTTGGCGCCGTTGCTGGGGACCAATCGTTTCGTTCCAAGTAAAATTTTCAGTTTGTTTGTGTTCTGTGTTTTGGTGTGTGTGTAGTTCAAGTGTGGTTGAGTTGGTATATGTTCATTGTGATGTTAATGTTGTGTTAAGTTCAGTGTCTGTTTCCATTCCTGTGTGTTTCTGTTTAGTGTAGTGAATAGTGTCGCGGCGCGCATGAATAGTGTCATTTGTAGTAGTGAATAGTGTTTGAATAGTGTCTGAATCTGGCATTTAACTTCTGGATTTTTGTTTTGGTAGCTACGGAGCTTGTTTTAACTTGAAATTTTTTTTCCCCACTTCTAAGACGTTGAACTTGATAGGAAAAATAGCTAGAGCAATTGGTATGGTCTGAGTTAAGAGATTCAAAAAAATTTTGGACTGATTTTAAGTGAAACTTCAAAGGACCATAACTTTTGCTCTGGTTATCAGGTTTTTATCTTCTCCCACGCGCATGAACTAACCCCTAAACGGAATCTCTGCCGGCACACTTTAGAGCAAACCACAGCCATTGACGGCCAAAAAAAGGGCCTGGAAAATCAAATTGCCGCTTGCGAAGCCGCCGTCCCGAACCAGATCGCCGCCGTCGCGAGCCACCTATGCGAACACAACCAGATCGGTGTTGCGAGCCACCTCCGCTGCGACGAAACCAGAGCCAGCAGATGTCTCACGAAACCAGGCTGCCACGACGAACCACCACACGTTGACGAAGCTACGCGTTGCAGAACCACTGCGAATCAGATCGACGACGAGAGCACTTTCTGACGCGAAATCCCCATCACTGCGGCGCCGGCCACCACGCAGCCACCTGCGACGAAAAAGCTGCCTGGAGAAGACGCGAAACCAGACGAGAACACACCTACATTGCGAGAATCCTCCACCTCCGTTCCAAACAGAACCGCAGGCCACCGTGACAGAAATCGATGTCGATTGCGCCAATGCGACAGCCACCACAGAACCTGCAAAAAACCAGACCAGACAGACCCCCGCGAAGCAACTGATGAGTCATTATTTTCTTCTATTCCACTAGCCTTTGTGCATCCATTAGACAGTTGATTAGTGCTTAATTGTTCATCATTAGAGTGTTTTTCATCTGTTGGGCTTTATTGGGCCACTGTTCCGAATTTGGACTAATTTCACATTATTTGGCCTAATTTTTGTTTTTAATTATTTTTAGGTATCTGGGTGAAGCCATTTTGGAGCTTGGACATTAATATTTAGTTGAAGAAACTTTCCACATCATTGCCACATCATTTCCATGTCATTTCCACGTCAGCAAAGTCAATGGGTCAACATTTAAGGCCCATAGTGGCATTTTTGTAATTCTGCGGCTTATAATGGCAGTTTTGTAATTCTGCGGCTTATAATGGTAGTTTTGTAATTCTGAGTGGCATGGGTGATATGACCACGAATTAGGTCTGCATGAGAAGAAGGCAGCCGCTCATTCATCTTCAACCTCTCTTCAAAACCTCCATTTTCGTTCTCCAAGCTTCCATGGACGTCCCCCTTGCGGTTTTTCACGTTTTTGGCTCATTTTTACCGTTTTTATGCATATTTGACAGCACCCATTGAGGGTTTTACGTTTGGAATTCGTTTTCTTGGTTGGGCAGTTCGGTTTGTGGATTTTATTGACTTGGAACAATACCAATTCATGGGGTTTTCGCATTTATATATGATAACACTGTTTTGCATTCCATTTAAGCTTTGAAATCTCAATTTTTGCTCTTAAATTGCGTTTTCAGATTTGAAGGGTTCTTGGTTCTTGGTTCTTGGTTCTGATTTTTGTGATTTCAGTTTTGAAGTGTTTAATTACTCATTTCCATGTCTAGCTAAATTCGTGTACTGACTCCTTGATCAAAAATGCAATGAAGCTTTGAGGTTGTGCTTGTTTTGTGAAATCTGCCATGTTTTTGTTCTGAATTCGTGGAATGCATGTGGTGAATCTGTCAATGCTTAATTTACAGAGTAATTGCATGTGTTTTGTTTAAGATACGTTCATGCTTAATGTATGTAGCTTGGTTGTCACGAATTTAAGGATGTGTGCATTGCTTAATTGCATAATGAAGCTGGATTGTAATTTTCGCTTAGTGGATTATTATCTAGTGGATTGAGACAAGGCAGGGTTGGTGTTAATTTGGTGGCCTATGATAAGTGAAATTGCGTTTGAATCAGGGATGTCAATACGGTTTTAGTCACTGTAGCATTTAAATTAATCTATTGATTAGCATTCTGAATCTGTCTGCCAACCCCCCTCCCCCTGTGTTTTATTGTTGTGTTCACCTGGAAAATTGGCTTTGAATGAAACTATTGGTCGTTGGGAGACGACTTGGTTCACTTTCATGTACTGCATTTAATATGTTTTAATTTGGTGGGGTACGGCCTCTATCAAATTTGGCGCCGTTGCTGGGGACCAATCGTTTCGTTCCAAGTAAAATTTTCAGTTTGTTTGTGTTCTGTGTTTTGGTGTGTGTGTAGTTCAAGTGTGGTTGAGTTGGTATATGTTCATTGTGATGTTAATGTTGTGTTAAGTTCAGTGTCTGTTTCCATTCCTGTGTGTTTCTGTTTAGTGTAGTGAATAGTGTCGCGGCGCGCATGAATAGTGTCATTTGTAGTAGTGAATAGTGTTTGAATAGTGTCTGAATCTGGCATTTAACTTCTGGATTTTTGTTTTGGTAGCTACGGAGCTTGTTTTAACTTGAAATTTTTTTTCCCCACTTCTAAGACGTTGAACTTGATAGGAAAAATAGCTAGAGCAATTGGTATGGTCTGAGTTAAGAGATTCAAAAAAATTTTGGACTGATTTTAAGTGAAACTTCAAAGGACCATAACTTTTGCTCTGGTTATCAGGTTTTTATCTTCTCCCACGCGCATGAACTAACCCCTAAACGGAATCTCTGCCGGCACACTTTAGAGCAAACCACAGCCATTGACGGCCAAAAAAAGGGCCTGGAAAATCAAATTGCCGCTTGCGAAGCCGCCGTCCCGAACCAGATCGCCGCCGTCGCGAGCCACCTATGCGAACACAACCAGATCGGTGTTGCGAGCCACCTCCGCTGCGACGAAACCAGAGCCAGCAGATGTCTCACGAAACCAGGCTGCCACGACGAACCACCACACGTTGACGAAGCTACGCGTTGCAGAACCACTGCGAATCAGATCGACGACGAGAGCACTTTCTGACGCGAAATCCCCATCACTGCGGCGCCGGCCACCACGCAGCCACCTGCGACGAAAAAGCTGCCTGGAGAAGACGCGAAACCAGACGAGAACACACCTACATTGCGAGAATCCTCCACCTCCGTTCCAAACAGAACCGCAGGCCACCGTGACAGAAATCGATGTCGATTGCGCCAATGCGACAGCCACCACAGAACCTGCAAAAAACCAGACCAGACAGACCCCCGCGAAGCAACTGATGAGTCATTATTTTCTTCTATTCCACTAGCCTTTGTGCACCCATTAGACAGTTGATTAGTGCTTAATTGTTCATCATTAGAGTGTTTTTCATCTGTTGGGCTTTATTGGGCCACTGTTCCGAATTTGGACTAATTTCACATTATTTGGCCTAATTTTTGTTTTTAATTATTTTTAGGTATCTGGGTGAAGCCATTTTGGAGCTTGGACATTAATATTTAGTTGAAGAAACTTTCCACATCATTGCCACATCATTTCCATGTCATTTCCACGTCAGCAAAGTCAATGGGTCAACATTTAAGGCCCATAGTGGCATTTTTGTAATTCTGCGGCTTATAATGGCAGTTTTGTAATTCTGCGGCTTATAATGGTAGTTTTGTAATTCTGAGTGGCATGGGTGATATGACCACGAATTAGGTCTGCATGAGAAGAAGGCAGCCGCTCATTCATCTTCAACCTCTCTTCAAAACCTCCATTTTCGTTCTCCAAGCTTCCATGGACGTCCCCCTTGCGGTTTTTCACGTTTTTGGCTCATTTTTACCGTTTTTATGCATATTTGACAGCACCCATTGAGGGTTTTACGTTTGGAATTCGTTTTCTTGGTTGGGCAGTTCGGTTTGTGGATTTTATTGACTTGGAACAATACCAATTCATGGGGTTTTCGCATTTATATATGATAACACTGTTTTGCATTCCATTTAAGCTTTGAAATCTCAATTTTTGCTCTTAAATTGCGTTTTCAGATTTGAAGGGTTCTTGGTTCTTGGTTCTTGGTTCTGATTTTTGTGATTTCAGTTTTGAAGTGTTTAATTACTCATTTCCATGTCTAGCTAAATTCGTGTACTGACTCCTTGATCAAAAATGCAATGAAGCTTTGAGGTTGTGCTTGTTTTGTGAAATCTGCCATGTTTTTGTTCTGAATTCGTGGAATGCATGTGGTGAATCTGTCAATGCTTAATTTACAGAGTAATTGCATGTGTTTTGTTTAAGATACGTTCATGCTTAATGTATGTAGCTTGGTTGTCACGAATTTAAGGATGTGTGCATTGCTTAATTGCATAATGAAGCTGGATTGTAATTTTCGCTTAGTGAATTATTATCTAGTGGATTGAGACAAGGCAGGGTTGGTGTTAATTTGGTGGCCTATGATAAGTGAAATTGCGTTTGAATCAGGGATGTCAATACGGTTTTAGTCACTGTAGCATTTAAATTAATCTATTGATTAGCATTCTGAATCTGTCTGCCAACCCCCCTCCCCCCTGTGTTTTATTGTTGTGTTCACCTGGAAAATTGGTTTTGAATGAAACTATTGGTCGTTGGGAGACGACTTGGTTCACTTTCATGTACTGCATTTAATATGTTTTAATTTGGTGGGGTACGGCCTCTATCAAATTTGGCGCCGTTGCTGGGGACCAATCGTTTCGTTCCAAGTAAAATTTTCAGTTTGTTTGTGTTCTGTGTTTTGGTGTGTGTGTAGTTCAAGTGTGGTTGAGTTGGTATATGTTCATTGTGATGTTAATGTTGTGTTAAGTTCAGTGTCTGTTTCCATTCCTGTGTGTTTCTGTTTAGTGTAGTGAATAGTGTCGCGGCGCGCATGAATAGTGTCATTTGTAGTAGTGAATAGTGTTTGAATAGTGTCTGAATCTGGCATTTAACTTCTGGATTTTTGTTTTGGTAGCTACGGAGCTTGTTTTAACTTGAAATTTTTTTTCCCCACTTCTAAGACGTTGAACTTGATAGGAAAAATAGCTAGAGCAATTGGTATGGTCTGAGTTAAGAGATTCAAAAAAATTTTGGACTGATTTTAAGTGAAACTTCAAAGGACCATAACTTTTGCTCTGGTTATCAGGTTTTTATCTTCTCCCACGCGCATGAACTAACCCCTAAACGAAATCTCTGCCGGCACACTTTAGAGCAAACCACAGCCATTGACGGCCAAAAAAAGGGCCTGGAAAATCAAATTGCCGCTTGCGAAGCCGCCGTCCCGAACCAGATCGCCGCCGTCGCGAGCCACCTATGCGAACACAACCAGATCGGTGTTGCGAGCCACCTCCGCTGCGACGAAACCAGAGCCAACAGATGTCTCGTGAAACCAGGCTGCCACGACGAACCACCACACGTTGACGAAGCCACGCGTTGCAGAACCACTGCGAATCAGATCGACGACGAGGGCACTTTCTGACGCGAAATCCCCATCACTGCGGCGCCGGCCACCACGCAGCCACCTGCGACGAAAAAAGCTGCCTGGAGAAGACGCGAAACCAGACGCGAACACACCTACATTGCGAGAATCCTCCACCTCCGTTCCAAACAGAACCGCAGGCCACCGTGACAGAAATCGATGTCGATTGCGCCAATGCGACAGCCACCACGGTACCTGCAAAAAACCAGACCAGACAGACCCCCGCGAAGCAACTGATGAGTCATTATTTTCTTCTATTCCACTAGCCTTTGTGCACCCATTAGACAGTTGATTAGTGCTTAATTGTTCATCATTAGAGTGTTTTTCATTTGTTGGGCTTTATTGGGCCACTGTTCCGAATTTGGACTAATTTCACATTATTTGGCCTAATTTTTGTTTTTAATTATTTTTAGGTATTTGGGTGAAGCCATTTTGGAGCTTGGACATTAATATTTAGTTGAAGAAACTTTCCACATCATTGCCACATCATTTCCATGTCATTTCCACGTCAGCAAAGTCAATGGGTCAACATTTGAGGCCCATAGTGGCATTTTTGTAATTCTGCGGCTTATAATGGCAGTTTTGTAATTCTGCGGCTTATAATGGCAGTTTTGTAATTCTGAGTGGCATGGGTGATATGACCACGAATTAGGTCTGCATGAGAAGAAGGCAGCCGCTCATTCATCTTCAACCTCTCTTCAAAACCTCCATTTTCGTTCTCCAAGCTTCCATGGACGTCCCCCTTGTGGTTTTTCACGTTTTTGGCTCATTTTTACCATTTTTATGCATATTTGACAGCACCCATTCAGGGTTTTACGTTTGGAATTCGTTTTCTTGGTTGGGCAGTTCGGTTTGTGGATTTTATTGACTTGGAACAATACCCATTCATGGGGTTTTCGCATTTATATATGATAACACTGTTTTGCATTCAATTTAAGCTTTGAAATCTCAATTTTTGCTCTTAAATTGCGTTTTCAGATTTGAAGGGTTCTTGGTTCTTGGTTCTTGGTTCTGATTTTTGTGATTTCAGTTTTGAAGTGTTTAATTACTCATTTCCATGTCTAGCTAAATTCGTGTACTGACTCCTTGATCAAAAATGCAATGAAGCTTTGAGGTTGTGCTTGTTTTGTGAAATCTGCCATGTTTTTGTTCTGAATTCGTGGGATGCATGTGGTGAATCTGTCAATGCTTAATTTACAGAGTAATTGCATGTGTTTTGTTTAAGATACGTTCATGCTTAATGTATGTAGCTTGGTTGTCACGAATTTAAGGATGTGTGCATTGCTTAATTGCATAATGAAGCTGGATTGTAATTTTCGCTTAGTGAATTATTATCTAGTGGATTGAGACAAGGCAGGGTTGGTGTTAATTTGGTGGCCTATGATAAGTGAAATTGCGTTTGAATCAGGGATGTCAATACGGTTTTAGTCACTGTAGCATTTACATTAATCTATTGATTAGCATTCTGAATCTGTCTGCCAACCCCCCTCCCCCCTGTGTTTTATTGTTGTGTTCATCTGGAAAATTGGCTTTGAATGAAAATATTGGTCGTTGGGAGACGACTTGGTTCACTTTCATGTACTGCATTTAATATGTTTTAACTTGGTGGGGTACGGCCTCTATCAAATTTGGCGCCGTTGCCGAGGACCAATCGTTTCGTTCCAAGTAAAATTTTCAGTTTGTTTGTGTTCTGTGTTTTGGTGTGTGTGTAGTTCAAGTGTGGTTGAGTTGGTATATGTTCATTGTGATGTTAATGTTGTGTTAAGTTCAGTGTCTGTTTCCATTCCTGTGTGTTTCTGTTTAGTGTAGTGAATAGTGTCGCGGCGCGCATGAATAGTGTCATTTGTAGTAGTGAATAGTGTTTGAATAGTGTCCAAATCTGGCATTTAACTTCTGGATTTTTGTTTTGGTAGCTACGGAGCTTGTTTTAACTTGAAATTTTTTTTCCCCACTTCTAAGACGTTGAACTTGATAGGAAAAATAGCTTGAGCAATTGGTATGGTCTGAGTTAAGAGATTCAAAAAAATTTTGGACTGATTTTAAGTGAAACTTCAAAGGACCATAACTTTTGCTCTGGTTATCAGGTTTTTATCTTCTCCCCAGCGCATGAACTAACCCCTAAACGGAATCTCTACCGGCACACTTTAGAGCAAACCACAGCCATTGACGGCCAAAAAAAAGGCCTGGAAAATCAAATTACCGCTTGTGAAGCCGCCGTTCCGAACCAGATCGCCGCCGTCGCGACCCATAGTGGCATTTGTGTTATTCTGCGGCTTATAATGGCAGTTTTGTAATTCTGAGTGGCATGGGTGATATGACCACGAATTAGGTCTGCATGAGAAGAAGGCAGCCGCTCGTTCATCTTCAACCTCTCTTCAAAACCTCCATTTTCGTTCTCCAAGCTTCCATGGACGTCCCCCTTGCGGTTTTTCACGTTTTTGGCTCATTTTTACCGTTTTTATGCATATTTGACAGCACCCATTGAGGGTTTTACGTTTGGAATTCCTTTTCTTGGTTGGGCAGTTCGGTTTGTGGATTTTATTGACTTGGAACAATACCCATTCATGGGGTTTTCGCATTTATATATGATAACACTGTTTTGCATTCCATTTAAGCTTTGAAATCTCAATTTTTGCTCTTAAATTGCATTTTCAGATTTGAAGGGTTCTTGGTTCTTGGTTCTTGGTTCTGATTTTTGTGATTTCAGTTTTGAAGTGTTTAATTACTCATTTCCATGTCCAGCTAAATTCGTGTATTGACTCCTTGATGAAAAATGCAATGAAGCTTTGAGGTTATGCTTGTTTTGTGAAATCTGCCATGTTTTTGTTCTGAATTCGTGGAATGCATGTGGTGAATCTGTCAATGCTTAATTTACAGAGTAATTGCATGTGTTTTGTTTAAGATACGTTCAGGCTTAATGTATGTAGCTTGGCTGTCACGAATTTAAGGATGTGTGCATTGCTTAATTGCATAATGAAGCTAGATTGTAATTTTCGCTTATTGAATTATTATCTAGTGGATTGAGACAAGGCAGGGTTGGTGTTAATTTGGTGGCCTATGATAAGTGAAATTGCATTTGAATCAGGGATGTCAATACGGTTTTAGTCACTGTAGCATTTAAATTAATCTATTGATTAGCATTCTGAATCTATCTGCCAACCCCCCTCCCCCCTGTGTTTTATTGTTGTGTTCATCTGGAAAATTGGCTTTGAATGAAAATATTGGTCGATGGGAGACGACTTGGTTCACTTTCATGTACTGCATTTAATATGTTTTAATTTGGTGGGGTACGGCCTCTATCAAATTTGGCGCCGTTGCTGGGGACCAATCGTTTCGTTCCAAGTAAAATTTTCAGTTTGTTTGTGTTCTGTGTTTTGGTGTGTGTGTAGTTCAAGTGTGGTTGAGTTGGTATATGTTCATTGTGATGTTAATGTTGTGTTAAGTTCAGTGTCTGTTTCCATTCCTGTGTGTTTCTGTTTAGTGTAGTGAATAGTGTCGCGGCGCGCATGAATAATGTCATTTGTAGTAGTGAATAGTGTTTGAATAGTGTCTGAATCTGGCATTTAACTTCTGGATTTTTGTTTTGGTAGCTACGGAGCTTGTTTTAACTTGAAATTTTTTTTCCCCACTTCTAAGACGTTGAACTTGATAGGAAAAATAGCTAGAGCAATTGGTATGGTCTGAGTTAAGAGATTCAAAAAAATTTTGGACTGATTTTAAGTGAAACTTCAAAGGACCATAACTTTTGCTCTGGTTATCAGGTTTTTATCTTCTCCCACGCGCATGAACTAACCCCTAAACGGAATCTCTGCCGGCACACTTTAGAGCAAACCACAGCCATTGACGGCCAAAAAAAGGGCCTGGAAAATCAAATTGCCGCTTGCGAAGCCGCCGTCCCGAACCAGATCGCCGCCGTCGCGAGCCACCTATGCGAACACAACCAGATCGGTGTTGCGAGCCACCTCCGCTGCGACGAAACCAGAGCCAACATATGTCTCGTGAAACCAGGCTGCCACGACGAACCACCACACGTTGACAAAGCCACGCGTTGCAGAACCACTGCGAATCAGATCGACGACGAGGGCACTTTCTGACGCGAAATCCCCATCACTGCGGCGCCGGCCACCACGCAGCCACCTGCGACGAAAAAAGCTGCCTGGAGAAGACGCGAAACCAGACGCGAACACACCTACATTGCGAGAATCCTCCACCTCCGTTCCAAACAGAACCGCAGGCCACCGTGACAGAAATCGATGTCGATTGCGCCAATGCGACAGCCACCACGGTACCTGCAAAAAACCAGACCAGACAGACCCCCGCGAAGCAACTGATGAGTCATTATTTTCTTCTATTCCACTAGCCTTTGTGCACCCATTAGACAGTTGATTAGTGCTTAATTGTTCATCATTAGAGTGTTTTTCATCTGTTGGGCTTTATTGGGCCACTGTTCCGAATTTGGACTAATTTCACATTATTTGGCCTAATTTTTGTTTTTAATTATTTTTAGGTATTTGGGTGAAGCCATTTTGGAGCTTGGACATTAATATTTAGTTGAAGAAACTTTCCACATCATTGCCACATCATTTCCATGTCATTTCCACGTCAGCAAAGTCAATGGGTCAACATTTGAGGCCCATAGTGGCATTTTTGTAATTCTGCGGCTTATAATGGTAGTTTTGTAATTCTGCGGCTTATAATGGCAGTTTTGTAATTCTGAGTGGCATGGGTGATATGACCACGAATTAGGTCTGCATGAGAAGAAGGCAGCCGCTCATTCATCTTCAACCTCTCTTCAAAACCTCCATTTTTGTTCTCCAAGCTTCCATGGACGTCCCCCTTGCGGTTTTTCACATTTTTGGATCATTTTTACCGTTTTTATGCATATTTGACAGCACCCATTGAGGGTTTTACGTTTGGAATTCGTTTTCTTGGTTGGGCAGTTCGGTTTGTGGATTTTATTGACTTGGAACAATACCCATTCATGGGGTTTTCGCATTTATATATGATAACACTGTTTTGCATTCCATTTAAGCTTTGAAATCTCAATTTTTGCTCTTAAATTGCGTTTTCAGATTTGAAGGGTTCTTGGTTCTTGGTTCTTGGTTCTGATTTTTGTGATTTCAGTTTTGAAGTGTTTAATTACTCATTTCCATGTCTAGCTAAATTCGTGTACTGACTCCTTGATCAAAAATGCAATGAAGCTTTGAGGTTGTGCTTGTTTTGTGAAATCTGCCATGTTTTTGTTCTGAATTCGTGGAATGCATGTGGTGAATCTGTCAATGCTTAATTTACAGAGTAATTGCATGTGTTTTGTTTAAGATACGTTCATGCTTAATGTATGTAGCTTGGTTGTCACGAATTTAAGGATGTGTGCATTGCTTAATTGCATAATGAAGCTGGATTGTAATTTTCGCTTAGTGAATTATTATCTAGTGGATTGAGACAAGGCAGGGTTGGTGTTAATTTGGTGGCCTATGATAAGTGAAATTGCGTTTGAATCAGGGATGTCAATACGGTTTTAGTCACTGTAGCATTTAAATTAATCTATTGATTAGCATTCTGAATCTGTCTGCCAACCCCCCTCCCCCCTGTGTTTTATTGTTGTGTTCACCTGGAAAATTGGCTTTGAATGAAAATATTGGTCGTTGGGAGACGACTTGGTTCACTTTCATGTACTGCATTTAATATGTTTTAATTTGGTGGGGTACGGCCTCTATCAAATTTGGCGCCGTTGCCGGGGACCAATCGTTTCGTTCAAAGTAAAATTTTCAGTGTGTTTGTGTTCTGTGTTTTGGTGTGTGTGTAGTTCAAGTGTGGTTGAGTTGGTATATGTTCATTGTGATGTTAATGTTGTGTTAAGTTCAGTGTCTGTTTCCATTCCTGTGTGTTTCTGTTTAGTGTAGTGAATAGTGTCGCGGCGCGCATGAATAGTGTCATTTGTAGTAGTGAATAGTGTTTGAATAGTGTCCGAATCTGGCACTTAACTTCTGGATTTTTGTTTTGGTAGCTACGGGGCTTGTTTTAACTTGAAATTTTTTTTCCCCACTTCTAAGACGTTGAACTTGATAGGAAAAATAGCTAGAGCAATTGGTATGGTCTGAGTTAAGAGATTCAAAAAAATTTTGGACTGATTTTAAGTGAAACTTCAAAGGACCATAACTTTTGCTCTGGTTATCAGGTTTTTATCTTCTCCCACGCGCATGAACTAACCCCTAAACGGAATCTCTGCCGGCACACTTTAGAGCAAACCACAGCCATTGACGGCCAAAAAAAGGGCCTGGAAAATCAAATTGCCGCTTGCGAAGCCGCCGTACCGAACCAGATCGCCGCCGTCGCGGCCCATAGTGGCATTTGTGTTATTCTGCGGCTTATAATGGCAGTTTTGTAATTCTGAGTGGCATGGGTGATATGACCACGAATTAGGTCTGCATGAGAAGAAGGCAGCCGCTCATTCATCTTCAACCTCTCTTCAAAACCTCCATTTTCGTTCTCCAAGCTTCCATGGACGTCCCCCTTGCGGTTTTTCACGTTTTTGGCTCATTTTTACCGTTTTTATGCATATTTGACAGCACCCATTGAGGGTTTTACGTTTGGAATTCCTTTTCTTGGTTGGGCAGTTCGGTTTGTGGATTTTATTGACTTGGAACAATACCCATTCATGGGGTTTTCGCATTTATATATGATAACACTGTTTTGCATTCCATTTAAGCTTTGAAATCTCAATTTTTGCTCTTAAATTGCGTTTTCAGATTTGAAGGGTTCTTGGTTCTTGGTTCTTGGTTCTGATTTTTGTGATTTCAGTTTTGAAGTGTTTAATTACTCATTTCCATGTCCAGCTAAATTCCTGTATTGACTCCTTGATGAAAAATGCAATGAAGCTTTGAGGTTGTGCTTGTTTTGTGAAATCTGCCATGTTTTTGTTCTGAATTCGTGGAATGCATGTGGTGAATCTGTCAATGCTTAATTTACAGAGTAATTGCATGTGTTTTGTTTAAGATACGTTCATGCTTAATGTATGTAGCTTGGTTGTCACGAATTTAAGGATGTGTGCATTGCTTAATTGCATAATGAAGCTAGATTGTAATTTTCGCTTAGTGAATTATTATCTAGTGGATTGAGACAAGGCAGGGTTGGTGTTAATTTGGTGGCCTATGATAAGTGAAATTGCGTTTGAATCAGGGATGTCAATACGGTTTTAGTCACTGTAGCATTTAGATTAATCTATTGATTAGCATTCTGAATCTGTCTGCCAACCCCCCTCCCCCTTGTGTTTTATTGTTGTGTTCATCTGGAAAATTGGCTTTGAATGAAAATATTGGTCGTTGGGAGACGACTTGGTTCACTTTCATGTACTGCATTTAATATGTTTTAATTTGGTGGTGTACAACCTCTATCAAATTTGGCGCCGTTGCTGGGGACCAATCGTTTCGTTCAAAGTAAAATTTTCAGTGTGTTCTGTGTTTTGGTGTGTGTGTGTAGTTCAAGTGTGGTTGAGTTGGTATATGTTCATTGTGATGTTAATGTTGTGTTAAGTTCAGTGTCTGTTTCCATTCCTGTGTATTTCTGTTTAGTGTAGTGAATAGTGTCGCAACGCGCATGAATAGTGTCATTTGTAGTAGTGAATAGTGTTTGAATAGTGTCTGAATCTGGCATTTAACTTCTGGATTTTTGTTTTGGTAGCTACGGAGCTTGTTTTAACTTGAAATTTTTTTTCCCCACTTCTAAGACGTTGAACTTGATAGGAAAAATAGCTAGAGCAATTGGTATGGTCTGAGTTAAGAGATTCAAAAAAATTT
This sequence comes from Vigna unguiculata, assembly GCF_037176805.1. Lineage (NCBI taxonomy): Eukaryota > Viridiplantae > Streptophyta > Magnoliopsida > Fabales > Fabaceae > Vigna > Vigna unguiculata. The sequence continues at coordinate 35,960,162 of NC_140792.1, read as the reverse complement.
TGGACTGATTTTAAGTGAAACTTCAAAGGACCATAACTTTTGCTCTGGTTATCAGGTTTTTATCTTCTCCCACGCGCATGAACTAACCCATAAACGGAATCTCTGCCGGCACACTTTAGAGCAAACCACAGCCATTGACGGCCAAAAAAAGGGCCTGGAAAATCAAATTGCCGCTTGCGAAGCCGCCGTCCCGAACCAGATCGCCGCCGTCGCGAGCCACATACGCGAACACAACCAGATCGGTGTTGCGAGCCACCTCCGCTGCGACGAAACCAGAACCAGCAGATGTCTCGCGAAACCAGGATGCCACGACGAACCACCACACGTTGACGAAGCCACGCGTTGCAGAACCACTACGAATCAGATCGACGACGAGGGCACTTTCTGACGCGAAATCCCCATCACTGCGGCGCCGGCCACCACGTAGCCACCTGCGACGAAGAAAGCTGCCTGGAGAAGACGCGAAACCAGACGCGAACACACCTACATTGCGAGAATCCTCCACCTCCGTTCTAAACAGAACCGCAGGCCACCGTGACAGAAATCGATGTCGATTGCGCCAATGCGACAGCCACCACGGTACCTGCAAAAAACCAGACCAGACAGACCCCCGCGAAGCAACTGATGAGTCATTATTTTCTTCTATTCCACTAGCCTTTGTGCACCCATTAGACAGTTGATTAGTGCTTAATTGTTCATCATTAGAGTGTTTTTCATCTGTTGGGCTTTATTGGGCCACTGTTCCGAATTTGGACTAATTTCACATTATTTGGCCTAATTTTTGTTTTTAATTATTTTTAGGTATTTGGGTGAAGCAATTTTGGAGCTTGGACATTAATATTTAGTTGAAGAAACTTTCCACATCATTGCCACATCATTTCCATGTCATTTCCACGTCAGCAAAGTCAATGGGTCAACATTTGAGGCCCATAGTGGCATTTTTGTAATTCTGCGGCTTATAATGGCAGTTTTGTAATTCTGAGTGGCATGGGTGATATGACCACGAATTAGGTCTGCATGAGAAGAAGGCAGCCGCTCATTGATCTTCAACCTCTCTTCAAAACCTCCATTTTCGTTCTCCAAGCTTCCATGGACGTCCCCATTGCGGTTTTTCACGTTTTTGGCTCATTTTTACCGTTTTTATGCATATTTGACAGCACCCATTGAGGGTTTTACGTTTGGAATTCCTTTTCTTGGTTGGGCAGTTCGGTTTGTGGATTTTATTGACTTGGAACAATACCCATTCATGGGGTTTTCGCATTTATATATGATAACACTGTTTTGCATTCCATTTAAGCTTTGAAATCTCAATTTTTGCTCTTAAATTGCGTTTTCAGATTTGAAGGGTTCTTGGTTCTTGGTTCTTGGTTCTGATTTTTATGATTTCAGTTTTGAAGTGTTTAATTACTCATTTCCATGTCTAGCTAAATTCGTGTATTGACTCCTTGATGAAAAATGCAATGAAGCTTTGAGGTTGTGCTTGTTTTGTGAAATCTGCCATGTTTTTGTTCTGAATTCGTGGAATGCATGTGGTGAATCTGTCAATGCTTAATTTACAGAGTAATTGCATGTGTTTTGTTTAAGATACGTTCATGCTTAATGTATGTAGCTTGGCTGTCACGAATTTAAGGATGTGTGCATTGCTTAATTGCATAATGAAGCTAGATTGTAATTTTCGCTTAGTGAATTATTATCTAGTGGATTGAGACAAGGCAGGGTTGGTGTTAATTTGGTGGCCTATGATAAGTGAAATTGCGTTTGATTCAGGGATGTCAATACAGTTTTAGTCACTGTAGCATTTAAATTAATCTATTGATTAGCATTCTGAATCTGTCTGCCAACCCCCCTCCCCCCTGTGTTTTATTGTTGTGTTCATCTGGAAAATTGGCTTTGAATGAAAATATTGGTCGTTGGGAGACGACTTGGTTCACTTTCATGTACTGCATTTAATATGTTTTAATTTGGTGAGGTACGGCCTTTATCAAATTTGGCGCCGTTGCCGGGGACCAATCGTTTCGTTCAAAGTAAAATTTTCAGTGTGTTTGTGTTCTGTGTTTTGGTGTGTGTGTAGTTCAAGTGTGGTTGAGTTGGTATATGTTCATTGTGATGTTAATGTTGTGTTAAGTTCAGTGTCGGTTTCCATTCCTGTGTGTTTCTGTTTAGTGTAGTGAATAGTGTCGCGGCGCGCATTAATAGTGTCATTTGTAGTAGTGAATAGTGTTTGAATAGTGTCCGAATCTGGCATTTAACTTCTGGATTTTTGTTTTGGTAGCTACGGAGCTTGTTTTAACTTGAAATTTTTTTTCCCCACTTCTAAGACGTTGAACTTGATAGGAAAAATAGCTAGAGCAATTGGTATGGTCTGAGTTAAGAGATTCGAAAAAAATTTGGACTGATTTTAAGTGAAACTTCAAAGGACCATAACTTTTGCTCTGGTTATCAGGTTTTTATCTTCTCCCACGCGCATGAACTAACCCATAAACGGAATCTCTGCCGGCACACTTTAGAGCAAACCACAGCCATTGACGGCCAAAAAAAGGGCCTGGAAAATCAAATTGCCGCTTGCGAAGCCGCCGTCCCGAACAAGATCGCCGCCGTCGCGAGCCACATACGCGAACACAACCAGATCGGTGTTGCGAGCCACCTCCGCTGCGACGAAACCAGAGCCAGCAGATGTCTCGCGAAACCAGGATGCCACGACGAACCACCACACGTTGACGAAGCCACGCGTTGCAGAACCACTGCGAATCAGATCGACGACGAGGGCACTTTCTGACGCGAAATCCCCATCACTGCGGCGCCGGCCATCACGCAGCCACCTGCGACGAAAAAAGCTGCCTGGAGAAGACGCGAACACACATACATTGCGAGAATCCTCCACCTCCGTTCAAAACAGAACCGCAGGCCACCGTGACAGAAATCGATGTCGATTGCGCCAATGCGACAACCACCACGGTACCTGCAAAAAACCAGACCAGACAGACCCCCGCGAAGCAACTGATGAGTCATTATTTTCTTCTATTCCACTAGACTTTGTGCACCCATTAGACAGTTGATTAGTGCTTAATTGTTCATCGTTAGAGTGTTTTTCATCTGTTGGGCTTTATTGGGCCACTGTTCCGAATTTGGACTAATTTCACATTATTTGGCCTAATTTTTGTTTTTAATTATTTTTAGGTATTTGGGTGAAGCAATTTTGGAGCTTGGACATTAATATTTAGTTGAAGAAACTTTCCACATCATTGCCACATCATTTCCATGTCATTTCCACGTTAGCAAAGTCAATGGGTCAACATTTGAGGCCCATAGTGGCATTTTTGTAATTCTGCGGCTTATAATGGCAGTTTTGTAATTCTGAGTGGCATGGGTGATATGACCACGAATTAGGTCTGCATGAGAAGAAGGCAGCCGCTCATTCATCTTCAACCTCTCTTCAAAACCTCCATTTTCGTTCTCCAAGCTTCCATGGACGTCCCCTTTGCGGTTTTTCACGTTTTTGGCTCATTTTTACCGTTTTTATGCATATTTGACAGCACCCATTGAGGGTTTTACGTTTGGAATTCGTTTTCTTGGTTGGGCAGTTCGGTTTGTGGATTTTATTGACTTGGAACAATACCCATTCATGGGGTTTTCGCATTTATATATGATAACACTGTTTTGCATTCCATTTAAGCTTTGAAATCTCAATTTTTGCTCTTAAATTGCGTTTTCAGATTTGAAGGGTTCTTGGTTCTTGGTTCTTGGTTCTGATTTTTGTGATTTCAGTTTTGAAGTGTTTAATTACTCATTTCCATGTCTAGCTAAATTCGTGTATTGACTCCTTGATGAAAAATGCAATGAAGCTTTGAGGTTGTGCTTGTTTTGTGAAATCTGCCATGTTTTTGTTCTGAATTCGTGGAATGCATGTGGTGAATCTGTCAATGCTTAATTTACAGAGTAATTGCATGTGTTTTGTTTAAGATACGTTCATGCTTAATGTATGTAGCTTGGCTGTCACGAATTTAAGGATGTGTGCATTGCTTAATTGCATAATGAAGCTAGATTGTAATTTTCGCTTAGTGAATTATTATCTAGTGGATTGAGACAAGGCAGGGTTGGTGTTAATTTGGTGGCCTATGATAAGTGAAATTGCGTTTGAATCAGGGATGTCAATACAGTTTTAGTCACTGTAGCATTTAAATTAATCTATTGATTAGCATTCTGAATCTGTCTGCCAACCCCCCTCCCCCCTGTGTTTTATTGTTGTGTTCATCTGGAAAATTGGCTTTGAATGAAAATATTGGTCGTTGGGAGACGACTTGGTTCACTTTCATGTACTGCATTTAATATGTTTTAATTTGGTGGGGTACGGCCTCTATCAAATTTGGCGCCGTTGCCGGGGACCAATCGTTTCGTTCAAAGTAAAATTTTCAGTGTGTTTGTGTTCTGTGTTTTGGTGTGTGTGTAGTTCAAGTGTGGTTGAGTTGTATATGTTCATTGTGATGTTAATGTTGTGTTAAGTTCAGTGTCTGTTTCCATTCCTGTGTGTTTCTGTTTAGTGTAGTGAATAGTGTCGCGGCGCGCATGAATAGTGTCATTTGTAGTAGTGAATAGTGTTTGAATAGTGTCCGAATTTGGCATTTAACTTCTGGATTTTTGTTTTGGTAGCTACGGAGCTTGTTTTAACTTGAAATTTTTTTTCCCCACTTCTAAGACGTTGAACTTGATAGGAAAAATAGCTAGAGCAATTGGTATGGTCTGAGTTAAGAGATTCAAAAAAATTTTGGACTGATTTTAACTGAAACTTCAAAGGACCATAACTTTTGCTCTGGTTATCAGGTTTTTATCTTCTCCCACGCGCATGAACTAACCCATAAACGGAATCTCTGCCGGCACACTTTAGAGCAAACCACAGCCATTGACGGCCAAAAAAAGGGCCTGGAAAATCAAATTGCCGCTTGCGAAGCCGCCGTCCCGAACAAGATCCCCGCCGTCGCGAGCCACATACGCGAACACAACCAGATCGGTGTTGCGAGCCACCTCCGCTGCGACGAAACCAGAGCCAGCAGATGTCTCGCGAAACCAGGATGCCACGACGAACCACCACACGTTGACGAAGCCACGCGTTGCAGAACCACTGCGAATCAGATCGACGACGAGGGCACTTTCTGACGCGAAATCCCCATCACTGCGGCGCCGGCCATCACGCAGCCACCTGCGACGAAAAAAGCTGCCTGGAGAAGACGCGAACACACATACATTGCGAGAATCCTCCACCTCCGTTCAAAACAGAACCGCAGGCCACCGTGACAGAAATCGATGTCGATTGCGCCAATGCGACAGCCACCACGGTACCTGCAAAAAACCAGACCAGACAGACCCCCGCGAAGCAACTGATGAGTCATTATTTTCTTCTATTCCACTAGACTTTGTGCACCCATTAGACAGTTGATTAGTGCTTAATTGTTCATCGTTAGAGTGTTTTTCATCTGTTGGGCTTTATTGGGCCACTGTTCCGAATTTGGACTAATTTCACATTATTTGGCCTAATTTTTGTTTTTAATTATTTTTAGGTATTTGGGTGAAGCAATTTTGGAGCTTGGACATTAATATTTAGTTGAAGAAACTTTCCACATCATTGCCACATCATTTCCATGTCATTTCCACGTCAGCAAAGTCAATGGGTCAACATTTGAGGCCCATAGTGGCATTTTTGTAATTCTGCGGCTTATAATGGCAGTTTTGTAATTCTGAGTGGCATGGGTGATATGACCACGAATTAGGTCTGCATGAGAAGAAGGCAGCCGCTCATTCATCTTCAACCTCTCTTCAAAACCTCCATTTTCGTTCTCCAAGCTTCCATGGACGTCCCCTTTGCGGTTTTTCACGTTTTTGGCTCATTTTTACCGTTTTTATGCATATTTGACAGCACCCATTGAGGGTTTTAGGTTTGGAATTCGTTTTCTTGGTTGGGCAGTTCGGTTTGTGGATTTTATTGACTTGGAACAATACCCATTCATGGGGTTTTCGCATTTATATATGATAACACTGTTTTGCATTCCATTTAAGCTTTGAAATCTCAATTTTTGCTCTTAAATTGCGTTTTCAGATTTGAAGGGTTCTTGGTTCTTGGTTCTTGGTTCTGATTTTTGTGATTTCAGTTTTGAAGTGTTTAATTACTCATTTCCATGTCTAGCTAAATTCGTGTATTGACTCCTTGATGAAAAATGCAATGAAGCTTTGAGGTTGTGCTTGTTTTGTGAAATCTGCCATGTTTTTGTTCTGAATTCGTGGAATGCATGTGGTGAATCTGTCAATGCTTAATTTACAGAGTAATTGCATGTGTTTTGTTTAAGATACGTTCATGCTTAATGTTTGTAGCTTGGCTGTCACGAATTTAAGGATGTGTGCATTGCTTAATTGCATAATGAAGCTAGATTGTAATTTTCGCTTAGTGAATTATTATCTAGTGGATTGAGACAAGGCAGGGTTGGTGTTAATTTGGTGGCCTATGATAAGTGAAATTGCATTTGAATCAGGGATGTCAATACAGTTTTAGTCACTGTAGCATTTAAATTAATCTATTGATTAGCATTCTGAATCTGTCTGCCAACCCCCCTCCCCCCTGTGTTTTATTGTTGTGTTCATCTGGAAAATTGGCTTTGAATGAAAATATTGGTCGTTGGGAGACGACTTGGTTCACTTTCATGTACTGCATTTAATATGTTTTAATTTGGTGGGGTACGGCCTCTATCAAATTTGGCGCCGTTGCCGGGGACCAATCGTTTCGTTCAAAGTAAAATTTTCAGTGTGTTTGTGTTCTGTGTTTTGGTGTGTGTGTAGTTCAAGTGTGGTTGAGTTGGTATATGTTCATTGTGATGTTAATGTTGTGTTAAGTTCAGTGTCTGTTTCCATTCCTGTGTGTTTCTGTTTAGTGTAGTGAATAGTGTCGCGGCGCGCATGAATAATGTCATTTGTAGTAGTGAATAGTGTTTGAATAGTGTCCGAATCTGGCATTTAACTTCTGGATTTTTGTTTTGGTAGCTACGGAGCTTGTTTTAACTTGAAATTTTTTTTCCCCACTTCTAAGACGTTGAACTTGATAGGAAAAATAGCTAGAGCAATTGGTATGGTCTGAGTTAAGAGATTCAAAAAAATTTTGGACTGATTTTAAGTGAAACTTCAAAGGACCATAACTTTTGCTCTGGTTATCAGGTTTTTATCTTCTCCCACGCGCATGAACTAACCCATAAACGGAATCTCTGCCGGCACACTTTAGAGCAAACCACAGCCATTGACGGCCAAAAAAAGGGCCTGGAAAATCAAATTGCCGCTTGCGAAGCCGCCGTCCCGAACCAGATCGCCGCCGTCGCGAGCCACATACGCGAACACAATTAGATCGGTGTTGCGAGCCACCTCCACTGCGACGAAACCAGAGCCAACAGATGTCTCGCGAAACCAGGATGCCACGACGAACCACCACACGTTGACGAAGCCACGCGTTGCAGAACCACTGCGAATCAGATCGACGACGAGGGCACTTTCTGACGCGAAATCCCCATCACTGCGGCGCCGGCCACCACGCAGCCACCTGCGACGAAAAAAGCTGCCTGGAGAAGACGCGAAGACACATACATTGCGAGAATCCTCCACCTCCGTTCAAAACAGAACCGCAGGCCACCGTGACAGAAATCGATGTCGATTGCGCCAATGCGACAGCCACCACGGTACCTGCAAAAAACCAGACCAGACAGACCCCCGCGAAGCAACTGATGAGTCATTATTTTCTTCTATTCCACTAGCCTTTGTGCACCCATTAGACAGTTGATTAGTGCTTAATTGTTCATCATTAGAGTGTTTTTCATCTGTTGGGCTTTATTGGGCCACTGTTCCGAATTTGGACTAATTTCACATTATTTGGCCTAATTTTTGTTTTTAATTATTTTTAGGTATTTGGGTGAAGCAATTTTGGAGCTTGGACATTATTATTTAGTTGAAGAAACTTTCCACATCATTGCCACATCATTTCCATGTCATTTCCACGTCAGCAAAGTCAATGGGTCAACATTTGAGGCCGATAGTGGCATTTTTGTAATTTTGCGGTTTATAATGGGAATTTTGTAATTCTGAGTGGCATGGGTGATATGACCACGAATTAGGTCTGCATGACAAGAAGCCAGCCGCTCATTCATCTTCAACCTCTCTTCAAAACCTCCATTTTCGTTCTCCAAGCTTCCATGGACGTCCCCCTTGCGGTTTTTCACGTTTTTGGCTCATTTTTACCGTTTTTATTCATATTTGACAGCACCCATTGAGGGTTTTACGTTTGGAATTCTTTTTCTTGGTTGGGCAGTTCGATTTGTGGATTTTATTGACTTGGAACAATACCCATTCATGGGGTTTTCGCATTTATATATGATAACACTGTTTTGCATTCCATTTAAGCTTTGAAATCTCAAATTTTGCTCTTAAATTGCGTTTCAGATTTGAAGGGTTCTTGGTTCTTGGTTCTTGGTTCTTATTTTTGTGATTTCAGTTTTGAAGTGTTTCATTACTCATTTCCATGTCTAGCTAAATTCGTGTATTGACTCCTTGATGAAAAATGCAATGAAGCTTTGAGGTTGTGCTTGTTTTGTGAAATCTGCCATGTTTTTGTTCTGAATTCGTGGAATGCATGTGGTGAATCTGTCAATGCTTAATTTACAGAGTAATTGCATGTGTTCTGTTTAAGATACGTTCATGCTTAATGTATGTAGCTTGGCTGTCACGAATTTAAGGATGTGTGCATTGCTTAATTGCATAATGAAGCTAGATTGTAATTTTCGCTTAGTGAATTATTATCTAGTGGATTGAGACAAGGCAGGGTTGGTGTTAATTTGGTGGCCTATGATAAGTGAAATTGCGTTTGAATCAGGGATGTCAATACGGTTTTAGTCACTGTAGCATTTAAATTAATCTATTGATTAGCATTCTGAATCTGTCTGCCAACCCCCCTCCCCCCTGTGTTTTATTGTTGTGTTCATCTGGAAAATTGGCTTTGAATGAAAATATTGGTCGTTGGGAGACGACTTGGTTCACTTTCATGTACTGCATTTAATATGTTTTAATTTGGTGGGGTACGGCCTCTATCAAAATTGGCGTCGTTGCCGGGGACCAATCGTTTCGTTCAAAGTAAAATTTTCAGTGTGTTTGTGTTCTGTGTTTTGGTGTGTGTGTAGTTCAAGTGTGGTTGAGTTGGTATATGTTCATTGTGATGTTAATGTTGTGTTAAGTTCAGTGTCTGTTTCCAATCCTGTGTGTTTTTGTTTAGTGTAGTGAATAGTGTCGCGGCGCGCATGAATAATGTCATTTGTAGTAGTGAATAGTGTTTGAATAGTGTCCGAATCTAGCATTTAACTTCTGGATTTTTGTTTTGGTAGCTACGGAGCTTGTTTTAACTTGAAATTTTTTTCCCCACTTCTAAGACGTTGAACTTGACAGCAAAAATAGCTAGAGCAATTGGTATGGTTTGAGTTAAGAGATTCAAAAAAAATTTGCACTGATTTTAAGTGAAACTTCAAAGGACCATAACTTTTGCTCTGGTTATCAGGTTTTTATCTTCTCCCACGCGCATGAACTAACCCCTAAACGGAATCTCTGCCGGCACACTTTAGAGCAAACCACAGCCATTGACGGCCAAAAAAAGGGCCTGGAAAATCAAATTGCAGCTTGCGAAGCCGCCGTCCCGAACCAGATCGCCGCCGTCGCGAGCCACCTACGCGAACACAACCAGATCGGTGTTGCGAGCCACCTCCGCTGCGACGAAACCAGAGCCAGCAGATGTCTCGCGAAACCAGGCTGCCACGACGAACCACCACACGTTGACGAAGCCACACGTTGCAGAACCACTACGAATCAGATCGACGACGAGGGCACTTTCTGACGCGAAATCCCCATCACTGCGGCGCCGGCCACCACGCAGCCACCTGCGACGAAAAAAGCTGCCTGGAGAAGACGCGAACACACCTACATTGCGAGAATCCTCCACCTCCGTTCCAAACAGAACCGCAGGCCACCGTGACAGAAATCGATGTCGATTGCGCCAATGCGACAGCCACCACGGTACCTGCAAAAAACCAGACCAGACAGACCCCCGCGAAGCAACTGATGAGTCATTATTTTCTTCTATTCCACTAGCCTTTGTGCACCCATTAGACAGTTGATTAGTGCTTAATTGTTCATCATTAGAGTGTTTTTCATCCGTTGGACTTTATTGGGCCACTGTTCCGAATTTTGACTAATTTCACATTATTTGGCCTAATTTTTGTTTTTAATTATTTTTAGGTATTTGGGTGAAGCAATTTTGGAGCTTGGACATTAATATTTAGTTGAAGAAACTTTCCACATCATTGCCACATCATTTCCATGTCATTTCCACGTCAGCAAAGTCAATGGGTCAACATTTGAGGCCCATAGTGGCATTTTTGTAATTCTGCGGCTTATAATGGCAGTTTTGTAATTCTGAGTTGCATGGGTGATATGACCACGAATTAGGTCTGCATGAGAAGAAGGCAGCCGCTCATTCATCTTCAACCTCTCTTCAAAACCTCCATTTTCGTTCTCCAAGCTTCCATGGACGTCCCCCTTGCGGTTTTTCACGTTTTTGGCTCATTTTTACCGTTTTTATGCATATTTGACAGCACCCATTGAGGGTTTTACGTTTGGAATTCGTTTTCTTGGTTGGGCAGTTCGGTTTGTGGATTTTATTGACTTGGAACAATACCCATTCATGGGGTTTTCGCATTTATATATGATAACACTGTTTTGCATTCCATTTAAGCTTTGAAATCTCAATTTTTGCTCTTAAATTGCGTTTTCAGATTTGAAGGGTTCTTGGTTCTTGGTTCTTGGTTCTTGGTTCTGATTTTTGTGATTTCAGTTTTGAAGTGTTTCATTACTCATTCCCATGTCTAGCTAAATTCGTGTATTGACTCCTTGATGAAAAATGCAATGAAGCTTTGAGGTTGTGCTTGTTTTGTGAAATCTGCCATGTTTTTATTCTGAATTCGTGGAATGCATGTGGTGAATCTTTCAATGCTTAATTTACAGAGTAATTGCTTGTATTTTGTTTAAGATACGTTCATGCTTAATGTATGTAGCTTGGCTGTCACGAATTTAAGGATGTGTGCATTGCTTAATTGCATAATGAAGCTAGATTGTAATTTTCGCTTAGTGAATTATTATCTAGTGGATTGAGACAAGGCAGGGGTGGTGTTAATTTGGTGGCCTATGATAAGTGAAATTGCATTTGAATCAGGGATGTCAATACGGTTTTAGTCACTGTAGCATTTAAATTAATCTTTTGATTAGCATTCTGAATCTGTCTGCCAACCCCCCTCCCCCTTGTGTTTTATTGTTGTGTTCATCTGGAAAATTGGCTTTGAATGAAAATATTGGTCGTTGGGAGACGACTTGGTTCACTTTCATGTACTGCATTTAATATGTTTTAATTTGGTGGGGTACGGCCTCTATCAAATTTGGCGCCGTTGCCGGGGACCAATCGTTTCGTTCAAAGTAAAATTTTTAGTGTGTTTGTGTTCTGTGTTTTGGTGTGTGTGTAGTTCAAGTGTGGTTGAGTTGGTATATGTTCATTGTGATGTTAATGTTGTGTTAAGTTCAGTGTTTGTTTCCATTCCTGTGTGTTTCTGTTTAGTGTAGTGAATAGTGTCGCGGCGCGCATGAATAGTGTCATTTGTAGTAGTGAATAGTGTTTGAATATTGTCCGAATCTGGCATTTAACTTCTGGATTTTTTTTTTGGTAGCTACGGAGCTTGTTTTAACATGAAATTTTTTTCCCCACTTCTAAGACGTTGAACTTGATAGGAAAAATAGCTAGAGCAATTGGTATGGTCTGAGTTAAGAGATTCAAAAAAATTTGGACTGATTTTAAGTGAAACTTCAAAGGACCATAACTTTTGCTTTGGTTATCAGGTTTTTATCTTCTCCCACGCGCATGAACTAACCCCTAAACGGAATCTCTGCCGGCACACTTTAGAGCAAACCACAGCCATTGACGGCCAAAAAAAAGAGCCTGGAAAATCAAATTGCTGCTTGCGAAGCCGCCATCCCGAACCAGATCGCCGCCGTCGCGAGCCACCTACGCGAACACAACCAGATCGGTGTTGCGAGCCACCTCCGCTGCGACGAAACCAGAGCCAGCAAATGTCTCGCGAAACCAGGCTGCCACGACGAACCACCACACGTTGACGAAGCCACGCGTTGCAGAACCACTGCGAATCAGATCGACGACGAGGGCACTTTCTGACGCGAAATCCCCATCACTGCGGCGCCAGCCACCACGCAGCCACCTGCGACGAAAAAAGCTGCCTGGAGAAGACGCGAACACACCTACATTGCGAGAATCCTCCACCTCCGTTCCAAACAGAACCGCAGGCCACCGTGACAGAAATCGATGTCGATTGCGCCAATGCGACAGCCACCACGGTACCTGCAAAAAACCAGACCAGACAGACCCCCGCGAAGCAACTGATGAGTCATTATTTTCTTCTATTCCACTAGCCTTTGTGCACCCATTAGACAGTTGATTAGTGCTTAATTGTTCATCATTAGAGTGTTTTTCATCTATTGGGCTTTATTGGGCCACTGTTCCGAATTTGGACTAATTTCACATTATTTGGCCTAATTTTTGTTTTTAATTATTTTTAGGTATTTGGGTGAAGCAATTTTGGAGGTTGGACATTAATATTTAGTTGAAGAAACTTTCCACATCATTGCCACATCATTTCCATGTCATTTCCACGTCAGCAAAGTCAATGGGTCAACATTTGAGGCCCATAGTGGCATTTTTGTAATTCTGCGGCTTATAATGGCAGTTTTGTAATTCTGAGTGGCATGGGTGATATGACCACGAATTAGGTCTGCATGAGAAGAAGGCAGCCGCTCATTCATCTTCAACCTCTCTTCAAAACCTCCATTTTCGTTCTCCAAGCTTCCATGGACGTCCCCTTTGCGGTTTTTCACGTTTTTGGCTCATTTTTACCGTTTTTATGCATATTTGACAGCACCCATTGAGGGTTTTACGTTTGGAATTCGTTTTCTTGGTTGGGCAGTTCGGTTTGTGGATTTTATTGACTTGGAACAATACCCATTCATGGGGTTTTCGCATTTATATATGATAACACTGTTTTGCATTCCATTTAAGCTTTGAAATCTCAATTTTTGCTCTTAAATTGCGTTTTCAGATTTGAAGGGTTCTTGGTTCTTGGTTCTGATTTTTGTGATTTCAGTTTTGAAGTGTTTAATTACTCATTTCCATTTCTAGCTAAATTCGTGTATTGACTCTTTGATGAAAAATGCAATGAAGCTTTGAGGTTGTGCTTGTTTGGTGAAATCTGCCATGTTTTTGTTCTGAATTCGTGGAATGCATGTGGTGAATCTGTCAATGCTTAATTTACAGAGTAATTGCATGTGTTTTGTTTAAGATACGTTCATGCTTAATGTTTGTAGCTTGGTTGTCACGAATTTAAGGATGTGTGCATTGCTTAATTGCATAATGAAGCTAGATTGTAATTTTCGCTTAGTGAATTATTATCTAGTGGATTGAGACAAGGCAGGGTTGGTGTTAATTTGGTGGCCTATGATAAGTGAAATTGCGTTTGAATCAGGGATGTTAATACGGTTTTAGTCACTGTAGCATTTAAATTAATCTATTGATTAGCATTCTGAATCTGTCTGCCAACCCCCCTCCCCCCTATGTTTTATTGTTGTGTTCATCTGGAAAATTGGCTTTGAATGAAAATATTGGTCGTTGGGAGACGACTTGGTTCACTTTCATGTACTGCATTTAATATGTTTTAATTTGGTGGGGTACGGCCTCTATCAAAATTGGCGTCGTTGCCGGGGACCAATCGTTTCGTTCAAAGTAAAATTTTCAGTGTGTTTGTGTTCTGTGTTTTGGTGTGTGTGTAGTTCAAGTGTGGTTGAGTTGGTATATGTTCATTGTGATGTTAATGTTGTGTTAAGTTCAGTGTCTGTTTCCATTCCTGTGTGTTTTTGTTTAGTGTAGTGAATAGTGTCGCGGCACAAATGAATAGTGTCATTTGTAGTAGTGAATAGTGTTTGAATAGTGTCCGAATCTGGCATTTAACTTCTGGATTTTTGTTTTGGTAGCTACGGAGCTTGTTTTAACTTGAAATTTTTTTCCCCACTTCTAAGACGTTGAACTTGACAGCAAAAATAGCTAGAGCAATTGGTATGGTCTGAGTTAAGAGATTCAAAAAAATTTTGCACTGATTTTAAGTGAAACTTCAAAGGACCATAACTTTTGCTCTGGTTATCAGGTTTTTATCTTCTCCCACGCGCATGAACTAACCCCTAAACGGAATCTCTGCCGGCACGCTTTAGAGCAAACCACAGCCATTGATGGCCAAAAAAAGGGTCTGGAAAATCAAATTGCCGCTTGCGAAGCCGCCGTCCCGAACCAGATCGCCGCCGTCGCGAGCCACCTACGCGAACACAACCAGATCAGTGTTGCGAGCCACCTCCGCTGCGACGAAACCAGAGCCAGCAGATGTCTCGCGAAACCAGGCTGCCACGACGAACCACCACACGTTGATGAAGCCACGCGTTGCAGAACCACTGCGAATCAGATCGACGACGAGGGCACTTTCTGACGCGAAATCCCCATCACTGCGGCGCCGGCCACCACGCAGCCACCTGCGACGAAAAAAGCTGCCTGGAGAAGACGCGAACACACCTACATTGCGAGAATCCTCCTCCTCCGTTCCAAACAGAACCGCAGGCCACCGTGACAGAAAACGATGTCGATGGTGCCAATGCGACAGCCACCACGGTACCTGCAAAAAACCAGACCAGACAGACCCCCGCGAAGCAACTGATGAGTCATTATTTTCTTCTATTCCACTAGCCTTTGTGCACCCATTAGACAGTTGATTAGTGCTTAATTGTTCATCATTAGAGTGTTTTTCATCTGTTGGGCTTTATTGGGCCACTGTTCCGAATTTGGACTAATTTCACATTATTTGGCCTAATTTTTGTTTTTAATTATTTTTAGGTATTTGGGTGAAGCAATTTTGGAGCTTGGACATTAATATTTAGTTGAAGAAACTTTCCACATCATTGCCACATCATTTCAATGTCATTTCCACGTCAGCAAAGTCAATGGGTCAACATTTGAGGCCCATAGTGGCATTTTTGTAATTCTGCGGCTTATAATGGCAGTTTTGTAATTCTGAGTGGCATGGGTGATATGACCACGAATTAGGTCTGCATGAGAAGAAGGCAGCCGCTCATTCATCTTCAACCTCTCTTCAAAACCTCCATTTTCGTTCTCCAAGCTTCCATGGACGTCCCCCTTGCGGTTTTTCACTTTTTTGGCTCATTTTTACCGTTTTTATGCATATTTGACAGCACCCATTGAGGGTTTTACGTTTGCAATTCGATTTCTTGGTTGGGCAGTTCGGTTTGTGGATTTTATTGACTTGTAACAATACCCATTCATGGGGTTTTCGCATTTATATATGATAACACTGTTTCGCATTCCATTTAAGCTTTGAAATCTCAATTTTTGCTCTTAAATTGCGTTTTCAGATTTGAAGGGTTCTTGGTTCTTGGTTCTGATTTTTGTGATTTCAGTTTTGAAGTGTTTAATTACTCATTTCCATGTCTAGCTAAATTCGTGTATTGACTCCTTGATGAAAAATGCAATGAAGCTTTGAGGTTGTGCTTGTTTTGTGAAATCTGCCATGTTTTTGTTCTGAATTCATGGAATGCATGTGGTGAATCTGTCAATGCTTAATTTACAGAGTAATTGCATGTGTTTTGTTTACGATACGTTCATGCTTAATGTATGTAGCTTGGCTGTCATGAATTTAAGGATGTGTGCATTGCTTAATTGCAAAATGAAGCTAGATTGTAATTTTCGCTTAGTGAATTATTATCTAGTGGATTGAGACAAGGCAGGGTTGGTGTTAATTTGGTGGCCTATGATAAGTGAAATTGCGTTTGAATCAGGGATGTCAATACGGTTTTAGTCACTGTAGCATTTAAATTAATCTATTGATTAGCATTCTGAATCTGTCTGCCAACCCCCCTCCCCCCTGTGTTTTATTGTTGTGTTCATCTGGAAAATTGGCTTTGAATGAAAATATTGGTCGTTGGGAGACGACTTGGTTCACTTTCATGTACTGCATTTAATATGTTTTAATTTGGTGGGGTACGGCCTCTATCAAATTTGGCGCCGTTGCCGGGGACCAATCGTTTCGTTCAAAGTAAAATTTTCAGTGTGTTTGTGTTCTGTGTTTTGGTGTGTGTGTAGTTCAAGTGTGGTTGAGTTGGTATATGTTCATTGTGATGTTAATGTTGTGTTAAGTTCAATGTCTGTTTCCATTCCTGTGTGTTTCTGTTTAGTGTAGTGAATAGTGTCGCGGCGCGCATGAATAGTGTCATTTGTAGTAGTGAATAGTGTTTGAATAGTGTCCGAATCTGGCATTTAACTTCTGGATTTTTGTTTTGGTAGCTACGGAGCTTGTTTTAACTTGAAATTTTTTTCCCCACTTCTAAGACGTTGAACTTGATAGGAAAAATAGCTAGAGCAATTGGTATGGTTTGAGTTAAGAGATTCAAAAAAATTTTGGACTGATTTTAAGTGAAACTTCAAAGGACCATAACTTTTGCTCTGGTTATCAGGTTTTTATCTTCTCCCACGCGCATGAACTAACCCCTAAACGGAATCTCTGCCGGCACACTTTAGAGCAAACCACAGCCATTGACGGCCAAAAAAAGGGCCTGGAAAATCAAATTGCCGCTTGCGAAGCCGCCGTCCCGAACCAGATCGCCGCCGTCGCGAGCCACCTATGCGAACACAACCAGATCGGTGTTGCGAGCCACCTCCGCTGCGACGAAACCAGAGCCAGCAGATGTCTCGCGAAACCAGGCTGCCACGACGAACCACCACACGTTGACGAAGCCACGCGTTGCAGAACCACTGCGAATCAGATCGACGACGAGGGCACTTTCTGACGCGAAATCCCCATCACTGCGGCGCCGGCCACCACGCAGCCACCTCCGACGAAAAAAGCTGCCTGGAGAAGACGCGAAACCAGACGCGAACACACCTACATTGCGAGAATCCTCCTCCTCCGTTCCAAACAGAACCGCAGGCCACCGTGATAGAAAACGATGTTGATGGTGCCAATGCGACAGCCACCACGGTACCTGCAAAAAACCAGACCAGACAGACCCCCGCGAAGCAACTGATGAGTCATTATTTTCTTCTATTCCACTAGCCTTTGTGCACCCATTAGACAGTTGATTAGTGCTTAATTGTTCATCATTAGAGTGTTTTTCATCTGTTGGGCTTTATTGGGCCACTGTTCCGAATTTGGACTAATTTCACATTATTTGGCCTAATTTTTGTTTTTAATTATTTTTAGGTATTTGGGTGAAGCAATTTTGGAGCTTGGACATTAATATTTAGTTGAAGAAACTTTCCACATCATTGCCACATCATTTCAATGTCATTTCCACGTCAGCAAAGTCAATGGGTCAACATTTGAGGCCCATAGTGGCATTTTTGTAATTCTGCGGCTTATAATGGCAGTTTTGTAATTCTGAGTGGCATGGGTGATATGACCACGAATTAGGTCTGCATGAGAAGAAGGCAGCCGCTCATTCATCTTCAACCTCTCTTCAAAACCTCCATTTTCGTTCTCCAAGCTTCCATGGACGTCCCCCTTGCGGTTTTTCACTTTTTTGGCTCATTTTTACCGTTTTTATGCATATTTGACAGCACCCATTGAGGGTTTTACGTTTGCAATTCGTTTTCTTGGTTGGGCAGTTCGGTTTGTGGATTTTATTGACTTGTAACAATACCCATTCATGGGGTTTTCGCATTTATATATGATAACACTGTTTCGCATTCCATTTAAGCTTTGAAATCTCAATTTTTGCTCTTAAATTGCGTTTTCAGATTTGAAGGGTTCTTGGTTCTTGGTTCTTGGTTCTGATTTTTGTGATTTCAGTTTTGAAGTGTTTAATTACTCATTTCCATGTCTAGCTAAATTCGTGTATTGACTCCTTGATGAAAAATGCAATGAAGCTTTGAGGTTGTGCTTGTTTTGTGAAATCTGCCATGTTTTTGTTCTGAATTCATGGAATGCATGTGGTGAATCTGTCAATGCTTAATTTACAGAGTAATTGCATGTGTTTTGTTTACGATACGTTCATGCTTAATGTATGTAGCTTGGCTGTCATGAATTTAAGGATGTGTGCATTGCTTAATTGCAAAATGAAGCTAGATTGTAATTTTCGCTTAGTGAATTATTATCTAGTGGATTGAGACAAGGCAGGGTTGGTGTTAATTTGGTGGCCTATGATAAGTGAAATTGCGTTTGAATCAGGGATGTCAATACGGTTTTAGTCACTGTAGCATTTAAATTAATCTATTGATTAGCATTCTGAATCTGTCTGCCAACCCCCCTCCCCCCTGTGTTTTATTGTTGTGTTCATCTGGAAAATTGGCTTTGAATGAAAATATTGGTCGTTGGGAGACGACTTGGTTCACTTTCATGTACTGCATTTAATATGTTTTAATTTGGTGGGGTACGGCCTCTATCAAATTTGGCGCCGTTGCCGGGGACCAATCGTTTCGTTCAAAGTAAAATTTTCAGTGTGTTTATGTTCTGTGTTTTGGTGTGTGTGTAGTTCAAGTGTGGTTGAGTTGGTATATGTTCATTGTGATGTTAATGTTGTGTTAAGTTCAATGTCTGTTTCCATTCCTGTGTGTTTCTGTTTAGTGTAGTGAATAGTGTCGCGGCGCGCATGAATAGTGTCATTTGTAGTAGTGAATAGTGTTTGAATAGTGTCCGAATCTGGCATTTAACTTCTGGATTTTTGTTTTGGTAGCTACGGAGCTTGTTTTAACTTGAAATTTTTTTCCCCACTTCTAAGACGTTGAACTTGATAGGAAAAATAGCTAGAGCAATTGGTATGGTTTGAGTTAAGAGATTCAAAAAAATTTTGGACTGATTTTAAGTGAAACTTCAAAGGACCATAACTTTTGCTCTGGTTATCAGGTTTTTATCTTCTCCCACGCGCATGAACTAACCCCTAAACGGAATCTCTGCCGGCACACTTTAGAGCAAACCACAGCCATTGACGGCCAAAAAAAGGGCCTGGAAAATCAAATTGCCGCTTGCGAAGCCGCCGTCCCGAACCAGATCGCCGCCGTCGCGAGCCACCTATGCGAACACAACCAGATCGGTGTTGCGAGCCACCTCCGCTGCGACGAAACCAGAGCCAGCAGATGTCTCGCGAAACCAGGCTGCCACGACGAACCACCACACGTTGACGAAGCCACGCGTTGCAGAACCACTGCGAATCAGATCGACGACGAGGGCACTTTCTGACGCGAAATCCCCATCACTGCGGCGCCGGCCACCACGCAGCCACCTCCGACGAAAAAAGCTGCCTGGAGAAGACGCGAAACCAGACGCGAACACACCTACATTGCGAGAATCCTCCTCCTCCGTTCCAAACAGAACCGCAGGCCACCGTGATAGAAAACGATGTTGATGGTGCCAATGCGACAGCCACCACGGTACCTGCAAAAAACCAGACCAGACAGACCCCCGCGAAGCAACTGATGAGTCATTATTTTCTTCTATTCCACTAGCCTTTGTGCACCCATTAGACAGTTGATTAGTGCTTAATTGTTCATCATTAGAGTGTTTTTCATCTGTTGGGCTTTATTGGGCCACTGTTCCGAATTTGGACTAATTTCACATTATTTGGCCTAATTTTTGTTTTTAATTATTTTTAGGTATTTGGGTGAAGCAATTTTGGAGCTTGGACATTAATATTTAGTTGAAGAAACTTTCCACATCATTGCCACATCATTTCAATGTCATTTCCACGTCAGCAAAAGTCAATGGGTCAACATTTGAGGCCCATAGTGGCATTTTTGTAATTCTGCGGCTTATAATGACAGTTTTGTAATTCTGAGTGGCATGGGTGATATGACCACGAATTAGGTCTGCATGAGAAGAAGGCAGCCGCTCATTCATCTTCAACCTCTCTTCAAAACCTCCATTTTCGTTCTCCAAGCTTCCATGGACGTCCCCCTTGCGGTTTTTCACTTTTTTGGCTCATTTTTACCGTTTTTATGCATATTTGACAGCACCCATTGAGGGTTTTACGTTTGCAATTCGTTTTCTTGGTTGGGCAGTTCGGTTTGTGGATTTTATTGACTTGTAACAATACCCATTCATGGGGTTTTCGCATTTATATATGATAACACTGTTTCGCATTCCATTTAAGCTTTGAAATCTCAATTTTTGCTCTTAAATTGCGTTTTCAGATTTGAAGGGTTCTTGGTTCTTGGTTCTTGGTTCTGATTTTTGTGATTTCAGTTTTGAAGTGTTTAATTACTCATTTCCATGTCTAGCTAAATTCGTGTATTGACTCCTTGATGAAAAATGCAATGAAGCTTTGAGGTTGTGCTTGTTTTGTGAAATCTGCCATGTTTTTGTTCTGAATTCATGGAATGCATGTGGTGAATCTGTCAATGCTTAATTTACAGAGTAATTGCATGTGTTTTGTTTACGATACGTTCATGCTTAATGTATGTAGCTTGGCTGTCATGAATTTAAGGATGTGTGCATTGCTTAATTGCAAAATGAAGCTAGATTGTAATTTTCGCTTAGTGAATTATTATCTAGTGGATTGAGACAAGGCAGGGTTGGTGTTAATTTGGTGGCCTATGATAAGTGAAATTGCGTTTGAATCAGGGATGTCAATACGGTTTTAGTCACTGTAGCATTTAAATTAATCTATTGATTAGCATTCTGAATCTGTCTGCCAACCCCCCTCCCCCCCGTGTTTTATTGTTGTGTTCATCTGGAAAATTGGCTTTGAATGAAAATATTGGTCGTTGGGAGACGACTTGGTTCACTTTCATGTACTGCATTTAATATGTTTTAATTTGGTGGGGTACGGCCTCTATCAAATTTGGCGCCGTTGCCGGGGACCAATCGTTTCGTTCAAAGTAAAATTTTCAGTGTGTTTGTGTTCTGTGTTTTGGTGTGTGTGTAGTTCAAGTGTGGTTGAGTTGGTATATGTTCATTGTGATGTTAATGTTGTGTTAAGTTCAATGTCTGTTTCCATTCCTGTGTGTTTCTGTTTAGTGTAGTGAATAGTGTCGCGGCGCGCATGAATAGTGTCATTTGTAGTAGTGAATAGTGTTTGAATAGTGTCCGAATCTGGCATTTAACTTCTGGATTTTTGTTTTGGTAGCTACGGAGCTTGTTTTAACTTGAAATTTTTTTCCCCACTTCTAAGACGTTGAACTTGATAGGAAAAATAGCTAGAGCAATTGGTATGGTTTGAGTTAAGAGATTCAAAAAAATTTTGGACTGATTTTAAGTGAAACTTCAAAGGACCATAACTTTTGCTCTGGTTATCAGGTTTTTATCTTCTCCCACACGCATGAACTAACCCCTAAACGGAATCTCTGCCGGCACACTTTAGAGCAAACCACAGCCATTCACGGCCAAAAAAAGGGCCTGGAAAATCAAATTGTCGCTTGCGAAGTCGCCGTCCCGAACCAGATCGCCGCCGTCGCGAGCCATCTACGCGAACACAACCAGATCGGTGTTGCGAGCCACCTCCGCTGCGACGAAACCAGAGCCAGCAGATGTCTCGCGAGACCAGGCTGCCACGACGAACCACCACACGTTGACGAAGCCACGCGTTGCAGAACCACTGCGAATCAGATCGACGACGAGGGCACTTTCTGACGCGAAATCCCCATCACTGCGGCGCCGGCCACCACGCAGCCACCTACGACGAAAAAAGCTGCCTGGAGAAGACGCGAAACCAGACGCGAACACACCTACATTGCGAGAATCCTCCTCCTCCGTTCCAAACAGAACCGCAGGCCACCGTGACAGAAAACGATGTCGATGGTGCCAATGCGACAGCCACCACGGTACCTGCAAAAAACCAGACCAGACAGACCCCCGCGAAGCAACTGATGAGTCATTATTTTCTTCTATTCCACTAGCCTTTGTGCACCCATTAGACAGTTGATTAGTGCTTAATTGTTCATCATTAGAGTGTTTTTCATCTGTTGGGCTTTATTGGGCCACTGTTCCGAATTTGGACTAATTTCACATTATTTGGCCTAATTTTTGTTTTTAATTATTTTTAGGTATTTGGGTGAAGCAATTTTGGAGCTTGGACATTAATATTTAGTTGAAGAAACTTTCCACATCATTGCCACATCATTTCAATGTCATTTCCACGTCAGCAAAGTCAATGGGTCAACATTTGAGGCCCATAGTGGCATTTTTGTAATTCTGCGGCTTATAATGGCAGTTTTGTAATTCTGAGTGGCATGGGTGATATGACCACGAATTAGGTCTGCATGAGAAGAAGGCAGCCGCTCATTCATCTTCAACCTCTCTTCAAAACCTCCATTTTCGTTCTCCAAGCTTCCATGGACGTCCCCCTTGCGGTTTTTCACTTTTTTGGCTCATTTTTACCGTTTTTATGCATATTTGACAGCACCCATTGAGGGTTTTACGTTTGCAATTCGATTTCTTGGTTGGGCAGTTCGGTTTGTGGATTTTATTGACTTGTAACAATACCCATTCATGGGGTTTTCGCATTTATATATGATAACACTGTTTCGCATTCCATTTAAGCTTTGAAATCTCAATTTTTGCTCTTAAATTGCGTTTTCAGATTTGAAGGGTTCTTGGTTCTTGGTTCTGATTTTTGTGATTTCAGTTTTGAAGTGTTTAATTACTCATTTCCATGTCTAGCTAAATTCGTGTATTGACTCCTTGATGAAAAATGCAATGAAGCTTTGAGGTTGTGCTTGTTTTGTGAAATCTGCCATGTTTTTGTTCTGAATTCATGGAATGCATGTGGTGAATCTGTCAATGCTTAATTTACAGAGTAATTGCATGTGTTTTGTTTACGATACGTTCATGCTTAATGTATGTAGCTTGGCTGTCATGAATTTAAGGATGTGTGCATTGCTTAATTGCAAAATGAAGCTAGATTGTAATTTTCGCTTAGTGAATTATTATCTAGTGGATTGAGACAAGGCAGGGTTGGTGTTAATTTGGTGGCCTATGATAAGTGAAATTGCGTTTGAATCAGGGATGTCAATACGGTTTTAGTCACTGTAGCATTTAAATTAATCTATTGATTAGCATTCTGAATCTGTCTGCCAACCCCCATCCCCCTTGTGTTTTATTGTTGTGTTCATCTGGAAAATTGGCTTTGAATGAAAATATTGGTCGTTGGGAGACGACTTGGTTCACTTTCATGTACTGCATTTAATATGTTTTAATTTGGTGGGGTACGGCCTCTATCAAATTTGGCGCCGTTGCCGGGGACCAATCGTTTCGTTCAAAGTAAAATTTTCAGTGTGTTTGTGTTCTGTGTTTTGGTGTGTGTGTAGTTCAAGTGTGGTTGAGTTGGTATATGTTCATTGTGATGTTAATGTTGTGTTAAGTTCAATGTCTGTTTCCATTCCTGTGTGTTTCTGTTTAGTGTAGTGAATAGTGTCGCGGCGCGCATGAATAGTGTCATTTGTAGTAGTGAATAGTGTTTGAATAGTGTCCGAATCTGGCATTTAACTTCTGGATTTTTGTTTTGGTAGCTACGGAGCTTGTTTTAACTTGAAATTTTTTTCCCCACTTCTAAGACGTTGAACTTGATAGGAAAAATAGCTAGAGCAATTGGTATGGTTTGAGTTAAGAGATTCAAAAAAATTTTGGACTGATTTTAAGTGAAACTTCAAAGGACCATAACTTTTGCTCTGGTTATCAGGTTTTTATCTTCTCCCACACGCATGAACTAACCCCTAAACGGAATCTCTGCCGGCACACTTTAGAGCAAACCACAGCCATTCACGGCCAAAAAAAGGGCCTGGAAAATCAAATTGTCGCTTGCGAAGTCGCCGTCCCGAACCAGATCGCCGCCGTCGCGAGCCATCTACGCGAACACAACCAGATCGGTGTTGCGAGCCACCTCCGCTGCGACGAAACCAGAGCCAGCAGATGTCTCGCGAGACCAGGCTGCCACGACGAACCACCACACGTTGACGAAGCCACGCGTTGCAGAACCACTGCGAATCAGATCGACGACGAGGGCACTTTCTGACGCGAAATCCCCATCACTGCGGCGCCGGCCACCACGCAGCCACCTACGACGAAAAAAGCTGCCTGGAGAAGACGCGAAACCAGACGCGAACACACCTACATTGCGAGAATCCTCCTCCTCCGTTCCAAACAGAACCGCAGGCCACCGTGACAGAAAACGATGTCGATGGTGCCAATGCGACAGCCACCACGGTACCTGCAAAAAACCAGACCAGACAGACCCCCGCGAAGCAACTGATGAGTCATTATTTTCTTCTATTCCACTAGCCTTTGTGCACCCATTAGACAGTTGATTAGTGCTTAATTGTTCATCATTAGAGTGTTTTTCATCTGTTGGGCTTTATTGGGCCACTGTTCCGAATTTGGACTAATTTCACATTATTTGGCCTAATTTTTGTTTTTAATTATTTTTAGGTATTTGGGTGAAGCAATTTTGGAGCTTGGACATTAATATTTAGTTGAAGAAACTTTCCACATCATTGCCACATCATTTCAATGTCATTTCCACGTCAGCAAAGTCAATGGGTCAACATTTGAGGCCCATAGTGGCATTTTTGTAATTCTGCGGCTTATAATGGCAGTTTTGTAATTCTGAGTGGCATGGGTGATATGACCACGAATTAGGTCTGCATGAGAAGAAGGCAGCCGCTCATTCATCTTCAACCTCTCTTCAAAACCTCCATTTTCGTTCTCCAAGCTTCCATGGACGTCCCCCTGGCGGTTTTTCACTTTTTTGGCTCATTTTTACCGTTTTTATGCATATTTGACAGCACCCATTGAGGGTTTTACGTTTGCAATTCGATTTCTTGGTTGGGCAGTTCGGTTTGTGGATTTTATTGACTTGTAACAATACCCATTCATGGGGTTTTCGCATTTATATATGATAACACTGTTTCGCATTCCATTTAAGCTTTGAAATCTCAATTTTTGCTCTTAAATTGCGTTTTCAGATTTGAAGGGTTCTTGGTTCTTGGTTCTGATTTTTGTGATTTCAGTTTTGAAGTGTTTAATTACTCATTTCCATGTCTAGCTAAATTCGTGTATTGACTCCTTGATGAAAAATGCAATGAAGCTTTGAGGTTGTGCTTGTTTTGTGAAATCTGCCATGTTTTTGTTCTGAATTCATGGAATGCATGTGGTGAATCTGTCAATGCTTAATTTACAGAGTAATTGCATGTGTTTTGTTTACGATACGTTCATGCTTAATGTATGTAGCTTGGCTGTCATGAATTTAAGGATGTGTGCATTGCTTAATTGCAAAATGAAGCTAGATTGTAATTTTCGCTTAGTGAATTATTATCTAGTGGATTGAGACAAGGCAGGGTTGGTGTTAATTTGGTGGCCTATGATAAGTGAAATTGCGTTTGAATCAGGGATGTCAATACGGTTTTAGTCACTGTAGCATTTAAATTAATCTATTGATTAGCATTCTGAATCTGTCTGCCAACCCCCCTCCCCCCTGTGTTTTATTGTTGTGTTCATCTGGAAAATTGGCTTTGAATGAAAATATTGGTCGTTGGGAGACGACTTGGTTCACTTTCATGTACTGCATTTAATATGTTTTAATTTGGTGGGGTACGGCCTCTATCAAATTTGGCGCCGTTGCCGGGGACCAATCGTTTCGTTCAAAGTAAAATTTTCAGTGTGTTTGTGTTCTGTGTTTTGGTGTGTGTGTAGTTCAAGTGTGGTTGAGTTGGTATATGTTCATTGTGATGTTAATGTTGTGTTAAGTTCAATGTCTGTTTCCATTCCTGTGTGTTTCTGTTTAGTGTAGTGAATAGTGTCGCGGCGCGCATGAATAGTGTCATTTGTAGTAGTGAATAGTGTTTGAATAGTGTCCGAATCTGGCATTTAACTTCTGGATTTTTGTTTTGGTAGCTACGGAGCTTGTTTTAACTTGAAATTTTTTTCCCCACTTCTAAGACGTTGAACTTGATAGGAAAAATAGCTAGAGCAATTGGTATGGTTTGAGTTAAGAGATTCAAAAAAATTTTGGACTGATTTTAAGTGAAACTTCAAAGGACCATAACTTTTGCTCTGGTTATCAGGTTTTTATCTTCTCCCACACGCATGAACTAACCCCTAAACGGAATCTCTGCCGGCACACTTTAGAGCAAACCACAGCCATTCACGGCCAAAAAAAGGGCCTGGAAAATCAAATTGTCGCTTACGAAGCCGCCGTCCCGAACCAGATCGCCGCCGTCGCGAGCCATCTACGCGAACACAACCAGATCGGTGTTGCGAGCCACCTCCGCTGCGACGAAACCAGAGCCAGCAGATGTCTCGCGAGACCAGGCTGCCACGACGAACCACCACACGTTGACGAAGCCACGCGTCGCAGAACCACTGCGAATCAGATCGACGACGAGGGCACTTTCTGACGCGAAATCCCCATCACTGCGGCGCCGGCCACCACGCAGCCACCTGCGACGAAAAAAGCTGCCTGGAGAAGACGCGAAACCAGACGCGAACACACCTACATTGCGAGAATCCTCCTCCTCCGTTCCAAACAGAACCGCAGGCCACCGTGACAGAAAACGATGTCGATGGTGCCAATGCGACAGCCACCACGGTACCTGCAAAAAACCAGACCAGACAGACCCCCGCGAAGCAACTGATGAGTCATTATTTTCTTCTATTCCACTAGCCTTTGTGCACCCATTAGACAGTTGATTAGTGCTTAATTGTTCATCATTAGAGTGTTTTTCATCTGTTGGGCTTTATTGGGCCACTGTTCCGAATTTGGACTAATTTCACATTATTTGGCCTAATTTTTGTTTTTAATTATTTTTAGGTATTTGGGTGAAGCAATTTTGGAGCTTGGACATTAATATTTAGTTGAAGAAACTTTCCACATCATTGCCACATCATTTCAATGTCATTTCCACGTCAGCAAAGTCAATGGGTCAACATTTGAGGCCCATAGTGGCATTTTTGTAATTCTGCGGCTTATAATGGCAGTTTTGTAATTCTGAGTGGCATAGGTGATATGACCACGAATTAGGTCTGCATGAGAAGAAGGCAGCCGCTCATTCATCTTCAACCTCTCTTCAAAACCTCCATTTTCGTTCTCCAAGCTTCCATGGACGTCCCCCTTGCGGTTTTTCACTTTTTTGGCTCATTTTTACCGTTTTTATGCATATTTGACAGCACCCATTGAGGGTTTTACGTTTGCAATTCGTTTTCTTGGTTGGGCAGTTCGGTTTGTGGATTTTATTGACTTGTAACAATACCCATTCATGGGGTTTTCGCATTTATATATGATAACACTGTTTCGCATTCCATTTAAGCTTTGAAATCTCAATTTTTGCTCTTCAATTGCGTTTTCAGATTTGAAGGGTTCTTGGTTCTTGGTTCTTGGTTCTGATTTTTGTGATTTCAGTTTTGAAGTGTTTAATTACTCATTTCCATGTCTAGCTAAATTCGTGTATTGACTCCTTGATGAAAAATGCAATGAAGCTTTGAGGTTGTGCTTGTTTTGTGAAATCTGCCATGTTTTTGTTCTGAATTCGTGGAATGCATGTGGTGAATCTGTCAATGCTTAATTTACAGAGTAATTGCATGTGTTTTGTTTACGATACGTTCATGCTTAATGTATGTAACTTGGCTGTCATGAATTTAAGGATGTGTGCATTGCTTAATTGCAAAATGAAGCTAGATTGTAATTTTCGCTTAGTGAATTATTATCTAGTGGATTGAGACAAGGCAGGGTTGGTGTTAATTTGGTGGCCTATGATAAGTGAAATTGCGTTTGAATCAGGGATGTCAATACGGTTTTAGTCACTGTAGCATTTAAATTAATCTATTGATTAGCATTCTGAATCTGTCTGCCAACCCCCCTCCCCCCTGTGTTTTATTGTTGTGTTCATCTGGAAAATTGGCTTTGAATGAAAATATTGGTCATTGGGAGACGACTTGGTTCACTTTCATGTACTGCATTTAATATGTTTTAATTTGGTGGGGTACGACCTCTATCAAATTTGGCGCCGTTGCCGGGGACCAATCATTTCGTTCAAAGTAAAATTTTCTGTGTGTTTGTGTTCTGTGTTTTGGTGTGTGTGTAGTTCAAGTGTGGTTGAGTTGGTATATGTTCATTGTGATGTTAATGTTGTGTTAAGTTCAGTGTCTCTTTCCATTCCTGTGTGTTTCTGTTTAGTGTAGTGAATAGTGTCGCGGCGCGCATGAATAGTGTCATTTGTAGTAGTGAATAGTGTTTGAATAGTGTCCGAATCTGGCATTTAACTTCTGGATTTTTGTTTTGGTAGCTACGGAGCTTGTTTTAACTTGAAATTTTTTTCCCCACTTCTAAGACGTTGAACTTGATAGGAAAAATAGCTAGAGCAATTGGTATGGTCTGAGTTAAGAGATTCAAAAAAAATTTGGACTGATTTTAAGTGAAACTTCAAAGGACCATAACTTTTGCTCTGGTTATCAGGTTTTTATCTTCTCCCACGCGCATGAACTAACCCCTAAACGGAATCTCTGCCGGCACACTTTAGAGCAAACCAGAGCCATTGACGGCCAAAAAAAGGGCCTGGAAAATCAAATTGCCGCTTGCGAAGCCGCCGTCCCGAACCAGATCGCCGCCGTCGCGAGCCACCTACGCGAACACAACCAGATCGGTGTTGCGAGCCACCTCCGCTGCGATGAAACCAGAGCCAGCAAATGTCTCGTGAAACTAGGCTGCCACGACGAACCACCACACGTTGACGAAGCCACGCGTTGCAGAACCACTGCGAATCAGATCGACGACGAGGGCACTTTCTGACGCGAAATCCCCATCACTGTGGCGCCGACCACCACGCAGCCACCTGCGACGAAAAAAGCTGCCTGGAGAAGACCCGAAACCATACGCGAACACACCTACATTGCGAGAATCCTCCACCTCCGTTCCAAACAGAACCGCAGGCCACCGTGACAGAAATCGATGTCGATTGCGCCAATGCGACAGCCACCAGGGTACCTGCAAAAAACCAGACCAGACAGACCCCCGCGAAGCAACTGATGAGTCATTATTTTCTTCTATTCCACTAGCCTTTGTGCACCCATTAGACAGTTGATTAGGGCTTAATTGTTCATCATTAGAGTGTTTTTCATCTGTTGGGCTTTATTGGGCCACTGTTCCGAATTTGGACTAATTTCACATTATTTGGCCTAATTTTTGTTTTTAATTATTTTTAGGTATTTGGGTGAAGCAATTTTGTAGCTTGGACATTAATATTTAGTTGAAGAAACTTTCCACATCATTGCCACATCATTTCCATGTCATTTCCACGTCAGCAAAGTCAATGGGTCAACATTTGAGGCCCATAGTGGCATTTTTGTAATTCTGCGGCTTATAATGGCAGTTTTGTAATTCTGAGTGGCATGGGTGATATGACCACGAATTAGGTCTGCATGAGAAGAAGGCAGCCGCTCATTCATCTTCAACCTCTCTTCAAAACCTCCATTTTCGTTCTCCAAGCTTCCATGGACGTCCCCCTTGCGGTTTTCCACGTTTTTGGCTCATTTTTACCGTTTTTATGCATATTTGACAGCACCCATTGAGGGTTTTACGTTTGGAATTCGTTTTCTTGGTTGGGCAGTTCGGTTTGTGGATTTTATTGACTTGGAACAATACCCATTCATGGGGTTTTCACATTTATATATGATAACACTGTTTTGCATTCCATTTAAGCTTTGAAATCTCAATTTTTGCTCTTAAATTGCGTTTTCAGATTTGAAGGGTTCTTGGTTCTTGGTTCTTGGTTCTGATTTTTGTGATTTTAGTTTTGAAGTGTTTAATTACTCATTTCCATGTCTAGCTAAATTCGTGTATTGACTCCTTGATGAAAAATGCAATGAAGCTTTGAGGTTGTGCTTGTTTTGTGAAATCTGCCATGTTTTTGTTCTGAATTCGTGGAATGCATGTGGTGAATCTGTCAATGCTTAATTTACAGAGTAATTGCATGTGTTTTGTTTAAGATACGTTCATGCTTAATGTATGTAGCTTGGCTGTCACGAATTTAAGGATGTGTGCATTGCTTAATTGCATAATGAAGCTAGATTGTAATTTTGGCTTAGTGAATTATTATCTAGTGGATTGAGACAAGGCAGGGTTGGTGTTAATTTGGTGGCCTATGATAGGTGAAATTGCGTTTGAATCAGGGATGTCAATACGGTTTTAGTCACTGTAGCATTTAAATTAATCTATTGATTAGCATTCTGAATCTGTCTGCCAACCCCCCTCCCCCCAGTGTTTTATTGTTGTGTTCATCTGGAAAATTGGCTTTGAATGAAAATATTGGTCGTTGGGAGACGACTTGGTTCACTTTCATGTACTGCATTTAATATGTTTTAATTTTTGTGGGGTATGGCGTCTGTCAAATTTGGCGCCGTTGCCGGGGACCAATCGTTTCGTTCAAAGTAAAATTTTCAGTGTGTTTGTGTTCTGTGTTTTGGTGTGTGTAGTTCAAGGGTGGTTGAGTTGGTATATGTTCATTGTGATGTTAATGTTGTGTTAAGTTCAGTGTCTGTTTCCATTCTTGTGTGTTTCTGTTTAGTGTAGTGAATAGTGTCGCGGCGCGCATGAATAGTTTCATTTGTAGTAGTGAATAGTGTTTGAATAGTGTCCGAATCTGGCATTTAACTTCTGGATTTTTGTTTTGGTAGCTACGGAGCTTCTTTTAACTTGAAATTTTTTTCCCCACTTCTAAGACGTTGAACTTGATAGGAAAAATAGCTAGAGCAATTGGTATGGTCTGAGTTAAGAGATTCAAAAAAATTTTGGACTGATTTTAAGTGAAACTTCAAAGGACCATAACTTTTGCTCTGGTTATCAGGTTTTTATCTTCTCCCATGCGCATGAACTAACCCCTAAACGGAATCTCTGCCGGCACACTTTAGAGCAAACCACAGCCATTGACGGCCAAAAAAAGGGCCTGGAAAATCAAATTGCCGCTTGCGAAGCCGCCGTCCCGAACCAGATCGCCGCCGTCGCGAGCCACCTACGCGAACACAACCAGATCGGTGTTGCGAGCCACCTCCGCTGCGACGAAACCAGAGCCAGCAGATGACTCGCGAAACCAGGCTGCCACGACGAACCATCACACGTTGACGAAGCCATGCGTTGCAGAACCACTGCGAATCAGATCGACGACGAGGGCACTTTCTGACGCGAAATCCCCATCACTGCGGCACCGGCCACCACGCAACCACCTGCGACGAAAAAAGCTGCCTGGAGAAGACGCGAAACCAGACGCGAACACATCTACATTGCGAGAATCCTCCACCTCCGTTCCAAACAGAACCGCAGGCCACCGTGACAGAAATCGATGTCGATTGCGCCAATGCGAAAGCCACCACGGTACCTGCAAAAAACCAGACCAGACAGACCCCCGCGAAGCAACTGATGAGTCATTATTTTCTTCTATTCCACTAGCCTTTGTGCACCCATTAGACAATTGATTAGTGCTTAATTGTTCATCATTAGAGTGTTTTTCATCTGTTGGGCTTTATTGGGCCACTGTTCCGAATTTGGACTAATTTCACATTATTTGGCCTAATTTTTGTTTTTAATTATTTTTAGGTATTTGGGTGAAGCAATTTTGGATCTTGGACATTAATATTTAGTTGAAGAAACTTTCCACATCATTGCCACATCATTTCCATGTCATTTCCACGTCAGCAAAGTCAATGGGTCAACATTTGAGGCCCATAGTGGCATTTTTGTAATTCTGCGGCTTATAATGGCAGTTTTGTAATTCTGAGTGGCATGGGTGATATGACCACGAATTAGGTCTGCATGAGAAGAAGGCAGCCGCTCATTCATCTTCAACCTCTCTTCAAAACCTCCATTTTCGTTCTCCAAGCTTCCATGGACGTCCCCCTTGCGGTTTTCCACGTTTTTGGCTAATTTTTACCGTTTTTATGCATATTTGACAGCACCCATTGAGGGTTTTACGTTTGGAATTCGTTTTCTTGGTTGGGCAGTTCGGTTTGTGGATTTTATTGACTTGGAACAATACCCATTCATGGGGTTTTCACATTTATATATGATAACACTGTTTTGCATTCCATTTAAGCTTTGAAATCTCAATTTTTGCTCTTAAATTGCGTTTTCAGATTTGAAGGGTTCTTGGTTCTTGGTTCTTGGTTCTGATTTTTGTGATTTTAGTTTTGAAGTGTTTAATTACTCATTTCCATGTCTGGCTAAATTCGTGTATTGACTCCTTGATGAAAAATGCAATGAAGCTTTGAGGTTGTGCTTGTTTTGTGAAATCTGCCATGTTTTTGTTCTGAATTCGTGGAATGCATGTGGTGAATCTGTCAATGCTTAATTTACAGAGTAATTGCATGTGTTTTGTTTAAGATACGTTCATGCTTAATGTATGTAGCTTGGCTGTCACGAATTTAAGGATGTGTGCATTGCTTAATTGCATAATGAAGCTAGATTGTAATTTTCGCTTAGTGAATTATTATCTAGTGGATTGAGACAAGGCAGGGTTGGTGTTAATTTGGTGGCCTATGATAAGTGAAATTGCGTTTGAATCAGGGATGTCAATACGGTTTTAGTCACTGTAGCATTTAAATTAATCTATTGATTAGGATTCTGAATCTGTCTGCCAACCCCCCTCCCCCCTGTGTTTTATTGTTGTGTTCATCTGGAAAATTGGCTTTGAATGAAAATATTGGTCGTTGGGAGACGACTTGGTTCACTTTCATGTACTGCATTTAATATGTTTTAATTTTTGTGGGGTACGGCCTCTGTCAAATTTGGCGCCGTTGCCGGGGACCAATCGTTTCGTTCAAAGTAAAATTTTCAGTGTGTTTGTGTTCTGTGTTTTGGTGTGTGTAGTTCAAGTGTGGTTGAGTTGGTATATGTTCATTGTGATGTTAATGTTGTGTTAAGTTCAGTGTCTGTTTCCATTCTTGTGTGTTTCTGTTTAGTGTAGTGAATAGTGTCGCGGCGCGCATGAATAGTTTCATTTGTAGTAGTGAATAGTGTTTGAATAGTGTCCGAATCTGGCATTTAACTTCTGGATTTTTGTTTTGGTAGCTACGGAGCTTCTTTTAACTTGAAATTTTTTTTCCCCACTTCTAAGACGTTGAACTTGATAGGAAAAATAGCTAGAGCAATTGGTATGGTCTGAGTTAAGAGATTCAAACAAATTTTGGACTGATTTTAAGTGAAACTTCAAAGGACCATAACTTTTGCTCTGGTTATCAGGTTTTTATCTTCTCCCACGCGCATGAACTAACCCCAAAACGGAATCTCTGACGGCACACTTTAGAGCAAACCACAGCCATTGACGGCCAAAAAAAGGGCCTGGAAAATCAAATTGCCGCTTGCGAAGCCGCCGTCGCAAGCCACCTACGCGAACACAACTAGATCGGTGTTGCGAGCCACCTCCGCTGCGACGAAACCAGAGTCAGCAGATGTCTCGCGAAACCAGGCTGCCACGACGAACCACCACACGTTGACGAAGCCACGCGTTGCAGAACCACTGCGAATCAGATCGACGACGAGGGCACTTTCTGACGCGAAATCCCCATCACTGCGGCGCCGGCCACCACGCAGCCACCTGCGACGAAAAAAGCTGCCTAGAGAAGACGCGAAACCAGACGCGAACACACCTACATTGCGAGAACACTCCACCTCCGTTCCAAACAGAACCGCAGGCCACCGTGACAGAAATCGATGTCGATTGCGCCAATGCGACAGCCACCACGGTACCTGCAAAAAACCAGACCAGACAGACCCCCGCGAAGCAACTGATGAGTCATTATTTTCTTCTATTCCACTAGCCTTTGTGCACCCATTAGACAGTTGATTAGTGCTTAATTGTTCATCATTAGAGTGTTTTTCATCTGTTGGGCTTTATTGAGCCACTGTTTCGAATTTGGACTAATTTCACATTATTTGGCCTAATTTTTGTTTTTAATTATTTTTAGGTATTTGGGTGAAGCAATTTTGGAGCTTGGACATTAATATTTAGTTGAAGAAACTTTCCACATCATTGCCACATCATTTCCATGTCAATTCCACGTCAGCAAAGTCAATGGGTCAACATTTGAGGCCCATAGTGGCATTTTTGTAATTCTGCGGCTTATAATGGCAGTTTTGTAATTCTGAGTGGCATGGGTGATATGACCACGAATTAGGTCTGCATGAGAAGAAGGCAGCCGCTCATTCATCTTCAACCTCTCTCCAAAACCTCCATTTTCGTTCTCCAAGCTTCCATGGACGTCCCCCTTGCGGTTTTTCACGTTTTTGGCTCATTTTTACCGTTTTTATGCATATTTGACAGCACCCATTGAGGGTTTTACGTTTGGAATTCGTTTTCTTGGTTGGGCAGTTCGGTTTGTGGATTTTATTGACTTGGAACAATACCCATTCATGGGGTTTTCGCATTTATATATGATAACACTGTTTTGCATTCCATTTAAGCTTTGAAATCTCAATTTTTGCTCTTAAATTGCGTTTTCAGATTTGAAGGGTTCTTGGTTCTTGGTTCTTGGTTCTGATTTTTGTGATTTCAGTTTTGAAGTGTTTAATTACTCATTTCCATGTCTAGCTAAATTCGTGTATTGACTCCTTGATGAAAAATGCAATGAAGCTTTGAGGTTGTGCTTGTTTTGTGAAATCTGCCATGTTTTTGTTCTGAATTCGTGGAATGCATGTGGTGAATCTGTCAATGCTTAATTTACAGAGTAATTGCATGTGTTTTGTTTAAGATACGTTCATGCTTAATGTATGTAGCTTGGCTGTGACGAATTTAAGGATGTGTGCATTGCTTAATTGCATAATGAAGCTAGATTGTAATTTTCGCTTAGTGAATTATTATCTAGTGGATTGAGACAAGGCAGGGTTGGTGTTAATTCGGTGGCCTATGATAAGTGAAATTGCGTTTGAATCAGGGATGTCAATACGGTTTTAGTCACTGTAGCATTTAAATTAATCTATTGATTAGCATTCTGAATCTGTCTGCCAACCCCCCTCCCCCCTGTGTTTTATTGTTGTGTTCATCTGGAAAATTGGCTTTGAATGAAAATATTGGTCGTTGGGAGACGACTTGGTTCACTTTCATGTACTGCATTTAATATGTTTTAATTTGGTGGGGTACGGCCTCTATCAAATTTGGCGCCGTTGCCGGGGACCAATCGTTTCGTTCAAAGTAAAATTTTCAGTGTGTTTGTGTTCTGTGTTTTGGTGTGTGTGTAGTTCAAGTATGGTTGAGTTGGTATATGTTCATTGTGATGTTAATGTTGTGTTAAGTTCAGTGTCTGTTTCCATTCCTGTGTGTTTCTGTTTAGTGTAGTGAATAGTGTCACGGCGCGCATGAATAGTGTCATTTGTAGTAGTGAATAGTGTTTGAATAGTGTCCGAATCTGGCATTTAACTTCTGGATTTTTGTTTTGGTAGCTACGGAGCTTGTTTTAACTTGAAATTTTTTTTCCCCACTTCTAAGACGTTGAACTTGATAGGAAAAATAGCTAGAGCAATTGGTATGGTTTGAGTTAAGAGATTCAAAAAAATTTTGGACTGATTTTAAGTGAAACTTCAAAGGACCATAACTTTTTCTCTGGTTATCAGGTTTTTATCTTCTCCCACGCGCATGAACTAACCCCTAAACGGAATCTCTGCCGGCACACTTTAGAGCAAACCACAGCCCTTGACGGCCAAAAAAAGGGCCTGGAAAATCAAATTGCCGCTTGCGAAGCCGTCGTCCCGAACCAGATCGCCGCCGTCGCGAGCCACCTATGCGAACACAACAAGATCGGTGTTGCGAGCCACCTCCGCTGCGACGAAACCAGAGCCAACCGATGTCTCGTGAAACCAGGCTGCCACGACGAACCACCACACGTTGACGAAGCCACGCGTTGCAGAACCACTGCGAATCAGATCGACGACGAGGGCACTTTCTGACGCGAAATCCCCATCACTGCGGCGCCGGCCACCACGCAGCCACCTGCGACGAAAAAAGCTGCCTGGAGAAGACGCGAAACCAGACGCGAACACACCTACATTGCGAGAATCCTCCACCTCCGTTCCAAATAGAACCGCTGGCCACCGTGACAGAAATCGATGTCGATTGCGCCAATG
This sequence comes from Vigna unguiculata, assembly GCF_037176805.1. NCBI lineage: Eukaryota > Viridiplantae > Streptophyta > Magnoliopsida > Fabales > Fabaceae > Vigna > Vigna unguiculata. The sequence continues at coordinate 35,923,904 of NC_140792.1, read as the reverse complement.
CGACAGCCACCACGGTACCTGCAAAAAACCAGACCAGACAGACCCCCGCGAAGCAACTGATGAGTCATTATTTTCTTCTATTCCACTAGCCTATGTGCACCCATTAGACAGTTGATTAGTGCTTAATTGTTCATCATTAGAGTGTTTTTCATCTGTTGGGCTTTATTGGGCCACTATTCCGAATTTGGACTAATTTCACATTATTTGGCCTAATTTTTGTTTTTAATTATTTTTATTTATTTGGGTGAAGCAATTTTGGAGCTTGGACATTAATATTTAGTTGAAGAAACTTTCCACATCATTGCCACATCATTTCCCTGTCATTTCCACGTCAGCAAAGTCAATGGGTCAACATTTGAGGCCCATAGTGGCATTTTTGTAATTCTGCGGCTTATAATGGCAGTTTTGTAATTCTGAGTGGCATGGGTGATATGACCACGAATTAGGTCTGCATGAGAAGAAGGCAACCGCTCATTCATCTTCAACCTCTCTTCAAAACCTCCATTTTCGTTCTCCAAGCTTCCATGGACGTCCCCCTTGCGGTTTTTCACGTTTTTGGCTCATTTTTACCGTTTTTATGCATATTTGACAGCACCCATTGAGGGTTTTACGTTTGGAATTCGTTTTCTTGGTTGGGCAGTTCGGTTTGTGGATTTTATTGACTTGGAACAATACCCATTCATGGGGTTTTCGCATTTATATATGATAACACTGTTTTGCATTCCATTTAAGCTTTGAAATCTCAATTTTTGCTCTTAAATTGCGTTTTCAGATTTGAAGGGTTCTTGGTTCTTGGTTCTTGGTTCTGATTTTTGTGATTTCAGTTTTGAAGTGTTTAATTACTCATTTCCATTTCTAGCTAAATTCGTGTATTGACTCCTTGATGAAAAATGCAATGAAGCTTTGAGGTTGTGTTTGTTTTGTGAAATCTGCCATGTTTTTGTTCTGAATTCGTGGAATGCATGTGGTGAATCTGTCAATGCTTAATTTACAGAGTAATTGCATGTGTTTTGTTTAAGATACGTTCATGCTTAATGTATGTAGCTTGGCTGTCACGAATTTAAGGATGTGTGCATTGCTTAATTGCATAATGAAGCTAGATTGTAATTTTCGCTTAGTGAATTATTATCTAGTGGATTGAGACAAGGCAGGGTTGGTGTTAATTTGGTGGCCTATGATAAGTGAAATTGCGTTTGAATCAGGGATGTCAATACAGTTTTAGTCACTGTAGCATTTAAGTTAATCTATTGATTAGCATTCTGAATCTGTCTGCCAACCCCCCTCCCCCCTGTGTTTTATTGTTATGTTCATCTGGAAAATTGGCTTTGAATGAAAATATTGGTCTTTGGGAGACGACTTGGTTCACTTTCATGTACTGCATTTAATATGTTTTAATTTGGTGGGGTACGGCCTCTATCAAATTTGGCGCCGTTGCCGGGAACCAATCGTTTCGTTTAAAGTAAAATTTTCAGTGTGTTTGTGTTCTGTGTTTTGGTGTGTGTGTAGTTCAAGTGTGGTTGAGTTGGTATATGTTCATTGTGATGTTAATGTTGTGTTAAGTTCAGTGTCTGTTTCCATTCCTGTGTGTTTCTGTTTAGTGTAGTGAATAGTGTCGCAGCGCGCATGAATAGTGTCATTTGTAGTAGTGAATAGTGTTTGAATAGTGTCCGAATCTGGCATTTAACTTCTGGATTTTTGTTTTGGTAGCTACGGAGCTTGTTTTAACTTGAAATTTTTTTCCCCACTTCTAAGACGTTGAACTTGATAGGAAAAATAGCTAGAGCAATTGGTATGGTCTGAGTTAAGAGATTCAAAAAAATTTTGGACTGATTTTAAGTGAAACTTCAAAGGACCATAACTTTTGCTCTGGTTATCAGGTTTTTATCTTCTCCCACGCGCATGAACTAACCCCTAAACGGAATCTCTGTCGGCACACTTTAGAGCAAACCACAGCCATTGACGGCCAAAAAAAGGGCCTGGAAAATCAAATTGCCGCTTGCGAAGCCGCCGTCCCGAACCAGATCGCCGCCGTCGCGAGCCACCTACGCGAACACAACCAGATCGGTGTTGCGAGCCACCTCTGCTGTGACGAAACCAGAGCCAGCAGATGTCTCGCGAAACCAGGCTGCCACGACGAACCACCACACGTTGACGAAGCCACGCGTTACAGAACCACTGCGAATCAGATCGACGACGAGGGCACTTTCTGACGCGAAATCCCCATCACTGCGGCGCCGGCCACCACGCAGCCACCTGCGACGAAAAAAGCTGCCTGGAGAAGACGCGAAACCAGACGCGAACACACCTACATTGCGAGAACACTCCACCTCCGTTCCAAACAGAACCGCAGGCCACCGTGACAGAAATCGATGTCGATTGCGCCAATGCGACAGCCACCACGGTACCTGCAAAAAACCAGACCAGACAGACCCCCGCGAAGCAACTGATGAGTCATTATTTTCTTCTATTCCACTAGCCTTTGTGCACCCATTAGACAGTTGATTAGTGCTTAATTGTTCATCATTAGAGTGTTTTTCATCTGTTGGGCTTTATTGAGCCACTGTTTCGAATTTGGACTAATTTCACATTATTTGGCCTAATTTTTGTTTTTAATTATTTTTAGGTATTTGGGTGAAGCAATTTTGGAGCTTGGACATTAATATTTAGTTGAAGAAACTTTCCACATCATTGCCACATCATTTCCATGTCAATTCCACGTCAGCAAAGTCAATGGGTCAACATTTGAGGCCCATAGTGGCATTTTTGTAATTCTGCGGCTTATAATGGCAGTTTTGTAATTCTGAGTGGCATGGGTGATATGACCACGAATTAGGTCTGCATGAGAAGAAGGCAGCCGCTCATTCATCTTCAACCTCTCTCCAAAACCTCCATTTTCGTTCTCCAAGCTTCCATGGACGTCCCCCTTGCGGTTTTTCACGTTTTTGGCTCATTTTTACCGTTTTTATGCATATTTGACAGCACCCATTGAGGGTTTTACGTTTGGAATTCGTTTTCTTGGTTGGGCAGTTCGGTTTGTGGATTTTATTGACTTGGAACAATACCCATTCATGGGGTTTTCGCATTTATATATGATAACACTGTTTTGCATTCCATTTAAGCTTTGAAATCTCAATTTTTGCTCTTAAATTGCGTTTTCAGATTTGAAGGGTTCTTGGTTCTTGGTTCTTGGTTCTGATTTTTGTGATTTCAGTTTTGAAGTGTTTAATTACTCATTTCCATGTCTAGCTAAATTCGTGTATTGACTCCTTGATGAAAAATGCAATGAAGCTTTGAGGTTGTGCTTGTTTTGTGAAATCTGCCATGTTTTTGTTCTGAATTCGTGGAATGCATGTGGTGAATCTGTCAATGCTTAATTTACAGAGTAATTGCATGTGTTTTGTTTAAGATACGTTCATGCTTAATGTATGTAGCTTGGCTGTGACGAATTTAAGGATGTGTGCATTGCTTAATTGCATAATGAAGCTAGATTGTAATTTTCGCTTAGTGAATTATTATCTAGTGGATTGAGACAAGGCAGGGTTGGTGTTAATTCGGTGGCCTATGATAAGTGAAATTGCGTTTGAATCAGGGATGTCAATACGGTTTTAGTCACTGTAGCATTTAAATTAATCTATTGATTAGCATTCTGAATCTGTCTGCCAACCCCCCTCCCCCCTGTGTTTTATTGTTGTGTTCATCTGGAAAATTGGCTTTGAATGAAAATATTGGTCGTTGGGAGACGACTTGGTTCACTTTCATGTACTGCATTTAATATGTTTTAATTTGGTGGGGTACGGCCTCTATCAAATTTGGCGCCGTTGCCGGGGACCAATCGTTTCGTTCAAAGTAAAATTTTCAGTGTGTTTGTGTTCTGTGTTTTGGTGTGTGTGTAGTTCAAGTATGGTTGAGTTGGTATATGTTCATTGTGATGTTAATGTTGTGTTAAGTTCAGTGTCTGTTTCCATTCCTGTGTGTTTCTGTTTAGTGTAGTGAATAGTGTCACGGCGCGCATGAATAGTGTCATTTGTAGTAGTGAATAGTGTTTGAATAGTGTCCGAATCTGGCATTTAACTTCTGGATTTTTGTTTTGGTAGCTACGGAGCTTGTTTTAACTTGAAATTTTTTTTCCCCACTTCTAAGACGTTGAACTTGATAGGAAAAATAGCTAGAGCAATTGGTATGGTTTGAGTTAAGAGATTCAAAAAAATTTTGGACTGATTTTAAGTGAAACTTCAAAGGACCATAACTTTTTCTCTGGTTATCAGGTTTTTATCTTCTCCCACGCGCATGAACTAACCCCTAAACGGAATCTCTGCCGGCACACTTTAGAGCAAACCACAGCCATTGACGGCCAAAAAAAGGGCCTGGAAAATCAAATTGCCGCTTGCGAAGCCGTCGTCCCGAACCAGATCGCCGCCGTCGCGAGCCACCTATGCGAACACAACAAGATCGGTGTTGCGAGCCACCTCCGCTGCGACGAAACCAGAGCCAACCGATGTCTCGTGAAACCAGGCTGCCACGACGAACCACCACACGTTGACGAAGCCACGCGTTGCAGAACCACTGCGAATCAGATCGACGACGAGGGCACTTTCTGACGCGAAATCCCCATCACTGCGGCGCCGGCCACCACGCAGCCACCTGCGACGAAAAAAGCTGCCTGGAGAAGACGCGAAACCAGACGCGAACACACCTACATTGCGAGAATCCTCCACCTCCGTTCCAAATAGAACCGCTGGCCACCGTGACAGAAATCGATGTCGATTGCGCCAATGCGACAGCCACCACGGTACCTGCAAAAAACCAGACCAGACAGACCCCCGCGAAGCAACTGATGAGTCATTATTTTCTTCTATTCCACTAGCCTATGTGCACCCATTAGACAGTTGATTAGTGCTTAATTGTTCATCATTAGAGTGTTTTTCATCTGTTGGGCTTTATTGGGCCACTATTCCGAATTTGGACTAATTTCACATTATTTGGCCTAATTTTTGTTTTTAATTATTTTTATTTATTTGGGTGAAGCAATTTTGGAGCTTGGACATTAATATTTAGTTGAAGAAACTTTCCACATCATTGCCACATCATTTCCCTGTCATTTCCACGTCAGCAAAGTCAATGGGTCAACATTTGAGGCCCATAGTGGCATTTTTGTAATTCTGCGGCTTATAATGGCAGTTTTGTAATTCTGTGTGGCATGGATGATATGACCACGAATTAGGTCTGCATGAGAAGAAGGCAGCCGCTCATTCATCTTCAACCTCTCTTCAAAACCTCCATTTTCGTTCTCCAAGCTTCCATGGACGTCCGCCTTGCGGTTTTTCACGTTTTTGGCTCATTTTTACCGTTTTTATGCATATTTGACAGCACCCATTGAGGGTTTTACGTTTGGAATTCGTTTTCTTGGTTGGGCAGTTCGGTTTGTGGATTTTATTGACTTGGAACAATACCCATTCATGGGGTTTTCGCATTTATATATGATAACACTGTTTTGCATTCCATTTAAGCTTTGAAATCTCAATTTTTGCTCTTAAATTGCGTTTTCAGATTTGAAGGGTTCTTGGTTCTTGGTTCTTGGTTCTGATTTTTGTGATTTCAGTTTTGAAGTGTTTAATTACTCATTTCCATTTCTAGCTAAATTCGTGTATTGACTCCTTGATGAAAAATGCAATGAAGCTTTGAGGTTGTGTTTGTTTTGTGAAATCTGCCATGTTTTTGTTCTGAATTCGTGGAATGCATGTGGTGAATCTGTCAATGCTTAATTTACAGAGTAATTGCATGTGTTTTGTTTAAGATACGTTCATGCTTAATGTATGTAGCTTGGCTGTCACGAATTTAAGGATGTGTGCATTGCTTAATTGCATAATGAAGCTAGATTGTAATTTTCGCTTAGTGAATTATTATCTAGTGGATTGAGACAAGGCAGGGTTGGTGTTAATTTGGTGGCCTATGATAAGTGAAATTGCGTTTGAATCACGGATGTCAATACAGTTTTAGTCACTGTAGCATTTAAGTTAATCTATTGATTAGCATTCTGAATCTGTCTGCCAACCCCCCTCCCCCCTGTGTTTTATTGTTATGTTCATCTGGAAAATTGGCTTTGAATGAAAATATTGGTCTTTGGGAGACGACTTGGTTCACTTTCATGTACTGCATTTAATATGTTTTAATTTGGTGGGGTACGGCCTCTATCAAATTTGGCGCCGTTGCCGGGAACCAATCGTTTCGTTTAAAGTAAAATTTTCAGTGTGTTTGTGTTCTGTGTTTTGGTGTGTGTGTAGTTCAAGTGTGGTTGAGTTGGTATATGTTCATTGTGATGTTAATGTTGTGTTAAGTTCAGTGTCTGTTTCCATTCCTGTGTGTTTCTGTTTAGTGTAGTGAATAGTGTCGCGGCGCGCATGAATAGTGTCATTTGTAGTAGTGAATAGTGTTTGAATAGTGTCCGAATCTGGCATTTAACTTCTGGATTTTTGTTTTGGTAGCTACGGAGCTTGTTTTAACTTGAAATTTTTTTCCCCACTTCTAAGACGTTGAACTTGATAGGAAAAATAGCTAGAGCAATTGGTATGGTCTGAGTTAAGAGATTCAAAAAAAATTTGGACTGATTTTAAGTGAAACTTCAAAGGACCATAACTTTTGCTCTGGTTATCAGCTTTTTATCTTCTCCCACGCGCATGAACTAAACCCTAAATGGAATCTCTGCCGGCACACTTTAGAGCAAACCACAGCCATTGAGGCCCATAGTGGCATTTTTGTAATTCTGCGGCTTATAATGGCAGTTTTGTATTTCTGAGTGGCATGGGTGATATGACCACGAATTAGGTCTGCATGAGAAGAAGGCAGCCGCTCATTCATCTTCAACCTCTCTTCAAAACCTCCATTTTCGTTCTCCAAGCTTCCATGGACGTCCCCCTTGCGGTTTTTCACGTTTTTGGCTCATTTTTACCGTTTTTATGCATATTTGACAGCACCCATTGAGGGTTTTACGTTTGGAATTCCTTTTCTTGGTTGGGCAGTTCGGTTTGTGGATTTTATTGACTTGGAACAATACCCATTCATGGGGTTTTCGCATTTATATATGATAACACTGTTTTGCATTCCATTTAAGCTTTGAAATCTCAATTTTTGCTCTTAAATTGCGTTTTCAGATTTGAAGGGTTCTTGGTTCTTGGTTCTTGGTTCTGATTTTTGTGATTTTAGTTTTGAAGTGTTTAATTACTCATTTCCATGTCTAGCTAAATTCGTGTACTGACTCCTTGATCAAAAATGCGATGAAGCTTTGAGGTTGTGCTTGTTTTGTGAAATCTGCCATGTTTTTGTTCTGAATTCGTGGAATGCATGTGGTGAATCTGTCAATGCTTAATTTACAGAGTAATTGCATGTGTTTTGTTTAAGATACGTTCATGCTTAATGTATGTAGCTTGGTTGTCATGAATTTAAGGATGTGTGCATTGCTTAATTGCATAATGAAGCTGGATTGTAATTTTCGCTTAGTGAATTATTATCTAGTGGATTGAGACAAGGCAGGGTTGGTGTTAATTTGGTGGCCTATGATAAGTGAAATTGCGTTTGAATCAGGGATGTCAATACGGTTTTAGTCACTGTAGCATTTAAATTAATCTATTGATTAGCATTCTGAATCTGTCTGCCAACCCCCCTCACCCCTGTGTTTTATTGTTGTGTTCACCTGGAAAATTGGCTTTGAATGAAAATATTGGTCGTTGGGAGACGACTTGGTTCACTTTCATGTACTGCATTTAATATGTTTTAATTTGGTGGGGTACGGCCTCTATCAAATTTGGCGCCGTTGCTGGGGACCAATTGTTTCGTTCCAAGTAAAATTTTCAGTTTGTTTGTGTTCTGTGTTTTGGTGTGTGTGTAGTTCAAGTGTGGTTGAGTTGGTATATGTTCATTGTGATGTTAATGTTGTGTTAAGTTCAGTGTCTGTTTCCATTCCTGTGTGTTTCTGTTTAGTGTAGTGAATAGTGTCGCGGCGCGCATGAATAGTGTCATTTGTAGTAGTGAATAGTTTTTGAATAGTGTCCGAATCTGGCACTTAACTTCTGGATTTTTGTTTTGGTAGCTACGGAGCTTGTTTTAACTTGAAATTTTTTTCCCCACTTCTAAGACGTTGAACTTGATAGGAAAAATAGCTTGAGCAATTGGTATGGTCTGAGTTAAGAGATTCAAAAAAATTTTGGACTGATTTTAAGTGAAACTTCAAAGCACCATAACTTTTGCTCTGGTTATCAGGTTTTTATCTTCTCCCACGCGCATGAACTAACCCCTAAACGAAATCTCTGCCGGCACACTTTAGAGCAAACCACAGCCATTGACGGCCAAGAAAAGAGCCTGGAAAATCAAATTGCCGCTTGCGAAGCCGCCGTCCCGAACCAGATCGCCGCCGTCGCGACCCATAGTGGCATTTGTGTTATTCTGCGGCTTATAATGGCAGTTTTGTAATTCTGAGTGGCATGGGTGATATGACCACGAATTAGGTCTGCATGAGAAGAAGGCAGCCGCTCGTTGATCTTCAACCTCTCTTCAAAACCTCCATTTTCGTTCTCCAAGCTTCCATGGACGTCCCCCTTGCGGTTTTTCACGTTTTTGGCTCATTTTTACCGTTTTTATGCATATTTGACAGCACCCATTGAGGGTTTTACGTTTGGAATTCGTTTTCTTGGTTGGGCAGTTCGGTTTGTGGATTTTATTGACTTGGAACAATACCCATTCATGGGGTTTTCGCATTTATATATGATAACACTGTTTTGCATTCCATTTAAGCTTTGAAATCTCAATTTTTGCTCTTAAATTGCGTTTTCAGATTTGAAGGGTTCTTGGTTCTTGGTTCTTGGTTCTGATTTTTGTGATTTCAGTTTTGAAGTGTTTAATTACTCATTTCCATGTCCAGCTAAATTCGTGTATTGACTCCTTGATGAAAAATGCAATGAAGCTTTGAGGTTATGCTTGTTTTGTGAAATCTGCCATGTTTTTGTTCTGAATTCGTGGAATGCATGTGGTGAATCTGTCAATGCTTAATTTACAGAGTAATTGCATGTGTTTTGTTTAAGATACGTTCATGCTTAATGTATGTAGCTTGGCTGTCACGAATTTAAGGATGTGTGCATTGCTTAATTGCATAATGAAGCTAGATTGTAATTTTCGCTTAGTGAATTATTATCTAGTGGATTGAGACAAGGCAGGGTTGGTGTTAATTTGGTGGCCTATGATAAGTGAAATTGCATTTGAATCAGGGATGTCAATACGGTTTTAGTCACTGTAGCATTTAAATTAATCTATTGATTAGCATTCTGAATCTGTCTGCCAACCCCCCTCCCCCCTGTGTTTTATTGTTGTGTTCATCTGGAAAATTGGCTTTGAATGAAAATATTGGTCGTTGGGAGACGACTTGGTTCACTTTCATGTACTGCATTTAATATGTTTTAATTTGGTGGGGTACGACCTCTATCAAATTTGGCGCCGTTGCCGGGGACCAATCGTTTCGTTCAAAGTAAAATTTTCAGTGTGTTTGTGTTCTGTGTTTTGGTGTGTGTGTGTAGTTCAAGTGTGGTTGAGTTGGTATATGTTCATTGTGATGTTAATGTTGTGTTAAGTTCAGTGTCTGTTTCCATTCCTGTGTGTTTCTGTTTAGTGTAGTGAATAGTGTCGCGGCGCGCATGAATAGTGTCATTTGTAGTAGTGAATAGTTTTTGAATAGTGTCCGAATCTGGCACTTAACTTCTGGATTTTTGTTTTGGTAGCTACGGAGCTTGTTTTAACTTGAAATTTTTTTCCCCACTTCTAAGACGTTGAACTTGATAGGAAAAATAGCTTGAGCAATTGGTATGGTCTGAGTTAAGAGATTCAAAAAAATTTTGGACTGATTTTAAGTGAAACTTCAAAGCACCATAACTTTTGCTCTGGTTATCAGGTTTTTATCTTCTCCCACGCGCATGAACTAACCCCTAAACGAAATCTCTGCCGGCACACTTTAGAGCAAACCACAGCCATTGACGGCCAAGAAAAGAGCCTGGAAAATCAAATTGCCGCTTGCGAAGCCGCCGTCCCGAACCAGATCGCCGCCGTCGCGACCCATAGTGGCATTTGTGTTATTCTGCGGCTTATAATGGCAGTTTTGTAATTCTGAGTGGCATGGGTGATATGACCACGAATTAGGTCTGCATGAGAAGAAGGCAGCCGCTCGTTCATCTTCAACCTCTCTTCAAAACCTCCATTTTCGTTCTCCAAGCTTCCATGGACGTCCCCCTTGCGGTTTTTCACGTTTTTGGCTCATTTTTACCGTTTTTATGCATATTTGACAGCACCCATTGAGGGTTTTACGTTTGGAATTCCTTTTCTTGGTTGGGCAGTTCGGTTTGTGGATTTTATTGACTTGGAACAATACCCATTCATGGGGTTTTCGCATTTATATATGATAACACTATTTTGCATTCCATTTAAGCTTTGAAATCTCAATTTTTGCTCTTAAATTGCGTTTTCAGATTTGAAGGGTTCTTGGTTCTTGGTTCTTGGTTCTGATTTTTGTGATTTCAGTTTTGAAGTGTTTAATTACTCATTTCCATGTCCAGCTAAATTCGTGTATTGACTCCTTGATGAAAAATGCAATGAAGCTTTGAGGTTATGCTTGTTTTGTGAAATCTGCCATGTTTTTGTTCTGAATTCGTGGAATGCATGTGGTGAATCTGTCAATGCTTAATTTACAGAGTAATTGCATGTGTTTTGTTTAAGATACGTTCATGCTTAATGTATGTAGCTTGGCTGTCACGAATTTAAGGATGTGTGCATTGCTTAATTGCATAATGAAGCTAGATTGTAATTTTCGCTTAGTGAATTATTATCTAGTGGATTGAGACAAGGCAGGGTTGGTGTTAATTTGGTGGCCTATGATAAGTGAAATTGCATTTGAATCAGGGATGTCAATACGGTTTTAGTCACTGTAGCATTTAAATTAATCTATTGATTAGCATTCTGAATCTGTCTGCCAACCCCCCTCCCCCCTGTGTTTTATTGTTGTGTTCATCTGGAAAATTGGCTTTGAATGAAAATATTGGTCGTTGGGAGACGACTTGGTTCACTTTCATGTACTGCATTTAATATGTTTTAATTTGGTGGGGTACGACCTCTATCAAATTTGGCGCCGTTGCCGGGGACCAATCGTTTCGTTCAAAGTAAAATTTTCAGTGTGTTTGTGTTCTGTGTTTTGGTGTGTGTGTGTAGTTCAAGTGTGGTTGAGTTGGTATATGTTCATTGTGATGTTAATGTTGTGTTAAGTTCAGTGTCTGTTTCCATTCCTGTGTGTTTCTGTTTAGTGTAGTGAATAGTGTCGCGGCGCGCATGAATAGTGTCATTTGTAGTAGTGAATAGTTTTTGAATAGTGTCCGAATCTGGCACTTAACTTCTGGATTTTTGTTTTGGTAGCTACGGAGCTTGTTTTAACTTGAAATTTTTTTCCCCACTTCTAAGACGTTGAACTTGATAGGAAAAATAGCTAGAGCAATTGGTATGGTCTGAGTTAAGAGATTCAAAAAAATTTTGGACTGATTTTAGGTGAAACTTCAAAGGACCATAACTTTTGCTCTGGTTATCAGGTTTTTATCTTCTCCCACGCGCATGAACTAACCCCTAAACGGAATCTCTGCCGGCACACTTTAGAGCAAACCACAGCCATTGACGGCCAAAAAAAGGGACTGGAAAATCAAATTGCCGCTTGCGAAGCCGCCGTCCCGAACCAGATCGCCGCCGTCGTGACCCATAGTGGCATTTGTGTTATTCTGCGGCTTATAATGGCAGTTTTGTAATTCTGAGTGGCATGGGTGATATGACCACGAATTAGGTCTGCATGAGAAGAAGGCAGCCGCTCATTCATCTTCAACCTCTCTTCAAAACCTCCATTTTCGTTCTCCAAGTTTCCATGGACGTCCCCCTTGCGGTTTTTCACGTTTTTGGCTCATTTTTACCGTTTTTATGCATATTTGACAGCACCCATTGAGGGTTTTACGTTTGGAATTCCTTTTCTTGGTTGGGCAGTTCGGTTTGTGGATTTTATTGACTTGGAACAATACCCATTCATGGGGTTTTCGCATTTATATATGATAACACTGTTTTGCATTCCATTTAAGCTTTGAAATCTCAATTTTTGCTCTTAAATTGCGTTTTCAGATTTGAAGGGTTCTTGGTTCTTGGTTCTTGGTTCTGATTTTTGTGATTTCAGTTTTGAAGTGTTTAATTACTCATTTCCATGTCTAGCTAAATTCGTGTATTGACTCCTTGATGAAAAATGCAATGAAGCTTTGAGGTTGTGCTTGTTTTGTGAAATCTGCCATGTTTTTGTTCTGAATTCGTGGAATGCATGTGGTGAATCTGTCAATGCTTAATTTACAGAGTAATTGCATGTGTTTTGTTTAAGATACGTTCATGCTTAATGTATGTAGCTTGGCTGTCACGAATTTAAGGATGTGTGCATTGCTTAATTGCATAATGAAGCTAGATTGTAATTTTCGCTTAGTGAATTATTATCTAGTGGATTGAGACAAGGCAGGGTTGGTGTTAATTTGGTGGCCTATGATAAGTGAAATTGCATTTGAATCAGGGATGTTAATACGGTTTTAGTCACTGTAGCATTTAAATTAATCTATTGATTAGCATTCTGAATCTGTCTGCCAACCCCCCTCCCCCCTGTGTTTTATTGTTGTGATCATCTGGAAAATTGGCTTTGAATGAAAATATTGGTCGTTGGGAGACGACTTGGTTCACTTTCATGTACTGCATTTAATATGTTTTAATTTGGTGGGGTACGACCTCTATCAAATTTGGCGCCGTTGCCGGGGACCAATCGTTTCGTTCAAAGTAAAATTTTCAGTGTGTTTGTGTTCTGTGTTTTGGTGTGTGTGTAGTTCAAGTGTGGTTGAGTTGGTATATGTTCATTGTGATGTTAATGTTGTGTTAAGTTCAGTGTCTGTTTCCATTCTTGTGTGTTTCTGTTTAGTGTAGTGAATAGTGTCGCGGCGCGCATGAATAGTGTCATTTGTAGTAGTGAATAGTGTTTGAATAGTGTCCGAATCTGGCATTTAACTTCTGGATTTTTGTTTTGGTAGCTACGGAGCTTGTTTTAACTTGAAATTTTTTTTCCCCACTTCTAAGACGTTGAAATTGATAGGAAAAATAGCTAGAGCAATTGGTATGGTCTGAGTTAAGAGATTCAAAAAAATTTTGGACTGATTTTAAGTGAAACTTCAAAGGACCATAACTTTTGCTCTGGTTATCAGGTTTTTATCTTCTCCCACGCGCATGAACTAACCCCTAAACGGAATCTCTGCCGGCACACTTTAGAGCAAACCACAGCCATTGACGGCCAAAAAAAGGGCCTGGAAAATCAAATTGCCGCTTGCGAAGCCGCCGTCCCGAACCAGATCGTCGCCGTCGCGACCCACCTACGCGAACACAACCAGATCGGTGTTGCGAGCCACCTCCGCTGCGACGAAACCAGAGCCAGCAGATGTCTCGCGAAACAAGGCTGCCACGACGAACCACCACACGTTGACGAAGGCACGCGTTGCAGAACCACTGTGAATCAGATCGACGACGAAGGCACTTTCTGACGCGAAATCCCCATCACTGCGGCACCGGCCACCACGCAGCCACCTGCGACGAAAAAAGCTGCCTGGAGAAGACGCGAAACCAGACGCGAACACACCTACATTGCGAGAATCCTCCACCTCCGTTCCAAACAGAACCGCAGGCCACCGTGACAGAAATCGATGTCGATTGCGCCAATGCGACAGCCACCACGGTACCTGCAAAAAACCAGACCAGACAGACCCCCGCGAAGCAACTGATGAGTCATTATTTTCTTCTATTCCACTAGCCTTTGTGCACCCATTAGACAGTTGATTAGTGCTTAATTGTTCATCATTAGAGTGTTTTTCATCTGTTGGGCTTTATTGGGCCACTGTTCCGAATTTGGACTAATTTCACATTATTTGGCCTAATTTTTTTTTTAATTATTTTTAGGTATTTGGGTGAAGCAATTTTGGAGCTTGGACATTAATATTTAGTTGAAGAAACTTTCCACATCATTGCCACATCATTTCCATGTCATTTCCACGTCAGCAAAGTCAATGGGTCAACATTTGAGGCCCATAGTTGCATTTTTGTAATTCTGCGACTTATAATGGCAGTTTTGTAATTCTGAGTGGCATGGGTGATATGACCACGAATTAGGTCTGCATGAGAAGAAGGCAGCCGCTCATTCATCTTCAACCTCTCTTCAAAACCTCCATTTTCGTTCTCCAAGCTTCCATGGACGTCTCCCTTGCGGTTTTTCACGTTTTTGGCTCATTTTTACCGTTTTTATGCATATTTGACAGCACCCATTGAGGGTTTTACGTTTGGAATTCGTTTTCTTGGTTGGGCAGTTCGGTTTGTGGATTTTATTGACTTGGAACAATACCCATTCATGGGGTTTTCGCATTTATATACGATAACACTGTTTTGTATTCCATTTAAGCTTTGAAATCTCAATTTTTGCTCTTAAATTCCGTTTTCAGATTTGAAGGGTTCTTGGTTCTTGGTTCTTGGTTCTGATTTTTGTGATTTCAGTTTTGAAGTGTTTAATTAATCATTTCCATGTCTAGCTAAATTCGTGTATTGACTCCTTGATGAAAAATGCAATGAAGCTTTGAGGTTGTGCTTGTTTTGTGAAATCTGCCATGTTTTTGTTCTGAATTCGTGGAATGCATGTGGTGAATCTGTCAATGCTTAATTTACAGAGTAATTGCATGTGTTTTGTTTAAGATACGTTCATGCTTAATGTATGTAGCTTGGCTGTCACGAATTTAAGGATGTGTGCATTGCTTAATTGCATAATGAAGCTAGATTGTAATTTTCGCTTAGTGAATTATTATCTAGTGGATTGAGACAAGGCAGGGTTGGTGTTAATTTGGTGGCCTATGATAAGTGAAATTGCATTTGAATCAGGGATGTTAATACGGTTTTAGTCACTGTAGCATTTAAATTAATCTATTGATTAGCATTCTGAATCTGTCTGCCAACCCCCCTCCCCCCTGTGTTTTATTGTTGTGTTCATCTGGAAAATTGGCTTTGAATGAAAATATTGGTCGTTGGGAGACGACTTGGTTCACTTTCATGTACTGCATTTAATATGTTTTAATTTGGTGGGGTACGGCCTCTATCAAATTTGGCGCCGTTGCCGGGGACCAATCGTTTCGTTCAATGTAAAATTTTCAGTGTGTTTGTGTTCTGTGTTTTGGTGTGTGTGTGTGTAGTTCAAGTGTGGTTGAGTTGGTATATGTTCATTGTGATGTTAATGTTGTGTTAAGTTCAGTGTCTCTTTCCATTCCTGTGTGTTTCTGTTTAGTGTAGTGAATAGTGTCGTGGCGCGCATGAATAGTGTCATTTGTAGTAGTGAATAGTGTTTGAATAGTGTCCGAATCTGGCATTTAACTTCTGGATTTTTGTTTTGGTAGCTACGGAGCTTGTTTTAACTTGAAATTTTTTTTCCCCACTTCTAAGACGTTGAACTTGATAGGAAAAATAGCTAGAGTAATTGGTATGGTCTGAGTTAAGAGATTCAAAAAAATTTTGGACTGATTTTAAGTGAAACTTCAAAGGACCATAACTTTTGCTCTGGTTATCAGGTTTTTATCTTCTCCCACGCGCATGAACTAACCCCTAAACGGAATCTCTGCCGGCACACTTTAGAGCAAACCACAGCCATTGACGGCCAAAAAAAGGGCCTGGAAAATCAAATTGCCGCTTGCGAAGCCGCCGTCCCGAACCACATCGCCGCGTTGCGAGCCACCTACGCGAACACAACCAGATCGGTGTTGCGAGCCACCTCCGCTGCGACGAAACCAGAGCCAGCAGATGTCTCGCGAAACCAGGCTGCCACGACGAACCACCACACGTTGACGAAGCCACGCGTTGCAGAACCACTACAAATCAGATCGACGACGAGGGCACTTTCTGACGCGAAATCCCCATCACTGCGGCGCCGGCCACCACGCAGCCACCTGCGACGAAAAAAGCTGCCTGGAGAAGACGCGAAACCAGACGCGAACACACCTACATTGCGAGAATCCTCCACCTCCGTTCCAAACAGAACCGCAGGCCACCGTGACAGAAATCGATGTCGATTGCGCCAATGCGACAGCCACCACGGTACCTGCAAAAAACCAGACCAGACAAACCCCCGCGAAGCAACTGATGAGTCATTATTTTCTTCTATTCCACTAGCCTTTGTGCACCCATTAGACAATTGATTAGTGCTTAATTGTTCATCATTAGAGTGTTTTTCATCTGTTGGGCTTTATTGGGCCACTGTTCCGAATTTGGACTAATTTCACATTATTTGGCCTAATTTTTTTTTTAATTATTTTTAGGTATTTGGGTGAAGCAATTTTGGAGCTTGGACATTAATATTTAGTTGAAGAAACTTTCCACATCATTGCCACATCATTTCCATGTCATTTCCACGTCAGCAAAGTCAATGGGTCAACATTTGAGGCCCATAGTGGCATTTTTGTAATTCTGCGGCTTATAATGGCAGTTTTGTAATTCTGAGTGGCATGGGTGATATGACCACGAATTAGGTCTGCATGAGAAGAAGGCAGCCGCTCATTCATCTTCAACCTCTCTTCAAAACCTCCATTTTCGTTCTCCAAGCTTCCATGGACGTCCCCCTTGCGGTTTTTCACGTTTTTGGCTCATTTTTACCGTTTTTATGCATATTTGACAGCACCCATTGAGGGTTTTACGTTTGGAATTCGTTTTCTTGGTTGGGCAGTTCGGTTTGTGGATTTTATTGACTTGGAACAATACCCATTCATGGGGTTTTCGCATTTATATATGATAACACTGTTTTGCATTCCATTTAAGCTTTGAAATCTCAATTTTTGCTCTTAAATTGCGTTTTCAGATTTGAAGGGTTCTTGGTTCTGATTTTTGTGATTTTAGTTTTGAAGTGTTTAATTACTCATTTCCATGTCTAGCTAAATTCGTGTATTGACTCCTTGATGAAAAATGCAATGAAGCTTTGAGGTTGTGCTTGTTTGGTGAAATCTGCCATTTTTTTGTTCTGAATTCGTGGAATGCATGTGGTGAATCTGTCAATGCTTAATTTACAGAGTAATTGCATGTGTTTTGTTTAAGATACGTTCATGCTTAATGTATGTAGCTTGGCTGTCACGAATTTAAGGATGTGTGCATTGCTTAATTGCATAATGAAGCTAGATTGTAATTTTCGCTTAGTGAATTATTATCTAGTGGATTGAGACAAGGCAGGGTTGGTGTTAATTTGGTGGCCTATGATAAGTGAAATTGCGTTTGAATCAGGGATGTCAATACGGTTTTAGTCACTGTAGCATTTAAATTAATCTATTGATTAGCATTCTGAATCTGTCTGCCAACCCCCCTCCCCCCTGTGTTTTATTGTTGTGTTCATCTGGAAAATTGCCCTTGAATGAAAATATTGGTCGTTGGGAGACGACTTGGTTCACTTTCATGTACTGCATTTAATATGTTTTAATTTGGTGGGGTACGGCCTCTATCAAATTTGGCGCCGTTGCCGGGGACCAATCGTTTCGTTCAAAGTAAAATTTTCAGTGTGTTTGTGTTCTGTGTTTTGGTGTGTGTGTAGTTCAAGTGTGGTTGAGTTGGTATATGTTCATTGTGATGTTAATGTTGTGTTAAGTTCAGTGTCTGTTTCCATTCCTGTGTGTTTCTTTTTAGTGTAGTGAATAGTGTCATTTGTAGTAGTGAATAGTGTTTGAATAGTGTCCGAATCTGGCATTTAACTTCTGGATTTTTGTTTTGGTAGCTACGGAGCTTGTTTTAACTTGAAATTTTTTTTCCCCACTTCTAAGACGTTGAACTTGATAGGAAAAATAGCTAGAGCAATTGGTATGGTCTGAGTTAAGAGATTCAAAAAAATTTTGGACTGATTTTAAGTGAAACTTCAAAGGACCATAACTTTTGCTCTGGTTATCAGGTTTTTATCTTCTCCCACGCGCATGAACTAACCCATAAACGGAATCTCTGCCGGCACACTTTAGAGCAAACCACAGCCATTGACGGCCAAAAAAAGGGCCTGGAAAATCAAATTGCCGCTTGCGAAGCCGCCGTCCCGAACCAGATCGCCGCCGTCGCGAGCCACCTACGCGAACACAACCAGATCGGTGTTGCGAGCCACCTCCGCTGCGACGAAACCAGAGCCAGCAGATGTCTCGCGAAACCAGGATGCCACGACGAACCACCACACGTTGACGAAGCCACGCGTTGCAGAACCACTGCGAATCAGATCGACGACGAGGGTACTTTCTGACGCGAAATCCCTATCACTGCGGCACCGGCCACCACGCAGCCACCTGCGACGAAAAAAGCTGCCTGGAGAAGACGCGAAACCAGACGCGAACACACCTACATTGCGAGAATCCTCCACCTCCGTTCCAAACAGAACCGCAGGCCACCGTGACAGAAATCGATGTCGATTGCGCCAATGCGACAGCCACCACGGTACCTGCAAAAAACCAGACCAGACAGACCCCCGCGAAGCAACTGATGAGTCATTATTTTCTTCTATTCCACTAGCCTTTGTGCACCCATTAGACAATTGATTAGTGCTTAATTGTTCATCATTAGAGTGTTTTTCATCTGTTGGGCTTTATTGGGCCACTGTTCCGAATTTGGACTAATTTCACATTATTTGGCCTAATTTTTTTTTTAATTATTTTTAGGTATTTGGGTGAAGCAATTTTGGAGCTTGGACATTAATATTTAGTTGAAGAAACTTTCCACATCATTGCCACATCATTTCCATGTCATTTCCACGTCAGCAAAGTCAATGGGTCAACATTTGAGGCCCATAGTGGCATTTTTGTAATTCTGCGGCTTATAATGGCAGTTTTGTAATTCTGAGTGGCATGGGTGATATGACCACGAATTAGGTCTGCATGAGAAGAAGGCAGCCGCTCATTCATCTTCAACCTCTCTTCAAAACCTCCATTTTCGTTCTCCAAGCTTCAATGGACGTCCCCCTTGCGGTTTTTCACGTTTTTGGCTCATTTTTATCGTTTTTATGCATATTTGACAGCACCCATTGAGGGTTTTACGTTTGGAATTCGTTTTCTTGGTTGGGCAGTTCGGTTTGTGGATTTTATTGACTTGGAACAATACCCATTCATGGGGTTTTCGCATTTATATATGATAACACTGTTTTGCATTCCATTTAAGCTTTGAAATCTCAATTTTTGCTCTTAAATTGCGTTTTCAGATTTGAAGGGTTCTTGGTTCTTGGTTCTGATTTTTGTGATTTCAGTTTTGAAGTGTTTAATTACTCATTTCCATGTCTAGCTAAATTCGTGTATTGACTCCTTGATGAAAAATGCAATGAAGCTTTGAGGTTGTGCTTGTTTTGTGAAATCTGCCATGTTTTTGTTCTGAATTCGTGGAATGCATGTGGTGAATCTGTCAATGCTTAATTTACAGAGTAATTGCATGTGTTTTGTTTAAGATACGTTCATGCTTAATGTATGTAGCTTGGCTGTCACGAATTTAAGGATGTGTGCATTGCTTAATTGCATAATGAAGCTAGATTGTAATTTTCGCTTAGTGAATTATTATCTAGTGGATTGAGACAAGGCAGGGTTGGTGTTAATTTGGTGGCCTATGATAAGTGAAATTGCGTTTGAATCAGGGATGTCAATACGGTTTTAGTCACTGTAGCATTTAAATTAATCTATTGATTAGCATTCTGAATCTGTCTGCCAACCCCCTCCCCCCTGTGTTTTATTGTTGTGTTCATCTGGAAAATTGGCTTTGAATGAAAATATTGGTCGTTGGGAGACGACTTGGTTCACTTTCATGTACTGCATTTAATATGTTTTAATTTGGTGGGGTACGGCCTCTATCAAATTTGGCGCCGTTGCCGGGGACCAATCGTTTCGTTCAAAGTAAAATTTTGAGTGTGTTTGTGTTCTGTGTTTTGGTGTGTGTGTGTAGTTCAAGTGTGGTTGAGTTGGTATATGTTCATTGTGATGTTAATGTTGTGTTAAGTTCAGTGTCTGTTTCCATTCCTGTGTGTTTCTGTTTAGTGTAGTGAATAGTGTCGCAACGCGCATGAATAGTGTCATTTGTAGTAGTGAATAGTGTTTGAATAGTGTCCGAATCTGGCATTTAACTTCTGGATTTTTGTTTTGGTAGCTACGGAGCTTGTTTTAACTTGAAATTTTTTTTCCCCACTTCTAAGACGTTGAACTTGATAGGAAAAATAGCTAGAGCAATTGGTATGGTCTGAGTTCAGAGATTCAAAAAAAATTTGGACTGATTTTAAGTGAAACTTCAAAGGACCATAACTTTTGCTCTGGTTATCAGGTTTTTATCTTCTCCCACGCGCATGAACTAACCCATAAACGGAATCTCTGCCGGCACACTTTAGAGCAAACCACAGCCATTGACGGCCAAAAAAAGGGCCTGGAAAATCAAATTGCCGCTTGCGAAGCCGCCGTCCCGAACCAGATCGCCGCCGTCGCGAGCCACCTACGCGAACACAACCAGATCGGTGTTGCGAGCCACCTCCGCTGCGACGAAACCAGAGCCAGGAGATGTCTCGCGAAACCAGGCTGCAACGACGAACCACCACACGTTGACGAAGCCACGCGTTGTAGAACCACTGCGAATCAGATCGACGACGATGGCACTTTCTGACACGAAATCCCCATCACTGCGGCGCCGGCCACCACGCAGCCACCTGCGACGAAGAAAGCTGCCTGGAGAAGACGCGAAACCAGACGCGAACACACCTACATTGCGAGAATCCTCCACCTCCGTTCTAAACAGAACCGCAGGCCACCGTGACAGAAATCGATGTCGATTGCGCCAATGCGACAGCCACCACGGTACCTGCAAAAAACCAGACCAGACAGACCCCCGCGAAGCAACTGATGAGTCATTATTTTCTTCTATTCCACTAGCCTTTGTGCACCCATTAGACAGTTGATTAGTGCTTAATTGTTCATCGTTAGAGTGTTTTTCATCTGTTGGGCTTTATTGGGCCACTGTTCCGAATTTGGACTAATTTCACATTATTTGGCCTAATTTTTGTTTTTAATTATTTTTAGGTATTTGGGTGAAGCAATTTTGGAGCTTGGACATTAATATTTAGTTGAAGAAACTTTCCACATCATTGCCACATCATTTCCATGTCATTTCCACGTCAGCAAAGTCAATGGGTCAACATTTGAGGCCCATAGTGGCATTTTTGTAATTCTGCGGCTTATAATGGCAGTTTTGTAATTCTGAGTGGCATGGGTGATATGACCACGAATTAGGTCTGCATGAGAAGAAGGCAGCCGCTCATTCATCTTCAACCTCTCTTCAAAACCTCCATTTTCGTTCTCCAAGCTTCCATGGACGTCCCCTTTGCGGTTTTTCACGTTTTTGGCTCATTTTTACCGTTTTTATGCATATTTGACAGCACCCATTGAGGGTTTTACGTTTGGAATTCGTTTTCTTGGTTGGGCAGTTCGGTTTGTGGATTTTATTGACTTGGAACAATACCCATTCATGGGGTTTTCGCATTTATATATGATAACACTGTTTTGCATTCCATTTAAGCTTTGAAATCTCAATTTTTGCTCTTAAATTGCGTTTTCAGATTTGAAGGGTTCTTGGTTCTTGGTTCTGATTTTTGTGATTTCAGTTTTGAAGTGTTTAATTACTCATTTCCATGTCTAGCTAAATTCGTGTATTGACTCCTTGATGAAAAATGCAATGAAGCTTTGAGGTTGTGCTTGTTTTGTGAAATCTGCCATGTTTTTGTTCTGAATTCGTGGAATGCATGTGGTGAATCTGTCAATGCTTAATTTACAGAGTAATTGCATGTGTTTTGTTTAAGATACGTTCATGCTTAATGTATGTAGCTTGGCTGTCACGAATTTAAGGATGTGTGCATTGCTTAATTGCATAATGAAGCTAGATTGTAATTTTCGCTTAGTGAATTATTATCTAGTGGATTGAGACAAGGCAGGGTTGGTGTTAATTTGGTGGCCTATGATAAGTGAAATTGCGTTTGAATTAGGGATGTCAATACGGTTTTAGTCACTGTAGCATTTAAATTAATCTATTGATTAGCATTCTGAATCTGTCTGCCAACCCCCCTCCCCCCTGTGTTTTATTGTTGTGTTCATCTGGAAAATTGTCTTTGAATGAAAATATTGGTCGTTGGGAGACGACTTGGTTCACTTTCATGTACTGCATTTAATATGTTTTAATTTGGTGGGGTACGGCCTCTATCAAATTTGGCGCCGTTGCCGGGGACCAATCGTTTCGTTCAAAGTAAAATTTTCAGTGTGTTTGTGTTCTGTGTTTTGGTGTGTGTGTGTGTAGTTCAAGTGTGGTTGAGTTGGTATATGTTCATTGTGATGTTAATGTTGTGTTAAGTTCAGTGTCTGTTTCCATTCCTGTGTGTTTCTGTTTAGTGTAGTGAATAGTGTCGCGGCGCGCATGAATAGTGTCATTTGTAGTAGTGAATAGTGTTTGAATAGTGTCCGAATCTGGCATTTAACTTCTGGATTTTTGTTTTGGTAGCTACGGAGCTTGTTTTAACTTGAAATTTTTTTTCCCCACTTCTAAGACGTTGAACTTGATAGGAAAAATAGCTAGAGCAATTTGTATGGTCTGAGTTAAGAGATTCAAAAAAATTTTGAACTGATTTTAAGTGAAACTTCAAAGGACCATAACTTTTGCTCTGGTTATCAGGTTTTTATCTTCTCCCACGCGCATGAACTAACCCCTAAACGGAATCTCTGCCGGCACACTTTAGAGCAAACCACAGCCATTGACGGCCAAAAAAAGGGCCTGGAAAATCAAATTGCCGCTTGCGAAGCCGCCGTCCCGAACCAGATCGCCGCCGTCGCGAGCCACGTACGCGAACACAACCAGATCGGTGTTGCGAGCCACCTCCGCTGCGACGAAACCAGAGCCAGCAGATGTCTCGCGAAACCAGGCTGCCACGACGAACCACCGCACGTTGACGAAGCCACGCGTTGCAGAACTACTGCGAATCAGATCGACGACGAGGGCACTTTCTGACGCGAAATCCCCATCACTGCGGCGCCGGCCACCACGCAGCCACCTGCGACGAAAAAAGCTGCCTGGAGAAGACGCGAAACCAGACGCGAACACACCTACATTGCGAGAATCCTCCACCTCCGTTCCAAACAGAACCGTAGGCCACCGTGACAGAAATCGATGTCGATTGCGCCAATGCGACACCCACCACGGTACCTGCAAAAGACCAGACCAGACAGACCCCCGCGAAGCAACTGATGAGTCATTATTTTCTTCTATTCCACTAGCCTTTGTGCACCCATTAGACAGTTGATTAGTGCTTAATTGTTCATCATTAGAGTGTTTTTCATCTGTTGGGCTTTATTGGGCCACTGTTCCGAATTTGGACTAATTTCACATTATTTGGCCTAATTTTTGTTTTTAATTATTTTTAGGTATTTGGGTGAAGCAATTTTGGAGCTTGGACATTAATATTTAGTTGAAGAAACTTTCCACATCATTGCCACATCATTTCCATGTCATTTCCACGTCAGCAAAGTCAATGGGTCAACATTTGAGGCCCATAGTGGCATTTTTGTAATTCTGCGGCTTATAATGGCAGTTTTGTAATTCTGAGTGGCATGGGTGATATGACCACGAATTAGGTCTGCATGAGAAGAAGGCAGCCGCTCATTCATCTTCAACCTCTCTTCAAAACCTCCATTTTCGTTCTCCAAGCTTCCATGGACGTCCTCTTGCGGTTTTTCACGTTTTTGGCTCATTTTTACCGTTTTTATGCATATTTGACAGCACCCATTGAGGGTTTTACGTTTGGAATTCATTTTCTTGGTTGGGCAGTTCGGTTTGTGGATTTTATTGACTTGGAACAATACCCATTCATGGGGTTTTCGCATTTATATATGATAACACTGTTTTGCATTCCATTTAAGCTTTGAAATCTCAATTTTTGCTCTGAAATTGCGTTTTCAAATTTGAAGGGTTCTTGGTTCTTGGTTCTGATTTTTGTGATTTCAGTTTTGAAGTGTTTAATTACTCATTTCCATGTCTAGCTAAATTCGTGTATTGACTCCTTGATGAAAAATGCAATGAAGCTTTGAGGTTGTGCTTGTTTTGTGAAATCTGCCATGTTTTTGTTCTGAATTCGTGGAATCCATGTGGTGAATCTGTCAATGCTTAATTTACAGAGTAATTGCATGTGTTTTGTTTAAGATACGTTCATGCTTAATGTATGTAGCTTGGCTGTCACGAATTTAAGGATGTGTGCATTGCTTAATTGCATAATGAAGCTAGATTGTAATTTTCGCTTAGTGAATTATTATCTAGTGGATTGAGACAAGGCAGGGTTGGTGTTAATTTGGTGGCCTATGATAAGTGAAATTGCGTTTGAATCAGGGATGTCAATACGGTTTTAGTCACTGTAGCATTTAAATTAATCTATTGATTAGCATTCTGAATCTGTCTGCCAACCCCCCTCCCCCCTGTGTTTTATTGTTGTGTTCATCTGGAAAATTGGCTTTGAATGAAAATATTGGTCGTTGGGAGACGACTTGGTTCACTTTCATGTACTGCATTTAATATGTTTTAATTTTGTGGGGTACGGCCTCTATCAAATTTGGCGCCGTTGCCGGGGACCAATCGTTTCATTCAAAGTAAAATTTTCAGTGTGTTTGTGTTCTGTGTTTTGGTGTGTGTGTAGTTCAAGTGTGGTTGAGTTGGTATATGTTCATTGTGATGTTAATGTTGTGTTAAGTTCAGTGTCTGTTTCCATTCCTATGTGTTTCTGTTTAGTGTAGTGAATAGTGTCGCGGCGCGCATGAATAATGTCATTTGTAGTAGTGAATAGTGTTTGAATAGTGTCCGAATCTGGCATTTAACTTCTGGATTTTTGTTTTGGTTGCTACGGAGCTTGTTTTAACTTGAAATTTTTTTTCCCCACTTCTAAGACGTTGAACTTGATAGGAAAAATAGCTAGAGCAATTTGTATGGTCTGAGTTAAGAGATTCAAAAAAATTTTGAACTGATTTTAAGTGAAACTTCAAAGGACCATAACTTTTGCTCTGGTTATCAGGTTTTTATCTTCTCCCACGCGCATGAACTAACCCCTAAACGGAATCTCTGCCGGCACACTTTAGAGCAAACCACAGCCATTGACGGCCAAAAAAAGGGCCTGGAAAATCAAATTGCCGCTTGCGAAGCCGCCGTCCCGAACCAGATCGCCGCCGTCGCGAGCCACGTACGCGAACACAACCAGATCGGTGTTGCGAGCCACCTCCACTGCGACGAAACCAGAGCCAGCAGATGTCTCGCGAAACCAGGCTGCCACGACGAACCACCGCACGTTGACGAAGCCACGCGTTGCAGAACTACTGCGAATCAGATCGACGACGAGGGCACTTTCTGACGCGAAATCCCCATCACTACGGCGCCGGCCACCACGCAGCCACCTGCGACGAAAAAAGCTGCCTGGAGAAGACGCGAAACCAGACGCGAACACACCTACATTGCGAGAATCCTCCACCTCCGTTCCAAACAGAACCGTAGGCCACCGTGACAGAAATCGATGTCGATTGCGCCAATGCGACACCCACCACGGTACCTGCAAAAGACCAGACCAGACAGACCCCCGCGGAGCAACTGATGAGTCATTATTTTCTTCTATTCCACTAGCCTTTGTGCACCCATTAGACAGTTGATTAGTGCTTAATTGTTCATCATTAGAGTGTTTTTCATCTGTTGGGCTTTATTGGGCCACTGTTCCGAATTTGGACTAATTTCACATTATTTGGCCTAATTTTTGTTTTTAATTATTTTTAGGTATTTGGGTGAAGCAATTTTGGAGCTTGGACATTAATATTTAGTTGAAGAAACTTTCCACATCATTGCCACATCATTTCCATGTCATTTCCACGTCAGCAAAGTCAATGGGTCAACATTTGAGGCCCATAGTGGCATTTTTGTAATTCTGCGGCTTATAATGGCAGTTTTGTAATTCTGAGTGGCATGGGTGATATGACCACGAATTAGGTCTGCATGAGAAGAAGGCAGCCGCTCATTCATCTTCAACCTCTCTTCAAAACCTCCATTTTCGTTCTCCAAGCTTCCATGGACGTCCCCCTTGCGGTTTTTCACGTTTTTGGCTCATTTTTATGCATATTTGACAGCACCCATTGAGGGTTTTACGTTTGGAATTCGTTTTCTTGGTTGGGCAGTTCGGTTTGTGGATTTTATTGACTTGGAACAATACCCATTCATGGGGTTTTCGCATTTATATATGATAACACTGTTTTGCATTCCATTTAAGCTTTGAAATCTCAATTTTTGCTCTTAAATTGCGTTTTCAGATTTGAAGGGTTCTTGGTTCTTGGTTCTGATTTTTGTGATTTCAGTTTTGAAGTGTTTAATTACTCATTTCCATGTGTAGCTAAATTCGTGTATTGACTCCTTGATGAAAAATGCAATGAAGCTTTGAGGTTGTGCTTGTTTTGTGAAATCTGCCATGTTTTTGTTCTGAATTCGTGGAATGCATGTGGTGAATCTGTCAATGCTTAATTTACAGAGTAATTGCATGTGTTTTGTTTAAGATACGTTCATGCTTAATGTATGTAGCTTGGCTGTCACGAATTTAAGGATGTGTGCATTGCTTAATTGCATAATGAAGCTAGATTGTAATTTTCGCTTAGTGAATTATTATCTAGTGGATTGAGACAAGGCAGGGTTGGTGTTAATTTGGTGGCCTATGATAAGTGAAATTGCGTTTGAATCAGGGATGTCAATACGGTTTTATTCACTGTAGCATTTAAATTAATCTATTGATTAGCATTCTGAATCTGTCTGCCAACCCCCCTCCCCCTTGTGTTTTATTGTTGTGTTCATCTGGAAAATTGGCTTTGAATGAAAATATTGGTCGTTGGGAGACGACTTGGTTCACTTTCATGTAATGCATTTAATATGTTTTAATTTGGTGGGGTACGGCCTCTATCAAATTTGGCGCCGTTGCCGGGGACCAATTGTTTCGTTCAAAGTAAAATTTTCAGTGTGTTTGTGTTCTGTGTTTTGGTGTGTGTGTAGTTCAAGTGTGGTTGAGTTGGTATATATTCATTGTGATGTTAATGTTGTGTTAAGTTCAGTGGTTGTTTCCATTCCAGTGTGTTTCTGTTTAGTGTAGTGAATAGTGTCGCAGCGCGCATGAATAGTGTCATTTGTAGTAGTGAATAGTGTTTGAATAGTGTCCGAATCTGGCATTTAACTTCTGGATTTTTGTTTTGGTAGCTACGGAGCTTGTTTTAACTTGAAATTTTTTTTCCCCACTTCTAAGACGTTGAACTTGATAGGAAAAATAGCTAGAGCAATTGGTATGGTCTGAGTTAAGAGATTCAAAAAAATTTTGGACTGATTTTAAGTGAAACTTCAAAGGACCATAACTTTTGCTCTGGTTATCAGAATCACTATTATTTTATATGGATTTGGGGTAGAATTTGATTTCCTACCTTGTCGTAACCGGCTTTGCCGGTTTGCAAAATCAGATTCTCCAGAAAATGCCATTTTCTACATTTCAGCAATGTTTTTTGTGATTTTTCTTCATTTTTCTTACTTTTGAAAAATTGTTAAAAATACTTGTGCTTTGAGTTTTGATCTGATTTTTTTTTGTGCTTCTGTTTGACCACTCAAAGGAATATCCTACCAATTTTCAAGTCATTTGAAGGTCGTTTGAGTATACTTGTAGTTATACCCTTTGTTATGCCAATATCACTACAATTAGTGCTTTTTAGTGCATGACTAGGGGAAACCCAAGTGAATTACAACCATTTGACCCTGAAATTGATAGGACATTCCACAGAGGAAGTAGGCATCTTAGGAATCCATCTTTGCATGCTGAATATTCAGTGACTTTTCCTGATTCTTCTGATTCTCATCACATTCCTGACACTCCTCATTCCTTGCATTCTGAGCATACTGTTTATTCTGAGCATTTTCATACTGATAACATGGCTCAACCTCCTCCACCTCCTCCACATCATGAGAGAACCATGAGTGAGCTCACTGCACCAGAGTTCACTTATGATAGTTTATGCATACAATACCCTGAGGAGGAGGTTCCATATGTGCTGAAAACTGGTTTAATACACTTGTTGCCAAAGTTTCATGGTCTTGCAGGTGAGGACCCGTGCAAACACTTGAAGCAGTTTCATGTCGTCTGTTCCACCATGAAGCCTGCAGATGTACAAGAGGACCATGTATACTTGAATGCTTTCCCTCATTCTTTGGAGGGTAATGCGAAAGACTGGCTGTACTACCTAGCACCCAGGTCCATCACAAGCTGGGATGACCTTAAGAGATTGTTCCTTGCCAAGTTCTTTCCTGCTTCAAGGACAACAGCCATACGGAAGGAGATTTCTGGCATCAAGCAGCAATCTGGGGAGACCCTTTATGAGTACTGGGAGAGGTTCAAGAATCTCTGTTCAAGCTGTCCACACCATCAGATTTCTGAACATCTCCTTCTGCAGTATTTTTATGAAGGCTTGCACCACATGGATCGAAATATGATTGATGCCGCAAGTGGTGGTGCCCTTGGTAACATAACCCCAGCTGCAGCCAGGCAACTGATAGAAAACATGGCTTCAAATTCTCAACAATTTGGCACAAGGAGTGATGCCATAGTTGTTAGAGGTGTACATGATGTAGGGGCAGCCGAGTACACAAAGAAGTTGGAAAGTAAGATTGATGCTCTTACCTCACTTGTCAATCAACTTGCTTCCAATCAGAGAGCTCCAGCTGCAAGAGTTTGTGGCCTTTGTACATCTGTTGATCACTTTACAGACTCTTGCCCAGCGTTGCAACAACAGGCTGTTGCTGCTGCTTCTTCTTCTACACCAGTGGATACGCCTCAGGCCTATGCAGCAAATATTTTCAACAATAGGCCCCAACATCAACAACAGAACCATGATTTGTCAACAAACAGATATAATCCAGGATGGAGGAATCACCCTAATTTGAGATGGGGAAACCAGGGTAACCAGCAGCCTCAACAATTTCAAAATGTGCAACCTCCTCCACAACAAAGAGTTGCACCTGCACCACAAGCTGCTCCTGTTCCACCTCTACCCACACCAGCTCCTGCTATAGCACCTGCACCTTCTTCTTCTACTTCATTGGAGGAGTTAGTCAGGATGGTGACCCTTCAAAATATGCAATTTCAGCAGGAGACTAGGGCCTCAATCCAGAGTTTGACAAATCAAATGGGGCAGATGGCCACTCAGCTAAACCAGGCACAGGCTCAGAATTCTGACAAGCTTCCATCACAGACGGTGGAAAATCCGAGGAATGTGAGTGCCATTACATTAACATCTGGGAAGAACATTGAAGTTCCCACTCCTGAGCCTACACCTCCAAAGGAAGCCGACCCTGCCAAACTTCAGAGAAAGCGTGATGCTCATGCAGCTGGTCCTTCCACATTTGGTGCGACTTCTACACCTTCCACCTCTACTTCTGCACCTTCCATACCTCTTCCTTTCCCTCCAAGAGCCATTCCAAGCAAAAAGATGGAAGAGGTTGACAGGGAGATCTTGGAAACTTTTAGGACGGTGGAGGTGAACATACCTCTGTTGGATGCCATAAAACAAATTCCCAGATATGCAAAGTTCTTGAAGGAGCTATGCATGCACAAAAGGAGGCTAAAAGGAAACGAAAAGATCAGCATGGGCAGAAACGTGTCAGCATTGATAGGTAAATCTGTTCCTCAGATTCCTGAGAAGTGCAAGGACCCAGGTACATTTTGTGTACCTTGCATCATAGGTAACAATAAATTTGAAAATGCAATGCTTGATCTTGGTGCTTCAATAAATGTAATGCCTCTATCTATTTTTAAATCTCTTTCACTTGGACCCCTGCAACCTACGGGTGTGGTGATTCAGTTGGCAAATATAAGTGTTGCCCACCCCGCAGGTTTGGTTGATGATGTTTTGGTTCGTGTTGGTGAATTGATTTTCCCTGCTGATTTTTACATTCTTGATATGGAAGAGGGATTTTCACATGGTTCTGCACCCATCATTTTAGGCAGACCATTTTTGAAAACTGCACGAACCAAAATTGATGTCCATGCAGGTACTTTGTCCATGGAGTTTGATGATATTGTTGTGCGATTCAACATTCTGGATGCCATGAAACATCCTTCTGAGGATCATTCTGTTTTTCACGTGGATATTATTGATGATGTTGTTGATGGATTGATCTCTGATTTCCACTCTTTGCATGCATTTAAACATTCATTTGTGTCTGAGTTGTCTGAATTTGCATGCATTGATGATTTTGATTCTGATTCTAATTCTGATTCTAATGATGCTGAATATGATGTGGATAATGTTGAATCTACTGAGTTTCACTCTCTGGATGTTGTACCTATTGACTTTGATGTTATACAATCAGGTTGCACTAACCATGTTGCAGGAAGTACATACGCATCTGATTGTTATGCTCAGGTACAGGTTGTGGAACCCATTTCTCCCTCCCCTCTGGTTCCTGATATTCAGCCAGCATCCAGTACTCCAGAGTTGAAACCACTGCCAGACAACCTCAAGTATGTCTACTTAGAGGAGGAGGACAAACTACCTGTCATCATTTCCACCTCCCTCACTGCTGAACAAGAGCAGAGGTTGTTGCAAGTTCTTAAGAAGCATAAGAAGGCAATTGGATGGACATTGGCTGACATCCTTGGTATTAGCCCATCAACATGCATGCACAGGATATTGTTGGAAGATGGAGCAAAGCCAGTGAGACAGCCACAGAGGCGACTCAACCCTGTCATCTCGGATGTTGTAAAGAAGGAGGTGACCAAGCTTCTACAAGCTGGGATCATCTACCCCATTTTTGACAGTCAGTGGGTTAGCCCCATCCATGTTGTTCCAAAGAAGACTGGCCTCACTGTAGTCAAGAACGAAAAAGAGGAGCTAATTCCAACAAGAGTGCAAAACAGTTGGAGGGTTTGCATTGACTACAGAAGGCTAAATCAAGAAACCAGAAAAGACCACTTCCCCCTGCCTTTTATTGATCAGATGCTTGAGCGCTTGGCAGGTAAGTCCCATTATTGCTTTCTTGATGGGTTTTCTGGTTATTTTCAAATTTGCATTGCACCTGAGGACCCTGAAAAAACCACATTCACCTGCCCCTTTGGCACTTTTGCCTATAGGAGGATGCCGTTTGGCCTATGCAATGCCCCTGGCACATTCCAGCGGTGCATGCTTAGCATTTTTAGTGATTTTCTTGAAAAATGCATAGAGGTGTTTATGGACGACTTTACTGTATATGGGTCCTCATTTGATGCATGTTTGGATAGTTTGGATAGAGTTTTAAACAGGTGCATCCAATCTAACCTTGTTCTCAATTTTGAGAAATGTCATTTCATGGTAGAACAAGGCATAGTATTGGGGCACATAATTTCAAAAAAGGGCATTGAAGTTGACCCTGCCAAGATCTCAATTATTTCACAATTGCCTTACCCCTCTTCTGTGCGAGAGGTTCGTTCTTTTCTTGGCCATGCAGGGTTTTACAGGCGCTTCATTCAAGACTTCAGTAAGAAGGCCCTCCCACTGTCTAACCTACTGCAAAAAGATGTTGACTTCATCTTTGATGAAGGATGCAAAGAGGCTTTTGATTGCCTCAAGAAGGCCTTGACCACAACTCCAATCATTCAGGCGCCCGACTGGACAGCCCCATTTGAGCTTATGTGTGATGCATCCAACTATGCATTAGGGGCTGTTCTAGCTCAAAGGATTGATAAGCAGCCGAGGGTAATCTACTACGCCTCCAGGACATTAGATGCTGCCCAAGCAAACTATACCACAACAGAAAAAGAGCTCCTTGCGGTAGTTTTTGCACTTGAAAAGTTTCGATCTTATCTGCTTGGTTCTCCTATTGTTGTGTTTACTGACCATGCAGCTCTTAAGTACCTGTTGAAGAAGGCAGAATCAAAACCTCGGCTGATAAGATGGATGCTCTGGCTCCAAGAATTTGATTTGGAGATCCGTGATAGGAGCGGAGCACAAAACCTGGTTGCAGACCACCTAAGCAGGATTGAGAGGTCTACTGATGATGCTGCTACACCGATCCGGGATGACTTTCCCGATGAAAGTTTGTTGACACTCTCTACTTCTTCCTCACCTTGGTTTGCTAACATTGTTAATTATCTTGCTGCTTCTGTTTTTCCTCCCCTAGCATCCAGAGCTCAATGTGATAAACTCAAGAGCGATGCTAGGTATTACATTTGGTATGACCCCTATCTGTGGAAAATGTGCAGTGATCAGGTTACCAGGAGATGCATTCCGGACCATGAGATTGACTCGGTCCTCAAATTTTGTCATTCATCTGCACCTGGTGGTCACCTTGGCACACAAAGGACAGCTCGCAAGGTGCTAGATTGTGGATTTTATTGGCCCACCATCTTCAAGGATGCGTGGAGGATATGTAGCACGTGTGAGGAATGCCAACGAGCAGGAGGAGCCATTTCCTGGAGACAACAGATGCCTCAACAACCCATGCTATTTTGTGAGGTGTTTGACGTCTGGGGTATAGATTTCATGGGCCCTTTCCCTGTCTCTTTTGGTTTCACTTACATCTTGCTTGCTGTTGATTATGTTTCAAAATGGGTGGAAGCCAAACCCACTAGAACTAATGATGCTCGAGTTGTTGTGGACTTTGTTAGGTCTCACATATTTTGCAGGTTTGGAATTCCTCGAGCTATTGTTAGTGACCAAGGCACCCATTTTTGCAACAGATCCTTGGGGGTTTTGCTTCAAAAGTACGGGGTTGTGCAAAAACTTTCTACACCATATCACCCCCAAAATAATGGGCAAGCCGAGATCTCAAATAGAGAAATCAAGAGGATCTTGGAGAAGATTGTGCAGCCCAACAGGAAGGATTGGAGCAATAGACTTGAGGATGCTCTATGGGCTCACAGGACTGCTTACAAGGCACCTATAGGGATGTCTCCTTATCGGGTTGTCTTTGGTAAGCCATGCCACCTTCCAGTGGAGATAGAGCATCGAGCCTACTGGGCTGTCAAGTCATGCAACTTCTCTCTTGATCAAGTTGGGGAGGAAAGGAAGCTGCAGTTGAACGAGTTGGATGAGATCCGTTTGGAGGCATATCAGAACTCTATGTTCTACAAGGAGAAGACCAAGAGATTCCATGATAGCTCCATTGCTAGAAAGGAGTTTGTTGTTGGTCAGCAAGTTTTACTGTATAACTCCAGACTTGGACTCATGGGGGGTAAGTTGAGATCAAAGTGGATTGGTCCTTTTGTTGTCACTAATGTTTATCCTTATGGTGCAGTTGAAATCAAAAGCCAGTCCACAGATAAGAGCATCAAAGTGAATGGGCATCGTCTTAAGCCATTACTCAGCAATCCTGCCTTGGTGGATACTGTTGTGGAGGAAACTTCCCTGCTTGACCCCACTGCTATTTCACCATGATTCAGGGAGTTTTCTTTCCCTTTCTTTCTCCTTCTTCTTTACTTTTATTGCACTTGTCCAGGTCTGTCCGTCTGTTGTTGTTTCCGTTTGTTTGTTTCATTTTTGTTAATTAGTGTTAGTTAGTGTGTTATGTTTTTGCTTTCTGTTTGGAACACTCATTTCACTCTTGGAGGATGAGTTGTTGGTTATTCTGTGAACTGTTATCCTTGCTTTGTCTTTGCATGTCAACTTGCTTTTGGAATTAGTTTACCCTGTGTAAGAATTTAAGCCACTCTCTGTTCTTTGATTGTGTGATATATGCCTCTTGAATGCTTGCACAGTGGCCTTGGCTTGACTCTTTCTGAATGCCTTTCTGATTCACATGCATGTTGGGATATGATTTAGGCAATTTTGTTCTGTGAGCCTACAACCAGATGAGCCTACCTTGAACTGTTTCCGTTGATACCCCTTTTTGAGCCTGCATACCCTTTCATTGTTTTACAGCTCATTACAAGCCCTTAGCCTGAAAAACCATGATTATTCCTACCTTAGGAAATTTTGGAGCTTTGGAATTGTTTTGGGAATGGGTGCTCAATTAAGTGTGGTCGCGCACAACAAGTGTGGTTGTGCGCGCACTTGTTGTTGGTTCTTGGAATTGCTCATTTGTACACCAAAGTGGGATTTCAAAATTGTTGTTTCTCTGCATGTTCTCTGTATAGAAAAAAAAAGAAAGAAAAAGAAAAAAAAAGAAAAGAAAAGAGAATAAAGAAAAGAAATAAAAAGGAGTTTGGATTTGAGCATTGTGTGAGAACCGAAGTTGGAAGTGTTGGTGTTTGGGATTACTTTCATGATTGATTGAGACTTATTACCCACTGCTCCTCTATTTCCTTGGTTGCTTAGCTACTTATCCATATGTTCCACACCTTGTCCTCAGCCCCATTACAACCTTGAAAAGTCCTTCTGATCTTGACCTGCATGTGTTTCTGGTTTGGTTGTTCGTTCTAGAGGCTTGCCAAGTCTGTTTGATGTTTGTTTTTCAAGGGTGCTTTGAGAGTAAACAGTAGCATAGAGATTTGAGTGATACAGTGCATATTTCGTGAGGTTATGTTGCTTTCAATTCTCTCCTTAAGCTGAACTGAGTACTTGACATGTTTTGAACTGCTTGGATGATGTTCACGGATACCTTGCAGCTTTGAATCCTTCTGTGTAAGATGTGTTTCCATTTGTCTGTGTCGAGTCCGTTTGTCATGTGTCTGTTTGTCTTGTGTCTTTTTGTCTCTCTTGTTATGTTTGTGATGTCCTTGCTTTGCTTTACTCTTTAATTTTGCCCAGGAGTGCAAAAGGGTAAGTATGGTCGATTTTGATAAGTCATTATTTTCTTCTATTCCACTAGCCTTTGTGCACCCATTAGACAGTTGATTAGTGCTTAATTGTTCATCATTAGAGTGTTTTTCATCTGTTGGGCTTTATTGGGCCATTGTTCCGAATTTGGACTAATTTCACATTATTTGGCCTAATTTTTGTTTTTAATTATTTTTAGGTATTTGGGTGAAGCAATTTTGGAGCTTGGACATTAATATTTAGTTGAAGAAACTTTCCACATCATTGCCACATCATTTCCATGTCATTTCCACGTCAGCAAAGTCAATGGGTCAACATTTGAGGCCCATAGTGGCATTTTTGTAATTCTGCGGCTTATAATGGCAGTTTTGTAATTCTGAGTGGCATGGGTGATATGACCACGAATTAGGTCTGCATGAGAAGAAGGCAGTCGCTCATTCATCTTCAACCTCTCTTCAAAACCTCCATTTTCGTTCTCCAAGCTTCCATGGACGTCCCCATTGCGGTTTTTCACGTTTTTGGCTCATTTTTACCATTTTTATGCATATTTGACAGCACCCATTGAGGGTTTTACGTTTGGAATTCGTTTTCTTGGTTGGGCAGTTCGGTTTGTGGATTTTATTGACTTGGAACAATACCCATTCATGGGGTTTTTCGCATTTATATATGATAACACTGTTTTGCATTCCATTTAAGCTTTGAAATCTCAATTTTTGCTCTTAAATTGCGTTTTCAAATTTGAAGGGTTCTTGGTTCTTGGTTCTTGGTTCTGATTTTTGTGATTTCAGTTTTGAAGTGTTTAATTACTCATTTCCATGTCTAGCTAAATTCGTGTATTGACTCCTTGATGAAAAATGCAATGAAGCTTTGAGGTTGTGCTTGTTTTGTGAAATCTGCCATGTTTTTGTTCTGAATTCGTGGAATGCATGTGGTGAATCTGTCAATGCTTAATTTACAGAGTAATTGCATGTGTTTTGTTTAAGATACGTTCATGCTTAATGTATGTAGCTTGGCTGTCACGAATTTAAGGATGTGTGCATTGCTTAATTGCATCATGAAGCTAGATTGTAATTTTCGCTTAGTGAATTATTATCTAGTGGATTGAGATAAGGCAGGGTTGGTGTTAATTTGGTGGCCTATGATAAGTGAAATTGCGTTTGAATCAGGGATGTCAATACGGTTTTAGTCACTGTAGCATTTAAATTAATCTATTGATTAGCATTCTGAATCTGTCTGCCAACCCCCCTCCCCCCTGTGTTTTATTGTTGTGTTCATCTGGAAAATTGGCTTTGAATGAAAATATTGGTCGTTGGGAGACGACTTGGTTCACTTTCATGTACTGCATTTAATATGTTTTAATTTGGTGGGGTACGGCCTCTATCAGTAACCCACCATCGACGAGAACGCAACTTCAAGAAAGGGTTCAGTCTTCTTCATCGTGATTTGGCCGTGCTCAATGAAGAAGAAGGGTTTGAAATCCAAGCGAGAGACGAAAGGTTAAAGAAATTGGGGATTTAGGGTTCTTCGAAACCCTTGAGAATCAGATTTGGGGATTATCTTGATTAGGGCTGCCAACGTTTGGTGACTTCAAATTCGAAATAGACAACCTAAAAAATACGTTGTTTTTTGGTTGATTCTAAACAAAGCATTCATTCATCTACGATCACAGAACTAATGCAGTCTCTCGAGTCACATCATGCTGTTTCATCTTCTCTTTTCAATCAATTCTCTTATCAGTCTATGACATTCTTCCTCTCTTTCTCAACCAAAAGTCGTTGCCTACACTTCAACGAAACCACTTCAATAATTGATTACCTGAATTCCGACTTGCAGTTCTCCAGAACCCAATCCCTTTATGTCTCCAAACGTGTTTCAGGGTGCAGATTCCCTCAAAACCCAAAGCCAGATTCTCTCCCTGATTCGTCAAAGACCCCAGATACTGTTTACAAACGTTGAGAAAATCTTGAGACCCAAAATTCAGCTCTTTCAGATGTCTGGGTTCCAGGGTTACGAGTTATGCAGCTTCATTTCAAAGAATCCCTCCATTTTGACTCATAGCTTGAAGAAAACATTGGTCCCCTCAGTTGAAGCTATTAGGAAAATTGTCTACGACCAGAAAGATTTTATTCTTGTTTTGCACAGATGTGGCTGGATACTCCCAAAGTACAAAAGAATTATGGAGAATGTCGTCTTCTTGGAGAGTTGTGGCATTCTTGGGACTCATCTTTCATTGCTACTCAAACTTCATCCAAGGCTTTTCTTTGCACAGCGGTCTACTATTGAAAACAATGTTTCTCGAGCTGTAGACTTGGGTTTCCGTGAAAATTCAAGAATGCTTGTCCATGCAATTCATACATTAAGTTGTTTGAGCGATAAAACATTTGAGAGAAAGTTGAAACTAATTAATTGTTTTGGTTTTTCGAAGGATGAGGGCCTGCAAATGTTCAAGAGAACCCCGACTTTGTTTAGAACATCAGAGAAGAAGTTGAAAGTTGGAATGAAATTCTTCTTGCATACAGTTAAGCTGCCCAAGTCAGTCCTTATTCACCAGCCTAAGATTTTAATGTACAGCATGGAGGATCGCGTGCTTCCTCGATATAAAGTCTTCCAACTGTTGAAATAAAAAAATCTCTGCAAGAAAGTCCCCAGTTATATTCATGTGTTGTGCTTGTCTGAGGAGATGTTCTTGGACAAGTATATATCACAGTTCAGAGAAAATGCAGAGGAGTTATTAGTAGCATACAAGGGTCATTATCTGGAGGCATAACCATACCTTCAATTCTGTTTTTTCACTCTTCCACAGGGTTCTAATACTGAAATTATTTAGATAGTGTTGTGCATAACCATGGAATGTCTCATTGTAGTAATGAAGATGGCTCGTTTATTGTATCTGTTTATTGATTATGCATCTTTCTTTCCCATGGTAATTTGGTGGTCATAAGAACCTTGGAAGATCCACACGAAAATAAGCAATCCACTTTGACTGCTCCTTTAAAGAGGTATGCAGAGTATACTTTTCTTGATCTTGTTGACTTGTTCCCCAACTGGGATATGCTCCAACGTTGAATTGTAAAATTAGCCTGTATTCATCTTCGAGCACCCTTATTTAGCTTTTAAATCGCTGAGCATTAATTAGACTGTTTCTATGTTGTGAATTATGTAAGTTAATTTGATTAGTCAAATTTGTATGTGCCTCAGTAGGATTGATATCGAGTTTCCTTTTACTCCCTTCCACCTTCTACTATTAAGAGAGAAAAAATCAAGAAGAACGTGGGTTGCATTAGTAAATCTTAGGTGGTACTTGAAAGTTGAAACCATTGAGACATTATTATGCTGCTTTATTGTCAACGTTTAAGACTGCTTTTTTTTAATGGCTTTTCAATGAGGGACTAAAGGTATGCATCACTGCTTTCACTTGTTTATCACTGGAATATATTTGGTAGTATTTGAACTAAGCTAAAAAATGCCAAAATATAATCCCTTCAACTGTAGCTGCAACAAATCTTCTTACAATAGACAACATATGTGTATAAGGACACACATTAAAAGAAATAATTATCTATTTATTTTAAAAATCAAATAATTTTAAAAATAATCTTTAGAAATACATACCGTGGGTTAAATCGATTCAATATAGAATTCGAGCATTTTAGAGATTTGTATGAAGATTTTAAATTTAAAAAACTAATAATACTATTTACGAACTAAAATAATAATTTATTAGATATTAAAGGTTAGAGTTGAAATATATTTTTATTTTTACGGTAAATTAGTTTAATAATAAATCAAATGAATAAAATAATTATTCAGAGAAGTAATACTTTAAACATAGTATATTCTTTAATAATTTATTAAATGACCAACTAATTATAAATTCTAAAATTATAAATTTAATATAATAATAAAACAAAAAAAAAATATTACTTCTCTAAATATAGGGAGCCCATTAACTATAATACAGTAACATTCGCAAGAAATTTTTTTTCTTCTAGTCTTTAAAATACGCCATTTCAAAGTATAGTTTATTGTTAACTCTACTTGGTTACATAGTGAACTAATTTTCAAGTCTTTTATTAATGGTGGTAAATTCAAAACCCCATTACCATTATGAAAAACCAGATAAGTTCTTGCATGTGATTGTTAGGTGTAATAAAGTAGTTTCGAACCTTAGTGTAGTCAAAGTTCTCTCTAATAACAACCGTCCCACCTTAAAAAAACACTTACGGGAATCAGAAAAGCTGGTCCAGTATTTTGAATTTGAGTCAAAATAACTGGTTCTAGAAGTGTCAAGTTTGGTACATAATGGTTTGTTTTCTAAAAGATGGTGGTAGTGACATAAATCAGCGGTGGAACCGGGAAGAGTAAATGGTATAAGAAAGAAGAAATCTTTGGCGTGAGTTGAAAATTAGAACTTTGTTTCTTTCGAGCTGCATGACTTGGACTCGCTTTCCCCCCCTCTCTTTCTGTCTTTTGTGAAAGAACATGACAACGTTAAACTATCTATTAACTGAGATAAATGTGGAAGCAATACTCAACCAGCAACGTTAGATTGAGATAAATTTAACTACGGTTGATACACTACACCATGAACATGCAAAAATAAAATTCCAGAAACATATTCGTTTTAATGTTTGGTATGGTAGGAGCCACTTACATTCTGGCTCTCTGATCGTAATTTAAAATTCAACAAGTGCGATGAGTTGTTTAATTTCCACATAAAGACACACGAATAATAATTACCCATAACCACATAAGCATCTTATATATATGGGAATGACGTGATTCTTGCAAGCTGCAACTGAAACTTTTGTTTATTTCGCCAATTCTGAAGAAGGGTCCTCTTGGAATCTGATACCATCTAGCTGCTCCATGGAAAACTCTCATGTTTGTGAGGGTGGGAGAGGAAGATACTGATTTTTGATGAAAGAGATAAATGTTTATGTTTATTTTTTTTGCTTTTTATTATGATAATAACAGATAATTAAAACAGCAGTATACAATACTAACCATAGAATTATCAAGTACTTAAAGAAAATCTCTTCCTTTTATTTTATTTCCTTGAGAAGATTAGGACTAAGCCGTCAACTTTGGCCATGGTTCAATGTTACTGTATATACATCAGTACTTGGTTGTTTTGGAGTTTGACACCATTATATTCCGTGGAAAATTAGAAAAAGCTCTTCTTAATCGCTGTTCAGAATCTTAACTGGATAGCTCCTACGAAAAACAATTAGTCCTCATACACATACCTATTCAAAACATGTCACTATTTCTTTCTTATTTTAGTTCATAATCTTCCATTTACACCCTCATAACACACTATAAAACAAGTTACACCAACTCAACTTATAATCATTTGAGCTTAACCAAGTTTGTCGAGAAACCATATACCTTGCATCGAACACTTTTCAAACCAACCTGCATCATGGAACAAGAACTCATCATGTTCAAAGGTTCATGGAAAGGCAACAAGAGTTGCTTCAAGTGAAGTTGGATATGATCCAAGGATGAGGTGGCGTGCTGCTAATCCAGCAGTAGAGACCACACGCGCTTGGAAGGGACAACATGGTCGTGCGGCGAACTCAGATAACACCTCACTTGATAACGATGAAACTTTCAACAGTTTCATTCGATGTGCCAAGGGTAAACTTAGAACCGTGTCCCACATCGGTCGGGAGCAGAGCAACGTTACACCTGTACCACTACGAGATGATGACGAGGCTAATGCTAGGGATAACCTAAACGACCAGTTTTCGAATTTTATCAAGAGTTCGAAGAAGAAGTTGAGAAGTACATCAAGCATGAGGAAGCATGGTTCCTTCAACAGACGGTGACCATTGATAAACCAGGGAACCTCATAGAGAGTGATTTGACATGTGGGTCCATCCAATATTCTGTTATATATACTGCATGAAAATAAGATCCTAAGCCATGCAAGCATTATTATACTTTACATTTTTTTCTATTTCAAGCACAGTAAATGTGAAATGTTTATTTGGGGGGAATAATTTCGACTGGTTTATTGTTTGTTTGTAAGAAATTAATATAAATTGATGTTTTGTCTTTAATGAAAGGTTTCTGATTAATCTGTAGTGTTTTTATTGAAAGAATAATTAATATCAGTTTATTAACAGGAAGGATCAGAGGGCAGCTATATATAGGAAATGACTCAATGAACATACATACCTGCATTAGACCCAACACCTCTACTTCTTCACCGACTTTAATGACGCCTTGTTCAACACGGCCAGTGGCAACTGTTCCACGTCCCTTCATCACAAATGAAAAATATAAAGCAGCTGAAATGATGGAAACCATTGCCCCCATATTTATTTATGTCCATACAATCCAATATATGTAATGAAACAAATGCAGATTTTGAGAGAACTAAGTGTTGAAAATAGAAATTTTGATATTCTCTTTAAGGAAAAAAAAACAATTATATGAGACAACAGTTTTTAAAGCACTATGTTAAGATTTAAATTACCACTGCGTCATATCATTACAAAGAGCAAGGCCGTAACAAATGCTACCTCCTTTCCTTTTTTATTCTTCAAAAACCCTAGACCGAATTAAGAATTTGAAATTTAAGATTTTGAAAGTTTATCCTTCACCTAACTAGAGATTTAGAAGAACAAGAAAGAATTTGTTAAAGTGACCACAGTTACAAAGATGACCGATATTATAAACATCTATTCCACATATGCTCCAGTGTTCATAATCCCATCTGCTTATGATGTTAAGCACATCAATAATTGCTGTAGTTTGAGTGAACTGAAGGAGCATATAAGGAATTTAAAGCAATTTTAACGTAAACAGAATAGTAATAAATAGTACTTCTTAAACAGTGGCGTTACCTAAACGGTGTTTATACTGGAGCAGATGGAAAGTGATAGAACATGATAAAAACACAAGACCTACATTACAAATTGTAACAATTTTATAACTGAGGCCATCTTTACTTCAATGAATCTGCTTGCTTCAAAAATTAACCCAAAAAATAAAGTTCAGGTCCTTTTACCTGAATTGAGAACACATCTTCAATTGGCATTAGGAAGGGCTTGTCAAGTTGGCGAACAGGGTCAGGAATGTATGCATCTACAGCATCCATTAATTTTAGAATGGCCTGTCTTCCAATCTCGTCATTTGTACCCTGTAAAGCAAACAACGCTGAACCTCTAATGATCGGGATTTCATCCCCAGGGAACTTGTAGAAGCTCAGTAGCTCTGCAAAAAACATTATCATAAAAACACATTTTAGCAAACACAAAGATTACAGAAACTTAAGCAGGTTTATTCATTTTGTGAGCATGGACAAGAGAAGAGAAGCCTTAGAGAAACACCCTACCACGTAACTCCATTTCTACAAGCTCTAACAACTCTGGATCATCAACAACATCAACTTTATTTAGAAAGCAAACA
Organism: Vigna unguiculata; assembly: GCF_037176805.1. NCBI lineage: Eukaryota > Viridiplantae > Streptophyta > Magnoliopsida > Fabales > Fabaceae > Vigna > Vigna unguiculata. Next base: position 35,881,593 of record NC_140792.1, on the reverse strand, counting down.
AGAGATGGCACACCAACCTGCATAATACATTTAAAGATAAAATATGTCAATCTAGAAGTAAGGAGAAAGGTGTAGACGTTCTAGGTATATATATACAAACCACATCAGTAGAATACCTACTTGGCGAGCAAGAAGAATGTGCTCCTTGGTTTGAGGCATTGGTCCATCAGGTGCAGATACAACAAGTATACCACCATCCATTTGCGTAGCTCCCGTAATCATATTCTGAAAAAAAAACAACAGACAATTATAAAGCATACAGTGAACAAGAATTAATTTGTTATTTAAACTAAATAAAACCATTAGATAAACCATCTAGTAAGTACATCAAGGCAAGCTGGAATGCTAAACCCACCAGCATTCATGGAAAATAGGAATCTGACAAATGCAGTTGTTGCCAATATACAGTGTAATCAATACCTATAAAATATATTTTGTTACAAACTAAACTACTTCCAAATTCCTAGCATAAATTTTCCATCTCATTTTGAAAAGAAGGTCAGGCTACACAAGCACCAAAATATGCTAAATTCCACAATTAACTATTATACAAGGTAAAATTGCTTAAATTTGTTCGCCACAACTTAACCACCCAGCTTCCGTTAGGCAATTGATAACTCCAATAAAAAAAACATTCTTAGAGAAACTAAACCAAATTCGAAAGCTTACTTTAACATAATCCGCGTGTCCAGGGCAGTCCACATGCGCATAATGTCGTTTTGCAGTCTCATACTCCACATGAGCCTGAAAACCGAAATATAGAGCAAGCATACATATCAACAGAAAACAACACAATCGATTTCAAGACCAAAAGAGTGCGATTCCATACCGTTGCAATGGTGATTCCTCTCTTCTTCTCTTCAGGAGCCTTGTCAACTTCATCAAAGGCCACAGCCTTAGCCTTCCCTTCATCCGCAAGCACCTGATCAAACCTAATTGAGTAATAAACACCAAAACATCCACCTCAACACACATTTAAACAAAGAGTGAATCAAGACCTTGGTGATTGCCGCAGTTAGCGTGGTCTTCCCATGATCCACGTGTCCAATAGTTCTGACATTAACGTGAGGCTTCTTGCAAAGTCAAACAATAAGATGAACAAAACAAGTAAAAGACATACTAATAACGATTACTGTTACTTGTATATTTTAAATTTTGCGACAAAAAAGAGAAAGCGAGAGTGTTACGTTCTGGTGAAAGTTGCCATGGATCTCCACCATGGATTGGAATTGAAAGAATAGAAGGAGGTGGAGATGGAGTCACTGGGAGTAGAGAGAGGAGAACGAGATACGGAAGAGTGGATTTGAGAGGCTAAGGGGAAGAGGCGGCGAGAAGTGGAAGAGGAGTGTCTGAGAAGAAGAGTGGCCATTGAAGAAGTGATGAGGAGAATGAAAAGCCCTAACTATGGAGTGCAGAGGCGAGGGTTTTAGGAGAAGGAAGACAAAAGCGAAGAGCAGTGAGTGCGAAGAGCGAGGGTTTTAGAATGGGCGCCCGACACCGACCTGTCATATTCGTGCGGCCCAATTCGAGCACTCTCATAATGTTTCGGAGCACATACATACTTCTTTTTTTCTGTTACAAATGTTTTTTTCTTCTTGCTCCGACAGAAAATATTTGAAGTGATTTTTATCTTATTGACTTAATTTAAAGTTTTAGATAAATGAATTAATTCGTGTCTGGTTTAACTTATTTAGTTAAATGGTATCTTTTGGTAAATTTTAGGTATATTTTATGAGAAATAATTCTGTTCGAGGTAGAAAAAATTATATATTAGGACAGGGTTATTCTGGTTCAAAAATTGACCATTTTTCTCTTTATTTTATTTTTTTTATGAAAATGCATTAACTTGTGATAAGTATAAATAAAATGAATAAATAAATTAAAAGATAATTTATGTAATATAGGTTTTACTTGTTTGTTTAGTATAGATGCTTTATATTCAACTTTTTTCATTTTGAGTCAACTCTAATTTTCTTTTCTTATTTTTTAAACGAATGTATAGATAGGAGTTTTATACTTTTAGTCGGTATTTCCTCTTTTGAATTTTTAAACGAATGTATATAATTGTTTCTTTGCTTAAAATCATTTACTTTTGTCGATGAAATCATATAAAATAGTTACGTATTGTTGCTCTTTTGTAAGCAATAAAATATTTTCGATTTTAATGTTGTGATACTTTTCAATTAAATTTGTTTTTTAAGAAACTTTTAAAGGACAATGTTCTCTTTGCATCTTTTACTCCTTATCAATCTTTATTAGTATACTTTGACTTCAATTGAAGGGAGCCTAATGGTTGATTGGATGATTCAATTTCTATTTTAAACTCTCCATTGGTTGATGGAAATATCATGGTGAAAGAAAAAAGAAAAATTTAATGATGGGAAGTTGCTTGATGATGGACAATCTCTATCTTGTACTTCTAAGATTTAGTTTTAGACATGTTCCTACAAAACTTAAGTGCTCATATTTTTGCACTATTATTTTGGTAGACTTCAAGATTTAATAATTTATAATATTTTTGTTGATGTTAATTTTTATTGTATATTTTCTTATCATACATATTAATATGTATGATACAAAAAATATGTAATAAATATCAATATCAACAAAAATATTATAAGTTATTAAATTACAAATTAAAACTTGATATAATGTATCAACTTATATTGAACTATGGATTATTTATAATATTATATATTAGAAAAAATGGTTAAAATTGAATTCCGATATATATATATATATATATATATATATTAATAAATAAATAAAGGTTAAAGCTTCTAACTAGAACCTTGATCATGCAAAAAATTGTGTTAGGTGTACAAACATATTTAATATTTATTTTATATAACTTAAATCTATATTTACCTGTATTTTTCTATTATATTTTCTTTTTTCCTTTTAATTTACAAAATTATTATCTCGTTTTAATATGATTTTTATTTTATATGATGGTGAAAATAACTATTCTTGTTTTTGTTTTTTGTGTATAGCTTTTTGTTCTCGATTCATTTGAACATATACTTTGCTGGTTGGATTTGTTATTTTGAGCCAATTCCTTCGAGAAATTGACTTTCATACGAATCTTTGAAAACATGAAACAAATTAAAAGTAGAAAACAATTTATAAAATGTAATAGTTTTGCTTCGTATTGTTAATCACTTTGACTATACATTTAAATTTAGCACGACAGTGAATTGAAATTAATATTATCATTTTTAAAAACACTTTATGAACAATATTGATATAGTACAATTCGGTTAAAATAGTATAGTCCAAATTAAAATTAATATAGTTTGATTCAAAAGTGTAATTAGAAAAAATGTTTGGTTCATAACAGTTGGTTCATATCGTTGTTCGGTTCACTAAATTCAGTTTAGTTTGTTAGAATAAAAGACAATTCAATTCAATTTGTTTGAATAAAATTAACGAAAATTTGTATGAATTAAACATAAAATATGTGACAATAATACTGACTTTGTATGTGGTAATGACACTTGCTTGACATATGACACTGCCATGTGTCATAATGTTGACTTGGATGTGAACAATTTTTTAAAATTTTTTAAAAAATTTAAAAAATAAAAAAAATCACGAAATGACACATGATTGTCGTTGTTCACTTTTGGTTAACAATTTAAATGTCGTCACAAAAAATAATCAAATTGATCATAATTTATACAAATTAATATTTTTTTAACTTAAAAAAATAAAATGATATTTTAACACAAAAAAAGTCACATCAGATTATAAGAGAAAATTGTCAAAATATCATTGTCCTTCATAAAAATATGACCAAATCGAAGAAAGAGAAACGAAACTTGGGACAAATGATGTCTTTAAGAATAAAAAAAATAATATTCTCTTCCCCCGACCTCTTCACCTTTTATCTACAACTTCCCTCTTTTCTTCAGAATTTGCTCATTCCTCGTGCTCATTGGAAGGTGTTGCGCTTTCCTATCACACAAAGGTGTTGTCTTCTTCCGGTGAAGTGTGGGCTGGCTTACGTTTGTGTGATGTCCGAAATTACCCATATCCTCGATTAATCCGGTTGGGCTGAATCCAGCCAAACCCGAATGTTGCTTAGCTCTAGGTGCAGAGCTGAACTTAGGGTTTTGTTGTTTGTTCCTTGGTCTTCTATCAATCCAACACATTTGATCCTTGCATAAACTTGGAAAGCTTAATAATTTAGGAGACAAACATGCTAGTTTATGAAAGCATAAATACAATGTAGGCATACACAAACTTAAACATAAAACATAAACCACAAAAGTGACTAACTCCTAATAAAGCAAATATTATTAAAAAAGTAAAACACCCATGTCACATCATAAAAATAAATAATTATAAATATATTTAAATAATGGTTTAACACATCTCAAGACATCTAATGCATCATCAATATTCTTTGGACAACAATATAAATAATATTAACTACTAAGAATATTTTGTTGTAACGACTAAACATTGATAATGAAGTATGTCAAACAACAAACCCATCTTATTCATCTTTGGATTGATTTATCATCAACCAAAACAAAACCTTCTAATTATCACATTTTACCATCACATGTATGTAATCTGGCCAAATATTAATTTTCTTTTGGAACAACCAATATTCGCATGATATACATAAACACTGATGTTTAACATTTTTCACTAACTATGATCATTAACTGCAAAAAGTATTAAACTTGAATATTTTGTTAACTTCTTGATTTAATTTACTCACAAAAAATATTAAACTACCAAAACATTGAATATTTTATTTATACTGAAACTAAATATTTATAGGTATTTATTTTAATACAAAAATTTTATCAGGTTTTTATCTTCTTCCACGCGCATGAACTAACCCCTAAACGGAATCTCTGCCGGCACACTTTAGAGCAAACCACAGCCATTGACGGCCAAAAAAAGGGCCTGGAAAATCAAATTGCCGCTTGCGAAGCCGCCGTCCCGAACCAGATCGCCGCCGTCGCGAGCCACCTACGCAAACACAACCAGATCGGTGTTGCGAGCCACCTCCGCTGCGACGAAACCAGAGCCAGCAGATGTCTCACGAAACCAGGCTGCCACAACGAACCACCACACGTTGACGAAGCCACGCGTTGCAGAACCACTGCGAATCAGATCGACGACGAGGGCACTTTCTGACGCGAAATCCCCATCACTGCGGCGCCGGCCACCACGCAGCCACCTGCGACGAAAAAAGCTGCCCGGAGAAGACGCGAAACCAGACGCGAACACACCTACATTGCGAGAATCCTCCACCTCCGTTCCAAACAGAACCGCAGGCCACCGTGACAGAAATCGATGTCGATTGCGCCAATGCGACAGCCACCACGGTACCTGCAAAAAACCAGACCAGACAGACCCCCGCGAAGCAACCCACCGTCGACGAGAACGCAACTTCAAGAAAGGGTTCAGTCTTCTTCATCGTGATTTGGCCGTGCTCAATGAAGAAGAAGGGTTTGAAATCCAAGCGAGAGACGAAAGGTTAAAGAAATTGGGGATTTAGGGTTCTTTGAAACCCTTGAGAATCAGATTTGGGGATTATCTTGATTAGGGCTGCCAACGTTTGGTGACTTCAAATTCGAAATAGACAACCTAAAAAATACGTTGTTTTTTGGTTGATTCTAAACAAAGCATTCATTCATCTACTATCTACCATCACAGAACTAATGCAGTCTCTCAAGTCACACCATGCTGTTTCATCTTCTCTTTTCAATCATGTCTCTTATCAGTCTATGACATTCTTCCTCTCTTTCTCAACCAAAAGTCGTTGCCTACACTTCAACGAAACCACTTCAATAATTGATTACCTGAATTCCGACTTGCAGTTCTCCAGAACCCAATCCCTTTATGTCTCCAAACGTGTTTCAGGGTTCAGATTCCCTCAAAACCCCTTATTAGTGCTCACTTTCTTCAAACAAATAGGCTTTTCCCAAAGCCAGATTCTCTCCCTGATTCGTCAAAGACCCCAGATACTGTTTACAAACGTTGAGAAAATCTTGAGACCCAAAATTCAGCTCTTTCAGATGTCTGGATTCCAGGGTTACGAGTTATGCAGCTTCATTTCAAAGAATCCCTCCATTTTGACTCATAGCTTGAAGAAAACATTGGTCCCCTCAGTTGAAGCTATTAGGAAAATTGTCTACGACCAGAAAGATTTTATTCTTGTTTTGCACAGATGTGGCTGGATACTCCCAAAGTACAAAAGAATTATGGAGAATGTCGTCTTCTTGGAGAGTTGTGGCATTCTTTGGACTCATCTTTCATTGCTACTCAAACTTCATCCAAGGCTTTTCGTTGCACAGCGGTCTACTATTGAAAACAATGTTTCTCGAGCTGTAGACTTGGGTTTCCGTGAAAATTCAAGAATGCTTGTCCATGCAATTCATACATTAAGTTGTTTGAGCGATAAAACATTTGAGAGAAAGTTGAAACTAATTAATTGTTTTGGTTTTTCGAAGGATGAGGGCCTGCAAATGTTCAAGAGAACCCCGACTTTGTTTAGAACATTAGAGAAGAAGTTGAAAGTTGGAATGAAATTCTTCTTGCATACAGTTATGCTGCCCAAGTCAGTCCTTATTCACCAGCCTAAGATTTTAATGTACAGCATGGAGGATCGCGTGCTTCCTCGATATAAAGTCTTCCAACTGTTGAAATCAAAAAATCTCTGCAAGAAAGTCCCCAGTTATATTCATGTGTTGTGCTTGTCTGAGGAGATGTTCTTGGACAAGTATATATCACAGTTCAGAGAAAATGCAGAGGAGTTATTAGTAGCATACAAGGGTCATTATCTGGAGGCATAACCATACCTTCAATTCTGTTTTTTCACTCTTCCGCAGGGTTCTAATACTGAAATTATTTAGATAGTGTTGTGCATAACCATGGAATGTCTCATTGTAGTAATGAAGATGGCTCGTTTATTGTATCTGTTTATTGATTATGCATCTTTCTTTCCCATGGTAATTTGGTGGTCATAAGAACCTTGGAAGATCCACACGAAAATAAGCAATCCACTTTGACTGCTCCTTTAAAGAGGTATGCAGAGTATACTTTTCTTGATCTTGTTGACTTGTTCCCCAACTGGGATATGCTCCAACGTTGAATTGTAAAATTAGCCTGTATTCATCTTCGAGCACCCTTGTTTAGCTTTTAAATCGCTGAGCATTAATTAGTCAAATTTGTATGTGCCTCAGTAGGATTGATATCGAGTTTCCTTTTACTCCCTTCCACCTTCTACTATTAAGAGAGAAAAAATCAAGAAGAACGTGGGTTGCATTAGTAAATCTTAGGTGGTACTTGAAAGTTGAAACCATTGAGACATTATTATGCTGCTTTATTGTCAACGTTTAAGACTGCTTTTTTTTAATGGCTTTTCAATGAGGGACTAAAGGTATGCATCACTGCTTTCACTTGTTTATCACTGGAATATATTTGGTAGTATTTGAACTAAGCTAAAAAATGCCAAAATATAATCCCTTCAACTGCAGCTGCAACAAATCTTCTTACAATCTCTTTCACTTACAAGATGGACCATTCTTTGCTGTGACAGTTTCATCTTGTCACCTTGCAGTGGCCCTCCAGCCCCGTCTTATGATGTCCTGACTCAATAGCTAAACCTGAAAACAATCAAAGAAGAGTTCATATTTTGTATATTAATTCTGATGCATTATCTTTGAAGGTCCGTCTCATGATATTTTGTATCACTCTTCTGCAGGGTTGTTATATTATAATAGATAAATATTACAATAGACAACATATGTGTATAAGGACACACATTAAAAGAAATAATTATCTATTTATTTTAAAAATCAAATAATTTTAAAAATAATCTTTAGAAATACATACCGTGGGTTAAATCGATTCAATATAGAATTCGAGCATTTTAGAGATTTGTATGAAGATTTTAAATTTAAAAAACTAATAATACTATTTACGAACTAAAATAATAATTTATTAGATATTAAAGGTTAGAGTTGAAATATATTTTTATTTTTACGGTAAATCAGTTTAATAATAAATCAAATGAATAAAATAATTATTCAGAGAAGTAATACTTTAAACATAATATATTCTTTAATAATTTATTAAATGACCAACTAATTATAAATTCTAAAATTATAAATTTAATATAATAATAAAACAAATAAAAAAATATTACTTCTCTAAATATAGGGAGCCCATTAACTATAATACAGTAACATTCGCAAGAAATTTTTTTTCTTCTAGTCTCTAAAATACGCCATTTCAAAGTATAGTTTATTGTTAACTCTACTTGGTTACATAGTGAACTAATTTTCAAGTCTTTTATTAATGGTGGTAAATTCAAAACCCCATTACCATTATGAAAAAGCAGATAAGTTCTTGCATGTGATTGTTAGGTGTAATAAAGTAGTTTCGAACCTTAGTGTAGTCAAAGTTCTCTCTAATAACAACCGTCCCACCTTAAAAAAACACTTACGGGAATCAGAAAAGCTGGTCCAGTATTTTGAATTTGAGTCAAAATAACTGGTTCTAGAAGTGTCAAGTTTGGTACATAATGGTTTGTTTTCTAAAAGATGGTGGTAGTGACATAAATCAGCGGTGGAACCGGGAAGAGTAAATGGTATAAGAAAGAAGAAATCTTTGGCGTGAGTTGAAAATTAGAACTTTGTTTCTTTCGAGCTGCATGACTTGGACTCGCTTTCCCCCCCTCTCTTTCTGTCTTTTGTGAAAGAACATGACAACGTTAAACTATCTATTAACTGAGATAAATGTGGAAGCAATACTCAACCAGCAACGTTAGATTGAGATAAATTTAACTACGGTTGATACACTACACCATGAACATGCAAAAATAAAATTCCAGAAACATATTCGTTTTAATGTTTGGTATGGTAGGAGCCACTTACATTCTGGCTCTCTGATCGTAATTTAAAATTCAACAAGTGCGATGAGTTGTTTAATTTCCACATAAAGACACACGAATAATAATTACCCATAACCACATAAGCATCTTATATATATGGGAATGACGTGATTCTTGCAAGCTGCAACTGAAACTTTTGTTTATTTCGCCAATTCTGAAGAAGGGTCCTCTTGGAATCTGATACCATCTAGCTGCTCCATGGAAAACTCTCATGTTTGTAAGGGTGGGAGAGAAAGATACTGATTTTTGATGAAAGAGATAAATGTTAATGTTTATTTTTTTTGCTTTTTATTATGATAATAACAGATAATTAAAACAGCAGTATACAATACTAACCATAGAATTATCAAGTACTTAAAGAAAATCTCTTCCTTTTATTTTATTTCCTTGAGAAGATTAGGACTAAGCCGTCAACTTTGGCCATGGTTCAATGTTACTGTATATACATCAGTACTTGGTTGTTTTGGAGTTTGACACCATTATATTCCGTGGAAAATTAGAAAAAGCTCTTCTTAATCGCTGTTCAGAATCTTAACTGGATAGCTCCTACGAAAAACAATTAGTCCTCATACACATACCTATTCAAAACATGTCACTATTTCTTTCTTATTTTAGTTCATAATCTTCCATTTACACCCTCATAACACACTATAAAACAAGTTACACTAACTCAACTTATAATCATTTGAGCTTAACCAAGTTTGTCGAGAAACCATATACCTTGCATCGAACACTTTTCAAACCAACCTGCATCATGGAACAGGAACTCATCATGTTCAAAGGTTCATGGAAAGGCAACAAGAGTTGCTTCAAGTGAAGCTGGATATGATCCAAGGATGAGGTGGCGTGCTGCTAATCCAGCAGTAGAGACCACACGCGCTTGGAAGGGACAACATGGTCGTGCGGCGAACTCAGATAACACCTCACTTGATAACGATGAAACTTTCAACAATTTCATTCGACGTGCCAAGGGTAAACTTAGAACCGTGTCCCACATCGGTCGGGAGCAGAGCAACGTTACACCTGTACCACTACGAGATGATGACGAGGCTAATGCTAGGGATAACCTAAGCGACCAGTTTTCGAATTTTATCAAGAGTTCGAAGAAGAAGTTGAGAAGTACATCAAGCATGAGGAAGCATGGTTCCTTCAACAGACGGTGACCATTGATAAACCAGGGAACCTCAAAGAGAGTGATTTGACATGTGGGTCCATCCAATATTCTGTTATATATACTGCATGAAAATAAGATCCTAAGCCATGCAAGCATTATTATACTTTACATTTTTTTCTATTTCAAGCACAGTAAATGTGAAATGTTTATTTGGGGGGAATAATTTCGACTGGTTTATTGTTTGTTTGTAAGAAATTAATATACATTGATGTTTTGTCTTTAATGAAAGGTTTCTGATTAATCTGTAGTGTTTTTATTGAAAGAATAATTAATATCAGTTTATTAACAGGAAGGATCAGAGGGCAGCTATATATAGGAAATGACTCAATGAACATACATACCTGCATTAGACCCAACACCTCTACTTCTTCACCGACTTTAATGACGCCTTGTTCAACACGGCCAGTGGCAACTGTTCCACGTCCCTTCATCACAAATGAAAAATATAAAGCAGCTGAAATGATGGAAACCATTGCCCCCATATTTATTTATGTCCATACAATCCAATATATGTAATGAAACAAATGCAGATTTTGAGAGAACTAAGTGTTGAAAATAGAAATTTTGATATTCTCTTTAAGGGAATAAAAACAATTATATGAGACAACAGTTTTTAAAGCACTATGTTAAGATTTAAATTACCACTGCGTCATATCATTACAAAGAGCAAGGCCGTAACAAATGCTACCTCCTTTCCTTTTTTATTCTTCAAAAACCCTAGACCGAATTAAGAATTTGAAATTTAAGATTTTGAAATTTTATCCTTCACCTAACTAGAGATTTAGAAGAACAAGAAAGAATTTGTTAAAGTGACCATAGTTACAAAGATGACCGGTATTATAAACATCTATTCCACATATGCTCCAGTGTTCATAATCCCATCTGCTTATGATGTTAAGCACATCAATAATTGCTGTAGTTTGAGTGAACTGAAGGAGCATATAAGGAATTTAAAGCAATTTTAACGTAAACAGAATAGTAATAAATAGTACTTCTTAAACAGTGTCGTTACCTAAACGGTGTTTATACTGGAGCAGATGGAAAGTGATAGAACATGATAAAAACACAAGACTTACAATACAAATTGTAACAATTTTATAACTGAGGCCATCTTTACTTCAATGAATCTGCTTTCTTCAAAAATTAACCCAAAAAATAAAGTTCAGGTCCTTTTACCTGAATTGAGAACTCATCTTCAATTGGCATTAGGAAGGGCTTGTCAAGTTGGCGAACAGGGTCAGGAATGTATGCATCTACAACATCCATTAATTTTAGAATGGCCTGTCTTCCAATCTCGTCATTTGTACCCTGTAAAGCAGACAACGCTGAACCTCTAATGATCAGGATTTCATCCCCAGGGAACTTGTGGAAGCTCAGTAGCTCTGCAAAAAACATTATCATAAAAACATATTTTAGCAAACACAAAGATTACAGAAACTTAAGCAGGTTTATTCATTTTCTGAGCATGGACAAGAGAAGAGAAGCCTTAGAGAAACACCCTACCACGTAACTCCATTTCTACAAGCTCTAACAACTCTGGATCATCAACAGCATCAACTTTATTTAGAAAGCAAACAAGAGATGGCACACCAACCTGCATAATACATTTAACGATAAAATATGTCAATCTAGAAGTAAGGAGAAAGGTGTAGACGTTCTAGGTATATATATACAAACCACATCAGTAGAATACCTACTTGGCGAGCAAGAAGAATGTGCTCCTTGGTTTGAGGCATTGGTCCATCAGGTGCAGATACAACAAGTATACCACCATCCATCTGGGCAGCTCCCGTAATTATATTCTGAAAAAAAAAACAGACAATTATAAAGCATACAGTGAACAAGAATTAATTTGTTATTTAAACTAAATAAAACCATTAGATAAACCATCTAGTAAGTACATCAAGGCAAGCTGGAATGCTAAACCCACCAGCATTCATGGAAAATAGGAATCTGACAAATGCAGTTGTTGCCAATATACAGTGTAATCAATACCTATAAAATATATTTTGTTACAAACTAATCTACTTCCAAATTCCTAGCATAAATTTTCCATCTCATTTTGAAAAGAAGGTCAGGCTACACAAGCACTAAAATATGCTAAATTCCACAATTAACTATTATACAAGGTAAAATTGCTTAAATTTGTTCGCCACAACTTAGCCACCCAGCTTCCGTTAGGCAATTGATAACTCCAATAAAAAAAAAACATTCTTAGAGAAACTAAACCAAATTTGAAAGCTTACTTTAACATAATCCGCGTGTCCAGGGCAGTCCACATGCGCATAATGTCGTTTTGCAGTCTCATACTCCACATGAGCCTGAAAACCGAAATATAGAGCAAGCATACATATCAAAAGAAAACAACACAATCGATTGCAAGACCAAAAGAGTGCGATTCCATACCGTTGCAATGGTGATTCCTCTCTTCTTCTCTTCAGGAGCCTTGTCAATTTCATCAAAGGCCACAGCCTTAGCCTTCCCTTCATCCGCAAGCACCTGATCAAACCTAATTGAGTAATAAACACCAAAACATCCACCTCAACACACATTTAAACAAAGAGTGAATCAAGACCTTGGTGATTGCCGCAGTTAGCGTGGTCTTCCCATGATCCACGTGTCCAATAGTTCCGACATTAACGTGAGGCTTCCTGCAAAGTCAAACAATAAGATGAACAAAACACGTAAAAGACATACTAATAACGATTACTGTTACTTGTATATTTTAAATTTTGCGACGAAAAAGAGAAAGCGAGAGTGTTACGTTCTGGTGAAAGTTGCCATGGATCTCCACCATGGATTGGAATTGAAAGAATAGAAGGAGGTGGAGGTGGAGTCATTGGGAGTAGAGAGAGGAGAACGAGATACGGAAGAGTGGATTTGAGAGGCTAAGGGGAAGAGGCGGCGAGAAGTGGAAGAGGAGTGTCTGAGAAGAAGAGTGGCCATTGAAGAAGTGATGAGGAGAATGAAAATCCCTAACTATGGAGTACAGAGGCGAGGGTTTTAGGCGAAGGAAGACAAAAGCGAAGAGCAGTGAGTGCGAAGAGCGAGGGTTTTAGAATGGGCGCCCGACACCGACCCGTCATATTCGTGCGGCCCAATTCGAGCACTCTCATAATGTTTCAGAGCACATACATACTTCTTTTTTTCTGTTACAAATGTTTTTTTCTTCTTGCTCCGACAGAAAATATTTGAAGTGATTTTTATCTTATTGACTTAATTTAAAGTTTTAGATAAATGAATTAATTCGTGTCTGGTTTAACTTATTTAGTTAAATGGTATCTTTTGGTAAATTTTAGGTATATTTTATGAGAAATAATTCTGTTCGAGGTAGAAAAAATTATATATTAGGACAGGGTTATTCTGGTTCAAAAACTGACCATTTTTCTCTTTATTTTATTTTTTTTATGAAAATGCATTAACTTGTGATAAGTATAAATAAAATGAATAAATAAATTAAAAGATAATTTATGTAATATAGGTTTTACTTGTTTGTTTAGTATAGATGCTTTATATTCAACTTTTTTCATTTTGAGTCAACTCTAATTTTCTTTTCTTATTTTTTAAACGAATGTATAGATAGGAGTTTTATACTTTTAGTCGGTATTTCCTCTTTTGAATTTTTAAACGAATGTATATAATTGTTTCTTTGCTTAAAATCATTTACTTTTGTCGATGAAATCATATAAAATAGTTACGTATTGTTGCTCTTTTGTAAGCAATAAAATATTTTCGATTTTAATGTTGTGATACTTTTCAATTAAATTTGTTTTTTAAGAAACTTTTAAAGGACAATGTTCTCTTTGCATCTTTTACTCCTTATCAATCTTTATTAGTATACTTTGACTTCAATTGAAGGGAGCCTAATGGTTGATTGGATGATTCAATTTCTATTTTAAACTCTCCATTGGTTGATGGAAATATCATGGTGAAAGAAAAAAGAAAAATTTAATGATGGGAAGTTGCTTGATGATGGACAATCTCTATCTTGTACTTCTAAGATTAAGTTTTAGACATGTTCCTACAAAACTGAAGTGCTCATATTTTTGCACTATTATTTTGGTAGACTTCAAGATTTAATAATTTATAATATTTTTGTTGATGTTAATTTTTATTGTATATTTTCTTATCATACATATTAATATGTATGATACAAAAAATATGTAATAAATATCAATATCAACAAAAATATTATAAGTTATTAAATTACAAATTAAAACTTGATATAATGTATCAACTTATATTGAACTATGGATTATTTATAATATTATATATTAGAAAAAATGGTTAAAATTGAATTCGGATATATATATATATATATATATATATATATATATATATATTAATAAATAAATAAAGGTTAAAGCTTCTAACTAGAACCTTGATCATGCAAAAAATTGTGTTAGGTGTACAAACATATTTAATATTTATTTTATATAACTTAAATCTATATTTACCTGTATTTTTCTATTATATTTTCTTTTTTCCTTTTAATTTACAAAATTATTATCTCGTTTTAATATGATTTTTATTTTATATGATGGTGAAAATAACTATTCTTGTTTTTGTTTTTTGTGTATAGCTTTTTGTTCTCGATTCATTTGAACATATACTTTGCTGGTTGGATTTGTTATTTTGAGCCAATTCCTTCGAGAAATTGACTTTCATACGAATCTTTGAAAACATGAAACAAATTAAAAGTAGAAAACAATTTATAAAATGTAATAGTTTTGCTTCGTATTGTTAATCACTTTGACTATACATTTAAATTTAGCACGACAGTGAATTGAAATTAATATTATCATTTTTAAAAACACTTTATGAACAATATTGATATAGTACAATTCGGTTAAAATAGTATAGTCCAAATTAAAATTAATATAGTTTGATTCAAAAGTGTAATTAGAAAAAATGTTTGGTTCATAACAGTTGGTTCATATCGTTGTTCGGTTCACTAAATTCAGTTTAGTTTGTTAGAATAAAAGACAATTCAATTCAATTTGTTTGAATAAAATTAACGAAAATTTGTATGAATTAAACATAAAATATGTGACAATAATACTGACTTTGTATGTGGTAATGACACTTGCTTGACATATGACACTGCCATGTGTCATAATGTTGACTTGGATGTGAACAATTTTTTAAAATTTTTTAAAAAATTTAAAAAATAAAAAAAATCACGAAATGACACATGATTGTCGTTGTTCACTTTTGGTTAACAATTTAAATGTCGTCACAAAAAATAATCAAATTGATCATAATTTATACAAATTAATATTTTTTTAACTTAAAAAAATAAAATGATATTTTAACACAAAAAAAGTCACATCAGATTATAAGAGAAAATTGTCAAAATATCATTGTCCTTCATAAAAATATGACCAAATCGAAGAAAGAGAAACGAAACTTGGGACAAATGATGTCTTTAAGAATAAAAAAAATAATATTCTCTTCCCCCGACCTCTTCACCTTTTATCTACAACTTCCCTCTTTTCTTCAGAATTTGCTCATTCCTCGTGCTCATTGGAAGGTGTTGCGCTTTCCTATCACACAAAGGTGTTGTCTTCTTCCGGTGAAGTGTGGGCTGGCTTACGTTTGTGTGATGTCCGAAATTACCCATATCCTCGATTAATCCGGTTGGGCTGAATCCAGCCAAACCCGAATGTTGCTTAGCTCTAGGTGCAGAGCTGAACTTAGGGTTTTGTTGTTTGTTCCTTGGTCTTCTATCAATCCAACACATTTGATCCTTGCATAAACTTGGAAAGCTTAATAATTTAGGAGACAAACATGCTAGTTTATGAAAGCATAAATACAATGTAGGCATACACAAACTTAAACATAAAACATAAACCACAAAAGTGACTAACTCCTAATAAAGCAAATATTATTAAAAAAGTAAAACACCCATGTCATATCATAAAAATAAATAATTATAAATATATTTAAATAATGGTTTAACACATCTCAAGACATCTAATGCATCATCAATATTCTTTGGACAACAATATAAATAATATTAACTACTAAGAATATTTTGTTGTAACGACTAAACATTGATAATGAAGTATGTCAAACAACAAACCCATCTTATTCATCTTTGGATTGATTTATCATCAACCAAAACAAAACCTTCTAATTATCACATTTTACCATCACATGTATGTAATCTGGCCAAATATTAATTTTCTTTTGGAACAACCAATATTCGCATGATATACATAAACACTGATGTTTAACATTTTTCACTAACTATGATCATTAACTGCAAAAAGTATTAAACTTGAATATTTTGTTAACTTCTTGATTTAATTTACTCACAAAAAATATTAAACTACCAAAACATTGAATATTTTATTTATACTGAAACTAAATATTTATAGGTATTTATTTTAATACAAAAATTTTATCAGGTTTTTATCTTCTCCCATGCGCATGAACTAACCCCTAAACGGAATCTCTGCCGGCACACTTTAGAGCAAACCACAGCCATTGACGGCCAAAAAAAGGGCCTGGAAAATCAAATTGCCGCTTGCGAAGCCGCCGTCCCGAACCAGATCGCCGCCGTCGCGAGCCACCTACGCAAACACAACCAGATCGGTGTTGCGAGCCACCTCCGCTGCGACGAAACCAGAGCCAGCAGATGTCTCACGAAACCAGGCTGCCACAACGAACCACCACACGTTGACGAAGCCACGCGTTGCAGAACCACTGCGAATCAGATCGACGACGAGGGCACTTTCTGACGCGAATCCCCATCACTGCGGCGCCGACCACCACGCAGCCACCTGCGACGAAAAAAGCTGCCCGGAGAAGACGCGAAACCAGACGCGAACACACCTACATTGCGAGAATCCTCCACCTCCGTTCCAAACAGAACCGCAGGCCACCGTGACAGAAATCGATGTCGATTGCGCCAATGCGACAGCCACCACGGTACCTGCAAAAAACCAGACCAGACAGACCCCCGCGAAGCAACCCACCGTCGACGAGAACGCAACTTCAAGAAAGGGTTCAGTCTTCTTCATCGTGATTTGGTCGTGCTCAATGAAGAAGAAGGGTTTGAAATCCAAGCGAGAGACGAAAGGTTAAAGAAATTGGGGATTTAGGGTTCTTTGAAACCCTTGAGAATCAGATTTGGGGATTATCTTGATTAGGGCTGCCAACGTTTGGTGACTTCAAATTCGAAATAGACAACCTAAAAAATACGTTGTTTTTTGGTTGATTCTAAACAAAGCATTCATTCATCTACTATCTACGATCACAGAACTAATGCAGTCTCTCAAGTCACACCATGCTGTTTCATCTTCTCTTTTCAATCAATTCTCTTATTAGTCTATGACATTCTTCCTCTCTTTCTCAACCAAAAGTCGTTGCCTACACTTCAACGAAACCACTTCAATAATTGATTACCTGAATTCCGACTTGCAGTTCTCCAGAACCCAATCCCTTTATGTCTCCAAACGTGTTTCAGGGTTCAGATTCCCTCAAAACCCCTTATCAGTGCTCACTTTCTTCAAACAAATAGGCTTTTCCCAAAGCCAGATTCTCTCCCTGATTCGTCAAAGACCCCAGATACTGTTTACAAACGTTGAGAAAATCTTGAGACCCAAAATTCAGCTCTTTCAGATGTCTGGATTCCAGGGTTACGAGTTATGCAGCTTCATTTCAAAGAATCCCTCCATTTTGACTCATAGCTTGAAGAAAACATTGGTCCCCTCAGTTGAAGCTATTAGGAAAATTGTCTACGACCAGAAAGATTTTATTCTTGTTTTGCACAGATGTGGCTGGATACTCCCAAAGTACAAAAGAATTATGGAGAATGTCGTCTTCTTGGAGAGTTGTGGCATTCTTTGGACTCATCTTTCATTGCTACTCAAACTTCATCCAAGGCTTTTCGTTGCACAGCGGTCTACTATTGAAAACAATGTTTCTCGAGCTGTAGACTTGGGTTTCCGTGAAAATTCAAGAATGCTTGTCCATGCAATTCATACATTAAGTTGTTTGAGCGATCAAACATTTGAGAGAAAGTTGAAACTAATTAATTGTTTTGGTTTTTCGAAGGATGAGGGCCTGCAAATGTTCAAGAGAACCCCGACTTTGTTTAGAACATCAGAGAAGAAGTTGAAAGTTGGAATGAAATTCTTCTTGCATACAGTTATGCTGCCCAAGTCAGTCCTTATTCACCAGCCTAAGATTTTAATGTACAGCATGGAGGATCGCGTGCTTCCTCGATATAAAGTCTTCCAACTGTTGAAATCAAAAAATCTCTGCAAGAAAGTCCCCAGTTATATTCATGTGTTGTGCTTGTCTGAGGAGATGTTCTTGGACAAGTATATATCACAGTTCAGAGAAAATGCAGAGGAGTTATTAGTAGCATACAAGGGTCATTATCTGGAGGCATAACCATACCTTCAATTCTGTTTTTTCACTCTTCCACAGGGTTCTAATACTGAAATTATTTAGATAGTGTTGTGCATAACCATGGAATGTCTCATTGTAGTAATGAAGATGGCTCGTTTATTGTATCTGTTTATTGATTATGCATCTTTCTTTCCCATGGTAATTTGGTGGTCATAAGAACCTTGGAAGATCCACACGAAAATAAGCAATCCACTTTGACTGCTCCTTTAAAGAGGTATGCAGAGTATACTTTTCTTGATCTTGTTGACTTGTTCCCCAGCTGGGATACGCTCCAACGTTGAATTGTAAAATTAGCCTGTATTCATCTTCCAGCACCCTTGTTTAGCTTTTAAATCGCTGAGCATTAATTAGACTGTTTCTATGTTGTGAATTATGTAAGTTAATTTGATTAGTCAAATTTGTATGTGCGTAAGTAGGATTGATATCGAGTTTCCTTTTACTCCCTTCCACCTTCTACTATTGAGAGAGAAAAAATCAAGAAGAACGTGGGTTGCATTAGTAAATCTTAGGTGGTACTTGAAAGTTGAAACCATTGAGACATTATTATGCTGCTTTATTGTCAACGTTTAAGACTGCTTTTTTTTAATGGCTTTTCAATGAGGGACTAAAGGTATGCATCACTGCTTTCACTTGTTTATCACTGGAATATATTTGGTAGTATTTGAACTAAGCTAAAAAATGCCAAAATATAATCCCTTCAACTGCAGCTGCAACAAATCTTCTTACAATCTCTTTCCCTTACAAGATGGACCATTCTTTGCTGTGACAGTTTCATCTTGTCACCGTGCAGTGGCCCTCCAGCCCCATCTTATGATTTCCTGACTCAACAGCTGAACCTGAAAACAATCAAAGAAGAATTCATATTTTGTATATTAATTCTGATGCATTATCTTTGAAGGTCCGTCTCATGATATTTTGTATCACTCTTCTGCAGGGTTGTTATATTATAATAGATAAATATTACAATAGACAACATATGTGTATAAGGACACACATTAAAAGAAATAATTATCTATTTATTTTAAAAATCAAATAATTTTAAAAATAATCTTTAGAAATACATACCGTGGGTTAAATCGATTCAATATAGAATTCGAGCATTTTAGAGATTTGTATGAAGATTTTAAATTTAAAAAACTAATAATACTATTTACGAACTAAAATAATAATTTATTAGATATTAAAGGTTAGAGTTGAAATATATTTTTATTTTTACGGTAAATCAGTTTAATAATAAATCAAATGAATAAAATAATAATTCAGAGAAGTAATACTTTAAACATAATATATTCTTTAATAATTTATTAAATGACCAACTAATTATAAATTCTAAAATTATAAATTTAATATAATAATAAAACAAAAAAAAATATTACTTCTCTAAATATAGGGAGCCCATTAACTATAATATAGTAACATTCGCAAGAAATTTTTTTTCTTCTAGTCTCTAAAATACGCCATTTCAAAGTATAGTTTATTGTTAACTCTACTTGGTTACATAGTGAACTGATTTTCAAGTCTTTTATTAATGGTGGTAAATTCAAAACCCCATTACCATTATGAAAAAGCAGATAAGTTCTTGCATGTGATTGTTTGGTGTAATAAAGTAGTTTCGAACCTTAGTGTAGTCAAAGTTCTCTCTAATAACAACCGTCCCACCTTAAAAATACACTTACGGGAATCATAAAAGCTGGTCCAGTATTTTGAATTTGAGTCAAAATAACTGGTTCTAGAAGTGTCAAGTTTGGTACATAATGGTTTGTTTTCTAAAAGATGGTGGTAGTGACATAAATCAGCGGTGGAACCGGGAAGAGTAAATGGTATAAGAAAGAAGAAATCTTTGGCGTGAGTTGAAAATTAGAACTTTGTTTCTTTCGAGCTGCATGACTTGGACTCGCTTTCCCCCCCTCTCTTTCTATCTTTTGTGAAAGAACATGACAACGTTAAACTATCTATTAACTGAGATAAATGTGGAAGCAATACTCAACCAACAACGTTAGATTGAGATAAATTTAACTACGGTTGATACACTACACCATGAACATGCAAAAATAAAATTCCAGAAACATATTCGTTTTAATGTTTGGTATGGTAGGAGCCACTTACATTCTGGCTCTCTGATCGTAATTTAAAATTGAACAAGTGCGATGAGTTGTTTAATTTCCACATAAAGACACACGAATAATAATTACCCATAACCACATAAGCATCTTATATATATGGGAATGACGTGATTCTTGCAAGCTGCAACTGAAACTTTTGTTTATTTCGCCAATTCTGAAGAAGGGTCCTCTTGGAATCTGATACCATCTAGCTGCTCCATGGAAAACTCTCATGTTTGTGAGGGTGAGAGAGGAAGATACTGATTTTTGATGAAAGAGATAAATGTTTATGTTTATTTTTTTTGCTTTTTATTATGATAATAACAGATAATTAAAACAGCAGTATACAATACTAACCATAGAATTATCAAGTACTTAAAGAAAATCTCTTCCTTTTATTTTATTTCCTTGAGAAGATTAGGACTAAGCCGTCAACTTTGGCCATGGTTCAATGTTACTGTATATACATCAGTACTTGGTTGTTTTGGAGTTTGACACCATTATATTCCGTGGAAAATTAGAAAAAGCTCTTCTTAATCGCTGTTCAGAATCTTAACTGGATAGCTCCTACGAAAAACAATTAGTCCTCATACACATACCTATTCAAAACATGTCACTATTTCTTTCTTATTTTAGTTCATAATCTTCCATTTACACCCTCATAACACACTATAAAACAAGTTACACTAACTCAACTTATAATCATTTGAGCTTAACCAAGTTTGTCGAGAAACCATATACCTTGCATCGAACACTTTTCAAACCAACCTGCATCATGGAACAGGAACTCATCATGTTCAAAGGTTCATGGAAAGGCAACAAGAGTTGCTTCAAGTGAAGCTGGATATGATCCAAGGATGAGGTGGCGTGCTGCTAATCCAGCAGTAGAGACCACACGCGCTTGGAAGGGACAACATGGTCGTGCGGCGAACTCAGATAACACCTCACTTGATAACGATGAAACTTTCAACAGTTTCATTCGACGTGCCAAGGGTAAACTTAGAACCGTGTCCCACATCGGTCGGGAGCAGAGCAACGTTACACCTGTACCACTACGAGATGATGACGAGGCTAATGCTAGGGATAACCTAAACGACTAGTTTTCGAATTTTATCAAGAGTTCGAAGAAGAAGTTGAGAAGTACATCAAGCATGAGGAAGCATGGTTCCTTCAACAGACGGTGACCATTGATAAACCAGGGAACCTCAAAGAGAGTGATTTGACATGTGGGTCCATCCAATATTCTGTTATATATACTGCATGAAAATAAGATCCTAAGCCATGCAAGCATTATTATACTTTACATTTTTTTCTATTTCAAGCACAGTAAATGTGAAATGTTTATTTGGGGGGAATAATTTCGACTGGTTTATTGTTTGTTTGTAAGAAATTAATATACATTGATGTTTTGTCTTTAATGAAAGGTTTCTGATTAATCTGTAGTGTTTTTATTGAAAGAATAATTAATATCAGTTTATTAACAGGAAGGATCAGAGGGCAGCTATATATAGGAAATGACTCAATGAACATACATACTTGCATTAGACCCAACACCTCTACTTCTTCACCGACTTTAATGACGCCTTGTTAAACACGGCCAGTGGCAACTGTTCCACGTCCCTTCATCACAAATGAAAAATATAAAGCAGCTGAAATGATGGAAACCATTGCCCCCATATTTATTTATGTCTATACAATCCAATATATGTAATGAAACAAATGCAGATTTTGAGAGAACTAAGTGTTGAAAATAGAAATTTTGATATTCTCTTTAAGGGAAAAAAAACAATTATATGAGACAACAGTTTTTAAAGCACTATGTTAAGATTTAAATTACCACTACGTCATATCATTACAAAGAGCAAGGCCGTAACAAATGCTACCTCCTTTCCTTTTTTATTCTTCAAAAACCCTAGACCGAATTAAGAATTTGAAATTTAAGATTTTGAAATTTTATCCTTCACCTAACTAGAGATTTAGAAGAACAAGAAAGAATTTGTTAAAGTGACCACAGTTACAAAGATGACCGGTATTATAAACATCTATTCCACATATCCTCCAGTGTTCATAATCCCATCTGCTTATGATGTTAAGCACATCAATAATTGCTGTAGTTTGAGTGAACTGAAGGAGCATATAAGGAATTTAAAGCAATTTTAACGTAAACAGAATAGTAATAAATAGTACTTCTTAAATAGTGTCGTTACCTAAACGGTGTTTATACTGGAGCAGATGGAAAGTGATAGAACATGATAAAAACACAAGACTTACATTACAAATTGTAACAATTTTATAACTGAGGCCATCTTTACTTCAATGAATCTGCTTTCTTCAAAAATTAACCCAAAAAATAAAGTTCAGGTCCTTTTACATGAATTGAGAACACATCTTCAATTGGCATTAGGAAGGGCTTGTCAAGTTGGCGAACAGGGTCAGGAATGTATGCATTTACAGCATCCATTAATTTTAGAATGGCCTGTCTTCCAATCTCGTCATTTGTACCCTGTAAAGCAGACAACGCTGAACCTCTAATGATCGGGATTTCATCCCCAGGGAACTTGTAGAAGCTCAGTAGCTCTACAAAAAACATTATCATAAAAACACATTTTAGCAAACACAAAGATTTCAGAAACTTAAGCAGGTTTATTCATTTTCTGAGCATGGACAAGAGAAGAGAAGCCTTAGAGAAACACCCTACCACGTAACTCCATTTCTACAAGCTCTAACAACTCTGGATCATCAACAGCATCAACTTTATTTAGAAAGCAAACAAGAGATGGCACACCAACCTGCATAATACATTTAAAGATAAAATATGTCAATCTAGAAGTAAGGAGAAAGGTGTAGACGTTCTAGGTATATATATACAAACCACATCAGTAGAATACCTACTTGGCGAGCAAGAAGAATGTGCTCCTTGGTTTGAGGCATTGGTCCATCAGGTGCAGATACAACAAGTATACTACCATCCATCTGGGCAGCTCCCGTAATCATATTCTGAAAAAAAAAACAGACAATTATAAAGCATACAGTGAACAAAATAGGAATCTGACAAATGCAGTTGTTGCCAATATACAGTGTAATCAATACCTATAAAATATATTTTGTTACAAACTAATCTACTTCCAAATTCCTAGCATAAATTTTCCATCTCATTTTGAAAAGAAGGTCAGGCTACACAAGCACCAAAATATGCTAAATTCCACAATTAACTATTATACAAGGTAAAATTGCTTAAATTTGTTCGCCACAACTTAGCCACCCAGCTTCCTTTAGGCAATTGATAACTCCAATAAAAAAAAAACATTCTTAGAGAAACTAAACCAAATTCGAAAGCTTACTTTAACATAATCCGCGTGTCCAGGGCAGTCCACATGCGCATAATGTCGTTTTGCAGTCTCATACTCCACATGAGCCTGAAAACCGAAATATAGAGCAAGCATACATATCAACAGAAAACAACACAATCGATTGCAAGACCAAAAGAGTGCGATTCCACACCGTTGCAATGGTGATTCCTCTCTTCTTCTCTTCAGGAGCCTTGTCAATTTCATCAAAGGCCACAGCCTTAGCCTTCCCTTCATCCGCAAGCACCTGATCAAACCTAATTGAGTAATAAACACCAAAACATCCACCTCAACACACATTTAAACAAAGAGTGAATCAAGACCTTGGTGATTGCCGCAGTTAGCGTAGTCTTCCCATGATCCACGTGTACAATAGTTCCGACATTAACGTGAGGCTTCCTGCAAAGTCAAACAATAAGATGAACAAAACAAGTAAAAGACATACTAATAACGATTATTGTTACTTGTATATTTTAAATTTTGCGACGAAAAAGAGAAAGCGAGAGTGTTACGTTCTGGTGAAAGTTGCCATGGATCTCCACCATGGATTGGAATTGAAAGAATAGAAGGAGGTGGAGGTGGAGTCACTGGGAGTAGAGAGAGGAGAACGAGATACGGAAGAGTGGATTTGAGAGGCTAAGGGGAAGAGGCGGCGAGAAGTGGAAGAGGAGTGTATGAGAAGAAGAGTGGCCATTGAAGAAGTGATGAGGAGAATGAAAAGCCCTAACTATGGAGTGCAGAGGCGAGGGTTTTAGGAGAAGGAAGACAAAAGCGAAGAGCAGTGAGTGCGAAGAGCGAGGGTTTTAGAATGGGCGCCCGACACCGACCCGTCATATTCGTGCGGCCCAATTCGAGCACTCTCATAATGTTTCAGAGCACATACATACTTCTTTTTTTCTGTTACAAATGTTTTTTTCTTCTTGCTCCGACAGAAAATATTTGAAGTGATTTTTATCTTATTGACTTAATTTAAAGTTTTAGATAAATGAATTAATTCGTGTCTGGTTTAACTTATTTAGTTAAATGGTATCTTTTGGTAAATTTTAGGTATATTTTATGAGAAATAATTCTGTTAGAGGTAGAAAAAATTATATATTAGGACAAGGTTATTCTGGTTCAAAAACTGACCATTTTTCTCTTTATTTTATTTTTTTTATGAAAATGCATTAACTTGTGATAAGTATAAATAAAATGAATAAATAAATTAAAAGATAATTTATGTAATATAGGTTTTACTTGTTTGTTTAGTATAGATGCTTTATATTCAACTTTTTTCATTTTGAGTCAACTCTAATTTTCTTTTCTTATTTTTTAAACGAATGTATAGATAGGAGTTTTATACTTTTAGTCGGTATTTCCTCTTTTGAATTTTTAAACGAATGTATATAATTGTTTCTTTGCTTAAAATCATTTACTTTTGTCGATGAAATCATATAAAATAGTTACGTATTGTTGCTCTTTTGTAAGCAATAAAATATTTTCGATTTTAATGTTGTGATACTTTTCAATTAAATTTGTTTTTTAAGAAACTTTTAAAGGACAATGTTCTCTTTGCATCTTTTACTCCTTATCAATCTTTATTAGTATACTTTGACTTCAATTGAAGGGAGCCTAATGGTTGATTGGATGATTCAATTTCTATTTTAAACTCTCCATTGGTTGATGGAAATATCATGGTGAAAGAAAAAAGAAAAATTTAATGATGGGAAGTTGCTTGATGATGGACAATCTCTATCTTGTACTTCTAAGATTTAGTTTTAGACATGTTCCTACAAAACTTAAGTGCTCATATTTTTGCACTATTATTTTGGTAGACTTCAAGATTTAATAATTTATAATATTTTTGTTGATGTTAATTTTTATTGTATATTTTCTTATCATACATATTAATATGTATGATACAAAAAATATGTAATAAATATCAATATCAACAAAAATATTATAAGTTATTAAATTACAAATTAAAACTTGATATAATGTATCAACTTATATTGAACTATGGATTATTTATAATATTATATATTAGAAAAAATGGTTAAAATTGAATTCGGATATATATATATATATATATATATATATATATATATATATATATTAATAAATAAATAAATAAAGGTTAAAGCTTCTAACTAGAACCATGATCATGCAAAAAATTGTGTTAGGTGTACAAACATATTTAATATTTATTTTATATAACTTAAATCTATATTTACCTGTATTTTTCTATTATATTTTCTTTTTTCCTTTTAATTTACAAAATTATTATCTCGTTTTAATATGATTTTTATTTTATATGATGGTGAAAATAACTATTCTTGTTTTTGTTTTTTGTGTATAGCTTTTTGTTCTCGATTCATTTGAACATATACTTTGCTGGTTGGATTTGTTATTTTGAGCCAATTCCTTCGAGAAATTGACTTTCATACGAATCTTTGAAAACATGAATCAAATTAAAAGTAGAAAACAATTTATAAAATGTAATAGTTTTGCTTCGTATTGTTAATCACTTTGACTATACATTTAAATTTAGCACGACAGTGAATTGAAATTAATATTATCATTTTTAAAAACACTTTATGAACAATATTGATATAGTACAATTCGGTTAAAATAGTATAGTCCAAATTAAAATTAATATAGTTTGATTCAAAAGTGTAATTAGAGAAAATGTTTGGTTCATAACAGTTGGTTCATATCGTTGTTCGGTTCACTAAATTCAGTTTAGTTTGTTAGAATAAAAGACAATTCAATTCAATTTGTTTGAATAAAATTAACGAAAATTTGTATGAATTAAATATAAAATATGTGACAATAATACTGACTTTGTATGTGGTAATGACACTTGCTTGACATATGACACTGCCATGTGTCATAATGTTGACTTGGATGTGAACAATTTTTTAAAATTTTTTAAAAAATTTAAAAAATAAAAAAAATAACGAAATGACACATGATTGTCGTTGTTCACTTTTGGTTAACAATTTAAATGTCGTCACAAAAAATAATCAAATTGATCATAATTTATACAAATTAATATTTTTTTAACTTAAAAAAATAAAATGATATTTTAACACATAAAAAAAGTCACATCAGATTATAAGAGAAAATTGTCAAAATATCATTGTCCTTCATAAAAATATGACCAAATCGAAGAAAGAGAAACGAAACTTGGGACAAATGATGTCTTTAAGAATAAAAAGAATAATATTCTCTTCCCCCGACCTCTTCACCTTTTATCTACAACTTCCCTCTTTTCTTCAGAATTTGCTCATTCCTCATGCTCATTGGAAGGTGTTGCGCTTTCCTATCACACAAAGGTGTTGTCTTCTTCCGGTGAAGTGTGGGCTGGCTTACGTTTGTGTGATGTCCGAAATTACCCATATCCTCGATTAATCCGGTTGGGCTGAATCCAGCCAAACCCGAATGTTGCTTAGCTCTAGGTGCAGAGCTGAACTTAGGGTTTTGTTGTTTGTTCCTTGGTCTTCTATCAATCCAACACATTTGATCCTTGCATAAACTTGGAAAGCTTAATAATTTAGGAGACAAACATGCTAGTTTATGAAAGCATAAATACAATGTAGGCATACACAAACTTAAACATAAAACATAAACCACAAAAGTGACTAACTCCTAATAAAGCAAATATTATTAAAAAAGTAAAACACCCATGTCACATCATAAAAATAAATAATTATAAATATATTTAAATAATGGTTTAACACATCTCAAGACATCTAATGCATCATCAATATTCTTTGGACAACAATATAAATAATATTAACTACTAAGAATATTTTGTTGTAACGACTAAACATTGATAATGAAGTATGTCAAACAACAAACCCATCTTATTCATCTTTGGATTGATTTATCATCAACCAAAACAAAACCTTCTAATTATAACATTTTACCATCACATGTATGTAATCTGGCCAAATATTAATTTTCTTTTGGAACAACCAATATTCGCATGATATACATAAACACTGATGTTTAACATTTTTCACTAACTATGATCATTAACTGCAAAAAGTATTAAACTTGAATATTTTGTTAACTTCTTGATTTAATTTACTCACAAAACATATTAAACTACCAAAACATTGAATATTTTATTTATACTGAAACTAAATATTTATAGGTATTTATTTTAATACAAAAATTTTATCAGGTTTTTATCTTCTCCCACGCGCATGAACTAACCCCTAAACAGAATCTCTGCCGGCACACTTTAGAGCAAACCACAGCCATTGACGGCCAAAAAAAGGGCCTGGAAAATCAAATTGTCGCTTTCGAAGCCGCCGTCCCGAACCAGATCGCCGCCATCGCGAGCCACCTACGCGAACACAACTAGATTGGTGTTGCGAGCCACCTCCGCTGCGACGAAACCAGAGCCAGCAGATGTCTCGCGAAACCAGGCTGCCACGACGAACCACCACACGTTGACGAAGCCACGCGTTGCAGAACCACTGCGAATCAGATCGATGACGAGGGCACTTTCTGACGCGAAATCCCCATCATTGCGGTGCCGGCCACCACGCAGCCACCTGCAATGAAAAAAGCTGCCCGGAGAAGACGCGAAACCAGACGCGAACACACCTACTTTGCGAGAATCCTCCACCTCCGTTCCAAACAGAACCGCAGGCCACCGTGACAGAAATCGATGTCGATTGCACCAATGCGACAGCCACCACGGTACCTGCAAAAAACCAGACCAGAAAGACCCCCGTGAAGCAACCCACCGTCGACGAGAACGCAACTTCAAGAAAGGGTTCAGTCTTCTTCATCGTGATTTGGCCGTGCTCAATGAAGAAGAAGGGTTTGAAATCCAATCGAGAGACGAAAGGTTAAAGAAATTGGGGATTTAGGGTTCTTCGAAACCCTTGAGAATCAGATTTGGGGATTATCTTGATTAGGGCTGCCAACGTTTGGTGACTTCAAATTCGAAATAGACAACCTAAAAAATACGTTGTTTTTTGGTTGATTCTAAACAAAGCATTCATTCATCTACGATCTACGATCATAGAACTAATGCAGTCTCTCAAGTCACACCATGCTGTTACATCTTCTCTTTTCAATCAATTCTCTTATCAGTCTATGACATTCTTCCTCTCTTTCTCAACCAAAAGTCGTTGCCTACACTTCAACGAAACCACTTCAATAATTGATTACCTGAATTCCGACTTGCAGTTCTCCAGAACCCAATCCCTTTATGTCTCCAAACGTGTTTCAGGGTGCAGATTCCCTCAAAACCCCTTATCAGTGCTCACTTTCTTCAAACAAATAGGCTTTTCCCAAAGCCAGATTCTCTCCCTGATTCGTCAAAGACCCCAGATACTGTTTACAAACGTTGAGAAAATCTTGAGACCCAAAATTCAGCTCTTTCAGATGTCTGGATTCCAGGGTTACGAGTTATGCAGCTTCATTTCAAAGAATCCCTCCATTTTGACTCATAGCTTGAAGAAAACATTGGTCCCCTCAGTTGAAGCTATTAGGAAAATTGTCTACGACCAGAAAGATTTTATTCTTGTTTTGCACAGATGTGGCTGGATACTCCCAAAGTACAAAAGAATTATGGAGAATGTCGTCTTCTTGGAGAGTTGTGGCATTCTTGGGACTCATCTTTCATTGCTACTCAAACTTCATCCAAGGTTTTTCGTTGCACAGCGGTCTACTATTGAAAACAATGTTTCTCGAGCTGTAGACTTGGGTTTCCGTGAAAATTCAAGAATGCTTGTCCATGCAATTCATACATTAAGTTGTTTGAGCGATCAAACATTTGAGAGAAAGTTGAAACTAATTAATTGTTTTGGTTTTTCGAAGGATGAGGGCCTGCAAATGTTCAAGAGAACCCCGACTTTGTTTAGAACATCAGAGAAGAAGTTGAAAGTTGGAATGAAATTCTTCTTGCATACAGTTATGCTGCCCAAGTCAGTCCTTATTCACCAGCCTAAGATTTTAATGTACAGCATGGAGGATCGCGTGCTTCCTCGATATAAAGTCTTCCAACTGTTGAAATCAAAAAATCTCTGCAAGAAAGTCCCCAGTTATATTCATGTGCTGTGCTTGTCTGAGGAGATGTTCTTGGACAAGTATATATCACAGTTCAGAGAAAATGCAGAGGAGTTATTAGTAGCATACAAGGGTCATTATCTGGAGGCATAACCATACCTTCAATTCTGTTTTTTCACTCTTCCACAGGGTTCTAATACTGAAATTATTTAGATAGTGTTGTGCATAACCATGGAATGTCTCATTGTAGTAATGAAGATGGCTCGTTTATTGTATCTGTTTATTGATTATGCATCTTTCTTTCCCATGGTAATTTGGTGGTCATAAGAACCTTGGAAGATCCACACGAAAATAAGCAGTCCACTTTGACTGCTCCTTTAAAGAGGTATGCAGGGTATACTTTTCTTGATCTTGTTGACTTGTTCCCCAACTGGGATATGCTCCAACGTTGAATTGTAAAATTAGCCTGTATTCATCTTCCAGCACCCTTGTTTAGCTTTTAAATCGCTGAGCATTAATTAGACTGTTTCTATGTTGTGAATTATGTAAGTTAATTTGATTAGTCAAATTTGTATGTGCCTAAGTAGGATTGATATCGAGTTTCCTTTTACTCCCTTCCACCTTATCTATTAAGAGAGAAAAAATCAAGAAGAACGTGGGTTGCATTAGTAAATCTTAGGTGGTACTTGAAAGTTGAAACCATTGAGACATTATTTTGCTGCTTTATTGTCAACGTTTAAGACTGCTTTTTTTTAATGGCTTTTCAATGAGGGACTAAAGGTATGCATCACTGCTTTCACTTGTTTATCACTGGAATATATTTGGTAGTATTTGAACTAAGCTAAAAAATGCCAAAATATAATCCCTTCAACTGCAGCTGCAACAAATCTTCTTACAATCTCTTTCCCTTACAAGATGGACCATTCTTTGCTGTGACAGTTTCATCTTGTCACCTTGCTGTGGCCCTCCAGCCCCGTCTTATGATTTCCTGACTCAACAGCTGAACCTGAAAACAATCAAAGAAGAGTTCATATTTTGTTTATTATTTCTGATGCATTATCTTTGAAGGTCCGTCTCATGATATTTTGTATCACTCTTCTGCAGGGTTGTTATATTATAATAGATAAATATTACAATAGACAACATATGTGTATAAGGACACACATTAAAAGAAATAATTATCTATTTATTTTAAAAATCAAATAATTTTAAAAATAATCTTTAGAAATACATACCGTGGGTTAAATCGATTCAATATAGAATTCGAGCATTTTAGAGATTTGTATGAAGATTTTAAATTTTAAAAACTAATAATACTATTTACGAACTAAAATAATAATTTATTAGATATTAAAGGTTAAAGTTGAAATATATTTTTATTTTTACGGTAAATCAGTTTAATAATAAATCAAATGAATAAAATAATTATTCAGAGAAGTAATACTTTAAACATAATATATTCTTTAATAATTTATTAAATGACCAACTAATTATAAATTCTAAAATTATAAATTTAATATAATAATAAAACAAAAAAAATATTACTTCTCTAAATATAGGGAGCCCATTAACTATAATACAGTAACATTCGCAAGAAATTTTTTTTCTTCTAGTCTCTAAAATACGCCATTTCAAAGTATAGTTTATTGTTAACTCTACTTGGTTACATAGTGAACTAATTTTCAAGTCTTTTATTAATGGTGGTAAATTCAAAACCCCATTACCATTATGAAAAAGCAGATAAGTTCTTGCATGTGATTGTTAGGTGTAATAAAGTAGTTTCGAACCTTAGTGTAGTCAAAGTTCTCTCTAATAACAACCGTCCCACCTTAAAAAAACACTTACGGGAATCATAAAAGCTGGTCCAGTATTTTGAATTTGAGTCAAAATAACTGGTTCTAGAAGTGTCAAGTTTGGTACATAATGGTTTGTTTTCTAAAAGATGGTGGTAGTGACATAAATCAACGGTGGAACCGGGAAGAGTAAATGGTATAAGAAAGAAGAAATCTTTGGCGTGAGTTGAAAATTAGAACTTTGTTTCTTTCGAGCTGCATGACTTGGACTCGCTTTCCCCCCCTCTCTTTCTGTCTTTTGTGAAAGAACATGACAACGTTAAACTATCTATTAACTGAGATAAATGTGGAAGCAATACTCAACCAGCAACGTTAGATTGAGATAAATTTAACTACGGTTGATACACTACACCATGAACATGCAAAAATAAAATTCCAGAAACATATTCGTTTTAATGTTTGGTATGGTAGGAACCACTTACATTCTGGCTCTCTGATCGTAATTTAAAATTCAACAAGTGCGATGAGTTGTTTAATTTCCACATAAAGACACACGAATAATAATTACCCATAACCACATAAGCATCTTATATATATGGGAATGACGTGATTCTTGCAAGCTGCAACTGAAACTTTTGTTTATTTCGCCAATTCTGAAGAAGGGTCCTCTTGGAATCTGATACCATCTAGCTGCTCCATGGAAAACTCTCATGTTTGTGAGGGTGGGAGAGGAAGATACTGATTTTTGATGAAAGAGATAAATGTTTATGTTTATTTTTTTTGCTTTTTATTATGATAATAACAGATAATTAAAACAGCAGTATACAATACTAACCATAGAATTATCAAGTACTTAAAGAAAATCTCTTCCTTTTGTTTGATTTCCTTGAGAAGATTAGGACTAAGCCGTCAACTTTGGCCATGGTTCAATGTTACTGTATATACATCAGTACTTGGTTGTTTTGGAGTTTGACACCATTATATTCCGTGGAAAATTAGAAAAAGCTCTTCTTAATCGCTGTTCAGAATCTTAACTGGATAGCTCCTACGAAAAACAATTAGTCCTCATACACATACCTATTCAAAACATGTCACTATTTCTTTCTTATTTTAGTTCATAATCTTCCATTTACACCCTCATAACACACTATAAAACAAGTTACACCAACTCAACTTATAATCATTTGAGCTTAACCAAGTTTGTCGAGAAACCATATACCTTGCATCGAACACTTTTCAAACCAACCTGCATCATGGAACAGGAACTCATCATGTTCAAAGGTTCATGGAAAGGCAACAAGAGTTGCTTCAAGTGAAGCTGGATATGATCCAAGGATGAGGTGGCGTGCTGCTAATCCAGCAGTAGAGACCACACGCGCTTGGAAGGGACAACATGGTCGTGCGGCGAACTCAGATAACACCTCACTTGATAACGATGAAACTTTCAACAGTTTCATTCGACGTGCCAAGGGTAAACTTAGAACCGTGTCCCACATCGGTCGGGAGCAGAGCAACGTTACACCTGTACCACTACGAGATGATGACGAGGCTAATGCTAGGGATAACCTAAACGACCAGTTTTCGAATTTTATCAAGAGTTCGAAGAAGAAGTTGAGAAGTACATCAAGCATGAGGAAGCATGGTTCCTTCAACAGACGGTGACCATTGATAAACCAGGGAACCTCAAAGAGAGTGATTTGACATGTGGGTCCATCCAATATTCTGTTATATATACTGCATGAAAATAAGATCCTAAGCCATGCAAGCATTATTATACTTTACATTTTTTTCTATTTCAAGCACAGTAAATGTGAAATGTTTATTTGGGGGGAATAATTTCGACTGGTTTATTGTTTGTTTGTAAGAAATTAATATACATTGATGTTTTGTCTTTAATGAAAGGTTTCTGATTAATCTGTAGTGTTTTTATTGAAAGAATAATTAATATCAGTTTATTAACAGGAAGGATCAGAGGGCAGCTATATATAGGAAATGACTCAATGAACATACATACCTGCATTAGACCCAACACCTCTACTTCTTCACCGACTTTAATGACGCCTTGTTCAACACGGCCAGTGGCAACTGTTCCACGTGCCTTCATCACAAATGAAAAATATAAAGCAGCTGAAATGATGGAAACCATTGCCCCCATATTTATTTATGTCCATACAATCCAATATATGTAATGAAACAAATGCAGATTTTGAGAGAACTAAGTGTTGAAAATAGAAATTTTGATATTCTCTTTAAGGAAAAAAAAAACAATTATATGAGACAACAGTTTTTAAAGCACTATGTTAAGATTTAAATTACCACTGCGTCATATCATTACAAAGAGCAAGGCTGTAACAAATGCTACCTCCTTTCCTTTTTTATTCTTCAAAAACCCTAGACCGAATTAAGAATTTGAAATTTAAGATTTTGAAATTTTATCCTTCACCTAACTAGAGATTTAGAAGAACAAGAAAGAATTTGTTAAAGTGACCACAGTTACAAAGATGACCAGTATTATAAACATCTATTCCACATATGCTCCAGTGTTCATAATCCCATCTGCTTATGATGTTAAGCACATCAATAATTGCTGTAGTTTGAGTGAACTGAAGGAGCATATAAGGAATTTAAAGCAATTTTAACGTAAACAGAATAGTAATAAATAGTACTTCTTAAACAGTGTCGTTACCTAAACGGTGTTTATACTGGAGCAGATGGAAAGTGATAGAACATGATAAAAACACAAGACTTACATTACAAATTGTAACAATTTTATAACTGAGGCCATCTTTACTTCAATGAATCTGCTTTCTTCAAAAATTAACCCAAAAAATAAAGTTCAGGTCCTTTTACCTGAATTGAGAACACATCTTCAATTGGCATTAGGAAGGGCTTGTCAAGTTGGCGAACAGGGTCAGGAATGTATGCATCTACAGCATCCATTAATTTTAGAATGGCCTGTCTTCCAATCTCGTCATTTGTACCCTGTAAAGCAGACAACGCTGAACCTCTAATGATCGGGATTTCATCCCCAGGGAACTTGTAGAAGCTCAGTAGCTCTGCAAAAAACATTATCATAAAAACACATTTTAGCAAACCCATTTTAGCAAACACAAAGATTACAGAAACTTAAGCAGGTTTATTCATTTTCTGAGCATGGACAAGAGAAGAGAAGCCTTAGAGAAACACCCTACCACGTAACTCCATTTCTACAAGCTCTAACAACTCTGGATCATCAACAGCATCAACTTTATTTAGAAAGCAAACAAGAGATGGCACACCAACCTGCATAATACATTTAAAGATAAAATATGTCAATCTAGAAGTAAGGAGAAAGGTGTAGACGTTCTAGGTATATATATACAAACCACATCAGTAGAATACCTACTTGGCGAGCAAGAAGAATGTGCTCCTTGGTTTGAGGCATTGGTCCATCAGGTGCAGATACAACAAGTATACCACCATCCATCTGGGCAGCTCCCGTAATCATATTCTGAAAAAAAAACAGACAATTATAAATCATACAGTGAACAAAATAGGAATCTAACAAATGCAGCTGTTGCCAATATACAGTGTAATCAATACCTATAAAATATATTTTGTTACAAACTAATCTACTTCCAAATTCCTAGCATAAATTTTCCATCTCATTTTGAAAAGAAGGTCAGGCTACACAAGCACCAAAATATGCTAAATTCCACAATTAACTATTATACAAGGTAAAATTGCTTAAATTTGTTCGCCACAACTTAGCCACCCAGCTTCCATTAGGCAATTGATAACTCCAATAAAAAAAAACATTCTTAGAGAAACTAAACCAAATTCGAAAGCTTACTTTAACATAATCCGTGTGTCCAGGGCAGTCCACATGCGCATAATGTCGTTTTGCAGTCTCATACTCCACATGAGCCTGAAAACCGAAATATAGAGCAAGCATACATATCAACAGAAAACAACACAATCGATTGCAAGACCAAAAGAGTGCGATTCCATATCGTTGCAATGGTGATTCCTCTCTTCTTCTCTTCAATAGCCTTGTCAATTTCATCAAAGGCCACAGCCTTAGCCTTCCCTTCATCCGCAAGCACCTGATCAAACCTAATTGAGTAATAAACACCAAAACATCCACCTCAACACACATTTAAACAAAGAGTGAATCAAGACCTTGGTGATTACCGCAGTTAGCGTGGTCTTCCAATGTCCACGTGTCCAATAGTTCCGACATTAACGTGAGGCTTCCTGCAAAGTCAAACAATAAGATGAACAAAACAAGTAAAAGACATACTAATAACGATTACTGTTACTTGTATATTTTAAATTTTGCGACGAAAAAGAGAAAGCGAGAGTGTTACGTTCTGGTGAAAGTTGCCATGGATCTCCACCATGGATTGGAATTGAAAGAATAGAAGGAGGTGGAGGTGGAGTCACTGGGAGTAGAGAGAGGAGAACGAGATACGGAAGAGTGGATTTGAGAGGCTAAGGGGAAGAGGCGGCGAGAAGTGGAAGAGGAGTGTCTGAGAAGAAGAGTGGCCATTGAAGAAGTGATGAGGAGAATGAAAAGCCCTAACTATGGAGTGCAGAGGTGAGGGTTTTAGGAGAAGGAAGACAAAAGCGAAGAGCAGTGTGTGCGAAGAGCGAGGGTTTTAGAATGGGCGCCCGACACCGACCCGTCATATTCGTGCGGCCCAATTCGAGCACTCTCATAATGTTTCGGAGCACATACATACTTCTTTTTTTCTGTTACAAATGTTTTTTTCTTCTTGCTCCGACAGAAAATATTTGAAGTGATTTTTATCTTATTGACTTAATTTAAAGTTTTAGATAAATGAATTAATTCGTGTCTGGTTTAACTTATTTAGTTAAATGGTATCTTTTGGTAAATTTTAGGTATATTTTATGAGAAATAATTCTGTTCGAGGTAGAAAAAATTATATATTAGGACAGGGTTATTCTGGTTCAAAAACTGACCATTTTTCTCTTTATTTTATTTTTTTTATGAAAATGCATTAACTTGTGATAAGTATAAATAAAATGAATAAATAAATTAAAAGATAATTTATGTAATATAGGTTTTACTTGTTTGTTTAGTATAGATGCTTTATATTCAACTTTTTTCATTTTGAGTCAACTCTAATTTTCTTTTCTTATTTTTTAAACGAATGTATAGATAGGAGTTTTATACTTTTAGTCGGTATTTCCTCTTTTGAATTTTTAAACGAATGTATATAATTGTTTCTTTGCTTAAAATCATTTGCTTTTGTCGATGAAATCATATAAAATAGTTACGTATTGT
Source organism: Vigna unguiculata (assembly GCF_037176805.1). Lineage (NCBI taxonomy): Eukaryota > Viridiplantae > Streptophyta > Magnoliopsida > Fabales > Fabaceae > Vigna > Vigna unguiculata. The sequence goes on along the minus strand of NC_140792.1, from coordinate 35,844,531 downwards.
TGCTCTTTTGTAAGCAATAAAATATTTTCGATTTTAATGTTGTGATACTTTTCAATTAAATTTGTTTTTTAAGAAACTTTTAAAGGACAATGTTCTCTTTGCATCTTTTACTCCTTATCAATCTTTATTAGTATACTTTGACTTCAATTGAAGGGAGCCTAATGGTTGATTGGATGATTCAATTTCTATTTTAAACTCTCCATTGGTTGATGGAAATATCATGGTGAAAGAAAAAAGAAAAATTTAATGATGGGAAGTTGCTTGATGATGGACAATCTCTATCTTGTACTTCTAAGATTTAGTTTTAGACATGTTCCTACAAAACTTAAGTGCTCATATTTTTGCACTATTATTTTGGTAGACTTCAAGATTTAATAATTTATAATATTTTTGTTGATGTTAATTTTTATTGTATATTTTCTTATCATACATATTAATATGTATGATACAAAAAATATGTAATAAATATCAATATCAACAAAAATATTATAAGTTATTAAATTACAAATTAAAACTTGATATAATGTATCAACTTATATTGAACTATGGATTATTTATAATATTATATATTAGAAAAAATGGTTAAAATTGAATTCGGATATATATATATATATATATATATATATATATTAATAAATAAATAAATAAAGGTTAAAGCTTCTAACTAGAACCTTGATCATGCAAAAAATTGTGTTAGGTGTACAAACATATTTAATATTTATTTTATATAACTTAAATTTATATTTACCTGTATTTTTCTATTATATTTTCTTTTTTCCTTTTAATTTACAAAATTATTATCTCGTTTTAATATGATTTTTATTTTATATGATGGTGAAAATAACTATTCTTGTTTTTGTTTTTTGTGTATAGCTTTTTGTTCTCGATTCATTTGAACATATACTTTGCTGGTTGGATTTGTTATTTTGAGCCAATTCCTTCGAGAAATTGACTTTCATACGAATCTTTGAAAACATGAAACAAATTAAAAGTAGAAAACAATTTATAAAATGTAATAGTTTTGCTTCGTATTGTCAATCATTTAAATTTAGCACGACAGTGAATTGAAATTAATATTATCATTTTTAAAAACACTTTATGAACAATATTGATATAGTACAATTCGGTTAAAATAGTATAGTCCAAATTAAAATTAATATAGTTTGATTCAAAAGTGTAATTAGAAAAAATGTTTGGTTCATAACAGTTGGTTCATATCGTTGTTCGGTTCACTAAATTCAGTTTAGTTTGTTAGAATAAAAGACAATTCAATTCAATTTGTTTGAATAAAATTAACGAAAATTTGTATGAATTAAATATAAAATATGTGACAATAATACTGACTTTGTATGTGGTAATGACACTTGCTTGACATATGACACTGCCATGTGTCATAATGTTGACTTGGATGTGAACAATTTTTTAAAATTTTTTAAAAAATTTAAAAAATAAAAAAAAATCACGAAATGACACATGATTGTCGTTGTTCACTTTTGGTTAACAATTTAAATGTCGTCACAAAAAATAATCAAATTGATCATAATTTATACAAATTAATATTTTTTTAACCTAAAAAAATAAAATGATATTTTAACACATAAAAAAAGTCACATCAGATTATAAGAGAAAATTGTCAAAATATCATTGTCCTTCATAAAAATATGACCAAATCGAAGAAAGAGAAACGAAACTTGGGACAAATGATGTCTTTAAGAATAAAAAAAATAATATTCTTTTCCCCCGACCTCTTCACCTTTTATCTACAACTTCCCTCTTTTCTTCAGAATTTGCTCATTCCTCGTGCTCGTTGGAAGGTGTTGCGCTTTCCTATCACACAAAGGTGTTGTCTTCTTCCGGTGAAGTGTGGGCTGGCTTACGTTTGTGTGATGTCCTAAATTACCCATATCCTCGATTAATCCGGTTGGGCTGAATCCAGCCAAACCCGAATGTTGCTTAGCTCTAGGTGCAGAGCTGAACTTAGGGTTTTGTTGTTTGTTCCTTGGTCTTCTATCAATCCAACACATTTGATCCTTGCATAAACTTGGAAAGCTTAATAATTTAGGAGACAAACATGCTAGTTTATGAAAGCATAAATACAATGTAGGCATACACAAACTTAAACATAAAACATAAACCACAAAAGTGACTAACTCCTAATAAAGCAAATATTATTAAAAAAGTAAAACACCCATGTCACATCATAAAAATAAATAATTATAAATATATTTAAATAATGGTTTAACACATCTCAAGACATCTAATGCATCATCAATATTCTTTGGACAACAATATAAATAATATTAACTACTAAGAATATTTTGTTGTAACGACTAAACATTGATAATGAAGTATGTCAAACAACAAACCCATCTTATTCATCTTTGGATTGATTTATCATCAACCAAAACAAAACCTTCTAATTATCACATTTTACCATCACATGTATGTAATCTGGCCAAATATTAATTTTCTTTTGGAACAACCAATATTCGCATGATATACATAAACACTGATGTTTAACATTTTTCACTAACTATGATCATTAACTGCAAAAAGTATTAAACTTGAATATTTTGTTAACTTCTTGATTTAATTTACTCACAAAAAATATTAAACTACCAAAACATTGAATATTTTATTTATACTGAAACTAAATATTTATAGGTATTTATTTTAATACAAAAATTTTATCAGGTTTTTATCTTCTCCCACGCGCATGAACTAACCCCTAAACGGAATCTCTGTCGGCACACTTCAGAGAAAACCACAGCCATTGATGGCTAAAAAAAGGGCCTGGAAAATCAAATTGCCGCTTGCGAAGCCGCCGTCCCGAACCAGATTGCCGCCGTCGCGAGCCACCTACGCGAACACAACTAGATCGGTGTTGCGAGACACCTCCGCTGCGACGAAACCAGAGCCAGCAGATGTCTCGCGAAACCAGGCTGCCACGATGAACCACCACACGATGACGAAGCCACGCGTTGCAGAACCACTGCAAATCAGATCGACGACGAGGGCACTTTCTGACGCGAAATCCCCATCACTGCGGCGCCGGCCACCACGCAGCCACCTGCGACGAAAAAAGCTGCCCGGAGAAGACACGAACACACCTACATTGTGAGAATCCTCCACCTCCGTTCCAAGCAGAACCGCGGGCCACCGTGAGAGAAATCGATGTCGATTGCGCCAATGCGACAACCACCACGGTACCTGCAAAAAACCAGACCAGATAGACCCCCGCGAAGCAACCCACCGTCGACGAGAACGCAACTTCAAGAAAGGGTTCAGTCTTCTTCATCGTGATTTGGCCGTGCTCAATGAAGAAGAAGGGTTTGAAATCCAAGCGAGAGATGAAAGGTTAAAGAAATTGGGGATTTAGGGTTCTTCGAAACCCTTGAGAATCAGATTTGGGGATTATCTTGATTAGGGCTGCCAACGTTTGGTTACTTCAAATTCGAAATAGACAACCTAAAAAATACGTTGTTTTTTGGTTGATTCTAAACAAAGCATTCATTCATCTACGATCACAGAACTAATGCAGTCTCTCAAGTCACACCATGCTGTTTCATCTTCTCTTTTCAATCAATTCTCTTATCAGTCTATAACATTCTTCCTATCTTTCTCAACCAAAAGCCGTTGCCTACACTTCAACGAAACCACTTCAATAATTGATTACCTGAATTCCGACTTGCAGTTCTCCAGAACCCAATCCCTTTATGTCTCCAAACGTGTTTCAGGGTGCAGATTCCCTCAAAACCCCTTATTAGTGCTCACTTTCTTCAAACAAATAGGCTTTTCCCAAAGCCAGATTCTCTCCCTGATTCGTCAAAGACCCCAGATACTGTTTACAAACGTTGAGAAAATCTTGAGACCCAAAATTCAGCTCTTTCAGATGTCTGGATTCCAGGGTTACGAGTTATGCAGCTTCATTTCAAAGAATCCCTCCATTTTGACTCATAGCTTGAAGAAAACATTGGTCCCCTCAGTTGAAGCTATTAGGAAAATTGTCTACGACCAGAAAGATTTTATTCTTGTTTTGCACAGATGTGGCTGGATACTCCCAAAGTACAAAAGAATTATGGAGAATGTCGTCTTTTTGGAGAGTTGTGGCATTCTTGGAACTCATCTTTCATTGCTACTCAAACTTCATCCAAGGCTTTTCGTTGCACAGCGGTCTACTATTGAAAACAATGTTTCTCGAGCTGTAAACTTGGGTTTCCGTGAAAATTCAAGAATGCTTGTCCATGCAATTCATACATTAAGTTGTTTGAGCGATAAAACATTTGAGAGAAAGTTGAAACTAATTAATTGTTTTGGTTTTTTGAAGGATGAGGGCCTGCAAATGTTCAAGAGAACCCCGACTTTGTTTAGAACATCAGAGAAGAAGTTGAAAGTTGGAATGAAATTCTTCTTGCATACAGTTATGCTGCCCAAGTCAGTCCTTATTCACCAGCCTAAGATTTTAATGTACAACATGGAGGATCGCGTGCTTCCTCAATATAAAGTCTTCCAACTGTTGAAATCAAAAAATCTCTGCAAGAAAGTCCCCAGTTATATTCATGTGTTGTGCTTGTCTGAGGAGATGTTCTTGGACAAGTATATATCACAGTTCAGAGAAAATGCAGAGGAGTTATTAGTAGCATACAAGGGTCATTATCTGGAGGCATAACCATACCTTCAATTCTGTTTTTTCACTCTTCCACAGGGTTCTAATACTGAAATTATTTAGATAGTGTTGTGCATAACCATGGAATGTCTCATTGTAGTAATGAAGATGGCTCGTTTATTGTATCTGTTTATTGATTATGCATCTTTCTTTCCCATGGTAATTTGGTGGTCATAAGAACCTTGGAAGATCCACACGAAAATAAGCAATCCACTTTGACTGCTCCTTTAAAGAGGTATGCAGAGTATACTTTTCTTGATCTTGTTGACTTGTTCCCCAACTGGGATATGCTCCAATGTTGAATTGTAAAATTAGCCTGTATTCATCTTCCAGCACCCTTGTTTAGCTTTTAAATCGCTGAGCATTAATTAGACTGTTTCTATGTTGTGAATTATGTAAGTTAATTTGATTAGTCAAATTTGTATGTGCGTAAGTAGGATTGATATCGAGTTTCCTTTTACTCCCTTCCACCTTCTACTATTAAGAGAGAAAAAATCAAGAAGAACGTGGGTTGCATTAGTAAATCTTAGGTGGTACTTGAAAGTTGAAACCATTGAGACATTATTATGCTGCTTTATTGTCAACGTTTAAGACTGCTTTTTTTTAATGGCTTTTCAATGAGGGACTAAAGGTATGCATCACTGCTTTCACTTGTTTATCACTGGAATATATTTGGTAGTATTTGAACTAAGCTAAAAAATGCCAAAATATAATCCCTTCAACTGCAGCTGCAACAAATCTTCTTACAATCTCTTTCCCTTACAAGATGGACCATTCTTTGCTGTGACAGTTTCATCTTTTCACCTTGCAGTGGCCCTCCAGCCCCGTCTTATGATTTCCTGACTCAACAGCTAAACCTGAAAACAATCAAAGAAGAGTTCATATTTTGTATATTAATTCTGATGCATTATCTTTGAAGGTCCGTCTCATGATATTTTGTATCACTCTTCTACAGGGTTGTTATATTATAATAGATAAATATTACAAGAGACAACATATGTGTATAAGGACACACATTAAAAGAAATAATTATCTATTTATTTTAAAAATCAAATAATTTTAAAAATAATCTTTAGAAATACATACCGTGGGTTAAATCGATTCAATATAGAATTCGAGCATTTTAGAGATTTGTATGAAGATTTTAAATTTAAAAAACTAATAATACTATTTAAGAACTAAAATAATAATTTATTAGATATTAAAGGTTAGAGTTGAAATATATTTTTATTTTTACGGTAAATCAGTTTAATAATAAATCAAATGAATAAAATAATTATTCAGAGAAGTAATACTTTAAACATAATATATTCTTTAATAATTTATTAAATGACCAACTAATTATAAATTCTAAAATTATAAATTTAATATAATAATAAAACAAAAAAAAATATTACTTCTCTAAATATAGGGAGCCCATTAACTATAATACAGTAACATTCGCAAGAAATTTTTTTTCTTCTAGTCTCTAAAATACGCCATTTCAAAGTATAGTTTATTGTTAACTCTACTTGGTTACATAGTGAACTAATTTTCAAGTCTTTTATTAATGGTGGTAAATTCAAAACCCCATTACCATTATGAAAAAGCAGATAAGTTCTTGCATGTGATTGTTAGGTGTAATAAAGTAGTTTCGAACCTTAGTGTAGTCAAAGTTCTCTCTAATAACAACCGTCCCACCTTAAAAAAACACTTATGGGAATCATAAAAGCTGGTCCAGTATTTTGAATTTGAGTCAAAATAACTGGTTCTAGAAGTGTCAAGTTTGGTACATAATGGTTTGTTTTCTAAAAGATGGTGGTAGTGACATAAATCAGCGGTGGAACCGGGAAGAGTAAATGGTATAAGAAAGAAGAAATCTTTGGCGTGAGTTGAAAATTAGAACTTTGTTTCTTTCGAGCTGCATGACTTGGACTCGCTTTCCCCCCTCTCTTTCTGTCTTTTGTGAAAGAACATGACAACGTTAAACTATCTATTAACTGAGATAAATGTGGAAGCAATACTCAACCAACAACGTTAGATTGAGATAAATTTAACTACGGTTGATACACTACACCATGAACATGCAAAAATAAAATTCCAGAAACATATTCGTTTTAATGTTTGGTATGGTAGGAACCACTTACATTCTGGCTCTCTGATCGTAATTTAAAATTCAACAAGTGCGATGAGTTGTTTAATTTCCACATAAAGACACACGAATAATAATTACCCATAACCACATAAGCATCTTATATATATGGGAATGACGTGATTCTTGCAAGCTGCAACTGAAACTTTTGTTTATTTCGCCAATTCTGAAGAAGGGTCCTCTTGGAATCTGATACCATCTAGCTGCTCCATGGAAAACTCTCATGTTTGTGAGGGTGGGAGAGGAAGATACTGATTTTTGATGAAAGAGATAAATGTTTATGTTTATTTTTTTTGCTTTTTATTATGATAATAACAGATAATTAAAACAGCAGTATACAATACTAACCATAGAATTATCAAGTACTTAAAGAAAATCTCTTCCTTTTATTTGATTTCCTTGAGAAGATTAGGACTAAGCCGTCAACTTTGGCCATGGTTCAATGTTACTGTATATACATCAGTACTTGGTTGTTTTGGAGTTTGACACCATTATATTCCGTGGAAAATTAGAAAAAGCTCTTCTTAATCGCTGTTCAGAATCTTAACTGGATAGCTCCTACGAAAAACAATTAGTCCTCATACACATACCTATTCAAAACATGTCACTATTTCTTTCTTATTTTAGTTCATAATCTTCCATTTACACCCTCATAACACACTATAAAACAAGTTACACCAACTCAACTTATAATCATTTGAGCTTAACCAAGTTTGTCGAGAAACCATATACCTTGCATCGAACACTTTTCAAACCAACCTGCATCATGGAACAGGAACTCATCATGTTCAAAGGTTCATGGAAAGGCAACAAGAGTTGCTTCAAGTGAAGCTGGATATGATCCAAGGATGAGGTGGCGTGCTGCTAATCCAGCAGTAGAGACCACACGCGCTTGGAAGGGACAACATGGTCGTGCGGCGAACTCAGATAACACCTCACTTGATAACGATGAAACTTTCAACAGTTTCATTCGACGTGCCAAGGGTAAACTTAGAACCGTGTCCCACATCGGTCGGGAGCAGAGCAACGTTACACCTGTACCACTACGAGATGATGACGAGGCTAATGCTAGGGATAACCTAAACGACCAGTTTTTGAATTTTATCAAGAGTTCGAAGAAGAAGTTGAGAAGTACATCAAGCATGAGGAAGCATGGTTCCTTCAACAGACGGTGACCATTGATAAACCAGGGAACCTCAAAGAGAGTGATTTGACATGTGGGTCCATCCAATATTCTGTTATATATACTGCATGAAAATAAGATCCTAAGCCATGCAAGCATTATTATACTTTACATTTTTTTCTATTTCAAGCACAGTAAATGTGAAATGTTTATTTGGGGGGAATAATTTTGACTGGTTTATTGTTTGTTTGTAAGAAATTAATATACATTGATGTTTTGTCTTTAATGAAAGGTTTCTGATTAATCTGTAGTGTTTTTATTGAAAGAATAATTAATATCAGTTTATTAACAGGAAGGATCAGAGGGCAGCTATATATAGGAAATGACTCAATGAACATACATACCTGCATTAGACCCAACACCTCTACTTCTTCACCGACTTTAATGACGCCTTGTTCAACACGGCCAGTGGCAACTGTTCCACGTCCCTTCATCACAAATGAAAAATATAAAGCAGCTGAAATGATGGAAACCATTGCCCCCATATTTATTTATGTCCATACAATCCAATATATGTAATGAAACAAATGCAGATTTTGAGAGAACTAAGTGTTGAAAATAGAAATTTTGATATTCTCTTTAAGGAAAAAAAAAACAATTATATGAGACAACAGTTTTTAAAGCACTATGTTAAGATTTAAATTACCACTGCGTCATATCATTACAAAGAGCAAGGCTGTAACAAATGCTACCTCCTTTCCTTTTTTATTCTTCAAAAACCCTAGACCGAATTAAGAATTTGAAATTTAAGATTTTGAAATTTTATCCTTCACCTAACTAGAGATTTAGAAGAACAAGAAAGAATTTGTTAAAGTGACCACAGTTACAAAGATGACCGGTATTATAAACATCTATTCCACATATGCTCCAGTGTTCATAATCCCATCTGCTTATGATGTTAAGCACATCAATAATTGCTGTAGTTTGAGTGAACTGAAGGAGCATATAAGGAATTTAAAGCAATTTTAACGTAAACAGAATAGTAATAAATAGTACTTCTTAAACAGTGTCGTTACCTAAACGGTGTTTATACTGGAGTAGATGGAAAGTGATAGAACATGATAAAAACACAAGACTTACATTACAAATTGTAACAATTTTATAACTGAGGCCATCTTTACTTCAATGAATCTGCTTTCTTCAAAAATTAACCCAAAAAATAAAGTTCAGGTCCTTTTACCTGAATTGAGAACACATCTTCAATTGGCATTAGGAAGGGCTTGTCAAGTTGGCGAACAGGGTCAGGAATGTATGCATCTACAGCATCCATTAATTTTAGAATGGCCTGTCTTCCAATCTCGTCATTTGTACCCTGTAAAGCAGACAACGCTGAACCTCTAATGATCGGGATTTCATCCCCAGGGAACTTGTAGAAGCTCAGTAGCTCTGCAAAAAACATTATCATAAAAACACATTTTAGCAAACACATTTTAGCAAACACAAAGATTACAGAAACTTAAGCAGGTTTATTCATTTTCTGAGCATGGACAAGAGAAGAGAAGCCTTAGAGAAACACCCTACCACGTAACTCCATTTCTACAAGCTCTAACAACTCTGGATCATCAACAGCATCAACTTTATTTAGAAAGCAAACAAGAGATGGCACACCAACCTGCATAATACATTTAAAGATAAAATATGTCAATCTAGAAGTAAGGAGAAAGGTGTAGACGTTCTAGGTATATATATACAAACCACATCAGTAGAATACCTACTTGGCGAGCAAGAAGAATGTGCTCCTTGGTTTGAGGCATTGGTCCATCAGGTGCAGATACAACAAGTATACCACCATCCATCTGGGCAGCTCCCGTAATCATATTCTGAAAAAAAAAACAGACAATTATAAATCATACAGTGAACAAAATAGGAATCTAACAAATGCAGCTGTTGCCAATATACAGTGTAATCAATACCTATAAAATATATTTTGTTACAAACTAATCTACTTCCAAATTCCTAGCATAAATTTTCCATCTCATTTTGAAAAGAAGGTCAGGCTACACAAGCACCAAAATATGCTAAATTCCACAATTAACTATTATACAAGGTAAAATTGCTTAAATTTGTTCGCCACAACTTAGCCACCCAGCTTCCATTAGGCAATTGATAACTCCAATAAAAAAAAACATTCTTAGAGAAACTAAACCAAATTCGAAAGCTTACTTTAACATAATCCGTGTGTCCAGGGCAGTCCACATGCGCATAATGTCGTTTTGCAGTCTCATACTCCACATGAGCCTGAAAACCGAAATATAGAGCAAGCATACATATCAACAGAAAACAACACAATCGATTGCAAGACCAAAAGAGTGCGATTCCATATCGTTGCAATGGTGATTCCTCTCTTCTTCTCTTCAATAGCCTTGTCAATTTCATCAAAGGCCACAGCCTTAGCCTTCCCTTCATCCGCAAGCACCTGATCAAACCTAATTGAGTAATAAACACCAAAACATCCACCTCAACACACATTTAAACAAAGAGTGAATCAAGACCTTGGTGATTACCGCAGTTAGCGTGGTCTTCCAATGTCCACGTGTCCAATAGTTCCGACATTAACGTGAGGCTTCCTGCAAAGTCAAACAATAAGATGAACAAAACAAGTAAAAGACATACTAATAACGATTACTGTTACTTGTATATTTTAAATTTTGCGACGAAAAAGAGAAAGCGAGAGTGTTACGTTCTGGTGAAAGTTGCCATGGATCTCCACCATGGATTGGAATTGAAAGAATAGAAGGAGGTGGAGGTGGAGTCACTGGGAGTAGAGAGAGGAGAACGAGATACGGAAGAGTGGATTTGAGAGGCTAAGGGGAAGAGGCGGCGAGAAGTGGAAGAGGAGTGTCTGAGAAGAAGAGTGGCCATTGAAGAAGTGATTAGGAGAATGAAAAGCCCTAACTATGGAGTGGAGAGGTGAGGGTTTTAGGAGAAGGAAGACAAAAGCGAAGAGCAGTGTGTGCGAAGAGCGAGGGTTTTAGAATGGGCGCCCGACACCGACCCGTCATATTCGTGCGGCCCAATTCGAGCACTCTCATAATGTTTCGGAGCACATACATACTTCTTTTTTTCTGTTACAAATGTTTTTTTCTTCTTGCTCCGACAGAAAATATTTGAAGTGATTTTTATCTTATTGACTTAATTTAAAGTTTTAGATAAATGAATTAATTCGTGTCTGGTTTAACTTATTTAGTTAAATGGTATCTTTTGGTAAATTTTAGGTATATTTTATGAGAAATAATTCTGTTCGAGGTAGAAAAAATTATATATTAGGACAGGGTTATTCTGGTTCAAAAACTGACCATTTTTCTCTTTATTTTATTTTTTTTATGAAAATGCATTAACTTGTGATAAGTATAAATAAAATGAATAAATAAATTAAAAGATAATTTATGTAATATAGGTTTTACTTGTTTGTTTAGTATAGATGCTTTATATTCAACTTTTTTCATTTTGAGTCAACTCTAATTTTCTTTTCTTATTTTTTAAACGAATGTATAGATAGGAGTTTTATACTTTTAGTCGGTATTTCCTCTTTTGAATTTTTAAACGAATGTATATAATTGTTTCTTTGCTTAAAATCATTTGCTTTTGTCGATGAAATCATATAAAAGAGTTACGTATTGTTGCTCTTTTGTAAGCAATAAAATATTTTCGATTTTAATGTTGTGATACTTTTCAATTAAATTTGTTTTTTAAGAAACTTTTAAAGGACAATGTTCTCTTTGCATCTTTTACTCCTTATCAATCTTTATTAGTATACTTTGACTTCAATTGAAGGGAGCCTAATGGTTGATTGGATGATTCAATTTCTATTTTAAACTCTCCATTGGTTGATGGAAATATCATGGTGAAAGAAAAAAGAAAAATTTAATGATGGGAAGTTGCTTGATGATGGACAATCTCTATCTTGTACTTCTAAGATTTAGTTTTAGACATGTTCCTACAAAACTTAAGTGCTCATATTTTTGCACTATTATTTTGGTAGACTTCAAGATTTAATAATTTATAATATTTTTGTTGATGTTAATTTTTATTGTATATTTTCTTATCATACATATTAATATGTATGATACAAAAAATATGTAATAAATATCAATATCAACAAAAATATTATAAGTTATTAAATTACAAATTAAAACTTGATATAATGTATCAACTTATATTGAACTATGGATTATTTATAATATTATATATTAGAAAAAATGGTTAAAATTGAATTTGGATATATATATATATATATATATATATATATATATATTAATAAATAAATAAAGGTTAAAGCTTCTAACTAGAACCATGATCATGCAAAAAATTGTGTTAGGTGTACAAACATATTTAATATTTATTTTATATAACTTAAATCTATATTTACCTGTATTTTTCTATTATATTTTCTTTTTTCCTTTTAATTTACAAAATTATTATCTCGTTTTAATATGATTTTTATTTTATATGATGGTGAAAATAACTATTCTTGTTTTTGTTTTTTGTGTATAGCTTTTTGTTCTCGATTCATTTGAACATATACTTTGCTGGTTGGATTTGTTATTTTGAGCCAATTCCTTCGAGAAATTGACTTTCATACGAATCTTTGAAAACATGAAACAAATTAAAAGTAGAAAACAATTTATAAAATGTAATAGTTTTGCTTCGTATTGTTAATCACTTTGACTATACACTTAAATTTAGCACGATAGTGAATTGAAATTAATATTATCATTTTTAAAAACACTTTACGAACAATATTGATAAAGTACAATTCGGTTAAAATAGTATAGTCCAAATTAAAATTAATATAGTTTGGTTCAAAAGTGTAATTAGAAAAAATGTTTGGTTCATAACAGTTGGTTCATATCGTTGTTCGGTTCACTAAATTCAGTTTAGTTTGTTAGAATAAAAGACAATTCAATTCAATTTGTTTGAATAAAATTAACGAAAATTTGTATGAATTAAATATAAAATATGTGACAATAATACTGACTTTGTATGTGGTAATGACACTTGCTTGACATATGACACTGCCATGTGTCATAATGTTGACTTGGATGTGAACAATTTTTTTAAAATTTTTTAAAAAATTTAAGAAATAAAAAAAATCACGAAATGACACATGATTGTCGTTGTTCACTTTTGGTTAACAATTTAAATGTCGTCACAAAATATAATCAAATTGATCATAATTTATACAAATTAATATTTTTTTAACTTAAAAAAATAAAATGATATTTTAACACATAAAAAAAGTCACATCAGATTATAAGAGAAAATTGTCAAAATATCATTGTCCTTCATAAAAATATGACCAAATCGAAGAAAGAGAAACGAAACTTGGGACAAATGATGTCTTTAAGAATAAAAAAAATAATATTCTCTTCCCCCGACCTCTTCACCTTTTATCTACAACTTCCCTCTTTTCTTCAGAATTTGCTCATTCCTCGTGCTCATTGGAAGGTGTTGCGCTTTCCTATCACACAAAGGTGTTGTCTTCTTCCGGTGAAGTGTGGGCTGGCTTACGTTTGTGTGATGTCCGAAATTACCCAAATCCTCGATTAATCCGGTTGGGCTGAATCCAGCCAAACCCGAATGTTGCTTAGCTCTAGGTGCAGAGCTGAACTTAGGGTTTTGTTGTTTGTTCCTTGGTCTTCTATCAATCCAACACATTTGATCCTTGCATAAACTTGGAAAGCTTAATAATTTAGGAGACAAACATGCTAGTTTATGAAAGCATAAATACAATGTAGGCATACACAAACTTAAACATAAAACATAAACCACAAAAGTGACTAACTCCTAATAAAGCAAATATTATTAAAAAAGTAAAACACCCATGTCACATCATAAAAATAAATAATTATAAATATATTTAAATAATGGTTTAACACATCTCAAGACATCTAATGCATCATCAATATTCTTTGGACAACAATATAAATAATATTAACTACTAAGAATATTTTGTTGTAACGACTAAACATTGATAATGAAGTATGTCAAACAACAAACCCATCTTATTCATCTTTGGATTGATTTATCATCAACCAAAACAAAACCTTCTAATTATCACATTTTACCATCACATGTATGTAATCTGGCCAAATATTAATTTTCTTTTGGAACAACCAATATTCGCATGATATACATAAACACTGATGTTTAACATTTTTCACTAACTATGATCATTAACTGCAAAAAGTATTAAACTTGAATATTTTGTTAACTTCTTGATTTAATTTACTCACAAAAAATATTAAACTACCAAAACATTGAATATTTTATTTATACTGAAACTAAATATTTATAGGTATTTATTTTAATACAAAAATTTTATCAGGTTTTTATCTTCTCCCACGCGCATGAACTAACCCCTAAACAGAATCTCTGCCGGCACACTTTTGAGCAAACCACAGCCATTGACGGCCAAAAAAAGGGCCTGGAAAATCAAATTGCCGCTTGCGAAGCCGCCGTCCCGAACCAGATCGCCGCCGTCGCGAGCCACCTACGCGAACACAACCAGATCGGTGTTGCGAGCCACCTCCGCTGCGACGAAACCAGAGCCAGCAAATGTCTCGCGAAAACAGGCTGCCACGACCAACCACCACACGTTGACGAAGCCACGCGTTGCAGAACCACTGCGAATAAGATCGACGACGAGGGCACTTTCTGACGCGAAATCCCCATCACTACGGCGCCGGCCACCACGCAGCCACCTGCGACGAAAAAAGCTGCCTGGAGAAGACGCGAAACCAGACGCGAACACACCTACATTGCGAGAATCCTCCACCTCCGTTCCAAACAGAACCGCAGGCCACCGTGACAGAAATCAATGTAGATTGCGCCAATGCGACAGCCACCACAGTACCTGCAAAAAACCAGACCAGACAGACCCCCACGAAGCAACTGATGAGTCATTATTTTCTTCTATTCCACTAGCCTTTGTGCTCCCATTAGACAGTTGATTAGTGCTTAATTGTTCATCATTAGAGTGTTTTTCATCTGTTGGGCTTTATTGGGCCACTCTTCCGAATTTGGACTAATTTCACATTACTTGGCCTAATTTTTGTTTTTAATTATTTTTAGGTATTTGGGTGAAGCAATTTTGGAGCTTGGACATTAATATTTAGTTGAAGAAACTTTCCACATCATTGCCACATCATTTCCATGTCATTTCCACGTCAGCAAAGTCAATGGGTCAACATTTGAGGCCCATAGTGGCATTTTTGTAATTCTACGGCTTATAATGGCAGTTTTGTAATTCTGAGTGGCATGGGTGATATGACCACGAATTAGGTCTGCATGAGAAGAAGGCAGCCGCTCATTCATCTTTAACCTCTCTTCAAAACCTCCATTTTCGTTCTCCAAGCTTCCATGGACGTCCCCCTTGCGGTTTTTCACGTTTTTGGCTCATTTTTACCGTTTTTATGCATATTTGACAGCACCCATTGAGGGTTTTACGTTTGGAATTCGTTTTCTTGGTTGGGCAGTTCGGTTTGTGGATTTTATTGACTTGGAACAATACCCATTCATGGGGTTTTCGCATTTATATATGATAACACTGTTTTGCATTCCATTTAAGCTTTGAAATCTCAATTTTTGCTCTTAAATTGCGTTTTCAGATTTGAAGGGTTCTTGGTTCTGATTTTTGTGATTTCAGTTTTGAAGTGTTTAATTACTCATTTCCATGTCTAGCTAAATTCGTGTATTGACTCCTTGATGAAAAATGCAATGAAGCTTTGAGGTTGTGCTTGTTTTGTGAAATCTGCCATGTTTTTGTTCTGAATTCGTGGAATGCATGTGGTGAATCTGTCAATGCTTAATTTACAGAGTAATTGCATGTGTTTTGTTTAAGATATGTTCATGCTTAATGTATGTAGCTTGGCTGTCACGAATTTAAGGATGTGTGCATTGCTTAATTGCATAATGAAGCTAGATTGTAATTTTCGCTTAGTGAATTATTATCTAGTAGATTGAGACAAGGCAGGGTTGGTGTTAATTTAGTGGCCTATGATAAGTGAAATTGCGTTTGAATCAGGGATGTCAATACGGTTTTAGTCACTGTAGCATTTAAATTAATCTATTGATTAGCATTCTGAATCTGTCTGCCAACCCCCCTCCCCCCTGTGTTTTATTGTTGTGTTCATCTGGAAAATTGGCTTTGAATGAAAATATTGGTCGTTGGGAGACGACTTGGTTCACTTTCACGTACTGCATTTAATATGTTTTAATTTGGTGGGGTACGGCCTCTATCAAATTTGGCGCCGTTACCGGGGACCAATCGTTTCGTTCAAAGTAAAATTTTCAGTGTGTTTGTGTTCTGTGTTTTGGTGTGTGTGTAGTTCAAGTGTGGTTGAGTTGGTATATGTTCATTGTGATGTTAATGTTGTGTTAAGTTAAGTGTCTGTTTCCATTCCTGTGTGTTTCAGTTTAGTGTAGTGAATAGTGTCGCGGCGCGCATGAATAATGTCATTTGTAGTAGTGAATAGTGTTTGAATAGTGTCCGAATCTGGCATTTAACTTCTGGATTTTTCTTTTGGTAGCTACGGAGCTTGTTTTAACTTGAAATTATTTTCCCCACTTCTAAGACGTTGAACTTGATAGGAAAAATAGCTAGAGCAATTGGTATGGTCTGAGTTAAGAGATTCAAAAAAATTTTGGACTGATTTTAAGTGAAACTTCAAAGGACCATAACTTTTGCTCTGGTTATCAGGTTTTTATCTTCTCCCACGCGCATGAACTAACCCCTAAACGGAATCTCTGCCAGCACACTTTAGAGCAAACCACAGCCATTGACGGCCAAAAAAAGGGCCTGGAAAATCAAGTTCCCGCTTGCGAAGCCGCCGTCCCGAACCAGATCGCCGCCGTCGCGAGCCACCTACGCGAACACAACCAGATCGGTGTTGCGAGCCACCTCCGCTGCGACGAAACCAAAGCCAGCAAATGTCTCGCGAAAACAGGCTGCCACGACGAACCACCACACGTTGACGAAACCACGCGTTGTAGAACCACTGCGAATCAGATCGACGACGAGGGCACTTTCTGACGCGAAATCCCCATCACTGCGGCGCCGGCCACCACGCAGCCACCTGCGACGAAAAAAGCTGCCTGGAGAAGACGCAAAACCAGACGCGAACACACCTACATTGCGAGAATCCTCCACCTCCGTTCCAAACAGAACCGCAGGCCACCGTGACTGAAATCGATGTCGATTGCGCCAATGCGACAGCCACCACGGTACCTGCAAAAAACCAGACCAGACAGACCCCCGCGAAGCAACTGATGAGTCATTATTTTCTTCTATTCCACTAGCCTTTGTGCACCCATTAGGCAGTTGATTAGTGCTTAATTGTTCATCATTAGAGTGTTTTTCATCTGTTGGGCTTTATTGGGCCACTGTTCCGAATTTGGACTAATTTATCATTATTTGGCCTAATTTTTGTTTTTAATTATTTTTAGGTATTTGGGTGAAGCAATTTTGGAGCTTGGACATTAATATTTAGTTGAAGAAACTTTCCACATCATTGCCACATCATTTCCATGTCATTTCCACGTCAGCAAAGTCAATGGGTCAACATTTGAGGCCCATAGTGGCATTTTTGTAATTCTGCGGCTTATAATGGCAGTTTTGTAATTCTGAGTGGCATGGGTGATATGACCACGAATTAGGTCTGCATGAGAAGAAGGCAGCCGCTCATTCATCTTCAACCTCTCTTCAAAACCTCCATTTTTGTTCTCCAAGCTTCCATGGACGTCCCCCTTGCGGTTTTTCACGTTTTTGGCTCATTTTTACCGTTTTTATGCATATTTGACAGCACCCATTGAGGGTTTTACGTTTGGAATTCGTTTTCTTGGTTGGGCAGTTCGGTTTGTGGATTTTATTGACTTGGAACAATACCCATTCATGGGGTTTTCGCATTTATATATGATAACACTGTTTTGCATTCCATTTAAGCTTTGAAATCTCAATTTTTGCTCTTAAATTGCGTTTTCAGATTTGAAGGGTTCTTGGTTCTTGGTTCTGATTTTTGTGATTTCAGTTTTGAAGTGTTTAATTACTCATTTCCATGTCTAGCTAAATTCGTGTATTGACTCCTTGATGAAAAATGCAATGAAGCTTTGAGGTTGTGCTTGTTTTGTGAAATCTGCCATGTTTTTGTTCTGAATTCGTGGAATGCATGTGGTGAATCTGTCAATGCTTAATTTACAGAGTAATTGCATGTGTTTTGTTTAAGATACGTTCATGCTTAACGTATGTAGCTTGGCTGTCACGAATTTAAGGATGTGTGCATTTCTTAATTGCATAATGAAGCTAGATTGTAATTTTCGCTTAGTGAATTATTATCTAGTGGATTGAGACAAGGCAGGGTTGGTGTTAATTTGGTGGCCTATGATAAGTGAAATTGCGTTTGAATCAGGGATGTCAATACGGTTTTAGTCACTGTAGCATTTAAATTAATCTATTGATTAGCATTCTGAATCTGTCTGCCAACCCCCCTCCCCCCTGTGTTTTATTGTTGTGTTCATCTGGAAAATTGGCTTTGAATGAAAATATTGGTCGTTGGGAGACGACTTGGTTCACTTTCATGTACTGCATTTAATATGTTTTAATTTGGTGGGGTACGGCCTCTATCAAATTTGGCGCCGTTGCCGGGGACCAATCGTTTCGTTCAAAGTAAAATTTTCAGTGTCTTTGTGTTCTGTGTTTTGGTGTGTGTGTAGTTCAAGTGTGGTTGAGTTGGTATATGTTCATTGTGATGTTAATGTTGTGTTAAGTTCAGTGTCTGTTTCCATTCCTGTGTGTTTCAGTTTAGTGTAGTGAATAGTGTCGCGGCGCGCATGAATAGTGTCATTTGTAGTAGTGAATAGTGTTTGAATAGTGTCCGAATCTGGCATTTAACTTCTGGATTTTTCTTTTGGTAGCTACGGAGCTTGTTTTAACTTGAAATTATTTTCCCCACTTCTAAGACGTTGAACTTGATAGGAAAAATAGCTAGAGCAATTGGTATGGTCTGAGTTAAGAGATTCAAAAAAATTTTGGACTGATTTTAAGTGAAACTTCAAAGGACGATAACTTTTGCTCTGGTTATCAGGTTTTTATCTTCTCTCACGCGCATGAACTAACCCCTAAACGGAATCTCTGCCAGCACACTTTAGAGCAAACCACAGCCATTGACGGCCAAAAAAAGGGCCTGGAAAATCAAGTTGCCGCTTGCGAAGCCGCCGTCCCGAACCAGATCGCCGCCGTCGCGAGCCACCTGCGCGAACACAACCAGATCGGTGTTGCGAGCCACCTCCGCTGCGACGAAACCAAAGCCAGCAAATGTCTCACGAAAACAGGCTGCCACGACGAACCACCACACGTTGACGAAACCACGCGTTGCAGAACCACTGCGAATCAGATCGACGACGAGGGCACTTTCTAACGCGAAATCCCCATCACTGCGGCGCCTGCCACCACGCAGCCACCTGCGACGAAAAAAGCTGCCTGGAGAAGACGCAAAACCAGACGCGAACACACCTACATTGCGAGAATCCTCCACCTCCGTTCCAAACAGAACCGCAGGCCACCGTGACAGAAATCGATGTCGATTGCGCCAATGCGACAGCCACCACGGTACCTGCAAAAAACCAGACCAGACAGACCCCCGTGAAGCAACTGATGAGTCATTATTTTCTTCTATTCCACTAGCCTTTGTGCACCCATTAGGCAGTTGATTAGTGCTTAATTGTTCATCATTAGAGTGTTTTTCATCTGTTGGGCTTTATTGGGCCACTGTTCCGAATTTGGACTAATTTATCATTATTTGGCCTAATTTTTGTTTTTAATTATTTTTAGGTATTTGGGTGAAGCAATTTTGGAGCTTGGACATTAATATTTAGTTGAAGAAACTTTCCACATCATTGCCACATCATTTCCATGTCATTTCCACGTCAGCAAAGTCAATGGGTCAACATTTGAGGCCCATAGTGGCATTTTTGTAATTCTGCGGCTTATAATGGCAGTTTTGTAATTCTGAGTGGCATGGGTGATATGACCACAAATTAGGTCTGCATGAGAAGAAGGCAGCCGCTCATTCATCTTCAACCTCTCTTCAAAACCTCCATTTTTGTTCTCCAAGCTTCCATGGACGTCCCCCTTGCGGTTTTTCACGTTTTTGGCTCATTTTTACCGTTTTTATGCATATTTGACAGCACCCATTGAGGGTTTTACGTTTGGAATTCGTTTTCTTGGTTGGGCAGTTCGGTTTGTGGATTTTATTGACTTGGAACAATACCCATTCATGGGGTTTTCGCATTTATATATGATAACACTGTTTTGCATTCCATTTAAGCTTTGAAATCTCAATTTTTGCTCTTAAATTGCGTTTTCAGATTTGAAGGGTTCTTGGTTCTTGGTTCTGATTTTTGTGATTTCAATTTTGAAGTGTTTAATTACTCATTTCCATGTCTAGCTAAATTCGTGTATTGACTCCTTGATGAAAAATGCAATGAAGCTTTGAGGTTGTGCTTGTTTTGTGAAATCTGCCATGTTTTTGTTCTGAATTCGTGGAATGCATGTGGTGAATCTGTCAATGCTTAATTTACAGAGTAATTGCATGTGTTTTGTTTAAGATACGTTCATGCTTAACGTATGTAGCTTGGCTGTCACGAATTTAAGGATGTGTGCATTGCTTAATTGCATAATGAAGCTAGATTGTAATTTTCGCTTAGTGAATTATTATCTAGTGGATTGAGACAAGGCAGGGTTGGTGTTAATTTGGTGGCCTATGATAAGCGAAATTGCGTTTGAATCAGCGATGTCAATACGGTTTTAGTCACTGTAGCATTTAAATTAATCTATTGATTAGCATTTTGAATCTGTCTGCCAACCCCCCTCCCCCCTGTGTTTTATTGTTGTGTTCATCTGGAAAATTGGCTTTGAATGAAAATATTGGTCGTTGGGAGACGACTTGGTTCACTTTCATGTACTGCATTTAATATGTTTTAATTTGGTGGGGTACGGCCTCTATCAAATTTGGCGCCGTTGCCGGGGACCAATCGTTTCGTTCAAAGTAAAATTTTCAGTGTGTTTGTGTTCTGTGTTTTGGTGTGTGTGTAGTTCAAGTGTGGTTGAGTTGGTATATGTTCATTGTGATGTTAATGTTGTGTTTAGTTCAGTGTCTGTTTCCATTCCTGTGTGTTTCTGTTTAGTGTAGTGAATAGTGTCGTGGCGCGCATGAATAATGTCATTTGTAGTAGTGAATAGTGTTTGAATAGTGTCCGAATCTGGCATTTAACTTCTGGATTTTTGTTTTGGTAGCTACGGAGCTTGTTTTAACTTGAAATTTTTTTCCCCACTTCTAAGACGTTGAACTTGATAGGAAAAATAGCTAGAGCAATTGGTGTGGTCTGAGTTAAGACATTCAAAAAAATTTTGGACTGATTTTAAGTGAAACTTCAAAGGACCATAACTTTTGCTCTAGTTATCAGGTTTTTATCTTCTCCCACGCGCATGAACTAACCCCTAAACGGAATCTCTGTCGGCACACTTTAGAGCAAACCACAGCCATTGACGGCCAAAAAAAGGGCCTGGAAAATCAAATTGCCGCTTGCGAAGCCGCCGTCCCGAACCAGATCGCCGCCGTCGCGAGCCATCTACGCGAACACAACCATATCGGTGTTGCGAGCCACCTCCGCTGCGACGAAACCAGAGCCAGCAGATGTCTCGCGAAACCAGGCTGCCACGACGAACCACCACACGTTGACGAAGCCACGCGTTGCAGAACCACTGCGAATCAGATCGACGACGAGGGCACTTTCTGACGCGAAATCCCCATCACTGCGGCGCCGGCCACCACGCAGCCACCTACGACGAAAAAAGCTGCCTGAAGAAGACGCGAAACCAGACGCGAACACACCTACATTGCGAGAATCCTCCACCTCCATTCCAAACAGAACCGCAGGCCACCGTGACAGAAATCGATGTCGATTGCGCCAATGCGACAGCCACCACGGTACCTGCAAAAAACCAGACCAGACAGACCCCCGCGAAGCAACTGATGAGTCATTACTTTCTTCTATTCCACTAGCCTTTGTGCACCCATTAGACAGTTGATTAGTGCTTAATTGTTCATCATTAGAGTGTTTTTCATCTGTTGGGCTTTATTGGGCCACTGTTCCGAATTTGGACTAATTTCACATTATTTGGCCTAATTTTTGTTTTTAATTATTTTTAGGTATTTGGGTGAAGCAATTTTGGAGCTTGGACATTAATATTTAGTTGAAGAAACTTTCCACATCATTGCCACATCATTTCCATGTCATTTCCACGTCAGCAAAGTCAATGGGTCAACATTTGAGGCCCATAGTGGCATTTTTGTAATTCTGCGGCTTATAATGGCAGTTTTGTAATTCTGAGTGGCATGGGTGATATGACCACGAATTAGGTCTGCATGAGAAGAAGGCAGCCGCTCATTCATCTTCAACCTCTCTTCAAAACCTCCATTTTTGTTCTCCAAGCTTCCATGGACGTCCCCCTTGCGGTTTTTCACGTTTTTGGCTCATTTTTACCGTTTTTATGCATATTTGACAGCACCCATTGAGGGTTTTACGTTTGGAATTCGTTTTCTTGGTTGGGCAGTTCGGTTTGTGGATTTTATTGACTTGGAACAATACCCATTCATGGGGTTTTCGCATTTATATATGATAACACTGTTTTGCATTCCATTTAAGCTTTGAAATCTCAATTTTTGCTCTTAAATTGCGTTTTCAGATTTGAAGGGTTCTTGGTTCTTGGTTCTGATTTTTGTGATTTCAGTTTTGAAGTGTTTAATTACTCATTTCCATGTCTAGCTAAATTCGTGTATTGACTCCTTGATGAAAAATGCAATGAAGCTTTGAGGTTGTGCTTGTTTTGTGAAATCTGCCATGTTTTTGTTCTGAATTCGTGGAATGCATGTGGTGAATCTGTCAATGCTTAATTTACAGAGTAATTGCATGTGTTTTGTTTAAGATACGTTCATGCTTAACGTATGTAGCTTGGCTGTCACGAATTTAAGGATGTGTGCATTTCTTAATTGCATAATGAAGCTAGATTGTAATTTTCGCTTAGTGAATTATTATCTAGTGGATTGAGACAAGGCAGGGTTGGTATTAATTTGGTGGCCTATGATAAGCGAAATTGCGTTTGAATCAGCGATGTCAATACGGTTTTAGTCACTGTAGCATTTAAATTAATCTATTGATTAGCATTTTGAATCTGTCTGCCAACCCCCCTCCCCCCTGTGTTTTATTGTTGTGTTCATCTGGAAAATTGGCTTTGAATGAAAATATTGGTCGTTGGGAGACGACTTGGTTCACTTTCATGTACTGCATTTAATATGTTTTAATTTGGTGGGGTACGGCCTCTATCAAATTTGGCGCCGTTGCCGGGGACCAATCGTTTCGTTCAAAGTAAAATTTTCAGTGTCTTTGTGTTTTGTGTTTTGGTGTGTGTGTAGTTCAAGTGTGGTTGAGTTGGTATATGTTCATTGTGATGTTAATGTTGTGTTAAGTTCAGTGTCTGTTTCCATTCCTGTGTGTTTCTGTTTAGTGTAGTGAATAGTGTCGCGGCGCGCATGAATAGTGTCATTTGTAGTAGTGAATAGTGTTTGAATAGTGTCCGAATCTGGCATTTAACTTCTGGATTTTTGTTTTGGTAGCTACGGAGCTTGTTTTAACTTGAAATTTTTTTCCCCACTTCTAAGACGTTGAACTTGATAGGAAAAATAGCTAGAGCAATTGGTATGGTCTGAGTTAAGAGACTCAAAAAAATTTTGGACTGATTTTAAGTGAAACTTCAAAGGACCATAACTTTTGCTCTGGTTATCAGGTTTTTATCTTCTCCCACGCGCATGAACTAACCCCTAAACGGAATCTCTGCCGGCACACTTTAGAGCAAACCACAGCCATTGACGGCCAAAAAAAGGGCCTGGAAAATCAAATTGCCGCTTGCGAAGTCGCCGTCCCGAACCAGATCACCGCCGTCGCGAGCCACCTACACGAACACAACCAGATCGGTGTTGCGAGCCACCTCCGCTGCGACGAAACCAGAGCCAGCAGATGTCTCGCGAAACCATGCTGCCACGACGAACCACCACACGTTGACGAAGCCACGCGTTGCAGAACCACTGCGAATCAGATCGACGACGAGTGCACTTTCTGACGCGAAATCCCCATCACTGCGGCGCCGGCCACCACGCAGCCACCTACGACGAAAAAAGCTGCCTGAAGAAGACGCGAAACCAGACGCGAACACACCTACATTGCGAGAATCCTCCACCTCCGTTCCAAACAGAACCGCAGGCCACCGTGACAGAAATCGATGTCGATTGCGCCAATGCGATAGCCACCACGATACCTGCAAAAAACCAGACCAGACAGACCCTCGCGAAGCAACTGATGAGTCGTTATTTTCTTCTATTCCACTAGCCTTTGTGCACCCATTAGACAATTGATTAGTGCTTAATGGTTCATCATTAGAGTGTTTTTCATCTGTTGGGCTTTATTGGGCCATTGTTCCGAATTTGGACTAATTTCACATTATTTGGCCTCATTTTTGTTTTTAATTATTTTTAGGTATTTGGGTGAAGCAATTTTGGAGCTTGGACATTAATATTTAGTTGAAGAAACTTTCCACATCATTGCCACACCATTTCCATGTCATTTCCACGTCAGCAAAGTCAATGGGTCAACATTTGAGGCCCATAGTGGCATTTTTGTAATTCTGCGGCTTATAATGGCAGTTTTGTAATTCTGAGTGGCATGGGTGATATGACCACGAATTAGGTCTGCATGAGAAGAAGGCAGCCGCTCATTCATCTTCAACCTCTCTTCAAAACCTCCATTTTCGTTCTCCAAGCTTCCATGGACGTCCCCCTTGCGGTTTTTCACGTTTTTGGCTCATTTTTACCGTTTTTATGCATATTTGACAGTAGCCATTGAGGGTTTTACGTTTGGAATTCGTTTTCTTGGTTGGGCAGTTCGGTTTGTGGATTTTATTGACTTGGAACAATACCCATTCATGGGGTTTTCACATTTATATATGATAACACTGTTTTGCATTCTGTTTAAGCTTTGAAATCTCAATTTTTGCTCTTAAATTGCGTTTTCAGATTTGAAGGGTTCTTGGTTCTTGGTTCTTGGTTCTGATTTTTGTGATTTCAGTTTTGAAGTGTTTAATTACTCATTTCCATGTCTAGCTAAATTCGTGTATTGACTCCTTGATGAAAAATGCAATGAAGCTTTGAGGTTGTGCTTGTTTTGTGAAATCTGCCATGTTTTTGTTCTGAATTCGTGGAATGCATGTGGTGAATCTGTCAATGCTTAATTTACAGAGTAATTGCATGTGTTTTGTTTAAGATACGTTCATGCTTAACGTATGTAGCTTGGCTGTCACGAATTTAAGGATGTGTGCATTGCTTAATTGCATAATGAAGCTAGATTGTAATTTTCGCTTAGTGAATTATTATCTAGTGGATTGAGACAAGGCAGGGTTGGTGTTAATTTGGTGGCCTATGATAAGCGAAATTGCGTTTGAATCAGCGATGTCAATACGGTTTTAGTCACTGTAGCATTTAAATTAATCTATTGATTAGCATTTTGAATCTGTCTGCCAACCCCCCTCCCCCCTGTGTTTTATTGTTGTGTTCATCTGGAAAATTGGCTTTGAATGAAAATATTGGTCGTTGGGAGACGACTTGGTTCACTTTCATGTACTGCATTTAATATGTTTTAATTTGGTGGGGTACGGCCTCTATCAAATTTGGCGCCGTTGCCGGGGACCAATCGTTTCGTTCAAAGTAAAATTTTCAGTGTGTTTGTGTTCTGTGTTTTGGTGTGTGTGTAGTTCAAGTGTGGTTGAGTTGGTATATGTTCATTGTGATGTTAATGTTGTGTTTAGTTCAGTGTCTGTTTCCATTCCTGTGTGTTTCTGTTTAGTGTAGTGAATAGTGTCGCGGCGCGCATGAATAATGTCATTTGTAGTAGTGAATAGTGTTTGAATAGTGTCCGAATCTGGCATTTAACTTCTGGATTTTTGTTTTGGTAGCTACGGAGCTTGTTTTAACTTGAAATTTTTTCCCCACTTCTAAGACGTTGAACTTGATAGGAAAAATAGCTAGAGCAATTGTGTGGTCTGAGTTAAGACATTCAAAAAAATTTTGGACTGATTTTAAGTGAAACTTCAAAGGACCATAACTTTTGCTCTGGTTATCAGGTTTTTATCTTCTCCCACGCGCATGAACTAACCCCTAAACGGAATCTCTATCGGCACACTTTAGAGCAAACCACGGCCATTGACGGCCAAAAAAAGGGCCTAGAAAATCAAATTGCCGCTTGCGAAGCCGCCGTCCCGAACCAGATCGCCGCCGTCGCGAGCCACCTACGCGAACACAACCAGATCGGTGTTGCGAGCCACCTCCGCTGCGACGAAACCAGAGCCAGCAGATGTCTCGCGAAACCAGGCTGCCACGACGAACCACCACACGTTGACGAAGCCACGCGTTGCAGAACCACTGCGAATCAGATCGACGACGAGGGCACTTTCTGACGCGAAATCCCCATCACTGCGGCGCCGGCCACCACGCAGCAATCTGCGACGAAAAAAGCTGCCTGGAGAAGACGCGAAACCAGACGCGAACACACCTACATTGCGAGAATCCTCCACCTCCGTTCCAAACAGAACCGCAGGCCACCGTGACAGAAATCGATGTCGATTGCGCCAATGCGACAGCCACCACGGTACCTGCAAAAAACCAGACCAGACAGACCCCCGCGAAGCAACTGATGAGTCATTACTTTCTTCTATTCCACTAGCCTTTGTGCACCCATTAGACAGTTGATTAGTGCTTAATTGTTCATCATTAGAGTGTTTTTCATCTGTTGGGCTTTATTGGGCCACTGTTCCGAATTTGGACTAATTTCACATTATTTAGCCTAATTTTTGTTTTTAATTATTTTTAGGTATTTGGGTGAAGCAATTTTGGAGCTTGGACATTAATATTTAGTTGAAGAAACTTTCCACATCATTGCCACATCATTTCCATGTCATTTCCACGTCAGCAAAGTCAATGGGTCAACATTTGAGGCCCATAGTGGCATTTTTGTAATTCTGCGGCTTATAATGGCAGTTTTGTAATTCTGAGTGGCATGGGTGATATGACCACGAATTAGGTCTGCATGAGAAGAAGGCAGCCGCTCATTCATCTTCAACCTCTCTTCAAAACCTCCATTTTCGTTCTCCAAGCTTCCATGGACGTCCCCCTTGCGGTTTTTCACGTTTTTGGCTCATTTTTACCGTTTTTATGCATATTTGACAGCACCCATTGAGGGTTTTACGTTTGGAATTCGTTTTCTTGGTTGGGCAGTTCGGTTTGTGGATTTTATTGACTTGGAACAATACCCATTCATGGGGTTTTCGCATTTATATATGATAACACTGTTTTGCATTCCATTTAAGCTTTGAAATCTCAATTTTTGCTCTTAAATTGCGTTTTCAGATTTGAAGGGTTCTTGGTTCTTGGTTCTGATTTTTGTGATTTCAGTTTTGAAGTGTTTAATTACTCATTTCCATGTCTAGCTAAATTCGTGTATTGACTCCTTGATGAAAAATGCAATGAAGCTTTGAGGTTGTGCTTGTTTTGTGAAATCTGCCATGTTTTTGTTCTGAATTCGTGGAATGCATGTGGTGAATCTGTCAATGCTTAATTTACAGAGTAATTGCATGTGTTTTGTTTAAGATACGTTCATGCTTAACGTATGTAGCTTGGCTGTCACGAATTTAAGGATGTGTGCATTGCTTAATTGCATAATGAAGCTAGATTGTAATTTTCGCTTAGTGAATTATTATCTAGTGGATTGAGACAAGGCAGGGTTGGTGTTAATTTGGTGGCCTATGATAAGCGAAATTGCGTTTGAATCAGCGATGTCAATACGGTTTTAGTCACTGTAGCATTTAAATTAATCTATTGATTAGCATTTTGAATCTGTCTGCCAACCCCCCTCCCCCCTGTGTTTTATTGTTGTGTTCATCTGGAAAATTGGCTTTGAATGAAAATATTGGTCGTTGGGAGACGACTTGGTTCACTTTCATGTACTGCATTTAATATGTTTTAATTTGGTGGGGTACGGCCTCTATCAAATTTGGCGCCGTTGCCGGGGACCAATCGTTTCGTTCCAAGTAAAATTTTCAGTGTGTTTGTGTTCTATGTTTTGGTGTGTGTGTAGTTCAAGTGTGGTTGAGTTGGTATATGTTCATTGTGATGTTAATGTTGTGTTAAGTTCAGTGTCTGTTTCCATTCCTGTGTGTTTCTGTTTAGTGTAGTGAATAGTGTCGCGGCGCGCATGAATAGTGTCATTTGTAGTAGTGAATAGTGTTCGAATAGTGTCCGAATCTGGCATTTAACTTCTGGATTTTTGTTTTGGTAGCTACGGAGCTTGTTTTAACTTGAAATTTTTTTCCCCACTTCTAAGACGTTGAACTTGATAGGAAAAATAGCTAGAGCAATTGGTATGGTCTGAGTTAAGAGACTCAAAAAAATTTTGGACTGATTTTAAGTGAAACTTCAAAGGACCATAACTTTTGCTCTGGTTATCAGGTTTTTATCTTCTCCCACGCGCATGAACTAACCCCTAAATGGAATCTCTGCCGGCACACTTTAGAGCAAACCACAGCCATTGACGGCCAAAAAAAGGGCCTGGAAAATCAAATTGCCGCTTGCGAAGCCGCCGTCCCGAACCAGATCACCGCCGTCGCGAGCCACCTACGCGAACACAACCAGATCGGTGTTGCGAGCCACCTCCGCTGCGACGAAACCAGAGCCAGCAGATGTCTCGCGAAACCATGCTGCCACGACGAACCACCACACGTTGACGAAGCCACGCGTTGCAGAACCACTGCGAATCAGATCGACGACGAGTGCACTTTCTGACGCGAAATCCCCATCACTGCGGCGCCGGCCACCACGCAGCCACCTACGACGAAAAAAGCTGCCTGAAGAAGACGCGAAACCAGACGCGAACACACCTACATTGCGATAATCCTCCACCTCCGTTCCAAACAGAACCGTAGGCCACCGTGACAGAAATCGATGTCGATTGTGCCAATGCGATAGCCACCACGGTACCTGCAAAAAACCAGACCAGACAGACCCTCGCGAAGCAACTGATGAGTCGTTATTTTCTTCTATTCCACTAGCCTTTGTGCACCCATTAAACAATTGATTAGTGCTTAATGGTTCATCATTAGAGTGTTTTTCATCTGTTGGGCTTTATTGGGCCACTGTTCCGAATTTGGACTAATTTCACATTATTTGGCCTCATTTTTGTTTTTAATTATTTTTAGGTATTTGGGTGAAGCAATTTTGGAGCTTGGACATTAATATTTAGTTGAAGAAACTTTCCACATCATTGCCACATCATTTCCATGTCATTTCCACGTCAGCAAAGTCAATGGGTCAACATTTGAGGCCCATAGTGGCATTTTTGTAATTCTGCGGCTTATAATGGCAGTTTTGTAATTCTGAGTGGCATGGGTGATATGACCACGAATTAGGTCTGCATGAGAAGAAGGCAGCCGCTCATTCATCTTCAACCTCTCTTCAAAACCTCCATTTTCGTTCTCCAAGCTTCCATGGACGTCCCCCTTGCGGTTTTTCACGTTTTTGGCTCATTTTTACCGTTTTTATGCATATTTGACAGCAGCCATTGAGGGTTTTACGTTTGGAATTCGTTTTCTTGGTTGGGCAGTTCGGTTTGTGGATTTTATTGACTTGGAACAATACCCATTCATGGGGTTTTCACATTTATATATGATAACACTGTTTTGCATTCTGTTTAAGCTTTGAAATCTCAATTTTTGCTCTTAAATTGCGTTTTCAGATTTGAAGGGTTCTTGGTTCTTGGTTCTTGGTTCTGATTTTTGTGATTTCAGTTTTGAAGTGTTTAATTACTCATTTCCATGTCTAGCTAAATTCGTGTATTGACTCCTTGATGAAAAATGCAATGAAGCTTTGAGGTTGTGCTTGTTTTGTGAAATCTGCCATGTTTTTGTTCTGAATTCGTGGAATGCATGTGGTGAATCTGTCAATGCTTAATTTACAGAGTAATTGCATGTGTTTTGTTTAAGATACGTTCATGCTTAATGTATGTAGCTTGGCTGTCACGAATTTAAGGATGTCTGCATTGCTTAATTGCATAATGAAGCTAGATTGTAATTTTCGCTTAGTGAATTATTATCTAGTGGATTGAGACAAGGCAGGGTTGGTGTTAATTTGGTGGCCTATGATAAGTGAAATTGCGTTTGAATCAGGGATGTCAATACGGTTTTAGTCACTGTAGCATTTAAATTAATCTATTGATTAGCATTCTGAATCTGTCTGCCAACCCTCCTCCCCCCCTGTGTTTTATTGTTGTGTTCATCTGGAAAATTGGCTTTGAATGAAAATATTGGTCGTAGGGAGACGACTTGGTTCACTTTCATGTACTGCATTTAATATGTTTTAATTTGGTGGGGTACGGCCTCTATCAAATTTGGCGCCGTTGCCAGGGACCAATCGTTTCGTTCAAAGTAAAATTTTCAGTGTGTTTGTGTTCTGTGTTTTGGTGTGTGTGTAGTTCAAGTGTGGTTGAGTTGGTATATGTTCATTGTGATGTTAATGTTGTGTTAAGTTCAGTGTCTGTTTCCATTCCTGTGTGTTTCTGTTTAGTGTAGTGAATAGTGTCGCGGCGCGCATGAATAGTGTCATTTGTAGTAGTGAATAGTGTTTGAATAGTGTCCGAATCTGGCATTTAACTTCTGGATTTTTGTTTTGGTAGCTACGGAGCTTGTTTTAACTTGAAATTTTTTTCCCCACTTCTAAGACGTTGAACTTGATAGGAAAAATAGCTAGAGCAATTGGTATGGTCTGAGTTAAGAGACTCAAAAAAATTTTGGACTGATTTTAAGTGAAACTTCAAAGGACCATAACTTTTGCTCTGGTTATCAGGTTTTTATCTTCTCCCACGCGCATGAACTAACCCCTAAACGGAATCTCTACCGGCACACTTTAGAGCAAACCACAGCCATTGACGGCCAAAAAAAGGGCCTGGAAAATCAAATTGCCGCTTGCGAAGCCGCCGTCCCGAACCAGATCACTGCCGTCGCGAGCCACCTACGCGAACACAACCAGATCGGTGTTGCGAGCTACCTCCGCTGCGACGAAACCAGAGCCAGCAGATGTCTCGCGAAACCAGGCTGCCACGACGAACCACCACACGTTGACGAAGCCACGCGTTGCTGAACCACTGCGAATCAGATCGACGACGAGGGCACTTTCTGACGCGAAATCCCCATCACTGCGGCGCCGGCCACCACGCAGCCACCTACGACGAAAAAAGCTGCCTGAAGAAGACGCGAAACCAGACGCGAACACACCTACATTGCGAGAATCCTCCACCTCCGTTCCAAACAGAACCGCAGGCCACCGTGACAGAAATCGATGTCGATTGCGCCAATGCGACAGCCACCACGGTACCTGCAAAAAACCAGACCAGACAGACCCCCGCGAAGCAACTGATGAGTCATTATTTTCTTCTATTCCACTAGCCTTTGTGCACCCATTAGACAGTTGATTAGTGCTTAATTGTTCATCATTAGAGTGTTTTTCATTTGTTGGGCTTTATTGGGCCACTGTTCCGAATTTGGACTAATTTCACATTATTTGGCCTAATTTTTGTTTTTAATTATTTTTAGGTATTTGGGTGAAGCAATTTTGGAGCTTGGACATTAATATTTAGTTGAAGAAACTTTCCACATCATTGGCACATCATTTCCATGTCATTTCCACGTCAGCAAAGTCAATGGGTCAACATTTGAGGCCCATAGTGGCATTTTTGTAATTCTGCGGCTTATAATGGCAGTTTTGTAATTCTGAGTGGCATGGGTGATATGACCACGAATTAGGTCTGCATGAGAAGAAGGCAGCCGCTCATTCATCTTCAACCTCTCTTCAAAACCTCCATTTTCGTTCTCCAAGCTTCCATGGACGTCCCCCTTGCGGTTTTTCACGTTTTTGGCTCATTTTTACCGTTTTTATGCATATTTGACAGCACCCATTGAGGGTTTTACGTTTGGAATTCGTTTTCTTGGTTGGGCAGTTCGGTTTGTGGATTTTATTGACTTAGAACAATACCCATTCATGGGGTTTTCACATTTATATATGATAACCCTGTTTTGAATTCCGTTTAAGCTTTGAAATCTCAATTTTTGCTCTTAAATTGCGTTTTCAGATTTGAAGGGTTCTTGGTTCTTGGTTCTTGGTTCTGATTTTTGTGATTTCAGTTTTGAAGTATTTAATTACTCATTTCCATGTCTAGCTAAATTCGTGTATTGACTCCTTGATGAAAAATGCAATCAAGCTTTGAGGTTGTGCTTGTTTTGTGAAATCTGCCATGTTTTTGTTCTGAATTCGTGGAATGCATGTGGTGAATCTGTCAATGCTTAATTTACAGAGTAATTGCATGTGTTTTGTTTAAGATACGTTCATGCTTAATGTATGTAGCTTGGCTGTCACGAATTTAAGGATGTCTGCATTGCTTAATTGCATAATGAAGCTAGATTGTAATTTTCGCTTAGTGAATTATTATCTAGTGGATTGAGACAAGGTAGGGTTGGTGTTAATTTGGTGGCCTATGATAAGTGAAATTGCGTTTGAATCAGGGATGTCAATACGGTTTTAGTCACTGTAGCATTTAAATTAATCTATTGATTAACATTCTGAATCTGTCTGCCAACCTTCCTCCCCCCTGTGTTTTATTGTTGTGTTCATCTGGAAAATTGGCTTTGAATGAAAATATTGGTCGTTGGCAGACGACTTGGTTCACTTTCATGTACTGCCAATCATTTCGTTCAAAGTAAAATTTTCAGTGTGTTTGTGTTCTGTGTTTTGGTGTGTGTGTAGTTCAAGTGTGGTTGAGTTGGTATATGTTCATTGTGATGATAATGTTGTGTTAAGTTCAGTGTCTGTTTCCATTCCTGTGTGTTTCTGTTTAGTGTAGTGAATAGTGTCGCGGCACGCATGAATAGTGTCATTTGTAGTAGTGAATAGTGTTTGAATAGTGTCCGAATCTGGCATTTAACTTCTGGATTTTTGTTTTGGTAGCTACCGAGCTTGTTTTAACTTGAAATTTTTTTTCCCCACTTCTAAGACGTTGAACTTGATAGGAAAAATAGCTAGAGCAATTGGTATGGTCTGAGTTAAGAGATTCAAAAAAATTTTGGACTGATTTTAAGTGAAACTTCAAAGGACCATAACTTTTGCTCTGGTTATCAAGTTTTTATCTTCTCCCACGCGCATGAACTAACCCCTAAACGGAATCTCTGCCGGCACACTTTAGAGCAAACCACAGCCATTGACGGTTAAAAAAAGGGCCTGGAAAATCAAATTTCCGCTTGCGAAGCCGCGGTCCCGAACCAGATCGCCGCCATCGCGAGCCACCTACGCGAACACAACCAGATCGGTGTTGCGAGCCACCTCCGCTGCGACGAAACCAGAGCCAGCAGATGTCTCGCGAAACCAGGCTGCCATGACGAACCACCACACGTTGACGAAGCCACGCGTTGCAGAACCACTGCGAATCATATCGACGACGAGGGCACTTTCTGACGCGAAATCCGCATCACTGCGGCGCCGGCCACCACGCAGCCACCTGCGACGAAAAAAGCTGCCTAGAGAAGACGCGAAACTAGACGCGAACACACCTACATTGCGAGAATCCTCCACCTCCGTTCCAAACAGAACCGCAGGCCACCGTGACAGAAATCGATGTCGATTGCGCCAATGCGACAGCCACCACGGTACCTGCAAAAAACCAGACCAGACAGACCCCCGCGAAGCAACTGATGAGTCATTATTTTCTTCTATTCCACTAGCCTTTGTGCACCCATTAGACAGTTGATTAGTGCTTAATTGTTCATCATTAGAGTGTTTTTCATTTGTTGGGCTTTATTGGGCCACTGTTCCGAATTTGGACTAATTTCACATTATTTGGCCTAATTTTTGTTTTTAATTATTTTTAGGTATTTGGGTGAAGCAATTTTGGAGCTTGGACATTAATATTTAGTTGAAGAAACTTTCCACATCATTGGCACATCATTTCCATGTCATTTCCACGTCAGCAAAGTCAATGGGTCAACATTTGAGGCCCATAGTGGCATTTTTGTAATTCTGCGGCTTATAATGGCAGTTTTGTAATTCTGAGTGGCATGGGTGATATGACCACGAATTAGGTCTGCATGAGAAGAAGGCAGCCGCTCATTCATCTTCAACCTCTCTTCAAAACCTCCATTTTCGTTCTCCAAGCTTCCATGGACGTCCCCCTTGCGGTTTTTCACGTTTTTGGCTCATTTTTACCGTTTTTATGCATATTTGACAGCACCCATTGAGGGTTTTACGTTTGGAATTCGTTTTCTTGGTTGGGCAGTTCGGTTTGTGGATTTTATTGACTTAGAACAATACCCATTCATGGGGTTTTCACATTTATATATGATAACCCTGTTTTGAATTCCGTTTAAGCTTTGAAATCTCAATTTTTGCTCTTAAATTGCGTTTTCAGATTTGAAGGGTTCTTGGTTCTTGGTTCTTGGTTCTGATTTTTGTGATTTCAGTTTTGAAGTATTTAATTACTCATTTCCATGTCTAGCTAAATTCGTGTATTGACTCCTTGATGAAAAATGCAATGAAGCTTTGAGGTTGTGCTTGTTTTGTGAAATCTGCCATGTTTTTGTTCTGAATTCGTGGAATGCATGTGGTGAATCTGTCAATGCTTAATTTACAGAGTAATTGCATGTGTTTTGTTTAAGATACGTTCATGCTTAATGTATGTAGCTTGGCTGTCACGAGTTTAAGGATGTGTGCATTGCTTAATTGCATAATGAAGCTAGATTGTAATTTTCGCTTAGTGAATTATTATCTAGTGGATTGAGACAAGGCAGGGTTGGTGTTAATTTGGTGGCCTATGATAAGTGAAATTACGTTTGAATCAGGGATGTCAATACGGTTTTAGTCACTGTAGCATTTAAATTAATCTATTGATTAGCATTCTGAATCTGTCTGCCAACCCCCCTCCCCCCTGTGTTTTATTGTTGTGTTCATCTGGAAAATTGGCTTTGAATGAAAATATTGGTCGTTGGGAGACGACTTGGTTCACTTTCATGTACTGCATTTAATATGTTTTAATTTGGTGGGGTACGGCCTCTATCAAATTTGGCGCCGTTGCCGGGGACCAATCGTTTCGTTCAAAGTAAAATTTTCAGTGTGTTTGTGTTCTGTGTTTTGGTGTGTGTGTAGTTCAAGTGTGGTTGAGTTGGTATATGTTCATTGTGATGTTAATGTTGTGTTAAGTTCAGTGTCTGTTTCCATTCCTGTGTGTTTCTGTTTAGTGTAGTGAATAGTGTCGCGGCGCGCATGAATAGTGTCATTTGTAGTAGTGAATAGTGTTTGAATAGTGTCCGAATCTGGCATTTAACTTCTGGATTTTTGTTTTGGTAGCTACGGAGCTTGTTTTAACTTGAAATTTTTTTCCCCACTTCTAAGACGTTGAACTTGATAGGAAAAATAGCTAGAGCAATTGGTATGGTCTGAGTTAAGAGATGCAAAAAAATTTTGGACTGATTTTAAGTGAAACTTCAAAGGACCATAACTTTTGCTCTGGTTATCAGGTTTTTATCTTCTCCCACGCGCATGAACTAACCCCTAAACGGAATCTCTGCCGGCACACTTTAGAGCAAACCACAGCCATTGACGGCCAAAAAAAGGGCCTGGAAAATCAAATTGCCGCTTGCGAAGCCACTGTCCCGAACCAGATCGCCGCCGTCGCGAGCCACCTACGCGAACACAACCAGATCGGTGTTGCGAGCCACCTCCGCTGCGACGAAACCAGAGCCAGCAGATGTCTCGCGAAACCAGGATGCCACGACGAACCACCACACGTTGACGAAGCCACGCGTTGCAGAACCACTGCGAATCAGATCGACGACGAGGGCACTTTCTGACGCGAAATCCCCATCACTGCGGCGCCGGCCACCACGCAGCCACCTGCGACGAAAAAAGCTGCCTGGAGAAGACGCGAAACCAGACGCGAACACACCTACATTGCGAGAATCCTCCACCTCCGTTCCAAACAGAACCGCAGGCCACCGTGACAGAAATCAATGTAGATTGCGCCAATGCGACAGCCACCACGGTACCTGCAAAAAACCAGACCAGACAGACCCCCGCGAAGCAACTGATGAGTCATTATTTTCTTCTATTCCACTAGCCTTTGTGCACCCATTAGACAGTTGATTAGTGCTTAATTGTTCATCATTAGAGTGTTTTTCATCTATTGGGCTTTATTGGGCCACTGTTCCGAATTTGGACTAATTTCACATTATTTGGCCTAATTTTTGTTTTTAATTATTTTTAGGTATTTGGGTGAAGCAATTTTGGAGCTTGGACATTAATATTTAGTTGAAGAAACTTTCCACATCATTGCCACATCATTTCCATGTCATTTCCACGTCAGCAAAGTCAATGGGTCAACATTTGAGGCCCATAGTGGCATTTTTGTAATTCTGCGGCTTATAATGGCAGTTTTGTAATTCTGAGTGGCATGGGTGATATGACCACGAATTAGGTCTGCATGAGAAGAAGGCAGCCGCTCATTCATCTTTAACCTCTCTTCAAAACCTCCATTTTCGTTCTCCAAGCTTCCATGGACGTCCCCTTTGCGGTTTTTCACGTTTTTGGCTCATTTTTACCGTTTTTATGCATATTTGACAGCACCCATTGAGGGTTTTACGTTTGGAATTCGTTTTCTTGGTTGGGCAGTTCGGTTTGTGGATTTTATTGACTTGGAACAATACCCATTCATGGGGTTTTCGCATTTATATATGATAACACTGTTTTGCATTCCATTTAAGCTTTGAAATCTCAATTTTTGCTCTTAAATTGCGTTTTCAGATTTGAAGGGTTCTTGGTTCTTGGTTCTTGGTTCTGATTTTTGTGATTTCAATTTTGAAGTGTTTAATTACTCATTTCCATGTCTAGCTAAATTCGTGTATTGACTCCTTGATGAAAAATGCAATGAAGCTTTGAGGTTGTACTTGTTTTGTGAAATCTGCCATGTTTTTGTTCTGAATTCGTGGAATGCATGTGGTGAATCTGTCAATGCTTAATTTACAGAGTAATTGCATGTGTTTTGTTTAAGATACGTTCATGCTTAATGTATGTAGCTTGGCTGTCACGAGTTTAAGGATGTGTGCATTGCTTAATTGCATAATGAAGCTAGATTGTAATTTTCGCTTAGTGAATTATTATCTAGTGGATTGAGACAAGGCAGGGTTGGTGTTAATTTGGTGGCCTATGATAAGTGAAATTACGTTTGAATCAGGGATGTCAATACGGTTTTAGTCACTGTAGCATTTAAATTAATCTATTGATTAGCATTCTGAATCTGTCTGCCAACCCCCCTCCCCCCTGTGTTTTATTGTTGTGTTCATCTGGAAAATTGGCTTTGAATGAAAATATTGGTCGTTGGGAGACGACTTGGTTCACTTTCATGTACTGCATTTAATATGTTTTAATTTGGTGGGGTACGGCCTCTATCAAATTTGGCGCCGTTGCCGGGGACCAATCGTTTCGTTCAAAGTAAAATTTTCAGTGTGTTTGTGTTCTGTGTTTTGGTGTGTGTGTAGTTCAAGTGTGGTTGAGTTGGTATATGTTCATTGTGATGTTAATGTTGTGTTAAGTTCAGTGTCTGTTTCCATTCCTGTGTGTTTCTGTTTAGTGTAGTGAATAGTGTCGCGGCGCGCATGAATAGTGTCATTTGTAGTAGTGAATAGTGTTTGAATAGTGTCCGAATCTGGCATTTAACTTCTGGATTTTTGTTTTGGTAGCTACGGAGCTTGTTTTAACTTGAAATTTTTTTCCCCACTTCTAAGACGTTGAACTTGATAGGAAAAATAGCTAGAGCAATTGGTATGGTCTGAGTTAAGAGATTCAAAAAAATTTTGGACTGATTTTAAGTGAAACTTCAAAGGACCATAACTTTTGCTCTGGTTATCAGGTTTTTATCTTCTCCCACGCGCATGAACTAACCCCTAAACGGAATCTCTGCCGGCACACTTTAGAGCAAACCACAGCCATTGACGGCCAAAAAAAGGGCCTGGAAAATCAAATTGCCGCTTGCGAAGCCACTGTCCCGAACCAGGTCGCCGCCGTCGCGAGCCACCTACGCGAACACAACCAGATCGGTGTTGCGAGCCACCTCCGCTGCGACGAAACCAGAGCCAGCAGATGTCTCGCGAAACCAGGCTGCCACGACGAACCACCACACGTTGACGAAGCCACGCGTTGCAGAACCACTGCGAATCAGATCGACGACGAGGGCACTTTCTGACGCGAAATCCCCATCACTGCGGCGCCGGCCACCACGCAGCCACCTGCGACGAAAAAAGCTGCCTGGAGAAGACACAAAACCAGACGCGAACACACCTACATTGCGAGAATCCTCCACCGCCGTTCCAAACAGAACCGCAGGCCACCGTGACAGAAATCGATGTCGATTGCGCCAATGCGACAGCCACCACGGTACCTGCAAAAAACCAGACCAGACAGACCCCCGCGAAGCAACTGATGAGTCATTATTTTCTTCAATTCCACTAGCCTTTGTGCACCCATTAGACAGTTGATTAGTGCTTAATTGTTCATCATTAGAGTGTTTTTCATCTGTTGGGTTTTATTGGGCCACTGTTTCGAATTTGGACTAATTTCACATTATTTGGCCTAATTTTTGTTTTTAATTATTTTTAGGTATTTGGGTGAAGCAATTTTGGAGCTTGGACATTAATATTTAGTTGAAGAAACTTTCCACATCGTTGCCACATCATTTCCATGTCATTTCCACGTCAGCAAAGTCAATGGGTCAACATTTGAGGCCCATAGTGGCATTTTTGTAATTCTGCGGCTTATAATGGCAGTTTTGTAATTCTGAGTGGCATGGGTGATATGACCACGAATTAGGTCTGCATGAGAAGAAGGCAGCCGCCCATTCATCTTCAACCTCTCTTCAAAACCTCCATTTTCGTTCTCCAAGCTTCCATGGACGTCCCCCTTGCGGTTTTTCACGTTTTTGGCTCATTTTTACCGTTTTTATGCATATTTGACAGCACCCATTGAGGGTTTTACGTTTGGAATTCGTTTTCTTGGTTGGGCAGTTCGGTTTGTGGATTTTATTGACTTGGAACAATACCCATTCATGGGGTTTTCGCATTTATATATGATAACACTGTTTTGCATTCCATTTAAGCTTTGAAATCTCAATTTTTGCTCTTAAATTGCGTTTTCAGATTTGAAGGGTTCTTGGTTCTTGGTTCTGATTTTTGTGATTTCAGTTTTGAAGTGTTTAATTACTCATTTCCATGTCTAGCTAAATTCGTGTATTGACTCCTTGATGAAAAATGCAATGAAGCTTTGAGGTTGTGCTTGTTTTGTGAAATCTGCCATGTTTTTGTTCTGAATTCGTGGAATGCATGTGGTGAATCTGTCAATGCTTAATTTACAGAGTAATTGCATGTGTTTTGTTTAAGATACGTTCATGCTTAATGTATGTAGCTTGGGTGTCACGAATTTAAGGATGTGTGCATTGCTTAATTGCATAATGAAGCTAGATTGTAATTTTCGCTTAGTGAATTATTATCTAGTTGATTGAGACAAGGCAGGGTTGGTGTTATTTTGGTGGCCTATGATAAGTGAAATTGCGTTTGAATCAGGGATGTCAATACGGTTTTAGTCACTGTAGCATTTAAATTAATCTATTGATTAGCATTCTGAATCTGTCTGCCAACCCCCCTCCCCCCTGTGTTTTATTGTTGTGTTCATCTGGAAAATTGGCTTTGAATGAAAATATTGGTCGTTGGGAGACGACTTGGTTCACTTTCATGTACTGCATTTAATATGTTTTAATTTGGTGGGGTACGGCCTCTATCAAATTTGGCGCCGTTGCCGGGGACCAATCGTTTCGTTCAAAGTAAAATTTTCAGTGTGTTTGTGTTCTGTGTTTTGGTGTGTGTGTAGTTCAAGTGTGGTTGAGTTGGTATATGTTCATTGTGATGTTAATGTTGTGTTAAGTTCAGTGTCTGTTTCCATTCCTGTGTGTTTCTGTTTAGTGTAGTGAATAGTGTCGCTGCGCGCATGAATAGTGTCATTTGTAGTAGTGAATAGTGTTTGAATAGTGTCCGAATCTGGCATTTAACTTCTGGATTTTTGTTTTGGTAGCTACGGAGCTTGTTTTAACTTGAAATTTTTTTTCCCCACTTCTAAGACGTTGAACTTGATAGGAAAAATAGCTAGAGCAATTGGTATGGTCTGAGTTAAGAGATTCAAAAAAATTTTGGACTGATTTTAAGTGAAACTTCAAAGGACCATAACTTTTGCTCTCAGGTTTTTATCTTCTCCCACGCGCATGAACTAACCCCTAAACGGAATCTCTGCCGGCACACTTTAGAGCAAACCACAGCCATTGACGGCCAAAAAAAGGGCCTGGAAAATCAAATTGCCGCTTGCGAAGCCGCCGTCCCGAACCAGATCGCCGCCGTCGCGAGCCACCTACGCGAACACAACCAGATCGGTGTTGCGAGCCACCTCCGCTGCGACGAAACCAGAGCCAGCAGATGTCTCGCAAAACCAGGCTGCCACGACGAACCACCACACGTTGACGAAGGCACGCGTTGCAGAACCACTGCGAATCAGATCGACGACGAGGGCACTTTCTGACGCGAAATCCCCATCACTGCGGCGCCGGGCACCACGCAGCCACCTGCGACGAAAAAAGCTGCCTGGAGAAGACGCGAAACCAGACGCGAACACACCTACATTGCGAGAATCCTCCACCTCCGTTCCAAACAGAACCGCAGGCCACCGTGACAGAAATCGATGTCGATTGCGCCAATGCGACAGCCACCACGGTACCTGCAAAAAACCAGACCAGACAGACCCCCTCGAAGCAACTGATGAGTCATTATTTTCTTCTATTCCACTAGCCTTTGTGCACCCATTAGACAGTTGATTAGTGCTTAATTGTTCATCATTAGAGTGTTTTTCATCTGTTGGGCTTTATTGGGCCACTGTTCCGAATTTGGACTAATTTCACATTATTTGGCCTAATTTTTGTTTTTAATTATTTTTAGGTATTTGGGTGAAGCAATTTTGGAGCTTGGACATTAATATTTAGTTGAAGAAACTTTCCACATCATTGCCACATCATTTCCATGTCATTTCCACGTCAGCAAAGTCAATGGGTCAACATTTGAGGCCCATAGTGGCATTTTTGTAATTCTGCGGCTTATAATGGCAGTTTTGTAATTCTGAGTGGCATGGGTGATATGCCACGAATTAGGTCTGCATGAGAAGAAGGCAGTCGCTCATTCATCTTCAACCTCTCTTCAAAACCTCCATTTTCGTTCTCCAAGCTTCCATGGACGTCCCCCTTGCGGTTTTTCACGTTTTTGGCTCATTTTTACCGTTTTTATGCATATTTGACAGCACCCATTGAGGGTTTTACGTTTGGAATTCGTTTTCTTGGTTGGGCAGTTCGGTTTGTGGATTTTATTGACTTGGAACAATACCCATTCATGGGGTTTTCGCATTTATATATGATAACACTGTTTTGCATTCCATTTAAGCTTTGAAATCTCAATTTTTGCTCTTAAATTGCGTTTTCAGATTTGAAGGGTTCTTGGTTCTTGGTTCTGATTTTTGTGATTTCAGTTTTGAAGTGTTTAATTACTCATTTCTATGTCTAGCTAAATTCGTGTATTGACTCCTTGATGAAAAATGCAATGAAGCTTTGAGGTTGTGCTTGTTTTGTGAAATCTGCCATGTTTTTGTTCTGAATTCGTGGAATGCATGTGGTGAATCTGTCAATGCTTAATTTACAGAGTAATTGCATGTGCTTTGTTTAAGATACGTTCATGCTTAATGTATGTAGCTTGGCTGTCACGAATTTAAGGATGTGTGCATTGCTTAATTGCATAATGAAGCTAGATTGTAATTTTCGCTTAGTGAATTATTATCTAGTGGATTGAGACAAGGCAGGGTTGGTGTTAATTTGGTGGCCTATGATAAGTGAAATTGCGTTTGAATCAGGGATGTCAATACGGTTTTAGTCAGTGTAGCATTTAAATTAATCTATTGATTAGCATTCTGAATCTGTCTGCCAACCCCCCTCCCCCCTGTGTTTTATTGTTGTGTTCATCTGGAAAATTGGCTTTGAATGAAAATATTGGTCGTTGGGAGACGACTTGGTTCACTTTCATGTACTGCATTTAATATGTTTTAATTTGGTGGGGTACGGCCTTTATCAAATTTGGCGCCGTTGCCGGGGACCAATCGTTTCGTTCAAAGTAAAATTTTCAGTGTGTTTGTGTTCTGTGTTTTGGTGTGTGTGTAGTTCAAGTGTGGTTGAGTTGGTATATGTTCATTGTGATGTTAATGTTGTGTTAAGTTCAGTGTCTGTTTCCATTCCTGTGTGTTTCTGTTTAGTGTAGTGAATAGTGTCGCTGCGCGCATGAATAGTGTCATTTGTAGTAGTGAATAGTGTTTGAATAGTGTCCGAATCTGGCATTTAACTTCTGGATTTTTGTTTTGGTAGCTACGGAGCTTGTTTTAACTTGAAAATTTTTTTCCCCACTTCTAAGACGTTGAACTTGATAGGAAAAATAGCTAGAGCAATTGGTATGGTCTGAGTTAAGAGATTCAAAAAAATTTTGGACTGATTTTAAGTGAAACTTCAAAGGACCATAACTTTTGCTCTCAGGTTTTTATCTTCTCCCACGCGCATGAACTAACCCCTAAACGGAATCTCTGCCGGCACACTTTAGAGCAAACCACAGCCATTGACGGCCAAAAAAAGGGCCTGGAAAATCAAATTGCCGCTTGCGAAGCCGCCGTCCCGAACCAGATCGCCGCCGTCGCGAGCCACCTACGCGAACACAACCAGATCGGTGTTGCGAGCCACCTCCGCTGCGACGAAACCAGAGCCAGCAGATGTCTCGCGAAACCAGGCTGCCACGACGAACCACCACACGTTGACGAAGCCACGCGTTGCAGAACCACTGCGAATCAGATCGACGACGAGGGCACTTTCTGACGCGAAATCCCCATCACTGCGGCGCCGGGCACCACGCAGCCACCTGCGACGAAAAAAGCTGCCTGGAGAAGACGCGAAACCAGACGCGAACACACCTACATTGCGAGAATCCTCCACCTCCGTTCCAAACAGAACCGCAGGCCACCGTGACAGAAATCGATGTCGATTGCGCCAATGCGACAGCCACCACGGTACCTGCAAAAAACCAGACCAGACAGACCCCCTCGAAGCAACTGATGAGTCATTATTTTCTTCTATTCCACTAGCCTTTGTGCACCCATTAGACAGTTGATTAGTGCTTAATTGTTCATCATTAGAGTGTTTTTCATCTGTTGGGCTTTATTGGGCCACTGTTCCGAATTTGGACTAATTTCACATTATTTGGCCTAATTTTTGTTTTTAATTATTTTTAGGTATTTGGGTGAAGCAATTTTGGAGCTTGGACATTAATATTTAGTTGAAGAAACTTTCCACATCATTGCCACATCATTTCCATGTCATTTCCACGTCAGCAAAGTCAATGGGTCAACATTTGAGGCCCATAGTGGCATTTTTGTAATTCTGCGGCTTATAATGGCAGTTTTGTAATTCTGAGTGGCATGGGTGATATGCCACGAATTAGGTCTGCATGAGAAGAAGGCAGTCGCTCATTCATCTTCAACCTCTCTTCAAAACCTCCATTTTCGTTCTCCAAGCTTCCATGGACGTCCCCCTTGCGGTTTTTCACGTTTTTGGCTCATTTTTACCGTTTTTATGCATATTTGACAGCACCCATTGAGGGTTTTACGTTTGGAATTCGTTTTCTTGGTTGGGCAGTTCGGTTTGTGGATTTTATTGACTTGGAACAATACCCATTCATGGGGTTTTCGCATTTATATATGATAACACTGTTTTGCATTCCATTTAAGCTTTGAAATCTCAATTTTTGCTCTTAAATTGCGTTTTCAGATTTGAAGGGTTCTTGGTTCTTGGTTCTGATTTTTGTGATTTCAGTTTTGAAGTGTTTAATTACTCATTTCTTTGTCTAGCTAAATTCGTGTATTGACTCCT
Source organism: Vigna unguiculata (assembly GCF_037176805.1). NCBI lineage: Eukaryota > Viridiplantae > Streptophyta > Magnoliopsida > Fabales > Fabaceae > Vigna > Vigna unguiculata. Next base: position 35,800,326 of record NC_140792.1, on the reverse strand, counting down.
TGATGAAAAATGCAATGAAGCTTTGAGGTTGTGCTTGTTTTGTGAAATCTGCCATGTTTTTGTTCTGAATTCGTGGAATGCATGTGGTGAATCTGTCAATGCTTAATTTACAGAGTAATTGCATGTGCTTTGTTTAAGATACGTTCATGCTTAATGTATGTAGCTTGGCTGTCACGAATTTAAGGATGTGTGCATTGCTTAATTGCATAATGAAGCTAGATTGTAATTTTCGCTTAGTGAATTATTATCTAGTGGATTGAGACAAGGCAGGGTTGGTGTTAATTTGGTGGCCTATGATAAGTGAAATTGCGTTTGAATCAGGGATGTCAATACGGTTTTAGTCACTGTAGCATTTAAATTAATCTATTGATTAGCATTCTGAATCTGTCTGCCAACCCCCCTCCCCCCTGTGTTTTATTGTTGTGTTCATCTGGAAAATTGGCTTTGAATGAAAATATTGGTCGTTGGGAGACGACTTGGTTCACTTTCATGTACTGCATTTAATATGTTTTAATTTGGTGGGGTACGGCCTTTATCAAATTTGGCGCCGTTGCCGGGGACCAATCGTTTCGTTCAAAGTAAAATTTTCAGTGTGTTTGTGTTCTGTGTTTTGGTGTGTGTGTAGTTCAAGTGTGGTTGAGTTGGTATATGTTCATTGTGATGTTAATGTTGTGTTAAGTTCAGTGTCTGTTTCCATTCCTGTGTGTTTCTGTTTAGTGTAGTGAATAGTGTCGCTGCGCGCATGAATAGTGTCATTTGTAGTAGTGAATAGTGTTTGAATAGTGTCCGAATCTGGCATTTAACTTCTGGATTTTTGTTTTGGTAGCTACGGAGCTTGTTTTAACTTGAAAATTTTTTTCCCCACTTCTAAGACGTTGAACTTGATAGGAAAAATAGCTAGAGCAATTGGTATGGTCTGAGTTAAGAGATTCAAAAAAATTTTGGACTGATTTTAAGTGAAACTTCAAAGGACCATAACTTTTGCTCTCAGGTTTTTATCTTCTCCCACGCGCATGAACTAACCCCTAAACGGAATCTCTGCCGGCACACTTTAGAGCAAACCACAGCCATTGACGGCCAAAAAAAGGGCCTGGAAAATCAAATTGCCGCTTGCGAAGCCGCCGTCCCGAACCAGATCGCCGCCGTCGCGAGCCACCTACGCGAACACAACCAGATCGGTGTTGCGAGCCACCTCCGCTGCGACGAAACCAGAGCCAGCAGATGTCTCGCGAAACCAGGCTGCCACGACGAACCACCACACGTTGACGAAGCCACGCGTTGCAGAACCACTGCGAATCAGATCGACGACGAGGGCACTTTCTGACGCGAAATCCCCATCACTGCGGCGCCGGGCACCACGCAGCCACCTGCGACGAAAAAAGCTGCCTGGAGAAGACGCGAAACCAGACGCGAACACACCTACATTGCGAGAATCCTCCACCTCCGTTCCAAACAGAACCGCAGGCCACCGTGACAGAAATCGATGTCGATTGCGCCAATGCGACAGCCACCACGGTACCTGCAAAAAACCAGACCAGACAGACCCCCGCGAAGCAACTGATGAGTCATTATTTTCTTCTATTCCACTAGCCTTTGTGCACCCATTAGACAGTTGATTAGTGCTTAATTGTTCATCATTAGAGTGTTTTTCATCTGTTGGGCTTTATTGGGCCACTGTTCCGAATTTGGACTAATTTCACATTATTTGGCCTAATTTTTGTTTTTAATTATTTTTAGGTATTTGGGTGAAGCAATTTTGGAGCTTGGACATTAATATTTAGTTGAAGAAACTTTCCACATCATTGCCACATCATTTCCATGTCATTTCCACGTCAGCAAAGTCAATGGGTCAACATTTGAGGCCTATAGTGGCATTTTTGTAATTCTGCGGCTTATAATGGCAGTTTTGTAATTCTGAGTGGCATGGGTGATATGACCACGAATTAGGTCTGCATGAGAAGAAGGCAGCCGCTCATTCATCTTCAACCTCTCTTCAAAACCTCCATTTTCGTTCTCCAAGCTTCCATGGACGTCCCCCTTGCGGTTTTTCACGTTTTTGGCTCATTTTTACCGTTTTTATGCATATTTGACAGCACCCATTGAGGGTTTTACGTTTGGAATTCGTTTTCTTGGTTGGGCAGTTCGGTTTGTGGATTTTATTGACTTGGAACAATACCCATTCATGGGGTTTTCGCATTTATATATGATAACACTGTTTTGCATTCCATTTAAGCTTTGAAATCTCAATTTTTGCTCTTAAATTGCGTTTTCAGATTTGAAGGGTTCTTGGTTCTTGGTTCTGATTTTTGTGATTTCAGTTTTGAAGTGTTTAATTACTCATTTCCATGTCTAGCTAAATTCGTGTATTGACTCCTTGATGAAAAATGCAATGAAGCTTTGAGGTTGTGCTTGTTTTGTGAAATCTGCCATGTTTTTGTTCTGAATTCGTGGAATGCATGTGGTGAATCTGTCAATGCTTAATTTACAGAGTAATTGCATGTGTTTTGTTTAAGATACGTTCATGCTTAATGTATGTAGCTTGGCTGTCACGAATTTAAGGATGTGTGCATTGCTTAATTGCATAATGAAGCTAGATTGTAATTTTCGCTTAGTGAATTATTATCTAGTGGATTGAGACAAGGCAGGGTTGGTGTTAATTTGGTGGCCTATGATAAGTGAAATTGCGTTTGAATCAGGGATGTCAATACGGTTTTAGTCACTGTAGCATTTAAATTAATCTATTGATTAGCATTCTGAATCTGTCTGCCAACCCCCCTCCCCCCTGTGTTTTATTGTTGTGTTCATCTGGAAAATTGGCTTTGAATGAAAATATTGGTCGTTGGGAGACGACTTGGTTCACTTTCATGTACTGCATTTAGTATGTTTTAATTTGGTGGGGTACGGCCTCTATCAAATTTGGTGCCGTTGCCGGGGACCAATCGTTTCGTTCAAAGTAAAATTTTCAGTGTGTTTGTGTTCTGTGTTTTGGTGTGTGTGTAGTTCAAGTGTGGTTGAGTTGGTATATGTTCATTGTGATGTTAATGTTGTGTTAAGTTCAGTGTCTGTTTCCATTCCTGTGTGTTTCTGTTTAGTGTAGTGAATAGTGTCGCGGCGCGCATGAATAGTGCATTTGTAGTAGTGAATAGTGTTTGAATAGTGTCCGAATCTGGCATTTAACTTCTGGATTTTTGTTTTGGTAGCTACGGAGCTTGTTTTAACTTGAAATTTTTTTTCCCCACTTCTAAGACGTTGAACTTGATAGGAAAAATAGCTAGAGCAATTGGTATGGTCTGAGTTAAGAGATTCAAAAAAATTTTGGACTGATTTTAAGTGAAACTTCAAAGGACCATAACTTTTGCTCTCAGGTTTTTGTCTTCTCCCACGCGCATGAACTAACCCCTAAACGGAATCTCTGCCGGCACACTTTAGAGCAAACCACAGCCATTGAAGGCCAAAAAAAGGGCCTGGAAAATCAAATTGCCGCTTGCGAAGCCGCCGTCCCGAACCAGATCGCCGCCGTCGCGAGCCACCTACGCGAACACAACCAGATCGGTGTTGCGAGCCACCTCCGCTGCGACGAAACCAGAGCCAGCAGATGTCTCGCGAAACCAGGCTGCCACGACGAACCACCACACGTTGACGAAGCCACGCGTTGCAGAACCACTGCGAATCAGATCGACGACGAGGGCACTTTCTGACGCGAAATCCCCACCACTTGCGGCGCCGGGCACCACGCAGCCACCTGCGACGAAAAAAGCTGCCTGGAGAAGACGCGAAACCAGACGCGAACACACCTACATTGCGAGAATCCTCCACCTCCGTTCCAAACAGAACCGCAGGCCACCGTGACAGAAATCGATGTCGATTGCGCCAATGCGACAGCCACCACGGTACCTGCAAAAAACCAGACCAGACAGACCCCCGCGAAGCAACTGATGAGTCATTATTTTCTTCTATTCCACTAGCCTTTGTGCACCCATTAGACAGTTGATTAGTGCTTAATTGTTCATCATTAGAGTGTTTTTCATCTGTTGGGCTTTATTGGGCCACTGTTCCGAATTTGGACTAATTTCACATTATTTAGCCTAATTTTTGTTTTTAATTATTTTTAGGTATTTGGGTGAAGCAATTTTGGAGCTTGGACATTAATATTTAGTTGAAGAAACTTTCCACATCATTGCCACATCATTTCCATGTCATTTCCACGTCAGCAAAGTCATTGGGTCAACATTTGAGGCCCATAGTGGCATTTTTGTAATTCTGCGGCTTATAATGGCAGTTTTGTAATTCTGAGTGGCATGGGTGATATGACCACGAATTAGGTCTGCATGAGAAGAAGGCAGCCGCTCATTCATCTTCAACCTCTCTTCAAAACCTCCATTTTCGTTCTCCAAGCTTCCATGGACGTCCCCCTTGCGGTTTTTCACGTTTTTGGCTCATTTTTACCGTTTTTATGCATATTTGACAGCACCCATTGAGGGTTTTACGTTTGGAATTCGTTTTCTTGGTTGGGCAGTTCGGTTTGTGGATTTTATTGACTTGGAACAATACCCATTCATGGGGTTTTTGCATTTATATATGATAACACTGTTTTGCATTCCATTTAAGCTTTGAAATCTCAATTTTTGCTCTTAAATTGCGTTTTCAGATTTGAAGGGTTCTTGGTTCTTGGTTCTGATTTTTGTGATTTCAGTTTTGAAGTGTTTAATTACTCATTTCCATATCTAGCTAAATTCGTGTATTGACTCCTTGATGAAAAATGCAATGAAGCTTTGAGGTTCTGCTTGTTTTGTGAAATCTGCCATGTTTTTGTTCTGAATTCGTGGAATGCATGTGGTGAATCTGTCAATGCTTAATTTACAGAGTAATTGCATGTGTTTTGTTTAAGATACGTTCATGCTTAATGTATGTAGCTTGGCTGTCACGAATTTAAGGATGTGTGCATTGCTTAATTGCATAATGAAGCTAGATTGCAATTTTCGCTTAGTGAATTATTATCTAGTGGATTGAGACAAGGCAGGGTTGGTGTTAATTTGGTGGCCTATGATAAGTGAAATTGCGTTTGAATCAGGGATGTCAATACGGTTTTAGTCACTGTAGCATTTAAATTAATCTATTGATTAGCATTCTGAATCTGTCTGCCAACCCCCCCTCCCCCCTGTGTTTTATTGTTGTGTTCATCTGGAAAATTGGCTTTGAATGAAAATATTGGTCGTTGGGAGACGACTTGGTTCACTTTCATGTACTGCATTTAATATGTTTTAATTTGGTGGGGTACGGCCTTTATCAAATTTGGCGCCGTTGCCGGGGACCAATCGTTTCGTTCAAAGTAAAATTTTCAGTGTGTTTGTGTTCTGTGTTTTGGTGTGTGTGTAGTTCAAGTGTGGTTGAGTTGGTATATGTTCATTGTGATGTTAATGTTGTGTTAAGTTCAGTGTCTGTTTCCATTCCTGTGTGTTTCTGTTTAGTGTAGTGAATAGTGTCGCTGCGCGCATGAATAGTGTCATTTGTAGTAGTGAATAGTGTTTGAATAGTGTCCGAATCTGGCATTTAACTTCTGGATTTTTGTTTTGGTAGCTACGGAGCTTGTTTTAACTTGAAATTTTTTTTCCCCACTTCTAAGACGTTGAACTTGATAGGAAAAATAGCTAGAGCAATTGGTATGGTCTGAGTTAAGAGATTCAAAAAAATTTTGGACTGATTTTAAGTGAAACTTCAAAGGACCATAACTTTTGCTCTCAGGTTTTTATCTTCTCCCACGCGCATGAACTAACCCCTAAACGGAATCTCTGCCGGCACACTTTAGAGCAAACCACAGCCATTGACGGCCAAAAAAAGGGCCTGGAAAATCAAATTGTCGCTTGCGAAGCCGCCGTCCCGAACCAGATGGCCGCCGTCGCGAGCCACCTACGCGAACACAACCAGATCGGTGTTGCGAGCCACCTCCGCTGCGACGAAACCAGAGCCAGCAGATGTCTCGCGAAACCAGGCTGCCACGACGAACCACCACACGTTGACGAAGCCACGCGTTGCAGAACCACTGCGAATCAGATCGACGACGAGGGCACTTTCTGACGCGAAATCCCCACCACTGCGGCGCCGGCCACCACGCAGCCACCTGCGACGAAAAAAGCTGCCTGGAGAAGACGCGAAACCAGACGCGAACACACCTACATTGCGAGAATCCTCCACCTCCGTTCCAAACAGAACCGCAGGCCACCGTGACAGAAATCGATGTCGATTGCGCCAATGCGACAGCCACCACGGTACCTGCAAAAAACCAGACCAGACAGACCCCCGCGAAGCAACTGATGAGTCATTATTTTCTTCTATTCCACTAGCCTTTGTGCACCCATTAGACAGTTGATTAGTGCTTAATTGTTCATCGTTAGAGTGTTTTTCATCTGTTGGGCTTTATTGGGCCACTGTTCCGAATTTGGACTAATTTCACATTATTTGGCCTAATTTTTTTTTTTAATTATTTTTAGGTATTTGGGTGAAGCAATTTTGGAGCTTGGACATTAATATTTAGTTGAAGAAACTTTCCACATCATTGCCACATTATTTCCATGTCATTTCCACGTCAGCAAAGTCAATGGGTCAACATTTGAGGCCCATAGTGGCATTTTTGTAATTCTGCGGCTTATAATGGCAGTTTTGTAATTCTGAGTGGCATGGGTGATATGACCACGAATTAGGTCTGCATGAGAAGAAGGCAGCCGCTCATTCATCTTCAACCTCTCTTCAAAACCTCCATTTTCGTTCTCCAAGCTTCCATGGACGTCCCCCTTGCGGTTTTTCACGTTTTTGGCTCATTTTTACCGTTTTTATGCATATTTGACAGCACCCATTGAGGGTTTTACGTTTGGAATTCATTTTCTTGGTTGGGCAGTTCGGTTTGTGGATTTTATTGACTTGGAACAATACCCATTCATGGGGTTTTCGCATTTATATATGATAACACTGTTTTGCATTCCATTTAAGCTTTGAAATCTCAATTTTTGCTCTTAAATTGCGTTTTCAGATTTGAAGGGTTCTTGGTTCTTGGTTCTGATTTTTGTGATTTCAGTTTTGAAGTGTTTAATTACTCATTTCCATGTCTAGCTAAATTCGTGTATTGACTCCTTGATGAAAAATGCAATGAAGCTTTGAGGTTGTGCTTGTTTTGTGAAATCTGCCATGTTTTTGTTCTGAATTCGTGGAATGCATGTGGTGAATCTGTCAATGCTTAATTTACAGAGTAATTGCATGTGTTTTGTTTAAGATACGTTCATGCTTAATGTATGTAGCTTGGCTGTCACGAATTTAAGGATGTGTGCATTGCTTAATTGCATAATGAAGCTAGATTGTAATTTTCGCTTAGTGAATTATTATCTAGTGGATTGAGACAAGGCAGGGTTGGTGTTAATTTGGTGGCCTATGATAAGTGAAATTGCGTTTGAATCAGGGATGTCAATACGGTTTTAGTCACTGTAGCATTTAAATTAATCTATTGATTAGCATTCTGAATCTGTCTGCCAACCCCCCTCCCCCCTGTGTTTTATTGTTGTGTTCATCTGGAAAATTGGCTTTGAATGAAAATATTGGTCGTTGGGAGACGACTTGGTTCACTTTCATGTACTGCATTTAATATGTTTTAATTTGGTGGGGTACGACCTTTATCAAATTTGGCGCCGTTGCCGGGGACCAATCGTTTCGTTCAAAGTAAAATTTTCAGTGTGTTTGTGTTCTGTGTTTTGGTGTGTGTGTAGTTCAAGTGTGGTTGAGTTGGTATATGTTCATTGTGATGTTAATGTTGTGTTAAGTTCAGTGTCTGTTTCCATTCCTGTGTGTTTCTGTTTAGTGTAGTGAATAGTGTCGCTGCGCGCATGAATAGTGTCATTGGTAGTAGTGAATAGTGTTTGAATAGTGTCCGAATCTGGCATTTAACTTCTGGATTTTTGTTTTGGTAGCTACGGAGCTTGTTTTAACTTGAAATTTTTTTTCCCCACTTCTAAGACGTTGAACTTGATAGGAAAAATAGCTAGAGCAATTGGTATGGTCTGAGTTAAGAGATTCAAAAAAATTTTGGACTGATTTTAAGTGAAACTTCAAAAGACCATAACTTTTTCTCTCAGGTTTTTATCTTCTCCCACGCGCATGAACTAACCCGTAAACGGAATCTCTGCCGGCACACTTTAGAGCAAACCACAGCCATTGACGGCCAAAAAAAGGGCCTGGAAAATCGAATTGCGCTTGCGAAGCCGCCGTCCCGAACCAGGTCGCCGCCGTCGCGAGCCACCTACGCGAACACAACCAGATCGGTGTTGCGAGCCACCTCCGCTGCGACGAAACGAGAGCCAGCAGATGTCTCGCGAAACCAGGCTGCCACGACGAACCACCACACGTTGACGAAGCCACTCGTTGCAGAACCACTGCGAATCAGATCGACGACGAGGGCACTTTCTGACGCGAAATCCCCATCACTGCGGCGCCGGCCACCACGCAGCCACCTGCGACGAAAAAAGCTGCCTAGAGAAGACGCTACACCAGACGCGAACACACCTACATTGCGAGAATCTTCCACCTCCGTTCCAAACAGAACCGCAGGCCACCGTGACAGAAATCGATGTCGATTGCGCCAATGCGACAGCCACCACGGTACCTGCAAAAAACCAGACCAGACAGACCCCCGCGAAGCAACTGATGAGTCATTATTTTCTTCTATTCCACTAGCCTTTGTGCACCCATTAGACAGTTGATTAGTGCTTAATTGTTCACCATTAGAGTGTTTTTCATCTGTTGGGCTTTATTGGGCCACTGTTCCGAATTTGGACTAATTTCACATTATTTGGCCTAATTTTTGTTTTTAATTATTTTTAGGTATTTGGGTGAAGCAATTTTGTAGCTTGGACATTAATATTTAGTTGAAGAAACTTTCCACATCATTGCCACATCATTTCCATGTCATTTCCACGCCAGCAAAGTCAATGGGTCAACATTTGAGGCCCATAGTGGCATTTTTGGAATTCTGCGGCTTATAATGGCAGTTTTGTAATTCTGAGTGGCATGGGTGATATGACCACGAATTAGGTCTGCATGAGAAGAAGGCAGCCGCTCATTCATCTTCAACCTCTCTTCAAAACCTCCATTTTCGTTCTCCAAGCTTCCATGGACGTACCCCTTGCGGTTTTTCACGTTTTTGGCTCATTTTTACCGTTTTTATGCATATTTGACAGCACCCATTGTGGGTTTTACGTTTGGAATTCGTTTTCTTGGTTGGGCAGTTCGGTTTGTGGATTTTATTGACTTGGAACAATACCCATTCATGGGGTTTTCGCATTTATATATGATAACACTGTTTTGCATTCCATTTAAGCTTTGAAATCTCAATTTTTGCTCTTAAATTGCGTTTTCAGATTTGAAGGGTTCTTGGTTCTTGGTTCTGATTTTTGTGATTTCAGTTTTGAAGTGTTTAATTACTCATTTCCATGTCTAGCTAAATTCGTGTATTGACTCCTTGATGAAAAATGCAATGAAGCTTTGAGGTTGTGCTTGTTTTGTGAAATCTGCCATGTTTTTATTCTGAAATCGTGGAATGCATGTGGTGAATCTGTCAATGCTTAATTTACAGAGTAATTGCATGTGTTTTGTTTAAGATACGTTCATGCTTAATGTATGTAGCTTGGCTGTCACGAATTTAAGGATGTGTGCATTGCTTAATTGCATAATGAAGCTAGATTGTAATTTTCGCTTAGTGAATTATTATCTAGTGGATTGAGACAAGGCAGGGTTGGTGTTAATTTGGTGGCCTATGATAAGTGAAATTGCATTTGAATCAGGGATGTCAATACGGTTTTAGTCACTGTAGAATTTAAATTAATCTATTGATTAGCATTCTGAATCTGTCTGCCAACCCCCCTCCCCCCTGTGTTTTATTGTTGTGTTCATCTGGAAAATTGGCTTTGAATGAAAATATTGGTCGTTGGGAGACGACTTGGTTCACTTTCATGTACTGCATTTAATATGTTTTAATTTGGTGGGGTACGGCCTCTATCAAATTTGGCGCCGTTGCCGGGGACCAATCGTTTCGTTCAAAGTAAAATTTTTAGTGTGTTTGTGTTCTGTGTTTTGGTGTGTGTGTAGTTCAAGTGTGGTTGAGTTGGTATATGTTCATTGTGATGTTAATGTTGTGTTAAGTTCAGTGTCTGTTTCCATTCCTGTGTGTTTCTGTTTAGTGTAGTGAATAGTGTCGCGGCGCGCATGAATAGTGTCATTTGTAGTAGTGAATAGTGTTTGAATAGTGTCCGAATCTGGCATTTAACTTCTGGATTTTTGTTTTGGTAGCTATGGAGCTTGTTTTAACTTGAAATTTTTTTCCCCACTTCTAAGACGTTGAACTTGATAGGAAAAATAGCTAGAGCAATTGGTATGGTCTGAGTTAAGAGATTCAAAAAAATTTTGGACTGATTTTAAGTGAAACTTCAAAGGACCATAACTTTTGCTCTGGTTATCAGGTTTTTATCTTCTCCCACGCGCATGAACTAACCCCTAAACGGAATCTCTGCCGGCACACTTTAGAGCAAACCACAGCCATTGACGGCCAAAAAAAGGGCCTGGAAAATCAAATTGCCGCTTGCGAAGCCGCCGTCCCGAACCAGGTCGCCGCCGTCGCGAGCCACCTACGCGAACACAACCAGATCGGTGTTGCGAGCCACCTCCGCTGCGACGAAACGAGAGCCAGCAGATGTCTCACGAAACCAGGCTGCCACGACGAAGCACCACACGTTGACGAAGCCACGCGTTGCAGAACCACTGCGAATCAGATCGACGACGAGGGCACTTTCTGACGCGAAATCCCCATCACTGCGGCGCCGGCCACCACGCAGCCACCTGCGACGAAAAAAGCTGCCTGGAGAAGACGCGAAACCAGACGCGAACGCACCTACATTGCGAGAATCTTCCACCTCCGTTCCAAACAGAACCGCAGGCCACCGTGACAGAAATCGATGTCGATTGCGCCAATGCGACAACCACCACGGTACCTGCAAAAAACCAGACCAGACAGACCCCCGCGAAGCAACTGATGAGTCATTATTTTCTTCTATTCCACTAGCCTTTGTGCACCCATTAGACAGTTGATTAGTGCTTAATTGTTCACCATTAGAGTGTTTTTCATCTGTTGGGCTTTATTGGGCCACTGTTCCGAATTTGGACTAATTTCACATTATTTGGCCTAATTTTTGTTTTTAATTGTTTTTAGGTATTTGGGTGAAGCAATTTTGGAGCTTGGACATTAATATTTAGTTGAAGAAACTTTCCACATCATTGCCACATCATTTCCATGTCATTTCCACGTCAGCAAAGTCAATGGGTCAACATTTGAGGCCCATAGTGGCATTTTTGTAATTCTGCGGCTTATAATGGCAGTTTTGTAATTCTGAGTGGCATGGGTGATATGACCACGAATTAGGTCTGCATGAGAAGAAGGCAGCCGCTCATTCATCTTCAACCTCTCTTCAAAACCTCCATTTTCGTTCTCCAAGCTTCCATGGACGTCCCCCTTGCGGTTTTTCACGTTTTTGGCTCATTTTTACCGTTTTTATGCATATTTGACAGCACCCATTGAGGGTTTTACGTTTGGAATTCGTTTTCTTGGTTGGGCAGTTCGGTTTGTGGATTTTATTGACTTGGAACAATACCCATTCATGGGGTTTTCGCATTTATATATGATGACACTGTTTTGCATTCCATTTAAGCTTTGAAATCTCAATTTTTGCTCTTAAATTGCGTTTTCAGATTTGAAGGGTTCTTGGTTCTTGGTTCTAATTTTTGTGATTTCAGTTTTGAAGTGTTTAATTACTCATTTCCATGTCTAGCTAAATTCGTGTATTGACTCCTTGATGAAAAATGCAATGAAGCTTTGAGGTTGTGCTTGTTTTGTGAAATCTGCCATGTTTTTGTTCTGAATTCGTGGAATGCATGTGGTGAATCTGTCAATGCTTAATTTACAGAGTAATTGCATGTGTTTTGTTTAAGATACGTTCATGCTTAATGTTTGTAGCTTGGGTGTCACGAATTTAAGGATGTGTGCATTGCTTAATTGCATAATGAAGCTAGATTGTAATTTTCGCTTAGTGAATTATTATCTAGTGGATTGAGACAAGGCAGGGTTGGTGTTAATTTGGTGGCCTATGATAAGTGAAATTGCGTTTGAATCAGGGATGTCAATACGGTTTTAGTCACTGTAGCATTTAAATTAATCTATTGATTAGCATTCTGAATCTGTCTGCCAACCCCCCTCCCCCCTGTGTTTTATTGTTGTGTTCATCTGGAAAATTGGCTTTGAATGAAAATATTGGTCGTTGGGAGACGACTTGGTTCACTTTCATGTACTGCATTTAATATGTTTTAATTTGGTGGGGTACGGCCTTTATCAAATTTGGCGCCGTTGTCGGGGACCAATCGTTTCGTTCAAAGTAAAATTTTCAGTGTGTTTGTGTTCTGTGTTTTGGTGTGTGTGTAGTTCAAGTGTGGTTGAGTTGGTATATGTTCATTGTGATGTTAATGTTGTGTTAAGTTCAGTGTCTGTTTCCATTCCTGTGTGTTTCTGTTTAGTGTAGTGAATAGTGTCGCGACGCGCATGAATAATGTCATTTGTAGTAGTGAATAGTGTTTGAATAGTGTCCGAATCTGGCATTTAACTTCTGGATTTTTGTTTTGGTAGCTACGGAGCTTGTTTTAACTTGAAATTTTTTTTCCCCACTTCTAAGACGTTGAACTTGATAGGAAAAATAACTAGAGCAATTGGTATGGTCTGAGTTAAGAGATTCAAAAAAATTTTGGACTGATTTTAAGTGAAACTTCAAAGGACCATAACTTTTGCTCTCAGGTTTTTATCTTCTCCCACGCGCATGAACTAACCCCTAAACGGAATCTCTGCCGGCACACTTTAGAGCAAACCACAGCCATTGACGGCCAAAAAAAGGGCCGGGAAAATCAAATTGCCGCTTGCGAAGCCGCCGTCCCGAACCAGATCGCCGCCGTCGCGAGCCACCTACGCGAACACAACCAGATCGGTGTTGCGAGCCACCTCCGCTGCGACGAAACGAGAGCCAGCAGATGTCTCACGAAACCAGGCTGCCACGACGAACCACCACACGTTGACGAAGCCACGCGTTGCAGAACCACTGCGAATCAGATCGACGACGAGGGCACTTTCTGACGCGAAATCCCCATCACTGCGGCGCCGGCCACCACGCAGCCACCTGCGACGAAAAAAGCTGCCTGGAGAAGACGCGAAACCAGACGCGAACACACCTACATTGCGAGAATCCTCCACCTCCGTTCCAAACAGAACCGCAGGCCACCGTGACAGAAATCGATGTCGATTGCGCCAATGCGACAGCCACCACGGTACCTGCAAAAAACCAGACCAGACAGACCCCCGCGAAGCAACTGATGAGTCATTCTTTTCTTCTATTCCACTAGCCTTTGTGCACCCATTAGACAGTTGATTAGTGCTTAATTGTTCATCGTTAGAGTGTTTTTCATCTGTTGGGCTTTATTGGGCCACTGTTCCGAATTTGGACTAATTTCACATTATTTGGCCTAATTTTTGTTTTTAATTAGTTTTAGGTATTTGGGTGAAGCAATTTTGGAGCTTGGACATTAATATTTAGTTGAAGAAACTTTCCACATCATTGCCACATCATTTCCATGTCATTTCCACGTCAGCAAAGTCAATGGGTCAACATTTGAGGCCCATAGTGGCATTTTTGTAATTCTGCGGCTTATAATGGCAGTTTTGTAATTCTGAGTGGCATGGGTGATATGACCACGAATTAGGTCTGCATGAGAAGAAGGCAGCCGCTCATTCATCTTCAACCTCTCTTCAAAACCTCCATTTTCGTTCTCCAAGCTTCCATGGACGTCCCCCTTGCGGTTTTTCACGTTTTTGGCTCATTTTTACCGTTTTTATGCATATTTGACAGCACCCATTGAGGGTTTTACGTTTGGAATTCGTTTTCTTGGTTGGGCAGTTCGGTTTGTGGATTTTATTGACTTGGAACAATACCCATTCATGGGGTTTTCGCATTTATATATGATAACACTATTTTGCATTCCATTTAAGCTTTGAAATCTCAATTTTTGCTCTCAAATTGCGTTTTCGGATTTGAAGGGTTCTTGGTTCTTGGTTCTGATTTTTGTGATTTCAGTTTTGAAGTGTTTAATTACTCATTTCCATGTCTAGCTAAATTCGTGTATTGACTCCTTGATGAAAAATGCAATGAAGCTTTGAGGTTGTGCTTGTTTTGTGAAATCTGCCATGTTTTTGTTCTGAAATCGTGGAATGCATGTGGTGAATCTGTCAATGCTTAATTTACAGAGTAATTGCATGTGTTTTGTTTAAGATACGTTCATGCTTAATGTATGTAGCTTGGCTGTCACGAATTTAAGGATGTGTGCATTGCTTAATTGCATAATGAAGCTAGATTGTAATTTTCGCTTAGTGAATTATTATCTAGTGGATTGAGACAAGGCAGGGTTGGTGTTAATTTGGTGGCCTATGATAAGTGAAATTGCGTTTGAATCAGGGATGTCAATACGGTTTTAGTCACTGTAGCATTTAAATTAATCTATTGATTAGCATTCTGAATCTGTCTGCCAACCCCCCTCCCCCCTGTGTTTTATTGTTGTGTTCATCTGGAAAATTGGCTTTGAATGAAAATATTGGTCGTTGGGAGACGACTTGGTTCACTTTCATGTACTGCATTTAATATGTTTTAATTTGGTGGGGTACGGCCTTTATCAAATTTGGCGCCGTTGCCGGGGACCAATCGTTTCGTTCAAAGTAAAATTTTCAGTGTGTTTGTGTTCTGTGTTTTGGTGTGTGTGTAGTTCAAGTGTGGTTGAGTTGGTATATGTTCATTGTGATGTTAATGTTGTGTTAAGTTCAGTGTCTGTTTCCATTCCTGTGTGTTTCTGTTTAGTGTAGTGAATAGTGTCGCGGCGCGCATGAATAGTGTCATTTGTAGTAGTGAATAGTGTTTGAATAGTGTCCGAATCTGGCATTTAACTTCTGGATTTTTGTTTTGGTAGCTACGGAGCTTGTTTTAACTTGAAATTTTTTTTCCCCACTTCTAAGACGTTGAACTTGATAGGAAAAATAGCTAGAGCAATTGGTATGGTCTGAGTTAAGAGATTCAAAAAAAATTTGGACTGATTTTAAGTGAAACTTCAAAGGACCATAACTTTTGCTCTCAGGTTTTTATCTTCTCCCACGCGCATGAACTAACCCCTAAACGGAATCTCTGCCGGCACACTTTAGAGCAAACCACAGCCATTGACGGCCAAAAAAAGGGCCTGGAAAATCAAATTGCCGCTTGCGAAGCCGCCGTCCCGAACCAGATCGCCGCCGTCGCGAGCCACCTACGCGAACACAACCAGATCGGTGTTGCGAGCCACCTCCGCTGCGACGAAACCAGAGCCAGCAGATGTCTCGCGAAACCAGGCTGCCACGACGAACCACCACACGTTGACGAAGCCACGCGTTGCAGAACCACTGCGAATCAGATCGACGACGAGGGCACTTTCTGACGCGAAATCCCCATCACTGCGGCGCCGGCCACCACGCAGCCACCTGCGACGAAAAAAGCTGCCTGGAGAAGACGCGAAACCAGACGCGAACACACCTACATTGCGAGAATCCTCCACCTCCGTTCCAAACAGAACCGCAGGCCACCGTGACAGAAATCGATGTCGATTGCGCCAATGCGACAGCCACCACGGTACCTGCAAAAAACCAGACCAGACAGACCCCCGTGAAGCAACTGATGAGTCATTCTTTTCTTCTATTCCACTAGCCTTTGTGCACCCATTAGACAGTTGATTAGTGCTTAATTGTTCATCGTTAGAGTGTTTTTCATCTGTTGGGCTTTATTGGGCCACTGTTCCGAATTTGGACTAATTTCACATTATTTGGCCTAATTTTTGTTTTTAATTAGTTTTAGGTATTTGGGTGAAGCAATTTTGGAGCTTGGACAATAATATTTAGTTGAAGAAACTTTCCACATCATTGCCACATCATTTCCATGTCATTTCCACGTCAGCAAAGTCAATGGGTCAACATTTGAGGCCCATAGTGGCATTTTTGTAATTCTGCGGCTTATAATGGCAGTTTTGTAATTCTGAGTGGCATGGGTAATATGACCACGAATTAGGTCTGCATGAGAAGAAGGCAGCCGCTCATTCATCTTCAACCTCTCTTCAAAACCTCCATTTTCGTTCTCCAAGCTTCCATGGACGTCCCCCTTGCGGTTTTTCACGTTTTTGGCTCATTTTTACCGTTTTTATGCATATTTGACAGCACCCATTGAGGGTTTTACGTTTGGAATTCGTTTTCTTGGTTGGGCAGTTCGGTTTGTGGATTTTATTGACTTGGAACAATACCCATTCATGGGGTTTTCGCATTTATATATGATAACACTGTTTTGCATTCCATTTAAGCTTTGAAATCTCAATTTTTGCTCTCAAATTGCGTTTTCAGATTTGAAGGGTTCTTGGTTCTTGGTTCTGATTTTTGTGATTTCAGTTTTGAAGTGTTTAATTACTCATTTCCATGTCTAGCTAAATTCGTGTATTGACTCCTTGATGAAAAATGCAATGAAGCTTTGAGGTTGTGCTTGTTTTGTGAAATCTGCCATGTTTTTGTTCTGAATTCGTGGAATGCATGTGGTGAATCTGTCAATGCTTAATTTACAGAGTAATTGCATGTGTTTTGTTTAAGATACGTTCATGCTTAATGTATGTAGCTTGGGTGTCACGAATTTAAGGATGTGTGCATTGCTTAATTGCATAATGAAGCTAGATTGTAATTTTCGCTTAGTGAATTATTATCTAGTGGATTGAGACAAGGCAGGGTTGGTGTTAATTTGGTGGCCTATGATAAGTGAAATTGCGTTTGAATCAGGGATGTCAATACGGTTTTAGTCACTGTAGCATTTAAATTAATCTATTGATTAGCATTCTGAATCTGTCTGCCAACCCCCCTCCCCCCTGTGTTTTATTGTTGTGTTCATCTGGAAAATTGGCTTTGAATGAAAATATTGGTCGTTGGGAGACGACTTGGTTCACTTTCATGTACTGCATTTAATATGTTTTAATTTGGTGGGGTACGGCCTTTATCAAATTTGGCGCCGTTGTCGGGGACCAATCGTTTCGTTCAAAGTAAAATTTTCAGTGTGTTTGTGTTCTGTGTTTTGGTGTGTGTGTAGTTCAAGTGTGGTTGAGTTGGTATATGTTCATTGTGATGTTAATGTTGTGTTAAGTTCAGTGTCTGTTTCCATTCCTGTGTGTTTCTGTTTAGTGTAGTGAATAGTGTCGCGGCGCGCATGAATAGTGTCATTTGTAGTAGTGAATAGTGTTTGAATAGTGTCCGAATCTGGCATTTAACTTCTGGATTTTTGTTTTGGTAGCTACGGAGCTTGTTTTAACTTGATATTTTTTTTCCCCACTTCTAAGACGTTGAACTTGATAGGAAAAATAGCTAGAGCAATTGGTATGGTCTGAGTTAAGAGATTCAAAAAAATTTTGGACTGATTTTAAGTGAAACTTCAAAGGACCATAACTTTTGCTCTCAGGTTTTTATCTTCTCCCACGCGCATGAACTAACCCCTAAACGGAATCTCTGCCGGCACACTTTAGAGCAAACCACAGCCATTGACGGCCAAAAAAAGGGCCGGGAAAATCAAATTGCCGCTTGCGAAGCCGCCGTCCCGAACCAGATCGCCGCCGTCGCGAGCCACCTACGCGAACACAACCAGATCGGTGTTGCGAGCCACCTCCGCTGCGACGAAACGAGAGCCAGCAGATGTCTCACGAAACCAGGCTGCCACGACGAACCACCACACGTTGACGAAGCCACGCGTTGCAGAACCACTGCGAATCAGATCGACGACGAGGGCACTTTCTGACGCGAAATCCCCATCACTGCGGCGCCGGCCACCACGCAGCCACCTGCGACGAAAAAAGCTGCCTGGAGAAGACGCGAAACCAGACGCGAACACACCTACATTGCGAGAATCCTCCACCTCCGTTCCAAACAGAACCGCAGGCCACCGTGACAGAAATCGATGTCGATTGCGCCAATGCGACAACCACCACGGTACTTGCAAAAAACCAGACCAGACAGACCCCCGCGAAGCAACTGATGAGTCATTCTTTTCTTCTATTCCACTAGCCTTTGTGCACCCATTAGACAGTTGATTAGTGCTTAATTGTTCATCGTTAGAGTGTTTTTCATCTGTTGGGCTTTATTGGGCCACTGTTCCGAATTTGGACTAATTTCACATTATTTGGCCTAATTTTTGTTTTTAATTAGTTTTAGGTATTTGGGTGAAGCAATTTTGGAGCTTGGACATTAATATTTAGTTGAAGAAACTTTCCACATCATTGCCACATCATTTCCATGTCATTTCCACGTCAGCAAAGTCAATGGGTCAACATTTGAGGCCCATAGTGGCATTTTTGTAATTCTGCGGCTTATAATGGCAGTTTTGTAATTCTGAGTGGCATGGGTGATATGACCACGAATTAGGTCTGCATGAGAAGAAGGCAGCCGCTCATTCATCTTCAACCTCTCTTCAAAACCTCCATTTTCGTTCTCCAAGCTTCCATGGACGTCCCCCTTGCGGTTTTTCACGTTTTTGGCTCATTTTTACCGTTTTTATGCATATTTGACAGCACCCATTGAGGGTTTTACGTTTGGAATTCGTTTTCTTGGTTGGGCAGTTCGGTTTGTGGATTTTATTGACTTGGAACAATACCCATTCATGGGGTTTTCGCATTTATATATGATAACACTGTTTTGCATTCCATTTAAGCTTTGAAATCTCAATTTTTGCTCTCAAATTGCGTTTTCAGATTTGAAGGGTTCTTGGTTCTTGGTTCTGATTTTTGTGATTTCAGTTTTGAAGTGTTTAATTACTCATTTCCATGTCTAGCTAAATTCGTGTATTGACTCCTTGATGAAAAATGCAATGAAGCTTTGAGGTTGTGCTTGTTTTGTGAAATCTGCCATGTTTTTGTTCTGAAATCGTGGAATGCATGTGGTGAATCTGTCAATGCTTAATTTACAGAGTAATTGCATGTGTTTTGTTTAAGATACGTTCATGCTTAATGTATGTAGCTTGGCTGTCACGAATTTAAGGATGTGTGCATTGCTTTATTGCATAATGAAGCTAGATTGTAATTTTCGCTTAGTGAATTATTATCTAGTGGATTGAGACAAGGCAGAGTTGGTGTTAATTTGGTGGCCTATGATAAGTGAAATTGCGTTTGAATCAGGGATGTCAATACGGTTTTAGTCACTGTAGCATTTAAATTAATCTATTGATTAGCATTCTGAATCTGTCTGCCAACCCCCCTCCCCCCTGTGTTTTATTGTTGTGTTCATCTGGAAAATTGGCTTTGAATGAAAATATTGGTCGTTGGGAGACGACTTGGTTCACTTTCATGTACTGCATTTAATATGTTTTAATTTGGTGGGGTACGGCCTTTATCAAATTTGGCGCCGTTGCCGGGGACCAATCGTTTCGTTCAAAGTAAAATTTTCAGTGTGTTTGTGTTCTGTGTTTTGGTGTGTGTGTAGTTCAAGTGTGGTTGAGTTGGTATATGTTCATTGTGATGTTAATGTTGTGTTAAGTTCAGTGTCTGTTTCCATTCCTGTGTGTTTCTGTTTAGTGTAGTGAATAGTGTCGCGGCGCGCATGAATAGTGTCATTTGTAGTAGTGAATAGTGTTTGAATAGTGTCCGAATCTGGCATTTAACTTCTGGATTTTTCTTTTGGTAGCTACGGAGCTTGTTTTAACTTGAAATTTTTTTTCCCCACTTCTAAGACGTTGAACTTGATAGGAAAAATAGCTAGAGCAATTGGTATGGTCTGAGTTAAGAGATTCAAAAAAAATTTGGACTGATTTTAAGTGAAACTTCAAAGGACCATAACTTTTGCTCTCAGGTTTTTATCTTCTCCCACGCGCATGAACTAACCCCTAAACGGAATCTCTGCCGGCACACTTTAGAGCAAACCACAGCCATTGACGGCCAAAAAAGGGCCTGGAAAATCAAATTGCCGCTTGCGAAGCCGCCGTCCCGAACCAGATCGCCGCCGTCGCGAGTCACCTACGCGAACACAACCAGATCGGTGTTGCGAGCCACCTCCGCTGCGACGAAACCAGAGCCAGCAGATGTCTCGCGAAACCAGGCTGCCACGACGAACCACCACACGTTGACGAAGCCACGCGTTGCAGAACCACTGCGAATCAGATCGACGACGAGGGCACTTTCTGACGCGAAATCACCATCACTGCGGCGCCGGCCACCACGCAGCCACCTGCGACGAAAAAAGCTGCCTGGAGAAGACGCGAAACCAGACGCGAACACACCTACATTGCGAGAATCCTCCACCTCCGTTCCAAACAGAACCGCAGGCCACCGTGATAGAAATCGATGTCGATTGCGCCAATGCGACAGCCACCACGGTACCTGCAAAAAACCAGACCAGACAGACCCCCGCGAAGCAACTGATGAGTCATTATTTTCTTCTATTCCACTAGCCTTTGTGCACCCATTAGACAGTTGATTAGTGCTTAATTGTTCATCATTAGAGTGTTTTTCATCTGTTGGGCTTTATTGGGTCACTGTTCCGAATTTGGACTAATTTCACATTATTTGGCCTAATTTTTGTTTTTAATTATTTTTAGGTATTTGGGTGAAGCAATTTTGGAGCTTGGACATTAATATTTAGTTGAAGTAACTTTCCACATCATTGCCACATCATTTCCATGTCATTTCCACGTCAGCAAAGTCAATGGGTCAACATTTGAGGCCCATAGTGGCATTTTTGTAATTCTGTGGCTTATAATGGCAGTTTTGTAATTCTGAGTGGCATGGGTGATATGACCACGAATTAGGTCTGCATGAGAAGAAGGCAGCCGCTCATTCATCTTCAACCTCTCTTCAAAACCTCCATTTTCGTTCTCCAAGCTTCCATGGACGTCCCCCTTGCGGTTTTTCACGTTTTTGGCTCATTTTTACCGTTTTTATGCATATTTGACAGCACCCATTGAGGGTTTTACGTTTGGAATTCGTTTTCTTGGTTGGGCAGTTCGGTTTGTGGATTTTATTGACTTGGAACAATACCCATTCATGGGGTTTTCGCATTTATATATGATAACACTGTTTTGCATTCCATTTAAGCTTTGAAATCTCAATTTTTGCTCTTAAATTGCGTTTTCAGATTTGAAGGGTTCTTGGTTCTTGGTTCTGATTTTTGTGATTTCAGTTTTGAAGTGTTTAATTACTCATTTCCATGTCTAGCTAAATTCGTGTATTGACTCCTTGATGAAAAATGCAATGAAGCTTTGAGGTTGTGCTTGTTTTGTGAAATCTGCCATGTTTTTGTTCTGAATTCGTGGAATGCATGTGGTGAATCTGTCAATGCTTAATTTACAGAGTAATTGCATGTGTTTTGTTTAAGATACGTTCATGCTTAATGTTTGTAGCTTGGCTGTCACGAATTTAAGGATGTGTGCATTGCTTAATTGCATAATGAAGCTAGATTGTAATTTTCGCTTAGTGAATTATTATCTAGTGGATTGAGACAAGGCAGGGTTGGTGTTAATTTGGTGGCCTATGATAAGTGAAATTGCGTTTGAATCAGGGATGTCAATACGGTTTTCTTCACTGTAGCATTTAAATTAATCTATTGATTAGCATTCTGAATCTGTCTGCCAACCCCCCTCCCCCCTGTGTTTTATTGTTGTGTTCATCTGGAAAATTGGCTTTGAATGAAAATATTGGTCGTTGGGAGACGACTTGGTTCACTTTCATGTACTGCATTTAATATGTTTTAATTTGGTGGGGTACAACCTCTATCAAATTTGGTGCCGTTGCCGGGGACCAATCGTTTCGTTCAAAGTAAAATTTTCAGTGTGTTTGTGTTCTGTGTTTTGGTGTGTGTGTAGTTCAAGTGTGGTTGAGTTGGTATATGTTCATTGTGATGTTAATGTTGTGTTAAGTTCAGTGTCTGTTTCCATTCCTGTGTGTTTCTGTTTAGTGTAGTGAATAGTGTCGCGGCGCGCATGAATATTGTCATTTGTAGTAGTGAATAGTGTTTGAATAGTGTCCGAATCTGGCATTTAACTTCTGGATTTTTGTTTCGGTAGCTATGGAGCTTGTTTTAACTTGAAATTTTTTTTCCCCACTTCTAAGACGTTGAACTTGATAGGAAAAATAGCTAGAGCAATTGGTATGGTCTGAGTTAAGAGATTGAAAAAAATTTTGGACTGATTTTAAGTGAAACTTCAAAGGACCATAACTTTTGCTCTGGTTATCAGGTTTTTATCTTCTCCCACGCGCATGAACTAACCCCTAAACGGAATCTCTGTCGGCACACTTTAGAGCAAACCACAGCCATTGACGGCCAAAAAAAGGGCCTGGAAAATCAAATTGCCGCTTGCGAAGCCGCCGTCCCGAACCAGATCGCCGCCGTCGCGAGCCACCTACGCAAACACAACCAGATCGGTGTTGCGAGCCACCTCCAATGCGATGAAACCAGAGCCAGCAGATGTCTCGCGAAACCAGGCTCCCACGACGAACCACCACACGTTGACGAAGCCACGCGTTGCAGAACCACTGCGAATCAGATCGACGACGAGGGCACTTTCTAACGCGAAATCCCCATCACTGCGGCGCCGGCCACCACGCAGCCACCTGCGACGAAAAAAGCTGCCTGGAGAAGACGCGAAACCAGACGCGAACACACCTACATTGCGAGAATCCTCCACCTCCGTTCCAAACAGAACCGCAGGCCACCGTGACAGAAATCGATGTCGATTGCACCAATGCGACAGCCACCACGGTACCTGCAAAAAACCAGACCAGACAGACCCCCGCGAAGCAACTGATGAGTCATTATTTTCTTCTATTCCACTAGCCTTTGTGCACCCATTAGACAGTTGATTAGTGCTTAATTGTTCATCATTAGAGTGTTTTTCATCTGTTGGGCTTTATTGGGTCACTGTTCCGAATTTGGACTAATTTCACATTATTTGGCCTAATTTTTGTTTTTAATTATTTTTAGGTATTTGGGTGAAGCAATTTTGGAGCTTGGACATTAATATTTAGTTGAAGAAACTTTCCACATCATTGCCACATCATTTCCATGTCATTTCCACGTCAGCAAAGTCAATGGGTCAACATTTGAGGCCCATAGTGGCATTTTTGTAATTCTGTGGCTTATAATGGCAGTTTTGTAATTCTGAGTGGCATGGGTGATATGACCACGAATTAGGTCTGCATGAGAAGAAGGCAGCCGCTCATTCATCTTCAACCTCTCTTCAAAACCTCCATTTTCGTTCTCCAAGCTTCCATGGACGTCCCCCTTGCGGTTTTTCACGTTTTTGGCTCATTTTTACCGTTTTTATGCATATTTGACAGCACCCATTGAGGGTTTTACGTTTGGAATTCGTTTTCTTGGTTGGGCAGTTCGGTTTGTGGATTTTATTGACTTGGAACAATACCCATTCATGGGGTTTTCGCATTTATATATGATAACACTGTTTTGCATTCCATTTAAGCTTTGAAATCTCAATTTTTGCTCTTAAATTGCGTTTTCAGATTTGAAGGGTTCTTGGTTCTTGGTTCTGATTTTTGTGATTTCAGTTTTGAAGTGTTTAATTACTCATTTCCATGTCTAGCTAAATTCGTGTATTGACTCCTTGATGAAAAATGCAATGAAGCTTTGAGGTTGTGCTTGTTTTGTGAAATCTGCCATGTTTTTGTTCTGAATTCGTGGAATGCATGTGGTGAATCTGTCAATGCTTAATTTACAGAGTAATTGCATGTGTTTTGTTTAAGATACGTTCATGCTTAATGTATGTAGCTTGGCTGTCACGAATTTAAGGATGTGTGCATTGCTTAATTGCATAATGAAGCTAGATTGTAATTTTCGCTTAGTGAATTATTATCTAGTGGATTGAGACAAGGCAGGGTTGGTGTTAATTTGGTGGCCTATGATAAGTGAAATTGCGTTTGAATCAGGGATGTCAATACGGTTTTAGTCACTGTAGCATTTAAATTAATCTATTGATTAGCATTCTGAATCTGTCTGCCAACCCCCCTCCCCCCTGTGTTTTATTGTTGTGTTCATCTGGAAAATTGGCTTTGAATGAAAATATTGGTCGTTGGGAGACGACTTGGTTCACTTTCATGTACTGCATTTAATATGTTTTAATTTGGTGGGGTACGGCCTCTATCAAATTTGGTGCCGTTGCCGGGGACCAATCGTTTCGTTCAAAGTAAAATTTTCAGTGTGTTTGTGTTCTGTGTTTTGGTGTGTGTGTAGTTCAAGTGTGGTTGAGTTGGTATATGTTCATTGTGATGTTAATGTTGTGTTAAGTTCAGTGTCTGTTTCCATTCCTGTGTGTTTCTGTTTAGTGTAGTGAATAGTGTCGCGGCGCGCATGAATAGTGTCATTTGTAGTAGTGAATAGTGTTTGAATAGTGTCCGAATCTGGCATTTAACTTCTGGATTTTTGTTTTGGTAGCTACGGAGCTTGTTTTAACTTGAAATTTTTTTTCCCCACTTCTAAGACGTTGAACTTGATAGGAAAAATAGCTAGAGCAATTGGTATGGTCTGAGTTAAGAGATTCAAAAAAATTTTGGACTGATTTTAAGTGAAACTTCAAAGGACCATAACTTTTGCTCTGGTTATCAGGTTTTTATCTTCTCCCACGCGCATGAACTAACCCGTAAACGGAATCTCTGCCGGCACACTTTAGAGCAAACCACAGCCATTGACGGCCAAAAAAAGGGCCTGGAAAATCAAATTGCCGCTTGCGAAGCCGCCGTCCCGAACCAGGTCGCCGCCGTCGCGAGCCACCTACGCGAACACAACAAGATCGGTGTTGCTAGCCACCTCCGCTGCGACGAAACGAGAGCCAGCAGATGTCTCGCGAAACCAGGCTGCCACGACGAACCACCACACGTTGACGAAGCCACGCGTTGCAGAACCACTGCGAATCAGATCGACGACGAGGGCACTTTCTGACGCGAAATCCCCATCACTGCGGCGCCGGCCACCACGCAGCCACCTGCGACGAAAAAAGCTGCCTGGAGAAGACGCGAAACCAGACGCGAACACACCTACATTGCGAGAATCTTCCACCTCCGTTCCAAACAGAACCGCAGGCCACCGTGACAGAAATCGATGTCGATTGCGCCAATGCGACAGCCACCACGGTACCTGCAAAAAACCAGACCAGACAGACCCCCGCAAAGCAACTGATGAGTCATTATTTTCTTCTATTCCACTAGCCTTTGTGCACCCATTAGACAGTTGATTAGTGCTTAATTGTTCACCATTAGAGTGTTTTTCATCTGTTGGGCTTTATTGGGCCACTGTTCCGAATTTGGACTAATTTCACATTATTTGGCCTAATTTTTGTTTTTAATTATTTTTAGGTATTTGGGTGAATCAATTTTGGAGCTTGGACATTAATATTTAGTTGAAGAAACTTTCCACATCATTGCCACATCATTTCCATGTCATTTCCACGTCAGCAAAGTCAATGGGTCAACATTTGAGGCCCATAGTGGCATTTTTGTAATTCTGCGGCTTATAATGGCAGTTTTGTAATTCTGAGTGGCATGGGTGATATGACCACGAATTAGGTCTGCATGAGAAGAAGGCAGCCGCTCATTCATCTTCAACCTCTCTTCAAAACCTCCATTTTCGTTCTCCAAGCTTCCATGGACGTCCCCCTTGCGGTTTTTCACGTTTTTGGCTCATTTTTACCGTTTTTATGCATATTTGACAGCACCCATTGAGGGTTTTACGTTTGGAATTCGTTTTCTTGGTTGGGCAGTTCAGTTTGTGGATTTTATTGACTTGGAACAATACCCATTCATGGGGTTTTCGCATTTATATATGATAACACTGTTTTGCATTCCATTTAAGCTTTGAAATCTCAATTTTTGCTCTTAAATTGCGTTTTCAGATTTGAAGGGTTCTTGGTTCTTGGTTCTGATTTTTGTGATTTCAGTTTTGAAGTGTTTAATTACTCATTTCCATGTCTAGCTAAATTCGTGTATTGACTCCTTGATGAAAAATGCAATGAAGCTTTGAGGTTGTGCTTGTTTTGTGAAATCTGCCATGTTTTTGTTCTGAATTCGTGGAATGCATGTGGTGAATCTGTCAATGCTTAATTTACAGAGTAATTGCATGTGTTTTGTTTAAGATACGTTCATGCTTAATGTATGTAGCTTGGCTGTCACGAATTTAAGGATGTGTGCATTGCTTAATTGCATAATGAAGCTAGATTGTAATTTTCGCTTAGTGAATTATTATCTAGTGGATTGAGACAAGGCAGGGTTGGTGTTAATTTGGTGGCCTATGATAAGTGAAATTGCGTTTGAAACAGGGATGTCAATACGGTTTTATTCACTGTAGCATTTAAATTAATCTATTGATTAGCATTCTGAATCTGTCTGCCAACCCCCCTCCCCCCTGTGTTTT
Source organism: Vigna unguiculata (assembly GCF_037176805.1). Lineage (NCBI taxonomy): Eukaryota > Viridiplantae > Streptophyta > Magnoliopsida > Fabales > Fabaceae > Vigna > Vigna unguiculata. Next base: position 35,773,769 of record NC_140792.1, on the reverse strand, counting down.
ATTGTTGTGTTCATCTGGAAAATTGGCTTTGAATGAAAATATTGGTTGTTGGGAGACGACTTGGTTCACTTTCATGTACTGCATTTAATATGTTTTAATTTGGTGGGGTACGGCCTCTATCAAATTTGGTGCCGTTGCCGGGGACCAATCGTTTCGTTCAAAGTAAAATTTTCAGTGTGTTTGTGTTCTGTGTTTTGGTGTGTGTGTAGTTCAAGTGTGGTTGAGTTGGTATATGTTCATTGTGATGTTAATGTTGTGTTAAGTTCAGTGTCTGTTTCCATTCCTGTGTGTTTCTGTTTAGTGTAGTGAATAGTGTCGCGGCGCGCATGAATAGTGTCATTTGTAGTAGTGAATAGTGTTTGAATAGTGTCCGAATCTGGCATTTAACTTCTGGATTTTTGTTTTGGTAGCTACGGAGCTTGTTTTAACTTGAAATTTTTTTTCCCCACTTCTAAGACGTTGAACTTGATAGGAAAAATAGCTAGAGCAATTGGTATGGTCTGAGTTAAGAGATTCAAAAAAATTTTGGACTGATTTTAAGTGAAACTTCAAAGGACCATAACTTTTGCTCTGGTTATCAGGTTTTTATCTTCTCCCACGCGCATGAACTAACCCGTAAACGGAATCTCTGCCGGCACACTTTAGAGCAAACCACAGCCATTGACGGCCAAAAAAAGGGCCTGGAAAATCAAATTGCCGCTTGCGAAGCCGCCGTCCCGAACCAGGTCGCCGCCGTCGCGAGCCACCTACGCGAACACAACCAGATCGGTGTTTCGAGCCACCTCCGCTGCGACGAAACGAGAGCCAGCAGATGTCTCGCGAAACCAGGCAGCCACGACGAACCACCACACGTTGACGAAGCCACGCGTTGCAGAACCACTGCGAATCAGATCGACGACGAGGGCACTTTCTGACGCGAAATCCCCATCACTGCGGCGCCGGCCACCACGCAGCCACCTGCGACGAAAAAAGCTGCCTGGAGACGACGCGAAACCAGACGCGAACACACCTACATTGCGAGAATCTTCCACCTCCGTTCCAAACAGAACCGCAGGCCATCGTGACAGAAATCGATGTCGATTGCGCCAATGCGACAGCCACCACGGTACCTGCAAAAAACCAGACCAGACAGACCCCCGCGAAGCAACTGATGAGTCATTATTTTCTTCTATTCCACTAGCCTTTGTGCACCCATTAGACAGTTGATTAGTGCTTAATTGTTCACCATTAGAGTGTTTTTCATCTGTTGGGCTTTATTGGGCCACTGTTCCGAATTTGGACTAATTTCACATTATTTGGCCTAATTTTTGTTTTTAATTATTTTTAGGTATTTGGGTGAAGCAATTTTGGAGCTTGGACATTAATATTTAGTTGAAGAAACTTTCCACATCATTGCCACATCATTTCCATGTCATTTCCACGTCAGCAAAGTCAATGGGTCAACATTTGAGGCCCATAGTGGCATTTTTGTAATTCTGCGGCTTATAATGGCAGTTTTGTAATTCTGAGTGGCATGGGTGATATGACCACGAATTAGGTCTGCATGAGAAGAAGGCAGCCGCTCATTCATCTTCAACCTCTCTTCAAAACCTCCATTTTCGTTCTCCAAGCTTCCATGGACGTCCCCCTTGCGGTTTTTCACGTTTTTGGCTCATTTTTACCGTTTTTATGCATATTTGACAGCACCCATTGAGGGTTTTACGTTTGGAATTCGTTTTCTTGGTTGGGCAGTTCGGTTTGTGGATTTTATTGACTTGGAACAATACCCATTCATGGGGTTTTCGCATTTATATATGATAACACTGTTTTGCATTCCATTTAAGCTTTGAAATCTCAATTTTTGCTCTTAAATTGCGTTTTCAGATTTGAAGGGTTCTTGGTTCTTGGTTCTGATTTTTGTGATTTCAGTTTTGAAGTGTTTAATTACTCATTTCCATGTCTAGCTAAATTCGTGTATTGACTCCTTGATGAAAAATGCAATGAAGCTTTGAGGTTCTGCTTGTTTTGTGAAATCTGCCATGTTTTTGTTCTGAATTCGTGGAATGCATGTGGTGAATCTGTCAATGCTTAATTTACAGAGTAATTGCATGTGTTTTGTTTAAGATACGTTCATGCTTAATGTATGTAGCTTGGCTGTCACGAATTTAAGGATGTGTGCATTGCTTAATTGCATAATGAAGCTAGATTGTAATTTTCGCTTAGTGAATTATTATCTAGTGGATTGAGACAAGGCAGGGTTGGTGTTAATTTGGTGGCCTATGATAAGTGAAATTGCGTTTGAAACAGGGATGTCAATACGGTTTTAGTCACTGTAGCATTTAAATTAATCTATTGATTAGCATTCTGAATCTGTCTGCCAACCCCCCTCCCCCCTGTGTTTTATTGTTGTGTTCATCTGGAAAATTGGCTTTGAATGAAAATATTGGTTGTTGGGAGACGACTTGGTTCAGTTTCATGTACTGCATTTAATATGTTTTAATTTGGTGGGGTACGACCTCTATCAAATTTGGGGCCGTTGCCGGGGACCAATCGTTTCGTTCAAAGTAAAATTTTCAGTGTGTTTGTGTTCTGTGTTCGGTGTGTATATGTTCATTGTGATGTTAATGTTGTGTTAAGTTCAGTGTCTGTTTCCATTCCTGTGTGTTTCTGTTTAGTGTAGTGAATAGTGTCGCGGCGCGCATGAATAGTGTCATTTGTAGTAGTGAATAGTGTTTGAATAGTGTCCGAATCTGGCATTTAACTTCTGGATTTTTGTTTTGGTAGCTACGGAGCTTGTTTTAACTTGAAATTTTTTTTCCCCACTTCTAAGACGTTGAACTTGATAGGAAAAATAGCTAGAGCAATTGGTATGGTCTGAGTTAAGAGATTCAAAAAAATTTTGGACTGATTTTAAGTGAAACTTCAAAGGACCATAACTTTTGCTCTGGTTATCAGGTTTTTATCTTCTCCCACGCGCATGAACTAACCCCTAAACGGAATCTCTGTCGGCACACTTTAGAGCAAACCACAGCCATTGACGGCCAAAAAAAGGGCCTGGAAAATCAAATTGCCGCTTGCGAAGCCGCCGTCCCGAACCAGATCGCCGCCGTCGCGAGCCACCTACGCAAACACAACCAGATCGGTGTTGCGAGCCACCTCCACTGCGATGAAACCAGAGCCAGCAGATGTCTCGCGAAACCAGGCTCCCACGACGAACCACCACACGTTGACGAAGCCACGCGTTGCAGAACCACTGCGAATCAGATCGACGACGAGGGCACTTTCTAACGCGAAATCCCCATCACTGCGGCGCCGGCCACCACGCAGCCACCTGCGACGAAAAAAGCTGCCTGGAGAAGACGCGAAACCAGACGCGAACACACCTACATTGCGAGAATCCTCCACCTCCGTTCCAAACAGAACCGCAGGCCACCGTGACAGAAATCGATGTCGATTGCGCCAATGCGACAGCCACCACGGTACCTGCAAAAAACCAGACCAGACAGACCCGCGCGAAGCAACTGATGAGTCATTATTTTCTTCTATTCCACTAGCCTTTGTGCACCCATTAGATAGTTGATTAGTGCTTAATTGTTCATCATTAGAGTGTTTTTCATCTGTTGGGCTTTATTGGGCCACTGTTCCGAATTTGGACTAATTTCACATTATTTGGCCTAATTTTTGTTTTTAATTATTTTTAGGTATTTGGGTGAAGCAATTTTGGAGCTTGGACATTAATATTTAGTTGAAGAAACTTTCCACATCATTGCCACATCATTTCCATGTCATTTCCACGTCAGCAAAGTCAATGGGTCAACATTTGAGGCCCATAGTGGCATTTTTGTAATTCTGCGGCTTATAATGGCAGTTTTGTAATTCTGAGTGGCATGGGTGATATGACCACGAATTAGGTCTGCATGAGAAGAAGGCAGCCGCTCATTCATCTTCAACCTCTCTTCAAAACCTCCATTTTCGTTCTCCAAGCTTCCATGGACGTCCCCCTTGCGGTTTTTCACGTTTTTGGCTCATTTTTACCGTTTTTATGCATATTTGACAGCACCCATTGAGGGTTTTACGTTTGGAATTCGTTTTCTTGGTTGGGCAGTTCGGTTTGTGGATTTTATTGACTTGGAACAATACCCATTCATGGGGTTTTCGCATTTATATATGATAACACTGTTTTGCATTCCATTTAAGCTTTGAAATCTCAATTTTTGCTCTTAAATTGCGTTTTCAGATTTGAAGGGTTCTTGGTTCTTGGTTCTGATTTTTGTGATTTCAGTTTTGAAGTGTTTAATTACTCATTTCCATGTCTAGCTAAATTCGTGTATTGACTCCTTGATTGAAAATGCAATGAAGCTTTGAGGTTCTGCTTGTTTTGTGAAATCTGCCATGTTTTTGTTCTGAATTCGTGGAATGCATGTGGTGAATCTGTCAATGCTTAATTTACAGAGTAATTGCATGTGTTTTGTTTAAGATACGTTCATGCTTAATGTATGTAGCTTGGCTGTCACGAATTTAAGGATGTGTGCATTGCTTAATTGCATAATGAAGCTAGATTGTAATTTTCGCTTAGTGAATTATTATCTAGTGGATTGAGACAAGGCAGGGTTGGTGTTAATTTGGTGGCCTATGACAAGTGAAATTGCGTTTGAATCAGGGATGTCAATACGGTTTTAGTCACTGTAGCATTTAAATTAATCTATTGATTAGCATTCTGAATCTTTCTGCCAACCCCCCTCCCCCCTGTGTTTTATTGTTGTGTTCATCTGGAAAATTGGCTTTGAATGAAAATATTGGTCGTTGGGAGACGACTTGGTTCACTTTCATGTACTGCATTTAATATCTTTCAATTTGGTGGGGTACGACCTTTATCAAATTTGGCGCCGTTGCCGGGGACCAATCGTTTCGTTCAAAGTAAAATTTTCAGTGTGTTTGTGTTCTGTGTTTGGTGTGTATATGTTCATTGTGATGTTAATGTTGTGTTAAGTTCAGTGTCTGTTTCCATTCCTGTGTGTTTCTGTTTAGTGTAGTGAATAGTGTCGCGGCGCGCATGAATAGTGTCATTTGTAGTAGTGAATAGTGTTTGAATAGTGTCCGAATCTGGCATTTAACTTCTGGATTTTTGTTTTGGTAGCTACGGAGCTTGTTTTAACTTGAAATTTTTTTTCCCCACTTCTAAGACGTTGAACTTGATAGGAAAAATAGCTAGAGCAATTGGTATGGTCTGAGTTAAGAGATTCAAAAAAATTTTGGACTGATTTTAAGTGAAACTTCAAAGGACCATAACTTTTGCTCTGGTTATCAGGTTTTTATCTTCTCCCACGCGCATGAACTAACCCCTAAACGGAATCTCTGCCGGCACACTTTAGAGCAAACCACAGCCATTGACGGCCAAAAAAAGGGCCTGGAAAATCAAATTGCCGCTTGCGAAGCCGCCGTCCCGAACCAGATCGCCGCCGTCGCGAGCCACCTACGCGAACACAACCAGATCGGTGTTGCGAGCCACCTCCGCTGCGATGAAACCAGAGCCAGCAGATGTCTCGCGAAACCAGGCTGCCACGACGAACCACCACACGTTGACGAAGCCACGCGTTGCAGAACCACTGCGAATCAGATCGACGACGAGGGCACTTTCTGACGCCAAATCCCCATCACTACGGCGCCGGCCACCACGCAGCCACCTGCGACGAAAAAAGCTGCTTGGAGAAGACGCGAAACCAGACGCGAACACACCTACATTGCGAGAATCCTCCACCTCCGTTCCAAACAGAACCGCAGGCCACCGTGATAGAAATCGATGTCGATTGCGCCAATGCGACAGCCACCACGGTACCTGCAAAAAACCAGACCAGACAGACCCCCGCGAAGCAACTGATGAGTCATTCTTTTCTTCTATTCCACTAGCCTTTGTGCACCCATTAGACAGTTGATTAGTGCTTAATTGTTCATCATTAGAGTGTTTTTCATCTGTTGGGCTTTATTGGGCCACTGTTCCGAATTTGGACTAATTTCACATTATTTGGCCTAATTTTTGTTTTTAATTATTTTTAGGTATTTGGGTGAAGCAATTTTGGAGCTTGGACATTAATATTTAGTTGAAGAAACTTTCCACATCATTGCCACATCATTTCCATGTCATTTCCACGTCAGCAAAGTCAATGGGTCAACATTTGAGGCCCATAGTGGCATTTTTGTAATTCTGCGGCTTATAATGGCAGTTTTGTAATTCTGAGTGGCATGGGTGATATGACCACGAATTAGGTCTGCATGAGAAGAAGGCAGCCGCTCATTCATCTTCAACCTCTCTTCAAAACCTCCATTTTCGTTCTCCAAGCTTCCATGGACGTCCCCCTTGCTGTTTTTCACGTTTTTGGCTCATTTTTACCGTTTTTATGCATATTTGACAGCACCTATTGAGGGTTTTACGTTTGGAATTCGTTTTCTTGGTTGGGCAGTTCGGTTTGTGGATTTTATTGACTTGGAACAATACCCATTCATGGGGTTTTCGCATTTATATATGATAACACTATTTTGCATTCCATTTAAGCTTTGAAATCTCAATTTTTGCTCTTAAATTGTGTTTTCAGATTTGAAGGGTTCTTGGTTCTTGGTTCTGATTTTTGTGATTTTAGTTTTGAAGTGTTTAATTACTCATTTCCATGTCTAGCTAAATTCGTGTATTGACTCCTTGATGAAAAATGCAATGAAGCTTTGAGGTTGTGCTTGTTTTGTGAAATCTGCCATGTTTTTGTTCTGAATTCGTGCAATGCATGTGGTGAATCTGTCAATGCTTAATTTACAGAGTAATTGCATGTGTTTTGTTTAAGATACGTTCATGCTTAATGTATGTAGCTTGGCTGTCACGAATTTAAGGATGTGTGCATTGCTTAATTGCATAATGAAGCTAGATTGTAATTTTCGCTTAGTGAATTATTATCTAGTGGATTGAGACAAGGCAGGGTTGGTGTTAATTTGGTGGCCTATGATAAGTGAAATTGCGTTTGAATCAGGGATGTCAATACGGTTTTAGTCACTGTAGCATTTAAATTAATCTATTGATTAGCATTCTGAATCTGTCTGCCAACCCCCCTCCCCCCGGTGTTTTATTGTTGTGTTCATCTGGAAAATTGGCTTTGAATGAAAATATTGGTCGTTGGGAGACGACTTGGTTCACTTTCATGTACTGCATTTAATATGTTTTAATTTGGTGGGGTACGACCTCTATCAAATTTGGCGCCGTTGCCGGGGACCAATCGTTTCGTTCAAAGTAAAATTTTCATTGTGTTTGTGTTCTGTGTTTTGGTGTGTGTGTAGTTCAAGTGTGGTTGAGTTGGTATATGTTCATTGTGATGTTAATGTTGTGTTAAGTTCAGTGTCTGTTTCCATTCCTGTGTGTTTCTGTTTAGTGTAGTGAATAGTGTCGCGGCGCGCATGAATAGTGTCATTTGTAGTAGTGAATAGTGTTTGAATAGTGTCCGAATCTGGCATTTAACTTCTGGATTTTTGTTTTGGTAGCTACGGAGCTTGTTTTAACTTGAAATTTTTTTTCCCCACTTCTAAGACGTTGAACTTGATAGGAAAAATAGCTAGAGCAATTGGTATGGTCTGAGTTAAGAGATTCAAAAAAATTTTGGACTGATTTTAAGTGAAACTTCAAAGGACCATAACTTTTGCTCTAGTTATCAGGTTTTTATCTTCTCCCACGCGCATGAACTAACCCGTAAACGGAATCTCTGCCGGCACACTTTAGAGCAAACCACAGCCATTGACGGCCAAAAAAAGGGCCTGGAAAATCAAATTGCCGCTTGCGAAGAAGCCGTCCCGAACCAGATCGCCGCCGTCGCGAGCCACCTACGCGAACACAACCAGATCGGTGTTGCGAGCCACCTCCGCTGCGACGAAACCAGAGCCAGCAAATGTCTCGCGAAACCAGGCTGCCACGACGAACCACCACACGTTGACGAAGCCACGCGTTGCAGAACCACTGCGAATCAGATCGACGACGAGGGCACTTTCTGACGCGAAATCCCCATCACTGCGGCGCCGGCCACCACGCAGCCACCTGCGACCAAAAAAGCTGCCTGGAGAAGATGCGAAACCAGACGCGAACACACTTACATTGCGAGAATCCTCAACCTCCGTTCCAAACAGAACCGCAGGCCACCGTGACAGAAATCGATGTCGATTGCGCCAATGCGACAGCCACCACAGTACCTGCAAAAAACCAGACCAGACAGACCCCCGCGAAGCAACTGATGAGTCATTATTTTCTTCTATTCCACTAGCCTTTGTGCACCCATTAGACAGTTGATTAGTGCTTAATTGTTCATCATTAGAGTGTTTTTCATCTGTTGGGCTTTATTGGGCCACTGTTCCGAATTTGGACTAATTTCACATTATTTGGCCTAATTTTTGTTTTTAATTATTTTTAGGTATTTGGGTGAAGCAATTTTGGAGCTTGGACATTAATATTTAGTTGAAGAAACTTTCCACATCATTGCCACATCATTTCCATGTCATTTCCACGTCAGCAAAGTCAATGGGTCAACATTTGAGGCCCATAGTGGCATTTTTGTAATTCTGCGGCTTATAATGGCAGTTTTGTAATTCTGAGTGGCATGGGTGATATGACCACGAATTAGGTCTGCATGAGAAGAAGGCAGCCGCTCATTCATCTTCAACCTCTCTTCAAAACCTCCATTTTCGTTCTCCAAGCTTCCATGGACGTCCCCCTTGCGGTTTTTCACGTTTTTGGCTCATTTTTACCGTTTTTATGCATATTTGACAACACCCATTGAGGGTTTTACGTTTGGAATTCGTTTTCTTGGTTGGGCAGTTCGGTTTGTGGATTTTATTGACTTGGAACAATACCCATTCATGGGGTTTTCGCATTTATATATGATAACACTGTTTTGCATTCCATTTAAGCTTTGAAATCTCAATTTTTGCTCTTAAATTGCGTTTTCAGATTTGAAGGGTTCTTGGTTCTTGGTTCTTGGTTCTGATTTTTGTGATTTTAGTTTTGAAGTGTTTAATTACTCATTTCCATGTCTAGCTAAATTCGTGTATTGACTGCTTGATGAAAAATGCAATGAAGCTTTGAGGTTGTGCTTGTTTTGTGAAATCTGCCATGTTTTTGTTCTGAATTCGTGGAATGCATGTGGTGAATCTGTCAATGCTTAATTTACAGAGTAATTGCATGTGTTTTGTTTAAGATACGTTCATGCTTAATGTATGTAGCTTGGCTGTCACGAATTTAAGGATGTGTGCATTGCTTAATTGCATAATGAAGCTAGATTGTAATTTTCGCTTAGTGAATTATTATCTAGTGGATTGAGACAAGGCAGGGTTGGTGTTAATTTGGTGGCCTATGATAAGTGAAATTGCGTTTGAATCAGGGATGTCAATACGGTTTTAGTCACTGTAGCATTTAAATTAATCTATTGATTAGCATTCTGAATCTGTCTGCCAACCCCCCTCCCCCCGGTGTTTTATTGTTGTGTTCATCTGGAAAATTGGCTTTGAATGAAAATATTGGTCGTTGGGAGACGACTTGGTTCACTTTCATGTACTGCATTTAATATGTTTTAATTTGGTGGGGTACGACCTCTATCAAATTTGGCGCCGTTGCCGGGGACCAATCGTTTCGTTCAAAGTAAAATTTTCATTGTGTTTGTGTTCTGTGTTTTGGTGTGTGTGTAGTTCAAGTGTGGTTGAGTTGGTATATGTTCATTGTGATGTTAATGTTGTGTTAAGTTCAGTGTCTGTTTCCATTCCTGTGTGTTTCTGTTTAGTGTAGTGAATAGTGTCGCGGCGCGCATGAATAGTGTCATTTGTAGTAGTGAATAGTGTTTGAATAGTGTCCGAATCTGGCATTTAACTTCTGGATTTTTGTTTTGGTAGCTACGGAGCTTGTTTTAACTTGAAATTTTTTTTCCCCATTTCTAAGACGTTGAACTTGATAGGAAAAATAGCTAGAGCAATTGGTATGGTCTGAGTTAAGAGATTCAAAAAAATTTTGGACTGATTTTAAGTGAAACTTCAAAGGACCATAACTTTTGCTCTGGTTATCAGGTTTTTATCTTCTCCCACGCGCATGAACTAACCCCTAAACGGAATCTCTTGCGGCACACTTTAGAGCAAACCACAGCCATTGACGGCCAAAAAAAGGGCCTGGAAAATCAAATTGCCGCTTGCGAAGCCGCCGTCCCGAACCAGATCGCCGCCGTCGCGAGCCACCTACGCGAACACAACCAGATCGGTGTTGAGAGCCACCTCCGCTGCGACGAAACCAGAGCCAGCAGATGTCTCGCGAAACCAGGCTGCCATGACGAACCACCACACGTTGACGAAGCCACGCGTTGCAGAACCACTGCGAATCAGATCGACGACGAGGGCACTTTCTGACGCCAAATCCCCATCACTGCGGCGCCGGCCACCACGCAGCCACCTGCGACGAAAAAAGCTGCTTGGAGAAGACACGAAACCAAACGCGAACACACCTACATTGCGAGAATCCTCCACCTCCGTTCCAAACAGAACCGCAGGCCATCGTGACAGAAATCGATGTCGATTGCGCCAATGTGTCAGCCACCACGGTACCTGCAAAAAACCAGACCAGACAGACCCCCGCGAAGCAACTGATGAGTCATTATTTTCTTCTATTCCACTAGCCTTTGTGCACCCATTAGACAGTTGATTAGTGCTTAATTGTTCATCATTAGAGTGTTTTTCATCTGTTGGGCTTTATTGGGCCACTGTTCCGAATTTGGACTAATTTCACATTATTTGGCCTAATTTTTGTTTTTAATTATTTTTAGGTATTTGGGTTAAGCAATTTTGGAGCTTGGACATTAATATTTAGTTGAAGAAACTTTCCATATCATTGCCACATCATTTCCATGTCATTTCCACGTCAGGAAAGTCAATGGGTCAACATTTGAGGCCCATAGTGGCATTTTTGTAATTTTGCGGCTTATAATGGCAGTTTTGTAATTCTGAGTGGCATGGGTGATATGACCACGAATTAGGTCTGCATGAGAAGAAGGCAGCCGCTCATTCATCTTCAACCTCTCTTCAAAACCTCCATTTTCGTTCTCCAAGCTTCCATGGACGTCCCCCTTGCGGTTTTTCACGTTTTTGGCTCATTTTTACCGTTTTTATGCATATTTGACAGCACCCATTGAGGGTTTTACGTTTGGAATTCGTTTTCTTGGTTGGGCAGTTCGGTTTGTGGATTTTATTGACTTGGAACAATACCCATTCATGGGGTTTTCGCATTTATATATGATAACATTGTTTTGCATTCCATTTAAGCTTTGAAATCTCAATTTTTGCTCTTAAATTGCGTTTTCAGATTTGAAGGGTTCTTGGTTCTTGGTTCTGATTTTTGTGATTTCAGTTTTGAAGTGTTTAATTACTCATTTCCATGTCTAGCTAAATTCGTGTATTGACTCCTTGATGAAAAATGCAATGAAGCTTTGAGGTTGTGCTTGTTTTGTGAAATCTGCCATGTTTTTGTTCTGAATTCGTGGAATGCATGTGGTGAATCTGTCAATGCTTAATTTACAGAGTAATTGCATGTGTTTTGTTTAAGATACGTTCATGCTTAATGTATGTAGCTTGGCTGTCACGAATTTAAGGATGTGTCCATTGCTTAATTGCATAATGAAGCTAGATTGTAATTTTCGCTTAGTGAATTATTATCTAGTGGATTGAGACAAGGCAGGGTTGGTGTTAATTTGGTGGCCTATGATAAGTGAAATTGCGTTTGAATCAGGGATGTCAATACGGTTTTAGTCACTGTAGCATTTAAATTAATCTATTGATTAGCATTCTGAATCTGTCTGCCAACCCCCCTCCCCCCTGTGTTTTATTGTTGTGTTCATCTGGAAAATTGGCTTTGAATGAAAATATTGGTCGTTGGGAGACGACTTGGTTCACTTTCATGTACTGCATTTAGTATGTTTTAATTTGGTGGGGTACGGCCTCTATCAAATTTGGCGCCGTTGCCGGGGACCAATCGTTTCGTTCAAAGTAAAATTTCCAGTGTGTTTGTGTTCTGTGTTTTGGTGTGTGTGTAGTTCAAGTGTGGTTGAGTTGGTATATGTTCATTGTGATGTTAATGTTGTGTTAAGTTCAGTGTCTGTTTCCATTCCTGTGTGTTTCTGTTTAGTGTAGTGAATAGTGTCGCGGCGCGCATGAATAGTGTCATTTGTAGTAGTGAATAGTGTTTGAATAGTGTCCGAATCTGGCATTTAACTTCTGGATTTTTGTTTTGGTAGCTACGGAGCTTGTTTTAACTTGAAATTTTTTTTCCCCACTTCTAAGACGTTGAACTTGATAGGAAAAATAGCTAGAGCAATTGGTATGGTCTGAGTTAAGAGATTCAAAAAAATTTTGGACTGATTTTAAGTGAAACTTCAAAGGACCATAACTTTTGCTCTGGTTATCAGGTTTCTATCTTCTCCCACGCGCATGAACTAACCCCTAAACGGAATCTCTGCCGGCACACTTTAGAGCAAACCACAGCCATTGACGGCCAAAAAAAGGGCCTGGAAAATCAAATTGCCGCTTGCGAAGCCGCCGTCCCGAACCAGATCGCCGCCGTCGCGAGCCACCTACGCGAACACAACCAGATCGGTGTTGAGAGCCACCTCCGCTGCGACGAAACCAGAGCCAGCAGATGTCTCGCGAAACCAGGCTGCCATGACGAACCACCACACGTTGACGAAGCCACGCGTTGCAGAACCACTGCGAATCAGATCGACGACGAGGGCACTTTCTGACGCCAAATCCCCATCACTGCGGCGCCGGCCACCACGCAGCCACCTGCGACGAAAAAAGCTGCTTGGAGAAGACGCGAAACCAGACGCGAACACACCTACATTGCGAGAATCCTCCACCTCCGTTCCAAACAGAACCGCAGGCCACCGTGACAGAAATCGATGTCGATTGCGCCAATGTGTCAGCCACCACGATACCTGCAAAAAACCAGACCAGACAGACCCCCGCGAAGCAACTGATGAGTCATTATTTTCTTCTATTCCACTAGCCTTTGTGCACCCATTAGACAGTTGATTAGTGCTTAATTGTTCATCATTAGAGTGTTTTTCATCTGTTGGGCTTTATTGGGCCACTGTTCCGAATTTGGACTAATTTCACATTATTTGGCCTAATTTTTGTTTTTAATTATTTTTAGGTATTTGGGTTAAGCAATTTTGGAGCTTGGACATTAATATTTAGTTGAAGAAACTTTCCATATCATTGCCACATCATTTCCATGTCATTTCCACGTCAGGAAAGTCAATGGGTCAACATTTGAGGCCCATAGTGGCATTTTTGTAATTTTGCGGCTTATAATGGCAGTTTTGTAATTCTGAGTGGCATGGGTGATATGACCACGAATTAGGTCTGCATGAGAAGAAGGCAGCCGCTCATTCATCTTCAACCTCTCTTCAAAACCTCCATTTTCGTTCTCCAAGCTTCCATGGACGTCCCCCTTGCGGTTTTTCACGTTTTTGGCTCATTTTTACCGTTTTTATGCATATTTGACAGCACCCATTGAGGGTTTTACGTTTGGAATTCGTTTTCTTGGTTGGGCAGTTCGGTTTGTGGATTTTATTGACTTGGAACAATACCCATTCATGGGGTTTTCGCATTTATATATGATAACACTGTTTTGCATTCCATTTAAGCTTTGAAATCTCAATTTTTGCTCTTAAATTGCGTTTTCAGATTTGAAGGGTTCTTGGTTCTTGGTTCTGATTTTTGTGATTTCAGTTTTGAAGTGTTTAATTACTCATTTCCATGTCTAGCTAAATTCGTGTATTGACTCCTTGATGAAAAATGCAATGAAGCTTTGAGGTTGTGCTTGTTTTGTGAAATCTGCCATGTTTTTGTTCTGAATTCGTGGAATGCATGTGGTGAATCTGTCAATGCTTAATTTACAGAGTAATTGCATGTGTTTTGTTTAAGATACGTTCATGCTTAATGTATGTAGCTTGGCTGTCACGAATTTAAGGATGTGTCCATTGCTTAATTGCATAATGAAGCTAGATTGTAATTTTCGCTTAGTGAATTATTATCTAGTGGATTGAGACAAGGCAGGGTTGGTGTTAATTTGGTGGCCTATGATAAGTGAAATTGCGTTTGAATCAGGGATGTCAATACGGTTTTAGTCACTGTAGCATTTAAATTAATCTATTGATTAGCATTCTGAATCTGTCTGCCAACCCCCCTCCCCCCTGTGTTTTATTGTTGTGTTCATCTGGAAAATTGGCTTTGAATGAAAATATTGGTCGTTGGGAGACGACTTGGTTCACTTTCATGTACTGCATTTAGTATGTTTTAATTTGGTGGGGTACGGCCTCTATCAAATTTGGCGCCGTTGCCGGGGACCAATCGTTTCGTTCAAAGTAAAATTTCCAGTGTGTTTGTGTTCTGTGTTTTGGTGTGTGTGTAGTTCAAGTGTGGTTGAGTTGGTATATGTTCATTGTGATGTTAATGTTGTGTTAAGTTCAGTGTCTGTTTCCATTCCTGTGTGTTTCTGTTTAGTGTAGTGAATAGTGTCGCGGCGCGCATGAATAGTGTCATTTGTAGTAGTGAATAGTGTTTGAATAGTGTCCGAATCTGGCATTTAACTTCTGGATTTTTGTTTTGGTAGCTACGGAGCTTGTTTTAACTTGAAATTTTTTTTCCCCACTTCTAAGACGTTGAACTTGATAGGAAAAATAGCTAGAGCAATTGGTATGGTCTGAGTTAAGAGATTCAAAAAAATTTTGGACTGATTTTAAGTGAAACTTCAAAGGACCATAACTTTTGCTCTGGTTATCAGGTTTCTATCTTCTCCCACGCGCATGAACTAACCCCTAAACGGAATCTCTGCCGGCACACTTTAGAGCAAACCACAGCCATTGACGGCCAAAAAAAGGGCCTGGAAAATCAAATTGCCGCTTGCGAAGCCGCCGTCCCGAACCAGATCGCCGCCGTCGCGAGCCACCTACGCGAACACAACCAGATCGGTGTTGAGAGCCACCTCCGCTGCGACGAAACCAGAGCCAGCAGATGTCTCGCGAAACCAGGCTGCCATGACGAACCACCACACGTTGACGAAGCCACGCGTTGCAGAACCACTGCGAATCAGATCGACGACGAGGGCACTTTCTGACGCCAAATCCCCATCACTGCGGCGCCGGCCACCACGCAGCCACCTGCGACGAAAAAAGCTGCTTGGAGAAGACGCGAAACCAGACGCGAACACACCTACATTGCGAGAATCCTCCACCTCCGTTCCAAACAGAACCGCAGGCCACCGTGACAGAAATCGATGTCGATTGCGCCAATGTGTCAGCCACCACGATACCTGCAAAAAACCAGACCAGACAGACCCCCGCGAAGCAACTGATGAGTCATTATTTTCTTCTATTCCACTAGCCTTTGTGCACCCATTAGACAGTTGATTAGTGCTTAATTGTTCATCATTAGAGTGTTTTTCATCTGTTGGGCTTTATTGGGCCACTGTTCCGAATTTGGACTAATTTCACATTATTTGGCCTAATTTTTGTTTTTAATTATTTTTAGGTATTTGGGTTAAGCAATTTTGGAGCTTGGACATTAATATTTAGTTGAAGAAACTTTCCATATCATTGCCACATCATTTCCATGTCATTTCCACGTCAGGAAAGTCAATGGGTCAACATTTGAGGCCCATAGTGGCATTTTTGTAATTTTGCGGCTTATAATGGCAGTTTTGTAATTCTGAGTGGCATGGGTGATATGACCACGAATTAGGTCTGCATGAGAAGAAGGCAGCCGCTCATTCATCTTCAACCTCTCTTCAAAACCTCCATTTTCGTTCTCCAAGCTTCCATGGACGTCCCCCTTGCGGTTTTTCACGTTTTTGGCTCATTTTTACCGTTTTTATGCATATTTGACAGCACCCATTGAGGGTTTTACGTTTGGAATTCGTTTTCTTGGTTGGGCAGTTCGGTTTGTGGATTTTATTGACTTGGAACAATACCCATTCATGGGGTTTTCGCATTTATATATGATAACACTGTTTTGCATTCCATTTAAGCTTTGAAATCTCAATTTTTGCTCTTAAATTGCGTTTTCAGATTTGAAGGGTTCTTGGTTCTTGGTTCTGATTTTTGTGATTTCAGTTTTGAAGTGTTTAATTACTCATTTCCATGTCTAGCTAAATTCGTGTATTGACTCCTTGATGAAAAATGCAATGAAGCTTTGAGGTTGTGCTTGTTTTGTGAAATCTGCCATGTTTTTGTTCTGAATTCGTGGAATGCATGTGGTGAATCTGTCAATGCTTAATTTACAGAGTAATTGCATGTGTTTTGTTTAAGATACGTTCATGCTTAATGTATGTAGCTTGGCTGTCACGAATTTAAGGATGTGTCCATTGCTTAATTGCATAATGAAGCTAGATTGTAATTTTCGCTTAGTGAATTATTATCTAGTGGATTGAGACAAGGCAGGGTTGGTGTTAATTTGGTGGCCTATGATAAGTGAAATTGCGTTTGAATCAGGGATGTCAATACGGTTTTAGTCACTGTAGCATTTAAATTAATCTATCGATTAGCATTCTGAATCTGTCTGCCAACCCCCCTCCCCCCTGTGTTTTATTGTTGTGTTCATCTGGAAAATTGGCTTTGAATGAAAATATTGGTCGTTGGGAGACGACTTGGTTCACTTTCATGTACTGCATTTAGTATGTTTTAATTTGGTGGGGTACGGCCTCTATCAAATTTGGCGCCGTTGTCGGGGACCAATCGTTTTGTTCAAAGTAAAATTTTCAGTGTGTTTGTGTTCTGTGTTTTGGTGTGTGTGTAGTTCAAGTGTGGTTGAGTTGGTATATGTTCACTGTGATGTTAATGTTGTGTTAAGTTCAGTGTCTGTTTCCATTCCTGTGTGTTTCTGTTTAGTGTAGTGAATAGTGTCGCGACGCGCATGAATAGTGTCATTTGTAGTAGTGAATAGTGTTTGAATAGTGTCCGAATCTGGCATTTAACTTCTGGATTTTTGTTTTGGTAGCTACGGAGCTTGTTTTAACTTGAAATTTTTTTCCCCACTTCTAAGACGTTGAACTTGATAGGAAAAATAGCTAGAGCAATTGGTATGGTCTGAGTTAAGAGATTCAAAAAAATTTTGGACTGATTCTAAGTGAAACTTCAAAGGACCATAACTTTTGCTCTGGTTATCAGGTTTTTATCTTCTCCCACGCGCATGAACTAACCCCTAAACGGAATCTCTGCCGGCACACTTTAGAGCAAACCACAGCCAATGACGGCCAAAAAAAGGGCCTGGAAAATCAAATTGCCGCTTGCGAAGCCGCCGTCCCGAACCAGATCGCCGCCGTCGCGAACCACCTACGCGAACACAACCAGATCGGTGTTGCGAGCCACCTCCGCTGCGACAAAACCAGAGCCAGCAGATGTCTCCCGAAACCAGGCTGCCACGACGAACCACCACACGTTGACGAAGCCACGCGTTGCAGAACCACTGCGAATCAGATCGACGACGAGGGCACTTTGTGACGCGAAATCCCCATCACTGTGGCGCCGGCCACCACGCAGCCACCTGCGACGAAAAAAGCTGCCTGGAGAAGACGCGAAACCAGACGCGAACACACCTACATTGCAAGAATCCTCCACCTCCGTTCCAAACAGAACCGCAGGCCACCGTGACAGCAATCGATGTCGATTGCGCCAATGCGACAGCCACCACGGTACCTGCAAAAAACCAGACCAGACAGACCCCCGCGAAGCAACTGATGAGTCATTATTTTCTTCTATTCCACTAGCCTTTGTGCACCCATTAGACAGTTGATTAGTGCTTAATTGTTCATCATTAGAGTGTTTTTCATCTGTTGGGCTTTATTGGGCCACTGTTCCGAATTTGGACTAATTTCACATTATTTGGCCTAATTTTTGTTTTTAATTATTTTTAGGTATTTGGGTGAAGATATTTTGGAGCTTGGACATTAATATTTAGTTGAAGAAACTTTCCACATCATTGCCACATCATTGCCACATCATTTCCATATCATTTCCACGTCAGCAAAGTCAATGGGTCAACATTTGAGGCCCATAGTGGCATTTTTGTAATTCTGCGGCTTATAATGGCAGTTTTGTAATTCTGAGTGGCATGGGTGATATGACCACGAATTAGGTCTGCATGAGAAGAAGGCAGCCGCTCATTCATCTTCAACCTCTCTTCAAAACCTCCATTTTCGTTCTCTAAGCTTCCATGGACGTCCCCCTTGCGGTTTTCACGTTTTTGGCTCATTTTTACCGTTTTTATGCATATTTGACAGCACCCATTGAGGGTTTTACGTTTGGAATTCGTTTTCTTGGTTGGGCAGTTCGGTTTGTGGATTTTATTGACTTGGAACAATACCCATTCATGGGGTTTTCGCATTTATATATGATAACACTGTTTTGCATTCCATTTAAGCTTTGAAATCTCAATTTTTGCTCTTCAATTGCGTTTTCAGATTTGAAGGGTTCTTGGTTCTTGGTTCTTGGTTCTGATTTTTGTGATTTCAGTTTTGAAGTGTTTAATTACTCATTTCCATGTCTAGCTAAATTCGTGTGTTGACTCCTTGATGAAAAATGCAATGAAGCTTTGAGGTTGTGCTTGTTTTGTGAAATCTGCCATGTTTTTGTTCTGAATTCGTGGAATGCATGTGGTGAATCTGTCAATGCTTAATTTACAGAGTAATTGCATGTGTTTTGTTTAAGATACGTTCATGCTTAATGTATGTAGCTTGGCTGTCACGAATTTAAGGATGTGTGCATTGCTTAATTGCATAATGAAGCTAGATTGTAATTTTCGCTTAGTGAATTATTATCTAGTGGATTGAGACAAGGCAGGGTTGGTGTTAATTTGGTGGCCTATGATAAGTGAAATTGCGTTTGAATCAGGGATGTCAATACGGTTTTAGTCACTGTAGCATTTAAATTAATCTATTGATTAGCATTCTGAATTTGTCTGCCAACCCCCCTCCCCCATGTGTTTTATTGTTGTGTTCATCTGGAAAATTGGCTTTGAATGAAAATATTGGTCGTTGGGAGACGACTTGGTTCACTTTCATGTACTGCATTTAGTATGTTTTAATTTGGTGGGGTACGGCCTCTATCAAATTTGGTTCCGTTGCCGGGGACCAATCGTTTCGTTCAAAGTAAAATTTTTAGTGTGTTTGTGTTCTATGTTTTGGTGTGTGTGTAGTTCAAGTGTGGTTGAGTTGGTATATGTTCATTGTGATGTTAATGTTGTGTTAAGTTCAGTGTCTGTTTCCATTCCTGTGTGTTTCTGTTTAGTGTAGTGAATAGTGTCGCGGCGCGCATGAATAGTGTCATTTGTAGTAGTGAATAGTGTTTGAATAGTGTCCGAATCTGGCATTTAACTTCTGGATTTTTGTTTTGCTAGCTACGGAGCTTGTTTTAACTTGAAATTTTTTTTCCCCACTTCTAAGACGTTGAACTTGATAGGAAAAATAGCTAGAGCAATTGGTATGGTCTGAGTTAAGAGATTCAAAAAAATTTTGGACTGATTTTAAGTGAAACTTCAAAGGACCATAACTTTTGCTCTGGTTATCAGGTCTTTATCTTCTCCCACGCGCATGAACTAACCCCTAAACGGAATCTCTGCCGGCACACTTTAGAGCAAACCACAGCCATTGACGGCCAAAAAAAGGGCCTGGAAAATCAAATTGCCGCTTGCGAAGCCGCCGTCCCGAACCAGATCACCGCCGTCGCGAACCACTTACGCGAACACAACCAGATGGGTGTTGCGAGCCACCTCCACTGCGACGAAACCAGAGCTAGCAGATGTCTCCCGAAACCAGGCTGCCACGACGAACCACCACACGTTGACGAAGCCACGCGTTGCAGAACCACTGCGAATCAGATCGACGACGAGGGCACTTTCTGACGCGAAATCCCCATCACTGCGGCGCCGGCCACCATGCAGCCACCTGCGACGAAAAAAGCTGCCTGGAGAAGACGCGAACACACCTACATTGCGAGAATCCTCCACCTCCGTTCCAAACATAACCGCAGGCCACCACGGTACCCGCAAAAAACCAGACCAGACAGACCCCCACGAAGCAACTGATGAGTCATTATTTTCTCCTATTCCACTAGCCTTTGTGCACCCATTAGACAGTTGATTAGTGCTTAATTGTTCATCATTAGAGTGTTTTTCATCTGTTGGGCTTTATTGGGCCACTGTTCCGAATTTGGACTAATTTCACATTATTTTGCCTAATTTTTGTTTTTAATTATTTTTAGGTATTTGGGTGAAGCAATTTTGGAGCTTGGCCATTAATATTTAGTTGAAGAAACTTTCCACATCATTGCCACATCATTTCCATGTCATTTCCACGTCAGCAAAGTCAATGGGTCAACATTTGAGTCCCATAGTGGCATTTTTGTAATTCTGCGGCTTATAATGGCAGTTTTGTAATTCTGAGTGGCATGGGTGATATGACCACGAATTAGGTATGCATGAGAAGAAGGCAGCCGCTCATTCATCTTCAACCTCTCTTCAAAACCTCCATTTTCGTTCTCCAAGCTTCCATGGACGTCCCCCTTGCGGTTTTTCACGTTTTTGGCTCATTTTTACCGTTTTTATGCATATTTGACAGCACCCATTGAGGGTTTTACGTTTGGAATTCGTTTTCTTGGTTGGGCAGTTCGGTTTGTGGATTTTATTGACTTGGAACAATACCCATTCATGGGGTTTTCGCATTTATATATGATAACACTGTTTTGCATTCCATTTAAGCATTGAAATCTCAATTTTTGCTCTTAAATTGCGTTTTCAGATTTGAAGGGTTCTTGGTTCTTGGTTCTTGGTTCTGATTTTTGTGATTTCAGTTTTGAAGAGTTTAATTACTCATTTCCATGTCTAGCTAAATTCGTGTATTGACTCCTTGATGAAAAATGCAATGAAGCTTTGAGGTTGTGCTTGTTTTGTGAAATCTGCCATGTTTTTGTTCTGAATTCGTGGAATGCATGTGGTGAATCTATCAATGCTTAATTTACAGAGTAATTGCATGTGTTTTGTTTAAGATACGTTCATGCTTAATGTATGTAGCTTGGCTGTCACGAATTTAAGGATGTGTGCATTGCTTAATTGCATAATGAAGCTAGATTGTAATTTTCGCTTAGTGAATTATTATCTAGTGGATTGAGACAAGGCAGGGTTGGTGTTAATTTGGTGGCCTATGATAAGTGAAATTGCGTTTGAATCAGGGATGTCAATACGGTTTTAGTCACTGTAGCATTTAAATTAATCTATTGATTAGCATTCTGAATCTGTCTGCCAACCCCCCTCCCCCCTGTGTTTTATTGTTGTGTTCATCTGGAAAATTGGCTTTGAATGAAAATATTGGTCATTGGGAGACGACTTGGTTCACTTTCATGTACTGCATTTAGTATGTTTTAATTTGGTGGGGTACGGCCTCTATCAAATTTGGCGACGTTGTCGGGGACCAATCGTTTCGTTCAAAGTAAAATTTTCAGTGTGTTTGTGTTCTGTGTTTTGGTGTGTGTGTAGTTCAAGTGTGGTTGAGTTGGTATATGTTCATTGTGATGTTAATGTTGTGTTAAGTTCAGTGTCTGTTTCCATTCCTGTGTGTTTCTGTTTAGTGTAGTGAATAGTGTCGCGACGCGCATGAATAGTGTCATTTGTAGTAGTGAATAGTGTTTGAATAGTGTCCGAATCTGGCATTTAACTTCTGGATTTTTGTTTTGGTAGCTACGGAGCTTGTTTTAACTTGAAATTTTTTTCCCCACTTCTAAGACGTTGAACTTGATAGGAAAAATAGCTAGAGCAATTGGTATGGTCTGAGTTAAGAGATTCAAAAAAATTTTGGACTGATTTTAAGTGAAACTTCAAAGGACCATAACTTTTGCTCTGGTTATCAGGTCTTTATCTTCTCCCACGCGCATGAACTAACCCCTAAACGGAATCTCTGCCGGCACACTTTAGAGCAAACCACAGCCATTGACGGCCAAAAAAAGGGCCTGGAAAATCAAATTGCCGCTTGCGAAGCCGCCGTCCCGAACCAGATCGCCGACGTCGCGAACCACCTACGCGAACACAACCAGATGGGTGTTGCGAGCCACCTCCGCTGCGACGAAACCAGAGCCAGCAGATGTCTCCCGAAACCAGGCTGCCACGACGAACCACCACACGTTGACGAAGCCACGCGTTGCAGAACCACTGCGAATCAGATCGACGACGAGGGCACTTTCTGACGCCAAATCCCCATCACTGCGGCGCCGGCCACCACGCAGCCACCTGTGACAGAAATAGCTGCCTGGAGAAGACGCGAAACCAGACGCGAACACACCTACATTGCGAGAATCCTCCACCTCCGTTCCAAACAGAACCGCAGGCCACCGTGACAGAAATCGATGTCGATTGCGCCAATGCGACAGCCACCACGGTACCTGCAAAAAACCAGACCAGACAGACCCCCGCGAAGCAACTGATGAGTCATTATTTTCTTCTATTCCACTAGCCTTTCTGCACCCATTAGACAGTTGATTAGTGCTTAATTGTTCATCATTAGAGTGTTTTTCATCTGTTGGGCTTTATTGGGCCACTGTTCCGAATTTGGACTAATTTCACATTATTTGGCCTAATTTTTGTTTTTAATTATTTTTAGGTATTTGGGTGAAGCAATTTTGGAGCTTGGACATTAATATTTAGTTGAAGAAACTTTCCACATCATTGCCACATCATTTCCATGTCATTTCCACGTCAGCAAAGTCAATGGGTCAACATTTGCGGCCCATAGTGGCATTTTTGTAATTCTGCGGCTTATAATGGCAGTTTTGTAATTCTGAGTGGCATGGGTGATATGACCACGAATTAGGTCTGCATGAGAAGAAGGCAGCCGCTCATTCATCTTCAACCTCTCTTCAAAACCTCCATTTTCGTTCTCCAAGCTTCCATGGACGTCCCCCTTGCGGTTTTTCACGTTTTTGGCTCATTTTTACCGTTTTTATGCATATTTGACAGCACCCATTGAGGGTTTTACGTTTGGAATTCGTTTTCTTGGTTGGGCAGTTCGGTTTGTGGATTTTATTGACTTGGAACAATACCCATTCATGGGGTTTTCGCATTTATATATGATAACACTGTTTTGCATTCCATTTAAGCATTGAAATCTCAATTTTTGCTCTTAAATTGCGTTTTCAGATTTGAAGGGTTCTTGGTTCTTGGTTCTTGGTTCTGATTTTTGTGATTTCAGTTTTGAAGAGTTTAATTACTCATTTCCATGTCTAGCTAAATTCGTGTATTGACTCCTTGATGAAAAATGCAATGAAGCTTTGAGGTTGTGCTTGTTTTGTGAAATCTGCCATGTTTTTGTTCTGAATTCGTGGAATGCATGTGGTGAATCTATCAATGCTTAATTTACAGAGTAATTGCATGTGTTTTGTTTAAGATACGTTCATGCTTAATGTATGTAGCTTGGCTGTCACGAATTTAAGGATGTGTGCATTGCTTAATTGCATAATGAAGCTAGATTGTAATTTTCGCTTAGTGAATTATTATCTAGTGGATTGAGACAAGGCAGGGTTGGTGTTAATTTGGTGGCCTATGATAAGTGAAATTGCGTTTGAATCAGGGATGTCAATACGGTTTTAGTCACTGTAGCATTTAAATTAATCTATTGATTAGCATTCTGAATCTGTCTGCCAACCCCCCTCCCCCCTGTGTTTTATTGTTGTGTTCATCTGGAAAATTGGCTTTGAATGAAAATATTGGTCATTGGGAGACGACTTGGTTCACTTTCATGTACTGCATTTAGTATGTTTTAATTTGGTGGGGTACGGCCTCTATCAAATTTGGCGACGTTGTCGGGGACCAATCGTTTCGTTCAAAGTAAAATTTTCAGTGTGTTTGTGTTCTGTGTTTTGGTGTGTGTGTAGTTCAAGTGTGGTTGAGTTGGTATATGTTCATTGTGATGTTAATGTTGTGTTAAGTTCAGTGTCTGTTTCCATTCCTGTGTGTTTCTGTTTAGTGTAGTGAATAGTGTCGCGACGCGCATGAATAGTGTCATTTGTAGTAGTGAATAGTGTTTGAATAGTGTCCGAATCTGGCATTTAACTTCTGGATTTTTGTTTTGGTAGCTACGGAGCTTGTTTTAACTTGAAATTTTTTTCCCCACTTCTAAGACGTTGAACTTGATAGGAAAAATAGCTAGAGCAATTGGTATGGTCTGAGTTAAGAGATTCAAAAAAATTTTGGACTGATTTTAAGTGAAACTTCAAAGGACCATAACTTTTGCTCTGGTTATCAGGTCTTTATCTTCTCCCACGCGCATGAACTAACCCCTAAACGGAATCTCTGCCGGCACACTTTAGAGCAAACCACAGCCATTGACGGCCAAAAAAAGGGCCTGGAAAATCAAATTGCCGCTTGCGAAGCCGCCGTCCCGAACCAGATCGCCGACGTCGCGAACCACCTACGCGAACACAACCAGATGGGTGTTGCGAGCCACCTCCGCTGCGACGAAACCAGAGCCAGCAGATGTCTCCCGAAACCAGGCTGCCACGACGAACCACCACACGTTGACGAAGCCACGCGTTGCAGAACCACTGCGAATCAGATCGACGACGAGGGCACTTTCTGACGCCAAATCCCCATCACTGCGGCGCCGGCCACCACGCAGCCACCTGTGACGAAAATAGCTGCCTGGAGAAGACGCGAAACCAGACGCGAACACACCTACATTGCGAGAATCCTCCACCTCCGTTCCAAACAGAACCGCAGGCCACCGTGACAGAAATCGATGTCGATTGCGCCAATGCGACAGCCACCACGGTACCTGCAAAAAACCAGACCAGACAGACCCCCGCGAAGCAACTGATGAGTCATTATTTTCTTCTATTCCACTAGCCTTTCTGCACCCATTAGACAGTTGATTAGTGCTTAATTGTTCATCATTAGAGTGTTTTTCATCTGTTGGGCTTTATTGGGCCACTGTTCCGAATTTGGACTAATTTCACATTATTTGGCCTAATTTTTGTTTTTAATTATTTTTAGGTATTTGGGTGAAGCAATTTTGGAGCTTGGACATTAATATTTAGTTGAAGAAACTTTCCACATCATTGCCACATCATTTCCATGTCATTTCCACGTCAGCAAAGTCAATGGGTCAACATTTGCGGCCCATAGTGGCATTTTTGTAATTCTGCGGCTTATAATGGCAGTTTTGTAATTCTGAGTGGCATGGGTGATATGACCACGAATTAGGTCTGCATGAGAAGAAGGCAGCCGCTCATTCATCTTCAACCTCTCTTCAAAACCTCCATTTTCGTTCTCCAAGCTTCCATGGACGTCCCCCTTGCGGTTTTTCACGTTTTTGGCTCATTTTTACCGTTTTTATGCATATTTGACAGCACCCATTGAGGGTTTTACGTTTGGAATTCGTTTTCTTGGTTGGGCAGTTCGGTTTGTGGATTTTATTGACTTGGAACAATACCCATTCATGGGGTTTTCGCATTTATATATGATAACACTGTTTTGCATTCCATTTAAGCTTTGAAATCTCAATTTTTGCTCTTAAATTGCGTTTTCAGATTTGAAGGGTTCTTGGTTCTTGGTTCTTGGTTCTGATTTTTGTGATTTCAGTTTTGAAGTGTTTAATTACTCATTTCCATGTCTAGCTAAATTCGTGTATTGACTCCTTGATGAAAAATGCAATGAAGCTTTGAGGTTGTGCTTGTTTTGTGAAATCTGCCATGTTTTTGTTCTGAATTCGTGGAATGCATGTGGTGAATCTGTCAATGCTTAATTTACAGAGTAATTGCATGTGTTTTGTTTAAGATACGTTCATGCTTAATGTATGTAGCTTGGCTGTCACGAATTTAAGGATGTGTGCATTGCTTAATTGCATAATGAAGCTAGATTGTAATTTTCGCTTAGTGAATTATTATGTAGTGGATTGAGACAAGGCAGGGTTGGTGTTAATTTGGTGGCCTATGATAAGTGAAATTGCGTTTGAATCAGGGATGTCAATACGGTTTTAGTCACTGTAGCATTTAAATTAATCTATTGATTAGCATTCTGAATCTGTCTGCCAACCCCCCTCCCCCCTGTGTTTTATTGTTGTGTTCATCTGGAAAATTGGCTTTGAATGAAAATATTGGTCGTTGGGAGACGACTTGGTTCACTTTCATGTACTGCATTTAGTATGTTTTAATTTGGTGGGGTACGGCCTCTATCAAATTTGGCGCCGTTGCCGGGGACCAATCGTTTCGTTCAAAGTAAAATTTCCAGTGTGTTTGTGTTCTGTGTTTTGGTGTGTGTGTAGTTCAAGTGTGGTTGAGTTGGTATATGTTCATTGTGATGTTAATGTTGTGTTAAGTTCAGTGTCTGTTTCCATTCCTGTGTGTTTCTGTTTAGTGTAGTGAATAGTGTCGCGGCGCGCATGAATAGTGTCATTTGTAGTAGTGAATAGTGTTTGAATAGTGTCCGAATCTGGCATTTAACTTCTGGATTTTTGTTTTGGTAGCTACGGAGCTTGTTTTAACTTGAAATTTTTTTCCCCACTTCTAAGACGTTGAACTTGATAGGAAAAATAGCTAGAGCAATTGGTATGGTCTGAGTTAAGAGATTCAAAAAAAATTTGGACTGATTTTAAGTGAAACTTCAAAGGACCATAACTTTTGCTCTGGTTATCAGGTTTTTATCTTCTCCCACGCGCATGAACTAACCCCTAAACGGAATCTCTGCCGGCACACTTTAGAGCAAACCACAGCCATTGACGGCCAAAAAAAGGGCCTGGAAAATCAAATTGCCGCTTGCGAAGCCGCCGTCCCGAACCAGATCGCCGCCGTCGCGAGCCACCTACGCGAACACAACCAGATCGGTGTTGCGAGCCACCTTCGCTACGACGAAACCAGAGCCAGCAGATGTCTCCCGAAACCAGGCTGCCACGACGAACCACCACACGTTGACGAAGCCACGCGTTGCAGAACCACTGCGAATCAGATCGACGACGAGGGCACTTTCTGACGCGAAATCCCCATCACTGTGGCACCGGCCACCACGCAGCCACCTGCGACGAAAAAAGCTGCCTGGAGAAGACGCGAAACCAGACGCGAACACACTTACATTGCGAGTATCCTCCACCTCCGTTCCAAACAGAACCGCAGGCCACCGTGACAGAAATCGATGTCGATTGCGCCAATGCGACAGCCACCACGGTACCTACAAAAAACCAGACCAGACAGACCCCCGCGAAGCAACTGATGAGTCATTATTTTCTTCTATTCCACTAGCCTTTGTGCACCCATTAGACAGTTGATTAGTGCTTAATTGTTCATCATTAGAGTGTTTTTCATCTGTTGGGCTTTATTGGGCCACTGTTCCGAATTTGGACTAATTTCACCTTATTTGGCCTAATTTTTGTTTTTAATCATTTTTAGGTATTTGGGTGAAGCAATTTTGGAGCTTGGACATTAATATTTAGTTGAAGAAACTTTCCACATCATTGCCACATCATTTCCATGTCATTTCCACGTCAGCAAAGTCAATGGGTCAACATTTGAGGCCCATAGTGGCATTTTTGTAATTTTGCGGATTATAATGGCAGTTTTGTAATTCTGAGTGGCATGGGTGATATGACCACGAATTAGGTCTGCATGAGAAGAAGGCAGCCGCTCATTCATCTTCAACCTCTCTTCAAAACCTCCATTTTCGTTCTCCAAGCTTCCATGGACGCCCCCCTTGCGGTTTTTCACGTTTTTGGCTCATTTTAATCGTTTTTATGCATATTTGACAGCACCTATTGAGGGTTTTACGTTTGGAATTCGTTTTCTTGGTTGGGCAGTTCGGTTTGTGGATTTTATTGACTTGGAACAATACCCATTCATGGGGTTTTCGCATTTATATATGATAACACTGTTTTGCATTCCATTTAAGCTTTGAAATCTCAATTTTTGCTCTTAAATTGTGTTTTCATATTTGAAGGGTTCTTCGTTCTTGGTTCTGATTTTTGTGATTTCAGTTTTGAAGTGTTTAATTACTCATTTCCATGTCTAGCTAAATTCGTGTATTGAATCCTTGATGAAAAATGCAATGAAGCTTTGAGGTTGTGCTTGTTTTGTGAAATCTGCCATGTTTTTGTTCTGAATTCGTGGAATGCATGTGGTGAATCTGTCAATGCTTAATTTACAGAGTAATTGCATGTGTTTTGTTTAAGATACGTTCATGCTTAATGTATGTAGCTTGGCTGTCACGAATTTAAGGATGTGTGCAATGCTTAATTGCATAATGAAGCTAGATTGTAATTTTCGCTTAGTGAATTATTATCTAGTGGATTGAGACAAGGCAGGGTTGATGTTAATTTGGTGGCCTATGATAAGTGAAATTGCGTTTGAATCAGGGATGTCAATACGGTTTTAGTCACTGTAGCATTTAAATTAATCTATTGATTAGCATTCTGAATCTGTCTGCCAACCCCCCTCCCCCCTGTGTTTTATTGTTGTGTTCATCTGGAAAATTGGCTTTGAATGAAAATATTGGTCGTTGGGAGACGACTTGGTTCACTTTCATGTACTGCATTTAATATGTTTTAATTTGGTGGGGTACGGCCTCTATCAAATTTGGCGCCGTTGCCGGGGACCAATCGTTTCGTTCAAAGTAAAATTTTCAGTGTGTTTGTGTTCTGTGTTTTGGTGTGTGTGTAGTTCAAGTGTGGTTGAGTTGGTATATGTTCATTGTGATGTTAATGTTGTGTTAAGTTCAGTGTCTGTTTCCATTCCTGTGTGTTTCTGTTTAGTGTAGTGAATAGTGTCGCGGCGCGCATGAATAGTGTCATTTGTAGTAGTGAATAGTGTTTGAATAGTGTCCGAATCTGGCATTTAACTTCTGGATTTTTGTTTTGGTAGCTACGGAGCTTGTTTTAACTTGAAATTTTTTTTCCCCACTTCTAAGACGTTGAACTTGATAGGAAAAATAGCTAGAGCAATTGGTATGGTCTGAGTTAAGAGATTCAAAAAAAATTTGGACTAATTTTAAGTGAAACTTCAAAGGACCATAACTTTTGCTCTGGTTATCAGGTTTTTATCTTCTCCCACGCGCATGAACTAACCCCTAAACGGAATCTCTGCCGGCACACTTTAGAGCAAACCACAGCCATTGATAGCCAAAAAAAGGGCCTGGAAAATCAAATTGCCGCTTGGGAAGCCGCCGTCTCGAACCAGATTGCCGCCGTTGCGAGCCACCTACGCGAACACAACTAGATCGGTGTTGCGAGCCACCTCCGCTGCGACGAAACCAGAGCCAGCAGATGTCTCGCGAAACCAGGCTGCCACGACGAACCACCACACGTTGACGAAGCCACGCGTTGCAGAACCACTACGAATCAGATCGACGACAAGGGCACTTTCTGACGCGAAATCCCAATCACTGCGGCGCCGGCCACCACGCAGCCACCTGCGACGAAAAAAGCTGCCTGGAGAAGACGCGAAACCAGACGCGAACACACCTACATTGCGAGAATCCTCCACCTCCGTTCCAAACAGAACCGTAGGCCACCGTGACAGAAATCGATGTCGAATGCGCCAATGCGACAGCCACCACGGTACCTGCAAAAAACCAGACCAGACAGACCCCCGCGAAGCAACTGATGAGTCATTATTTTCTTCTATTCCACTAGCCTTTGTGCACCCATTAGACAGTTGATTAGTGCTTAATTGTTCATCATTAGAGTGTTTTTCATCTGTTGGGCTTTATTGGGCCACTGTTCCGAATTTGGACTAATTTCACATTATTTGGCCTAATTTTTGTTTTTAATTATTTTTAGGTATTTGGGTGAAGCAATTTTGGAGCTTGGACATTAATATTTAGTTGAAGAAACTTTCCACATCATTGGCACATCATTTCCATGTCATTTCCACGTCAGCAAAGTCAATGGGTCAACATTTGAGGCCCATAGTGGCATTTTTGTAATTCTGCGGCTTATAATGGCAGTTTTGTAATTCTGAGTGGCATGGGTGATATGACCACGAATTAGGTCTGCATGAGAAGAAGGCAGCCGCTCATTCATCTTCAACCTCTCTTCAAAACCTCCATTTTCGTTCTCCAAGCTTCCATGGACGTCCCCCTTGCGGTTTTTCACGTTTTTGGCTCATTTTTACCGTTTTTATGCATATTTGACAGCACCCATTGAGGGTTTTACGTTTGGAATTCGTTTTCTTGGTTGGGCAGTTCGGTTTGTGGATTTTATTGACTTGGAACAATACCCATTCATGGGGTTTTCGCATTTATATATGATAACACTGTTTTGCATTCCATTTAAGCTTTGAAATCTCAATTTTTGCTCTTAAATTGCGTTTTCAGATTTGAAGGGTTCTTGGTTCTTGGTTCTTGGTTCTGATTTTTGTGATTTCAGTTTTGAAGTGTTTAATTACTCATTTCCATGTCTAGCTAAATTCGTGTATTGACTCCTTGATGAAAAATGCAATGAAGCTTTGAGGTTGTGCTTGTTTTGTGAAATCTGCCATGTTTTTGTTCTGAGTTCGTGGAATGCATGTGGTGAATCTATCAATGCTTAATTTACAGAGTAATTGCATGTGTTTTGTTTAAGATACGTTCATGCTTAATGTATGTAGCTTGGCTGTCACGAATTTAAGGATGTGTGCAATGCTTAATTGCATAATGAAGCTAGATTGTAATTTTCGCTTAGTGAATTATTATCTAGTGGATTGAGACAAGGCAGGGTTGGTGTTAATTTGGTGGCCTATGATAAGTGAAATTGCGTTTGAATCAGGGATGTCAATACGGTTTTAGTCACTATAGCATTTAAATTAATCTATTGATTAGCATTCTGAATCTGTCTGCCAACCCCCCTCCTCCCTGTGTTTTATTGTTGTGTTTATCTGGAAAATTGGCTTTGAATGAAAATATTGGTCGTTGGGAGACGACTTGGTTCACTTTCATGTACTGCATTTAATATGTTTTAATTTGGTGGGGTACGGCCTCTATCAAATTTGGCGCCGTTATCGGGGACCAATCGTTTCGTTCAAAGTAAAATTTTCAGTGTGTTTGTGTTCTGTGTTTTGGTGTGTGTGTAGGTCAAGTGTGGTTGAGTTGGTATATGTTCATTGTGATGTTAATGTTGTGTTAAGTTCAGTGTCTGTTTCCATTCCTGTGTGTTTCTGTTTAGTGTAGTGAATAGTGTCGCGGCGCGCATGAATAGTGTCATTTGTAGTAGTGAATAGTGTTTGAATAGTGTCCGAATCTGGCATTTAACTTCTGGATTTTTGTTTTGGTAGCTACGGAGCTTGTTTTAACTTGAAATTTTTTTTCCCCACTTCTAAGACGTTGAACTTGATAGGAAAAATAGCTAGAGCAATTGGTATGGTCTGAGTTAAGAGATTCAAAAAAATTTTGGACTGATTTTAAGTGAAACTTCAAAGGACCATAACTTTTGCTCTGGTTATCAGGTTTTTATCTTCTCCCACGCGCATGAACTAACCCCTAAACGGAATCTCTGCCGGCACACTTTAGAGCAAACCACAGCCATTGACGGCCAAAAAAAGGGCCTGGAAAATCAAATTGCAGCTTGCGAAGCCGCCGTCCCGAACCAGATCGCCGCCGTCGCGAGCCACCTACGCGAACACAACTAGATCGGTGTTGCGAGCCACCTCCGCTGCGACGAAACCAGAGCCAGCAGATGTATCGCAAAACCAGGCTGCCACGACGAACCACCACACGTTGACGAAGCCACGCGTTGCATAACCACTGGGAATCAGATCGACGACGAGGGCACTTTCTGACGTGAAATCCCTATCACTGCGGCGCCGGCCACCACGCAGCCACCTGCGACGAAAAAAGCTGCCTGGAGACGACGCGAAACCAGACACGAACACACCTACATTACGAGAATCCAACACCTCCGTTCCAAACAGAACCGCAGGCCACCGTGACAGAAATCGATGTCGATTGCGCCAATGCGACAGCCACCACGGTACCTGCACAAAGCCAAACCAAACAGACCCCCGCGAAGCAACTGATGAGTCATTATTTTCTTCTATTCCACTAGCCTTTGTGCACCCATTAGACAGTTGATTAGTGCTTAATTGTTCATCATTAGAGTGTTTTTCATCTGTTGGGCTTTATTGGGCCACTGTTCCGAATTTGGACTAATTTCACATTATTTGGCCTAATTTTTGTTTTTAATTATTTTTAGGTATTTGGGTGAAGCTATTTTGGAGCTTGGACATTAATATTTAGTTGAAGAAACTTTCCACATCATTGCCACATCATTTCCATGTCATTTCCACGTCAGCAAAGTCAATGGGTCAACATTTGAGGCCCATAATGGCATTTTTGTAATTCTGCGGCTTATATTGGCAGTTTTGTAATTCTGAGTGGCATGGGTGATATGACCACGAATTAGGTCTGCATGAGAAGAAGGCAGCCGCTGATTCATCTTCAACCTCTCTTCAAAACCTCCATTTTCGTTCTCCAAGCTTCCATGGACGCCCCCCCTTGCGGTTTTTCACGTTTTTGGCTCATTTTTACCATTTTTATGCATATTTGACAGCACCCATTGAGGGTTTTACGTTTGGAATTCATTTTCTTGGTTGGGCAGTTCGGTTTGTGGATTTTATTGACTTGGAACAATACCCATTCATGGGGTTTTCGCATTTATATATGATAACACTGTTTTGCATTCCATTTAAGCTTTGAAATCTCAATTTTTGCTCTTAAATTGCGTTTTCAGATTTGAAGGGTTCTTGGTTCTTGGTTCTTGGTTCTGATTTTTGTGATTTCAGTTTTGAAGTGTTTAATTACTCATTTCCATGTCTAGCTAAATTCGTGTATTGAGTCCTTGATGAAAAATGCAATGAAGCTTTGAGGTTGTGCTTGTTTTGTGAAATCTGCCATGTTTTTGTTCTGAATTCGTGGAATGCATGTGGTGAATCTGTCAATGCTTAATTTACAGAGTAATTGCATGTGTTTTGTTTAAGATACGTTCATGCTTAATGTAGTAGCTTGGCTGTCACGAATTTAAGGATGTGTGCATTGCTTAATTGCATAATGAAGCTAGATTGTAATTTTCGCTTAGTGAATTATTATGTAGTGGATTGAGAGAAGGCAGGGTTGGTGTTAATTTGGTGGCCTATGATAAGTGAAATTGCGTTTGAATCAGGGATGTCAATACGGTTTTAGTCACTGTAGCATTTAAATTAATCTATTGATTAGCATTCTGAATCTGTCTGCCAACCCCCCTCCCCCCTGTGTTTTATTGTTGTGTTCATCTGGAAAATTGGCTTTGAATGAAAATATTGGTCGTTGGGAGACGACTTGGTTCACTTTCATGTACTGCATTTAATATGTTTTAATTTGGTGGGGTACGGCCTCTATCAAATTTGGCGCCGTTGCCGGGGACCAATCGTTTCGTTCAAAGTAAAATTTTCAGTGTGTTTGTGTTCTGTGTTTTGGTGTGTGTGTAGTTCCAGTGTGGTTGAGTTGGTATATGTTCATTGTGATGTTAATGTTGTGTTAAGTTTAGTGTCTGTTTCCATTCCTGTGTGTTTCTGTTTAGTGTAGTGAATAGTGTCGCGGCGCGCATGAATAGTGTCATTTGTAGTAATGAATAGTGTTTGAATAGTGTCTGAATCTGGCATTTAACTTCTGGATTTTTGTTTTGGTAGTTACGGAGCTTGTTTTAACTTGAAATTTTTTTTCCCCACTTCTAAGACGTTGAACTTGATAGGAAAAATAGCTAGAGTAATTGGTATGGTCTGAGTTAAGAGATTCAAAAAAATTTTGGACTGATTTTAAGTGAAACTTCAAAGGACCATAACTTTTGCTCTGGTTATCAGGTTTTTATCTTCTCCCACGCGCATGAACTAACCCCTAAACGGAATCTCTGCCGGCACACTTTAGAGCAAACCACAGCCATTGACGGTTAAAAAAAGGGCCTGGAAAATCAAATTTCCGCTTGCGAAGCCGCCGTCCCGAACCAGATCGCCGCCATCGCGAGCCACCTACGCGAACACAACCAGATCGGTGTTGCGAGCCACCTCCACTGCGACGAAACCAGAGCCAGCAGATGTCTCGCGAAACCAGGCTGCCACGACGAACCACCACACGTTGACGAAGCCACGCGTTGCAGAACCACTGCGAATCAGATCGACGACGAGGGCACTTTCTGACGCGAAATCCCCATCACTGCGGCGCCGGCCACCACGCAGCCACCTGCGACGAAAAAAGCTACCTGGAGAAGACGCGAAACCAGACGCAAACACACCTACATTGCGAGAATCCTCCACCTCCGTTCCAAACAGAACCGCAGGCCACCGTGACAGAAATCGATGTCGATTGCGCCAATGCGATAGCCACCACGGTACCTGCTAAAAACCAGACCAGACAGACCCCCGCGAAGCAACTGATGAGTCATTATTTTCTTCTATTCCACTAGCCTTTGTGTACCCATTAGACAGTTGATTAGTGCTTAATTGTTCATCATTAGAGTGTTTTTCATCTGTTGGGCTTTCTTGGGCCACTGTTCCGAATTTGGACTAATTTCACATTATTTGGCCTAATTTTTGTTTTTAATTATTTTTAGGTATTTGGGTGAAGCAATTTTGGAGCTTGGACATTAATATTTAGTTGAAGAAACTTTCCACATCATTGCCACATCATTTCCATGTCATTTCCACGTCAGCAAAGTCAATGGGTCAACATTTGAGGCCCATAGTGGCATTTTTGTAATTCTGCGGCTTATAATGGCAGTTTTGTAATTCTGAGTGGCATGGGTGATATGACCACGAATTAGGTCTGCATGAGAAGAAGGCAGCCGCTCATTCATCTTCAACCTCTCTTCAAAACCTCCATTTTCGTTCTCCAAGCTTCCATGGACGCCCCCCTTGCGGTTTTTCACGTTTTTGGCTCATTTTTACCATTTTTATGCATATTTGACAGCACCCATTGAGGGTTTTACGTTTGGAATTCATTTTCTTGGTTGGGCAGTTCGGTTTGTGGATTTTATTGACTTGGAACAATACCCATTCATGGGGTTTTCGCATTTATATATGATAACACTGTTTTGCATTCCATTTAAGCTTTGAAATCTCAATTTTTGCTCTTAAATTGCGTTTTCAGATTTGAAGGGTTCTTGGTTCTTGGTTCTTGGTTCTGATTTTTGTGATTTCAGTTTTGAAGTGTTTAATTACTCATTTCCATGTCTAGCTAAATTCGTGTATTGAGTCCTTGATGAAAAATGCAATGAAGCTTTGAGGTTGTGCTTGTTTTGTGAAATCTGCCATGTTTTTGTTCTGAATTCGTGGAATGCATGTGGTGAATCTGTCAATGCTTAATTTACAGAGTAATTGCATGTGTTTTGTTTAAGATACGTTCATGCTTAATGTAGTAGCTTGGCTGTCACGAATTTAAGGATGTGTGCATTGCTTAATTGCATAATGAAGCTAGATTGTAATTTTCGCTTAGTGAATTATTATGTAGTGGATTGAGAGAAGGCAGGGTTGGTGTTAATTTGGTGGCCTATGATAAGTGAAATTGCGTTTGAATCAGGGATGTCAATACGGTTTTAGTCACTGTAGCATTTAAATTAATCTATTGATTAGCATTCTGAATCTGTCTGCCAACCCCCCTCCCTCCTGTGTTTTATTGTTGTGTTCATCTGGAAAATTGGCTTTGAATGAAAATATTGGTCGTTGGGAGACGACTTGGTTCACTTTCATGTACTGCATTTAATATGTTTTAATTTGGTGGGGTACGGCCTCTATCAAATTTGGCGCCGTTGCCGGGGACCAATCGTTTCGTTCAAAGTAAAATTTTCAGTGTGTTTGTGTTCTGTGTTTTGGTGTGTGTGTAGTTCCAGTGTGGTTGAGTTGGTATATGTTCATTGTGATGTTAATGTTGTGTTAAGTTCAGTGTCTGTTTCCATTCCTGTGTGTTTCTGTTTAGTGTAGTGAATAGTGTCGCGGCGCGCATGAATAGTGTCATTTGTAGTAATGAATAGTGTTTGAATAGTGTCTGAATCTGGCATTTAACTTCTGGATTTTTGTTTTGGTAGCTACGGAGCTTGTTTTAACTTGAAATTTTTTTTCCCCACTTCTAAGACGTTGAACTTGATAGGAAAAATAGCTAGAGTAATTGGTATGGTCTGAGTTAAGAGATTCAAAAAAATTTTGGACTGATTTTAAGTGAAACTTCAAAGGACCATAACTTTTGCTCTGGTTATCAGGTTTTTATCTTCTCCCACGCGCATGAACTAACCCCTAAACGGAATCTCTGCCGGCACACTTTAGAGCAAACCACAGCCATTGATGGCCAAAAAAAGGGCCTGGAAAATCAAATTGCCGCTTGCGAAGCCGCCGTCCCGAACCAGATCGCCGCCGTGGCTAGCCACCTACGCGAACACAACCAGATCGATGTTGCGAGCCCCCTCCGCTGTGACGAAACCAGAGCCAGCAGATGTCTCGCAAAACCAGGCTGCCACGACGAACCACCACACATTGACGAAGCCACGCGTTGCAGAACCACTGCGAATCAGATCGACGACGAGGGCACTTTCTGACGCGAAATCCCCATCACTGCGGCGCCGACCACCACGCAGCCACCTGCGACGAAAAAAGCTGCCTGGAGAAGACGCGAAACCAGACGCGAACACACCTACATTGCGAGAATCCTCCACCTCTGTTCCAAACAGAACCGCAGGCCACCGTGACAGAAATCGATGTCGATTGCGCCAATGCGACAGCCACCACGGTACCTGCAAAAAACTAGACCAGACAGACCCCCGCGAAGCAACTGATGAGTCATTATTTTCTTCTATTCCACTAGCCTTTGTGCACCCATTAGACAGTTGATTAGTGCTTAATTGTTCATCATTAGAGTGTTTTTCATCTGTTGGGCTTTATTGGGCCACTGTTCCGAATTTGGACTAATTTCGCATTATTTGGCCTAATTTTTGTTTTTAATTATTTTTAGGTATTTGGGTGAAGCAATTTTGGAGCTTGGACATTAATATTTAGTTGAAGAAACTTTCCACATCATTGGCACATCATTTCCATGTCATTTCCACGTCAGCAAAGTCAATGGGTCAACATTTGAGGCCCATAGTGGCATTTTTGTAATTCTACGGCTTATAATGGCAGTTTTGTAATTCTGAGTGGCATGGGTGATATGACCACGAATTAGGTCTGCATGAGAAGAAGGCAGCCGCTCATTCATCTTCAACCTCTCTTCAAAACCTCCATTTTCGTTCTCCAAGCTTCCATGGACGTCCCCCTTGCGGTTTTTCACGTTTTTGGCTCATTTTTACCGTTTTTATGCATATTTGACAGCACCCATTGAGGGTTTTACGTTTGGAATTCGTTTTCTTGGTTGGGCAGTTCGGTTTGTGGATTTTATTGACTTGGAACAATACCCATTCATGGGGTTTTCGCATTTATATATGATAACACTGTTTTGCATTCCATTTAAGCTTTGAAATCTCAATTTTTGCTCTTAAATTGCGTTTTCAGATTTGAAGGGTTCTTGGTTCTTGGTTCTTGGTTCTGATTTTTGTGATTTCAGTTTTGAAGTGTTTAATTACTCATTTCCATGTCTAGCTAAATTCGTGTATTGACTCCTTGATGAAAAATGCAATGAAGCTTTGAGGTTGTGCTTGTTTTGTGAAATCTGCCATGTTTTTGTTCTGAGTTCGTGGAATGCATGTGGTGAATCTATCAATGCTTAATTTACAGAGTAATTGCATGTGTTTTGTTTAAGATACGTTCATGCTTAATGTATGTAGCTTGGCTGTCACGAATTTAAGGATGTGTGCATTGCTTAATTGCATAATGAAGCTAGATTGTAATTTTCGCTTAGTGAATTATTATCTAGTGGATTGAGACAAGGCAGGGTTGGTGTTAATTTGGTGGCCTATGATAAGTGAAATTGCGTTTGAATCAGGGATGTCAATACGGTTTTAGTCACTGTAGCATTTAAATTAATCTATTGATTAGCATTCTGAATCTGTCTGCCAACCCCCCTCCTCCCTGTGTTTTATTGTTGTGTTCATCTGGAAAATTGGCTTTGAATGAAAATATTGGTCGTTGGGAGACGACTTGGTTCACTTTCATGTACTGCATTTAATATGTTTTAATTTGGTGGGGTACGGCCTCTATCAAATTTGGCGCCGTTATCGGGGACCAATCGTTTCGTTCAAAGTAAAATTTTCAGTGTGTTTGTGTTCTGTGTTTTGGTGTGTGTGTAGGTCAAGTGTGGTTGAGTTGGTATATGTTCATTGTGATGTTAATGTTGTGTTAAGTTCAGTGTCTGTTTCCATTCCTGTGTGTTTCTGTTTAGTGTAGTGAATAGTGTCGCGGCGCGCATGAATAGTGTCATTTGTAGTAGTGAATAGTGTTTGAATAGTGTCCGAATCTGGCATTTAACTTCTGGATTTTTGTTTTGGTAGCTACGGAGCTTGTTTTAACTTGAAATTTTTTTTCCCCACTTCTAAGACGTTGAACTTGATAGGAAAAATAGCTAGAGCAATTGGTATGGTCTGAGTTAAGAGATTCAAAAAAATTTTGGACTGATTTTAAGTGAAACTTCAAAGGACCATAACTTTTGCTCTGGTTATCAGGTTTTTATCTTCTCCCACGCGCATGAACTAACCCCTAAACGGAATCTCTGCCGGCACACTTTAGAGCAAACCACAGCCATTGACGGCCAAAAAAAGGGCCTGGAAAATCAAATTGCAGCTTGCGAAGCCGCCGTCCCGAACCAGATCGCCGCCGTCGCGAGCCACCTACGCGAACACAACTAGATCGGTGTTGCGAGCCACCTCCGCTGCGACGAAACCAGAGCCAGCAGATGTATCGCAAAACCAGGCTGCCACGACGAACCACCACACGTTGACGAAGCCACGCGTTGCATAACCACTGGGAATCAGATCGACGACGAGGGCACTTTCTGACGTGAAATCCCTATCACTGCGGCGCCGGCCACCACGCAGCCACCTGCGACGAAAAAAGCTGCCTGGAGACGACGCGAAACCAGACACGAACACACCTACATTACGAGAATCCAACACCTCCGTTCCAAACAGAACCGCAGGCCACCGTGACAGAAATCGATGTCGATTGCGCCAATGCGACAGCCACCACGGTACCTGCAAAAAACCAAACCAAACAGACCCCCGCGAAGCAACTGATGAGTCATTATTTTCTTCTATTCCACTAGCCTTTGTGCACCCATTAGACAGTTGATTAGTGCTTAATTGTTCATCATTAGAGTGTTTTTCATCTGTTGGGCTTTATTGGGCCACTGTTCCGAATTTGGCCTAATTTCACATTATTTGGCCTAATTTTTGTTTTTAATTATTTTTAGGTATTTGGGTGAAGCTATTTTGGAGCTTGGACATTAATATTTAGTTGAAGAAACTTTCCACATCATTGCCACATCATTTCCATGTCATTTCCACGTCAGCAAAGTCAATGGGTCAACATTTGAGGCCCATAGTGGCATTTTTGTAATTCTGCGGCTTATATTGGCAGTTTTGTAATTCTGAGTGGCATGGGTGATATGACCACGAATTAGGTCTGCAT
The DNA here is from genome assembly GCF_037176805.1 of Vigna unguiculata. Taxonomy (NCBI): domain Eukaryota; kingdom Viridiplantae; phylum Streptophyta; class Magnoliopsida; order Fabales; family Fabaceae; genus Vigna; species Vigna unguiculata. The sequence continues at coordinate 35,734,170 of NC_140792.1, read as the reverse complement.
GAGAAGAAGGCAGCCGCTCATTCATCTTCAACCTCTCTTCAAAACCTCCATTTTCGTTCTCCAAGCTTCCATGGACGCCCCCCTTGCGGTTTTTCACGTTTTTGGCTCATTTTTACCATTTTTATGCATATTTGACAGCACCCATTGAGGGTTTTACGTTTGGAATTCATTTTCTTGGTTGGGCAGTTCGGTTTGTGGATTTTATTGACTTGGAACAATACCCATTCATGGGGTTTTCGCATTTATATATGATAACACTGTTTTGCATTCCATTTAAGCTTTGAAATCTCAATTTTTGCTCTTAAATTGCGTTTTCAGATTTGAAGGGTTCTTGGTTCTTGGTTCTTGGTTCTGATTTTTGTGATTTCAGTTTTGAAGTGTTTAATTACTCATTTCCATGTCTAGCTAAATTCGTGTATTGAGTCCTTGATGAAAAATGCAATGAAGCTTTGAGGTTGTGCTTGTTTTGTGAAATCTGCCATGTTTTTGTTCTGAATTCGTGGAATGCATGTGGTGAATCTGTCAATGCTTAATTTACAGAGTAATTGCATGTGTTTTGTTTAAGATACGTTCATGCTTAATGTAGTAGCTTGGCTGTCACGAATTTAAGGATGTGTGCATTGCTTAATTGCATAATGAAGCTAGATTGTAATTTTCGCTTAGTGAATTATTATGTAGTGGATTGAGAGAAGGCAGGGTTGGTGTTAATTTGGTGGCCTATGATAAGTGAAATTGCGTTTGAATCAGGGATGTCAATACGGTTTTAGTCACTGTAGCATTTAAATTAATCTATTGATTAGCATTCTGAATCTGTCTGCCAACCCCCCTCCCCCCTGTGTTTTATTGTTGTGTTCATCTGGAAAATTGGCTTTGAATGAAAATATTGGTCGTTGGGAGACGACTTGGTTCACTTTCATGTACTGCATTTAATATGTTTTAATTTGGTGGGGTACGGCCTCTATCAAATTTGGCGCCGTTGCCGGGGACCAATCGTTTCGTTCAAAGTAAAATTTTCAGTGTGTTTGTGTTCTGTGTTTTGGTGTGTGTGTAGTTCCAGTGTGGTTGAGTTGGTATATGTTCATTGTGATGTTAATGTTGTGTTAAGTTCAGTGTCTGTTTCCATTCCTGTGTGTTTCTGTTTAGTGTAGTGAATAGTGTCGCGGCGCGCATGAATAGTGTCATTTGTAGTAATGAATAGTGTTTGAATAGTGTCTGAATCTGGCATTTAACTTCTGGATTTTTGTTTTGGTAGCTACGGAGCTTGTTTTAACTTGAAATTTTTTTTCCCCACTTCTAAGACGTTGAACTTGATAGGAAAAATAGCTAGAGTAATTGGTATGGTCTGAGTTAAGAGATTCAAAAAAATTTTGGACTGATTTTAAGTGAAACTTCAAAGGACCATAACTTTTGCTCTGGTTATCAGGTTTTTATCTTCTCCCACGCGCATGAACTAACCCCTAAACGGAATCTCTGCCGGCACACTTTAGAGCAAACCACAGCCATTGACGGCCAAAAAAAGGGCCTGGAAAATCAAATTGCAGCTTGCGAAGCCGCCGTCCCGAACCAGATCGCCGCCGTCGCGAGCCACCTACGCGAACACAACTAGATCGGTGATGCGAGCCACCTCCGCTGCGACGAAACCAGAGCCAGCAGATGTATCGCAAAACCAGGCTGCCACGACGAACCACCACACGTTGACGAAGCCACGCGTTGCATAACCACTGGGAATCAGATCGACGACGAGGGCACTTTCTGACGTGAAATCCCTATCACTGCGGCGCCGGCCACCACGCAGCCACCTGCGACGAAAAAAGCTGCCTGGAGACGACGCGAAACCAGACACGAACACACCTACATTACGAGAATCCAACACCTCCGTTCCAAACAGAACCGCAGGCCACCGTGACAGAAATCGATGTCGATTGCGCCAATGCGACAGCCACCACGGTACCTGCAAAAAACCAAACCAAACAGACCCCCGCGAAGCAACTGATGAGTCATTATTTTCTTCTATTCCACTAGCCTTTGTGCACCCATTAGACAGTTGATTAGTGCTTAATTGTTCATCATTAGAGTGTTTTTCATCTGTTGGGCTTTATTGGGCCACTGTTCCGAATTTGGACTAATTTCACATTATTTGGCCTAATTTTTGTTTTTAATTATTTTTAGGTATTTGGGTGAAGCTATTTTGGAGCTTGGACATTAATATTTAGTTGAAGAAACTTTCCACATCATTGCCACATCATTTCCATGTCATTTCCACGTCAGCAAAGTCAATGGGTCAACATTTGAGGCCCATAGTGGCATTTTTGTAATTCTGCGGCTTATATTGGCAGTTTTGTAATTCTGAGTGGCATGGGTGATATGACCACGAATTAGGTCTGCATGAGAAGAAGGCAGCCGCTCATTCATCTTCAACCTCTCTTCAAAACCTCCATTTTCGTTCTCCAAGCTTCCATGGACGCCCCCCTTGCGGTTTTTCACGTTTTTGGCTCATTTTTACCATTTTTATGCATATTTGACAGCACCCATTGAGGGTTTTACGTTTGGAATTCATTTTCTTGGTTGGGCAGTTCGGTTTGTGGATTTTATTGACTTGGAACAATACCCATTCATGGGGTTTTCACATTTATATATGATAACACTGTTTTGCATTCCATTTAAGCTTTGAAATCTCAATTTTTGCTCTTAAATTGCGTTTTCAGATTTGAAGGGTTCTTGGTTCTTGGTTCTTGGTTCTGATTTTTGTGATTTCAGTTTTGAAGTGTTTAATTACTCATTTCCATGTCTAGCTAAATTCGTGTATTGAGTCCTTGATGAAAAATGCAATGAAGCTTTGAGGTTGTGCTTGTTTTGTGAAATCTGCCATGTTTTTGTTCTGAATTCGTGGAATGCATGTGGTGAATCTGTCAATGCTTAATTTACAGAGTAATTGCATGTGTTTTGTTTAAGATACGTTCATGCTTAATGTAGTAGCTTGGCTGTCACGAATTTAAGGATGTGTGCATTGCTTAATTGCATAATGAAGCTAGATTGTAATTTTCGCTTAGTGAATTATTATGTAGTGGATTGAGAGAAGGCAGGGTTGGTGTTAATTTGGTGGCCTATGATAAGTGAAATTGCGTTTGAATCAGGGATGTCAATACGGTTTTAGTCACTGTAGCATTTAAATTAATCTATTGATTAGCATTCTGAATCTGTCTGCCAACCCCCCTCCCCCCTGTGTTTTATTGTTGTGTTCATCTGGAAAATTGGCTTTGAATGAAAATATTGGTCGTTGGGAGACGACTTGGTTCACTTTCATGTACTGCATTTAATATGTTTTAATTTGGTGGGGTACGGCCTCTATCAAATTTGGCGCCGTTGCCGGGGACCAATCGTTTCGTTCAAAGTAAAATTTTCAGTGTGTTTGTGTTCTGTGTTTTGGTGTGTGTGTAGTTCCAGTGTGGTTGAGTTGGTATATGTTCATTGTGATGTTAATGTTGTGTTAAGTTCAGTGTCTGTTTCCATTCCTGTGTGTTTCTGTTTAGTGTAGTGAATAGTGTCGCGGCGCGCATGAATAGTGTCATTTGTAGTAATGAATAGTGTTTGAATAGTGTCTGAATCTGGCATTTAACTTCTGGATTTTTGTTTTGGTAGCTACGGAGCTTGTTTTAACTTGAAATTTTTTTTCCCCACTTCTAAGACGTTGAACTTGATAGGAAAAATAGCTAGAGTAATTGGTATGGTCTGAGTTAAGAGATTCAAAAAAATTTTGGACTGATTTTAAGTGAAACTTCAAAGGACCATAACTTTTGCTCTGGTTATCAGGTTTTTATCTTCTCCCACGCGCATGAACTAACCCCTAAACGGAATCTCTGCCGGCACACTTTAGAGCAAACCACAGCCATTGACGGTTAAAAAAAGGGCCTGGAAAATCAAATTTCCGCTTGCGAAGCCGCCGTCCCGAACCAGATCGCCGCCATCGCGAGCCACCTACGCGAACACAACCAGATCGGTGTTGCGAGCCACCTCCACTGCGACGAAACCAGAGCCAGCAGATGTCTCGCGAAACCAGGCTGCCACGACGAACCACCACACGTTGACGAAGCCACGTGTTGCAGAACCACTGCGAATCAGATCGACGACGAGGGCACTTTCTGACGCGAAATCCCCATCACTGCGGCGCCGGCCACCACGCAGCCACCTGCGACGAAAAAAGCTACCTGGAGAAGACGCGAAACCAGACGCAAACACACCTACATTGCGAGAATCCTCCACCTCCGTTCCAAACAGAACCGCAGGCCACCGTGACAGAAATCGATGTCGATTGCGCCAATGCGACAGCCACCACGGTACCTGCAAAAAACCAGACCAGACAGACCCCCGCGAAGCAACTGATGAGTCATTATTTTCTTCTATTCCACTAGCCTTTGTGTACCCATTAGACAGTTGATTAGTGCTTAATTGTTCATCATTAGAGTGTTTTTCATCTGTTGGGCTTTCTTGGGCCACTGTTCCGAATTTGGACTAATTTCACATTATTTGGCCTAATTTTTGTTTTTAATTATTTTTAGGTATTTGGGTGAAGCAATTTTGGAGCTTGGACATTAATATTTAGTTGAAGAAACTTTCCACATCATTGCCACATCATTTCCATGTCATTTCCACGTCAGCAAAGTCAATGGGTCAACATTTGAGGCCCATAGTGGCATTTTTGTAATTCTGCGGCTTATAATGGCAGTTTTGTAATTCTGAGTGGCATGGGTGATATGACCACGAATTAGGTCTGCATGAGAAGAAGGCAGCCGCTCATTCATCTTCAACCTCTCTTCAAAACCTCCATTTTCGTTCTCCAAGCTTCCATGGACGCCCCCCTTGCGGTTTTTCACGTTTTTGGCTCATTTTTACCATTTTTATGCATATTTGACAGCACCCATTGAGGGTTTTACGTTTGGAATTCATTTTCTTGGTTGGGCAGTTCGGTTTGAGGATTTTATTGCCTTGGAACAATACCCATTCATGGGGTTTTCGCATTTATATATGATAACACTGTTTTGCATTCCATTTAAGCTTTGAAATCTCAATTTTTGCTCTTAAATTGCGTTTTCAGATTTGAAGGGTTCTTGGTTCTTGGTTCTGATTTTTGTGATTTCAGTTTTGAAGTGTTTAATTACTCATTTCCATGTCTAGCTAAATTCGTGTATTGAGTCCTTGATGAAAAATGCAATGAAGCTTTGAGGTTGTGCTTGTTTTGTGAAATCTGCCATGTTTTTGTTCTGAATTCGTGGAATGCATGTGGTGAATCTGTCAATGCTTAATTTACAGAGTAATTGCATGTGTTTTGTTTAAGATACGTTCATGCTTAATGTAGTAGCTTGGCTGTCACGAATTTAAGGATGTGTGCATTGCTTAATTGCATAATGAAGCTAGATTGTAATTTTCGCTTAGTGAATTATTATGTAGTGGATTGAGAGAAGGCAGGGTTGGTGTTAATTTGGTGGCCTATGATAAGTGAAATTGCGTTTGAATCAGGGATGTCAATACGGTTTTAGTCACTGTAGCATTTAAATTAATCTATTGATTAGCATTCTGAATCTGTCTGCCAACCCCCCTCCCCCCTGTGTTTTATTGTTGTGTTCATCTGGAAAATTGGCTTTGAATGAAAATATTGGTCGTTGGGAGACGACTTGGTTCACTTTCATGTACTGCATTTAATATGTTTTAATTTGGTGGGGTACGGCCTCTATCAAATTTGGCGCCGTTGCCGGGGACCAATCGTTTCGTTCAAAGTAAAATTTTCAGTGTGTTTGTGTTCTGTGTTTTGGTGTGTGTGTAGTTCCAGTGTGGTTGAGTTGGTATATGTTCATTGTGATGTTAATGTTGTGTTAAGTTCAGTGTCTGTTTCCATTCCTGTGTGTTTCTGTTTAGTGTAGTGAATAGTGTCGCGGCGCGCATGAATAGTGTCATTTGTAGTAATGAATAGTGTTTGAATAGTGTCTGAATCTGGCATTTAACTTCTGGATTTTTGTTTTGGTAGCTACGGAGCTTGTTTTAACTTGAAATTTTTTTTCCCCACTTCTAAGACGTTGAACTTGATAGGAAAAATAGCTAGAGTAATTGGTATGGTCTGAGTTAAGAGATTCAAAAAAATTTTGGACTGATTTTAAGTGAAACTTCAAAGGACCATAACTTTTGCTCTGGTTATCAGGTTTTTATCTTCTCCCACGCGCATGAACTAACCCCTAAACGGAATCTCTGCCGGCACACTTTAGAGCAAACCACAGCCATTGACGGTTAAAAAAAGGGCCTGGAAAATCAAATTTCCGCTTGCGAAGCCGCCGTCCCGAACCAGATCGCCGCCATCGCGAGCCACCTACGCGAACACAACCAGATCGGTGTTGCGAGCCACCTCCACTGCGACGAAACCAGAGCCAGCAGATGTCTCGCGAAACCAGGCTGCCACGACGAACCACCACACGTTGACGAAGCCACGCGTTGCAGAACCACTGCGAATCAGATCGACGACGAGGGCACTTTCTGACGCGAAATCCCCATCACTGCGGCGCCGGCCACCACGCAGCCACCTGCGACGAAAAAAGCTACCTGGAGAAGACGCGAAACCAGACGCAAACACACCTACATTGCGAGAATCCTCCACCTCCGTTCCAAACAGAACCGCAGGCCACCGTGACAGAAATCGATGTCGATTGCGCCAATGCGACAGCCACCACGGTACCTGCAAAAAACCAGACCAGACAGACCCCCGCGAAGCAACTGATGAGTCATTATTTTCTTCTATTCCACTAGCCTTTGTGTACCCATTAGACAGTTGATTAGTGCTTAATTGTTCATCATTAGAGTGTTTTTCATCTGTTGGGCTTTCTTGGGCCACTGTTCCGAATTTGGACTAATTTCACATTATTTGGCCTAATTTTTGTTTTTAATTATTTTTAGGTATTTGGGTGAAGCAATTTTGGAGCTTGGACATTAATATTTAGTTGAAGAAACTTTCCACATCATTGCCACATCATTTCCATGTCATTTCCACGTCAGCAAAGTCAATGGGTCAACATTTGAGGCCCATAGTGGCATTTTTGTAATTCTGCGGCTTATAATGGCAGTTTTGTAATTCTGAGTGGCATGGGTGATATGACCACGAATTAGGTCTGCATGAGAAGAAGGCAGCCGCTCATTCATCTTCAACCTCTCTTCAAAACCTCCATTTTCGTTCTCCAAGCTTCCATGGACGTCCCCCTTGCGGTTTTTCACGTTTTTGGCTCACTTTTACCGTTTTTATGCATATTTGACAGCACCCATTGAGGGTTTTACGTTTGGAATTCGTTTTCTTGGTTGGGCAGTTCGGTTTGTGGATTTTATTGACTTGGAACAATACCCATTCATGGGGTTTTCGCATTTATATATGATAACACTGTTTTTCATTCCATTTAAGCTTTGAAATCTCAATTTTTGCACTTAAATTGCGTTTTCAGATTTGAAGGGTTCTTGGTTCTTGGTTCTTGGTTCTGATTTTTGTGATTTCAGTTTTGAAGTGTTTAATTACTCATTTCCATGTCTAGCTAAATTCGTGTATTGGCTCTTTGATGAAAAATGCAATGAAGCTTTGAGGTTGTGCTTGTTTTGTGAAATCTGCCATGTTTTTGTTCTGAATTCGTGGAATGCATGTGGTGAATCTGTCAATGCTTAATTTACAGAGTAATTGCATGTGTTTTGTTTAAGATACGTTCATGCTTAATGTATGTAGCTTGGCTGTCACGAATTTAAGGATGTGTGCATTGCTTAATTGCATAATGAAGCTAGATTGTAATTTTCGCTTAGTGTATTATTATCTAGTGGATTGAGACAAGGCAGGGTTGGTGTTAATTTGGTGGCCTATGATAAGTGAAATTGCGTTTGAATCAGGGATGTCAATACGGTTTTAGTCACTGTAGCATTTAAATTAATCTATTGATTAGCATTCTGAATCTGTCTGCCAACCCCCCTCCCCCCTGTGTTTTATTGTTGTGTTCATCTGGAAAATTGGCTTTGAATGAAAATATTGGTCGTTGGGAGACGACTTGGTTCACTTTCATGTACTGCATTTAATATGTTTTAATTTGGTGGGGTACGGCCTCTATCAAATTTGGCGCCGTTGCCGGGGACCAATCGTTTCGTTCAAAGTAAAATTTTCAGTGTGTTTGTGTTCTGTGTTTTGGTGTGTGTGTAGTTCAAGTGTGGTTGAGTTGGTATATGTTCATTGTGATGTTAATGTTGTGTTAAGTTCAGTGTCTGTTTCCATTCCTGTGTGTTTCAGTTTAGTGTAGTGAATAGTGTCGCGGCGCGCATGAATAGTGTCATTTGTAGTAGTGAATAGTGTTTGAATAGTGTCCGAATCTGGCATTTAACTTCTGGATTTTGGTTTTGCTAGCTACGGAGCTTGTTTTAACTTGAAATTTTTTTCCCCACTTCTAAGACGTTGAACTTGATAGGAAAAATAGCTAGAGCAATTGGTATGGTCTGAGTTAAGAGATTCAAAAAAATTTTGGACTGATTTTAAGTGAAACTTCAAAGGACCATAACTTTTGCTCTAGTTATCAGGTTTTTATCTTCTCCCACGCGCATGAACTAACCCCTAAACGGAATCTCTGCCGGCACACTTTAGAGCAAACCACAACCATTGACGGCCAAAAAAAGGGCCTGGAAAATCAAATTGCCGCTTGCGAAGCCGCCGTCCCGAACCAGATCGCCGCCGTCGCGAGCCACCTACGCGAACACAACCAGATCGGTGTTGCGAGCCACCTCCGCTGCGACGAAACCAGAGCCAGCAGATGTCTCGCGAAACCAGGCTGCCACGACGAACCACCACACGTTGACGAAGCCACGCGTTGCAGAACCACTGCGAATCAGATCGACGACGAGGGCACTTTCTGACGCGAAATCCCCATCACTGCGGCGCTGGCCACCACGCAGCCACCTGCGACGAAAACAGCTGCCTGGAGAAGACGCGAAACCAGACGCAAACACACCTACATTGCGAGAATTCTCCACCTCCGTTCCAAACAGAACCGCAGGCCACCGTGACAGAAATCGATGTCGATTGCGCCAATGCGACAGCCACCACGGTACCTGCAAAAGACCAGACCAGACAGACCCCCGCGAATAGTGTCATTTGTAGTAGTGAATAGTGTTTGAATAGTGTCCGAATCTGGCATTTAACTTCTGGATTTTTGTTTTGGTAGCTACGGAGCTTGTTTTAACTTGAATTTTTTTTTCCCCACTTCTAAGACGTTGAACTTGATAGGAAAAATAGCTAGAGCAATTGGTATAGTCTGAGTTAAGAGATTCAAAAAAAATTTGGACTTATTTTAAGTGAAACTTCAAAGGACCATAACTTTTGCTCTGGTTATCAGAATCACTATTATTTTATATGGATTTGGGGTAGAATTTGATTTCCTACCTTGTCATAACCGGCTTTGCCGGTTTGCAAAATCAGATTCTCCAGAAAATGCCATTTTCTACATTTCAGCAATGTTTTTTGTGATTTTTCTTCATTTTTCTTACTTTTGAAAAATTGTTAAAAATACTTGTGCTTTGAGTTTTGATCTGATTTTTTTTATGCTTCTGTTTGACCACTCAAAGGAATATCCTACCAATTTTCAAGTCATTTGAAGGTCGTTTGAGTATACTTGTAGTTATACCCTTTGTTATGCCAATATCACTACAATTAGTGCTTTTTGGTGCATGACTAGGGGAAACCCAAGTGAATTACAACCATTTGACCCTGAAATTGATAGGACATTCCACAGAGGAAGTAGGCATCTTAGGAATCCATCTTTGCATGCTGAATATTCAGTGACTTTTCCTGATTCTTCTGATTCTCATCACATTCCTGACACTCCTCATTCCTTGCATTCTGAGCATACTGTTTATTCTGAGCATTTTCATACTGATAACATGGCTCAACCTCCTCCACCTCCTCCACATCATGAGAGAACCATGAGTGAGCTCACTGTACCAGAGTTCACTTATGATAATTTATGCATACAATACCCTGAGGAGGAGGTTCCATATGTGCTGAAAACTGGTTTAATACACTTGTTGCCAAAGTTTCATGGTCTTGCAGGTGAGGACCCGTGCAAACACTTGAAGCAGTTTCATGTCGTTTGTTCCACCATGAAGCCTGCAGATGTACAAGAGGACCATGTATACTTGAAGGCTTTCCCTCATTCTTTGGAGGGTAATGCGAAAGACTGGCTGTACTACCTAGCACCCAGGTCCATCACAAGCTGGGATGACCTTAAGAGATTGTTCCTTGCCAAGTTCTTTCCTACTTCAAGGACAACAGCCATACGGAAGGAGATTTCTGGCATCAAGCAGCAATCTGGGGAGACCCTTTATGAGTACTGGGAGAGGTTCAAGAATCTCTGTTCAAGCTGTCCACACCATCAGATTTCTGAACATCTCCTTCTGCAGTATTTTCATGAAGGCTTGCACCACATGGATCGAAATATGATTGATGCCGCAAGTGGTGGTGCCCTTGGTAACATAACCCCAGCTGCAGCCAGGCAACTGATAGAAAACATGGCTTCAAATTCTCAACAATTTGGCACAAGGAGTGATGCCATAGTTGTTAGAGGTGTACATGATGTAGGGGCAGCCGAGTACACAAAGAAGTTGGAAAGTAAGATTGATGCTCTTACCTCACTTGTCAATCAACTTGCTTCCAATCAGAGAGCTCCAGCTGCAAGAGTTTGTGGCCTTTGTACATCTGTTGATCACTTTACAGACTCTTGCCCAGCGTTGCAACAACAGGCTGCTGCTGCTGCTTCTTCTTCTACACCAGTGGATACGCCTCAGGCCTATGCAGCAAATATTTTCAACAATAGGCCCCAACATCAACAACAGAACCATGATTTTTCAACAAACAGATATAATCCAGGATGGAGGAATCACCCTTATTTGAGATGGGGAAACCAGGGTAACCAGCAGCCCCAACAATTTCAAAATGTGCAACCCCCTCCACAACAAAGAGTTGCACCTGCACCACAAGCTGCTCCTGTTCCACATCTACCCACACCAGCTCCTGCTATAGCACCTGCACCTTCTTCTTCTACTTCATTGGAGGAGTTAGTCAGGATGATGACCCTTCAAAATATGCAATTTCAGCAGGAGACTAGGGCCTCAATCCAGAGTTTGACAAATCAAATGGGGCAGATGGCCACTCAGCTAAACCAGGCACAGGCTCAGAATTCTGACAAGCTTCCATCACAGACGGTGGAAAATCTGAGGAATGTGAGTGCCATTACATTAACATCTGGGAAGAACATTGAAGTTCCCACTCCTGAGCCTACACCTCCAAAGGAAGCCGACCCTGCCAAACTTCAGAGAAAGCGTGATGCTCATGCAGCTGGTCCTTCCACATCTGGTGCGACTTCTACACCTTCCACCTCTACTGCTGCACCTTCCATACCTCTTCCTTTCCCTTCAAGAGCCATTCCAAGCAAAAAGATGGAAGAGGTTGACAGGGAGATCTTGGAAACTTTTAGGAAGGTGGAGGTGAACATACCTCTGTTGGATGCCATAAAAAAAATTCCCAGATATGCAAAGTTCTTGAAGGAGCTATGCACGCACAAAAGGAGGCTAAAAGGAAACGAAAAGATCAGCATGGGCAGAAACGTGTCAGCATTGATAGGTAAATCTGTTCCTCAGATTCCTGAGAAGTGCAAGGACCCAAGTACATTTTGTGTACCTTGCATCATAGGTAACAATAAATTTGAAAATGTAATGCTTGATCTTGGTGCTTCAATAAATGTAATGCCTCTATCTATTTTTAAATCTCTTTCTCTTGGACCCTTACAACCTACAGGTGTGGTGATTCAGTTGGCAAATATAAGTGTTGCCCACCCCGCAGGTTTGGTTGATGATGTTTTGGTTCGTGTTGGTGAATTGATTTTCCCTGCTGATTTTTACATTCTTGATATGGAAGAGGGATTTTCACATGGTTCTGCACCAATCATTTTAGGCAGACCATTTTTGAAAACTGCACGAACCAAAATTGATGTCCATGCAGGTACTTTGTCCATGGAGTTTGATGATATTGTTGTGCGATTCAACATTATGGATGCCATGAAACATCCTTCTGAGGATCATTCTGTTTTTCACGTGGATATTATTGATGATGCTGTTGATGGATTGATCTCTGATTTCCACTCTTTGCATGCATTTAAACATTCATTTGTGTCTGAGTTGTCTGAATTTGCATGCATTGATGATTCTGATTCTGATTCTAATTCTGATCCTAATGATGCTGAATATGATGTGGATAATGTTGAATCTACTGAGTTTCACTCTCTGGATGTTGTACCTATTGACTTTGATGTTATACAATCAGGTTGCACTAACCATGTTACAGGAAGTACATACGCATCTGATTGTTATGCTCAGGTACAGGTTGTGGAACCCATTTCTCCCCCCCCTCTGGTTCCTGATATTCAGCCAGCATCCAGTACTCCAGAGTTGAAACCACTGCCAGACAACCTCAAGTATGTCTACTTAGAGGAGGAGGACAAACTGCCTGTCATCATTTCCACCTCCCTCACTGCTGAACAAGAGCAGAGGTTGTTGCAAGTTCTTAAGAAGCATAAGAAGGCAATTGGATGGACATTGGCTGACATCCCTAGTATTAGCCCATCAACATGCATGCACAGGATATTGTTGGAAGATGGAGCAAAGCCAGTGAGACAGCCACAGAGGTGACTCAACCCTGTCATCTCGGATGTTGTAAAGAAGGAGGTGACCAAGCTTCTACAAGCTGGGATCATCTACCCCATTTCTGACAGTCAGTGGGTTAGCCCCATCCATGTTGTTCCAAAGAAGACTGGCCTCACTGTAGTCAAGAACGAAAAAGAGGAGCTAATTCCAACAAGAGTGCAAAACAGTTGGAGGGTTTGCATTGACTACAGAAGGCTAAATCAAGAAACCAGAAAAGACCATTTCCCCCTGCCTTTTATTGATCAGATGCTTGAGCGCTTGGCAGGTAAGTCCCATTATTGCTTTCTTGATGGGTTTTCTGGTTATTTTCAAATTTGCATTGCACCTGAGGACCAAGAAAAAACCACATTCACCTGCCCCTTTGGCACTTTTGCCTATAGGAGGATGCCGTTTGGCCTATGCAATGCCCCTGGCACATTCCAGCGGTGCATGCTTAGCATTTTTAGTTATTTTCTTGAAAAATGCATAGAGGTGTTTATGGACGACTTTACTGTATATGGGTCCTCATTTGATGCATGTTTGGATAGAGTTTTAAACAGGTGCATCCAATCTAACCTTGTTCTCAATTTTGAGAAATGTCATTTCATGGTAGAACAAGGCATAGTATTGGGGCATATAATTTCAAAAAAGGGCATTGAAGTTGACCCTGCCAAGATCTCAATTATTTCACAATTGCCTTACCCCTCTTTTGTGCGAGAGGTTCGTTCTTTTCTTGGCCATGCAGGGTTTTACAGGCGCTTCATTCAAGACTTCAGTAAGAAGGCCCTCCCACTGTCTAACCTACTGCAAAAAGATGTTGACTTCATCTTTGATGAAGGATGCAAAGAGGCTTTTGATTGCCTCAAGAAGGCCTTGACCACAACTCCAATCATTCAGGCGCCCGACTGGACAGCCCCATTTGAGCTTATGTGTGATGCATCCAACTATGCATTAGGGGCTGTTCTAGCTCAAAGGATTGATAAGCAGCCGAGGGTAATCTACTACGCCTCCAGGACATTAGATGTTGCCCAAGCAAACTATACCACAACAGAAAAAGAGCTCCTTGCGGTAGTTTTTGCACTTGAAAAGTTTCGATCTTATCTGCTTGGTTCTCCTGTTGTTGTGTTTACTGACCATGCAGCTCTTAAGTACCTGTTGAAGAAGGCAGAATCAAAACCTCGACTGATAAGATGGATGCTCTGGCTCCAAGAATTTGATTTGGAGATCCGTGATAGGAGCGGAGCACAAAACCTGGTTGCAGACCACCTAAGCAGGATTGAGAGGTCTACTGATGATGCTGCTACACCGATCCAGGATGACTTTCCCGATGAAAGTTTGTTGACACTCTCTACTTCTTCCTCACCTTGGTTTGCTAACATTGTTAATTATCTTGCTGCTTCTGTTTTTCCTCCCCTAGCATCCAGAGCTCAATGTGATAAACTCAAGAGCGATGCTAGGTATTACATTTGGTATGACCCCTATCTGTGGAAAATGTGCAATGATCAGGTTACCAGGATATGCATTCCGGACCATGAGATTGACTCGGTCCTCAAATTTTGTCATTCATCTGCACCTGGTGGTCACCTTGGCACACAAAGGACACCTCGCAAGGTGCTAGATTGTGGATTTTATTGGCCCACAATCTTCAAGGATGCGTGGAGGATATGTAGCACGTGTGAGGAATGCCAACGAGCAGGAGGAGCCATTTCTTGGAGACAACATATGCCTCAACAACCCATGCTATTTTGTGAGGTGTTTGACGTCTGGGGTATAGATTTCATGGGCCCTTTCCCTGTCTCTTTTGGTTTCACTTACATCTTGCTTGCTGTTGATTATGTTTCAAAATGGGTGGAAGCCAAACCCACTAGAACTAATGATGCTCGAGTTGTTGTGGACTTTGTTAGGTCTCACATATTTTGCAGGTTTGGAGTTCCTCGAGCTATTGTTAGTGACCAAGGCACCCATTTTTGCAACAGATCCTTGGGGGTTTTGCTTCAAAAGTACGGGGTTGTGCAAAAACTTTCTACACCATATCACCCCTAAACTAATGGGCAAGCCAAGATCTCAAATAGAGAAATCAAGAGGATCTTGGAGAAGATTGTGCAGCCCAACAGGAAGGATTGGAGCAATAGACTTGAGGATGCTCTATGGGCTCACAGGACTGCTTACAAGGCACCTATAGGGATGTCTCCTTATCGGGTTGTCTTTGGTAAGCCATGCCACCTTCCAGTGGAGATAGAGCATCGAGCCTACTGGGCTGTCAAGTCATGCAACTTCTCTCTTGATCAAGCTGGGGAGGAAAGGAAGCTGCAGTTGAACGAGTTGGATGAGATCCGTTTGGAGGCATATCAGAACTCTATGTTCTACAAGGAGAAGACCAAGAGATTCCATGATAGCTCCATTGCTAGAAAGGAGTTTGTTATTGGTCAGCAAGTTTTACTGTATAACTCCAGACTTGGACTCATGGGGGGTAAGTTGAGATCAAAGTGGATTGGTCCTTTTGTTGTCACTAATGTTTATCCTTATGGTGCAGTTGAAATCAAAAGCCAGTCCACAGATAAGAGCTTCAAAGTGAATGGGCATCGTCTTAAGCCATTCCTCAGCAATCCTGCCTTGGTGGATACTGTTGTGGAGGAAACTTCCCTGCTTGACCCCACTGTTATTTCACCATGATTCAGGGAGTTTTCTTTCCTTTTCTTTCTCCTTCTTCTTTACTTTTATTGCACTTGTCCAGGTCTGTCCGTCTGTTGTTGTTTCCGTTTGTTTGTTTCATTTTTGTTAATTAGTGTTAGTTAGTGTGTTATGTTTTTGCTTTCTGTTTGGAACACTCATTTCACTCTTGGAGGATGAGTTGTTGGTTATTCTGTGAACTGTTATCCTTGCTTTGTCTTTGCATGTCAACTTGCTTTTGGAATTAGTTTACCCTGTGTAAGAATTTGAGCCACTCTCTGTTCTTTGATTGTGTGATATATGCCTCTTGAATGCTTGCACAGTGGCCTTGGCTTGACTCTTTCTGAATGCCTTTCTGATTCACATGCATGTTGGGATATGATTTAGGCAATTTTGTTCTGTGAGCCTACAACCAGATGAGCCTACCTTGAACTGTTTCCGTTGATACCCCTTTTTGAGCCTGCATACCCTTTCATTGTTTTACAGCTCATTACAAGCCCTTAGCCTGAAAAACCATGATTATTCCTACCTTAGGAAATTTTGGAGCTTTGGAATTGTTTTGGGAATGGGTGCTCAATTAAGTGTGGTCGCGCACAACAAGTGTGGTTGTGCGCGCACTTGTTGTTGGTTCTTGGAATTGCTCATTTGTACACCAAAGTGGGATTTCAAAATTGTTGTTTCTCTGCATGTTCTCTGTATAGAAAAAAGAAGAAAGAAAAAGAAAAGAAAAGAGAATAAAGAAAAGAAATAAAAAGGAGTTTGGATTTGAGCATTGTGTGAGAACCGAAGTTGGAAGTGTTGGTGTTTGGGATTACTTTCATGATTGATTGAGACTTATTACCCACTGCTCCTCTATTTCCTTGGTTGCTTAGCTACTTATCCATATGTTCCACACCTTGTCCTCAGCCCCATTACAACCTTGAAAAGTCCTTCTGATCTTGACCTGCATGTGTTTCTGGTTTGGTTGTTCGTTCTAGAGGCTTGCCAAGTCTGTTTGATGTTTGTTTTTCAAGGGTGCTTTGAGAGTAAACAGTAGCCTAGAGATTTGAGTGATACAGTGCATATTTCGTGAGGTTATGTTGCTTTCAATTCTCTCCTTAAGCTGAACTGAGTACTTGACATGTTTTGAACTGCTTGGATGATGTTCACGGATACCTTGCAACTTTGAATCCTTCTGTGTTAGATGTGTTTCCATTTGTCTGTGTCGAGTCCGTTTGTCATGTGTCTGTTTGTCTTGTGTCTTTTTGTCTCCCTTGTTATGTTTGTGATGTCCTTGCTTTGCTTTACTCTTTAATTTTGCCCAGGAGTGCAAAAGGGTAAGTGTGGTCGATTTTGATGAGTCATTATTTTCTTCTATTCCACTAGCCTTTGTGCACCCATTAGACAGTTGATTAGTGCTTAATTGTTCATCATTAGAGTGTTTTTCATCTGTTGGGCTTTATTGGGCCATTGTTCCGAATTTGGACTAATTTCACATTATTTGGCCTAATTTTTGTTTTTAATTATTTTTAGGTATTTGGGTGACGCAATTTTGGAGCTTGGACATTAATATTTAGTTGAAGAAACTTTCCACATCATTGCCACATCATTTCCATGTCATTTCCACGTCAGCAAAGTCAATGGGTCAACATTTGAGGCCCATAGTGGCATTTTTGTAATTCTGCGGCTTATAATGGCAGTTTTGTAATTCTGAGTGGCATGGGTGATATGACCACGAATTAGGTCTGCATGAGAAGAAGGCAGCCGCTCATTCATCTTCAACCTCTCTTCAAAATCTCCATTTTCGTTCTCCAAGCTTCCATGGACGTCCCCCTTGCGGTTTTTCACGTTTTTGGCTCATTTTTACCGTTTTTATGCATATTTGACAGCACCCATTGAGGGTTTTACGTTTGGAATTCGTTTTCTTGGTTGGGCAGTTCGGTTTGTGGATTTTATTGACTTGGAACAATATCCATTCATGGGGTTTTCGCATTTATATATGATAACACTGTTTTGCATTCCATTTAAGCTTTGAAATCTCAATTTTTGCTCTTAAATTGCGTTTTCAGATTTGAAGGGTTCTTGGTTCTTGGTTCTTGGTTCTGATTTTTGTGATTTCAGTTTTGAAGTGTTTAATTACTCATTTCCATGTCTAGCTAAATTCGTGTATTGACTCCTTGATGAAAAATGCAATGAAGCTTTGAGGTTGTGCTTGTTTTGTGAAATCTGCCATGTTTTTGTTCTGAATTCGTGGAATGCATGTGGTGAATCTGTCAATGCTTAATTTACAGAGTAATTGCATGTGTTTTGTTTAAGATACGTTCATGCTTAATGTATGTAGCTTGGCTGTCACGAATTTAAGGATGTGTGCATTGCTTAATTGCATAATGAAGCTAGATTGTAATTTTCGCTTAGTGAATTATTATCTAGTGGATTGAGACAAGGCAGGGTTGGTGTTAATTTGGTGGCCTATGATAAGTGAAATTGCGTTTGAATCAGGGATGTCAATACGGTTTTAGTCACTGTAGCATTTAAATTAATCTATTGATTAGCATTCTGAATTTGTCTGCCAACCCCCCTCCCTCATGTGTTTTATTGTTGTGTTCATCTGGAAAATTGGCTTTGAATGAAAATATTGGTCGTTGGGAGACGACTTGGTTCACTTTCATGTACTGCATTTAATATGTTTTAATTTGGTGGGGTACGGCCTCTATCAGCAACCCACCGTCGACGAGAACGCAACTTCAAGAAAGGGTTCAGTCTTCTTCATCGTGATTTGGCCGTGCTCAATGAAGAAGAAGGGTTTGAAATCCAAGCGAGAGACGAAAGGTTAAAGAAATTGGGGATTTAGGGTTCTTTGAAACCCTTGAGAATCAGATTTGGGGATTATCTTGATTAGGGCTGCCAACGTTTGGTGACTTCAAATTCGAAATAGACAACCTAAAAAATACGTTGTTTTTTGGTTGATTCTAAACAAAGCATTCATTCATCTACGATCACAGAACCAATGCAGTCTCTCAAGTCACACCATGCTGTTTCATCTTCTCTTTTCAATCAATTCTCTTATCAGTCTATGACATTCTTCCTCTCTTTCTCAACCAAAAGCCGTTGCCTACACTTCAACAAAACCACTTCAATAATTGATTACCTGAATTCCGACTTGCAGTGCTCCAGAACCCAATCCCTTTATGTCTCCAAACGTGTTTCAGGGTGCTGATTCCGTCAAAACCCCTTATCAGTGCTCACTTTCTTCAAATTAATAGGCTTTTCCCAAAGCCAGATTCTCTCCCTGATTCGTCAAAGACCCCAGATACTGTTTACAAACGTTGAGAAAATCTTGAGACCCAAAATTCAGCTATTTCAGATGTCTGGATTCCAGGGTTACGAGTTATGCAGCTTCATTTCAAAGAATCCCTCCATTTTGACTCATAGCTTGAAGAAAACATTGGTCCCCTCAGTTGAAGCTATTAGGAAAATTGTCTACGACCAGAAAGATTTTATTCTTGTCTTGCACAGATGTGGCTGGATACCCCCAAAGTACAAAAGAATTATGGAGAATGTCGTCTTCTTGGAGAGTTGTGGCATTCTTGGGACTCATCTTTCATTGCTACTCAAACTTCATCCAAGGCTTTTCGTTGCACAGCGGTCTACTATTGAAAACAATGTTTCTCGAGCTGTAGACTTGGGTTTCCGTGAAAATTCAAGAATGTTTGTCCATGCAATTCATACATTAAGTTGTTTGAGCGATAAAACATTTGAGAGAAAGTTGAAACTAATTAATTGTTTTGGTTTTTCGAAGGATGAGGGCCTGCAAATGTTCAAGAGAACCCCGACTTTGTTTAGAACATTAGAGAAGAAGTTGAAAGTTGGAATGAAATTCTTCTTGCATACAGTTAAGCTGCCCAAGTCAGTCCTTATTCACCAGCCTAAGATTTTAATGTACAGCATGGAGGATCGCGTGCTTCCTCGATATAAAGTCTTCCAACTGTTGAAATCAAAAAATCTCTGCAAGAAAGTCCCCAGTTATATTCATGTGTTGTGCTTGTCTGAGGAGATGTTCTTGGACAAGTATATATCACAGTTCAGAGAAAATGCAGAGGAGTTATTAGTAGCATACAAGGGTCATTATCTGGAGGCATAACCATACCTTCAATTCTGTTTTTTCACTCTTCCACAGGGTTCTAATACTGAAATTATTTAGATAGTGTTGTGCATAACCATGGAATGTCTCATTGTAGTAATGAAGATGGCTCGTTTATTGTATCTGTTTATTGATTATGCATCTTTCTTTCCCATGGTAATTTGGTGGTCATAAGAACCTTGGAAGATCCACACGAAAATAAGCAATCCACTTTGACTGCTCCTTTAAAGAGGTATGCAGAGTATACTTTTCTTGATCTTGTTGACTTGTTCCCCAGCTGGGATATGCTCCAATGTTGAATTGTAAAATTAGCCTGTATTCATCTTCCAGCACCCTTGTTTAGCTTTTAAATCGCTGAGCATTAATTAGACTGTTTCTATGTTGTGAATTATGTAAGTTAATTTGATTAGTCAAATTTGTATGTGCCTCAGTAGGATTGATATCGAGTTTCCTTTTACTCCCTTCCACCTTCTACTATTAAGAGAGAAAAAATCAAGAAGAACGTGGGTTGCATTAGTAAATCTTAGGTGGTACTTGAAAGTTGAAACCATTGAGACATTATTATGCTGCTTTATTGTCAACGTTTAAGACTGCTTTTTTTTAATGGCTTTTCAATGAGGGACTAAAGGTATGCATCACTGCTTTCACTTGTTTATCACTGGAATATATTTGGTAGTATTTGAACTAAGCTAAAAAATGCCAAAATATAATCCCTTCAACTGCAGCTGCAACAAATCTTCTTACAATCTCTTTCCCTTACAAGATGGACCATTCTTTGCTGTGACAGTTTCATCTTGTCACCTTGCAGTGGCCCTCCAGCCCCGTCTTATGATTTCCTGACTCAACAGCTAAACCTGAAAACAATCAAAGAAGAGTTCATATTTTGTATATTAATTCTGATGCATTATCTTTGAAGGTCCGTCTCATGATATTTTGTATCACTCTTCTGCAGGGTTGTTATATTATAATAGATAAATATTACAAGAGACAACATATGTGTATAAGGACACACATTAAAAGAAATAATTATCTATTTATTTTAAAAATCAAATAATTTTAAAAATCAAATAATTTTAAAAATAATCTTTAGAAATACATACCGTGGGTTAAATCGATTCAATATAGAATTCGAGCATTTTAGAGATTTGTATGAAGATTTTAAATTTAAAAAACTAATAATACTATTTAAGAACTAAAATAATAATTTATTAGATATTAAAGGTTAGAGTTGAAATATATTTTTATTTTTACGGTAAATCAGTTTAATAATAAATCAAATGAATAAAATAATTATTCAGAGAAGTAATACTTTAAACATAATATATTCTTTAATAATTTATTAAATGACCAACTAATTATAAATTCTAAAATTATAAATTTAATATAATAATAAAACAAAAAAAAAATATTACTTCTCTAAATATAGGGAGCCCATTAACTATAATACAGTAACATTCGCAAGAAATTTTTTTTCTTCTAGTCTCTAAAATACGCCATTTCAAAGTATAGTTTATTGTTAACTCTACTTGGTTACATAGTGAACTAATTTTCAAGTCTTTTATTAATGGTGGTAAATTCAAAACCCCATTACCATTATGAAAAAGCAGATAAGTTCTTGCATGTGATTGTTAGGTGTAATAAAGTAGTTTCGAACCTTAGTGTAGTCAAAGTTCTCTCTAATAACAACCGTCCCACCTTAAAAAAACACTTACGGGAATCATAAAAGCTGGTCCAGTATTTTGAATTTGAGTCAAAATAACTGGTTCTAGAAGTGTCAAGTTTGGTACATAATGGTTTGTTTTCTAAAAGATGGTGGTAGTGACATAAATCAACGGTGGAACCGGGAAGAGTAAATGGTATAAGAAAGAAGAAATCTTTGGCGTGAGTTGAAAATTAGAACTTTGTTTCTTTCGAGCTGCATGACTTGGACTCGCTTTCCCCCCCTCTCTTTCTGTCTTTTGTGAAAGAACATGACAACGTTAAACTATCTATTAACTGAGATAAATGTGGAAGCAATACTCAACCAGCAACGTTAGATTGAGATAAATTTAACTACGGTTGATACACTACACCATGAACATGCAAAAATAAAATTCCAGAAACATATTCGTTTTAATGTTTGGTATGGTAGGAGCCACTTACATTCTGGCTCTCTGATCGTAATTTAAAATTCAACAAGTGCGATGAGTTGTTTAATTTCCACATAAAGACACACGAATAATAATTACCCATAACCACATAAGCATCTTATATATATGGGAATGACGTGATTCTTGCAAGCTGCAACTGAAACTTTTGTTTATTTCGCCAATTCTGAAGAAGGGTCCTCTTGGAATCTGATACCATCTAGCTGCTCCATGGAAAACTCTCATGTTTGTGAGGGTGGGAGAGGAAGATACTGATTTTTGATGAAAGAGATAAATGTTTATGTTTATTTTTTTTGCTTTTTATTATGATAATAACAGATAATTAAAACAGCAGTATACAATACTAACCATAGAATTATCAAGTACTTAAAGAAAATCTCTTCCTTTTATTTTATTTCCTTGAGAAGATTAGGACTAAGCCGTCAACTTTGGCCATGGTTCAATGTTACTGTATATACATCAGTACTTCGTTGTTTTGGAGTTTGACACCATTATATTCCGTGGAAAATTAGAAAAAGCTCTTCTTAATCGCTGTTCAGAATCTTAACTGGATAGCTCCTACGAAAAACAATTAGTCCTCATACACATACCTATTCAAAACATGTCACTATTTCTTTCTTATTTTAGTTCATAATCTTCCATTTACACCCTCATAACACACTATAAAACAAGTTACACCAACTCAACTTATAATCATTTGAGCTTAACCAAGTTTGTCGAGAAACCATATACCTTGCATCGAACACTTTTCAAACCAACCTGCACCATGGAACAGGAACTCATCAAGTTCAAAGGTTCATGGAAAGGCAACAAGAGTTGTTTCAAGTGAAGCTGGATATGATCCAAGGATGAGGTGGCGTGCTGCTAATCCAGCAGTAGAGACCACACGCGCTTGGAAGGGACAACATGGTCGTGCGGCGAACTCAGATAACACCTCACTTGATAACGATGAAACTTTCAACAGTTTCATTCGACGTGCCAAGGGTAAACTTAGAAACGTGTCCCACATCGGTCGGGAGCAGAGCAACGTTACACCTGTACCACTACGAGATGATGACGAGGCTAATGCTAGGGATAACCTAAACGACCAGTTTTCAAATTTTATCAAGAGTTCAAAGAAGAAGTTGAGAAGTACATCAAGCATGAGGAAGCATGGTTCCTTCAACAGACGGTGACCATTGATAAACCAGGGAACCTCAAAGAGAGTGATTTGACATGTGGGTCCATCCAATATTCTGTTATATATACTGCATGAAAATAAGATCCTAAGCCATGCAAGCATTATTATACTTTACATTTTTTTCTATTTCAAGCACAGTAAATGTGAAATGTTTATTTGGGGGGAATAATTTCGACTGGTTTATTGTTTGTTTGTAAGAAATTAATATACATTGATGTTTTGTCTTTAATGAAAGGTTTCTGATTAATCTGTAGTGTTTTTATTGAAAGAATAATTAATATCAGTTTATTAACAGGAAGGATCAGAGGGCAGCTATATATAGGAAATGACTCAATGAACATACATACCTGCATTAGACCCAACACCTCTACTTCTTCACCGACTTTAATGACGCCTTGTTCAACACGGCCAGTGGCAACTGTTCCACGTCCCTTCATCACAAATGAAAAATATAAAGCAGCTGAAATGATGGAAACCATTGCCCCCATATTTATTTATGTCCATACAATCCAATATATGTAATGAAACAAATGCAGATTTTGAGAGAACTAAGTGTTGAAAATAGAAATTTTGATATTCTCTTTAAGGGAAAAAAAAACAATTATATGAGACAACAGTTTTTAAAGCACTATGTTAAGATTTAAATTACCACTGCGTCATATCATTACAAAGAGCAAGGTCGTAACAAATGCTACCTCCTTTCCTTTTTTATTCTTCAAAAACCCTAGACCGAATTAAGAATTTGAAATTTAAGATTTTGAAATTTTATCCTTCACCTAACTAGAGATTTAGAAGAACAAGAAAGAATTTGTTAAAGTGACCACAGTTACAAAGATGACCGGTATTATAAACATCTATTCCACATATGCTCCAGTGTTCATAATCCCATCTGCTTATGATGTTAAGCACATCAATAATTGTTGTAGTTTGAGTGAACTGAAGGAGCATATAAGGAATTTAAAGCAATTTTAACGTAAACAGAATAGTAATAAATAGTACTTCTTAAACAGTGTCGTTACCTAAACGGTGTTTATACTGGAGCAGATGGAAAGTGATAGAACATGATAAAAACACAAGACTTACATTACAAATTGTAACAATTTTATAACTGAGGCCATCTTTACTTGAATGAATCTGCTTTCTTCAAAAATTAACCCAAAAAATAAAGTTCAGGTCCTTTTACCTGAATTGAGAACACATCTTCAATTGGCATTAGGAAGGGCTTGTCAAGTTGGCGAACAGGGTCAGGAATGTATGCATCTACAACATCCATTAATTTTAGAATGGCCTATCTTCCAATCCCGTCATTTGTACCCTGTAAAGCAGACAACGCTGAACCTCTAATGCTCGGGATTTCATCCCCAGGGAACTTGTAGAAGCTCAGTAGCTCTGCAAAAAACATTATCATAAAAACACATTTTAGCAAACACAAAGATTACAGAAACTTAAGCAGGTTTATTCATTTTCTGAGCATGGACAAGAGAAGAGAAGCCTTAGAGAAACACCCTACCACGTAACTCCATTTCTACAAGCTCTAACAACTCTGGATCATCAACAGCATCAACTTTATTTAGAAAGCAAACAAGAGATGGCACACCAACATGCATAATACATTTAAAGATAAAATATGTCAATCTAGAAGTAAGGAGAAAGGTGTAGACGTTCTAGGTATATATATACAAACCACATCAGTAGAATACCTACTTGGCGAGCAAGAAGAATGTGCTCCTTGGTTTGAGGCATTGGTTCATCAGGTGCAGATACAACAAGTATACCACCATCCATCTGGGCAGCTCCCGTAATCATATTCTGAAAAAAAAAAACAGACAATTATAAAGCATACAGTGAAAAAGAATTAATTTCTTATTTAAACTAAATAAAACCATTAGATAAACCATCTAGTAAGTACATCAAGGCAAGCTGGAATGCTAAACCCACCAGCATTCATGGAAAATAGGAATCTGACAAATGCAGCTGTTGCCAATATACAGTGTAATCAATACCTATAAAATATATTTTGTTACAAACTAATCTACTTCCAAATTCCTAGCATAAATTTTCCATCTCATTTTGAAAAGAAGGTCAGGCTACACAAGCACCAAAATATGCTAAATTCCACAATTAACTATTATACAAGGTAAAATTGCTTAAATTTGTTCGCCACAACTTAGCCACCCAGCTTCCGTTAGGCAATTGATAACTCCAATAAAAAAAAAACATTCTTAGAGAAACTAAACCAAATTCGAAAGCTTACTTTAACATAATCCGCGTGTCCAGGGCAGTCCACATGCGCATAACGTCGTTTTGCAGTCTCATACTCCACATGAGCCTGAAAACCGAAATATAGAGCAAGCATACATATCAACAGAAAACAACACAATCGATTGCAAGACCAAAAGAGTGCGATTCCATACCGTTGCAATGGTGATTCCTCTCTTCTTCTCTTCAGGAGCCTTGTCAATTTCATCAAAGGCCACAGCCTTAGCCTTCCCTTCATCCGCAAGCACCTGATCAAACCTAATTGAGTAATAAACACCAAAACATCCACCTCAACACACATTTAAACAAAGAGTGAATCAAGACCTTGGTGATTGCCGCAGTTAGCGTGGTCTTCCCATGATCCACGTGTCCAATAGTTCCGACATTAACGTGAGGCTTCCTGCAAAGTCAAACAATAAAATGAACAAAACAAGTAAAAGACATACTAATAACGATTAATGTTACTTGTATATTTTAAATTTTGCGACGAAAAAGAGAAAGCGAGAGTGTTACGTTCTGGTGAAAGTTGCCATGGATCTCCACCATGGATTGGAATTGAAAGAATATAAGGCGGTGGAGGTGGAGTCACTGGGAGTAGAGAGAGGAGAACGAGATACGGAAGAGTGGATTTGAGAGGCTAAGGGGAAGAGGCGGCGAGAAGTGGAAGAGGAGTGTCTGAGAAGAAGAATGGCCATTGAAGAAGTGATGAGGAGAATGAAAAGCCCTAACTATGGAGTGCAGAGGCGAGGGTTTTAGGAGAAGGAAGACAAAAGCGAAGAGCAGTGAGTGCGAAGAGCGAGGGTTTTAGAATGGGCGCCCGACACCGACCCGTCATATTCGTGCGGCCCAATTCGAGCACTCTCATAATGTTTCGGAGCACATACATACTTCTTTTTTTTCTGTTACAAATGTTTTTTTCTTCTTGCTCCGACAGAAAATATTTGAAGTGATTTTTATCTTATTGACTTAATTTAAAGTTTTAGATAAATGAATTAATTCGTGTCTGGTTTAACTTATTTAGTTAAATGGTATCTTTTGGTAAAATTTAGGTATATTTTATGAGAAATAATTCTGTTCGAGGTAGAAAAAATTATATATTAGGACAGGGTTATTCTGGTTCAAAAACTGACCATTTTTCTCTTTATTTTATTTTTTTTATGAAAATGCATTAACTTGTGATAAGTATAAATAAAATGAATAAATAAATTAAAAGATAATTTATGTAATATAGGTTTTACTTGTTTGTTTAGTATAGATGCTTTATATTCAACTTTTTTCATTTTGAGTCAACTCTAATTTTCTTTTCTTATTTTTTAAACGAATGTATAGATAGGAGTTTTATACTTTTAGTCGGTATTTCCTCTTTTGAATTTTTAAACGAATGTATATAATTGTTTCTTTGCTTAAAATCATTTGCTTTTGTCGATGAAATCATATAAAATAGTTACGTATTGTTGCTCTTTTGTAAGCAATAAAATATTTTCGATTTTAATGTTGTGATACTTTTCAATTAAATTTGTTTTTTAAGAAACTTTTAAAGGACAATGTTCTCTTTGCATCTTTTACTCCTTATCAATCTTTATTAGTATACTTTGACTTCAATTGAAGGGAGCCTAATGGTTGATTGGATGATTCAATTTCTATTTTAAACTCTCCTTTGGTTGATGGAAATATCATGGTGAAAGAAAAAAGAAAAATTTAATGATGGGATGTTGCTTGATGATGGACAATCTCTATCTTGTACTTCTAAGATTTAGTTTTAGACATGTTCCTACAAAACTTAAGTGCTCATATTTTTGCACTATTATTTTGGTAGACTTCAAGATTTAATAATTTATAATATTTTTGTTGATGTTAATTTTTATTGTATATTTTCTTATCATACATATTAATATGTATGATACAAAAAATATGTAATAAATATCAATATCAACAAAAATATTATAAGTTATTAAATTACAAATTAAAACTTCATATAATGTATCAACTTATATTGAACTATGGATTATTTATAATATTATATATTAGAAAAAATGGTTAAAATTGAATTCGGATATATATATAATATATATATATATATATATATATATATATATATATATATATATATATATATATATATATATATATTAATAAATAAATAAAGGTTAAAGCTTCTAACCAGAACCTTGATCATGCAAAAAATTGTGTTAGGTGTACAAACATATTTAATATTTATTTTATATAACTTAAATCTATATTTACCTGTATTTTTCTATTATATTTTCTTTTTTCCTTTTAATTTACAAAATTATTATCTCGTTTTAATATGATTTTTATTTTATATGATGGTGAAAATAACTATTCTTGTTTTTGTTTTTTGTGTATAGCTTTTTGTTCTCGATTCATTTGAACATATACTTTGCTGGTTGGATTTGTTATTTTGAGCCAATTTCTCCGAGAAATTGACTTTCATACGAATCTTTGAAAACATGAAACAAATTAAAAGTAGAAAACAATTTATAAAATGTAATAGTTTTTCTTCGTATTGTTAATCACTTTGACTATACATTTAAATTTAGCACAACAGTGAATTGAAATTAATATTATCATTTTTAAAAACACTTTATGAACAATATTGATATAGTACAATTCGGTTAAAATAGTATAGTCCAAATTAAAATTAATATAGTTTGATTCAAAAGTGTAATTAGAAAAAATGTTTGGTTCATAACAGTTGGTTCATATCGTTGTTCGGTTCACTAAATGCAGTTTAGTTTGTTAGAATAAAAGACAATTCAATTCAATTTGTTTGAATAAAATTAACGAAAATTTGTATGAATTAAATATAAAATATGTGACAATAATACTGACTTTGTATGTGGTAATGACACTTGCTTGACATATGACACTGCCATGTGTCATAATGTTGACTTGGATGTGAACAATTTTTTAAAATTTTTTAAAAAATTTTAAAAATAAAAAAAATAACGAAATGACACATGATTGTCGTTGTTCACTTTTGGTTAACAATTTAAATGTCGTCACAAAAAATAATCAAATTGATCATAATTTATACAAATATTTTAACACATAAAAAAAGTCACATCAGATTATAAGAGAAAATTGTCAAAATATCATTGTCCTTCATAAAAATATGACCAAATCGAAGAAAGAGAAACGAAACTTGGGACAAATGATGTCTTTAAGAATAAAAAAAATAATATTCTCTTCCCCCGACCTCTTCACCTTTTATCTACAACTTCCCTCTTTTCTTCAGAATTTGCTCATTCCTCGTGCTCATTGGAAGGTGTTGCGCTTTCCTATCACACAAAGGTGTTGTCTTCTTCCGGTGAAGTGTGGGCTGGCTTACGTTTGTGTGATGTCCGAAATTACCCATATCCTCGATTAATCCGGTTGGGCTGAATCCAGCCAAACCCGAATGTTGCTTAGCTCTAGGTGCAGAGCTGAACTTAGGGTTTTGTTGTTTGTTCCTTGGTCTTCTATCAATCCAACACATTTGATCCTTGCATAAACTTGGAAAGCTTAATAATTTAGGAGACAAACATGCTAGTTTATGAAAGCATAAATACAATGTAGGCATACACAAACTTAAACATAAAACATAAACCACAAAAGTGACTAACTCCTAATAAAGCAAATATTATTAAAAAAGTAAAACACCCATGTCACATCATAAAAATAAATAATTATAAATATATTTAAATAATGGTTTAACACATCTCAAGACATCTAATGCATCATCAATATTCTTTGGACAACAATATAAATCATATTAACTACTAAGAATATTTTGTTGTAACGACTAAACATTGATAATGAAGTATGTCAAACAACAAACCCATCTTATTCATCTTTGAATTGATTTATCATCAACCAAAACAAAACCTTCTAATTATCACATTTTACCATCACATGTATGTAATCTGGCCAAATATTAATTTTCTTTTGGAACAACCAATATTCGCATGATATACATAAACACTGATGTTTAACATTTTTCACTAACTATGATCATTAACTGCAAAAAGTATTAAACTTGAATATTTTGTTAACTTCTTGATTTAATTTACTCACAAAAAATATTAAACTACCAAAACATTGAATATTTTATTTATACTGAAACTAAATATTTATAGGTATTTATTTTAATACAAAAAATTTTATCAGGTTTTTATCTTCTCCCACGCGCATGAACTAACCCCTAAACGGAATCTCTGCCGGCACACTTTAGAGCAAACCACAGCCATTGACGGCCAAAAAAAGGGCCGGGAAAATCAAATTGCCGGTTGCGAAGCCGCCGTCCCGAACCAGATCGCCACCGTCGCGAGCCACCTACGCGAACACAACCAGATCGGTGTTGCGAGCCACCTCCGCTGCGACGAAACCAGAGCCAGCAGATGTCTCGCGAAACCAGGCTGCCACGACGAACCACCACACGTTGACGAAGCCACGCGTTGCAGAACCACTGCGAATCAGATCGACGACGAGGGCACTTTCTGACGTGAAATCCCCATCACTGCGGCGCCGGCTACCACGCAGCCACCTGCGATGAAAAAAGCTGCCCGGAGAAGACGCGAAACCAGACGCGAACACACCTACATTGCGAGAATCCTCCACCTCCGTTCCAAACAGAACCGCAGGCCACCGTGACAGAAATTGATGTCGATTGCGCCAATGTGACAGCCACCACGGTACCTACAAAAAACCAGACTAGACAGACCCCCGCGAAGCAACCCACCGTCGATGAGAACGCAACTTCAAGAAAGGGTTCAGTCTTCTTCATCGAGATTTGGCCGTGCTCAATGAAGAAGAAGGGTTTGAAATCCAAGCGAGAGACGAAAGGTTAAAGAAATTGGGGATTTAGGGTTCTTCGAAACCCTTGAGAATAAGATTTGGGGATTATCTTGATTAGGGCTGCCAACGTTTGGTGACTTCAAATTCGAAATAGACAACCTAAAAAATACGTTGTTTTTTGGTTGATTCTAAACAAAGCATTCATTCATCTACGATCACAGAACTAATGCAGTCTCTCAAGTCACACCATGCTGTTTCATCTTCTCTTTTCAATCAATTCTCTTATCAGTCTATGACATTCTTCCTCTCTTTCTCAACCAAAAGCTGCTGCCTACACTTCAACGAAACCACTTCAATAATTGATTACCTGAATTCCGACTTGCAGTTCTCCAGAACCCAATCCCTTTATGTCTCCAAACGTGTTTCAGGGTGCAGATTCCCTCAAAACCCCTTATCAGTGCTCATTTTCTTCAAACAAATAGGCTTTTCGCAAAGCCAGATTCTCTTCCTGATTCGTCAAAAGACCCCAGATACTGTTTACAAACGTTGAGAAAATCTTGAGATCCAAAATTCAGCTCTTTCAGATGTCTGGATTCCAGGGTTACGAGTGATGCAGCTTCATTTCAAAGAATCCCTCCATTTTGACTCATAGCTTGAAGAAAACATTGGTCCCCTCAATTGAAGCTATTAGGAAAATTGTCTACGACCAGAAAGATTTTATTCTTGTTTTGCACAGATGTGGTTGGATACTCCCAAAGTACAAAAGAATTATGGAGAATGTCATCTTCTTGGAGAGTTGTGGCATTCTTGGGACTCATCTTTCATTGCTACTCAAACTTCATCCAAGGCTTTTCGTTGCACAGCGGTCTACTATTGAAAACAATGTTTCTCGAGCTGTAGACTTGGGTTTCCGTGAAAATTCAAGAATGCTTGTCCATGCAATTCATACATTAAGTTGTTTGAGCGATAAAACATTTGAGAGAAAGTTGAAACTAATTAATTGTTTTGGTTTTTCGAAGGATGAGGGCTTGCAAATGTTCAAGAGAACTCCGACTTTGTTTAGAACATCAGAGAAGAAGTTGAAAGTTGGAATGAAATTCTTCTTGCATACAGTTATGCTGCCCAAGTCAGTCCTTATTCACCAGCCTAAGATTTTAATGTACAACATGGAGGATCGCGTGCTTCCTCGATATAAAGTCTTCCAACTGTTGAAATCAAAAAATCTCTGCAAGAAAGTCCCCAATTATATTCATGTGTTGTGCTTGTCTGAGGAGATGTTCTTGGACAAGTATATATCACAGTTCAGAGAAAATGCAGAGGAGTTATTAGTAGCATACAAGGGTCATTATCTGGAGGCATAACCATACCTTCAATTCTGTTTTTTCACTCTTCCACAGGGTTCTAATACTGAAATTATTTAGATAGTGTTGTGCATAACCATGGAATGTCTCATTGTAGTAATGAAGATGGCTCGTTTATTGTATCTGTTTATTGATTATGCATCTTTCTTTCCCATGGTAATTTGGTGGTCATAAGAACCTTGGAAGATCCACACGAAAATAAGCAATCCACTTTGACTGCTCCTTTAAAGAGGTATGCAGAGTATACTTTTCTTGATCTTGTTGACTTGTTCCCCAACTGGGATATGCTCCAACGTTGAATTGTAAAATTAGCCTGTATTCATCTTCCAGCACCCTTGTTTAGCTTTTAAATCGCTGAGCATTAATTAGACTGTTTCGATGTTGTGAATTATGTAAGTTAATTTGATTAGTCAAATTTGTATGTGCGTAAGTAGGATTGATATCGAGTTTCCTTTTACTCCCTTCCACCTTCTACTATTAAGAGAGAAAAAATCAAGAAGAACGTGGGTTGCATTAGTAAATCTTAGGTGGTACTTGAAAGTTGAAACCATTGAGACATTATTATGCTGCTTTATTGTCAACGTTTAAGAGTGCTTTTTTTTAATGGCTTTTCAATGAGGGACTAAAGGTATGCATCACTACTTTCACTTGTTTATCACTGGAATATATTTGGTAGTATTTGAACTAAGCTAAAAAATGCCAAAATATAATCCCTTCAACTGCAGCTGCAACAAATCTTCTTACAATCTCTTTCCCTTACAAGATGGACCATTCTTTGCTGTGACAGTTTCATCTTGTCACCTTGCAGTGGCCCTCCAGCCCCGTCTTATGATGTCCTGACTCAACAGCTAAACCTGAAAACAATCAAAGAAGAGTTCATATTTTGTATATTAATTCTGATGCATTATCTTTGAAGGTCCGTCTCATGATATTTTGTATCACTCTTCTGCAGGGTTGTTATATTATAATAGATAAATATTAGAATAGACAACATATGTGTATAAGGACACACATTAAAAGAAATAATTATCTATTTATTTTAAAAATCAAATAATTTTAAAAATAATCTTTAGAAATACATATCGTGGGTTAAATCGATTCAATATAGAATTCGAGCATTTTAGAGATTTGTATGAAGATTTTAAATTTAAAAAACTAATAATAGTATTTAAGAACTAAAATAATAATTTATTAGATATTAAAGGTTAGAGTTGAAATATATTTTTATTTTTACGGTAAATCAGTTTAATAATAAATCAAATGAATAAAATAATTATTCAGAGAAGTAATACTTTAAACATAATATATTCTTTAATAATTTATTAAATGACCAACTAATTATAAATTCTAAAATTATAAATTTAATATAATAATAAAACAAAAAAAAAAAATATTACTTCTCTAAATATAGGGAGCCCATTAACTATAATACAGTAACATTCGCAAGAAATTTTTTTTCTTCTAGTCTCTAAAATACGCCATTTCAAAGTATAGTTTATTGTTAACTCTACTTGGTTACATAGTGAACTAATTTTCAAGTCTTTTATTAATGGTGGTAAATTCAAAACCCCATTACCATTATGAAAAAGCAGATAAGTTCTTGCATGTGATTGTTAGGTGTAATAAAGTAGTTTCGAACCTTAGTGTAGTCAAAGTTCTCTCTAATAACAACCGTCCCACCTTAAAAAAACACTTACGAGAATCATAAAAGCTGGTCCAGTATTTTGAATTTGAGTCAAAATAACTGGTTCTAGAAGTGTCAAGTTTGGTACATAATGGTTTGTTTTCTAAAAGATGGTGGTAGTGACATAAATCAGCGGTGGAACCGGGAAGAGTAAATGGTATAAGAAAGAAGAAATCTTTGGCGTGAGTTGAAAATTAGAACTTTGTTTCTTTCGAGCTGCATGACTTGGACTCGCTTTCCCCCCCTCTCTTTCTGTCTTTTGTGAAAGAACATGACAACATTAAACTATCTATTAACTGAGATAAATGTGGAAGCAATACTCAACCAGCAACGTTAGATTGAGATAAATTTAACTACGGTTGATACACTACACCATGAACATGCAAAAATAAAATTCCAGAAGCATATTCGTTTTAATGTTTGGTATGGTAGGAGCCACTTACATTCTGGCTCTCTGATCGTAATTTAAAATTCAACAAGTGCGATGAGTTGTTTAATTTCCACATAAAGACACACGAATAATAATTACCCATAACCCCATAAGCATCTTATATATATGGGAATGACGTGATTCTTGCAAGCTGCAACTGAAACTTTTGTTTATTTCGCCAATTCTGAATAAGGGTCCTCTTGGAATCTGATACCATCTAGCTGCTCCATGGAAAACTCTCATGTTTGTGAGGGTGGGAGAGGAAGATACTGATTTTTGATGAAAGAGATAAATGTTTATGTTTATTTTTTTTGCTTTTTATTATGATAATAAGAGATAATTAAAACAGCAGTATACAATACTAACCATAGAATTATCAAGTACTTAAAGAAAATCTCTTCCTTTTATTTTATTTCCTTGAGAAGATTAGGACTAAGCCGTCAACTTTTGCCATGGTTCAATGTTACTGTATATACATCAGTACTTCGTTGTTTTGGAGTTTGACACCATTATATTCTGTGGAAAATTAGAAAAAGCTCTTCTTAATCGCTGTTCAGAATCTTAACTGGATAGCTCCTACGAAAAACAATTAGTCCTCATACACATACCTATTCAAAACATGTCACTATTTCTTTCTTATTTTAGTTCATAATCTTCCATTTACACCCTCATAACACACTATAAAACAAGTTACACCAACTCAACTTATAATCATTTGAGCTTAACCAAGTTTGTCGAGAAACCATATACCTTGCATCGAACACTTTTCTAACCAACCTGCATCATGGAACAGGAACTCATCATGTTCAAAGGTTCAAACGTTACACCTGTACCACTACGAGATGACGACGAGGCTAATGCTAGGGATAACCTAAACGACCAGTTTTCGAATTTTATCAAGAGTTCGAAGAAGAAGTTGAGAAGTACATCAAGCATGAGGAAGCATGGTTCCTTCAACAGACGGTGACCATTGATAAACCAGGGAACCTCAAAGAGAGTGATTTGACATGTGGGTCCATCCAATATTCTGTTATATATACTGCATGAAAATAAGATCCTAAGCCATGGAAGCATTATTATACTTTACATTTTTTTCTATTTCAAGCACAGTAAATGTGAAATGTTTATTTGGGGGGAATAATTTCGACTGGTTTATTTTTTGTTTGTAAGAAATTAATATACATTGATGTTTTGTCTTTAATGAAAGGTTTCTGATTAATCTGTAGTGTTTTTATTGAAAGAATAATTAATATCAGTTTATTAACAGGAAGGATCAGAGGGCAGCTATATATAGGAAATGACTCAATGAACATACATACCTGCATTAGACCCAACACCTCTACTTCTTCACCGACTTTAATGACGCCTTGTTCAACACGGCCAGTGGCAACTGTTCCACGTCCCTTCATCACAAATGAAAAATATAAAGCAGCTGAAATGATGGAAACCATTGCCCCCATATTTATTTATGTCCATACAATCCAATATATGTAATGAAACAAATGCAGATTTTGAGAGAACTAAGTGTTGAAAATAGAAATTTTGATATTCTCTTTAAGGAAAAAAAAACAATTATATGAGACAACAGTTTTTAAAGCACTATGTTAAGATTTAAATTACCACTGCGTCATATCATTACAAAGAGCAAGGCCGTAACAAATGCTACCTCCTTTCCTTTTTTATTCTTCAAAAACCCTAGACCGAATTAAGAATTTGAAATTTAAGATTTTGAAATTTTATCCTTCACCTAACTAGAGATTTAGAAGAACAAGAAAGAATTTGTTAAAGTGACCACAGTTACAAAGATGACCGGTATTATAAACATCTATTCCACATATGCTCCAGTGTTCATAATCCCATCTGCTTATGATGTTAAGCACATCAATAATTGCTGTAGTTTGAGTGAACTGAAGGAGCATATAAGGAATTTAAAGCAATTTTAACGTAAACAGAATAGTAATAAATAGTACTTCTTAAACAGTGTCGTTACCTAAACGGTGTTTATACTGGAGCAGATGGAAAGTGATAGAACATGATAAAAACACAAGACTTACATTACAAATTGTAACAATTTTATAACTGAGGCCATCTTTACTTCAATGAATATGCTTTCTTCAAAAATTAACCCAAAAAATAAAGTTCAGGTCCTTTTACCTGAATTGAGAACACATCTTCAATTGGCATTAGGAAGGGCTTGTCAAGTTGGCGAACAGGGTCAGGAATGTATGCATCTACAACATCCATTAATTTTAGAATGGCCTGTCTTCCAATCTCGTCAATTGTACCCTGTAAAGCAGACAACGCTGAACCTCTAATGATCGGGATTTCATCCCCAGGGAACTTGTAGAAGCTCAGTAGCTCTGCAAAAAACATTATCATAAAAACACATTTTAGCAAACACAAAGATTACAGAAACTTAAGCAGGTTTATTCATTTTCTGAGCATGGACAAGAGAAGAGAAGCCTTAGAGAAACACCCTACCACGTAACTCCATTTCTACAAGCTCTAACAACTCTGGATCATCAATAGCCTCAACTTTATTTAGAAAGCAAACAAGAGATGGCACACCAACCTGCATAATACATTTAAAGATAAAATATGTCAATCTAGAAGTAAGGAGAAAGGTGTAGACGTTCTAGGTATATATATACAAACCACATCAGTAGAATACCTACTTGGCGAGCAAGAAGAATGTGCTCCTTGGTTTGAGGCATTGGTCCATCAGGTGCAGATACAACAAGTATACCACCATCCATCTGGGCAGCTCCCGTAATCATATTCTGAAAAAAAAAACAGACAATTATAAAGCATACAGTGAACAAGAATTAATTTGTTATTTAAACTAAATAAAACCATTAGATAAACCATCTAGTAAGTACATCAAGGCAAGCTGGAATGCTAAACCCACCAGCATTCATGGAAAATAGGAATCTGACAAATGCAGCTGTTGCCAATATACAGTGTAATCAATACCTATAAAATATATTTTGTTACAAACTAATCTACTTCCAAATTCCTAGCATAAATTTTCCATCTCATTTGGAAAAGAAGGTCAGGCTACACAAGCACCAAAATATGCTAAATTCCACAATTAACTATTATACAAGGTAAAATTGCTTAAATTTGTTCGCCAAAACTTAGCCACCCAGCTTCCGTTAGGCAATTGATAACTCCAATAAAAAAAACATTCTTAGAGAAACTAAACCAAATTCGAAAGCTTACTTTAACATAATCCGCGTGTCCAGGGCAGTCCACATGCGCATAATGTCGTTTTGCAGTCTCATACTCCACATGAGCCTGAAAACCGAAATATAGAGCAAGCATACATATCAACAGAAAACAACACAATTGATTGCAAGACCAAAAGAGTGCGATTCCATACCGTTGCAATGGTGATTCCTCTCTTCTTCTCTTCAGGAGCCTTGTCAATTTCATCAAAGGCCACAACCTTAGCCTTCCCTTCATCTGCAAGCACCTGATCAAACCTAATTGAGTAATAAACACCAAAACATCCACCTCAACACACATTTAAACAAAGAGTGAATCAAGACCTTGGTGATTGTCGCAGTTAGCGCGGTCTTCCCATGATCCACGTGTCCAATAGTTCCGACATTAACGTGAGGGTTCCTGCAAAGTCAAACACTAAGATGAACAAAACAAGTAAAAGACATACTAATAACGATTACTGTTACTTGTATATTTTAAATTTTGCGACGAAAAAGAGAAAGCGAGAGTGTTACGTTCTGGTGAAAGTTGCCATGGATCTCCACCATGGATTGGAATTGAAAGAATAGAAGGAGGTGGAGGTGGAGTCATTGGGAGTAGAGAGAGGAGAACGAGATACGGAAGAGTGGATTTGAGAGGCTAAGGGGAAGAGGCGGCGAGAAGTGGAAGAGGAGTGTCTGAGAAGAAGAGTGGCCATGAAGAAGTGATGAGGAGAATGAAAATCCCTAACTATGGAGTACAGAGGCGAGGGTTTTAGGAGAAGGAAGACAAAAGCGAAGAGCAGTGAGTGCGAAGAGCGAGGGTTTTAGAATGGGCGCCCGACACCGACCCGTCATATTCGTGCGGCCCAATTCGAGCACTCTCATAATGTTTCGGAGCACATACATACTTCTTTTTTTCTGTTACAAATGTTTTCTTCTTCTTGCTCCGACAGAAAATATTTGATGTGATTTTTATCTTATTGACTTAATTTAATGTTTTAGATAAATGTATTAATTCGTGTCTGGTTTAACTTATTTAGTTAAATGGTATCTTTTGGTAAATTTTAGGTATACTTTATGAGAAATAATTCTGTTCGAGGTAGAAAAAATTATATATTAGGACAGGGTTATTCTGGTTCAAAAACTGACCATTTTTCTCTTTATTTTATTTTTTTTATGA
Organism: Vigna unguiculata; assembly: GCF_037176805.1. Classification (NCBI taxonomy): domain Eukaryota; kingdom Viridiplantae; phylum Streptophyta; class Magnoliopsida; order Fabales; family Fabaceae; genus Vigna; species Vigna unguiculata. The sequence goes on along the minus strand of NC_140792.1, from coordinate 35,696,407 downwards.
AAATGCATTAACCTGTGATAAGTATAAATAAAATGAATAAATAAATTAAAAGATAATTTATGTAATTAAGCACTGTTATTTATATTCAATGTAATATAGGTTTTACTTATTTGTTTAGTATAGATGCTTTATATTCAACTTTTTTCATTTTGAGTCAACTCTAATTTTCTTTTCTTATTTTTTAAACGAATGTATAGATAGGAGTTTTATACTTTTAGTCGGTATTTCCTCTTTTGAATTTTTAAACGAATGTATATAATTGTTTCTTTGCTTAAAATCATTTGCTTTTGTCAATGAAATCATATAAAATAGTTACGTATTGTTGCTCTTTTGTAAGCAATAAAATATTTTCGATTTTAATGTTGTGATACTTTTCAATTAAATTTGTTTTTTAAGAAACTTTTAAAGGACAATGTTCTCTTTGCATCTTTTACTCCTTATCAATCTTTATTAGTATACTTTGACTTCAATTGAAGGGAGCCTAATGGTTGATTGGATGATTCAATTTCTATTTTAAACTCTCCATTGGTTGATGGAAATATCATGGTGAAAGAAAAAAGAAAAATTTAATGATGGGAAGTTGCTTGATGATGGACAATCTCTATCTTGTACTTCTAAGATTTAGTTTTAGACATGTTCCTACAAAACTTAAGTGCTCATATTTTTGCACTATTATTTTGGTAGACTTCAAGATTTAATAATTTATAATATTTTTGTTGATGTTAATTTTTATTGTATATTTTCTTATCATACATATTAATATGTATGATACAAAAAATATGTAATAAATATCAATATCAACAAAAATATTATAAGTTATTAAATTACAAATTAAAACTTGATATAATGTATCAACTTATATTGAACTATGGATTATTTATAATATTATATATTAGAAAAAATGGTTAAAATTGAATTCGGATATATATATATATATATATATATATATATATATATATATATTAATAAATAAATAAAGGTTAAAGCTTCTAACTAGAACCTTGATCATGGAAAAAATTGTGTTAGGTGTGCAAACATATTTAATATTTATTTTATATAACTTAAATCTATATTTACCTGTATTTTTCTATTATATTTTCTTTTTTCCTTTTAATTTACAAAATTATTATCTCGTTTTAATATGATTTTTATTTTATATGATGGTGAAAATAACTATTCTTGTTTTTGTTTTTTGTGTATAGCTTTTTGTTCTCGATTCATTTGAACATATACTTTGCTGGTTGGATTTGTTATTTTGAGCCAATTCCTTCGAGAAATTGACTTTCATACGAATCTTTGAAAACATGAAACAAATTAAAAGTAGAAAACAATTTATAAAATGTAATAGTTTTGCTTCGTATTGTTAATCAGTTTGACTATACATTTAAATTTAGCACGACAGTGAATTGAAATTAATATTATCATTTTTAAAAACACTTTATGAACAATATTGATATAGTACAATTCGGTTAAAATAGTATAGTCCAAATTAAAATTAATATAGTTTGATTCAAAAGTGTAATTAGAAAAAATGTTTGGTTCATAACAGTTGGTTCATATCGTTGTTCGGTTCACTAAATTCAGTTTAGTTTGTTAGAATAAAAGACAATTCAATTCAATTTGTTTGAATAAAATTAACAAAAATTTGTATGAATTAAATATAAAATATGTGACAATAATACTGACTTTGTATGTGGTAATGACACTTGCTTGACATATGACACTGCCATGTGTCATAATGTTGACTTGGATGTGAACAATTTTTTAAAATTTTTTAAAAAATTTAAAAAATAAAAAAAATCACGAAATGACACATGATTGTCGTTGTTCACTTTTGGTTAACAATTTAAATGTCGTCACAAAAAATAATCAAATTGATCATAATTTATACAAATTAATATTTTTTTAACTTAAAAAAATAAAATGATATTTTAACACATAAAAAACGTCACATCAGATTATAAGAGAAAATTGTCAAAATATCATTGTCCTTCATAAAAATATGACCAAATCGAAGAAAGAGAAACGAAACATGGGACAAATGATGTCTTTAAGAATAAAAAAAATAATATTCTCTTCCCCCGACCTCTTCACCTTTTATCTATAACTTCCCTCTTTTCTTCAGAATTTGCTCATTCCTCGTGCTCATTGGAAGGTGTTGCGCTTTCCTATCACACAAAGGTGTTGTCTTCTTCCGATGAAGTGTGGGCTGGCTTACGTTTGTGTGATGTCCGAAATTACCCATATCCTCGATTAATCCGGTTGGGCTGAATCCAGCCAAACCCGAATGTTGCTTAGCTCTAGGTGCAGAGCTGAACTTAGGGTTTTGTTGTTTGTTCCTTGGTCTTCTATCAATCCAACACATTTGATCCTTGCATAAACTTGGAAAGCTTAATAATTTAGGAGACAAACATGCTAGTTTATGAAAGCATAAATACAATGTAGGCATACACAAACTTAAACATAAAACATAAACCACAAAAGTGACTAACTCCTAATAAAGCAAATATTATTAAAAAAGTAAAACACCCATGTCACATCATAAAAAGAAATAATTATAAATATATTTAAATAATGGTTTAACACATCTCAAGACATCTAATGCATCACTGTGAATCAGATCGACGACGAGGGCACTTTCTGACGCGAAATCCCCATCACTGCGGCGCCGGCCACCACGCAGCCACCTGCGACGAAAAAAGCTGCCCGGAGAAGACGCGAAACCAGACGCGAACACACCTACATTGCGAGAATCCTCCACCTCCGTTCCAAACAGAACCACAGGCCACTGTGACAAAAATCGATGTCGATTGCGCCAATGCGACAGCCACCACGGTACCTGCAAAAAACCAAACCAGACAGACCCCCGCGAAGCAACCCACCGTCGACGAGAACGCAACTTCAAGAAAGGGTTCAGTCTTCTTCATCGTGATTTGGCCGTGCTCAATGAAGAAGAAGGGTTTGAAATCCAAGCGCGAGACGAAAGGTTAAAGAAATTGGGGATTTAGGGTTCTTCGAAACCCTTGAGAATCAGATTTGGGGATTATCTTGATTAGGGCTGCCAACGTTTGGTGACTTCAAATTCGAAATAGACAACCTAAAAAATACGTTGTTTTTTGGTTGATTCTAAACAAAGCATTCATTCATCTACGATCTACGATCACAGAACTAATGCAGTCTCTCAAGTCACACCATGTTGTTTCATCTTCTCTTTTCAATCAATTCTCTTATCAGTCTATGACATTCTTCCTCTCTTTCTCAACCAAAAGCCGTTGCCTACACTTCAACGAAACCATTTCATTAATTGATTACCTGAATTCCGACTTGCAGTTCTCCAGAACCCAATCCCTTTATGTCTCCAAACGTGTTTCAGGGTGCAGATTCCCTCAAAACCCCTTATCAGTGCTCACTTTCTTCAAACAAATAGGCTTTTCCCAAAGCCAGATTCTCTCCCTGATTCGTCAAATACCCCAGATACTGTTTACAAACGTTGAGAAAATCTTGAGACCCAAAATTCAGCTCTTTCAGATGTCTGGATTCCAGGGTTACGAGTTATGCAGCTTCATTTCAAAGAATCCCTCCATTTTGACTCATAGCTTGAAGAAAACATTGGTCCCCTCAGTTGAAGCTATTAGGAAAATTGTCTACGACCAGAAAGATTTTATTCTTGTTTTGCACAGATGTGGCTGGATACTCCCAAAGTACAAAAGAATTATGGAGAATGTCGTCTTCTTGGAGAGTTGTGGCATTCTTGGGACTCATCTTTCATTGCTACTCAAACTTCATCCAAGGCTTTTCGTTGCACAGCGGTCTACTATTGAAAACAATGTTTCTCGAGCTGTAGACTTGGGTTTCCGTGAAAATTCAAGAATGCTTGTCCATGCAATTTATACATTAAGTTGTTTGAGCGATAAAACATTTGAGAGAAAGTTGGAACTTTTTTTTGGTTTTTCGAAGGATGAGGGCCTGCAAATGTTCAAGAGAACTCCGACTTTGTTTAGAACATCAGAGAAGAAGTTGAAAGTTGGAATGAAATTCTTCTTGCATACAGTTATGCTGCCCAAGTCAGTCCTTATTCACCAGCCTAGGATTTTAATGTACAGCATGGAGGATCGCGTGCTTCCTCGATATAAAGTCTTCCAACTGTTGAAATCAAAAAATCTCTGCAAGAAAGTCCCCAGTTATATTCATGTGTTGTGCTTGTCTGAGGAGATGTTCTTGGACAAGTATATATCACAGTTCAGAGAAAATGCAGAGGAGTTATTAGTAGCATACAAGGGTCATTATCTGGAGGCATAACCATACCTTCAATTCTGTTTTTTCACTCTTCCACAGGGTTCTAATACTGAAATTATTTAGATAGTGTTGTGCATAACCATGGAATGTCTCATTGTAGTAATGAAGATGGCTCGTTTATTTTATCTGTTTATTGATTATGCATCTTTCTTTCCCATGGTAATTTGGTGGTCATAAGAACCTTGGAAGATCCACACGAAAATAAGCAATCCACTTTGACTGCTCCTTTAAAGAGGTATGCAGAGTATACTTTTCTTGATCTTGTTGACTTGTTCCCAACCTGGGATATGCTCCAATGTTGAATTGTAAAATTAGCCTGTATTCATCTTTCAGCACCCTTGTTTAGCTTTTGAATCGCTGAGCATTAATTAGACTGTTTCTATGTTGTGAATTATGTAAGTTAATTTGATTAGTCAAATTTGTATGTGCGTAAGTAGGATTGATATCGAGTTTCCTTTTACTCCCTTCCACATTCTACTATTGAGAGAGAAAAAATCAAGAAGAACGTGGGTTGCATTAGTAAATCTTAGGTGGTACTTGAAAGTTGAAACCATTGAGACATTATTATGCTGCTTTATTGTCAACGTTTAAGACTGCTTTTTTTTAATGGCTTTTCAATGAGGGACTAAAGGTATGCATCACTGCTTTCACTTGTTTATCACTGGAATATATTTGGTAGTATTTGAACTAAGCTAAAAAATGCCAAAATATAATCCCTTCAACTGCAGCTGCAACAAATCTTCTTACAATCTCTTTCCCTTACAAGATGGACCATTCTTTGCTGTGACAGTTTCATCTTGTCACCTTGCAGTGGCCCTCCAGCCCCGTCTTATGATTTCCTGACTCAACAGCTAAACCTGAAAACAATCAAAGAAGAGTTCATATTTTGTTAATTAATTCTGATGCATTATCTTTGAAGGTCCGTCTCATGATATTTTGTATCACTCTTCTGCAGGGTTGTTATATTATAATAGATAAATATTACAAGAGACAACATATGTGTATAAGGACACACATTAAAAGAAATAATTATCTATTTATTTTAAAAATCAAATAATTTTAAAAATCAAATAATTTTAAAAATAATCTTTAGAAATACATACCGTGGGTTAAATCGATTCAATATAGAATTCGAGCATTTTAGAGATTTGTATGAAGATTTTAAATTTAAAAAACTAATAATACTATTTAAGAACTAAAATAATAATTTATTAGATATTAAAGGTTAGAGTTGAAATATATTTTTATTTTTACGGTAAATCAGTTTAATAATAAATCAAATGAATAAAATAATTATTCAGAGAAGTAATACTTTAAACATAATATATTCTTTAATAATTTATTAAATGACCAACTAATTATAAATTCTAAAATTATTAATTTAATATAATAATAAAACAAAAAAAAAATATTACTTCTCTAAATATAGGGAGCCCATTAACTATAATACAGTAACATTCGCAAGAAATTTTTTTTCTTCTAGTCTCTAAAATACGCCATTTCAAAGTATAGTTTATTGTTAACTCTACTTGGTTACATAGTGAACTAATTTTCAAGTCTTTTATTAATGGTGGTAAATTCAAAACCCCATTACCATTATGAAAAAGCAGATAAGTTCTTGCATGTGATTGTTAGGTGTAATAAAGTAGTTTCAAACCTTAGTGTAGTCAAAGTTCTCTCTAATAACAACCGTCCCACCTTAAAAAAACACTTACGGGAATCATAAAAGCTGGTCCAGTATTTTGAATTTGAGTCAAAGTGTCAAGTTTGGTACATAATGGTTTGTTTTCTAAAAGATGGTGGTAGTGACATAAATCAGTGGTGGAACCGGGAAGAGTAAATGGTATGAGAAAGAAGAAATCTTTGGTGTGAGTTGAAAATTAGAACTTTGTTTCTTTCGAGCTGCATGACTTGGACTCGCTTTCCCCCCCTCTCTTTCTGTCTTTTGTGAAAGAACATGACAACGTTAAACTATCTATTAATTGAGATAAATGTGGAAGCAATACTCAACCAGCAACGTTAGATTGAGATAAATTTAACTACGGTTGATACACTACACCATGAACATGCAAAAATAAAATTCCAGAAACATATTCGTTTTAATGTTTGGTATGGTAGGAGCCACTTACATTCTGGCTCTCTGATCGTAATTTAAAATTCAACAAGTGCGATGAGTTGTTTAATTTCCACATAAAGACACACGAATAATAATTACCCATAACCACATAAGCATCTTATATATATGGGAATGACGTGATTCTTGCAAGCTGCAACTGAAACTTTTATTTATTTCGCCAATTCTGAAGAAGGGTCCTCTTGGAATCTGATACCATCTAGCTACTCCATGGAAAACTCTCATGTTTGTGAGGGTGGGAGAGGAAGATACTGATTTTTGATGAAAGAGATAAATGTTTATGTTTATTTTTTTTGCTTTTTATTATGATAATAACAGATAATTAAAACAGCAGTATACAATACTAACCATAGAATTATCAAGTACTTAAAGAAAATCTCTTCCTTTTATTTTATTTCCTTGAGAAGATTAGGACTAAGCCGTCAACTTTGGCCATGGTTCAATGTTACTGTATATACATCAGTACTTGGTTGTTTTGGAGTTTGACACCATTATATTCCGTGGAAAATTAGAAAAAGCTCTTCTTAATCGCTGTTCAGAATCTTAACTGGATAGCTCCTACGAAAAACAATTAGTCCTCATACACATACCTATTCAAAACATGTCACTATTTCTTTCTTATTTTAGTTCATAATCTTCCATTTACACCCTCATAACACACTATAAAACAAGTTACACCAACTCAACTTATAATCATTTGAGCTTAACCAAGTTTGTCGAGAAACCATATACCTTGCATCGAACACTTTTCAAACCAACCTCCATCATGGAACAGGAACTCATCATGTTCAAAGGTTCATGGAAAGGCAACAAGAGTTGCTTCAAGTGAAGCTGGATATGATCCAAGGATGAGGTGGCGTGCTGCTAATCCAGCAGTAGAGACCACACGCGCTTGGAAGGGATAACATGGTCGTGCGGCGAACTCAGATAACACCTCACTTGATAACGATGAAACTTTCAACAGTTTCATTCGACGTGCCAAGGGTAAAATTAGAACCGTGTCCCACATCGGTCGGGAGCAGAGCAACGTTACACCTGTACCACTACGAGATGATGACGAGGCTAATGCTAGGGATAACCTAAACGACCAGTTTTCGAATTTTATCAAGAGTTCGAAGAAGAAGTTGAGAAGTACATCAAGCATGAGGAAGCATGGTTCCTTCAATAGACGGTGACCATTGATAAACCAGGGAACCTCAAAAAGAGTGATTTGACATGTGGGTCCATCCAATATTCTGTTATATATACTGCATGAAAATAAGATCCTAAGCCATGCAAGCATTATTATACTTTACATTTTTTTCTATTTCAAACACAGTAAATGTGAAATGTTTATTTAGGGGGAATAATTTCGACTGGTTTATTGTTTGTTTGTAAGAAATTAATATACATTGATGTTTTGTCTTTAATGAAAGGTTTCTGATTAATCTGTAGTGTTTTTATTGAAAGAATAATTAATATTAGTTTATTAACAAGAAGGATCAGAAGGCAGCTATATATAGGAAATGACTCAATGAACATACATACCTGCATTAGACCTAACACCTCTACTTCTTCACCGACTTTAATGACGCCTTGTTCAACACGGCCAGTGGCAACTGTTCCACGTCCCTTCATCACAAATGAAAAATATAAAGCAGCTGAAATGATGGAAACCATTGCCCCCATATTTATTTATGTCCATACAATCCAATATATGTAATAAAACAAATGCAGATTTTGAGAGAACTAAGTGTTGAAAATAGAAATTTTGATATTCTCTTTAAGGGAAAAAAAACAATTATATGAGACAACAGTTTTTAAAGCACTATGTTAAGATTTAAATTACCACTGCGTCATATCATTACAAAGAGCAAGGCCGTAACAAATGCTACCTCCTTTCCTTATTTATTCTTCAAAAACCCTAGACCGAATTAAGAATTTGAAATTTAAGATTTTGAAATTTTATCCTTCACCTAACTAGAGATTTAAAAGAACAAGAAAGAATTTGTTAAAGTGACCACAGTTACAAAGATGACCGGTATTATAAACATCTATTCCACATATGCTCCAGTGTTCATAATCCCATCTGCTTATGATGTTAAGCACATCAATAATTGCTGTAGTTTGAGTGAACTGAAAGAGCATATAAGGAATTTAAAGCAATGAACGTAAACAGAATAGTAATAAATAGTACTTCTTAAACAGTGTCGTTACCTAAACGGTGTTTATACTGGAGCGGATGGAAAGTGATAGAACATGATAAAAACACAAGACTTACATTACAAATTGTAACAATTTTATAACTGAGGCCATCTTTACTTCAATGAATCTGCTTTCTTCAAAAATTAACCCAAAAAATAAAGTTCAGGTCATTTTACCTGAATTGAGAACACATCTTCAATTGGCATTAGGAAGGGCTTGTCAAGTTGGCGAACAGGGTCAGGAATGTATGCATCTACAACATCCATTAATTTTAGAATGGCCTGTCTTCCAATCTCGTCATTTGTACCCTGTAAAGCAGACAACGCTGAACCTCTAATGATCGGGATTTCATCCCCAGGGAACTTGTAGAAGCTCAGTAGCTCTACAAAAAACATTATCATAAAAACACATTTTAGCAAACACAAAGATTACAGAAACTTAAGCAGGTTTATTCATTTTCTGAGCATGGACAAGAGAAGAGAAGCCTTAGAGAAACACCCTACCACGTAACTCCATTTCTACAAGCTCTAACAACTCTGGATCATCAACAGCATCAACTTTATTTAGAAAGCAAACAAGAGATGGCACACCAACCTGCATAATACATTTAAAGATAAAATATGTCAATCTAGAAGTAAGGAGAAAGGTGTAGACGTTCTAGGTATATATATACAAACCACATCAGTAAAATACCTACATGGCGAGCAAGAAGAATGTGCTCCTTGGTTTGAGGCATTGGTCCATCAGGTGCAGATACAACAAGTATACCACCATCCATATGGGTAGCTCCCGTAATCATATTCTGAAAAAAAAACAGACAATTATAAAGCATACAGTGAACAAGAATTAATTTGTTATTTAAACTAAATAAAACCATTATATAAACCATCTAGTAAGTACATCAAGGCAAGCTGGAATGCTAAACCCACCAGCATTCATGGAAAATAGGAATCTGACAAATGCAGCTGTTGCCAATATACAGTGTAATCAATACCTATAAAATATATTTTGTTACAAACTAATCTACTTCCAAATTCCTAGCATAAATTTTCCATCTCATTTTGAAAAGAAGGTCAGGCTACACAAGCACCAAAATATGCTAAATTCCACAATTAACTATTATACAAGGTAAAATTGCTTAAATTTGTTCGCCACAACTTAGCCACCCAGCTTCCGTTAGGCAATTCATAACTCCAATAAAAAAAAACATTGTTAGAGAAACTAAACCAAATTCGAAAGCTTACTTTAACATAATCCGCGTGTCCAGGGCAGTCCACATGCGCATAATGTCGTTTTGCAGTCTCATACTCCACATGAGCCTGAAAACTGAAATATAGAGCAAGCATACATATCAACAGAAAACAACACAATCGATTGCAAGACCAAAAGAGTGCGATTCCATACCGTTGCAATGGTGATTCCTCTCTTCTTCTCTTCAGGAGCCTTGTCAATTTCATCAAAGGCCACAGCCTTAGCCTTCCCTTCATCCGCAAGCACCTGATCAAACCTAATTGAGTAATAAACACCAAAACATCCACCTCAACACACATTTAAACAAAGAGTGAATCAAGACCTTGGTGATTGCCGCATTTAGCGTGGTCTTCCCATGATCCACGTGTCCAATAGTTTCGACATTAACGTGAGGCTTCCTGCAAAGTCAAACAATAAGATGAACAAAACAAGTAAAAGACATACTAATAACGATTACTGTTACTTGTATATTTTAAATTTTGCGACGAAAAAGAGAAAGCGAGAGTGTTACGTTCTGGTGAAAGTTGCCATGGATCTCCACCATGGATTGAAATTGAAAGAATAGAAGGAGGTGGAGGTGGAGTCATTGGGAGTAGAGAGAGGAGAACGAGATACGGAAGAGTGGATTTGAGAGGCTAAGGGGAAGAGGCGGCGAGAAGTGGAAGAGGAGTGTCTGAGAAGAAGAGTGGCCATTGAAGAAGTGATGAGGAGAATGAAAAGCCCTAACTATGGAGTGCAGAGGTGAGGGTTTTAGGAGAAGGAAGACAAAAGCAAAGAGCAGTGAGTGCGAAGAGCGAGGGTTTTAGAATGGGTGCCCGACACCGACCCGTCATATTCGTGCGGCCCAATTTGAGCACTCTCATAATGTTTCGGAGCACATACATACTTCTTTTTTTCTGTTACAAATGTTTTTTTCTTCTTGCTCCGACAGAAAATATTTGAAGTGATTTTTATCTTATTGACTTAATTTAAAGTTTTAGATAAATGAATTAATTCGTGTCTGGTTTAACTTATTTAGTTAAATGGTATCTTTTGGTAAATTTTAGGTATATTTTATGAGAAATAATTTTGTTCGAGGTAGAAAAAATTATATATTAGGACAGGGTTATTCTGGTTCAAAAACTGACCATTTTTCTCTTTATTTTATTTTTTTTTATGAAAATGCATTAACTTGTGATAAGTATAAATAAAATGAATAAATAAATTAAAAGATAATTTATGTAATATAGGTTTTACTTGTTTGTTTAGTATAGATGCTTTATATTCAACTTTTTTCATTTTGAGTCAACTCTAATTTTCTTTTCTTATTTTTTAAACGAATGTATAGATAGGAGTTTTATACTTTTAGTCGGTATTTCCTCTTTTGAATTTTTAAACGAATGTATATAATTGTTTCTTTGCTTAAAATCATTTGCTTTTGTCGATGAAATCATATAAAATAGTTACGTATTGTTGCTCTTTTGTAAGCAATAAAATATTTTCGATTTTAATGTTGTGATACTTTTCAATTAAATTTGATTTTTAAGAAACTTTTAAAGGACAATGTTCTCTTTGCATCTTTTACTCCTTATCAATCTTTATTAGTATACTTTGACTTCAATTGAAGGGAGCCTAATGGTTGATTGGATGATTCAATTTCTATTTTAAACTCTCCATTGGTTGATGGAAATATCATGGTGAAAGAAAAAAGAAAAATTTAATGATGGGAAGTTGCTTGATGATGGACAATCTCTATCTTGTACTTCTAAGATTTAGTTTTAGACATGTTCCTACAAAACTTAAGTGCTCATATTTTTGCACTATTATTTTGGTAGACTTCAAGATTTAATAATTTATAATATTTTTGTTGATGTTAATTTTTATTGTATATTTTCTTATCATACATATTAATATGTATGATACAAAAAATATGTAATAAATATCAATATCAACAAAAATATTATAAGTTATTAAATTACAAATTAAAACTTGATATAATGTATCAACTTATATTGAACTATGGATTATTTATAATATTATATATTAGAAAAAATGGTTAAAATTGAATTCGGATATATATATATATATATACATATATATATATATATATATATATATATATATATATATATATATATATATATATATTAATAAATAAATAAAGGTTAAAGCTTCTAACTAGAACCTTGATCATGGAAAAAATTGTGTTAGGTGTACAAACATATTTAATATTTATTTTATATAACTTAAATCTTTATTTACTTGTATTTTTCTATTATATTTTCTTTTTTCCTTTTAATTTACAAAATTATTATCTCGTTTTAATATGATTTTTATTTTATATGATGGTGAAAATAACTATTCTTGTTTTTGTTTTTTGTGTATAGCTTTTTGTTCTCGATTCATTTGAACATATACTTTGCTGGTTGGATTTGTTATTTTGAGCCAACTCCTTCGAGAAATTGACTTTCATACGAATCTTTGAAAACATGAAACAAATTAAAAGTAGAAAACAATTTATAAAATGTAATAGTTTTGCTTCGTATTGTTAATCAGTTTGACTATACATTTAAATTTAGCACGACAGTGAATTGAAATTAATATTATCATTTTTAAAAACACTTTATGAACAATATTGATATAGTACAATTCGGTTAAAATAGTATAGTCCAAATTAAAATTAATATAGTTTGATTCAAAAGTGTAATTAGAAAAAATGTTTGGTTCATAACAGTTGGTTCATATCGTTGTTCGGTTCACTAAATTCAGTTTAGTTTGTTAGAATAAAAGACAATTCAATTCAATTTGTTTGAATAAAATTAACGAAAATTTGTATGAATTAAATATAAAATATGTGACAATAATACTGACTTTGTATGTGGTAATGACACTTGCTTGACATATGACACTGCCATGTGTCATAATGTTGACTTGGATGTGAACAATTTTTTAAAATTTTTTAAAAAATTTTAAAAATAAAAAAAATCACGAAATGACACATGATTGTCGTTGTTCACTTTTGGTTAACAATTTAAATGTCGTCACAAAAAATAATCAAATTGATCATAATTTATACAAATTAATATTTTTTTAACTTAAAAAAATAAAATGATATTTTAACACATAAAAAAAGTCACATCAGATTATAAGAGAAAATTGTCAAAATATCATTGTCCTTCATAAAAATATGACCAAATCGAAGAAAGAGAAACGAAACTTGGGACAAATGATGTCTTTAAGAATAAAAAAAATAATATTCTCTTCCCCCGACCTCTTCACCTTTTATCTACAACTTCCCTCTTTTCTTCAGAATTTGCTCATTCCTCGTGCTCATTGGAAGGTGTTGCGCTTTCGTATCACACAAAGGTGTTGTCTTCTTCCGGTGAAGTGTGGGCTGGCTTACGTTTGTGTGATGTCCGAAATTACCCATATCCTCGATTAATCCGGTTGGGCTGAATCCAGCCAAATCCGAATGTTGCTTAGCTCTAGGTGCAGAGCTGAACTTAGGGTTTTGTTGTTTGTTCCTTGGTCTTCTATCAATCCAACACATTTGATCCTTGCATAAACTTGGAAAGCTTAATAATTTAGGAGACAAACATGCTAGTTTATGAAAGCATAAATACAATGTAGGCATACACAAACTTAAACATAAAACATAAACCACAAAAGTGACTAACTCCTAATAAAGCAAATATTATTAAAAAAGTAAAACACCCATGTCACATCATAAAAATAAATAATTATAAATATATTTAAATAATGGTTTAACACATCTCAAGACATCTAATGCATCATCAATATTCTTTGGACAACAATATAAATAATATTAACTACTAAGAATATTTTGTTGTAACGACTAAAAATTGATAATGAAGTATGTCAAACAACAAACCCATCTTATTCATCTTTGGATTGATTTATCATCAACCAAAACAAAACCTTCTAATTATCACATTTTACCATCACATGTATGTAATCTGGCCAAATATTAATTTTCTTTTGGAACAACCAATATTCGCATGATATACATAAGCACTGATGTTTAACATTTTTCACTAACTATGATCATTAACTGCAAAAAGTATTAAACTTGAATATTTTGTTAACTTCTTGATTTAATTTACTCACAAAAAATATTAAACTACCAAAATATTGAATATTTTATTTATACTGAAACTAAATATTTATAGGTATTTATTTTAATACGAAAATTTTATCTGGTTTTTATCTTCTCCCACGCGCATGAACTAACCCCTAAACGGAATCTCTGCCGGCACACTTTAGAGCAAACCACAGCCATTGACGGCCAAAAAAAGGGCCTGGAAAATCAAATTGCCGGTTGCGAAGCCGCCGTCCCGAACCAGATCGCCGCCGTCGCGAGCCACCTACGCGAACACAACCAGATCGGTGTTGCGAGCCACCTCCGCTGCGACGAAACCAGAGCCAGCAGATATCTCGCGAAACCAGGCTGCCACGACGAACCACCACACGTTGACGAAGCCACGCGTTGCAGAACCACTTCGAATCAGATCGACGACGAGGGCACTTTCTGACGCGAAATCCCCATCACTGCGGCGCCGGCCACCACGCAGCCACCTGCGACGAAAAAAGCTGCCCGGAGAAGACGCGAAACCAGACGCGAACACACCTACATTGCAAGAATCCTCCACCTCCGTTCCAAACAGAACCGCAGGCCACCGTGACAGAAATCGATGTCGATTACGCCAATGCGACAGCCACCACGGTACCTGCAAAAAACCAGACCAGACAGACCCCCGCGAAGCAAACCACCATCGACGAGAACGCAACTTCAAGAAAGGGTTCAGTCTTCTTCATCGTGATTTGGCCGTGCTGAATGAAGAAGAAGGGTTTGAAATCCAAGCGAGAGACAAAAGGTTAAAGAAATTGGGGATTTAGGGTTCTTCGAAACCCTTGAGAATCAGATTTGGGGATTATCTTGATTAGGGCTGCCAACGTTTGGTGACTTCAAATTCGAAATAGACAACCTAAAAAATACGTTGTTTTTTGGTTGATTCTAAACAAAGCATTCATTTATCTACGATCTACGATCACAGAACTAATGCAGTCTCTCAAGTCACACCATGCTGTTTCATCTTCTCTTTTCAATCAATTCTCTTATCAGTCTATGACATTCTTCCTCTTTTTCTCAACCAAAAGCCGTTGCCTACACTTCAACGAAACCACTTCAATAATTGATTATCTGAATTTCGACTTGCAGTTCTCCAGAACCCAATCCCTTTATGTCTCCAAACGTGTTTCAGGGTGCAGATTCCCTCAAAACCCCTTATCAGTGCTCACTTTCTTCAAACAAATAGGCTTTTCCCAAAGCCTGATTCTCTCCCTGATTCGTCAAAGACCCCAGATACTGTTTATAAACGTTGAGAAAATCTTGAGACCCAAAATTCAGCTCTTTCAGATGTCTGGATTCCAGGGTTACGAGTTATGCAGCTTCATTTCAAAGAATCCCTCCATTTTGACTCATAGCTTGAAGAAAACATTTGTCCCCTCAGTTGAAGCTATTAGGAAAATTGTCTACGACCAGAAAGATTTTATTCTTGTTTTGCACAGATGTGGCTGGATACTCCCAAAGTACAAAAGAATTATGGAGAATGTCGTCTTCTTGGAGAGTTGTGGCATTCTTGGGACTCATCTTTCATTTCTACTCAAACTTCATCCAAGGCTTTTTGGTGCACAGCGGTCTACTATTGAAAACAATGTTTCTCGAGCTGTAGAATTGGGTTTCCGTGAAAATTCAAGAATGCTTGGCCATGCAATTCATACATTAAGTTGTTTGAGCGATAAAACATTTGAGAGAAAGTTGAAACTAATTAATTGTTTTGGTTTTTCGAAGGATGAGGGCCTGCAAATGTTCAAGAGAACCCCGACTTTGTTTAGAACATCAGAGAAGAAGTTGAAAGTTGGAATGAAATTCTTCTTGCATACAGTTATGTTGCCCAAGTCAGTCCTTATTCACCAGCCTAAGATTTTAATGTACAGCATGGAGGATCGCGTGCTTCCTCGATATAAAGTCTTCCAACTGTTGAAATCAAAAAATCTCTGCAAGAAAGTCCCCAGTTATATTCATGTGTTGTGCTTGTCTGAGGAGATGTTCTTGGACAAGTATATATCACAGTTCAGAGAAAATGCAGAGGAGTTATTAGTAGCATACAAGGGTCATTATCTGGAGGCATAACCATACCTTCAATTCTGTTTTTTCACTCTTCCACAGGGTTCTAATACTGAAATTATTTAGATAGTGTTGTGCATAACCATGGAATGTCTCACTGTAGTAATGAAGATGGCTCGTTTATTGTATCTGTTTATTGATTATGCATCTTTCTTTCCCATGGTAATTTGGTGGTCATAAGAACCTTGGAAGATCCACACGAAAATAGGCAATCCACTTTGACTGCTCCTTTAAAGAGGTATGCAGAGTATATTTTTCTTGATCTTGTTGACTTGTTCCCCAACTGGGATATGCTCCAACGTTGAATTGTAAAATTAGCCTGTATTCATCTTCCAGCACCCTTGTTTAGCTTTTAAATCGTTGAGCATTAATTAGACTGTTTCTATGTTGTGAATTATGTAAGTTAATTTGATTAGTCAAATTTGTATGTGCGTAAGTAGGATTGATATCGAGTTTCCTTTTACTCCCTTCCACCTTCTACTATTAAGAGAGAAAAAATCAAGAAGAACGTGGGTTGCATTAGTAAATCTTAGGTGGTACTTGAAAGTTGAAACCATTGAGACATTATTATGCTGCTTTATTGTCAACGTTTAAGACTGCTTTTTTTTAATGGCTTTTCAATGAGGGACTAAAGGTATGCATCACTGCTTTCACTTGTTTATCACTGGAATATATTTGGTAGTATTTGAACTAAGCTAAAAAATGCCAAAATATAATCCCTTCAACTGCAGCTGCAACAAATCTTCTTACAATCTCTTTCCCTTACAAGATGGACCATTCTTTGCTGTGACAGTTTCATCTTGTCACCTTGCAGTGGCCCTCCAGCCCCGTCTTATGATTTCCTGACTCAACAGCTAAACCTGAAAACAATCAAAGAAGAGTTCATATTTTGTATATTAATTCTGATGCATTATCTTTGAAGGTCCGGCTCATGATATTTTGTATCACTCTTCTGCAGGGTTGTTATATTATAATAGATAAATATTACAATAGACAACATATGTGTATAAGGACACACATTAAAAGAAATAATTATCTATTTATTTTAAAAATCAAATAATTTTAAAAATAATCTTTAGAAATACATACCGTGGGTTAAATCGATTCAATATAGAATTCGAGCATTTTAGAGATTTGTATGAAGATTTTAAATTTAAAAAACTAATAATACTATTTACGTACTAAAATAATAATTTATTAGATATTAAAGGTTAGAGTTGAAATATATTTTTATTTTTACGGTAAATCAGTTTAATAATAAATCAAATGAATAAAATAATTATTCAGAGAAGTAATACTTTAAACATAATATATTCTTTAATAATTTATTAAATGACCAACTAATTATAAATTCTAAAATTATAAATTTAATATAATAATAAAACAAAAAAAAATATTACTTCTCTAAATATAGGGAGCCCATTAACTATAATACAGTAACATTCGCAAGAATTTTTTTTTCTTCTAGTCTCTAAAATACGCCATTTCAAAGTATAGTTTATTGTTAACTCTACTTGGTTACATAGTGAACTAATTTTCAAGTCTTTTATTAATGGTGGTAAATTC
Organism: Vigna unguiculata; assembly: GCF_037176805.1. Lineage (NCBI taxonomy): Eukaryota > Viridiplantae > Streptophyta > Magnoliopsida > Fabales > Fabaceae > Vigna > Vigna unguiculata. Next base: position 35,678,789 of record NC_140792.1, on the reverse strand, counting down.
AAAACCCCATTACCATTATGAAAAAGCAGATAAGTTCTTGCATGTGATTGTTAGGTGTAATAAAGTAGTTTCGAACCTTAGTGTAGTCAAAGTTCTCTCTAATAACAACCGTCCCACCTTAAAAAAACACTTACGGGAATCATAAAAGCTGGTCCAGTATTTTGAATTTGAGTCAAAATAACTGGTTCTAGAAGTGTCAAGTTTGGTACATAATGGTTTGTTTTCTAAAAGATGGTGGTAGTGACATAAATCTGCGGTGGAACCGGGAAGAGTAAATGGTATGAGAAAGAAGAAATCTTTGGCGTGAGTTGAAAATTAGAACTTTGTTTCTTTCGAGCTCCATGACTTGGACTCGCTTTCCCCCCCTCTCTTTCTGTCTTTTGTGAAAGAACATGACAATGTTAAACTATCCATTAACTGAGATAAATGTGGAAGCAATACTCAACCAGCAACGTTAGATTGAGATAAATTTAACTACGGTTGATACACTACACCATGAACATGCAAAAATAAAATTCCAGAAACATATTCGTTTTAATGTTTGGTATGGTAGGAGCCACTTACATTCTGGCTCTCTGATCGTAATTTAAAATTCAACAAGTGCGATGAGTTGTTTAATTTCCACATAAAGACACACGAATAATAATTACCCATAACCACATAAGCATCTTATATATATGGGAATGACGTGATTCTTGCAAGCTGCAACTAAAACTTTTGTTTATTTCGCCAATTCTGAAGAAGGGTCCTCTTGGAATCTGATACCATCTAGCTGCTCCATGGAAAACTCTCATGTTTGTGAGGGTGGGTGAGGAAGATACTGATTTTTGATGAAAGAGATAAATGTTTATGTTTATTTTTTTTGCTTTTTATTATGATAATAACAGATAATTAAAACAGCAGTATACAATACTAACCATAGAATTATCAAGTACTTAAAGAAAATCTCTTCCTTTTATTTTATTTCCTTGAGAAGATTAGGACTAAGCCGTCAACTTTGGCCATGGTTCAATGTTACTGTATATACATCAGTACTTGGTTGTTTTGGAGTTTGACACCATTATATTCCGTGGAAAATTAGAAAAAGCTCTTCTTAATCGCTGTTCAGAATCTTAACTGGATAGCTCCTACGAAAAACAATTAGTCCTCATACACATACCTACTCAAAACATGTCACTATTTCTTTCTTATTTTAGTTCATAATCTTCCATTTACACCCTCATAACACACTATAAAACAAGTTACACCAACTCAACTTATAATCATTTGAGCTTAACCAAGTTTGTCGAGAAACCATATACCTTGCATCGAACACTTTTCAAACAAACCTGCATCATGGAACAGGAACTCATCATGTTCAAAGGTTCATGGAAAGGCAACAAGAGTTGCTTCAAGTGACGCTGGATATGATCCAAGGATGAGGTGGCGTGCTGCTAATCCAGCAGTAGAGACCACACGCGCTTGGAAGGGACAACATGGTCGTGCGGCGAACTCAGATAACACCTCACTTGATAACGTGAAACTTTCAACAGTTTCATTCGACGTGCCAAGGGTAAACTTAGAACCGTGTCCCACATCGGTCGGGAGCAGAGCAACGTTACACCTGTACCACTACGAGATGATGACGAGGCTAATGCTAGGGATAACCTAAACGACCAGTTTTCGAATTTTATCAAGAGTTCGAAGAAGAAGTTGAGAAGTACATCAAGCATGAGGAAGCATGGTCCCTTCAACAGACGGTGACCATTGATAAACCAGGGAACCTCAAAGAGAGTGATTTGACATGTGGGTCCATCCAATATTCTGTTATATATACTGCATGAAAATAAGATCCTAAGCCATGCAAGCATTATTATACTTTACATTTTTTTCTATTTCAAGCACAGTAAATGTGAAATGTTTATTTGGGGGGAATAATTTCGACTGGTTTATTGTTTGTTTGTAAGAAATTAATATACATTGATGTTTTGTCTTTAATGAAAGGTTTCTGATTAATCTGTAGTGTTTTTATTGAAAGAATAATTAATATCAGTTTATTAACAGGAAGGATCAGAGGGCAGCTATATATAGGAAATGACTCAATGAACATACATACCTGCATTAGACCCAACACCTCTACTTCTTCACCGACTTTAATGACGCCTTGTTCAACACGACCAGTGGCAACTGTTCCACGTCCCTTCATCACAAATGAAAAATATAAAGCAGCTGAAATGATGGAAACCATTGCCCCAATATTTATTTATGTCCATACAATCCAATATATGTAATGAAACAAATGCAGATTTTGAGAGAACTAAGTGTTGAAAATAGAAATTTTGATATTCTCTTTAAGGAAAAAAAAAACAATTATATGAGACAACAGTTTTTAAAGCACTATGTTAAGATTTAAATTACCACTGCGTCATATCATTACAAAGAGCAAGGCCGTAACAAATGCTACCTCCTTTCCTTTTTTATTCTTCAAAAACCCTAGACCGAATTAAGAATTTGAAATTTAAGATTTTGAAATTTTATCCTTCACCTAACTAGAGATTTAGAAGAACAAGAAAGAATTTGTTAAAGTGACCACAGTTACAAAGATGACCGGTATTATAAACATCTATTCCACATATGCTCCAGTGTTCATAATCCCATCTGCTTATGATGTTAAGCACATCAATAATTGCTGTAGTTTGAGTGAACTGAAGGAGCATATAAGGAATTTAAAGCAATTTTAACGTAAACAGAATAGTAGTAAATAGTACTTCTTAAACAGTGTCGTTACCTAAACGGTGTTTATACTGGAGCAGACGGAAAGTGATAGAACATGATAAAAACACAAGACTTACATTACAAATTGTAACAATTTTATAACTGAGGCCATCTTTACTTCAATGAATCTGCTTTCTTCAAAAATTAACCCAAAAAATAAAGTTCAGGTCCTTTTACCTGAATTGAGAACACATCTTCAATTGGCATTAGGAAGGGCTTGTCAAGTTGGCGAACAGGGTCAGGAATGTATGCATCTACAACATCCATTAATTTTAGAATGACCTGTCTTCCAATCTCGTCATTTGTACCCTGTAAAGCAGACAACGCTGAACCTCTAATGATCGGGATTTCATCCCCAGGGAACTTGTAGAAGCTCAGTAGCTCTACAAAAAACATTATCATAAAAACACATTTTAGCAAACACAAAGATTACAGAAACTTAAGCAGGTTTATTCATTTTCTGAGCATGGACAAGAGAAGAGAAGCCTTAGAGAAACACCCTACCACGTAACTCCATTTCTACAAGCTCTAACAACTCTGGATCATCAACAACATCAACTTTATTTAGAAAGCAAACAAGAGATGGCACACCAACCTGCATAATACATTTAAAGATAAAATATGTCAATCTAGAAGTAAGGAGAAAGGTGTAGACGTTCTAGGTATATATATACAAACCACATCAGTAGAATACCTACTTGGCGAGCAAGAAGAATGTGCTCCTTGGTTTGAGGCATTGGTCCATCAGGTGCAGATACAACAAGTATACCACCATCCATCTGGGCAGCTCCCGTAATCATATTCTGAAAAAAAAAACAGACAATTATAAAGCATACAGTGAACAAAATAGGAATCTGACAAATGCAGTTGTTGCCAATATACAGTGTAATCAATACCTATAAAATATATTTTGTTACAAACTAATCTACTTCCAAATTCCTAGCATAAATTTTCCATCTCATTTTGAAAAGAAGGTCAGGCTACACAAGCACCAAAATATGCTAAATTCCACAATTAACTATTATACAAGGTAAAATTGCTTAAATTTGTTCGCCACAACTTAGCCACCCAGCTTCCATTAGGCAATTGATAACTCCAATAAAAAAAACATTCTTAGAGAAACTAAACCAAATTCGAAAGCTTACTTTAACATAATCCGTGTGTCCAGGGCAATCCACATGCGCATAATGTCGTTTTGCAGTCTCATACTCCACATGAGCCTGAAAACCGAAATATAGAGCAAGCATACATATCAACAGAAAATAACACAATCGATTGTAAGACCAAAAGAGTGCGATTCCATACCGTTGCAATGGTGATTCCTCTCTTCTTCTCTTCAAGAGCCTTGTCAATTTCATCAAAGGCCACAACCTTAGCCTTCCCTTCATCCGCAAGCACCTGATCAAACCTAATTGAGTAATAAACACCAAAACATCCACCTCAACACACATTTAAACAAAGAGTGAATCAAGACCTTGGTGATTACCGCAGTTAGCGTGGTCTTCCCATGATCCACGTGTCCAATAGTTCCGACATTAACGTGAGGCTTCCTGCAAAGTCAAACAATAAGATGAACAAAACAAGTAAAAGACATACTAATAACGATTACTGTTACTTGTATATTTTAAATTTTGCGACGAAAAAGAGAAAGCGAGAGTGTTACGTTCTGGTGAAAGTTGCCATGGATCTCCACCATGGATTGGAATTGAAAGAATAGAAGGAGGTGGAGGTGGAGTCACTGGGAGTAGAGAGAGGAGAACGAGATACGGAAGAGTGGATTTGAGAGGCTAAGGGGAAGAGGCGGCGAGAAGTGGAAGAGGAGTGTCTGAGAAGAAGAGTGGCCATTGATGAAGTGATGAGGAGAATGAAAAGCCCTAACTATGGAGTGCAGAGGCGAGGGTTTTAGGAGAAGGAAGACAAAAGCGAAGAGCAGTGAGTGCGAAGAGCGAGGGTTTTAGAATGGGCGCCCGACACCGACCCGTCATATTCGTGCGGCCCAATTCGAGCACTCTCATAATGTTTCGGAGCACATACATACTTCTTTTTTTCTGTTACAAATGTTTTTTTCTTCTTGCTCCGACAGAAAATATTTGAAGTGATTTTTATCTTATTGACTTAATTTAAAGTTTTAGATAAATGAATTAATTCGTGTCTGGTTTAACTTATTTAGTTAAATGGTATCTTTTGGTAAATTTTAGATATATTTTATGAGAAATAATTATGTTCGAGGTAGAAAAAATTATATATTAGGACAGGGTTATTCTGGTTCAAAAACTGACCATTTTTCTCTTTATTTTATTTTTTTTATGAAAATGCATTAACTTGTGATAAGTATAAATAAAATGAATAAATAAATTAAAAGATAATTTATGTAATATAGGTTTTACTTGTTTGTTTAGTATAGATGCTTTATATTCAACTTTTTTCATTTTGAGTCAACTCTAATTTTCTTTTCTTATTTTTTAAACGAATGTATAGATAGGAGTTTTATACTTTTAGTCGGTATTTCCTCTTTTGAATTTTTAAACGAATGTATATAATTGTTTCTTTGCTTAAAATCATTTGCTTTTGTCGATGAAATCATATAAAATAGTTACGTATTGTTGCTCTTTTGTAAGCAATAAAATATTTTCGATTTTAATGTTGTGATACTTTTCAATTAAATTTGTTTTTTAAGAAACTTTTAAAGGACAATGTTCTCTTTGCATCTTTTACTCCTTATCAATCTTTATTAGTATACTTTGACTTCAATTGAAGGGAGCCTAATGGTTGATTGGATGATTCAATTTCTATTTTAAACTCTCCATTGGTTGATGGAAATATCATGGTGAAAGAAAAAAGAAAAATTTAATGATGGGAAGTTGCTTGATGATGGACAATCTCTATCTTGTACTTCTAAGATTTAGTTTTAGACATGTTCCTACAAAACTTAAGTGCTCATATTTTTGCACTATTATTTTGGTAGACTTCAAGATTTAATAATTTATAATATTTTTGTTGATGTTAATTTTTATTGTATATTTTCTTATCATACATATTAATATGTATGATACAAAAAATATGTAATAAATATCAATATCAACAAAAATATTATAAGTTATTAAATTACAAATTAAAACTTGATATAATGTATCAACTTATATTGAACTATGGATTATTTATAATATTATATATTAGAAAAAATGGTTAAAATTGAATTCAGATATATATATATATATATATATATATATATATATATATATATATTAATAAATAAATAAAGGTTAAAGCTTCTAACTAGAACCTTGATCATGCAAAAAATTGTGTTAGGTGTACAAACATATTTAATATTTATTTTATATAACTTAAATCTATATTTACCTTATTTTTCTATTATATTTTCTTTTTTCCTTTTAATTTACAAAATTATTATCTCGTTTTAATATGATTTTTATTTTATATGATGGTGAAAATAACTATTCTTGTTTTTGTTTTTTGTGTATAGCTTTTTGTTCTCGATTCATTTGAACATATACTTTGCTGGTTGGATTTGTTATTTTGAGCCAATTCCTTCGAGATATTGACTTTCATACGAATCTTTGAAAACATGAAACAAATTAAAAGTAGAAAACAATTTATAAAATGTAATAGTTTTGCTTCGTATTGTTAATCACTTTGACTATACACTTAAATTTAGCACGACAGTGAATTGAAATTAATATTATCATTTTTAAAAACACTTTATGAACAATATTGATATAGTACAATTCGGTTAAAATAGTATAGTCCAAATTAAAATTAATATAGTTTGATTCAAAAGTGTAATTAGAAAAAATGTTTGGTTCATAATAGTTGGTTCATATCGTTGTTCGGTTCACTAAATTCAGTTTAGTTTGTTAGAATAAAAGACAATTCAATTCAATTTGTTTGAATAAAATTAACGAAAATTTGTATGAATTAAATATAAAATATGTGACAAATTTGTCAAAATATCATTGTCCTTCATAAAAATATGACCAAATCGAAGAAAGAGAAACGAAACTTGGGACAAATGATGTCTTTAAGAATAAAAAAAATAATATTCTCTTCCCCCGACCTCTTCACCTTTTATCTACAACTTCCCTCTTTTCTTCAGAATTTGCTCATTCCTTATGCTCATTAGAAGGTGTTGCGCTTTCCTATCACACAAAGGTGTTGTCTTCTTCCGGTGAAGTGTGGGCTGGCTTACGTTTGTGTGATGTCCGAAATTACCCATATCCTCGATTAATCCGGTTGGGCTGAATCCAGCCAAACCCGAATATTGCTTAGCTCTAGGTGCAGAGCTGAACTTAGGGTTTTGTTGTTTGTTCCTTGGTCTTCTATCAATCCAACACATTTGGCGCCGTTGCCGGGGACCAATCGTTTCGTTCAAAGTAAAATTTTCAGTGTGTTTGTGTTCTGTGTTTTGGTGTGTGTAGTTCAAGTGTGGTTGAGTTGGTATATGTTCATTGTGATGTTAATGTTGTGTTAAGTTCAGTGTCTGTTTCCATTCCTGTGTGTTTCTGTTTAGTGTAGTGAATAGTGTCGCGGCGTGCATGAATAGTGTCATTTGTAGTAGTGAATAGTGTTTGAATAGTGTCCGAATCTGGCATTTAACTTCTGGATTTTTGTTTTGGTAGCTACGGAGCTTGTTTTAACTTGAAATTTTTTTTCCCCACTTCTAAGACGTTGAACTTGATAGGAAAAATAGCTAGAGCAATTGGTATGGTCTGAGTTAAGAGATTCAAAAAAATTTTGGACTGATTTTAAGTGAAACTTCAAAGGACCATAACTTTTGCTCTGGTTATCAGGTTTTTATCTTCTCCCACGCGCATGAACTAACCCCTAAACGGAATCTCTGCCGGCACACTTTAGAGCAAACCACAGCCATTGACGGCCAAAAAAAGGGCCTGGAAAATCTAATTGCCGCTTGCGAAGCCGCCGTCCCGAACCAGATCGTCGCCGTCGCGAGCCACCTACGCGAACACAACCAGATCGGTGTTGCGAGCCACCTCGGCTGCGACGAAACCAGAGCCAGCAGATGTCTCGCGAAACCGGGCTGCCACGACGAACCACCACACGTTGATGAAGCCACGCGTTGCAGAACCACTGCGAATCAGATCGACGACGAGGGCACTTTCTGACGGGAAATCCCCATCACTGTGGCGCCGGCCACCACGCAGCCACCTTTGACGAAAAAAGCTGCCTGTAGAAGACGCGAAACCAGACGCGAACACACCTACATTGCGAGAATCCTCCACCTCCGTTCCAAACAGAACCGCAGGCCACCGTGACAGAAATCGATGTCGATTGCGCCAATGCGATAGCCACCACGGTACCTGCAAAAAACCAGACCAGACAGACCCCCGCGAAGCAACTGATGAGTCATTATTTTCTTCTATTCCACTAGCCTTTGTGCACCCATTAGACAGTTGATTAGTGCTTAATTGTTCATCATTAGAGTGTTTTTCATCTGTTGGGCTTTATTGGGCCACTGTTCCGAATTTGGACTAATTTCACATTATTTGGCCTAATTTTTGTTTTTATTTATTTTTAGGTATTTGGGTGAAGCAATTTTGGAGCTTGGACATTAATATTTAGTTGAAGAAACTTTCCACATCATTGCCACATCATTTCCATGTCATTTCCACGTCAGCAAAGTCAATGGGTCAACATTTGAGGCCCATAGTGGCATTTTTGTAATTCTGCGGCTTATAATGGTAGTTTTGTAATTCTGAGTGGCATGGGTGATATGACCACGAATTAGGTCTGCATGAGAAGAAGGCAGCCGCTCATTCATCTTCAACCTCTCTTCAAAACCTCCATTTTCGTTCTCCAAGCTTCCATGGACGTCCCTCTTGCGGTTTTTCACGTTTTTGGCTCATTTTTACCGTTTTTATGCATATTTGACAGCACCCATTGAGGGTTTTACGTTTGGAATTCGTTTTCTTGGTTGGGCAGTTCGGTTTGTGGATTTTATTGACTTGGAACAATACCCATTCATGGGGTTTTCGCATTTATATATGATAACACTGTTTTGCATTCCATTTAAGCTTTGAAATCTCAATTTTTGCTCTTAAATTGCGTTTTCAGATTTGAAGGGTTCTTGGTTCTGATTTTTGTGATTTCAGTTTTGAAGTGTTTAATTACTCATTTCCATGTCTAGCTAAATTCGTGTATTGACTCCTTGATGAAAAATGCAATGAAGCTTTGAGGTTGTGCTTGTTTTGTGAAATCTGCCATGTTTTTGTTCTGAATTCGTGGAATGCATGTGGTGAATCTGTCAATGCTTAATTTACAGAATAATTGCATGTGTTTTGTTTAAGATACGTTCATGCTTAATGTATGTAGCTTGGCTGTCACGAATTTAAGGATGTGTGCATTGCTTAATTGCATAATGAAGTTAGATTGTAATTTTCGCTTAGTGAATTATTATCTAGTGGATTGAGACAAGGCAGGGTTGGTGTTAATTTGGTGGCCTATGATAAGTGAAATTGCGTTTGAATCAGGGATGTCAATACGGTTTTAGTCACTGTAGCATTTAAATTAATCTATTGATTAGCATTCTGAATCTGTCTGCCAACCCCCCTCCCCCCTGTGTTTTATTGTTGTGTTCATCTGGAAAATTGGCTTTGAAGGAAAATATTGGTCGTTGGGAGACGACTTGGTTCACTTTCATATACTGCATTTAATATGTTTTAATTTGGTGGGGTACGGCCTCTATCAAATTTGGCGCCGTTGCCGGGGACCAATCGTTTCGTTCAAAGTAAAATTTTCAGTGTGTTTGTGTTCTGTGTTTTGGTGTGTGTGTAGTTCAAGTATGGTTGAGTTGGTATATGTTCATTGTGATGTTAATGTTGTGTTAAGTTTAGTGTCTGTTTCCATTCCTGTGTGTTTCTGTTTAGTGTAGTGAATAGTGTCGCGGCGCGCATGAATAGTGTCATTTGTAGTAGTGAATAGTGTTTGAATAGTGTCCGAATTTGGCATTTAACTTCTGGATTTTTGTTTTGGTAGCTACGGAGCTTGTTTTAACTTGAAATTTTTTTTCCCCACTTCTAAGACGTTGAACTTGATAGGAAAAATAGCTAGAGCAATTGGTATGGTCTGAGTTAAGAGATTCAAAAAAATTTTGGACTAATTTTGAGTGAAACTTCAAAGGACCATAACTTTTGCTCTGGTTATCAGGTTTTTATCTTCTCCCACGCGCATGAACGAACCCCTAAACGGAATCTCTGCCGGCACACTTTAGAGTAAACCACAGCCATTGACGGCCAAAAAAAGGGCCTGGAAAATCAAATTGCCGCTTGCGAAGCCGCCGTCCTGAACCAGATCGCCGTCGTCGCGAGCCACCTACGCGAACACAACCATATCGGTGTTGCGAGCCACCTCCGCTGCGACGAAACCAGAGCCAGCAGATGTCTCGTGAAACCAGGCTGCCACGACGAACCACCACACGTTGACGAAGCCACGCGTTGCAGAACCACTGCGAATCAGATCGACGACGAGGGCACTTTCTGACGCGAAATCCCCATCACTGGGGCGCCGGCCACCACGCAGCCACCTGCGACGAAAAAAGCTACCTGGAGAAGACGCGAAACTAGACGCGAACACACCTACATTGCGAGAATCCTCCACCTCCGTTTCAAACAGAACCGCAGGCCACCGTGACAGAAATCGTTGTCGATTGCGCCAATGCGACAGCCCCCATGGTACCTGCAAAAAACCAGACCAGACAGATCCCCGCGAAGTAACTGATGAGTCATTATTTTCTTCTATTCCACTAGCCTTTGTGCACCCATTAGACAGTTGATTAGTGCTTAATTGTTCATCATTAGAGTGTTTTTCATCTGTTGGGCTTTATTGGGCCACTGTTCCGAATTTGGACTAATTTCACATCATTTGGCCTAATTTTTGTTTTTAATTATTTTTAGGTATTTGGGTGAAGCAATTTAGGAGCTTGGACATTAATATTTAGTTGAAGAAACTTTCCACATCATTGCCACATCATTTCCATGTCATTTCCACGTCAGCAAAGTCAATGGGTCAACATTTGAGGCCCATAGTGGCATTTTTGTAATTCTGCGGCTTATAATGGTAGTTTTGTAATTCTGAGTGGCATGGGTGATATGACCACGAATTAGGTCTGCATGAGAAGAAGGCAGCCGCTCATTCATCTTCAACCTCTCTTCAAAACCTCCATTTTCGTTCTCAAGGCTTCCATGGACGTCCCCCTTGCGGTTTTTCACGTTTTTGGCTCATTTTTACCGTTTTTATGCATATTTGACAGCACCCATTGAGGGTTTTACGTTTGGAATTCGTTTTCTTGGTTGGGCAGTTCGGTTTGTGGATTTTATTGACTTGGAACAATACCCATTCATGGGGTTTTCGCATTTATATATGATAACACTGTTTTGCATTCCATTTAAGCTTTGAAATCTCAATTTTTGCTCTTAAATTGCATTTTCAGATTTGAAGGGTTCTTGGTTCTTGGTTCTTGGTTCTGATTTTTGTGATTTCAGTTTTGAAGTGTTTAATTACTCATTTCCATGTCTAGCTAAATTCGTGTATTGACTCCTTGATGAAAAATGCAATGAAGCTTTGAGGTTGTGCTTGTTTTGTGAAATCTGCCATGTTTTTGTTCTGAATTCGTGGAATGCATGTGGTGAATCTGTCAATGCTTAATTTACAGAGTAATTGCATGTGTTTTGTTTAAGATACGTTCATGCTTAACGTATGTAGCTTGGCTGTCACGAATTTAAGGATGTGTGCATTGCTTAATTGCATAATGAAGCTAGATTGTAATTTTCGCTTAGTGAATTATTATCTAGTGGATTGAGACAAGGCAGGGTTGGTGTTAATTTGGTGGCCTATGATAAGTGAAATTGCGTTTGAATCAGGGATGTCAATACGGTTTTAGTCACTGTAGCATTTAAATTAATCTATTGATTAGCATTCTGAATCTGTCTGCCAAGCCCCCTCCCTCCTGTGTTTTATTGTTGTGTTCATCTGGAAAATTGGCTCTGAATGAAAATATTGGTCGTTGGGAGACGACTTGGTTCAGTTTCATGTACTGCATTTAATATGTTTTAATTTGGTGGGGTACGGCCTCTATCAAATTTGGCGCCGTTGCCGGGGACCAATCGTTTCATTCAAAGTAAAATTTTCAGTGTGTTTGTGTTCTGTGTTTTGGTGTGTGTGTAGTTCAAGTGTGGTTGAGTTGGTATATGTTCATTGTGATGTTAATGTTGTGTTAAGTTCAGTGTCTGTTTCCATTCCTGTGTGTTTCTGTTTAGTGTAGTGAATAGTGTCGCGGCGCGCATGAATAGTGTCATTTGTAGTAGTGAATAGTGTTTGAATAGTGTCCGAATCTGGCATTTAACTTCTGGATTTTTGTTTTGGTAGCTACGGAGCTTGTTTTAACTTTAAATTTTTTTTCTCCACTTCTAAGACGTTGAACTTGATAGGAAAAATAGCTAGAGCAATTGGTATGGTCTGAGTTAAGAGATTCAAAAAAATTTTGGACTGATTTTAAGTGAAACTTCAAAGGACCATAACTTTTGCTCTGGTTATCAGGTTTTTATCTTCTCCCACGCGTATGAACTAACCCCTAAACGGAATCTGTGCCGGCACACTTTAGAGCAAACCACAGCCATTGACGGCCAAAAAAAGGGCCTGGAAAATCAAATTGCCGCTTGCGAAGTCGCCGTCCTGAACCAGATCGTCGCCGTCGCGAGCCACCTACGCGAACACAACCAGATCGGTGTTGCGAGCCACCTCCGCTGCGACAAAACCAGAGCCAGCAGATGTCTCGCGAAACCAGGCTGCCGTGACGAACCACCACACGTTGACGAAGCCACGCGTTGCAGAACCACTGCGAATCAGATCGACGACGAGGGCACTTTCTGACGCGAAATCCCCATCACTGCGGCGCCGGCCACCACGCAGCCACCTGCGACGAAAAAAGCTGCCTGGAGAAGACGCGAAACCAGACGCGAACACACCTACATTGCGAGAATCCTCCACCTCCGTTCCAAACAGAACCGCAGGCCACCGTGACAGAAATCGATGTCGATTGCGCCAATGCGACAGCCACCACGGTACCTGCAAAAAACCAGACCAGACAGACCCCCGCGAAGTAACTGATGAGTCATTATTTTCTTCTATTCCACTAGCCTTTGTGCACCCATTAGACAATTGATTAGTGCTTAATTGTTCATCATTAGAGTGTTTTTCATCTGTTGGGCTTTATTGGGCCACTGTTCCGAATTTGGACTAATTTCACATCATTTGGCCTAATTTTTGTTTTTAATTATTTTTAGGTATTTGGGTGAAGCAATTTTGGACATTAATATTTAGTTGAAGAAACTTTCCACATCATTGTCACATCATTTCCATGTCATTTCCACGTCAGCAAAGTCAATGGGTCAACATTTGAGGCCCATAGTGGCATTTTTCTAATTCTGCGGCTTATAATGGTAGTTTTGTAATTCTGAGTGGCATGGGTGATATGACCACGAATTAGGTCTGCATGAGAAGAAGGCAGCCGCTCATTCATCTTCAACCTCTCTTCAAAACCTCCATTTTCGTTCTCAAGGCTTCCATGGACGTCCCCCTTGCGGTTTTTCACGTTTTTGGCTCATTTTTACTGTTTTTATGCATATTTGACAGCACCCATTGAGGGTTTTACGTTTGGAATTCGTTTTCTTGGTTGGGCAGTTCGGTTTGTGGATTTTATTGACTTGGAACAATACCCATTCATGGGGTTTTCGCATTTATATATGATAACACTGTTTTGCATTCCATTTAAGCTTTGAAATCTCAATTTTTGCTCTTAAATTGCGTTTTCAGATTTGAAGGGTTCTTGGTTCTTGGTTCTTGGTTCTGATTTTTGTGATTTCAGTGTTGAAGTGTTTAATTACTCATTTCCATGTCTAGCTAAATTCGTGTATTGACTCCTTGATGAAAAATGCAATGAAGCTTTGAGGTTGTGCTTGTTTTGTGAAATCTGCCATGTTTTTGTTTTGAATTCGTGGAATGCATGTGGTGAATCTGTCAATGCTTAATTTACAGAGTAATTGCATGTGTTTTGTTTAAGATACGTTCATGCTTAATGTATGTAGCTTGGCTGTCACGAATTTAAGGATGTGTGCATTGCTTAATTGCATAATGAAGCTAGATTGTAATTTTCGATTAGTGAATTATTTTCTAGTGGATTGAGACAAGGTAGGGTTGGTGTTAATTTGGTGGCCTATGATAAGTGAAATTGCGTTTGAATCAGGGATGTCAATACGGTTTTAGTCACTGTAGCATTTAAATTAATCTATTGATTAGCATTCCGAATCTGTCTGCCAACCCCCCTCCCCCCTGTGTTTTATTGTTGTGTTCATCTGGAAAATTGGCTTTGAATGAAAATATTGGTCGTTGGGAGACGACTTGGTTCAGTTTCATGTACTGCATTTAATATGTTTTAATTTGGTGGGGTACGGCCTCTATCAAATTTGGCGCCGTAGCCGGGGACCAATCGTTTCGTTCAAAGTAAAATTTTCAGTGTGTTTGCGTTCTGTGTTTTGATGTGTGTGTAGTTCAAGTGTGGTTGAGTTGGTATATGTTCATTGTGATGTTAATGTTGTGTTAAGTTCAGTGTCTGTTTCCATTCCTGTGTGTTTCTGTTTAGTGTAGTGAATAGTGTCGCGGCGCGCATGAATAGTGTCATTTGTAGTAGTGAATAGTGTTTGAATAGTGTCCGAATCTGGCATTTAACTTCTGGATTTTTGTTTTGGTAGCTACGGAGCTTGTTTTAACTTTAAATTTTTTTTCCCCACTTCTAAGACGTTGAACTTGATAGGAAAAAATAGCTAGAGCAATTGGTATGGTCTGAGTTAAGAGATTCAAAAAAATTTTGGACTGATTTTAAGTGAAACTTCAAAGGACCATAACTTTTGCTCTGGTTATCAGGTTTTTATCTTCTCCCACGCGTATGAACTAACACCTAAACGGAATCTGTGCCGGCACACTTTAGACCAAACCACAGCCATTGACGGCCAAAAAAAGGGCCTGGAAAATCAAATTGCCGCTTGCGAAGTCGCCGTCCCGAACCAGATCGTCGCCGTCGCGAGCCACCTACGCGAACACAACCAGATCGGTGTTGCGAGCCATCTCCGCTGCGACGAAACCAGAGCCAGCAGATGTCTCGCGAAACCAGGCTGCCATGACGAACCACCACACGTTGACGAAGCCACGCGTTGCAGAACCACTGCGAATCAGATCGACGACGAGGGCACTTTCCGACGCGAAATCCCCATCACTGCGGCGCCGGCCACCACGCAGCCACCTGCGACGAAAAAAGCTGCCTGGAGAAGACGCGAAACCAGACGCGAACACACCTACATTGCGAGAATCCTCCACCTCCGTTCCAAACAGAACCGCAGGCCACCGTGACAGAAATCGATGTCGATTGCGCCAATGCGACAGCCACCACGGTACCTACAAAAAACCAGACCAGACAGACCCCCGCGAAGCAACTGATGAGTCATTATTTTCTTCTATTCCACTAGCCTTTGTGCACCCATTAGACAGTTGATTAGTGCTTAATTGTTCATCATTAGAGTGTTTTTCATCTGTTGGGCTTTATTGGGCCACTGTTCCGAATTTGGACTAATTTCACATTATTTGGCCTAATTTTTTTTTTTAATTATTTTTAGGTATTTGGGTGAAGCAATTTTGGAGCTTGGACATTAATAGTTAGTTGAAGAAACTTTCCACATCATTGCCACATCATTTCCATGTCATTTCCACGTCAGCAAAGTCAATGGGGTCAACATTTGAGGCCGATAGTGGCATTTTTGTAATTCTGCGGCCTATAATGGCAGTTTTGTAATTCTGAGTGGCATGGGTGATATGACCACGAATTAGGTCTGCATGAGAAGAAGGCAGCCGCTCATTCATCTTCAACCTCTCTTCAAAACCTCCATTTTCGTTCTCCAAGCTTCCATGGACGTCCCCCTTGCGGTTTTTCACGTTTTTGGCTCATTTTTTCCGTTTTTCTGCATATTTGACAGCACCTATTGAGGGTTTTACGTTTGGAATTCGTTTTCTTGGTTGGGCAGTTCGGTTTGTGGATTTTATTGACTTGGAACAATACCCATTCATGGGGTTTTCGCATTTATATATGATAACACTGTTTTGCATTCCATTTAAGCTTTGAAATCTCAATTTTTGCTCTTAAATTGCGTTTTCAGATTTGAAGGGTTCTTGGTTCTTGGTTCTGATTTTTGTGATTTCAGTTTTGAAGTGTTTAATTACTCATTTCCATGTCTAGCTAAATTCGTGTATTGACTCCTTGATGAAAAATGCAATGAAGCTTTGAGGTTGTGCCTGTTTTGTGAAATCTGCCATGTTTTTGTTCTGAATTCGTGGAATGCATGTGGTGAATCTGTCAATGCTTAATTTACAGAGTAATTGCATGTGTTTTGTTTAAGATACGTTCATGCTTAATGTATGTAGCTTGGCTGTCATGAATTTAAGGATGTGTGCATTGCTTAATTGCATAATGAAGCTAGATTGTAATTTTCGCTTAGTGAATTATTATCTAGTGGATTGAGACAAGGCAGGGTTGGTGTTAATTTGGTGGCCTATGATAAGTGAAATTGCGTTTGAATCAGGGATGTCAATACGGTTTTAGTCACTGTAGCATTTAAATTAATCTATTGATTAGCATTCTGAATCTGTCTGCCAACCCTCCTCCCCCCTGTGTTTTATTGTTGTGTTCATTTGGAAAATTGGCTTTGAATGAAAATATTGGTCGTTGGGAGACGACTTGGTTCACTTTCATGTACTGCATTTAATATGTTTTAATTTGGTGGGGTACGGCCTCTATCAAATTTGGCGTCGTTGCCGGGGACCAATCGTTTCGTTCAAAGTAAAATTTTCAGTGTGTTTGTGTTTTGTGTTTTGGTGTGTGTGTAGTTCAAGTGTGGTTGAGTTGGTATATGTTCATTGTGATGTTAATGTTGTGTTAAGTTCAGTGTCTGTTTCCATTCCTGTGTGTTTCTGTTTAGTGTAGTGAATAGTGTCGCGGCGCGCATGAATAGTGTCATTTGTAGTAGTGAATAGTGTTTGAATAGTGTCTGAATCTGGCATTTAACTTCTGGATTTTTGTTTTGGTAGCTACGGAGCTTGTTTTAACTTGAAATTTTTTTTCCCCACTTCTAAGACGTTGAACTTGATAGGAAAAATAGCTAGAGCAATTGGTATGGTCTGAGTTAAGAGATTCAAAAAAAATTTGGACTGATTTTAAGTGAAACTTCAAAGGACCATAACTTTTGCTCTGGTTATCAGGTTTTTATCTTCTCCCACGCGCATGAACTAACCCCTAAATGGAATCTCTGCCGGCACACTTTAGAGCAAACCACAGCCATTGACGGCCAAAAAAAGGGCCTGGAAAATCAAATTGCCGCTTCCGAAGCTGCCGTCCCGAACCAGATCGCCGCCGTCGCGAGCCACCTACGCGAACACAACCAGATCGGTGTTGCGAGCCACCTCCGCTGCGACGAAACCAGAGCCAGCAGATGTCTCGCGAAACCAGGCTGCCACGACGAACCACCACACGTTGACGAAGCCACGCGTTGCAGAACCACTGCGAATCAGATCGACGACGAGGGCACTTTCTGACGCGAAATCTCCATCACTGCGGCGCCGGCCACCACGCAGCCACCTGGGACGAAAAAAGCTGCCTGGAGAAGACGCGAAACCAGACGCGAACACACCTACATTGCGAGAATCCTCCACCTCCGTTCCAAACAGAACCGCAGGCCACCGTGACAGAAATCGATGTCGATTGCGCCAATGCGACAGCCACCACGATACCTGCAAAAAACCAGACCAGACAGACCCCCGCAAAGCAACTGATGAGTCATTATTTTCTTCTATTCCACTAGCCTTTGTGCACCCATTAGACAGTTGATTAGTGCTTAATTGTTCATCATTAGAGTGTTTTTCATCTGTTGGGCTTTATTGGGCCACTGTTCCGAATTTGGACTAATTTCACATTATTTGGCCTAATTTTTGTTTTTAATTATTTTTAGGTATTTGGGTGAAGCAATTTTGGAGCTTGGACATTAATATTTAGTTGAAGAAACTTTCCACATCATTGCCACATCATTTCCATGTCATTTCCACGTCAGCAAAGTCAATGGGTCAACATTTGAGGCCCATAGTGGCATTTTTGTAATTCTGCGGCTTATAATGGCAGTTTTGTAATTCTGAGTGGCATGGGTGATATCACCACGAATTAGGTCTTCATGAGAAGAAGGCAGCCGCTCATTCATCTTCAACCTCTCTTCAAAACCTCCATTTTCGTTCTCCAAGCTTCCATGGACGTCCCCCTTGCGGTTTTTCACGTTTTTGGCTCATTTTTACCGTTTTTATGCATATTTGACAGCACCCATTGAGGGTTTTACGTTTGGAATTCGTTTTCTTGGTTGGGCAGTTCGGTTTGTGGATTTTATTGACTTGGAACAATACCCATTCATGGGGTTTTCGCATTTATATATGATAACACTGTTTTGCATTCCATTTAAGCTTTGAAATCTCAATTTTTGCTCTTAAATTGCGTTTTCAGATTTGAAGGGTTCTTGGTTCTTGGTTCTGATTTTTGTGATTTCAGTTTTGAAGTGTTTAATTACTCATTTCCATGTCTAGCTAAATTCGTGTATTGACTCCTTGATGAAAAATGCAATGAAGCTTTGAGGTTGTGCCTGTTTTGTGAAATCTGCCATGTTTTTGTTCTGAATTCGTGGAATGCATGTGGTGAATCTGTCAATGCTTAATTTACAGAGTAATTGCATGTGTTTTGTTTAAGATACGTTCATGCTTAATGTATGTAGCTTGGCTGTCACGAATTTAAGGATGTGTGCATTGCTTAATTGCATAATGAAGCTAGATTGTAATTTTCGCTTAGTGAATTATTATCTAGTGGATTGAGACAAGGCAGGGTTGGTGTTAATTTGGTGGCCTATGATAAGTGAAATTGCGTTTGAATCAGGGATGTCAATACGGTTTTAGTCACTGTAGCATTTAAATTAATCTATTGATTAGCATTCTGAATCTGTCTGCCAACCCTCCTCCCCCCTGTGTTTTATTGTTGTGTTCATTTGGAAAATTGGCTTTGAATGAAAATATTGGTCGTTGGGAGACGACTTGGTTCACTTTCATGTACTGCATTTAATATGTTTTAATTTGGTGGGGTACGGCCTCTATCAAATTTGGCGTCGTTGCCGGGGACCAATCGTTTCGTTCAAAGTAAAATTTTCAGTGTGTTTGTGTTTTGTGTTTTGGTGTGTGTGTAGTTCAAGTGTGGTTGAGTTGGTATATGTTCATTGTGATGTTAATGTTGTGTTAAGTTCAGTGTCTGTTTCCATTCCTGTGTGTTTCTGTTTAGTGTAGTGAATAGTGTCGCGGCGCGCATGAATAGTGTCATTTGTAGTAGTGAATAGTGTTTGAATAGTGTCTGAATCTGGCATTTAACTTCTGGATTTTTGTTTTGGTAGCTACGGAGCTTGTTTTAACTTGAAATTTTTTTTCCCCACTTCTAAGACGTTGAACTTGATAGGAAAAATAGCTAGAGCAATTGGTATGGTCTGAGTTAAGAGATTCAAAAAAAATTTGGACTGATTTTAAGTGAAACTTCAAAGGACCATAACTTTTGCTCTGGTTATCAGGTTTTTATCTTCTCCCACGCGCATGAACTAACCCCTAAACGGAATCTCTGCCGGCACACTTTAGAGCAAACCACAGCCATTGACGGCCAAAAAAAGGGCCTGGAAAATCAAATTGCCGCTTCCGAAGCTGCCGTCCCGAACCAGATCGCCGCCGTCGCGAGCCACCTACGCGAACACAACCAGATCGGTGTTGCGAGCCACCTCCGCTGCGACGAAACCAGAGCCAGCAGATGTCTCGCGAAACCAGGCTGCCACGACGAACCACCACACGTTGACGAAGCCACGCGTTGCAGAACCACTGCGAATCAGATCGACGACGAGGGCACTTTCTGACGCGAAATCTCCATCACTGCGGCGCCGGCCACCACGCAGCCACCTGCGACGAAAAAAGCTGCCTGGAGAAGACGCGAAACCAGACGCGAACACACCTACATTGCGAGAATCCTCCACCTCCGTTCCAAACAGAACCGCAGGCCACCGTGACAGAAATCGATGTCGATTGCGCCAATGCGACAGCCACCACGATACCTGCAAAAAACCAGACCAGACAGACCCCCGCAAAGCAACTGATGAGTCATTATTTTCTTCTATTCCACTAGCCTTTGTGCACCCATTAGACAGTTGATTAGTGCTTAATTGTTCATCATTAGAGTGTTTTTCATCTGTTGGGCTTTATTGGGCCACTGTTCCGAATTTGGACTAATTTCACATTATTTGGCCTAATTTTTGTTTTTAATTATTTTTAGGTATTTGGGTGAAGCAATTTTGGAGCTTGGACATTAATATTTAGTTGAAGAAACTTTCCACATCATTGCCACATCATTTCCATGTCATTTCCACGTCAGCAAAGTCAATGGGTCAACATTTGAGGCCCATAGTGGCATTTTTGTAATTCTGCGGCTTATAATGGCAGTTTTGTAATTCTGAGTGGCATGGGTGATATCACCACGAATTAGGTCTTCATGAGAAGAAGGCAGCCGCTCATTCATCTTCAACCTCTCTTCAAAACCTCCATTTTCGTTCTCCAAGCTTCCATGGACGTCCCCCTTGCGGTTTTTCACGTTTTTGGCTCATTTTTACCGTTTTTATGCATATTTGACAGCACCCATTGAGGGTTTTACGTTTGGAATTCGTTTTCTTGGTTGGGCAGTTCGGTTTGTGGATTTTATTGACTTGGAACAATACCCATTCATGGGGTTTTCGCATTTATATATGATAACACTGTTTTGCATTCCATTTAAGCTTTGAAATCTCAATTTTTGCTCTTAAATTGCGTTTTCAGATTTGAAGGGTTCTTGGTTCTTGGTTCTTGGTTCTGATTTTTGTGATTTCAGTTTTGAAGTGTTTAATTACTCATTTCCATGTCTAGCTAAATTCGTGTATTGACTCCTTGATGAAAAATGCAATGAAGCTTTGAGGTTGTGCTTGTTTTGTGAAATCTGCCATGTTTTTGTTCTGAATTCGTGGAATGCATGTGGTGAATCTGTCAATGCTTAATTTACAGAGTAATTGCATGTGTTTTGTTTAAGATACGTTCATGCTTAATGTATGTAGCTTGGCTGTCACGAATTTATGGATGTGTGCATTGCTTAATTGCATAATGAAGCTAGATTGTAATTTTCGCTTAGTGAATTATTATCTAGTGGATTGAGACAAGGCAGGGTTGGTGTTAATTTGGTGGCCTATGATAAGTGAAATTGCGTTTGAATCAGGGATGTCAATACGGTTTTAGTCACTGTAGCATTTAAATTAATCTATTGATTAGCTTTCTGAATCTGTCTGCCAACCCCCCCTCCCCCCTGTGTTTTATTGTTGTGTTCATCTGGAAAATTGGCTTTGAATGAAAATATTGGTCGTTGGGAGACGACTTGGTTCAGTTTCATGTACTGCATTTAATATGTTTTAATTTGGTGGGGTACGGCCTCTATCAAATTTGGCGCCGTTGCCGGGGACCAATCGTTTCGTTCAAAGTAAAATTTTCAGTGTGTTTGTGTTCTGTGTTTTGGTGTGTGTGTAGTTCAAGTGTGGTTGAGTTGGTATATGTTCATTGTGATGTTAATGTTGTGTTAAGTTCAGTGTCTGTTTCCATTCCTGTGTGTTTCTGTTTAGTGTAGTGAATAGTGTCGCGGCGCGCATGAATAGTGTCATTTGTAGTAGTGAATAGTGTTTGAATAGTGTCCGAATCTGGCATTTAACTTCTGGATTTTTGTTTTGGTAGCTACGGAGCTTGTTTTAACTTGAAATTTTTTTCCCCACTTCTAAGACGTTGAACTTGATAGGAAAAATAGCTAGAGCAATTGGTATGGTCTGAGTTAAGAGATTCAATAAAATTTTGGACCGATTTTAAGTGAAACTTCAAAGGACCATAACTTTTGCTCTGGTTATCAGGTTTTTATCTTCTCCCACGCGCATGAACTAACCCTTAAACGGAATCTCTGCCGGCACACTTTAGAGCAAACCACAGCCATTGACGGCCAAAAAAAGGGCCTGGAAAATCAAATTGCCGCTTGCGAAGCCGCCGTCCCGAACCAGATCGCCGCCGTCGCAAGCCACCTACGCGAACACAACCAGATCGGTGTTGCGAGCCACCTCCGCTGCGACGAAACCAGAGCCAGCAGATGTCTCGCGAAACCAGGCTGCCACGACGAACCACCACACGTTGACGAAGCCACGCGTTGCAGAACCACTGCGAATCAGATCGACGACGAGGGCACTTTCTGACGCGAAATCCCCATCACTACGGTGCCGGCAACCACGCAGCCACCTGCGACGAAAAAAGCTGCCTGGAGAAGACGCGAAACCAGACGCGAACAAACCTACATTGCGAGAATCCTCCACCTCCGTTCCAAACAGAACCGCAGGCCACCGTGACAGAAATCGATGTCGATTGCGCCAATGCGACAGCCACCACGGTACCTGCAAAAAACCAGACCAGACAGACCCCCGCGAAGCAACTGATGAGTCATTATTTTCTTCTATTCCACTAGCCTTTGTGCACCCATTAGACAGTTGATTAGTGCTTAATTGTTCATCATTAGAGTGTTTTTCATCTGTTGGACTTTATTGGGCCACTGTTCCGAATTTGGACTAATTTCACATTATTTGGCCTAATTTTTGTTTTTAATTATTTTTAGGTATTTGGGTGAAGCAATTTTGGAGCTTGGACATTAATATTTAGTTGAAGAAACTTTCCACATCATTGCCACATCATTTCCATGTCATTTCCACGTCAGCAAAGTCAATGGGTCAACATTTGAGGCCCATAGTGGCCTTTTTGTAATTTTGCGGCTTATAATGGCAGTTTTGTAATTCTGAGTGGCATGGGTGATATGACCACGAATTAGGTCTGCATGAGAAGAAGGCAGCCGCTCGTTCATCTTCAACCTCTCTTCAAAACCTCCATTTTCGTTCTCCAAGCTTCCATGGACGTCCCCCTTGCGGTTTTTCACGTTTTTGGCTCATTTTTACCATTTTTATGCATATTTGACAGCACCCATTGAGGGTTTTACGTTTGGAATTCGTTTTCTTGGTTGGGCAGTTCGGTTTGTGGATTTTATTGACTTGAAACAATACCCATTCATGGGGTTTTCGCATTTATATATGATAACACTGTTTTGCATTCCATTTAAGCTTTGAAATCTCAATTTTTGCTCTTAAATTGCGTTTTCAGATTTGAAGGGTTCTTGGTTCTTGGTTCTTGGTTCTGATTTTTGTGATTTCGGTTTTGAAGTGTTTAATTACTCATTTCCATGTCTAGCTAAATTCGTGTATTGACTCCTTGATGAAAAATGCAATGAAGCTTTGAGGTTGTGCTTGTTTTGTGAAATCTGCCATGTTTTTGTTCTGAATTCGTGGAATGCATGTGGTGAATCTGTCAATGCTTAATTTACATAGTAATTGCATGTGTTTTGTTTAAGATACGTTCATGCTTAATGTATGTAGCTTGGCTGTCACGAATTTAAGGATGTGTGCATTACTTAATTGCATAATGAAGCTAGATTGTAATTTTCGCTTAGTGAATTATTATCTAGTGGATTGAGACAAGGCAGGGTTGGTGTTAATTTGGTGGCCTATGATAAGTGAAATTGCGTTTGAATCAGGGATGTCAATACGGTTTTAGTCACTGTAGCATTTAAATTAATCTATTGATTAGAATTCTGAATCTGTCTGCCAACCCCCCTCCCCCCTGTGTTTTATTGTTGTGTTCATCTGGAAAATTGGCTTTGAATGAAAATATTGGTCGTTGGGAGACGACTTGGTTCAGTTTCATGTACTGCATTTAATATGTTTTAATTTGGTGGGGTACGGCCTCTATCAAATTTGGCGCCGTTGCCGGGGACCAATCGTTTCGTTCAAAGTAAAATTTTCAGTGTGTTTGTGTTCTGTGTTTTGGTGTGTGTGTAGTTCAAGTGTGGTTGAGTTGGTATATGTTCATTGTGATGTTAATGTTGTGTTAAGTTCAGTGTCTGTTTCCATTCCTGTGTGTTTCTGTTTAGTGTAGTGAATAGTGTCGCGGCGCGCATGAATAATGTCATTTGTAGTAGTGAATAATGTTTGAATAGTGTCCGAATCTGGCATTTAACTTCTGGATTTTTGTTTTGGTAGCTACGGAGCTTGTTTTAACTTGAAATTTTTTTTCCCCACTTCTAAGACGTTGAACTTGATAGGAAAACTAGCTAGAGCAATTGGTATGGTCTGAGTTAAGAGATTCAAAAAAATTTTGGACTGATTTTAAGTGAAACTTCAAAGGACCATAACTTTTGCTCTGGTTATCAGGTTTTTATCTTCTCCCACGCGCATGAACTAACCCTTAAACGGAATCTTTGCCAGCACACTTTAGAGCAAACCACAGCCATTGACGGCCAAAAAAAGGGCCTGGAAAATCAAATTGCCGCTTGCGAAGCCGCCGTCCCGAACCAGATCGGCGCCGTCGCGAGCCACCTACGCGAACACAACCAGATCGGTGTTACGAGCCACCTCCGCTGCGACAAAACCAGAGCCAGCAGATGTCTCGCGAAACCAGGCTGCCACGACGAACCACCACACGCTAACGAAGCCACGCGTTGCAGAACCACTGCGAATAAGATCAACGACGAGGGCACTTTCCGACGCGAAATCCCCATCACTGCGGCGCCGGCCACCACGCAGCCACCTGCGACGAAAAAAGCTGCCTGGAGAAGACGCGAAACCAGACGCGAACACACCTACATTGCGAGAATCCTCCACCTCCGTTCCAAACAGAACCGCAGGCCACCGTGACAAAAATCGATGTCGATTGCGCCAATGCGACAGCCACCACGGTACCGGCAAAAAACCAGACCAGACAGACCCCCGCGAAGCAACTGATGAGTCATTATTTTCTTCTATTCCACTAGCCTTTGTGCACCCATTAGACAGTTGATTAGTGCTTAATTGTTCATCATTAGAGTGTTTTTCATCTATTGGGCTTTATTGGGCCACTGTTCCGAATTTGGACTAATTTCACATTATTTGGCCTAATTTTTGTTTTTAATTATTTTTAGGTATTTGGGTGAAGCAATTTTGGAGCTTGGACATTAATATTTAGTTGAAGAAACTTTCCACATCATTGCCACATCATTTCCATGTCATTTCCACGTCAGCAAAGTCAATGGGTCAACATTTGAGGCCCATAGTGGCATTTTTGTAATTCTGCGGCTTATAATGGCAGTTTTGTAATTCTGAGTGGCATGGGTGATATGACCACGAATTAGGTCTGCATGAGAAGAAGGCAGTCGCTCATTCATCTTCAACCTCTCTTCAAAACCTCCATTTTCGTTCTCCAAGCTTCCATGGACGTCCCCCTTGCGGTTTTTCACGTTTTTGGCTCATTTTTACCATTTTTATGCATATTTGACAGCACCCATTGAGGGTTTTACGTTTGGAATTCGTTTTCTTGGTTGGGCAGTTCGGTTTGTGGATTTTATTGACTTGAAACAATACCCATTCATGGGGTTTTCGCATTTATATATGATAACACTGTTTTGCATTCCATTTAAGCTTTGAAATCTCAATTTTTGCTCTTAAATTGCGTTTTCAGATTTGAAGGGTTCTTGGTTCTTGGTTCTTGGTTCTGATTTTTGTGATTTCAGTTTTGAAGTGTTTAATTACTCATTTCCATGTATAGCTAAATTCGTGTATTGACTCCTTGATGAAAAATGCAATGAAGCTTTGAGGTTGTGCTTGTTTTGTGAAATCTGCCATGTTTTTGTTCTGAATTCGTGGAATGCATGTGGTGAATCTGTCAATGCTTAATTTACATAGTAATTGCATGTGTTTTGTTTAAGATACGTTCATGCTTAATGTATGTAGCTTGGCTGTCACGAATTTAAGGATGTGTGCATTACTTAATTGCATAATGAAGCTAGATTGTAATTTTCGCTTAGTGAATTATTATCTAGTGGATTGAGACAAGGCAGGGTTGGTGTTAATTTGGTGGCCTATGATAAGTGAAATTGCGTTTGAATCAGGGATGTCAATACGGTTTTAGTCACTGTAGCATTTAAATTAATCTATTGATTAGAATTCTGATTCTGTCTGCCAACACCCCTCCCCCATGTGTTTTATTGTTGTGTTCATCTGGAAAATTGGCTTTGAATGAAAATATTGGTCGTTGGGAGACGACTTGGTTCAGTTTCATGTACTGCATTTAATATAATTTAATTTGGTGGGGTACGGCCTCTATCAAATTTGGCGCCGTTGCCGGGGACCAATCGTTTCGTTCAAAGTAAAATTTTCAGTGTGTTTGTGTTCTGTGTTTTGGTGTGTGTGTAGTTCAAGTGTGGTTGAGTTGGTATATGTTCATTGTGATGTTAATGTTGTGTTAAGTTCAGTGTCTGTTTCCATTCCTGTGTGTTTCTGTTTAGTGTAGTGAATAGTGTCGCGGCGCGCATGAATAATGTCATTTGTAGTAGTGAATAGTGTTTGAATAGTGTCCGAATCTGGCATTTAACTTCTGGATTTTTGTTTTGGTAGCTACGGAGCTTGTTTTAACTTGAAATTTTTTTTCCCCACTTCTAAGACGTTGAACTTGATAGGAAAAATAGCTAGAGCAATTGGTATGGTCTGAGTTAAGAGATTCAAAAAAATTTTGGACTGATTTTAAGTGAAACTTCAAAGGACCATAACTTTTGCTCTGGTTATCAGGTTTTTATCTTCTCCCACACGCATGAACTAACCCCTAAACGAAATCTCTGCCGGCACACTTTAGAGCACACCACAGCCATTAACGGCCAAAAAAAGGGCCTGGAAAATCAAATTGCCGCTTGCGAAGCCGCCGTCCCGAACCAGATCGCCGCCGTCGCGAGCCACCTACGCGAACACAACCAGATCGGTGTTGCGAGCCACCTCTGCTGCGACGAAACCAGAGCCAACAGATGTCTCGCGAAACCAGGCTGCCACGACGAACCACCACACGTTGACGAAGCCACGCGTTGTAGAACCACTGCGAATCAGATCGATGACGAGGGCACTTTCTGACGCGAAATCCCCATCACTACAGCGCCGGCCATCACACAGCCACCTGCGACGAAAAAAGCTGCCTGGAGAAGACGCGAAACCAGACGCGAACACACCTACATTGCGAGAATCCTCCACCTTCGTTCCAAACAGAACCGCAGGCCACCGTGACAGAAATCGATGTCGATTGCGCCAATGCGACAGCCACCACGGTACCTGCAAAAAACCAGACCAGACAGACCCCCGCGAAGCAACTGATGAGTCATTATTTTCTTCTATTCCACTAGCCTTTGTGCACCCATTAGACAGTTGATTAGTGCTTAATTGTTCATCATTAGAGTGTTTTTCATCTGTTGGTCTTTATTGGGCCACTGTTCCGAATTTGGACTAATTTCACATTATTTGGCCTAATTTTTGTTTTTAATTATTTTTAGGTATTTGGGTGAAGCAATTTTGGAGCTTGGACATTAATATTTAGTTGAAGAAACTTTCCACATCATTGCCACATCATTTCCATGTCATTTCCACGTCAGCAAAGTCAATGCGTCAACATTTGAGGCCCATAGTGGCATTTTTGTAATTCTGCGGCTTATAATGGCAGTTTTGTAATTCTGAGTGGCATGGGTGATATGACCACGAGTTAGGTCTGCATGAGAAGAAGGCAGCCGCTCATTCATCTTCAACCTCTCTTCAAAACCTCCATTTTCGTTCTCCAAGCTTCCATGGACGTCCCCCTTGCGGTTTTTCACGTTTTTGGCTCATTTTTACCGTTTTTATGCATATTTGACAGCACCCATTGAGGGTTTTACATTTGGAATTCGTTTTCTTGGTTGGGCAGTTCGGTTTGTGGATTTTATTGACTTGAAACAATACCCATTCATGGGGTTTTCGCATTTATATATGATAACACTGTTTTGCATTCCATTTAAGCTTTGAAATCTCAATTTTTGCTCTTAAATTGCGTTTTCAGATTTGAAGGGTTCTTGGTTCTTGGTTCTTGGTTCTGATTTTTGTGATTTCAGTTTTGAAGTGTTTAATTACTCATTTCCATGTATAGCTAAATTCGTGTATTGACTCCTTGATGAAAAATGCAATGAAGCTTTGAGGTTGTGCTTGTTTTGTGAAATCTGCCATGTTTTTGTTCTGAATTCGTGGAATGCATGTGGTGAATCTGTCAATGCTTAATTTACATAGTAATTGCATGTGTTTTGTTTAAGATACGTTCATGCTTAATGTATGTAGCTTGGCTGTCACGAATTTAAGGATGTGTGCATTACTTAATTGCATAATGAAGCTAGATTGTAATTTTCGCTTAGTGAATTATTATCTAGTGGATTGAGACAAGGCAGGGTTGGTGTTAATTTGGTGGCCTATGATAAGTGAAATTGCGTTTGAATCAGGGATGTCAATACGGTTTTAGTCACTGTAGCATTTAAATTAATCTATTGATTAGAATTCTGAATCTGTCTGCCAACCCCCCTCCCCCCTGTGTTTTATTGTTGTGTTCATCTGGAAAATTGGCTTTGAATGAAAATATTGGTCGTTGGGAGACGACTTGGTTCAGTTTCATGTACTGCATTTAATATGTTTTAATTTGGTGGGGTACGGCCTCTATCAAATTTGGCGCCGTTGCCGGGGACCAATCGTTTCGTTCAAACTAAAATTTTCAGTGTGTTTGTGTTCTGTGTTTTGGTGTGTGTGTAGTTCAAGTGTGGTTGAGTTGGTATATGTTCATTGTGATGTTAATGTTGTGTTAAGTTCAGTGTCTGTTTCCATTCCTGTGTGTTTCTGTTTAGTATAGTGAATAGTGTCGCGGCGCGCATGAATAATGTCATTTGTAGTAGTGAATAGTGTTTGAATAGTGTCCGAATCTGGCATTTAACTTCTGGATTTTTGTTTTGGTAGCTACGGAGCTTGTTTTAACTTGAAATTTTTTTTCCCCACTTCTAAGACGTTGAACTTGATAGGAAAACTAGCTAGAGCAATTGGTATGGTCTGAGTTAAGAGATTCAAAAAAATTTTGGACTGATTTTAAGTGAAACTTCAAAGGACCATAACTTTTGCTCTGGTTATCAGGTTTTTATCTTCTCCCACGCGCATGAACTAACCCCTAAACGAAATCTCTGCCGGCACACTTTAGAGCAAACCACAGCCATTGACGGCCAAAAAAAGGGCTTGGAAAATCAAATTGCCGCTTGCGAAGCCGCCGTCCCGAACCAGATCGCCGCCGTCGCGAGCCACCTACGCGAACACAACCAGATCGGTGTTGCGAGCCACCTCCGCTGCGACGAAACCAGAGCCAACAGATGTCTCGCGAAACCAGGCTGCCAAGACGAACCACCACACGTTGACTAAGCCACGCGTTGCAGAACCACTGCGAATCAGATCGACGACGAGGGCACTTTCTGACGCGAAATCCCCATCACTGCAGCGCCGGCCATCACGCAGCCACCTGCGACGAAAAAAGCTGCCTTGAGAAGACGTGAAACCAGACGCGAACACACCTACATTGCGAGAATCCTCCACCTCCGTTCCAAACAGAACCGTAGGCCACCGTGACAGAAATCGATGTCGATTGCTCCAATGCGACAGCCACCACGGTACCTGCAAAAAACCAGACCAGACAGACCCCCGCGAAGCAACTGATGAGTCATTATTTTCTTCTATTCCACTAGCCTTTGTGCACCCATTAGACAGTTGATTAGTGCTTAATTGTTCATCATTAGAGTGTTTTTCATCTGTTGGTCTTTATTGGGCCACTGTTCCGAATTTGGACTAATTTCACATTATTTGGCCTAATTTTTGTTTTTAATTATTTTTAGGTATTTGGGTGAAGCAATTTTGGAGCTTGGACATTAATATTTAGTTGAAGAAACTTTCCACATCATTGCCACATCATTTCCATGTCATTTCCACGTCAGCAAAGTCAATGCGTCAACATTTAAGGCCCATAGTGGCATTTTTGTAATTCTGCGGCTTATAATGGCAGTTTTGTAATTCTGAGTGGCATGGTTGATATGACCACGAATTAGGTCTGCATGAGAAGAAAGCAGCCGCTCATTCATCTTCAACCTCTCTTCAAAACCTCCATTTTCGTTCTCCAAGCTTCCATGGTCGTCCCCCTTGCGGTTTTCACGTTTTTGGCTCATTTTTACCGTTTTTATGCATATTTGACAGCACCCATTAAGGGTTTTACGTTTGGAATTCGTTTTCTTGGTTGGGCAGTTCGGTTTGTGGATTTTATTGACTTGGAACAATACCCATTCATGGGGTTTTTGCATTTATATATGATAACACTGTTTTGCATTCCATTTAAGCTTTGAAATCTCAATTTTTGCTCTTAAATTGCGTTTTCAGATTTGAAGGGTTCTTGGTTCTTGGTTCTTGGTTCTGATTTTTGTGATTTCAGTTTTGAAGTGTTTAATTACTCATTTCCATGTCTAGCTAAATTCGTGTATTGACTCCTTGATGAAAAATGCAATGAAACTTTGAGGTTGTGCTTGTTTTGTGAAATCTGCCATGTTTTTGTTCTGAATTCGTGGAATGCATGTGGTGAATCTGTCAATGCTTAATTTACAGAGTAATTGCATGTGTTTTGTTTAAGATACGTTCATGCTTAATGTATGTAGCTTGGCTGTCACGAATTTAAGGATGTGTGCATTGCTTAATTGCATAATGAAGCTAGATTGTAATTTTCGCTTAGTGAATTATTATCTAGTGGATTGAGACAAGGCAGGGTTGGTGTTAATTTGGTGGCCTATGATAAGTGAAATTGCGTTTGAATCAGGGATGTCAATACGGTTTTAGTCACTGCAGCATTTAAATTAATCTATTGATTAGCATTCTGAATCTGTCTGCCAACCCCCCTCCCCCTGTGTTTTATTGTTGTGTTCATCTGGAAAATTGGCTTTGAATGAAAATATTGGTCGTTGGGAGACGACTTGGTTCACTTTGATGTACTGCATTTAATATGTTTTAATTTGGTGGGGTACGGCCTCTATCAAATTTGGCGCCGTTGCCGGGGACCAATCGTTTCGTTCAAAGTAAAATTTTCAGTGTGTTTGTGTTCTGTGTTTTGGTGTGTGTGTGTAGTTCAAGTGTGGTTGAGTTGGTATATGTTCATTGTGATGTTAATGTTGTGTTAAGTTCAGTGTCTGTTTCCATTCCTGTGTGTTTCTGTTTAGTGTAGTGAATAGTGTCGCGGCGCGCATGAATAGTGTCATTTGTAGTAGTGAATAGTGTTTGAATAGTGTCCGAATCTTGCATTTAACTTCTGGATTTTTGTTTTGGTAGCTACGGAGCTTGTTTTAACTTGAAATTTTTTTCCCCACTTCTAAGACGTTGAACTTGATAGGAAAAATAGCTAGAGCAATTGGTATGGTCTGAGTTAAGAGATTCAAAAAAATTTTGGACTGATTTTAAGTGAAACTTCAAAGGACCATAACTTTTGCTCTGGTTATCAGGTTTTTATCTTCTCCCACGCACATGAACTAACCCCTAAACGGAATCTCTGCCGGCACACTTTAGAGCAAACCACAGCCATTGACGGCCAAAAAAAGGGCCTGGAAAATCAAATTGCCGCTTGCGAAGCCGCCGTCCCGAACCAGATCGCCGCCGTCGCGAGCCACCTACGCGAACACAACCAGATCGGTGTTGCGAGCCACCTCCGCTGCGACGAAACCAGAGCCAGCAGATGTCTCGCGAAACCAGGTTGCCACGACGAACCACCACACGTTGACGAAGCCACGCGTTGCAGAACCACTGCGAATCAGATCGACGACGAGGGCACTTTCTGACGCGAAATCCCCATCACTGCGGCGCCGGCCACCACGCAACCACCTGCGACGAAAAAAGCTGCCTGCAGAAGACGCGAAACCAGACGCGAACACACCTACATTGCGAGAATCCTCCACCTCCGTTCCAAACAGAACCGCAGGCCACCGTGACAGAAATCGATGTCGATTGCGCCAATGCGACAGCCACCACTGTACCTGCAAAAAACCAGACCAGACAGACCCCCGCGAAGCAACTGATGAGTCATTCTTTTCTTCTATTCCACTAGCCTTTGTGCACCCAATAGACAGTTGATTAGTGCTTAATTGTTCATCATTAGAGTGTTTTTCATTTGTTGGGCTTTATTGGGCCACTGTTCCGAATTTGGACTAATTTCACAATATTTGGCCTAATTTTTGTTTTTAATTATTTTTAGGTATTTGGGTGAAGCAATTTTGGAGCTTGGACATTAATATTTAGTTGAAGAAACTTTCCACATCATTGCCACATCATTTCCATGTCATTTCCACGTCAGCAAAGTCAATGCGTCAACATTTGAGGCCCATAGTGGCATTTTTGTAATTCTGCGGCTTATAATGGCAGATTTGTAATTCTGAGTGGCATGGGTGATATGACCACGAATTAGGTCTGCATGAGAAGAAGGCAGCCGCTCATTCATCTTCAACCTCTCTTCAAAACCTCCATTTTTGTTCTCCAAGCTTCCATGGACGTCCCCCTTGCGGTTTTTCACGTTTTTGGCTCATTTTTACCGTTTTTATGCATATTTGACAGCACCCATTGAGGGTTTTACATTTGGAATTCGTTTTCTTGGTTGGGCAGTTCAGTTTGTGGATTTTATTGACTTGGAACAATACCCATTCATGGGGTTTTCGCATTTATATATGATAACACTGTTTTGCATTCCATTTAAGCTTTGAATTCTCAATTTTTGCTCTTAAATTACGTTTTCAGATTTGAAGGGTTCTTGGTTCTTGGTTCTTGGTTCTGATTTTTGTGATTTCAGTTTTGAAGTGTTTAATTACTCATTTCCATGTCTAGCTAAATTCGTGTATTGACTCCTTGATGAAAAATGCAATGAAGCTTTGAGGTTGTGCTTGTTTTGTGAAATCTGCCATGTTTTTGTTCTGAATTCGTGGAATGCATGTGGTGAATCTGTCAATGCTTAATTTACAGAGTAATTGTATGTGTTTTGTTTAAGATACGTTCATGCTTAATGTATGTAGCTTGGCTGTCACGAATTTAAGGATGTGTGCATTGCTTAATTGCATAATGAAGCTAGATTGTAATTTTCGCTTAGTGAATTATTATCTAGTGGATTGAGACAAGGCAGGGTTGGTGTTAATTTGGTGGCCTATGATAAGTGAAATTGCGTTTGAATTAGGGATGTCAATACGGTTTTAGTCACTGTAGCATTTAAATTAATCTATTGATTAGCATTCTGAATCTGTCTGCCAACCCCCCTCCCCCCTGTGTTTTATTGTTGTGTTCATCTGGAAAATTGGCTTTGAATGAAAATATTGGTCGTTGGGAGACGACTTGGTTCACTTTCATGTACTGCATTTAATATGTTTTAATTTGGTGGGGTACGGCCTCTATCAAATTTGGCGCCGTTGCCGGGGACCAATCGTTTCGTTCAAAGTAAAATTTTCAGTGTGTTTGTGTTCTGTGTTTTGGTGTGTGTGTAGTTCAAGTGTGGTTGAGTTGGTATATGTTCATTGTGATGTTAATGTTGTGTTAAGTTCAGTGTCTGTTTCCATTCCTGTGTGTTTCTGTTTAGTGTAGTGAATAGTGTCGCGGCGCGCATGAATAGTGTCATTTGTAGTAGTGAATAGTGTTTGAATAGTGTCCGAATCTGGCATTTAACTTCTGGATTTTTGTTTTGGTAGCTACGGAGCTTGTTTTAACTTGAAATTTTTTTCCCCACTTCTAAGACGTTGAACTTGATAGGAAAAATAGCTAGAGCAATTGGTATGGTCTGAGTTAAGAGATTCAAAAAAAATTTGGACTGATTTTAAGTGAAACTTCAAAGGACCATAACTTTTGCTCTGGTTATCAGGTTTTTATCTTCTCCCACGCGCATGAACTAACCCCTAAACGGAATCTCTGCCAGCACACTTTAGAGCAAACCACAGCCATTGACAGCCAAAAAAAGGGCCTGGAAAATCAAATTGCCGCTTGCGAAGCCGCCGTCCCGAACCAGATCGCCGCC
Organism: Vigna unguiculata; assembly: GCF_037176805.1. Lineage (NCBI taxonomy): Eukaryota > Viridiplantae > Streptophyta > Magnoliopsida > Fabales > Fabaceae > Vigna > Vigna unguiculata. Next base: position 35,644,841 of record NC_140792.1, on the reverse strand, counting down.
GTCGCGAGCCACCTACGCGAACACAACCAGGTCGGTGTTGTGAGCCACCTCCGCTGCGACGAAACCAGAGCCAACAAATGTCTCGCGAAACCAGGCTGCCACGACGAACCACCACACGTTGACGAAGCCACGCGTTGCAGAACCACTGCGAATCAGATCGACGACGAGGGCACTTTCTGACGCGAAATCCCCATCACTGCGGCGCCGGCCACCACGCAGCCACCTGCGACGAAAAAAGCTGCTTGGAGAAGACGCGAAACCAGACGCGAACACACCTACATTGCGAGAATCCTCCACCTCCGTTCCAAACAGAACCGCAGGCCACCGTGACAGAAATCGATGTCGATTGCGCCAATGCGACAGCCACCACGGTACCTGCAAAAAACCAGACCAGACAGACCCCCGCGAAGCAAATGATGAGTCATTATTTTCTTCTATTCCACTAGCCTTTGTGCACCCATTAGACAGTTGATTAGTGCTTAATTGTTCATCATTAGAGTGTTTTTCATCTATTGGGCTTTATTGGGCCACTGTTCCGAATTTGGACTAATTTCACAATATTTGGCCTAATTTTTGTTTTTAATTATTTTTAGGTATTTGGGTGAAGCAATTTTGGAGCTTGGACATTAATATTTAGTTGAAGAAACTTTCCACATCATTGCCACATCATTTCCAAGTCATTTGCACGTCAGCAAAGTCAATGCGTCAACATTTGAGGCCCATAGTGGCATTTTTGTAATTCTGCGGCTTATAATGGCAGTTTTGTAATTCTGAGTGGCATGGGTGATATGACCACGAATTAGGTCTGCATGAGAAGAAGGCAGCCGCTCATTCATCTTCAACCTCTCTTCAAAACCTCCATTTTTGTTCTCCAAGCTTCCATGGACGTCCCCCTTGCGGTTTTTCACGTTTTTGGCTCATTTTTACCGTTTTTATGCATATTTGACAGCACCCATTGAGGGTTTTACATTTGGAATTCGTTTTCTTGGTTGGGCAGTTCGGTTTGTGGATTTTATTGACTTGGAACAATACCCATTCATGGGGTTTTCGCATTTATATATGATAACACTGTTTTGCATTCCATTTAAGCTTTGAAATCCATATTTTTGCTCTTAAATTGCGTTTTCAGATTTGAAGGGTTTTTGGTTCTTGGTTCTTGGTTCTGATTTTTGTGATTTCAGTTTTGAAGTGTTTAATTACTCATTTCCATGTCTACCTAATTCGTGTATTGACTCCTTGATGAAGAATGCAATGAAGCTTTGAGGTTGTGCTTGTTTTGTGAAATCTGCCATGTTTTTGTTCTGAATTCGTGGAATGCATGTGGTGAATCTGTCAATGCTTAATTTACAGAGTAATTGCATGTTTTTTGTTTAAGATACGTTCATGCTTAATGTATGTAGCTTGGCTGTCACGAATTTAAGGATGTGTGCATTGCTTAATTGCATAATGAAGCTAGATTGTAATTTTCGCTTAGTGAATTATTATCTAGTGGATTGAGACAAGGCAGGGTTGGTGTTAATTTGGTGGCCTATGATAAGTGAAATTGCGTTTGAATCAGGGATGTCAATACGGTTTTAGTCACTGCAGCATTTAAATTAATCTATTGATTAGCATTCTGAATCTGTCTGCCAACCCCCCTCCCCCCTGTGTTTTATTGTTGTGTTCATCTGGAAAATTGGCTTTGAATGAAAATATTGGTCGTTGGGAGACGACTTGGTTCACTTTGATGTACTGCATTTAATATGTTTTAATTTGGTGGGGTACGGCCTCTATCAAATTTGGCGCCGTTGCCGGGGACCAATCGTTTCGTTCAAAGTAAAATTTTCAGTGTGTTTGTGTTCTGTGTTTTGGTGTGTGTGTGTAGTTCAAGTGTGGTTGAGTTGGTATATGTTCATTGTGATGTTAATGTTGTGTTAAGTTCAGTGTCTGTTTCCATTCCTGTGTGTTTCTGTTTAGTGTAGTGAATAGTGTCGCGGCGCGCATGAATAGTGTCATTTGTAGTAGTGAATAGTGTTTGAATAGTGTCCGAATCTTGCATTTAACTTCTGGATTTTTGTTTTGGTAGCTACGGAGCTTGTTTTAACTTGAAATTTTTTTCCCCACTTCTAAGACGTTGAACTTGATAGGAAAAATAGCTAGAGCAATTGGTATGGTCTGAGTTAAGAGATTCAAAAAAATTTTGGACTGATTTTAAGTGAAACTTCAAAGGACCATAACTTTTGCTCTGGTTATCAGGTTTTTATCTTCTCCCACGCACATGAACTAACCCCTAAACGGAATCTCTGCCGGCACACTTTAGAGCAAACCACAGCCATTGACGGCCAAAAAAAGGGCCTGGAAAATCAAATTGCCGCTTGCGAAGCCGCCGTCCCGAACCAGATCGCCGCCGTCGCGAGCCACCTACGCGAACACAACCAGATCGGTGTTGCGAGCCACCTCCGCTGCGACGAAACCAGAGCCAGCAGATGTCTCGCGAAACCAGGTTGCCACGACGAACCACCACACGTTGACGAAGCCACGCGTTGCAGAACCACTGCGAATCAGATCGACGACGAGGGCACTTTCTGACGCGAAATCCCCATCACTGCGGCGCCGGCCACCACGCAGCCACCTGCGACGAAAAAAGCTGCCTGCAGAAGACGCGAAACCAGACGCGAACACACCTACATTGCGAGAATCCTCCACCTCCGTTCCAAACAGAACCGCAGGCCACCGTGACAGAAATCGATGTCGATTGCGCCAATGCGACAGCCACCACGGTACCTGCAAAAAACCAGACCAGACAGACCCCCGCGAAGCAACTGATGAGTCATTATTTTCTTCTATTCCACTAGCCTTTGTGCACCCATTAGACAGTTGATTAGTGCTTAATTGTTCATCATTAGAGTGTTTTTCATCTGTTGGGCTTTATTGGGCCACTGTTCCGAATTTGGACTAATTTCACATTATTTGGCCTAATTTTTGTTTTTAATTATTTTTAGGTATTTGGGTGAAGCAATTTTGGAGCTTGGACATTGATATTTAGTTGAAGAAACTTTCCACATCATTGCCACATCATTTCCATGTCATTTCCACGTCAGCAAAGTCAATGGGTCAACATTTGAGGCCCATAGTGGCATTTTTGTAATTCTGCGGCTTATAATGGCAGTTTTGTAATTCTGAGTGGCATGGGTGATATGACCACGAATTAGGTCTGCATGAGAAGAAGGCAGCCGCCCATTCATCTTCAACCTCTCTTCAAAACCTCCATTTTCGTTCTCCAAGCTTCCATGTACGTCCCCCTTGCGGTTTTTCACGTTTTTGGCTCATTTTTACCGTTTTTATGCATATTTGACAGCACCCATTGAGGGTTTTACATTTGGAATTCGTTTTCTTGGTTGGGCAGTTCGGTTTGTGGATTTTATTGACTTGGAACAATACTCATTCATGGGGTTTTCGCATTTATATATGATAACACTGTTTTGCATTCCATTTAAGCTTTGAAATCTCAATTTTTGCTCTTAAATTGCGTTTTCAGATTTGAAGGGTTCTTGGTTCTTGGTTCTTGGTTCTGAGTTTTGTGATTTCAGTTTTGAAGTGTTTAATTACTCATTTCCATGTCTAGCTAAATTCGTGTATTGACTCCTTGATGAAAAATGCAATGAAGCTTTGAGGTTGTGCTTGTTTTGTGAAATCTGCCATGTTTTTGTTCTGAATTCGTGGAATGCATGTGGTGAATCTGTCAATGCTTAATTTACAGAGTAATTGCATGTGTTTTGTTTAAGATACGTTCATGCTTAACGTATGTAGCTTGGCTGTCACGAATTTAAGGATGTGTGCATTGCTTAATTGCATAATGAAGCTAGATTGTAATTTTCGCTTAGTGAATTATTATCTAGTGGATTGAGACAAGGCAGGGTTGGTGATAATTTGGTGGCCTATGATAAGTGAAATTGCGTTTGAATCAGGGATGTCAATACGGTTTTAGTCACTGTAGCATTTAAATTAATCTATTGATTAACATTCTGAATCTGTCTGCCAACCCCCCTCCCCCCTGTGTTTTATTGTTGTGTTCATCTGGAAAATTGGCTTTGAATGAAAATATTGGTCGTTGGGAGACGACTTGGTTCACTTTCATGTACTGCATTTAATATGTTTTAATTTGGTGGGGTACGACCTCTATCAAATTTGGCGCCGTTGCCGGGGACCAGTCGTTTCGTTTAAAGTAAAATTTTCAGTGTGTTTGTGTTCTGTGTTTTGGTGTGTGTGTAGTTCAAGTGTGGTTGAGTTGGTATATGTTCATTGTGATGTTAATGTTGTGTTAAGTTCAGTGTCTGTTTCCATTCCTGTGTGTTTCTGTTTAGTGTAGTGAATAGTGTCGCGGCGCGCATGCATAGTGTCATTTGTAGTAGTGAATAGTGTTTGAATAGTGTCCGAATCTGGCATTTAACTTCTGGATTTTTGTTTTGGTAGCTACGGAGCTTGTTTTAACTTGAAATTTTTTTTCCCCACTTCTAAGACATTGAACTTGATAGGAAAAATAGCTAGAGCAATTGGTATGGTCTGAGTTAAGAGATTCAAAAAAATTTTGGACTGATTTTAAGTGAAACTTCAAAGGACCATAACTTTTGCTCTGGTTATCAGGTTTTTATCTTCTCCCACGCGCATGAACTAACCCCTAAACGAAATCTCTGCCGGCACACTTTAGAGCAAACCACAGCCATTCACGGCCAAAAAAAGGGCCTGGAAAAGCAAATTGCCGCTTGCGAAGCCGCCATCCCGAACCAGATCGCCGCCGTCGCCAGCCACCTACACGAACACAACCAGATCAGTGTTGCGAGCCACCTCCGCTGCGAGGAAACCAGAGTCAGCAGATGTCTCGCGAAACCAGGCTGCCACGACGAACCACCACACGTTGACGAAGTCACGCGTTGCAGAACCACTGCGAATCAGATCGACGACGAGGGCACTTTCTGACGCGAAATCCCCATCACTGCGGCGCCGGCCACCACGCAGCCACCTGCGACGAAAAAAGCTGCCTGGAGAAGACGCGAAACCAGACGCGAACACACCTACATTGCGAGAATCCTCCACCTCCGTTCCAAACAGAACCGCAGGCCACCGTGACAGAATTCAATGTCGATTGCGCCAATGCGACAGCCACCACGGTACCTGCAAAAAACCAGACCAGACAGACCCCCGCGAAGCAACTGATGAGTCATTATTTTCTTCTATTCCACTAGCCTTTGTGCAACCATTAGACAGTTGATTAGTGCTTAATTGTTCATCATTAGAGTCTTTTTCATCTGTTGGGCTTTATTGGGCCAGTGTTCCGAATTTGGACTAATTTCACATTATTTTGCCTAATTTTTGTTTTTAATTATTTTTAGGTATTTGGGTGAAGCAATTTTGGAGCTTGGACATTAATATTTAGTTGAAGAAACTTTCCACATCATTGCCACATCATTTCCATGTCATTTCCACGTCAGCAAAGTCAATGGGTCAACATTTGAGGCCCATAGTGGTATTTTTGTAATTTTGCAGCTTATAATGGTAGTTTTGTAATTCTGAGTGGCATGGGTGATATGACCACGAATTAGGTCTGCATGAGAAGAAGGCAGCCGCTCATTCATCTTCAACCTCTCTTCAAAACCTCCATTTTCGTTCTCCAAGCTTCCATGGACGTCCCCCTTGCGGTATTCCACATTTTTGGCTCATTTTTACCGTTTCTATGCATATTTGACAACACCCATTGAGGGTTTTACGTTTGGAATTCGTTTTCTTGGTTGGGCAGTTCGGTTTGTGGATTTTATTGACTTGGAACAATACCCATTCATGGGGTTTTCGCATTTATATATGATAACATTGTTTTGCATTCCATTTAAGCTTTGAAATCTCAATTGTTGCTCTTAAATTGCGTTTTCAGATTTGAAGGGTTCTTGGTTCTTGGTTCTTGGTTCTGATTTTTGTGATTTCAGTTTTGAAGTGTTTAATTACTCATTTCCATGTCTAGCTAAATTCGTGTATTGACTCCTTGATGAAAAATGCAATGAAGCTTTGAGGTTGTGCTTGTTTTGTGAAATCTGCCATGTTTTTGTTCTGAATTCGTGGAATGCATGTGGTGAATCTGTCAATGCTTAATTTACAGAGTAATTGCATGTGTTTTGTTTAAGATACGTTCATGCTTAACGTATGTAGCTTGGCTGTCACGAATTTAAGGATGTGTGCATTGCTTAATTGCATAATGAAGCTAGATTGTAATTTTCGCTTAGTGAATTATTATCTAGTGGATTGAGACAAGGCAGGGTTGGTGTTAATTTGGTGGCCTATGATAAGTGAAATTGCGTTTGAATCAGGGATGTCAATACGGTTTTAGTCACTGTAGCATTTAAATTAATCTATTGATTAACATTCTGAATCTGTCTGCCAACCCCCCTCCCCCCTGTGTTTTATTGTTGTGTTCATCTGTAAAATTGGCTTTGAATGAAAATATTGGTCGTTGGGAGACGACTTGGTTCACTTTCATGTACTGCATTTAATATAATTTAATTTGGTGGGGTACGGCCTCTATCAAATTTGGCGCCGTTGCCGGGGACCAATCGTTTCGTTCAAAGTAAAATTTTCAGTGTGTTTGTGTTCTGTGTTTTGGTGTGTGTGTAGTTCAAGTGTGGTTGAGTTGGTATATGTTCATTGTGATGTTAACGTTGTGTTAAGTTCAGTGTCTGTTTCCATTCCTGTGTGTTTCTGTTTAGTGTAGTGAATAGTGTCGCGGCGCGCATGAATAGTGTCATTTGTAGTAGTGAATAGTGTTTGAATAGTGTCCGAATCTGGCATTTAACTTCTGGATTTTTGTTTTGGTAGCTACGGAGCTTGTTTTAACTTGAAATTTTTTTCCCCACTTCTAAGACGTTGAACTTGATAGGAAAAATAGCTAGAGCAATTGGTATGGTCTGAGTTAAGAGATTCAAAAAAATTTTGGACTGATTTTAAGTGAAACTTCAAAGGACCATAACTTTTGCTCTGGTTATCAGGTTTTTATCTTCTCCCACGCGCATGAACTAACCCCTAAACGGAATCTCTGCCGGCACACTTTAGAGCAAACCACAGCCATTGACGGCCAAAAAAAGGGCCTGGAAAATCAAATTGCCGCTTGCGAAGCCGCCGTCCCGAACCAGATCACCGCCGTCGCGAGCCACCTACGCGAACACAACCAGATTGGTGTTGCGAGCCACCTCCGCTGCGACGAAACCAGAGCCAGCAGATGTCTCGCGAAACCAGGCTGCCACGACGAACCACCACACGTTGACGAAGCCACGCGTTGCAGAACCACTGCGAATCAGATCGACGACGAGGGCACTTTCTGACGCGAAATCCCCATCACTGCGGCGCCGGCCACCACGCAGCCACCTGCGACGAAAAAAGCTGCCCGGAGAAGACGCGAAACCAGACGCGAACACACCTACATTGCGAGAATCCTCCACCTCCGTTCCAAACAGAACCGCAGGCCACCGTGACAGAAATCCATGTCGATTGCGCCAATGCGACAGCCACCACGGTACCTGCAAAAAACCAGACCAGACAGACCCCCGCGAAGCAACTGATGAGTCATTATTTTCTTCTATTCCACTAGCCTTTGTGCACCCATTAGACAGTTGATTAGTGCTTAATTGTTCATCATTAGAGTGTTTTTCATCTGTTGGGCTTTATTGGGCCACTGTTCCGAATTTGGACTAATTTCACATTATTTGGCCTAATTTTTGTTTTTAATTATTTTTAGGTATTTGGGTGAAGCAATTTTGGAGCTTGGACATTAATATTTAGTTCAAGAAACTTTCCACATCATTGCCACATCATTTCCATGTCATTTCCACGTCAGCAAAGTCAATGGGTCAACATTTGAGGCCCATAGTGGCATTTTTGTAATTCTGCGGCTTATAATGGCAGTTTTGTAATTCTGAGTGGCATGGGTGATATGACCACGAGTTAGGTCTGCATGAGAAGAAGGCAGCCGCTCATTCATCTTCAACCTCTCTTCAAAACCTCCATTTTCGTTCTCCAAGCTTCCATGGACGTGCCCTTTGCGGTTTTTCACGTTTTTGGCTCATTTTTACCGTTTTTATGCATATTTGACAGCACCCATTGAGGGTTTTACGTTTCGAATTCGTTTTCTTGGTTGGGCAGTTCGGTTTGTGGATTTTATTGACTTGGAACAATACCCATTCATGGGGTTTTCGCATTTATATATGATAACACTGTTTTGCATTCCATTTAAGCTTTGAAATCTCAATTTTTGCTCTTAAATTGCGTTTTCAGATTTGAAGGGTTCTTGGTTCTTGGTTCTTGGTTCTGATTTTTGTGATTTCAGTTTTGAAGTGTTTAATTACTCATTTCCATGTCTAGCTAAATTCGTGTATTGACTCCTTGATGAAAAATGCAATGAAGCTTTGAGGTTGTGCTTGTTTTGTGAAATCTGCCATGTTTTTGTTCTGAATTCGTGGAATGCATGTGGTGAATCTGTCAATGCTTAATTTACAGAGTAATTGCATGTGTTTTGTTTAAGATACGTTCATGCTTAATGTATGTAGCTTGGCTGTCACGAATTTAAGGATGTGTTCATTGCTTAATTGCATAATGAAGCTAGATTGTAATTTTCGCTTAGTGAATTATTATCTAGTGGATTGAGACAAGGCAGGGTTGGTGTTAATTTGGTGGCCTATGATAAGCGAAATTGCGTTTGAATCAGCGATGTCAATACGGTTTTAGTCATTGTAGCATTTAAATTAATCTATTGATTAGCATTTTGAATCTGTCTGCCAACCCCCTTCCCCCTTGTGTTTTATTGTTGTGTTCATCTGGAAAATTGGCTTTGAATGAAAATATTGGTCGTTGGGAGACGACTTTGTTCACTTTCATGTACTGCATTTAATATGTTTTAATTTGGTGGGGTACGACCTCTATCAAATTTGGCGCCGTTGCCGGGGACCAATCGCTTCGTTCAAAGTAAAATTTTCAGTATGTTTGTGTTCTGTGTTTTGGTGTGTGTGTAGTTCAAGTGTGGTTGAGTTGGTATATGTTCATTGTGATGTTAACGTTGTGTTAAGTTCAGTGTCTGTTTCCATTCCTGTGTGTTTCTGTTTAGTGTAGTGAATAGTGTCGCGGCGCGCATGAATAGTGTCATTTGTAGTAGTGAATAGTGTTTGAATAGTGTCCGAATCTGGCATTTAACTTCTGGATTTTTGTTTTGGTAGCTACGGAGCTTGTTTTAACTTGAAATTTTTTTCCCCACTTCTAAGACGTTGAACTTGATAGGAAAAATAGCTAGAGCAATTGGTATGGTCTGAGTTAAGAGATTCAAAAAAATTTTGGACTGATTTTAAGTGAAACTTCAAAGGACCATAACTTTTGCTCTGGTTATCAGGTTTTTATCTTCTCCCACGCGCATGAACTAACCCCTAAACGGAATCTCTGCCGGCACACTTTAGAGCAAACCACAGCAATTGACGGCCAAAAAAAGGGCCTGGAAAATCAAATTGCCGCTTGCGAAGCCGCCAACGCGAGCCACCTACGCGAACACAACCAGATTGTTGTTGCGAGCCACCTCCGCTGCGACGAAACCAGAGCCAGCAGATGTCTCGCGAAACCAGGCTGCCACGACGAACCACCACACGCTAACGAAGCCACGCGTTGCAGAACCACTGCGAATCAGATTGACGACGAGGGCACTTTCTGACGCGAAATCCCCATCACTGCGGCGCCGGCCACCACGCAGCCACCTGCGACGAAAAAAGCTGCCTGGAGAAGACGCGAAACCAGACGCGAACACACCTACATTGCGAGAATCCTCCACCTCCGTTCCAAACAGAACCGCAGGCCACCGTGACAGAAATCGATGTCGATTGCGCCAATGCGACAGCCACCACGGTACCTGCAAAAAACCAGACCAGACAGACCCCCGCGAAGCAACTGATGAGTCATTATTTTCTTCTTTTCCACTAGCCTTTGTGCACCCATTAGACAGTTGATTAGTGCTTAATTGTTCATCATTAGAGTGTTTTTCATCTGTTGGGCTTTATTGGGCCACTGTTCCGAATTTGGACTAATTTCACATTATTTGGCCTAATTTTTGTTTTTAATTATTTTTAGGTATTTGGGTGAAGCAATTTTGGAGCTTGGACATTAATATTTAGTTCAAGAAACTTTCCACATCATTGCCACATCATTTCCATGTCATTTCCACGTCAGCAAAGTCAATGGGTCAACATTTGAGGCCCATAGTGGCATTTTTGTAATTCTGCGGCTTATAATGGCAGTTTTGTAATTCTGAGTGGCATGGGTGATATGACCACGAATTAGGTCTGCATGAGAAGAAGGCAGCCGCTCATTCATCTTCAACCTCTCTTCAAAACCTCCATTTTCGTTCTCCAAGCTTCCATGGACGTGCCCTTTGCGGTTTTTCACGTTTTTGGCTCATTTTTACCGTTTTTATGCATATTTGACAGCACCCATTGAGGGTTTTACGTTTCGAATTCGTTTTCTTGGTTGGGCAGTTCGGTTTGTGGATTTTATTGACTTGGAACAATACCTATTCATGGGGTTTTCGCATTTATATATGATAACACTGTTTTGCATTCCATTTAAGCTTTGAAATCTCAATTTTTGCTCTTAAATTGCGTTTTCAGATTTGAAGGGTTCTTGGTTCTTGGTTCTTGGTTCTGAATTTTGTGATTTCAGTTTTGAAGTGTTTAATTACTCATTTCCATGTCTAGCTAAATTCGTGTATTGACTCCTTGATGAAAAATGCAATGAAGCTTTGAGGTTGTGCTTGTTTTGTGAAATCTGCCATGTTTTTGTTCTGAATTCGTGGAATGCATGTGGTGAATCTGTCAATGCTAAATTTACAGAGTAATTGCATGTGTTTTGTTTAAGATACGTTCATGCTTAATGTATGTAGCTTGGCTGTCACGAATTTAAGGATGTGTTCATTGCTTAATTGCATAATGAAGCTAGATTGTAATTTTCGCTTAGTGAATTATTATCTAGTGGATTGAGACAAGGCAGGGTTGGTGTTAATTTGGTGGCCTATGATAAGCGAAATTGCGTTTGAATCAGCGATGTCAATACGGTTTTAGTCATTGTAGCATTTAAATTAATCTATTGATTAGCATTTTGAATCTGTCTGCCAACCCCCTTCCCCCTTGTGTTTTATTGTTGTGTTCATCTGGAAAATTGGCTTTGAATGAAAATATTGGTCGTTGGGAGACGACTTTGTTCACTTTCATGTACTGCATTTAATATGTTTTAATTTGGTGGGGTACGACCTCTATCAAATTTGGCGCCGTTGCCGGGGACCAATCGCTTCGTTCAAAGTAAAATTTTCAGTATGTTTGTGTTCTGTGTTTTGGTGTGTGTGTAGTTCAAGTGTGGTTGAGTTGGTATATGTTCATTGTGATGTTAACGTTGTGTTAAGTTCAGTGTCTGTTTCCATTCCTGTGTGTTTCTGTTTAGTGTAGTGAATAGTGTCGCGGCGCGCATGAATAGTGTCATTTGTAGTAGTGAATAGTGTTTGAATAGTGTCCGAATCTGGCATTTAACTTCTGGATTTTTGTTTTGGTAGCTACGGAGCTTGTTTTAACTTGAAATTTTTTTCCCCACTTCTAAGACGTTGAACTTGATAGGAAAAATAGCTAGAGCAATTGGTATGGTCTGAGTTAAGAGATTCAAAAAAATTTTGGACTGATTTTAAGTGAAACTTCAAAGGACCATAACTTTTGCTCTGGTTATCAGGTTTTTATCTTCTCCCACGCGCATGAACTAACCCCTAAACGGAATCTCTGCCGGCACACTTTAGAGCAAACCACAGCAATTGACGGCCAAAAAAAGGGCCTGGAAAATCAAATTGCCGCTTGCGAAGCCGCCAACGCGAGCCACCTACGCGAACACAACCAGATTGGTGTTGCGAGCCACCTCCGCTGCGACGAAACCAGAGCCAGCAGATGTCTCGCGAAACCAGGCTGCCACGACGAACCACCACACGCTAACAAAGCCACGCGTTGCAGAACCACTGCGAATCAGATTGACGACGAGGGCACTTTCTGACGCGAAATCCCCATCACTGCGGCGCCGGCCACCACGCAGCCACCTGCGACGAAAAAAGCTGCCTGGAGAAGACGCGAAACCAGACGCGAACACACCTACATTGCGAGAATCCTCCACCTCCGTTCCAAACAGAACCGCAGGCCACCGTGACAGAAATCGATGTCGATTGCGCCAATGCGACAGCCACCACGGTACCTGCAAAAAACCAGACCAGACAGACCCCCGCGAAGCAACTGATGAGTCATTATTTTCTTCTTTTCCACTAGCCTTTGTGCACCCATTAGACAGTTGATTAGTGCTTAATTGTTCATCATTAGAGTGTTTTTCATCTGTTGGGCTTTATTGGGCCACTGTTCCGAATTTGGACTAATTTCACATTATTTGGCCTAATTTTTGTTTTTAATTATTTTTAGGTATTTGGGTGAAGCAATTTTGGAGCTTGGACATTAATATTTAGTTCAAGAAACTTTCCACATCATTGCCACATCATTTCCATGTCATTTCCACGTCAGCAAAGTCAATGGGTCAACATTTGAGGCCCATAGTGGCATTTTTGTAATTCTGCGGCTTATAATGGCAGTTTTGTAATTCTGAGTGGCATGGGTGATATGACCACGAATTAGGTCTGCATGAGAAGAAGGCAGCCGCTCATTCATCTTCAACCTCTCTTCAAAACCTCCATTTTCGTTCTCCAAGCTTCCATGGACGTGCCCTTTGCGGTTTTTCACGTTTTTGGCTCATTTTTACCGTTTTTATGCATATTTGACAGCATCCATTGAGGGTTTTACGTTTCGAATTCGTTTTCTTGGTTGGGCAGTTCGGTTTGTGGATTTTATTGACTTGGAACAATACCTATTCATGGGGTTTTCGCATTTATATATGATAACACTGTTTTGCATTCCATTTAAGCTTTGAAATCTCAATTTTTGCTCTTAAATTGCGTTTTCAGATTTGAAGGGTTCTTGGTTCTTGGTTCTTGGTTCTGAATTTTGTGATTTCAGTTTTGAAGTGTTTAATTACTCATTTCCATGTCTAGCTAAATTCGTGTATTGACTCCTTGATGAAAAATGCAATGAAGCTTTGAGGTTGTGCTTGTTTTGTGAAATCTGCCATGTTTTTGTTCTGAATTCGTGGAATGCATGTGGTGAATCTGTCAATGCTAAATTTACAGAGTAATTGCATGTGTTTTGTTTAAGATACGTTCATGCTTAATGTATGTAGCTTGCCTGTCACGAATTTAAGGATGTGTTCATTGCTTAATTGCATAATGAAGCTAGATTGTAATTTTCGCTTAGTGAATTATTATCTAGTGGATTGAGACAAGGCAGGGTTGGTGTTAATTTGGTGGCCTATGATAAGCGAAATTGCGTTTGAATCAGCGATGTCAATACGGTTTTAGTCATTGTAGCATTTAAATTAATCTATTGATTAGCATTTTGAATCTGTCTGCCAACCCCCCTCCCCCCTGTGTTTTATTGTTGTGTTCATCTGGAAAATTGGCTTTGAATGAAAATATTGGTCGTTGGGAGACGACTTTGTTCACTTTCATGTACTGCATTTAATATGTTTTAATTTGGTGGGGTACGGCCTCTATCAAATTTGGCGCCGTTGCCGGGGACCAATCGCTTCGTTCAAAGTAAAATTTTCATTGTGTTTGTGTTCTGTGTTTTGGTGTGTGTGTAGTTCAAGTGTGGTTGAGTTGGTATATGTTCATTGTGATGTTAACGTTGTGTTAAGTTCAGTGTCTGTTTCCATTCTTGTGTGTTTCTGTTTAGTGTAGTGAGTAGTGTCGCGGCGCGCATGAATAGTGTCATTTGTAGTAGTGAATAGTGTTTGAATAGTGTCCGAATCTGGCATTTAACTTTTGGATTTTTGTTTTGGTAGCTACGGAGCTTGTTTTAACTTGAAATTTTTTTCCCCACTTCTAAGACGTTGAACTTGATAGGAAAAATAGCTAGAGCAATTGGTATGGTCTGAGTTAAGAGATTCAAAAAAATTTTGGACTGATTTTAAGTGAAACTTCAAAGGACCATAACTTTTGCTCTGGTTATCAGGTTTTTATCTTCTCCCACGCGCATGAACTAACCCCTAAACGGAATCTCTGCCGGCACACTTTAGAGCAAACCACAGCCATTGACGGCCAAAAAAAGGGCCTGGAAAAGCAAATTGCCGCTTGCGAAGCCGCCGTCCCGAACCAGATCGCCGCCGTCGCGAGCCACCTACGCGAACACAACCAGATCGGTGTTGCGACCCACCTCCGCTGCGACGAAACCAGAGCCAGCAGATGTCTCGCGAAACCAGGCTGCCACGACGAACCACCACACGTTGACGAAGCCACGCGTTGCAGAACCACTGCGAATCAGATCGACGACGAGGGCACTTTCTGACGCGAAATCCCCATCACTGCGGCGCCGGCCACCGCGCAGCCACCTGCGACGAAAAAAGCTGCCTGGAGAAGACGCGAAACCAGACGCGAAACCAGACGCGAACACACCTACATTGCGAGAATCCTCCACCTCCGTTCCAAACAGAACCGCAGGCCACCGTGACAGAAATCCATGTCGATTGCGCCAATGCGACAGCCACCACGGTACCTGCAAAAAACCAGACCAGACAGACCCCCGCGAAGCAACTGATGAGTCATTATTTTCTTCTATTCCACTAGCCTTTGTGCACCCATTAGACAGTTGATTAGTGCTTAATTGTTCATCATTAGAGTGTTTTTCATCTGTTGGGCTTTATTGGGCCACTGTTCCGAATTTGGACTAATTTCACATTATTTGGCCTAATTTTTGTTTTTAATTATTTTTAGGTATTTGGGTGAAGCAATTTTGGAGCTTGGACATTAATATTTAGTTCAAGAAACTTTCCACATCATTGCCACATCATTTCCATGTCATTTCCACGTCAGCAAAGTCAATGGGTCAACATTTGAGGCCCATAGTGGCATTTTTGTAATTCTGCGGCTTATAATGGCAGTTTTGTAATTCTGAGTGGCATGGGTGATATGACCACGAGTTAGGTCTGCATGAGAAGAAGGCAGCCGCTCATTCATCTTCAACCTCTCTTCAAAACCTCCATTTTCGTTCTCCAAGCTTCCATGGACGTGCCCTTTGCGGTTTTTCACGTTTTTGGCTCATTTTTACCGTTTTTATGCATATTTGACAGCACCCATTGAGGGTTTTACGTTTTGAATTCGTTTTCTTGGTTGGGCAGTTCGGTTTGTGGATTTTATTGACTTGGAACAATACCCATTCATGGGGTTTTCGCATTTATATATGATAACACTGTTTTGCATTCCATTTAAGCTTTGAAATCTCAATTTTTGCTCTTAAATTGCGTTTTCAGATTTGAAGGGTTCTTGGTTCTTGGTTCTTGGTTCTGATTTTTGTGATTTCAGTTTTGAAGTGTTTAATTACTCATTTCCATGTCTAGCTAAATTCGTGTATTGACTCCTTGATGAAAAATGCAATGAAGCTTTGAGGTTGTGCTTGTTTTGTGAAATCTGCCATGTTTTTGTTCTGAATTCGTGGAATGCATGTGGTGAATCTGTCAATGCTTAATTTACAGAGTAATTGCATGTGTTTTGTTTAAGATACGTTCATGCTTAATGTATGTAGCTTGGCTGTCACGAATTTAAGGATGTGTTCATTGCTTAATTGCATAATGAAGCTAGATTGTAATTTTCGCTTAGTGAATTATTATCTAGTGGATTGAGACAAGGCAGGGTTGGTGTTAATTTGGTGGCCTATGATAAGCGAAATTGCGTTTGAATCAGCGATGTCAATACGGTTTTAGTCATTGTAGCATTTAAATTAATCTATTGATTAGCATTTTGAATCTGTCTGCCAACCCCCTTCCCCCTTGTGTTTTATTGTTGTGTTCATCTGGAAAATTGGCTTTGAATGAAAATATTGGTCGTTGGGAGACGACTTTGTTCACTTTCATGTACTGCATTTAATATGTTTTAATTTGGTGGGGTACGACCTCTATCAAATTTGGCGCCGTTGCCGGGGACCAATCGCTTCGTTCAAAGTAAAATTTTCAGTATGTTTGTGTTCTGTGTTTTGGTGTGTGTGTAGTTCAAGTGTGGTTGAGTTGGTATATGTTCATTGTGATGTTAACGTTGTGTTAAGTTCAGTGTCTGTTTCCATTCCTGTGTGTTTCTGTTTAGTGTAGTGAATAGTGTCGCGGCGCGCATGAATAGTGTCATTTGTAGTAGTGAATAGTGTTTGAATAGTGTCCGAATCTGGCATTTAACTTCTGGATTTTTGTTTTGGTAGCTACGGAGCTTGTTTTAACTTGAAATTTTTTTCCCCACTTCTAAGACGTTGAACTTGATAGGAAAAATAGCTAGAGCAATTGGTATGGTCTGAGTTAAGAGATTCAAAAAAATTTTGGACTGATTTTAAGTGAAACTTCAAAGGACCATAACTTTTGCTCTGGTTATCAGGTTTTTATCTTCTCCCACGCGCATGAACTAACCCCTAAACGGAATCTCTGCCGGCACACTTTAGAGCAAACCACAGCAATTGACGGCCAAAAAAAGGGCCTGGAAAATCAAATTGCCGCTTGCGAAGCCGCCAACGCGAGCCACCTACGCGAACACAACCAGATTGGTGTTGCGAGCCACCTCCGCTGCGACGAAACCAGAGCCAGCAGATGTCTCGCGAAACCAGGCTGCCACGACGAAGCACCACACGCTAACGAAGCCACGCGTTGCAGAACCACTGCGAATCAGATTGACGACGAGGGCACTTTCTGACGCGAAATCCCCATCACTGCGGCGCCGGCCACCACGCAGCCACCTGCGACGAAAAAAGCTGCCTGGAGAAGACGCGAAACCAGACGCGAACACACCTACATTGCGAGAATCCTCCACCTCCGTTCCAAACAGAACCGCAGGCCACCGTGACAGAAATCGATGTCGATTGCGCCAATGCGACAGCCACCACGGTACCTGCAAAAAACCAGACCAGACAGACCCCCGCGAAGCAACTGATGAGTCATTATTTTCTTCTTTTCCACTAGCCTTTGTGCACCCATTAGACAGTTGATTAGTGCTTAATTGTTCATCATTAGAGTGTTTTTCATCTGTTGGGCTTTATTGGGCCACTGTTCCGAATTTGGACTAATTTCACATTATTTGGCCTAATTTTTGTTTTTAATTATTTTTAGGTATTTGGGTGAAGCAATTTTGGAGCTTGGACATTAATATTTAGTTCAAGAAACTTTCCACATCATTGCCACATCATTTCCATGTCATTTCCACGTCAGCAAAGTCAATGGGTCAACATTTGAGGCCCATAGTGGCATTTTTGTAATTCTGCGGCTTATAATGGCAGTTTTGTAATTCTGAGTGGCATGGGTGATATGACCACGAATTAGGTCTGCATGAGAAGAAGGCAGCCGCTCATTCATCTTCAACCTCTCTTCAAAACCTCCATTTTCGTTCTCCAAGCTTCCATGGACGTGCCCTTTGCGGTTTTTCACGTTTTTGGCTCATTTTTACCGTTTTTATGCATATTTGACAGCACCCATTGAGGGTTTTACGTTTCGAATTCGTTTTCTTGGTTGGGCAGTTCGGTTTGTGGATTTTATTGACTTGGAACAATACCCATTCATGGGGTTTTCGCATTTATATATGATAACACTGTTTTGCATTCCATTTAAGCTTTGAAATCTCAATTTTTGCTCTTAAATTGCGTTTTCAGATTTGAAGGGTTCTTGGTTCTTGGTTCTTGGTTCTGATTTTTGTGATTTCAGTTTTGAAGTGTTTAATTACTCATTTCCATGTCTAGCTAAATTCGTGTATTGACTCCTTGATGAAAAATGCAATGAAGCTTTGAGGTTGTGCTTGTTTTGTGAAATCTGCCATGTTTTTGTTCTGAATTCGTGGAATGCATGTGGTGAATCTGTCAATGCTTAATTTACAGAGTAATTGCATGTGTTTTGTTTAAGATACGTTCATGCTTAATGTATGTAGCTTGGCTGTCACGAATTTAAGGATGTGTGCATTGCTTAATTGCATAATGAAGCTAGATTGTAATTTTCGCTTAGTGAATTATTATCTAGTGGATTGAGACAAGGCAGGGTTGGTGTTAATTTGGTGGCCTATGATAACTGAAATTGCGTTTGAATCAGGGATGTCAATACGGTTTTAGTCACTGTAGCATTTAAATTAATCTATTGATTAGCATTCTGAATCTGTCTGCCAACCCCCCTCCCCCCTGTGTTTTATTGTTGTGTTCATCTGGAAAATTGGCTTTGAATGAAAATATTGGTCGTTGGGAGACGACTTGGTTCACTTTCATGTACTGCATTTAATATGTTTTAATTTGGTGGGGTACGACCTCTATCAAATTTGGCGTCGTTGCCGGGGACCAATCGTTTCGTTCAAAGTAAAATTTTCAGTGTGTTTGTGTTCTGTGTTTTGGTGTGTGTGTAGTTCAAGTGTGGTTGAGTTGGTATATGTTCATTGTGATGTTAATGTTGTGTTAAGTTCAGTGTCTGTTTCCATTCCTGTGTGTTTCTGTTTAGTGTAGTGAATAGTGTCACGGCGCGCATGAATAGTGTCATTTGTAGTAGTGAATAGTGTTTGAATAGTGTCCGAATCTGGCATTTAACTTATGGATTTTTGTTTTGGTACCTACGGAGCTTGTTTTAACTTGAAAATTTTTTTCCCCACTTCTAAGACGTTGAAATTGATAGGAAAAATAGCTAGAGCAATTGGTATGGTCTGAGTTAAGAGATTTAAAAAAATTTTGGACTGATTTTAAGTGAAACTTCAAAGGACCATAAGTTTTGCTCTGGTTATCAGGTTTTTATCTTCTCCCACGCGCATGAACTAACCCCTAAACGGAATCTCTGCCGGCACACTTTAGAGCAAACCACAGCCATTGACGGCCAAAAAAAGGGCCTGGAAAATCAAATTGCCGCTTGCGAAGCCGCCGTCCCGAACCAGATCGCCGCCGTCGCGAGCCACCTACGCGAACACAACTAGATCGGTGTTGCGAGCCACCTCCGCTGCGACGAAACCAGAGCCAGCAGATGTCTCGCGAAACCAGGCTGCCACGACGAACCACCACACGTTGACGAAGCCACGCGTTGCAGAACCACTGCGAATCAGATCGACGACGAGGGCACTTTCTGACGCGAAATCCCCATCACTGCGGCGCCGGCCACCACGCAGCCACCTGCGACGAAAAAAGCTGCCTGGAGAAGACGCGAAACCAGACGCGAACACACCTACATTGCGAGAATCCTCCACCTCCGTTCCAAACAGAACCGCAGGCCACCGTGACAGAAATCGATGTCGATTGCGCCAATGCGACAGCCACCACGGTACCTGCAAAAAACCAGACCAGACAGACCCCCGCGAAGCAACTGATGAGTCATTATTTTCTTCTATTCCACTAGCCTTTGTGCACCCATTAGACAGTTGATTAGTGCTTAATTGTTCATCATTAGAGTGTTTTTCATCTGTTGGGCTTTATTGGACCACTGTTCCGAATTTGGACTAAATTCACATTATTTGGCCTAATTTTTGTTTTTAATTATTTTTAGGTATTTGGGTGAAGCAATTTTGGAGCTTGGACATTAATATTTAGTTGAAGCAACTTTCCACATCATTGCCACATCATTTCCATGTCATTTCCACGTCAGCAAAGTCAATGGGTCAACATTTGAGGCCCATAGTGGCATTTTTGTAATTCTGCGGCTTATAATGGCAGTTTTGTAATTCTGAGTGGCATGGGTGATATGACCACGAATTAGGTCTGCATGAGAAGAAGGCAGCCGCTCATTCATCTTCAACCACTCTTCAAAACCTCCATTTTCGTTCTCCAAGCTTCCATGGACGTCCCCCTTGCGGTTTTTCACGTTTTTGGCTCATTTTTACCGTTTTTATGCATATTTGACAGCACCCACTGAGGGTTTTACGTTTGGAATTCGTTTTCTTGGTTGGGCAGTTCGGTTTGTGGATTTTATTGACTTGGAACAATACCCATTCATGGGGTTTTCGCATTTATATATGATAACACTGTTTTGCATTCCATTTAAGCTTTGAAATCTCAATTTTTGCTCTTAAATTGCGTTTTCAGATTTGAAGGGTTCTTGGTTCTTGGTTCTTGGTTCTGATTTTTGTGATTTCAGTTTTGAAGTGTTTAATTACTCATTTCCATGTCTAGCTAAATTCGTGTATTGACTCCTTGATGAAAAATGCAATGAAGCTTTGAGGTTGTGCTTGTTTTGTGAAATCTGCCATGTTTTTGTTCTGAATTCGTGGAATGCATGTGGTGAATCTGTCAATGCTTAATTTACAGAGTAATTGCATGTGTTTTGTTTAAGATACGTTCATGCTTAATGTATGTAGCTTGGCTGTCACGAATTTAAGGATGTGTGCATTGCTTAATTGCATAATGAAGCTAGATTGTAATTTTCGCTTAGTGAATTATTATCTAGTGGATTGAGACAAGGCAGGGTTGGTGTTAATTTGGTGGCCTATGATAAGTGAAATTGCATTTGAATCAGGGATGTCAATACGGTTTTAGTCACTGTAGCATTTAAATTAATCTATTGATTAGCATTCTGAATCTGTCTGCCAACCCCCCTCCCCCCTGTGTTTTATTGTTGTGTTCATCTGGAAAATTGGCTTTGAATGAAAATATTGGTCGTTGGGAGACGACTTGGTTCACTTTCATGTACTGCATTTAATATGTTTTAATTTGGTGGGGTACGACCTCTATCAAATTTGGAGCCGTTGCCGGGGACCAATCGTTTCGTTCAAAGTAAAATTTTCAGTGTGTTTGTGTTCTGTGTTTTGGTGTGTGTGTAGTTCAAGTGTGGTTGAGTTGGTATATGTTCATTGTGATGTTAATGTTGTGTTAAGTTCAGTGTCTGTTTCCATTCCTGTGTGTTTCTGTTTAGTGTAGTGAATAGTGTCGCGGCGCACATGAATAGTGTCATTTGTAGTAGTGAATAGTGTTTGAATAGTGTCCGAATCTGACATTTAACTTCTGGATTTTTGTTTTGGTAGCTACGGAGCTTGTTTTAACTTGAAATTTTTTTTCCCCACTTCTAAGACGTTGAAATTGATAGGAAAAATAGCTAGAGCAATTGGTATGGTCTGAGTTAAGAGATTCAAAAAAATTTTGGACTGATTTTAAGTGAAACTTCAAAGGACCATAAGTTTTGCTCTGGTTATCAGGTTTTTATCTTCTCCCACGCGCATGAACTAACCCCTGAACGGAATCTCTGCCGGCACACTTTAGAGCAAACCACAGCCATTGACGGCCAAAAAAAGGGCCTGGAAAATCAAATTGCCGCTTGCGAAGCCGCCGTCCCGAACCAGATCGCCGCCGTCGCGAGCCACCTACGCGAACACAACCAGATCGGTGTTGCGAGCCACCTCCGCTGCGACGAAACCAGAGCCAGCAGATGTCTCGCGAAACCAGGCTGCCACGACGAACCACCACACGTTGACGAAGCCACGCATTGCAGAACCACTGCGAATCAGATCGACGACGAGGGCACTTTCTGACGCGAAATCCCCATCACTGCGGCGCCGGCCACCATGCAGCCACCTGCGACGAAAAAAGCTGCCTGGAGAAGACGCGAAACCAGACGCGAACACACCTACATTGCGAGAATCCTCCACCTCCGTTCCAAACAGAACCGCAGGCCACCGTGACAGAAATCGGTGTCGATTGCGCCAATGCGACAGCCACCACGGTACCTGCAAAAAACCAGACCAGACAGACCCCCGCGAAGCAACTGATGAGTCATTATTTTCTTCTATTCCACTAGCCTTTGTGCACCCATTAGACAGTTGATTAGTGCTTAATTGTTCATCATTAGAGTGTTTTTCATCTGTTGGGCTTTATTGGGCCACTGTTCCGAATTTGGACTAATTTCACATTATTTGGCCTAACTTTTGTTTTTAATTATTTTTAGGTATTTGGGTGAAGCAATTTTGGAGCTTGGACATTAATATTTAGTTGAAGAAACTTTCCACATCATTGCCACATCATTTCCATGTCATTTCCATGTCAGCAAAGTCAATGGGTCAACATTTGAGGCCCATAGTGGCATTTTTGTAATTCTGCGGCTTATAATGGCAGTTTTGTAATTCTGAGTGGCATGGGTGATATGACCACGAATTAGGTCTGCATGAGAAGATGGCAGCCGCTCATTCATCTTCAACCTCTCTTCAAAACCTCCATTTTCGTTCTCCAAGCTTCCATGGACGTCCCCCTTGCGGTTTTTCACGTTTTTGGCTCATTTTTACCGTTTTTATGCATATTTGACAGCACCCATTGAGGGTTTTACGTTTGGAATTCGTTTTCTTGGTTGGGCAGTTCGGTTTGTGGATTTTATTGACTTGGAACAATACCCATTCATGGGGTTTTCGCATTTATATATGATAACACTGTTTTGCATTCCATTTAAGCTTTGAAATCTCAATTTTTGCTCTTAAATTGCGTTTTCAGATTTGAAGGGTTCTTGGTTCTTGGTTCTTGGTTCTGATTTTTGTGATTTCAGTTTTGAAGTGTTTAATTACTCATTTCCATGTCTAGCTAAATTCGTGTATTGACTCCTTGATGAAAAATGCAATGAAGCTTTGAGGTTGTGCTTGTTTTGTGAAATCTGCCATGTTTTTGTTCTGAATTCGTGGAATGCATGTGGTGAATCTGTCAATGCTTAATTTACAGAGTAATTGCATGTGTTTTGTTTAAGATACGTTCATGCTTAATGTATGTAGCTTGGCTGTCACGAATTTAAGGATGTGTGCATTGCTTAATTGCATAATGAAGCTAGATTGTAATTTTCGCTTAGTGAATTATTATCTAGTGGATTGAGACAAGGCAGGGTTGGTGTTAATTTGGTGGCCTATGATAAGTGAAATTGCGTTTGAATCAGGGATGTCAATACGGTTTTAGTCACTGTAGCATTTAAATTAATCTATTGATTAGCATTCTGAATCTGTCTGCCAACCCCCTCCCCCCTGTGTTTTATTGTTGTGTTCATCTGGAAAATTGGCTTTGAATGAAAATATTGGTCGTTGGGAGACGACTTGGTTCACTTTCATGTACTGCATTTAATATGTTTTAATTTGGTGGGGTACGGCCTCTATCAAATTTGGCGCCGTTGCTGGGGACCAATCGTTTCGTTCAAAGTAAAATTTTCAGTGTGTTTGTGTTCTGTGTTTTGGTGTGTGTGTAGTTCAAGTGTGGTTGAGTTGGTATATGTTCATTGTGATGTTAATGTTGTGTTAAGTTCAGTGTCTGTTTCCATTCCTGTGTGTTTCTGTTTAGTGTAGTGAATAGTGTCGCGGCGCGCATGAATAGTGTCATTTTTAGTAGTGAATAGAGTTTGAATAGTGTCCGAATCTGGCATTTAAATTCTGGATTTTTGTTTTGGTAGCTACGGAGCTTGTTTTAACATGAAATTTTTTTTCCCCACTTCTAAGACGTTGAACTTGATAGGAAAAATAGCTAGAGCAATTGGTATGGTCTGAGTTAAGAGATTCAAAAAAATTTTGGACTGATTTTAAGTGAAACTTCAAAGGACCATAACTTTTGCTCTGGTTATCAGGTTTTTATCTTCTCCCACGCGCATGAACTAACCCCTAAACGGAATCTCTGCCGGCACACTTTAGAGCAAACCACAGCCATTGACGGCCAAAAAAAGGGCCTGGAAAATCAAATTGCCGCTTGCGAAGCCGCCGTCCCGAACCAGATCGCCGCCGTCGCGAGCCACCTACGCGAACACAACTAGATCGGTGTTGCGAGCCACCTCCGCTGCGACGAAACCAGAGCCAGCAGATGTCTCGCGAAACCAGGCTGCCACGACGAACCACCACACGTTGACGAAGCCACGCGTTGCAGAATCACTGCGAATCAGATCGACGACGAGGGCACTTTCTGACGCGAAATCCCCATCACTGCGGCGCCGGCCACCACGCAGCCACCTGCGACGAAAAAAGCTGCCTGGAGAAGACGCGAAACCAGACGCGAACACACCTACATTGCGAGAATCCTCCACCTCCGTTCCAAACAGAACCGCAGGCGACCGTGACAGAAATCGATGTCGATTGCGCCAATGCGACAGCCACCACGGTACCTGCAAAAGACCAGACCAGACAGACCCCCGCGAAGCAACTGATGAGTCATTATATTCTTCTATTCCACTAGCCTTTGTGCACCCATTAGACAGTTGATTAGTGCTTAATTGTTCATCATTAGAGTGTTTTTCATCTGTTGGGCTTTATTGGGCCACTGTTCCGAATTTGGACTAATTTCACATTATTTGGCCTAATTTTTGTTTTTAATTATTTTTAGGTATTTGGGTGAAGCAATTTTGGAGCTTGGACATTAATATTTAGTTGAAGAAACTTTCCACATCATTGCCACATCATTTCCATGTCATTTCCACGTCAGCAAAGTCAATGGGTCAACATTTGAGGCCCATAGTGGCATTTTTGTAATTCTGCGGCTTATAATGGCAGTTTTGTAATTCTGAGTGGCATGGGTGATATGACCACGAATTAGGTCTGCATGAGAAGATGGCAGCCGCTCTTTCATCTTCAACCTCTCTTCAAAACCTCCATTTTCGTTCTCCAAGCTTCCATGGACGTCCCCCTTGCGGTTTTTCACGTTTTTGGCTCATTTTTACCGTTTTTATGCATATTTGACAGCACCCATTGAGGGTTTTACGTTTGGAATTCGTTTTCTTGGTTGGGCAGTTCGGTTTGTGGATTTTATTGACTTGGAACAATACCCATTCATGGGGTTTTCGCATTTATATATGATAACACTGTTTTGCATTCCATTTAAGCTTTGAAATCTCAATTTTTGCTCTTAAATTGCATTTTCAGATTTGAAGGGTTCTTGGTTCTTGGTTCTTGGTTCTGATTTTTGTGATTTCAGTTTTGAAGTGTTTAATTACTCATTTCCATGTCTAGCTAAATTCGTGTATTGACTCCTTGATGAAAAATGCAATGAAGCTTTGAGGTTGTGCTTGTTTTGTGAAATCTGCCATGTTTTTGTTCTGAATTCGTGGAATGCATGTGGTGAATCTGTCAATGCTTAATTTACAGAGTAATTGCATGTGTTTTGTTTAAGATACGTTCATGCTTAATGTATGTAGCTTGGCTGTCACGAATTTAAGGATGTGTGCATTGCTTAATTGCATAATGAAGCTAGATTGTAATTTTCGCTTAGTGAATTATTATCTAGTGGATTGAGACAAGGCAGGGTTGGTGTTAATTTGGTGGCCTATGATAAGTGAAATTGCGTTTGAATCAGGGATGTCAATACGGTTTTAGTCACTGTAGCATTTAAATTAATCTATTGATTAGCATTCTAAATCTGTCTGCCAACCCCCCTCCCCCCTGTGTTTTATTGTTGTGTTCATCTGGAAAATTGGCTTTGAATGAAAATATTGGTCGTTGGGAGACGACTTTGTTCACTTTCATGTACTGCATTTAATATGTTTTAATTTGGTGGGGTACGGCCTCTATCAAATTTTGCGCCGTTGCCGGGGACCAATCGTTTCGTTCAAAGTAAAATTTTCAGTGTGTTTGTGTTCTGTGTTTTGGTGTGTGTGTAGTTCAAGTGTGGTTGAGTTGGTATATGTTCATTGTGATGTTAATGTTGTGTTAAGTTCAGTGTCTGTTTCCATTCCTGTGTGTTTCTGTTTAGTGTAGTGAATAGTGTCGCGGCGCGCATGAATAGTGTCATTTGTAGTAGTGAATAGAGTTTGAATAGTGTCCGAATCTGGCATTTAAATTCTGGATTTTTGTTTTGGTAGCTACAGAGCTTGTTTTAACGTGAAATTTTTTTTCCCCACTTCTAAGACGTTGAACTTGATCGGAAAAATAGCTAGAGCAATTGGTATGGTCTGAGTTAAGAGATTCAAAAAAAATTTGGACTGATTTTAAGTGAAACTTCAAAGGACCATAACTTTTGCTCTGGTTATCAGGTTTTTATCTTCTCCCACGCGCATGAACTAACCCCTAAACGGAATCTCTGCCGGCACACTTTAGAGCAAACCACAGCCATTGACGGCCAAAAAAAGGGCCTGGAAAATCAAATTGCGCTTGCGAAGCCGCCGTCCCGAACCAGATCGCCACCGTCGCGAGCCACCTACGCGAACACAACCAGATCGGTGTTGCGAGCCACCTCCGCTGCGACGAAACCAGAGCCAGCAGATGTCTCGCAAAATCAGGCTGCCACGACGAACCTCCACACGTTGACGAAGCCACGCGTTGCAGAACCACTGCGAATCAGATCGACGACGAGGGCACTTTCTGACGCGAAATCCCCATCACTGCGGCGCCGGCCACCACGCAGCCACCTGCGACGAAAAAAGCTGCCTGGAGAAGACGCGAAACCAGACGCGAACACACCTTCATTACGAGTATCCTCCACCTCCGTTCCAAACAGAACCGCAGGCCACCGTGACAGAAATCGATGTCGATTGCGCCAATGCGACAGCCACCACGGTACCTCCAAAAAACTAGACCAGACAGACCCCCGCGAAGCAACTGATGAGTCATTATTTTCTTCTATTCCACTAGCCTTTGTGCACCCATTAGACAGTTGATTAGTGCTTAATTGTTCATCATTAGAGTGTTTTTCATCTGTTGGGCTTTATTGGGCCACTGTTCCGAATTTGGACTAATTTCACATTATTTGGCCTAATTTTTGTTTTTAATTATTTTTAGGTATTTGGGTGAAGCAATTTTGGAGCTTGGACATTAATATTTAGTTCAAGAAACTTTCCACATCATTGCCACATCATTTCCATGTCATTTCCACGTCAGCAAAGTCAATGGGTCAACATTTGAGGCCCATAGTGGCATTTTTGTAATTCTGCGGCTTATAATGGCAGTTTTGTAATTCTGAGTGGCATGGGTGATATGACCACGAATTAGGTCTGCATGAGAAGATGGCAGCCGCTCTTTCATCTTCAACCTCTCTTCAAAACCTCCATTTTCGTTCTCCAAGCTTCCATGGACGTCCCCCTTGCGGTTTTTCACGTTTTTGGCTCATTTTTACCGTTTTTATGCATATTTGACAGCACCCATTGAGGGTTTTACGTTTGGAATTCGTTTTCTTGGTTGGGCAGTTCGGTTTGTGGATTTTATTGACTTGGAACAATACCCATTCATGGGGTTTTCGCATTTATATATGATAACACTGTTTTGCATTCCATTTAAGCTTTGAAATCTCAATTTTTGCTCTTAAATTGCATTTTCAGATTTGAAGGGTTCTTGGTTCTTGGTTCTTGGTTCTGATTTTTGTGATTTCAGTTTTGAAGTGTTTAATTACTCATTTCCATGTCTAGCTAAATTCGTGTATTGACTCCTTGATGAAAAATGCAATGAAGCTTTGAGGTTGTGCTTGTTTTGTGAAATCTGCCATGTTTTTGTTCTGAATTCGTGGAATGCATGTGGTGAATCTGTCAATGCTTAATTTACAGAGTAATTGCATGTGTTTTGTTTAAGATACGTTCATGCTTAATGTATGTAGCTTGGCTGTCACGAATTTAAGGATGTGTGCATTGCTTAATTGCATAATGAAGCTAGATTGTAATTTTCGCTTAGTGAATTATTATCTAGTGGATTGAGACAAGGCAGGGTTGGTGTTAATTTGGTGGCCTATGATAAGTGAAATTGCGTTTGAATCAGGGATGTCAATACGGTTTTAGTCACTGTAGCATTTAAATTAATCTATTGATTAGCATTCTAAATCTGTCTGCCAACCCCCCTCCCCCCTGTGTTTTATTGTTGTGTTCATCTGGAAAATTGGCTTTGAATGAAAATATTGGTCGTTGGGAGACGACTTTGTTCACTTTCATGTACTGCATTTAATATGTTTTAATTTGGTGGGGTACGGCCTCTATCAAATTTGGCGCCGTTGCCGGGGACCAATCGTTTCGTTCAAAGTAAAATTTTCAGTGTGTTTGTGTTCTGTGTTTTGGTGTGTGTGTAGTTCAAGTGTGGTTGAGTTGGTATATGTTCATTGTGATGTTAATGTTGTGTTAAGTTCAGTGTCTGTTTCCATTCCTGTGTGTTTCTGTTTAGTGTAGTGAATAGTGTCGCGGCGCGCATGAATAGTGTCATTTGTAGTAGTGAATAGAGTTTGAATAGTGTCCGAATCTGGCATTTAAATTCTGGATTTTTGTTTTGGTAGCTACAGAGCTTGTTTTAACGTGAAATTTTTTTTCCCCACTTCTAAGACGTTGAACTTGATCGGAAAAATAGCTAGAGCAATTGGTATGGTCTGAGTTAAGAGATTCAAAAAAATTTTGGACTGATTTTAAGTGAAACTTCAAAGGACCATAACTTTTGCTCTGGTTATCAGGTTTTTATCTTCTCCCACGCGCATGAACTAACCCCTAAACGGAATCTCTGCCGGCACACTTTAGAGCAAACCACAGCCATTGACGGCCAAAAAAAGGGCCTGGAAAATCAAATTGCGCTTGCGAAGCCGCCGTCCCGAACCAGATCGCCACCGTCGCGAGCCACCTACGCGAACACAACCAGATCGGTGTTGCGAGCCACCTCCGCTGCGACGAAACCAGAGCCAGCAGATGTCTCGCAAAATCAGGCTGCCACGACGAACCTCCACACGTTGACGAAGCCACGCGTTGCAGAACCACTGCGAATCAGATCGACGACGAGGGCACTTTCTGACGCGAAATCCCCATCACTGCGGCGCCGGCCACCACGCAGCCACCTGCGACGAAAAAAGCTGCCTGGAGAAGACGCGAAACCAGACGCGAACACACCTTCATTACGAGTATCCTCCACCTCCGTTCCAAACAGAACCGCAGGCCACCGTGACAGAAATCGATGTCGATTGCGCCAATGCGACAGCCACCACGGTACCTCCAAAAAACTAGACCAGACAGACCCCCGCGAAGCAACTGATGAGTCATTATTTTCTTCTATTCCACTAGCCTTTGTGCACCCATTAGACAGTTGATTAGTGCTTAATTGTTCATCATTAGAGTGTTTTTCATCTATTGGGCTTTATTGGGCCACTGTTCCGAATTTGGACTAATTTCACATTATTTGGCCTAATTTTTGTTTTTAATTATTTTTAGGTATTTGGGTGAAGCAATTTTGGAGCTTGGACATTAATATTTAGTTGAAGAAACTTTCCACATCATTGCCACATCATTTCCATGTCATTTCCACGTCAGCAAAGTCAATGGGTCAACATTTGAGGCCCATAGTGGCATTTTTGTAATTTTGTGGCTTATAATGGCAGTTTTGTAATTCTGAGTGGCATGGGTGATATGACCACGAATTAGGTCTGCATGAGAAGAAGGCAGCCGCTCATTCATCTTCAACCTCTCTTCAAAACCTCCATTTTCGTTCTCCAAGCTTCCACGGACGTCCCCCTTGCGGTTTTTCACGTTTTTAGCTCATTTTTACCGTTTTTATGCATATTTGACAGCACCCATTGAGGGTTTTACGTTTGGAATTCGTTTTCTTGGTTGGGCAGTTCGGTTTGTGGATTTTATTGACTTGGAACAATACCCATTCATGGGGTTTTCGCATTTATATATGATAACACTGTTTTGCATTCCATTTAAGCTTTGAAATCTCAATTTTTGCTCTTAAATTGCGTTTTCATATTTGAAGGGTTCTTGGTTCTTGGTTCTTGGTTCTGATTTTTGTGATTTCAGTTTTGAATTGTTTAATTACTCATTTCCATGTCTAGCTAAATTCGTGTATTGACTCCTTGATGAAAAATGCAATGAAGCTTTGAGGTTGTGCTTGTTTTGTGAAATCTGCCATGTTTTTGTTCTGAATTCGTGGAATGCATGTGGTGAATCTGTCAATGCTTAATTTATAGAGCAATTGCATGTGTTTTGTTTAAGATACGTTCATGCTTAACGTATGTAGCTTGGCTGTCACGAATTTAAGG
Organism: Vigna unguiculata; assembly: GCF_037176805.1. Taxonomy (NCBI): domain Eukaryota; kingdom Viridiplantae; phylum Streptophyta; class Magnoliopsida; order Fabales; family Fabaceae; genus Vigna; species Vigna unguiculata. The sequence goes on along the minus strand of NC_140792.1, from coordinate 35,614,821 downwards.
ATGTGTGCATTGCTTAATGGCATAATGAAGCTAGATTGTAATTTTCGCTTAGTGAATTATTATCTAGTGGATTGAGACAAGGCAGGGTTGGTGTTAATTTGGTGGCCTATGATAAGTGAAATTGCGTTTGAATCAGGGATGTCAATACGGTTTTAGTCACTGTAGCATTTAAATTAATCTATTGATTAGCATTCTGAATCTGTCTGCCAACCCCCCTCCCCCCTGTGTTTTATTGTTGTGTTCATTTGGAAAATTGGCTTTGAATGAAAATATTGGTCGGTGGGAGACGACTTGGTTCACTTTCATGTACTGCATTTAATATGTTTTAATTTGGTGGGGTACGGCCTCTATCAAATTTGGCGCCGTTGCCGGGGACCAATCGTTTCGTTCAAAGTAAAATTTTCAGTGTGTTTGTGTTCTGTGTTTTGGTGTGTGTGTAGTTCAAGTGTGGTTGAGTTGGTATATGTTCATTGTGATGTTAATGTTGTGTTAAGTTCAGTGTCTGTTTCCATTCCTGTGTGTTTCTGTTTAGTGTAGTGAATAGTGTCGCGGCGCGCATGAATAGTGTCATTTGTAGTAGTGAATAATGTTTGAATAGTGTCCGAATCTGGCATTTAAATTCTGGATTTTTGTTTTGGTAGCTACGGAGCTTGTTTTAACTTGAAATTTTTTTTCCCCACTTCTAAGACGTTGAACTTGATAGGAAAAATAGCTAGAGCAATTGGTATGGTCTGAGTTAAGAGATTCAAAAAATTTTGGACTGATTTTAAGTGAAACTTCAAAGGACCATAACTTTTGCTCTGGTTATCAGGTTTTTATCTTCTCCCACGCGCATGAACTAACCCCTAAACGGAATCTCTGCCGGCACACTTTAGAGCAAACCACAGCCATTGACGGCCAAAAAAAGGGCTTGGAAAATCAAATTGCCACTTGCGAAGCCGCCGTCCCGAACCAGATCGCCGCCGTCGCGAGCCACCTACTTGAACACAACCAGATCGGTGTTGCGAGCCACCTCCGCTGCGACGAAACCAGAGCCAGTAGATGTCTCACAAAACCTGGCTGCCACGACGAACCACCACACGTTGACGAAGCCACGCGTTGCAGAACCACTGCGAATCAGATCGACGACGAGGGCACTTTCTGACGCGAAATCCCCATCACTGCGGCGTCGGCCACCACGCAGCCACCTACGACGAAAATAGCTGCCTGGAGAAGACGCGAAACCAGACGCGAACACACCTACATTGCGAGAATCCTCCACCTCCGTTCCCAACTGAACCGCAGGCCACCGTGACAGAAATCGATGTCGATTGCGCCAATGCGACAGCCACCACGGTACCTGCAAAAAAGCAGACCAGACAGACCCCCGCAAAGCAACTGATGAGTCATTATTTTCTTCAATTCCACTAGCGTTTGTGCACCCATTAGACAGTTGATTAGAGCTTAATTGTTCATCATTAGAGTGTTTTTCATCCGTTGGGCTTTATTGGGCCACTGTTCCGAATTTGGACTAATTTCACATTATTTGGCCTAATTTTTGTTTTTAATTATTTTTAGGTATTTGGGTGAAGCAATTTTGGAGCTTGGACATTAATATTTAGTTGAAGAAACTTTCCACATCATTGCCACATCATTTCCATGTCATTTCCACGTCAGCAAAGTCAATGGGTCAACATTTGAGGCCCATAGTGGCATTTTTGTAATTCTGCGGCTTATAATGGCAGTTTTGTAATTCTGAGTGGCATGGGTGATATGACCACGAATTAGGTCTGCATGAGAAGAAGGCAGCCGCTCATTCATCTTCAACCTCTCTTCAAAACCTCCATTTTCGTTCTCCAAGCTTCCATGGACGTCCCCCTTGCGGTTTTTCACGTTTTTGGCTCATTTTTACCGTTTTTATGCATATTTGACAGCACCCATTGAGGGTTTTACGTTTGGAATTCGTTTTCTTGGTTGGGCAGTTCGGTTTGTGGATTTTATTGACTTGGAACAATACCCATTCATGGGGTTTTCGCATTTATATATGATAACACTGTTTTGCATTCCATTTAAGCTTTGAAATCTCAATTTTTGCTCTTAAATTGCGTTTTCAGATTTGAAGCGTTCTTGGTTCTTGGTTCTGATTTTTGTGATTTCAGTTTTGAAGTGTTTAATTACTCATTTCCATGTCTAGCTAAATTCGTGTATTGACTCCTTAATGAAAAATGCAATGAAGCTTTGAGGTTGTGCTTGTTCTGTGAAATCTGCTATGTTTTTGTTCTGAATTCGTGGAATGCATGTGGTGAATCTGTCAATGCTTAATTTACAGAGTAATTGCATGTGTTTTGTTTAAGATACGTTCATGCTTAATGTATGTAGCTTAGCTGTCACGAATTTAAGGATGTGTGCATTGCTTAATTACATAATGAAGCTAGATTGTAATTTTCGCTTAGTGAATTATTATCTAGTGGATTGAGACAAGGCAGGGTTGGTGTTAATTTGGTGGCCTATGATAAGTGAAATTGCGTTTGAATCAGGGATGTCAATACGGTTTTAGTCACTGTAGCATTTAAATTAATCTGTTGATTAGCATTCTGAATCTGTCTGCCAACCCCCCTCCCCCTGTGTTTTATTGTTGTGTTCATCTGGAAAATTGGCTTTGAATGAAAATATTGGTCGTTGGGAGACGACTTGGTTCACTTTCATGTACTGCATTTAATATGTTTTAATTTGGTGGGGTACGGCCTCTATCAAATTTGGCGCCGTTGCCGGGGACCAATCGTTTCGTTCAAAGTAAAATTTTCAGTGTGTTTGTGTTCTGTGTTTTGGTGTGTGTGTAGTTCAAGTGTGGTTGAGTTGGTATATGTTCATTGTGATGTTAATGTTGTGTTAAGTTCAGTGTCTGTTTCCATTCCTGTGTGTTTCTGTTTAGTGTAGTGAATAGTGTCGCGGCGCGCATGAATAGTGTCATTTGTAGTAGTGAATAGTGTTTGAATAGTGTCCGAATCTGGCATTTAACTTCTGGATTTTTGTTTTGGTAGCTACGGAGCTTGTTTTAACTTGAAATTTTTTTTCCCCACTTCTAAGACGTTGAACTTGATAGGCAAAATAGCTAGAGCAATTGGTATGGTCTGAGTTAAGGGAGTCAAAAAAAATTTGGACTGATTTTAAGTGAAACTTCAAAGGACCATAACTTTTGCTCTGGTTATCAGGTTTTTATCTTCTCCCACGCGCATGAACTAACCCCTAAACGTAATCTCTACCGGCACACTTTAGAGCAAACCACAGCCATTGACGGCCAAAAAAAGGGCCTGGAAAATCAAATTACCGCTTGCGAAGCCGCCGTCCCGAACCAGATCGCCGCCGTCGCGAGCCACCTACGCGAACACAACCAGATCGGTGTTGCGAGCCACCTCCGCTGCGACGAAACCAGAGCCAGCAGATGTCTCGCAAAACCAGGCTGCCACGACGAACCACCACACGTTGACGAAGCCACGCGTTGCAGAACCACTGCGAATTAGATCGACGACGAGGGCACTTTCTGACGCGAAATCCCCATCACTGCGGCGCCGGCCACCACGCAGCCACCTCCGACGAAAAAAGCTGCCTGGAGAAGACGCGAAACCAGACGCGAACACACCTACATTGCGAGAATCCTCCACCTCCGTTCCAAACAGAACCGCAGGCCACCGTGACAGAAATCGATGTCGATTGCGCCAATGCGACAGCCACCACGGTACCTGCAAAAAACCAGACCAGACAGACCCCCACGAAGCAACAGATGAGTCATTATTTTCTTCTATTCCACTAGCCTTTGTGCACCCATTAAACAGTTGATTAGTGCTTAATTGTTCATCATTAGAGTGTTTTTCATCCGTTGGGCTTTATTGGGCCACTGTTCCGAATTTGGACTAATTTCACATTATTTGGCCTAATTTTTGTTTTTAATTATTTTTAGGTATTTGGGTGAAGCAATTTTGGAGCTTGGACATTAATATTTAGTTGAAGAAACTTTCCACATCATTGCCACATCATTTCCATGTCATTTCCACGTCAGCAAAGTCAATGAGTCAACATTTGAGGCCCATAGTGGCATTTTTGTAATTCTGCGGCTTATAATGGCAGTTTTGTAATTCATAGTGGCATAGGTGATATGGCCCCGAATTAGGTCTGCATGAGAAGAAGGCAGCCGCTCATTCATCTTCAACCTCTCTTCAAAACCTCCATTTTCGTTCTCCAAGCTTCCATGGACGTCCCCCTTGCGGTTTTTCACGTTTTAGGCTCATTTTTACCGTTTTTATGCATATTTGACAGCACCCATTGAGGGTTTTACGTTTGGAATTCGTTTTCTTGGTTGGGCAGTTCGGTTTGTGGATTTTATTGACTTGGAACAATACCCATTCATGGGGTTTTCGCATTTATATATGATAACACTGTTTTGCATTCCATTTAAGCTTTGAAATCTCAATTTTTGCTCTTAAATTGCGTTTTCAGATTTGAAAGGTTCTTGGTTCTTGGTTCTTGGTTCTGATTTTTGTGATTTCAGTTTTGAAGTGTTTAATTACTCATTTCCATGTCTAGCTAAATTCGTGTATTGACTCCTTGATGAAAAATGCAATGAAGCTTTGAGGTTGTGCTTGTTCTGTGAAATCTGCTATGTTTTTGTTCTGAATTCGTGGAATGCATGTGGTGAATCTGTCAATGCTTAATTTACAGAGTAATTGCATGTGTTTTGTTTAAGATACGTTCATGCTTAATGTATGTAGCTTGGCTGTCACGAATTTAAGGATGTGTGCATTGCTTAATTGCATAATGAAGCTAGATTGTAATTTTCGCTTAGTGAATTATTATCTAGTGGATTGAGACAAGGCAGGGTTGGTGTTAATTTGGTGGCCTATGATAAGTGAAATTGCGTTTGAATCAGGGATGTCAATACGGTTTTAGTCACTGTAGCATTTAAATTAATCTGTTGATTAGCATTCTGAATCTGTCTGCCAACCCCCCTCCCCCTGTGTTTTATTGTTGTGTTCATCTGGAAAATTGGCTTTGAATGAAAATATTGGTCGTTGGGAGACGACTTGGTTCACTTTCATGTACTGCATTTAATATGTTTTAATTTGGTGGGGTACGGCCTCTATCAAATTTGGTGCCGTTGCCGGGGACCAATCGTTTCGTTCAAAGTAAAATTTTCAGTGTGTTTGTGTTCTGTGTTTTGGTGTGTGTGTAGTTCAAGTGTGGTTGAGTTGGTATATGTTCATTGTGATGTTAATGTTGTGTTAAGTTCAGTGTCTGTTTCCATTCCTGTGTGTTTCTGTTTAGTGTAGTGAATAGTGTCGCGGCGCGCATGAATAGTGTCATTTGTAGTAGTGAATAGTGTTTGAATAGTGTCCGAATCTGGCATTTAACTTCTGGATTTTTGTTTTGGTAGCTACGGAGCTTGTTTTAACTTGAAATTTTTTTTCCCCACTTCTAAGACGTTGAACTTGATAGGCAAAATAGCTAGAGCAATTGGTATGTTCTGAGTTAAGGGATTCAAAAAAAATTTGGACTGATTTTAAGTGAAACTTCAAAGGACCATAACTTTTGCTCTGGTTATCAGGTTTTTATCTTCTCCCACGCGCATGAACTAACCCCTAAACGTAATCTCTGCCGGCACACTTTAGAGCAAACCACAGCCATTGACGGCCAAAAAAAGGGCCTGGAAAATCAAATTGCCGCTTGCGAAGCCGCCGTCCCGAACCAGATCGCCGCCATCGCGAGCCACCTACGCGAACACAACCAGATCGGTGTTGCGAGCCACCTCCGCTGCGACGAAACCAGAGCCAGCAGATGTCTCGCAAAACCAGGCTGCCACGACGAACCACCACACGTTGACGAAGCCACGCGTTGCAGAACCACTGCGAATCAGATCGACGACGAGGGCACTTTCTGACGCGAAATCCCCATCACTGCGGCGCCGGCCACCACGCAGCCACCTACGACGAAAAAAGCTGCCTGGAGAAGACGCGAAACCAGACGCGAACACACCTACATTGCGAGAATCCTCCACCTCCGTTCCCAACTGAACCGCAGGCCACCGTGACAGAAATCGATGTCGATTGCGCCAATGCGACAGCCACCACGGTACCTCCAAAAAACTAGACCAGACAGACCCCCGCGAAGCAACTGATGAGTCATTATTTTCTTCTATTCCACTAGCCTTTGTGCACCCATTAGACAGTTGATTAGTGCTTAATTGTTCATCATTAGAGTGTTTTTCATCTGTTGGGCTTTATTGGGCCACTGTTCCGAATTTGGACTAATTTCACATTATTTGGCCTAATTTTTGTTTTTAATTATTTTTAGGTATTTGGGTGAAGCAATTTTGGAGCTTGGACATTAATATTTAGTTGAAGAAACTTTCCACATCATTGCCACATCATTTCCATGTCATTTCCACGTCAGCAAAGTCAATGGGTCAACATTTGAGGCCCATAGTGGCATTTTTGTAATTCTGCGGCTTATAATGGCAGTTTTGTAATTCTGAGCGGCATGGGTGATATGACCACGAATTAGGTCTGCATGAGAAGAAGGCAGCCGCTCATTCATCTTCAACCTCTCTTCAAAACCTCCATTTTCGTTCTCCAAGCTTCCATGGACATCCCCCTTGCGGTTTTTCACGTTTTAGGCTCATTTTTACCGTTTTTATGCATATTTGACAGCACCCATTGAGGGTTTTACGTTTGGAATTCGTTTTCTTGGTTGGGCAGTTCGGTTTGTGGATTTTATTGACTTGGAACAATACCCATTCATGGGGTTTTCGCATTTATATATGATAACACTGTTTTGCATTCCATTTAAGCTTTGAAATCTCAATTTTTGCTCTTAAATTGCGTTTTCAGATTTGAAAGGTTCTTGGTTCTTGGTTCTTGGTTCTGATTTTTGTGATTTCAGTTTTGAAGTGTTTAATTACTCATTTCCATGTCTAGCTAAATTCGTGTATTGACTCCTTGATGAAAAATGCAATGAAGCTTTGAGGTTGTGCTTGTTCTGTGAAATCTGCTATGTTTTTGTTCTGAATTCGTGGAATGCATGTGGTGAATCTGTCAATGCTTAATTTACAGAGTAATTGCATGTGTTTTGTTTAAGATACGTTCATGCTTAATGTATGTAGCTTGGCTGTCACGAATTTAAGGATGTGTGCATTGCTTAATTGCATAATGAAGCTAGATTGTAATTTTCGCTTAGTGAATTATTATCTAGTGGATTGAGACAAGGCAGGGTTGGTGTTAATTTGGTGGCCTATGATAAGTGAAATTGCGTTTGAATCAGGGATGTCAATACGGTTTTAGTCACTGTAGCATTTAAATTAATCTGTTGATTAGCATTCTGAATCTGTCTGCCAACCCCCCTCCCCCTGTGTTTTATTGTTGTGTTCATCTGGAAAATTGGCTTTGAATGAAAATATTGGTCGTTGGGAGACGACTTGGTTCACTTTCATGTACTGCATTTAATATGTTTTAATTTGGTGGGGTACGGCCTCTATCAAATTTGGCGCCGTTGCCGGGGACCAATCGTTTCGTTCAAAGTAAAATTTTCAGTGTGTTTGTGTTCTGTGTTTTGGTGTGTGTGTAGTTCAAGTGTGGTTGAGTTGGTATATGTTCATTGTGATGTTAATGTTGTGTTAAGTTCAGTGTCTGTTTCCATTCCTGTGTGTTTCTGTTTAGTGTAGTGAATAGTGTCGCGGCGCGCATGAATAGTGTCATTTGTAGTAGTGAATAGTGTTTGAATAGTGTCCGAATCTGGCATTTAACTTCTGGATTTTTGTTTTGGTAGCTACGGAGCTTGTTTTAACTTGAAATTTTTTTTCCCCACTTCTAAGACGTTGAACTTGATAGGCAAAATAGCTAGAGCAATTTGTATGTTCTGAGTTAAGGGATTCAAAAAAAATTTGGACTGATTTTAAGTGAAACTTCAAAGGACCATAACTTTTGCTCTGGTTATCAGGTTTTTATCTTCTCCCACGCGCATGAACTAACCCCTAAACGTAATCTCTGCCGGCACACTTTAGAGCAAACCACAGCCATTGACGGCCAAAAAAAGGGCCTGGAAAATCAAATTGCCGCTTGCGAAGCCGCCGTCCCGAACCAGATCGCCGCCATCGCGAGCCACCTACGCGAACACAACCAGATCGGTGTTGCGAGCCACCTCCGCTGCGACGAAACCAGAGCCAGCAGATGTCTCGCAAAACCAGGCTGCCACGACGAACCACCACACGTTGACGAAGCCACGCGTTGCAGAACCACTGCGAATCAGATCGACGACGAGGGCACTTTCTGACGCGAAATCCCCATCACTGCGGCGCCGGCCACCACGCAGCCACCTACGACGAAAAAAGCTGCCTGGAGAAGACGCGAAACCAGACGCGAACACACCTACATTGCGAGAATCCTCCACCTCCGTTCCCAACTGAACCGCAGGCCACCGTGACAGAAATCGATGTCGATTGCGCCAATGCGACAGCCACCACGGTACCTCCAAAAAACTAGACCAGACAGACCCCCGCGAAGCAACTGATGAGTCATTATTTTCTTCTATTCCACTAGCCTTTGTGCACCCATTAGACAGTTGATTAGTGCTTAATTGTTCATCATTAGAGTGTTTTTCATCTGTTGGGCTTTATTGGGCCACTGTTCCGAATTTGGACTAATTTCACATTATTTGGCCTAATTTTTGTTTTTAATTATTTTTAGGTATTTGGGTGAAGCAATTTTGGAGCTTGGACATTAATATTTAGTTGAAGAAACTTTCCACATCATTGCCACATCATTTCCATGTCATTTCCACGTCAGCAAAGTCAATGGGTCAACATTTGAGGCCCATAGTGGCATTTTTGTAATTCTGCGGCTTATAATGGCAGTTTTGTAATTCTGAGTGGCATGGGTGATATGACCACGAATTAGGTCTGCATGAGAAGAAGGCAGCCGCTCATTCATCTTCAACCTCTCTTCAAAACCTCCATTTTCGTTCTCCAAGCTTCCATGGACGTCCCCCTTGCGGTTTTTCACGTTTTAGGCTCATTTTTACCGTTTTTATGCATATTTGACAGCACCCATTGAGGGTTTTACGTTTGGAATTCGTTTTCTTGGTTGGGCAGTTCGGTTTGTGGATTTTATTGACTTGGAACAATACCCATTCATGGGGTTTTCGCATTTATATATGATAACACTGTTTTGCATTCCATTTAAGCTTTGAAATCTCAATTTTTGCTCTTAAATTGCGTTTTCAGATTTGAAAGGTTCTTGGTTCTTGGTTCTTGGTTCTGATTTTTGTGATTTCAGTTTTGAAGTGTTTAATTACTCATTTCCATGTCTAGCTAAATTCGTGTATTGACTCCTTGATGAAAAATGCAATGAAGCTTTGAGGTTGTGCTTGTTTTGTGAAATCTGCCATGTTTTTGTTCTGAACTCGTGGAATGCATGTGGTGAATCTATCAATGCTTAATTTACAGAGTAATTGCATGTGCTTTGTTTAAGATATATTCATGCTTAATGTATGTAGCTTGGCTGCCACGAATTTAAGGATGTGTGCATTGCTTAATTGCATAATGAAGCTAGATTGTAATTTTCGCTTAGTGAATTATTATCTAGTGGATTGAGACAAGGCAGGGTTGGTGTTAATTTGGTGGCCTATGGTAAGTGAAATTGCGTTTGAATCAGGGATGTCAATACGGTTTTAGTCACTGTAGCATTTAAATTAATCTATTGATTAGCATTCTGAATCTGTCTGCCAACCCCCCTCCCCCCTGTGTTTTATTGTTGTGTTCATCTGGAAAATTGGCTTTAAATGAAAATATTGGTCGTTGGGAGACGACTTGGTTCACTTTCATGTACTGCATTTAATATGTTTTAATTTGGTGGGGTACGGCCTCTATCAAATTTGGCGCCGTTGCCGGGGACCAATCGTTTCGTTCAAAGTAAAATTTTCAGTGTGTTTGTGTTCTGTGTTTTGGTGTGTGTAGTTCAAGTGTGGTTGAGTTGGTATATGTTCATTGTGATGTTAATGTTGTGTTAAGTTTAGTGTCTGTTTCCATTCCTGTGTGTTTCTGTTTAGTGTAGTGAATAGTGTCGCGGCGCGCATGAATAGAGTCATTTGTAGTAGTGAATAGTGTTTGAATAGTGTCCGAATCTGGCATTTAACTTCTGGATTTTTGTTTTGGTAGCTACGGAGCTTGTTTTAACTTGAAATTTTTTTTCCCCACTTCTAAGACGTTGAACTTGATAGGAAAAATAGCTAGAGCAATTGGTATGGTCTGAGTTAAGAGATTCAAACAAAATTTGGACTGATTTTAAGTGAAACTTCAAAGGACCATAACTTTTGCTCTGGTTATCAGGTTTTTATCTTCTCCCACGCGCATGAACTAACCCCTAAACGGAATCTCTGCCGGCACACTTTAGAGCAAACCACAGCCATTGACGGCCAAAAAAAGGGCCTGGAAAATCAAATTGCCGCTTGCGAAGCCGCCGTCCCGAACCAGATCGCCGTCGTCGCGAACCACCTACGCGAACACAACCAGATCGGTGTTGCGAGCCACATCCGCTGCGACGAAACCAGAGCCAGCAGATGTCTCGCGAAACCAGGCTGCCACGACGAACTACCACACGTTGACGAAGGCACGCGTTGCAGAACCACTGCGAATCAGATCGACGACGAGGGCACTTTCTGACGCGAAATCCCCATCACTGCGGCACCGGCCACCACGCAGCCACCTCCGACGAAAAAAGCTGCCTGGAGAAGACGCGAAACCAGACGCGAACACACCTACATTGCGAGAATCCTCCACCTCCGTTCCCAACTGAACCGCAGGCCACCGTGACAGAAATCGATGTCGATTGCGCCAATGCGACAGCCACCACGGTACCTCCAAAAAACTAGACCAGACAGACCCCCGCGAAGCAACTGATGAGTCATTATTTTCTTCTATTCCACTAGCCTTTGTGCACCCATTAGACAGTTGATTAGTGCTTAATTGTTCATCATTAGAGTGTTTTTCATCTGTTGGGCTTTATTGGGCCACTGTTCCGAATTTGGACTAATTTCACATTATTTGGCCTAATTTTTGTTTTTAATTATTTTTAGGTATTTGGGTGAAGCAATTTTGGAGCTTGGACATTAATATTTAGTTGAAGAAACTTTCCACATCATTGCCACATCATTTCCATGTCATTTCCACGTCAGCAAAGTCAATGGGTCAACATTTGAGGCCCATAGTGGCATTTTTGTAATTCTGCGGCTTATAATGGCAGTTTTGTAATTCTGAGTGGCATGGGTGATATGACCACGAATTAGGTCTGCATGAGAAGAAGGCAACCGCTCATTCATCTTCAACCTCTCTTCAAAACCTCCATTTTCGTTCTCCAAGCTTCCATGGACATCCCCCTTGCGGTTTTTCACGTTTTAGGCTCATTTTTACCGTTTTTATGCATATTTGACAGCACCCATTGAGGGTTTTACGTTTGGAATTCGTTTTCTTGGTTGGGCAGTTCGGTTTGTGGATTTTATTGACTTGGAACAATACCCATTCATGGGGTTTTCGCATTTATATATGATAACACTGTTTTGCATTCCATTTAAGCTTTGAAATCTCAATTTTTGCTCTTAAATTGCGTTTTCAGATTTGAAAGGTTCTTGGTTCTTGGTTCTTGGTTCTGATTTTTGTGATTTCAGTTTTGAAGTGTTTAATTACTCATTTCCATGTCTAGCTAAATTCGTGTATTGACTCCTTGATGAAAAATGCAATGAAGCTTTGAGGTTGTGCTTGTTTTGTGAAATCTGCCATGTTTTTGTTCTGAACTCGTGGAATGCATGTGGTGAATCTATCAATGCTTAATTTACAGAGTAATTGCATGTGCTTTGTTTAAGATATATTCATGCTTAATGTATGTAGCTTGGCTGCCACGAATTTAAGGATGTGTGCATTGCTTAATTGCATAATGAAGCTAGATTGTAATTTTCGCTTAGTGAATTATTATCTAGTGGATTGAGACAAGGCAGGGTTGGTGTTAATTTGGTGGCCTATGGTAAGTGAAATTGCGTTTGAATCAGGGATGTCAATACGGTTTTAGTCACTGTAGCATTTAAATTAATCTATTGATTAGCATTCTGAATCTGTCTGCCAACCCCCCTCCCCCCTGTGTTTTATTGTTGTGTTCATCTGGAAAATTGGCTTTAAATGAAAATATTGGTCGTTGGGAGACGACTTGGTTCACTTTCATGTACTGCATTTAATATGTTTTAATTTGGTGGGGTACGGCCTCTATCAAATTTGGCGCCGTTGCCGGGGACCAATCGTTTCGTTCAAAGTAAAATTTTCAGTGTGTTTGTGTTCTGTGTTTTGGTGTGTGTAGTTCAAGTGTGGTTGAGTTGGTATATGTTCATTGTGATGTTAATGTTGTGTTAAGTTTAGTGTCTGTTTCCATTCCTGTGTGTTTCTGTTTAGTGTAGTGAATAGTGTCGCGGCGCGCATGAATAGAGTCATTTGTAGTAGTGAATAGTGTTTGAATAGTGTCCGAATCTGGCATTTAACTTCTGGATTTTTGTTTTGGTAGCTACGGAGCTTGTTTTAACTTGAAATTTTTTTTCCCCACTTCTAAGACGTTGAACTTGATAGGAAAAATAGCTAGAGCAATTGGTATGGTCTGAGTTAAGAGATTCAAACAAAATTTGGACTGATTTTAAGTGAAACTTCAAAGGACCATAACTTTTGCTCTGGTTATCAGGTTTTTATCTTCTCCCACGCGCATGAACTAACCCCTAAACGGAATCTCTGCCGGCACACTTTAGAGCAAACCACAGCCATTGACGGCCAAAAAAAGGGCCTGGAAAATCAAATTGCCGCTTGCGAAGCCGCCGTCCCGAACCAGATCGCCGTCGTCGCGAACCACCTACGCGAACACAACCAGATCGGTGTTGCGAGCCACATCCGCTGCGACGAAACCAGAGCCAGCAGATGTCTCGCGAAACCAGGCTGCCACGACGAACTACCACACGTTGACGAAGGCACGCGTTGCAGAACCACTGCGAATCAGATCGACGACGAGGGCACTTTCTGACGCGAAATCCCCATCACTGCGGCACCGGCCACCACGCAGCCACCTCCGACGAAAAAAGCTGCCTGGAGAAGACGCGAAACCAGACGCGAACACACCTACATTGCGAGAATCCTCCACCTCCGTTCCCAACTGAACCGCAGGCCACCGTGACAGAAATCGATGTCGATTGCGCCAATGCGACAGCCACCACGGTACCTCCAAAAAACTAGACCAGACAGACCCCCGCGAAGCAACTGATGAGTCATTATTTTCTTCTATTCCACTAGCCTTTGTGCACCCATTAGACAGTTGATTAGTGCTTAATTGTTCATCATTAGAGTGTTTTTCATCTGTTGGGCTTTATTGGGCCACTGTTCCGAATTTGGACTAATTTCACATTATTTGGCCTAATTTTTGTTTTTAATTATTTTTAGGTATTTGGGTGAAGCAATTTTGGAGCTTGGACATTAATATTTAGTTGAAGAAACTTTCCACATCATTGCCACATCATTTCCATGTCATTTCCACGTCAGCAAAGTCAATGGGTCAACATTTGAGGCCCATAGTGGCATTTTTGTAATTCTGCGGCTTATAATGGCAGTTTTGTAATTCTGAGTGGCATGGGTGATATGACCACGAATTAGGTCTGCATGAGAAGAAGGCAACCGCTCATTCATCTTCAACCTCTCTTCAAAACCTCCATTTTCGTTCTCCAAGCTTCCATGGACATCCCCCTTGCGGTTTTTCACGTTTTAGGCTCATTTTTACCGTTTTTATGCATATTTGACAGCACCCATTGAGGGTTTTACGTTTGGAATTCGTTTTCTTGGTTGGGCAGTTCGGTTTGTGGATTTTATTGACTTGGAACAATACCCATTCATGGGGTTTTCGCATTTATATATGATAACACTGTTTTGCATTCCATTTAAGCTTTGAAATCTCAATTTTTGCTCTTAAATTGCGTTTTCAGATTTGAAAGGTTCTTGGTTCTTGGTTCTTGGTTCTGATTTTTGTGATTTCAGTTTTGAAGTGTTTAATTACTCATTTCCATGTCTAGCTAAATTCGTGTATTGACTCCTTGATGAAAAATGCAATGAAGCTTTGAGGTTGTGCTTGTTCTGTGAAATCTGCTATGTTTTTGTTCTGAATTCGTGGAATGCATGTGGTGAATCTGTCAATGCTTAATTTACAGAGTAATTGCATGTGTTTTGTTTAAGATACGTTCATGCTTAGTGTATGTAGCTTGGCTGTCACGAATTTAAGGATGTGTGCATTGCTTAATTGCATAATGAAGCTAGATTGTAATTTTCGCTTAGTGAATTATTATCTAGTGGATTGAGACAAGGCAGGGTTGGTGTTAATTTGGTGGCCTATGATAAGTGAAATTGCGTTTGAATCAGGGATGTCAATACGGTTTTAGTCACTGTAGCATTTAAATTAATCTGTTGATTAGCATTCTGAATCTGTCTGCCAACCCCCCTCCCCCTGTGTTTTATTGTTGTGTTCATCTGGAAAATTGGCTTTGAATGAAAATATTGGTCGTTGGGAGACGACTTGGTTCACTTTCATGTACTGCATTTAATATGTTTTAATTTGGTGGGGTACGGCCTCTATCAAATTTGGCGCCGTTGCCGGGGACCAATCGTTTCGTTCAAAGTAAAATTTTCAGTGTGTTTGTGTTCTGTGTTTTGGTGTGTGTGTAGTTCAAGTGTGGTTGAGTTGGTATATGTTCATTGTGATGTTAATGTTGTGTTAAGTTCAGTGTCTGTTTCCATTCCTGTGTGTTTCTGTTTAGTGTAGTGAATAGTGTCGCGGCGCGCATGAATAGTGTCATTTGTAGTAGTGAATAGTGTTTGAATAGTGTCCGAATCTGGCATTTAACTTCTGGATTTTTGTTTTGGTAGCTACGGAGCTTGTTTTAACTTGAAATTTTTTTTCCCCACTTCTAAGACGTTGAACTTGATAGGCAAAATAGCTAGAGCAATTGGTATGTTCTGAGTTAAGGGATTCAAAAAAAATTTGGACTGATTTTAAGTGAAACTTCAAAGGACCATAACTTTTGCTCTGGTTATCAGGTTTTTATCTTCTCCCACGCGCATGAACTAACCCCTAAACGTAATCTCTGCCGGCACACTTTAGAGCAAACCACAGCCATTGACGGCCAAAAAAAGGGCCTGGAAAATCAAATTGCCGCTTGCGAAGCCGCCGTCCCGAACCAGATCGCCGCCATCGCGAGCCACCTACGCGAACACAACCAGATCGGTGTTGCGAGCCACCTCCGCTGCGACGAAACCAGAGCCAGCAGATGTCTCGCAAAACCAGGCTGCCACGACGAACCACCACACGTTGACGAAGCCACGCGTTGCAGAACCACTGCGAATCAGATCGACGACGAGGGCACTTTCTGACGCGAAATCCCCATCACTGCGGCGCCGGCCACCACGCAGCCACCTACGACGAAAAAAGCTGCCTGGAGAAGACGCGAAACCAGACGCGAACACACCTACATTGCGAGAATCCTCCACCTCCGTTCCCAACTGAACCGCAGGCCACCGTGACAGAAATCGATGTCGATTGCGCCAATGCGACAGCCACCACGGTACCTCCAAAAAACTAGACCAGACAGACCCCCGCGAAGCAACTGATGAGTCATTATTTTCTTCTATTCCACTAGCCTTTGTGCACCCATTAGACAGTTGATTAGTGCTTAATTGTTCATCATTAGAGTGTTTTTCATCTGTTGGGCTTTATTGGGCCACTGTTCCGAATTTGGACTAATTTCACATTATTTGGCCTAATTTTTGTTTTTAATTATTTTTAGGTATTTGGGTGAAGCAATTTTGGAGCTTGGACATTAATATTTAGTTGAAGAAACTTTCCACATCATTGCCACATCATTTCCATGTCATTTCCACGTCAGCAAAGTCAATGGGTCAACATTTGAGGCCCATAGTGGCATTTTTGTAATTCTGCGGCTTATAATGGCAGTTTTGTAATTCTGAGTGGCATGGGTGATATGACCACGAATTAGGTCTGCATGAGAACAAGGCAGCCGCTCATTCATCTTCAACCTCTCTTCAAAACCTCCATTTTCGTTCTCCAAGCTTCCATGGACGTCCCCCTTGCGATTTTTCACGTTTTAGGCTCATTTTTACCGTTTTTATGCATATTTGACAGCACCCATTGAGGGTTTTACGTTTGGAATTCGTTTTCTTGGTTGGGCAGTTCGGTTTGTGGATTTTATTGACTTGGAACAATACCCATTCATGGGGTTTTCGCATTTATATATGATAACACTGTTTTGCATTCCATTTAAGCTTTGAAATCTCAATTTTTGCTCTTAAATTGCGTTTTCAGATTTGAAAGGTTCTTGGTTCTTGGTTCTTGGTTCTGATTTTTGTGATTTCAGTTTTGAAGTGTTTAATTACTCATTTCCATGTCTAGCTAAATTCGTGTATTGACTCCTTGATGAAAAATGCAATGAAGCTTTGAGGTTGTGCTTGTTCTGTGAAATCTGCCATGTTTTTGTTCTGAACTCGTGGAATGCATGTGGTGAATCTATCAATGCTTAATTTACAGAGTAATTGCATGTGCTTTGTTAAAGATATATTCATGCTTAATGTATGTAGCTTGGCTGCCACGAATTTAAGGATGTGTGCATTGCTTAATTGCATAATGAAGCTAGATTGTAATTTTCGCTTAGTGAATTATTATCTAGTGGATTGAGACAAGGCAGGGTTGGTGTTAATTTGGTGGCCTATGGTAAGTGAAATTGCGTTTGAATCAGGGATGTCAATACGGTTTTAGTCACTGTAGCATTTAAATTAATCTATTGATTAGCATTCTGAATCTGTCTGCCAACCCCCCTCCCCCCTGTGTTTTATTGTTGTGTTCATCTGGAAAATTGGCTTTAAATGAAAATATTGGTCGTTGGGAGACGACTTGGTTCACTTTCATGTACTGCATTTAATATGTTTTAATTTGGTGGGGTACGGCCTCTATCAAATTTGGCGCCGTTGCCGGGGACCAATCGTTTCGTTCAAAGTAAAATTTTTAGTGTGTTTGTGTTCTGTGTTTTGGTGTGTGTGTAGTTCAAGTGTGGTTGAGTTGGTATATGTTCATTGTGATGTTAATGTTGTGTTAAGTTTAGTGTCTGTTTCCATTCCTGTGTGTTTCTGTTTAGTGTAGTGAATAGTGTCGCGGCGCGCATGAATAGGGTCATTTGTAGTAGTGAATAGTGTTTGAATAGTGTCCGAATCTGGCATTTAACTTCTGGATTTTTGTTTTGGTAGCTACGGAGCTTGTTTTAACTTGAAATTTTTTTTCCCCACTTCTAAGACGTTGAACTTGATAGGAAAAATAGCTAGAGCAATTGGTATGGTCTGAGTTAAGAGATTCAAACAAAATTTGGACTGATTTTAAGTGAAACTTCAAAGGACCATAACTTTTGCTCTGGTTATCAGGTTTTTATCTTCTCCCACGCGCATGAACTAACCCCTAAACGGAATCTCTGCCGGCACACTTTAGAGCAAACCACAGCCATTGACGGCCAAAAAAAGGGCCTGGAAAATCAAATTGCCGCTTGCGAAGCCGCCGTCCCGAACCAGATCGCCGTCGTCGCGAACCACCTACGCGAACACAACCAGATCGGTGTTGCGAGCCGCCTCCGCTGCGACGAAACCAGAGCCAGCAGATGTCTCGCGAAACCAGGCTGCCACGACGAACTACCACACGTTGACGAAGGCACGCGTTGCAGAACCACTGCGAATCAGATCGACGACGAGGGCACTTTCTGACGCGAAATCCCCATCACTGCGGCACCGGCCACCACGCAGCCACCTGCGACGAAAAAAGCTGCCTGGAGAAGACGCGAAACCAGACGCGAACACACCTACATTGCGAGAATCCTCCACCTCCGTTCCCAACTGAACCGCAGGCCACCGTGACAGAAATCGATGTCGATTGCGCCAATGCGACAGCCACCACGGTACCTCCAAAAAACTAGACCAGACAGACCCCCGCGAAGCAACTGATGAGTCATTATTTTCTTCTATTCCACTAGCCTTTGTGCACCCATTAGACAGTTGATTAGTGCTTAATTGTTCATCATTAGAGTGTTTTTCATCTGTTGGGCTTTATTGGGCCACTGTTCCGAATTTGGACTAATTTCACATTATTTGGCCTAATTTTTGTTTTTAATTATTTTTAGGTATTTGGGTGAAGCAATTTTGGAGCTTGGACATTAATATTTAGTTGAAGAAACTTTCCACATCATTGCCACATCATTTCCATGTCATTTCCACGTCAGCAAAGTCAATGGGTCAACATTTGAGGCCCATAGTGGCATTTTTGTAATTCTGCGGCTTATAATGGCAGTTTTGTAATTCTGAGTGGCATGGGTGATATGACCACGAATTAGGTCTGCATGAGAACAAGGCAGCCGCTCATTCATCTTCAACCTCTCTTCAAAACCTCCATTTTCGTTCTCCAAGCTTCCATGGACGTCCCCCTTGCGGTTTTTCACGTTTTAGGCTCATTTTTACCGTTTTTATGCATATTTGACAGCACCCATTGAGGGTTTTACGTTTGGAATTCGTTTTCTTGGTTGGGCAGTTCGGTTTGTGGATTTTATTGACTTGGAACAATACCCATTCATGGGGTTTTCGCATTTATATATGATAACACTGTTTTGCATTCCATTTAAGCTTTGAAATCTCAATTTTTGCTCTTAAATTGCGTTTTCAGATTTGAAAGGTTCTTGGTTCTTGGTTCTTGGTTCTGATTTTTGTGATTTCAGTTTTGAAGTGTTTAATTACTCATTTCCATGTCTAGCTAAATTCGTGTATTGACTCCTTGATGAAAAATGCAATGAAGCTTTGAGGTTGTGCTTGTTCTGTGAAATCTGCTATGTTTTTGTTCTGAATTCGTGGAATGCATGTGGTGAATCTGTCAATGCTTAATTTACAGAGTAATTGCATGTGTTTTGTTTAAGATACGTTCATGCTTAATGTATGTAGCTTGGCTGTCACGAATTTAAGGATGTGTGCATTGCTTAATTGCATAATGAAGCTAGATTGTAATTTTCGCTTAGTGAATTATTATCTAGTGGATTGAGACAAGGCAGGGTTGGTGTTAATTTGGTGGCCTATGATAAGTGAAATTGCGTTTGAATCAGGGATGTCAATACGGTTTTAGTCACTGTAGCATTTAAATTAATCTGTTGATTAGCATTCTGAATCTGTCTGCCAACCCCCCTCCCCCTGTGTTTTATTGTTGTGTTCATCTGGAAAATTGGCTTTGAATGAAAATATTGGTCGTTGGGAGACGACTTGGTTCACTTTCATGTACTGCATTTAATATGTTTTAATTTGGTGGGGTACGGCCTCTATCAAATTTGGCGCCGTTGCCGGGGACCAATCGTTTCGTTCAAAGTAAAATTTTCAGTGTGTTTGTGTTCTGTGTTTTGGTGTGTGTGTGTAGTTCAAGTGTGGTTGAGTTGGTATATGTTCATTGTGATGTTAATGTTGTGTTAAGTTCAGTGTCTGTTTCCATTCCTGTGTGTTTCTGTTTAGTGTAGTGAATAGTGTCGCGGCGCGCATGAATAATGTCATTTGTAGTAGTGAATAGTGTTTGAATAGTGTCCGAATCTGGCATTTAACTTCTGGATTTTTGTTTTGGTAGCTATGGAGCTTGTTTTAACTTGAAATTTTTTTTCCCCACTTCTAAGACGTTGAACTTGATAGGCAAAATAGCTAGAGCAATTGGTATGTTCTGAGTTAAGGGATTCAAAAAAAATTTGGACTGATTTTAAGTGAAACTTCAAAGGACCATAACTTTTGCTCTGGTTATCAGGTTTTTATCTTCTCCCACGCGCATGAACTAACCCCTAAACGTAATCTCTGCCGGCACACTTTAGAGCAAACCACAGCCATTGACGGCCAAAAAAAGGGCCTGGAAAATCAAATTGCCGCTTGCGAAGCCGCCGTCCCGAACCAGATCGCCGCCATCGCGAGCCACCTACGCGAACACAACCAGATCGGTGTTGCGAGCCACCTCCGCTGCGACGAAACCAGAGCCAGCAGATGTCTCGCAAAACCAGGCTGCCACGACGAACCACCACACGTTGACGAAGCCACGCGTTGCAGAACCACTGCGAATCAGATCGACGACGAGGGCACTTTCTGACGCGAAATCCCCATCACTGCGGCGCCGGCCACCACGCAGCCACCTACGACGAAAAAAGCTGCCTGGAGAAGACGCGAAACCAGACGCGAACACACCTACATTGCGAGAATCCTCCACCTCCGTTCCCAACTGAACCGCAGGCCACCGTGACAGAAATCGATGTCGATTGCGCCAATGCGACAGCCACCACGGTACCTCCAAAAAACTAGATCAGACAGACCCCCGCGAAGCAACTGATGAGTCATTATTTTCTTCTATTCCACTAGCCTTTGTGCACCCATTAGACAGTTGATTAGTGCTTAATTGTTCATCATTAGAGTGTTTTTCATCTGTTGGGCTTTATTGGGCCACTGTTCCGAATTTGGACTAATTTCACATTATTTGGCCTAATTTTTGTTTTTAATTATTTTTAGGTATTTGGGTGAAGCAATTTTGGAGCTTGGACATTAATATTTAGTTGAAGAAACTTTCCACATCATTGCCACATCATTTCCATGTCATTTCCACGTCAGCAAAGTCAATGGGTCAACATTTGAGGCCCATAGTGGCATTTTTGTAATTCTGCGGCTTATAATGGCAGTTTTGTAATTCTGAGTGGCATGGGTGATATGACCACGAATTAGGTCTGCATGAGAAGAAGGCAGCCGCTCATTCATCTTCAACCTCTCTTCAAAACCTCCATTTTCGTTCTCCAAGCTTCCATGGACGTCCCCCTTGCGGTTTTTCACGTTTTAGGCTCATTTTTACCGTTTTTATGCATATTTGACAGCACCCATTGAGGGTTTTACGTTTGGAATTCGTTTTCTTGGTTGGGCAGTTCGGTTTGTGGATTTTATTGACTTGGAACAATACCCATTCATGGGGTTTTCGCATTTATATATGATAACACTGTTTTGCATTCCATTTAAGCTTTGAAATCTCAATTTTTGCTCTTAAATTGCGTTTTCAGATTTGAAAGGTTCTTGGTTCTTGGTTCTTGGTTCTGATTTTTGTGATTTCAGTTTTGAAGTGTTTAATTACTCATTTCCATGTCTAGCTAAATTCGTGTATTGACTCCTTGATGAAAAATGCAATGAAGCTTTGAGGTTGTGCTTGTTCTGTGAAATCTGCCATGTTTTTGTTCTGAACTCGTGGAATGCATGTGGTGAATCTATCAATGCTTAATTTACAGAGTAATTGCATGTGCTTTGTTAAAGATATATTCATGCTTAATGTATGTAGCTTGGCTGCCACGAATTTAAGGATGTGTGCATTGCTTAATTGCATAATGAAGCTAGATTGTAATTTTCGCTTAGTGAATTATTATCTAGTGGATTGAGACAAGGCAGGGTTGGTGTTAATTTGGTGGCCTATGGTAAGTGAAATTGCGTTTGAATCAGGGATGTCAATACGGTTTTAGTCACTGTAGCATTTAAATTAATCTATTGATTAGCATTCTGAATCTGTCTGCCAACCCCCCTCCCCCCTGTGTTTTATTGTTGTGTTCATCTGGAAAATTGGCTTTAAATGAAAATATTGGTCGTTGGGAGACGACTTGGTTCACTTTCATGTACTGCATTTAATATGTTTTAATTTGGTGGGGTACGGCCTCTATCAAATTTGGCGCCGTTGCCGGGGACCAATCGTTTCGTTCAAAGTAAAATTTTCAGTGTGTTTGTGTTCTGTGTTTTGGTGTGTGTGTAGTTCAAGTGTGGTTGAGTTGGTATATGTTCATTGTGATGTTAATGTTGTGTTAAGTTTAGTGTCTGTTTCCATTCCTGTGTGTTTCTGTTTAGTGTAGTGAATAGTGTCGCGGCGCGCATGAATAGGGTCATTTGTAGTAGTGAATAGTGTTTGAATAGTGTCCGAATCTGGCATTTAACTTCTGGATTTTTGTTTTGGTAGCTACGGAGCTTGTTTTAACTTGAAATTTTTTTCCCCACTTCTAAGACGTTGAACTTGATAGGAAAAATAGCTAGAGCAATTGGTATGGTCTGAGTTAAGAGATTCAAACAAAATTTGGACTGATTTTAAGTGAAACTTCAAAGGACCATAACTTTTGCTCTGGTTATCAGGTTTTTATCTTCTCCCACGCGCATGAACTAACCCCTAAACGGAATCTCTGCCGGCACACTTTAGAGCAAACCACAGCCATTGACGGCCAAAAAAAGGGCCTGGAAAATCAAATTGCCGCTTGCGAAGCCGCCGTCCCGAACCAGATCGCCGTCGTCGCGAACCACCTACGCGAACACAACCAGATCGGTGTTGCGAGCCACCTCCGCTGCGACGAAACCAGAGCCAGCAGATGTCTCGCGAAACCAGGCTGCCACGACGAACTACCACACGTTGACGAAGGCACGCGTTGCAGAACCACTGCGAATCAGATCGACGACGAGGGCACTTTCTGACGCGAAATCCCCATCACTGCGGCACCGGCCACCACGCAGCCACCTGCGACGAAAAAAGCTGCCTGGAGAAGACGCGAAACCAGACGCGAACACACCTACATTGCGAGAATCCTCCACCTCCGTTCCCAACTGAACCGCAGGCCACCGTGACAGAAATCGATGTCGATTGCGCCAATGCGACAGCCACCACGGTACCTCCAAAAAACTAGACCAGACAGACCCCCGCGAAGCAACTGATGAGTCATTATTTTCTTCTATTCCACTAGCCTTTGTGCACCCATTAGACAGTTGATTAGTGCTTAATTGTTCATCATTAGAGTGTTTTTCATCTGTTGGGCTTTATTGGGCCACTGTTCCGAATTTGGACTAATTTCACATTATTTGGCCTAATTTTTGTTTTTAATTATTTTTAGGTATTTGGGTGAAGCAATTTTGGAGCTTGGACATTAATATTTAGTTGAAGAAACTTTCCACATCATTGCCACATCATTTCCATGTCATTTCCACGTCAGCAAAGTCAATGGGTCAACATTTGAGGCCCATAGTGGCATTTTTGTAATTCTGCGGCTTATAATGGCAGTTTTGTAATTCTGAGTGGCATGGGTGATATGACCACGAATTAGGTCTGCATGAGAAGAAGGCAGCCGCTCATTCATCTTCAACCTCTCTTCAAAACCTCCATTTTCGTTCTCCAAGCTTCCATGGACGTCCCCCTTGCGGTTTTTCACGTTTTAGGCTCATTTTTACCGTTTTTATGCATATTTGACAGCACCCATTGAGGGTTTTACGTTTGGAATTCGTTTTCTTGGTTGGGCAGTTCGGTTTGTGGATTTTATTGACTTGGAACAATACCCATTCATGGGGTTTTCGCATTTATATATGATAACACTGTTTTGCATTCCATTTAAGCTTTGAAATCTCAATTTTTGCTCTTAAATTGCGTTTTCAGATTTGAAAGGTTCTTGGTTCTTGGTTCTTGGTTCTGATTTTTGTGATTTCAGTTTTGAAGTGTTTAATTACTCATTTCCATGTCTAGCTAAATTCGTGTATTGACTCCTTGATGAAAAATGCAATGAAGCTTTGAGGTTGTGCTTGTTCTGTGAAATCTGCTATGTTTTTGTTCTGAATTCGTGGAATGCATGTGGTGAATCTGTCAATGCTTAATTTACAGAGTAATTGCATGTGTTTTGTTTAAGATACGTTCATGCTTAATGTATGTAGCTTGGCTGTCACGAATTTAAGGATGTGTGCATTGCTTAATTGCATAATGAAGCTAGATTGTAATTTTCGCTTAGTGAATTATTATCTAGTGGATTGAGACAAGGCAGGGTTGGTGTTAATTTGGTGGCCTATGATAAGTGAAATTGCGTTTGAATCAGGGATGTCAATACGGTTTTAGTCACTGTAGCATTTAAATTAATCTGTTGATTAGCATTCTGAATCTGTCTGCCAACCCCCCTCCCCCTGTGTTTTATTGTTGTGTTCATCTGGAAAATTGGCTTTGAATGAAAATATTGGTCGTTGGGAGACGACTTGGTTCACTTTCATGTACTGCATTTAATATGTTTTAATTTGGTGGGGTACGGCCTCTATCAAATTTGGCGTCGTTGCCGGGGACCAATCGTTTCGTTCAAAGTAAAATTTTCAGTGTGTTTGTGTTCTGTGTTTTGGTGTGTGTGTAGTTCAAGTGTGGTTGAGTTGGTATATGTTCATTGTGATGTTAATGTTGTGTTAAGTTCAGTGTCTGTTTCCATTCCTGTGTGTTTCTGTTTAGTGTAGTGAATAGTGTCACGGCGCGCATGAATAATGTCATTTGTAGTAGTGAATAGTGTTTGAATAGTGTCCGAATCTGGCATTTAACTTCTGGATTTTTGTTTTGGTAGCTATGGAGCTTGTTTTAACTTGAAATTTTTTTTCCCCACTTCTAAGACGTTGAACTTGATAGGCAAAATAGCTAGAGCAATTGGTATGTTCTGAGTTAAGGGATTCAAAAAAAATTTGGACTGATTTTAAGTGAAACTTCAAAGGACCATAACTTTTGCTCTGGTTATCAGGTTTTTATCTTCTCCCACGCGCATGAACTAACCCCTAAACGTAATCTCTGCCGGCACACTTTAGAGCAAACCACAGCCATTGACGGCCAAAAAAAGGGCCTGGAAAATCAAATTGCCGCTTGCGAAGCCGCCGTCCCGAACCAGATCGCCGCCATCGCGAGCCACCTACGCGAACACAACCAGATCGGTGTTGCGAGCCACCTCCGCTGCGACGAAACCAGAGCCAGCAGATGTCTCGCAAAACCAGGCTGCCACGACGAACCACCACACGTTGACGAAGCCACGCGTTGCAGAACCACTGCGAATCAGATCGACGACGAGGGCACTTTCTGACGCGAAATCCCCATCACTGCGGCGCCGGCCACCACGCAGCCACCTACGACGAAAAAAGCTGCCTGGAGAAGACGCGAAACCAGACGCGAACACACCTACATTGCGAGAATCCTCCACCTCCGTTCCCAACTGAACCGCAGGCCACCGTGACAGAAATCGATGTCGATTGCGCCAATGCGACAGCCACCACGGTACCTCCAAAAAACTAGATCAGACAGACCCCCGCGAAGCAACTGATGAGTCATTATTTTCTTCTATTCCACTAGCCTTTGTGCACCCATTAGACAGTTGATTAGTGCTTAATTGTTCATCATTAGAGTGTTTTTCATCTGTTGGGCTTTATTGGGCCACTGTTCCGAATTTGGACTAATTTCACATTATTTGGCCTAATTTTTGTTTTTAATTATTTTTAGGTATTTGGGTGAAGCAATTTTGGAGCTTGGACATTAATATTTAGTTGAAGAAACTTTCCACATCATTGCCACATCATTTCCATGTCATTTCCACGTCAGCAAAGTCAATGGGTCAACATTTGAGGCCCATAGTGGCATTTTTGTAATTCTGCGGCTTATAATGGCAGTTTTGTAATTCTGAGTGGCATGGGTGATATGACCACGAATTAGGTCTGCATGAGAAGAAGGCAGCCGCTCATTCATCTTCAACCTCTCTTCAAAACCTCCATTTTCGTTCTCCAAGCTTCCATGGACGTCCCCCTTGCGGTTTTTCACGTTTTAGGCTCATTTTTACCGTTTTTATGCATATTTGACAGCACCCATTGAGGGTTTTACGTTTGGAATTCGTTTTCTTGGTTGGGCAGTTCGGTTTGTGGATTTTATTGACTTGGAACAATACCCATTCATGGGGTTTTCGCATTTATATATGATAACACTGTTTTGCATTCCATTTAAGCTTTGAAATCTCAATTTTTGCTCTTAAATTGCGTTTTCAGATTTGAAAGGTTCTTGGTTCTTGGTTCTTGGTTCTGATTTTTGTGATTTCAGTTTTGAAGTGTTTAATTACTCATTTCCATGTCTAGCTAAATTCGTGTATTGACTCCTTGATGAAAAATGCAATGAAGCTTTGAGGTTGTGCTTGTTCTGTGAAATCTGCCATGTTTTTGTTCTGAACTCGTGGAATGCATGTGGTGAATCTATCAATGCTTAATTTACAGAGTAATTGCATGTGCTTTGTTTAAGATATATTCATGCTTAATGTATGTAGCTTGGCTGCCACGAATTTAAGGATGTGTGCATTGCTTAATTGCATAATGAAGCTAGATTGTAATTTTCGCTTAGTGAATTATTATCTAGTGGATTGAGACAAGGCAGGGTTGGTGTTAATTTGGTGGCCTATGGTAAGTGAAATTGCGTTTGAATCAGGGATGTCAATACGGTTTTAGTCACTGTAGCATTTAAATTAATCTATTGATTAGCATTCTGAATCTGTCTGCCAACCCCCCTCCCCCCTGTGTTTTATTGTTGTGTTCATCTGGAAAATTGGCTTTAAATGAAAATATTGGTCGTTGGGAGACGACTTGGTTCACTTTCATGTACTGCATTTAATATGTTTTAATTTGGTGGGGTACGGCCTCTATCAAATTTGGCGCCGTTGCCGGGGACCAATCGTTTCGTTCAAAGTAAAATTTTCAGTGTGTTTGTGTTCTGTGTTTTGGTCTGTGTGTAGTTCAAGTGTGGTTGAGTTGGTATATGTTCATTGTGATGTTAATGTTGTGTTAAGTTTAGTGTCTGTTTCCATTCCTGTGTGTTTCTGTTTAGTGTAGTGAATAGTGTCGCGGCGCGCATGAATAGGGTCATTTGTAGTAGTGAATAGTGTTTGAATAGTGTCCGAATCTGGCATTTAACTTCTGGATTTTTGTTTTGGTAGCTACGGAGCTTGTTTTAACTTGAAATTTTTTTTCCCCACTTCTAAGACGTTGAACTTGATAGGAAAAATAGCTAGAGCAATTGGTATGGTCTGAGTTAAGAGATTCAAACAAAATTTGGACTGATTTTAAGTGAAACTTCAAAGGACCATAACTTTTGCTCTGGTTATCAGGTTTTTATCTTCTCCCACGCGCATGAACTAACCCCTAAACGGAATCTCTGCCGGCACACTTTAGAGCAAACCACAGCCATTGACGGCCAAAAAAAGGGCCTGGAAAATCAAATTGCCGCTTGCGAAGCCGCCGTCCCGAACCAGATCGCCGTCGTCGCGAACCACCTACGCGAACACAACCAGATCGGTGTTGCGAGCCACCTCCGCTGCGACGAAACCAGAGCCAGCAAATGTCTCGCGAAACCAGGCTGCCACGACGAACTACCACACGCTGACGAAGGCACGCGTTGCAGAACCACTGCGAATCAGATCGACGACGAGGGCACTTTCTGACGCGAAATCCCCATCACTTCGGCACCGGCCACCACGCAGCCACCTGCGACGAAAAAAGCTGCCTAGAGAAGACGCGAAACCAGACGCGAACACACCTACATTGCGAGAATCCTCCACCTCCGTTCCAAACAGAACCGCAGGCCACCGTGACAGAAATCGATGTCGATTGCGCCAATGCGACAGCCACCACGGTACCTGCAAAAAACCAGACCAGACAGACCCCCGCGAAGCAACTGATGAGTCATTATTTTCTTCTATTCCACTAGCGTTTGTGCACCCATTAGACAGTTGATTAGTGCTTAATTGTTCATCATTAGAGTGTTTTTCATCCGTTGGGCTTTATTGGGCCACTGTTCCGAATTTGGACTAATTTCACATTATTTGGCCTAATTTTTGTTTTTAATTATTTTTGGGTATTTGGGTGAAGCAATTTTGGAGCTTGGACATTAATATTTAGTTGAAGAAACTTTCCACATCATTGCCACATCATTTCCATGTCATTTCCACGTCAGCAAAGTCAATGGGTCAACATTTGAGGCCCATAGTGGCATTTTTGTAATTCTGCGGCTTATAATGGCAGTTTTGTAATTCTGAGTGGCATGGGTGATATGACCACGAATTAGGTCTGCATGAGAAGAAGGCAGCCGCTCATTCATCTTCAACCTCTCTTCAAAACCTCCATTTTCGTTCTCCAAGCTTCCATGGACGTCCCCCTTGCGGTTTTTCACGTTTTAGGCTCATTTTTACCGTTTTTATGCATATTTGACAGCACCCATTGAGGGTTTTACGTTTGGAATTCGTTTTCTTGGTTGGGCAGTTCGGTTTGTGGATTTTATTGACTTGGAACAATACCCATTCATGGGGTTTTCGCATTTATATATGATAACACTGTTTTGCATTCCATTTAAGCTTTGAAATCTCAATTTTTGCTCTTAAATTGCGTTTTCAGATTTGAAGCGTTCTTGGTTCTTGGTTCTGATTTTTGTGATTTCAGTTTTGAAGTGTTTAATTACTCATTTCCATGTCTAGCTAAATTCGTGTATTGACTCCTTGATGAAAAATGCAATGAAGCTTTGAGGTTGTTTTTGTTCTGTGAAATCTGCTATGTTTTTGTTCTGAATTCGTGGAATGCATGTGGTGAATCTGTCAATGCTTAATTTACAGAGTAATTGCATGTGTTTTGTTTAAGATACGTTCATGCTTAATGTATGTAGCTTGGCTTTCACGAATTTAAGGATGTGTGCATTGCTTAATTGCATAATGAAGCTAGATTGTAATTTTCGCTTAGTGAATTATTATCTAGTGGATTGAGACAAGGCAGGGTTGGTGTTAATTTGGTGGCCTATGATAAGTGAAATTGCGTTTGAATCAGGGATGTCAATACGGTTTTAGTCACTGTAGCATTTAAATTAATCTGTTGATTAGCATTCTGAATCTGTCTGCCAACCCCCCTCCCCCTGTGTTTTATTGTTGTGTTCATCTGGAAAATTGGCTTTGAATGAAAATATTGGTCGTTGCGAGACGACTTGGTTCACTTTCATGTACTGCATTTAATATGTTTTAATTTGGTGGGGTACGACCTCTATCAAATTTGGCGTCGTTGCCGGGGACCAATCGTTTCGTTCAAAGTAAAATTTTCAGTGTGTTTGTGTTCTGTGTTTTGGTGTGTGTGTAGTTCAAGTGTGGTTGAGTTGGTATATGTTCATTGTGATGTTAATGTTGTGTTAAGTTCAGTGTCTGTTTCCATTCCTGTGTGTTTCTGTTTAGTGTAGTGAATAGTGTCGCGGCGCGCATGAATAGTGTCATTTGTAGTAGTGAATAGTGTTTGAATAGTGTCCGAATCTGGCATTTAACTTCTGGATTTTTGTTTTGGTAGCTACGGAGCTTGTTTTAACTTGAAATTTTTTTTCCCCACTTCTAAGACGTTGAACTTGATAGGCAAAATAGCTAGAGCAATTGGTATGTTCTGAGTTAAGGGATTCAAAAAAAATTTGGACTGATTTTAAGTGAAACTTCAAAGGACCATAACTTTTGCTCTGGTTATCAGGTTTTTATCTTCTCCCACGCGCATGAACTAACCCCTAAACGGAATCTCTGCCGGCACACTTTAGAGCAAACCACAGCCATTGACGGCCAAAAAAAGGGCCTGGAAAATCAAATTGCCGCTTGCGAAGCCGCCGTCCCGAACCAGATCGCCGCCATCGCGAGCCACCTACGCGAACACAACCAGATCGGTGTTGCGAGCCACCTCCGCTGCCACGAAACCAGAGCCAGCAGATGTCTCGCAAAACCAGGCTGCCACGACGAACCACCACACGTTGACGAAGCCACGCGTTGCAGAACCACTGCGAATCAGATCGACGACGAGGGCACTTTCTGACGCGAAATCCCCATCACTGCGGCGCCGGCCACCACGCAGCCACCTACGACGAAAAAAGCTGCCTGGAGAAGACGCGAAACCAGACGCGAACACACCTACATTGCGAGAATCCTCCACCTCCGTTCCAAACAGAACCGCAGGCCACCGTGACAGAAATCGATGTTGATTGCGCCAATGCGACAACCACCACGGTACCTCCAAAAAACTAGACCAGACAGACCCCCGCGAAGCAACTGATGAGTCATTATTTTCTTCTATTCCACTAGCCTTTGTGCACCCATTAGACAGTTGATTAGTGCTTAATTGTTCATCATTAGAGTGTTTTTCATCTGTTGGGCTTTATTGGGCCACTGTTCCGAATTTGGACTAATTTCACATTATTTGGCCTAATTTTTGTTTTTAATTATTTTTAGGTATTTGGGTGAAGCAATTTTGGAGCTTGGACATTAATATTTAGTTGAAGAAACTTTCCACATCATTGCCACATCATTTCCTTGTCATTTCCACGTCAGCAAAGTCAATGGGTCAACATTTGAGGCCCATAGTGGCATTTTTGTAATTCTGTGGCTTATAATGGCAGTTTTGTAATTCTGAGTGGCATGGGTGATATGACCACGAATTAGGTCTGCATGAGAAGAAGGCAACCGCTCATTCATCTTCAACCTCTCTTCAAAACCTCCATTTTCGTTCTCCAAGCTTCCATGGACGTCCCCCTTGCGGTTTTTCACGTTTTTGGCTCATTTTTACCGTTTTTATGCATATTTGACAGCACCCATTGAGGGTTTTACGTTTGGAATTCGTTTTCTTGGTTGGGCTGTTCGGTTTGTGGATTTTATTGACTTGGAACAATACCCATTCATGGGGTTTTCGCATTTATATATGATAACACTGTTTTGCATTCCATTTAAGCTTTGAAATCTCAATTTTTGCTCTTAAATTGCGTTTTCAGATTTGAAGGGTTCTTGGTTCTTGGTTCTTGGTTCTGATTTTTGTGATTTCAGTTTTGAATTGTTTAATTACTCATTTCCATGTCTAGCTAAATTCGTGTATTGACTCCTTGATGAAAAATGCAATGAAGCTTTGAGGTTGTGCTTGTTTTGTGAAATCTGCCATGTTTTTGTTCTGAATTCGTGGAATGCATGTGGTGAATCTGTCAATGCTTAATTTACAGAGTAATTGCATGTGTTTTGTTTAAGATACATTCATGCTTAATGTATGTAGCTTGGCTGTCACGAATTTAAGGATGTGTGCATTGCTTAATTGCATAATGAAGCTAGATTGTAATTTTCGCTTAGTGAATTATTATCTAGTGGATTGAGACAAGGCAGGGTTGGTGTTAATTTGGTGGCCTATGGTAAGTGAAATTGCGTTTGAATCAGGGATGTCAATACGGTTTTAGTCACTGTAGCATTTAAATTAATCTATTGATTAGCATTCTGAATCTGTCTGCCAACCCCCCTCCACCCTGTGTTTTATTGTTGTGTTCATCTGGAAAATTGGCTTTAAATGAAAATATTGGTCGTTGGGAGATGACTTGGTTCACTTTCATGTACTGCATTTAATATGTTTTAATTTGGTGGGGTACGGCCTCTATCAAATTTGGCGCCGTTGCCGGGGACCAATCGTTTCGTTCAAAGTAAAATTTTCAGTGTGTTTGTGTTCTGTGTTTTGGTGTGTGTGTAGTTCAAGTGTGGTTGAGTTGGTATATGTTCATTGTGATGTTAATGTTGTGTTAAGTTTAGTGTCTGTTTCCATTCATGTGTGTTTCTGTTTAGTGTAGTGAATAGTGTCGCGGCGCGCATGAATAGGGTCATTTGTAGTAGTGAATAGTGTTTGAATAGTGTCCGAATCTGGCATTTAACTTCTGGATTTTTGTTTTGGTAGCTACGGAGCTTGTTTTAACTTGAAATTTTTTTTCCCCACTTCTAAGACGTTGAACTTGATAGGAAAAATAGCTAGAGCAATTGGTATGGTCTGAGTTAAGAGATTCAAACAAAATTTGGACTGATTTTAAGTGAAACTTCAAAGGACCATAACTTTTGCTCTGGTTATCAGGTTTTTATCTTCTCCCACGCGCATGAACTAACCCCTAAACGGAATCTCTGCCGGCACACTTTAGAGCAAACCACAGCCATTGACGGCCAAAAAAAGGGCCTGGAAAATCAAATTGCCGCTTGCGAAGCCGCCGTCCCGAACCAGATCGCCGTCGTCGCGAACCACCTACGCGAACACAACCAGATCGGTGTTGCGAGCCACCTCCGCTGCGACGAAACCAGAGCCAGCAAATGTCTCGCGAAACCAGGCTGCCACGACGAAC
Source organism: Vigna unguiculata (assembly GCF_037176805.1). Classification (NCBI taxonomy): domain Eukaryota; kingdom Viridiplantae; phylum Streptophyta; class Magnoliopsida; order Fabales; family Fabaceae; genus Vigna; species Vigna unguiculata. Next base: position 35,582,728 of record NC_140792.1, on the reverse strand, counting down.
TACCACACGCTGACGAAGGCACGCGTTGCAGAACCACTGCGAATCAGATCGACGACGAGGGCACTTTCTGACGCGAAATCCCCATCACTTCGGCACCGGCCACCACGCAGCCACCTGCGACGAAAAAAGCTGCCTAGAGAAGACGCGAAACCAGACGCGAACACACCTACATTGCGAGAATCCTCCACCTCCGTTCCAAACAGAACCGCAGGCCACCGTGACAGAAATCGATGTCGATTGCGCCAATGCGACAGCCACCACGGTACCTGCAAAAAACCAGACCAGACAGACCCCCGCGAAGCAACTGATGAGTCATTATTTTCTTCTATTCCACTAGCGTTTGTGCACCCATTAGACAGTTGATTAGTGCTTAATTGTTCATCATTAGAGTGTTTTTCATCCGTTGGGCTTTATTGGGCCACTGTTCCGAATTTGGACTAATTTCACATTATTTGGCCTAATTTTTGTTTTTAATTATTTTTGGGTATTTGGGTGAAGCAATTTTGGAGCTTGGACATTAATATTTAGTTGAAGAAACTTTCCACATCATTGCCACATCATTTCCATGTCATTTCCACGTCAGCAAAGTCAATGGGTCAACATTTGAGGCCCATAGTGGCATTTTTGTAATTCTGCGGCTTATAATGGCAGTTTTGTAATTCTGAGTGGCATGGGTGATATGACCACGAATTAGGTCTGCATGAGAAGAAGGCAGCCGCTCATTCATCTTCAACCTCTCTTCAAAACCTCCATTTTCGTTCTCCAAGCTTCCATGGACGTCCCCCTTGCGGTTTTTCACGTTTTAGGCTCATTTTTACCGTTTTTATGCATATTTGACAGCACCCATTGAGGGTTTTACGTTTGGAATTCGTTTTCTTGGTTGGGCAGTTCGGTTTGTGGATTTTATTGACTTGGAACAATACCCATTCATGGGGTTTTCGCATTTATATATGATAACACTGTTTTGCATTCCATTTAAGCTTTGAAATCTCAATTTTTGCTCTTAAATTGCGTTTTCAGATTTGAAGCGTTCTTGGTTCTTGGTTCTGATTTTTGTGATTTCAGTTTTGAAGTGTTTAATTACTCATTTCCATGTCTAGCTAAATTCGTGTATTGACTCCTTGATGAAAAATGCAATGAAGCTTTGAGGTTGTGCTTGTTCTGTGAAATCTGCGATGTTTTTGTTCTGAATTCGTGGAATGCATGTGGTGAATCTGTCAATGCTTAATTTACAGAGTAATTGCATGTGTTTTGTTTAAGATACGTTCATGCTTAATGTATGTAGCTTGGCTTTCACGAATTTAAGGATGTGTGCATTGCTTAATTGCATAATGAAGCTAGATTGTAATTTTCGCTTAGTGAATTATTATCTAGTGGATTGAGACAAGGCAGGGTTGGTGTTAATTTGGTGGCCTATGATAAGTGAAATTGCGTTTGAATCAGGGATGTCAATACGATTTTAGTCACTGTAGCATTTAAATTAATCTGTTGATTAGTATTCTGAATCTGTCTGCCAACCCCCCTCCCCCTGTGTTTTATTGTTGTGTTCATCTGGAAAATTGGCTTTGAATGAAAATATTGGTCGTTGCGAGACGACTTGGTTCACTTTCATGTACTGCATTTAATATGTTTTAATTTGGTGGGGTACGGCCTCTATCAAATTTGGCGTCGTTGCCGGGGACCAATCGTTTCGTTCAAAGTAAAATTTTCAGTGTGTTTGTGTTCTGTGTTTTGGTGTGTGTGTAGTTCAAGTGTGGTTGAGTTGGTATATGTTCATTGTGATGTTAATGTTGTGTTAAGTTCAGTGTCTGTTTCCATTCCTGTGTGTTTCTGTTTAGTGTAGTGAATAGTGTCGCGGCGCGCATGAATAGTGTCATTTGTAGTAGTGAATAGTGTTTGAATAGTGTCCGAATCTGGCATTTAACTTCTGGATTTTTGTTTTGGTAGCTACGGAGCTTGTTTTAACTTGAAATTTTTTTTCCCCACTTCTAAGACGTTGAACTTGATAGGCAAAATAGCTAGAGCAATTGGTATGTTCTGAGTTAAGGGATTCAAAAAAAATTTGGACTGATTTTAAGTGAAACTTCAAAGGACCATAACTTTTGCTCTGGTTATCAGGTTTTTATCTTCTCCCACGCGCATGAACTAACCCCTAAACGGAATCTCTGCCGGCACACTTTAGAGCAAACCACAGCCATTGACGGCCAAAAAAAGGGCCTGGAAAATCAAATTGCCGCTTGCGAAGCCGCCGTCCCGAACCAGATCGCCGCCATCGCGAGCCACCTACGCGAACACAACCAGATCGGTGTTGCGAGCCACCTCCGCTGCCACGAAACCAGAGCCAGCAGATGTCTCGCAAAACCAGGCTGCCACGACGAACCACCACACGTTGACGAAGCCACGCGTTGCAGAACCACTGCGAATCAGATCGACGACGAGGGCACTTTCTGACGCGAAATCCCCATCACTGCGGCGCCGGCCACCACGCAGCCATCTACGACGAAAAAAGCTGCCTGGAGAAGACGCGAAACCAGACGCGAACACACCTACATTGCGAGAATCCTCCACCTCCGTTCCAAACAGAACCGCAGGCCACCGTGACAGAAATCGATGTTGATTGCGCCAATGCGACAGCCACCACGGTACCTCCAAAAAACTAGACCAGACAGACCCCCGCGAAGCAACTGATGAGTCATTATTTTCTTCTATTCCACTAGCCTTTGTGCACCCATTAGACAGTTGATTAGTGCTTAATTGTTCATCATTAGAGTGTTTTTCATCTGTTGGGCTTTATTGGGCCACTGTTCCGAATTTGGACTAATTTCACATTATTTGGCCTAATTTTTGTTTTTAATTATTTTTAGGTATTTGGGTGAAGCAATTTTGGAGCTTGGACATTAATATTTAGTTGAAGAAACTTTCCACATCATTGCCACATCATTTCCTTGTCATTTCCACGTCAGCAAAGTCAATGGGTCAACATTTGAGGCCCATAGTGGCATTTTTGTAATTCTGTGGCTTATAATGGCAGTTTTGTAATTCTGAGTGGCATGGGTGATATGACCACGAATTAGGTCTGCATGAGAAGAAGGCAACCGCTCATTCATCTTCAACCTCTCTTCAAAACCTCCATTTTCGTTCTCCAAGCTTCCATGGACGTCCCCCTTGCGGTTTTTCACGTTTTTGGCTCATTTTTACCGTTTTTATGCATATTTGACAGCACCCATTGAGGGTTTTACGTTTGGAATTCGTTTTCTTGGTTGGGCTGTTCGGTTTGTGGATTTTATTGACTTGGAACAATACCCATTCATGGGGTTTTCGCATTTATATATGATAACACTGTTTTGCATTCCATTTAAGCTTTGAAATCTCAATTTTTGCTCTTAAATTGCGTTTTCAGATTTGAAGGGTTCTTGGTTCTTGGTTCTTGGTTCTGATTTTTGTGATTTCAGTTTTGAATTGTTTAATTACTCATTTCCATGTCTAGCTAAATTCGTGTATTGACTCCTTGATGAAAAATGCAATGAAGCTTTGAGGTTGTGCTTGTTTTGTGAAATCTGCCATGTTTTTGTTCTGAATTCGTGGAATGCATGTGGTGAATCTGTCAATGCTTAATTTACAGAGTAATTGCATGTGTTTTGTTTAAGATACATTCATGCTTAATGTATGTAGCTTGGCTGTCACGAATTTAAGGATGTGTGCATTGCTTAATTGCATAATGAAGCTAGATTGTAATTTTCGCTTAGTGAATTATTATCTAGTGGATTGAGACAAGGCAGGGTTGGTGTTAATTTGGTGGCCTATGGTAAGTGAAATTGCGTTTGAATCAGGGATGTCAATACGGTTTTAGTCACTGTAGCATTTAAATTAATCTATTGATTAGCATTCTGAATCTGTCTGCCAACCCCCCTCCACCCTGTGTTTTATTGTTGTGTTCATCTGGAAAATTGGCTTTAAATGAAAATATTGGTCGTTGGGAGATGACTTGGTTCACTTTCATGTACTGCATTTAATATGTTTTAATTTGGTGGGGTACGGCCTCTATCAAATTTGGCGCCGTTGCCGGGGACCAATCGTTTCGTTCAAAGTAAAATTTTCAGTGTGTTTGTGTTCTGTGTTTTGGTGTGTGTGTAGTTCAAGTGTGGTTGAGTTGGTATATGTTCATTGTGATGTTAATGTTGTGTTAAGTTTAGTGTCTGTTTCCATTCCTGTGTGTTTCTGTTTAGTGTAGTGAATAGTGTCGCGGCGCGCATGAATAGTGTCATTTGTAGTAGTGAATAGTGTTTGAATAGAGTCCGAATCTGGCATTTAACTTCTGGATTTTTGTTTTGGTAGCTACGGAGCTTGTTTTAACTTGAAATTTTTTTTCCCCACTTCTAAGACGTTGAACTTGATAGGAAAAATAGCTAGAGCAATTGGTATGGTCTGAGTTAAAAGATTCAAAAAAATTTTGGACTGATTTTAAGTGAAACTTCAAAGGACCATAACTTTTGCTCTGGTTATCAGGTTTTTATCTTCTCCCACGCGCATGAACTAACCCCTAAACGGAATCTCTGCCGGCACACTTTAGAGCAAACCACAGCCATTGACGGCCAAAAAAAGGGCCTGGAAAATCAAATTGTCGCTTGCGAAGCCGCCGTCCCGAACCAGATCGCCGTCGTCGCGAACCACCTACGCGAACACAACCAGATCGGTGTTGCGAGCCACCTCCGCTGCGACGAAACCAGAGCCAGCAGATGTCTCGCGAAACCAGGCTGCCACGACGAACCACCACACGTTGACGAAGGCACGCGTTGTAGAACCACTGCGAATCAGATCGACGACGAGGGCAGTTTCTGACGCGAAATCCCCATCACTGCGGCGCCGGCCACCACGCAGCCACCTGCGACGAAAAAAGCTGCCTGGAGAAGACGCGAAACCAGACGCGAACACACCTACATTGCGAGAATCCTCCACCTCCGTTCCAAACAGAACCGCAGGCCACCGTGACAGAAATCGATGTCGATTGCGCCAATGCGACAGCCACCACGGTACCTGCAAAAAACCAGACCAGACAGACCCCCGCGAAGCAACTGATGAGTCATTATTTTCTTCTATTCCACTAGCCTTTGTGCACCCATTAAACAGTTGATTAGTGCTTAATTGTTCATCATTAGAGTGTTTTACATCTGTTGGGCTTTATTGGGCCACTGTTCCGAATTTGGACTAATTTCACATTATTTGGCCTAATTTTTGTTTTTAATTATTTTTGGGTATTTGGGTGAAGCAATTTTGGAACTTGGACATTAATATTTAGTTGAAGAAACTTTCCACATCATTGCCACATCATTTCCATGTCATTTCCACGTCAGCAAAGTCAATGGGTCAACATTTGAGGCCCATAGTGGCATTTTTGTAATTCTGCGGCTTATAATGGCAGTTTTGTAATTCTGAGTGGCATGGGTGATATGACCACGAATTAGGTCTGCATGAGAAGAAGGCAGCCGCTCATTCATCTTCAACCTCTCTTCAAAACCTCCATTTTCGTTCTCCAAGCTTCCATGGACGTCCCCCTTGCGGTTTTTCACGTTTTTGGCTCATTTTTACCGTTTTTATGCATATTTGACAGCACCCATTGAGGGTTTTACGTTTGGAATTCGTTTTCTTGGTTGGGCAGTTCGGTTTGTGGATTTTATTGACTTGGAACAATACCCATTCATGGGGTTTTCGCATTTATATATGATAACACTATTTTGCATTCCATTTAAGCTTTGAAATCTCAATTTCTACTCTTAAATTGCGTTTTCAGATTTGAAGGGTTCTTGGTTCTTGGTTCTTGGTTCTGATTTTTGTGATTTCAGTTTTGAAGTGTTTAATTACTCATTTCCATGTCTAGCTAAATTCGTGTATTGACTCCTTGATGAAAAATGCAATGAAGCTTTGAGGTTGTGCTTGTTTTGTGAAATCTGCCATGTTTTTGTTCTGAATTCGTGGAATGCATGTGGTGAATCTGTCAATGCTTAATTTACAGAGTAATTGCATGTGTTTTGTTTAAGATACGTTCATGCTTAATGTATGTAGCTTGGCTGTCACGAATTTAAGGATGTGTGCATTGCTTAATTGCATAATGAAGCTAGATTGTAATTTTCGCTTAGTGAATTATTATCTAGTGGATTGAGACAAGGCAGGGTTGGTGTTAATTTGGTGGCCTATGGTAAGTGAAATTGCGTTTGAATGAGGGATGTCAATACGGTTTTAGTCACTGTAGCATTTAAATTAATCTATTGATTAGCATTCTGAATCTGTCTGCCAACCCCCCTCACCCCTGTGTTTTATTGTTGTGTTCATCTGGAAAATTGGCTTTGAATGAAAATATTGGTCGTTGGGAGACGACTTGGTTCACTTTCATGTACTGCATTTAATATGTTTTAATTTGGTGGGGTACGGCCTCTATCAAATTTGGCGCCGTTGCCGGGGACCAATCGTTTCGTTCAAAGTAAAATTTTCAGTGTGTTTGTGTTCTGTGTTTTGGTGTGTGTGTAGTTCAAGTGTGGTTGAGTTGGTATATGTTCATTGTGATGTTAATGTTGTGTTAAGTTTAGTGTCTGTTTCCATTCCTGTGTGTTTTTGTTTAGTGTAGTGAATAGTGTCGCGGCGCGCATGAATAGTGTCATTTGTAGTAGTGAATAGTGTTTGAATAGTGTCCGAATCTGGCATTTAACTTCTGGATTTTTGTTTTGGTAGCTACGGAGCTTGTTTTAACTTGAAATTTTTTTTCCCCACTTCTAAGACGTTGAACTTGATAGGAAAAATAGCTAGAGCAATTGGTATGGTCTGAGTTAAGAGATTCAAAAAAAATTTGGACTGATTTTAAGTGAAACTTCAAAGGACTATAACTTTTGCTCTGGTTATCAGGTTTTTATCTTCTCCCACGCGCATGAACTAACCCCTAAACGGAATCTCTGCCGGCACACTTTAGAGCAAACCACAGCCATTGACGGCCAAAAAAAGGGCCTGGAAAATCAAATTGCCGCTTGCGAAGCCGCCGTCCCGAACCAGATCGCCGTCGTCGCGAACCACCTACGCGAACACAACCGGATCGGTGTTGCGAGCCACCTCCGCTGCGACGAAACCAGAGCCAGCAGATGTCTCGCGAAACCAGGCTGCCACGACGAACCACCACACGTTGACGAAGGCACGCGTTGCAGAACCACTGCGAATCAGATCGACGACGAGGGCACTTTCTGACGCGAAATCCCCATCACTGCGGCGCCGGCCACCACGCAGCCACCTGCGACGAAAAAAGCTGCCTGGAGAAGACGCGAAACCAGACGCGAACACACCTACATTGCGAGAATCCTCCACCTCCGTTCCAAACAGAACCGCAGGCCACCGTGACAGAAATCGATGTCGATTGCGCCAATGCGACAGCCACCACGGTACCTGCAAAAAACCAGACCAGACAGACCCCCGCGAAGCAACTGATGAGTCATTATTTTCTTCTATTCCACTAGCCTTTGTGCACCCATTAGACAGTTGATTAGTGCTTAATTGTTCATCATTAGAGTGTTTTTCATCTGTTGGGCTTTGTTGGGCCACTGTTCCGAATTTGGACTAATCTCACATTATTTGGCCTAATTTTTGTTTTTAATTATTTTTGGGTATTTGGGTGAAGCAATTTTGGAGCTTGGACATTAATATTTAGTTGAAGAAACTTTCCACATCATTGCCACATCATTTCCATGTCATTTCCACGTCAGCAAAGTCAATGGGTCAACATTTGAGGCCCATAGTGGCATTTTTGTAATTCTGCGGCTTATAATGGCAGTTTTGTAATTCTGAGTGGCATGGGTGATATGACCACGAATTAGGTCTGCATGAGAAGAAGGCAGCCGCTCATTCATCTTCAACCTCTCTTCAAAACCTCCATTTTCGTTCTCCAAGCTTCCATGGACGTCCCCCTTGCGGTTTTTCACGTTTTTGGCTCATTTTTACCGTTTTTATGCATATTTGACAGCACACATTGAGGGTTTTATGTTTGGAATTCATTTTCTTGGTTGGGCAGTTCGGTTTGTGGATTTTATTGACTTGGAACAATACCCATTCATGGGGTTTTCCCATTTATATATGATAACACTATTTTGCATTCCATTTGAGCTTTGAAATCTCAATTTTTGCTCTTAAATTGCGTTTTCAGATTTGAAGGGTTCTTGGTTCTTGGTTCTTGGTTCTGATTTTTGTGATTTCAGTTTTGAAGTGTTTAATTACTCATTTCCATGTCTAGCTAAATTCGTGTATTGACTCCTTGATGAAAAATGCAATGAAGCTTTGAGGTTGTGCTTGTTTTGTGAAATCTGCCATGTTTTTGTTCTGAATTCGTGGAATGCATGTGGTGAATCTGTCAATGCTTAATTTACAGAGTAATTGCATGTGTTTTGTTTAAGATACGTTCATGCTTAATGTATGTAGCTTGGCTGTCACGAATTTAAGGATGTGTGCATTGCTTAATTGCATAATGAAGCTAGATTGTAATTTTCGCTTAGTGAATTATTATCTAGTGGATTGAGACAAGGCAGGGTTGGTGTTAATTTGGTGGCCTATGGTAAGTGAAATTGCGTTTGAATGAGGGATGTCAATACGGTTTTAGTCACTGTAGCATTTAAATTAATCTATTGATTAGCATTCTGAATCTGTCTGCCAACCCCCCTCCCCCCTGTGTTTTATTGTTGTGTTCATCTGGAAAATTGGCTTTGAATGAAAATATTGGTCGTTGGGAGACGACTTGGTTCACTTTCATGTACTGCATTTAATATGTTTTAATTTGGTGGGGTACGGCCTCTATCAAATTTGGCGCCGTTGCCGGGGACCAATCGTTTCGTTCAAAGTAAAATTTTCAGTGTGTTTGTGTTCTGTGTTTTGGTGTGTGTGTAGTTCAAGTGTGGTTGAGTTGGTATATGTTCATTGTGATGTTAATGTTGTGTTAAGTTCAGTGTCTGTTTCCATTCATGTGTGTTTCTGTTTAGTGTAGTGAATAGTGTCGCGGCGCGCATTAATAGTGTCATTTGTAGTAGTGAATAGTGTTTGAATAGTGTCCGAATCTGGCATTTAACTTCTGGATTTTTGTTTTGGTAGCTACGGAGCTTGTTTTAACTTGAAATTTTTTTTCCCCACTTCTAAGACGTTGAACTTGATAGGAAAAATAGCTAGAGCAATTGGTATGGTCTGAGTTAAGAGATTCAAAAAAATTTTGGACTGATTTTAAGTGAAACTTCAAAGGACCATAACTTTTGCTCTGGTTATCAGGTTTTTATCTTCTCCCACGCGCATGAACTAACCCCTAAACGGAATCTCTGCCGGCACACTTTAGAGCAAACCACAGCCATTAACGGCCAAAAAAAGGGCCTGGAAAATCAAATTGCCGCTTGCGAAGCCGCCGTCCCGAACCAGATCGCAGTCGTCGCGAACCACCTACGCGAACACAACCAGATCGGTGTTGCGAGCCACCTCCGCTGCGACGAAACCAGAGCCAGCAGATGTCTCGCGAAACCAGGCTGCCACGACGAACCACCACACGTTGACGAAGGCACGCGTTGCAGAACCACTGCGAATCAGATCGACGACGAGGGCACTTTCTGACGCGAAATCCCCATCACTGCGGCGCCGGCCGGCACGCAGCCACCTGCGACGAAGAAAGCTGCCTGGAGAAGACGCGAAACCAGACGCGAACACACCTACATTGCGAGAATCCTCCACCTCCGTTCCAAACAGAACCGCAGGCCACCGTGACAGAAATCGATGTCGATTGCGCCAATGCGACAGCCACCACGGTACCTGCAAAAAACCAGACCAGACAGACCCCCGCGAAGCAACTGATGAGTCATTATTTTCTTCTATTCCACTAGCCTTTGTGCACCCATTAAACAGTTGATTAGTGCTTAATTGTTCATCATTAGAGTGTTTTACATCTGTTGGGCTTTATTGGGCCACTGTTCCGAATTTGGACTAATTTCACATTATTTGGCCTAATTTTTGTTTTTAATTATTTTTGGGTATTTGGGTGAAGCAATTTTGGAACTTGGACATTAATATTTAGTTGAAGAAACTTTCCACATCATTGCCACATCATTTCCATGTCATTTCCACGTCAGCAAAGTCAATGGGTCAACATTTGAGGCCCATAGTGGCATTTTTGTAATTCTGCGGCTTATAATGGCAGTTTTGTAATTCTGAGTGGCATGGGTGATATGACCACGAATTAGGTCTGCATGAGAAGAAGGCAGCCGCTCATTCATCTTCAACCTCTCTTCAAAACCTCCATTTTCGTTCTCCAAGCTTCCATGGACGTCCCCCTTGCGGTTTTTCACGTTTTTGGCTCATTTTTACCGTTTTTATGCATATTTGACAGCACCCATTGAGGGTTTTACGTTTGGAATTCGTTTTCTTGGTTGGGCAGTTCGGTTTGTGGATTTTATTGACTTGGAACAATACCCATTCATGGGGTTTTCGCATTTATATATGATAACACTATTTTGCATTCCATTTAAGCTTTGAAATCTCAATTTCTACTCTTAAATTGCGTTTTCAGATTTGAAGGGTTCTTGGTTCTTGGTTCTTGGTTCTGATTTTTGTGATTTCAGTTTTGAAGTGTTTAATTACTCATTTCCATGTCTAGCTAAATTCGTGTATTGACTCCTTGATGAAAAATGCAATGAAGCTTTGAGGTTGTGCTTGTTTTGTGAAATCTGCCATGTTTTTGTTCTGAATTCGTGGAATGCATGTGGTGAATCTGTCAATGCTTAATTTACAGAGTAATTGCATGTGTTTTGTTTAAGATACGTTCATGCTTAATGTATGTAGCTTGGCTGTCACGAATTTAAGGATGTGTGCATTGCTTAATTGCATAATGAAGCTAGATTGTAATTTTCGCTTAGTGAATTATTATCTAGTGGATTGAGACAAGGCAGGGTTGGTGTTAATTTGGTGGCCTATGGTAAGTGAAATTGCGTTTGAATGAGGGATGTCAATACGGTTTTAGTCACTGTAGCATTTAAATTAATCTATTGATTAGCATTCTGAATCTGTCTGCCAACCCCCCTCACCCCTGTGTTTTATTGTTGTGTTCATCTGGAAAATTGGCTTTGAATGAAAATATTGGTCGTTGGGAGACGACTTGGTTCACTTTCATGTACTGCATTTAATATGTTTTAATTTGGTGGGGTACGGCCTCTATCAAATTTGGCGCCGTTGCCGGGGACCAATCGTTTCGTTCAAAGTAAAATTTTCAGTGTGTTTGTGTTCTGTGTTTTGGTGTGTGTGTAGTTCAAGTGTGGTTGAGTTGGTATATGTTCATTGTGATGTTAATGTTGTGTTAAGTTTAGTGTCTGTTTCCATTCCTGTGTGTTTTTGTTTAGTGTAGTGAATAGTGTCGCGGCGCGCATGAATAGTGTCATTTGTAGTAGTGAATAGTGTTTGAATAGTGTCCGAATCTGGCATTTAACTTCTGGATTTTTGTTTTGGTAGCTACGGAGCTTGTTTTAACTTGAAATTTTTTTTCCCCACTTCTAAGACGTTGAACTTGATAGGAAAAATAGCTAGAGCAATTGGTATGGTCTGAGTTAAGAGATTCAAAAAAAATTTGGACTGATTTTAAGTGAAACTTCAAAGGACTATAACTTTTGCTCTGGTTATCAGGTTTTTATCTTCTCCCACGCGCATGAACTAACCCCTAAACGGAATCTCTGCCGGCACACTTTAGAGCAAACCACAGCCATTGACGGCCAAAAAAAGGGCCTGGAAAATCAAATTGCCGCTTGCGAAGCCGCCGTCCCGAACCAGATCGCCGTCGTCGCGAACCACCTACGCGAACACAACCGGATCGGTGTTGCGAGCCACCTCCGCTGCGACGAAACCAGAGCCAGCAGATGTCTCGCGAAACCAGGCTGCCACGACGAACCACCACACGTTGACGAAGGCACGCGTTGCAGAACCACTGCGAATCAGATCGACGACGAGGGCACTTTCTGACGCGAAATCCCCATCACTGCGGCGCCGGCCACCACGCAGCCACCTGCGACGAAAAAAGCTGCCTGGAGAAGACGCGAAACCAGACGCGAACACACCTACATTGCGAGAATCCTCCACCTCCGTTCCAAACAGAACCGCAGGCCACCGTGACAGAAATCGATGTCGATTGCGCCAATGCGACAGCCACCACGGTACCTGCAAAAAACCAGACCAGACAGACCCCCGCGAAGCAACTGATGAGTCATTATTTTCTTCTATTCCACTAGCCTTTGTGCACCCATTAGACAGTTGATTAGTGCTTAATTGTTCATCATTAGAGTGTTTTTCATCTGTTGGGCTTTGTTGGGCCACTGTTCCGAATTTGGACTAATCTCACATTATTTGGCCTAATTTTTGTTTTTAATTATTTTTGGGTATTTGGGTGAAGCAATTTTGGAGCTTGGACATTAATATTTAGTTGAAGAAACTTTCCACATCATTGCCACATCATTTCCATGTCATTTCCACGTCAGCAAAGTCAATGGGTCAACATTTGAGGCCCATAGTGGCATTTTTGTAATTCTGCGGCTTATAATGGCAGTTTTGTAATTCTGAGTGGCATGGGTGATATGACCACGAATTAGGTCTGCATGAGAAGAAGGCAGCCGCTCATTCATCTTCAACCTCTCTTCAAAACCTCCATTTTCGTTCTCCAAGCTTCCATGGACGTCCCCCTTGCGGTTTTTCACGTTTTTGGCTCATTTTTACCGTTTTTATGCATATTTGACAGCACACATTGAGGGTTTTATGTTTGGAATTCATTTTCTTGGTTGGGCAGTTCGGTTTGTGGATTTTATTGACTTGGAACAATACCCATTCATGGGGTTTTCCCATTTATATATGATAACACTATTTTGCATTCCATTTGAGCTTTGAAATCTCAATTTTTGCTCTTAAATTGCGTTTTCAGATTTGAAGGGTTCTTGGTTCTTGGTTCTTGGTTCTGATTTTTGTGATTTCAGTTTTGAAGTGTTTAATTACTCATTTCCATGTCTAGCTAAATTCGTGTATTGACTCCTTGATGAAAAATGCAATGAAGCTTTGAGGTTGTGCTTGTTTTGTGAAATCTGCCATGTTTTTGTTCTGAATTCGTGGAATGCATGTGGTGAATCTGTCAATGCTTAATTTACAGAGTAATTGCATGTGTTTTGTTTAAGATACGTTCATGCTTAATGTATGTAGCTTGGCTGTCACGAATTTAAGGATGTGTGCATTGCTTAATTGCATAATGAAGCTAGATTGTAATTTTCGCTTAGTGAATTATTATCTAGTGGATTGAGACAAGGCAGGGTTGGTGTTAATTTGGTGGCCTATGGTAAGTGAAATTGCGTTTGAATGAGGGATGTCAATACGGTTTTAGTCACTGTAGCATTTAAATTAATCTATTGATTAGCATTCTGAATCTGTCTGCCAACCCCCCTCCCCCCTGTGTTTTATTGTTGTGTTCATCTGGAAAATTGGCTTTGAATGAAAATATTGGTCGTTGGGAGACGACTTGGTTCACTTTCATGTACTGCATTTAATATGTTTTAATTTGGTGGGGTACGGCCTCTATCAAATTTGGCGCCGTTGCCGGGGACCAATCGTTTCGTTCAAAGTAAAATTTTCAGTGTGTTTGTGTTCTGTGTTTTGGTGTGTGTGTAGTTCAAGTGTGGTTGAGTTGGTATATGTTCATTGTGATGTTAATGTTGTGTTAAGTTCAGTGTCTGTTTCCATTCATGTGTGTTTCTGTTTAGTGTAGTGAATAGTGTCGCGGCGCGCATTAATAGTGTCATTTGTAGTAGTGAATAGTGTTTGAATAGTGTCCGAATCTGGCATTTAACTTCTGGATTTTTGTTTTGGTAGCTACGGAGCTTGTTTTAACTTGAAATTTTTTTTCCCCACTTCTAAGACGTTGAACTTGATAGGAAAAATAGCTAGAGCAATTGGTATGGTCTGAGTTAAGAGATTCAAAAAAATTTTGGACTGATTTTAAGTGAAACTTCAAAGGACCATAACTTTTGCTCTGGTTATCAGGTTTTTATCTTCTCCCACGCGCATGAACTAACCCCTAAACGGAATCTCTGCCGGCACACTTTAGAGCAAACCACAGCCATTAACGGCCAAAAAAAGGGCCTGGAAAATCAAATTGCCGCTTGCGAAGCCGCCGTCCCGAACCAGATCGCAGTCGTCGCGAACCACCTACGCGAACACAACCAGATCGGTGTTGCGAGCCACCTCCGCTGCGACGAAACCAGAGCCAGCAGATGTCTCGCGAAACCAGGCTGCCACGACGAACCACCACACGTTGACGAAGGCACGCGTTGCAGAACCACTGCGAATCAGATCGACGACGAGGGCACTTTCTGACGCGAAATCCCCATCACTGCGGCGCCGGCCGGCACGCAGCCACCTGCGACGAAGAAAGCTGCCTGGAGAAGACGCGAAACCAGACGCGAACACACCTACATTGCGAGAATCCTCCACCTCCGTTCCAAACAGAACCGCAGGCCACCGTGACAGAAATCGATGTCGATTGCGCCAATGCGACAGCCACCACGGTACCTGCAAAAAACCAGACCAGACAGACCCCCGCGAAGCAACTGATGAGTCATTATTTTCGTCTATTCCACTAGCCTTTGTGCACCCATTAGACAGTTGATTAGTGCTTAAGTGTTCATCATTAGAGTGTTTTTCATCTGTTAGGCTTTATTGGGCCACTGTTCCGAATTTGGACTAATTTCACATTATTTGGCCTAATTTTTGTTTTTAATTATTTTTAGGTATTTGGGTGAATCAATTTTGGAGCTTGGACATTAATATTTAGTTGAAGAAACTTTCCACATCATTGCCACATCATTTCCATGTCATTTCCACGTCAGCAAAGTCAATGGGTCAATATTTGAGGCCCATAGTGGCATTTTTGTAATTCTGCGGCTTGTAATGGCAGTTTTGTAATTCTGAGTGGCATGGGTGATATGACCACGAATTAGGTCTGCATGATAAGAAGGCAGCCGCTCATTCATCTTCAACCTCTCTTCAAAACCTCCATTTTCGTTCTCCAAGCTTCCATGGACGTCCCCCTTGCGGTTTTTCACGTTTTTGGCTCATTTTTACCGTTATTATGCATATTTGACAGCACCCATTGAGGGTTTTACGTTTGGAATTCATTTTCTTGGTTGGGCAGTTCAGTTTGTGGATTTTATTGACTTGGAACAATACCCATTCATGGGGTTTTCGCATTTATATATGATAACACTGTTTTGCATTCCATTTGAGCTTTGAAATCTCAATTTTTGCTCTTAAATTGCGTTTTCAGATTTAAAGGGTTCTTGGTTCTTGGTTCTTGGTTCTAATTTTTGTGATTTCAGTTTTGAAGTGTTTAATTACTCATTTCCATGTCTAGCTAAATTCGTGTATTGACTCCTTGATGAAAAATGCAATGAAGCTTTGAGGTTGTGCTTGTTTTGTGAAATCTGCCATGTTTTTGTTCTGAATTCGTGGAATGCATGTGGTGAATCTGTCAATGCCTAAATTACAGAGTAATTGCATGTGTTTTGTTTAAGATACGTTCATGCTAAATGTATGTAGCTTTGCTGTCACGAATTTAAGGATGTGTGCATTGCTTAATTGCATAATGAAGCTAGATTGTAATTTTCGCTTAGTGAATTATTATCTAGTGGATTGAGACAAGGCAGGGTTGGTGTTAATTTGGTGGCCTATGATAAGTGAAATTGCGTTTGAATCAGGGATGTCAATACGGTTTTAGTCACTGTAGCATTTAAATTAATCTATTGATTAGCATTCTGAATCTGTCTGCCAACCCCCCTCCCCCCTGTGTTTTATTGTTGTGTTCATCTGGAAAATTGGCTTTGAATGAAAATATTGGTCGTTGGGAGACGACTTGGTTCACTTTCATGTACTGCATTTAATATGTTTTAATTTGGTGGGGTACGGCCTCTATCAAATTTGGCACCGTTGCCGGGGACCAATCTTTTCGTTCAAAGTAAAATTTTCAGTGTGTTTGTGTTCTGTGTTTTGGTGTGTGTAGTTCAAGTGTGGTTGAGTTGGTATATGTTCATTGTGATGTTAATGTTGTGTTAAGTTCAGTGTCTGTTTCCATTCCTGTGTGTTTCTGTTTAGTGTAGTGAATAGTGTCGCGGCGCGCATGAATAGTGTCATTTGTAGTAGTGAATAGTGTTTGAATAGTGTCCGAATCTGGCATTTAACTTCTGGATTTTTGTTTTGGTAGCTACGGAGCTTGTTTTAACTTGAAATTTTTTTCCCCACTTCTAAGACGTTGAACTTGATAGGAAAAATAGCTAGAGCAATTGGTATGGTCTGAGTTAAGAGATTCAAAAAAATTTTGGACTAATTTTAAGTGAAACTTCAAAGGACCATAACTTTTGCTCTGGTTATCAGGTTTTTATCTTCTCCCACACGCATGAACTAACCCCTAAACGGAATCTCTACCGGCACACTTTAGAGCAAACCACAGCCATTGACGGCCAAAAAAAGGGCCTGGAAAATCAAATTGCCGCTTGCGAAGCCGCCGTCCCGAACCAGATCGCCGCCGTCGCGAGCCACCTACGCGAACACAACCAGATCGGTGTTGCGAGCCACCTCCGCTGCGACGAAACCAGAGCCAGCAGATGTCTCGCGAAACCAGGCTGCCACGACGAACCACCACACGTTGACGAAGCCACGCGTTGCAGAACCACTGCGAATCAGATCGACGACGAGGGCACTTTCTGACGCGAAATCCCCATCACTGCGGCGCCGGCCACCACGCAGCCACCTGCGACGAAAAAAGCTGCCTAGAGAAGACGCGAAACCAGACGCGAACACACCTACATTGCGAGAATCCTCCACCTCCGTTCCAAACAGAACCGCAGGCCACCGTGACAGAAATCGATGTCGATTGCGCCAATGCGACAGCCACCACGGTACCTGCAAAAAACCAGACCAGACAGACCCCCGCGAAGCAACTTATGAGTCATTATTTTGTTCTATTCCACTAGCCTTTGTGCACCCATTAGACAGTTGATTAGTGCTTAATTGTTCATCATTAGAGTGTTTTTCATCTGTTGGGCTTTATTGGGCCACTGTTCCGAATTTGGACTAATTTCACATTATTTGGCCTAATTTTTGTTTTTAATTATTTTTAGGTATTTGGGTGAAGCAATTTTGGAGCTTGGACTTTAATATTTAGTTGAAGAAACTTTCCACATCATTGCCACATCATTTCCATGTCATTTCCACGTCAGCAAAGTCAATGGGTCAACATTTGAGGCCCATAGTGGCATTTTTGTAATTCTGCGGCTTATAATGGCAGTTTTGTAATTCTGAGTGGCATGGGTGATATGACCACGAATTAGGTCTGCAAGATAAGAAGGCAGCCGCTCATTCATCTTCAACCTCTCTTCAAAACCTCCATTTTCGTTCTCCAAGCTTCCATGGACGTCCCCCTTGCGGTTTTTCACGTTTTTGGCTCATTTTTACCGTTTTTATGCATATTTGACAGCACCCATTGAGGGTTTTACGTTTGGAATTCGTTTTCTTGGTTGGGCAGTTCGGTTTGTGAATTTTATTGACTTGGAACAATACCCATTCATGGGGTTTTCGCATTTATATATGATAACACTGTTTTGCAATCCATTTAAGCTTTGAAATCTCAATTTTTGCTCTTAAATTGCGTTTTCAGATTTGAAGGGTTCTTGGTTCTGATTTTTGTGATTTCAGTTTTGAAGTGTTTAATTACTCATTTCCATGTCTAGCTAAATTCGTGTATTGACTCCTTGATGAAAAATGCAATGAAGCTTTGAGGTTGTGCTTGTTTTGTGAAATCTGCCATGTTTTTGTTCTGAATTCGTGGAATGCATGTGGTGAATCTGTCAATGCTTAATTTACAGAGTAATTGCATGTGTTTTGTTTAAGATACGTTCATGCTTAATGTATGTAGCTTGGCTGTCACGAATTTAAGGATGTGTGCATTGCTTAATTGCATAATGAAGCTAGATTGTAATTTTCGCTTAGTGAATTATTATCTAGTGGATTGACACAAGGCAGGGTTGGTGTTAATTTGGTGGCCTATGATAAGTGAAATTGCGTTTGAATCAGGGATGTCAATACGGGTTTAGTCACTGTAGCATTTAAATTAATCTATTGATTAGCATTCTGAATCTGTCTGCCAACCCCCCTCCCCCCTGTGTTTTATTGTTGCGTTACTCTGGAAAATTGGCTTTGAATGAAAATATTGGTCGTTGGGAGACGACTTGGTTCACTTTCATGTACTGCATTTAATATGTTTTAATTTGGTGGGGTACGGCCTCTATCAAATTTGGCGCCGTTGCCGGGGACCAATCGTTTCGTTCAAAGTAAAATTTTTAGTGTGTTTGTGTTCTGTGTTTTGGTGTGTGTGTAGTTCAAGTGTGGTTGAGTTGGTATATGTTCATTGTGATGTTAATGTTGTGTTAAGTTCAGTGTCTGTTTCCATTCCTGTGTGTTTCTGTTTAGTGTAGTGAATAGTGTCGCGGCGCGCATGAATAGTGTCATTTGTACTAGTGAATAGTGTTTGAATAGTGTCCGAATCTGGCATTTAACTTCTGGATTTTTGTTTTGGTAGCTACGGAGCTTGTTTTAACTTGAAATTTTTTTTCCCCACTTCTAAGACGTTGAACTTGATAGGAAAAATAGCTAGAGCAATTGGTATGGTCTGAGTTAAGAGATTCAAAAAAATTTTGGACTGATTTTAAGTGAAACTTCAAAGGACCATAACTTTTGCTCTGGTTATCAGGTTTTTATCTTCTCCCACGCGCATGAACTAACCCCTAAACGAAATCTCTGCCGGCACACTTTAGAGCATACCACAGCCATTGACGGCCAAAAAAAGGGCCTGGAAAATCAAATTGCCGCTTGCGAAGCCGCCGTGCCGAACCAGATCGCCGCCGTCGTGAGCCACCTACGCGAACACAACCAGATCGGTGTTGCGAGCCACCTCCGCTGCGACGAAACCAGAGCCAGCAGATGTCTCGCGAAACCAGGCTGCCACGACGAACCACCACACGTTGACGAAGCCACGCGTTGCAGAACCACTGCGAATCAGATCGACGACGAGGGCACTTTCTGACGCGAAATCCCCATCACTGCGGCGCCGGCCACCACGCAGCCACCTGCGACGAAAAAAGCTGCCAAGAGAAGACGCGAAACCAGACGCGAACACATCTACATTGCGAGAATCCTCCACCTCCGTTCCAAACAGAACCGCAGGCCACCGTGACAGAAATCGATGTCGATTGCGCCAATGCGACAGCCACCACGGTACCTGCAAAAAACCAGACCAGACAGACCCCCGCGAAGCAACTTATGAGTCATTATTTTCTTCTATTCCACTAGCCTTTGTGCACCCATTAGACAGTTGATTAGTGCTTAATTGTTCATCATTAGAGTGTTTTTCATCTGTTGGGCTTTATTGGGCCACTGTTCCGAATTTGGACTAATTTCACATTATTTGGCCTAATTTTTGTTTTTAATTATTTTTAGGTATTTGGGTGAAGCAATTTTGGAGCTTGGACTTTAATATTTAGTTGAAGAAACTTTCCACATCATTGCCACATCATTTCCATGTCATTTCCACGTCAGCAAAGTCAATGGGTCAACATTTGAGGCCCATAGTGGCATTTTTGTAATTCTGCAGCTTATAATGGCAGTTTTGTAATTCTGAGTGGCATGGGTGATATGACCACGAATTAGGTCTGCATGAGAAGAAGGCAGCCGCTCATTCATCTTCAACCTCTCTTCAAAACCTCCATTTTCGTTCTCCAAGCTTCCATGGACGTCCCCCTTGCAGTTTTTCACGTTTTTGGCTCATTTTTACCATTTTTATGCATATTTGACAGCACCCATTGAGGGTTTTACGTTTGGAATTCGTTTTCTTGGTTGGGCAGTTCGGTTTGTGGATTTTATTGACTTGGAACAATACCCATTCATGGGGTTTTCGCATTTATATATGATAACACTGTTTTGCATTCCATTTAAGCTTTGAAATCTCAATTTTTGCTCTTAAATTGCGTTTTCAGATTTGAAGGGTTCTTGGTTCTTGGTTCTTGGTTCTGATTTTTGTGATTTCAGTTTTGAAGTGTTTAATTACTCATTTCCATGTCTAGCTAAATTCGTGTATTGACTCCTTGATGAAAAATGCAATGAAGCTTTGAGGTTGTGCTTGTTTTGTGAAATCTGCCATGTTTTTGTTCTGAATTCGTGGAATGCATGTGGTGAATCTGTCAATGCTTAATTTACAGAGTAATTGCATGTGTTTTGTTTAAGATACGTTCATGCTTAATGTATGTAGCTTGGCTGTCACGAATTTAAGGATGTGTGCATTGCTTAATTGCATAATGAAGCTAGATTGTAATTTTCGCTTAGTGAATTATTATCTAGTGGATTGACACAAGGCAGGGTTGGTGTTAATTTGGTGGCCTATGATAAGTGAAATTGCGTTTGAATCAGGGATGTCAATACGGGTTTAGTCACTGTAGCATTTAAATTAATCTATTGATTAGCATTCTGAATCTGTCTGCCAACCCCCCTGCCCCCTGTGTTTTATTGTTGCGTTCATCTGGAAAATTGGCTTTGAATGAAAATATTGGTCGTTGGGAGACGACTTGGTTCACTTTCATGTACTGCATTTAATATGTTTTAATTTGGTGGGGTACGGCCTCTATCAAATTTGGCACCGTTGCCGGGGACCAATCGTTTCGTTCAAAGTAAAATTTTCAGTGTGTTTGTGTTCTGTGTTTTGGTGTGTGTGTAGTTCAAGTGTGGTTGAGTTGGTATATGTTCATTGTGATGTTAATGTTGTGTTAAGTTCAGTGTCTGTTTCCATTCCTGTGTGTTTCTGTTTAGTGTAGTGAATAGTGTCGCGGCGCGCATGAATAGTGTCATTTGTAGTAGTGAATAGTGTTTGAATAGTGTCCGAATCTGGCATTTAACTTCTGGATTTTTGTTTTGGTAGCTACGGAGCTTGTTTTAACTTGAAATTTTTTTTCCCCACTTCTAAGACGTTGAACTTGATAGGAAAAATAGCTAGAGCAATTGGTATGGTCTGAGTTAAGAGATTCAAAAAAATTTTGGACTGATTTTAAGTGAAACTTCAAAGGACCATAACTTTTGCTCTGGTTATCAGGTTTTTATCTTCTCCCACGCGCATGAACTAACCCCTAAACGAAATCTCTGCCGGCACACTTTAGAGCAAACCACAGCCATTGACGGCCAAAAAAAGGGCCTGGAAAATCAAATTGCCGCTTGCGAAGCCGCCGTGCCGAACCAGATCGCCGCCGTCGTGAGCCACCTACGCGAACACAACCAGATCGGTGTTGCGAGCCACCTCCGCTGCGACGAAACCAGAGCCAGCAGATGTCTCGCGAAACCAGGCTGCCACGACGAACCACCACATGTTGACGAAGCCACGCGTTGCAGAACCACTGCGAATCAGATCGACTACGAGGGCACTTTCTGACGCGAAATCCCCATCACTGCGGCGCCGGCCACCACGCAGCCACCTGCGACGAAAAAAGCTGTCTGGAGAAGACGCGAAACCAGACGCGAACACATCTACATTGCGAGAATCCTCCACCTCCGTTCCAAACAGAACCGCAGGCCACCGTGACAGAAATCGATGTCGATTGCGCCAATGCGACAGCCACCACGGTACCTGCAAAAAACCAGACCAGACAGACCCCCGCGAAGCAACTTATGAGTCATTATTTTGTTCTATTCCACTAGCCTTTGTGCACCCATTAGACAGTTGATTAGTGCTTAATTGTTCATCATTAGAGTGTTTTTCATCTGTTGGGCTTTATTGGGCCACTGTTCCGAATTTGGACTAATTTCACATTATTTGGCCTAATTTTTGTTTTTAATTATTTTTAGGTATTTGGGTGAAGCAATTTTGGAGCTTGGACTTTAATATTTAGTTGAAGAAACTTTCCACATCATTGCCACATCATTTCCATGTCATTTCCACGTCAGCAAAGTCAATGGGTCAACATTTGAGGCCCATAGTGGCATTTTTGTAATTCTGCGGCTTATAATGGCAGTTTTGTAATTCTGAGTGGCATGGGTGATATGACCACGAATTAGGTCTGCAAGATAAGAAGGCAGCCGCTCATTCATCTTCAACCTCTCTTCAAAACCTCCATTTTCGTTCTCCAAGCTTCCATGGACGTCCCCCTTGCGGTTTTTCACGTTTTTGGCTCATTTTTACCGTTTTTATGCATATTTGACAGCACCCATTGAGGGTTTTACGTTTGGAATTCGTTTTCTTGGTTGGGCAGTTCGGTTTGTGGATTTTATTGACTTGGAACAATACCCATTCATGGGGTTTTCGCATTTATATATGATAACACTGTTTTGCATTCCATTTAAGCTTTGAAATCTCAATTTTTGCTCTTAAATTGCGTTTTCAGATTTGAAGGGTTCTTGGTTCTTGGTTCTTGGTTCTGATTTTTGTGATTTCAGTTTTGAAGTGTTTAATTACTCATTTCCATGTCTAGCTAAATTCGTGTATTGACTCCTTGATGAAAAATGCAATGAAGCTTTGAGGTTGTGCTTGTTTTGTGAAATCTGCCATGTTTTTGTTCTGAATTCGTGGAATGCATGTGGTGAATCTGTCAATGCTTAATTTACAGAGTAATTGCATGTGTTTTGTTTAAGATACGTTCATGCTTAATGTATGTAGCTTGGCTGTCACGAATTTAAGGATGTGTGCATTGCTTAATTGCATAATGAAGCTAGATTGTAATTTTCGCTTAGTGAATTATTATCTAGTGGATTGACACAAGGCAGGGTTGGTGTTAATTTGGTGGCCTATGATAAGTGAAATTGCGTTTGAATCAGGGATGTCAATACGGGTTTAGTCACTGTAGCATTTAAATTAATCTATTGATTAGCATTCTGAATCTGTCTGCCAACCCCCCTCCCCCCTGTGTTTTATTGTTGCGTTACTCTGGAAAATTGGCTTTGAATGAAAATATTGGTCGTTGGGAGACGACTTGGTTCACTTTCATGTACTGCATTTAATATGTTTTAATTTGGTGGGGTACGGCCTCTATCAAATTTGGCGCCGTTGCCGGGGACCAATCGTTTCGTTCAAAGTAAAATTTTCTGTGTGTTTGTGTTCTGTGTTTTGGTGTATGTGTAGTTCAAGTGTGGTTGAGTTGGTATATGTTCATTGTGATGTTAATGTTGTGTTAAGTTCAGTGTCTGTTTCCATTCCTGTGTGTTTCTGTTTAGTGTAGTGAATAGTGTCGCGGCGCGCATGAATAGTGTCATTTGTACTAGTGAATAGTGTTTGAATAGTGTCCGAATCTGGCATTTAACTTCTGGATTTTTGTTTTGGTAGCTACGGAGCTTGTTTTAACTTGAAATTTTTTTTCCCCACTTCTAAGACGTTGAACTTGATAGGAAAAATAGCTAGAGCAATTGGTATGGTCTGAGTTAAGAGATTCAAAAAAATTTTGGACTGATTTTAAGTGAAACTTCAAAGGACCATAACTTTTGCTCTGGTTATCAGGTTTTTATCTTCTCCCACGCGCATGAACTAACCCCTAAACGAAATCTCTGCCGGCACACTTTAGAGCATACCACAGCCATTGACGGCCAAAAAAAGGGCCTGGAAAATCAAATTGCCGCTTGCGAAGCCGCCGTGCCGAACCAGATCGCCGCCGTCGTGAGCCACCTACGCGAACACAACCAGATCGGTGTTGCGAGCCACCTCCGCTGCGACGAAACCAGAGCCAGCAGATGTCTCGCGAAACCAGGCTGCCACGACAAACCACCACACGTTGACGAAGCCACGCGTTGCAGAACCACTGCGAATCAGATCGACGACGAGGGCACTTTCTGACGCGAAATCCCCATCACTGCGGCGCCGGCCACCACGCAGCCACCTGCGACGAAAAAAGCTGCCAAGAGAAGACGCGAAACCAGACGCGAACACATCTACATTGCGAGAATCCTCCACCTCCGTTCCAAACAGAACCGCAGGCCACCGTGACAGAAATCGATGTCGATTGCGCCAATGCGACAGCCACCACGGTACCTGCAAAAAACCAGACCAAACAGACCCCCGCGAAGCAACTTATGAGTCATTATTTTCTTCTATTCCACTAGCCTTTGTGCACCCATTAGACAGTTGATTAGTGCTTAATTGTTCATCATTAGAGTGTTTTTCATCTGTTGGGCTTTATTGGGCCACTGTTCCGAATTTGGACTAATTTCACATTATTTGGCCTAATTTTTGTTTTTAATTATTTTTAGGTATTTGGGTGAAGCAATTTTGGAGCTTGGACTTTAATATTTAGTTGAAGAAACTTTCCACATCATTGCCACATCATTTCCATGTCATTTCCACGTCAGCAAAGTCAATGGGTCAACATTTGAGGCCCATAGTGGCATTTTTGTAATTCTGCAGCTTATAATGGCAGTTTTGTAATTCTGAGTGGCATGGGTGATATGACCACGAATTAGGTCTGCATGAGAAGAAGGCAGCCGCTCATTCATCTTCAACCTCTCTTCAAAACCTCCATTTTCGTTCTCCAAGCTTCCATGGACGTCCCCCTTGCGGTTTTTCACGTTTTTGGCTCATTTTTACCATTTTTATGCATATTTGACAGCACCCATTGAGGGTTTTATGTTTGGAATTCGTTTTCTTGGTTGGGCAGTTCGGTTTGTGGATTTTATTGACTTGGAACAATACCCATTCATGGGGTTTTCGCATTTATATATGATAACACTGTTTTGCATTCCATTTAAGCTTTGAAATCTCAATTTTTGCTCTTAAATTGCGTTTTCAGATTTGAAGGGTTCTTGGTTCTTGGTTCTTGGTTCTGATTTTTGTGATTTCAGTTTTGAAGTGTTTAATTACTCATTTCCATGTCTAGCTAAATTCGTGTATTGACTCCTTGATGAAAAATGCAATGAAGCTTTGAGGTTGTGCTTGTTTTGTGAAATCTGCCATGTTTTTGTTCTGAATTCGTGGAATGCATGTGGTGAATCTGTCAATGCTTAATTTACAGAGTAATTGCATGTGTTTTGTTTAAGATACGTTCATGCTTAATGTATGTAGCTTGGCTGTCACGAATTTAAGGATGTGTGCATTGCTTAATTGCATAATGAAGCTAGATTGTAATTTTCGCTTAGTGAATTATTATCTAGTGGATTGACACAAGGCAGGGTTGGTGTTAATTTGGTGGCCTATGATAAGTGAAATTGCGTTTGAATCAGGGATGTCAATACGGGTTTAGTCACTGTAGCATTTAAATTAATCTATTGATTAG
The DNA here is from genome assembly GCF_037176805.1 of Vigna unguiculata. Classification (NCBI taxonomy): domain Eukaryota; kingdom Viridiplantae; phylum Streptophyta; class Magnoliopsida; order Fabales; family Fabaceae; genus Vigna; species Vigna unguiculata. The sequence goes on along the minus strand of NC_140792.1, from coordinate 35,557,370 downwards.
CATTCTGAATCTGTCTGCCAACCCCCCTGCCCCCTGTGTTTTATTGTTGCGTTCATCTGGAAAATTGGCTTTGAATGAAAATATTGGTCGTTGGGAGACGACTTGGTTCACTTTCATGTACTGCATTTAATATGTTTTAATTTGGTGGGGTACGGCCTCTATCAAATTTGGCACCGTTGCCGGGGACCAATCGTTTCGTTCAAAGTAAAATTTTCAGTGTGTTTGTGTTCTGTGTTTTGGTGTGTGTGTAGTTCAAGTGTGGTTGAGTTGGTATATGTTCATTGTGATGTTAATGTTGTGTTAAGTTCAGTGTCTGTTTCCATTCCTGTGTGTTTCTGTTTAGTGTAGTGAATAGTGTCGCGGCGCGCATGAATAGTGTCATTTGTAGTAGTGAATAGTGTTTGAATAGTGTCCGAATCTGGCATTTAACTTCTGGATTTTTGTTTTGGTAGCTACGGAGCTTGTTTTAACTTGAAATTTTTTTTCCCCACTTCTAAGACGTTGAACTTGATAGGAAAAATAGCTAGAGCAATTGGTATGGTCTGAGTTAAGAGATTCAAAAAAATTTTGGACTGATTTTAAGTGAAACTTCAAAGGACCATAACTTTTGCTCTGGTTATCAGGTTTTTATCTTCTCCCACGCGCATGAACTAACCCCTAAACGAAATCTCTGCCGGCACACTTTAGAGCAAACCACAGCCATTGACGGCCAAAAAAAGGGCCTGGAAAATCAAATTGCCGCTTGCGAAGCCGCCGTGCCGAACCAGATCGCCGCCGTCGTGAGCCACCTACGCGAACACAACCAGATCGGTGTTGCGAGCCACCTCCGCTGCGACGAAACCAGAGCCAGCAGATGTCTCGCGAAACCAGGCTGCCACGACGAACCACCACATGTTGACGAAGCCACGCGTTGCAGAACCACTGCGAATCAGATCGACTACGAGGGCACTTTCTGACGCGAAATCCCCATCACTGCGGCGCCGGCCACCACGCAGCCACCTGCGACGAAAAAAGCTGTCTGGAGAAGACGCGAAACCAGACGCGAACACATCTACATTGCGAGAATCCTCCACCTCCGTTCCAAACAGAACCGCAGGCCACCGTGACAGAAATCGATGTCGATTGCGCCAATGCGACAGCCACCACGGTACCTGCAAAAAACCAGACCAGACAGACCCCCGCGAAGCAACTTATGAGTCATTATTTTGTTCTATTCCACTAGCCTTTGTGCACCCATTAGACAGTTGATTAGTGCTTAATTGTTCATCATTAGAGTGTTTTTCATCTGTTGGGCTTTATTGGGCCACTGTTCCGAATTTGGACTAATTTCACATTATTTGGCCTAATTTTTGTTTTTAATTATTTTTAGGTATTTGGGTGAAGCAATTTTGGAGCTTGGACTTTAATATTTAGTTGAAGAAACTTTCCACATCATTGCCACATCATTTCCATGTCATTTCCACGTCAGCAAAGTCAATGGGTCAACATTTGAGGCCCATAGTGGCATTTTTGTAATTCTGCGGCTTATAATGGCAGTTTTGTAATTCTGAGTGGCATGGGTGATATGACCACGAATTAGGTCTGCAAGATAAGAAGGCAGCCGCTCATTCATCTTCAACCTCTCTTCAAAACCTCCATTTTCGTTCTCCAAGCTTCCATGGACGTCCCCCTTGCGGTTTTTCACGTTTTTGGCTCATTTTTACCGTTTTTATGCATATTTGACAACACCCATTGAGGGTTTTACGTTTGGAATTCGTTTTCTTGGTTGGGCAGTTCGGTTTGTGAATTTTATTGACTTGGAACAATACCCATTCATGGGGTTTTCGCATTTATATATGATAACACTGTTTTGCAATCCATTTAAGCTTTGAAATCTCAATTTTTGCTCTTAAATTGCGTTTTCAGATTTGAAGGGTTCTTGGTTCTTGGTTCTTGGTTCTGATTTTTGTGATTTCAGTTTTGAAGTGTTTAATTACTCATTTCCATGTCTAGCTAAATTCGTGTATTGACTCCTTGATGAAAAATGCAATGAAGCTTTGAGGTTGTGCTTGTTTTGTGAAATCTGCCATGTTTTTGTTCTGAATTCGTGGAATGCATGTGGTGAATCTGTCAATGCTTAATTTACAGAGTAATTGCATGTGTTTTGTTTAAGATACGTTCATGCTTAATGTATGTAGCTTGGCTGTCACGAATTTAAGGATGTGTGCATTGCTTAATTGCATAATGAAGCTAGATTGTAATTTTCGCTTAGTGAATTATTATCTAGTGGATTGACACAAGGCAGGGTTGGTGTTAATTTGGTGGCCTATGATAAGTGAAATTGCGTTTGAATCAGGGATGTCAATACGGGTTTAGTCACTGTAGCATTTAAATTAATCTATTGATTAGCATTCTGAATCTGTCTGCCAACCCCCCTCCCCCCTGTGTTTTATTGTTGCGTTACTCTGGAAAATTGGCTTTGAATGAAAATATTGGTCGTTGGGAGACGACTTGGTTCACTTTCATGTACTGCATTTAATATGTTTTAATTTGGTGGGGTACGGCCTCTATCAAATTTGGCGCCGTTGCCGGGGACCAATCGTTTCGTTCAAAGTAAAATTTTCAGTGTGTTTGTGTTCTGTGTTTTGGTGTATGTGTAGTTCAAGTGTGGTTGAGTTGGTATATGTTCATTGTGATGTTAATGTTGTGTTAAGTTCAGTGTCTGTTTCCATTCCTGTGTGTTTCTGTTTAGTGTAGTGAATAGTGTCGCGGCGCGCATGAATAGTGTCATTTGTACTAGTGAATAGTGTTTGAATAGTGTCCGAATCTGGCATTTAACTTCTGGATTTTTGTTTTGGTAGCTACGGAGCTTGTTTTAACTTGAAATTTTTTTTCCCCACTTCTAAGACGTTGAACTTGATAGGAAAAATAGCTAGAGCAATTGGTATGGTCTGAGTTAAGAGATTCAAAAAAATTTTGGACTGATTTTAAGTGAAACTTCAAAGGACCATAACTTTTGCTCTGGTTATCAGGTTTTTATCTTCTCCCACGCGCATGAACTAACCCCTAAACGAAATCTCTGCCGGCACACTTTAGAGCATACCACAGCCATTGACGGCCAAAAAAAGGGCCTGGAAAATCAAATTGCCGCTTGCGAAGCCGCCGTGCCGAACCAGATCGCCGCCGTCGTGAGCCACCTACGCGAACACAACCAGATCGGTGTTGCGAGCCACCTCCGCTGCGACGAAACCAGAGCCAGCAGATGTCTCGCGAAACCAGGCTGCCACGACGAACCACCACACGTTGACGAAGCCACGCGTTGCAGAACCACTGCGAATCAGATCGACGACGAGGGCACTTTCTGACGCGAAATCCCCATCACTGCGGCGCCGGCCACCACGCAGCCACCTGCGACGAAAAAAGCTGCCAAGAGAAGACGCGAAACCAGACGCGAACACATCTACATTGCGAGAATCCTCCACCTCCGTTCCAAACAGAACCGCAGGCCACCGTGACAGAAATCGATGTCGATTGCGCCAATGCGACAGCCACCACGGTACCTGCAAAAAACCAGACCAAACAGACCCCCGCGAAGCAACTTATGAGTCATTATTTTCTTCTATTCCACTAGCCTTTGTGCACCCATTAGACAGTTGATTAGTGCTTAATTGTTCATCATTAGAGTGTTTTTCATCTGTTGGGCTTTATTGGGCCACTGTTCCGAATTTGGACTAATTTCACATTATTTGGCCTAATTTTTGTTTTTAATTATTTTTAGGTATTTGGGTGAAGCAATTTTGGAGCTTGGACTTTAATATTTAGTTGAAGAAACTTTCCACATCATTGCCACATCATTTCCATGTCATTTCCACGTCAGCAAAGTCAATGGGTCAACATTTGAGGCCCATAGTGGCATTTTTGTAATTCTGCGGCTTATAATGGCAGTTTTGTAATTCTGAGTGGCATGGGTGATATGACCACGAATTAGGTCTGCATGAGAAGAAGGCAGCCGCTCATTCATCTTCAACCTCTCTTCAAAACCTCCATTTTCGTTCTCCAAGCTTCCATGGACGTCCCCCTTGCGGTTTTTCACGTTTTTGGCTCATTTTTACCATTTTTATGCATATTTGACAGCACCCATTGAGGGTTTTATGTTTGGAATTCGTTTTCTTGGTTGGGCAGTTCGGTTTGTGGATTTTATTGACTTGGAACAATACCCATTCATGGGGTTTTCGCATTTATATATGATAACACTGTTTTGCATTCCATTTAAGCTTTGAAATCTCAATTTTTGCTCTTAAATTGCGTTTTCAGATTTGAAGGGTTCTTGGTTCTTGGTTCTTGGTTCTGATTTTTGTGATTTCAGTTTTGAAGTGTTTAATTACTCATTTCCATGTCTAGCTAAATTCGTGTATTGACTCCTTGATGAAAAATGCAATGAAGCTTTGAGGTTGTGCTTGTTTTGTGAAATCTGCCATGTTTTTGTTCTGAATTCGTGGAATGCATGTGGTGAATCTGTCAATGCTTAATTTACAGAGTAATTGCATGTGTTTTGTTTAAGATACGTTCATGCTTAATGTATGTAGCTTGGCTGTCACGAATTTAAGGATGTGTGCATTGCTTAATTGCATAATGAAGCTAGATTGTAATTTTCGCTTAGTGAATTATTATCTAGTGGATTGACACAAGGCAGGGTTGGTGTTAATTTGGTGGCCTATGATAAGTGAAATTGCGTTTGAATCAGGGATGTCAATACGGGTTTAGTCACTGTAGCATTTAAATTAATCTATTGATTAGCATTCTGAATCTGTCTGCCAACCCCCCTGCCCCCTGTGTTTTATTGTTGCGTTCATCTGGAAAATTGGCTTTGAATGAAAATATTGGTCGTTGGGAGACGACTTGGTTCACTTTCATGTACTGCATTTAATATGTTTTAATTTGGTGGGGTACGGCCTCTATCAAATTTGGCACCGTTGCCGGGGACCAATCGTTTCGTTCAAAGTAAAATTTTCAGTGTGTTTGTGTTCTGTGTTTTGGTGTGTGTGTAGTTCAAGTGTGGTTGAGTTGGTATATGTTCATTGTGATGTTAATGTTGTGTTAAGTTCAGTGTCTGTTTCCATTCCTGTGTGTTTCTGTTTAGTGTAGTGAATAGTGTCGCGGCGCGCATGAATAGTGTCATTTGTAGTAGTGAATAGTGTTTGAATAGTGTCCGAATCTGGCATTTAACTTCTGGATTTTTGTTTTGGTAGCTACGGAGCTTGTTTTAACTTGAAATTTTTTTTCCCCACTTCTAAGACGTTGAACTTGATAGGAAAAATAGCTAGAGCAATTGGTATGGTCTGAGTTAAGAGATTCAAAAAAATTTTGGACTGATTTTAAGTGAAACTTCAAAGGACCATAACTTTTGCTCTGGTTATCAGGTTTTTATCTTCTCCCACGCGCATGAACTAACCCCTAAACGAAATCTCTGCCGGCACACTTTAGAGCAAACCACAGCCATTGACGGCCAAAAAAAGGGCCTGGAAAATCAAATTGCCGCTTGCGAAGCCGCTGTGCCGAACCAGATCGCCGCCGTCGTGAGCCACCTACGCGAACACAACTAGATCGGTGTTGCGAGCCACCTCCGCTGCGACGAAACCAGAGCTAGCAGATGTCTCGCGAAACCAGGCTGCCACGACGAACCACCACACGTTGACGAAGCCACGCGTTGCAGAACCACTGCGAATCAGATCGACTACGAGGGCACTTTCTGACGCGAAATCCCCATCACTGCGGCGCCGGCCACCACGCAGCCACCTGCGACGAAAAAAGCTGTCTGGAGAAGACGCGAAACCAGACGCGAACACATCTACATTGCGAGAATCCTCCACCTCCGTTCCAAACAGAACCGCAGGCCACCGTGACAGAAATCGATGTCGATTGCGCCAATGCGACAGCCACCACGGTACCTGCAAAAAACCAGACCAGACAGACCCCCGCGAAGCAACTTATGAGTCATTATTTTCTTCTATTCCACTAGCCTTTGTGCACCCATTAGACAGTTGATTAGTGCTTAATTGTTCATCATTAGAGTGTTTTTCATCTGTTGGGCTTTATTGGGCCACTGTTCCGAATTTGGACTAATTTCACATTATTTGGCCTAATTTTTGTTTTTAATTATTTTTAGGTATTTGGGTGAAGCAATTTTGGAGCTTGGACTTTAATATTTAGTTGAAGAAACTTTCCACATCATTGCCACATCATTTCCATGTCATTTCCACGTCAGCAAAGTCAATGGGTCAACATTTGAGGCCCATAGTGGCATTTTTGTAATTCTGCAGCTTATAATGGCAGTTTTGTAATTCTGAGTGGCATGGGTGATATGACCACGAATTAGGTCTGCATGAGAAGAAGGCAGCCGCTCATTCATCTTCAACCTCTCTTCAAAACCTCCATTTTCGTTCTCCAAGCTTCCATGGACGTCCCCCTTGCGGTTTTTCACGTTTTTGGCTCATTTTTACCATTTTTATGCATATTTGACAGCACCCATTGAGGGTTTTATGTTTGGAATTCGTTTTCTTGGTTGGGCAGTTCGGTTTGTGGATTTTATTGACTTGGAACAATACCCATTCATGGGGTTTTCGCATTTATATATGATAACACTGTTTTGCATTCCATTTAAGCTTTGAAATCTCAATTTTTGCTCTTAAATTGCGTTTTCAGATTTGAAGGGTTCTTGGTTCTTGGTTCTTGGTTCTGATTTTTGTGATTTCAGTTTTGAAGTGTTTAATTACTCATTTCCATGTCTAGCTAAATTCGTGTATTGACTCCTTGATGAAAAATGCAATGAAGCTTTGAGGTTGTGCTTGTTTTGTGAAATCTGCCATGTTTTTGTTCTGAATTCGTGGAATGCATGTGGTGAATCTGTCAATGCTTAATTTACAGAGTAATTGCATGTGTTTTGTTTAAGATACGTTCATGCTTAATGTATGTAGCTTGGCTGTCACGAATTTAAGGATGTGTGCATTGCTTAATTGCATAATGAAGCTAGATTGTAATTTTCGCTTAGTGAATTATTATCTAGTGGATTGACACAAGGCAGGGTTGGTGTTAATTTGGTGGCCTATGATAAGTGAAATTGCGTTTGAATCAGGGATGTCAATACGGGTTTAGTCACTGTAGCATTTAAATTAATCTATTGATTAACATTCTGAATCTGTCTGCCAACCCCCCTCCCCCTTGTGTTTTATTATTGCGTTCATCTGGAAAATTGGCTTTGAATGAAAATATTGGTCGTTGGGAGACGACTTGGTTCACTTTCATGTACTGCATTTAATATGTTTTAATTTGGTGGGGTACGGCCTCTATCAAATTTGGCACCGTTGCCGGGGACCAATCGTTTCGTTCAAAGTAAAATTTTCAGTGTGTTTGTGTTCTGTGTTTTGGTGTGTGTGTAGTTCAAGTGTGGTTGAGTTGGTATATGTTCATTGTGATGTTAATGTTGTGTTAAGTTCAGTGTCTGTTTCCATTCCTGTGTGTTTCTGTTTAGTGTAGTGAATAGTGTCGCGGCGCGCATGAATAGTGTCATTTGTAGTAGTGAATAGTGTTTGAATAGTGTCCGAATCTGGCATTTAACTTCTGGATTTTTGTTTTGGTAGCTACGGAGCTTGTTTTAACTTGAAATTTTTTTTCCCCACTTCTAAGACGTTGAACTTGATAGGAAAAATAGCTAGAGCAATTGGTATGGTCTGAGTTAAGAGATTCAAAAAAATTTTGGACTGATTTTAAGTGAAACTTCAAAGGACCATAACTTTTGCTCTGGTTATCAGGTTTTTATCTTCTCCCACGCGCATGAACTAACCCCTAAACGAAATCTCTGCCGGCACACTTTAGAGCAAACCACAGCCATTGACGGCCAAAAAAAGGGCCTGGAAAATCAAATTGCCGCTTGCGAAGCCGCCGTGCCGAACCAGATCGCCGCCGTCGTGAGCCACCTACGCGAACACAACCAGATCGGTGTTGCGAGCCACCTCCGCTGCGACGAAACCAGAGCCAGCAGATGTCTCGCGAAACCAGGCTGCCACGACGAACCACCACACGTTGACGAAGCCACGCGTTGCAGAACCACTGCGAATCAGATCGACGACGAGGGCACTTTCTGACGCGAAATCCCCATCACTGCGGCGCCGGCCACCACGCAGCCACCTGCGACGAAAAAAGCTGCCAAGAGAAGACGCGAAACCAGACGCGAACACATCTACATTGCGAGAATCCTCCACCTCCGTTCCAAACAGAACCGCAGGCCACCGTGACAGAAATCGATGTCGATTGCGCCAATGCGACAGCCACCACGGTACCTGCAAAAAACCAGACCAGACAGACCCCCGCGAAGCAACTTATGAGTCATTATTTTCTTCTATTCCACTAGCCTTTGTGCACCCATTAGACAGTTGATTAGTGCTTAATTGTTCATCATTAGAGTGTTTTTCATCTGTTGGGCTTTATTGGGCCACTGTTCCGAATTTGGACTAATTTCACATTATTTGGCCTAATTTTTGTTTTTTAATTATTTTTAGGTATTTGGGTGAAGCAATTTTGGAGGTTGGACTTTAATATTTAGTTGAAGAAACTTTCCACATCATTGCCACATCATTTCCACGTCATTTCCACGTCAGCAAAGTCAATGGGTCAACATTTGAGGCCCATAGTGGCATTTTTGTAATTCTGCAGCTTAAAATGGCAGTTTTGTAATTCTGAGTGGCATGGGTGATATGACCACGAATTAGGTCTGCATGAGAAGAAGGCAGCCGCTCATTCATCTTCAACCTCTCTTCAAAACCTCCATTTTCGTTCTCCAAGCTTCCATGGACGTCCCCCTTGCGGTTTTTCACGTTTTTGGCTCATTTTTACCATTTTTATGCATATTTGACAGCACCCATTGAGGGTTTTACGTTTGGAATTCGTTTTCTTGGTTGGGCAGTTCGGTTTGTGGATTTTATTGACTTGGAACAATACCCATTCATGGGGTTTTCGCATTTATATATGATAACACTGTTTTGCATTCCATTTAAGCTTTGAAATCTCAATTTTTGCTCTTAAATTGCGTTTTCAGATTTGAAGGGTTCTTGGTTCTTGGTTCTTGGTTCTGATTTTTGTGATTTCAGTTTTGAAGTGTTTAATTACTCATTTCCATGTCTAGCTAAATTCGTGTATTGACTCCTTGATGAAAAATGCAATGAAGCTTTGAGGTTGTGCTTGTTTTGTGAAATCTGCCATGTTTTTGTTCTGAATTCGTGGAATGCATGTGGTGAATCTGTCAATGCTTAATTTACAGAGTAATTGCATGTGTTTTGTTTAAGATACGTTCATGCTTAATGTATGTAGCTTGGCTGTCACGAATTTAAGGATGTGTGCATTGCTTAATTGCATAATGAAGCTAGATTGTAATTTTCGCTTAGTGAATTATTATCTAGTGGATTGACACAAGGCAGGGTTGGTGTTAATTTGGTGGCCTATGATAAGTGAAATTGCGTTTGAATCAGGGATGTCAATACGGGTTTAGTCACTGTAGCATTTAAATTAATCTATTGATTAGCATTCTGAATCTGTCTGCCAACCCCCCTGCCCCCTGTGTTTTATTGTTGCGTTCATCTGGAAAATTGGCTTTGAATGAAAATATTGGTCGTTGGGAGACGACTTGGTTCACTTTCATGTACTGCATTTAATATGTTTTAATTTGGTGGGGTACGGCCTCTATCAAATTTGGCACCGTTGCCGGGGACCAATCGTTTCGTTCAAAGTAAAATTTTCAGTGTGTTTGTGTTCTGTGTTTTGGTGTGTGTGTAGTTCAAGTGTGGTTGAGTTGGTATATGTTCATTGTGATGTTAATGTTGTGTTAAGTTCAGTGTCTGTTTCCATTCCTGTGTGTTTCTGTTTAGTGTAGTGAATAGTGTCGCGGCGCGCATGAATAGTGTCATTTGTAGTAGTGAATAGTGTTTGAATAGTGTCCGAATCTGGCATTTAACTTCTGGATTTTTGTTTTGGTAGCTACGGAGCTTGTTTTAACTTGAAATTTTTTTTCCCCACTTCTAAGACGTTGAACTTGATAGGAAAAATAGCTAGAGCAATTGGTATGGTCTGAGTTAAGAGATTCAAAAAAATTTTGGACTGATTTTAAGTGAAACTTCAAAGGACCATAACTTTTGCTCTGGTTATCAGGTTTTTATCTTCTCCCACGCGCATGAACTAACCCCTAAACGAAATCTCTGCCGGCACACTTTAGAGCAAACCACAGCCATTGACGGCCAAAAAAAGGGCCTGGAAAATCAAATTGCCGCTTGCGAAGCCGCCGTGCCGAACCAGATCGCCGCCGTCGTGAGCCACCTACGCGAACACAACCAGATCGGTGTTGCGAGCCACCTCCGCTGCGACGAAACCAGAGCCAGCAGATGTCTCGCGAAACCAGGCTGCCACGACGAACCACCACACGTTGACGAAGCCACGCGTTGCAGAACCACTGCGAATCAGATCGACGACGAGGGCACTTTCTGACGCGAAATCCCCATCACTGCGGCGCCGGCCACCACGCAGCCACCTGCGACGAAAAAAGCTGCCAAGAGAAGACGCGAAACCAGACGCGAACACATCTACATTGCGAGAATCCTCCACCTCCGTTCCAAACAGAACCGCAGGCCACCGTGACAGAAATCGATGTCGATTGCGCCAATGCGACAGCCACCACGGTACCTGCAAAAAACCAGACCAGACAGACCCCCGCGAAGCAACTTATGAGTCATTATTTTCTTCTATTCCACTAGCCTTTGTGCACCCATTAGACAGTTGATTAGTGCTTAATTGTTCATCATTAGAGTGTTTTTCATCTGTTGGGCTTTATTGGGCCACTGTTCCGAATTTGGACTAATTTCACATTATTTGGCCTAATTTTTGTTTTTTAATTATTTTTAGGTATTTGGGTGAAGCAATTTTGGAGCTTGGACTTTAATATTTAGTTGAAGAAACTTTCCACATCATTGCCACATCATTTCCACGTCATTTCCACGTCAGCAAAGTCAATGGGTCAACATTTGAGGCCCATAGTGGCATTTTTGTAATTCTGCAGCTTAAAATGGCAGTTTTGTAATTCTGAGTGGCATGGGTGATATGACCACGAATTAGGTCTGCATGAGAAGAAGGCAGCCGCTCATTCATCTTCAACCTCTCTTCAAAACCTCCATTTTCGTTCTCCAAGCTTCCATGGACGTCCCCCTTGCGGTTTTTCACGTTTTTGGCTCATTTTTACCGTTTTTATGCATATTTGACAGCACCCATTGAGGGTTTTACGTTTGGAATTCGTTTTCTTGGTTGGGCAGTTCGGTTTGTGGATTTTATTGACTTGGAACAATACCCATTCATGGGGTTTTCGCATTTATATATGATAACACTGTTTTGCATTCCATTTAAGCTTTGAAATCTCAATTTTTGCTCTTAAATTGCGTTTTCAGATTTGAAGGGTTCTTGGTTCTTGGTTCTTGGTTCTGATTTTTGTGATTTCAGTTTTGAAGTGTTTAATTACTCATTTCCATGTCTAGCTAAATTCGTGTATTGACTCCTTGATGAAAAATGCAATGAAGCTTTGAGGTTGTGCTTGTTTTGTGAAATCTGCCATGTTTTTGTTCTGAATTCGTGGAATGCATGTGGTGAATCTGTCAATGCTTAATTTACAGAGTAATTGCATGTGTTTTGTTTAAGATACGTTCATGCTTAATGTATGTAGCTTGGCTGTCACGAATTTAAGGATGTGTGCATTGCTTAATTGCATAATGAAGCTAGATTGTAATTTTCGCTTAGTGAATTATTATCTAGTGGATTGACACAAGGCAGGGTTGGTGTTAATTTGGTGGCCTATGATAAGTGAAATTGCGTTTGAATCAGGGATGTCAATACGGTTTTAGTCACTGTAGCATTTAAATTAATCTATTGATTAACATTCTGAATCTGTCTGCCAACCCCCCTCCCCCTTGTGTTTTATTATTGCGTTCATCTGGAAAATTGGCTTTGAATGAAAATATTGGTCGTTGGGAGACGACTTGGTTCACTTTCATGTACTGCATTTAATATGTTTTAATTTGGTGGGGTACGGCCTCTATCAAATTTGGCACCGTTGCCGGGGACCAATCGTTTCGTTCAAAGTAAAATTTTCAGTGTGTTTGTGTTCTGTGTTTTGGTGTGTGTGTAGTTCAAGTGTGGTTGAGTTGGTATATGTTCATTGTGATGTTAATGTTGTGTTAAGTTCAGTGTCTGTTTCCATTCCTGTGTGTTTCTGTTTAGTGTAGTGAATAGTGTCGCGACGCGCATGAATAGTGTCATTTGTAGTAGTGAATAGTGTTTGAATAGTGTCCGAATCTGGCATTTAACTTCTGGATTTTTGTTTTGGTAGCTATGGAGCTTGTTTTAACTTGAAATTTTTTTCCCCACTTCTAAGACGTTGAACTTGATAGGAAAAATAGCTAGAGCAATTGGTATGGTCTGAGTTAAGAGATTCAAAAAAATTTTGGACTGATTTTAAGTGAAACTTCAAAGGACCATAACTTTTGCTCTGGTTATCAGGTTTTTATCTTCTCCCACGCGCATGAACTAACCCCTAAACGAAATCTCTGCCGGCACACTTTAGAGCAAACCACAGCCATTGACGGCCAAAAAAAGGGCCTGGAAAATAAAATTGCCGCTTGCGAAGCCGCCGTGCCGAACCAGATCGCCGCCGTCGTGAGCCACCTACGCGAACACAACCAGATCGGTGTTGCGAGCCACCTCCGCTGCGACGAAACCAGAGCCAGCAGATGTCTCGCGAAACCAGGTTGCCACGACGAACCACCACACGTTGACGAAGCCACGCGTTGCAGAACCACAGCGAATCAGATCGACGACGAGGGCACTTTCTGACGCGAAATCGCCATCACTGCGGCGCCGGCCACCACGCAGCCACCTGCGACGAAAAAAGCTGCCTGGAGAAGACGCGAAACCAGACGCGAACACATCTACATTGCGAGAATCCTCCACCTCCGTTCCAAACAGAACCGCAGGCCACTGTGACAGAAATCGATGTCGATTGCGCCAATGCGACAGCCACCACGGTACCTGCAAAAAACCAGACCAGACAGACCCCCTCGAAGCAACTTATGAGTCATTATTTTCTTCTATTCCACTAGCCTTTGTGCACCCATTAGACAGTTGATTAGTGCTTAATTGTTCATCATTAGAGTGTTTTTCATCTGTTGGGCTTTATTGGGCCACTGTTCCGAATTTGGACTAATTTCACATTATTTGGCCTAATTTTTGTTTTTAATTATTTTTAGGTATTTGGGTGAAGCAATTTTGGAGCTTGGACTTTAATATTTAGTTGAAGAAACTTTCCACATCATTGCCACAACATTTCCATGTCATTTCCACGTCAGCAAAGTCAATGGGTCAACATTTGAGGCCCATAGTGGCATTTTTGTAATTCTGCAGCTTATAATGGCAGTTTTGTAATTCTGAGTGGCATGGGTGATATGACCACGAATTAGGTCTGCATGAGAAGAAGGCAGCCGCTCATTCATCTTCAACCTCTCTTCAGAACCTCCATTTTCGTTCTCCAAGCTTCCATGGACGTCCCCCTTGCGGTTTTTCACGTTTTTGGCTCATTTTTACCATTTTTATGCATATTTGACAGCACCCATTGAGGGTTTTACGTTTGGAATTCGTTTTCTTGGTTGGGCAGTTCGGTTTGTGGATTTTATTGACTTGGAACAATACCCATTCATGGGGTTTTCGCATTTATATATGATAACACTGTTTTGCATTCCATTTAAGCTTTGAAATCTCAATTTTTGCTCTTAAATTGCGTTTTCAGATTTGAAGGGTTCTTGGTTCTTGGTTCTTGGTTCTGATTTTTGTGATTTCAGTTTTGAAGTTATTAATTACTCATTTCCATGTCTAGCTAAATTCGTGTATTGACTCCTTGATGAAAAATGCAATGAAGCTTTGAGGTTGTGCTTGTTTTGTGAAATCTACCATGTTTTTGTTCTGAATTCGTGGAATGCATGTGGTGAATCTGTCAATGCTTAATTTACAGAGTAATTGCATGTGTTTTGTTTAAGATACGTTCATGCTTAATGTATGTAGCTTGGCTGTCACGATTTTAAGGATGTGTGCATTGCTTAATTGCATAATGAAGCTAGATTGTAATTTTCGCTTAGTGAATTATTATCTAGTGGATTGACACAAGGCAGGGTTGGTGTTAATTTGGTGGCCTATGATAAGTGAAATTGCGTTTGAATCAGGGATGTCAATACGGGTTTAGTCACTGTAGCATTTAAATTAATCTATTGATTAGCATTCTGAATCTGTCTGCCAACCCCCCTGCCCCCTGTGTTTTATTGTTGCGTTCATCTGGAAAATTGGCTTTGAATGAAAATATTGGTCGTTGGGAGACGACTTGGTTCACTTTCATGTACTGCATTTAATATGTTTTAATTTGGTGGGGTACGGCCTCTATCAAATTTGGCACCGTTGCCGGGGACCAATCGTTTCGTTCAAAGTAAAATTTTCAGTGTGTTTGTGTTCTGTGTTTTGGTGTGTGTGTAGTTCAAGTGTGGTTGAGTTGGTATATGTTCATTGTGATGTTAATGTTGTGTTAAGTTCAGTGTCTGTTTCCATTCCTGTGTGTTTCTGTTTAGTGTAGTGAATAGTGTCGCGGCGCGCATGAATAGTGTCATTTGTAGTAGTGAATAGTGTTTGAATAGTGTCCGAATCTGGCATTTAACTTCTGGATTTTTGTTTTGGTAGCTACGGAGCTTGTTTTAACTTGAAATTTTTTTTCCCCACTTCTAAGACGTTGAACTTGATAGGAAAAATAGCTAGAGCAATTGGTATGGTCTGAGTTAAGAGATTCAAAAAAATTTTGGACTGATTTTAAGTGAAACTTCAAAGGACCATAACTTTTGCTCTGGTTATCAGGTTTTTATCTTCTCCCACGCGCATGAACTAACCCCTAAACGAAATCTCTGCCGGCACACTTTAGAGCAAACCACAGCCATTGACGGCCAAAAAAAGGGCCTGGAAAATCAAATTGCCGCTTGCGAAGCCGCCGTGCTGAACCAGATCGCCGCCGTTGTGAGCCACCTACGCGAACACAACCAGATCGGTGTTGCGAGCCACCTCCGCTGCGACGAAACCAGAGCCAGCAGATGTCTCGCGAAACCAGGCTGCCACGACGAACCACCACACGTTGACGAAGCCACGCGTTGCAGAACCACTGCGAATCAGATCGACTACGAGGGCACTTTCTGACGCGAAATCCCCATCACTGCGGCGCCGGCCACCACGCAGCCACCTGCGACGAAAAAAGCTGTCTGGAGAAGACGCGAAACCAGACGCGAACACATCTACATTGCGAGAATCCTCCACCTCCGTTCCAAACAGAACCGCAGGCCACCGTGACAGAAATCGATGTCGATTGCGCCAATGCGACAGCCACCACGGTACCTGCAAAAAACCAGACCAGACAGACCCCCGCGAAGCAACTTATGAGTCATTATTTTGTTCTATTCCACTAGCCTTTGTGCACCCATTAGACAGTTGATTAGTGCTTAATTGTTCATCATTAGAGTGTTTTTCATCTGTTGGGCTTTATTGGGCCACTGTTCCGAATTTGGACTAATTTCACATTATTTGGCCTAATTTTTGTTTTTAATTATTTTTAGGTATTTGGGTGAAGCAATTTTGGAGCTTGGACTTTAATATTTAGTTGAAGAAACTTTCCACATCATTGCCACATCATTTCCATGTCATTTCCACGTCAGCAAAGTCAATGGGTCAACATTTGAGGCCCATAGTGGCATTTTTGTAATTCTGCGGCTTATAATGGCAGTTTTGTAATTCTGAGTGGCATGGGTGATATGACCACGAATTAGGTCTGCAAGATAAGAAGGCAGCCGCTCATTCATCTTCAACCTCTCTTCAAAACCTCCATTTTCGTTCTCCAAGCTTCCATGGACGTCCCCCTTGCGGTTTTTCACGTTTTTGGCTCATTTTTACCGTTTTTATGCATATTTGACAGCACCCATTGAGGGTTTTACGTTTGGAATTCGTTTTCTTGGTTGGGCAGTTCGGTTTGTGAATTTTATTGACTTGGAACAATACCCATTCATGGGGTTTTCGCATTTATATATGATAACACTGTTTTGCAATCCATTTAAGCTTTGAAATCTCAATTTTTGCTCTTAAATTGCGTTTTCAGATTTGAAGGGTTCTTGGTTCTTGGTTCTTGGTTCTGATTTTTGTGATTTCAGTTTTGAAGTGTTTAATTACTCATTTCCATGTCTAGCTAAATTCGTGTATTGACTCCTTGATGAAAAATGCAATGAAGCTTTGAGGTTGTGCTTGTTTTGTGAAATCTGCCATGTTTTTGTTCTGAATTCGTGGAATGCATGTGGTGAATCTGTCAATGCTTAATTTACAGAGTAATTGCATGTGTTTTGTTTAAGATACGTTCATGCTTAATGTATGTAGCTTGGCTGTCACGAATTTAAGGATGTGTGCATTGCTTAATTGCATAATGAAGCTAGATTGTAATTTTCGCTTAGTGAATTATTATCTAGTGGATTGACACAAGGCAGGGTTGGTGTTAATTTGGTGGCCTATGATAAGTGAAATTGCGTTTGAATCAGGGATGTCAATACGGGTTTAGTCACTGTAGCATTTAAATTAATCTATTGATTAGCATTCTGAATCTGTCTGCCAACCCTCTCCCCCCTGTGTTTTATTGTTGCGTTACTCTGGAAAATTGGCTTTGAATGAAAATATTGGTCGTTGGGAGACGACTTGGTTCACTTTCATGTACTGCATTTAATATGTTTTAATTTGGTGGGGTACGGCCTCTATCAAATTTGGCGCCGTTGCCGGGGACCAATCGTTTCGTTCAAAGTAAAATTTTCAGTGTGTTTGTGTTCTGTGTTTTGGTGTGTGTGTAGTTCAAGTGTGGTTGAGTTGGTATATGTTCATTGTGATGTTAATGTTGTGTTAAGTTCAGTGTCTGTTTCCATTCCTGTGTGTTTCTGTTTAGTGTAGTGAATAGTGTCGCGGCGCGCATGAATAGTGTCATTTGTACTAGTGAATAGTGTTTGAATAGTGTCCGAATCTGGCATTTAACTTCTGGATTTTTGTTTTGGTAGCTACGGAGCTTGTTTTAACTTGAAATTTTTTTTCCCCACTTCTAAGACGTTGAACTTGATAGGAAAAATAGCTAGAGCAATTGGTATGGTCTGAGTTAAGAGATTCAAAAAAATTTTGGACTGATTTTAAGTGAAACTTCAAAGGACCATAACTTTTGCTCTGGTTATCAGGTTTTTATCTTCTCCCACGCGCATGAACTAACCCCTAAACGAAATCTCTGCCGGCACACTTTAGAGCATACCACAGCCATTGACGGCCAAAAAAAGGGCCTGGAAAATCAAATTGCCGCTTGCGAAGCCGCCGTGCCGAACCAGATCGCCGCCGTCGTGAGCCACCTACGCGAACACAACCAGATCGGTGTTGCGAGCCACCTCCGCTGCGACGAAACCAGAGCCAGCAGATGTCTCGCGAAACCAGGCTGCCACGACGAACCACCACACGTTGACGAAGCCACGCGTTGCAGAACCACTGCGAATCAGATCGACGACGAGGGCACTTTCTGACGCGAAATCCCCATCACTGCGGCGCCGGCCACCACGCAGCCACCTGCGACGAAAAAAGCTGCCAAGAGAAGACGCGAAACCAGACGCGAACACATCTACATTGCGAGAATCCTCCACCTCCGTTCCAAACAGAACCGCAGGCCACCGTGACAGAAATCGATGTCGATTGCGCCAATGCGACAGCCACCACGGTACCTGCAAAAAACCAGACCAGACAGACCCCCGCGAAGCAACTTATGAGTCATTATTTTCTTCTATTCCACTAGCCTTTGTGCACCCATTAGACAGTTGATTAGTGCTTAATTGTTCATCATTAGAGTGTTTTTCATCTGTTGGGCTTTATTGGGCCACTGTTCCGAATTTGGACTAATTTCACATTATTTGGCCTAATTTTTATTTTTTAATTATTTTTAGGTATTTGGGTGAAGCAATTTTGGAGCTTGGACTTTAATATTTAGTTGAAGAAACTTTCCACATCATTGCCACATCATTTCCATGTCATTTCCACGTCAGCAAAGTCAATGGGTCAACATTTGAGGCCCATAGTGGCATTTTTGTAATTCTGCAGCTTATAATGGCAGTTTTGTAATTCTGAGTGGCATGGGTGATATGACCACGAATTAGGTCTGCATGAGAAGAAGGCAGCCGCTCATTCATCTTCAACCTCTCTTCAAAACCTCCATTTTCGTTCTCCAAGCTTCCATGGACGTCCGCCTTGCGGTTTTTCACGTTTTTGGCTCATTTTTACCATTTTTATGCATATTTGACAGCACCCATTGAGGGTTTTATGTTTGGAATTCGTTTTCTTGGTTGGGCAGTTCGGTTTGTGGATTTTATTGACTTGGAACAATACCCATTCATGGGGTTTTCGCATTTATATATGATAACACTGTTTTGCATTCCATTTAAGCTTTGAAATCTCAATTTTTGCTCTTAAATTGCGTTTTCAGATTTGAAGGGTTCTTGGTTCTTGGTTCTTGGTTCTGATTTTTGTGATTTCAGTTTTGAAGTGTTTAATTACTCATTTCCATGTCTAGCTAAATTTGTGTATTGACTCCTTGATGAAAAATGCAATGAAGCTTTGAGGTTGTGCTTGTTTTGTGAAATCTGCCATGTTTTTGTTCTGAATTCGTGGAATGCATGTGGTGAATCTGTCAATGCTTAATTTACAGAGTAATTGCATGTGTTTTGTTTAAGATACGTTCATGCTTAATGTATGTAGCTTGGCTGTCACGAATTTAAGGATGTGTGCATTGCTTAATTGCATAATGAAGCTAGATTGTAATTTTCGCTTAGTGAATTATTATCTAGTGGATTGACACAAGGCAGGGTTGGTGTTAATTTGGTGGCCTATGATAAGTGAAATTGCGTTTGAATCAGGGATGTCAATACGGGTTTAGTCACTGTAGCATTTAAATTAATCTATTGATTAGCATTCTGAATCTGTCTGCCAACCCCCCTGCCCCCTGTGTTTTATTGTTGCGTTCATCTGGAAAATTGGCTTTGAATGAAAATATTGGTCGTTGGGAGACGACTTGGTTCACTTTCATGTACTGCATTTAATATGTTTTAATTTGGTGGGGTACGGCCTCTATCAAATTTGGCACCGTTGCCGGGGGACCAATCGTTTCGTTCAAAGTAAAATTTTCAGTGTGTTTGTGTTCTGTGTTTTGGTGTGTGTGTAGTTCAAGTGTGGTTGAGTTGGTATATGTTCATTGTGATGTTAATGTTGTGTTAAGTTCAGTGTCTGTTTCCATTCCTGTGTGTTTCTGTTTAGTGTAGTGAATAGTGTCGCGGCGCGCATGAATAGTGTCATTTGTAGTAGTGAATAGTGTTTGAATAGTGTCCGAATCTGGCATTTAACTTCTGGATTTTTGTTTTGGTAGCTACGGAGCTTGTTTTAACTTGAAATTTTTTTCCCCACTTCTAAGACGTTGAACTTGATAGGAAAAATAGCTAGAGCAATTGGTATGGTCTGAGTTAAGAGATTCAAAAAAATTTTGGACTGATTTTAAGTGAAACTTCAAAGGACCATAACTTTTGCTCTGGTTATCAGGTTTTTATCTTCTCCCACGCGCATGAACTAACCCCTAAACGAAATCTCTGCCGGCACACTTTAGAGCAAACCACAGCCATTGACGGCCAAAAAAAGGGCCTGGAAAATCAAATTGCCGCTTGCGAAGCCGCCGTGCCGAACCAGATCGCCGCCGTCGTGAGCCACCTACGCGAACACAACCAGATCGGTGTTGCGAGCCACCTCCGCTGCGACGAAACCAGAGCCAGCAGATGTCTCGCGAAACCAGGCTGCCACGACGAACCACCACACGTTGACGAAGCCACGCGTTGCAGAACCACTGCGAATCAGATCGACTACGAGGGCACTTTCTGACGCGAAATCCCCATCACTGCGGCGCCGGCCACCACGCAGCCACCTGCGATGAAAAAAGCTGTCTGGAGAAGACGCGAAACCAGACGCGAACACATCTACATTGCGAGAATCCTCCACCTCCGTTCCAAACAGAACCGCAGGCCACCGTGACAGAAATCGATGTCGATTGCGCCAATGCGACAGCCACCACGGTACCTGCAAAAAACCAGACCAGACAGACCCCCGCGAAGCAACTTATGAGTCATTATTTTGTTATATTCCACTAGCCTTTGTGCACCCATTAGACAGTTGATTAGTGCTTAATTGTTCATCATTAGAGTGTTTTTCATCTGTTGGGCTTTATTGGGCCACTGTTCCGAATTTGGACTAATTTCACATTATTTGGCCTAATTTTTGTTTTTAATTATTTTTAGGTATTTGGGTGAAGCAATTTTGGAGCTTGGACTTTAATATTTAGTTGAAGAAACTTTCCACATCATTGCCACATCATTTCCATGTCATTTCCACGTCAGCAAAGTCAATGGGTCAACATTTGAGGCCCATAGTGGCATTTTTGTAATTCTGCGGCTTATAATGGCAGTTTTGTAATTCTGAGTGGCATGGGTGATATGACCACGAATTAGGTCTGCAAGATAAGAAGGCAGCCGCTCATTCATCTTCAACCTCTCTTCAAAACCTCCATTTTCGTTCTCCAAGCTTCCATGGACGTCCCCCTTGCGGTTTTTCACGTTTTTGGCTCATTTTTACCATTTTTATGCATATTTGACAGCACCCATTGAGGGTTTTACGTTTGGAATTCGTTTTCTTGGTTGGGCAGTTCGGTTTGTGGATTTTATTGACTTGGAACAATACCCATTCATGGGGTTTTCGCATTTATATATGATAACACTGTTTTGCATTCCATTTAAGCTTTGAAATCTCAATTTTTGCTCTTAAATTGCGTTTTCAGATTTGAAGGGTTCTTGGTTCTTGGTTCTTGGTTCTGATTTTTGTGATTTCAGTTTTGAAGTGTTTAATTACTCATTTCCATGTCTAGCTAAATTCGTGTATTGACTCCTTGATGAAAAATGCAATGAAGCTTTGAGGTTGTGCTTGTTTTGTGAAATCTGCCATGTTTTTGTTCTGAATTCGTGGAATGCATGTGGTGAATCTGTCAATGCTTAATTTACAGAGTAATTGCATGTGTTTTGTTTAAGATACGTTCATGCTTAATGTATGTAGCTTGGGTGTCACGAATTTAAGGATGTGTGCATTGCTTAATTGCATAATGAAGCTAGATTGTAATTTTCGCTTAGTGAATTATTATCTAGTGGATTGACACAAGGCAGGGTTGGTGTTAATTTGGTGGCCTATGATAAGTGAAATTGCGTTTGAATCAGGGATGTCAATACGGGTTTAGTCACTGTAGCATTTAAATTAATCTATTGATTAGCATTCTGAATCTGTCTGCCAACCCACCTGCCCCCTGTGTTTTATTGTTGCGTTCATCTGGAAAATTGGCTTTGAATGAAAATATTGGTCGTTGGGAGACGACTTGGTTCACTTTCATGTACTGCATTTAATATGTTTTAATTTGGTGGGGTACGGCCTCTATCAAATTTGGCACCGTTGCCGGGGACCAATCGTTTCGTTCAAAGTAAAATTTTCAGTGTGTTTGTGTTCTGTGTTTTGGTGTGTGTGTAGTTCAAGTGTGGTTGAGTTGGTATATGTTCATTGTGATGTTAATGTTGTGTTAAGTTCAGTGTCTGTTTCCATTCCTGTGTGTTTCTGTTTAGTGTAGTGAATAGTGTCGCGGCGCGCATGAATAGTGTCATTTGTACTAGTGAATAGTGTTTGAATAGTGTCCGAATATGGCATTTAACTTCTGGATTTTTGTTTTGGTAGCTACGGAGCTTGTTTTAACTTGAAATTTTTTTTCCCCACTTCTAAGACGTTGAACTTGATAGGAAAAATAGCTAGAGCAATTGGTATGGTCTGAGTTAAGAGATTCAAAAAAATTTTGGACTGATTTTAAGTGAAACTTCAAAGGACCATAACTTTTGCTCTGGTTATCAGGTTTTTATCTTCTCCCACGCGCATGAACTAACCCCTAAACGAAATCTCTGCCGGCACACTTTAGAGCATACCACAGCCATTGACGGCCAAAAAAAGGGCCTGGAAAATCAAATTGCCGCTTGCGAAGCCGCCGTGCCGAACCAGATCGCCGCCGTCGTGAGCCACCTACGCGAACACAACCAGATCGGTGTTGCGAGCCACCTCCGCTGCGACGAAACCAGAGCCAGCAGATGTCTCGCGAAACCAGGCTGCCACGACGAACCACCACACGTTGACGAAGCCACGCGTTGCAGAACCACTGCGAATCAGATCGACGACGAGGGCACTTTCTGACGCGAAATCCCCATCACTGCGGCGCCGGCCACCACGCAGCCACCTGCGACGAAAAAAGCTGCCAAGAGAAGACGCGAAACCAGACGCGAACACATCTACATTGCGAGAATCCTCCACCTCCGTTCCAAACAGAACCGCAGGCCACCGTGACAGAAATCGATGTCGATTGCGCCAATGCGACAGCCACCACGGTACCTGCAAAAAACCAGACCAGACAGACCCCCGCGAAGCAACTTATGAGTCATTATTTTCTTCTATTGCACTAGCCTTTGTGCACCCATTAGACAGTTGATTAGTGCTTAATTGTTCATCATTAGAGTGTTTTTCATCTGTTGGGCTTTATTGGGCCACTGTTCCGAATTTGGACTAATTTCACATTATTTGGCCTAATTTTTGTTTTTTAATTATTTTTAGGTATTTGGGTGAAGCAATTTTGGAGCTTGGACTTTAATATTTAGTTGAAGAAACTTTCCACATCATTGCCACATCATTTCCATGTCATTTCCACGTCAGCAAAGTCAATGGGTCAACATTTGAGGCCCATAGTGGCATTTTTGTAATTCTGCAGCTTATAATGGCAGTTTTGTAATTCTGAGTGGCATGGGTGATATGACCACGAATTAGGTCTGCATGAGAAGAAGGCAGCCGCTCATTCATCTTCAACCTCTCTTCAAAACCTCCATTTTCGTTCTCCAAGCTTCCATGGACGTCCCCCTTGCGGTTTTTCACGTTTTTGGCTCATTTTTACCATTTTTATGCATATTTGACAGCACCCATTGAGGGTTTTACGTTTGGAATTCGTTTTCTTGGTTGGGCAGTTCGGTTTGTGGATTTTATTGACTTGGAACAATACCCATTCATGGGGTTTTCGCATTTATATATGATAACACTGTTTTGCATTCCATTTAAGCTTTGAAATCTCAATTTTTGCTCTTAAATTGCGTTTTCAGATTTGAAGGGTTCTTGGTTCTTGGTTCTTGGTTCTGATTTTTGTGATTTCAGTTTTGAAGTGTTTAATTACTCATTTCCATGTCTAGCTAAATTCGTGTATTGACTCCTTGATGAAAAATGCAATGAAGCTTTGAGGTTGTGCTTGTTTTGTGAAATCTGCCATGTTTTTGTTCTGAATTCGTGGAATGCATGTGGTGAATCTGTCAATGCTTAATTTACAGAGTAATTGCATGTGTTTTGTTTAAGATACGTTCATGCTTAATGTATGTAGCTTGGCTGTCACGAATTTAAGGATGTGTGCATTGCTTAATTGCATAATGAAGCTAGATTGTAATTTTCGCTTAGTGAATTATTATCTAGTGGATTGACACAAGGCAGGGTTGGTGTTAATTTGGTGGCCTATGATAAGTGAAATTGCGTTTGAATCAGGGATGTCAATACGGGTTTAGTCACTGTAGCATTTAAATTAATCTATTGATTAGCATTCTGAATCTGTCTGCCAACCCCCCTGCCCCCTGTGTTTTATTGTTGCGTTCATCTGGAAAATTGGCTTTGAATGAAAATATTGGTCGTTGGGAGACGACTTGGTTCACTTTCATGTACTGCATTTAATATGTTTTAATTTGGTGGGGTACGGCCTCTATCAAATTTGGCACCGTTGCCGGGGACCAATCGTTTCGTTCAAAGTAAAATTTTCAGTGTGTTTGTGTTCTGTGTTTTGGTGTGTGTGTAGTTCAAGTGTGGTTGAGTTGGTATATGTTCATTGTGATGTTAATGTTGTGTTAAGTTCAGTGTCTGTTTCCATTCCTGTGTGTTTCTGTTTAGTGTAGTGAATAGTGTCGCGGCGCGCATGAATAGTGTCATTTGTAGTAGTGAATAGTGTTTGAATAGTGTCCGAATCTGGCATTTAACTTCTGGATTTTTGTTTTGGTAGCTACGGAGCTTGTTTTAACTTGAAATTTTTTTCCCCACTTCTAAGACGTTGAACTTGATAGGAAAAATAGCTAGAGCAATTGGTATGGTCTGAGTTAAGAGATTCAAAAAAATTTTGGACTGATTTTAAGTGAAACTTCAAAGGACCATAACTTTTGCTCTGGTTATCAGGTTTTTATCTTCTCCCACGCGCATGAACTAACCCCTAAACGAAATCTCTGCCGGCACACTTTAGAGCAAACCACAGCCATTGACGGCCAAAAAAAGGGCCTGGAAAATCAAATTGCCGCTTGCGAAGCCGCCGTGCCGAACCAGATCGCCGCCGTCGTGAGCCACCTACGCGAACACAACCAGATCGGTGTTGCGAGCCACCTCCGCTGCGACGAAACCAGAGCCAGCAGATGTCTCGCGAAACCAGGCTGCCACGACGAACCACCACACGTTGACGAAGCCACGCGTTGCAGAACCACTGCGAATCAGATCGACGACGAGGGCACTTTCTGACGCGAAATCCCCATCACTGCGGCGCCGGCCACCACGCAGCCACCTGCGACGAAAAAAGCTGTCTGGAGAAGACGCGAAACCAGACGCGAACACATCTACATTGCGAGAATCCTCCACCTCCGTTCCAAACAGAACCGCAGGCCACCGTGACAGAAATCGATGTCGATTGCGCCAATGCGACAGCCACCACGGTACCTGCAAAAAACCAGACCAGACAGACCCCCGCGAAACAACTGATGAGTAATTATTTTCTTCTATTCCACTAGCCTTTGTGCACCCATTAGACAGTTGATTAGTGCTTAATTGTTCATCATTAGAGTGTTTTTCATCTGTTGGGCTTTATTGGGCCACTGTTCCGAATTTGGACTAATTTCACATTATTTGGCCTAATTTTTGTTTTTAATTATTTTTAGGTATTTGGGTGAAGCAATTTTGGAGCTTGGACATTAATATTTAGTTGAAGAAACTTTCCACATCATTGCCACATCATTTCCATGTCATTTCCACGTCAGCAAAGTCAATGGGTCAACATTTGAGGCCCATAGTGGCATTTTTGTAATTCTGTGGCTTATAATGGCAGTTTTGTAATTCTGAGTGGCATGGGTGATATGACCACGAATTAGGTCTGCATGAGAAGAAGGCAGCCGCTCATTCATCTTCAACCTCTCTTCAAAACCTCCATTTTCGTTCTCCAAGCTTCCATGGACGTCCCTCTTGCGGTTTTTCACGTTTTTGGCTCATTTTTACCGTTTTTATGCATATTTGACAGCACCCATTGAGGGTTTTACGTTTGGAATTCGTTTTCTTGGTTGGGCAGTTCGGTTTGTGGATTTTATTGACTTGGAACAATACCCATTCATGGGGTTTTCGCATTTATATATGATAACACTGTTTTGCATTCCATTTAAGCTTTGAAATCTCAATTTTTGCTCTTAAATTGCGTTTTCAGATTTGAAGGGTTCTTGGTTCTTGGTTCTTGGTTCTGATTTTTGTGATTTCAGTTTTGAAGTGTTTAATTACTCATTTCCATGTCTAGCTAAATTCGTGTATTGACTCCTTGATGAAAAATGCAATGAAGCTTTGAGGTTGTGCTTGTTTTGTGAAATCTGCCATGTTTTTGTTCTGAATTCGTGGAATGCATGTGGTGAATCTGTCAATGCTTAATTTACAGAGTAATTGCATGTGTTTTGTTTAAGATACGTTCATGCTTAATGTATGTAGCTTGGCTGTCACGAATTTAAGGATGTGTGCATTGCTTAATTGCATAATGAAGCTAGATTGTAATTTTCGCTTAGTGAATTATTATCTAGTGGATTGACACAAGGCAGGGTTGGTGTTAATTTGGTGGCCTATGATAAGTGAAATTGCGTTTGAATCAGGGATGTCAATACGGTTTTAGTCACTGTAGCATTTAAATTAATCTATTGATTAACATTCTGAATCTGTCTGCCAACCCCCCTCCCCCTTGTGTTTTATTATTGCGTTCATCTGGAAAATTGGCTTTGAATGAAAATATTGGTCGTTGGGAGACGACTTGGTTCACTTTCATGTACTGCATTTAATATGTTTTAATTTGGTGGGGTACGGCCTCTATCAAATTTGGCGCCGTTGCCGGGGACCAATCGTTTCGTTCAAAGTAAAATTTTCAGTGTGTTTGTGTTCTGTGTTTTGGTGTGTGTGTAGTTCAAGTGTGGTTGAGTTGGTATATGTTCATTGTGATGTTAATGTTGTGTTAAGTTCAGTGTCTGTTTCCATTCCTGTGTGTTTCTGTTTAGTGTAGTGAATAGTGTCGCGACGCGCATGAATAGTGTCATTTGTAGTAGTGAATAGTGTTTGAATAGTGTCCGAATCTGGCATTTAACTTCTGGATTTTTGTTTTGGTAGCTACGGAGCTTGTTTTAACTTGAAATTTTTTTCCCCACTTCTAAGACGTTGAACTTGATAGGAAAAATAGCTAGAGCAATTGGTATGGTCTGAGTTAAGAGATTCAAAAAAATTTTGGACTGATTTTAAGTGAAACTTCAAAGGACCATAACTTTTGCTCTGGTTATCAGGTTTTTATCTTCTCCCACGCGCATGAACTAACCCCTAAACGAAATCTCTGCCGGCACACTTTAGAGCAAACGACAGCCATTGACGGCCAAAAAAAGGGCCTGGAAAATAAAATTGCCGCTTGCGAAGCCGCCGTGCCGAACCAGATCGCCGCCGTCGTGAGCCACCTACGCGAACACAACCAGATCGGTGTTGCGAGCCACCTCCGCTGCGACGAAACCAGAGCCAGCAGATGTCTCGCGAAACCAGGCTGCCACGACGAACCACCACACGTTGACGAAGCCACGCGTTGCAGAACCACAGCGAATCAGATCGACGACGAGGGCACTTTCTGACGCGAAATCGCCATCACTGCGGCGCCGGCCACCACGCAGCCACCTGCGACGAAAAAAGCTGCCTGGAGAAGACGCGAAACCAGACGCGAAAACATCTACATTGCGAGAATCCTCCACCTCCGTTCCAAACAGAACCGCAGGCCACCGTGACAGAAATCGATGTCGATTGCGCCAATGCGACAGCCACCACGGTACCTGCAAAAAACCAGACCAGACAGACCCCCTCGAAGCAACTTATGAGTCATTATTTTCTTCTATTCCACTAGCCTTTGTGCACCCATTAGGCAGTTGATTAGTGCTTAATTGTTCATCATTAGAGTGTTTTTCATCTATTGGGCTTTATTGGGCCACTGTTCCGAATTTGGACTAATTTCACATTATTTGGCCTAATTTTTGTTTTTAATTATTTTTAGGTATTTGGGTGAAGCAATTTTGGAGCTTGGACTTTAATATTTAGTTGAAGAAACTTTCCACATCATTGCCACATCATTTCCATGTCATTTCCACGTCAGCAAAGTCAATGGGTCAACATTTGAGGCCCATAGTGGCATTTTTGTAATTCTGCGGCTTATAATGGCAGTTTTGTAATTCTGAGTGGCATGGGTGATATGACCACGAATTAGGTCTGCATGAGAAGAAGGCAGCCGCTCATTCATCTTCAACCTCTCTTCAAAACCTCCATTTTCGTTCTCCAAGCTTCCATGGACGTCCCCCTTGCGGTTTTTCACGTTTTTGGCTCATTTTTACCGTTTTTATGCATATTTGACAGCACCCATTGAGGGTTTTACGTTTGGAATTCGTTTTCTTGGTTGGGCAGTTCGGTTTGTGGATTTTATTGACTTGGAACAATACCCATTCATGGGGTTTTCGCATTTATATATGATAACACTGTTTTGCATTCCATTTAAGCTTTGAAATCTCAATTTTTGCTCTTAAATTGCGTTTTCAGATTTGAAGGGTTCTTGGTTCTTGGTTCTTGGTTCTGATTTTTGTGATTTCAGTTTTGAAGTGTTTAATTACTCATTTCCATGTCTAGCTAAGTTCGTGTATTGACTCCTTGATGAAAAATGCAATGAAGCTTTGAGGTTGTGCTTGTTTTGTGAAATCTGCCATGTTTTTGTTCTGAATTCGTGGAATGCATGTGGTGAATCTGTCAATGCTTAATTTACAGAGTAATTGCATGTGTTTTGTTTAAGATACGTTCATGCTTAATGTATGTAGCTTGGCTGTCACGAATTTAAGGATGTGTGCATTGCTTAATTGCATAATGAAGCTAGATTGTAATTTTCGCTTAGTGAATTATTATCTAGTGGATTGACACAAGGCAGGGTTGGTGTTAATTTGGTGGCCTATGATAAGTGAAATTGCGTTTGAATCAGGGATGTCAATACGGTTTTAGTCACTGTAGCATTTAAATTAATCTATTGATTAGCATTCTGAATCTGTCTGCCAACCCCCCTCCCCCCTGTGTTTTATTGTTATGTTCATCTGGAAAATTGGCTTTGAATGAAAATATTGGTCGTTGGGAGACGACTTAGTTCACTTTCATGTACTGCATTTAATATGTTTTAATTTGGTGGGGTACGGCCTTTATCAAATTTGGCGCAGTTGCCGGGGACCAATCGTTTCGTTCAAAGTAAAATTTTCAGTGTGTTTGTCTTCTGTGTTTTGGTGTGTGTGTAGTTCAAGTGTGGTTGAGTTGGTATATGTTCATTGTGATGTTAATGTTGTGTTAAGTTCAGTGTCTGTTTCCATTCCTGTGTGTTTCTGTTTAGTGTAGTGAATAGTGTCGCGGCGCGCATGAATAGTGTCATTTGTAGTGGTGAATAGTGTTTGAATAGTGTCCGAATCTGGCATTTAACTTCTGGATGTTTGTTTTGGTAGCTACGGAGCTTGTTTTAACTTGAAATTTTTTTCCCCACTTCTAAGACGTTGAACTTGATAGGAAAAATAGCTAGAGCAATTGGTATGGTCTGAGTTAAGAGATTCAAAAAAAATTTGGACTGATTTTAAGTGAAACTTCAAAGGACCATAACTTTTGCTCTGGTTATCAGCTTTTTATCTTCTCCCACGCGCATGAACTAACCCCTAAACGGAATCTCTGCCGGCAAACTTTAAAGCAAACCACAGCCATTGACGGCCCAAAAAAGGGCCTGGAAAATCAAATTGCCGCTTGCGAAGCCGCCGTCCCGAACCAGATCGCCGCCGTCGCGAGCCGCCTACGCGAACACAACCAGATCGGTGTTGCGAGCCACCTCCGCTGCGACGAAACCAGAGCCAGCAGATGTCTCGCGAAACCTGGCTGCCACGATGAACCACCACACGTTGACGAAGCCACGCGTTGCAGAACCACTGCGAATCAGATCGACGACGAGGGCACTTTCTGACGCGAAATCCCCATCACTGCGGCACCGGCCACCACGCAGCCACCTGCGACGAAAAAAGCTGCCTGGAGATGACGCGAAACCAGACACGAACACACCTACATTGCGAGAATCCTCCACCTCCGTTCCAAACAGAACCGCAGGCCACCGTGACAGAAATCGATGTCGATTGCGCCAATGCGACAGCCACCACGGTACCTGCAAAAAACCAGACCAGACAGACCCCCGCGAAGCAACTGATGAGTCATTATTTTCTTCTATTCCACTAGCCTTTGTGCACCCATTAGACAGTTGATTAGTGCTTAATTGTTCATCATTAGAGTGTTTTTCATCTGTTGGGCTTTATTGGGCCACTGTTTCGAATTTGGACTAATTTCACATTATTTGGCCTAATTTTTGTTTTTAATTATTTTTAGGTATTTGGGTGAAGCAACTTTGGAGCTTGGACATTAATATTTAGTTGAAGAAACTTTCCACATCATTGCCACATCATTTTCATGTCATTTCCACGTCAACAAAGTCAATGGGTCAACATTTGAGGCCCATAGTGGCATTTTTGTAATTCTGCGGTTTATAATGGCAGTTTTGTAATTCTGAGTGGCATGGGTGATATGACCGCGAATTAGGTCTGCATGAGAAGAAGGCAGCCGCTCATTCATCTTCAACCTCTCTTCAAAACCTCCATTTTCGTTCTCCAAGCTTCCATGGACGTCCCCCTTGCGGTTTTTCACGTTTTTGGCTCATTTTTACCGTTTTTATGCATATTTGACAGCACCCATTGAGGGTTTTACGTTTGGAATTCGTTTTCTTGGTTGGGCAGTTCGGTTTGTTGAGTTTATTGACTTGGAACAATACCCATTCATGGGGTTTTCGCATTTATATATGATAACACTGTTTTTCATTCCATTTAAGCTTTGAAATCTCAATTTTTGCTCTTAAATTGTGTTTTCAGATTTGAAGGGTTCTTGGTTCTTGGTTCTTGGTTCTGATTTTTGTGATTTCAGTTTTGAAGTGTTTAATTACTCATTTCCATGTCTAGCTAAATTCGTGTATTGACTCCTTGATTGAAAATGCAATGAAGCTTTGAGGTTGTGCTTGTTTTGTGAAATCTGCCATGTTTTTGTTCTGAATTCGTGGAATGCATGTGGTGAATCTGTCAATGCTTAATTTACAGAGTAATTGCATGTGTTTTGTTTAAGATACGTTCATGCTTAATGTATGTAGCTTGGCTGTCAGGAATTTAAGGATGTGTGCATTGCTTAATTGCATAATGAAGCTAGATTGTAATTTTCGCTTAGTGAATTATTATCTAGTGGATTGAGACAAGGCAGGGTTGGTGTTAATTTGGTGGCCTATGACAAGTGAAATTGCGTTTGAATCAGGGATGTCAATACGGTCTTAGTCACTGTAGCATTTAAATTAATCTATTGATTAGCATTCTGAATCTGTCTGCCAACCCCCCTCCCCCCTGTGTTTTATTGTTGTGTTCATCTGGAAAATTGGCTTTGAATGAAAATATTGGTCGTTGGGAGACGACTTGGTTCACTTTCATGTACTGCATTTAATATGTTTTAATTTGGTGGGGTACGGCCTCTATCAAATTTGGCGCCGTTGCCGGGGACCAATCATTTCGTTCAAAGTAAAATTTTTAGTGTGTTTGTGTTCTGTGTTTTGGCGTGTGTGTAGTTCAAGTGTGGTTGAGTTGGTATATGGTCATTGTGATGTTAATGTTGTGTTAAGTTCAGTGTCTGTTTCCATTCCTGTGTGTTTCTGTTTAGTGTAGTGAATAGTGTCGCGGCGCACATGAATAGTGTCATTTGTAGTAGTGAATAGTGTTTGAATAGTGTCCGAATCTGGCATTTAACTTCTGGTTTTTGTTTTGGTAGCTACGGAGCTTCTTTTAATTTGAAATTTTTTTCCCCACTTCTAAGACGTTGAACTTGATAGGAAAAATAGCTAGAGCAATTGGTATGGTCTGAGTTAAGAGATTCAAAAAAAATTTGGACTGATTTTAAGTGAAACTTCAAAGGACCATAACTTTTGCTCTGGTTATCAGGTTTTTATCTTCTCCCACGCGCATGAACTAACCCCTAAACGGAATATCTGCCGGCACACTTTAGAGCAAACCACAGCCATTGACGGCCAAAAAAAGGGCCTGGAAAATCAAATTGCCGCTTGCGAAGCCGCCGTCCCGAACCAGATCGCCGTCGTCGCGAGCCACCTACGCGAACACAACCAGATCGGTGTTGCGAGCCACCTCCGCTGCGACGAAACCAGAGCCAACATATATCTCGCGAAACCAGGCTGCCACGACGAACCACCACACGTTGACGAAGCCACGCGTTGCAGAACCACTGCGAATCAGATCGACGACGAGGGCACTTTCTGACGCGAAATCCCCATCACTGCGGCGCCGGCCACCACGCAGCCACCTGCGACGAAAAAAGCTGCCTGGAGAAGACGCGAAACCAGACGCGAACACATCTACATTGCGAGAATCCTCCACCTCCGTTCCAAACAGAACCGCAGGCCACCGTGACAGAAATCGATGTCGATTGCGCCAATGCGACAGCCACCACGGTACCCGCAAAAAACCAGACCAGACAGACCCCCTCGAAGCAACTTATGAGTCATTATTTTCTTCTATTCCACTAGCCTTTGTGCACCCATTAGACAGTTGATTAGTGCTTAATTGTTCATCATTAGAGTGTTTTTCATCTGTTGCGCTTTATTGGGCCACTGTTCCGAATTTGGACTAATTTCACATTATTTGGCCTAATTTTTGTTTTTAATTAGTTTTAGGTATTTGGGTGAAGCAATTTTGGAGCTTGGACTTTAATATTTAGTTGAAGAAACTTTTCACATCATTGCCACATCATTTCCATGTCATTTCCACGTCAGCAAAGTCAATGGGTCAACATTTGAGGCCCATAGTGGCATTTTTGTAATTCTGCGGCTTATAATGGCAGTTTTGTAATTCTGAGTGGCATGGGTGATATGACCACGAATTAGGTCTGCATGAGAAGAAGGCAGCCGCTCATTCATCTTCATCCTCTCTTCAAAACCTCCATTTTCGTTCTCCAAGCTTCCATGGACGTCCCCCTTGCGGTTTTTCACGTTTTTGGCTCATTTTTACCGTTTTTATGCATATTTGACAGCACCCATTGAGGGTTTTACGTTTGGAATTCGTTTTCTTGGTTGGGCAGTTCGGTTTGTGGATTTTATTGACTTGGAACAATACCCATTCATGGGGTTTTCGCATTTATATATGATAACACTGTTTTGCATTCCATTTAAGCTTTGAAATCTCAATTTTTGCTCTTAAATTGCGTTTTCAGATTTGAAGGGTTCTTGGTTCTTGGTTCTTGGTTCTGATTTTTGTGATTTCAGTTTTGAAGTGTTTAATTACTCATTTCCATGTCTAGCTAAATTCGTGTATTGACTCCTTGATGAAAAATGCAATGAAGCTTTGAGGTTGTGCTTGTTTTGTGAAATCTGCCATGTTTTTGTTCTGAATTCGTGGAATGCATGTGGTGAATCTGTCAATGCTTAATTTACAGAGTAATTGCATGTGTTTTGTTTAAGATACGTTCATGCTTAATGTATGTAGCTTGGCTGTCACGAATTTAAGGATGTGTGCATTGCTTAATTGCATAATGAAGCTAGATTGTAATTTTCGCTTAGTGAATTATTATCTAGTGGATTGACACAAGGCAGGGTTGGTGTTAATTTGGTGGCCTATGATAAGTGAAATTGCGTTTGAATCAGGGATGTCAATACGGTTTTAGTCACTGTAGCATTTAAATTAATCTATTGATTAGCATTCTGAATCTGTCTGCCAACCCCCCTCCCCCCTGTGTTTTATTGTTATGTTAATCTGGAAAATTGGCTTTGAATGAAAATATTGGTCGTTGGGAGACGACTTAGTTCACTTTCATGTACTGCATTTAATATGTTTTAATTTGGTGGGGTACGGCCTCTATCAAATTTGGCGCAGTTGCCGGGGACCAATCGTTTCGTTCAAAGTAAAATTTTCAGTGTGTTTGTGTTCTGTGTTTTGGTGTGTGTGTAGTTCAAGTGTGGTTGAGTTGGTATATGTTCATTGTGATGTTAATGTTGTGTTAAGTTCAGTGTCTGTTTCCATTCCTGTGTGTTTCTGTTTAGTGTAGTGAATAGTGTCGCGGCGCGCATGAATAGTGTCATTTGTAGTAGTGAATAGTGTTTGAATAGTGTCCGAATCTGGCATTTAACTTCTGGATTTTTGTTTTGGTAGCTACGGCGCTTGTTTTAACTTGAAATTTTTTTTCCCCACTTCTAAGACGTTGAACTTGATAGGAAAAATAGCTAGAGCAATTGGTATGGTCTGAGTTAAGAGATTCAAAAAAATTTTGGACTGATTTTAAGTGAAACTTCAAAGGACCATAACTTTTGCTCTGGTTATCAGGTTTTTATCTTCTCCCACGCGCATGAACTAACCCCTAAACGAAATCTCTGCCGGCACACTTTAGAGCAAACCACAGCCATTGACGGCCAAAAAAAGGGCCTGGAAAATCAAATTGCCGCTTGCGAAGCCCCCGTGCCGAACCAGATCGCCGCCGTCGTGAGCCACCTACGCGAACACAACCAGATCGGTGTTGCGAGCCACCTCCGCTGCGACGAAACCAGAGCCAGCAGATGTCTCGCGAAACCAGGCTGCCACGACGAACCACCACACGTTGACGAAGCCACACGTTGCAGAACCACTGCGAATCAGATCGACGACGAGGGCACTTTCTGACGCGAAATCCCCATCACTGCGGCACCGGCCACCACGCAGCCACCTGCGACGAAAAAAGCTGCCTGGAGAAGACGCGAAACCAGACGCGAACACATCTACATTGCGAGAATCCTCCACCTCCGTTCCAAATAGAACCGCAGACCACCGTGACAGAAATCGATGTCGATTGCGCCAATGCGACAGCCACCACGGTACCTGCAAAAAAGCAGACCAGACAGACCCCCGCGAAGCAACTGATGAGTCATTATTTTCTTCTATTCCACTAGCCTTTGTGCACCCATTAGACAGTTGATTAGTGCTTAATTGTTCATAATTAGAGTGTTTTTCATCTGTTGGGCTTTATTGGGCCACTGTTCCGAATTTGGACTAATTTCACATTATTTGGCCTAATTTTTGTTTTTAATTATTTTTAGGTATTTTGGTGAAGCAATTTTGGAGCTTGGACTTTAATATTTAGTTGAAGAAACTTTCCACATCATTGCCACATCATTTCCATGTCATTTCCACGTCAGCAAAGTAAATGGGTCAACATTTGAGGCCCATAGTGGCATTTTTGTAATTCTGCGGCTTATAATGGCAGTTTTGTAATTCTGAGTGGCATGGGTGATATGACCACGAATTAGGTCTGCATGAGAAGAAGGCAGCCGCTCATTCATCTTCAACCTCTCTCCAAAACCTCCATTTTCGTTCTCCAAGCTTCCATGGACGTCCCCCTTGCGGTTTTTCACGTTTTTGGCTCATTTTTACCGTTTTTATGCATATTTGACAGCACCCATTGAGGGTTTTACGTTTGGAATTCATTTTCTTGGTTGGGCAGTTCGGTTTGTGGATTTTATTGACTTGGAACAATACCCATTCATGGGGTTTTCGCATTTATATATGATAACACTGTTTTGCATTCCATTTAAGCTTTGAAATCTCAATTTTTGCTCTTAAATTGCGTTTTCAGATTTGAAGGGTTCTTGGTTCTTGGTTCTGATTTTTGTGATTTCAGTTTTGAAGTGTTTAATTACTCATTTCCATGTCTAGCTAAATTCGTGTATTGACTCCTTGATGAAAAATGCAATGAAGCTTTGAGGTTGTGCTTGTTTTGTGAAATCTGCCATGTTTTTGTTCTGAATTCGTGGAATGCATGTGGTGAATCTGTCAATGCTTAATTTACAGAGTAATTGCATGTGTTTTGTTTAAGATACGTTCATGCTTAATGTATGTAGCTTGGCTGTCACGAATTTAAGGATGTGTGCATTGCTTAATTGCATAATGAAGCTAGATTGTAATTTTCGCTTAGTGAATTATTATCTAGTGGATTGACACAAGGCAGGGTTGGTGTTAATTTGGTGGCCTATGATAAGTGAAATTGCGTTTGAATCAGGGATGTCAATACGGTTTTAGTCACTGTAGCATTTAAATTAATCTATTGATTAGCATTCTGAATCTGTCTGCCAACCCCCCTCCCCCCTGTGTTTTATTGTTATGTTCATCTGGAAAATTGGCTTTGAATGAAAATATTGGTCGTTGGGAGACGACTTAGTTCACTTTCATGTACTGCATTTAATATGTTTTAATTTGGTGGGGTACGGCCTCTATCAAATTTGGCGCAGTTGCCGGGGACCAATCGTTTCGTTCAAAGTAAAATTTTCAGTGTGTTTGTGTTCTGTGTTTTGGTGTGTGTGTAGTTCAAGTGTGGTTGAGTTGGTATATGTTCATTGTGATGTTAATGTTGTGTTAAGTTCAGTGTCTGTTTCCATTCCTGTGTGTTTCTGTTTAGTGTAGTGAATAGTGTCGCGGCGCGCATGAATAGTGTCATTTGTAGTAGTGAATAGTGTTTGAATAGTGTCCGAATCTGGCATTTAACTTCTGGATTTTTGTTTTGGTAGCTACGGCGCTTGTTTTAACTTGAAATTTTTTTTCCCCACTTCTAAGACGTTGAACTTGATAGGAAAAATAGCTAGAGCAATTGGTATGGTCTGAGTTAACAGATTCAAAAAAATTTTGGACTGATTTTAAGTGAAACTTCAAAGGACCATAACTTTTGCTCTGGTTATCAGGTTTTTATCTTCTCCCACGCGCATGAACTAACCCCTAAACGAAATCTCTGCCGGCACACTTTAGAGCAAACCACAGCCATTGACGGCCAAAAAAAGGGCCTGGAAAATCAAATTGCCGCTTGCGAAGCCGCCATGCCGAACCAGATCGCCGCCGTCGTGAGCCACCTACGCGAACACAACCAGATCGGTGTTGCGAGCCACCTCCGCTGCGACGAAACCAGAGCCAGCAGATGTCTCGCGAAACCTGGCTGCCACGACGAACCACCACACGTTGACGAAGCCATGCGTTGCAGAACCACTGCGAATCAGATCGACGACGAGGGCACTTTCTGACGCGAAATCCCCATCACTGCGGCGCCGGCCACCACGCAACCACCTGCGACGAAAAAAGCTGCCTGGAGAAGACGCGAAACCAGACGCGAACACATCTACATTACGAGAATCCTCCACCTCCGTTCCAAACAGAACCGCAGGCCACCGTGACAGAAATCGATGTCGATTGCGCCAATGCGACAGCCACCACGGTACCTGCAAAAAACCAGACCAGACAGACCCCCGCGAAGCAACTTATGAGTCATTATTTTCTTCTATTCCACTAGCCTTTGTGCACCCATTAGACAGTTGATTAGTGCTTAATTGTTCATCATTAGAGTGTTTTTCATCTGTTGGGCTTTATTGGGCCACTGTTCCGAATTTGGACTAATTTCACATTATTTGGCCTAATTTTTGTTTTTAATTATTTTTAGGTATTTGGGTGAAGCAATTTTGGAGCTTGGACTTTAATATTTAGTTGAAGAAACTTTCCACATCATTGCCACATCATTTCCATGTCATTTCCACGTCAGCAAAGTCAATGGGTCAACATTTGAGGCCCATAGTGGCATTTTTGTAATTCTGCGGCTTATAATGGCAGTTTTGTAATTCTGAGTGGCATGGGTGATATGACCACGAATTAGGTCTGCATGAGAAGAAGGCAGCCGCTCATTCATCTTCAACCTCTCTTCAAAACCTCCATTTTCGTTCTCCAAGCTTCCATGGACGTCCCCCTTGCGGTTTTTCACGTTTTTGGCTCATTTTTACCGTTTTTATGCATATTTGACAGCACCCATTGAGGGTTTTACGTTTGGAATTCGTTTTCTTGGTTGGGCAGTTCGGTTTGTGGATTTTATTGACTTGGAACAATACCCATTCATGGGGTTTTCGCATTTATATATGATAACACTGTTTTGCATTCCATTTAAGCTTTGAAATCTCAATTTTTGCTCTTAAATTGCGTTTTCAGATTTGAAGGGTTCTTGGTTCTTGGTTCTTGGTTCTGATTTTTGTGATTTCAGTTTTGAAGTGTTTAATTACTCATTTCCATGTCTAGCTAAATTCGTGTATTGACTCCTTGATGAAAAATGCAATGAAGCTTTGAGGTTGTGTTTGTTTTGTGAAATCTGCCATGTTTTTGTTCTGAATTCGTGGAATGCATGTGGTGAATCTGTCAATGCTTAATTTACAGAGTAATTGCATGTGTTTTGTTTAAGATACGTTCATGCTTAATGTATGTAGCTTGGCTGTCACGAATTTAAGGATGTGTGCATTGCTTAATTGCATAATGAAGCTAGATTGTAATTTTCGCTTAGTGAATTATTATCTAGTGGATTGAGACAAGGCAGGGTTGGTGTTAATTTGGTGGCCTATGATAAGTGAAATTGCGTTTGAATCAGGGATGTCAATACGGTTTTAGTCACTGTAGCATTTAAATTAATCTATTGATTAGCATTCTGAATCTGTCTGCCAACCCCCCTCCCACTTGTGTTTTATTGTTGTGTTCATCTGGAAAATTGGCTTTGAATGAAAATATTGGTCGTTGGGAGACGACTTGGTTCACTTTCATGTACTGCATTTAATATGTTTTAATTTGGTGGGGTACGACCTCTATCAAATTTGGCGCCGTTGCCGGGGACCAATCGTTTCGTTCAAAGTAAAATTTTCAGTGTGTTTGTGTTCTGTGTTTTGGTGTGTGTGTAGTTCAAGTGTGGTTGAGTTGGTATATGTTCATTGTGATGTTAATGTTGTGTTAAGTTCAGTGTCTGTTTCCATTCCTGTGTGTTTCTGTTTAGTGTAGTGAATAGTGTCGCGGCGCGCATGAATAGTGTCATTTGTAGTAGTGAATAGTGTTTGAATAGTGTCGGAATCTGGCATTTAACTTCTGGATTTTTGTTTTGGTAGCTACGGAGCTTCTTTTAACTTGAAATTTTTTTCCCCACTTCTAAGACGTTGAACTTGATAGGAAAAATAGCTAGAGCAATTGGTATGGTCTGAGTTAAGAGATTCAAAAAAAATTTGGACTGATTTTAAGTGAAACTTCAAAGGACCATAACTTTTGCTCTGGTTATCAGGTTTTTATCTTCTCCCACGCGCATGAACTAACCCCTAAACGGAATATCTGCCGGCACACTTTAGAGCAAACCACAGCCATTGACGGCCAAAAAAAGGGCCTGGAAAATCAAATTGCCGCTTGCGAAGCCGCCGTCCCGAACCAGATCGCCGTCGTCGCGAGCCACCTACGCGAACACAACCAGATCGGTGTTGCGAGCCACCTCCGCTGCGACAAAACCAGAGCCAAGAGATATCTCGCGAAACCAGGCTGCCACGACAAGCCACCACACGTTGACGAAGCCACGTGTTGCAGAACCACTGCGAATCAGATCGACGACGAGGGCACTTTCTGACGCGAAATCCCCATCACTGCGGCGCCGGCCACCACGCAGCCACCTGCGACGAAAAAAGCTGCCTGGAGAAGACGCGAAACCAGACGCGAACACACCTACATTGCGAGAATCCTCCACCTCCGTTCCAAACAGAACCGCAGGCCACCGTGACAGAAATCGATGTCGATTGCGCCAATGCGACAGCCACCACGGTACCTGCAAGAAACTAGACCAGACAGACCCCCGCGAAGCAACTGATGAGTCATTATTTTCTTCTATTCCACTAGCCTTTGTGCACCCATTAGACAGTTGATTAGTGCTTAATTGTTCATCATTAGAGTGTTTTTCATCTGTTGGGCTTTATTGGGCCACTATTCCGAATTTGGACTAATTTCACATTATTTGGGCTAATTTTTGTTTTTAATTATTTTTAGGTATTTGGGTGAAGCAATTTTGGAGCTTGGACATTAATATTTAGTTGAAGAAACTTTCCACATCATTGCCACATCATTTCCATGTCATTTCCACGTCAGCAAAGTCAATGGGTCAACATTTGAGGCCCATAGTGGCATTTTTGTAATTCTGCGGTTTATAATGGCTGTTTTGTAATTCTGAGTGGCATGGGTGATATGACCACGAATTAGGTCTGCATGAGAAGAAGGCAGCCGCTCATTCATCTTCAACCTCTCTTCAAAACCTCCATTTTTGTTCTCCAAGCTTCCATGGACGTCCCCCTTGCGGTTTTTCACGTTTTTGGCTCATTTTTACCGTTTTTATACATATTTGACAGCACCCATTGAGGGTTTTACGTTTGGAATTCGTTTTCTTGGTTGGGCAGTTCGGGTTGTGGATTTTATTGACTTGGAACAATACCCATTCATGGGGTTTTCGCATTTATATATGATAACACTGTTTTGCATTCCATTTAAGCTTTGAAATCTCAATTTTTGCTCTTAAATTGCGTTTTCAGATTTGAAGGGTTCTTGGTTTTTGGTTCTTGGTTCTGATTTTTGTGATTTCAGTTTTGAAGTGTTTAATTACTCATTTCAATGTCTAGCTAAATTCGTGTATTGACTCCTTGATGAAAAATGCAATGAAGCTTTGAGGTTGTGCTTGTTTTGTGAAATCTGCCATGTTTTTGTTCTGAATTCGTGGAATGCATGTGGTGAATCTGTCAATGCTTAATTTACAGAGTAATTGCATGTGTTTTGTTTAAGATACGTTCATGCTTAACGTATGTAGCTTGGCTGTCACGAATTTAAGGATGTGTGCATTGCTTAATTGCATAATGAAGCTAGATTGTAATTTTCGCTTAGTGAATTATTATCTAGTGGATTGAGACAAGGCAGGGTTGGTGTTAATTTGGTGGCCTATGATAAGTGAAATTGCGTTTGAATCAGGGATGTCAATACGGTTTTAGTCACTGTAGCATTTAAATTAATCTATTGATTAGCATTCTGAATCTGTCTGCCAACCCCCCTCCCCCCTGTGTTTTATTGTTATGTTCATCTGGAAAATTGGGTTTGAATGAAAATATTGGTCGTTGGGAGACGACTTAGTTCACTTTCATGTACTGCATTTAATATGTTTTAATTTGGTGGGGTACGGCCTCTATCAAATTTGGCGCCGTTGCCGGGGACCAATCGTTTCGTTCAAAGTATAATTTTCAGTGTGTTTGTGTTCTGTGTTTTGGTGTGTGTGTAGTTCAAGTGTGGTTGAGTTGGTATATGTTCATTGTGATGTTAATGTTGTGTTAAGTTCAGTGTCTGTTTCCATTCCTGTGTGTTTCTGTTTAGTGTAGTGAATAGTCTCGCGGCGCGCATGAATAGTGTCATTTGTAGTAGTGAATAGTGTTTGAATAGTGTCCGAATCTGGCATTTAACTTCTGGATTTTTGTTTTGGTAGCTACGGAGCTTGTTTTAACTTGAAATTTTTTTCCCCACTTCTAAGACGTTGAACTTGATAGGAAAAATAGCTAGAGCAATTGGTATGGTCTGAGTTAAGAGATTCAAAAAAATTTTGGACTGATTTTAAGTGAAACTTCAAAGGACCATAACTTTTGCTCTGGTTATCAGGTTTTTATCTTCTCCCACGCGCATGAACTAACCCCTAAACGGAATCTCTGCCGGCACACTTTAGAGCAAACCACAGCCATTGACGGCCGAAAAAAGGGCCTGGAAAATCAAATTGCCGCTTGCGAAGCCGCCGTCCCGAACCAGATCGCCGCCGTCGCGAGCCACCTACGCGAACACAACCAGATCGGTGTTGCGAGCCACCTCCGCTGCGACGAAACCAGAGCCAGCAGATGTCTCGCGAAACCAGGCTGCCACGACGAACCACCACGCGTTGACGAAGCCACGCGTTGCAGAACCACTGCGAATCAGATCGACGACGAGGGCACTTTCTGACGCGAAATCCCCATCACTGCGGCGCCGGCCACCACGCAGCCACCTGCGACGAAAAAAGCTGCCTGGAGAAGACGCGAAACCAGACGCGAACACACCTACATTGCGAGAATCCTCCACCTCCATTCCAAACAGAACCGCAGGCCACCATGACAGAAATCGATGTCGATTGCGCCAATGCGACAGCCACCACGGTACCTGCAAAAAACCAGACCAGACAGACCCCCGCGAAGCAACTGATGAGTCATTATTTTCTTCTATTCCACTAGCCTTTGTGCACCCATTAGACAGTTGATTAGTGCTTAATTATTCATCATTAGAGTGTTTTTCATCTGTTGGGCTTTATTGGGCCATTGTTCCAAATTTGGACTAATTTCACGTTATTTGGCCTAATTTTTGTTTTTAATTATTTTTAGGTATTTGGGTGAAGCAATTTTGGAGCTTGGACACTAATATTTAGTTGAAGAAACTTTCCACATCATTGCCACATCATTTCCATGTCATTTCCACGTCAACAAAGTCAATGGGTCAACATTTGAGGCCCATAGTGGCATTTTCGTAGTTCTGCGGCTTATAATGGGAGTTTTGTAATTCTGAGTGGCATGGGTGATATGACCACGAATTAGGTCTGCATGAGAAGAAAGCAGCCGCTCATTCATCTTCAACCTCTCTTCAAAACCTCCATTTTCGTTCTCCAAGCTTCCATGGACGTCCCCCTTGCGGTTTTTCACGTTTTTGGCTCATTTTTACCGTTTTTATGCATATTTGACAGCACCCATTGAGGGTTTTACGTTTGGAATTCGTTTTCTTGGTTGGGCAGTTCGGTTTGTGGATTTTATTGACTTGGAACAATACCCATTCATGGGGTTTTCGCATTTATATATGATAACACTGTTTTGCATTCCATTTAAGCTTTGAAATCTCAATTTTTGCTCTTAAATTGCGTTTTCAGATTTGAAGGGTTCTTGTTTCTTGGTTCTTGGTTCTGATTTTTGTGATTTCAGTTTTGAAGTGTTTAATTACTCATTTCCATGTCTAACTAAATTCGTGTATTGACTCCTTGATGAAAAATGCAATGAAGCTTTGAGGTTGTGCTTGTTTTGTGAAATCTGCCATGTTTTTGTTCTGAATTCGTGGAATGCATGTGGTGAATCTGTCAATGCTTAATTTACAGAGTAATTGCATGTGTTTTGTTTAAGATACGTTCATGCTTAATGTATGTAGCTTGGCTGTCACGAATTTAAGGATGTGTGCATTGCTTAATTGCATAATGAAGCTAGATTGTAATTTTCGCTTAGTGAATTATTATCTAGTGGATTGAGACAAGGCAGGGTTGGTGTTCATTTGGTGGCCTATGATAAGTGAAATTGGGTTTGAATCAGGGATGTCAATACGGTTTTAGTCACTGTAGCATTTAAATTAATCTATTGATTAGCATTCGAAATCTGTCTGCCAACCCCCCTCCCCCCTGTGTTTTGTTGTTGTGTTCATCTGGAAAATTGGCTTTGAATGAAAATATTGGTCGTTGGGAGACGACTTGGTTCACTTTCATGTACTGCATTTAAAATGTTTTAATTTGGTGGGGTACGGCCTCTATCAAATTTGGCGCCGTTGCCGGGGACCAATCGTTTCGTTCAAAGTAAAATTTTCAGTGTGTTTGTGTTCTGTGTTTTGGTGTGTGTGTGTAGTTCAAGTGTGGTTGAGTTGGTATATGTTCATTGTGATGTTAATGTTGTGTTAAGTTCAGTGTCTGTTTCCATTCCTGTGTGTTTCAGTTTAGTGTAGTGAATAGTGTCGCGGCGCGCATGAATAGTGTCCTTTGTAGTAGTGAATAGTGTTTGAATAGTGTCCGAATCTGGCATTTAACTTCTGGATTTTTGTTTTGGTAGCTACGGAGCTTGTTTTAACTTGAAATTTTTTTTCCCCACTTCTAAGACGTTG
Source organism: Vigna unguiculata (assembly GCF_037176805.1). Taxonomy (NCBI): domain Eukaryota; kingdom Viridiplantae; phylum Streptophyta; class Magnoliopsida; order Fabales; family Fabaceae; genus Vigna; species Vigna unguiculata. The sequence continues at coordinate 35,513,892 of NC_140792.1, read as the reverse complement.
AACTTGATAGGAAAAATAGCTAGAGCAATTGGTATGGTCTGAGTTAAGAGATTCAAAAAAATTTTGGACTGATTTTAAGTGAAACTTCAAAGGACCATAACTTTTGCTCTGGTTATCAGGTTTTTATCTTCTCCCACGCGCATGAACTAACCCCTAAACGGAATCTCTGCCGGCACACTTTAGAGCAAACCACAGCCATTGATGGCCAAAAAAAGGGCCTAGAAAATCAAATTGCCGCTTGCGAAGCCGCCGTCCCGAACCAGATCGCCGCCGTCGCGAGCCACCTACGCGAACACAACCAGATCGGTGTTGCGAGCCACCTCCGCTGCGACGAAACCAGAGCCAGCAGATGTCTCGCGAAACCAGGCTGCCACGACGAACCACCACACGTTGACGAAGCCACGCGTTGCAGAACCACTGCGAATCAGATCGACGACGAGGGCACTTTCTGACGCGAAATCCCCATCATTGCGGCGCCGGCCACCACGCAGCCACCTGCGACGAAAAAAGATGCCTGGAGAAGACGCGAAACCAGACGCGAACACACCTACATTGCGAGAATCCTCCACCTCCGTTCCAAACAGAACCGCAGGCCACCGTGACAGAAATCGATGTCGATTGCGCCAATGCGACAGCCACCACGGTACCTGCAAAAAACCAGACCAGACAGACCCCCGCGAAGCAACTGATGAGTCATTATTTTCTTCTATTCCACTAGCCTTTGTGCACCCATTAGACAGTTGATTAGTGCTTAATTGTTCATCATTAGAGTGTTTTTCATCTGTTGGGCTTTATTGGGCCACTGTTCCGAATTTGGACTAATTTCACATTATTTGGCCTAATTTTTGTTTTTAATTATTTTTAGGTATTTGGGTGAAGCAATTTTGGAGCTTGGACATTAATATTTAGTTGAAGAAACTTTCCACATCATTGCCACATCATTTCCATGTCATTTCCACGTCAACAAAGTCAATGGGTCAACATTTGAGGCCCATAGTGGCATTTTTGTAATTCTGCGGCTTATAATGGCAGTTTTGTAATTCTGAGTGGCATGGGTGATATGACCACGAATTAGGTCTGCATGAGAAGAAGGCAGCCGCTCATTCATCTTCAACCTCTCTTCAAAACCTCCATTTTCGTTCTCCAAGCTTCCATGGACGTCCCCCTTGCGGTTTTTCACGTTTTTGGCTCATTTTTACCGTTTTTATGCATATTTGACAGCACCCATTGAGGGTTTTACGTTTGGAATTCGTTTTCTTGGTTGGGCAGTTCGGTTTGTGGATTTTATTGACTTGGAACAATACCCATTCATGGGGTTTTCGCATTTATATATGATAACACTGTTTTGCATTCCATTTAAGCTTTGAAATCTCAATTTTTGCTCTTAAATTGCGTTTTCAGATTTGAAGGGTTCTTGGTTCTTGGTTCTTGGTTCTGATTTTTGTGATTTCAGTTTTGAAGTGTTTAATTACTCATTTCCATGTCTAGCTAAATTCGTGTATTGACTCCTTGATGAAAAATGCAATGAAGCTTTGAGGTTGTGCTTGTTTTGTGAAATCTGCCATGTTTTTGTTCTGAATTCGTGGAATGCATGTGGTGAATCTGTCAATGCTTAATTTACAGAGTAATTGCATGTGTTTTGTTTAAGATACGTTCATGCTTAATGTATGTAGCTTGGCTGTCACGAATTTAAGGATGTGTGCATTGCTTAATTGCATAATGAAGCTAGATTGTAATTTTCGCTTAGTGAATTATTATCTAGTGGATTGAGACAAGGCAGGGTTGGTGTTCATTTGGTGGCCTATGATAAGTGAAATTGCGTTTGAATCAGGGATGTCAATACGGTTTTAGTCACTGTAGCATTTAAATTAATCTATTGATTAGCATTCTGAATCTGTCTGCCAACCCCCCTCCCCCCTGTGTTTTATTGTTGTGTTCATCTGGAAAATTGGCTTTGAATGAAAATATTGGTCGTTGGGAGACGACTTGGTTCACTTTCATGTACTGCATTTAATATGTTTTAATTTGGTGGGGTACGGCCTCTATCAAATTTGGCGCCGTTGCCGGGGACCAATCGTTTCGTTCAAAGTAAAATTTTCAGTGTGTTTGTGTTCTGTGTTTTGGTGTGTGTGTGTAGTTCAAGTGTGGTTGAGTTGGTATATGTTCATTGTGATGTTAATGTTGTGTTAAGTTCAGTGTCTGTTTCCATTCCTGTGTGTTTCAGTTTAGTGTAGTGAATAGTGTCGCGGCGCGCATGAATAGTGTCCTTTGTAGTAGTGAATAGTGTTTGAATAGTGTCCGAATCTGGCATTTAACTTCTGGATTTTTGTTTTGGTAGCTACGGAGCTTGTTTTAACTTGAAATTTTTTTTCCCCACTTCTAAGACGTTGAACTTGATAGGAAAAATAGCTAGAGCAATTGGTATGGTCTGAGTTAAGAGATTCAAAAAAATTTTGGACTGATTTTAAGTGAAACTTCAAAGGACCATAACTTTTGCTCTGGTTATCAGGTTTTTATCTTCTCCCACGCGCATGAACTAACCCCTAAACGGAATCTCTGCCGGCACACTTTAGAGCAAACCACAGCCATTGACGGCCAAAAAAAGGGCCTAGAAAATCAAATTGCCGCTTGCGAAGCCGCCGTCCCGAACCAGATCGCCGCCGTCGCGAGCCACCTACGTGAACACAACCAGATCGGTGTTGCGAGCCACCTCCGCTACGACGAAACCAGAGCCAGCAGATGTCTCGCGAAACCAGGCTGCCACGACGAACCACCACACGTTGACGAAGCCACGCGTTGCAGAACCACTGCGAATCAGATCGACGTCGAGGGCACTTTCTGACGCGAAATCCCCATCACTGCGGCGCCGGCCACCACGCAGCCACCTGCGACGAAAAAAGCTGCCTGGAGAAGACGCGAAACTAGACGCGAACACACCTACATTGCGAGAATCCTCCACCTCCGTTCCAAACAGAACCGCAGGCCACCGTGACAGAAATCGATGTCGATTGCGCCAATGCGACAGCCACCACGGTACCTGCAAAAAACCAGACCAGACAGACCCCCGCGAAGCAACTGATGAGTCATTATTTTCTTCTATTCCACTAGCCTTTGTGCACCCATTAGACAGTTGATTAGTGCTTAATTGTTCATCATTAGAGTGTTTTTCATCTGTTGGGCTTTATTGGGCCACTGTTCCGAATTTGGACTAATTTCACATTATTTGGCCTAATTTTTGTTTTTAATTATTTTTAGGTATTTGGGTGAAGCAATTTTGGAGCTTGGACATTAATATTTAGTTGAAGAAACTTTCCACATCATTGCCACATCATTTCCATGTCATTTCCACGTCAGCAAAGTCAATGGATCAACATTTGAGGCCCATAGTGGCATTTTTGTAATTCTGCGGCTTATAATGGCAGTTTTGTAATTCTGAGTGGCATGGGTGATATGACCACGAATTAGGTCTGCATGAGAAGAAGGCAGCCGCTCATTCATCTTCAACCTCTCTTCAAAACCTCCATTTTCGTTCTCCAAGCTTCCATGGACGTCCCCCTTGCGGTTTTTCACGTTTTTGGCTCATTTTTACCGTTTTTATGCATATTTGACAGCACCCATTGAGGGTTTTACGTTTGGAATTCGTTTTCTTGGTTGGGCAGTTCGGTTTGTGGATTTTATTGACTTGGAACAATACCCATTCATGGGGTTTTCGCATTTATATATGATAACACTGTTTTGCATTCCATTTAAGCTTTGAAATCTCAATTTTTGCTCTTAAATTGCGTTTTCAGATTTGAAGGGTTCTTGGTTCTTGGTTCTTGGTTATGATTTTTGTGATTTCAGTTTTGAAGTGTTTAATTACTCATTTCCATGTCTAGCTAAATTCGTGTATTGACTCCTTGATGAAAAATGCAATGAAGCTTTGAGGTTGTGCTTGTTTTGTGAAATCTGCCATGTTTTTGTTCTGAATTCGTGGAATGCATGTGGTGAATCTGTCAATGCTTAATTTACAGAGTAATTGCATGTGTTTTGTTTAAGATACGTTCATGCTTAATGTATGTAACTTGGCTGTCACGAATTTAAGGATGTGTGCATTGCTTAATTGCATAATGAAGCTAGATTGTAATTTTCGCTTAGTGAATTATTATCTAGTGGATTGAGACAAGGCAGGGTTGGTGTTAATTTGGTGGCCTATGATAAGTGAAATTGCGTTTGAATCAGGGATGTCAATACGGTTTTAGTCACTGTAGCATTTAAATTAATCTATTGATTAGCATTCTGAATCTGTCTGCCAACCCCCCTCCCCCCTGTGTTTTATTGTTGTGTTCATCTGGAAAATTGGCTTTGAATGAAAATATTGGTCGTTGGGAAACGACTTGGTTCACTTTCATGTACTGCATTTAATATGTTTTAATTTGGTGGGGTACGGCCTCTATCAAATTTGGCGCCGTTGCCGGGGACAAATCGTTTCGTTCAAAGTAAAATTTTCAGTGTGTTTGTGTTCTGTGTTTTGGTGTGTGTAGTTCAAGTGTGGTTGAGTTGGTATATGTTCATTGTGATGTTAATGTTGTGTTAAGTTCAGTGTCTGTTTCCATTCCTGTGTGTTTCTATTTAGTGTAGTGAATAGTGTCGCGGCGCGCATGAATATTGTCATTTGTAGTAGTGAATAGTGTCCGAATCTGGCATTTAAATTCTGGATTTTTGTTTTGGTAGCTACGGAGCTTGTTTTAACTTGAAATTTTTTTTCCCCACTTCTAAGACGTTGAACTTGATAGGAAAAATAGCTAGAGCAATTGGTATGGTCTGAGTTAAGAGATTCAAAAAAATTTTGGACTGATTTTAAGTGAAACTTCAAAGGACCATAACTTTTGCTCTGGTTATCAGGTTTTTATCTTCTCCCACGCGCATGAACTAACCCCTAAACGGAATCTCTGCCGGCACACTTTAGAGCAAACCACAGCCATTGACGGCCAAAAAAAGGGCCTGGAAAATCAAATTGCCGCTTGCGAAGCCGCCGTCCCGAACCAGATCGCCGCCGTCGCGAGCCACCTACGCGAACACAACCAGATCGGTGTTGCGAGCCACCTCCGCTGCGACGAAACCAGAGCCAGCAGATGTCTCGCGAAACCAGGCTGCCACGACGAACCACCACACATTGACGAAGCCACGCGTTGCAGAACCACTGCGAATCAGATCGACGACGAGGGCACTTTCAGACGCGAAATCCCCATCACTGCGGCGCCGGCCACCACGCAGCCACCTGCGACGAAAAAAGCTGCCTGGAGAAGACGCAAAACCAGACGCGAACACACCTACATTGCGAGAATCCTCCACCTCCGTTCCAAACAGAACCGCAGGCCACCGTGACAGAAATCGATGTCGATTGCGCCAATGCGACAGCCACCACGGTAGCTGCAAAAAAGCAGACCAGACAGACCCCAGCGAAGCAACTGATGAGTCATTATTTTCTTCTATTCCACTAGCCTTTGTGGACCCATTAGACAGTTGATTAGTGCTTAATTGTTCATCATTAGAGTGTTTTTCATCTGTTGGGCTTTATTGGGCCACTGTTCCGAATTTGGACTAATTTCACATTATTTGGCCTAATTTTTGTTTTTAATTATTTTTAGGTATTTGGGTGAAGCAATTTTGGAGCTTGGACATTAATATTTAGTTGAAGAAACTTTCCACATCATTGCCACATCATTTCCATGTCATTTCCACGTCAGCAAAGTCAATGGGTCAACATTTGAGGCCCATAGTGGCATTTTTGTAATTCTGCGGCTTATAATGGCAGTTTTGTAATTCTGAGTGGCATGGGTGATATGACCACGAATTAGGTCTGCATGAGAAGAAGGCAGCCGCTCATTCATCTTCAACCTCTCTTCAAAACCTCCATTTTCGTTCTCCAAGCTTCTATGGACGTCCCCCTTGCGGTTTTTCACGTTTTTGGCTCATTTTTACCGTTTTTATGCATATTTGACAGCACCCATTGAGGGTTTTACGTTTGGAATTATTTTTTCTTGGTTGGGCAGTTCGGTTTGTGGATTTTATTGACTTGGAACAATACCCATTCATGGGGTTTTCGCATTTATATATGATAACACTGTTTTGCATTCCATTTAAGCTTTGAAATCTAAATTTTTGCTCTTAAATTGCGTTTTCAGATTTGAAGGGTTCTTGGTTCTTGGTTCTTGGTTCTGATTTTTGTGATTTCAGTTTTGAAGTGTTTAATTACTCATTTCCATGTCTAGCTAAATTCGTGTATTGACTCCTTGATGAAAAATGCAATGAAGCTTTGAGGTTGTGCTTGTTTTGTGAAATCTGCCATGTTTTTGTTCTGAATTCGTGGAATGCATGTGGTGAATCTGTCAATGCTTAATTTACAGAGTAATTGCATGTGTTTTGTTTAAGATACGTTCATGCTTAATGTATGTAGCTTGGCTGTCACGAATTTAAGGATGTGTGCATTGCTTAATTGCATAATGAAGCTAGATTGTAATTTTCGCTTAGTGAATTATTATCTAGTGGATTGAGACAAGGCAGGGTTGGTGTTCATTTGGTGGCCTATGATAAGTGAAATTGCGTTTGAATCAGGGATGTCAATACGGTTTTAGTCACTGTAGCATTTAAATTAATCTATTGATTAGCATTCTGAATCTGTCTGCCAACCCCCCCTCCCCCCTGTGTTTTATTGTTGTGTTCATCTGGAAAATTGGCTTTGAATGAAAATATTGGTCGTTGGGAGACGACTTGGTTCACTTTCATGTACTGCATTTAATATGTTTTAATTTGGTGGGGTACGGCCTCTATCAAATTTGGCGCCATTGCCGGGGACCAATCGTTTCGTTCAAAGTAAAATTTTCAGTGTGTTTGTGTTCTGTGTTTTGGTGTGTGTGTGTAGTTCAAGTGTGGTTGAGTTGGTATATGTTCATTGTGATGTTAATGTTGTGTTAAGTTCAGTGTCTGTTTCCATTCCTGTGTGTTTCTGTTTAGTGTAGTGAATAGTGTCGCGGCGCGCATGAATAGTGTCCTTTGTAGTAGTGAATAGTGTTTGAATAGTGTCCGAATCTGGCATTTAACTTCTGGATTTTTGTTTTGGTAGCTACGGAGCTTGTTTTAACTTGAAATTTTTTTTCCCCACTTCTAAGACGTTGAACTTGATAGGAAAAATAGCTAGAGCAATTGGTATGGTCTGAGTTAAGAGATTCAAAAAAATTTTGGACTGATTTTAAGTGAAACTTCAAAGGACCATAACTTTTGCTCTGGTTATCAGGTTTTTATCTTCTCCCACGCGCATGAACTAACCCCTAAACGGAATCTCTGCCGGCACACTTTAGAGCAAACCACAGCCATTGACGGCCAAAAAAAGGGCCTGGAAAATCAAATTGCCGCTTGCGAAGCCGCCGTCCCGAACCAGATCACCGCCGTCGCTAGCCACCTACGCGAACATAACCAGATCGGTGTTGCGCGCCACCTCCGCTGCGACGAAACCAGAGCCAGCAGATGTCTCGCGAAACCAGGCTGCCACGACGAACCACCACACGTTGACGAAGCCACGCGTTGCAGAACCACTGCGAATCAGATCGACGACGAGGGCACTTTCTGGCGCGAAATCCCCACCACTGCGGCGCCGGCCACCACGCAACCACCTGCGACGAAAAAAGCTGCCTGGAGAAGACGCGAAACCAGACGCGAACACACCTACATTGCGAGAATCCTCCACCTCCGTTCCAAACAGAACCGCAGGCCACCGTGACAGAAATCGATGTCGATTGCGCCAATGCGACAGCCACCACGGTACCTGCAAAAAACCAGACCAGACAGACCCCCGCGAAGCAACTGATGAGTCATTATTTTCTTCTATTCCACTAGCCTTTGTGCACCCATTAGACAGTTGATTAGTGCTTAATTGTTCATCATTAGAGTGTTTTTCATCTGTTGGGCTTTATTGGGCCACTGTTCCGAATTTGGACTAATTTCACATTATTTGGCCTAATTTTTGTTTTTAATTATTTTTAGGTATTTGGGTGAAGCAATTTTGGAGCTTGGACATTAATATTTAGTTGAAGAAACTTTCCACATCATTGCCACATCATTTCCATGTCATTTCCACGTCAGCAAAGTCAATGGGTCAACATTTGAGGCCCATAGTGGCATTTTTGTAATTCTGCGGCTTATAATGGCAGTTTTGTAATTCTGAGTGGCATGGGTGATATGACCACGAATTAGGTCTGCATGAGAAGAAAGCAGCCGCTCATTCATCTTCAACCTCTCTTCAAAACCTCCATTTTCGTTCTCCAAGCTTCCATGGACGTCCCCCTTGCGGTTTTTCACGTTTTTGGCTCATTTTTACCGTTTTTATGCATATTTGACAGCACCCATTGAGGGTTTTACGTTTGGAATTCGTTTTCTTGGTTGGGCAGTTCGGTTTGTGGATTTTATTGACTTGGAACAATACCCATTCATGGGGTTTTCGCATTTATATATGATAACACTGTTTTGCATTCCATTTAAGCTTTGAAATCTCACTTTTTGCTCTTAAATTGCGTTTTCAGATTTGAAGGGTTCTTGGTTCTTGGTTCTTGGTTCTGATTTTTGTGATTTCAGTTTTGAAGTGTTTAATTACTCATTTCCATGTCTAGCTAAATTCGTGTATTGACTCCTTGATGAAAAATGCAATGAAGCTTTGAGGTTGTGCTTGTTTTGTGAAATCTGCCATGTTTTTGTTCTGAATTCGTGGAATGCATGTGGTGAATCTGTCAATGCTTAATTTACAGAGTAATTGCATGTGTTTTGTTTAAGATACGTTCATGCTTAATGTATGTAGCTTGGCTGTCACGAATTTAAGGATGTGTGCATTGCTTAATTGCATAATGAAGCTAGATTGTAATTTTCGCTTAATGAATTATTATCTAGTGGATTGAGACAAGGCAGGGTTGGTGTTCATTTGGTGGCCTATGATAAGTGAAATTGCGTTTGAATCAGGGATGTCAATACGGTTTTAGTCACTGTAGCATTTAAATTAATCTATTGATTAACATTATGAATCTGTCTGCCAACCCCCCTCCCCCCTGTGTTTTATTGTTGTGTTCATCTGGAAAATTGGCTTTGAATGAAAATATTGGTCGTTGGGAGACGACTTGGTTCACTTTCATGTACTGCATTTAATATGTTTTAATTTGGTGGGGTACGGCCTCTATCAAATTTGGCGCCGTTGCCGGGGACCAATCGTTTAGTTCAAAGTAAAATTTTCAGTGTGTTTGTGTTCTGTGTTTTGGTGTGTGTGTAGTTCAAGTGTGGTTGAGTTGGCATATGTTCATTGTGATGTTAATGTTGTGTTAAGTTCAGTGTCTGTTTCCATTCCTGTGTGTTTCAGTTTAGTGTAGTGAATAGTGTCGCGGCGCGCATGAATAGTGTCCTTTGTAGTAGTGAATAGTGTTTGAATAGTGTCCGAATCTGGCATTTAACTTCTGGATTTTTGTTTTGGTAGCTACGGAGCTTGTTTTAACTTGAAATTTTTTTTTCCCCACTTCTAAGACGTTGAACTTGATAGGAAAAATAGCTAGAGCAATTGGTATGGTCTGAGTTAAGAGATTCAAAAAAATTTTGGACTGATTTTAAGTGAAACTTCAAAGGACCATAACTTTTGCTCTGGTTATCAGGTTTTTATCTTCTCCCACGCGTATGAACTAACCCCTAAACGGAATCTCTGCCGGCACACTTTAGAGCAAACCACAGCCATTGACGGCCAAAAAAAGGGCCTGGAAAATCAAATTGTCGCTTGCGAAGCCGCCGTCCCGAACCAGATCGCCGCCGTCGCGAGCCACCTACGCGAACACAACCAGATCGGTGTTGCGAGCCACCTCCGCTGCGACGAAACCAGAGCCAGCAGATGTCTCGCGAAACCAGGCTGCCACGACGAACCACCACACATTGACGAAGCCACGCGTTGCAGAACCACTGCGAATCAGATCGACGACGAGGGCACTTTCAGACGCGAAATCCCCATCACTGCGGCGCCGGCCACCACGCAGCCACCTGCGACGAAAAAAGCTGCCTGGAGAAGACGCAAAACCAGACGCGAACACACCTACATTGCGAGAATCCTCCACCTCCGTTCCAAACAGAACCGCAGGCCACCGTGACAGAAATCGATGTCGATTGCGCCAATGCGACAGCCACCACGGTAGCTGCAAAAAAGCAGACCAGACAGACCCCAGCGAAGCAACTGATGAGTCATTATTTTCTTCTATTCCACTAGCCTTTGTGGACCCATTAGACAGTTGATTAGTGCTTAATTGTTCATCATTAGAGTGTTTTTCATCTGTTGGGCTTTATTGGGCCACTGTTCCGAATTTGGACTAATTTCACATTATTTGGCCTAATTTTTGTTTTTAATTATTTTTAGGTATTTGGGTGAAGCAATTTTGGAGCTTGGACATTAATATTTAGTTGAAGAAACTTTCCACATCATTGCCACATCATTTCCATGTCATTTCCATGTCAGCAAAGTCAATGGGTCAACATTTGAGGCCCATAGTGGCATTTTTGTAATTCTGCGGCTTATAATGGCAGTTTTGTAATTCTGAGTGGCATGGGTGATATGACCACGAATTAGGTCTGCATGAGAAGAAGGCAGCCGCTCATTCATCTTCAACCTCTCTTCAAAACCTCCATTTTCGTTCTCCAAGCTTCTATGGACGTCCCCCTTGCGGTTTTTCACGTTTTTGGCTCATTTTTACCGTTTTTATGCATATTTGACAGCACCCATTGAGGGTTTTACGTTTGGAATTATTTTTTCTTGGTTGGGCAGTTCGGTTTGTGGATTTTATTGACTTGGAACAATACCCATTCATGGGGTTTTCGCATTTATATATGATAACACTGTTTTGCATTCCATTTAAGCTTTGAAATCTAAATTTTTGCTCTTAAATTGCGTTTTCAGATTTGAAGGGTTCTTGGTTCTTGGTTCTTGGTTCTGATTTTTGTGATTTCAGTTTTGAAGTGTTTAATTACTCATTTCCATGTCTAGCTAAATTTGTGTATTGACTCCTTGATGAAAAATGCAATGAAGCTTTGAGGTTGTGCTTGTTTTGTGAAATCTGCCATGTTTTTGTTCTGAATTCGTGGAATGCATGTGGTGAATCTGTCAATGCTTAATTTACAGAGTAATTGCATGTGTTTTGTTTAAGATACGTTCATGCTTAATGTATGTAGCTTGGCTGTCACGAATTTAAGGATGTGTGCATTGCTTAATTGCATAATGAAGCTAGATTGTAATTTTCGCTTAGTGAATTATTATCTAGTGGATTGAGACAAGGCAGGGTTGGTGTTCATTTGGTGGCCTATGATAAGTGAAATTGCGTTTGAATCAGGGATGTCAATACGGTTTTAGTCACTGTAGCATTTAAATTAATCTATTGATTAGCATTCTGAATCTGTGTGCCAACCCCCCTCCCCCCTGTGTTTTATTGTTGTGTTCATCTGGAAAATTGGCTTTGAATGAAAATATTGGTCGTTGGGAGACGACTTGGTTCACTTTCATGTACTGCATTTAATATGTTTTAATTTGGTGGGGTACGGCCTCTATCAAATTTGGCGCCGTTGCCGGGGACCAATCGTTTCGTTCAAAGTAAAATTTTCAGTGTGTTTGTGTTCTGTGTTTTGGTGTGTGTGTGTAGTTCAAGTGTGGTTGAGTTGGTATATGTTCATTGTGATGTTAATGTTGTGTTAAGTTCAGTGTCTGTTTCCATTCCTGTGTGTTTCTGTTTAGTGTAGTGAATAGTGTCGCGGCGCGCATGAATAGTGTCCTTTGTAGTAGTGAATAGTGTTTGAATAGTGTCCGAATATGGCATTTAACTTCTGGATTTTTGTTTTGGTAGCTACGGAGCTTGTTTTAACTTGAAATTTTTTTTCCCCACTTCTAAGACGTTGAACTTGATAGGAAAAATAGCTAGAGCAATTGGTATGGTCTGAGTTAACAGATTCAAAAAAATTTTGGACTGATTTTAAGTGAAACTTCAAAGGACCATAACTTTTGCTCTGGTTATCAGGTTTTTATCTTCTCCCACGCGCATGAACTAACCCCTAAACGGAATCTCTGCCGGCACACTTTAGAGCAAACCACAGCCATTGACGGCCAAAAAAAGGGCCTGGAAAATCAAATTGCCGCTTGCGAAGCCGCCGTCCCGAACCAGATCACCGCCGTCGCTAGCCACCTACGCGAACATAACCAGATCGGTGTTGCGAGCCACCTCCGCTGCGACGAAACCAGAGCCAGCAGATGTCTCGCGAAACCAGGCTGCCACGACGAACCACCACACGTTGACGAAGCCACGCGTTGCAGAACCACTGCGAATCAGATCGACGACGAGGGCACTTTCTGGCGCGAAATCCCCACCACTGCGGCGCCGGCCACCACGCAGCCACCTGCGACGAAAAAAGCTGCCTGGAGAAGACGCGAAACCAGACGCGAACACACCTACATTGCGAGAATCCTCCACCTCCGTTCCAAACAGAACCGCAGGCCACCGTTACAGAAATCGATGTCGATTGCGCCAATGCGACAGCCACCACGGTACCTGCAAAAAACCAGACCAGACAGACCCCCGCGAAGCAACTGATGAGTCATTATTTTCTTCTATTCCACTAGCCTTTGTGCACCCATTAGACAGTTGATTAGTGCTTAATTGTTCATCATTAGAGTGTTTTTCATCTGTTGGGCTTTATTGGGCCACTGTTCCGAATTTGGACTAATTTCACATTATTTGGCCTAATTTTTGTTTTTAATTATTTTTAGGTATTTGGGTGAAGCAATTTTGGAGCTTGGACATTAATATTTAGTTGAAGAAACTTTCCACATCATTGCCACATCATTTCCATGTCATTTCCACGTCAGCAAAGTCAATGGGTCAACATTTGAGGCCCATAGTGGCATTTTTGTAATTCTGCGGCTTATAATGGCAGTTTTGTAATTCTGAGTGGCATGGGTGATATGACCACGAATTAGGTCTGCATGAGAAGAAAGCAGCCGCTCATTCATCTTCAACCTCTCTTCAAAACCTCCATTTTCGTTCTCCAAGCTTCCATGGACGTCCCCCTTGCGGTTTTTCACGTTTTTGGCTCATTTTTACCGTTTTTATGCATATTTGACAGCACCCATTGAGGGTTTTACGTTTGGAATTCGTTTTCTTGGTTGGGCAGTTCGGTTTGTGGATTTTATTGACTTGGAACAATACCCATTCATGGGGTTTTCGCATTTATATATGATAACACTGTTTTGCATTCCATTTAAGCTTTGAAATCTCACTTTTTGCTCTTAAATTGCGTTTTCAGATTTGAAGGGTTCTTGGTTCTTGGTTCTTGGTTCTGATTTTTGTGATTTCAGTTTTGAAGTGTTTAATTACTCATTTCCATGTCTAGCTAAATTCGTGTATTGACTCCTTGATGAAAAATGCAATGAAGCTTTGAGGTTGTGCTTGTTTTGTGAAATCTGCCATGTTTTTGTTCTGAATTCGTGGAATGCATGTGGTGAATCTGTCAATGCTTAATTTACAGAGTAATTGCATGTGTTTTGTTTAAGATACGTTCATGCTTAATGTATGTAGCTTGGCTGTCACGAATTTAAGGATGTGTGCATTGCTTAATTGCATAATGAAGCTAGATTGTAATTTTCGCTTAATGAATTATTATCTAGTGGATTGAGACAAGGCAGGGTTGGTGTTCATTTGGTGGCCTATGATAAGTGAAATTGCGTTTGAATCAGGGATGTCAATACGGTTTTAGTCACTGTAGCATTTAAATTAATCTATTGATTAACATTATGAATCTGTCTGCCAACCCCCCTCCCCCCTGTGTTTTATTGTTGTGTTCATCTGGAAAATTGGCTTTGAATGAAAATATTGGTCGTTGGGAGACGACTTGGTTCACTTTCATGTACTGCATTTAATATGTTTTAATTTGGTGGGGTACGGCCTCTATCAAATTTGGCGCCGTTGCCGGGGACCAATCGTTTAGTTCAAAGTAAAATTTTCAGTGTGTTTGTGTTCTGTGTTTTGGTGTGTGTGTAGTTCAAGTGTGGTTGAGTTGGCATATGTTCATTGTGATGTTAATGTTGTGTTAAGTTCAGTGTCTGTTTCCATTCCTGTGTGTTTCAGTTTAGTGTAGTGAATAGTGTCGCGGCGCGCATGAATAGTGTCCTTTGTAGTAGTGAATAGTGTTTGAATAGTGTCCGAATCTGGCATTTAACTTCTGGATTTTTGTTTTGGTAGCTACGGAGCTTGTTTTAACTTGAAATTTTTTTTTCCCCACTTCTAAGACGTTGAACTTGATAGGAAAAATAGCTAGAGCAATTGGTATGGTCTGAGTTAAGAGATTCAAAAAAATTTTGGACTGATTTTAAGTGAAACTTCAAAGGACCATAACTTTTGCTCTGGTTATCAGGTTTTTATCTTCTCCCACGCGTATGAACTAACCCCTAAACGGAATCTCTGCCGGCACACTTTAGAGCAAACCACAGCCATTGACGGCCAAAAAAAGGGCCTGGAAAATCAAATTGTCGCTTGCGAAGCCGCCGTCCCGAACCAGATCGCCGCCGTCGCGAGCCACCTACGCGAACACAACCAGATCGGTGTTGCGAGCCACCTCCGCTGCGACGAAACCAGAGCCAGCAGATGTCTCGCGAAACCAGGCTGCCACGACGAACCACCACACATTGACGAAGCCACGCGTTGCAGAACCACTGCGAATCAGATCGACGACGAGGGCACTTTCAGACGCGAAATCCCCATCACTGCGGCGCCGGCCACCACGCAGCCACCTGCGACGAAAAAAGCTGCCTGGAGAAGACGCAAAACCAGACGCGAACACACCTACATTGCGAGAATCCTCCACCTCCGTTCCAAACAGAACCGCAGGCCACCGTGACAGAAATCGATGTCGATTGCGCCAATGCGACAGCCACCACGGTAGCTGCAAAAAAGCAGACCAGACAGACCCCAGCGAAGCAACTGATGAGTCATTATTTTCTTCTATTCCACTAGCCTTTGTGGACCCATTAGACAGTTGATTAGTGCTTAATTGTTCATCATTAGAGTGTTTTTCATCTGTTGGGCTTTATTGGGCCACTGTTCCGAATTTGGACTAATTTCACATTATTTGGCCTAATTTTTGTTTTTAATTATTTTTAGGTATTTGGGTGAAGCAATTTTGGAGCTTGGACATTAATATTTAGTTGAAGAAACTTTCCACATCATTGCCACATCATTTCCATGTCATTTCCACGTCAGCAAAGTCAATGGGTCAACATTTGAGGCCCATAGTGGCATTTTTGTAATTCTGCGGCTTATAATGGCAGTTTTGTAATTCTGAGTGGCATGGGTGATATGACCACGAATTAGGTCTGCATGAGAAGAAGGCAGCCGCTCATTCATCTTCAACCTCTCTTCAAAACCTCCATTTTCGTTCTCCAAGCTTCTATGGACGTCCCCCTTGCGGTTTTTCACGTTTTTGGCTCATTTTTACCGTTTTTATGCATATTTGACAGCACCCATTGAGGGTTTTACGTTTGGAATTATTTTTTCTTGGTTGGGCAGTTCGGTTTGTGGATTTTATTGACTTGGAACAATACCCATTCATGGGGTTTTCGCATTTATATATGATAACACTGTTTTGCATTCCATTTAAGCTTTGAAATCTAAATTTTTGCTCTTAAATTGCGTTTTCAGATTTGAAGGGTTCTTGGTTCTTGGTTCTTGGTTCTGATTTTTGTGATTTCAGTTTTGAAGTGTTTAATTACTCATTTCCATGTCTAGCTAAATTCGTGTATTGACTCCTTGATGAAAAATGCAATGAAGCTTTGAGGTTGTGCTTGTTTTGTGAAATCTGCCATGTTTTTGTTCTGAATTCGTGGAATGCATGTGGTGAATCTGTCAATGCTTAATTTACAGAGTAATTGCATGTGTTTTGTTTAAGATACGTTCATGCTTAATGTATGTAGCTTGGCTGTCACGAATTTAAGGATGTGTGCATTGCTTAATTGCATAATGAAGCTAGATTGTAATTTTCGCTTAGTGAATTATTATCTAGTGGATTGAGACAAGGCAGGGTTGGTGTTCATTTGGTGGCCTATGATAAGTGAAATTGCGTTTGAATCAGGGATGTCAATACGGTTTTAGTCACTGTAGCATTTAAATTAATCTATTGATTAGCATTCTGAATCTGTCTGCCAACCCCCCTCCCCCCTGTGTTTTATTGTTGTGTTCATCTGGAAAATTGGCTTTGAATGAAAATATTGGTCGTTGGGAGACGACTTGGTTCACTTTCATGTACTGCATTTAATATGTTTTAATTTGGTGGGGTACGGCCTCTATCAAATTTGGCGCCATTGCCGGGGACCAATCGTTTCGTTCAAAGTAAAATTTTCAGTGTGTTTGTGTTCTGTGTTTTGGTGTGTGTGTGTAGTTCAAGTGTGGTTGAGTTGGTATATGTTCATTGTGATGTTAATGTTGTGTTAAGTTCAGTGTCTGTTTCCATTCCTGTGTGTTTCTGTTTAGTGTAGTGAATAGTGTCGCGGCGCGCATGAATAGTGTCCTTTGTAGTAGTGAATAGTGTTTGAATAGTGTCCGAATCTGGCATTTAACTTCTGGATTTTTGTTTTGGTAGCTACGGAGCTTGTTTTAACTTGAAATTTTTTTTCCCCACTTCTAAGACGTTGAACTTGATAGGAAAAATAGCTAGAGCAATTGGTATGGTCTGAGTTAAGAGATTCAAAAAAATTTTGGACTGATTTTAAGTGAAACTTCAAAGGACCATAACTTTTGCTCTGGTTATCAGGTTTTTATCTTCTCCCACGCGCATGAACTAACCCCTAAACGGAATCTCTGCCGGCACACTTTAGAGCAAACCACAGCCATTGACGGCCAAAAAAAGGGCCTGGAAAATCAAATTGCCGCTTGCGAAGCCGCCGTCCCGAACCAGATCACCGCCGTCGCTAGCCACCTACGCGAACATAACCAGATCGGTGTTGCGCGCCACCTCCGCTGCGACGAAACCAGAGCCAGCAGATGTCTCGCGAAACCAGGCTGCCACGACGAACCACCACACGTTGACGAAGCCACGCGTTGCAGAACCACTGCGAATCAGATCGACGACGAGGGCACTTTCTGGCGCGAAATCCCCACCACTGCGGCGCCGGCCACCACGCAACCACCTGCGACGAAAAAAGCTGCCTGGAGAAGACGCGAAACCAGACGCGAACACACCTACATTGCGAGAATCCTCCACCTCCGTTCCAAACAGAACCGCAGGCCACCGTGACAGAAATCGATGTCGATTGCGCCAATGCGACAGCCACCACGGTACCTGCAAAAAACCAGACCAGACAGACCCCCGCGAAGCAACTGATGAGTCATTATTTTCTTCTATTCCACTAGCCTTTGTGCACCCATTAGACAGTTGATTAGTGCTTAATTGTTCATCATTAGAGTGTTTTTCATCTGTTGGGCTTTATTGGGCCACTGTTCCGAATTTGGACTAATTTCACATTATTTGGCCTAATTTTTGTTTTTAATTATTTTTAGGTATTTGGGTGAAGCAATTTTGGAGCTTGGACATTAATATTTAGTTGAAGAAACTTTCCACATCATTGCCACATCATTTCCATGTCATTTCCACGTCAGCAAAGTCAATGGGTCAACATTTGAGGCCCATAGTGGCATTTTTGTAATTCTGCGGCTTATAATGGCAGTTTTGTAATTCTGAGTGGCATGGGTGATATGACCACGAATTAGGTCTGCATGAGAAGAAAGCAGCCGCTCATTCATCTTCAACCTCTCTTCAAAACCTCCATTTTCGTTCTCCAAGCTTCCATGGACGTCCCCCTTGCGGTTTTTCACGTTTTTGGCTCATTTTTACCGTTTTTATGCATATTTGACAGCACCCATTGAGGGTTTTACGTTTGGAATTCGTTTTCTTGGTTGGGCAGTTCGGTTTGTGGATTTTATTGACTTGGAACAATACCCATTCATGGGGTTTTCGCATTTATATATGATAACACTGTTTTGCATTCCATTTAAGCTTTGAAATCTCACTTTTTGCTCTTAAATTGCGTTTTCAGATTTGAAGGGTTCTTGGTTCTTGGTTCTTGGTTCTGATTTTTGTGATTTCAGTTTTGAAGTGTTTAATTACTCATTTCCATGTCTAGCTAAATTCGTGTATTGACTCCTTGATGAAAAATGCAATGAAGCTTTGAGGTTGTGCTTGTTTTGTGAAATCTGCCATGTTTTTGTTCTGAATTCGTGGAATGCATGTGGTGAATCTGTCAATGCTTAATTTACAGAGTAATTGCATGTGTTTTGTTTAAGATACGTTCATGCTTAATGTATGTAGCTTGGCTGTCACGAATTTAAGGATGTGTGCATTGCTTAATTGCATAATGAAGCTAGATTGTAATTTTCGCTTAATGAATTATTATCTAGTGGATTGAGACAAGGCAGGGTTGGTGTTCATTTGGTGGCCTATGATAAGTGAAATTGCGTTTGAATCAGGGATGTCAATACGGTTTTAGTCACTGTAGCATTTAAATTAATCTATTGATTAACATTATGAATCTGTCTGCCAACCCCCCTCCCCCCTGTGTTTTATTGTTGTGTTCATCTGGAAAATTGGCTTTGAATGAAAATATTGGTCGTTGGGAGACGACTTGGTTCACTTTCATGTACTGCATTTAATATGTTTTAATTTGGTGGGGTACGGCCTCTATCAAATTTGGCGCCGTTGCCGGGGACCAATCGTTTAGTTCAAAGTAAAATTTTCAGTGTGTTTGTGTTCTGTGTTTTGGTGTGTGTGTAGTTCAAGTGTGGTTGAGTTGGCATATGTTCATTGTGATGTTAATGTTGTGTTAAGTTCAGTGTCTGTTTCCATTCCTGTGTGTTTCAGTTTAGTGTAGTGAATAGTGTCGCGGCGCGCATGAATAGTGTCCTTTGTAGTAGTGAATAGTGTTTGAATAGTGTCCGAATCTGGCATTTAACTTCTGGATTTTTGTTTTGGTAGCTACGGAGCTTGTTTTAACTTGAAATTTTTTTTTCCCCACTTCTAAGACGTTGAACTTGATAGGAAAAATAGCTAGAGCAATTGGTATGGTCTGAGTTAAGAGATTCAAAAAAATTTTGGACTGATTTTAAGTGAAACTTCAAAGGACCATAACTTTTGCTCTGGTTATCAGGTTTTTATCTTCTCCCACGCGTATGAACTAACCCCTAAACGGAATCTCTGCCGGCACACTTTAGAGCAAACCACAGCCATTGACGGCCAAAAAAAGGGCCTGGAAAATCAAATTGTCGCTTGCGAAGCCGCCGTCCCGAACCAGATCGCCGCCGTCGCGAGCCACCTACGCGAACACAACCAGATCGGTGTTGCGAGCCACCTCCGCTGCGACGAAACCAGAGCCAGCAGATGTCTCGCGAAACCAGGCTGCCACGACGAACCACCACACATTGACGAAGCCACGCGTTGCAGAACCACTGCGAATCAGATCGACGACGAGGGCACTTTCAGACGCGAAATCCCCATCACTGCGGCGCCGGCCACCACGCAGCCACCTGCGACGAAAAAAGCTGCCTGGAGAAGACGCAAAACCAGACGCGAACACACCTACATTGCGAGAATCCTCCACCTCCGTTCCAAACAGAACCGCAGGCCACCGTGACAGAAATCGATGTCGATTGCGCCAATGCGACAGCCACCACGGTAGCTGCAAAAAAGCAGACCAGACAGACCCCAGCGAAGCAACTGATGAGTCATTATTTTCTTCTATTCCACTAGCCTTTGTGGACCCATTAGACAGTTGATTAGTGCTTAATTGTTCATCATTAGAGTGTTTTTCATCTGTTGGGCTTTATTGGGCCACTGTTCCGAATTTGGACTAATTTCACATTATTTGGCCTAATTTTTGTTTTTAATTATTTTTAGGTATTTGGGTGAAGCAATTTTGGAGCTTGGACATTAATATTTAGTTGAAGAAACTTTCCACATCATTGCCACATCATTTCCATGTCATTTCCATGTCAGCAAAGTCAATGGGTCAACATTTGAGGCCCATAGTGGCATTTTTGTAATTCTGCGGCTTATAATGGCAGTTTTGTAATTCTGAGTGGCATGGGTGATATGACCACGAATTAGGTCTGCATGAGAAGAAGGCAGCCGCTCATTCATCTTCAACCTCTCTTCAAAACCTCCATTTTCGTTCTCCAAGCTTCTATGGACGTCCCCCTTGCGGTTTTTCACGTTTTTGGCTCATTTTTACCGTTTTTATGCATATTTGACAGCACCCATTGAGGGTTTTACGTTTGGAATTATTTTTTCTTGGTTGGGCAGTTCGGTTTGTGGATTTTATTGACTTGGAACAATACCCATTCATGGGGTTTTCGCATTTATATATGATAACACTGTTTTGCATTCCATTTAAGCTTTGAAATCTAAATTTTTGCTCTTAAATTGCGTTTTCAGATTTGAAGGGTTCTTGGTTCTTGGTTCTTGGTTCTGATTTTTGTGATTTCAGTTTTGAAGTGTTTAATTACTCATTTCCATGTCTAGCTAAATTTGTGTATTGACTCCTTGATGAAAAATGCAATGAAGCTTTGAGGTTGTGCTTGTTTTGTGAAATCTGCCATGTTTTTGTTCTGAATTCGTGGAATGCATGTGGTGAATCTGTCAATGCTTAATTTACAGAGTAATTGCATGTGTTTTGTTTAAGATACGTTCATGCTTAATGTATGTAGCTTGGCTGTCACGAATTTAAGGATGTGTGCATTGCTTAATTGCATAATGAAGCTAGATTGTAATTTTCGCTTAGTGAATTATTATCTAGTGGATTGAGACAAGGCAGGGTTGGTGTTCATTTGGTGGCCTATGATAAGTGAAATTGCGTTTGAATCAGGGATGTCAATACGGTTTTAGTCACTGTAGCATTTAAATTAATCTATTGATTAGCATTCTGAATCTGTGTGCCAACCCCCCTCCCCCCTGTGTTTTATTGTTGTGTTCATCTGGAAAATTGGCTTTGAATGAAAATATTGGTCGTTGGGAGACGACTTGGTTCACTTTCATGTACTGCATTTAATATGTTTTAATTTGGTGGGGTACGGCCTCTATCAAATTTGGCGCCGTTGCCGGGGACCAATCGTTTCGTTCAAAGTAAAATTTTCAGTGTGTTTGTGTTCTGTGTTTTGGTGTGTGTGTGTAGTTCAAGTGTGGTTGAGTTGGTATATGTTCATTGTGATGTTAATGTTGTGTTAAGTTCAGTGTCTGTTTCCATTCCTGTGTGTTTCTGTTTAGTGTAGTGAATAGTGTCGCGGCGCGCATGAATAGTGTCCTTTGTAGTAGTGAATAGTGTTTGAATAGTGTCCGAATATGGCATTTAACTTCTGGATTTTTGTTTTGGTAGCTACGGAGCTTGTTTTAACTTGAAATTTTTTTTCCCCACTTCTAAGACGTTGAACTTGATAGGAAAAATAGCTAGAGCAATTGGTATGGTCTGAGTTAACAGATTCAAAAAAATTTTGGACTGATTTTAAGTGAAACTTCAAAGGACCATAACTTTTGCTCTGGTTATCAGGTTTTTATCTTCTCCCACGCGCATGAACTAACCCCTAAACGGAATCTCTGCCGGCACACTTTAGAGCAAACCACAGCCATTGACGGCCAAAAAAAGGGCCTGGAAAATCAAATTGCCGCTTGCGAAGCCGCCGTCCCGAACCAGATCACCGCCGTCGCTAGCCACCTACGCGAACATAACCAGATCGGTGTTGCGAGCCACCTCCGCTGCGACGAAACCAGAGCCAGCAGATGTCTCGCGAAACCAGGCTGCCACGACGAACCACCACACGTTGACGAAGCCACGCGTTGCAGAACCACTGCGAATCAGATCGACGACGAGGGCACTTTCTGGCGCGAAATCCCCACCACTGCGGCGCCGGCCACCACGCAGCCACCTGCGACGAAAAAAGCTGCCTGGAGAAGACGCGAAACCAGACGCGAACACACCTACATTGCGAGAATCCTCCACCTCCGTTCCAAACAGAACCGCAGGCCACCGTTACAGAAATCGATGTCGATTGCGCCAATGCGACAGCCACCACGGTACCTGCAAAAAACCAGACCAGACAGACCCCCGCGAAGCAACTGATGAGTCATTATTTTCTTCTATTCCACTAGCCTTTGTGCACCCATTAGACAGTTGATTAGTGCTTAATTGTTCATCATTAGAGTGTTTTTCATCTGTTGGGCTTTATTGGGCCACTGTTCCGAATTTGGACTAATTTCACATTATTTGGCCTAATTTTTGTTTTTAATTATTTTTAGGTATTTGGGTGAAGCAATTTTGGAGCTTGGACATTAATATTTAGTTGAAGAAACTTTCCACATCATTGCCACATCATTTCCATGTCATTTCCACGTCAGCAAAGTCAATGGGTCAACATTTGAGGCCCATAGTGGCATTTTTGTAATTCTGCGGCTTATAATGGCAGTTTTGTAATTCTGAGTGGCATGGGTGATATGACCACGAATTAGGTCTGCATGAGAAGAAAGCAGCCGCTCATTCATCTTCAACCTCTCTTCAAAACCTCCATTTTCGTTCTCCAAGCTTCCATGGACGTCCCCCTTGCGGTTTTTCACGTTTTTGGCTCATTTTTACCGTTTTTATGCATATTTGACAGCACCCATTGAGGGTTTTACGTTTGGAATTCGTTTTCTTGGTTGGGCAGTTCGGTTTGTGGATTTTATTGACTTGGAACAATACCCATTCATGGGGTTTTCGCATTTATATATGATAACACTGTTTTGCATTCCATTTAAGCTTTGAAATCTCACTTTTTGCTCTTAAATTGCGTTTTCAGATTTGAAGGGTTCTTGGTTCTTGGTTCTTGGTTCTGATTTTTGTGATTTCAGTTTTGAAGTGTTTAATTACTCATTTCCATGTCTAGCTAAATTCGTGTATTGACTCCTTGATGAAAAATGCAATGAAGCTTTGAGGTTGTGCTTGTTTTGTGAAATCTGCCATGTTTTTGTTCTGAATTCGTGGAATGCATGTGGTGAATCTGTCAATGCTTAATTTACAGAGTAATTGCATGTGTTTTGTTTAAGATACGTTCATGCTTAATGTATGTAGCTTGGCTGTCACGAATTTAAGGATGTGTGCATTGCTTAATTGCATAATGAAGCTAGATTGTAATTTTCGCTTAATGAATTATTATCTAGTGGATTGAGACAAGGCAGGGTTGGTGTTCATTTGGTGGCCTATGATAAGTGAAATTGCGTTTGAATCAGGGATGTCAATACGGTTTTAGTCACTGTAGCATTTAAATTAATCTATTGATTAACATTATGAATCTGTCTGCCAACCCCCCTCCCCCCTGTGTTTTATTGTTGTGTTCATCTGGAAAATTGGCTTTGAATGAAAATATTGGTCGTTGGGAGACGACTTGGTTCACTTTCATGTACTGCATTTAATATGTTTTAATTTGGTGGGGTACGGCCTCTATCAAATTTGGCGCCGTTGCCGGGGACCAATCGTTTAGTTCAAAGTAAAATTTTCAGTGTGTTTGTGTTCTGTGTTTTGGTGTGTGTGTAGTTCAAGTGTGGTTGAGTTGGCATATGTTCATTGTGATGTTAATGTTGTGTTAAGTTCAGTGTCTGTTTCCATTCCTGTGTGTTTCAGTTTAGTGTAGTGAATAGTGTCGCGGCGCGCATGAATAGTGTCCTTTGTAGTAGTGAATAGTGTTTGAATAGTGTCCGAATCTGGCATTTAACTTCTGGATTTTTGTTTTGGTAGCTACGGAGCTTGTTTTAACTTGAAATTTTTTTTTCCCCACTTCTAAGACGTTGAACTTGATAGGAAAAATAGCTAGAGCAATTGGTATGGTCTGAGTTAAGAGATTCAAAAAA
Organism: Vigna unguiculata; assembly: GCF_037176805.1. NCBI lineage: Eukaryota > Viridiplantae > Streptophyta > Magnoliopsida > Fabales > Fabaceae > Vigna > Vigna unguiculata. The sequence continues at coordinate 35,489,946 of NC_140792.1, read as the reverse complement.
ATTTTGGACTGATTTTAAGTGAAACTTCAAAGGACCATAACTTTTGCTCTGGTTATCAGGTTTTTATCTTCTCCCACGCGCATGAACTAACCCCTAAACGGAATCTCTGCCGGCACACTTTAGAGCAAACCACAGCCATTGACGGCCAAAAAAAGGGCCTGGAAAATCAAATTGTCGCTTGCGAAGCCGCCGTCCCGAACCAGATCACCGCCGTCGCTAGCCACCTACGCGAACACAACCAGATCGGTGTTGCGAGCCACCTCTGCTGCGACGAAACCAGAGCCAGCAGATGTCTCGCGAAACCAGGCTGCCACGACGAACCACCACACGTTGACGAAGCCACGCGTTGCAGAACCACTGCGAATCAGATCGACGACGAGGGCACTTTCTGGCGCGAAATCCCCACCACTGCGGCGCCGGCCACCACGCAGCCACCTGCGACGAAAAAAGCTGCCTGGAGAAGACGCGAAACCAGACGCGAACACACCTACATTGCGAGAATCCTCCACCTCCGTTCCAAACAGAACCGTAGGCCACCGTGACAGAAATCGATGTCGATTGCGCCAATGCGACAGCCACCACGGTACCTGCAAAAAACCAGACCAGACAGACCCCCGCGAAGCAACTGATGAGTCATTATTTTCTTCTATTCCACTAGCCTTTGTGCACCCATTAGACAGTTGATTAGTGCTTAATTGTTCATCATTAGAGTGTTTTTCATCTGTTGGGCTTTATTGGGCCACTGTTCCGAATTTGGACTAATTTCACATTATTTGGCCTAATTTTTGTTTTTAATTATTTTTAGGTATTTGGGTGAAGCAATTTTGGAGCTTGGACATTAATATTTAGTTGAAGAAACTTTCCACATCATTGCCACATCATTTCCATGTCATTTCCACGTCAGCAAAGTCAATGGGTCAACATTTGAGGCCCATAGTGGCATTTTTGTAATTCTGCGGCTTATAATGGCAGTTTTGTAATTCTGAGTGGCATGGGTGATATGACCAAGAATTAGGTCTGCATGAGAAGAAGGCAGCCGCTCATTCATCTTCAACCTCTCTTCAAAACCTCCATTTTCGTTCTCCAAGCTTCCATGGACGTCCCCCTTGCGGTTTTTCACGTTTTTGGCTCATTTTTACCGTTTTTATGCATATTTGACAGCACCCATTGAGGGTTTTACGTTTGGAATTCGTTTTCTTGGTTGGGCAGTTCGGTTTGTGGATTTTATTGACTTGGAACAATACCCATTCATGGGGTTTTCGCATTTATATATGATAACACTGTTCTGCATTCCATTTAAGCTTTGAAATCTCAATTTTTGCTCTTAAATTGCGTTTTCAGATTTGAAGGGTTCTTGGTTCTTGGTTCTTGGTTATGATTTTTGTGATTTCAGTTTTGAAGTGTTTAATTCCTCATTTCCATGTCTAGCTAAATTCGTGTATTGACTCCTTGATGAAAAATGCAATGAAGCTTTGAGGTTGTGTTTGTTTTGTGAAATCTGCCATGTTTTTGTTCTGAATTCGTGGAATGCATGTGGTGAATCTGTCAATGCTTAATTTACAGAGTAATTGCATGTGTTTTGTTTAAGATACGTTCATGCTTAATGTATGTAGCTTGGCTGTCACGAATTTAAGGATGTGTGCATTGCTTAATTGCATAATGAAGCTAGATTGTAATTTTCGCTTAGTGAATTATTATCTAGTGGATTGAGACAAGGCAGGGTTGGTGTTAATTTGGTGGCCTATGATAAGTGAAATTGCGTTTGAATCAGGGATGTCAATACGGTTTTAGTCATTGTAGCATTTAAATTAATCTATTGATTAGCATTCTGAATCTGTCTGCCAACCCCCATTTCCCCATGTGTTTTATTGTTGTGTTCATCTGGAAAATTGGCTTTGAATGAAAATATTGGTCGTTGGGAGACGACTTGGTTCACTTTCATGTACTGCATTTAATATGTTTTAATTTGGTGGGGTACGGCCTCTATCAAATTTGGCGCCGTTGCCGGGGACCAATCGTTTCGTTCAAAGTAAAATTTTCAGTGTGTTTGTGTTCTGTGTTTTGGTGTGTGTGTAGTTCAAGTGTGGTTGAGTTGGTATATGTTCATTGTGATGTTAATGTTGTGTTAAGTTCAGTGTCTGTTTCCATTCCTGTGTGTTTCTGTTTAGTGTAGTGAATAGTGTCGCGGCGCGCATGAATAGTGTCATTTGTAGTAGTGAATAGTGTTTGAATAGTGTCCGAATATGGCATTTAACTTCTGGATTTTTGTTTTGGTAGCTACGGAGCTTGTTTTAACTTGAAATTTTTTTTCCCCACTTCTAAGACGTTGAACTTGATAGGAAAAATAGCTAGAGCAATTGGTATGGTCTGAGTTAAGAGATTCAAAAAAATTTTGGACTGATTTTAAGTGAAACTTCAAAGGACCATAACTTTTGCTCTGGTTATCAGGTTTTTATCTTCTCCCACGCGCATGAACTAACCCCTAAACAGAATCTCTGCCGGCACACTTTAGAGCAAACCACAGCCATTGACGGCCAAAAAAAGGGCCTGGAAAATCAAATTGCCGCTTGCGAAGCCGCTGTCCCGAACAAGATCGCCGCCGTCGCGAGCCACCTACGCGAACACAACCAGATCGGTGTTGCGAGCCACCTCCACTGCGACGCAACCACAGCCAGCAGATGTCTCACGAAACAAGGCTGCCACGACGAACCACCACACGTTGACGAAGCCACGCGTTGCAGAACCACTACGAATCAGATCGACGACGAGGGCACTTTCTGACCCGAAATCCCCATCACTTTGGCGCCGCCACCACGCAGCCACCTGCGACGAAAAAAGCTGCCTGGAGAAGACGCGAAACCAGACGCGAACACACCTACATTGCGAGAATCCTCCACCTCCGTTCCAAACAGAACCGCAGGCCACCGTGACAGAAATCGATGTCGATTGCGCCAATGCGACAGCCACCACGGTACCTGCAAAAAAGCGAACCAGACAGACCCCCGCGAAGCAACTGATGAGTCATTATTTTCTTCTATTCCACTAGCCTTTGTGCACCCATTAGACAGTTGATTAGTGCTTAATTGTTCATCATTAGAGTGTTTTTCATCTGTTGGGCTTTATTGGGCCACTGTTCCGAATTTGGACTAATTTCACATTATTTGGCCTAATTTTTGTTTTTAATTATTTTTAGGTATTTGGATGAAGCAATTTTGGAGCTTGGACATTAATATTTAGTTGAAGAAACTTTCCACATCATTGCCACATCATTTCCATGTCATTTCCACCTCAGCAAAGTCAATGGGTCAACATTTGAGGCCCATAGTGGCATTTTTGTAATTCTGCGGCTTATAATGGCAGTTTTGTAATTCTGAGTGGCATGGGTGATATGACCACGAATTAGGTCTGCATGAGAAGAAGGCAGCCGCTCATTCATCTTCAACCTCTCTTCAAAACCTCCATTTTCGTTCTCCAAGCTTCCATGGACGTCCCCCTTGCGGTTTTTCACGTTTTTGTCTCATTTTTACCGTTTTTATGCATATTTGACAGCACCCATTGAGGGTTTTACGTTTGGAATTCGTTTTCTTGGTTGGGCAGTTCGGTTTGTGGATTTTATTGACTTGGAACAATACCCATTCATGGGGTTTTCGCATTTATATATGATAACACTGTTTTGCATTCCATTTAAGCTTTGAAATCTCAATTTTTGCTCTTAAATTGCGTTTTCAGATTTGAAGGGTTCTTGGTTCTTGGTTCTTGGTTCTGATTTTTGTGATTTCAGTTTTGAATTGTTTAATTACTCATTTCCATGTCTAGCTAAATTCGTGTATTGACTCCTTGATGAAAAATGCAATGAAGCTTTGAGGTTGTGCTTGTTTTGTGAAATCTGCCATGTTTTTGTTCTGAATTCGTGGAATGCATGTGGTGAATCTGTCAATGCTTAATTTATAGAGCAATTGCATGTGTTTTGTTTAAGATACGTTCATGCTTAATGTATGTAGCTTGGCTGTCACGAATTTAAGGATGTGTGCATTGCTTAATGGCATAATGAAGCTAGATTGTAATTTTCGCTTAGTGAATTATTATCTAGTGGATTGAGACAAGGCAGGGTTGGTGTTAATTTGGTGGCCTATGATAAGTGAAATTGCGTTTGAATCAGGGATGTCAATACGGTTTTAGTTACTGTAGCATTTAAATTAATCTATTGATTAGCATTCTGAATCTGTCTGTCAACCCCCCTCCCCCCTGTGTTTTATTGTTGTGTTCATTTGGAAAATTGGCTTTGAATGAAAATATTGGTCGGTGGGAGACGACTTGGTTCACTTTCATGTACTGCATTTAATATGTTTTAATTTGGTGGGGTACGGCCTCTATCAAATTTGGCGCCGTTGCCGGGGACCAATTTTTTCGTTCAAAGTAAAATTTTCAGTGTGTTTGTGTTCTGTGTTTTGGTGTGTGTGTAGTTCAAGTGTGGTTGAGTTGGTATATGTTCATTGTGATGTTAATGTTGTGTTAAGTTCAGTGTCTGTTTCCATTCCTGTGTGTTTCTGTTTAGTGTAGTGAATAGTGTCGCGGCACGCATGAATAGTGTCATTTGTAGTAGTGAATAGTGTTTGAATAGTGTCCGAATATGGCATTTAACTTCTGGATTTTTGTTTTGGTAGCTACGGAGCTTGTTTTAACTTGAAAATTTTTTTCCCCACTTCTAAGACGTTGAACTTGATAGGAAAAATAGCTAGAGCAATTGGTATGGTCTGAGTTAAGAGATTCAAAAAAATTTTGGACTGATTTTAAGTGAAACTTCAAAGGACCATAACTTTTGCTCTGGTTATCAGGTTTTTATCTTCTCCCACGCGCATGAACTAACCCCTAAACAGAATCTCTGTCGGCACACTTTAGAGCAAACCACAGCCATTGACGGCCAAAAAAAGGGCCTGGAAAATCAAATTGCCGCTTGCGAAGCCGCCGTCCCGAACCAGATCGCCGCCGTCGCGAGCCACCTACGCGAACACAACCAGATCGGTGTTGCGAGCCACCTCCACTGCGACGAAACCAGAGCCAGCAGATGTCTCACGAAACCAGGCTGCCATGACGAACCACCACACGTTGACGAAGCCACGCGTTGCAGAACCACTGCGAATCAGATCGACGACGAGGGCACTTTCTGACACGAAATCCCCATCACTGCGGCGCCGGCCACCACGCAGCCACCTGCGACGAAAAAAGCTGCCTGGAGAAGACGCGAACACACCTACATTGCGAGAATCCTCCACCTCCGTTCCAAACAGAACCGCAGGCCACCGTGACAGAAATCGATGTCGATTGCGCCAATGCGACAGCCACCACGGTACCTCCAAAAAACTAGACCAGACAGACCCCCGCGAAGCAACTGATGAGTCATTATTTTCTTCTATTCCACTAGCCTTTGTGCACCCATTAGACAGTTGATTAGTGCTTAATTGTTCATCATTAGAGTGTTTTTCATCTGTTGGGCTTTATTGGGCCACTGTTCCGAATTTGGACTAATTTCACATTATTTGGCCTAATTTTTGTTTTTAATTATTTTTAGGTATTTGGGTGAAGCAATTTTGGAGCTTGGACATTAATATTTAGTTGAAGAAACTTTCCACATCATTGCCACATCATTTCCATGTCATTTCCACGTCAGCAAAGTCAATGGGTCAACATTTGAGGCCCATAGTGGCATTTTTGTAATTCTGCGGCTTATAATGGCAGTTTTGTAATTCTGAGTGGCATGGGTGATATGACCAAGAATTAGGTCTGCATGAGAAGAAGGCAGCCGCTCATTCATCTTCAACCTCTCTTCAAAACCTCCATTTTCGTTCTCCAAGCTTCCATGGACGTCCCCCTTGCGGTTTTTCACGTTTTTGGCTCATTTTTACCGTTTTTATGCATATTTGACAGCACCCATTGAGGGTTTTACGTTTGGAATTCGTTTTCTTGGTTGGGCAGTTCGGTTTGTGGATTTTATTGACTTGGAACAATACCCATTCATGGGGTTTTCGCATTTATATATGATAACACTGTTCTGCATTCCATTTAAGCTTTGAAATCTCAATTTTTGCTCTTAAATTGCGTTTTCAGATTTGAAGGGTTCTTGGTTCTTGGTTCTTGGTTCTGATTTTTGTGATTTCAGTTTTGAAGTGTTTAATTACTCATTTCCATGTCTACTAAATTCGTGTATTGACTCCTTGATGAAAAATGCAATGAAGCTTTGAGGTTGTGTTTGTTTTGTGAAATCTGCCATGTTTTTGTTCTGAATTCGTGGAATGCATGTGGTGAATCTGTCAATGCTTAATTTACAGAGTAATTGCATGTGTTTTGTTTAAGATACGTTCATGCTTAATGTATGTAGCTTGGCTGTCACGAATTTAAGGATGTGTGCATTGCTTAATTGCATAATGAAGCTAGATTGTAATTTTCGCTTAGTGAATTATTATCTAGTGGATTGAGACAAGGCAGGGTTGGTGTTCATTTGGTGGCCTATGATAAGTGAAATTGCGTTTGAATCAGGGATGTCAATACGGTTTTAGTCATTGTAGCATTTAAATTAATCTATTGATTAGCATTCTGAATCTGTCTGCCAACCCCCATCCCCCCTGTGTTTTATTGTTGTGTTCATCTGGAAAATTGGCTTTGAATGAAAATATTGGTCGTTGGGAGACGACTTGGTTCACTTTCATGTACTGCATTTAATATGTTTTAATTTGGTGGGGTACGGCCTTTATCAAATTTGGCGCCGTTGCCGGGGACCAATCGTTTCGTTCAAAGTAAAATTTTCAGTGTGTTTGTGTTCTGTGTTTTGGTGTGTGTGTAGTTCAAGTGTGGTTGAGTTGGTATATGTTCATTGTGATGTTAATGTTGTGTTAAGTTCAGTGTCTGTTTCCATTCCTGTGTGTTTCTGTTTAGTGTAGTGAATAGTGTCGCGGCGCGCATGAATAGTGTCATTTGTAGTAGTGAATAGTGTTTGAATAGTGTCCGAATATGGCATTTAACTTCTGGATTTTTGTTTTGGTAGCTACGGAGCTTGTTTTAACTTGAAATTTTTTTTCCCCACTTCTAAGACGTTGAACTTGATAGGAAAAATAGCTAGAGCAATTGGTATGGTCTGAGTTAAGAGATTCAAAAAAATTTTGGACTGATTTTAAGTGAAACTTCAAAGGACCATAACTTTTGCTCTGGTTATCAGGTTTTTATCTTCTCCCACGCGCATGAACTAACCCCTAAACAGAATCTCTGCCGGCACACTTTAGAGCAAACCACAGCCATTGACGGCCAAAAAAAGGGCCTGGAAAATCAAATTGCCGCTTGCGAAGCCGCTGTCCCGAACAAGATCGCCGCCGTCGCGAGCCACCTACGCGAACACAACCAGATCGGTGTTGCGAGCCACCTCCACTGCGACGAAACCAGAGCCAGCAGATGTCTCACGAAACAAGGCTGCCACGACGAACCACCACACGTTGACGAAGCCACGCGTTGCAGAACCACTACGAATCAGATCGACGACTAGGGCACTTTCTGACCCGAAATCCCCATCACTTTGGCGCCGCCACCACGCAGCCACCTGCGACGAAAAAAGCTGCCTGGAGAAGACGCGAACACACCTACATTGCGAGAATCCTCCACCTCCGTTCCAAACAGAACCGCAGGCCACCGTGACAGAAATCGATGTCGATTGCGCCAATGCGACAGCCACCACGGTACCTGCAAAAAAGCAGACCAGACAGACCCCCGCGAAGCAACTGATGAGTCATTAATTTCTTCTATTCCACTAGCCTTTGTGCACCCATTAGACAGTTGATTAGTGCTTAATTGTTCATCATTAGAGTGTTTTTCATCTGTTGGGCTTTATTGGGCCACTGTTCCGAATTTGGACTAATTTCACATTATTTGGCCTAATTTTTGTTTTTAATTATTTTTAGGTATTTGGGTGAAGCAATTTTGGAGCTTGGACATTAATATTTAGTTGAAGAAACTTTCCACATCATTGCCACATCATTTCCATGTCATTTCCACGTCAGCAAAGTCAATGGGTCAACATTTGAGGCCCATAGTGGCATTTTTGTAATTCTGTGGCTTATAATGGCAGTTTTGTAATTCTGAGTGGCATGGGTGATATGACCACGAATTAGGTCTGCATGAGAAGAAGGCAGCCGCTCATTCATCTTCAACCTCTCTTCAAAACCTCCATTTTCGTTCTCCAAGCTTCCACGGACGTCCCCCTTGCGGTTTTTCACGTTTTTGGCTCATTTTTACCGTTTTTATGCATATTTGACAGCACCCATTTAGGGTTTTACGTTTGGAATTCGTTTTCTTGGTTGGGCAGTTCGGTTTGTGGATTTTATTGACTTGGAACAATGCCCATTCATGGGGTTTTCGCATTTATATATGATAACACTGTTTTGCATTCCATTTAAGCTTTGAAATCTCAATTTTTGCTCTTAAATTGCGTTTTCAGATTTGAAGGGTTCTTGGTTCTTGGTTCTTGGTTCTGATTTTTGTGATTTCAGTTTTGAATTGTTTAATTACTCATTTCCATGTCTAGCTAAATTCGTGTATTGACTCCTTGATGAAAAATGCAATGAAGCTTTGAGGTTGTGCTTGTTTTGTGAAATCTGCCATGTTTTTGTTCTGAATTCGTGGAATGCATGTGGTGAATCTGTCAATGCTTAATTTATAGAGCAATTGCATGTGTTTTGTTTAAGATACGTTCATGCTTAACGTATGTAGCTTGGCTGTCACGAATTTAAGGATGTGTGCATTGCTTAATGGCATAATGAAGCTAGATTGTAATTTTCGCTTAGTGAATTATTATCTAGTGGATTGAGACAAGGCAGGGTTGGTGTTAATTTGGTGGCCTATGATAAGTGAAATTGCGTTTGAATCAGGGATGTCAATACGGTTTTAGTTACTGTAGCATTTAAATTAATCTATTGATTAGCATTCTGAATCTGTCTGCCAACCCCCCTCCCCCCTGTGTTTTATTGTTGTGTTCATTTGGAAAATTGGCTTTGAATGAAAATATTGGTCGGTGGGAGACGACTTGGTTCACTTTCATGTACTGCATTTAATATGTTTTAATTTGGTGGGGTACGGCCTCTATCAAATTTGGCGCCGTTGCCGGGGACCAATTTTTTCGTTCAAAGTAAAATTTTCAGTGTGTTTGTGTTCTGTGTTTTGGTGTGTGTGTAGTTCAAGTGTGGTTGAGTTGGTATATGTTCATTGTGATGTTAATGTTGTGTTAAGTTCAGTGTCTGTTTCCATTCCTGTGTGTTTCTGTTTAGTGTAGTGAATAGTGTCGCGGCGCGCATGAATAGTGTCATTTGTAGTAGTGAATAGTGTTTGAATAGTGTCCAAATCTGGCATTTAACTTCTGGATTTTTGTTTTGGTAGCTACGGAGCCCTTTTTAACTTGAAATTTTTTTTCCCCACTTCTAAGACGTTGAACTTGATAGGAAAAATAGCTAGAGCAATTGGTATGGTCTGAGTTAAGAGATTCAAAAAAATTTTGGACTGATTTTAAGTGAAACTTCAAAGGACCATAACTTTTGCTCTGGTTATCAGGTTTTTATCTTCTCCCACGCGCATGAACTAACCCCTAAACGGAATCTCTGCCGGCACACTTTAGAGCAAACCACAGCCATTGACGGCCAAAAAAAGGGCCTGGAAAATCAAATTGCCGCTTGCGAAGCCGCCGTCCCGAACCAGATCGCCGCCGTCGCGAGCCACCTATGCGAACACAACCAGATCGGTGTTGCGAGCCACCTCCGCTGTGACGAAACCAGAGCCAGCAGATGTCTCGCAAAACCAGGCTGCCACGACGAACCACCACACGTTGACGAAGCCACGCGTTGCAGAACCACTGCGAATCAGATCGACGACGAGGGCACTTTCTGACGCGAAATCCCCATCACTACGGCGCCGGCCACCACGCAGCCACCTACGACGAAAAAAGCTGCCTGGAGAAGACGCGAAACCAGACGCGAACACACCTACATTGCGAGAATCCTCCACCTCCGTTCCCAACTGAACCGTAGGCCACCGTGACAGAAATCGATGTCGATTGCGCCAATGCGACAGCCACCACGGTACCTCCAAAAAACTAGACCAGACAGACCCCCGCGAAGCAACTGATGAGTCATTATTTTCTTCTATTCCACTAGCCTTTGTGCACCCATTAGACAGTTGATTAGTGCTTAATTGTTCATCATTAGAGTGTTTTTCATCTGTGTGGCTTTATTGGGCCACTGTTCCGAATTTGGACTAATTTCACATTATTTGGCCTAATTTTTGTTTTTAATTATTTTTAGGTATTTGGGTGAAGCAATTTTGGAGCTTGGACATTAATATTTAGTTGAAGAAACTTTCCACGTCATTGCCACATCATTTCCATGTCATTTCCACATCAGCAAAGTCAATGGGTCAACATTTGAGGCCCATAGTGGCATTTTTGTAATTTTGTGGCTTATAATGGCAGTTTTGTAATTCTGAGTGGCATGGGTGATATGACCACGAATTAGGTCTGCATGAGAAGAAGGCAGCCGCTCATTCATCTTCAACCTCTCTTCAAAACCTCCATTTTCGTTCTCCAAGCTTCCATGGTCGTCCCCCTTGCGGTTTTTCACGTTTTTGGCTCATTTTTACCGTTTTTATGCATATTTGACAGCACCCATTTAGGGTTTTACGTTTGGAATTCGTTTTCTTGGTTGGGCAGTTCGGTTTGTGGATTTTATTGACTTGGAACAATACCCATTCATGGGGTTTTCGCATTTATATATGATAACACTGTTTTGCATTCCATTTAAGCTTTGAAATCTCAATTTTTGCTCTTAAATTGCGTTTTCAGATTTGAAGGGTTCTTGGTTCTTGGTTCTTGGTTCTGATTTTTGTGATTTCAGTTTTGAATTGTTTAATTACTCATTTCCATGTCTAGCTAAATTCGTGTATTGACTCCTTGATGAAAAATGCAATGAAGCTTTGAGGTTGTGCTTGTTTTGTGAAATCTGCCATGTTTTTGTTCTGAATTCGTGGAATGCATGTGGTGAATCTGTCAATGCTTAATTTATAGAGCAATTGCATGTGTTTTGTTTAAGATACGTTCATGCTTAACGTATGTAGCTTGGCTGTCACGAATTTAAGGATGTGTGCATTGCTTAATGGCATAATGAAGCTAGATTGTAATTTTCGCTTAGTGAATTATTATCTAGTGGATTGAGACAAGGCAGGGTTGGTGTTAATTTGGTGGCCTATGATAAGTGAAATTGCGTTTGAATCAGGGATGTCAATACGGTTTTAGTTACTGTAGCATTTAAATTAATCTATTGATTAGCATTCTGAATCTGTCTGCCAACCCCCCTCCCCCCTGTGTTTTATTGTTGTGTTCATTTGGAAAATTGGCTTTGAATGAAAATATTGGTCGGTGGGAGACGACTTGGTTCACTTTCATGTACTGCATTTAATATGTTTTAATTTGGTGGGGTACGGCCTCTATCAAATTTGGCGCCGTTGCCGGGGACCAATTTTTTCGTTCAAAGTAAAATTTTCAGTGTGTTTGTGTTCTGTGTTTTGGTGTGTGTGTAGTTCAAGTGTGGTTGAGTTGGTATATGTTCATTGTGATGTTAATGTTGTGTTAAGTTCAGTGTCTGTTTCCATTCCTGTGTGTTTCTGTTTAGTGTAGTGAATAGTGTCGCGGCGCGCATGAATAGTGTCATTTGTAGTAGTGAATAGTGTTTGAATAGTGTCCAAATCTGGCATTTAACTTCTGGATTTTTGTTTTGGTAGCTACGGAGCCCTTTTTAACTTGAAATTTTTTTTCCCCACTTCTAAGACGTTGAACTTGATAGGAAAAATAGCTAGAGCAATTGGTATGGTCTGAGTTAAGAGATTCAAAAAAATTTTGGACTGATTTTAAGTGAAACTTCAAAGGACCATAACTTTTGCTCTGGTTATCAGGTTTTTATCTTCTCCCACGCGCATGAACTAACCCCTAAACGGAATCTCTGCCGGCACACTTTAGAGCAAACCACAGCCATTGACGGCCAAAAAAAGGGCCTGGAAAATCAAATTGCCGCTTGCGAAGCCGCCGTCCCGAACCAGATCGCCGCCGTCGCGAGCCACCTATGCGAACACAACCAGATCGGTGTTGCGAGCCACCTCCGCTGTGACGAAACCAGAGCCAGCAGATGTCTCGCAAAACCAGGCTGCCACGACGAACCACCACACGTTGACGAAGCCACGCGTTGCAGAACCACTGCGAATCAGATCGACGACGAGGGCACTTTCTGACGCGAAATCCCCATCACTACGGCGCCGGCCACCACGCAGCCACCTACGACGAAAAAAGCTGCCTGGAGAAGACGCGAAACCAGACGCGAACACACCTACATTGCGAGAATCCTCCACCTCCGTTCCCAACTGAACCGTAGGCCACCGTGACAGAAATCGATGTCGATTGCGCCAATGCGACAGCCACCACGGTACCTCCAAAAAACTAGACCAGACAGACCCCCGCGAAGCAACTGATGAGTCATTATTTTCTTCTATTCCACTAGCCTTTGTGCACCCATTAGACAGTTGATTAGTGCTTAATTGTTCATCATTAGAGTGTTTTTCATCTGTGTGGCTTTATTGGGCCACTGTTCCGAATTTGGACTAATTTCACATTATTTGGCCTAATTTTTGTTTTTAATTATTTTTAGGTATTTGGGTGAAGCAATTTTGGAGCTTGGACATTAATATTTAGTTGAAGAAACTTTCCACGTCATTGCCACATCATTTCCATGTCATTTCCACATCAGCAAAGTCAATGGGTCAACATTTGAGGCCCATAGTGGCATTTTTGTAATTTTGTGGCTTATAATGGCAGTTTTGTAATTCTGAGTGGCATGGGTGATATGACCACGAATTAGGTCTGCATGAGAAGAAGGCAGCCGCTCATTCATCTTCAACCTCTCTTCAAAACCTCCATTTTCGTTCTCCAAGCTTCCATGGTCGTCCCCCTTGCGGTTTTTCACGTTTTTGGCTCATTTTTACCGTTTTTATGCATATTTGACAGCACCCATTTAGGGTTTTACGTTTGGAATTCGTTTTCTTGGTTGGGCAGTTCGGTTTGTGGATTTTATTGACTTGGAACAATACCCATTCATGGGGTTTTCGCATTTATATATGATAACACTGTTTTGCATTCCATTTAAGCTTTGAAATCTCAATTTTTGCTCTTAAATTGCGTTTTCAGATTTGAAGGGTTCTTGGTTCTTGGTTCTTGGTTCTGATTTTTGTGATTTCAGTTTTGAATTGTTTAATTACTCATTTCCATGTCTAGCTAAATTCGTGTATTGACTCCTTGATGAAAAATGCAATGAAGCTTTGAGGTTGTGCTTGTTTTTGTGAAATCTGCCATGTTTTTGTTCTGAATTCGTGGAATGCATGTGGTGAATCTGTCAATGCTTAATTTATAGAGCAATTGCATGTGTTTTGTTTAAGATACGTTCATGCTTAACGTATGTAGCTTGGCTGTCACGAATTTAAGGATGTGTGCATTGCTTAATGGCATAATGAAGCTAGATTGTAATTTTCGCTTAGTGAATTATTATCTAGTGGATTGAGACAAGGCAGGGTTGGTGTTAATTTGGTGGCCTATGATAAGTGAAATTGCGTTTGAATCAGGGATGTCAATACGGTTTTAGTTACTGTAGCATTTAAATTAATCTATTGATTAGCATTCTGAATCTGTCTGTCAACCCCCCTCCCCCCTATGTTTTATTGTTGTGTTCATTTGGAAAATTGGCTTTGAATGAAAATATTGGTCGGTGGGAGACGACTTGGTTCACTTTCATGTACTGCATTTAATATGTTTTAATTTGGTGGGGTACGACCTCTATCAAATTTGGCGCCGTTGCCGGGGACCAATTTTTTCGTTCAAAGTAAAATTTTCAGTGTGTTTGTGTTCTGTGTTTTGGTGTGTGTGTAGTTCAAGTGTGGTTGAGTTGGTATATGTTCATTGTGATGTTAATGTTGTGTTAAGTTCAGTGTCTGTTTCCATTCCTGTGTGTTTCTGTTTAGTGTAGTGAATAGTGTCGCGGCGCGCATGAATAGTGTCATTTGTAGTAGTGAATAGTGTTTGAATAGTGTCCGAATCTGGCATTTAACTTCTGGATTTTTGTTTTGGTAGCTACGGAGCTTGTTTTAACTTGAAATTTTTTTTCCCCACTTCTAAGACGTTGAACTTGATAGGAAAAATAGCTAGAGCAATTGGTATGGTCTGAGTTAAGAGATTCAAAAAATTTTGGACTGATTTTAAGTGAAACTTCAAAGGACCATAACTTTTGCTCTGGTTATCAGGTTTTTATCTTCTCCCACGCGCATGAACTAACCCCTAAACGGAATCTCTGCCGGCACACTTTAGAGCAAACCACAGCCATTGACGGCCAAAAAAAGGGCCTGGAAAATCAAATTGCCGCTTGCGAAGCCGCCGTCCCGAACCAGATCGCCGCCGTCGCGAGCCACCTACGCGAACACAACCAGATCGGTGTTGCGAGCCACCTCCGCTGCGACGAAACCAGAGCCAGCAGATGTCTCGCAAAACCAGGCTGCCACGACGAACCACCACACGTTGACGAAGCCACGCGTTGCAGAACCACTGCGAATCAGATCGACGACGAGGGCACTTTCTGACGCGAAATCCCCATCACTGCGGCGCCGGCCACCACGCAGCCACCTGCGACGAAAAAAGCTGCCTGGAGAAGACGCGAACACACATACATTGCGAGAATCCTCCACCTCCGTTCCAAACAGAACCGCATTCCACCGTGACAGAAATCGATATCGATTGCGCCAATGCGACAGCCACCACGGTACCTGAAAAAAACCAGACCAGACAGACCCCCGCGTAGCAACTGATGAGTCATTATTTTCTTCTATTCCACTAGCCTTTGTGCACCCATTAGACAGTTGATTAGTGCTTAATTGTTCATCATTAGAGTGTTTTTCATCTGTTGGGCTTTATTGGGCCACTGTTCCGAATTTGGACTAATTTCACATTATTTGGCCTAATTTTTGTTTTTAATTATTTTTAGGTATTTGGGTGAAGCAATTTTGGAGCTTGGACATTAATATTTAGTTGAAGAAACTTTCCACATCATTGCCACATCATTTCCATGTCATTTCCACGTCAGCAAAGTCAATGGGTCAACATTTGAAGCCCACAGTGGCATTTTTGTAATTCTGCGGCTTCTAATGGCAGTTTTGTAATTCTGAGTGGCATGGGTGATATGACCACGAATTAGGTCTGCATGAGAAGAAGGCAGCCGCTCATTCATCTTCAACCTCTCTTCAAAACCTCCGTTTTCGTTCTCCAAGCTTCCATGGACGTCCCCCTTGCGGTTTTTCACGTTTTTGGCTCATTTTTACCAATTTTATGCATATTTGACAGCACCCATTGAGGGTTTTACGTTTGGAATTCGTTTTCTTGGTTGGGCAGTTAGGTTTGTGGATTTTATTGACTTGGAACAATACCCATTCATGGGGTTTTCGCATTTATATATGATAACACTGTTTTGCATTCCATTTAAGCTTTGAAATCTCAATTTTTGCTCTTAAATTGCGTTTTCAGATTTGAAGGGTTCTTGGTTCTTGGTTCTTGGTTCTGATTTTTGTGATTTCAGTTTTGAAGTGTTTAATTACTCATTTCCATGTCTAGCTAAATTCGTGTATTGACTCCTTGATGAAAAATGCAATGAAGCTTTGAGGTTATGCTTGTTTTGTGAAATCTGCCATGTTTTTGTTCTGAATTCGTGGAATGCATGTGGTGAATCTGTCAATGCTTAATTTACAGAGTAATTGCATGTGTTTTGTTTAAGATACGTTCATGCTTAATATATGTAGCTTGGCTGTCACGAATTTAAGGATGTGTGCATTGCTTAATTGCATAATGAAGCTAGATTGTAATTTTCGCTTAGTGAATTATTATCTAGTGGATTGAGACAAGGCAGGGTTGGTGTTAATTTGGTGGCCTATGATAAGTGAAATTGCGTTTGAATCAGGGATGTCAATACGGTTTTAGTCATTGTAGCATTTAAATTAATCTATTGATTAGCATTCTGAATCTGTTTGCCAACGCCCCTCCCCCCTGTGTTTTATTGTTGTGTTCATCTGGAAAATTGGCTTTGAATGAAAATATTGGTCGTTGGGACACGACTTGGTTCACTTTCATGTACTGCATTTAATATGTTTTAATTTGGTGGGGTACTGCCTCTATCAAATTTGGCACCGTTGCCGGGGACCAATCGTTTCGTTCAAAGTAAAATTTTCAGTGTGTTTGTGTTCTGTGTTTTGGTGTGTGTGTAGTTCAAGTGTGGTTGAGTTGGTATATGTTCATTGTGATGTTAATGTTGTGTTAAGTTCAGTGTCTGTTTCCATTCCTGTGTGTTTCTGTTTAGTGTAGTGAATAGTGTCGCGGCGCGCATGAATAGTGTCATTTGTAGTAGTGAATAGTGTTTGAATAGTGTCCGAATATGGCATTTAATTCTGGATTTTTGTTTTGGTAGCTACGGAGCTTGTTTTAACTTGAAATTTTTTTTCCCCACTTCTAAGACGTTGAACTTGATAGGAAAAATAGCTAGAGCAATTGGTATGGTCTGAGTTAAGAGATTCAAAAAAATTTTGGATTGATTTTAAGTGAAACTTCAAAGGACCAAAACTTTTGCTCTGGTTATCAGGTTTTTATCTTCTCCCACGCGCATGAACTAACCCCTAAACGGAATCTCTGCCGGCACACTTTAGAGCAAACCACAGCCATTGACGGCCTAAAAAAGGGCCTGGAAAATCAAATTGCCGCTTGCGAAGCCGCCGTCCCGAACCAGATCGCCGCCGTCGCGAGCCACCTACGCAAACACAACCAGATCGGTGTTGCGAGCCACCTCCACTGCGACGAAACCAGAGCCAGCAGATGTCTCACGAAACCAGGCTGCCACGACGAACCACCACACGTTGACGAAGCCACGCGTTGCAGAACCACTGCGAATCAGATCGACGACGAGGGCACTTTCTGACGCGAAATCCCCATCACTGCGGCGCCGGCCACCACGCAGCCACCTGCGACGAAAAAAGCTGCCTGGAGAAGACGCGAACACACATACATTGCGAGAATCCTCCACCTCCGTTCCAAACAGAACCGCATTCCACCGTGACAGAAATCGATATCGATTGCGCCAATGCGACAGCCACCACGGTACCTGAAAAAAACCAGACCAGACAGACCCCCGCGTAGCAACTGATGAGTCATTATTTTCTTCTATTCCACTAGCCTTTGTGCACCCATTAGACAGTTGATTAGTGCTTAATTGTTCATCATTAGAGTGTTTTTCATCTGTTGGGCTTTATTGGGCCACTGTTCCGAATTTGGACTAATTTCACATTATTTGGCCTAATTTTTGTTTTTAATTATTTTTAGGTATTTGGGTGAGGCAATTTTGGAGCTTGGACATTAATATTTAGTTGAAGAAACTTTCCACATCATTGCCACATCATTTCCATGTCATTTCCACGTCAGCAAAGTCAATGGGTCAACATTTGAGGCCCATAGTGGCATTTTTTAATTCTGCGGCTTCTAATGGCAGTTTTGTAATTCTGAGTGGCATGGGTGATATGACCACGAATTAGGTCTGCATGAGAAGAAGGCAGCCGCTCATTCATCTTCAACCTCTCTTCAAAACCTCCGTTTTCGTTCTCCAAGCTTCCATGGACGTCCCCCTTGCGGTTTTTCACGTTTTTGGCTTATTTTTACCAATTTTATGCATATTTGACAGCACCCATTGAGGGTTTTACGTTTGGAATTCGTTTTCTTGGTTGGGCAGTTCGGTTTGTGGATTTTATTGACTTGGAACAATACCCATTCATGGGGTTTTCGCATTTATATATGATAACACTGTTTTGCATTCCATTTAAGCTTTGAAATCTCAATTTTTGCTCTTAAATTGCGTTTTCAGATTTGAAGGGTTCTTGGTTCTTGGTTCTTGGTTCTGATTTTTGTGATTTCAGTTTTGAAGTGTTTAATTACTCATTTCCATGTCTAGCTAAATTCGTGTATTGACTCCTTGATGAAAAATGCAATGAAGCTTTGAGGTTATGCTTGTTTTGTGAAATCTGCCATGTTTTTGTTCTGAATTCGTGGAATGCATGTGGTGAATCTGTCAATGCTTAATTTACAGAGTAATTGCATGTGTTTTGTTTAAGATACGTTCATGCTTAATGTATGTAGCTTGGCTGTCACGAATTTAAGGATGTGTGCATTGCTTAATTGCATAATGAAGCTAGATTGTAATTTTCGCTTAGTGAATTATTATCTAGTGGATTGAGACAAGGCAGGGTTGGTGTTAATTTGGTGGCCTATGATAAGTGAAATTGCATTTGAATCAGGGATGTCAATACGGTTTTAGTCATTGTAGCATTTAAATTAATCTATTGATTAGCATTCTGAATCTGTTTGCCAACCCCCCTCCCCCCTGTGTTTTATTGTTGTGTTCATCTGGAAAATTGGCTTTGAATGAAAATATTGGTCGTTGGGACATGACTTGGTTCACTTTCATGTACTGCATTTAATATGTTTTAATTTGGTGGGGTACTGCCTCTATCAAATTTGGCACCGTTGCCGGGGACCAATCGTTTCGTTCAAAGTAAAATTTTCAGTGTGTTTGTGTTCTGTGTTTTGGTGTGTGTGTAGTTCAAGTGTGGTTGAGTTGGTATATGTTCATTGTGATGTTAATGTTGTGTTAAGTTCAGTGTCTGTTTCCATTCCTGTGTGTTTCTGTTTAGTGTAGTGAATAGTGTCGCGGCGCGCATGAATAGTGTCATTTGTAGTAGTGAATAGTGTTTGAATAGTGTCCGAATATGGCATTTAACTTCTGGATTTTTGTTTTGGTAGCTACGGAGCTTGTTTTAACTTGAAATTTTTTTTCCCCACTTCTAAGACGTTGAACTTGATAGGAAAAATAGCTAGAGCAATTGGTATGGTCTGAGTTAAGAGATTCAAAAAAATTTTGGACTGATTTTAAGTGAAACTTCAAAGGACCATAACTTTTGCTCTGGTTATCAGGTTTTTATCTTCTCCCACGCGCATGAACTAACCCCTAAACGGAATCTCTGCCGGCACACTTTAGAGCAAACCACAGCCATTGACGGCCAAAAAAAGGGCCTGGAAAATCAAATTGCCGCTTGCGAAGCCGCCGTCCCGAACCAGATCGCCGCCGTCGCGAGCCACCTACGCAAACACAACCAGATCGGTGTTGCGAGCCACCTCCACTGCGACGAAACCAGAGCCAGCAGATGTCTCACGAAACCAGGCTGCCACGACGAACCACCACACGTTGACGAAGCCACGCGTTGCAGAACCACTGCGAATCAGATCGACGACGAGGGCACTTTCTGACGCGAAATCCCCATCACTGCGGCGCCGGCCACCACGCAGCCACCTGCGACGAAAAAAGCTGCCTGGAGAAGACGCGAACACACATACATTGCGAGAATCCTCCACCTCCGTTCCAAACAGAACCGCATTCCACCGTGACAGAAATTGATATCGATTGCGCCAATGCGACAGCCACCACGGTACCTGAAAAAAACCAGACCAGACAGACCCCCGCGTAGCAACTGATGAGTCATTATTTTCTTCTATTCCACTAGCCTTTGTGCACCCATTAGACAGTTGATTAGTGCTTAATTGTTCATCATTAGAGTGTTTTTCATCTGTTGGGCTTTATTGGGCCACTGTTCCGAATTTGGACTAATTTCACATTATTTGGCCTAATTTTTGTTTTTAATTATTTTTAGGTATTTGGGTGAAGCAATTTTGGAGCTTGGACATTAATATTTAGTTGAAGAAACTTTCCACATCATTGCCACATCATTTCCATGTCATTTCCACGTCAGCAAAGTCAATGGGTCAACATTTGAGGCCCATAGTGGCATTTTTGTAATTCTGCGGCTTCTAATGGCAGTTTTGTAATTCTGAGTGGCATGGGTGATATGACCACGAATTAGGTCTGCATGAGAAGAAGGCAGCCGCTCATTCATCTTCAACCTCTCTTCAAAACCTCCGTTTTCGTTCTCCAAGCTTCCATGGACGTCCCCCTTGCGGTTTTTCACGTTTTTGGCTCATTTTTACCAATTTTATGCATATTTGACAGCACCCATTGAGGGTTTTACGTTTGGAATTCGTTTTCTTGGTTGGGCAGTTCGGTTTGTGGATTTTATTGACTTGGAACAATACCCATTCATGGGGTTTTCGCATTTATATATGATAACACTGTTTTGCATTCCATTTAAGCTTTGAAATCTCAATTTTTGCTCTTAAATTGCGTTTTCAGATTTGAAGGGTTCTTGGTTCTTGGTTCTTGGTTCTGATTTTTGTGATTTCAGTTTTGAAGTGTTTAATTACTCATTTCCATGTCTAGCTAAATTCGTGTATTGACTCCTTGATGAAAAATGCAATGAAGCTTTGAGGTTATGCTTGTTTTGTGAAATCTGCCATGTTTTTGTTCTGAATTCGTGGAATGCATGTGGTGAATCTGTCAATGCTTAATTTACAGAGTAATTGCATGTGTTTTGTTTAAGATACGTTCATGCTTAATGTATGTAGCTTGGCTGTCACGAATTTAAGGATGTGTGCATTGCTTAATTGCATAATGAAGCTAGATTGTAATTTTCGCTTAGTGAATTATTATCTAGTGGATTGAGACAAGGCAGGGTTGGTGTTAATTTGGTGGCCTATGATAAGTGAAATTGCATTTGAATCAGGGATGTCAATACGGTTTTAGTCATTGTAGCATTTAAATTAATCTATTGATTAGCATTCTGAATCTGTTTGCCAACCCCCCTCCCCCCTGTGTTTTATTGTTGTGTTCATCTGGAAAATTGGCTTTGAATGAAAATATTGGTCGTTGGGACACGACTTGGTTCACTTTCATGTACTGCATTTAATATGTTTTAATTTGGTGGGGTACTGCCTCTATCAAATTTGGCACCGTTGCCGGGGACCAATCGTTTCGTTCAAAGTAAACTTTTCAGTGTGTTTGTGTTCTGTGTTTTGGTGTGTGTGTAGTTCAAGTGTGGTTGAGTTGGTATATGTTCATTGTGATGTTAATGTTGTGTTAAGTTCAGTGTCTGTTTCCATTCCTGTGTGTTTCTGTTTAGTGTAGTGAATAGTGTCGCGGCGCGCATGAATAGTGTCATTTGTAGTAGTGAATAGTGTTTGAATAGTGTCCGAATATGGCATTTAACTTCTGGATTTTTGTTTTGGTAGCTACGGAGCTTGTTTTAACTTGAAATTTTTTTCCCCACTTCTAAGACGTTGAACTTGATAGGAAAAATAGCTAGAGCAATTGGTATGGTCTGAGTTAAGAGATTCAAAAAAATTTTGGACTGATTTTAAGTGAAACTTCAAAGGACCATAACTTTTGCTCTGGTTATCAGGTTTTTATCTTCTCCCACGCGCATGAACTAACCCCTAAACGGAATCTCTGCCGGCACACTTTAGAGCAAACCACAGCCATTGACGGCCAAAAAAAGGGCCTGGAAAATCAAATTGCCGCTTGCGAAGCCGCCGTCCCGAACCAGATCGCCGCCGTCGCGAGCCACCTACGCGAACACAACCAGATCGGTGTTGCGAGCCACCTCCACTGCGACGAAACCAGAGCCAGCAGATGTCTCACGAAACCAGGCTGCCACGACGAACCACCACACGTTGACGAAGCCACGCGTTGCAGAACCACTGCGAATCAGATCGACGACGAGGGCACTTTCTGACGCGAAATCCCCATCACTGCGGCGCCGGCCACCACGCAGCCACTTGCGACGAAAAAAGCTGCCTGGAGAAGACGCGAACACACATACATTGCGAGAATCCTCCACCTCCGTTCCAAACAGAACCGCAGGCCACCGTGACAGAAATTGATATCGATTGCGCCAATGCGACAGCCACCACGGTACCTGAAAAAAACCAGACCAGACAGACCCCCGCGAAGCAACTGATGAGTCATTATTTTCTTCTATTCCACTAGCCTTTGTGCACCCATTAGACAGTTGATTAGTGCTTAATTGTTCATCATTAGAGTGTTTTTCATCTGTTAGGCTTTATTGGGCCACTGTTCCGAATTTGGACTAATTTCACATTATTTGGCCTAATTTTTGTTTTTAATTATTTTTAGGTATTTGGGTGAAGCAATTTTGGAGCTTGGACATTAATATTTAGTTGAAGAAACTTTCCACATCATTGCCACATCATTTCCATGTCATTTCCACGTCAGCAAAGTCAATGGGTCAACATTTGAGGCCCATAGTGGCATTTTTGTAATTCTGCGGCTTATAATGGCAGTTTTGTAATTCTGAGTGGCATGGGTGATATGACCACGAATTAGGTCTGCATCAGAAGAAGGCAGCCGCTCATTCATCTTCAACCTCTCTTCAAAACCTCCGTTTTCCTTCTCCAAGCTTCCATGGACGTCCCCCTTGCGGTTTTTCACGTTTTTGGCTCATTTTTACCGTTTTTATGCATATTTGACAGCACCCATTGAGGGTTTTACGTTTGGAATTCGTTTTCTTGGTTGGGCAGTTCGGTTTATGGATTTTATTGACTTGGAACAATACCCATTCATGGGGTTTTCGCATTTATATATGATAACACTGTTTTGCATTCCATTTAAGCTTTGAAATCTCAATTTTTGCTCTTAAATTGCGTTTTCAGATTTGAAGGGTTCTTGGTTCTGATTTTTGTGATTTCAGTTTTGAAGTGTTTAATTACTCATTTCCATGTCTAGCTAAATTCGTGTATTGACTCCTTGATGAAAAATGCAATGAAGCTTTGAGGTTGTGCTTGTTTTGTGAAATCTACCATGTTTTTGTTCTGAAATCGTGGAATGCATGTGGTGAATCTGTCAATGCTTAATTTACAGAGTAATTGCATGTGTTTTGTTTAAGATACGTTCATGCTTAATGTAGTAGCTTGGCTGTCACGAATTTAAGGATGTGTGCATTGCTTAATTGCATAATGAAGCTAGATTGTAATGTTCGCTTAGTGAATTATTATCTAGCGGATTGAGACAAGGCAGGGTTGGTGTTAATTTGGTGGCCTATGATAAGTGAAATTGCGTTTGAATCAGGGATGTCAATACGGTTTTAGTCACTGTAGCATTTAAATTAATCTATTGATTAGCATTCTGAATCTGTCTGCCAACCCCCCTCCCCCTGTGTTTTATTGTTGTGTTCGTCTGGAAAATTGGCTTTGAATGAAAATATTGGTCGGTGGGAGACGACTTGGTTCACTTTCATGTACTGCATTTAATATGTTTTAATTTGGTGGGGTACGACCTCTATCAAATTTGGCGCCGTTGCCGGGGACCAATCGTTTCGTTCAAAGTAAAATTTTCAGTGTGTTTGTGTTCTGTGTTTTGGTGTGTGTGTAGTTCAAGTATGGTTGAGTTGGTATATGTTCATTGTGATGTTAATGTTGTGTTAAGTTCAGTGTCTGTTTCCATTCCTGTGTGTTTCAGTTTAGTGTAGTGAATAGTGTCGCGGCGCGCATGAATAGTGTCATTTGTAGTAGTGAATAGTGTTTGAATAGTGTCCGAATCTGGCATTTAACTTCTGGATTTTTGTTTTGGTAGCTACAGAGCTTGTTTTAACTTGAAATTTTTTTTCCCCACTTCTAAGACGTTGAACTTGATAGGAAAAATAGCTAGAGCAATTGGTATGGTCTGAGTTAAGAGATTCAAAAAAATTTTGGCCTGATTTTAAGTGAAACTTCAAAGGACCATAACTTTTGCTCTGGTTATCAGGTTTTTATCTTCTCCCACGCGCATGAACTAACCCCTAAACCAAATCTCTGCCGGCACACTTTAGAGCAAACCACAGCCATTGACGGCCAAAAAAAGGGCCTGGAAAATCAAATTGCCGCTTGCGAAGCCGCCGTCCCGAACCAGATCGCCGCCGTCGCGAGCCACCTACGCGAACACAACCAGATCGGTGTTGCGAGCCACCTCCGCTGCGACGAAACCAGAGCCAGCAGATGTCTCGCGAAACCAGGCTGCCACGACGAACCACCACACGTTGACGAAGCCACGCGTTGCAGAACCACTGCGAATCAGATCGACGACGAGGGCACTTTCTGACGCGAAATCCCCATCACTACGGCGCCGGCCACCACGCAGCCACCTGCGACGAAAAAAGCTGCCTGGAGAAGACGCGAAACCAGACGCGAACACACCTACATTGCGAGAATGCTCCACCTCCGTTCCAAACAGAACCGCAGGCCACCGTGACAAAAATCGATGTCGATTGCGCCAATGCGACAGCCACCACGGTACCTGCAAAAAACCAGACCAGACAGACCCCCGCGAAGCAACTGATGAGTCATTATTTTCTACTATTCCACTACCCTTTGTGCACCCATTAGACAGTTGATTAGTGCTTAATTGTTCATCATTAGAGTGTTTTTCATCTGTTGGGCTTTATTGGGCCACTGTTCCGAATTTGGACTAATTTCACATTATTTGGCCTAATTTTTGTTTTTAATTATTTTTAGGTATTTGGGTGAAGCAATTTTGGAGCTTGGACATTAATATTTAGTTGAAGAAACTTTCCACATCATTGCCACATCATTTCCATGTCATTTCCACGTCAGCAAAGTCAATGGGTCAACATTTGAGGCCCATAGTGGCATTTTTGTAATTCTGTGGCTTATAATGGCAGTTTTGTAATTCTGAGTGGCATGGGTGATATGACCACGAATTAGGTCTGCATGAGAAGAAGGCAGCCGCTCATTCATCTTCAACCTCTCTTCAAAACCTCCATTTTCGTTCTCCAAGCTTCCATGGACGTCCCCCTTGCGGTTTTTCACGTTTTTGGCTCATTTTTACCGTTTTTATGCATATTTGACAGCACCCATTGAGGGTTTTACGCTTGGAATTCGTTTTCTTGGTTGGGCAGTTCGGTTTGTGGATTTTATTGACTTGGAACAATACCCATTCATAGGGGTTTCGCATTTATATATGATAACACTGTTTTGCATTCCATTTAAGCTTTGAAATCTCAATTTTTGCTCTTAAATTGCGTTTTCAGATTTGAAGGGTTCTTGGTTCTTGGTTCTTGGTTCTGATTTTTGTGATTTCAGTTTTGAAGTGTTTAATTACTCATTTCCATGTCTAGCTAAATTCGTGTATTCACTCCTTGATGAAAAATGCAATGAAGCTTTGAGGTTGTGCTTGTTTTGTGAAATCTGCCATGTTTTTGTTCTGAATTCGTGGAATGCATGTGGTGAATCTGTCAATGCTTAATTTACAGAGTAATTGCATGTGTTTTGTTTAAGATACGTTCATGCTTAATGTATGTAGCTTGGCTGTCACGAATTTAAGGATGTGTGCATTGCTTAATTGCATAATGAAGCTAGATTGTAATTTTCGCTTAGTGAATTATTATCTAGTGGATTGAGACAAGGCAGGGTTGGTGTTAATTTGGTGGCCTATGATAAGTGAAATTGCGTTTGAATTAGGGATGTCAATACGGTTTTAGTCATTGTAGCATTTAAATTAATCTATTGATTAGCATTATGAATCTGTCTGCCAACCCCCCTCCCCCCTGTGTTTTATTGTTGTGTTCATCTGGAAAATTGGCTTTGAATGAAAATATTGGTCGTTGGGAGACGACTTGGTTCACTTTCATGTACTGCATTTAATATCTTTTAATTAGGTGGGGTACGGCCTCTATCAAATTTGGCGTCGTTGCCGGGGACCAATCGTTTCGTTCAAAGTAAAATTTTCAGTGTGTTTGTGTTCTGTGTTTTGGTGTGTGTGTAGTTCAAGTGTGGTTGAGTTGGTATATGTTCATTGTGATGTTAATGTTGTGTTAAGTTCAGTGTCTGTTTCCATTCCTGTGTGTTTCTGTTTAGTGTAGTGAATAGTGTCGCGGCGCGCATGAATAGTGTCATTTGTAGTAGTGAATAGTGTTTGAATAGTGTATGAATCTGGCATTTAACTTCTGGATTTTTGTTTTGGTAGCTACGGAGCTTGTTTTAACTTGAAATTTTTTTTCCCCACTTCTAAGACGTTGAACTTGATAGGAAAAATAGCTAGAGCAATTGGTATGGTCTGAGTTAAGAGATTCAAAAAAATTTTGGACTGATTTCAAGTGAAACTTCAAAGGACCATAACTTTTGCTCTGGTTATCAGGTTTTTATCTTCTCCCACGCGCATGAACTAACCCCTAAACGGAATCTCTGCCTGCACACTTTAGAGCAAACCACAGCCATTGACGGCCAAAAAAAGGGCCTGGAAAATCAAATTGCCGCTTGCGAAGCCGCCGTCCCGAACCAGATCGCCGCCGTCGCGAGCCACCTACGCGAACACAACCAGATCGGTTTTGCGAGCCACCTCCGCTACGACGAAACCAGAGCCAGCAGATGTCTCGCGAAACCAGGCTGCCACGACGAACCACCACACGTTGACGAAGCCACGCGTTGCAGAACCACTGCGAATCAGATCGACGACAAGGGCACTTTCTGACGCGAAATCCCCATCACTGCGGCGCCGGCCACCACGCAGCCACCTGCGACGAAAAAAGCTGCCTAGAGAAGACGCGAAACCAGACGCGAACACACCTACATTGCGAGAATCCTCCACCTCCGTTCCAAACAGAACCGTAGGCCACCGTGACAGAAATCGATGTCGATTGCGCCAATGCGACAGCCACCACGGTACCTGCAAAAAACCAGACCAGACAGACCCCCGCGAAGCAACTGATGAGTCATTATTTTCTTCTATTCCACTACCCTTTGTGCACCCAATAGACAGTTGATTAGTGCTTAATTGTTCATCATTAGAGTGTTTTTCATCTGTTGGGATTTATTGGGCCACTGTTCCGAATTTGGACTAATTTCACATTATTTGGCCTAATTTTTGTTTTTAATTATTTTTAGGTATTTGGGTGAAGCAATTTTGGAGCTTGGACATTAATATTTAGTTGAAGAAACTTTCCACATCATTGCCACATCATTTCCATGTCATTTCCACGTCAGCAAAGTCAATGGGTCAACATTTGAGGCCCATAGTGGCATTTTTGTAATTCTGCGGCTTATAATGGCAGTTTTGTAATTCTGAGTGGCATGGGTGATATGACCACGAATTAGGTCTGCATGAGAAGAAGGCAGCCGCTCATTCATCTTCAACCTCTCTTCAAAACCTCCATTTTCGTTCTCCAAGCTTCCATGGACGTCCCCCTTGCGGTTTTTCACGTTTTTGGCTCATTTTTACCATTTTTATGCATATTTGACAGCACCCATTGAGGGTTTTACGTTTGGAATTCGTTTTCTTGGTTGGGCAGTTCGGTTTGTGGATTTTATTGACTTGGAACAATACCCATTCATGGGGTTTTCGCATTTATATATGATAACACTGTTTTGCATTCCATTTAAGCTTTGAAATCTCAATTTTTGCTCTTAAATTGCGTTTTCAGATTTGAAGGGTTCTTGGTTCTTGGTTCTTGGTTCTGATTTTTGTGATTTCAGTTTTGAAGTGTTTAATTACTCATTTCCATGTCTAGCTAAATTCGTGTATTGACTCCTTGATGAAAAATGCAATGAAGCTTTGAGGTTGTGCTTGTTTTGTGAAATCTACCATTTTTTTGTTCTGAATTCGTGGAATGCATGTGGTGAATCTGTCAATGCTTAATTTACAGAGTAATTGCATGTGTTTTGTTTAAGATACGTTCATGCTTAATGTATGTAACTTGGCTGTCACGAATTTAAGGATGTGTGCATTGCTTAATTGCATAATGAAGCTAGATTGTAATTTTCGCTTAGTGAATTATTATCTAGTGGATTGAGACAAGGCAGGGTTGGTGTTAATTTGGTGGCCTATGATAAGTGAAATTGCGTTTGAATCAGGAATGTCAATACGGTTTTAGTCACTGTAGCATTTAAATTAATCTATTGATTAGCATTCTGAATCTGTCTGCCAACCCCCCTCCCCCCTGTGTTTTATTGTTGTGTTCATCTGGAAAATTGGCTTTGAATGAAAATATTTGTCATTGGGAGACGACTTGGTTCACTTTCATGTACTGCATTTAATATTTCTAATTTGGTGGGGTACGGCCTCTATCAAATTTGGCGCCGTTGCCGGGCACCAATCGTTTCGTTCAAAGTAAAATTTTCAGTGTGTTTGTGTTCTGTGTTTTGGTGTGTGTAGTTCAAGTGTGGTTGAGTTGGTATATGTTCATTGTGATGTTAATGCTGTGTTAAGTTCAGTGTCTGTTTCCATTCCTGTGTGTTTCCGTTTAGTGTAGTGAATAGTGTCGCGGCGCGCATGAATAATGTCATTTGTAGTAGTGAATAGTGTTTGAATAGTGTTCGAATCTGGCATTTAACTTCTGGATTTTTGTTTTGGTAGCTACGGAGCTTGTTTTAACTTGAAATTTTTTTTCCCCACTTCTAAGACGTTGAACTTGATAGGAAAAATAGCTAGAGCAATTGGTATGGTCTGAGTTAAGAGATTCAAAAAAATTTTGGACTGATTTCAAGTGAAACTTCAAAGGACCATAACTTTTGCTCTGGTTATCAGGTTTTTATCTTCTCCCACGCGCATGAACTAACCCCTAAACGGAATCTCTGCCGGCACACTTTAGAGCAAACCACAGCCATTGACGGCCAAAAAAGGGCCTGGAAAATCAAATTGCCGCTTGCGAAGCCGCCGTCCCGAACCAGATCGCCGCCGTCGCGAGCCACTTACGCGAACACAACCAGATCGGTGTTGCGAGCCACCTCCGCTACGACGAAACCAGAGCCAGCAGATGTCTCGCGAAACCAGGCTGCCACGACGAACCACCACACGTTGACGAAGCCACGCGTTGCAGAACCACTGCGAATCAGATCGACGACGAGGGCACTTTCTGACGCGAAATCCCCATCACTGCGGCGCCGGCCACGACGCAGCCACCTGCGACGAAAAAAGCTGCCTGGAGAAGACGTGAAACCAGACGCGAACACACCTACATTGCGAGAATCCTCCACCTCCGTTCCAAACAGAACCGCAGGCCACCGTGACAGAAATCGATGTCGATTGCGCCAATGCGACAGCCACCACGGTACCTGCAAAAAACCAGACCAGACAGACCCCCGCGAAGCAACTGATGAGTCATTATTTTCTTCTATTCCACTAGCCTTTGTGCACCCATTAGACAGTTGATTAGTGCTTAATTGTTCATCATTAGAGTGTTTTTCATCTGTTGGGCTTTATTGGGCCACTGTTCCGAATTTGGACTAATTTCACATTATTTGGCCTAATTTTTGTTTTTAATTATTTTTAGGTATTTGGGTGAAGCAATTTTGGAGCTTGGACATTAATATTTAGTTGAAGAAACTTTCCACATCATTGCCACATCATTTCCATGTCATTTCCACGTCAGCAAAGTCAATGGGTCAACATTTGAGGCCCATAGTGGCATTTTTGTAATTCTGCGACTTATAATGGCAGTTTTGTAATTCTGAGTGGCATGGGTGATATGACCACGAATTAGGTCTGCATGAGAAGAAGGCAGCCGCTCATTCATCTTCAACCTCTCTTCAAAACCTCCATTTTCGTTCTCCAAGCTTCCATGGACGTCCCCCTTGCGGTTTTTCACGTTTTTGGCTCATTTTTACCATTTTTATGCATATTTGACAGCACCCATTGAGGGTTTTACGTTTGGAATTCGTTTTCTTGGTTGGGCAGTTCGGTTTGTGGATTTTATTGACTTGGAACAATACCCATTCATGGGGTTTTCGCATTTATATATGATAACACTGTTTTGCATTCCATTTAAGCTTTGAAATCTCAATTTTTGCTCTTAAATTGCGTTTTCAGATTTGAAGGGTTCTTGGTTCTTGGTTCTTGGTTCTGATTTTTGTGATTTCAGTTTTGAAGTGTTTAATTACTCATTTCCATGTCTAGCTAAATTCGTGTATTGACTCCTTGATGAAAAATGCAATGAAGCTTTGAGGTTGTGCTTGTTTTGTGAAATCTACCATGTTTTTGTTCTGAATTCGTGGAATGCATGTGGTGAATCTGTCAATGCTTAATTTACAGAGTAATTGCATGTGTTTTGTTTAAGATACGTTCATGCTTAATGTATGTAGCTTGGCTGTCACGAATTTAAGGATGTGTGCATTGCTTAATTGCATAATGAAGCTAGATTGTAATTTTCGCTTAGTGAATTATTATCTAGTGGATTGAGACAAGGCAGGGTTGGTGTTAATTTGGTGGCCTATGATAAGTGAAATTGCGTTTGAATCAGGGATGTCAATACGGTTTTAGTCACTGTAGCATTTAAATTAATCTATTGATTAGCATTTTGAATCTGTCTGCCAACCCCCATCCCCCCTGTGTTTTATTGTTGTGTTCATCTGGAAAATTGGCTTTGAATGAAAATATTGGTCGTTGGGAGACGACTTGGTTCACTTTCATGTACTACATTTAATATGTTTTAATTTGGTGGGGTACGGCCTCTATCAAATTTGGCGCCGTTGCCGGGGACCAATCGTTTCGTTCAAAGTAAAATTTTCAGTGTGTTTGTGTTCTGTGTTTTGGTGTGTGTGTAGTTCAAGTGTGGTTGAGTTGGTATATGTTCATTGTGATGTTAATGTTGTGTTAAGTTCAGTGTCTGTTTCCATTCCTGTGTGTTTCTGTTTAGTGTAGTAAATAGTGTCGCGGCGCGCATAAATAGTGTCATTTGTAGTAGTGAATAGTGTTTGAATTGTGTCTGAATCTGGCATTTAACTTCTGGATTTTTGTTTTGGTAGCTACGCAGCTTGTTTTAACTTGAAATTTTTTTCCCCACTTCTAAGACGTTGAACTTGATAGGAAAAATAGCTAGAGCAATTGGTATGGTCTGAGTTAAGAGATTCAAAAAAAATTTGGACTGATTTTAAGTGAAACTTCAAAGGACCATAACTTTTGCTCTGGTTATCAGGTTTTTATCTTCTCCCACGCGCATGAACTAACCCCTAAACGGAATCTCTGCCGGCACACTTTAGAGCAAACCACAGCCATTGACGGCCAAAAAAAGGGCCTGGAAAATCAAATTGCCGCTTGCGAAGCCGCCTACGCGAACACAACCAGATCGGTGTTGCGAGCCACCTCCGCTGCGACGAAACCAGAGCCAGCAGATGTCTCGCGAAACCAGGCTGCCACGACGAACCACCACACGTTGACGAAGCCACGCGTTGCAGAACCACTGCGAATCAGATCGACGACGAGGGCACTTTCTGACGCGAAATCCCCATCACTACGGCGCCGGCCACCACGCAGCCACCTGCGACAAAAAAAGCTGCCTGGAGAAGACGCGAAACCAGACGCGAACACACCTACATTGCGAGAATGCTCCACCTCCGTTCCAAACAGAACCGCAGGCCACCGTGACAAAAATCGATGTCGATTGCGCCAATGCGACAGCCACCACGGTACCTGCAAAAAACCAGACCAGACAGACCCCCGCGAAGCAACTGATGAGTCATTATTTTCTTCTATTCCACTACCCTTTGTGCACCCATTAGACAGTTGATTAGTGCTTAATTGTTCATCATTAGAGTGTTTTTCATCTGTTGGGCTTTATTGGGCCACTGTTCCGAATTTGGACTAATTTCACATTATTTGGCCTAATTTTTGTTTTTAATTATTTTTAGGTATTTGGGTGAAGCAATTTTGGAGCTTGGACATTAATATTTAGTTGAAGAAACTTTCCACATCATTGCCACATCATTTCCATGTCATTTCCACGTCAGCAAAGTCAATGGGTCAACATTTGAGGCCCATAGTGGCATTTTTGTAATTCTGTGGCTTATAATGGCAGTTTTGTAATTCTGAGTGGCATGGGTGATATGACCACGAATTAGGTCTGCATGAGAGGAAGGCAGCCGCTCATTCATCTTCAACCTCTCTTCAAAACCTCCATTTTCGTTCTCCAAGCTTCCATGGACGTCCCCCTTGCGGTTTTTCACGTTTTTGGCTCATTTTTACCGTTTTTATGCATATTTGACAGCACCCATTGAGGGTTTTACGCTTGGAATTCGTTTTCTTGGTTGGGCAGTTCGGTTTGTGGATTTTATTGACTTGGAACAATACCCATTCATAGGGGTTTCGCATTTATATATGATAACACTGTTTTGCATTCCATTTAAGCTTTGAAATCTCAATTTTTGCTCTTAAATTGCGTTTTCAGATTTGAAGGGTTCTTGGTTCTTGGTTCTTGGTTCTGATTTTTGTGATTTCAGTTTTGAAGTGTTTAATTACTCATTTCCATGTCTAGCTAAATTCGTGTATTCACTCCTTGATGAAAAATGCAATGAAGCTTTGAGGTTGTGCTTGTTTTGTGAAATCTGCCATGTTTTTGTTCTGAATTCGTGGAATGCATGTGGTGAATCTGTCAATGCTTAATTTACAGAGTAATTGCATGTGTTTTGTTTAAGATACGTTCATGCTTAATGTATGTAGCTTGGCTGTCACGAATTTAAGGATGTGTGCATTGCTTAATTGCATAATGAAGCTAGATTGTAATTTTCGCTTAGTGAATTATTATCTAGTGGATTGAGACAAGGCAGGGTTGGTGTTAATTTGGTGGCCTATGATAAGTGAAATTGCGTTTGAATTAGGGATGTCAATACGGTTTTAGTCATTGTAGCATTTAAATTAATCTATTGATTAGCATTATGAATCTGTCTGCCAACCCCCCTCCCCCCTGTGTTTTATTGTTGTGTTCATCTGGAAAATTGGCTTTGAATGAAAATATTGGTCGTTGGGAGACGACTTGGTTCACTTTCATGTACTGCATTTAATATCTTTTAATTAGGTGGGGTACGGCCTCTATCAAATTTGGCGTCGTTGCCGGGGACCAATCGTTTCGTTCAAAGTAAAATTTTCAGTGTGTTTGTGTTCTGTGTTTTGGTGTGTGTGTAGTTCAAGTGTGGTTGAGTTGGTATATGTTCATTGTGATGTTAATGTTGTGTTAAGTTCAGTGTCTGTTTCCATTCCTGTGTGTTTCTGTTTAGTGTAGTGAATAGTGTCGCGGCGCGCATGAATAGTGTCATTTGTAGTAGTGAATAGTGTTTGAATAGTGTATGAATCTGGCATTTAACTTCTGGATTTTTGTTTTGGTAGCTACGGAGCTTGTTTTAACTTGAAATTTTTTTTCCCCACTTCTAAGACGTTGAACTTGATAGGAAAAATAGCTAGAGCAATTGGTATGGTCTGAGTTAAGAGATTCAAAAAAATTTTGGACTGATTTCAAGTGAAACTTCAAAGGACCATAACTTTTGCTCTGGTTATCAGGTTTTTATCTTCTCCCACGCGCATGAACTAACCCCTAAACGGAATCTCTGCCTGCACACTTTAGACCAAACCACAGCCATTGACGGCCAAAAAAAGGGCCTGGAAAATCAAATTGCCGCTTGCGAAGCCGCCGTCCCGAACTAGATCGCCGCCGTCGCGAGCCACCTACGCGAACACAACCAGATCGGTTTTGCGAGCCACCTCCGCTACGACGAAACCAGAGCCAGCAGATGTCTCGCGAAACCAGGCTGCCACGACGAACCACCACACGTTGACGAAGCCACGCGTTGCAGAACCACTGCGAATCAGATCGACGACGAGGGCACTTTCTGACGCGAAATCCCCATCACTGCGGCGCCGGCCACCACGCAGCCACCTGCGACGAAAAAAGCTGCCTAGAGAAGACGCGAAACTAGACGCGAACACACCTACATTGCGAGAATCCTCCACCTCCGTTCCAAACAGAACCGTAGGCCACCGTGACAGAAATCGATGTCGATTGCGCCAATGCGACAGCCACCACGGTACCTGCAAAAAACCAGACCAGACAGACCCCCGCGAAGCAACTGATGAGTCATTATTTTCTTCTATTCCACTACCCTTTGTGCACCCAATAG
The DNA here is from genome assembly GCF_037176805.1 of Vigna unguiculata. Taxonomy (NCBI): domain Eukaryota; kingdom Viridiplantae; phylum Streptophyta; class Magnoliopsida; order Fabales; family Fabaceae; genus Vigna; species Vigna unguiculata. The sequence continues at coordinate 35,455,970 of NC_140792.1, read as the reverse complement.
ACAGTTGATTAGTGCTTAATTGTTCATCATTAGAGTGTTTTTCATCTGTTGGGATTTATTGGGCCACTGTTCCGAATTTGGACTAATTTCACATTATTTGGCCTAATTTTTGTTTTTAATTATTTTTAGGTATTTGGGTGAAGCAATTTTGGAGCTTGGACATTAATATTTAGTTGAAGAAACTTTCCACATCATTGCCACATCATTTCCATGTCATTTCCACGTCAGCAAAGTCAATGGGTCAACATTTGAGGCCCATAGTGGCATTTTTGTAATTCTGCGGCTTATAATGGCAGTTTTGTAATTCTGAGTGGCATGGGTGATATGACCACGAATTAGGTCTGCATGAGAAGAAGGCAGCCGCTCATTCATCTTCAACCTCTCTTCAAAACCTCCATTTTCGTTCTCCAAGCTTCCATGGACGTCCCCCTTGCGGTTTTTCACGTTTTTGGCTCATTTTTACCATTTTTATGCATATTTGACAGCACCCATTGAGGGTTTTACGTTTGGAATTCGTTTTCTTGGTTGGGCAGTTCGGTTTGTGGATTTTATTGACTTGGAACAATACCCATTCATGGGGTTTTCGCATTTATATATGATAACACTGTTTTGCATTCCATTTAAGCTTTGAAATCTCAATTTTTGCTCTTAAATTGCGTTTTCAGATTTGAAGGGTTCTTGGTTCTTGGTTCTTGGTTCTGATTTTTGTGATTTCAGTTTTGAAGTGTTTAATTACTCATTTCCATGTCTAGCTAAATTCGTGTATTGACTCCTTGATGAAAAATGCAATGAAGCTTTGAGGTTGTGCTTGTTTTGTGAAATCTACCATTTTTTTGTTCTGAATTCGTGGAATGCATGTGGTGAATCTGTCAATGCTTAATTTACAGAGTAATTGCATGTGTTTTGTTTAAGATACGTTCATGCTTAATGTATGTAACTTGGCTGTCACGAATTTAAGGATGTGTGCATTGCTTAATTGCATAATGAAGCTAGATTGTAATTTTTGCTTAGTGAATTATTATCTAGTGGATTGAGACAAGGCAGGGTTGGTGTTAATTTGGTGGCCTATGATAAGTGAAATTGCGTTTGAATCAGGAATGTCAATACGGTTTTAGTCACTGTAGCATTTAAATTAATCTATTGATTAGCATTCTGAATCTGTCTGCCAACCCCCCTCCCCCCTGTGTTTTATTGTTGTGTTCATCTGGAAAATTGGCTTTGAATGAAAATATTTGTCATTGGGAGACGACTTGGTTCACTTTCATGTACTGCATTTAATATTTCTAATTTGGTGGGGTACGGCCTCTATCAAATTTGGCGCCGTTGCCGGGGACCAATCGTTTCGTTCAAAGTAAAATTTTCAGTGTGTTTGTGTTCTGTGTTTTGGTGTGTGTAGTTCAAGTGTGGTTGAGTTGGTATATGTTCATTGTGATGTTAATGCTGTGTTAAGTTCAGTGTCTGTTTCCATTCCTGTGTGTTTCCGTTTAGTGTAGTGAATAGTGTCGCGGCGCGCATGAATAATGTCATTTGTAGTAGTGAATAGTGTTTGAATAGTGTTCGAATCTGGCATTTAACTTCTGGATTTTTGTTTTGGTAGCTACGGAGCTTGTTTTAACTTGAAATTTTTTTTCCCCACTTCTAAGACGTTGAACTTGATAGGAAAAATAGCTAGAGCAATTGGTATGGTCTGAGTTAAGAGATTCAAAAAAATTTTGGACTGATTTCAAGTGAAACTTCAAAGGACCATAACTTTTGCTCTGGTTATCAGGTTTTTATCTTCTCCCACGCGCATGAACTAACCCCTAAACGGAATCTCTGCCGGCACACTTTAGAGCAAACCACAGCCATTGACGGCCAAAAAAAGGGCCTGGAAAATCAAATTGCCGCTTGCGAAGCCGCCGTCCCGAACCAGATCGCCGCCGTCGCGAGCCACCTACGCGAACACAACCAGATCGGTTTTGCGAGCCACCTCCGCTACGACGAAACCAGAGCCAGCAGATGTCTCGCGAAACCAGGCTGCCACGACGAACCACCACACGTTGACGAAGCCACGCGTTGCAGAACCACTGCGAATCAGATCGACGACGAGGGCACTTTCTGACGCGAAATCCCCATCACTGCGGCGCCGGCCACCACGCAGCCACCTGCGACGAAAAAAGCTGCCTAGAGAAGACGCGAAACCAGACGCGAACACACCTACATTGCGAGAATCCTCCACCTCCGTTCCAAACAGAACCGTAGGCCACCGTGACAGAAATCGATGTCGATTGCGCCAATGCGACAGCCACCACGGTACCTGCAAAAAACCAGACCAGACAGACCCCCGCGAAGCAACTGATGAGTCATTATTTTCTTCTATTCCACTACCCTTTGTGCACCCATTAGACAGTTGATTAGTGCTTAATTGTTCATCATTAGAGTGTTTTTCATCTGTTGGGCTTTATTGGGCCACTGTTCCGAATTTGGACTAATTTCACATTATTTGGCCTAATTTTTGTTTTTAATTATTTTTAGGTATTTGGGTGAAGCAATTTTGGAGCTTGGACATTAATATTTAGTTGAAGAAACTTTCCACATCATTGCCACATCATTTCCATGTCATTTCCACGTCAGCAAAGTCAATGGGTCAACATTTGAGGCCCATAGTGGCATTTTTGTAATTCTGCGACTTATAATGGCAGTTTTGTAATTCTGAGTGGCATGGGTGATATGACCACGAATTAGGTCTGCATGAGAAGAAGGCAGCCGCTCATTCATCTTCAACCTCTCTTCAAAACCTCCATTTTCGTTCTCCAAGCTTCCATGGACGTCCCCCTTGCGGTTTTTCACGTTTTTGGCTCATTTTTACCATTTTTATGCATATTTGACAGCACCCATTGAGGGTTTTACGTTTGGAATTCGTTTTCTTGGTTGGGCAGTTCGGTTTGTGGATTTTATTGACTTGGAACAATACCCATTCATGGGGTTTTCGCATTTATATATGATAACACTGTTTTGCATTCCATTTAAGCTTTGAAATCTCAATTTTTGCTCTTAAATTGCGTTTTCAGATTTGAAGGGTTCTTGGTTCTTGGTTCTTGGTTCTGATTTTTGTGATTTCAGTTTTGAAGTGTTTAATTACTCATTTCCATGTCTAGCTAAATTCGTGTATTGACTCCTTGATGAAAAATGCAATGAAGCTTTGAGGTTGTGCTTGTTTTGTGAAATCTACCATGTTTTTGTTCTGAATTCGTGGAATGCATGTGGTGAATCTGTCAATGCTTAATTTACAGAGTAATTGCATGTGTTTTGTTTAAGATACGTTCATGCTTAATGTATGTAGCTTGGCTGTCACGAATTTAAGGATGTGTGCATTGCTTAATTGCATAATGAAGCTAGATTGTAATTTTCGCTTAGTGAATTATTATCTAGTGGATTGAGACAAGGCAGGGTTGGTGTTAATTTGGTGGCCTATGATAAGTGAAATTGCGTTTGAATCAGGGATGTCAATACGGTTTTAGTCACTGTAGCATTTAAATTAATCTATTGATTAGCATTTTGAATCTGTCTGCCAACCCCCATCCCCCCTGTGTTTTATTGTTGTGTTCATCTGGAAAATTGGCTTTGAATGAAAATATTGGTCGTTGGGAGACGACTTGGTTCACTTTCATGTACTGCATTTAATATGTTTTAATTTGGTGGGGTACGGCCTCTATCAAATTTGGCGCCGTTGCCGGGGACCAATCGTTTCGTTCAAAGTAAAATTTTCAGTGTGTTTGTGTTCTGTGTTTTGGTGTGTGTGTAGTTCAAGTGTGGTTGAGTTGGTATATGTTCATTGTGATGTTAATGTTGTGTTAAGTTCAGTGTCTGTTTCCATTCCTGTGTGTTTCTGTTTAGTGTAGTAAATAGTGTCGCGGCGCGCATAAATAGTGTCATTTGTAGTAGTGAATAGTGTTTGAATTGTGTCTGAATCTGGCATTTAACTTCTGGATTTTTGTTTTGGTAGCTACGCAGCTTGTTTTAACTTGAAATTTTTTTCCCCACTTCTAAGACGTTGAACTTGATAGGAAAAATAGCTAGAGCAATTGGTATGGTCTGAGTTAAGAGATTCAAAAAAAATTTGGACTGATTTTAAGTGAAACTTCAAAGGACCATAACTTTTGCTCTGGTTATCAGGTTTTTATCTTCTCCCACGCGCATGAACTAACCCCTAAACGGAATCTCTGCCGGCACACTTTAGAGCAAACCACAGCCATTGACGGCCAAAAAAAGGGCCTGGAAAATCAAATTGCCGCTTGCGAAGCCGCCTACGCGAACACAACCAGATCGGTGTTGCGAGCCACCTCCGCTGCGACGAAACCAGAGCCAGCAGATGTCTCGCGAAACCAGGCTGCCACGACGAACCACCACACGTTGACGAAGCCACGCGTTGCAGAACCACTGCGAATCAGATCGACGACGAGGGCACTTTCTGACGCGAAATCCCCATCACTGCGGCGCCGGCCACCACGCAGCCACCTACGACGAAAAAAGCTGCCTGGAGAAGACGCGAAACCAGACGCGAACATACCTACATTGCGAGAATCCTCCACCTCCGTTCCAAACAGAACCGCAGGCCACCGTGACAGAAATCAATGTCGATTGCGCCAATGCGACAGCCACCACGGTACCTGCAAAAAACCAGACCAGACAGACCCCCGCGAAACAACTGATGAGTCATTATTTTCTTCTATTCCACTAGCCTTTGTGCACCCATTAGACAGTTGATTAGTGCTTAATTGTTCATCATTAGAGTATTTTTCATCTGTTGGGCTTTATTGGGCCACTGTTCCGAATTTGGACTAATTTCACATTATTTGGCCTAATTTTTGTTTTTAATTATTTTTAGGTATTTGGGTGAAGCAATTTTGGAGCTTGGACATTAATATTTAGTTGAAGAAACTTTCCACATCATTGCCACATCATTTCCATGTCATTTCCACGTCAGCAAAGTCAATGGGTCAACATTTGAGGCCCATAGTGGCATTTTTGTAATTCTGCGGCTTATAATGGCAGTTTTGTAATTCTGAGTGGCATGGGTGATATGACCACGAATTAGGTCTGCATGAGAGGAAGGCAGCCGCTCATTCATCTTCAACCTCTCTTCAAAACCTCCATTTTCGTTCTCCAAGCTTCCATGGACGTCCCCCTTGCGGTTTTTCACGTTTTTGGCTCATTTTTACCGTTTTTATGCATATTTGACAGCACCCATTGAGGGTTTTACGTTTGGAATTCGTTTTCTTGGTTGGGCAGTTCGGTTTGTGGATTTTATTGACTTGGAACAATACCCATTCATGGGGTTTTCGTATTTATATATGATAACACTGTTTTGCATTCCATTTAAGCTTTGAAATCTCAATTTTTGCTCTTAAATTGCGTTTTCAGATTTGAAGGGTTCTTGGTTCTGATTTTTGTGATTTCAGTTTTGAAGTGTTTAATTACTCATTTCCATGTCTAGCTAAATTCGTGTATTGACTCCTTGATGAAAAATGCAATGAAGCTTTGAGGTTGTGCTTGTTTTGTGAAATCTGCCATGTTTTTGTTCTGAATTCGTGGAATGCATCTGGTGAATCTGTCAATGCTTAATTTACAGAGTAATTGCATGTGTTTTGTTTAAGATACGTTCATGCTTAATGTAGTAGCTTGGCTGTCACGAATTTAAGGATGTGTGCATTGCTTAATTGCATAATGAAGCTAGATTGTAATGTTCGCTTAGTGAATTATTATCTAGCGGATTGAGACAAGGCAGGGTTGGTGTTAATTTGGTGGCCTATGATAAGTGAAATTGCGTTTGAATCAGGGATGTCAATACGGTTTTAGTCACTGTAGCATTTAAATTAATCTATTGATTAGCATTTTGAATCTGTCTGCCAACCCCCCTCCCCCTGTGTTTTATTGTTGTGTTCATCTGGAAAATTGGCTTTGAATGAAAATATTGGTCGTTGGGAGACGACTTGGTTCACTTTCATGTACTGCATTTAATATGTTTTAATTTGGTGGGGTACGACCTCTATCAAATTTGGCGCCGTTGCCGGGGACCAATCGTTTCGTTCAAAGTAAAATTTTCAGTGTGTTTGTGTTCTGTGTTTTGGTGTGTGTGTAGTTCAAGTGTGGTTGAGTTGGTATATGTTCATTGTGATGTTAATGTTGTGTTAAGTTCAGTGTCTGTTTCCATTCCTGTGTGTTTCAGTTTAGTGTAGTGAATAGTGTCGCGGCGCGCATGAATAGTGTCATTTGTAGTAGTGAATAGTGTTTGAATAGTGTCCGAATCTGGCATTTAACTTCTGGATTTTTGTTTTGGTAGCTACAGAGCTTGTTTTAACTTGAAATTTTTTTTCCCCACTTCTAAGACGTTGAACTTGATAGGAAAAATAGCTAGAGCAATTGGTATGGTCTGAGTTAAGAGATTCAAAAAAATTTTGGCCTGATTTTAAGTGAAACTTCAAAGGACCATAACTTTTGCTCTGGTTATCAGGTTTTTATCTTCTCCCACGCGCATGAACTAACCCCTAAACCAAATCTCTGCCGGCACACTTTAGAGCAAACCACAGCCATTGACGGCCAAAAAAAGGGCCTGGAAAATCAAATTGCCGCTTGCGAAGCCGCCGTCCCGAACCAGATCGCCGCCGTCGCGAGCCACCTACGCGAACACAACCAGATCGGTGTTGCGAGCCACCTCCGCTGCGACGAAACCAGAGCCAGCAGATGTCTCGCGAAACCAGGCTGCCACGACGAACCACCACACGTTGACGAAGCCACGCGTTGCAGAACCACTGCGAATCAGATCGACGACGAGGGCACTTTCTGACGCGAAATCCCCATCACTACGGCGCCGGCCACCACGCAGCCACCTGCGACGAAAAAAGCTGCCTGGAGAAGACGCGAAACCAGACGCGAACACACATACATTGCGAGAATGCTCCACCTCCGTTCCAAACAGAACCGCAGGCCACCGTGACAGAAATCGATGTCGATTGCGCCAATGCGACAGCCACCACGGTACCTGCAAAAAACCAGACCAGACAGACCCCCGCGAAGCAACTGATGAGTCATTATTTTCTTCTATTCCACTACCCTTTGTGCACCCATTAGACAGTTGATTAGTGCTTAATTGTTCATCATTAGAGTGTTTTTCATCTGTTGGGCTTTATTGGGCCACTGTTCCGAATTTGGACTAATTTCCCATTATTTGGCCTAATTTTTGTTTTTAATTATTTTTAGGTATTTGGGTGAAGCAATTTTGGAGCTTGGACATTAATATTTAGTTGAAGAAACTTTCCACATCATTGCCACATCATTTCCATGTCATTTCCACGTCAGCAAAGTCAATGGGTCAACATTTGAGGCCCATAGTGGCCTTTTTGTAATTCTGTGGCTTATAATGGCAGTTTTGTAATTCTGAGTGGCATGGGTGATATGACCACGAATTAGGTCTGCATGAGAAGAAGGCAGCCGCTCATTCATCTTCAACCTCTCTTCAAAACCTCCATTTTCGTTCTCCAAGCTTCCATGGACGTCCCCCTTGCGGTTTTTCACGTTTTTGGCTCATTTTTACCGTTTTTATGCATATTTGACAGCACCCATTGAGGGTTTTACGCTTGGAATTCGTTTTCTTGGTTGGGCAGTTCGGTTTGTGGATTTTATTGACTTGGAACAATACCCATTCATAGGGGTTTCGCATTTATATATGATAACACTGTTTTGCATTCCATTTAAGCTTTGAAATCTCAATTTTTGCTCTTAAATTGCGTTTTCAGATTTGAAGGGTTCTTGGTTCTTGGTTCTTGGTTCTGATTTTTGTGATTTCAGTTTTGAAGTGTTTAATTACTCATTTCCATGTCTAGCTAAATTCGTGTATTCACTCCTTGATGAAAAATGCAATGAAGCTTTGAGGTTGTGCTTGTTTTGTGAAATCTGCCATGTTTTTGTTATGAATTCGTGGAATGCATGTGGTGAATCTGTCAATGCTTAATTTACAGAGTAATTGCATGTGTTTTGTTTAAGATACGTTCATGCTTAATGTATGTAGCTTGGCTGTCACGAATTTAAGGATGTGTGCATTGCTTAATTGCATAATGAAGCTAGATTGTAATTTTCGCTTAGTGAATTATTATCTAGTGGATTGAGACAAGGCAGGGTTGGTGTTAATTTGGTGGCCTATGATAAGTGAAATTGCGTTTGAATTAGGGATGTCAATACGGTTTTAGTCATTGTAGCATTTAAATTAATCTATTGATTAGCATTATGAATCTGTCTGCCAACCCCCCTCCCCCCTGTGTTTTATTGTTGTGTTCATCTGGAAAATTGGCTTTGAATGAAAATATTGGTCGTTGGGAGACGACTTGGTTCACTTTCATGTACTGCATTTAATATCTTTTAATTAGGTGGGGTACGGCCTCTATCAAATTTGGCGTCGTTGCCGGGGACCAATCGTTTCGTTCAAAGTAAAATTTTCAGTGTGTTTGTGTTCTGTGTTTTGGTGTGTGTGTAGTTCAAGTGTGGTTGAGTTGGTATATGTTCATTGTGATGTTAATGTTGTGTTAAGTTCAGTGTCTGTTTCCATTCCTGTGTGTTTCTGTTTAGTGTAGTGAATAGTGTCGCGGCGCGCATGAATAGTGTCATTTGTAGTAGTGAATAGTGTTTGAATAGTGTATGAATCTGGCATTTAACTTCTGGATTTTTGTTTTGGTAGCTACGGAGCTTGTTTTAACTTGAAATTTTTTTTCCCCACTTCTAAGACGTTGAACTTGATAGGAAAAATAGCTAGAGCAATTGGTATGGTCTGAGTTAAGAGATTCAAAAAAATTTTGGACTGATTTCAAGTGAAACTTCAAAGGACCATAACTTTTGCTCTGGTTATCAGGTTTTTATCTTCTCCCACGCGCATGAACTAACCCCTAAACGGAATCTCTGCCGGCACACTTTAGAGCAAACCACAGCCATTGACGGCCAAAAAAAGGGCCTGGAAAATCAAATTGCCGCTTGCGAAGCCGCCGTCCCGAACCAGATCGCCGCCGTCGCGAGCCACCTACGCGAACACAACCAGATCGGTTTTGCGAGCCACCTCCGCTACGACGAAACCAGAGCCAGCAGATGTCTCGCGAAACCAGGCTGCCACGACGAACCACCACACGTTGACGAAGCCACGCGTTGCAGAACCACTGCGAATCAGATCGACGACGAGGGCACTTTCTGACGCGAAATCCCCATCACTGCGGCGCCGGCCACCACGCAGCCACCTGCGACGAAAAAAGCTGCCTAGAGAAGACGCGAAACCAGACGCGAACACACCTACATTGCGAGAATCCTCCACCTCCGTTCCAAACAGAACCGTAGGCCACCGTGACAGAAATCGATGTCGATTGCGCCAATGCGACAGCCACCACGGTACCTGCAAAAAACCAGACCAGACAGACCCCCGCGAAGCAACTGATGAGTCATTATTTTCTTCTATTCCACTACCCTTTGTGCACCCATTAGACAGTTGATTAGTGCTTAATTGTTCATCATTAGAGTGTTTTTCATCTGTTGGGCTTTATTGGGCCACTGTTCCGAATTTGGACTAATTTCACATTATTTGGCCTAATTTTTGTTTTTAATTATTTTTAGGTATTTGGGTGAAGCAATTTTGGAGCTTGGACATTAATATTTAGTTGAAGAAACTTTCCACATCATTGCCACATCATTTCCATGTCATTTCCACGTCAGCAAAGTCAATGGGTCAACATTTGAGGCCCATAGTGGCATTTTTGTAATTCTGCGACTTATAATGGCAGTTTTGTAATTCTGAGTGGCATGGGTGATATGACCACGAATTAGGTCTGCATGAGAAGAAGGCAGCTGCTCATTCATCTTCAACCTCTCTTCAAAACCTCCATTTTCGTTCTCCAAGCTTCCATGGACGTCCCCCTTGCGGTTTTTCACGTTTTTGGCTCATTTTTACCATTGTTATGCATATTTGACAGCACCCATTGAGGGTTTTACGTTTGGAATTCGTTTTCTTGGTTGGGCAGTTCGGTTTGTGGATTTTATTGACTTGGAACAATACCCATTCATGGGGTTTTCGCATTTATATATGATAACACTGTTTTGCATTCCATTTAAGCTTTGAAATCTCAATTTTTGCTCTTAAATTGCGTTTTCAGATTTGAAGGGTTCTTGGTTCTTGGTTCTTGGTTCTGATTTTTGTGATTTCAGTTTTGAAGTGTTTAATTACTCATTTCCATGTCTAGCTAAATTCGTGTATTGACTCCTTGATGAAAAATGCAATGAAGCTTTGAGGTTGTGCTTGTTTTGTGAAATCTACCATGTTTTTGTTCTGAATTCGTGGAATGCATGTGGTGAATCTGTCAATGCTTAATTTACAGAGTAATTGCATGTGTTTTGTTTAAGATACGTTCATGCTTAATGTATGTAGCTTGGCTGTCACGAATTTAAGGATGTGTGCATTGCTTAATTGCATAATGAAGCTAGATTGTAATTTTCGCTTAGTGAATTATTATCTAGTGGATTGAGACAAGGCAGGGTTGGTGTTAATTTGGTGGCCTATGATAAGTGAAATTGCGTTTGAATCAGGAATGTCAATACGGTTTTAGTCACTGTAGCATTTAAATTAATCTATTGATTAGCATTCTGAATCTGTCTGCCAACCCCCCTCCCCCCTGTGTTTTATTGTTGTGTTCATCTGGAAAATTGGCTTTGAATGAAAATATTTGTCGTTGGGAGACGACTTGGTTCACTTTCATGTAGTGCATTTAATATTTTTTATTTGGTGGGGTACGGCCTCTATCAAATTTGGCGCCGTTGCCGGGGACCAATCGTTTCGTTCAAAGTAAAATTTTCAGTGTGTTTGTGTTCTGTGTTTTGGTGTGTGTAGTTCAAGTGTGGTTGAGTTGGTATATGTTCATTGTGATGTTAATGCTGTGTTAAGTTCAGTGTCTGTTTCCATTCCTGTGTGTTTCTGTTTAGTGTAGTGAATAGTGTCGCGGCGCGCATGAATAATGTCATTTGTAGTAGTGAATAGTGTTTGAATAGTGTTTGAATCTGGCATTTAACTTCTGGATTTTTGTTTTGGTAGCTACGGAGCTTGTTTTAACTTGAAATTTTTTTTCCCCACTTTTAAGACGTTGAACTTGATAGGAAAAATAGCTAGAGCAATTGGTATGGTCTGAGTTAAGAGATTCAAAAAAATTTTGGACTGATTTCAAGTGAAACTTCAAAGGACCATAACTTTTGCTCTGGTTATCAGGTTTTTATCTTCTCCCACGCGCATGAACTAACCCCTAAACGAAATCTCTGCCGGCACACTTTAGAGCAAACCAGAGCCATTGACGGCCAAAAAAAGGGCCTGGAAAATCAAATTGCCGCTTGCGAAGCCGCCGTCCCGAACCAGATCGCCGCCGTCGCGAGCCACCTACGCGAACACAACCAGATCGGTGTTGCGAGCCACCTCCGCTACGACGAAACCAGAGCCAGCAGATGTCTCGCGAAACCAGGCTGCCACGACGAACCACCACACGTTGACGAACCCACGCGTTGCAAAACGACTGCGAATCAGATCGACGACGAGGGCACTTTCTGACGCGAAATCCCCATCACTGCGGCGCCGGCCACCACGCAGCCACCTGCGACGAAAAAAGCTGCCTGGAGAAGACGCGAAACCAGACGCGAACACACCTACATTGCGAGAATCCTCCACCTCCGTTCCAAACAGAACCGCAGGCCACCGTGACAGAAATCGATGTCGATTGCGCCAATGCGACAGCCACCACGGTACCTGCAAAAAACCAGACCAGACAGACCCCCGCGAAGCAACTGATGAGTCATTATTTTCTTCTATTCCACTAGCCTTTGTGCACCCATTAGACAGTTGATTAGTGCTTAATTGTTCATCATTAGAGTGTTTTTCATCTGTTGGGCTTTATTGGGCCACTGTTCCGAATTTGGACTAATTTCACATTATTTGGCCTAATTTTTGTTTTTAATTATTTTTAGGTATTTGGGTGAAGCAATTCTGGAGCTTGGACATTAATATTTAGTTGAAGAAACTTTCCACATCATTGCCACATCATTTCCATGTCATTTCCACGTCAGCAAAGTCAATGGGTCAACATTTGAGGCCCATAGTGGCATTTTTGTAATTCTGCGGCTTATAATGGCAGTTTTGTAATTCTGAGTGGCATGGGTGATATGACCACGAATTAGGTCTGCATGAGAGGAAGGCAGCCGCTCATTCATCTTCAACCTCTCTTCAAAACCTCCATTTTCGTTCTCCAAGCTTCCATGGACGTCCCCCTTGCGGTTTTTCACGTTTTTGGCTCATTTTTACCATTTTTATGCATATTTGACAGCACCCATTGAGGGTTTTACGTTTGGAATTCGTTTTCTTGGTTGGGCAGTTCGGTTTGTGGATTTTATTGACTTGGAACAATACCCATTCATGGGGTTTTCGCATTTATATATGATAACACTGTTTTGCATTCCAGTTAAGCTTTGAAATCTCAATTTTTGCTCTTAAATTGTGTTTTCAGATTTGAAGGGTTCTTGGTTCTTGGTTCTTGGTTCTAATTTTTGTGATTTCAGTTTTGAAGTGTTTAATTACTCATTTCCATGTCTAGCTAAATTCGTGTATTGACTCCTTGATGAAAAATGCAATGAAGCTTTGAGGTTGTGCTTGTTTTGTGAAATCTGCCTTGTTTTTGTTCTGAATTCATGGAATGCATGTGGTGAATCTGTCAATGCTTAATTTACAAAGTAATTGAATGTGTTTTGTTTAAGATACGTTCATGCTTAATGTATGTAGCTTGGCTGTCACGAATTTAAGGATGTGTGCATTGCTTAATTGCATAATGAAGCTAGATTGTAATTTTCGCTTAGTGAATTATTATCTAGTGGATTGAGACAAGGCAGGGTTGGTGTTAATTTGGTGGCCTATGATAAGTGAAATTGCGTTTGAATCAGGGATGTCAATACGGTTTTAGTCACTGTAGCATTTAAATTAATCTATTGATTAGCATTTTGAATCTGTCTGCCAACCCCCATCCCCCCTGTGTTTTATTGTTGTGTTCATCTGGAAAATTGGCTTTGAATGAAAATATTGGTCGTTGGGAGACGACTTGGTTCACTTTCATGTACTGCATTTAATATGTTTTAATTTGGTGGGGTACGGCCTCTATCAAATTTGGCGCCGTTGCCGGGGACCAATCGTTTCGTTCAAAGTAAAATTTTCAGTGTGTTTGTGTTCTGTGTTTTGGTGTGTGTGTAGTTCAAGTGTGGTTGAGTTGGTATATGTTCATTGTGATGTTAATGTTGTGTTAAGTTCAGTGTCTGTTTCCATTCCTGTGTGTTTCTGTTTAGTGTAGTAAATAGTGTCGCGGCGCGCATAAATAGTGTCATTTGTAGTAGTGAATAGTGTTTGAATTGTGTCTGAATCTGGCATTTAACTTCTGGATTTTTGTTTTGGTAGCTACGCAGCTTGTTTTAACTTGAAATTTTTTTCCCCACTTCTAAGACGTTGAACTTGATAGGAAAAATAGCTAGAGCAATTGGTATGGTCTGAGTTAAGAGATTCAAAAAAAATTTGGACTGATTTTAAGTGAAACTTCAAAGGACCATAACTTTTGCTCTGGTTATCAGGTTTTTATCTTCTCCCACGCGCATGAACTAACCCCTAAACGGAATCTCTGCCGGCACACTTTAGAGCAAACCACAGCCATTGACGGCCAAAAAAAGGGCCTGGAAAATCAAATTGCCGCTTGCGAAGCCGCCTACGCGAACACAACCAGATCGGTGTTGCGAGCCACCTCCGCTGCGACGAAACCAGAGCCAGCAGATGTCTCGCGAAACCAGGCTGCCACGACGAACCACCACACGTTGACGAAGCCACGCGTTGCAGAACCACTGCGAATCAGATCGACGACGAGGGCACTTTCTGACGCGAAATCCCCATCACTGCGGCGCCGGCCACCACGCAGCCACCTACGACGAAAAAAGCTGCCTGGAGAAGACGCGAAACCAGACGCGAACATACCTACATTGCGAGAATCCTCCACCTCCGTTCCAAACAGAACCGCAGGCCACCGTGACAGAAATCAATGTCGATTGCGCCAATGCGACAGCCACCACGGTACCTGCAAAAAACCAGACCAGACAGACCCCCGCGAAACAACTGATGAGTCATTATTTTCTTCTATTCCACTAGCCTTTGTGCACCCATTAGACAGTTGATTAGTGCTTAATTGTTCATCATTAGAGTATTTTTCATCTGTTGGGCTTTATTGGGCCACTGTTCCGAATTTGGACTAATTTCACATTATTTGGCCTAATTTTTGTTTTTAATTATTTTTAGGTATTTGGGTGAAGCAATTTTGGAGCTTGGACATTAATATTTAGTTGAAGAAACTTTCCACATCATTGCCACATCATTTCCATGTCATTTCCACGTCAGCAAAGTCAATGGGTCAACATTTGAGGCCCATAGTGGCATTTTTGTAATTCTGCGGCTTATAATGGCAGTTTTGTAATTCTGAGTGGCATGGGTGATATGACCACGAATTAGGTCTGCATGAGAGGAAGGCAGCCGCTCATTCATCTTCAACCTCTCTTCAAAACCTCCATTTTCGTTCTCCAAGCTTCCATGGACGTCCCCCTTGCGGTTTTTCACGTTTTTGGCTCATTTTTACCGTTTTTATGCATATTTGACAGCACCCATTGAGGGTTTTACGTTTGGAATTCGTTTTCTTGGTTGGGCAGTTCGGTTTGTGGATTTTATTGACTTGGAACAATACCCATTCATGGGGTTTTCGTATTTATATATGATAACACTGTTTTGCATTCCATTTAAGCTTTGAAATCTCAATTTTTGCTCTTAAATTGCGTTTTCAGATTTGAAGGGTTCTTGGTTCTTGGTTCTGATTTTTGTGATTTCAGTTTTGAAGTGTTTAATTACTCATTTCCATGTCTAGCTAAATTCGTGTATTGACTCCTTGATGAAAAATGCAATGAAGCTTTGAGGTTGTGCTTGTTTTGTGAAATCTGCCATGTTTTTGTTCTGAATTCGTGGAATGCATCTGGTGAATCTGTCAATGCTTAATTTACAGAGTAATTGCATGTGTTTTGTTTAAGATACGTTCATGCTTAATGTATGTAGCTTGGCTGTCACGAATTTAAGGATGTGTGCATTGCTTAATTGCATAATGAAGCTAGATTGTAATTTTTGCTTAGTGAATTATTATCTAGTGGATTGAGACAAGGCAGGGTTGGTGTTAATTTGGTGGCCTATGATAAGTGAAATTGCGTTTGAATCAGGGATGTCAATACGGTTTTAGTCACTGTAGCATTTAAATTAATCTATTGATTAGCATTTTGAATCTGTCTGCCAACCCCCCTCCCCCCTGTGTTTTATTGTTGTGTTCATCTGGAAAATTGGCTTTGAATGAAAATATTGGTCGTTGGAAGACGACTTGGTTCACTTTCATGTACTACATTTAATATGTTTTAATTTGGTGGGGTACGGCCTCTATCAAATTTGGCGCCGTTGCCGGGGACCAATCGTTTCGTTCAAAGTAAAATTTTCAGTGTGTTTGTGTTCTGTGTTTTGGTGTGTGTGTAGTTCAAGTGTGGTTGAGTTGGTATATGGTCATTGTGATGTTAATGTTGTGTTAAGTTCAGTGTCTGTTTCCATTCCTGTGTGTTTCTGTTTAGTGTAGTGAATAGTGTCGCGGCGCGCTTGAATAGTGTCATTTGTAGTAGTGAATAGTGTTTGAATAGTGTCCGAATCTGGCATTTAACTTCTGGATTTTTGTTTTGGTAGCTACGGAGCTTGTTTTAACTTGAAATTTTTTTTCCCCACTTCTAAGACGTTGAACTTGATAGGAAAAATAGCTAGAGCAATTGGTATGGTCTGAGTTAAGAGATTCAAAATAATTTTGGACTGATTTTAAGTGAAACTTCAAAGGACCATAACTTTTGCTCTGGTTATCAGGTTTTTATCTTTTCCCACGCGTATGAACTAACCCCTAAACGGAATCTCTGCCGGCACACTTTAGAGCAAACCACAGCCATTGACGGCCAAAAAGAGGGCTTGGAAAATCAAATTGCCGCTTGCGAAGCCGCCGTCGCGAGCCACCTACGCGAACACAACCAGATCGGTGTTGCGAGCCACCTCCGCTGCGACGAAACCAGAGCCAGCAGATGTCTCGCGAAACCAGGCTGCCACGACGAACCACCACACGTTGACGAAGCCACGCGTTGCAGAAGCAATGCGAATCAGATCGACGACGAGGGCACTTTTTGACGCGAAATCCCCATCACTGCGTCGCTGGCCACCACGCAGCCACCTGCGACGAAAAAAGCTGCCCGGAGAAGACGCGAAACCAGACGCGAACACACCTACATTGCGAGAATCCTCCACCTCCGTTCCAAACAGAACCGCAGGCCACCGTGACAGAAATCGATGTCGATTGCGCCAATGCGACAGCCACCACGGTACCTGCAAAAAACCAAACCAGACAGACCCCCGCAAAGCAACTGATGAGTCATTATTTTCTTCTATTCCATTAGCCTTTGTGCACCCATTAGACAGTTGATTAGTGCTTAATTGTTCATCATTAGAGTATTTTTCATCTGTTGGGCTTTATTGGGCCACTGTTCCGAATTTGGACTAATTTCACATTATTTGGCCTAATTTTTGTTTTTAATTATTTTTAGGTATTTGGGTGAAGCAATTTTGGAGCTTGGACATTAATATTTAGTTGAAGAAACTTTCCACATCATTGCCACATCATTTCCATGTCATTTCCACGTCAGCAAAGTCAATGGGTCAACATTTGAGGCCCATAGTGGCATTTTTGTAATTCTGCGGCTTATAATGGCAGTTTTGTAATTCTGAGTGGCATGGGTGATATGACCACAAATTAGGTCTGCATGAGAAGAAGGCAGCCGCTCATTCATCTTCAACCTCTCTTCAAAACCTCCATTTTCGTTCTCCAAGCTTCCATGGACGTCCCCCTTGCGGTTTTTCACGTTTTTGGCTCATTTTTACCGTTTTTATGCATATTTGACAGCACCCATTGAGGGTTTTACGTTTGGAATTCGTTTTCTTGGTTGGGCAGTTCGGTTTGTGGATTTTATTGACTTGGAACAATACCCATTCATGGGGTTTTCGCATTTATATATGATAACACTGCTTTGCATTCCAGTTAAGCTTTGAAATCTCAATTTTTGCTCTTAAATTGCGTTTTCAGATTTTTCATGGTTCTTGGTTCTTGGTTCTGATTTTTGTGATTTCAGTTTTGAAGTGTTTAATTACTCATTTCCATGTCTAGCTAAATTCGTGTATTGACTCCTTGATGAAAAATGCAATGAAGCTTTGAGGTTGTGCTTGTTTTGTGAAATCTGCCATGTTTTTGTTCTGAATTCGTGGAATGCATGTGGTGAATCTGTCAATGCTTAATTTACAGAGTAATTGCATGTGTTTTGTTTAAGATACGTTCATGCTTAATGTATGTAGCTTGGCTGTCACGAATTTAAGGATGTGTGCATTGCTTAATTGCATAATGAAGCTATATTGTAATTTTCGCTTAGTGAATTATTATCTAGTGGATTGAGACAAGGCAGGGTTGGTGTTAATTTGGTGGCCTATGATAAGTGAAATTGCGTTTGAATCAGGAATGTCAATACGGTTTTAGTCACTGTAGCATTTAAATTAATCTATTGATTAGCATTCTGAATCTGTCTGCCAACCCCCCTCCCCCCTGTGTTTTATTGTTGTGTTCATCTGGAAAATTGGCTTTGAATGAAAATATTTGTCGTTGGGAGACGACTTGGTTCACTTTCATGTAGTGCATTTAATATTTTTTATTTGGTGGGGTACGGCCTCTATCAAATTTGGCGCCGTTGCCGGGGACCAATCGTTTCGTTCAAAGTAAAATTTTCAGTGTGTTTGTGTTCTGTGTTTTGGTGTGTGTAGTTCAAGTGTGGTTGAGTTGGTATATGTTCATTGTGATGTTAATGCTGTGTTAAGTTCAGTGTCTGTTTCCATTCCTGTGTGTTTCTGTTTAGTGTAGTGAATAGTGTCGCGGCGCGCATGAATAATGTCATTTGTAGTAGTGAATAGTGTTTGAATAGTGTTCGAATCTGGCATTTAACTTCTGGATTTTTGTTTTGGTAGCTACGGAGCTTGTTTTAACTTGAAATTTTTTTTCCCCACTTCTAAGACGTTGAACTTGATAGGAAAAATAGCTAGAGCAATTGGTATGGTCTGAGTTAAGAGATTCAAAAAAAATTTGGACTGATTTTAAGTGAAACTTCAAAGGACCATAACTTTTGCTCTGGTTATCAGGTTTTTATCTTCTCCCACGCGCATGAACTAACCCCTAAACGAAATCTCTGCCGGCACACTTTAGAGCAAACCACAGCCATTGACGGCCAAAAAGAGGGCCTGGAAAATCAAATTGCCGCTTGCGAAGCCGCCGTCGCGAGCCACCTAAGAGAACACAACCAGATCGGTGTTGCGAGCCACCTACGCTGCGACGAAACCAGAGCCAGCAGATGTCTCGCGAAACCAGGCTGCCACGACGAACCACCACACGTTGACGAAGCCACGCGTTGCAGAAGCAATGCGAATCAGATCGACGACGAGGGCACTTTCTGACGCGAAATCCCCATCACAGCGTCGCCGGCCACCACGCAGCCACCTGTGACGAAAAAAGCTGCCCGGAGAAGACGCGAAACCAGACGCGAACACACCTACATTGCGAGAATCCTCCACCTCCGTTCCAAACAGAACCGCAGGCCACCGTGACAGAAATCGATGTCGATTGCGCCAATGCGACAGCCACCACGGTACCTGCAAAAAACCAAACCAGACAGACCCCCGCAAAGCAACTGATGAGTCATTATTTTCTTCTATTCCATTAGCCTTTGTGCACCCATTAGACAGTTGATTAGTGCTTAATTGTTCATCATTAGAGTATTTTTCATCTGTTGGGCTTTATTGGCCTACTGTTCCGAATTTGGACTAATTTCACATTATTTGGCCTAATTTTTGTTTTTAATTATTTTTAGGTATTTGGGTGAAGCAATTTTGGAGCTTGGACATTAATATTTAGTTGAAGAAACTTTCCACATCATTGCCACATCATTTCCATGTCATTTCCACGTCAGCAAAGTCAATGGGTCAACATTTGAGGCCCATAGTGGCATTTTTGTAATTCTGCGGCTTATAATGGCAGTTTTGTAATTCTGAGTGGCATGGGTGATATGACCACGAATTAGGTCTGCATGAGAAGAAGGCAGCCGCTCATTCATCTTCAACCTCTCTTCAAAACCTCCATTTTCGTTCTCCAAGCTTCCATGGACGTCCCCCTTGCGGTTTTTCACGTTTTTGGCTCATTTTTACCGTTTTTATGCATATTTGACAGCACCCATTGAGGGTTTTACGTTTGGAATTCGTTTTCTTGGTTGGGCAGTTCGGTTTGTGGATTTTATTGACTTGGAACAATACCCATTCATGGGGTTTTCGCATTTATATATGATAACACTGTTTTGCATTCCAGTTAAGCTTTGAAATCTCAATTTTTGCTCTTAAATTGCGTTTTCAGATTTTTCATGGTTCTTGGTTCTTGGTTCTGATTTTTGTGATTTCAGTTTTGAAGTGTTTAATTACTCATTTCCATGTCTAGCTAAATTCGTGTATTGACTCCTTGATGAAAAATGCAATGAAGCTTTGAGGTTGTGCTTGTTTTGTGAAATCTGCCATGTTTTTGTTCTGAATTCGTGGAATGCATGTGGTGAATCTGTCAATGCTTAATTTACAGAGTAATTGCATGTGTTTTGTTTAAGATACGTTCATGCTTAATGTATGTAGCTTGGCTGTCACGAATTTAAGGATGTGTGCATTGCTTAATTGCATAATGAAGCTAGATTGTAATTTTCGCTTAGTGAATTATTATCTAGTGGATTGAGACAAGGCAGGGTTGGTGTTAATTTGGTGGCCTATGATAAGTGAAATTGCGTTTGAATCAGGGATGTCAATACGGTTTTAGTCACTGTAGCATTTAAATTAATCTATTGATTAGCATTCTGAATCTGTCTCCCAACAATCTTCCCCCCTGTGTTTTACTGTTGTGTTCATCTGGAAAATTGGCTTTGAATGAAAATATTGGTCGTTGGGAGACGACTTGGTTCACTTTCATGTACTGCATTTAATATGTTTTAATTTGGTGGGGTACGGCCTCTATCAAATTTGGCGTCGTTGCCGGGGACCAATCGTTTCGTTCAAAGTAAAATTTTCAGTGTGTTTGTGTTCTGTGTTTTGGTGTGTGTGTAGTTCAAGTGTGGTTGAGTTGGTATATGTTCATTGTGATGTTAATGTTGTGTTAAGTTCAGTGTCTGTTTCCATTCCTGTGTGTTTCTGTTTAGTGTAGTGAATAGTGTCACGGCGCGCATCAATAGTGTCATTTGTAGTAGTGAATAGTGTTTGAATAGTGTCCGAATCTGGCATTTAACTTCTGGATTTTTGTTTTGGTAGCTACGGAGCTTGTTTTAACTTGAAATTTTTTTTCCCCACTTCTAAGACGTTGAACTTGATAGGAAAAATAGCTAGAGCAATTGGTATGGTCTGAGTTAAGAGATTCAAAAAAAATTTGGACTGATTTTAAGTGAAACTTCAAAGGACCATAACTTTTGCTCTGGTTATCAGGTTTTTATCTTCTCCCACGCGCATGAACTAACCCCTAAACGGAATCTTTGCCGGCACACTTTAGAGCAAACCACAGCCATTGACGGCCAAAAAAAGGGCCTGGAAAATCAAATTGCCGCTTGCGAAGCCGCCGTCCCGAACCAGATCACCGCCGTCGCGAGCCACCTACACGAACAGAACCAGATCGGTGTTGCGAGCCACCTCCGCTGCGACGAAACCAGAGCCAGCAGATGTCTCGCGAAACCAGGCTGCCACGACGAACCACCACACGTTGACGAAGCCACGCGTTGCAGAACCACTACGAATCATATCGACGACGAGGGCACTTTCTGACGTCAAATCCCCATCACTGCGGCTCCGGCCACCACGCAGCCACCTGCGACGAAAAAAGCTACCTGGAGAAGACGCGAAACCAGACGCGAACACCTACATTGCGAGAATCCTCCACCTCCGTTCCAAACAGAACCGCAGGCCACCGTGACAGAAATCGATGTCGATTGCGCCAATGCGACAGCCACCACGGTACCTGCAAAAAACCAGACCAGACAGACCCCCGCGAAGCAACTGATGAGTCATTATTTTCTTCTATTCCACTAGCCTTTGTGCACCCATTAGACAGTTGATTAGTGCTTAATTGTTCATCATTAGAGTGTTTTTCATCTGTTGGGCTTTATTGGGCCACTGTTCCGAATTTGGACTAATTTCACATTATTTGGCCTAATTTTTGTTTTTAATTATTTTTAGGTATTTGGGTGAAGCAATTTTGGAGCTTGGACATTAATATTTAGTTGAAGAAACTTTCCACATCATTGCCACATCATTTCCATGTCATTTCCACGTCAGCAAAGTCAATGGGTCAACATTTGAGGCCATAGTGGCATTTTTGTAATTCTGCGGCTTATAATGGCAGTTTTGTAATTCTGAGTGGCATGGGTGATATGACCACGAATTAGGTCTGCATGAGAAGAAGGTAGCCGCTCATTCATCTTCAACCTCTCTTCAAAACCTCCATTTTCGTTCTCCAAGCTTCCATGGACGTCCCCCTTGCGATTTTTCACGTTTTTGGCTCATTTTTACCGTTTTTATGCATATTTGATAGCACCCATTGAGGGTTTTACGTTTGGAATTCGTTTTCTTGGTTGGGCAGTTTGGTTTGTAGATTTTATTGACTTGGAACAATACCCATTCATGGGGTTTTCGCATTTATATATGATAACACAGTTTTGCGTTCCATTTAAGCTTTGAAATCTCAATTTTTGCTCTTAAATTGCGTTTTCAGATTTGAAGGGTTCTTGGTTCTTGGTTCTTGGTTCTGATTTTTGTGATTTCAGTTTTGAAGTGTTTAATTACTCATTTCCATGTCTAGCTAAATTCGTGTATTGACTCCTTGATGAAAAATGCAATGAAGCTTTGAGGTTGTGCTTGTTTTGTGAAATCTGCCATGTTTTTGTTCTGAATTCGTGGAATGCATGTGGTGAATCTGTCAATGCTTAATTTACAGAGTAATTGCATGTGTTTTGTTTAAGATACGTTCATGCTTAATGTATGTAGCTTGGCTGTCACGAATTTAAGGATGTGGGCATTGCTTATTTGCATAATGAAGCTAGATTGTAATTTTCGCTTAGTGAATTATTATCTAGTGGATTAAGACAAGGCAGGGTTGGTGTTAATTTGGTGGCCTATGATAAGTGAAATTGCGTTTGAATCAGGGATGTCAATACGGTTTTAGTCACTGCAGCATTTAAATTAATCTATTGATTATCATTCTGAATCTGTCTGCCAACCCCCCTCCCCCCTGTGTTTTATTGTTGTGTCCATCTGGAAAATTGGCTTTGAATGAAAATATTGGTCGTTGGGAGACGACTTGGTTCACTTTCATGTACTGCATTTAATATGTTTTAATTTGGTGGGGTACGGCCTCTATCAAATTTGGCGCAGTTGCCGGGGACCAATCGTTTCGTTCAAAGTAAAATTTTCAGTGTGTTTGTGTTCTGTGTTTTGGTGTGTGTGTAGTTCAAGTGTGGTTGAGTTGGTATATGTTCATTGTGAGGTTAATGTTGTGTTAAGTTCAGTGTCTGTTTCCATTCCTGTGTGTTTCTGTTTAGTGTAGTGAATAGTGTCGCGGCGCGCATGAATAGTGTCATTTGTAGTAGTGAATAGTGTTTGAATAGTGTCCGAATCTGGCATTTAACTTCTGGATTTTTGTTTTGGTAGCTACGGATCTTGTTTTAACTTGAAATATTTTTTCCCCACTTCTAAGACGTTGAACTTGATAGGAAAAATAGCTTGAGCAATTGGTATGGTCTGAGTTAAGAGATTCAAAAAAATTTTGGACTGATTTTAAGTGAAACTTCAAAGGACCATAACTTTTGCTCTGATTATCAGGTTTTTATCTTCTCCCACGCGCATGAACTAACCCCTAAACGGAATCTCTGCCGGCACACTTTAGAGCAAACCACAGCCATTGACGGCCAAAAAAAGGGCCTGGAAAATCAAATTGTCGCTTGCGAAGCCGCCGTCCCGAACCAGATCACCACCGTCGCGAGCCACCTACGCGAACAGAACCAGATCGGTGTTGCGAGCCACCTCCGCTGCGACGAAACCAGAGCCAGCAGATGTCTCGCGAAACCAGGCTGCCACGACGAACCACCACACGTTGACGAAGCCACGCGTTGCAGAACCACTACGAATCATATCGACGACGAGGGCACTTTCTGACGTCAAATCCCCATCACTGCGGCTCCGGCCACCACGCAGCCACCTGCGACGAAAAAAGCTACCTGGAGAAGACGCGAAACCAGACGCGAACACACCTACATTGCGAGAATCCTCCACCTCCGTTCCAAACAGAACCGCAGGCCACCGTGACAGAAATCGATGTCGATTGCGCCAATGCGACAGCCACCACGGTACCTGCAAAAAACCAGACCAGACAGACCCCCGCGAAGCAACTGATGAGTCATTATTTTCTTTTATTCCACTAGCCTTTGTGCACCCATTAGACAGTTGATTAGTGCTTAATTGTTCATCATTAGAGTGTTTTTCATCTGTTGGGCTTTATTGGGCCACTGTTCCGAATTTGGACTAATTTCACATTATTTGGCCTAATTTTTGTTTTTAATTATTTTTAGGTATTTGGGTGAAGCAATTTTGGAGCTTGGACATTAATATTTAGTTGAAGAAACTTTCCACATCATTGCCACATCATTTCCATGTCATTTCCACGTCAGCAAAGTCAATGGGTCAACATTTGAGGCCCATAGCGGCATTTTTGTAATTCTGCGGCTTATAATGGCAGTTTTGTAATTCTGAGTGGCATGGGTGATATGACCACGAATTAGGTCTGCATGAGAAGAAGGCAGCCACTCATTCATCTTCAACCTCTCTTCAAAACCTCCATTTTCGTTCTCCAAGCTTCCATGGACGTCCCCCTTGCGGTTTTTCACGTTTTTGGCTCATTTTTACCGTTTTTATGCATATTTGACAGCACCCATTGAGGGTTTTACGTTTGGAATTCGTTTTCTTGGTTGGGCAGTTCGGTTTGTGGATTTTATTGACTTGGAACAATACCCATTCATGGGGTTTTCACATTTATATATGATAACATTGTTTTGCATTCCATTTAAGCTTTGAAATCTCAATTTTTTCTCTTAAATTGCGTTTTCAGATTTGAAGGGTTCTTGGTTCTTGGTTATGATTTTTGTGATTTCAGTTTTGAAGTGTTTAATTACTCATTTCCATGTCTAGCTAAATTCGTGTATTGACTCCTTGATGAAAAATGCAATGAAGCTTTGAGGTTGTGCTTGTTTTGTGAAATCTGCCATGTTTTTGTTCTGAATTCGTGGAATGCATGTGGTGAATCTGTCAACGCTTAATTTACAGAGTAATTGCATGTGTTTTGTTTAAGATACGTTCATGCTTAATGTATGTAGCTTGGCTGTCACGAATTTAAGGATGTGTGCATTGCTTAATTGCATAATGAAGCTAGATTATAATTTTCGCTTAGTGAATTATTATCTAGTGGATTGAGACAAGGCAGGGTTGGTGTTAATTTGGTGGCCTATGATAAGTGAAATTGCGTTTGAATCAGGGATGTCAATACGGTTTTAGTCACTGTAGCATTTAAATTAATCTATTGATTAGCATTCTGAATCTGTCTGCCAACCCCTCTCCCCCTGTGTTTTATTGTTGTGTTCATCTGGAAAATTGGCTTTGAATGAAAATATTGGTCGTTGGGAGACGACTTGGTTACTTTCATGTACTGCATTTAATATGTTTTAATTTGGTGGGGTACGGCCTCTATCAAATTTGGCACCGTTGCCGGGGACCAATCGTTTCGTTCAAAGTAAAATTTTCAGTGTGTTTGTGTTCTGTGTTTTGGTGTGTGTGTGTAGTTCAAGTGTGGTTGAGTTGGTATATGTTCACTCTGATGTTAATGTTGTGTTAAGTTTAGTGTCTGTTTCCATTCCTGTGTGTTTCTGTTTAGTGTAGTGAATAGTGTCGCGGCGCGCATGAATAGTGTCATTTGTAGTAGTGAATAGTGTTTGAATAGTGTCCGAATCTGGCATTTAACTTCTGGATTTTTGTTTTCGTAGCTACGAAGCTTGTTTTAACTTGAAATTTTTTTTCCCCACTTCTATGATGTTGAACTTGATAGGAAAAATAGCTAGAGCAATTGGTATGGTCTGAGTTAAGAGATTCAAAAAAATTTTGGATTGATTTTAAGTGAAACTTCAAAGGACCATAACTTTTGCTCTGGTTATCAGGTTTTTATCTTCTCCCACGCGCATGAACTAACCCCTAAACGGAATCTCTGCCGGCACACTTTAGAGCAAACCACAGCCATTGACGGCCAAAAAAAGGGCCTGGAAAATCAAATTGCCGCTTGCGAAGCCGCCGTCCCGAACCAGATCGCCGCCGTCGCGAGCCACCTACGCGAACACAACCAGATCGGTGTTGCGAGCCACCTCCGCTGCGACGAAACCAGAGCCAGCAGATGTCTCGCGAAACCAGGCTGCCATGACGAACCACCACACGTTGACGAAGCCACGCGTTGCAGAACCACTGCGAATCAGATCGACGACGAGGGCACTTTCTGACGCGAAATCCCCATCACTACGGCGCCGGCCACCACGCAGCCACCTGCGACGAAAAAAGCTGCCTAGAGAAGACGCGAAACCAGACGCGAACACACCTACATTGCGAGAATCCTCCACCTCCGTTCCAAACAGAACCGCAGGCCATCGTGACAGAAATCGATGTCGATTGCGCCAATGCGACAGCCACCACGGTACTTGCAAAAAACCAGACCAGACAGACCCCCGCGAAGCAACTGATGAGTCATTATTTTCTTCTATTCCACTAGCCTTTGTGCACCCATTAGACAGTTGATTAGTGCTTAATTGTTCATCATTAGAGTGTTTTTCATCTGTTGGGCTTTATTGGGCCACTATTCCGAATTTGGACTAATTTCACATTATTTGGCCTAATTTTTGTTTTTAATTATTTTTAGGTATTTGGGTGAAGCAATTTTGGAGCTTGGACATTAATATTTAGTTGAAGAAACTTTCCACATCATTGCCACATCATTTCCATGTCATTTCCACGTCAGCAAAGTCAATGGGTCAACATTTGAGGCCCACAGTGGCATTTTTGTAATTCTGCGGCTTATAATGGCAGTTTTGTAATTCTGAGTGGCTTGGGTGATATGACCACGAATTAGGTCTGCATGAGAAGAAGGCAGCCGCTCATTCATCTTCAACCTCTCTTCAAAACCTCCATTTTCGTTCTCCAAGCTTCCATGGACGTCCCACTTGCGGTTTTTCACGTTTTTGGCTCATTTTTACCGTTTTTATGCATATTTGACAGCACCCATTGAGGGTTTTACGTTTGGAATTCGTTTTCTTGGTTGGGCAGTTCGGTTTGTGGATTTTATTGACTTGGAACAATACCCATTCATGGGGTTTTCGCATTTATATATGATAACACTGTTTTGCATTCCATTTAAGCTTTGAAATCTCAATTTTTGCTCTTAAATTGCGTTTTCAGATTTGAAGGGTTCTTGGTTCTTGGTTCTTGGTTCTGATTTTTGTGATTTCAGTTTTGAAGTGTTTAATTACTCATTTCCATGTCTAGCTAAATTCGTGTATTGACTCCTTGATGAAAAATGCAATGAAGCTTTGAGGTTGTGCTTGTTTTGTGAAATCTGCCATGTTTTTGTTCTGAATTCGTGCAATGCATGTGGTGAATCTGTCAATGCTTAATTTACAGAGTAATTGCATGTGTTTTGTTTAAGATACGTTCATGCTTAATGTATGTAGGTTGGCTGTCACGAATTTAAGGATGTGTGCATTGCTTAATTGCATAATGAAGCTAGATTGTAATTTTCGCTTAGTGAATTATTATCTAGTGGATTGAGACAAGGCAGGGTTGGTGTTAATTTGGTGGCCTATGATAAGTGAAATTGCGTTTGAATTAGGGATGTCAATACGGTTTTAGTCACTGTAGCATTTAAATTAATCTATTGATTAGCATTCTGAATCTGTCTGCCAACCCCCCTCCCCCCTGTGTTTTATTGTTGTGTTCATCTGGAAAATTGGCTTTGAATGAAAATATTGGTCGTTGGGAGACGACTTGGTTCACTTTCATGTACTGCATTTAACATGTTTTAATTTGGTGGGGTACGGCCTCTATCAAATTTGGCGCCGTTGCCGGGGACCAATCGTGTCGTTCAAAGTAAAATTTTCAGTGTGTTTGTGTTTTGTGTTTTGGTGTGTGTGTGTAGTTCAAGTGTGGTTGAGTTGGTATATGTTCATTGTGATGTTAATGTTGTGTTAAGTTCAGTGTCTGTTTCCATTCCTGTGTGTTTCTGTTTAGTGTAGTGAATAGTGTCGCGGCGGGCATGAATAGTGTCATTTGTAGTAGTGAATAGTGTTTGAATAGTGTCTGAATCTGGCATTTAACTTCGGGATTTTTGTTTTGGTAGCTACGGAGCTTGTTTTAACTTGAAATTTTTTTTCCCCACTTCTAAGACGTTGAACTTGATAGGAAAAATAGCTAGAGCAATTGGTATGGTCTGAGTTAAGAGATTCAAAAAAATTTTGGACTGATTTTAAGTGAAACTTCAAAGGAGCATAACTTTTGCTCTGGTTATCAGGTTTTTATCTTCTCCCACGCGCATGAACTAACCCCTAAACGGAATCTCTGCCGGTACACTTTAGAGCAAACCACAGCCATTGACGGCCAAAAAAAGGGCCTGGAAAATCAAATTGCCGCTTGCGAAGCCACCGTCCCGAACCAGATCGCCGCCGTCGCGAGCCACCTACGCGAACACAACCAGATCGGTGTTGCGAGCCACCTCCGCTGCGACGAAACCAAAGCCAGCAGATGTCTCGCGAAACCAGGCTGCCATGACGAACCACCACATGTTGACGAAGCCACGCGTTGCAGAACCACTGCGAATCAGATCGACGACGAGGGCACTTTCTGACGCGAAATCCCCATCACTACGGCGCCGGCCACCACGCAGCCACCTGCGACGAAAAAAGCTGCCTGGAGAAGACGCGAAACCAGACGCGAACACACCTACATTGCGAGAATCCTCCACCTCCGTTCCAAACAGAACCGCAGGCCACCGTGACAGAAATCGATGTCGATTGCGCCAATGCGACAGCCACCACGGTACTTGCAAAAAACCAGACCAGACAGACCCCCGCGAAGCAACTGATGAGTCATTATTTTCTTTTATTCCACTAGCCTTTGTGCACCCATTAGACAGTTGATTAGTGCTTAATTGTTCATCATTAGAGTGTTTTTCATCTGTTGGGCTTTATTGGGCCACTATTCCGAATTTGGACTAATTTCACATTATTTGGCCTAATTTTTGTTTTTAATTATTTTTAGGTATTTGGGTGAAGCAATTTTGGAGCTTGGACATTAATATTTAGTTGAAGAAACTTTCCACATCATTGCCACATCATTTCCATGTCATTTCCACGTCAGCAAAGTCAATGGGTCAACATTTGAGGCCCATAGTGGCATTTTTGTAATTCTGCGGCTTATAATGGCAGTTTTGTAATTCTGAGTGGCATGGGTGATATGACCAAGAATTAGGTCTGCATGAGAAGAAGGCAGCCGCTCATTCATCTTCAACCTCTCTTCAAAACCTCCATTTTCGTTCTCCAAGCTTCCATGGACGTCCCCCTTGCGGTTTTTCACGTTTTTGGCTCATTTTTACCGTTTTTATGCATATTTGACAGCACCCATTGAGGGTTTTACGTTTGGAATTCGTTTTCTTGGTTGGGCAGTTCGGTTTGTGGATTTTATTGACTTGGAACAATACCCATTCATGGGGTTTTCGCATTTATATATGATAACACTGTTTTGCATTCCATTTAAGCTTTGAAATCTCAATTTTTACTCTTAAATTGCGTTTTCAGATTTGAAGGGTTCTTGGTTCTTGGTTCTGATTTTTGTGATTTCAGTTTGGAAGTGTTTAATTACTCATTTCCATGTCTAGCTAAATTCGTGTATTGACTCCTTGATGAAAAATGCAATGAAGCTTTGAGGTTGTGCTTGTTTTGTGAAATCTGCCATGTTTTTGTTCTGAATTCGTGGAATGCATGTGGTGAATCTGTCAATGCTTAATTTACAGAGTAATTGCATGTGTTTTGTTTAAGATACGTTCATGCTTAATGTATGTAGCTTGGCTGTCACGAATTTAAGGATGTGTGCATTGCTTAATTGCGTAATGAAGCTAGATTGTAATTTTCGCTTAGTGAATTATTATCTAGTGGATTGAGACAAGGCAGGGTTGGTGTTAATTTGGTGGCCTATAATAAGTGAAATTGCGTTTGAATTAGGGATGTCAATACGGTTTTAGTCACTGTAGCATTTAAATTAATCTATTGATTAGCATTCTGAATCTGTCTGCCAACCCCCCTCCCCCCTGTGTTTTATTGTTGTATTCATCTGGAAAATTGGCTTTGAATGAAAATATTGGTCGTTGGGAGACGACTTGGTTCACTTTCATGTACTGCATTTAACATGTTTTAATTTGGTGGGGTACGGCCTCTATCAAATTTGGCGCCGTTGCCGGGGACCAATCGTTTCGTTCAAAGTAAAATTTTCAGTGTGTTTGTGTTCTGTGTTTTGGTGTGTGTGTGTAGTTCAAGTGTGGTTGAGTTGGTATATGTTCATTGTGATGTTAATGTTGTGTTAAGTTCAGTGTCTGTTTCCATTCCTGTGTGTTTCTGTTTAGTGTAGTAAATAGTGCCGCGGCGCGCATGAATAGTGTCATTTGTAGTAGTGAATAGTGTTTGAATAGTGTCCGAATCTGGCATTTAACTTCTGGATTTTTGTTTTGGTAGCTACGGAGCTTGTTTTAACTTGAAATTTTTTTTCCCCACTTCTAAGACGTTGAACTTGATAGGAAAAATAGCTAGAGCAATTGGTATGGTCTGAGTTAAGAGATTCAAAAAAATTTTGGACTGATTTTAAGTGAAACTTCAAAGGAGCATAACTTTTGCTCTGGTTATCAGGTTTTTATCTTCTCCCACGCGCATGAACTAACCCCTAAACGGAATCTCTGCCGGTACACTTTAGAGCAAACCACAGCCATTGACGGCCAAAAAAAGGGCCTGGAAAATCAAATTGCCGCTTGCGAAGCCACCGTCCCGAACCAGATCGCCGCCGTCGCGAGCCACCTACGCGAACACAACCAGATCGGTGTTGCGAGCCACCTCCGCTGCGACGAAACCAGAGCCAGCAGATGTCTCGCGAAACCAGGCTGCCATGACGAACCACCACACGTTGACGAAGCCACGCGTTGCAGAACCACTGCGAATCAGATCGACGACGAGGGCACTTTCTGACGCGAAATCCACATCACTGCGGCGCCGGCCACCACGCAGCCACCTGCGACGAAAAAAGCTGCCTGGAGAAGACGCAAAACCACACGCGAACACAACTACATTGTGAAAATCCTCCACCTCCGTTCCAAACAGAACCGCAGGCCACCGTGACAGAAATCGATGTCGATTGCGCCAATGCGACAGCCACCACGGTACCTGCAAAAAACCAGACCAGACAGACCCCCGCGAAGCAACTGATGAGTCATTATTTTCTTTTATTCCACTAGCCTTTGTGCACCCATTAGACAGTTGATTAGTGCTTAATTGTTCATCATTAGAGTGTTTTTCATCTGTTGGGCTTTATTGGGCCATTGTTCCGAATTTGGACTAATTTCACATTATTTGGCCTAATTTTTGTTTTTAATTATTTTTAGGTATTTGGGTGAAGCAATTTTGGAGCTTGGACATTAATATTTAGTTGAAGAAACTTTCCACATCATTGCCACATCATTTCCATGTCATTTCCACGTCAGCAAAGTCAATGGGTCAACATTTGAGGCCCACAGTGGCATTTTTGTAATTCTGCGGCTTATAATGGCAGTTTTGTAATTCTGAGTGGCATGGGTGATATGACCACGAATTAGGTCTGCATGAGAAGAAGGCAGCCGCTCATTCATCTTCAACCTCTCTTCAAAACCTCCATTTTCGTTCTCCAAGCTTCCATGGACGTCCCCCTTGCGGTTTTTCACGTTTTTGGCTCATTTTTACCATTTTTATGCATATTTGACAGCACCCATTGAGGGTTTTACGTTTGGAATTCGTTTTCTTGGTTGGGCAGTTCCGTTTGTGGATTTTATTGACTTGGAACAATACCCATTGATGGGGTTTTCGCATTTATATATGATAACACTGTTTTGCATTCCATTTAAGCTTTGAAATCTCAATTTTTGCTCTTAAATTGCGTTTTCAGATTTGAAGGGTTCTTGGTTCTTGGTTCTTGGTTCTGATTTTTGTGATTTCAGTTTGGAAGTGTTTAATTACTCATTTCCATGTCTAGCTAAATTCGTGTATTGACTCCTTGATCAAAAATGCAATGAAGCTTTGAGGTTGTGCTTGTTTTGTGAAATCTGCCATGTTTTTGTTCTGAATTCGTGGAATGCATGTGGTGAATCTGTCAATGCTTAATTTACAGAGTAATTGCATGTGTTTTGTTTAAGATACGTTCATGCTTAATGTATGTAGCTTGGCTGTCACGAATTTAAGGATGTGTGCATTGCTTAATTGCATAATGAAGCTAGATTGTAATTTTCGCTTAGTGAATTATTATCTAGTGGATTGAGACAAGGCAGGGTTGGTGTTAATTTGGTGGCCTATGATAAGTGAAATTGCGTTTGAATCAGGGATGTCAATACGGTTTTAGTCACTGTAGCATTTAAATTAATCTATTGATTAGCATTCTGAATCTGTCTGCCAACCCCCCTCCCCCCTGTGTTTTATTGTTGTGTTCATCTGGAAAATTGGCTTTGAATGAAAATATTGGTCGTTGGGAGACGACTTGGTTCACTTTCATGTAGTGCATTTAATATATTTTAATTTGGTGGGGTACGGCCTCTATCAAATTTGGCGCCGTTGCCGGGGACCAATCGTTTCGTTCAAAGTAAAATTTTCAGTGTGTTTGTGTTCTGTGTTTTGGTGTGTGTGTGTAGTTCAAGTGTGGTTGAGTTGGTATATGTTCATTGTGATGTTAATGTTGTGTTAAGTTCAGTGTCTGTTTCCATTCCTGTGTGTTTCTGTTTAGTGTAGTGAATAGTGTCGCGGCACGCATGAATAGTGTCATTTGTAGTAGTGAATAGTGTTTGAATAGTGTCCGAATCTGGCATTTAACTTCTGGATTTTTGTTTTGGTAGCTACGGAGCTTGTTTTAACTTAAAATTTTTTTTCCCCACTTCTAAGATGTTGAACTTGATAGGAAAAATAGGTAGAGCAATTGGTATGGTCTGAGTTAAGAGATTCAAAAAAAATTTGGATTGATTTCAAGTGAAACTTCAAAGGACCATAACTTTTGCTCTGGTTATCAGGTTTTTATCTTCTCCCACGCGCATGAACTAACCCCTAAATGGAATCTCTGCCGGCACACTTTAGAGCAAACCACAGCCATTGACGGCCAAAAAAAGGGCCTGGAAAATCAAATTGCCGTTTGCGAAGCCGCCGTCCCGAACCAGATCGCCGCCGTCGCGAGCCACCTACGCGAACACAACCAGATCGGTGTTGCGAGCCACCTCCGCTGCGATGAAACCAGAGCCAGCAGATGTCTCGCGAAACCAGGCTGCCATGACGAACCACCACACGTTGACGAAGCCACGCGTTGCAGAACCACTGCGAATCTGATCGACGACGAGTGCACTTTCTAACGCGAAATCCCCATCACTGCGGCGCCGGCCACCACGCAGCCACCTGCGACGAAAAAAGCTGCCTGGAGAAGACGCGAAACCAGACGCGAACACAACTACATTGTGAGAATCCTCCACCTCCGTTCCAAACAGAACCGCAGGCCACCGTGACAGAAATCGATGTCGATTGCGCCAATGCGACAACCACCACGGTACTTGCAAAAAACCAGACCAGACAGACCCCCACGAAGCAACTGATGAGTCATTATTTTCTTCTATTCCACTAGCCTTTGTGCACCCATTAGACAGTTGATTAGTGCTTAATTGTTCATCATTAGAGTGTTTTTCATCTGTTGGGCTTTATTGGGCCACTATTCCGAATTTGGACTAATTTCACATTATTTGGCCTAATTTTTGTTTTTAATTATTTTTAGGTATTTGGGTGAAGCAATTTTGGAGCTTGGACATTAATATTTAGTTGAAGAAACTTTCCACATCATTGCCACATCATTTCCATGTCATTTCCACGTCAGCAAAGTCAATGGGTCAACATTTGAGGCCCATAGTGGCATTTTTGTAATTCTGCGGCTTATAATGGCAGTTTTGTAATTCTGAGTGGCATGGGTGATATGACCACGAATTAGGTCTGCATGAGAAGAAGGCAGCCGCTCATTCATCTTCAACCTCTCTTCAAAACCTCCATTTTCGTTCTCCAAGCTTCCATGGACGTCCCCCTTGCGGTTTTTCACGTTTTTGGCTCATTTTTACCATTTTTATGCATATTTGACAGCACCCATTGAGGGTTTTACGTTTGGAATTCGTTTTCTTGGTTGGGCAGTTCCGTTTGTGGATTTTATTGACTTGGAACAATACCCATTGATGGGGTTTTCGCATTTATATATGATAACACTGTTTTGCATTCCATTTAAGCTTTGAAATCTCAATTTTTGCTCTTAAATTGCGTTTTCAGATTTGAAGGGTTCTTGGTTCTTGGTTCTTGGTTCTGATTTTTGTGATTTCAGTTTGGAAGTGTTTAATTACTCATTTCCATGTCTAGCTAAATTCGTGTATTGACTCCTTGATCAAAAATGCAATGAAGCTTTGAGGTTGTGCTTGTTTTGTGAAATCTGCCATGTTTTTGTTCTGAATTCGTGGAATGCATGTGGTGAATCTGTCAATGCTTAATTTCCAGAGTAATTGCATGTGTTTTGTTTAAGATACGTTCATGCTTAATGTATGTAGCTTGGCTGTCACGAATTTAAGGATGTGTGCATTGCTTAATTGCATAATGAAGCTAGATTGTAATTTTCGCTTAGTGAATTATTATCTAGTGGATTGAGACAAGGCAGGGTTGGTGTTAATTTGGTGGCCTATGATAAGTGAAATTGCGTTTGAATCAGGGATGTCAATACGGTTTTAGTCACTGTAGCATTTAAATTAATCTATTGATTAGCATTCTGAATCTGTCTGCCAACCCCCCTCCCCCCTGTGTTTTATTGTTGTGTTCATCTGGAAAATTGGCTTTGAATGAAAATATTGGTCGTTGGGAGACGACTTGGTTCACTTTCATGTAGTGCATTTAATATATTTTAATTTGGTGGGGTACGGCCTCTATCAAATTTGGCGCCGTTGCCGGGGACCAATCGTTTCGTTCAAAGTAAAATTTTCAGTGTGTTTGTGTTCTGTGTTTTGGTGTGTGTGTGTAGTTCAAGTGTGGTTGAGTTGGTATATGTTCATTGTGATGTTAATGTTGTGTTAAGTTCAGTGTCTGTTTCCATTCCTGTGTGTTTCTGTTTAGTGTAGTGAATAGTGTCGCGGCACGCATGAATAGTGTCATTTGTAGTAGTGAATAGTGTTTGAATAGTGTCCGAATCTGGCATTTAACTTCTGGATTTTTGTTTTGGTAGCTACGGAGCTTGTTTTAACTTGAAATTTTTTTTCCCCACTTCTAAGACGTTGAACTTGATAGGAAAAATAGGTAGAGCAATTGGTATGGTCTGAGTTAAGAGATTCAAAAAAATTTTGGACTGATTTTAAGTGAAACTTCAAAGGAGCATAACTTTTGCTCTGGTTATCAGGTTTTTATCTTCTCCCACGCGCATGAACTAACCCCTAAACGGAATCTCTGCCGGTACACTTTAGAGCAAACCACAGCCATTGACAGCCAAAAAAAGGGCCTGGAAAATCAAATTGCCGCTTGCGAAGGCACCGTCCCGAACCAGATCGCCGCCGTCGCGAGCCACCTACGCGAACACAACCAGATCGGTGTTGCGAGCCACCTCCGCTGTGACGAAACCAGAGCCAGCAGATTTCTCGCGAAACCAGGCTGCCACGACGAACCACCACACGTTGACGAAGCCACGCGTTGCAGAACCACTGCGAATCAGATCGACGACGAGGGCACTTTCTGACGCGAAATCCACATCACTGCGGCGCCGGCCACCACGCAGCCACCTGCGACGAAAAAAGCTGCCTGGAGAAGACGCGAAACCAGACGCGAACACAACTACATTGTGAGAATCCTCCACCTCCGTTCCAAACAGAACCGCAGGCCACCGTGACAGAAATCGATGTCGATTGCGCCAATGCGACAACCACCACGGTACCTGCAAAAAACCAGACCAGACAGACCCCCGCGAAGCAACTGATGAGTCATTATTTTCTTTTATTCCACTAGCCTTTGTGCACCCATTAGACAGTTGATTAGTGCTTAATTGTTCATCATTAGAGTGTTTTTCATCTGTTGGGCTTTATTGGGCCATTGTTCCGAATTTGGACTAATTTCACATTATTTGGCCTAATTTTTGTTTTTAATTATTTTTAGGTATTTGGGTGAAGCAATTTTGGAGCTTGGACATTAATATTTAGTTGAAGAAACTTTCCACATCATTGCCACATCATTTCCATGTCATTTCCACGTCAGCAAAGTCAATGGGTCAACATTTGAGGCCCATAGTGGCATTTTTGTAATTCTGCGGCTTATAATGGCAGTTTTGTAATTCTGAGTGGCATGGGTGATATGACCACGAATTAGGTCTGCATGAGAAGAAGGCAGCCGCTCATTCATCTTCAACCTCTCTTCAAAACCTCCATTTTCGTTCTCCAAGCTTCCATGGACGTCCCCCTTGCGGTTTTTCACGTTTTTGGCTCATTTTTACCGTTTTTATGCATATTTGACAGCACCCATTGAGGGTTTTACGTTTGGAATTCGTTTTCTTGGTTGGGCAGTTCGGTTTGTGGATTTTATTGACTTGGAACAATACCCATTGATGGGGTTTTCACATTTATATATGATAACACTGTTTTGCATTCCATTTAAGCTTTGAAATCTCAATTTTTGCTCTTAAATTGCGTTTTCAGATTTGAAGGGTTCTTGGTTCTTGGTTCTTGGTTCTGATTTTTGTGATTTCAGTTTGGAAGTGTTTAATTACTCATTTCCATGTCTAGCTAAATTCGTGTATTGACTCCTTGATGAAAAATGCAATGAAGCTTTGAGGTTGTGCTTGTTTTGTGAAATCTGCCATGTTTTTGTTCTGAATTCGTGGAATGCATGTGGTGAATCTGTCAATGCTTAATTTACAGAGTAATTGCATGTGTTTTGTTTAAGATACGTTCATGCTTAATGTATGTAGCTTGGCTGTCACGAATTTAAGGATGTGTGCATTGCTTAATTGCATAATGAAGCTAGATTGTAATTTTCGCTTAGTGAATTATTATCTAGTGGATTGAGACAAGGCAGGGTTGGTGTTAATTTGGTGGCCTATGATAAGTGAAATTGCGTTTGAATCAGGGATGTCAATACGGTTTTAGTCACTGTAGCATTTAAATTAATCTATTGATTAGCATTCTGAATCTGTCTGCCAACCCCCCTCCCCCCTATGTTTTATTGTTGTGTTCATCTGGAAAATTGGCTTTGAATGAAAATATTGGTCGTTGGGAGACGACTTGGTTCACTTTCATGTACTGCATTTAATATGTTTTAATTTGGTGGGGTACGGCCTCTATCAAATTTGGCGATGTTGCCGGGGACCAATCGTTTCGTTCAAAGTAAAATTTTCAGTGTGTTTGTGTTCTGTGTTTTGGTGTGTGTGTAGTTCAAGTGTGGTTGAGTTGGTATATGTTCATTGTGATGTTAATGTTGTGTTAAGTTCAGTGTCTGTTTCCATTCCTGTGTGTTTCTGTTTAGTGTAGTGAATAGTGTCGCGGCGCGCAAGAATAGTGTCATTTGTAGTAGTGAATAGTGTTTGAATAGTGTCCGAATCTGGCATTTAACTTCTGGATTTTTGTTTTGGTAGCTACGGAGCTTGTTTTAACTTGAAATTTTTTTTCCCCACTTCTAAGACGTTGAACTTGATAGGAAAAATAGCTAGAGCAATTGGTATGGTCTGAGTTAAGAGATTCAAAAAAATTTTGGACTGATTTTAAGTGAAACTTCAAAGGAGCATAACTTTTGCTCTGGTTATCAGGTTTTTATCTTCTCCCACGCGCATGAACTAACCCCTAAACGGAATCTCTGCCGGTACACTTTAGAGCAAACCACAGCCATTGACGGCCAAAAAAAGGGCCTGGAAAATCAAATTGCGGCTTGCGAAGCCGCCGTCCCGAACCAGATCGCCGCCGTCGCGAGCCACCTACGCGAACAGAACCAGATCGGTGTTGCGAGCCACCTCCGCTGCGACGAAACCAGAGCCAGCAGATGTCTCGCGAAACCAAGCTGCCACGACGAACCACCACACGTTGACGAAGCCACGCGTTGCAGAACCACTGCGAATCAGATCGACGACGAGGGCACTTTCTGACGCGAAATCCCCATCACTACGGCGCCGGCCACCACGCAGCCACCTGCGACGAAAAAAGCTGCCTGGAGAAGACCCGAAACCAGACGCGAACACACCTACATTGCGAGAATCCTCCACCTCCGTTCCAAACAGAACCGCAGGCCACCGTGACAGAAATCGATGCCGATTACGCCAATGCGACAGCCACCACGGTACCTGCAAAAAACCAGACCAGACAGACCCCCGCGAAGCAACTGATGAGTCATTATTTTCTTTTATTCCACTAGCCTTTGTGCACCCATTAGACAGTTGATTAGTGCTTAATTGTTCATCATTAGAGTGTTTTTCATCTGTTGGGCTTTATTGGGCCATTGTTCCGAATTTGGACTAATTTCACATTATTTGGCCTAATTTTTGTTTTTAATTATTTTTAGGTATTTGGGTGAAGCAATTTTGGAGCTTGGACATTAATATTTAGTTGAAGAAACTTTCCACATCATTGCCACATCATTTCCATGTCATTTCCACGTCAGCAAAGTCAATGGGTCAACATTTGAGGCCCATAGTGGCATTTTTGTAATTCTGCGGCTTATAATGGCAGTTTTGTAATTCTGAGTGGCATGGGTGATATGACCACGAATTAGGTCTGCATGAGAAGAAGGCAGCCGCTCATTCATCTTCAACCTCTCTTCAAAACCTCCATTTTCGTTCTCCAAGCTTCCATGGACGTCCCCCTTGCGGTTTTTCACGTTTTTGGCTCATTTTTACCGTTTTTATGCATATTTGACAGCACCCATTGAGGGTTTTACGTTTGGAATTCGTTTTCTTGGTTGGGCAGTTCGGTTTGTGGATTTTATTGACTTGGAACAATACCCATTCATGGGGTTTTCACATTTATATATGATAACACTGTTTTGCATTCCATTTAAGCTTTGAAATCTCAATTTTTGCTCTTAAATTGCGTTTTTAGATTTGAAGGGTTCTTGGTTCTTGGTTCTTGGTTCTGATTTTTGTGATTTCAGTTTGGAAGTGTTTAATTACTCATTTCCATGTCTAGCTAAATTCGTGTATTGACTCCTTGATGAAAAATGCAATGAAGCTTTGAGGTTGTGCTTGTTTTGTGAAATCTGCCATGTTTTTGTTCTGAATTCGTGGAATGCATGTGGTGAATCTGTCAATGCTTAATTTACAGAGTAATTGCATGTGTTTTGTTTAAGATACGTTCATGCTTAATGTATGTAGCTTGGCTGTCACGAATTTAAGGATGTGTGCATTGCTTAATTGCATAATGAAGCTAGATTGTAATTTTCGCTTAGTGAATTATTATCTAGTGGATTGAGACAAGGCAGGGTTGGTGTTAATTTGGTGGCCTATGATAAGTGAAATTGCGTTTGAATCAGGGATGTCAATACGGTTTTAGTCACTGTAGCATTTAAATTAATCTATTGATTAGCATTCTGAATCTGTCTGCCAACCCCCCTCCCCCCTATGTTTTATTGTTGTGTTCATCTGGAAAATTGGCTTTGAATGAAAATATTGGTCGTTGGGAGACGACTTGGTTCACTTTCATGTACTGCATTTAATATGTTTTAATTTGGTGGGGTACGGCCTCTATCAAATTTGGCGATGTTGCCGGGGACCAATCGTTTCGTTCAAAGTAAAATTTTCAGTGTGTTTGTGTTCTGTGTTTTGGTGTGTGTGTAGTTCAAGTGTGGTTGAGTTGGTATATGTTCATGGTGATGTTAATGTTGTGTTAAGTTCAGTGTCTGTTTCCATTCCTGTGTGTTTCTGTTTAGTGTAGTGAATAGTGTCGCGGCGCGCAAGAATAGTGTCATTTGTAGTAGTGAATAGTGTTTGAATAGTGTCCGAATCTGGCATTTAACTTCTGGATTTTTGTTTTGGTAGCTACGGAGCTTGTTTTAACTTGAAATTTTTTTTCCCCACTTCTAAGACGTTGAACTTGATAGGAAAAATAGCTAGAGCAATTGGTATGGTCTGAGTTAAGAGATTCAAAAAAATTTTGGACTGATTTTAAGTGAAACTTCAAAGGAGCATAACTTTTGCTCTGGTTATCAGGTTTTTATCTTCTCCCACGCGCATGAACTAACCCCTAAACGGAATCTCTGCCGGTACACTTTAGAGCAAACCACAGCCATTGACGGCCAAAAAAAGGGCCTGGAAAATCAAATTGCCGCTTGCGAAGCCACCGTCCCGAACCAGATCGCCGCCGTCGCGAGCCACCTACGCGAACACAACCAGATCGGTGTTGCGAGCCACCTCCGCTGTGACGGAACCAGAGCCAGCAGATTTCTCGCGAAACCAGGCTGCCACGACGAACCACCACACGTTGACGAAGCCACG
Source organism: Vigna unguiculata (assembly GCF_037176805.1). Classification (NCBI taxonomy): domain Eukaryota; kingdom Viridiplantae; phylum Streptophyta; class Magnoliopsida; order Fabales; family Fabaceae; genus Vigna; species Vigna unguiculata. Next base: position 35,415,871 of record NC_140792.1, on the reverse strand, counting down.
CGTTGCAGAACCACTGCGAATCAGATCGACGACGAGGGCACTTTCTGACGCGAAATCCACATCACTGCGGCGCCGGCCACCACGCAGCCACCTGCGACGAAAAAAGCTGCCTGGAGAAGACGCGAAACCAGACGCGAACACAACTACATTGTGAGAATCCTCCACCTCCGTTCCAAACAGAACCGCAGGCCACCGTGACAGAAATCGATGTCGATTGCGCCAATGCGACAGCCACCACGGTACCTGCAAAAAACCAGACCAGACAGACCCCCGCGAAGCAACTGATGAGTCATTATTTTCTTTTATTCCACTAGCCTTTGTGCACCCATTAGACAGTTGATTAGTGCTTAATTGTTCATCATTAGAGTGTTTTTCATCTGTTGGGCTTTATTGGGCCATTGTTCCGAATTTGGACTAATTTCACATTATTTGGCCTAATTTTTGTTTTTAATTATTTTTAGGTATTTGGGTGAAGCAATTTTGGAGCTTGGACATTAATATTTAGTTGAAGAAACTTTCCACATCATTGCCACATCATTTCCATGTCATTTCCACGTCAGCAAAGTCAATGGGTCAACATTTGAGGCCCATAGTGGCATTTTTGTAATTCTGCGGCTTATAATGGCAGTTTTGTAATTCTGAGTGGCATGGGTGATATGACCACGAATTAGGTCTGCATGAGAAGAAGGCAGCCGCTCATTCATCTTCAACCTCTCTTCAAAACCTCCATTTTCGTTCTCCAAGCTTCCATGGACGTCCCCCTTGCGGTTTTTCACGTTTTTGGCTCATTTTTACCGTTTTTATGCATATTTGACAGCACCCATTGAGGGTTTTACGTTTGGAATTCGTTTTCTTGGTTGGGCAGTTCGGTTTGTGGATTTTATTGACTTGGAACAATACCCATTCATGGGGTTTTCACATTTATATATGATAACACTGTTTTGCATTCCATTTAAGCTTTGAAATCTCAATTTTTGCTCTTAAATTGCGTTTTCAGATTTGAAGGGTTCTTGGTTCTTGGTTCTTGGTTCTGATTTTTGTGATTTCAGTTTGGAAGTGTTTAATTACTCATTTCCATGTCTAGCTAAATTCGTGTATTGACTCCTTGATGAAAAATGCAATGAAGCTTTGAGGTTGTGCTTGTTTTGTGAAATCTGCCATGTTTTTGTTCTGAATTCGTGGAATGCATGTGGTGAATCTGTCAATGCTTAATTTACAGAGTAATTGCATGTGTTTTGTTTAAGATACGTTCATGCTTAATGTATGTAGCTTGGCTGTCACGAATTTAAGGATGTGTGCATTGCTTAATTGCATAATGAAGCTAGATTGTAATTTTCGCTTAGTGAATTATTATCTAGTGGATTGAGACAAGGCAGGGTTGGTGTTAATTTGGTGGCCTATGATAAGTGAAATTGCGTTTGAATCAGGGATGTCAATACGGTTTTAGTCACTGTAGCATTTAAATTAATCTATTGATTAGCATTCTGAATCTGTCTGCCAACCCCCCTCCCCCCTATGTTTTATTGTTGTGTTCATCTGGAAAATTGGCTTTGAATGAAAATATTGGTCGTTGGGAGACGACTTGGTTCACTTTCATGTACTGCATTTAATATGTTTTAATTTGGTGGGGTACGGCCTCTAACAAATTTGGCGCCGTTGCCGGGGACCAATCGTTTCGTTCAAAGTAAAATTTTCAGTGTGTTTGTGTTCTGTGTTTTGGTGTGTGTGTGTAGTTCAAGTGTGGTTGAGTTGGTATATGTTCATTGTGATGTTAATGTTGTGTTAAGTTCAGTGTCTGTTTCCATTCCTGTGTGTTTCTGTTTAGTGTAGTGAATAGTGTCGCGGCGCGCAAGAATAGTGTCATTTGTAGTAGTGAATAGTGTTTGAATAGTGTCCGAATCTGGCATTTAACTTCTGGATTTTTGTTTTGGTAGCTACGGAGCTTGTTTTAACTTGAAATTTTTTTTCCCCACTTCTAAGACGTTGAACTTGATAGGAAAAATAGCTAGAGCAATTGGTATGGTCTGAGTTAAGAGATTCAAAAAAATTTTGGACTGATTTTAAGTGAAACTTCAAAGGAGCATAACTTTTGCTCTGGTTATCAGGTTTTTATCTTCTCCCACGCGCATGAACTAACCCCTAAACGGAATCTCTGCCGGTACACTTTAGAGCAAACCACAGCCATTGACGGCCAAAAAAAGGGCCTGGAAAATCAAATTGCCGCTTGCGAAGCCACCGTCCCGAACCAGATCGCCGCCGTCGCGAGCCACCTACGCGAACACAACCAGATCGGTGTTGCGAGCCACCTCCGCTGTGACGGAACCAGAGCCAGCAGATTTCTCGCGAAACCAGGCTGCCACGACGAACCACCACACGTTGACGAAGCCACGCGTTGCAGAACCACTGCGAATCAGATTGACGACGAGGGCACTTTCTGACGCGAAATCCACATCACTGCGGCGCCGGCCACCACGCAGCCACCTGCGACGAAAAAAGCTGCCTGGAGAAGACGCGAAACCAGACGCGAACACAACTACATTGTGAGAATCCTCCACCTCCGTTCCAAACAGAACCGCAGGCCACCGTGACAGAAATCGATGTCGATTGCGCCAATGCGACAGCCACCACGGTACCTGCAAAAAACCAGACCAGACAGACCCCCGCGAAGCAACTGATGAGTCATTATTTTCTTTTATTCCACTAGCCTTTGTGCACCCATTAGACAGTTGATTAGTGCTTAATTGTTCATCATTAGAGTGTTTTTCATCTGTTGGGCTTTATTGGGCCATTGTTCCGAATTTGGACTAATTTCACATTATTTGGCCTAATTTTTGTTTTTAATTATTTTTAGGTATTTGGGTGAAGCAATTTTGGAGCTTGGACATTAATATTTAGTTGAAGAAACTTTCCACATCATTGCCACATCATTTCCATGTCATTTCCACGTCAGCAAAGTCAATGGGTCAACATTTGAGGCCCATAGTGGCATTTTTGTAATTCTGCGGCTTATAATGGCAGTTTTGTAATTCTGAGTGGCATGGGTGATATGACCACGAATTAGGTCTGCATGAGAAGAAGGCAGCCGCTCATTCATCTTCAACCTCTCTTCAAAACCTCCATTTTCGTTCTCCAAGCTTCCATGGACGTCCCCCTTGCGGTTTTTCACGTTTTTGGCTCATTTTTACCGTTTTTATGCATATTTGACAGCACCCATTGAGGGTTTTACGTTTGGAATTCGTTTTCTTGGTTGGGCAGTTCGGTTTGTGGATTTTATTGACTTGGAACAATACCCATTCATGGGGTTTTCACATTTATATATGATAACACTGTTTTGCATTCCATTTAAGCTTTGAAATCTCAATTTTTGCTCTTAAATTGCGTTTTCAGATTTGAAGGGTTCTTGGTTCTTGGTTCTTGGTTCTGATTTTTGTGATTTCAGTTTGGAAGTGTTTAATTACTCATTTCCATGTCTAGCTAAATTCGTGTATTGACTCCTTGATGAAAAATGCAATGAAGCTTTGAGGTTGTGCTTGTTTTGTGAAATCTGCCATGTTTTTGTTCTGAATTCGTGGAATGCATGTGGTGAATCTGTCAATGCTTAATTTACAGAGTAATTGCATGTGTTTTGTTTAAGATACGTTCATGCTTAATGTATGTAGCTTGGCTGTCACGAATTTAAGGATGTGTGCATTGCTTAATTGCATAATGAAGCTAGATTGTAATTTTCGCTTAGTGAATTATTATCTAGTGGATTGAGACAAGGCAGGGTTGGTGTTAATTTGGTGGCCTATGATAAGTGAAATTGCGTTTGAATCAGGGATGTCAATACGGTTTTAGTCACTGTAGCATTTAAATTAATCTATTGATTAGCATTCTGAATCTGTCTGCCAACCCCCCTCCCCCCTATGTTTTATTGTTGTGTTCATCTGGAAAATTGGCTTTGAATGAAAATATTGGTCGTTGGGAGACGACTTGGTTCACTTTCATGTACTGCATTTAATATGTTTTAATTTGGTGGGGTACGGCCTCTAACAAATTTGGCGCCGTTGCCGGGGACCAATCGTTTCGTTCAAAGTAAAATTTTCAGTGTGTTTGTGTTCTGTGTTTTGGTGTGTGTGTGTAGTTCAAGTGTGGTTGAGTTGGTATATGTTCATTGTGATGTTAATGTTGTGTTAAGTTCAGTGTCTGTTTCCATTCCTGTGTGTTTCTGTTTAGTGTAGTGAATAGTGGCGCGGCGCGCATGAATAGTGTCATTTGTAGTAGTGAATAGTGTTTGAATAGTGTCCGAATCTGGCATTTAACTTCTGGATTTTTGTTTTGGTAGCTACGGAGCTTGTTTTAGCTTGAAATTTTTTTTCCCCACTTCTAAGACGTTGAACTTGATAGGAAAAATAGCTAGAGCAATTGGTATGGTCTGAGTTAAGAGATTCAAAAAAATTTTGGACTGATTTTAAGTGAAACTTCAAAGGACCATAACTTTTGCTCTGGTTATCAGGTTTTTATCTTCTCCCACGCGCATGAACTAACCCCTAAACGGAATCTCTGCCGGCACACTTTAGAGCAAACCACAGCCATTGACGGCCAAAAAAAGGGCCTGGAAAATCAAATTGCGGCTTGCGAAGCCGCCGTCCCGAACCAGATCGCCGCCGTCGCGAGCCACCTACGCGAACACAACCAGATCGGTGTTGCGAGCCACCTCCGCTGCGACGAAACCAGAGCCAGCAGATGTCTCGCGAAACCAAGCTGCCACGACGAACCACCACACGTTGACGAAGCCACGCGTTGCAGAACCACTGCGAATCAGATCGACGACGAGGGCACTTTCTGACGCGAAATCCCCATCACTACGGCGCCGGCCACCACGCAGCCACCTGCGACGAAAAAAGCTGCCTGGAGAAGACCCGAAACCAGACGCGAACACACCTACATTGCGAGAATCCTCCACCTCCGTTCCAAACAGAACCGCAGGCCACCGTGACAGAAATCGATGTCGATTACGCTAATGCGACAGCCACCACGGTACTTGCAAAAAACCAGACCAGACAGACCCCCGCGAAGCAACTGATGAGTCATTATTTTCTTCTATTCCACTAGCCTTTGTGCACCCATTAGACAGTTGATTAGTGCTTAATTGTTCATCATTAGAGTGTTTTTCATCTGTTGGGCTTTATTGGGCCACTGTTCCGAATTTGGACTAATTTCACATTATTTGGCCTAATTTTTGTTTTTAATTATTTTTAGGTATTTGGGTGAAGCAATTTTGGAGCTTGGACATTAATATTTAGTTGAAGAAACTTTCCACATCATTGCCACATCATTTTCATGTCATTTCCACGTCAGCAAAGTCAATGGGTTAACATTTGAGGCCCATAGTGGCATTTTTGTAATTCTGCGGCTTATAATGGCAGTTTTGTAATTCTGAGTGGCATGGGTGATATGACCACGAATTAGGTCTGCATGAGAAGAAGGCAGCCGCTCATTCATCTTCAACCTCTCTTCAAAACCTCCATTTTCGTTCTCCAAGCTTCCATGGACGTCCCCCTCGGTTTTTCACGCTTTTGGCTCATTTTTACCATTTTTATGCATATTTGACAGCACCCATTGAGGGTTTTACGTTTGGAATTCGTTTTCTTGGTTGGGCAGTTCGGTTTGTGGATTTTATTGACTTGGAACAATACCCATTCATGGGGTTTTCGCATTTATATATGATAACACTGTTTTGCATTCCATTTAAGCTTTGAAATCTCAATTTTTGCTCTTAAATTGCATTTTCAGATTTGAAGGGTTCTTGGTTCTTGGTTCTTGGTTCTTGGTTCTGATTTTTGTGATTTCAGTTTTGAAGTGTTTAATTACTCATTTCCATGTCTAGCTAAATTCGTGTATTGACTCCTTGATGAAAAATGCAATGAAGCTTTGAGGTTGTGCTTGTTTTGTGAAATCTGCCATGTTTTTGTTCTGAATTCGTGGAATGCGTGTGGTGAATCTGTCAATGCTTAATTTACAGAGTAATTGCATGTGTTTTGTTTAAGATACGTTCATGCTTAATGTATGTAGCTTGGCTGTCACGAATTTAAGGATGTGTGCATTGCTTAATTGCATAATGAAGCTAGATTGTAATTTTCGCTTAGTGAATTATTATCTAGTGGATTGAGACAAGGCAGGGTTGGTGTTAATTTGGTGGCCTATGATAAGTGAAATTGCGTTTGAATCAGGGATGTCAATACGGTTTTAGTCACTGTAGCATTTAAATTAATCTATTGATTAGCATTCTGAATCTTTCTGCCAACCCCCCTCCCCCCTGTGTTTTATTGTTGTGTTCATCTGGAAAATTGGCTTTGAATGAAAATATTGGTCGTTGGGAGACGACTTGGTTCACTTTCATGTACTGCATTTAATATGTTTTAATTTGGTGGGGTACGGCCTCTATCAAATTTGGCGCCGTTGCCGGGGACCAATCGTTTCGTTCAAAGTAAAATTTTCAGTGTGTTTCTGTTCTGTGTTTTGGTGTGTGTGTAGTTCAAGTGTGGTTGAGTTGGTATATGTTCATTGTGATGTTAATGTTGTGTTAAGTTCAGTGTCTGTTTCCATTCCTGTGTGTTTCTGTTTAGTGTAGCGAATAGTGTCGCGGCGCGCATGAATAGTGTCGTTTGTAGTAGTGAATAGAGTTTGAATAGTGTCCGAATCTGGCGTTTAACTTCTGGATTTTTGTTTTGGTAGCTACGGAGCTTGTTTTAACTTGAAATTTTTTTTCCCCACTTCAAAGACGTTGAACTTGATAGGAAAAATAGCTAGAGCAATTGGTATGGTCTGAGTTAAGAGATTCAAAAAAAATTTGGACTGATTTTAAGTGAAACTTCAAAGGACCATAACTTTTGCTCTGGTTATCAGGTTTTTATCTTCTTCCACGCGCATGAACTAACCCCTAAACGGAATCTCTGCCGGCACACTTTAGAGCAAACCACAACCATTGACGGCAAAAAAAAGGGCCTGGAAAATCAAATTGCCGCTTGCGAAGCCGCTGTCCCGAACCAGATCGCCGCCGTCGCGAGCCACCTACGCGAACACAACTAGATCGGTGTTGCGAGCCACCTCCGCTGCGACGAAACCAGAGCCAGCAGATGTCTCGCGAAACCAGGCTGCCACGCCGAACCACCACACGTTGACGAAGCCACGCGTTAGAGAACCACTGCGAATCAGATCGACGACGAGGGCACTTTCTGACGCGAAATCCCCATCACTACGGCGCCGGCCACCACGCAGCCACCTGCGACGAAAAAAGCTGCCTGGAGAAGACGCGAAACTAGACGCGAACACACCTACATTGCGAGAATCCTCCACCTCCGTTCCAAACAGAACCGCAGGCCACCGTGACAGAAATCGATGTCGATTGCGCCAATGCGACAGCCACCACGGTACCTGCAAAAAACCAGACCAGACAGACCCCCACGAAGCAACTGATGAGTCATTATTTTCTTCTATTCCACTAGCCTTTGTGCACGCATTAGACAGTTGATTAGTGCTTAATTGTTCATCATTAGAGTGTTTTTCATCTGTTGGGCTTTATTGGGCCACTGTTCCGTATTTGGACTAATTTCACATTATTTGGCCTAATTTTTGTTTTTAAATATTTTTAGGTATTTGGGTGAAGCAATTTTGGAGCTTGGACATTAATATTTAGTTGAAGAAACTTTCCACATCATTGCCACATCATTTCCATGTCATTTCCACGTCAGCAAAGTCAATGGGTTAACATTTGAGGCCCATAGTGGCATTTTTGTATTTCTGCGGCTTATAATGGCAGTTTTGTAATTCTGAGTGGCATGGGTGATATGACCACGAATTAGGTCTGCATGAGAAGAAGGCAGCCGCTCATTCATCTTCAACCTCTCTTCAAAACCTCCATTTTCGTTCTCCAAGCTTCCATGGACGTCCCCCTCGGTTTTTCACGCTTTTGGCTCATTTTTACCATTTTTATGCATATTTGACAGCACCCATTGAGGGTTTTACGTTTGGAATTCGTTTTCTTGGTTGGGCAGTTCGGTTTGTGGATTTTATTGACTTGGAACAATACCCATTCATGGGGTTTTCGCATTTATATATGATAACACTGTTTTGCATTCCATTTAAGCTTTGAAATCTCAATTTTTGCTCTTAAATTGCGTTTTCGGATTTGAAGGGTTCTTGGTTCTTGGTTCTTGGTTCTGATTTTTGTGATTTCAGTTTTGAAGTGTTTAATTACTCATTTCCATGTCTAGCTAAATTCGTGTATTGACTCCTTGATGAAAAATGCAATGAAGCTTTGAGGTTGTGCTTGTTTTGTGAAATCTGCCATGTTTTTGTTCTGAATTCGTGGAATGCATGTGGTGAATCTGTCAATGCTTAATTTACAGAGTAATTGCATGTGTTTTGTTTAAGATACGTTCATGCTTAATGTATGTAGCTTGGCTGTCACGAATTTAAGGATGTGTGCATTGCTTAATTGCATAATGAAGCTAGATTGTAATTTTCGCTTAGTGAATTATTATCTAGTGGATTGAGACAAGGCAGGGTTGGTGTTAATTTGGTGGCCTATGATAAGTGAAATTGCGTTTGAATCAGGGATGTCAATACGGTTTTAGTCACTATAGCATTTAAATTAATCTATTGATTAGCATTTTGAATCTGTCTGCCAACCCCCCTCCCCCCTGTGTTTTATTGTTGTGTTCATCTGGAAATTTGGCTTTGAATGAAAATATTGGTCGTTGGGAGACGACTTGGTTCACTTTCATGTACTGCATTTAATATGTTTTAATTTGGTGGGGTACGGCCTCTAACAAATTTGGCGCCGTTGCCGGGGACCAATCGTTTCGTTCAAAGTAAAATTTTCAGTGTGTTTGTGTTCTGTGTTTTGGTGTGTGTGTAGTTCAAGTGTGGTTGAGTTGGTATATGTTCATTGTGATGTTAATGTTGTGTTAAGTTCAGTGTCTGTTTCCATTCCTGTGTGTTTCTGTTTAGTGTAGTGAATAGTGTCGCGGCACGCATGAATAGTGTCATTTGTAGTAGTGAGTAGTGTTTGAATAGTGTCCGAATCTGGCATTTAACTTCTGGATTTTTGTTTTGGTAGCTACGGAGCTTGTTTTAACTTGAATTTTTTTTTCCCCACTTCTAAGACGTTGAACTTGATAGGAAAAATAGCTAGAGCAATTGGTATGGTCTGAGTTAAGAGATTCAAAAAAATTTTGGACTGATTTTAAGTGAAACTTCAAAGGACCGTAACTTTTGCTCTGGTTATCAGGTTTTTATCTTCTCCCACGCGCATGAACTAACCCCTAAACGGAATCTCTGCCGGCACACTTTAGAGCAAACCACAGCCATTGACGGCCAAAAAAAGGGCCTGGAAAATCAAATTTCCGCTTGCGAAGCCGCCGTCCCGAACCAGATCGCCGCCATCGCGAGCCACCTACGCGAACACAACCAGATCGGTGTTGGGAGCCACCTCCGCTGCGATGAAACTAGAGCCAGCAGATGTCTCGCGAAACCAGGCTGCCACGACGAACCACCACACGTTGACGAAGCAACGCGTTGCAGAACCACTGCGAATCAGATCGACGACGAGGGCACTTTCTGACGCGAAATCCCCATCACTGCGGCGCCGGCCACCACGCAGCCACCTGCGACGAAAAAAGCTGCCTGGAGAAGACACGAAACCAGACGCGAACACACCTACATTGCGAGAATCCTCCACCTCCGTTCCAAACAGAACCGTAGGCCACCGTGACAGAAATCGATGTCGATTGCGCCAATGCGACAGCCACCACGGTACCTGCAAAAAACCAGACCAGACAGACCCCCGCGAAGCAACTGATGAGTCATTATTTTCTTCTATTCCACTAGCCTTTGTGCACCCATTAGACAGTTGATTAGTGCTTAATTGTTCATCATTAGAGTGTTTTTCATCTGTTGGGCTTTATTGGGCCACTGTTCCGAATTTGGACTAATTTCACATTATTTGGCCTAATTTTTGTTTTTAATTATTTTTAGGTATTTGGGTGAAGCAATTTTGGAGCTTGGACATTAATATTTAGTTGAAGAAACTTTCCACATCATTGCCACATCATTTCCATGTCATTTCCACGTCAGCAAAGTCAATGGGTCAACATTTGAGGCCCATAGTGGCATTTTTGTAATTTTGCGGCTTATAATGGCAGTTTTGTAATTCTGAGTGGCATGGGTGATATGACCACGAATTAGGTCTGCATGAGAAGAAGGCAGCCGCTCATTCATCTTCAACCTCTCTTCAAAACCTCCATTTTCGTTCTCCAAGCTTCCATGGACGTCCCCCTTGCGGTTTTTCACGTTTTTGGCTCATTTTTACCGTTTTTATGCATATTTGACAGCACCCATTGGGGGTTTTACGTTTGGAATTCGTTTTCTTGGTTGGGCAGTTCGGTTTGTGGATTTTATTGACTTGGAACAATACCCATTCATGGGGTTTTCGCATTTATATATGATAACACTGTTTTGCATTCCATTTAAGCTTTGAAATCTCAATTTTTGCTCTTAAATTGCATTTTCAGATTTGAAGAGTTCTTGGTTCTTGGTTCTTGGTTCTGATTTTTGTGATTTCAGTTTTGAAGTGTTTAATTACTCATTTCCATGTCTAGCTAAATTCGTGTATTGACTCCTTGATGAAAAATGCAATGAAGCTTTGAGGTTGTGCTTGTTTTGTGAAATCTGCCATGTTTTTGTTCTAAATTCGTGGAATGCATGTGGTGAATCTGTCAATGCTTAATTTACAGAGTAATTGCATGTGTTTTGTTTAAGATACGTTCATGCTTAATGTATGTAGCTTGGCTGTCACGAATTTAAGGATGTGTGCATTGCTTAATTGCATAATGAAGCTAGATTGTAATTTTCGCTTAGTGAATTATTATCTAGTGGATTGAGACAAGGCAGGGTTGGTGTTAATTTGGTGGCCTATGATAAGTGAAATTGCGTTTGAATCAGGGATGTCAATACGGTTTTAGTCACTGTAGCATTTAAATTAATCTATTGATTAGCATTCTGAATCTGTCTGCCAACCCCCCTCCCCCCTGTGTTTTATTGTTGTGTTCATCTGGAAAATTGGCTTTGAATGAAAATATTAGTCGTTGGGAGACGACTTGGTTCACTTTCATGTACTGCATTTAATATGTTTTAATTTGGTAGGGTACGGCCTCTATCAAATTTGGCGCCGTTGCCGGGGACCAATCGTTTCGTTCAAAGTAAAATTTTCAGTGTGTTTGTGTTCTGTGTTTTGGTGTGTGTGTAGTTCAAGTGTGGTTGAGTTGGTATATGTTCATTGTGATGTTAATGTTGTGTTAAGTTCAGTGTCTGTTTCCATTCCTGTGTGTTTCTGTTTAGTGTAGTGAATAGTGTCGCGGCGCGCATGAATAGTGTCATTTGTAGTAGTGAGTAGTGTTTGAATAGTGTCCGAATCTGGCATTTAACTTCTGGATTTTTGTTTTGGTAGCTACGGAGCTTGTTTTAACTTGAAATTTTTTTTCCCCACTTCTAAGACGTTGAACTTGCTAGGAAAAATAGCTAGAGCAATTGGTATGGTCTGAGTTAAGAGATTCAAAAAAATTTTGGACTGATTTTAAGTGAAACTTCAAAGGACCATAACTTTTGCTATGGTTATCAGGTTTTTATCTTCTCCCACGCACATGAACTAACCCCTAAACGGAATCTCTGCCGGCACACTTTAGAGCAAACCACAGCCATTGCCGCTTACGAAGCCGCCGTCCCGAACCAGATCGCCGCCGTCGCGAGCCACCTACGCGAACACAACCAGATCGGTGTTGCGAGCCACCTCCGCTGCGATGAAACCAGAGCCAGCAGATGTCTCGCGAAACCAGGCTGCCACGACGAACCACCACACGTTGACGAAGCCACGCGTTGCAGAACCACTGCGAATCAGATCGACGACGAGGGCACTTTCTGACGCGAAATCCCCATCACTGCGGCGCCGGCCACCACGCAGCCACCTGCGACGAAAAAAGCTACCTGGAGAAGACGCGAAACCAGACGCGAACACACCTACATTGCGAGAATCCTCCACCTCCGTTCCAAACAGAACCGCAGGCCACCGTGACAGAAATCGATGTCGATTACGCCAATGCGACAGCCACCACGGTACCTGCAAAAAACCAGACCAGACAGACCCCCGCGAAGCAACTGATGAGTCATTATTTTCTTCTATTCCACTAGCCTTTGTGCACCCATTAGACAGTTGATTAGTGCTTAATTGTTCATCATTAGAGTGTTTGATATCGCTGTCGTTAGGCGATCAAATTACCACTACTTTAGCAACTTCAGTATTGCCAGTTTGTAGTGAAGAAAATAGTTAGGGTTAAGATAACCCTGAGTCATCTCACAACGAATACGAAATTGATCTCAAATATTTGATTCTCAAAAATGCAATTTAAAACTAGCAACTATAAAAATAGGGGGGTTTTGATATGCAAAGAAAATGACACGGAAGATTGTAAACACAGTAATAGTAAATAGGTCAATTCCACTGCTTTTTCTAAATAAGATTCTTCATTGGTTATCTAGAGATTATTGTTAAATTAATTATTGTTGTTGATTTACAAATCAATCAATGTAAAGACTCAATTCATTTGTTAGCATCCTCACTTTTAATCAAAGTACAGTCTCAATTAAAAGTGAGAATTGTTAGATTGTCCATAGTAAATTTAATCAAAGTACAGTCTCAATTAATTTTACTATGCCTAATCATGTCTATTCCTTTGTTTCTTTACCAAATAGAAAACTTAATTAATCAAAGTAAAGTCTTGACTAATTTTAGTTAAAGTAATTACCTCTAATCAAATTAAAGTCTCAATTATCGGCAAAAACTTATCTAATCAAATGAAAGTTTCTAAACAAAATCAAAGTAAAGTCTCAATTTAATTTAAAAACCTTTTAACTCATATGATTAGCATGCATGTAGATTTAAAATCATTATTTTCTATTCGATTAAGAAGCAAAGGACATAGATAAACAAAAACCACAACAATAATCAAAATAACAAAACATATAAATTCATCTAACCTCAAAATCCATTTAAGAAATTACAGTGGAATCAACCCTAAAAGTTTAGCCCTCCATGGCTTTGATGGAATACATGATAATATGATGAAGGAAAGAAAATAAAAGAAGAGAATGAGAGATATGGTGGAGACGGTATCTGCCAAAACCAGAGAGTTCTAAGTGTCTAAGCTGTAAGTTGTAAAATTGTCAGTCGTAAGTTCCCTTAAGTCTCTTTATATAGGCTTCCACTGGACTTTGGGCTTTATCTGTCAGTTGCTAAAATCTTTTACTTTTATTTAATTAATTAGCAACTTAATTGCTGTCAAATATCCAATTTTGCCCCTCTCATTTAACCATATTTGCAGTTTTGACCAGTGTTGACTGCTGACTTTGACCAATTGACCAGAGTTGACCAGTTGACTGCCTATCAGATGCTGACACGTGGCAGTGCAGATTCTCTCTCCAGAATTAGGGTTTCACTCTCACACTCTTCTCCTTGGCTGCGCGGCTGACGGCGGCTGCTCTGGCTTCTTCTCCGGCGAGGTGGTGTTCGCTGCTAATCTGGTCCGCTTTGACGCAGTGCAGATGCGTGGTGCGAATTGTGGTGGTGCCCATCGTGTGTTTCCGGCGTTTGCGTGGTGGTGTAGCAAGCTTCTATGGAGTGCGATGCGGTGAAGATGGAGACGGCGCGGTGCTGCAGAAGTTGCGTTTCGTTTCCGGCGTGGTGGTGTTCGTGTGCGCTGCACAGGTTCGCGCGACGGTTCAAGCGAAGGTGGCGCGCGGAGGTTGTTGCTGTTCTGGTTTTGCTCCTGCGTTTTCCGTGGCTGCTGCGTGAGGAAGAAGAACTCGCGGTGGCGCAAGGTGCAGAGATGGTGGTGGCGCAGATTCCGGCGAAGTGTTGCAGGTTCGTGGCTGTGTGCTCACGGTGGCGTTCTGCGCGAGAAGATGGAGGTGTGCTGCGCGTGAAGTGGCTGAACGCTCGCGGGAAGAAGAAAATGGCGTCGCGATGATGGTGGCGCTGCGGAGAAGGTTCGCGCGGAGCTGCGATGGTGGTCGGAAAAGGTTGGCGGCGGCGACTGTGTGGAGGGTGGAAGGGAATTAGGGTTAGGGTTTCATGTGTGAGATGGAGGAGATGATGACGTGACAAGAACTGAGTGGTCAATTGGGTGAGTGGAGGATTATGACACGTGGCGGCTTATGGTTGGCTAATTTTAAAAGGTGAGGATTGCCACATGGCATGATCTCGTTAAGTGGAGTTTAAGTGGTAGGAGGGGTGCAACTTAGTGAAAACTGGGGTGCAGAACAGGTTTTTGTGGTCCACTTGAGGAAGGAGTGTGCAAATAAAAACTGGGGGTGCATTTAGCTCCTGATTTATTCTTTTTCCAGAATTTCTTGATTTTGGACTTATTTTGTAACTTTGAATATTTCAAAATGACACTATTAATTGACCAAAAATAAATTCCAGCTGCATTAACAAACGTTAGAATATCCAATAATATTTTATGCAACTAAAATCAATTTTTACGCCACTTTTACCAAACTTACTCAATAAATCCAATAATCACAAATCCTAATTAAATCAATCTTTAAGCACAAAAAATTCAATTAAATCCCCAAATTTAAATATTAAATGAGGGCAAAAATTTGAACTCATCAGTGTTTTTCATCTGTTGGGCTTTATTGGGCCACTGTTCCGAATTTGGACTAATTTCACATTATTTGGCCTAATTTTTATTTTTAATTATTTTTAGGTATTTGGGTGAAGCAATTTTGGAGCTTGGACATTAATATTTAGTTGAAGAAACTTTCCACATCATTGCCACATCATTTCCATGTCATTTCCACGTCAGCAAAGTCAATGGGTCAACATTTGAGGCCCATAGTGGCATTTTTGTAATTCTGCGGCTTATAATGGCAGTTTTGTAATTCTGAGTGGCATGGGTGATATGACCACGAATTAGGTCTGCATGAGAAGAAGGCAGCCGCTCATTCATCTTCAACCTCTCTTCAAAACCTCCATTTTCGTTCTCCAAGCTTCCATGGACGTCCCCCTTGCGGTTTTTCACGTTTTTGGCTCATTTTTACCGTTTTTATGCATATTTGACAGCACCCATTGAGGGTTTTACGTTTGGAATTCGTTTTCTTGGTTGGGCAGTTCGGTTTGTGGATTTTATTGACTTGGAACAATACCCATTCATGGGGTTTTCGCATTTATATATGATAACACTGTTTTGCATTCCATTTAAGCTTTGAAATCTCAATTTTTGCTCTTAAATTGCGTTTTCAGATTTGAAGGGTTCTTGGTTCTTGGTTCTTGGTTCTGATTTTTGTGATTTCAGTTTGGAAGTGTTTAATTACTCATTTCCATGTCTAGCTAAATTCGTGTATTGACTCCTTGATGAAAAATGCAATGAAGCTTTGAGGTTGTGCATATTTTGTGAAATCTGCCATGTTTTTGTTCTGAATTCGTGGAATGCATGTGGTGAATCTGTCAATGCTTAATTTACAGAGTAATTGCATGTGTTTTGTTTAAGATACGTTCATGCTTAATGTATGTAGCTTGGCTGTCACGAATTTAAGGATGTGTGCATTGCTTAATTGCATAATGAAGCTAAATTGTAATTTTCGCTTAGTGAATTATTATCTAGTGGATTGAGACAAGGCAGGGTTGGTGTTAATTTGGTGCCTATGATAAGTGAAATTGTGTTTGAATCAGGGATGTCAATACGGTTTTAGTCACTGTAGCATTTAAATTAATCTGTTGATTAGCATTCTGAATCTGTCTGCCAACCCCCCTCCCCCCTGTGTTTTATTGTTGTGTTCATCTGGAAAATTGGCTTTGAATGAAAATATTGGTCGTTGGGAGACGACTTGGTTCACTTTCATGTACTGCATTTAATATGTTTTAATTTGGTGGGGTACGGCCTCTATCAAATTTGGCGCCGTTGCCGGGGACCAATCGTTTCGTTCAAAGTAAAATTTTCAGTGTGTTTGTGTTCTGTGTTTTGGTGTGTGTGTAGGTCAAGTGTGGTTGAGTTGGTATATGTTCATTGTGATGTTAATGTTGTGTTAAGTTCAGTGTCTGTTTCCATTCCTGTGTGTTTCTGTTTAGTGTAGTGAATAGTGTCGCGGCGCGCATGAATAGTGTCATTTGTAGTAGTGAGTAGTGTTTGAATGGTGTCCGAATCTGGCATTTAACTTCTGGATTTTTGTTTTGGTAGCTACGGAGCTTGTTTTAACTTGAAATTTTTTTCCCCACTTCTAAGACGTTGAACTTGATAGGAAAAATAGCTAGAGCAATTGGTATGGTCTGAGTTAAGAGATTCAAAAAAATTTTGGACTGATTTTAAGTGAAACTTCAAAGGACCATAACTTTTACTCTGGTTATCAGGTTTTTATCTTCTCCCACGCGCATGAACTAACCCCTAAACGGAATCTCTGCCAGCACACTTTAGAGCAAACCACAGCCATTGACGGCCAAAAAAAGGGCCTGGAAAATCAAATTGCCGCTTGCGAAGCCGCCGTCCCGAACCAGATCGCCGCCGTCGCGAGCCACCTACGCGAACACAACCAGATCGGTGTTGCGAGCCACCTCCGCTGCGACGAAACCAGAGCCAGCAGATGTCTCGCGAAACCAGGCTGCCACGACGAACCACCACACGTTGACGAAGCCACGCGTTGCAGAACCACTGCGAATCAGATCGACGACAAGGGCACTTTCTGACGCGAAATCCCCATCACTGCGGCGCCGGCCACCACGCAGCCACCTGCGACGAAAAAAGCTGCCTGGAGAAGACGCGAAACCAGACGCGAACACACCTACATTGCGAGAATCCTCCACCTCCGTTCCAAACAGAACCGCAGGCCACCGTGACAGAAATCGATGTCGATTGCGCCAATGCGACAGCCACCACGGTACCTGCAAAAAACCAGACCAGATAGACCCCCGCGAAGCAACTGATGAGTCATTATTTTCTTCTATTCCACTAGCCTTTGTGCACCCATTAGACAGTTGATTAGTGCTTAATTGTTCATCATTAGAGTGTTTTTCATCTGTTGGGCTTTATTGGGCCACTGTTCCGAATTTGGACTAATTTCACATTATTTGGCCTAATTTTTGTTTTTAATTATTTTTAGGTATTTGGGTGAAGCAATTTTGGAGCTTGGACATTAATATTTAGTTGAAGAAACTTTCCACATCATTGCCACATCATTTCCATGTCATTTCCACGTCAGCAAAGTCAATGGGTCAACATTTGAGGCCCATAGTGGCATTTTTGTAATTCTGCGGCTTATAATGGCAGTTTTGTATTTCTGAGTGGCATGGGTGATATGACCACGAATTAGGTCTGCATGAGAAGAAGGCAGCCGCTCATTCATCTTCAACCTCTCTTCAAAACCTCCATTTTCGTTCTCCAAGCTTCCATGGACGTCCCCCTTGCGGTTTTTCACGTTTTTGGCTCATTTTTACCGTTTTTATGCATATTTGACAGCACCCATTGAGGGTTTTACGTTTGGAATTCGTTTTCTTGGTTGGGCAGTTCGGTTTGTGGATTTTATTGACTTGGAACAATACCCATTCATGGGGTTTTCGCATTTATATATGATAACACTGTTTTGCATTCCATTTAAGCTTTGAAATCTCAATTTTTGCTCTTAAATTGCGTTTTCAGATTTGAAGGGTTCTTGGTTCTTGGTTCTTGGTTCTGATTTTTGTGATTTCAGTTTTGAAGTGTTTAATTACTCATTTCCATGTCTAGCTAAATTCGTGTATTGACTCCTTGATGAAAAATGCAATGAAGCTTTGAGGTTGTGCTTATTTTGTGAAATCTGCCATGTTTTTGTTCTGAATTCGTGGAATGCATGTGGTGAATCTGTCAATGCTTAATTTACAGAGTAATTGCATGTGTTTTTTTTAAGATACGTTCATGCTTAATGTATGTAGCTTGGCTGTCACGAATTTAAGGATGTGTGCATTGCTTAATTGCATAATGAAGCTAGATTGTAATTTTCGCTTAGTGAATTATTATCTAGTGGATTGAGACAAGGCAGGGTTGGTGTTAATTTGGTGGCCTATGATAAGTGAAATTGCGTTTGAATCAGGGATGTCAATACGGTTTTAGTCACTGTAGCATTTAAATTAATCTATTGATTAGCATTCTAAATCTGTCTGCCAACCCCCTCCCCCCTGTGTTTTATTGTTGTGTTCATCTGGAAAATTGGCTTTGAATGAAAATATTGGTCGTTGGGAGACGACTTGGTTCACTTTCATGTACTGCATTTAATATGTTTTAATTTGGTGGAGTACGGCCTCTATCAAATTTGGCGCCGTTGCCGGGGACCAATCGTTTCGTTCAAAGTAAAATTTTCAGTGTGTTTGTGTTCTGTGTTTTGGTGTGTGTGTAGTTCAAGTGTGGTTGAGTTGGTATATGTTCATTGTGATGTTAATGTTGTGTTAAGTTCAGTGTCTGTTTCCATTCCTGTGTGTTTCTGTTTAGTGTAGTGAATAGTGTCGCGGCGCGCATGAATAGTGTCATTTGTAGTAGTGAATAGTGTTTGAATAGTGTCCGAATCTGGCATTTAACTTCTGGATTTTTGTTTTGGTAGCTACGGAGCTTGTTTTAACTTGAAATTTTTTTCCCCACTTCTAAGACGTTGAACTTGATAGGAAAAATAGCTAGAGCAATTGGTATGGTCTGAGTTAAGAGATTCAAAAAAATTTTGGACTGATTTTAAGTGAAACTTCAAAGGACCATAACTTTTACTCTGGTTATCAGGTTTTTATCTTCTCCCACGCGCATGAACTAACCCCTAAACGGAATCTCTGCCGGCACACTTTAGAGCAAACCACAGCCATTGACGGCCAAAAAAAGGGCCTGGAAAATCAAATTGCCGCTTGCGAAGCCGCCGTCCCGAACCAGATCGCCGCCGTCGCGAGCCACCTCCGCTGCGACGAAACCAGAGCCAGCAGATGTCTCGCGAAACCAGGCTGCCACGACGAACCACCACACGTTGACGAAGCCACGCGTTGCAGAACCACTGCGAATCAGATCGACGACGAGGGCACTTTCTGACGCGAAATCCCCATCACTGCGGCGCCGGCCACCACGCAGCCACCTGCGACGAAAAAAGCTGCCTGGAGAAGACGCGAAACCAGACGCGAACACACCTACATTGCGAGAATCCTCCACCTCCGTTCCAAACAGAACCGCAGGCCACCGTGACAGAAATCGATGTCGATTGCGCCAATGCGACAGCCA
Source organism: Vigna unguiculata (assembly GCF_037176805.1). Classification (NCBI taxonomy): domain Eukaryota; kingdom Viridiplantae; phylum Streptophyta; class Magnoliopsida; order Fabales; family Fabaceae; genus Vigna; species Vigna unguiculata. The sequence continues at coordinate 35,396,558 of NC_140792.1, read as the reverse complement.
CCACGGTACCTGCAAGAAACCAGACCAGACAGACCCCCGCAAAGCAACTGATGAGTCATTATTTTCTTCTATTCCACTAGCCTTTGTGCACCCATTAGACAGTTGATTAGTGCTTAATTGTTCATCATTAGAGTGTTTTTCATCTATTGGGCTTTATTGGGCCACTGTTCCGAATTTGGACTAATTTCACATTATTTGGCCTAATTTTTGTTTTTAATTATCTTTAGGTATTTGGGGGTAGCAATTTTGGAGCTTGGACATTAATATTTAGTTGAAGAAACTTTCCACATCATTGCCACATCATTTCCATGTCATTTCCACGTCAGCAAAGTCAATGGGTCAACATTTGAGGCCCATAGTGGCATTTTTGTAATTCTGCGGCTTATAATGGCAGTTTTGTAATTCTGAGTGGCATGGGTGATATGACCACGAATTAGGTCTGCATGAGAAGAAGGCAGCCGCTCATTCATCTTCAACCTCTCTTCAAAACCTCCATTTTCGTTCTCCAAGCTTCCATGGACGTCCCCCTTGCGGTTTTTCACGTTTTTGGCTCATTTTTACCGTTTTTATGCATATTTGACAGCACCCATTGAGGGTTTTACGTTTGGAATTCGTTTTCTTGGTTGGGCAGTTCGGTTTGTGGATTTTATTGACTTGGAACAATACCCATTCATGGGGTTTTCGCATTTATATATGATAACACTGTTTTGCATTCCATTTAAGCTTTGAAATCTCAATTTTTGCTCTTAAATTGCGTTTTCAGATTTGAAGGGTTCTTGGTTCTTGGTTCTTGGTTCTGATTTTTGTGATTCCAGTTTTGAAATGTTTAATTACTCATTTCCATGTCTAACTAAATTCGTGTATTGACTCCTTGATGAAAAATGCAATGAAGCTTTGAGGTTGTGCTTATTTTGTGAAATCTGCCATGTTTTTGTTCTGAATTCGTGGAATGCATGTGGTGAATCTGTCAATGCTTAATTTACAGAGTAATTGCATGTGTTTTGTTTAAGATACGTTCATGCTTAATGTATGTAGCTTGGCTGTCACGAATTTAAGGATGTGTGCATTGCTTAATTGCATAATGAAGCTAGATTGTAATTTTCGCTTAGTGAATTATTATCTAGTGGATTGAGACAAGGCAGGGTTGGTGTTAATTTGGTGGCCTATGATAAGTGAAATTGCGTTTGAATCAGGGATGTCAATACGGTTTTAGTCACTGTAGCATTTAAATTAATCTATTGATTAGCATTCTGAATCTGTCTGCCAACCCCCTCCCCCCTGTGTTTTATTGTTGTGTTCATCTGGAAAATTGGCTTTGAATGAAAATATTGGTCGTTGGGAGACGACTTGGTTCACTTTCATGTACTGCATTTAATATGTTTTAATTTGGTGGAGTACGGCCTCTATCAAATTTGGCGCCGTTGCCGGGGACCAATCGTTTCGTTCAAAGTAAAATTTTCAGTGTGTTTGTGTTCTGTGTTTTGGTGTGTGTGTAGTTCAAGTGTGGTTGAGTTGGTATATGTTCATTGTGATGTTAATGTTGTGTTAAGTTCAGTGTCTGTTTCCATTCCTGTGTGTTTCTGTTTAGTGTAGTGAATAGTGTCGCGGCGCGCATGAATAGTGTCATTTGTAGTAGTGAATAGTGTTTGAATAGTGTCCGAATCTGGCATTTAACTTCTGGATTTTTGTTTTGGTAGCTACGGAGCTTGTTTTAACTTGAAATTTTTTTCCCCACTTCTAAGACGTTGGACTTGATAGGAAAAATAGCTAGAGCAATTGGTATGGTCTGAGTTAAGAGATTCAAAAAAATTTTGGACTGATTTTAAGTGAAACTTCAAAGGACCATAACTTTTACTCTAGTTATCAGGTTTTTATCTTCTCCCACGCGCATGAACTAACCCCTAAACAGAATCTCTGCCGGCACACTTTAGAGCAAACCACAGCCATTGACGGCCAAAAAAAGGGCCTGGAAAATCAAATTGCCGCTTGCGAAGCCGCCGTCCCGAACCAGATCGCCGCCGTCGCGAGCCACCTCCGCTGCGACGAAACCAGAGCCAGCAGATGTCTCGCGAAACCAGGCTGCCACGACGAACCACCACACGTTGACGAAGCCACGCGTTGCAGAACCACTGCGAATCAGATCGACGACGAGGGCACTTTCTGACGCGAAATCCCCATCACTGCGGCGCCGGCCACCACGCAGCCACCTGCGACGAAAAAAGCTGCCTGGAGAAGACGCGAAACCAGACGCGAACACACCTACATTGCGAGAATCCTCCACCTCCGTTCCAAACAGAACCGCAGGCCACCGTGACAGAAATCGATGTCGATTGCGCCAATGCGACAGCCACCACGGTACCTGCAAGAAACCAGACCAGACAGACCCCCGCAAAGCAACTGATGAGTCATTATTTTCTTCTATTCCACTAGCCTTTGTGCACCCATTAGACAGTTGATTAGTGCTTAATTGTTCATCATTAGAGTGTTTTTCATCTATTGGGCTTTATTGGGCCACTGTTCCGAATTTGGACTAATTTCACATTATTTGGCCTAATTTTTGTTTTTAATTATCTTTAGGTATTTGGGGGTAGCAATTTTGGAGCTTGGACATTAATATTTAGTTGAAGAAACTTTCCACATCATTGCCACATCATTTCCATGTCATTTCCACGTCAGCAAAGTCAATGGGTCAACATTTGAGGCCCATAGTGGCATTTTTGTAATTCTGCGGCTTATAATGGCAGTTTTGTAATTCTGAGTGGCATGGGTGATATGACCACGAATTAGGTCTGCATGAGAAGAAGGCAGCCGCTCATTCATCTTCAACCTCTCTTCAAAACCTCCATTTTCGTTCTCCAAGCTTCCATGGACGTCCCCCTTGCGGTTTTTCACGTTTTTGGCTCATTTTTATCGTTTTTATGCATATTTGACAGCACCCATTGAGGGTTTTACGTTTGGAATTCGTTTTCTTGGTTGGGCAGTTCGGTTTGTGGATTTTATTGACTTGGAACAATACCCATTCATGGGGTTTTCGCATTTATATATGATAACACTGTTTTGCATTCCATTTAAGCTTTGAAATCTCAATTTTTGCTCTTAAATTGCGTTTTCAGATTTGAAGGGTTCTTGGTTCTTGGTTCTTGGTTCTGATTTTTGTGATTCCAGTTTTGAAATGTTTAATTACTCATTTCCATGTCTAGCTAAATTCGTGTATTGACTCCTTGATGAAAAATGCAATGAAGCTTTGAGGTTGTGCTTATTTTGTGAAATCTGCCATGTTTTTGTTCTGAATTCGTGGAATGCATGTGGTGAATCTGTCAATGCTTAATTTACAGAGTAATTGCATGTGTTTTGTTTAAGATACGTTCATGCTTAATGTATGTAGCTTGGCTGTCACGAATTTAAGGATGTGTGCATTGCTTAATTGCATAATGAAGCTAGATTGTAATTTTCGCTTAGTGAATTATTATCTAGTGGATTGAGACAAGGCAGGGTTGGTGTTAATTTGGTGGCCTATGATAAGTGAAATTGCGTTTGAATCAGGGATGTCAATACGGTTTTAGTCACTGTAGCATTTAAATTAATCTATTGATTAGCATTCTGAATCTGTCTGCCAACCCCCTCCCCCCTGTGTTTTATTGTTGTGTTCATCTGGAAAATTGGCTTTGAATGAAAATATTGGTCGTTGGGAGACGACTTGGTTCACTTTCATGTACTGCATTTAATATGTTTTAATTTGGTGGAGTACGGCCTCTATCAAATTTGGCGCCGTTGCCGGGGACCAATCGTTTCGTTCAAAGTAAAATTTTCAGTGTGTTTGTGTTCTGTGTTTTGGTGTGTGTGTAGTTCAAGTGTGGTTGAGTTGGTATATGTTCATTGTGATGTTAATGTTGTGTTAAGTTCAGTGTCTGTTTCCATTCCTGTGTGTTTCTGTTTAGTGTAGTGAATAGTGTCGCGGCGCGCATGAATAGTGTCATTTGTAGTAGTGAATAGTGTTTGAATAGTGTCCGAATCTGGCATTTAACTTCTGGATTTTTGTTTTGGTAGCTACGGAGCTTGTTTTAACTTGAAATTTTTTTCCCCACTTCTAAGACTTTGGACTTGATAGGAAAAATAGCTAGAGCAATTGGTATGGTCTGAGTTAAGAGATTCAAAAAAATTTTGGACTGATTTTAAGTGAAACTTCAAAGGACCATAACTTTTACTCTGGTTATCAGGTTTTTATCTTCTCCCACGCGCATGAACTAACCCCTAAACAGAATCTCTGCCGGCACACTTTAGAGCAAACCACAGCCATTGACGGCCAAAAAAAGGGCCTGGAAAATCAAATTGCCGCTTGCGAAGCCGCCGTCCCGAACCAGATCGCCGCCGTCGCGAGCCACCTCCGCTGCGACGAAACCAGAGCCAGCAGATGTCTCGCGAAACCAGGCTGCCACGACGAACCACCACACGTTGACGAAGCCACGCGTTGCAGAACCACTGCGAATCAGATCGACGACGAGGGCACTTTCTGACGCGAAATCCCCATCACTGCGGCGCCGGCCACCACGCAGCCACCTGCGACGAAAAAAGCTGCCTGGAGAAGACGCGAAACCAGACGCGAACACACCTACATTGCGAGAATCCTCCACCTCCGTTCCAAACAGAACCGCAGGCCACCGTGACAGAAATCGATGTCGATTGCGCCAATGCGACAGCCACCACGGTACCTGCAAGAAACCAGACCAGACAGACCCCCGCAAAGCAACTGATGAGTCATTATTTTCTTCTATTCCACTAGCCTTTGTGCACCCATTAGACAGTTGATTAGTGCTTAATTGTTCATCATTAGAGTGTTTTTCATCTATTGGGCTTTATTGGGCCACTGTTCCGAATTTGGACTAATTTCACATTATTTGGCCTAATTTTTGTTTTTAATTATCTTTAGGTATTTGGGGGTAGCAATTTTGGAGCTTGGACATTAATATTTAGTTGAAGAAACTTTCCACATCATTGCCACATCATTTCCATGTCATTTCCACGTCAGCAAAGTCAATGGGTCAACATTTGAGGCCCATAGTGGCATTTTTGTAATTCTGCGGCTTATAATGGCAGTTTTGTAATTCTGAGTGGCATGGGTGATATGACCACGAATTAGGTCTGCATGAGAAGAAGGCAGCCGCTCATTCATCTTCAACCTCTCTTCAAAACCTCCATTTTCGTTCTCCAATCGTTTCGTTCAAAGTAAAATTTTCAGTGTGTTTGTGTTCTGTGTTTTGGTGTGTGTGTAGTTCAAGTGTGGTTGAGTTGGTATATGTTCATTGTGATGTTAATGTTGTGTTAAGTTCAGTGTCTGTTTCCATTCCTGTGTGTTTCTGTTTAGTGTAGTGAATAGTGTCGCGGCGCGCATGAATAGTGTCATTTGTAGTAGTGAATAGTGTTTGAATAGTGTCCGAATCTGGCATTTAACTTCTGGATTTTTGTTTTGGTAGCTATGGAGCTTGTTTTAACTTGAAATTTTTTTTCCCCACTTCTAAAACGTTGAGCTTGATAGGAAAAATAGCTAGAGCAATTGGTATGGTCTGAGTTAAGAGATTCAAAAAAAATTTGGACTGATTTTAAGTGAAACTTCAAAGGACCATAACTTTTGCTCTGGTTATCAGGTTTTTATCTTCTCCCACGCGCATGAACTAACCCCTAAACGGAATCTCTGCCGGCACACTTTAGAGCAAACCACAGCCATTGACGACCAAAAAAAGGGCCTGGAAAATCAAATAGCCGCTTGCGAAGCCGCCGTCCCGAACCAGATCGCCACCGTCGCGAGCCACCTACGCGAACACAACCAGATCGGTGTTGCGAGCCACCTCCGCTGCGACGAAACCAGAGCCAGCAGATGTCTCGCGAAACCAGGCTGCCACGACGAACCACCAGACGTTGACGAAGCCACGCATTGCAGAACCACTGCGAATCAGATCGACGACGAGGGCACTTTCTGACGCGAAATCCCCATCACTGCGGCGCCGGCCACCACGCAGCCACCTGCGACGAAAAAAGCTGCTTGGAGAAGACGCGAAACCAGACGCGAACACACCTACATTGCGAGAATCCTCCACCTCCGTTCCAAACAGAACCGCAGGCCACCGTGACAGAAATCGATGTCGATTGCGCCAATGCGACAGCCACCACGGTACCTGCAAAAAACCAGACCAGACAGACCCCCGCGAAGGAACTGATGAGTCATTATTTTCTTCTATTCCACTAGCCTTTGTGCACCCATTAGACAGTTGATTAGTGCTTAATTGTTCATCATTAGAGTGTTTTTCATCTGTTGGGCTTTATTGGGCCACTGTTCCGAATTTGGACTAATTTCACATTATTTGGCCTAATTTTTGTTTTTAATTATTTTTAGGTATTTGGGTGAAGCAATTTTGGAGCTTGGACATTAATATTTAGTTGAAGAAACTTTCCACATCATTGCCACATCATTTCCATGTCATTTCCACGTCAGCAAAGTCAATGGGTCAACATTTGAGGCCCATAGTGGCATTTTTGTAATTCTGCGGCTTATAATGGCAGTTTTGTAATTCTGCGGCTTATAATGGCAGTTTTGTAATTCTGAGTGGCATGGGTGATATGACCACGAATTAGGTCTGCATGAGAAGAAGGCAGCTGCTCATTCATCTTCAACCTCTCTTCAAAACCTCCATTTTCGTTCTCCAAGCTTCCATGGACGTCCCCCTTGCGGTTTTTCACGTTTTTGGCTCATTTTTACCGTTTTTATGCATATTTGACAACACCCATTGAGGGTTTTACGTTTGGAATTCGTTTTCTTGGTTCGGTAGTTCGGTTTGTGGATTTTATTGACTTGGAACAATACCCATTCATGGGGTTTTCGCATTTATATATGACAACACTGTTTTGCATTCCATTTAAGCTTTGAAATCTCAATTTTTGCTCTTAAATTGCGTTTTCAGATTTAAAGGGTTCTTGGTTCTTGGTTCTTGGTTCTGATTTTTGTGATTTCAGTTTTGAAGTGTTTAATTACTCATTTCCATGTCTAGCTAAATTCGTGTATTGACTCCTTGATGAAAAATGCAATGAAGCTTTGAGGTTGTGCTTGTTTTGTGAAATCTGCCATGTTTTTGTTCTGAATTCGTGGAATGCATGTGGTGAATCTGTCAATGCTTAATTTACAGAGTAATTGCATGTGTTTTGTTTAAGATACGTTCATGCTTAATGTATGTAGCTTGGCTGTCACGAATTTAAGGATGTGTGCATTGCTTAATTGCATAATGAAGCTAGATTGTAATTTTCGCTTAGTGAATTATTATCTAGTGGATTGAGACAAGGCAGGGTTGGTGTTAATTTGGTGGCCTATGATAAGTGAAATTGCGTTTGAATCAGGGATGTCAATACGGTTTTAGTCACTGTAGCATTTAAATTAATCTATTGATTAGCATTCTGAATCTGTCTGCCAACCCCCCTCCCCCCTGTGTTTTATTGTTGTGTTCATCTGGAAAATTGGCTTTGAATGAAAATATTGGTCGTTGGGAGACGACTTGGTTCACTTTCATGTACTGCATTTAATATGTTTTAATTTGGTGGGGTACGGCCTCTATCAAATTTGGCGCCGTTGCCGGGGACCAATCGTTTCGTTCAAAGTAAAATTTTCAGTGTGTTTGTGTTCTGTGTTTTGGTTTGTGTGTAGTTCAAGTGTGGTTGAGTTGGTATATGTTCATTGTGATGTTAATGTTGTGTTAAGTTCAGTGTCTGTTTCCATTCCTGTGTGTTTCTGTTTAGTGTAGTGAATAGTGTCGCGGCGCGCATGAATAGTGTCATTTGTAGTAGTGAATAGTGTTTGAATAGTGTCCGAATCTGGCATTTAACTTCTGGATTTTTGTTTTGGTAGCTACGGAGCTTGTTTTAACTTGAAAATTTTTTTCCCCACTTCTAAGACGTTGAACTTGATAGGAAAAATAGCTAGAGCAATTGGTATGGTCTGAGTTAAGAGATTCAAAAAAATTTTGGACTAATTTTAAGTGAAACTTCAAAGGACCATAACTTTTGCTCTGGTTATCAGGTTTTTATCTTCTCCCACGCGCATGAACTAACCCCTAAACGGAATCTCTGCCGGCACACTTTAGAGCCAACCACAGCCATTGACGGCCAAAAAAAGGGCCTGGAAAATCAAATTGCCGCTTGCGAAGCAGCCGTCCCGAACCAGATCACCGCCGTCGCGAGCCACCTACGCGAACACAACCAGATCGGTGTTGCGAGCCACCTTCGCTGCGACGAAACCAGAGCCAACAGATGTCTCGCGAAACCAGGCTGCCACGACGAACCACCACACGTTGACGAAGCCATGCGTTGCAGAACCACTGCGAATCAGATCGACGACGAGGGCACTTTCTGACGCGAAATCCCCATCACTGCGGCGCCGGCCACCACGCAGCCACCTGCGACGAAAAAAGCTGCCTGGAGAAGACGCGAAACCAGATGCGAACACACCTACATTGCGAGAATCCTCCACCTCCGTTCCAAACAGAACCGTAGGCCACCGTGACAGAAATCGATGTCGATTGCGCCAATGCGACAGCCACCACGGTACCTGCAAAAAACCAGACCAGACAGACCCCCGCGAAGCAACTGATGAGTCATTATTTTCTTCTATTCCACTAGCCTTTGTGCACCCATTAGACAGTTGATTAGTGCTTAATTGTTCATCATTAGAGTGTTTTTCATCTGTTGGGCTTTATTGGGCCATTGTTCCGAATTTGGACTAATTTCACATTATTTGGCCTAATTTTTGTTTTTAATTATTTTTAGGTATTTGGGTGAAGCAATTTTGGAGCTTGGACATTAATATTTAGTTGAAGAAACTTTCCACATCATTGCCACATCATTTCCATGTCATTTCCACGTCAGCAAAGTCAATGGGTCAACATTTGAGGCCCATAGTGGCATTTTTGTAATTCTGCGGCTTATAATGGCAGTTTTGTAATTCTGAGTGGCATGGGTGATATGACCACGAATTAGGTCTCCATGAGAAGAAGGCAGCCACTCATTCATCTTCAACCTCTCTTCAAAACCTCCATTTTCGTTCTCCAAGCTTCCATGGACATCCCCCTTGCGGTTTTTCACGTTTTTGGCTCATTTTTACCGTTTTTATGCATATTTGATAGCACCCATTGAGGGTTTTACGTTTGGAATTCGTTTTCTTGGTTGGGCAGTTCGGTTTGTGGATTTTATTGACTTGGAACAATACCCATTCATGGGGTTTTCGCATTTATATATGATAACACTGTTTTGCATTCCATTTAAGCTTTGAAATCTCAATTTTTGCTCTTAAATTGCATTTTCAGATTGGAAGGGTTCTTGGTTCTTGGTTCTTGGTTCTGATTTTTGTGATTTCAGTTTTGAAGTGTTTAATTACTCATTTCCATGTCTAGCTAAATTCGTGTATTGACTCCTTGATGAAAAATGCAATGAAGCTTTGAGGTTGTGCTTGTTTTGTGAAATCTGCCATGTTTTTGTTTTGAATTCGTGGAATGCATGTGGTTAATCTGTCAATGCTTAATTTACAGAGTAATTGCATGTGTTTTGTTTAAGATACGTTCATGCTTAATGTATGTAGCTTGGTTGTCACGAATTTAAGGATGTGTGCATTGCTTATTTGCATAATGAAGCTAGATTGTAATTTTTGCATAGTGAATTATTATCTAGTGGATTGAGACAAGGCAGGGTTGGTGTTAATTTGGTGGCCTATGATAGGTGAAATTGCGTTTGAATCAGGGATGTCAATACGGTTTTAGTCACTGTAGCATTTAAATTGATCTATTGATTAGCATTCTGAATCTGTCTGCCAACCCCCCTCCCCCCTGTGTTTTATTGTTGTGTTCATCTGGAAAATTGGCTTTGAATGAAAATATTGGTCGTTGGGAGACGACTTGGTTCACTTTCATGTACTGCATTTAATATGTTTTAATTTGGTGGGGTACGGCCTCTATCAAATTTGGCGCCGTTGCCGGGGACCAATCGTTTCGTTCAAAGTAAAATTTTCAGTGTGTTTGTGTTCTATGTTTTGGTGTGTGTGTAGTTCAAGTGTGGTTGAGTTGGTATATGTTCATTGTGATGTTAATGTTGTGTTAAGTTCAGTGTCTGTTTCCATTCCTGTGTGTTTCTGTTTAGTGTAGTGAATAGTGTCGCGGTGCGCATGAATAGTGTCATTTGTAGTAGTGAATAGTGTTTGAATAGTGTCCGAATCTGGCATTTAACTTCTGGATTTTTGTTTTGGTAGCTACGGAGCTTGTTTTAACTTGAAATTTTTTTCCCCACTTCTAAGACGTTGAACTTGATAGGAAAAATAGCTAGAGCAATTGGTATGGTCTGAGTTAAGAGATTCAAAAAAATTTTGGACTGATTTTAAGTGAAACTTCAAAGGACCATAACTTTTGCTCTGGTTATCAGGTTTTTATCTTCTCCCACGCGCATGAACTAACCCCTAAACGGAATCTCTGTCGGCACACTTTAGAGCAAACCACAGCCATTGACGGCCAAAAAAAGGGCCTGGAAAATCAAATTGCCACTTGCGAAGCCGCCGTCCCGAACCAGATCGCCGCCGTCGCGAACCACCTACGCGAACACAACCAGATCGGTGTTGCGAGCCACCTCCGCTGCGAAGAAACCAGAGCCAGCAGATGTCTCACGAAACCAGGCTGCCACGACGAACCACCACACGTTGACGAAGCCACGCGTTGCAGAACCACTGCGAATCAGATCGACGACGAGGGCACTTTCTGACGCGAAATCCCCATCACTGCGGCGCCGGCCACCACGCAGCCACCTGCGACGAAAAAAGCTGCCTGGAGAAGACGCGAAACCAGACGCGAACACACCTACATTGCGAGAATCCTCCACCTCCGTTCCAAACAGAACCGCAGGCCACCGTGACAGAAATCGATGTCGATTGCGCCAATGCGACAGCCACCACGGTACCTGCAAAAAACCAGACCAGACAGACCCCCGCGAAGCAACTGATGAGTCATTATTTTCTTCTATTCCACTAGCCTTTGTGCACCCATTAGACAGTTGATTAGTGCTTAATTGTTCATCATTAGAGTGTTTTTCATCTGTTGGGCTTTATTGGGCCACTGTTCCGAATTTGGACTAATTTCACATTATTTGGCCTAATTTTTGTTTTTAATTATTTTTAGGTATTTGGGTGAAGCAATTTTGGAGCTTGGACATTAATATTTAGTTGAAGACACTTTCCACATCATTGCCACATCATTTCCATGTCATTTCCACGTCAGCAAAGTTAATGAGTCAACATTTGAGGCCCATAGTGGCATTTTTGTAATTCTGCGGCTTATAATGGCAGTTTTGTAATTCTGAGTGGCATGGGTGATATGACCACGAATTAGGTCTGCATGAGAAGAAGGCAGCTGCTCATTCATCTTCAACCTCTCTTCAAAACCTCCATTTTCGTTCTCCAAGCTTCCATGGACGTCCCCCTTGCGGTTTTTCACGTTTTTGGCTCATTTTTACCGTTTTTATGCATATTTGACAGCACCCATTGAGGGTTTTATGTTTGGAATTCATTTTCTTGGTTGGGCAGTTCGGTTTGTGGATTTTATTGACTTGGAACAATACCCATTCATGGGGTTTTCGCATTTATATATGATAACACTGTTTTGCATTCCATTTAAGCTTTGAAATCTCAATTTTTGCTCTTAAATTGCGTTTTCAGATTTGAAGGGTTCTTGGTTCTTGGTTCTTGGTTCTAATTTTTGTGATTTCAGTTTTGAAGTGTTTAATTACTCATTTCCATGTCTAGCTAAATTCGTGTATTGACTCCTTGATGAAAAATGCAATGAAGCTTTGAGGTTGTGCTTGTTTTGTAAAATCTGCCATGTTTTTGTTCTGAATTCGTGGAATGCATGTGGTGAATCTGTCAATGCTTAATTTACAGAGTAATTGCATGTGTTTTGTTTAAGATACGTTCATGCTTAATGTATGTAGCTTGGCTGTCACGAATTTAAGGATGTGTGCATTGCTTAATTGCATAATGAAGCTAGATTGTAATTTTCGCTTAGTGAATTATTATCTAGTGGATTGAGACAAGGCAGGGTTGGTGTTAATTTGGTGGCCTATGATAAGTGAAATTGCGTTTGAATCAGGGATGTCAATACGGTTTTAGTCACTGTAGCATTTAAATTAATATATTGATTAGCATTCTGAATATGTCTGCCAACCCCCCTCCCCCCTGTGTTTTATTGTTGTGTTCATCTGGAAAATTGGCTTTGAATGAAAATATTGGTCGTTGGGAGACGACTTGGTTCACTTTCATGTACTGCATTTAATATGTTTTAATTTGGTGGGGTACGACCTCTACCAAATTTGGCGCCGTTGCCGGGGACCAATCGTTTCGTTCAAAGTAAAATTTTCAGTGTGTTTGTGTTCTGTGTTTTGGTGTGTGTGTAGTTCAAGTGTGGTTGAGTTGGTATATGTTCATTGTTATGTTAATGTTGTGTTAAGTTCAGTGTCTGTTTCCATTCCTGTGTGTTTCTGTTTAGTGTAGTGAATAGTGTCGCGGCGCGCATGAATAGTGTCATTTGTAATAGTGAATAGTGTTTGAATAGTGTCCGAATCTGGCATTTAACTTCTGGATTTTTTGTTTTGGTAGCTACGGAGCTTGTTTTAACTTAAAATTTTTTTTCCCCACTTCTAAGACGTTGAACTTGATAGGAAAAATAGCTAGAGCAATTGGTATGGTCTGAGTTAAGAGATTCAAAAAAATTTTGGACTGATTTTAAGTGAAACTTCAAAGGACCATAACTTTTGCTCTGGTTATCAGGTTTTTATCTTCTCCCACGCGCATGAACTAACCCCTAAACGGAATCTCTGCCGGCACACTTTAGAGCAAACCACAGCCATTGACGGCCAAAAAAGGGCCTGGAAAATCAAATTGCCGCTTGTGAAGCCGCCGTCCCGAACCAGATCGCCGCCATCGCGAACCACCTACGCGAACACAACCAGATCGGTGTTGCGAGCCACCTCCGCTGCGACGAAACCAGAGCCAGCAGATGTCTCGCGAAACCAGGCTGCCACGACGAACCACCAGACGTTGACGAAGCCACGCGTTGCAGAACCACTGCGAATCAGATCGACGACGAGGGCACTTTCTGACGCGAAATCCCCATTACTGCGGCGCCGGCTACCACGCAGCCACCTGCGACGAAAAAAGCTGCCTGGAGAAGACGCGAAACCAGACGCGAACACACCTACATTGCGAGAATCCTCCACCTCCGTTCCAAACAGAACCGCAGGCCACCGTGACAGAAATCGATGTCGATTGCGCCAATGCGACAGCCACCACGGTACCTGCAAAAAACCAGACCAGACAGACCCCCGCGAAGCAACTGATGAGTCATTATTTTCTTCTATTCCACTAGCCTTTGTGCACCCATTAGACAGTTGATTAGTGCTTAATTGTTCATCATTAGAGTGTTTTTCATCTGTTGGGCTTTATTGGGCCACTGTTCCGAATTTGGACTAATTTCACATTATTTGGCCTAATTTTTGTTTTTAATTATTTTTAGGTGTTTGGGTGAAGCAATTTTGGAGCTTGGACATTAATATTTAGTTGAAGAAACTTTCCACATCATTGCCACATCATTTCCATGTCATTTCCACGTCAGCAAAGTCAATGGGTCAACATTTGAGGCCCATAGTGGAATTTTTGTAATTCTGCGGCTTATAATGGCAGTTTTGTAATTCTGAGTGGCATGGGTGATATGACCACGAATTAGGTCTGCATGAGAAGAAGGCAGCCGCTCATTCATCTTCAACCTCTCTTCAAAACCTCCATTTTCGTTCTCCAAGCTTCCATGGACGTCCCCATTGCGGTTTTTCACGTTTTTGGCTCATTTTTACCGTTTTTATGCATATTTGACAGCACCCATTGAGGGTTTTACGTTTGGAATTCATTTTCTTGGTTGGGAAGTTCGGTTTCTGGATTTTATTGACTTGGAACAATACCCATTCATGGGGTTTTCGCATTTATATATGATAACACTGTTTTGCATTCCATTTAAGCTTTGAAATCTCAATTTTTGCTCTTAAATTGCGTTTTCAGATTTGAAGGGTTCTTGGTTCTTGGTTCTAATTTTTGTGATTTCAGTTTTGAAGTGTTTAATTACTCATTTCCATGTCTAGCTAAATTCGTGTATTGACTCCTTGATGAAAAATGCAATGAAGCTTTGAGGTTGTGCTTGTTTTGTGAAATCTGCCATGTTTTTGTTCTGAATTCGTGGAATGCATGTGGTGAATCTGTCAATGCTTAATTTACAGAGTAATTGCATGTGTTTTGTTTAAGATACGTTCATGCTTAATGTGTGTAGCTTGGCTGTCACGAATTTAAGGATGTGTGCATTGCTTAATTGCATAATGAAGCTAGATTGTAATTTTCGCTTAGTGAATTATTATCTAGTGGATTGAGACAAGGCAGGGTTGGTGTTAATTTGGTGGCCTATGATAAGTGAAATTGCGTTTGAATCAGGGATGTCAATACGGTTTTAGTCACTGTAGCATTTAAATTAATCTATTGATTAGCATTCTGAATCTGTCTGCCAACCCCCTCCCCCCTGTGTTTTATTGTTGTGTTCATCTGGAAAATTAGCTTTGAATGAAAATATTGGTCGTTGGGAGACGACTTGGTTCACTTTCATGTACTGCATTTAATATGTTTTAATTTGGTGGGGTACGACCTCTACCAAATTTGGCGCCGTTGCCGGGGACCAATCGTTTCGTTCAAAGTAAAATTTTCAGTGTGTTTGTGTTCTGTGTTTTGGTGTGTGTGTAGTTCAAGTGTGGTTGAGTTGGTATATGTTCATTGTTATGTTAATGTTGTGTTAAGTTCAGTGTCTGTTTCCATTCCTGTGTGTTTCTGTTTAGTGTAGTGAATAGTGTCGCGGCGCGCATGAATAGTGTCATTTGTAATAGTGAATAGTGTTTGAATAGTGTCCGAATCTGGCATTTAACTTCTGGATTTTTTGTTTTGGTAGCTACGGAGCTTGTTTTAACTTAAAATTTTTTTTCCCCACTTCTAAGACGTTGAACTTGATAGGAAAAATAGCTAGAGCAATTGGTATGGTCTGAGTTAAGAGATTCAAAAAAATTTTGGACTGATTTTAAGTGAAACTTCAAAGGACCATAACTTTTGCTCTGGTTATCAGGTTTTTATCTTCTCCCACGCGCATGAACTAACCCCTAAACGGAATCTCTGCCGGCACACTTTAGAGCAAACCACAGCCATTGACGGCCAAAAAAGGGCCTGGAAAATCAAATTGCCGCTTGTGAAGCCGCCGTCCCGAACCAGATCGCCGCCATCGCGAACCACCTACGCGAACACAACCAGATCGGTGTTGCGAGCCACCTCCGCTGCGACGAAACCAGAGCCAGCAGATGTCTCGCGAAACCAGGCTGCCACGACGAACCACCAGACGTTGACGAAGCCACGCGTTGCAGAACCACTGCGAATCAGATCGACGACGAGGGCACTTTCTGACGCGAAATCCCCATCACTGCGGCGCCGGCTACCACGCAGCCACCTGCGACGAAAAAAGCTGCCTGGAGAAGACGCGAAACCAGACGCGAACACACCTACATTGCGAGAATCCTCCACCTCCGTTCCAAACAGAACCGCAGGCCACCGTGACAGAAATCGATGTCGATTGCGCCAATGCGACAGCCACCACGGTACCTGCAAAAAACCAGACCAGACAGACCCCCGCGAAGCAACTGATGAGTCATTATTTTCTTCTATTCCACTAGCCTTTGTGCACCCATTAGACAGTTGATTAGTGCTTAATTGTTCATCATTAGAGTGTTTTTCATCTGTTGGGCTTTATTGGGCCACTGTTCCGAATTTGGACTAATTTCACATTATTTGGCCTAATTTTTGTTTTTAATTATTTTTAGGTGTTTGGGTGAAGCAATTTTGGAGCTTGGACATTAATATTTAGTTGAAGAAACTTTCCACATCATTGCCACATCATTTCCATGTCATTTCCACGTCAGCAAAGTCAATGGGTCAACATTTGAGGCCCATAGTGGCATTTTTGTAATTCTGCGGCTTATAATGGCAGTTTTGTAATTCTGAGTGGCATGGGTGATATGACCACGAATTAGGTCTGCATGAGAAGAAGGCAGCCGCTCATTCATCTTCAACCTCTCTTCAAAACCTCCATTTTCGTTCTCCAAGCTTCCATGGACGTCCCCATTGCGGTTTTTCACGTTTTTGGCTCATTTTTACCGTTTTTATGCATATTTGACAGCACCCATTGAGGGTTTTACGTTTGGAATTCATTTTCTTGGTTGGGAAGTTCGGTTTCTGGATTTTATTGACTTGGAACAATACCCATTCATGGGGTTTTCGCATTTATATATGATAACACTGTTTTGCATTCCATTTAAGCTTTGAAATCTCAATTTTTGCTCTTAAATTGCGTTTTCAGATTTGAAGGGTTCTTGGTTCTTGGTTCTAATTTTTGTGATTTCAGTTTTGAAGTGTTTAATTACTCATTTCCATGTCTAGCTAAATTCGTGTATTGACTCCTTGATGAAAAATGCAATGAAGCTTTGAGGTTGTGCTTGTTTTGTGAAATCTGCCATGTTTTTGTTCTGAATTCGTGGAATGCATGTGGTGAATCTGTCAATGCTTAATTTACAGAGTAATTGCATGTGTTTTGTTTAAGATACGTTCATGCTTAATGTGTGTAGCTTGGCTGTCACGAATTTAAGGATGTGTGCATTGCTTAATTGCATAATGAAGCTAGATTGTAATTTTCGCTTAGTGAATTATTATCTAGTGGATTGAGACAAGGCAGGGTTGGTGTTAATTTGGTGGCCTATGATAAGTGAAATTGCGTTTGAATCAGGGATGTCAATACGGTTTTAGTCACTGTAGCATTTAAATTAATCTATTGATTAGCATTCTGAATCTGTCTGCCAACCCCCTCCCCCCTGTGTTTTATTGTTGTGTTCATCTGGAAAATTAGCTTTGAATGAAAATATTGGTCGTTGGGAGACGACTTGGTTCACTTTCATGTACTGCATTTAATATGTTTTAATTTGGTGGGGTACAGCCTCTATCAAATTTGGCGCCGTTGCCGGGGACCAATCGTTTCGTTCAAAGTAAAATTTTCAGTGTGTTTGTGTTCTGTGTTTTGGTGTGTGTGTAGTTCAAGTGTGGTTGAGTTGGTATATGTTCATTGTGATGTTAATGTTGTGTTAAGTTCAGTGTCTGTTTCCATTCCTGTGTGTTTCTGTTTAGTGTAGTGAATAGTGTCGCGGCGCGCATGAATATTGTCATTTGTAGTAGTGAATAGTGTTTGAATAGTGTGTCCGAATCTGGCATTTATCTTCTGGATTTTTGTTTTGGTAGCTACGGAGCTTGTTTTAACTTGAAATTTTTTTTCCCCACTTCTAAGACGTTGAACTTGATAGGAAAAATAGCTAGAGCAATTGGTATGGTCTGAGTTAAGAGATTCAAAAAAATTTTGCACTGATTTTAAGTGAAACTTCAAAGGACCATAACTTTTGCTCTGGTTATCAGGTTTTTATCTTCTCCCACGCGCATGAACTAACCCCTAAACGAAATCTCTGCCGGCACACTTTAGAGCAAACCACAGCCATTGACGGCCAAAAAAAGGGCCTGGAAAATCAAATTGCCACTTGCGAAGCCGTCGTCCCGAACCAGATCGCCGCCGTCGCGAACCACCTACGCGAACACAACCAGATCGGTGTTGCGAGCCACCTCCGCTGCGACGAAACCAGAGCCAGCAGATGTCTCGCGAAACCAGGCTGCCACGACGAACCACCACACGTTGACGAAGCCACGCGTTGCAGAACCACTGCGAATCAGATCGACGACGAGGGCACTTTCTGACGCGAAATCCCCATCACTGCGGCGCCGGCCACCACGCAGCCACCTGCGACGAAAAAAGCTGCCTGGAGAAGACGCGAAACCAGACGCGAACACACCAACATTGCGAGAATCCTCCACCTCCGTTCCAAACAGAACCGCAGGCCACAGTGACAGAAATCGATGTCGATTGCGCCAATGCGACAGCCACCACGGTACCTGTAAAAAACCAGACCAGACAGACCCCCGCGAAGCAACTGATGAGTCATTATTTTCTTCTATTCCACTAGCCTTTGTGCACCCATTAGACAGTTGATTAGTGCTTAATTGTTCATCATTAGAGTGTTTTTCATCTGTTGGGCTTTATTGGGCCACTGTTCCGAATTTGGACTAATTTCACATTATTTGGCCTAATTTTTGTTTTTAATTATTTTTAGGTGTTTGGGTGAAGCAATTTTGGAGCTTGGACATTAATATTTAGTTGAAGAAACTTTCCACATCATTGCCACATCATTTCCATGTCATTTCCACGTCAGCAAAGTCAATGGGTCAACATTTGAGGCCCATAGTGGCATTTTTGTAATTCTGCGGCTTATAATGGCAGTTTTGTAATTCTGAGTGGCATGGGTGATATGACCACGAATTAGGTCTGCATGAGAAGAAGGCAGCCGCTCATTCATCTTCAACCTCTCTTCAAAACCTCCATTTTCGTTCTCCAAGCTTCCATGGATGTCCCCCTTGCGGTTTTTCACGTTTTTGGCTCATTTTTACCGTTTTTATGCATATTTGACAGCACCCATTGAGGGTTTTACGTTTGGAATTCATTTTCTTGGTTGGGAAGTTCGGTT
Organism: Vigna unguiculata; assembly: GCF_037176805.1. NCBI lineage: Eukaryota > Viridiplantae > Streptophyta > Magnoliopsida > Fabales > Fabaceae > Vigna > Vigna unguiculata. The sequence goes on along the minus strand of NC_140792.1, from coordinate 35,377,805 downwards.
TCTGGATTTTATTGACTTGGAACAATACCCATTCATGGGGTTTTCGCATTTATATATGATAACACTGTTTTGCATTCCATTTAAGCTTTGAAATCTCAATTTTTGCTCTTAAATTGCGTTTTCAGATTTGAAGGGTTCTTGGTTCTTGGTTCTAATTTTTGTGATTTCAGTTTTGAAGTGTTTAATTACTCATTTCCATGTCTAGCTAAATTCGTGTATTGACTCCTTGATGAAAAATGCAATGAAGCTTTGAGGTTGTGCTTGTTTTGTGAAATCTGCCATGTTTTTGTTCTGAATTCGTGGAATGCATGTGGTGAATCTGTCAATGCTTAATTTACAGAGTAATTGCATGTGTTTTGTTTAAGATACGTTCATGCTTAATGTGTGTAGCTTGGCTGTCACGAATTTAAGGATGTGTGCATTGCTTAATTGCATAATGAAGCTAGATTGTAATTTTCGCTTAGTGAATTATTATCTAGTGGATTGAGACAAGGCAGGGTTGGTGTTAATTTGGTGGCCTATGATAAGTGAAATTGCGTTTGAATCAGGGATGTCAATACGGTTTTAGTCACTGTAGCATTTAAATTAATCTATTGATTAGCATTCTGAATCTGTCTGCCAACCCCCTCCCCCCTGTGTTTTATTGTTGTGTTCATCTGGAAAATTAGCTTTGAATGAAAATATTGGTCGTTGGGAGACGACTTGGTTCACTTTCATGTACTGCATTTAATATGTTTTAATTTGGTGGGGTACGGCCTCTATCAAATTTGGCGCCGTTGCCGGGGACCAATCGTTTCGTTGAAAGTAAAATTTTCAGTGTGTTTGTGTTCTGTGTTTTGGTGTGTGTGTAGTTCAAGTGTGGTTGAGTTGGTATATGTTCATTGTGATGTTAATGTTGTGTTAAGTTCAGTGTCTGTTTCCATTCCTGTGTGTTTCTGTTTAGTGTAGTGAATAGTGTCGCGGCGCGCATGAATATTGTCATTTGTAGTAGTGAATAGTGTTTGAATAGTGTGTCCGAATCTGGCATTTATCTTCTGGATTTTTGTTTTGGTAGCTACGGAGCTTGTTTTAACTTGAAATTTTTTTTCCCCACTTCTAAGACGTTGAACTTGATAGGAAAAATAGCTAGAGCAATTGGTATGGTCTGAGTTAAGAGATTCAAAAAAATTTTGCACTGATTTTAAGTGAAACTTCAAAGGACCATAACTTTTGCTCTGGTTATCAGGTTTTTATCTTCTCCCACGCGCATGAACTAACCCCTAAACGAAATCTCTGCCGGCACACTTTAGAGCAAACCACAGCCATTGACGGCCAAAAAAAGGGCCTGGAAAATCAAATTGCCACTTGCGAAGCCGTCGTCCCGAACCAGATCGCCGCCGTCGCGAACCACCTACGCGAACACAACCAGATCGGTGTTGCGAGCCACCTCCGCTGCGACGAAACCAGAGCCAGCAGATGTCTCGCGAAACCAGGCTGCCACGACGAACCACCACACGTTGACGAAGCCACGCGTTGCAGAACCACTGCGAATCAGATCGACGACGAGGGCACTTTCTGACGCGAAATCCCCATCACTGCGGCGCCGGCCACCACGCAGCCACCTGCGACGAAAAAAGCTGCCTGGAGAAGACGCGAAACCAGACGCGAACACACCTACATTGCGAGAATCCTCCACCTCCGTTCCAAACAGAACCGCAGGCCACCGTGACAGAAATCGATGTCGATTGCGCCAATGCGACAGCCACCACGGTACCTGCAAAAAACCAGACCAGACAGACCCCCGCGAAGCAACTGATGAGTCATTATTTTCTTCTATTCCACTAGCCTTTGTGCACCCATTAGACAGTTGATTAGTGCTTAATTGTTCATCATTAGAGTGTTTTTCATCTGTTGGGCTTTATTGGGCCACTGTTCCGAATTTGGACTAATTTCACATTATTTGGCCTAATTTTTGTTTTTAATTATTTTTAGGTGTTTGGGTGAAGCAATTTTGGAGCTTGGACATTAATATTTAGTTGAAGAAACTTTCCACATCATTGCCACATCATTTCCATGTCATTTCCACGTCAGCAAAGTCAATGGGTCAACATTTGAGGCCCATAGTGGCATTTTTGTAATTCTGCGGCTTATAATGGCAGTTTTGTAATTCTGAGTGGCATGGGTGATATGACCACGAATTAGGTCTGCATGAGAAGAAGGCAGCCGCTCATTCATCTTCAACCTCTCTTCAAAACCTCCATTTTCGTTCTCCAAGCTTCCATGGATGTCCCCCTTGCGGTTTTTCACGTTTTTGGCTCATTTTTACCGTTTTTATGCATATTTGACAGCACCCATTGAGGGTTTTACGTTTGGAATTCATTTTCTTGGTTGGGAAGTTCGGTTTCTGGATTTTATTGACTTGGAACAATACCCATTCATGGGGTTTTCGCATTTATATATGATAACATTGTTTTGCATTCCATTTAAGCTTTGAAATCTCAATTTTTGCTCTTAAATTGCGTTTTCAGATTTGAAGGGTTCTTGGTTCTTGGTTCTAATTTTTGTGATTTCAGTTTTGAAGTGTTTAATTACTCATTTCCATGTCTAGCTAAATTCGTGTATTGACTCCTTGATGAAAAATGCAATGAAGCTTTGAGGTTGTGCTTGTTTTGTGAAATCTGCCATGTTTTTGTTCTGAATTCGTGGAATGCATGTGGTGAATCTGTCAATGCTTAATTTACAGAGTAATTGCATGTGTTTTGTTTAAGATACGTTCATGCTTAATGTATGTAGCTTGGCTGTCACGAATTTAAGGATGTGTGCATTGCTTAATTGCATAATGAAGCTAGATTGTAATTTTCGCTTAGTGAATTATTATCTAGTGGATTGAGACAAGGCAGGGTTGGTGTTAATTTGGTGGCCTATGATAAGTGAAATTGCGTTTGAATCAGGGATGTCAATACGGGTTTAGTCACTGTAGCATTTAAATTAATCTATTGATTAGCATTCTGAATCTGTCTGCCAACCCCCTCCCCCCTGTGTTTTATTGTTGTGTTCATCTGGAAAATTAGCTTTGAATGAAAATATTGGTCGTTGGGAGACGACTTGGTTCACTTTCATGTACTGCATTTAATATGTTTTAATTTGGTGGGGTACGGCCTCTATCAAATTTGGCGCCGTTGCCGGGGACCAATCGTTTCGTTCAAAGTAAAATTTTCAGTGTGTTTGTGTTCTGTGTTTTGGTGTGTGTGTAGTTCAAGTGTGGTTGAGTTGGTATATGTTCATTGTGATGTTAATGTTGTGTTAAGTTCAGTGTCTGTTTCCATTCCTGTGTGTTTCTGTTTAGTGTAGTGAATAGTGTCGCGGCGCGCATGAATATTGTCATTTGTAGTAGTGAATAGTGTTTGAATAGTGTTCGAATCTGGCATTTAACTTCTGGATTTTTGTTTTGGTAGCTACGGAGCTTGTTTTAACTTGAAATTTTTTTCCCCACTTCTAAGACGTTGAACTTGATAGGAAAAATAGCTAGAGCAATTGGTATGGTCTGAGTTAAGAGATTCAAAAAAATTTTGCACTGATTTTAAGTGAAACTTCAAAGGACCATAACTTTTGCTCTGGTTATCAGGTTTTTATCTTCTCCCACGCGCATGAACTAACCCCTAAACGAAATCTCTGCCGGCACACTTTAGAGCAAACCACAGCCATTGACGGCCAAAAAAAGGGCCTGGAAAATCAAATTGCCACTTGCGAAGCCGTCGTCCCGAACCAGATCGCCGCCGTCGCGAACCACCTACGCGAACACAACCAGATCGGTGTTGCGAGCCACCTCCGCTGCGACGAAACCAGAGCCAGCAGATGTCTCGCGAAACCAGGCTGCCACGACGAACCACCACACGTTGACGAAGCCACGCGTTGCAGAACCACTGCGAATCAGATCGACGACGAGGGCACTTTCTGACGCGAAATCCCCATCACTGCGGCGCCGGCCACCACGCAGCCACCTGCGACGAAAAAAGCTGCCTGGAGAAGACGCGAACACACCTACATTGCGAGAATCCTCCACCTCCGTTCCAAACAGAACCGCAGGCCACCGTGACAGAAATCGATGTCGATTGCGCCAATGCGACAGCCACCACGGTACCTGCAAAAAACCAGACCAGACAGACCCCCGCGAAGCAACTGATGAGTCATTATTTTCTTCTATTCCACTAGCCTTTGTGCACCCATTAGACAGTTGATTAGTGCTTAATTGTTCATCATTAGAGTGTTTTTCATCTGTTGGGCTTTATTGGGCCACTGTTCCGAATTTGGACTAATTTCACATTATTTGGCCTAATTTTTGTTTTTAATTATTTTTAGGTGTTTGGGTGAAGCAATTTTGGAGCTTGGACATTAATATTTAGTTGAAGAAACTTTCCACATCATGGCCACATCATTTCCATGTCATTTCCACGTCAGCAAAGTCAATGGGTCAACATTTGAGGCCCATAGTGGCATTTTTGTAATTCTGCGACTTATAATGGCAGTTTTGTAATTCTGAGTGGCATGGGTGATATGACCACGAATTAGGTCTGCATGAGAAGAAGGCAGCCGCTCATTCATCTTCAACCTCTCTTCAAAACCTCCATTTTCGTTCTCCAAGCTTCCATGGAGGTCCCCCTTGCGGTTTTTCACGTTTTTGGCTCATTTTTACCGTTTTTATGCATATTTGACAGCACCCATTGAGGGTTTTACGTTTGGAATTCATTTTCTTGGTTTGGAAGTTCGGTTTCTGGATTTTATTGACTTGGAACAATACCCATTCATGGGGTTTTCGCATTTATATATGATAACACTGTTTTGCATTCCATTTAAGCTTTGAAATCTCAATTTTTGCTCTTAAATTGCGTTTTCAGATTTGAAGGGTTCTTGGTTCTTGGTTCTAATTTTTGTGATTTCAGTTTTGAAGTGTTTAATTACTCATTTCCATGTCTAGCTAAATTCGTGTATTGACTCCTTGATGAAAAATGCAATGAAGCTTTGAGGTTGTGCTTGTTTTGTGAAATCTACCATGTTTTTGTTCTGAATTCGTGGAATGCATGTGGTGAATCTGTCAATGCTTAATTTACAGAGTAATTGCATGTGTTTTGTTTAAGATACGTTCATGCTTAATGTATGTAGCTTGGCTGTCACGAATTTAAGGATGTGTGCATTGCTTAATTGCATAATGAAGCTAGATTGTAATTTTCGCTTAGTGAATTATTATCTAGTGGATTGAGACAAGGCAGGGTTGGTGTTAATTTGGTGGCCTATGATAAGTGAAATTGCGTTTGAATCATGGATGTCAATACGGTTTTAGTCACTGTAGCATTTAAATTAATCTATTGATTAGCATTCTGAATCTGTCTGCCAACCCCCTCCCCCCTGTGTTTTATTGTTGTGTTCATCTGGAAAATTAGCTTTGAATGAAAATATTGGTCGTTGGGAGACGACTTGGTTCACTTTCATGTACTGCATTTAATATGTTTTAATTTGGTGGGGTACGGCCTCTATCAAATTTGGCGCCGTTGCCGGGGACCAATCGTTTCGTTCAAAGTAAAATTTTCAGTGTGTTTGTGTTCTGTGTTTTGGTGTGTGTGTAGTTCAAGTGTGGTTGAGTTGGTATATGTTCATTGTGATGTTAATGTTGTGTTAAGTTCAGTGTCTGTTTCCATTCCTGTGTGTTTCTGTTTAGTGTAGTGAATAGTGTCGCGGCGCGCATGAATATTGTCATTTGTAGTAGTGAATAGTGTTTGAATAGTGTCCGAATCTGGCATTTAACTTCTGGATTTTTGTTTTGGTAGCTACGGAGCTTGTTTTAACTTGAAATTTTTTTTCCCCACTTCTAAGACGTTGAACTTGATAGGAAAAATAGCTAGAGCAATTGGTATGGTCTGAGTTAAGAGATTCAAAAAAATTTTGGACTGATTTTAAGTGAAACTTCAAAGGACCATAACTTTTGCTCTGGTTATCAGGTTTTTATCTTCTCCCACGCGCATGAACTAACCCCTAAACGGAATCTCTGCCGGCACACTTTAGAGCAAACCACAGCCATTGACGGCCAAAAAAAGGGCCTGGAAAATCAAATTGCCACTTGCGAAGCCGTCGTCCCGAACTAGATCGCCGCCGTCGCGAACCACCTACGCGAACACAACCAGATCGGTGTTGCGAGCGACCTCCGCTGCGACGAAACCAGAGCCAGCAGATGTCTCGCGAAACCAGGCTGCCACGACGAACCACCACACGTTGACGAAGCCACGCGTTGCAGAACCACTGCGAATCAGATCGACGACGAGGGCACTTTCTAACGCGAAATCCCCATCACTGCGGCGCCGGCCACCACGCAGCCACCTGCGACGAAAAAAGCTGCCTGGAGAACACGCGAAACCAGACGCGAACACACCTACATTGCGAGAATCCTCCACCTCCGTTCCAAACAGAACCGCAGGCCACCGTGACCGAAATCGATGTCGATTGCGCCAATGCGACAGCCACCACGGTACCTGCAAAAAACCAGACCAGACAGACCCCCGCGAAGCAACTGATGAGTCATTATTTTCTTCTATTCCACTAGCCTTTGTGCACCCATTAGACAGTTGATTAGTGCTTAATTGTTCATCATTAGAGTGTTTTTCATCTGTTGGGCTTTATTGGGCCACTGTTCCGAATTTGGACTAATTTCACATTATTTGGCCTAATTTTTGTTTTTAATTATTTTTAGGTATTTGGGTGAAGCAATTTTGGAGCTTGGACATTAATATTTAGTAGAAGAAACTTTCCACATCATTGCCACATCATTTCCATGTCATTTCCACGTCAGCAAAGTCAATGGGTCAACATTTGAGGCCCATAGTGGCATTTTTGTAATTCTACGGCTTATAATGGCAGTTTTGTAATTCTGAGTGGCATGGGTGATATGACCACGAATTAGGTCTGCATGAGAAGAAGGCAGCCGCTCATTCATCTTCAACCTCTCTTCAAAACCTCCATTTTCGTTCTCCAAGCTTCCATGGACGTCCCCCTTGCGGTTTATTACGTTTTTGGCTCATTTTTACCGTTTTTATGCATATTTGACAGCACCCATTGAGGGTTTTACGTTTGAAATTCGTTTTCTTGGTTGGGCAGTTCGGTTTGTGGATTTTATTGACTTGGAACAATACCCATTCATGGGGTTTTCGCATTTATATATGATAACACTGTTTTGCATTCCATTTAAGCTTTGAAATCTCAATTTTTGCTCTTAAATTGCGTTTTCAGATTTGAAGGGTTCTTGGTTCTTGGTTCTTGGTTCTGATTTTTGTGATTTCAGTTTTGAAGTGTTTAATTACTCATTTCCATGTCTAGCTAAATTCGTGTATTGACTCCTTGATGAAAAATGCAATGAAGCTTTGAGGTTGTGCTTGTTTTGTGAAATCTGCCATGTTTTTGTTCTGAATTCGTGGAATGCATGTGGTGAATCTGTCAATGCTTAATTTACAGAGTAATTGCATGTGTTTTGTTTAAGATACGTTCATGCTTAATGTATGTAGCTTGGCTGTCACGAATTTAAGGATGTGTGCATTGCTTAATTGCATAATGAAGCTAGATTGTAATTTTCGCTTAGTGAATTATTATCTAGTGGATTGAGACAAGGCAGGGTTGGTGTTAATTTGGTGGCCTATGATAAGTGAAATTGCGTTTGAATCAGGGATGTCAATACGGTTTTAGTCACTGTAGCATTTAAATTAATCTATTGATTAGCATTCTAGCTGTCTGCCAACCCCCCTCCCCCCTGTGTTTTATTGTTGTGTTCATCTGGAAAATTGGCTTTGAATGAAAATATTGGTCGTTGGGAGACGACTTGGTTCACTTTCATGTACTGCATTTAATATGTTTTAATTTGGTGGGGTACGGCCTCTATCCATTTTGGCGCCGTTGCCGGGGACCAATCGTTTCGTTCAAAGTAAAATTTTCAGTGTGTTTGTGTTCTGTGTTTTGGTGTGTGTGTAGTTCAAGTGTGGTTGAGTTGGTATATGTTCATTGTGATGTTAATGTTGTGTTAAGTTCAGTGTCTGTTTCCATTCCTGTGTGTTTCTGTTTAGTGTAGTGAATAGTGTCGCGGCGCGCATGAATAGTGTCATTTGTAGTAGTGAATAGTGTTTGAATAGTGTCCGAATCTGGCATTTAACTTCTGGATTTTTGTTTTGGTAGCTACGGAGCTTGTTTTAACTTGAAATTTTTTTTCCCCACTTCTAAGACGTTGAACTTGATAGGAAAAATAGCTAGAGCAATTGGTATGGTCTGAGTTAAGAGATTCAAAAAAATTTTGGACTGATTTTAAGTGAAACTTCAAAGGACCATAACTTTTGCTTTGGTTATCAGGTTTTTATCTTCTCCCACGCGCATGAACTAACCCCTAAACGGAATCTCTGCCGGCACACTTTAGAGCAAACCACAGCCATTGACGGCCAAAAAAAGGGCCTGGAAAATCAAATTGCCGCTTGCGAAGCCGCCGTCCCGAACCAGATCGCCGCCGTCGCGAGCCACCTACGCGAACACAACCAGATCGGTGTTGCGAGCCACCTCCGCTGCGACGAAACCAGAGCCAGCAGATGTCTCGCGAAACCAGGCTGCCACGACGAACCACCACACGTTGACGAAGCCACGCGTTGCAGAACCACTGCGAATCAGATCGACGACGAGGGCACTTTCTGACGCGAAATCCCCATCACTGCGGCGCCGGCCACCACGCAGCCACCTGCGACGAAAAAAGCTGCCTGGAGAAGACGCGAAACCAGACGCGAACACACCTACATTGCGAGAATCCTCCACCTCCGTTCCAAACAGAACCGCAGGCCACCGTGACAGAAATCGATGTCGATTGCGCCAATGCGACAGCCACCACGGTACCTGCAAAAAACCAGACCAGACAGACCCCCGCGAAGCAACTGATGAGTCATTATTTTCTTCTATTCCACTAGCCTTTGTGCACCCATTAGACAGTTGATTAGTGCTTAATTGTTCATCATTAGAGTGTTTTTCATCTGGTTGGCTTTATTGGGCCACTGTTCCGAATTTGGACTAATTTCACATTATTTGGCCTAATTTTTGTTTTTAATTATTTTTAGGTATTTGGGTGAAGCAATTTTGGAGCTTGGACATTAATATTTAGTTGAAGAAACTTTCCACATCATTGCCACATCATTTCCATGTCATTTCCACGTCAGCAAAGTCAATGGGTCAACATTTGAGGCCCATAGTGGCATTTTTGTAATTCTGCGGCTTATAATGGCAGTTTTGTAATTCTGAGTGGCATGGGTGATATGACCACGAATTAGGTCTGCATGAGAAGAAGGCAGCCGCTCATTCATCTTCAACCTCTCTTCAAAACCTCCATTTTCGTTCTCCAAGCTTCCATGGACGTCCCCCTTGCGGTTTTTCACGTTTTTGGCTCATTTTTACCGTTTTTATGCATATTTGACAGCACCCATTGAGGGTTTTACGTTTGGAATTCGTTTTCTTGGTTGGGCAGTTCGGTTTGTGGATTTTATTGACTTGGAACAATACACATTCATGGGGTTTTCGCATTTATATATGATAACACTGTTTTGCATTCCATTTAAGCTTTGAAATCTCAATTTTTGCTCTTAAATTGCGTTTTCAGATTTGAAGGGTTCTTGGTTCTTGGTTCTTGGTTCTGATTTTTGTGATTTCAGTTTTGAAGTGTTTAATTACTCATTTCCATGTCTAGCTAAATTCGTGTATTGACTCCTTGATGAAAAATGCAATGAAGCTTTGAGGTTGTGCTTGTTTTGTGAAATCTGCCATGTTTTTGTTCTGAATTCGTGGAATGCATGTGGTGAATCTGTCAATGCTTAATTTACAGAGTAATTGCATGTGTTTTGTTTAAGATACGTTCATGCTTAATGTAGGTAGCTTGGCTGTCACGAATTTAAGGATGTGTGCATTGCTTAATTGCATAATGAAGCTAGATTGTAATTTTCGCTTAGTGAATTATTATCTAGTGGATTGAGACAAGGCAGGGTTGGTGTTAATTTGGTGGCCTATGATAAGTGAAATTGCGTTTGAATCAGGGATGTCAATACAGTTTTAGTCACTGTAGCATTTAAATTAATCTATTGATTAGCATTCTGAATCTGTCTGCCAACCCCCCTCCCCCCTGTGTTTTATTGTTGTGTTCATCTGGAAAATTGGCTTTGAATGAAAATATTGGTCGTTGGGAGACGACTTGGTTCACTTTCATGTACTGCATTTAATATGTTTTAATTTGGTGGGGTACGGCCTCTATCCAATTTGGCGCCGTTGCCGGGGACCAATTGTTTCGTTCAAAGTAAAATTTTCAGTGTGTTTGTGTTCTGTGTTTTGGTGTCTGTGTAGTTCAAGTGTGGTTGAGTTGGTATATGTTCATTGTGATGTTAATGTTGTGTTAAGTTCAGTGTCTGTTTCCATTCCTGTGTGTTTCTGTTTAGTGTAGTGAATAGTGTCGCGGCGCGCATGAATAGTGTCATTTGTAGTAGTGAATAGTGTTTGAATAGTGTCCGAATCTGGCATTTAACTTCTGGATTTTTGTTTTGGTAGCTACGGAGCTTGTTTTAACTTGAAATTTTTTTTCCCCACTTCTAAGACGTTGAACTTGATAGGAAAAATAGCTAGAGCAATTGGTATGGTCTGAGTGAAGAGGTTCAAAAAAATTTTGGACTGATTTTAAGTGAAACTTCAAAGGACCATAACTTTTGCTTTGGTTATCAGGTTTTTATCTTCTCCCACGCGCATGAACTAACCCCTAAACGGAATCTCTGCCAGCACACTTTAGAGCAAACCACAGCCATTGACGGCCAAAAAAAGGGCCTGGAAAATCAAATTGCCGCTTGCGAAGCCGCCGTCCCGAACCAGATCGCCGCCGTCGCGAGCCACCTACGCGAACACAACCAGATCGGTGTTGCGAGCCACCTCCGCTGCGACGAAACCAGAGCCAGAAGATGTCTCGCAAAACCAGGCTGCCACGACGAACCACCACACGTTGACGAAGCCACGCGTTGCAGAACCACTGCGAATCAGATCGACGACGAGGGCACTTTCTGACGCGAAATCCCCATCACTGCGGCGCCGGCCACCACGCAGCCACCTGCGACGAAAAAAGCTGCCTGGAGAAGACGCGAAACCAGACGCGAACACACCTACATTGCGAGAATCCTCCACCTCCGTTCCAAACAGAACCGCAGGCCACCGTGACAGAAATCGATGTCGATTGCGCCAATGCGACAGCCACCACGGTACCTGCAAAAAACCAGACCAGACAGACCCCCGCGAAGCAACTGATGAGTCATTATTTTCTTCTATTCCACTAGCCTTTGTGCACCCATTAGACAGTTGATTAGTGCTTAATTGTTCATCATTAGAGTGTTTTTCATCTGGTTGGCTTTATTGGGCCACTGTTCCGAATTTGGACTAATTTCACATTATTTGGCCTAATTTTTGTTTTTAATTATTTTTAGGTATTTGGGTGAAGCAATTTTGGAGCTTGGACATTAATATTTAGTTGAAGAAACTTTCCACATCATTGCCACATCATTTCCATGTCATTTCCACGTCAGCAAAGTCAATGGGTCAACATTTGAGGCCCATAGTGGCATTTTTGTAATTCTGCGGCTTATAATGGCAGTTTTGTAATTCTGAGTGGCATGGGTGATATGACCACGAATTAGGTCTGCATGAGAAGAAGGCAGCCGCTCATTCATCTTCAACCTCTCTTCAAAACCTCCATTTTCGTTCTCCAAGCTTCCATGGACGTCCCCCTTGCGGTTTTTCACGTTTTTGGCTCATTTTTACCGTTTTTATGCATATTTGACAGCACCCATTGAGGGTTTTACGTTTGGAATTCGTTTTCTTGGTTGGGCAGTTCGGTTTGTGGATTTTATTGACTTGGAACAATACACATTCATGGGGTTTTCGCATTTATATATGATAACACTGTTTTGCATTCCATTTAAGCTTTGAAATCTCAATTTTTGCTCTTAAATTGCGTTTTCAGATTTGAAGGGTTCTTGGTTCTTGGTTCTTGGTTCTGATTTTTGTGATTTCAGTTTTGAAGTGTTTAATTACTCATTTCCATGTCTAGCTAAATTCGTGTATTGACTCCTTGATGAAAAATGCAATGAAGCTTTGAGGTTGTGCTTGTTTTGTGAAATCTGCCATGTTTTTGTTCTGAATTCGTGGAATGCATGTGGTGAATCTGTCAATGCTTAATTTACAGAGTAATTGCATGTGTTTTGTTTAAGATACGTTCATGCTTAATGTAGGTAGCTTGGCTGTCACGAATTTAAGGATGTGTGCATTGCTTAATTGCATAATGAAGCTAGATTGTAATTTTCGCTTAGTGAATTATTATCTAGTGGATTGAGACAAGGCAGGGTTGGTGTTAATTTGGTGGCCTATGATAAGTGAAATTGCGTTTGAATCAGGGATGTCAATACAGTTTTAGTCACTGTAGCATTTAAATTAATCTATTGATTAGCATTCTGAATCTGTCTGCCAACCCCCCTCCCCCCTGTGTTTTATTGTTGTGTTCATCTGGAAAATTGGCTTTGAATGAAAATATTGGTCGTTGGGAGACGACTTGGTTCACTTTCATGTACTGCATTTAATATGTTTTAATTTGGTGGGGTACGGCCTCTATCCAATTTGGCGCCGTTGCCGGGGACCAATTGTTTCGTTCAAAGTAAAATTTTCAGTGTGTTTGTGTTCTGTGTTTTGGTGTCTGTGTAGTTCAAGTGTGGTTGAGTTGGTATATGTTCATTGTGATGTTAATGTTGTGTTAAGTTCAGTGTCTGTTTCCATTCCTGTGTGTTTCTGTTTAGTGTAGTGTATAGTGTCGCGGCGCGCATGAATAGTGTCATTTGTAGTAGTGAATAGTGTTTGAATAGTGTCCGAATCTGGCATTTAACTTCTGGATTTTTGTTTTGGTAGCTACGGAGCTTGTTTTAACTTGAAATTTTTTTTCCCCACTTCTAAGACGTTGAACTTGATAGGAAAAATTGCTAGAGCAATTGGTATGGTCTGAGTTAAGAGATTCAAAAAAATTTTGGACTGATTTTAAGTGAAACTTCAAAGGACCATAACTTTTGCTCTGGTTATCAGGTTTTTATCTTCTCCCACGCGCATGAACTAACCCCTAAACGGAATCTCTGCCGGCACACTTTAGAGCAAACCACAACAATTGACGGCCAAAAAAAGGGCCTGGAAAATCAAATTGCCGCTTGCGAAGCCGCCGTCCCGAACCAGATCGCCGCCGTCGCGAGCCACCTACGCGAACACAACAAGAACGATGTTGCGAGCCACCTCCGCTGCGACGAAACCAGAGCCAGCAAATGTCTCGCGAAACCAGACTGCCACGACGAACCACCACACGTTGACGAAGCCACGCGTTGCAGAACCACTGCGAATCAGATCGACGACGAGGGCACTTTCTGACGCGAAATCCCCATCACTGCGGCGCCGGCCACCACGCAGCCACCTGCAACGAAAAAAGCTGCCTGGAGAAGACGTGAAACCAGACGCGAACACACCTACATTGCGAGAATCCTCCACCTCCGTTCCAAACAGAACCGCAGGCCACCGTGACAGAAATCGATGTCGATTGCGCCAATGCGACAGCCACCACGGTACCTGCAAAAAACCAGACCAGACAGACCCCCGCGAAGCAACTGATGAGTCATTATTTTCTTCTATTCCACTAGCCTTTGTGCACCCATTAGACAGTTGATTAGTGCTTAATTGTTCATCATTAGAGTGTTTTTCATCTGTTGGGCTTTATTGGGCCACTGTTCCGAATTTGGACTAATTTCACATTATTTGGCCTAATTTTTGTTTTTAATTATTTTTAGGTATTTGGGTGAAGCAATTTTGGAGCTTGGACATTAATATTTAGTTGAAGAAACTTTCCACATCATTGCCACATCATTTCCATGTCATTTCCACGTCAGCAAAGTCAATGGGTCAACATTTGAGGCCCATAGTGGCATTTTTGTAATTCTGCGGCTTATAATGGCAGTTTTGTAATTCTGAGTGGCATGGGTGATATGACCACGAATTAGGTCTGCATGAGAAGAAGGCAGCCGCTCATTCATCTTCAACCTCTCTTCAAAACCTCCATTTTCGTTCTCCAAGCTTCCATGGACGTCCCCCTTGCGGTTTTTCACGTTTTTGGCTCATTTTTACCGTTTTTATGCATATTTGACAGCACCCATTGAGGGTTTTACGTTTGGAATTCGTTTTCTTGGTTGGGCAGTTCGGTTTGTGGATTTTATTGACTTGGAACAATACCCATTCATGGGGTTTTCGCATTTATATATGATAACACTGTTTTGCATTCCATTTAAGCTTTGAAATCTCAATTTTTGCTCTTAAATTGCGTTTTCAGATTTGAAGGGTTCTTGGTTCTTGGTTCTGATTTTTGTGATTTCAGTTTTGAAGTGTTTAATTACTCATTTCCATGTCTAGCTAAATTCGTGTATTGACTCCTTGATGAAAAATGCAATGAAGCTTTGAGGTTGTGCTTGTTTTGTGAAATCTGCCATGTTTTTGTTCTGAATTCGTGGAATGCATGTGGTGAATCTGTCAATGCTTAATTTACAGAGTAATTGCATGTGTTTTGTTTAAGATACGTTCATGCTTAATGTATGTAGCTTGGCTGTCACGAATTTAAGGATGTGTGCATTGCTTAATTGCATAATGAAGCTAGATTGTAATTTTCGCTTAGTGAATTATTATCTAGTGGATTGAGACAAGGCAGGGTTGGTGTTAATTTGGTGGCCTATGATAAGTGAAATTGCGTTTGAATCAGGGATGTCAATACGGTTTTAGTCACTGTAGCATTTAAATTAATCTATTGATTAGCATTCTGAATCTGTCTGCCAACACCCCTCCCCCCTGTGTTTTATTGTTGTGTTCATCTGGAAAATTGGCTTTGAATGAAAATATTGGTCGTTGGGAGACGACTTGGTTCACTTTCATGTACTGCATTTAATATGTTTTAATTTGGTGGGGTACGGCCTCTATCCAATTTGGCGCCGCTGCCGGGGACCAATCGTTTCGTTCAAAGTAAAATTTTCAGTGTGTTTGTGTTCTGTGTTTTGGTATGTGTGTAGTTCAAGTGTGGTTGAGTTGGTATATGTTCATTGTGATGTTAATGTTGTGTTAAGTTCAGTGTCTGTTTCCATTCCTGTGTGTTTCTGTTTAGTGTAGTGAATAGTGTCGCGGCGCGCATGAATAGTGTCATTTGTAGTAGTGAATAGTGTTTGAATAGTGTCCGAATCTGGCATTTAACTTCTGGATTTTTGTTTTGGTAGCTACGGAGCTTGTTTTAACTTGAAATTTTTTTCCCCACTTCTAAGACGTTGAACTTGATAGGAAAAATAGCTAGAGCAATTGGTATGGTCTGAGTTAAGAGATTCAAAAAAATTTTGGACTGATTTTAAGTGAAACTTCAAAGGACCATAACTTTTGCTCTGGTTATCAGGTTTTTATCTTCTCCCACGCGCATGAACTAACCCCTAAACGGAATCTCTGCCGGCACACTTCAGAGCAAACCACAGCCATTGACGGCCAAAAAAAGGGCCTGGAAAATCAAATTGCCGCTTGCGAAGCCGCCGTCCCGAACCAGATCGCCGCCGTCGCGAGCCACCTACGCGAACACAACCAGATCGGTGTTGCGAGCCACCTCCGCTGCGACGAAACCAGAGCCAGCAGATGTCTCGCGAAACCAGGCTGCCACGACGAACCACCACACGTTGACGAAGCCACGCGTTGCAGAACCACTGCGAATCAGATCGACGACGAGGGCACTTTCTGACGCGAAATCCCCATCACTGCGGCGCCGGCCACCACGCAGCCACCTGCGACGAAAAAAGCTGCCTGGAGAAGACGCGAAACCAGACGCGAACACACCTACATTGCGAGAATCCTCCACCTCCGTTCCAAACAGAACCGCAGGCCACCGTGACAGAAATCGATGTCGATTGCGCCAATGCGACAGCCACCACGGTACCTGCAAAAAACCAGACCAGACAGACCCCCGCGAAGCAACTGATGAGTCATTATTTTCTTCTATTCCACTAGCCTTTGTGCACCCATTAGACAGTTGATTAGTGCTTAATTGTTCATCATTAGAGTGTTTTTCATCTGTTGGGCTTTATTGGGCCACTGTTCCGAATTTGGACTAATTTCACATTATTTGGCCTAATTTTTGTTTTTAATTATTTTTAGGTATTTAGGTGAAGCAATTTTGGAGCTTGGACATTAATATTTAGTTGAAGAAACTTTCCACATCATTGCCACATCATTTCCATGTCATTTCCACGTCAGCAAAGTCAATGGGTCAACATTTGAGGCCCATAGTGGCATTTTTGTAATTCTGCGGCTTATAATGGCAGTTTTGTAATTCTGAGTGGCATGGGTGATATGACCACGAATTAGGTCTGCATGAGAAGAAGGCAACCGCTCATTCATCTTCAACCTCTCTTCAAAACCTCCATTTTCGTTCTCCAAGCTTCCATGGACGTCCCCCTTGCGGTTTTTCACGTTTTTGGCTCATTTTTACCGTTTTTATGCATATTTGACAGCACCCATTGAGGGTTTTACGTTTGGAATTCGTTTTCTTGGTTGGGCAGTTCGGTTTGTGGATTTTATTGACTTGGAACAATACCCATTCATGGGGTTTTCGCATTTATATATGATAACACTGTTTTGCATTCCATTTAAGCTTTGAAATCTCAATTTTTGCTCTTAAATTGCGTTTTCAGATTTGAAGGGTTCTTGGTTCTTGGTTCTTGGTTCTGATTTTTGTGATTTCAGTTTTGAAGTGTTTAATTACTCATTTCCATGTCTAGCTAAATTCGTGTATTGACTCCTTGATGAAAAATGCAATGAAGCTTTGAGGTTGTGCTTGTTTTGTGAAATCTGCCATGTTTTTGTTCTGAATTCGTGGAATGCATGTGGTGAATCTGTCAATGCTTAATTTACAGAGTAATTGCATGTGTTTTGTTTAAGATACGTTCATGCTTAATGTATGTAGCTTGGCTGTCACGAATTTAAGGATGTGTGCATTGCTTAATTGCATAATGAAGCTAGATTGTAATTTTCGCTTAGTGAATTATTATCTAGTGGATTGAGACAAGGCAGGGTTGGTGTTAATTTGGTGGCCTATGATAAGTGAAATTGCGTTTGAATCAGGGATGTCAATACGGTTTTAGTCACTGTAGCATTTAAATTAATCTATTGATTAGCATTCTGAATCTGTCTGCCAACCCCCCTCCCCCTTGTGTTTTATTGTTGTGTTCATCTGGAAAATTGGGTTTGAATGAAAATATTGGTCGTTGGGAGACGACTTGGTTCACTTTCATGTACTGCATTTAATATGTTTTAATTTGGTGGGGTACGGCCTCTATGAAATTTGGCGCCGTTGCCGGGGACCAATCGTTTCGTTCAAAGTAAAATTTTCAGTGTGTTTGTGTTCTGTGTTTTGGTGTGTGTGTAGTTCAAGTGTGGTTGAGTTGGTATATGTTCATTGTGATGTTAATGTTGTGTTAAGTTCAGTGTCTGTTTCCATTCCTGTGTGTTTCTGTTTAGTGTAGTGAATAGTGTCGCGGCGCGCATGAATAGTGTCATTTGTAGTAGTGAATAGTGTTTGAATAGTGTCCGAATCTGGCATTTAACTTCTGGATTTTTGTTTTGGTAGCTACGGAGCTTGTTTTAACTTGAAATTTTTTTTCCCCACTTCTAAGACGTTGAACTTGATAGGAAAAATTGCTAGAGCAATTGGTATGGTCTGAGTTAAGAGATTCAAAAAAATTTTGGACTGATTTTAAGTGAAACTTCAAAGGACCATAACTTTTGCTTTGGTTATCAGGTTTTTATCTTCTCCCACGCGCATGAACTAACCCCTAAACGGAATCTCTGCCGGCACACTTTAGAGCAAACCACAGCCATTGACGGCCAAAAAAAGGGCCTGGAAAATCAAATTGCCGCTTGCGAAGCCGCCGTCCCGAACCAGATCGCCGCCGTCGCGAGCCACCTACGCGAACACAACCAGATCGGTGTTGCGAGCCACCTCCGCTGCGACGAAACCAGAGCCAGCAGATGTCTCGCGAAACCAGGCTGCCACGACGAACCACCACACGTTGACGAAGCCACGCGTTGCAGAACCACTGCGAATCAGATCGACGACGAGGGCACTTTCTGACGCGAAATCCCCATCACTGCGGCGCCGGCCACCATGCAGCCACCTGCGACGAAAAAAGCTGCCTGGAGAAGACGCGAAACCAGACGCGAACACACCTACATTGCGAGAATCCTCCACCTCCGTTCCAAACAGAACCGCAGGCCACCGTGACAGAAATCGATGTCGATTGCGCCAATGCGACAGCCACCACGGTACCTGCAAAAAACCAGACCAGACAGACCCCCGCGAAGCAACTGATGAGTCATTATTTTCTTCTATTCCACTAGCCTTTGTGCACCCATTAGACAGTTGATTAGTGCTTAATTGTTCATCATTAGAGTGTTTTTCATCTGTTGGGCTTTATTGGGCCACTGTTCCGAATTTGGACTAATTTCACATTATTTGGCCTAATTTTTGTTTTTAATTATTTTTAGGTATTTGGGTGAAGCAATTTTGGAGCTTGGACATTAATATTTAGTTGAAGAAACTTTCCACATCATTGCCACATCATTTCCATGTCATTTCCACGTCAGCAAAGTCAATGGGTCAACATTTGAGGCCCATAGTGGCATTTTTGTAATTCTGCGGCTTATAATGGCAGTTTTGTAATTCTGAGTGGCATGGGTGATATGACCACGAATTAGGTCTGCATGAGAAGAAGGCAGCCGCTCATTCATCTTCAACCTCTCTTCAAAACCTCCATTTTCGTTCTCCAAGCTTCCATGGACGTCCCCATTGCGGTTTTTCACGTTTTTGGCTCATTTTTACCGTTTTTATGCATATTTGACAGCACCCATTGAGGGTTTTACGTTTGGAATTCGTTTTCTTGGTTGGGCAGTTCGGTTTGTGGATTTTATTGACTTGGAACAATACCCATTCATGGGGTTTTCGCATTTATATATGATAACACTGTTTTGCATTCCATTTAAGCTTTGAAATCTCAATTTTTGCTCTTAAATTGCGTTTTCAGATTTGAAGGGTTCTTGGTTCTTGGTTCTTGGTTCTGATTTTTGTGATTTCAGTTTTGAAGTGTTTAATTACTCATTTCCATGTCTAGCTAAATTCGTGTATTGATTCCTTGATGAAAAATGCAATGAAGCTTTGAGGTTGTGCTTGTTTTGTGAAATCTGCCATGTTTTTGTTCTGAATTCGTGGAATGCATGTGGTGAATCTGTCAATGCTTAATTTACAGAGTAATTGCATGTGTTTTGTTTAAGATACGTTCATGCTTAATGTATGTAGCTTGGCTGTCACGAATTTAAGGATGTGTGCATTGCTTAATTGCATAATGAAGCTAGATTGTAATTTTCGCTTAGTGAATTATTATCTAGTGGATTGAGACAAGGCAGGGTTGGTGTTAATTTGGTGGCCTATGATAAGTGAAATTGCGTTTGAATCAGGGATGTCAATACGGTTTTAGTCACTGTAGCATTTAAATTAATCTATTGATTAGCATTCTGAATCTGTCTGCCAACACCCCTCCCCCCTGTGTTTTATTGTTGTGTTCATCTGGAAAATTGGCTTTGAATGAAAATATTGGTCGTTGGGAGACGACTTGGTTCACTTTCATGTACTGCATTTAATATGTTTTAATTTGGTGGGGTACGGCCTCTATCCAATTTGGCGCCGTTGCCGGGGACCAATCGTTTCGTTCAAAGTAAAATTTTCAGTGTGTTTGTGTTCTGTGTTTTGGTATGTGTGTAGTTCAAGTGTGGTTGAGTTGGTATATGTTCATTGTGATGTTAATGTTGTGTTAAGTTCAGTGTCTGTTTCCATTCCTGTGTGTTTCTGTTTAGTGTAGTGAATAGTGTCGCGGCGCGCATGAATAGTGTCATTTGTAGTAGTGAATAGTGTTTGAATAGTGTCCGAATCTGGCATTTAACTTCTGGATTTTTGTTTTGGTAGCTACGGAGCTTGTTTTAACTTGAAATTTTTTTTCCCCACTTCTAAGACGTTGAACTTGATAGGAAAAATAGCTAGAGCAATTGGTATGGTCTGAGTTAAGAGATTCAAAAAAATTTTGGACTGATTTTAAGTGAAACTTCAAAGGACCATAACTTTTGCTCTGGTTATCAGGTTTTTATCTTCTCCCACGCGCATGAACTAACCCCTAAACGGAATCTTTGCCGGCACACTTTAGAGCAAACCAGAGCCATTGAAGGCCAAAAAAAGGGCCTGGAAAATCAAATTGCCGCTTGCGAAGCCGCCGTCCCGAACCAGATCGCCGCCGTCGCGAGCCACCTACGCGAACACAACCAGATCGGTGTTGCGAGCCACCTCCGCTGTGACGAAACCAGAGCCAACAGATGTCTCGCGAAACCAGGCTGCCACGACGAACCACCACACGTTGACGAAGCCACGCGTTGCAGAACCACTGCGAATCAGATCGACGACGAGGGCACTTTCTGACGCGAAATCCCCATCACTGCGGCGCCGGCCACCACGCAGCCACCCGCGACGAAAAAAGCTGCCTAGAGAAGACGCGAAACCAGACGCGAACACACCTACATTGCGAGAATCCTCCACCTCCGTTCCAAACAGAACCCCAGGCCACCGTGACAGAAATCGATGTCGATTGCGCCAATGCGACAGCCACCACGGTACCTGCAAAAAACCAGACCAGACAGACCCCCGCGAAGCAACTGATGAGTCATTATTTTCTTCTATTCCACTAGCCTTTGTGCACCCATTAGACAGTTGATTAGTGCTTAATTGTTCATCATTAGAGTGTTTTTCATTTGTTGGGCTTTATTGGGCCACTGTTCCGAATTTGGACTAATTTCACATTATTTGGCCTAATTTTTGTTTTTAATTATTTTTAGGTATTTGGGTGAAGCAATTTTGGAGCTTGGACATTAATATTTAGTTGAAGAAACTTTCCACATCATTGCCATATCATTTCCATGTCATTTCCAAGTCAGCAAAGTCAATGGGTCAACATTTGAGGCCCATAGTGGCATTTTTGTAATTCTGCGGCTTATAATGGCAGTTTTGTAATTCTGAGTGGCATGGGTGATATGACCACGAATTAGGTCTGCATGAGAAGAAGGCAGCCGCTCATTCATCTTCAACCTCTCTTCAAAACCTCCATTTTTGTTCTCCAAGCTTCCATGGACGTCCCCCTTGCGGTTTTTCACGTTTTTGGCTCATTTTTACCGTTTTTATACATATTTGACAGCACCCATTGAGGGTTTTACGTTTGGAATTCGTTTTCTTGGTTGGGCAGTTCGGTTTGTGGATTTTATTGACTTGGAACAATACACATTCATGGGGTTTTCGCATTTATATATGATAACACTGTTTTGCATTCCATTTAAGCTTTGAAATCTCAATTTTTGCTCTTAAATTGCGTTTTCAGATTTGAAGGGTTCTTGGTTCTTGGTTCTTGGTTCTGATTTTTGTGATTTCAGTTTTGAAGTGTTTAATTACTCATTTCCATGTCTAGCTAAATTCGTGTATTGACTCCTTGATGAAAAATGCAATGAAGCTTTGAGGTTGTGCTTGTTTTGTGAAATCTGCCATGTTTTTGTTCTGAATTCGTGGAATGCATGTGGTGAATCTGTCAATGCTTAATTTACAGAGTAATTGCATGTGTTTTGTTTAAGATACGTTCATGCTTAATGTATGTAGCTTGGCTGTCACGAATTTAAGGATGTGTGCATTGCTTAATTGCATAATGAAGCTAGATTGTAATTTTCGCTTAGTGAATTATTATCTAGTGGATTGAGACAAGGCAGGGTTGGTGTTAATTTGGTGGCCTATGATAAGTGAAATTGCGCTTGAATCAGGGATGTCAATACGGTTTTAGTCACTGTAGCATTTAAATTAATCTATTGATTAGCATTCTGAATCTGTCTGCCAACCCCCCTCCCCCCTGTGTTTTATTGTTGTGTTCATCTGGAAAATTGGCTTTGAATGAAAATATTGGTCGTTGGGAGACGACTTGGTTCACTTTCATGTACTGCATTTAATATGTTTTAATTTGGTGGGGTACGGCCTCTATCCAATTTGGCGCCGTTGCCGGGGACCAATCGTTTCGTTCAAAGTAAAATTTTCAGTGTGTTTGTGTTCTGTGTTTTGGTGTGTGTGTGTAGTTCAAGTGTGGTTGAGTTGGTATATGTTCATTGTGATGTTAATGTTGTGTTAAGTTCAGTGTCTATTTCCATTCCTGTGTGTTTCTGTTTAGTGTAATGAATAGTGTCGCGGCGCGCATGAATAGTGTCATTTGTAGTAGTGAATAGTGTTTGAATAGTGTCTGAATCTGGCTTTTAACTTCTGGATTTTTGTTTTGGTAGCTACGGAGCTTGTTTTAACTTGAAATTTTTTTCCCCACTTCTAAGACGTTGAACTTGATAGGAAAAATAGCTAGAGCAATTGGTATGGTCTGAGTTAAGAGATTCAAAAAAATTTTGGACTGATTTTAAGTGAAACTTCAAAGGACCATAACTTTTGCTCTGGTTATCAGGTTTTTATCTTCTCCCACGCGCATGAACTAACCCCTAAACGGAATCTCTGCCGGCACACTTTAGAGCAAACCACAGCCATTGAAGGCCAAAAAAAGGGCCTGGAAAATCAAATTGCCGCTTGCGAAGCCGCCATCCCGAACCAGTTCGCCGCCGTCGCGAGCCACCTACGCGAACATAACCAGATCGGTGTTCCGAGCCACCTCCGCTGTGATGAAACCAGAGCCAGCAGATGTCTCGCGAAACCAGGCTGCCACGACGAACCACCACACGTTGACGAAGCCACGCGTTGCAGAACCACTGCGAATCAGATCGACGACGAGGGCACTTTCTGACGCGAAATCCCCATCACTGCGGCGCCGGCCACCACGCAGCCACTTGCGACGAAAAAAGCTGCCTGGAGAAGACGCGAAACCAGACGCGAACACACCTACATTGCAAAAATCCTCCACCTCCGTTCCAAACAGAACCGCAGGCCACCGTGACAGAAATCGATGTCGATTGCGCCAATGCGACAGCCACCACGGTACCTGCAAAAAACCCGACCAGACAGACCCCCGCGAAGCAACTGATGAGTCATTATTTTCTTCTATTCCACTAGCCTTTGTGCACCCATTAGACAGTTGATTAGTGCTTAATTGTTCATCATTAGAGTGTTTTTCATCTGTTGGGCTTTATTGGGCCACTGTTCCGAATTTGGACTAATTTCACATTATTTGGCCTAATTTTTGTTTTTAATTATTTTTAGGTATTTGGGTGAAGCAATTTTGGAGCTTGGACATTAATATTTAGTTGAAGAAACTTTCCACATCATTGCCACATCATTTCCATGTCATTTCCACGTCAGCAAAGTCAATGCAAAGTCAATGGGTCAACATTTGAGGCCCATAGTGGCATTTTTGTAATTCTGCGGCTTATAATGGCAGTTTTGTAATTCTGAGTGGCATGGGTGATATGACCACGAATTAGGTCTGCATGAGAAGAAGGCAGCCGCTCATTCATCTTCAACCTCTCTTCAAAACCTCCATTTTCGTTCTCCAAGCTTCCATGGACGTCCCCCTTGCGGTTTTTCACGTTTTTGGCTCATTTTTACCGTTTTTATGCATATTTGACAGCACCCATTGAGGGTTTTACGTTTGGAATTCGTTTTCTTGGTTGGGCAGTTCGGTTTGTGGATTTTATTGACTTGGAACAATACCCATTCAAGGGGTTTTCGCATTTATATATGATAACACTGTTCTGCATTCCATTTAAGCTTTGAAATCTCAATTTTTGCTCTTAAATTGCGTTTTCAGATTTGAAGGGTTCTTGGTTCTTGGTTCTTGGTTCTGATTTTTGTGATTTCAGTTTTGAAGTGTTTAATTACTCATTTCCATGTCTAGCTAAATTCGTGTATTGACTCCTTGATGAAAAATGCAATGAAGCTTTGAGGTTGTGCTTGTTTTGTGAAATCTGCCATGTTTTTGTTCTGAATTCGTGGAATGCATGTGGTGAATCTGTCAATGCTTAATTTACAGAGTAATTGCATGTGTTTTGTTTAAGATACGTTCATGCTTAATGTATGTAGCTTGGCTGTCACGAATTTAAGGATGTGTGCATTGCTTAATTGCATAATGAAGCTAGATTGTAATTTTCGCTTAGTGAATTATTATCTAGTGGATTGAGACAAGGCAGGGTTGGTGTTAATTTGGTGGCCTATGATAAGTGAAATTGCATTTGAATCAGGGATGTCAGTACGGTTTTAGTCACTGTAGCATTTAAATTAATCTATTGATTAGCATTCTGAATCTGTCTGCCAACCCCCCTCCCCCCTGTGTTTTATTGTTGTGTTCATCTGGAAAATTGGCTTTGAATGAAAATATTGGTCGTTGGGAGACGACTTGGTTCACTTTCATGTACTGCATTTAATATGTTTTAATTTGGTGGGGTACGACCTCTATCAAATTTGGCGCCGTTGCCGGGGACCAATCGTTTCGTTCAAAGTAAAATTTTCAGTGTGTTTGTGTTCTGTGTTTTGGTGTGTGTGTAGTTCAAGTGTGGTTGAGTTGGTATATGTTCATTGTGATGTTAATGTTGTGTTAAGTTCAGTGTCTGTTTCCATTCCTGTGTGTTTCTGTTTAGTGTAGTGAATAGTGTCGCGGCGCGCATGAATAGTGTCATTTGTAGTAGTGAATAGTGTTTGAATAGTGTCCGAATCTGGCATTTAACTTCTGGATTTTTGTTTTGGTAGCTACGGAGCTTGTTTTAACTTGAAATTTTTTTCCCCACTTCTAAGACGTTGAACTTGATAGGAAAAATAGCTAGAGCAATTGGTATGGTCTGAGTTAAGAGATTCAAAAAAATTTTGGACTGATTTTAAGTGAAACTTCAAAGGACCATAACTCTTGCTCTGGTTATCAGGTTTTTATCTTCTCCCACGCGCATGACCTAACCCCTAAACGGAATCTCTGCCGGCACACTTTAGAACAAACCACAGCCATTGACGGCCAAAAAAAGGGCCTGGAAAATCAAATTGCCGCTTGCGAAGCCGCCGTCCCGAACCAGATCGCCGCCGTCGCGAGCCACCTACGCGAACACAACCAGATCGGTGTTGCGAGCCACCTCCGCTGCGACGAAACCAGAGCCAGCAGATGTCTCGCGAAACCAGGCTGCCACGACGAACCACCACACGTTGACGAAACCACGCGTTGCAGAACCACTGCGAATCAGATCGACGACGAGGGCACTTTCTGACGCGAAATCCCCATCACTGCGGCGCCGGCCACCACGCAGCCACCTGCGACGAAAAAAGCTGCCTGGAGAAGACGCGAAACCAGACGCGAACACACCTACATTGCGAGAATCCTCCACCTCCGTTCCAAACAGAACCGCAGGCCACCGTGACAGAAAACGATGTCGATTGTGCCAATGCGACAGCCACCACGGTACCTGCAAAAAACCAGACCAGACAGACCCCCGCGAAGCAACTGATGAGTCATTATTTTCTTCTATTCCACTAGCCTTTGTGCACCCATTAGACAGTTGATTAGTGCTTAATTGTTCATCATTAGAGTGTTTTTGATCTGTTGGGCTTTATTGGGCCACTGTTCCGAATTTGGACTAATTTCACATTATTTGGCCTAATTTTTGTTTTTAATTATTTTTAGGTATTTGGGTGAAGCAATTTTGGTACTTGGACATTAATATTTAGTTGAAGAAACTTTCCACATCATTGCCACATCATTTCCATGTCATTTCCACGTCAGCAAAGTCAATGGGTCAACATTTGAGGCCCATAGTGGCATTTTTGTAATTCTGCGGCTTATAATGGCAGTTTTGTAATTCTGAGTGGCATGGGTGATATGACCACGAATTAGGTCTGCATGAGAAGAAGGCAGCCGCTCATTCATCTTCAACCTCTCTTCAAAACCTCCATTTTCGTTCTCCAAGCTTCCATGGACGTCCCCCTTGCGGTTTTTCACGTTTTTGGCTCATTTTTACCATTTTTATGCATATTTGACAGCACCCATTGAGGGTTTTACGTTTGGAATTCGTTTTCTTGGTTGGGCAGTTCGGTTTGTGGATTTTATTGACTTGGAACAATACCCATTCATGGGGTTTTCGCATTTATATATGATAACACTGTTTTGCATTCCAGTTAAGCTTTGAAATCTCAATTTTTGCTCTTAAATTGCGTTTTCAGATTTGAAGGGTTCTTGGTTCTTGGTTCTTGGTTCTGATTTTTGTGATTTCAGTTTTGAAGTGTTTAATTACTCATTTCCATGTCTAGCTAAATTCGTGTATTGACTCCTTGATGAAAAATGCAATGAAGCTTTGAGGTTGTGCTTGTTTTGTGAAATCTACCATGTTTTTGTTCTGAATTCGTGGAATGCATGTGGTGAATCTGTCAATGCTTAATTTACAGAGTAATTGCATGTGTTTTGTTTAAGATACGTTCATGCTTAATGTATGTAGCTTGGCTGTCACGAATTTAAGGATGTGTGCATTGCTTAATTGCATAATGAAGCTAGATTGTAATTTTCGCTTAGTGAATTATTATCTAGTGGATTGAGACAAGGCAGGGTTGGTGTTAATTTGGTGGCCTATGATAAGTGAAATTGCGTTTGAATCAGGAATGTCAATACGGTTTTAGTCACTGTAGCATTTAAATTAATCTATTGATTAGCATTCTGAATCTGTCTGCCAACCCCCCTCCCCCCTGTGTTTTATTGTTGTGTTCATCTGGAAAATTGGCTTTGAATGAAAATATTTGTCGTTGGGAGACGACTTGGTTCACTTTCATGTAGTGCATTTAATATTTTTTATTTGGTGGGGTACGGCCTCTATCAAATTTGGCGCCGTTGCCGGGGACCAATCGTTTCGTTCAAAGTAAAATTTTCAGTGTGTTTGTGTTCTGTGTTTTGGTGTGTGTAGTTCAAGTGTGGTTGAGTTGGTATATGTTCATTGTGATGTTAATGCTGTGTTAAGTTCAGTGTCTGTTTCCATTCCTGTGTGTTTCTGTTTAGTGTAGTGAATAGTGTCGCGGCGCGCATGAATAATGTCATTTGTAGTAGTGAATAGTGTTTGAATAGTGTTTGAATCTGGCATTTAACTTCTGGATTTTTGTTTTGGTAGCTACGGAGCTTGTTTTAACTTGAAATTTTTTTTCCCCACTTTTAAGACGTTGAACTTGATAGGAAAAATAGCTAGAGCAATTGGTATGGTCTGAGTTAAGAGATTCAAAAAAATTTTGGACTGATTTCAAGTGAAACTTCAAAGGACCATAACTTTTGCTCTGGTTATCAGGTTTTTATCTTCTCCCACGGGCATGAACTAACCCCTAAACGGAATCTCTGCCGGCACACTTTAGAGCAAACCACAGCCATTGACGGCCAAAAAAAGGGCCTGGAAAATCAAATTGCCGCTTGCGAAGCCGCCGTCCCGAACCAGATCGCCGCCGTCGCGAGCCACCTACGCGAACACAACCAAATCGGTGTTGCGAGCCACCTCCGCTACGACGAAACCAGAGCCAGCAGATGTCTCGCGAAACCAGGCTGCCACGACGAACCACCACACGTTGACGAACCCACGCGTTGCAAAACCACTGCGAATCAGATCGACGACGAGGGCACTTTCTGACGCGAAATCCCCATCACTGCGGCGCCGGCCACCACGCAGCCACCTGCGACGAAAAAAGCTGCCTGGAGAAGACGCGAAACCAGACGCGAACACACCTACATTGCGAGAATCCTCCACCTCCGTTCCAAACAGAACCGCAGGCCACCGTGACAGAAATCGATGTCGATTGCGCCAATGCGACAGCCACCACGGTACCTGCAAAAAACCAGACCAGACAGACCCCCGCGAAGCAACTGATGAGTCATTATTTTCTTCTATTCCACTAGCCTTTGTGCACCCATTAGACATCTGATTAGTGCTTAATTGTTCATCATTAGAGTGTTTTTCATCTGTTGGGCTTTATTGGGCCACTGTTCCGAATTTGGACTAATTTCACATTATTTGGCCTAATTTTTGTTTTTAATTATTTTTAGGTATTTGGGTGAAGCAATTTTGGAGCTTGGACATTAATATTTAGTTGAAGAAACTTTCCACATCATTGCCACATCATTTCCATGTCATTTCCACGTCAGCAAAGTCAATGGGTCAACATTTGAGGCCCATAGTGGCATTTTTGTAATTCTGTGGCTTATAATGGCAGTTTTGTAATTCTGAGTGGCATGGGTGATATGACCACGAATTAGGTCTGCATGAGAAGAAGGCAGCCGCTCATTCATCTTCAACCTCTCTTCAAAACCTCCATTTTCGTTCTCCAAGCTTCCATGGACGTCCCCCTTGCGGTTTTTCACGTTTTTGGCTCATTTTTACCATTTTTATGCATATTTGACAGCACCCATTGAGGGTTTTACGTTTGGAATTCGTTTTCTTGGTTGGGCAGTTCGGTTTGTGGATTTTATTGACTTGGAACAATACCCATTCATGGGGTTTTCGCATTTATATATGATAACACTGTTTTGCATTCCAGTTAAGCTTTGAAATCTCAATTTTTGCTCTTAAATTGTGTTTTCAGATTTGAAGGGTTCTTGGTTCTTGGTTCTTGGTTCTAATTTTTGTGATTTCAGTTTTGAAGTGTTTAATTACTCATTTCCATGTCTAGCTAAATTCGTGTATTGACTCCTTGATGAAAAATGCAATGAAGCTTTGAGGTTGTGCTTGTTTTGTGAAATCTGCCTTGTTTTTGTTCTGAATTCATGGAATGCATGTGGTGAATCTGTCAATGCTTAATTTACAAAGTAATTGAATGTGTTTTGTTTAAGATACGTTCATGCTTAATGTATGTAGCTTGGCTGTCACCAATTTAAGGATGTGTGCATTGCTTAATTGCATAATGAAGCTAGATTGTAATTTTCGCTTAGTGAATTATTATCTAATGGATTGAGACAAGGCAGGGTTGGTGTTAATTTGGTGGCCTATGATAAGTGAAATTGCGTTTGAATCAGGGATGTCAATACGGTTTTAGTCACTGTAGCATTTAAATTAATCTATTGATTAGCATTTTGAATCTGTCTGCCAACCCCCATCCCCCCTGTGTTTTATTGTTGTGTTCATCTGGAAAATTGGCTTTGAATGAAAATATTGGTCGTTGGGAGACGACTTGGTTCACTTTCATGTACTGCATTTAATATGTTTTAATTTGGTGGGGTACGGCCTCTATCAAATTTGGCGCCGTTGCCAGGGACCAATCGTTTCGTTCAAAGTAAAATTTTCAGTGTGTTTGTGTTCTGTGTTTTGGTGTGTGTGTAGTTCAAGTGTGGTTGAGTTGGTATATGTTCATTGTGATGTTAATGTTGTGTTAAGTTCAGTGTCTGTTTCCATTCCTGTGTGTTTCTGTTTAGTGTAGTAAATAGTGTCGCGGCGCGCATAAATAGTGTCATTTGTAGTAGTGAATAGTGTTTGAATTGTGTCTGAATCTGGCATTTAACTTCTGGATTTTTGTTTTGGTAGCTACGCAGCTTGTTTTAACTTGAAATTTTTTTTCCCCACTTCTAAGACGTTGAACTTGATAGGAAAAATAGCTAGAGCAATTGGTATGGTCTGAGTTAAGAGATTCAAAAAAAATTTGGACTGATTTTAAGTGAAACTTCAAAGGACCATAACTTTTGCTCTGGTTATCAGGTTTTTATTTTCTCCCACGCGCATGAACTAACCCCTAAACGGAATCTCTGCCGGCACACTTTAGAGCAAACCACAGCCATTGACGGCCAAAAAAAGGGCCTGGAAAATCAAATTGCCGCTTGCGAAGCCGCCTACGCGAACACAACCAGATCGGTGTTGCGAGCCACCTCCGCTGCGACGAAACCAGAGCCAGCAGATGTCTCGCGAAACCAGGCTGCCACGACGAACCACCACACGTTGACGAAGCCACGAGTTGCAGAACCACTGCGAATCAGATCGACGACGAGGGCACTTTCTGACGCGAAATCCCCATCACTGCGGCGCCGGCCACCACGCAGCCACCTACGACGAAAAAAGCTGCCTGGAGAAGACGCGAAACCAGACGCGAACATACCTACATTGCGAGAATCCTCCACCTCCGTTCCAAACAGAACCGCAGGCCACCGTGACAGAAATCAATGTCGATTGCGCCAATGCGACAGCCACCACGGTACCTGCAAAAAACCAGACCAGACAGACCCCCGCGAAACAACTGATGAGTCATTATTTTCTTCTATTCCACTAGCCTTTGTGCACCCATTAGACAGTTGATTAGTGCTTAATTGTTCATCATTAGAGTATTTTTCATCTGTTGGGCTTTATTGGGCCACTGTTCCGAATTTGGACTAATTTCACATTATTTGGCCTAACTTTTGTTTTTAATTATTTTTAGGTATTTGGGTGAAGCAATTTTGGAGCTTGGACATTAATATTTAGTTGAAGAAACTTTCCACATCATTGCCACATCATTTCCATGTCATTTCCACGTCAGCAAAGTCAATGGGTCAACATTTGAGGCCCATAGTGGCATTTTTGTAATTCTGCGGCTTATAATGGCAGTTTTGTAATTCTGAGTGGCATGGGTGATATGACCACGAATTAGGTCTGCATGAGAGGAAGGCAGCCGCTCATTCATCTTCAACCTCTCTTCAAAACCTCCATTTTCGTTCTCCAAGCTTCCATGGACGTCCCCCTTGCGGTTTTTCACGTTTTTGGCTCATTTTTAACGTTTTTATGCATATTTGACAGCACCCATTGAGGGTTTTACGTTTGGAATTCGTTTTCTTGGTTGGGCAGTTCGGTTTGTGGATTTTATTGACTTGGAACAATACCCATTCATGGGGTTTTCGTATTTATATATGATAACACTGTTTTGCATTCCATTTAAGCTTTGAAATCTCAATTTTTGCTCTTAAATTGCGTTTTCAGATTTGAAGGGTTCTTGGTTCTTGGTTCTGATTTTTGTGATTTCAGTTTTGAAGTGTTTAATTACTCATTTCCATGTCTAGCTAAATTCGTGTATTGACTCCTTGATGAAAAATGCAATGAAGCTTTGAGGTTGTGCTTGTTTTGTGAAATCTGCCATGTTTTTGTTCTGAATTCGTGGAATGCATCTGGTGAATCTGTCAATGCTTAATTTACAGAGTAATTGCATGTGTTTTGTTTAAGATACGTTCATGCTTAATGTATGTAGCTTGGCTGTCACGAATTTAAGGATGTGTGCATTGCTTAATTGCATAATGAAGCTAGATTGTAATTTTCGCTTAGTGAATTATTATCTAGTGGATTGAGACAAGGCAGGGTTGGTGTTAATTTGGTGGCCTATGATAAGTGAAATTGCGTTTGAATCAGGGATGTCAATACGGTTTTAGTCACTGTAGCATTTAAATTAATCTATTGATTAGCATTTTGAATCTGTCTGCCAACCCCCCTCCCCCCTGTGTTTTATTGTTGTGTTCACCTGGAAAATTGGCTTTGAATGAAAATATTGGTCGTTGGAAGACGACTTGGTTCACTTTCATGTACTACATTTAATATGTTTTAATTTGGTGGGGTACGGCCTCTATCAAATTTGGCGCCGTTGCCGGGGACCAATCGTTTCGTTCAAAGTAAAATTTTCAGTGTGTTTGTGTTCTGTGTTTTGGTGTGTGTAGTTCAAGTGTGGTTGAGTTGGTATATGGTCATTGTGATGTTAATGTTGTGTTAAGTTCAGTGTCTGTTTCCATTCCTGTGTGTTTCTGTTTAGTGTAGTGAATAGTGTCGCGGCGCGCTTGAATAGTGTCATTTGTAGTAGTGAATAGTGTTTGAATAGTGTCCGAATCTGGCATTTAACTTCTGGATTTTTGTTTTGGTAGCTAGGGAGCTTGTTTTAACTTGAAATTTTTTTTCCCCACTTCTAAGACGTTGAACTTGATAGGAAAAATAGCTAGAGCAATTGGTATGGTCTGAGTTAAGAGATTCAAAATAATTTTGGACTGATTTTAAGTGAAACTTCAAAGGACCATAACTTTTGCTCTGGTTATCAGGTTTTTATCTTTTCCCACGCGTATGAACTAACCCCTAAACGGAATCTCTGCCGGCACACTTTAGAGCAAACCACAGCCATTGACGGCCAAAAAGAGGGCCTGGAAAATCAAATTGCCGCTTGCGAAGCCGCCGTCGCGAGCCACCTACGCGAACACAACCAGATCGGTGTTGCGAGCCACCTCCGCTGCGACGAAACCAGAGCCAGCAGATGTCTCGCGAAACCAGGCTGCCACGACGAACCACCACACGTTGACGAAGCCACGCGTTGCAGAAGCAATGCGAATCAGATCGACGACGAGGGCACTTTCTGACGCGAAATCCCCATCACTGCGTCGCCGGCCACCACGCAGCCACCTGCGACGAAAAAAGCTGCCCGGAGAAGACGCGAAACCAGACGCGAACACACCTACATTGCGAGAATCCTCCACCTCCGTTCCAAACAGAACCGCAGGCCACCGTGACAGAAATCGATGTCGATTGCGCCAATGCGACAGCCACCACGGTACCTGCAAAAAACCAAACCAGACAGACCCCCGCAAAGCAACTGATGAGTTATTATTTTCTTCTATTCCATTAGCCTTTGTGCACCCATTAGACAGTTGATTAGTGCTTAATTGTTCATCATTAGAGTATTTTTCATCTGTTGGGCTTTATTGGGCCACTGTTCCGAATTTGGACTAATTTCACATTATTTGGCCTAATTTTTGTTTTTAATTATTTTTAGGTATTTGGGTGAAGCAATTTTGGAGCTTGGACATTAATATTTAGTTGAAGAAACTTTCCACATCATTGCCACATCATTTCCATGTCATTTCCACGTCAGCAAAGTCAATGGGTCAACATTTGAGGCCCATAGTGGCATTTTTGTAATTCTGCGGCTTATAATGGCAGTTTTGTAATTCTGAGTGGCATGGGTGATATGACCACGAATTAGGTCTGCATGAGAAGAAGGCAGCCGCTCATTCATCTTCAACCTCTCTTCAAAACCTCCATTTTCGTTCTCCAAGCTTCCATGGACGTCCCCCTTGCGGTTTTTCACGTTTTTGGCTCATTTTTACCATTTTTATGCATATTTGACAGCACCCATTGAGGGTTTTACGTTTGGAATTCGTTTTCTTGGTTGGGCAGTTCGGTTTGTGGATTTTATTGACTTGGAACAATACCCATTCATGGGGTTTTCGCATTTATATATGATAACACTGTTTTGCATTCCAGTTAAGCTTTGAAATCTCAATTTTTGCTCTTAAATTGTGTTTTCAGATTTGAAGGGTTCTTGGTTCTTGGTTCTTGGTTCTAATTTTTGTGATTTCAGTTTTGAAGTGTTTAATTACTCATTTCCATGTCTAGCTAAATTCGTGTATTGACTCCTTGATGAAAAATGCAATGAAGCTTTGAGGTTGTGCTTGTTTTGTGAAATCTGCCTTGTTTTTGTTCTGAATTCATGGAATGCATGTGGTGAATCTGTCAATGCTTAATTTACAAAGTAATTGAATGTGTTTTGTTTAAGATACGTTCATGCTTAATGTATGTAGCTTGGCTGTCACGAATTTAAGGATGTGTGCATTGCTTAATTGCATAATGAAGCTAGATTGTAATTTTCGCTTAGTGAATTATTATCTAGTGGATTGAGACAAGGCAGGGTTGGTGTTAATTTGGTGGCCTATGATAAGTGAAATTGCGTTTGAATCAGGGATGTCAATACGGTTTTAGTCACTGTAGCATTTAAATTAATCTATTGATTAGCATTTTGAATCTGTCTGCCAACCCCCCTCCCCCCTGTGTTTTTTTGTTGTGTTCATCTGGAAAATTGGCTTTGAATGAAAATATTGGTCGTTGGGAGACGACTTGGTTCACTTTCATGTACTGCATTTAATATGTTTTAATTTGGTGGGGTACGGCCTCTATCAAATTTGGCGCCGTTGCCGGGGACCAATCGTTTCGTTCAAAGTAAAATTTTCAGTGTGTTTGTGTTCTGTGTTTTGGTGTGTGTGTAGTTCAAGTGTGGTTGAGTTGGTATATGTTCATTGTGATGTTAATGTTGTGTTAAGTTCAGTGTCTGTTTCCATTCCTGTGTGTTTCTGTTTAGTGTAGTAAATAGTGTCGCGGCGCGCATAAATAGTGTCATTTGTAGTAGTGAATAGTGTTTGAATTGTGTCTGAATCTGGCATTTAACTTCTGGATTTTTGTTTTGGTAGCGACGGAGCTTGTTTTAACTTGAAATTTTTTTCCCCACTTCTAAGACGTTGAACTTGATAGGAAAAATAGCTAGAGCAATTGGTATGGTCTGAGTTAAGAGATTCAAAAAAAATTTGGACTGATTTTAAGTGAAACTTCGAAGGACCATAACTTTTGCTCTGGTTATCAGGTTTTTATCTTCTCCCACGCGCATGAACTAACCCCTAAACGGAATCTCTGCCGGCACACTTTAGAGCAAACCACAGCCATTGACGGCCAAAAAGAGGGCCTGGAAAATCAAATTGCCGCTTGCGAAGCCGCCGTCGCGAGCCACCTAAGAGAACACAACCAGATCGGTGTTGCGAGCCACCTCCGCTGCGACGAAACCAGAGCCAGCAGATGTCTCGCGAAACCAGGCTGCCACGACGAACCACCACACATTGACGAAGCCACGCGTTGTAGAAGCAATGCGAATCAGATCGACGACGAGGGCACTTTCTGACGCGAAATCCCCATCACTGCGTCGCCGGCCACCACGCAGCCACCTGCGACGAAAAAAGCTGCCCGGAGAAGACGCGAAACCAGACGCGAACACACCTACATTGCGAGAATCCTCCACCTCCGTTCCAAACAGAACCGCAGGCCACCGTGACAGAAATCGATGTCGATTGCGCCAATGCGACAGCCACCACGGTACCTGCAAAAAACCAAACCAGACAGACCCCCGCAAAGCAACTGATGAGTCATTATTTTCTTCTATTCCACTAGCCTTTGTGCACCCATTAAACAGTTGATTAGTGCTTAATTGTTCATCATTAGAGTGTTTTTCATCTGTTGGGCTTTATTGGGCCACTGTTCCGAATTTGGACTAATTTCACATTATTTGGCCTAATTTTTGTTTTTAATTATTTTTAGGTATTTGGGTGAAGCAATTTTGGAGCTTGGACATTAATATTTAGTTGAAGAAACTTTCCACATCATTGCCACATCATTTCCATGTCATTTCCACGTCAGCAAAGTCAATGGGTCAACATTTGAGGCCATAGTGGCATTTTTGTAATTCTGCGGCTTATAATGGCAGTTTTGTAATTCTGAGTGGCATGGGTGATATGACCACGAATTAGGTCTGCATGAGAAGAAGGCAGCCGCTCATTCATCTTCAACCTCTCTTCAAAACCTCCATTTTCGTTCTCCAAGCTTCCATGGACGTCCCCCTTGCGATTTTTCACGTTTTTGGCTCATTTTTACCGTTTTTATGCATATTTGATAGCACCCATTGAGGGTTTTACGTTTGGAATTCGTTTTCTTGGTTGGGCAGTTTGGTTTGTGGATTTTATTGACTTGGAACAATACCCATTCATGGGGTTTTCGCATTTATATATGATAACACAGTTTTGCGTTCCATTTAAGCTTTGAAATCTCAATTTTTGCTCTTAAATTGCGTTTTCAGATTTGAAGGGTTCTTGGTTCTTGGTTCTTGGTTCTGATTTTTGTGATTTCAGTTTTGAAGTGTTTAATTACTCATTTCCATGTCTAGCTAAATTCGTGTATTGACTCCTTGATGAAAAATGCAATGAAGCTTTGAGGTTGTGCTTGTTTTGTGAAATCTGCCATGTTTTTGTTCTGAATTCGTGGAATGCATGTGGTGAATCTGTCAATGCTTAATTTACAGAGTAATTGCATGTGTTTTGTTTAAGATACGTTCATGCTTAATGTATGTAGCTTGGCTGTCACGAATTTAAGGATGTGGGCATTGCTTATTTGCATAATGAAGCTAGATTGTAATTTTCGCTTAGTGAATTATTATCTAGTGGATTAAGACAAGGCAGGGTTGGTGTTAATTTGGTGGCCTATGATAAGTGAAATTGCGTTTGAATCAGGGATGTCAATACGGTTTTAGTCACTGCAGCATTTAAATTAATCTATTGATTATCATTCTGAATCTGTCTGCCAACCCCCCTCCCCCCTGTGTTTTATTGTTGTGTTCATCTGGAAAATTGGCTTTGAATGAAAATATTGGTCGTTGGGAGACGACTTGGTTCACTTTCATGTACTGCATTTAATATGTTTTAATTTGGTGGGGTACGGCCTCTATCAAATTTGGCGCAGTTGCCGGGGACCAATCGTTTCGTTCAAAGTAAAATTTTCAGTGTGTTTGTGTTCTGTGTTTTGGTGTGTGTGTAGTTCAAGTGTGGTTGAGTTGGTATATGTTCATTGTGAGGTTAATGTTGTGTTAAGTTCAGTGTCTGTTTCCATTCCTGTGTGTTTCTGTTTAGTGTAGTGAATAGTGTCGCGGCGCGCATGAATAGTGTCATTTGTAGTAGTGAATAGTGTTTGAATAGTGTCCGAATCTGGCATTTAACTTCTGGATTTTTGTTTTGGTAGCTACGGAGCTTGTTTTAACTTGAAATATTTTTTCCCCACTTCTAAGACGTTGAACTTGAGAGGAAAAATAGCTTGAGCAAATGGTATGGTCTGAGTTAAGAGATTCAAAAAAATTTTGGACTGATTTTAAGTGAAACTTCAAACGACCATAACTTTTGCTCTGGTTATCAGGTTTTTATCTTCTCCCACGCGCATGAACTAACCCCTAAACGGAATCTCTGCCGGCACACTTTAGAGCAAACCACAGCCATTGACGGCCAAAAAAAGGGCCTGGAAAATCAAATTGCCGCTTGCGAAGCCGCCGTCCCGAACCAGATCACCGCCGTCGCGAGCCACCTACGCGAACAGAACCAGATCGGTGTTGCGAGCCACCTCCGCTGCGACGAAACCAGAGCCAGCAGATGTCTCGCGAAACCAGGCTGCCACGACGAACCACCACACGTTGACGAAGCCACGCGTTGCAGAACCACTACGAATCATATCGACGACGAGGGCACTTTCTGACGTCAAATCCCCATCACTACGGCTCCGGCCACCACGCAGCCACCTGCGACGAAAAAAGCTACCTGGAGAAGACGCGAAACCAGACGCGAACACACCTACATTGCGAGAATCCTCCACCTCCGTTCCAAACAGAACCGCAGGCCACCGTGACAGAAATCGATGTCGATTGCGCCAATGCGACAACCACCACGGTACCTGCAAAAAACCAGACCAGACAGACCCCCGCGAAGCAACTGATGAGTCATTATTTTCTTCTATTCCACTAGCCTTTGTGCACCCATTAGACAGTTGATTAGTGCTTAATTGTTCATCATTAGAGTGTTTTTCATCTGTTGGGCATTATTGGGCCACTGTTCCGAATTTGGACTAATTTCACATTATTTAGCCTAATTTTTGTTTTTAATTATTTTTAGGTATTTGGGTGAAGCAGTTTTGGAGCTTGGACATTAATATTTAGTTGAAGAAACTTTCCACATCATTGCCACATCATTTCCATGTCATTTCCACGCCAGCAAAGTCAATGGGTCAACATTTGAGGCCCATAGTGGCATTTTTGTAATTCTGCGGCTTATAATGGCAGTTTTGTAATTCTGAGTGGCATGGGTGATATGACCACGAATTAGGTCTGCATGAGAAGAAGGCAGCCGCTCATTCATCTTCAACCTCTCTTCAAAACCTCCATTTTCGTTCTCCAAGCTTCCATGGACGTCCCCCTTGCGGTTTTTCACGTTTTTGGCTCATTTTTACCTTTTTTATGCATATTTGACAGCACCCATTGAGGGTTTTACGTTTGGAATTCGTTTTCTTGGTTGGGCAGTTCGGTTTGTGGATTTTATTGACTTGGAACAATACCCATTCATGGGGTTTTCGCATTTATATATGATAACACTGTTTTGCATTCCATTTAAGCTTTGAAATCTCAATTTTTGCTCTTAAATTGCGTTTTCAGATTTGAAGGGTTCTTGGTTCTTGGTTCTTGGTTCTGATTTTTGTGATTTCAGTTTTGAAGTGTTTAATTACTCATTTCCATGTCTAGCTAAATTCGTGTATTGACTCCTTGATGAAAAATGCAATGAAGCTTTGAGGTTGTGCTTGTTTTGTGAAATCTGCCATGTTTTTGTTCTGAATTCGTGGAATGCATGTGGTGAATCTGTCAATGCTTAATTTACAGAGTAATTGCATGTGTTTTGTTTAATATACGTTCATGCTTAATGTATGTAGCTTGGCTGTCACGAATTTAAGGATGTGTGCATTGCTTAATTGCATAATGAAGCTAGATTGTAATTTTCGCTTAGTGAATTATTATCTAGTGGATTGAGTCAAGGCAGGGTTGGTGTTAATTTGGTGGCCTATGATAAGTGAAATTGCGTTTGAATCAGGGATGTCAATACGGTTTTAGTCACTGTAGCATTTAAATTAATCTATTGATTAGCATTCTGAATCTGTCTGCCAACCCCCTTCCCCCTGTGTTTTATTGTTGTGTTCATCTGGAAAATTGGCTTTGAATGAAAATATTGGTCATTGGGAGACGACTTGGTTCACTTTCATGTACTGCATTTAATATGTTTTAATTTGGTGGGGTACGGCCTCTATCAAATTTGGCGCCGTTGCCGGGGACCAATCGTTTCGTTCAAAGTAAAATTTTCAGTGTGTCTGTGTTCTGTGTTTTGGTGTGTGTGTAGTTCAAGTGTGGTTGAGTTGGTATATGTTCATTGTGATGTTAATGTTGTGTTAAGTTCAGTGTCTGTTTCCATTCCTGTGTGTTTCTGTTTAGTGTAGTGAATAGTGTCGCGGCGCGCATGAATAGTGTCATTTGTAGTAGTGAATAGTGTTTGAATAGTGTCCGAATCTGGCATTTAACTTCTGGATTTTTGTTTTGGTAGCTACGGAGCTTGTTTTGACTTGAAATATTTTTTCCCCACTTCTAAGACGTTGAACTTGATAGGAAAAATAGCTTGAGCAATTGGTATGGTCTGAGTTAAGAGATTCAAAAAAATTTTGGACTGATTTTAAGTGAAACTTCAAAGGACCATAACTTTTGCTCTGGTTATCAGGTTTTTATCTTCTCCCACGCGCATGAACTAACCCCTAAACGGAATCTCTGCCGGCACACTTTAGAGCAAACCACAGCCATTGACGGCCAAAAAAAGGGCCTGGAAAATCAAATTGCCGCTTGCGAAGCCGCCGTCCCGAACCAGATCACCGCCGTCGCGAGCCACCTACGCGAACAGAACCAGATCGGTGTTGCGAGCCACCTCCGCTGCGACGAAACCAGAGCCAGCAGATGTCTCGCGAAACCAGGCTGCCACGACGAACCACCACACGTTGACGAAGCCACGCGTTGCAGAACCACTACGAATCATATCGACGACGAGGGCACTTTCTGACGTCAAATCCCCATCACTGCGGCTCCGGCCACCACGCAGCCACCTGCGACGAAAAAAGCTACCTGGAGAAGACGCGAAACCAGACGCGAACACACCTACATTGCGAGAATCCTCCACCTCCGTTCCAAACAGAACCGCAGGCCACCGTGACAGAAATCGATGTCGATTGCGCCAATGCGACAGCCACCACGGTACCTGCAAAAAACCAGACCAGACAGACCCCCGCGAAGCAACTGATGAGTCATTATTTTCTTCTATTCCACTAGCCTTTGTGCACCCATTAGACAGTTGATTAGTGCTTAATTGTTCATCATTAGAGTGTTTTTCATCTGTTGGGCATTATTGGGCCACTGTTCCGAATTTGGACTAATTTCACATTATTTAGCCTAATTTTTGTTTTTAATTATTTTTAGGTATTTGGGTGAAGCAGTTTTGGAGCTTGGACATTAATATTTAGTTGAAGAAACTTTCCACATCATTGCCACATCATTTCCATGTCATTTCCACGCCAGCAAAGTCAATGGGTCAACATTTGAGGCCCATAGTGGCATTTTTGTAATTCTGCGGCTTATAATGGCAGTTTTGTAATTCTGAGTGGCATGGGTGATATGACCACGAATTAGGTCTGCATGAGAAGAAGGCAGCCGCTCATTCATCTTCAACCTCTCTTCAAAACCTCCATTTTCGTTCTCCAAGCTTCCATGGACGTCCCCCTTGCGGTTTTTCACGTTTTTGGCTCATTTTTACCTTTTTTATGCATATTTGACAGCACCCATTGAGGGTTTTACGTTTGGAATTCGTTTTCTTGGTTGGGCAGTTCGGTTTGTGGATTTTATTGACTTGGAACAATACCCATTCATGGGGTTTTCGCATTTATATATGATAACACTGTTTTGCATTCCATTTAAGCTTTGAAATCTCAATTTTTGCTCTTAAATTGCGTTTTCAGATTTGAAGGGTTCTTGGTTCTTGGTTCTTGGTTCTGATTTTTGTGATTTCAGTTTTGAAGTGTTTAATTACTCATTTCCATGTCTAGCTAAATTCGTGTATTGACTCCTTGATGAAAAATGCAATGAAGCTTTGAGGTTGTGCTTGTTTTGTGAAATCTGCCATGTTTTTGTTCTGAATTCGTGGAATGCATGTGGTGAATCTGTCAATGCTTAATTTACAGAGTAATTGCATGTGTTTTGTTTAATATACGTTCATGCTTAATGTATGTAGCTTGGCTGTCACGAATTTAAGGATGTGTGCATTGCTTAATTGCATAATGAAGCTAGATTGTAATTTTCGCTTAGTGAATTATTATCTAGTGGATTGAGTCAAGGCAGGGTTGGTGTTAATTTGGTGGCCTATGATAAGTGAAATTGCGTTTGAATCAGGGATGTCAATACGGTTTTAGTCACTGTAGCATTTAAATTAATCTATTGATTAGCATTTTGAATCTGTCTGCCAACCCCCTTCCCCCTGTGTTTTATTGTTGTGTTCATCTGGAAAATTGGCTTTGAATGAAAATATTGGTCATTGGGAGACGACTTGGTTCACTTTCATGTACTGCATTTAATATGTTTTAATTTGGTGGGGTACGGCCTCTATCAAATTTGGCGCCGTTGCCGGGGACCAATCGTTTCGTTCAAAGTAAAATTTTCAGTGTGTCTGTGTTCTGTGTTTTGGTGTGTGTGTAGTTCAAGTGTGGTTGAGTTGGTATATGTTCATTGTGATGTTAATGTTGTGTTAAGTTCAGTGTCTGTTTCCATTCCTGTGTGTTTCTGTTTAGTGCAATGAATAGTGTCACGACGCGCATGAATAGTGTCATTTGTAGTAGTAAATAGTGTTTGAATAGTGTCCGAATCTGGCATATAACTTCTGGATTTTTGTTTTGGTAGCTACGGAACTTGTTTTAACGTGAAATTTTTTTCCCCACTTCTAAGACGTTGAACTTGATAGGAAAAATAGCTAGAGCAATTGTTTGGTCTGAGTTAAGAGATTCAAAAAAATTTTAGACTGATTTTAAGTGAAACTTCAAAGGACCATAACTTTTGCTCTGGTTATCAGGTTTTTATCTTCTCCCACGCGCATCAACTAACCCCTAAACGAAATCTCTGCCGGCACACTTTAGAGCAAACCACAGCCATTGACAGCCAAAAAAGGGCCTAGAAAATCAAATTGCCGCTTGTGAAGCCGCCGTCCCGAACCAGATCGCCGCCGTCGCGAGCCACCTACGCGAACACAACCAGATCGGTGTTGCGAGCCACCTCCGGTGCGACGAAACCAGAGCCAGCAGATGTCTCGCGAAACCAGGCTGCCACGACGAACCACCACACGTTGACGAAGCCACGCGTTGCAGAACCACTGCGAATCAGATCGACGACGAGGGCACTTTCTGACGCGAAATCCCCATCATTGCGGCGCCGGCCACCACGCAGCCACCTGCGACGAAAAAAGCTGCTTGGAGAAGATGCGAAACCAGACGCGAACACACCTACATTGCGAGAATCCTCCACCTCC
Source organism: Vigna unguiculata (assembly GCF_037176805.1). Classification (NCBI taxonomy): domain Eukaryota; kingdom Viridiplantae; phylum Streptophyta; class Magnoliopsida; order Fabales; family Fabaceae; genus Vigna; species Vigna unguiculata. Next base: position 35,335,653 of record NC_140792.1, on the reverse strand, counting down.
GTTCCAAACAGAACCGCAGGCCACCTTGACAGAAATCGATGTCGATTGCGCCAATGCGACAGCCACCACGGTACCTGCAAAAAACCAGACCAGACAGACCCCCGCGAAGCAACTGATGAGTCATTATTTTCTTTTATTCCACTAGCCTTTGTGCACCCATTAGACAGTTGATTAGTGCTTAATTGTTCATCATTAGAGTGTTTTTCATCTGTTGGGCTTTATTGGGCCATTGTTCCGAATTTGGACTAATTTCACATTATTTGGCCTAATTTTTGTTTTTAATTATTTTTAGGTATTTGGGTGAAGCAATTTTGGAGCTTGGACATTAATATTTAGTTGAAGAAACTTTCCACATCATTGCCACATCATTTCCATGTCATTTCCACGTCAGCAAAGTCAATGGGTCAACATTTGAGGCCATAGTGGCATTTTTGTAATTCTGCGGCTTATAATGGCAGTTTTGTAATTCTGAGTGGCATGGGTGATATGACCACGAATTAGGTCTGCATGAGAAGAAGGCAGCCGCTCATTCATCTTCAACCTCTCTTCAAAACCTCCATTTTCGTTCTCCAAGCTTCCATGGACGTCCCCCTTGCGGTTTTTCACGTTTTTGGCTCATTTTTACCGTTTTTATGCATATTTGACAGCACCCATTGAGGGTTTCACGTTTGGAATTCGTTTTCTTGGTTGGGCAGTTCGGTTTGTGGATTTTATTGACTTGGAACAATACCCATTCATGGGGTTTTCGCATTTATATATGATAACACTGTTTTGCATTCCATTTAAGCTTTGAAATCTCAATTTTTGCTCTTAAAGTACGTTTTCAGATTTGAAGGGTTCTTGGTTCTTGGTTCTTGGTTCTGATTTTTGTGATTTCAGTTTTGAAGTGTTTAATTACTCATTTCCATGTCTAGCTAAATTCGTGTATTGACTCCTTGATGAAAAATGCAATGAAGCTTTGAGGTTGTGCTTGTTTTGTGAAATCTGCCATGTTTTTGTTCTGAATTCGTGGAATGCATGTGGTGAATCTGTCAATGCTTAATTTACAGAGTAATTGCATGTGTTTTGTTTAAGATACGTTCATGCTTAATGTATGTAGCTTGGCTGTCACGAATTTAAGGATGTGTGCATTGCTTAATTGCATAATGAAGCTAGATTGTAATTTTCGCTTAGTGAATTATTATCTAGTGGATTGAGACAAGGCAGGGTTGGTGTTAATTTGGTGGCCTATGATAAGTGAAATTGCGTTTGAATCAGGGATGTCAATACGGTTTTAGTCACTGTAGCATTTAAATTAATCTATTGATTAGCATTCTGAATCTGTCTGCCAACCCCCCTCCCCCCTGTGTTTTATTGTTGTGTTCATCTGGAAAATTGGCTTTGAATGAAAATATTGGTCGTTGGGAGACGACTTGGTTCACTTTCATGTACTGCATTTAATATGTTTTAATTTGGTGGGGTACGGCCTCTATCAAATTTGGCGCCGTTGCCGGGGACCAATCGTTTCGTTCAAAGTAAAATTTTCAGTGTGTTTGTGTTCTGTGTTTTGGTGTGTGTGTAGTTCAAGTGTGGTTGAGTTGGTATATGTTCATTGTGATGTTAATGTTGTGTTAAGTTCAGTGTCTGTTTCCATTCCTGTGTGTTTCTGTTTAGTGTAGTGAATAGTGTCGCGGCGCGCATGAATAGTGTCATTTGTAGTAGTGAATAGTGTTTGAATAGTGTCTGAATCTGGCATTTAACTTCTGGATTTTTGTTTTGGTAGCTACGGAGCTTGTTTTAACTTGAAATTTTTTTTCCCCACTTCTAAGACGTTGAACTTGATAGGAAAAATAGCTAGAGCAATTGGTATGGTCTGAGTTAAGAGATTCAAAAAAATTTTGGACTGATTTTAAGTGAAACTTCAAAGGACCATAACTTTTGCTCTGGTTATCAGGTTTTTATCTTCTCCCACGCGCATGAACTAACCCCTAAACGGAATCTCTGCCGGCACACTTTAGAGCAAACCACAGCCATTGACGGCCAAAAAAAGGGCCTGGAAAATCAAATTACCGCTTGCGAAGCCGCCGTCCCGAACCAGATCGCCGCCGTCGCGAGCCACCTACGCGAACACAACCAGATCAGTGTTGCGAGCCACCTCCGCTGCGACGAAACCAGAGCCAGCAGATGTCTCGCGAAACCAGGCTGCCACGACGAACCACCACACGTTGACGAAGCCACGCGTTGCAGAACCACTGCGAATCAGATCGACGACGAGGGCACTTTCTGACGCGAAATCCCCATCACTGCGGCGCCGGCCACCACGCAGAGACCTGCGACGAAAAAAGCTGCCTGGAGAAGACGCGAAACCAGACGCGAACACACCTACATTGCGAGAATTCTCCACCAAACAGAACCGCAGGCCACCGTGACAGAAATCGATGTCGATTGCGCCAATGCGACAGCCACCACGGTACCTGCAAAAGACCAGACCAGACAGACCCCCGTGAAGCAACTGATGAGTCATTATTTTCTTCTATTCCACTAGCCTTTGTGCACCCATTAGACAGTTGATTAGTGCTTAATTGTTCATCATTAGAGTGTTTTTCATCTGTTGGGCTTTATTGGGCCACTGTTCTGAATTTGGACTAATTTCACATTATTTGGCCTAATTTTTGTTTTTAATTATTTTTAGGTATTTGGGTGAAGCAATTTTGGAGCTTGGACATTAATATTTAGTTGAAGAAACTTTCCACATCATTGCCACATCATTTCCATGTCATTTCCACGTCAGCAAAGTCAATGGGTCAACATTTGAGGCCCATAGTGGCATTTTTGTAATTCTGCGGCTTATAATGGCAGTTTTGTAATTCTGAGTGGCATGGGTGATATGACCACGAATTAGGTCTGCATGAGAAGAAGGCAGCCGCTCATTCATCTTCAACCTCTCTTCAAAACCTCCATTTTCGTTCTCCAAGCTTCCATGGACGTCCCCCTTGCGGTTTTTCACGTTTTTGGCTCATTTTTACCGTTTTTATGCATATTTGACAGCACCCATTGAGGGTTTTACGTTTGGAATTCGTTTTCTTGGTTGGGCAGTTCGGTTTGTGGATTTTATTGACTTGGAACAATACCCATTCATGGGGTTTTCGCATTTATATATGATAACATTGTTTTGCATTCCATTTAAGCTTTGAAATCTCAATTTTTGCTCTTAAATTGCGTTTTTAGATTTGAAGGGTTCTTGGTTCTTGGTTCTTGGTTCTGATTTTTGTGATTTCAGTTTTGAAGTGTTTAATTACTCATTTCCATGTCTAGCTAAATTCGTGTATTGACTCCTTGATGAAAAATGCAATGAAGCTTTGAGGTTGTGCTTGTTTTGTGAAATCTGCCATGTTTTTGTTCTGAATTCGTGGAATGCATGTGGTGAATCTGTCAATGCTTAATTTACATAGTAATTGCATGTTTTTTGTTTAAGATACGTTCATGCTTAATGTATGTAGCTTGGCTGTCACGAATTTAAGGATGTGTGCATTGCTTAATTGCATAATGAAGCTAGATTGTAATTTTCGCTTAGTGAATTATTATCTAGTGGATTGAGACAAGGCAGGGTTGGTGTTAATTTGGTGGCCTATGATAAGTGAAATTGCGTTTGAATCAGGGATGTCAATACGGTTTTAGTCACTGTAGCATTTAAATTAATCTATTGATTAGCATTCTGAATCTGTCTGCCAACCCCCCTCCCCCCTGTGTTTTATTGTTGTGTTCATCTGGAAAATTGGCTTTGAATGAAAATATTGGTCGTTGGGAGACGACTTGGTTCACTTTCATGTACTGCATTTAATATGTTTTAATTTGGTGGGGTACGACCTCTATCAAATTTGGCGCCGTTGCCGGGGACCAATCGTTTCGTTCAAAGTAAAATTTTCAGTGTGTTTGTGTTCTGTGTTTTGGTGTGTGTGTAGTTCAAGTGTGGTTGAGTTGGTATATGTTCATTGTGATGTTAATGTTGTGTTAAGTTCAGTGTCTGTTTCCATTCCTGTGTGTTTCTGTTTAGTGTAGTGAATAGTGTCGCGGCGCGCATGAATAGTGTCATTTGTAGTAGTGAATAGTGTTTGAATAGTGTCCGAATCTGGCATTTAACTTCTGGATTTTTGTTTTGGTAGCTACGGAGCTTGTTTTAACTTGAAATTTTTTTTCCCCACTTCTAAGACGTTGAACTTGATAGGAAAAATAGCTAGAGCAATTGGTATGGTCTGAGTTAAGAGATTCAAAAAAATTTTGGACTGATTTTAAGTGAAACTTCAAAGGACCATAACTTTTGCTCTGGTTATCAGAATCACTATTATTTTATATGGATTTGGGGTAGAATTTGATTTCCTACCTTTCGTAACCGGCTACGCTGGTTTGCAAAATCAGATTCTCCAGAAAATGCTATTTTCTACATTTCAGCAATGTTTTTTGTGATTTTTCTTCATTTTTCTTACTTTTGAAAAATTGTTAAAAATACTTGTGCTTTGAGTTTTGATCTGATTTTTTTTGTGCTTCTGTTTGACCACTCAAAGGAATATCCTACCAATTTTCAAGTCATTTGAAGGTCGTTTGAGTATACTTGTAGTTATACCCTTTGTTATGCCAATATCACTACAATTAGTGCTTTTTGGTGCATGACTAGGGGAAACCCAAGTGAATTACAACCATTTGACCCTGAAATTGATAGGACATTCCACAGAGGAAGTAGGCATCTTAGGAATCCATCTTTGCATGTTGAATATTCAGTGACTTTTCCTGATTCTTCTGATTCTCATCACATTCCTGACACTCCTCATTCCTTGCATTCTGAGCATACTGTTTATTCTGAGCATTTTCATACTGATAACATGGCTCAACCTCCTCCACCTCCTCCACATCATGAGAGAACCATGAGTGAGCTCACTGCACCAGAGTTCACTTATGATAGTTTATGCATACAATACCCTGAGGAGGAGGTTCCATATGTGCTGAAAACTGGTTTAATACACTTGTTGTCAAAGTTTCATGGTCTTGCAGGTGAGGACCCGTGCAAACACTTGAAGCAGTTTCATGTCGTCTGTTCCACCATGAAGCCTGCAGATGTACAAGAGGACCATGTATACTTGAAGGCTTTCCCTCATTCTTTGGAGGGTAATGCGAAAGACTGGCTGTACTACCTAGCAACCAGGTCCATCACAAGCTGGGATGACCTTAAGAGATTGTTCCTTGCCAAGTTCTTTCCTGCTTCAAGGACAACAGCCATACGGAAGGAGATTTCTGGCATCAAGCAGCAATCTGGGGAGACCCTTTATGAGTACTGGGAGAGGTTCAAGAATCTCTGTTCAAGCTGTCCACACCATCAGATTTCTAAACATCTCCTTCTGCAGTATTTTTATGAAGGCTTGCACCACATGGATCGAAATATGATTGATGCCGCAAGTGGTGGTGCCCTTGGTAACATAACCCCAGCTGCAGCCAGGCAACTGATAGAAAACATGGCTTCAAATTCTCAACAATTTGGCACAAGGAGTGATGCCATAGTTGTTAGAGGTGTACATGATGTAAGGGCAGCCGAGTACACAAAGAAGTTGGAAAGTAAGATTGATGCTCTTACCTCACTTGTCAACCAACTTGCTTCCAATCAGAGAGCTCCAGCTGCAAGAGTTTGTGGCCTTTGTACATCTGTTGATCACTTTACAGACTCTTGCCCAGCGTTGCAACAACAGGCTGCTGCTGCTGCTTCTTCTTCTACACCAGTGGATACGCCTCAGGCCTATGCAGCAAATATTTTCAACAATAGGCCCCAACATCAACAACAGAACCATGATTTGTCAGCAAACAGATATAATCCAGGATGGAGGAATCACCCTAATTTGAGATGGGGAAACCAGGGTAACCAGCAGCCCCAACAATTTCAAAATGTGCAACCCCCTCCACAACAAAGAGTTGCACCTGCACCACAAGCTGCTCCTGTTCCACCTCTACCCACACCAGCTCCTGCTGTAGCACCTGCACCTTCTTCTTCTACTTCATTGGAGGAGTTAGTCAGGATGATGACCCTTCAAAATATGCAATTTCAGCAGGAGACTAGGGCCTCAATCCAGAGTTTGACAAATCAAATGGGGCAGATGGCCACTCAGCTAAACCAGGCACAGGCTCAGAATTCTGACAAGCTTCCATCACAGACGGTGGAAAATCCGAGGAATGTGAGTGCCATTACATTAACATCTGCGAAGAACATTGAAGTTCCCACTCCTGAGCCTACACCTCCAAAGGAAGCCGACCCTGCCAAACTTCAGAGAAAACGTGATGCTCATGCAGCTGGTCCTTCCACATCTGGTGCGACTTCTACACCTTCCACCTCTACTGCTGCACCTTCCATACCTCTTCCTTTCCCTCCAAGAGCCATTCCAAGCAAAAAGATGGAAGAGGTTGACAGGGAGATCTTGGAAACTTTTAGGAAGGTGGAGGTGAACATACCTCTGTTGGATGCCATAAAACAAATTTCCAGATATGCAAAGTTCTTGAAGGAGCTATGCACGCACAAAAGGAGGCTAAAAGGAAACGAAAAGATCAGCATGGGCAGAAACGTGTCAGCATTGATAGGTAAATCTGTTCCTCAGATTCCTGAGAAGTGCAAGGACCCAGGTACATTTTGTGTACCTTGCATCATAGGTAACAATAAATTTGAAAATGTAATGCTTGATCTTGGTGCTTCAATAAATGTAATGCCTCTATCTATTTTTAAATCTCTTTCTCTTGGACCCCTGCAACCTACGGGTGTGGTGATTCAGTTGGCAAATATAAGTGTTGCCCACCCCGCAGGTTTGGTTGATGATGTTTTGGTTCGTGTTGGTGAATTGATTTTCCCTGCTGATTTTTACATTCTTGATATGGAAGAGGGATTTTCACATGGTTCTGCACCAATCATTTTAGGCAGACCATTTTTGAAAACTGCACGAACCAAAATTGATGTCCATGCAGGTACTTTGTCCATGGAGTTTGATGATATTGTTGTGCGATTCAACATTCTGGATGCCATGAAACATCCTTCTGAGGATCATTCTGTTTTTCACGTGGATATTATTGATGATGCTGTTGATGGATTGATCTCTAATTTCCACTCTTTGCATGCACTTAAACATTCATTTGTGTCTGAGTTGTCTGAATTTGCATGCATTGATGATTCTGATTCTGATTCTAATTCTGATCCTAATGATGCTGAATATGGTGTGGATAATGTTGAATCTACTGAGTTTCACTCTCTGGATGTTGTACCTATTGACTTTGATGTTATACAATCAGGTTGCACTAACCATGTTGCAGGAAGTACATACGCATCTGATTGTTATGCTCAGGTACAGGTTGTGGAACCCATTTCTCCCCCCCCCCCTCTGGTTCCTGATATTCAGCCAGCATCCAGTACTCCAGAGTTGAAACCACTGCCAGACAACCTCAAGTATGTCTACTTAGAGGAGGAGGACAAACTGCCTGTCATCATTTCCACCTCCCTCACTGCTGAACAAGAGCAGAGGTTGTTGCAAGTTCTTAAGAAGCATAAGAAGGCAATTGGATGGACATTGGCTGACATCCCTGGTATTAGCCCATCAACATGCATGCACAGGATATTGTTGGAAGATGGAGCAAAGCCAGTGAGACAGCCACAGAGGCGACTCAACCCTGTCATCTCGGATGTTGTAAAGAAGGAGGTGACCAAGCTTCTACAAGCTGGGATCATCTACCCCATTTCTGACAGTCAGTGGGTTAGCCCCATCCATGTTGTTCCAAAGAAGACTGGCCTCACTGTAGTCAAGAACGAAAAAGAGGAGCTAATTCCAACAAGAGTGCAAAACAGTTGGAGGGTTTGCATTGACTACAGAAGGCTAAATCAAGAAACCAGAAAAGACCACTTCCCCCTGCCTTTTATTGATCAGATGCTTGAGCGCTTGGCAAGTAAGTCCCATTATTGCTTTCTTGATGGGTTTTCTGGTTATTTTCAAATTTGCATTGCACCTGAGGACCAAGAAAAAACCACATTCACCTGCCCCTTTGGCACTTTTGCCTATAGGAGGATGCTGTTTGGCCTATGCAATGCCCCTGGCACATTCCAGCGGTGCATGCTTAGCATTTTTAGTGATTTTCTTGAAAAATGCATAGAGGTGTTTATGGACGACTTTACTGTATATGGGTCCTCATTTGATGCATGTTTGGATAGTTTGGACAGAGTTTTAAACAGGTGCATCCAATCTAACCTTGTTCTCAATTTTGAGAAATGTCATTTCATGGTAGAACAAGGCATAGTATTGGGGCACATAATTTCAAAAAAGGGCATTGAAGTTAACCCTGCCAAGATCTCAATTATTTCACAATTGCCTTACCCCTCTTCTGTGCGAGAGGTTCGTTCTTTTCTTGGCCATGCAGGGTTTTACAGGCGCTTCATTCAAGACTTCAGTAAGAAGGCCCTCCCACTGTCTAACCTACTGCAAAAAGATGTTGACTTCATCTTTGATGAAGGATGCAAAGAGGCTTTTGATTGCCTCAAGAAGGCCTTGACCACAACTCCAATCATTCAGGCACCCGACTGGACAGCCCCATTTGAGCTTATGTGTGATGCATCCAACTATGCATTAGGGGCTGTTCTAGCTCAAAGGATTGATAAGCAGCCGAGGGTAATCTACTACGCCTCCAGGACATTAGATGCTGCCCAAGCAAACTATACCACAACAGAAAAAGAGTTCCTTGCGGTAGTTTTTGCACTTGAAAAGTTTCGATCTTATCTGCTTGGTTCTCCTGTTGTTGTGTTTACTGACCATGCAGCTCTTAAGTACCTGTTGAAGAAGGCAGAATCAAAACCTCGGCTGATAAGCTGGATGCTCTGGCTCCAAGAATTTGATTTGGAGATCCGTGATAGGAGCGGAGCACAAAACCTGGTTGCAGACCACCTAAGCAGGATTGAGAGGTCTACTGATGATGCTGCTACACCGATCCGGGATGACTTTCCCGATGAAAGTTTGTTGACACTCTCTACTTCTTCCTCACCTTGGTTTGCTAACATTGTTAATTATCTTGCTGCTTCTGTTTTTCCTCCCCTAGCATCCAGAGCTCAATGTGATAAACTCAAGAGTGATGCTAGGTATTACATTTGGTATGACCCCTATCTGTGGAAAATGTGCAGTGATCAGGTTACCAGGAGATGCATTCCGGACCATGAGATTGACTCGGTCCTCAAATTTTGTCATTCATCTGCACCTGGTGGTCACCTTGGCACACAAAAGACAGCTCGCAAGGTGCTAGATTGTGGATTTTATTGGCCCACCATCTTCAAGGATGCGTGGAGGATATGTAGCACGTGTGAGGAATGCCAACGAGCAGGAGGAGCCATTTCTTGGAGACAACAGATGCCTCAACAACCCATGCTATTTTGTGAGGTGTTTGACGTCTGGGGTATAGATTTCATGGGCCCTTTCCCTGTCTCTTTTGGTTTCACTTACATCTTGCTTGCTGTTGATTATGTTTCAAAATGGGTGGAAGCCAAACCCACTAGAACTAATGATGCTCGAGTTGTTGTGGACTTTGTTAGGTCTCACATATTTTGCAGGTTTGGAGTTCCTCGAGCTATTGTTAGTGACCAAGGCACCCATTTTTGCAACAGATCCTTGGGGGTTTTGCTTCAAAAGTACGGGGTTGTGCAAAAACATTCTACACCATATCACCCCCAAACTAATGGGCAAGCCGAGATCTCAAATAGAGAAATCAAGAGGATCTTGGAGAAGATTGTGCAGCCCAACAGGAAGGATTGGAGCAATAGACTTGAGGATGCTCTATGGGCTCACAGGACTGCTTACAAGGCACCTATAGGGATGTTTCCTTATCGGGTTGTCTTTGGTAAGCCATGCCACCTTCCAGTGGAGATAGAGCATCGAGCCTACTGGGCTGTCAAGTCATGCAACTTCTCTCTTGATCAAGCTGGGGAGGAAAGGAAGCTGTAGTTGAACGAGTTGGATGAGATCCGTTTGGAGGCATATCAGAACTCTATGTTCTACAAGGAGAAGACCAAGAGATTCCATGATAGCTCCATTGCTAGAAAGGAGTTTGTTGTTGGTCAGCAAGTTTTACTATATAACTCCAGACTTGGACTCATGGGGGGTAAGTTGAGATCAAAGTGGATTGGTCCTTTTGTTGTCACTAATGTTTATCCTTATGGTGCAGTTGAAATCAAAAGCCAGTCCACAGATAAGAGCTTCAAAGTGAATGGGCATCGTCTTAAGCCATTCCTCAGCAATCCTGCCTTGGTGGATACTGTTGTGGAGGAAACTTCCCTGCTTGACCCCACTGCTATTTCACCATGATTCAGGGAGTTTTCTTTCCCTTTCTTTCTCCTTCTTCTTTACTTTTATTGCACTTGTCCAGGTCTGTCCGTCTGTTGTTGTTCCCGTTTGTTTGTTTCATTTTTGTTAATTAGTGTTAGTTAGTGTGTTATGTTTTTGCTTTCTGTTTGGAACACTCATTTCACTCTTGGAGGATGAGTTGTTGGTTATTCTGTGAACTGTTATCCTTGCTTTGTCTTTGCATGTCAACTTGCTTTTGGAATTAGTTTACCCTGTGTAAGAATTTGAGCCACTCTCTGTTCTTTGATTGTGTGATATATGACTCTTGAATGCTTGCACAGTGGCCATGGCTTGACTCTTTCTGAATGCCTTTCTGATTCACATGCATGTTGGGATATGATTTAGGCAATTTTGTTCTGTGAGCCTACAACCAGATGAGCCTACCTTGAACTGTTTCCGTTGATACCCCTTTTTGAGCCTGCATACCCTTTCATTGTTTTACAGCTCATTACAAGCCCTTAGCCTGAAAAACCATGATTATTCCTACCTTAGGAAATTTTGGAGCTTTGGAATTGTTTTGGGAATGGGTGCTCAATTAAGTGTGGTCGCGCACAACAAGTGTGGTTGTGCGCGCACTTGTTGTTGGTTCTTGGAATTGCTCATTTGTACACCAAAGTGGGATTTCAAAATTGTTGTTTCTCTGCATGTTCTCTGTATAGAAAAAAAAAGAAAAAAAAAGAAAAAAAAAAGAAAAGAAAAGAGAATAAAGAAAAGAAATAAAAAGGAGTTTGGATTTGAGCATTGTGTGAGAACCGAAGTTGGAAGTGTTGGTGTTTGGGATTACTTTCATGATTGATTGAGACTTATTCCCCACTGCTCCTCTATTTCCTTGGTTGCTTAGCTACTTATCCATATGTTCCACACCTTGTCCTCAGCCCCATTACAACCTTGAAAAGTCCTTCTGATCTTGACCTGCATGTGTTTCTGGTTTGGTTGTTCGTTCTAGAGGCTTGCCAAGTCTGTTTGATGTTTGTTTTTCAAGGGTGCTTTGAGAGTAAACAGTAGCCTAGAGATTTGAGTGATACAGTGCATATTTCGTGAGGTTATGTTGCTTTCAATTCTCTGCTTAAGCTGAACTGAGTACTTGACATGTTTTGAACTGCTTGGATGATGTTCACGGATACCTTGCAGCTTTGAATCCTTCTGTGTTAGATGTGTTTCCATTTGTCTGTGTCGAGTCCGTTTGTCATGTGTCTGTTTGTCTTGTGTCTTTTGTCTCTCTTGTTATGTTTGTGATGTCCTTGCTTTGCTTTACTCTTTAATTTTGCCCAGGAGTGCAAAAGGGTAAGTGTGGTCGATTTTGATGAGTCATTATTTTCTTCTATTCCACTAGCCTTTGTGCACCCATTAGACAGTTGATTAGTGCTTAATTGTTCATCATTAGAGTGTTTTTCATCTGTTGGGCATTATTGGGCCATTGTTCCGAATTTGGACTAATTTCACATTATTTGGCCTAATTTTTGTTTTTAATTATTTTTAGGTATTTGGGTGAAGCAATTTTGGAGCTTGGACATTAATATTTAGTTGAAGAAACTTTCCACATCATTGCCACATCATTTCCATGTCATTTCCACGTCAGCAAAGTCAATGGGTCAACATTTGAGGCCCATAGTGGCATTTTTGTAATTCTGCGGCTTATAATGGCAGTTTTGTAATTCTGAGTGGCATGGGTGATATGACCACGAATTAGGTCTGCATGAGAAGAAGGCAGCCGCTCATTCATCTTCAACCTCTCTTCAAAACCTCCATTTTCGTTCTCCAAGCTTCCATGGACGTCCCCCTTGCGGTTTTTCACGTTTTTGGCTCATTTTTACCATTTTTATGCATATTTGACAACACCCATTGAGGGTTTTACGTTTGGAATTCGTTTTCTTGGTTGGGCAGTTCGGTTTGTGGATTTTATTGACTTGGAACAATACCCATTCATGGGGTTTTCGCATTTATATATGATAACACTGTTTTGCATTCCATTTAAGCTTTGAAATCTCAATTTTTGCTCTTAAATTGCGTTTTCAGATTTGAAGGGTTCTTGGTTCTTGGTTCTGATTTTTGTGATTTCAGTTTTGAAGTGAGAGACGCAACTTCAAGAAAGGGTTCAGTGAGAGACGAAACCCACCGTGCTCAATGAAGAAGAAGGGTTTGAAATCCAAGCGAGAGACGAAAGGTTAAAGAAATTGGGGATTTAGGGTTCTTCGAAACCCTTGAGAATCAGATTTGGGGATTATCTTGATTAGGGCTGCCAACGTTTGGTGACTTCAAATTCGAAATAGACAACCTAAAAACTACGTTGTTTTTTGGTTGATTCTAAACAAAGCATTCATTCATCTACGATCACAGAACTAATGCAGTCTCTCAAGTCACACCATGTTGTTTCATCTTCTCTTTTCAATCAATTCTCTTATCAGTCTATGACATTCTTCCTCTCTTTCTCAACCAAAAGCCGTTGCCTACACTTCAACGAAACCACTTCAATAATTGATTACCTGAATTCCGACTTGCAGTTCTCCAGAACCCAATCCCTTTATGTCTCCAAACGTGTTTCAGGGTGCAGATTCCCTCAAAACCCCTTATCAGTGCTCACTTTCTTCAAAATAATAGGCTTTTCCCAAAGCCAGATTCTCTCCCTGATTCGTCAAAGACCCCAGATATTGTTTACAAACGTTGAGAAAATCTTGAGACCCAAAATTCAGCTCTTTCAGATGTCTGGATTCCAGGGTTACGAGTTATGCAGCTTCATTTCAAAGAATCCCTCCATTTTGACTCATAGCTTGAAGAAAACATTGGTCCCCTCAGTTGAAGCTATTAGGAAAATTGTCTATGACCAGAAAGATTTTATTCTTGTTTTGCACAGATGTGGCTGGATACTCCCAAAGTACAAAAGAATTATGGAGAATGTCGTCTTCTTGGTGAGTTGTGGCATTCTTGGGACTCATCTTTCATTGCTACTCAAACTTCATCCAAGGCTTTTCGTTGCACAGCGGTCTACTATTGAAAACAATGTTTCTCGAGCTGTAGACTTGGGTTTCCTTGAAAATTCAAGAATGCTTGTCCATGCAATTCATACATTAAGTTGTTTGAGCGATAAAACATTTGAGAGAAAGTTGAAACTAATTAATTGTTTTGGTTTTTCGAAGGATGAGGGCCTACAAATGTTCAAGAGAACCCCGACTTTGTTTAGAACATCAGAGAAGAAGTTGAAAATTGGAATGAAATTCTTCTTGCATACAGTTAAGCTGCCCAAGTCAGTCCTTATTCACCAGCCTAAGATTTTAATGTACAGCATGGAGGATCGCGTGCTTCCTCGATATAAAGTCTTCCAACTGTTGAAATCAAAAAATCTCTGCAAGAAAGTCCCCAGTTATATTCATGTGTTCTGCTTGTCTGAGGAGATGTTCTTGGACAAGTATATATCACAGTTCAGAGAAAATGCAGAGGAGTTATTAGTAGCATACAAGGGTCATTTTCTGGAGGCATAACCATACCTTCAATTCTGTTTTTTCACTCTTCCACAGGGTTCTAATACTGAAATTATTTAGATAGTGTTGTGCATAACCATGGAATGTCTCATTGTAGTAATGAAGATGGCTCGTTTATTGTATCTGTTTATTGATTATGCATCTTTCTTTCCCATGGTAATTTGGTGGTCATAAGAACCTTGGAAGATCCACACGAAAATAAGCAATCCACTTTGACTGCTCCTTTAAAGAGGTATGCAGAGTATACTTTTCTTGATCTTGTTGACTTGTTCCCCAGCTGGGATATGCTCCAATGTTGAATTGTAAAATTAGCCTGTATTCATCTTCCAGCACCCTTGTTTAGCTTTTAAATCGCTGAGCATTAATTAGACTGTTTCTATGTTGTGAATTATGTAAGTTAATTTGATTAGTCAAATTTGTATGTGCCTAAGTAGGATTGATATCGAGTTTCCTTTTACTCCCTTCCACCTTCTACTATTAAGAGAGAAAAAATCAAGAAGAACGTGGGTTGCATTAGTAAATCTTAGGTGGTACTTGAAAGTTGAAACCATTGAGACATTATTATGCTGCTTTATTGTCAACGTTTAAGACTGCTTTTTTTTAATGGCTTTTCAATGAGGGACTAAAGGTATGCATCACTGCTTTCACTTGTTTATCACTGGAATATATTTGGTAGTATTTGAACTAAGCTAAAAAATGCCAAAATATAATCCCTTCAACTGCAGCTGCAACAAATCTTCTTACAATCTCTTTCCCTTACAAGATGGACCATTCTTTGCTGTGACAGTTTCATCTTGTCACCTTGCAGTGGCCCTCCAGCCCCGTCTTATGATTTCCTGACTCAACAGCTAAACCTGAAAACAATCAAAGAAGAGTTCATATTTTGTATATTAATTCTGATGCATTATCTTTGAAGGTCCGTCTCATGATATTTTGTATCACTCTTCTGCAGGGTTGTTATATTATAATAGATAAATATTACAATAGACAACATATGTATATAAGGACACACATTAAAAGAAATAATTATCTATTTATTTTAAAAATCAAATAATTTTAAAAATAATCTTTAGAAATACATACCGTGGGTTAAATCGATTCAATATAGAATTCGAGCATTTTAGAGATTTGTATGAAGATTTTAAATTTAAAAAACTAATAATACTATTTAAGAACTAAAATAATAATTTATTAGATATTAAAGGTTATAGTTGAAATATATTTTTATTTTTATGGTAAATCAGTTTAATAATAAATCAAATGAATAAAATAATTATTCAGAGAAGTAATACTTTAAACATAATATATTCTTTAATAATTCATTAAATGACCAACTAATTATAAATTCTAAAATTATAAATTTAATATAATAATAAAACAAAAAAAAAATATTACTTCTCTAAATATAGGGAGCCCATTAACTATAATATAGTAACATTCGCAAGAAATTTTTTTTCTTCTAGTCTCTAAAATACGCCATTTCAAAGTATAGTTTATTGTTAACTCTACTTGGTTACATAGTGAACTAATTTTCAAGTCTTTTATTAATGGTGGTAAATTCAAAACCCCATTACCATTATGAAAAAGCAGATAAGTTCTTGCATGTGATTGTTAGGTGTAATAAAGTAGTTTCGAACCATAGTGTAGTCAAAGTTCTCTCTAATAACAACCGTCCCACCTTAAAAAAACACTTACGGGAATCATAAAAGCTGGTCCAGTATTTTGAATTTGAGTCAAAATAACTGGTTCTAGAAGTGTCAAGTTTGGTACATAATGGTTTGTTTTCTAAAAGATGGTGGTAGTGACATAAATCAGCGGTGGAACCGGGAAGAGTAAATGGTATAAGAAAGAAGAAATCTTTGGCATGAGTTGAAAATTAGAACTTTGTTTCTTTCGAGCTGCATGACTTGGACTCGCTTTCCCCCCCTCTCTTTCTGTCTTTTGTGAAAGAACATGACAACGTTAAACTATCTATTAACTGAGATAAATGTGGAAGCAATACTCAACCAACAACGTTAGATTGAGATAAATTTAACTACGGTTGATACACTACACCATGAACATGCAAAAATAAAATTCCAGAAACATATTCGTTTTAATGTTTGGTATGGTAGGAGCCACTTACATTCTGGCTCTCTGATCGTAATTTAAAATTCAACAAGTGCGATGAGTTGTTTAATTTCCACATAAAGACACACGAATAATAATTACCCATAACCACATAAGCATCTTATATATATGGGAATGACGTGATTCTTGCAAGCTACAACTGAAACTTTTGTTTATTTCGCCAATTCTGAAGAAGGGTCCTCTTGGAATCTGATACCATCTAGCTGCTCCATGGAAAACTCTCATGTTTGTGAGGGTGGGAGAGGAAGATACTGATTTTTGATGAAAGAGATAAATGTTTATGTTTATTTTTTTTGCTTTTTATTATGATAATAACAGATAATTAAAACAGCAGTATACAATACTAACCATAGAATTATCAAGTACTTAAAGAAAATCTCTTCCTTTTATTTTATTTCCTTGAGAAGATTAGGACTAAGCCGTCAACTTTGGCCATGGTTCAATGTTACTGTATATACATCAGTACTTGGTTGTTTTGGAGTTTGACACCATTATATTCCGTGGAAATTTAGAAAAAGCTCTTCTTAATCGCTGTTCAGAATCTTAACTGGATAGCTCCTACGAAAAACAATTAGTCCTCATACACATACCTATTCAAAACATGTCACTATTTCTTTCTTATTTTAGTTCATAATCTTCCATTTACACCCTCATAACACACTATAAAACAAGTTACACCAACTCAACTTATAATCATTTGAGCTTAACCAAGTTTGTCGAGAAACCATATACCTTGCATCGAACACTTTTCAAACCAACCTGCATCATGGAACAGGAACTCATCAAGTTCAAAGGTTCATGGAAAGGCAACAAGAGTTGCTTCAAGTGAAGCTGGATATGATCCAAGGATGAGGTGGCGTGCTGCTAATCCAGCAGTAGAGACCACACGCGCTTGGAAGGGACAACATGGTCGTGCAGCGAACTCAGATAACACCTCACTTGATAACGATGAAACTTTCAACAGTTTCATTCGACGTGCCAAGGGTAAACTTAGAACCGTGTCCCACATCGGTCGGGAGCAGAGCAATGTTACACCTGTACCACTACGAGATGATGACGAGGCTAATGCTAGGGATAACCTAAACGACCAGTTTTCGAATTTTATCAAGAGTTCGAAGAAGAAGTTGAGAAGTACATCAAGCATGAGGAAGCATGGTTCCTTCAACAAACGGTGACCATTGATAAACCAGGGAACCTCAAAGAGAGTGATTTGACATATGGGTCCATCCAATATTCTGTTATATATACTGCATGAAAATAAGATCCTAAGCCATGCAAGCATTATTATACTTTACATTTTTTTCTATTTCAAGCACAGTAAATGTGAAATGTTTCTTTGGGGGGAATAATTTCGACTGGTTTATTTTTTGTTTGTAAGAAATTAATATACATTGATGTTTTGTCTTTAATGAAAGGTTTCTGATTAATCTGTAGTGTTTTTATTGAAAGAATAATTAATATCAGTTTATTAACAGGAAGGATCAGAGGGCAGCTATATATAGGAAATGACTCAATGAACATACATACCTGCATTAGACCCAACACCTCTACTTCTTCACCGACTTTAATGACGCCTTGTTCAACACGGCCAGTGGCAACTGTTCCACGTCCCTTCATCACAAATGAAAAATATAAAGCAGCTGAAATGATGGAAACCATTGCCCCCATATTTATTTATGTCCATACAATCCAATATATGTAATGAAACAAATGCAGATTTTGAGAGAACTAAGTGTTGAAAATAGAAATTTTGATATTCTCTTTAAGGAAAAAAAAAACAATTATATGAGACAACAGTTTTTAAAGCACTATGTTAAGATTTAAATTACCACTGCGTCATATCATTACAAAGAGCAAGGCCGTAACAAATGCTACCTCCTTTCCTTTTTTATTCTTCAAAAACCCTAGACCGAATTAAGAATTTGAAATTTAAGATTTTGAAATTTTATCCTTCACCTAACTAGAGATTTAGAAGAACAAGAAAGAATTTGTTAAAGTGACCACAGTTACAAAGATGACCGGTATTATAAACATCTATTCCACATATGCTCTAGTGTTCATAATCACATCTGCTTATGATGTTAAGCACATCAATAATTGTTGTAGTTTGAGTGAACTGAAGGAGCATATAAGGAATTTAAAGCAATTTTAACGTAAACAGAATAGTAATAAATAGTACTTCTTAAACAGTGTCGTTACCTAAACGGTGTTTATACTGGAGCAGATGGAAAGTGATAGAACATGATAAAAACACAAGACTTACATTACAAATTGTAACAATTTTATAACTGAGGCCATCTTTACTTGAATGAATCTGCTTTCTTCAAAAATTAACCCAAAAAATAAAGTTCAGGTCCTTTTACCTGAATTGAGAACACATCTTCAATTGGCATTAGGAAGGGCTTGTCAAGTTGGCGAATAGGGTCAGGAATGTATGCATCTACAGCATCCATTAATTTTAGAATGGCTTGTCTTCCAATCTCGTCATTTGTACCCTGTAAAGCAGACAACGCTGAACCTCTAATGATCGGGATTTCATCCCCAAGGAACTTGTAGAAGCACAGTAGCTCTGCAAAAAACATTATCATAAAAACACATTTTAGCAAACACAAAGATTACAGAAACTTAAGCAGGTTTATTCATTTTCTGAGCATGGACAAGAGAAGAGAAGCCTTAGAGAAACACCCTACCACGTAACTCCATTTCTACAAGCTCCAACAACTCTGGATCATCAACAACATCAACTTTATTTAGAAAGCAAACAAGAGATGGCACACCAACCTGCATAATACATTTAAAGATAAAATATGTCAATCTAGAAGTAAGGAGAAAGGTGTAGACGTTCTAGGTATATATATACAAACCACATCAGTAGAATACCTACTTGGCGAGCAAGAAGAATGTGCTCCTTGGTTTGAGGCATTGGTTCATCATGTGCAGATACAACAAGTATACCACCATCCATCTGGGCAGCTCCCGTAATCATATTCTGAAAAAAAAAATAGACAATTATAAAGCATACAGTGAACAAGAATTAATTTCTTATTTAAACTAAATAAAACCATTAGATAAACCATCTAGTAAGTACATCAAGGCAAGCTGGAATGCTAAACCCACCAGCATTCATGGAAAATAGGAATCTGACAAATGCAGTTGTTGCCAATATACAGTGTAATCAATACCTATAAAATATATTTTGTTACAAACTAATCTACTTCCAAATTCCTAGCATAAATTTTCCATCTCATTTTGAAAAGAAGGTCAGGCTACACAAGCACCAAAATATGCTAAATTCCACAATTAACTATTATACAAGGTAAAATTGCTTAAATTTGTTCGCCACAACTTAGCCACCCAGCTTCCGTTAGGCAATTGATAACTCCAATAAAAAAAACATTCTTAGAGAAACTAAACCAAATTCGAAAGCTTACTTTAACATAATCTGCGTGTCCAGGGCAGTCCACATGCGCATAATGTCGTTTTGCAGTCTCATACTCCACATGAGCCTGAAAACCGAAATATAGAGCAAGCATACATATCAACAGAAAACAACACAATCGATTGCAAGACCAAAAGAGTGCGATTCCATACCGTTGCAATGGTGATTCCTCTCTTCTTCTCTTCAGGAGCCTTGTCAATTTCATCAAAGGCCACAGCCTTAGCCTTCCCTTCATCTGCAAGCACCTGATCAAACCTAATTGAGTAATAAACACCAAAACATCCACCTCAACACACATTTAAACAAAGAGTGAATCAAGACCTTGGTGATTGCCGCAGTTAGCGTGGTCTTCCCATGATCCATGTGTCCAATAGTTCCGACATTAACGTGAGGCTTCCTGCAAAGTCAAACAATAAGATGAACAAAACAAGTAAAAGACATACTAATAACGATTACTGTTACTTGTATATTTTAAATTTTGCGACGAAAAAGAGAAAGCGAGAGTGTTACGTTCTGGTGAAAGTTGCCATGGATCTCCACCATGGATTGGAATTGAAAGAATAGAAGGAGGTGGAGGTGGAGTCACTGGAGTAGAGAGAGGAGAACGAGATACGGAAGAGTGGATTTGAGAGGCTAAGGGGAAGAGGCGGCGAGAAGTGGAAGAGGAGTGTCTGAGAAGAAGAGTGGCCATTGAAGAAGTGATGAGGAGAATGAAAAGCCCTAACTATGGAGTGCAGAGGCGAGGGTTTTAGGAGAAGGAAGACAAAAGCGAAGAGCAGTGAGTGCGAAGAGCGAGGGTTTTAGAATGGGCGCCCGACACCGACCCGTCATATTCGTGCGGCCCAATTCGAGCACTCTCATAATGTTTCGGGGCACATACATACTTCTTTTTTTTCTGTTACAAATGTTTTTTTCTTCTTGCTCCGACAGAAAATATTTGAAGTGATTTTTATCTTATTGACTTAATTTAAAGTTTTAGATAAATGAATTAATTCGTGTCTGGTTTAACTTATTTAGTTAAATGGTATCTTTTGGTAAATTTTAGGTATATTTTATGAGAAATAATTCTGTTCGAGGTAGAAAAAATTATATATTAGGACAGGGTTATTCTGGTTCAAAAACTGACCATTTTTCTCTTTATTTTATTTTTTTTATGAAAATGCATTAACTTGTGATAAGTATAAATAAAATGAATAAATAAATTAAAAGATAATTTATGTAATATAGGTTTTACTTGTTTGTTTAGTATAGATGCTTTATATTCAACTTTTTTCATTTTGAGTCAACTCTAATTTTCTTTTCTTATTTTTTAAACGAATGTATAGATAGGAGTTTTATACTTTTAGTCGGTATTTCCTCTTTTGAATTTTTAAACGAATGTATATAATTGTTTCTTTGCTTAAAATCATTTGCTTTTGTCGATGAAATCATATAAAATAGTTACGTATTGTTGCTCTTTTGTAAGCAATAAAATATTTTCGATTTTAATGTTGTGATACTTTTCAATTAAATTTGTTTTTTAAGAAACTTTTAAAGGACAATGTTCTCTTTGCATCTTTTACTCCTTATCAATCTTTATTAGTATACTTTGACTTCAATTGAAGGGAGCCTAGTGGTTGATTGGATGATTCAATTTCTATTTTAAACTCTCCTTTGGTTGATGGAAATATCATGGTGAAAGAAAAAAGAAAAATTTAATGATGGGAAGTTGCTTGATGATGGACAATCTCTATCTTGTACTTCTAAGATTTAGTTTTAGACATGTTCCTACAAAACTTAAGTGCTCATATTTTTGCACTATTATTTTGGTAGACTTCAAGATTTAATAATTTATAATATTTTTGTTGATGTTAATTTTTATTGTATATTTTCTTATCATACATATTAATATGTATGATACAAAAAATATGTAATAAATATCAATATCAACAAAAATATTATAAGTTATTAAATTACAAATTAAAACTTGATATAATGTATCAACTTATATTGAACTATGGATTATTTATAATATTATATATTAGAAAAAATGGTTAAAATTGAATTCGGATATATATATATATATATATATATATATATATATATATATTAATAAATAAATAAAGGTTAAAGCTTCTAACCAGAACCTTGATCATGCAAAAAATTGTGTTAGGTGTACAAACATATTTAATATTTATTTTATATAACTTAAATCTATATTTACCTGTATTTTTCTATTATATTTTCTTTTTTCCTTTTAATTTACAAAATTATTATCTCGTTTTAATATGATTTTTATTTTATATGATGGTGAAAATAACTATTCTTGTTTTTGTTTTTTGTGTATAGCTTTTTGTTCTCGATTCATTTGAACATATACTTTGCTGGTTGGATTTGTTATTTTGAGCCAATTCCTCCGAGAAATTGACTTTCATACGAATCTTTGAAAACATGAAACAAATTAAAAGTAGAAAACAATTTATAAAATGTAATAGTTTTTCTTCGTATTGTTAATCACTTTGACTATACATTTAAATTTAGCACGACAGTGAATTGAAATTAATATTATCATTTTTAAAAACACTTTATGAACAATATTGATATAGTACAATTCGGTTAAAATAGTATAGTCCAAATTAAAATTAATATAGTTTGATTCAAAAGTGTAATTAGAAAAAATGTTTGGTTCATAACAGTTGGTTCATATCGTTGTTCGGTTCACTAAATTCAGTTTAGTTTGTTAGAATAAAAGACAATTCAATTCAATTTGTTTGAATAAAATTAACGAAAATTTGTATGAATTAAATATTAAATATGTGACAATAATACTGACTTTGTATGTGGTAATGACACTTGCTTGACATATGACACTGCCATGTGTCATAATGTTGACTTGGATGTGAACAATTTTTTAAAATTTTTTAAAAAATTTAAAAAATAAAAAAAATAACGAAATGAAACATGATTGTCGTTGTTCACTTTTGGTTAACAATTTAAATGTCGTCACAAAAAATAATCAAATTGATCATAATTTATACAAATTAATATTTTTTTAACTTAAAAAAATAAAATGATATTTTAACACATAAAAAAAGTCACATCAGATTATAAGAGAAAATTGTCAAAATATCATTGTCCTTCATAAAAATATGACCAAATCGAAGAAAGAGAAACGAAACTTGGGACAAATGATGTCTTTAAGAATAAAAAAAATAATATTCTCTTCCCCCGACCTCTTCACCTTTTATCTACAACTTCCCTCTTTTCTTCAGAATTTGCTCATTCCTCGTGCTCATTGGAAGGTGTTGCGCTTTCCTATCACACAAAGGTGTTGTCTTCTTCCGGTGAAGTGTGGGTTGGCTTACGTTTGTGTGATGTTCGAAATTACCCATATCCTCGATTAATCCGGTTGGGCTGAATCCAGCCAAACCCGAATGTTGCTTAGCTCTAGGTGCAGAGCTGAACTTAGGGTTTTGTTGTTTGTTCCTTGGTCTTCTATCAATCCAACACATTTGATCCTTGCATAAACTTGGAAAGCTTAATAATTTAGGAGACAAACATGCTAGTTTATGAAAGCATAAATACAATGTAGGCATACACAAACTTAAACATAAAACATAAACCACAAAAGTGACTAACTCCTAATAAAGCAAATATTATTAAAAAAGTAAAACACCCATGTCACATCATAAAAATAAATAATTATAAATATATTTAAATAATGGTTTAACACATCTCAAGACACCTAATGCATCATCAATATTCTTTGGACAACAATATAAATAATATTAACTACTAAGAATATTTTGTTGTAACGACTAAACATTGATAATGAAGTATGTCAAACAACAAACCCATCTTATTCATCTTTGGATTGATTTATCATCAACCAAAACAAAACCTTCTAATTATCACATTTTACCATCACATGTATGTAATCTGGCCAAATATTAATTTTCTTTTGGAACAACCAATATTCGCATGATATACATAAACACTGATGTTTAACATTTTTCACTAACTATGATCATTAACTGCAAAAAGTATTAAACTTGAATATTTTGTTAACTTCTTGATTTAATTTACTCACAAAAAATATTAAACTACCAAAACATTGAATATTTTATTTATACTGAAACTAAATATTTATAGGTATTTATTTTAATACAAAAATTTTATCAGGTTTTTATCTTCTCCCACGCGCATGAACTAACCCCTAAACGGAATCTCTGCCGGCACACTTTAGAGCAAACCACAGCCATTGACGGCCAAAAAAAGGGCCTGGAAAATCAAATTGCCGCTTGCGAAGCCGCCGTCCCGAACTAGATCGCCGCCGTCGCGAGCCACCTACGCGAACACAACCAGATCGGTGTTGCGAGCCACCTCCGCTGCGACGAAACCAGAGCCAGCAGATGTCTCGTGAAACCAGGCTGCCACGACGAACCACCACACGTTCACGAAGCCACGCGTTGCAGAACCACTGCGAATCAGATCGACGACGAGGGCACTTTCTGACGCGAAATCCCCATCACTGCGGCGCCGGCCACCACGCAGCCACCTGCGACGAAAAAAGCTGCCCGGAGAAGACGCGAAACCAGACGCGAACACACCTACATTGCGAGAATCCTCCACCTCCGTTCCAAACAGAACCGCAGGCCACCGTGACAGAAATCGATGTCGATTGCGCCAATGCGACAGCCACCACGGTACCTGCAAAAAACCAGACCAGACAGACCCTCGCGAAGCAACCCACCGTCGACGAGAACGCAACTTCAAGAAAGGGTTCAGTCTTCTTCATCGTGATTTGGCCGTGCTCAATGAAGAAGAAGGGTTTGAAATCCAAGCGAGAGACGAAAGGTTAAAGAAATTGGGGATTTAGGGTTCTTCGAAACCCTTGAGAATCAGATTTGGGGATTATCTTGATTAGGGCTGCCAACGTTTGGTGACTTCAAATTGGAAATAGACAACCTAAAAAATACGTTGTTTTTTGGTTGATTCTAAACAAAGCATTCATTCATCTACGATCACAGAACTAATGCAGTCTCTCAAGTCACACCATGCTGTTTCATCTTCTCTTTTCAATCAATTCTCTTATCAGTCTATGACATTCTTCCTCTCTTTCTCAACCAAAAGCCGTTGCCTACACTTCAACGAAACCACTTCAATAATTGATTACCTGAATTCCGACTTGCAGTTCTCCAGAACCCAATCCCTTTATGTCTCCAAACGTGTTTCAGGGTGCAGATTCCCTCAAAACCCCTTATCAGTGCTCACTTTCTTCAAACAAATAGGCTTTTCCCAAAGCCAGGTTCTCTCCCTGATTCGTCAAAGACCCCAGATACTGTTTACAAATGTTGAGAAAATCTTGAGACCCAAAATTCAACTCTTTCAGATGTCTGGATTCCAGGGTTACGAGTTATGCAGCTTCATTTCAAAGAATCCCTCCATTTTGACTCATAGCTTGAAGAAAACATTGGTCCCCTCAGTTGAAGCTATTAGGAAAATTGTCTACGACCAGAAAGATTTTATTCTTGTTTTGCACAGATGTGGCTGGATACTCCCAAAGTACAAAAGAATTATGGAGAATGTCGTCTTCTTGGAGAGTTGTGGCATTCTTGGGACTCATCTTTCATTGCTACTCAAACTTCATCCAAGGCTTTTCGTTGCACAGCGGTCTACTATTGAAAACAATGTTTCTCGAGCTGTAGACTTGGGTTTCCGTGAAAATTCAAGAATGCTTGTCTATGCAATTCATACATTAAGTTGTTTGAGCGATAAAACATTTGAGAGAAAGTTGAAACTAATTAATTGTTTTGGTTTTTCGAAGGATGAGGGCCTGCAAATGTTCAAGAGAACTCCGACTTTGTTTAGAACATCAGAGAAGAAGTTGAAAGTTGGAATGAAATTCTTCTTGCATACAGTTATGCTGCCCAAGTCAGTCCTTATTCACCAGCCTAAGATTTTAATGTACAGCATGGAGGATCGCGTGCTTCCTCGATATAAAGTCTTCCAACTGTTGAAATCAAAAAATCTCTGCAAGAAAGTCCCCAGTTATATTCATGTGTTGTGCTTGTCTGAGGAGATGTTCTTGGACAAGTATATATCACAGTTCAGAGAAAATGCAGAGGAGTTATTAGTAGCATACAAGGGTCATTATCTGGAGGCATAACCATACCTTCAATTCTGTTTTTTCACTCTTCCACAGGGTTCTAATACTGAAATTATTTAGATAGTGTTGTGCATAACCATGGAATGTCTCATTGTAGTAATGAAGATGGCTCGTTTATTGTATCTGTTTATTGATTATGCATCTTTCTTTCCCATGGTAATTTGGTGGTCATAAGAACCTTGGAAGATCCACACGAAAATAAGCAATCCACTTTGACTGCTCCTTTAAAGAGGTATGCAGAGTATACTTTTCTTGATCTTGTTGACTTGTTCCCCAGCTGGGATATGCTCCAACGTTGAATTGTAAAATTAGCCTGTATTCATCTTCCAGCACCCTTGCTTAGGTTTTAAATCGCTGAGCATTAATTAGACTGTTTCTATGTTGTGAATTATGTAAGTTAATTTGATTAGTCAAATTTGTATGTGCCTAAGTAGGATTGATATCGAGTTTCCTTTTACTCCCTTCCACCTTCTACTATTAAGAGAGAAAAAATCAAGAAGAACGTGGGTTGCATTAGTAAATCTTAGGTGGTACTTGAAAGTTGAAACCATTGAGACATTATTATGCTGCTTTATTGTCAACGTTTAAGACTGCTTTTTTTTAATGGCTTTTCAATGAGGGACTAAAGGTATGCATCACTGCTTTCACTTGTTTATCACTGGAATATATTTGGTAGTATTTGAACTAAGCTAAAAAATGCCAAAATATAATCCCTTCAACTGCAGCTGCAACAAATCTTCTTACAATCTCTTTCCCTTACAAGATGGACCATTCTTTGCTGTGACAGTTTCATCTTGTCACCTTGCAGTGGCCCTCCAGCCCCGTCTTATGATTTCCTGACTCAACAGCTAAACCTGAAAACAATCAAAGAAGAGTTCATATTTTGTATATTAATTCTGATGCATTATCTTTGAAGGTCCGTCTCATGATATTTTGTATCACTCTTCTGCAGGGTTGTTATATTATAATAGATAAATATTACAAGAGACAACATATGTGTATAAGGACACACATTAAAAGAAATAATTATCTATTTATTTTAAAAATCAAATAATTTTAAAAATAATCTTTAGAAATACATATCGTGGGTTAAATCGATTCAATATAGAATTCGAGCATTTTAGAGATTTGTGTGAAGATTTTAAATTTAAAAAACTAATAATACTATTTACGAACTAAAATAATAATTTATTAGATATTAAAGGTTAGAGTTGAAATATATTTTTATTTTTACGGTAAATCAGTTTAATAATAAATCAAATGAATAAAATAATTATTCAGAGAAGTAATACTTTAAACATAATATATTCTTTAATAATTTATTAAATGACCAACTAATTATAAATTCTAAAATTATAAATTTAATATAATAATAAAACAAAAAAAAAAGTATTACTTCTCTAAATATAGGGAGCCCATTAACTATAATACAGTATCATTCGCAAGAAATTTTTTTTCTTCTAGTCTCTAAAATACGCCATTTCAAAGTATAGTTTATTGTTAACTCTACTTGGTTACATAGTGAACTAATTTTCAAGTCTTTTATTAATGGTGGTAAATTCAAAACCCCATTACCATTATGAAAAAGCAGATAAGTTCTTGCATGTGATTGTTAGGTGTAATAAAGTAGTTTCGAACCTTAGTGTAGTCAAAGTTCTCTCTAATAACAACCGTCCCACCTTAAAAAAACACTTACGGGAATCATAAAAGCTGGTCCAGTATTTTGAATTTGAGTCAAAATAACTGGTTCTAGAAGTGTCAAGTTTGGTACATAATGGTTTGTTTTCTAAAAGATGGTGGTAGTGACATAAATCAGCGGTGGAACCGGGAAGAGTAAATGGTATAAGAAAGAAGAAATCTTTGGCGTGAGTTGAAAATTAGAACTTTGTTTCTTTCGAGCTGCATGACTTGGACTCGCTTTCCCCCCCTCTCTTTCTGTCTTTTGTGAAAGAACATGACAACGTTAAACTATCTATTAACTGAGATAAATGTGGAAGCAATACTCAACCAGCAACGTTAGATTGAGATAAATTTAACTACGGTTGATACACTACACCATGAACATGCAAAAATAAAATTCCAGAAACATATTCGTTTTAATGTTTGGTATGGTAGGAGCCACTTACATTCTGGCTCTCTGATCGTAATTTAAAATTCAACAAGTGCGATGAGTTGTTTAATTTCCACATAAAGACACACGAATAATAATTACCCATAACCACATAAGCATCTTATATATATGGGAATGACGTGATTCTTGCAAGCTGCAACTGAAACTTTTGTTTATTTCGCCAATTCTGAAGAAGGGTCCTCTTGGAATCTGATACCATCTAGCTGCTCCATGGAAAACTCTCATGTTTGTGAGGGTGGGAGAGGAAGATACTGATTTTTGATGAAAGAGATAAATGTTTATGTTTATTTTTTTTGCTTTTTATTATGATAATAACAGATAATTAAAACAGCAGTATACAATACTAACCATAGAATTATCAAGTACTTAAAGAAAATCTCTTCCTTTTATTTTATTTCCTTGAAAAGATTAGGACTAAGCCGTCAACTTTGGCCATGGTTCAATGTTACTGTATATACATCAGTACTTGGTTGTTTTGGAGTTTGACACCATTATATTCCGTGGAAAATTAGAAAAAGCTCTTCTTAATCGCTGTTCAGAATCTTAACTGGATAGCTCCTACGAAAAACAATTAGTCCTCATACACATACCTATTCAAAACATGTCACTATTTCTTTCTTATTTTAGTTCATAATCTTCCATTTACACCCTCATAACACACTATAAAACAAGTTACACCAACTCAACTTATAATCATTTGAGCTTAACCAAGTTTGTCGAGAAACCATATACCTTGCATCGAACACTTTTCAAACCAACCTGCATCATGGAACAGGAACTCATCCAGTTCAAAGGTTCATGGAAAGGCAACAAGAGTTGCTTCAAGTGAAGCTGGATATGATCCAAGGATGAGGTGGCGTGCTGCTAATCCAGCAGTAGAGACCACTCGCGCTTGGAAGGGACAACATGGTCGTGCGGCGAACTCAGATAACACCTCACTTGATAACGATGAAACTTTCAACAGTTTCATTCGACGTGCCAAGGGTAAACTTAGAACCGTGTCCCACATCGGTCGGGAGCAGAGCAACGTTACACCTGTACCACTACGAGATGATGACGAGGCTAATGCTAGGGATAACCTAAACGACCAGTTTTCGAATTTTATCAAGAGTTCGAAGAAGAAGTTGAGAAATACATCAAGCATGAGGAAGCATGGTTCCTTCAACAGACGGTGACCATTGATAAACCAGGGAACCTCAAAAGAGAGTGATTTGACATGTGGGTCCATCCAATATTCTGTTATATACTGCATGAAAATAAGATCCTAAGCCATGCAAGCATTATTATACTTTACATTTTTTTCTATTTCAAGCACAGTAAATGTGAAATGTTTATTTGGGGGGAATAATTTCGACTGGTTTATTGTTTGTTTGTAAGAAATTAATATACATTGATGTTTTGTCTTTAATGAAAGGTTTCTGATTAATCTGTAGTATTTTTATTGAAAGAATAATTAATATCAGTTTAATTTAGAACATCACAACAAAACAAGGTTGTCCTAAACTAATTCGGTATACATCTCTGAGGCCAAGTGTCACAAAAATCTCATTATTACAATCGAAAAATTAAACCCTCGTACGTTGTGTCCTCTTTGTGGGCGACATATAGAGCAGGTAGAACATTCCATCATTAAGCATTAAGCAGGCATGGAATCTTGAATCTTACCTTAACCCAACTCTTTCAATGATGATATATATGATTTGAATGTTATACCGAACTCGCTCGTTTCTTGTTTTCATTGGCTTGTCTTTACGAGCATTTCTTTAAAAGAAACATGATTCATGTGCGTGTTACTATACCTATTGATGCGTTTGGCATCTCAAGTAGTAATTATTTAATATTACAAAGTTTTCATTTTCCTAAAGCATGTTGTTTTAAATCTGTACATTGATAACTGTCGCTGTCCAGATTATAATATTGAATCCATGCAGTTTTTTCTGTGAAACTACAGTAAAAGCACTCAATTGTCATGTGCATGCTGTTCTTAGCATACAATGGGTTTAATTGAAATCACTACGTAGGGTACATATCTTTCTCAGGAAAAAAAAATATAGTTTTAAGGGAGGGTTCATTCTCCTTGAATTGTCTTCATTTAATTGACTTTGGGAGGTTGTGTTTTGCACTAAAATCTTCTATAATTAAATTTGTGCTAAATTTCCTTGGTTGACAGACACAAACCATGATATGTGAGTTCTGGTGCGTGATTATTAATGTTGTCTGTAACTCCAAATTTGTCCAATCTTACGACGATGTTTGGATGTTCAGACTAAGAAGTTGTCTTATGCTTAGTCTGATGCAACAATTTGTTTCATTAGTCTGATTCATATAGTTTACAATCAGGAATTCCGATGATTTAAGGTAGTTAATTAAGCCAGTAGTTTACAAAAGTTCATCTGAAAAATGTATTATTATGCAAGTAAAACTCAACCACTAGCATTACATTGAAACAATTAACAAGATTTAAGATTAAACTTATTTGCATTATTAGATTAAGGATGGTTGGTATGAGAAATCATCGACAATCACTAGAGACAAATAAGTACTGAATTTTTGGGGACTCCACGTCCTTTTTAACACACAGATTAATTAAGAATCAGGATTCGGCTTGAGATTTTTGCACTGCAATATTCTGCGGTCAAAAATGAAACTCTAGAAATATTACAAAGCAGATTCTTTTTGTTTTCTGGTATTGTAGTTCAATAAGTGCGATGAGTTGTTTAATTTGCACTAGAAAGACACGAATATTAACTCCATTAGGGTAATGGAACCACATACGCATCCTACGTGGAACACTCGCATGATGTGATTCTTGCAAGCTGCAACCGCACTTTGTTTATTTCGCCAATTCTGAACTATTGCTGTAGGAATCTGATACCATCTACCAGTTCCTTCGGAAACTTCCATGTCACTCACGCCTAACATAACTATACCGAGGGAGTTTTTTTATGGTCATTTCATTAAGTAAACAAGCCATTCACATCCAATGTATGAATGTTAAGGGTAACTACACGACATACAATGTTACAAGCTATGATGCTATAGCATTAGTACTTTGTTTACTTTTGAGTTTAGCACCATTATATTCCGTGGAAAATTAGAAAATGCTGTTCCTAATTGCTGTTGGGAATCTTAACTAGGCAACAATTGGTTCCCACAAAAGGTTACAGTTAAAAACGTGTTTCTTCTATGTTTCTTTCCTTCTTTCTAGATTCCTAATTTACACAGTAAAACAATTTTATACATATATATATATATATGGCCATGCCCTTCTTTCAAGTTACACTCAACTAAAATCTTCTGAGCTTAACCAGGAGTTTGAGAACCATATACAGCATCAAACACTTCCCAAAACTAAACCTGCACCATATCCATGGGGAATAAGACCTCATCAAATTCAAAGGTTCATGACCAGGTAATAACAAGGGTTGTTTCTACCGAACCTGGCTATGGAATGGGGAGGTCTTCTGCTAAACCCAAGGCAGACACCCTAGGCACTTGGAAGGGACAACATGGTAGTAGGGTTTACTCAGATGACACCCCACTCGATAACGATGAAGCTTTCAACACTTTCATTCGACATGCCAAGTATAAAATCAGGACCTTGTCCCACATCGGTCGGGAGCAGAGCAACGTTGCACCTGCACCATCGTCTGATGATGACGAAGCCAATGGTAGGGATAACCAAAACAACGAGTTTTCAGATTTCATTCAGAGTGCAAAGAAGAAGTTGAGAAGCACATCAAGCAAGAGAAGGAATGGTTCCTTCAAGAGAGGCTAATTAATGTGTTCATGCTGCTAACTTAACGTGGTGATTCCAATATTTGTTATTGAGTATTAAGTGCTATATGCATTCAAAACAGTTACATGGTCTTTTTTTGTTATTCGATATGTTTTGTTGAAAGTGTGAGGGAATAATTTTATTGGATGATTATTGCAGATTTGTGTTACAAAGATTGAAGTTTTAACATTGATTTATATTTACCATGTGTAAGTTAATCAGCAGCACAGTGTACTCCCTTACATGGAATCTTGAATCTGACCTTGTGATGATTTGTGTTCTACCTCGTCATTCGATTTCACTTGCTTTGTCTACCGTTCTTAAGGAAGGTTTTAAAACATGCTTTAGAAAGGACACAGTAAGAATTACCTTTTTTTTTCTTCAATTTATCGACAAAACATTTTTTTAAAAAGGAAAAGATCCTTCTCATGATGAATGGAAAAGGATATACCAGATTCTTTTTCCCTTGGATCTCTTTCTAATTGACATTTTCAAAATTGTTGGCGTTTTTGCTATTTTGACTATTAAGAAAGGTAAAAGATAAAGAGAGCAGTACTAGCTTCAACTGAAAAGCGAATTCACCTTAATGAAGGAAACAATCAACAACATAAAGATCACGACTGATTTTTTAATACTTCGTTTCTCAATATTTTGTTCTATGCATATGTCATTAATGAATATGATTGCGAGGATGTTTGATGGTCTAGGAATTCTGATATTAAATGAAATCTGAATTAATAATTATTAATATTATTTTATTTTATTTAAAAGATAAAAATATTCATAAATATTATACAATATATTTTATTTAATATTCATCAATAAAAATTAAAAATAATTAAATAATTATACTTTATATTGTTATAAATTAAAATATAATCAGACATAAAAAATTATTAACAGAAAAATCAACAAAAAGTTAATATTAAACGTAAGAAAATAATTAAGATATTAATTTAAGATTTAATTAAATTTTTAAAATGTTTATTTTTATTATTTAGATATTTCAAAAGATACTTTTATTTTTATAAAATATATTATATATATTTATATTATTTTAATTAATAAAATTAATTATTTCAGTTTTCAATTTAAAAATAATAGAATCAATAATAATTATTTTTTAACTAATATCCTTATAGTACGTGTTATTATTCTCCGTAATTTTTTATTCGAAAACTTTCCTTTTCCGTTGGTGTATTACTATTTTCTTCGAGAATCAAGCCTAAAATCTCAAAGTTAGAGTACCTTCGTGACTAGTGGTGAGAAAGGACAATCACCTGCATAAATTTTTTATTTAGAAATCTACAATTCCAATTTTATTTTTTTTTTATTGTGGATACATTTTAGAATATACAAAATAAAAAATACATTTTAATCTGCATAATCGAAAATATAGATGTATTTCAGGTGACATAATTAATAAAAGATACAAATATATTATACATTGTCCAATCACAATATAAAGATTTGTGTTTCTGCAGAAAACAAACAAGATAAGTTAGGCACGAGAGTCACCTTACCCATGTAGTCCGCTATCTCCTCAGTTGGCCTCTTCCCGGTCGATACATGTCGGATTGGATTCAGAAAGGGTTACCTGCAGAAGGGACTCCGAAGCTTAAGTGAGTCAAAACTCTCAAAAATGTCAAATATGTGATTAATGAATACGTACCCTTAATTCGTGGGGTCCATGCGTATTTATAGAGCATTAATGATGTCTGGTTATCCCGTGGGCCAGACCTTGACTTTGGGCTCTAGCTTGGGCAGTGAGTGGGCCTGGGCCTTAATCCAGGCCCTTAAGGCCTATTGAACGCGAGGGCTTCCATTTTACTAAGTTTTCAATGGCGGTATGATCCGTTTACTTCCAGACTTGTCGGATGTCGTCCTTGGCCGCACACTGTCCTGGATTGGCCATTTTGTTGTTACTTTAGCTTTTATTCAGTTATGAGTCTGAGTCCATGCCAACCCGAGTCGTGTACTTAGGTTGTTTCTGGCATGTATATGAGGGTTGTCATGTATATGGTTAAGTTGACCGGGTCCGGTACAATCTGTATTCTAAATTCTATATTTTAGAATATAAAATATAATTCCCAATACAAAATTTATGAGGTGTAGAAAGAAATGTATGGTGATGCATGAACCATATAAAAAAAACAATATGTTTTATGGATGCACGGTTGATAAAGAATTTGCACTACAATAAATTTTTTATTAATAATTAATTTTAGTGGCAAAAATAATTAGTCATTTAGATATTAATTTATAAATTAAAAATTATTGGTAACTAAAATAATTTCAAATAAATTATAATTAGTTTCTAAATTGATAACTAAAATAGTTTTTATTATGAATTGATGTCTAAATTGGTCACTAACATTAACTATCAAGATTTTAACTACCAAAAAAATTGATTTTTAAATTGCTCACTAATATTAGCTAACAATTTTGGCTACCAAAAAAATCGATCTCTAAACATATTTTTTGTCACTAAAATTAATCATTATTTGAGAGTTTTCTTATACGGTTGAATCTTGAATTTTTGTTTTATTAATAAACCATAAAAAATTATATAAAACTTAAAACATCATATTTTCGATCCAAGCTCCAAGAAAAAAATGTTTATATATTATCTTTCTTATTTATTTCTAATTAATGAGATTCTAACTCGCATTTCGGCCCTTAACAATATGATCCTTACTTTAACATTTCACTCCAATGTATTATTTGACATTTTTAGGGGGGTGTTTGTTCTCTGGGATGAAAGAAACATTACTGGATGTAGAATAATATGATCCAGCTCTCGTATAAGAAAGAAGGTTAACTTTTAAAAAAAAAAAAGCACAATTGAAAAACAAAAGATCACGTTAAGTTTATGTCAATAATTTTATTTTAAAATCTCATTAAGTTAACAAAGAATATATAGTAAAAGGGTAATAAATTTAAATCATATTGATTAATGATGGTGCATTTCTTTTTTAGGGTCATAGACAAATGATTTTTAAATACGACGAATTGATATTCGTTTTCTTTAAGCAATTCCCTGATGACCCACCCCAATGGTATATGATCATATTAGAGCTACAGCATATTCCATTTGCTGGCACAAATCTTTTTTTTTTTTTCTCCAATACCTATCCATAAAAGAACTTAAATATCTCTTAATTTAAAACTTCGAACACTTTTATTGATATGCATTTATACAGAACTGCATATGAAATTTGAAAATGTACCCGTACTGTGTAGTTAGGAATTTATACAAAAGCTTATTTCGTGTTGTATAATGCATGCATGCATAACCGCAGAACTTATATGTTGTCGTATCAATAAAAGATGCTCACTTCATAAAGTTGTTACTCTTGTCACCATTTCTTTTAGTAATGTCCCACCAAACCATTGAAGGATACATAGCTTAAATAAGTTACACGTTTCATGAAGTTGATGTAAAGTAAATTATATGCATACAAACATAGGACTTGCGTTGGCTTTTATGCACAACAATTGTTCAAGAGCAAAAGAAAAATGAAGCAATATATATAATATTAAAGATTCCTTGTCTCGATATTTTGTTGTGCGGGACAGTATCATTCTCTGGTACTAATTTCAACAATTGTGAGTTGTTTTCCACGACAAAACCAATATTATTTTTCCTCTCAAAAACAGTGCATAAATGTGATTCTTGCATTGCTATTGCAATTGCTACTGCGCTTTTGTTTATTTATATCCAATTCTACAAGTCTCTCTTGAATCTGATACCAAGTGCCACTTTCTGAACCCTCCTGCTTCTTTTTCTCTTTTCTTCCTGTTCCTGCAGAGGGACAAATAAGATAAGTTAGGCACGAGCGTCACCTTACCATGTAGTCCGTTATCTCCTTAGTTGGCCTCTTCCCATTCGATACATGCCGGCTTGAACCCGGGAGGGGTTACCTGCAGAAGAATCTCCGAAGCTTAAGTAAGTCAAAGCTCTCAAGAGTCAAATCAGCAATTAATGATTGCGTACCTTTAAATGATGGGGTCCACGTGTATTTATAGACATTAATGACGTTTGACCATTTCATGGGCTGGGCCTTGACCTGGGCTCTAGCTTGGGCCTCAGCTTGGGCCATGAGTGGACCTGGTCCTAAAACAGGTTCCAGAGGTGTATTGAAGTGGGTTAACCTTCTAGGCAAGTAGTCGGTTTTGGCCGGCTACCTGCCTGGATGACTAGTGCTGGTTGTGT
This sequence comes from Vigna unguiculata, assembly GCF_037176805.1. NCBI lineage: Eukaryota > Viridiplantae > Streptophyta > Magnoliopsida > Fabales > Fabaceae > Vigna > Vigna unguiculata. Next base: position 35,299,959 of record NC_140792.1, on the reverse strand, counting down.
CCGGGTACTAGATGGTATGTGGTTTTAACGTGTGTACTGTTTACTTAATTGGGTTTGGCTAGGTACAGTACACTTCCTAATCAGTAAAATGTAGCAGCAATTCCATAACGTGACTCTCTAGTTTTGAGTGTAGTAAGGAACTACACAAGGAATTGGTCCCTGCCATCACATCTCGTTGAAAACTCTATCGATCATAGCTGTTACGAATCTACCCAGGTGGCTTCTTCAAAGGATCTTTTTATCTCTTTTTTGGTTATCCAAATCATGTTCACACCACTGTCATACACACACATCTCTAAGCAGTATTATATAACAAGCCTTCAGAAGGTATTGCATGATGCACTATAACCTTCTTAGTTTAGATTTGAAGCTATTTTGAACTTGGCACTTTCCATGGAAAACAACACCAACTCACGCTCCTCTATATGCTGGAAAATCCGTCGAGCACTTGCAACCAATCCTGCTTTCAAAGCCATTCATCGCATCAAACACTTTTACCCCACTCATGCAAATTCTCCATCTTTACCACTCTCTACTCATTTCCCTCAGAATAGAAAGGCCAAGAATACGCAAGGAGAAGGAACAATCCCCATAACGTTTGATAACTCAACCCCCACATTACAAGTTTCTGCCAAGGTTGAACCTGTTCGAGGATCAAAAGTTGGCCATTTGAAGGAACAGCAACAAGGTAAGAAAACCCTAGATATCAATGACACTTTCTCTGAGTACATTGAACGTGCTAAGTACAGAATCAGAAGCGTCTCAAACGTGGGTAGGGGGCAGAGTAAATCTTCAGCGGTTGAGGATAATAACAGGTTAGAAAACCATAAAGACCATCTTTCAGATTTTATTCAGCATGCTAAGAAGATGAGAACTACGTCAAGCGTTGGAAACACTGGTTCATTGAAAAGAGGGTATCTAAGAGTTAAGATGGTGAACATATATATATATATAGGGATATCCATCATTAAGAAATAATGTTTTTGTTACTTTATGTTGTTCAATGTGTTCGTTGGGTGGAGTGGATTAGGGTTTGCAAAAACATATTTAATTTCTTTATACCGTATATCTTATTGAAATTGGAGAGTGTGTAGTACCTATCTTAAGGAGAATCATTTTTTATTTAATCATTTCTACCATGATTACTTATGTTAAGTTCCTGACATTTAGCTTGATCCTCCATAATATATATGGAAAATATATTTAATTATGTAAATACTTTTTATGTTTTAAATTAATTAGTATCTTTAATTAATTAAATAAATATTAAATTAATTAAAGATACTCCCAATTTAATAAATATCACTCGATTAAGAAAGTCATAGTAAAAGATTTTCTCAAAAACATTCTAAAACTTTTTGCGAGAGAGGCTTGTCGGTTTCTTTTCCTTTTTGGGCCTTTGGCCCTTTTGACACTACAACAACCAAAAAAAATAGCAAACTCTCATAGAGAACAAAATTGCTTAAGCAATTTATAGACACTATTCAAATTTTAAAATAATGAGTTTGTGAAATTATATATATATATATATATATATATATATATATATTATATTACTCAAATTTTGTATTCCTATTTTAATATGAAACTTAGATTTGTACATAGATTCCCAGTATTATTCCAATAAAATATAAGAGGAAAAATATCATCTAAAAAAATATCAATTGCACTTCTTCGAATAAAAAGGGTCATCTTATAACCCATGTCTCCATATCTTGGTTTGAAGGAAAAACGTACATAATTTAAATAAGAGAAATGATAGGTTGAGACCCACATTTGACCACTTTTTTTACCACCTTAAAATTAACTTGTAACTCAAGATAAATTAACTTGTAACCTATGAAGGTGGTAAAAAAAGTGGTCAAATGTGGGTGTCAACCTATCATTTCTCTTTAAATAAATCACAATTGACGAGACTTATTTAAAAGTAAACTTGTCTTTAAATTAAACAGGCAAGATGCATTTATTTCTAAATTTATAATTTTTTTATAGATATATTATATCTTCGGTGTATGAATGTTTCAAAACTACTTTACTAAGTTCAATTTTATTTTTCTATGAAGTGGTTATTGTTTTTATCAAAACTATAATTTTTCTACTTTTATTGTGGACATTGTTTTGAGTTCACATCATTTTGGTCCTAATTCAATAGAAAATAGGCAAGAACAAACTCTCATACTTATATAGGGTGAAGAAGACGACTTCAGATTCTCTGTTAGGTTATTTTTGGAGTTTTTCTCTGCTGAATATTAAAAATATAAGATTTTATAATTTTTTTTAATATTTTTGAAATATTAAAATAAGTATTGTCTTAAAGGCACGATATAAAAAAAATAAGAGAAAAATTCAATAAAAAATTCAAATTTGATTTTTTTAAAAGCTAAATTATTTGGTTTACATTCACTTTTGTTTCTCATCAAAAGATTTTATTTATTTAATTTGTTTCATGCATATAAAAGCCTACAGTGGAGAGAAAAGACTGAAATTTCAAACAATATAAAAAGGTATCACTATACTTTTTAGATCAATTATGAGTTATAAGTAGTCAAAAAAACCTAAGATTTGAAAGCTATATATCATTTTACACTGTCCTCCTTTTTGTGTGGATGCAGATATGCTTCAATGTCATGTTTGAAGTTCTGACATATAGGGCTTTGACATATGTAATATACCTTATGTAGTAGTTAGCATTAATAAGTTAGGTACTCCAAATAATACTTTTTCAAAAAAATAAAAATACAACTATATATCTCTACAATAAAAACTATAAAAGAAGGAATAACATGTTTATCTAAAAAATAACAAGTCGCTATCTTACTTTATTTTACACCTTTTCATTATTTTTACTTAAAAAGGAAATATAATATTTATTTAAAAATTATTAAGATAAATATATTTTTCCCTTTTTCTTTTATCTAACTATTAAACCATTTTATCACTCTTTTTTGTATGTGTGTATCCACATTACAAAATTAAAATTAAAATCTTGCTTAGAGGCTATTAAGTTATTTATTTTATTCTATAGTTTGAAATGTCAATATCAAAATATAAGAAATTCATCTGAATTCAATTAAACTTTGTCTAGATATTTCTTTCACAATAAATGTGAAGGGTTACTGGATGACCCCGTGAAGGATTTGGAAAAGGAGTTCTTACATCAAAATGTAGAAAATTTCTAGAAAGGAGACTCAACTATACTTTACTGTTTATTGAATAATTTATATATTTTAAGAACTATAATTATAAAGTAAGTAATTAAAGAGGTATATATTAGTATAAAAGATAATTATTGGTAACAATTAGTATCTTGACTAGCTAGAAAAAGGGAAAGTAAAAGAAATGGTGAAATATTATTAGAAAGAGATAAACAATGATTGGGTTATGAAATTAGTTGTTACCTTTTGGTGCGTGTAAAGCTTTTATGATTTCTTTTTCTCATGAGAAGCATGTTGTTAGGAGTGAAAGTATGGTTGAAAGTATAGATAGGACTTTATGCATGAATGGTTGTGACTAACTCAGAAGGCATCTTTTGTGGCACTTGCAATGCTCATCCCATAAAGGCTTAATGGTGCCTTTCTTTACACCTAACTTGGATGGTCCATATGGGATTTTTATCAAACATCTTCTATTCATTTCTCCACTTTATTCTCTCTGTCTGTAATGGCAACTTCCCAAATTAGTTACCACAAAACACATGCATATTCAAGTCAATGCCTCTATGATTACTAGATCACTTTCTTCATAAACATAGGAAATTTAAAATAAAATTTTAAATTAAATATGTTCCGACCCGACCCGACCCAAGTCGTCCGACAATATCATTAGGAAACACCACCGCGTTTCCAGGGTATTGTCCGCGTTGGAGTGTGAAACTCTGTCACGATTTGGTATTAAAAAGCGTTTCGGAGAATAAAGGAGTATTTAAATTGCACTTAACCTTGACTCCTAAACAACATGAAACTTATTGGGTGCACCGGAACAAAATATATTTTTCATCTACAAATTATATTAAAAAAAATATCTTTTATTCTTAAATTAAACATGTATTCTATTTCGTTCTTACGTTTTATGAAAATTATTTAAAATATCTTTTTTAATAAACGATAGTGTGAAATGGTAGATTTTATCATTTGTTAAAAAAAATGTTTTACATGAATTTTGTAAAATATATACATATTTAATTTGAGAACATGATATAATTCTTAAAAGGAATTTTGGGACGAAAAATATATTTGATCTAAAAATGTTTGTCCGAATCTATCTATGAGAGAATGTTGAAAACTAAAGGTTATAAAATTAGAAAAGGTTTTCTAGATTCCTTCTCTGGTTTGATTTCAAAACAGAATAGAGGTTCTTTTTACAATATTATCATTGGGAAATGGAACTCATGTTCGTTTGGTATATGTATAAGGAAAAGTTCAAGTATACTTTTTTGTTTTGGTAAAGTTGTCATTGAAAAAAATGGCAACTCATTATTTGGGCGTTTCAAAGTATAATATCGTTTTCTCGGGGAGTTACATTTCTGTGAAAGTTATGTTCAGAAATATTATTTTTCGTCCACATATTCGTTAGGTTGTAGTAATTTTAGAAAAAAAAAATGAAGCTGAGATAATAAAATTTAAAAAAATGGGAAACAATAAAGTGATAGTTAATCTAAACTCTCATTCGTATTGGAATATAAGATACCACTATTTCAAAGTTTTATGCAAAATAAAGGTTTTGCATTACTAGTTATGTTTATTATAAATATGTACTCATCATGAAAATATGATATATCCAAATTAAATTTTCTAGATATATTTTTGCGATCAAGTTAAATCAAGGTTTAACTATATTTTAATTGTTATACTTTAATGCAAAATTAAAATTGGTATATGTTTTAAACTATGATACAATTTGATTTCTAAAATTTAAAAATAATTAATAGTGTGTTTGGTTTGGTGTTGATCTGATTTATAAATTGTTTTAAATAAAAAATTTACCTTAGTTATACAATGAAGGTGTTTAAAAAATTCTATATGAATAAGTTATATCATTTTTTCATTTCAATCATGAGATTGTTAGATGTTGATAAATGTCCTTTTAAACCTCATAATGATCAAAAACTTTTTGGTCAAGAAATATCATATTTCATATTTTAATGTTATAAGAGTATTAATATATTTTTCTTATTAACCATACACATTCTTTGATCAGTAGACACCAAGAGAAGTGTTATGAAATTTATGGTTATAAAATTTATGGATTGTCTATTGAGTTGGTGTTGATGATATTTATATTAAATTTGTAATTCTTGAGTTGTACTCTTTGGGATGTCTTCTGTACTTATAAATAGAGACTTTTCTCCCTTGATAATATACAGAAGAAAAATAATAATTGAAATTTCAATAATAAATGATTATTCCAATTTAGGAAAGATCACTCTAAAATTGCTTGGTGGTTGACATTTGAACCTTCGACATATATCTGCACTCTTCATTTTCCATTTTTGTTCTTTTTCATATTCTTTATATCTTAATTTTTCAAATTACCATTATTACCATGAGAAGCTAAACTACCTAATTTTATGATGTAATTATTTGGAATTATCTTCATTATCTAATTAATATCATTTTAGTGTTTTAGAATTTTAAAAACAATGACATACCAGAGACCAATTCAATAATTATTGAAAGAATTGAGGTTGTTACAAAATTTACATCAGATGAGATGATGAGATTAAATCAAATTATAATATACAAAAAGGTAAATTTTATCGTATAAGTCAGATTGTAGGGTTAAATTAAATTTAAATTCTTTTTAAGATAATAAAAAAATCATCCATAACTTATCCTAACAATTTATTCAAATTTGTATTACTTGTCAAGTTACCTCTTAATCTTATGCTCATCGCATTCTTAACACAAGGAATGTGTTGAAAAAATTTTATCAACTATCTATTCAGTCGATTTTATAAGATTATGCTAAATTTAAATTTTACGTTCTTAAAGAAAATAATAACTCATGAAACAAATAGTTTTAGTCATCCAAAATAAAAACTTGCTTTTGTCCATGTCATTTCTTCAATATATTTTCATATTTTGTTTACAATGTCAAAAGTTTTTCCATTTTTGTCCTGGAAAAATTATTTTTGTGTTGATTATTACTATTTATTATCATTTTTAAGTGATTATGTTAATAATTTAATAGGATTAACATACATATTTCCAATTTTTTACTTTTAAAAATAATTATCAATAAAATGGAAACAACGTTATCTATCTTTAAGTACACTTTGTATTTATTATTTCTTTAAATTTTTAATATGAGAAGGCGAAACTCAAATATAATGAATATTAATTAGCATAGAGTTTTTCCTTGTTAGAATTCTCATCCTCTTAATGGTTTATCATTAATTAGAGATGTAGACTCCAACTCAAGTGGAAAAGAAAGACTTTGCATCACATTAATTGCTTCCAATCTAAATAAAATAACTTTTAAGAATTTCATTTTTTTTTGTGAAAAAAAAAATTAAAGGAAATTAAATACAAAAGCAAAATCTACAATTTGATTGGATCAAAAAACTTATTTTAACAACGAAATATATACGTGTAATAAAGGGGTACTTAACTACATATTACTCAACCAATAATTCATCACTTAATGTTTAACCAATAATTCATCATTTAAAGAATGAGAGTAAACTACATGAATTAAAAATACAGACACAAACCATTATGAAGAAATAAAATAAAATATTAAAAATGATAAAGATTTGTAATCAAAATGTTATTTATGTCCAAATAATGTTACTGAATTTCAATACATACGTCAATAGCATCACGGATCCGTTAAAGTATATGCTTTACTTTGACGCAGACTTATGTCACGAATGTTTATTATGATGTGAACGTACAAAAAGAGAAATTGCCCTTCGGAACGTACAAATCTTTATTTTTTATGTTATTTTAATAATATCACATTTTTATTTATTATTTTTATGATGTTTTTCGTTGCGGTTATACGATGATACATATTTTAGCCGCAAAATATGTCTTAAATTTAGCTTCATTTTATATTTCCTTATATTTTTCCAAAATTGGAAATTATTACGTTCAATTTTCAGTATTATAAACTAATTACATTTGTATTAACGGAACAAAAGATTAAATAGTCGTTTAAGATATATCATCTCTTAATATCCTTAAAATAAATATTATTAATCTATTTTAAAATGGCTATTATAATTTAAAGTTAATTAACATTTTTTTTGAGAGAAAAAAAATAGAGATTAAAACAAAAATTCGCATGTTTTATAATATTTTAGGGATTAATCTTTTGTGTGGTTGGATGATAGATTATGTAAAGTTTAGCAACCATTACATATGCACACCTCTTGTGTATCTTTTATCAAAGACATGTATCTGGAATAATTGAGTTTATTGTCAACTACTTGTGTGATTATAGACATGGATATATTTTATACCATGTTTGTATGTTTTTGATATAATTTAAATATATGTATGAATAATCCTTTTGTAGACTAGTTTACCCTGTTTGTGTATTTTGTATCTTTTTATGTTGTTCGTCACTTATTTTGCAGTTATCACCTATTTGGTGGAAGCATATAAAATTGAAGATTTAAAGGCACATCTATAGGATGAAGAACTATTAGTTATAGTAGTAAATGTTTTGAAGAGCTCTTGCGGTGGTTGGTTTATGTCTAAAGCTTTTTTTGTTTAGTTGGTTTATGAAAATGATATATTTTTTATAGTTTTATCTTTTATAAAATTATATTATTATACTTTATACAGTGGACTAATTATTCTAAATATTATAATGAAACGTTTTATTTTATTAGTTCTAAAATATTAAAATGGAAGGTCACATATACAAAAGTAATTTTAAACTTTATTAAACCAAAACAAAAATTGTGGTCAAAACTAAAATAATTTTGTTTATGAAAGGATTAAAAATGTAATTAAATCTTAATTTTACTATCAGTTAAACAATATTTCTTTTGTACAACAAGTATTATATATATATATATATATATATATATATATATATATATATATATATATATATATATTAACTATTATTGAACTTGACATGAAATTATTCTGTTTTAATAATAAGAATAAATATGTTTTTTTTTTTAAATCACCTTTAACAGTATCTTTGTCTGTCCTCTTTAACTTTTGGACTAGTGGAAAATAGGATTGAAGCTCTGCACATCGGTTCCACTTCTTAATTTATGTCTTATTTGATCAGCTTAGCTTAGCTGCCATCTCAAAATCGCATTGTAGTGTTTTTTTTTTTTTTTTTAATTTTCTTTCGTTGCTACATGACTATTTTATTCCAAATATTGAATTATTTAATTATAAGAAATTCAGCGTATGGTTTCGTGATTTTATTTTTTTAATATTCATGTTCTTTCTAGTTGTTATCCAAGAATCTAATAATTTCTCAAAAAGGAAAGAATCTAATAAAGTTCTACTTCAAATTGCCGATAGAAAGCAATATATTTTGGGTAATTTTCCCTGCAAATATAGAAAACGTTTTCAAATATTTAAATTATAGTATAAATAATAGTTTTTTTTAATTCAATTAAATTTCTTTTGTTTTCTTTTATCTTTACAATTAGAATAGAATGTGCAATCAAATTTATAATTAAGGAGTGTAGATATTTTTAACCAAATTTATGCTTGACTCTCTACTTCTTTAAATTTTACTTTTTGTTCATATAAATTGTGTTTAAAGTTTAAAAATATAAATACTAATCAATAATGTTTTTAATTATAAAAGCGCCGACTTAAATATGAATTTATTTGCACAATTTGAGAGAACTTTATTTTTAATTCTTAAATATTTGACTTTAAATGTTATTAATATTGACATATATACTTTTATTACAAATGTAAATAGCATAAACTATGATGCTTCTAATCTAGTTACAGAGGACATGAAATCATTAGTGGGTGTAAACTTTAGACTAAGTATTTTTTTTAAAATAAACGTTAAATTTAGGAAACTAAAAAAAAAAGTTTGTTTAAATTTAATAAAAGTATAGTTAAATTATGTTATGACAGCGAAAAATTCGATAAGAAGATAAACTATGCAAACCACTTTCTGTCGTGATCGCATAACATCATAGCAATACGAAGAGAATAACCTTTTCCCACAAAACAATACCTCAGAATATGAGCCGGTTCGAGCCGAGCCGAGTAAAAAAGTATGGGTGATTCAGAGCGACGTCGTTTGTAGGAGGAGCATAACAGAATTCAACTACTAAATTGCAGGGTGGCAGAGAAACGTTAATAGTGGTTTGTTTGGGAGAGTCATTGGAACAATAATTGAAAGCGTTTCCTGGTGAGTGACGACCCGAAGGTTGTGGGGCCCAAGCGAGGGTCCGCGAAGTGCCAACCAACAATAGAGGCTCTGTGTCGACCCCACTAACAGTACCTACCAATGCTCCTTCCTTCTTCCCTGGTGGTGGAGTTCAATGGTCCTAATTCCTAAGGGAAGGGTCCCACAGCATTGCCTTTAAGCCCTTTTACTTATTCCATTTATTTATATAATTTTTTATAAATACATCAAAAACATTTATGCGACTATTCGAGCTATTAAATTATTCCAAATAAAATAATGAATAAAACATCTTAATCGAAATTAAAGCTCTATCTCTTTGCCTAAGTTTTGGGGACCAAAACTAGTAACAAACCATCGTGTTTGACGATGAAAAATCTAATTCAACGGTTCCAATTGCTTCTCACTCTCTCATCATTAACAAATGTTTGGACCCCAACGATGTTCTGTTGATCACGGAGAATAAAGTGATAGTAGAATCATCAACACTTTTATTCTAAAACAAAACACACTAAATAAGACATATATTATCACAATGTATTTCAATTTTATTAACTTTTATAATAGTTAGATTACAAATCATACAATTCTTTTATTAGCTATGCCTACTAAATTAATTATTTAATTCTTACTATATTTATGTTTTAAAATACAATTTAATGCATTTAATAATTGTAATTAACATACGAAACAAAAACTAGATATTTATAACTAAAACTTAACTAACTAATATTTACTATTCAACGAAAACAAAAAAATTGGGTCAATATCTTACTTATTGCTCTCTCTGGTGCCAAAAAAAGAGAAAGACGTCACAGAAATCGGAATTCAAGGATTGGAGCAAAAACGGTGACTCACATAATAATTTACACTGAAAATTATGATGAATGAGAAACATTATTACTACTACAGAAACTTTGATTAAATGTAAACTATTATAAAGGTGTATAATTTTAAATAAGATTTTATTAAGAATGTTAAAAAAATACTTCTATTAAATATTTAAAATATTTGTTATTTTCATCTAATTATCTTGTTTCCAGTTTTGGCTGTCAATTATTAGTCAGGTGAATTGTATGAAATTAAAGATAAAAAAGCGAGTTAACCCACCAAATTGAAAATGAAAAAAAAATGGAAATAACAACTATATTATCTATAAAATTAAATAATTAAATGCTTGCATAAGAATTAAAGATATTTTTTTAAAATATTAAGAGTTTTTTTAATAAATATTCAATAAAAATATTAATTTTATTACATAACTAAAACTTAATTAAGTTTCCTGGCATATAATTTCTAAAATATACATTTCAAAATTCTATCACGTCCAATACTCTCACATTGTTTAAAAGTCCAATACTCTCACATCTTTTAGAAGTTCAGACTAAAATAGTTTTAAATATTTATTTCTCCTCTCATCTTCGATGTGTCTTTTAAAAATAAAACCGTGACGGAACTTCAAATAAACAATATCTCCCATACATGGTGATCGATCCTAACGATGACACCTGACAGACGAATTTTTTACAATATCTCGGATATATGGTAATCGATCCTAACGATGATACTTGACAGATCAATCTCCCGTCTGGAAACTCATGTTCCTATTACACTCAATAATCCACATAGCTTAGGATCAAAGTGATCTTAATTACCTCAATTGTTTTTTATCATTATTCTCAATTCAAAGTGTTACCTCATCGAAAATTAATAACTTTTAAAATCTAATAAACAATTTTAAAAATAATCCTATTTTTTATTTACAAAATTAAGGTTCAAAATAATTCTGCCACATTACCAGTAGAAAGTCTATATAATTAATTGAAAACGTACTCAGGTCTTTCTAAACAATTAAATGAGAGCTGATTTTCAATAAGAAATTATTAAACTAATATATTTAATTAAATTATGTAATAAAATTCAATAAAAACAGTAAGGAACAATGAGTTGTCAATTTATTATAACTCCAATGTATTATATATTTATTAATTATGTTACGTTATTGTGGATTTTATGCTTTTTTTTTTTCAAGTTACGTTTAACAATTTTTCTGTTAGTTATGTTTAATATTAGTATTTTTTTTTTCCTCTAATAAGTTTTTTTAATAGGTTTACGTTTTCCTAATATGATCATTTTCAACTTATTAATAGTATTAGTTTTTTTTTTTAAATATGAACATGATTATCTAACAAGTTTTTTTCTCAATAAATAACAAATATAACTTCTTAGACTTTCTGTTTTTCTTGAGGGCAAGAAAGTTTGAGTTTTTAATTATAGTAAATATTGGATAAAAGCAAGTACTTAACACATCACCATTGTGCCCACCCTATCACAAAAATGACGACAAATATTGTACCTCGTCAACTATTTTCCAGTCACCATAATCTTTTATAATCTCTTCTAGTGTTTGTTTTTTAATAATTAAATTAAAAGGGAGTGAAAGTTATGTATTGAAATCACATTCTCTTTATTTAAAACTAACACATGCATAACACTAGGCTGATTATTTTAACATTTTTTTCACAGATAAAATTTTAATCCAATATTTTCCTGTAAGAGAACCTAGTCAGTTTAGTATTATTCAAAGCAATAATGCATGTTAATCTATTTATATATTATTTTTCAATACATGTAATTAAATAAAAATATATTAAGAACAGTACCTATTAAATATTATTATATGTACTAATGATATATGTTGATAATTAATATTACATTAAGTAAAAACAGTTAATGACAATAATTTAACACGCTATGTATTTAATTTTCATTAAAAAATTCCTATTTTTATCCTACGTTGACCTATTTCCTCTCTCTTTATATATATATAATTAATATTTAATTAATTCATAATCGTGAAAATCAGTCTCAAAATACATTAAAAAGGTATAACATTGAAATAAAATGTAGGAAGTAGGAAAATAAGATTAAATAAAGTGAAAGTAAAGATAAGTAAATAATGAATTAATTTTGGAGGCATTAAAAATTGTATGGTATTTTAAGGAAGGAGAATGAGGGAAAATATAGAATTAAAAGTAAAGAGGGTTAAGTATAGGATAAAATGAATGTTGTGATAGATTTGAGGTTTACGTAAGATTTTTTTGGACATACATGAAGAGTGGTGATGGTGCCACGTTACATGGAAGGGGGGTGTAGATTGTACGGAGCAAGCACACTTAGAAAAAAAGAATGAGAGGGACAATAAATCAGACTCCTCTTTATAGCTAAACCCCTTCTCCTCCCCTACACTGCATCACATTTCATGTGACTCACTCCATTCGCTCTAACTAAAACCCTTTTCCATTATTCTCTCTTCTCTCTCTTTCTCTCTCTCTCTCTCCCTCTCTCTCTTTCTCTTATTTGTCTCTGGTTTGTTTCATTTCACATTGAACCATACCCCTCTGCCTATGGCGGCTGTCCCAGTATCGCGGACCGATCCACCGGCAATGGTGCCGCCGCCGCTCCTCGTTTCCGATGCCTTCGCCAAGGATGCCATTCTCGCCTGGTTTCGCGGCGAGTTTGCGGCAGCCAACGCGATCATCGACGCACTCTGCGGCCATCTTGCGAGCATCGCTGCTGCCTCCTCCGACTACGAAGCCACCTTCGCAGCCATCCACCACCGCCGAATCAACTGGATCCCTATCATCCAGATGCAGAAGTACCACTCCATCGCTGACGTCGCTCTCGAGCTGCGGAAAGTCGCGGACAGGAAAACGGAGGCGGAAGGCGCCAGGAAGAGCGAGAGTAACTCCGGTGGGGAACAGAAATTGGAGAAGGAAATCGTGGAGACGGGTGGAAATGAAGGTGACGAAGCAGCGCCAGAGTATGATTCGCCGGACAGTGAGATAACTGATTCAGGTAATAGTAATCAATTCCACAGTGTTCTTATAATTTCTTTTTTAACTTTTCTTTTGCAATATTTGAATGATTCACTATTCATTCACCTTCAATCTTGATAATCTTGATTTTTTACGACTCACCTTCCTCTTTCTGTCGGAGAATTGAATCGTCATTTTTTTCTGATTATTCAGTGATTACTTTAATTAATTTTATTTTTACCGGTGTTTTTATATATTAGAGATATTTTTTTGTGATTGACAAGGGTGAAAATTTGTAGTGTCTCTTCATGCCAGCAAACCTTTGTGTTTCTGCTTTAATATTTTTTTCCATTACTTTTATAAAACAATTAATTATATATATAGGAAAGAGTTATTTTCATTCCCTTCTGTGTGGCGAAGAAATAGAAGCACAGGAAAGTTAGTTTTCCACATCTTTAGTGCGTTGAAGTCAATTTTCGGTTGCGCAACGGTAGGGTAGACCGCAGACGTCGTTCAACATTTTGATCACTAATTTACAATTAAATTTTTTTTAGGGGAAGCATAATTGTGGCCAACAGGGTTGTTTTTTTTTTTTTTTTGATAAAAGTTGTTTTGTAAATTTTGATTTTGTATAAAAGCGTGCTATTAAACTAATGACATGCATGGAATATGTTTGATAATTTATTTTCATTAAATTGTATTTTTATTTGGAATTCTTATGATTTCATAAAGTCTTTATTAAGTTTTTTTATCATTTAATTAAAATAGCTTGAGAATATAATTTTTTTTTTGTCTTTTGAAACTGCTAGTCTTTATTAAGTTTTTTTCATTTAATTAAAATAGTTTGGCAATATAATTTTTTTTTCTTTTGAAACTGTTAGTCTTTATTAAGTTTTTTTTTTATTTAATTAAAATAGTTTGGCAATATAATTTTTTTTTTTCTTTTGAAACTGTAACTTATAGATAAATACGATACTCTTTAATATTAAAGAATTATAATACGTTTATATCTTAATTTACAATTAACATACAAAGCGCTTTTAAATACTTTTCATCAAATAATTTTCCAATAACTCCATCTATGAAAAGAGTGATATATATGATTTTCCAGCAAAAATAATGAATAGTTTTACGGGTGAACAAATATATTAAATGATCTTTATTTTATATTTTATGTCTCATCTCAAGTTTGAGTCTGCTACTTTATTTCTTTATCTTGGAAAAACTGAAATAAATTATTTAATACATTGTTGGAATATAAATCTTCATCCAATATAAAAATTAATAATTAAATTAACATTATTTTTTTATTGTTAGATTTTTGCTATTATCTTTCTCTTATTTTGTTTGACATGCTGACAAAAGAAATTCTCATTTTGATTGCTATTTAACAATATTAATAGTTAAATAATAAATATTTTTCTTATTATATTCTTCATCATTTATTTTAATTTTATTATAATGAGTGAAAATGAAAAAAATAAAAATAAATTTAAATCTCTATAATTTGTTTTATCCGATTTCAAAGCTTAATTACATTTTTTTCCTATATGAAAACCTTATAATCTTTTAATTTTCTTAAATAAAAACATTATCCTTATTTCTGAATCTTGAATAAGGTTTGTACGTAGCTTTGGTGTTACGGTACCTCGGGGGCAGTGGCGAACACCACAATGTTAGTTGGGGAGAATTCTAAAGATGTGTGCAATGATGCTAATTACAGTCGGCTGAAAAATCAGCCGGTTGCATTATGGTTATGCTTGTTGACGTCACGTGCGTGGTTCCATCTTGTGGTACCGTACCACGTGCAGGTTCGGGTTTGAATAGTTGGGTAGTTGAGCTTTGACATATGGGGCGTTATTTTCTATGAAACAACCTGCTCAGTGTTGAGTTTTCTTAATGGGTCCAAGTAGCGGGTCAACTCCATTCTTCGGAATGAAGGATCCCATAAATGAACTTTAATTACGGGTAGAAAAATACAGAGTATAGATAATTTATAAATGTTAGAACTAGAAAAAGGAAAAAGAAACACATTCTGTCTAGTACTACCTCTGTAATAGTTCCAAGTGCATCATTGTTTATGGACCTGGATCCCTGCAGTCAAAGTTTCCTTTTAATATTTAGCTCTAAGGTTAATCATAATACAATAATTTTTAATGGTCCTATTTTTGTTGTTCAGAAAGATTGATTGAAGAGACTAACGAGGGGGTCCATATAGTTTGGTAGCATGTGCACTAAAAACACATTTTCAGGTTCAAATATAAACAAATGCATTATACTATAAGTTTATTTTATTGCTTCTGCTGAAACCATACAAGTAAGAACGCACATTGGTGTGCAAATAGTTGGATGAAAAAAGAGGAAGAGAATTAAGAAAAAAATGTACTAATTATGTGTTTTAAGAAAAGAAAAGAAAAAGATGAAAAAACGTCTCAAGTACTGTGAAATGGGAGAGAATTGATTAACACCTTTTTTAATAAATAAATAAATAATTTAATAAGAAATAAATTCATGCGAAGAAATAAATAGTTCTTTTCAATGTTATTTCCATTTCTTGTATTTTGTTTTTTTTGTTCTTTTCACAGTCTCATTCTTCATTCAAAGAAAGTAGAGGAGTAAAAAAAAAGTGAAATCAAAAGAGTGAAGTGATAGATAGATAGATAGATGACAAAAAATATATATAAAAAAAGTGTAAGAATTTGTTTTTAATGTGTATTGTTATTAATTAATGTTTTGGTTCTAAAAAAACATGTCTGAGCAGCCGGTTGCGTTCCTACCGTTACCCGGACATGTGCTATCATGATACTTTTGTTTGTTTCAAAGGCCCGCCCATTTTGTCACCGTTAACTGTACTCTGTACTTGGAACACTGGCATTCATTGTGCCGGAGGAGGACTAACACAGAGCACTAACTTGCAAGGCGGCAATGTTTCTCAACAATTACTCAGCAAAAGCAATTGTTAAATGTCGAAATTTCAGTCTAACAATCTTAATCCTCTAATGGTTACTACTTAAAATATCTCGTATTCGATTTCCTTTATTGCTAATCATTCTTGGAATCTCTATGCTTATCTCCGTCAACTATCACTAAATGGGTTAAGATTGCAAATGCGTGTAATAAATCATGGGTATCAACTATACAAGTGAATGCAATGTTTTGGAAAAAAATTTGTTGCACGACGTTAATGCGATAAGTCAATCCGTTCCTCCTCTTTTGTTGTGTGCTAAATGTTGTTTGGGTTTTCTCTGGTCTGGTGTGCAGGATCTCAGGAAATGCAACCCAGTGCACTGAACAATAATATATGTTCCAATCATGAAGAATGTGAAGGACGTTCTTCAAAGATAAAGCTGACAAAAGGTTTCTCAGCAAAGGAGTCGGTGAAGGGGCATATGGCAAGTTCTTTTGTTTACAACCTCAATTGCCAATATATTCTTTTCAATAATGAAACACAGATTCATAGAACTGGTATAACTAGTTTTAGTATTAAGAAGCAACTTGATATTGCTGAATGACAAATAATGTTGCAATCTGCAGGTGAATGTTGTGAAAGGATTGAAGTTGTACGAGGACGTGTTTTCTGAATCAGAAATTTGCAAACTGACTGATTTTGTGAATGATATTCATGCTGCTGGTCAGAACGGGGAACTCTCAGGTAAATCACCATTAACCTGTTATTTCCTAATTTTGTAAAAGGATTATTAAAGATGTACTTCATATAGCCAATTTTTAAAGTTTTTAATCGTATTGGTCATCTTCAATCACCAATAGCATCTGTTCGTAGATTTAATTTTGGGACTAGGGACTTTTACAATGTACAACATTTTCTTCCTTCAAATCACTTAATAAATCAATATAGTACATGCAATATAATCAATATCAGGATCTATGTAATAATAGGCCAAGTGTTTTTGCACTTTCAGTCAGAGATTGTATGCCTTCATTGTATTTTTTTTTCAATTTTTTCACCAATCACGAGACAGGTTTAGGCACAGGTAAATGATTTAAGGCAAGTTGTCCTGTTGTCTATAGTATTGTACGTTCTAACCTAATATTCTTGAATAAATGTAGGCGAAACGTTTATACTATTCAACAAACAGATGAAGGGAAACAAGAGAGAGCTGATTTAGTTGGGTGTTCCGATATTTGGACAGATAAAGGATGATACCAAAAGTAAGAAGGAAATCATAAAAGGAAATCTGATGATTTGATCTTTGTCCACTTTAACAAAATTGTAATTTGGTTGTTCTAATCCGATTCCATATAAAATATCTATATTATAAGGATAGGATGAATTATGAAGTTCAACTTGTTTTTTCCTATTTTGTTTACAGGCAATATAGAGCCGATTCCAGCTCTTATCCATGATGTCATCGATCACCTTATTCAATGGAAATTAATTCCAGAGTACAAAAGGCCAAATGGCTGTACCACAGCTGCTCTTTGCAGAAAAGGTATCACCTACAAGGCTACCAAAAACAGTGAGTGCAAGCTATATGAACCAAGAACAAATGAGTAGTCAACCACGTTTGAGAGTAAAAGCAGAAAACAATAAAAGTTCAAATTTGAGATAAGGACAACATCAAGTGATGGATATAATAGACAAACTCAAGGATAGCCAATAAAGACAAGCAAGAAAACAAGCTAACCAATAAAAAAGGTACACAAAAGGAACCTAAAGAATGTATCTAGAACAAGATGAACAAAACGAAAATCAAACAAATACTCAAAACAAGTTGAATCAAGAACATATGCACTTGAAATTGAAGAGGAAAGTAGCAAATAGGTGATGGAATTGTACGCTGTTCACTCAAATCAGTGGATCAAAATTGCACATTGCAGATCAGAATTGCTTTGTATGTACTTTTTTTTTTTTTATATATATATCAGATTTCATTGTCATTGGACTGCTTTCTTCCTTTTAACTCTCAAAGATATTAACAACAGCTCACAACAGATTGAATATGCTACTTCCAATTCAGTGATCAAACGCATATAACAATTCAAAGTTGATTCAACTTTAAAAGACATACACGAAATGAATCAATCGGCCAATGAAAAATAGCCCAGCAGTATGGAGCAGTATTGACACAGATTGAATCAGACAAGATACATCACCACTAGACAACACACTAGACAGGAAGAAACTCTCGGACAATGCAGAATAATGATCAGTATGCAGCAGATGTAAAGCAAGGAACTAGAAATTGTCCAACAACTAGACTATGCAGCAGACTACAGCAGAAAAGTGAGTCAAACAAAAGCAATGAGCTGCACTAAAACTGGGTCATAGCAGCAATTTTCAAGCAAAACAGAATGCACAATTTTATCGCTGCATAAAAGTATATAACCACAAGAACAGGCAAGACAGAAGGCATCATCTGCAACAACTTTTAATGGCCATAATCTGTGGAAACACAAACTGCACATCTATGGAGCAAAACAACACAAGAAGAAACCCAGTTTATTGACTGTAATCTGATAAAACAGAGACTGCTATGCCAAGTCAGGCTAGACAAATGACTGCACTCAAGATACACAATGAATCTCAAAACACCAGACACTAGGCTAATCACAGATACAAAAATAGTGATAGAGCAAATACACAAGTAAAGCAATTGCAATTTCCATTCAGATTCCAACGACCAAGCAATATGTCCAAAATATGGATATGATTCAATCATATAAAAGCAATCAGATTAGGAACACAACCAGATTACTTTCAACCAGAGCATCAAACTCAAACAGATAGACTAGTCCAGCAGCAACAATTTAAGACAAAACCAAAATTGAATCATCTATGAAGGAGTACAGATGTAGCCAAAAGCAACTGCAGTGAACAATGGCTGGAAATGATACATTAAAACCAGAATGTGCTGGATTCATTGTTGCACAACATGATACAACCAAAGTAGTACACAACAGCAGTATACAACTCAATAAGCTCCAACAAGCACAAGAATTGGAACAAAGAAATGTAAGCGTTGGAAATCAGTTGTTGTATACTAGCTGAGAGAATGATACTACAAGAGTTCAAGACAATCAACACAGCACACATGAATCAATGCTGGAAAGGACGTGAAAACCAGTAATGATGCAATTACACAAGCTGAACCAGAACACAAATATGGACATAAACGTTTGAACAAAACAGGATACACCAAATCAACAAGCATACAGCCTATGCATGGACCAACACCAATTAGACTTCCACTTAAACAATCTGAACAGAGTTAGATGTATCAGCAAAGTAGTGGAAACATTATAGTGTGGTCAGCACAATCATTGGCGAGCACTTAGTTCAATATCAGACAAACATCAAATTGAATCAAGAGACAGCTTAGAAACAAATAAATTGGCAGCAGAAAACACATAGAAACAGGATTTGCAGATTGTTTGTTCATGATCTAAGAACAAATCAGAATTCAACAAAACATACACTAACAGAAACTAATGATTTAAACACAAAAAAGGAACTGAAAGAGATACGAATCAGTGAACAAAAACACATTGTAGGGACAACAACTATGGAATCAGTGACATAAAAGAACTAAACAATTCCTAAGACAAAACACAGATTCTAAAATTGTAAAGCTAGGTAATCAAAATTGAAATTAAAACCTAACAAACATGCATTAAACGACAGATTGAGAGAGCTAAGCATGAAATCATCACAGTATTGATTCAGAAAAATGAGAACAAATATTTTGAATCAATTTCAACGAGAAAAACACAACAGTAGCACGAAATCATCAAAGAGAAAAAAACGCAATCAATGAGAAACAGTACGGAAGCAAACATTGAAGAAGAAAATAGTAGAAATTAGGAGCGAATACTTATCTTGCAACACTCCGAGAACCGATTGGCTCTGATACCACTTGATGAAGCTCCTCCG
This sequence comes from Vigna unguiculata, assembly GCF_037176805.1. Classification (NCBI taxonomy): domain Eukaryota; kingdom Viridiplantae; phylum Streptophyta; class Magnoliopsida; order Fabales; family Fabaceae; genus Vigna; species Vigna unguiculata. Next base: position 35,279,901 of record NC_140792.1, on the reverse strand, counting down.
TCGCGGTAGTCGCCGGAAACCTCTCCCAATCGGTGTTCTACCGATTGAATCTCGCAGAAAGCGAGGGAAAACGCAGCGGAATGGTTCGTGTATGGAATTTAGGCTTGAATCTCACTGGTTTCGGAAACCCTAAGAGGTAAAAACCTAATCTAGGGTTTGGGTGAGCTGATGAACGGTGGGAGTGATCTCTACCGGAATTCTCATTCATCAAAGCTGGCTTTTACATCAGAGGGCTTGCCATTTTATAGAACGAATGGCAACCAAAAAGAAAACGGAAGAGAAGTAAAATAGATGCCGTCTAACACATATCCTAACGGCCATGGAAAGGGAAAACAAGAACCTACATGAAGCAAGTGAACCCTAGCCCTAACGCGTGAAGGGAAAGTTCGCGTGACCCTAACCCTAACAGCGGCGTGATCAAGGCTTCAAGAAAGATTGGGCTGCAGTTCTGAAAAGAGAGGCCGCGTGAAGAACGCTTGTAGATCAAGGATGGGTAACGCGTGATGAAACCCTAGCTGCACTGCCTCACACCATGGATTTCGTTTTGAACCGCAATGGCCTCACATACAAGCCCAAATGATGTTGTTACTGTTGGAGAAAGAAAAATTGTGGAAAACGCGTGTTGGCTGCAGCAAGACTTAGGGGGGGGGGTGCTGGAAGCATGGGTAGACAGCGTGATTCAGAGATAAATGGGCTGCACAAAGTGATGTTTCCCTTCTGTTTGGGCACGCGGAGGTCATGAAGAATTGGGCTCGGGCCCAATGAAGTCAAGATGTTTCCTGCGGCAGAAATGAGGTTACGCGTGAAGAATCCCATATTCAATTCACGTCTCCATGCCACATGGGCTCACGATGGGTTGGTTGGAAGGGAATTGGGCCGCAGGCCCAATATTAATTGGTAGCTTGAAAAGTGGGCTGCATTTAGTAAACAAACCTAATTAGAACACATTTATTTAATTAAAATAAAAGAAATTAAAAGAAATTAAAATGAATAGGCCTAGGCGTTGGCCCAATGCTATAAGCCTTATTGGGATCACATCATTGTGGAAGGGCTACCTTCTGTGCTTCTAACTTTTTCAACACTGGGTTTGGATTGGGGTTGGTTTGTCTTTCTGGGGCAGTAAATAAGCTCAGGGTCACAATTTTGAGCATCAGCAAGAACACTGGAAAGTTGGGTTTGAAAGAAGAGAAAATGATGCAGAAGCTGGATGAGAGCATTAGAGATATTTACTATACTGCTGCAGCATTGCTAGCAGTGGTGATGCTGAGATTTGCTTGAGTGGCATCTCCCAAGACTAGTTTGATGAAGTGAATAAATGGCTAATTGGATGTCTACAGTGATGGCATTGGTGAAGCAAACCAGACTGTTAAAGAACAAATGTTGCAGTTACTTTTACAATGAGATCTTCAAGGTACAATGCTGATCAACAATCTGTTGTTATTTTCCTACTTGCAATTAACCCAAGAAGTATTCCTTAGTATTTTGCAGCTTGTAATATAGAATTTTGCAATGGAATTAAATAAAATGACTGCTCTATTTTCACCGTTAAAATTAGCATGATGTTGAACTGAATACTTTGGTTAAAAATAAAATTTAATAATTGTTCTTATTTTATTTATCATGTGAATAGAAAAGGAGCAGATAAAAGTTAAAAAGAAAAATAGAACGGAAAGAATTTGTTCTCTGGGGGCATAATATTCAGTTTGTTGTCACCATCCAACACATTTTACAAGTTTTAGCATGCAAAGGATTAAGGGTGGCCATGCATCGGATTTTTAACGATCCAATCCACATCCATTTTAAATTCAAATAATTAGATTAGATTTTCAACTCAAATTCATTTTTTTAACAAAAACTAGTTTGGATTTTTTTTTAAATCCAGATCCAAATTTTTGGATCAAGATTTAAATCCATTCCAAATATTTGGATAAAATCTAGAATCTATTTTTCATAAATGAAATTTAAATTGAATTTTCTAAAACTTGTGTCCTTAAGACTAACACGACTCAGCCTATCCAGTTCGTCGAGCTCGCTCGGTACATCAGGGTCTTGGGCCTATTCAGTCCGTACAGTTCGTTGGGTAAGATTCGTCCGAATTGTCGGGCCGACCTGATCTAACCGGGTCTTTGAACCCTCTTGGCCTATTTGGACATCGGACATGCTCGGTTCGTACAGATTGTGTGGTATGGTCCATCTGAGTCGCCGGGTCAATTCAGCCTGTTCGGGTCGTGCATGGATATAAGGTTAAAGAGCTTTAAGGGGACAAAAAAACTTACTAAATCTCTCTTTAATTACCATAATTTGTTCATTTTTTACAAATAGTTTCAATAGTTATTTTATTTACTTTACAAAGTAACTTTTTTTTAAAATAGATATATATTAGGAAAACAGTTGAATTATGTTTACATCTTTACGTATACTCAAACTATCCAAACAATTTTTTATCCGCAAAAGTTTTTTATAAAACAAATATAAATTTTCTAATTGCATTTTTGTGAATAAAATTAGTGACATTTTTTTTTCATTTTCAATTAAAAACTCGTGAAATACATCAAGACACTCCTATAAGTAGAAATAGCTTTAGTTTAGCTATGCTTTGCCTAAAATTTTAAATAGACCAACAGATTTTTCTATAACGAGGATCACAAGCTTTCGCGTTAATAGATCTTTTCACAGAAAAGACTAAAATTTGATTTAAACAAGACCCCCACTGAGCTTGAAAGGATTAAAACCATATATATATATATATATATATATATATATATATATATATATATATTACGTTTTAACACATTAAAAAAGTAAAAAAATAGAAGTTTACTGTCTGACCCTAGAGAAAAAGCATTTTAAAAAGCTTATTATAAAGTATGAGTATTTGATCAACTTTAAAAAGAGAAAGGAGAATACGCCAAGCGAAGGTGGTTCTAACTTCTTTTCTCAATAGTTTAGTGAACACATCAGCAAGTTAAGGTACATATTTTGTTTCAACTGAAACATTTGAATCTTATCATGAATGAAGTGACAATTTGTCTCTATGTGTCTAGTTCTTTCATGAAATAATGGGTTAGTTGTAATGTGTAAGACAACTTTATCGACACAATACAACAATGCCGGTTTAGGATGCAATATCCGTTGTTCGCCAAGAGATGAGGGAGGATTCCAATCTGAATCACAGAAAACGCACAAAGATAAATAGTTTTGTGAAGAAAAAATAGACCTTGACCTGGATTATTCTTCAAATATCGTAGCTCGCGCATTGCAGGTTTCATACGAGGCTTGCATGTACCATGCATGACTCTGCTTAGTATGTGTAAGTGATATCAGGACGAGTAATTGTCAAATAAATTAAGCGACAAACAACTTGCCTATATACTGACGGGTCCTTTAATAATTCCCCTTCATCGAAAAGCTTTGTATTTTGTTCCATGGAAAAATCCACGGGCTTAACTCCAATATACCCATCATCTTTGATAATTTCCAAAGTGTATTTCCTTTGTGATATGAAAGTACCTTTTTTAAAACGAGAGACCTCAATACCTAGGTAAAACTTAAGAGCACTCAACTCTTTAATCCGAAAATGATTGTGTAGGAATTATTTAAGACTAGATATTGCAATAGGGTCATTACCAGTTATGAGAATATCATCGACATAAATCAACAAAGTTGTAAATGAATTGTCTTTGAACAACCTAAATATTTGTAGAGAATTTGGAAAACTATTTACGAGAAACTTGTTTTAATCCATATAATAAGGACTTGTTGAGGCGACACACAAGATTCTCTCCCGGACACTGAAAACCTGGAAGAAGGGACACAGATTTTTTCAGAAAGATCACCATGAAAAAAAGCGTTATGGACATCAAACTGATGAAGAGACCAATATTGAGCAGCAGCCAAAGCTAATAAAAAGCATCCCATTTTAGCCGTAAGTAAAAGAAGTGTCATGATAATCAATACCTTCTAGTTGTATATATACCATATAAAGAAAACAAATAAAAGAAATTTTGTATTATATTTTATTTATAATTAATATATACGATATGTACTTTTATAATAATATAAAATTATTTATATAATAAAATAATTTTAATAATTAAAATATTTTATCATGATTTAATTTTTAACAAATTTCAATATAAAAAAATTACGTCGCTTTAGGACTATTTATGAGCTGAAAAACTTAAATGTTAGCCTTCATTCGTAGTACACTATAAAAATTAAAAAATGTCATTGTCATACACGAAGGGCTTTTTTCAATCGAAACATTTTGATATTGAATTCATTATTAATGTATTAAAATATTTTACACTATTAATTAAAAAGTAAAAATATTTTACACACAACTTTACAAGTAACATTATAAAAAAAAAAAATCTGACTTTTGAATCGGTCATAATTAGATTCAAAATGCTAAAACAGCTATTGTTAGCACATTATAATTAAGCTATATACTATTTTCTTATACTCTTAAACTCTAATGTATTTATTATAACTTTTAACCACAGATTCTGTCAAAAGCTTATGTATTTATTATGTTTTGACAATGATATTGATATCTTCTTAGCCAAATATGTCGCGTCCACTTCAACACATAAAATGTGAGTATTTTATTTTATAAAATAAAGTATTTATTTAATATATTTTCTTGGTCCCAACACATGCTATGCATTAATAAAGTAATAAACTTAGTATTAATGTACTTATACAGTATGAAGCCGACCACAAACTAATTTCTTTCTGTCTTTAATGGAAATTCGAACGTTGACTATCAAGCCGGTGAGTACCATTAGTTTTTCCATTTTGGAAGTTTCTGGATCCAGCAATTTTTTTTTTTGTTGAGCTGATGGATCGCAATAAAAACCTAATTATTTTTTGAGGTTTGTGGAAAATACTCAGGATTTGAGGTGCGGGAAGAGATAAGAGCATGAGTGCATGAGTGAGGGCACGAAAGGAGGGAGCTTTTGGCTACAGAAAATCGTTTATTAAGCCGGGTTTCTTTCAAAAATGGTGCAGAGTCTCTGTTTGATGGCATCTCATGGTTACCCAACTGGCCTTGTCTTACACCCACAACTGGGTTTGCCGGGCACCAACATGAAGGTAACATTAACAAGTTGTGGTTTTTATGTTTTTTCGCAGTGTTAATGAATGGAATGGTGTTTTACTGTAAAATGGGTATGTTGATTAAAGTTTTCAGTGAGGGATTGTGCGTATGTGACATTGGCAATGGGGATTAGTTTTTCGTTTTAGGTAATTTATAAAGGGTATAGATTATTCTGCAATTTATATATACCTTATGATGAAAGGAATAGAATAAGAGATCATCCTACCTTTTAATCATTCGTATTCGTAACTCATTAGGGCTATCTGTGGAGGAGGGAGGGTTCATTTTTCATTTCTAAATTTAAGTATAAGCTATTTTAGTAAATGAATTATGATGATTTGAAGGTTACACGATAATCTCGCATTTCATCTGTCTGATTTTGTAGATTTCTTAACTGTGAATTGTTCCCCTATGATAACAAAGTTTCCCCACAACCAAAACTGATATTATTTTGACAGTGTTGTGCATGCTTAATTTAGTTTCTTATATTTTTTAGTTTGTTTTTCAAGACAGGGCTACCAAATATCCTTTCCTTCTCCAGTAGCAAAAGTAGACCTGGTTAGATATGAGTCTCCTTTTCTCAAGCAAAGCCCATGTGAGGAGTCAAGGAAATTCCAAAATGAATGGGTTGATTACAATGAGGTTATTAATGTTGACTTCTCAGTTCAAAGTCCCGTGCTTATTGATGAAAAAGGTCCATTTTGTGGTTAACTTTACCTATGACGTTAGATTACTGTTTGATAGTTCCCATCATGCATGTTGGTAGTAGTGTTGAATATTTGAAAACTTCAAGTAACAGATACACCCCTACTGACTTTGTACTGCATGTTCATTAGTGATTCTATCTCCTCTGAAACTAATTATGTGTAAATGTCACATTTAGCTAGTTACTCTACTTAAATTCTATTTTATGTAAATACCTTTTGAATTTCAATGTTCTCTGATTGCTTTGTGTCTTCATGCAAAATTCCATCGAAAGTCTCATTGTAGAAATGAGGATGGCTCCTTTTTTGTCTTTGTTTATTGATTATGCATCTTTCTTTGCCATGTTAATTTAGTGGTGATAAGAACCTTGGAAGAACCACACCAAAAGAAGCTAGCTATGGTTGTTGTAGAACAGAAAGCCCTATAAATCCCCCATTGGAATCCCATACTTCTAATGTGGGACTCAAGTCCCTTATTGGATCCTTAAAGGTGGCAAGATATTAAATCCTATGACCAATGATTTAGAGTAACCATTGAAGGTTGGCCTGCTCTAAGATGTTATTTATTACGAACTTGCCTAAGATATTTGGTTGCATCTTTTCTTATTTTTGAGATGAATGGCTGAGATGATTTATGGTAGTAAATTTTTGTGCTTATTCTGACTTCTGAATATCGTTATTTGTCTTTGGTTGCAGCAAACTGCTCAAACGCAGTCCTTTTTGGCTTTGGAATTGTTGAACAATGCACTAAGCGTGATAAAATTATAAATTTGCTAATGTCTGAGACTGCTGAAGCAGGGATAGATGGAGCAAATCTATCTTTGTTATCGAAGTTGATGAAATTGCAGTTGCCAGGCACTAGTGAATCTCAGCAACCATTGTCATCCCTTATCTATCCAACTAATAAATTCATCATTCAGAAGCCTTTACTGCATTTTGTTCAAGCTTCAGCCCTTTCTTCTAAGATCACGGTTCATCCAGATGGTCAAATCACATTTATGGGTACTGCAATTGAGTTGAAAGATCTTGTCTCTGTAGTTGCTGAGTCATACTTATCAAAAAACACACAAAAGGGTGAAAAGCAATTTATGCTTGTTCCACACTTCAATTGGTATAAATATTTTGACCATATTGACTTGTTTAAACAGATTCTGATTGTCCAGTCATCTGAAGGACTATTTTATATGCTTACGAATTCACTTATCTTTTATAAAAGTGATAATATAAATTTCTTTATAAATTATGTTGATCTTTGGATGAGCATCAACCACTCTGCATTAGTCAGAATTCAACATCTAAATAACAGTTTTACCAAAGCATGTTTGCAAATGATCTGTCTCTTTTCTATCCTTTTAGGTTTTATGTACCCACCAGACCAGAGTCTTTGCAAATCTCATCCATGTGGCTCAATTGTATTATTATTATATTTATCACAAGAAGTTAAAAATTGAGTTCATGATTGAGCAAATTTTACATGTAAAATTGCCCATAATCACTACTATTTAGATTAAACTTAAGTGTACACTTGTCTCGTCATACATGTATTTTTCTTTTTAATTTGATCCCTCTATGTGAGTTTTCTATTTAGTTCCTATGTGTACAATTTTATTTTTTTTAATTTGTTCTTTGCAGGCTATTGCTATTATAGTGCTGTTAGTTTAAGTAATAACATTTTGAAGTATAGGTATCAAATTATAAGTGTCGTATGTAGGAACCAAAAAATATTCTATCACTGGTTATGTGACAATTATTTCTAATCTGATTCTTGCAGTCTATTGCTATTATAATACTGTTGATCAAAGTTTCATTATGTACCGGATTATGGTCGTCAAATTAAAAATATGTCAAAAGGGACTGGGAATATTATATCTTTGACCCTCATGTGACAACCATTTTGAATTTGGTCTCTCTATACAGTGTTGCTCATGTCAATCTCACACTATTACAAATAACAGACAACAGGCACGATATTGAAAATAATTGTCCGTATAGATATTAAATTGAAAACCTTTTTGCATGGTGACCAAGTTGACAAGAAGTATTATGTAACCAACATATACCTTTACCCTTTTTCTTTGTGATATCTAGAAAGTTGATTATTGTGTCAATAAACCTCCATTTATCACTCCAAATATGGTGACTTTATTTCTTTATATGTGTTATACATTGCAATAAATTTATGAAGTGTCATATAAATGTAATTGGGAGGGTCAAAGTTCTAATCTTGAAGAAAGCATTTGTTTGTAGGCCATCTTAGATTTGTTGGGGAGGAACTCTATGAACATATCGTAGCACTTTAAAATAAAATAAACTAGCGTGTACTTGAATTTGCTGTGAGTTGTGGACACTGACAATTCCTCGCACTTCAATCTCAGCAATGGATGGAGGGGATTCCCTGTCTTTGGCCATGGAAAATATGAATACTTGAATGGGAGTTAACCTAATTTAGTTTAAATCAACTGTTTAACATGTATTTCCTTGCTTCAATTGATTTTTCAATTATGGTGTTATCAGTTCTTCTGTAATAGAAAGGACGTATATATTTCAAGACACAAAATTTAACGGTCTATTTGATGATATTCCATATGGACAGGGTGAATATCAATGAATTAGAGAGAAGTCATCCCTCCACATTGAAGAATCAATCCACTTTGACTGCTCCATTAAAGAGGTATGCAGCATATACTTTTCTTGATCTTGTTGACCTGTTTTCTGGCCGGGATATGCTCCAACGTTGAATTGTAAAAATAGCCTGTATTCATCTTCCAGCACCCTTGTTTATCTTTTAAATCGCTGAGCATTAGACTGTTTCTATATTGTGAATTATGTACCCTAATTTGATTAATCAAACTTGTATGTGCCTAAGTAGGATTGAGAGAAAAAAATCAAGAAGAACGTGGTTGCAGTAGTAAATCTTAGGTGGTACTTGAAACCATTGAGACATTACTATCCTGCTCTGTTGTCAACATTTAAGACTGCTTTTTGTAATGGCTCTAAACATATGCATCACTGCTTTCTCTATTTATTTTTCAACTTCTAAGAACATCAGAACAATCCATCTGATCATTTTTTTTTAAAAATTGCCTGATGAGAAAAGGTTATCATCTTCTATAGTTTCTTTTAATATTGACTTTATACATGGTTGTGGATAAATTTGATCATGTTCAATTGTTGGGCTGCATACTAAATAATACAATACCTCTATTGTAGTTTCTTGCTGAAGAAGTATTTAACATTAATGCTTCTCTCTTGTCTGCAGCCCTGAGAAAGTGAAAGTGAAGCCATCTCCAATAAAGAAGAAGAAAGTAGGCAGGGACAGGGATCAGTACAAAAACTATTCATATGCATGTGAGACCCTTCTGTCCCTGATGGTGGACAAGAAGCAGCGTGGCAGGACAGCAATTCTCTCCCTGAAGAAATCTAGCTCTGAGCTTTTTGATCTTCTGACACAGTTTGCTGCCGGTATTGCTGGAACTGGCCTTGCTTTTCTGCTATCTGTAATGGGTAACATAGCTTGTGGAAGGGCTACCTTCTGTGCTTCTAACTTTTTCAACACTGGGTTTGGATTGGGGTTGGTTTGTCTTTCTGGGGCAGTAAATAAGCTCAGGGTCACAATTTTGAGCATCAGCAAGAACACTGGAAAGTTGGGTTTGAAAGAAGAGAAAATGATGCAGAAGCTGGATGAGAGCATTAGAGATATTTACTATACTGCTGCAGCATTGCTAGCAGTGGTGATGCTGAGATTTGCTTGAGTGGCATCTCCCAAGACTAGTTTGATGAAGTGAATAAATGGCTAATTGGATGTCTACAGTGATGGCATTGGTGAAGCAAACCAGACTGTTAAAGAACAAATGTTGCAGTTACTTTTACAATGAGATCTTCAAGGTACTATGCTGATCAACAATCTGTTGTTATTTTCCTACTTGCAATTAACCCAAGAAGTATTCCTTAGTATTTTGCAGCTTGTAATATAGAATTTTGCAATGGAATTAAATAAAATGACTGCTCTATTTTCACCGTTAAAATTAGCATGATGTTGAACTGAATACTTTGGTTAAAAATAAAATTTAATAATTGTTCTTATTTTATTTATCATGTGAATAGAAAAGGAGCAGATAAAAGTTAAAAAGAAAAATAGAACGGAAAGAATTTGTTCTCTGGGGGCATAATATTCAGTTTGTTGTCACCATCCAACACATTTTACAAGTTTTAGCATGCAAAGGATTAAGGGTGGGCATGGATCGGATTTTTAACGATCCAATCCACATCTATTTTAAATTCAAATAATTATTTTAAATTTAAATAATTGGATTAGATTTTCAACTCAAATTCATTTCTTCAACAAAACTAGTTTGGATTTTTTTTTTAAATTCAGATCTAAATTTTTGGATCAAGATTTAAATCCATTTCAAATATTTAGATCAAAATCTAGAATCTATTTTTCATAAATGAAATTTAAATTGAATTTTCTAAAACTTGTGTCTTTAAGACTAACACGACTCAGTCTGTCCAGTTCGTCGAGTTGGTTCGGCACATCAGGATCTCGGGCCTGTTCAGTCCGTACAGTTCGTTGGGTAAGATTCGTCCGAATTGTTGGGCCGACCTGATCTAACTGGGTCTTTGAACCCTCCTGGTCTGTTTGGACATTGGACCTGCTCGATTCGTACGGATTGTGTGGTACGGTCCATCTGAGTCACCAGGTCAATTCAGCCTGTCCGGGTCGTGCATGGATATAAGGTTGAAGAGCTTTGTCTGGGTCGTGCATGGATATAAGGTTGAAGAGCTTTAAGGGGACAAAAAACTTACTAAATCTCTCTTTAACTACCATAATTTGTTCATTTTTTACAAATAGTTTCAATAGTTATTTTATTTACTTTACAAAGTAACTTTTTTTTTAAATAGATATATATTAGGAAAACAGTTGAATTATGTTTACATCTTTGCGTATAGTCAAACTATCCAAACAGTTTTTTATCCGCAAAAGTTTTTTATAAAACAAATATAAATTTTCTAATTGCATTTTTGTGAATAAAATTAGTGACATTTTTTTTTCATTTTCAATTAAAAACTCGTGTGAAATACATCAAGACACTCCTATAAGTAGAAATAGCTTTAGTTTAGCTATGCTTTGCCTAAGTCCGAGTTAACTTGTCTTATTAATAGTATGTCATAGTTTCTTTATTAGACATAATATGTTAATTTGTTTAAAGACCTTTTTATATTAAAATTTTAAATAGACCAACAAATTTTTCTATAACGAGGGTCACAAGCTTTCGCATTAATAGATCTTTTCACAGAAAAGACTAAAATTTGATTTAAACAAGACCCCCACCGAGCATATCAGGCTTGAAAGGATTAAAACCATATATATATATATTACGTTTTAACACATTAAAAAAGTAAAAAAATAGAAGTTTACTGTCTGACCCTAGAGAAAAAGCATTTTAAAAAGCTTATTATAAAGTATGAGTAGACTATTTGATCAACTTTAAAAAGAGAAAGGAGAATACGCCAAGCGAAGGTGGTTCTAAATAGAATAATTTGACCTTAATCATTAAAAATTAATTTGTTATATATGAGTACCATTGTTTAAACTGGTGGTGTTTATTATTCAATTATTACGTTTCAGCCACTCAGTTACTTTTACAACAAAAGCAAATAGAAGATTAATAGTATGATAGATAAACATATTCCTAATTCCCAATTAGAGATATACAAGCCATCATTACAGCTAACAAATGATATTTCAACCTATTCATTCATCTCAAATCAATATATATGCCATCAACAATAGAGGTTCAAAACCAATATGAGCATCGTTGATAAAAACAAAAGATTTGTAAAAACCAAAATCAATGGCTCGGACTGTTGGTACACAAGATACACATTATTTTTCATAAAGCAGAAAAAGTCTGCAGTGATCAAGGCATATTGAAAATTATGCACTACAAAAATGAACATTGAAGATTAACTTCTCTAAATTTTACTCAATTTACTGAATTTCATCCAACACAACCGCTAAATAATAATTGTTTGGCACATGGTTTGTATTTTTCAGGATAGATAGTCAGGTCTCAGGGCTTGCAACCCCTTTTTGCAGATGTGTAGACTAAAACTTGAGTCACAGAGAACGGTACTAGCTCAGTACTTTTGACACCACACCTGCACCAACTGTTCTGCCGCCTTCTCTCAAGGCAAATCTTTGTCCTGTAAAATCAATTGCAAGCAGTAAAGCAAAGTTTCCACTTTCCAGCATGAAGTGTACAAGAATATTCAACATACGGATAAATACAAATCGGTTATGATGGTTCAATTTAGTTCACTAACGAAGTAGTACTTACCTGCTTCAAGTGGAACTGCTGAAATCAATTCAAACACAGCAGTAACGTTGTCTCCGGGCATAACCATCTTAACATTTTCAGGCAACTCTACTTTTCCAGTGATATCAGCTGTCCTCAAGTAAAACTGGGGTCTGTAGTTAGAGAAGAAAGCGGTGTGTCGGCCACCCTCATCCTTTGTGAGTACATATATCTCTGCCTCAAATTTCTTGTATGTTTTTACAGAACCTGGCTTTGCAATCACCTTCCAATAGAAGGCAGCAGCACAAGGAAAGTGGCAGCTCAAATTTAGTAATTTGAATTCAAAACTCAACAATTTTACTAGAACAGACACAGATTATATATGTCGTTCTCTTGCATGCGACGGCTACAATGTCTAACAAAAAAGGAAAAACTTGATCTCTGCAACCCACCTGACCACGTTGAATATCTTCACGCTTCAGACCACGGAGAAGAAGACCAACATTGTCACCAGCCTAACAATACGTGTACAATCCATATTAGTTTAACATATGCTCTATGAAAATATAGCTATAGCCCTTTTGCATGAAGATAACAGTCACTTACTTGTCCTTGATCCAAAATCTTCTTGAACATCTCAACTCCAGTTACTGTTGTTTTCAGAGGACCACCCTACCAAGGAAAACTCGGTTTTAGGACCACCATTATAAAGGAATTTACCAAAAGCTCTGATAGAGAAATCAACTAATGCTCATCAAGAACAAACCCCTAATCATCAGTCAGTGGCAAATGAAAATTATATAGAAGCAAAAGAAAACAACAACTGCAGATTAACAGAAAGGATCAGAGGGCAGCTATATATAGGAAATGACTCAATGAACATACATACCTGCATTAGACCCAACACCTCTACTTCTTCACCGACTTTAATGACGCCTTGTTCAACACGGCCAGTGGCAACTGTTCCACGTCCCTTCATCACAAATGAAAAATATAAAGCAGCTGAAATGATGGAAACCATTGCCCCCATATTTATTTATGTCCATACAATCCAATATATGTAATGAAACAAATGCAGATTTTGAGAGAACTAAGTGTTGAAAATAGAAATTTTGATATTCTCTTTAAGGGAAAAAAAAACAATTATATGAGACAACAGTTTTTAAAGCACTATGTTAAGATTTAAATTACCACTGCGTCATATCATTACAAAGAGCAAGGCCGTAACAAATGCTACCTCCTTTCCTTTTTTATTCTTCAAAAACCCTAGACCGAATTAAGAATTTGAAATTTAAGATTTTGAAATTTTATCCTTCACCTAACTAGATTTAGAAGAACAAGAAAGAATTTGTTAAAGTGACCACAGTTACAAAGATGACCAGTATTATAAACATCTATTCCACATATGCTCCAGTGTTCATAATCCCATCTGCTTATGATGTTAAGCACATCAATAATTGCTGTAGTTTGAGTGAACTGAAGGAGCATATAAGGAATTTAAAGCAATTTTAACATAAACAGAATAGTAATAAATATTACTTCTTAAACAGTGCCGTTACCTAAACGGTGTTTATACTGGAGCAGATGGAAAGTGATAGAACATGATAAAAACACAAGACTTACATTACAAATTGTAACAATTTTATAACTGAGACCATCTTTACTTCAATGAATCTGCTTTCTTCAAAAATTAACCCAAAAAATAAAGTTCAGGTCCTTTTACCTGAATTGAGAACACATCTTCAATTGGCATTAGGAAGGGCTTGTCAAGTTGGCGAACAGGGTCAGGAATGTATGCATCTACAGCATCCATTAATTTTAGAATGGCCTGTCTTTCAATCTCGTCATTTGTACCCTGTAAAGCAGACAACGCTGAACCTCTAATGATCGGGATTTCATCCCCAGGGAACTTGTAGAAGCTCAGTAGCTCTGCAAAAAAATTATCATAAAAACACATTTTAGCAAACACAAAGACTACAGAAACTTAAGCAGGTTTATTCATTTTCTGAGCATGGACAGGAGAAGAGAAGCCTTAGAGAAACACCCTACCACGTAACTCCATTTCTACAAGCTCTAACAACTCTGGATCATCAACAGCATCAACTTTATTTAGAAAGCAAACAAGAGATGGCACACCAACCTGCATAATACATTTAAAGATAAAATATGTCAATCTAGAAGTAAGGAGAAAGGTGTAGACGTTCTAGGTATATATATACAAACCACATCAGTAGAATACCTACTTGGCGAGCAAGAAGAATGTGCTCCTTGGTTTGAGGCATTGGTCCATCAGGTGCAGATACAACAAGTATACCACCATCCATCTGGGCAGCTCCCGTAATCATATTCTGAAAAAAAAAAGACAATTATAAAGCATACAGTGAACAAGAATTAATTTATTATTTAAACTAAATAAAACCATTAGATAAACCATCTAGTAAGTACATCAAGGCAAGCTGGAATGCTAAACCCACCAGCATTCATGGAAAATAGGAATCTGACAAATGCAGTTGTTGCCAATATACAGTGTAATCAATACCTATAAAATATATTTTGTTACAAACTAACCTACTTCCAAATTCCTAGTATAAATTTTCCATCTCATTTTGAAAAGAAGGTCAGGCTACACAAGCACCAAAATATGCTAAATTCCACAATTAACTATTATACAAGGTAAAATTGCTTAAATTTGTTCGCCACAACTTAGCCACCCAGCTTTCGTTAGGCAATTGATAACTCCAATAAAATAAAAAAAAAAACATTCTTAGAGAAACTAAACCAAATTCGAAAGCTTACTTTAACATAATCCGCGTGTCCAGGGCAGTCCACATGCGCATAATGTCGTTTTGCAGTCTCATACTCCACATGAGCCTGAAAACCGAAATATAGAGCAAGCATACATATCAACAGAAAACAACACAATCGATTGCAAGACCAAAAGAGTGCGATTCCATACCGTTGCAATGGTGATTCCTCTCTTCTTCTCTTCAGGAGCCTTGTCAATTTCATCAAAGGCCACAGCCTTAGCCTTCCCTTCATCCGCAAGCACCTGATCAAACCTAATTGAGTAATAAACACCAAAACATCCACCTCAACACACATTTAAACAAAGAGTGAATCAAGACCTTGGTGATTGCCGCAGTTAGCGTGGTCTTCCCATGATCCACGTGTCCAATAGTTCCGACATTAACGTGAGGCTTCCTGCAAAGTCAAACAATAAGATGAACAAAACAAGTAAAAGACATACTAATAACGATTACTGTTACTTGTATATTTTAAATTTTGCGACGAAAAAGAGAAAGCGAGAGTGTTACGTTCTGGTGAAAGTTGCCATGGATCTCCACCATGGATTGGAATTGAAAGAATAGAAGGAGGTGGAGGTGGAGTCACTGGGAGTAGAGAGAGAAGAACGAGATACGGAAGAGTGGATTTGAGAGGCTAAGGGGAAGAGGCGGCGAGAAGTGGAAGAGGAGTGTCTGAGAAGAAGAGTGGCCATTGAAGAAGTGATGAGGAGAATGAAAAGCCCTAACTATGGAGTGCAGAGGCGAGGGTTTTAGGAGAAGGAAGACAAAAGTGAAGAGCAGTGAGTACGAAGAGCGAGGGTTTTAGAATGGGCGCCCGACACCGACCCGTCATATTCGTGCGGCCCAATTCGAGCACTCTCATAATGTTTCGGAGCACATACATACTTCTTTTTTTCTGTTACAAATGTTTTTTTCTTCTTGCTCCGACAGAAAATATTTGAAGTGATTTTTATCTTATTGACTTAATTTAAAGTTTTAGATAAATGAATTAATTCGTGTCTGGTTTAACTTATTTAGTTAAATGGTATCTTTTGGTAAATTTTAGGTATATTTTATGAGAAATAATTCTGTTCGAGGTAGAAAAAATTATATATTAGGACAGGGTTATTCTGGTTCAAAAACTGACCATTTTTCTCTTTATTTTATTTTTTTTATGAAAATGCATTAACTTGTGATAAGTATAAATAAAATGAATAAATAAATTAAAAGATAATTTATGTAATATAGGTTTTACTTGTTTGTTTAGTATAGATGCTTTATATTCAACTTTTTTCATTTTGAGTCAACTCTAATTTTCTTTTCTTATTTTTTAAACGAATGTATAGATAGGAGTTTTATACTTTTAGTCGGTATTTCCTCTTTTGAATTTTTAAACGAATGTATATAATTGTTTCTTTGCTTAAAATCATTTGCTTTTGTCGATGAAATCATATAAAATAGTTACGTATTGTTGCTCTTTTGTAAGCAATAAAATATTTTCGATTTTAATGTTGTGATACTTTTCAATTAAATTTGTTTTTTAAGAAACTTTTAAAGGACAATGTTCTCTTTGCATCTTTTACTCCTTATCAATCTTTATTAGTATACTTTGACTTCAATTGAAGGGAGCCTAATGGTTGATTGGATGATTCAATTTCTATTTTAAACTCTCCATTGGTTGATGGAAATATCATGGTGAAAGAAAAAAGAAAAATTTAATGATGGGAAGTTGCTTGATGATGGACAATCTCTATCTTGTACTTCTAAGATTTAGTTTTAGACATGTTCCTACAAAACTTAAGTGCTCATATTTTTGCACTATTATTTTGGTAGACTTCAAGATTTAATAATTTATAATATTTTTGTTGATGTTAATTTTTATTGTATATTTTCTTATCATACATATTAATATGTATGATACAAAAAATATGTAATAAATATCAATATCAACAAAAATATTATAATTTATTAAATTACAAATTAAAACTTGATATAATGTATCAACTTATATTGAACTATGGATTATTTATAATATTATATATTAGAAAAAATGGTTAAAATTGAATTCGGATATATATATATATATATATATATATATATTAATAGATAAATAAAGGTTAAAGCTTCTAACTAGAACCTTGATCATGCAAAAAATTGTGTTAGGTGTACAAACATATTTAATATTTATTTTATATAACTTAAATCTATATTTACCTGTATTTTTCTATTATATTTTCTTTTTTCCTTTTAATTTACAAAATTATTATCTCGTTTTAATATGATTTTTATTTTATATGATGGTGAAAATAACTATTCTTGTTTTTGTTTTTTGTGTATAGCTTTTTGTTCTCGATTCATTTGAACATATACTTTGCTGGTTGGATTTGTTATTTTGAGCCAATTCCTTCGAGAAATTGACTTTCATACGAATCTTTGAAAACATGAAACAAATTAAAAGTAGAAAACAATTTATAAAATGTAATAGTTTTGCTTCGTATTGTTAATCACTTTGACTATACAATTAAATTTAGCACGACAGTGAATTGAAATTAATATTATCATTTTTAAAAACACTTTATGAACAATATTGATATAGTACAATTCGGTTAAAATAGTATAGTCCAAATTAAAATTAATATAGTTTGATTCAAAAGTGTAATTAGAAAAAATGTTTGGTTCATAACAGTTGGTTCATATCGTTGTTCGGTTCACTAAATTCAGTTTAGTTTGTTAGAATAAAAGACAATTCAATTCAATTTGTTTGAATAAAATTAACGAAAATTTGTATGAATTAAATATAAATGTGACAATAATACTGACTTTGTATGTGGTAATGACACTTGCTTGACATATGACACTGTCATGTGTCATAATGTTGACTTGGATGTGAACAATTTTTTAAAATTTTTTAAAAAATTAAAAAAATAAAAAAATAACGAAATGACATATGATTGTCGTTGTTCACTTTTGATTAACAATTTAAATGTCGTCACAAAAAATAATCAAATTGATCATAATTTATACAAATTAATATTTTTTTAACTTAAAAAAATAAAATGATATTTTAACACATAAAAAAAGTCACATCAGATTATAAGAGAAAATTGTCAAAATATCATTGTCCTTCATAAAAATATGACCAAATCGAAGAAAGAGAAACGAAACTTGGGACAAATGATGTCTTTAAGAATAAAAAAAATAATATTCTCTTCCCCCGACCTCTTCACCTTTTATCTACAACTTCCATCTTTTCTTCAGAATTTGCTCATTCCTCGTGCTCATTGGAAGGTGTTGCGCTTTCCTATCACACAAAGGTGTTGTCTTCTTCCGGTGAAGTGTGGGTTGGCTTACGTTTGTGTGATGTCCGAAATTACCCATATCCTCGATTAATCCGGTTGGGCTGAATCCAGCCAAACCCGAATGTTGCTTAACTCTAGGTGCAGGGCTGAACTTAGGGTTTTGTTGTTTCTTCCTTGGTCTTCTATCAATCCAACACATTTGATCCTTGCATAAACTTGGAAAGCTTAATAATTTAGGAGACAAACATGCTAGTTTATGAAAGCATAAATACAATGTAGGCATACACAAACTTAAACATAAAACATAAACCACAAAAGTGACTAACTCCTAATAAAGCAAATATTATTAAAAAAGTAAAACACCATGTCACATCATAAAAATAAATAATTATAAATATATTTAAATAATGGTTTAACACATCTCAAAACATCTAATGCATCATCAATATTCTTTGGACAACAATATAAATAATATTAACTACTAAGAATATTTTGTTGTAACGACTAAACATTAATAATAAAGTATGTCAAACAACAAACCCATCTTATTCATTTTTGGATTGATTTATCATCAACCAAAACAAAACCTTCTAATTATCACATTTTACCATCACATGTATGTAATCTGACCAAATATTAATTTTCTTTTGGAACAACCAATATTCGCATGATATACATAAACACTGATGTTTAACATTTTTCACTAACTATGATCATTAACTGCAAAAAGTATTAAACTTGAATATTTTGTTAACTTCTTGATTTAATTTACTCACAAAAAATATTAAACTACCAAAACATTGAATATTTTATTTATACTGAAACTAAATATTTATAGGTATTTATTTTAATACAAAAATTTTATCAGGTTTTTATCTTCTCCCACGCGCATGAACTAACCCCTAAACGGAATCTCTGTCGGCACACTTTAGAGCAAACCACAGCCATTGACGGCCAAAAAAAGGGCCTGGAAAATCAAATTGCCGCTTGCGAAGCCGCCGTCCCGAACCAGATCGCCGCCGTCGCGAGCCACCTACGCGAACACAACCAGGTCGATGTTGCGAGCCACCTCCGCTGCGACGAAACCAGAGCCAGCAGATGTCTCGCGAAACCAGGCTGCCACGACGAACCACCACACGTTGACGAAGCCACGCGTTGCAGAACCACTGCGAATTAGATCGACGACGAGGGCACTTTCTGACGCGAAATCCCCATCACTGCGGCGCCGGCCACCACGCAGCCACCTGCGACGAAAAAAGCTGCCCGGAGAAGACGCGAAACCAGACGCGAACACACCTACATTGCGAGAATCCTCCACCTCCGTTCCAAACAGAATCGCAGGCCACCGTGACAGAAATCGATGTCGATTGCGCCAATGCGACAGCCACCACGGTACCTGCAAAAAACCAGACCAGACAGAACCCCGCGAAGCAACCCACCGTCGACGAGAACGCAACTTCAAGAAAGGGTTCAGTCTTCTTCATCGTGATTTGGCCGTGCTCAATGAAGAAGAAGGGTTTGAAATCCAAGCGAGAGACGAAAGGTTAAAGAAATTGGGGATTTAGGGTTCTTCGAAACCCTTGAGAATCAGATTTGGGGATTATCTTGATTAGGGCTGCCAACGTTTGGTGACTTCAAATTCGAAATAGACAACGTAAAAAGAAGTATGTATGTGCTCCGAAACATTATGAGAGTGCTCGAATTGGGCCGCACGAATATGACGGGTCGGTGTCGGGCGCCCATTCTAAAACCCTCGCTCTTCGTACTCACTGCTCTTCGCTTTTGTCTTCCTTCTCCTAAAACCCTCGCCTCTGCACTCCATAGTTAGGGCTTTTCATTCTCCTCATCACTTCTTCAATGGCCACTCTTCTTCTCAGACACTCCTCTTCCACTTCTCGCCGCCTCTTCCCCTTAGCCTCTCAAATCCACTCTTCCGTATCTCGTTCTTCTCTCTCTACTCCCAGTGACTCCACCTCCACCTCCTTCTATTCTTTCAATTCCAATCCATGGTGGAGATCCATGGCAACTTTCACCAGAACGTAACACTCTCGCTTTCTCTTTTTCGTCGCAAAATTTAAAATATACAAGTAACAGTAATCGTTATTAGTATGTCTTTTACTTGTTTTGTTCATCTTATTGTTTGACTTTGCAGGAAGCCTCACGTTAATGTCGGAACTATTGGACACGTGGATCATGGGAAGACCACGCTAACTGCGGCAATCACCAAGGTCTTGATTCACTCTTTGTTTAAATGTGTGTTGAGGTGGATGTTTTGGTGTTTATTACTCAATTAGGTTTGATCAGGTGCTTGCGGATGAAGGGAAGGCTAAGGCTGTGGCCTTTGATGAAATTGACAAGGCTCCTGAAGAGAAGAAGAGAGGAATCACCATTGCAACGGTATGGAATCGCACTCTTTTGGTCTTGCAATCGATTGTGTTGTTTTCTGTTGATATGTATGCTTGCTCTATATTTCGGTTTTCAGGCTCATGTGGAGTATGAGACTGCAAAACGACATTATGCGCATGTGGACTGCCCTGGACACGCGGATTATGTTAAAGTAAGCTTTCGAATTTGGTTTAGTTTCTCTAAGAATGTTTTTTTTTTTTATTGGAGTTATCAATTGCCTAACGAAAGCTGGGTGGCTAAGTTGTGGCGAACAAATTTAAGCAATTTTCTCAACCAAAAGCCGTTGCCTACACTTCAACGAAACCACTTCAATAATTGATTACCTGAATTCCGACTTGCAGTTCTCCAGAACCCAATCCCTTTATGTCTCCAAACGTGTTTCAGGGTGCAGATTCCCTCAAAACCCCTTATCAGTGCTCACTTTCTTCAAACAAATAGGCTTTTCCCAAAGCCAGATTCTCTCCCTGATTCGTCAAAGACCCCAGATACTGTTTACAAACGTTGAGAAAATCTTGAGACCCAAAATTCAGCTCTTTCAGATGTCTGGATTCCAGGGTTACGAGTTATGCAGCTTCATTTCAAAGAATCCCTCCATTTTGACTCATAGCTTGAAGAAAACATTGGTCCCCTCAGTTGAAGCTATTAGGAAAATTGTCTACGACCAGAAAGATTTTATTCTTGTTTTGCACAGATGTGGCTGGATACTCCCAAAGTACAAAAGAATTATGGAGAATGTCGTCTTCTTGGAGAGTTGTGGCATTCTTGGGACTCATCTTTCATTGCTACTCAAACTTCATCCAAGGCTTTTCGTTGCACAGCGGTCTACTATTGAAAACAATGTTTCTCGAGCTGTAGACTTGGGTTTCCGTGAAAATTCAAGAATGCTTGTCCATGCAATTCATACATTAAGTTGTTTGAGCGATAAAACATTTGAGAGAAAGTTGAAACTAATTAATTGTTTTGGTTTTTCGAAGGATGAGGGCCTGCAAATGTTCAAGAGAACCCCGACTTTGTTTAGAACATCAGAGAAGAAGTTGAAAGTTGGAATGAAATTCTTCTTGCATACAGTTATGCTGCCCAAGTCAGTCCTTATTCACCAGCCTAAGATTTTAATGTACAACATGGAGGATCGCGTGCTTCCTCGATATAAAGTCTTCCAACTGTTGAAATCAAAAAATATCTGCAAGAAAGTCCCCAGTTATATTCATGTGTTGTGCTTGTCTGAGGAGATGTTCTTGGACAAGTATATATCACAGTTCAGAGAAAATGCAGAGGAGTTATTAGTAGCATACAAGGGTCATTATCTGGAGGCATAACCATACCTTCAATTCTGTTTTTTCACTCTTCCACAGGTTTCTAATACTGAAATTATTTAGATAGTGTTGTGCATAACCATGGAATGTCTCATTGTAGTAATGAAGATGGCTCGTTTATTGTATCTGTTTATTGATTATGCATCTTTCTTTCCCATGGTAATTTGGTGGTCATAAGAACCTTGGAAGATCCACACGATGTAAACACCCAATTTCGTCCGGCAACAAAAAAAAATTTAATTAATATACTATTAATTTAAGAGTAAATATATTTATATATTTTATTTTATTTCGTTTTTACCTTTTTTTTATTATTCTTTGATTTTATTTTCACTTTATTCCACCGTATCCTTTTATTTTTACCTTTACTTTGTTTTATTTTATTTTTATTTCTCTTTTCCGTTTTTTTATTTATTTTTATTTTCCTTTTCTTTCTTTTTTTTCTTTTTTTCTTTTTTTTCTTCTTTTTTTCTCTCATTCTCAAACAGTTTTTTTTAAAAAAAAAAAGGGAAAGAAAAAAGAAAACAAAACAAAAAGGAGAAATAAAGGTGGTAGAGTTTAAAGTGATTGGGCTTGAACAAAATAGCTTGTCCTTATTTGAATATGGTCTCTGTACCAATTTTAAGAGCTGTTGATGGTTACACAAAAATGGAAAAAAAGTGTCTGTTTGGGGTGATTGAAAAAGGATGAAGTGACCCAACATTACAGTAAAAAGAAATGGTAAGAAGCAACCCAATTGCAGCGGAAAAAAAGATAAGAAGCAACCAGTGGTAAGAAACAACCGCCATTTCTCCAGGATGTCTTAAAAGGTGGTTTGTTTTGAATCATTTGGGGGGAGAAGATTCATGTCCAACCCCACAGAGATACACCAAAAAGGACCAAAATCCATGGGTTTGAGAGGGGACCTCTTTTCTCTCCAATTCTTCCAACACTGCTTTTTTTGGCCAAATCATACTATCGTATTCCGGGGACTCTCCATAGATAGTTCATCTTCATCATTCCATTCCCCATCATCAAGAACCTCCACCGCATTCCTCCATCTAAAAAAACCAATTCCCAGCCACCAAAGATGACCTGATAACCCACCATTCTTATTGATCATCATCACGAATCCTCACTTTCATTACCATTAACACATTTTTCATTACCCAAAACAAGCTCCATAGCACCCGAGAAACATCATAACACTCTTCCATCACCAAGCTTTCACTACCGTCACACCCTTCCAACTCACGCTTATCTCCATTACCGATCACCACAACAAACACACAATACTCCATTCTCCTCCCTAGAACAGAAAAACACACTTCATTCACACCCTCATTCCACATTCATCATCAACACCCCCAACTCACGCAACCCAACTCTTTACCACGAACCAACCAATCTCACACAGTACGCCAAACTCTCGCGTTTTCCCGGTCGCATACCTCCAATCAGAAACAGAGAAACCACGGGAGGAAGGGAATTCAAGTAATTCAAAAAAATACAAAAAAATATATAAAATTTTCAAAATATAAAAACATCAACATTTTCAAACAAAAGTCTTTTTAAGAACTACGTGATCCTTGATTCTCCACCGTGAGATACGTAGGAGCAAGGCTAGTCCTTGTCAGGTTCACCTCCAAAAAATCAAATCATTTTCTCAATTGTTTTCCAAATCGTTTCTCTAAAGAAATACGTAACTTTGATTTCTCATTTTTAATGAGAATACGTAGGACCAAGGTCAATCCTTGTCGGGCCCAAAAAAACTAAAAAATATATTTTGTTTCTTTTTAGCATTTTTGTCTTATTATTTTGGGGGAAAAATAACATTTTGAAAATCACATCAACTTTGCATATTTAATTAAAGGTACCGCCTTCGGGCGGACGTTGTAGGGTGGTAATACCTTCCCTACACGTAACCGACTCCCGGATCCAAAAATCTAATTTTTCGCAGACTTGTCTTATCTTTATGGTTTTCCATAGTTTTCCAGAATAATTATGGTGGCGACTCCAAATCTTTTTCAAACCCGTTTTCTTTTTTCGGTTCGTCGTCCCGTCGCGATTCCGGTTGCGACAGATGGCGACTCCACTGGGGAAGTTAGAGAGTCAAGCCATTTAATTAAATATGCGAACTTGATATGGTTTTCCTTGATGTTTTCTTTCCCCATTATTTTTGTTTGTATATTCTTGTCTCTATCCGCATTTGTATATGTCTATCTCTTGGAATATTTTGGTGTGAATTGTTTTCCTTATTTTGTTATATATCTGCCTGGGAAATTTTCTGATTGTTTTGCAGGTGGGTTTGGGCATGCATTTTCTCCCTTTACACACACACATTGTGCATATCATGAGTGGGGCCCTATACCCGGGTCTGTCTAACTTAGAATTAGAGGGGATTGTGTAGCAGTGCCACAGTGGATGAACTTCCCAAGTGGTCATTGTGAGAACCCCAGCTAGAGTTTGCTTGTTTCCTTAGTACTCTCACTCCTTGTTGTATACCAACTGTTGTGGGAAATATCATGAAGTGGGCCATAACTCTAGTGACCTTGATCCTTAAGTTTAGGGAACCATCCCGGTGAGCGCATGTACTTTACTTTAAATCTATTAGGCGCTAAACCTCTGTTAAGGCACAAAGGAAGATTGCTTGCTTTAATCCTTACCTTTTGGGTGCATGTGAATAAGTGCCTATTGAGGCACAATCACGCATAGCATTTTTATATCATACATCACATCTATGAAAATAAGCGCCTCTTGAGGCATAAACATACATTTTATTATGCCACTCCGCATTCATGCATTTCATTATATCACTCTGCACATCATACATGATGTTTCTAAATAATTGTATCACGTTTCGTCATCATATCATGGGAATAAATGCCTCTTGAGACGCATGCATTACATCTCATGTAGGTTTTCTTCAATTAGTTGCATATCATGCATGGTACTCTTTAATCGCATCGACATACAAGTGAGTAAGTGCCTCTTGGGCACAAACTTGCGTTGCAATTGTTGTTTTTAGTCATAGTGGCATGTACATACTTTTTTTTAATCCATATCATGCATCTCACCTCATATGAATAAACAGGCTCTGCAAAAGATAGGAAGGAAATAAAAAAGGTTGTTACATTTTGAGTCACTTGTTTTTCTCGCAAATCATCAAATTCACTTCTTGAAAAAAATAATGGGGTGTCATGCTTTTCTGGAGTCAAATGTTTAATCAAGAATAACGACTTGACTTTTTCTTTTGAGACGTTCGTGTGCACATGGTTTGAAACAGTCCATCCTTCGGCTTCCCTACAATGAAGGATTTGCCCTATCAACATTGACATTACCCAAGTTGATAAACATAAACCCTTAGAGTTGGTAGATTTTCTAAGTTTATCCTTGTCTACACTTGTTGGGTGGTTCTTGAATCCATTGAGACAAAAAAAAAAGGAAAATGAGAGAAGAAGAAATAAAGTTCGCTAGACTGAAAACCAAAAAAGGCATTTTTGGCAAAAAAAAAAAACAAAAAAGGGACAAAACATGCTTTGGTCAAATCAGTAGGTTGAATGAATAGATGAAGTTTGATATCATATCTTTTGAAGCGTTTGTCTAATCTGCATAACATGAGATTTTCAAACTCATCCTTTTTTTTCATTACATTTCCACCATAAAGCCTACATTTTGAATTTCATGGAGGATCAGCATAAAAGGGGAACACCAGCCTGGGTAGACTGCGAGCAAATCTCTTAGCATGAAAATAAAAAAAAAAATGTCTGCTAGACTGAAAACCTGAAAGGGTGGTTTAGGCAAAAAAAAAACAAGAATAAAAGCAAGGGACAAACTGTAACATGAACCAAAGTTTTTTCCTGAGTTGAAACTTCTTGAAGGAGAAAATAATCGTGTTTTGGAAATGATGTGTGGCCATGTTTCTTTATCATAAAACGCAAAATGTGATTTTTTGTTACCCCTTTGAGACTTAAAAGAGCAATTTTTTTTTTCTTTCAAATTACCTTGAACAAGGGTCACCTCACATTGATGGTTTGCACTTTTGTTTGACAGACGGTTCACCAATAAAAAAAAAATCCATCAGAATCAAAAATTTTGAGAAAGAAAAAAAAAATGATGATGATGATGATGATTTGGTTACATCAAGAAGAAACAAAAATAAGAGAATCTATGTTTAGAAAAAAAAGGAGAAATGGTGAACACATAAAAGGCAAATGAATTTATGATGCAGCATTATTCAAAGATCATTGTTCCAAAATACCATCACATCTTTTGAGTTTTTACTATCCACATTTGCTTTCATACCTTTAGCCTTGACCACGATACAAGCATAATAAAGCCCACACAGATCCAAGACTGGTCGTCGGTACCTTTCAAAAAGTTTGATTCATGGAAATCATTTTGACGTGCTGAAAGGTTTGTCCAGAATCCAAAAAAATTGGAGAAAAAATAAAAATTGAAAAATATGTTTTGAGATTTGCTTTCAGTGATTCAAACAGTTTTTTATTCACATATGCCAAAATCTCCTTAAAATAAGCCTGGTTAATCAATTAGATAAGGGGCATCCTCCTTCGTTGTTTCATTCTCAGCCCAAACCTTGTCCAACCTTTTCATACAATTGTCCAACCTTTTTCTCTAAAATCCAAACTAGACAGTTGCTTCATATCACCATTCATATGACCAGTCATAGGACAATCTCACCTTGATTATCATGGTCACGTTAGGAAAGCTTTTGAAGTCCCTATCGTTTTTCAACCTCTTCATAAATGGGGCAGTGTGTCAATCCAAATCCTCAAATAAGGGAAACTTTTTAAATCCCCATCTTTTTTCAACCTCTTCATAAATGTGGCAGTGTGTCGATCCAAATTCTCAAATAAGGGAAACTTTTTAAGTCTCTATCTTTTTTCAACCTCTTCATTCCTTCTTGACTAGGGCAGTATGTCAATCCAAATCCTCAAATCAGAGAAACCTTTGAAGTTCCCTCCTTTTTTCTAATCCTTTCATTGGGGCAAGTCAAACAAATTTTGTACCCTAAGGCCAATCTATTCTCTCACACTGGGTCAACTTTTGAAGTCCATATCATTTTTCTTCATGTCATCAATAGTTGGGGCAAGCCCAAACATTCTTGGTGCCCTAAGACCAAATCAAACTGGGTCAGCTCCCTAGTCGGTCCTCGTCATCTCATCCAACCCCTTCCAAGCCATCGGAAATTTCATGCATGTTGTTTAGATAATGCTTCAAAAGAAATAAAAAAAGTTTTTCAATAAATTGATCAGACCAAAGAGAGGATTTCAAAAGTGAAAAAAATGAAAGAAAAATAATGTCTCATGAAGAAGGGAACACCCTATTATCTGACCGAAGGCAAGTGAAAGAAAAATAAATCAACTGGGGCAATCCTTTTCACCCAATCCTTTCCATTTCCACTATCTCTTTTGAAACAACATCCCTTGTTCATTCAAATTCTTCTCCAAACACCAAAACTGGGGCAGTTTTGTGAGTCTCACTTGAATTTCTCACCTCAAATGCTCATAAATCCCCATCTTCTGAAATAAAACCCATTGTTTGATCAAAATTTTTTGTGTATACCAAAACTAGGGCAGTTTCGTGGGTTTCACATGAATATCCCACCCTAACATTCATTGATCAATATCCTTGTACCTTTTTCTCATAGACCATAACTAGGGCAATTTTTGGGATTCTTGTGTTTTTCAACCTGATATTCACATGTGGCTTCTCCTTTGAAGGGTGTGTGGAGACAACGTGCCTGCACGACTATCTCAGTCTCCTTCAAACTCTTCCTAAATATTTCTAGCTTTCACTCACTTGTGAATTCAAACATGCGTGCACTAATATCATAAAAGAGAAAGTCAAAGATATACTCATTTCAGATGTTAGACATCGATAAATGTGACATTCCTCACTTTCATGAAACATTGAAAATAAATATGAGTTTGATGATTGCAAATAAAACAGTTGGCTCATACTTGCATAGAATAATCAAAGGACAAAACACAACCAACATTGTCTTCATCAGGCATTCATCCTTTCATGCATATCTGGGCTTCGACACCCTCATCCTTGCATCAAGGTTTTGACACATTGTTTCTCATGCATATCAGGGTTACGACACCCTGATCCCTGCACCAAGGTATTGACACCTTGTTTCTCTTGCATATCAGGGTTACGACCCCCTGATCCCTGCACCAAGGTTACGACACCTTGTTTCTCTTGCATATCGGGGTTACGACACCCTAATCCCTGCACCAAGGTTACGACACCTTGTTTCTCATGTATCTCTGGGTTTCGACACCCTGATCCCTGCACCAAGGTTTTGACACCTTGTTTTCTCCTGCATGTCGAGGTTACGACACCTTGATCCCTGCACCAATGTTTTGACACCTTGTGTCTCTTACATATCGGGGTTACAACACCCTGATCCCTACACTAAGGTTTCGACATCTGGTCTCTCTTGTTTAAGTTAGGGTTCCTACGCTTTGCCAAGGTTCTACATCTTGTTTTTCTCCTTATTAAGTTGGGGTTTCGACACCTTATCAAAGTTTCAACAACTTGTTTCTTCTCTTTGAAAACATGGCTACCAATGTTTGAACGCCTTGTCAACTATCTCTTGCAATCATTACTCCATTTCAAAATAGGTCGATTTTCATCCTACATATCTCCACAACAATGAGTTTGATGATTGAAAAGAGAACAATTGACTCTAGCAAAAATTTTCAAAATGCATAACATAACAAGTTTTTCATCATGCATTCATGCATTTCATGATCTTGATCTCTACAATAATGTTTTGATCCCTTGTGCTTAAAAATAAGAAAACATGTTTTCTATCATGCATAACCATTTGCATGTCATATCATCATGTCGTGTTTTGACACCAGATACAAAAAGCAAAAATCTTGACATCATAATACAAGTGAGCATTGTCATGCATCATACTTCTTCAAACCATTGTTTCTTATGACGAAATCAATTTACAAAAATCTTCTTCTTGACATTTCTTGATTTAGTGGTCCTCTTCATTCATATGAATGACCTATATATATCCCAAGCCCAGCTCTGTACTGGCCCACCAAGCCCAGTTTTGTCTGGCCTAAGCCCAGCTTTGGCTGGCCCCCCAAGCCCAGTTCTGTACTGGCCCACAAAGCCCAGTTCCGTACTGGCCCACCAAGCCCAGTTCCGTACTTGCCCGCCAAGCCCAATTCTGTATTGGCCCAACAAGCCCAGTCTCGTACTGGCCCACCAAGCCCAATTTCGTGCTAGCCCACCAAGCCCAGTTTCGTACTGGCCCACCAAGCCCAGTTTCGTACTGGCCCACCAAGCCCAATTTCATATTGGCCCACCAAGCCCAGTCCGTACTGGCCCACCAAGCTCAGTCTTGTACTGGCCCACCAAGCCCAATTTTGTTTGGCCCACCAAGCCCAATTCCGTATTGGGCCACCAAGCCGAGTTCCATAGTGGCACACCAAGCCCAGCTTTGCCTGGCCCACCAAGCCTAGTTTTGTCTGGCCCACCAAGCCCAGTTTCGTACTTGCCCACTGAGCCCAGTTATGTACTGGCCCACAAAGCCCATCTCATTTGGCCCGCTAAGCCTATCTCGCATGACCCTCAAAGCCTAGCTAGCCTGGTCTCCTAAGTCTCGTTTTTTAGCAAGACAAATAATGAATAATAAATAAATAATGAAAGAAATAAAAAATGTAAAAAATTCTTTCCATCATGTTTCACCTCTATCATACAGTCTCATCATATCACATCATCCATCATACATCATACTTCATAAGAATCAATGAAAGTCGATGGAAAAAGAAAATCGCTCAAAAGAGAACATTTGGCGAAAAATCAATCAGTACAATTATTTTGCGCAAGCTTCACCAATGTTAAGCATTCATGCGTTGTTTGCTGATACATCAAAATCAAACCTCAGGTTCTCCTTTCAGACAACGACCCTCTCCTTAGGATTGGTCAAGTCCAAATCTTCCTTTCCTCACGACCCTCTCCTTAGGATTGGTCAACTACAGATCCTTAGATCCTCACTACCCTCTCCTTAGGAATGGTCAGGTCCTTGTGTTCTACTTTCGGACAATGACCCTCTCCTTGGGAATGGTCAAGTTCAGGTCATGACCCTTTCCTTGGGAATGGTCGAATCCAATTTGTCGTATCGAGACCCTCTCCAGGAGAATGGTCATTGATTCCTATGCTTTCTCCTTAGGATTGGCTAAATCGTTTGACAGATTAGGACCTTCTACTTTGTAATGGTCACTGAATCCTTCCAGGTATAGACCCCCTCCCTTGGAATGGTCAAATCAACATTGCATCGAGACCCTCTCCTTGGGAATGGTCATTGATTCTCTTTGTTGCATCGAGGCCCTCTGCGAGGCATTGGTCATCGATTTTTTTTACATCAAGGCCCTCTCCTTGGGAATGGTCATTGATTCTCTTTGTTGCATCGAGACCCTCTTCGTGGGACTGGTCATCGATTCCTTTACATCAAGGCCCTCTGCAAAGCAATGGTCATTGATTTCTTGGTTGCATCGAGGCCCTTTGCGAGGCAATGGTCATCGATTTCTTTACATCAAGACCCTCTCCTTTGGAATGGTCATTGATTCTCTTTGTCACATTGAGACCCTCTTCGTGGGACTGGTCATCGATTCCTTTACATCAAGGCCCTCTGCAAAGCAACGGCCATTGATTTCTTGTTTACATCGAGACCCTCTACAAGGCAATGGTTATCGATTTCTTTATATAGAGACCCTCTCCCTAGGAATGGTCGAATCCATAGATAAAAATTCAAAAAAAAAAAAATCAAAATAAAAATCAAAACATGAAAGCACATAGAAAAAATCTATAAAAAAAACAAAAAAAAGCAAAAAAAAAAATTCAAAAAAAAATTCAAATTTTCAAAAACAAAATAAAAGAAAGAACACATAATTTCAAAAAAATGGAAAACAAAAAGATAAAATTTCAACGTCTGTTTGACATCACGACCCTCTCTGATAGAATGGTCAGTGATTTCTTTCTTCTTTCCTTTTTGAATAAGACCTGTTTGAATCCATCTTCACTTTTCGGATCCTAGCCCTCTTCATAGAATTGGTCATCACATCCCTTTAATTCAGTTTTTATTCACCGTATTCCTTGCCAAAACCCGAACGAAATTAGTGTTTCTATCTTTACTTATCTTTTACTATGATATTACGAAAACTTAATATCAGTAAAATCTAAGTAAAGAGCACCCAATTTCGTCCGACAACAAAAAAAAATTTAATTAATATACTATTAATTTAAGAGTAAATATATTTATATATTTTATTTTATTTCGTTTTTACCTTTTTTTTTTATTATTCTTTTTTATTTTCTTTGATTTTATTTTTACCTTTACTTTGTTTTATTTTATTTTTATTTCTCTTTTCCGTTTTTTTATTTATTTTTATTTTCCTTTTCTTTCTTTCTTTTTTTTCTTTTTTTCTTTTTTTTCTTCTTTTTTTCTCTCATTCTCAAACAGTTTCTTTTTAAAAAAAAAAGGAAAGAAAAAAGAAAACAAAACAAAAAGGAGAAATAAAGGTGGTAGAGTTTAAAGTGATTGGGCTTGAACAAAATAGCTTGTCCTTATTTGAATATGGTCTCTGTACCAATTTTAAGAGCTGTTGATGGTTACACAAAAATGGAAAAAAAGTGTCTGTTTGGGGTGATTGAAAAAGGATGAAGTGACCCAACATTACAGTAAAAAGAAATGGTAAGAAGCAACCCAATTGCAGCGGAAAAAAAGGATAAGAAGCAACCAGTGGTAAGAAGCAACCGCCATTTCTCCAGGATGCCTTAAAAGGTGGTTTGTTTTGAATCATTTGGGGGGGGGGGGGAGGATTCATGTCCAACCCCACAGAGATACACCAAAAAGGACCAACATCCATGGGTTTGAGAGGGGACCTCTTTTCTCTCCAATTCTTCCAATACTACTTTTTTTGGCCGAATCATACTATCCTATTCCGGGGACTCTCCATAGATAGTTCATCTTCATCATTCCATTCCCCATCATCAAGAACCTCCACCGCATTCCTCCATCTAAAAAAACCAATTCCCAGCCACTAAAGATGACCTGATAACCCACCATTCTTATTGATCATCATCACGAATCCTCACTTTCATTACCATTAACACATTTTTCATTACCCAAAACAAGCTCCATAGCACCCGAGAAACATCATAACACTCTTCCATCACCAAGCTCTCACTACCGTCACACCCTTCCAACTCACGCTTATCTCCATTACCGATCACCACAACAAACACACAATACTCCATTCTCCTCCCTAGAACAGAAAAACACACTTCATTCACACCCTCATTCCACATTCATCATCAACACCCCCAACTCACGCAACCCAACTCTTTACCACGAACCAACCAATCTCACACAGTACGCCAAACTCTCGCGTTTTCCCGGTCGCATACCTCCAATCAGAAACAGAGAAACCACGGGAGGAAGGGAATTCAAGTAATTCAAAAAAATACAAAAAAATATATAAAATTTTCAAAATATAAAAACATCAACATTTTCAAACAAAAGTCTTTTTAAGAACTACGTGATCCTTGATTCTCCACCGTGAGATACGTAGGAGCAAGGCTAGTCCTTGTCAGGTTCACCTCCAAAAAATCAAATCATTTTCTCAATTGTTTTCCAAATCGTTTCTCTAAAGAATTACGTAACCTTGATTTCTCATTTTTAATGAGAATACGTAGGACCAAGGTCAATCCTTGTCGGGCCCAAAAAAACTAAAAAATATATTTTGTTTCTTTTTAGCATTTTTGTCTTATTATTTTGGGAGAAAAATAACATTTTGAAAATCACATCAACTTTGCATATTTAATTAAAGGTACCGCCTTCGGGCGGGCGTTGTAGGGTGGTAATACCTTCCCTACACGTAACCGACTCTCGGATCCAAAAATCTAGTTTTTCGCAGACTTGTCTTATCTTTATGGTTTTCCATAGTTTTCCAGAATAATTATGGTGACGATTCCAAATCTTTTTCAAACCCGTTTTCTTTTTTCGGTTCGTCGTCCCGTCGCGATTTCGGTTGCGACACACGAAAATAAGCAATCCACTTTGACTGCTCCTTTAAAGAGGTATGCAGAGTATACTTTTCTTGATCTTGTTGACTTGTTCCCCAGCTGGGATATGCTCCAACGTTGAATTGTAAAATTAGCCTTTATTCATCTTCCAGCACCCTTGTTTAGCTTTTAAATCGATGAGCATTAATTAGACTGTTTCTATGTTGTGAATTATGTAAGTTAATTTGATTAGTCAAATTTGTATGTGCCTAAGTAGGATTGATATCGAGTTTCCTTTTACTCCCTTCCACCTTCTACTATTAAGAGAGAAAAAATCAAGAAGAACGTGGGTTGCATTAGTAAATCTTAGGTGGTACTTGAAAAATATAATCCCTTCAACTGCAGCTGCAACAAATCTTCTTACAATCTCTTTCCCTTACAAGATGGACCATTCTTTGCTGTGACTGTTTCATCTTATCACCTTGCAGTGGCCCTCCAGCCCCTTCTTATGATTTCCTGACTCAACAGCTGAACCTGAAAACAATCAAAGAAGAGTTCATATTTTGTATATTAATTCTGATACATTATCTTTTGAAGGTCCGTCTCATGATATTTAGTTTCACTCTTCCGCAGGGTTCTTATATTATAATAGATAGATATTACAATAGACAACATATGTGTATAAGGACATACATTAAAAGAAATAATTATCTATTTATTTAAAAATAAACTAATTTTTAAAATAATCTTTAGAAATGCATACCGTGAATTAAATCGATTAAATATAGAATTCGAACATTTTAAAGATTTGTATGAAGATTTTAAATTTAAAAAACTAATAATACTATTTAAGAACTAAAATAATAATTTATTAGATTTTAAAGGTTATAGTTGAAATATACTTTTACTTTTACGGTAAATCAGTTTAATAATAAATCAAATGAATAAAATAATAAAATAATTATTTAGAGAAGTAATACTTTAAACATAATATATTCTTTAATAATTTATTAAATGACCAACTAATTATAAATTCTAAAATGATAAATTTAATATAATAATAAAACAAAAAATATAGGGACCGTTAGTAAAAAAATATTACTTCTCTAAATATAGGGAGCCCATTAACTATAATACAGTAACATTCGCAAGATTTTTTTTTCTTCTGGTCTCTAAAATACGCCATTTCAAAGTATATTTTATTGTCAACTCTACTTTGTTACATAGTGAACTAATTTTCAAGTCTTTTATTAATGGTGGTAAATTCAAAACCCCGTTACCATTATGAAAAAGCAGATAAGTTCTTGCATGTGATTGTTAGGTGTAATAAAGTAGTTTCGAACCTTAGTGTAGTCAAAGTTCTCTCTAATAACAACCGTCCCACCTTAAAAAAAACACTTACGGGAATCATAAAAGCTGGTTCAGTATTTTGAATTTGAGTCAAAATAACTGGTTCTAGAAGTGTCAAGGTTGGTACATAATGGTTTGTTTTCTAAAAGATGGTGGTAGTGACATAAATCAGCGGTGGAACCGGGAAGAGTAAATGGTATAAGAAAGAAGAAATCTTTGGCGTGAGTTGAAAATTAGAACTTTGTTTCTTTCGAGCTGCATGACTTGGACTCGCTTTCCCCCTCTCTCTTTCTGTCTTTTGTGAAAGAACATGACAACGTTAACTATATCTATTAACTGAGATAAATGTGGAAACAATACTCAACCAGCAACGTTAGATTGAGATAAATTTAACTACGGTTGATACACTACACCATGAACATGCAAAAATAAAATTCCAGAAACATATTCGTTTTAATGTTTGGTATGGTAGGAACCACTTACATTCTGGCTCTCTGATTGTAATTTAAAATTCAACAAGTGCGATGAGTTGTTTAATTTCCACATAAAGACACACGAATAATAATTACCCATAACCACATAAGCATCTTATATATATGGGAATGACGTGATTCTTGCAAGCTGCAACTGAACTTTTGTTTATTTCGCCAATTCTGAAGAAGGGTCCTCTTGGAATCTGATTCCATCTAGCTGCTCCATGGAAAACTCTCACGTTTGTGAGGGTGGGAGAGGAAGATACTGATTTTTGATGAAAGAGATAAATGTTTATGTTTATTTTCTTTTTGCTTTTTATTATGATAATAACAGATAATTAAAACAGCAGTATACAATACTAACCATAGAATTATTAAGTACTTAAGAAAATCTCTTCCTTTTATTTTATTTCCTTGAGAAGATTAAGACTAAGCCGTCAACTTTGGCCATGGTTCAATGTTACTGTATATACATCAGTACTTGGTTGTTTTGGAGTTTGACACCATTATATTCCGTGGAAAATTAGAAAAAGCTCTTCTTAATCGCTGTTCAGAATCTTAACTGGATAGCTCCTACGAAAAACAATTAGTCCTCATACACATACCTATTCAAAACGTGTCACCATTTCTTTCTTATTTTAGTTCATAATCTTCCATTTACACCCTCATAACACACTATAAAACAAGTTACACCAACTCAACTTGTAATCATTTGAGCTTAACCAAGTTTGTCGAGAAACCACATACCTTGCATCGAACACTTTTCAAACCAACCTGCATCATGGGGAATAGGAACTCATCAAGTTCAAAGGTTCATGGAAAGGCAACAAGAGTTGCTTCAAGTGAAGCTGGATATGATCCAAGGATGAGGTGGCGTGCTGCTAATCCAGCAGTAGAGACCACACGCGCTTGGAAGGGACAACATGGTCGTGCGGCGAACTCAGATAACACCTCACTTGATAACGATGAAACTTTCAACAGTTTCATTCGACGTGCCAAGGGTAAACTTAGAACCGTGTCCCACATCGGTCGGGAGCAGAGCAACGTTACACCTGTACCACTACGAGATGATGACGAGGCTAATGCTAGGGATAACCTAAACGACCAGTTTTCGAATTTTATCAAGAGTTCGAAGAAGAAGTTGAGAAGTACATCAAGCATGAGGAAGCATGGTTCCTTCAACAGACGGTGACCATTGATAAACCAGGGAACCTCAAAGAGAGTGATTTGACATGTGGGTCCATCCAATATTCTGTTATATACTGCATGAAAATAAGGTCCTAAGCCATGCAAGCATTATTATACTTTACATTTTTTTCTATTTCAAGCACAGTAAATGTGAAATGTTTATTTGGGGGGAATAATTTCGACTGGTTTATTGTTTGTTTGTAAGAAATTAATATACATTGATGTTTTGTCTTTAATGAAAGGTTTCTGATTAATCTGTAGTGTTTTTATTGAAAGAATAATTAATATCAGTTTAATTTAGAACATCACAACAAAACAAGGTTGTCCTAAACTAATTCGGTATACATCTCTGAGGCCAAGTGTCACAAAAATCTCATTATTACAATCGAAAAATTAAACCCTCGTACGTTGTGTCCTCTTTGTGGGCGACATATAGAGCAGGTAGAACATTCCATCATTAAGCATTAAGCAGGCATGGAATCTTGAATCTTACCTTAACCCAACTCTTTCAATGATGATATATATGATTTGAATGTTATACCGAACTCCCTCGTTTCTTGTTTTCATTGGCTTGTCTTTACGAGCATTTCTTTAAAAGAAACATGATTCATGTGCGTGTTACTATACCTATTGATGCATTTGGCATCTCAAGTAGTAATTATTTAATATTACAAAGTTTTCATTTTCCTAAAGCATGTTGTTTTAAATCTGTACATTGATAACTGTCGCTGTCCAGATTATAATATTGAATCCATGCAGTTTTTTCTGTGAAACTACAGTAAAAGCACTCAATTGTCATGTGCATGTTGTTCTTAGCATACAATGGGTTTAATTGAAATCACTACGTAGGGAACATATCTTTCTCAGGAAAAAAAATATAGTTTTAAGGGAGGGTTCATTCTCCTTGAATTGTCTTCATTTAATTGACTTTGGGAGGTTGTGTTTTGCACTAAAATCTTCTGTAATTAAATTTGTGCTAAATTTCCTTGGTTGACAGACACAAACCATGATATGTGAGTTCTGGTGCGTGATTATTAATGTTGTCTGTAACTCCAAATTTGTCCAATCTTACGACGATGTTTGGATGTTCAGACTAAGAAGTTGTCTTATGCTTAGTCTGATGCAACAATTTGTTTCATTAGTCTGATTCATATAGTTTACAATCAGGAATTCCGATGATTTAAGGTAGTTAATTAAGCCAGTAGTTTACAAAAGTTCATCTGAAAAATGTATTATTATGCAAGTAAAACTCAACCACTAGCATTACATTGAAACAATTAACAAGATTTAAGATTAAACTTATTTGCATTATTAGATTAAGGATGGTTGGTATGAGAAATCATCGACAATCACTAGAGACAAATAAGTACTGAATTTTTGGGGACTCCACGTCCTTTTTAACACACAGATTAATTAAGAATCAGGATTCGGCTTGAGATTTTTGCACTGCAATATTCTGCGGTCAAAAATGAAACTCTAGAAATATTACAAAGCAGATTCTTTTTGTTTTCTGGTATTGTAGTTCAATAAGTGCGATGAGTTGTTTAATTTGCACTAGAAAGACACGAATATTAACTCCATTAGGGTAATGGAACCACATACGCATCCTACGTGGAACACTCGCATGATGTGATTCTTGCAAGCTGCAACCGCACTTTGTTTATTTCGCCAATTCTGAACTATTGCTGTAGGAATCTGATACCATCTACCAGTTCCTTCGGAAACTTCCATGTCACTCACGCCTAACATAACTATACCGAGGGAGTTTTTTTATGGTCATTTCATTAAGTAAACAAGCCATTCACATCCAATGTATGAATGTTAAGGGTAACTACACGACATACAATGTTACAAGCTATGATGCTATAGCATTAGTACTTTGTTTACTTTTGAGTTTAGCACCATTATATTCCGTGGAAAATTAGAAAATGCTGTTCCTAATTGCTGTTGGGAATCTTAACTAGGCAACAATTGGTTCCCACAAAAGGTTACAGTTAAAAACGTGTTTCTTCTATGTTTCTTTCCTTCTTTCTAGATTCCTAATTTACACAGTAAAACAATTTTATATATATATATATATATATATATATATATATATATGGCCATGCCCTTCTTTCAAGTTACACTCAACTAAAATCTTCTGAGCTTAACCAGGAGTTTGAGAACCATATACAGCATCAAACACTTCCCAAAACTAAACCTGCACCATATCCATGGGGAATAAGACCTCATCAAATTCAAAGGTTCATGACCAGGTAATAACAAGGGTTGTTTCTACCGAACCTGGCTATGGAATGGGGAGGTCTTCTGCTAAACCCAAGGCAGACACCCTAGGCACTTGGAAGGGACAACATGGTAGTAGGGTTTACTCAGATGACACCCCACTCGATAACGATGAAGCTTTCAACACTTTCATTCGACATGCCAAGTATAAAATCAGGACCTTGTCCCACATCGGTCGGGAGCAGAGCAACGTTGCACCTGCACCATCGTCTGATGATGACGAAGCCAATGGTAGGGATAACCAAAACAACGAGTTTTCAGATTTCATTCAGAGTGCAAAGAAGAAGTTGAGAAGCACATCAAGCAAGAGAAGGAATGGTTCCTTCAAGAGAGGCTAATTAATGTTTTCATGCTGCTAACTTAACGTGGTGATTCCAATATTTGTTATTGAGTATTAAGTGCTATATGCATTCAAAACAGTTACATGGTTTTTTTTTGTTATTCGATATGTTTTGTTGAAAGTGTGAGGGAATAATTTTATTGGATGATTATTGCAGATTTGTGTTACAAAGATTGAAGTTTTAACATTGATTTATATTTACCATGTGTAAGTTAATCAGCAGCACAGTGTACTCCCTTACATGGAATCTTGAATCTGACCTTGTGATGATTTGTGTTCTACCTCGTCATTCGATTTCACTTGCTTTGTCTACAGTTCTTAAGGAAGGTTTTAAAACATGCTTTAGAAAGGACACAGTAAGAATTACCTTTTTTTTTTCTTCAATTTATCGACAAAACATTTTTTTAAAAAGGAAAAGATCCTTCTCATGATGAATGGAAAAGGATATACCAGATTCTTTTTCCCTTGAATCTCTTTCTAATTGACATTTTCAAAATTGTTGGCGTTTTTGCTATTTTGACTATTAAGAAAGGAAAAAGATAAAGAGAGCAGTACTAGCTTCAACTGAAAAGCGAATTCACCTTAATGAAGGAAACAATCAACAACATAAACATCACGACTGATTTTTTAATACTTCGTTTCTCAATATTTTGTTCTATGCATATGTCATTAATGAATATGATTGCGAGGATGTTTGATGGTCTAGGAATTCTGATATTAAATGAAATCTGAATTAATAATTATTAATATTATTTTATTTTATTTAAAAGATAAAAATATTCATAAATATTATACAATATATTTTATTTAATATTCATCAATAAAAATTAAAAATAATTAAATAATTATACTTTATATTGTTATAAATTAAAATATAATCAGACATAAAAAATTATTAACAGAAAAATCAACAAAAAGTTAATATTAAACGTAAAAAAATAATTAAGATATTAATTTAAGATTTAATTAAATTTTTAAAATGTTTATTTTTATTATTTAGATATTTCAAAAGATACTTTTATTTTTATAAAATATATTATATATATTTATATTATTTTAATTAATAAAATTAATTATTTCAGTTTTCAATTAAAAAATAATAGAATCAATAATAATTATTTTTTAACTAATATCCTTATAGTACGTGTTATTATTCTCCGTAATTTTTTATTCGAAAACTTTCCTTTTCCGTTGGTGTATTACTATTTTCTTCGAGAATCAAGCCTAAAATCTCAAAGTTAGAGTACCTTCATGACTAGTGGTGAGAAAGGACAATCACCTGCATAAATTTTTTATTTAGAAATCTACAATTCCAATTTTATTTTATTTTTATTGTGGATACATTTTGGAATATACAAAATAAAAAATACATTTTAATCTGCATAATCGAAAATATAGATGTATTTCAGGTGACATAATTAATAAAAGATACAAATATATTATACATTGTCCAATCACAATATAAAGATTTGTGTTCCTGCAGAAAACAAACAAGATAAGTTAGGCACGAGAGTTATTTACCCATGTAGTCCGCTATCTCCTCAGTTGGCCTCTTCCCGGTCGATACATGTCGGATTGGATTCAGAAAGGGTTACCTGCAGAAGGGACTCCGAAGCTCAAGTGAGTCAAAACTCTCAAAAAGGTCAAATATGTGATTAATGAATGCGTACCCTTAATTCGTGGGGTCCATGCGTATTTATAGAGCATTAATGATGTCTGGTTATCCCGTGGGCCAGACCTTGACTTTGGGCTATAGCTTGGGCAGTGAGTGGGCCTGGGCCTTAATCCAGGCCCTTAAGGCCTATTGAACGCGGGGGCTTCCATTTTACTAAGTCTTCAATGGCGGTATGATCCGTTTACTTCCAGACTTGTCGGATGTCGTCCTTGGCCGCACACTGTCCTGGATTGGCCATTTTGTTGTTACTTTAGCTTTTATTCAGTTATAAGTCTGAGTCCATACCAACCCGAGTCGTGTACTTAGGTTGTTTCTGGCATGTATATGAGGATTGTCATGTATATGGTTAAGTTGACCGGGTCCGGTACAATCTGTATTCTAAATTCTATATTTTAGAATATAAAATATAATTCCCAATACAAAATTTATGAGGTGTAGAAAGAAATGTATGGTGATGCATGAACCATATAAAAAAAACAATATGTTTTATGGATGCACGGTTGATAAAGAATTTGCACTACAATAAATTTTTTATTAATAATTAATTTTAGTGGCAAAAATAATTAGTCATTTAGATATTAATTTATAAATTAAAAATTATTGGTAACTAAAATAATTTCAAATAAATTATAATTAGTTTCTAAATTGATAACTAAAATAGTTTTTATTATGAATTGATGTCTAAATTGGTCACTAACATTAACTATCAAGATTTTGACTACCAAAAAAATTGATTTTTAAATTGCTCACTAATATTAGCTAACAATTTTGGCTACCAAAAAAATCGATCTCTAAACATATTTTTTGTCACTAAAATTAATTATTATTTGAGAGTTTTCTTATACAGTTGAATCTTGAATTTTTGTTTTATTAATAAACCATAAAAAATTATATAAAACTTAAAACATCATATTTTCGATCCAAGCTCCAAGAAAAAAATGTTTATATATTATCTTTCTTATTTATTTCTAATTAATGAGATTCTAACTCGCATTTCGGCCCTTAACAATATGATCCTTACTTTAACATTTCACTCCAATGTATTATTTGACATTTTTAGGGGGGTGTTTGTTCTCTGGGATGAAAGAAACATTACTGGATGTAGAATAATATGATCCAGCTCTCGTATAAGAAAGAAGGTTAACTTTAAAAAAAAAAGCACAATTGAAAAACAAAAGATCACGTTAAGTTTATGTCAATAATTTTATTTTAAAATCTCATTAAGTTAACAAAGAATATATAGTAAAAGGGTAATAAATTTAAATCATATTGATTAATGATGGTGCATTTCTTTTTTAGGGTCATAGACAAATGATTTTTAAATACGACGAATTGATATTCGTTTTCTTTAAGCAATTCCCTGATGACCCACCCCAATGGTATATGATCATATTAGAGCTACAGCATATTCCATTTGCTGGCACAAATCTTTTTTTTTTTTCTCCAATACCTATCCATAAAAGAACTTAAATATCTCTTAATTTAAAACTTCGAACACTTTTATTGATATGCATTTATACAGAACTGCATATGAAATTTGAAAATGTACCCGTACTGTGTAGTTAGGAATTTATACAAAAGCTTATTTCGTGTTGTATAATGCATGCATGCATAACCGCAGAACTTATATGTTGTCGTATCAATAAAAGATGCTCACTTCATAAAGTTGTTACTCTTGTCACCATTTCTTTTAGTAATGTCCCACCAAACCATTGAAGGATACATAGCTTAAATAAATTACACGTTTCATGAAGTTGATGTAAAGTAAATTATATGCATACAAACATAGGACTTGCGTTGGCTTTTATGCACAACAATTGTTCAAGAGCAAAAGAAAAATGAAGCAATATATATAATATTAAAGATTCCTTGTCTCGATATTTTGTTGTGCGGGACAGTATCATTCTCTGGTACTAATTTCAACAATTGTGAGTTGTTTTCCACGACAAAACCAATATTATTTTTCCTCTCAAAAACAGTGCATAAATGTGATTCTTGCATTGCTATTGCAATTGCTACTGCGCTTTTGTTTATTTATATCCAATTCTACAAGTCTCTCTTGAATCTGATACCAAGTGCCACTTTCTGAACCCTCCTGCTTCTTTTTCTCTTTTCTTCCTAATCAGTAAAATGTAGCAGCAATTCCATAACGTGACTCTCTAGTTTTGAGTGTAGTAAGGAACTACACAAGGAATTGGTCCCTGCCATCACATCTCGTTGAAAACTCTATCGATCATAGCTGTTACGAATCTACCCAGGTGGCTTCTTCAAAGGATCTTTTTATCTCT
Source organism: Vigna unguiculata (assembly GCF_037176805.1). Classification (NCBI taxonomy): domain Eukaryota; kingdom Viridiplantae; phylum Streptophyta; class Magnoliopsida; order Fabales; family Fabaceae; genus Vigna; species Vigna unguiculata. The sequence continues at coordinate 35,237,362 of NC_140792.1, read as the reverse complement.
TTTTTGGTTATCCAAATCATGTTCACACCACTGTCATACACACACATCTCTAAGCAGTATTATATAACAAGCCTTCAGAAGGTATTGCATGATGCACTATAACCTTCTTAGTTTAGATTTGAAGCTATTTTGAACTTGGCACTTTCCATGGAAAACAACACCAACTCACGCTCCTCTATATGCTGGAAAATCCGTCGAGCACTTGCAACCAATCCTGCTTTCAAAGCCATTCATCGCATCAAACACTTTTACCCCACTCATGCAAATTCTCCATCTTTACCACTCTCTACTCATTTCCCTCAGAATAGAAAGGCCAAGAATACGCAAGGAGAAGGAACAATCCCCATAAAGTTTGATAACTCAACCCCCACATCACAAGTTTCTGCCAAGGTTGAACCTGTTCGAGGATCAAAAGTTGGCCATTTGAAGGAACAGCAACAAGGTAAGAAAACCCTAGATATCAATGACACTTTCTCTGAGTACATTGAACGTGCTAAGTACAGAATCAGAAGCGTCTCAAACGTGGGTAGGGGGCAGAGTAAATCTTCACCGGTTGAGGATAATAACAGGTTAGAAAACCATAAAGACCATCTTTCAGATTTTATTCAGCATGCTAAGAAGATGAGAACTACGTCAAGCGTTGGAAACGCTGGTTCATTGAAAAGAGGGTATACTAAGAGTTAAGATGGTGAACATATATATATATAGGGATATCCATCATTAAGAAATAATGCTTTGTTACTTTATGTTGTTCAATGTGTTCGTTGGGTGGAGTGGATTAGGGTTTGCAAAAACATATTTAATTTCTTTATACCGTATATCTTATTGAAATTGGAGAGTGTGTAGTACCTATCTTAAGGAGAATCATTTTTTATTTAATCATTTCTACCATGATTACTTATGTTAAGTTCCTGACATTTAGCTTGATCCTCCATAATATATATGGAAAATATATTTAATTATGTAAATACTTTTTATGTTTTAAATTAATTAGTATCTTTAATTAATTAAATAAATATTAAATTAATTAAAGATACTCCCAATTTAATAAATATCACTCGATTAAGAAAGTCATAGTAAAAGATTTTCTCAAAAACATTCTAAAACTTTTTGCGAGAGAGGCTTGTCGGTTTCTTTTCCTTTTTGGGCCTTTGGCCCTTTTGACACTACAACAACCAAAAAAAAATAGCAAACTCTCATAGAGAACAAAATTTTGCTTAAGCAATTTATAGACACTATTCAAATTTTAAAATAATGAGTTTGTGAAATTATATATATATATATATATATATATATATTATATTACTCAAATTTTGTATTCCTATTTTAATATGAAACTTAGATTTGTACATAGATTCCCAGTATTATTCCAATAAAATATAAGAGGAAAAATATCATCTAAAAAAATATCAATTGCACTTTTTCGAATAAAAAGGGTCATCTTATAACCCATGTCTCCATATCTTGGTTTGAGGGAAAAACGTACATAATTTAAATAAGAGAAATGATAGGTTGACATCCACATTTGACCACTTTTTTTACCACCTTAAAATTAATTTGTAACTCAAGATAAATTAACTTGTAACCTATGAAGATGGTAAAAAAAGTGGTCAAATGTGGATGTCAACCTATCATTTCTCTTTAAATAAATCACAATTGACGAGACTTACTTAAAAGTAAACTTGTCTTTAAATTAAACAGGCAAGATGCATTTATTTCTAAATTTATAATTTTTTAAAGATATATTATATCTTCAGTGTATGAATGTTTCAAAACTACTTTACTAAGTTCAATTTTATTTTTCTATGAAGTGGTTATTGTTTTTATCAAAACTATAATTACTATCAATTTTTCTACTTTTATTGTGGACATTGGTTTGAGTTCACATCATTTTGGTCCTAATTCAATAGAAAATAGGCAAGAACAAACTCTCATACTTATATAGGGTGAAGAAGACGACTTCAGATTCTCTGTTAGGTTATCTTTGGAGTTTTTCTCTGCTGAATATTAAAAATATAAGATTTTATAATTTTTTTTAATATTTTTGAAATATTAAAATAAGTATTGTCTTAAAGGCACGATATAAAAAAAATAAGAGAAAAATTCAATAAAAAATTCAAATTTGATTTTTTTAAAAGCTAAATTATTTGGTTTACATTCACTTTTGTTTCTCATCAAAAGATTTTATTTATTTAATTTGTTTCATGCATATAAAAGCCTACAGTGGAGAGAAAAGACTGAAATTTCAAACAATATAAAAAGGTATCACTATACTTTTTAGATCAATTATGAGTTATAAGTAGTCAAAAAAACCTAAGATTTGAAAGCTATATATCATTTTACACTGTCCTCCTTTTTGTGTGGATGCAGATATGCTTCAATGTCATGTTTGAAGTTCTGACATATAGGGCTTTGACATATGTAATATACCTTATGTAGTAGTTAGCATTAATAAGTTAGGTACTCCAAATAATACTTTTTCAAAAAAATAAAAATACAACTATATATCTCTACAATAAAAACTATAAAAGAAGGAATAACATGTTTATCTAAAAAATAACAAGTCGTTATCTTACTTTATTTTACACCTTTTCATTATTTTTACTTAAAAAGGGAATATAATATTTATTTAAAAATTATTAAGATAAATATATTTTTCCCTTTTTCTTTTATCTAACTATTAAACCATTTTATCACTCTTTTTTGTATGTGTGTATCCACATTACAAAATTAAAATTAAAATCTTGCTTAGAAGCTATTAAGTTATTTATTTTATTCTATAGTTTGAAATGTCAATATCAAAATATAAGAAATTCATCTGAATTCAATTAAACTTTGTCTAGATATTTCTTTCACAATAAATGTGAAGGGTTACTGGATGACCCCCGTGAAGGATTTGGAAAAGGAGTTCTTACATCAAAATGTAGAAAATTTCTAGAAAGGAGACTCAACTATACTTTACTGTTTATTGAATAATTTATATATTTTAAGAACTATAATTATAAAGTAAGTAATTAAAGAGGTATATATTAGTATAAAAGATAATTTTTGGTAACAATTAGTATCTTGACTAGCTAGAAAAAGGGAAAGTAAAAGAAATGGTGAAATATTATTAGAAAGAGATAAACAATGATTGGGTTATGAAATTAGTTGTTACCTTTTGGTGCGTGTAAAGCTTTTATGATTTCTTTTTCTCATGAGAAGCATGTTGTTAGGAGTGAAAGTATGGTTGAAAGTATAGATAGGACTTTATGCATGAATGGTTGTGACTAACTCAGAAGGCATCTTTTGTGGCACTTGCAATGCTCATCCCATAAAAGCTTAATGGTGCCTTTCTTTCCACCTAACTTGGATGGTCCATATGGGATTTTTATCAAACATCTTCTATTCATTTCTCCACTTTATTCTCTCTGTCTGTAATGGCAACTTCCCAAATTAGTTCCCACAAAACACATGCATATTCAAGTTAATGCCTCTATGATTACTAGATCACTTTCTTCACAAACATAGGAAATTTAAAATAAAATTTTAAATTAAATATGTTCTAACCCGACCCAAGTCGTCTGATAATATTCTTAGGAAACACCACTGCGTTTCCAGGGTATTGTCCACTTTAAAGTGTGGAATTCCGTCACGATTTTGTCTTTAAAGAGCGTTTCGAAAAATGAAGGAATATTTAAACTGCGTTTGACCTCGACTCATAGACTATGTAAAATTTATTGGGTGTATCGGAACAAAATATATTTTTCATCTACAAATTATATTAAAAAATATATCTTTTATTCTTAAATTAAACATGTATTCTATTTCGTTCTTACGTTTTATGAAAATTATTTAAAATATCTTTTTTAATAAACGATAGTGTGAAATGGTAGATTTTATCATTTGTTAAAAAAAATGTTTTACATGAATTTTGTAAAATATATACATATTTAATTTGAGAACATGATATAATTCTTAAAAGGAATTTTGGGACGAAAAATATATTTGATCTAAAAATGTTTGTCCGAATCTATCTATGAGAGAATGTTGAAAACTAAAGGTTATAAAATTAGAAAAGGTTTTCTAGATTCCTTCTCTGGTTTGATTTCAAAACAGAATAGAGGTTCTTTTTACAATATTATCATTGGGAAATGGAACTCATGTTCGTTTGGTATATGTATAAGGAAAAGTTCAAGTATACTTTTTTGTTTTGGTAAAGTTGTCATTGAAAAAAATGGCAACTCATTATTTGGGCGTTTCAAAGTATAATATCGTTTTCTCGGGGAGTTACATTTCTGTGAAAGTTATGTTCAGAAATATTATTTTTCGTCCACATATTCGTTAGGTTGTAGTAATTTTAGAAAAAAAAAATGAAGCTGAGATAATAAAATTTAAAAAAATGGGAAACAATAAAGTGATAGTTAATCTAAACTCCCATTCGTATTGGAATATAAGATACCACTATTTCAAAGTTTTATGTAAAATAAAGGTTTTGCATTACTAGTTATGTTTATTATAAATATGTACTCATCATGAAAATATGATATATCCAAATTAAATTTTCTAGATATATTTTTGCGATCAAGTTAAATCAAGGTTTAACTATATTTTAATTGTTATACTTTAATGCAAAATTAAAATTGGTATATGTTTTAAACTATGATACAATTTGATTTCTAAAATTTAAAAATAATTAATAGTGTGTTTGGTTTGGTGTTGATCTGATTTATAAATTGTTTTAAATAAAAAATTTACCTTAGTTATACAATGAAGGTGTTTAAAAAATTCTATATGAATAAGTTATATCATTTTTTCACTTCAATCATGAGATTGTTAGATGCTAATAAATGTCCTTTTAAACCTCATAATGGTCAAAAACTTTTTGGTCAAGAAATACCATATTTCATATTTTAATGTTATAAGAGTACTAATATATTTTTCTTATTAACCATACACATTCTTTGATCAGTGGACACCAAGAGAAGTGTTATGAAATTTATGGTTATGAAATTTATGGATTGTCTATTGAGTTGGTGTTGATGATATTTATATTAAGTTTGTAATCCTTGAGTTGTACTCTTTGGGATGTCTTCTGTACTTATAAATAGAGACTTTTCTCCCTTGATAATATACAGAAAAAAATAATAATTGAAATTTCAATAATAAATGATTATTCCAATTTAGGAAAGATCACTCTAAAATTGCTTGGTGGTTGACATTTGAACCTTCGACATATATCTGCACTCTTCATTTTCCATTTTTGTTCTTTTTCATATTCTTTATATCTTAATTTTTCAAATTACCATTATTACCATGAGAAGCTAAACTACCTAATTTTATGATGTAATTATTTGGAATTATCTTCATTATCTAATTAATATCATTTTAGTGTTTTAGAATTTTAAAAACAATGACATACCAGAGACCAATTCAATAATTATTGAAAGAATTGAGGTTGTTACAAAATTTACATCAGATGAGATGATGAGATTAGGTCAAATTACAATATACAAAAAGGTAAATTTTATCGTATAAGTTAGATTGTAGGGTTAAATTAAATTTAAATTCTTTTTAAGATAATAAAAAAATCATCCATAACTTATCCTAACAATTTATTCAAATTTGTATTACTTGTCAAGTTACCTCTTAATCTTATGCTCATCGCATTCTTAACACAAGGAATGTGTTGAAAAAATCTTATCAACTATCTATTCAGTCGATTTTATAAGATTATGCTAAATTTAAATTTTACGTTCTTAAAGAAAATAATAACTCATAAAACAAATAGTTTTAGTCATCCAAAATAAAAACTTGCTTTTGTCCATGTCATTTCTTCAATATATTTTCATATTTTGTTTACAATGTCAAAAGTTTTTCCATTTTTGTCCTGGAAAAATTATTTTTGTGTTGATTATTACTATTTATTATCATTTTTAAGTGATTATGTTAATAATTTAATAGGATTAACATACATATTTCCAATTTTTTACTTTTAAAAATAATTATCAATAAAATGGAAACAACGTTATCTATCTTTAAGTACACTTTGTATCTATTATTTCTTTAAATTTTTAATATGAGAAGGCGAAACTCAAATATAATGAATATTAATTAGCATAGAGTTTTTCCTTGTTAGAATTCTCATCCTCTTAATGGTTTATCATTAATTAGAGATGTAGACTCTAACTCAAGTGGAAAAGAAAGACTTTGCATCACATTAATTGCTTCCAATCTAAATAAAATAACTTTTAAGAATTTCATTTTTTTTTTGTGAAAAAAATTAAAGGAAATTAAATACAAAAGCAAAATCTACAATTTGATTGGATCAAAAAACTTATTTTAACAACGAAATATATACGTGTAATAAAGGGGTACTTAACTACATATTACTCAACCAATAATCCATCACTTAATGTTTAACCAATAATTCATCATTTAAAGAATGAGAGTAAACTACATGAATTAAAAATACAGACACAAACCATTATGAAGAAATAAAATAAAATATTAAAAATGATAAAGATTTGTAATCAAAATGTTATTTATGTCCAAATAATGTTACTGAATTTCAATACATACGTCAATAGCATCACGGATCCGTTAAAGTATATGCTTTACTTTGACGCAGACTTATGTCACGAATGTTTATTATGATGTGAACGTACAAAAAGAGAAATTGCCCTTCGGAACGTACAAATCTTTATTTTTTATGTTATTTTAATAATATCACATTTTTATTTATTATTTTTATGACGTTTTTCGTTGCGGTTATACGATGATACATATTTTAGCCGCAAAATATGTCTTAAATTTAGCTTCATTTTATATTTCCTTATATTTTTTCAAAAATTGGAAATTATTACTTTCAATTTTCAGTATTATAAACTAATTACATTTGTATTAACGGAACAAAAGATTAAATAGTTTTAAGATATATCATTTCTTAAGACCCTTAAAATAAATATTATTAATCTATTTTAAAATGGATATTATAATTTAAAGTTAATTAATATTTTTTTTGAGAAAGAAAAAAAAAATTGAGATTAAAACAAAAACTCACATGTTTTCTACTTTTTATAGTGTAAATCCTAGACAATGATATTTTAGGGATTAATCTTTTGTGTGGTTGGATGATAAACTACGTAAAGTTTAGCAACCATTACATATGCACATCTCTTGTGTATCTTTTATCAAAGACATGTATATGAAATAATTAAGTTTACTGTCAACTACTTGTGTGATTATAGACATGGATATATTTTATACCATGTTTTGTAGTTTTTTTATATAATTTAAATATATGTATAAATAATTCTTTTGTAGACTCGTTTACCCTGTTGTATATTTTGTATATTTTTATGTTGTTCGTCACTTATTTTGCAGTTATTACATATTTGGTGGAAGTATATGAAATTGAAGATTTAAAGGCACATTTATAGGATGAAGAACTATTAGTTATAGTAATAAATGTTTCGAAGAGCTCTTGCAGTGATTAGTTTATGTCTAAAGCTTTTTGGTTTAGTTGGTTTGTGAAAATGATATATTTTTTATAGTCTTATCTTTTATAAAATTATATTATTATACTTTGTACACTGGACTAATTATTCTAAATATTATAATCAAACATTTTATTTATTAGTTCTAAAATATTAAAATGGAAGGTCACATATACAAGTAATTTTAAACTTTATTAAACCAAAACAAAAATTGTGGTCAAAACTAAAATAATTTTGTTTACGAAAGATTAAAAATGTAATTAAATCTTAATTTTACTATCAGTTAAACAATATTTCTTTTGTACAGCAAGTATTATATATATATATATATATATATATATATATATATTAACTATTATTGAACTTGACATGAAATTATTCTGTTATAATAATAAGAATAAATATGTTTTTTTTTAAATCACCTTTAACAGTATCTTTGTGTGTCCTCTTTAGCTTTTGGGTTAGTGGAAAATAGGATTGAAGCTCTGCACATCGGTTCCACTTCTTAATTTATGTCTTATTTGATCAGCTTAGCTTAGCTGCCATCTCAAAATCGCATTGTAGTGTTTTTTTTTTTTTTTTTCTTTCGTTGCTACATGACTATTTTATTCCAAATATTGAATTATTTAATTATAAGAAATTCATCTATACTGTATGGTTTCGTTTCGTAATTTTATTTTTTTAATATTTATGTTCTTTCTAGTTGTTATCCAAGAATCTAATAATTTCTCAAAAAGGAAAGAATCTAATAAAGTTCTACTTCAAATTGCCGATAGAAAGCAATATATTTTGGGTATTTTTCCTTGCAAATATAGAAAACGTTTTTAAATATTTAAATTACAGTATAAATAATAGTTTTTTTTTTTTAAACTCAATTCAATTTTTTTGTCTTCTTTTATCTTTACAATTAGAATAGAATGTGCAATCAAATTTATAATTAAGGAGTGTAGATATTTTTAACCAAATTTATGCTTGACTCTCTACATCTTTAAATTTTACTTTTTGTTCATATAAATTGTGTTTTAAAGTTTAAAAATATAAATACTAATCAATAATATTTTTAATTATAAAAGCGCCGACTTAAATATGAATTTATTTGCACAATTTGAGAGAACTTTATTTTTAATTCTTAAATATTTGACTTTAAATGTTATAAATATTGACATATATACTTTTATTACAAATGTAAATAGCATAAACTATGATGCTTCTAATCTAGTTACAGAGGACATGAAATCATTAGTGGGTGTAAACTTTAGACTAAGTATTTTCTTTTAAATAAACGTTAAATTTAGGAAACTAAAAAAAAAAAAGTTTGTTTAAATTTAATAAAAGTATAGTTAAATTATGTTATGACAGCGGAAAATTCGATAAGAAGATAAACTATGCAAACAACTTTCTGTCGTGATCGCATAACATCATAGCAATACGAAGAGAATAACCTTTTCCCACAAAACAATACCTCAGAATCTGAGCCGGTTCGAGCCGAGCCGAGCCGAGCCGACTAAAAAAGTATGGGTGATTCAGAGCGACGTCGTTTGTACGAGGAGCATAACAGAATTCAACTACTAAATTGCAGGGGTGGCAGAGAAACGTTAATAGTGGTTTGTTTGGGAGAGTCATTGGAACAATAATTGAAAGCGTTTCCTTGTGAGTGACGACCCGAAGGTTGTGGGGCCCAAGCGAGGGTCTGCGAAGTTCCAACCAACAATAGAGGCTCTGTGTGGACCCCACTAACAGTACCTACCATTGCTCTTCCTTCTTCCCTGGTGGTGGAGTTCAATGGTCCTAATTCCTAAGGGAAGGATCCCACAACATTGCCTTTAAGCCCTTTTACTTATTCCATTTATTTATATAATTTTTTATAAATACATCAAAAACATTTATGCGACTATACGACCCATTAAATTATTCCAAATAAAATAATGAATAAAACATCTTAATCGAAATTAAAGCTCTATCTCTTTGCCTAAGTTTTGGGGACCAAAACTAGTAACAAACCACCGTGTTTGACGATGAAAAATCTAATTCAACGGTTCCAATTGCTTCTCACTCTCTCATCATTAACAAATGTTTGGACCCCAACGATGTTCTGTTGATCACGGAGAATAAAGTGATCGTAGAATCATCAACACTTTTATTCTAGAACAAAACACACTAAATAAGACATATATTATCACAATGTATTTCAATTTTATTAACTTTTATAATAGTTAGATTACAAATCATACAATTCTTTTATTAGCTATGTATGCCTACTAAATTAATTATTTAATTCTTACTATATTTATGTTTTAAAATACAATTTTAATGCATTTAATAATTGTAATTAACATACGAAACAAAAACTAGATATTTATAACTAAAACTTAACTAACTAATATTTACTATTCAACGAAAACAAAAAAATTGGGTCAATATCTTACTTATTGCTCGTGCCAAAAAAAGAGAAAGACGTCACAGAAATCGGAATTCAAGGATTGGAGCAAAAACGGTGACTCACATAATAATTTACACTGAAAATTATGATGAATGAGAAACATTATTACTACTACAGAAACTTTGATTAAATGTAAACTATTATAAAGGTGTATAAATTTAAATAAGATTTTATTAAGAATGTTAAAAAAAAAATACTTCTATTAAATATTTAAAATATTTGTTATTTTCATCTAATTATCTTGTTTCCAGTTTTGGCTGTGAATTATTAGTCAGGTGAATTGTATGAAATTAAAGATAAAAAAGCGAGTTAACCCACCAAATTGAAAATGAAAAAAAAAATGGAAATAACAACTATATTATCTATAAAATTAAATAATTAAATGCTTGCATAAGAATTAAAGATATTTTTTTAAAATATTAAGAGTTTTTTTAATAAATATTCAATAAAAATATTAATTTTATTACATAACTAAAACTTAATTAAGTTTCCTGGCATATAATTTCTAAAATATACATTTCAAAATTCTACCACGTCCAATACTCTCACATTGTTTAAAAGTCCAATACTCTCACATCTTTTAGAAGTTCAGACTAAAATAATTTTAAATATTCATTTCTCCTCTCATCTTTCGATGTGTCTTTTAAAAATAAAACCGTGACGGAACTTCAAATAAACAATATCTCCCATACATGGTGATCGATCCTAACGATGACACCTGACAGACGAATTTTTTACAATATCTCGGATATATGGTGATCGATCCTAACGATGATACTTGACAGATCAATCTCCCGTCTGGAAACTCATGTTCCTATTACACTCAATAATCCACGTAGCTTAGGATCAAAGTGATCTTAATTACCTCAATTGTTTTTTATCATTATTCTCAATTCAAAGTGTTACCTCATCGAAAATTAATAACTTTTAAAATCTAACAAACAATTTTAAAAATAATCCTATTTTTTATTTACAAAATTAAGGTTCAAAATAATTCTGCCACTTTACCAGTAGAAAGTCTATATAATTAATTGAAAACGTACTCAGGTCTTTCTAAACAATTAAATGAGAGCTGATTTTCAATAATAAATTATTAAACTAATATATTTAATTAAATTATGTAATAAAATTCAATAAAAACAGTAAGGAACAATGAGTTGTCAATTTATTATAACTCCAATGTATTATATATTTATTAATTATGTCACGTTATTGTGGATTTTATGCTTTTTTTTTTCAAGTTACGTTTAACAATTTTTCTGTTAGTTATGTTTAATATTAGTATTTTTTTTTCCTCTAATAAGTTTTTTTAATAGGTTTACGTTTTCCTAATATGATCATTTTCAACTTATTAATAGTATTAGTTTTTTTTTAAATATGAACATGATTATCTAACAAGTTTTTTTCTCAATAAATAACAAATATAACTTCTTAGACTTTCTGTTTTTCTTGAGGGCAAGAAAGTTTGAGTTTTTAATTATAGTAAATATTGGATAAAAGCAAGTACTTAACACATCACCATTGTGCCCACCCTATCACAAAAATGACGACAAATATTGTACCTCGTCAACTATTTTCCAGTCACCATAATCTTTTATAATCTCTTCTAGTGTTTGTTTTGTAATAATTAAATTAAAAGGGAGTGAAAGTTATGTATTGAAATCACATTCTCTTTATTTAAAACTAACACATGCATAACACTAGGCTGATTATTTTAACATTTTTTTCACAGATAAAATTTTAATCCAATATTTTCCTGTAAGAGAACCTAGTCAGTTTAGTATTATTCAAAGCAATAATGCATGTTAATCTATTTATATATTATTTTTCAATACATGTAATTAAATAAAAATATATTAAGAACAGTACCTATTAAATATTATTATATGTACTAATGATATATGTTGATAATTAATATTACATTAAGTAAAAACAGTTAATGACAATAATTTAACACGCTATGTATTTAATTTTCATTAAAAAATTCCTATTTTTATCCTACGTTGACCTATTTCCTCTCTCTTTATATATATATAATTAATATTTAATTAATTCATAATCGTGAAAATCAGTCTCAAAATACATTAAAAAGGTATAACATTGAAATAAAATGTAGGAAGTAGGAAAATAAGATTAAATAAAGTGAAAGTAAAGATAAGTAAATAATGAATTAATTTTGGAGGCATTAAAAATTGTATGGTATTTTAAGGAAGGAGAATGAGGGAAAATATAGAATTAAAAGTAAAGAGGGTTAAGTATAGCATAAAATGAATGTTGTGATAGATTTGAGGTTTACGTAAGATTTTTTTGGACATACATGAAGAGTGGTGATGGTGCCACGTTACATGGAAGGGGGGGTGTAGATTGTACGGAGCAAGCACACTTAGAAAAAAAGAATGAGAGGGACAATAAATCAGACTCCTCTTTATAGCTAAACCCCTTCTCCTCCCCTACACTGCATCACATCTCATGTGACTCACTCCATTCGCTCTAACTAAAACCCTTTTCCATTATTCTCTCTTTCTCTCTCTTTCTCTCTCTCTCTCTCCCTCTCTCTCTTTCTCTTATTTGTCTCTGGTTTGTTTCATTTCACATTGAACCATACCCCTCTGCCTATGGCGGCTGTCCCAGTATCGCGGACCGATCCACCGGCAATGGTGCCGCCGCCGCTCCTCGTTTCCGATGCCTTCGCCAAGGATGCCATTCTCGCCTGGTTTCGCGGCGAGTTTGCGGCAGCCAACGCCATCATCGACGCACTGTGCGGCCATCTTGCGAGCATCGCTGCTGCCTCCTCCGACTACGAAGCCACCTTCGCAGCCATCCACCACCGCCGAATCAACTGGATCCCTATCATCCAGATGCAGAAGTACCACTCCATCGCTGACGTCGCTCTCGAGCTGCGGAAAGTCGCGGACAGGAAAACGGAGGCGGAAGGCGCCAGGAAGAGCGAGAGTAACTCCGGTGGGGAACAGAAATTGGAGAAGGAAATCGTGGAGACGGGTGGAAATGAAGGTGACGAAGCAGCGCCAGAGTATGATTCGCCGGACAGTGAAATAACTGATTCAGGTAATAGTAATCAATTCCACAGTGTTCTTATAATTTCTTTTTTAACTTTTCTTTTGCAATATTTGAATGATTCACTATTCATTCACCTTCAATCTTGATAATCTTGATTTTTTACGACTCACCTTCCTCTTTCTGTCGGAGAATTGAATCGTCATTTTTTTCTGATTATTCAGTGATTACTTTAATTAATTTTATTTTTACCGGTGTTTTTATATATTAGAGATATTTTTTTGTGATTGACAAGGGTGAAAATTTGTAGTGTCTCTTCATGCCAGCAAACCTTTGTGTTTCTGCTTTAATATTTTTTCCCATCACTTTTATAAAACAATTAATTATATATATAGGAAAGAGTTATTTTCATTCCCTTCTGTGTGGCGAAGAAATAGAAGCACAGGAAAGTTAGTTTTCCACATCTTTAGTGCGTTGAAGTCAATTTTCGGTTGCGCAACGGTAGGGTAGACCGCAGACGTCGTTCAACATTTTGATCACTAATTTACAATTAAATTTTTTTAGGGGAAGCATAATTGTGGCCAACAGGGTTGTTTTTTTTTTTTTTTTTTGATAAAAGTTGTTTTGTAAATTTTGATTTTGTATAAAAGCGTGCTATTAAACTAATGACATGCATGGAATATGTTTGATAATTTATTTTCATTAAATTGTATTTTTATTTGGAATTCTTATGATTTCATAAAGTCTTTATTAAGTTTTTTTATCATTTAATTAAAATAGCTTGAGAATATAATTTTTTTTTGTCTTTTGAAACTGCTAGTCTTTATTAAGTTTTTTTCATTTAATTAAAATAGTTTGGCAATATAATTTTTTTTTTCTTTTGAAACTGTTAGTCTTTATTAAGTTTTTTTTTTATTTAATTAAAATAGTTTGGCAATATAATTTTTTTTTCTTTTGAAACTGTAACTTATAGATAAATACAATACTCTTTAATATTAAAGAATTATAATACGTTTATATCTTAATTTACAATTAACATACAAAGCGCTTTTAAATACTTTTCATCAAATAATTTTCCAATAACTCCATCTATGAAAAGAGTGATATATATGATTTTCCAGCGAAAATAATGAATAGTTTTACGGGTGAACAAATACATTAAATGATCTTTATTTTATATTTTATATCTCATCTCTGCTACTTTATTTCTTTATCTTGGAAAAACTAAAATAAATTATTTAATACATTGTTGGAATATAAATCTTCATCCAATATAAAAATTAATAATTAAATTAACATTATTTTTTTATTGTTAGATTTTTGCTATTATCTTTCTCTTATTTTGTTTGACATGCGGACAAAAGAAATTCTCATTTTGATTGCTATTTAACAATATTAATAGTTAAATAATAAATATTTTTCTTATTATATTCTTCATCATTTATTTTAATTTTATTATAATGAGTGAAAATGAAAAAAATAAAAATAAATTTAAATCTCTATAATTTGTTTTATCCGATTTCAAAGCTTAATTACATTTTTTTCCTATATGAAAACCTTATAATCTTTTAATTTTCTTAAATAAAAACATTATCCTTATTTCTGAATCTTGAATAAGGTTTGTACGTAGCTTTGGTGTTACGGTTAGTTGGTGCCTCGGGGGCAGTGGCGAACACCACAATGTTTGTTGGGGAGAATTCTAAAGATGTGTGCAATGATGCTAATTACAGTCGGCTGAAAAATCAGCCGGTTGCATTATGGCTATGCTTGTTGACGTCACGTGAGTGGTTCCATCTTGTGGTACCGTACCACGTGCAGGTTCGGGTTTGAATAGTTGGGTACTTGAGCTTTGACATATGGGGCGCTATTTTCTATGAAACAACCTGCTCAGTGTTGAGTTTTCTTAATGGGTCCAAGTAGCGGGTCAACTCCATTCTTTGGAATGAAGGATCCCATAAATGAACTTTAATTACGGGTAGAAAAATACAGAGTATAGATAATTTATAAATGTTAGAACTAGAAAAAGGAAAAAGAAACACATTCTGTCTAGTACTACCTCTGCAATAGTTCCAAGTGCATCATTGTTTATGGACCTGGATCCCTGCAGTCAAAGTTTCCTTTTAATATTTAGCTCTAAGTTTAATCATAATACAATAATTTTTAATGGTCCTATTTTTGTTGTTCAGAAAGATTGATTGAAGAGACTAACGAGGGGGTCCATATAGTTTGGTAGCATGTGCACTAAAAACACATTTTCAGGTTCAAATATAAACAAATGCATTATACTATAAGTTTATTTTATTGCTTCTGCTGAAACCATACAAGTAAGAACGCACATTGGTGTGCAAATAGTTGGATGAAAAAAGAGGAAGAGAATTAAGATAAAAATGTACTAATTATGTGTTTTAAGAAAAGAAAAGAAAAAGATGAAAAAACGTCTCAAGTACTGTGAAATGGGAGAGAATTGATTAACACTTTTTTTAATAAATAAATAAATAATTTAATAAGAAATAAATTCATGCGAAGAAATAAATAGTTCTTTTCAATGTTATTTCCATTTCTTGTATTTTGTTTTTTTTGTTCTTTTCACAGTCTCATTCTTCATTCAAAGAAAGTAGAGGAGTAAAAAAAAAGTGAAATCAAAAGAGTGAAGTGATAGATAGATAGATAGATGACAAAAAATATATATAAAAAAAGTGTAAGAATTTGTTTTTAATGTGTATTGTTATTAATTAATGTTTTGGTTCTAAAAAAACATGTCTGAGCAGCCGGTTGCGTTCCTACCCTTACCCGGACATGTGCTATCATGATACTTTTGTTTGTTTCAAAGGCCCGCCCATTTTGTCACCGTTAACTGTACTCTGTACTTGGAACACTGGCATTCATTGTGCCGGAGGAGGACTAACACAGAGCACTAACTTGCAAGGCGGCAATGTTTCTCAACAATTACTCAGCAAAAGCAATTGTTAAATGTCGAAATTTCAGTCTAACAATCTTAATCCTCTAATGGTTACTACTTAAAATATCTCGTATTCGATTTCCTTTATTGCTAATCATTCTTGGAATCTCTATGCTTATCTCCGTCAACTATCACTAAATGGGTTAAGATTGCAAATGCGTGTAATAAATCATGGGTATCAACTATACAAGTGAATGCAATGTTTTGGAAAAAAATTTGTTGCACGACGTTAATGCGATAAGTCAATCCGTTCCTCCTCTTTTGTTGTGTGCTAAATGTTGTTTGGGTTTTCTCTGGTCTGGTGTGCAGGATCTCAGGAAATGCAACCCAGTGCACTGAACAATAATATATGTTCCAATCATGAAGAATGTGAAGGACGTTCTTCAAAGATAAAGCTGACAAAAGGTTTCTCAGCAAAGGAGTCGGTGAAGGGGCATATGGCAAGTTCTTTTGTTTACAACCTCAATTGCCAATATATTCTTTTCAATAATGAAACACAGATTCATAGAACTGGTATAACTAGTTTTAGTATTAAGAAGCAACTTGATATTGCTGAATGACAGATAATATTGCAATCTGCAGGTGAATGTTGTGAAAGGATTGAAGTTGTACGAGGACGTGTTTTCTGAATCAGAAATTTGCAAACTGACTGATTTTGTGAATGATATTCATGCTGCTGGTCAGAACGGGGAACTCTCAGGTAAATCACCATTAACCTGTTATTTCCTAATTTTGTAAAAGGATTATTAAAGCTGTACTTCATATAGCCAATTTTTAAAGTTTTTAATCGTATTGGTCATCTTCAATCACCAATAGCATCTGTTCGTAGATTTAATTTTGGGACTAGGGACTTTTACAATGTACAACATTTTCTTCCTTCAAATCACTTAATAAATCAATATAGTACATGCAATATAATCAATATCAGGATCTATGTAATAATAGGCCAAGTGTTTTTGCACTTTCAGTCAGAGATTGTATGCATTGTATTTTTTTTTCAATTTTTTCACCAATCACGAGACAGGTTTAGGCACAGGTAAATGATTTAAGGCAAGTTGTCCTGTTGTCTATAGTATTGTACGTTCTAACCTAATATTCTTGAATAAATGTAGGCGAAACGTTTATACTATTCAACAAACAGATGAAGGGAAACAAGAGAGAGCTGATTCAGTTGGGTGTTCCGATATTTGGACAGATAAAGGATGATACCAAAAGTAAGAAGGAAATCATAAAAGGAAATCTGATGATTTGATCTTTGTCCACTTTAACAAAATTGTAATTTGGTTGTTCTAATCCAATTCCATATAAAATATTATAAGGATAGGATGAATTATGAAGTTCAACTTGTTTTTTCCTATTTTGTTTACAGGCAATATAGAGCCGATTCCAGCTCTCATCCATGATGTCATCGATCACCTTATTCAATGGAAATTAATTCCAGAGTACAAAAGGCCAAATGGCTGTATCATCAACTTTTTTGAAGAGGTAAACATTTTGAGTTTTCCCTATCACTTTTTGGTCCCGGAAAGGTCCTATAAACATTCATTTCTGCAGGCGAGTAACCAACTAGCAATGTTTGTATTGTAGGGAGAATTTTCTCAACCATTCCTGAAACCACCGCATTTGGACCAGCCTCTATCCACACTTCTTCTCTCTGAATCAACAATGGCATTTGGACGTATCCTTGTCAGTGAAAATGATGGGAACTACAAGGGACCACTCATGCTCTCATTGAAGGAGGGGTATAAATTAAACAAATTACATTCTTGGGGGTTCTAACTTCCATTTATTTTAATATTCTATTCATTTCTTGATACAGAGGTAGAATACAGCCAAGATTTTATTGGACTGCATGTAAATGAATAATAGGCCACGCAACTAAATTACCTTTTAGAGGATGACAATAACTTCAAATTATTCTTTGGTTAGATTGCTCCCTTTCCGTCTTTTTTGTTGAGTAATAGGTACTTTGGGGGATAGTTTATTTTTCTTTTTGGGTCTGGAAATATCAATTGCCAGATTGCAGAAGTGGTTCCTAGTCTCTAATTTTCAGCATTTGCACAAGGTCCTTTATCGGTTTTCATTCTGATAGCCGGAGAAGGACATTTTTCCACGTATATCATTTTATGTTTGAACTTAAAGTGGTTAAGTTCTCCTAGTTGAATAAGCATTAACTTCTACATTAAAGATCTGAAAGCTTTTGAGATGCTCTTAAAGACATGGATACAGTGACTAGGCAAGTGACTTCTGCTATTTCAGGGGCTGTAGACGTTATGCCTTAGAAAATAGATGTTAGTTTCTCATTTCTAGCGTTTGTCTAACAATAATAATAATAATTATTTATTATTGTTATTATAAATATGTTGAATGGTTTCCTTTTGATCCATAAGATTGCATGATGAGATGATAAACATAATGCAGGTCTCTTATAGTGATGAGGGGAAACAGTGCAGACATGGCAAGGCACGTAATGTGTCCATCCCCGAACAGAAGGGTGAGCATGAGCTTCTTTAGAGTGAGGCCAGATTCCAATCAATGTCTATCACCAACTCCTGCCATGACAACTGCGATGACTCTTTGGCAATCTGGCATTGCTAACCCATATACTTTGTCAAATGGCTATGAAGCAATGGATATGATGCCTAACTGGGGAATATTTGGTGCTCCAATTGTTATGCTACCACCTATGCGTCCTGTGGCAATGAACTCTCGCAAACTTCCTCGCGGTGGGACTGGGGTTTTCTTGCCTTGGAAGGGAACATCCAGAAAACACACAAGGCATCTACCACCTCGTGCCCAAAAGGGACGACTAATGGAATTACCCTCGCCAGTTGAATCACACTTGGGAGAATCTACCTCTGAACCCACCATAGCTGTTGAAGGGTAGGTATGAGTTGAGTCTTGAAGCTGCCTTTGGGTTTTAATGAGATGTGAATGGATTTCGTGCTTAGGTTATTTAATCTGGACTGTGGAGTATTAATTTTGTTGTACAAACGAGCCCAGGGGTGCTACAAGAGTTTCTTTAATTCATTTTTTTCTCACATTTTCCCTTTTACTTGTTCTAGATAGATAACATAGAATCTAGTATTCACAATAGTTCAAGGGATTTCGACAAGTATAGCTTCCAAATTTGAAGAATGTGAGTTATACTACCGTGCCGATAGAATTTCTTTTAAGAATGCTCATTTATATTTTCATTTAAAAGATTTAGAGTCTCACTGTATACTGGTTGCCTCAGGACACGTGAGTATTAAAAGTGGTTCAGGACATCGAAAGCATTATTAACAGACAATGGGAGGGGAAAGTAGTACACATTCCTCCCTTTTGTCTGTGCACGATTTCCACTCATGGATTCTGTTTTACTTTCGTCCTTGTAATTCTTTTTCCTGAACTTGTATAGAAGATTAATGTATTAACGTTAATTTTAATAAGAAGCAATATTTTTAGCCAAGTTCAACTGTAGCCATATGTCTAAAATTTTTCTTCCCACCGGGAAATTTGTACTTGCAGGATAAGATTGAAGCGTTCATCGCGAAGCAATTGACGTTTCTTAGGGAAGGGTCTTCTGCCATTGTTGTTCAGAATCCGTCATAGATTTTCAAATTGGTTGAATAATGAAAATGTGTTAAAAAAAGAAAAGAAAGAGATAATATATGACAGTGGCACTATACCCATTTTCCTTGTGATCTAATTAACTGTAGTGTCGAGTGTGGATATTTTGCACTCGCATAACATAACCTCATCTCGACAATTAAATGGTTCCCAACATTAATAGAACGTTGGTGTGAACAGGACGTATACATAAAACCAGTGTCAATGGAATGCTACTCTAAAACAAATTAGGTACTACAAGCAAGAAACAGAGAGAATTTCAAACTATTATTGATTTGCTGGTTATCAAATAAATGAACAAGTACAGAGGAGACACTCACCCAATATGTGTATATAACATATGATGAAAATTAACAAGCGCCGACATATCAATACAAATTGCTGTTTTTCATACATCTATAATGTGAAAGTGATAATCCTAAGAAATCTATGCAAATATAAAAGTAAGAAAAGAGTGCTACTTCG
This sequence comes from Vigna unguiculata, assembly GCF_037176805.1. Lineage (NCBI taxonomy): Eukaryota > Viridiplantae > Streptophyta > Magnoliopsida > Fabales > Fabaceae > Vigna > Vigna unguiculata. Next base: position 35,217,393 of record NC_140792.1, on the reverse strand, counting down.
TGTTATTAAAACCACACTTATTTCTCAAACCTTAGCATTAGGAGGCTTATCATCATCATCATCTTCAATATCCCAACTTAAGTCTTCTTGTTGTTGTTGTTGTTGTGCAGTACTGAGGCGCTTCCGCAAATCAACTTTGGTTGGGCTCCCTGTTTGTGTTGCCTTCTCTTCATCAATTCCACTAAGATCCTCAATCTCATCCCACTCAAGGTACTCCTCCTTCTCAACCGATGAATCTTTTCCATTATCAATCGTCTGTTCCATGACCATTTTCTTATCAGAATCTACAGCACAATCATTCATGTTAACAGTGTCATCCACTGCATCCTCTTTTTTCTTGCTTCCATCACCCATTTCCTTGCTACTCTTGTCAACCTTTGATTCTCCAACAGGCTCATCCTTCTTATCACCACTTCCCCTTCTATGCAATAAATCACCTCTCTTTCCTTCCTTAGACCCATCCTCAAAAGATTTATACATTTGTTCCACAGTCGATTTCTCTGTTCCACTAGAATTTTCTTCTTTCCGCTTATTATTTTCGTCACTGTGCTCATCATCATCATCATCTTCAACATCCCAACTCAACTCCTCCTCCTCCCTCGACATTCTCCTCACGAGCCTAGCCCTCATATCCTCAGCTTTCTTAAACCTATAAACTCTATAATAATACCTAAACCAAAACGTATCACGGTCAACGACATTAGGCACAACCCTCTTGTAAACACTCTCCATACCCTCATTCTCTCTCAGCAACCCTTCCATTTCTTCACTCTTCCCCTCCAACGAAAACCCCGATTTCCACTTCTCATACCCCTCTAAATCCTCAGCCACTTCGCTGTAAGTACTAACGTCACCTTGAATGGCCCGAACTTGAGCCTCGAACCTACTATAGCGCCTCGAATTGAAGCCCTCTTTTTCTGTACAGTGCTTGTTTTTGGTATTAACATTATTTTCGGACCCGGAATTGACGGGGATGGCGTCCTTGCCGTGAGATATAAAGCGAGCGGTGCCTTTCGCAACGCTGTTCCCGAACTGGTCGACGACGTGGCCCACCGTCTCGAGAGAACCCTGAGCCACCTCAATCTCTTTCTTCAAGCCGGTGCCGAATTCTTGCAGGTCGCGACGGTAGGTCTCAATGATCAATTCTGATTTCGCGCTCAGCCTTTTCCACAGACCGCCGATTTCCCACGCACCGGCGCCGGTGGAATCAGATCGGCGCTCCAGCAGTGAGGAATCGCGATTCGCTTCCTCTTGGGATTCGTTTTGGTGTGCATTGTCGGAGTCGGAGAAAACGGATGCGAAGAAATTCATGAGGAACGCAGACACAGATGAAGAATTGGATTAGGTTACGTAACACAGTGTGGAAGATTTGAACGTTTGTGAATGTGTATATATATGAAATGGGAATGAGGTAGAGTTCGTGTGGGGTAACCAGTAACTAACACACCGTAATCGAAGGTTAAGGATAAGGCCCAATAGCACCAAACTGTTAAACTGATTTTTAAGTGTGCTTAATAAATATATTTATAACTAATGCAAACACTAAAAAGATTAAATTTTGTTTGTTAATATTGTGATTTTGGTTGCATGCATGTATAATTTTTCTTAACCAAGGAGAGAAATTCTAAACTAATCGAAGTAGAAACGGTTAAGATGATGGGAAGTTATCTCCTTTTATCACAAACGAGGATTGAAAACCAATAGAGAAATAACGGCACACGACAAGGATATTAACGATATTAACGGTATGTATTGTTTAGTCACGAAGATAGACATGTGCAGTTAGTTTCTGTTTTTATTGGTTGACTTCTAAAAAAACAACCAACGACTTCTATTTTTGTTTGTTCTCTTCGAATTGTACTTGGTGTGCACAAAACTTTCTTTTCGTAATTTCACATTATCGTTGTCATTTCACGTTATTTTAAACTGCAAATTAAATAAATTGATTTATATAGACTTTCATTTAAATGTAATATTGTTCTGAGTACAAATATAAGCACCCAGAATCGATTATATAAATGCTGTAATTTAATAATATATGCAAAGTTGGACCAATATTGAAAATAAAATAGCATTACTATAACCGAACTTGAGGTAATGTTGTATTAAATAATTGTCAATTTTAATATTTCTTGCATCTTATACGTGCATCACAAAATCTAATATTAAAATATTTGAATATTTTATAATATAATAATAATTGCCTAGTGTTACAAGCCCCATAATTTTTTTTTATCTCGTTACCCACTGGAAAAATATATATATTTTTTCTTTATATTGACAGATATTTATGATACTTGTAGATATACTTGTTTCCTATCCACACTAATGTTCATGTGTAAGAAGTGTGTTTCTGATTATTATCAAATTAATGCCACACCACACCTTAGAAAAATTAGAATCGTGTTAGATACTTGCATATAAAATTATTTAAAACAATTTAATGAAAAATACATCTAAAATGATTTTAAATAACTAAGTCAAAACTACATCTAAATGTTTTATTCTAATAGTTTATATTTTACAAATGTTAACACCTTGATTTTTGAATAAAATCATATTTATATAAAAATCAAGAATTTCCAACTAGTTTTATTTTTTAATGTGTATAACATCTAGGAAAGAAATTGATTGATACAAACACATTACAAGAAAATGTCTCGTAATAACCAATTTTAGTGATCAATTATAATTTTGTATTCAAAGTAGTGACTATTTTATTTGACTAATAACTTTTGATTACTAAAATTGATTGTTAATGAAACATTTTCTTAAAGTGAAAAAAACATCATTACAAGTTTTATGATTAGCTATATTTCATATTTCACTATAGTATTATTTTAAGCTTAAATACTCTTTTGGTTTCTATTTTCATAAGGTTTGTTCAATTTGATTCTCATTTATTTCGGTATTCAATTAGATCCTAATTTTCGTATTTTTTTTTGTAAATTTAGTCCTTTTTTTATTGACGTTTAAATATTGACATTTGTGAACGCTGCATGTCACATGTCACTTCCCAACTTTTAATTTTTTTTTTAAATTGTTCACATGTTAAGTCAACATCGCGTCATGTGTCATTGTAAGTGGCACATGTCAGTTCGTAATTATATTATTTGTTCTTGTTCAATTCAGTCCATATATTTATTATTTTTATTCAATTCGGTGCCAAATTTTGTTAAAATGGAAAAAAAATTGTTCTTTCTAGATTGAGACAAAATTTATTTATTTTTATAAATGTTATAATTATATTTTTATTAAAATTGAAATTTTTATTAATTAATTTTGAAATTCAATTATAAATTGTTAGATTCAATTATAAATTTAATATAATTCATATATTCCATTATTAAATAGAATATACTTGTTATATTAAAATATAATTATTAAATATTTATTCTAATAATTATAATCTAAATATACTAATATTTATAAAATTAACATTTAAAAATACTAGAAATATATAAATATTTTTAGAAATATTAAATTTATGTTTTACTTAACATTTAAAAATATTAAAATATTTAAAAAATATTAAATATTTAATTTACTTGGCATTTAAAAATATTAGAAACATTAGAAATATTGTAGAAATATTAAATTTATGTTTTACTAATAATTTTGTTCTGGAATCTAAAAATTATATTTAATTTATAATTAAATCTAAAATTTTATAATTGAATTTTAGAAATAAATAATTAAAATTTCAATTTGGTAGGAGAATATACATACTGATAAAAATTTGGATTGAATTGAATAAAAATAATAAATATAGAAACTAAATAAAAAAAAAACATAATCACAAATATTATTATATGACACTATTTTGATTTGACATATAAATAATATCTTTTTAAATTTAAAAAAAATTAAAAAGTCACAAAGTTGACATGTAATATGCATTGTTTATAAGTCTTAATTTTATTGTATTTTTACTTGAGTGATTTAAATTATTATAAGCTTTAGCTCCGAAATTGCAACATAACCGGTTGTTAATGTCCGTGGAAAATAACCATACTTCTAGTATCATGATTAATGGGAAGAAATCAATTTTATTGAACTCATTTTAGAATGAGAAGAAAAGTTTTGTGGTAGTGAAAAAACCAACACGGCAAGTGCACCGGTCGCACATAGCAAGTAATAAGTATTTTATCGTTCTCTCCCAAGGGACTTGTGCAACGCATGACAACTCTCACAATTCACGATTCAATTAGACACAAAGTTCACAAAAATACTAAGAAACTATTTTTGTATTTTATGAAACAGTTGGTGTGCAACAAGAAATTAACATAGTGTATTTACAATTTATCAAGATTAGACTTCAACCATTTCATTCTCATGCATTCTAAATTATCTCAATTCCATATTCATGTTAAAATCAATTCACAAGAATACTCAAATCCTATTCCTAGAGCCTTTGAGCCTATGATTACTCATCAAGTTTCAATTCCTTGAATCCTCAACAAGTGAAATCATGCATTAGTTTCAAGAATCTAAGATTACTAATGAACCAAGTTCTATTCCTAGATACAAGCATCTATTAGGTATTTAATTTCAAATATAGATTCTAAAGATGTTTCCCAACACCTTAAGAATCACAAATCAAGCATGAGAACAATCCACATCAAGCATTAAGCAAGGAAATCAAATACTAACATGAATTGGAAAAGCATATAAATTAACAACACAATTTTACACAAGAATTCAATGGTTTACATCTAATCTCAACAAATAGAAATTGCTCTCCATGGTGGAGAACCTAGGGTTTTACAAAATTGAAGAATAGGGAAGAAATTGGAACCATAAAGTAGAAACAATCCCTCTCCCAAGGTTCTTGAATATTGCTCCATGGTTCAATTGCGCCTCCCATTCGCATATCCGCCTTCAATTTCGTAGCCCATCATCCTCTCCAACCCAAAAGGGGTAAAACCTCCATGGATGAAGAAGGAAACCCAAGAAGGAGAAGGGAGAGTTTCCCAACACCCCTAATAGCCTCCAAGAGTCTCTCCCAAGCACCCAAGGTGTTTCTATTCGTGAAAAATGAGGAATCCCCTAATACTCTCGTAGAAACATGATTAAATAACCATATTCGCGAATTGGGATCGATATTCTCGCCCAGCGGCTTCATTCTCGCCCAGCGAGGTCTAAAATCGACGTTTTCAGAAATGTGCCTCGCTGGGCGAGCCACATTTTCGCCCAGCGACTCGAATACTGCAGTTCTGATCTGCCATTTTCGCCCAGCGAGCCACCAGCTCGCCCAGCGAGTGACCCTGGCGCCTAATGATCGTTTTTTGGCCTTCCAAGGGTTGTCCAAGGCAGTATATACATATAGGTGAGTCCTTTCTCCATGTTTGCAGTGCTGGACTTGATCTCGGTGCCCCTCGACATGATTATTTGTGTAAAAGTCAATCTTTTATGTCCAATCATGCTTCCTTGAGCTTTAGCTTGTTTTCTTCCACCAGAATTGCTTCCTATTGTTTTATTTCACACACTCATAATAGAGATTAGAAGTAAAAAAGCATAAAACAACTAAAATACAAAACAATGTAAAAACAACATAAACTAGAGGATTAAACAAGATAAAAGTTATGTAGGAGTTGATTTTATTCACAAAACTTAACATCAATAAGAGGTAGAAAACAACGTTATCATTTTGAAAGAAAAAAAAAAAAAACTGGTGCCAATAATTTAGTGTACACTAATATACTCACTTTTTAATTTCCTTTTAGAAGAGACATAAACAAATTGAAATCATGAGATTTTTGAAAAATCACATGAATGTGAATCCTGTAGATGCTTCCAATAACGTTATTATAACACATTTAATTAAAATTATTTTTAATTTTTCTTTTAAATAGTTTGTTTAAATAATAGAGTTCAAATTTATTAAATTTGTTTTTTTTATAAAGTACTGTTTACCATCAAACATAAAAGCACATATTAACATTTAATAATATTTAATAATAAGAGATATAAGTGATATATGAATGTTTTGTATCTTAAGTAATTCTCTTGTATTCTTTTGATTAGTTGTATTTTATGGTGTATTAGGATTTTGACATGCGTAAAGTACAATTTATTCAAAATTAAAATTTATTAAAAACTTATAAGAATTATTTTACAAAAAATAATAATAAAATGTACGTAAGATATTCAATGAGTGGCACTCTCTTACGCTCATCTTCATATTGTATAAAAACCAAGACAAAAGTATATGAAGATATTAAATGTACCACTCTATAGTAACAAAACCAATAAAATAAGATAACATACGAAGATAACATCTAAAACATATGAAGCTAAGAAAAAAACCTTCTTCCAAAACGAAGATTATGAAAAACCTACCTTGATTGAGGTTAACACAAAAGAAGGAAAAAAGCATTAAAGAATCACTAATCAGTGCAGGAAATTTTCATAACAGGGTCTTGAAGTTATATCTCTGCGGACCTAGAAGAAACTTAACTCAAACTTCAAATCAATAGGATTGAAAGCTAATGCTTGTTTTAGACTATCATACAAAACAAACAAATAATTCATCAACAAAATCCATAACAAACACAAACCAAAGCTTTTTACAACAAAATTTAACAAACCCCTAAGTATAGAACAAAAACATAAAATTATACCCAACTAACCCGACAATAACACTAGAAAAAAAATACCCAACAAACCTCCGCAAACCCAAAAGAAAGTCGACTTAAGATCTAAGAACAGCAAGGATGTCTGGATATATTTCACCGAATAAAAAGTAAAAAAATACCCGTTGATGAAGGAAACCTGCAGAGACGAAATAGAAACAAAGTTCAGTTAAAAAGAATAAGAAGAAGAACCTCTAATGAAGAAGGAGAACTCAAGCTATTAAACAATACCTAATGTTCAATCGGATGTTAACTGATTAAGAAGCAGAAAAAAAAAACTTAGAGTAAGATAAAGAAGGATAGGTTATGAGAAGAAGTAAAAAATACCCTTTATGAAGATCGAGAAGGAGAACTCGAAAACAAAGTTAAGTTATTATAACTTACCTTCAACTGGATATGACGGCAGAAGCAGGAGGCGAAGAAGAAGAAGAAGACAACATTGAGGGTTTTCTTCTGGTTCTGTAAATTTTTGTGGAAGAAGAAGAATGAGAATAGTTTTTTCTGGGAGAAGAAAAAGAATAGTAATTATTTGTCACACGTCAATCAATATTTTAATCAAGCATTGAAAGTGGGTCATTCAAAAATTTGATAAACTATCAAGGGGGAAGAAGTAGAAAATCTTAAAGAAAAGAGAAAAAACGAAAAAAACTCTTCATTTATGACATGTGTCAATAAATTAGAATGACTAGTTCAATAACTTTATTATACTAACATTTTCTTATATATAAAGATATGCAACTTTTAGGGATAATTGTTAAACTTGTCTATCTAAAATTAATTTTCAAAAGTACTTTCTAGAATATATTAAATAAAATGGTTCGAGGAAATCTTCTGGAGAAGAGATATTTTTAATAAAAAATGATAAAAGAGAAGCATCTTAGTAATAGTGAGAGGTGTTAATAATAATTACCCTAAATTTGTAATACTGGAAAACCAAAATTGAAAGCCTGTTTAAAGAAGGCCCATTGAATGGATGGGCTCAGAAGCCCAAATTTCAAAGTTTGAAAGAGGGAATGGTGGTGGAAGAGTCAGTGAGGTTCAGGCTTAGGGTTTCTTCTTCCATTGCTCAGTGTTTGCAGAGAGAGATATCGTAATGAGAGGAATACAGTTACCGTTAAGCCAAACTCAGAAGGTTCGTCTTCAGAAGACTCTAGAACAGTTAGAATCTCTCTCATCCAAGGTCAACTCCGATGCTTCCGTTATCATCGCTGATTCCATTCCCGTCAACCACGAAGACGGCGTACTCAAGGGACACGGAACCGCCGATCTCAACGGCGAAGTCGTCGCCACCGTCTGCGGCGTTGTCGAGCGCGTCAACAAACTTGTCTACGTCCGCTCGTTACGCTCCAGGTATAATATTTCTTCTTAACTTCTCCAACTTTTTCTGTTGATACCTTTGTTAACGGAGTGAGTGATAACTCGTAGGTATAAACCTGAGGTTGGTGACATCGTTATTGGACGTGTTGCTGAGGTAAATATCAATAATTTCTCTTGGAAATTTGTTTTTGTACTTGTTGCGCTTCTCTCACTATTTTTAATTTAATCGCTGTTATGTAGGTTGCTCAGAAGCGCTGGAGACTGGATATAAATTTCAATCAGGATGCAGTTTTGATGCTTTCTTCTATGAATATGCCTGATGGCGTCCAGGTATTTCATAACACTTTTTTTTGGGGATATATCTTGTTATGGTTTATCTGAAAAGCATCTGTAATTTGTATAGCTCGTATAACTCTCTTCACAAAATTTAACTTGTTCCTTTTTAAAAGGAAATGATGTTTTTAGTTAAGCGAAATGTGTTTAGTTATATGAATGAAGCTGGAAACTCTCTCATTTAGAATTATTCTTATCCGTGCTAGAGGCGGAGGACAGCGCTGGATGAGCTAAACATGCGTTGCATTTTTGAGGAGAATGATGTTGTTTGTGTAAGTTGTTGTGTTGTTTTTACTGAAAATTAATTTCATTGGTTGAAGCAAATGATGGTTGATTAGTGTTCCTATACTATGTTTGTGACCTCAGGCTGAAGTTCGGGGTTTCCAGCATGACGGCTTACACCTTCAAGCAAGGAGTCGGAAATATGGAAAGGTGTGCTGTCTGGAAAATCCTAATAAATCACTTCGTTTTTTTTCGCTTCTGTTTTCATCTCGAAATGTAGTAGGCTTCTAGCACGTTGTATAAAGTAGGAGACAGTAGAAAATGAAATTTTTCTATGAAATGGGCATTGTTGCTAACAGATGTAGAAGTACATAGTTAGTCTGCTTCCATGTTCCGACTATGCTTTTCTGTTTGTGATACGAGGACAAGATTTTGAACTGAGGGTAAATAGTTTTCTGGGTTCTTAGAAGGTGTTTATAGATGACTTGAAATAGATTGTAGTTGTTCTTCAGTCTTTTACTGTTACTAACGTCTCTCGGTTGTGCAACACAGCTTTATAGAGGTCAGCTGCTTACAGTCCCACCTTATCTTGTGAAGAGACAGAAACAACATTTCCATCATCTGGAGGAGTTTGGTATTGATTTGATACTTGGCTGTAATGGATTCATATGGGTTGGGGAACATATTGAAGCCAAAGATGACATGGTAGAAGATCAGGTGAGCCAATCCGATCCGCAAGTTTTACTGCATAACAGCGCAAGTCTTGAAGAACAAGAAAGAAATTATACGATATTGGAGACCAGAAAATACATTTGCAGAGCAGCTAATGCTGTTAGAGTTCTATCAATCTTAGGCTTCAATATTACATTGGAAATCATCAAGGGAATTATTGATCTAAGCCTATCTATGAATCTTGATATACATGAGATGCTTGGTTCTGAATTCTGTGTTCTGGTTGCTGAAAAAGAAGCAGAAAGGAGAAGCTCAAATAAAAAGAAGCGGTAGATTGTGAAATGGCGGCTTTTTGACCGGGAACTATTTGTAATTTGGTTTTTGCTCGGGGAGAATTAATGTTCAATTTACAAAATTGGTTTAATTATAAAAGAAAAATTCTCCCACATAGTGTAATGCGCGTTTGAGATTAGCATAGTGTAAAAGGAATTTCATATGTATGAATTATGAAGTGAATGTTTAAAATGAATTGTCCATGGTTGTGGCTTTTCTTTTCTGAAACATTTGTTAAGAGATAGCTAGCTAACTTTTAATAATAAAAAGGACGAAAGGCAGTTGTAATCTACCAAATACAGTTTTCATATATTTTGAATTGAAGATTAAGTATGATTTGGAAAACAGGACTTGATATTTTTATCGTAGAATGTATAAAATTCGACCCTTTGGAGTTTCAAAGCTGGATCATGTGCTCTGTTTACATGGCCTTGCAAAATTAGGTATTGGTATATCTCTGATATGAGCTTGTGAAATCGAGCCCACTTTTTTAGTTGAAATGCATTTGCTAGGGAAGTCAATCATGTAGCATTTCCCTGTTGAACTTGCTGTTTGTCATTTTGGTGCTTGGTCATTGTAGTGTTTGTTTGGCTGTACAATTTTTCTTATTTGTATGATGAGTTTGTCTAATTCTATACCGATTGTACGTGGGGAATAATACCGTGACATTGAGATTGAGAACTGAAGGAAATGGCTTGATTACATTGATCAAAGGGACCTAGTTTCATGAATTTCCTTTATATCAGCCAATGCATTGATCGGAGATCTATCTGAAATTGTGTAGTTATCTGAATGCAGTATTTACCAATACATAAGGTGTATTCTAAAGACAATTTTTCTGTTTAATTATTAAAACATAATAAATTAATGTTAAGAACATATAATTTCGCCCTTACACTTTATTCAGCAGATGCAGACCAGAATACAACTGGTTTCTAAATTTTGATTTTCGTGCAGTTAAGAAAATAAGTTAAAGCCATAGAAAATCTCTGATATAAAATCCGTGTATAATGTGGCTACATTGTATTTCATCTTTGGGAGATTACTGCTATGACATGGGAATTTCAGTTCTCTGAAATGTGAGACGCGCAACACATACAAAATGCAAAACTTTTTAAAGAACGTATAACATCCTCTTCATTTGATAAAAAAGAAGAATGCATCTGTGACAATTAATTGTTGTGTGGCATATAGAATGAAGATCCATCATGTCAAGATGCAACAAGCCTTGAAGGTATACTTTTGATGATAACCAAGTTTGAGTTCCCTAATCCGTTCTCTGAAACCATCCAAACTGCAAGAGACACGCTTTAGATAACAAGTTACAAGAAACTAAAGCTAAACAGGTAACAACAAATATGGATAACTAGAAAGTAGATGTAGGTTTACCTTCCATGCATACATTCCAAGGAAGGCAACTACATCAGCCGACCAAACAACAGCAAAGGACTTCCAAAAGAAAGGGATTACAACATTGATCAATGGTATGAGGAGAAAAAGATAGTTGAGAGCTTCTTTCTCATTCTTTGAGCAATCTCGAGCTCGTAATGAAGGAATTGCTGCACATAAAACCATGGTCGTGAAAAACAATGAAGCAGCAAGTAAGCACTAGCTCTTTCATACAACAATAAATTCAAAATTGGGAGGTAGAAACTTACTGAACATCCAAATGGACCACATTCCCATTAATCTCCAAATGTCAGGTTCATCAGAAGGAAATATGAGATTAAAAGACAAAGCTCCACCCAACAACACTGAAACATACCCTTGAACCTCAAAAACAGTGTACAATACAGTACCGGGCACTGCAGGGTTTTTGGTGGCGGTGGAAGCCCTTGGCGCAAAGGTAGCAGCAGTTTTCTGAGCAACCTGTCACATAACAAAACAAACATCAAAATCCCCATCCACTTGCCAACATGGAAACTTGAAATTTTCCAAGAAAGCATAGGTTTTAACGAAATGGGCACCCTTAAAATTTGTCTTAAATTGAAATTCTTGAACGACCAGAAGTGGGAACTTAGAACTCAGAACCAACCTTTTTAAGCTCTTTGTCAATTGGAGCAGAAAAAGTGGACGTGTTCTCCTGGTTGCTTTTCTCTTCCACGTTCGTCTCCTCTGCAAGTTCCTCGGCCACTATTTGCGTGTCTACTTCATCGGAGGTGGCACGTGCGGAGAGCTTGGCATGAACGAGAGAGTGTGAGAACAAGTTGGTAGTAACTGTGGAATGCAATCTTGTAACGTTAACCACGTTTGTGTTGTTGTTTCGAACCGGAGAGACGGAAGAGTAGGGAACCCCCCAAAGGTAACGGTTCATAGAAGGTGAGATTAACGTGTTCATGTTTTTGTTTTTGAGGGGTCTGAAATTAAGTTTTCATCGGAAACCGAAACTCCACGACGATGAGAAGGAGGAAGATAAGGAATGTGAGGTGGAATTGGAACCAAGTACAGCAATGACGGTGAGACGACAACGTTTAGAAACCCGCTTAAACTCTAACGGTCTGAATTTATTTCTTTCATTTATTTTTCGTCAAGTAATTGCTATTTGGGTATATATTTAATTTTTTTTATCTTTTACATTAATATTTAAACATAAAAGTAAAACAAACTACTAAATTGACTATGTAATTATTTATGAAAATAATAAACTATAAGTAAAAATAAAATAAATACACATCTCAAAATTAAACAACCTTTTTATAACTTTCTTTTGTAATAAAAAATATTACCAAAAAGGAAGTTAACAAGTTTACTTAAAATAAAGGGTTTTGGGCTTAGTAATAAGAAAAAAATATACTAGTTTTAGGTAAAGGAAATTATAATTATATAATGAGAAGAAACGTGACAAAATATTTCTTTAACTTTGAAAGTGAAAAAAGAAATGAATTAATTAATAATGTAAATTCATATTGATATATGAAAAATTAACAATATGATAATCATCCCAGTTTTGTTTTTCTATTTAAAAAATGGTCCCATAAGTATTTTTTGTAGAACAAATTATAGATTTCAAATGAAGATATCACAATCCAAGGCTAAATCTCACTGCTAAAGATTCTAACTCCATAGTAGGATTATGTGAAAAGGAATAATACAAAGTGTGACTTGATGCTATATAAAATATTGAGCTACCAGATCTTATTATTGGATTAGACAATCCACAAGTTTAATGAATAAATTAGCATTATATATTAAAAGTCGATATGTCCGAGTGGTTAAGGAGACAGACTTGAAATCTGTTGGGCTACGCCCGCGCAGGTTCGAACCCTGCTGTCGACGAATAAAGTTTTGTTTTTCGTTTTTATTTTTTATGTATTTTTTGTTTTTGGTTTTTATTTTTTATTATACATAATTTTGGTTTTTGTTTTTTATTTTATATCATACATAATTTTGGTTTTGTTTTTTATTTTTTATCATACATAATTTTGGTTTTTGTTTTTTATTTTTTATCATAAATAATTTTGGTTTTCTTGCAGTAATGATTGTTTAGTAAAATATTTTTCATTCTTGGATTACGTTTGAATTTCTTTGGCGTCTAATTTCATTTTCTTGTTTTTTAGATCCTTTTATTTTAATTTTATTCTAATAACATTGTCAATTTAATACATCACGTAGAATGGACAAACATGTGAACAAAAATATTTTTGACATAATTGATATAACCAACTGTTTTTTTTTTGGAAAAAAATAATCAATCATTTTTCGAAAACAAAATAAAAAATATTTGATTTTCAGAAGCCAAAAGTTATCTTTTTTTCACAAAACTTATTTTAGAAAAAGAAAAAAAATATTTAAACCACGATAACAACATACAAAGCTGAAGCTCTGCCACGGGACCCATCTAGTAAGTGTTGTCTACTAAGAAGGAAACTTGTATTAAATTTTTGGAATTCTTAACACTAGTATAATAGTACAGTTTTGGTGCCTGAGGAATTAAATTTGTCTTATTTATTAAAGTATAATGCAAATTCTAGAAGAATCTAAAAAAGTATAAGATAGAGTTATTGAAATGTAAAGAAACTTCTAGAGTATTGGAGAAAAGCCTAGGATAGAAAGAAAAATCAAGAACATTCAACTATGTAGAAAAATCTAGAAGTATTTGCATTAGTTCTAGCTAGGAGTTTCTAAAATAATCTATGGGACTATAAATACCCATGCATCCTACCATTTTGTAACATTAAGAACAACTAACACAACATCCAATACAACTACTCTCAACTACAAATACACTTCTCCAACTACTACTTTCATACTCTACTATCTACACATTTTCTCTATCCCTTCAACTATCCCTTTCACAACCTTGAATTACTATCAGTGGTATCAGAGCTACGTTCGGTCATCTACTGGGCGTAGATAAACTTTTCAACTACTTCAAAAAAATTAGAACTTCATTCTATACTACTTCCAAAATATTTTCTCAACCTATGGCCACTACCAATCAAACATCATCAATTCCAGTACCTATTTTCACAGGAGAAAATTATGAATTTTGGAGTGTCAAAATGAAGACATTCTTTCGCTCCCAAGATTTATGGGACATTATAGAAGAGGGATTCACTATTCCAGAATACACTTCCGCTCTTACTGCAGCTCAGAAGAAGGAGTTGAAGGAAAACAAACAGAAGGATTCAAGGGCTTTACTTGCTCTTCAACAAGCAGTTGATGACACAATCTTTCTGAGAATAATAGGTGCCACAAACGCAAAGCAAGCTTGGAACACAATACAAGAAGAGTTTCAAGGAAGTGATGAGGTACGCAATGTTAAACTTCATTCTCTAAGACGAGAGTTTGAATTAATAAGAATGAAAGAATCTGAGACCATTAAAGATTATTATTCTAGAATAAAGGAAATAGTTAGTCAGATGAGAGCCTATGGGGAAACTATTCTTGACAAAAAAATCGTTGAGAAAATTTTAATTTCTATTCCCCAAAAATATGATGCAATCGCAACTGCGATTGAACAAACAAAAGATTTGGCCACATTGTCAGTAACACAACTAATGGGCTCTCTTGAAGCTTATGAACAAAGATTGAAAAGGCATGAAGAAGACTCAGTCGAAAATGCCTTTCAATCAAAACTAAAATTACGGTCTCAGAATAAAGAATATGAAGGAAATAAAAGTAGAGGAGAAATTTCTAGAAATAAAGAAAATTCTAGAAGCTTCCCTATGACTCATTAAGGAAAATATCCCCCATGTGGCATATGTAAAAAGACAAGTCACATGGAAAAAGATTGTTGGCATCATAGAAAACCTCAATGTCAATACTGCAAGAAATTTGGCCACGTAGAGAAGTATTGTCGTAATAAAAATAAGCATCAAGCAAACTTTGCTGAAGAACATAATCAGGAGCAACGCTTATTTTATGCCAATCAAGAATCTCCTAACGGAGGAGAAAGTTGGTACTTGGATAGTGGATGCAGCAATCACATGGCCAAAGATCAAAGCATCTTCAAAGACATTGATAAATCTGTCAATGTCAAAGTTCGACTAGGAAACGGTACCACAGTGGAGTCTCAAGGCAAAGAAACTGTCATGGTGGAGACAAAGAAAGGTACGAAATTCATCAAGGATGTTTTATTGGTTCCCAATCTTAAAGAAAATCTTTTAAGTATTGGTCAAATGATGGAGAATGGATATTCTCTCCACTTTGAGAAAGATACATGCAAAATTTATGACAGTAGAAAGACAGAAATTGGCCAAGTAAAAATGGAGAAGAGAAATAGAAGCTTTCCCATAAGCTTCAAACCTGGAACTAATATTGCCATGAAGGCAGAAGTTGATGACTCGTGGCTTTGGCATAGGAGATTTGGTCACTTCAACACATATGCCTTAAAGCTTCTATATAAGAAAAACATGATGAGAGATCTTCCATGCTTAAAAGAGAATAATGAATCATGCGAAGGATGTCTCCTTGGTAAACAACATCGATTACCATTCTCGACTGACAAAGCATGGAGAGCAAAAGACTTACTAGAGTTGATCCATACTGATGTTTGTGGACCAATGAGGACGCCTTCACATCACAACAACAGGTACTTCATTCTCTTCATTGATGACTTCTCTAGAATGACATGGGTTTATTTCTTAAAGGCAAAGTCAGAAGTCTTTGGAATATTCAAGAAATTCAAGGCCCTTGTTGAGAAGCAAAGTGGAAAACAAATAAAAGTACTTAGAAGTGATCGTGGAAAGGAGTATACATCTCGCGAGTTTGACAAATTCTGCGAAGATGAAGGCATAGAGAGACAACTCACAGTCGCATATACTCCACAACAAAACGGTGTATCAGAAAGAAAAAATCGCACAGTCATGGAGATGGCAAGATCAATGCTAAAAGAGAAAGGTATGCCTAACACTTTTTGGGCTGAAGCAGTCTACACTGCAGTTTACATTTTAAACAGATGTTCAACTAAGGCGGTCAAAGACAAGACTCCTATTGAAGCTTGGAGTGGAAGAAAGCCATCAGCCAAACACCTACGAGTATTTGGATCTATCTGCTACATACATGTTCCTGATCAAAGGAGGCACAAGCTTGAAGACAAGACTATACGAGGAATATTCTTGGGATATAGCACACAATCAAAAGGCTATCGAGTTTACAACCTACAAACAAAAAAGCTCGTCATTAGTCGAGATGTTGAAATTGATGAAAATGCTTCTTGGAATTGGGAAGAAGAAAAAGTTGTTAAAAGCACCACTTTAGTTCCAGTGCAACAATATCAAGAAGAAATTCAAGAAGAGGCAGAAGCTTCAAGTACGCCTTCTCCACCTCCATTAGAAGATTCTTCACTAGAGTCCACTCCAAGACGAGAAAGATCTTTGGTAGACATATACGAAACCTGCAATATGGCCATGATTGAGCCTAACTGCTGTGAGGAAGCATCAAAGCAAGAAATATGGGTCAAGGCTATGGAAGAAGAGGTTAAAATGATTGAGAAGAATAACACTTGGGAGCTCGTAAACTGTCCTCAAGGAAAAGACATCATTGGAGTGAAATGGGTATATAAAACAAAGCTCAATCCTGATGGAACTATACAAAAGCATAAGGCCAGATTGGTCGCAAAAGGATACTCACAACAACCAGGAATCGACTACAATGAGACATTTGCTCCAGTCGCACGACTAGATACAATAAGAGCTCTAATAGCCCTAGCAGCACAAAAAGGATGGAACATCTATCAACTAGATGTCAAATCAACCTTCCTAAATGGAGTGCTCGAAGAAGAGATTTATGTTGAACAACCTCAAGGCTTCATCAATAAAGGCAATGAAGGCAAAGTACTAAGACTAAAAAAAGCCTTATACGGCTTGAAGCAAGCTCCTCGAGCATGGTATAGCAAGATTGATCAATACTTCATCGATCAAGGATTCAGGAGGAGCAAAAGTGAGCCAACACTATATATTAAAGCACAAGGTCAGTATCACCTCATTGTCTCCTTATATGTCGATGATCTTATCTATACAGGAAACAATTTGGAGATGATGAAAGAATTTAAAGAAGACATGATGAAGACATTTGAGATGACCGACCTTGGGTTGATGAACTATTTCCTCGGTATAGAGGTGAAACAACAAGAAGACGGCATATTTATCTCTCAAAAGAAATATATTGAAGCCCTATTGAAGAAGTTCAAGATGTATGATTGTAAACCTGTCGCTACTCCATTGGTGGTAAATGAGAAACTACAAAAAGATGATGGAGCACAAGAAACAAATGCATCACGCTACAGAAGTTTGATTGGAAGTCTCTTATATCTCACAGCCACAAGACCAGACATTATGTATGCCACAAGTCTTCTATCAAGATTCATGCAAAAGCCAAGTCAGATTCATTATGGAGTAGGGAAAAGAATTTTAAGATATCTACAAGGCACAAAGGAGTTTGGAATATGGTACAAAACCATGACTAACTCAAGGATCATTGGCTACACCGATAGTGATTGGGCAGGATCAAAAGATGACATGAAGAGCACCTCAGGCTATGCTTTCTCGCTTGGATCGGGAATATTCTCTTGGGCATCAAAGAAGCAAGCAACTGTTGCACAATCAACAGCTGAAGCAGAATATGTGGCTGCTGCTGAAGCAACAAGTCAAGCTATATGGCTTCGAAAGATATTCAAAGATATAGGAGAGAAACAAAGTGGACCTACTACAATCAACTGTGATAATAAATCAGCTATCGCAATGACGAAGAACCCAATACATCACAGTAGAACAAAACACATAGCAATTAAATACCACTTCATCAGAGAAGCGGAAACAAATATGAAGATACGACTTGAGTACTGCCCGACAGAAGATCAAATTGCAGATATCTTCACAAAGGCCTTACCAAGACCAAGATTTGAACTACTACGCGCTATGCTTGGAGTTACCAAATTTGCATCAAGGAGGAGTATTAAAGTATAATGCAAATTCTAGAAGAATCTAAAAAAATATAAGATAGAGTTATTGAAATGTAAAGAAACTTCTAGAGTATTGGAGAAAAGCCTAGGATAGAAAGAAAAATCAAGAACATTCAACTATGTAGAAAAATCTAGAAGTATTTGCATTAGTTCTAGCTAGAAGTTTCTAGAATAATCTATGGGACTATAAATACCCATGTATCCTACCATTTTGTAACATTAAGAACAACTAACACAACATCCAATACAACTACTCTCAACTACAAATACACTTCTCCAACTACTACTTTCATACTCTACTATCTACACATTTTCTCTATCCCTTCAACTATCCCTTTCACAACCTTGAATTACTATCATTATTCATTAATTATCCTCTTTAACAACTGTGCATTATCATTGTTTTGAGGGCACTCAACAATTAACGTACTTAGGTGTAGCTGACCCTGATTCGGACACAGTTAGTTTATACCATGAATGATGTCAATTTAGGTATCGTTGTTGTAGTTTTAGCCCCCACTTAAGAATAATTTAAGCTAATACTAATCTTAATATTCCCGAATGATGAGAAAAAAGAAGACTACTAAATAGTGTTTCTTTTCAGAAGAATCAATGATAGAGATCCTGAGTTGATGTAATGAATGAGTTCTATCTGTCCAATTCACGAAATATCAAAGAATGTTTTGTCTCTGATTCATGTCTCGTTAAACTGGGATCATAACAATTATCGCCAACTTTCACCGTGGAGCTGATGAAGTGTCTGCTATAGAAATGTGAAATTGCAGTATTAAAATTCCTTAGCATTAAATTGAAAAACATAGTTAATTAGGTGAGGATATTAATTAATATAGCTTGGACATTCTAGCATTATGGAGATATAAAATGATCTGCTATAAATAGTTACAGTGAAAGGAACTTCCACATATAAAATGTTCTCCTATGAATAGTAACAGTGAAAGGAACTTCCAGCGGCCAGACCCAGAACTTGGTTTCAAGAACAAAAAGTTTGTGAATATGCCAACAACTTTGTGAGCTTGGAAAACCAGATTTATTCATTTGGTATTTGACAGGTCAAAAACAAGCAGACCCACATATTAGTTCATAACAATAAATATATATACATTACTTTTCCAAATCTTCTTTTTGCAAACAATGATTTAAGTGGGTACCACATTTGTCGATATTTTGGTGTATTTAAAATCATTTATACTACGTTATTCTAGCTGATAAGTATTTGTACCCTAGAACTCCAGAAACCTTGTTCCTTTCGATCTTAATCCCAAGCTTCATTTTCTTAAGAAATTGACACCACGTGATTTGCATTAATTACATTTTACATGTTAGATGTTGCTGATGTTTACCTTGTCACTATTACCTTGTACCATATGTGGAACTCATGTTTACCATGTCACTACGTACATATACAAAATCAAGAAGCTTATCTTGCATACATCATCTTCTTTAAGGAAAGGTTAGTTGTCTTTTTCTTATAAGAAGCTTCTACTTATAACTTAATGTGTTACTTGTTATCTTCTAATGAAACCAAACAAGAAAGGAAAAAAAAAAAGATCCAAGGTTAATGTAAAATACTGAAGAACGCCAAGAAGGGAAAGGTGATGTGCTGAGGCTGGGTCCCCGCTATATACAGCTAACATGACATGATGGGTTTTATGTCATAGATAATCTCACTTATATATGTTTTTGATTGTTAAGAAAATTGTGTTAAAAAAATTGTTGGAAGTCTCACATCGATTAGAGATAAGGTCAATTCATAATATATAAATAGGTGCAATCCTCACCTTACAAACCGATTTTGTAGGATTGAGTTAGGCTTAAAGTCCATTTCTAACAAAAATCGGAAGGGTACGGGTGAAAAAATTATTAATTGTTATTATTTTCAACTATTTCCGACATTCTTTTTAAATAAGATCACCAAGAAAATAAACACCAATAAAATATGAATTCAATATATATATAAGAGATTTATACCGATTCTAATCCAAAACTTTATTAAAATACAAAATTTATGAATATTCGTCTTTATAATATTCAATTTTTCTCGACGTCAGATTTCAACTCATATATGTAATTTAACATTACTTTCATCGATATAAAAAGTTAATATATATTCTCTCACGTATGTTATAAAATTTAAATATTGTTGAAGATTATAATAACTTTGAACCGTATGATAATTGATGATAGAGGGTTTCCACAGGTTTCTGTTGACCTTACGTTCTAAATAAGAATGTGATTCTATGGCAATGAGCACAGTTGTTGGCTGAGTAAAGTTATTCCTATTAGACTTTGTTTTTCCCTCATTGGTTTGTTGCATCCTTTCAACCAAAGTAGGAAAACTAGGAAATAATATATAAGAGTTGTTTTAGCTAAAAGGCAACATATTAAAAACAATTGAAGGAAGCCAATTATCTTTTTGTGGAGCAGTTGGGGCTCACACTCTAAATATTGCATGTTTCAGTCACACTATAAAAATTATCAAAAATTAGTTATTAAAATATTATTGTAATTTTATTTTTTTTGTAATGAAGATGGTAGCTTTTTGCATGTTAGACATGTAGCGGGCATGCAGAAAACCTGTGACCAAGAGGCATGTGTCCTAAAGATAAGTGACATTATTAGGTTTCTTGTTTTCACCAATGCATGGAGCAATTTTTGTCCATTTCTATGTTTTCTCATTAGATAGAGCCCACGTACAATGTCACTGCAAACTCATCTCTCATCGTCACTAGCCACTCACGTCCAACTCAAAAATAAATTAATGCATCATTAAATTCATTCACTCACATAATTAACCTACTTAATAAGATTTAAGATTGTCGTGTTCTATTTTATTCAATCAACCCCTTCTATACCAATCATACAACAAAACTCTGGAACCACAAAATTAAAAATTTCTCCATCATGCTTAAACTTCTCAACAAGAACCTCCGTCGCCTCAGCTCCCTCCTCAAGTCCTCACTACGGCGTCGTTCCAAGTCCAAGCCTAGCTTCGACAACCCCTCTCCCAAACCTCCCCCTCCTCCTTCCAAACCAATACGAATCGCTACGTTCAACGCCGCATTCTTCTCTATGGCACCGGTGCTTCCCGAACCAGACAGAAGCACCGCCTCGGACGACGACAACGTGGAGCGACCAAAGTCAACGTACGACCGACCACCACGGAGCATTTTGAAACAGTCGCAGTCTCCGCCGTTGGGGAAGTCAAAGCTGCGAGTGTCGATCAACTTACCCGACAACGAGATTTCGCTGCGGCAGACGAGTTTTTCGGAGCACGAGAGAGCAAAAGGGTCGTGGAGTTTCAGCGAGGAAGTGGAGGGAGAGAGGCAGAGGAAAACGGTGCTTGAAGTTCTGAGAGAAGTAAACGCCGACGTTTTGGGGTTGCAAGACGTGAAGGCGGAGGAAGAGAACGGGATGAAGCCTTTGTCTGATTTGGCTCGAGCTTTGGGAATGAACTACGTCTTCGCCGAAAGCTGGGCCCCTCAATACGGCAACGCCGTTCTCTCCAAGTGGCCCATTAAACGATGGAAGCTGCAGAAAATCTTCGACCACACCGATTTCAGGTCATTTTTCAATTAATTAATAACTCTAATTACAATTTACTTCATTCGATTATGCAACTGGCACTCATCAGAAACACGGAAAACCAACTGTAATGAGAGCTTTTTGAAGGAATGTATGAACTGTTTACAGCGATGCAGAATGTCCCCACCTAAGCTTTTGTGTTGTCTGTCACCTATATGCAAATTCATCTATGTTCATTTCAGATTTTACATTTTCCATCAACATTCTTGTGAACACATTTATGGATTATTCATTGCTCAATTTATTTACATTTACACATGCATTTAATACTTAACTTCTTCCTTTACATTAAAATTATATAGCATATACATTTTCTTCAAACGTTACATGCGTAGTTTAAAACAGTATAATTAACAAAAATACAAAATTAAAAGTGTAGAACGTTATGTACAATTTCTTTAAACGTTTTCTTTATGTTTGGAGTGAAGCAAACTATGTTATGTACGTATGAAATCATGATCACTTTGTAATATTGCAAAAACTTAGTAATGTTGCCGTTTCAAGAAATAGCTTGACGCCCAATCTGTATGATATTGAAGGAGAGTAAGAATATTACATCACTGTTGTTTCTCAATTTCGTGATGATTGAAAGCAAGAAATTTGTCTTACTTTAATCCGAAGGTACTGGTTGTCCATGCCCTTATGTCACAGAATGATTATGTTATGGTAATAATATTAGTGGAAATCCAGCCTGTGAAAGGTTGGAACATGAAAACAATTTAGCTAATTGCAGTTAAAGGAAATGTGTGTTAAATTTGGTGTGTTGGAATGAGTTAGTAACAAGTGTGAATGAATGTGACAGACAAGAAATTGCAATTTTATGCAACAGGAATGTTCTGAAGGCCACTATCGATGTACCAGAAGAAGGTGAACTACACTTTTACTGCACCCACCTTGATCATCTTGATGAGAGTTTGAGAATGAAGCAGATAAATGCAATACTTCAATCTAATGATGAGCCACACATTTTAGCCGGTGGACTTAATTCTCTTGATGAATCGGATTATTCCCAAGAAAGATGGACAGATATTGTAAAGGTATATATATATATATATATATATACATCACAACCTCAATTTTCTCAAAATGCAAAAATGAAAACTGTGAATTGGTTCATTTGTGTGTAGTACTATGAGGAGATGGGAAAGCCAACACCCAAGGTTGAAGTCATGAAATATCTGAAGAACAGACACTACAGAGATGCAAAGGACTTTTCAGGGGAATGTGAATCTGTTGTCATGATTGCCAAAGGACAAAGTACAACAACAACAACAACAACCTCTTTTATTCTTTGTCTTTATGAAGGTTCAAGTTTATTCTCGTACTAAGTTTGTCAAAATTAAAAATTTGATGCAGGTGTCCAAGGAACGTGCAAGTATGGGACTCGGGTAGATTACATATTATCTTCCTCAGATTCCACATATGAATTTGTTTCAGGGTCTTACTTAGTCCTTTCTTCCAAAGGGACTTCAGATCATCACATAGTGAAAGCTGATGTGGTAAAAGTGAATAGAAATCCTCAAGAAAATCTGACAAAGAAGCAGGAACAATCAGGACACAATGTTCAGAGAATAAAATCAACTCCATCCAAATGTATATGGAAAACACAAACTCATGATATAGATTGAAATCTTTTCATTCCTCTTTTTTTTTTTCACTAATTTTGAAGATGGAGCAGTACTTAGTTCTGTTCCTGCTTACAGCTTCCTAATTGTGTTCTGTATACTATTCAAAGAATTAGACGTATGAAATAAAGGTGATACATGATGAGTTGAACATTTTTTTTTTAAAATTCCTTGAATTTGCCTGGCCTTTGATTAGCACATCATACTCACTCAATTACTCTTGCAAGAAATAATGTCGACCAGGAAATTGGGACAACTTTTTCACCTACACCGAAGTTGTTCGTTTTTTGTAAAATTCTGGTGTAATTTCATTTTGAAATTATCAAATGGGGCAAGTTTTGCAAAAAATATTTAATTTAGAAAAGTCATGTCTCAGATGATTTTACTTTAACTAAAATAAAGTCATGTCAAGACAATTTTCATGAAAAAAGTTGAAATTGTTACAACTCAAGACAACTTCACTATTATACAAAATGTTGTAATGCTGCCACGACTTCAAAGTCAAATGTATTGAAGTCATATAATGTTGACGCCTTCGGTTTTTTTTGTGAAATGTCTTGAAGTTAAATGTATTGAAATTGTATGATATTGTCACGACTTCAATTTTTTTATCAACTTGTGACACAACTTATCCGAATTCAATTTTTTTCTTTTTAAAGTTATTTCATTTTTGTAATTTTATAATGAAATTAAACCGTAATGATAAAAAAAAACAAAGTTGTTAGCACTCTACTTTTACATTCAGAGTTATGCA
The DNA here is from genome assembly GCF_037176805.1 of Vigna unguiculata. NCBI lineage: Eukaryota > Viridiplantae > Streptophyta > Magnoliopsida > Fabales > Fabaceae > Vigna > Vigna unguiculata. Next base: position 35,193,495 of record NC_140792.1, on the reverse strand, counting down.
TTATAAATTGATGTTTTTGATGTAACCATTATAAATTGAAGTTTTATTGAATAAATTAAATCTGTTAACTTTTTAAAAAATTTTAAGATCATTTAATAGCGTATTAAACAAATTTAATTAACATGTAATGTGTTTTTAAAAATTAAAATAAGTAAATGTTGGCTGTAAAATATACCCATTTTGTCCAAAACTTTATGATCATTGAATTAATATACAAATATTTAATAATTAAATTAATAGAATTTAATTTTTCAAATGCTATTGATAAAAATAGGCTTAAGTTTTAAGTGATTCCTAAATTTAGATATTTTTAATTGATTTTTGTTGAATTTTGCTTTTTTGTTGAGTACTTAAATATTTTTAATTTTTGACTTGAGTTTTAGAGTTTACGTTGTCAACTAACATGATGAGTTCGAGTTAGCTTTCTTTATCACTTTATTTAGTTATCTTCGTGTGTTCTTTTTGTATTAATATTAAACGATTTAATTTTTATCATTTTATTTATTTATTTTTAAAAATTATATTTAATATTTATTATTTGTATAAATGTTATACTGATATATTTTATTAAAAATAATTTTTTAACATTATTAGATATTATTAATCATGTTTTGTTAATTACCCAATTTGTTTTTAAAATATAGTAATATCGCCTCACTCGAAGACCAAATTTATTATTTGTATAAATTATATATTAATATTTTTTATCAAAAATGATTTTTTAACGTATTATATTATTATTGTATATTATTAACCCATTTTTTGTTAATCATTTCTTTTAGTACTAAATTTTAATATAGATATTCGTATTTAATTTTGTAAAAATAATTATACTTAATTAGTTTTAATCTTTTAACAAAACATGAATTAAAAAAAACATATTTTCATTATTTTAAAAAATTAGGACATAATTGAATAAAAAAGACATAAGTAGGGATTAAATTGAATTATAGAGATATAAGTAGAGACTTAATTGAATAAGACAATGACATCTGACAGTGACAATGTCACATGGCATCTGACAAGGCCACATTTCACACCACGTACCTGAAATGTTGCAAAAAAAATTTTGAAAAAAAATTATTAAAAAATTATAAAATAATGAAAGAAAATTTACAACAAAATTTTAAAAAATTACATATTGACACGTGGTATACCGTTAACAATGTTGGTAATTTTTGTCTGAAAAAGGCCTAATTGAGACATTTTTTCAAATGTTAGAATTGAATTAAAACTTTTTTAAAAGCGGAGATCAAATTGACCCAATCCTAAAAATGTGAAAATCATTCGAATAATTAAGCCTATCTATTATCTATTATAATGTAAAAAATAAGATATTAAAAAATTTACTCTATTACCTATTTTATTTTGCTGACAAGTATTTTAAAAGTTAGTTTTTTAGTCATTTGATATTTTTTTTTATATTGATTTTGTTACCACAAGTGTATATGAGTTATTTTACCTTTTTATCCATTTATTTTATTTTTTAGTTTTATTTATTTTGTTGTCGTGCATATAATTTATTTTGTTTTATTTATCTATTTATTTTATTTTAAACTAATTTGCTTATACTATTTTTTTATTCTTAACTTTATCCTTTTATAGCTTCTAATTAATTTTTCATTTAATAAATTATAAAAGAATAGCTTATATTTCAATTATAAACTTTTATACTATTTTTTTTATTTTTAAATTTATCTTTTTAGGATTTGCAGTGCTATATAAAAAATTCTCTCTTTAAAAAGTTATTTTAATCTTTTATCCATTTGATTCGATTTTAGACTGATCTATTGTAAAAATAAGAATATGTTTCAACTCTATCATTCAATATCTAATAAATTATTATTTTAGCTCTTAAACAGATTATTACTTTCCGAAATATTATAATTTTGTTTTACATTATTTTGATTCATTTTTTACTATTTTTAACTTAAAAAAATGTAACAACTAATTGTCTTAAAATATATCATTCATGTATTTACATTGCCAATAAATGAGTTTTTAAAAATATACATTAAAGATACATCAAAATGTGAGTCTATAAAAACACACCATATGAGTATAAAAAACTTATGCTAATTTAATTGGATAATTTTGTCCATGCACTTGTTAAATGAGTATAAAAAAATTTAGATAAGTCTACTTCTATATATATACTAATTAGATTATCATAACAAAAATATTAGATGAGCCATTATGTTCATTAATTAGACAAATCTAACAATACATATTATACAAGTTTTTTCATATACTAATTAAATGAGTATAAAAAAAAATTAAACGAGTCATTTGATTCACTGTGATCAAACAAATATAACAAAAAAAATTAAACAAATTTGTCAATGCACCGACTAAATAAGTCTAACAATACACATTAAATAAGTTTATCCATACAATCAATAGACAAATATAACAAAAAACATTAAACGAAACATTCCATATTAATTACACGAGTTTAAAAATACTCATTGGAGGAGTTTGTCCAAATACTACTTAAAAAAGTATACCAATAACATACATTAAAAAAATTACCTTATCTGACATGTATCAAAACAAAAGACCACCTAAATCATTTCATTTAATATATTATTTAATTCAATTATTTTTTAATCATTTACACATTAGTAGTCAATTATTTAGCTAAATCATTTCTACGTTACTAGTAAGTTATTTTGTAATTTTATAATTTAGCACAAATAAATTCAAATACTATGTTATTTTTCTAATCTTGATATTTATCAGTGAAAAAATATATATCCATAATTCCATATACTAATTAATATATATATATATATATATATATTTATATATTTATATATTTGAAAGTGCTTTTATTTATAACTTTTAACATTAATTTCATGTTACATTTATTTTGGACGGATCATATATTATAATATTCATGCATTTTACTTTAACATGAATCCATACATATACATTTCATTTTAATATAATATATAATTAAAAAGTTTAATTATAAAATTTAATCATATATTATTTGACTATAATTTCCTAATAAATTATTTCATCAATTTTATAATTTAACATAAATAAATTCATATCCAACTATTATTTTATAATCTTATTATTATTAATAGATTAATTATTATTTTTATTATTATTGATATTATTATTATTATTATTATTATTATAACTTTTAACAGACATTATATTATTATTAACATAAACATAGATATTATCAATTTATGTATATTATTTTTAAATGAATATTATTATATTAATAGGTGACAGTATTAAAATGTTATTAAATTAATATATAAAATAAATTAATATTTATTAAAAATAAAGTAATATGAATGAAAAAAGATAAGTAAATAATTGTTGACAAATAAAAAAGACAAATAAAGAAAAGGAACAGTATATAAACAATTTTAAGAAGAACTTGAATAAAAATATTCAAATTTGTTTTATATCTAAATTAACGTTCAAATATTTCAACTTAAATTTGAAAATTTAAATTTTAATAAACCAAGTCACGGTGAAGTACTTTTTTAAGATAAACTTAAATTTAATAAATATTAATTTTAATTTTAAATATTAACATGCCATATTTAATATTTGCTCAGACTTTAGTTGAATTAACCTTTCAAATAAAATTATCATTTTAGTCTCCTCCAAAAAGTATGTAAAACTGTTACGATAATTTATTAAATTAAAACATTAATTATGAAATTAAGAAATCTGAATTAATTATTTGACATTTAATTGTTTTATTGAAGTTTCTGACTTCAACTTTTTCATTCTTAAAAAAAAAAAACACACACACACAAACGCTCATTATATCAATGTTTATCTATACAAATTATTACAACAACTAAATGTTTATCTAATAAATAAATAAATTAACACAATAAAAATTGGAGTCTCCTCCAAAAGTATGTAAAACTGTTAGGATAATTTATTAAATTAAAACATTAATTATGAAATTAAGAAATCTGAATTAATTATTTGACATTTAATTATTTTATTGAAGTTTCTGACTTCAACTTTTTCATTCTTAAAAAAAAAAACACACACACAAACGCACACATTATATCAATGTTTATCTATACAAATTATTACAACAACTAAATGTTAATATAATAAATAAATAAAATAACACAATAAAAATTGGAGTGTTTTCAAATATAAATTTTATACTTAATTAAATTTGAAGTTTTTGATAAACTTTTTTAATTAAATTCCGTCAACTTCTTTTATCTACTAGATATTTAAATTTTTATATTTTTTAATTAAATGTTTATGAGTAAAGAAATCATAAATGATGATAATAATTTCTTATCGAGTATGTTTTCTATAAAAAAATTACTTATTATTTTTCATTAATATATTACACGATTTTATAATTCTTAACCCATAAAACTAAATAAATAATTAAAACGATAAATCAAGACAACATTAATAAAAAAAATTAAATGATATAAATAAAATATTTAATATTTAATAAATTAACAAAATCTAATATAAATTAATTACAAACATTTAAATTCATAGTGTAGTTGAAATTTAATCACGTCGTAATTGTATGGGAAACGCAAGTAGTTTTATAATCTAATATCAAACCATCATAGAATAATATGGTTGCTTTCCTAGTATATTAAATTTATTTATTTATTTTTAAAAAAATTTACCCTATAATATGATTGGACTGATAAAGTTGCCAGCAAATTACACCTTGGGTCTGTCTCTATCATCGTTTGCGTAACAGCACAAAAGCTCACAGACAATTAAATAAATAAATAAAACCTTTTAAAAAACCGTGTCACAATTGCCCAAAGTCAAAACTCGACGACGACGACGAAGCTATACCCCAACCCAACCAAAGAAACGGTTCAAGAACTCAAGAACCCTATAAATGGTTGATTCTTGAAGTGTTGTAATCTCCAACCTTAACCCATCAAACATCATAGCAGAAACCAAACCAAAGCAAAACATGATGACAGACGAAGAACTGATGCAGAAACTTGAAGACTTAACCATCAACGCCCAACATCACCAGTTGGAGACTCTCCGTTCGATCCTTCTTCACAATGCCACCGTGCGATATCTTCAACCCTTCTTCAACAACGCTCCTCTTCCTCTTGATCACTCCACTTTCACACGTCTCGTGCCTCTCTCTTCCCATGGAGATTACGTTAACTACATTAACCTTATGGCAGACGGAAAAGATGACCCCTTTCTCTCCGTCGACCCTCTCCGCTGCTTCTTTTACAGGTTTCTTTCTTTCTTCCTTCAGATCTCATCATCAATCATCTTCTGTCACTCTTCCATTTTCGTTCTTTGTTTTCGCATTCTTGGAAATGGAGATGTCTCTTTATATTAATCATTGGCAGTATCACATATGGATAAAAACGTTGTGCATCCAAGACGAGTGAAGGTTTTTTATTCCTCGGTTTTACTGATGATAACAGATTTTCTTTGAAATATTCACCGATTTAATTAAACTTTTTTCTATTCACGAGATTAAAGTCTGTCACCTTCCACTTACATCAATCAAATATATATTAGGATATGTTGGTATTGATGTTTGTTTTTATAAGATGTTTCAGTTTGTATTCTTAATTTTAAGAGGGAGAACTTTCTGACATTTAGTATCTTTTTATAAATTTTTATTTTTATTTAAATTGAACTTTATTTACTGAAAGAGAGTTGGATAAAATGTTTTCAATTTTGTGTGTGGAATGTCATATGTTGGTACCACTCTTCTCTCAAAAAATGTCAAATTTTCATGATTTGAATAACACATTATTTTTCATTTTCTCTTAAAGATGATATTTTTGTAATTAAAAATAAAAACAAACCTAAAAACGTTTGCTTTTAACTACTCAGAATTTTCTCATACTGAACAAACAAACTTAGGATTCACCCTTGAGCATTCCTTACACCAACTTTTGTGTGGTTCTTGTACTTTTTAATGCTTTTGGGGCACTTAAATTTGTTGGTCTTCGTGGTCTTAATTTTCTTCCTCAGTTCGGGAACAAGTTCGAGCACCATGAGACCGAAATTGATCCCTTACTTCGATTCAAGCCTTTGTAAAGCTGCCTCCTTTATCGGTCACCGAGGCAGTATTGCTGTTCTACAAAGGTGAATCGATCAAATAATTTTAATTTCTGCCAAAATTCGAAGAATATAAGTTTGTTCGACACTGAGTTTCAAAATTCCTTGCAGGGTATTCCCTCCTAGACCTGAAGTGAACAAGATCCTATTCTTTCTCTATGCTGACAATACAACTACTACTAAATGTGGCTTGAAAGTCATGCCTGCTTCCACATACCCTTTGCAAAGTGGTAATGCTACCCCTCAGCAACTTGCTACTTTTTCCAGTCCCCTAGAAGTGATTCTTGGATCTCATGTTGAGCATCAAATGTACTGCCACCTTCTATGTGGCCTTAGGAATCTTGATGTTATAGATGGAATCGCAACCCCTTATGCCATAGGTTTGATCAAAGCATTTGGTCTACTGGAGTCCAAGTGGGGGCAACTGTGTGATGATCTTGACCATGGATTTCCGTGTAATGAAATTTCTGAGGGGGCAATGAGGGAAGCTGTGACTAAGACACTTGGTGGACCTCAGCCAGATTTGGCAGATAGAATAAGATTAATCTGTGAAGGTAACAACTGGGGTGGAATTGTGTGTAGATTGTGGCCAAACACTCGTTATATCAGGTGTGTTACCACTGGAAGCATGAAGCAATACTACCAAAAGCTCAAATACTATGCAGGGGAGGTACCTATTTTAGGAGGAGATTACTTAGCTTCTGAATGCTGTATTGGTTTAAATTTGGACATGATGCAGCCCCCTGAGACAACACGGTTTGTGATACTTCCAACTTTTGCCTACTTCGAGTTTCTTCCATTTGACATGAATGAGGACAATGTTAGCAAAGAAACAGTGGAACTTTGCAGTGTGGAGGTTGGGAAGATGTATGAAGTGGTTGTCACTACTTACAGAGGACTTTATCGCTACCGTTTGGGTGATATAGTGAGAGTTGTTGGTTTCCATAACTCATCTCCAGAAGTTGATTATGTGATGAGAGCACCTAAAAATCCTGCTGAGATTGTGACTGAGAAGGACTTGATTTCAGCTGTAGAGGATTTTCAACTTGCACTTAGAGATGCTATGAAAATTGAGATTGTTGAGTATGCAAGTTTCTTGGACCAGGGATCACTGCAGAAACAGTTGAAGGTATTTGTGGAAGTTCAAGATGAATCTAATTTTCTGGAGGATAAGCTAGAGGAATCAGTTAAAGTGTTTAGAAGTTGTATGTCCACTCTCGAGAGTGGTTTGGGAGCTATATACAAGGTGCAGAGGGATAAAGGTCAACTAAGAAACTTACTGTTGTTCATAGTAAGGCCTGGAGCTTTTGATCAATTATCAGACATAGCCATTCAGAATGGAACATCAGCTAGTCAATATAAACCACCCAAGATTATAAGGAATCATGAAGTTGTCAAACTCTTGGAAAATTTAGCCATTGTGATAGTGTCGTTTGATGGTTAATAATACTTAGTGAATGGAATGAATTTCTACCAATACCTAGTTGATTTCAATCTGATTACGTACAGATTGGTGTAATTGAAAGATTAGTTAATGCATCTTTTCAAGAGGTTAACAGTAATAGATTTGAGTTCTTAGTTTTGAATGCAATACTAAAATCGTTTAGTTTTCCTCCTTTTGGAGCTAAACTGCAACTGCCTTTGGATACATTTCATGAATTAATGACATTAAGATAAACAATAAGAATTATACATCATGAGAACGAACTCAATCAGCAATACAGAAGCAAACCAACGACAAATTATATGACTAGTGATTATTCAATCATCAAATTATCGATCTTCTTCGTTCTTTACCGTACACTGTTCAGCAAATCACAAAACTGCTTCTTATGAGTTAATGGCTGCTTGTAGTTGTTCCAAGCTTTTCCCCTTGGTTTCTGGCACCGCCAAAATTATAAATAATATAGCCAATGCATTAATAGCTGCATAAAGAATGAAGGTACCTGCAAATCGTACACAAGTGAATTTACTAGTTATACCAGTTACCTGATCTTCAATCTTCCCCGATTATTCCCAAGTGGTAAACCAATTATCATATAATAATAGTGATCATCACGCCTTTGAATGAAATAAAACTAAAATTAGTGACTTGTATTTATTACCATAGGAACTCCAGCTCATGAGAAAGTTGAAAGTATAAGAACATAACCATGCACCAAACCAGTTCGTTAATGTGGCCAAACTTCCAGCTTGCCCTTTAATATTGACAGGAAATATCTGTAACCAAAAGGTGATATCATAGTAACAGAGATAATGTTTTATAAGGGGAGGATTTATAAGTAGATTTTGGCTATTAACAGGCACAACTAGCTTCTCCCCAAATCAGGAAAATACATGCAACTAGAGCAGGATATCAACCATTTCTTGCTCTTAAGTACCACAGTTATTATTGAAATTCCACAGTGTATCTTTAATTAATTTGCATCTCTTTTGTAGTAGGCTTAGTGCCATTAAAACTTGAAAGAAGAGAGAGGGAGGCAAGTACCTCGGACATCACAACCCATGGAATTGCTCCCATTCCTATTGAGAATGATCCTATGTAGACCTAATATCACCAAAGGAAAGATTAATGTGAAATGGAGAATGAGTTCATATTTATGAGACATTGAGAATGGAATACTAATGGCCATACCAGTATGCCTATTACTGCAAGTGCTGGGACAGCTGCAACACCCACCTCGTAGACCTGTTTCAACAAGGATATCACTTTCACATTATTATCAAAACCAAAACTAAAAGCTATAGGGTTCTTAGTTTGGAATATACCTTGAGATAGAATGCAACTGCTAAAAATGTACATCCTGCGACCAGTCCCGTTCCGGATAACTAAAATGAAACAGGAACGAACAATAAGAAAATGATACACAAAAGGGATCTTTACAAACAAAGGAAAGTTTAATGATAAACTGTTTTTGTGCTTTGAATTTACTAGAAGTAGGGGCTTCCTCCCAGTTTTATCGATTAAGACAGCTCCAAGACCTGTTACAACAACCTGCAAGAAAAAAAAAATGAAAAACCATAAATCGGTTTGGGACTACGAAGTTAGATATCAATCCTTTGGCATAAACAAATACCAGATTTTCAAAGAGCAACTAGGTTAAAACTAAGAACCTGAAGGCAGGCATATGATATAGTTCCGATGGCGGGAGAAAATCCTGACATAGAATGCACAAAATAAAATTGCAATGTCTATTGAAATTTATTCAATTTTTTAAATATAGTTTCAATGGGAATTGTGATAATGAGTTATGGATCAGATGGAAATTGTGATGTGCAAGAACGGATGATGGTGTGATGAACTGGAATGCTGATACTGAACAAAGTGTACTACTGTGATGATTACAGCAATTCCAGTAAGTGCGTACTTACCTGCTAGTTCAAAAATACTGCTGGTATAAAAGCAAATTGCATTGATTCCTCCAAACTGCTGGCAGACCATTAGGCCTATTCCTATCTGGTCAATGATGTATAAAACATAGTTATGAAAAATAATTTTTTACTTCATTTATTTTTCACCCCTAGACCTCGTCTATCAAAAGTTAAATTATAGTGACATTGGCCAAAAGAGAAAAAGAAGAAACTTCAATCAAAAGTTAGAATGATAAAAGGTATAGTTACAGTGACTGAGCGCAAATATCTTCTGTGAAACAATTCCAGTAGCCTAGATTTTGGGAGCTGCTCCAAAGTAGTTATATAGTCCTGTGTGCCAATGACAGACACACCCACTTAAACACGGTATCTTAAGAATGCTTTGTCTCAAAGTTGAAACAAAGGGACAGAGTTATATCTAACCTGAACTTCCTCTGCCTCCTCAGATATATCAGCTTCTTTGCCACGAAGTATTTGCAGTGCTGCCTCAAAATCTTTTTGACGTCCTCTCTTTGCCTGCAACAATTGTTTGGTTATAACTCATGATGTTGTGAAAACCACCACGCGTTTTCCTCTTACAAAAGCATGAATTTGTATGTTGGTTTCTTACTAGCCATCTCGGAGACTCTGGAATTAAAAACAAACCCAGTAGCAATACAGAAGTGGGAATGAGGCCTACAATTTCAAACACTCACATAGTTAGTTTTCCAGCAAAGTATATCAGTTCATTTCTAATTTTATTATTTTTTTCTCTTCTGCCCATACCCATATCATTAAAAATATATTTAAATAGGGAAAAACTCACCAGTTAAAGCCAAAGCCCTCCACGAAAGTACATTTCCAATGGTGAATGCCACTGACACAGCAGCAGTGATCATGAACTGCAAGGCCAAATGAAAAACAAAATTAGGTTCCTTGTTAACTTTATTGCATACTGTTTAGTACAGATTCAATCAGTTCACTGTGAAGATACAGGAGTACACAGAAACATGCGCACAAAAAAACACAAACATGTATATAAATCGAATGTTTCCAAATTTACAAAAGTTGTTGCTGAGATCTACCTGATTTAAGGTAGTCAGTGTCCCTCGGAGTTCTTTTGGTGCTATTTCTGCTATAAAGACAGGAACCTTGTACAATCCATCCCATATATGGTAAAATTTTAATATTTTGAACATGCAAGTGTATGAAACGAAATCTTATACATGAAGTTGTTTTTTGGAGAGTAGAACTATAACCAACCACATATGAAAAAACTCCCATTCCATATCCTGTTGCTAGCCTCCCAATGTCCAGAGGCACGGGACCCTGTAAAGCAAAAAAAAGTTCTGGTGGGTTATAATTCTTGGACAATAGTTATGGCAAAACATGGTACTAAGTTTTGTGGTAAGCACCTTAGAAAAGTAAATAGCAAGCCACCCCCCAACACAGAAAGCACTTGACACTCTCATTGCCTGCAGATGTTCCAAAATCAACCTTTTCGCACCTGAACTGGTTAATCCCAAGCAAAAGCATCATAATTTCCCTCAACTTACCCCTTTTCGTCCAAGAAAATCAGCAATAGGCCCACTTGTTATTGCGCCAACCATCGCACCAAAAGTCAAGATTGAGCCAAACAAGGAGTACTGCATATAAAATATTGATAAGGTTCTTGTACAAACTAAAAAAATTACTGAACTTTTTCTTTGAAGCCAATCAAAGATTTTAACATATTAATTTTAGTTCTAGTTAGATGAGTTCATGCTCTCAGAAAGTTGTACATATTTCGCTATTGAACATTTTCAAAATTTGTTCCCATGATTCCACTAATCCTAGAAAAGGGTGAATGAAGCAGGCTTACCTCTGCCAAAGACAGATTGAATTCCTTCCTGATAGCATCTTGAGTGGGAGATGAATATCCAGCCTGAAAACACACACATAATCATTCCACATGGAAACATAGCAGTCAATCAAACTATAACTTTTCAGTTCTCAGATTTTTTTTTTTAATTTTTTCCTTGTAGAGAAAGCCACAAAAGTGCTTCCATTTTGGATTTCAACTTTACAACATCCTCTTTAATGGGAATGACAAGTGTTATTTGTGTTACATAGAGTTTTCAACTACAAACTAAACACTTACACAAGTGCCAAATTCATAAGAACCACACACTGCAACGAATGTACAAAAATAAAGCATCCATGGATGCCCTTTGCCTGCTGCATGGACCAATTGGTGGTCCGGTTTCTCCACCAGTGGCTCTCTGATTCCTTTCTCCACGCCTTCCTCCACATTTTTGATCTCCATGCTCACTTCTATACATAATCAATCACTAATTCCCCAGTATATATATTGAAGGAGTATGTATAGCAGAAAAAGTATGTTTTTAGTCTTATCTCATTGATATAATTGTGTCATGTCATGTGACCTTCATTTTATTTTTATGAATAAATGACCAAAAGATATGGACAAGGATGATTTCATTTTCACGAATGAGACTAAAACATAATTTTTTTTTTTGGACTAGAATCCAAAGGGTATCTTAAAATATATCCCAAAGTTGAAATACAGAAGGAAGATGAAGTAGTATACCACACTAGGCTGGCACTTAAATGGCATTAATATTCAAACTACTGAATCTAGATCTCATGTTTTTGGATGGACGTGGGAGCTTCACTTACCCATCTAACTTGTGGACACAACAATGTACAAAGTTCATAATAAAATATCTTCAAAATTGATTGCTTTAAGATGTCTTTGTCTTGGGACATGATTGCGTAGGCGTCTTCAACTTGTCTAAGGTTTGGTGACTGCGAAAGAGGCTATGATATGATTTACCCAATTAACTTCATCTGTTCATGAGTTAAAAACGAGATGTCTCAGTATCAATGATAAGTGTTGATGACACTTAAAAATATTTTTAATATATTTTTCATCAATGTATTTCAAAGACATAATAGAGGATCAACACAGGAAAAATACATTAGAGAATAATCTAAATTTAGTGAGTTATGGTTCATCATGTGATAATTTAGGCTATTTTTTGATAAAAGTTCAGAAAATATTTGTGTGAATAACCTCATTTGTGAATTCCAGTACACAAAACAGAGAGAAAAAATGTTTTGAAAGTAGAAATAGTTTTCAATAATTTTGTAGTAAAACCAGTCTCCTGAAACTGTAATCTGTTATTACTTTAGTTTCTAGAAATTGGTTTTTGTAAAAAGTCCATAAGACTATGATCGAATACGTGAAAGAGAATAGTAAAAACAACGACATGATGTCTAAAAACAACGACATTGCAACATACCATTTTTCATGTAAGATTTTTTCTCAAAATAAAAATAATAAGTGAGGTAAATTAGTAGCATTTGGTATTATAAAAATAATCAGAATCACTAGTGGTCCTTGCTAGTTGTCCACATGCATGAAGCTTGTTTCATTGACTTCCTTCCCAGAGGCTTAAGTAGTGAGAAGAAAAAGCTGGGATAGAAACTTACATTACTTTTGTTGGCAATTTTTTACCCGAAAAGATTGTTGGATTTATCACTTTTGAATATGAGTTATTTGGTACAAGAAATTTTACACCACTTTCCACTTGAGATATTTTTTTTTATAATAATATTTTAACCTGCTTTTTTACTAACTTTAATTCATTGTTCTAATCACCTTTAAATTATCACATTATATCATAAAAAATCAAAATAAATAATTAAAAAATAATTAAAATAATAATTTATAAGTAAATAAAAAAATAAATTAAAATATTATTAATTTTTTTATATGTGACTCAACTTTTTATATTTTAACTTAAAGTTTTCAACTCATATTTAAATTTCTAATTCATCTAATATTTATCTAATATTGAAATAAAAAATAAAATATGCAAAGTTACGTCAACACTTCACCACTGTCGAGTTCTAAACATTTTTCTCACACCTTGTATATCATGGCTAAAAATAATTTAAGAGATATATTATTGGGATAACTTTGCGAATTATTATTTACAATGTAATATAATATCAAATATTAATAATATCTCGACTTTAACTTCTTTTTTAATCTAAATAATAATTAACTATATTTTTATATATTTATAAAAAATTAAAAAAAGTAAAATAATTTTTTAAATTAATTTTTTAAAAAAATTGCCGCAAATATTCTTAACATTTATCTTTACTTTCTTAATATATGTTTATTGGAATTTCAAATTTAATTATGATTTCCTCTTCCTTTATTGTAACTTTCATTTTTCTTTTAATAACATCTTTATTTAATTTAGTATTTTTCTTTATATTTTCTTTATCATTTTTGTCAACCATGATTCTATGATTTTAACATTGAATTATGTTAGAATGTAGTTATTTATCTATTTTATCCTTTTATGCATCTTCCTTTTTTTGTCATTCTTTTATATCCTTTATTTTTCAAATCCTTTCTCTTGAAATTTTATGGTCAACGCCTTTCTCTTCAAATTTAAAGCACAAACTTTATTTTTTTTATGTAAACTTTGAGTACTAGGTTATTTGCATTTTAAATTACATACATTTTTTAAGACAACTTATAACCTTTTTCTATTCAACAATTGAACGACACTTAACCAATTTTCACCAATCTTAATAATATAAAAGACATGAAAATTTAATTTGACACCTAATGAATTTTAGTAATAATAATAGGTCTTCTTCTAATAGTCTTCTACAATGGAATGTTGGGATTTACATATCTTTTACATATATTTCTGTCGTTCATGTTTGTGATATTTTATATGTGGTATCTACCAACACTTGTTGTCTTGATAATTATTTTCATTGCAATAAGGATAAGATATAAAGATACATAAATTGTTTTTTTGGTTATATTGAATATTTTATAATTTTTGACTTTGAAAGTACCTCCGACGATATAAAACAAAGTACTTTTAACAATATGATCTTCTTTCGTTATGATCTTCTTTCATTAATTGTTGTTTTTGTGCCAACAAGACATATATCCCTTTTATCAAAGTAATTGTAGATCGATTTTGTATTTTTCAACAAAGGAATAAAAAATTTGTATCTCTTTGACATGTTACTAGAACTTTCTTAACTATTTTGGAATCACAAAACTCCTTACCTTGTACTTTTCTTTGTCATATTCTGCTTTCAAATAATCTTACTTTTCTCTAAATGATTTGAGTTATGATTAAGATAATTTGTGAAATACTAACAAATAAACATGACTTTGACTTTATTTTTTTTTTTTTTTGCATTTTTTTGTACTTGGAAATTTTTATTTGAATCATCTATAGCTTATCATAAATCTATCTCTTAGATAAGTTTTCATTATTATAATCTATAAATCACAACTTTCACATCTAAGAATGAAATAGTCTTGTAAGAAAAGCACCATCCATTCAAACAAGAGACATGTAAGAAAAATCTAAGAGCATGTTTAGTTATGCGTTTGCATAATTGATTTTAAATGACGTAAACAAATTGATTTTGTTGATGGAGAATATGTAATTGATAGCTCCTCTCATGACTGTGAATTTTTCTTCTTCAAAATTAAGTTTGAAAAACAACCAAATATGATTTGAATAATTTTATATGCTTTAAAATCGATTTTGGATGGTTGGGACGTGAAACCAAAAACACTAATACTACTTTTGCATCTTAGATTTTGAAAATATATTTTAGAAATATAAATAATAAATTCTATGGAGTAACCTATGATTTATTTTTATATATAAAGAAAAATATAAAAAATATTAAATATTAACATTATCTCAAATTTAATTTTCTAAATTTAAACCGTAATTAAATATGTTTTGATCTTTAAATAAAAAGTTAATTTTTTTCTAAAAAGTAATATAAAAGAAAGATATTGAGTAAATATTTTCTTCACTTCTGTCAAATTGGTGTAAAGAAAAAAAAAAGGTATACATTTTTTTTAGGGGATTAACTTTATCTTGTAAAATAATAACCATTGAGTCATTTCTTTTTAATAAATTTTACTTTTCTTTGATGTTTCACCGTTTCACTAACTCACACTAAAGAAAATCGTAGTTAATGGGTTATTTATGAAGGGTTAATATAACCTTTGTAATATTAATGGCGACTTTTGTAACCTTCGTTGAGTTCCAAAGGTTTATTGTTGAATCCCAGGGAAATACTCTAGGTTTGTTTCAAATCCTGGTTAACAAATAACTTTAATAAATTTTATTTACTTTTTCCTTCTTATTCTTTTAATGTTTTTTCCTACCTTCTATTTCTTTTTTATTCTAAACAAGTCCTCTTTTCTGGTTAACAAACCTTAATACTGTGTTTACTTGAACGTATTTTTTGTTCACAGAAAAGTGAGAAAAATGATTTAAAGGTTGATATAATTGTTCATTTATGCGGATTTGAGGGAGAGGGAAAGGAAGGATGAGCAAGATTACTCTATTTTTCAATCCTCTCTCCTATGTGATGATTTGAAAGGGATATCAGTCATATTACATTTATGCTCTCAGTTTATTTTTTGCTTTCTTAATTGAAAAGATCATTCACGTGAAATTTTTCATGCCAGCAACAACACTTGTATCCGGTTCCAATGGGCGATTATCCGGATCTATGCGTGCGAGAGAGGGAAATGTATCTAGATCCTTCTGTATCCGTATCTATTTATAAGTAATTTTTAATTTTTTTATTAAAATGCTTTTTATAAGTATTTGTTTATTAAAATATGTTATTTTAATTTATTCATTTTAATATTTTTTATAAAATAAATCTAACTCATCTAATTATAATTTTAAATTACTTTTAATATTAAGGGCAATTTGGTAATTTTATTTTCTTTCCATTAAACTTAATTTTTAATCTATCACATCAATCAAATCACTCACCTACTTTTACAAATTTACTTTTAAATCTACTCACTTTCATCTCTAAATCTCTTAAAGTGAAAATATAAACTTCACCATTTAATCCACTCAAATTCATCCTCTCCCACTCTCTTAAACCAATTTTCACAAGTGAACACACCCTATAGGTGTTGGTGTGTTATTTTGGGAGGAATGATTTGAGGGAAAAGAATTTTGGTGGATTTGAGGATGAAGTTTATGTTGTTCTTTATAAGAAATTTGGAAGTGATAGTAAAGTTGATTTGAGAGTAAATTTTATGAAAGTTTGTGAAATATTTTACAAATGTGACTAATAAAAAATAAAATTTAATAAATGAAAAACTAAGATTATCAAATTGTCCTTGATGTTAAAAGTAATAAAAATTAATATTTACATAAGTTGTAATTAATTTTGAATATTTTTATGATGAATAAAATTTTAAAATTTTGAAAAAGTAAAATTACCAAATTGTGCTTTATTTTTCTTTAATAAATTTAATATCATAAGAGATATTCACTCATTTGAAGTCATATTTTCTAAGCTTCCTAAGAAGTTTCTTATATATTGTTTTGGTATAGTAATATTCTATCTCCCTTATGATTCTAACTTCTAAAATCACACTGACTTCACTTAAAAACAACTTATATTTCAAAATTAGATCCTAAAAACAACTTAATTTTAGAAACTATCTCATTGCATATATCAATCATCAGCATGCACATATAAATATATAATATAAATATATAATGACATATTCTTATTCTCAAATTTAGAGTACTATCAATATCATCATGTGAAAAGTCATCACAAATCATTATTTTCTTTTTCTTTAAAAATGAAGGTTAGATTCACTCAAAAAAAATATATAATTTTTTTCCGAGTAATTGAGTAAAACTACCTACATCCCTATAATCTTAAATACTCCTACAATTTTAAATATTTAATATTGGTAAATGGACAAATACCTGATCGTGATCCTCTCAGTTAAGCTCCACTTTATCATTCGCCAATGTCAACTTCATCCTTGAAGATCAGCTATGGTCTATTCCCACTCTATTTCTCGTTCCTCCAAATAAGGAGCAATTTATTCAAAGCCCAAGAGAGTTTTTTTTTTTTTTTTTTTTTAATTTGGATAAAGAGGTGTTGAAATTAAATGAAGGGGTGAATGAAGTAAGTGAGGCCCAAACATTCGGCCCATATTATTACTTTCTCAAAATAAAGAAACCCAAAAAGCGTTTCCTCCTTAATCATCTCATGCAATGCAAGGGGTTATGGAAGCCTACTCCTAACTCATCCTATGCCATGCCAGGACAGCCACCGCCAGCCGGAGTGGGTCCTCTTCAAAGGGAGATACCCCGCAGCCTCCGCGCTAGTCGCCGCAGCCATCTCGTGGTTCCACACCATTGCACACAACCCCTGCATCACTGGTCTCATCGTCGGACTCCATGCGCAGCCTCCAAGATCGCCCCTGGAAACCTCTGTCGTAGTCGCCTCACACGCGACTCACATCTCCTGGACGCTGATTAAGATCCGGCGGCCTTCTTCCAGCAGCTACGTCAAGACGCTCACGCACGTCAGGCCTTCGATCCTGCCCTCTCACCGCCGGGGAACACCGCATCGTCGCATGGAAGGAGAAAGAAGTTGATCGGAAGCAGCCTCCTTGAAGGTGATAAGAAGCGTGTACTCCACGCCCATGAAGAAAAGGAGCCCCAAGGCGAAAAAACACGGCATCCAACGGTGTATCGCCACGTGGACAGCATCGACCGCCGACCATTTCATGAACGAGGAGGCGTTGGAGAAGTGCTTAAAAACGGTTTTGGCCATGGCGTCATTTGCCACTCTAAAGCCGTTGGCCGGACCCATATCGTCATGTACGTGTAAATCTCCAATATACAACAAATTTCTCCAAAGATACAAAACTGACAAGAATATCTCTTTTAATAGTGTATAAAATAAACCGGGGATATAAAAAAAATGTAGCAAGTAAATGTGTAACTCTACGTTTTATTTTGAGTATTTTGATATATATAAACCTAACACAAATCTAACACAAGATTATGTACTTAATAGCGTACTAAAGTCAACATAAAAATTTGAAAATTCGTATCTTTAGGCTATTATATATCTTGACGATAATCGAGTGAGCACTTTAACTTGATGTTATGTTTAATTTTCTTGTTGAAAGAGACAGTGACTTGGGAACTAAACTCTTTCATTCGTGAGAAAAGAAATGTCATGGCTTCATGTGAATTCATGACGACAACTGTCGACGCGATGTCACTGTCAATTTCGGTTCGCCAGCAATCATTTAAGTTCTTTGGATATTGCTTTTGGCATTGAAGAAAAAGTTACAGGAACACAACCTCGTGAAAAGGAATAACAAATAGACTAAAAATATAAATTATGAAAGAAAAATATATCTTTCCAGTTTATTAGATTTTTTGTCACAAATTTATAACTTTAATTGATTGAATATACATTTCTATCTATAAAAATTTTTATTTTTACTCTCTCATATTCAAAATATATCTTTATAAATAATGGTTGAAATTCATTCCCCCAAAGGTTGCTCGGTATTTTACATCAATGTAAAATACGGTTAATATTGATTATATTTATTATTACTTGTGTGTTTGATTTTTTAATTTTTTTTAAAAAATTGAGTTGATATTAATAAAAATAAATAAATAATGTTGTTAAATATAAAATTAGAAAAATAAAATATATATACAAAAGAAAGTTTTAAAATAAAAGTTAAAGATAAAAGGGGTTTTTAAAATAACAGTTAAGAATAAATTTTTAAAATAAAGTTTATAAGTAAATTATTTATAAAATAATTCATTTTTAAAATAATAATTAAAGATAAAAATGAAAAAAACAAAATGTGAACATAAAAAATTGTATTTTTTTATATATGGTTATAGATTAAATATTAATAATAAATAGAAAAATAATATTAATTACTCAAAAATAAACATTACCGATTAATTATTACCATTAATAAAAAATATAAATTGTGACTTAATTGTACTAAATTGTTAATTGAAATTAGGTTTGAATTGTATTGAACTATTGAATATATTTTTTCAAATATACATTTAAGAAAAAAAAAACCTGTTTCGGGTACAGGGATTGAGCGCCTATCTAAAACACTCGCTTGACTCCTTCTGTTCCTCTTCTCCTCTTCAACTTTCTTTCTCATGTTCGGTTGTCTAGACGATCGAGATACCTATCAATTAGGCTCTGATGCTTAAGTTAGTTCAAGTTCCTTCGAGAGTAGTAATTAATGTTGTAATAAATGCGAAGTAAAAGTCTTTATCAACTTACCTTGGGTCATTTTTATAGTTTTTTATATGGTATGTGATTAAAGTTTATTTAATTAAAGCCCAATTGCTTTTTAAATTTGATTACTGACCTGTTTTATTTTAACTACAGATCTTATCTTCTAGCTCTGCTCGACTGACGCTGACCGAATGTGCGTGCTCTGACGGTCGTGTCTTTGCACCCCGATAGTCGGATGAGAATGGCAAATCATAGCCGGTGTTGTAGACGCTCACGTTAAAAAGGATCTTAATATGATTTTCAATTAGTTGTTGATAAAGCAAATGTGGTGTTAGGCCGACCGACAGTTGCGACGGCCTTTGACTGCTTATCCTTGGGTCATCCGACCGACGCGCTCTTTTAATAACTCTAGATAAATTATCACATCAACATGTCACGACTTCAAATCCCAACTGTCAGATTGTCCGGTCATGTTAATCGGTCCTACGGAACAAAATCCTGTATAAACATAACCACACTTTATTTATTTACCTTAGTAGACATTCATTAACCATGATCAGAATTCAGATCCAGATCTAGATCCAAATGCAGTACACAGAACCTGATGTGATGTGATATGATAGAATAAGATTAATCTGTGAAGGTAATAACTGGGGTGGAATTGTTTGTAGATTGTGGCCATACACTCGTTATATTAGGTGTGTTAATTTGCTTTTGAATCAGTGGTAGAACTTGCTCGATATTTATGAGGGTGTCAAAATATACTTAAAATTTATATATTTAATTTATATATTTAATTAGGGATCAGTAAGATTATTTAACTTATAATAATTGAATCAATACTAAAATTTTTAGTTATATTTTGTTTTTAATGTAAATAATCATATCGTCAGCAAAAAAAGTTCATCTTCCGTTTTATTTTGTAGTCTTATTTTGATAATTTTTATTGTAGAAAATTATCTTTTTGATATAGTTGTAGAAACAAGAAGAGTTAAAATAAGATGAGACGGATTAAAAAATCAATCAAGTAGATGTAATTGACTTTCTATTTTTGTCAAAGATTGATTTTTTCTATTTTCTTCCTCACAGTAGCTTCCATTTTATCACTTTTAAATAATTAATTTATTCTTTTATTTCTTCATCAATATACTTATGTTTTAAAAAAAATACTAAAAGATAATTTATCATAATCTAAATAAAAATTGTGATATGTAATTAATAAAAGAAAAATATATGATAATCAAGTCATAATTAAAAATCAGTTATTAAAAAACACTTAGTGCATTATTTTTTCTTCGATATCTATAACTATATATAAAGGGGATTCCCTCTTTTGTGTCCACATTTCATAATTCCAACTTTACCCTTTATAATTTAATTATTTATTAAATTTTTAAAAATTAACGGTTACTTTTACAAGTTTTTATAAAATTATTTACTTATCTCCTTTTTCTTTTTCTCTCTTACTATTCATCAACAGTTATTTTTCTCTTATTTTCTCCATACATTTTATTTTATTTTTTATAAATATACTTTTATTTTGTTTATTAAATTAATAACATTACAATATCATCAATTATTAATATAATTCAAAAAATGCGTACACACAGGC
Organism: Vigna unguiculata; assembly: GCF_037176805.1. Taxonomy (NCBI): domain Eukaryota; kingdom Viridiplantae; phylum Streptophyta; class Magnoliopsida; order Fabales; family Fabaceae; genus Vigna; species Vigna unguiculata. Next base: position 35,172,317 of record NC_140792.1, on the reverse strand, counting down.
GCGATAGCGCCTGTGTTTACACTAGTTTATAAAAATGAATATACCAAATGCTCGTGAGATAAAAAATAATATTAATTATTAAACTAATATTTTACTATCAATTGAGAAAAAAAAAGAATTACTTTTCTCTTCAATAATAGAAGAAAGCATACAAAAATGAGAGTACAAAATAATGAATTTGTGTTCAACTTTTTTTTTTCTTCATAAACAAAAGAAAACAAAACAAGTAAAAGTCTAAAGTGGATACAATATGTGAGAAACTCAAAAAACAGTGAGAGAGAAAATAAAAAATATCTTAATAAATTTATTTATTTTTTATTAAATTTAATTTTAATCTTTATTATTTATTAACATTAAATGTTATATTTTATAAAATAAATAAAAAGATACCTATTTTAATTCTTATCAATTCCCAATATATACTTTTATTATTTAAAAAATTCAAAAACATTAAATTTCTTATACATAATTTAAAAAATTAAAAACAAAAAAAAATTCATATAACATAAATAAATTAAAAAATCAAAAACGTTGGGGGCCACGGCTACCCTATCCCTTCCTTGGTCCGCCTCTGTTCTGAATGCTTTGTTGGTTTAAATTTGGACATGATGCAACCCCGAGACAACACAGTTTGCGATTCTTCCAACTTTTGCCTGCTTTGACATTCTTCCCTTTGCATGAATGAGGACAATGTTAGCAAAGAAACAGTGGATCTTCGCGTACAGATAGGTGTAATTGAAAGATTAGTGAATGCATCTTTTCAAGAGGTTAACAGTAATAGATTGGAGTTCTTAGCTTTGAATGCCATAATAAAATCGTTTTTTTTCCTCCTTTTGGAGCTAAAGTGCAACTGCAAATTTTACATTACTACCTTTGGATACATTTCATGAATTAATGACATTAAGACAAACAATGTACACCATGAGAACGAATTCAAACAGCAATACAGAAGCAAACCAACGACAAATTATATGACTAATGATTATTCAATCATCAAATTATCGATCTTCTTTGTTCTCTACCATACACTGTTCTGCAAATCAGAAAACTCAAGCTTCTTATGAGTTAATGGCTGCTTGTAATTGTTCCAAGCTTTTCCCCTTGGTTTCTGGCACCGCAAAAATTATAAATAATATAGCCAATGCATTAATTGCTGCATAAAGAACGAAGGTACCTGCAAATCATACACAAATGAATTTACTAGTTATACCGGTTACCTGAACTTAATCTTGTACAATTATTCCCAAGTGGTAAACCAATTATCACATAACAATAGTGATCATCAGGCCTTTGAATGAAATAAAACTTAGACTAATGACTTATATTTATTACCATAGGAACTCCAGCTCATGAGAAAGTTGAAAGTATAGGTACATAACCATGCACAAAACCAGTTCGTAAATGTGGCCAAACTTCCAGCTTGCCCTTTAATATTGTCAGGAAATACCTGTAACAAAAAGGTGATATCACAGTAACAGAGATCATGTCTTATAAGGGGAGAATTTATAAGTTGATTTTGGCTATTAACAGGCACAACTAGCTTCTCCCAAAATCAGGAAAAATACATCAGAGCAGGGTATCAACAATTTCTTGTTCTTAAGTGCCACAGTTATCATATAAATTCCATTCAGTGTATCTATAATTAATTTGCATCTCTTTTGGGATAGGCTTAGTGCCATTAAAATTTGAAAGAAGAGAGAGGGAGACAAGTACCTCGGACATCACAACCCATGGAATTGCTCCCATTCCTATTGAAAATGATGCTACGTAGAGCTAATATCACCAAAGGACAGATTAATGTGAAATGGAGAATGAGTTCATATTTATGAGACATTGAGAATGGAATACTAATGGCCATACCAGTATGCCTATTACGGCAAGTGCTGGGACAGCTGCAACACCCACCTCGTAGACCTGTTTCAACAAGGATACCACTTTCACATTATTATCAAAACCAAAAGCTATAGGGTTCTTGATTTGGAATATACCTTGAGAAAGAATGCAACTGCTAAAAATGTACACGCTGCGACCAATCCCGTTCCAGATAACTAAAGTGAAACAAAAATGAACAATAAGAATATGATATGTATTGCTCATTGTAAAATACAACGAGTTTTTATACACAGAGTATTTATCTAAAAAGACTTATTTGACAACAAATTGACATCAAAGCTTGAGTGTCTAAGTGCTTAAGAAAGAGTGTTTGAGAGTTAGAGAGTTTAATTGAGATGGATAACTTAGCAAATAACATGCCGTGTTGAAGTTATAAAAAGGCATCAACTGTAACAATTAGAGTCTGCAGATGAAAGCCCTCCTTGGTTTCCAAGAAGTATGGGAAGTAGTTGAAAATGGACACCAAAGAACATACGATTGCCCAACTTGCTGCATTGACAACGCGAGTAAAGGACAAAACAACTTTGTATGTGCTACACCGAGCTGTCAATGAGTTTGACTTTGAGAAGATAGCTAATGCTAAATCTTCAAAATAAGTGTTGGGATATATTGGGGAAGACATATAAAGAGGATAATTGTGTGAAGCAAAACAAGCTTCAAACTCTCAGAGGTGAGCTTGAACGCATGAGGACGAAAGAGGCTGAAAGGGTTGTTGAGTACGTCTCTCATGTTAAGACCCTAATGAATCAACTCAGAAGGAATGGAGAAAAGCTACTCACTTGCTGAGTGGTGGAGCAAACCTTACGGTCGTTGACTAGCAACTTTGAGAAAATTGTTTGTGCAATTGAGGAGTTCAAGGACTTGTCAATGGTCTCGATGGAAGAGCTTGTCAAGTCGCTTGAGGCACATGATCAATGGAGAAGGAAGAAGAAAGAAGATTCTCTTGATCAAACATTTCAAGTAAAGGCAACCATCAAGGAGAAGAAAACTCCTTATACTCAGAACACTCAAGGTCGTGTGATAGAGTCATAAAGGGTAGAGGTTGAGGAGGTCAGACAAGCAACTCAAGAGTTGAGTGCTTCAAATGTGGAAAGTATAGTCACTTTGCCAAGGACTGCAACTCAGGAGTCAAATGTTATAATTGTGGGAAGGTTAGTCATTTCGCGAAGGATTGCTGATCTAAGAGCAAGAAGGAAACAAACTTTCTCTCTGAAGATGCTGAGGAAGAAAAATTATTGATGATGTCAAGAATTTCGGGTGCCGAGCTAAGTCTGAGCTATTCTGATAACTTGGTTTGGTACATTGATACAAGAACAAGTAATCACATATGTGGGGACGAGAACCTTTTTAAAGGAGCTCACTAAAGTTGAGGTCGGGCACATGTCGTTTGGAGATGCATCCAAAGTAGCGGTTAAGGGTTGAGGAACAATATGGTACCTGCAGAAGAATAGCCGAATATGAGAAATTAGAGACATGTACTATGTACCCGATCTCAAAAGCAACATATTGAGCATGGACCAACTAATGGAGAAAGGTTATTCAATTATGATGAAAGATCGAGTACTACACTTGAGAGATAAATTTGTCGCTTGATTGCTCGAGTAGAAATGAATAAGAACAAGATGTACATGTTGGACTTGAAGATAGTCCATGAGAGGTGCTTGAAACTTAACGTGAAGGATGAAGCTATGATGTGACACTTTCAATTTGACCATTTGAATTTTGGTAAGCTAACTAAGTTGGTAAAGAAAGATATGGTGCAAGGACTACCGAGTATGGAGTTTTAAAAGAAGTTTTATGAATAGTGTGTGCTCAGGAAGCATCCAAGGACCTCGTTTGTAAGGATTATCGAGTATGATGCAAAGGAACAACTCGGATTGATTCATATAGATCCATGTGGATCAATTACCCTTGAGTCTTTTAGTGGAAAAAGGTAATTTTATTTCCTTCATCGATGATTTTTAAGGGAAAACCTGTGTGTATTTTTTAAATGAGAAATTTGAGGTGTTTGAGGTATTCAAAAGATTTAAAGCGATGGTTGAGAAAGAGATGAGCATGCCAATCAACTCTGTTAGGTCTGAATGAGGAAGCAAGTTCATTTCAGCTGATATAGATCGGAAACAAAGGTTGTAGATCACAAAAACAGTAAAGTATCCTATTATGATTTATGTATGTTAAATTTATGATTCTCTTATTACGATGTTTCTCCCAATTTTAATTTTTTCCAAATTTTTATGAATCCTAATTATGATATTTGGGATTCTTTTATAAAATTGGTATGAAGCCTAATTATATTTTTATTTCTAAATTAGTATAATCCTAAATTATGAAATTTAAGAATTTTTTGTTTTCCGCTGTGTATGGTTAATTTTTTAAGTTTTGAATTTATATAGTGTTGCTTATTTAATTAAAGTAGTAAGATTTTTGTTATGTTTTGCAATGAGATAATCGTAATTTGTGAAGATAAATTTTATTTTTTTTTTCTAAATAGGCAAGAGGTCATAAATCTATACTAGAAAAATTATGATAGAGTAAATGATATTCTGTTTTTAAGAAGAAGGCTTGTAATAAAGATGAAAAAAAAATGTATCTACATCAACTAAACTTGAGAAATTTCACGAGAATCAAATAATTGAAGAAAATGAAAAATAAATCTATAAAGTTCTTAAAGTTACATATACTGAACTTGAAAATTGAACATGATCCAAGAAAGTGTCCTCAAATTTGACATCAACCCACCATATGAAATTGATGAGGTACGAAGGGTTTATCTAAAATGAGTCCATAACGAATGCATTTAGAAAATTATTCTTGGTATTATGATATGAGAGTGAAAGATAATCATCCTTTTTTTTATTCTACTATCATGTGTGCTTGTTTTGAGTAGAGAAAATGAAGAGTTTTTTTTTTTATCAAAAAAAAAATATTATATATAAAAAATCCAATTTGATATCTCTAAATTTTTTTGTTTAAGCAATAATTTATAAGCAAAGGAAAATTTAATGAAAAATTGTTTGTGCTTTGAATTTACTAGAAGTAGGGGCTTCCTCCCAGTATTATCGATTAAGACAGCTCCAAGACCTGTTACAACAATCTGCAAAAGAAATAACAACAACCATGAATTGGTTTAGGACTACGGAGTTAGTACATTAATCCTTTCGCAAAAACAAATATCATATTTTCAAATAGCAACTAGGTTAAAACTAAGAACCTGAAGGCATGCATCTGATATAGTTCCAATGCTGGTAGGAAATCCTGACAAAATCCACAAATAAAATTAAATTGCCTTTTGAAATTTATTCAAAATTTATAAATATACTTTCAATGGGAATTATGATAATGAGTCATGGATCAAATGGAAATTGTGATATACAAGAATTGATGATGGTGTCATCAACTGGTAGAGTCGTCAATTTGGCCCAGTCCACAAGGTTTGGCCCTGACCAATGTGGGTTATGGCCAAAAAATCGCACAAGGCGAAAAAGTCCCCAATTAAAAAAGCCCACATGGCCAAAAAGCTCACAAAAGCGTTGTGGGTCAGGGTCAGCCCATGGGTTTCCTTTTTAAACATGAAAAATATATTATTATTTTTTAAATATATCATTAAACTTTCGATTTAGATAAGTTAGACACGATAATCAACCTTCGACCATCCATCTCGTTAATTGGCCCAACCCGACAAATATGGTCGTCAGGTAAGCCTGTCTTAGTCGTCGGCCTAGCCCGGCCCGTCAAGGTCGTGGGCACGACTCATCACAATAGTGGGCCTAGGCTGACCCATCTTGAACGTGGGCTTAGGCCGACCAGTCTCGAATATCAACCTAGGATGAACCATCTTAATGGTGGGCCCTGGATGGCCCGCCTTTACTGTCAACTCGGGCTATCCTGTCATGGGAGTCGGGCTCGGGTAGGGCCTTCTAGGTTTGGGCACAAGCCGAACTGTCTCTAGCATCGACACAGGCCAACCGTCTCAGCCATTGGCACAAGCCGGGTTGTCGACCAGAGTCGGCCTGTCTTAACCGTGCAAATGGCTGGCTCGTCTCGGTTATGGGCTCAGTCTTACCCGTCTCAACCATCGACCCGGTCCGACTGTCTCGTCAGTATGCCCGTGTTGGCCTGTCTCGGTTGTGGGCCCAAGTTAGCATGTCTTGGTCATGGGCTCGTGTTGGCCCGTCTTAGTCGTCGGGCTAGGTCGTGCCATTTTAGTTGTCGGCCCATGCCAACCTATCTCGGTCATCAACCCTTGCTAGAACGTCTCGATCGTTGGCCCCTCCCGACCGTCAGCCTGAGCTAGACCGTCTAGACTGTTAGCCCGTGTCGACCATTGGCTAGGGTGAGCCTGTCTTGATCTTTGGTCCGACCTGATCCGGTCGTCCAATCTTAACCTTTGATCTGAGTTGGCCTGAGACTACTTGACTCCATCTTTAATTAAAACTCAAAATATTGTTTTAAAGAATTAGTTAAAGTATTTTAATTGATCAAACCCACTTTAATCCCGACCTTAACCCACTTGAATGGGGGACTTCTGGAGCTACAACTTTATTTTTTGTCCCCTCATTTAAAGACCCCATCAATGAGAACTTAACAAGAAGTAGGTTAGGATAGGCCCATAGACCATTGGCCAAATGAATGCCTATATCAACCAAATTGGCGATACTGAACAAAGTGTACTACTCTGATGTTGGGATTTTTGGGGCTTTTGAAAATATGAGAGATATGAAATATATGAGAGATATATGTGATATGTTATACGGAGGAACATGTTTTTGTATTTTACTGATATACTCTATATATAGAGCAAAATATAACAAATATCAAGTATAAAATATTTAGAATATCTCACTCCTAATCTAAAATAATAACAAATTTCTAAAACTGACACATATCTCTAAAACTGAAATATTTTCTAAAAACTAATTTAAATAAAAAAGATATTAAGTAATATTCTCAACATTCCTCCTTGCTTAATATCTGTTTATTTTATATCTTCAGATTTGATTCTCGATCTTTTGATGCTTGATTTTCTCCTCTTTTTGTGTTTGCAATATTTGTTTTTCTCCTTCTTCCATGGCATCACATCTTTCTTCAATTTGGCATCATCCTTCATATTTCTTCTTATATCAGCATCATCTTCTTTTTCTTTGTTCGGTGTGGATTTCATTGGAGTGGCATTGGACCTTTTGTGAATATTAAAATGTGAACCTCCATCTACTTTCTTCACTTGGACATCTACTTTCTTCCAAAGATATTTATCTTCTAATTTTGATCCTTCTTTCATGTTCACTTTCTTTGTATCAAATTCCTCCTTCATAAAATCCAGCGCAAATCTTTTGTCTTTCATGTGGACTTTAAATACCTCTATGTTGTTTGCATTTTTGATCACACATACTTTATTTTCAAAGGAGACCTTATAACCTTTCTCTAACAATTGAGCAACACTTAACAAATTCTGGGTAATCTCAGGAACATATAAAACATCAAAAATTAATTTGATACCTGAATGAGTTTTAATTGAAACTGTTCCTGTACCTTTCACAGCAAGTTGTTCTCCATTCCCAATTCTTACCTTGGAAATATTTGATTTATTCAGCTCCTTGAAAATTTTTCTATCATGAGTCATATGGTTTGTGCAACCACTATCTATAATCCAATCTTTTGAAGAATCGTTGGTTGTGACACATGATGTTGCAACAAGTAGATCCTCCTCTGATTTATCCTCATCTGATTTATTCTCCACAATTTGAACATCTTCTTGAGAATCTTTAGATTTGCATACCTTTTCCACATGTCCCAATTGACCGCATTTGTGACATTTGACATCTGGCCTCCACCAACACCAATTGGGTTGATGACCTTTTCTCTTGCAATGGGGACAAGATGGAAAAACCTGTGTGTTGTTGTATTTGCTCCTTCTATTTTTCTTGACTATGAGAGCATTATCTTCCGTGTAATTTAAATTACCTTCAACCGCCTCATGATCTTCTCTCATCAATCTTCGTTGTTCTTGTGCTTGCAAGGCATGTATCACCTCTGTAAAGGTAATTATAGACAAATCTTTTGTATTTTCTAAGGAAGCAATAGATGCCTCATATCTTTCCGGCACCGTCACCAGAATTTTCTCAACGAGTCTAGAATCTGAAAACTCCTTTCCCAACAATTTTATCTTGTTGGCAATACCCAACAATTTGTTTGAGTATTCTTTAATCGTCTCTGACTCTTTCATTCTTTGCATCTCGAACTCCCTTATAAAGTTCAAAACTTTCATGCCTCGAATCTTCTCGTTCCCTTCATATTCTGCTTTCAAGTATTCCCAGATTTCTTTGGGAGACTTTAGAGTCATGATCCTGGTCATAATCATTTGTGAAACACCTGCGAACAAGCATGATTTTGCCTTTGCCTTTCTCGTTTTCTTGTCTTTATACGCTTTCATTTGAGCCGCGGTGGGATTTTCAGATAAGGGAACATCATCTTCCTCCACAACTTCCCATAGATCTAGCCCCTCTAGATATGTTTGCATCCTTACCGCCCATAGATCATAGCTTTCACCATCCCACAACTTCCCATAGATCTAGCCCCTCTAGATATGTTTGCATCCTTACCGCCCATAGATCATAGCTTTCACCATCAAAGAGTGGAATAGCGACGTGTGACATATTTCCTTCCATTCTATCGGCAGTAAGAACAATGGCTCTTGATACCAGTGATAAGTTATATATATTTCTCATATACGGTTATGGGCATGGTTATGGCATATGGTTATTGGGAGATTATGGTTCTATATGGTTATATGACATTAGTCTTACACATATAAGACCTTAGACACCACTTTAACCCCAAAACCTTAAGGCAATGTTGTTATGGGTCTTTATTCTTATATAGTGTTTAACTTTGTCTTTTCTATCCAATGTGGGACTTTTTGACTCACACTTGGACTATTCCCAACATCTCCCCTCAAGGGTGAGTCCCTTGTTTTTTTCTTTTTTTCATATGGTATATTTCCCTTCAGGTGTGTATGAGTGACCCCTTTGGTTATGGTTATGCGGTCAGTCACTCCGAACCATCGGCTCTGATACCACTGATAAGTTATATATATTTCTCATATACGGTTATGGGCATGGTTATGGCATATGGTTATTGGGAGATTATGGTTCTATATGGTTATATGACATTAGTCTTACACATATAAGACCTTAGACACCACTTTAACCCCAAAACCTTAAGGCAATGTTGTTATGGGTCTTTATTCTTATATAGTGTTTAACTTTGTCTTTTCTATCCAATGTGGGACTTTTTGACTCACACTTGGACTATTCCCAACATCTGATAATTACAACAATTCTAGTAAGTGCATACTTACCTGCTAGTTCAAAAATACTGTTGGTATAAAAGACAATTCCATTGACTCCTCCAAGCTGCTGGCAGACCATTAGGCCTATTCCAATCTGGTCAATGATGTATACAAAATAGTTATAAAAAATAATTTTTTACTTCATTTATCAAAAGTTAAATTTTAGTGACACTGTCCAAAAAGGAAAAAGAAAGAAAATTTCAATGAAAAGTTAGAATGATAAAGGTATAGTTACAGTGAGTGAGCGCAAATATCTTCTGTGAAACAATTCCAGTAGCCCAGATTTTGGGAGCTGTTCCAAAGTAGTTATGTAGTCCTGTGTGCCAATGACAGATACAACCATGTAAACACGGTATCTTAAGAATGCTTTGTTTTCAACATTGAAACAAAGGCACAGAGTTATATCTAAAAGTATATGAACCTGAACTTCCTCTGCCTCCTCAGATATATCAGCATCTTTGCCACGAAGTATTTGCAGTGCTGCCTCAAAATCTCTTTGACGTCCTCTCTTTGCCTGCAACAATTGTTTGGTTATAACTCATGATGTTGTGAAATCCACCACTCCTCGCGTTTTCCTCTTACAAAAGCATGAATTCGTAAATTTGTTTCTTACTAGCCATCTCGGAGACTCTGGAATTAAAAACAGACCCAGTAGTATTACAGAAGTGGGAATGAGACCTACAATTGCAAACACTAACATTTTAGTTTTCCAGCAAAGTACATCAGTTAATTTCTAATTTTATAATTTTTTCTGTTCTGCCCATACCCATATCATTAGAAGTGTATTTAAATAGGGAAAACTCACCGGTTAGAGCTAAAGCCCTCCACGAAAGTACATTTCCAATGGTGAATGCCACTGACACAGCAGCAGCGATCATGAACTGCAAGGCCAAATGAAAAACAAAACTTAGGTTCCTTGTTAACCTTATTGCATACTGTTTAGTACAGAGTCAATAAGTTCACTCTGAAGATACACGAGTACAAAGAGACATGCGTGCACTAAAACACACACGTGCAAACGCGCACACACATATATCCGATGTTTCCAAATTTACCTGATTTAAGGTAGTCAGTGTCCCTCGGAGTTCTTTTGGTGCTATTTCTGCTACAAAGACAGGAACCTTGTACAAAGTACAATCCACCCCAGATATGGTAAAATTTAAATATTTTGAGCATGCAAGTATCTGAAACAAAATCTTATGCATTAAGTTGTGTTTTGGAGAGTAGAACTATAACCAACCACATATGAAAAAACTCCCATTCCATATCCTGTTGCTAGCCTTCCAATGTCCAGAGGCACGGGACCCTGTAAAGAAAAAAAAAAGTTCTTGTGGGTTATTTTTGGACAATAGTTATGGAAAAACATGGTACTAAGTTCTGTGGTAAGAACCTTGGAAAAGTAAATAGCAAGCCACCCGCCGACACAGAAAGCACTCGACACTCTCATTGCCTGCAGATGTTCCAAAATCAACCTTTTTGCATCTGAACTGGGTAATCCCAAACAAAAGCATAATAATTTCCCTGAACTTACCCCTTTTCGTCCAAGAAAATCAGCAATAGGCCCACTTGTTATTGCGCCTAACATCGCACCAAAAGTCAAGATTGAGCCAAACAAGGAGTACTGCATATAAAATATCGATAAGTTTCTTGTACAAACTAAAAAAACTGCTGAACTTTTTCTTTGAAGCCAATCAAAAATTTTAACATATTAATTTTAGTTCTAGTTAGATGAGTTCGATGCTCTCAGAAAGTTGTACATATTTGGCTATTGAAAATTTTCAAAATTTGTTCCCATGATTCCACTTATCCTAAAAAATGGTGAATAAAGCAGGCTTACCTCTGCCAAAGACAGATTGAATTCCTTCCTGATAGCATCTTGAGTGGGAGATGAATATCCAGCCTGAAAACACACACATAACCATTCCACATGGAAACATAGCAGTCCATCAAACTATAATTTTTCTGTTCTCAGATTTTTTTCATTTTTGCCTTGTACAGAAAGCCATAAAAGTGCTTCCGTTTTGGATTTCAACTTTACAACATCCTCTTTACTGGGAATGAGGAGTGTTATTTGTGTTACATAGAGTTTTCAACTACAAACTAAACACTTACACAAGCGCCAAATTCATAAGAACCACACACTGCAACGAATGTAGAAAAATAAAGCATCCATGGATGCCCTTTGCCTGCATGGACCAACTGGTGGTCCGGTTTCTCCACCAGTGGCTCTCTCATTCCTTCCTCCACATCTTTCATCTCCATGCTCACTTCTATGCGTAATCAATTACTGATGCACAAGTATATATATTGAAGGAGTATTTATAGCAGAAAAAAGCTTTTTAAAAGTAGTATACCACACTAGGCTGGCACTTAAATGGCATTAATATTCAAATTACTTAATCTCGGTCTCATGTTTTTTATGGATATACGTAATACCCATATAACTTGTGGACACAACAATGTACAAAGTTCTTAATAAAATATCTTCAAAATTTATTGCTTTAAGATATCTTTCTTGGAACAGTGATTCTGTAGGCGTCTTCGACTCTTCTAAGGTTTGGTGACCTGCGAAAAAGGCTATGACATACCTGATGAACTTCATCTGTTCATGGGTTACAAACAAGATGTCTCAGTATCGTGATAAGTGTTGATGAGACACTTTAAGAGTGAATTATGGTTCATCATGTGACAATTTTCACTTGTGAATAAACTGATTTGCGAATTCCAGTACACAAAACAGAGAAAAAAAATTGTTTTGAAAGTAGGAGTAGTTTTCAATTCTCTGAAATTCAAAGATATACTTCAATTTAAAGATTTTGCGTTTACATGTTGGTATGGCTTTTGAATGCCTCGATAATTTTGTTGTAAAACCATTTTCATGAAATTGGTTTTTCTGAAAAGTCGATAAGACTATGATCGAAATACGTGACAGAAAACTACGTGGAAGAGAAAACGAACACAGTAACTACACATGATGTCTAAAAACAACGACATTGCAACATACGATTTTTCATTTAAGATTTTTTCTCAAAATAGATTAGTAAAACTGAGGTAAATCAGTAGCATTTAGTATTATAAAAATAATCAGAATCACTAGTGGTCCGTGCTAGTTGTCTTCCACGTGCATAAGCTTGTTTCATTGACTTTCTTCCCAGAGGCTTAAGTAGCGAGAGAAAAAAGCTGGGATAGAAACTTAAATTTAATGTCGGCAATCTCTTACATATTGTGATAAATTTTTTTGTTGACAAAGTTTGATAAAATATCTTTTTCAACCCACACTAAACTTTTTTTTTTCTAAGTCGCATCAAATTTTTTTTTATCTATCAAGGTGTTATGTGTGCAATGTTAAAAATTTATCAACTAAACTTTGCAATATTAAAAATTTATCGGATTAAACTTTGTTAAAAAATAATTAACTTTATCCAATAATATTGGAAATATTTATCATATTTGAGACATAAGTTATCCATATAAAAAATTTTGATACCACTTTTTACTAAATATATTTTTTTTGTCACCCAACTTTTTTATTTTAACTTTCAACTCATATTTAAATTTTTAAACAATCTAAATCTAATGTTAAAATAAAATATGCAAGTTACGTCGACACTTCATAACCATATCGAGGTTTAAAAGCATTTTTCTCACACCTTGTGACACTATATATCATACAATGGCTAAAAATAATTTAAGAGATATATTATTTGGATAACTTTGTGAATTATTATTTATAATGTAATATAATATTAAATATTAATAATATCTTAATTTTAATTTTTTAAATCTAATAATGATTAAATATATTTTTATATTTATATAAAATATATTAAAAAAGTTAAAAAAGAATCTTAAAATTAATTTTAAGAAAATATTATGCAACTATTCTCGACATTTCTCTTTACTTTCTATATATATATATATATATATATATATATATATATATATATATATATATATATATATATATATATATATATATATATATATATATATATATATATTTGAAATTTCAAATTTGATTATCTTTTAATATTTGATTTTTTATTCCTTTATTGTATGTAACTCTCATTTTTCTTTTTTAATTACGTCTTTATTTAATTTAATATTTTTTCTTTTATCAACCTTAACATTTTTGTCAACGGGGATTCCATGATTCTAACATTGAACTGTTTCTTTACTTTGAAATTTTTATTTGGGTCAAGATTTTCCTTCAGCGTATTTATCATACTTATTATAAGTCTATCTCTTAAATAACTTTGCATTATTGTTATCCATATCATAACTTTCACATCTAAGAATGAAATAGTGTTGTACGAAATTTCCTTCACCTTCCACTCAATATATATGTAAGAAAAGTCAGATACTACTTTTGGATCTTGGATTTTGAAAATATATTTTATATAAAAAAATAAATTATATGAAGGACCTTGGGATTTATTTTTTAACTTTATAAATCTAAATGTTAAATGTGTTTTGATCTTCATATAAAAACTTCAAAAAATCTAAAAAAGGTAATTTATACGAGAAAGATATTGAGTAAATATTTTCTTAACTTTATCTTGTAAATTAATTATTACTGACCCAAGTCTTTAAAATAAATTTGACATGTTATTTTTAATGCTAGATTTTGCTGTGTTCCTTGCGGAGCTAAAATGCAACGGGAAAACTTTAACTAATGTCTGGAATTTATTTTCTGAATCACTGGCATTAAGAACCAATAATGAGAACAAATTCAATCGTCATTACAGAATGAAACATACCCATAAATAATATATGCCTAGTGATGATTCAATCGTTAAACTTTTCACACTGTTTTGCAAATCACCAAACTCCTGCTTCCTATGAATTAATGGCTGCTTGTAATTGTTCCAAGCTCTTGCCCTTCGTTTCCGGCACCACAACAATAATAAATAATATAGCCAATACATTAATTGCTGCAAAAAGAATGAATGTACCTGCAAATCGTACACAGAAGGGAATTCTTCAAATTCATTGGTTCTATAATTCTCATGAACTTCAATATTTGAACTAAATCTGAAAAAAAGAAAAAAAGGACTTGTATTTATTTACCATAGGAGCTCCAGCTGATGAGGAAGTTGAAAGTGTAGGAGCATAACCATGAACCAAACCAGTTCGTCAATGTGGCCACGCTTCCTGCCACCCCTTTAATATTCACCGGAAATATCTGTAACCGAAGGTAACATTTGAGTAAGTTTTTGCTAAAAATTAAGTCTTGCTGATTCCAGAAACAAAAATGAATTTTTATAAGTAGAGAATAGGTAAGCACCTCAGACATCAAAACCCATGGAATTGCTCCCATTCCTATGGAAAATGATCCTATGTAGACCTAATATCAACAAAAGAAAGAATAATGTGAAATGGAGAAGAATATTATAGCAGCATTATTCTGTGACTGCAAGTGAAATGGTAATGCTCATACCAGTACGCCTGTGACTGCAAGTGCTGGAACTGCTGCAACACCCACCTCGTGAACCTATAATTTACATAATTATCAGATTAAAAACCAGAAGTTTTAGGGTTCCATGTTGAAAGGTATACCTTGAGATAGAATGCAACTGCTGCAAATATGCATCCTGCCACCAATCCTGATCCGGATAACTAAAATGTGACCAAGAAAAAACAATAAGAATGTTATGCACAAAAGAACCTTAAAAAGAAAAAGTTTGAAGATAAATTAAATTGTTTGGTCGTTGAATTTAACCAGAAGTAGGGGCTTCCTTCCAGCTTTATCTATGAAGGCTGCTCCAAGACCTGTGACCACAACCTACAAGAGGAAAAATTGAGTTGATTTTCGCAAAACAATATCTGATTTTACATGAGCTAGTGATTGAGTTGAAATTACGAACCTGAAGGCAGGCATATGATATTGTCCCAATGGCAGGAGAAAATCCTGACATAAAATCCAGAAATACTCATTGCCAAAATATTATAAAGTTGAATGTTTCATGGGAAATGTGGAAGTGAGTTATAGGTTAATGGAAATGGTGATTAGCACGTACCTGCTTGCTCAAAAATACTGCTGACATAAAAGCTAACACCATTGATGCCGCCAAGCTGCTGGCAGATCATAAGGCCTATTCCAATCTGTGTTGCATAGGTTCATAAAAATGAGAAGATGAAAATTTTGAATGAGCTCATTTTCAAACACATCCTTAAAGAAAGTGAAGTGACATTTTAGAGGAGTTATCCAAAACGAAAAAGAAATCAATCATGTTTCATTCAAAAGTTAGAATGATGAGAGTTATACTTACAGTTAAAGAACGCAAATATCTTCTATGAAACAATTCTAGCAGATTGGATTTTGGAAGCTGCTCCAATGTAGTTATATAGTCCTGTGTGGCAATGACCAATGCATTACGAATGCTTTGTCTTTAAGATCTCACTTTGAAGCAAAGTCACAGAATCATTTATATCTAAAACCAGCAACAGTAAAGGAACCTGAATTTCCTCTGCCTCCTCAGATATATCAGTATCTTTTCCACGAAGAACTTGCAGTGCTGACATAAAATCTTTTTGACGTCCTCTCTTGGCCTGCAATAATTGTTTGGCTTTTACTCTTGATGTTATGCAAACCACTCTTAAAGAACATGCATAGTTAAAATAATTTCTTACCAGCCATCTCGGAGACTCCGGAATAAAAAACAGACCCAAAAGCAATATAGCAGCGGGAACGATGCCTTCAAGTACAAACACTTGATTAGTTATCCAGAAAAGTTTATTTAATTTCTAATTTTATGATTCCTTGAATTTGGATTTGGCATAACTTGATGCCACAAAATTAGCTTGTAAGGAGGGTACTTTCAAAGTCTCATGCACTACTTAAGTCATATAGTGTCATAGTGGCTCCACACTATGATGCTTTACTCAACCTTTTTCTGTTCCTCAAATAGGGAAGACTCACCAGTTAAAGCTAAAATCCTCCATGGAAGTACATTTCCAATTATGAATGACGCTGACACACCAGAAACAATCATGAACTGCAAGGGGCAATTTAAACAGAACTTAGATGTCTTTGTTACTTTTATTTCATAATGTGTAAAACAGATTCAATCAGTTCATTATGTTGTGAAGAGAAATATATGTGGAAGCAATGATTCCAAAGTCACAACTATTGTCTAAGAAATCCACCTGATTTAAGGTAGTCAGAGTCCCACGGAGTTCTTTTGGTGCAATTTCTGCTATAAAGACAGGAACCTTGACAATACATCACGTATATGGTCAGTTTTTAATAATTTGAACATGCAAGTGTCTGAAATGAAATTCTGTGAATTAAGTTTTGGGTGAGTAGAACCAACCACATACGAAAAAACTCCCATTCCATACCCTGTTGCTATCCTCGCAATGTCCAAAGGCACTGGTCCCTGTATAAAAGGAAAAAATCAAAGTTGTGTTAGGGTTATAAATTATAATCCTCGTAGAACAGTTATGGCAAAACATGGTACAAGTTTAGTGTAAGAACCTCGGCGAAGTAAATCATAAGCCACCCTCCAACACAGAAAACACTTGACACTCTCATTGCCTGCATATTCGGAAATCAACCTTTTCACACCTTGGAAACCCGAAATAAAAATAGTTAACAAGTTAATCCCAAACTACTATCACAATTTCTCTGAACTTACCCCTTTACGTCCAATATAATCAGCAATAGGTCCAGAAGTTATTGCACCAACCATTGCCCCAAAAGACAAGATGGAACCAAACAAGGAGTACTGCATACGGTCAATGAACAAAAATCCAAAGAAAACAAGATCAAATCCAGGTTCAGTTTGCTACCATAGACATCAAAATCCATCAAGCAAAGGGAGTATATTTGAGTACATTATAATGATAAGTTTCTTGTTGCAACTACAAAATTTTCCGAACTTTTCGGCCAGTCAAAGATTTTAGATCACTGACATAGCTTGATAGAAAATTGTACATATTTATGAGTACATGAGTACAGATTTTTTTTCTTTGAAACCAGTCATTATATCAGTGACACATTCAAGACATTTGATCATCTACTGTTTTTAAATATTCATTCCTTGGCCATCCTTAAGCATATCATTAGTTTATCACTCTCAATTTATTTCACTAATCCTAAAGTGTGAATAACTACAGATATACCTCTGCCAAAGACAGATTGAGATCCCTTGTGATAGCATTTTGAGTGGGAGATGAATATCCAACCTGAAAAAAGAATAGTAATCATTACACAGAGAAACACAGTGAGTTAAACTTTAAGTGCTTCCTCTCTGTATTTCAACTTTACAACATCCTCGTTACTGGTAATGAGAAATGTTATTTGTGCCACAGAGAGTTCAACTATAAACCAAACACCTACACATGTCCCGAATTCATAAGATCCCCAGACAGCAACAAATGTACTGAAGTAAACCATCCATGGATGCCCTTTGGTTGCTTCAACAAGTGGCTCTCTTATTCCCCTCTGCGTACCATCCTCCACATCTTCTTTAATCGCCATGTTCACTTCTGTCCCTGATCACTTCCTAGTTCAACTCCTTGGTTCATATATAGGGAAAGAAAACACGCATGTGATCATTCTGTTATGGAACTTTTTTCCCCTTATTAACATGAGGGGTAGAAGTTAAATGACAGCAAGCACTGTCCCACACAAAAATGGCACTTAAATCGAAGAACTTGAATTAAGATGTGGTGTCTCTTTTGGAGGTACGTGGGAGTTAAACCTACCGATCAAGCGTACGAAATTCATCATAAAAATTTGGAAAATCGTATCTTTAGGCTGTATACATCTTGACAATAATTGAGTGCCGCTTTAACTTGATGTTTTGTTTAATTTTCTCGTTGAAAGAGACAGTGACTTGGGAAACTAACTTCATTCATTCATGAGAAAAGAAATGTCATGTCTTCATCTGAATTCTTGAGGACAAGTGTGACGCGATGTCACAGTCGATTACGGTTTTCCAGTAATCATTTAAGTTCTTTGGATATTTTTGGCAGTCAAGAAAAAGTTACGGGAGTACATAGCCACGTGAAAAAGAATTACAAATAGGATATTTCCAGTCTATTTGATTTTTCTCACAAATTTATAATTTTATTTTAGACTTTAATTGGTTGAATATACATTTTTATCTTTAAAAAGTTTTACTTTTACTCTCTCAAATTAAAAATATATCTTTATAAGCAATGGGTATTTTACATCAATGTAAAATACGGCTAATATGGATTATATTTATTATTATTAAATATTAATAAAAAATAAAAATATATTAATTACTCAAAATTAAACATTACCAATTACTTATTTATTACCTTTGATAAAAAAAAATAATGTAAAATACGGCTAATATGGATTATATTTATTATTATTAAATATTAATAAAAAATAAAAATATATTAATTACTCAAAATTAAACATTACCAATTACTTATTTATTACCTTTGATAAAAAAAAATATAAATTGCGACTTAATTGTATTAAATTATTCATTATTAATGGAAATTAGGTTTGAATTGTATTAAATGATTGAACCATATCTTTTCTCAAATATACCGTTTTGAAAACAAATCCTAAAAAACCATAACCAAGCTTTATTTATTTACTTAATAGACACACTTATCATCAATCATGATCAGAATTCAGATCCAGATCTAAATGCAGTCACAGAACCGATGCTTACATGATTTCTATTATTCTTTGTAAAATAAAAAAGAAAACAAAAATAGAAGAGCATAAATAAATAATTAATACAAATTGAAAATATATATATATATATATATATATATTAAAATATTTTTATTTTTGATTTTTTTAAATTTAAATAACAAATTAAACTAAAAATATTTTAAACAATAAAATAAAAAATTATCTAAAGGACATTTTCTTTTTGTTTTATATATATAGGGCTTGGCCTTTTGAGTTGTATCCGATGCCCACTTAGTACCCTAAACCCCTTCCACTCATTTTCACTTACCATTTTATTATGTTTTCTTTTTAGCAAGACAATTCCTCTCCTTTACTCTCTCTTTTTCTTCAATAGAGGTTCTGCTAGGATTTGAGCAAGTTCATTCCCCAAGCTAGCAAAACGTCCTTATTTGAGCTGTCTGAGCTCATTTCTTCCACATAAGTTGAACCTCAACCCTTTCTTTGCTCCTTTCCAGCTCTGTTGTCATGGTTCTGTCTAGGGTTCATCTTCGTAACCTTGTTTTCGTTCTGGTGTCAATATTTTTAGCTCACAATTTGTTCCTAGAGTTGTGGTGCTCATTTCTTTGGTGCTTGTTTTTGTTTGCTAGCATCTATCCAAGTAAGGGAAGCTACAGTTTCATGTTTTTAAGATATTTTATTCGTTCTTTTGTATGTTTTATTTTCTTGGTGCTTGAATGATGCTAGAGTGGGTGTGAAAATATCTTGTGGTGTTTCTGGGTTGGTGTTTGAGGCTGCATGCGTGAGCAAGGAGAGGAACCTGTTGTTTTCGTCCAAGCGAGCAAGTCTTGCCTGGGTGAGAATAGCATAAACTCTCCCAAGTTCCTGCTTGAGTTGTCGTTCAGGCGACGGGCTCCAGTTTTGAGTGAGGGGAAGTCTTGCTCAGGAGAGGAGGTCTCACTTAAGCGAACACTCTAGAAACATGCAGTGCTCCCTATTTGCAATCTCGCCCAAAGCGAGAGCTTTTAAAGCTTAAAGTATTTGAGTGAGATTGACAGCAGATTGATTTTGAATTATTTGGTTACTTCCATGATTGATTGATTTACTTTTAAAGCTTAAAGTATAATATTATGCATGTTTTAAAGGATGTAATGAGACTGAAATTGATGTATTGGTATAAAATGATGCATGACTCAATTGGTTGGTTGTGCATTGGCATGAGATAAATTTTAGCTTAAAAAGAATACTATAATTAGAGTATTCGTACCCGCCTCGTTAACATGTGAGTATAAAAAATACCCGTTCCTGTTACATGTAGTATAAAAAATACCCGTTCCTGTTGAAGTGTAAAACAGCTTAAAAAGAATACAACAAATTTTAGCTTACAAGTTTTTCTATAACATTATTTTTTTTCTCATCAATTAGTTCTTCCATGCCTAAATTACAGAAAAGGGAAAGCAGGTGAAATACGACCGTAAAATAAAAGAAAAATAAATTCATCGTTATTTAAACCTTTTTGCATATATCATTTGTCAGTTAATATTTTCTGACAATTCACATCATCACTTAATAATTATTCTTAAGAAAAAAAAGCTAAAATCATAATTAATGAGGCAATAATTGAATTAAGATAGATTTCAAACTTGCTCAGAAGTAAATACCCCACAACTTTAGATCCCAAAGGATCAAGTCCAAAAACATCCTAAGAACTCAAATTTTCTAATCCATCCCCCTTTCATCCAAATTCAGAGGATGAAAAATGTTACTAAACAACAGTATTGAATGATGATGTTCCATCATATTCTATATTCTTTTCTGCATATCTAAATAATAGAACACAGTCCCCTCTATGCTATTACACCATTTACAATAGAAATCAACTCAGATTAACCAGGTCTCAATGGCCACTTCCTTGCTTAAAATAGGAATGTGAAAACTTTACAATGTGCTGCTAAGCTAACTGGTTGAATCAGCTCTGAATCTCCCATTTACTACACAGATTTCTCAGTATGAATCCTCCCAGCAATACAAGACAGTGGCTGTTCAATTAATGAGGACACTGATTCCTCCGTCTCTAACATTTTAACAACCTGGTCCATCGTTGGCCTAGCATATAGTTGTGGATGACAACATAGTACAGCAACAAAAACATACTTCTCAAGAATGTCTACTGGACCAAGTTCTGGCATAGCATCTTCAATAACATCCAAAGCTCTACCATTCCTAACCAATGACCAAGCAAAGTCAGTGACTGCAGAGGGTTTCCCATCAGTGTCAATTTGAAGAGCCCTTTTCCCACTCAAAAGCTCAAGAAGCACAACCCCAAAACTGAACACATCACTTCTCTCAGTTAACTGTCCATACAAAGCATACTCAGGTGCAACATACCCCATGGTTCCAGCCACTCTAGTGCTCATATGCGTCATTCCCTCAGGTTTGAACTTCGCTAACCCAAAATCTGCTACTTTCGCTTCAAATTTGCGGTCCAGAAGTATGTTACTAGCTTTAATATCCCTATGGATGATGGAAGGTTGAGCCCCGTAGTGCAAATAAGCCAACCCCCTAGCAGTGCCTAGAGCAATCTTTTGACGAATTGGCCAACTCAGTTTCTGCTTAGCAGAACCAAATAAATGATCATGAACGCTCCCATTCTCCATCAAATCAGTGACGATAATCCTCTGGTGGCCCTCTAAATTAGTAGTGGCAGTACAATATCCTCTTAAGGCAACAAGGTTCACATGCCTAACGCTCGCAATAACCTCAACTTCATGAGTGAAGCTAGGATCCCCAGCAACAGAACAATTCTTAAACCTTTTCAATGCAACCTGAGTCCCATCAAACAGAACCCCTCTATAAACATTCCCATAAGCCCCCTTCCCAATTATGTTATCGCCGGAGAAATTCCTTGTAGCCTTTTTAATCTCATCAAAACTGAACTTAATCAAAGTAGTACTCTGGTTCATAGAATCCAACCCAGAACCCAAACCCATCTCAGTTTTACAAATATCCTTCTTCTTCTGCTTCAATCTAAAGTAAGCCCAGACAACACCAAAGACCAACAAGAAGAAGGCCAGCGTACAAAAAACCGCAATAAGAATGGTTCGACGACGCTTACCAGAAGGAAAACCAACGTTGAACAGACACTCAGCAGTTCCGGGGTGTTGCAGGTCGGAGAAGGAAGCAGCATAGATAGAAGCAATAGTCTTGCAATCAGTGGTATTGTCCGGGAGGAGGGAATCCAAGTTGGACAAAGCGTTGGTGCAGAGAGTACAAGATGCGGCACTGTTGAGAGATTGGTTACAAGTATTCCGTATGGGTTGAAGAGCTGAGAGAGGAAAATGGTGTTCGAATTGGGATTGGTTGGTGATGTTGTTGCAGGAGAGGGAAAGGGAAGAGGAATGGAGGTTGCAGGAGGAACGAATGTCGTATTGGCGGTGTGATTCTGGAGAGCGATCCAGCAGGAGAAGGAGGCGTTGGAAGGAGGGAAGAAACCGGTGCGGTGGAGGTAATCGGATTGAAGAATACGAAGGGATTTGAAGATGTAACCGCACCACCGTGCCTTGGAGTCCGATGAGGATCTCGAATGGAGGAGGCTGATGTTGAGAGGACAGGAATCGGAGAGGGAAAGCGCAGGGAGAGCGAGGAAGATTGTGACAAGGATCGGGAACAGTGGCATTGAGAACTTGTGTCTGTGTAACAGCAACCTTTGAGTTTTAGAGCATGATACAGTGTTGTTTGTTGCTTCTGTTGTACTATGATATACACGAGTGAAGAGGTTGTTTAGTTCACAAATGGTGAGTTTCTTCCTAATTCCTTTTCTCCAACCAAGAAGAAAAGGAACATTGAAAAACCCCAGTTTCACAACACTTTCCAAGAACTCGAGCTACCTTTTCAGTCAACAATGTATTTCCGAGGTGGGACCATATTTAAACTAGTTCTCTCTTCGTAGCTTCTGTTTTTCTCAAACATATGCTTCTCTTTTCCACGCGTGATAATGTGAACCATGTAACCCATTTCTTTGTTTTGAATTCCACACTACTGAGAAAAGGAAGTGACGTTATTTAATTTAAATAAATCAGAGTAAAAAATTAATAGAGATAGATGAAAATTTTGTGGTATAATTAATTAATATATTATATACATATTGATAGATATAGACAAAATTGTTGTTATTTTTTGTGTGGTTACTAACATCCTTCTTTTATACGAATAATTTAATAAAAATATAGAAAAGTAGTATAATGACAATTTAGTTTTATATAAACTAAACTTGTGATGAAAATGCTGAATATATTACGAGAATAGTAATTTGAATTTTTCAAGATTAAAATATTTTTTACTCAAGTTAATTTTAAAATAAACATGATAGTGACTAACAAATTATCAATGTATTATCTCATTTAAGAAAATATTATATTTGAATATTCAAACTAATAATATATTAAAATAATTGATAGTATTAATATGTACCATTATAGAACATAAATACAATAACTAAAAATTAGTCCTATTCATATTAATATGATGACAATGCTCCTTTACTGGGCCGGTCCTAAGATAGGTAGATTATCTACTCCAACATTGGATGGGCAGTTTAATACCAAGTGTTAATCAATGTCATACTAAAGGCAATGTTTAATCTCTAATTTGAAAAAATAAAAGAAAACTATTTGGTCGACAATTTTTTTTTCTGCTATTTTGTTATTATTTTTGTTGCTGTACAGTTCCAGTTCCGTACCATCATCTTGATTATAAATCATAAATCATACCCAGGATAACAAAAAATTGCGAATTTGGTAATATTACAAATCATTAT
Source organism: Vigna unguiculata (assembly GCF_037176805.1). Lineage (NCBI taxonomy): Eukaryota > Viridiplantae > Streptophyta > Magnoliopsida > Fabales > Fabaceae > Vigna > Vigna unguiculata. Next base: position 35,148,635 of record NC_140792.1, on the reverse strand, counting down.
AAATCATACTTCGGAATAACCCAAAAATGGTAAATTTAGTAATATTACAATACACGAGCAATAATAAACAAAAAGACTTAAGCAGTGTTTCTTTGATGGGATAGCAATTTGTGAAGGGATTTGGAAGCGTGGATTTCGTTGGTTCAATGCGTTCTTTTGGTGTGATTTCAAGTGAAATGAGAAAACAGATATGAGAGATGGATAATTTAATTCATTCCTGCAAAAGTGGAGTGATACTCGTATTATATACGACAGATTACGAAAATATCCTTCTCTTTTCTCGTATCTCGTGCAAAATTTATGCCATGTCGTGGTGGAGAAGAACATGAGGTACTTGGGTGTGGTGGGGGAGGAAGAGGATGGAGGTGGTGGGCTGTGGTGGCCGACTTAGGGGAAGGAGGTGGTGGGGGACTTAGATGAAGGAGGTGGTGGCGTGTGGTGGGGATGAAGTCCTGTAATGCATAGGATATGTGCACCGATTAGCTAACTCGTGCGGTGCAAGTGTGTGTATGCCACCGGTTAAGTAACTGGTGCCTTGGCATAAAGGGGTTTGACACCGGTTACGACACCGGTGTCGTGTGTTTATGTTTTTTTTTAACTTGTTTTAAACTTTATTTGTATAACTTTTGTTTATAATTTGATTGTATAATTTAAAAAAAAAATTGTATAATTTCTTTTTGCATTCATAATTTTTTTTTTATTTTAAAATTTCATATAATTTTAATATTTTTTTATTTGTATTAATTAATTATAATTATTTTTATAACATCAAATTATAAAATCATTCTCTTTTTCCATCAAGTGTATTTTGGTAACTTCCTAATTCTATCTATCTTACAATTTATTTTATATATCACATCAATCAAATCTTTTACTAATTTTCGTCAAACTTATCCAAATGGACTCATTTTACCTTCTAAATCCACTCAAAAAAACACACAAATTCATCTATCTAAATCAACATAAATTCATCTTCACACTCTCTTCCATATTTACCCCCCAAAGGAACACACCCTTGAAATGTACGAGGTTTTTTATATTGTTGAAGGTGCGTGCTATAATTACAATATCGAAGCCAGCTCAAGCATCCACGGTGGCTCTAATATTCATCGCCTGCAGATTTTATGAACATTTTCCCGATCAGTAATTGAAATTAGGGTTTATAGGAAATTGAAACTTCAAAAAATAACAAATTTGAATCGAAAAATGATGTATTAGAAGAAACGTAAATGAAAAAAACACTTTAAAAAAAATTACGAGAGAAGAAGGCATCTTACAAGAATGGCTTCCATTGGAAGAGAGAATAACTTGGAAGATACTTCTCAGCAAAAGAGAAGAAGTGAATAAGCTTTGTAAAACATTCTACGTGTGAAAAAATTATCTAGACATACTATACGGTTTATTATTGTACTGGAATAGGACTAGTTCGGACTCCGACCTAGCTCTGCTGTGTACTAGGATAGGACTAGCTCGAACTCCGACCTAGCTCCGTTGTGTACTAGGATAGGACTAGCTCGGACTCCGACCTAGCTCTGGGTGTAATCATTAGCTCGAAGGACGAAGTTGGATATCTCTCTCTCTCTCAGTCATGGGTTAGAGTAGAGTTTTAGGCCCAACAGGCCCACTATGTCGTGGTCCTGAAAGACAGGAAGTAGTTCCCCAAATCTAGGCTCGAATCCAGAGACTATGCGAAATGCACATACGGTTACTTGGATAGTTCCCTGAATAAACGCCAAAAGATAGGCAGTTCCTTATCAGTCGGGATTGGAAGTTATTAGAAGGGGTATAAAGAGACAGAAAGAGATGACGAAGGAAACGTGAGTGAAGAGAGAAAAAGAGAGTGAGAAGAACTAGAAATTTGTCTGGTAGCGAATTGTATCTGAATTTGCACACCGAAACATTGGCGCCCACCGTGGGACCCGGTAAAACTTGAAACCGGCACCACAAAACAATAACAAAGCGAAAGCAAGTAACAATGGCGATAACGACAACGGAAAGCAACAACAATGATCAGGCCACGTTGGAACAGGTCATGTGGCAAATTGAAACCTTGAGACAAGAGAACGAAATTGTTTGAAAAGAAGCAGAAAGGGAACGAGCTCAATGGCTAGCTGACCATGAGCGGAGACGGTTAGAGATGCAAGTTGAACATTAGAGGTTACAAAAAGAATCAGAAGAAGTCAGGCAACGATTAGAGGAATCTATACGTCAGCAAGAACAGTTGAGAAAGAGTAATGACGAATTGCGGGCTTGGATGAGAGAATGCAGCCATTTCCGAGATGCCGAGCAAGACGAAAACCATCCATTGGCTAGAGCGATCGTGGAGGAAACCATTCTGCCCCATTTCATCATCCCAAAAATGCCACCCTTTACTGGTGAAGGCGACCTAGAGGCACATTTAAAGGCCTTTCGAGCACAAATGCTAATATCAGGAGGAAGCGACGTGGTACAGTGCAAAATGTTTGTAGGCACTTTGTCAAGCACAGTGTTAAAATGGTTTGGCAAAATACCCCACGCCACCATCACTTCTTTCAACGTTTTTGCTCGCCTATTTATGGAGAGATTCGCAGTAAATCGCCTAAGCAGTTACAGATAGCAAACATGTTCGATATCAAGCAACGTCAGGAGGAGACTTTGAAACAATTTCTCAACAGGTTTTGTGATGTCAGTATGGGACTCACAAACCCTAGCGAGGAGATGTTAGTCGGAGCGTTCGTGAAGGGTTTGCGAGCTAATTCTTTTAGCGAATCTCTTATTCGAACACCCGTCGTAACTTTAGCGGAAATAAGGAGCAGGGCAGCCATTTACATCGAGACAGAAGAAGCCATGCAGAGGAAGAGATTAGAGGAGAGACGACCTCAACCCGAGCACAAAAGTAGGGATGTCCGACGTCAAATTATGGAAACCTCCTCCCCATACAAAAAAGCTAGTCGCAAGTTTGCTCCCTACAGTCCGCGTCACAATTCAGATAAAAGGGGCACAAAACCTTTGTGTCCTCATTTTTTTGAATCCAAAACTCGAATCTTGCAAGATGAAGGAGTAAGCAAATATTTGCGCTTCCCATTGGAGACTGGTCGACTCCTCGGAAAAGAAACCTCAGCCTGGTGTGAATTTCACAGGACTCACGGTCACGATACAGAGGATTGTTTTCCCCTGATAGGGCAGCTAGCAAGTCTGTGAACTCGACGGGATACCTACAGTCTAACTCAGATCCCTAGCTTAGTAGATCGGTCAGATTCCGAACTCGATCCATGACCACCAATCGATCAAGGCCCACAACCCATTGGTGAGCTCAAAGAAATGGAAATACTCCCGGGAAAGAAAATAAGAATCGGAGCCGACCTCGATCAGACCACGGAGACAGCGATACGACAAGTCCTGCAGGCGAATATGTCCTCATTCGCATGGTCAGCCCGAGATATGCCTGGGATTGATCCAGACATACTTTGTCATCGTTTGAATATTAACCCACAGATAAAGCCGCAAGTTCAAAGACGTAGGAGGCTCAATGATGAAAAAGGTAAAGTCGCGACGAAGGAAATAAAAAAATTGATGGAAGCCGGACACATTAGGGAAATACAGTATCCGGAATGGCTCGCCAATGTGGTCATGGTAAAGAAAGCAAATGGAAAGTGGAGGATGTGTGTCGATTTCACCAACCTAAACCTGGCATGCCCCAAAGACTCTTACCCCTTGCCGAACATAGATGTTCTAGTAGATCGTGTTTCCGGCTACGGTCTGCTGAGCTTCATGGATGCATACTCAGGGTATAATCAAATCTGCATGCATCCAGCAAATGAAGACAAAATCGCCTTTATGGGAGTGAAGGCCAATTTTTGTTACCGAGTGATGCCCTTTGGCCTTAAAAACGCTGGGGCGACCTATCAGAGGATGATGGATAGGATACTCCAACCCCTACTAGGTCGGAATGTAGAATCCTACGTAGATGACATGGTGGTTACCTCCACGGGAAACGAGGTTCATGCCCTTGACATACAAGAACTCTTTGACACCATTAACAGGTACCAATTGAAGCTAAACCCAGAAAAATGTGTGTTTGGAGTTAAGGCAGGAAAGTTCTTAGGTTTTATGTTGACAGAACGAGGTATTGAAGCTAACCCGGATAAATGCCAAGCAATCATTAACATGAAGAGTCCGAGTTGCATGAAAGAAGTCCAACGATTAACAGGAAGGATGGCTGCCTTGTCCAGGTTCCTTGCTCGGAGCGGAGACAAGGGTCACCCCTATTTTCAGTGCCTAAAGAAAAATGAAAAGTTTCAGTGGACACCAGAATGTGAAGATTCTTTCCTTCGACTCAAGGAATATCTAAGCCAACCACCAGTGCTCAATCGACTAGAGAAGGGGCGTCCTTTGCAATTATATATTACAGTAATTGAACATGCCATAAGTTCCGTATTAGTACAAGACCGAGAAGATAAACAATGCCCAGTCTATTTCGTTAGCCGATTGCTGCATGGCGCGGAAAAACGGTACCCAACCCTAGAGAAGGTAGCCCTAGCTATCGTCATTTCCGCCAGGAAACTTAGGCATTATTTCCAGAGTTTTAGCATTCAAATAAAAATCGACCTTCCCGTAAAACAAATTCTCAAGCGGCCAGACATGACGGGGCGTTTAGTGAAGTGGGTCATAGAGCTGGTGAAATACGACATAACCTACGAGCTGCGAGGACCGATCAAAGCTCAAGCGTTGGTTGATTTCCTGGCTGAACTCACTTTACCTACACCATCAAACTCGGATGAAGTTCCCATCAACTCAACCTCGTCCGAGTGGATCCTATCCGTAGACGATGCATCTAATCAAAAGGGAAGCGGGCTGGAGTCGTCCTCGAGGGACCAGGTGGAGTCCTGATTGAACAGTCCCTGAGGTTCTCCTTCAAAGCCAATAATAACCAGGCCGAATATGAAGCTATAATCGCGGGCATGTTGTTAGCCAAGGAGATCGGAGCGAAAAGGTTATCAGCTCGAAGTGACTCACTATTAGTCACAGGTCAATTTAACAGAGAATTCTCGACAAAAGATCCACAATTAGCCAAGTACTTGGACTACGTAAAATTGTTAGCAAAGGCTTTTGAGACGTTTCGTCTGGATCACGTTCCCCGCCAAGACAATAGCATAGCAGACCTATTGTCCAAACTCGCCAGTTTCACTAAACTTGGCCAGCACAGGTCGGTGATTAAGGAAACACTAACCTCGCCTAGAGTAGATTCATCCAGTGAAATCAGAGTAATGAGTCTAGACAGAGCTTCTCAGTCCGAATCATGGATAAATCCTATCAGATCCTACACAGCTGATGGAACCCTGCTTGTTAACTCAAATGAAGCTCAACGCGTGAAGAGAAGTTCATCTCGTTACACCCTCGTGGATGGACATCTTTTTCGTTTTGGGTTCAAAGGCCAATATTAACATGTGTGGAGAATGCAGAATCTCGAAGGATCATGTCGGAGCTACATGAAGGGATTTACGACAGCCATATTGGAGGGCGAGCCTTATTGCTGAGAATCCTAAGAGCCGGTTACTTTTGGCCACTATGAAGAGAGATTGCATAGAACACGTCAAGCATTGTGATCCATGCCAAAGATAGGGAGATGTCCATCGAGCTCCTCCGGAAGTACTACATTCCATACATGCTCCCTGGCCTTTCCATACATGGGGGATAGATATCCTTGGACCCTTCCCACTAGCGAAATGTCAACTAAAATACCTCATTGTAGTAGTAGAATACTTGACGAAATGGATAGAGGCAGAACCGGTGGCCACCATAGCGGCACCTAGAGTGGAAAAATTTATATGGAAGAACATCGTATGTCGATTTGGTGTACCTCGTCGTCTCATATCCGACAACGGAACTCAATTCTCTAGCTCTCAAGTACGACGCACATGCCAGCAGCTAGCGATAACCCAATGTTTTTCTTCCATAGAGCATCCACAGACTAATGGGCAGGCTGAGGCGGCCAACAAGGTGATACTCAAAGCTCTTAAGAGAAGGGTATTGGCAAGTAGATCACCTTGGCCCAAGGAGATCACCGTAATCAACTACCCACGAGACCCCGTTTAGCCTGGTATATGGAACAGATGCACTGCTGCCAATTGAGATCGGGAACCCAGCAGAAAACAGAAGAGAACTGACATTAGAGTCAAATGAACAAGGAGACCGGGCCAATTTGGACACCTTAGAAGAAGTCCGAGAGCTAGCAAGGATTACCGGAGAAGCTACGAAATAGCGTGTAGAGCGGAGATATCGAACCAAGGTAATTCCTCGGGACTTCAAAGTTAATGATTTAGTCTTGAGAAGAGCACACCTGACTGAGGTCGAACACAAGCTGTCACCTAAGTGGATCGGACCTTTTCGAGTCAAAGAAGTCCTACCTGGGGGAGCATACATAGTAGAAAAGTTGGATGGAACCACCATACCTAGGACATGGAACACTGCGAACCTGCGCTTCTATTTTAGTTAGTTAGCATTTCTTATTTTTTCAATTTCGTCTTGTAAATCGTCAGATTCTTTTTTTCAAATAAGAACCCCACACTCTTTTTCCCTACCTCATCAGAGGGTTTTTTAACGAGGTGGGTGTTAAAATTTTGTATAAACTTTTTCCTTTTTGTTTTTTCTAAATTCGATCTGACCTAGCTACGAGTTAGATATAAAACCTCAGCACGCTGAGGGCTAACTCGGTCCGACCTAGCTACAAGCTAGATATAAAACCTCAGCATGCTAAGGGCTAACTCGGTTCGACCTAGCTACGAGCTAGATATAAAACCTCAGCACGCTGAGGGCTAACTCAGTCCGACCTAGCTACGAGCTAGATATAAAACCTCAGCACGCTGAGGGCTAACTCGGTCCGACCTAGTTGTGAGGTAGATGTAAAACCTTAGCACGCTGAGGACTTACTTGATCCGACTTGGCTACGAGCTAAGTTTATGTCACTACACGATGAGGACTTACGCGATTCAATCTTACTATGAAGTTCGAGTCTTAATGTGGAAATCTTAAGTTTTTTAGTTGTGACATACCACGAAAATTATTATCTCTAAATGAGGATCACACTGGAGGTTTTCAAAACATAAGAAAATAACAACGTGATCGAAAGTATACATCATCCATACACAAAAGGTCAAATAAGAAATCCTACAACGAAGGAGGCTAAAACTCCCCAAAAATCTAACTAAGTTCAATCAGTTGGCCATCCACTATTTCTTTAGTGATATCAGCTGAAGATATGTCAATATCAGGATGGAGTATCTTCACTTGATCTAGAGCGAGTTGGAACCCTTCCTTCAAGGTCGAGCATAACTGATCAGTAAGTTCTTCTTTTTCGCCCTCTAACGCTTGGCACCGAGCAGATAAACCTTCAGCCTTTGGTTTCAACTCATCCATTTCAACTTTTAAAGTGGACAGCTCAGTCTCCTTGTCTTCAAGAGCTTTCTTTACCTTCGCAAAGTTCACCAAGTCAACTCGGAGTTGCTCGATCTCTTTGTTGGCAGCAACTAAATCAGATACAGCTTTCGATTCTTTCCGCTCAGATGCCTCAAGACGACCTACGAGGAACAACGAAGAGGCTTCAACTTGATGGATGCTACGAAGAAGTCCTTCTTGGACCGAAGAAAGCTGACGACCTGAAAGCAATTTATCATCAATCGGAAAATAATTGTTAGCTCGACCATATGCCAGGTGAGTAAATTTCTCATCCCAAAAACTCTTTTTAAAGCTTAAAGCACTAAGCGGGATGTTATCCGTGGAATCCGAAGTCTCCGAGATCAGAGGATCGGTTCTCTTTCTTTTAGACTTAGGGTCACTCTGTGTGGTTTCTTGTTCGCTCTCTAAAGCTATGGCTTTCAAGGAGGAATCCTTTGTCCTCGAGCTCGCCCCGACCTTGTTTGATTCTTGTTGTTTGATTCTGCGAAGCAATTCCCTTTGTGATAGGGCATCTGGCGTTCTGATAAAATCAGACAAGGTAAAGATCAGTGTTAAACATAAAAAGACAATTTGAAATTTAGAGTGCATGGTTGGGCGTATACCGATGAATAACTTTGGGTCTACTTTGCGATACTCAAGGTCTAGTATTTTACGAATATCAAAGATGACCTCTAAACCCTCTAATCTAGCACAACCCTCCCTCTCAGTCAGTGTTAGTTCCTCCATTTGGCGAACACCTTGTGGAGTAGGAAGCCTAGTCCAGTACAAGGGAAACCCCTCCAGTAAGGCAGTATTATGCTCAAGAGTAAGAATTTTCAGAAAAGCACCCTTACCACCTTTGTACGAGGATTGAAACAGGGTGAAGAGACCATGACCACTGACGCTATTCAAGGAAGTCCAAAATTGTTTAGGAGAGCTCTGTTTTAACTAAAAAAAATAGAGGAACATAGGAATGGTAGGGTTGATATCTAAGCCAGCACACAAAATTTGGAAAGCTCGGACAAAGCCCCAGCTGTTCGGGTGTAGTTGTGCAGGAGCGACATTTAACATAGTTAGCAAATCCTTTTCAAACTCGCTAAAGGGTAATCGGAATCCAAGCCTCTCGAAAAGGGTAGCATAAACAAAGGTGAATCTTTGGACAGGCGGAAGGGTGCCATCTCTACATACAGGTTCATCCAGTTCACAAATCCCTTCAATCACATCCTTCTCGTCATCTTTACACAATGCTTGCCCATCCCTAAAGGCCTTAATCCTTTTGGTTGTACATAAATTAGTACATTCCCTCTTCAAACTCAAAGAAGCCCAGGGATATTGTGAATCATAAGAAGTCATCTCAAAACCTAAAACCCTTAAAAACTTTCGCCCAGAAAACAAATGCGAGGAGAAAAGCGGAAGGCCAAATCTGAAACAGGAAAAACAGGCCAAAACTGAAACAAACAAGGCAGTGAATTTGGGGGAAGCAAACTCAACTCCATTTCTTTGGGTGAGGACTATGAAAACAGAAACCCTAGCCAAATCACTAAGGAAAATACGGGAGATGTGCCACAACTTGCAAGGTTTTTTGCTTATCAAATGCAATCCCAGAATAAATCAAAGATAAAGGCAATGCAAACTATACTGATGAACAGAAGAGAAGAGAGAAACAAAGGAATACCTGGAAGAAGACAGAAAATGCGCAAAGACTGGTTAGAAGAACAAAATCCCGCTTGAAGAGGTTTTTGGCACGAGAAATGAATATGTTAGAAGATAAAAGGTTTGAAACGGTTACTTTTTGGATTTAAGGAGGACCACAAGATTTAAAAACCCCATCTAGTCGATGATTGACACGTGTAGCGGTTAGGTACAGGGTAATAAATACTGTCAGGGATGTCTAATCAAAGTACAGGATGCGACCCTTAGCCTAGCAAGCTCGACGAAGGGTCGGAGGGCTGTGTACTGGAATAGGACTAGTTCGGACTCCGACCTAGCTCTGCTGTGTACTGGGATAGGACTAGCTCGGACTCTGACCTAGTTTCGTTGTGTACTAGGATAGGATTAGCTCGGACTCCGACCTAGCTTTGGGTGTAATCATTAGCTCGAAGGACGAAGTTGGATATCTCTCTCTCTCTCAGTCATGGGTTAGAGTAGAGTTTTAGGCCCAACAGGCCCACTATGTCGTGGTCCTGAAAGACAAGAAGTAGTTCCCCAAATCTAGGCTCGAATCCAGAGATTATGCGAAATGCACAGACGGTTACTTGGGTAGTTCCCTAAATAAACGCCAAAAGATAGACAGTTCCTTATCAGTCGGGATTGGAAGTTATTAGAAGGGGTATAAAGAGACAGAAAGAGATGACGAAGGAAACGTGAGTGAAGAGAGAAAAAGAGAGTGAGAAAATCTAGAAATTTGTCTGGTAGCGAATTGTATATGAATTTGCACACCAGAACAATTATAAATAATAATAATTTTAAAGTTCAGTTTAGAATATAGGGATGATTTTAAGCCGACTAGAAGCGTTATATAATTTTAAAAAAAAATAATATAACTGTCAATAAATAATTGACGCTAAAAGTTAATTATCTTGTAGTGATAGAGCCGTTCTTATTTAATTACAAAACGGACCATTATACTAAACTTAATTAATAGTAAAAGGTATCTGTGTTGTACTGTAAATAAGTTTTCTTTTTTTTGTTAAATTTCATGACGTCTAAAATTTACTTTTTCTTCAGAAATATATGTTGTCCGCCTATGATGCATATTTAATATTTGTTTTAATGTATATTTAATATATTTTATAATGCCATTAATGAATTAGAATATGTTCTTCGGATCGGATAGAATGTCACTTGCATCGGACTATTTTAGGTGGTATAATTCTTGAGATCGAGACGTTGAGAGATCAGAACAAGTTCTAATCCATCATTGATAAAGATGAAAAAAATTTAAAAAGGTTAAATTGTGTTTAGTATTAATGATATTTTCTGATACATATTAGAACTACCCTGAATCAAACATAAAAAATTGTTTATGAGAATATAGTTATATAAAGAAAAGGAACAAAACAAGAACGAATAAACAATGTTGATTAGAAACGGTCTTGAAGCTGTTTTGTCCAATCAAAATGTTTCCACTCTTTGAAAAAACTTGCAACTTCTTGCTTTTGTACCTCCATAGCCTTGTAGCGTCGTCGCCTACACATGTCCTCCTCTGTCAAGTGTAGCATGCCTCTTACCACACTCAACCCAAGCCTGCTGTTAAATTCTTTCTCGTCGTCGATAACATGAACAAAACCCTTCTTTACACCAAATTCAACGTGAAAATATGGGAAGTGCATTGGAATTGAATTATGCAATCCCTTCTCACTTGTATCAATCAGTTTCTTGGCATTGTGCTGACTCCACTCATCTTCAGCTTCATCAATAGCCTGTCATAAACCCAAATTGAAGTGTTTAAATTTTTAAAATGTAGGTACTAGAAGCTTAAAAACAAATAAATAATCAGGTCTACACAAGAAAATAATGTTTTGCTACTCACCTTTTTAAAGTACAAAGGAGCCTCTTTGGCAATATCTTGGGGTAAAGGGATGCACTCAACCATACAATGCCTTCGTTGCTGGGCCAATCCCATCACCGTCTCAATAAACACTACCTCCTTCCCTTGCTTCGCGAACATCATAACTAGGCACTTTTTAAAATTTTTAATTTCTGTCCACACATTTTCGTGTACGGTTCTCGTAGCAGATTCATGCTGTCACATAAAAGGAAAAGACAAAGTAATAAGGTTAAAATTCCATAAAAATAAGATAATGAGGTTTCAAATCGACATTAGCAGAAACTAAAAAGTCACCTGAATTGGCAAGATGCAGCAATGACCAGGAACCACGGGCTGCCACTGTGGCAACATAAGATATGTGAAATTTGCGATTGAAACAACAAGATGCATAGGACGATTTGGATTTTCTAAACAAAAGAGGCAGCGTTCTTGCTGAGCCAAGAACCGATTAGTCTTTTTTTGGGTCTTACTATCATCACCCACGTTCTTCTTTCTACTCTTTCTGCTCGGACCATCCTCAAAATCATGCTCATCATAAGCCTGAGTGGAAACGCTATACTCCTTGTTTTGCATTCTCATCAGTTTTTCAGCTTCTTCATGTTTTCCCTTCAAACGAAGTTGTATAGCCTTGGCTGCCAATTGATTTGCACTTGTTAACGAAATCTTGCATAAAGTTTCCATCATTAGAAAACTTATTTAGCCCACCACCCTCAGCTACCACGTTTTGGTCACTCTTTCGCTTTCCCCAATACAAAGAATCTTGAACTTTAGGTTTTCTCATTTCATGGTGACAAACAGAAACATCCTTTAAGCAGTCCTGTTAGGATTTCAGTAATAGAATATATTTCAGAATTCCAAAAATATGTGATTAACACCAAAATGTTTATTTGACATAAAACTAGATGAAGGAACAAGAAAGAAACGTAAAAGAGTTATTTTCTCTCATCAAAATTACCATTGTAGGAGCCCTTCAAACGTGCGTTTCAAAGTTTCAGATTCTTCTTCCTTCTCTTCTCCTCGAAAGAAAGTCTTTCTTCTACTCTCTTTCTTCCCAATTTGCAATGTTCGCTGTAGTAATCCACCACCAAACTTCAGAAATCCTTTCTCCCCTTCTCTTCTTAACGCTCTGTAAGCGATCCTTGTAAAACAATTATTCTTGAGAGGATGAATTTCAAGAATTAATTGTGTTACGTATATATAGATTTGTAAGAAAGAAAATACAGATATTTGAGTGAAGGATCACTTTTTCTATCTTATTAAAACAGCTTAGATTTACATATATGTATAATAAATATCCTCATACATCATATATATATATATATATATATATATATATATATATATATATATATATATATATATATATATATATATATATATATATATATATATATATATATATATATATATATATATATATATATATATATAATTATTAAAGTTAATGATATATATTTATAATTAATAATAATAATAATTAATAATTAATAAAAGTAATAATAATAAATAATGTATATGTATATGTATATATATAGTAATTAAATATAATAAAAATTATTATGAAAATAATAATAACAATTTAATATAATTTACTATTTATTATTTTTTTTATTAAAATTTATTAAATAATATTTTTTTAAAATTTAATATTTTTAACTAATCTAAAAATTATTTTATAATTTTTTCTATCAAGGTCATTTTATTAATTTTGAAATTTTATCTATTATAACTTTTTATTTTATCTATCAATCATTCAAATTATTCACTAATTTTCTAAAATTTATCTTCAAATTCATTCACTTTATTCTCTAAATCCACACAAAATAACACAAATACAAATCTACACAAATTTACACAAATATATCTTCACACTTATTCCTAAATCCATCTCTCTATCTAAATAAAGCCTAAATCTTGTTGTACTTCATATATATATATATATATATATATATATATATATATATATATATATATATATATATATATATATATATATATATATATAAATTGTAAGAAAGAAATTGTTAACAGCTAAGCCTAATAAATGTCTACACTATATGGTTAGTCACACCACTATTCGTCAGTCTGTAAAGATATACACACGTCAAGAAAGATATGAAGAGGGTAAAAATCTTCTATGATACAAAATAAATATATTTAATAAAAAACATACAATTATGAACATTTTAATTACCCATTTATTAATTTGGAGTATGAATATAATGTATCCAACCCACTTCATTCATTTTTAATTGGATTTATACTAACAATATCATTTAATTTTTTAAAGGAATGACATTTCATGTTGGTGAATATTTGTAAATAAAATCCTCAACAGATACAAAATAGATTTATTTTGGTTAAATTAATAAAAAAAAGTAAGTATAATTAATTAACTACTTATTTGTTAGTTAATTGTGAGTATAGATATCATGATATCTAACTCACATACGTTATTTTTTATTTATTTGAATAATATTAAAAAGATTACATGATCAAAAATAAACTTATTTGTTAGTTTATTGTGAGTATAGATATCATGATACTAACTTACATATATTACTTTTTATTTATTTTGATATTATAAAAAGTTCACATGACCAAGAATAAAGTGATTGGTAAGTGGAACATTTACGATAAAAAATATTCAAACTTTAATTTTGTAGATTTATGTTTATATTGAGATGTTATCTTTATAGTTAATTTTTTTATATATGATATTATTAATTAAGAGGTATATATTATGGATATTATTTGATGAAATGATATTTTTATTTTTATTTAAGTAAATGTTTTGTGAGATATATATATATATATATATATATATATATTATAAACTTATCAGTTTTTTTGTGTAAACTTATAAAATTAAAGTTGTTTTAACATATAATTACTTTTTAAAACGTATATTTGGTCATACACCTTATTTAAATTTATCTTCTAGAAAGAATAAATTCATTTACATAAATAATTTCTTATTCAATGTTATTTAAATTATATTTTGAGATCAATTTTTTTATTTAAATTTATTGTTTAAATAATTATTTTGAAATATGTGCAAGTATTCAAAAATCCTTGCCAGTATAAATAAGTTGCTAATATCTTTTATGCGAATGCTGAAGAGTGATAGGACAAATTCTTTTAAACATAATGCGTAATATACACTATAGGTATGAAAAACGGGATAGTTGGTTTCCGCTGTTCCATATCTATTTTCGTAAAATAAATTATCTTTATTTTTGTATCTAAATTTGATAGATTTTAAATTTTTGTCTCATTTTTATTTTTACCGGATAATGAAAATAATCTCGTATCCATACCGTACTCGTTATTTTATTACTTCAATATTAATTTTAATTAGTTTTTATAAAATAATAAAAAATTACGGTAAACGAAACATAATATTATCAAATATTCAATATTTGGTGGATGATTGTTTTTTCAATATCAAATACTTTGAAATAAATTATAATTGTTTACATTTTAGATTAGAATACCAAATAAAATTTCATGATAATCAAAACATTTATTAAATTTGCAAACATTAATAAAACCTAGTTGATAAAATTTAAAACTATTTTTAAAAAAATATGAAAGGAAAACAAATATTCAAATTAAAATATATTTTAAATGTTTCTTTACTTAAATTTTTTAAATTTTAATGAACCTCTTTTTTATACACTAATAAAAATTCTAATATCACTTGATCAAAATAACGCAAAAAAAAAAACATAATAATAAAATTTTGATATAAATCTTGTATCTTTTAATCAAATATATGTTGGATGATGATAAAAAATATTCATGACAATTCAATTAAATTTTTATATTGTAGTAAATAAAAGTTATTTATATAATTATAGTGAAAAAAACTACAGTATGATTGATAATGAATTAGAAAATAAAAAATAATTAGATAAAATATATCAAAATAATATTCTACATGATGAAAATAAACAACAAATAAAAATATTAAAAAATTAACAAATGTGTGTCTTAAAATATATCAAATATATGTTGGATAAGATAAAAAATATCTTAAAGATCTAAGAAAATTTTTCAAATATCAACATATATACTTGATAACGAAAATTGTTTTAGCGAAATAAAAGAGTTCTCAAATGAAATAAAAGTGAATAATAATAAATAAAAAATATATTTTTATATTACCTAGTAAATGAAAAGTTTTGTTATTAGACACTCAAATTGAGAGTATTAAACATTTTCATGTAAAAGAAAAAAAATATACAATAAATAAATATTAAAAAATAATAAAAATATTCAAATGTGAAACATAAAAATGGCGGGGACGAATATTATGGTGGGAATATGTACATCCACATACTTATCCTCATGCTCAATTAAAAAAATTGGGATTCTCCATACTTATATTCATATCCGGTCAATACAGAGATTTTCCATTTATTTGTCATCTCTAACATAACAACGACTCATTATATTTTTTTTAGAATGTTTGAGGAAATTTAGTAAATTACGGTATTAAGTATTGTGTTAATACGGTGATATTACTTGGAGCGCGTGATATTACAAGATAAGACAAAGACAATGTTAAATACTATGCGTTTATAGGAATTTTTAATATATGAATGTAATTTTGACGTTAGAGTTTGAACCACAAATCTCCTTCTACAAATTTGCTTGGGATTAATTACAAAAAGGATGCAAATGCAACAGATTCTAGATGACTGTGTAGGGGAAAAGTTTGCCTCTACTTTTAGATGATATATAAAGAAACCAATTAAAAAGTAAACTTATTTTAAATTGATTTATATTACGTCACAATTTAACTGAATATAAGAACAACTCACTCTTCTAAATAAACTAAAACTATAATTTTATGGCAAAACGCAAGACTCAATGACAGAAAATTTGTTATGCAATTTGTGTACCCTCTCACCTGAATAATTTGTTGTAATCGGCAACTAAACCAGATCATACCAACTAAAGCTCCACTTATTAAGAAGCTTTTATAAACTCCACTCATGCTGTCTAAAAAGGAATGCATTAATTTATGTCACCACCACCACCACCTTATAATCCTAATATTTAAACAACGGAATCAGTATATTGGTCTGATTGCCAGCTATGCTATGTTGTCGGGTGTTTACGCTCCCTTGTCCAATAAAACAAAAGCCACTTCGGCAACTTATCAACACAGAATAATCCAGTTAAACATCAATATTGTTTCTACACAACCGGACACTCTTGACTCCTCAGGGTTTGCTCTTTATATTACTCTATCTCTTATTTGACCGTTCTGAGGTATGTTCCAATTAGTGTTGAACTTCTCGAGTAATTCGAGTTCAGATTTTTTATCGGTTTTTTCTCTTCTTTTGCGGGATATTAAAAATATATTATACTGGTATTTTAAATATCTTTTTAATATATTTTAAAATGTTAAAATTAGTAGTAATCAGTGTATTATGAAAGCACATAAAGAAACAACACATAAAAAACCAACAGAGAATCCAAGTTTGAGTAATACATGTACACGACGAGTTCAGTTTTTTTACTGAGTTTTGTTGTGTTATTCTCTGCTGAGTATTACAATCATACTGTATTGATACTTTAAAAATAATTTTAACACGTTTTAAAATTTTAAAATTAATGACCATCAATATATTTTGAAAATACAGCAGAAAAACAAATGAAAAAAAACTAGTAAATAATCCAAACCAAACCGTACATGACAATATGATGCTTAACTAAGGGTGTGTTCTTTTGGGGAGATGGATATGGGGGAGAGTGTGAAGATGAATTTGTGTAGATTTGGGTGGATGGATTTTTGTGTTTTTTTGAGTGGATTTAGAGGGTAAAGTGAGTGGATTTGGAGATAAGTTTTATGAAAGTTAGTGAAAGATTTGATTGATATGATAGATAAAATAAATTGTAAAAATAGATAGAATTAGAAAGTTACCGAAATACCCTTGATGAAAAAAGAGAATGATTTTATAATTTGATGTTATAAAAATAATTATAATTAATTAATACGAATTAAAAAAATATTAAAATTATATAAAATTTTAAATAAAAAAATTAAATATTTATGAATGTAAAAAAAATTATACAGTTAAATTTTAAAAGAAAGTAAAAAAAATTAAATTTTAAAAAAATTTTATATAAAGTTAAAAAAAAATAAAGAAAAAAGTTAAGAAAAAAAGTTTTAAAAAAAGTTAAGAAAAAAAGTTTAAAAAAAAGTAAAAAAATAAAATAAAATCATTGACACCAGTGTGGTAACCGGTGTCGGTCCTTCACAAAACAAAGGCACCGATTATGTAACCGGTGCCATCCCCTCTCATAACAACAACACACCCCCATCCCCCCTCTCATAATAACAACACACCTCATCCCCTCCATAATAGCACTGCAACACTCACACAGCACTGCCATCCCTCATCACAGCACCGCCATCCCTCCATAACAACCACACCACCACCTCAACGCACGGCCATCTCTCACCACACATCAACCCCATCACCTCACCTCACAAACAAGCGAAGGGTAATTTCGTAAAGTAATAAATATACCTGTTTATCCTCTTATTTTTTAGGGGATGAAATAATACACCTATCCCTCAAATCGTCGCTCCCATATCTCTTCAAATAACTGAAATGGAACACGTTCCAAAACTAAATCCGCTCTCACAAATCGACTGAAACAGTGGTACACTCTCAAACGAACACAGCCTAAGAGTTTGAATGTAAGGATACTAAATACAGTAATTAATGTAATTAATTACCTACCGGAATTTTCTATTTGTACTATTTGTAAGATTTTATTTACTATCAATCAAATTATGACTCAATTGTGTCTAGTCTAAACACGAGGTCCACTGTTCTTGGTTGTCTGACCGGTCGGTACATAATGTATGAATATAATTTGCCATTTTCACATCTTACATAATTTAAAGCTTTTTGAAGAAAATATCCAATTTTGTTAGCTTATGCTATTATTTCATTAATTTTATAAAGCGTAAGATTCTGCTTCTGGGAACGACATCCACAGTTGACATGAAAGTTACTGAAATGAAACCATTACTAACAACAATGGTAACTCCTATTACATCCACTAATACCAACAGCAAACCAGAACTTAAATGCGCCTTCAGTAATCTTCAATAGTTTTCTTTTTATATATATATTTTACTAATTTGGTAAGAGGAAGGGCAATGTCTATATTCCTTCATACACCAAAAAAGAATCAAATTTTGTACACCTTTTTCCCTTTACAACAAAAAACGTTAAAAAAGAAGATACAATCTAAAATCTTAATGTATAAAAAAATCATGTCTACGCGGTTACACTAGCTAGA
Organism: Vigna unguiculata; assembly: GCF_037176805.1. Lineage (NCBI taxonomy): Eukaryota > Viridiplantae > Streptophyta > Magnoliopsida > Fabales > Fabaceae > Vigna > Vigna unguiculata. Next base: position 35,130,340 of record NC_140792.1, on the reverse strand, counting down.
GGAAAACAATCCAATTTCCACAGTTTCATTCTGTGGTAACAGTATCAGCCACTGAACTTTCTTCTTCTTCTTTGGAAATAGATCTGCGTCGACCTTGTAATGTATATGCTTGATAACCGGTTGGACTGCAGAGCTGACCCGAGTTACTGAGAGCAGATTTTTCAATGTCAATCCTGCCAGCAATAAAAGGAATTGGCCTATCCATTAACGAAGGAACCGATTCATCTGTCTCCAGCATTTTAACAACCTGGTCCATTGTCGGTCTAGCGTATAGCTGTGGATGAGAACACAGCACAGCAATCAACACATACTTCTCAAGAACTTCTGGTGGACCTGCCTCTGGAATGCCATCTTCAACAACATCCAGAGCACTACCGTTTCTAACCAACGACCAAGCAAAGTCGGTGAGTGCAGAGGGTTGGCCATCATCGTTCGTTTGAAGAGCCTTTTTCCCACTCAAAAGCTCAAGAAGCACAACACCATAACTGAACACATCACTTCTCTCTGTCAACTGTCCATACAAGGCATACTCAGGAGCAACATACCCCATAGTCCCAGCCACTCTAGTGCTCATATGCGTCATTCCCTCTGGGTTGAACTTCGCCAACCCGAAATCCGCCACCTTCGCCTCAAACTTATGGTCCAGAAGAATGTTACTAGCTTTGATATCTCTGTGAATGATGGAAGGTTGAGCCCCATAATGCAAATAAGCCAACCCTCTAGCGGTCCCCAGAGCAATCTTTTGACGAATAGGCCAACTCAGATTCTTCTTGGAAGAACCAAATAAATGATCATAAAGACTCCCATTTTCCATCAAATCAGTCACGATAATCCTCTGGTGCCCCTCTAAATTGGTGGTGGCAGTACAATAACCTCTTAAGGTAACAAGATTCACATGGCGAACACTCGCAATAACCTCAACTTCGTGAGTGAAGCTAGCATCCCCGGCAACAGAACAATTCTTGAACCTTTTGAAAGCAACGGGACTACCATCCAGCAAGATTCCTTTGTAAACGTTCCCATAACCCCCACTCCCGATCATGTTATCCCTGGAGAAGTTCCTAGTAGCCTTTCTAATCTCATCAAAAGTGAACCTAATCAAAGTCGTACTCTGATTCATGGAATCCAACCCAGAACCCAAACCCAAACCAAGTTCGGATGTTCCAACACCCTTCCCTCCCGCAAACTCGTTCCTCTTCTTCCATCTAATGTAAGTCCAAACCCCGGCGAAAACAAGCAAAGCCAGAAAACAGAAAACGGAAACCACGATAATGATGGTTCGGCGCTTACCGCTGGAGCCGGGGGAGGAAAAATCGAGGCCGAAGAGGCACTTGGCGGTTCCGGGGTCAGTGGCGCCATATTGGTCAGAGAGAGAGGCGGCGTAGATGGAGGTATAGGCTCGGCAATCGGAGACGTTCCCGTCGGTTGGGCCGGTCAAGTAGGAGAGAAGGTTGGAGAGTTTGGTAGTGCAGAGGGCGCAGGGGGCGTTGTTTTCGAGGGACTGGTTGCAGTTGCCTTGGACGGCCTGGATTGCGGCGGTGGGGGCGGTGTCTTCGAACTGCTGTTTGGTGGTGATGTTCATGCAGCCTTGGGAGATCCACTCGGTTTTGAGTCCGCAGGAGGAGCGGATATCGATGCTCGGGTCGAACTCGTTGATGAAGGACTGGAAGGAGGCCCAGCAGGACTCGGAGGCGTTGAGCGGCGGCACGAAGAGGTTGCTGCGGCGGAGGTAGTCCGCCTGGAGGAGGTGGAGGGCCTGCAGGATGTAATGGCACTGCGTGCCGGAGTCGAAGGAGGGACGGGCGCCGCCGCCCACCACGCGGAGCACGGTGATGTTCAATGGACACGGAACGGTTTCGTTGGCGGCGAGAGAAGGAGGCGGAAGAATAAATGAAAGAGAGAAAATAAAAGAGAGGGAGAAATAGAAGGGAAGGGACATTGCAATTGTTATTGTTTTGCAAAGGATGTTTTTTGAGTTTGGATTATGAACGGGAGATCTGAGAGTGAAGGGTGTTGTGAGAAGAGAGGGTTTTGGTTTGACCAGTGTGGTGGAGTTAGTTAGTTACCTGGGTCTTATGAGCTTTGTTTGTTTGTTCAAACTTGATCAGCGAACCAAACTCACTTCCCTCATTGTTTATTATTTTTTTCCAAACACTTACTAACACCAGTACCTTCCAAGAACAACACTCCCATCAAGGTACCCAGATAACCCCGTTTTAACAACCCGTTCATTCATTTTTTTATTTTGCCTCCAACTCTTACTTTGTCTCTTTCTTTCGCCCGGAGACTACACCAGTTCAATTTACACTTTCCAATTACCGTTACCGATTTCAACTTTTCTAATTATTTATTTTGGGTAATTGAAGCCCGTCTCGGGCAGATCTTGGACTCCCGACAAAAAGCTGGCCCACTCACGCTGGCCCACTCACAAACGGAAAACATTCAAGAGTCACCGTAGCAGGCACCAAATTATTAAAAAAAGGTCAAAACATTAATGGGTTATGAATAGAGACAGATACTAATAATGTCTAAAGAATACAATTAAAAAATGTATACAAAATTTATTTATTAAAATTAGTATAATAGACTCTTTTATTATTTTTTACGTGTTATTTTATATATATTTTCTAAAAGCTATTTTTAATTTTTTAGCTGGTATTGTACTCATAAGCAACACCTATAAAAAAGTTATCTACCTACCTAATTTAAGGTTAATTTGAATCGATTTATCTCTAAACTAAATAATAAAATTTTAAAGAAGTCTTCCAAAAAAAAGAAGCTTCTTTGTCAAAAATCTTTACAGAAAATTTTGACAAACATATTTAAAGAGTCTTTTCCGTTCTTTGCACAGACTGCTTTGTTTATTTATAAATAAACCTTGACTTCTTAACGAAAGTCTAGGTTAAGTTTACAATTAATGAGGCATGTGATAGATTTTTCGTGATAAAATATTTCAAACATAATATTAATATAGTTATTAATTTCTTTTGGGTTGATATTTTTAAACCAGACGTTTGTGTATTTTAAGTGATCACTAATGTAACTCTATATGTATAAATTAATTTGATTTTTAATATTAACTGTTGCAATTTATATTTTTAATGTTTAACTAAATAAAGAAAGTATAGGTAAATAAATGAGGTAGATAACTTGCAACAACTATAGAAGTAAACTCTTTCTGATGCACCAAAACTGAAAGTAGAATAAAGCACACACATTTGACTTTGTGCTCCTTTTTATGTGTCTATTGTCTTATGGGAACGAATATTAAAAAATATACTTTAACAACCAATATAACCATGTGACAATTATATTATAAAAAATATAATAACATAAATATACTATTGATGATTTAAATATAGTGGTTAATGAAGTAAGTTATAATCCATTTCAAAATTCAGGTATTGAAAATAAAATTACTGCCAAGTTATACGTTATAACTATCATTTACAATAAATACTTATTTTAAATATCAAAATTATATTGCACTAAAATAATATATAAGTGTTTTTACAATAATTTTTACTTAAGATTGTTAATCTGGTTGTCATTATCTGAAGCATTAGTGTGGACAACAAGATAATCCACAACACGTATAGGTCTTAAAGAAATGTGTTTCTTATTGCATTGTTTTTTTGTTACTTTTGTTTTAGCAACCATGAAAACGACATGATAAGAGGTGATTTTTGTAGTTTAAGTTTTATAAACAAATTAAGACCTTCATAACGTTGAGTGGAGGAAACACGGGCGATTTTTTTGTACCGGTGATGCGAGATAACACACTTGGAGCATAGATGATATATTAAATCTTAGGCTTAAATAGTCATTTGGTCCTAGTTTTGGTCGACTTTTTTCACTTTGGTTCTACTTTTTAAATTGTTTTCAATTTGGTCCTACTTTTCGTTATACTTTTTCAATCAACTCCTTTCCGTTAACTCCGTCTAAATTGTTAACGGATGTGAACAGTAACTGCCACGTGTCATTTTGTGATTTTTTTTAATTTTTTTTTAATTTTTTTTTAATTTTTTTTTAATTTTTTTAATTTTTTTTAAATTTTTTTATTTTTTTTTTAAAAATGTACACGTGTCAAGCTCATATTATGCCACGTGTCATAATTAGATTTTTATATTCAATTTGGTCCTATTATTCGTTATCTGTTTTCAATTTGGTCCTATTTTTTTTAAAAAAATTTAACATTTTTGTTCCTCTCCAAATTGAGACAAAATTTAATTTGTATATATTAAAATGCATATTTTTGTTAAATATTTTAATTTAGAATTAAATTTAGTTTAAAATTAAAACGAAAAAAAGCAATAACACCATTAATTTAAAATTTTAAGAGGTTAAAAATATTTAATTTTAAACCAACTCTAATTTTAAATTAAAAATATTTAATAAAAATATGTATTTTAATAAGAATATTCATATAACATTTATATACAAATTATATTTTGTCTTTGGAGAGGAACAAAAATACTAAATTTTTTAAAAAAAACTAGGACCAAATTGAAAACAGATATTAGCTTGACACGTGGATTTTTTTTAATTAAAAAAATTAAAAAATCAAAATAAAAAAAATGACACGTGGCATAATATGAGCTTGACACATGTACATTTTTTTTTAAATAAAAAAATTAAAAAAAAAAATTAAAAAAAATTAAAAAAAATTTAAAAAAAAATCAAAAAAATCACAAAATGACATGTGGCAGTTACTGTTCACATCCGTTAATGATTTAGACGGAGTTAACAGAAAGGAGTTGATTGAAAAAATATAACGAAAAGTAGGACCAAATTGAAAACAATTTAAAAAGTAGGACCAAAGTGAAAAAAGTCGACCAAAACTAAGACCAAATGACTATTTAAGCCTAAATCTTAATATTGAGGGACACCCACCCGCAGAACTTACCTTTGACAGCGGAGCCGCGGCTCCCAACGTTTTTTTTTTCTTTATTCTTTATATATATATTTTAAAAATATATTTATATATTATTATATTATTTATATAATTTAGTTTTAAAAAGTTTTATTCAAATTTAAAAATTATATTTTCTCTCTCTGTTGTGAATTATTTTATTTCTTTATTTGATTTCTTTCTCTTTAGTACTTTTATCTCTTTTTATGTTTTTCTTTTCATTCCAATTTTTACCATCAATCTCTTATTATTTTCTAAATCAAACGGCACTACAACAAAATTAAGGAGTTAAGGAACATTTTGAATCGAACAATTCTTTCTTTTGAGTAAATTCATTCTTGATCCTTTTTTTTGAAACAATATGTTTTCCTTTTCTTTATGGCTTTTCTATGCTTTGGCATATCTTTATGATCATAAAATCATGCTCTAATTGTTGATTAAACTATCTTTGTGTAGATAGAGTTATTTTAGCCTTTGAAGTTGTATAAGGAAAGAACAATATTAGGAATCTACTGAGGTAAGGGACCGCGTAGAAGGTGTTAATTTTCTTAAAATATTAAGTTTTGGTTTTGAGATTTAATTTGGTTGGTGTATTCATAATTTTATCTTTTCCGAAATAGATGAAGGGTGACAAATTTACATTAGAAAAATTATGATAAAGAGTAGAATAATTAATTCTTTTTTCAAAAGGGATGCTTGTGATGAAGATTGAAAAAATGTATCTACGTCATCTAAACTTGAGAAACTTCATGATAATCCAAAAAATGAAGAAAATGAAGAAAATGAAAAACAACTATATAAAGTTCCTAGAGTTACATACAATTTGAAAATGCTTTAGAATGTGATCTGGGAAAACGTCCTCAAATTTGACAATACCCACCAAATCAAATTGATGAGGTACGAAGGGCTTATCTTAAATAGGGTTCATATCAAATGCATCTAGAAAATTATTCGTTGTTTACTAAAGATGGTTATCCAAAAAGATTTCAATACACATGATTTAACTTATTTCCTTCATGGCTAAAGTATTCGGTATTCGCAATTCAAAAATGTTGCATATTGCTTACTGTGCTGTCATTTTAGTAAAAAATCAAGTAGATGACTTGACTCAAATGTTTTTATTGTTACATGTAATTGAATTCTAGTTGGCATTCAGTTGATTGTCATCAACATGTTTTAACTTTTTCTAATGTTTTTTTATAGGTTTTAAAAGATTTTATAACAAGCACTATAATAATCCATATTGGAAGGGATATTGCAACAAACTTCAGTTATGATTTCATTATTCAAGATTTTAGGTAATTGAAAGAACATTGAGAAACACTAAAGGTATATCTTGCTTTTTTTAATATATGATTGTTGATAATAAATTTTATGTTACACTTTCATATATATTATTATCATACTTTTCTGGATTCTATTATCATAATACAAAAAAGCCCTATAACGTCACCCGTATAACGTCTGTCCAGAAAAAGTCCCACGTTAAAAATGACCGGTGGCATTTTTGTAAATTATTTGACTTTTTTAACGTCTGCCCATTCCAACACAGACGTAATTTAACGTCTGACCCACAGTACCCCGACGTTATGTAAAAATTAACGTCTGAGCTCTCTGCCCCCGACTTAATTTAACATCTGACCCACTCTACCCCGAATTAATTTAACGTTTGACCCCCTCTACACCGACGTTAAGTAACATCTGACCACGCAGCCCCGACATCAATTTTTGGGTTTTCTCTACGCGAAACGCATAAACCCTAATTGTTTCGTCGCACCACCAATTTTTCGCGAAGCTGCTCCGTCGGCAACCACCATTCCGAGCTCCTCCAGGTAATTTTTGAACGTTTTTCACCACCAAACTTGTTGGGATTTGATTATGGATTGATTTTAGGCGTTTTGAACCGAATATTTTTCATTTTCATCCTCATTTGCAGTGTTTCGCGATCCTTCCCGTCGGTGACCATTATTCCGACCTCCTCTAGGTGAGTTTCGAACATTTTTCACCACCAAACTAGTTGGTATTTGATTGTGGATTGATTTTAGGCGTTTTCAACTGAATATTATGCGTTTTCATCCCCATTTGCATCGTTTTGAGATTATTTTGCTTGTTATCTTTTTTTCATTGTATGTATGTAATTGTTTGTATTTTTTTATTTGCAATTATAATTTTTATCTTAGACTATTTTTTTTTTTAGTTTTTTTGGCCTATTTCTTCTTTTAATTGAATTTTTATAATAATATTTGTAAAATTACGAAATAAAATTATATTTATTGTTATTTGTAAAATTGGACTAATTGTATTTGATTTTTTAATATTATTGTTGCATTAATTTTTATTTTATGTATGTAGATTTATTATAGATTCATTGTGGACCAAGGGCGATCTGCCGTATATGGATTCATTGAACCTCAAACCATTCAACCTTCGGGAAACTCACATGACCACATCAAACTTTATTTGCAAACATGGATGGTTGAGTCAAATAGAGAGATCTACTTTGCGTCATACATTGATGCGTATGTTTTTTTTCTAGTAAATTTTATGAAGTATTATTAATTATTTCTGCTAAGTACTTGTGATTGACGGTAGGTATCATTGGCAATTATGTGTCATCATACCAAGACAATGCACGGTTGTATGGTTTTATTTATGCCATAGGAAGATTCCATCTGCTTTGAAAAACATGTTACAAGAGTAAGTATTAATTTTTTTCAATCATAACCTATGTATCTACTTAGTTATAAAAACTAACATATGTTTTATGTTTCCAAAATTTCATTAGAATTGTGAGTAAGCCTAGAGGCCAACAACTTAAAGTATTATATTCAAAGGTTAGAACTCATTTAGTTTAAAGTTATTAATTTTTGTATGTCAACTTATGACTTTGATATGTGTTTATTTTATTTGTAATGTTTAGTGTAACAAGCAAGAAGATTAATGGGAATTGTGTATATTAATTTAGAATATATGTTGAAACTTAAGTGTTATTAGATATAACTGTAACTCTATAATTGTGCTGAAATTATTATGAAACTGTTCTGGGAATTTGCTGATTTTTAGGTGTGGGAATGTTGTAAAAACAACCAAATTAAAAAAAAAAAACAGAGCAGATTGACGTCTGGTGGTGCTCTGACAGACGTTATTTAACGTCTGAGCTTACTGTGGCCGACATTATTTAACGTCTGTCAGAGCCCAACAGAAGTCAAATTTGCTATGTTTTTTGGTTCCATTTAGCGCGAAAATTGACGTCTGCTGCTTTTGGCCCCGACGTTGGATAACGTCGGACCCCTATTGCCCCGACATTAAGTGACGTCTGTTTTGTTTTCTGACGTTATTTTAACGTCACCCAGTACGACGTCAGTGTTTAGACAGATGTCAAAGGTCGAAAATATCGGATGTTAAAAAACTTTTTTTATTAGTGGCTTGTTTTAAATATAGAAAATTATGTGAGAAAATAATTTTATTTTAATGTAAAAAATAATAATTTTGGCTCCCCTAAGATTTTGTTCCAAGTTCTCCCACTCGGGACACCTAACCTACACTGTTTATGTTTTTTTCTTTAATGCCCCCAACTATTACTTTCCGACTACAGAAATAAAAGAGAAGCACAAGTATAAAGATAATTAAAAAATATATATAGTTGACTTTTTACGAAAACATGCATAGAAAATTTAAAAAAAATATATAGTCGAAGAACATAATGATGGCATATAACAGGATTGATGAAATTAGTCAAAACCACTCTTGATCTAAAATATTAGTACAATAAGTTGATAGATCTTCGTTATTATACCGTGTTCAAGTTTTTCATTTCATTTAATAAGGAACTTAGACTCACATTTGAATTATCAATAAATAATAATTATTGAAAATATACTATTTTCTTGCAATGACATTAAAAAAAAGTTAAATATGTTTTTAGTCTTTTAACTTTTAGTTAAAATTGAAATAAGTTCATTTTTAAACTTTGGATTAATTTAGTCATCTATCTTTATAAATTGGTGGATTTAATCCTTTTAATCAAATTTTGTTTAATTTATTTGACGTTTCAAATGCATTTCACAATTTTATTTGAATTGTTTACACCATATGACACATTTTCGCCTCAAATATTATCATAAAACACGTTTGAAACATCAAATAAACTTAACAAAATTTGATTAAAATAAATAAATTGGTCCAAAATTTGAAAATTGATTAATTCCAATTTTTAATAAAAGTTAAAAGACTAAAAATATATCTAACCTAAAAAACAAACATCACAAACAATCAAATAAAAAAGAAAAAGAAAAAAAGCGTACTACATAAGAATTTATTATGATTGAATTAAATTTATATGATAGAAGTAACATTTTGTCTTTATTATACAAAATGTTTGTACTAAAATCATACAAATATAATATTGAGAGGCCAAAAATCAAAAGACTTATAATCTGATATTTTTTTAACAAGAAAACAAACTCAAATTACCTCTTCCTCTTTCACTTTTACCATTCGTAAACCTTGTGTCTCCTTACGATCCGATGGGTTAACTTCAAAGTTTTCAACAACTAGTTTTCTTTTTTAATTTTTTTTTCACCTTTAATCTAACATTCAAGTCCATTTTAACAAAACAACCTAATTACCAATAGGTTTCTCGCGTGGCATGATAAGTAAAAAACACCAATCCTAACCAATACTAATGCTAAGAGCTGTTAAAATGGACTGGAATCCGCGAGCCAACCCATCTCATCACGGATTTGGGTCGGGTTGGGTTAATTTTTTTTTTTACAAATTTTAATACGAGTTAATTTTTTATTTGGCTCACTTAGAACCCGGCTCATTCGGGTTGAACCCGTGATGAGCCAGGTTGACTCACCAATCCACAAATAAAGGATCACACAAGTATTTTTTGTTAAATTAGGTTTTGCACTTGGGTCGTGTTAGGTTGTCTTTTTAGCCAACACATATAATTTGTATTTTTGTGATTTTGGTTTGTATTTGGATTATATTAAAGTTTATTTATATTTTAATTAGAATTATAATTTAATTTTAACTGCAAAAAAAATAAAAATTAAATATTTTTTTAATTAATTGAGTTCATGAGCTAACCCATTTAACCCACCAACCGTGATGGGTCAGGTTGGGTTCGAATTTTTTTGGTTCGCTAATAAATGAGTCAAGTTGAATTTGTTCACTAAATAATTAACTTGTGGTGGATTAAGCCAGATCGGACTAAATTACCCGTTTTCACACATTTACCAATCTTAATTCTACTTAAACCCCAAGCAAAAACAAGCATAGAAAGAGAGGGACAAGGTGCTTATGAAAGTATCCAGAAACGATTAAACACGTACGCATGGTGAATTGCCCACAAACAGTAACATGTTTTTAACTTTCATCGCTACAAACAGAACATTATTATTATACAGGACAAATCTTCCATGAATGAAGCCAAGGTTGGGTTGGGTTGCCATAAGCAACAATCCCAATATACAAGAGGAGACCACAAACACCAAACACACCTTTTCTCTCACCAAAGAACCTACCGTGACCATCATCTCTAAAGCCATTTCTTTTCTTCACTTCTGTCTCTTTCTTCGTCCCCCACAATTCAAATCACAACAACACACTCTATCACAAATTTATATATAGTTTAAAAAGAAAAAAATAATAATAAAGCCATAGAAAGATTGCATTTCTTTTCTTATTCTCTACGTGAGGGGCGATATGATAATCCGCAATGATAACATTCTACCATTTGTTGTGATCATCCGATAGTTGATTTTTGCGGGAAAGGGTCATAAATTTATTTTGCTCAGACAATTAAACTAGAAAACGACATTGCAAGAAGGTTGTAGTTAGTTGAATGTAGAAGGCGAAGTAATAACTAATGTTGATGTCTGCCTCTTCGTTCATGCTTCTGTCTCCTGGTCTCCCAACCCTCGTTGCTACAACTCCCAAGAAAACAAAAACATAAAGTAATTAGTTAAGTAGTCAAATTCAAAATATTGCCTTTATGGCATTCCAGCTACCCCACTTTTACTTCAACCATGAAATGTTGGATTAAATTTCTTTCGTCCTTGCTGAGGATTTATTTCGCCTTGTGGGTAACTGAGATGTTGTGTTGCCATGTGATTTCAGTGCACCTGTTTCGATACATTAGTTGTTGCGTTGCTTTCACCTCTCCCTCGAGTTTCGTTCATTCTTACATTGCACTTGGTTTTTCAGAATTGTTTTCTAGGAAAATTCCTTTGAATTGAAAGCTCCGTGCAGTTTAGTTAACTCCCACAACCGTTCCCCACAGTTTGGCATCCTAGATTTTTATGGCGTGTTGGGTTTTCATGTTCTAGTTGACGGTTCGCTTCTAATTCCTCCTCTCATTTTCTATCTGTTTCATCAAGTTTCACATTTTCGTGGTGGATTTGAATTTGGATTTGGATTTGGATTTGGATTTGGAATTTGTTCTCTTTAGGTTCTGGGTTTGGGTGGTAGAAAATGGAGGACGAGGTGGATTCCCCTGTTGGCGTTCTTGAAGATTATTTTTTCAAGAGTTCAGAATCAGAAACTAGTTCTTCGAAAGAACCTGGTACTACGGATTCTGATAAGTCAAAGCCCGGTTCTAAGTGGCATGCGTTTCTTCAATTGTTGAGGGTCAAATCGAAGAAGCCGGTGGCCACATTGTATCCTCTAAGTGTCCTCAAACTCTCCAGAATATTCAGCAGTGGCATGAGGGAGACTGTGATAGATTCTGATTCTTCCTTTCATAGTTCACCCTGGAAGATCTTCACTCACCATGAGATACAAATTGCAACCAATTACTTCGCCCAAGGTATGCAATGCAACATGTTTAATGGATGATTACATTAATGTTATCCAGCTAAAAGTTGTTACAGATGTTCACTTCATTTCCTTTTTACAATAATGACCTGATATTGATGGATTTGTTAACCTACTTCAAATAAAAACGAAGTTAAACAATCTCATTCAAACTCGTTGATGCATTTCCCTTGTCTACTTTAACACGGTTGGTTGCAGATATCAATTGCATCAATGTTTATTCTGTTTTTACTCTTTTTTGTTTATACTTTAGTGGTTAACATGCCCTTTGCAAAGATTAAACTCATTACATTGGTGGTGCAGAAAATTGTATTGGAAAAGGTGGTTATGCTGAAGTTTACAAAGGGTGTTTACCAAATAATCAGCTGGTGGCTATTAAACGATTGACACGTGGAGCAGAAAATGAAACTATAGGGGACTTCTTATCAGAACTTGGCATAATGGCTCATGTAAACCATCCCAATACTGCTAAATTAGTTGGCTATGGAGTGGAGGGAGGAATGCATTTAGTGCTTGAGTTGTCTGAAAAAGGGTGCTTAGCTTCAGTGCTGAATGGTTGGATCAATTTTACTTTACCATCACACAGTTCTTAGCATTTCAGCAAAATTTTACTGTCATTAATTGTTAATATCTCACTGCTGTTAGGTTCCAAGGAGAAGCTACCATGGTCTGTTAGGCAGAAAATAGCATTAGGAACAGCCAAGGGTATATTGTATCTTCATGAAGGTTGTCAAAGAAGAATTATCCACAGAGATATAAAAGCATCAAATATCTTGCTCACTGAGGACTTTGAGCCGCAGGTATGGGTATGACTTTGGATTCTTTTGTGCAGATTTGATTTGATTCTATGGTTAATCACCACATATTCATTCTTTTGGCATTATTTTGGTTTATGGTTTGTAAAGACAAAAACAAGTTTTGGGAGATCCCTGATTTGTTAGGATTGAAGTTATGAAACCTGTCTATTTTCCCGTTTGTACTCTAACAAAAACCTGCTTTGTACGTAAGTGGACATCATTTCTGCATAATGGTATGTATGACAATAATAAAATTCTGAAAAGTTGAGAAATTTTTCGTGCAGATCTGTGATTTCGGGCTAGCAAAATGGCTACCAGAGAATTGGACCCACCACAGCGTTTCAAAAATCGAAGGGACTTTTGGGTTTGTTGTCACATTCTCATTAAATGATTTGTACTTTTCTGTAACTTGCTATTAACTCAATTTTCAATTATGACTGCTGCACAGTTACCTTGCTCCAGAATACTTGCTTCATGGGATAGTGGATGAGAAAACAGATGTTTTTGCCTTTGGTGTAGTGCTATTAGAATTAGTCACTGGGCGAAGAGCACTTGATTATTCACAACAAAGCCTTGTTTTGTGGGTACGTTGAGCAATTCAACCAAAAAATAACAGAAATAAAAATGTGTGCTTGAACCTTTTCTGTAATACTTTTGCAGGCAGAACCTTTTCTGAAAAAGAACAGCATTAGGGAGCTGATTGATCCTTCACTTGCTGATTATGTTTTTGACTGTCGGCAGATTAAAATTATGCTTTTCACAGCTTCTTTATGCATTCAACAATCCTCTATTCGTCGCCCCTCCATGAACCAGGCACGTTCTCTCGTTCTCTGCTTCTCCTCTTCTCCTCAAACTTCAACAAAACAACCTTTTCACCTTAAAATTTAGAATAACTGTTTTTTTTTCTTCAATGTTGTTAATTTTGAGGAGTTTATATTTCTAAAAACGTTAAACCTTAGGAAAGTGAAACCCTTTTGTTAAATTGTAGCAAAGTTCATCACTTTGCAATTGACCTTTTGGTGCAGGTTGTGCAGCTTCTGAATGGTAACGTTAGCGGCTCTAGGTTCACCAAGAAATCTCAACTTCCATTCACTCGAAAGGACTTTCTAGAAGAGTTCATTGATTCTGATTAATTGAAAGGAACACAAATCATGAGAGACAGCAACACTAAATTGTTATTAAATGATGACAGTGATGTATCAAATTTTCATTTTTTTTTCTCAGAAAAATGGAAAAACAAAAGCTATTTTTCCCCAACACGTGATTAAAGGGATTGGAGTTTTTACACAGACTCAAACCGAATATTCTGAAGATAGTCTCTAAACTATTGATTTTTGTGAAGAATTCAAATGCTTAAATTATTAATCACTTCATAGAAAAAAAAACTTTACTTTTTCACTATTCTTATCCATATATTTCATCAGGGAAAAGCTTAGGGTTAAGTATGTTTTTAGTCCCTGAACTTTGATCCAAAATTAGAATTTGTCCATGGTCGAAATTTTGATAAATTTTGGTCCCTAAACTTTAAAAATGAATGAATATAGTCTTTTAACCCAATTTTGTTAACTTTTTTTTAGGTTTCGAATACATTTCTCAGTAAATATTGAGCCGAGAATGTGTCAAACTGCATAAACAACTCAAATATTTACTGAAAAATGCACTTGAAACCTAAAAAAAAGTTAACAAAGTTGGGTTAAAAGGACTATATTTATTCATTTTTAAAGTTTAGGGACCGAAATTTTATCAAAATTTCGACTAAGAACGAATTTCAATTTTAAGTCAAAGTTCAGAAACTAAAAACATACTTAACCCAAAAGCTTATTATCTTCTACAAAGCAAGCGTAAGAAACTGAAAAATAATATTGAACTCTCAACAGTTATATCGATTTTTGTCGACGTGAAGACCGTTAAAAATTAGGTAAACTTAATTCTGCATGATTCACTAATTAATACCAGTTCTGCGTAATTATGCATGATACACTAATTAATAAAGCGAAAGGATTACTAAAAGGTACTTGTTTTTATTTTTAGAATTTTAAGAGATATCATATTGATTAAGGAGATACATCTTTTAAGATGAAAAGAAAAAGGTATATTAAAAGAGAAAGAAAAATTGGAAAAAGTGAACTGTTACTCTTTTTTATCAGTAAAACCGTGGTATTTGAAGATGATTCAATTATTTGTTTTCTGTCTTCTAAAATTATTACTGTAATCTGTAATTTTGTAAAATGATATTTAATGATTTACTCTACTCCTTTTATCATACTCTTTTTTAGTAATATTAATAATTATTTTTTGACTTAATTATCCTTTTCGTCTCCTAATTTGTCGGTTTAGTTCATTTTGGTCCCTTATTCTTTTTTGGTTCAATTTGATTTTCTAATTCTTCCAAAAGATTCAATTTGTTCTCTGCCGTTAAGTTAACATTAACACCGTCCACGTGTCATTTTGTGAAATTTTGTAATTTTTTTTATTAAAAAAATTTAAAATGCCACGTATCACTTTATGGTTGTGACACGTGTCAATTTGAGATTTTTTTTATTTAAAAAATATATTGTCAAATGACATGTCATGATTGTGCCACGTGTCAAGCTATCATTGCTTGTTTCTAATTTAGTCTCTCTATTTAAAAAATTGAAAATTTCACAAAATAACAGGTGACATGTACGAAAACGATGTTAACGTCAACTCAACAGCAGGGACCAAATTAAATATTTTTAAAGAATTAAAAAACCAAATTGAAGCAAAAAATAAAAAAGGATCAAAATGAATCACACCAACAAATTAGGAGACCAAAATGATAATTAAGCCTTATTTTTTCTTTCGCAGAAATGAAAATTTTATAAAATTGCATATTAAAATTCCTGGTGGTAGTTAAAAATGGTGCAATTCGAGGATTAAAATGGGTTTAGTAAAAAATAATTGGGATAACATAAGAGGCGGCGAATAATTGACACGAAACCAAATCGTCAAAACTTTCAGGGTGTTAAAAATTAAAAAGGATGATGTTTACTACAAAGTTTCTCATTTATTTGGTAACTTTTCATCTTTAATTACCTTAATACAACCTATGTAGGAAATACAGTTTTTTTTAATAATTTTTTATGATACCTTTTATCAAGACATTTATAATTTTATTGTCAAAGAAAAACTTAATTTTTGCGAAATCTCTTACATTAAATTTTTCTCTTCTCTACCTGTTACATTTTTTTCTTCTTTGATTGTCAGTGGTTTTGTATTTTTATATAATTGATTTATATATTTTAATTCCTACTTTTTCTTTTTTCAAATTAGTAATGGTTTATGTTCTTGGGTTAATTATTTTCAGATAAAATTTTATATATTAAACTAGAGTAGTTTTCTGAAGAAAAAAAAAACTGAATTATTTAAGCAGCTTAATATGTTAATGTATTTGAGAAAAAAAAACAATATTTTAATTGTGCAAATTCTTATCTAATTTTAAGTTAGTTGTGTAGCGTCATCTTCAAATCCAAGTTATAAGTCACGGTTAGAATCCTAAATTAAAATCAAATGTTATAGTTACACTGAAATATGTTGTAGTTTAAGAAAATCTTAAATAAAACTCTGAATTACAAAAAAAAAACATAAAAGTACCTTTTATGTTATAAATGTTGTATTTAAGGACCTAGAAAATAGTTAAGAATAGTTTTAGTGGTGATACTTGATTATTTGATTCAAAATTACTTCAATTAAATAGATTTGATGTTAATGAGTTCTATTTTATAAAAATCATATCTCTATAAAATTCTAAAACTTCATTTGTCTTCTTTCTAGTTTTATTGGTTCATCTCTCATTTTTTTGATAAACAGATATCGCTAGTAGATACGTAATGAAGATGCATAAACTTTTGACTCATCAAAATTTTAAAGAGAGTAAGTTCACCTTTTTCTTTATTTTTTGAGTTAGTTTAGCATTTTGAGACACACGTGGTCACATATGGTTATAGGACTTGTGCAAGTGACTCAAAATAGGTCAAAGTGAACTTATGTTTAGTTGTAATGGTATGATTTATAATGTGTTTAAATGTTGATTAAATATTGAAAGAAATATGTATTTGAAGTTGCATGAATGTACATGTTGAGAGTTTAAGGGATTCATAAGGAGTGAATCATATTATGTGGTGATGAGTGAAATGTATTGACGTTAGAGCTAAAAGTGAAGAATATCCTCCTTTTACTAAATTTTGGACTCAAATAAAGAAAGATATTTAGCTGTGAGAGTCGAATGAGATTCTTATATGTAAGTTTGGAAAGAAATCAAATCTATTATATAAGGATTTACCTTATCATACTCTTGGAAGTGGTGTTGTCTGACCATTTTATATCACTGCTACATATATAATTTTTAGTAACAATTAAAAAATGTTGCTAAATTATAAAAAATGTTCCTAACATGATCTAGTAACATTATCTTACATGTTACGTATATCCTATGTTACTAAAATGTAACATTATAATAAACAAATGTTATAAAAATAGTAAATAGTGTAATAATCTATAGTAACATTTAAAAAAAATGTTACAATATTATTGTTTATATTATCTATAGTAACATTTTAAAGAAAACGTAACTATAGTATACATATAGTGACATTTTTAATAAATGTAACTAAGAAAGTGTTACTAGAACTGTAAAATGCTGTAGTGTATAGTTATAGTTCCTCAGAGATAGGAGAGTGACTTATGACGTGTATAGTCTTTTGTTTACTTAATACACTAGTCCTCAAGAGGTTGTGTCATATGCATGTGTGATATTTTTCATGCTTAATGATTAAGTATAATGTGAAATGTTGAAAGGATAAATGGTTCGTATGGTGTAATGTTAAAATTTTATAAGTAATATGATTTAATTTTACACTAACTTAAAATGTTTTTTTGTATTTGTTTATGCTTTATCTATATGTGATGATCGTATGTTATATGTTCTACATCAGCAAAAGAGGATTGAGAATGAGTGAGACTACTGATAGACAATAAAAGTGTAGTTGTTACACTTGTTGCTGCTCTATGATAGACATGTGTGTAGTTGAGAATGTACAAATACACCACTTGACTTGTTCCCTATGAATTAGGATCTTAGATCGGTCATTGTCCATCCCCACCGAGTAATACTAAAAAGAAAGTTAAAATATTGAAATATTGAGACAAAAAAAATATTTAATTTATATACATCATTTGAATATAACTACATAAAGATTCTAGTAAAATAGAAAATATCTTGAAAACATGAATTCATTTCATGGTAAGCCCAACAATTAGAAAAAAGATAAAAAAAAGTATGTAGATAAAAGAAACTTTTGTTTTATAAAACTAAAGATTAAGAATAATATATATATATATATATATATATATATATATATATATATATATATATATATATTAGATTATCTAATAAATTATGAATATTTTAATAATTTAAATGAAAACGAAAACAAGGGTAAATATGAGTATTAGGACGAGTATGATGAGAGAGACGAGACATATATGTAGATGTCCATATTTTCATACCCAATTGAAAATATAAGGTATTACTTGTAGTCATATCTGTCAACACCCAATTTCGTCCGGGTGAATTAATTTATTTTCAAAAAAAAATGTGAAACAAAATTTTCTTTAAATATTTTCAAACTTTAATTTTAGAAAAAAAAAAAGAAGAAAGAGAAAAAATAAGAAGAAAAAAAAAGGAGGAAGAGCCCAATTTGTTATTAATTTTCATGAGCCTAATAACTCAAATATTTTCTACCTTTGTTCATCATAGAGAAATTAATAATATAATAATAATTAGAAGCAATATCTATTCAAATGGTAAGAATCAATATTATTAATTGAGATTGATTTTGTGATCTGATTTGTTACTGATAATGATTGATTTTGTACTCTGATGTGCTGAGATTCAATCCCCATACTTTGCTGCTATCATAACCAATTCCTTCCTTATATTGTTCATTACAATTAAGGTTGATATTGTATTGATATTGCAAGGTGTGAGTATAAATACACACTCTGTCAGAACTAAAAAAAATCCTCTAGGTACTTCTCTAATTCTTTCCCATCACCAGTCCCACATACACACCTCCTTTTTTATCTCTCTTTAAAAAAAAGCTATCGAAGGAGGTAGAAAAAAAGGAAAACATTTTCTGCACTCTTTCTTTCTCTCATTACCACCCACATCAACCCCTCTCATTTTTATCTCTATTGGAAAAACAAACACAAAAATATTAGAAAAGGAAGCCAGAAAAGAGAAAAAGGTATGTCACTTTCAGTTCTTTCATCTTTTGATTTAGTTTTTTCATTCTCATTTTTTTAAATCATAAAAAAATATTTTATTCCCTTTCTTTAGTGTGTGTCCGGCCGCTCGCGTCGTATGACATCCAATATAGACTTTTGTTTTTTCTAAAAATATATACCAATCTAAGAATCAAAAAATAGTTTTCTTTGTTTACTTTTTAATATCTATGTGGTTGCTCACGTCGAAATGACATCCACTCTTAAATAACTAAAACAAATATGAAAAATTATAAAAGATTAAAAAGATAAAAAAAATCAAAGATTAGGAAAAAAAAAGAATTTATTTAAAGTGTGTCTGGCCACTCGCGTCGCGTGACACCAATTTTAAAATAATACTAAAATTTAAATAAAAGGGTTTTCAAAATTATAAAACAAAATAAATCATTTTTCAAATAGTTTTTCAAATAGATTTTTCAAAAAAAACTACATAACCCTTGTCGGACCCAAAAAGCCAAAAAATTATTTTTGTTTCTTTTGTATATCCTTTTATATATATATATATATATATATATATATATATATATATATATATATATATTGAAAAATTAAATATTTTGAAAACCATATCCTTTTGTATGTTTAATTAAAGGGTCTTAGGATGGATGTTGTGGGGTGCTAATACCTTCCTCACGCATAACCGACTCCCGGACCCAAAATCTGGTTTTTGCAGACCCTGTTTTTTTTTTCGTAGTTTTCCAAGATAAACTATGATGGCGACTCCAAACTTTGTTTTTACAAATTTTAATTTTTTGGTTCGTCGTCCCGTCGCGAGTTCGGTTGCGACAATATCCATATCAAATCAACTCCTCAAAATGGAAACAAATTCACACAATACTCTAGGATAAATTTATTAATTATTCCTAATTGAAATATTAATGACTTTTTGTAATTTAGTTAGTATAGACTTTTACATTTATGTATTCATATCAAGATCACAAAAGCTTTTTATTACCAAGGATTCTAAATCATTTTTTGAGCAAGGGTTCTAAATCCAATTTTTTTATGTTCAAAACACAAATAAAAAGTTCAATAATTATATAACAATTATTATCATTAAAATTAATAATTTTAAACTATATAGTTTACTCTAAATTTATAATTTATTTATCTTTAGTTTCCAAAAATAACTTTTAATAATACAATAAAATTTTAGTGATCACTCGTCCTCACCCTTGACGGTGATAATACCACACAGACAAATCTTATGACACATGAAATCACACTCATATCATAGTGTTAGTGTTCTAGACTCACTTCCCATATTCTCCAATAGAGTAAAAAAAAAAATACAATAATATAGTATTCTAGACTCATACACTCTAATATTCTCCAACAAAGTTAAATTTAATATATATATATATATATAGATATATATAGTATATTTCAACTAACAATTTTACAAGGCTCACAATTTTTATATATTTAAATAAAAAACATATGAGAAATTCATTCTTAAATAAACCAAAATAAATAAAATCAATATTCTTGAAAACTACTTTCCTTAGAATATATTCAAACAGAAATTTGGAAATGATTTAAAAAAAAGTTGAATATTACAATGTAAAAGCTCTTTTACTTTTTTCTAAAATGATGTTTCAATTGTCTAGTGAAAATGTAAAAAATTAAAATCATAAATTTAAAAGAAAGAGATATTCTAAAATTTTCTTTATTGAAAGCATGACATTTTTCTAAAACTAAATTGAGTTTTTTTTTGGATAAATTTTTAATTTTGTCTTTAATGGACTCCTTTGGTTGGTTGAGTATTCAATTAATTTAATTTTTTTAACTGAGTCTTTCATGTTAACTTTCTTCTCCTTTTGTTAATTGAGTGATGTAGTACCCTGTTGATTCTGTAATTGGTATCGTCTTTGTTGTGATATTATTGTTTTTAGGATAAAATATAAAATTATGATATATTTTCAATTTTGAACTAAAATCATGAAATCACAATTTGATAAGTATAATTTTTTTTATTAAAATATTAAAATTACAAATTATAAAAATTAAAAATAATAAAATGATAGGTGAGAACAAATAAGTAAAATCATATAACATCTCATTCATCTAATAGCCACATCATCTTAATTAACAAATAAACTTAACCATGAGAATTTAATTGAGAAAATTAAATATATCGAATATTCAATATATTACAAAAATTTATGAAAAGATTCTATTTAAAATTTTCAAATGAAGTTAAAACAGTTATATATATTTAAAAAAATTGAATACTATAGTTACTCGGATTGAATTAAAATCTTTATAATGTTTTATTTTTATTTATAAATAATAAGTTGACAATATTGTATGAAATATTCCATTAATGTTTAACCTAAGAAAGACTTTTAACTACTTCAAAACAGAACAGAGAAAAAATCTCTGTAGCACAAATTTATTTTATTTGATTTTACATTGGCGTGCTTAGAGTGTTGTGGGATGAAACCATCACCCTCATCTTCGTTGAAAAAATAGGAACCGGAAACAGAAAAATAAGGGAGAAAAGGCGAAGAAAACAGTAATACAACAAACTATGTCATATATATATGTATATAGTCACGGCAGATGAAAGAGTGTATGTTTTAAACTGGGAAATTCACAAGAGAGGGAAACTTCCATATTACAATTGCTGATAAAATTTTCATATCAGTGAGAAGTCTTGATCGCTGTTGCAATCTGATAGAAAATGTTTTCCGGCGGTGGACGCGGCTGAGCGCGGTGGGAGAAGGAAATTATTAATCATGAAGAAAGGAAAGGGCAAGAATAGCGGCTTGTTGCCAAATTCACTGAGGATAATCTCTCTGTGCCTGAAGACTGTGTCAACGAATGCCACCACAGTTGCTTCTACTGTGCGCTCCGCCGGCGCCTCTGTCGCCGCTTCAATTTCCTCTTTTGAGGATCACAAAGATGAGGTACTGCTTCAGTTTCATGTTTCTCTTGTGGTGTGTTTGTTACCAATTATTAATATAGAAATGAATAAATAAATTTAACTACTTAAGGATTATAAGTAAATTGCTATTAACAGGAAATTGCTACTAACTGGAAGTTGGGTATAGTACTTTTGACATAATTCGGTCTGCATTTACACATAGCTTTGGGGAGAACAAAATGAAATAAATTCTTTGAAATTAATTTATATACAACCTAATTTATCTCCAAAAATGATTTTTTATTTATTTATGCATTAATTAGTTTTAATTTACGAAGAAACTTTGATTTTTTATTTATTTTTACTTACAGTTTCACTTATTATAAGTGCTTTTTGATGAAGTTTATTCAAACAGTACTTTGTGTTTGTCTAATGAAAGTGCAAATTGAGTTGGCTTTACTAATTTGTTAAATGACCTAAAGTAGACTTTCATTAGGAAGTGAGGGTTTCATTAGGAAATGAGGGTGTTAATTTCATATTTATCCCAACGACGTAAGATATTAGATTTGGAATCTATTTAGTTTACCAATTATATTATCGGTAGTTACACATTGGAATTTATACGAGCTTTAACTTCTCTTCATAATTTATTTTGCTTCAGATCTTGCTTTAATAGCTTTGACTTGGTCGATAGATTTCCCTACATTTTTCAGACTCAATGCTTCAATTTTGGCTAATTTTCCATTTTCCAGTCAAAAATATGTTGAAGATGATTAGACTTTATTCTTCTTTGATCTTTATATTGCACGAGCTAATGTATCCAATAAGGCGTACTTGTAATTATAATTTTACCTTTTACTACTCGTGGATACTGGATAGGTAACCTGGGCTGGTTTTGATACACTCGAACTTGATCCATCAAACTTCAAACGCGTTCTTTTACTTGGTTATCTGAATGGATTTCAAGTTCTTGATGTGGAAGATGCCTCTGGCTTCAGTGAACTGGTCTCAAAGCGTGATGGTCCAGTTTCCTTTCTACAGATGCAGCCCTTCCCTATCGGTGATGATGGCCAGGAGGGGCTCAGAAATTCTCACCCTTTACTGTTGGTGGTTTCTGGGGATGGTAATAGCAATGTTAATCGGAACAGTACTTCTTTCAGTGGTTTAGAAAGGGATGACAACGTTGAGATGCATTCTGGGAACAATGTCAACCTTTCAACAACTGTTCGGTTTTATTCCATGAAGTCTCACTGTTATGTTCGAGTTTTGAGGTTCCGTTCCACCGTGTGCATGATCCGATGCAGTTCACGGATAGTAGCAGTTGGTCTTGCCACACAAGTATACAGTGTTTTTTCCTGTGTTTTGTATAACCTTTTAATTCGTATATTATAGCATTATTGTCAGTAAAGATAATGGTCTTTCTGACATGGCTTGTTTGCCTAATGTATACAATAGTTTATGTTTTCCTTGATTATTTTTGCAGATCCACTGCTTTGATGCCATAACTCTTCAGAATAAGTTCAGTGTTCTTACTTATCCTGTTCCTCAATTAGCTGGAAAAGGAACAACTGGTGTTAATGTTGGTTATGGTCCCATGGCTGTGGGTCCGAGGTGGTTGGCATATGCTTCTAACAACCCCCTTCCCTCTAATTTAGGTTGCTTAAGCCCTCAAAACTTCAGTGCTTCAGCAGGCATTAGTCCATCAACAACTACTCCAAACAGTGGTAGTTTAGTGGCTCGTTATGCAGTGGAGTCCAGTAGACATTTAGCTGCTGGAATAATCAAATACTGTCAAGAGCTTCTTCCTGATGGCTCCTCTTCACCCATGCCATCAAATTTAGGAGTGAAAGTCAATAGGGTTACAGGAACTGATGCAGATAATGTGGGCATGGTTGGTATTGTTTCATGATACCAGAACTACTTGATAAGTTAGATATTTGTGTGCTTTATATGACATGATAATCTCCAACGTTTTTTTGTCATATGGTGATTGCAGGTAGTCGTTAAGGATTTTGTTTCCGAAATTATCATATCACAATTCAAAGCCCACAGTAGTCCTATTTCTGCACTATGTTTTGATCCTAGTGGGACCCTTCTGGTTACTGCATCAGTCTATGGGAATAGCATTAATATATTTCGTATAATGCCATCATTCACATGCAAGAGTTCAGGAATTCCAAGCTCAAATTGGAACACTTCTCATGTGCATCTTTATAAACTTCATCGTGGAATAACACCAGCTGTCAGTACATCTTAGTTCTGATGAATTTTATTTTTTGATGATATTTCTTTTATAGCTTGCCTTTGTGTCCTTTTGATATATTTTTCTCTTATTTGCCAGATGATTCAGGACATCTGTTTCAGTAACTTTAGTCAGTGGATTGCAGTTGTGTCCTCCAAGGGTACATGTCATCTTTTCATTTTATCACCCTTTGGAGGTGATACTGGTTTTCGAATTATAAGTTCTCAGGGTGAAGAACCGTCCCTACTTCCAGTTTTTCCTCTACCTTGGTGGTATACACCGGGTTCCATTTCTTATCAGCAATCTTTGCCTCCCCCAGCACCCGTTGTCCTTTCTGTGGCTAGCCGGATAAAATATAGTAGTTTTGGATGGCTTAATACTGTTCACAATTCTGCTGCAAATTATACAGGAAAAGTTTTTGTTCCATCTGGTGCTATCGCTGCCATCTTTCATAATTCCTTATCTCACTCACAGCTTAACTCGAAGGCAAACCCCTTAGAGCATATATTGGTATATACGCCTTCAGGTCATGTTGTTCAACATGAACTGCTGCCATCTGTTGGTTCAGAAACAAGTGATAGTAGTTTAAGAAACCAGTCGACTTCAGTCCTGCAGGAGGATGAATTCAGAGTCAAAGTTGAACCCATTCAATGGTGGGATGTCTGTAGAAGGTCAGAATGGCCTGAAAGAGGGGATACTTGCATCAATACCTTTGATAGACAAGGAAGTATTGAGAGAGATCAAGAGAAAACAGGTTATAGTGACATCCATGGATTGGATTTTTTGGGTATAAGTGATGGGGCAGGGGAAAAGGTGATGAAATCTTCTAGTGAAAATATGCAAGAGAGGTTTCATCGGTATCTGTCAAATGCGGAGGTGCAAGGCAATTTTGGAAGGTTACCCATATGGCAAAAGTCTAAGGTATTTGCTGTTCCAAGTTTTTATTTTCATGTACTATGAATTGGTAGTTAAAAGTTTTGTTTCTTCAGATTTGTTTCTATTCAATGAGCTCTGTGGGAGCTAGTTTCAGTGCTACTGGGGAGTTTGAGATTGAAAGGGTCCCTGCTAATGAAATTGAAATAAGGCAGAAGGAGCTGTTGCCTGTTTTTGACCATTTTCATAGTATCAGATCAAGCTGGAATGAGAGGTGGTGACTATTTTCTTTTCATTCCTAGTAGTGTCTGCGATCTATTGGTGGTGCCAATGCTTTATCAAATGATGTCATTTTATCTGATTAATACTACTTTTGAATGACAAAAATGGACTGAAACAATGGTATATAGTAAAACAACATGAGTGAGCTTTACCAAAGTCATGAAAGAAATAATATAATGGGTTTTTCGCAGCTCTAGATTTCACTGATTTCTTGTTTCAGTGGAGAACGAGAAGGATGGTGTTTATTATTTGAATACTTATTTCATTTAACAGGTTGCCCATCAGCGCACATTATATTCCTTAATGTTGAACATCAGCAATCTAAATTTTACAGGATAGTAGTTTATAAGTTTCTAAATTCTAACTACAATCTTGATAGTGCAAGTTCACCCTAACATACTCTCACTGTCTATAAGTAAACTGGTTTTAATGTGTTTATTCTTACAGTTGTTGAATCATTGCTTGTTGGCTGCTGCTTTGAATAAGAGAATGTCACTCTGTACCCTTCTTTCATTATTATATTTGTTGAGTCTGGATTTCGAAGTCAAAGACAATTTCACTTTTAATGCACACCTGTCACAAAAAGAAAAAGGACAAAAATAAATAAATAAATGCCAGTATTATCATATGCTTGCATTCAGTTGATGAATTGGAGGCATTTACTAGGATCTATTACCTTGGCCGATTCATTATTGTCTAGCAAAATGCATACATTATCATTAGTGTGTTATCCTAAAAGACCGTTTTTTTTCCTGTATGTGCTTTTCAATGATCCATCTGTGTGGTCATTCTAATTACTTAATATTGGCTTTTAATTTAGAGGCCTAGCTGGGGAAAGATATTTAAGCCCTTCGTCTCCCGTTCCGAATCAAGGTGATTATAAGGATACTGCTGATATGACAGTCATTTGCCATTCAAACCCAGCATCGCTGAGTTCTACTGAAAGCTCTGATGGAGGTAATAAGAAGCCATATTTCATCCATTTAGTTTCGTAACTCTTGTGAAGCAAAAAAGGATGATATCGTAAAATAACCCATTGTGGTTCTGCAAAGGATGATACACATTTTCATTATATTTCTATTTTTTCCTACTTTGATGGAATGATTGATCCATAGCTGAGTACCAAACATTCCACACCGTTTAAGTAATATTCTCTTATATTTTGAAATCGGTGGCATCCTCTTCTAAGCCTGTTCTTTTTTTTTTTTATTTTGAATCTCCCATTGATATGTTTACTATTTTTTTCTAGGTTCATCAAGAAGAATCGAAAATCTGCTTGACTTGGATCAAGTTGCTTCCAGTTATCAAGTACACAGTGAGATATGCCTGGAAAGAATGGGGACAATCAATGTTGAGCCTTCTCTACAAAACCAGATTGTGATGGAAAGTCCATCACGTGTGTTTGGAATTTCAAAACATGTCGATTTTAATGCTGACTTTATTGGCAGTCCTATATTCCAGATGACAAATATAACTTCTGATGGAAGAGATTCTATAGGTTTGGGGATCGATGATAACTCAGCATTGGTCTTAGAAGACTCTTCACACGAGACAGAATTTGTGGAATCAAAGCAAGATGAAGGTGTTGGGATATCTTTAACAGATGGGCACTGCAAAACACAGGAACATGATGGAAGTGACCTGTTAACTGAAGTTGTAACTGATGATGTTGACAGCAGCAGTAGCCACCATGGAAAAGAACAACTGGAGGAGGATGAGGAGAATGATGAAATGTTTGGTGGTATATTTTCCTTTTCCGAAGAAGGTATTAAAGGCTGCAGCTGTAGCTGCATCTATCCTAAAGTTTTTGTCCTTTTTTTTCTGGTATCGTCCTATTATCTTCTGCTAGTCTATTACCAATTAATTCATTAGTTTCACGCTTTAGGTTGATTACAATAATCGAGGAATAAGTCACAGCACCTATGAAGACATCTCCTCATCTCTGCTGGCTGGAATCATAGCTAGGAAATATAAAATCAATGTAAATATTGTGAATAAGAAATGGCAAATGAGCACCAATTTAGTTTATTTGCTGCTGAATTGTGCAGTCTCGGTGGGACTCTCACACTTACATTCTGTAAATGGAATTGAAGTATTATTCATGGGCTTGCTAACTGAGTCCTAGAGTGTGAAAAGTTATGGGGTATATAAGGGGTATTTTGAATTTGTATTCACAGTCCTAAACTTATCATTTATCAATGTCTGTAAATACGAATCAGGCATGGAATTCCCTTGAAGTTGTGTAAAAACTATATTTTGAACTTGGCAAGGAGAAGAAATGAAAAAATGTAAAAGCTAAATTAGTAGTGTTAACTGATGCTTCTCCCTCCCTTCATGCCGATGTAGTATGATGATTGATTATGTTAATGGACAGAACTGTCTTTCTAAACTTTGCTTCAGTTCCTTTTATCACAAGAAAAAAAATGGGATTTGCGGTAGGTATTGGAAGAACAATGAGAGACCAGAGTAAAATATAGTATGAGAAAATGAACTGCATGGTTGTTTTGTAGGTACATAAGGATCAACTGTCACATGAGATTAGAGTTTTTTTCATCTGGGATCCTTAAAGAGTAAACACTAGACCCAAATGAATGGGAATCTATTTTTCAAGTGTACGTCAAAAAAATTTCTTTGATTCTAGTACGAAGAACGTATTTTGACACCATTAAATTCGAGGAATGAATCCTATTTTGTTTTTGATGAAAAATATTAAAATAATTTACGGTAATATATTTATCTTGTTTAATTTCATTTAGAGGTGTTTAATTTAGTCTTTATTGGACATGTGAGAAGATTGTGTATTTATGTTACGTTAGGTTTTACATGTATGTCTAAAAAGTTTAAATTAGTTAAATTTATTTTGTCTCACTTAATCTAAGTAAATTGGAGTCTTCCGCATAAGAGATTGTGTAAAAGTAGTGATTTTTGCAAATAAAAAAGTTTGTTGACATATGATTCTTAATTTTATTGTTGAGATCGTCAATTGAATGTATATAGTTCAAAAATAATTTTATATTGTTGTTTTATTTTAGATTTTTCATTCTTTATTATTCATATTTAAGAGTATAATTTCTTGTATCCGTGCTCTAATCTTAGTGAAACTTGACTAATGTTTTTACTTCTCTTAAGAGAGTTTCTAATGTTAAAGACATTGGTATTATCTTTTATTGTTGTTTCTCATACATTCAAGTAAGTTTGGATAATTTTTTTATGGGCATACTTTGATATTTTTTGTTATGTTGTTTCCCTTCAATTTAGATTTGAATTGCACTTTATTAAGATTTTAAAATATAACTTCAATTTAGGATTTAAAAACATAACTGTTAAATTTTAGGTGTATTTGGCAAAAATTCTTTTGTCAGGTAATTGAAAATTTAAGGCAGTTGACCTTTTAGGTTGAAAGCTAAAAATTTGAAAACACACGTATTAGATTATTGAATTGACAAATTTTATATGGTAGTTGATGCACATATAATGACATAAAAGTGATGCAATTCGTAAAAGGAAAATTTTAAATAATAAAATGGAATTTCAAAATTTTTTTGAAAATAAATATGAAAAATTAGTAATTTATAAGTTTTTTTAATATAATAATTTTTAAGTTAAAAGCTAGCATCTAAACGTAAAGGAGAAAATATTGAGATAAATACGTTATTTTTATAAATAAATTTATAAGTAAGTTAAATCAACTCAAAAGTTAAAAGTTTATTGCTAAATATTTCATATATCTAACAAAATTATAAAACTAAAAACCATGTAATTTATGGAAATAAAATATACAAATCTACATATTATCTTTTCAATAAAATTTTATATCTTTGTATTGAACTAAAATCGTATAGTAAAATTACAAAACAAAATAAAGTATAATTAGAACTAATTATTAATTAAACATGGAATAATTAATATCAATATATGTATAATAAGTTATTGTTTTTAGAAAATTAAATTTTAAGATAGAAACTAGCACATTTAATAATATATAATCTTCTCTTATATATTTTAAATATATATAAAATAGAGAATTTACTTGACTTCTTTATTTCTTAAATAATCAATGAATGTCTTAGTATATGAGCTTTTAATGAAAAAAATCAGCAATAACCCCTTATTCAAATGTTATACCATTGTTAACCTTTTCCTTCTAATCTTAGACTTTTTTACTGATTTACTCTCAAATAATTTTATAATCAAGGAATCCCTTCTATTTACCAACATTTATTAAGATATATTTTTTTAAACAATAAAAATATATAAATAAAATGATGAGATTGGAAGAAACTTTTCTAAACTTAATATAAATAATATAATAATATATAAATATAATTAAAAATATATATAAATATGTATAAAAAATAATTAAAATTTTTTGGAGGAACCATGTCGTGGCTCTTCTATGTTCCAACAAAATTCTGTCATTGATTAGAACTCGTTCATTAGTGACAACAATACTTAAAAATCACAAGAATTGATTTAAAACAATATAAGAATCTTAATTCAACTCTCTTAGTGTCAATCGTTGATGTTCTTATTGAGGGTGTAAGTTATCCAACAAGTACATTGTTCGATTATAGCACAACAAAGTCGTATCCACGGGAATTTGATTTGATAAAATAGTGATCTACAATCAATTCAGGTTTGTAATAAAATTAGCATACAAATAACAGAAACATGTACATGATCTGATTCTATAGAAAAATAGTATGCTACTTCAGCTTCCAAAGTATTGGTCAGCTATTAGGTTTCCTCCCTAGATGGGTTTCCTCCATGTTTAGGCTTCCAACTTGGTGTTACAATAATGACGATTTCCTTCCCAAATGAGTTTTCTTATAAGGTTCAGTTGACATTTTAGAGTTCGAAGTTTTCTTGCATGTTTCTTCATGTATGACATAGCGTCAAAATTGCTACTTAGGCACAAGGCTCATATTTGAATCTTTATAAACTATCTCAGGGGTTCAACGTCAACTTTGGAGCTCAATATCATCTTAATTTTCTTCATTTTACCAAAAAAAAAATCACAAACATATCAATTTCTATGTTTTATAACTTCTCTCATCCTAATTCTATAATTAAAGGAAAAAGAAGTTGTTTTACTAAAATTTACATCAAATTCATACACGTTAAGTATTTAAATTATGTACCATCATAAGTAAATTAAACACTTATCACCCATAAAAAAGCTACTATAACCATTTTGAAAAATGAGTTTGGGCTAAAAGAAATATACGTTTAGAGCTTTTTTAAAAGTGTGAAATTGTAAGAGAAAAGTAATAATTGTTCTAAAGTTATTTTAATTGTATCTGAATTAAAGTAGGGATAAGAGGAATGGTATGAACACTAAAAGGATATGTTTATAATTGTAAACTAATCTTGTTATATCCTTGTATATATTTATATTAATACATATTTATTTTGATCATATAAAAAAAATTAATCAGATACATGCCACTAAACTGATAATAAATGAAATTGTATTTAAGAGAGAAAATTGAATAGGAAAATTCAATTTTATTTCAATGTACAATCTTTATTTTTAGATTTTTTTTAATGAGACTTTTCTTGCAAATTTATTATAAAAATTTGTATGATAAATTTTTTAAAATATTTTCTCTAAGAGTTTTTCAATTAACATATAATTCTTTTCTAAATAATTATTTCTTACAAAATTATAAAATTTGCAAGGATTTCTTATAAATTTTTTATAAAAATATTATGTTCAAAATATTTTGCAAAAAGATTAATAATAATTTCTTGTAAATTATTATTTATGAAAAAAATTATAAGTATTTCTTGAAAAAATATTTTTGAAAGAAATTTGGGTGGGAAATATATGTTAGTTTTTTAGTATTATTTCTTTCATTCCAAGTTATTGACAAGCTTATAAGTCAAGTTAAACTCACAAAAGTATTACCATAACATGAGCTTTTATTGCTTTAAACAAATAATAGACATTGAAACACCCAATACATAGGAGGTTGAACACTTCACGTTTTTTTTGTCAATAATGAAAGTTATGGCATATTGTAAAACAGAGAGTGTAATATTGAAAGGAGTATGAGACATGGATGATTGCTATTAAGCTTATTCACTAATCTTTTATACAATTACGTGAAAACCAAGTATTTTGACGAATACGCAAAACAATTCCAAATTGTATTATTATTGTTCAGTACCTTCATAATTATTTCTAATCGTCTAATTCATTATGAGTTCTGGTAAATGTCCACAAATGGGTACGTACAACTAAGTATTTATTTTACAATAACAAGGACGAAAATTAAAAAAATTTAGAAATAAAAATTTTAAAAAATAAATTATAGACCAAAGTAAAATATGTTTATAAGTGCAAAAATCATATTCAAGTAAAAAATGGATTTATATCATGCTTTCTTTTTTTATATATACAAAGGCTGGGAAATGGATTTAACATAGAAAAAGCCTCGATATTTATTCAAAAAAAAAAAACATGTTAGATATAAAAAATGTATTGAAACTTTCTTTTAAATCTCTGAAATTGTTGCATTAGTACAGTATGGTCTCTTGATGCTTCAACAATATTTAATAAACGTTCAAGTGTTTGCATCCATTAAAAGTGCTGTGGTAGACAATTTGAAAATAATAAATAGATATAGTTTAACCAAAAAAAGTAAATCATTTTTAAAAAATTCAGAAATATACCTCAGCAAACTGAAAAAAAAAACTTTATGAAAACTCTCAACCAGTATACTTTTGAATTAAAGTAATTTATATTGCAAGCTGTGTTTAAAATATAATGTTTATCTCAGATAAATTTTTCATGAATTATAGAAAGACAAAACTATGTATGAATGTATTATCCTGAATATAATATTGAAAAACTTTAAAAGTAGATAAGAGAAGAACTAAAATTAATTATGCAAAATTCCTAATTTTGATCATTGGAGAAGTCTATCCATATTAACTAGTTGTGGATCATACAAAATTAATTGACTAATAAATATTTTAAGAATGAAGAAATCCTGAAAGCCAAAAAAATTAAAACCGATAAACATTATAACAAACAAATTTCTTTATTCATTTCGACATTTAGTTAATGAGTTCTAGGAAAAATAATAACGTTTGTCTTTTATTTTTAATTTAAGAAACCACAAGCCTTAGAAGTGCTTGAATAAATACACTTTTGTAAAATTTACCTATTACTATATTCTCAAGATTATTGAAATTTTATGCAATGTTTTTTAAATAAAACTTATTTTTATAGATCTTCAATTGTGATTTGGTATATCTAATTATAGAAAATTGACGTGTATGATTTGTCCACTCGTGAATTATTTTAGGGATTCTTATCTCACTCTACCTTGAGCAAGAAATGGTGCCATGAGGGTGATTTTCTTTGTTTGTTATTTCAATATGCACAACTTGATAAGTTATGTTACATTTATAATAGTTTATAGTTTGGCATGAGATTCTTAAAAAGATATAATAGTTTATACTATATATATATATATATATATATATATATATATATATATATATATATATATATATGTATGTATGTATATATATATATATATATATATATATATGTATGTATACATATACATATATATATATATATACATATATATATATATATATATATATATATATATATATATATAATATGCGTTTTCTTTAGATGTTATATATTATTATGGCTAGTTGAAAAATGCATTAAACATATTTTCCGTAGCTCTTAATTGTAAATATTTTTAAGAATTACTCTAATATATTAAGCATAATATTTAATAAACTACTTTCATTGAAACTCTTAATGTTAAATATGATTGATTATTCATTTTTGAGTAAGTGTTTACTATTCTTTTATTACTTGAAGTTTATATATATATATATATATATATATATATATATATATATATATATATATATATATATATATATATATATAAGTTCTTTGGTCCCGAGTACAGTCACACTCTTCCAAGTACACTCATACTTTCCAAAACAATACTTTAACTCAACTCTTACAATGCTCTTATTACAAGAGTATCAAAAATAAGAAGAGTCAAATATAGATTTGAAGTGTCTTTAATCCGGAGCAAAGAACATCATGGACTTAGAGTCCATTATATAGTCACTAATACTCACCCCCTTGGTTAGCGCAGACAATATGAGACTTTTCAAGATATGTTATTTTTATCCGTCCAACATTCTTCACCCTCATTAAAATAAACACTTCATTTCTTATACTAATAATCATATTCACCATAATCATAAGGAGTATCACTTGGAATCAAATCGTCCCGAGAAATTTTACTTAGAATCAAACTATCCCAAAAATTTTCACTTAAAATCAAACTATATCCCAAGAATTTCCACTTGAAATTAAAGTCCTTTGTTTGGCCCTGTAATTAGGGCATAATGTGTAAATCCTTTCCCAGACGGAGAGGCTGGTGAAGTTAACAAAACTCCTTTGTTATCTGCATTGCAGAAATTGTATAGTGCACTAATGATGCTTTGTTTCACCTTAGTGACTTGGTGTTCATTTTGAACTGTGTATTTTGGAATATTCCATATGTTGTCAATTATGGAATTTCAGAACCTAAAAATGACTAATATCTGCTTACAGATCACCTCTTCTCCAAAAAGCGCCACAACCCCTGATAGTGTGGCAACACATGTCATAAAATTATTCACAGAATCAAACCCAGAGGCACATGTCCATCTAGAACATGGGCCCTTGAAAGGATTATCACTCAACAAAGAAAAGCTATACCAGTACCAACTCTGGAAAGCTTACGTTGAAGGGTCAAATTGGAACTTCTCTAGAAAGGATAATACTGAATATATCCTTTTAAAAGAAACCATAAATACCAAGATATATTGGAAGAAGTTTATGGGAAACAAATTTCATCCTTTCCCTATAGAAGCCAGTCCTATACTGGTCAAAAGATTTGAAAAAGAAGTCTTCCATTATTTTCATAATGTGTTGTATTCTTATTGAGAGGTTATTTAACATGGGAGTTACCTCATCATTTTTCCAGGATTCTCTGATTTTTTGGCCCAATTTTCCTGGTAGTTTAAGAAACATTTTTTCTCCAACACTTATGTCATGAAAACATCCGGCTATGGAAGCATACATGAGATAATCTTGTAAAAATTCTTTGATTTTTCCAAAATATGTTATAGACAATCTTTCTAGATGTCCTAAATAAATTTGTTGTCTGAGTGTATTCCCATCATTTGCAGATTGAGAAGTGAGTAATCTTTGTATTAGAGAGCATAAATTATAAATGTTAGGACCTGGTTCGATCACTAATGTATTTAATTCTGTTGGGTAATTTCTTTTAAAAGATTCCCAACATGCTCTGGCTATATCACCTAAATATGTTTCACCTTTGGCAATCATTTCTTGTGAAGACTGAACTTCTTTTTCGTAATGAATACCATAATCACGGATTACAGTAGCAGTCCATTGTTCAATGTATGTTGGTAATAATTGGGGGTCAATTCCTCCTATGTTTAATAAAAGATTTGGCAATGAGAAATTTGGTTCCACTGGGAGCCTCTTTCCATGTGTTGTATATTGATTATCTGTAAAAATAACACTTGTTGGGGATTCTCTGGGTATGAATCCAGTAGGATAATCTTGTATACCATCATGATCTAACTGATAACTATTGGGGTTTACTGATCCTACACTTGTATTGACGAGACCTATTGTAGACAAAGGTTCTAATATTACTGAAGAGCTGTCTTCTTTGTCTAAATGTAGGTTGAAATTAAAGTATCCCATCTCATTCCTAACTTAATAAGGGACAACCACATCTCTAACAGTATCAAAGTGTTTTTCGTAAAAAAATATTTATTTTATCAGAGGCGGATGAAAATATAGCTTGTATATTTTTGCCTATATAGCGTTTGACCAAAAAATTTAGTTATACGAAAAAGTCAATAAAGAAATAAACAATTCAGGGGAAGAAGGAATAAACTTTCCCATATATGTGTGTGTGGCTGGGCACATGATGAAAATCTGATTCTGTTATGTTCACTCAGCGGCTTCCTCTCCAAGAAAGAGGGAGATACTTGACACAAATCGATGAAAAGCAGAATATGGGAATTGTGAAACAAGTTTTGGCGAATGCATATTATCTTCTACTCAACGCAACTCACTCTCACTCTCTTATCACTCACCTAGTTGGACAATGTTGCCTCTTTCTTTTCTACTACGTAATAAAAAAAATTATTAAATTAATGTCTTCAAGCCAATTCATTGGTCCCTTCCAACTTTATCTTCCAATACGGTTCGTACAAAATAATTGCTAGTCAAGTCAAACATACAACATTGTGTTTCAAGCCACACCCTCTTCTCATAGGTCCTTGACTTTACCAGTGACGGTTATAGTTTTTTTTTCTTTCCTTTTGTTTATTAAGGAGGGAAAATGTTGGTAACACTTAAGTAATTTGGATTTTAATGTATTTTGGAAAGTGGGCGTGTATTTAAACGAAGTGAATACATTTATTACATAACATCACATTTAATATTGAAATCGTAACGCATGTAATGGCCACCCTTCATTGGTTGAAAGTAGCCTTCATTGAAAGGCTTGGAAGCGTGATGGATGATGACCACATCAGTAAATGAGTGGAACCAAAACGTAGACACATTTAAGATTTTTGCAACACACCCAGAGAGACAGATAAGCCCTGCATGTCACAAGAAGCATGTGACATGAGCTCGACTAGCCCTAAGCCACGGTCTTCGTCACTAACTCAATCTGAATCTGAACCCAACCCAGACCGGTCTACTTCTTACTTTAACATGAACCTCGTAGCTGTCAGTCTTAGACCGTGACCCAACAATTAAAAAAACAGACACTAACGTTTACATTTTACAGAATAATAATAATAATAATAATATCTGACGTGTCACATGCACATGCACCGGAAAAAGAAAAATAGAATTAACGCGTCAGCCGTTTAACCGGTTAACCAACAACATTGTCAGCAGTGTTACCCACATAAACGTACACTTGGGTTGGGTTGGAGCCCAGGTAGGCTCGGACAACCGTTTGATCCAAACCTGTACCTTTCACCCGAGCCAAGAAAGAGTGACAAAATTAGCGTGTACTGTGCAAATAGGAAATAGTATTATAATTTGCCAGCCATACATAGATGGTAGCGATTTGTATTTTACCTGAAGCAGATAGAGAGAGAGAGAGAGAAAGCAAAAGTGTGTGTGGGAGAGAGAAGTGGAAATGATGAAAAGGCAAAGGCAAAGGCATTGAAGCAACAAAAAGTAACACAGATTCAGCAAGGAATTGCTTCTTCTCCAAGCCTAAGTAAGCCAGCTATCGCCAGTTTCCGCCATTAAAACCTTCACACCGTTTCTCACGAGAAACCCTCGCATTCCGAAACAAAAAGCCAACCTTTGCCCATTGCTATAAAAACCCCTTCGCCACCCTTTTTTTTCTCTCCAACCCCCGATGGATGTCGCTTCCTACTCTCTGCTTTTCATGTGCTTTCTCCAGTCGGTCAGAGCAATATTAGACCCCAACGATTTCCTCGCGCTGCAATCCATTCGGAAATCGCTTCACGATGTTCCCGGTTCTAATTTCTTCGCGTCCTGGGACTTCACCGCCGACCCCTGCAACTTCGCCGGCGTTTACTGCGTCGACGATAAAGTCGTTGCGCTCAACCTCGGCGACCCCAGGGCCGGTTCGCCCGGTCTCACTGGAAAACTCGACCATTCCATTTCCAAACTATCTGCTCTCGCCGACCTCACCGTCGTCCCCGGAAGAATATACGGCCCTCTCCCTCAGTCCATCTCCCAGTTAAAAAACCTCCGGTTCCTCGGCGTCAGCCGGAATTTCATCTCCGGCGAGATTCCGGCGGGTTTAGGTCAGCTTCGCAATATTAGAACAATCGATCTCAGTTACAACCAGCTCACCGGA
This sequence comes from Vigna unguiculata, assembly GCF_037176805.1. Taxonomy (NCBI): domain Eukaryota; kingdom Viridiplantae; phylum Streptophyta; class Magnoliopsida; order Fabales; family Fabaceae; genus Vigna; species Vigna unguiculata. Next base: position 35,093,304 of record NC_140792.1, on the reverse strand, counting down.
ACTATTCCTCCGTCCATCGGAACCTTACCGCAGCTAACCAACCTTATCCTCTGCCACAACCGCCTCTCCGGTTCAGTTCCCTCGTTCGCCTCGGCTTTTTCCCTCACCCGGCTCGAACTGAAGCATAACGCTCTCTCCGGTTCCCTCGGACCGTACTCTCTCCCTCCCTCCCTACACTACCTGTCTCTATCGTGGAACAAACTCACTGGACCGGTGGACCGCCTCTTAACGCGCCTCAATCGGCTTAACTACTTGGACCTTGGCTTGAACCAGTTCACAGGCCCAATTCCCACCCAAATATTCTCATTCCCCCTCACCAATCTACAACTGGAAAGAAACCAATTCTCCGGCCCGGTCCAACCGGTCAATGAGGTGACCATCCAGACCGTTGATCTCAGCTACAATAGGTTATCCGGTGAGGTGTCGCCAATGCTAGCGAACGTGCAGAACCTGTACCTGAACAACAACTGGTTCACGGGGCAGGTTCCCGGCAGCTTCGTGGAACGGTTATTGGCGGCGGGCATTCAGATACTGTACTTGCAGCACAATTTTCTTACCGGAATAGCAATAAGCCCGACGGCGGAGATTCCGGTGAGCAGCACCCTGTGTTTGCAGTACAACTGCATGGTGCCACCGGTTCAGACGGCGTGCCCCTTCAACGCCGGGAAGCGGAAAAGCAGACCAGCTCAGCAGTGCAACCGCCGCTGAAGTGTGTGAAACTGAAGCTTCTTGGTCCTGTTCCATAAAAGTCGTTATATATTATATTATATTATTACATTATATTTATTACTGTTATACTTCATTCAATTCACAGTTCAGTTTCCTCTTCTTGAAGAGAAAATTAGTAGTAAAAAAAAGAAACGGATAATTATATTATTATCTTCTATTCATTTTTGTTATATATGAATAAGAAGACTCTGAATACACGCAAGAGTGTAGTGAAACCAGAGAGGTCATAGCTTTATAGGTTACGATGTTCATGTAATATAACTCATTGTATAATGTGATATATATGTTTACCAATAAAAATTGTTTATCGTTTTTCCATTTCACCTGTTTTTTTGTTATCAATTTTCGCTTATTTCTTATTTTTATGGTTCTATTATTTAAAAATTACACGTTCGTAAGGAAAATATGAGAGAGAAAAATAAGATCATTGTTTAAGTTGTTTAATACAAAAAAATAAAAAATACGGTTTTATTTTGTTATATTTTATTTCCTGCTTTTACTATTTAATTATTAAGCTATCACATTGTTTTTATTTTGTTTTGTGCATCGAATATTTTATAAGTGAAAGGGAATACAGAAAGTTGTTTTCAATTTTTCATAGATTTTTTTTTCTTTTGTACAGATCTTTCAAAAACAGAAAAAAAATTAATGCGATATTTTTAATCGAAACTAAAAATTGACTGGGAAAAACAAGTAAATAAATTGTATAACCTTCATTCTTTATTTTTTATTTTATGGGAAAATAAAAGAAAATGCGGTGTGCCATATTCTGATACAGAATTCAGTTTAGTGGATTTTTAGATAAAATATTCTTTTTAAAAACTTTTGAGAAGATGTTTTATGTTAAATAAATCAAAATAAATATTAAATAAAAATAATTTTTTTAAGAAATGAAAGGTTGATAAAAAAAGTAAATGCAAGTTTTACCTGCTACATAATTAATCTTTAATAATTTTTTGTTTGATTTTTCATATAAAATATTCAATTTGACCAAAACCGAAACACACTAGAAATACTAGAACCGTTTCGACATCAGAAAACAAACATCAGAACCATTTCTTTAACCCTCAATGAGTTGGCTCTTGGGATTCTCACTTTGATGAAGCGACATCTTTTTCTATACAGTTTTAGAATAAATATATTTCTTTTTTTCTCTTATAGTTTTGTCAGATTTCTTTCTTTTAGCCACTAATTATTTTAGTTTGGCTTTATCTTGCATTTTTGTATTTTTTTAATTTTAGTCAAACGTTGTCATTCTGTTAAAACAATTGACATGTTGAAGTAACATTTAAGCCCTGTCTATAAATTACAACGTCTCTAAGACAGTTTAAAAAATTTATAACATATAAATTATTTATTTATATAATAAATTAAAAAATAAAAATTGGAAATTAATCTCTCATGAGACTTTGGACTAGTTTGGTCCTCATTACACAATTTTTACTTCACATCATACCCAAGTAATCTATATATATAAAATTGTTGTTTAAGTATATAAAATGTGACAAATATATAAGTAAATATATAAATGTGGTTTAAAATTAATAAAGACTATATTTTATAAATCGTTAATTATTTAGATAATATTTTTTAAATTTGTTCATAAAAAACATGGATAAACCAATAAAATTGGAGTCTCTTCATTATGTTGTTTTCTTTTCAATTATATTATACATTGTGAATATTTTTCATATTTATAGATTAGACAACACTGAGATGACAACAATTAAAAAATTATTGCATAAAATAGTTTTTTTATTATTGGTTATATAGTAAGTTTTATTTGCCTTAAACATATAAAGAATTTAAAAATATTGTATATTTATTTTAAGCAATATGATAAAGAAAATTGATAGTTATATACAATATTGTTAAAATGTGAATAGTTTAGATCATATTTTTTAAATTATGGTAATTTAATTTTAAATATTTTCAAATTAACATCATGTAAACTCAATAATAATTAAATTATTGTAAGGTATTTCATTAGTTATAACTTTTTGTTTAATGATAAGCGCCCAATTTAACCGTTTGTATCAGAGTCAACGTTACAAGTTCAATTTTCAATGAGACAATTGTTTAGGAAAAGATTAAATAATTATGTTTTAAGCATAATCATTGCTCAAAAAATACCCAACATTTTAAAATGTGTTGCATAAAACTATAAAGTGTGGCTTATTGTTTTTAAAACTTTCTTTGTTGCCCATTTTTTACTTTAGACAACATTGTTAAGTTATTGTTTAAATTAAAAGAAATGGTACAATAATATTTAGAAATGTGTTGAATCTTTTAAATTAAATTTTGTTAAATGTATTTAAAATTTCAAATACAATAATAAAAAATTAAATTTGATGAAAATTTCGAAGAGAAAATAATTTCAATTTCCAAAACATATTTAATGTGTTTTAGATGTTATATATTATTATGTCTAGTTGAAAAATGCATTAAACTTATTTTCCGTAGCTCTTAATTATAAATATTTTCAAGAATTACTCTAATATGTTAAGCATAATACTTTATAAATTATTTTCATTAAAACTCTTAATGTTAAATGTGATTGATTATTGATTTTTGAATAAGTGTTTAACTATTGAAAGTGTAATAAAGTGATTTCAAGAATGTCATATTGAAAGTGATTTCAAGTTATCTTTTTATAATTTTTTTAAATTAAGTTCATACGTTTTATTTGAACTCTTTCTGTTATAATTATTATATAAAAAATAAAATTAAATACAACAATAAAACGTATTTTTAATAAAATAATTTGAAAATTACAATATTATATATTGATGTTGAAAACACTATAAGACTAGAAGAAAAAACTCGAATTAAAAACATTAATATACACATATGTATATATATTAAAATGGGGATACAAACAATTATACTACTAACATTACCCTATATACCTATATCATATAAATAACATTAAACATCACATCATCCAATGATAATGTCATTAGGTTTCATTTTAACAGAAGATACATTATCATAACACTAGGAGAGTTAAATTGAGAAACACCCGCTATTGTATGATTTAAAATAAAATAAATAGTACACTGTGAAAAAATACAGTTGTTTATAAGAAGTATTTTTAGAAAAATTTATAAATAAAAAATATATATTTATAAAGTTTAATTAGTCAAATGATATATATTTTTATTTATATGTGTTAGTTTGGTCCATGCTTTTAAAAAATGAGTGTGTCTCAACTTTTGAAAATGGTCTAAATTAAATCTATTTTCAAAAAGAAATTATTAACGTCGTGATTCGTGAACGGCATATCAAGTGTCAATGTCTAATTTTTTTTTTATTTTTTTATTTTAATTTTGTTTGTCAGGTGTCAAGTCCTTGATATGTCAAGTGATAAAGTACTGTCACGTGTCAGTATCTTTATCAAGTGTTGTTATTATCTTGATTTAAATGTTAAACTAGTATTAAGATGAAATAAAGGTTTAATATTTTTCATATTCTAATTATATTCGTTTATTATTTTATAATTTTTGCATCACATTTCATAAAGTATTCATTCCCGATCCCTTTTATGTTTTATAACAAAAGCAAAATGTTTCCATAAAAAAAGTAACATGTTAGGAAAAAAAGAACAGAAACTTCGATTAGGTAGCGTTTTACTAGCTATTTTCTTTTTTTAAAAGTTTGGTTGTTGGTTTAGGTAGCGTTTACTATTTGATGCACGCAAAGAGGTTAGGAAAAAAAACAACACTTCAACTACTTCACCCACCCGGTGCCTTTTCAGGTACGCATATATATATAGGTCCTATGGACCAAGATGAAATAATAAATAAAATTATTTCATTTTTAAATAATTTAAGAGCTTAAATAGTAAAAAAAATCAATGAATCTAAGATAAAAAAAATAGTAAATAGAATTATTTTCCTTTCACAAATTTAAATATATTATATATATAAAAAAAGTAAAATTTACCTCAAATGTCTACATTGATTATCCAAAATCTCTCATGTAACAAAATGCCATAGAAAAATTGTAAATATTTACAAGTTTTTTACTTCTTTTCATTGACAATATTGGCGTAGAATGGTAATTAAAAATACAAATTATTTGAAATACAAATTAGAAAAAGATTATGCTTGGGTTGAAAAAATTGTCATAGTGCAACATTCAAAATTTAGTATATGTTAAATTGAATTTAACTTTGTTTGAAATTTCCCAAAAATATTTTATTTATAAAAAACAAAACATAAAGGGTATTCTTATGAAAATAGAAAAATACCAACTTAGTTATAATTATTATTATAAATTGTAACAAATCCTGATTTTTCTTTTGTAATAGTTATTAGAAAAGGATAAACATATTACTAGGTATTAATTAGTAATGGTATTACAAAGGCAATAAATTTTTTAGTAATAATAGTAGAAAATATACGATAGAAACATATTTAGCTAGTACTCTGGTTTTTCCTGATTTAACATGTTTCTTAGACTGAAGCACAATAACAACTTATTTATCGTGCTTTATTTAGGATTGCTATCGTTCTATACTGACATCGTAATTGAATTTTAATTTTTCAATTGAGATTTAATAAAAATATTAATGTATTTCTAATTCTTTTATTAAATTTTAAACTACTGGATTATATTTTGGAAATATTTATCCTTATTTGCTTAATTAAAATGTGTATCGAAAAAGAATTTTCAAAGACTTTGGTTATAAAATGATTTTTTATTTTATTTTATTACATTGTTTAGATTAACTATCGAGCTTTTTAGAATCTTAAAAAGAAATGATATCAATATTGTATTTTTACAAGTATATGTAATTTAAAAATTTTCATGTTTTTTTTTAAAAAAGAAAAATTATTTAATTGATAACTTAACTAATTTAATTATGATTTATAGAAAACAATATAAATAATTTAATGTTTTACTTATATTTATTGATTTTTATTTATTTATTTGTCTATTTTTATGAGGTGTATTTTATATTATGGGTTTAGTGTAGTTCCAATTATTTTATATTATTTTATTTTATTTATTTTTTAATAAATTTTGATGTAATAAATGATTAATATAAACTTGGTGTCAGCGTGTGAAAGCTCATAATTATATTTAACATAACTTTATTTGAAAAGAGACATTAATTAATAATCACTCTTTCAATTATTTTAAATAAGATACAATAAATGGAAATAAAATTCATTCATTTCTACAAAAGCTCTATTTCTTTAACTGCCAGTTATAAAATTACTCATTCAATGTCCCGTTTCAGCTTATTTCAACAACAAATAGCTTTTTGAAATAAAGTGTCTCACCCTTTTCGTGAATATATTATTCAAATTAAGAAAAAGAAAAAAAATTAGTTCATTTGAGAACATATTTAGAGATGGATGTTTCTTTGAGAAGTAAAAACATCAGCCAATTTACCTTTTCTTTCTTCCAATAACTAAAACTGCAGTCAGTTACCCACCAAGTATTTTATTATTTGCTCAAGATTTAGCAATTGTTTTAATAATTTATTCCATAAATATCTATACAAAAATGAAAAGAAAAAAAATGTTTCTTCTATATGTTAAAAATACTTTATATATATATATATATATATATATATATATATATATATATATATATATATATATATATATATATATATGTTGATGTTAAAATCTTGGGTGACCGTTGTAACTACAAAAAACAAAGGCATGAAGGTGAAGGGCAACAAATTGTTCAGGCTTTTTACTGTTCATATAGTACTGCTTGTATTCAATTTTCTCGACAATCGACGTAGTTTTTCATGCATAATTAATTATTATTTACGTTACATATTTTGTTCCTTTCCCTTTTCAGAACAACTTCTATTACGCAGAGATAAACTTTAATAGACTACGGAATTCGCTACGTATTTTCATGTTTTAACACGACTCTCGTCATTAGACAAAACTCAAATTCCTTTTCAGTGACAAAGAAGGTTCGGAGAAGGAGCTACGATGTGAACATTTTTTTTTTCTTTTTAATAATCCTCATTTTTTTTTATTAGAGACATGTATATATACTTTTTCTTGTCACAGGTTAGATTAAACCGATTTTGAAAAAAATAATTGATTTAAAGCTCACCATGTTGAGGTGAAAAAACCGTCGATAACTGTCATTAGGTGCTTTCAACCTGTCATCTCATTGATAATTCTTATGTTTAAGAATTTAAGGTAAGCGATAAGTTTGACCAGGAATAAAAATAAACAAAATTAGTAACAAAATCTTTAAATTTATGAGTTTAAAGTTTTTAGATCGAAAAAGATGTTCTTATATTTTTATATAAGTTTGTTCATGATTTATTGATATTAAATATCTCTATACATTTGAAAGTAATATTTTAGTTTCTTATATGGGATTTTCACAACTTGTTAGTGCAGATGTTTTTATTTACTCCCACAACAAATAATCACTTTGTTAGGAAGAAAATATGAGCAAAACACAACATTTTTTCTTTCAAATGAACTTCTATAAATTTACAATTTTTGAAAAACAAAGACATTAGAATAATGTTACAATAAGCTAAAAATGAAGATAGTGGTTGGTAGCAACCATTGCGAGGGAGATGAATGGGTGCATGTCCCATTAGAATCCCTGCTAGATTGTCTTCAAGGCAAAGAAAGCTGGCCAGACCAAATAAAACAACATAGTACGTTTTAGAATGTTTCTTCTTTCACTACAAAACAAGGTAAAAGGGTCAAGATTACTTTAGTTGCCTTGTCAGCTAGTCCACTTCAGACATAATTCTGCAGTTTCTTTGGGCGTGGCAAAGAACTTGACATTTAACTCAGTCATGCTAATTCAATTTTTTCTTTTACAAATTTTGATGAAGATGACAATGACTTCCTATGTAAAATATACTTGAATCTACTACTACCTGGAAGTGTTCAACAACAAATGAAACCACAAGTGTTCATGACTTAAGTGACCACAAGTCTCCACAAAAATGATAAAATTTGTGACATTCCAAAAAACAAACTTACTCCAACATTAAGAAACATGATATATGTATCTTTGCATATAAAAAGTTGACGAGAGAAATGTAGGATTAACACTAAAAAAATATTATATATCAGTGCAAAGTTGGAAAAGAGGCAAAGTAAAATTTACTTCATGTGCTTACTCTGTCATATTAACTCCATGAGGCTTCCCTGTGAAAATTTCAATGATGGTACAACCCATACTCCATATATTAATTTAATCATGAACCATTAGATAAGGGTGGACAAAAAATCCAATTTTTATGATTCAATCCATTTTTTATATGATCCAATCCATTTAATATCCATTTTATTAAAAATCTAATCCATTTTATTGGATCTGGATATCAATCTAATATACATTTTATATATTTTATGGATTGGATATCTATTATCGAAATCTAGATTTTCAAAATGGATAATCCAAAATATCCAATCCAAATTTTCACTTTATATTTTTTGTTAGGTTAGGCTAAAGGTTGAGACGGACTAGCCCAAATTTAGTCGTATTTGATTGAGTTGGCGTGACCCTGTACAAAATTTGGCCGAATTAGGCCAAATTCTGTCAAGTCGGTTCCGATCGATATTTGACCCAGTTGGTCCTGAACAAAATTTGGAAGTATTCGGCAAAATCTGTCAAATTCTTTGGTGTCAGCCCTATGGATACAAATTTGGATCCACATCCATTATTTGGATACAAAATGGATGTGGATTAGATTTTCGATAGAGCTGATACCATAGAATTTGGCAGATTTTTTGTCGAGGCCAATGAGGCCAAATTTCAGCATTGGATGAACTTGGATGACTTTCGAACGAATTTCGGTCGGGGACGACGTGACCAAATTTGAGCCAAGGTCGACTTGACAAAATTTCAGTCGAGATCGACTTGACTGGATTTGACTGAATTTCGGCCAGGGTCGATTTTGCCTAATACGACCAAATTTTGGCCAAAGCCGACTTGGCCAAATATGGCCACATTTGGGTCAGGTTCTAATAAGTCAAATTTCGGTCAGAGTTGACTCCACTAAATTCGTCGGCCGGGACCGACTTGACTGAATATGACCAATTTTCAATCACAGCCGACTAAGTTGAATATAGTCAAATTTCGTTCGGGACTTAGTTGACCGAATACGGCTAAATTTGGGCAAGTGCCGACTTGACCAAATTTTGGTCATGACCAACTCGATTGAATTTGGCCAAATTTAGGTTAGGGTCGACTCGTCTAAATATGACCAAATGTCGATCGCGATCAACTCTGCCGAATACGACCAAATTCAGGCCAGGACCAACTCGGTCAAATTTTGGTCGAGGCCAACATGACCGAATTTTGACCGGAGCCAATTCGACTGAATTCAGCTGAATTTGGTCGTGGCCGACTCAGTTGAATACGGCCAAATTTCGATCATGACCAACTCATTTGAATACGGCCAAATATTACTCTAAGCCGTCTCAACCAAATACGATCAAATTTGGGTCAGGGTCAACTCAGCCAAATCTCAATCGGGGCCAACTCGATTGAATTCGACCAAATTTTGACTGTAGCCAACTAGGCTAAATACAGCCAAATTTTGGTCACGGTTGTCTCAGCCGAATATGGTCAAATTTTGTCTAGGTTGACTCAGGCCAATGTAGTCAAATTTGGGTCGGGGTGAACTCAACCAAATACTTTCAAATTTTGTGCAGGATCAGTTGGGCCAAATTTCGATCGAGACCGACTTGACAGAATTTGACCAAATTTTGTATAGGATCACGCCAACTCAATCAAATACGACTAAATTTGGACTAGTCGGTCTCAACTTTTAGCCTAACCTAACCAAAGATATAAACTGAAAATTTGGATTGAATATTTTGGATTATCCATTTTGAAAATCTAGATTTAGAGAATGGATATCCAATTCATAAAATATATAAAATATATATCAGATTGATATACATATCCAATAAAATGGATTTTAAATGGATTTAATTTTTAATAAAATAGATATTAAATGGATTAGATCATAGAAAAAATAGATTGGATTATAAAAAATGGATTTTTTGCCCACCCTTGATTAGAATTTTGTGACACATCTCTTCGCATATTGAATGTCAGAATAAAAAACTAATAAAAAAATATTGTCTGCCAATATCTAAACACTTTTCTAAAATCATCCATGTAATGATAGCAGACATCTGCAAAAGCTTCAAATTATTGTTGTTGCATAAGGTTAACTTTTCTATTTCCGGTAAAATAATATTCTCTTCTTTCGATCAATAAGAAACTTGAAGAAGAATAAACAACAAAGAAGAACCTTAGCTATATTGCAACTAGTAAACCAAAGCACCATTATTTTATGAAAGAATCAAGTATTTCAGTGCAATAATGTGAGACGTGAGACGTGCTACGTGAGACGTGGACGAGATACGTGGGACATGCAACATGAGACGTGAGACGTGGAACGTGGAACGTAGGATGTGAGACGTGAGACATAAGACATAAGACGTTAGACGTAAGACGTTGGACGTAAGACATGAGACGTGGGACGTGAGACGACGTCAGACGTGAGACGTGAGACATGAAACGTACATGAAACATTGGACGTAAGACATGAGACATGGGACATGAGACGTGAGACGTGGGACGTGCGACGTGAGACGTGAGACGAGAGACGAGAGACATAAAACGAGAAACGTGAGACGTGGAACGTGGAACGTGAGACGTGAGACGTAGGACGTGAGACGTGACACGTGAAACGTAAGACGTGACACGTGGAACGTGACACGTGGGACGATGTCGGCTCTGGTCAAAATTCGGTCGAATCAAGTCAAGTCGATCTCGACTGAAATTTTGTCAAGTCGACCTTGGCCCAAATTTGGTCACGTCATCCTCGACCGAAATTCGTTCAAAAGTTATCCAAGTTCATCACATGCTGAAATTTGGCCTCGTTGGTCCCGACAAAAAATCTGTCAAATTCTATGGTGTCAGCCCTATAGACACAAGTTTTAAAAAATTTAATTTGAATTTATTTTATGAAGAATGGATTTTGGATTTTGAACTTGATCCAAATATTTAGATTTTTATTTAAACTTGATCTAAATATTTGGATCTGGATTTTTAAAAAATCCAATCTACTTTTTTTTGAAAAAATGAATTTGGATAAAAAATCTAATCCAATTATTTGGATCCAAAATAGATGTGGATTGGATCATTAAAAATTCAATCCATGATCACCCCTACCATTAGAAGAAGAAAAAGGGACATAAAGCATATGATAATTGCTAAAGTTATTGATGGGAAGACAGAAGTATCTAAAGAATTTCTTGAAAGCATACAGATTCTTAAAATTTACTGAGACTATTATTTATTCACATGCATTAAATTAAAAGCTATCTAGCAATAAAAAAAGTTAATATTCTATCTTTTTAAATAATTGTTTGGAATTTTGGGTAGAAATTCAAGTGTGAGTTTAAGTTTCGCATTAACTTTAGAAATGAGAAAGTAAAACATTCTATAAGGATAAAGACCCATAAACTCATTACCTTAAGATTTTGGGATTAGAGTGATGTCAATGCTTTACCTGATTGGACTCAGGTCTCATTAGTATTTTATCTTCTCAATTTTCCAGTAAAACCTTCTCTATAGACCTACCAATAATAACATAATACATAAAAACTGGTTCTAAAGTTTAAGAGCCGCTCCTTATGCAACTCCCATTAGCTCCCTTTAGAAATGTTCTTATAACCCTTCAAAACGAGCAATTCTTGATACTAACGGAGGGTTAACATTCAAATACGGAGGGCAAAAGATGAAGGTTTGTCAAATGTTGAGCGAGAGTGGATGAAACGAGAGTTAGGGATGGATTTCAAAAGATGAAACAAAAGCTTAATGATTCAACACGTTTCAATAAAGATTTTGTTACAAAGAAACATGGGCTGAAAAAGACCAGGCCCAAATAGTCCAGGCCCAAAGATAAGGAGAGGCCTGCATAGTACTGCTCCACTGCAGAATTTCTTCTGCGTAAAACCCTAACAAAATTTTGATCGTCGACCATGAAGCGAGTGTGGAGATTCTCTTCAGACGCAACGCGAGTTCAGTTGTTGCTCTTCCAACCCCACCTCAATGGATTCTCCAAGCCCAAACCCATTCCCTCCTTCTCCTCCGCGCTATCTTATCGCCAACTCAAGACGGTGTCAAACTTGTTCTCTGACATCATTCCATTGTTCACCGTCAAGGCTAGTTCTTCAATCAAAGAGGACCTCACCAACAACGTCACGATTCTCAGGGATGAGCTAATTCGGGAATCCTCCGACTCTGTTCGGGTTCAGAGCATTTTGGACGATAATTATGACCTTCTCAATCGCCGCTATCCCAAGGGATATGCTTTCTTCGAACTTATGTCATGCTTGGATTCAAATCCTTCCCTCGCTCTTCAGGTTCAAATTTTTTTCAACTCAATTTGAAACCGGTTTTTTAATTTGGCTTATTGCTGAATTGGACTTCTTTTCGGTGAAGTTATGTTGGATCATGAAAGTATTGCTATTTTGGTTTCGTTTACTTTTGTGTTTTATTTTAAATCAATCCAGTTTTATTTAGTTAAGATGGTTACCTTTTATTGTTGCAAAATATAAATGAATATAACGGATCGTTTGGATTTTAATCGGAGTTTGTGAAATTTGAAATTAACCCTTTTACACATTCAGGTGTTTAATTGGAGAAGGAAAAGATGTAATGCTGAAAACCCTATGGATGCGAGTGAGTACTCAAAGGGTATAATTACTGCAGGTAGATCTGGGAATATTAATTATGCTGTTAAGCTCTTTAAGGAGGCTGCTACAAAAGGTCTCAAGACGACCGGCACTTACAATGCGCTAATGAGTGCCTTCTCGTTCAATGATTTTGCTGATAGCTGTCAGACCTTGTTTTGTGATCTGAAGAGGGATCCAACTTGCGATCCTTCTATTGTCACATACAACATTCTCATATCTAGTTTTGGTAGCTTGATGCTGGTTGATCACATGGAAGCAACATTCTGTGAGATACGAAAGTTAGACCTTGCCATGAACATCAGCACTTATAATAACTTAATTGCTGGATATATCACAGCGTGGATGTGGGATGATACGGAAAAGGTGTTTCAAATGTTGAAGTCGAGCCCTGTCCAGCCTAACATGAAAACCTACCTGCTAATGCTTCGCGGGTATGCAAATTCAGGTAATCTGGAAAAGATGGAAGAGATGTATTCCCTTGTAAGGGATCATGTAAATGAAAATGAAATTCCACTAATCAGATGTATGATATGTGCCTATTGTAGAAGTTCTGACTCAGATAAAGTTAAGAAGATAGAGTTGCTATTGAAGTTTATTCCAGAAAAGGAGTACAGACCATGGTTAAATGTGCTGATGATTAAACTCTATGCCAAGGAAGACTTGTTAGAGAAGATGGAGAATGCTATAAATGAGGCATTTGAACATGGAACATCCATTAGAACCAAGATTATCATGAGATGCATTATTGCAACTTATTATCGGTGCAATGCTGTAGAAAAGCTAGAAAATTTTGTGAGACGAGCTGAAATCTCTGGGTGGAGTACCTGCCGCTCCTTATATCATTGTAAACTAGTCATGTATGGGTCACAGAAGCCCTTACATGAATTGTATCGTGTCCTTGAGGAGATGGAAAATGTCAAGCTTGCTTGTACAAAGAAAACATTATGGATAATGCACAAAGCGTATACCAACCGTGGTCAGAGTTCCATGGTTTTGAAAACACTGGGTCTAATGTTCAAACATGGTTATCAATTTCCTTTGGATGCATTTCCGTCGTAAAGTATATATATATCCTGGAGTGAGATTATGTCTCTAGTGATATTGTTGATACGAAGTCTAAAGGTGGAACCGCAAACTTCCAACCAGCACATAGACCCTGATGTTCCAGGATCTACCATTCAAGTTGTATCTGGAACATTTTCCAGGGTTTGCTCTCTCTCGAAGCTGAATTACAAAACCAAAATGGTGAATTGATTTTTGTAAACAAGAATAAATTGTAGTAAACGTTTCTGTTCAGGGGAAAAATACATTATTTATATGATGAAAATAGCTCAAATGCCAACATAAAATTTAAATGGCTGTCAATGATTTAAATTACCTGTGAATTAGTGGATCAAGAAGCATGAATGAACTTTTTTCCCTCCCTTCTTTGCGATGGCTCAAATAACGCTCTTATTGCAGGCCACAGTGCATTTTACTCCGGGAAAGAGAACTTAGTACACATAGATGATACTGAAATGCTGAAATTGCTCCACAGACAAATTGATTCTGTAGGTTCTCTCTCCTAATTGTATAATTCACATTTTCTGCAATGCTCTTGATACACATTCATAGACCTGAATTTAGATCGCGGTATTAAAAGAAGAAATAATTCTGAGTTACACATTGCATGTTGTGCTGCCACTATAAAATAAAGTATATCAGAAAAAGTTTTCATGTACATAGTTTAAATGCTAGTTGAACTAGATTTGGAAGAAAAATCTGGTTCACATTAACAAAAAAAACTATCATTTTATTATGCTTGGAAGATATAAGTGAAAATGTCAAAATGAGTTTCAACCCCCTTAGTCAATTTGGCATCCACTACTTCAAACTGAATTGGGTTGAAAAAATTTCAGTTTTTCTAAAATTGGGCTACTGAACCCGGTTCACTTAGGTTGTGGATTAAACAGGTTTGAGCAACGACCCTTTATTAGTTTTTTACTATTTCCCTAGTGTGTGAGTAGCTCTACTTAGCCTTTCATGAGCACAAAGTGGCCGGGATTGCTAAGTGAGTTTCCTTGCACCATTTTAATTTTAGCATGAACTCGTGTAACTCTCCTTTGATTTGTAGTGAAATACACTTTGTTATTCAGTTTCCATTCCAATTTTTACGTCTTGAGTTTTACATGTTTAGTCTTTGCTTGCAATTTTATGGTTTCTGCCTTTAATTCTGCAGCAATGTGAATTTCCTTTAGTGGCTTTAAAGTTCAAATTCTGATCTTGTTTCTTGATTCAGTAGGTTGAGCTTGGGTTTGTACTCTGCACACATCAATGTTCCCATTTAGGGGACTACGTGACCCCAAAGTGGGCACACCTTATCGAGATGTCTTCTCGAGTGCTTGTGAATCCATGAGCAATTCACTGAATCCATTTTCTGTTAAGTAATGTGCGATGTCTTCTTGAGTGCTTGTGAATCCATGAGCAATTCACTAAATCCATTTTCTGTTAAGTAATTTGCTATGTCTTCTCAAGTGCATGTGAATCTATGAGCAATTCACTGAATCTATTTTCTGTTAAGTAATTTGCTGTTTGTGATTCTGTGTTCAGTTTTGGCATACAAATTTATGTTTTCTGCCTTTCAGTTCTAATGCCTTTAAGTTCCACTTGCTGCTTTAAATGTTTATCGCTTAGTTTGTGTTGTTGTGATAGTGCTTGAGCTTGGTTCATGTGTGCACACGATCCTGGTTCCTGTTAGGAATCTATATGATCCCAAAGTGGGCATAGCTTTACGGAATGTCTTCTCGAGTGCATGAGAACCCTATTTTAATCACTAACTCAACTTTTACTTGCACGCTTGTTCTGTAGTATTTAAATCTGTTTTTCTCTGTTGCCATTTTGTTCTTGATGTTTGATCCTGCACCAGTTTATTCATGCCTTCCCTGCCATTGCTTAAATTCCCTGTAGTAGTTATTTGGTTAATTCATGAATCCCAATAATGTTTTTTTTTTCTTAGTGCTTTCTGTTCAAGAATTTGGTAGCATTTGTCATTTTCGTTTCTATGCATTCTGGAGTAAAGAAATCTGATTGGTAGTTTTATTGGTGCCTCATTGTAAAAAAAGAAAAAAAATGTTCCAGAGCATATTCTGTTTGCACTGATGCAGCCTTAAAATATCACGTTGGGTTTCCAATTTGATACTATTGCTTGTCTTAACTAGTCACTTGGAAAGCCCAAATTTTGTTTCCACTCATGCAGTGCATTTCTAATTCTTGATTTAGCATTTTGAGTTTATTTGAATTCATGCACGAGCTTTATAAAGTCATTCTCCATTTTCATATTGCATCTACATTGCATTTGTATTTCAATTCCCTGTGGCTGCATAACACCTTAAATGTCCAGTTTTCATGCATATAGTTTGCATTCATTTAGGATTCATGCATTCTTTGTAGTTTCTGCATAATTAAGATTTTCTTAGTAGCATTTTCATGCATATAGATTGTTTGCATAGTGGTTAAGGAATCAAGATGCATAGAAAAACCTCGTTTAGCACTTTTCCAAATCTGAATTACATGCATTATAATTCTCCTCATAATCTGATTTTGCTGATTTAGTTTTGCTGCTGTCATAAATTGTTTTACTGCTGTAATGCTCTGGTTCATTGATGTTATGTGCTGGTTTAAAGTGATTTTGAATTCTAAATGCATGTGGCTTAGTCTTATTAGAGTGTGGGCTGACCTTGATCACAAAGCAAATTGATCCGAGTATTAGTTTTACAATGACCTATTCTGCCACTCAGGTTTCATGTGTATTATACAATGCTGTCACGTGTATTCTGCATCATTCCTGTTTAGAAGAGTGCATCCGTGAAACATTTTTGAATACATAGCTGGGTTTGTTCTGATTTTTCCTGCATATTTTGAGCCTGTGTGCATCATAGTAGTTCAATTACAAGCTAAAAATACAGCTAGTATTTCTCTGGTATGATAGTGAAACTTTCTGCAAATCTGCATGCACATATGAAAAGGGACCAGGCTGTCACTTTTACAGTAGCTACACACAGGTTTTGCATATTGGTTTAGTCTTGCTGCTGCATCAGTTAGAGCATGATTCATTTTTATGATTATTCCTAGATGGAGCATAGCATGTGATTCTTGTTTTGATATGAAGAACACTGCACCTGAAAATGAGCTGCATTCCCTTGCCACTGTCATGCACTGACCAAGCTGTCATAGATCAGATTTCCACTGGCATTTGGTTTCATGTGTACTTCCATCTGCAGTGCACGCACTGCTGAGATTCTCTGCCACATATTAGATTCATTCTATTGAACATTCTGCAGTACCAAATTGTGCACTAACTGCTGTCACAGATTGGTTTAATGGGGCAATCTACTTTCATGCATAGTTGTAGCTATTCCACCTGCATTTCTGGGCCTGTTCAATCATCACCATTTTATTTCATGAAAAAGCATCCATGCATCCACAATGCATTGCTATGTCTAAATTTAACTTGATGACTCTTTTGCTATATGGTGTTGGTTCTCTGCTTTTTTGTTGTCACGTGCTGGTTTATTGAGGCCACATTGTGTCTGGGTCTGCATAGCATCATAGACACATTCTGGTGTGGCTGTGACACTGCTGAATTGCACCAATTTATTGATATCATGTGCTGACTGAAAGTGACCTTCTATACCACATCTGCATTCACTTATCTTACTGCTGCAAGGTCTTGTTTGTTTGCTACCATATAAGACTGGATTATGATGCTAATTTTGGCCTGCAGTAGCAATTTATAAATCTGAAGCTGTTTGGCTTGTGCTCATCACGATAGGAACATTTAACATTAGGTACATGCTGAAATAGGTTCTACATATCAGTTTAGTCTTTTTACTGCATCAGCTTAGAATTTCATTCTTCTTGCCTTCATTCAACTAGATACTTCATTCCATTTTAAATTCCGTTTTCATTCCCATTTATTCCTTGCATTCTGCTTTTCACGTTTTCTTTTCTATAGACTTAACCCATGCATTACATTCATGCATAGTACAAGATAGTTCGACCATGCATCTAGATTACTTTTAATTAATAAATTATACACTTTCACTTTTTGAACTTAAATTCTTTTCCCCTCTTTTCAAGCTTTAATTTATTTTTAGCAAGATTTGATTATACAAGCTAAGCTTAACACACACCGATTCCTTGGATTAGATACCAAGGTTTCCCTATTCTTCATTAGGGAGATTTTGGTTTTGTTTACTGCGCGACTAAAACTGAGTCAACAAAATGGCAGTTGCCGGAGAAATGGCGACTTGAATTTTAGTTTGCATAGTTTAGTCTTGCATTCATTTTTGTTTCTTTTAGCATTCTGTTTTCTTTGCATAAAATCTTCCAATTGAGATAATCTTTGTGCAAGTTCTGTGCTTTTTTGGGAATAATTGTTTTCTGAAGTTGATCCAGGTTCAAGATAGGTGTGAACTTTCAAACTGCTGTACCAGTATGTATACCAGAGTTTTTTGAGGATATGGTTGTACCAAGTGAAATGGAAATGGTTAATTCTCAGGTAGCCTATCAATCTGAAGACACTCAGAGCTCACCAGATTTAGCAGTCAGCAGTTATGATTTCTTGTATAAATTGATCAAGAGGCTACTTAAGTACCATGAAGTGGCCGGAGAAGATCCACACATGCATTTGAAGGAGTTCCACGTGGTGTGCTCAACATTTAAACCAACTGAAATTGCTGAAGATTGGGTCAAATTGAAGGCATTTCCTTTTTCTTTAAGGGACACAGCCAATGATTGGTTGTATTACAAGACTTATTCAACGCCAATCACTTCATGGACTGAAATGCAGAGAAGTTTTCTGGAGTTCTTCACAGCCTCAATGGTGTCATTTATCAGGAAGCAAATCTGCACCATTGAACAAGGACAATACGAAGAGTTGGATCACTACTGGGAGAGATTCAATAGCCTCTGTATAGCCTGTCCAAATCATCAAATTTCAGTTCTTGTTTACAGTTTTCAAATGTTTGATTGTTTATGATTCAATTGTATTTTAAGTTTTTTTGCCTTTAAATTCAGTCCTTTAAATCCCTTTACAGATTTCTATTGTTATCTCAATTTCATGTTTCTGAGTTAGAGATTTAAGTATGGGTGGAATTTGCACAGTTCAATGTTCTCTCTTGGGAACCAAGTGACCTCAAAGTGGGTACAAAGTTACGAGATGTCTTCTCGAGGGCAAAAGAATCCCAGCTTGAGCACTACATCAGTTTTAAGATTTGTCTATTCTGCTTTGTGAAATTCTGATTTTTCCTTGTTGGCCATTTTACTTTGCTGTTTTGTGATTCTGCACCACTTTGCTTTTTCTTTCTTTGCTTTGAGTTTCTACAGTAGTTAGTTAGTATTTCGTCCATAAGTTTTAGTAGTTTTCTTTAGGCTTTTATATTCCAGCACTTGAGTAGCGTCAATTATGTTAGTTTCCTTCCATTCTGGTTTATTTAAATTCTGATTATTAGTTTTTAGTAGTGCATCATGGGTAAATTTGCTAGTCTCCATGCATATTTAGTTTTTGGCACCTGCATCTGCATATTTTAGTTCTTTATGATTGAGCAGTCGCATCATCATTTGAGATCCACTGCTGCACTCTGGTTTCATACATTTTGGTAGCTAGTTTCGCCTGCATTTTAGGATTCACTCAGTCATCACCATTCTAGATCATGATAGAGCGTGCAGGCATTCATATTCTCCTGCTGTGATTAGGCAAGTTTTCATTGCATCTGAACTAATTCTGTTTTTGGTTGGCTGCGGTGATTTAATCTTGAATCTGTCCAGAAATTCATGTGCCCCCTTGGATGGATTATATCTCTAGAGTTAGCTCTTAATTTGGCAACTTTGCATCAAATTACATGAATTACAGAGGTACGTGTAAGCATTGCTGCAGCTGATTCCTTATACATCTGTGAATTTGGATTCAAGTGGCATGTTTTGAATGATTTGCAGGTCTGAATTCATGTGATCGGTAGTTTTGATTAAATATTGCATTGCATAGCTAGTGAAACTGTCATGAGTTTGCTTATTTCATTAGCATTTCACTGCAACAGATTCTGTGTATGCATAGGTGCTGATTTTACATGTGCATTGCATCAGGTTGGCTGTAAAATCACATTGCTGCAGGTCCCATTCATTCCTAGCATTTTAACATTGAGTTCATTTATTTTACTGCTGCAAGGCATAATTTTTCTGTTGCCATATGAGTTTTGGTTTATAATACTAATTTTGGCCTGCAGTAGTAACCTATCATGCCAATTCTGCACACACATACTCATTTATATAGACACATTCTCATTACATTTCAATCTAGTTTCTCAATCCCATTTATCTTTGTCATTCTGCATTTCAATTGCTGGTGGTTATTTTCAATAAGTGCATTTCCAGCATGTTATTTTTCCTTGCACTTTGCATATGCCTCTGCAGTTTTTCTGCATAATGAAGCCAGTTGAACCTACACTATGTATTTGTTTCTGTTAACGTTCACTGCTGTCACAGATTGGTTTAATGGGGCAATCTGGTTTCATGCATACTTCTAGATAATTCCATCTGTGTTTGTAGTTCTGTTCTGTCATCACCAATTTAGTTCATGAAAGATCCATGCATCCACATTCTGGTTTGGTTGTGACGCTGCTGAATTGCCCCAATTTATTGATATCATGTGCTGACTGAAAGAGACTTTCTATACCACATCAGCACCCATTTATGTTAGTGCTGCAAGGTTTTATTTTCTGCTGCCATTTACCACTTTTGTACCTGTGACAGCCTAGGATACACTCATTCACGCATATCAACTTGTCCTTATGTCAAGCTCATTTTGCATTTAGTTTTAGCATGATTCATGATCCATAATCATTTCTTATTTGTGCATATTCACATAGTGCTCAGAATTCCTATTTCACTTAGATTTTTCCCCTCTTCTAGTTTAAATTAAGTTCACTATTCTCATTAGGTTCCAAGCATTCATGCATATCATTGTTTAGTCTTCATCATACATTTAATTTAGTTTTTATTTATACATTAAATTCTGCACTTTTCCTTATTTTAATTAATTTTCCTCCTTTGTTTTATTTTTAGCTTGTTTTAGAAAGATTAAATTGTGTAAGCTAGACTTAACACATCGTTTTCTTGAATTCGATCCTGAGTTATCTTTCCTACTACATTATAGGGATAATTTAGGTTTTGTCTACTCTAAGCGTGACTAAAACTGAGTTAACAATGATTTTTTATTTGTATTTCTTTCCGTGTAGATAATTGTTTGGAAGATATATTGGTTATGGCTGAAGAGATCAAAACCCAAGGTAGAGAGTTTTTTATCTTTTTGTTTCCATCTCTGCAAAAGAGAGTGTTGGTACTTTCAATAATTAATACAGCACCACCCGAAACCTAAGGCAACAGGTCTGCCCTATTTTGCGAATGGTGTCTAAGGTGTGGCAAATAATCCAGGTTTTGGACCTTGAAACCAGGCCTGCCTCTTAATGTCTACTAATACCAATTTGTTCCGCACATTTATATTGGATAGATATTAGCTTCTAGAAAATGTTGTTAGTTAAAAAAGTAAATTCTTCCAATTTTCTTTGATGTCAGTTGGAACCATTTTTATCGTCATCTACTGGTTATTTCTGATCAATTTACTTTGTATGATTATTTTTTGATATTGACTTTAAGTAGCCTTAGGGTGTATTTGTTTTCACGTTTGAACCGCCAATTGTCAGTTAAATAATTTTGAAAATTGAATCCCATGTTTGCTAAATTTTCTTTACGTTTCATTCAATGCCAAAAGGCCCAAACAGCCGTTGCATTCAAAGCAACCTCATATTGCTTTTCCGTTGAATGATAATTTAACCCAACTTAAGCTCAAGTCAACCTAACTTTTTCCACTTAAATCCGAACACACTTAGCAGTGTATCTTGCAACGTTCTTCTAGTATGTATCATCAACAGTTTTGGTTTTCCGTTGTACTCTGTATCTTATAAAAGGAAATATTTCAAAAGAGTATATGAAAATTGAGAATTAAAAGTATTAATCTAAAAAAATCGGTATACGAGGTTATGTGACACTTTTATTGGATCTTTGTTAAAAAAGTTTTCGGTATCTAGTTTCAGTCCTTACTCCTCATTGTATGTAGTAAAGGTGTAATTTTAATGTAATAGTAAAGTAAGGCCTTTACATAAAATACTCGTTGAATTCCTTGATAGGTAAGTATTTTATATTATCTTTAAATGAATAAATATGTTTTCTTTTGGTTTATCCATTCTTAAAACTCACATGGCATTTTAAATTTTATTTCAAAATCCACATGTTCTCATACATCTCAATAAAATGGTATAATGGAATAAAGAAAAGACCTTTAATTGAAATTGTTGGTACCTTGTTGTATGGTGCTAATGTCCTCACCCATCATTAGGTTGAGAAAGTCTTTACTTCATGTTATCTTATTTATAGAATGCTTTTTTTCATCTTTGAACAATAAAGTTTCATATTCAATTTTGCTTCCAAATGAACATCTGTTTTACACTTCTCCATGAGTCTTTGATTGTGTATGTTTTGTACATGATGTATCTTTAAAGTTAGATAAACTTTAAGCTGAGTCATCAAATGTGTCTTCTTAAGATATTATTGTCTTCAAAAAAAAGTATCAATGTTATTTCCTAGATACTAAGAAATATTAATATATGCAAGTGTCACTTTTTTTTTAAGAAACACCTTTCTTCCTTTTCTCTACACAAGATGTAAACTTTGTCCAAAAAGTCTTGCTTATACCTTTTGTTGAACCATCTATGAATACAATTCTAATCACTATTCCATGTTCTTCCAATACTCCAAATTATTGTCAAAAAAAATTTGTACTGAGTTTCTTGGATCAAATGATCATCTTGCAAATGTGTTAACCAAGTAATGTGTTAACCAAGTATTTAAGGGGACTTCAGACTGAGTTTATTTGTTTGAGGGGTGTTGAAATAAGTAATACGTAGTGCAATAGGAACCTTTTTCCTACTATACTTATAATTAGTACCTAGTCATGTACCCAGGAGTCTAATGCATTCTATGAGTTATACCTAGGAGTCTAGGGTATTCTTTTGATTTTTGGTCTTCCTATTGTATCATATTTCTTTCATTATAAATAAAAGATCACAAGAGATATCTTGTTAGTCTTCTAATTTTATATTTTCTTTCTTATTAATCTCTAGTGATGTATATTTTTAAAATTTAGATTCTTTACTAGGTGTTATGTATTGTTCATCTATCGTACTTTAAAAATATATTGATGGACAATAATTTTATAATTTTAAAAATTATTAAAAATACTTTTAAAGTTTCAATATCAATATATTTTTATTGCTCGTGAGGATAATATAAAAAAAGACGGAAGAATAGACTCATTTTTATATTCTTTTCAGAACTATACCCACATTTGTGGTGTGAATTGTTCGATTTAGCACAACAAAAATTGAGTAGAACTAAATTAGAAAGCGATTCTCTCAAATCGCACTAAATTTGAAAATTGATTTGTTAGAATTAGTTTGTGTTTTAGTTCGATGAACTGAATTCTAATACAATTCACCCAATCTGAATTACATTAGAAAAGGGTTTGTCTGATTTTAATCGCTTTTCAGTTTCATAAACTTGTTTTAATGTTTTGAAGCAAAGTTATTCTTTTATCTGTTTTGTTTTTGTGCTCTGGACCTAATTAAATATGTATTTTAATTAAATTAGTCTTCACTGAATTGAATTGTTTAAACTCAACCAAAAGTGCTATTTGATGTTGAACTGGTTTTTCAATTTTAAAAGGTATCTTATACCAAGAAACTGCCATTAACACACTTGTAAGCTACTCTAGAAAGTAATTGTACCGAACATTTATATTTTAATAAACTAGTTTGATTGATGGAAGGTTAATTAAGGACTACTAATTAACTTTCAATTATCAACAATTTTTCGTTTTTGTGAAATGTAGTAAAAAAAATGCAAGAATAAACTACTTCAATTCTTATTTTATAATCAAATCAAAATTAGTTTGTGGGTAAGGTAAATGCAAACAAACATATATAGTTCTCTATTTTCAATAACTTCGATATATTCAGGGAATTATATCAAAACTTTTATCTTAAATGAGATTCATTTGTTATTTTTTTTATTCAACAATTCTATGCTTAAGTAAAAGGAGATGTTTTTTTTTTACCTACTACCTCTTGTCTCTGGTCTACTTTTTCCACCAAATATAATTGTCTAAGTTATCCACTTAAAATAATATAAACATATTCTTTTAACTTTTTATCATTCTTTTAGAATTATATATTTTTTAAAATTATATTATTTAAATTAAAAAATGTTAATATGCAATCAGAAGAACCTTTACAACACATTATAATTATTTTTGCTTAATATTTGATGAAATAATTACATGTAATGCAAACTAATAAAATAAATATTAAATACTACATTTAGACGGTATATTTTATATAACAGATTGAAAAAGACAATAACAGATTTTTCATTAATTGAATTTCATGACTGAATAATATACTTTTAACTCTTAACTGTGTTGTTGAAGAAGAAAAAGAATCATTGAGCATTGTACTAAAATGGTCTATGTTACACTCTAACTAAAAAATATTAGATAACGAAAACATGGAAACGAGTTCAAAATTACAAACCATGAAAACTACAGAAATTACAGATACGATATAGCAATTTCCTTCTGAAGATATAACAAATAACATAAATTTGAATGAATTACAGAAATATAAGCTTTTGTTTCGATCTCAAAAGTCTGATAATAGAATCGCTGTCAATCACCATACATATGAGATATTGTTAAGAGAGAGTAGTATTTATAGTGTCTTAAACCTCGATTTCTAAACGTCGTGAAACTATTATGTTTGTAGTACGTAAAGTTCTCAAATTTAAAGAAGATCATATATACATTTAACCATTAACAGATAACTTTCGACTTATGTAGAGTGATCGATGACCAAACTAACAGATTGAATCTTTACAAGAACTGAACCCTGAGCTTCTCCAACAGAAAAAAATGCAAAACAGTATTATAATCCTTAACAATAACAATTTTCACTATAAAGTATAGCATATACAATAGTGTACTTTTATATTCCCAAACTTCAATAGGGTTTTTTCTGTTGTAAGTGAATGGTATAAGATAAGTGAAAGTGTGAAACATACTCATATTAAAAACTGAGAAAGGTTGAAAAACTATCTGTAGACTATGGATAAGTATTATAGTATTGCTTCCTGCCAGGGTGTTAATTTGGTTTGGTTTGGTACACCTCACCTACAACTACGATCACTCAAAGCCTACAAATAGTATTATTATTATATTGGGAATATTTTGTTTTATCATTGTCGTCCAAACCTCTTTAATAATATTCACGAAGTTCGTGTCACATTTCCAAAGTCACACTTTGAAAATGTTAATGAGAAGATTCTATGTGCTGCCTAAGCTGTTCAAAGCCTATAGCTTTTTTTTTTTTTTTTTAATAAGAATTGTTCTAACCCTAACACTTGGTGGAGCAGCTAGGACTTGTACATAACATTTGAAATTATCTATATCTTCTCCAGTTGTTCATTGCACACCATTTGGATCCCATCTTAGGACTATACAACAAAACTACTTTTGACTTTTGAGAACACAAGACACATGTCATGTTCAAATTCCTCTTCTCAACTATTTCTGTAGTAATTTGTTGAAAAAAATTGTTTGACAAAAATTAATATTTTTAGAAGAAAGATAAAATATGTTGGTTGTTAATTGAAGTTGGAGACATAATTGTTGGAACTGTGGGATTTAGTATATAACTAAATAAAATTGGACACTAATGACACACACACACACGCCTGAATAGAAGAATGATGATAATGTTGTGAACGCGCAAACTAGAAGCAATGAGTGGTTATTTTTAATATTGTATTGAAAAGCAAGGGACCGACCAAGGAAATGAAGTTTTGTGTCCTTAATCTGAATAAAGAAAACTGGTTTGTTGACAATGACTCCTCCCGGTGTCGTATATGGGAATATTTTCAGGACATAAACAGCTAATTTACTAAGGACAATGCACAATAAGACATGGATTAAGCAAGATAATCTGGTGAAAATCAAACTTACAAAACCAAACTGTTGTGTGTTATTTATTTTTTGATATATTTTAGATGACAGAAGAAAGTCCATAAAAGACAGGGTTCAATGTCACTGTCGAAGCTTAGCTGTTCCCTACCACTTAGTGAGAGCATTAAACAGTTTAAAGCAATCCCAACAGGGTTAATTTTATTTTAATTTGGTTTCGTGGGTTCCGAAAAGTGGTCCCTAAGAATACATCCAAAAATCCCAACCACTAAAAAAATGGGTTCCCCTCGTCAAAACAATGCCAAATTCCCGTATTTGCTGTTTTCCCAAGCTCCAAACAGACCTGATGCAAGAGGCAATAAGGAGATGACAAGAATTAATCAGAGTGATGTTGAAAGATAAGAAATTTAATGATTCAAACTCCTGCCAATCATTCTTCGCGTGAAAGCTTTTCTTGTCCTTTTGGTGCTCTTAGGATTATTCTACAACAAAACAACACTCATCTCATCTCCTTCCTCTTCTTCTCAACTTCACTTCCACGTTTCATCACATTCTCCCTCTCATCATCCACATCATTAACAAAACGCACAACTCTCCTTTCCACCTTCACATTTAGCATCAACTTTTTCAAACCTAACCACAATGGATTAATCAATCATCAAAAAGCACACTCTATATTCATCCTTTCTTTCTACCACTGGGGCACTACTACTGCTTCTACCTTTTACCTCTATTACACTGTTGCCTATGATTCAGATGCTAAACATCATCACCTTTCCTTTATGTTTTCCAAACTCCCAACGCCACATTTTAACGCATTGCCCTTTTATATCAGACAAAACTCAAAAGGCTTAACTTTACTTTTCTAGTCAAATGGACACTCCCCTTCCTTTCAATTCTATCTTGTTTTTTCTAATATCCCTCCATTTGGAAACCTATGCATCTCCTCTCAGTGCCATACATCTCCAATAACTCAATACAAACAAATAAATTCAAACAACATCACGCTGGAGAAGGAGAATCCAACTAAAATGCAAAACCAAACATCCAAGACATTTTATATAACATAGGTATACTACATATAACATACAGATTCATGTAACAGGTTGGGACATTAGTGCTACAAGAGGAAAACATTCTCTTAATCAAACAAAGCGAACCAATCCTCAATCCTCGTCTTCTATCTTCCCTCCTGTTACCAAACTTAAAACGTTAAGAGGGGGGTGAGGCGTTGTATACGGTGGTTCCACCAAAGCCCCCAAATGAACCGAGTTCTGGTACTGCCAGAGCTGGTGCCACCTTCCAAAACCAACGAAAAGAGAACAGGAAGCAGTTGTCCGCGGATCACAGAACTCTCAAATTGACCACCATAGATGTTATGACCATAATAACTAATGCTACACAATTTTATAACTACACACACTTACTGCGAAGTAGAGAAAGAAAAAGGACAAGATACAAAAGTGGGAGGAAAAAAAAAAAAGAGAAGCCAAGTAAAATGTCAAGCTTTAGCTATGTATGCCTCCTGTAGGTAAGGTAAGGTTAAGTAGTAGTAGTAGTAGTCGTCTTAGCACTAGTAGAGTATATTAACAGTCAGAATTCACGAAGTTGTTGATTTCCCTCATGAGGCAGTAGAAATGTTCATTGTTTGGCAAGAAGTAGAAGCCAATGGTGGCATCCTTGAGATAGAGAAGTTTGACCTCTTGTCCAGAATCCTCGAGACCTTTCGTATATGCCAGTTGCCAATCCTGCAGAAGATCCAAACCAGCCACGCAAACAAGACTTTTGGGGAAGCTGAGTCCCGCAAGGCTTCTCCCCCTTGGTCCAAAGGGGTTGCAAGCAGGGTGGTCTCTATTCTCTCCTTCAGGCAGAAAAGCCCTCCAATACCAATCACGATCCTTCAACCTAACAAAGTATTTCCCATCCAACCTCAACTCCGATTCCGTCCTCTTCTCTCCCCCAAACAAAGGGTGAAGAAGAATATTCCCCAGGACCTCAATTTCTTCCTCCGCAGCCTTTACTGCCACATGATGAACAATGTTCCCACCAGAACTGTCCCCTGCCAAGTAGACATGAACCTTCGACTCCCTCCCACTTTGCAGCCACGTTCTCGACTTCACCCACTCCAATGCTGCCCACCCATCATCGTAGGCGCACGGATACCGGTGCTCCGGCGATCTCCGGTAGTTCACGGACACCACAGCAGCCTTGCAAATGCTGACAAGGTGCCGGCAGAAGGTATCGTAGATAGCACTGTTTGCCGAGGAATGCGAGAAGCTTCCCCCGTGAAAGAATATGATCACAGGAACAATTTCCGTGGTGCTCAACGGTCTCTCAAGGTCTCTGATACCCCACTGAGCCTCGTCCCCAGAGGCTGGCAAATACACCCGGTAAAACAACCCAACGTTTCTATCGACATGATCGATTGAAAACACCCCATGAACGGGAATTGCATTGGCGGGGACCTTCCTATCAAGAAACTCCGCCAACTCACGATTGAAAGTTCCGTCGTCACGTCTGAGAAGCTTGTAAGACAGCTTGAAATTCGAGATTAACACCCATGTATTCAGTGGAACAACACTCTGCACAAAAAACAAAAAACAAAAATCAAAAACATATCATTCGATTAGCACCCGTGCGAATGGTGCCCACGAGAGGGGCAGAAGGAGAAACAGAGAATCGATTGAAAAACCGGTGCAGGAGAGCGAAAAGAAAGCGGTACAGTATAGTAATCGAAGTCAAGTTTTCAACTTGCCAGAACAAGATAAAAAGAGTTAGATGGAAGAAATGGAAAAGTACAAAAAATGAAAACAAAAATCAGATGATCCAATAGCGGTGTCTCATCTTTCTTAACAAAAACCCCTTTAAGCTGCCAAGCCCAGAGGAGGAATAAAGCGAGAAGCGAAATGGGAAGTTCCGAAAGCGAAAAAAAGAAGTGGATAATAATTTGTGAGATAGAAGGTACGAATGGAAGAGGAGAGAGGAGGGTTACCCTAGATTCATTGAGATTGACTTGGTTACTGCCAGCCATGTCTGGTTGTCTCTCTTGTGTCTCTAAAGTGAATATGGAAAGGGGGAACCCACAGAAAAGGCCTATGAAGCAGCAGCAGCAGCAGCAACAACAGTGATCCCCACGGTAAGCGCCCTCTGGTGCACCCTCATAATAACAACCAACGAACAAACCAAGGATGAGAAGAACAGAGTGCAAGACGGTGCGTACTACCGCGTGCGTACCTTGCTACGTACGCACGTACGTATCAGTGTATGTTCTCTCTCACCTTCCTGGCTCTTGCACTACCAACACCACACACCACTCACTCCGACGATTGATCGATCGGTACCCAGTTCAAGGCTTTGCGGAAGAAGGTACACTCGCGTGTGTGTGACACTGAAGGAACACAGAGAGAGAGAGAGAGAGAGAGAGAGAGAGAGAAGGGTGAGGGATAAGAAGGTGCAGAAGAAGAGAAGAGAGAGAGGGAAGAGATGAGAGAGTCAAACGCAAAAGAACGACGGGAATGGACGGAGACGAGAGAGACGACAAAGCGGGCGGCCAAATTAAACTGTTAATATGGGACCCACCATTTTCGTATTTACTTTCCCATTTCTTTTTCGCCATAATTTTTTCCCTTTTCTTTATTCTGGATTTTCCTCCCACATCCATTCTCCTTTCCCTATTTTGTCTTTTCCTCCCCTTTCTCTTTTCCCCACTGTTCACCTCTTGACAACTCCGTTTTCGCCTCGTTTACAATATGCCCTTATTATAAAAAATAAAAAATATAATTTTTCAACCTCTGCCAAAACCTAAATTACACACTTCTTGTTTCTTTATCATTTTCCCCGCTTCCTCTCTATACCTAATCCCACTTTTATTACACATGGTCCATAATGTTAGTGTGGAGATGGAAGAAATTACATTAAAAAAGTGATTACCGGGTTCTATGTTTTTAAGGTTGATTAGAATGGAAAATAGCAGTGTTCCATTTTGTGAAGGTGTATTTAATGGGGTTGCATGAATAAGGTGGGGCGAGGGTTGAATTGGAATTGTGAAAAAAACAAAACCTTGTAGAAGACTAAAGACGTTAGGTTGTGTTTGATCTGGACATGGTTTGTTGGCGAATAAACGTATGATAATTATGATGATGTTTGGTTGGGAGTGGTGGTGGTAATAAAAGGAAGGGTAGGAGGTGGTATATTTTGAGGGGTATAATAATTTTGTTGTAACGAATGGAAGAGATGGGGTTGAGTTTTGTAGGCGAAAAAGTACATTTTGTATAGAGACAGTAGATCTGGAAGAGACTGGAAATAGTCAAAAACAGGGTCTGCCAATAGCCGTACCTAATGAAAAATCTGGGTAGAAAAGAAAAGAGAAGAAGAAGGCCACAAGTGAAACGGGAGAAGGAGACAAAAGAGTCTCCCAGCGTGCGGCCGACGCCAAGGCACGTGGCGACAAAGGGTTCCCTCTCCACGCTTTTGCCAAACACACCCTCCCACCAAATTCCCCAAACTACCCTCACACGTCTTTTGTCCTCTTCCACCTCCCTCGCTCGCGCATGACGCCATCTTTTTTGTCACACTCTTCCTTTTCGTCCTTCCTTCCCTCCCCTATTTTCTTTTCCAAAAATATTCATTTATTATTATTATTAGTTTAAATTTAAAATAAATTATAATAGTAGAAAGAAAGTTATGAGGTGGGTTTTGGATTTTTGTGGTATCGAGTGAAACCGAGGCGGTTCCGTTGTTTTTATCTGTATCTATGTATGTATCTATCTCTGATAACAAGTGGCGTATTGACGTTACTCGTGGCTGCGGGGTGGGTCCTGCTTGCCAAGTCTTTATTCTCAAAACGAGTTTGATACGATGATCAAACTGGCCTTTCGATGTGGGACACGCTTCGAGGAGACCTTCTGATCCCCTCCACAGGCTTTCCTTTCCCGACACGTGTCCACCTCCTTTCTTTCTCCTTCTTCCGATTAATCCCATTTTGAAGAGACACCTTTGACTTTGGACCATTTCATCTTCATTTTCTTCTTTCTTTTCCCTATTTTCATTAAATCATCGCTTCCTCACATTTGGAAGCCCCACTTATCTTTTTCCGACTCACTAAGGGACTTGTCTATTTTTATTATTGTTTTTTGTCTTTTGCATCTTTATACAATACTATACATACACACTCTTCCTCTTTTTTTTCCATTTATTCAGATATTTAACCCTATAATAAAACTTTCATACTTTCATTTTTTTTATTTACAATACAATACAAATATTCTCATCATAAATACCAAAATAGATTTGAATCATCTTTATCTTCTTCCTCACCAACTACAACCCTTATCATTTTCCATTCCGCTTTATTCTTTCTCCTTCCAGAATCTGTGGCGGCACCACTTTTGCATTTGCATTTGCCTTTCATAATCTATCTCATTATATCTTTTATGTATAAAATCGTATCCTAATGATGCCCGTAAATAGTCCAATTATGCATGTTTTGGAAAATCTACACTTTTTCATTCATTCATAATGCCACATGTTATAATAAAACAAAAAGAAAACAAAAAAAAACTCTTTGTAGAAACCTTAAACTATTTTGCTCTTTAAAACAAAACAAAAAAATCACGACTTTAAAAGAGGAATGATGATTTTACACGGATATTCGTATTGAATATCATTTAGAATCTATTTTGGTGACGTCACCGACCATTTACGAGATTATGAAGTGGTCGATCTGATCATAATTCTCAATCGAGCAAAACGGCATCGTACATTATCCCTACTGCATAAAAGATATAAAAGATATTATTCGAAGTTAAATAACTTTAATCTAATTCACACAAACAATTTAGCACTGAGTTTTTTTTACCTATGATTTAGGTGATTACGACCTTTCCTTTAAGGTCACAAATTTCTTTTTTAAAATATTTGTCTTAAAATGATATAATAAATTGTATGATTTTGGAACAATATTTATACAAATATCTTTGCCCCTAATGGTTAGAAAACACTTCTTAATGCGTTGTATCGTGTTAAAGTTAAAGTTTTAAATATTATTTATTTAAGTTATATTTATTTGTGTATTATTATCTTTTTGGTAAGTTTTTTATGTATTAGAGATTATGATTTATGCCTTTAAGTCATCTTTAATTTATTTGGAGTAATGTTGTCTGAATATGCAAATTATATATGATAAAATCTAGACAATAGTTATTTAATTTTAGAAATAAAATTTGAAATGTAAACGTGATATAAAACTATTTATTTAATATTTATGAGATAATTAATAATAAATAGATAAATAGCAATGAAATGAATGCTACAATATGTTAACTAATAACTGTATAAATAATATTTGAGATGGTTCGTATAGTAAAAAAAGAACATTAGATACGTGAATCAACAAACAATGAAACGTTAACTAAGGTTGTATACACGTTATAGTGACATGCATATCTAAGTTACCTACAACTTTAAATATGTGAGAAATATTTATAGATGATTACTAGTTTCTTATAATGACTCATGATAAAAAAATTATTATTATTTTTTAATAACTTAAACAATTTAATTTGAAAGAATGTCAAGATTATCTGAAATCACGTATATATAGATACGTGAAATTTGATTATCTAATAATGTCTCTTAAACTATATAAGTAATTAATACCTAATGGTTTGATTTTCTAAGTTGAAGTTAGACTTTTGCATATAAAATAATATTGAAATACATGATCTTTTTAAAAGTGTTAATTTAAATGAAGTCGAATTAATTTAAACTTGTTTTTTGTTGCAATTTTTAAATATTCAGAATTTCAGAAAAGAAAGAACTTGACGTGGAAGAATAAAGTAAACAATGTGGTTGCAAAGAAATTTCGCACTAGAGATAATGAGGATATACTGGTCAATCCTCCAACCACAAAACACACAAGAAGGATAATTCAACATCTCCAAACTTTTTTGAACAATTTATCTTTTCATTTTTATAAATTAAGTTTAATTTTATGAATTTTAATACTTTTATATTGTTTAATACAATAACAGAATTTTTTCAATCCAATTCTTTGAAAAATAGTTATACACTTATGTAATAAATAAAAAATTATAAAACTAAACTTAATGTGGTGGACAGAAACATACACAGTAGCGAGAACGAAAGATTAAAGATTAAAAAAGAAACATAAAATTAATATTCATTAAATATAAAAAGCTCTCACCTAATAAATATATAAAAACATGTTTTAATCGCAGTTTTCGTGAAGATTAATGACGTGTCCCAATGCATTAATGATTAAAAATAATAAATAGGAGATGATGATTAATTAAATAATCGGAAATAAGAAAAAAATAGAAAAGAAGAGAGAAAGTAGTTGTGTAGGAGGTGAAAGAAGCATTTAAGTATTTGGATGTATGTGTTGTGGTAAGAAAGAAGAGAGGTGGATAAGCATGTGGCACACACAGAGACACAGAGAGAGAGAGAGAGAGAGAGAGATACATTATTCCAAACATATTTGCCGTGTTGTTTACTACTTGCTCTGCTTCCTTTTTCCTTTTCCTCTTTTTTCGTCTCTCTTTCTCACTCTGCATTCAATGCCCCATTTGCCCATTTGTTTCTTTTTGGCTACGAAACCCCTTTCTTTTTGTCTTCTTTTTTATTCCCTCATTTTTAATAACATAAATCAAAGTTTCTGCGTCGATAACGTGCGGGCCACCTTCGACTTTGGCCTTTTCTGCGTTAGGTCAACAACTAGGAAAACCTTTCGGCCTCTTCCTTCGTCACACATTTCTATTCTGCTCCCACTAATCACAATGCTAATTATCTCTCCCTCCCTCTTAATTTAGGATTAGATCATGTTAACTATATTCCACTCTTCCCTTCATAACCGCTATTCAACCTCCTCCACATTACGTACTTCATCCATCCAAATATTATTCATTTTTATCACACATCGATACTAATCAACCAAATTTGCTTCCGTCTTTCATTTATACCCATTAATAATAATAATAATAATAATATCCTTATTTTACTGTATTGTATTCTTATCAACGATACAATTTAAAAAAGTAAGTATTTTAAATAATTATAATAATATCATTTGAAATTTATTCAAAATAAAAAAATTAACTTTCTTTTACCTGTAGAATTGTTCATTTTCTTCGGACAAAAATAGTCTATAAATCTAAAAATTCGACTTAATTCAGAAAAAAAAATCGAGTAAAATCAATTCATGTCTTGACAAATAATACCAAATTAAAAATTCAACTAAGTTAAATTAAACTCAAAAATAAAATTTAAATTAAATTACTTCATTCAAATAATAAAATTAAAATTTAAAAATATTTTAATTACTTAAGAAGCGAAAAATAATTCAACAAGAGATAATTCAATTCTTAAATATGTTAAATTTTTGTAATCATTGAAATCCGATTTCAAACACAAAATTAAGGACATTGTATAGCAACAGTTGTTATAATTAATCTTTCACTCTGTTCTTGAAAGATGAGATAGCCGTGAATATAGAAATTAAAGATCAAGAGCTTTTTATACTCTTTCATCTTAAGATTTGTTTTTTAGAAAAAAAAAATTGAAACTTTATAATTCATCTATTATACTATTAATTATGAATACAAAACAGTCACTAGAAGCTAAGCTAGCTAAGTATCTAGTAAGAAATTTGAGAATTTTGCATTAAGAATCCAGAGTCAAATCTGGTTATCATTATAATATATTATTAAAAACTTCTTTAATTCTAAAGCAGGGATAGGATTATTGGAATGGATTCTTAATTTAACATGCTGAAGTACCTAACTAATGTACTTAAAATAATGATTATGAACATTTTTTGTTAACTGTGAATACATGAAATGGTAGTGCTTTAATCTTTAAAGAAAAATCTGGAGTTCAAATACTATGAATGAAAAACTTGGTGTTGGAAAAAGATGGCTCAACAAAAGTAGTTAATTAAAATTTTAAATTCGCAAATACTCTTCACCAGTACAATGTAATGAAAAAAAAATACATATTTATTTTTTTAAGGTAATTTAATAATGTCATAAGATTGTACAAAGCATTGCCTTTATTTAGGGACCCCTTTAAGTCCACTAGGGCTGCTTTTTCTTCATGAAGATGAAGGATGCTGCTACATGCAATGAATGCAGAGTTTTTAAGCTTAATTTCGTCATCACATCTTTATTGATAGATGTTACTAAATAATATTCTTAATATGTTTGTTTTAAAAAATGACGTGTATTTATTATTTATATTGATTTTTATTAATGTTTATAAGAAACTCATTCACAATATTCTTTGAAACATTAGCAAGAACATGTAAGAACAATGTTCTTGGATAAAAAACAAAGACCCACCGAACTTGGTGCAATGCATTTAGGTCAATATTCGCCGATTAATTTCAAAGATTCTTCCTTGACCAAAAGTAAAAATTAATCTTCTTTTCTTGTAAAAGTTTGGGGTGTGCATTTAAAAACTACAACATGTGTCTAGTAAGAATTTCAACACGTATCAAAAAAAGAAAGAGCTCGTACATGATTTAACAATAAAAAAAACCATCACCAAGTTTTGAACCATTTTTTTTTAATTATGATTTGTGACAATTAACTCAGAAGAAAATAATTGAAGTACTAGTTTTACCGTGAAAATTTAACACAGGTTTTGGCCCATTCAAACTTTAGTTATCTGTTTTTATCTTTATTGTATATTTTTTCCTTAAATATAACTATTTTAATATTTTTGAAGTATTTGAAAATGTTTTTGTGGAATTATATACAGGGATTTCGAAAATAGCTCGTGACCATTATAATTTTATTTACTTGTATTTTTTTATTTATAAATAATATGACGGAGGGAAATTTGTTTCACGAGACTTCTTTTGAAGTATTTTGAGAATACGAAAATAAAAATATTTATTCTTAGGTCTGTTAAAAATTTATAAAAAATATTCCAAGATATATTTTATTTATATAGAGGTTACTTCTTTTTTATCTATTCATATTTTATTTTCAAGTGGAGGGGAAGTTGCATTCCTGAGAAGTCATTTTCTACTTCACTACAATTTTCATTTTACTTTTTCTTTTTAACCATTTTAAATTTAAAATGTATTTTTCAAAATATAAAAAATGAACTAATTGTACGTTTTAGATATATCTAGAAATAGTATTCTTGATTATATTCTTGTAAACCTTAGGATATTTTCGTGAACTTTGTAATACGCCGTGCTTGTACCATAGTGAGTTCTAATTCGGGCTACGAGAAACAATTTCGAGTTCAAGTTGGAGCAACTTGATAATGGGTTTGTGTTGGGACAAATCCAATTCAAACTGGGCTTTGCACAAAATAATGATTTCAACTTCGTTATACACGAATGGCTGGCTGCTTCTTTCTTCACCCCATAGTTTTATTGAAATGACTTCATTACCCTTAATGAAAAATTTAATAAAAAAACCGAAAATCACTTCATCTTTCGCTTCTTCTCTGTGTGTTCTTATGTACACCAGTGCAGTTTTGATTTTAACTTACGTTATAGGTCTTGATTGTCGCTTAACCGAAGTATAAAATAACGCGAAGACATTTTTACAATTTTTTATAAGTTTTATGTCTCAGTTCAGCATATACCCGAAGCAGAAAACACCTTTCTGCTTCAGTTCTAAGAAAATCGGTGTTATAAAGTTGGTCAGTATTTCAAAATTGTAACTATGGTGATATTTGGTCCCAGGTGAAATCGAACCGGTGTCAAAAAGGGTTTTTGCCTTAGTTAAAAATTGAATCGAGGCGAAAAAGTTGGCTAATATTTCAAAAATGTCACTAGTGCAAATGAAATTAAGAACAAAAGTGAGGATATCTATCCTTGCAATGGGGATCTTCTTATGATAAGAAGAACTTTCCACATTGGGTTAAATATGTTTTTGGTCCCTTAACTTTCAGTGAATTTTGGAATTAGTCCGTTTTGAAACTTTGGACAAATTTAGTCATTCATCTTTCGAAATACGTGAATTTAGTCCTTTTAATCAAATTTTGTTAGGTTTATTTGATATTTCGCACACATTTTAGGATTGTATTTGAGTTGTTTATACTGTTTGACACATTTTTGCTTTAATGTTAAGTCAAATACTATTGTGAAACGTGCTTGAAATGTCAAATAAACTTAACAAAATTTGATTAAAAGGACTAAATCCACGTATTTCAAAAGATGAAGGACTAAATTGGTTCAAAGTTTCAAAATGGACTAATTCCAAAATTTACTGAAAGTTAAGGGACCAAAAACATATTTAACCCTTCCACAATCAACCTAGTCACCGAGAACTAACCCAGAGATAGAACATCTTTCACACAAGATGTAAAGTTTTAGAAAACACATGCTCTCTCGTTGTGAATAATGGCTCATGTTGCAATTGTTGTAGCACAATGTTGGTTGAAAAGTTAGCTTTGCATCTCCTGCCTCATCCTAACCCTTATAAACTTCAATGGATTAATGATGACCAAGGCATGGTAGTTAATCAACAAGTGGAAGTTAAGTTTTCCATAGGGAATTTTGAAGATAGTGTGCTATGTGACATAGTACCTATGGAAGCTTGTCATGTCTTGTTGGGAATGCCTTGGCTTTTTTAAAGAGAAACCATATACCATGACCATACCAATGAGATAACCTTCACCCACCAAGAGAGAAAAATTGTACTTCATCCTCTCACACCTTTTCAAGTGAAAGAGGACCAAGTGCAAATGAGAAAAAAGAGGGAAAAAGAAAGAGAGGACACTTGCACACACAAGAGTGAGATAAATTGTTCTAAGTTCAAAGTAGTACACACAAGTCCAAAGAGTGCCCGAACAAAAGAATGTTCATGTTAAGGGCCAAATGCTAGTGTGAAGATTCAAAAGAGGTCTTCTTTTCACCTTCCTTTAGTAGAATGGAAAGACAAGACCAAATAAGACCTTGTGTTAGAAAAGGAAGTTACTCCAAAAACAAATGGATTCCACACAAGGCACACAAGAGTTTAAAGAGAAAGGCTCCCCAACTCCAAACCCTTGATCATTCATTTGATCCAAGGTATATTATTCTTAGTTTTTAGTTTCATAACTCTTTTATTTTTCTTCAGCTATACACATTTTCCTTACTTTTCTAATTGTTTGGTTTGCTACAAAATCCATTTACATTTGTAACATACTTTTCCTTTTATCATAACATTTTTTTAGTTATATTCGAATAATATATGCCTACTAAATACTTTTTATGTCTCACATTTGAATATTTTGACTCATTTTTAATGTTTTTTTGTTTATCTATTTCGTATGAGAATGTTTAATTATCAATTTAAGTGTTTAATAGAACAAATAATCCATTTACTATGTAATATAAAAAACTCATTATCTTATTCTTAATTTTGATGAACATTTTTTTGTTTTTCTAAAATATTTTTTATTATCTCTCAATTGTTCTACTATTTGATATTTGAAAAGTTTTCTTAAATTTCTATGTTTTTTTTTTCATTTTACAATACATTTAGTTATACATTTGTTCTCCTTTATGCGATTTCATTTAGTGGTGTACAAACTATTTCTAAGACACACATTTGATAATTTTTTTTTAATATTTTTATTTTCTAACTTATTATCATAAGTGCAATTTTATCCGTGTAATTTTTTAAAGACATTTAATTTATCATAATATAGTAATTTAATACTAGTTATAATTTTGTTTATCATCATTTGCATATATTAAAGTTCAAAATATGAAATATGTATGCTAAATTTCAATTATTATTAGTTTAATCTTTGTTATTTTTGTGTAACTTAGTTTAAGTGATGTATTATAATTTTGTATAAGTGTAAAAAAAAAACATTTCCTTAGAATTTAAAAATGGAAGTAGAGGGACATTTAAAATATTTTAAAATTTTAAAATATGTATGCTAAATTTCAATTATTATTAGTTTAATCATTATTATTTTGTGTAACTTAGTTTAAGTGATGTATTATAATTTTGTATTAGTGTTAAAAAAAATATTGCCTCAGAATTTAAAAATGGAAGTAGAAGAACATTTAAAATATTTTTAGATTTGAATACTTGTTTTCTTTTTATAGTCTTTAATTTATTTTTCAAAATTTTATCAACTTTGTTTCATCAAATTTAATAAATATTTTGATTTTTATCAAATTTTATTTGATACACTAATTTGAAATATACACAATTATAATATTTTTTTTAATATTAAAAAAAGCAATAATATCATTTGGACATTAAATATGTGATAATATTATTTTTTATTTGCCATAATTTTCTATGATTTTGTAAAAATTAATTAATTGACATTTAAATAGTAAAAAAACGAGTACAGAAAAAATATACAAGTATACACATTATCCGATGAAGACGAAGATGAAAAAATTTTATACTCAATAAATTTGAAGATAAGGGTGTGAGATTTTTTCTTTAAAAATAAATATAATATAATGAAACTCGTTTTCACCACCGGATACCATCCTAATGACCCATAAACTATGAAACCTATTTTATTATTATTAATAATAATAATAATAATATATGTCGATTAATACATCTATATTCTCCGTTTGTGTCTGTTCCAATTCAATTTAACTTTATCTTTTTCACAATAATATTAAATCTTGTTTGATATTTTCCTTGGCTATTTAAATAAACTTTACCAAATAATGGCGCAACAATTTCAAGATACATGATGGTAAATTAATTTTCTGGTGAAGTATTTGACAAAATGTCCACCCTCCCTTCTTAGTTATAGCTTAAATTCAGCAACACATCCAATTCAATATCCCCATTGATTTTGCTCTCAAAATAGTTGGTTATCAAAGATATGGTCGTGCTAAAACAAAACCAAAAAAAAAAATGAGTTGTTGGGCTTAAAATGGGCCCGACAAACCAAACCAGCAAGAGAGGATAGTACGACCCAACCCAATAACGGTAGAGTTGTGTGATGGCTGAGGTTGTCGTCCAGAACAACCCAAAGGAACCTGAGAAACACACGAGCACAGATCTGTGGGTGCCATAGAAGAACGCAACATCAGCACCCAAAAACCGACAGAAACTTGCAAGAGAGAACCAGTGAACCATTACTCAGGTGCGTTCTGATAAATAGTCCCTAGAAACCAACAAATCCATTGTTGTAATATTTTTTTGCCTATTTTTTTTGTACTGCTCGACTGAGTTCGCTGAATCGACTCTAATCTCAGCGATTTTACACGAGCTTGAGCGAGTTTGCTCCACTTCACACGAACCTACTCAAAAGCGATTCTAGGTGCGAGTTAAGTAGGTTCGGGGTGTGGAACGTAAACTCGTCCAACTTCACGAGTTGAGTCGCGATTTTTATAAATTACTAAATATATT
Source organism: Vigna unguiculata (assembly GCF_037176805.1). Classification (NCBI taxonomy): domain Eukaryota; kingdom Viridiplantae; phylum Streptophyta; class Magnoliopsida; order Fabales; family Fabaceae; genus Vigna; species Vigna unguiculata. The sequence continues at coordinate 35,053,378 of NC_140792.1, read as the reverse complement.
TAAGGACTTACAGACCCTGGTCACGCTAAAGAGGAAAGCTTTGAAATTACAAGTTGTGCAGTGTTCACGGGACAATCTTCATTGTTAATGGTTAATATTGGTGTCTTAAACTATTGCTGTGTTTGCTTGTATTTCCTATATACAGCACCATCAAATTCTCTCTTGAAATCATTTGTACTCACTTATAAAACTAGCGTCGTTATAGAGTTTGCTTTCAGCGTTTCTAAACTGAATTTTGGATACATTCTGCAGTTGCGGGCATGCTTTTACCGTATTGAATTAAACATTTTAAACATAAATATAAACCTTTATTTATTTTAAACAATATATATATCATCCCTTTGTTTTATACATCCATGAAGGTTGCTTTATTTTCAGATTCTTAGTCCTACAACACATGCAATGATCTTATGTGAGAGAACTGCTTTTGTTTTACATAATATGCATGACATGTCGTGGAATTCATTGGTCTGACTAGCATGATGGTCTTGTAATGTATTTAAGTTTATATATTGCCATGGTATACATCAGCGCTTGAGATGGAGAACTCTAGTTTTAATGTTGTGGCAAAGATCAGGTTTAGTCATGGTCTTTGTCCAGCATGATGATAATCTTTGTAATGTATTCATTTATTAGGAATTAGAAACATTATAACGTTGATGAATAACTTTGACTCCAAAATTTTCACGATGGTCTATTTTAAGTTGTTTTTCCAGCACTAATGAAGAATTGACCTTGTATTCTGACTGCAACTTTAAATTTTAAGGAAACTGTTCATTTTTAATCATTGATGAATAACCTTGTGTTTTCTTTTAAATATACTAGACAATATGCTAGCATAAAAACTACATAATATGACGTGCCTTAAAAAAAATCTAAGTTGTTGATTCAGTTTGAAACATGAGTGATATTGTATAGCATTTGTGCATCATGATAGAAAAATCTGCATTGTAAGTTCAAATTTTCTCTCTCTTTTCAATCCTGGCAAGGCCTTAGTTAATATTTGCGTGACATAACTCGAACAAATACTAATGGTTAAAATTAAGGATGATTTAATGTTAATGTTGAATTCACAAAGTAGCAAATTTAGAGTTAAGCCTGCAGAAGATAGGCGGCATATAAGTGGATCTGTGTCATACCATAACCTTATCTGGTTACATGGATCATTCAACTCTATTGAGTTCAATGGCCAAATTTTCAAGGATATCTCATCAATGAGGTAACTTTCAATAATTTCCTATTTGCATAAAAGTTGGGCCATAAATGGCCCAACAAAAATATTCTAATATACTACCCACGCCTCTCCTTCTTCTTCAGCCCCATTGCCGACCACTGCTTCCATTAGCTACCGCCCCTGCATTCCGTCACTGCCACTGCAACTCTTTTTCTTTTTTCAAATTACTTTTGTTAACTGCCAGCTGAGTTCCTAATTTTTTATTCTTCTTTTCCGCTTCATAAAGGATTTTCGGGGTTTTCAATATTCTGATATCAATAACACTGGTCCAGTCCTTCTATCCTTTTCTACCCAGTTAGAAACAATGCAATTTACTATCTCAACTGGTGTTTACAGTGGTCTTTCTTGCACAAAGTCTAGATCACTGGTCATCTTTTTCCCACCTGGTGTCACTCTAATATCTCCTCATATACAATTATTCATTAGTCTCATCCATAAATAGCATGCATTTAGGGGTGATCTTTTGTATGTCCTTGGTAGTACATTTAAGACTACTTGTTGTAAAATCATTGTTTTAGAATAGTTCTTACAAGGTTAGTAGATCAGATGTAAATCCTGTGGTGTTTGCTGATGCAGAAAAAGGATTAAAAGAAAGTCTACAAAACAAATAATAGAAGAACATAAAATTGCAAATTCATTGGATCGGAAGGGATATTTGTAAAGGGTTAGCAGAAGAATTTTGTTGTGAAGTAGAGAGCCAAATCACCTAATTCAGAATCCTGATTAAGTTCCATGGAAGAAGAGCATCAATATTCTGAAAGTAGTGAAGAACTACAGACCCAGAAACCGGATGGAGAAGATCAACAGTTGCAGCATCAATACCAACTACCTGGAGCTGAAGAGAAACTAGTATTACAATTTATGGATTCAGTGGATAACTACCTATCTCTCTTTGATACAGTGTCCTCCACACTTCGACAGGTAAAAGCGAAACCCATTCAATACAAGAAATTGATGCATAACTACCTATCTCTCTTTGATACAGTGTCCTCTACACTTCGACAGGTAAAAGCGAAACGCATTCAATACAAGAAATTCATAGCATCTTTTGATATGTATAACTTTCTGGTTTACCAATAACTCTGAATTTAATTTTCTGACCTGTCATTCTGATAGAGAAAATGTTACTAATAGAATGTCAGGTATAATACTGGTTGGATTACTTAGTTCAACTATTTTATGATCAAATAAATGGAGAATTTGTGAAGTTGTGATTCAGCTAGTAACTATAGTTGAACCTGTAATTTGTCAACTAAAAGTTTTCTTAGATATGGTAAGTGTTCTGTCTTTTTGGTAATCCTTTTTAATATATTAACAGGGATGGTTTGACTTAGCAAGTGCTCGACATTCCATGGGTGCTGCTCGTATTAATAGTTCTTTATTGGACCTGAAATTCCATCCAGCTGCTACAACATTGAAGATAACCAACGATGACGGTAAAAATTTTATGCTAAATGAAATGGTTGCTAGTTGCGACTGCCTGATTCTATCGTGCTTTTACTTTCATTTTTATGAAGCCTTTCTGTAACATGTTCTTTTTAGCAATTTAGATGGAACCTCTGTTTTAATACAAGAACACGCATGTCTCAACAGGTACACAACCATGCTTCATGTTGCGTAAATGGGTATCCTCTGAAGAAAAGAGTACTCATGAGTTAGAAGATGAGAATGTCCAGCCACAAGATAGTAGTAGTTTGAAATCTTCCGGTATGTTTTCCCTCTCCCAATGCATCAAATAATGGTTCGTTTAGTTAATCTGTTGTTTGATTCTGTTGCTTAATGCTTTAGTAGCTGTTAGCGATTCTCATTTTGTTATATGTTTGGTTGTACGAACTGCTGAGGTGATCATGACTAAGAATTTGTCAGGACTTGCAGATAATGCTGAAGTAAGTATTCTAAAAATGTTAAACCTCCTCTCATTAACATATATTAAGGTTACAAGTAGAGTTTAATTTGATCTCTAATGTTGTTGTTATCATGAAATATGGTGAATAAATTTTAGAATTTTCTTAGCAAAAGTTCCTGAACTGTCAGTTGAGCTACTGTACAAATCTTGTTAGTCTTTTTTATAGATTCAAAAGGAGAGATCCAAGTCCTTATCAGTTTTTGGAGTTTTAATATCGCCAAAGCTTCGAGCCTCCCAGCTGTCATTTGAGAAAGGTGAATAACAGGACTAAAGATCTTAATTCCTCTCACTGTCTTTGCAAACATGATTTAGTCATTTGTCTATATGTTATACTTGTCATCCAACATAAATCACATTCTGTCAATTGAATTTCTTTGCAGCACTGGAGACACTCGTAGAAATAGCTAATATGCAATCGTCATTGTTATATTCTTTTCGCCAACTTCAGAAGGTGGAAGATACCAAAGAATGAAAAGTACCATACCAGCTCTTTCTGGTACGTTTATATAATCTCATAGACAGTGAACACTTCCCTCATTGTGCTGCATATATTCTAACATTGGTTAATGGTTGGTTACACATACGAAGAGGGAAGGGAAACTGATGTACAAACAGTTTGGGGCACGACCCTTATCTGCAATTTTTATGGTCCGAAGTCATTTTATAGAAACCCTATGCAGTGCTTATGAGTATCTGTATAATTTGTTTTTCTGGGGGCATAATAATCAATTGAAAATTATTTTAAATGATTTTAAAGATAATTTATGCAATGCAACAGCTTTATCACGTATAACTATTAACTATCCATGATTGAATGTTGGTGCATGTAATACCTTTGAATAGTTAATGAAGTGCCAATCCACGTCTAACAACAAAACTAATCTTTGTAACTTTATAAAATCACCTAAAATTCTCAATTAGTATATAAGCTTAAATCATCTTGGTGATAAAGACTATTATTTAATATATTATTTTATTTTTATGGGTTTTTTTGACCGTGATCTATCCATCATCTATATATCTTAAACGCCCACAGCGAAGTCTAACAAATCAACATAATTCAATAACCACGATGGATTAATATACGTTGTCACTCTCTATTAAGAATATTTTCAATTAGAATATTTGACAAGTGTCTCACTTACAATGTATGTGAAATTGAATCTTTTTGAAAGACTTGCGATGAAATAAAAACAGGAAAAAAAAATACAAACACAAGAAGATAGAATTTAATTATATTTTTAAATTTGATGAGAAATTTTCACAATATGTTTGATCATGTGTAATTAGACAATAGTTTTATTTGTCAGAAGATTTGTTAATTTTTTTAAATACTTAGTTTGGAATTGTTTTAGTGTAATAAAATAATATGTAATAAACAAAGATAAGTAAAAGAAAGATTTACATTGATATTTATATTGATTCATATGATATACATTTTCAATTTTCAACCAATTGATTGAATTTTATTATGTAGAATACCATAATACTCTTTGATGTCACAATATGAATATTATTTAAAACTCAATCCCTCTTGGCTAATAACTCAATTAGCTAATAACTTAAATACTAATTGAACACTAACCACTCACGACTAAGAAAACTCAAATATTATTTGAAATGCAATAACTTATAGCTAAAGGCCTAGAATATTATTTGGAACCCAACTTCATTTATTAGTCTGTTGTATATTGTTTGGAACATAACATTTTTTTTATTAAGATTAAGTATTATTTACTATGCAATCACTCGTAACTAAGATTGAGTATTATTTGGAACATTCTTGTTCCTACAAAAACTAAAAATAAAAGTTTACAAAGAAAGTAATCTAAATATATCATTAGATTGTTCACAAAAAGAGAGGTTATCTCTCACAATAAATACAACATAATTTCGTATTTTTAAGTCGTTTTGAACACGAATGTAATTCTTCTTTACAACTACAAAGATTAATAATTGTTTGAAAACTTGACGTCGTTTTTGTTTAAGGACTTTTCTCAACTTTTTTCTCAATAAAGTCTTTTATATATATATATATATATATATATATATATATATATATATATATATATATATTAAGAAGAAAATAATTGTTACATATCCTTTGTAGTGTAAGGGTCATTATTGCTTATTCTTGCATTTGAGTATGCTTTAAAGCTTTGAAACATGTTGAATTGAATACTCTTGACTCCATTAAATGCGTGTGATTTGGCAATACCTTTAGAGCATGATAAAACTTCACAAGCTAAGACAAGTGTTTTTGTTTTCTATCTTTTTCACACAAGTAGACATGACACAAATAATTGACTTTGCATTATTGATACATGTCTTTTCCAAAAAATTCATTTTCACGAAGCAAGTTTCAATGTGCTTTTCTTTAAAGAACAAAGAATTGTATAAACTAAACAATCATAAAATAAAGAATTATTAAAGTTTGAAGTTTGTGTTCGCAGAGAGTATATTCATTGTTTGTTCTAGCAAAAGTTTATCAGATGAAGTGTGTACACGACACTTTGCATTTGTAAATGAAGCACAATACAAATGACACTTGCATCTCTTAAATAACTTGCATTTTTTGGATTAGACTAGTTACTTTGTCTTGCTTCATCTAATACACATAAAATTATATTTTATATTTAGTTGTTTAATTACGCAATCAAAACCTAATAGATGAAAAGATAAATAATTTCACTCAAAGTTAAACGAGGCTTAAATATATTTTTCGTTTTTAACTTTGAGTAAAAGTTGAAATTAATTAATTTGAAACTTACCTAATTTAGTCTCCTAACTTTGAAAATGAGTGGATTTAAATTTTTTTAATCAAATTTTGTTAAGTTTATTTGACATTTAAAGCGTGTTTTATTATAACATTTGAGTTGTTTAAACTGCTTGTCACATCTCAACTTCAATGTTAGCGGATAAACGCGTTTGAAACGTCAAATAAACTTAATGAATGTTTGTTAGAAGGATCAAATCCACACATTTTTAAAGTAAAAAAACTAAATTGGACCAAAATTTTAAAGAGAGATTAATTTCAACACTCATTATAAGTTAAGAGACCAAAAACATATTTAATCCTTTAGATATCTTTTCGATGGGTGCATTTCCTATCTAAATAACTCCCAACCCAACAAACACATGGAAGAAATCCTCCATCCTATCCTATAAAAGTTAGTTGCTCTATAGATCCAACTCATACATGATGAAGAATTTAATGACACTCATTATGTCGCACTCGAAAACACCATAGAAACTCCCCAAACTTTCTCAATGGTTAAAAATGACCATCTTCATGACACTCTCATTTTTCTAGTGGAAAACCTCACTTAACCCAAACCTTTCCATCCATCCCTCATACTAAAACTAATGCACCAAACTATAATGACACTCTTACACACATGTTTTCCATTATATGAACCAACCTTCTCTCAAGATTTTTATACTATTGCCAAACTCTTGCAGTCCTTCTACCTCTCCCACTCATCCTTTTTAGTTTCCAAAGCTCCAACTCTATTTGAGACACAAACCTTATATATTAGCCGTTTTAAGTTTATCAATTTATCATTTTCATCAATTTCATTTGGAATCCAATTATTATGCTCGAAGAGTCTTTAAGCTAGTTAAAAGTATATATATATATATATATATATATATATATAAAAGCTACTATGCACTGATACTTTTATTTGGCTTACGTATTTATGTTCGATACATATCTGTATTTAATACTTTAGGATACTTTAGTGACAAAAAATAATTAGTCACTATAGTGACCAACTTAGATACAAATTTATAAACTAAACATCATTGGTAACTAAAATAGTTCAAAAAATTATAATTGGTCTATAAATGATAACTAAGATATTTTCTATTATAAATTGGTTTTTAAATTTGTCATTAACATTAGCTATCAAGGTTTTAATTTGGATTCACACAATAACAATCATATATTTATCATATTTTTAACAATTGTTGTACACTTTTTAATATTTATATATAACGTATCTATCATGTATCATATCCTATTATTTTTAAAATGGTTTAATTAATCGTAAGGTACCCAGTTTGGTACTAGAGTGTCAAATTGGTACCCGCTTTTAAAAAAGTGTCAATTGCATCCCAACTTTTGAAAATTGCTTCAATTAGGTCCCTTTCAAACAGAGTTGACTAACGCCGTTAGTCAACGTGCCACGTGTCAATCTGTGGTTTTTTGATTTTTTTTAGAAAAAATTTTATTTTTTTTTAATTTTTAATTTTTTTTTTAAATTTTTTAAAAAAAAATTAAAAATGCCACGTGTCAAGTCCCTGTGTGTGCCACGTGTCAGTGTCACTATCAGATGCCATTGTGATGATTTCTATTTAGTCCCCATTTATGTTTTTTCGTTTCAATTTAGTACCTACTTATGTGTATTTGATTCAATTTTGACCTAATAATTTTTAATAATTAAAATATTTTTTAATAAAATTAAAAGTAATTAAGTATAAAAGTTAAAAAAAAATTAAGTATTTGATATTTATATTAAAATTTAGTGGTAAAAGTCATTTTAGTACTTATAAATAGCATAACATTCATACAAATAATAAATTTGGTCTGAAATTGAGAGAAACATTATAAATATTAGTACTTAATTTTGTAAAAATATTTATACTTAATTATTTTTAATCTTATAAAAAATGGATTACAAAAATATTTTAATTATTAAAAAAAAATTAGGTCAAAATTGAATCAGATACACATACTTAGGTACTAAATTGAAACAAAAAGACATATGTGGGGACCAAATCGAAATCAACACAATGACATCTAATAGTGACACTGACACGTGGCATTGTCAGTGTCACATGGCATTGTAATGCCATGTGGCACTGACAATGCCACGTGTCACACACAGGGACTTGACACGTGGCATTTTTAATTTTTTTTAAAAAAATTTAAAATTTAAAAAAAATTAAAATTTAAAAAAAAATCAAAAAAACCACAGATTGACACGTGGCACGTTGACTAACGACGTTAGTCAACTCTGTCTGAAAGGGACCTAATTGAAGCAATTTTCAAAAGTAGGGATGCAATTGACACTTTTTTAAAAACGGGTACCAATTTGACACTCTAGTACCAAACTGGGTACCTTACGATTAATTAAACCTTTTAAAATAAACGTATCGATGTATCAAATACATATCATATCTGATACACATATTATATCTGTGCATCATAATATAAAAGTAATTATGATTATATAATGTACGACAAAGTTCATTGGCCTGATTAGAAACATTTCGATTGTGTAATTGGAGATAAGTTGTTTGAAAAGATAATAAGAAAGATTCTAATAATTACAAGTTGATGTGTTGGAAAATTACTGATTTAATATTATTTAGAATTTCGATAATTTTTTGTACATTATTATACAATATGTATAAAATAATTATCTTAAATAACCATTTATTATATTATACTTTTAAACTATTAAAATTTCTATAATGTGATAAATTTATTGTTATTATTATCTTTAATTTTTAAAATAATGTTAAATAAAATAGGTAATTTAATAAAGTAATTAATAAATATTATTTGAATTTTGAAAATTTTAATAAATTGTTTTAAAAAATACTGTTTAAACAATTTTTGGTATGTTTTAATCCTTCGTTAAATATTAAAAGATACTAAAATATAATATATTCTCTTACAATCATTTTTTTTATTGTTAAAATACAGCCTTTTATAAAATAAAAAGTAAATTTTGTTATAATTTTGAATTTTAAAAAATACTAAATGATAATGTGAATATAAATATATTTTGTGAAAGTTTACAAACATCGATACTTTTCCTAACAAATTTATTATCTTTTAAAATATATCTGTTTTAAACTATTTTAACATGTATAAATCTAACAATTATTTTGATTGCCAAAATTTTTATTTATAATGGATTTTTTATGTTTGAATTTCTAATTTTAATCATCATAAACATGTGTTTTGTTGGGTATAAAATATTAACAAAAGATGATTATATTAAAAGATATTGAAAAAAAGCTAATGCAAATTTTAAGATTTAGTTATTGCCTAATTAGACGCTACCATTTGTAATAAATAAAACTTACAAGATTTATATGATTTTACAATTAAATTTTTGCAAGATTCATTTGAAAATGATCCGTTTATACAATATTAACTTCTTTAATTTTCAAAATTTGTGTGAATGTTCTACGAAAAACACTCAGGTTAATTAAATACATACCAAAATATGCATAAAAAACTTCTAAAAATTTAATAATTTTATCATATTTAATATTATTTTTTCTAAAATAAAAAAAAAATTCACAAAAAGACAGTGGAAGAGAACTAGAAAACAAGAATCCACCCTTCCAAAGTCAAATATCTATGAATATTCACTTTCCCTCTCGCGCGCAAATTTAGAACTCAAAAATTTGGGAGTAGCTGCCACGCTGGCGATCCGCGACAACGCCCTTCACCCAATCACAACCAATGCTCAAGCTCTATATAAACTAAAAACCATTACCAATCTTCTCACCATTCAAAAACACTCAGTTCCCTCCTTTGTACAACAACAACCGAATTCACCAATTTCAGTTTCAATCTCGAAATCAACCACGATGAGTTCCGCAGAGGTTGCAGCACCAGCGAAGAAGGGTGGAAGGGGCAGGCCCAAGACAACAAAATCTGTTTCTCGTTCCTCCAAAGCCGGTCTACAGTTCCCCGTTGGCCGTGTTGCTCGCTACCTCAAAGCTGGTCGCTATGCGCAGCGCGTTGGATCCGGTTCCCCAGTTTACCTCACTGCGGTTCTTGAATACCTTGCCGCTGAGGTGCGTTTAATTATTCGTTTTACAATAGTAAATCTTTTTTAACGATTTTTTTGTCTTTCAATTTTTAATAATTGTTCTGGGTTTAGGTTTTGGAACTTGCGGGAAATGCTGCGAGGGACAACAAGAAGACGAGAATTATTCCAAGGCACATTCAGCTTGCGGTGAGGAACGACGAGGAACTGAGCAAACTCATGGGATCTGTAACCATTGCTAACGGTGGGGTTCTGCCCAAAATTCATCAGAATTTGCTGCCCAAGAAAGCTGGCAAGGGGAAAGCTGAAATTGGATCTGCTAGTCAGGAGTTTTAGATTTTAGGGTTTGATGTCATATTTTAGTACCAGTGATCATTTCAATGTAGTTTTGATATGGGTATATTAGGGTTCAGATTGGATGATGTATAGTCCTTCAGTTTGTGAAAAATAATTATTTGTTTTTTCACTAAATGGTTTGCCATATTTTCTTCCTAATGTTCTTTGCTTTGCTTAAATTAAGTCAATTCAAAATTGAAGTATGATTAAATTAACAGTTTAACCAGTGTTTTACATAAAAGAAACTTAATGTGTTGCTTAGTACATTCCTGATTGAAGATTTGTTAAAATAGACCAGTTAATAATTAAATTTTTATGTAAATATTATTTTGTAAAATAAGTGAAGTGAATCGAAGTTTATGTTTGTGTTTATATACGAGGTTTTGCAGCACATTGAATATACCAAGTTGTTTAACGTTGTTGCTTGTAGCTTATGAAAAAACTGTTTCTCCTTCCCTTTTCTCTACCTTCAACCCAAAAACTCAGATCACCACCGTGTCACCTTCAACACCATAAATGGCTCTCCTCTTCGCTTTTGCCAAAGGAGACCAAATGGAACTCCAAAACCAACGTCATAATCACACACCCAACTCTTGTTGTGATGGAATCATGTTCCTCCATGTATCAACTAAGGCAGATTCAAGCGCGCATGACCCTCACTGGCTTAATCACCCACACCTTCCCCCTTAGCAGGCTCCTAGCTTTCTGCGCCCTCGCCGATGCCGGCGACCTTCGCTACGCCCACCGTCTTTTCTGCCGTATTCTTGAACCCAACACCTTCATGTGGAACACCATCATTCGAGGCTATAACAAGGCCCGAATTCCCGCCATGGCCTTCTCCTTCTTCCTCGATATGCTTCGACTTCGCGTTCCGTTCGACCCCAGGACCTTCGTCTTCACGCTCAAGGCCTGCGAACACTTTTCGATGGCTTCACAGGGGGAGTCCGTGCACTCCCTTGCTCGGAAAACTGGGTTTGATTCCAAGTTGCTCGTGCGGAATGGGTTGGTTCATTTTTACGCTGTTCGGGGTTGGTTGAACCACGCGCGCGGGGTGTTTGATGAAATGCCGGTCAAGGATGTTGTTACTTGGACCACGATGATTGATGGGTATGCGGCGTGCAACTGTTCTGATGTGGCAATGGAGCTATTTGGTTTGATGTTGGAGGGTGATGTTGAGCCCAATGAGGTGACGCTGATTGCGGTGCTTTCAGCTTGCTCAGATAAGGGTGACCTTGGTATGGGGAAAAGGATTCATGAAATTATGGAGAAGAAGAATGTGAGGTGGGGTTTGAGTTTACACAATGCTTTGTTGGATATGTATGTGAAATGTGGATGTTTGGTGGCTGCTAGGGAGGTTTTTGACAGAATGGAAAGTAGGGATGTTTTCTCTTGGACAAGCATGGTCAATGGGTATGCTAAATGTGGTGACTTGGAGTCTGCAAGGAGGTTCTTTGAACAAACTCCTCAGAAAAACGTGGTATGCTGGAGTGCGATGATTGCAGGATATTCTCAGAATGACAAACCGAAGGATTCATTGAAATTGTTTCATGAAATGCTTGGGGAAGGTTTTGTTCCGGGGGAGCACACCTTAGTGAGTGTGCTCTCTGCTTGTGGCCAACTAAGTTGCTTTAGTTTGGGCCATTGGATACATCAGTATTTTGTTGACCAAATAAGAATACCGATGAGTGTTACTTTGACAAATGCAATTATAGATATGTATGCCAAATGTGGAAGCATAGATTCGGCTACGGAAGTCTTCAGTGCAATGTCGGAGAGAAACTTGGTTTCTTGGAATTCTATCATTGCAGGTTATGCTGCCAATGGTCGAGCAAAACAATCTATTGAAGTTTTTGATAAGATGAGATGTATGGGATTTGAACCGGATGATATTACATTTGTGAGTTTGTTGACAGCTTGCAGTCACGGTGGCTTAGTTTCTCAAGGTAAGGAATACTTTGACACCATGGAAAGAAAATATGGGATAAAACCAAAAAAGGAACATTATGCTTGCATGATTGATCTACTAGGTAGAACTGGCCTCGTAGAAGAAGCTTACAAGTTAATAAAAAACATGCCAATGAAGCCTTGTGAGGCTTCTTGGGGTGCCCTTTTAAGCGCTTGTAGAAAGCACGACAATGTTAAGCTGGCCACTTTGTCTGCTTCTAATCTTCTAAGCTCGGATCCAGAAGATAGTGGTGTTTATGTGCTTCTGGCAAATATTTGGGCTAATGAGAGAAAATGGGGTGATGTGAGGAGGGTGCGAAGTTTGATGAGAGACAAAGGTGTGAAGAAGATTCCTGGTCATAGCTTAATAGAGATAGATGGCGAATTCAAAGAGTTTTTGGTGGCGGATGAATCACATCCTCAATCTGGGGAGATCTACAGAGTACTGGATGAAATATTTTTGTTATCAAAATTGGAAGATTCGGGCTGTGACTGCGACTCATAATCTTCAGTCAGGACAAATATGTCTCTCCATGAAATTCCATTAAAGCTAGAAACTCAACCTTATCTTGGGAATAAAGTGGACGGTGAATGTGGAGTCTCCTGTTCTGTCCGGTAATTCCTTGAACTACAAAGGAATTGTATTTGTATTGCTATCTTTATGGTGGCTATTTACCGCATATAATGTTATTTATATATTCCTGTTCACGTCTCTAGGAACCTTCGACATGCTATTAGGCTTAACCTTCTTATGCACGCCTAAAATTTAAGCTACAGCAATGCAATTCACGAGTTCAGTTCATTAAGGTCACTGGGCTTTATTTTGACTCTCGTAGACTGCTCTTGTCAACTTGTATGCAAATTGTGGTGCTGTGCTATGAATTTTAGCCAAGGAAATCTGTGATCACCTTCCATCCAAACAATTGGTTGTCTCAACTTGATGCTTTCGGGGTATGCAAAACTTGGAATGGTTAAAGATTCTAGTTTCATATGTGATCCTGTCGTTGAAAATGACTTGTTTTGTTGGAGTGTTGTGATATTTAGTTCCACTGAAAATGACCAGCCATATGAGGCTCTTCAGTTTGTTCAATGAAGTGCAACGACAGAGAATAGTGTCTGATCAGATCATGATGTTCAGTGTCCTTTCTGCTTGTACTGGTGTTGGTGCACTTGTTCAAGCGAAATGAGTTCATACATAAGCCTATAAATTAGGGTTTGGAAGAGCTCTACGATTGTCAATGTTATGAACCTCTAAATAATGTTAATATACTGCTGTGGTTTGTCTACAATTAGGTTATATCGATCAAGTGCAGTGCATCTTTTGTCGCCTGGATTCGCAGACTAGAAGCCATCTTTTTGACAGAATTTTTTTCCTGGTAGGAAGAGTTTACCTGGCTACTGGCTTCGTGCAAGCTCAATTTGCTTCAGACTATCTTTCACTTCCGAGAATTTTCCTTGAGGTATATTTTAGACTTAAATTGGTCATACTATAGAAGTTATTTATTGTAAAAGGAACCATGATATTCATTATTGGTTTCAAATTTAGCTGTTCTGCAGTAGCCCCCGAAGTTGGCCTTGATAAACAAGTCTTCTCTAGGTTTTCCACTCTTCATCTATTTAGGGTGTTTTAAAGATAATCATGTTCCAGAGACACTATCATTGTTAAATATGAAAAAATAGATTTTTTTTTTCTGTTAAATTATACCCTTGTTGATATTAACGAGTCCTTTACTTACTTTTTTTTTCAAGCCACTTGACCCACAATGCCCTGAACATTGGCATCCTCTGCAAGAACAATTCTCCAATAGACAGTAGTTATGACTATTTGCAAATTTGGCTGGATATGCCTTCGTTCCTAACTCCATGGCTGTTAGTGTTGAAGGCTTTGCTTTCTTTGACAATTATGAGGAACACATGTTCATATTAAGTTAAAAATCCAAGTAATATGCACACAAATATGCACTACCTTGTGGTAGTGAAACATCACCCTCTTCCTCTTATAATGTGTTTGGATCCACATACGGATGGAAATTGACTTGAAAACGTGTTTGGATTTGCATGTTTCCGCTGATTTGAAAGTGTGGATTTGTAGGTGAGTTGCAAAATTTGACACTCTTTAAAACGAAGAGAAGTGCAGAAAAAGCTAAATAATCGTATTAAAATTACTTTATTGTTCCTCTTTTATTTATATATATATATATATATATATATAAATAAAATTTTAATTTTAATTATTATAATAATTAGTATTATATAATAATAATGATGATAATAATATTATTATTATTCAAATAAATATCTTTTGTAAATAAATTAATTCTATAAAATAAATATATTTAAAGAAATATGGAGTTAAAATTATATAGTCCATATTATAAATTATTTCAAGTTATAATTGAGAATAATAATAATTATTTTAAGTTATTAATTATAATATGAATAAATTATTTTTTTTGTAGTTTTAAATAACACTTTTAATTTTATTTGAATATCATTTTTTCTATTTACAATGAAGGGTAAAATAGTAATCATATAATTTATTCTATTACAAATTATAATTTATTAAATTTTATCAATCACATCATACACAAACTTTCATAAACTTTCCACTCAAATCATACAATCTTTCCTTTAATCCAAACAACCCTATTTTTAACTACAAATCAACGCAAATCTACTTCTTTAAATCTATACCCCAACATTAAGGGTGTGTTCTTTTGGGAGGAATGATTTGAGGGACAGGAAATGAATTAATTTGAGTGTATTTGAGAGTAAAATTTATGTGTTCTTTTTAAGAGATTTAGAGATGATAATAAAGTGGATTTGAGAGAAAATTTTGTAAAAGTTTATGAAAGATTTAACTGATGTGATAGATAAATTTTTTTTAATAAATAAAAAATAAAAAATACTAAATTATCCTTGTTAGTGAATATAATATAAAATAATTTTTGGAAGAGTTGAAATAATATTTTGTAGATAATAGGTTAATGAAGAGTTTTGAAGAAAAAAATTATTATTATAACAAATAAAGAATAAATTGCATTTGATATAAGAAAAATTATAAAATATTTAGATATTAAGTAATATAGTGGTTAAATTAAAATGTAAAAAATAAAAATCACATTTTATTATTTATTTTGTATTTTTAAAATAGCTTTGTTTTCATCTTGATTTATTTATTTTTTCATGTTATTTAGAAATTAACATATAAATAAAAAATTCAAAACTTTTTGACAATGAAGGAAATACTTTCTAGGAAATGTTTGGTAAGCATCGAGGCTACCATTTTCATCTCACTATTAGCATGCATGATCCATTGAGGCTATCATTTTCATTCTTATCTCAATGTTTGCACTATAATATGGATCTATTTTCATTTTCATTTTTCATTTCTGACCCATCATTATTGCTACTACCATGCAAGGTCCAGTTTTTCCGCTTTTTTTCAGAAGAAAATCACAACCTCACTCTGCTGCATTTTACATATTCTAAACATATTTTTAGTCACTTAAATTTGTATTATTTAGCAATATTGTGGTAGTGATATATATATATATATATATATATAATCAAAATCATATGATGTCTTATCATGAATGTTCTAGTTCGTGAAAAGTGGTGGATCTCGGTCAAAAAGTTTGAAGGACCAAAATAATATATTCAAATTTTATATATTTATTTATTATTACTAATATAATAAGTATGTATAATTTAGTATTGAATAGTACCGTTTCAAAAATTTTAATTTCTTAAATTTTATTTAATGATACCGTTTCAGGAATATTCTAATCCTTACACATAAACGTCAGAAATATAATTAAAAATAATTTAATAAAAATACTAAATTCCCTTCATCATCATTCTTATTTCATATAAAAATATATAATTTGTTATATATTTGATTTCTTATATTTTTGTTGGAAAATTACATCTAAAAGTGGAGATGTTATCAATAAATATTTGATTTCACATTATTATAAAAAAATTCTAAAATAATGATCAATTTTAATAGTAAAAAATATGTTTAGAAATCAACTTTTTAACAAGAGACAAATTTTTTTTTTCTAGTTAAAACATTAATAGTTAATTATTGATTAATTTAGATATTAATTCATAGTAAAAATTATTTTAATTGAATGATTATTATAGACCATATTCTAGAGTTAGTTCATACTAAGACCATATTCTAGAGTTAACATAGAACTGTAAAGATCGAAAGGAAATATTATATTAAAATTCTAATGGTTATTGTTATCGAAGTAAATATTATATTAACCTTCCATTGATCTTAAAGTAAAAAATAATTCATATCCAGTTAAAGAGTTTTATTAGATGTCAATTTTGATTAATAATAATAAGTTAATTTATTATCGATTTAGTAATGAACCGATAAGGTCAAACAATATTGAGTGTTCTTATATTTGTTGAAAAAAAATATTATTGATTGAATTAAAGAAATTAATTTCATTAATATTTTTTATTAAGTAGAATATTATTATATTTTTTTGTTAGAAAAAAAATAATTAATATAAAATTTAAGATTTATTGTTGATTGAGACTTGATCAATTAAGTTAGTAACTAAATATTTTATTTTAAATATAATTTTAAAGAAATCTAATTTATTATTAAAAATACAAAAATAAATGTAAGACTTGAGAGAGCATATAACCAACCTCCTCAGTTAACAAATACATGCAAATAGGCTCTCTTGGAAAAAAAAAAGGGTTTTCCATAATCTCTTTTTTATGTTATCCTTAGGTAACAAATAGATGCCCAGAGGCTCTATTGGAAAGAAAAGGGGTTTGGGTCGGTTTTGAATTTTAAATTGAAACCTAATCGAAGAGCTTGGCTTTGTTTCAAGGATTTCAAAACAATAAAAAAAAATGGTTTAATAATGATTTTGGTGTCCATTTTTGTAGTAAAATCTTAATTTGGCCATTCTATTTCTTTTCATCTCAATTTGGTCTCTTCCGTTAGTGGTATAGTAACACCTTAAAGGAGTACCACGTGTCAGTTCCTGAATTTTTTAACTTTCTTTTTGAATTTTATTTTATTTTTTATTTTTGAATTTTATTTAAAAAATAAAAAAATTTGTCAAGTCTCAAGTTGTCATCGTGTCACGTGATAGTGACTGAGTAATGTGGCGGTGACAATGACACGTGTCACCTATATGTCAGGTGTCATTTCCACTCTCTTAATTTGCTCCCTTTATTCTAATTTTGGTCTGAATTTAGTCTCAATTTTTGTAAAAATTGAGCAATTTTGTCTCTATGCAAATTGAAATCAAATTTAATTTCTATATAAATGAACACAAATATTTCTATCAAAATTGATATTTTAAGTAAATATTTTTAACAAATTAAGTTTATTTAATTAATATTTTACATTGATTTTTTTTTTAAATTGTTTTAAAGTTATTAATAGAAAATAATGTTAATAGAAAAAAAATCATAAATTATATTAATATTTTATTACATCGTACTTTAATATTTGTTTATTTGAATTTATATTTCAAATAATTGTACATTTTAAAATGTGTAAAGTTTAATAATTTGTACACAAATGTTTGAATTGGTGTAAAAATAACAATTATAAAAATTATAAAAATAATTTTAACTAGTTCATGTAACAATAAAAAATATGTAAATTTAAAATTTGAAAACAATTTTATGTAAAGTGGAATGTGAAACACAAATTTAAATAAATTTAGTTATGTTAAAAATATATAATAAAAATATCAATTTGAATAAAATATCAATTTGATTAAAAATATCAAATTTAATAAAAATATTTGTATAACATTTATATAAAAATTAATTTTTATTTCAATTTGGAGAGGGATGAAATTGCGTTATTTTTACAAACATAGGGACTAAATTGAGACAAAAATTAGAATACAGAGACCAAATTGAGAATGAAGAAATGATACCTGACATAATACTGACACATGACATTATCACTTTTACATCACTTTGTCACTGCCATGTGGCACGACGACAACTTGACACGTGACAAATTTTTTTATTTTTTAAGAAAATCAAAAAAATAAATAAAAAATCAAAAAAATAAAAATCAAAAAATTCAGTAACTGACATGTGACACCCCATTTAACGTTGTTACTATACCATAACAGAAAGGAATAAATTGAGATCAAATTTTCCAAAACAGAAACCAAATTGAGATAAAAAAAAATAGACGAACCAAATTGAGATAAAAAAAATAGATGAACCAAATTGAGATTTTGCTATGAAAATGGAGACCAAAGACATGATTAAACAAAAAAAAAATTACTTTTTTTTCTATTATCGGTTATTTAGACCGATTTCGATATGAAAATAATTTTTTAACAAATAAGTTTTTGACAAAATTATTGATTAGAATAATTTTTTATTATTGATCGGGGTTTATTCAATCAATCGGGACTGACCTCGTATTGACTTTTAACCTGGATTTGTTTGTCTTGACTTTCGATCTGGATTAGTTTATCTTAACCTTCAGTCCAATCCAACTAAAAATTTAGGTTGAAAATTTGGATTGGATATTTTGAATTTCTATATTTAAAAATCTTGATTCATACAATGGATATTTAATCCAAAAGTATATAAAACATAGAACATATTGAAATTCAATGATTGAATTTTTTTAGTTCATTTATGTCTTCAAATATGTTTACTTCCATGTTTCAATAGATTATCTACAAATACAAAGTTGTTATGATTATCTATAATTACATTAGTACACCAATAGAAAAATACATTGAATATGTATGCTAGATATAGTGATAAAAAAATTGTTTTATATCACAAGTTGAGTGCAACAAGAGAAAACGTGAGTTGAAAACTCCTCCCTTTTGATAAAAGCTCTAGCACATTTAATAGAATATCAACACATCATGTCATTGGTAAGAGAAAAGGATAATTAGAGTGGAAATCATATTAAGTTGAGTTCAATAGAAAAAGTGTTGATAATGCTCTAACATCCTTAATTTAAGATCAACACACCAACTAACAATATTTCTTAAGCATTTGTTAATCTCTTGAGTGACGCCGAAAATACATCATTTATTGCACGTATAAAGAACTATAGCTTAAGATCCATAAAACTCTATTCTCAATTCTCAAGTTACTTCTTGAGGTTGAAGAAAACGAAAATGTTGTGGTGTATATTGTTGAAAATAAAATTATCAAGTATAATCGGTAAATATATTGTTCTATAAATAATATTTTGATTAATAATTATAATACATTATAAATGGAGAGATATTAGTGCATAAGACATTAGAAGAAGACTACATGGCTTCCATATCATGAAGAACTGGTTGGTTAATAATGCAACACGTAGACGTTGTACTCTACAACAACATTTCCAGTCTTCAAATCAAACGTGTGAGTCTTTGCCTGGGCATACCCACGTACAAACCGAAAAGCCCTACTTCCTCCGATGATCGACATTTCCCTTATACCGGAGAACACCGCATTCCGTCCCAACAAGCTCAATGTGTTGCCATTGTATTTCCCTTCGCTGAACACGAAGTTCAATACCATCAATAGGCCCAATTCATGTTGGGCCGCAGATCCGTATATTCCTTGAGCCTTTCCCACAACTTTGGATTCGGGTTCGGGGCCATAGTCAATGGGTCGTCGATCATGGCTATGTATCCGAAAAGCGTGGAGGAAGAGTTGGTGGAAGGAGACTCCGCCACTCTGACGGCGGTGGGGTTTGGGCCACTGACAATGTCATGGAAGAAGAAGTGAAGGTGGCTCAACTTTTCCTTCTTTAGTCCCAAAGACTTCAGAGATAGGTTTTCATAGAATGTAGAAGATTTTGCGCTACCAAATGACAAGATTAGGTTCAGAACGGTGATGCTAAAAATGGTTGAGACTTTTGGTGTTGGCCATTGTAATGAGAGGGAAAATTAAGATGTGTGAGGAAAGAGACATTTTCATTCAGGATTTATAGAATGCAAAATTGAAAGGAATGAATTGGCAAAAAGGTTTTGCAAACAAAATTTATAGTTTTGACAACTAAAATAACCATTTACAGTTATATTATACCAAAATTTGTTCCCAAAGTTTATGGTGACAGACAAACTTTTGGGACAATATGGAATATTTTTCTTTGCTTCTTGTTCAAATGTGTCATTGTTAGTTTTGAACTTTTTATGACACTATAGTTTTTACATATTATAGTTTACGTAATATTTTATAATTGAAAGAAAAAATCGTTAATTAGAATATATAAATATCAAATTTCACATCTTCTTTTATATTTAATATAAAATACGGAAGTTTTGTATAACATTTCTGATCATATGTTTTCATCATTTTGAGTTTCTTTTATGAATAAATATTAATATGGAATTATTTTGAAATAGTTTACAAAAATAAGATTGTTTTTCCCTTTCACCATAGAATCAAAGTATTAATATCTATTAATTAAGATTAGGAATGACAATAAAGTGAGACAATTAATTAGTAGGATTATGCTTATCAATTCTATCTAAAAAATTTAACTTAATTATTAGTCTTAGTATTGGTCAAGTATTTATAAAACAAAAAATACCAAGAAATGTTTTTATATTCACTAGTGTAAAACTGTTTTCAAAATTGCTTAATAAGATTCAATTATCTTTCAAAATGGCACAATATTTTTTAAAAATTTTGCACAATTACAAGCTTTGATTTTTTAAATAATTGAAACCTAAAGTCATCCCAAAATTTCAAAAATATTATTACTTTTGAATTTTATCTTTGTGATAGAGAATAATCATCAGTTTTATAAAGAATAGATGCTTATTCCGTTGCTAGAGTTAACTTTTCAAACATTTAGAATCAATACTACAATCCTCTTGATTTTCATCTTGTTCCATTTTCATCATTGGCTCATTTGTTCGTTTTCTCTTCTCTCGTTTTTTTTTTTATGTTTCGTTAAGGCTCGTTATGTTCATATGCATTTTGTGTTGTCATTTGAGTCCAAGTTTTGCATTCAAGTGACATTGATGTAGCACACATTTCAAGATATAAATTCACACCCTCTTCAAGTATTTGTTATGATAATGAGGATATAAGATCTTATATTAAGTCTAAGATTATGTTGGACCCAAAGGTTTACATGAGTATACTCAAACAATCTATTATCAAAATCAATACATGAGATTTTTGCCGGTACATATTGATCACGAAACTCTAGTTACTCTATTTGATCACCTTGTAGTAGGTTTTGTTTACACAACTTTACAAAACATTTCTAACTTATGTAGGGACCTAACCTGTGATAATTTATATATTTAAAAAAATTAAAAATTTAAAAATTTCGCATATTAACACATAGCATGTAGGAAAAAAGTGTCAACGTCAATTTAACGAAGATGAACAAATTAAACAAAAAATAATTAACAGACCAAAATGAACCAAATAAAAAATTAGAGATTAAATTAATAATTATATCTTTTTTATATACAGAACTAAGGAAAAAAATAATAGAAAAATGATATAGTTAAGAAAAATTATAAACTGACATATGGTTTAATTAGACATAATACTACTGTATACTCTATAATTGATTAGTTCATGTGCTTTTCATAAAACCATAATGATTTTTAGAGTCAGAATATAACATTAACTATCCCTCAAATTGTTTCACTGCTCATATGGCTGTGTGACGCGCTCCATTAATGCAAAAAGCCTACACAATTTGGAAGTTAACCTTCCAACACAATTATTATTATTTTTTCAGAGAATTTGTAGAATGTTGATTTTGAAATTGATTTCAAAGCGTTATAGTAAAGACGACGATAAGTTAAACTAGGAATGAAATTTAAACTCGTCTTCGAGAGTATTATTCAAACTTGTTCCGTTTTATTGGAGAATATTAAATGAATATGAGTATATATATATATAATAGATTATTTTTTATTTTTTCAAATTATAGTGTAAATTACTAATTAAATCAAATATAATATTTTTAACTATTTTTTAATGTAAATAATTATATGATATGCAAGAAATTTATCTACTATTTTATTTTTTAATCTTTTTTGATAATTATCACAGAAAAAATCTTTCTACTTTCTAAAGATCGATATAATTCAAATTTATTTGATAAATTTTTAAAATTTGAATGTGTAAGAATATCTACAATAAAATTGCAAACATAATAATAAAATTATTAATTATAATAAATAAACAAGTAAAAAGCTCATAATAAATATTATCATCTTTGTTGCTTTTAAATTTAATTAATTATTTGAGTTTTATCTAAAAATTATTAATTGTTTAACTTTTAAAATAATGAAAATATATTATTAAATTTTAACGAGGAAGAAAAAATTTGGGGGCCGAGGCCTCCTGTAGAAAACTAAGGTCGCGCCATTGATTGTCGAATAATTTACAAGAGATATTCTATGTACCCACCCCACCATTCAGATATTATATTAATATAAAGAAAAAAAAAAAAACCATTTCATCGTTGTTATGTCACTTCACACGCAATCCGAGTTAACTGAATTTTTCTTTGCTCTGTGGTCATCGTTTCTATTGAAATTCACATCTTCAATTTTTTTTTATAAATTTTTATACCAGATATTTAATAATCATATAATTTTTTTAAACACTTATAATATGTGTTTTTTTATGATGCACCTACTTAATATCAATAAAGGTTATGTTTTTCATTAATTGGACTTGTTTTACATTTACGTTAGAATTTATTTTGTTGAATCTTCCCTGCATACATTTATAATAAAATAATAAAAGATAAACTTGTAAAGTATAGATACTTTGATAGAGACTAGTAGCATTAAAATTTTCATCACCACCATTTTTTCAACCTTAATTTATATTATATATTCTTGGAATGACCTTAAGTATAGGAATGAAATTTGAGCTTAAACTTATTATCTGGCATTTAATATTCAACCTAAATTTTGCCACCTACCATTCATTCAACTTCAAAGCGTATACAAGTCAACTTTCTTCACACACTAGCATAGCATTCAAGCCATGCACAAAATATCAACTAGTGATGTTTGATAAATCATTCACCTACTATTTTCTTTCACTTCAATTTAATGAAACATCTTTTCAAACTTTTCTTTAAATATTTTGGAAATGATTACTGTTACTAGAAAAGTAAACATTGATTAAGGTTCCAAAAATATAATGTTTAATACGAGACCAAAATAAAGTAAGTGACTCAAATGAATGATTAATCTTAATAAATACCTTTAAGCAATAGTCGTTCTTGAAAACACTTTTATTAAAACAAAGCAAGATATTTTTTTTAATTAGAACAATTATGTTGAGTGACACCGTTTAGGAACTCTTTTTCATGAATAAAATATATTTGGAAAAAATTATGTCATAATTAAATTTTTATTATTTTTTATCACAATTAATGTCGGATTTAAGATCTAAATCAGTGGGGATAATTAAAAATTATTTGGATATTAATCATATAACCTTTAAAAGTAAAAATAAAAAATTAAATGAAACAAAATTAAGTAGACAAATATATAAGATTAGAGAGAAAAAAAAATATTTTTTTTCGAAATATTTGGTGATAATTTTAACAAAAATAGAATGTATTTTGGTCATGATATATTTTGGATTGTAATACCAATGTAATCTTAACCTTAGTTATAATGAACAATCTAAAGAAGGATTTGGTCATGATATATTTTCAATTGTTGGGCTCATGAAAATAATGCAATAATTAAAAACAAATTGGACTATTACTTTATTTTTTCATTTCTCTCTATTTATTTTTTTTGCTAAAATTAAAGTTTGAAATTCTTTTTAAAAAAAATATTTCACCTTTTTATTTGTCATTAACTAAAAACATTCTTTTGAAAATAAATTTATTCATCCGGATAAAATTGAGTGTTGACATCCTTAATTTATTAAGTAACATAAAAAACATATCATCTTCTTTATTGTCTTTGATCCTTAGTTCTTTTTGTTTTTCCATTTGAAGAGCTTTTCATTTGCTTAAACAATTTCAATAGTTTGACAGTAATTTTTCTTAGATCTCCAAAATATTTTTTCTTTTATCAAAATATTAATTATGCATTTTTTCCTTTGTTCAATTTCATTAAATGGTTTATCAAATTATTTCTAGGAGCATTTCATAATTTTTACTTATTTTTAATATTTTGATTTGTTGATTATTTTGATCATGTAAAATATTATTTGGATGAGTTTTTATATTATTTTGTGTATTTTATTCATTCTCATAAAATCAATTTTACCACTGCAATTGTATAAATATGTTTCATTTATTATAATATAATAATTTATTGTCATAAATACTTTTTTATCAACATCTAACATATATTGAGGTTCCAAAGATAAAAAATCTATATTTAAATTTGAATTATTATTAGTTTAATTTTATTAATTATTGGTGCAATTTTGTTCAAGTGAGATATTATAAATTATTCATAGTATAAAAAAAATCTCATTAGAATTTAGAGAAAGAAAGTAAATTTATACAACTATACTATTTTTGTTAATATTTTACATCATGAAGAAAAGAGAATATGCTATTTTTGTAAAATCCATTTTGTTTAAAACAAATATTCAACTGCCTCCTTTCTATCCAAACACAAGTCTCTTATTTATCCCAACACCAGTTCATTCTTCCCTTTTCACTCAACCTTGATCCTCTGTTTTCTCATATGAATCTTAATCCTTTCTTGAATCAGAGGACAAATTTGGGTTCGTGGCGAAGTTCTCTTCAAATCTACCTGAACAATTTCTTTCTTCGAGTAAGTTGATAATCTTACCTCCACCCCCTTTTTCTTTTTTGGGATTTTAATTCCGCTTTGATCATGATCAGAGCCCTAATTATTTTCTGTGTTCTTGAGTTTTGGTTCCTTTAGGTTGAATTGGGCTTTTACAACTTAAAAATTATCTTGGGGGTGCTTCATTGTTTCAATCTTGGTCTACGTTTGAGTTAAGAGAAGCTATTTTGTTTTGATGGAAGTAAATTTGTTTTGCATGTTATAATTTGATAGATTGAATTGCTTGAATTGTTGTGTTTTTATGTGTTGAATTCATGGGTGCATGTGAAATTTTAGTGGTTTGTGGTTTTTGATTTTGAATGTTAAAAACAGGTGAAAATGTTATTTTATTTCAAGCAAAAATCTTTAGCTTAAGCGAGAGTCCTATCGCTCAAGCGAAAGAGAAATTTGACTCAAATAAAAATAGTCAAAATTTCACTTTGTTATTTGTTCGAATTTTAGCTCAAGCGAGCATCTTTAGCTTAAGCGAGAACTCATGCTCCTTAAGTGAAAATCTTTAACTTAGGCGAGAAAGCCATTGGAACTCTTTTTGTTTCTATTTAATTTTAGCTCAAAGAAAGCCCTTGTCACTTGAATGAGAATTTCTAGCTCAAGCGAGAATGCTTTAGAGTTTTAATTCCTTATTTTTAACATGTAATTAAATGAGTTAATTTTAAAAATATAATGTATGAAGCTATGCATGAATGATGTGGTACTTGAGACTTGCCTTGATGTGTTTTTGCATGAGATATGAGTTATTCTGAGATAACATGTGAAAGATGTTAGAATTTCATGAAGAGATTCCCTTGGTGGTAATATAGTGTATGTACTGATCTATGGATTCACGTAAGGTATCTTGACATTCTAAATGATCATTCAAATTCATATAGAGTATAATGGTTCATGGGGTAAGAGTAGCAAGAGGTCCTAATCTAATGCAATATAATGGTCTTAGATGATCAAGGATTAACCTTGTATATGGTAAGGTGAAACCCATTAGCAACCTCTCTACAGAGTACTAGAGGTCACCGCAAGTGCAAAGTTTTTAGTGAATCCAATTTCATTATATGTATCAAGATAATTGAATTAGAGTGTCTACTATTGCTTGGTATTACTTGTTGCTTGTATTATAATGACTTGATTATTATTTGTAATTTAATTTCATTAGCTTACTCTCTTTTTTTATGTCTTTGTTTCTTGTGTCTTTTCTTTTATCATAGCCACCATAACTTGATGTGAGCAAATAAGGAGACTCATGTTGATCCTGATCAAATGAAATAGTCACCATAACTTGGTGTGAGCAAATGAGGAAACTCATGTTGATCCTGATCAGATGGAGGGAGATGTTGTGGTTTAGATTGGATATTTATCTTTCTTCACCTTCTTTTGAAAAACTCTAGTGTTCATGTTTATAGTTTTTCTTTAGGTTGATTTGGGCCCTTGGGTATCATGTATACTTTGTATATTTTGAATCACTGTAATAATTATTTTGTTATACTCTCTAATCTTGCTCAATTATATTAAACTATGTGATGTTTTATTTAACAATGTTTTTTTTATTAAATAGGACATTACAATTTTAATATTAAATATTTTGATAATATCATGATTTTTTTCCTAATTTTTATTTTCTTATATAAATAATTTAATTGCTATATAAAATATTAAAAAAATGAATATAAGTACATGTAAGTGTGGATACTAATATCAAATGAAAATGAGAATTAGACAAAAACTTATAAAAGTTATATTGCCATCAGACATAAAGATAAGGATGAGAATGAATTATTATTAAACGATGATATTGAATAATAACACGCTCATAGGCCATTACCATTCTTGATTGTGATACACATATTTTGACTACTAAATAAAAGGAAAATGAAAAAAAATCTAATAAATGTTTAAAAACATTAAAAATTCTCTCATCTAATAATAATATTTTGTTTTTAAAAATAATTATTCTAACTTAGTAAAAACATTATTTTATCGATAAATATACATATAACTTTTTTTTTTACTTTACGTATGTTTTATTTTATTTCGATAATTGCAAATATTATTTCTCATTTACAATATTATTTACACTTTTTAAATTATTTTTTTTTCTGATGATACATAACACTGCAAATGATTTATTATTTATCACGTAATTATCATTATCACTTTTTTTTTAATATAGAGATATTAGTGATTTTTTACAAGTTTGAGTTTAGTGACGTTGTAATATGAATTTACCCTCAACTTAAGTTTGAAAATTGTTTTGGAAACTAGGAAAAAGTAGTTATTTTGTTTTCTTGGTAGCTTTCCATCGTTGAATATACTTGTTTCCCATGGACCAGGGTCACATCCAATGTCATTCAACATTGTGAAAAGGAACTAGGAGAAAATTATTTGACAATTTTTAATATTATTTAATTCATTATCTCAATGAATAAATGTAATTAAGTTTTTTAAATATATAATAAAATAATAAATAATACTTATTTACCTATTGTGAAAATTAATAATTTTCTATACATAAATTCCTCTTCAATTTTTTCTGCCTCTTCCTCCTTTGTTCATTCTGTATTTTAATGTTTACTGTTACTCCCATGAATTTTTGCGACCTTTTCAAAATTGAAGATATTATTAACGTGGTCCCCATTAATTATTATTATACATGGCTTTGAATATCAGTTTCATCAAACTGAACAATCCCATAGTCAAAATCTTAATATCTCTTTTCAATGATGTCCTAAAGAATTTTCATACACTACTTTGATAAGTCCACCTTGGTTTTAAGATAACATATTTATACTAATCATCCTAATATCGATAAACGATATTCAGAAAAAACATCCTTGGCTGGTATTTAACAATTAAAAAATAAAAGAAAAAAATTAATATAAGAAAAATAAGTAGTAATATCTATAATAATATATAATGGGTCCCCACTTCAATTATTTTTGTATTTTACTTTTAAGAATATTTAATAGTCATAACATGGAATTTATAATAAAGAACACAAATAAAAAGTAAAAAAATATTATAAAATATAGTATAGTTACAAAAAAGAAATAAATTAACACATAATTGGAAAAATACTCTCACCTAGATAAAAAAAAAGTATCCATGTTCTACTTGGGGTGGAGGTATAAGTGTTAAGAATATTTTATTTATATAGTAAGATTATTTTTTATTACAGTTATTCTCAGTAAGAAAATTGCATATGTCGATGAAGGTTAAAATAATGAAAGAAAATGTTAAGGTGAGAATTAAAGTATATTAATAAAATTCTCAATAAAAAATGAACAAGTAAATTGAGAGGAAAGCTAGAAAATATGAGTTCATGATATCACAAGTTAAATATTGAAAAGGAAATTATACTTTTTTATTTATAAATACACAACTCTATATGTTCAACCTATAGACTTAGCATATGTTTCTTTTTCTTTTATTTTAACAATAGATATTCGTAGTGTAAATTTTTAAATAAAAATTTCAATAATTAACCACTTTTCAAGAATTTATCTATGTATAACCTTTTGTAGTAAAAGTTCATAGTGATAAAATTTCACTTCTACTGATAAACACTGTAATGTCTAAAATTAGAAAATGATGCAGAAGATCGAGAACAATATCTTTGGTCGCCAAAATTTATGTTTCTTTATGAAAAATTTCCTTTTCCTTTCCTGATTTCTTTTCAATTTAATTTCTCGGCACTTATTGTTACTGTAATTTAATTTTCCAATTTTTCGCATGTCAAATTTTAATCAATATTTAATTTATTTATTTTTACATTTAATTTCGTTGTGTTTGATTACTTTTAACTTTTTTTTAAAACTTTAGTTTTTTCTTACACATTTTTTTTTCTGAATCTAACAGGTCCAATTATGTTATTTCAATCTAGTTTGTTTCTCTTGTTTTAAAATCTCCTTAAGTAAATATATATAAAATTTGAAATAATGAAGGAAAATAAACAATAATAATCATAAATGAAGCATATTTTCTAAACTAATTGAAAATGGAATGTTTTGATATTCCATATTTTAATGATGTAATAACTATAACCTAACATATATCCAAGCTTTAATTTGTTTTTTATTTATAAATTTTGTATCATAAAAAAACATCAAAACAACTTATAAATGATATATTTAATTATCGTACTTTTTTCATACAATAAACAAAGCCACACACAAAAAAAAAATAACATAAAAGCAATAATACATATATATTTTATATATAAAAAATTATAAGACAATGTAATGAACCATAACCTTTATATTTATGGCAGTAACAACAAATTCTATTTTCATAACTGTGAACTCAATTTGATTCACTTAATTAAAAAAAATACAATTTTTTTTCTGTCTGAACAAAAACTAAATTATAATTGTGATTAAAATTTAAATAAACTTCATACAATCTAAAATAATGTTCAACCCCAAATACAAATCAAAATCACAAAATGGTAGACTTGTTTTTACCAATCCAATATGTTGATTAAAAGAAAGCAGTTCAACCCAACCCAAATACAAAAAGAAATTGCGTAACTCTTCATTTGTGATTGGGTTGGTAAGCCAATCCGGCTTACTAAATTACTAAAGGTTCAACCTGAGTGAGCCGGATTCTTGATTGACTGAGTAAAAATTAATCTGTACTGAAATTTGAAAAAACAATTCAATTCAATCTAATCCGAACCCGTGATGGACCAAATTGACCCAAGAATTTTGAACATTTTGAAAGCTTTAATAATTTTCCAACATTGTTGAAAACACATTAAATTGTTTATATCAACATCTACAATTAAATTGTTTAACTTTTATGGAGACAGCTACATTCGAATTGGACAATATTGACTAAGATTACAGATAATAATACTCTTCCACCAAATATTTGAGCCAAATGTAACGAGTTAAACTTACACCGGATAATTGCTAGCAATTAATTGTTAAACTTCAAGACGTGTTATTTTTTTTTTTTAATTATACCATTTCAAAACATGTGTTTTAACGTTTGTCCTAAAACATATCTACAAGTGACGTTGTTTGAAAAACGTTTACAGCTAAAGTTTTCTTCGAAAAATATTCTACATGTTGAATAGTCAATTGTTGCTGTTTGGTAAGCCAATAATAAATTGCCTTTATGTCCAAAATGAGTAATTTCCTATTAAAATGATTACATAATTGGAAGTCTTCAGCAAAAAGAAATTATAAATTGCCACTAACTTTTACATTGTCTTTTCTGTTATTAAAAACAAGTTTGAATTACAAGGTAGACTGGTCCGTCCAATCATAAACCTGTTCTGATTTTACAGACATCCCATAACATGATTTAACCTCATCAAAACGGATCTAAAAACTGAAAAACGGGTAACAACTGCTTTGAATGAACTGTTTTTTTTTTTTTTTTCACATTTTCTAGAAAGAGTTTTTGTCAATAATTCAGTTTCATATATAATGAAGTAAGAAGGAATCAATCAATTGAACCATGAACCTTTTACTAAGGCTAGACAACCATTACGTTAATTTTGCTATAATTTTAAGTATTATAAAAGGCGTAACAACTTGTTATTTTTAAAAGGTTTATATACAGATAAATCTTTATACTTTCAAATTTGAGGCATTTATTTTTTTTATTTAACTAGTATTTTTCGTGATTTTTTCACTTTTAATAAATTTAATAGATTATTATGCTTTTAATAATTTCCAAAAAATAATTAATATATTTAAAAGATGACTTACTTTTTTTTAAAAAGGTTTAAATAAGTTTAATTTGATAAAATATGATTAAATCTTTGTTTTGTGAGTCGAATAACGTTTTCTTCAATTTGTACCTAACAAATTATCAACTTTTATTTATATTTTATTATAATACATTATTTTAATAGATCCCTGAAATAATTATTCTTATACTTATTTTTTAACCTTTAACTTATCTTTTATTAAAAAAAAATTCGTCAGTAAAGATAATAAAAATAACTAAATATATTTCATTTCTCAATACTCATCATAGTGTAAAACGTGAATTTCAACTTAACAAATACACAAGTTATAGAATATTGACATAGATAACGTTAGAAACATAAATAAATTTTTATTTATGTCATATTTAATTTAAATAAAAAAGTAATTGTGTATTTAAATTTGTCATATATTAGGATATCTAAAGCTTTAAAAAAAAGAGTTCTCTTTATTTCAAATCAAGTGTTGCATATATGCTTTATCTTTATACATTAAAATATTCATTTATTATGAATTTTAACTATATGAAAATATATATTTTTTTAGCAATATTTTAAGTATTAAAACATTTTGTTAAAAAAACATATAGTTATCTTTTTAATATACTTTAAAATTATAAAATTAGTGATCACGAGAGTATTTTGAAAACATAGTACAGGAGCAATACACAAAATTCAACAAAAAATTCAAATTAAATATGAAAAAATATTAAATATTTTAGATTTAAATGTTAATTTTAAAAATATCAGTAAATTTTTCTAAAATATTAATAATTATATTTGAAATAATTATATTCTTTTTATTAATTGAATATAAGAATTATATTCAATTTATAAATTAAATTTAAAAAATAATTACTAAAAGTGTAAATCTTAATAAAAATTATAGTATAATATTTATTAAAAGAATTAAATTTTGTTTTAATCCAGGAGGGATAAAATTGTCCTCTTTCAACAAAATTTAGGATTGGATTGAACAAACATGATCTATAATAATATATAAAGATGATTCTTTTTTTGTCTCCATATTTCAAAATACTAATTTTATCCTTTAAAATATAATTATTTATTAAATTTTTAAAAATTGACTGTTATTTATACAAGTTTTTTATAAAATTGTTTATCTCTGATTATTTTCTTCTTCTTTATTTATCAACGGTTATTCTCTCATCTTTTCTAATATATTTCACTTTTCTAATAAATATATTTTTTCTTTTCTTTTTATAATTTTACAACATCATAACCTACTAATATAATATTACATATATTTAAAAAATGAGTACACACTACACATGTGTTTATGCCAGTAAATATAAAAATTAAATTGAATAAAAAAAGTACAACCATGAATGACACAAATCATTGACACTTTAACAATTTTTTTTAAATTAAAAAAAAACGAAAAACTCGTACATAATTAACGTACGTTAACTAATAAAAAAAACCCAAATATTGTCCAAAATGTAGATAACAATAATCATTTAAACACCGATAAAAAAACCGAAATATTGACAAAAAAGTAGATAATAAAAGAGTATTAAGTCTAAAATATATTTATCCAACAACCATTTCTTATCTCGTATATAGTCTCATCATCACGTGAGGTTACCTAACATCAAATAGTTCACATTCCATCGTTCCACCGTTATAAATAGTTCACACCAAAACATACTAACTACACAACAATCTTCTTTCTTCCTATTACCAACCCTCATCCATGGCAAACTTCAACACTTTCTTTCTTCCTTTAACCCTTTCCTTCCTTTTCGCTTCTCTGGTTTCCGCCACCTTCTACCAAACTCTCTCTCCCGATCAGTTACGTTCTCGTGAGAAGCTCACACACATTCGCTTCTACTTTCACGAACAGATCACCAACGAGAAACCCTCTCTCCTCATAATCGACCCTCCAAAGATCATGGCAGACTCTCCTCTTCCATTCGGGTCCATGGTGGTGATCGAGAACCGATTGACGATTGGACCTGATGTCGAGTCCAAAAGGATAGGAAAAGCTCAGGGCTTTTACCTCTCTGCAACCCAAAGGCCAGGTTTGGATTTGGAGATTGTGATGAGTTTTACCTTGACATTCTTGGAAGGAGAATTCAATGGCAGCACTTTGTGTGTGTCGGGGAGGAACGAGATCATGCTTCCAGTGAGAGAGATGCCGATTATTGGTGGCACAGGTGCTTTCCGCTTCGCACGTGGTTTTGTTCATGCTTGCAGTGTCAAGGTCGATTACCACAAAGGTGATGCCACAGTCGAATACAATGTTTACGTCTACCATTATTCCTCCACCACCACCACCACCTCTTCCTCTCATCAACATGTTAACGAGGGTCTTAACTTCATGACAGACCCCATTCTCAGCAAAATATAAACTTTATCTGTGTGTTCCAGTTCATTTATAAACTTCCAAAATTTGTATTGAAAGTTAGAGTTTCTAACTTGTTTGGTACAATATTTTGGTAAGTTTTAAACTAACTTACACACATAAACAAGTCAAGAAATCAGAGTGGTGGTGGGAATAAATCCAAAGACAAGTTTTCCTAATTCACGCCGTTTAGAGCTATGAATAATTCTGGTGTGGAAGTCTTTGATGTAATGCAAGTTGCGTAGCTGAATAATGTGCCTCTGGAATAGTTTTTGTCAGGGGATGTTGACCGTTGTGTTTGTTGTGTAATAGAACAGAGAGAGAAGAATACATGATGAGGACTATAATAAGCATGATGTCAAAAGAAATTATTTGGAAGTAATGTATTAGTTTATCTATATATTGGTCTGTTTTTTCGAAAGATGGTTTGGTTTCATGTAGTGCGAATTGCTTGTTTTGTTTTTGTGGAGATTCCTCTTAATTTTCTTTACACGTGATTTTGAAAAATAAATATATATTCAGCTTTATTATTGAAAAACAGGACAAACCTAGAGTTTTCTAAGGACAAAAGAAAAATCTAAGAGCTTCCTGTATTTTAAAAATTATGAAATATCTGTGAAATTAATAGCGAATATTAAAAAAAATATTTTAGTAAACCAAAATATATTTATGAGTATATAAAACTTTAAGAGTGTCAAATTTATAAAATTTATAAAATATACTAAAGTTAGAAAGAAATATTTTTACAAACTGATTTATATATATTTAAAAAAAATCGGACGGTGTCTTAAAAAATACAGAGTTAGAGTTAGTTTAAACATAGGAGGAATATTGTTGATTATTTTTATAACCAACTCTAGTTTTACTTTTTATAGATCTAATAATAAAATTATAATAATATAGTTAGATTCGGTTTAAAAATAATTTCAGAAATATTTTTATAAATCTAATAATAAAATTATAATAATATAGTTAGAGTCAGTTTAAAAATAATTTTAAAAATATTTAATGAAAATATAAATTTTAATAAAAGAAAATTTAGTATAATATATATATATATATATATATATATAATTAAATTTAGTTTCAATTTAAAAAGAGAAAAAATTATTATATTTTAAAAAAATTGATATCAAAATAAATAAAATTAACAAAAATTGTAATTGAATTATTGAATATAAGACAGTGACTTAAGTGATACAAAATTGACTTTACATGTGAACAATTTTTTAAAATATTAAGAAAAAAAGTTTTAAAAATTTAAAAAATAAAAATAAAAAATTACGTATTGATACATGATATACATTATTTACATGTCATTAACTATTTAAAAGATGTTAACAAATGACTATATAGAACAAAATTATCGACTCTTAAAAAATATTATGACTTCACTGAATAAATTCATTGAAAACATAACAAAGCCTAAATAAAATAATACATACTAAATCAATAATTTTACTAGTTTTGGAAGCTTGTATCAGGTCTGGTTGTAAATTAGAAATTAATTATTAAAAGTTAAGTAACTGTTGTGTTGATTTGGTAAATGGAAATAAAGACTATTATTTTTTACTAATAGAAAATTAATTTCTAAAATAGATTAATAATGACCGGAAAATCATCTTTAAATAAATAAATACTTTTTTATGACCATTAAAATATAATTTTTTACTATTTCTAAAATAGTAACATTTAATGAATATTTTTTAGTGTTAGGTTCGTTTGTCCTACTAATATCTAGTTGTTAAAATTCAGTGACGATCAAATATAATAATAAAATCTAAGAAATCATGTTAATTTTTTTAAAATTAATAGTATAATCACGATTCTTATTATTTTATCTTTAATTTTATATTACATATGCATATACTTTTAGTACAGATTTAATATGAATTGATAAGAGGAAATTATGATTCTGACAAACAAAAACACCCAAAATTGACTTAGTTATTCATTTAGAAAAATCATATTCTGGAGGTTACACCAACTGATAAAATTTGGAGACTTTCACACCACTTGATATAAATTGTTGTCTCTTCTCCTTCCTATAGTAGAATAAGTCTCCCTAAGAACCACACACTTGTATAATTAGAAAAAAAAAATGGATTGTCTCATCCTTGCAACTGGATCGAGCTATTAAAATAAGAATAGTACACGTGTTTTTATATGTATGAAAAATTATTATACAATATAAAATAAAAGAAATACCAAATAACTAGCAATAACTTTTCGATAGATTTTGTCGAACTAAAATAATTATTTAATATTTATATATATATATATATATATATATATATATATATATATATTTGATGAATGATAATTCTTGTAAGAACTAAAAACAAATTTTGTTATAAAACTGATTATAAATAAAAATAATTAAGATTTTATTTTATATTTTCTTAAAAGTATTTTTTACACAAAAGTGTTTTAGGAAAAATAAAACATTTAAATAAGGGTTAACTATGTTTTTAGTCCCTGAACTTTGGCCAAAAATTGAAATTCGTCCTTGGTCGAAATTTTGATAAATTTTGGTCCCTAAACTTTAAAAATGAATGAATATAATTTTTTTAACCCAATTACATTGACTTTTTTAACATGTGGAATGTGTTTCATGTTAGTATTGGAGTTGTTTACGCCATTTAAACATTCTCGGCTCAATATTTACTGAAAAAAGCGTTCGAAACCTAAGAAAAAAGTTAACAAAATTGAGTTAAAAAGACTATATTCATTCAAAATTTCGGTCAGGGACGAATTCTAATTTTTTGTTAAAGTTCGGCGACTAAAAACATACTTAACCCTTTAAATAATTTTCTATTCAAATGAAGACGAATATATCTATTCAAATTCTTATAATTCAAACATTCTCCAACAAAACGTAGGAAAATCATTTTGCACAAGAAACAATAAAAGATAATATATTTAAAAACACTATACCAT
Source organism: Vigna unguiculata (assembly GCF_037176805.1). Taxonomy (NCBI): domain Eukaryota; kingdom Viridiplantae; phylum Streptophyta; class Magnoliopsida; order Fabales; family Fabaceae; genus Vigna; species Vigna unguiculata. The sequence continues at coordinate 35,017,343 of NC_140792.1, read as the reverse complement.
GAAATTAATATTTTACTTTTCAACGAAATAAGATAAAATCACTTCTTTTTTTTTCCTTCAAGACAAAATATATCAAGTGTGAAATGAATATATGTTTTACTTCTTCCTTTTTTCTTTGACTGGAATCAATAGATAAAAAAATAAATAAATCAAATAGATTACGTTTCATTATATGAAAAAGAAAGAATTAAAGAGGTGACAATACATAATATAAAAGATATTTTATTTTCCTTCTCTATAAAGCGAAAATCTTTAATTCTCATAAATTACTATTATAAACGTACATAATAATGGAATAATACTGATATACGTAGCGATGTCAACAAATTCGTACCCGCAGGTATCCGTGGATAAAATCCGCAACGGATATGAAAAATGGATACCCGCTACCCGCAGATATAGGTATTTTTGATACCCGCATGTTAACGGGGCGGGTACGGATATCATAGTATCCGTACCCGTGGATACTCGTACCCGCTAAACTTTAATTCAGAAAAATACCCTTATATATATATATACATATATATATATATATATATATATATATATATATATATATATTAGTAAAAAGCATTATGAGTCTTCATTCAATAATGGTGATCGAATTCTTACCCCACAACGGAGTATATTACTTCTAGATACTGTGGAGTCATTGATGTGTTTCCAATAGTGGTTATGGACCAACATGGAAGGAAATGAAATTAATACTTGTACTTAGATATTTTAATTAAGTGATTGTTAGAAATTTTTAATGAACTTCTTATGTTTTCAGGCTCTTCTAGATTAAAATTGGACAACATAAAACTTTAGACAATGTTGCAAGAGATGGACATTGATGAAGTTAGTAATTTATTTAATATTTCATTCAAAAATAAATTACAATATAAATTGTTAGTGATTTTTTATTTGTTTGTTTTTCAATAATCAATCGGAGAAAGGAGACTTGTTGATCCAAACACTAAATATAAAAAAAAAAGGCGGGTACCCGCATAATGGATACCTGACGAATATGGGACGAATATTTATCAAGCAGGTAGGATACGGAGGAGCTACTACCCATACCCTACCCGACCCGTTAACATCCCTATATATACGTAATACTACGTACACTGCAGGTACAGAAACCAACATTCCTGGCAATCAATTGTTATACTTCAAGACGGTTTTTTTTTTTTATACCATTTCACATGTTTTTAACAATTGTCCTCTATATATTAATAAGTGACGTTGTTTGAAAAACGTTTAAGGCTAGAATTTTCCCGGAAAAATATCCGAAATGTTGAATAGTCAATTGTTGCAGTTTGATAAGTCAATGACAAATTGCATTATGTTGAAACTGAGTAATTTCCATTTGAAATTATTAAATAACTGCGAGTCTTCGAGTAGCGAAAAAGAAATTATAAATTGCCATTAACTTTTACTTTGTCTTTGATATGGAAAAGCAAGAATGTTCTCCTTAAAACCAACTTTGAATCCATCAAGTACCCATCAGAGAGATATTTGATTTAGTTATTTCATAATGTTGAGTTCAAACAATATAAAAAATACAAGAATGAAAAAAAAAATAAAGAAATTGAATTATAGAGAATTTTATATTAAAAAATATATGTAATATAATTCACCAAACAATTTAACACAATTCTATAAATAAATTTTGAATAAGATAAGATAAGACAATTAAAACAAATATCATTTAGGAGTTTATAAGATATAGACAGTCTCATCATTATATGCTTTAGATAATAACAACACTGAAAAATTAAATATAGATTTAAATATGTTTTTTTGTCTTAACATTGTCTAAAAATTTCTAAAAATTGAAATTAGTTTCTTTTTTAAATTTTGATTTAATTTAGTTTCTAACTTTAAAAATGTGTAGATTTAATCCTTCAAAAATTTTGTTAAGTTTATTTGATGTTTCAAATGCATTTCACGATAGTATTTGAGTTATTTACACCGTTGTTTCACACATTTTTGTTTTTATGTTAGTTGGAAAACACTTTTGAAATGTTAAATAAACTTAACAAAATTTGGTTAAAATGACTAAATCCACATATTTCTAAAGATGAAAGACTCAATTGGTCCAAAATTTTAAAGAGAGACAAATTTCAATTTTCATTAAAAGTTAAGAGACCAAAAACATATTTAACTCTTACATATATATAATTAGATGTAATTGATAATATAATTTTTATACTACTAGATGCATCTTAAACTTAGTATAAGAAATATTATATTGTTAACTAAATTTTACCAATGAAAAATAAAAATCTATCGATAAAATAATATTTATTGACAAATTTTACAGATAAATTTAAGAATTTTAATTATTGACAAAAATATTCGTGAGTAATGAATCTGACAATAAAATTTGTTGATAATTCAAGACTTTAATTACTTGATAGATATTTTTGTCAGTAAAATGGATGTTATAGTTCCTATTTTAGCTCTAACCATGTTGTAAAATTCTCTGGTAATGATTTATTTTTAATTTGTTAGTAAATTTAAAAAAAAATTGTTAGTATTTAATTTTTGAAAATCCGTCAGCAATATGGACCAACTTTTTCATCAAATTTGATGAAATAATCACTATAAATTAAATGGAGATGGATGAGAAAAAAAGAGAAGAAAAAAAAATAAGGAGAAGAACGAGGAAGAGTAGGTGGCTATGAAGGAGGAAGATGAGGAGGAATACGAGAAGGTGGAGGAGAACGAGAAAAAGGAAGAGGAGGAGGATGAACAATTTTTCTTATACATTCGTAAAATTTATTCATAAGTATTTTACTAGTAGATTTTTTGTTTTTGGTAAGCCGTCAGTAATACCATATTTTCTTGTAGTGCAAGACAAATATGCTAACGTATATTCTTGTTATATCAAACTAAGTTTATCTTGATCCTCCATAACTTGAAGTCATTCTCATTAAAGTGCTTGCCAAAGTCAAATTGCATGACTATGTCTTATTTTTTATCTTCTTCATTTTTTTTCTTTAATTTTTTTGTCTTTATATAATGCTAATTGTTGTGTTCAAATAATATAGAAAAGAAACCCAAAACGAAAAAAAAAAAGAAAGGAAAACAAACTAAATTGTAAAAGGGTTAAATATGTATTTAGTCCTTAAATTTTTATGCGAAATTGAAATTTGTCCATGTCTAAAACTTTGGTATATTTTGATCCTTAAATTTTGAAAATAAATGGATATAGTCATTTTTAACTCAATTACGTCAATTTTTGTTTGACGTGTCAAATGTGTTTCCCAACTGACATTGAAATGGATACGTGTCAAAAGATATAAATAACTTAAATGCTAGCATAAAATGCATTTGACACGTAAAAAAATGACAAAATTGAATTAAAAGAATTATATCCATTTATTTTTGAAGTTTGAAGACCAAAATATATCAAAATTTTGGACAAAGATAAATTTCAATTTCAAAACAAAATTTAAGAACTAAAAATATATTTAATTCATTATAACATATTATATACATATATATAACACATGTCTTAATATATATATATATATATATATATATATATATATATATATATATATATAAACGACATCATCATGAAATTATTAAAATAAACTCTTTTAAGAGTTTATACATGATGAACTGTCTAGTCATTAGACATATTAAACAATAATATCATTTTCGTGATAACTAATCAAATAAAGATAATTATTTAATATTTACAACAGTGGAAACATATTAGTAAATGGTTTCTAAGCTATTAATATAATCACTTTATATTCAAAATAACATACGTATTTAGGCGGAACTTAAAATTATATTTGTTATATATAAATTATTATTTTTTAATTAAAAAAAATTATTTCCTTACATATTTATTTTATTCAAAATAAGTATTTATGATAATAAAATTCAAACAATATGACAATAATATATATGAAAGAGTAACATAAAGTTTATCATCAACAATAATATATATATATATATATATATATATATATATATATATATATATATATATATATATATATATATAACAAAAATTACCTTTAGTCAGAGTGCTCTGTTACGCTTTTTCAATGACTTAAAAACCAACCACGTCAATTGAAGTCTTGAGACGGAACCGATTCTTCATAATTTGATATGAGTTTTGCACTTTCAAAACATTCCTAATGTGGTAATTTTGATTTAACAAGTCTTGACAAGCAGACACTTCAATATTGTGTGGTGATAATAACTATTTTAGTAACTAATAATTTTTTATTTTGTAAATTAATATCTATATTGATCACTGTGTTTAGGAATGACAATTCGGGACGGACCAGGCGGGTTGGTCTGCAGGCTCGCATAAAAAATGCGGGGCGGACTGGAATGTTGAACCTGCAATGGCCTGTCCCGCATAGGCTCGCAGCCCGTGCGGACTAAAGGCGGGACAAGGTGGACTGGCTTGCTGACCCGCTTACAAAATTAAATATTTTTATATTTTAGTTTTTATATCATTCATCACGTTGTTTTTATAAGTTCCTTTTATTATTATTATTATTATTATTATTATTATTATTAATGTTATTATGTTTATGTATAATAATTGTATATAAATAATGATTTCAATTCTTGAATATGAAATATCTTTTTATACATTTATAGGAACGTATCTTGTAAGGTGACATGTTATTGTACCTTAGCTATAATATTCGTTGCTATTGTTTCTTGTCTTTGATTAAGTAAACTAATTAGAATTATTCGATAGAAAATGAATATCAATTATTATGAAAAAATAAAAAAAGTTTTTATTTTGCTCACCACAAAAAAAAAATTGCTCATTACAAATGCGAATCAGCCTGCAGGCCAACTCACGAATCAGGATGGGTTAGAAAAATATTTCCGATATTAAACTGCGGAGTGGGCCAACCCGATCCGCACTTTGTGGACCAAAATACGGAACGGGCCAAAACGGACCGTACTACCCGCTTTGCTATCCTTAATTGTATGGACTTCCAATTTTTTATGACTAAAGTTGATCGTTAATAGAAGATTCTGTTGTTGTGTATACTCTTTTAAGATGCTTTCATCCCATCAAAACGATCTTAAAACTGAATTAACGGGTAAAACTGTTTCGAATTATTGATTGAGTCGTGCAGTTTCATGCAGTTAACGGGTTTAAAACTTTTTTTTTTCACTTTCTAGGAGGCGTTTGATCAATCATGCAGTTTCATATAAGTATGTAAGGAGGAATCAATTGATTGAATCATGAACCAGTTGGTAAGGTTACATTAAGACCATTATGTTATATTTAACTTTTTAAATATAATGAGACAAACAAATAATTGATTCATCGATCACCGAATCTGTTGAGTCCACATTTTATAACATTTCTATTATTATCTAAATCTCAATTTGGCACCAAGAACACCAACACATTAAAATTGATTTTTTACAACCATCTTCTTTGTCTCTTTATAAGAAAAGAACTACAACGTATTTAAAAAAAAAAAAGTTTAAAATTCAGAGTATGAATAAAAATAAATTTAACATCTCGGTTAGACGTACATATTGATGGGTCTTCAGGATATCATTAAGTTCACACTACTATATTTATTTATTTATTCTTTGCTATTTAAAAAAATAGTAAGTTGACACTACCGAGTGTATTTATTGTTGTGGAACAACATCAAAAGAAAATAAAACATTCTTTATGGAAAATAATATATCAACACATCTTTCAGCACGTTTATTTTTTTTATTTAGCTAGTCTTTTTCGTGATTTTGCAACTGTTAATAATTTTAATATCATCCTTAAAATAATTAATATTTGAAAAAGACAGTTTATTTATTTTTATAAGGTTTATTTATGTGTCCCAGTTGGTATAAAATAGCAAAATTTGTATTAAAAGTTAGAAATAAACTAACTTAATATACTATTTTTGTAAGTTTTGTACACATAATTAGTTCGGATATTGGACTATACAAGTGGGGAATAAATCCAAAGACTAATTTCCTACTTCTAAAACATAAATAAATCGAGTGTAATTAATAAATCTGAGGTATTGAAAAGTTGAGCTTTTGTTGTAGTCCAAGTTGCTTGAGGTAGATAACGTGTCCCATAGTGTCTCTCAGAGAACCTAAACCGTTGACTATGTCTATTGTGTAGTAGATAAGAGAGAATGAAGCTGAGAGAAATCAGGATAATGATGTACTTTTTGTATTGTCTCTTTATTTATAGTTTTTATGTTATTTTTTTTAAGATTCTTTTTGTGTTATTTTTTTTATTGTATTTTTATAATACATCGATTATCATTTATTTTAATATTTTAAAATATATTAAAAAAATATTTAAAATATTAACACACTGTATTTTTAATATTTAATAAAAGATAACACCTAAAAAATCAGAAAAGAATCTGAACTCATATTTCATCTAGGTTTTAAGTTTTTATGTAAAAGATATAAAGTCATGTTAATTTCTTTAACTAATAAAATAGTTCAGATTCTTTTATTTTTCATTTTGACATTACTATAAATATATTTAAAATTTATTTAAAATTAAATTAAATGTTCAAATAATGAGTTCATTTAATTCATTTATTAATTTAACATAGTTACTATTAAAGTACAAATAATGATTTTCATCTTGTTAAAATTTTCGCCGACGCATAGTATGAATTTTCTCTTAACGTTCTTTTAACATGGTTAATTATGGAGATAAATAATACATGATACATGCTGGTATGCGAAAAACAGGAGACAAGAAAAAACGACTATTCTAAAAATAAATTTATCTTTTTTCTGCCTTTTCCTTCCTAAAATTTGGTCTTATAAAGCACCCAAAACTGACTTTTTACTTAGAAAAATCATACGCTGGACGTTACACCTACTTTCAACACTTGTTATAAATTGCTGTCTCTATTCTCCTACAGTAGAAGCAGTGTACGTAAGAACCAATTAGACAATTATATAATCTAAAAAAAAAAAAAATAGAGGATTGTTTCAGCCTAGCAACTGGATCGAGCTAACAAATCATGAAATCTTGGAGGTCTCGGATTAACTATTAATCAATTCAATTTTAAATTCAACCACCTTGTGCTAGTTCTTTAATCCAATAATTTGTTATTTATTTTTGCACAACGAGGTTGTTCCAAACGTAAAATATTTCACTCCCCTGTGAGCAGCTTCAGTCTAAGTACAAACAAATAGACAACTATTGAATTTTGAGAAATACACGATTGTCTGAATCTGCAACGCAACAAGTAGTAGGTAAGAACGATTAGGCCGTGTAATAACAACTAATCACTGCAATTTTAAATCCAATATCCTTTGACTATATGAAAGCAATAATAACTAGTTATTTATTTAGCAAATTGTTATACCCTAAGTTTACACCAACCAAACAACGCAACTCGTCGGTTATAAATAGTCTTCTCTACTCCCATGGTAGCATCACCACCATACACAATTATCATCTTCATTCCCACTCTCATGGCTAAGTTTCAAACCTTCTTCTCCACTTTCTTTCTTACCCTTCTTTTCGCTTCTCTGGTTTCCGCCACCTTCTACCAAACTATCTCTCCCGATCAGTTACGTGCTCGTGAGAAACTCACACACATTCGCTTCTACTTTCACGAACAGATCACAAACGAGAAACCCTCTCTCCTCATAATCGACCCTCCAAAGATCATGGCAGACTCTCCTCTTCCATTCGGGTCCATGGTGGTGATCGAGAACCGATTGACGATTGGACCTGATGTCGAGTCCAAAAGGATAGGAAAAGCTCAGGGCTTTTACCTCTCTGCAACCCAAAGGCCAGGTTTGGATTTGGAGATTGTGATGAGTTTTACCTTGACATTCTTGGAAGGAGAATTCAATGGCAGCACTTTGTGTGTGTCGGGGAGGAACGAGATCATGCTTCCAGTGAGAGAGATGCCGATTATTGGTGGCACAGGTGCTTTCCGCTTCGCACGTGGTTTCGTTCATGCTCGCAGCGTCAAGGTCGATTACCACAAAGGTGATGCTACAGTTGAATACAATGTCTACGTCTACCATTATTCCTCCACCACCTCTTCCTCTCATCATCAACGTGTTAACGAGGGTCTTAACTTCATGACAGACCCCATTCTCAGCAAAATATAAATTTTCAATATCACAACTTTAGTCGCTAAACTTTATTTAAGAAAAGATGTTAAGTGGGGAACAATCCAAAGACTAGTTCCTGGTTTACTCCTTTTAAGACTATGAATCGCTTATATATAATTAATAAATCTGATGTACAGAAAAAGTTGAGTTTTTGTTGTAGTACAAAAGTTGCTTGAGTTAAATAATTTCTCACTTTATAATTTCTGTTTGGGATTGTTGATCGTTCGCTGTGTCCATTTTGTAATAGATTAGAGATAATGAAGAGGAGAAATCCACCATAATGAAGTACTTTTTCTTATTGTCTTTTTATTTATCTATCTTTTTAAGTTTTTATGTAAAAACTAAGGAATCGTGTTAATTTTAGTATTTTAGATTCTTTTACTCTTATGGTTTAATCTTAACCTCACTTTAAATACTTTAATTATACCCTCCGAAAAGAAAAAAAAAACTTCCATTATAACCTGCCCAGCCCTTTTCCAGAGCCCATTTTTCTCACTTCCACTACCCTTAATTAATGGGCCCAACCCGCGAACAAGCCCAAATCACCTAAACCTTTTCCCACACCTACTTATTTCACTTTCCACCCCTTTGTCCTGAATTAAAAAATAAATAAAAATGTTTATAAAGTTAGGTTGAGATTGTTTTCAAAACGGGTAGCGCCGAAACAACGAAAGGTAATGAAGAGCGCTTTTGGGTTTAATTATTTTAATCAATTTAGTCTTCAATTCAACTTTTTTTTTTCTAATATTTATATATTTTTCGATAATTACGGCGGAAGATGTGATATAAAACTTTGATAGCTCCATTTTATTAGAAGATTTCTAAATACTTACCACACCAGGAACAAAAACAACTTTTTTAATTGAAGATCTTATGAACATATTAAAAAATATCAATATTGGTATGTATTCAATTATAAAGTCTCTTTTAATTTCTGAACTAATACTCTATTAGAACCACGACTTAAGTTTATTAACACACAATACATATAAACTAGGTTGGATTTTTATTTATTTTTTTATTTCACGAGAATCCAATGGGAGTCAGTTAGGGTCGATCTTGATATTTTGTGTCAGTAGGAGAAAAAATAAATAAGATTATAAATAAGATTTTGTTATATTTAATTATTTTAAAATATACATACAGATTATATAAAAAAAAATCATCATGTAATACATATTATGTTTTATTAGATGAAACATATAATATGATTTTGATAAATTACAAGAAAATGTATTCAATTTTTTATTCAATTTCTCTTATGTTATTGTCTATTATTTAATTGTGTCATCTAGAAAATATACATACATATATGTATAAAGTATGCTTCACGATATAATAAGTAGATGACGTATTTGACTTTCTTTGTTTTACCAAAAGCACAATGCAAGTTTAAAATAGACAGCTATATTATCAAACATATGTTCATTGAATTTTATTATATTTGGATAAATTAACAAAGAACCTGTCACATATTTTAAATATTTTAATTTACATATATATTTTAAAACATAAATCTTATGTTTAATTTATTTTTTATATTTTTCTTTCTCAAATCAAATAATTTAAATTTAACATTATCATCGATAGTCGATAAAAATATCATTCCATATAAAAAACATACATGTTCTTATCAAAATTAATTTGTTATTTATATTTCTTATATTTTTTAAAAGGTAGATAATTTAAATCTATCATCGTAGATCTACCGCATATGAAAAAGGGTAGCCAAATGAACTAATTTGGTTCATTTTGGTCCGTAAGAAACAAATTGGGCTGGTCCGTCACTTGTTTTCTAATATTTTTAATTTGTTTCCAAATCTTTTAAAATTTTTATTTTTTAGATTTGTTTATATATACATATAAATTAATATTAAAATATATTTAATGAAATAAAATATATTTTAAAATTTTAAATTTATTAATTAATATTTTTAATTAAATAAATTAAATTAATTATTATATTTACATTATATATTATCTATTATATCTAATAATTAGAATTTAATTCGTAAATATTAATGATTTTAATTACAATATTATTATATATTTATATATTTTTTTTAAAATATAATATAAAAAATATTTTTTTAATTATTTTTTATATTAATTTTTAATTAAAAAAAATGGACTACAAAGTTGGAACAAATTGATTTATATTTTAATCTATCAAATTGATGGATTAAAACAAAACTGATCAAAACAAACTGACATTACTACACTTTTTAATACGGATTAATTTGGACTCGATACGTCTTACCATTTCATTTCATATATGAATACTTTATTTCACAATAAATTGAAAACCCATGTATTTTATATTTATAAAGGTAATACACAAATAAATATAACAGTCAATATAATAATATTATTCTATCATATATTACATTTTAATTTTAAAATATAAAATAAAACAATAATTTTAACTTAGTTATAAAAATAATGATAAAAGTTTATAATACAATATATAAAAAAATTGAAATTTCGGGTTCCTCTTTAGTAAACTGGGCAGGCAAACTTACTAACAATGCCTAGGGCTGCCATGGGAATCAAATTCAAAATTGATTTGCTTACAATCGTAACTTTTTTCTTTTTAAAAAAGAATGACCCACAAGCAGTATATATAATATTTAAACATTCCAACTTTATTTTTTAAAATACCAAAACCTTCTGTATTAAAAAACAACAAAATCTTTATTAATATTTGGAAGTTGTTTGGTTGAGTAAAATATTAATTGTCTTGTGTAGTTTCTCCTTTCACACTCATATGCGCCGGACCAAAACAAAGAAAAAAAAAAGTTAAAACTCGTGAAGCAATCCGATTCATTATAGATTTAAATCGGATCGAAAATCTTTTACAAATTTTAATATAGATTAATTTTTTAATTCAATCCACCTAGAACTTAACTTATATGGTGAGCCAAGTTGGCTCACCAACCCAAATAAAGAATCACACAAATTATTTTTATTATGTTGAACTTTGTATTTGGGTCGGGTTAAGTTGTTTTTTTTAGCCAAAATATTGGTATTTTTGTGATTTTGATTTGTAGTTGGAGTTTAATTAAGTAGGTCAAATCGTTTAATTCACCAACTCGTAGTGAGTCGGACTATATTCAAATTCTTTTGACTCGTTAATAAGTGAGCCGGGTTAGGTTGGTTCACCAAGTGATCAACTCGTGATAAATCGAACCGAACCGAATCGAATTACCCGTTTTGAGAGCTTAATTAAATAAAGGTACTAGCATATTGCAACTTTTCGCAACTATTTTCTCCTTCGATGTAATGATTTCCAAGTTATCCTTATTTGTCGAACTACCACACCCAAATGACCAACCATCTCTTTTTTGTATATACTTTTCATGTTGTTCCCACTGTACTAATTCAACAATAACAATCCTTTCATATGTCTTGAATAAAAAAAAAAACGTGATTGTCGTTGAATTAGATTCAATGTATAAAGTTTAGATAATTTTAAAATATTTATTTGATTCCTAAAATGTGAAACACGAATACTTCTCTGTCTGAGATACTTCTTAATTATGTAATTCAGAAATCAAAAATAATTTTGGATTATACAATTTAAAAATAACTTGTTGTATAGAGTTGTGTAATTTAAAAGTAAAAAATAACTTCCATGTTATATAATTTATAAGTATTTTTTTCCACAAAAACGTTTGAGTTGTTCAATTTGAAAGTCGTTTTTAATTTTTAAATTTCATTTGAAAATAATTTTTTATATGAAAAAAACTTTCAAATTATACACATTTTTAACATAAAAAAGCTTTTGGATTGTAAGATACACAACCCAGAAGTCATTTTTTAGGACCAAAAGGACTTTCACTATAATACAATGTGAAATGTTACCCTTTTTTAAGTGGAGAAAAAATGAAAGGTAGAAAGTATAAACTAAAAGAAGACACCGTCAAAAGAATAACTATAAAAGGTGACAAGGAAGGACTAATGACGTTGAGGTAAAAAGATATGGTATAAACTAAGGACATTTTTGGTTTTACACAACTCATGGAAGTGCAGAAAGAAATCAAGAGGTGCATGAAAAAATATCATTGAACTTGTCCAAGCTATGTAGGCCCAATATATTTAGTTAAGATTGTTGTATAGTCCAAGCTCTTTTACCATTTTGTTTGTAACTTTCCCATACATAAATTTTAACCTAATTTTATTTCATTGAAAATGTATAAAATTTAGTTTTGTATATACAAATTAACTTTTTGAACTGTTCTAAAAAGGTAACTTTTGTAATTATCCTAACAATTAGGTTTTGCTTCTTTCAGGAAGAAAGTAGAAGGTTTGGGAGATGAGTTCATTAATTACTGTAATTTAAATATCGATGACGTAGGAACTATGAATGTTCATTTCTAGTACGTGGAATAAAAGAAACAAGAGGATGTAAAAACCAAGAAATGAGGGTGTGTGAATACAAGACATTTGAAAAAAAAGTAAAAAAAAAAAAAAGAAAAGTTTATAAGATAATTGCATATAAAAAGCTAGTTCGTGAACTTAGAAAATCAGATGAGTCTAATAGAAAAAATGGATGGTGATTGTCTAATTTGTGCACCTTATATTGGGCTCAAATATAGAATAATCCAAGGGGATTCTTCCCCCACCTCCAAGTATTTCTTTTTGTACCCCGAAACATTTCTAAATCTCCTTATTAACCCTGTCCTTTGATGATTGACAAGGTAAAAAAGAAAAATTCTCTCTCCTTATAACTAGTGTACACACAGATGTTATCGTGTTTGTGTATACGCATTTTATAGAATTGGTGATAATAGTGTAATGTTATTAAGTTAATATATAAAATAAACAGTTTTATAGAAAATAGATAAAAATAACTGTTAATTTTAAAAAATTTAATAAATAATTATATTATAAAGGGTATAATTGATATTATGAAATGTGAACACAAAAAAGAAAATTCTCTTAATATATTGTTATAGATTACCCCACCTAACATTCTCACACTTTCTTTATAATCACAACTCCGCAACTCCTCATTCCCATACCCCTTGCACCTTTAGTTCATTCTAACTCACAAATATCTCTCCTTATTAGAGATGGTAACGACGCGAGACAGATACATGTTTTGCTATTTTATGTCCATGCACATAAAAAAGTAAAATTTATCTTAATTGACGTATATTAAATTTTTATCTCATCTTCATTCTTATCGTGTAAAAGATATATGTTCATATCCGTATTATTATTTTATTGTTTTAACATCAATTAATTAATTTTTATAAAATAATAATAAAGTATGATAAAAAAATATTTTATTATCAAATATTTAATATTAAAATGAGGTTTTTTTTATATTAAATATTTATAAAGAAATTATAATTGTATAAATTTCAAATTTTAAATTAAGTAGCATATAAAATTTCATAGAACCAAAACATGTATTAAATTTTCAAACGTTAAATGAAACCTAGTTGATCAAATTTATAAATATTTAAAAAATATATAAAAATAAATAAATTTTCAAATTAAAATATATTTTAAATGTTTGTTTACTTCAATTTTTAAATTTTAATAATTTTTTTTTAAAACTAATAAAAGTTATAATACATCACTTGATCAAAATCACACAACGAACATACATTAAACCAATAATAATAAAATTTTGAATGGTCATAAAAAAGATTAATGATAATTATGTTAAATTATTATATTATAGTAAATGAAATTTATTTACATAATTATATTAATAAAATTACACGTATGATAATGAGTTAGAAAGTAAAAATAATTATATAAAAATTATCAAAATAGTAATTTACATGATAAAATTAAATAAAAAGTAAAAATATTTTTAAAATATTATCAATTGTGTCTTAGAAACAATTTGAGATATCATATAAGATATAATTAAAATACCTTAGAAATCTAAAATAACTTTTTAAATATAAATTTAGTTTATGATTGAAAGATAACAAAAGTTTTTTTAACAACTAAAATAATTTTTTAAATGAAACAAAAATTAATAATAATATAATAAAAAAGATAAAATATTAACTATGACTATTCATTTATACTACTAATTGGAAGATAAGAAACAAGAGGATGGTAAAAACCAAAAAATAGGGTGTGTGTATACATAACATTTGAAAAAGTAAAAAAAAAAAATGAAAAAAAGTTAAGGTTTACAAGGAATCGCATATAAAAAGCGAGTGGGTGAACTTAAAAAACCAGATGAGTCTAATAGAAAAGCCTGATGTTGATTGTCTAATTTATGCACCTTGTATTGGGCTCAAATACAGAATAATCCATGTTGATGAATTAAAATCAACCCGCTTATTTCTTATACAAATAGAACAGTAGAAACTGAATAATGAAAAACATAGTATAAAGAGGGAGGCTAAAATAAATAAGAAATAGAGAGGAGAAAATATAAATTATTTGAAATAATTAGGCATACTTTAAAACTATTTTCATCAATAATTTAGCTACTAGAGTTCATTTACGTGTTTGAATTATCACTTAAATTTATAAAATTTGTATCATGTTAATTTATTGTGTCCACTACATAAAACAAATTTTGTAAGTTCAAACTTCATTTTCGACTAAGAACTATTCTTCCAGTAAATAAATTGTGTTATCAATCATACAATAATCTTACTTGCTTTTTAATATTTAACAGTAGTTTTAATTAAAGATCTCGGATCGATTGTTAATATGGTCAAATTATAATATATAAATATTATTTCATAAATTATTTTTATAATTTTAAATCAGACATAAATTTATTTATCTTGTACTTAAAAAAAATACAAAAATAAAATAAAATTATATATATAAATTATCAAAATCAAACTAATCTACAAACTAAGAAGACTAAAAGCTAGCTAAATAACACTGTAATAATTCATCATTTTGAATTTCACTTTCTTAAGAATTCGATAATGTATATAAACATTTTTTATGCCTTTCAAATTATTTAAGAATTTATAATATCACTTAATTTTAACTATAACATAACATTAATATATATATATATATATATATATATATATATATATATATATATATATATAAATTCACTATTTAATAGTAGTTATATAAATTAATGTATTATTATTCTTATTAGGATAATATTTCAAAATACAATTGTTAAATTAGTTAAAATTTATATTTCTATTAAACTTTATTTCAGATGTTATTTAACTAATTTTCTTACATGATGCAGACACTCTTTTATATATATATATATATATATATATATATATATATATATATATATTATAAAATAATTATTAGATTATGATTAATTTTAGTGATTAAAAATAATTAGTTTCTGTAGTAATCAATTTAAATATTAATTTATAAACAAAAAATTATTAGTAACTAAAATAGTTAAAAATTACTGTCATTTTTTCTGGCAAGGACTCTTTTAGCCAAATGGTGTAATTTATATTCTAATTTACAAAAATGAACAACTTAAAAAAAAAAATACTGCCAAATTTAAGGTGTGACAATGGAAATAGTAGATTGGGTAGATCTATAAAAATTTAAGGTTTGCCTCAGTTGATTACAGTACAAATTGTTAAGAAGAGAGTATGATCCTTCTCATAGTAAGGACTTTTTTAGCAAAATGGTGTAATTTTTATTCTTATTTACAGATGTACCACACCTAGCCAATTTAACCAAATAATAATAATAAACGATCACCATATCTATACGCAAA
The DNA here is from genome assembly GCF_037176805.1 of Vigna unguiculata. NCBI lineage: Eukaryota > Viridiplantae > Streptophyta > Magnoliopsida > Fabales > Fabaceae > Vigna > Vigna unguiculata. Next base: position 35,001,538 of record NC_140792.1, on the reverse strand, counting down.
GTAATTCAGGTAACCGGCCTAGGCTGACCTAAGCCTAACCGGCCTAAACCGATAACCTAAGACGCTAAAGGAATAACCAGCCTAAGACGACATGTGAGCAATGGCGGCATAAGTCGCTAAAGGGGTAATCGGCCTACACCGACCACTCTAAGAGACTTGACGAAATCAAAGCACTCCTAAAATCCAATAAGCCAACAATAATCAAGACTAAAGGCCTGGGCTAAGTAAGGTCCAAGCCCACCTATGGCCCAAACCAGGGCCCAGCCCATGGAATGGTCAAACATAATTAATAATCTATAAATATACATGGATCCCACGAATTAAAGGTACGCATTCATTACTTCATTAATCACCTCACCTGATTTGACTTTCTAAGAGTCTTCGCTGACTTAAGCTTTGGAGTCCCTTCTACAGGTAACCCCTCCCGAGTCCAAGCCGACATATGCCAACTAGGAAGAGGCCAACTGAGGAGATAGCAGACTATGTGGGTAAGGTGACACTTGTGCCTAATTTATCTTATTTGTTTTCTGCAAGAATAACATAAATGGTCAATTTTTAAAAAAAACTACTGATAATTTTGAGGTCTGACAATAGGAACAGTGAACTGGGCATATCTATCACATGTTTGTCCAGTTGAGTACAGTACAAATTGTTAAGAAGAGCATAGTATCCTTCTTATGGTAAAAGTTGTTTTAGTCAAATGATGTAATTGATATTCTTAATTACGAAGATGAACAATTTTCAATTTTAATTTTAGTCATGCTGGTACATACAACTTTCCCATATGGATAATTTTTTAAAAAGTTATCCATTTTTGTAATTAAAAATAAGAAGGTTAAATCACTCTAAATGTCCCCATTTTTGTAGCGAAATCTCAAGTAGGTTTCCCAATTTTTTTTGACTCAATTGAGTCCATATTTTAGAAAATTCATTGCAATCAGGTCCTTTCTGTTAGTCGTACATTAACGGTGTTAATTATGTGCCACGTGTCAACACGTAGTTTTTTTGATTTTTTTTAATCTTAGTTTTTTTTTATTTTTTTATTTTAAAAAAATAAAAATTGTCACGTGTCAATTTGACATTGTGCCACGTGGCATAGACAGTGTGATGTGGCAGTGGCAGTGCCACGTGACACTATTGAATGTAAAAAGTCTCAACAATGTAGTTTTTGTATTTGTTATTTTATCTCAATTTGATCCCAATTTTTTTAAAACTGATTCAATTTCATCCATATATCAAATTTATTTTTTATATAAATTTTACAATAGTATTTTTATTATAGTTTATATTTTTAACAAAATTATGTTTATTTAAATGCATATTTTGCACTGATATTTATTTAAATTGTTTTGAATATTTATATATTTATAATTTATAGATAAATGTTAAAGTTGCTTTAAAAATAAAAGTTTTATAAATTTAAATATATAATTTTAAAATAATTTTATAACAATTTAAAATAAATATATTTATTTAAAATTTTACAATTTAATTTATAAATTTGTTATTTTTTAACCAATTCTAACCTTTGTCTATAAATTATTGATATATAAATATTTGAAACAATATTTAAATAAAGTTCAATGCAAAATATACATTTAAATAAACTTAATTGTTAAAAATATCAATTATAATAAAAATAACATTGTAAATTTTATATAAAAATTAAATTTGATATAGGGATGAAATTGATTCAGTTTTTAAAAAATTAGGACCAAATTGAGACAAAATAACAAATATAGGGACATATTCAATAGTGACACGAGACACTGTCACTGCCACATCACATTGTCTCTGCCACATGGCACAAGGTCAGATTGACATGTGACAATTTTAATTTTTTTTAATTATAAAAAAATTAAAATTAAAAAAATTAAAAAAGTTACGTGCTGACACGTGACACATAGTTAATACTGTTACTATACTACTAACTGAAAGAACCTGATTGCAACAAATTTTTTAAAATAGAGACTCAATTGAATCAAATAAAAATGGGGAACTTACTTGAAACTTGCTACAAAAATGGAGACATCTAGAATGATTTCACCAAATAAGAATTACATCACTTGAAAAAAAAAATTACTATGTAAGACGTAATATAAAAATGTGATTAATTAATTTTATAATTAATTTTGAACTCATCATGACTTAATGCTTTGTTTTTATTACAATTTCATTATGGTATGAGAATGATGGGATCATGATTAAATACCATGTTTCTATTAGCCTTTATGTTAAGATATTAAAGTATTTGAACATTAAATAAATTCATTTTTATAAATATATTAGAAATTTTAATAAATATTTTGAGAATGTCAAAAAATAAACATATAAACTTTGTTTAGTATGTCATATATATATATATATATATATATATATATATATATATATATATATATTTTGTAAAAAAGTATTTTAAATTATATATTAATCTATAATATTTTAAAAAAATTGGTGGGTTCTGCTTCATTATAATCTTCCATTATATATTAGCTTATTTAATAAATTTATGAATGTTTCATGTTATTTATAAAAAAAATTGAGAATTTCAAATATAAGATGACGAGAAAATTTTATTATTGTCAACAAATAAAGGGACTTACTTTTTTTTTATTTACTATTTTCGTCAAATAAATGGACTTCAACAAGACTTTTCTAAATACAACGATATTCTTTCTTATATAAAATCAAATTAATGAAGAAAGTTGGATACAATTTTGTATAAATACTCTTCGACTCCTTTTAATAGGTAACTTGTTTATATATAAATTAATGATAAAATTAATATGTATTATCAGCCATACAAATCAATCCTCTCATCATTATTTATAATATTTCAAGATATGCGTGTTTGACCTGAAAATCTTCACGAGTGTTATTTAAAAAAGATTTAAAGATACAATTTTCTGAAAAGTTTCCCCATCATCCACATTGGTACTAGAAAAGATTTGAAGGTGCAAATTTTCAAACTATATCAAATTATGTAAGTCACGAGATGAAGCTTATAAATGTGATTGAAAAGTGAGTTGTGAATCTTTGACGTGCTTATATTCTATTGTTTCTTTGACGTGCTTAAACTATAATCCATTATCACCATATCATAGTCAATTATTCTCAATTAACATAATCAATTGAAAGGATCAAATGTTGAAACGTAAAAAAAAGAAAATAATGGCGTGCGTAGTGAAATTAAGACAATTAACTAGTTTTTCATAAAACCATCTTCTATCTATATTATATTTGGTTTTGTTAGTCATATTTATAATTATTCATTTTTTTCTTGTAATTTTTGTATCAAGGTTAATGCTACATCCTTGATTTTTGTTTTATTTTATTAATTATTACTTTAGAGTTAATTTTGATAGATCTGAAATAGTCCTCGATAGTTGTCATAGAATTTAAATTTTATATAATTTTTTCAGTCGATGTTTGTTTACTCATGGACTTTTTAGAGTTAATTTTGGTACAGCGACTTCGGTAGTCAAATTAATAGCAACTTAGGTATAGATTAAAATATTGAATTTCTTTGTATATAGTTCTAAAGACAAATAATATTATAACATCATATTCAGACTTTTCATACTGTCATTCTCATTTTTGACCTATATCCTAAACAAAATATCATACGAATAGAATTGATTTTATTTTCAAACCTTGAAGGAATAATTAATTGTTATTTGAATTCTGCAATTAAAAAAATAGTAAATCTTTTAAAATAACGGAATTAATTTATAAGTAAGTTATAAATTTAAGTATTTTTAATTAATTTGTTAAAAAAATTATTTTATTGAGCAGTGAAAAGTTTTAAAGTATTTTATTGTTTAATTTTTAATTAACGAGATGACATTATTATTACTTTTATTTATTTTTTTCATTTTTTATTGACTTGTATTTTTTTTGTTTATTTTTTAATTTCTGATTCAACTCTTCTTAAAAGTATGCGATTATAGATTAAATTAATGAAATTGATAAATAAAATGAAAACAAAAAGAAAAAAATAATAATCACTTTATTTCATTAACCTCTAAAATCATATACAGAATACTTAAATAAAAATGAAAACGTAAATATTTAATATACAAAGAATTTAAATTTTTTTAATTCAAAATATTTAAATTTATTTATTACTCAAAAATAATTATTTACAAGTAAGTTGTTTTGAAAGTATAGACTTGTTTATCTGATGTGTTTACATGTCAAACAAAACAAGCAAAAAGGTAGTAAGTCAATAAAGTATGGAGTATTAAAAAAAAAAAAAAAACAGTAATTTTGAACACCGATAAAAATAAGAGATTTAATTTTGAATTCAACAGCATCTAGCTTTTTGTCACTAAAAATTCAAAGATTTGATATCTCCACTTTCTTATAAATTTTCTCTTATCATGTGGTGGATAAGCATGAGAACACTAATTACGCACCAACTTCAAAGTCATGCACCTATTCGTCACCCACATTCAAGTGTCCCTTACCGTTTGGACCCTTAGCGGTGATCGATGACCCATTCATAATTGGGCCTTGATTCCAAACTCGGGTCATTTTTTTTTTCACCCATAAAATTATTAATTATTTATATTTTACCTTTAAATAAAATATATTAAAAACCCTAAACTTTTTTCCTCCTTCTTCATGTGCTACTCCTCTCTCTTCACCTTCACGCTTATGTCATCTCCATTGTCTTCCTCATCGATCACCAACTTCATCTTCATCTTCATCATCTTCACACAATAATGAACCATACATTTATCTTCATCTTCACCTCCATTCCAAGCACACAATCCCAAGTGATTTTTGATTTCGGTGTAGATGTGAACCGATAATTGTCATTATCATGTCTTTATTGTTATTTTTTATCGTTATTTTATTATTATTTTTTTAAATATTTCATATTTTATTTAAAAAAAATAAGTATTTGATTTACCTATTTAATATTTTGCATATAAGTGAAAATATTAAAGAAATAAAAAAAATATCAACATAATTTGATTATCAAAGTTATGAGAAAGATGAGATATTGATAAAGTTGGTTACTCCAATACCAATCAATTACAAAGTTGTAGGCACAGTCCAATTTGAAACATCTATAAATAAGGGACTATGTTTGGAAATTAGCACATGCATTGGATCTCTTTCGAATTAGAGAATATGTTTCGGATTAGAACTATTAATTGAGAATTTCATAGTGTATTTCGGATTATCTAATACGAAATACATTTTTAAATCCGAGAATGCATTATAGATTTCAAAACTCAAGTGAGAGTTTTAGATTGGCCAATTCAAAATACATTCTCAGATCTGGGAGTGCATTTGGATTTTCCAGTCCAAAATGTGTTACCATCTTCAAAATGCATTCTATATTACCTAATCCCCCAATCTTCGGTGTGATTTTTGGATTGGTCAATCTAGGATGCATTCCCACATTTCATATTGGTTAATTCAAAGCACACCAGTATATTCTAGAACAAACCAAAATATTCCAAAACATTCCTCAATTTATCATTGAGACCTTCATAGTCCATGTAGAAATCTTCTTTTGTTTCTTATGGTAAAGTTTGATAGAGAAAGGGACTAGGAATGGGGTAGAATGGTGAAGGATAAGAAACAATGCATTGTAGAAAATGATAAAGTGGGAGAAGGTGAAAGTTATTGATACTATTGAAGAAAGAAGAAAAAAGAGAAAGTAGATTTAAGATTTTTAATATATTTTAATCAATGGTGAAATGGGAATATTAGAATTTATTGGTGGTAGGAAGAAAAAAGGAAGGTGCATGTTACAAAATTGACAAATGTATCAAATCGTACAAATAATAAAATGTGGATAAGTGCAGATATCTTTTTCCATAGAGATTTGTGTCGTTCGGGAAAATTAGGCTTTTTCACTAATTAAGGCTAAGAACTTTAAAAGAATGAAAATTATTGATGTATATGAAATAAATCTTTAAAACCTAGAAAGCAATAAAATTTATAAAGTTACTATATGATAAAGACTTCACTGGGATAGATCTCATAAATCAAATCAATATGAAAAACACTAAACAATATACTTCAATTCTTAATCTAACCTTTACACCACATCTAACAAGTCATAATGTCTTAGAGACAAGTCTAAACTTATTAATAAGAATCCTAATGTTTTAAACTTTTTCTTATTAAAAGTTTGCATTAAGCATTAAATTTGGATTTAGGAATGACCAACAATGAACTCTATGTTTAGATGCTCAATCAATTAGTTGTTCTATTCTAGTATAGGTTCCGATATTGTGTCCAATAATCAAATACCCACAGATATGCAATCAATCAATTCATTCAAATAAAATCGAGAATAGAATACAAGAGTAATGGACAATAAATATATTTTGAAACACTTTCATCTTTAACACTTCCAATCTAGCATCATCAAACATACAACATGACACTTCTTCATGCTCACTAACTTAACCACACCCCCATATTTGTTTTTTTCCTCTCCTACCCACTAATTGAGACTCCGGGAGAGAACCCATGTCTTCATTATTAAGGAAATTGAAGGGATTCAAGTAAATTCAACAAGGAAGCACCCTTCAAATTAGTTCCTTTCCATATCACATGTTCCCTCTGCATCAACAAAAGAAAAGAAAAATTCACAGCTTTCTAATAATCACAAAGACAAACTAAGAGCCACCATATCCAAATTCCAACACACTCACGCCTCTCAGACTAATACACAATATAAAACTAATCCTAGTTCCAACACCTAATCGGAATATCGAAACAAAGAGAAAATATAGAAGGGAGATGGCATTGACAACTTCTTCAATTGCATGCTTTGAAGGCCCTGGCACGATGGTGATGGCGACTCGTCATTAAAGATGCGATAAGAGGTCTTGAAGGAGATGGAGAATGGAGAAGTTATGGGTGAAAAGGATGGAAGAGTGGTTTGGGGAATAATAAGAGATGGAAGGGTATAGGCTAGAGGTTTGGAGAAATTTTGGAAAGGGAAAAAAATGAGAGAGAATGGAGTATTGTCTACGTGTGGGGAGGAGTTCTAATAAATTCTACATCAGAAAATAATAATGTGTCATATCCGCATCATGTCAAATAAGCATGTCTAACCATGTAAACGTTAAGGATTTTAACAACATTAACAAATAAGGATTTGATTGAAGCGTTTTAATAAATTTTGAAATGCAATTGAAACAAAAAGCTAAGTGATGCTAATTTGAAACTTCTCGACCAAATTTGGAATCAAGCGAGTAATTAAGAAAAAAAAAAGTATCTTCGATTGTAGATTAACTTTTTTGTTACAAATATGATTTTTTTTTAAGTATTCCATAAGATGAATCCATCTAGAATGTTGAGTAAATATTATTACATTGTTTTGATCTCCACACATAAATATTTCTTCACAAAATATCCTAACAATACAATAACTAAAAGTAAAAAGAAAGACTTTTTTCAATAATTTCACTTATAATTTAGTACTCCTACAATAATATATTTAAGAGAGAAAAATAGTTTTTCCAACTACTACCAACAAAAACACGCCAATAAATTTAAAGCTCACATCAAAATTTAGAAAACAAAGGAGTGGACAATAACCTCCCAACTTCAAAAACACCTAACTGATTCTAAAGAAATTATTTTTAGTTTATTCCAGTTCTTATTTAGACACAGCAAAACAAAGTTTCAAGTAAAAATATAGCCTCCAAAATTAAAAATATGAACTTTTATAGTAAATTATCAAAGTCAAACCCATTTCCAACCAATCATGCAAAATATTCAATTTAATAATTTTACTAATAAGTCTTCTTACATGTAGTATGATTATTGATTCTCTTTAAGATTCCAATATAAGTCTCTCATTAGCAGGTATGGTTCATAATCCACCAACTCTAAAAATAATATTATGTTTTTAAAACGGACTTTCATATTTTGACAAATTTTTTTTTAATAAAATTTACTTTTCAACATATATTAAACATTTTATTTCTCTCTCTAAATTTCATCAATTTTTTTTTTCATTCAGTCACGTGTCATCATGTGCACATTATTAAAAGTTTTTCGACGTAACTTTTGTTAAAAAATAATTTTGATTTTAAAACATACAATAACATTATATTTTAGAGAAAATGATTATTAGTGATGTGATTTACAAACTTTCAATTAATTGAAGAAGCTTATCTACGACTTATGTTGCTTTGTCACCTCCGGTTGACCATGGGTTAGTCCTAGCCCCGCCATCGATGCAATGCACATGTGCCCGCGTGCCTGCTCAAACATCGGAAGAATCACATTAATTCATCGCTCAATACACAACGAAGATAAAATAGTAAGCATTATTTACATAGATAAACAAGAAAATAAATACACTTAAATGGTTGTATGATTATCAATTGATCTATAGTTTTTGATTTTTTTTAAAAAACACGACAAAGTATTCTAAATGAATTAAATGAAATATTTTTATGAAAAATTACAAAAATAATAAATAAATACTTTATAGTCGTCGTTCAACTTCCTCTAATTTTCCCCTGTAATTTCCATGTCTTAGAAGGAAACTATTCGACAAGCTATGAACAAGTTAAAAAAAGTTAGGGATCAGATTTCTTTATTCAAATTATTCTATCAAAATTATATGTTTTTAATATATAAAAGTTAACATAAATAACTTATTTTTACTTAAAACTTTATAAAGGGAAAAAAATTTAAAGATAGAAAAATAAATAGTATAAATAGACATTTTAATTTTGTTTAAAGAGAAACTTAAAAGAGAATAAAAAAAATTAAATTTTCGACTTATTGACGTTTTTAAATAACAATTCGATGGTGATATCACTAATACAAAAATAGACATTCACTTCACATAATTTACGACTGACAACGAGAAACTCTTATTCAATGATTATTTATGTTGGACACTGTAGTGTCCTATGAAAATGATTTAATTTACGTTGAATAATAAGATGCCAAACATAAATTTATATATAAAAACATTTTTCTCTATGCGTAAAACTAATCAATCATTCAACAATTACAAGATATTTTTGAGTCTCTGTTTCGTAGTCGAGGAACAATAAAAATTATATGTAATAATAGTAAATATGATAATCATTTTTTTTCACTTTAAAAAAAAAGTATCTTACAAAAATAACCCTAATGTTCTGGGTGAGAATATTATAAGGAGTTTAATTCCATTTATTGCCGACGTGACTCTCATATTGTATAATATCTCAAAGGCAACAGTAAACATCATTAGGGTTTAGAATGGAATATTTGTTTGGAAACGACGTATTCAGAATATACCACACCAACGTCAATGTCAATATATATGAATTTGTGGACAAGAAAAAAAGTTAAAATAACAACAGGAGGGCAGGCACGACACTTAGAAATTTAACCACAAGACAATATCCAACAATTTTTTATCTATATTTTACATTCTTTATTTTATCCTTTAATTTCTCAGTTTCTTTGTAAATATATAAAAATAAACTTTTTTTTAATAATCAAGCAGGTTATAAAGTGTTACAAGTGGAGTAAATTCATACAAATTTGAAACAAGTGAAAAAAGAACAGAGAAACTAAAATCCTTTGGAGAGGGATAGTTTTGAACTTCCTTTTCATTTCATTCCATTACAATGCATCATACCTATTAAGAAGAGGAGGGAGAAATAATAATAATAAATAATAATGGGAAGACAGTGACCTTAGCAGAGAGAGGGAGGAAAATGGTGGGGTGAATTACAAAGCATAAAGCAAAATAAAACAAAAGTGTGAATGATGATAACTATTATGATAATATGAGTGTCAATAATGATTGACGAAGACGTCGTATTCGACGATGGCATCGCCTTTGGAGAAATCGACGGAGTGGAACCTGGCCTGAGCGTAGCCACGGGCGAAGCGAAAAGCGCCGGTGCCGCCAACGATGGCCATTTCCCTAACAGGTTCGCTCATTATCATGTTTCTGGCCAACACGCTGATGGTGCTGCCGTTGAAGTCTCCGTCGGTGAAGGCCATGGTCATGACCATCATGAGCCCCATCTCCGCCTGAGATATGGAAGTGTAAATCCCCTGGGCCTTCCCCACGAGTTTGGAGTCGGGTTCGGGTCCCGCCGTCAAGGGGTCGTCCATGGCGACAACGGTGCCGAAGGGAAGGGCGTCCTTGGCTTTTCCGTTGGGCTCGGCGACAATGACCATGCTGGGGTTGGGCCCGGTGACTACGTCGTGGAAGAAGAAGTGAAGGTGGGTGAACTTGTCCTCACGGAAACCCATGAGTGTTGGTGTGAGACTTTGGTAGTAAGTGGCGGTGACGAGAGTGATGAGTAAAGAGAGGTTAAGGCAAAGGAAAATGGTGGAGTTGGCCATGCTTCACAAACCGGAGATACTCAATTCAATTTCTCTCACTCTTTCTCTTGGCTTTCACTGGATCGGTGTGAGCTTTCACCTCTCCCCCACAAACTATTTATAACCTCACGCTGCCCCACACAACCCTTTTTTTAATCACACAATTCAAACTCAACACCATTTTCACTTCTCTCTTCTACCGTTGACGGACCAAAACCTCGGCTTGAAAAAGACAGATAAACATACGAATCACCTCAGAAACTATCCGGTGGAAGTTGGTTCAGCTCACCTTTTGACTCACATCACCTCTAATTTTATTTCTTACAAAATTTTAATTAATCTATAAGAACTTCAATTATAATTTTGTATTCTATGTCAAATTGTATACGATTAAAAACACTAACAAAATCGGTTGAAGGTAAGATATGCATTCCAATTATATTTTATATTTATATATATATAAAATGAAATTATCTTATTTTTAGTCAAATTTTCAACAAAATATTTGAAAAATTCACTAAAATAGATTTTAAATAAGGTTTTGATACCATATAAGTGAAGTTTAATCTTATAAACAACTTACTTATGTGATTAAAAACAAAATTCAACTATTTATCATAAAATGATTATTAAATTATTTTCATTTATTTATATTTTAAGAAGCATATAATACTTTAAGTTTATTATAATTTATAGATGAGATTATTTGAATAGACTCGTGTGCCGCCGGGGAAATAGCGACGTGGTGGAGGTTTGAAAGATTCTATTTTCAGAGTTTAGTTATTTTATTGCAGGAAGTTCCTTTGTTTATTGTGAGTGGAAATGAACTACGAAGTTCTTACTTAACTTTGAACTGATTTTTTTTTTTATCTTTCAAATCTAAAATTCATCTTTATATAGTTTAGTAATTTGGAAAAAAAATAAACATAGGTAAACATTGTTAAAAAAATACTTTTGAAAATAGTGTAATTTAGAATTTTAAGAATAAAAATACAAAATCAAATATGTTAGGATGTAAATGGTATATAGTAGTAATATAAGTGAAATGGTAAATAATATTTGGATTTGAGAGACTAAGAATGTAATTTTCAAAGATTAAAAAACGTTGATTTAAAAATTCTAAAAACATTTTGTAAGGCCCCATTTTTATATTCTGCCCTAAAGTTGATGGGCTGCCTTTGTGAGTAGGCCTAAGGCCGGCCCAACGTATAAGTCCCTAAGTCTGTCCTAATTCCACACTCACTCTCACTATTGCAGAAATTCTGCAGCCGTCACCTTCTCCTTCCGCTCTAGAGCTCTGCTAGGGTTCCTCCCTAAGTCTCTCGAGCTAGCCCCGAATCAGCTTCTACCCCACGTAAGTAACCCCTCTAGACCATCAGAGTCCTATTTTACTTTCCCCCTCGTATTTTCCGCAGTTAGGGTTGGGTACTAATCTGCCTTGGTTTCGTGTGCCTTCTATTTTCAGCTCCTGTGCGTTCTAGAGCTGCTGTGCTCCTTGGTCCCGCGTCGAACGCCCTGTACGAACCCATTTTCCAGGTACGGGAAGTTAGGGTTTCAGTCTTTTAGGTGTTGCCTTGGCTGTTCTTGAGTGAGTTACTGATTTCATGGATGAATCCTTCGTGTTGGTGTGATTAAATGCTTGTTATGCTTGGTTGATTTGATATACATGGCTGTTACAGTGAAGAACAGTGGCGAGACCTGTAAATCTCGCCCAAGCGAGTCAATCTCGCCTAGGCGAGATGAAACAGGGAGCTCGCCCTGGGCTATTGCACGAAAGGTCGCCCAGGCGACCTGCTTGAACTCTTGAGCGAGGGAACACCTCGCCCAGGCGAGAGGGATCTCGCTTAAGCGAGATCCCGTGATGTTTCCTGAGTGCTCCATCGAACCCTCGCCCAGGCGAAGGGGGGACTCGCCCGAGCGAGCACGTTTCGCCTGAGCGAGACCCCTCAGCCTGAGCGAGGGATTGAGCGAGGCAGTGCGCTGTTTGGGGTGTTTGTTATTCTTGGATGATTGATATTGGGTTGGGTGTGAATTGTTTGATGAGAAACACGCATATAATGGAGTATTATGCGTGCTTGGCATGAATCGCGAATTGTGTACGTCGGGTTGGGTATGTTATTGGCATGTGAAATGTGTGAGAGGTTTGGAACTAAAGGAACACGTTTATGATACGAGATGAGGCCCTAGATTCATGGGGTGGTGATGATCAGATGCATAGATCCAAAACGCGAGGTGTATGAGGAACAAATCCCAGGGAAGGGTATGAAATTATAAATATGATATTTGATGTTCTCCTACTGTCATTTATAAGTGTTGGTCCGTGTCAGCGTGTAATTCCTTGGGGTCTCTAGGTGAGACCTCCGGGGTTGCGCTTCAGTGGTTGGGACGTAATCCCATGGCCCCTGTTAGTGGGTGTCCATGGTGGTGCCCCATCTGTATAACTAAGTAAGGATTCAAGGTAAGGACTGTATCCTGACACTCTAAGGGGCCAGTTAGTCTCACTTAGAGCGGACTGACCCCTGTGGTGAGAGTAGCAGGAGGCCTGAAATTCATTAAGGGCTAACCTTGTGGTGAGGGAGAATTGTTTCATCGTGACATTTGTAACACATAGCTCGGGGGTGAGCAGCTCAGGTTCGAGCAGGGGTATCCACCACAAGTGCAAGCATCCGCTGAATCCGACTAAGTTATACATATCCGGATGAGTCGAGTCGAGTCATAGTGTATCGAATGAAGAGTCATGACATGCTTGATTGCTATATGGGTATGGAATGATAATAATGTAATTGATTGTATGATAAGAATGTGTTGGCTCTAGCTTACCCTGTTTGTTGTATGGTTGCCTTGTATGTGGTTCTTCTTTTTTTGCGATGATCATCGACTTGGTTGATGGGAGCAGATGGGCGAGGTTCTCTTGGTCAACAAGCGAATGGAGATTCCGCTGCTTAGCCATCTGGGCTGGAGTTTTCCTTGTGTTTTATTTAGGGCCATGGCCCATGTATCTCTTTCTGTATTTCTACGCTCTATGTTGTTTTCGTATTCAGCTTTCCTTTGGCATCGTGGTGTGCCTGAGTTTTGTCGGGGTGGTGTTAAAGACCCCAGGACTACGCTATTGTACTTGTATTGTGTGACGTTTTCCTTTAATTTCGCTTAATAATTAAATGGGACGTTACATTTATGGTATCAGAGCGGTCATTCCTTAGGTCTGTGGACTTGGATGCCCGCTTAGCTTTCTCTGTGTGTCTCTGAGTGTTCAGTTAGAATTCTTGCCTTTATCGAGCCTAACCAAGTGATTTTCTGTGTGCCAGTGGACTATGGCACCTCCTCGTCGAGCTTCTCAATCATCCCAGGGGGACACGCCAGATATCGCCAGAGCCATAGAGGCAATGGTAGCGGCTATGACGCAGCAGAGTGCTGCGATGATGCAGCAGCATGAGGCATCCATGCAGCGGCAGGCGGCGTCTCTTGAGCAACAGCAGGCAGTAATGCAGCAGATGGAGGCTGCGAGGGTAGCTGCGGAGGATGCTCATCGGCAGCACATGGAGGCCCTCCGCCAGTTGGAGGAGAACAGGGTGACTGCCCCTGTGTTTGGTCCTAAACCACGACCTGCAATCAGGGAGTGGAGCCTGGAGGACTTTCTGAAACACCACCCGGCGAAGTTTGACAGGAAAACCAGTCCTGACGCCGCAGACCAATGGCTGAAGGACCTAGAGCGCATCTATGACGCCAAGATGTGCCCTGCGGAGAACAGGTTGGCGTTCTCAGTCTATATGCTCACTGGGGAGGCGGAGCATTGGTGGAGCAGCACCCGATCCATCCTGGAAGAGAGGGATGAGCCAGTGACGTGGGAAACTTTCAGGGATAGGTTCCTCTCCGAGTACTTCCCGGACAGCATCCGATACGCCAAGGAGGTGGAGTTCCTCCAGTTGACCCAGGGAGGGAAGACTGTCACAGAGTATGCTGAGAGGTTCAAACACCTCAGCCGTTTCTACACCCTACCACTCGATGAGGAGTGGCAATGCAGGAAGTTCGAGAATGGGCTTCGCGGTGATATTCGCTTGATGGTGGCACCCTTGTCCATCAAGGATTTTGCTGCTCTGGTAGAGAAGGCCAGGGTGATGGAGAAGATGAAACGCGAGGTGGAAGGCCAGCGCCCACAGCAGCCACAGCCGCCTCAGAGGATCGGTGAACCATCTGGGTCCAAGCCCAGGCATGAGGAGCGGAGGAGACCGTACGATAGGCCCCACCATCAGTCCCAAGGGTCTAGGGGTCTTCCTCACCAGCAGGGTCGAGTGCAGTGCTATATATGCGGGGGCCCTCATCTGAGGAGTGCTTGCCCGCGTATGGAGGGTTATCGTCGGTGCAACAACTGTGGCAAGGAAGGTCACTTTGGGAAGGATTGTCCTACCCTTGCTAGGGTAGCAGCACGCCCTCCAGTTCAGACTCCTCACCAGCACCAGCGGAGAGATAGAGGCAACCGGCCTCAGGCGACGGGCAGGGTATATGCCATGACCGGAGCAGAGGCTGCAGGCTCAGGTAATCTTGTTATAGGTCGATGTATGATAGCGGGTGAATCTTTGTGTGTACTGTATGATTCTGGAGCGACACACTCCTTTGTGTCAATTGCTTGTGTGGAGCGTCTGGGTCTGTCGGTATGCGAGCTGCATTGTGAACTTGCAGTATCTACCCCGGCGTCGGGTTTGGTCAGGACGTCGTCCTTGTGTGCTAGGCTTCCAGTGGAGGTAGAGGGGCGCAGATACAGGGTGAACTTAATCTGCCTACCTCTACAGGAGTTGGAGGTGATCTTAGGGATGGATTGGCTCTCTGCCAATCGCATTCTGATAGATTGTCGGGAGAAGAAGTTGTTGTTTCCCGACTCAGAGGGGCATAAGTTGGTATCCTCCCAGGGAGTTATGAGAGTGCTACTGGACGGTGCGCAGTGCTACATGATCTTCACGCACATGGAGTTGGAGAGAGGAGAGACGACGTCTGTGATACCAGTCGTCCAGGACTTTGTGGATGTGTTTCCGAAGGAGGTACCAGGGTTGCCTCCCAGTAGAGAGGTGGAGTTCTCTATTGATCTAGTCCCAGGAACAGGCCCGGTCTCGATGGCCCCATATCGCATGGCTCCGGCAGAGTTGGTAGAGCTCAAGAAACAAATAGAAGATCTGATGGAGAAACAGTTCATACGACCCAGTACTTCGCCTTGGGGAGCACCAGTGTTGTTGGTAAAGAAAAAGGACGGGAGTTCGCGTTTGTGTGTGGACTACAGGCAGCTGAACAAGATGACGATCAAGAATAAGTATCCGCTCCCGAGAATTGATGACTTGATGGATCAGTTGCATGGGTCATCAGTGTTCTCGAAGATAGATCTGCGATCGGGTTATCATCAGATTTTGGTAAAGGCTGATGATGTACAGAAGACAGCTTTCAGGTCGAGGTATGGCCACTATGAGTATGTGGTTATGCCGTTCGGTGTGACCAACGCTCCGGCAGTGTTCATGGACTACATGAACAGGATCTTTCGACCTTTCCTAGATAAGTTTGTCGTAGTCTTCATAGACGACATCCTTATCTATTCCAGGACTCAGGAGGAACATGCAGAACACCTGAGGTTGGTGCTTGGTGTTTTGAGAGAGAAGCAGTTGTATGCCAAGTTGTCCAAGTGCGAGTTCTGGATGGATGAGGTTCAGTTTTTGGGGCATGTGATATCAGCCCAGGGGATTGCAGTGGACCCGGCGAAGGTCGAAGCCGTGGTAAAGTGGGAAAGTCCTAAGTCGGCCACAGAGATCCGGAGCTTTGTGGGGTTAGCAGGCTATTATAGGAAATTCATAGAGGGATTCTCCAAGATAGTGGCGCCTCTGACTTTGCTTACCCGGAAGGACCAACCTTTCACTTGGATGGGCAGGTGTGAGGAGAGCTTTCAGGAACTAAAGAGAAGATTGACGAGTGCTCCTATATTGGTAATTCCGGATGTGGGGAAACCGTTTGAAGTCTTCTGCGACGCGTCTCATCTTGGACTTGGTTGTGTTTTGATGCAAGAAAAGAAGGCGGTGGCATACGCTTCGAGGCAGCTTAAGATACATGAACGTAATTATCCCACTCATGACTTGGAACTGGCGGCTATAGTTTTCGCCTTAAAGATCTGGAGGCACTATCTTTATGGTGCTCAGTTTCGGGTGTTCAGCGACCACAAGAGCTTAAAGTACTTGTTTGATCAGAAGGAGTTAAACATGAGGCAGAGGAGGTGGATGGAATTCCTGAAGGACTATGACTTCGAGCTTCTATACCATCCGGGGAAGGCAAATGTAGTGGCAGATGCTTTGAGCAGGAAGATGGTGCATACGGCACATCTCATGATAAAAGAGGTAGAGCTACTAGAAAAATTCAGAGACATGAGGATATATGTGGAGTTGGGGCCCGAGTCCATTAGGTGTAGTACCCTTACTATATCTAGTGACTTCTTGGGCTTGATTAGAGAGAGGCAGTTATTGGATGCCAGTTTGAACAGAGTTAGGGAACAACTTGGATCAGAGGAAGCCAGAGACTTTGCCGTGAGTGATGATGGCATACTGAGGTTTCGAGGCAGAGTATGTATACCTGATGATGCTGAGGTGAGAAAGTTGATCCTTGAGGAAGGACACAAGAGTCGTCTTAGCTTGCATCCTGGCATGACTAAGATGTATCAGGACCTCAAGGAAACTTTCTGGTGGCAGGGGATGAAGAAGGATGTGGCTCAGTTTGTATCCGCCTGTCTGACATGTCAGAAGGCGAAGGTGGAGCATCAGAGACCCGGTGGCGTTCTACAGTCGTTGGAGGTACCGGTGTGGAAATGGGATAGCATCTCCATGGACTTCGTGACTCATCTTCCATGGACTTTTAAAGGACATGACACCATCTGGGTGATAGTAGATCGACTGACCAAGAGTGCACACTTTTTGGCGATGAACTTGAGGATGTCCATGGCCAAGTTGGCCCAGTTGTACATTAAGGAGATAGTAAGACTTCATGGGGTCCCCTCGAGCATAGTTTCTGACAGAGATCCACGGTTCACATCCCGGTTTTGGCAGACGCTGCAGAGTGCTATGGGTAGCAAGCTCACCATGAGTTCAGCTTATCACCCTCAGACCGATGGTCAGTCTGAGAGGACGATCCAGTCGTTAGAGGATTTGTTGAGGACTTGCATACTGGACCATCTGGGTGCTTGGGATGAAGTATTGCATTTGATAGAGTTCACCTACAACAACAGCTTTCATGCGAGCATTGGCATGGCGCCATACGAGGCTCTTTACGGTAGGAGGTGTAGGAATCCTCTTTGTTGGTATCAGGATGGAGAGGTCGTGCTGGTTGGACCTGAGTTGTTAGAGCAGACCACCGAGAAGGTGAGGATGGTGAGAGACAGGATGTTGGCTTCGCAGAGTAGACAGAAGGCCTATGCGGACCGCAGGAGGAGGCCTTTGGAGTTTGCAGCGGGAGACCATGTATTCTTGAGGGTGACCCGAACCACGGGAGTGGGAAGGGCTCTCCGCTCAAGGAAGCTTTCGCCCAAATTCCTAGGCCCATATCAGATCACGAGGAGGATCGGCCCGGTGGCCTACGAGATAGCTTTACCCCCACAGTTGGCGAACCTTCATTCGGTGTTTCATGTGTCACAGCTGAGGAAGTACGTGTTCGACCCAGCTCATGTGTTAGAAGCCGAAGATATACAGATCAGGGAGGATCTCACAGTGGAAGTACCACCCATCGCTCTTGAGGATAGCAAGGTTGAGGAACGTCGTGGGAAGACCGTGAGTCTTGTTAAAGTTATCTGGGATCGGAGAACGGGCGACTCGACTTGGGAGTTAGAGGAGGACATGAGGAAATCACATCCACATCTGTTTACCTGGTAAGTCTTTATTTTCGAGGTCGAAAATTTTCTTGTTGGGGAGAATGTAAGGCCCCATTTTTATATTCTGCCCTAAAGTTGATGGGCTGCCTTTGTGAGTGGGCCTAAGGCCGGCCCAACGTATAAGTCCCTAAGTCTGCCCTAATTCCACACTCACTCTCACTATTGCAGAAACTCCGCAGTCGTCACCTTCTCCTTCCGCTCTAGAGCTCTGCTAGGGTTCCTCCCTAAGTCTCTCGAGCTAGCCCCGAATCAGCTTCTACCCCACGTAAGTAACCCCTCTAGACCATCAGAGTCCTATTTTACTTTCCCCCTCGTATTTTTCGCAGTTAGGGTTGGGTACTAATCTGCCTTGGTTTCGTGTGCCTTCTATTTTCAGCTCCTGTGCGTTCTAGAGCTGCTGTGCTCCTTGGTCCCGCGTCGAACGCCCTGTACGAACCCATTTTCCAGGTACGGGAAGTTAGGGTTTCAGTCTTTTAGGTGTTGCCTTGGCTGTTCTTGAGTGAGTTACTGATTTCATGGATGAATCCTTCGTGTTGGTGTGATTAAATGCTTGTTATGCTTGGTTGATTTGATATACATGGTTGTTACAGTGAAGAACAGTGGCGAGACCTGTAAATCTCGCCCAAGCGAGTCAATCTCGCCTAGGCGAGATGAAACAGGGAGCTCGCCCTGGGCTTTTGCACGAAAGGTCGCCCAGGCGACCTGCTTGAACTCTTGAGCGAGGGAACACCTCGCCCAGGCGAGATCCCGTGATGTTTCCTGAGTGCTCCATCGAACCCTCGCCCAGGCGAAGGGGGGACTCGCCCGAGCGAGCACGTTTCGCCTGAGCGAGACCCCTCAGCCTGAGCGAGGGATTGAGCGAGGCAGTGCGCTGTTTGGGGTGTTTGTTATTCTTGGATGATTGATATTGGGTTGGGTGTGAATTGTTTGATGAGAAACACGCATATAATGGAGTATTATGCGTGCTTGGCATGAATCGCGAATTGTGTACGTCGGGTTGGGTATGTTATTGGCATGTGAAATGTGTGAGAGGTTTGGAACTAAAGGAACACGTTTATGATACGAGATGAGGCCCTAGATTCATGGGGTGGTGATGATCAGATGCATAGATCCAAAACGCGAGGTGTATGAGGAACAAATCCCAGGGAAGGGTATGAAATTATAAATATGATATTTGATGTTCTCCTACTGTCATTTATAAGTGTTGGTCCGTGTCAGCGTGTAATTCCTTGGGGTCTCTAGGTGAGACCTCCGGGGTTGCGCTTCAGTGGTTGGGACGTAATCCCATGGCCCCTGTTAGTGGGTGTCCATGGTGGTGCCCCATCTGTATAACTAAGTAAGGATTCAAGGTAAGGACTGTATCCTGACACTCTAAGGGGCCAGTTAGTCTCACTTAGAGCGGACTGACCCCTGTGGTGAGAGTAGCAGGAGGCCTGAAATTCATTAAGGGCTAACCTTGTGGTGAGGGAGAATTGTTTCATCGTGACATTTGTAACACATAGCTCGGGGGTGAGCAGCTCAGGTTCGAGCAGGGGTATCCACCACAAGTGCAAGCATCCGCTGAATCCGACTAAGTTATACATATCCGGATGAGTCGAGTCGAGTCATAGTGTATCGAATGAAGAGTCATGACATGCTTGATTGCTATATGGGTATGGAATGATAATAATGTAATTGACTGTATGATAAGAATGTGTTGGCTCTAGCTTACCCTGTTTGTTGTATGGTTGCCTTGTATGTGGTTCTTCTTTTTTTGCGATGATCATCGACTTGGTTAATGGGAGCAGATGGGCGAGGTTCTCTTGGTCAACAAGCGAATGGAGATTCCGCTGCTTAGCCATCTGGGCTGGAGTTTTCCTTGTGTTTTATTTAGGGCCATGGCCCATGTATCTCTTTCTGTATTTCTACGCTACACTCTATGTTGTTTTCGTATTCAGCTTTCCTTTGGCATCGTGGTGTGTCTGAGTTTTGTCGGGGTGGTGTTAAAGACCCCAGGACTACGCTATTATACTTGTATTGTGTGACGTTTTCCTTTAATTTCGCTTAATAATTAAATGAGACGTTACACATTTCACAAATTTAACGAATTTAAAACTTTTAAGCCTTACATAAATCATATTTGTTTGGACAAAAGGAAGCAACTAGGTGGTTTAAGAGTTCGTCTAATAATACAATTAGTAGTGGCGGGATTAATTCTAATTCGGATTAATATCTGATTAAGTAGACTGAAAAGAATCTATAACAGGGAAAATACTATTAGCGTATATAGAAATAACAAATAATTCTCTTATTTAACTCTATATAAACAATCCAAATTGTATAGCATATTTTGTTATTGTTATATAACGTCGAGTTGTTTATTTTTACGTCATATGATTGTGTTAAATTAACACTTTTATATTGTAATTTTTTTTCTTTTTTTAATCTTTTGCATTGCTATTGTCATAAAAATACAATAAATACATTTCTACCATTTTAAAAGTCAATGTTTTTATATAACTGCCAAATTATTTAATTCTAACACCATGATAATAGGAACTGAATTATAATTAAAAAAAAATACACTAACGAATGTCATTTCTAAAGTTGTGGTGGACTTATTGACTTTTTGCTTTTAGTTTGGTTGGTGAGTTAGTAAAGTATAAGACAAAATAAAGTAATATTTTTAATTAACTTTTCCCAGAGTAATTTTTAGCTTTTTTTTTTAAATCAGCTCTGTCTGTGCCTTTTTTTTTTCACATTCTGTTGAAAAGAATATTATTCATAATTATTTGACCATTAAAGGAAATGATTAAATAAATCATGGATTTCAACTATCGGATTAAAAAATGTTCTTAAGAAAGAGAACTTTATAATCCAGTAAATATTCCTCCGGCGGCTACGGCTTTTTGTTGGATATAGAAATTGTTATAATTGTACGAATCTGAGGAGTGAATTTTTTTATTTCTGAATGATATAAACCTGACCATATTAAAAAAATGAAATCTTAAACTAATAAATCATGCATACATAATTAAGTCAGGTGTGTTTTAATATTAATAATTCATAAAATATGTAATAGTTAAGAGTTATTTTCATCACTCTTACATAAAAATAATATAATTTGTTTAAAAAGAATATTTTAAAATAACATTGAAAGTACATGCTAAATGATAAATTAAAAACCATTTTAAAAATAAAGCAATAAAATTTTTGCATCTTTCACGTTATTTTGATCTTCAATATGAAAAAATGCTCAATAAATATACCTCTTAGTTTAAAAAGAAAAAGAAAATATTAAATCACGTGATTAAGCTAGTTTGAATTAATGAATGAGTAAATAGTGTATAGACCGACGGTATCAATAATTTTTATATTATCATTTGATCATAAAGTTGACAGGTTTTAACAATAATTTTATTAAAACTATACTAATAATGATTTCGTGTTAATTGATAATAATATATTTTTGCTATAAAAGTTCCTAGAAATTAATATACATACATTTATAATCAAAATGTTCATGACTAGAATTTTTCATATTACATAAGTTTTATTTTGTCATTTTGTTAAAAAGGTTTATAAGAAAAGACTTTTCTTACCATTTTTTTTTTTAAAAATTGATAAGTAATTCTTTTATAGACTATGATGCACCGATACTTTAATTTGGGTCACGTATCCATGTCCGATACCGTATTGTGTATGATACTTTAGGATACTTTAAGAATACTTATCAATGAAGTATCTACTTTATAAAGTCATAATACACTACAATAGAATCTTTGAATAGTGAACAATTTTAGTGACAAAAAATAATTAGTCACTATATTCATAATTAAAATAGTTCCAAAAAATTATAATTAGTCTCTAAATTGATAATTAAAATAATTTCAAATATGAATTGATTTTTAAATTGGTCATTAACATTAGCTACCAAAATAATTGGTCTCTATTTAGGAATTTTGGATTCACACATTAACAATCATATATTTATTATATTTGTAAGAATTATTGTACATTTTTCAATATTCATATATCGTCTATCTATCACGTATCGTATCCTATTATTTTGAAAATAAATGTATCGACGTATTGGATACGTATCGTATTCGATACACGTATCGTATCTGATACACGTATCGTATCTGTGCATCATAGTTCATAGGTAATTTTTTTATACAAAATTATAAAATTCGCAAGTATTTATTATAATATATTTTGTAAAAAGTGTTTCATACAAAATATTTTTGTAAAAAAATTGGCAGAAATTTATTACAAATTATTTTTATAAAAATATTTATAAGTATTTCATATAAAAAAAAAATTCAAAACAAAATTGACAGAAAATATATATTTTTTAGTAGTGGTTATAAACTACAAGAAAAAAGAAAAGTGTACCACCAAACAGAAAAAATAATGTAATAATGTAATAATTGTATTAGAAGACATAAATATATTTAATTGAGTATCTAAATTAAGTATTTAAAATTTTATATTTTTGAAATGAGCCTCTTAGTTGAGTTAAATGATTGTTATAATGACTTATCACCTTATTTAGTTGTAACAATATATTATTTTATGATTTTGTAATTTTATTATTTTATAATATTATAATTTTAAAGGTTTATATTTTATAAATTTGTAATTTATAATTTATAATTTCATAATTAATAATTTTATGATTTTATTATCTAACTATTACTTATGTAACAACTTTCATCGTCAACTTCAATTCATCATAATATTGATTTATCTTGACACGTGTGATTTAATTGTAAAATGTTAGAAAATCATAAATTTATTTAAATCATTAGTGATAGATTTGAGCCATTTGATAATCACTAAGTTCTCATCCATAAAATTTATTAGAGTGAAAAGAAAATACACATAGAAATGAGGTTAGAAGAATATTGCTCTTTACGTCAATGGTTGGGGATGAATTTGTGAGTACATGTTAGGTTTGTTTTAATGGATTTGAAAAGATTTGAAGACAAAAATTAGAGAGAGTAAAGGCATGACGCATTAAGGGATAATTGTGAACATGTGAGAGGAAGTCCTCTTTATGTACTTCCTAAAGATTAAAATAGAGTTAAATATGTTTTTGGTCCCTCAAGTTTCAGCGAATTTTGGAATTAGTCCCTCATCAAAACTTTTGACCAATTTAGTCCTTCATCTTTCAAAATGCATGCATTTAGTCATTTTAACCAAATTTTGTTAAATTTATCTAACATTTCAAGCGCATTTCATGATAATATTTAAATTATTTACACTGTTTGACACATTTTTGCTTCAATGTTAACTTAAATACTATCATGAAATGTGTTTGAAACGTCAGATAAACTTAACAAAATTTGGTTAAAAATACTAAATTCACGCATTTTGAAAAATGAAGGACTAAATTGATATAAAGTTTTGATGAGGGACTAATTCCAAAATTCACTTTAACTTAAGGGACCAAAAACATATTTAACCCATTAAAACATATGTGTCTTTAATTTGAAACAATGTTAGAGATTGCACAATGACATGTGAAGGCCTTTAATAATACAAAAATTAATTACTACTAATATTGTTTTTTTAATTCAACAAATAATTAAAACGATTTTTCAACCAATCACTTTTTGTTTTAAATTTATTACACCTACTAAAATTTTATTCTAACTAAAGAAATTGTATTTTCTATTAATTTCAAGTTAACTTTACCTAAATAATTTTATTTTCTATTCACTTTAACTACATAGACAAAAGAGCAAACTTATATTTTAGTCTATTAAAATATTTGTTTTATTTATCACATTTATCAAATCATTCATAAATTTTTACAAAATCTTTCTCCAAATCTTTTCATCTATCCCTTAAAACAAACAATTACCTCTTTATCTCCTCAAATCTATTTATCCACTATTTTTTAAATCTTCTCTGGAATCCAAACACACATCTGATTTCCTCTCTTTGGATATTGATGTGATAAGTTTTTTTTTTTTTTTATTGATGTCAATTAAATATTTTTTTTATCAATTTTGAATAGAGTTACTTTTGATTCAAATCTATATCGATGTTTTTAGTTATTAACAGTTATTTAATATTTAAATTATATTTCATGATATTCAAATATTTTATTCAAATAAAATATTTAAAATTTAGTAAACTTAAATGGTTTTATCTAAATTAAAATATTTATATGTAAGTAGTTAAAAATAACATAAATCTAATCAATATATTTGAATGTTTGAATGCTTAATTTCCTTGTTCATAACCAATCAAGATTAGCAACTCGAGAAAGACAAAGTGGGATGATTCGAAGTTAGACTATTTACTCAATGACATGCGTAAACTATTCTTCTATACAATAAATTGTTCTATAATCATCAATAACTCCATTCCTCCGGCGGCTATCGCTTTGCGTGAAAAATAAATTATTAGTTAATATAACGTATCCCATTTAACGAAAATAATGAAATTATCTCTTATCAGTGTGACATATATATATATATATATATTATGGGAGTGATAGAAAAAAAACATATAGTAATGGAGTACAAGATATATTTAAATGATGAAATAACAATACAGTTTTAATAAAAATATTTAATTGTACTGATTTTGTTTAAATTCTATTAATAATTAAAGTAATTAAGCATATATTTAATCACGTATGTTTATTAGAAATTGATATCAATATATTTGACTACTTAAATGGAATTTAAATAAAACTATTAAAATTAAAAATTTTATAATAAAATTCCATTTTGACTAAAAATTAAATACTGACTATTTAATATATATTTTGAATAAATGGTTAAGACTTAAAGACAAATCATATGACTAAGACAATGACATGATTGTCAAAAAGCTAAAGTCATGTAACATGTGTGTTTTAATAGTAATTATTCATAACAAAAATTTAATAATTTTTATTTATATTCTTCAATCTCAAATGAAAATAAAACATCTTTTTGATTAAAAGTAATTTTTTTAAATGAATTAGTAAATTAAAGCATATTTTACTAATAAAATAATAAAAAACCTCCTTCTTGTGGGTCATTTTAATCTTCATTGTGAAAATTGCTTAACAACTATACTCCTTGAATTGATTAAATTTGATTCAGTGAGTTAGAATTAGTTGATAAGTGAACAGTGAGTAGAATATTAATTCCACAAATATTTCAAAATAATTATTTAATGAAAAATAGGTATATGATAAGTTATTAATTTTAAATAATTATTATTTTTAAAATTATCCCTAATTTAACAGATAATTTTTTAATAATAATAATAATAACAAGGCATAGAATTCAAACTGCTGCTGTTTATGGTCAGAAAGTTCATATTCTGTTTCTAATATTAACGTGATTTTGTATGCCGCCAGTGCCTTTCATCAATAAATTTGGTCAAATGTATTATTATACACTTCAAAATCTTTGACTATATATCCAGACTCATTTTCATTGTCGCAAAGTTTCTGTTTAGGTCATAGTATTTTCTATTAAAGAAATGAAGTCAGCCATTTTTTTCTGACTTTAATGCCACTAATAAATAAACTAAACACTCGTTACATATTTTTATAAACTTACAAAACAAATTTCATACCCTAACAATTACCTTTTCTGTCTCTCAAGAAAGAAGTTTCCTTTTCAAAATATACATTGTATAAAAAAAAATAAACTATCAGTATAACGGTTTATGTGGAACAAGTCCATCATTAGATTATTTAATAATCAATTACTTTCAAGTTTCTATATGGCTGAAAAGGATTTATTTAAAAAATGATACAATTTAAGTTGAAGTTCATCTTATTTTATTAAAAATAACGTCTAGAAAATAAGTTTTTCTAAACACTAATAAAGTATATAACTTTCCATAAACAATAATATGTACTATATTAACAGTATAACGCATTGATGTTATGTATTAATATAAGTATTTATGAGATTAATCTACCATAAACATGGTAAACTTATTTTAGCAGTATAATTTTTATTCGAAAGAAACAATATTTTTCAGATTAAATTATAATTATAAATTTCATAAATTTATTTTAATGACATTATTTTTAAATAAACTTTATGCTAAAAAGAAAAGTTGATCGTGCAAAAGAAAGGGACAATATTTTGTTAATATATAGATCTTCCATTTTCTGAAGTAATTGGTGCGTAGTTTATTACTCGACGAGCCGTCACTTGTCTCCGTATTAAATTCAAAAGAAGTTGTACATATTTGAAAACGAATACCGGAACGGATTAATAATTAATAAATTAAACAAGCCAATGTTTTGGGCTCCCCCGGACCCACTTTAGCATCATAATCGGAATACGTAACACACAAAACACAATTTTAAGAGGAAAAATACTCCACCATTTCAAAAGGTATAAAACATTCACATCTAATTCTTACTCTCACTAAGAAACTAACATTAACTTTATATATAATTATAATATTTTAAAAATAACACTCTTCTTCCTATTTGATTTTGGTGTGACTCTATTTGTTTCTCAAATCATTTTGCTACTTTATGATATTTATCCATTGACTTGAATATTGATTTATTTTTGGTTTAATATCTTGGAAGGTCATCCTTAAATCTCAATTAAGTCTTCAGATTTTGAGTAGTTTTGATTGAATCCTATTTTTTAAAATTTGTTCTAATTTGGTCCTTTTTGTGAGGGCATCATTAACGACATTAATTGGCTGTGTGTCATAGTTCGTGGCTTTTTTTTAATTTTAATTTTTTACTTTTTTCTTCAAAAAAAAAAAAACAACTGACACATGTCAAATTAGGATATAACTTGTGATTTTTAAAATTTTTTTAAAGTTAAAAAAGACTGCCACTTGTTATTCTAAAAAAAACGCTAATTGTTATAAAATTGTTCAAAAAATTTACATTTGAATTTATAAAGTTGTCTAGAAACTATTAAAATAAATTTTAAATAAAGTTTAATTCAAAATTTAAATTTAAATAAACTTATTTTGGTTAAAAATATCTATTATAATAAAAATGTCATTATAATATTTATATAAAAGTTAAACTTGGTCTCTATTTGGAATTGGTGAAATTATTCCACTTTAAACATAAATTATGACTAAATTGAAACAAAATAACAAATATAGGAACTAAATCAAAATTTTTCACATAAACAATTGACATGTGACAATTTTTTTTTTAAATTAAAAAATCACACGCTGACAACTAACAGAATTCTAATTTGGCACGTGTCAGTTCTTTTTTAAAGAAAAAACTATAAAAAAAAAAATCACGAGCTGACACGTGATACACATTTTTACATCGTCAGTGATGCCCTAAAATTAAAAAAATTTAAAAATCAATTATCATACATTTGAATTATTATTCACTTTGGATCGTCGGCTTTGCCACTGTTTTGTCCTTACAAGGCGCATCAAAGGGTGGAAGGAGGAAGAAGAAGTATTTAAACCGTCTTAGATCTCAATTTCTAAATGATGTAAGACTATTGAGTACGGTAGAAACATTGAATATTGTGCCTTCAAAATCTTGATCTTGATACTTTTAAAAACTTTTTGATATAATTTAAAACATTGAAATAAGTGTTTATTAGTGTATTTTAAAGAAAACAACATAGAACCATAAAAAAAAACACATCAAAGAATATAAATTCTTATTTTTTGTACACGAAACGAAGATTCCATGTTCTATTCAATTCTCCAATTTGCATTACTTCATTATCTATTCTTTAATTTTTTTAATTATTTTGAACACTTAAAAAATTACTTTAATTAGTACTTATTTGGGAATAAAGACTCGATTGATTCTAGTAGACATATACTTTGGCAATATTTCTGCATCACCATGGCTTGTGTCGGGTCACGGTTCTTATGCTCTAGGAGTGATGTCGATATAGAACGATATAGAAACTACTCGTGATATAGAGACATTGATATAATGCACACCCAATTCCCACCCTCAATAAGAAAGTGGCATTAAATTTATATAAAATTATACTATTTAAGATAAAAAAAAACTTTCGTATTTGATTATGGAGTGAGTTGAATAAAGTACACAGTCTTATATGAGCTTATAAAATAGAACAATTATAATATGATTATTATTTTTTGATTTTGATTTTTTATTTTTTAACTTAATTTAATTTAAATCATTGATTAATGTATATGTACCACTATTTTTTTTTAAATCAATGACATATAGTAAGTCACATTAAAAGGTAAATAATAAAAATTAAAAATTGGAAGTAAAAATATAATTTTTCTATAAAGTATGTGTATTATATAAGACAAAATCCCTCCCACTTTTATCAACTTCGTACTCTTTCTTCGTCAACTGTTAACAAAATATCAGACAATGAAGAAGTTTAAAAAATAGAAAAAAAAATCTAAAAATTTATCAATCTAAAACATATATTTAACCTTTATTTTATTGTTTTGAACCATATAAAATTTGACATACAATACATAATTTGAACTAAAATTCACGCAGTTTAAAATTTTGTTTTATATAAAAGAAAAGATATATTTTGACACCACTGTTCATTAATAATATTTTATAACCAGCAAAGATATATTATAATAAAATTCTAATTTAAACGGTAAGAAGATGAATATAAAAAAAAAAAAAAGAAAAAAAAAATGAGCAGTCACCTTATATAAAATTAAAGGAGAAGTGAAAATGGTGTTGAGTTTGAATTGGTGAGATTAAGAAAAGGGTTTTGTGGGGTAGTGTGAGCTTATAAATAGTTTGTGGGGGAGAGTTGAAAGCTCACACCGATCCAGTGGAAGCCAAGAGAAAGAGTAAGAGAAATTGAATTGAGCGTGTCCAGTTTGTGAAGCATGGCCAACTCCACCATTTTCTTTTGCCTTAACCTCTCTTTACTCATCACTCTCGTCACCGCCACTTACTATCAAAGTCTCACACCAACGCTCATGGGTTTCCGTGAGGACAAGTTCACCCACCTTCACTTCTTCTTCCACGACGTAGTCACCGGGCCCAACCCCAGCATGGTCATTGTCGCCGAGCCCAACGGAAAGGCCAAGGACGCCCTTCCCTTCGGCACCGTTGTCGCCATGGACGACCCCTTGACGGCGGGACCCGAACCCGACTCCAAACTCGTGGGGAAGGCCCAGGGGATTTACACTTCCATATCTCAGGCGGAGATGGGGCTCATGATGGTCATGACCATGGCCTTCACCGACGGAGACTTCAACGGCAGCACCATCAGCGTGTTGGCCAGAAACATGATAATGAGCGAACCTGTTAGGGAAATGGCCATCGTTGGCGGCACCGGCGCTTTTCGCTTCGCTCGTGGCTACGCTCAGGCCAGGTTCCACTCCGTCGATTTCTCCAAAGGCGATGCCATCGTCGAATACGACGTCTTCGTCAATCATTATTGACACTCATATTATAATATTCAAGCTTTTGTTTTTTTTAGCCTTATGCTTTGTAATTCACCCCACCCTTTTCCTCCCTCTCTCTGCTAAGTTCTTGGTAGGAGCTAATGGTATTAAAACACGTTGAGAACTATTCCTCGTCAAGGATTTTACTTTCTCTGGGTCTTTTTCCACTTGTCCTAAATTCTAATGTCACCGTCTCTTGCTTCCCTCGTCTTCTTGTTTTAACTTTTTCCTTGTCCACAAATTCTTATTTTTGGATCTTCTTAATACGTCTTTTTCAAACAAATTCACATTCAATCCAAACACCATTGAAGCTTTTGTTGAAAACTTCATGTTTCTACAAATAGTGTCTGCTGTTGCCTTTTGAGATATATTATTCTTCCAAAACATTACAGTTAGATTTGTAAGATATTTTTTTTCTAAAATGAAAAAATTACTTATTATCATTACTATATATCACTACATCTATATTTTAAGGTTCCTTAACTATACGAAACAGAGAGACTTACAAATATATTTTGGTTGAATAATGATAGATTAGCTTAACACTGAGAGAAAAATAACTTTCATAATATTGATAATAAAAAAAATTAAATAGAAAAAGCACAAAGAACCATTGGAAACTATAAAACCTATACTATTTGAATGTTTTTTTTTCTTTTCCAAAACTTCTGAAAATATTATATATTATTTTTGTCCTATCTATGAAATATTTATAGATACGCGGTCGATCGCATCATAAAAACTTCACGATTTTGTGAACTCTTTTATTTATATTTATATTAAGAAATTACTTCTTAATTTATATAAAGACATAAATTGTCTTGTGGCGTTTCAAAAAATTACCACACAACTATTTTAACCATGAAGGTTTAAATACGTTCGGCATTAGAGGACAAATTTTATAAGATCGTGCAACTTTGGAGGTCAAACTGTAATAAAGAATAGAAAATATGATGTTGTTTCGTTTAAATAAATTTAATTTGAATCTGAAGATAGCACCAGCGAAGCACTTTTTAAATACCCCAATCAGTCGAATATGCCATTCTAAAGTTTCTCTTTACACAAAATTAAAAAAGTCTACTCACACTATTTATTTGTCTAATTTAAAATTTTTCCCTCTTTAAAATTTTAATTAAAAAGAAAATTTATTACTGTTCACTTCTTTATATGTTGATGAAATGCTAAAATAATGTAAATAACATATATACATAACTAAATTTATTGAGTAATGTGACCATTTAAGTGTTGTAATTTATTTGTTTATTTTCAATACGAATAGTTCAAATAATACTTAGTATTTTATATTCGTCAAATAATATTAAAATATTTTAACTATATTTATGTATGGATAGATAGCTTAATGTGATTCTACCAATTTCACTCGAGGCAGCTGGGTATTCTTGATTGGCGGCTGGACTACCAGTGCTAAATCATAAGTCATAAGTCGACCACCACAATTACAAGTTCCTAGATCATATATTTTTCAACAATATTAATACTTTAAATTACAAAAATAAATGTAAAAAAGAAATTAAAATATTAAGGTCTAATACCGCATGATCTAGTAATTTTTTTCAATCGTAATAAAAAGAGTTGGAACATTTATGAAGTTTCAGTTGCCCATAAAAACTAGGTATATATTTTGTTTCCGGTCACGTGGTCATGTTAACATGTTCCAGATTTTTGGATTACATATTCCGAAACACAACAATGTTCTTTGAATGGAGTGATCTGGAATATATTTCTAAATATGGAGTAATGTTTCGGATTAGGAATTTCACAAAATATGTTTGTATTCTGAAATGTTTCACTGAATTCAAAAGTGTATGTCTGATTTTTAATTTAAAATATATACTTATAAAAATATTTTAAAATATTTGTTTTGAACATATTTCTAGATTTGGTAACATATTTCGGATTATACAGTTGCTTAAAATCTCAAAATGTTACATATCCCCCAGAAAGAAAAGTTTGGAGACAACGGTTTGTAAAGAAGATGACAAAATTAACTTTTAATATTTTATTATGAATTTATAAGAGTAAAATTGGAATATATAATTTTAGGAGATGAGGATTAAAAAAGGAGGGTGGAGGAAGAAATGCCCATCATTCATGATCGTGGATTGCATGTCTTATTTTATAGTTTAATCGGACCGGTTCAATTCTAAGTTTTTAAAACCATGTCAATAATAATTTTAGGTCATTATTGAACAATAATAAGAGACATTTACTCAATACCCCCTCTGTTGATTTTTGTCTCTCTTAATTTTGAAGACTTTTTTTTTTCCATTTATTTATTTCATAGAATTTCAATAACATTATTTACTTTTTTTATTTACCCTTAGTGTTTAGTATAACAATGTAATTTTTGGGATTTTCAATTAAATAAAGATTACAATTTATACCTGTTGAGGTTAATTCTTGATGAGAGGAAAGTTAACCCGGAAAGTGAACTAGATCACTTTTATAAATAAAGTTAACTTTGATTCATTAGAATAGAAGAAAAAGAATAAATTAAGTATTTTAATCTTAACTCAAACAGGTATAACAAACTTTTATTAGTCAAATACGTATAGAAACACATCAAAATAACATATAGAATTTAGAATGCAAAAATTTCAAAAAATTAAAATATGGTTAATTATTTTTGAGTGTATGATAAATTAAAAAATTTCAATTGAGTTTCTAATAAATTTTGGTGGTATATTGAATCTTAGATATTTTAAATATTTTAAAACTTTTTCAAATAAGTTCTTCTGATTCCCAACAATTAAATATTGTTGTTAATTTTGTGATGTGAGAGTTATTTTGCATCGTTATTTTTTTAAATGTTGCTATATAATATTTTATTATAAGGGAGACCGTGATGGCGAGATCTTTTTTAAATATTTATTATATTTAACGAAATTGTTTTTAACTTTAATTAAAATTAAAAATTTCAAAATAAAAAATATAAATTATAAAATATTAAATATATAACTATAAAATTATGAATTCTAAAATTACAAAAAATAAAATAAAATAAATATAATTTGATAATTTTACAATTTCATAATTCATAATTATGTAATGTTATTGTTTTATAATTATATAATTATATAATTTTATAATTATATATTTTATAATTTCGTAATTATTAAATTATATAATTTTATAATTTTAAATTTGTATATTTTATATTTTTTAATTTTTAATTTTTAATTTTATATTTCATACTTTTATAATTACATATCTTATATTTTTGAAATTTTTTTATTTTTTATTTTGAATTTTATAATTTTAATTAAATTTATAAACAATTTTCGTTTGAATACCATAAATATTCGGTAAAGATTTCGTTATTATAATCTCTTGCATCAAAATATTATATGATGACATTTTGAGTAAAGTGAAAGTACAAAATAACTATCACATCACAGAAAATTATCAACAACATTTATTTTTAGTGACTCAATTAAAAAAATTTAAAATTTAAATAACTCAATAAATCACAAAAATTTATTAAGAACTCAATTGAATTTTTATTTATTTATTGACACTCAAAATTAAAATATAATCGATCATTTGAGTTGTATATGATTAATCACATCAATACCTATAATTAAATTTACTGGAATTAAAAATTTTCTCTACTCAATGAAAACAGTTCATTAGATACTAGATAAAGCAATTAATTAAAGAATTAAACTTAATCATTCAAAGTCAACTTAGAATTAAAATTAAATATATATTTTTTAAAATTTTTGATGATTTAATAACGTGTACTTGCCATGTGAAAAGATTCATCGGACACAAATAAGAATTAGTTGGTCAAATAAACGAGATAAATACAATAAATTTATTAAATTAAGAAATTTTGAGACATTAATAAATAAATATTTTTTAGAAATATTACTTTGTAAAATAAATAAAGTTTAATTATTCTTTTGATCTTTATTTTTGTCGGAAAGTGTCAAGTTGGTCTTTTGAGTTGTTTTTTTTTTTCGTTTTAATTTGGTCATGACTTTTTTTAATTTGATTCAACTTGTTTGGTTTTGAATTTTTAAAAGGTGACTCAATTTGATGGTTGTTGCACAAACGGTATTAAAGTCATTGTCGCATGTCAATTTGTGTTTTTTTTAATTCTTATTTTTTTTGACACATGTCATTTCACAGTTTTGCCACGTGGCACAATCAGTGTGATGTGACAGTGCCACATGGACATAATCTCAATTTGGTCTCTACATTTGTTTTTAGATTCAATTTAGTTTCAACTTTTGTAAAAATATGACAATATTATTCCTCTTTAAATCAAAACAAATGTTGATATTTTTACTAAAGTTGACATTTTATTAAATACTTTTGGTGATAATTTTAACAAAACCTGAGTTGCGCCTGCACATCCTCATGTACATGTTGGTCCACCACTATGTTAGGACACTCCTTTATGGGATGGTCAAGACTGACTTTATTGTCGCGTCTCATTAGCAACTACAATGAGAGTTTTAATGTATCTTCCAACTTGCCATTTTAGGCCTCAAGTAGGTTAACTCAAAAGTTACCTCAAGTAGGTTAACTAAAAAGTTACCTTTGACAAGTCATGCACGTCATTACTTTGGTTAGATGTTGTCATAGAACGAAATGCCCAGTCACGTCTTCTATCTCTCCCTCTTTGAGCTCGACGCAAGTGTTGGTGAAGAATTTGTCAAGCGTACCACGACCATTGGAGGGGCGGGGTGGGAAGAAGTGCATGGGTTCGTCGAGGTAGGTTTCCTACAAGTTGCAACTAGTGCATGATCTCTTATGGATGAAAAAGAATTTTCAGACTGACATTATAAATTGAACACAATTTCAAATTAGCTAATCAGGAAATCATAGGTGTGTACTAGATTTAGTAATTTGGAATGCTTTTTCAAATCCAATAATGTATTCCAGAACACCCATTTTGAAAGAGTATTTCAAATTATTGAATCTGAAGATGCGCGATGAAGGTGTAACCTAAACCTTTCTTTGCGATAAAGGTGTAACCTAGTGCAACCTTGAGGAAGGAGCACCGAATTGTGAGAGAGAATCAAAGGGAGGTGTGTTGTGTGTTGTTGGCGAAGGCAAGATGGAAGAGAAAAAAGAATTAGGGTTTTTAATGTTAGTGAGGATAAAATTGGTATTTTCAAAGTTAAGGGGTGCAGGAAGAATATAGGGGTGAAGAAAGAATACCTCCTAGTATTTAAAGATTCGGCAGCAAAAGGATATGATTTACTTGAACTGGATTTTAGTAGTTGTATTTGGTTCTCATGGACTTCGGCCCAGTTTGTTTTATTGACCATTTCTGGTTTTTTTATTCCAAGGTTTAAGTATTTCTAGAAATTTCTTACCACCAATACTTAGCAAGTAACTAATAAAATGATTTCTTTTTTTTGAAAATGACGTAAATACAAATAACTACACGATGGGTTAGAAAGGATGGGTTTTCCTTCCAAAGGCAATCAAGTGGAAATATTAATTTCCTCTTACCACAAAAGTAACATCTCAGCAAATAACATTTTTAGTTAAAAATGTATGTGTGTGTGTGTGTTTAGTTTAAGAGAATTAAAAGTATATATAAAATTGGGGTCGAAATATTAATGATAGAAAGGAAATATATTTCTCACCAAGTTTTAAGAAAAAAGTTGTTAATTCAAAGTATAATTCTTCCAGTTTAATCTGACTTCTATCAGATTAGATAAAAAAAGAGTTTTCTTAGTGCTTCTTTTAAACTTAGCTCATAGAAACTTTGAATATGCTTTATAATTGTAGTGTAATATTATCTTTATCCTAAAAAATAAATATTAAAACTTAACTTAATCTGTACAAAAAAGTATTTTATGATAATTGGAGATTTTTAAATTATTTCAATAGATTTATGATAAGATTGATTGATTTAAGTAGTAATAATTAATGTGATCTTATGTATACTAAGAGTATTTTGTTTTGGAAATTAGTACTATTTTAATCCAGTAGTCAGTTACATTTTAAAGTATTCCATTATAATAATAAGTAAAAATTAGACAAATTAAGGGTGTAATTTAATTAACTACCCAACTCATTTTAAAATTATTAATTATAGCAATGTAAGTAAAAGTGGAAGTAGATGAATAAGATATTATTATTTTTATCTATTTTTTAACTATTATTGTTTTTGAATTAAATAAAAAATATGATAAATTACTTCTGATATTTTTTTGAAAGAATTAGCAAGAAATAATTTGTAAGAAAAGTTACCAGTAAATTTCAATTCTTTAGGAAAATTATCTATGAAATATAAATTTACAGTAAAAGGTATTTATTGATTTTTAAGTTAACATTTTGTTAGAAAAGTTTTGTGCAAACTTCTTTTTACAGAAAAATTGAGTGGGGATAATTTTGGGAATTTTAAGTTCTTAGATTAGTATCTATTACTATTAGATCCAATTTTTAGCGACAATAAAAAAAAACTGAATTTTTTACAAACTTCTACAAGAAAAATTGTACAAAATACACAAATTTCTACTAATATAATGTATATGTTACGAAAAGTATTACAAACAATTTTGGAATCATTATAGATATACATTTGAAATGGGCTCACTCCATTGTTTTCGACTCCCACTACACGGGCCGGAGACAAAACCATCTAGGGGTCAACAAGGCATCCTTTATAATAATTTACATGGTGCAAATGTCCATAAAAAACTTGTGGGGTGTTATCTTGTTTTGACTTTTAGGTTTGGCCAGTCTATCTCATTTTCGACCTAAGCAGATCTGTCTTGGTCTTAATATCGAATCGATGTATCTTGACATTCGACTTGAGTCAATTTGTCTCAACGTTTGGTTCAAATTGATATATCTTGACCTTTTTCTCGAATCGGTTTGTCAACACTTTTGACCCAGACTAGCCCATTAGGACATTTGGTTTGAGTCAGCAAGTCTCAACCTTTATTTAAGGTCGACCCATTTTGAACTTCAGTCCAGGCCGACCCATCTGGACATTCGGTCCAAGTCAACCCATCTCGACCTTTGACCTAGACCATCCAATCAGAATATTTGGTCTGTGTCGGTTGATATCAACCTTCAACCACAAACAACCAATCTCGATCTTCGACCCAAGATTACATATCTAAAGTTTCAACATGAGATAACTCGTCTCGACTTTCGGTATGGGTCGGCTCGTCTCGACCTTCGACCCAAACTAACTCCTCACAACCTAGATTGGCCCATCTCTACCTTCGATCTGGGGCAAGCTGTCTTGATCTTCGAGTTAGATCGCCTCGTTCCGATATTTGGCCTAATTGGCTCATCATGACCTTCGGACCAAGTAAGCATGTCTCCACCTTTGGCCCATATTGGCCAATTTAGTATTCAGCTTGGTTTGGCTTGTCTCAACCTTTAGCCTAGACCGCTCAACCTCGATCTTTAGCACGAGAAGACCAACCTTGACTTCGGCTTGTGTTGACTCCTCTTGACCTTCGATCTGAGTCGGTACATCTAGACCTTTGGCCCATGCTGAACCTTAACCTTCGGTCTTCTTAACCTTCAGCCCATCAGTCAGTCCATCTCGATGTTCGACCTTGGTGAGTCTGTCTCGGTCCAAACCGCCCGTCTTGACCTTTGACCCAGTTTGCCCATCTCGAACTTCATCTTGGGGCAGATTGTCTTGACCTTCACTCTAAACCGACCAATCTTGACCTTTAGTCTGGGATGGACTATCTAGAACTTTGGCTTGAGTCAGTATATTTTGGCCTTCGTTCTAGCGGTCTCGTCTTAACTTTCGACTTGGCTGTCTCGGCTTGACCTATGCTCCTATATAACTCGACTATAACTTTTGTCTATACTGACTCAATTCAACTTTCAGTTTGAGAGAAGTCATCTCGATTATTAACCCTAAAGGATTCAAATCGAGTTTCAAGTCAGAACGACTCAATTGGACCTTTAAATGAAGTTAAGTATGTTGTTTTTGAATATTTAGTTAAAATGTTGCATGAGATCAAACCTACTTTGATTTGCTAAACCCTATAAAAGGAAGCTTATTAAAAGATGGATTAAGACGTACCCACCCGCAATAAGATAAGTTCACAACTCTAATTATACATCTCTTAAAACGTTTAATGGAACACTCTACGAAAAACTTAAACTTTTCCAAAATATTTTAGTAGTTGTATTCAACTCTTTTAAAGCTAACACTTTACATATGTGAATGGGAGGATTTAAACGGATTTTTATTTCTCGGAAAGCTATAAGTTTTTATTTATGCTAAATAAAACATCATTATAATATATAGATGAATATCTATTTGTTTTCTATTTTAATAATCATAATATTAATATAGAGGATCAAATAGGTTGATGCACGAATATAGAATGCAAAAGGTTCAAACGAAACACAAAAAAGAAAAAAGAAATCCCATTTGAGTAGCATTCAAGCTTAATGATATCTATAGTCAGTCACAACAATTCAACGCGTATAATTGCCTCACTCTGACTCTCCACTATTTTTTATTGGAATTGCATAGTGCAAAAAGTAATTTTATTAATTACAGAAGTGTAAAAAAGAATTCTAATTCGATTAAAAAAAATTAACAAGAGAATACAACACACTTACAGAATCTTTTCAATTTTAATATTATATATTTTTTTATCAATTTTTTTATTCATTTCATTTGTGTTTTTCATCTATAATATAGGATTATTATGATACTTATACTAGTGCAAAATAAGTATATTAGATCGGTTCCGCAACCGATCTAATATACATTGATGTAATATGTCAAAGACATATTAGATCAGTTCTGAAACAACCGATCTAATATCTTTTACTGAAAAGAAAAAAAAAACATTTTCAAAAGTGACCATGCGAAGGGGCAAAGAAAAAACATACCACCAAAGACTACCAATAAACCACCACGGACCAACACCAACGAACCATCATGGAGAACATCGCACCCCAACCGCAAACTTGACTAAGAGACTTCACGAAACACCATGGGGACTAGCGGCACACATTCAGTAAAGCAACGACATCACAAATTTACTTCATTTGCAAAAGAGATGGGAAATCACCAAGTATCGAGAAAGACAACTACAAAGAGAGCTTTCTCCACAAACAAAAATCCTAGGCATGAGAAAATGAGGGGAAAAAAACACTAACTTGTTGCATTGGTTGTTGAAGAGTGGCATGGAAGAGAAGAAGAAACTTGTTGAAGCACGGTGCGACGGTGGTAGGGCACAACGATGGTGGTCAATGGCGCTTGGAAGAGAAGAAGAAGCAATGGAAGTGCAAGAGAGAAGACCAAAGGAGACACAAGACAGAAGACGAAGTTTGAAAAATGAAAAGGATTTTCGCAATTTGTAGTGCAGAAAACATATTAGATCGGTTCTTTATATAACCGATCTAATATGTATATATTAGATCAATTTTCCCTATAATTGATTTAAAATACTTTTTAGTATTTACAAAATTGACATCGTGTTTTAAATTAAATCGGTTTCGCTTCAACCGATCTTATTCTAATATGACCATTTTGCACTTATAAATCAATATGCCTAAATTGATTAAAAACCGTATTGCAGAGATATATACCACATCAATAATGAAATAAGACAAATAAATAAAATAATAAAAAATCAAGTCATGAGATTCAAAGAAGATCATTAATACTTAGTTTTCACCAAATGAAATCAGTCAAAAACATAGTAAAAAATAAAATATAATAATGTAAAATTAGAACAAGAAAAGGAAAGATTTGATTAATTAAGGGTAATGTATACAGGTTAGCAACAAAAAGAAAGGAAATAAATATGATGCCACTCTGACGAGACTCATGGCTACAAACTGCTTCTCAGATAGGTGCACACAATCTCTATACATATAAGTTTAACTTGTAAAATTGAAGTTACTTCTAATTAACTCTTTAATTCTATAGCTTGGTTTCCAATAGAGTGATAAACTCTTGTCTTCTCTAAGAACTATTTCTTTCATTTTCATGTGCAAACAAACACTTGTGTAACATTGAAGCATAAATGCCACTGAACGAGAATCACATGCGTACTTGCTTTGTGCGCCATCCTGGTTTCTGACAAACCACTATGTCCATTGGTGATTGCGTGCGTGAAAAGTGATGAAAATGACTTTATATTATCACCAGCCCAGGTCAAGTGAATTTAGGTCTTAGGTGTATTGAGTTTTGGACAGAATTATGTTGACATTTTTCTTAGTTCTTTTGAAAATATATACACCATGTTTTGCAGAAACTGTTTATCAACATATAAAAAAATAGAAGAATTCAAAAAGTGTGGATCCAAATTTTTTCTCCATCACCGTCCAAGTTCACCAAAGTTGTTAACCTAATTCTTTCTTTTTAGCAGGTCAATCACCGCGACAATTTTCCACACTCGCATGATTCCATCCACTCTATAAATAGCGGATTAGACTATACTAAGTTCAGTAACAATTCTGTGTTAATTTTTTTCTAATTGCTACTCCATGGCCAACTCCAAAAACCTTGCATCCATTTTCACCATTATTATCATCCTTCTCTTTTCATTCACCGCCGCAAAGGCTTCTACTTTCCACCGAAACCTATCTCCCATGTCTTTGGGATTGAAGAAGGAGAAGCTGAGCCACCTTCACTTCTTCTTCCACGACATTCTCAGCAGCCCAAATCCCAGCGCGGTTAGAGTGGTTGAACCCCACGCGTCCAATACTTCTTCCTCCACGCTTTTCGGATTCATAGCAATGGCCGACGACGCATTGACCGTGGGCCCCGAGCCCGGATCCAAACTCATCGGAAAGGCCCAGGGAATTTACGGATCTGCGGCCCAAGAAGAAATTGGCCTGTTGATGATCATGAACTTCGTCTTCACCGAAGGGAAATACAATGGCAGCACGCTGAGCCTGTTGGGGCGGAATGCCGTTCTCTCCACCGTGAGAGAAATGCCGATCGTGGGAGGAAGCGGCGCTTTTCGGTTCGCACGTGGGTATGCTCAGGCGAAGACTCACACGCTTGATTTCAAAACTGGGGATGCTGTAGTGGAGTACAACGTCTACGTGTTCCATTATTAAGCATTGCGTCATTTAACAGCACTTCTGTTATTCTTCTCTTTTGTTTCTCTTCTTTGCTTTATGCAATTGGAAGTTGCCTTTATGCTTCGTGTGTGGTTTAACCATGTGTTACTTTAGTTGAAAATATTGACTTAAAAACCCATCATGACTTCAGAAACCATAATGACTCTGCCTGCCTAATTAAATTACCATTAGCATCCAATGAATTCTAAGAAATTGTGAACTATTTTTTCACTGATCTCAGGACTTAGAAAAAAGAAAAATGTACGTGTAACTTGTAATGATTAGACGTTTAGACAATAGCAGCCTCAACTGCTTTTTGTGGTCTGAATTGGACCAAACCAGGCAGGTGCATAGTGTTGTCATGATT
Organism: Vigna unguiculata; assembly: GCF_037176805.1. NCBI lineage: Eukaryota > Viridiplantae > Streptophyta > Magnoliopsida > Fabales > Fabaceae > Vigna > Vigna unguiculata. The sequence continues at coordinate 34,960,547 of NC_140792.1, read as the reverse complement.
TTGGAATTCGATTGTTTGGTTAAACAACTTCAACTTCCCTTTTTATTAGCCAATACGACAATATTTTTCCAAGTAGTTTTAGCTTATCCTACTCTTTACTATCGCTTTGAAATCAATTTCAAAATCGACATTCTACAAATTCTCTGAAAAAATAATAATAATTTTGTGTTGGAAGGTTAACTTCCAAATTGTTATCCTATCACCTTGACTAATGTTGTAAATATTCTCTATAGTTTGCGCATATTTTATCGGTAACAACAAAATATATATATGTTGGTTGAAAGGCTTTTGGCATTAATGGAGCACGTCACACAGTCATATTAGCAGTGAAACAATTTGAGGTATAGTTAATATTATATACCGACTCTAAAAATCATTATGGTTTTATGAAAGGAAAAACTGTCCTTATAACACCGGTTAATAAATAATTATTTTTTATTGTTTTTATTAATTTTATATTCAAAGTTAGAATATTTAAGTTTATTAATTAAAATAATATAAATGTATGTAACATATTTTATAAAGACAAAACTGTTTTTAAAATTTTTAAGATATAAAATAAGCAATTTAAAATTTTTATGATCTTTACTAAAAGTGTAAATAATTAAGTTTTTTTATATTACTAAATTATGTATTTATAATTAATAATTTCATATATTAAAATATTGTTTATTTTTTTTCAATACAGATATTTATTGAGTTAACACGAATAAAGAGATTCAATAAATTCTCAAATTGATATTTTAATTTTAATTTTATTTTTTAACTTTTAAGATGTTTGACACTATTTTTTGGTTTTTATATTAATTTAAATTTTTATGTTTAATTATATTTTAATTTTTAGCAATAATATAATTATTTTATTTTTTAATTATTTCTTAATTTTTATGAGTGAATATTAAATAAAATAGTAAACGTTTTTGTATAACATTTAAGGATATTTTTGTCCTTTAAATATAATAAAACTGCATTAATGGTTGTTAGGTCAGATTTTATTTATTATCACGGATAGCTATGAATTTTTACAAAATTCAATGCATATTAATTATCTTTAACAGTTGCCCTTAAAGTACTGGTTAGCAAGATCCTTTATGAAAAGAACATGAAAATATCAATGGTAGAGTATATAGTAGTATGATGTCTAATTAAACCATATATCTTTTATAATTTTTCTTAACTATATCATTTTTCTATTATTTTTTACTTATTTTTGTATACAAAAACGATATAATTACTTATTTAGTCCTCTAATTTTTTGGTTTGGTTCATTTTGGTCATTTTTTTATTGTTTTTGTTCAATTTAGTTTTTCAATTATTTAAAAATGTTCAATTTGATCATCATGTTAACATTGTGTCCTTACATGTCACATGTCAATTTGTAGAATTTTAAATTTTTTTATTTTTTTAAATATATAAACTGTCACATTTCAGGTCCCTACATTAAGTTAGAAAGATTTTTGTGAAGTTGGGTAAGCAAAACCTACTACAAGGTGATCAAATTGAGTAGCTAGAGTTTTGTGACCAATGTGTACTAGAAAAAGTCTCATGGATTGATGTTTAAATTTGACAATAGATTGTTTGAGTATACTCATGTAAACCTTTGGGTCCAACATAATCTTAGACTTAATGTAGGGTCTTATTTCCTCACTATCATAGACAAATACTTGAAGAGGGTGTTAATTTATATCTTGAAACGTGTGCTACATCAATGCCACCTGAATGCAAAACCTAGACTCAAAAGACAACACAAAATGAACAAGCCTTAATGAAACAAGAAAAAAAAAAGTGAGGGAAGAGAGAACGAACAAATGAGCCAATGGTGAAAATGGAGGAAGGTGAAAATCGAGGAAGAATGGAGAGGATTGTACCGGTGGTTCTAAATCTGAAAAGTTAACCCTAACAAAAGAATAAGTTTGGATTCTTTATAAAACTGTAGTTTATTTTCTAAACAAAAAGATAAAATTCAAAAATAATAATGACATTTTTTTAAAATTTGGGATTATTTAGCTTTGCTTATTTAAAGAATCAAAACCTATAAATATTAAAAAAAATTAAAAATACTGTCACATTTTGAAAGACATATGAAACCTATTAGGTGATTTTGAAAGCATTTTTACACTAGTAAATATAAAAACATTCATTGGTATTTTTTTCATAAATACTTGACCACTACTGAGACTAATAATTTAGCTGAATTTTTTAGATAGAATTGATAAGCATAATTCTACTAATTAATTTTCTCACCTTATTATTATCCTATTCTTTACTAATAGATATTAATACTTTATTCTACTCATGAAAGGGAAAAACAATCTTATTTTTGTAAACTCTTTCAAAATAATTTCATATTAATATTTTATTCATAAAAGAAACTCAAAACGATGAAAACATATGATTAGAAATGTTATACAAAACTTCCATATTTTACATTAATATAATCAAAGATGTGAAATCTGATTTTTATTAAAAGTTTATTAACAACTACAGAATTTGATGAATTTTATGTATTCTAATTAAATATTTTTCTTTCAATTACAAAACATTACGTAAACTGTAATATGTAAAAATTATGGTGTCATAAAAAGTTCAAAACTAACAATGACACGTTTGAACAAGAAGCAAAGAAAGATATTCCATATTGTCCCAAAAGTTTGTCTGTCACCATAAACTTTGGCAACAAATTTTGGTATAATATAACTGTAAATGGTTATTTTAGTTGTCAAAACAATAAATTTTGTTTGCAAAACCTTTATGCCAATTCATTCCTTTCAATTTTGCATTCTATAAATGGTGAATGAAAATATCTTTTTCTTCACACATCTTAATTTTCCCTCTCATTACAATGGCCAACACCAAAAGTCTCAAAACCATTTTCAGCATCACCGTTGTGAACCTAATCTTGTCATTTGGTAGCGCAAAATCTTCTACATTCTATGAAAACCTATCCCCGAAGTCTTTGAGACTGAAGAAGGAAAAGCTTTGTCACCTTCACTTCTTCTTCCATGACATTGTCAGCGGTCCAAACCCCACCGCCATCAGAGTGGCGGATTCCCCTTCCACCAACTCTTCCTCCACGCTTTTCGGATACATAGCCATGATTGACGACCCATTGACTATGGGCCCCGAACCCGAATCCAAAGTTGTGGGATAGACTCAAGGAATATACGGATCTGCGTCCCAACATGAATTAGGCCTATTGATGGTATTGAACTTCGTGTTCACCGAAGGGAAATACAATGGCAGCACACTGAGCTTGCTGGGGCGGAATGCGGTGTTCTTCGGTATAAGGGAAATGTCGATCATCGGAGGAAGTAGGGCTTTTCGGTTTGCACGTGAGTATGCTCAGGCAAAGACTCACACGTTTGATTTAAAGACTGGAAATGTTGTTGTAGATTACAACGTCTACGTGTTGCATTATTAACCAACCAGTTCTTCATGATATGGAAGCCATGTAGTCTTCTTCTAATGTCTTATGCACTAATATCTCTCCATTTATAATGTATTATAATTATTAATCAAAATATTATTTATAGAACAATATATTTGCAAATTATACTTTATAATTTATTTTCAACAACATACACCACAACAATTTCGTTTTCTTCAACCTCAAGAAGTAACTTGAGAATTGAGAATAGAGTTTTATGGATCTTAAGCTATAGTTCTTTCTTTATACGTGCAATAGATGATATATTTTCGACGTCACTCAAGAGATTAACAAATGCTCAAGGAATATTGTTAGTTGGTGTGTTGATCTTCTATCAAGGATGTTAGAGCATTATCAACACTTTTTCTGTTGAACTCAACTTGATATGATAAATACAACTTCTACTCTAATTATCCTTTTCTTTTTCCAATGACATAATGTGTTGATATTCTATTAAATGTGCTAGAACTTTTATCAGAAGGGAGGAGTTTTCAACTCACGTTTTTCTTTTGTTGCACTCAATTTTGTTACTAACATTAGCTATAAAGGGAGATGTTGATGTCACTTGGGTCACTAATTTATTGGGTCCACACTTATTTAATTAAGAAAAATAAAAGGAGGTATTTTTAAGGGCTTCCGACCCATTATGCAATTTACATATGTAATCCTTGCATCAAGTATGAGTATAAGAGAAAAAAAATAGAATGAGACAGAGAAAAAGAAGTTGTGAGTGCCTCTGGTGAGAACGCATCAGAGAGAATGAAGAAGAAGAAAAGAGCAACCAGTTTATCATGTGCAAGTCTGTGCAGAGAAACTACCTTGGAGAACATGTTTTATTCATTTTCTCATATATTGAGGTTCACTCTATTGTTTATTTAAAGTATCCATTAGGTTTTGTTATTCACCTTGTTGGTGAAGAGAATAGTATTATGTTGACCATTGGAATCTTCAAGAGAACTTCTGGTGTACCCATTAATTTTTATTAGTAGAAGTTTTTACTGGACAAGGTCCCCTGGATTTTTCCTCCATATTGATGTTTTCTCACATTAAAAGTTTTGGTGTTTGTTAGTTCCTCCCTTCTTTATTTTATGCATTTTATTATTTTGCATATTATTTATTTAGGAAAGATTTGATCTGGGTTTTGTTTCCGTGCCCTGTTATTTTTTTGAGATCTTCCCAAAAGTTTATCACAATATATTTAGCGTTTATCACAATATATTTAGCATACATATTCAAGGTATTTTTTTCCCTTGGTGTACTAGTGTATTTCTAGATAATCATAAGTCAACTTTGTATTTGTAAATAATCTAATGAAACATGGAAGTAAACATGTTTCAAGACATAGATGAAAAATCTATTAACATTATCTGAGGCCTTGGTATTAGATGATATATTGTCTAATTTTAATACATTATGCATAATTTAGTTTAGGGATGGACAGACAAAAAATCCACTTTTTTTATTCAATCCACTTCCACTCCAATCCAATCTATTTAAGATATATTTTATAAAAAAATCAATTTTATTCAATCTAATCTACATTTTATATATTTTATGAATTGAATATCCATTATAGGAATCCAAAATTTCAAATACGGAAAATCTAAAATATTCAATCCAAATATTTAACCTAAATTTTTAGTTAGGTTGAGTTGAAGGTCGAGATGGACTAGCCCAGATCAAAGGTCAAGACAAGTCGATCCTAGTCGAAGGTTGAGACGGGTCGTTCCCGACAAGAATTCGATCGAATCAGCCCTAGTTGAAATTTACCTAAGCTTAACCATGACCGAAGATTGACCGAATTCGGTTAAGTCGGTCCAAATCGAAAATTTTTCAAATACTCAAGTCGAGTTCGACCAAAATTTGGTCGAGTCGTCCCTTACCCAAATTTAGCTATATTCGGCCCAAATAGCCTCAACCCAAATTTGGCTCTGGATAAAATTTGGCTGTATTCAGAAAAATTCGGTCCAGGTGACCCTATCGAAATTTGACCGTATTTTTCCAACTTCGACAGAGTTGGCCCTGAAGAAAATTTGGTCGTAGTCGGTCGCTATTGAAATTTGACTGTATTCAACCGAGCCGGCCTCGACAAAAATTTGCCCAAATTCAATCGAGTTGGCTTCACCGCATATTTGACTGAGTCGACTCTGATCCAAATTTAGTCATATCAGGTCGAGTCGGCCTCGACCCAAATTTGGTTGTATTGGATCAAGTCGATCCATGCTGAAATTTATAATTATCAAAATAACTTTCTTTATGTAACTTAATTCTTTTCTCTCCAATATCATTGAGTCTATAATGTTAAATATATGTTTTATTCACTTAATTATTTTTTTTCTTTTAAGACCAGAAACATGCATTATAAGATTATAATGCACATTAAGAAAGACATAAATGTGGTGTTGGATATATCTATTTGTATATAAACAATCAACATCGCTATTTTTATAAATTGAGCAAATATCTTTATTAAATAAATGAATACGAAAACCAATATCTGACATAGAAACTGAAATAATGTTCGAAACAATTAGGAACATAATAACAATCCTCTTAAAGTGGCACTTTGTATTAAGGAAACTAGTCATATGGCTTTAGTTGCAACACTTGTTTCACTTTCTTTAATCATCTAGTTGTTTGTATTCCTTTGTTTGTTTTTTTTTTTCAAAAAGTTCAGGTATTTACTGTAATTTCTCTTCTAATGTCCTTTCTCCTTATAGAAGAAACACTCGGCATCACTTTTATCATCATGGTCTTTCTTTTGCTTGAGCTTGGTTAAACCACTCTTGGATGCATGAATACATACATAAAAAAAAAAAACATTATAATCGATTAATAAGTATATGACATACTACTACAACTTTTCATATTACATAGAAATTTTATTTGCAAATTTGCTAAAAATAAATTGCAAGAAAATACTTTTTTTTTTATCATTCTTTTTTAAAATTTTAATGGACAGGTAATTTCTTCGTGAATAATTATTTTCTACAAAATTATAAAATTCACAATTATTTCCTACATTTTTTTTTGAAAAGTGTTTTATATAAAATATTTTGCAAAAAAATTGGTGAGAATTCCTTGCAATTTTTTTTCATAATAAAATTTGTAAGTATTTTCTAAAAAAAAAAATTCAAAACAAAATTAGCATGAAATATGAATTTTTTTAGTAATGACACTACAAGAAAATTTTTAAATAATGACAAAATTTAGTTACTAAAAATAATTAGTTACTATAATGACTAATTTTATAAATTAAAATTATTGGTAACTAAAATAGTTTTTATTATTAATAAGAAATTATAATTAATTTATAAATTAATATCTAAAATAGTTTATATTATCATTTAATATCTAAATTAGTCAATACCATTAATTATTAAGGTTTTAACTAAAAAAAAAATTTTGTAATTAAAAAATTGATCTGTAAACATAATTTTTATCAATAAAATTGGTCATGTTTTAGAATTTTGAACTCAAGTATTTATTAATAAGATTTTTACTTTTAGATATCATTTTCCAACAAATATATAAGAACTCAGATGTATACAAAATTATCTATTTTTATATGAAATAAGAATGATAATGAAGGGGATTTAGTATTTTTATTAAATTATTTTTAATTATATTTCTGACGTTTATGTTTAAGGATTATAATATTTCTGAAATGGTATCATTAAATAAAATTTAAGAAATTAAAAATTGCTTGTATTTAGATGTACAAAACACCTTTCTCTCCCCTTTTACTTATACTAAAACTAAAAGTATCCGTGCAACGTACGAAATTTATTGAAGTGCAATATACGAAATTGATTGAAGTGCGGTAAACGTGTTTTTAAGGAGGAAGAATAAATAAATTTCTATAAATAAAAACTTGTACCAGTTTATTTAGCAAAAGGTTACTTACAAAAAAACTTACTTTATTAAATGTTGTAGTGATTAATATGATTTATCAAATAAAAGTAAAGTAATAAAGGAAATAATTATTCTTGACAAGAAAAATAGTATCCAAAACTTCCATATTTATATGAATAAAAGATGTGAAATCTGATTTTTATTAATTAAAGTTTATTAATAAGTAGGGTAAATATTTGCTTAAATCCACACTCATTTAAGTCTGTATCTCGTCTAAATTTGTATTTGAAAAGAAAAAATTTTTGAATAAATAATTTTATGACTTTTATTTTCAAAAAAAAAATCTCATAAAAGTTATTTGACTTTATATTTTGTTATATATATGAATAAAATAAAATAAAAAATTTCTCACGTAACATATCTCTTATATTTATCATAATTTTTTATTATTTATATTTTCACAATTTTTATCAATTTTAAACACTCATACTATTTTATAATATAATTATATAACTCATAATATTTTATATTATAATATGATTATTAAAATTTTATAAATTCATATCTTATTTAAATTCGTATTAAACTCTTGATATCACAATATAAATTTTGAATAAATGTATATTAAATTTGATAATTTTCGTATATTTCAATTGTGAAAAACAATATAACGGTTAACGGTTGTTTTAGTTGTCAAAAACTATGGTTTTAGTTGGGAAAACTTCTCCCAGTTCATTCCTTATAATTCTGCACTCTACATAATTTTATTTTTTTGTTTTGGGCTAATATTGTCGTATTGTCGTATTGGATAATAAAAAAGGAAGTTGAAGTGGTTTAACCAAACAATTATGCACTTGAAAAAATAATATTTGGACAATGTTTTGTTTAATAAACTTTGATATACTTAATAAAAAAATGCTAAAATTTTATTACTTTATTTTAATAATTATTATATATTTTAATTATGAAATAAAAATATAACTGTAAACGGTTCTTTTAGTTGTCCAAAACTGTGATTTTAGTTAGGAAAACTTCTCCCGGTTCATTCCTTCCAATTCTGCACTCTATAAATTGCTCATAAAAAATTCTGTCTTTCCTCACACTTCTTACTTTTCCCTCCCATTACAATGGCTAACTCCAGAAGCCTCACATTCATTTTCACCGTCATCGTTCTCAGCCTACTCTTCTCATTCGCCACCGCAAAATCTTCCACTTTCTACCGAACCCTATCTCGGAAGTCTTTGGGACTGAAAAAGGAGAAGCTCAGCCACCTTCATTTCTTCTTCCACGACATTGTCAGCGGTCCAAACCCCACCGCCGTCAGAGTGGCGGAGGCCCCATCCACCAACTCCTCCTCCACGCTTTTCGGATTCATAGCCATGGTCGACGACCCATTGACGGTGGGCCCGGAGCCTGGATCCAAACTCGTGGGAAAGGCCCAAGGCGTTTACGGATCTGCGGCCCAACACGAAACGGGCCTGTTGATGGTAATGAACTTCGTCTTCACGGAAGGGAAATACAACGGCAGCACGCTGAGCTTGTTGGGGCGGAATGCGGTGTTTTCCACCGTGAGGGAAATGCCAATTGTTGGAGGAAGCGGGGCTTTCCGGTTCGCACGTGGGTACGCTCAGGCGAAGACTCACACGTTTGATCTGAAGACCGGAGATGCTGTTGTGGAGTACAATGTGTACGTGTTCCATTATTAACCACCCAGTTGTTGATGATGATATAGAAAACATATGTAGCATCGTTTTAATGTCTCATCATTCTCTTGTTTCTCCTCTTTGTTTCATTGTTCGATGCTTTTGGAATAACAACTTGTTTCTATGCTTTAATCGAAGATAATGACTTCACTTGTGAAACCCCAAAGACTTCGTAGTCACTGTATTCTACCTATACCTTTCAATCAATGACACGGTTCTCTTTTCTTAGCTTTTTGTTGAGTAGTAGTTTTTCTTCGACCAAGAATCTTTTACAGTTATGAGTTAATTCTATTAAACTCATCCTTTAACCAAGCTTTACTTTCTGAGATAAATTAAAATTAGTTGTATTATATACCAAAAAAAAAAAAAATAGATACTCCTTGAGGAAAAATTATTTTTATTTACGATTTTTTGACGAGAGCGTGTTAGGACTTTTTTTTTCAACTTTCGTTATTTTTTTAATTTTTAATTTTTAAATAAGAGAAAGAACCGAAAAAACTTCGAAATTATCAGAAACTCTAAATTACATCACAAAACTAATAATGTAATGAGCAATAACTAAGTCAATCAACATTAGCATTCTCAATTGATTCATAAACAGAAAATATTTAAAAAATAATAAATTTTAGATATAAACAATTAAATAGTTAAAATTCTAGTTTATAGATTTGAATATAACTTAGCATTTTTAATCTTTATTATTTTTAAAATCAATTTCACTGAATCAGAAAATTTGTTCATTTTTTTACTCAAACTTGGCATAATTATTTAGTTGAAATGATCTTGGGTGAGATGGTCAACGCCATCTATAAAATTATTTTTTTGTAGGTATTTAAAATTATTGACGATTGTTTTCACTCTTGCCAAAATAAGAATAGTTTGTTTGACATGATTTATGTTATTGAATTTTTTTTTTGCTTTTACTTATATTCAAAAGTTAAAGCAGTATATAGTTAATCTACGAAAATGAAATTAGTTAAATTTCAAAATATGAAATTCGAGATTTCTCATTATTTGGCTAAAACCCCATGTAATACGGATATTTTAAAATTATATGAATCACTAAATATACATTGATTCATCTGTAATTATTTAACATTAATTAAATTTATATTTGAGTATTATGCGATGCACCAAAGAATAAACTGATGTAAAATTCAAAGAAAATTCATTTCAGTAAAAAAATAATTTAATAAAAAAAGATTAAGTAAATTCAAAATTATATCGCAATAAATAATCACACTCTTCTAGTTTCCCTAAGCAAAATTAATAACGCACTAAATAATATTAAAAAAAATAAACTATGACGAAAAACAAATGTTAACATAATTTCAAACCTTTGATGTGGCCTCTAGAACCTCATAATTTGCATCACCAAGTTAAAGAAATGAACCTAAGGAAACCAAACCTTCCTTTCCTTCAACAATTATTAGTCAAACATTTCATTCATTTCAACTAACTCCACAATCAAAATTTTCCTTCTAATTTTTTGTCAAACATTACATTTAGTTGAACGACTTCTTTACATTATACCATAAAAATCAATTTCACCAACAATATATATATATATATATATATATATATATATATATATATATATATATATATATATATATATATATAACTCGTTAAAGAAACAATTTATAAGTGATTTTTCCTCTCTTTCTCTTTTTCACAACAAGTTTTATTAATTAATTTTTAGGGTTAAATATGTTTTTGGTCCCTCAAATTTCAGCGAAATTTAGAATTAGTCCCTCATCAAAACTTTTGACCAATTTAATCCTTCATCTTTCAAAATGCGTGAATTTAGTCATTTTAATCATCATGAAATGCGCTTGAAACGTTAGATAAACTTAACAAAATTTGGTTATAAGGACTAAATTCATATTTAATCCTAATTTTTATCCAACACTTTTCTGTGTTTTTTTTCACCTCTATTCATGCTATAATAAACCTAGTTCTGTGGAGTCGACCAATTAGTTGTTATTTGATTACCATAATGAATTAATAATTACCAAACATGAATTGTTTTAAAGTCTTATATACTGTCAAATTAATTGTCTGTTTTATTAAGAGAAATATTTGTTTATTATCATAAAAAAAAGTCATGAATGCATTGATTATTTCAATTTTGTCAATGCGTCTAATGTACAAGATCATTTCAACGCGTACCAAGAAAATATAAGATCGTTTCAACAAGAGCCCTATTGGATTTTGTTAAGAAAATTAAAAAGAAAAAAAGACGATATTTGAAATTTATTTATTTTATTTTATAATTTATATTTGCAAACCATGAGTAAGAGCTTTGTTTGCGTACTTGATTTTATTGATTTATCTAAAAAAATAAAATGATAGAAAATCTTAGTATATTAATTATTCGAATCTAAACATATTTTTAGAACATAAATACATTAAAATAGCTTCTTTACCTTTTGTTTGTTAGTACTCTCAAATGATTTTTTTTAACCAAAGGAGTAACATTTGTGTTGTGCACTTATTAAGTTTGTTTTTGTCGGTTTAAGCTCCGACAACAGGTTATATTATTTTGATCTTTTACTTAACAAATTTGACGATTATAAATTGGATTAATAAAGTCACACGTGATAGAGTAGTTGGCATTAATAAAGGAGTAGGCTGAATTCAACAAAGACTTTTATTATTTTGTTTATTTTGGGTGTTTTTCATTGTGCCATTGCGCATATTGCAGAAATTTGTAACTATTTTGAAGGGCATAATAATTTCTGTTGAAAAATCAGAAGAGTAAAGCTTTTTTCACCAAAAATAGACAATCTAATTTAGCTAACTAGAAGACAATTAATAGACTGATAGATGAGCTTTTGAAGAACTTTACGGGTTTTAGAGAAATCAAAGCCTTTAAGAAGATTCAACCACGTCAACAAGATACCAACCTAATTTACACAAATATTTGACATTATTTTCAATTTAAAATTTTAAGATTATATTTATATATCTTTTTCCTTACATATTATTTAACTATTTTATTTTTACATCATATGAGATTATAGGAATGATAGATAAATATATCTACGTAGGTATGCTCTAAAGTTGTTTATGTTTCAACAGAAAATTATTGCATTGATTGAATACGATATATGAATGAATGATATCTAATTTTTTAATTAGATACGAGAATGTGAATGGAATGTGCATGTCTATCTTCATCCTTACACCTATCTTAATATCCATCCCAATAAGTTTAAAAGATAATGTAATTTAAATAATGACGATACATTTGATTCAAAATACCACACTTTATCTTCATAGTGTTGACATTCAATGCAACACTCTTCAACATCAACAAATTGTAATTAGTCATTTTGCTTAATCTATAGATTCAAATTTTGAAATATCCATGCATATACTCTTTTATTATGGTTTTTGTTTGCTTTTTTTATTCTAATTATGGTGAATTCAATTCTTTTCTGCACATATATAGAACATTGTCAACCTCGATTAATAAAATTTTTATGTTTAAGTAATGGGATTGAAAAGACAAAAGATGAACAATATTTGTTGTACTCCAAAAAGAATGATATTTGTTATTAATCCTATTTGCTACCTTTTCATAAACAATGATGATTCTTTTCTTTCTTTCATTCTTTTAATCATTCAGACCCATAATTATTCAATGTTAACACTGAAATTGGAAGTAAATGAAGATGTAATATATATAAATTATATCCATACTATGACATCTTTGTTTTAGATTTTTTTCTTGAAGTGTATACAGATAAAGATAAATATAATGATTGACAATTTTTGAAAATGTGAAGTATTATTGAATGAGTTTAAAATAGTTATTGTAGTTTAAATAAGGATGATAAATATGACGGTGAACTTACAATTTAATGATCTTTACCAAACCGAAATAATGATAATTTGAAATTGACGATGAATTTCAGAAATATACGTTTGCATTTCTATAATTTAAACATGTTACATTTGTTTTAAAGATTTTCAAAATATTTCTTTAAAATATTTCTTTGTAAATTATAGTTGTAGTTGTACTGATTATATCTTCATATCCAAAATCCATATATAAATATATATCATTCTCTTAATATTTAGTTTCGTAACTTTTTTTTTTGCCACACACTTTTTTCATTTGTATCTTTAAGTTATTTTTTTATTCATTTTTAACCCACCACTCCAATCACCTTTAGATCATCACATCACATCACTAAAATAATCAATCAAAATAGACAATTGAAAAGTGATTTAAGTAGTAGGTTAAAAGTGAGTCAAAAGAAATCCATCAAAATATCAATATCTTTTGTGTAGTTATTTTCAAAGATAAATTATCAATTTTAGTGAATCAAAATTTAGGTATCACATTTAATTATTTATATTCCCTTTCAGTATTTTTATTTATTGATTATTTTTTCCATATAAGAATGTTTGATTCTTTCAATCTCACGTGTTTATTTACTAAGTAATTTAAAAAATATATATTTATTCTCGTTGAGCCTTAACTATATATTCTTTCATTTGTAGATTTTTTTTTTCACTCAAACAATCTGCATTATCTCCTAATGAATCAATTAGATCGAAAATTGAAAAGTTTTCTCAAATCTCAAAGGTACTTTCCATCTTATTATATAATTAATTATACATTTTTTTGTACAATTTGGTTCGATGGTGTATAAACTTTTTTTTAAGACATACATTTATTCCTTTTCACTTCGTTTTAATATTTTTTTTATAATTTAAATGCATTTTTATATAGTTAATTTTATTTTTTAACTCATTCTTATATATGTAATTTTATATAGAGAGACCTTTCATTTATTATAATACAATAATTTAATGTCATTGTCATGAAGTTCACAAGATGAAAAATCCATGCCTAAATTCGAATTGCATAATTAGTTTAATATATTTTTTTCATATGTGATTTCATTTAAGTAATGTATTATAATCTTTATGATCTATAAAAAAAATCATTATAATGTAGAAAAAGAAAGTGATAATGCAGTCATTTACACGATCAAATTAATAGTATTTATCACTCATATGTAATAACTTCATTATTGTAAAGAAAGTAACCAAAAGATTAAAATGGATAAAAATAACTTAGAATCGTCTCACAAAATTGATTTCTAACAAATTAGTCCTCATAAAGGTCAATCAAATTAAATAATATAAATAATAAAAGAAAATAAATAAAAGGCTAGATATCAAACTAATTAATAATAAAAAGAAATAAAAGAGGAGAAGGATAAAAATAATAATAAAGTAGATAGATTGTTTTCACTACACATTATTGATTTCCTCAATATTATTCTTATTGATTTCTTGTCTAAAATTTTAAATTAATAACTTCACAATTAATTTGCAGAGATCTTCACCTTGAACTTCACAATTAAGCAAAATAACTTCTTAATAAACTATAATCAAAGTTTTCACTTTTAGTCAAAATAACTTCTAAATTATTAACAAAAAAAACTCATTCAATATATAAAAGTTGTTAACTTTACTAGTAGAAACTTATGAATTTAAATTAAAAATCCTTGGACTCATGATTATTATATCCTCATGTTAAGAGAAAAAAAAATAGATAAATATAAATCATAACAAGAATTAAAAAAATAAATAAATATAGTTATCTAAATCCCGTTAAAAAAATTACACTGCAACCGATTCAATAAACTTAAAATAATCATAAATATCATTTATTTTTATAATGATTAAAAATATCTAATATAAATAAAAAGATATAATCAATTTTAAAATCATTTACAAATATAATTGACTAATAATTTCTTATATAATTTAATAAATTAAAATTATCACCAACTAAATTTTGTGCTAATTTGCACAGAAACTTAAAAATATCTATATTTATATTTTAGTCCTTGTTTAACCAAATTTTAATTTAGATTTGACTTACTAACCATCCAATTACGACGTGCCACATGAATCTTCTCTTTTCCAATAGCTTTTTCTTTACTGTAGCGGTGTGGCTATACGGTGCAGGAAGTGGGTTCCAGGAGTTCGTGTTCGTGGCAGAAAAGGATGAGGTTCGAAGGTATTGTTGTGGAGGAACTCTGGTTCGTTCCAGTGCCTCACTCGTGCAGAGGTGGTTCAGGCGCGATCTGGATCGCTCCTGTGTTGAAGATGGAGGTAGCGCACTGATCTCTGGTTATTAGGGTTTCGAATCGTGGTGAGGTTTGCTGCGGTGAAGATGGTAAACGAAGCTGCGATTTGCTGTGTCATCGTGGTTGTTGCGCGTTTGTTCTACGCATTGCGAACGAGGTGCTGTTGCGGTGGCTTACGGTGGCGCGAGATTGCTGGCCGTTCATGGTGTTTTGATTTGGGAGGAAGGAAGAAAATGATGACACGGCAACCCATGGTCGGCTTATATATGTTTAGGGTTTTTGCCAGCAAATGATTGAGCAATTTTTGTGAGGGAAGGATAGTGACTTCGTCACAGTTTATTATTGGATCGCATTTTTGTGAGTGAGTGAAGATGTGAAAATAAATAGATTAGAGGTGCAGAAATATGTTTGGGTGGCCTGTTTGAAAAAAATGGGAGTGAATAAGTAATATAAGTGGTGTAGAAGTAATTTTTTAGGAATTTTAATTTATTTATGTTTTTGTAATTTTAATTAATTAATTAATTTTAAATGAATTTAATCATAATTTTCGTTGGATGAGTAAACATTTATGCAACTAAAATAATACATTTTAAGATATTGTTATATCTGACACTCAAATAATTTAATTATAAGAAATTTTAATTAAATTAATTTCTTAAAACAAAATTTAAAATTATGTTTTGATTGTTATGAAAATTTTAAAATTTAATTTATGTCTAACTGTATAATATTTTATATAAGTCTTATGTAACATTTATAAAATTATCATTCATTTCTAAACAGTTGATATTGAATATGTTTTTTTTTTATATTGAATATAGATATAATGTTTTCTTATCACATTTTTATAAAAATTAATTAATTATTATTGAAATAATAAGAAAGTGTGTATAAATATGATTATAATTCTTTTTTATAAGAAATAATTAATTAATATTTAAACAGCGAAAAAAATGTATATAGATATGATTACAAGTATATCTATTATTTGATGGGGTTAAAAATGAGATAAAAGTTTCATATCTATTAAATATGATGTAGAAGATAAATATGAATTTTTACTTATGTTGTCTGTCCACTTGTCTCTAGAATAATAAATATCCTTCTTAATTTTTATTACTGAAACCAATTATTTTGTGTGGTATGTTTTATTTTATATACCTTTTTAGGTTTGTATTACCATTTTAGGGTAGTTTGTTTATGAAATTAAAAAAAATGGCACAATATTTTTTAAAAAATTTGACGTTTAAACAAGTTGTCATGTTGGCATGACTTTATAAAATAGAAGTAAGGTCCTTTTAAAACGATTTAATTAAATTTGATTTGAATTCATATCAACATGTTCATTGATTATATGAAAATAAAGAAGTTCCGCCACAGTGTCTAACTTTGAAATTTTAAAAAAATTATACTATTTTCATAATTTTAAAAATAAATTTCCCCACATTGATAAGAAAAAAAACCCACCTTTTTATAAAAATAAAAAATAAACCCTTGATCTTTATTAGTGGCAGTCTTTTCTCGTAATGCAGTCCTTTAAAAAATTGGGTCTTCTCGTTTGGGCCTTTACCCACTAGTGGACTCGTGCATTATTGCCACGCTCACGATCGGAGGTAAGTTAGAAGTTACGAGTTAAAGATAGAAGATAAAAAGTTGAATTTAATATATCAAATTAAGCTTGAAATCTTTCTAATAAACGGACAAAATTAATATATATAATGAACAACAACACTATCCACGACTCGTTCAATTTCACATCTTTCGTATCAATATCAAAATAATATTTGAAAGATAATGTGAATGGTTGTTTTCAAATTAATGTATATGGGAACTAAGAAACTCTCTTGTGTTTAGAAATGTATATGTGAATGCTTGTTTTTGGATTAGCCCAATTGAAAATAAGGATTTGAAGATAAACTTTTCGTATTCTGATGGGCGTGTGTTAGCGAATGATTGTAAGAGATGCAATAATATTGATAATTGAAATGAAATTTATAATCAAGTGGGTACATATTTAATTTCATCTTTTGAATATATATAGGTTTATTATTTAAATTCTAGCTAAGGATAATAATTTACTTGTTTTATTCAAACAGAGTACCTAGGTTTCATTTATAGGCAGACTAAACTATTTTGAATATTGTACGATGATTCATGACAACAAGTTATATCTAGATTCTTTGTTTTCATATGTTAACTTGAATACTGATATAACCATAGTTTTTTAAGGATCTATGTCATAAGTTTTCTGGAATAATTCCAACAACATACATTGTTAAAGACTAGAGATTCATGGAAGAGATCTTAGAAGAGTAAAAATATGTTAAGTAACTATCACAAGTTAAAACAAGATTTTTGCCTGTCATTTCATAAAATAGATTTATTGTTAAATACTGCATTACATGAGAAATTATAGACTATTGCATAAGAGATTATAGGTTAACATTAAAGAAAATATATCTACGATAATAAATATGATATATTCTATCACAAGTGAATATGAATATAATAATATTTCTATTCTGAAAGTTATATGAATATCATATTAAATTTTATGTTATTTAAATTTATATGTTAAGCAAGATTAACTCACTAAAGTACATATATATATATATATATATATATATATATATATATATATATATATATATATTTATTGATAAAAAGTGGATATGAAGCATTGAAGTACATACTATATTTTTGTATAAGGATTATATTCCTAGTGTCTTTTTTATATTATATATTTTTTCTTGTTGACCAAAAGAAAAGTACTTCTAATTTTTTTTCAACATTTTATTCTTATCCCTAATGATTGGAAAAATGAGAAGTAGTTCATCGTGTTTAAACAAAAAATAAAATAAAATTGTTGTTGTGTCCTTAATGAATAATTAATAAGCTTTTAAATATGTATGTAGTTTTTAAAATGATTTAATTTTGTTATTATTCGTTTCTAAATGATATTTCTTTATAATCCTTTAACAATGATGAAACCATGTGATTCTAGTCAATTTTGAGATACCCAAAAAACTATTTAGTTCCGATTATACAGAAGCTACTATTTAAACATAAATTAAGTTTAATCATAGCTTTATCTTGGTGTTCTTTTTTAGTTTGATTTTTATACGAAAAAGCAATCAAATCAATCTCTATTCATAGTAGCATTTCATATCCATTCTCTATGTGCTATTGGACTAAAGTGTGGTCCTACTTGTTCTCAATATTAGTTCTTTAACTACACAACTTAAATCAAGAGTAATTTCAGATACCTGTTTGAAAACAATAATTTGAAAAGAAGTGTTACATTCAATGATTAAATATTGACTTAATTATATCTATATAATAAAACGTATTACAATATATCTAAACGTATTACAAAAGATAAGAAATAAATATATCTTTTTATCTTTAATTTTAAATTAAAATTAAAATTAGTCATTCGTCCAAATTTTGCATCAATTTTATCACTTACATTTTATAAATGAGTGAATTTAATTTTTTTAACTAAATTTTTTTAACAAAAATTTGATTAAAAGAAATATGATTAAAAGAAATAAATTTAGGCATCTCCAAAATTGATCTACTAAATTAAAAATGAACTAATTTAATTTATAATTTATTTTTTTAATATAACATATCAAACCAAGTTTGGAATCTTTGTAATAAATGGACAAGATTAATATATGTAATGAACAACAATATCCACCACTTGTTTCAATTTTACTTCCCATGATCTCAATATCAAAAGTAATAATATTTGAAAGAGATAATGTGAATGGTTGTTATTAAATTAATGCATGTTCCCGAAAACTCTTTGTATTTAGAAATGGCAAAGTGGAGGGTGAGAAATTTTTTGGGTTCGCCCAATTAAAAGCATGTACATGAATTATAAATAAAATACTTATAACAAACTTTTCTTATATATTCTGATTGGATCGGTGTGTGTTCCCTATTGATTGTTTTGGAGAGATACAATAACATTGTTCAATTCTTGAAATAAAATTTATAATCAAGTGGGTGCATATTTAATTTCCTCTTTGGAGTATATAGGCTTGTTATTTAAATTCTAGCTATGGATGCTATATGTTTTATCCAAATAGAATAAATAAGTTTCATTTATAGGCAGACCAAATTATTTTTGAATATTGTAAGATAATTCATGGCAACAAGCTATATCCAGATTGAGGCATACTCTGTTTTTTTATACGTTAATTTGAACACCGGTATAATAATGGTTTTGTAAGGATCTATGTAACAATTTTTTTGAAATAATTTCAACAGCATACATAGTTAAAGACTATAGATTCATGGATATAACGATATTTTGTACTCTAAAAATTATATATATCATACTAAACTCATATTATTTATATAGATATACAAGTACTATCTATTAATTAATAGATATCTTATTAAACTAATTAATTTTTCTCAATATATAAAAATCTAAATATTTTAATATGATATCCATATAACTTTCAGGGTATAAACATTAATATGTCCATATGTTCATTTGTAGAGTTATATGACATCCATAAAACTTTCACAGTACAAACATTGATATAACTTTCAGAGTACAAAACATTGATATATCCATATAACTTTAAGAGTATAAACATAGATTCAGAAAAGTTATAGGAATATCATATTGAACTCTTGTTATATATGTAGATCTTTATATATTGAGAAAGACTAAGCTGATCTTCCTCAACATATAAAGATCTAAATAAATAATAAGAATTCAATATATTTTTTTAATCACCAAGTATAAATATGTATTTAAATAGGAGCACTTGGAGTACTTCAACCCTTATATGTATATTGTTTCTGAAATACTTTATCCCTACTATATTGCTATTCTACCAAGAGTTAATTTCTGCATCCTCTTATTGTGTCATCCCCTGTTTTTCATCTCAATAACAAGACTGCTATTATAAATACATGTGTATGTGAAAATTTCAAATAATTTGGACCAAGCATTTGATTGTCTCTATGTACCTTTAACAAAAAGACTAAGGCATCAAAACAACAATTAATTTAAAGTGAATAGGATTTGATGGGTTCGTTATTGCTTAGCCATAAGTCTCAACCCATATTCTTTGTTATATTGTTATTCTAGTAAAGGTCATTAATATTTTCACATCACCACTCATATTTCGGTCTAACTCTTGGGAATCTTTAATTATCACATAAGGAAGAACTTGTTATAATCATATGATATTCATGTAACTTTCAAAATATTATATCCATATTCACTCGTGTAAAATGATTATGTAATATAGATAGTATATTTTTGTATAAGGATTGTATTTGTATCCCTAATATCTTTTTTTATATTATATATTTTTTGTTGTTGACAAAAAGAAAAGTATTTCTAATTTTTTTCAAACATTTTATTCTTATCGTTTTTTCAAATTTAACTTAAAGCTCTGAATTGTTTATTCAATATTCGTCCAATTTTTATTCTATTTCGAACTTTAATATATATAGCTATTCTCAAATCTCAAGCATAATTTATGGAAACCTTTGGTTATTTCCTAATTCTCTGTATAAATTAACTGTTGTTAAACCATAAAACCCATCAAAATGTGCACTCCTGACACTCAAAGAAAAGACCCTTACTCTCAAGTTCGTAGATAAGCATAATGAAGTTTCTTTGAGTACATGGTTCAGACGATATTTTCTCTTCCAAAAGAGATCATATTGCTTTGGAAAACAGATCAAATGAAATTACACTCTTTATTATGAATTGAACGAGAATCCAGGCATTTTGCAACGAATTTATTGTCCCATGCCAGGTTTGGAGAAAATGCATGATTCTCCAACTTTTTGTTAATTTCTATTAGAGAAAGAAGCACTTTGTGCATAAGTAATGATTTGAGTAATTTGTACATGTACTACATTTATTGCTCACAGACCAATGCAAATTTCCCAAAGGTTATCTTCTTTTATTTCCCTGTCCACCCATTACACATTCTATCATGAAATAAAGACTTGCAGACATTGAGAAGTATTCATAGGTCAGGCTCACATAATTCATACATCTTTTACTTTTGCAGAAAACTATTAAATAATGTCAGCAATGCACCACAGTAACCCTTATGCGCATTGCGCTCTATATTTTCACAATCAATATATATACAATCATAGGTTAAAAATCACTTTTTTTAACAATGCAGCTGGTGAAATGACAAGAATGTAGAATCATTCTGAAAAATTCTGTTTAAGTACAAATTTTGGTAGCTTCTGCTGTCATAGAAATTTTGTGCTGTCAAGTAATAGATTTCTTTTTTTGAAGCTAAAATTTATAATCTGTGATTACTGTTTGATCGTGAGAGTTTAAACCAGATAGGTATTACAGTATTATTTTGATTAAACAAATATGTCCTTCGTATCTTCGAGAAGGAATCTCGTAGCCCCACTCATTTCAAATCACCACACCAAAATCTAAGCCATCTAAAACATTTCTTTCTCTCTCTCTCTCTCTATATGTATATCAGACACAAAAGCAAAGGTACAGAAGATGTGAAAATAAAGATGGTACTCTAACCACCATGTTCATTTGTTCCTCGATAAATCCTTTTCTTAAGGGGTTGGTTTTGTCATTTTAAAGTCAAAAGCCCCGAGTCTATCACTGCCCCTGAATGATGAGATTTAATTAATTTGCGTTTTCAGACAAGACATTAATAAGTGACCCATGTCTCCCTAGTATGGGACGTTACTCATCAACTTAGTAATTAACGAGTCACTTCAACTTTCAATTATCACCTACCCATTACATCACTCTCATTCCACCTCGGGATCCTCCATAATTTTACTCTTACGCTTAACAATTTTTACCAGTTTCCACTTTTAAATATGAATCGATTCTCTCCGTAAGAGAATACATATAGGTTAAAAAAAACAACAGCACCCTTTGAGACAACCTAAATTAACTGTAAGGAACACCAGAACAAGGACTGACATTTTCATGCGAAATGTCCTTTCTTCCGTTAATAGATTTATAGAGAGAGCAAGAGAAAGCTAGAGAACTGGTGAATGAGTGTTTATTAATTATATTGGACATTTTGTCTCCTAAGCCCTAGGTCTCATTGAAGTGAACATCTTAATTAAGCATGAAAGAGTAAAAGGCACAAAAAGCAGAAAGAAAACACATCCACATGTCGTTTTCTCTCCTTAAAAACAATGCACCGGAAACTAAGAACAAGAACAAAAGGGGCATAAAGATATAGTGTATGAAGACGTTGGATGTTAATTTTGGAGAGCAACGGTGCCAGCAAATGGTTATGAAATATCATTTTCTCATCTGCAAAATTTGAACAGATATTATCGAACGTTGTCCACAATGCATTCAATCTGAACCCACCTCTGTCGGCATTATACCTGTCCGGCAACGTGCAAGAATTATGCACACGTGTGTTCGGACAAAATGTTCATGCGTGAATGCTTTACATGATCCCCACACGAGTGGACAATTTTCTCAGCTAGTGCAGCCCGAGAGTGACGTGAGTGACTATGCAAAACCAAACTAGTAGAACCTAACACAGTGCCTCCATCTACAATTTTCTTCTTTCTTCTTTGTGCTCTCTATTCACTCTACTTTTCAAAGCCAAGGAAACGTGTATAGATTAAAACTTTTCATGATTAGAAAAAGGAGATGTAGTTGATTATATCTAAAAAAAACTTTGTTGTTTTTGTCGTTATAATGAATAATAAGCTTTTAAACATGTCTGTAGTTTCTAAATGACATGTCTTTATAATCCTTTAACAATGATGAAACCATATGATTCTAGTAAATTTTGAGATACCCAAAAAACTATATCGTTCATATTATACAAAAGCTACTATTTAAACCTAAATTAATTTTAATCATAGCTTTATCATTATGTTCTTTTTTAGTTTGATTTTTATAAGAAAAATCAATCAAATCAATCTCTATACATAGAATCCTTTCATATCCATTCTCTATGTGCTATTGGACTAAAGTGTGGTCCCTACATGTTCTCAACATTAGTTCTTTAACTACACAAATTAAATCACCAATAATTTCAGATAAACCCCCTTGAAAACAATAATTTGAAAAGAAGTATTGCATACAATGATTAAATATCGACTTAATTATATTTAGATAATAAAATATATCTGAAAATTTTCCTTCCTCTCCCCATCCACCCTTTTGTGTGGAAGAAGGGAGTCACATTTTAACAGTAAAACACTAAAATACCCATGTGTAATAAGACTACTCGAAGTTAAGTTTTACACTCACAAAAATATTTATGATTAGTTTTGATCGAACACAAAAATTACAGTAAAAGTATGCAATACATAGATTTTTAATATAACATAAAAAACATCTCTAAAAATTTACTCAAAGAAAACAAAACAGCGATCTCTTTTGAAACATTATTCTTTAGAAATGATTATCCGTAGATAGCCAATCAAGAGAAAAGTAATGCAAAAATTGAAATAAACAATAGACATTAATTGACACATTAATTTATGAAGAAAAGTGCTCGAGAATGACCACTCTTAATCATTGGAGCAAGTAGGAAGAGAGATAAAGAATAAAGAGAATCAAAATGATGAGAAAATAGACTTAGGATACCCAAGAAATGTATCTATACTCAGACGGAAGGAAAGACGAAACCTGTGCTTAATACCATGGATTACAAAAAGAAAAGAACAACAACGGTAAATAAAGTGTTTGCATTTTTTTTAGTACGAAAAAACTTTAAGATGTGATGAAAGTAAAGCAGAAAACCCAAAAGAAATCTAAAGTGCAAAATAAGTTCACGAGGTTTTAACAGGATAATAATTAAACGAAAAGAAGATGATCTAAGCACAGTGATCGATATGAGAATCATCATTGAAATAAAGATCCAACAATAACAGCCGAAAGTTCTCAAATTTCATATATACCATCGGGGAGCCTGTGGAGCTGCTGGAGATATTATTGGCATGTATAGGAACCAGTGTGAGTGCGTAAAGTTGATTTCACAGATGAAGATCCAAACTCACATGGTCGCTCACGCCGGGGTTGGGTTTGAGGTCATAACCTAAACCGTTCTGCGAGCCAGAGGGTGAGGGAGCCATCCTCGCCCGCACCATTTCCTGACCAGAAAGCAAAGGCGGCGCGCGGTGCAAAATAGGGTTACCCTGGTGGGTGGTGTGAGTGGCTACAGCGGTGTTGGGGATTCGCCACATGCCCAAGGGGCATCCATTGATGGGTTGAAGCTGGTGAGAGAAGGAGCTTCCGAAGAAGCTTCTGGGAGGGGCGTGAGAATCCCAAGGTGTGAGAGATGAATAAGGGACCGGGTTGGTGAAAGTGTAGGTGGTAGGATCGGAGAGGGTGGTGTGAAGCATGCCGGGGTGGAGGTGTCGTTTGGCATGTTGGCGTTCTCGTTTGTGGGCGTTTTGGTGGCCACCCAAGGCTTGAGAAGTGGGAAAGTTTCTGCAACAGTAATGGCACTCGAATCTGCGGGTGGGTTCGGAGTTTCTTGTGATGGTGGTGTGATGGGAGGGTGTGTGGGTGGTTTTGGGAAAGTCTTGGCCGAAGAGACGAATGGGCTTGTCTTTATCTTTGGAGGGAGAGGAGCGGAGAAAGGGGAGCTGAGAGAAGGAGTCGACGTTCATGAAGTCATGGATGAAGTCGTGGGTGGAGGTGTTGTTCATGTTGAGAAAGAGAAGGAGAAAGAGAAAGATTGATGTAAAGAGAAGGAAAAATGAGAATTGAAAGGGTGGAAGGAGAGTGGGGTCTGATATATGGACAATTCTGGGGTGGCTGATGCATCTTGCAGTGATGCCTGACAGCGCCACAAAATCTGAAAATGGCTTCGGCTTCTGAAAGTACCGGCACAACCGATCTCTGGGACCGAACCCCAACACTGTCATTTCTTTCTAACCACATTTATCTCTTCATTTTATATACAAGCTTTCTAATATAATAAAGTTTAAAATCAATATTATATATATACACTTGTTTAGATAACTCACATATATTAAGAGTTAATAAAATATGCGTTAAAATATACAATGAAGATCTAATGGAGTTAGGGGTTAATCACTCACTTCACGTCTCATTACGTACAAAGAAGCATCATATATATAATTTTTATAATTATTTCAAATCTTTTTACATTAGGTTAGGCTGTTTAATGTAAAAATTTATTTAAATCAAATAATTTATCTTTTTATAGCACGTAAATGTACATGTTGTTTTCTACTTGTTCTTTTACACAAAAGATAGTTTTGTAATGAGTTTTCACTTGTATTTTGTAGGGTATTTTTTTAATGAAGAAATGCTTTATATTTTTCTTTTATTATAAATTGTGGTTGCTTTTTATGATTTAAATTATAAATAATATATACATATTTTTTACGTTAAACAACTGTTTGATATAATTGTTAGTTGATTTTGAAATTTATTATTTTTTAAATATTTAAAATGTGTAATTTAACTATTTAAATTTAAAATATTGAAGTCAATTTTTTTATAACATTCAATACAAAAAGTTGTTTAAAATTATAATTTAGATTTTAAAAATAATGAAAATTATAAAGATTAATTAACTATTTTAGTTCATAGGAGTATGTTATTTAAAGTGGTAATGTTAAAGAAATATGAGAAAGCATAATGACTTAACAAATTTTTGAGAAATATTTCATTTTTGTTCTTTTATTATTATAATGTATTTATTTTTTGAATTGAGTTAATGATATCGGTATCTTTTCTAAGGATTATGACAAATTTGAAATCTGACAATAGAAATGGTGGATTGGAGAGATCTATTATGTGTTTGCCCCACTTGATAATAATACAAATTGTTAGCAGCATAGGATCCTTCTTCCCTTCTTCTGGTAAGAATTTTTTTTAGCCAAATGGTGTAATTTGAATTTTTTTTATGAACAAAAACAAATCAAATTAATCAAATAATTGTGATACCTAAATCCATATACACAACATAAATAAAAGAAAATAATAAATATTATTATTTTATGGTCCCCTCTTCCAGACTAAGTCTGTTGCACATAAACCTTACATCCCCATTTATCACAAAAGTAAAAAACATTATCTGCACATAAATACAAAACAATTACAGACCCTAGACCCTACCACAAAAAAAAAATATGAAAAAATGAATTGAACATCTAAGATCTCAAGTCACTTTTGATATAAGTGACCAACTTTTTAAAATCTACTGATAATTCTGAGCTCTAACAATGAAAAGAGTGAATTGGTAGATCTATCACATTTTATCCCAGTTGATAATAATACAAATTGTTAAGAGCATAGGATCCTTCTTCTGGTAAGATTTTTCTTAGCCAAATAGTGTAATTTGAATTTTTTTTATGAACAAAAACAAATCAAATTAATCAGATAACTGTGATACATAAACCCATATACACAACATAAATAAAAGAAAATAATAAATATTATTATTTTATGGTCCCCTCTCTCAGACTAAGCCTGTTGCGCATAAACCTTACATTCCCATATATCACAAAAGTGAAAAACATTATCTGCACATAAATACAAAGCAATTACAGACCTTAGATCCTGTCACAGAAAAAACATGAAAAAACGGATTGAACATCAAAGATCTTAAGTCACTTTTGATCTAAGTGAGCAATTTTTTAAAATCTACTGATAATTTTGAGGTCTAACAATGAAAAGAGTGAACTGGGTAAATCTATCACATTTTATCCCAATTGATTACAGTACAAATTGTCAAGAAAAACATAGTATCCTTTTGCTTATAAGAGCATAGGATCCTTCTTCTGGTAAGAATTTTCTTAACCAAATGGTGTAATTTGCATTTTTTTATGATTATGAACAAAAACAAATCAAATTAATTAAATAATTGTGATACATAAACCCATGTACACAACATAAATAAAAGAAAATTATAAATATTATTATTTTATGGTCCTCACTCCCAGACTAAGCCTGTTGCGCATAAACCTTACATTCTCATATATCACAAAAGTGAAAAACATTATTTGCACATAAATACAAAGCAATTACAGACCCTAGATCCTGCCACAGAAAAAACATGAAAAAACAGATTGAACATCTAAGATCTCAAGTCACTTTTGATCTAAGTGAGCAATTTTTTAAAATATATTGATAATTTTGAGGTCTAACAATGAAAACAGTGATCTGGGTAGATCTATCACATTTAACCCAATTGATTACATTACAAATTGTTAAGAAAAACATAGTATCTGACCGATTGAACTACAATCCCAGGAAAATAAATAAGGTATAAAGCCTCCAAATTATTATATATTATCTTTGTCTCTTCTGCTTATAAGAGCATAGAATCCTTCTTCTGGTAAGAATTTTCTTATCCAAATGGTGTAATTTGCATTTTTGTATGATTATGAACAAAAACAAATCAAATTAATTCAATAATTGTGATACATAAACCCATGTACACAACATAAATAAAAGAAAATTATAAATATTATTATTTTATGGTCCTCACTCCCAGACTAAGCCTGTTGCGCATAAACCTTACATTCTCTTATATCACAAAAGTGAAAATCATTATCTGCACATAAATACAAAGCAATTACAGACCTTAGACTCTGCCACAGAAAAACATGAAAAAATGAATTGAACATCTAAGATCTTAAGTCACTTTTGATATAAGTGAGCAACTTTTTTAAATGTATTGATAATTTTGAG
Source organism: Vigna unguiculata (assembly GCF_037176805.1). Lineage (NCBI taxonomy): Eukaryota > Viridiplantae > Streptophyta > Magnoliopsida > Fabales > Fabaceae > Vigna > Vigna unguiculata. Next base: position 34,932,755 of record NC_140792.1, on the reverse strand, counting down.
GTCTAATAATGAGAAGAGTGAACTGGGTAGGTCTATCACATTTTATCCCAGTTGATAATAATACAAATTGTTAAAAGCATAGGATCCTTCTTCTAGTAAAAATTTTAGCCAAATGGTGTAATTTGCATTTTTTTATAAACAAAAACAAATCAAATTAATCAGATAACTATGATACCTAAATCCATATACACAACATAAATAAAAGAAAATAATAAATATTATTATTTTATGGTCCCCTCTCCTAGAATAAGCTTGTTGCGCATAAACCTTATTACATTACCATATATCACAAATGTGAAAAATATTATTTGCACATGAAAAAACGGATTGAACATTTAAGATCACAAGTCACTTTTGATCTAAGTGAGCAACTTTTAAAATCTACTGATAATTTTGAGGTCTAACAATGAAAGAGTGAACTGGGTAGATCTATCACATTTTATGTCAATTGATTACAGCACAACTTGTCAAGAAAAACATAGTATCCTCTTGCTTATAAGAGCATAGGATCCTTCTTCTAGTAAGAATTTTTTTTAGCCAAATGGTGTAATTTGTATTTTTTTATGAACAAAAACAAATCAAATTAATCAAATATCTGTGACACCTAAACCTATATACACAACATAAATAAAAGAAAATAATAAATATTATTATTTTATGGTCCTCTCTCCCAGACTAAGTCTGTTGCGCATAAATCTTACATCCCCATATATAACAAAAGTGAAAAACATTATCTGCACATAAATACAAAGCAATTACAGACCCTAGACCCTACCACCAAAAAAACATGAAAAAATGAATTGAACATCTAAGAGCATAGGATCCTTCTTCTAGTCAGAATTTTCTTAGCCAAATGGTGTAATTTGCATTTTTTATGAACAAAAACAAATCTGTTATGAAATAAAGCGAATAACATAGAGAATGACGACAGATAATAGAGAAGAGAAGAAACAAGAGAGACTATAGAATGAGAGAATAGGGAGCAACTCATCTGTATATTCTTATTGATAGGAAGAGTCCTATTTATAGATACAACATGTAATCCATAAAGGAAACAAATCAACCAAGTTAATACAAATATTTACATAAAGAGTAATGAATCATATGAGTATCAATCATATGAAATCATATGAGTAACTGTATCAAATCAATGGACAATCATTAATTCATAACACTTCCCCTTGAGTGTCCATTGATAAAAGAATGTGCCTCGTTAAAACCTTACTAGGAAAAACCCTTTGGGATAAAAACCTAGTGAAGGAAAAAGAGTACATCATTCTATATAATAATGTTCTTTACATCTTCTATTTCTCCCCCTCATGTAAACTTACATCATTAAGATGACGAAGTCCAATCTTGTGGACTAATTGCTCAAAAGTTCTTCTTGGCAAAGACTTTATAAATAAACCTGCCAAATTTTTACATAAATGAATCTTTTGGATATCTTTATCATCCTTTCAATACACTATTGTCTTCATATATGGTCATCTTTGTTGGGGATAGCCACAAGTTTCTTGCACATGTTGAATAATAAACCTTAACCAAACATTCACAACTTTCCTCATAATATGATTAGACGATATTGCTACTATGGTTTGTTTCATATACCTTCATGAAACCATTGTGCTACCACATGTGAACAAACATCTTGTGTGTGATCAACCATTGTGACATTGTAAGAATATGTAAAATAACATGCATATCCATAACCCATTGGTCTGAATCTGAATCATTTGGATGGAATAAGCTCATATTCGTAGTACCCTTAAAGTAACGAAGTATATATTTTACTCCAAACCATTTTCTTCTTGTAGTTGAAGAACTATATATTGCTTAACAAATTTACAGCAAATGCAATATTAGATTGAGTATAATTAGCAAGATACATTAGTGTTTCTATGACACTAAGATATGGTGCTTCTAGACCAAGAAGATCTTCATCATTTTCTTGAGGTCTAAGAAGAGTCTTTATCAACATTTAACGACCTCACAACTATTGAAGTGCATAATGGACATGACTTGTCCATTTAGAACATTTTAAGCACCTTAATTATATAAGCTTCTTGACGTATAAAAACACCTTTATTTAAATACTCAATTTCTAATTTCAAATAAGACTTTGCCCTTCAAAGATAATTCTTCTCAAATGATTTCTTTGAGCAATCAATTGCCTTTGTGAGCTTATTAGGAGTTCCAACGATGTTTATGTCATCTACATAAACAATAATTATGGCAAATTCATTATTTGGATCTTTTCATATAAATACAAGAACAAATAGGATCATTTTTATATCCTTCTTTTAATAAGTATTCAAAAAGACGGTTATGCCACACACATCTTGATCTCTTTAATCAATAAAAGAGCATGTTCAATTTTATTGAATAACCCTCTTTAGAATTTGTCTGGTTGGGCAAATAAAATCCTTCAGGGATTTTCATATAAATATGATTCTCAAAAGAACCGTATGAATAGGTTGTAACATCATTCATTAGATGTAAATGCAAACCTTGTTGTGCAACTAGATTAATCGAATATTGCAATGTTGTTGCATCCAATACTAGTGAAAATGTTTTTTTTTCACTAATCAATACAAGGTTTTGTGAACAACCTTGAGCAACCAATTATGCTTTGTATCTAACAATTTCATCATTTTTAATTTGATTTTTGCGCAAAAATCCATATGTACCCAATGGGTTTCACAACTTCAGGAGTGTGAACTATACGTCCAAAAACCTTTCGTTTAGCAAACAAATATAATTATGCTTCTTTGCATATTTTCATTTTGGCCAATCTTTTCTTTGCCGACAATCTTTTGTTGATCATTGCTTATTGATCCTCATTGTCATTCATAGCATTCATCGCTATGTTATAAGTAAAAGTTTCGTCAATGTTAACTTCATTTTGGTTCCATATTATATGATTCATGACATAATTTATTGAGATCTCATCATTTTCAACCATTTCAGGTACCTGAGATTCTTCTGGAACCGAACCATTAATTATGTCAAATGAATCTTTTGGGATTTCAACCTTTTCGATTAGGTTATTTTGCATATTAGCCCTCTTTCTCATTCAAGAGTTTTTATCTTTGGAACCAATAGGTCTACCACGCTTCAAACGTGTTCACATGAGTTTTTCAACCCTTTTTTTTTCGCATCATAATAACTAATCATGTCAAACAAGGCAATCATTTTGATTTGTAAACTTCTAGTTTACCATGACATGCATTTAAATTGTACTAATAAACTTGTAGTACAAACTATAAGAGAATGTTGATAATTTCTCCAATACACTTTCTTTTTCAACTCAATCATAGAGATATAAAGATATTTCATATCTTTTTCATTGTTTGTCTCAATATAATATCCATTTAGACAAATATCATTGAAACTTAATAAGTTTCTATTCAACTTCTTGGTAGAAGTATAATAGCTCTTCTAGAGTCTTCAAATATATTTGTAGTACTATAAATAATACTAACATCGATGTCTCACATTATCAAACAAGAGAAAAATTTATTACTCTTGAGAATTGTATAAGTTGTTGCACAATCAATAAGACACATATCTTTTGGTACTAGTGCAAAACATTCGTTTTTCATATAAACGTAAATATCAATATGAGATTTTTTTTTTCAACACTCTCATAATCAATTAGGTGATCAAGATGAGTAGCATCCATATGGCCATAATCAGAATCACCATCTTCATAAGCAAAGTGTGTTTCTATGTTATTCTCATTATTTGTAAGATGCTCTGGTGTACAATAAGTACAACTCAAATGGCCTTTACCATCGTAATGATAATATATACCTTCATCTTTTTGTCAATATTTTCACATTTTCCTTTTCCTTTTTTCACATTATCGTGCCACTTCTGGTGACAAAATGTATCTTTGAAATTTTCTTTATAACCATGTCCAAAATCAAGATCATGATCGATCATGAAAATATAAATAAAATGTTGTTGCATTCACTTCTGGGAATGGAGCAGAACCAATTTGGACAGATTTCATGATTTTTTATCAAAAGCTCATTGCTTTGTTCAGCCATACAAAGGCATGAAATAAATTCATAATATTGATTGCTGCATTCACTTCTGGGAATGGAGCAGATTAGGCGGATCTCATGATTTTTCATCAAAAGCTTTATTGCTTTGTCCAACCAGCCATACATAGGTATGAAATAAATTCACAATATTTGTGAAATCTCTTTTCACAATATTTTTGTCATGTTGCTTATATGCTTTATTTTTATATTTAATTGTATCCCAATATTCATTGCATCTAAATATATTTCAACATTTAAAATCCAATATAAGAAATTCTTACTTGTAATATCAAGGGTCACAAATCCAAATTTTGCAATGTTTCGCGTGTTTAGAACTAACACATAAAATAATAATATTAATAATAATCATCGTCATAATAAAAATAAATAATAAGACGGAGATGAAAATTGATAAGGTCAAACAATTCTTATCACAAGAGGAAGAATATAAGGTAAAATTATAAATTGAAAAAGGATTAGAAATAGCCTGGATTGAGACACGCAGATCCCTGTCATTAGAGAGAAAAAGCTTTCACTAGTCCTCAGTTGGTTGGAACATCGTGCTGATAACGTGTTATGAAATAAAGCGAATAACATAGAGAATGACGACAGATAATAGAGAAGAGAAGAAACAAGAGAGACTATAGAATGAGAGAATAGGGAGCAACTCATCTGTATATTCTTATTGATAGGAAGAGTCCTATTTATAGATACAACATGTAATCCATAAAGGAAACAAATCAACCAAGTTAATACAAATATTTACATAAAGAGTAATGAATCATATGAGTATCAATCATATGAAATCATATGAGTAACTGTATCAAATCAATGGACAATCATTAATTCATAACAAAATCAAATTAATCATACAACTGTGATACCTAAACCCATATACACAACATAAATAAAAGAAAATAATAAATAATATTATTTTATGGTCCCCTCTCCCAGACTAAGCCTGTTGCGCATAAACCTTATTACATTCCCATATATCACAAAAGTGAAAAACATTATCTGCACATAAATACAAAACAATTACAAACCTTAGACCCTGCCACAGAAAAAAAACATGAAAAAATCGATTGAACATTTAAGATCTCAAGTCACTTTTGATCTAAGTGAGCAACTTTTTAAATTCTATTGATAATTTTGAGGTATAACAATGAAAGAGTGAACTGGGTAGATCTATCACATTTTATCCCAATTGATTACAGTACAAATTGTCAAGAAAAACATAGTATCCTTCTGCTTATAAGAGCATAGGATCCTTCTTCTGGTAAGAATTTTCTTAGCCAAATGGTGTAATTTGCATTTTTTTATGATTATGAACAAAAACAAATCAAATTAATTAAATAATTGTGATACATAAACCCATGTACACAACATAAATAAAAGAAAATTATAAATATTATTATTTTATGGTCCCCTCTCCCAGGCTAAGCCTGTTGTGCATAAACCTTACATTTCCATATATCACAAAAGTGAAACACATTATCTTCACATAAATACAAAGCAATTATAGACCTTAGACCCTGCCACAGAAAAAACATGAAAAAACAAATTGAACATCTAAGATCTCAAGTCACTTTTGATCTAAGTGAGCAATTTCTTAAAATCTACTGATAATTTTGAGGTCTAACAATGAAAAGAGTGAACTGGGTAGATCTATCACATTTTATCCCAATTGATTACAGTACAAATTGTCAAGAAAAACATAGTATCCTTCTGCTTATTAGAGCATATGATCCTTCTTTTGGTAAGAATTTTCTTAGCCAAATGGTGTAATTTGCATTTTTTTTATGATTATGAACAAAAACAAATAAAATTAATTAGATAATTGTGATACCTAAACCCATATACACAACATAAATAAAAGAAAATTATAAATATTATTATTTTATTGTCCCCACTCCCAAACTAAGCCTGTTGCGCATAAATCTTACATTCTCTTATATCACAAAAGTGAAAAACATTATCTGCACATAAATACAAAGCAATTACAGACATTAGACTCTGCCACAGAAAAAACATGAAAAAACGCATTGAACATCTAAGATCTCAAGTTACTTTTGATATAAGTGAACAACTTTTTAAAATCTATTGATAATTTTGAGGTCTAACAATGAGAAGAGTGAACTGGGTAGATCTATCATATTTTATCCCAATTAATAATAATACAAATTGTGAAGAGCATAGGATCCTTCTTCTAGTAAGAATTTTCGTAGCCAAATGGTGTAATTTGCATTTTTTTTATAAACAAAAACAAATCAAATTAATCATAACTGTGATACCTAAACCCATATACACAACATAAATAAAAGAAAATAATAAATAATATTATTTTATGGTCCCCTCTCCCAGACTAAGCCTGTTGCGCATAAACATTATTACATTCCCATATATCACAAAAGTGAAAAACATTATCTGCACATAAATACAAAGCAATTACAATCCTTAGACCCTGCCACAGAAAAAAACATGGAAAATGGATTGAACATTTAAGATCTTAAGTCACTTTTGATCTAAGTGAGCAACTTTTTAAAATCTACTGATAATTTTGAAGTCTAACAATAAAAAGAACGAATTGGGTAGATCTGTCACATTTTATCCTAGTTGATTATAGTATAAATTATAAAGAAGAGCATAACATCCTTCTGTTTATAAGAGCAATTTTAGAGAAATTGTGTAATTGGTATTCTTAATGATGGAGATGAGCAACTTTTAAAAAAATTAGTGATATGCCAAAGAGGTACAACTTCACCAAAGAGTCGTCCTTTAACCTTAATACAATTTTTATAAACTGGAAGAAGTCTCCATTGTCACGTACAATTTCTTTATTGTTTTTACTATTTTAAAATCTATGTTGTGTTTACTTTTAAAAAGTTATCCATTTTCCTAATTAAGAATAAAAATTACATCATTTAAGTAAAAAAAAAATTATGTTAGACCTCATTTAAAAGTGTTACTTGTTAATTTTATTATTAAATTCGAACTCATGACTCAATGCCTTAGTTCTTATTACCATCTTATTATGAAATAATGTTGATGGGATCATGATTCAATACCATGATTTATTACCATTTTTTAAATCCTTAATGCTAGGATATTAAAGTATTTTAACTTTCATTAAATACTACACAAATTCATTTTTATATATACTAGCACTTGCAAATTTTTAATAAATATTTTGAGGATATAAAAACTAAATATATAAACTTTTTTTAGAATGTGTCGAATATACAAAATATATTTAAAGTATAAAAAAATATATTAAATTATATATTAATTTATATATAAAAAAATTTAGAGGGCTCTCTCCTACTTTATAATCCGTCATAATATATTAACTTATTCAGTAAATTCATGATTATTTCGTGTTATTTGAAAAAAGAAAAGTTAGATTTTTAAATACAAGATAACGAGAAAGAATATTTTATTATTATCACCAATTAGGATTTTAGAAACTTTCTTTTTATTTATTATTGTCGTCAAATAAATAGACTTCAAAACTCTTTTAAATACAATATTTTTTTTTGAAAAATATAAATATGAAACTCTTATCTAAATACCAAATGAAGAAGATTAGATACATTTAAGAGTTAATAAAATATGTGTTAAGATATATGGTGACGACCTCATGGAAATATGGGTTAATCACTCACTTCATGTTGCATTTCCATTGATACAAAGAAGCATGATATAATATTTATGATTATTTCAAATCTTTTTACGTTAGGTTAGGGTTTTAATGTAAAAATTTATTTAAATTTGAATAATTTATCTTTTTTATAGCATGTACATGTTATTTTCTATTTTTTTAGGCCAAAAATAGTTTTGGAATGATTTTTCATTTTAAATAGGTCTCTATATTTTGTGGGTTATTTGTTTATGAAGAAATGTTTTATATCTTTCTTTTATTATTACAACTAAAATTGTGTGGTTGCTTTTTATGATATCATTTATAATAATGCATACATGTTTTTGTTAAACTACTGTTTGCTATAATTGTTGATTGATATTGAAATTTTTTATTATTAAATATTTAAAAATGTGTAATTTAACTGTTTAAATTTAAAATATTGAAGTTAATTTTGTTTATAACAATGAATGCAAAAATTTATTTAAAATTATAATTTAGATTTTAAAACTACTGAAAATTATAAAGATTAATTAACTATTTTAGTTCATAGTAGTATGTTATTTAAAGTGGTAATGTTAAACAAATATGAGAAAGCTAATATTTCATTTTTGTTATTTTATTATTATAATGTATTTATTTGTTGGATTGAGTTAATGATATTGATATCTTTTTTAAGGATTATGACAAATTTGAGATCTGACGATAGAAATGGTGGATTGGGTAGATCTATTATGTGTTTTTCCCACTTGATAACAATACAAATTGTTAAGAGCATAGGATTCCTGCTAAGATTTTTTTTAGCCAAATGGTGTAATTTGTATTTTTTTTTATGAGTAAAAACAAATTAAATTAATAAGATAAGTGTGATATATCAATCCATATAAATAACATAAATAAAGGAAAATAATAAATATTATTACTTTATGGTCCCCTCTCTCGGAATAAGCCTGCTCTGCATAAACCTTTCAGTCTCATAAATCCCAAAAGTGGAAAACATTATGTGTCCATAAATACAAAATAATTTCAGATCCTGCCACAGAAAAAAACATGAAAAAATGGATTGAATATCTAAAATCTCAGGTCACTTTTAATCCAAATGAGCAACTTTCAAAAACTTACTGATAATTTTTAGGTCTAACAATGAAAAGAGTGAACTAACTATATCTATCATTTGATCCCAGTTGATTACAGTACAAATTGTCAAGAAGAGCATAATATCCTTTTACTTATAAAGCATTTTTAGACAAATGGTGTAATTGGTATTCTAAATGACACATATGAATAACTTTTTAAAAAATTACTAATAAATGTGTACAACTTCACTAAAGAATCGTCATTTAACCTTAATATAATTTTTATAATTCGAAAGAAATGTTCACTCTCACGTACATTATTATGTGTTTGTCCTACTTGATAACAATACAAAATATTAAGAGCATAAGATCTTCTTCTGATAAAGATTTTTTAGGCAAATGGTGTAAATTGTATTTTGTTATTAGCCAAAACAAATTAAATTAATGAGATAATTGGGATACCTCAACTCATATACACAATACAAATAAAATCTGCCATTATATATTAACTTATTCAATAAATTCATGATTATTTCATGTTATTTAAAAAAAAGAAAAATTAGATTTTTAAATACAAGGTGATGAGAAGAATACATTATTATTGTTACTTAAGAAGTTCAAAACTTTTTTTTATTTATTATTATCGTCAAATAAATGACTTCAAGATCTTTTTAAATACAACTAACTTTTTTTGAAAAATAGAAATATGAGACTCTTATCTAAATACCAAACTAATGAAAAAAACTAGATACATTAAGAGTTAATAAAATATGTGTTAAGATTTATGATGGAGACCTCATGGAAATATGGGTTAATCACTCACTTCATGTTGCATTTCCATAGATACAAAGAAGCATGATATAATTTTTATAATTATTTCAAATCTTTTTATGTTAGGTTAGGGTGTTTATATTTTGTGAGTTATTTATTTATGAAGAAATGTTTTATATATTTCTTTTATTATTACAACTAAAATTGTGTGGTTGTTTTTTATGATATCATTTATAATAATGCATACATGTTTTTGATGTTTTTGTTAAACTACTGTTTGATATAATTGTTGGTTGATATTGATTTTTTCTTAAATATTTAAAATGTGTAATTTAACTGTTTAAAATTAAAATTGAATTTAATTATTTTATAACAATGAATACAAAAAATTGTTTAAAATTATAATTTAGATTTTAAAAATAATGAAAATTATAAAGATTAGTTAACTATTTAGTTGTGTTATTTAAAGTGGTAATGTTAAAGAAATATGAGAAAGCATAATGACTTAACAAATGTTTGGCTAATATTTAATTTTTGTTCTTTTATTATTATAATGTATTTATTTGTTAAATTGAGTTAACTTGGGATATTTTTAAAGACTATGACAAATTTGAGATCTGACCATGAAAATGATGGATTTGGTAGATCTATTATGTGTTTGTCCTCCTTGATAATAATACAAATTGTTATCGACAATAATACAAATTGTTAAGAGTATATGATCATTCTTCTGGTGGAGATTTTTTTAGCCAAATGGTATAATTTGTATTTTTTTTATCAGAAAAAGCAAATTAAACTAATGAGATAATTGGGATATCTCAATCTATATACACAGCATAAATAAGAGAAAACAATAAATATTAATACTTTATGGTCTCCTCTCCCATATTAAGCCTGTTGTGTATAAACTTTACATTTCCATATATCACAAAAGTTAAAAAAACATTATGTACCCATAAATACAAGGAATTTTCAGACCCTACCACAGAAAAAAAAAAAAAACATGAAAAATCGGATTAAACATCCAAAATCTCTTTTGATCCAAATGAGCAACTTTTAAAAACCTATTGATAATGTTGAGGTCTAACAATGAAAATAGTGAATTGTGTAGATCTATCACATTTTATCCTAGTTAATTATAGTACAAATTGTTAAAAAGAGTCATAGTATCCTTATGAACAACTTTTAAAAAAATTACTGATATCCCATAATGAAATGTTAACTTTTAAAAGTTATTCATTTTTTTTGTAATTAAGAAGAATAAGAATTACATAATTTGAGTAAAAAATAAAAAACTATGATAATTTGAGTAAAAAATAAAAAACTATGTAAGACGTCATCTAAAAGGGTTGTTTGTTAATCTTACTATTAAATTCAAACTCATGAATCAATGCCTTAGTTTGTATTACCATCTTATTATGGGATGATGCTGATGGGATTATGTTTCAATACCATGTTTTTATTACCATTTATGTTATCCTTTATGGTAGAATATTAAAGTATTTTAACATTCATTAAATACTATACAAAATCATTTATATATATATATATATATATATATATATATATATATATATTAATTAACAGTTGCGAATTTTTAATAAATATTTTGAGATATCAAAAACTAAATATATAAACTTAAAAATATATAAAATATATTAAAAGAGTAAAAAATATTTTAAATTATATATTAATTTATATAAAAAAATGGTGGGCTATTTGCCTTCTTTATAATCCGGCATTATATATTAACTTATTCAATTAATTCATGATTATTTCATGTTATTTAAAAAAGGAAAAATTAGATTTTTATAGACAAGGTGACGAGGAAGAATATTTTAGTATTGTCATCATTTAGGAACTTCAAAACTTTTTTTTATTTGTTATTGTCTTCAAATAAATAGACTTCAAGACTTTTTTAAATACAACAAATTTTTTTTTTTGAAAAATATAAATATGAGACTCTTATCTAATTATCAAACTAATGAAGAAAACTAGATACATTAAGAGTTAATAAAATATGAGTTAAGATATATAATGAAGACCTGATAGAAATATGGGTTATAATCACTCACTTCATGTTGCATTTCCATAGATACAAAGAAGCATGATATAATTTTTTTGATTATTTCAAATCTTTTTCCGTTAGGTTAGGGTTTTAATGTAAAAATTTATTTAAATTTGAATTTGAATCATTTATATTTGTATAGCGCGTAAATGTACATGTTATTTTCTACTTTTTTTTTTTACACCAAAAATAGTTTTGGAATGATTTTTCACTTTAAATAAGTCTTTATATTTTGTGGATCATTTGTTAAGAAATGCTTTATATCTTTCTTTTATTATTACAACCAAAATTGTCTGGTTGATTTTTATGATATCGATTATAATAATGCATAAATGTTTTTGTTAAACTACTGTTTGAAATAATTGTTAGTTGATATTGAAATTTTTTTTTTTAAATATTTAAAATGTGTAATTTAACTGTTTAAATTTAAAATATTGAAGTTAATTATTTTATAGCAATGAATACAAAAAGTTGTTTAAAATTATAATTTAGATTTTAAAAATAATGAAAATTATAAAGATTAATTCACTATTTTAGTTTATAGGAGTATGTTACTTAAAGTGGTAATGTTAAAGAAATAAAAGAAAGCATAATGACTTAACAAATGTTTGAGAAATATTTCATTTTTGTTCTTTTACTATTACAATGTATTTATTTTTTGAATTGAGTTAATGATATTGGTATTTTTTTTTTAAGGATTATGACAAATTTGAAATCTGACAATAGAAATGGTGGCTTGGGGAGATTTATTATGTGTTTGCCCCACTTGATAATAATACAAATTGTTAGGAGCATAGGATCCTTTTTCTGGTAAGAATTTTTTTTAGCCAAATAATGTAATTTGTTTTTTTTTTAATGAACAAAAAAAAATCAAATTAATCAAATAATCATGATACCTAAACCCATATACACAACATAAATAAAAGAAAATAATAAATATTATTATTTTATGGTCTTCTCTCCCAGACTAAGCCTATTGCGCATAAACCTAACATCCCCATATATCACAAAAGTGAAAAACATTATCTGCACATAAATACAAAGCAATTACATACACTAGACCCTACCACAAAAAAAAAAAAACTTGAAAAAATGAATTGAACATATAAGATCTCAAGTCACTTTTGATATAAGTGACCAACTTTTGAAATCTACTGATAATTCTGAGGTCTAAAATTGAAAAGAGTGAACTGGGTAGATCTATCACATTCTATCCCAGTTGATAATAGTACAAATTGTTAAGAGCATAGGATCCTTCTTCTCGTAAGAATTTTCTTAGCCAAATAGTGTAATTTGAATTTTTTTTATGAACAAAAACAAATCAAATTAATCATATAACTCTGATACCTAAACCCATATACACAACATAAATAAAAGAAAATAATAAATATAATTATTTTATGGTCCCCTCTCCCAGACTAAGCCTGTTGCGCATAAACCTTACGTTCCCATATATCACAAAAGTGAAAAACATTATTTGCACATAAATACAAAGCAATTACAGACCTTAGACCTTGCCACATAAAAAACATGAAAAAACGGATTGAACATCTAAGATCTCAAGTCACTTTTGATCTAAGTGAGCAATTTTTTAAAATCTAATGATAATTTTGAGGTCTAACAATGAAAAGAGTGATCTGGGTAAATCTATCACATTTTATCCCAATTGATTACAATACAAATTGTCAAGAAAAACATAGTAGCCTTCTGCTTATAAGAGCATAGAATCCTTCTTCTAGTAAGAACTTTCTTATCCAAATGGTGTAATTTGAATTTTGTCATGATATGAACAAAAACAAATCAACTTAATTAGATAACTGTGATACCTAAACCCATATACACAACATAAATAAAAAAAATTATAAATATTACTATTTTATAGTCCCCTCTTCTGGACTAAGCCTGTTGCGCATAAACCATATATCACAAAAATGAAAAACATTATCTGCACATAAATACAAAGCAATTACAGACCTTAGACTCTGCCACAGAAAAAACATGAAAAAACGAATTGAACATCTAAGATCTTAATCACTTTTGATATATGTGAGCAAGTTTTCAAAATCTATTGATAATTTTGAGGTCTAATAATGAGAAGAGTGAACTAGGTAGATCTATCAAATTTTATCCCAGTTGATAATAATACAAATTGTTAAAAGCATAGGATCCTTCTTCTAGTAAGAATTTTCTTAGCCAAATGGTGTAATTTGAATTTTGTTATAAACAAAAACAAATCAAATTATTCAGATAACTATGATACCTAAATCCATGTACACAACATAAAAAAATGAAAATAATAAATATTATTATTTTATGGTCCCCTCTCCCAGACTAAGCCTGTTGCGCATAAACATTACATCCTTATAAATCACAAAAGTGAAAAACATTATCTGCACATAAATACAAAGCAATTACAGACCCTAGACCCTACCACAGAAAAAACATGAAAAAAGAAATTGAACATCTAAGATCTGAAGTCACTCTTGATATAAGTGACCAACTTTTTAAAATCTACTGATAATTGTGAGGTCTAACAATGAAAAGAGTGAACTGGGTAGATCTATCACATTTTATTCTAGTTAATAATAATATATATAGTTAAGAGCATAAGATCCTTCTTCTGGTACGAATTTTCTTAGCCAAATAGTGTAATTTGAATTTCTTTTATGAACAAAAAAAGATCAAATTACTCAGATAACTATGATACCTAAACCCATATACACAACATAAATAAAAGAAAATAATAAATATTATTATTTTATGGTCCCCTTTCTCAGACTAAGCCTGTTGCGCATAAACCTTACATTCCCATATATCACAAAATTGAAAAACATTATTTGCACATAAATACAAAGCAATTACATACCTTAGATCCTGCCACAGAAAAAACATGAAAAAATGGATTGAACATCTAAGATTTCAAGTCACTTTTGATCTAAGTGAGAGATTTTTTAAAATCTACTAATAATTTTGAGGTCTACGAATGAAAAGAGTGAATTGGGTAGATCTATCACATTTTATCCCAATTGATTACAGTACAAATTGTCAAGAAAAACATAGTATCTTTTTGCTTATAAGAGCATAAGATCCTTCTTCTGGTAAGAATTTTCTTAGCCAAATGGTGTAAGTTGCACTTTTTTATGATTATGAACAAAATCAAATCAAATTAATGAGATAACTGTGATACCTAAACACATATACTCAACATAAATAAAAGAAAATTATAAATATTAGGTATAAATATACATTTGGTACCCAAACTTTTTCGGAAAGTTCAATGTGGTACCCGAACTTTAGGAATGTTCAATTTGGTACCCCAATTTTCTAAAGAGGTTCAATTTGGTCCTCTCCGTTAAGTTAGAGTTAACACCGTGTCCGTACAGGACTCGTGTCAAGCCATGAAATTTTTATTTTTTTTTAATTTTTTTTCAAAAAATTATTTTTTTTTTCAAAAAATTATTTTTTTTTTCAAAAAATTTAAAAAACTGTCACGTGTCAGTTTATCATTGTGCCACGTGGCAGCTTACAAGCATGACACGTGACAGTGTAATAGTTATTTTCAATTTAGTACCCTAATTTAAATTTTTGGTTCAATTTAGTACCCCAATTTTTTAAAATCATTCAATTTCGTCCTTTCTTATTTGAGACCAAATTGAACATTTCTAAAGTTCCTAAAAGTGAAACACATTATCTGCACATAAATACAAAGCAATTATAGACCTTAGACCCTGCCACAGAAAAAACATGAAAAAACGAATTGAACATCTAAGATCTCAAATCACGTTTTATATAAGTGAGCAACTTTTTAAAATCTACTGATAATTTTGAGGTCTAATAATTAAAAGAGTGAACTTGGTAGATCTATCATATTTTATCCCGGTTGATAATAATACAAATTGTTAAGAGCATAGGATCCTTCTTCTAGTAAGAATTTTCTTAACCAAATGATGTAATTTGCATTTTTTTTTTACGAACAAAAACAAATCAAATTAATCAGATAACTGTGATACCTAAACCCATATACACAACATAAATAAAAGAAAATAATAAATATTATTATTTTATGGTCCCCTCTCCCAGACTAAGCCTGTTGTGCATAAATCTTACATTCCCATATATCACAAAAGTGAAAAACATTATATGCACATAAATACAAAGCAATTACAGACTTTAGATCCTGCCACAAAAAAAAACATGAAAAAATGAATTGAACATCTAAGATCTCAAATCATTTTTGATCTAAGTGAGCAAGTTTTTAAAATCTACTGATAATTTTGAAGTCTAACAATGAAAAGAGTGAACTGGGTAGATCTATCACATTTTATCCCAGTTAATTATAGTACAAATTATAAAGAAGAGCATGGTATCCTTCTGCTTATAAGAGTATTTTTAGAGAAATTGTGTAATTGGTATTCTTAATAATGGAGATGAGCAACTTTTAAAAAAATTAATGATATGCCAAAGAGGTACAACTTGACCAAAGAGTCGTTGTTTAACCTTAATACAATTTTTATAAACCGGAAGAAGTCTCCATTGTCACGTACAATTTCTTTATTGCTTTTACTATTTTAAAATCTATGTTGTGTTTACTTTTAAAGAGTTATCCATTTTCTAATTAAGAATAAGAATTACATCATTTAAGTAAAAAAAAAATTATGTTATACCTCATTTAAAAGTGTTACTTGTTAATTTTATTATTAAATTCGAACTCATGACTCAATGCCTTAGTTCTTATTACCATCTTATTATGAAATAATGTTGATGGGATCATGATTCAATACCATGATTTATTACCATTTTTTAAATCCTTAATGCTAGGATATTAAAGTATTTTAACTTTCATTAAATACTACACAAATTCATTTTTATATATATTAGCACTTGCAAATTTTTAATAAATATTTTGAGGATATAAAAACTAAACATATAAACTTTTTTTAGAATGTGTCGAATATACAAAATATATTTAAAGTATAAAAAAATATATTAAATTATATATTAATTTATATAAAAAAAATTGAGAGGGCTCTCTCCTACTTTATAATCCGTCATAATATATTAACTTATTCAGTAAATTCATGATTTCGTGTTATTTGAAAAAAGAAAAGTTAGATTTTTAAATACAAGATAACGAGGAAGAATATTTTATTATTATCATCAATTAGGATTTTCAAACCTTTCTTTTTATTTATTATTGTCGTCAAATAAATAGACTTCAAAACTCTTTTAAATACAATATTTTTTTTTTGAAAAATATAAATATGAAACTCTTATCTAAATACCAAATGAAGAAAATTAGATACATTTAAGAGTTAATAAAATATGTGTTAAGATATATGGTGACGACCTCATGGAAATATGGGTTAATCACTCACTTCATGTTGCATTTCCATAGATACAAAGAAGCATGATATAATATTTATGATTATTTCAAATCTTTTTACCTTAGGTTAGGGTTTTAATGTAAAAATTTATTTAAATTTGAATAATTTATCTTTTTATAGCATGTACATGTTACTTTCTATTTTTTTAGGCCAAAAATAGTTTTGGAATGATTTTTCATTTTAAATAAGTCTCTATATTTTGTGGGTTATTTGTTTATGAAGAAATGTTTTATATTTTTCTTTTATTATTACAACTAAAATTGTGTTGTTGCTTTTTATGATATCATTTATAATAATGCATACATGTTTTTGTTAAACTAATGTTTGCTATAATTGTTGATTGATATTGAAATTTTTATTTTTAAATATTTAAAATGTGTAATTTAACTGTTTAAATTTAAAATATTGAAGTTAATTTTGTTTATAACAATGAATGCAAAAAGTTGTTTAAAATTATAATTTAGATTTTAAAACTACTGAAAATTATAAAGATTAATTAACTATTTTAGTTCATAGTAGTATGTTATTTAAAGTGGTAATGTTAAAGAAATAAGAGAAAGCTAATATTTCATTTTTGTTCTTTTATTATTATAATGTATTTATTTGTTGAATTGAGTTAATGATATTGATATCTTTTTTAAGGATTATGACAAATTTGAGATCTGACGATAGAAATGGTGGATTGGATAGATCTATTATGTGTTTGCCCCACTTGATAACAATACAAATTGTTAAGAGCATAGGATCCTTCTTCTGGTAAGATTTTTTTTAGCCAAATGGTGTAATTTGTATTTTCTTTTTATGAGTAAAAACAAATTAAATTAATAAGATAAGTGTGATACATCAATCCATATAAATAACATAAATAAAATAATAATAAATATTGTTACTTTATGGTTCCCTCTCTCAAAATAAGCCTGCTCTGCATAAACCTTTCAGTCTCATAAATCACAAAAGTGAAAAACATTGATGTGTCCACAAATACTAAACAATTTCAGATCCTGCCACACAAAAAAAACATGAAAAAATGGATTGAACATCTAAAATCTCAAGTCACTTTTAATCGAAATAAGGAACTTTCAAAAACCTACTGATAATTTTGAGGTCTAACAATGAAAAGAGTGAACTAGCTAGATCTATTATTTTATCCTAGTTGATTACAGTACAAATTGTCAAGAAGAGCGTAGTATCCTTTTACTTATAAAGCATTTTTAGACAAATGGTGTAATTGGTATTCTAAATAACGTATATGAATAACTTTTTAAAAAATTACTAATAAATGGGTACAACTTCACTAAAGAATCGTCGTTTAACCTTAATATAATTTCTATAATTCGAAAGAAGTATTCATTCTCACGTACATTATTATGTGTTTGTCCTACTTGATAACAATACAAATTGTTAAGAGCATAGGATCTTCTTCTGATAAAGATTTTTTAGCCAAATAGTGTAAATTGTATTTTGTTATTAGCAAAAACAAATTAAATTAATGAGATAATTGGGATATCTCAACTCATATACACAACACAAATAAATAATAATAATAAATATTAGTACTTTATGGTCTTCTCTCCCATGTTAAGCCTGCTGTGCATAAACCTTACATTCTCATATATCACAAAAGTGAAAAATATTTTGTGCCCATAAATACAAAGCAATTTCAGACCCTACCACAGAAAAAAAAAAACATGAAAAAACGGATTGAACATCCAAAATCTCAAGTCATTTTTAATCCAAATGAGCAACTTTTTAAAACTTACTGATAATGTTGAGATCTAACAATGAAAAAAGTGAGCTGGATAGATCTATCACATTTTATCCCAATTAATTACGGTACAAATTGTCAAAAAAAAATATAGTATCCTTCTACTTATAAGAGCATTTTTAAACAAATGTTGTAAATGGTATTGTTAATAACAGAGATGAACAACTTTTAAAAAAATTACTGATACGCCAAACAAGTATAACTACACCAAGAAGTCATTGTTTAACCTTAATACAATTTCTATAAACCGGAAGAAGTCTTTATTCTCACATACAATTTCTTTATTGTTTTTACTGTTTTCAAGTCTATGTTGTGTTAACTTTTAAAAGTTATCCATCTTTTTCGTAATTAAGAATGTAAACTACATCATTTGAATTAAAAAAAAAATATGTAAGACATCATGTAAAAATGTTGCTTGTTAATTTTACTATTAAATTCGAACTCATGCACTACTAAAAAATGTTTTATTAGTAACTAATTTTAGTGATCAAATATTGTGAGTCATTATAATGATTAATTTAGACACCAATTCACAAAGTAAAAAATTATTGGTTACTAAAATAGTCACTATTATGAATAAAAAATTATAATTAGTCACTAAATTGATCTTTAAAATTAACTACTATGATTTTGGCTACCAAAGGAGATTGGTCACTACAAATTAGCTACCTAGATTTTGTCTATCAAAATGACTTAGTTTTTAAATTGGTCTCTAATTAATTAATGACCAATTATAATTTTTTATTTATAATAGTGATTATTTTAATAACCAATAATTTTATATTTTTTAAATTAAAATCTAAATTGACAATTATATATAATGACTAATAATTTTTTGTTACTAAAATTAGTTACTAATAAAGTATTTTCTTACGATGATGATGACTTATTATCATTTTATTATGATGGGATACTCTTGATGAGATCATGATTCAATACCATGTTTTTATTATCATTTATGTTATTATTTATTGTAGGATATTAAATATTTTAACATTCGTTAAATACTACACAAATTCATTTATATATATATATATATATATATATATATATATATATATTAGCGGTTACGAATTTTTAATAAATAATTTGAGAGTGCCAAAAACTAAATATATAAACTTTTTTAGGATGTGGAATATATATAAAATATATTAACAGTATAAAAAATATTTTAAATTATATTAAATTATACATAAAAAAATTGGACGGCTCTGCCTTCTTTATAATCCGCCATTATATATTAATTTATTCAATAAATTCATGATTATTTTATGTTATTTAAAAAAAAAAGAAAAATTAGATTTTTAAATACAAGGTGACAAGAAAGAATATTTTATTATTGTCATCATCAATGGCAGATTTTAACCACAAATTTTGAAATGGTCAAATTAATATAATTTTTTCATCATTAGATTCTTGGATGATTAGTATAATGTTTCAAAAACTGGTTTCAATTGAATAATTTAATCTTTAGTATAATGTTGTGAAAAAATATAATTTATCTCGTTTCCATTTTCACGAATAACTTCACTCTTATCACTTTTGAATAATGAATTTATTCTTTTATTCTTCATCAATATACCTATTTTTTTAAATAATGTTTAAAATAATTTATCGTAACTTAATAAAAAATTGAAAGGCGTAAGTATTAAGGAAAAATATATTATAGTTAAGTCACAATTAAAAATCGGTTATAAAAAAACACATAATGCATTATTGTTTCTTCTATATTCAGAAAAAAATAATATACTAAAGGCTCATGAGATAAAAATAATAATATTAATTATTAAATTAATGTTTCATTATCAATTAAGATAAAAGATAATTACTTTTTTTTTCAAAAAAGAAATATGACAAATGAGAAATGAGAAAAAAAATAATGACTTTATATGTAACTCCCTTTTTTCTTCAAAAAACAAAAAACATATGAGTGAGAGATGAGTACAATTTGTGTAAAACTAACAAGACAAGAAAAGACATAAAAAATATTTTAATAGATATTTGGTTTAATTACTCTTTTAGTTATTGTTTTAGTTCAAAAATGTTAAGTTGACCCTTTATTTTACTTTTTTTTAATTTCAATTTGGTTCTGAAGTTTGCCAAACTGATGTAATTTGGTCATTTTTACTCAATTTCTTCAAACAGATCAATTCCATGCTTTTTCATTAAAATTGAAGCTGTAAATAAAAATGGTTTATTTTGTTGGTGTAATTAACATAATCCCACCCACTATCAATCTTGATGAAAATTATTGATCTGCTTCAATCAATTTAACCAAAATGACCGTATTGTATCAATTTTTTAAAAGTGAGGACCAAATTAAGACTAGAAATTACTTAAGGACCAACTTGACTTTTTTGGATAAAAATATTGATCAAAAGATTAATTAAACCTAAGTATTTTTATTCTTTATATGTTTAATTTTATGTTCTATTATTTATTACCTTAATTGTTGTGTTTTATAAAAGAAATAGAAAGACAAACAATTTAATTTCAATCCATTTATAAACCGTGCCATATTTTTATCGAAAAACATGTTTGTCTCATCTTTTATTTTTGTTCTTTTAATATTATAATATATTTATTTGTTGAAATGAATTAATGATATTGGTAATTTTTTTCAATGATTATGACAAATTTGAGGTCTGATAATAGAAAGACTGGACTCAATAGATCTATCACGTGTTTGTCCTAATTGATTTACAGTAAAAATTATCAATAAGAGCATAGTATCATTCTTTTTGTAAGAATTTTTTTAGAATAATGGTGTAATTTGTATTTTTATTTATATCAATGTGCAACTTTTAAAAATATTACTGATACTTTTGAGATATGACAATGAAAAGAGTGAACTCGGTAGATCTATTAAATGTTTGTCCTAATTGATTATAGTAGAAATTATCAAAAGGAGCATAATATCCTTCTTTTAGTAAGAAATTTTTCAGCCATGTCCCTCCAAATTATTTTCTATTTATATAATTTAATATATAATTTTAAATATATTTTATATATTTAATATGTGTTTATATTATATATATATGAAAACTCATCCTTTTTCTTTTGTTGTCCGCATTTATTTTTTAATTTTACTTTTAAAATATTTTTTTAAATGAAAATAATCATTTTATTAATATTATTTTTTAAGCGGTCATCTGTTTAATTTAATCATTTTTCGATTTGAATGTTTTTTAAATTTAATCATTATAAATAAAAATTAATTATAGTTATTATACAAATTATTTATATTTAATTTTATAATAATAATAATAATTTTATTATTTTTTATTATCACAAAAAAAATAAGTACAATGTTTTTACTAGTTTACATAAAATTTTTTGGATTAATCTTTTGCTTTATTTTCGTTCAAAAATATCATGGTTCTCCAGTTTTTTTTAGTCTCAATATGATTCTGATTTTCTGAAAAAATAATGCAATTTAGTCCTTTTTCGTTAAATTTTTTGGATTTGATTAAGGTTTTTTCATCAAAATTGAAGTTACGAATAATGATGTTTTGCTTTGTTGGTGTAATTCACATAATCGTAATGTAAATTTTGATGACTTAAAAAGACTAGAGAATCAACTTGACATTTTTGGATGAAAAAATATACCAAAAGAGTAATTTAACCAAAATTTGACATCCGAAAATATTGGTGGAAGACTCGCCACTATTTGTAAGTTGTATATAGGGGTGACAAAATGGATTGGGCCAGCCCGTTAGTCCGTGTTAAAAGGAACGGGTTAGGTTGAAGATTTCAACCCGTCAATCCATTCTAGCTCGTCTTATCCAACCCATCAACTTAATAGGTCAAAATACATGCCAGCCCGTCCTGGCCCATTTTAATCTTTGTTTTCTTTTTCCTTTCCCCACACATCTTTCTAGATGACTCATTTATTTTTCTTTTAGTCAAACTTTTCTATTTTACAACGTTTTAAATATATTGTTGTTTTATTGGACTTCTAACTATGTCTAAAAATTCAAGGTCATGAAACTTCTTTAGTCTAACATAACCTAAATGGAGAAGGGTCTTCGAGATTAACAGAGAGAATAACTTTCACATTTTTTGGAAGTGAAAAAAAAGAGAAAAAACTAGTTGACATACTCACTTAACTATAAAATTAAAGTTATTTTCAAAATAAGGTTATGATCGTTGCTTTATTTATGGTGGGAACAAACTGAATTTTTTTGCAACATATTCAAAGAATATATTATTCATCTCGACCATTAGGATTGTGAATCGAAAGTTTATGATTAGAGAAATCATTTTTTATTGTTGCGTTATTTTAGATTTTTCTTTCTTTTTTTTAAAACTTTGATATATATATATATATATATATATATATATATATATATATAAACTTTTGTAGTTGATTCCTTCAAAATTATTTTGTATTTTATAATAAAAGATATTATTTTGTTAGTGGTTGATAGATATTGAATAGAAAAAATGAAATGTTTGCATGTCGCCATATTTGTTGGTCCTCCTCAAAGATTCTTATAAATTTGGGAAAATTACTTTCGCTGTATTGATATTATAGATAGAGTTTCTTTATCCAACAAAAATAACAAGGGAGAGACCATTGGATGGTGGGATACTCATCATGATAAATGTCTCCATCCATGTCATTGTAGGCAAAAGTTGCAATAGTAAAGAAGGAGCAAACATGTTATGCTGTTAGAAATGTATCACGACTCTCATAATGGTTAAAAAGTGTTGGAAATAGGTAATTTAAAAATAAATAAATAAGTAATTTTACTATTATTCATATTTTGATGGATTATTGATTTTATGAGTAAATATTATTTATGGGTAAATAAGTTTTAACTTTATTGCATTTATTTTGTTTTAAATTGGATTTATTACAAATTATTTTTATTTAATGAGATTGAATATTATTTACTTATAAATACTAATGTATTTTCATAAGGATTGGACACAAAACAACACATTAACTCATACAAAGTGTTTTAGTATCCTAGTTTATATTGTGTTATAAGAAATTGATGTTCATAAGGTTTAGAGATTTTTTACTACATTGGATCGATCTGAAGATAGTTATGTCTTGGGAGAGAAACACGTCCAAGTTTGTTTTGTCCTGTGTTTACACTTTCAATGTTCTGCGTGTCACAACTCAAACTATTTATATTCCTTTCTTTAATTATAATTGTATCATAATTTTGCTATTATTGGTTTGACGGATGAATCTTCTATAATATATATGATTTTCTAATTCTTATATAGAAAAAATTATTTTTATTTTATTTTACTCATCATTATTCCTCTTATCGCAAAAGTTAGAGATGTTGTTATATAATATATGTGTCATGGACATGACTAAGTCATTCTCAAGTATACTTGAAAAATTTATGGATAAATATTTTTTTCCTGCTTGTAACAACAAATAAAATTTCGACTTATACTTTTTTGTGATATATAGAGTTACTAATTAGTTTGTTATGATGTTTGATGTCATGGACATATTTTAAGTGCTTTGTCTACAAATATTTATACAATATCTTATCATATTAAAATTGTTACCATTAATTAAGTAATGTGAACCACTTAAATTGAAATATGAGTGTTGAAAATTTTTATGTAAATAATCTTGTGAAAAAAATAGTTGAATTAAAAATGATTAATAATACACGTTTTCTTTTTTCAGATTCATGAATTTAAAAATTTTGTTTATTATATGAAATTAAAATTAATTGTTTTACTTGACACATGCTTATGAGTTTTATGATTTGAAATTATCTCCTTTATGATTTGATTGTGCTCAAAGTTTAAAACATAAGCATGAAAAAGTGTCTTTTGATGGTTTGATTATGTGTCTTGTTTTGCAAAAAAGTATCGTTTTTATTTGTCTACATGCTAATACAAATTTTTTTATACAAAAAATAAAGAAAAAATATTTTTTTATTACTTAGTGTTTTTTAGTACAATAAGGTTGCTATCTTTACATGTGGTGTTTTTGTTGTTAAAAGACATATTTGTAATGGTTTTGTTTAAGTTAAGGCTTACGTCTTTATATTTAAATAAAATATCTAGTGTTTCTTTTTTTATTATTAAAGATGTTGAAAGTTGTGATATGTGACATGTTGGACTATGTCACATAAATTAAAATTCTATTAGAACAATCATGTCTCTTATAATTTTATTGCTAAATCTTCCATTGATTTAAGGCAAAATTGAGAAATTAAAATATCCAGAATGCATAACTATATAAATATATTTTTGAGAAATTGACATGTGAGTGTTGTCTTAGATTATGCAAATATGGTTTTAATATTTGAGTCTACTGACTTATTTTATGTCTCAGCAGCGAAGGGCAATTCTCCAAAATAAAATTATAATTACTCCAAATTAATTAAAAATCCAAAACAATAACTACATGAAAAGATTTTTCAGAGGGTCTTCTTTCTCTCGAAAACTAGGTAAGTCCAAGACTCTTTTCACTTTGTAATAGATGATTATTTCACAACAACCATTTTTTCAACAAATGGGTACATAGTAGTATCAACAAGTGTCGTATCCACAGGATATAACAAGTATTTTGGTAGTTTAATTTTTGAGGTTTTTTGATTGATAGAGGGTGCAAGTAAATAAAAAGAGTAGTAATTAGATAAATTGAATGGAGTAGTGACTATGAATTGATTTCATCTCATCTTCTTTTTCTACTACACCACTACCATCTTGTTTACTTACTATGCAAATCATTCAATATCTTGGGAGTACTCTTTCTATGTAGATCTGGATTCATCCTTGCTACACTAGAACCTAAGGACTCCAAACCTCAATGTGATTCCTCTTCCTCAACTCCTGGTAGAATGAGTCCTTGCTTTAATGTGCAAGACTCTCTCCTCCAACATCCACTTTGGTATGCCATAGGACATCCGGTACATGTATGATGATTTGATTGGAACATAGTTTGAGACTGGTTTTCCAACTCAAAATTCAAACCAGTTAAATAGATGAGTGATCAAGTCATCATTAAGCATAAATCAAACCACAAACAATTGAATGAAAGCATAGATAAATACCCAAAAAGTAGAAGTGAATAGAATCATAATTGATTGCATCAAACTTTGACATGAGGGAGTTCAACTACTCATAGAATATTACAATGCAATTCCAGCAACATCTACACATAAGATCCACACTAAGGGCACCTCTCTCGTGCCTCACAGACCCTATTCTACCTTACTGCTACATTGTGGAGCCTCAATGCTTGAAATGAGGACCCAAACTCTTTATTTATAGGAATTTTTGGGTGGTGCTCAGCCTAACTTTTGGTGCTCAGCCACACAGATTACTTCACAAGTGGCTTTCCTTCTCAGTTCAGCCCCTTATCCTGGTGCTTAGCATGTGACCTTTCCTTCTTGGAAGCGTTTTCTTGGCCGCTCAGCCTCATGGATTTGGTCTCCAGTTTCCTTGCAAAGAGGTTTTTCTCATGAGGCTCAGCTCCATTTCTTGTGTTCATCCAAAAAATTCAAGTATGTTGTCTTATCTTTTCTACTTCCATGGCTCAGCTCTAGTATTATAGATCAGCTGCATACTTGATATTTTCTTTTATTTTTATCGCAAAACAACAAAATATCATTATAATTCATAAAATTATATTTCTCAATATCTCATTATGTATCTTAAGCTAAGGAGTTTATTTTGTACACAATTGATACATGATAAATGACAATTTCAAACAAATGGAAAATTTATTTATTATTGACAGTTATTGACTTCTTCGATATGCTTCTCTACTTGTCAAGGTTGTGTATTTGTGTTTTTTATTTTTGTTCATTTTCTCTTAATTTCAAATCCCCCATTTGATTTACTTAATCCCCTTTCAATACAATTCACGCTCATAGAAAACAACTATAATTAATTAATTTATTTTCAAATTTTTGGTCATATTCAATCATGTTGCTCACGTAGTTTTCCAACTTTTTTGGTGGGAACATATTTTCAATTATTAAGTTAGCTGATATTGTTTGGTTTCATATCATGCAAAATAAAGCAATAAGTACACTAGCTAATCACATCAAGTAAAAGTTTCGGAGTTTTGCGCGCATGATATAATCTTCTCCGGATCCGAATAATTGATTTCTTCTTTTATGACATTACCAATATTTTTATTATAAAATGTTAGGAGTGATTTTTAGTTTTTAAATTTTAAAAACTAAAATTTTTATTTTTATTTTATTTTAACGTTTGAGGAAACTATTGCCAATTGTCTAATTTTTCTTTATGAAATTGATTTTAGGAACCAAATTAATAGTTTTCTATAAATATTCTTCACGCTTTAAAGAAGAGAAAGAGATAAAAATATGAGTGAAAATAAAGGTGGTTTGAATTAGAAGAAATGAAGATAAATAAGAAAAAACATGAAATATTAAAATATTGCTTTATTTTTTATTATTTATTTACTAGTATTATTTTATTAATTTACTATATATTAAAAAAATTGAAACTAAAAAACTACTTCGTAATCAATTATGTGAATTCTATAACTAATTATGGCTCATTTTTAAAGTTAAAAATTAATCAAAACACTATATAATTGATCATGTAACTCACATGATCAATTAAATTATTATTTTTCAGTTTTTGTTTGCACAATTTTTGGTGGAATATGTTTCTTTCTTATTTTGCACACTTTCTCTTTTAAGTGTACACAATCAAGCGACTATTCTTTCCCTGTCTTTCCCTTCCTCTTTTTTCGCATCCTATCTTTTTGAACATTAACGAATGTATTTCATAGTAGATGTTGAATCGATATATTATGTAAAACGGTGTAAATAATTTCAATACTAGCATCAAACATATTTGATACAAAAAAAAAAGTTAATATTATTGAGTTAAAAAGACTACATTAATTCATTTTTAAAGTTTAGAAATTAAAATGTATCAAAATTTCAGACATGGACGAATTCTAATTTTGGATCAAAGTTTAGAGACTAGAAACATAATTAACTATTATGTTAATGTTATTCGTAATTACAAAAAATAAAGATGTTATTTAAGATAAAAAAAGAAAAAACACTCAAAAGCAAGGATATACAAACGAACGCTAAAGAAGGAAAAACTCAGCCACTTTCAATTCTTCTTCCATGGCAATGTTAGTGGGCTCCCTCCACCAACTCTTCCTCCACCAACTCTTCCTCCACACTTTTCGGATTCATAGCCATGATCGACGATCCATTGACCATGAGACCCGAACCCGAATCCAAACTCGTGGGAAAGGCCCAAGGAATATACGGAATGCGGTGTTCTCCACCGTGAAGGAAATGCCAATTGTTGTAGAAAGTGGAGTTTTTCGATTCGCACGTGGGTATGCTCAGGCGAAGACTCATACGTTTGATCTAAAGACTTGGAATGTCGTCGTGGAGTACAACATCTATGTGTTTCATTATTAACCAACCGGTTCTTCATAATGTAGAAGCCATATAAAAGTAAATTTTAATATAAGTATATTTGCCTGTCCTGTAATTATGTCTTATTCGTAACTGATATAAAAAGGTTTAAAATAACATATATAAAACATCTTATTTGTGTTAGCGAGTGTATTCTAGTTGGTATTGATATTAAAGTTAGTGCTCCAAAATGACAATTAGATCAAAAGATGGTACTATAACAAACAAGCTATCATGACAATAGATATCAAAATATTAAACATATATTAGGAATATTCCAAGTGTGAGTCAAAAGTTTCACATTAGATAGAATAGAACACTATATAAGAATTAAGGTCCATAACACCATTGTCTTAAGGTTTTGGGATTAAAAATTGTGTCAAATGTCTTATATGTGTAAGACTAATGTCATATAACCATATAAAACCATAATCTCAAATGCCTATAACCCATATGATAAAATATAAACCCAACAACATGATTAGACCATAAGGTTATATGATGCTAACAAATTTGTCAATTGAGAAAATGATAAGATGTGATACCTTAGAAGCATATTTTAGGCATATCGTAACATACATTGAGATACTAGATCATATAAGCATAGTTTACTTGCACAAGAAACAACACTAAATAATATGCAAATTTCTAGAATAAAATATTCATATTCTTTCGTGTTTTTCTCCATATTTGACTATTTGAATATAATTTGATAAAAAAAAATGCTTAGAATATTTATCCTTTGAAAAATCTATATAAGTGATTTTAATTTTTCTACTAATAAATCTATCAAATTTGTATCAACATTTCGACATTGACTTGGATCATATATATTTTTATCAAGATTCGAATTAACATCAGCCTCTCAATCGTCCTTGTTATCATAAGTTTGAGAATCAGATTTATCCTCATTACAAACCACTTCTTTTACTCTATTGTTGTTGTCTCTAATACCTATATTGTTATTATCTTGTTCATTCAAAAAGAACCCACTTATATTTTTTAATTCATTTTTTTATCTAATTTTATAATTTTATCCATAACTCCTTTTGCTAATGCAATTAAAGCCTCCACACTTCTTATCTTCTAGAGTTTTGAATTACCTAATTCATATTTTTTAATTGAAATGTCTATGTATTTTTATATGAAATAATAAAACATTATAATATATAAAACACTATTAAAAATAAATATATAAAAAAGAATGAGTTAAAACAATAAAATTTGATTATGGTTTTAAGAAAATAAACTCACCTATAAACTCATTATCTTGAAGTCTTAAGTTTATTTCTTTTTTTTAATAAGTGCTAAAATTTAATTTCTATATTTTTATAAACCTACATAATTTAGTTTAAGATTAATCATTATTAAAAAAATAAAAAAGAATTGACGATCAATCACGTAGTTGATTAGAATTTGAGATAAAAGTTTATATATATATATATATATATATATATATATATATATATATATTAGATTAAAGATTACTAATTTAACATTTTTTAATAAAAAAGACAATTATATTTTGATAAAAAAAAAATGAGTAACCACGACAACTTAAGGTCTAAAGAGGTAAACTAAGTGAATTACATCACAACAAAATTTAATTTTTGACTTTTAGCCTTTTACCTAATATGACACAATATCCCATTGAAAAAATAAATAAATGTCAATTAGCTCGTACTACCACTTAAAATGGATATTGTGAGAGACATATACAACACATAAGAGATGGAAATAAAATAAGGTTAAAATACTTTTTTGTCCCAATTTTCGTCAAGTTTTTTCAAATAAGTTCTAATTTTGGTTTTGTGTTCAAATAGGTCTCAATTTTCGTCAATTTTGTTCAATTGGGTCTTTTTTTGCTAACACTGTTTAAATCATTAACGGCCATTAACAGTGACTGCCACGTGTCATTTCGTGGTTTTTTTGAATTTTTTTTATTTTTATTTTTAATTTTTAATTTTTTTTTAAAATTTTTTTTAAAATTTTTAATTTTTTTAAAATGTACACGTGTCAACCCAGGAGCATGCCACATGTCACTTTGTGGTTTTTTTGAATTTTTTATTTTATTATTTTGAATTATTTTTTAAATGTCCACGTGTCAATCCAGTAGTGTGTCACGTGTCAAAGTCAATATTCTATATTCAATTTGGTCCCTATATTTGTTATTTTTGTTCAATTAGGCCCTCATTTTTGTTAAGATTAACCAATTTGGTCCCTATATGTGACCAAATTTAATTTTTATATCAAAGTTATAATTATGTGAATTTTAATATATTATATAAAAATATTTAATAAAAAATGTGAATTTTAATATAAAAATTAAATTTGGTTTTAATTTTAAATTTGGTTTTAATTTGGAGAGGGACCAAATTGGTTAATGTTAACAAAAATTATTGAACAAAAATAACAAATATAGGGACCAAATTAAATTTAGAACATTGACTTTGACACGTAGCACGCTACTGGGTTGACACGTGGACATTTAAAAAAAATTAATTTTTTTTAAAACATTTTAAAAAAAATTCAAAAAAACCACGAAGTGACATGTGGCACACTTCTAGGTTGACACATGTACATTTAAAAAAATTAAAAAAATTTAAAAAAAAAATTAATAAAATTTAAAAAAAAAATTCAAAAAAACCAATTTAGTATTTTTCTATTGATTCCCGTCCAATCCAAATATTTTCTATCCGGATTTATAATAATAGTATCTTCTGCTATATAATTCTTGATAAAAATATTACTTATTCTATCAAATAAGTCTTTTTTATATATATTGTAATTAGAAGAAATCATTGTGTTTTTATTTGATTGAAATAGGGATCTATATCGATAAATATATGAGTCTTTCTTATTTGCATAATTCATAAAATTATAGGATAAAAGATCGTATTTATATTGTTTTCTAATTTTTTTTTTAATGTGATTCCTTGTTGTTCTTTGTAAAGAATTAATGGGTTTTTCCATATGAATCCCATTTGGTTAGTGACAAGTGGCAGTCCCTGTTTATGGCCGTTAATGATTTAAACGGTGTTAGCAAAAAAGGACCCAATTGAACAAAATTGACGAAAATTGGGACCTATTTGAATGTAAAATCAAAATTAGGACTTATTTGAAAAAATTTAACAAAAATTGGGACAAAAAATATATTTTAACCATAAAATAATGGATACTAACTAATGTGTCAAACTAAACTATTGAAACAATGTTTAAGAAGAAAGTAAAAAACTTAGGAATAGAATCATAAGATAAAAAAATAGAAATTATAACTTAGTATGAGAATAAAAATAACTAATCAATTTTTTTTTCTTTAAACAAAACTATGATTTATTAAAAGAAATTGTTATCTCGTTAAATATTACTTTTAGTACTAATACAAATTTACACTCACTCAAAGTATTTTAATTAAATGTTATTATCATTGGAATTGTTTAGTTAATATAATAATTAATTTATTAAACTTATATTTGTACTAATAGTAAAATTAGGGTATAAAGATATATATGACTAAATATAGTGTGTACTAGATGTCATCAATTGAGGTGAATCCATATAATGGTTCTAAATATTTCAGCTAAAATATAAAAAAAAAAAAATTAAAGCAAATAACGTAGCATTATCGTTTGCTGCAATATCTTGGGCTTCGTTTGATTTGTTTTGTTTTCAATGCAGGACATTGATTCCTTCATCTATCTATATATATGGAGACTCACACATTTAAACATGTAACCTGAGGAAAATCTGAACCTAATAACTTGGATGAAATTCAAGGTTGTCCAGTGGTCATGAATGAATGATGAGTAAAAAAAATAAAGTTAGGTAACATGGGAGATATTGGGTATAATAATAGCAGTTATTTTTGGCTGGTAAAAGTTAGAAAAGGGTATCAAAGATAGAATTAACGGCACTGGCATAGTACTTGGTTCCTGTGTAAGCACACGTTTTTTTGTTCTGAGGGTTTCATGTGGAGCGACCACGTTAATTAATTGACAACTTCAGAGTTCTGAAAAACAGAGAAATGACCCAACTTCTCTCTTTTATGGACCATGTATATACTGTACTATAAGTTGGTGTCGGTTCTTTATTTTTGTTGTCTACTTTATATCTGTTGCAGGATTGTGCAGAGTGGTCCTCAACAACAATGTACAATTGAAATCACACTGCACGAATGGCTGGTAAGAGCATGTCATGTAATCTGAATCTCTATCTTTCTGCCTTCTTTCTCTCAGTAACAAAGTACATCATCACCTCTTCCATCTATACCTTTTTCTTGTTTTTCTAGCCATCATTATGCATTCTTTCTTCCTTCTTCTTCTTATCTCTGGTTTGTTTTTTATTTTTTCTTTTTTATTCTCTCATCGTATTTTAATGGGAAGAGGTGAATTTTTATTTTTATTTTTATTTTTATTTTGTAACGATCTTGTCACAATTTCTCATTCTTTCTCTTTCACATTCCTTGAAAGAATTGAAGGTAAAATATCTGGTTCAAATGTGTGCAATTTGAGAGATATTTAAATTTGCATCGATCTCAATGTTAAAGTGGGCCTTCATTCTGGACACGTCCTTTGATAAATCCTTTAATACTAACAGCAACGCTATGTCATGCAAAGTTTCTCTTTGCCGATAAGGTCACCCTCAAATAAGACGCTTAAATCTGATTACAAGGGGACCATAGTAACATATGGGGGACTTTCATTGCAAATATACACAGTATTTATAAGTCCAAAATAAGTTAGCATGAACGCATGCCCGTTAATTGTAAATTTATATATGGAGAATATTCATAGTTTTTTGAATTTTTTTAAAAAACTATATGGATTATTTAGTGAGGAAATTAAATTAGGTATTTTTTTATTTTTTTAATAAAAATAACAATTAATTTTATAATAAATAATAAAAATATTTATTAAGATTTTTTTAATTTTTTTTAAATTTTTTGAGGTTCTTACTGTTGAATTTATTTTCTACTTTCACATGTTTTCTTGTTGTTTGTGACAAAAATAAAATTAGATACAAATTTACTATCTCTTGTTTTACTTAATTGTGAAATATTAGTTTAATAGTTAACATTATTTTTTTATCTTATGAATATTTGTATTATCATTTTTTATTTTTTTTATGAATATAGAAAAAAAAGTAATATTTTATGTGTTTTTCTATCACCGATCTTTTTATTATGGCTTGATTACCTTAAATTTTCTTTTAGTAATTACAACTCTTAATTTTTTATTAATGGATTATGATAAATTATTTATTAATCTTAAACTTTAAAAAAAATATATACTATGATGAATAAAAGAATATTTTTATTTTTTAAAAGTAATAAATGGAAGCTATCCTTGAAGATGAATTTCTTATGGACAATATCGTTATTTATATTGGAATAAGAAAAGTTGAAAATTTTAGTTATGATTCAATTGTTGGCCATTTAATTCTTTATTGATCCATTTAATTCATAGTGCAGTACATAGAAAAATTGATATAATAGACCACTGAATGCATGTGCAGGTGCAAAAAAAAATTAAAATTTATGATAAAGCACAAATGAGGGTCAACCCGCAGGTCTATGAATTTTAACGAATGCATAGCGGGCCATATTTTCCAGTCTATTTTGCATTGCGGGGCAAACTAGCTAGGTTCGCTATGCAAACCTATTGCGGGTGGGGCCAAAAACGGACCGGCCCGACTTATATTGTCACCCATAGGGATGGCAACGGGGCGGGGCGGGGCGGGTACGGGTATCATGATTCCATCCCCATCCCCATAATAAAAATTCATCCCCATCCCCATCCCCAAACCCAACGGGTATACAACTTTTGACCTATCCCCATCCCCACCGGGTAACGGGTATTTTCTTATACCCATACCCATACCCATTTTTTTATTGTTCCATATATCAATTAAATATTTTTTATAAAAAAAATTTAAAAATCACACCAACGGAATCATGATACTATCAAAATATTCAATATTAAAATAACATACTCTTTTTGATTTTCATGATGTCAAATATTAAGAAAAATATTATAATAGTATAAATCTCAAATTAAAGTATCAAATAACAACTAAATAAAATTCAAATAATTATATAAAAGCTAAAAAATTACACATTACTAAAATTTTATAATAACCAAAATATTTATTAATTTTACAAATGATCAGTGGTTTCATTTGCATTCGATCCACCTACACATAGAAAAAAAATGAAAAATTAGATATGATATAATAATTGAAATTGAAAATTTTAATTACTAGAATATAATGTACCTTCTTCATCAGATTCATTTTCACTCATGAGAACATCTTTTCCTTTTAATTTTTTAACACCTACAAACACCAAATGTAGAATATTAGATGAGAATTCACAAAAAATACTAACAAAAAATATTAATAAATTTGAGTAACTTACCTAAATGGTTTGAGTTCCATATCCAACTTCTTGTACACATCAAAGCCTCTATAGTAAATAATTAAACATTATCATGAAACAAAAAATAAATAATAAATAAAATTATCATAAAGGAGTAAAGATAATTAAATGTGTGACCCAAATTTGAGAATATCCATTTGAACATAACATAACGGAAAAAAAAAATGTATAATTAAGATTATGATAAAAGGAAAAGTACCTTGAAGATCTGCTTAAACCTTAAAGAACAAGCCAAACAATTAAAAGAGAGTAAAAAAGTGTATAACCAAAGTAACAAAAAGAAGAGCTACAAAATAAGAGTCAAACATTTTCATGAAAATAAATAAATAAATAAAGATAATCAAATGTGTAACCTAACAATTATTTCATAGAATGAAATTGAGGAACACCTATTTGAACATAACCATGTACAGAGAGTAAAAATTATGTAATAAGAAGAAGAAAAATTACCTTCAAAATTAAATCTTGAAAAACAAACCAGATAATTCAGAGAGTAAACAAAGTGTATAACAAAAAACAAAGAAAATGAGAAATATGTTATATATATATATATATATATATATATATATATATATTATATTATATTATATATTATATTACTATGTATATATATATTATATGTGTGGATATCTTATGTTTATATATATATATATATATATAATTATTTATATATATTATATTATATTATATATTATATTATTATTACTATGTATATATATTATATGTGTGGATATCTTATGTTTATATATATATATATATATATATATATATATATATATATATATATATTTTATAGATATATATTTATTTTAAGTATATATTATATTATATTATATAATAATATAAATATAATAATATATATTATATTATTATGTATATATATTATATGTATATGCGTAGATATTTTATGTTTATATATATATATATATATATATATATATATATATATATATTTCTTTTAAATTTTTATAAATTTGTCATGTTATAAATTTGTTTATAAAAGATCTCACTAGTTAAATGATTAATTTGTTTTATACGTATATATTATATATATTATATTATATTATTATGTATATATATTATATGTATATTATATTATATTATATTATATTATATTACATGTATATGTGTAAATATATATATATATATATATATATATATATATATATATAAAAGTATATTTTATTTATATGTATATATACTATATTATATTATATTATATTATATTATATTTTATGTGTAAATATATTATTTATTTATATATATTTTTTAGATTATTTAATAAATTATAAATAGTTTAGTAATTTAAGCGGGGACGGGTATTTGGGCGGGTATATATATATCCCCATCCCCAGTTGAAAATTTCGGGTATTACCCATACCCATACCCAGTCAAAGCGGGGATTCCCCGTCAAAACGGGGACGGGTTCGGGTGATACCCACGGGCACGGGTTTATTTGCCATCTCTAGTCACCCATGCATAGATTCTCAAATATAATTATTTTATAGTCACTATTCATTCTTGAATGTTCATACATATAATCTTTATGTCACTTAATTTATTTGTCTTTTTTATTGTCACATTTTTAGTAATGATAACAATATTAGTAATTAAAAATGATAATAGTTACGAGTAAAAGAGATGAGAACAATTTTTACTAATTTAACTAACATATTTAAAAAATCAAATTCTCAAATGATTTCTTATCAATGTTGAAAACAAATATAAAAACATTTTTAAATTCAGCTAAAAGTCATTTCAAATATATTTTTATCAAAATGCATATTGTTGTACAAATTGTATATTTTGAAAATAAAAATAGAAGTGTCATCCTTACTACTAGTTAGAAATCATTTTTTATATTTTTATGAGTGGTTATCTACCTTTCTTCTTTCAAAATCACAAATATTTTCATGATTCATCCTTGAACAATCTCATCACACGATTAACATTAGGATTTTCTATGTTAATAATGTTTGAACATCATCACAATTGTTTTATGTCCTTTTATGAGAGGATTATTGTGCTTCTATTGCTACAATAAAATTACATATACTAGTGACAATCACTACCCATCGACAATAGCATATATATGTTAGTAAATCATATTTACTGACAGATTACCGACAAATAGAAATTTATTGGTAAAATTTATCGAGGATATAAATATCGTCGGTAATTACCGACGACCTCAAATCCGTCAGTAAAATGTGTTGTGCGATAGGGTGTTCCTTCTCTCTTTCTTTTCGTTTATTATTTTTGGTAAGTATCACTGATAGGTTGTCATGCAACCACCACCAATCTAAGTCATTTTCATGAAGCCATTATTGTCAATGTCACCAAAAACATTAACGGGCATCATCAATGTCATCAACATGTCCCTTCGCGTGAGCCACCACATTCTACATTAGCCACAAGCAAGCCTCTTCTTCAGTTATAAGCGAGCCTTCATCTCAGCCATCATCCTTGATGTTACCCACCAGTTTGCCCAAACGCCTCCTCCTTCTCACTCATCTCTTCTTAATATAATATAAACATCCAACAAATTGAGTAAAAAATTAATCACCTAAAGTGTCAATGGAAGTATCCATCTTGAGTTATCGATGGACTAAAAC
Source organism: Vigna unguiculata (assembly GCF_037176805.1). NCBI lineage: Eukaryota > Viridiplantae > Streptophyta > Magnoliopsida > Fabales > Fabaceae > Vigna > Vigna unguiculata. The sequence continues at coordinate 34,895,541 of NC_140792.1, read as the reverse complement.
CATCGATAACTGTGATAGTAAGTACCGACAGAACTTTTGCAATGAATTTTTTAAATTTATTTATTTTTAACAAAAGTATTTATTAATAAATTTAAATGTAAAGTTTCGTATGTAACCTTCATTCATAAATTAGAGGTCATTGACATAATACAACCTGTCAATAATATTCTATAAAAAGAATAACGAAATTTTGTAGTGTATGTTCCTCTTTTTTGTTTTAATCGTATACAACAAAGTGTTACCCAAATTGATATATAGTCTATATAACATCATCATAAAATTAACAGCCCATTATTAAAAACATGACTATATCTTATTTAATATAGAGACTCGTAAATTAATTTAGATATTTATTTTTCTTGTTAATAAGATGAGGAAAAGAAAAATTTTAATATATAATAATATAATGTAATAATGATAATTAATAAACAAAAAGCAACAAGAAAAAAACAGATTTAAATGGCACGAGAACCTACATTTATCCACCTATAGGATAAAGGCTCTGGTACTTGGTAGACATAGAATGATAGGAAACATATGCATGAACCTAACATAAGACCATAATGGATATGTTCACTTTGTCTATAGTTGTCGAACTCCTTAACTTTAAACTTTGAAGTTTGAAGGGTACTATGTCATTGTTGTCGAAAATTGAGGTTTGGACCACGAACCATTCTATTCAATTAGAGCATCAATTATATTATATACGATATATCTCTAGCGTTTACTCTTTTTTCTTTTTTCTATTTCCCACCCCGAAACTGCTTCTTAATTTAGGCTTAACTGTTTGAAAAACTAAACAAACCATGAACTGAATTATATAAAATAGTCCATTTTTTTTTATAAAATGATAGTATATTTAAAAATTAGGCTTAATTAGTTTCTATGTACAGATACTTTTGATCCTTATATTTATGTTTGACTTAATTTAGTTTTATTTTTATAAAAAGACACATGGTGGTTATAAATTAGAGTTAACATTGTTTAAAAGTGTCATATGTAAAAATTTAGATCTATTGAATAATTTTTTACCTTAAAATATTTTTTATTTTGACATGTGACACTGCCAATTAGAAAATGATCTAAATTTTGTTATGTGACAGACTCAAATTTTAATATGTGACACTTTCGAACTTTTCATAAAATTATGGAAACAAAATTTAATTTTACAATTTTATATGTATGGTTGTATTTGTATGGAAATGTTTTGTTCCAGATAAGAGAAAGGGAGAAAAAAAAAAACCTTAGAGTTGTTAAATGACTAGCAACACTGGTGGTTTTACAATTAACTTTGAGATGCACAAATGAATGTGTGAAAGAAATTTCAGATTTAAAAATAAATCTGTGACACAAATGGGAAATATCCAATCATTTAATAACTCCAACATGCACCTTTGTTTTTTCAAAATCGGACTAAAGTTGTTTGGTTTTTTAATGCTACTTTATGTATAATTTTATTATTATTGTTATTATTAATATTAACTTATTTCTAGTTTTACATGTATGAACCACTGAATCTTGAATTAATGTTTTAACTGATTCAGTGTGATATATCTAGTACTCATCAGTAGTACTCTTAAAGGCACGAGTGTACATATTGATTAACATTATTTTCATAATTTATTTTTCAATCTCTTACGCTAAACATCAGATTCATGCGCATGTGTTTTGGTCCAGTGAGTGTTTTGTGTGATTGAATGGAACTTGTTCGAATTACGTATTTGCAAAAATGTATTCAAACGTTTCAATACTCCTGTGTACTCTCAGAAACATAACCAAAACAAAACATAAAAATATACATTGAAATATTGTCGGGTTGACTCACCAGATTTTAGAAAAGTTTCAATCCACTTATCATCTCATTCCAATGAATTTTAATGGTTTGTTTTTTGATATGATTGATTCCGATGGAGTGGCTGGTCATCTGTCGTATTGATACAGATTTCTAATTCCTGTGTCTTGATTTCACAGCTAATTACAATGTGAAGAGAATCATGGCTTCAACATAAAAGAAACTTTTTAAAATAACAAATAAATCTTCTTATACCTTCTAAAACAAAATAAAAAGTTTGGAAGATTTATGGATAATGGGTTTTGGGTTCCTCAGATATTCTACGAACATTTTACCCACTGCCCCAGGTAACTTTCATTCACTTGTCACTGTTCATGACAGATCATGTGAATGAGACGAAGGAAGAGAGAGAGAGAAGAAAAAAAGAAGAAAAGAAAAATCATTCAAATTTGTATGTTCTTTGAGTTTGGCATTAAATATGGTACAGAATAGTATCTAAATTTGGTAGTTGTAAGCTAACGACGTTCACATGAATGATGTCTCCTATCATTTACTTCAATCACTGAAAACTGGTCCACATCCATAATTCAAGATGTTGACACTAGAAACTGTTCAACCCTAATATATTGACAACTAACTATATATATATATATAGTCATTATCATTATAATTAATTATTCTATGCATAATTCATTGGTATAAAGTGATCACGATGTTTTATGCATGATTTTCCTATCAACAACAACACCAATTATGAAAGAAAACAAAAATGGATAGCTTTTGCAGTTTGGCATCAGGGTTTGTGATTAATGAAAGCATATTATTGTATATATATAATATATCAGCTTGTTTTGGTTGGTTTTCGCTGCACTAGCCCTTCTGAGAAATAATGATTATGTTTGTAACATGTGTGTGGCATAATAACATATATAGTGCAGTTTGAAATTTGTTTGTTGTGGTAGATTTATAACGGTTCGGGCATAGGTTTTGTATATGTGGCTATAGATGTAGCAGTCATAATTGAGAAGCAGTGCTAGGTCTTTCTCTGTTTTATGAGTGTGCCTTGTCTTAGTGGTCCTAAAGAAGCAAGAAAGTAGATTCTGTTGCTCTGTGCCTTAGTCTTCTTCCATGACTTTTCCTCTTCATTAACTTATTCACCTTTTCTTATCTTAAATGGTTAAGAGTTTAGAGGGGCCCTTTCATGGAAAGTAGGTGAAACAAAACCCATCTTCCTAACCCCCACAAATAGACTACACATGTATCATCATAATGCATCTCAAAACTGTAAAGCTAAATGAAGTACAAACCAGGAAATCAATCAAAACAACCTACTCAATTCTATTTATTACATATTAAATAATAACTTTTATGTTAGAAATTCATGTACAAATTTAACTTTCATATTCAACACAGATCCGGTCAAAATGAGTAAATTGAATACTCTAATTATAAGATCAATAAACTTATTATATTAAGATTTTGATTTAAAAGTGATCTCAATTCTTGATAAATTAATTCATCTAAAAAATTCATGGAAGTTCCAATGGACATTATGCACTTGTTACATAACGACCACTTAGAGGAAGGGTTAAGCAAGGAGGACAGCAGGTAGGCAAAATGAAGGTTTGGGCCTTAGAAGGATTTGGTGTTGCTCATATTTTACAAGAGATGCCTTATAAATTTGATTATATTAAAACTCGTCAAGAAGTTCTCAGAGATTGCGATCACGGGAGGAACAATATCTAAACCTACATATGTTCCATAATTTTTTTCGATTGTTCGTTAAAAAATTATGATCTTTAACTATGACACTGAATAATTTCTTTATATCTGAGAAGAACTTCTGAATTCATAGAAAACTTAAGTGGATTATATCCCAAATTTTTATTCTATGATTGATCAGTATAATCGTCAACAACTCAATAAAAACTCAATAAATAAGTGTTTGTGTGTCCCTAATGAATCTCCCAAAAAAACTCGTCATATTCCTTCACACATGTATACTATTATAACACAACATGTAATAACATAACTCTTCACAAACTAGTTTATGACAATTTCTTATATATATATGGATGAATTGGATATATATAAGTGAATTATTTGTACATGAAATAAAAACAACGCGACAAGTCAACGCTTCCGTTTTCATAATATAAGCACTTCTCTTCAAACAAAAATAAGAAGTTTTTCTTTTGAAACATATATATCACTATTGTTTTGTTAAAAAGGTTGGCATATGAGAGATATGGCGAAGTGGGATGTTACTTGCCATTGTTGGTCATAATCATCATGTTGAACCATTACCACCACTATTAGTTACGAGTCAAGAGGTCAATAGATTTTTGATATTGATGCCATTTGTGTGGGCAATTCCATCGTTGTATTATTAATGCAAATTTGTCAGATTTTTAAATTGATTTGGAAGTTTGTTTCATATCAAACAATTATTGTTTAGTGATTCTTCAAGTTTTTTATGTTTGGATTTCAAAAGTCGTATAATGGAAAGGTTTAAGAAACCCTTACAAATTCTTAGAATGGTTGACTACGAGTAATTAATAAGAGATTAATCATATTTAGCAATTATAATCATATTTATCAACTCTTCTAATGTTAAAGAATCATTAGGTCCAATGTTAAAGACTCATTTGTGATAGATATTATAGATAACTCATTCACTGCACTTTTTCAAATTATTTCTCTTAGATGATTCATAATTTATCAAGTAAAATGGTTTAACATCAATCTATTTTAGAATGAAAGTTTCAAAATCCTTCGAGTGTCAAGCCAACGGCATTAGTGCTTGTAATAATGATCAATATTTTCTAAGCTCACACTCTACAATTCCTTCTATCATTAAACATTCTAACATCTAATATTTTATAGGCTAAAGCTTTCAAATTTAAATCTCCAAATATGACTATGTTAATTTTTTATTATTAATTTTTTATCGTCTACAATAATCTTAGACACTTTTTACATAATTAGACCCTCAGAAAAATAAGTGGGTTTTTTGAAAGAAAAAAAACTATGGCGTAAATTTTATAACAAACCCACATCTGGGAGGAAATTTAGCATCAAATTAATTTAGATATTTATTTATAACTGGATTTAGAGTGATGACTATCAATTTTTATCAAGCACATCATAAATCTTGTTACTAATTATTTAAAATGAACTAATAAATCAATTATAATCATAAAATTTTTAGTTATAGTTATATTTTGTTTCTTTTGGTATTATTAGCAATTATATCCGACTTATATTTATATTGCTCAGATATGAGATATTATCTATTTTTTAAGTTTGAATTTCATTAATGTTTTACCTTTAAAAGATGTGTTAAAACGTTGAAGAAAAAAAATATTATTGATTTACTCTTTAAATATCCTTTAGTGGATTTTTTTTTCTCCTTCATGTCTCCTATTTGATTAAACAAGACATTCCAGACATTCGCTTGAGGACTCAATAACTGACCCACATTTGTCTGTTGAGGCTAATAAATTTAGAAATAAAAATTATATACACTCAAACACACTTTGTTACTATATTTTTTATTATGTTTTTTTGTGTGAGTAATTTTGCATATTTTTTATGGCTGGAATTGTGTATTGTGTTTTTTGAGGAACAAATTCTTAACAATATTTTTTTCTAGGTTTATAGGTTTATATATTTATTTAAGATAATTATTTTATTAAAAAATATTATTTTTCACAAACTTGGTGAGTATAAATTTAAAAAATATATTTAATTTAATATTTATAAAATAATTGAAAATAAAATATTTGAATAATGGATATCTAAAACTATATATAAAGAGAATTTTATTATAAAATAAAGGAGAAGAGATAAGAGAGACTAATTTGTTGTCTACTAGTAGAAAAAAATCTCTATTTATAGGTATAAAAGACAATCTCAGTGATAACTCAATGATTGCAATAGTTAATGATAACAACAATAGAGATTTTCTCATAAGAGATTTTTTCATTTGTATCCATAATTACTTATTTTTAATTTATCCTTTATAATAAAATTGTTTATTTATTTTTTAAAGGCTAACTTGTTATTTTTATGTTTTCCATAAAACTATTTTAATAGTTTTTTTTATTCATTAACGTTTATTTTATCTTTGTTTTCTCCATTTATTATTTTTTTTCTTAATAAATATAAATTTATTTTGTATATTAATTTAGTAATATTTACGCTAATTTAAAGATATTGTAATTATGGTAATAAAAGAATTACCATAGTAAAATATTATAATATGGTTGTTTTTTGTAAAATTAATTTTGATAAATATATATCGATTTGGTTAAAATAATTTATGTAATAAACTTTGTGTGTAATAAGTTAGAAAAAATTAAATTAAATTTTAACTATATAAATATACACTTACCAAATTTAATTTAAATCAATTCTCTGAATTCATTTTTTCCTTTTATTCTTTGTTTACAAAACATTTATCGATTACTAATTTTTTTCAAAACTAAAATTTTTAGTATTAAGTAATTTACTTTTTATAATTATTAACTTTATTTTAAATAACTAATAACCTCAGCAAATAATTATCTAATTTAAATTGGAATTTGAAATTAAATTTGATTTTTGAATTTTATACTTTTTGTATTTTAAATTTTTTATAGGATTCTATTAAGAAATTTTACATTTTGCTATATTTATTTTTTTTTTTCAAAATAAAATTTTAAAAAATCTATACTTTTTAAATATTTTCTTTAAATAATTATTTTATAAATAAATCTAAATGTTTTACAATATTACTAATTTTTCACTTTAAATTAAAAATATTTTCAAATACTTTCCCCAATAGCCATGTTATTATTTAATTTTAGTTTTCTAACTTATCACACACACAAAAAATGTTACATAAATTATTTTAACCAAATAAATATATATTTATCAAAATTAATTTTACAAAAATAATCATAATTACAATATTTCGTTATGATTATTTTTCTATTACCATAATTACAATGTATTTAAATTATCTTATTTATTATAATCACTCTTCAATTTTTTAATTTCAATTAATTTATAGATATTAAATTAAATGTATTTTTAAATTTATATTCACACAATTTTATAAAAAAAATATTTTTTAATAAAGTAATTTATTATAAATAAATATACAAATCTATAAAACTAAAAAAAAATGTTAAGAATTAGTTCTTCAAAAAATATAATTTCAACAACTAACAACCTGTAAAATTAGAAAAAAAGCATGAAGAAAATATAGGCTTTCACAAAAAGAAATTGTACTTGAACATAAAAGAGACTAATTTGAAAAAAAAAATATTAATGGTCTATCCAGGCCAATAAAACTCAAAAGTGGTTCCATATACTTTTAATATTATAATTGTCTTATAATTGTCAATCATAACTTTTAAGCATTTCAGGTTTTGTAAAATAACGATTTTTAATTTTGACCCTTATATTTCTTTATTTTATTTTATATTTTCTGAAATTTAAAGTACTATTTTTCTAGTATTATTATATGAAATCCTTTAGTTATTTATATCCTACTAAACATCTGAAGTGGAACTACTAGTGTTATCTAAAAATTTTGTATAGTTTTTTTAAAATAAATGTCAAAGTGCAATATAATAATTCAAAATTTTTGAAAAATAAATATAAAAAATATTTTATAGAGATTAAAATAAATAAAATTTCATTTTACAAAAGTTAATCACTTCAAACTATAAAAGGGTAGTAGATAAAATAAAAAATTATAAAGTAGTAGAGTGCAGTAGGCTACTAGTAATTGAGTTAGGAAAATAATTTTTTATTACTAAATTTTGACAACTTTCTCTTATAAGCTTAGGTGTCATCTTTTAATTAGTTTTCTATTTTTTTTTCTCATTCTCAATATTCAAAAACTACTTAAAATATGACACATCATATTTTAAGAAAAAGTTATTAAAATTTAGTAGTCAAAATATCATTATTCATTTGAAACACTTAGTACCATTTTTTTTGTCAGTATATTAGGTCCACTATTTTTTAAAAGTGCTACACCCCATTTTTTAAAAGTGCCCAAATTTTATGCATTTCGATTTTAATTTCTTCGACCTTTAAAAGTTCCGTTAGTGCCTTGTGAACACTTGCTTTGGACATTACATTTTAGCGAAAAATATTATTGGATGCTGTAATTATTAGAAGATCGGAAGGATTTTGATCAATTAAAAAAGGTGTTTCCAAACTTAAAAAAAAATGCATGGAAAAACTCATAAAGCTTATGGAAGCATGTATTTATGGTGACCCAAATTTTCAACATGTCAAAATCAATGTAAAAACAAAAAAAGGTAACAAAAAAAATAAGAGAAAATGGATTAAGAAAACAAATATATATATATATAATGTCACCTTTGAAAAAAAAACCTCAATAAAGACAAGTACAATAAAGAATTGTCATTTGAAGTTTTTCAAAATAGCAACCAAAGCAAGAGAATAAACTTCGAAGAGAGAGATAACTTATAAAAGAGATCATATATTCTTCAAAAGTGATTTGCAAGAGAGGCTAGACACATAATTTATAACTTTATGTCTCACAACCAGGAGAATGAAGAGTTATTAAAAGATTATAAGGCATGTGATTAATGAAGAGAAATTTCAAGTGTGAACATAAAACTAATTAAGGTAATGATTACACTTCAATTTCAATAATTATATGTTTAACACTTAATTATTTACCAATCTAGATTAAGTTACGAAGTAATAACTTTCACATGTACTTGAAAGTGACATGTGGAAGTTAAAAACTTTTCATGTGTTGTTTGAATAAACTAAATTTACATGTACTTCAAAATGACATGTGAAAGTTATAAACTCTTTATGCGTATCTTAAATAAATTAAATTTCCTCCTATACTAATTGAAGAGATATAGGAAGTAGTTATAACCTTCACATGCCTTGAAAATAACATGTGTGAATAGTTACATCTGTCACATATGTTTGAAAGTGTTATTTTATGTTTATAGTCTACTTTTTTAATTATAAAGTATTATATAATATTGGTTGATGTTCTTAGAACATTTTTTTATATCTAAAATTTACAAGCTATCTTATTTCTTCTCTAACTTCTGTAAGTCTCCTTTTGTGAGTCTTTTTTAGAATATGTACTAAATACTTATTATTTATTTATTTGGCATGCTTCTTTTATTTATTCATGTTAAACTTGTGTAATAGTTGCAATACCATGATCAATGTGATAACCTCGTACTATTCTAGAAAAGTTTATATGTGAAAAGAACTTTAATTTAATGGCACATTATATAAAATGTGGTAAGTGTTTGATGAGGTCACTTATGTTGATGTTGATAATGAATATTGTTGTTGTATACAAAACAGGTCACCTGACCCGACTCGATTTCGCCCGACTCACCACGGGTTGACTTCTTAGTGAGTCAATCAAACCCGGTTCATTTATTAGTGAACTTAAAAAATTTGAATCTGGTCTAACCCACCATGTGTTGGTGGGTTTTAAACGGGTTGACTCACTTAAAAAAAGTTACAAATTTTTTTCTTCAATCTATTAAAAAGCTAAATTATAATTTTGATTAAAATCAAAATAAAGTCAAGGCATATTATAGGTTCATAGGTTCACAAAAACTACCTTCAACCGAAACAAAAGGTACTAAAAGCTAGAGGAAAGTGGCTTAAGTTGATAAATGTGACTTTGGTGTGTTATTCTACTTTTGCTTTTTTATTTTATACACTTTTACACAATTGTATTTGTTTTAAATATTTATATAAAGTTGTATCATTCATTTTATGCAAACAAAAAATGTTCATTCCTCTAGTTTAGAGAGAGAATTAGATAGAGAAAAACATTTAGGGTTTTCATTTTTTTAATTAATTTTATATTTAAATTTATGGGTGGATTGATGAATTAATTTGACTCACCACATGTTTAACTCAAGTAAGCTAGGTTTTTAGTGGATGGATTCATTTTTGGCTTGTATTGAAATTTGCAATCTTTTTAAATTTAGAATTCGTAATGAGTTGGGTTAACTTACATGTTAAAATGACATTCTACATGTACCTATAATGATTTAATTAGAAATGAACTTAACAATATATCAATAAATGTAGTGTTTATTTTGTGGAGTGGTATTAAATTCTCTTGCATATGCATATGATATCATTGTGTATCCTAATAGATAAATACAAAGCTAAAGGAATAGAAAAAGAAAACTCAAGCTAATAGAAGCGTAAAATCTACAAAACATGAACATCATATTTGAAACATGTAAATGTTATCCATTCTATGCATGACAATATTTTTAATTTAAAGTAAAGGAAAGAGATATTGAAAAAAAGAGAGCATCAATTATGAGTGTAATATGTGCACTCCGACCAACAACGGTGAATGACAGTGGCTTAAAGATACTTGGAGTGTATGAAAAGATTAACACAATGAGGTACAGGAAGTAAAAGTCCAAAAGGTGCATGAGCTATTGGGCCTTATTATTACCATGATGAGCCCATATAAGCTCCGACGTTGGGCCCACGGGTGAAATGCAGCGTAGAGAAAGGGAAACCATCCAGTGAGTCGCAACTAGCAGCACAAGCAATGCGACTGGTAGGTAGTTTCACTGCAGCATCGTTTTTATACATTATTAAAATTATGAATTGAATTGAAAAGAAGAATATCTATAAGCCCGCTTCGTGATCTACGATTAATTCTGTTGCAGAATGTATGTGGCCAGTGCTTGAGATGGTAAACAATTTCTCTCTCTCACATTTCTGTTATTTTCTAGTCGCCTTTTTCACGAATACATACGTGCTTTATGCAGATTCTCAATTTTCTTCGTCTCGTATGTTTTTTTTTCTTTTCAATTTCTATTATTCTCGCATGATTAGGTGTGCAAGCATATTGGGCGAAGGTACCTTAGGGGTTTTTATCTTTTTCGTTTACTGATATTCCCGGTGTGAAAATCTATGTGATTCTAGAAATTTTAATTAAGTTATTATTATTAGCGGTGGTGGTATCGTAAGTAAATGTAAGTTTCTTTGAAACTTGCAAATACGAATATGTTTATAATTTGGTTTTGCTTTGGTTTTTTGGTAGGTTACAGATGATTGTCGTTTAATTCTGGCTTATGTAGATTTTGCACTGCTGTCGACATGAAGGAGAAGAAGAATACAGCTTCTACTCTCAAGCGTATTTTAGTGAATTGTGTATCTGAGGTTTGATTTTGTTTTACGTAGATCAAGCCAGAAATGTGCTTTTGGTTTTGGGTTAGATGATGAAATATTGCGTGTAGAACCTTTTGGTTACATCATTTAGGTGGTTGGTTAGACTCATACAGAATAATTTATATAATTTGTTTGTACCTTCGGTAAATGGTTGGCTTGATTTTATTGTTTTCAATTGCAAGAAGTTTAATTTATTTAGTTTGATAAACTCTTTAAGAGCGCGATTATCATTGAGGTAAGGAAGTTAGAAAAGAGATAGACTGGGTTGTATTATAGGTGCTTTCCTATTCTCTTCTTGTCTTCTCCGTACTATCTTCAGATGGTTTGACACAAACATAAACATTGATTTGGTTAAGACCTCATCTAATAGGCAAAAGCATATGGGAGCTGTGTTGCAGTGAAGGTTCCAGACATTGAACGTGATATGTGTGTGAAGGAATTTCTGGCACTAAAGAGTTGTATGCAGAATATGGTATTGCATTCTATAATTGGCATTGCTGTTATATGTTCTTTCTTACATTTTAAGTAAAAGAAATAGCTTGCATGTTTTTCTCTTTTATCAATATTCTTGGAAAGACTGAAGATAAACAGTTTTGCACACTTCATCTATGGCCTGTTTGTATGTTTTTTCTTTTAGCAATATTCTTAGAAAGACTGAAGATAAACAGTTTTGCACACTTCATTTAGGGCCTGTTGGTTTGAGTTTTTATAAAGGTGAGTTTAATGAAAACATACGATTGACAAATTATAATAGCTATGTAATTTAAAAATAAAAAATAGAAAAGTGAAACCTCAAAAATGTTACTCTTATTGTTTTTATGAGAAGATAAGGATAGTAGCTTCCGTAAACAATGCTCTTAAACAAAGCTGTATCATACGATCACTATCTTTAAACTTAAACAATCCTACCCTTAAATGGATCATGACTTTTGATAGTTAGATCTGCTTCTGATTATACTTTATTGATTTCCTGTTTCTGTTGCTGAAACCGTATTGTGGTTTCTACTGTATAATCGTTACCATTCTTTTGACATTTCTAATAAATTTCTCATGTTTCAAAATATTTCTCCAAACAGCTCAAAAAGAAGGTTTAAGTGAAAGCCCAGTTAATTCCTTGTTCCAAGAGCTGCTGAAAAAGTAAACTAGAAAGCTTGATGGTGACAAGTAGAAGTTTTTGTAGAAGAAGTTCTCAATCGTAACTTTAAGAGAAAGTGCTACAACTTGTTGCAGGCAAAGGTTTAACTTTCTGTACTTTTGTCTCCTGTTAATCATATATGCCTTAGTTTTTACCTTTTACCACTAGTTTAAATAAAAATATTGAAGTTTTGCTGCAGCTGTTATTTTTCATCCACTACAAATTGTGTAAACAACGCAATATAACATGTCTGGGAAAGCATCAACTTCAAAGCCTAATATAGGTCTGAGTGGATCTGATGGTCTTTCACACGCTTACATTCATTATCCACCACTTCGGTGCAATGTTCCTGGATCTAGTGGATTATTTTATGATGATGGAAATAAGTTGATACTCTCTCCAACAGTTGACCAGGTAATATGATACACTGTAGCAATACTGCCACCAGCAAAAAATTGGTGTAGCAGGATGGACACTATTTTAATACAATATAAATAATTTATACTGTCCATGGAAATAAATTACAAAAAATCCCAAAATTAAAGAATTTCATTATAAACAATAAGCACATAATCATCGTCAATCTAGGAGCAGATAGAAATGAAGTCAAAAAATGAAAGGAAACAGTAAAGTTACAATTATATAAAAATTAGTAGATTGATTGGAAGAAGCAAGAATGGGACAATTATGGAAAAAAGTGGTTTGGTTAAGTGTGAAAGGACATTTATCAAACTAGAGGTAACTTTTGTTGAGTAGTCGACAAAAAGGTTTTCAAATCTTTCTATGTTTCTGAAGCAAAATGTGCATTACAAAATGGGGGTTGAAATCACAATTTTACTCCAAAAAGAAAAAAATTAAATAATGTTGTCTCAGTGGTAAAAATTGGTTTAAAATGCCTTGGCAGCTTAGGGCTGCTTTGTTTTACTACTCCACTATACCATGTATTGATTACTATGTTGTGATATGCTTTGTATATTCAAGGTCTAGTGAATATAAGGTGTGTTGCAAACCCAGATTTTTGAATTGTTTCTAAATGGTAATTCATTTTTCTAATTTTGTATTCGATCACACTGTCTGCTTGTGTTTGTATCATTTAGGTATTTTCATGGAAAGTTGGTCCCTTTGATCCTCTAATTGATCCAACCGCTGACTCAATAAGTGAAGGCCCTATTATAGCTATTCGATATTCTTTAGACACAAAGGTAATAGCAGTCCAGCGATCAAACCATGAGATGCAGTTTTGGGATAGAGAGACTGGGGGTACTTTTAGCCATAAGTGCAGGCCAGAATCAGAAAGTATACTTGGGTTTTTTTGGACAGATAGTCACCAGTGTGATATCGTTCTTGTTAAGACAAGGTATGGTTAGCTTATTTATTCATCTATTGTTTGTTGATCTGATATACATCTACTTTTTACATATTCTGATTGTTAAATTAAGAAGAAACCCAACAAATGCTAATAACAGTGCTTCCTTCCTAGCCAGAGATTTGCAGTCCTACAATATCTTGAAAATTTAGAGGATAATTAATCTATTTGGATTTTTTGAGGTTTGTGAGAAGCTTCATTGGACCAAGCATTTTTGTAAACGTATTTGAATTACTGAATGGAATAAGAGACTTGAATTATTTTAGTTTTAGTGAATTATTTATTCTGTCATATTTCAGATCGTTATGATTTGGTTGCCCTACCCTTCAGATGTCTGTAACCTGCTAACATGTTAGCTGAGCAATGTATTAATGCTGAAAGGAAGTTGTTGAAAGGATTAGTGACAAAACAGATCATGGAGGATGGTACCACGTTGGTACCATATTTAGAATTGAGAAACAAAGAAGGAATATAATGAATTCTGTGAGTTGGATACACACATAAGTGTTCTTATTTATAGTGAAGAAGAGATATAATAATAAGGAACAAAATCAATATCTAATAATGAGAAATATTTAATAAGATATTTTCCTATCAAATCATATCATATCTCCCTATTTAGTGTAATTAAATCATATCTTTAACATAATCAACTTATATCTCTAATACTCCACCTCAAGTTGGAGCATATGTATCAAATGAGACAAACTTGCTACAAATGTTATCAACATAAGACCGCCTTAGAGACTTAGTCAACATATAGTTAGTTGGTTGCCGAAGTTGAAGAAGTTAATAATGAATTACAAAGCTATTAGATATTCTCCAAGCATGACTTTCTCTTTGTCAAAGCAACAACAATCAATCTTCAATATGTTTTGTCATCTAAAATCATATCTTTAGCACTCCCTCTCAAACTGCAACATACGAGTCAAGCTAGTTAAAAATGGTTAAAAATGGTCAAAGGGCATGATGACTGCCTGACATGGCGATTGCTGCAAAGTAAAAAACAGTTAGAGAACATGACAATGGTTGGTGAGTCTACATAGCAAAAAATGTTAAAAGAAACACAGTGGCTACCAGAAAGAAGAAAATCTTAGAGCACATGCTGCAGTTGGTGAGTCTACATTTGAATTGTGAGATTCTAATGTGGGATCTACAAGTCCTTACACCTGCTAAACATAACTATTTTTTTAGACTAAATCACCCCCTGTTATTATTAATCATATCGAAGCTTTTCGCCATGTCTCTTAGCTGCAAACAAATGATGTGAGTTGGTGATGCTGCCGTTGCAGTGTTTGTCAGAGACTAGGTAGAGGGCTGGTGCACAGCAACCCACTTAGGCAATAAGACTCAGTGTCGTAGGATGTTATGATCCAATTTTCTGGAATGTGACTTGAGACCCACATTATAATTATGAGATTCTAGTCTGGGGTTTAAATGTCCTCGGGCTTTCCAACAATGACTAGCTTTTCTATGTAATTTTCCAAGTATTCTTTTATCAATATTTCTCTTTCCTTTATGTTTTTGTTTTCATTTTTTTATGTATATACTGACTTAAAAACTTCCTAAACAGTGGTCTAGACTTGTATGCTTATAATTCAGAGTCAAAATCACTGCAACTGGTGCAAACAAAGAAACTGAATGTCAGTTGGTATGTTTACACCCATGAAAGTCGCTTGGTTCTTCTTGCTTCTGGCATGCAGTGCAAGACATTCCATGGCTTTCAGGTGAGAGTTTGTATTGCTTGCTTCTTTTTCTTGTAATTGTTAGATCAGGAAGATATTTACCATGAAGAATAGTATTTTTTTTATTTATTTTTTTCAAAATAAGGCTAGATATCATTGTTTTTTTAGAAAAGAGTGGCATGTGTCAATGTAATGGTGCTTGTTGTGACTCATCATGAGTAATGAGTATTAATTTAGAATGTCAACTGATACAGCTCCTGTGCTATTTCTTTTTGGCTAATACAGCAATGCCTTTCTTAGATTTCATCTGCAGATATTGTTCGTTTGCCAAGATTTGAGATGGCTATGGCCAAATCTGAGGCAAATAGTAAGCCTGTTTTAGCAGCTGAAGATGTCTTTATTGTTACTGTGTATGTATCAGTTATTTACTTCATCCAACTTATACCTTTATAATTAGCAAAGCTTCCTATTTAACGATTTATGTCTTTAACAATCAACAACAGTTATGGTAGGATATACTGCTTACAAGTTGATAGAGTTGCTATGCTGCTTCATTCTTATCGGCTATATCGTGATGCAGTAATACAGCAGGTTGGTTTTTCTCAAATTCTGAATGCTTTACTATTTCAGTTCACTCATAATTCTTGTTTGCATAACAATCTGGAAATATTTTCTAACCAAGTTGAATCAAGTAATAAAGTGGTCGTTCCCACATGGATTAGATTCAAATACTGAATAAAGATGGATTACATTGAGTGATTCCGAAAATAAAACAGAACAAAGAGTGCAAAAGCAGAGCACAAAGCACTAGTCCGAAGATTAAAATTGATGTAACAATGATGAACTGCAGCTAGGGTTAGATTCCTCTCGAGTAATTAAATTCAGCTTTCGATCCAATGAATTATCAACCTATTCAGGCCCAAATTTGCTACTTTAGGTAAATTAATTTCCTTGAAATTTAACCCTTTGTGCTAACCAAAACCCTATTTCTTTAGGTATTCCCAAATCTCAACAGAAGCTAGAATTAAACATTAGTTTGTATTTTTGAAGATCTCATAGTTTATCAAGTCCTATTTGTAGGCTCAAACAGCTTGGTGAAATTCCCCATCCAACTCAATAATCTTTTTTCCATTGAAAGATTGAATTTAATTTTAATTTCTAGGTGGATTGCCAATAATTGCATCAAGTTCAAAGCAATTCGCTCAATTGGAGGGTAGAAATGAAAATTGAGATCAAATCACACAATAATTGAATAATGACTCCTGTCCCCCAACCTAGGGATTTAGTGATACATGGAAAAAGGAATAAAACCTAGAGAGAGAAAATGAGGAAAAAGTGATCTCTATAACCAATTTGATGAGATATATTCGTAATTTCTCCAGTAGGTGTTCCGTGCGTTACAAAATGTTTTTCAATCAATAAAAGTTTATCTTCTAAATTAGGATAAACTATTTGTCAGTCTTGACAAGCTCAGTACGTTTAGAAGCAACTTTGGATGTTTAAAGTTTAAACGTGCACAGGTCTATATAGTTACATGGTTCTGGATGTTTAAACAAACTTGTAGGCATTTTGACACAGTAGACAGCAAGGAAATATCAACAATCTCCTTCCAATGGTCATGTTTTCATGCTCCAAAATGAGCTGAAAATCTCTTCGATTCTTCCTCATTTAGCCTCTCCAAGTAGTCCTACAATCAATATAAAAAAAAAAAAAACAAAGATTGAATTTTCAAAGATTTTAAGGAGAAAGGTTACCACACAAATATCTCACAGCATATGACATAATACACATTGATTTTCTTTCAATTTTCTATGGTCAACACATCTATACAGGAATACAATCATGTATACTAATTTACTCTCTAATCTAAGACAATTATAACTATGTTAAACACTTGCCATATAGTAATAAATTAAAGGCATTTTAACTAGTTACACAGATAAGATATGATCTGACCATCTGGGGTATGTAATTTTATCCTAGAGCTTGTATGAAAGTAGTATTTATGTAATTCGCCATTGAACTATGGACTTGAAAAAATTAGACTCATGTCAATGGTATATGCAGGGCTCTTTTCCAATTTATTCCAACAGGATTGCCGTGAGTGTGGTCGACAATGTACTTCTTATTCATCAAGTTGATGCAAAGGTTGTTATACTTTATGATCTCTTTGCAGATTCACGAGCACCAATATCTGCACCACTTCCTTTATTATTTAGGGGATTCCCCAGATCCAGTACTTCATCTCAATCTAGTGGCAGAGACAGTGAGAGTTCTGACAGTAATGTTTTGAGTAATCATGGAGCAGTTACATACTCCAATGCATGGACTTTCCTAGTGCCTGACCTTGTATGCGATGTGGCCAATAAGTTATTATGGAAGTTTAATTTAGACATAGAGGTCAGTTATCTGTATATATTTCAATACTGAATTAAGGTGCATTTTTTTCATGAATAATTTATCTTGCAGGCAATTTCTGCCAGTAGCTCAGAGGTCCCATCTGTATTAGAGTTCCTGCAGCGGCGGAGGTTGGAAGCTAACAAGGTATCTTTCTCCCGGCCTAGTCATAAAATGCATCTAATTGGTTTATTCTTGTGGGTGCAATAATGAAGCAGTTTCTATTGGTTATTTCTTTTTAATTCAATCCACAAGACAGTTTTCCTTTAATTAGTTTGTAACTGGAATTGTGCCCACAAATGTGTATTGAAAACTTTATTTGTTGGAGCTGTCATTACAGTCCCAGTAGTTAGTTAATTCGTTAAGTGTTGATTGAGTCCTAAAATAAACTTAGTTTTTCAAATTTGGCAAGTTTTATTACCCCGCTGCATGATAACCTCTCACTTCTAGATGTTACACTAAGAATGGAAGGTACTAAGCTAAAAAAGGTCATGTTTTTATTTTTTTTCACACACCTTGGTTTTGACCTAGTTTGTACAATAAAGTTTTCTCATATCACTTGCCACTCTCAGTTGTCCTTTGGCACAGATTTATGCATTAGTTTTTTTTTTGCATCCCAGCTTTAGCATAATAAATGAAATAAACTCATCCATTATTTTTAATTTTTTGTTTACTAATTTAAATGGTTTGCTAGCGGTTTATCAAATTTGAGTCCTTGAAATAAAGTTAGCTGTGACTTCATGCTTTTTTGCTCAAGTCATTTAGTTAGGGAACCTTTGCACCTTATTAGTATCCCTCTGTACAACATGAGAACTAAAGTGCATTGAATGGACATTTAACAGTGGATAGGTATCATCTACCCTATGTAAAGAATTATTTTTATTTTAGTTGTCAAGAAAATTTATTCTGATTTCCAATTATGGAAGTAAAGTGTTACATAGCTGTATTCAGGACTGTTAAATATAATTATTCTAAACTTTTTGATTGGGAATTGGAAGCATCTTGTAATTTTCATGCTAGACAAAATGTCCATACTTGTCTGTTTGAAAGTTTGAAATAATTAATTTTTGCACAAAATGTCCCCTCGTCTATGGTTTTCAGGCTAAACAATTGTGCTTGGGTATTACACGTACACTCATTCTAGAGCACAGGCCTGTGCCTGTGGTTGCCAAGGCTGTAAATGTACTAGTCAGCTCATACTCCCATTCAATTAAAACTGGTAACTATCTCAAGGGAGTGAAACCAGAAAAGGCATCAACTTCTGTTGATCAAAATTCTGGTGCTGAGGTATCTGCTATCGAAAGAGATTTAATTGGAAAATCAATCATTCATGAGTCTATGGAAAGAGTCGACAGTGGATCTCTTAATAAAGCTTCGGCTGTTTCAAGTATGGATTCTGATAATGAGTCTCAGTCTACAAATCCAAAACACAATTCAAAGGATGCCCACAGTGCTTATGATATGCAATCATCTCTTCAATCTGGGCAAGAGGAATCCCAACTTACTTCTGCGGCAATTTCACCAGATGAGATGTACAGCTTTGTCTTTTCTCCTGTTGATGAAGAGATGGTCGGAGACCCTTCTTACTTGGTTGCTATCATTATTGAGTTCCTTCACAGGTATGCTATTGTTATTGAGTTAGTATGAGAAAAATGAGAAAGGGAATTTTCTCAATGTGCTGAAGTATCTTTTCTGCTTTGCAGATTGATTTGTTTAACAAGAATTATTACTAAAATAATGAATAACAACTACTGTTTTGAAGAGAATACTTCTTACATCACAACTTCTAGAGGAATATTGAATTATGCTAAACAGATATCGAACTATCTGAAAGATAATAAACATTAAATGCTCATAGTTACAAGAATTGAGAAGTTGTTTTGAAAACTCTGAAGGTATTGATAGATTTGCTCTAGATTCTAATGGAGTTTTGTTGGTCCACTGTCATATTATCATAATTTGTAAGTAAATAAGGCAAGTCCAGAAAAATCTGAAAACTCACAATTGCCATTAGCCAGCCATGGACTTGATTTAGGATGTTATGTAAACATATACTAGGTCAGTTGTATAGGACCAGGTGTCCACTTTAAAAGGTGTACATTCGGGTGATTTTTATGCTATATTTTTCTGGATCTAGAAAATTTTGCCTCCACTACTTTAAATCTTCACTCTTTATTTTTGTTACAGTGCAAATTCAGAAAAGATACGTGTACTCCCAAATGTGTATGTATTAATTATTCAGCTTCTGGCTCGCAATGAACGTTATGCAGAGCTCGGGTTGTTTGTCTTAAACAAGGTCGGAAAATTCTGTATAAGTGTAAAGGTTGGAAGCCTTTTTTTGTTCATTATGATTTGTTTGATTCTAAGACGTGTCTCTTTCTGTTGCAGATTCTGGAGCCATCTAAGGAAGTCGCACTGCAACTCCTAGAGTCTGGTCGCCAGAATGCTCAAACTAGGAAGCTTGGTCTTGATATGCTGAGACAATTAGGTTTACATCATGATTATGTTTTGCTGCTTGTGCAGGATGGATACTACCTTGAAGCCTTGAGATATGCACGGAAAAACAGGGTAACTTCTTACTGTGCTGACTCCTGGTATAGGAAGTAGTCATTATATAATATTTTAAATAACGAAGACATCCGGGAGATAATGGAAAACTGGGGACTCTCGTGTTGCCGTTTTGATTCTTGTATGCATTTTTGCTATAGAAAACAGCTATCCCTGTATGATAGGTTATTATTTCCCAACATCTGGAGATAGATATTCCTTCGCTGAAAATAAAGTATAGGTGTTATACTGTTTTCAAAATCCACTAACGGTAGGGTTTAGGTGCCTCCAGTTGTAATCTTCACCTAGTGCTTCACCCTGAGCAGACACACATGATACCCGCGCAAAGGATGTTATCTTGATAAAGATCCTGAATATAAACCAATAAGACCACATCTCCTCTATAGACCTGATTTCGTTTCCTACTAAATGCCCTTTTGTCCACATTCTAAAATGGGACATGCCTCCTAAAATGGAAGACTTTCGATACAAGGAACCTTATTTTAGGATTCTTTACTTACTTTATACTATACTTGTCCAAGTCGTCATTAGGTTATAAATCATTGGCTCTGATACAATTGTGAGATTTTTCTAAGGGGAGATTTGATACCAATGGATCATGAACAGACCCATATAAGAGATTAAGAAACCACTTTCAACCTAAAATCTTATGACATTAGGTTTATGGATCCTTCTATGTATATATTAGTCGTCTTACTATTTTTGCTCAATGTAAAACTTCTAACTCGTCTTGAATTCCAACAAAGTTGGAGGAAGAAAAAATAGAGGAGAAAGAAACTACGGAAAGGAGTGCCTTTTGATTTGTTTGTTAGAGAGAAAGTGAAAAGAAAATGAAGACAAATTTAAATTCTAAAAAATGATTTTTTTTCACCTACTTTCTCGTCAATTTAAATACTGTGTTGACGTGATTGAACCACGTCAATTTCTTTGGGATGGATTATATTTCTATAAGATGGTATCGCGTACAGATATTGTTATTGATTTCATTGAAACCTCGCGGACCAACTTTTTATGGTCATAGACAGAGTGTTGAAGTTGTTGGTATGGTTAGGGAGATAGCGTTCCTGATAGATACAAAACATCCGCAGAACAGAGTGAATTACTAAGTTATTTTTTCCCCGAGTATTTAGCCCTTAGTCCATATGGGCTTTGGACCTAGTTAACCTATAAGCTATTGTCAGCTCGTTTTTTAAAATAGTAATTATATTTAGAAAAATTAAAAGTAATATTGTTTTATTAGGACATATACATATTATAATTTATATATCAAATTATCTATTCCAAAAATTAAAATTAGTTTAATTAAATGACGAAAATTTTAAAAGTACATTTTTATTTTGGATTTAAATTTTATCTTTAGATGAGTTAGAATGATCTATCGATTTGGATTGGACTGACCCGTCACTTTTTATGCCTTGATACCTTGGTTCGTTAGGCCAGACTGCCTGCTTTAACAGTTCAAATTTTGTTTTGTGAGCTTTCACTAATGAGAGACTACTTAGTTTTTAAGTTATTGATATATCTTGCAATTATTATGCTTATTTCCATAATAGTAAATGGTTAGTTTCCGGTTCCAGCTGATGTACAAAATCTAATATCAAACTACTTGTATGGTAATGTTGTGATTGAACATATAATAAGGAAACAAGTATGACAATGTTTGTGTTTATGATTTTGCTTAATTTTCAAAAGACTAAAGCTGACTAGTTTTAAGAATTATTTTCAGGTGGATACCATCCGGCCATCATTGTTCTTAGAAGCAGCATTTGTTTCCAACGACTCTCAACACCTTGCTGCGGTTCTAAGGTTCTTTACAGATTTTCTTCCTGGCTTCAAAAACACCTCAGACCATAATAGATACTGCCGTATACTCAATGAAATGAACTCATCCATGACTGTTTGAGAAATAAAAGAATACTTGAAATTGAGTCATTATCCTTGTTCAACCGTAGGAATATCTGGCTATGACGTCTGGTTTCTATTAGATACGAAATATAATGGTTTCATGTTGTAAGTTAAATAAATGTCTCCCTAGTTAGAATAGCTGTGGTAGATACTTTGGTTGAGTTTTGCAGCTGTTGCATAACTGTTCAATACATACATACATTTTGGGAGGGAAAGGACAGAGTGATGAATTTTTCTCGGAAAGATGCTAAAATTTCCAAATGTTTTGTAATTAATTCCAAGTATTTAATTTATATTAAGATGCCAAAGCAAACTTAATATTTTAGCATGCTAACTTTTTGTTCTTTTGTTTTTGATTTCCGTCTGTATTATTCTAGTTCTCTTAACATTTTAATGTCTAAGTGTTGGTATTTTCTGTACGTTTTAATTTCATTAATAACACAAACAATTATGTTCTCTACTTGCCAAAGAATCACTGGTTTCACAAAGGTGAATTAATTAAGTTTTCCGATAAAAAGTAGTCAGGAGTAAAAAGATATAAATATTCTGTAATATATCATAACAAAAACTAGGAAACCATATAAAAGAAAAAACCCAATAATTAAAACAAAATCAAATGTTATCTAGTGCAGTTTGATTTGTTTAGAATTTTATTATTGAAATTATACAAGCTCACTTCTACTGATCTTAAAAATATATTAAAGAAAGTACATTTGTCAAACAAAATATTTATGTACACACGGAGGAATAGAGAAGGATGTTTTCTAACTCTAATGTGAAAAATGTAACTAATAATTCCTTCTTTATTTAAGTAGTGTTAGTATATTTATATCATTATATAAAAAAGTACAATTTTTTGTAATTATCTTGTAATTTTTTATTCGACAACCTTATTAAATAAAATAGTCTTATCATTTGATAAAGCACACAACTTTACAAACATGTATTTAAAAACAAATTAATCCTGTAATAAACTTTCAAAATGTTGAAGACAGACATATATTACAACAGTGTTAAATAATGGTGTTATGGTTGCTTGGTTTTGTTATAACAGCCTTTTATTATAGAGTTAGGTTTCTTATTGTAATAATTCTCAGCTGCCGTTTGATGATGTTTTTAAAACGGAGTTGTTGACTAAATAAGTGAACACAATAATTTAATAATGTAAGGATAAACTGATCTTGAATTATTAATGTAACACATTAATATTCTTTTATGGGGTCTCAAATATTGAGTAATTAATTAAACTTATATTTTATCCAATATGCACTAAAAAAGCTAGAAAAATATCTTAGTCGGAAAAAAAATAATTATGTCAGCTTGCCTTACATAATGATGCATAAAAAAAGTCCATAAATTGATTAGTTGGAAAAGAAGTTGAAATTTTAAAGTATTTTGTTTTGGTTGTCGTGGTTGTAACTCACTACAACTGTGAGAAAGGAAAACTAATCATGTTATAAATTATACCTTAAGCAACATCACTTTGTTGTTTTAGAAAAAAGAATGAGATATGATTGAACTACTCCACAAGATTAAAAATAATACTGGGATTTTCTGTGTAAATAACATCATCCAATATGATATTAATACAAGTTTTAAAGCTGCTGACACATTCGTGTATCCTTTTGTTGTATAAAACTTATTTTACTTTGTTTTATAAATAGATGACACATTACGTGAATCCTAAACACAAACGATTCATTAATACGTAAATAGAAAAAAAAAATAGATGTACAAAAAGAAAGGAACTTGATTATATGGACAATCATATTTTGACTACTAAATTTTGATAATTTTTTTTTACAATATAAGGTGACATCTTTCAAGTGATTTTGAAATATTGAAATTGAGAAAATGAAAAAAAAAAATAAAAAATCATTTAGAAGATACACCTAAAATTATAAAAGAAAGTTGTCAAAATTTAGTAATCAAAAAATTATTTTTTTAATTATGTTATGTAATGATTTAACGAATTGAGCTAAACTATATTATGATTTTAATCAATTAAATGAAATTATTTTTTGAATTGTTTGAATTATTACCAACAGACTAAATGATTAGAGAGTCATACATATGAACAATTGTATTTTTAAAATTAAATCAATTTATAATTCAATGCAATTTTTTTTATATAGTTCAATTCACTGGAAGTAATTTAATTCAATTTAAATATTGTTGAACAGACTTAAAGTCATTTATCTGCCTACTTGTGCATAAGCTATCTTTGCATGCATGGCGATAGAGTTAAATGTCAAGACTTACTGCATCCCTTGCACAAAATCATCAACCTTTGTTTTTATTTTTCTCGTACTTTTTATCTTTCTTTCACATAATTTATTATTCATCTTTATATCAAGTTCAGCAATTATATTTTAAAACTTACAATCTCAAAATGTGTTAAGCTGTAACCTGAAGTACATTGAGTTGCTATTTTACATCATGGTTTTTTTTTTTTTTTTAACTAAATAACGGAGATGAAGGTGAAAGACGTGATATTGTTTGATATTCTTATGAAATGAATACATTATATTCAACAAAAATTAAAATTAGAAAATCTTATTACGGATGAGATCGTAAAGTTATATGTTACATGTGCAACTAAAACATTTGCATGATATGTATTTGATGATATGTATTTGATACAACTATGAAACTAAATTATAATTGATTACATATAGTTGTAATTATTAATTAAACCCAAAACTACACTAATATGACAGTCAATATAGAATATAAAAGATATGGTAACAAAATATTAGAAATAAAAAGATGAAAATTTTGCTAATAGTTTGTGTACAATGTAGCACTTAATTAAAAATTAAAAAGTACCTTCAAAGATTAAAAGAATAATAAGTAATTAAGTTCATGGACTAAATTGAAAATAAATATATTGTGACATATTAATTTTTGGAAACGTAAAATGAAAAACAATTTTCTCTTTAGACCATCACTAGTTATTCATATATATTCAATTGTTTAATGTGTCATGTAGTCCTAGGTATTTATTTTATTAGACTTCTTTTACCATCAAGATAAAATTTGTAACTTTTTTCACATTCAAAGATTTTTTTTTTTTTTGTAATTATATTATCTTTATGGAATAAAATGACAATGTCACATACTAGGAGAATTAAATTTGTTATTTACTCTAATAAATGAACCATCAACAAAAGTATTTTGCATAATTTTTTTGTTTTAATATTATTAACATCATGAAATTCATCTCTTTTTTATGTCACCGATATTGATGTTTAGGTTCTTTCTGATACGGAATAATTTGAATTCTTTATTGAATTTTATTGTGCTATTTTACTATTGTGTCTCCATAATTCTTTGCAACCTTACTTCATCATTATATTATTATTTTTTATTTTTTTATAATTTGATATATTACGTTGCTATTTATTATTTGAATTGAATTTTAATTTAAAATTAAGTGCACAACCCCTTTAAAGAGAATCATATAACTGGGTTGCACAAAAAAATTAGTATTTGAGCATTGTTTTGTTGATTTATTCATCTTCTTTTATCTCAATCTTCTTGCTATCAACGTTCAACCTATACTCCCATAACTTTGCATATATATATATATATATATATATATATATATATATATATATATATATATATTTCACATAACTTTTTGACCACAGAAAATCTTTAGAACATGATACACTCTTGTAAGTTGAAAAAGAAACATTCTTACCTATTTGAAAGGATGACAACACCGCTAGAAAAAACTCTTTAAATATTATAAATGAAAAACATTTAGACAAAACTCTAGGAGTGATTCTTACTCCATATTTGTAAGTGCAATGAAAATCACAACCTCTCCCAAGCTAGATAATTTTTATCGTTCCAAACACTTAGCACCCACACAATGAGAGGAGTACTAATGAATCCAACATGTCAACAAAGAAATTATTTTTTCTTTTAATTTTTTTTTTGGTCACATATACCTTCCCGAGTATAAAGAGCCAATGTACAAATAACTTAAAAAGACGTAGTTCAAACACATCTCAAACTAGTATAGTTGATTATCAAAAGACAAATAATGTACCAGAATTTAAGTCATGTAATTAATATGTCAATTAGACATTAACAAATATTTAAATTCATAATCACGTCAAATGACAAATACAATAAGATCAAATATAAGTTTATTCTCAAAGTCCATACAAATAAAAGTTCACTGAATACAATATTTGTAAATGACAATCACAATATACAGAACATTTAATACTTGAAGTCGTTGAAATGTCTTCATAGACCACACCTTACCAAACCTAATAATTTCAAATATGTTACAACTCAATCAATCCATCTAATAGAGAAATATCACATCTCAATTTTAGAAAAACTAAAAAGATAATAAAATTTAAGTAAATAAACTATCCATCAATGTTAAAATATTAAATATAATCATAAAATAGTAAAATAAATATTAACCGTAAACAATATACCAGTTAACATTTTTATATCATTATCTATGTAAATATCTTATTTAGTGATAAATTAAATATTGAGATTTTGAACTTCTGAATTTAAAAAATCAGTTCTGTTACTCCATGTTTTATGAAGTTTAAGTATAATGCATAAGTGTCCTAAAATAGAAGGGCATGATGCGCGGCCGGTACGGGCAATCTACTACTCTCAACTGTTAGATTTTACATTATTGTTATAAAATTTTGATTTATTTAAAATTATCTATTTCAGAATAATTATGAAATATGTTAAAAATGGACTGTTATTACTTTATTTTTATTTATTCTGTATAAATATCTAATAGTCAGATCAATTTTATTCAATAATGTGCATTTTTTTTTCCTGCAACTTACTGATCTCTTAAACTTTCTACTTTATCATTTGTATCTACATAAATTAACTAGTAAGAGAATCTATGATAATGTATTTAAAGTAAATTTTATTAAAGAAATTATAACATTTATTTTTCACACAGACTTATGATTGATATATATATATATATATATATATATATATATATATATATATATATATATATATATATAATTTATCTATTTCATCTTATCGATAAGATGTGATATAATTTCAAAGAGTGAACTGGATAATTGTAATAAGACTTCATTTGAAGTGATAAATAAATGGATCAATACTCCTTAAGATTGGTATAATGATAGAGAATGAAAAAATATGCTTGAGATGATAAACTTTAACATCAATATGATCGCTATTATGAAACATCACACCATAGTATAAAATCCGCATAAGTTTATTTATTTATAAAAATTCAATAATGAGAAATTTTATAATAATTAAAAAAATTAGAAAAAAAATTATAAGTTTCAAAATAAAAGTTAGTCACACATGTAATATCTGTAAAAAATCTTATAAGATTTTTTGAGAAGAAAAAGACCGAAATATACTTCATGACACTATTTATTTAGAGTTGTGTCTGACTCTGTAAACTGAGATAAAAATACAGTACTGACAGAAAGATACTTGTCCCAATGCATGTGAATTCTCTCTACACAAAATTTAATTTTGAGTCAAATAAATATAAATGTATACAAAATACTAATGGTATGAAATTATTTGAAGTTTGGGTATCAATTGAAAAACCTTAACATGAAATAAGGTTAGAGTAGGGTCCTGAGTAGCAAAGAAAGTGGAAAATTTGTTCACATTGAAAGTATAGAGAAGCTATGTGACTGTCGTGGGTCCCATTCCTTGAAACATGCAACTGTCACTGGTGGCATATTAGTAGTTAGAAATACCCATTCTCATTCATTCGCACTATCTTCGCTTGCACGCGCCTCTCGTGAAGCAGTGAAAGACAAATCAGGAACCCAAACACTGAAGCTTCTGCCTATGCGCGCGCTAAAATGGAACTAAAGAAGATATTAATTTAACATTACAGCTATAGAGAGAGAAAGAGATTCGTGCAGAATTTACTTCAGACCCACCACACCAACTATCGTCTTTCTGTCTTCTTTATCCCAAATTTTCGGACTCTTTAGTCTCTTACTGACTCTGCTACTTTTTTCTATCTTCCAACATAAAACCAATAATAGTAGTAATCATCATTGTCAATCATCACCATAATAAAAGTTAGATCGATATTAAGCTTTTGTTAATGAAGGGCAACCCGTCGCCATCGCTTCCAAGGCAAGGCAATAACCTATTCTCACCTCTCTCTCTCTCTCTTTCTGCTGTTGAAGATGATGTGCCATTTTTTCATTTCTCTCTAAACTCTTTTGACTCAATTCTCTCACTTTTTGGATCTGTCTCTTACTTTACCATGCGATCTCTTCTCTTCGCTAACTCCACAATGCGCCTCTGATTCCTTCCTTTCAGGTCCTCACTTTATTCTGTTCTTATCTTCTATTTATCTCATTTTCTTGCTTTACTTTCTTCTTATGCATTTTTTCTTTTCGCTTCAATTGTTCTCTTCTTACCTCTCTGTACTACTCCAATTAGTAGAACGAATTTTCTGGAATTTATGTTTAATGCTGAATTGAGGTGACAGCTGTTAGTTGTTAAACCTTGTTTGTTGTGTTTATCGGTGAAGGTTTGAGGAGGAGTGGCAATGGCATCGAAACAAGGTGTGAAATCTAGAAGGTTTGGATTGAGTGGCTTAAAAGGTGCTAATTCGCCTTCTTCTTCGACTACATCGTCTTCTAAACAGGTTCTAGAGACATCCGTCGATGGTCAGAGCTCGCCGGCATCTACGTCGGCTCGAAGTAAGCAGCGGCATTTTAATTCAGAGACTGCAGCTGCAACACCTCCTTTGGAGGCACAGAGAATGAAAGAAAATGTCACTGTGACGGTTCGATTTCGGCCTCTGAAGTAAGTGTGAGCTTTTTCAAGTCGTGTGTCATTGTTTGGCTGTGTTCTTGTTCTTTGGATGTCTGTTAACTTGATTGAGGTCTGTGTCTGGGACAGTCCAAGGGAAATTCGTCAAGGAGAGGAAATTGCTTGGTATGCAGATGGAGACACTATAGTGCGAAATGAGTATAACCCTTCCATAGCATATGCATACGGTATAATATGCAAAACTGGCATTTATGGATAGGGATTTTTGGGTATTTTACATATTTGTTCATTTGGCATCCAGGGGGAACTGAATATTATTTTGCATTCATAGGCATATTGACGTGGTGTTTGATTTTGAGAATACTATCTCATGACGATGATAGCTACGAAATAGTAAGATGGTCTGTCGCTATTATTCTTTTAAGGAAACTTTTCTTAAAATTTTCTCATGACAGAACTAATAAAAAAAGAGTCGTAAAGCATAACTTAGGAAAGATATATTCTTTTATAATCTTAGCTAACTTTCTAACCAAAGTGACTTATCTGCAAGCCTAGTAACATTTCCCTCCTTGCTAACCTTAAAGCCTCTGAAATTACTCCTCAGAAAATGCTCCAAGTTTTCGGATAGCTAAGGGGTTTGAAGTTGGACAAACTTTTGAAAAATATCATGTTCCACACACACTCCCAAATTAAACGGATTTGTGTTACATACCTTTTGGGGAGATAGTGATCCAAACAAAATGAGAAGTATTCAGAATGAATTTCCAAGAACGAATTTGGTGATGTTTTCTGGATTGGCAATTTGATATAGCATTTCTCAGCCTTTTAATGTAAACCATCCTTGCCCTTTTGGGTGCCATAAGGAGAAAGTCACAAGGGAGACATTATAGCTACTAATTGAAGCACTACTGTTGGGCATCAATTTTTTAGAATCTCTTTCCTTAAATAAATGGCCTGCAACAGATTTCCCTGCTGACCAAATGATCCTTTTTTTTTTTTTTCTGACAGTCAGATAAAAGAATATCCATGAAGCTTCTTCCTCCGAGTAGTTCCTGTCGAATTTAAAGGGCGGGAAAAGAAAGAAAACAATCTGCTGAGAATTTAGGAATTGGAATACTGTCTTATTCTTATTCAAGAGAATGTAGTACATAGTTTCTGCATATCATCCATATATGCAGACTCTTGGTAGACTTAATTAATGGAGACTATTGCCTAGGATTATGATAAAGGATGGAACTTCCTGGACACTAGCACCCTTGAATGTTAAAAGCATTTTAGCACGTCCTACATAGACCACCCACTCTTCAAATAAACCACACTGGAGTTTTATTGACGACAGATGCTAGACAAAAACTAGGCTGAAAGCATAATCATGGGAGAAAAAGTGTGTCTTTGAAGGTATCTCAATTTCAGTTATATTTTGGATCATGGGGTCCCAAAGAAAAAACGATTGAGAATGTCTTAACGTAGGAGGCTGTACTGAGAAAAGGCCACTTGAGGATTTGGCAGTTGGATCCAATCTAATGATCAACAGAGTTCAGAATATAATCCTCTACATTAATTCTGGCCAACCTATTATTTGTTATATTAATTTTGAAGAGAACAACAAAAACAGTGGTCAATAACAATAGAGCTGTAGTACATGGATTAATGTTATCCATGGGTTCTACCTAACAAAATCCAAAACATCTGTGAAACTACAAGATCTTTATCATATCAATAGTTTTCCCAGTGTTCATGACAGGTAAAGTAATAATATTCACAAAGATTTCACGATCCTATTTGAGATAGAAAGATTTCAATGTCATGAAATTGTATATTTATCTCAAATCCAATCAATCATCATGTAATGTACATTTCATGCTCAATAAATAGTCCCCCTATCTCCCATTTGCTGATGCTATGTATTGATCTGTTATTTTTATTTGTCTCTAGATCGTGTCTTTGGTCCCACAACCACAACTCGTCAAGTCTATGATGTTGCTGCTCAGCATGTCGTTAGTGGTGCTATGGAGGGCATCAATGGTAACTAACGGACTGAATTTACTACTTACTACCTATTCAGCATGGTCAAAAAACAAAATCTGTTTTTGCTTTAATCAAGTCAACCCAATTCCTTAATATAATTCAGATCACACATTTTGGATGTATTAGATTTGAAATATTACTGAAAAATCTTGATCAATGACAACTAATTAGGTATTTGTATTAAATTTAGTCTATTTGGACTTGGCTGATTAGCTCTTGGCTATAAACTGATGCCCACTTAAAATTACAATTGTTATTTTCACTTTAGTTGAGTTGCATCGAAAGATGTAAGAGCAATACATTTTACTCAAAGATGTCCATATTTCACTTATTGAGCATGACAAAATCAGATAATTCTGTATCAGTGATCAAATACCTCTTAGAAAAATTCTGGCGGAACAAAACCATCCGTACAATTTTGATCCTTTTGTATAGATGTCATATCATTTGGCTTTTTTGGTCACTCTTATAACATAAAACAATGTTGCAAATGTTTGGTTAGGCTGTCAGCCAGATCATGATATAATCCCTAGAGGTTTGTGATTGGCATCATAGCAATCAGTTTGCACAGAGAAATATTTGGCTGTGTAACTTCCAGATTATTTTTTGCTTGTATACCAGGCATATTGAATAATTAACGTATGAACTCCTATGGTTTTCATGCAGGTACGGTATTTGCATATGGGGTAACAAGCAGTGGAAAGACTCACACAATGCATGTGAGACAACACTTATCTTCTACCTTTATCTTTTTCTTGTTTATGATAAATTTACATATTTTTTTTTTGTCTTCCCATGTCATGCTACATAAGGTTATCAAACGTTAAACCATACTTAATTCACAAAGGAGCAATTGCTGACCGTTGTGATACTTGCCATTTTTTATTCTGATATACTATTGGTGGGCTGGTAGCGTGAGGTTGTTTGTCTTTGTTGGGTTTCATGGTTTTTCTAGACTTGGACATTGAGTTTTGATGGAAATTTCATATTGACCAGAAATAAGACTAATTTATAATATTTAAGTGGGGGAAAACCTCACTTTATAATTCGGTTTTATAGGGTTGAGTTAGATTTAAAATGCACTTCTTAAGATATTATCAGAGTCATTTAAAATCTATTCTAGTGAGATTTGTTGTTTGTTAGAACTATCAAGCCACTATCAGACCAATCACAAATATTTAGTACCACGCTTGAAATGCACGTCTACGTGAGGGGTGTGTTGGAGATTTCACGTTGACTAGAAATAAAATAAAACTAGTTTAATTAAATATTTAAGTGAGTGCAAACCTCACCCTACAAGCTGGTTTTGTGGAATTGAATTAAGTTAAAAATCCACTTCTTTTTTTTATCATTAAGATTCAGTTTATTTAAAACCGTTCAAACTTGCTAAAACTTCAAAGACTCCATAACTTTATCTTTCCAGATATTGTCTATTCTACTCCTGGTTTTATTTGAAAATTCTGGTAGCCATGTGTTGTCAAGGCTGATTCTGGACTCTTAGTAATGGGCAACTGCTTTCAATGCTAGCTCTATTTTTTTATCTTATTTCCAGTCATATGTGTTCTATGTCTTATGGGAAACTAAAATTTTCAGTATTTGTTATACTCTCTAATTTGTTCCTTCTTGTCTTGAATCTGTTAATTTTAGGTTAGTGAGCATAACAAGTACTGAAAATCTTACTATCCCATAGAAGGTAACATGTTAATTTTGGAATAGTAAAAATTTAAATTGTTGCTTCTGATAGATGCATAAAAGTATTATTATTTGTCTTGGGTGTTAGCATGTTAACTGGTATATTTGAAGTATACAGTAGCACTGATCTGAAGTAGGTTGGTTGGTGAGCTAACTACTGTCATATTTTACTCAATCAAATTCTTTATTGCTTGAACAAGCTCAAAATCATTTTGTTCAAAGCTGTTACTTACCAAGCCTTGATCTTTGTAAAGATGGTCTTTTGACATAATTTGGCTGGCATTATATTATTACATATATTGAACAATCTAAGGCTGCAAGCCTTGAAGAAGTTTTTGTAACTTCGACCATTGTTTAGCTTTTACGTACCTTCTATTCTACTTAATAATCTGTCATGCTACATAATCTGATAAAAAATAATTAATAATATCTGTTATTGTGACAATTGCTGAAGGTGTTAAGTTCTTATATGAATTTGTATTAGTTGATGTGACACTATATGCTCCTTAGTTCCTATCATACCTCTTGCTCATAAGTTCATATTTGCAGGGTGATCAAAGATCTCCTGGAATTATACCCCTTGCCGTTAAGGATGCTTTTAGCATTATCCAAGAGGTTGTCAAATACTACTCTCTTAATTGCACCCTTTATTATAGAAATTACATAGTCTGATTTTTCTGTGTGTACCAGACTCCAAACCGTGAGTTTCTCCTTCGAGTTTCGTACTTGGAGATCTACAATGAGGTAGGCTTTCTTGCTATCTAGTTCGTACCTTGTGATACCGTGCTCATGTGGATTTTGTCTCCCTATTTCCCTCGTGACTTTCCCTGAAAAGAAATTTAATGAATGGAAATTTCAAGGCTTCTCTTTTATTTAGGTGGTTAATGACTTATTAAATCCAGCAGGACAGAACTTACGAATCAGAGAGGATACTCAGGTACTGATAATAGCTTTTCTTATCTTTCTTCCTATATTTATATCTATACCGCTAAATTATGAGTGAAGGTTCTCTTTTCTGAATTTATATGACTTATTCATACTTGAAAAGAGAACTGAAATTGTATATTATTTTTTATTTAGAAGTACATACAACATATATATCGACATAAAAAATAAACTATAGCAGAGATTTTTGGCTACAAATCTTTACGTGATAATAGTAAGAAGGAATTTGGGAAAATTAATGCTAATTACAATGATTGAGAAATATTCTACAAATAATTAGACTTTACAATACTCCTTGAAACTGGTGAGTGAATATTTATCATGCTCAAGTTGTTGATATATCTTGATAGTGTTTCATGGGATGTCCGTTGGTCAGTACATTTCCCGGTCAATTGAACCAAGTGACATTTTGATGCATAAAAGCAAATTTTGGTTTTTAACTGGTGATTTAGTCCATCTTCTTTAATGAATGATTATTAACAATTCTTGGATTTTACTGTGTTAAACATTAGTGAGATGATTTTTTGAGAAATGAATATTTTGTTGTCGAACCTAGTGAAAGATAAAATGTGAATCTAGAGGCAAAATGTTATTTTTATGTTTTATATAATAACTAACTAAATTGTTGTCAGACACTGTTCCAAACACTTCTCAAATGTGTACGACTCCTTTATTTTGTTTCATAAACCCTCTTTCTTGTTATTTCTTTAAATAGAATGTATAATACAATTGAAGCCATCAGCATATTAACAAAGTCAGACGTATAGTTGTTGAAATGCTTATTCAAAGTTCTATAAACAGAAGTATTTCGAAGGAGGCCAGTATCATTTGTACATTGAATAATATGTAGGGCACCTATGTTGAGGGAATAAAGGAAGAGGTTGTACTCTCGCCTGCTCATGCACTGTCTCTTATTGCAGCTGGAGAAGGTATAAATTCCTGCTAGGTTTGTTTGCATGTGGATTATTTTAGTTTACTCTGTTCAAGTATACTAACGTGGACTGTTAAGTTTTCTTCTCTTGCGTTTTGTACTTCATTAAAATACTAGCTGCATTATTTGACAAATATAGTCTTCTAAAAAATTAGTTAGTGTTTATAATAAAAACTAAATAAAACTGTTTACTGGTCATTTGGATTATCATAAGAATTGGGTTCTTCTACAATTCCACTAATGCCCTGCTGTTTTGTTATTTAGCGTGTCCCTTTCTCTATTCTTGACAAAATTTCGATTTGATAACAGAACACAGACATGTTGGGTCCACAAACTTTAACTTACTCAGCAGCAGGAGCCATACAATATTTACCCTGGTGCGTTTACACAGTCTTAAAGGAAGAATCATGCTGTTTTATCTGTTTAAAAACATGTTTCTTAATATTATGCGCAAATTTTATCAATGTTTATGTTGACTTGGTTGTGTTTACCTCATATAGTTACTGCATAGCACTTAGATGTAATAACCGCATAATGTAGCTACACAGTTGATAATTCATCTCGGTAAACAAATGAATTACCACGGGAAAACTTTGGAATAAAACATACCATTATTAAACTCAAAACTTCTTGATAAGGATTCCCCTTATTATCGTTTTTTTGTTTTCTAAAATGAGGACCTGTTGGGAGGTGGGGTGATAAAACCAACTAGGAATACAGGGTATTCGAAGATTGATAACGAACAATAGGGATCCTAATGTGAGAATAGAATCCGAATCACATTCATATGCAAGAGTGCAGAGGATACAGAGGAATTGGTTTCTGAAAAGAATGAATGAATGCCCTGTAACAGAATGCATTCTTCCTATTTATTAGTTACTAACAGCTTTTAACTAACTTCCTAACAGAAACAGCAACCACTATACGTATTTTATACTCTCATACAGTCCTTATATACAATGATCGTATCATAGCCCTTCCCTTAAACAATTGCTTGACCTCAAGAATTGAAGAAAGGAAATTTTTTCTTCAAATCATAATAGTACTCCCAAGTTGAATCTTCAGGTAGCTGATGTTTCCACTTGACCAACACCTTGGTGACAGCTCTACCCTGCCTCTTCACAGTCATACGATCCAATAAAGTTTCTGGTTCTTTGGCCTGCTGTTCCTCCTCTGACAGGGGTAACCCAGATACCACACTGTTTTCTCCAATATGCTTCTTCAACTGAGACACATGGAAGACACTATGCACCTTAGAACCAACAGGCAGTTTCAACTTGTAAGCTACTGCACCAACCTTGCTTAAGATTTCGAAAGGCCCAAAGAATTTAGGACTCAATTTAGCATTAGTTCTGTTAGCCACCGAGACCTGTCTATATGGGTGCAGTTTCACAAACACCAAGTCTCCCACTTCGAAACTCCTTTCTGATCTATGCTTATCAGCCGCCCGCTTCATCCGATTCTGTGCCCTCTGCAAATGAAACTTCAGAACCTTAAGCATTTCTTCCCTCTTCCTTAAACTTCTATCTATCAGTTCAATCTTTGATTCTCCAGGCAAATAAGGCAAGCATACTGGAGGACGCTGCCCATACACGATTTCATAAGGAGTAGCATTGATGGCACTGTGAAATGTGGTATTATACCACCATTCAGCTAACGCTAGCCACTTAGACCATAACGCAGGAGCTTCACTGCACCTACACCTCAGATAAGTTTCTAGCACCCTATTTACCACCTCAGTCTGACCATCAGTTTGAGGATGGTAGGCTGAGGATAACCTGAGTTGCACCCCTTGCAAAGACATCAATTCTTGCCAAAAATGGCTCACAAAAATAGGATCCCTGTCACTAATGATTGAATCGGGAAAGCCATGTAATTTGAATACAAAATCCAAAAAAACTTGGGCCACGTCCGAAGCACTGTAAGGGTGAGATAGAGCCATAAAATGAGCAGATTTGCTCAATCGGTCGACCACCACAAATATCACTTGCTTACCAAACGAATTAGGAAGGCCCTCAATAAAATCCATAGATATGTGCTGCCATACATGACCAGGGATTGAAATAGGCTGAAGTAACCCTAGTGAAGCTACTGTTTCGTATTTATAGGTTTGACAAACTTGACACTGCTGAATGAATTTAATCACCTCCTTTGTCATGCCCTTCCAGTACAAGATAGCTTTAATTCTTTTTAATGTAGCTCTCCTTCCCGAATGTCCCCCTGTAGGAGAAGAATGCATCCATTCAAGAATTTCTCTCTTCAATTCATCTTTCTGCCCCACCACTAGTTTGCCCTTCCTTCTCAATTCTCCATTCTGCCATGTGAAATGCTTATGAGAATTAGGATCTGCTTGAATCTCCTCAATAATTCTCTTTAAGACCTCATCCATAGACCAAGTTTGTTGAATCTTGGCCAGCATATCCGATTGAACCTGATGTACCAATAACTGATAACACGCAGACGACTGTACCCTTGACAAAGCATCCGCTGCCATGTTGTCTTGGCCTTGCTTGTACTCAATAGTAAAATCAAATTCCATCAATTTAACCAACCATTTCTGCTGAAAAACAGTGGTGAATTTATGCTCCAGAATGTATTTAAGGCTCCTGTGATCAGTCTTAATAATAAAATGATGATTAAGCAAATAATGCCTCCACTTTTGGACAGCAAACACTACTGCCATCAGCTCCTTTTCATAAGTAGACAAGGATTGTTGTTGCTGATTTAAGGTCCTGCTAATGAAAGCCACAGGATGATGCTCTTGCATTAACACAAC
Source organism: Vigna unguiculata (assembly GCF_037176805.1). NCBI lineage: Eukaryota > Viridiplantae > Streptophyta > Magnoliopsida > Fabales > Fabaceae > Vigna > Vigna unguiculata. The sequence goes on along the minus strand of NC_140792.1, from coordinate 34,858,310 downwards.
ACCAATGCCATACCCGCAAGCATCTACCTCCAACACAAATATCTTTGAAAAATCTGGTAAAGCCAGAACTGGAGCAGTAATAAGAGCCTCTTTTAATTGCTGGAAGGCTGCCTTAGACTCCTCAGACCAACAGAATCCCTCTTTCTTCAACATATTAGATAAAGGCTTTGCCACAACACCATACCCCCTCACAAACCTCCTATAATACCCTGAGAGACCCAAAAAACCTCTCAGCTGCTTGACATTGTGAGGTAAAGGCCAATTCTTTACTGCCTCAATCTTGGAAGGGTCAGTAGCCACACCCTCCTTAGAAATTAAGTGTCCTAAATATTCAACTCTAGGCACACCAAAAAAACATTTGTCCCTTCTAGCAAACAGGGAATGGTCCCGCAAGGTCTTCAACACAAGCTGTAAATGCTCCAAATGTTCCTCTTCTCCCTTGCTGTACACTAATATATCGTCAAAGAATACCAAAAGGAACTTCCTCAAATAATCCTTAAAGATAGCATTCATCAACCCTTGGAAGGTTGCTGGGGCATTAGTGAGACCGAATGGCATTACAAGGTATTCATAGTGTCCTCCATGGGTCCTAAATGCAGTTTTATACACATCCTCTGGTTGCATTCTGACTTGGTTATAGCCTGCCCGTAAATCAATCTTGGAGAAGATAACCGAGCCATGTAATTCATCCAATAGGTCTTCCACAAGAGGAATAGGGAATTTATCCTTAACCGTGTGCTTATTTAACTCTCTATAATCAACACACATCCTCCAAGACCCATCCTTCTTACCCACCAGCACCACTGGACTTGCATAGGGACTGCTACTGTTTTGGATAATCCCAGATTGCATGTATTCCTTAATCAACCCATCAATGACATCTTTCTGGTGTTTGGCATACCTGTAAGGCCTGATATTAACTGGATTAGCTCCTTGTATCAATGGAATCTGATGATCATGACCGGGTCTTCTAGGAGGTAGCTGTTTTGGCTCTTGAAACAGATCCGCAAACCCCCATAAGACCTGCTCAATTTTCACAGGAACCTCTCCACTATTGGCATGAGTAGTCATAGTCTGTAACAGCCCTTCTTCCTGGTCACACAACTGAATCATAGACAAGTGTACTCCCGCTTCCATTGTCTTGCTAATTTGTTGCCTCTTTATAGTTTTCAAGCCACCCGACGACAAACCCCTCAAGACATGTCGTTTCCCTTTGAAGGAAAACTCCATCAACAACTTGTCAAAATTCCACATAATATCCCCTAAAGTGACCAGCCACTCAATTCCCAACACTAGATCACAACCACCAAGGGGAAACAACATTACATCACTATTAAAAGTACTCTGCTGCAGCTGCCAACTGAAATTCTGCACCATGGAAGAGATAGCCAAGGTATTACCATCAGCCACGGAAACACGCATTGGTTTCGTTGGCTCAATCTTACACCCCAGCCTCTTAGCCACTTGCTCATCCAGGAAGTTATTAGTACTTCCACTGTCAATCAAAATATGAATGGGCTTCTTCCTAACAAAACCAGTCACCCGCATCGTCCTCATAGTCTTGCAAGAACACAACCCAGTTAAGGCACTAACGGATATTAGAGGTTCCTCCCCATGACTCTCCTCCTCAACATCCTCATTTAACTCCTCAACTAAACCCTCCACTGCATCCATCTCCAGCACATGAATCTGTAACTTCCTATGCACCTTTGCATGCTCAGGGGAAAATGGCTCATCACAGAAGTAACATAACCCCTTCGCTCTCCTTTCTGCCATAAAAGCAGAACTAAGCTGTCTGGTAGGTTTGGGTCCCGTTTTAGAAGGCTCATAAGTTCCCAATATAGAAGCATTGTTGTTAGGAGTTTTAACAGAGGGCACAGATTTGGAACTTTTTGCTATCACATTTCCACTGCCCCCCGCTTTAGAAGCTGCCTCATACATTCGGGCTAAGGAAAAAGCCTTGTGTACCGACACAGGCTGAAACATCCGAACCATCATCTGCACTTCTTGCTGCAACCCGCCCAAGAAGCAACTCAACTTATGCCCTGCCGATAATTCCACCCGAGCCACCAAACAATCAAACGCCTCGTGATAGTCAGTAATAGAACCTGTCTGTCGTAACTTCATCAGGTCTGCCATCGAATCTTCCGCAATGTCCCCAAACCGCTCTAACACCAGCGTACTGTATTCCTCCCATGGCGGTAAGTTATCCACTCCAATCGGCTTAGCAAAGGCAATGTGCCATTGCAGAGCCCGTCCTTCAAAATGAACCACTGCCAACCGCACCTTATACTCCTCGGGTGTATGATCGACCGAAAAAAATGTATCGCATTGAATCAACCAATGTTTCACCTCATCGCCATTAAACCGAGGAAAATCAAGTCTAGCTAAACGCGTACCATACGAGTAAGAAGAAGATTTCTCACCACGACGCGATGGACTGGGAGCTAAATTCTGTTGAAGGAGATCTTGAATCTTCATCAATAAGGTCGAAGTCAAAGAATCAGTTAAAGAACCCGTTAACGAACTTGTAAGCGAGTCATGCAGCGTTTGTTTCAGAGACGCGCCAAGTTCGATGAATCGTGCATTCATACGATCGTTGAGGCGGTCTTCCTCTTCCCGCACCAAAGTCTGGATCAGCGTTTGAGTACGCGTTGCATCCGCCATCGAAAGTCACAGGAAGGTAGAGGCTGATACCAATTGATAAAACCAACTAGGAATACAGGGTATTCGAAGATTGATAACGAACAATAGGGATCCTAATGTGAGAATAGAATCCGAATCACATTCATATGCAAGAGTGCAGAGGATACAGAGGAATTGGTTTCTGAAAAGAATGAATGAATGCCCTGTAACAGAATGCATTCTTCCTATTTATTAGTTACTAACAGCTTTTAACTAACTTCCTAACAGAAACAGCAACCACTATACGTATTTTATACTCTCATACAGTCCTTATATACAATGATCGTATCATGGGGGTTGTTATTAAAACTATATCCTAAATAGTCAGCCAGATCATCAATGACAATTGATATCAATCTCGACCTTGAGTAGTTCAAGAACAAGAAAATGGAACACCAAGATGTTAGCTATTTTTATCAATTGCTTATATGTTCTTTTATTCTTTCTAATTTCATACAGTTTTGTAACAGACTATAGAGAGTAGTCCATGTGGTGAAAACAGCGAAGGAGAAGCAATAACACTTTCACAACTGGTAACCAACTTAAACTTTTCTGGTTGTATTTTGCTTTAACATGGGTAATGATTTTATGTTCATGTTTCATATATATTTTTGTTACATTTTTAATATTTTTCTTATATTTGCAGAATCTCATCGATCTAGCAGGTTCGGAGAGCTCTAAAGCTGAAACTACTGGCATGAGAAGGAGAGAAGGGTCTTATATCAATAAAAGTCTTCTAACACTTGGAACTGTGAGGTCTCAAACCTTTTCTTCTCAATGCATGTTAGAATGCAATGTAAAAATGTTCATTTGTTTTCCTTCACAACTAAAACCTTTATGATCATGTGATCTAGAGTTCAATCTTTTTGGCCCCCATTATTTTATAAAAATGTTAAATTTCAACAGTAGGTGGGCCTATGCATTTGCCAAGCTTTAAAGCCCTTAATGAGGAGGCACACTTATGTGAAACCATTTATGTGATTTAATCAAATAGCTTAGACTTTTGGAGTAATTGGTCAATAACAGATACAATTGCCAGCCCCCCTATTGGCATCATGGGACTTCAAGACCTGGTTTGTTGTGGGTTATGGTTGGCAGAAGCTAAAAACAAAAACGGCAATAGGGTGTTTCAACCTTGGGATCAAGTGGTGGACATGGTGCAATGACTTGAATTATGGCTATAGCTAAGGCCTTAAACTTTGGTTGTAGCTTATCCCTACCAGATTGTCTTTGCCAATAGTCATAACGAACAAATACAATACATATGTATGATGCATATCTAATACAACAATATTATCATTCTAAAAGTATGTAGGATAGAATACATTTAAGATACATATCCTAATATGTATAAAAATTTATGAAACATAATAAATATATAATTTCAGTTCTACAAATCCAAAATATAACAAACTTCTTTTTTTCATTAACAAAAGCAATTATAAATCATGGTCATCATAAGTTGCTATTGTTTAAAAATACGAATAACTTAACTATTGCTTCATCTTAAGATGTGAATCACTTGCATTTTCCTCTGCTTTTGATAGAATGACAGTACATTGACGTGCAGTGGTTTCCAAGCATAGATAATTCACTGGATGCTGTTATATTCAAGAACGTGTCTTTATGCCTGTGTTGAATTGTACTTATATTTGTTCCACAGGTTATTTCAAAATTGACTGAAGATAAGGCCAGTCACATACCTTATAGGGATTCCAAATTGACTAGAGTACTTCAGTCTTCGCTAAGTGGTCATGGACGTGTTTCTGTAAGGCTTCCCTCGTGCAGATAATTTTACGTGCATGCATTTATTTGTCAAAGTTATATACTGTTTTACATTTCTTTGTGGTAGAAATGCTTAAACATAAATTTGCAATTCTAATACCTATTGTCATTTTAATTACAGCTTGTTTGCACAGTAACTCCATCATCAAGTAGTACTGAAGAGACACATAACACATTGAAGTTTGCTCACAGGGCAAAGTACATTGAAATACGGGCATCACAAAACAAGGTATGTTAAATTTGATAACTGTTTTTCGGTTAAATCAGAATTTTATTGATACCAATGACAGAGTACAATATGTGCACATTATAAAGAACAAGAAACAGCACCGAACCTTTCTTCTGCATAAATCCATTACTTGTATTATGTTAGAAAACAAGAACAGAACATGAGCTTATTCATAAGATCTTCTGAGCAACAAGTATGCCACAGTTCCCATTGTTATATTCCCTCCATGTATGATATAGGTAAGAGTAATGTTGCACGTCAATAATGAATGTTAGGAGGTGTTTTCACTTTATAGATGTATATAAATGGCTTACATGCTGAGTGTAACCACTCAGGCAGATTCAGAATTGTTTCCTCTAAATCTCGAAGTTACTCTAATTCAAGACATTGCCATTATAGTCTTAGTTCACAGAAGTAGAACTCTGCCTTTGACCACCCCATTTCATTAAATCTCATTTTGGTGGTAATCGATGGTTTAAATACAACTTGGGTATACAAATCATTACAAACAAATAATCATCCTTTTAGTTTGAATTTTCAACTGACTGGATGATCTTGCAAGTGGCCAGTTCTATTTGGACCTGGCATTTGTTAAATTCCTACATGTCAATCATATACTCTCCCTATAGGTGAAGACTAACGAATAGTTTTTACATCTAACCTTCTGAAATTCAGCATTTATTTTTAAGAATCAAGGCAGCAAGGATCAATTATTGTACATTTCGTCGAAGGCTTGGATACCATATCAATCACCGGCACTCATGATAGCTTAAGCTGAGTTGAAGGCCCATAAGTGGTTTTTATATTTAAGAGTAGACATGGCTTTTGAGTTTAGAATAAACTTTGGTGCATAGCCATATGCAAAACGACCTCTAGAGGCCATTTAGTATGGAAATTTCTCACATCCATAATGAATGACAGTCCTTAAGCTTCCTCATTTAGCTTCAAAGTTCTTCTTATCAGTTCCATGCGCAATTCTAGGGTGTGTTTATCTATCAATGTTAGTGGAAAAGAATGAGAGATGTTTTGAATAGTTTTCTTTTTATTGCATTGGAATGAATTTCTATGAACCTCCAGATTTGAAAATGTTTAAATTATAGGGTTTTTGGTATTAAAGGAGAAAATGGAGTGAATTGAGATTTTGTGGTGCGGTGTGCTGTGTTCCGAGTTGATACAAATCATAAAGCATTAACTCTCAATTTTATAAAATTAGCTTGTAAAGGAAGTTTTCTAGATTATACCTTTAGTTGAGTGGGATCTCAGTCCCTCTAGAGCTGACATCCTTGCTGCTAGACCCACAGATGCTTCACTTAGCCTTTTTGGTCAGTCCTTCTGGAATAGCCCCTTTTTCTATGTACTGGGGACCAACTTTGAGAGGCCAGAACTAATATAGACAAGGGGTAATCGTAATTTATGAAACTTTCTAGCATTTTATTTATAGTTATACTAGATTGAAGTTCTAACTCATATGGAAACAAATCACAAGATAATAATGAAATGAGGAAACCAATTACAATTTGCAAGAGATACTGAGAACATTTATAGAAACTAAGTACTAATTCTAGGAGATAATGTAAGATACTCTAAATTACTGTAAACTGTGATGATATTTTATTTTTAGATCAGTAACTAAAATTTATATTCGTATGGTTTATATAAAATAAACTGTAATGATATGATAAGATATTATTAGATGTCTTACATATATTCTAGAGGGGGAATTGTATATATACATACATACATATATACATACATACATATATATATATATATGTATATATATATATGTATATATATATATACATATATATATATATATATATATATGTATGTATGTACGTATTCAGTAGTCGGTGTTTTAATCTTTAAAACTTTGGTATTATATGTGTACTTTGCAAACAGGATGGTGTTGACTTCTCTTTACCTCATTGCTCTATCCTTATTCTTCTGCTCTCATTATTTGTTTTCTTTTTTAAATTTAATTAAACCTGCAGATAATTGATGAAAAGTCACTTATCAAGAAATACCAACAAGAGATTCAATGCTTAAAGGAAGAATTGGAACAATTAAAGAGAGGTATTGTCACAGTTCAACCTAAAGATACTGGGGACGATGACATTGAGCTCCTAAAACAGAAGGTAGGCAATGTTATATATATAAATCGTGGCCTTTTATTTTATTTCATTGTTAGGACTCTCTATATATAGGGAAGGGGTTCACTTAGTCCAAGAGTAACACTTGTTTACCTTGCTATACTTGATAACTTTTTATAATCCTTGAATTTCTTTAATCTAACTTTTGGTTTGGGAGATCACATTAAGTAGATCAAGCATACAAAGTTTCATAAAAATTAAAAATAATTCTATATTTCATCAATCAACTTCATTTAAATGTATATCAAAGATAATATTGCATGATTCGGTGGTTGAATTTGAGACTTTTTATATATATGGAAGATATCACAAGATATTACACACATAAACATTTTAGATTTCAAAATGTGATATTTCTGCCCTTTCCTAGAAGTCAAGCGTGAACAAGGGTACATTTCAGTACTACCTCCATGGTACATTGTGCCGTACTACTTTCTCAGAATTTTTAATTAATAAAAATTAGGTGTAATGAAATTCCTTTTAGTCCTTACTATTTAAGCTTGTTGGGACTAAAAGAGATTAAAAAAAGGCATGCAATAGAGCATTATAAAAAGTATTTTAAGTATAAGGACTAAAGGGTAAAGCTTTCTCAACTAAAGAGAGCAAATGCAATAACTTCCATTACTTAGCCCGTAACTTTTTTTTTATTATGAGTCTATAACATTTAGTATACAAGTATGTAATCTATACCTATATATATATATAAAGAGATACACCTTATGATGCACTAATATTTCAATTTTGGTCACGTATATGTGTTTGACGTACTTGAGTACTTGAGTCCGATACTCTAATATACTTTATTAATACTTATTAATGAAATATCTAATCTAGTACTTTTATGAGGACAGTAATTTATAATTTTTTATATTAACAATTTTAATACATATGATTTTAATTTGGATTCACACAATAAAAATCATATATTACCATGTCTTTAAGAATTGTTTACATTTTTTGATATGTATATATCATATATCATATCCTAATATTTTCAAAATATAAAACATATTGACGTATCGGATATGTGTACATCATAGGATACACCTCTTGGGTGTATAATCAATTATAAAATTTTTAAACATTTTTAGCATCTTCTTTTCCCATTTATTCATTAATTTACTGAATTTGGAAAATTACAATAACAACATATTAAAAAATGCCTACAAACATGCCCGGTCGTAGACATGCCCAGTCGTGCCTGTGTTATGCTAGTTTTAGTGAAATGTGATTGTACTCCCTCTTTTGGTGGGAGTAACCAAGGGCATAGATATCGTAGGCTTTTTTATTAAATTGTAAGAGGTATGATGTACAAATTTCGAAATGAACTTAGTTAGTTATTGTGAAGTAAATTTGCTGCACATTGGGTTCTTCAGTATTCTGTAATTAGCGTTCTGATCTTGAATGGTTCTCAATTTCAATTATTCAAGTTAGAGGATGGTCAAGTTAAGTTGCAATCCAGATTGGAACAAGAAGAAGATGCTAAAGCTGCTTTGCTAGGCAGAATTCAACGGTTGACGAAGTTAATTTTGGTCTCCACAAAAGCGTCTCCATCTTCAAGATTTCCCAACAGACCTGGTCCTCGTAGAAGACACTCTTTCGGGGAAGAGGAGGTATTGCTCATGTTGCATCAACTTTCTCCTTTTTTCTTCTGAATACTAGGATTTAATATTACTTATAATTCTCTTCATTTTTTAATTTTCGGTATGTTTTCAGCTGGCATACCTTCCATACAAAAGGCGGGATTTAATCTTGGACGAGGAAAATGTTGATTTGTATGTTAATCTGGAGGGAAATGCTGCAATAGCTGATGATTCTTTCAAGGGCGAGAAAAAGATGAAGAAACATGGACTACTAAATTGGTTGAAGTTACGTGTAAGTTGCTCATCTTCATTGTAGTTTTCTGAGGATAGGAATATTTATTACATTATAGAAATATGTTTTTCCGTTTCTGAACTTGTAGAGCTTGCACAATTATTTTTCTTCTGTTTTCTTTTAACTTATCAGAATTATGTGACGGCTCCTCTTATTTGTTTCCCGTCTTAACCACTCGATGTATTTTAATTCAAGAATCTAAAATAATCTGTAGCTCTTGCAGCAAACGGATTTACCAATAGCGTTTTATGTACTCCTTGGTATTGTTCCTTTGGTCTTAACGACTCTTCGGAAAATGGTGTCATGAACTAACCATCCCTTAAGCTTAAGCTATTACGTGTAAATACATAAACTTTTTATAAACAATTGCATCTCTAACAATTGGGATGCGTTTTGTTTCTTCAGTTCGAATCTAGGAAGTTTATAAGTAATATTTGACATATGAGAATCACGAGTTTCAATTATCAATCCAAAAGTAATTGCATGCTGGTGTGTGCTTGATTAGGCTCCTTGTTTAACATCTTATATAACATTATCTATATAAATAATGGATCTTTTCATTCTGGGTACTTGCAAGTTCGTTTCTGTTTGTTTAAGTTTGTGTCTTTCACCGTTTTTATCAGAAACGAGATAGTGCCTTGACAGGCACAAGTGATAAATCTAGTGGAGCAAAATCAACTAGCACACCGTCTACACCTCAAGCAGAAAGTGGTAATCATGTGGAATCTAGACTTTCTCATTCTCAACCTGCAGAAAGCTCTCCCTCTGCTGATCTTGCATCAGAGGCAAGAGAGGATAAATATATTCACGAGGATAGTTTATTGGGGCAAGACACTCCTTTGGTATGTAATTGACTATTATTTATGTTTCTTACTGTAGCTTTGATGAAAAATGCCAATTACTAGCATTTGGAAAATTTCATATTCACTCATTGAATAGGACAAAAAACTAGGAAGTGTATATATGCTTTTCCAAAAAAGTGTAAAGTGATTGTCATGTTAAAACTAACTTAAATGCCTAAAAACCACCAAAGAAACCGCATTTTTTCTTGTACTGCTTATATTTTTGGTCTCCGGTGTTACCCTCAAGTGCGGCCAGTCAACAAGTGTCCTTGTCTAGCCAGAAAAGTTTCTTTCGGTGTCCCACATTATTTATTTGGATTGTGATCGGTTGTACCTCTTTTAGTTTTCAAACATTACAATACTTCTTCATCTGTTGATCTCATTTTACTTGTTTGTTGAAGACAATGTAGCTGAGCTGATACTAATTCGCTGTTATTTGTGGGAAAATATCTATGACATTAGAATGAAGGAATATGGTGGATTTGTGATTCTTATATGATTCTTATGTTCTTGGCAAAGATGTGTGATGAGTATATATTATTTGGAAATCTATATTTTTACCTCATTAGATTTTGTTCTCGTTGTATTTGGATTTAATTTCTAGACAAGCATCAAATCTGTTGATCAGATTGATCTTCTGAGGGAGCAGCACAAGATTTTATCTGGAGAAGTGGCACTTCATTCAAGTGCTTTGAAGAGGCTGTCTGATGAAGCAACAAGAAATCCTCAGAATGGTCAGATTCATGTAGGTTACCAATACCTCTTTGTCTATATAGATGGAATTGTGTTTATTTGAGTGATTAGAGTTATTACTCTGACTGTTTGGCTGAAAATTTTGCGTAATTCAAACCAAGGTGGAGATGGAAAATTTGAAAGATGAAATAACAGCAAAGAGTGAACAAATAGATTTGCTAGAAAAGCAAATTTCTAATTCTTTCATTGCTTCAGACAAGATTGAACAGTCAGGAGCATTGCAGGTATGTTCACTAGGCATCATTATTGCTCTGTTTCACTTGTTTTTAGTCAAGCTTAATACTTTGTTTGTTCAACAGACTGTTGCTGAGCTGATGGCACAATTAAATGAGAAATCCTTTGAACTCGAGGTGACAGTTATTTACACCTTGCTAATTTTTGCCAAATCCATTTTATTAGCTCTTAAATAAAATTATATTGTAGTACTTTCCAATAGGAATAAAAGATACATTTTAGTTATGCCAACAATTTGATACAATCAATATTCCTAAAGCCATGCTTTTGATCATGCAAGACAGCAGTAGAGTTCTTATCTGATTATGTAGCATAGACGTTTCAAATTCTAAAATTTCTACCACTGCATGAACATGTGTCCTTACTCGATTACTTTTATATGATCCCAGTATTAACTAATGCACATTATTGTGCTAATTCAGGTCAAAGCAGCAGATAATCGTATAATTCAAGAACAGCTTAATCAGAAGGTGAAATATACCATAATTTTTTTGTGTGAAATACTTATTGTATCTTTTTATCGTGTCCTTAGCTAAGGGAGTAATTGGATTACCAGATTTGTGAATGTGAAAGCCAGCAAGAAACGATTGCCTCTCTCAAACAGCAACTTGCAGATGCGGAGTTGAGAAATTCCATCCCTGTTGTCAACCGTTCACTAGATTTCTCTGTAACCAAAGACTATCATGGTGAAATTCACCTTGACAAGGGGAATAAGATGATAAACAATTCTAATGAAGGGATTCATTTGCAAGTACAGGTATATTTATTCCCTCGTGCAGTCTTCGTTTGTCGGGTGCTCTTACAGTTCTTAGTCTTGCATTCCTGTGTCTGTGATTACTTTTCCAGCAATTTCTCATAAAATCTGCATATTAATTCCTCATTGCAAACTACTTGTTTTTAACTTTACTATCACCGGGCAAAGATTTATTTCAAGAGCTCTATCTTGTTACGACTTGTGAGTGGCAAATTAAGCATGCACTTCAAATGGCATAAAGTATTTTGTATATAGTCATGATTCCCACTGATCTTGTGCACTCAATCAGACAAGTGAGATAGAGGAGCTGAAGCAGAGAGTGGCACAACTAACAGAATTGAAGGAGCAGTTAGAATTCAGAAATCAGAAGTTGGCAGAAGAGAGTTCATATGCTAAAGGGCTTGCTTCAGCTGCTGCTGTTGAGCTTAAGGCACTGTCAGAAGAAGTTGCCAAACTCATGAACCAGAACGAGAGACTAGCTGCTGAGCTAGGTGCATCCAAGAATTCAACCACTGAACGTAGAGGTAGTGGCACAGTCCAAAATGGACGAAGAGAAAGCCATGTCAGAGTTAGAAGAAATGATCAGGGTGGATCAAACACCAACATCAAGAGAGAATTAGCCCTGAGCAAAGAAAGGGAACTTTCATATGAAGCTGCCCTTTTAGAGAAAGATCACAAAGAAGCCGAACTTCAAAGAAAGATTGAGGAGTCAAAGCAAAGAGAAGCATACCTGGAAAATGAACTTGCCAACATGTGGGTCCTTGTAGCTAAGCTTAAAAAGTCACAAGGAGCTGAAACTGAAACTGATGTTTCAGGGTCTACTAGAGAGAGTCTGCAGATGGATGGTTTTGATGTTTGATGTGATATTGTAATAGTGGTGTTTGATCCATTATTACAATTTGCTTTCAATAGGAGTGGTTTGAGAGAGAGGTGTGTAAAGATTGTTGCTCTCTGGAAAGTGTGCTATTTTCTTTTCCCCCTCTATCCCCTATCCTTTTTGGTTCATAGCCAAGGGTCCGTTCTCCCTGCATTCTTACCTCTATTCTTCCACAGGTGTTTGGGTTTTGGTATTTATTTGGTTGACATATGTAGAGGAATGATGTTCAAAGCATGGAAAGTAATGCTGGCTTCAAATTTGCTTTGATAATGAAGTTGCCCTCATGTCCCTTTGCCTTAATTTTTCCTGTTAATTAGAGGACAAACATAATAATAATATTATTATTATTATTATTGTTAAATAGGTATAAAACTGAAGGGTAAAATCTTAATATAATGTTTAATTTGAGTAGAACATTTACAAAAGTCGTATTGATTTTATAAAGTTCATAAACCGTTAGTATTATTATTACTATTATTCTATTTTTTCTTAATTATATTTTTAAATTAAAATAAATTAAAGAATAAGAATAAATTATCCCAATACTAAAAGGAATTTTATTAATATTGTAATAACATAATAGGTTACAAATCACTCTAATATGATCTTAATCAGGAAAGAGTATGATCGTTTCTGAATTTGAATTCTTAAGAGGTTTAAGCCAAGAAAAGAAGAGAATCTTCCCTTTAATGATAAGTCAAATTTAATATATGACTAAAAGCGTTTATATTGTTTTTTGTACCTTTATATAAGTCCATAAGTTTAAGAAAATCTGAGGACTCTACCAGAAGATCCAAACCCAAAACATAAAAACATAAACTAATTTATAAAAAACAGATCCAAAGCCCAAAAATATAGAACATAACTAATTTCTGAGAGAAAACTTAAAGTCTAAAAACAAACTAATTTTCCTAAAAATTATTCTTCAAATATGTTTCAAGTTATGGTTTTCATATTCTTTGAATTTCAGACGGCTTGTAGCATCAGGAGCCTTGAATAGTTTTGATCTTTCAATCTCTTACTCCTTACCCTTGTCATAAATCCTTTAAATTGTAAAAGTTCATTTTCAAATTCTTCTTACATGGAATCTTGGTATATCGCTTTTAATAATATAATATACTATAACTCATTAACATTTTTTACATAACTACTATTATTAATTTTTTTTTTTAAATATAGAAACAATTTATATCTATTTGCCACTAATTTTAATAATACATTTACGTAATTTTTTTTCATGTGTCCACTCTTTTTCTTTGGCACATCCATAAATATGAGAATTTCTAATTTAACCTTTTGGTTTAAAGCTTTTCCAATTTTTGTTTTATGAAAACTTTTTGAATGGTAGAATTCAAAAGATAAAAGTTTTTTTAATTATACAATTCGAAAGTTATTTTTTTATATCACTTTTTGTTTTGGATTATAGAATTTAAAAAATATCTTCAACTTTTGAAATATACCATTTAAAAGTCATTATTTTTCGTAAAAAGAAATTAAAATGTACTGTTTGAAAATGACTTTTAACTTATGAATTATGATACATATATAAAATAAAAATGACCACCTTAATATTCATATTTACCTATCTTCTAACAAAGATGTAACATTACATGTATGAGTTTGGGGATGGATTCATGTATTCATTCAAATAGTTATAATAAACATATAATAATCATTATACCACATAAAATCATTAAATAACAATTAATTTTAAAGATCAAAATAATTAGTCACTATATTAATTAATTGAAATATAATTTTATAAATTAAAAATTATAGAAGTATAAAATGGTCTTACACGAATAAAAAGTTAATTATTAGTGACTAGTGATTAGACTCTAAATTCATTTCTAATATCGACTATCAATGTTTTACCTACTTATTTAAACACTAATTAATTATTAGTGACTAGTGATTTTTTGGCTCTAAAATTATTCATTATTTAATGATTTTCTTTTAGGATTAATTACATTCCATAAAAATTTAAAATCTATGAATATAATATACGTTGACATTCATTACATTTATTAAATTTAATAATTTTTTTTTTTGTATTTAATGTGCAATATTTAATGAATACAATATTTGATAAGTATTGGTACCAAGTGCTTTATATAACTTTTTTGAAATATACAAAAATCAGTTTTATATATATATATATATATATATATATATATATATATATATATATATATATATATATATAATACTAATAATAATAATAATAAATTAAATTAAATTAAATATAATAGTTTATTATATATGATCATACATTTATCTTATGAAAATTTTTAATAAGGGTTAAATAAGTTTTTGTTAATTCAACTTTTAGTAAAATTTAGAATTAGTCTTGGTATAAAAATTAAAATTAGTCCATCTTGAAAATCTTTAACCAATTTAGTCTTTTTAACAAAATTTTATTAAGTTTATTTGACTTTTGAAACGCATCTCATTATAGTATTTTAGTTTGTTTACACTATTTGACACATTTTCATTTCAATGTTAGATGAAAAACACGATTGAAACCTTAAATAAACTTAAAGAAATTTTGGTTTAAAGGACTAAATTCACATATCTCTACAGACGAGAGACTAAAGTAGTCCAAAGTTTCCAAGAAGTACTAATTCTAATTTTCACTACAAGTGGAAGGACCAGAAACATATTTAACAATTTTAATAAATATCATAAAGCAATTGAATGAATATCTTAAAAAATAATTGTTTTAGATTAATTAAAATATCTTACATTTCCATTTTTCTTGTTTTGAATAAAATAATTGAATTTCTTCTTTAAAGATAAAATTTCATTTTAAAATATGTATTTTAAAATTAAAATTTACACAAAATATTAATCAAGTTTGAATAATATTTAACAATTTAATTTTTGTAATATATGTGTGCATTAAGATTTTTAGAACTTTTGAAGATACGAAAAATATAAAAAATATGTTGTATGAAAAAGTTTGTTATTTTATTTTTGTTCATATATATATATATATATATATATATATATATATATATATATATATATATATATATATATATATATATATAGTAAATTAAAATAGAATATAAAATATTTACCGTTTCTCAATCTTTATTTTCTAAATATAAATAATAATTAAATACATTTTTATTTTTATATGAAAAATATTTCAAAAAAAAAAAATCTTAAAAACTAATTTAAATAAAAATATATTAATCAAATATTCTCATGTATAATATGTTTAAAGAGTGGGAACTAATTATGAAATTTCAATTTTTTTTAATAAATTTTTAGGTATTTGAAATATCTTAACATTCTTAAATTTTAATTTCTTTTTGATTTCCTTATTTAAACATCTTATTTTACTTGGAATTTCAAATTTACTAAATAAATTATTACTCTTTTAAATTGTGATGAGTCTTCAGGAAATTCAATAAAAATATATAATACAAATGAGTGATCAATTTTCTGGCGTGAGAAATGCTACATCAAATTTCTCTTAGTAACTTTTACTGCTTAAGCTGTGTATTGTTGTTGAAGCGATAATGAGACAAAGTTTTGAGTTTATTCTCAAATGTAGTAGTTTGATGCACTATGTGCTTGAATGATGAATGATGGAGACTCAATTTTTTTCTCTCTTTATTTAGAGTTTGGACGTTCAAATATGTTAGTCACTCACGTAAGAAAGACGTTACATTAATTTGCACTCATTTATTGAAATATCACTCAAGTAAGGATGAGTTATTACAACCAACACTCCCCTTGTTTTCTAAGTTATTAGTATAAACTAATTTTCCATAATTGGATTATTTACGTTATTATTACAAATTAATTCTCCATAATTCAATTATTTAAGTTGAATATTATTTTACTCCACTGTCCATATCAAAACCAATGGTAGGCCTTTTGAATGAAACAAGGGCCATGGCCCCCCATTTTTTTAAAATTTTAGATTTTATATATTAAATTTTTTTAGAGTTTGTTAAAAAATTTAAATCATACACAGTATATACTGAAAAATAATAAAAATTAAATTATATATATTTTTACTTCTTTTATAAAGCATATAATTTAATGTTAATAATAAAATATAATACAAAATAAAAAAATCTATTACTATATTTTTTTATTGTTTTTTGATTTTTTTACCTATTATACTCTTTTATCACTTTTATATTTTTTTTTTGTTTTTGAAAAAAGAAAAGAAAAAATTAGACACAAACTCACTATTTTTACTCTCATTTCTTATCATTACTAAAAATTCTCATATTACATGACAATTTTCTTGTAAATTTGTTAAAAAAATTTGCAAGAAAACACTTTTTTCTTCTATTTCTTCTAGGATCTTAATTGACAGGTAATTCCTTGGTGAGTAATTATTTCCTACAAAATTATAAAATTCGTAAATATTTTCTACAAAATTTGTTGCGAAAAGTGTTTTATACAAAATATTTTATAACAAAATTGGCAACAATTTCCTGCAATTTTTTTTAATAATAAAATTTATAAGTATTTCTTACAAAAAAAATTTCAAAACAAAATTAGCAGGAAATATGATTTTTTTAGTAGTGTATATGTTTTCTTCTATTCTTGACAAAAAAACCTTTTCTTTGTCTCATTTGATTGTAAAATATTAGTTTAATAGTTGTCATTTTTTTATTTCATGGGTCTTTGTATATTATTTATTTTATGAATATAGAAAAATAATGATATATTTCATATGTTTTTCATAATTAGTTTTTAATTGTGATTTGATTATTAGAGTTTTTTTTAATAATTATTTTTCTAAAGCTTTTACTAGATTATTATTAATTATTTTTTAATTTTGATTTTTTTTTAAATGTACATTGATGGATCCATATCAAATACAACTTAAAATTAGTATTCAAAATTCGCATTGTTACAATTTTAAATGATTAAATAGCATCTCATCATGAGAGGTAATTTAGACTTAAGTGAGATACTCTCTTGAGAAGAAGACTCTATACTTCAACAATTTTATTATCGTTATTATAGTGTGACATATAATCTCCTTATAATTTATGACAGAAAAATGTTTTTTATTTAACGTGATAACTTATATTTTTTATAACGATAATAAATAGTTTGATGATGCTATTTTGTTACTATATCAATAATGAAATAGAATGTTCCATCACAAATATTTTGTAATTCCTCATTTTGTGACAATAATGTGTTCCACTATATTTGTGAGGTATTTATCCATAAGAATTAACATTTTTTCTTTTTTTAGTATATATATATATATATATATATATATATATATATATATATATATATATATATATTTCTTACAAGTTTTTTTTAGAAATAAAATAAGTATTTTTTAAATTTAATTAATTTTTTCTTCTATTTGATATTTTTTCCTAAAATTTAAATACTTTTTAAAATTAAAATAAATATTCATAATAAAAAAATTATCTAAGAAAGACTAAAAATTACTTACAATAAAATTGTAAAGATTATTTAAATATTTTTTCATAATTATCTATATTATTTATATTATTCTATACTATTATATAAAGGAGATTCCTTACACATATTTTGTTTCCAATTATATCTTTTAAATATTTTTTTAAATTTTCTTTTAAAATTATAATAATAATTTATTATTATTAAAAAAATTATACACAATTTTTTTTCAATTTACTTTTATAATTATAATAATAATAATTTTATTATTACTCTTTCTATCTATTATTAAGTGAACACATAACATATATTTTTACTAAAATAATTAATATAAATTTAGATATTAGAAAAAGTACCTTACTTCTTTTGTCACTTTTTGTTTTTTTAATATATACTCTCTTTCTTTACTTTTATATGACAATACTACAGTTTTTTTTTTTCAAATTAGTTGTCGCAATTAAAAGAAATCAATAATGCATTAAATACATTTTTTCCATGACCTGTTCTTAATTAATGCTCCAGACGTTAAAATGAGTAATTAATTAGAGAGATAAAGTGGTATACTTTTTTCCACTCTCTAAGAACGTTTAAAGCTCTTTATAGTTACAAGTTAAGAACAGTAATAAAAAATATAACTTTTTAAGGCAATTTAAGTAAAGCAGTCTCATTTTCTCAACACATGTATTTTTATATTTATCCATATAGAGTAATTAATTTGAAGATAAATTAGAAATAAAAATATTAACATTTCATTTAAAAATTGAGAATATTAATTCAAACTTCACTCATTTTGGAATAGAGGGGTATTATAAAAATTTATATAGTAAAAAATATTAATTTATATTCTTCACTGCTTTGTGATAAAATCTTAAATATAGTCCAAACAACTTTTCAACTATTTCCTTTTTCTTTTCAATTTAAGAAAAAAATTGTTCTTTTTTTATCTATTTCTCTAGATTTTCAATAACATATATATTTATTCTTTTTTTCCTATTATACACTCAGCCTTTCATATGAGAATGGAGAGAAAAATGGACAAAATAAGAAATTGTATACTGCTTTATTGAAGTATTAATTTAGATTTTACTTCCAATTACGCTTTCTTAAATACAACTGAAAAAGTATTTTTTTTTTAAATATGCTTAGTAAAATTATATAGAATTAACCGATGTTTTTTTTTTTATCAGACAATTTTTTGTATTATATTTAAGTTCAGATAAAAATCATTCTAAAATAAAAGCTAACAAATCATTATTTTGAAACAATGGAAATGTTAATTAATAAAAAAAGGTCGGAAAGAACAAACTACCAGACACCCCAAGATCCTAAGCAGACAAACAAGTCAACCACAAATGATGAAGGCGTTGACTTTATTAAAAAGTAAAAGACAAAAGAGAAAGACAACAATGGAGGTCTCTAAACTCCGTTAATTCATCTGTTACACTCAAAACCCTACAACAGCCTAAGCCTCAGCTTCAGATCCAGAGGCTTTGTTTTCCCATTTCCAAGTTGAAGCGAGGAAGCCCATTCCGAAAGCGTTTCGTTACTCGGAGGGTTTTCCCTCCGAACTTGAATCGGTATCATGCAGCGTGCCTCCATCTGAGACAGGAAATTCACGGTTCTCCGTGGCTGCTGCATCAGATCGTAGGGACGGTAGCGTTGTGGTGGTGCCGAAGGAACCACCATTGCAGAGGACTTGTTATATTTAGATGGTGAAGTAACCACAGTTTCAAAAGTTTTTTTAGGTTTTACTTGTGGTGGAGTATTAGGGTTCTTAGGATTTCCCTTATGGGATGTGTTCGTGTGTTTTCCGGGGGATTTGATTATTGGGTGAGTTGCAGAGACAACCTTTGTGCATTCGGTGACAGCTTTGTCGCTGTTTTGGACAATCTCTTCATTAGTCATTTTGGTTTTGCAGAATGAAAAAGGAAACTGCAGAATTTCAATGAAAAGCTGCGCCTGTGGGTGTGAAGATGAGAGTGGAAGAGATGGTTATATATAGTGAGGGTTTGGCCTCAGAGTGAAAGGGTTGCAGTGATGATTTTGGACGTATGTGTTGAGATGAGAGTGAAGCTTAATGGCGTGTACGTGTCGGTATTTTACAGTACTTAGGGTTTGGTTTGGCTTTTAACAAAAACATGGTTAAAATTACACAAAAATTTAATAAACTCAATATATATAGTTTTTCTTTTAATGTTCTTTCTATTATTATAGTTAAGAAAACTTTAAAAATATTAATTTGGAGTCTTTTTTATGTAATAAATTTCCCCGTGATGTTATTTTCTTTTATTAATAATAAATATGTATTGAAAACAATGTATAAAAATGTAATGTATTAATGATAGTGTTATTAATATTTACATAAAATAGTGTTGTTGATGTGTGTAAGGATTCTAGAAGCTAGTCAAATAAGTTCAAGATGAGTCTCCTCGGAAAGACTGAATACTAGTGTAGTTTAGTTCTACGGTTCTGGAGAAGAAAAATGTATCTTTTCCTTCTTTCTCTTTCACGTTTGACGTTATATCCAATTAATATATATTTTTACAGATTAATCATTAATGTTTATTTCCATCAAATGTCATGCCTCAATGAAAAAGAAAAAAAAAAAAAAACTGGTCTCTAATGCTGCAAACACATAATACGGTTATCGTGTATGATAATGGTACAATTCTTTCCTTCTAATAAAAATGGAGATTTAATTTTTATATAATATTTTTATTTATATTATAAAAATAATTACTAAATTAAAACTAACATTAGAAATTAATATAATTAATTATTATATTGACCGAGTTAGATGTTATTTTATAAACTAAAAATTATTTTTATTTAAAATAGTTTTTATCCTTAATGTAAAAAGATGATTTAATTTCGTCTTATAAGCTTTTGTTTGAAGAAAAATCAAAATGCGGTGACATTGGTGCCAAAGTATAGGCTTTAGTAAGTTAAATCGAAGTCTATACCTTGATTGTATGAGTATAGGCCTCATTTATTTGAAAGAACAAAGACATATATTTATTTGCATAGGATAAATTTGTAAAAGGTCGTTGTATTCTTCTATTTTGTCATTGTAATTTTCTGTTTTCCTCCATTATAACATTCCTTGAGTTTTGGTTTTGTCTTCTTTATTGTTTATCTTCCTTCTCGTTTCTCGTTTATCTCTTCTTATCATTCTTGATTTTTTCTTCCTTCTCCTAACATTGTTTTTCTTCTGGTTTGGGTGTTGCCACTTTATTTTGGTGGCTTTGTCATCTTTTCGCGTTGAGGTGTTGCAACATTGCAGGTTCGTGATGGTCTTGATCTGTTGCGGTTGGGACGCTACAACATTGTTGTTGTCTGTTTGTTGGTTCGAGTTTGAATGATTGGTTTTGATCTCTCTCATTTTTGCTCTTGTTCTCATTCTTGCTTGTGTTTCGCCGAAACCTATTATTGCTTTTTTTTTAATTGTTTGATGTTTTGGTTGTCTTACCAAACAAAGCATATTCCTAAAGCACAGACTTTAGTTAGAAATCGAAGCCTCAACACCTCATTTTTTACTTCGCCTTGATATGCTTTTGGTTGTAAAATCGAAGTATAATGACAAAAAAAATTGGTGTTAAAGTCCTTCACTGTACTAGTGTATTATGAATAAAATTATATAATTGGTTTGCAATTAGAGTCTAAATTGATTTTTAACATTTTCTACTCACTATTATTGATTTTAAATTAGTCTTTAATAATTTTAAATTAAATAATTGTTTGATACCTAAGATTTTAGTAACTAATAATAGAAACTAATTTAGACTCTAATTCTTAAATCAATTATAATTTTTATTTCATAATAAAAACTATTTTATATACTAATGATTTTTTTCACACCAACAACACCACCAATTAAAAATGAATCCAATTAAAGTTCACTTTTCACTTTTCTTTTCTGCTTGCAATTGTAGCAGTTGTCCACTTTCTAAGTGAATAGAATTTCAATTAAAACAAAATTCAAACCCAATTAAAAATTAAAGGTAAATTCTAGTATACTTTTCATCTTTCTGTTTAATTATATATATATATATATATATATATATATATATATATATATATATATATATATATATATATATATATGTAAAAGTAAAATTAATGATCCGTAGTATGATTCTACAATTTACGATCTTGTAAGACATTCACAATTTTAATCATAATCTCAATTTTAACGGTGATAAACACTTCACTTATTAGTTTTTGGTTTTTAGAAATATCCTTCGAGTTATTCAATTTGTATATAACTGCTTATAAAAATATAGTACAAATAACAATGTAAAGTTTTTTTTTTTTTTTCACACTATCATTAATTTTAAATCAGTATATGTATGATAAAGTTATTGAATTTTTGAAAGTTGTTTTAAAGCATTATA
Source organism: Vigna unguiculata (assembly GCF_037176805.1). Taxonomy (NCBI): domain Eukaryota; kingdom Viridiplantae; phylum Streptophyta; class Magnoliopsida; order Fabales; family Fabaceae; genus Vigna; species Vigna unguiculata. The sequence goes on along the minus strand of NC_140792.1, from coordinate 34,836,311 downwards.
ATACTTATTTATAATTAGCATGACATTGTTTGTTTGCGTGTATTTTTAACCCAGACAAAATAACAATTTAATTTAGTGTAATACTGATTTCATTAATAACAAATGTACTCATTCGATAGTGGTTATCTTAATAATCAGAACTTCTGTACTCTTAAATGAAAAAATTCACTTCATAAAATACAATAAGTAATCTATTTATTGATAAGAAAATAAATAGTTGATGCATGCATAACAAAACATATATCTTGAGGATATCAATTATTGCTCTCAGCACTATAATGCAGCATTTCGCATTTCCCACATCCTCTGCAACGCCAAAATACTATCGTTTTGGAGCTTCGTATGGAAGTTGATGAATACATATGGGTGGATTTGATATTTTTTTTTATAGAAAAAAATAATAATGTCGTAAGGATCTGAAACTTGATTAGGACCTAAAGCCATTTAGGGTTTTCAATGGTTAGAATTTAGTTCTGAAGATCATCAAAGTTGTTAAAGTTGGAGAATATTGAAGTAAAAGACAACTTGTGCTGAAGGAAAAAATGGAAATTCTAAAGAGGGAATTAAGAAGTATGTTTTGTGGGACATAAAAAAAGAGTAAGAGGTAGTAAGAAAAATAGAAGAATATTGGAAGGATGAAGGGAGAAAGAAGAATAACCCCAAAAGTTAAGAAAAGAATGGCGTTGCTTGGCTAATTTTGGAAGGTATCTATTTGTGTTTTCTTAATGCACTAAAAATCCAGGAAAAATAATGAATCAAGAAAAGGGAAATTAATACAAAATTCTCCATTTAGCTGTTAACTATCATATTTCAGTTTAAAATTGAATGATATTGAAATTGTCTAACTTTGCTGTATCTAAATTGATGTAATTAGATTGTATAATCATAATCGTAAATTGTCTATTTTAATAGACTTTCTTTTTTTGTGTCAGACACATGTGAAAGAGGGTAAGGAAGTTTCATGTCTGTTTCAATTATTGAAATATTACTTATATATCTTATAGATTAATTTGGAAGGATATTACTTGGTTTTCTACTACATTTTATTCGATGATAACTACTTAAAGAACACAAAAAGTTTTACATGGAGGATAACTCTTTAATAAACAAATAGAATGAAATTGTATCATTATACTAAATAAGATCTTAGTTAGACTCACACCTTAGTTAATATTTATCATTTCTAGAACGTACATATGGATGTTCCTACAAAAGTCATAAACAATGAATAAAGAGTTTCCATCATTCAAGTTCACTTTAATTCATTTTAGTATAAATATGTTACCAAGTTTCCTTTATGTTAAGAAGTATTAATAGAGTCAATTATATAAAGTGAAACTCTAAATTCGCTCCAAATTCAGTTGTTTGATTTCTTTTTTAGTTTCAATTTTGTTCATTCTCAATTTTGGCATAAGGTATCCCATACATTTACAAGCCAATTTGTCTTCTTCTTTGTAATTTGAGCCGTATTTAGATTGTTATTTAATATGATCAAGTGGACAAATAGTATACTTTCTATATATACCAAATAAAACAAGTTAAAGCTACAAAAAAAAAAAAGTTACATAATAACAACTAGTTTAAAATTAGTAACTCATATAATACATACAAGGAACTAATTGAATCACATGTCATTATTAATTTTAGGTACATTCTTTTATAAGATGGTTGTGCTTCAGCGTAATAGTTTCTGAATATATCATCAACGAAAAATTGAAAAATATGAAAGTGATGAGAATCTACAAGAAACATACAATTTATGTACAAATTATATATAAAAATTGAATAGAACTTAGCGTGATTAAATTGAAGCGATTTACACAAATCCATCAAGTCAAGTGTTACAATTGCTTTGTCAGTAGTTCTTTGGAAATCTAATCCATGTGTTAATCGTAATAACAAATAGTTGTTTCATGTGTTGGAGGGTTTGATGCTTGAAGAATTTGTAAAGATAAAACAATTGTTCGATGTAGTAAACTGTCCTTAATGTCTATAATTAGTAGTAAGATTTGATGTTACAAAGTGGTGGAGTAGAACTATCATATCCTCGTTTGTGGAATAGAACCAACATGTGATATGCAATAGTAGAGCCAAAACTTGCTTTAAGAGAAGGAATGGAACTAACATGTGCTCCAAGAGAAGAAGGACCCAACAAGTGATCCAATTGGAGGAGTAAGAGAAAAATTTGCCATAAGAGGTGTGGGATTAAAAGTTGCTCCAAGTCTTGGAAGCGGCTTAACCAAAATGATCAACTAGTAAAAGAGTAAAATCAGCATGACCTCATTGATAACGCCACATGTAACACCGATAATATTAGGTCCAACATCAAATACAAAGAGAAAACACAAATAAAGAATTTAAAAGATACCTGCCACAAATTCAAAAAGCAAATGTATTTAATTTTGTCCTGATATCAAATGTAAAAATTAATGAGGAAAAAAATAAGGACTAACCTCCAATCATTGTCGCTGTCACAAAAATCCTTTAATGTGTTTTTTTAGTTTCAAATCCTCACCCTCTAAACTTTGATGATATATTATAATGTAGAAGAGAACATGTTTGATGACCCAAAGTCCAAAGCAACTCTGAAGTTTATAGTCTCTTCCCTTCAGAGAGTAATTGTTATAATAAATTGTTGTCAATTATATGATATTCTAATATCAAAATTTATACAACAATTATAAAATTGATTGACAAATGGACTACACCATGAAAATAATTGACCATGTGAATATTTCATTATCTCACATATCACATATTTGTGGAATTTCCAACATTTTCCCAATTGGTCCATTTATCCCATTATTAATCAATACAAGAGACTAAACTAAATACAAGACTTATAGTGACAGGTCCTCCAAAAATGAGTATTATCTCTCATGTATCACAATATATAAAGCCTCTCATCAAAGACTTTTAACTATAATGAATAAACTGTATGTTTATTTTAGGTCAAACAAAATTTCTAAGGATAAGCAAATATGTACATAACAAAATGAGAAAAAAACTAAATAAGATTAAAGTAAAATTAATAATTGTCACAACATGTAACCAATTTCCATTTACGCTAAATGATCCTTAAAATTCTTTAATATCATGCCTTTAGTCAAAGGATCTACAATCATATTAAGAATATATATCCAAAATAGATTCATAGTGGAAGTAGCCATCAAGGTCGCTTTTTGTTGCTCCAAAATATAGATCTACTAGTTAACATAAAAATAGAACTAGATGTTGATTTTCTGGTATTAATGTAACCAACAAAATCTAAATAGAAGTAGTCTATCATTTCCAAACTATCAATTTGTTTGTATATGAGCATGAAATCCTTTTATCCTTGAAAATATATGATTACTTTCTTTGCAGCTTTCTAGTGGTCAATATCTGGATTACTCTAATATCTTTCTGAAACTCCAACTGTGGAACTTGTGTCTTGTGTGAAGAGCACGAGAAAATTATAAGTCGCACATTCTTCAAGTGTAAAATGACTACCAAAATGTGGAACATATGTAAGTAGTAACATCATTTAACATGTAAAAAAATTAACATTTTTTAGTTAAAATAATTATATATTGATTTATTTTTAAAGTTTGAGAACTAAAATATATTAAAATTTGAGACAATAAAAAAATTTTATTTCACGTTAAGAGACTAAAAATAAATTTAACCCAAGATATTAAGAATACAAAAACTATATTATACAACATATTAACATGAATAAATAATTCAGATAATACAAAATATAATGATATCAAAATTTTAAAGCCAAATAGGTGATGATGAGAGGAATAGAACCTGAGAGCGTGTTGCAGCAATGAGAGGACCGAAACAAATGGTTTGAATGGCTGGTCAGAGCATGTTGCAGCAATGGGAGGAGGTAAACAAATGGTTGCTCGCGATTTGAATGGATGGTCTGCAACGTTCACAACAACGAAGTATTTCATGCCAGAAATGAAAATAATGGGAACAAAATGAAAAGAAGCATGCTCGAATCTCTCTTTCCCAATGCTTCCGAAGCAAAAATGAAGTTTTGCAGCGGAAGGAGGTGCTAAACAACACCTTCTACAACGGCGGATGAGGAAAATAACGCGTTCTGTAAGGGTAGGAGGCAACAATTAATGTCTCTCGTGGTAAAGTGAAAAATGAACATTTTAACCCTGTTTAAGGAGGTATAGGCTATAGTATAAAACTATAACCTATACTAATCAGTTTTAGAAGAGACTATGATTGAGATATACTGAATATCTGTAGCCTATATTGAAATGATTATTCAAATAACTAAACTATATTGAAGAAGTATAGGTTACGATTCTTTCTCAACCGGTATCGTAATTTATAATAATGTAGTAGTAATTTCAAAAATATCATCGTATTTTTAAACATCCATCGAGATTGTTTAGTATAGGCTATGAGTCACTCAAGCAAGTATAACTTATATTGTGATTGTTCAATATACGCTACGGCTTCATTTCAACCGAAATCTATATTGTGCCAATAATTTAAAAAATGTTACTACATTTTTATTGATTATGTGTTTTTAGAACGATAATTTATCTTTTTAGTTAATTCATATACTTGCACCAGTATGTCATAGATTATTTTCATTAAAAATTTCTTATATATCTTTCTTTTCTTATAATCTATATTCTTTCTTGTTGGTAAAAAATTTCACAAAATAATAAATAGATCAAATACATACATTTTTCCTTCGCATATTTTTCCTGTTATGAACTACAGTAAATGACAATGACAGAGAGAGTCAAACCAGAGAAAACATACCATCCAACCAGAACCATAAAGACGACCAAATTCAACAACTGTACAAAATTTTAAATCAATGAAAAGAGAAACTTCAGACCATTCAACTTTATTATGTCCCACTTATTTGTCTATCTCGTTTGGACTATTTTTTTTTTCAAGTCAGTCACCTAGTCTAAACAATAAAGATCGATTTTTGTAACTTACAATCAAATTCAGCTATATAAGAGTTACATTCACTGAATAATAAAAAAAAAAGATTGATTAGTAAACTTTTAAAACTGATATGTAAAATAATATGCAGCTCCCCCACTTATTTGTTTATTATGTCATATTGATTTGTCTATCTCGTTTGGACTATTTTTTTTTCAAGCCAGCCACGTAGTGCAAGCAATAAGGATTGATTTTTGTAATTTATAATAAAATTCGGTGTACATAAGAAGTACATCTCATTCGATGATAAAAATTGATTTATTAGTAAATTTTAAAAAATAATGGTACGTTGCTCCTCACTTAATTTTTTATTATGCCCCACTTATTTACCTATTTGGACTATTCTTTTTTTTTTTCAAGTCAGCCACCACTTAGTGCAAGTAATAAAGGTTGATTTTTGTAACTTATCAAATTCGGGGTACATAAGATATACATACATCCATTGGATGATAAAAAAAATAATATTGATTAGCAAATGTTAAAAAATTGTACGCTCCCCACTTATTTGTTCTTTGTGACTCACTTGTTTGTCTATCTGGTTTGACCTATTTTTTCTTCAAACTAGCCACCTATTGAAAGTAATAAGGCTTGATATTTGTAACTTATAATAAAATTCGAAGTACATAAGGGGTAAATCCCATTGGATGATAATAAAACATTGATTGTAAATTTGTGGTACATAAGTGCATACCTTTGGATGATAACAAAAAAGATTGATCAATAAATGTTAAAAAATTGTACGAAAAGTAGTAAGCAGCTCCCCACTTTTTGTTATGTCTGCCCCACTTATTTGTCTATTTGGTTTAGCCTATTTTTTTCTTCAAGCCACCTAATGTCAGCAATAAGGGTTGATTTTTGTAACTTATAATCAAATTCAGGGTACATAAGGGTACATCCCATTGGATGATAAAAAAAGATTGATATTTACATTTTAAAAAATTGTACGAAAAGTAATACGCAACTCTCCAGTTATTTGTTTATTATGCCCCAATTATTTGCCTATCTTTCTTGTTTAGCCTATTTTTTTTTCAAGACAACAACCTAGTGCAACTAATAAGGGTTGATTTTATTAACTTATAATCAAATTCAAGGTACATAAGAGGTACATCCATTATCCATTGGATGATAAAAAAGAGATTGATTAGTAAATTATAAAAAAATGTATCGAGAGTATTACACAACTCCTCACTTATTTGTTTACTATGCCCCCTTATTTGCCTATTTGGTTTGGACTATCTTTTTTCTTCAAGTCATCCCCACCTATTGAAAGCAATAAGGCTTGATATTTGTAACTTATAATAAAATTTAGAGTACGTAAATTTTAAAAAATTGTACAAAAAAAATACCCAACTCTCCACTTATTTGTTTATTATGCCCCACTTATTTGCCTATCTTTCTTGTTTAGCCTATTTTTTTTCAAGACAGCCACCTAGTGCAACTAATAAGGGTTGATTTTATTAACTTATAATCAAATTCAAGGTACATAAGAGATACATCTCATTCGATGATAAAAAAAAAGATCGATTAATAAATTTAAAAAAATTGTACAAAAAGTAATACGCAGCTCCCCACTTATTTGTTTTCAAGCCAGCCACCTAGTGCAAGCGATAAAGGTTAATTTTTGTAACTTATAATCAAATTCAAGGTACATAAGTGGTACATCCCATTGGATGATAAAGAAAAAGATTGATTCATAAATTTTAAAAAATTGTACGAAAAGGAATACGCAGCTCCCCACTTAGTTGTTTATTATACCCCACTTATTTGTCTATCTCGTTTGGACTATTTTTTTTTCAAGTCAGCCACCAAGTGCAAGCAATAAGGGTTGATTTTTGTAACTTATAATCAAATTCGGAGTACATAAGAGATACATCCATTTGATGAGGAAAAAAAGATTGATTAGTACATGTGAAAAAATTATACGTAAAATAACATGCAGCTCCTCACTTATTTGTTCTTTGTGACCCACCTCTTTGCCTATCTGGTTTGGTCTATTTTTTTCTTCAAACTAGCCACCTATTAAAAGTAATAAGATTTGATATTTGTAACTTATAATAAAATTCGGAGTACATAAGGGTACATCGCATTGGATGATAATAAAAGATTGATTGTAAATTTTAAAAAATTATACAAAAAGTGATACCCAACTCTCCACTTATTTGTTTATTATGCCCTACTCAAATGCCTATCTAGTTTGGTCTATTTTTTCTTCAAGCCAGTCACATAGTGTAAGTAATAAGGGATGATTTTTGTAACTTATAATCAAATTTGTGGTACATAAGAAGTGTATCCTTTTGGATGATAACAATTAATATGGATCAATAAATGTTAAAAAATTGTACCAAAAGTATTAAGCAGCTCCCCACTTTTTGTTCTTTGTGTCCCACTTATTTCTCCATCTGGTTTGGCCTATTTTATTCTTCAAGCCAGCCACCTAATGCAAGCAATAAGGGTTGATTTTTGTAACTTATAATCAAATTCGGGGTACATAAGGGGTACATCCTATATAAAAAAATGATTGATTAATAAATTTAAAAAAATTGTACGAAAAAAAATACGCAACTATCCACTTATTATTTTATTATGTCCCACTTATTTGTCTATATAATTTGCACTATTTTTTTTTTTCAAGTCAGTCACTTAGTACAAGCAATAAGGGTTGATTTTTATAACTTATAATCAAATTTGGGGTACATAAGAGGTACATCTTATTTGCCTATATGGTTTGGACTATCTTTTTTCTTCAAGTCAGTCCCACCTATTGAAAGCAATAAGGCTTAATATTTGTAACTTATAATAAAATTCGGAGTGCATAAGAGGTACATCCCATTGGATGATAAAAAATGATTAATATTTAAATTTTAAAAGATTGTACGAAAAATAATACGCAACTTGTTTATTATGTCCCACTTATTTGGTTATCTTTCTTGTTTAGCCTTTTTTTTTTCAAGACAGCCACCTAGTGCAACTAATAAGGGTTGATTTTATTAACTTATAATCAAAGTCAAGGTACATAAGAGATACATCCCATTTGATGATAAAAAAAAGATTGATTAATAAATTTCAAAAAATTGTACGAAAATTGATACGTAGCTCCCCACTTATTGTCTATCTTGTTTGGCCTATTGTTTTTTCAAGGCAGCCACCTAGTGCAACTAATAAAGGTTGATTTTATTAACTTATAATCAAATTTGGGGTACTAAGAGGTACATCTCATTGGATGATAAAAAAAGATTGATTAGTAAATTGTAAAAAATTGTACTAAAAATATTACGCAGCTCCCCATTTATTTGTTAATTATGCCCCACTCATTTGTCTATCTAGTTTGACCTATTTTTTTCTTCAAACCAGAGTCACCTAATGCAAGTGACAAAGGATGATTTTTGTAACTTATAATCAGATTTGTGGTACATAAGAAGTGCATTCTTTTGGATGATAACAAAAAAAGATTGATTAATAAATTTCAAAAAATTGTACGAGAAGTAATACGTAACTTCCCACTTATTTGTTTATTATGCCCACTTATTTGCCAATATTTTTTCTTTAAGCCAACCACCTAGTGCAAGTGATAAGGGTTGATTTTTGTAAATTATAATCAATTTTTTGGTACATAAGAAGTGCATTCTGATAAAAAAAAAGATTGATCAGTAAATTTTAAAAAATATTACGAAAAGTAATACGCAGCTGCAACTTATTTGTTCTATGTGCCCCACTTATTTGCCTATCTAGTTTGACCTTTTTTTTTTTCAAACCAGCCACCTAGTGCAAGTAATAAGAGTTGATTTTATTACTTATAATCAAATTCATGGTACATTAGAGGTACATCTCATTGGATGATAAAAAGAAAGACTAATTAGTAAATATTAAAAAATTGTACATAAAATAATATGTAGCTCCCCACTTATTTGTCTATCTGGTTTGACATATTTTTTTTCTTCAAGTCAGTCACCTAGTTCAAGCTATAAGGGTTTATTTTTGTAACTTATAACGAAATTCGGGGTACATAAGAGGTACATCCCATTGGATCATAAAAAAAATTTATTAGTAAATTTAAAATAATTGTACGAAAAGTGGTATGTTGCATCCACTTATTTGTATATTATGCCCCACTTATTTGTCTATCTAATTTGACCTATTTTTTTCTTCGTGCTAGCTACCTAGTGCAAGCAATAGGGTTGATTTTTTTAACTTATAATTAAATTCGGGGTACATAAGGTACATCTCATTGGTGATAAAAAAAATATTGATTAATAAATTTTAAAAAATTGTACATTGGATGTACATCCCATTGAATAGATGTACGGAGAGTATTACAGAGCTAGCTCTCCACTTATTTGTGTTTATTATGTCCCACGAAAAGTAAATTAATATTTATAACAATTAGAAATATTCTATTTAATAATTGAATCTAAGAATTTTATTCAATTTATAATTAAATTTAATAATTTATAATTGAATTTTAAAAATAATTAATAAAAATGTCAATTTTAGAAAAAATATTAGTATAATTTTTATAAAAAATATTAAATTGGTGTCAATTTGAAAATGACAAAATTGATTGATTTTAACCAAAATTGGGACTAAATTGAATAAAAATAACGAATATAGGGACTAAATTGAACAAAAAAAAACACAACCACAAATGACACGTGGTATAATTATGACTTGACACGTAGACAATTTTTTAAAATTAAAAAAATTAAAAAATTAAAAAAACCAAGAACTGACATGTGACATGTACTACTATTCAAAAATGTTAAGTATTTAAACACCATTACTAAAAAGGACCAAATTAATCAAAATTTGACCAAAATAAAAACGTTATTAAACACAAAACAAAAATGATGATCAAATTGAATAAAAACAATGAAAATAGGGACCAAATATATATTTAAGCCTTATATTTATAGAATTATTTAAGCACTACATGGTATATCATCCTAAATATCTAAATATTTGTAAACATTTTTCTTCTAATTAAAATGAAATGAAAGAGAAAATATTTAATATATTTTAGTTTAATTTTTTAAAAATAGAGTATACTTTAAAAAATATAATAAATAATTTCATACTAATAAAAAGAATTAGATTAAATTATTATATTTAATTATTGTTTAAATATATTTAATTCTTCTTTTCTATTTTATTTCATCCAAGTAAATAAAGAGAATTTTTCTTCTTCTTTATTTAGTCATCTAAATAATATATTTTTATTAAATTTGGATCAACTTTTTACTTTTAGATTTTTTTTTAATTTCTAAATTTCATAAAATGAATGTTTTTTTTGTCACCAACGCATGTATACTCATTGTTGTTAACGTGACCAGTAATATTCACATCAACAAGGACATATGTCACTAAAATAATGATACTTTTCTTTTTCAGTTCCAAAAATTTGGATAAAATTGGATTTTAGTCATCCAAATTTAAATATAATTTTATATTTCTTTAAATATAAAATTGACGTTTTAAGTCTCAAATTTAAAAATACTAGTTAGTCTTCCATATTTAAAATCTTTTTAATCCCAAATGTAAAAGTGGTATTTTAAGTATTTTAATTTTAAAATAATTTATTTTAATTCTAAAGTTGACATCGTGGAAAATGTATGAACGTTAATACATGTTTAGTTTAAGAATGAAATTTTAATCATTCTGAAGATGCTATTGCTTGATAATTTATCTTAAAAGTTGGAAGAAAATATATCCTTAGCAACTTAAACTTATCTATGCAATTGAAGAAGGTTAACAACACAAATGTTATGGGTCAATTTCTTTTCCATTTTACTCCTTTACTTTTTTTTGTTTACGTAAAAGAGTAGAATAAAACAAAAGTCATGCTATAATAACCATAAACTAGAGATATTGATTCAATATTTTTCCTTAATTTGAGATACTTAAAAATATTATTTTTAATTTATGATACTAAACTAAACTTTGACCTAATTTCCGGAAATTAAAAAACTATTTTACTCAAAAATTTAAAAATTAATTTTATGTCATTATTTTATTTAGAAAATCATTTTTAAAGCAAATATTTCACCAATAAGACCCTAATTCAAGAGTCCTTTGCTCTTTCTCTGGTGTGCTCTGTTCTGTTCTGCCCTAATCTATCTATCCTCTTCACCTTCCAAAATTCTCTGTTTTTTTCTTCCATGAATTCACTTTCTTTAACTTCCTTCCTTTCCATACCCTCACCACCATGCAACTTCCATTCCCTTCTTCAATCCAAGCACCAACCTTTTACGCACAATCTCCGTTTCACTGCTCTTACTCTCTCTCCAATTTCTCTCACACCAAAACCCTCGTTGCGGCGAGCCACTGACTCGGACATCGACGCCCCCATTTCTCTGCCGGAGGGGGCGTCTTTTGTTTCCATCCCAGAAATCGTGGAGAAGGATTGGTCCGTGCTCGATTGCGTCGAACAGCGAAGCGTGGAGCGCATTGTGGCTGCGGGGAAGGTCCAAGAGGGTTCGAGGGTTTTGGTTTCAACTGGGTCTGAAGACTTTGTGGATTCCTTGGTGGGGTTGACTTCCTCTCTGTTCGTTGTCCATGACTCGCTTCTCGTGTTGGCCTGCATCAAAGAGAAATATGACAGGGTGAAGTGTTGGCAAGGAGAGATTCTACATGTTCCCGAAAAGTGGGCTCCTTTTGATGCTGTCTTCCTTTATTTTCTTCCCGCGTTGCCCTTCAAGCTTGACCAAATTCTGGGATCTTTGGCTGGGAAATGTGCTCCAGGTTATTTTTTCTTCAATTTTTACAACTTTATAGTTGCTACTGATTATTAGTTTCCTCTTTATATGGCATATTGCTCCGTGTTGTGTGGTAGGAAACGTAACAAAGCTGCTTAGGTTGTTTACAGTTGAGAAATGTTAGCACCGCCCTATGAAACATTTTCAGGCATGCGGTTTGTTGTAATTGACATTTGGGTCTAATGTCATGTTTGGGTAGACTTTGTATCCTAAGTAGAAATTAACTTAGTCAGTTTTTGAAGATGTTATGTAAGAAAACTTTTATGCATTAGGTAATTTATAAGCTAATTTTAACTTAGGGAGGATCTTTAACCTGATTTAGTTTTTTAATTCATTTTCCAACTTATGATTGATAACAAATTTATCTAACCAAGACTTGATTTCTTATTTGATATGCCTCTACTCATAATTTTGTAGCTTTTAAAGAATTTTAATCAATGGGAAAGAGTGTAGTTGGGGTGTGTAAGAGAGTATCGCTGCTTACTAGCACTACTATAGTTTTAACTTTTTATGTGAACTTCATTCAAGCATGAGTAGTCATTCTATTTGCTTTTGAGACAAACACCAAACATGATGTTGTGTTTCAGAAAGTTTGCTGTTCACCGAGGTTTGAGTAATTTCGGATGAGGGCCAGAGACTATGTTTTATTTAGATGATAATTTATGAATGTGTAATTTTTATTTTTATTCTGCTAGTTGAATGTATACTTGACTGTATTGCACAGTAAATTGATGGATTTTCTTAGTTTTCCATGTTATTTTTCTTATTCTTAGTCAATATTATTTCCTTGTGAAGTTTAGCTCATTGTTATATTTAATTTTGCATTTGACCTGTAGGTGGAAGAGTGATTATCAGTCATCCCAAAGGGAGAGAAGTATTAGAACAGCAACGAAAACAGTACCCAGATGTAGTGGTTTCTGACATACCTGATAAAACATATTTGCAAAGTGTTGCAGCAGCTCACTCTTTTGATGTGGCTGAATTTGTGGATGAACCTGACCTATATTTAGCCGTTTTGATCTGTTCCAGGACTTAATGCCTAGAGTATACACATTTTGATTGAATTTCTTGTATGATGTATTCCTTTTTTTGACTTATAACTTGAATTTTTAGATGAAAAGTCATTAAATGTTAACTATGATGTGTCTTTGGTTCCAGCTAGTGTGATCATATAGGGTAAGACAATTTTGGTTTGATTTTGGGACTCTGAATGTGGTAGTGCTAAGGGTATCAATGGATGATGCTTCTAATTTCATGGCAGGGTAGTGCTAAGGGTTATCAATTCTATTTCTGGCTTGAGGAGCTTCTGATGTTGCTTTGCCCATGACTGAGGTATATGTTTCAGAAGTGAGCTGCGTATGTAAATAAAATTCACAAAATTCACGGAATGGATCAAAGGAAGAACATGCAAGAAAAGATACAGATTTTGTTCCCATTTCCCCCAAAAACATTATTCAACTAATAGGGAAAGTTACCTTAAAACTAAGGGAGAAATATAATCTAAAGTATTAAATTAGAAATAAACAAGTTCATGGAGTGTGACAAAATTTAGTGGTATTTAATAAGATTTTTTATAACTACTAAAAAGAGTCTATTTATGTTCAAAAGTATAGTGGTATATCTTTTAAGACTGATTTCAATGAAATTTTTAATCTGATGTAAGAATGTCTCTCTCTTATTTGTCAATTGCCAGATTTTTTTTTTTCCATCATACATAATCTTTTTATGTTTGTTAAAAGGTGGCATAAACATTTATGTGCAGAACTTGATAATTTTCTTTGCAAATTTTCATCCTTTTAAATAAGATTTATTATTCATACACAAGACCGTAGTTTTGAATTTATTACTCAAACAAAAAGAAAAGGATGTAAATGTTCACATATTGGGAGAGTGAATGAAAGAATTTAATGGAATAGAGAGGAGATTCAGGTTGTTGTTTCTATTGAGGAGTTGAAAAGCGTAGATAAAATTAGAAGATTACAAATTGTTTTTGTAAAAAATAATATAAAATAAAGAATGGATAAATTAAAATTAATTTAAAGGAAGATATAGATAATTAGTTATGATAAGATACGAATGGATAAATAAAAAATTGGTAGGTTTAATTAATTAAAAATACAAATGTCATTGCTATTAAAAAAGTGTTTTAATATATTGATTTAAAAATAAATGTTCAGATTAAAATAAAATAAATTTTGAACAATTATTTTTTTGACTAAAATAATAATAGGTACAATTAATTGGATCCGGGTCCTCGCTCCTTTCGATGGCATAGAGTGCATACATTGAAGACTACAAACAAAACCAATGGTGACATGTAAAATTATGATCAATGACGTATGATTATGGTTTAATTATTTATTATTTGGAATTCTTCACGAATATGTCAATTTGGTATCTATTTTTATAAAAGTGTTAATTTCATCTCAATTTTTAAAAGTTAACTTAATTATTTTTTTTTAAATATTAATACCATTAATGACGTGTGTAATGTGTAAACCTCTAAGTTTTTGTAATTTTTTTTTAACTTTTTTTATTTTATTTTTTGCAACTTTTTTTGTTATCCCATATCAAATCCTTGATTTGAGTGTAACTTGAATCAAAGAGACATACATAAGGATTAAATTGAAATCAAAATAATGATACTTGACAGTGATACTGACACATGACATTGTCTTGTCACGTGACATGTGAGACCAAGGACTAGATACATGATAAAAAGAATTTGCAAAAAATAAAATTAAACAAAATGTAGGTTGACACATGACATGTCGTTAACTGCGTTAATAATTTTTTTATTAAATTACTCTTTTGGTCCTTGTATTTGTAAGTAGTGTCAGATTGGTCCTCTATTTTTTTTTCTCAACTTGGTCTTTTTTTAAAAAAAAGATTCAATTTGGTCTTTGTCGTCAATTTTGACCAAATGATGTTAAAGTCAACTCCACATGACAATTTGTGATTTTTTGGATTTTTTAATTTTTTTAAAATTTAATTTTTTTACATATGTCACTTCACATTTATGCCACATGTAAAAATGATTGAATTTGGTCCCTATATTTATTTTTAGTTTCAATTTAGTATCATTTTTTGTAAAAAATAAAGTAATATTATCCCTCCTTAAATTGGGACTCAATTTACTTTTTGTATAAATCTTATGACGATATTTTTACTAAAATTAAATTTTTTATTAAATATTGTAGAAATATTTTAATTAAATATTTTTAGAAATATTTTTAAACAAACTTTTTATTTTTAGTTTTATTATTAAACAAAGTTAAATCTCAAAACTAATTTTAATAATTAACCACTTTGTCATCGTATATAAAGACATTAAGTGTGTATCATATTATACAAACTTAGTGAAGATTAAAAATTAAATAACTTGTCACACTTACAATAATCAAATTGAATCGGTTTTTAAAAAATAATGACCATATTGAGATAAAAAAAACAAATTAGAAAACCAATTTGATACTATTTGACAAATACAAGGACAAAAAAAGTAATTTAATCTATCTTTTTTATCTGAAAATAATCTAATTGAGATATGTTTCAAAAACTAAAACGCAATTAACATATTTTTAAAAACAAATTTTAAAATTGACACATCCTATTAAGTGGAAACATCCAAATAATTAGGGTTGGGCATAATTTACTAAACTATAGTTAATTGTATTATATTAAACTAAAATATACTAAACTATTCATAATAATAATTGAACTGTACTATAAAATAGTTTAGTTTTAAGAAACTAAACTTATGCTAAGTTAACTAAGTTAACTATTGAACTATAGTAGATTGAAAGATCAAAATACCTCAAATAAAATATTAGTATTAGGATAAGAATTGGATTTATGTGTTTTATATCTTACCTTCTATTCTTTCTCTTTCATATTGAAATATTTATTTTATTTTGTCTTAATTTTTTTCTTTACTCTTTCTTTGAGAAAAATATAAAATATTTATAATTAATTTATTAAAAAAATTATAAATTAATTCAATATCTTATTTTATTTTGAATGAATTTTACTATGTAATGTTATTTTTATGTTATGATTTTACAGAAGTTATTTTTAAAAATTAAATTCTGTGACAGCTAATATTTTTATAATTTTTTATTTATATTAAAGTTTTTTGTAAATTAAATATTGAAATTAGTATAATAAATATAAATATTGGTATTAACGTATTTTTTATTTTAAAATCTTATGTAATATTATTTTTTAGTTTTAAAATATTTATTATATGGTATCAACTTTTTTAAAGAGAATTTATTTTAAAAAATTCTTAAAATATTAATTTTAGAACTTCATAAAATTTCTATAACATTTTTCACACAAATATTAATGAATACAAATGTTAAAAAAAATATTAATTTTGAGAATTTTCTAAAATAAATCCTTTTAAAAAATTTTACGCAACATAATAAACATTGTAAAACTAAAAAGTAATATTAGATAAGATTTTAAAATATAAAAAATAAGTTAATACCGATATTTATATTTATTATATTAATTTTAATATTTTAATTACATTTTAAGTTACGAAAAACTTTAATATAAATAAAAAAATTATAAAAATGTTAATTGGTGTATTGAAGTATGATGCATATTTCAAGTATTATTTTTTAGGCTAAATTACCCTTTTGGTCCCTCTATTTGTCATGAAATTTCATTTTGGTCCTCGAGTTTTTCGTTATCTCAATTTGGTCCTCATATTCTTAAAAATGACTCAATTTGGTCCTAACCGTTAACTTTGACCAGACGGTGTTAAAGTCAACGCCACGTGTCAATTTCTGGTTTTTTTAATTTTTTTAATTTTAATTTTTTTAATTTTTTTTTAATTTTTTAAAATTTTTTTTAAAATTTTTTAAAATTTTTTTTCTTTTTGACACGTGTCACTTCATAGTCGTGCCACGTGTCAAAGTGACTCAATTTGGTCCCTATATTTGTTTTTAGTTTCAATTTAGTCCCAATTTTTGTAAAAATGAAGCAATATTGTCCTTTCTCAAATTGACACTAAATTTACTTTTTTATAAATTTTATGGTGATATTCTTACTAAAATTAACATTTTTATTAAATATTTCTATAAATATTTTAAATTAACTTTAAATTCTACACAAAACATTAGACTTTGATTTTGTTTTGAACTTGAAATTTAGTTCCTAAATTTATGTGTGACAAGTTATTTGATTTTTAAAAATATTTCTATAAATATTTAATAAAAATGTCAATTTTATTAAGAATATCATCATAAGTTGTATATAAAGATTAAATTGAGTCTCAATCTAAGGAGGGACAATATTGCTTCATTTTTACAAAAATTGGGACTAAATTGAAACTAAAAACAAATATAGGGACCAAATTGAGTCACTTTGACACGTGGCACGACTATGAAGTGACACGTGTCAAAAAGAAAAAATTTTAAAAAAAATTTTAAAAAATAAAAAAAAATTAAAAAAATTAAAAAAACCAGAAATTGACACGTGGCGTTGACTTTAACACCGTCTGGTCAAAGTTAACGGTGAGGACCAAATTGAGTCATTTTTAAGAATATGAGGACCAAATTGAGACAACGAAAAACTCGAGGACCAAAATGAAATTTCATGACAAATAGAGGGACCAAAAAGGTAATTTAGCCTATTTTTTAAGTATTTTCAAATTATAAACTTTAGATTATTATTGTGTAGTGCAATCATATGTAATTAGTGCAATTCGATTCAAAATAGTGTAATTCAGTTCAAAAATAGTGCAATTCAATTCAAAATCAATGCAATCCGGTTCAAAAATAGTACAATTCAGTTCAAAAAGAGTGAAGTTTATTCAAAATCAATGCAATTCGGTTCAAAAATGGTTCAAAAACAGTGTAGTTAAGTTAAAAATTAGTGTAGTTCAGTCCAAAAATAGTGCAGTTCAGTTCTGACGTAGTGCAGTTCATAAAACAATTCAGTTTATAATAATTCAATTCAGTTTATATTATAGTGCATTGTAATTCAGTGCAGTGCAGTTCAGTCCAGTTTATTTTTAAAAATAACAGTTCAGTTCAGTTCATCTGAATTGTTTTTCAGTTCAGTGCAGTTCATGCGAACAGTTTTTTAGTTCAGTGCAATTTTTGATAGTGCAGTACAGTTTGGTTTATTTTGTCCAGCCCTACGAATAATTAAACCTCCGTTTTGGTAAAATCAGACAACAACCGTACAGTTACCGGCACATCTCTCATGTCCAAATACAGATACTAAATTTTGTATACCTCGCAAATCAGTGTTTACACTCACGCATAAATCGCTTAAAATTAACCACTGATGAATGTGTTTGCTCCAACAGTAGTTACCTAGATGTATACAAACAGTAAAAGATTAAACATATTTATTGGTTTTATTTTCGTTCATCCGAACCTTGTCATTTTCGTTTATTTTTTTACTTTTTGTAATTTTGTAATTTTGAATGTTTTCTAAAAATTCATGGAATTCTTTTAAATTCCAACAACGTAAATTCATTATTCAAACTACAAAATATGATGGTGAGTATTTTAAAAGAATGCAATATTAATCATGGAAGTTTATTCAAATTATTAGTATATTGCTAATCAAGAAAATTCTCAAATGTTAATCAAGTTTTTCGTAAGAGGTATGGTATTGGAAAAGTTATTGTATAGTTCACACCTATAATATGGTAAAAAATATTTAATCTAAGAATTAGAAGTTTCATGTATTAGATTACTTTTGAAAGAAAAATAATCATGTTATCTTTATTTATTATTTAATTAGTATAGTTGAAATTTTAAATTCAATTCTAAACAATTTGCACTAGATAAGTTTTAACTTTTCAATTTTAATATTATTTTTATTTATTTTTAGAGAAGATATTAAATAAGTAGAATATGTAATTAATATGGTAAAGGATAATATAAAATATCAAATAACTCATGTATAAGTCATTGTGTGGAAAATAGTACACATTAGAGATGGCAAATAAACCCGTGCCCGTGGGTATCACCCGAACCCGTCCCCGTTTTGACGGGGAATCCCCGCTTTGACTGGGTATGGGTATGGGTATGGGTAATACCCGAAATTTTCAACTGGGGATGGGGATGGGGATGGGGATATATATATACCCGCCCAAATACCCGTCCCCGCTTAAATTACTAAACTATTTATAATTTATTAAATAATCTAAAAAATATATATAAATAAATAATATATTTACACATAAAATATAATATAATATAATATAATATAATATAGTATATATACATATAAATAAAATATACTTTTATATATATATATATATATATATATATATATATATATATATATTTACACATATACATGTAATATAATATAATATACATATAATATATATACATAATAATATAATATATATTATTATATTTATATTATTATATAATATAATATAATATATACTTAAAATAAATATATATCTATAAAAAATATATATATATATATATATATATATATATATATATATATATATAAACATAAGATATCCACACATATAATATATATATACATAGTAATAATAATATAATATATAATATAATATAATATATATAAATAATTATATATATATAAACATAAGATATCCACACATATAATATATATATACATAGTAATATAATATATAATATATAATATAATATAATATAATATAATATATATATATATATATATATATATATATATATATATATATATATATATATAACATATTTCTCATTCTCTTTGTTTTTTGTTATACACTTTGTTTACTCTCTCAATTGTCTGGTTTGTTTTTCAAGATTTAATTTTGAAGGTAATTTTTCTTCTTCTTATTACATAATTTTTACTCTCTGTACATGGTTATGTTCAAATAGGTGTTCCTCAATTTCATTCTATGAAATAATTTTTAGGTTACACATTTGATTATCTTTATTTATTTATTTATTTTCATGAAAATGTTTGACTCTTATTTTGTAGCTCTTCTTTTTGTTACTTTGGTTATACACTTTTTTACTCTCTTTTAATTGTTTGGCTTGTTCTTTAAGGTTTAAGCAGATCTTCAAGGTACTTTTCCTTTTATCATAATCTTAATTATACATTTTTTTTTTCCGTTATGTTATGTTCAAATGGATATTCTCAAATTTGGGTCACACATTTAATTATCTTTACTCCTTTATGATAATTTTATTTATTATTTATTTTTTGTTTCATGATAATGTTTAATTCTCAATTTTAAGTGCTCAATTGCATAAATCCTTAATTTAATTCAAGATCAAAAGATGAAGAATCTATGTTTAAATTTGAATTATTATTAATTTAATTTTGTTATTTGTGCTATTTCGTTTAAGTGGTATAATATAAATTTTTAATAGTATAAAAAATATTTGAAATATTTTTAAACTTGATTATTGGTTTTCCTTTTATATTTTGTTAAAAAAGAAATTAACCTTTGTACTTTGTTTGATTTTTTTTTTGTTACGTATGTTAGTTTCTAGAGAAAATGAGCACAGGAGATCAAGATTTGCAGGTACCAAGTCCACCACAGTGTTCACAACAACCAACTCCCTTTCAAAGTTCCAATAATGACAGTCAATCTCCATTGAATCCATCTACGCAAACACCTTCAGAAGTTCATGATGAAATACATTCAACAACACAAGTAGAGCCTGAGAAAGGGAAATTGAAAAGTGTTGTGTGGGAACACTTTGAAAAGATAAAAGTTGAAGGAAAAGGGGGACAAAAAACACTTTTTTCTAAGATTTCAAGTGGCAAAAAGGAATTGGCTTGTGGAGCTTATAATGAAGAAAATGCCAAGAGGGAACTTGCAACAATGATTATATTGCATGAATATCCATTGTCAATAGTGGACCATATTGGTTTTATTAGATTCGTGACAACAATTCAACCATTATTTCAACTTCCTTCACGAAATATGATAAAGAAAGAGATACTCGGCATCTATGAACATGAAAAACAAGTTGTTATGAAGTTGATAGATACAAATAAAGGAAGAATAGCAATTACATCGGATATGTGGACTGCAAGCAATCAAAAGAAAGGGTATATGTCTATCACAGCTCACTATATTGATGACAATTGGACATTGCAAAATATAATTTTGAGGTACACCTTTTTTAATTTATAAATTTTCCAGTAATTTTTTTTATGCACCTCTAGAAAGATTATATGTCTTACAAAATATTGCTTAATTTATAGGTTCATTTATGTTCCCGCACCTCACACAGCTGATCGACTTTGCAATGTATTAGTTGATTGTTTGTTCGATTGGAATATTGATACAAAATTGTCTACTATCACTTTAGACAACTGCAGCACAAATGATAGCATGATTGAAAAAATTAAGGATAAGTTGAAGTTGGACACACTCATTAAGAAAGGGTCTTTGCTTCATATGCGTTGTTCAGCACATATCCTTAATTTGATTGTGAAAGAAGGGTTAGCCGTCCTAAAAGAAGGGGTGGAAAAAATTCGAGAAAGTGTAGCATATTGGACAGCAACTCCTAAAAGAATGGAAAAATTTGAGGAAACAGCTAGACAATTGCGAATTTCTTTCACTAAAAAGTTAAGTTTGGATTGCCCAACTAGATGGAATTCTACTTACAAGATGCTTGATATTGCCATATGTTATAAGGATGTGTTTTTTAGGTTAAAGCAACGTGAAGCTCAATACACTTCTTTGCCAACTGATATGCAGTGGGAATTTGCAAAGGATGTTTGTCGAAGGCTAAAATTATTTAATGACATCACAGAAATCATTTCTGGCTCCAAATACCCAACTGCCAACATCTTTTTCCCAAAGATTTGTGAGATCAAGATTGCAATAAATGATTGGGTTAAATCTCCTGAGATAACCATTCAAAATATGGCAATACAAATGTTAAAGAAATTTGAAAGTTACTGGAGTGTTATTCATGATATATTGGCAATTGCTTCAGTTTTAGATCCAAGGTACAAGATGGACATGTTAGAATATTATTTTTATAAATTGTATGGTAATGATTTTGATCTGAAACTTAGTAGGATTCGTCAAATGTGCTATGATTTGGTTTTGGAATATCAATCAAAAAAGAATGAAACTTCTTCTTATAGAGCTACATCATTGGAGTTGGGAAAGGATGTTGATAATGATGCGAATGAATTTTTAGAGTTTATGGCAAAAAAGAAAAAATCTAGAACTACAGTTATGAAAACAGAGTTGGATTATTACTTGGAAGAAGATAATTTGCCGGTTACACAAGAATTTGATATCCTATCATGGTGGAAAACAAATGGGTTAAAGTTTCCAACCCTTCAAGCAATTGCAAGGGATGTTTTAGCTATTCCAATAACAACTGTAGCTTCTGAATCTGCTTTTAGTACTGGTGGTCAGATATTAACTTCTCACCATAGTCGACTTCATCATATTACTATAGAGGCTTTGATGTGTACAAGAAGTTGGATATGGAACTCAAACCATCTAGGTAAGTTACTCAAATTTATTAATATTTTTTGTTAGTATTTTTTGTGAATTCTCATCTAATATTCTACATTTGGTGTTTGTAGGTGTTAAAAAATTAAAAGGAAAAGATGTTCTCATGAGTGAAAATGAATCTGATGAATAAGGTACATTATATTCTAGTAATTAAAATTTTCAATTTCAATTATTATATCATATCTAATTTTTCATTTTTTTTCTATGTGTAGGTGGATCGAATGCAAATGAAACCACTGATCATTTGTAAAATTAATAAATATTTTGGTTATTATAAAATTTTAGTAATGTGTAATTTTTTAGCTTTTATATAATTATTTGAATTTTATTTAGTTGTTATTTGATACTTTAATTTGAGATTTATACTATTATAATATTTTTCTTAATATTTGACATCATGAAAATCAAAAAGAGTATGTTATTTTAATATTGAATATTTTGATAGTATCATGATTCCGTTGGTGTGATTTTTAAATTTTTTTTATAAAAAATATTTAATTGATATATGGAACAATAAAAAAATGGGTATGGGTATGGGTATAAGAAAATACCCGTTACCCGGTGGGGATGGGGATGGGTCAAAAGTTGTATACCCGTTGGGTTTGGGGATGGGGATGGGGATGGGATCATGATACCCGTACCCGCCCCGCCCCGTTGCCATCCCTAGTACACATATACCATTAAAATAAATTTAAATCTCTCAAAAAATATTTATGCACATTTACTCAAATAGTTAATATAATCTATTTTTAATTAAATATAGTTTTCATAAATAAATGAGTCACATGACAACATTATAGATATATCAAGAATAGGATTGGAAACATGAGTGACATAAAATAATTAAAATTATAATATTATATATGAATAAGTTCAGTATGGATAGTTTCAATTTTTAAAGTTAAATGCAAAATCTGATCCTATCTAATATTTTTTTTTATAGACTTTCGGTTTTTTATAGTTTTTTGTTGGATTAGAACAATTGAAAATCTTTACCAAAAATAGTGCACTAAACACAATTAAAATCAGTGTTATTAGAATGGATTGATCATCAACTCAGTCAATATACATATATAAAAACATGTCCACACACTATTATTGTATTGTACTAATCTAATGGCAAATTTATCTTTTGAAATATTTAGTCTTGGTTCAATCAGAATATTAAAAAAAAAAGTTGCAATCATATCAGAATGCACTTACCAAACAAGAAGAATTATACGTTGTATTGAGTACAGAAATAAAGAGAATAAAACTAGGAGGTAGGAAAAGAAAAAAATTAGTTCTGGTGTGTAAAATAAATACACAGGAAAAAAACAGTAAAGATTATTTAGTTTTAAAAAAATTAAAATATTCATAAAATGTTTAATTGAGGGCTATTATTATTTGTTTTCTCTAATTAAAAATTTTCAATTTTTAGCATTTTGATTTTTGTAAAATATTACTTTTAATTTTTAGAGTTAGACAATGTTAGTGACATTGACTATAATACATTGCCTCATGGACTTAATTGTGTGATATTATTTTCTAAAAGTTTATTAAAAATCTAAATATTTGAATCCTTTAAATTGAGGCAATTTTCCCTTTAATTAACATTTGTTATCTTTTAGTCCTAGATTTTGCAAAATGATATTTATAGTCTTCAGTGTCTCACAACACAATTTTGTATTTAGGTTCTTAGATTAACTCTTTTATGCAAGATGACCAAAATATTATATTCTAAATAACTTTTTAGTGAACAAAAAGTGAATAAACTTAAAAAAAAAAGTACCATTCAATTAAATCCATATTAGAAATAATGATAAATAATTATATATGACATCATTAACATTTAATATTGTCTAACTTTGTGAGCTAAAAATAACATTACATAAAATTAAATAACTAAAAAAATAAAATATTTCAACAAAGAGAGTCAAAGTACTATATCCGATTGAAAAGAATAAAAACAAAATTTTAATAAACTTTAAGAAAATCATGTCACATTATTAAATCCACGTAAAAAATGTGAAATAAATATTAGTTTGTTACATGACCAATATCTTTTAATCCCACAGATTAACATTTCACAAGGGTATAAAATAAACTTTTTAATTAAGAACCAAAAGAAAATGTCAAAAAGGCTATATTTTCCGTACACACTTCGTTTTTTCAAATTTTCCTGTATATCATCTTAATCACACTATGCCACTTTCACTCTATCTACATATTATACTAAAATGTTGCATATCCCTATGTCACAAAATGGTGAGATTCACACGAAAGGATCTAAATTTGAATTCAATAACTGATACAGTAATTTATCATAGGGGGCAAAATAACCTCAGTCAAGCAAATGCTTTAATCATAATGACAATATGGGCTCAAAACTCCAAATACAGCTTTCAGTATAAAGACTGTTTTGGTTTCAGTATATGACAAAAAGAATTATCAAGAACAAATGCTTCAATGAAACTTTAGGGTAATTATGACCTCACAAAAAAATCTTTAAAATACCAGCACTCTCAATCTTTCTCTACACCGACAAAAAAAGACAATTGGGCAACATTAACTAATCAAGCTATAGGCTAAATTGGAAATTGCTGAAAGGAAGCTTATTGTTCACCAAATTACAAGGTACTCAAACCTCAATTACCATATGTGAAGATAGGGACTGGATTCCACAACAGCCACCTTATTCTTCTCACTTTATCATTTTAGAAAATTGGAAACCTTTATTACTTGTTGCGAACAGATTGTATTCCTCCATGGCAGGAGTCTCTTTTTTATTGCAACTATGGACATTTTCAACTTGATCTGCTGAACCTTTTGACCCAAAATCGCCAACAGTGTCTCCATTCAAAGATGTGTGCGCCGATTTACATCCTTTTGACAGGGCTACGGGTCCACCAAAATGAAACAAGGAAAAATCATTGTTATCGTCAAGTGACTTCGCAGAATTATCATGTATAACTTCTCCATATAATGCTGGTTTCTTGGAAATAGTTCCAGCTGGAACGACCCTTTCTGCAAAAGATCCATTAAGATGCTGTAGCAAAGAAGCTGGCTTGGAAACCCGAGTCCGTACCTCTGCATTCAAGACATTAGCTCTGGCAACTGGCTGATGAACAGGAACGGCAGGGTTGAAAATGGGAGTTGGTTGCTGCAAGGCTCCATACTGCAAGCAGAAGCGTGGGTCCTCATTCAAGCCATATCCAAGAGGGCTGGCATATAAATAGGGATTTGTGTGTGGGAAGGGTATCAACCCATTTGTAGGAGCTCCTGGCCATGAAACCGGATTTTGATGGAAATAACCCATTGTTGAAGGAGCTTGAAATACTGGAAAATGAATATTTTGGTTTGACAACGGTGGAAGCATACTTTGAGGTTGAGAACACACATTAGTGGTGGGAAAACAAGCATCAAAATTTTGGGCAGTTTCCACATGATTCCCAAATGCATAATTTCTTGTGCCATCAAAGGACGGACCAATCAGTGAACTTGAGCTTCTTACCAAACCCTCCTCGTTTGCATTCTCGTTATTCTCTGTGGCAACTTCATGACAATCGGACAATATATTTTCCATGTAATCCAAATTATTTCTTACTTCAGATTGCCGGCCAACATCTTCTGAATCTGATGTGATTGAGGATTCCGTATTTTCATGGTTTGACGAGGTGGTATTGTTATCACCCTCACTTAAACATAATGAACAGTTATCAGAGCTAAAAGTGCTACTTTGAGTGGGATCAGCAGAACTGTTTAAGGCAAAGCCTCCAGTTGAACATATTCCAGGTTCCTCTGAAGCAATTTCCATAGAGCTACAGGAACCTTCAGCTTCTACGTGAAAATTATTTTGACACCTTTCATCCACTCCACCAAATCTCTTTGAACTACATTCCTCAATATCATTTTCACTTGACTCAGCAGCTTCTCCAATAGATGACTTGATCAGATCAGACTGAGTTCCTTGAACTTTAGTGGACCTCAAAATAACATCAGACTCAAAATTACTGCTGTGATATTTCTTCTGAGATTCAGTAGGCTCCCAAACTCTCTTTGATTGAAACAAATCCCGGCCAGGATAGTTCCCCAGAATGATTTTGTTTTTGGATCTTCCATTACTCTCGTGCATATAGTCTACTTGATTATTCTTGGTACCTCGATAAAATTGCTTGGATGTATCCCCTGCAGATTCAGACTGACAAGTAGGCTTTGTCTCCCGACTAACTCTACTCACTGGAGAATGTTGCTCAACCCTTGTCTTATATTCATTATTCAAGCTACAGCTGCAAGAATGAATATCACATCTCTCATTTGTCCGATTCTTGGAACTATAAAACT
Source organism: Vigna unguiculata (assembly GCF_037176805.1). Lineage (NCBI taxonomy): Eukaryota > Viridiplantae > Streptophyta > Magnoliopsida > Fabales > Fabaceae > Vigna > Vigna unguiculata. The sequence goes on along the minus strand of NC_140792.1, from coordinate 34,809,776 downwards.
TCTCATTAAACTTGGGAGGACCACCATTTCGACCATTTGATTTTGTTGGAACATTAATCCTTGATAGCCTATTCAACCCATTCATTGTCCTCGATGATGTCATAAAACTCTCTCCATAATGTCTTGGTTCAGATCTGCCAACCATCACAGTATTTTCTGAAACAACTGTGTATCGCCGTCTGTCAGACCACTTCATAGACATATCCTGTTGAAATTCTTTCCTACATCTTAATCTTCTATGAGAAAGCATTGATTGTTCAACTGTAGACTGATCCATCTCCTCTTTTGCATCTGAAATTTCTCCCTCACAATCATCGAGAGAGAGGTCTTGTGGTTTCAAAGTTTTATCCTCATCGCACAATTCTTCACCTTCGATTTTAGGTGAATCATCCCTCAATAGATTAGCCTCTTCTGTTTCAATAACTAAATTCCTGCAGTCATTAGGACAATTTTGCTCCACATCAGCAACTGCAGACAATTCTTCCTTTGTGATTTCAGGAGAACCAGGAGCATCATTTGACTCAGAACACCTTTTTTCTTTTTCTTTTCCTTTTAGTCTTTCCTTCCTCCTAAGCTTTTTCTCCCTTTCCTTTGTCCTTCTCCTCTCTTTGCGTTCTTCTTCTTCTCGTTTTTCCTTTTCTTCTTCTTCAAGAAGCTTCATCTATAGACAAATAAACAAATTCATACAATTGGGCTTTATGAAGTGTAATTCAAAAAAAGAAAACAAGAGTTTTTTTTCCTGTCCCCAACAGCCTTTTCCCTAAAAGCATAATAACAAAGACCTGTTTTTCCAAAGTAATGATTTCTCTGCAAGCTACATGCACTCGATCCTCCAGCAGTTTTAGTGCAAGACAGACGAATATGCTGTGTGCATTTTGGCGTGCTGTTCCTTCTCTGAAAGCCTTTTCAACCTGAAGGATAAGACACGGTCAGTGACTGATAAAGAAGGGCACGCACAGAAAATAATATTTGAATCTAAACATGCCTGCTCTTTGAAAATAACAGTGGCAGCATCTAGCAGAAATTCTCGAGCAAGTTCAGGGCTTTTTGCATGCTTTTGGGGACGGGCACATTCTCCATCAAGCTCATTCCCATCCTTGTCAATTGAATCATCATCCTGAGAATACATAATATAACATGAAAACTTATCTGACAAATTCCTTATGAGTAATTATCAAAATCAAAAGAATGATGGATAATTAACAAGGTTTATTTTCCTTGAGAAGCTTGAATTACCTCTTCTTCCTCAGCCTCTTCAGCATGCTCAAAGAATCTTCTGATACTTTCCCCTTTTGTGATTGTAACATAACCATCTCCTACAGTTAACCTGCAATGTACACACTGTTGACCCTTCAATGAATGAGCTTTAACAGAAAATTCAGTACATCGTCCATCTAATCTCCAAGCTCTGAGGGTGACAAAACATGCACTCAAACCACCAAGATCCAGGCCACTGGCTCGAACACATCCATTCAATCCCACATTCTCAAATTCCAAAATGTCAGATTTTCCTTCGGTTGTCCCCACAGCCCACTCAAAGTGATGATATGTTCCTGATGCATCAGCAAATGTCTGACGCCAATCAGCTTGAACTGAGTCATCAGATACCTAATAAAAGTGAATGGCAGATGTCATTTTAGGTAGAAGTTCTAATATAGTTGCCAATAGCTTTGATGAAACAATCTGTCATAGATACTCCGTAGATAATTCCACTAAAACCTCAACCACTGTAGATTTTACAGGATAGAAATGTGCAAGTCACACCTCATATTGAAAGGCGGAGTCAGCAACACAAAACCAGCTCGTGCAACGAGGTTCTCTGCGCATGCGCTTCAATTCTTTTAGTTCCTTGAATTCTCGAATAACATTTCTTCTACAGTCTCTGCAGAATCTCTTGCTATCAAACCTGATATAGATATGGTAACACATCAGTAAAAAATAAAAGCATAGAGCATCCTTTGAAACATACAATTGTGTACATGTACATAGGGAAAAAGTGATCTCACCAAATACTATACAACTTTGATGCAAAGTTTCATATATATTTTCTGATGGTGACAAAATAGATTAAATTGTGCTAGTAATGAAATAGTAGGCATTGCTTTTATGTATTCAAATGAACATTAGAAATATGTTCAAAAGAGAGACAAAAAAAATGTATTTCTATAATCTAACTGCAATAGAACAAAGAGCCATTTGATGATAGAAAGCAGCAAGTTCTCTGACCCAGTAGAACAAGACAGTAACAGACACAACGTAAGAAAATTTAAATAAACAGTATGGAACATAAGGTTATACTTAATATTTCATGCTGACAGAAAATGTAACTCCAGAAAATACACTTAAATGCTATTTAAACCAGCATTAATCTAAAAAACAGTGAAGTGAATCTATAATAGATTAAGTTTTTCTTATTTATATAAAAAATATATAGTTAACATTCTAACCCACCACAGTGCCTTTGTCAAAATCCCTCTGAAGGTCCCAAAGCCTCCTTGTCCATTATTTATATCCAATACACTCTTCTTCAAATTCTTTTCTTGTTTCTTGGTCGTTCTTAGCTCAGGTTCCATTAATTACGGATCTCATTATACTCCCTCCACTTGTGTTTTTTTAACAAATCCCGTAACAAACAAACAACATCACAATCAGAAAAAGGACAGTAACGTGTTGGCTAAATTATCGCCCTAAAACTTAATGAAAAATATTAATCACCACATCATTTGAGTAGAGAATAATGTCAAGTTTAAATCCTAACAACAGCTCACCTGTTAATTTATCTTCTCGTAATTGGATGAAAAAAAACTCTCACATAACATAACCAGTTTTTATCTAGATGTCCATATCTGCACTCCACAAAGTCCCAAAATATCTAATTGCCTACAACAAAATCATCCTTTCTCGTCCAAACTACTTGTGTTTACAATCCACAAGTACCAAGTATCCAATTCCTAAACTTCGCAATTGCATAAATAATGGAGTCTAATAACAAACTGAATCATTCCAATTCTCCAGGATTTTACATTACAATAGTTCTAGCAAGAACAACAACTGTTTCTGGACAACTTTTAATCATACAATTTCTAATCTAAACTATCACAAACAAGAATCAGGTCAAAACCTTCAATATCAGATGGGCTTTGCCAGGAAATACAATTAATAGATTCATCCTTTGGTTGACCATGGGTAAATAACTCTGGGGCAATATAAAAGCAGACAGTTAACACACATTCAACAAAGAATGAAAGACATCACATTACTAACTGAGATAGAACACGCAGCTCTCCCCTCAAGCAGCCTATCCATGATATTTCTTTTTTTCAACCAATAAATCCATGAATCGCTACAACATTTCTCATAACATTTCCCATTATACGACATAGTCATGTAAAAAACTTTTTCCATTAGTACAGCACTATATTTACTCATATTTACTGCATTTGGAGTATTCTGCTGGACAATTTCTTTAGCTTCATGCCTATATGATAGATTCCCCGTTCAACTTTTCAAGCACCAAAGGCAGCTCAATTGTTCTAAAAACCAACATATAGCTAGTTGAGTTCAAATCACTTGTACAGAATGGGTAAAAAATCAAACCCCCAAAATCTTTATTTTCTTATTATTTCACTGACTCTTTTGACAGTGATCTTATCACAGACAGACACACTCCAGAAATTTATTGTAAACCTTTCAAAGGAACTTTGCATGTCAATTTCAACTGTATGACCAGATTGTAATAATAAAATTTATATTATTAGTAACAATCCTCACTCAACTAACTGTGAGGAATGGGCAAATGGATAGATACCTGTACATAAGTCTCTCAATAAAATCCTCTTCTTTCATTCTTAGAAGGGAAAGTCGTGTTTCCTCTCCCAGTGCTGACCAAAAATCTAGTAGTGTGTCACATGAAAGTCTGGCAGTATGCAAGGCACATGTTTCTCTTGTACCATGTCCTCTACCGTAACTGGCTATTCCTTGGCTTATCCAACCACGGCCTCCCCCACCACAGGCATCAGGATAAAGAAGTTCCCTTTCCCGCTCCCTGGAACGTGCCCCATCGAATACCTAACACATGTGAAAAAGTTTAGCTACCAACAGGGAAAAGAATGGCATAAGGATCCAATATAAATGAGCCACACTTACAATTTGCAGTCCTTTCAAAGACTTTGAATACAAGTAGCAGCTCATTAGCGTTAAAGAGCCATCACGTGCTGTAGTCAAACCTCCCCAAGGATGGATTGATGGATCTTGGATTTCATCTTGACATCCATTGATAATGCTTAATCCTTCATTGTTTAGCTTTCGCAAACCTCCGGATCTGTTGCAAGGAAAGTGGCCATCCACCCCTTCTTGTTGCAAAGATTTCCCATGAGTAGCAATCTGCAGAAAACCTTCAAGAAGTAATCCATTACACCTGGAGCAGTACATATTTTTACGAGCTTGCTCAAAAAGGGATTGCTTGTCTATCCTCAACAATTTTTGCCGAGCTTGCAGTGACAGCTCACTCCAAAACTGTATCACAAAAACGTAATAAACCAATAAGAGACGATGTAAGCATGTCAAAGTTGAATTTTTATCAAGAGAACAAGGTCAACGTCAACTATGTTCACTATCATTGATTTGCTTGGAAGGTTGGATATGACAGAGACATAAATACAACACAAAATAGAACAAGATTTAAATGGCCTCCACGACTATGTTTCATTACAATCCTTGATATTGTGAAATATTGTTTATAAATATGGTTAATGCAGCCACAATTGTGGCCATGAAGCAATTTTCAAAATCCAAAAACAATGCGTAGCAAGAGTATACATGCAAGAACAATAAGATAGTAAGAAAAAAATTAAATCTACAGTGAGAGAGAGAGAGAGACATTATTGTTTCAACATTTTAATTGTTATGAAGACATAAAATAATATGTCTCATTATTGCAGTAGTGTACCATCCCTATTAGTGTAAAGTTTAAAAAATAAATAAAAGTTAAAAACCGGGAGGACATGGGTAGAAGTATCTGTAATTGTCCCAATATCCTGTACTTTGAAAACCATTTTGAAGTTCGTCTGATTCATTGTTGACAATTCATTGCCCAGCTAGGAAAATATATTCCAGGAAAGGAGTATGAAAACTTTGCAGATATCATTCAATGGGCAACACAACAAAAGGAACAAGTAACAAAAAAAATTGTGTTAAGAGTCACTGAAATGACATTTATCAATCAGAAAAAATACTGAAAGTAATCAAACTAGTGTTCCAACAGAAAGATCCAATATAAACCCAACCAAACCACCACTATTAACACAATAACCAATCTAAAACAGTGATTCCACCACAATCCAAAATCCAATAAGAAATAAAAAATAAAAACTATAAAATGTCAGTACCTTTTGGAGTTGATTGTAGCAAACATCGGTGGAATTCTTCGACCAGAATCCATTTGAAGAAACTGTACACTGCGTCCTCGACGAGTCATTAGTGAGTTGTTCATTCCTTTGTGCTAATCCCGGCATTTTCAAAACTCCTCGATATTCATTCACAACTCATGACAAATTAATCTATTGTGAAATTCACATAAATCAGATACGAAAATAAAACAAGCTGAGAATTAATAAAACGCAACCAGAACTAAACAGATAGATCGAAATGAATATTTTTATAAATTAAAATCGAACCGGAGAGATTATTGTTTGAAGGAACACCCAACCACGATCGAAGATTCTGGAGAATTGGGTGTGAGAGAGAGATAAAGGCGCAAGGGTTTTTGATCGATGGGGATTGAGACGAAGAAGATGAGATTTGGGGTGTGAGCGACTGCCTGTGTGAATGAATATAATTTTGTGGAGAAAAATAAAATGAAAATTTGGCTTTTTGGTGCATTGGTAATTAGAAATGCTGCTACTCTCTTTATAGGCGCGGTTAAAAACTCAAAAGCAACAACAAAGCCCATTCTTTGTTACTTATCACCTGGTATTGTATAAATTAGGTAGTACCATCATATTAAAATAATTAATTAGGGATTATAAATCATAATTCACAATTTCTATGAAAAAAAAGAAAGTCATCAAGTTGTGGATAGTGAAAACATAATTCATTGTTTAACAGAAGAGGATTTTCTTCTATTTTGTTTCTTTTATATATATATATATATATATATATATATATATATATATATATATATATATATATATATATATATATATATATATTAAAATGAAATATAAATATTAATATATTTTAAGATTGTTATAACAAGAAACATACCATGTCATCATTTAATATGTATATTATTAACTTTTTATTATTTTTAGTTTAACAATTAATTTTGAATTTTAATTCATACATATATAATTTAATTGTGTTAGTCACATAAATAAAGTGAAAGGACAAAAATAAATAAAAAATAGCAATTAAAAATCTACTAAGGAAAAAAATATTAAAAAATATATAAATTAATTTTTTTTTTGCACAAATATGAATTATTTATACATAAAATTATATCATCAATTATGTTATAATTTTTTTACGGGTGAATTGGACTTTCTTTTTTTTAAGATTTATAAAAACTTTCAAATCAAAATCTTGATTGAATCATCTATGAGTGAAAAGGTAAAGAAAACATAAAGGAGTACATTATGAAAATGTCTAATCTCAGGTCAAAACTAAAAAAGCATTATAGTTAGAGCTATATAATGACTTGCTTGTGCACCTAGTTTTAGTTCGATTCTTGAAACTATAAAACTTCTCATTAAACTTGGGAGGAGTTCAAGGTGAGTTATAATACTTAGAAAGATAAATGGACCTTGAATTAATTGATTTCTCACTGTGTGCAAGAGGAGGAAAGGCAGCAAAGAGAGAAGATTGAAAGTGCTCATAGAGCGTCAAACTTTCAGAATAGGAAGAGAAAGAATAATAAGGATGCTGCATAAAGGACTTCTCAGCAAAAGAAAGTAAAAAAGGATAAGAACACACCTACTTGCTTCTTTTGCAAGAAGTCTAGACACATGAAGAAAGAGTGTCCCAATTACGCCTCATGACGTATAAATAAAGGTAATTTTCTCCTTTTGTTTGTTCTAAAGTTAATTTAGCTTTTGTATCACATGATACTCGGTGGGTAGATTTTGGAGCTACTACGCACATAAGTGTATCCATGTTGGGTTGCTTTTGAAGTCGACCGCCAAGTGATAATTGAAGATTTATATATGTGCGATGGCAACAAGGTTCACAATAGAGGATATTGGAACATTTAGATTACAGTTGAAAATTGGATTTTGTTTAAATTTATTTTAGACTTTTGTTATATTGTCTTTTAGGCAAAGTTTAATTTATATCTTTAGTTTGGAAAATTTTGGTTTTTCTTATTCATTTGAAAATAATAAATTAATTCTCTATCAAAATTGAGATGTTATTGGTTCTGGTTCTTTAATTGATAATCCAGACTTACTAGATGTAGTAGGTTCAAATAAAGAAATTTTTTATATTAATTCTCATGGTACGAAGCATAAAATAAATGAGAACTCAGTCACCTTATGGCTTATGGCATAAACATTTAGGCCATATCTTTACACAGAGAATTCAAATACTTATGTCAAACTTTGAGGTTTGCATTGAATGTACTAAGAGTAAATAAACAAAATTTAGAAAATTAGAAGCCCTTTACTTTGAGGTTTGCATTGAATGTATTAAGAGTAAACAAACAAATTATAAAATTTAGGAGTTGAAAGGACTAAGGGTGTTTGGAATTAATTCACACATATATTGTGGACCATTCCCTACAACATCATGGAATGGGAAGCAATATTTGATTACTATCATAGATTATTATTTAAGGTATGACTACCTATTTTTAATTCATGAGAAGTCTAGATCCCTAGACGTTTTTAGATCTTTTGAAGCTGAAGTTAAGCTTTAACATGAAAAAAAAATTAAGGCTATCAAATATGATTCTAGGGTATTGTTAGAAATTTTATTTTTAATAATTAATCTGTGTTATACATATTATTTATAATATTTATATTAGTTATTTATGTTTAATTTGACTCATAAAAATTAATTTCATTTTAATGGGTCTTTAGACTAGTAATGGTAAAAACTTATATGGACTTAAATAGGTGAAAATCAAATTTTGCTGGTAAGGAGTTAATGGGAGCCCTATAGGCTTACAATCAGAAGGATGGTCAAGGTCATTGGCGGACCTTAAGAGGAACTAACGGGGGCATGAGCCCCCATTTTTTTTTTTTACATTTATATATTTAATATATTTTTTTAAAAAAATTAATATATATATATATATATGTAAGAAAAAATATTTTCCTTTTGTTGTCCATATTTATTTTTAAATTTTTTTAATTTTACCTTTTAAATATTTTTTAAATAAAAATAGTTATTTTATTAGTATTATATTTTAAATGATTATTTGTTTAATTTTACAATTTTTTATTTGATTACTATTTTAAATTTAATCATTATAAAAAAAATAATTATAGTAAAATTACAAAAATTATTTATATTTTATTTTATAATTATAATAATAACATAATTATAATTTTATTAGTATAAAATAAGTAAATACAATGTTTTTAGTTTATATAAATATTTTGAAATTACTCTTTGGATTCTTGTTTTTGTTCAAAAACAATAAGTTGGTCTTCCAGTTTTTCTAGTCTAAGTTTGGTCATCATTTTTTTTAAAATGATGCATTTTGTCATTTTTTTCGTTAATTTCTTGAATTGGATGAATGTTTTTTCATCAAAAATGAAGTTGTGAATAAAGATGGTTTGTTTTGTTGGTGTAATCTACATAATCCTCGTGTCAATTTTGATGAAAATTTTTTGCTCTGCTTAAAAAATTTTAACGAAAAAGATCAAATTGCATCAATTTTTAAAAAATTCAGACCAAATTTAGACTAAAAAACTCTAGATGACCAACTAGACATTTTTTAAAGAAAAAATGAATAAAAAAAGTAATTCAACCAAAATTTTGGCACCCCCAAAATATTGGTCGAAGATATGCCACTGGCTATGGTCCACTAGATGCCAAATTAGGAGCACACGTCGTCACTTTGTCTCTTTACCAATAGAGGAATATCAAGTCCTATTAAGGAATTTGGGGATTTGACTGAGGAAGATCATTGCATCAAAAGACTATTCCACTACAACCTTCGGTCAATACCAAGATGGAAACATGTTTGTTTTAGAATACAAAGATATTGATAATCTGATGCAATGCTTGTTTGTCTTGTATTGATAATAAAGAAATATTATTAAGATTAATTGCAACAATTACGCGTTATAAGATTTCATTGACTTCCTCCTTCAAGACCACACAAATACTAGGTGTATCTCTTCGTGCAATTCTCTTGGTACTTTCAATTCCTCTAACCAAATGATCATTGGGAGAAATATAATAGGTTAAACCATATGTTAAACCTCTCCCAGAAGAATGCCTCTGCGGAAACATGTTGCATTGCTCAAAATTGCTAGATCCTGCAAGAAATATTAATAAAACAAAACAATAAAATATACTGAGGACCTCACCACTCTTCTAAGTGTTTCACACAAATTTCACTCGTGTATCACACTTATAGGCTTTCTACCAAAAGTACTCTTTTGTCTTTTTTAATTCAAATTCCCTTTAGCGCTTGGTAAAGAACTTTAGTAGCTTAAAAAATAGTGAACAAACAATGTGAAAAACATTGAGATTTAAATCTTCACTCAAGAGGTCAAACAAAATACAAAATTTTAGACAAAACTTAAAATCTTAAAAAGACACAATAAAAAAATTAGAAAATAATAGCACTATCAAAAGGAATTAAATGAGACAACGTGAAAACTCTAAAAAGAGGACTGAAAGCAAATCAACAAATGAAACAAACCATAAGCAAAAATAGTGCAACAAAAACACTACATGCACTCTTCAATTTTACTTTTATTTTTTTGCTATTGGATCCTTACGTTTTCTTTTACTTTTCTTTCAATAATATTTGTTTCCTTTTGACTTGGATTCACTATTCTTTCTTTTCTTTTTAACTTTGCAGTTCAAGACAAATAAAGAAAACCAAACAGAATGCCCTTAAAACACCAAAATTTATGCAAAATCAAAGTAAACAACTAATTGTAACTATAATTAAAAGAAAAACACAAAAATAGATAATTCTCATGAATCAAATGTACAAATACACAATTTAAACAAACAGCATGAAGAACACGAAAAAATTAAAAACTCAACGAAATTAGATAAAACCGTAAGCGTTTCGCTCCTTACAAAATTCTAAGAACAATAAACCGAACATAATTTCAAAACAAGCACATATGACAAAAAAATAAGATAAAAGAGGATATTCAAACAAAAACAAAACCTTGTTCTAGATACCAAATGATATTATCCTTTGAAGAAAGAGTACGATCGTTACTAAACTTTAATTCCCTTTGTAAAATGATTAAATGAATAAGATAATATCAAAAGATATATAAGAAGAACATATAATAAGACAGGGATGAGAGAGCCACAATCTAACAGATTGATAAGTAAAGTGAAGATTCACCACAAATAGGTCACTCTTTGATAACGCCACAATTAATAAGATTAATAAGTCAATGAAGATTAGCCACAAAGATATCAATCTTTAATAAGAACCTAAGGCTAAAGCCAAGAGCTAAAAGAATCCTTTATTTAATAAACTCAAATTCAGTATATTACTAAAAGTGTTTACATCAACTCTTGGTACCTTTATATATAGGTATATGAGTTTAAAAAAACTTAGAAATCCTATAAGAAAGACCAAGTCCAAAAACATAAAAACATAAACTAATTTGTAAAAGAAAATCCAATGCCAATGATTTCTCGACAACGGTGGTGACTAAGTTGGAGGAGGAGAAGGATAAAGATAAAGAGGAAGAAGAAGAAAAGGAGGAAGGGAAACATGAGGAGGAAGAGGAAATGAAGAGGAGAAAGAGGAGGAAATGAGTTGAAAGTGGTAGCAACATTGGACATGCAACCAGGAGGAGAGGAGGAAGAAGATTCAATTAAAACATTTATCAAAGATTTTTTCAATTATCAAAATTCATAGGTAATTTTTAACTTATATTTATTAACAAATTTACCGTCATCTGTAATTATCGACAAATTTCATAATTCATCTATAAAATTTTGTGTTATATATAATATGTTGAAAAACTCGATTTACCCATAAAATTTAACTATTATTGACCGATTATGTTTTTCGGTAATAAACAATTTATAATATTAATGTACAGATTTTCTTATAATGTTTTTCGATAGTACATTATTATATTTACTATTTTAATTGAATATTAAAAGATATTTATTACGAGTAGGTTAAGTTGATTTCAATTATGTTGAAAACATATATGACATAATCATTTTTCTTAAAAGTAGCATATTACATCATAAAACTTGAATCAACTTAATCCATACAATTAATATTATTTGTAGATTTTTACATCGGTTCAAGTTTTAATTAAGATAAAAAGTCTCTTAATATAATATTGAGTTAATTTTAATACAATTGAGTTGTTTTAAAGAGTATATAACATTAATTGTGATATTAACTCATGTTGCATGTCTCACTTTCTATATCAATTAAAGTTTGATATAGAATTTTTTTTATTATATATATTGGTGTAATTTATATCGAATTTTTAACAAATATAAAACATCCTTGTAATAAACATCTAACTAATTTGCTGACTATCACTAAGATAATAAATAATTATTATTTGCAAGTACATAGTAAATCATGAACTTTTGAAAGTCAAAATTTATTGACATAATTAAATGTTGTGAAGTGAAAAAGGTCAAATAAATGTTTTTTTATTAAGAAAACACATATAAATACAATTACTATTTTTAATATTATGTATCACCCGAAAATCTGTTATAAAACATTTTTAATTATAGTATGAACATTCTTTTTAAATAATTAGTCTTCCTTTCTCATCTTATTTACGAATTATTTTATATACAAAAATTATAAAAATTATCTAGCTCATTCTTCACATAAATTAATCAAAATATATTCTAACTATAAATATTTATATTTTATATTAAAAAATGATATATATATATATATATATATATATATATATATATATATATATATAACTCATTAAAGTTGTTTCTTCCCTGGTAAAAAGTTCACAACAAACTGTTTGTCAACTAATTAAACATATTCCACATTTACATTTTATATTACAAATTTTAATCATTATTTTCACATTATAACCATTTGTCTATTTATTTATTATATATTTATTATTTATTTATTGATTTTGACACGCGTTACCACTATATTTTTCAATTAAAGTTCATCTATTCTTTTAGTTAATAAAATATATTTTGATGAAACTAAATTAATTATTAAATAATCAAGTTCTATATAAATATTTATTTTATTAAATATTAAATAACGGTATCATTATTTATATATAGTAATGTGTGTTATAAATTAAATTTGATAATATTGAATGAAACATTCTATTATCCTCTATTATACAATATATTATAAAAAAAAAATCACAAATAAATGTGACATGTTGACATCTAGTATTTATAATTTGGTTGGTTTTAATTTTTATCGAAACTTATTCATATTAAATAAAAAAATTAAATGAGGTTTACTTTGGTTTTAATTTAATATAGAATTTGAAATAAAATAAGTCAATGTTCTTTTTGTTTGGTTTGGATAACTTTTGCTGTTATCATAAAATTTCTCACATTTTTTACGAAAAGAAAGTGCTTCACAATTTATAATGCAAAATTTTCAAATGAAAATATATGTTGTATATTTTTTTAAACAATTATTTACATATTTAAAATTTTAATTTTCTAAATTAATTACATATTTTAGCATTTAAAATCTATTATATAAATTGTATTATCATGTTTTGAAAATATATTATAAATGCAATATAATTAAATTTAATGTAATCTTAAAATATATATAATCCCAATTTGAGTACAAATGTCTTATTTTATAATTAGCTTGTCTTGAGTGTTAGTATGAATGTCGAAATTAGTTGGTCTAGGTCAAAGAATTGAGACAAATTGACTCATGTCTAAGAATCAAGTCGACACTATAAGAAAAGTTTTAAATAATGATCAATTTTAGTACAAAAAATAATTAGTCACTATACTGACCAATTTAAATATTAATTTATAAATTAAAATTTATTGGTAACTAAAACAGTGATATTATTGGTAACTAGTGGTAATACCAATTTAGATACCCAAGTCGAACCAAGTCGACCTAGGCCTACATGGTGTTGAGTCTGCAGGGTCTAGTCAAGTGAAGTCGATCTGAGTCTAAATTGACTAAAGTTAGCTCTGGTCCATGTTGATGTGAGGCAACCCAAATTCAAGTTGAGCGAGTGAATGAAACTCATATCGAACATGAGTCAGCTTGGATCTAAGTCAAGTAGAGTCAATCTGAGTCATGTCTAACAAACTCAACAATCAAATATATTTAGATTGATCTATTGGATCTAATTTAATTTATAATCTAGATTTAATTCGTTTTTCAATCATACAAATGATTAATATTATTCATGAGATACATTGAAAGTGCTTCTATATCAAGTGGTTATATATTATTAAATTGTGGTTTGTCCTAATTTTAGGGGTCTTTGTAAATGATTTTTTTTTCTTCCTTCTAGTACCTCAAGTTTGATGTATAAAGGTGATTTTAGCAAAGTTTAAATCTTAGACTAGCTGGACTACAAGATGTAGTTTATGCGTGAGTTATGTTTTAAGGGTGTGGGTCATTATGTTTGATCTGTCAACTTTATGTGGTTTAAATGTTAATGAAGACCCTCAAACATTTAAACATTTATAAGTAGGTGTGTTAAGAATCCAAGTGTGAGTTTATTCCCACATTGATTAAAAATGAAAAAGTAGAGTGCTATATAAGGATAAATATTCATAAACTCATTACCTAAAGTCTTGGGTTGAGAATGATGTCCATATCTTGTATGATTGGACTTAGGTCTCATTGATGTTGTATCTCTCGTAAGGAGTAAACCTGTTTCTCTTTAGACCTAACAAGGTGCACTGAGAGATAGAAATGGACATAGTAGTATGATATGAGCTTAACTATTTTATTTCTTTCTTCAAGTAAACATTTATACATGTTTTTTATATTTAGTGTGTTGGATTATAGCACGTTCTTAATTATAGTCTCATCATCCTTAATTATTTTTCTTTATCTCCAATGTCGAAAGTTCGTCACGTTTCTAAATTCTTGTGGTTCTATAATCTTGTGGACAACGATTTGAGTCAGAGAAAACAAATGAAATCTCTCTTTTGAAGGGTTCTAACTCTTTGAGGTAAAATTTTGAGATAGATAAATAGTTTTGCATCATATATTAATTGTGGATTGTGTTAGTTGTTTAACTAATAAAACTATGGTACTTTTCTAAAATGATCCCAAACATTTCGAATTTAGGATTTTTATCTAACACAACAATTTTGCTTGAAATGTGACGCAATTAATCCTATTGACGACGTAATTAAGAAGGAATTGATTGAATTCGCTTTTTCTTAGTGAGTAGTAAGTTTACCTACTCATGATTTTGAAGTGTTTTCAGAAAAACAAATAATTAGTAAACAAGTTATTTGGCGATTTTAGTTTCTACTAATAGTTATGAAGGAAGAATAATATTTATAAAGACTCCAATTGAGTTGCTTATTTTTTATCCTTGGTTATTAATGAATGTTTTAAATAATTTTGATATTGATGTACACTTTTTCACTAGCTATATCAATAAGATAATATTATATAATTTTGTGGATATTAAGTAAATCATTATTTTCTTCCTTGTAATATTTCAATTTTGATCTCTAATGATGTTTTTAATAGATACATCTTAGACCAGCTAAACTATAAAGATATGGTCTTTGGTTTTGAAGCTTTTCATCTTCTTGGATGATTTCCTCGTTCATTAGAGATGACAAAGATGTTTTTAGATTTGTAATGATATTGAATTTAAAGTGTTTTATATTTTCATAATTATTGTACGTTGACTAATTTAAGATTGAAAAATAGATAATGATATTATATTATGTATTTGATTATTAGTTTGAATTTTCCTTTTTTATAATAAGCATCAACTACCCATGTTTCGAGTTGTTTAAATTATTTGGAAGTTGACTTTATTTTTATTTATTTTTTCATGAGTTTGGTTTGATCTTTCAAGTCTTTGTATTTTTAATAAAAAAAATTTATGTGATAACAAATAATAATTATTCTTTGGAGTGTAAATAGTTGAGAAGTACATAATCATGCATGATTTTATTTTTAAAAAATTATAAAGATATATATGTGTGTTAATTTTAATTTAAGAATTAATGCATTGTGACAATTTCATAATAAGTAATTTAATTATTCATTAAACACAATTTAAATAATTTCATTCAATTTTACTATTATAATGTTGAAATTTCCATACACTACTATAAGATTTTGAAGTATCCTTATTTATTTATATATAAACTACTAGAAATTCTCATATTACATGATATTTTTTTTTGTAAATTTGTTAAAAATATTTGCAATAAAATACTTTTTTCTACCTCTTTTTTAAGAATCTTAATTGACAGATAATTCTTTCGTGGGTAATTATTTCTTACAAAATTATAAAATTTACAAATATTTTCTACCAACGTCGAAAAGTGTTTTATAAAAATTATTTTACAAAATAATTGGTAGCAATTTCTTGCAATTTTTTTTTTCTCAACCAAATTTATAAGTATTTTCCACGAAAAAAAAATTTAAAAGAAAATTAGCAAGAAATATGAGTTTTTAAGTAAGGAAAAAGTTATTTTGACACCATCATTTTTAAATAACTACCATTTGACACCAACTTTTCTAAATAAAATATTATTATTTAAATAAAATATTAATTTATATGAGTGTCAAATGGAAGTATTGGTGTCAGACTACCACGTACTTTTTAAGTAATGATAGAGAGAGTTTATTATTAAAGCTATCAAAAGTTTATTTTAAATATTAAAACATTATATAACTAACATTGATGTTAAAAGCTTAATATTCATTAAACACAAAAACTCGTTGATTAAATTCACTTGCACGGATGACTGATGTAAAGTTAAACTTACCACAAATAAGATTTATTGTCAAGTGTTTTGATATCCATAATAGTCAAGCATAAAAGGAGATGAAAGATATTTTGAACTAACACCTGATTTTTTCTGAATTTTCATTTTCTTACATTTGATTATCATATGCCAAATTTTGGTCTCCATCATTCATTACGTGTTCAAACATATATGTTTCGAAACAAATGCGAGAGCAAGCAAACCAAATAAACTTTGGCATAGCATAATATACAATCATATGACAATGGAAGCAAATCAACTTCATCACTGTGTTACAAATTGCACAAAAATCTAATAACCCTTAAATGAGATCACAATGTCAAGCATGAGGTTCAGGACCAGGCGGTTTTGCATTGAGAAGTGGCTGAAGAGCTTTCACAACAATCGTCATGTTTGGTCTGAAGTCAGCTTCATACTGAACACAAAGCGCTGCCACTGCTGCCAACTGCATTTATCCACTTCTAATATTCAGTCACAACACACACATTACCATGAATAATGAAAACTATACAAAACCTATGACAATGTTCTTTATTCTTATTTTAACTGTTTGGTTACGGAAGAAATATGAAGTTAGAAAAGAAATACCGAAGTTCAGAGAAGTGGTTTTATAAATTTAAGTTTGCATATAAACCTTGGCAATAGCCTTTGGTGGATACTCGTTGTTTAGCTTAGGATCAACACATTGTTTCACTTTGTCCTCGCTCAGCCTTGGAGTTGCCTGGAACAATAAAAGAAGAACAAATTATTATGATTGTAATATGGAGAAGAAAACCAATTAAGGTTATCAAACAAACACATACCCAAGTTACAAGACTTTGTTGTCCTTTCGGCATTGTGTGATCTACTGGTTTTCTTCCAGTCAAGAGTTCTAATAGCACAACACCAAAACTGTAAACATCACTTTTCTGGGTTATCTGCCCAGTCATGGCATACCTGAAGATGAAAGTAATCATTTTAACATGGTATTGTTTGTTTCTAACAACAAAGGATAGTGTTTGGATGGGATGGAATGGAACATGAAATTATTGCTAATAGTTGAAGACACACTTGTCTAGAAACAAATATGTTTCAGTATGCATTTAAGGTTATGGCTAAATGTTTAAGAAGGTTTCATTGAGGGCATACTCTGGAGCATGATAGCCAAATGTTCCCAAGACTCTTGTTGAATGTAGCCGAGCGGCTGTATCAGAAGACTGATTTGTCAAGCTAAAATCTGCTATCTTGGCCTCATAGTCATTGAACAGTAAGACATTGCTGGATCTAACATCGCGATGAACAATAGAAGGTTGAACCTTTTCGTGAAGAAACTCAAGTCCTTTTGCTGCACCAAACGCAATTTTGGCTCTTTGGTTCCAATTTAGAACTGGACCAGGTTCAGCCCCTTGTACACCCTTCCTTCCTGATGGCAGTAGCAAAAGCCTAGAGTTCAGACAAAGAACCAGAAACTGTTTTCTTAATAGAACAAACACATGTCTCAGTGTTGAACATACCATGTAACACGTCATGCAAAGAACCAAGGCCTGCATGTTGGTATACCAAAATTCTGTTTTCTGCCTCTAGACAGTATCCAATCAACTCGACAAAGTTGTCATGCTTCAGTCTTGAAACAACCGATAACTGCAAGATGAATAGTGAAATGTGTGAGAAGATATGATGAATGAGGAAATGGGTTTACATTCTCAGATCAAAAGGCATACCTGAGTGCCGAAATCGGAGTCAGGTTCTGGGGAAGAACTGTTATCCAGCTTCTTAATAGCAGCATCAGTTCCATCACTCAATTTTGCATAGTAAACCCGTCCGTAGGAACCTTCGCCGATGAAAGCCTTTGCACCAAAGTTATCTGTTAACCTATTTAACTCTTCCAATGGAATAGAGGGTATCTCAATCGGCAACACTTTCTGTGGGGCACTCTTTGCAATACCCCTAGGCTCTCCTCTAGCACTTCCTGTATTCACCCATGGTTACTGCAAATCATTATCCATAACCTTGCAGAGGAAAGAAACGTATTGCATAAAAAAGAGAATTACAAATATGAAGATGTTACCACCTCCTCCGCCGTATGTGCTACCCCTAGGTGGTGCAGTGTATTGGCTCGCAGGGGGGCCGCTGCTCTCCTCCTCTGCACCTCCGCAGCACAACATACTTCAGCTGGTCCTATCTGCACCTCTCAATAAGCCATATTCACAGAAACGATCGATGTTCAATCAATCACCTGAAACCATTTTCAACGCTCAAATTCTCCACAGACAATGCGGAAACAAGATAAAATCCAATCGCAACCACTTTTTCGTTCATCCACTACCAAAATCTCAAGAACGTGTTTTCGACAGAGGTGATGAACATGATCAATAAAAGAAAAGGTCAGATTTTTGTTCCTGTAGGATCAAACCACGAACAATGTAAATAACAAAAATTCTGTCTTTAACGTTGAAGAAAGGAAGCAGCAATAAATTTCTTGTTGAAGGAACGCAGAATCATGAATTGCTGACGGGAGAAAATCAACCCCACATACACGTAAAAGATTTA
The DNA here is from genome assembly GCF_037176805.1 of Vigna unguiculata. Taxonomy (NCBI): domain Eukaryota; kingdom Viridiplantae; phylum Streptophyta; class Magnoliopsida; order Fabales; family Fabaceae; genus Vigna; species Vigna unguiculata. The sequence goes on along the minus strand of NC_140792.1, from coordinate 34,791,113 downwards.
AACCCTCCTCGTGTATGAAAATCTAGAAGTGGAAGAACGACGACGTTATCTGGTTAATTACCTCAAGAAAGTTGTGATGAATCACGTTCTACGATGGCACATGCAATGAGTCGACGACAAAGAAGAATATTACGAAGGGAAAAATAAAAAGAGAGTGAAAGATTGGGAAATGCAGAAGGAGGAAAGTTTTGGAGTAGTTGGGTAAGTTTGGTGTAATGAAAGTTGGTTCGGGAAGAAAGGTGGATGTTATTGTTTTTGCCGGGAATGTCGGTTGGAAGATAAACAATTGTTGTGTGCGCCAACGTTGCTAGGGTTGTGTTGCACGTACGTGCCCCCACGATGGATGCATGTCCTTCGTTCGTTTCCTACTATTTTAGTGCTCTCTGTATTATATGGTTATTATTGTTATTTGTAAGTCTTCGTTATTATCTGACACCGAAACATGACGTGCAAATTATATGCTGGCAACTTCCTACGTACTTAACACCTTGTATTACGAGGTTTTTTATGTTTCCTTTTCGTGTCAATGATTGGATTTACCACTGCCTATCTGTCAATGTATCTTTTATCGGTTGTCCTAAACATGTGTTCGCCTAGGATTTTTAAAGATCTCATTACAAACAACATTTTGATGATGTCGGAATAAGTTTTTATGTTCCTTTAAAAAAAATGAAATTAATGTAGTGATGCTCATCAATGAAGTCCAATTGTATGAGATTATTATCATGATAACACTTGGATTGGATATGATTCATCATATATATATATATATATATATATATATATATATATATATATATATATATATATATATATATATTACCTTCCAAAATGAATAAATAAAAAGGAATGGGTGTAATAATATATTTAAATTTTTCATGCCATAAGTTCACTTTTAATGAATTGTAATGTATTGAGGTGATACATTTTTTTAACTAAAGATTAAACTCAAAAAAAGTCAAGGAGGAGAAAAAGCTAAGAGGAAAACCTACAAGTAGGGATAAGGGATGAAGAAATGAATTAGTGATGGGATACAAGGGATGAAGATTCTTGGCACTATTTTCGCGATAATTCTGAAACTTTAAACTTTTCTATCTCCATTATCAAGGTTCTTGACTTTCCACATCTCTATACAGACTGTGAATTTTCCATTCAACTAACTTTTACTCTTCTTTTTGTTATTTTTCTCTGAAGGAGCTGATAACAAAAATTCTATGAAGGAAGACTGTGGCATATTCGTATATAAGTGCCCTTTTTTCAAGTGAAAACATTGAGACGTTGACTTTGTGACATTAAGGTATACTATATTTTCTTTATACAACATTTGATTAGTGTTTGGAAATGAGTTAACGTATTAGTTGTTGTATTCTATATACTCCCTTGTGCTAAAAGAACCCATGAGTAAAGAGAACCTATGAGCAAAAAGAAACTTTGAACAAAGAGAAAATGTTGAGTACAGAACACACATAAGAAAAAGTCAAATTAAATAATAAAGAAAGATCAAATGAAATTGGTAGAGTGACCCAGCGTGAGCAAAGAAGAGAGAAGCAAAACCTCGTGATAGAGATGAACCATAAAGATGTTGTAAAGGTATGATGAATTTTTTTGAGTTTGAATGTGGTGCTAGATTAAAGAAGTATTTTTTTTGAAACTTCACAAATCCTTTACACTATCACAATGTGTTTCTAAAATGAAATGAACCATAACTTTGGTCTTAGGAGTGAAACTTTTTTTTACGAAACTTTGTAAATCCGTGCTTACAAGGTGTTTGTAAAATTGTATGAACTAAAACATTATGCATTGGTCTAATTCTTCTTTGCTTTATTTAATAGGCACCATTTATGTTAATTCATTTTGATTTAGTAATTCAAAGTGACACACACACACATATATATTAGTAGCATTAATGCAAGAAAGTCTAAAAAAATTTACTCAACCGTGTAAGCTAGATTTCCAATATTCAGAAGAACATAATTTTGTCCAAAAAGGAAAGAAAGAAAGCTGGGCCAAATTGAAAGTAAACCTCACAACTAAGACACAGACTATAAGGAGATGAAAGAGAATCTATGGAGAGATAAGCAGACATAGTGCTTCATTCATTGTCAGAAAGCAAAAATCTTAAAACAATGGTTACATCTCTTATAAGAGCATTGTATTTACATCGCTCAATCTTCTCTCCATATACGACCACTGATTCTCAACTTCAACTCCTGTCTTTCTCCACCAGAAAAATAAAGAGCCAGGTTCCTCTGAATTATAAGTCCATCTTGACTATCTCGAACTTTTCTATGACTGTCACGAATGCTCCTTGGAATCCCTTGCCAAATAAGTTTGCGCCCATTTGCACCAACTTCTAAGCTGTAGCTGAATTTCTTTGCTTCATAGTCATCACCCATAAATCGCAAAAAAGCCATATACACTGGAGCTGAGCCAAGCTGAAATGCCTCAAAGTGCAAGCAGAAATGCCTTCCGAAACTATTAAAAACCTGCAAAAGAAAGAAAAAAGAAAAACTTCTCACATGTCAAGTGGGGTTCTTTATATTAGGCATGTGCTAGAAATTAACATCATGACAACATGCATTCAGAAAACCAAAGGTGGATCCGTATATCAACTTTAGACTTAAAGAAATGTTAAAAAGCAGATCAAAGAGGAAAACAATTCCATATTTCAAATTATTCATGAAAAGTCAAAAGACTGTGTCTACGTGTATGTCATGTGACCCAAGATGATTATAAACATTACTTGCACAGAATTAAAAATATTCAAGTAGAGTTTTTTTAAACAAACGTGCATGGCCATGTGCACACATGAAATTAAATACATTAGGGGATATGACAAAACTAACATGATGTAAGAAATGCCAGTCCATGAAAAATAGTACATCAAATCATCCAACATTCCAGCTACTACAATTCATTACATAACTTACAGTTAGCATCCATGTGGCATTCTCAACTTCATGAGGATTTGCTTTGACATATCGGTGATTGAAGGTGCATCCATCATGCATGTCAACCTTGTGATCATCCTTGAGATGGGCAACAAGAGTTGGAATGTCACCCATCACTGAGCACTCAGATCCAGCATAAGGGCAATTGTATGGACGAAATCCACAATTTTGCTCGTGCTTGAGCTTAGTATAGTAAGGGAATATATCATGACAACCTAGATTCTGATATCTGCAAGGAAGTTCCAATGATTCTGCCACTTTCTCCAAAGCCAAACACCTTATATTTCCAAGCTCATGATGGCAAGATGGACAGATGTTGTGGACTTCAACTTTACAGTGGCAACATAATGTATGGCCATTTGGACACTGAAACAAACATGTTCAAAATATTAGAGATTAAAAGAAAAATCCAAGACAGGACATATTCATAGTAAACATGAGAAGTGAGAATAATGACTAAAAAGTTTCAGACTTTCAGCATGTTTTATTGACCCTCATCCAACCGTCTTCTCTGTAGAATAGGCAGAACAGTACATGAGGATTAGATGGATATAGCCTTCAGTGAAAAGGTCCAACAACAACAACAATAAGGGTGTGTTGGAAATATGTTGAAAACATGAACAAAAAATCCCAATTCCCAGAGCACTTTACACAGAAGGAAGAGGAGGTGGATTGGCATTCAGTTCAACTGAAGGAATTCCAAAAACGCACTAAACTAGCAACACCTGAGTCATGTTTTCAAAACTATCTTCTTAGCATAAGCAATTCAACCATATATATCCATAGACATAGGCAGAATCAGCACTCTCATTCCCAACCTTTCTTTTGCAGGATGGGAAGGGAATCTGAACTAAATTAAAAAAAGAAAGTGGTTATAAACTTAATATTTGTATAGCTACTTCTGTACACTCCAAAATATTCACTGATGTCAATGAGAGAGTTAAAGACAACAGATGGGGAGCAGATTTGGATAGAAAATTATCGTGAAACTCACATTACTAAAGAAAAATTGAACAGACAGCTATGATCATTTAAATCTGTTCATCCTGATCACTGCATCAAGATCAATGACTAAACTTATCCCACTTTGTCAACGAAAAACAAGGTTGCGGAAGTGATATTATCTTCACATACAATACAGCCATCTTATAAGGACTATGGCGATAAAAATCACAATGCCACGATTTGTGTGTCTATATCTATTTCATTAATGCACCATGAATTACACACAGAAGTTTTCCACGCACACCAACATAGACCCCAAAAGTAAGAAATTGCAAGCACTGTACCTGGTGAATTGGAGGATACATTAAGTTCTTGCAAACAGAGCATCCAAGTAATTCGTACACCCCATTATTTGAACTAACTCCGTTCTTTCCATTCAACCCAACACTAGATTTTGTAGATGTATTGTTACTCTTGGCCTCAGATTTAGCCTTGCCTGTTTCATAGTCTGAAGACATCAGATGAGATTCAAGAACTTCTTTGAAAACACTGCTCCCAGGAGCCATTGCTAACCCAGATCTACAGTATTTCTTTCCAGATGACGAGAAACCAAAGCTCTTACTTTTATGAAATGCTACATCTGTTATACATTCAAATGATCATTGCATAAGAACTTACATAGTAGATTCCACAATAGTCAAATTTGATATTTTGTGATCCAAAGTAGTAGGGAGGGGGAAAAAGAAACATACAAGACTAATTAAAATGTCATTTTTCAGACAGAAGTATGAAAGTTTCAGGTAAGCTATACACACATGCAACAGTAACTAGATTAACTGCTAATTTAAGTGCTTGAGTACTTCTGGAAAACATCATGCAAATAATAAAGATATGTCTGAAATGTTACATAGTTAACCAAAATGCAAACTCAGTAAACCGGGCCTTCACTGTCAATAGATGATAACATGGATAAATTACTTACTAAATGACAATTTTTACAACAAGAAATAACCACAAAGCCTTTCAGATATGACAAAAATTATTCGTAGTCATTAAAGAACTGCAGCAGAATAGTAACTTTCTTTTCCAAATATCAAGCAAAAATCTATCAGTCAATATGCTATGTCATTACAAGATTATAGGAAGACAAGTATAACATACATTTGTTACCAAACAATATATCACTCCAACTGCTAAACTAATGTGAAATTGTTAAATCAATGTTCAAATTTCCGAAATGCTTGAAGTTGAGAAGGGTGAATAGAACAAATAACAGACAAACCAAAACTCATATATGTAAAAAATAACTTCTTCGTGTCCCGCCAGGCCACGGGAGGCTCATTGGGAAAATCCAAACCCAAATAATTTTTCAAGCACGTTCCTATTCACTAAAATTGACCCGTCCTAGTTCTTTGTTTTCTAATGCAATGACATTAGAACAAACAAACTGTGTTGCTTAATGACATCTAGCAGTTCCTGTGCCTTAACTTTTACACAAAAACTGAACCATTTGATCACTATTCTCCATCCCTTACCTCTTCCCTTAGTTAAATTATCCATTAAACAGATAAAAGCTAGCCAGAAGAAATGACAGACGCAACAGAAGAACCCAGAACTTCATTAACCAGCATAAGTAGCATGGCTGGCTTCGCCAAAGTACTTTCTTTTCCTACTCAATACAACCAATCAAAAATCAAAAACAAAAAATCCCAAACAACATCGGTTAAACAATTTAATATATGCAAGAACCAATCTCATACATGGAATCACAGAGCAACAAAAATCAAGCACATGACAGCCAAATGCATACAAATCTGAACACATACATTCAAAAACAACCACAAGATGAGAAAATCTAAAAAACTCACTAACAAACACATGAAAAAACAAATACCCAGTTGAGAATTCCGAGCCTCGACTGCGTGCGTGTGTGGGAAACAAAGCAATTGGGGCGAATAAGAGAAAAAATAAATAAAATTTTTTGAAAGCAGAATGCAAATGAAAGTAGCGATCGGAACGAGCTCCGGGAGTTACGGAGATTACCCCCTGCTATGGAGATTGAACAAAAAAGCGTGTCTTGTTGGTATGCAAATGAATGGCGAAAAATACTAACGTTTGTTCTTGTCCTTCTTCTGCTTCGAAATCGCAGAACTTCCTTGTATTGTGTTCTGTTTCTTCCTCCCCTGAATTATTATTATTATTAATTTTTGTATTATTATTAATTTGTTTTTTTATTTGGGTTTGAATTTTGAGAATAAAAAAATATTTTGGGGTCTTCGTCTCTGTTGTCTGGTCTCGCTCCTAACGATACGTTGCCAAGACAACAAGGTGGTCCAGTGACCCTTCCCGCACGCGACGTTTAAAAGCAAAACCTTTTTTTTTTTTTCTTCTTTTCTTGTCGAAATTTTATCTACCATTTTCTCTCCAACATGCCATTTTCCTCTAACTGAAAAGGTAAGAAAAAAAAAAACCTTTAATATTCTATTTTAATCTCACCTTCTCCTATTCTTTTATTTTGTTTTCTGTGTCATTCTCAACGTCTCTTTGAATTTGTTTGCATCAACATTCACATTTTAAATAAATAATAATTGTAATTGTATAAAAGAAAATAATATAAACAGATAGAAAAAAGTACACAATATATATCTTTGTAATAGTTTTACATTTTTTTCTCTTTTTCTTTGTTTTCTTCTTACAATTCCTTAACATCATACAAACACACTAACATTTGAAAAAAAAAACACAAGCACACGTGTAGCATGTGAATGAGAATGCTGTTTTTTCTTACTTTTTTGTACAGCAGTTATACAAAGTCATCTTCGCAATGAACAATAATTAGGATCAATAAGTGAGTTAGGTTGCTTGATTCCACTGAGAACAAGAATGAGAAAAAAAATAAAGAAAGAAATAAACATGTGAATTACTCAAATAAACTTCACTCTCATGAGGATAATGTTTCATTGCAAATTCTTGGTTAATTCTTATAAATTTAGATCAATTTTTTTCCTATTTAAAAGATAAGAGCTCACACGTACTTTTAAAAATAATTAAATTATCATAACAAATTAAAATTAAATTGAATTATGTTGTATGATATAAATTATGATTCATAAGTTAAAATTAGAGATAAGATGACGGACAAATTACCACAACTTAGTATATAAGATTACTATTTTGACTTCATCGATGTACTCTAATCTATTTTGTCTGGTAACTAACACTTGGTGGATTGTTATTTTTTAAATAAAAAAGTAAAAAGATTAATTTTTTCGTATATTATTTAATATATATATATATATTATATTTAAAATATTAATATTTATATATTAAAATTTAATTATAAATAATAAAATAATTTAAAATACATTAATTAATTAAATGCGTAAGATTAGGTGTATAAAATATGTCCTTGACCAATATTTTCAATAATTTTTAATAAATAAAAAATATATATTGAACTTATTTGTCTCTAATTAGAATATATAAAAAAAATGTTCTTATCAAACATTTTCTACTTACCTGAACTTAATGGAAAAACTGTTTAACTATTTTGGATGTATTTCATGTAAATAAGCTACAATAAATATCACTAAAATTAAGAAATATTTCACAACAAAAAAATATCTCGTTTAATATTAACTTGTAGAGTGATATATAATATGATCAATAAATTTAATATAATTATCTTAATGGAAGAGACTACAGTAATTTATATTTTAAAATTTTTAATAACAATGAAAAAAAATATTATTAAACCTAATGTTAATGTATAATCCAACAAACTTAGAAAAAATTGCACACATTGAACACTAGTGAAAATTTAAAATGAAAGATTGGTTCCTATTGTGAGTTTGGAAGTTAATGACAAATTAATGTAGATGGACCCTACCTTAACCACTCTTTGTCAGTAAATGATTTCACAATGCAGCCAAGAAAGAAAACAAAATAATATTTGGTAAATGTTAATCAAGTTGTTAAAAACAATCTTACTAATTAAGTCTACATTTGGGTTAAAATTAAAATTGAAAAATATTTTTATAATTTTTGTCATAAAACTACTTTAACAAAGTGTACCAAGTCAAATTCAATTAATAAGAGAGCATATGAGGTTGACTAAAGTATTTAGACTATCAAATAAATAAATAAATATGAAAGTTTATACAATTTTTTTTTTAATTTGGATTCTCGCTGATTTTTTTTGTTATTTCTCTATTGTACTCTCATAATACACTAATTACCACTAATTTTGATATTTTAAAATATATTAAAAAATATTTGAAATATTAACACGGTGTATTTTTAATATTCAGCAGAAGACAACAAAAAAAATCAATAAAAAATCTTGACTCGCTTTTTTTATAAATATATTTTTTAAAATGTTAATCACATAGTAATAAGTTAGTGAAATGTTAATAAAAATTATATTCACAAAAAGGATAAGTTATTCATCTTTTTTTAATACTCAATCTTATTTTAAGTGTATCTTAATAAATCTTTAAAGTATATATTGATCATTATTTTGATATGCACAAAAAAAATGTGATAAGAATTTTGTATGAATCTTTAACTAGAAGTAAAAAGAAAATTATATGAATAGAGATCAGCTTTATGTATGAGTTAAGATTTCATAAGGTTGATAGAAGATAAAAGTTAGTATGTACAGTAGTATTTGTCAAATCTATATATAAAGGAAGAAAAAAAAAATCAAATCTAAATACAATTAACATAAGAGAAAGACTGATAAAATTATTTTATTGTAAATGCAACTATTTATAATTTCTGAAACAATAATATTGATAAAAAAATATTAGAGAAAAAGTAATATTTAAATATTTCATCTAAAAATAAATTATTTTTATAATGAGGACTACGAAAATAATAAATTATTTAAAAAAATTAAAGAGTTGTACTATGTTCACATAAAAAAAACAAATTGTAACAGAGATGAAAAGAACACTTTTCATTTTCAAATATATGCATGAAACTCAAAAAATAAAAATTACTAATATAATATATGCGTGACATCCTATCTAATAAATAAATTATAGTAAATAAAATATCACGTAATTATAATATAAAGTAAAACATGTGATATAAAGTATATAAAAATTAATCTTTTACAATCATCCAAAATATAATAAAACGGAAGTACTATAAACACAAAATAATGTCATAATCATGTCTTAAAATATAAAATAGTTTGGCAAAAGGAATGTTTCACTGAGCAAAGAATTACAAATAACATAGTTTATTAGAAGATGTTTAAAAGATCAATAACAAATCTGCATAAACTAAACAATCGCATCCCCACCATCTGCATGATTATCAAGAGTTTTCGCATCTGCTCACACCAATATTGGTAATCATTGCAAAAAGAAAAACCAAACAAGAGAATAGACACATAGAAAAAGGGTAAGCTAGAGAAAAATATTTTTTAACACTGTGAATAAATAAACAAACTATTAAATTCAAGCAACATATAATAGCAAACAATTCAAAGACATTTTAACTCAATCATCCAGATACATGTAATGAGATCGGTCATTGATTGCTTGCACTCATGACCTCTACTACACACAAGGTTAGTTCGTGATCATCCAAGGCTATTATCTTGCCAAATATTAGGACCTCCTACTACTCTCACCTTATGAACTAGTCTACTCTATGTGAGTCTGACTGATTTATTAGAGTGTTAAGATGTAGCCTTACTTGAATCCTTATTTCATTACATACACTACAATAACACCACCATAAAGTCTCCTCAATAAACTCATGGAATTACGCCAAGCACATACCATATACATATTCTAACACATCCATTATCATTTCATACTAAGCATAATGAATCTCATTCTCATTACAACACATAAAACATACATGGCATCATACTTCATGCTTTAAGGGGTAAATCACTCAATCATGGAAGCAAACAAGTAATTAAACAATTATGTTGTCAATCTCACTCAAGCTAAAGAGCTTTCGCTCAAGCGACAAGAGTCTCTTGCTCAAGCTCAAAATCCTCGCCTGGATGACATTGCAAACAAAGAGCACTGAAACATCTACGAGTTTTCGCTTAAGCTAACCCATTTCGCTTAGGCGAGATTACTCTTGCTCAGGCGAGAGATCCTCGCTCAGGCGACAACTCGAGACAGAGAGCAATGACGAATTTCTATTATTCTCCCTTATACGAGAGTTTCTCATTTGGGCGAAAAACGCCTCACTTAGGCAAGAACAACAGATCCTCACATGCGCTCACCCATGCAAAGCCAAAACCAAAGCAAATACAATATACAATTCAATGCAGACATCAATACAGTAACAGAAAACACATACAAGGTTTAAAACAAACAAATCATTTTGAAAACTTATAAACCCTAACTTCTCTTACCTCGAAACTAGGAGCGGACTTGCGAGGAGAGGGAAAGCCTAGCTGAAGAGTACCACAGTACAACTGCAGCTTAAGAAGCTGATAAACAAGAACAAAGGGGAAAACAATAAGGTCTATGACCACAAATCCGAATCAGGCTACGAAACTAAAAAGAAAGGAAACAAAATGGTAGTCTTTAGTTCGACTTACATGGAGGAAAAAATGTCCCTTTAGCTCGAAGAAAGATTTTGCAAGGTCCCTAGCTCAGTTGCTGTTTCAGAGAAAGAAGAGAGAGTTGGAACTGTTTTGGATGCATGAGAAAAAGAGTAAAAAGCTAAGTAGAAAAGTTGAAAGGTTTTCTGGAGTGAAAACAAATGGGCTAGACTAAAACCTTTTACCAAAACTGACTCAAAACTTAAAAACGCAGAAAGTGAACTTTAATATATATATATATATATATATATATATATATATATATATAATTGCAAAAAAAGTAATGATACAATTTTTTTTCATAAATCAAATTAATTATTTATGAATTGATCTTATTTTTGTTGTTATTTTAAAATCAATTTTATTCTTTCGTTATTTTGTAGCTTAATTTTATTTTTGTTATTTTGAATCTGTAGGTTTTTATATTGTGTTTGGTTTATCAGAAAAAAATGATTAAAATGAAACTATTCTTTTAGAATAAAGTTAAGTTACTTTCTAAATGAATTAATGTAAAAACAAACCTTTATTATAAGTGTTTCCGAAAGAGTGAATAAAGTTATGCAAAATAACCCCTGGGTAGTTTATTGAGTTGAATCAAGAGGAAAATGGATCCCACATTTATTCATTGTCCATGCTATTCTCACCCCATTTTCACTAAGTTTACATCTCCCTTTATTTTGACCAAATATGCTTAATGGATTTTTCATCGCATATTTTCACCCAAAGGAGATTTATTTCTACTGCGTATGAATAAAAAATAGGTAATAAAAAGTCATTTATATCTTATTTTGTAGATTGCTAGGCCTGTGTCTGCCAATAAACATAAATTATTTTTAATTAAAAAAATATTTTTTATATTATAAATATTCGTTATGATAGAAGTGAAAAATATTTTATTGTATAGAAACAATTTTCCTATTAGCTAATTTATTTTCCTCAACTTTGAAGTAACTGCAAATTCAGAACTTAATTCAAAACCAATCAATCATTAAAAAAAAAGTGTGAGCATACAAGATAGTTTATTTACAATAAAATAATAGTGTAATTTGCCTACATCATGATTCCATTTAAAGTGAACTCTTTAAATTGAATTAAATTCATACATAGCCTAACCACTGACCAAACCTTGTAAAAAAGAAAGCTTTATATCTCAACCAATCAAAATTGAAACCTAAGTTTCTTTCTCTTGTTGTGTTGAATACAAGAGAAAAGGTGAAACCCAGTTAATTCATGGTAATCTGAGAAAAACTTGTCAGGAAAACGCAAAATTGATGTGAAGAAGAAATTGAATCCCAGAGTGGAGATTTTCAATTCTACAGTTGCTACTGTTGCTTTGAGAGTGTAGTTGAGTTGAGAGATTTTTGAGGTTTCAAAAAATAAAGAGGCTCACGCCAAAAGCATTTTTGCATTTGCATTTGTGTTTCATTTCATTTCCCCGCCCATAACAAATCAAAAAAGCACTCATATTTTCCACTCACTCTCTTTCTCTCTCACTCCACAATCCATTGAGAAAATTAACAGAAAAAGAAAAAGTTTGTTGGTGCAGAAGCAGAATGATGGAGGAAGAAGAAGACCAGCAGAAGCTTCCAGATCTGGTGAAGGAGCTAGTTCACCGCTTGCTCTCCCAAAACCTCCCATCCAATTCCCCGCCGCTAAACCCTAACTCCGCCGAATTCCGCAACTCTCTCCGCTACGCCCTCCGCATCCTCTCCAGCCGTCTCACTCCCTCCGTCGCTCCGGACGCGGCAGCCATCGCCGACTCCATCAAGCGCCGCCTCGCCACTCACGCTCGTTCCGCGGACGCCCTCTCATTTGCCGACCTCTTCTCCAAATTCGCCTCCAAAGCCCAAAGCGTCAACAACAAATGGGCTGTCATCTACCTCCTAAAAATCATCTCCGAAGATCGCCACAAGACCGCCTCCATCCCCGCCACCACGACACCTCTATTGCCCAACCTCGCTTTCTCCGAACCCGCTTCGAACAAGGGCTGGAGCAACGGCGTTTTACTTGTCTCCAAGGATCCCGAGAACCGCCGCGAAGTCGCGTTTCGGGAGTTCGTGAATTTGGTCAAGGAAGAAAACGAGGTGTCGGAAGAGGTTATCGTCAGGGACGTACTCTATGCTTGCCAGGGGGTCGATGGTAGGTTTGTGAATTTCGAGAGTGAGAGTAAGCGTTATGTGATACCCGATTCGGTTAGGGTTCCGAGAGGCACTAGGAGTATGGTTCATAACCTTTGTGAATTGGGTGTTTTGTTTCGGAAGGTTAGTGGTTACATTTCGCAGAGTATGGATCGGTTTCCCAATGAAGACGTGGGAACTGTTGGGCAAGCTTTTTGTTCCGCTTTGCAGGATGAGCTTAGTGAGTACTATAAGTTGTTGGCGGTTCTTGAGGCTCAGGCTTCGAACCCGATTCCTTTGGTGTCCGAATCTGCGAGTTCTGGGAACTATCTATCGCTGAGGAGATTAGCGGTTTGGTTGGCTGAGCCAATGGTGAAGATGAGGCTGATGGCGGATTTGGTTGAGAAATGTAGGGTTTTGCGCGGCGGGGCTATGGCGGGGGCGATTCATTTGCACGCACAGCATGGTGATCCGATGGTTCATGAGTTTATGAGGAGGTTGTTGCAGAGGGTGTGTTCTTCACTGTTTGAGATGGTGAGGAGGTGGGTTTTGGAAGGGGAGTTGGAGGATATATTTTCTGAGTTTTTCATTGTTGGGCAGCCTGTTAAAGCTGAGTCACTTTGGAGAGAAGGGTATAGGCTTCATGATGCAATGCTTCCTTCGTTCATTCCGCCTTCACTTGCGCAGAGGATCTTGAGGACTGGCAAGTCGATTAATTTTCTTCGCGTTTGTTGTGAGGATCGCGGTTGGGCGGATGCTGCGACTGAGGTTATCACTGATAATGAAGTGACAGCAAGAAGAGGTGGTTTTGGGTATGGGGAAACCGATACACTTGAGTTATTGGTAGATAAAGCTGCAAAAAGGATTGACAAGCATTTGTTGGATGTGATTTTCAAGAGGTACAAGTTCAAAGAACACTGTCTTGCAATTAAGCAATATTTGTTGCTTGGCCAAGGTGATTTTGTGCAGTATCTGATGGATATTGTGGGACCTGAGCTTTCTGAGCCAGCTAACACTATTAGCTCTTTCAAACTTTCGGGATTGCTGGAAACTGCAATTAGGGCATCTAATGCTCAGTATGAGGATCCTGACATTTTGGATAGGCTCAGGGTTAAAATGATGCCGCATGAAAGCGGTGATAGAGGCTGGGATGTATTTTCGTTGGAATATGATGCAAGGGTTCCACTTGATACGGTGTTCACAGAGTCTGTGATGGCAAGGTATTTAAGAATTTTTAATTTTCTTTGGAAGCTTAAAAGAGTGGAACATGCGCTTACTGGTGCCTGGAAGACCATGAAACCAAACTGCATTACTTCTAATTCGTTTACCAGATTGCAACATGCAGTAAAGATGCAGTTAGTTTCAACATTGAGACGCTGTCAGGTTCTTTGGGTTGAAATTAATCACTTCATTTCAAACATACAATATTATATAATGTTTGAAGTGTTGGAGATATCATGGTCAAATTTTTTGGCGGAGATGGAAGTAGCCAAGGATCTTGATGATCTACTTGCAGCTCATGAGAAATATCTGCATTCTATTGTAGAGAAATCTCTCCTTGGAGACCTTTCCCAGTCTCTTTACAAGTCACTACTTGTAATATTTGATCTTATATTACGTTTCCGGAGCCGTGCAGATAGATTGTATGAAGGTATCCATGAGTTACAAGCAAGGTATTCATCTTATTTTTTCATTTTGTAAATCTTCTCTCACCAATTTACCCCTGAAAAACAAAAATATATTGCTACGCGTGACATTTGACCATGTGTTTGTTTCAGAATCACTGAATCCTCCCTATCCTCTCGAGACCAGAATAAAACACGATCACGAAAGCAATTGAATGATAAAACTGAAGAGCCAGGATCCTGGATTGTTGATGGGAGAAAAGCACTAACACAACGTGCTGGTGAATTTCTACGAAATATGGAGCAAGACCTTGATGCAATTGCTAAGGAGTATTCATCATTGCAAGAGGAATTCATCTCTCAGTTGCCTATACAGCAGCATGTTGATCTAAAATTTCTCTTTTTCCGTCTTGACTTCAACGAATTTTATAGGCGGCTGTGTCCTAGCGTGTAGGAAATTTGTGAATAAGGCTGAGGGTTGTTTTCTCATAAGGATACGGCATTAAAAGCTTTGCGACCAGCTAACTTCCATTGTGTGTTTGAGTGGAACAATTCTATTGTTGCTAACTTCCTTTGGACCAAGCATTCCATAGGTCATTATTTGACCATAGGTATGTTGGAAACCTTGACCTCCTCAATTTCTTTTTTCATTATGTTTTCTTTGGAAAAATGTGACCTCTTCCTTCTCTACAGGTAGAGACACATTTTGCGATTTGCGAGATTGTTTGTTGCAGATATGAAGCTATTAATATTCGATTGGATGCACGATGTGAGTAGTACAGACGTAAGTATCTGAATATCTAATGATTTAGCTATTTTTTGGGCAAATTTTTCAAGCTGTGCTTTTGGAGATTTGTTCATATGTATCCTAGATTTTGGTTGAATGAAGGTGATTGGAAAATCTAGTTTTTGTATTCTTGTGTATTTCTTCTAGTCTATTATCTCTTCTCGCTCTGCAGAGTGCTTTTTAGTATTTTTCCCTTGTGGCAGTTAATATAAAGCCACATGTGAATCAAGTAGCAAGATGCTTACTATGCAATCGTTATCTTTTATACCTGTTAAGGTAACATGAAAGAGATTCTTTTTTATTTTCTTTTTGTTTTGTCTCTTCTAGTGTTGAAGAGTGAAACCTCATTTTGTTATTTCAGTAATAGCACTTACCCATAAATGAAGAGTTTCAGTTTAATAATTGCTTTGACTCATTCTTATGTATTAATGTGGTCATATTTCAACTTTGAAAACTGAGTGACGGAAACTTGTTACATTGCTTTTTAAAGAGTTCTTTATTAAAGAGATTTATAACAAATCCGTATTTATTAGAACTGTTGAATGTTTAGTATAAAGTTGCTAATTTGGCTGAAATGTTGGAGGGGATCAAGCAACTTTAGGGGCTTGAAAATGTTGTTAGAATGTACAATGTACAGGGTAAGTGAATTATTATAGAGGGTACTCAATGGAAACCGACTTAAGCCACTGATTTTTATGTTTTGGTATCATTAAGCTGCTGCTGATTATTAAACCGAAATTTTATTTTGCCAACCAGTGATATTCTTTCTAACTTGGCATAAAGATCCTTGACAAAAACTCCAGTTAAAGCAATTGACTAGTTGATAAAAATGGAGTGCTTTTTGAAATTTTGTTGTCAATATTATAAATTTTGTTGAAGGTAATCTTTGCACCAACACAAGGTTGAGTTCTTAACGAAGGTTCAATCAAGCCCATGTTATTCGTGATTCAGATATTGGAGTTTTTGATTCCTGTTCTTTTGCAGATATTATGTGGATGAAGCAAGTAGTAAATTAGTTGTTTGGACGTCAGTGAGATGTAAAACTAACTTGGTTAGTAATGATCTTGCTATGTTGCATATGCACTACCAAATACTTATTATTATCAGTGTACAAGATTGGCAGCTGACACGTTTGTCCATTCAATAAATAATATTGCTCTTCCCGTTTCTAGCACTTACCCAGATAAGTATTGGGAAAGTCGTAACTGAAGAAAGGAGTGTAAATTGCATATAATCAAGCATCAAATCAAGGATATGTACGAGGGAGTCAAAATAGTATGAGGACAAAAGGCGGGGTTCATAACAAATTTTTCTGGTGACTAAAGGATTATATCCTTTTAACGTGGTACTGAATGTGTCTACGAGGCATGCTCTTTTGAGAGAGATGTGGACTTGGTGTCAAGTTTTAGAGGCACGTCTTTTGTTCAAGTGGTGGAAGTAAGGTGAAGTTTGTAGAATGTAAGTTTAGCTAGACGCTCGTTAATCCTAGCTGAGGTAAAAGTTGGAAAAGTGCGTTGAGTATTATTTGTAACAAAAAAAAATATTATTCAAGCAAGGGGGGAAATTTACCAATGATGTTGTGGTCTATGTGGAAAAAGGGTCAATACGAAAATAATTAAACGAAATGAGTGGGCATACTATTCAAAATAGGATTTAGATGAATGAATTCTTAAGAGAAAGTTAAGTTAATGTTCAGAAGACAATGGTAAAAATGTGTAGAGATTCGGGAGAAGACCCATACAACCTCGATTATTAGGATAGTAGGTCAGATAGGGTAAGCCCTACTGCCGGAGGTACAAGTACATTGTGATTAGTAAAACATTAGGTGAAAGTAAAACCATTCAGAAAGATTTAGAGATGTTAGTATTTTGTCTTTATGTCTGTACATGATTGATGATATAAAATATCATGTCAATATTTGATCGATGTAACCAGAGAACCTCAATGATGAATTGCTATATAAGAGAGCCCAATTAGCTAAAATCCCATTGATATCTACATGTGTTTCCTCCTTTTTAGTTTGTCTCCTGTATTTTGCTTTTGCAAAACGTCATCATGGTTTACATCACAACAGATTGTGTAAATAATATCACTCCTAATCCCTTAAGGGAAAGGAAGGGAAGGAATATTGACGGTAAATGGCGCCACCAATCGATAGATAAACACCATGAAATGCTGTTAATATAGCTTTGGATGTAATATGTACCTTACCTAAAGGTAGAGCTGTATTTGGAATCCGAGAATGTAATGTAATCAATATAACCCTTCATTTTGTAGAACCTCATATCTCCTTTTTTTTTATGGCTCTGCAAATTGATTGTCTCTTTGTTTCATTTTGTTAATGTTGTTTTCTTTGTATTTTTTCTATATATTTTATATTTTTTCGAAGATGTCGGGCAAGATTGAGTGAAAAGTGTAATTGTGACTATTTCAAGGTAAACTGAGTGGTGAAAGGTTGGGACTTAGTCTACCTTTTTACCTCCTATGACTATTCGTAGTCATCTTCCTTCGTTACAATTTTGGTGCTATCACTTTAAACCTTTTTAGAAAGGTGTGTTAAACTTGTAAACATATTTTTTATAGTGTCACCGAATATTTGCCTTATTTGCCTTTACTACACGTTCTCAAATTTAAATTTACCGAATTTTTTACGAGCAGTAATAGATATGACATCATCCTTATTTTCTTTTGAAGGTATTCCTTTAATTTATTTTCCCTTTTTTATAGCAATTTTTTGTAGGTTTAGTTCAGTCCTATTAAAATGCGCCTAAAAGTTTTGTTTGTTTGTACGTGATTAGCCGTGGTGCAAGATGTAAAAGAAAAGGGTTGGTTTGGTCCAATGATTTGAGATGAAAAGGAGTGAAATATATTATGGACCACCATGGCAATAATATTCCACTACCAAAGAGAAATGCAAGGAAATATTCTGACACTTGTACTTTAAAATTAATTTTTATTTTTATTTTATATTTTAAAAAATGTTATTAATTAACTGTCTTTAAAATTAAAAAATAGTTCATTGAAGTTAAAAAAGTATTTAACTTATAATTTCAAAACAATGTTTTACAAAAGTAAACTGTCTACGGTTTGACACTATTCGTTAGAAAGGAACCCACGGTAACAATGAATTTGTTTAGATATATTTAAATATTCATTTACACTATATATTTGCATAATTGTCTATATTAAATTATGTATTATTTATTCAATCATATTAAATAATCATTTAAATTCTCTATGTTTTCATCTTTTTTTCTAATTTAAACAATTTTACATCCTACTCTATTTTTGTTTATTTTCTACTTTCGCTTTTTGTTCTAACAAAAATCAGTGACAAAGGTAAGAAATAAACATCTTATCGAGTTTTGAACTGTGTTTTTAATTCGAATTATTAAGATTCAGTTTGTTTTCATCTATTATTGTAGGCGAGGAAGGAAAAAGTAAGGGAATGGATTGATTTGAAGAAAACTGTGTGGATGGAGCTGCAAGATTATTATAGGAGGAAGGAAAGTAAGTGAATGGGTTAATTTAGAGAAAACTGTGAATGGATCGATTCCTAGATTTTTTTTTTCATGAGAGATGATGGATTGCAAGGTAGAAAAAAGATTTTTTTTTTCTTCATGATCATGCAAAAGTATGTAGAATCCATTATCTTCTCTCTATTAATTTGAGAAAATTAATTCTGTTACAATATTGATGTCAGGATAATTGATTTTCTTATTTTCAAAATCAATTATTTTCTCTCATGAATTCATGTATATTGATAATATTATTAATTTATTTTAAAAAATATGAATGGAGAAAAATTATTTCTCCATTCGTATTTCTCATAACAATTTAGTAATATTAGGCGATAAACAAGAGCATATGCACAAGAATTAAAAATCAATTCAGAGAGAATTTCTCCAATCGATTCTCCTCCCGTGTACATATGTTATCTTGGTTTTATTTATTAAAACATTTTTTTCTGCTTAACACTCAATGGGAAATAGTGACTTCAGGATATATTAAAACAAATGAAAACAATACTAGAAAATTATATCAGAATATTACAATAAGTAAACACAGTATAATTTCATATTCAATGAAAACAAAAATATAAATTAAATAAATCATAATATTTAGGTTTGAAATTTAATTAATTATCCAAAAATATATAATCAATGTCCATAAAGAAAATCAAACCTAAAACAAAAAAAAAAAAAACGAAGAATAATTTACGTTGATTTGTTTACTACTATATTGGTTCCGATTTATTCAAAATCTTAAATTATGTGTCTCGCTTCTTACTAAATGAGTTTTTTCATTAATAGCAGTGTGTCAGAAGGATTGTGTTAGACTTTAGGATAAAAATTTGCCATACCTTAAGTAGAGTTCAAAGGTGATGCAGGATCTATTTCCAATCTATTTCTAAGGTGAAAATATATACATAGGGAATTTACGTAATCAGTTAATCATCATGAAACCATTTTTTCCCCCTTAAGCAGCTATTTCACTACAAGGCCGGCCTGAGAGTGGTTTTGGGAGCACTAATCCAAGGGGTACCTGCAATGGCAAATCTCCACAATGCATTGACATGCTCTGGTGAAGCATATTGGATACCAACACGAGGACCAACCAATATGTTTTCCGGTTCTGGACCATCTAACACTTCTAAACCACCTGCATAACACACTTTTCAGTTTTCAAAAAACAAATGGATATTCATTTGTCAACTTTACATTTGAGAAGCTTCAATTTTAACTTGTAAGCTTACCAGGTGTATATAGAGGATGGTTGGACCATTCTGTCGATAGACCCAATGCCTGACCAACCTGAGATTTGGGAGAACATTCACATTATTCTTATTTAAATAGTAATTCTGTGATAGACAAGAAGGTTGTGCATATAGAAATTAAATTTCACAAATGTTCAACCTTTCTAATCCATCATGTCATGTGAGATTTCTATACACTTAAAGGAATCGAGCATAATTCAAAAAGCTTACAGAGTCAGCCTATTTCAGAAATGACCAAAATATTAAACTTAACAAACTGCAACCAAAACAAGCATGTATAAAATTATAATCTGTGGCATTATGCAAAGAACAATTCACAAGTCTAGAAAGCTGTAGTATCGAGTATATACTGAACATTCTTAAGTAACAATTCCAATCCTTTTTTTAATCTCAATGATATTTTGTCAAGAAAGACGACATGTCTGTATTGAACCAAGAATCCAATCTCACTCCCGTATTCACTTATGATACTCGGAGTTAGCTTGCTCCATCTTGCTTTCAACTGTCATGATTACCTTTTCCATTTCGTCATTGCCGCTTGTTGGTATTTTACTATTTTATGAACAAAGCAACATCCTATAGTGATAGTTGATGGTGAAGCACTAGAATGTAGATATCTTTAACTTGACAAGGCAAATGGCAGCGCAAAACTTTTAATCAAAACATCTTTCCTTAAGCATCTAAAACAGGTGAACATGAGGAAAGGAAAAGAACTAACCTTTCCAGGACCGGTAAGAAGTATAGGTTTCTCAGTTTTCAGACCTCGGCGCTGTTGAATGACGTCCAATCCTGTCACATTGTCCAATAGTATTAAATAAATCTATAAATAACTTCATTGCAAGCTTACCTTATAATCAACAAGTGTACACTAAAACTGAAATGTTATTCACAGATCTGAGGACCAAGAAGGGAAAAAAGAATTATATGATTGCAAGTTAAGCTGAAACTACAATGCTGAACTCACATTAAAACCCTCACCTTTTTCAGCTGGTCAGCCAGCTTCTTGCTTTAGATTAACAAGAGTGGTTGCACATACATTTTATCCACACCCTTCTCTTGATAGTCACGGTGTGACAC
Source organism: Vigna unguiculata (assembly GCF_037176805.1). Lineage (NCBI taxonomy): Eukaryota > Viridiplantae > Streptophyta > Magnoliopsida > Fabales > Fabaceae > Vigna > Vigna unguiculata. The sequence goes on along the minus strand of NC_140792.1, from coordinate 34,770,254 downwards.
TCAACCAGTCTACAGTTTGTACCCAAAAGAATTTACAAGCTTGTGATGATTTATTCTTTTGCAGGAAACAAGACCAATACTCGGTCATCTCTCAAAGATTTTGTTTTCTTTCCCCTTTTTAGATAACTTGAAGAATATACTCCCTATAAGAAGTCACTTGAACGACGAATAATACCTAATCACAGTTTATCCCTTCATTCACTCATAAACTGAATTGATAACACACAAAAATCTAATAAAGTAGCCTTGGAGTTACGACACAACAAGCAACAGAATAGTTCATTTCATAGAAACTACGAATAACCTATATACAGTATTTCACATTACCACTAATTGGAGCACAAGAGCGTATCAAAACAGCAGCACCAGCTCCTTCCTTATCCGCTACCACATTCAGCATCATGTGAAGACCATAGCAAAGATAAACATAGGCATGCCCACCAGCTCCAAACTGCAAAATAGAGACAAACCCACACCAATCTTACACTAGACAACCCTAATTAGCATTTAGAGATACAAGGTGAGAATAAAGGTGCAATCTTACCACAGGGGCAGTTCTTGAAGTGACACCAAAACGACCGTGACAAGCGGTGTCGTTTGGTCTATACGCTTCAACCTGTCTGCCATTGATTCCGTGTTAAATCGCAATAAAGCTAAGCGACAAAGTTGCATGCTTCGTAATGGAAATAGTATACCTCGGTGATCCGAAGAACGACGTCGTCTCGGCGAAGAAACTTTCCCAGTAAACGCGGGGCAAGGTCCAAGGCATCGATTTGAAAGAAATCGCGTGGCAAGATTTTCATTTCAACGGGAGAAGCGTCTGGTTCTGGTGATGGGTTGGGTTTGACTCGGAGCGAACGCCGAACCGGTTCGGTTTGTTGAACCGGTAACCTGGATTTGGCTACCCGTTTGAAACGCTGGTTGCGCTTCATTACGGTGCCACGGAAACGGAAGGAGGCAAATACGTCAGAGTCAGAAGATGGAGAAGCTGAGTTGCGCTCCAACGACGGCGTTTGGGTGGGGATGGAGCGTGCTAACGACATGCCGTATAGTTGCGTAAGCAATGTCTTTCTTTTCCTTTTTATGTTTATCCATCTCAAAATAATAATAGTTTTTTTTTTTTCTTAAATTAAGTGATTAATATCCTCATCAAATTGCAAATGTGAAAGAAAAGAGTAAGTTTCAAAATTTGGTATATAATAATTTAAAATTATATGCTAAAATCATAGTATGGTCATCATTCTAATTGTAAAATAATTAATAAAGATCATAATTACGGTAACATTGTAAAATAAGTAGAGTTTGTGAAAAAAAATTCTGATCTAACCAGGTTAGTCTCAAATAAATATTAATAAAGACCATAATTACGGTAACATTGTAAAATAAGTAGAGTTTGTGAAAAAAAAAATGTGATCTAACCAAGTTAGTCTCAAATAAATATTAGGACACTAGTAAATTATATATATGTTATCTAAATATATGATATAAATAATTTAAATATTATTTTAAAATATATTTAAAATATCAAATAAAATTTAATTAAAATTACTAATTTCATATATTTTTAAAGTTTAATGATTTAATTAGATCAAAATTTTGAAAAGGAATTAAAGTCAAATTTAACTGAAAGTTAAAATGTCAAACACATATTTAATCTTCTAAACAAATATGATTAATAAAATAGTTTGATTTTATTTTTACTTTTTTCTAAATGATTCTATATTTTTGTTATATAATTTAATGTTTAAGCCACTTTATACATGTAAAGTTTAGGTGAAAAATCCAACAAGAAATAAATGTTAATAAAATCATTTTTTAAATTAAAAATAAATTTATATAAAACGAAAAGTACATGTAGAAATAAAAATGTCTTTTATCAACGATACCAATTAAAATAAAATAAAAAAATACATTAAAAAGCATAATTTAAAAAAAAAAAAAACTTTAACTTGAGCTTAAACTAAAACTGAAATGGAAATGGAGTGTAAAGAAACCCAGCCCAATAGAACAAACTGGTCCTTCCCTCTGTCTTTCTAGACCCTTCTCTCTCTCATTCTAGACCTTTCCACACTTTTAACACCTTATATAACCATAACAACGCAAACCCTTATTCTCTAACCATTCAATCCAACAACGCAAAACACGCAATCACAATGGCTCGTTACGGCGAGGGCGACAAACGGTGGATCGTGGAGGACCGCCCCGACGGCACCAACGTCCACAACTGGCACTGGGCCGAGACCAACTGTCTCGAATGGTCCAGAACCTTCTTCTCTTCTCTCCTATCCAACCTCACAATTCTTGACGGCGAGGGAAGCCTTTTCATCAAAACCACCTCACTCCGCTCCCTCGACGGCGAGGCCTACATCAACGTCCGCAAGGGAAAGATCATCCCCGGCTACGAGATCAGCCTCACCCTCAATTGGCACGGCGAGGCCAAGGACTCCAACGGAGCTTCGCTTCACCAAGTCGACGGCGCCGTCGAAATCCCCTACATATCCGACGAGAATGCCGACGAGGATCCTGAACTCAGAATCACCGTCAACGACGAAGGACCGGTAGGGAAGAGGATCAAGGACGCTATGCTTTCCAAGGGGAAGCCCTTGATCTTGGAGAAGGTAAGGGTTTGGGTGCAGAGCATGGCCAGAGGCGGTCCACTTAAGGACGAATTGGAGAACAAGAAGCCGGCGCCGTCTCCGTCGCCATCACCGGCGAAGCCTGCGTCGTCGCCGTCGCCGTCAACTACGGCTGCGCCGAAGAAGGAAACTTCTACGGCTACGAAGAAGAAGGAGAAGAAGGGAGTGAAGAGTATTAGTATGACGGAGAGGTTTAATTGCAGGGCGAAGGACTTGTATGAGATATTAATGGATGAGAATAGGTGGAAGGGTTTCACGCAGAGCAATGCGAGGATTAGTAAAGAAGTTGGTGGTGAGTTTAGCATTTTTGATGGGTCGGTGACTGGAACTAATTTGGAGTTGCAGGAGGGTAAGTTGATTGTGCAGAAGTGGAGGTTCGGAAGCTGGAACGATGGAGTTCAATCCACAGTAAGTGTGTTGTTTTTTGTGTTAACTATTAGGAAGAAAAAAGCCAAATAACTAAATTTGACAGAACTTACAGTGTGGTAATACTTGTGTATTTGCAGGTGAGGCTTGTGTTTGAGGAGCCTGAAACGGGTGTTACAGTGGTGAAGTTGACTCATTCTGATGTGCCTGAAGAGGATAGGTGAGTGTTTGTGTGCTTGGGATTGGTCTATGGAAGTTATGTTTTTGTTTGGTTTGATTTGCTGAGGTGGTTTGGTTTCTTATGGATACAGGTATGGGAATGCAACTGTTGCGGAGAACACCGAAAGGGGGTGGCGGGATCTTATCTTCCAAAGGATACGTGCGGTTTTTGGTTTTGGAATTTGAGATTTTTGTGATTGTATTCCCTGCATTGTGGAGGTAGCCGATTTTTATTTGAAATTCATTAGTAAGGAAAGATTAATGGATAATTTGACATTAATGGATAATGCATCTTCGTTTGTGCAACATGACATGTCTGGTTTGAGTGTTATCTGTTACTAATATCACTTGTCATACAATGAATAAGTTGAAATCTGAGAAATCACCTTGCTTCAAATTGCATACCACACTCCAAAAATAAAATTTAGAGACTATTGATTGTCTGGATCAGATAATCCTGATATTATGCAGGCCAAGGAAATTTGATAATTTAGCAATGCTTTAGTGTTAATGTAATGGCAGTTCTGTATTTTTTTTTTGTTTGTGTTATGGCGTTTCGTTTAGCTTGTTTTCTGTGGCATTTGGATATGCAGTTTTAGAAATTTCCAGAGACCCTCAAACTTCAACCTTCAAGTTGCATATAGTGGGAAACGTTTTGTTAGAAACCTTGGTTAGAAACTATAGCTTAAATGTCGTAAGTGTAAAATTAAGTAATCTAAGCAAATACTAAACACTGTTAATTGGCATCAATCATCCTTGGTAATTCGATGGTATACTATGATGCTGTTTAGCAGAAGACATTGTGGATTGTGACTTTTTGGGTGGTGTAATGAAATAAAGTGGCAATTTTCTGTCATTCTGCTGATGGAATGTTGGTGCAGAACGTTTGCGGAAGGAGATCATTTAAGTCTTTGTTTCAATTGTCAATTTGCTCGCTTCTTTTGTTTGTTAATACAGAGTTGAGCAATTTCCGAATGTTGAATATATTCGGTTGACAAAATGTAATATCGAAGTCTATTTTAGTAACACGTATTAAGATGACAGTTCATTAATATTTAAATGTTAAAATAATTTTACTAAATGTAAACGTAAAACGTATCTAAGTAACGGTAAACTATATACCTCGTCGAAAATGAACGTTAAATACTGAAACAACACTGTAATTACCAAAGTAAGATTTTCATAATTGAAACTCCTCAGACTGATTTATGAACATATAATTTTTCGGTATATGTTAGTGTGTTTATAGGACAAAGGAAATTAAAGAAATATTTTCTTTACATCAGTATCTCTTTTTTTATCGTTGATAATTATTTTAGTTAAAGATAATAATTAAGTTTAAATAAATAGTTATTTGAAGGATAGAATGAATAAATATTGGTTTAAATATATATATATATATATATATATATATATATTTTTTTTTTTCAGTTAAAGAAAAATTTAATTAGATTCTTATTTTTTTAAATTAATTAACGTTTTTGAATAGTTGATGTCATTTTCATTTTTTTTTAATTGTGTGTTATGTGATAAGCTATGATTATATTTATGTGTTATTTTTTTTTCAATTTAATTTTATATTTGTTATTTTTTAATATATTTATTATTTTATTATTTTATCATTTTCTATTAAAATGAATTAATTTTGTATTTTTAAATTAACATCAAATTTAATATTTTTTATAAATATTATGATTTTTTAAAAGTAACATTTTTATTAATTATTTTTAAAACTTAATTATGATTTATTAAATTTATTTATGAATTACAAACTCTTATTAAATAGAATATAATTATTTAAAATATTATTATAATATAATTATTGAATTTTTTATTATTTATATTCTAAAATATATATATAAATATATATATATATATATATATATATATTATTAAAATTAATATTTAAAAATATTACAAATATTGGAAATATTTTAGACAAGTATAGTAATATTTGTAAAATTAACATTCAAGTATAAAATATTTAAGATTTTAATATCTAAAATGCAATATAAATATTAAATATTTTAGATTAAAATTTAAATTTTACAAATATTAATATATTTTTCATTTAGTAATTATATTCTAATAATATTTTAAATAATTATATTTTGTTTAACCATTAAATCCAAAAATTATATATACTTTATAATTAAATATAATAATTTATAATTAAAATTCAAAAGTAATTTATAATAATGTTAATTTTAAAAATAAATATATAATATTTATAAAAAATTAAATCTGAGACAAAAAAAATTGTTTCATTTTAATAAAAATTAGAATTAAATTAAATAAAAATAAATGATAATTGAATAAAATAACTTGTATAAAAGTTAAATTGAACAAAAATAAATAATATAACTATAAATTGATAAATGACACTGATATTGACATGTAACACAAGTGTGACTTGACATGTGAATTATTGTTTTTGAAATTAAAAAGTTTAAAAAATTAAAAGAAATAAAAAAAAGACTAAATTTACATATATAATATTATAATATTCAAAAACATTAACTATTTAAATGAATCAAAATTTAAAGAGAATGAGAAAAACGAAAATGAGGATTATATTGAGAAAAAAAATTAAACTAAATATTTATTTAAGCTATATTTATTATAATTGAAAAAGTAAGTTAGTTTTAAATAAATGATTATTTAAAGAGTACACAATCGGTAAAAATGTGTTTATATCGAAGAAAGGATATTCCTAGATTAATGGTATAGAGTAATATTTTCCACTTACTATTCTAAATACGACAATCCAGGATTAATCTATGTTCGAGAGACATGACTAAATATTATTTTATCAATTTGATAATTGATTTTACGACTACGAGGTTAACTTTCTTTATCATTCTGCATAATTATTATGCAGAGAGATTTTTTTAGTCAGTTAAAATGTAAGAAAACGATCTTTTGCGTATTTTTTTGAATGTGGATTTGTAATTTTTAAGAAAGCTTTTCTTCGCCCCCTTAATTATCTCATCAAGAAAGTTAAAAATCTTGGGAAAAAAATAAGCACTCGTCGCCTGAGAGATTCGAACTCTCGCGGGGAAACCCCATGTACTTAGCAGGCACACGCCTTAACCACTCGGCCAAAGCGACGTTGTTGAAAGAATATTCCTGCTTCTTTCTATTATACATTATGCAAACTTCGGGCTTCACTATTTAATAACCTAAAGGTGATATCTCCTTACTTCAAACCAAGTACCAAAACCAGATTCAGCTCCAAATCCGCTCTTACAAGTAAATAAAAAACCAATTATTAAAAACTGAATTGTTAACAATCATCACAATCAAGGTAATTGTCAATGTGCTTCCCTCACAACTCCCTATATAATAATATTTTTCTGTCATGAATAGAAAACAATTGTAAGTTTTTTAACTTGGTATAAATTTCCTCTATGGTTGTACAAACACTGAGCATTTTCCTTTCCAAGTTAAAATTCTTTCAGCTATGGTACACAATTCCATTAATATATATAATCTACAACTACATGCAGTTGCTGCAACATACAAAAAGTATTAACAAGATATATAAATTGGAATACTAGTTTCTTCAATTGTAACTTTGTTGTCTCTTGTTTTTCTGAGGAAACAGAAGTATCATAAGAATTTTTGGATCATTTCTCTGACTTCTTCAGTAACTAGCCAAGCCTTATGGCCTCCAATCACTTCTGCCTTCATCTCTCCATCTTTCCACAGCTGCAAACAATTCACGTTATCCCTTTTATTTTCCTATAATTGGATATCCAAATCATCCTTTTCTAGTCACAAAAATTACTCTCTTTTAATGTTACCACATACAAAAATTAACTTAACGAGATAACGCACCTGAATTGTTGGCATTTTCTGTACAGTGCAGAACAACAGAAGAAACAACAGTCAAAATGAGCACACAGCATCATGTAACATCCTTTTACTGAAACAATTAAGAATAAAAATTCATACTTACAGATATGTTGCCTCTCTTCACTAGAGTCTGGGGTACTTTATTCACATCCACGTAATAAAATTTGGCTCTGAAACATGTGAATGAGTAGCAACATTATAATTTGCTTTGGATTAACAAGACACAATGGAGTCATAGACAGTCTCTTCAAATATCATATTTTTTGTGTATAGTGTTCGAACAATTGAGCTATAAACTTCTATTTAGCTGATTCAAGTGTTCACTTCAAATGTTATATATAGCTATGCAAACTGATATCAGATTAACATAGTTTTGATTTAAAGGAAAATATAGAGTCATCTAATTGAAGAAGACACAATGAGTAGTTTACTTGTTGAGATATTCAGCTGCTAATTTTTCCAACTTGGGCTTCAAATAGATGCATTTCCGACACCAAGTAGCCATCCTGCATTACAAAAACAATCAAAACAACATATATATCCTCAAAATTACTGTGTATTTTACTTTCACTACTTCAGAGAATAACACAAATTGTTGTGAGAACGAACCAATCAATGAGGATAGGTTGTGAGTTTTCATGAGCAAGAAGAAGAATTCGATCAAGGTGGTCGGAATCAGTGATTTCTTCCATCTCAACTTCACTTGGTCTTGACAAATCAGGCCACATCGCTTCCACGCGAAAATTTCTCCTTTTCATCTTCTTTTCTCTCTTTCTGTTTCCAACCCATATGTTCTCATACCCACCACTTCTGTGACAAAACAAATACCCTTTCCCACTCACCAAACACTGTGCCCACTGTTCATCTCTCTGATAAACCTCTCCGTACACGAACTGTGAACACGCCCCAATCACAGACATACCCTTTTGCACTCCAAGCTTTGATCTTTACAACGCACAAGCCGATCAAGAAAATGGTCTTCTTTATTGCTGAGGAAAAAGGAACACTATCATTCTACCTGGTTTCTTAGGTTTAGGGGACAGAGCATGGACTAAGGTTGTTGGTCTGGGATTCTGTGAACCTGGTTTGGTGAAATTCAATAAATAATGTTTAGTTTTAATAAGGAAAAAAGTTCAGAAAAATGGCGCAACGCAAGGGAAGCTTATCCAGAAGGTGTGTTAAGAAAGACATGGAGAAAATTATATATATAAATTCGAAGGGTAAAGAATTTTTGGCCCAAGCGTTTCGGATAAAGCTCCAATCTTTATTTTATAAGGCGTTTCAATGGGGGGAAATTTTCTACATTTTTCATGTGATTTTTATTTTTTTTTCTTCCCTTTCATTCTACCTTTTAAACAACTATTTGTGAAATTAAGTCGGACAGTAGTGAAGAAAAATGTTGGTGAGAATTCTGATTTTGGTTTATCATGTTATAAAATGTCAACCTTCTTACTAAATCTAACTTTAGTGAGTTCATTTTGGTAAAAACAACAGAGAAGTGGTGTAAGAATATTTTTATTTGATATTTAATTAATGTTTAAAAGAAGCAATATAATAAGTTATAATTTTATTTTTGCTCTAAAAAATAGCAGGTTATGTTATAGATGCTTATTAAGTTATTACCATATTGTATTATAAGTATTTTTTGGAAAGATAAATCGGAAGAAATTTCAGCTGTCATGATCAGTTCATTTTATGATAATAAATCGCATTTTGGAATAATGTTTATGGGACTATTAGTTCATTTATAATATTTCCAGTTTTGCAATTTTGTGAGGCTGGGTTTGAGAATGTTGATATCACACTTTCTTGTTTGGTATATGAAAAAGAAAAAACCACATTCTATAATTGAATTTTACTATTAAGTTTGTGTTTGTTTTTAGAGTGAATTTGGGAAAGATTTGAAGAGAAAAAAAAATGTAAAAGTAGAGTTGTTTAGATTAAAGAAAAAATAATAAAAAACAAGATAAAAATTTATAAACATAAAGTGATTTAAAATAAAACGTGTTTAGTATAAAATATATAGAATGAAATGTGAGTATTATTTAAAATAAAAATAAAATTGAAATTATATTAAATTAAAATAAATAAAACTTGTAGAAAATAAGTTGAAATAAAATGTTGCTGATTAGTTTAAATAAAATTAAGTAACAATTTAAATTGATGTGGCACACGTGTTTTAATGTAGTTAATTGTATTTTTGAGTATTTCAAAGAACATAGTAGTGAAGAAAGAAGGTATGAGGTGCAGAAAGTAATTCCTCCTGTGAAGAGGTTGGGCCTGTAGAATTACTACCAATGGGCTTCTATTGCATAACAGTTTCCCACTAATAACTAACACTAATTTAATGGGAGCAAATTCTTCTATAGTTCAGCATAAACTTCATTTTCACTAGTATTCCTAATAACAAAAGCAACTTTCCACTATCAATAATATTAATATTTTAATTATATTATAAAATTAAAGCATTTATCTTCATTCTTTCACCTTTTAAGAAATTTTTTAAGAATAAAATCATGACAGAACATAGTTCCAAAACAAACAATACATCACATGTATAGTAATTGACAGTGATTCTATCATCACACTTGAAATCAAAATAGTAAAGATTTTTTTTTTGTTATATTTATTGTTTTCTATTATTATAAAAGAAAGTTAACTATTATAATAGAGCTAGTGAGATGCGCTTTCACTAGTTTTTATAAAATGTTATATTGAATCTATCACCATATTAATGATGGATCCCGTGATTTCTAATGGATATAATTTTTCTACATACATATCTCACTTTATTATTTTTTCTCATGATCTTTTTTAGGTCGAACTGCCATGTATCATAAATATACAATTACCAATAATCTAGTGAAAAAAAATAAGAGACTAAACATCAAATTATTACATAGAACGGTATACAAGATTATGAACATACAAAATTAACGTAGAGATTACTAAAATGTAATGATAAATAAACATTTGAATTGAAGATTCTAAACTCTGATCGTTTATTATATATTTGTGCTAACTTAACTTATCTAGAATCGTGTGAGTTTAGAGATTAGGTGTAATCAAAATAAAATCTAATAGAATCTCAAGTGCACAATTATTTAGTCAATTTAGTAGTTTCAGATATTGACCGATGTCATTTGATTAGTTGACATGTTAATTGAAGTTTTAAAGATGTTTCAAATCATCATACAATAAATAATAGACTGTGTTAAAATACTTATTAATTTAAGATAGTTTAATATATATTAAACAGTATTAGTAATATCTTTTGAATCCTTAATAAAATAAAAACAAATCCTCGCATATTTTACAAACCCACTATCACTTTTAGTTTATAAGAGAGAACAGAGGTGGTCCTTTCTGTCTGTTATAGCATTCTATTTATTATATGGCAATTCAATCATTGCAATAAGCTTATCTGATCTCAATACGTTCTTAATATGTAATTATAATAAAATAAAACTTGTTTTGGGACAAAATAATTTCAAACTTGTTTGTACATTATGATTAACTGTTATTAAGATATCGATCTCATTAAGAAAAAAAAGTGTTTTGGCGGAATCTAAGAACTAAAGCAGTGTAGTGATGCCAAAGGGAAAAAGTTAAAGGCATGGCCACCTCAGACCTGATATGAAGGTTCTCCAAAGATGCATGGGAAATGAATAACCCTAATTGCCTCTTTTTCAACCTTGTCTAAGTCTTTCTTTTTCCTTATTTACAATACCCTAGGCCTTTTACAACTTTTCTTTTCTGGTGTGGGAACATAGAAAAGAGGTCAATTATTTTTATTTTAATGTTTTGAATATTTATTTATATTAAGAAATAATAGTAATTGATGGGGTTAATGTGGTTCGTATATAGATGGAACAGGTATTATTGGGAAGTTTGGTTGAAAAGGAAGAACAGAAATAATAGTGATTTTGGGCATGCTCAGGGTGAAAGAGTGAGTGACAAGACAAGCATGTGTTATTTTATTGCTCTATCTCTTAGAAATAATAAGGTCGGTGGTTCAATCTCTACCTTTTGTTTTCCTTTCTTTCATAAAGAAAAGAAGAAGTGTGGTGTTATTGATTTTTTTTTTAATAAATTAATTGTTTTAGAAAAACTTTAGCCAATGTTTTGTTTACTCTTTCTTATTAATTTTTTGAAAAAAAAATTGGACAAACTCATGGGAATTCAATATGGGAGGACCGAATCTAAGTGAGTTTTTAATTTTCGGCAGCATAATTCATATTTGAGAATTTGGTTCTTTTTGGAAATCTTAACACGGTTAATAATTTGAAAAAAATGTTTTTGAAATAAAATTATTGTAAAAAAGAAAAAATCAGGGGTTATGGTGTTTTTATTTTACATTTATTATGATAATAAAAAATATTATAAATAATTTATAATATATATTTTGTTGTTCACATGGATGGTGGACTTGTTGGAAAGAAAGAATAGTGGCAAAGAAAGTGGTCGGGACACGTAGGCTATGATCATGTTATGTCTAATGGTGGAGTCCAGTTGGGTGTTTGCTTTTCTGAGCCACATTTAAATAACTTTTTTATAAATATTTGTCAAAAATTGTATTATTTAAGTAAAAGTCAAATATAAAAATAATGAAATAATATTACAACATTTTTATAAGTTAATTTATAATATACTAGCTTTGAATATGTAAGATTTCATATGTTTATGAAAATATTTTTTAAATATATTCCTCTTAACATTGTTCCTGTGTCACGTGAAGGTTTGGATATCTCACACGGCTCTAATTTATCATTAATAGTGCGGTCTAGCAGAAAATCATGTCTAACTGTTATTTTTTATATAGTTTTTTTTTTCTTTAAATATATTTAAATTTGTGTCTCAATACTATGTATTTTATTAAACATGGTGTATATTATTAGAAGACATTTAAAATACAGCTTCAGAAAACATTAGTAATATTATCTATACTATTGTTGGCATGCTTTTCTTTTATTTTTAATTTAGGACAAAAGTTTATCTTTCGCAAATTCGCATAGATTATGTTAATTTTGTCTATGTTTTTAGATTTGTATAGGATACCGTGTTTGACACTTTTCCATCAGAAAAAAAATAAATAAATCCTTGTACAATGAAAACTAATTTGCAACATAAAACAACGTGAAAAGTATAAAACAGATAAACTATTTGTAAAACTTGTATGATAAAATACTAAATAAAATGTGGTAAAAATTAGAAGAAGAAAATGAAATATTACAAAAAGAAGCTCATGTATATATAATATACTTCTACCTTATCATGAATATATAATTTAGTCAGGGACGAACCTTTTTTTTTCATTTAATATATAATTGAAACTATTTTTAAAATTTTAATATATTTTTTATATTTTTGACATCTCTCAAATATTTATATATCTATAAAAAAAATTACAACCCTAAAATATTTGTTAAAAATATGTCAATGTATATGTATGAAATTAATCATATAACTCATAAATTATAAATATCTTATTATTTAAATAAAATTTATAAGAAAACATTATTGTTTGAATTTCATTTCATAAAAATTAGTATTTTTTGTAAATCAGATGTCGTTGAGTTCATCCTAAGATTCTTGGTGATAGAGTAAGTTTGTTCTATCAGAATTTGTTTTAAAATAAAATTTTCGTCATCTATTTTTTTAGTTGGTTTTGGAAGATTTATGAATGAAAATTAGGAATCTTACACGTGGTTCTTCCACAACAAAATAATAGTAATATAGGTTAATTTAGGATTGTAATTATATATATATCTGTGTGTGTGTGTGTGTGTGTGTGTGTGTGTGTGTGTGTGTGTGTGTGTGTGTGTGTGTGTGTGTGTGTGTGTGTGTGTGTGTGTGTGTGTGTGTGTGTGTGTGTGTGTGTGTGTGTGTGTGTGTGTGTGTGTGTGTGTGTGTGTGTGTGTGTGTGTGTGTGTGTGTGTGTGTGTGTGTGTGTGTGTGTGTGTGTGTGTGTGTGTGTGTGTGTGTGTGTGTGTGTGTGTGTGTGTGTGTGTGTGTGTGTGTGTGTGTGTGTGTGTGTGTGTGTGTGTGTGTGTGTGTGTGTGTGTGTGTGTGTGTGTGTGTGTGTGTGTGTGTGTGTGTGTGTGTGTGTGTGTGTGTGTGTGTGTGTGTGTGTGTGTGTGTGTGTGTGTGTGTGTGTGTGTGTGTGTGTGTGTGTGTGTGTGTGTGTGTGTGTGTGTGTGTGTGTGTGTGTGTGTGTGTGTGTGTGTGTGTGTGTGTGTGTGTGTGTGTGTGTGTGTGTGTGTGTGTGTGTGTGTGTGTGTGTGTGTGTGTGTGTGTGTGTGTGTGTGTGTGTGTGTGTGTGTGTGTGTGTGTGTGTGTGTGTGTGTGTGTGTGTGTGTGTGTGTGTGTGTGTGTGTGTGTGATTGATTGATTGAGGAATTGTCATTAAATGTCCTTCCAAGACATATAATGACCATTCTATCAAGAACCGTAATTAAAAATCTTACAAACGATGACAACTTTGTGGTCAACCACCGTTAAAAATCATGCTTTTAAAAAACATACTTGTTTTTGTTACTTTGTCAATCCGTTGTGTTTTATTTTTTGCAAAACTTCTTCTTCTTCTCCATTTTCATTCAAGTTTGCCACATGTTGCACCTTCAAGTTTGCTACTTGTTGCACCATCGAGGCTCTCCGATTGTCTTGTTGCCAAGTTCGTTGTTTTTATGTCTTGATTTGCTCCACATTTGCATGCAGTGGTTTCCTCTCTTGCTAGTCTTCATGTCATTGTCATCGAAGCTCGTAATCACAAATCTATTTAAAACTTTCATTGTTAGTTGTCACCATTCTAAGTATCGTTGTTATTGGTTACTCACTAAACCACTAACGTTAAAAAAAGTATTAAATGACGTTACCATCGGTTGTTGTCCAAGTTAGTTTGATAGAAAATGATGATAATTTATCATTTATTTATCATTAAAAAAGCATACTTACGACGACAAATTCATGTGTCATTAATTATTTGAATTTATAACGACAACTAAATTAACAACAGTTCTAAGATCGCCTTTAAAAGTACTTTTTAACCGTGTTAAGAGCTCTATTGTACTATAGTGGTATAAATAGTTGTTAGTCAAATTTATTAGTTTGAGTTTAAACTTGGTTTGAATTTATGGTTGAAATTCTTTAAGATATATGTTGATTTATGATTTCAAGAGTACAAGTTATATTTAAGAAATTTAAACCACGTTGTCTAAAAGTTACAAATTATTATATTAGTGTTAGATAAAAATCTGAAACAAGTTAGTCTTGTTGATGATGTTGGAATTTTTAATATTTTCATTCAAACGAAGATTCTCACTTATGCCAAATTATGGGAAAAATTCAAATGTGAAAGACTCCATTTTTCCTGATACAAAAATTAGAGTAAAAAATCAAACTTGATCTCATTCCTATTTTCATTCATTTAAAAATAAAACATAAATTCAACTTTTTTTCATCTAAATTTTCACTCAAATAGTGTTTTTTTTTTCTCCAAACGTGACAATTAATGTTCACTCAATCTAGAAGATTATTGCACTGTAATTTGTTTTTCAAATTTAACATCCAAAAAATTATTTATATGAGTATTCTCTAATACTCTATAAAAAAAATTATAAAACTTAACTAGATTAATAAAACATTTCGAAAAATTCTAAATGTTTTTTTAGTTGTTTTTCTCTCCTCTTAGACTTCTTTTATGCATTTTCTTGTCCTTTTTTTTTTATATTTTCTCATTCTTTCTTCAGTGAGTAAGAACAAAAGATCTTAAAAATAAAGAAAAAAAACTTTATGAAAATATTTATTTCGAATGACTTAAGAATAATATTTAATGATTATAATGTAATTTTAAGTCCAATAACCATATTATACATTTTTTAAAATCATTTTATGACTACATGAATCAATACCAGGTATAAAATGATCTAACACAATCGAGTAAGTTGTGTTGTAGAACAAGTTTGGCCTTTATATTTTGAATATCCATGTTATGTTTTGGTTAATCCTCACATGGTCGTTAAGTTCCATGTGTTTATCTGCGGTGATTTTATTCTTTAGTATTTATCTTTAAAAAGGGAACAATGTCGTTTGATATTGTCGGCATTGGTGTTGCATTAAGGTTTTTAACATTACATATTTGTATAGTTTCGTTGTAAAAATAAATAAAACAATACTCACATGCATGTTGTATTGACAAATGAGATAAACTATATTGGATTTCTTCTTCTTTTTTTATCCTTCACCTTACAAAACGCATAAATGAGAGAAAACAACTATTGAACCGACCAAGAATTTATGATATAGGTAAACTACAACATCACCAGGAATTCAGTCTGCCACAACGAGTTTATCTATCATAACGATCAATTATTATTCAAATAAATCATATTAAGACATGCATATTTAATGGTCACAGGAAGTAGTAGTATATGGGGGATAGAAGGAAAGAGAAAAAACAATGATTTCAAATTGTTTTTCCCAACGTTAATCTTGGTTTCTTTTTTTCTTTTTCCAACAGAACCTCGAATATTTGATTATATTCCTTTTGACCCTTATGTTAATCTAACATAATGAAAAATGATAATTTCAAAATTTATTCCGTGGAAAATTCATATGCTATGGTGCAACAGGAGAAACGAATTGTACGTGCGGCAAAGGGTGAATAAACTGCACCAAAAGGTGATGAGAGAGTTGGAATTGAAATCGATGGTGATTTGGTTAGGCATGTTGCAGCATAATGTTTCAGTCGGTGGAGAGAAGTTTGGTGCATGAATGTGACGCGAGTTTAATGCACCATTCTGCCAATCAACCACCGGCATGTGCTTCAATCTTCAAATCCCATCACTGTTTCTCTAATATCACACTTAAAACTATGTTTTAAACCAACATCTCCTCAAATTTTTTATCTTTTTTCCATATCCAGTTTTAAACTTTTAATCGATAGGGTGTTTTGGATTTCCTTTTGGTCAATGTAGAAATCACATTCCTTTTATACGATAAAGTAAAACCTTTAAGACCATGATGGATATCTACATCCTTCTACTTTACACATCTCATTTATATTTATAGCTATTCAGATAAATTCAATAGTTAGTTTAGAGGTTAATGATAACTTAGATGGATGGAAAATGTTAACATGTGAAAACGGGTTAAGATATAACTAATACCCATAAAATTGATAGTAAAATGTCACATTAAATAAATTTTAATCTTAATAATTATTAATGTAATTTTACAGAGCATAAAATATATTTTTATATAATAATAATAATAATAATAATAATAATAATAATAATAATAATAAGACTTTCACTACCATAAAATAAAATTTTAACTTTTAAATATTAGAGTTGGTCAAATTAACACTAATAACTCTAATACAATCAAAAGATTAACTAAAAAATGTTTAATTTTTTTATTAAATAAATATTTAAGTTAGTGTCACTAGTTTAGCATATGCTAAAAGTAAAAACTAAAATAAATATTTTATTTTTAATATTTATATTTATTTAAGTTAATGTTGATATGCTAAGTCATATATTCCAAATCTGCATACATTTTTTATATTGAATATAAATCATAAATTACTTTTAATCTAATGACCTATATTTAAAAATAGCAAATATTTTCACCTATAATATTTTTTATTCATTTTCTATGTAAATCTTATATCACTCATCTACTTTATTCACACTTATAAATCTCCTGACATATTTTGTATCTTTCATTCACACTCATATCATATTTATTTATTTTATCCACACTCACCTCCTTCATCTATACTATATTTTTTTTCATTCACATGTTCATTAACATTTTGTTCCTAGCATCCTTCGTCAATATTCTTTTCCCTGTCTCCTTCCTTCATAATCATTTCTTTATTTGCATCAATCTTCATTATACACATTCACCTCTTTCATCAATTATAATGTCTTTATATTTTTCATTTATATTTATTGAATATAAAAGTATCGTATAAGATTTGTATCCTAATTTACTGTATTAGCGTCAACCAAACCAATATTAATTTAAATAAATTTTGAATTAAAAAACAACAATATAAACTCAATCAATGCTAAATTACTTTAAACAAAAAATAATTTAAAATTAGTGATGTCAACATTAGTTAGAGTCTATCATAAAGTTCAACTATGATAAATTGTGCTGAGTGAAATCAATCTTATAACGAATTAACTATCTATGCTTGTTTCATCTTTATAGCCGTAAACATCTATAATTGGTAGTATTTTTAGTTAATAGAAGTGTGTTATGAATTTATTTTCTAATATTAAGATGTACTTATATATCTTAATTAATTTAGTGTGCTATTAAAAGTTATCTAATTTATTTTGACTCATCTTGAGTGATAACTTGTTTTTTAATAATTTAAAGGAGTAAAAATATTAAAATTCAACGAAATATACCAAATTGCTTGTAAGAGAAATCGAATCCATAATATTTTTTCTTTTTCTTCTAACTACTAGGTTAACTTATCACTTATATAAATATTACTTTACAATATTCAAATTAATATGTTAAAAAATATTTTTAGCTATCACCATATAATAAAATGATTATATTTATTAATTTAAATATCCTAATAATACTTCACTATATTTATAAAAAAAATAAAAGCACGAGCAAACTTAAACAGGACCTAACCCACATTTCACTCTCAGGGGAGAGTAGCCACACCCTATATTTTGAATGGTTTTAAATTTTGTAAAGTGTGTATTGAAAAGAGTGTACGAAAGATGAAAGGGTGTAGGCTAAGACAGTTGTCACGGGAATTATGTGAAGATTCGAGGATGTAACTGTGGTGTGGCCTATATGAATGCAGTGACAATGCCTCATCCACCCCACACTTTGATTGGGCACACATATCCACACCACTCATTTTCTTAATAAAAAACCAACCGACAACGTCAAATAACAACCAGAAAGCATAAGCGCGTGTGATGCACCCCTACAAACAAGTGTCACAACAACATAAGTAACCCTAAAGGTTCCGTAAATCCAGACCGTTTATAACACAATACCATCGTCAAAATCAATGACGTACGGAAGTCTCGCCGTACACTCACACTGACGTGGATAGACACCTCATTTTCTTTTAAGCATTTAAATACTTTTAGCTTTAATTATTTGTTACCAAATATATAAATATTTACCTTAGCAAATTCTTTTCAAGTCACACTTTTCACCATCAACAACAACTTCACATATTATGCGGAAAAATTCATGAATTTATCATGCCTCTTAGTACATTTCATGTGATACGTAATTTGTTTCTGTAATATTTTAATCGTAATATAGTAATACGGTTTCTTAAAACAACATTTATTATAAAATTAAGATTATAATATTTTTTTCGTCAAGTTTTATTCAATTTGATAAAAAATTAAAAACTATAATATTTTTTAATATTATAATATTAAAAAATTATAATATTTTAATTGTAATAGTAACGGTTTCTTAAAACAACATTTATTATAAAATTATGATTATAATATTTTTTTTCTAATTTTTATCGAATTTTATCAAATAATTTCTAATTATGTTTTCAAATTTAAATAGATTTTAATTTTTGTTCAATTTAATTAATACTGATTGAATCATTAAAAAAATTAAAAATATTAAAAAAATTAAAAAATTAAAAAAATTATAAAATAACATATGACAATATTTTTATATGACAATATTTTTATAATTATTAATGATTTAACTGGTATTAACAAAAAATATTAAATAAAATAAAATTGACAAAAATAAAAAAAATTTGAACACGAAAACAAAATTAAAATTTATATAACAATTTGACAAAAATTAAGAAAAAAAATATTTTAACCTAAAATTATCTAGTTTTATTTAATAATAAAAATAAGAATGTATTATTTTAAAATGAATTTGAATTTTGAATTCAACATATTTTTGTATGTTTTGGATTTATACATGTCCTTATCCAATATTCCTATCGCAAACGCGGCTTCACCGACACTACACTAAAGTGGCGTAGTTAATCTGATACCGCAAGGGTCAAATTTCTACTTATATTGTCCTCATCATTTTGCCACATGGTTCAGATATATGACAGAGTATAAAGGGTTATATCAGGTCTTAACTATTTTTTATTTTTATTTTTACACCTAAGGATCTGTTTCTTCTTATTCTTCTCTTTCCACATATCCATTTACTCAATGATTCAAAATATATTTTTAATAAAACATATTTTAAAATGTTTAAAATTAAATTTTTATAAATAGTAATAAACGTTCTTTTCATCAGTACGAACGTAATCAATTAACATAAATTACTCCAAAATAATAAAAATCTCGAATTCTAAACATCATTTACATCCATAAAAGACAAATGTTATATATGCGAAATGATACCATATCTTTCTGTTATGAGTATTCAACATCTATTTCCTTCTTGAAGAGGAAAGATATTGGAAACAAAATGACTACAGTGGAAAATATTCTAATACTCTATTTAACAATATAATCCTTATAATAATGGTAATAAATATCAAATTAATTATTTAAATATTTTGACTCATCATAAAGGAAATTTATCTTTCTTCATTAATATCCAAATATGCTAATCAGATTTTGTCAAGAGTTTAATCCTCTTATCTACTTAATTTCTCTAATTAACCAAGCTGAAAATCCTCAGAATATATATTGTATATATGTGAATGTGATATACTTTTACATAAATTATTTTGGAGGAAAGTGGTTTGGTTCACCTTAAAAAAAATTAAAGACAACATTAACTATTTTAAATTTGTCTACCATTTTATGTTATTTTTTGTTATTGTTAAAACGTTGTTACTATAAGTGTAAATTGTATTTACAGTGCCTTTGCAAACTCTTATTTTTATTCATCCATAACGATTTTTACAAGGAATCAAACAAATGGAAGTTTCTTCCCTCTCTCTCTTA
Source organism: Vigna unguiculata (assembly GCF_037176805.1). Classification (NCBI taxonomy): domain Eukaryota; kingdom Viridiplantae; phylum Streptophyta; class Magnoliopsida; order Fabales; family Fabaceae; genus Vigna; species Vigna unguiculata. The sequence goes on along the minus strand of NC_140792.1, from coordinate 34,750,231 downwards.
CACTAATTACCATTCTCTCTCTCTCTCTCTCTACACTTAACACTCCAAAGTCTAGCTATGGTATTCTCACACAACAGTTTCTAGATTTTGCGGTAGTGTTGGCCAAACATAACTCAACAACCCCACCTATATTGCAACTCACACATACACTTCTTCATTCATGTTCATGTCTCAACACCCTGAAGGCTGCAACTGTGTGCCACTGGAAGCAACTACTTTACTTTTCCTTTCTCTCACCTCTTAACTCTCATCTTCTTCTACCAAAAAAATAGGGACACAAACCTCCAATCTCCATGGCTGATGCCACCAAGTACGTTCCCATCGGTGGTGCCAACCTCTCCACAGACCTCAAGAGCCTCTCAACAATTCTCAAAACCAGAAAAACAGTGGCTTTTGCATACGCTTTCGCAATTGCCTTCGTCGCTTTCACTGTTTTCTTAGCCTTTTCCCCTTCTCCAAACGCTTCCTCTCCCTGGTTCACCAACATATTCTCTTCCACATCATCCCCAGATGGTTCCTACAAGCCTCAAATCCCTTCCATTTTCTCACTCCTTTTCCCAAACTCTTCTTCACCCTCCAATTCCTCTGATCCACTGCACAACAACACCAACACTTCTAGATCTGCAAGTAATGCCACTTATCTTTCTCCTCATCTCAACACTACCTCACAAACTCAAACACTCAAAGCAACCTCCTTTGTCAACACAACACAATCCTCGGTTGTTTCATCCCAAGATGCGGTTCCTTTCCCAACCACTAACCACACCAATTCTCAGGCTCCAGTTCCAGAGGTGAAGTCACCACCACCCGTTGTCGCTAAGGAAACATCTGGGGGTGTAAAAAATCACACTTTTAACACCCCTGAAGCTAAAGCTATAACCACAAACCAAACTACAAATGCTACTGCACCTGCAACACCTGCAACCAATGTTCCAGTGAGTTTCCCTGTCCAGAAAGTTCCACATCAGAACTCAAGTTCTAATTCTTCTGTGAAGTCTGATTCGGTAAAGGGTGTTGCTCCGAATGGTAATTACACGGCTTCTCTGGCGAGGAAACAGATTAATGGGAAGAATCACACTGAGGGGAACGATGAATCGATGGAGTCTCTCATGAAGTGTGATTTTTTTGATGGAAAGTGGGTTAAGGATGATTCTTATCCTCTCTATAAGCCAGATTCATGCTCTTTGATAGATGAACAGTTCAATTGTATTCGGAATGGAAGGCCCGATAAGGAATATCAAACATATAAGTGGAAGCCTAAGGGTTGCAGCCTCCCAAGGTATTGGAAAATATTGAATTTGTTGTTTTTAGTTTTAGGTGGCAAAGTTTTCAATTTGATGGATGTTTACGTTAATCCAAAACTGACAATATTTGTCTGCTTCATGTTGTTGTTTTGTTTGGCTAATGGGAAGTTGCTGTGTTTTGTATTGTACTAGAATTGATCCATTGGTTGTTTGTTTTTGGGGCTCCCAATTTGGTTGAATTGGTAACAGATTGGATGCGCATCGAATGCTGGAATTGTTGAGAGGGAAAAGACTTGTTTTTGTTGGCGATTCTCTCAATAGGAACATGTGGGAGTCTTTGATTTGCATATTGAGAAGTGCTGTGAAGGATAAGAAAAAGGTTTATGAAGCAAATGGAAGAGTTCATTTCAGAGGCGAAGCCTCTTATTCATTTATATTCAAGGTGAGTGTTGAACTCTCTTGTGTTGCAGCTGCTTTTCCGTAATTGTTTTGATTGTTATTCTTTGCCTAACAGAACTCTGGTTTGGTGTAATTAGGATTATCACTTCTCTGTGGAGCTTTTTGTGTCTCCATTTTTGGTTCAAGAAGAAGAAATGACTGATAAGAATGGGACAAAGAAAGAAACACTTCGTCTTGATTTAGTTGGTCAATCTTCGTCTCAATACAAAGATGCAGACATTATCATCTTCAACACTGGCCACTGGTGGACTCATGATAAAACCTCTAAAGGGTATGTATGATATGATATGACACTCACCCTCTCTTTCCATGATCATGGACTAAAAGTTGACCATGGAATTTTCAGACAGGACTATTACCAAGAAGGTAGCCATGTGTATTCTGAGTTAAACGTTCTAGAGGCATTCCGAAGAGCTTTAACTACATGGAGCAGGTGGGTTGATGCCAACATTAATCCATCCAAGACCATGGTCTTCTTCAGAGGCTATTCTGCCTCCCATTTCAGGTAAAACACAAGTAATTTGTTTAATCACACTTTTGAAATCTTAGGGTAATTTCTGTTTGGTTGAACATGAAACAACTCTTACAACAACAATAAAGGAATATTTTGGTGTCATCATATACTATGTTTCAAGTTCATTACTTGCAAGTAGAGAATACATTTCTTGAGCACCCCCATATGATTATGGTGCTAGAAGACTTGCTCATAGCTAGAAACTTCTGAAACTGCAGTGGTGGACAGTGGAATTCTGGTGGACAATGTGATAGTGAAAGTGATCCAATTGAGAACGAGAAGTACCTAACTGAGTATCCGGATAAGATGATTGTTTTGGAGAAGGTGCTAAAGAACATGAAAACTAGTGTGACCTACCAAAACGTGACTAGAATGACAGATTTTCGAAAGGATGGTCATCCTTCCATATACAGGAAGCAAAATCTAACTCCTGAAGAAAGAAAATCACCATTGAGATACCAAGATTGCAGCCACTGGTGCCTTCCTGGTGTTCCTGATATATGGAATGAGATTCTCTATGCTGAACTTCTGATGAGAGAGTATCGGAATCAGCATAAGCAGAAGAGAACATAGGTAACGAATGAACTACCAGATTTAATGAGTTAAGTAACATATGCTATATACCATTTTTGTTCTTATGCATACAAAGAAACCATATACAGAAAGAGGCTTTTATATGAAGGTTCATGATATTAAGTGAACCAATATATACATGATTTGTGCTGCAATGCAATAAGTTTGTTGATATGGATGGATGACATAAATTGGTGAAGAGAAGAGAATAGAAGGTGGTTTTGTTTATCAGTGTAAATTATTATCTTCTTTTGGATCTTCATTTTTTTTTTTTTTTCTAATTCCTATTGTAAATCTAAGTTCATTTACATTTTATTTATTATAATCAAATTATTGAAATTATCTTATTCACTATGCTTCTTCATGTAAGTCTTTACATATTTTTTTGTCTAGGAAAACTTGAATAGTGATTGTTAAGCGTTTAATGTAATTGGGGATTAGTATATAGGTTTAAATTCATTCTTCATTATAATATTAGAGCCTATTCTAACTGGGTTTATTAGATTTCTAATATATAGGTTTAATTGGGTTGCTAGCAAATCATCTTTTGTTTAAAGAGTGTGTTAGATATTTCACAGATTTAGATTAACTTAATATGATATTAAAGTATATATAACTTGGTTTATTAGTTCTATTGTATTACCTATTATTGAATTGCTATCTAATAATGTCTTCAAGAGAGTTTGTTCGAAGATTTCAGATTATTAGATTTAAATTCACTTTCTAATAAGTTTTGAAATAATGGTTGGAATGTGGTGCTTCTTTGATCTTGGGTAGATAATGTGTGATGCATTAAAGAAACAAAAGTCACAATACGAAAAAAAAAATGTTAAACAAATATGATATATGGCAATACTATTTGAAAATTATGCAATTGGAAAACTATGTAATAATAACTACCCATTCTCGAATGTAAGTCATATATATTAGTTGAAAAGATGTATTATAACTTAATATATATTATTTGCTATATTATTTACTTACTATTAGCATTTTAATAATTATGGAAAAAAAAGGAGAATGAAAACAAATTTTAATAATTGAAAGAAAAAAAATCAACTAAATAAAATGAGTAAATGAAGGACAAAGAGAAGCATTGATAAGGGATACAAACTTTATAACTTAAAACAATAATAGAAAGGGGTTAGGTTTTATGGATCCCAATTTCCCTGAAATAGATATATTACAATTACCGTTTAGATTGTTCTGTTTGATTCTCCGAGCCATAAAACTGTGAATTTAACTTTTCAAGATCATGTAATGGTTTCTCAAATTAGTCTTAAAATTAATGAAATATTAAAAATAATTCTTACTATTTTATATACCAACGAAGAACAAGAACCCAAATGCACAACACAAGGTGACCACGAATCCTAAAGACAAGCCTCATGTGGTTCTCTTTATATGTTCTTTTTCTTCTTTTCAAGTTAGGTTTATCAAAAATCAAATTCTTTTATCTGCTTCACATTTATGTTACTTGGTACCACTGAAATCCTTTTCTCTCCCCCTTTATAAAAACTCCTTCCTAAAACAAATACCCTATAAACATTTCCTTTAAAAAAGTTAATATAATTTATTTAATATTAAAAAAAATCCATATTTAATTGTTTTCCGAAATTTGACCTAATTCTTACATTAAAGTATGGTCATTCAAAAAATTTACTTATGCACCTTCTAAACGCGATACTGATAGATACATAACAAAACATGATGTTCATAATGAATTAGTGGCGTATAAAGTTAATAGTTTTCGCGTGAAGAACTTGTGTTGGACTCTTCATAGTTAAGCCTGAGCATATAGAGGTATTTTATTTAAAATTCCAATAGAAATTAATATGTCTCATTTTTATTAATTGTCAAAATCATTTTCTGTTCCATAAAAACAGAGCTAACTAAAATGAATTTTTATTAGAAAAAATACACATTATATATAGTTCAAGTTCTTATCACTTTCATAGATATACTTAGAGATGGCAAATAAATCCGTCCCCGTGGGTATTGCCCGAACCCGTTCCCGTTTTGACGGGGAATCCCCGCATTGACTGGGTATGAGTATGGGTATGGAGAATCCCCGACTTTTTTTAGTTGGGTATGGGGATGGGTATGGGGATGTACATATACCCGCCATAATACCCGTCCCCGCCATATCTCCATTCTCGTTTAAATTATTAAAATATTCACAATTAATCAAGTAACCCCTATATATATATTTTTTTTCTATTTTTTATTTCTTTTAATTATTTCACTTGTCATGAAACTCATTCTCATCTCCAATATATTTTTTATCTTATCATAACCTTTATGTAATTATGTTAAAATGATGTATGTTAATTAAAAAAAATTATGCCTCACATTTGAATATTTATATTATTTTTTAATATTTTTATTTATTATAAATTTTTCTTTCACATGAGAATGTTTATACTCTCAATTTAAGATAATATAAAAAAATTCTTTACTTATTATTATTATTAATTTTTGTTTAATTTGAAGAACTCTTTTGTTTCATTAAAATAATTTTTGTTATTTTTCAACCATTAATTATATGTTAATATTTGAAAAGTTTTCTTAATTCTCTAAGATATTTTTCGTCTTATCATACCTTAGTTATACATTTGATTTCCTTTGTGTGATTTTTTTCGATAGTCTCTCAAATTATTTCTAAAACACACATTTGTTAGTTTTTTAATATTTTTATTTATTTTTTTTATTTTCATCATGTAGAATAATATTTCGATATATTCTATCTAATTATTTTTTATTTTATAACTCATTATTAATCATAATGTAATTTTTTCACTTTAAATTCTGTTTGAAGTGGTTAAAATTTATATATATATATATATATATATATATATATATATATATATATATATATATATATAATGATATTTAGGAATAGTATATGATAATTCACTACAAGAAAAACATGAAATGGTGACTGATTTAGTCAGTAACCCATATCAGTCACTATTTTTCGTCATTGGTGGTAGTAGTTGATTTATTGTCTGAATCAATGACTAAATTAGTGACCGATTCAATGATCGAATCTGTACTTGATTTAGTGACCAATTTAATTACTAATTTATATGTAATTTAATGACAAATTTTTTGGTCACTAATGATATTTCTATTTAATTTTAACCACTTCAAACATAATTTAATAATTAGTTCTGTAAGGTATTTTTCATTTTATCATACCTTAATTATACATTTGATTTCCTTTGTGCGATTTCTTTCGATAGTCTCTCAAATTATTTCTAAAACACACATTTGTTAGTCTTTTAATATTTTTATTTATTGTTTATTTTCATCATGTAGAATAATATTTCGATATATTCTATCTAATTATTTGTTATTTTATAACTCACTATTAATCATACTATAACTTTTTCCACTTTAATTGTATAAATAACTTTTATTTACTACAATATAAATTTAATGTAATTGCTATGAATATTTTTTTGTCACTATCCAACATATATTGAAGTTCAAAAGATACAAAATCTATGTCAAAATTTTATTATTATGTTTATTATTTGTTCTTTGTGTCATTTTGATCAAGTGATGTATTATAACTTTTATTAGTGTATAAAAAAGAGATTCATTATAATTTAAAAAATTGAAGTAAACAAACATTTAAAATATATTTTAATTTGAATATTTGTTTTCCTTTTATTATTATGTTTATTATTTATTCTTTATGTCATTTTGATCAAGTGATATATTATAACTTTTATTAGTGTATAAAAAAGATATTCATTAGAATTTAAAAAATTGAAGTAAACAAACATTTAAAATATATTTTAATTTAAATATTTGTTTTCCTTTTATATTTTTTTGAAATATTTTTTAATTTTATCAACTAAGTTCATCAATGTTGTAGTTTGCAAATTTAACAAATGTTTTGGTTCACATGAAATTTTATTTGGTATTCTAATATAAAATGTAAACAATTATAATTTATTTTAAGGTATTTGGCATCGAAGAAAATCCTCCTAATATTGAATATTTCATAATATTATGTTTTCTTTACCGTAATTTTTTTTCTTTTATAAAAATTAATATTGAAGTAGTTAGAACACGGGTACGGGTATGGGTACGAGATTATACCCGTTACCCGGTGGGGATGGGGATGGGAAAAAAGTTTGATACCCGTTGGGTTTGGATATGGGGATGGGGATGAATTTTTTATGCGGGGATGGGTATGGGATAGCGAAACCCGTCCCCGCCCCGCCCCGTTGCCATCCCTAGATATACTTTACCACCCTTTTGGCCCTGCCATCTTCGACCACAAATTAATGATCACTTTTAACGGCTATATTTTATTTACTTCATTGTTTATATAGGTACTTTTATCAATATTTAAGTGTTACTTTTTTTATAAAAAAAAATAAAAAAATTGTCATTCCATCCAAGTTGTTTAATTTTCATAAATACTTTTTATATTAATGGGGCACATTTTCTTCTTGTCAATATAAAACTAGATGATGAATATAGGCTATATTAAATAAATATTTATGAAAGTATCATATGGAAAGATAAATATAAAACTGAAAACAATTAATGTTGTTAATAACAGTATAAAATATATTAAAGATATAATTTAGTATATTTTAATTATCACAGATTATAAAAAACGAATACTGTAAATAACATTTGAAGTCACTTGTCACTAGGGTGGACAAAAAATCTATTTTTCTTGATCCAATCCACTTTTGCTCAAATCTAATCCATTTATAATCCATTTTATTAAAATTTCGATCCATTTAATGGATCTGGATTTCAATCTAATCTACATTTTATATATTTTATGGATTGAATATCCATTTTATAAATCAAGATTTTTAAATATGGATAATTCAAAAAATCCAATCCAAATTTTCAATTTAAATTTTTAGTTGGATTAGACTAAAGGTTCAGATGGACTATGCTAAATTCAAACTAGGACGGGCCTTGCTCGACGACCTATATGGATCGGGCAGGCTCGACGACCATAAGAGGTTGGGCGGGCCTAAAGATATGAACGGGCTAGGCGGGCCCGACAAACCGAACGAGTTGATCGGGCCCAACAATTCAAAAAATTTGAGTGAGCCCGATGAACCGAATGGTGCAGGTGGGCCCGAAGATCCGAACGGGCCAAGCGGGCTCAAAGACCCGAACAGGCCAAGCGGGCCCAATGACCCGAATGGCTCAAGCGAGCTCGAAGAATCGAACGGGTCAGGCAGGCCCAAAGACCCCGAATGGGTCAAGCGGGCCCGATGACCCGAACGAGTCAGGCGGGCTCGAAGAATCGAACGGGTAAGGCAGGCCTGAAGACCCGAACGAGTCAGGCGGACACGAAGACCCAAAAGGGTCACGCGGACCTGAAGACCCGAACGGACCAGGCACGACCAATGACGAAAACTGGTCAGGCTGCCCAAAGACCCGAACGGGACAGGAAAGCCCAAAGACCCGAACGGGCCCGACGACCCGAACGGGCCCGTAGACTCAGATGGGGCGGACGACTTGGACGGGCCCAACGACCCGGACGGGCCTGACAACCTAGACGGGCCTAACGACCCGGACGGGTCTAACGACCTACACGGGCCTTACGACCCGAATGAGCACGACGACACGAACAGGCCAGACGGACCTGACGACTGAAAAGACCCAGATGGGCCCGACGACCTGGACGAGCCTGACGACCTACACGGGCCTTACGACCCAGATGGCATGACGACACGAACGGGCACGACGACACGAACGACCGCGTCGACCCGTACGACCCAGATGGGCTCGACGTCCTTGACGGGGCCTACGACCCGATCGGACCCGATGACCCAAATGGGCTTGACGACCCGGACATGATCGACGACTTGGATGGGCCCGACAACTCGAACGGGCCTGACGATGTTGACGTACCTGACGACCCAGACGAGCCCCACGACTCGAACGTGTCTGACTACCTGATTGGGCTTGACTGTTTGGACGGGTCCGTCCGGGTCGTCTGGCCCATTCGGGTCGTCCGACCCGTTCACATCGTCGAGCCTGTTTGTCTTGTCGGGCTCGTCCGGGTTGTCCGGCCCGTCCGGGTCATCGGGCTTGTCTGGGTCGTTGGGCCCGTCCGGGTCGTCGGTCTCATCCGGGTCATCCGGGCCTTAATGACACAGGTTTTAAAAAATTCAATTTAAATTTATTTCATAAAAAAATGGATTCCGGATTTTAAACTTGATCTAAATATTTGGATTGAATTTAAATCTTGATCCAAATATTTTTTCTGGATTTAAAAAAAATCCAAACTACTTTTGCTAAAAAAATGGAATTGGATCAAAAATCTAATCTAATTATTTGGATATAAAATAGATGTGGATTGGATATCCAATCCATGCCTACCCCTACTTGCCGCTCTTCCATCATCACTATTCTCATTTTCAAATGAATATGCAGAGTAACACATAAAATATAAACACATATAAAGAAAAGGAAAATATGATTTAAATTGTCGTAGCTTATTTCATTTAGGACTCTCACTTTTTTTGTTTTTTGGTTATCTTACTTGAAAGAATGAAATTTAAAAAATTATGAAATATTTCATTATATCATAAAAAAGTTAAAAATTTTGTAAGCATATAAGAAATATTAAATGTTATTTTATGAGGTTAATGTTTCGTTATGAACTTTATGTATTTTTGTATAAAATAATTATAATATTTAAAATAAAAATTATGAAGAGAAATGATTGAATTTAAAACACAAGAAACTTTATATCTTATTTCTTCTTTTATAAATTTTTAATACAAAATACATTTGATTTATAGGATTTTCTTAACAACTATGGTCTAAAACTAGTCTAATTATATTATGAAACTTTAAATTGAAAACTCGTTGTAATTGATTTTTTTATTTACATATATTATAAAACTAAACTTAAAATTACATGTTTAAGTAATAGTAATTTCTCAAATAAAGCATTGCTCCCTGACAATTATCCTTAAAACATTTTCAGTGCATGTTGCTTTACGTGTTTCTACAAATAAGTAAAAAAATAATTAATGAGTTTCAACGTATATACCCTTTCTTTAGTCACTTGATTGTTTTTTACCTTTTCCTCCATGTGTAATTGATTATGAGCAATTGTAACATCCATGTTAACTTTTATAATCAATAATATGTAAACGAGTTATTTATTAATTAAAATACTATTTTATTATAGGATCTATAAATATTAATGAAATTAAGAAAATACTATTCGTAATTAAAGTACGTACGTTTTGTAAAAACTTTTTTTTTGTATAGCTTTTAATTGTTTTGTAGCCATATAAAATGTTTGTTTTCTTTTTCTATTATTTCTAGTAGAATATGGTTATATAAGAATTTGGAAATGAATTATACGTATATAACCTTCAAAGTATTTAAACCGCAGTACGTTATAATATTAAACAACCTGAGACATTAAAAAAGAAGTAATGACCTGTTTCACATTTCTATTGACAAGATAATTAGAGAGATTGTAGTTGTTGTGAGTAAATTTTACATATTGTTTTTTTACAAATTAAAAGAAGAGAGAAAGAAGTTAAAGATGAAAAACATTATTATAAGAAAACTATTACAACTCGAATAGTTGGCAGGTCCTCATAGGTCTAAAAGAAATTATAATTCTTCCAATAGAATAAAGAGAAGAAAAAAAAAAATATATATATATATATATATATATATATATATATATAAAGAAAGAATAAGTAAAATTTTTAGAACATGTGACATTTTATACAAAAAGAAAATAAGGGATGAAATTGAAAGTCTTTTGTCTTCTTAGATACACATTATTGTCATGATATATATCCAAACAACAAAAGTAGGTCAATCAGAAGAAGCACTCTGATGGGCCAGGTGGGCCTGCTGCGTGTGGGCCTGACAATATTCTGGGCTTGTTCAGAGAAACACTACGATTGTTGGTGGCGGAAGCGGCGGCGGCGGAGGTGGAGGTGGTGGTGGCAACGCGTTCACAGGAGGGACACATGGTGAGGGTGGTAGCCGGAAGCTGCATGAAAAACGGTTCACAAGTTTTCAAAGCCCTCAGTTCTTGCAGTTCCTTCTGTAATCTCTTATTCTCTTCTGACAGATTCTCACAGCACCTCTTCAAGTACTCACAGTCCACCTCGGTCTGCTTCAACTTTGTTCTGTAATCATCGTGTTTTCATCAGAAAAAGAAAAAGGAAACAAAAGCAATAACAAACACGGTTTCAGCGAGTTCTTTCTCAATTATACCTTGCCCTTCTGTTCTGAAACCAAACCTCTACTTGACGCGGACGCAGATTTAACTCTTTCGCAAGAACAAGTTTTTGTTTCTGCACTTTTTCACATGAAAATTAAGAACTATAACGGTGTATATACCTTGGTTGAAATAGTGAAAGAAAAAAAGTGAGAGTTACTAACGGGATTGAGAGTGGTGTGTTCTTTGAAGCTGTCTTCCAGAAAAGCTGATTGTGTTTTGGAGAGTCTGAGTTTCTTCCTCGTTGACCCATTTTCGTCTTCTTCGCTATCACCCTCACAGAACTTTCTACTGTTTCTGCAAAAATATGACGACACTGCACTGTTGTTGGGGGATGAAACTGCAGCACCGTCGTCGGTGTCATCAAGCACCCTCACCGGAATCTCTTCCATGCCTACTGTTATAAACATGCACACACACACATGAGATGATGAAAGAAAAGAAGAAATTAAGATGAAGGGATATGATATATGATATATGAGAGTGATTACATGCATGGGAGAGCCATGGAATGGGAAGGCGTGGAGAAGGAAGAACTGGTGTTGAAGGAAGAAGGTGGTGGAGCTGAAGGGGTGGATCTGAGGAAGCTCTTGTTTCGTGTGGCAGTGCCATGGAAAACCCCATTGAAGGATTGTTTGTGTGGCCTAAGCTCAAAGCCAACTCCATTTGCAAATGGAAAAAGATTGCGTGGTTTGAGAAATTATGCAGAGAGAATGAATATTTCTAGTTCTATCTATATGTATTACTACTACTGAGTATGATGAAGGTTTTTAAATGAAAGCGAGTGTGTGAAAACCCACACACCAGAGTGGTGCAACCTTTTGTGTAAACTGAGAAATGAACTTTCATCAACAAAAAAACAACATCATGAACATTGTGTCTGTTTAGTGTTTAGAGTTTGCTAAGCCATCATCATAAATATGATTTTCCTTATCTTCACGCTTCTTATTTTGATAATTATCAGAATTGATTCTGGTGTCTACAAATACACCTATTCGGATTACTGTTCATTACTTATTTTTGTTTTCTGTGTGGAATTAAAATCAATTAAAAAAGAACTGAAAAATCGATTTTAGACATCAACTTAGTGTTATTGTTACTTGATGTGATGTGATTTATTCCACTGTTTCCAAACACGGGTAGTCATTAGCAGCATATGTATATATAAACACGTCAATTCATAAACTGGTGCAGCAATTCAGAAAATACAGGTAAGAATTGCAGTTTGCATAGAATATTAAATTTTTATCTTTATTTGAAAGAAGAGAAAAAGAATAAGATAGAGAAAGTGATGAGATGCAATATATGGTGGTTCTGAGATGATTGCAATAATTGAAGTCATGCAGACTTTAATGATAAGGTGTAGTGAGAGAAGAAAGGATGCTTGAATTATTGGTTAGGACAATCTTTGAGAAGACCAACAATGGCAGAAAGTGAACATCATGTAATCATTGTTAATGGAATGTATAGCCCAAATGAAGGACCAGTGTTTTTTTCTGTGGTGTGTAACCAACTTTCTTTGTTGTCTTTCTGTCACAAAATATCAACCTTTTCTTTTTCGTAATTTATTTTACTGCATTCAAAAAAGGTAATAGACGAGAAGACTTTGGTTAATTTCCCTTAACACTCATGATATGGAATATGTTTAAGGCTTTTGACTATGCATTAATTAAGCACTTTTATTTGCTTTTCTATTAATATTTTGATTAAGGTTTGAGGGTTTTAGTAGTAGTGTCGGAGAATCATTTTGAGGTCGTGGTTATGGGAAGAGATTAATCTGGTGCAGTAACCCGTTAGAATATCATTCATGAGTTATCATTAGTAGGTGTCAATAAGGGCTGGCACGACGAACCGTTCTGCAGGTCCACAAAAAATGTACCAGAGAGATCAAGATATTGAATTCGTAGATTCGTTAAAGTCCGGCGTGCATAGTCTAAGGTTTGCGCAGATTGGCCGGCTAATCCGCATTAGAAAAGAGAAAAAAAACTTGCATACGTATATATGAGATACTTTCCTTCTTTACTCGTGCATGAATGTTCCAATAAATTATTATATGACCGTAAAAGATAAGTATTCGTATTTTTAAATGTATAAAAATTTGAAGAATACATCGTGTATGTCAAATTATGGATATGAATATGATAAAAATATTGAATTATCAATTTATCATTAAACTCTCCAAAATTTTATCAATTTTATGAACTTGTTCAAATTTTCAAATTTGTTGAATATTAAAAATTTTACCATAAGAATTGAAAAAAACAGACTAGTCCGCAGATCCATACTAATACGAGACAGACCAAACTTTTCAACTTGCATTGAAAATATGAACCAGACCAAGTGCGGATCGAGTCAAAGTCAACTCTTCACAAAATAACCTCTGTTTGAATATCATGGGTCATCCAAAATCTCTGCAAATAACTTGTGAAGACTCTAAATGTGGAGGTTTAAAAAACCCTACAAATTACTTAGCAGAGGGTGAAAATCTCTACAAATAAAAAAAAAAAAAACCCTCCACTGAATAATAATTATTTTTAGTGCCCGAGCATTATCACTCCTGATCATTAGTAATGCAAATCTAAGTATGTATGTGTGGACGAGAATGTGTCATTTCAATACAAGAATATAACAAAGAAATTATTGATTGACCAATCAAAATCCATAAATATAGATAATAAATAATTACAATATATTTGAATCTTGAAAAGTAGTAACATTTAATGTATAAAAGAAGTAAAAGATTTAGCAGAAAATAGCAAAGATGTAGTATTCTGTTGTTGTTCCTTTGTAATATTTCGGAATTTCTTTACCAAGTAACTGTTTCTCTTACACAACTCATTCCTTCCCAATTTTGACAATGAAATATTTAACACAAATCTTTATAAATACAATTTGCTAAAATTGATTTCAGTATATAGAGGAAAATAGAAAAAATAATAATTGTTTATAAATTAAATTAAATTTATTATTTTAATTAATTGTAAAAGAAATTAATTGGGGACACTTTTCTTCACTAATTTGTGAGAAATTTCAAATAATGTATAAATTAAATTAAAATCATTTAGATGATAAATTTATGAATGCATAAATATTTGTGAGAAATTTCAAATAATGTATAAATTAAATTAAAATCATTTAGATGATAAATTTATGAATGCATAAATATTTATAATTTTATAATTTATAACTTAAATAGTGATAATAAGTAGGAGAAACAACAACAAATAATAATATCCAATTCATTTCATCAATCATATTTAGTCACTTTCTTGATGTGGTAGGTTCATTCAATTTTTTATTCTTTGAAGTTTTGCCATTTCATAAAATAAATAATAAAATCACATAACACTGAAATTTTTAACTCAAAACTGTACAAGATAGACTTTTATAATTTGTGATTTAAACCTCCATTGTCATATATTTTTTTTTTTACCTACAAGTGGATCTTCAAATCAAAGATACACTCCAAAAATATATTTCCAATGTTTCTTTTTGGAGATGATTTGAGAGATAATGAGTGAAAAAATTTAGAAAGAATAAAGGGTAAAGTGGTGTTCTTCCTTATAAGGAATTTGGAAGTGAAGATGAAGAAATCTCAAGGTTAAATTTATAAAAATTTGTAAATGATTTGATAAATATGATAGATAAAAAATATTTTAATGAATTAAAATATAAGATTACAATTTTATTTTTATTGTTAAATAAATATAAAATGAAATGTATTTAGTTGAAATTAATGAAAAATAAAATGTAATGATTTTTTTAAAATTTTAAATGTTTAATTATTATGATAAATTGTTAATAAAATTTACATATGATTGTTTGAAAATAACTTTAATTAAATATTATATTGTAATAAAAAAATTATTATTATTTATAATAATATACAGAGAGAATACCCTTTTCTTATCCACAACTCGATATTTTCATTTCACCCTTAATTATTATTTTTAAAATTAATTATTATTTTAAAACCTCTTTTATCTTTAACCATTATGTTCATAAAAAAAAATTTGTACATATTTTATTTTTCAAATTTTACATTTAAAAACTATTTTAATAATTAATTATATGTTTCTTATTATTTTAACTCAAATTTTTATGAAAATTAAAAAAATGCGAATACAGCGTTGTACTACTTATATATGATGAATTGTATATGATGAATGTATGCATATAAATAGTGAAAAAGTAATTTAAATTAAAGCAAGGGATAAAAGGATAATTACATAGGTTAACAATGGTCTTTGCCCAAATCTTTGGTGTGGTGAGAAGAGTAACATTTACCATTCTTCTCTCCAAATTGCTTCAAATCAACAGAAAGGAATAAGAGCACATTCCTAGAATCATTTCTCACAAACAATAAATATCATGGAAGAAACATGGCCTAAGATTTGGTGGTTGGAGGCATTGAAAAGTGAAAGCTAGATGAAAAGCAGAGTAAATAACGGAGAAAAAGAGTAAACCATTTTTTTTTCTATTGTAAACAAATTTTGCTTATTTATAAAAGTGTTACCACATTTTCTTTTGTCATTTTAAAAAGATCTAATGTAAATTGTGTGATGTGAAAGATTATTTTTATATTAATAGATTGATACCTAAGGAGGACAATTTGCCTATGAGTCAGTTTTTGAATTGATGGTGAAATTTATGAAAAATTAAATGTGGTCCTAAACTATAAAGACAGCAAAATGTTTCAAAGTTATAAAATTTGTCATTCACAACAATATAAACATATAAGTAGGCAGACAAGAAAAAAATGGTTTAGTTAAATATATGGATATTTTTTGCTTTGTATGTTGCAAATGATCATTTATACTAAAATCTTGTCCATATTCTTTCGATAGTAAAAAAAGAAACAATCCATTTAGAAGAAGATGATTAAAAAAAGGGTTAATTATGTTTTCCGTCCCTCAAGTATTATGCGATTTTGTTTTTAGTCCCCCAACTAACGTTTGCTCCAATTTGGTCCCTCATGTTTTGAAACGATTGGAAATAGTCCTCCTTTTTGGATGTTGTTAGATTTATTTGACACCTGGCAAACGGACTGCCACGTATGGATCCTGTTTTAATCTGTGTAAGTGGAGTGTGTTTCTGCACGTGCTAATTAAAGAGAAGTTTTACATCCAAATAAGTCGAAAATGTTATTTCTTCAGTGGAAGAGTTATTTTGTCTGAATTAAGTGGGTTGTGTTATTTAATTAAGTGGGAGAGAGTTATTTTGAGTGTCGCATTTATTTTGAGTGGGAGAGTTATTTTGAGTGGGACATTTATTTTGTCTGAACGAAAGTGTTGCACAGACCAATCCAGGGCTTGAGGGAAAGGATTAAACCCTTACACAACAATCACGAGGTTGAGGATAGGGATTAAAGCATCGAAGAGTAGAATCGGGAGTAGAATCAAGAGGTTGATGTAAGGGATTCAAGTATTGAAGAGTAGAATCGCGACCTAAGGTAAGTTCGGTTCTTCATGTTTTTTTTTTTTTGGATACTTGGTCTGGTTTGGTTTCATATTTTCGTTCGTTTATGGTTGTGTATTGATTGGAGTAAGGTTTTTTACGATAAATCGCGACCTAAGTAAGTTCGTTCGTTGTATGGTTGTCTATTGTAGGGCTGGAAATGGGGTTTGCAGTTGCTTTTCATCACATGGGACGATTCGAAAGGAATAAGGGATTAAAATACGTTGGGGGTGAGATTCATGTAGTTAAAGGGATCAACCCCGATTTTTGGTCTTATTTTGAAGCATTGGGCATCCTCAAAGAGTTTAAATACGCGGGTGATGTTAAACTGTGGTGGAAGGGTTCAAAAGAGAAGCTATTAAACAATCTACGGACGCCGAATGATGACAAGGACGCAATGGCTTTGGCTTTCTTTGCAGAGGAGACTAAGCAAGAGGTTGATATATACGTTCAACATGTACCTAGTCAGCCTGAAGTGGTACACTTTATTTGCGATGGTGTAGCAGAGGAGGTAGTGGGTGAAGAGAATGTTATACACCAAGAGGAAGTACTGGTTGAAGAAAGTGTGGTAGGAGAAGAGGAAGAACTGGCTACAGGTAATGTGGTAATTGAAGAGGAGGGAGTGGCTGCAGGTAATGTGGTAATTGAAGAGGAGGGAGTGGCTGCAACTAATGTGGTAATTGAAGAGGAGGGAGTGGCTGCAACTAATGTGGTAATTGAAGAGGAGGGAATGGGTGTACATAATGTGGTTGTAGAAGAAGAACAAGTGGCTGCAGATAAAGTGGTAGTAGAAGAGGAAGAAGTGGCTGTAGATAATGTGGTAGTTGAAGAGGAAGGAGTGGCTGTAGAAAATGTGACTCAACAGAATGTGGTAGCAGAAGAGGAAGTAGTGGCTGAAGATGTAAATTGTGAAGATGAAGAAGGTTTAGGTGGAGAGAAATTAGATGACATTGAAGAAGAGAGGGTGGCAGACGATGATGATGGGTTTGGGATGGATATTGATCCACCTGTGAGGAAGTTTGGGGCTGTTTTAGATAGGTGGAAATCATTCAAACGGAATTCAAGCAGAGTGAAGAGGAAAAGAGATATTGGTGAAGGGGCATTTGTGACAAATGAAGATGTTGGATTGCATGACATTAATGAGGACTACGAATCAGATGAATTAGATTCTGATGTTGACAGTGATGAGGGTGCTGCCACAGTTGGTCCCAAATTTAGTAAGTTCAGACATGAAGATATGAATAAAGACTTCAAATTTAAATTGGGAATGGAGTTTGGATCTTTGAAGGACTTTAAACAAGCTTTAATGGAGCATAGTGTTCTTAATGGAAAAGAAGTAAAGTTTGTTAAAAATGATCAGAAGCGAGTGAGGGCAATTTGCAAGAAAAAATGTGGTTTTGTAATCATGGCTAGCAGGGTTGGAGGAAGGGAAACCTACAGAGTCAAGACACTTATTGGGCGTCATAAATGTGGAAGGGTATTTGGAAATAAAAATGCAAACAAGGACTGGATTGCTCAGGTCCTTATAGACAGGTTTATGAATGTTGGTATTATGACTATGGCTCAAATTATTGATGAGGTGAAGAAGACATATAGTGTAGGTATAACACCATGGAGGGCTGGGAAAGCAAAACAGATTGCCATGGACTGTTTGGTTGGGGATGGTCAGCGACAATATGCTCGTTTATATGACTATGTGGCTGAATTATTGAGAGTGAAAGCTGGAACTTTCAAGATTAAGATAAATCAACCCCAACCAACTCTGCCACCTAGGTTTGGTTGTTTTTACATGTGTTTAGATGGATGTAAGCAAGGGTTTTTGGCTGGATGCAGACCCTTTATAGGTGTGGATGGTTGCCACTTGAAGACAGCGTATGGTGGTCAATTGTTGGTTGCAGTGGGTAGGGACCCGAATGATCAATATTATCCGCTGGCTTTTGCAGTAGTAGAAAACGAGTGCAAGGAGACTTGGAGGTGGTTCTTGACATTGCTGTTAGAAGATATTGGGGACATTGGAAATCATAGATGGGTATTTATTTCAGATCAACAAAAGGTAAGTATCATAGTGGAATGTAAACTCTGATTTAAATTAATCTGGAATGTCAAATTGATATCTAATTCTACCTTTGAATTAAATTTGTGCAGGGCCTAATGACGGTCTTTGAGGAAATCTTGAATGGAGTGGAACATCGTTTCTGTTTGAGACACTTATATAGCAATTTCAAGAAGAAATTTGGTGGTGGTGTTGTGATCAGGGACTTGATGATGGGAGCAACAAAGGCAACATACTATGCAGGATGGGAAAAAAAATGGGTGAGTTGAGAAACATCAACCCTGATGCTTTTAATTGGTTAGTTGCCATTCCTAGGGAGTCTTGGTGTAAACATGCATTCAGCATGTATCCAAGATGTGATGTCTTGATGAATAATCTGTCAGAGTCATTTAATAGTACTATTTTACTGGCTAGGGATAAACCTATAATTACTATGATGGAATGGATTAGATCATATATAATGAGTAGGTTTGCAACCCTTAGAGAGAAAGTGAATGCATATACAGGAACTGTGATGCCTAAACCACAGAAAAGGCTGGACAGGGAAATAGAAAAAAGTGGGAATTGGCTTCTTGTATGGGCAGGGGATTCTAAGTTTGAAGTGACGCAGGGGTTCACTATGGAAAAATTTGTTGTTGATTTAAGTAACCATAACTGTAGTTGTTATTTTTGGGATTTAGTTGGTATACCTTGTAGGCATGCTGTGGCAGCCATTAATTACAAGGTTGAAAACCCAGAGGATTATGTTCATGCTTATTACAAAAGGGATGCATACCAGGCTTCGTATGGCCCTCAAATTACCCCAATCAATGGACAACAACTTTGGCCAAAAACCAATCAACCTGAACTACTGCCACCCATTTACAAGACTCCACCTGGGAGACCAAAAAAGCTAAGAAGAAGGGAAGCTGATGAACATGTCAGCCATTCCAAACTATCAAAGAAGAATACCATCATCAAATGTAGCAAGTGCAAACAGTTAGGCCATAACATAAGAAGCTGTAGAAGGGGAATCAGAAACAGAAAGGTAAACGCAAATCTGTACTACTTACAATTTCTTTCATTCCTAAATACAACTTCTGAATCTTGAATTCATACAAAATTGCCAGGGACAGATGCATACAACTGGTAGTGCAGCAACCAACACTGCAGGAACATCAAACCTTAGCTCCACCAGTAGAACCAGATCCACATCACGGGTTGCAGCATCCACCAACCAAGGAGAAAGACCTCGAACCACCATAAGGAGAAGAAGAATGAGAACAAGGGTTTTAGGGTCTCAAGCAAGTACTACAACTTCAGCACAACCCACGTGAATGTGAAAGAATGAAGTTTTTTTGTTGGATTTTTTTGTATGGTGGACCACTTTTCTGTAATGTAGTGCATTATAATAGTGGACCACTGTTTTAGAATATTGGGCATAGTGAAAGTTGCCCACTTTTTTGATTGCAGAACTATTGCATTATTGTATTAACAATTTGGGACCACTTGTCTGCTAGACTTAATTGACAGCTACTGTTTGTTGGATTACGTTTTATTGTTTATGAATGAAAACTATTTATCAGTAAATCATGATGTAATTATTTCATTGCAGTGAGTTTTGTTTCAATTCCCTGAATGTGGTATTAAGGAAATATTTCAGAATCTGAAATTGATGATAACAGTAAATGCATAATAATCACAACTACAAGTTCCATTTTCATTGCAAATACTAAGACATAACAGTAACCAAAAGTTTGAAATTCCATTACAATTCCAATAATATCATAATCACAACTACAAAAAACTACCCACTACAGTAATCTCAAACATTGCAATTAACTTTGAACAACAACATGAACACCATTACAATTGTTGAGACCCACGATATCACAAATAAAAAAAACAGGAATGTCCCAATTTTTTTCTCTTGTTGCAATTTCATCTTCAACTTCTCATTTTTCTTCATCAAATCAAGCATAATTTTCTCCCTTTTCAAAGAAACTTCATCTTCTTCACCTTTTTTCCCACCATCAACTCTTTTTCCACCACTGGCTTCACTCTCTTTTTCTTTCCCTTGAAAATCAGATTCCTCGTCGTCAACCCATTCAAAGTAATTACAATGTGAATTGGAAAAAGATGAAACCATTACCACAAATACAAAAGCAACATCCAATAAGTCACGGGATTTGAAACTTACAGCCCAATTTCGACATCTCCAAAATAATCTCCCTTTGTTTTTCACAGTAGATGCCTTTAGGAGCAACAATCTTTCCCCACACCCACAGACTTTGGATGACATTTCTGAAGATGACGCACAACTTTGCGACATTTTCGAACCTGTATTCCGCGGCGTACATGGAAACCCTTTGCTACCACTCTTCATCACTCAAGAACGCAATAATTATGCCAAACTCTGCCTACCCAGTGACGATATGCAGCAATTGCTCACTATCTCGAAGCCCCAATTCACAAATTTCAATTTTAGGGTTTCTAAATTTCCCAACCCCTTTTTTATTTGGATGTAAAGCTTCTCTTTAATTAGCACGTGCAGAAACACACTCCACTTACATCGCATAAAACAGGATCCATACGTGGCAGTCCGTTTGCCAGGTGTCAAATAAAACTAACGGCATCCAAAAAGGAGGACTATTTCCAATCGTTTCAAAACATGAGGGACCAAATTGGAGCAAACGTTAGTTGGGGGACTAAAAACAAAATCGCATAATACTTGAGGGACTAAAAACATAATTAACCCTTAAAAAAATATACCATAAATTTCACGTCCTTTAAAGACAAGAAAATAAAGATATAGACGATGTTTATCATATAGAAAAAAATAATTGTACATATTATATTATAAAGACAATAGCCATTAGGATTAAAATTAAGTTGTACACTAAATATATGTTTTACAAGTACTTAGTGATAGACTATTTTTTATATTAATTTTAATATTAATGACATGATTTTATTTTCTTTACAGTTCAATTTTTATATGAATTGATTCACTACAAGAAAGTATGTATTTATCAATGAAATTCTATGAACGAGTAAAAATCTATTAGTAATACAAATTTTATTGATGAATTTTAAACTTTTTTTATTACTGATAGATATTTTTGTCGATAATTTAAGATAATGTAAATGAGGAAAGGATAGAAAAAATTTGGATTGAAGCATGCAGAGCGCTAGAGAGAAAATGCTCCCACTATACAAGACACAATATTATGCGTTCCTATCTTAATATATAACAATGCGTCAAATCGATCGAATGCAACAAAAAATATATGAACCTTATGAACATAATTATTTTAAGAGATAATACAAAAAATAAAAAAATAACACTCTTGAGATAACTCTAGTGTTTGTTGTGTATTTATAGGTAAAAAAGAAAAACATAAGAGTCAATAGTCATCAAACTGATACTAATTTAAAAAATACTAATTTCTAATATTTGAAATAAATAAAAAAATTTATACATAAATAATATTTAACTCTTGAATTAGCATAATGTTAAAACATCAATAATAACAATGTTTTATTTTAATTACTATTTTATTTTAAATTATACTAATATTTCTAACGAATCATATGCGTACTATAGGCAATTCATAATTTTTGTTGTAGTGTTTAATATTTGCTATAGTAATATTGATACTCATTCTAAAATATTCCGATTAAAAGTTTAAGTAAAAATGACTAGAGGTCATACATTCTTCATAAGAGAAAAAATTAATAAACACACACAAACAATTATATATATATATATATATATATATATATATATATATATATAACTGTCAAAATGGGTTGGAACTCGTCAATTCGGTCCATCATGGGTTCGGGCCGGATTGGGTTGAAATTTTTTTATAAATTTTAATATGGGTTCATTTTTGACCCGGGTCACTTAGAACCCGGCTCATCCGGGTTGAACTCGTGGTGAGCCGGGTTGGCTCACAAACCCGCAAATAAAGGGTTACGCAAGTGTGTTTTGTTAAGTTGGACTTTGCATATAGGTCAGGTTAGGTTTAGGGATGGCAATTAGGGCCTGGCCCGCGAGCCCGGCCCGCAGGCCTGCAGAAAAAGCGCGGGGCGGGCCAGGATATTGAGCCCGTAGGCCCGCGCGGGCTCGGCCCGCGGCCCACGCGGGCCGGCCCGCAAGCCCGCATAAAATTTTTAAAAAAAAAAAAAACTTGCACTTGTGTATATTAATTACTTCTTTTATGGACTCTTGCATTAACATTTCAAATTCTTGTATAATTGGAAAAGACAAGTATTATGTAATTTTTAATGTGCTAAAATTTAAATAATACATTGTGTATGTCATAGTATGAATATGATGAAAATGTTGAATTATCAATTTATCATCTAATTCCCCAAAGTCTTTACTTAATTTTGTGAACTTCTTAAAGTTTCCTAATTTTTAAACATTGAAAATTTTATCATAAAAAAAATAAATAAATAAAAAAATTTAAAAAAAAAAGCGGGCCGGCCCGCGGGCCAACGTATATGCGAGGCGGGGCGGGCCGGCCCGCGGTGTTCGGGCCTTATGCGGGGCGGGCCTAAACGGGACGGGCCGGTCCGCATTGCCACCCCTAGTTAGGTTGCTTTTTTAGCCAACACATAGATAATTTGGTATTTTTTTATTTTATTTTGTATTTGGATTGTATTGAAGTTTATTTAGATTTTAATTGTAGTTATAATTTAGTTTTGACTGAAAAAAAATTATCCCTTTTAATTAAGTGAGTCTGTGAGTCGGTCAACCCGTTTAACCCACCAATCTGTGGTGGGCTGGGTCAAGTTCATTTTTCTTTTGACTCGCTAATAAATAAGTCACCCGTAGTGGGTCGAGCTGGACCGAACCAAATTAACCGTTTTCACATCTCTATATTTATATTTATATCAGTGTGTGTTAGTATCATTGTTAAGGAGACATAAATATCACACCGAAACAAATATTTTAAATGAAGTCGTTTATAGTGATAGATGTGATTATAGCGACCAATAATTTAAATTTGAGTTTGAGTTCGAATTTCTTGTCCAAAACAACTAATACTCCGTATTTCGTTTAAGATTTTTGTGATAAAAAATAAAGGATTGGTGGCAATATATTTTTTATTATTATTAGTTAGACGTGACGTTTTTTGTGATAAATAGCTTAGAATATTTTGATTTTGTAACGACATTGTATTATTAGTTAGAAGTAGTGAAGTTAACACTATAATACGTACGTCAAGTTTGATTGCGTTCATTTGATTGGATTGGGAAAGTCTTTAATTTGATCACGCAATTCTTTCACAAACATTGTAGAGATTAAATTCTTAATTACCTGCTTAATTTAAAACTTTACTTGTTAAACCCGAGTTAAAAATAGTGATTAATAATTATCTCGAAATTTTAAATATGGTGGGGTTGTGAGTAGTAAAAAAATGCAAGAAAGAAAGTGTGTAGAAAGAATGATGAGGGCATGGTTGTACCTGGCATGCATGATTGCACGCTAACGAAAAAAAAGCAAATGAATGACGCAGTGAAGAGAGGAACCATGCAATGCAACACTTTTGCTTCCCTCATCAGACATCATCATGGGACATTTCTCATGCTCTTTTCTTTTCTTAATTATGCCTTTCATCGTCTTCTTCAATCTGCTGCTATCAAACTATGCGACAAACTCTTCCTAAAATATTTGCACCTTCCTCAAAACTTTCTTCATTATTAAATAATTAATTACAATATAATATTTTAGTTTAAACAATATAAATTTTAGTTCTCATTTCGACCATTTATTATTGGTTTGGTAAAGATTGATTATCTTTTGAAAATATTTCGAATGATAATTTAAAAAATGTAGAAAATAAAGTTTTTAATGCTACATTCACAGGTAGTTTTTGTTGATGGTGGTTGAAACGCAAGGAAATCTGCGAATGGTGATGGAGGCGTTTTTCAGTGAGGCTCACATATAGGTGATTTCAGTTGATGGTGGTTGAAATGCAAGGAGATCTGCAAATGGTGATAGAGGTGTTTTTCAGTGAGGCTCACATATAGGTGATTTTCGTTGATGGTGGTTGAAACGCAAGGAGATATGCAAATGATGATGGAGGCGTTTTCCAGTGAAGCTCACATGCTTACTCGTGTTATTGCAGGTTTCAACCATTTTTGAATAATTTTCTTTTATTTTTAACGTATTTTATCCTTCAATTGTTATTAGAATCGAGACAATAACGATGAGATATGTCTCGGGTAAGAACCGAGACATAAAAGTGAATTTTTTTTACCTCATTTAAATATGTCTCGGGTCTTAAATCGAGATCAAATAATCAAAATAACCGTGACAGAAATCCTGTCATTTTTGTTTCATTTGATTAGATGTGATTAATGCATTCTTAAGTTATCTTTAATTATATTCAATAAAAATGATGTTTATATTTAAATTAACTTGTTGATATTTTTGAACACTAATTATAAATAAAACTGAATTGGTTAACATTTTCTTATATCTCATTGAAAAAAAAACGAAAGAGTTAGAAAATTCCTTGAACTCCTAATATGCATGCTTGTTTTGAAAAGGGATGATTATTATATAATTGCAATAATCACAATGATGATTAAGATAACATTGATAAACAATAACTTAAGTTGGTCCAAAAAAACAATGATGGAAAAGATGAGAGGGAATATATTGACTTTGATGATGGAAGCAATTCGCCATGAAAAGAAGGATGATGTTGGAGAATGATGATGAGACTCTCCACGATTTGTTGACCACACACATTCACAATGTATAAACTCAATAACTAAATTTTGGAAACGATTAAATTTGTCATTATAATTTTAAAAATTTAAGAAGAGTTCATTATATTTTAAATCTTTAAATGTTTAATTGAAATTGTATTTTGTATTTGCCATAAATTTTGAATTAATTTTATTTTCATACTTTATGAATTTATATAGTCTAGTTGACGATGTTAACAAGTTTATGAGGTAACAAATCATATTATACATGGAATTAAAATTAAATATTAATTTGTATGGAGGTTCAATTTTAATCTATTATGTATAATTGTTTGTCACAAACGATTCAATGTTAATGTGGAAAACATCGTACGTTCATGGTATGATAAAATTTATACAAAATTATCAGTGAAAAAGTAAAATACAATATTTGTTAAAAGTTTAGGTAACAATAAGTAATTAATCCTTAAATGAGATTCCATTGAATATTATATATATAAAGAAAATTAATGTTGTAAAATATTGAAGAAGAATATAAAATAATAGTACTTAAAAGTAAATGTGACGACTTCAGTTACAGTAACTCGTGTGCCCCGACCACGCCCTTTCAGTGAATTCATCATTTTGTTTTGATATGCTTTTTCAAGTGTCAGACTTACGTATATCAGAATAATGATAAATGTTCTTAATATTTCAGACGACAGTGAGTAAATAAAATGCAACAAAATGATAATTTTAATTCATAAAATTATAAATCACTGTCAATTTCATATTTTTAAAAAATATTTAATCTTTAAATGTGTAAAATTAGGATAACTACGTTCTATGGTTAAATTCTGTATAAGCATTCAATTAATTTTACATTAAATTTGATATAAAATTGTGAGACTGATTTTGTACTTTTTCTTATAGTTTTTGAGAATTAAATAAAAAAATGTTTAGTTTCTTAAATAATTAACTATTATCTGTTTACACATTTAATAATTAATTTAGCTGTTTGTCCATAAAATATAAGAAAATGAAGTTAAAAACAAAAAAGCATATATTAAAAATTCCTTCTTTTTTCAAAGTTGTAATTATTTAATGTTCTAATGTATTTGATTCTTCTGAGTATTTAGAGAGAAGTTATATAAGAGATATATAATAATAATAATAAAATTTGAGTCCAACCACACAAAAATTTGATACAAATCTCGACTTAAAATTTTGAGATAATGTCTTTATTAAGATATTCAATTTTCTATTTTAATCTATACTTACTTAAATTCTCAACAGTTTGTTTAAGGTGTATCACTTATCACCATTAAAACTAAATTTTCTTTATTAATAATTACTTTTACGTAAATACTTCATAATAATATTATATATAATATAGTTTTGAAATTCTACATAAACATATTATAAATAATAATAATAATAATAGTAATATATATTTCATTCCCATAAATCACAAACAATGAAAGAAATATTATTTTTATTAATATTATTCTTAAAATAATTTTATTATGTTTTATTAGCTTTATTATTGAGGCATTTAATATTATATCCTTTAATTTGACTTTTTAATTTATATTAAATATTTTGTGTATTTACTTTTTTTTATTAGTGTAATAATTATACCAATAATGTTATTATTACTAATAATATTAATAATTTTATTATTAATAGCACTAACTATGTTTTTAATTTTTTATTTTCGATATATGACTCTTTTTTTTTCAGAATTCTTGGTTTCTTTAAAGTTACAAATTATCACCTTTGATCTTAGTCTGATATAGCATTAGTTAAGTACTTACATGTTAAATAAAAAGTTAAATAATTATTGTAAGTGATAAATACTAGTATTATCATATAATAAAAAAATTATAAAATAGTAAAATAAATGTTATTCAACTATCTGAATATAAGGACTCAAACCATTAATTTAAAATTTTGAAGAGATAAAAATCGAACTTCTTTTAAGAGAATGAAAACCTAAAACAAATAGCTTTATTTTAAATTAAAAATAAATAAAATTTAGATAAATTACGTACACAGTGCCTCCTGCGTGTGCGTATTTTTTAAATATACGTGATATTATATTAGTAGGTGATAATAATGTAATATTATTAAGTTAATATATAAAATAAAATTATATTTATTAAAAATAAAATAAAATATATTAGAAAAGATAAAAGAATGTTTGTTGATAAATAAAGAAAACAGAAGAGCAGAGATTGGCGATTTTATAAAAGTATTTGTAAAAATAACGGTCAATTTTTAAAAAATAAAATTGGTAGTTTAAAATGTGGACACAAAAGAGGAAATCCTCTTAATATATCAGTATAAATTAATAACCCATTCAAACCTTATTGAAATTAAATCTCGTCTCATTACAATTTTTTTTTACCTTTTTCTTTTATCAATAGTAAACTTTCTTATACACACATTTACATAAATATTTACAAGAATAATGGATTAATAAGTTTTACAAGTGAGTCTGAACAAACAAATCTACCTATTGAATCATTAAATCCTACATTAATATTGTGCATATTGTTCCTTCACATGTGATGCTCATTCTAAAAATAGAGGTCATCCACAACACAATAACTATCCTACAAATAGCCCATTTCTACTTAAAGTTTGCAATTAATTTTGTCTACAATCTATTTCATAAACATGTTTATAAAGTTTTTCCACTTACTTTGCCTAACTAGATTTGAGTATTTTTTTTTTATTATTATTATTAGCAAGTAGACTTGAGCATGACTTGGGTGTTAAAAACATTACGATAAAGTCATAGGTGATAACTTGAGGAGAAAGACATCACAACATCTTAAATAAGTTACTTTTATTTAAATATCCAAAAAAAATTTACATGACATTATATTTAATTATTTTTCACTTTCTCTTTTTCTTTACAAATACAAAATTTTACTTTTTTATGATTATTTTATCTCTATATAAGTGTGAAATGGTTGTTCTTTACCTTGTAAAAGTTGAAATCTCTTTGGTTGGTCAACAAATATCTCATCTAGTAAGTAACCATTTAAAAATGCAAATTTTAAGTTCAACAAATATGTCATCTAGTAAAAGAAGACAACAAAAATTTCATATCAATTCAAGTTCAATTTCAAAGTGATTTTTCAAGAAGCAAGGGACTTGTATAAATTATATTGGTGTGAAATTTCTTTGTATTTTTTTAATGCTGATGTGGGCCTTAACTGGGTCTTGATTGAGCCTCCATTTGGGCCTTGTGGACGTCCAACCCTAGTCAAACTAGGTCAAAGACTCACCGCATCATGAAGACTAGGGTCATTTTAGGCATTTTAGTATTTTACTCTTCAAATAGAGTTTTTCTTCCATGGAATTTCACCTTCTTTTATTTTCTTAACTATGGATTTGTAGAATATCCCATACCTTCTGTCATGAATATTAGTAAACTATGATTAAATCTTCAACAACTAAAAAATCCAAAACAAAGGAATATTAAAACATTAAATAAAAAATAAATATGTTACAGTTATTATAAACATAATTTCAACAGCAACTAACAATCTAAAATACATTTTAAATGTTTCTTAAAATATGATTTTATTATAAGAGGTTTTAGAATGATTAACTTTAAGTAAATATTCTTAAATATAATAAGAGGTATTGGAAAAAGTTACGGAGTGGAGGAAACAATTACCCGAAATATTACATTGTGTTTGGATAAAACATTTCAACAATGCTTAGAAATTGAAATGCTTTTTATTTAAATTGCTTGTAATTAAATTCCATTCATTTTTTAAATAACTTGTTTGAATAAGGAAATTAAAATACCTTACATTTCAATTTCTTGTTTGGAAAAAAAAATTGAATTTATTGTGAGATAAAATTTAATTTTAACAATATTTATTTTACGCTTAATTATGTTTTGAGTTCATGATAAATTTGGAAACATGCTTGACAACCCAGATGGGTCGGCAGACCCAACTATGCAACCGAATTGGTTAGACCCGACGACCCACCCGAGCTGGACCGACTAGGAAGCCCAGACAGGTTGGGTGGCCCGATGATCTAGAGGCCTAACGGCCCATACTACACGATTGTGCCGTTAAGTTCGTCAATATGGCCCGGTCAAACTCGTCTAGGTCATGGGCCCAATGCTCCAAACGGGTCTGATGACCCGAACGAGCCCGACGACCTGGACGGGCCCGACGAGTTGAACAAGCCCAACAATCCGGACGAGGCCGAATACCCGGACGGGTCCGAATACCCGGACGGGTCCGAATACCCGGACGGGTCCGACGACCCAGACGGGCCCGTACACCCAAACAAGCCCAAAGACCTGGATGGGTCTGATGACTAGGATGGGCCTGAGGACCCGGACGGGCCCGACGACTTGGACACGTCCGACGACCCGGACAGACCTGACTACCTAGACGGGCTCGAGACTCGAACAGGCCTAACAACTCGTATGAGCCCTTTCAAAACATCGGGTTTGTCCGGATAGTCTTGCCTGTACAAGTCATCGGACCCGTCTAGATCGTCAGGACCGTTTGGGTCATCGTTCTCGTCTGAGTCATCGGGCCCGTCTGAGTCATCGGGCCCGTCTGGGTCGTCGGGCCTATTTGGGTCGTTAGACGTGTCCAAGTCGTCGGGCCCATCCGAGTCGTCGGGCTCGTCCGAGTCCTCGGGCCCATCCTAGTCGTCGACCTGTTCGGGTCTTCGGGCCCATATGGGTGTACGGGCCCAATGATTTCGAAGGGCCCGTCAGGGTCGTCGGGCTCGTCCAGGTCGTCGAGATCTTCCGGGTTGTTTGGCCCGTCTAGGTCGTCAGGCCCGTCCGAATCATCGGGCTCGTTTGGATCGTCGGGCCAGTTTGGGTCATCAGACTTGTTTCGGTCATCAGGCCCGTTTGGGTTGTCAGGACCGTCCGGTTCGTCAGGCCTGTCCGGGTCGTCGGGCACGTCCGGGTCATCGGGCCCGTCCGGGTCGTCGGGCCCGTTTGGGTCGTCAGGCACGTTCGGGTCTGTCCGGGTCGTCGGGCACGTCCGGGTCGTCGTGCACGTCCGAATTGTCTAGAATGTGAGGTTGAGTGAGAATAATTTCAAATTCTACCTATTTTGAGAGTATTTGAATTTCTACTAATTTAGCTAATTGAAATCCTTCAAAAAAATGCTTGCATTTGAAATGCTTTCTAATTTCTATATCCAAACAAAGCATTTCATTACAAAAAAATCTAAATTCTTCAAAAAAATGAATTGTTTCACTAAAATAGTCTATCCAAACACACTCTTAGATTTGATAGTTAGTTTCTTGACTATATGAGCTGTAAACGTGCAATGATTACTTATTTATTCGTATTTAAAAATAAATAAAATTAACAAATTTGTATACTAATAAAAAATGTTTTTGCTATTTAGTTTTATTATTTGGAAAGGATTTGTTTTCTAAACTACTTTTCATGGAAGCTTGACATTTTATAAAAAAAAGAGAAAACGTTTTTAGGATTTTATAAGAATATTTCTTACCTATAAGAGATGAAATGACTGAACTATAGGAACTGCGACTAAAACATGTCCATATCTTGTCGTTGAGAGTCTATCGTCCCAAAAAGCAACATCTTTGATCATATAAATTTAATATCCATAATATCTATAAAGTTATTCCAATATATATATATATATATATATATATATATATATATATATATATATATATATTTATTTATATATATTAGAAAAATATACCTTGTAACTTTTTTAGAAACTCGAGTGTTATATTTTACTGTCAACACATAATCATCAGACTCACAAGGTCATATGACTTATAAGACATGTATTACAATAATTTTTAAAATTATTGACAATATTATATCGATGGAAGCAAATTGTTAATAAATTTGAATTATCAATAGATTTTATTGATAGTTTTAAAATTTATATTACCAACCAACAAATTTACTGACAAATTTAAAAGTTTTAATTATTGACAAAAATTTTTGATGTAAAATTTGTCAGTAGTTATATACCTTAAAACCTTAAAATTCATCAATAAAATCTATTGATAATTGAAAGTTCTTATTAACACATATTTTGTTTTTTATTTGTAAAATTCATTGGTAATTACATACCTTAAAATCTATCATAAAATTAATTAGTATTTTAAATTTTTTAATATTGATAGATTTGGACATCGATAAATTTGTTGATAAGAAAAAAAATAGACAAATTTCCAGTCCATATCTAGCCAGAAATATATTATAAAGGTTAAATCATTTCAGAGGTCTCTATTTTTGTAACAAAATCTCAAGTAGGTCTCCTGTAACATCCATACTTAAAAATATATTTTTATCATGATGTAGTTTTTACTTGTTGAAAATAACAATAAAAAGAAAACAAAACTAATAAAATATATATATATATATATATATATATATATATATATATATATATTAAAAAATATTAGTTAAAAATATATTACTTAAAATATTATTAAATAAGTGTGTGAATTAAGAAAAATGAAGAATCTTCTAAAGAGATAAGAAGATAAGTTCAGAAGATAAGAAGGAAAAAAAAAGAGAAAAGAAAAGAAAAACTAAAGAGAGAGAAGATAAGAAGAAAAAAGAAAAAACTAAAGAGATAAAAATTATCTCTTCATTAATGAAAGCAATGATGATTTGAAAAAATAAACACATGTGTGACTTATATATATACACATATATATGTATATATATATATATATACATATATATGTATATATATATATATATATATATATATGTATATGTATATGTATATGTATATGCATGAAGATGAAAGGAAGTGAAATAAATAAGTTACGTGAGAGAGAAAGAAAGAAAGAAAGAAAGAAAAGAGAAATAGAAGGAGAGAGAGAAAGAAGAGACAGAGAAAGAGAAGATACAAAGAGAAAGTTTAGAGTAAAGATTGAAAGATATCCTAATCCTTTTCAAATATTATTAGTGTGACATTTCAATCAACAAGGTAAAGGGGGTGAGGTTAAGTTATTTTTATATTAATCTTGATAAACTCATGGTATTATATTAATCTTGATAAACTCATGGTATTATATTAATCTTTTAATTATTTTGAATCATATATTATTATATTCACTTCTATTTAACTTATTTTCATTTAATATCCTCTTATATTTATTTAATTTATTTCCAGCTATCCGTTCCTTTATTTCATTTAATTTATCTTTAATCGTGCACTGATCTTTATTTTTTTATTTAATATCCAGTTACATATTGATCATGTTTATTTATTTTATTTAATTTATCTCTAATTATGTACTAGTCTTGTTTATTTACTTTATTTAATTTGTCCTCTAATTATATACTGATTTTGTCCTTTTATTTCACTTAATTTATCTAATTGGTCATGATTATTTATTTTATTTCACCTCCAATTATTTACTGATCTATTTATTTATTTAATTTAACTTATTTTTTTATTAGTCTTGTTTATTTATTTTATTTTATTTTTAGTCATGTATTTTATATTATTTAATCCTTCGTCTTGCTCACATTTTCCCTTTTTTTTTCCCTCCATCTGCAGCTGTACCCCACTACATTCAACACACAACACCACATCAAAATCACAATCATCACCAACCAATCACTCACACTCTCTCTCTAGTACTTCGATTCCTTTCATTACCACCAACTAAACAAAAAAGAAAAAAAGAAAAAAAATTCAACCATGAATTCAAAAATAGATAAATTTAACGATTGAATATTTACCCCATTTCCACCGTGTCATTCTTCTATGAAAGCATGTGCATAAACTTTACCACAAAAGGTAACGGAGAAGACTATGCAAACTGAGATTGACGCAGCACAAAATGCTTCAGCACAATAGCTATTCTTGGACTTGGCCCACTAAACAAATACCTACCTAATTACTTATTATATATATTATATATTATATATTATATATTATATCTACTACAACAACAATAATAGTTGTCCACAAAAACTACGAGGAACCACAACCTGCATCATCAACAACGATACCAAGAGGCCTAAATTGGCATTCACCAACTATGTCTCAAAATAAAATATCTTCATCGACATCTAGTACAAGGAGACATGCATTCTTACAACCTCAAATTTAGACATCTACGATGAAGATGCTTTATGAACTACAGTGAATTAGGTAAACATTTCATTCCAGACCAATTTCGTACCCATCTTCATTATTTGTTGTACTAATATCTCAAAAAAAAAAGTGTGGATCTTTGACGAAAATATAAAATATTATATTTCAACTCAAACACGTTGTAAATTTTTTGAAGTTATTAATTTCGTTTAAGATTCTGCTAGTTAGAAGTGCACACAGCTTCAGGATTCGAACGTATGAATTCCACACGCGTATACGTACTTTTATGGTAAGTAATGGTGAGTGTATGAAACTAGTAGGTCATGATTGAGCTGTGGAATCCGATCTATAAGTATATTTATTGATTTAATTAGTTGGATAATAGTTACTTTTGTTCATACGTGTCAATTGTATCCATTTATAAGAAGGTTTCTAATAAGCTACCAATCGAGTCCCAATTTTAAAAAAAAATGTTTCAATTAGATCTTTTTATAAAAATATTATTAACATTGTTAACTTATTAATGACTTTTACCACTAAATTTTAATATAAATATCAATACTTAATTTTGTAAGTCATTTTAAATATCAATACTGTTAACAATGTTATAATTCTTTTGTAAAGAGACTTAATTGAGATATCTTTTCAAAAGTTGAAACTCAAAAAGGAACTTAATTGAGACATCCTTTCAAAAGTTAAGATTCAATTGACACATTTTTAAAAAACAAGTATCAAATTGACACATCCAAACGAAAATGAATATCATCTGACTAATTAAACCTATATTTATTATTCAATTTTGGTCATTAAAATATGTATTTTTTAAAATATTAAATTATTTAATTTTAAATAATGTAGTCTATTTTAAAAAAAAAAGTATTATAAAATATCTAACTAAAAAAGTATGTTTTGACATTACAAATTAAAAAAATCAAAATTTACAATAAAATTCAACCCAAGACCAATTTTATTAGATTAGGTGCAGTCTAGGAGGTGCGATGAGACAAAATGATCACATAAGAACTCCACAACCATTTTAGAATAAATATAAGCATTATAACTGGTTTTGCCCTAAAACAACGGTGACTGAATCGGAAGATAGATAGATAGTAGACATAATTATATACCAGTCCAATCAAAACAATATCAGCAAAGACAGTACCATGATGTTCTAGTCCTAAAATCATGCTTAAGTATGATCTAGTGAAGATTTTATGAACGCAGAATTTCAAACTTTTTCTTTTTTAAAAAAATACCCACTTACCATTGTGGGTAAGAAGGGTCAGAACAATTCAACCGCAGTAAAGTAAACAGAAGCTCGTGCGATAATGAAGGACCAGATTATGCAATCTATCCTACATCGGCAGATAAACTGGTTCTGGATAATTCAGATAGAAGAGATTTCTGGATTAAAACTTTTGAAGCAATGGATTTTTGTCTAAATAATAGGTTGGCTAGAACTACTTAATTGATAAGCTCATTGTATGCTGAACTAATACTTGAACAAAATAAAAAAGGACTTTGTTTTGATGAACTTCAATATGAATCTTGTTGAAATAAGATTTCGAGAAAAAAAAAAAAAAACTTTTTAACAAAACATATATAGCCCTTTTCATGAAGGAAAACTCTTCTGAAAATGGTAGAGTAGGAAAATTTAATTCCTGGATGCAGACATATATAGCAGACACTAGAAACGGCTCAATGCTTAAAGGAAATACTAAAACCGCGAATGACAGTAATCTGAAACCATCTTGAATCTACCAAAAATTGTAAACGGTGAAAACTTCATAAATATAAGGCAACGCGAAAGCAAAGCACTTACATAGGTGTTGGAAAATTATTATCATATGAGGTACATGATAGAATAGTAATAAGTTGAAGATCTATAAGAGTTTTTTTATCAGTTCAAACGTCTGCGTCTTGGGGCACGAGAATCTCCACTATCCACATCAGACAATCTTGAAGCATCATTCCTCCTCCTAGAAGAGGATGTTGACAAGGATACCATGGAATCAATCTCCACAGCAGTGTCCACTTGACTCTCTGAATTTATAACAGCGCCAATGCTTGAAAAAGAATCCCTGTCATCAACCGGAGGTGAAGGTTGTTCTTGGTTCCTGCCAATTGCATTGCTACGGAAATAAGCCTCCAGTAACCTTTCAGCAGAAGTGAGTGCTGAAAGAGTAGAAAGCGTTGCTCTGTGTGATTGTGTTCTTCGAAGCAAATGGGATTGTTGCACCCTACTTCGGTTATCCCCTGCCTCAGCAGTATTATTAGCATTATTCTGAGCAAAAGCCATCACATCCTCTGGGAGTGGCCCTAAATTCTGCTCTCTCCGCATCCCTCGAGCAGTCAAGAACCTACTTAGCAAGGAAGTAGTTCTCTCTGCATTTTCACGGCCACCATCCACTTCATGTGGCTGAACATAATCACGAGTAAGATCAATTCTACTCCCAAGACGCCGAATCATCTCTTCCACAGGGAGTGCAAATGCATTTCTCTGAATGGTTTGTCTCAGACTCTCAACCCTCCTTGCTTGGGGCCTAGGAGGGATCTTGAGAGCAGAATCCTCCTCATGACCTCGGACATTGTTTCCTCGCCCATATATTGGGGTAACACTTTTGAGAGTCACCTCTCCCTTGCAAACTGGGCACTCTTTCGCATCAGAATGCAGATGCAACCACCTATACAGGCAAGGCCAACAAAACAAATGGCCACAACAAGTCACAACAGGATCCCTTGAGAGGTCCAAACAGATGTTACAATCAAAAAAGTCTCCATCAGTGCCACTACCCTTCTCAACATCATCCTTCTTCTGCGAAGCCTCGTCCTCTGCAACACCATTCACATTCTCACATGCCTTTGGCACCTCCTCCATTCTCTCCTCGGCCGCCACACTGCCTTCTCCCGCCTGTAAGGCGGTTCCATTTCCAGAATTGACCAGAAACTGGTTCAATTCCATGGAGATATTGTGGGCCTCAGGAGGAATATGAAAATGCCGCGCAGCTTCAGGTGGGATGTGGACATGAAGTTCAGGGTGAGGTAGGGGAAGATGCCGCCATCGCCATCGTTGTCGTGCCCTAAACCTCACAGCTTCACTAATCCTCTGAAGAGGCTCTCCTATCCAATCATCCAAGTTCACAGCTTCATTGCTTATGGGGTCAGTTTCAGGCTCTGGGCCTGGACCCAGATTCAAATCAAGGTTCATTGCATCGGAGGTCTCTTCCTCCATCGCAGCAGCTTCAATCACCAAACTGGAAAGACGCTTCCTTTATTGCAAATTTCAATTGCAGGGAAAGGAAAACAACAAAGGAAAGGAAAGCGAAAACTTTTCCACAAAAAAACCTCGAGTCCAACACAAATCCCAGAAACCCAGGTAAGAGGGAAATTAGGGTGTCGAAATTAACAATCAGAAGAGAAAATCCCCCAATCTTGAGGCGAAATTGAGCTCAAACCCTAGTTTCATCGCAAACACGAAGGACTCCAGATCCAATACAGAGGGTTGACCACAATTGTAAGGAGAACCCATGGTGAATTACTCGAATTAAACTCGAAATGAAGGGAAGCTGCGTAAGTGTTGCCGATTAGGGTTATGCAAGTACAAGTTTACGAAAAAAAGACGGATAATTTTTTTTTATACATGTAATCAGGAAAAGAAAAAAACAGATTGAAGGAATGAAAGAGGGAAAATGGAAGAAGGGAGAAGAAGAAGAATTGAGAAGAAGATAGAAGACCTTGGAGACAAGAGACGGTAGAATTAGGGTTGGATCATTGTTTGTCGTCGGTGCGCCGTGCTTGCGGTTGGATCTAGTGAGAGAGAAATGGGGTTTAGAGGAAAGAGAAAATGGTTAGTGAGGGAGAAGAAGGTAGAAGAAGAACAACCTCACCTTCACCTGGTATGGTACGTATGTTGTTGTGTTTGTGGTGGTGATGAACGGTGTGATGAGGTAGAGGCACGAGTGGGTTGTCTGTGATATTCCTACGCCGCTCGCTGCACCAAGGCGATATCAGAGCCGTTCTTGTGATGAATCACAATGAAACAATTCTCCTTCTCTTAGCCTAATTACCATTATTATCTCATTAAAAAAGCGAGGTTTTCTTAAGACCACCTCCACCTGCATAACTTTTTTCTGCTTAGGATTATGTCTGAACTATATTAAACTTGGACCATGGTTAGGGGAAAAAAAATTCTCTAACCTTTAAGGAAACTATATTTCTAAATTTCAACCTGAAATTATTAATTATTTTAAGTACTAAGTGAGATAAATCACCTCATGCTAAGGTGACTATTGAAAATATGATAATAAATTGTTTTATCATATTAATTGAATCTTTTAGTTTGTTTTTATGTTATGAAAATTGTTTATTTTATACTAAATTTATGATTTAAGCAAATTATTTTAAAATAAAGTAATTATTATTTTATTATCTTAAATAGAAAAGTGAAAATTTGAAGTTG
Source organism: Vigna unguiculata (assembly GCF_037176805.1). Classification (NCBI taxonomy): domain Eukaryota; kingdom Viridiplantae; phylum Streptophyta; class Magnoliopsida; order Fabales; family Fabaceae; genus Vigna; species Vigna unguiculata. The sequence goes on along the minus strand of NC_140792.1, from coordinate 34,712,414 downwards.
AAGAGGAGAATTATTTTAGGATTTTCTTGTTAGAACTAAAAGAGGATACAAGAGAAATGAAATACACAAAACAAAATTGGTGTGATGATGTATACAAATGCACACTGATGCACTCAGAATTATAAATCTAATTAGAGTAATTATACAAAACCCATAAAGATTTGAATCACATTTTTAACACTTATTTGATTCAAAATTTTACAAATGAAATCAACTATATTCGAAAGACTTTCTTAATTCCTCAAATCTTTTTATCTTTAAAGCCATTGTCATAATATCAACTGGTTGCACTTCAGTCTTGTAATGCTTTAGTTTGATTCTACTCTTGTTGACTTGATCCATGAGAAAATGAAATTTGGTGTCTATATACTTGCTTCTACCATGAGACATTGGATTTTTGGGCAAATTTATGGTTAATATTTTTATAACATATCATCAATTCATTAAGTAGTGAGCACAACCACAATGCTTAACATAATGTTGAATAGGCTGCAATATATTCTGCTTAACATGTTGACAGTACCATCGCTGTTTGCTTCTTTTAGCTCTAAGATATAGGGGACCTAGACAATAGAAACACTTGTCCCATAGTGTTTTTTCTATCGATCAAGTCTCCAACAACAATTAGAATCAGATTAGGCTACAAGACGTAGATGATTATCTTCTTTGGTTTGATGGGAGAAAATAATTTCATATGACAATGTCCCTTTCAGATATTTCATTATTCTCTTTGGAGCTCCGAGATGTGATTGTCTAGGATTATTCATGAATTTACTCACAAATATAACACTGAAGGCAATGGTCTGTTGTGACAAATAAATCTCAAACTACCAACAATCTTTTTGAACAAGGTTCCATCAACTGAACCTTCATGCTCAATCTTTTTCACATTTACCTCAGTTGCAGTTTCTGCACGATTTTACTCCAACATATTCAATTTCTTTAGTACCTCTAAAATGTACTTCTTCTGGTTCATATCAGATCCCTTTTCATATCGACCAACTCTAATCCTAAAAAATATGATAGGATTTCCGATTATGTTATTTCAAATTCCTTCTTTAAACTTTGCTTGAGTGATTCAATAATGACTGGACTGCTTCCTATAATAAGTAAAACATCCACATTTAAGCAAATAACAATAATTTTAGTGACATTTACAACCTGAAAAATACAATCCATGTTCAACTGAACATTTATGAAACCAACACTTTGAAAAAAAGTATCAATCCTTTTGTTTGAGGCCCTTGGTTCTTGTTAGAGGCCATAAATAAAGAGTCATCTTTAATTTCAAAACCGTATGTTCATTCCCTTTACTTATGAATCCAGGGGTTGCGTAATGAAGACCTCTTCACCCAGTACTCCATTGAGAAAGGCAAATTTAACATCAAGCTACCATTACTTCCAATTCTTCCAACTAGTCAAACCAACAATCAACCTTACAGTTTCCAATTTACCCATTAAGGCAAAAACCTCTTTAGTAATCTAACCCCTCCTTTTACACGAACCCTCTAGCCACCGATCTAGCTTTATGTTTAGCCAAAAACCCATCCAATTTGATTTTAACTTTGAAAACCCATTTGACACTAATAGAAACCTTATTCTGAGGTAATTACACCATTTGTCAGGTTCTGTTCTTCTCGATGCTCCTCAGTTTCTCTTCCATAGATGATTTCCATACTTTGCTAACGAGTGCTTCTTCAAAACAAAAAAAAAAAAGTTCTACATCCGCCAAGAGTGCCAAGTGTTGTACTAGATCACCATCATCTGAAATTGCATTATCAAAGTAAATCTGATAACCTGATAGGTTTGAAGGAAACATTTTATTCCTTGTTGGTCTACTATTCAATGCCTGAGACTCACTAATCACTGTCTATTATCCTTGAAATGATCATTTTCTTCCCAATCAAACTCTAAACTTGAATTGTTCCAGATTTGAATTCACTACATGAATTAGATTCATCAAAGTGAACATCTTTACCGAATGAAACTTGCTTTGTCTCGGGATTGTACAATTTGTAGGAGCCTATGGAGTTGTAACCTACAAAAATTATTGGTTCGCTTTTATGATCAAGCTTCCTTCTCCTTTGATGGAATGTGTTTGTAACACAATGAACCAAAATTTGTAAGATGCTTGACTGAAGGCTAGACCATGCTTTTTTCTAGAACCATTGAGTTAAGCCTTTTAGTAGGACATCTTTAAAACATGTACAACAGTCACAACTGCTTCACCTAAAAAACTGTGAGGAAGATTCTTCTGTCTTACCATGCTTCTTATCATGTTCACAATTGTCCTATTTCTTCTCTCTCAGCAACCCCGTTAATTTAAGGAGTGTAAGAAGTAGTCAACTCATGTACACAATACCGTTTTCCTTAAAAAACTTTTTTATCTCATTGGAAGTAAATTCACCTCCACCATTTGTTCTCGACACCTTTATGCATCTCCCTGATTGTTTCTCTACAAGAATCTTGAATTCTTTGAAAACATTAAACACTTCACTCGGCTGTAATTAGGTATAACCACAATTTTCTTTTGAAATCATCCACAAACAAGGCAAATATGTGTTCCCTCCCAGTGGAGGAACATCAAAAGTTCCACACACATTTGAATATACAACATTGCAATACATCACTAGCTTTAGACACAATATATGAACTGAATGAACTTCTTAATTTCTTACTGATAAGACAATTATCACAAACTTTCTTTGGAATTGCAATTGAAGGAAGACTATTTATCATATCTCTTTATCTTTGAAGACTTAAATATTTGAATTTTAAGTGACCCAATCTCAAATGCCATAGCCATGAATTATCTAATAACAAAGCAACAAAAAAAAAACATTATGATTGAATGGTGTTTAGACTTACCTTGAAAGTCTTGTTCGGAGCCAAATGGGCTTTAATAACCATTTTGTTTGTAAAGTCATAAATCTTTAAGAAACCATTAACCATGTTCATTGAAAATCCCTTCTCCAACAATTGACCGATGCCAATTAAATTGCTCTTCATCTCAAGAACATATAGCACATCAGAAATTACAACTTGTCGACCATCTTCTCATGTTACTAGCATATTCTTGGTTCCTTCAACCTGAATAACTCTATTATCAACAAATCTTACAATGCTTTTCTTCTTTTCATCAAAATTAATAAGCCAATCACGACGACCTGTCATATGGTTTGAGCACTCAGAGTCTAAATAACAACTTTCATTGTTGTCTAAATATGGGTTGGTAACTAGAGCTGTCAAAACGGGTAATCCGGCTCGACCCACCACGGGTTGATGATTTAGTGAGCCAACCCAACCCGACTCACTTTTTAGCGAATCAAAAAATTCGAACCCGGCCCGGCCCATCACGGGTTGACGGGTTAAACGGGTTGACTCACGGGTTCACTTAATTAAAAAAAATATTATTTTTTTTATATTTCTTTCAGTCAAAACTAAATTGTAATTCTAATTAAAATTTAAATAATCTTTAATACAATCCAAATACAAATCAACCTAACATGACCCAAATGTAAAGCCCAACTTAATAAAAAAACACTTGTGTGACCCTTTTATCTACGAGTTGGTGAGCCAGCTCGGCTCACCACGGGTTCAACCCGGATTAGCCAGGTTCTAAATGAGTCTTGTCAAAAATCAACCTGTATTGAAATTTGTAAAAAAATTTCAACCCAACTCGAACCCGTGGTGAGCTGGGATGGCTCGTGGGTTCCAACCCATTTTGACATCTCTATTGGTAACCATCATCATCAAAAAGAGGTTCTCCAGGATCGTCATTAAAAACCTTTTCTTCTTTAACCATGTATGCTTAATGTGATGGACTTCCCTTATGACATCTATGACTTAGTGCAATCATACATTCTTTGGAGAAATGGCCAATGCAATTAGAATTAAAACATTTAATTCACTTTCTATCAACTACCTTTTCCTTTCCACCTCGTGAATTACTGGAACTCTCTTTCTTACTTAGACTTTTAGATTGATCTGAATCAATATTTTCCTCGACTATTTCTACCATAGCCACCTCCCAAATGTCTACCACGTCCTCGACCACGACCTCTAAAATTGCCTCTGTAGCCTCATTTTCAAAATGCGCCTCATCAACACATTGATGAATAAAAAAAGGTTGTTTTACAATCTTTCTTATGTTCTTTGTAAAGTGCCTTTTACGCATACGTGGAATCTTCCTTGAGCATTGAGTACCCTTCTTTGAGAATTACTACGACATCCTAGTAACCGAAAATTGCTTTCATTTGTACATGCCACAAATCCTAGTTCACCCCATAGAACCTGACTCTAATTCCAATTTGTCAGAACTAAAAGAGAATGTAAGAGGAATGGAATACATATAAAAACTTGTTTTACTAATGCGATGCACACTGATGCACATAAATACACACATAACAATAGTTACAATAGTTTAAAATAAAGTAGTAGTTACTTATAAAATTATAAAACTGACTAGAGTAACAACACATAACCCACAAATTCTTTGAATCACATTTTAACATTTCTCACTCAACGAGTCATATCTTCGTTCAATGAGAAGAGAATTTTGCTCCTCGAGAGAGAAGCACATTCACTTAATGAGTGAAGGAAGTTAACAATATTTAAAAAGTTATCTTGCTGAGTGAATGGTTATACTCACATAACAAGAAGTCATTCTTTTCGAACTATTGAAAAAATGAAATATGAATGTAAAGAGTAGCTTTTTTGGAGAGGGACAAAACTAGATACCTTTTCGAAGAGTTGCTTGATAAGGATATTCAAGACAACTTCCCACTTTAATCTTGTCATTTTTGTGCTCCAAATATATAGTAGTAGTTAACTCCTATTTTCATTGGGTGAATGTCAGGAATCTCATCTTTATGTATTTTTTCTTTGCAAAAGAAATATGTTACATGGCTCTTAAGTTCTTCCTTAGTGCTTAATGTTACATGGTTGATTTTGTATGATTTTTGTTGTATCTAAACATTGAAAAATGTCTTTAGAACTGGGTTTCAAGATTGAACAACTTAGAGATGTGATTCTAGACATATTTTTATATCTCTTGGTCGTTATAAACACTTATCATTCATAGAAATATTGGGTAAAAAAATAAGGTGTTAATATCTTTGCCTTAACTTAGAAAAAATGCATTGAATTGAGTTCATGTACCCGTGCTGAGATTGTCATGACCAAATGTTTAAGCTAAGCCAAAAATGTGCCTAAAGCCTCCCCAACCAATTAACCTCTATATTTGGTGGAGGTACTCGAGCTTCATCAACCACTACCCGTGTCATATCAAAATATAAAGGGACAATATAGATGTTATCAACTCTCCCTCTTTTTGTTGTCCAATTACAACTAAACGAGAGATATTATCTTAAACATATAACTCACATTGATTTGGTACATTAGTGTGAGTGTGATTCATTAAGGGATTTGCAACAGAACATAACCTTTTGGTGCTCACTCTAATGAACTCGGGAAGTGTATAAGTTGTTCCTTGAGTATGCTACTGAGAACGAGCAAAAGACTATAAATTTTCATCAAACTCTTGTTGCAAGGACTGCCAAATTTGATTAAATTTTTCTTTAAATTGTGTCTCCACTTTATGCAAGGCATCCTTATTGCAAGAGTTGGCATTTCTCGGTGGTGGTGGACTGAAGTAATCTTGGAGACACATGTCACACCAGTATCACGCACATGTCTTGGGTGTTTTGGTCTTCCTATGGTTGTCGTCAAAATATTGTCTTGACCACGACAAAAAAAGGAGTCCTATGTAACATGCTCAACTAAGGAATATTATAACATGTAAAGGGCTCAAGTGAAAAAATCATCAAATAAAGGCGATGGACTAATCAACAAAAGGCAATCATCAAAGTTTGTGGGTAGGCACAAGAGTGAGAGAGAAAAGATTCCCAATAGACAATTGGGTGACTATGTGTATAGTGGATTATAGAAGGGGAAGCGTCACCTCTGATGGGGTTGTTGGTTGTTATCTAGCTTCTACTTTCACTCTTTATTATCTCATCATCTTCTCTGAAATTTCTTTTTTCTTATTCCTATGTGTCATGGCTCACACTAGGTCGTGACTTGAGTCCTTCTTTGTAAACAAATCCAGCGAATAAAACAATATAATAATTCTCTTCTTTATTGTTAACTAATTTTTTTCCCTTTCAATTTGTGTTTTCATTGCCACCATTACAAAAAACATACCATAAGGATCTCTAAAATGATATGAAAAAAAAAATGCTTGATGCAATTGAGTAAGAAAAAGGAAGAGGATACCTTAAAACATTTTTTTGAACTGGAGCTAACAATTGCAAACCTATATGAGAAGCAAGCTCACGCTAGATCGAGCTTAGGGAAAGAGGCCATGTATAGTCATCCCTTTCATGTAAGCGTGAAGTTAGATTATTCTCACGTCGATGGTAATGATGTGTTGTGATGGATCTTCAAAGTAAAACAATTTTTTATTCTTATCATACTCTAGAGGATTAACGTTATTATTGTCATTCACATGAACAAAGATGTTGCCCCATGGTCACATGGACAAAGAAGTTCACAAGGGATCAATAATTAATCTGAAACCTAAATATAAGCCCTATAAATGTTGGGGAAATAATAATAGTAATTTGTATATTTGTATTTACGATTTTTATAGTTAAGATATGTGCAAATCGTAAAGTCATTTGCTAATCTATTGCAAGTAGCCTTCCACATCTCATATTGGGGAGGTCAACAAACTCTTTCCCTATTGCCTCTGCTTGAGCTTTCATGAGGCGTTGCTCCAAAAATGTGTATCTCCTTATGACAATAGGTGGGATGCGTCATTTAGTTTTTGCCATTCCTGGGCGACTAGTCTTTTTACCTGCAATGCAAATAAAAAAAGCGAGTCAACAAAATATTGTAAATAAATTTGTGTCATTATAAGAATTGTCAAAAACTAACCTTTTGATAGAATCATTCAACTAGTCAGATGAAATTGCATCCAATCCTCCTTACTGATATGATAGTTGACATAGGAACTATAATCTTTATGCTTTATGTGTTCTTGTGTCAAGAAAGCCTTAAAATCCCTCTATTTTGTGGCAATGGTGGATAAGACTTTCTTTCTTACCAACTCAATGTTATAAATTTCAAAATTTTATTGCACAAAGAAACTTATGAAACATTAATCAATTCATTATGAATGTAGGTTAATAATGAAATTAACTAGTGTTCATATAACTCAATATCATGTCACGTGAGGTTGTTCTCTATCTTTTCAAACTCATATCATGCACAAAGGACATAGAAACATGTCGTCGAGCTATGAATCCCAAATAAGTACTAAAACTAGCAGCATTTGGGCTTGAAGACTTCCCAAATGAGTATCTATGTCAACCAACATCCTCTCCTTAGTAATCAATCCCCAAATTACCTAAGAGAACCAAGTTTCAAATCTACCTAGTCCACTCTTTTTGCTTCTCGATTTAGAGTTTTTCATACATAAAAATTAATAATCTAAACTACAATTTTCTCTCTATTTATTTTTAAACGTATTATATAGATTACCTACACAATTTAATCTCTAAACTTGTAAACAAAATGATGACATAATTATTAAGTCACTCCTATATATTAAAATAATTAATTACTCCCAATAACTTTTAATATTCCTATATTTTTAATTTTAATTTCAAACATCCAATAATTAAATGTAAATATTCAACAATTAATTTCAATATTAAAAATTCAAAATTTAAACATCTAAATAACACGAATGTCATGTTAAGGATGAACAAAACTAATTCAATGAAGATACTTATATATTCCTATGATTAAAAACTCCAAAAATAATTACGGTATCAATTTCAAAAACAAACCAGGGACTTAAACCACTAATCTCATGATAAATTCTAAATCACAATTTAATCAAATAGAAAGCTCTAACATACAAAACCACTTACACGAACGAAAGATAAGACTTTTAAATCAACAATACTTATTAAGATGTTTTGTGATCATAAATATCTCCTTATGGACTAGTGTCATCTATTATGTTTGATAAAATACAAGTAAGAGAAAGTTTAAGAGAAATATTTATTTGAAAGTATCATAATGAGAGTTTGTATACTGATTTATCATAAACTTGTGTAATATATAAATTACAATATCTCATGGTATAGTGCATGTTTGGTTCTGCGTCAAATTGATGTAGAATTGACTTTCTAATGCATAATCCGTACGTGTTTGATTTCTAAAATCAATTAGAGGGTAAAAAATTCATGTTGAATGAGAAGTAAGTAATTTTCTCCAACACCGAACCAAACACAACCATAAGAGAAAAAATAAACCTAATATGTATCGTCATAAAACAAAATATCTCATAATAATAAAAGAGAATAAAATATATAATATCTATAACAATAGAATTAAAACCAGGAGATATATGATATCTTTATCATTCTCTCTCTCAAGGTGGGCATGGAGATTAGGAAGACCCAACTTGGAAGTAACATTATAGAAAGTAGTAGGATGAAGAGAATCTTAAAAACCTTGAGATTTTTTTGTTTCATTGTTGATAATTGTTATCAACAAGAAAGAGATATACAAAAACAAATGCATCGTTTTTTTCAAGATGAAGAAATAAAGGGTGAGGAGAAACCAAACTCGTCATGAGTTAAACAGGTAAATGATGAAGAGAAAGTACTGGCAGAAGGTGTTCTTCCATCTGATATCATGTTATTGTTTGATAAAACACAAGAAAGAAAAGGTTGAGGAGAAATACTTTTATTGAAAGTGCCAGGATGAGAGTGTGCATATTGATTTATTAGAAATTTATTCAATATATAAATTACAATATCTCATGATATAAGGAAAAAATAAAATCTAATATATATCATCATAACAATAAAAGAGCATAAAATATATAATATCCCTATCAATAGAATGAAAACCAAAAGATATATGATATATTTATCATCATGATTAACCCAAACTAAACACTTTACCATAATTCACTAATCAAATTAATTCACTAATAATATCACCATATTTTTTCTTATATTTATAATCATATGATCATAGTTACTATTATAAGTAATATGACAATTCTTCGTACAATAGCATTTTTGAGTAAAACAATACGAATTTAAGAAACTCATCACTATAATTCATAAAAGCTCATTCTCCAAAAAAATTTAGTGGTTAATTATTCTTAATATAGTCTATTCAAAAATAAAAGTTTAAAAAAATTTATAAGTCAATTTTGTCCACAATATTTATTAGCATATACTGCAGAAAAGTAAAAACTCACAATTAAATCTACGGAAATTGTTTCGGGAGATCCCAACGTCTAATTATTTCTAACGTCAAAATTTTAGGAAAAATTATTAACCAAACTCAGTTATTCATAAGCAATGGTAGATAGTTCCACAAAGTTAATATCACAAACATGTCGTAAGCAATACATTAATTAATATCTTAATGGCAACATGCATTTTTTTTATAAAATTCATAATACCAAAACTGATTGCTAACTCATTCTAAATTCTAATATTAGTCCTAAAATCTTAAATTTGAATATAAAAAATACTAATCAAGTTCAACAATGCTTACCCAATTACAGAAAATTCTATGAAGTTCATACTACCGCAAATTTTATTTTTAATTCTATAACTAATTCCACTAAGAATTGTGTTTGTCTTAATCTGAATCTAAACATCTCCCTAGCACATCCAATTTTACGAGAAAAATAATACTTAGGATCAATTACACATCAATAATTATAGACAATAATTTAAGATGATGTTCTCTGTTCTACTAATAACAACTAGGGATGGCAACAGGGCGGGGCGGGGACGGGTTTCGCTATCCCATACACATCCCCGCATAAAAAATTCATCCCCATCCCCATACCCAAACCCAACGGGTATCAAACTTTTTTCCCATCCCCATCCCCACCGGGTATAATCTCGTACCCATACCCGTACCCGTGTTCTAACTACTTTAATATTAATTTTTATAAAAGAAAAAAAATTACGGTAAAGAAAACATAATATTATGAAATATTCAATATTAGGAGGATTTTCTTCGATGTCAAATACCTTAAAATAAATTATAATTGTTTACATTTTATATTAGAATACCAAATAAAATTTCATGTGAACCAAAACATTTATTAAATTTGCAAACTACAACATTGATGAACTTAGTTGATAAAATTAAAAAATATTTCAAAAAAATATAAAAGGAAAACAAATATTCAAATTAAAATATATTTTAAATGTTTGTTTACTTCAATTTTTTAAATTCTAATGAATCTCTTTTTTATACACTAATAAAAGTTATAATATATCACTTGATCAAAATGACACAAAGAACAAATAATAAACATAATAATAAAAGGAAAAAAAATATTCAAATTAAAATATATTTTAAATGTTTGTTTACTTCAATTTTTTAAATTATAATAAATCTCTTTTTTATACACTAATAAAAGTTATAATACATCACTTGATCAAAATGACACAAAGAACAAATAATAAACATAATAATAAAATTTTGACATAGATTTTGTATCTTTTGAACTTCAATATATGTTGGATAGTGACAAAAAAATATTCATAGCAATTACATTAAATTTTTATATTGTAGTAAATAAAAGTTATTTATACAATTAAAGTGAAAAAAATTACAGTATGATTAATAGTGAGTTATAAAATAACAAATAATTAGATAGAATATATCGAAATATTATTCTACATGATGAAAATAAACAATAAATAAAAATATTAAAAAACTAACAAATGTGTGTTTTAGAAATAATTTGAGAGACTATCGAAAGAAATCGCACAAAGGAAATCAAATGTATAATTAAGGTATGATAAAATGAAAAATACATTAGAGAACTAATTATTAAATTACGTTTGAAGTGGTTAAAATTAAATAGAAATATCATTAGTGACAAAAAAAATTGTCATTAAATTACAAATAAATTAGTAATTAAATTGGTCACTAAATCAAGTATCGATTCGATCATTGAATCAGTCACTAATTTAGTCATTGATTCAGACAATAAATCAACTACTACCACCAATGACGAAAAATAGTGACTGATATGGGTTACTGACTAAATCAGTCACCATTTCATGTTTTTCTTGTAGTGAATTATCATATACTATTCCTAAATATCATTATATATATATATATATATATATATATATATATATATATATATATAAAATTTTAACCACTTCAAACAGAATTGAAAGTGAAAAAATTACATTATGATTAACAATGAGTTATAAAATAAAAAATAATTAGATAGAATATATCGAAATATTATTCTACATGATAAAAATAAAAACAATAAATAAAAATATTAAAAAACTAACAAATGTGTGTTTTAGAAATAATTTGAGAGACTATCGAAAAAAATCACACAAAGGAAATCAAATGTATAACTAAGGTATGATAAGATGAAATATATCTTAGAGAACTAAGAAAACTTTTCAAATATCAACATATATACTTAATGGTTGAAAAATAACGAAAATTATTTCAATGAAACAAAAGAGTTCTTCAAATTAAACAAAAATTAATAATAATAATAATAATAATAATAAGTAAAGAATTTTTTTTATATTATCTTAAATTGAGAGTATAAACATTCTCATGAAAGGAAAATTTATAATAAATAAAAATATTAAAAAATAATATAAATATTCAAATGTGAGGCATAATATTTTTTTTTTATTAACATACATCATTTTAACATAATTACATAAAGGTTATGATAAGATAAAAAATATATTGGAGATGAGAATGAGTTTCATGACAAATGAAATAATTAAAAGAAAAAAAAAGAAAATATATATATATATATATATATATATATATATATATATATATATATAGGAGTTACTTAATTAATTGTGAATATTTTAATAATTTAAACGAGAATGAAGATATGGCGGGGACGGGTATTATGGCGGGTATATGTACATCCCCATACCCATCCTCATACCCAACTGAAAAAGTCGGGGATTCCCCATACCCATACCCATACCCAGTCAATGCGGGGATTCCCCGTCAAAACGGGGACGGGTTCGGACAATACCCACGGGGACGGATTTATTTGCCATCTCTAATAACAACCACTAGATATGTTCAAATTTATAGTTAATTCTAAAGAAGTTATTTTCTTCCCATTACAAATCCATATTTATCTAAAATAATTAAAATTCCATAGAAAATAACAAAATAGTTGTAATGTACACATCAAAGTAAAACTTAATTTTTGAAGATTATGTCAATTTTAACTAATCAATAATTTTAGTAGAGATATTCTAGATTTTTTATAAAAATTATTCTAACTGGTGAGTTCCTAATATATTATAATATTATTGAAAAAATATACCTCATTCTTTTAAAGTGATTATTATTAAATTTAAACTTACCCCTTCTAATTTCCTTACTATTGTGTTTCGAAACTAACGTACATGTACATTACTAATCGTTAGAAAATTCATCATTTAGAAAAAAAATTGATTTCAATTTTTACTTATCAAATAATTTTTATGTAAAATTAATAATCTCATTTAATTGTCTAATGGTTATTAAAATTTAAATTAAAACTTCCCTCGTAATTGAAACTTTCAAATTAGGCAACAACAAAATCCTTAAAAATATATATAAAAAAAGATATATTAATTTCATAAAGATTATCTCAAGATGATTCCAGTTTATTCTTAACCTTAAGTATTTTCTTTCATACAAAAGTTATATTTTACTCATAACTCTTCCTTGACAAATTAAAATTTATTCATTTTAATAAGTTTTACTTTACAAAAAAAAAAACTCCAAAATATCAAAACTCAATTAAAACCAGAAATAAATATTGTTCAAAGTTCCAATTGTCATATATATTAATAGGAAATCGTATTTGTAATAAAAATAAATGGTAGCTTCTATGTAAAATTTTCTAAATAGGACAAATAACTATTTAGATTCTAGAAAATTTAGTAAAAATAGAATATATTCATATATTAAACAATTATAACTTAATCTACAAAAGATATTCTTTTAATTATTCCACTTATCGTTTTCTCCTTGCTCAAAATTTTTAAAGAACAATGCTCCTTCAAATGTAGTACTACCGTAAACATGTTCACAAGTTTAAAACTCATATGGATTAGATTTTGAAAAAATAAAATAAAATTGAACAACGACCACAAACTTCAAAATTTATAACTAATTCTACAAACAAATATTTTCAATTGATTTGAGTTGTTATTTACTTACACTACAAAGAAGTTGCAAGAAAAAAACTATGAACTTTCAAAAATAAAAACACGAACTCAACTCTAAGTTAGTGAAGTTAGATAATTGTTTAGCTAATAATCGATATACCCATTTTAAAAGGTTTGTTAGTTTTTAAAGTTTATGGAAATCTTCCGATTTTTTTTTTTATCAGAAAAAATTATTAACTCTAGAGTATTCAGGATACTCTAACACTTTTAAAAAATTTAAAAAAAATATTGAAAGTTTTCCGATATGAGCTCCAAGTATTTATTCCCTGTAGGAACCCCTTCAACTTTCATTCAAGGTCACGCTCCAAGTCCAATTAGATGTTTTTTTTTAAATGTTCTATTATAGGAACGAAACAAACACAAAAAAGTAGAAAGAACATATTTATAGCGCGTATTTCTATTTTCTTAACGTTTTTCATTATATTAAGTAGTTTTGAACGAAAGTACAATTTTTTTTATTAGATCAAATAGTATAAGGAAACAAATACGAAAGAATTGAAAAACGTAGAAATGAGAAAGTTTCTATTTATATGACCAAATAATAGATCTATTACCAAAATTCTACTTTTACAAGTTAATTTCGTACGATTGAAAGAAATAAATATAGAAAAATTAAATAAAAAGTAGTTTTTTTAGGTATTATTGTAATAAGTAATATCTTATAAAAAATCCGTTTTTTCTATAAATCTAAAGAAAATTATATGATTTTCATTTTTTATCTGATTTAGTACGAGTTATTAATTCTTTAAAAGAAGATAAATTAATTAATGATTAACATTAAGTTACATTAAAAAATAAAGAATGTAAGTTAAAAAAATGAATGATAGTGTCATTATTCTAAATTTAAATATAAATCTAAATATTTTTTATCTCCTTCAACTGATCTTATCCATAAATAAGACGGTAAAATGAATTTTACATTCACATAAAAGGTATAGAAATAATATATTATCGTTTTATTTCTTTTCTTCTACACTGTATCAATGGTTACTAGTTTTTCAACATTTTATCTTCATTTTCCAACATCATCGTCTCGTCGAACCATTTGGGTCATTCCACATTTCTCTCCTTTCAACCACGACTAGCTGTAATTTCGAAATAGGTACCATCTAGCTACTTAATTTTTAAAGTTGATTTGTGACCATGGTAAAAGAAATTAAAGTAACAGCTGAATCAAGTATCAAGTAAAACATGTTACTACAAACGCAAATTTATTATAAAAACTTATTATAACATCACTTTACGTAAGAAAACAAACCAATAGTCCAACATGCAGATACTGATTTCGAAGTTCTACCATACCCTGACATGATCACACAACGAACACAAACCTATGTTTTTATATAGTTTTAAGTTTGTGTGTGTGTATATATATGTGTGTTTGTGTGTGTGTGTAATGTGTGAAGAACAAGTTGTGCCTCATGGGATTCTTTATTTTTTAGCTTCCATTGACTTTCTTACAATCTGATCTGATTTCTCCCTGGCTTCCTGTTAAGGGGCTAATATTACCCATGTTAATCATGGACTGAGCAAAGGCTTGGAAGAACGCGGTTTGGTTGTTGGCGAAGGTGTTGACGATGGATATTGTGGCGGAGCCACTGGTGGAAAAAAGTTCTTGGTCTGTTTGAAGAAGACCCTGATTGTTGAGAAGATTTTGGAAGTAGTTGTTGTCGAAGGTGTCTGGGGAAGAAGGGTCAAGGTTGTTCAGAGTGTTCCCGCTTCCATTTTGTGGACAATTTTGCTGCAGGGTTGCTAAATAGCTTGAGTTCAGCGTGGGATCAGGGTTACCCGTTCCACTGAAGTTGAACAGCCTCTGGTTGAAAAACCTGCACTGTGCACGACCAAAAGTGTGTGCACCTTCGAAACCAAACACTAGTTAATAAACATATGTCGTAATTAATCGTGGCCTGAAAAGTTGTAACTACGATTACCAGATAATGCAACGAGATCAGTTATGTTTAAGCCTACGGCAGCAAATTTTGCTGTGACATTGGCCAAGCTTTCAGTTGGTGCGGGAATGGAAGTGTTAGCACCAGATTGGTTTGCAATCAAACCGTCCCTTCTACCTAGTAGTACGGTCCACGAAGGTCCTCCTCCCTGCAAATATTTAGGTTGTCATGTTGTGGGAAAAGTCTTTGTTCTTTTCTTACAAGAAATGAACGATAAGAACAAGTAAATTACCAAAGACACAGAAGCTTCAGCAGCAAGGGCAAGAATATCAGCACAAGATACAACACCAGGGCATGAATTTTCAAGAGATGTCTTTATGTTGTCGACTACGTTGAAGCCACGAGCGGAATTATTGTTGGGGACTGCATTTTTCTCGCTCAGCGTTATGTTCCCACCTTGGTCTAACAAAAGAGACCCATCACATCCCTGAAACTCAAAAGTAGTATTTTTCTGATATCTGACAGTGCATGATGGTACCAAAAACAGAATGAATTATATGTGCTTCTTGAAATGTGTACATTAACAAAGCAATCATGAAAATGAAGACGAGTTAGGCTTGCAGCAATACGAGTATCAGATTGCAGAGCCTGCTGAATAACGCTGCGCACAATGGAAGAGACGTTAGGGCATGTGGTGGAATAGAAGGTTGAACTCAGTTGAGCATTTGATGGATGAAGAAAGATTGTGAGAATTAAGAAAATGGTGGTGGTGAGAAGGGAATGAGTTAAAGAAGACATATTTGATGACTTCTTGTGAATAATGCATGGAATCTAGGTGGCATATATATAAGAAAGTGTACATTTTGAAAAATTTATAATTTGCTTGGAGATAAAGTTTTCACTGTTACATTACTTGCAAGCATAAGCTAGGTGAAAGGCCTAAAAAATAGGATTTGTAGTAATCATTAGGTGCACACAGCAGACGTTGAAAGGAAAATTCAAACCATAATTATTACCACTTAACTACCTTGCGCTACTTGAGTCCATATTTGGCACCATATATAAATTCTATCTCAGTGCATGACTTAGAATTTATCAGTTAAATGTCATAAAACCTGCATGAAGTGATTGAATGGAAAATCAGAACAAGATTGCAAAATTCAAGTTGTCAGTTGTCATAAATTCTAATTTTTCTTTTTCCATAGTTAAGCGTTGAACTGTTACAATAAGATTCTTGGGAGGTGTTTAACATTGAAGATGAAAAAGATAGAAGATTCTAAGGGACATGGTTGTTGTGTTAGGAAAATTATTAACGAGCTAAACGTTTGATAGATTGTTTTTCAGTCATTCTTCGTAGGTACAACGTCTAAGTCAGCATGGGAAAACAAAACATTAAGGTACAACATCTAGTCACTGATAATGTGTAACCAATAGAAACATGTCTGTAATCAGTGAGGAACATATATGCGTGTCATTATGTGGCCATCGTGAATATGATTTTTCCAGTTCTAGATGCTTTTGAAATTGCATGTTATGGAAAAGATGACCATTATGGACGAGAAGTAACACTGGGATGTAAAATGACAGGGACAATTCACATTCAGAAATGGAAACCACCACAAAGTAAGATTTGTATATGTTACTAATTTAAAATATTTATGTTTATATACATTATATTTCTGAGAGAGAAAAAGAGTAACTCTAAAAAAACACTGATATACCAAATATACACCGCAGATATATTACACATTAACATTCGTAAGAAAATTATAAGCATGTGCTAATTAATAAGAAAATATCCAAATATGTGTTTTACAAATCAAAAAATACACACAAAAGCAAAACTAAAATCTCAAAGACATCGTCTAAACAAAACATGTATCATTGAAGAATAACAAATATACATACTATAAGATGGAAAAGTAATTTTTTAACGATTTTGAAAACTTTCTTTTATAATTTTATAATTTTAGGTAACATTTTTTTAAAAATAATTTTCCTTTCTTTATTTTTCTATATTTTAAGACCACTCAAAAAATACTACTTTAGGTTGTAAAAACAAATTATTAAAATTTAGTTATCAAAATATCATCGTCTAATAAAATATTATTAGTGTGGTTTATCTACTTAAAAATCTTCTCACATACATAATAAATATGATGGCAAGACAAAACAATGAAACAGTGCAGTAAGTTAATGTAATTTAATTAAAACAAAAAGAAAAACATATAAATGTTCATATCATATTACTTTTTATGTGATAAGCTATTTGGTCATGTGAATTAATTACAAAGTAATTGATTTTATTGCTGGGATTTTAATGTTATTTATGTAGAAGTTGATAAATGCAAGTTCTTTATAAGGAATTTTTTTGTTAAGCTCTCTCTTAATATATTAAACTATTATTCAATCATTCTCATTTCATTTATGAAAAATTATCTTTTACGATCCAAGATGATATTCTCTAAATTATTTTTCATTTTTCATTTTTTTATATTTTAAAATCACTTAAATGTCACCTCAAATTGTAAAAAACAAATTATTAAAATTTAATTGTCAAAATATAATTATCATTCACATTTACTTATAGGTTCTTTATCTAGCGAAATGTGAACTTTTGTATCAAAACTTATGTATGATGCCTTTGAAATTAATTGAGTGTGCCATGTTTGGTAGGATCTTAACCGAAGATGAAGTAAAGACATTAAGAGAAATATCCACTTTTTGTGGTCCTAAGTCTCTTCAAACTTTTAAAATAATCATATATCTGATAATTTCATTTGTGTACTTTTTTTTGACAACTTCTTAATCTGTTTCGGCTCCAATGATATATTTTTACTTCAAATAACGTACACCTTAATAACAATAATACAAAAGCATATGCTTTCAAAGTGCAAATTTTGTTCAAAACATATTCAAATGTTAAGTGTAACCATGACTCATTTTTGTAGGATTGTTGTTTAATTACCTAAATTACTGCTCGCAAGTCGTCGTGAGTTGATTATGGAGTCTATTATGAACATCTAAACATTCATATCTAAATGCAATTGATTTTAATTATATATATATATATATATATATATATATATATATATATATATATATATATATATATATATATTTATATTGAGCATATTTATCAAACATTAACATTTAATCAGGATAATAATCTAGCCACTTACGTGAAATCGGGGTAGTTGTTTAATGAGACTTCTGATTTAGAAATTAGTTAAACATATTCTTTTTTTATTATTTGGCTTAAATACCTTTTTGGTCCTCATTTTCACATAATGTTTAAAATGGTCCTCATTTTTACCGAATGTTTAGAATGGTCCTCAATTTCGCAATTCGTGTTTTATTTTGTCCTTTTCTGTAACGCCGTTTAAATCATTAATGGAACATTTTACAGGTGGCACGGTTTGTATTAGGGTGTGTTACGTGTACTATACAGGTGGCTAATTAACGTTAATTTTTTAATTTAGGGGAAATTTTGCAATTAGGGAAATTTCTTTATCTTCGTCTTTCTTGAGTTCGAGTTTAGATTTGCAGAGGAAGCAGCTAATACTTGCCATTTCATCATTGGATTGCAGTTGCACTCTTCATTTCAATTTTCTAGTTAATCATCATCGAGGTAAGTGGGTTCAGGGTTTTCTGGGTTGTGTTTGCTTGTGGGTTAGGGTTTTCGTAATTCTATTTTTGGGTTTGTTTGTCTTTCGATTGTTGTGATGTTCTGCATGGTTTCTAAATTACTTCCATGATTTTGTGTAGTTTGTGTCTGTAGGTGGGGTTCAGTGGGGTATTATTTTAGTTGGTTTGTTTGTCGGTTGTCGATGTTGGTGTAATGGTTCCCATTATTTTATTTGTAATTGATCGTAGCAGTGGTCCCCCATTGTGTTAAAGTAGGCTTAATAATACATCTTTTTTATCTGTTTAATTTACTTTAGGGCAATGAGTGATGATAAATGTTATTGTCCACCACGGTGGTGAAGTAGAGGCCCATGAAGAGGCTGCTGAAGTAGAGATTGGGGATGCCAGTGGTCTGAATAGTGATGTTGAAGTGGAAGGTGAAATTGAAGTGGAAACTATGCCTGAAAGTGATGATTCTAGCAGAGGTAAATTTGAAAATAGAGCACGTCATTTAATCGAGTTATTTGATGATGAATGACATTTAGAAGAATTACTTAGTGGGCCAGATAGCGAGAGTGAAACAACTGGGGATGAAGAAAACAATGATGAAAGGACAGGATGTGGTCCATTCCAGACATTTGTAATGCCAAAAAGTATGGCGGATTACAAATGGGAAGTAGGAACTATTTTTCTAGACAACAACCACTTCAAGGATGCCATTAGGGCTTATGCTATTCATGCATGGAGAAATCTGAAATTTGTGAAAAATGATAGTAAGCGAGTTATGGTTGGTTGTTTGGGTGCACAAAATAAATGTCAATGGTCCGCATATTGTTCCTATGTTCGTAGCTGTAAGATTTGGCAATTGAGGAAACTACTTGATGTTCATTCTTGTAGCAGGGAGTTCAAGATTAATATCATTAAAGCAAAGTGGCTTAGTGAAACCTTGGACCAAACTCTAATAGAGAATCCAAAGCTAAAGATAAATGATGTAAGACAAAGGGCTTTAAGAAAATGGAATACACATGTGTCAATATCAACAGCTCGTAAAACAAGGGCAATGGTTGCAGATATAGTAGATGGGTCATTTAAAGAGCAATATAAAAGAATCTACGACTATGCACATGAATTACTAAAATGTAATCCTGAATCAACTATAAAAATCAAAGTGAAAAATGATAATGATGAAGCAATTTTTCAGAGGTTTTACTCATGTTTAAAAGCATGTAAAGATTCCTTTGTCGTTTGTAGACCCATCATAGGTTTGGATGGTTGTTTTTTAAAAGGAAAATACGGAGGTGAGTTGTTGAGTGTTGTGGGTAGAGATGCTAATGATCAGTTATTGCCCTTAGCGTATGCTGTTGTGGAAGTTGAAAATAAAGAAACTTGGACATGGTTCTTGGAATTGCTTATTGGTGATCTTGGAGGTATTGACGTGTGTAAAACAATGACCTTTATGTCTGACCAACAAAAGGTATGTTTAATATATGTTCAATTTATTAATTTTTGTTTAATGTTGTAAGTACTAATAATCTTATCATTGCACAGGGATTAGTGCCTGCCATTCAGGACCTATTACCCACTGCTGAGCACAGGTTTTGCATGAGGCATCTATATGCAAATTTCAGAAAAAGATTCTCTGGCAAAAAATTAAAGATACTCATGTGGAAGGCTGCTAGGAGCACACACCCAGCAGTTTGGGAAAGAGTGATGTTAACAATTAAAGAGTTAAATATTGATGCTTACAGATACCTTATTGCTATACCTCCAAGGTATCTCTACTGTACAAATACCTGATTTCTATACAAATACCTGATTTCTGTACGAATACTTGATTTCTGTACAAATACCTGATATCAATACTGACGCTATTATTTATGCAGGTTCTGGTCCAAGTCTAGATTTAGTGGTCGTGCCATATGCGACACAATTGTCAACAATATGAGTGAAGCTTTTAATAGTGTCATAGTGGATGCAAGAGGCAAACCCATAATCACCATGCTCGAGGAAATCAGAGTTTATTTAATGGAAAGGTGGGTCACCAAGAGAAAAAAGGTTACAACTTTTGAAGGAAACATTTGCCCAAAGGTCCTTGACAGACTACATAAGGAAAAAGAGTTAACCAAATATTGGATCCCAAGGTTAGGTTTTTGTCTTTTTTTAACACAATCAACTTATTTGTGTACTGATATGTGTAATGATATTTGCAACTGGTCAGGAGAAAAAATATTTGAAGTGAGGCACATATCCATGGTTGGAGATAAGTACACAGTGAATGTGGATGCTCAACATTGCAGCTGTAGGAAATGGCTTCTGACTGTTATCCCTTGCTGCCATGCTATTGCAGCAATGAATTTCATCAATGTCAATGTTGAGGACTTCATACCAATATGTTTCAGGAGATCCACCTATGAAGAAATATCAGTCCATCATCTTTCCGGTCAATGGTGAAGCCTTATGGGAAAGAACTCCCTACCCTGACGTCTATCCACCACATAAGAGAATCTTACCAGGAAGACCCAAGAAAAAAGAAGGTTGGAAGAGTGGGAGTTGAGAAAGGATAACACACAAATCAGCAAAGGAAGTCATAAAAAAATGTAGCATATGCCGTTAGATTGGACATAATAGGAACAATTGCCCAGATAAGTCTGTGGATGAGCAGACTGCAACACCTGCTGAGACTGCACCAGATGCCCAAACTGCTGAGAATGCACCAACTGCTGAAACTCAAACAACTCAACCACCAAGGAATGAAGTGGAGAGTCAAGCAACACCACTACCAACACCAGAAGAACCATCTCAGCAGTTTAGGATGAAATTACAGATTAGGAGGAGACCATGATAGCAGCTACAAACATCTTAGTTATTTTTTAGAATTTCTGATGTAGAATTCATTATTGATGTACTACATTTTGACTTTCCTTAAACTTCGTTCAGTTTCACTTTTGCCAAACATTGATGTAGTGCATTTTGATGAGGATGAATTAATGTTATGAATTTAACTTCTTCCAGACTTATATCAATTTAATTTTTCCCAAACTTAAATCAATTTCACTTACTTCAATGCTCAGATTAAGATGTCATTTTGAACATGTTGGGACTAATATCAACATAATCAAATTAATTCATTTCTTCATTTAACAATAGTACAAAACAGATTGGACTTTAAAAGATTACACACAATAACAGTACGAACAATACAATAACAACTCAAGTGAACCCTATTACTAATTGCAGCCTCTTCTCAGCAACCTTCAATGACTTCTCCAAATCATTAATTTGTCTCATTTGTGTCATGATGATGACATCCTTTTCATTAACACCACCATTTGAAAAAGTTGCAGCCCACATTATTGGAACCACCACTCTGTAAATCAATAAACCAAAAATTAAAACCAATTTATTATTAACACAAAAATAAAAATAGATTGTACCCAAAATTTTCTACCAATATTCTTTGGAGTTCTTGCCATCCTCAAAGCAGTCATCTCTCTGCAACTACAAATCGGGGTTAATTCGTTTCTCGTTGAACCACCAATAGTGCACGAAGTGATACAACACGGTTGCCTCCAACGATTACAACCAGAGGTAAAGGAAGAAGATTGGGACCGTAACATACCTATATAATGGGATTGCAGGAAGAAGAAGATTGCAGCAATACCAATTGGGAATGGAGGAACAAGATTGTCAAAACTCACCAACTGCCCAAACATTCCCTACCAAAACCCTAGCTCACTTATTTATCTCCAAATATCTAATTAAGCCACCTGTACAGTACACGTAATACACCCTAATACAAATCGTGCCACATGTACAATGCTCTGTTAATGATTTAAACGACGTTACAGAAAAGGACCAAATAAAACACGAATTGCAAAAATGAGAGTCATTCTAAACATTCGGTAAAAATGAGGACCATTTTAAACATTCTGTGAAAATGAGAACCATTCGCAACAAACACTACGAAAATGAGGACTAAAAAGGTATTTAAGCCTTATTATTTTGATACTTAATATATATTATGAATTCTCAATCTAGTTAATTACTACCCAAATAATTATCAATCACATTAATTTAGTTCTATTAAATATAAACAATATCCACTTTCACAACATAAATAGCAATTTAAATCCAGTAAGTTAAATAATAGTACAAGTATATACATATGTTCATGTAATTCTAGTCATTTTTATCAAGATTCAACTAAATTTAAATAACATATATGGCATAATTGTATTCAAGGCAAAATTTGTTGGGCGAAAGTTCCCAATAATTTAATAAGTTATTCTTTGAAGAAAATTATTTGAGTAAAAATAATTTATTATGCTAAATATATATTTGTTGAACAATTAGCTAAAACTTGACCGGAATTATGATAATTTCTCTCAACTTAAAATTCACGAAACAAATTATTTATAAACTAGCGTACACGTTGTCGCGCTTGTGTGTACACATTTTTTAAATATGTATGATATTATATCAGTAAGTGATGATAATGTAATGTTTTTAAGTTAATATATCAGAAAAGATAATAGAATAACTATTGATAAATAAAGAAAAAAAGAAGAAACAGAGATAAACGATTTTTTAAAAAAAACTTGTAAAAATAACGATCAATTTTCAAAAATGTAATAAATAATTATATTTTAAAAGGTAAAATTAATTTTTAAAATGTAAACACAAAAGAAGAAATCATCTCAATATATTTTTATAAATATCAACAAAAAATGCAGAACTCTCCATATAATCAAACAACTCCAAAAGCATCACCAATAAATCTATATATACAAGTTCTAAATAGAAAATCCCCTAATACATACTTTCGAAACATAGTTATCTCTATTTAAGTGAGTGCAACACCGTCTTAACTTTTACTCCAATTAATGGACATCAAAATTTTATTAACAAGTTCATGCTAACATAAAACTTCTTTTAACATTCAATTTTATTATTTCCACATACTACATTTTCTATCCACTAATTCAAATGAGATTTGATCAATTCAAATAACATTCAATATCCATCCACAATAAAGAAAGACGTTCGAGGAAGTTAGTCCTAATTAATATGAACTTACTCTCGGTATTCGTACTTGTATTTAATGTATTTATTTATTGGTTTAATTACTCATAAGGTATCCAGTTTGGATCAAGGGTGTTAAATTGGTACCCCCGCGAAAAAAAAAGTGTCAATTTGGTACCCAAATAAGTTTAAGTGCATCAATTAAGTCCATTTTCATTAACGCCGTTAAAGTCATTAACGTTGACCCATTAAAAGAGTATGTTGACACAAAAATTTGACACGTGGAATATCAATTATTTGTGACGTGGTAATTTAAATAAAAAATAGGACTTTTTGAAATGAATTAAAAAAAATTGTAATGTTCAAAGTGGCCCTGAGTCAAGAAAAGCATAAAAGCATAGTGAGAAGTGAGAAGGTGATCGAGATTGATGCGATTTGGGGGTTTCTGCAATCTCAATCTCATTTCGCTCTCATTTCCACCGATTTTCATCTTCTAGTTTTCACCATCGACGCCGAATTTGAGTTCTAAATTCCCATTTCCTCTCCCTTCCAATTCATGACACAATCACGTTAGACCAAGCTTATAATTTTTTTCCTCTTTCATTTTTTTGTCACTTTTATTCTTTGAATTGTACAACGACATTTGTTGCTACAATAGGGTAATTTCAATTCCAATGCCAATTTCAAATATTCTGAATTTTTTATGTATCTTTTTAGATTTGGGATTTTAGGGTTCTGAAGTTTTGGGATTTTAGGGTTATGAAGTTTCTACACCTAACCCTGGGGGATATTGATTAGGAGGAGGGGGAAAGGAACCCGAGATTAGGGTTTCCTCGGAAGCTTTGTTTTTATTGGAAAAAATTAAGAGGGTGTATTTGGGATTAGGAAGAGGGTTAGATCTGAACAAACAAGCAAATGGAGAGGAAGAAGAAGATGATAACGACCACAAATGACATAGGGCAAATTCAAACTTCACCATTCATTAAATAATTTGTAACACTGTACAATTGTTTTTTTTACACATCTTCTTCTTTCAATGACACGTATTTGTTATGCATTGTCACATCACCACAAATTTAACGTTGTTTTTGACAATCTAACGGGATGCACTTGATTGATACACTTAAACTTATTTGGGTATCAAACAGGTATATTTCTTTGACTTTAGTTGAATATGACAAATAATCATAACTGTATTTGTAAAGTTAGTGATAAAAGTAAAATTAATGAAACAAAAAGTGTTAATTAAGAGCCTCGAGTCTAGTTCAATTAAAAAAATATCTTTCAAATTTCAGTAATAAAATATTATATGCCTCATGTACGAGAGTGGAGGGAAAAGTTTATATTACTAGAATTTTTCATGCAAATTTTATAGTAAATTTGTTATTTTGGGTAAGGAAAGACTTTTTTTCTTATTTTTTTTAAGAATTATAATTAGTAGATAATTTTTTTGTAGATAATTATTTATTATAAAATTATAAAATTTGTAAGTATTTTTGTGAATTTTTTTTTGTGAAAGATGTTTTGTACAAAACATTTTGCAGAAAATTTGGTTGTTATTGTTGGTTATCTACGGAGTATTCACCAAACGAGTGCTATGAGGAAGAAAGCAACATAAATGTTAGAGATATTATATATTTCTTGGTTTTAATTCTATTGATGGAGATATAATATATTTTATTCTCCTTTATTATTATCAAATATTATGTATTATGATGATATTTGAGGTTTTACTTCTTTTTTTATATCATGAGATATTGTACTCTATATATTGAACAAGTTTCTAATAGATCAATATGAAAAGTAAGAAACTCTCTGAGTTACTTTTCATCAAACACCTCTTGTACATATTTTTTCTTCTTACTTACTCATAGATTATACATATCTAATATAAAAGTAAAATAAAAATAAGGGTTAAATATGTTTTTGGTCCTTCAAGTTTCAGTAAAATTTGGAATTAGTCTCTCTTCAAAACTTTTGACCAATCTAGTCCTTCATATTTAAAAATGCATGAATTTAGTCATTTTAACCAAATTTTGTTAAGTTTATATGATGTTTCAAGCACATTTCATGATAGTATTTGAATTGTTTACACCGTTTGACACATTTTCGCTTCAATGTTAACTTAAATATTATCATAAAATGTGTTTAAAATGTCAAATAAACTTAACAAAATTTGATAAGAAAGACTAAATCCACGCATTTCTAAAGATGAATGACTAAATTGGTATAAAATTTTGAAGAATGACTAATTCCAAAATTTACTGAAACTTGAGAGACCAAAAACATATTTAACCCATATAACAAGTATAAAATGCTAATTTAACTCTAAATAAAATTTTATTTAAAAAAACATGAAATATTCCACCAAATTCGTAATAAAGTTACATTATATTTATAGATAAAAAATACCTAATATAGAAAGAAATATATAAGTAAATATAACTATTAAAAATAGTAATCCAATGCAATATCATGTGATAGTGTTAATTTATAAAATAGTGATAAAAAATAAGTGAAAACAAAATTTTCTTTTTCATAAATAAAAAAATAACTTTTTTTTGTAATAGTTGAATATAGAATTGATTTTTTAAGATAATATATGATAAATATAACATTTTATAAAACGATAATACGTTGGAAAAATATTATTTGAAAAAGCTTATTCTCAGGAAAATAATTTTGTCAATAGTATAAAAAATCATACCAGTAGCCATACATATACAATATTATAAAAATCACTATTAATTTTGTTTTGAATTTTTTTTAAATATTTATAAATTTTGTTATGAAAATTAATTTTTTAAAAATTATTACAAATTTTTTTTGTAAACTATTTTATGAAAAATATTTTGTTTAAAAAATTTGTAGAAAATACTTATAAATTTTATTTTTAAAAATAATTATTCACGAAATAATTATCCATATTAAAACTCTTAATAAAATGACATTAAAATTTTTTCTTATAAATTATTTTAATAAATTAACAAAAAATATCTCATTAAATATAAAAATTATAATGATAGTAATTAAACACAAAACTACAAAAGCATATAGTAGTAGGTGTTAATGATTTTTTAAGAGAATTTGGTGTTATATATAAGTGTTAAAAGATACTACAAAATAAGAGTGGAGATATTTAATGCAATTATGTGTGCCATTAAGACTTTGATGTCGATCACGTGATGAATCTGTCTAATTTTGGGTTTTGAACATTGCGTGCGATTCACTGTTATCACATTTGATCACAATTCCAAGACGAGTAGTTAGTGAAGTTGACATAAACAAAAACAAAAACAAAGTGTGGCAGACACAGAATGTACCAAAGTAGATGGAGACATCAAATTCTAATGGCATGTTTGGCATATTCTTTCACCAAAAACTCTCTATCTTTAAACCTAAGGATATTTTATATTACTCATATAAAACTCCATCTTCTATATAAAATCTAATAATGTAAACATTTTTCAGCACTAAAGGAGAGAGAAATGGATTCATCAATAACATCAAGAGAGAAAGTCACGGGATTATTTTCTTTTTTTAATTTACTTGGTGGTGGTTATTGAGTACTTATACAAATCATTATTTATATAGTATAAAGATAGGGTTACTCTTTCTCCATAAAGTCATTCAATGATCTTTATTTATCTTGTTTTATTTATTTCTTTCTTCCTTTTAAGAAGACTCCTATATCTTTCTTTCTATTTTTAGGTCATTTGTTTAAACAATATTTGTTCAATGTTCAATTTTGAGATAGGAAAACAATAACTTTTATACTATTATCTTTAAAGTAATATAAATAATTGTAATTGCAATTTTTTTTTCCAAGTTTATATATTTTGGATTAATTGTGATTTTAATTCAAAAATTATAATGCAATTTTAGAATTTCTCTCTATCCGTGTTTTTTATTCTATTTGGTCCATATACTTTAGAAATGAATGGATGAAATACTAAAATCTAACGATGTTAATTTTTTTTTTCATGAGACAAATAATGGTGTCACGTATTGACACATTTGTATCCACGTGTACTCTACATTTGTCCTTTTCTCCCATCTCCCATCTTCTTCGTCATTTGTCACAAGGAGAGTGGAAGACAAGAAGGATGAGGGAAGGAGAGAGTGGAGAGATAAGGGCACACATGGCATACAAGTAGACACAAATTTGAAAATATGATTGAGTAGAAACATTCTATAACTCCTTAGTTACTATGAGGTGCGATCAAATTCAAAAATATATGACGGTTGAAAGCACAAATTTAGAGAGAAATGGAGATAAGAAAGAGAAAGTGAAGAGGGAGTAGGAAAAGGAAGAGAAAAGGAAAGGGGTGGGAGCGTCATATAAATTGCTCAAATGCTTGTTTACAAACTTAAGTAGGAATAAGCCAATCAACTATATCTCCTTTAATAATGTGATCACTTAAGTATTTTGATAATGACAACACATGATCCATGGAGTGATACTTAGATGTTGGAATGTGAAAGAAGGCCATAAATTGTCTCTTGTTAAAGTATGTGTCACTCAAGTGTTTGAAATAATGCTCAAGTAATGTATTGTATTACTCAAAAATTGGTTTACAACATAAGTAGGAAAAAAGATTATCGAAAAATGTCTCTCAAGAGAATTTGTGTCGCTCAAGAGATGTTTCTTTGTTTACAAGTGTACCGTACCTAGCCAAACTCAACCAAGTAAACAAATATACACATCAAAACCGCCTAGCATCTAGTGCCCAGACACCACCAGCACAAGACATCTAGGCAAGTGGCTGGTCAAGGCCGACTACTTACCTAGAAAGTTAGCTAACATCGATGCTCCTCCTTCAATAGGTCCCCAGGGCCAGTTTTGGGGCCCAGGCCCACTCATGGCCCAAGCTAGGGCCCAGGTCAAAACCCAGCCCATGCAATGGTCAAACGTCATTAATGTTCTATAAATACACGTGGACCCCATTATTTAAAGGTACGCATTCATTAATTGCTGATTTGACTCTTTGAGAGCTTTGACTTACTTGAGCTTCGGAGATTCTTCTGCAGGTAACCCCTCCTGGGTTCAAGCCGACATGTATTGAATGGGAAGAGGCCAACTAAGGAGATAGCGGACTACATGGTAAGGTGACACTCGTGCCTAACTTATCTTATTTGTCCTTCTGCAGGAACAATTGGCGCCCACCGTGGGGCACGAGACGAACACCCTTAGTACCCGCTTTTCTCTGAAGATGGTTTCTACCCGCAGCAAAGCTGGAGCTAGCAAGCAAGTTGACGCTGGTCCCTCTGGACCTCCTGGCGTCACCCCTGATTTGGCCGCCATCCTAGACGGCCAGATGAAGATGCAACAAGAACTTGCAAACCTGAAGAAACGCAACGCAGAAGAGATAGAAGCGCTCAAACAAGAGAACTCCCGCCTCAGGAGGAAGATCGAGGCAGATGCCGACCTGAAAGGAAAAGCCAAAGAGACCTCTGAAGCTGTGAAGTCTCCGGCTTTCCAACCTACAGAGGAAGAAAGTGAATACAACCCCACCCCCACACTTTCACCACCACCCAACAAACCCCTCTCACTACCACACACCCCCAACACTTCCCACCAGGTCACCCAGGACCTACCGCACCCTCAACAACCCACGTTCCCCACAACATACCCACTACGCTTCACACCGCGTACGTCCCACCCTACCACCCCCCATATCTTCCCACAACCCACATCCCCCCTCATAACATCACCTCCACCTTCCCTACCATGATCAACCACCCACTCCCACCCCACATTCTCCCCCCCCACCAGCCCAGACGCCGCCACCCATTCACAGACTTTATCGCTAACACCCCTCTCCCAACCCAGTGGGAACCATTCAACCTCGATCGCTACACTGGCGAAACCGACCCCGATGAACACCTGAAAGTTTACATCACACATATTGCTCTGTATACGTCCCAGGACGCAGTCTTCTGCAAAGCTTTCCCCACAACACTCAAAGGCCCCGCCCTAGAGTGGTTCACCACCCTCCCACCCTACTCCATTGATAATTTCGACACCCTTTCCCACATGTTCTCCACACATTTCGCCGACAGCCGCCCTCACCAAACCACCACCATGTCCTTACTAGGCATCAGACAGGAGCCCAATGAACCTCTCAGAACATTCATCGACCGCTTTAGTAAAGCAGCCCTTTGCACACCACACCTTAACCAGGAAATGATACTCCAATGCATGACCCTCACCCTGCAACCCGGACCCTTCGCTAACAACGTCTACCTTCACCCACCCACCTCCATGCACGAACTCAAGCTGCGTGCCGCTGACTACGTTCGCATGGAAGAAATGCAAACCCTTCACACTAAATTCTGCAACGACTATGCCGCCAACACCGCCACCCCCAATCCCAACCCCGTACCCAACCCCACCCCACAGCCTCACCCGCGCCCTGATACCCGTCCACGTGAACCCCGCCAACCACGTTTTACCAGATACGCCCCACTCACAGTAGCCCGCTCCCGCATCCTTGACGAAGCCCTCCAAGCTGACCTCCTCCCCCCACCACGCAAAACAACCACCCCTCCTAACGCTGACATGACCAAGTACTGTCGATACCACCGCAATCACAGTCATACTACAGAAGAGTGCAAAGCGCTACAGGATAAGATCGAAGAACTGGTACGCGCCGGCCACTTTCGCCGCTTCATCCGCAGAGATGACCACACCTCCTCTCAAACCCACCACCCCCCACGACACGACCACAGACGACAACCAAGTGGTGCCAACCACAATAACCAACCCGCCCAACCCAATGACCAACACTCACAACCCGCCCACACCAACATCACCCCTGCCGACCCCCCCTTGCGAGGTACTATTAACACCATCTCTGGTGGCTTCGCAAGCGGAGACTCCACCTCATCTGCCAGAAAGAAACACCTCCGCCACATACAATCTATCAACCACATCACCCAAACCCACCACAGACGACGTATGCCCCCCATCGTTTTCACTGATGATGACTTTCACGGCCTCGACCACCAACAAGACGACCCCATGGTCATCACAGTTGAAATCGAAAACTATGCCGTTAAAAAAGTACTGGTAGATCAAGGCAGCTCAGTTGACATCCTCTACTGGGCCACTTACCAAAAATTGCAACTCCCTGACACCGCTATGATCCCATATGACGAGCCCATATACGGCTTTTCTGGCGAACAAGTCTCTACCCGTGGCTACATAGACCTCCATACCGTCTTTCGGGAAGGAACCCAAACAAAAACAATCCTAATCCGCTTCCTAATAGTCGACGCACCCACATCCTACAACATACTCTTGGGCCGTCCTTCCCTCAACACCCTCGGAGCAGTCGTCTCCACCCCGCATTTGGCCATGAAGTTCCCAGCACCATCCGGTGATATCCTAACCATCCACTGCGACCAACGTTTGGCACGCGAATGCTACATGGCAAGCTTAAGGCCCCAACTCCCAATCCAACAGACAAACCACATCGAGCGACCACCTAATTCACGCATAGCCTTATCCGGCGAAGACCTTGATCCCAGAATAGGCCGAGATGCCCGCCTCGAACCAGTCGAGGACACAACCCCCCTGGGACTCCCCAACGGCCATTCCATCAACTTGGGCACTGGTTTAAGTCTTGATGAGCGTGCCACAATTACACCCATCCTTATAAACAACACGGATCTCTTCGCTTGGTTAGCCGCCGACCTCCCAGGGGTAGACCCCAACGTCGCATCCCACAAGCTCTCGGTATATAAAGAAGCCCGCTACGTATCTCAGAAAAAACGCAAACTTGGTGAAGAACGCAGACAGGCAGCCAAAATAGAAGCCGACAAGTTGCTGAGCGCAGGATTCATAGATGAAGCGCATTACACCACCTGGCTCTCTAACGTTGTCTTGGTGAAGAAAGCCAATGGTAAATGGCGGATGTGCGTGGACTACACAGATCTAAACAAGGCATGCCCTCGCGACGCCTACCCCCTACCCAACATCGACCGCCTTGTAGACGGCGCGGCAGGAAATAAAGTACTTAGCTTTCTGGACGCATACTCAGGCTATAACCAAATACCCATGGCCACAGCAGACATGCACAAGACCGCCTTCATCACAGACGATGCCAACTACTTCTATAGAGTCATGCCCTTCGGCCTCAAAAACGCTGGGGCAACCTACCAGCGGCTAATGGACAAAGTCTTCAGCCACCTCACAGGTCATTGTGTCGAAGTCTACGTCGATGACATGGTCGTCAAATCCCCAAGCCATCATCAACACGCTATAGATTTGGAGGCGGTTTTCTCCGCATTACACCAGTACAACCTCCGCCTGAACCCTGAGAAGTGCGTATTCGGCGTGGACCGGGGTAAATTCCTCAGTTTCATGTTAACTCAGCGCGGCATAGAGGTCAACCCCGAAAAATGCAAGGCTATCATCGAGATGCGTAGCCCAACCACCATCAAAGAAGTACAACGACTAATTGGCCGCCTCACAGCTATATCTCGTTTCCTACCAAAACTAGCAGAACAAACTCAACCCATAATTCAGCTCCTAAAGAAATCCGCCCGGTTCACGTGGACTGAAGATTGTGAACAAATATTCCTCAAGCTCAAAGCATCCCTAACCTCACCCCCCATCCTCCGCAAACCTAACACTAGCCAACCCCTGCTAGTGTACATCACGGCCACCAATCACACCGTCAGCGCTGCCCTTGTCCAAGAAGCAGAAGGCACCCAGCACCCTGTTTACTTTGTAAGCAGGACACTCCAAGACCCTGAAACCAGATACCAAATGGTAGAAAAACTAGCCCTATCCTTGGTCCACGCCGCACGCCGCTTACGTCCATATTTCCAAAACCACACCATAACCGTCAAGACCGATTATCCAATTCAGAAAATATTACAAAAACCAGACTTAGTCGGGCGCATGTCGTCATGGGCCGTGGAGCTCTCCGAATTTAACATCCGCTATGAACCACACGGCCCCATCAAAGCCCAATGTCTCTTGGACTTCGTCAACGACCTACAACAAACACCTACCGAGGACCAATGGACGCTTCATGTAGATGGCTCCTCAAACCCAAGGGGTGCGGGTGCCGGCATCGTACTGGAAGGCCCCAACGACATCCTCATTGAGAAATCTCTCCATTTCGCTTTCAAAACATCGAATAATCAAGCCGAATACGAAGCTATACTGGCCGGTCTCTCTCTAGCCCGTGAAGTAGGCGTCAAAAAGCTAACATGTAAAACCGACTCCAAACTCACAGTAGGTCATCTGAACGACGAGTTCCAAATTAAAGACCCCGTCCTCCAACAATATTACCATTTGGTCCGCGCAATCATCCAATCCGCTTTCGAACTAGTCCGCATCGAACACATACCCAGAACCGACAACGTCAGAGCAGACATCCTTTCCAAGTTAGCCAGCACCAAACTCAAAAGCCGCAACCGGTCCTTGCTACAGCAAACACTATCCACACCCTCCGTCACACACACTTGCCAAATGCTAACCCACCCCCCGTCAGACAATCCCACCCCTACCCAAAACCCAAACTGGACCACCCCTTACATCCAGTACCTCAAAACTCGCAACCCCCCGGCCGACGCGGACAAAACTTGGCTGGCCAAGGCCGCCAGGTACACTATGGTAGGCGACGACCTCTACAAACGCGGATACGGCCAGCCCCTACTTAAATGTGTCACGCCAAAACAAGCCCAGTACGTCATTAAGGAACTACACGAAGGGATCTGCGGTTATCGTTCAGGCGCTCGCACCATGGCCACAAGAATTCTCAGAGCCGGGTACTTCTGGCCTACAATAGAGGCGGACTGCCAAGACTACGTCAAAAAGTGCAAACCATGTCAGAAGCACGGCAACCTTATACATCAAAAACAAGAACAGCTACACCACATACTGTCCCCCTGGCCGTTCGCTAAATGGGGGATGGACATCCTAGGCCCATTCACACCCGGCAAAGGACAGGTTAAGTTCCTAATCGTAGCCGTTGACTACTTCACCAAGTGGATTGAAGCCAAACCGTTGACCACTATCACGGCCCAGCAAGTCCAGCAGTTTGTGTGGAAGGACATCATATGCAGATATGGCATACCGCATACCATCATAACAGATAACGGCCGACAATTCATTGACAAGGAACTAGAAAAATTCTACACCGGTTTGGGCATCAAACATATCACAAGCTCTGTAGAACACCCGCAGACCAATGGGCAGGCGGAAGCGGCAAACAAAGTTATCCTCGTGGAACTGCGCAAAAGATTGGATACCGCTAAAGGTCGATGGCCAGAAGAGTTAATTGAAGTACTATGGGCCTACAGATGCACCCCGCAATCGTCAACTAACGAATCCCCCTTCAGCCTGGTCTACGGCGCAGACGCCATGATACCAGTAGAAATTGGCGAACCATCCCTGCGCCGAGAACTATACGACCCAGCTAATAACCAACAAAACATGGCCTTGCATCTCAACCTCCTTCCCAAACTCAGAGAAAAAGCCCAAATACGCAATCTCGCCGCCAAACAACGAGCCGCCAAGAAATATAACGCAAACTTGCACCCGCGATCGTTTGTCATAGGAGACCTAGTATGGAGAATGGCCAGCAGTGCTAGAAAGAAGGATGGCAAGTTCTCCGCCAATTGGGACGGCCCATACCGCATACGAGAAGACACAGGAGGTGGGGCTTATCGCCTAGAACAACTATCCGGGGAAGAAATCCCCAACACATGGAATGTATCCCACCTCAAGTTTTATTTCAGTTGAACATACACCATAAGCAGACCCATACTTGTAACCACGGGTGTACTCTTTTTCCTCACTTGGTCTTTTTTCCCTAAGGAGGGTTTTGGCCAAGGAGGTTTTAACGAGGCACCCCCATTTCAATTAATAAAATGAGTGGTTCCCTACTTCATAACTTTGTACTACTTTACTAGTGTTTAATTCGTTTAAGTTCCCCACCCTTACCACAAGTAAGCGGCCTGGGTCGAACACCCTTTACTTGTGCTTAATTCGTTTAAGTTCCCCACCCTTACCACAAGTAAGCGGCCTGGGTCGAACACCCTTTACTCGTGTTTAATTCGTTTAAGTTCCCCACCCTTACCACAAGTAAACGGCCTGGGTCGAACACCCTTTACTTGTGCTTAATTCGTTTAAGTTCCCCACCCTTACCACAAGTAAGCGGCCTGGGTCGAACACCCTTTACTTGTGCTTAATTCGTTTAAGTTCCCCACCCTTACCACAAGTAAGCGGCCTGGGTCGAACACCCTTTACTTGTGCTTAATTCGTTTAAGTTCCCCACCCTTACCACAAGTAAGCGGCCTGGGTCGAACACCCTTTACTCGTGGTTATCATACAAACGCCAACAATGCTCCCCTACGCATACAACACAACATATCGCATATTCCTATCACATGCTATTATCAATAACCACAACATATATATCCACAAGATGCATCACATTAAAAACAAATAAAAATATTGTACGAGTTATTACAGACTTAGGATTCATTGCGAAATAGAACAATCATAAAAACTACATCCTAAGCTGCTTTGTCATCCTCCACGGGCGCATCCACATCTTTCTCCGCCTCGGCCACCTCATTCCCAACCTCCTCCCCACCCTCTTCATCCTCCCCTACCAGCTTTCCACCAACCACGTCTTTATCTACATCAAACCTTGAATCCAGGGCATCCACTTCCTTATAAAAGAAGGCCGCCTGTCGCAACCCCTTCTCAAAGCCATTTATATGCTCCTGAATAACACTATTCTTCAAGTCATCCAATTCACCAACAGCCCCGTCATACTTGTCCTTTAAATCCTCATAGTCTTCCTCAAGCTCCCCTATACGCTTATTCAATTTCTCCTTAGAATCTAAACAACGAACCTTCCACGACACCAACCTCTTTCTCTCAGCCTCCCAACTTTCCTTCTCCTTCTCCAACGCCGCCTTCTCCTCCGCCAACTTGTCCACTTTATCCTGCAGCCCTCCCGCCTCCTTCACTTCCCTTCTGTAAAGGGACCCCACACGTCTACTCAACACCAATGCCTTACTCCCAAACTCAACCATGGTTCTCACAATATGATCAACCTCCATATTGTCGATGGAGTTCACAACAGTATCTGGCAAGTTAATTGAGATGTCCTTTCTCACGCATATCTCCGGCAACTCAATTAGCCCGGCTTCCGGCAACTTCTCGCCACTGGCCGACCCCGCCCCATCACCTGACCCGAGAATAGCTGCCCTCACTTTCTTCACATCCTTACCCTTCCCGGGTCGAGGCGGAAGCTCAACCTTCCTCTTCGTGCCGCCATGAACGTGTACTTCCACCACAGATTCCTACAGATTGGGAACACCAGTTTTCCCAGCCTCCTTGGCCTTGGCGGCCATCTCCTTCCTCAGCGCTTGAAAGAGCGCCAAGTTCTTCTTGCCAGACTGTGTCATATGTCCTGCAATAACATATCACAACTCGGATCAAAACAACTTAGCATCATTAACACAGTTTAAGTAATAAACAGATACCTTCAATATCTATAATCGGATGCACCGAATTATAAACCCTAACTAAGCCCTTAGTGGGCAACTTATCCACAAATCTTAACAACATCCCCACCACCTCCTTATCTCCAGACGACAACTCCTCCACCCCCATATCCTTGTAACGCAAAGGGTTATTGGTCCAACTGAAAGGGAACTTTGTATTCCCATCCGCATTCAGGAAATGCGGCTCACCTCCCTCCTTCACCACAACCTTGAAGTATCCGTCCTTGAAGTGCTTGAAAGATTGGGAGAATGCATCCAACCTGCTAATGCTAGGACGACTTATCAATGACAACCAGGTAGCCGGCCTCCGGGGTCTGGTATCATAGAAATACAAAAACGCATAAGGTGAAGGCTCCAAGTACAGCGACTCGCACAGAATGCGGAAGGCCTGTAAGTAAGCCCAACTGTTAGGGTGTAGTTGAGTAGGCGCCACATTCAAAGCCCGCAGCACACCCATAGTAAAGTCGTCGAAAGGTAGTCGTATATGAAGCTGAGAAAATGACACATGTACATGTAAAAGAATTTCTCGGTAGCCCCCTCTTGACCGTGGCATACCCGGTCGATGGCGCTCACTCTTTCCAGTGAAACAATATCTCCACTGACCCCTCTAGATATGACGGGCGTACAATTAAGCCAAGAATTCAGCAGACGAGACCACCTAAACAAGGATGACTGTTCACGAACATCGGACGCAACCCACGCATAACCGCCCTTAGCCGGCCAATTACTTTCCTCCAGCTCTTCAGGAGGATCTTCTCGGACCTCCCTCACTACTTCCATTGGCATCCCACTTGTGCCAACTCCAGCACTTATACCTTCTCCACGAAGCCGGTCATCTCTACTCCTATCCGACTCAGTACTCTGACTACTACTAGATGCAGATAACGATGAGCTATCGCTACTAGACATACCTGTTTTCGTGTTTACGGAAAGATGTCGGCGGAATTTGGGAACTAGTCGGACAATATTATGCGCACAGGGTCTCTGATTTCAAAACTCGCAAATGAACCAAGTAAACCCTCAGCTGCTTTCAAGCCCATATTTATAGTCCACGATCCCAAACGACTAAAACCTCTTCCCGCCAAAATGAAACCCCAGACCAATCGACACCATTATGAAGGATATGACACATAAAAAACGACGGCGCCAAAGTTTTAACGATGTGACCACCTGACGCCTTTTCACCTACCTTCTGACACTTCCAAGCCTTAACACTGTTCACCACACTTAAAGGCTGGGGGACTGGTGTATCACACCTAGCCGGTTTTGCTAGTTAACCAACACATATCATCCTTGACCGACAACCCATATCGGACAAGGCTGGGGGACTGGTGTACCGTACCTAGCCAAACTCAACTAAGTAAACAAATATACACATCAAAACCGCCTAGCATCTAGTGCCCGGACACCACCAGCACAAGACATCTAGGCAAGTGGCCGGTCAAGGCCGACTACTTACCTAGAAATATAGCTAACATCGATGCTCCTCCTTCAATAGGTCCCCAGGGCCAGTTTTGGGGCCCAGGCCCACTCATGGCCCAAGCTAGGGCCCAGGTCAAAACCCAGCCCATGCAATGGTCAAACGTCATTAATGTTCTATAAATACACGTGGACCCCATCATTTAAAGGTACGCATTCATTAATTGCTGATTTGACTCTTTGAGAGCTTTGACTTACTTGAGCTTCAAAGATTCTTCTGCAGGTAACCCCTCCTGGGTTCAAGCCGACATGTATTGAATGGGAAGAGGCCAACTAAGGAGATAGCGGACTACATGGTAAGGTGACACTCGTGCCTAACTTATCTTATTTGTCCTTCTGCAGGAACAACAAGATTTTATATTATGGGTTTAAGTAAATGATTTTCTTAATAATGTGACATGTTCTATATTAAATGTGATGATACAAATATAAATACATTCTAAAAGTATGGATTGAATGATGTGATATTTACATCCACGAGAAATTATTCTACCTATTATAGTATTTTAGCATTGATGGTATTTTAAATGCCTAGAAGATTAAAAAAAATTGATAATGAATATTGTAATAATTATCATAACTACATTGAGTTATAAGTGAGAAAATATGATATTAAACATTTATATAAGTCATGTGTTATCTTTAGTAAGACTTATTTAATAAGTATATTAGAATATTTTAGTGTGGATTTATCCTTAGACTAATCAAGTGATGTATGAATACTTATTTATTATATTTTTTGATGATGTGAGATGGAATTATATAAATATTTATATTTAGCATTTCATGTAATAAGTAAAAAATTTTGAGTTATGATATTATAACTTGTGTAAAGTACCTAAAGGCCTTATAATGAATAAAAGTGAAGACATTAATTTTGAAAAACAATAACACATAACTGTTACATTACAAGAAAATATCATATTATTCACGATCTGACAAAATTTTTCCAACGAAAAAAAATCATCGATAAAATAACATTTACCAAATGTTTTTCTTAGTAATGGATTCGTTTCTAAAATTCTTTGGTAATGCAATATAATTTGTTGGTAAACTAGTCAATAATGGATTTTTTTAACTTCGTCGATAAAACTATCTATAATTGATGTTTTTGAACATTCGTCGGTAAATTTCTCAATAATTAAACTTTTGAAAATTCATTAGTAAATTTGTAAGTAATTGTATTTTTAAAATTCATGGATAATTTCATCAGTAAAGTGGGCGTCAATTTTTCTGCCAAACCTGACGAAATATGTGTTATAAATTTAATAGAAATTGGTAAAAAGAATGGAAGAAGAACGAAGAGAAAAAAGTAGGTGGAGGAGGATGAGAAGAAGGTGGTGGCAATGATTATGGCGTTTATAGCAACAATGACAATACCAAAAGATGAGTAAGAAAAAGAGGAGGAGGAAGAATAAGAGAAGATGGAGGAAGAGGAATAGGATGAGAAGGTAGAAAAGCCAAAGGTGGACAACAATGATAATGGTGACAATGATAATAGAAGAGAGTGACAACATTAATGATGAACGACCCTAAAAAAAAAAGGAAAAGAAGAAGAGAAAGCACTATAAAAATTTTCGTAATTATTAATATATTTTTACTGATATAAGTAAATTTGTCGATAAATCAAAATTTACTAACAATTTTAGAATTTAAATTACTAACGAATATTTTTATCAATAGTTAATTAGTAACTGAAAATTTTTTTGGTTGCTAAATAAGCTTTAAATTATGATTAACGAGAAAATTTTTTTTTTCTTTAAATGCATTTTAAATTTTAGTTAGCGATGAAAATAACAACTAAATACATTTTTAAAGATATTAATTTTGTGTAGCCACCTATAATCTTATATGAAATTCACTCTTTTCACATTCATTAAATAATATATTTATGTGTGTGTTGTTTTAATATAATTCATTTAATTTTATAATTTGTTGTGTTTATTTTTTATCATAAAAAGTTAATATTTAATTAGATTAAACTAATATTATTTATTTTATAACTTGTTGCTACTTAAATAAATATAATTTTCCGCTTAAAAATATTATAAAAATTTAGTTAGATACTTAGTATATGAAAAACTATATGATTATAATAAAATATTCTTGTTTATAACTAAAGACTCAAATGTATGATGTTAAAATTATACACGTTGAATCATAAAAATATAGATTTCACTTGGAATATGTTTGCGAAAACTCACTTTACTGGTTAATAAACTTTTTTTTCTAAATAAAATAAATTATTTATAAAATAAGTTTAAATTTTTGTACATAAAGTTAAAATTTAAGTAAAATAAGTTTTTCTTTTACGAATTCGAAAATGTGTAGAGTAAGATTATTTATCAATACAGTTTCCTTC
Source organism: Vigna unguiculata (assembly GCF_037176805.1). Lineage (NCBI taxonomy): Eukaryota > Viridiplantae > Streptophyta > Magnoliopsida > Fabales > Fabaceae > Vigna > Vigna unguiculata. The sequence goes on along the minus strand of NC_140792.1, from coordinate 34,672,209 downwards.
CAAGCTTAATTGATATACTATTTTAATTCACTTGTTGATGGAGAAGGAATATATATTAATAGATTAAATAAGTTTTAGTTCCTTGAAAATGTGTATTATTTTCCAGTCTATTCCTGCAAATATCAAAATTAAAAACCAGTATTTTTTTAATATTTGGAAAATGCTTTTTTTTTTTAATGAGATTATGTGAAAAAATGTTGTTAAAATCAAAATTAAAACAAAATTAAAGTGCAATTTTATCATAAAATTGGATTACAAATTAGCTATATATTTTAAAAAATAAATGAAAATAACTTTTGGTCGTCTTTAATTACAATATCATTTTATATTAATAAAAAAACATTTATATATCTTAAAACATAAATGTAAAAGTGACAAAGTAAGAAAAAAAATAAGAAAAAAAAATTATAAAAATATAAATTTTAATATTTATATAATTGCACTAAAATAGAACAGACACAGCTTTTAAAGGATACTGAGGTACTAACTATGCTCCCTCCCTCCTTCTCATGCTGTCACTCAAAATACATAAATGTGGCCAGACTTATTTCATTTTGAACAAATAATAAGAGAAAGAACAAGCTAGATTTGGAGTGAAAAATATTTTATGTTTATTCCAAATAATGAGAAATAATGGGTTAAAACATTTAGTTTTTTGGGGTGAACCTTTTAATTAATTGATATAAAAAAAAATGCAAATTTTACTTAATGTTTTTTCCGATTTGAATTGGATAAAGTTATACATTTCTAATGCTTGGGCCTAAAATGAGCTGGGCCTTAAACTGCTTTAGGGGCATTTGGACTTACCATTAAGTCACAGAAAAAAAAAACGAATAGGAATGGACTTTTGTTGCACCTCCCAATTTAATGAGTACCCATTTTTTCTTACATATGTTTTTCTTTAATAAAAATATCTTTTTCATAAAAATAACAAGTACACTATTTCTTTATTCACCTTTATTATTATTCTTCAATTTTGCATCTCCATTTTTATTATTCTTTAATTCCTATTTTTCACATTATATTATTTATTCCTTTCATCATTTACATTATTTTCTCTCCTCACTTTTTTTCTCTATAAAGAAATAGAACATCATTATAAATGCATTCTCCAATGACATACATTGATGGCTTCTTAGGGAGGGATTTCACAAGAGAGATAAACAACACCAATGAGACCTAAGTCCTACCCATAAAAGATTACATCACATTCAACCACAATTTTAAAACAATGGATTTACGAGTCTTTTAACTTGTATGTTGCTTAACTTTCTCATTTCTACCCAACATGAAACTTAAACTCATTTTGATTTTCAATCATCTTTCCCTCAAGGATGAGTCCCTGATATAGTCCCCCTCAAGCGGAAGCATTCACAACCACGAGTACCTCTTTCGTACTGTCATTCATCTTGATAGGACACTACATGAACCCTTTGTCAGGATTATTTTTTATACAAGGACCACTCTGATGGGTCTATCTATCAATGGGAGAATTTATCGAGAAGATATAATACCAATGAGACTTGAACCTAACCTTTATAAGGGATTAACACTATGTACTTTTCTTTCAATCCAACCTTAAGATAATGGGTCTTTTAGGTCAAGAGAGAGTTTGTAATCGTAACCCTTAGAAGAGAGAGAAAATTTGTTGGCACATTCACCGAACCACTTCAATAAAATTATGATTTTTGCTTTATTCATTGTTGGATCAGGCTTAAACTTTGACAATAGGTTTGCGACATATGGTTCTTCATTTTGATCATTGGGATCATCAATTGGAGGTTTGTGGTTAGGGAAATTAGTCTATAACTATCGCTCTATTTCAAGTTTCTCTTTATTTGTTCTTTATATTTGAGAGCATTATTACTTTTATAAATTGGCTAGTTACATGATCTTGTTTGTATTTTTTATTTGAGTCTTCTTTATTCATAGTTGATCTTAGTAGAACTTGAGTTTTTACTTCACACATGGAAATGATTTTTTCACATTAAAAATATTGGTGTTCTTTTTGGTGATTAGTATTGCTTTTTTCTATTATTGTCGTTTCTCATAAATTCTTGTAAGTTTAGAGAAATTACTCTCGTTACATACTTTAATATTTTTTTTATTGTTGTTATTGTTTTCTCACTTCAAAATATGAAACTTGTACTCACATCTTGATTCCAAACATACACTGCATTTTCTATCAAAATTGATATTGATGGTGTAACGTTGCAAATATTTAACCAATCTTATGTCATATGTTGGAAGATATTGTATGCAATGTTTCGTCAATAAGTCATGTGACAATTACTTTGTCTATTGTTGGCATGTGTAACTTCTTTTAGTCTTATCAAAAATTACTTTATAGAAAGGTATAACTAATCCAAAATGTATTTTGCTATGTATATATATGTTTTATTTGATATATATCGTTATAGCTTTATTCTCTTATTTTCCTTTTTCATAAACATTACCGGAAGGTGTAAATAGCTAAAGCTATAATAAGATGGAACAATAATAAAAGATATTAATCTTTTGCCAAATAAGCTTCCTTTGTTTAATCTCAATGACATTTTGGTACAGGGTAACACATTGAATAGTTTTGCCACGTACAAGGATAAAACTTTAACTATACTAAAACCTATAGCATTTATTATTCTTCGGAAATAATTTCAGTATGACTGCAATGTTTGTTTCATAAGGTGATTCTCTTTCGAAAAAATCAATGAAAGCCATAGTCCTGACACACATGTATTATCGTCAAATTATGTCAACAAACACAGTTGACTTTTCAAGGTCTCGAACTTAATTTAATGTAATTTAAACTATGATTCACATTTCAGAAGAATACTTTTTAAAATATAAAATGCAATTGTAATTATTAATTAAAAAAAAAATCAAAGATTGGGTTTTATTTTGTTTTATCTCAACTTTCAACCGTTAATCTTCTACTATATAATTACAAGTGCATTTCATTATCTAAGTTGTGGCACATCTCATCCCAGAGAAGTAAAATATCAATATTTTCCCCCAAATATCAATACTTTTAAGTTTTAGATATAATTTTTTAAATACATCTTTATTGTTGACTAAATTTAGTTAACAGCTACAAGTTTTGATGAATCACATCCATGTATTTGATGATGTACTTCACTTATTATTTTATATTTTTCCATAACTTCTCATTAAAAATAAAGAATTTATCCAAAATGTATTTTGCTAGCATTTCTCATCTGTGGTGAGAGGTTGAAATGCTGGTTAAGGAATCGAAGCAATTGTTGTGTAATAAAGAAGTGAGACAATAGAACTAAATATATATAAAGATTCTGCTTTCTTATAATACTAAGATTCATGTTTAATTGGTGTAATGATATTAAGACAGTATTATTTTATTATTTGATGGCATTTTTTTTAATGAACTTTATAATAGAATTAAAGAGGAAACAATTTTCGAAAAATAATCTAAACCCAGGAAGATCCTGTATGAATTTTTGTGAGTGTTGTTGGTCCTGAGGGTATATTTGAAGGAGTGCTCGGAGTCTGATCTGATACAAAAAGGTTCTAAATCTGATCTTAGCATCAGACGTAAAGTCCATATTCTTTGCACTTTTTAAGCAGCATATTTAAGCCAAATAAACCAGAACATATTCATCATTTCCAAAACATTTTTATTTTTATTTTTTGCAAAACTAGAATTTGAAACTTCAATAAACGATGAACACGAACAAGGAGGAAGAAGAAGAAGGGATAAGAAAAAAATGGAGAAAGAGTATTGAGAGAGAAGAAGAAGAAGACATGAAGAAAGGTGAAGAAGGTTAATGTTACGGTTAAGGAGGGTCGGGGTTGCGGGCCCCACCGGCTCTCATCTTAAAAGTATAAACGATAACGCCACCACCCACTCCCTTCTTCTCTTATCAATTTTTTTTCTTCTTTTTCCCTTTTTTTTTTTTAAATTGGTGTAATTTTGTAATGTAACGCTTTCTTCCACTCTCATTTCCTCGTCGTACTCTGTCCCTTTCTCTTTCTCTCTCTTCCACCGGATACCGTCCTACCCGGTGCCACTCTCACACGTGCCCCCTCCTCCCAAAGACTCCGTCGCACGTGCCGTCCCTCACCCATACAACTCCCTTTCTGTGGTGCAACAAATAAAAGTTAGAGAGAGAATAATAACTCATGGAAGCAATATATATGGAGATAGATAGAGAGAGAGAGAGTGTAGGTATGCGTTTGTGTGTGAAGGGTGAGAGATAGAAAGAGAGAAAGAGAGAGAAAGAGTTGATAAAAGCATAATTTTTTTTCTTGGTCTTTGAAGGGGCATGTAGATGCAGTAGCTATAGATTGGTTTATGGATACCCTTCTTTATCTTTCTTTCTTCCTATCTGGTTTTGTTTGAAATCTGAAACTTCAAGATCGGTTTTGGGTGAGTGAATCTTCTGGTGGGTTGTGTGTGTGTGTGTGTTTTTTTGGGTTCTGTTTTGCACCGATGAGGATCCGGAAAAGGCCGGTGCTTTTCCCGTCGTCGGTCTCGCCGTTGCCTCTGTCAGATCCACACCTGATCAGCCGGTCGCCGGTGGTGGTGCAACTAAGCGAGGCTGCTTCCACGGCAGCGAAACATTCTTCTTCTGCAGTGCTCCATCGCCATGCTGCTTCGTGGAGCTTGGATCGTTGCCAGCCATCTGATCAGTCTCTCCCTTCGATCGGGAGGCCAAGCAACGGCTGGGATGATCCCTCCGGCATCGGTGAAAGTGGGGCACACAGACAGCACAACAAGCAAGACCCTTTGGTAAGTAAAAACACACACAAACACTAATTGTTTAATTTCTATTTCCCCTTTTTTTAAAAAAATCGGTTCACTATTTCCGTTTTGTTTTTTCGAAATTTCATGATGTGGGCTTTTACAAGTGCACTTTTTTCCAATCTCTCGCAAGTGGTTACCCGTTGGTCTCAAATTCCTTATTTATTCATCTTTTAAAATTAATAAATTTGTTTTTTGCACACCCAGAAAGGGGCACGCTTGGGACAAGAACAAGATCCTATGTATATTTTGGTTTTGTTGGTCTTGCAGGAGGAGGTTGTTGTTGTTGGAAGGGAAGAACCTGGAGAAGACTCCGGAGAGAAGGGTAATCATACCAGGTAAGAACCAAAAAAGAGAAATCGTTTTTCCCCTCTCTCTTGTTCTTTCATGAAGTCTTGTAGTAAAAAAGGTGAAAAAAAAACTGAGACCCATATCTAGATTTGAAGTTTTTAACTAGCATGGAAAAAAGAAAATATTATTATTTTTATTATTATTTGTAAAAAAAAAAAATGTATACATCAGTGGAAAACACTGTTGAAGTAATTTTAATTAAGAGGTTTGTGTAGCCACCATATATGCTCTCCCACATATCTAACCAAAGTCCTTGGTTCCTTTCTCAAAATTGGACATCTACCATTTGCACTAGAGGTGCAGAAGTAGCCACCACCAAATGCTGGTCCCCAACTACACTGTGTTTTCTTCTTTCGAAGCATTGCACTATTATTTTCCCTTCATCTCCCATCCTTTATCGTAAATTTTATGTATATGTTATGGTTGTGGGTCTTTCTAGGTCTGGTTTGTTTGTAGGAAAGGACGCAACTTGGGTTTGGAAACTCTAGCTGGGGTGGCGTCACCGTTAAGCCCTTCTTTCACTCCTCAAGGTAAATGGCCAAGCTGAATAATGCATGTAGAGTTGAAAGCTATTGAGAAAAGGCGTTGACTGTGTGTGTTAATTATTGATGCGTTGCAGATAGATGGTACGAGGAAGAGAAAGCTATTCCGCTGAAGAAAAGGAGAGGGGCATTCGAGGAGAATAACAGTGCTGCTACGCACAGCAAGAAGACGAAGGCGAAGATGAAGACGAAGATGAACAAGAAGTGTTCCTCTCGCAACGAGGACAGCACGGAAGAGGAAGATGAAGAAGAGAGAAAAGTGGATGATGTAAACGTGAGTGTGAGCAAGAAGAGGGTAAGGGGTAGTGCACTGATGGAAGGTTCTAGGTGCAGTCGTGTGAATGGGAGGGGATGGAGGTGCTGTCAGCAAACGCTGGTTGGTTACTCGCTGTGTGAGCATCATTTGGGGAAGGGAAGACTCAGAAGCATGACAAGTGTTAGAAGCCGCTCCATTGCATCAACTGCACCAAAGAAGGTGCACATACACCACCACCATTCTTCTTCTTCTTCTTCTTCTCTTGAGAAGCAAAATCTTAGTGTTGCCGAGCCCTTCGTGGAGGAGGAGGAGGAGGAGGAGAAGCCGGAGATAATCACGAAGAAGAGGATGAAGCTGGGCGTTGTAAAAGCGCGTTCCATAAGCAGCTTGCTAGGACAAACGAACACCCAGATTGCTGCTGTAGCTCATGAGAATAGCAAGTAAGTCTAAAATAATAAGTACAAGTGCAGAAAACGGTTATTATTTCATGTACTTGTGGCTGAGAGAGAAATTTTTAATGCTGGAGTTTGTCCTAATACTTGGTGCCACTGCATCATGTTTCAACTTGGTTTGGTGCTTTGCTTTGTTTCGTTATTATGTTTATATTTTTCTTCGCCAACTGGTTGCGTTGTGTACGATTATTTTGAAAGCACTGCACTGGGGAACATATTCTGATTTTTCACTGGAATGTTATGTTATCCAACGGGTATTTTCGCCTAGCAGTGGACTTGATCATCATAACTGCGTGTTCTTTGACCGAGGAAACAACTTGGACTATCGCAAGAAAAATTGTTTTTTTTTTAAATACCAAAATCATCTCTAATCGATAATTTGTTATTAACAGAAAGGAAATTAACTGGTATGTTATTAATCTTAAGCTGCAGTTTAAGATTAATGTTATTGGTGTTGATGTATATATACATATATATATATATATATATATATATATATATATATATATATATATATATATATATATATATATATATATATCACCGTGCATGCATGGTGTGTCAACAATTGCACCCTCTAAGTGCGCGAGTTCTGCAGTCCGCGTGGTTATTTTGATGTTTTAAGAAAAATATACTATTTACATTTATTTTTAATTTGTCATTTAATTATTTTATTAACTATTATAAATTCTATCCTTTTAAATGTTTCTGGAATTATTCTTCACTCTTAGAAACACTTAAAGTAACGAAATGCTTTTTACATTCATAAAAAATATATTTTTACATTAAACTATAATGTTATTATTACTAGTTTTGTTTATAGAAATGATGCAAGAAACTATTACTATTATATATTTGTGTTCTTTATTCTAGGCGATAAAAGGAACCATAAATTAAAAAGTGATAAAAAAAATGAGATAAGTGTTAGTAAAAGAAAAGAGGTAACGCATCTTTTTGAAATTTGTTAAGAGTTTATTATTTAGTATATGCAATAAAATATACAATTTTTGGATGAAAACATGTATTTTTAATAGAAAAAAATTGTTAAAATATTCATATACGATAAACCCTTATAATGCTTTCTCTAGGATCCATACAATGTTAGAATCAATCCTCTAAGCGCGTGATTTGGTATTTGAATTTCAGACGATCGACATGAAAAATGGATATTATAGTAGCTTTAATTTGATTCTATACGAAATGCATAAATTAATTTTGCGATTTTACGCAGTTCTATATGGAGCAAGCAAAGTAGTTTGTCTTTATTATTGTGTGGCGGTTACTAAAATAAGAACGAGTAGTTTCAGTGTTGAATAGTATATTATAATATTGTGGTGTTTTATGAAAATCACATCACTTGCATTAACTGAATACGTGTTCTTGAATATAACAAGCTATTATCAAGAATTATTTGCGGCTATAATTGCAGACGAAAACTTACGTATTATCCATAAAAAAAAAAAAAAATGAAAACGATGGCATGATTTTGTCCGTAAAGTTTGGAGGTGGGAAGAATGTGTTTGCTTGGCTTTTTGCAATCGAATTGCAACAGAAGTTTGAGAAACGTGCATAAACCCGCTGGAAACACTTCTGCAAAGAGTTTAATCACTTACAATATTCTCAATGATCCTGGCAACTCTTTTTGTTTCTGTACTCTCTGATTTTATAATTTGTCTTCACTGGCCACAGTTTTTGGTTTTGAGAGCTACATGGGAAACAACAGCTTTTGATTCAGATGAATGGACCCTCATCAGCACCCTTTATTTTCTTCCATGACATGACCTACATATGGCAGGTCAAGTACCCCAAAATTATTTGCTTTAATTACAAAAGGGTAACATAAAAACCAAAATCCCAACCACTTCTCAGATCACCTCATCATTCGTTAATTTCAGCTTCTTTTACATAAAAAATAATCATTATTTATATGTCAAAAATAAACATGCACTCTCCGACTACATGTTATACAATTTATATGATATGATTTCGGGCTACAATTGTTTCATGTTGTTCTGTCAGTTTTCGTGGAAAACTAAAGACGTATAAGATTTGTCGCATAAAACAGTATATTACTCCTGTCTCTGTTGTGTTATTTTACAGATGAAAACTATTGACGCGGGAGAATATTGTACAAGAAATTATCTAGTCTATAAAAAGGTAAAGTTTTTCTTGCGTAATGAATGTAGACCCAGTGATTTATATAAACAGTGTCCTTTAACAAAATAATCCTCTACAAAGTAATAACGTACTTTTTATTACTAATGAAAAAGAGAGCTCAATGGGTTGACATGAGTCATTCCTGCATGATAACTTTTTGTGTGGGTCGATGCCTTTTATGGCCTAATTGCAGTAGCATGGTAGTGACCATTTTGATTAATATATATTATAATATATATGCAGAGCTTCTTTATATCTTCTCTTGAATTTCCATGCAAATTCCTAGTAAAGTTCATATATGACAGCCACTGAAATATCTTACTATGTTCTTCTTCTTTTTTCCACCACACACATGGAGTACTATCGAGAAAAAAGTCTATACTTTGCATACTATTAGCGAGGTGATGGGGAAGGGTTTTAGATGACATAGCCACTGAAAAATTTGATATCTTTTTGAGTGGCTATAGGCTAGTATATATGTATACTCATGTATTCCGTTGACTTCTTGCAGCAAGGTAGGGCTATAAAGGCGTGTGTGGTTTGTTTTGGTTTTGTTCATGAAGTTCCGAGTCTCATATTAATATTATTAGAGACGAGACAATTTCATAGTATATAAATGAAATGCAAATCTCATCTTACAGACCAGTTTTATAAGATTAAATTAGGTTTAAAGTTTATTTTTTAACATGATATCAAAATCATGGTTAAAAAATTTATCCTACCAAAATTTCTATTTCTTGAACATATAGTTTCATCCGTTATTGGATTAACCATTAATGTATAAGCCGGTTTTGTGATTGAATTAAGCATAAAGTTCATTTTCTCACATATTTTACTTTGGTTTCATGAATATGAAACTAATAAATTTTGTAGGTTGATTTTTCCGTAAGTTATCTGTCTTTCGGAGAAAGAGATGCGGCATTACATGAAATTCGCTTTTCTTGCTAAAGAAAGAAACATATATATATATATATATATATATATATATATATATATATATATATATATATATATATATAAGTTCAAATCGACCCTAAAATACTAATTTGTAAGATGAGATTTATATCTAATTATATAATATGTAAATTGATTTTATTTTTAGTCAACGCAATCGAATCAATCCAAAAAAGGAAAAGAATGTCTGCTAAAAGCAAGAAGTATAGGAACAGATGCAGACATGAGAAATGCACGCTATGGACATGAGGGTGATCGACACAGATTTTGTGTATTATGTATGTTTTGAAGTGTTGCATCGCATTGATGCACGTCTTTAAAGCCTAGTGTAGGACACTCCTTCCTTTGATGATATTTGATATTTCTTTTTTGACTAAAATGACTTGCGCTCTTAATCTTTTCTACTCTATCTTACCTTTTCTATTTTTAGTTCTTGTCAACACACATAGAGTCTATCTCACTTTCATTTACTTTTACAGTTTTACCAAGTCCTCAGAAGTAAAATTTATGTTAACAAAAAAGTGTTAATGTTGAATCAATTTTGTAAAAAGATGATGATGGTATATTCTTTGCAGTGAATTGTTTTATGTGAGAAAAGTAGAAATAAGTGTATTGGTTTTCATTTATGTGGCTTAGCCATTAAATATGACAGAGAGATTCTCTTGGATGGAGACGGTTGAGATGGAGACCCTATACCAGCAGTTCTCCACAAACCACAAGAATCATGCCCTCCACCCAATTGCCCCAGGAGTCTTAGCTACAACAAATTAATACTGAAATAAAATGAACAAGACTAAATAAGTCACAATTATTATACAAGGTTCTGTTGAGGTTGCTGGTGTCACAGTAGTAGTTCCTAGACAACCCAATTAACTCATGTTCCTCAGACTCAACAAAAGTCGTCCAAGTTTAACACATGCATTGAAATTTGACGATCGAGAGACACAATATGATGAAGTGAAGGGCAGGAAGAAGGTTTAATTAGTACCCATTCTCATTTGGATGCGTCAGTTTGATACCCGCTTTTGAAAAAATGTCTCAATCAGATCCTTTTCAGCAAAAAATTATTAATGACATCAACCGTATTGATATCTAAAATGACTTACAAAATCAAGTATTGATATTTATATTAAAATTTAGTGATAAAAGTCATAAATAAAGTTAACGGCGTTAATAATTTTTGTCTGAAAATGACTTAATTATGACACTTTTTTAAAAGTTAGGATTCGATTGGCACATGTTTAAAAGCTCATACCAAGCTGACACATCCGAACGAAGGTGAGTATCATCCGATTAATTAAACCCAAGAAAAAAAGAGAAAAATAAATAATAAAGAATAATAATATTTTGACTCACTTTTAATTTATTACTCCAATCATTCTTATATCATCACACTACACCGTTAAAAAAATCAAAATATATAGTCAAAGAATGATTGGAATGATAGGTTAAGAGTGAGTCAAAATATGGTTATTCGAAAAGAAATTGGTTAAGAAATTCATGTATATTGCGTGTGTTGGTTTGGGTCTTAAAGTGTGGCATTGATGGATGATGAAACTCACATGCAATAAGATGAAAAAGGTTAAAAGGTAAGTTGATGAGTTTTTTTGGGTATGTGGATGCCACTTGTCAGTAGTGAAAGGGGCAAAAATGGGTTAAGGTTGATGAGATGAGAGGGCCCCCAAACAGCAGAGCAAGTCTTGGCAATAGGCAATGCCATCCTTTCACTTACCCCAGTGGGATAATGTATTGAATGGCATGTGCCAACATGGTCCACCAAACCCAAATTAATTAACCTCTGTTAAATAAGTAGTTAATTAAAGAGGTTTGAAAGTTAATGATGGAAAGCGCAATGATTCGATAATTGATTCGAAGGTTTTTGAGTCCTGGAAAGGGTTGTACTGCAAAAAAGAATTAATGGATAGATCCCTTTACTATTTCTATTTCGATGAGGAGAGTGAGATGTTGTTGTGTGAGCACTATGTGGTTGAAATGGTGGGACTCACTGCTTCTCTCTAGCTACCTCTGATTCTGCAATGATGCCATTTGCTTCTTTGAAATCATCATCATACCTCTCAGAAAAGTACGCAATAATTACTGTTTCTTCTTCGCAACCAAACCTACATATATTCTCTGCTGCTCAATCATATTTTCACATTTTATAAGTCATTTTCTTATTTAAAGAAATATAAATAAATAAAAAGCTTATTTCGATAGTCATATTAATAGGAGAATTACTTTTAACAAAGTTTGATTCACAATTTTTTTTACAATACACAATGACACAGCACCTTAATAAATAAATAAAAAAGTTTAATATAACTTGAAAAAAAAATTTAGTATGTGTTGAAAAATAAACTTTATCGAATTTTATTAAAGTATGTGGTCCATGTTAATATTTGCTTGCCACCTCTATTCAATCTCGTTTCGCTGATAATTTTCGGCACAAATTTCATCACTTCTGGTTTAGTTGTAATACAATGTCTTCTTCATTGCAGGAATGGTACACTTTATTATAGTATTTAGAAAAAGGAAAATTATTTAATCTTTATCCAATTTTGTCTAACAAAAAAAGAAATTATCAAAATATCATATTCTTTAAAAAAAATATGTATTTTGTTCTCATTCATTATTCATTAAAGCATTTGAGACATTAAATAAAATCCTAAATCATAAGAATAACAAATTATTTCTTTTACTAATAACTAAATAAAAATGTAAGTCCAGTAAGAGTTTTGTATTAAAATAAAAATTATAAAAAGTATTTTAGAAATAACACGACATTGTAAATTTTAAAAAACAATTAAGCAGAATAAAATGATGTGTACACTCAATATACTTGATTCTTCCTCACTACACCGTTCAATAACAAGTTGAATATTAACCATTAAGTTGATTTTGTTATAGCTTATTCAACGCGTATAAAATTTTATGAAGTATTGTACATTTTCGTATTACTGTATTGAGGCTTAAATATTTATATGTACTTAATATTTGTTCATTTTTTTTTCATTTGGATCTTATATTTTTATTTTTTTTAATTTGATTTTAATATTCATTAACTTTTTTTAATTTAGTCTCCTTTAATATCATTAAAATAATTAACGACTGTGATCCTTCACATTTTATTTTATAGTTTTTTTTTGTTTTTTTTCTATTTTCTTTTAATTTTTTTATTTTGTAAATTTTTTTATTTTAAAAAATATTCATGTGTCAAGCCAAAACCAATATCATAGTCCTCTATTAGAGTCAATATTTTTTATATTTAATATGATTATGATATTTATTATTTTTATTTATTTCTTTTTAATTCTTTTTAAATTGAAAAAAATAACGAATACCAAAATTAAATTAAATATATAAAAAGTCACGTTAACATAACATAATATTAATTTGATACATGAATATTTTTTCAAAATTAAAAAATTAATCTTCTTTAGCAAAATTTAAAAAGTTAAAAAAATTACGTAACAATCACTATTAACAACTCGTCCGTTAATTATCTTAATAGTGATAATAAAAATAATCAAATTGAATAAAATTAATAAATATTAAAAAATTAAAAAAATATTAAAATGAAATCGAAAAAAAAACAAACAATAAAAATAAATTAAAAAAGAACAAATATTACGATCAAATTAATATTTAAGTGTTATATCTACCGCTTTGTTCTACATTTATTCACCTCGTGATAACTTTTATAAGAATACTTTTTTTTAATGTAATAAATTAATATTCTTGTGACAGCGACATTATATCAAGATTATATATATATATATATATATATATATATATATATATATATATATATATATATATATATTATTTCGTTGGTTACTTTCTTTTGTTCTGATTTTTTTATTTTGAAAAGATTTGTTGCATCAATATCCAACCACTATGATACGGTTGAATTAAAATTTTCAACCCAATATTATATTAGATCCAACCTATTACTGCACTCATTAACAAATTTAAAAAGAATTAAGGCGAATTCATCCATATATACATAAATAGGTTTAATTATACGGAAATTTCTATTTTTTCCACAAATTTTAACTGAATCCTCAGGTTTAAAGTAGTTTAAATTGAGTTTTATTTTCAAAAATTTGTTTCAATTTAGTCATTTATATTAGAATATTATTGATAATGTTAACTCTATGACATGTGTCCTATTATGATTTATTTATTTTTTTATAGTTTTTTTTTTTACTTTTTTTTTCTTAAAAAAATGTTTACATGTGTCAAATTAAGGATGTTATCACATGTCAATTTGTGGTTTTTTTTATTTTTTTTAATTTTTAATTTTAATTTTTTAAATTAAAAAAATTATCATATGTCAAATTATTATTATATCACGTGTCGTTTATGTGAAAAATCTCAATTTGGTTATTGTTATATTGTCTCAATTTAGTTATAATTTTTTGTTATACGGTAATAATTTCATTCCAAAATTGAGATCAAATTTAATTTTTATATAAATTTTATAATTGTATTTTTATTATAATAGATATTTTTAGACAACTTTATTATATTTTTATTATAATAGTAATTTCGAACATTATAATAAAAATGTCATCATAATATTTATATAAAAATTAAATTTGGTCTCAATTTTGAAGGAGGAAATTACTCCAGTTTAAAATGAAATTAGGACTAAATTGAGATAAAATAACAAATATAAGGACCAAGATTTTTCATATAAACAATTGACACGTGGTATTTTTTTTAAATTAAAAAAAATTAAAAAACCACAAGGTGACACGTGGCAACACCTCTAATTTGACATGTGTAAAATGTTTTTTTAAGAAAAACAAAGTTAGAAAATTTAAAAAAATCAAAATCAAAAAAACTACGAGCTTACATGTGGCAAATAGTTAACATTGTAAATGATACTCTAACATAAAGAACTAAATTGGAACAAATGTTAAAAATTAGAATCCAATTGGAATAACTTTAAATTTGAGGACACAATTAAAATTTAATATTTTAAAACTAAAAGAATAACAAGAAATAACTTGTTGAGAAGTTCAACCGAGAAGTTGAAACTCTAAATAAACAAAGGTTTAGAAAATTGGGTGAGGAGACAAAAAACAATGGTTTGCATTAATATTGTATTGAAATTACAAAAATATTACTAATGATTAATAAGTGTTTGGAAGTTCATCTTTGAGGGACATCATTTCATAAAAAAGATGACAAAAATCTATACCATACTAAATTTCCCTCTACAATGACATTAATCTTAATCCTAAGTATTTGATTTCAGTCCACTCTGTAGTAAAAATTCTTAATCAGAAATATATGTCACCACAGAACAAGGTATAAATATAATGCAAATCATCCAATTCATAAAATTTCTCGAAATTAGATATAGTATGCAGAAAATTCCTTTTTTAATCTCCTCGAACTCTAAATCCAAAACATTTCTCATTGGGTATGTGAAATAGTTTGTCCCAATAACCACTTTGTTTTCCCATTCAACCATAAAATCATCTTCAAAATTCACAAACCCCAACAACACATAATGTAAAAAGACACACATATAAGCTTTGCATGTCCAAAAATCTCCCCAACCGATGCATCAAATGCATTATAACAACCGATGGAATGACAATCCAAGTACTAATGATACCAAATCCGGCTAACAGAAAACCTAAATAATATTTAATAATGCAAAATGAAATGAAAAACTGAAATATAGCTTACATCACTCAGATATAGCAAACAAATAGAATTTTAAAACAAGTTCTTGAAACTATATCTACAGGAAGATGACATCTTTGTCCACAACTAGCAGCGTCAAACCAAGAAACCAAAACATTGATTATGAATTCCAGAGTAAAAACGAAATGTTTATTTCAAGTACAAATGTCTAAAAGAATATAACATTATATTATTTGCAACCTGAAAAAAAAATCTAACTTAGATTCATGAAAAAATATATTCGCCTACCAATTCACATTTCTATTAAATGTTTTCGACAAACAATAATTAATTTTGTCAAAATAATGAGAAAAACCATTTCAATTTCGATCCATTAATAAATACTACAGTTATATGCCTAAAAAATCTATTATATTAATATTAAAGTAACAATGATCAATCGTAATCCTAATAATATCTGTATCTGACTTTAATATTTATTATATAAATTAATCATTTACTCCAAATATAACTAATATTCATTTATTTTACAAATATAAAATTAAAAGAAAAAAGAAAAAACAAAGCACCCTTGCATATACATGGGTATAACACTAGTTTTAAAACCAAGGCTTTGTTCGCTTATGCAGATATAATACGCAGACATATTTAAGAGCGAAGATTTATAAAGACGAATAGATATTTTACCATAATGTCCTATCCCACACCATGTTCTAGGTTATCTTTACATATATTCATCTCCTGTGATTAAATAATAATAATAATAATATAATATAATAATAATGTTAAATAATAAAAAATAATAATAATATTTAATAATAGTAAAAATAATAATATTAAATAAAAATAATATGTTAATTTTAACTATGAGGGTAAAATAGTAATTTTATATTTTAGTCTATTAAAATATTTTTTTATTTATTATATCATTCACAAACTTTCATAAACTTCACCTTCAAATTCACTCACTTTACCTTCAAATCTCTTCAAAGAAACAATTAAAATTCATTCACTCAAATTCATCCAAATCTACTCAAATGCATTCATTCACTCTTCCTCAAATTCATCCTCTCAAACGAACACACCCTAAAAGAATAATAAGAAAATAACTAACTGCCGAGAAGTTGAAACTCTAAAAAATCAAAGGTTTAGAAAGTTGGATGCGAAGACTCAACTTTTTCTAAATTGGTATTTTGTGGTAGAAGTTTCATATTCATTAAAGGTAAAAATAATATATAATATATAAATGAATACAAATTTTATTTTATGAGTTAATTTTATAAGATTTAATTAGAATAAAAAATTAAAATATATTATAAAAAAAATTATTGGTTGTTGAGTCTATTTTCATTTACAGTCAAGTTCTTAACATTATGAAAAATAATTGAGAGTTAAACATTTTAAGCAATTTTGAAATAATAGTGTGATAACCCGAAAAAACTAGTCACATTTTAAAAAAGAAAAAGAAGAAATATATATATATATATATATATATATATATATATATATATATATATATATATATAAACTATCAACATTTTAAGTATTTGGGAAATAGTTATCACAAACTCAATTAGTCTAAAAAGAAGAACCATTATTTTGACTTAGATATACACTTATACATCTTTCTTTCTTGCTAAACAAAATCATAATTTAAAATTGATTATGTAATTTGTGAAAAGTAACCAAACCAAATTGCTTAATTTTGTTTGATTCTTCAAATTGAAAAAAAGAGATAAAATCGTGTAATCTGTAAATTATCACACACATTCATTTCAATCAATCTAACTTAATGAGAAACAAATTTCTAAATCCATATATTTCAATAATAATTAATGCTCTATACAAAGCTTAGTCTATTGTAAAAAAAAATTATGCGTTGACGAGTCAAATGTTTGACTACAAGTCTTGAATCAGCCTCTTGAAATAATTTTTAAGACTGATTCATATAAGAAGACCTCACCAATGAGGATGTTCACAACAACTTCTTCAATCATGCTTAATCCATAACATGATCATACAGCTAATAAAGGTTTTTTTTTTTTTCATTCATTACTATATTCGTATACTATTAAGTATCAGAAAATTTTTACAGGTGAATCTCTTATCTCTTTTCTGATTATACTTGAAACCCGATCTAGATTACTTCACAATTACAACCCAACATTTAAAAACAACAATTCCGCATTAGAAACTCATCTGCGAATTCCGGTGAGTCTTACGATGTAAGACTAGTTTCTTGCGATATCTTTCTGTTCTTCCGAGATTTCAAACCAATTTATTAGGACAATGATATTTTGACTACTAAATTTTGACAACTTTCTCTTACAATATGATGTGTCATTTTCTAAGTAGTTTTAGAATATTGAGAATGAAAAAGTGAAAAAATGAAGAATCATTTAGAAAATATCACCTAAGATTGTAAGAAAAAGTTGTCAAAATTTAGTAGTCAAAATATTATTTTTTAATTTATTATGGTTTTCATATTATGTGGTTCAAACATGGTTGTCAATGCTAAGGGCAGCAGTTTAGGAATTTCCTCCAACAAGAACAGCTGGATCTTCCCTGAAAGTATCAATGTATAACAAACATAGTTATTGTATTTTTAATTAGTGTCGTCATAATGAAAAAGACCCCTTACTTAGCTTCTGTTTTTACCTGTCGGATATTCGAAAAAGGCACCATACTTAATTATTATGACTAATAATTCTACATAAGAATTCAAGAAAAATAATTCATGTTAACCCATATTTTATTCACACCTTTTATTTTAACCTTATCTCCCTGCACCAACTTTTTTTTATGACAAAAACCAAGAGAAACAAACCTCTACACCCACCCTTCCCTTTCTCTTCTTAAAATCTGATTTTTTATATCATATTTTCAACACTGATTTTATTTCCTTTTATGATAATATTTAACGCTCGATCAATATTCCCATGAACAGATATGAAAGGTTAAAATAGAAAAACCGCAGATTAGACAAAATATAATATCACAAGAGGAGAAGCTACTAGAGTACAAGTTATTGGAACTTACTGTCTCCGACATAGCAATTGTTTGGTCTTGAACAGACCGTTTAGCGTGGCTTTCGTTAGGATTTTTCATCGTAACTCTCTGGCTTGATTTCCCAACATCACTATCTGCGTTCATCTTATTATTAACTGGAACAAATGGTTCTTTGCTTACTACGTTTCGTGTTATCTGGTCACTTCTACGTGCATGGGCTGAATATGACTTTGCCAAATCTATTGAAAAACACGAGTCGCTGTATTGGTAACTAAACGGTGAATGATCAGAAAGTGGAGTCCATTTATCCCGAAGCGGTGTTCTTTCTTCTAATTTTGATAAAACTTCAGCAGGGCTCAGTTTTTTTTCTTGCAATTCAAGTTCAACATTCTTCATCTTCTCACTCTCACCTCTGTTATACTTTTTCCATGGACTACTACTGTACAATCTCTTGTCCCATCCATCGGTTTTGCTATCAAAATTTTCTCCTCCAATTTGTTCCGCCACCAAGCTCATGATCCCAAACTCATACCCTTTGAAACTATCACCCACACCTGCACTGAGTTTTGTGTGCTCCACTTGTTGCCTTAACAGAGGGCTTGATTGAGGAAAAGACGGGCTTTGAAACAGACGGGGCTCTAGGTTTTCAAGGGCACAAGATATATGTGTGTCGAATTCACACATGCTGCACCTATAGAGCCAGCGGTGGTTGAAATTACAGGGCTTGTTGCACAAGTCACAGAAGAAATCATAGGGTGGTGAAAACTCAAGCTTGATTTTGTGGGGGTGGCATGTGATTGCGAGGGACACAGGGAGTGCAAGACACAGGGCATGGAAGAAGCTGGTGCATTGAGCACAGTGGTAGGAGAAGGCCGTGACACGGTGGCCACA
Source organism: Vigna unguiculata (assembly GCF_037176805.1). NCBI lineage: Eukaryota > Viridiplantae > Streptophyta > Magnoliopsida > Fabales > Fabaceae > Vigna > Vigna unguiculata. Next base: position 34,653,156 of record NC_140792.1, on the reverse strand, counting down.
CGCGACACAGTTGAGAGTGGCTTTGGATGAAGGTGCAACAAGGAGGTGAAGATCGTGGGTTGGATGTGAAGGGTGGTTTGTGATTAAGGGCATGTTGTAGCAGACATGGTGAAGAGAGAAAGCACATGTTTTGCACTGGTAATAGTCCTCACCATAGTTAACTTTTATGTTGCATCCGAAGCAGGTTACGATATTTGGTGTGGAGGGTAGGGTGGTGCATTGCAGAGGATGTGGATGGCTAAAGTGGAAAACATGTGGTGATGCCATTTTCTGTTTTTGTGAAAGTAGTTCAACGATTGAAGTTGTCCATCTTTTTGTGTCTCGTGTATATACTATATATTGCAGCATTGTTATGAGGTGGTGCGGTTTCCGTCGTGTAATGTTTTCTTTTTCGCTTTGTTTGGTGGCATAATTGGAAGCTAGCTGTTACGGGTGTTGTTGTCTCTGGATTGGTGTTTGGGGGCACGTGGGTGATTTTTGTTGGGAATTCCGTAATTTTTATGTTTTGGATTCTTTCATCTGTCAAACCGAGGTAAAAGGATTTGCATCAAGGGAGAAGTGACCGAAGAAAATGTTATGATTTTTTTACTAAGAAAAGATTCCCTATTTTAGCCGGCCATTTTCTTTCCTTCACACTCACGCACACCATACATGTTTTTAGCCTTTCATATTGCTCACTGCACTTTCTTTTTCTAAATCTCTTTCACCACGGACAATACGAAGTTCGAAAAAGTTTCTTTTTCAACACACATCAATTTTTTTTTTCTCTTTTTAAATTATATCAAACCTTCTTTCATTCGTTGAAGTACCGACACATATGTATTGTCAAAAAGTTTATCAACAAAACTTTATTAAAAAATAATTTTCCTTTCGCTATATATCGGATATAGTTTTTTAAAAGGAAAATGATATTTGACAAAGTTTTTGTTGATAAACTTCGACAAATTTTTGCTTCTTTCCACGAATCAGAACTCCATCTCTTTCCTTTTCCACTTCTCTTTTCATCCCGTATGTTGTTTCGCTTCTCATTTCTTCTCTTTTGTTCAAAGTTCCCGGTTCTCTCAGTTTACAAATAAAAAGCTTGCATTCTTCTCTTTCATTTTTATTTTTCTGAATTTCGTGTAGCGTTTGTGTTGTTATATGTTGTTAGTTGTGGCACTTACGTTGGCTGTGTTGTTATATGTTGTTAGCTGTGGCACTTACGTTGGCTCTCCTCCATACGCGGAACTACAAATTGTTGAAGCTATCTTGTCTACCATATATTGATTAAATAGTTAGGATTTATTGGGTGATTTTGTGGATGATGCAAACGTTGAGAAGGGTGGGCTTTCATTTATTGGGTGACGTTTGTTCTTCCAACAATGCATTCTTTTGATATTGGAGGTAAAGTTTCATTCTTTCACCATTTTCGTTTTGGAGTGATTTTTTTTTCATTTGTGTTTAGGGTTTATTTGGAATCCCTTCTTTTTAATTCCTTGATATGACGTGGTTTGTGTTGATCAATGTATCATTGGATGGAGTTATTATTAGTAGGGTTTATGACCTTGGTATTGGATGAAGAGATGTATATAGACTTTGTGGATAAATGTTGATGTTTTATTATATTTTTAGCAAGTCATTTATTACATTTATGAACAAAGTTGCAGTGTATTTGTCCCATAAATAGTTTTGTTTGGTTTTTAATACTTTGTCATTATTTCAGCAGTTGCTGCCACCCTTGGTTTGATTCATTTTGAGGATTCGTTTTTGTTCTGTCATTTATGGCATGTTGTTCTATACTATTGGTTTTGGTCATGTTGTATTGTATGTCATGTCTGGATTGATTTTTTTTGTTTTGGCTTCTAAGTTAGTAAAAGTCTTGACTTCTAATTTGGTAAAAATATTTATTTTTTTTTGTTAGGTGTAGCTAGTTTTTGTTTTGTGTGACTTGGTCAGTGTTTCAGGTTATTTATAATGAGTAAGGATATCAAAGATGGTAATTGCTCTATTGAGAATAAGATATGCATGCTCTTATGATACATTTTATTTGTATTTGACAATTGAATAAGTGTCATTATTGTAGTTGTTCATTGGCATTTACATATACATTTGAGACATTCATGTGGAATAAAATATATTGGATCTTTGAATAAGCAGTTAACAATAGAGGAGAAGTTCTTTATTCAAGGAATGCATTTTGAATGATTGGACAATTTAAATATACTTTTATCTTTCAATCTTTTGAAGTTTCTTTCAATAACACAACTATAACATAGCTTCGAGTTTCAAAGCATCTTGTAGGACTTCCATTGATAAGGATTGACATTGTTGGCAATTCCAAACATTCCTTTATCCATGATCACCGGCGGAACTTTAAAGGGACATGGGGGAGCCACGGCTCCCCCAAAATTTTTTGGAATTTTTTTAATATATATTTATATATATTTTTAAATTATAATTATATATTATTTATATTAAGTTTATATTATGGAAAATAATAATAAAAAATAAAATAAAAAATGTAATAGAAATATTGATTTATAAAAGAGATTAGAGTTTTGTTTTTGTTATAAAATTTTTCTACCATGTAAGTTATTATGAAAGTGTGTGAGAAGATAAAATTACAAAAAGATAGATTAAAAACGGAGGTTAGAATATAATCCTTAATTATGAAATTTAAGGATTTTGTGTTTTCCTACCTATGGTAAATTTTGTAAAGTTTTGAATTTATATAGGAGAGATGATAAATTTATATTAGAATAATTATGATAAATAGTAAAAGAATTAATTCTTTTTTTGAAGGAGGAAAGTTTGTGATAAACATGTAAAAAAATTGCATCTACGTTAACTAAACTTGAGAGATTTAGGGAAAACCAAGAATTCAAGACAATAAAAAACAAATTTCTAAAGTTTCTAGAGTTACATATAATGAATTTAAAAATTCATTAGAACGCGGTTCGGAAAAAGTGTCATCAAATTTCACAATACTCACCAAATCAGATTGATAAGGTAGGAAGGGTTTATCTAAAATGGTATTCATGGTTTGGTATCATGATATAATAACGAATGACAATCATATTTTTTTGAATTCTACTATTATGTGTGCTTGTTTTAAATAGAATAAATGAAGAGAGAATAAAGAGTTTTTTCTTAACTAAAAAAATAAAAAATATAATTTGACACCCCCAAATTTTTTGTCCAAGTTCCGCCACTGTCCATAATACCCATTTTCCACAAAATTACATACTCTCCTCCTTAACTAACTTGCAAAATTCCTTAATAAATTGGAAATTAAAGTCATGTGGCCAAACTTTACCATCCTCACATTCTCACACTACATCTTTTATACCTTGATGTTTGTGAATTATGATGTCAACATTATATTATCGGTTGGAGATATTAAAGAGAAAGGCACCCCCACAATCTAATGTTTAGCCTCCTTCGTACTTCTTTTCTAATTAACAATTAAGTGAAAAAATTTAGAGTTTGAATCTACAAATTTGATCCATTTCACTCGTGATTTTTGTTTCTCAACATTTCATATCTATAATTCACCTTAACCCTACGTTTTTTTTTTCTTGTTTGTCATAGGTAGTCGATATTTCCGGTCTAGGTCACCAATTTCTCTAATTAAGATCTAAAAGTGATAACTAAAATATAAAAAAATAATTTTAGTAAATATATATGTAATAATAATTCAATTTATCAAATGAGAATTATATTTTGAAATCAAAATTCATTTAATGATGGATGAAAAAATTTCTTAATGAACGATAAAGTATATATATATATATATATATATATATATATATATATATATATATATATATATATATATATATATATATATATAAACAACATTTAGTATATCGTTTACCAATGTCCTATTTTCTTATGGAAAAATAAATCCTATAAAACCGTGAAAATGTTCTAACGGTAATTGGGAGGCTTTGTTACGTAGAATATATTATACTATTGGTTTCTCTTAATAGTTATTTTTTATTTAAGATTTTAAAATGTTTAGGATTAAGATTTTTATTTTAAAATGCAACTCTTGGAAGGTGATATATAAACTGCGAATGTTGGATTCTCTATAATATCTTTCTAGGTGGAGATTTTGTATTAAAAAATTTACTTTACAATAAAATTTCCAATTATAAACCAATTTTAGAATCTAACAATAGTTAGTCACTATAATAACTAATTTTTAGATATTAATTTACAAAATTAAAAATTATTGGTTACTAAAATAGTCATTATTATAAATAAAAAATTATAATTGATCACTAATTAATTAGAGACTAATTTAGAAACAAACTCATTTTGGTAGTTAAAATCTAGGTAGCTAATTTTTGGTGACCAATTTTTTTAATAGTTAAAACCATAATAGCTAATTTTAAAGATTAATTTAGTGACTAATTATAATTTTTTATTCATAATAATGATTATTTTAATAACCAATAATTTTTAGTTTTATAAATTAATCACTATAAATACTAATAATTATTGGTCACTATTTACAAATTTTTTAGTAGTGTTATTTTATTTATGTTAAACTTATAACAATATTCAAAATATCATTAATAATTATTTGGATTCATATATGATCGGAAAAAGAATAAGAAAAAAATAAATAAAACAACTCACTGTTACATAAGTTTAATAAGAAAGTGAAGTCACTCGTATCAATTATGATAATAAAATACTTAATTAAATTTCTATTGGTACTTACCTCAGATTTGAACTCCCAAGGTTTTATTTATTTAAATATTTAATTAGTCGGATAGTATTAATTTGCTATCCACTTTTTAAAATTATTAATGTTGAACAAGTTTTTCAACTTTTAAACAAGTTTCTCAATTAAAATTATTAATGTTGTCAACTTTATTCATGACTTTTATCACTAAATTTTAATATAAATATCAATACTTAATCTTATAAGTCATTTTAAATATCAATACCATTAATGAAATTAATAAATTTTTTTTTTAAAGTATCTACTTGAAGCATCTTTTTAAAAGTTGAGATTCAATTGACATATTTTTAAAAGAGAGTACCAAACTAACATATTTTGAACGAAATGGATCTGACTAATTAAACCTTATTTAAATAAATAATCCAATAACGTACTTAAAAAGGATCTTCACAAAACTACAATAGAAACATCATGGGAAGAAAAGAAAAAAAACAAATATATATATATATATATATATATATATATATATATATATATATATATATATATATATATGAATTACTTCCCGAAAAAAGAACTTTGCAGGTATTACTTTGCTGTCGAAACTAGTTGGAAAATATTAAAAGCATAGATTGACTAAGTTTAATAAAATAAAATTTCCAACACTTTTATTGAAATTAATTTCATAGTAAAATCATACAATATTATCTTAATAATTATATACATATAGTATAAAACAAACAATATCTAATAAAAATATTTATATGGATGAGGATAATATATATTAAAATTTTATACGCCGATCCTATGTTTAAATTTATCAACAGATACAGTAAATTGATTAGTAGATGTTTTTTTTTTTAAATGGTAACGACTTTACAATGCTGATTTATAAGTTACATAGATAAATACAAAAATTGACTAGATAATTTATGATGTGAATTTTCATGATTGACTGCATAACTCATAATAAAAATGATCATCATATATTTAAGGGAAAATATATCATGTGAAAAAAAAAATCACCTTTAAGAAAAGATTGTTGAAATAATCCAAGTGTGAGTTAAAGTCTTATATTGAATAGAATAAATAAAGTTAAACATTATATAATAAAAACTCATAACATTATTGTCTTATAAAATTTTTGGACAAAATTGGTGTCAAATACTTTATATGTATAAGACTAATGTTATATATATATAATTACAATTTTTCAATAACTATAACTTATATATAAACTCAACTCAACACAATTTGAGATATACAAGTCCAACATCATTCCTCGATATGGGCAAATCTTACCCAATACACATCATATTTCAAAAATCGACCACCAAACTAAAATATAAAAATGATTTATGTTTTAATCTGATTTCCTAAAAGAAGAAAAAAAAACATGAAAAAGAAAACAATAAACAGAAAAAAAAAAGTAAAGAAATCAGAAAATGAGGTGGAAACTGAGAGGAAATCGAAAAAAAAAAAAAACGTGAGGAGACTAATCGTCATTTGACTTTAATGTTCACAGAAAATAAACTTCTAGAAAACTTTTTGTTGTGGGCATATCTTTGCATTAGTAAGCCGGTAAATATTAATGAAAGCATAACATTAACTGCTAATTAGAATAAAATAATTATCAATAATTTAATTGCAATTAGATTTCATTGTAAAACATATAATTCTAAATATGATATATGAAATAATTTATTAAATATATAATTTCATAAGTATCCAATCGGGAAAAAGAAATATTTATACAATAAGTATAGTATATACTAAAATATCATATGTCGACGAGATATTAAAATTTATTACTTAGACATACAATAAGAAAAAAAAAAGATTTTTCATACAGATGACGTCACATTGCTGACTTACAAGTTAAATAGATTTAAAAAAATTGAATGTCATAGTGTATGATGTGAAATGATCATTTAATAATATTAGAAAAGAAATAAAAGTACCAATGAAAGTTCACATGTATTGATAGGTACTAATTGAATAATAGTTTTATATATTTATGATAATGGATAAGCAGATATTGAATATAAAAGTAATACGTGGAAGTAGTGGGTGTGGATTATAATAAAGATAGAGAAAGAGATAGAGCAGAAGAAGCAAGAAAAGGTTCTTTCGGTTTGTCTACAGCGAACTTTGATCTTATATTTATTTCTGTAGAAAAATTTATCTTTATCGTTATATCCAAATTTGAAATCTTTATCCCATTCTTATTTTTTAACTCGGGTGTAATTTTATACTTATACTCGTACATGTTTTTTTACTATTTTAATATTAATTTTAATTAATTTTTATAAAATAAAAAATTACGGTAAAAGAAATATAATATTATCAAATATTCAATATTAGGAAATAATTGTTTCTTCGATATCAAATGCATTGAATATCAAATGCATTGAAATAAATTATAATTTTTTACATTTTAGATTAAAATACCAAATAAAATTTTATGAGAATCAAAAAATTTATTAAATTTGCAAATATTAATAAAACCTAGTTGATAAAATTTAAAAATATTTTTAAAAAATATAAAAGGAAAATAAATATTCAAATTAAAATATATTTTAAATGTTTGTTTACTTCAACTTTTTAAATTCTAATGAATCTCTTCTTTATACACTGATAAAATTGTTAATACATCACTTGATCAAAATGATGCAAAAAACAAATAATAAACATAATAATAAAATTTTGATATAGATCTTGTATCTTTTAAACTCCGGTATATGTTGGACGGTGATAAAAAAAATATTCAGGACAATTACATTAAATTTTTATATTGTAGTAAATAAAAGTTATTTATACAATTATAGTGAAAAAATTACAGTATGATAAATAATAAGTTAGAAAATAACAAATAATTAGATAAAATATATCAAAATAGTATTCTATATGATGAAAATTAACAACAAATAAAAATATTAAAAAATTAACAAATGTGTGTCTTTGAAACAAGTTGAGAAACTATTGAAAGAAATCGCACAAAGGAAAACAAATGTATAATTAAGGATATGATAAGATGAAAAATACGTTAGAGATCTAAGAAAATTTTTCAAATATCAACATATATACTCAATAGTTGATAAATAACGAAAATTGTTTTAACAAAACAAAAGAGTTCTTCAAATGAAACAAAAATTAATAATAATAAGTAAAAAATTTTGTTTATATTACCTAGTAAGTGAAGGGTTTATGCTATTAAACATTTAAATTGAAAGTATTAAACATTCGCATGTGAAAGTGAAAGGAAAATATACAATAAATACAAATATTAAAAAATAATAGAAATATTCAAATGTGAGACATAATTTTTTTTTAATTGACATACATCATTTTAAAATAATTACATAAAGGTTATGATGAGATGAAAAATATATTGGAGATGTGAGAATGTGTTTCTTGACAAACCAAATAATTAGAATAAATAAAAAATAGAAAGTATATATATATATATATATGGTTACTTAATTAAATATAATAATTTAAATTGGGACAGAGATATGGCGGGAATATATGTACATCCCCATACCCAATTGAAAAAGTCAGGAATCCCTGTACCCAGTTAATACGAGGATTTCTCGTCAAAACGAAGACTAATTCGAACAATACTCACGGTAGTAAAGTTTATTTATCATCTCTAGGTGAGAGATACGCATGTCCATTACATATGCTCTTCACACCAATTCTTCGATACGGGTCACTCTCACCTAGGATATAGTTTTCAAGAAAATTATATTTTGATTCTTATTTTTTGACTTTGGTACTTTAATTCTTGACGTATTTTAGTATGGGTAATTGATTATTAAAAAAAAGATAATGGTACATTATGGTTCAAACTAAGTCATGATTAAAAAATAAAAATCAAAAAATGAAAATCATAGTATCACTGTACTTAATTGTCCTAATTTCACTTTTTTTCTTCCTCGCTCTCATCTCATAACCACGGTTTACACTTCTTTCTCACACATCATTTCTTGCTTTATCTTTATGCATATATGTTTTGGTTTCTTATTTTAATTATTGTGTTATGTTTGTGAAATGAGGGCTTCAATGAAGAAAAGGGGTAAATTCAGAAACGAACACCAAAACTGAGAACTGAGTTGAAGCAAACTAGGATTATTATTTATGATATGTCAATTGTTGGAGTATATTTTGGATGATTTGCTCTAATCGATAAACCTTTTATGTTTGTTGTGTTTCCCTCGAAGAGAGTTGAAATGGAAAATTAGAAACACCAACAAATTCTTTAACACAGGTTTTACTAGGCTGTCATTTGATTCTTTTTGTTAGAAATTCAAGTTTGAGTCTAAATTTAATGAAAAAATAGAGCATTATATAAAAATAAAAATCCAATAAACTTATTGTTTTAAAATTTTGGATTAAAAGTGGTGTCTATGTCTTATATATTTGTACTCAAGTTTTATTAATATTTGTTCTCATCGGTCAAACTCCCTCGGTAAACCTAACACTTCTTTGGTAGAGAAAGTTTGATGACAAATTCAAAATATGATGTTCACAGGCACCCTTTTGTGCTTTGGTGGAAGAAGAAACTAAATAGAACAGAGCAATGCAAATGCTGCTACTTCCATGGAGAATGACTGTTTTTGGAAACAATTTCAGAAGGGTGAAATTTATGTGTGTTGCTCTCTTTCAAGGCAGAGCTTTAAGCATTCATATCTTATCGATCCGAGTAACCATGCAAACATTCTTCAATGGTAAGAGCTTTCATTGAGAAGAAGAATGATACAATTGGTACTCATCTTCGTATATACAATCAAACCTTTTCTTGGATGATTACTGTGTTTTATGAGAATGACAATTGAATCAAAATAGTTAACCACAAATATCTCTGATTTTATCGATTAATAAGAATTTATTCCCTCTATTATAACATCAAAAAGCTTTTCATATTGTAATAGTAACAATTCTTTATTCTTTACTGTCTAAGAACAAAAACCTCTTCAATTAGTAATATCACATTTAATTAAATTTTTTCTTACTTCCAAACTGATCTAACATTAATACGAAAGTCTTTTGTTATTTCCAATATTTTATTAATTTTTATTGTTTTTAATATCTTCTATAATATATTTATTATTTAATTTATTGGTCACGTCAATAAAAAATAAAATAATATTCAGACACTACCAAAAATCTCTCAATTTTAGTGACAAAAAATAATTAGTCACTATAATAACCAATTTAGATACCAATTTATAAATTAAAAATTATTAATAACTAAAATAGTTTCAAAAAATTATAATTGATCTATAAATTAGTCATTAGCATTAACTATCTTGATTTTATCTACCAAAAGAATTAATCTCTAAATTAGTTTTTAATTAAGAAATTAGTTTCTAAATTGATGTCTGAATATATTTTTTTTGTTATATTCACTATTTAATAATTTTCAGAAAATACTATATATACGGTAAAGTTAAATTTTTAAAGAGCTAACTATATTAAAAACAAAATATACATATTAGTAAATTAATTCTTATAAGAAAAAGACTAGATAGAAAACTATTACAGTATCCAACTATAAAAAAGAAAAAAAATTATTTGACATCAATAACTACTATTTAACGATTTTTTACAGGAGTAAAATGTACTTAATAAAAGTGATTTTTCTATTTCTAAAGAAAAAGATAGAATAAAAGGTCAAATGAGTATAAAAAAAATGGTTTGAAAATACCATGATGCTTAAAAAAAAAATATTTGGCACGAAATTGGAGGTGAAACCAGAAGTATTTCCTTCCTTTGGTGCGAAATTCCTTGTGTTCTTGAGTGGGTTAAAACAAGAATAAGCATAACCATCTATCTGTTATCTCTGATGTCTTACCAACGAAGCAAAGCTTACAGGAGACTTTCTTCCTCACAAACTGTAACCAAACGCCAAAGAATCATATTTAATTATTCAAAAACAAAGCAGAAAAACACCCAGAATTTCAAAACATGGAGAAGATGGAACATTTCAGCCATATCCACCCTCTTCTGTTAAAGCAAGAAAAGACAGATAACAACAACAACAACAACCTAGTCCTTTGCTCAGGTTGTGAAAACCCAATTTCATCAGGTCCTGTCTTCAGCTGCGACAAATGCAACTATATCCTTCACAAAACATGCGTAGAAATTGCACGCCATATCAAACACCCTTTTCACCCTCAGCACCCCCTTGTTCTCCTTTCCACTTCCCCTTATGAGGGACCCTACGTGTGTGATTCCTGCAGAGGCCTCTTCCGAAACTTCGTCTACCATTGTTATACCTGCAGCTATGATCTTGACGTGTCATGTGCTTCTGAGTGCAACCCAGATGATGGCCATAAGCACGACTTCATGTCAGTGACAAATCCACAATCTTTTGTTTGTTATGCTTGCGGCTTGCAAGGAAACGAGGGTCTCGCTTGCCTATGCACCGTTTGTCAGATTTGGGTTCATTCTAGCTGTGCTGAATTGCCTCTTGCTGTTAGAATAAAAAGCCATGACCACCCTTTGAAGCTCACTTATCTCCTTCATCACATTTATGGTTTCTGGGGTAGCATAACTTGCGGTGTTTGTAATGGAGCAATGAGTTCAGCTTTTGCGGGTTACTTTTGTTCAACCTGCAGATTTCCCGTGCATTTGAAGTGTTTGCAAGAAGATTTAAGAGATGACTGGGCAGTAGAAGATGAGAAATCATCCACGTACTATGAAACTGATGAATCCTTGGATATTGATTTTACTTGTAGTTTCTTTGGTCATGAACATTTGTTGAAGTTGGCGGATGAAGAGAGTGATCTGCGATATTCTGGGAAACTCTGTGATGCGTGTATCCAACCCATCGTGCCACCTTTATTTTCTTGTGAAGAAGAAAATTGTGGCTTCATTTTGCACCAAAGTTGTGTTGAATTACCAAGAACAACGCTACACCCGTTTCATGCACACCCTCTAACTCTTCTCCCCAAGGCACCACATTATGATGGCATTTATAGGTGCGATGGATGCAAAAGATTGAGCAATGGTTTTGTGTATCGTTGTGATGTGTGTCAATTCGACCTTGATGTTTGTTGTGGTTCCCTTCGAGAGAGAATTGAACATGAAAGTCACATGCATCCCTTGCTCCTTAAGAAGACAACAGTTGCTAGGCAATGCAAAGGTTGTCATCGTTGGTCGAAGCATGTGCTTGTGTGTGAAGTTTGTGAGGATTTTGCTATTGATTGTGGATGTGCTACTCTACCGCGTGGAGCATGGTGCATGTATGACAAGCATCCTCTAAGTCTAAACTATTTTGTTGAAGAGGGTTTGAGGGAATATGAATGTGGCATTTGCAATGAGAAAATTTGTCCGAAGCAATGGTTTTATTACTGCGATGACTGTGATTATGGTGCTCATCCTTATTGTGTTGAAGGCAAGTGTAGGCTTGTCAAGTTCGGAGGTAGTTTCCAATATGATGTTCATTCACACCCTCTTGCTTTGGTTGAAGAAACTGATGAAAACACTAAATGTGAAGCCTGTGGTGAATGCTGCAACGGCTGGACACTTGAATGTGGGCAATGCAAAAGCTACTTTCACCGTGAAGGACTGTGTTTTTGGAAACAATTTAAGAAGAGTGACAAATATTTTAAGTTGTCTGGAATTATGAGACACAGGTATGCAGCAAACGTGCTAGCCTCCATGCCCAATGTAACCAACAACAAAGCGAAAGGCAGCTGAAGATATACCACTGCTTCACTGTCCTTCTCTTAATTAAGAAAACCAAAGTATATATGTTTCTAATGTTATGTGTTCAATTAAATTTATTGATTTAATGTTAGTGTCCGCGTTTCTCATATTTATGCTTACGCAAGAAATTCCTTGTTCAAATGTAAGACAAGTTATTTCTCACAAGTAATGCCAGTACAGGCATTACCAATTGAAGACGTTTGAGCAAGTACTATTACTGCGTTTGGTTTGCGGTTACAAACATGCAAATGTCCTTTCAGTGGAAAAGTGAGTAATTTATGTTTTCCACTTACTTTTATTTTATTATTCATCTTAAAGTGGGAACTAGAAAACCCAAATGCTTTTACATATCCAACAAAAAATTGAATGTACAAGCAAAACAAAAACTTGCGGGAAAAATCATGCGATTTGCATTTATATTATTGTATATATCAACCAAAAATATACATAAATCAATTTAGTTAGTGTGTTGATATAAATCAGTCGAATTTAGTTTAGAAAAGAATTACTCTTAAAAAGTTAAAGGAGCTATTATTAAACTGTTATTTTGAATAAGAAAAGTTCAAAAAGCTATAATTAATGGGAGCACAACATATACAAATTTGGAAGACATCCCTAATACAACCCTAGCTTACCTTTTACGAAATTTATTTACCAACCAAAGGATGCGAAATGAATTTTGTCAAGAATATTTCTACCAATATAAAATAAATTAAAAAAACAATTTCCCAAAAAAATAAAGAATATTATGTTAGGATGTGCTCATATAGAAATAAAATCAAGTAAAGAATGTTAGGAAACTAAAATACGTTCCAAACCAATGAGGTGGTTTGCACTTAAAATAAAGGGGTGCTAGATAAAGACTTTCATACGTTTCAAAATTGTCAAAAACATCCACGAAATTTTCATACGTTTTCATATGCATCCATTTTTTTATCTGTCAGATAAGCTCTTTTCGTTTAAAGGAATATATATATATATATATATATATATATATATATATATATATATATATATATATATATATATATATATATATATATATATATATAACTAAACTCGTTAACTTTGACAGCAAAAGACATGCCTGTTAAAAATCAATAATCGCTTTAAATTAGAAATCACGTTACCATTCTTTCCACCGGTAATAAACAATGACAAAAATGCGTATACAATCCTTAGTAATAACTATTAGCATAAAATTGTAAGGAGAGTCTCACGCATCATCAGTCTGCACCGTAAGGTCCTGTACACCCAAATCATGGTATAGGCCATGCACAAATTCTAGTATTGGCCGATCGTTTGTCCCTTTCTTTACCTGTCAGCATCACCCACTAAATACTCAACATTTACATTAAATCAACTTAATAAAAACAAAAGAAAACATGCCACACTAACGTAACCAAATTTTTAACATAAAATTCAGGTTGTACAACAGATAAACAGCATGACCCACTTCAACAAGACTACAACGCGTTAGAGGGATGTAAATCTAGACTTACACTATTTATTATATTCTAATGACGTAAAACTAATCAAGTTTTAGTTTTTTTGCTACCACTAGTGTTGACAAAGGATTGGAGAACAAATAATAAATTACCTGCACTACAAGTGAACCAACCACATGACCTGGTACTAATTCCCAAAAACGAACCTGGGAGACTTCCATTACATCTTCCCGAGCAGAAATCTGAATGGAATATACAAAATTTAGGAGTGACACACTGATGTATCAAATTAAAAATGCAAAACTTAAATAACAGACTAAAGCAAGCAAAGTGTATCTATCACCACAGCCCCAAGATTCGATCTGTGATAGAAAGTTAAAAACACCAGTTTCCTAAAAATAAATTGAAACTTAAATATCATTTAACAAGTGGAGCAAAACAGAATTTGCTCAGGAAAAAGTAACAACCTGTCTCAAGCATTTGTTAAAAGCAGTAGTTGGGATGCTAGGAGGTGCCATTTGGAGCAAGATACCACCAGTTGCCCTAAAGAGAGGCAGAACAAGAATAAAAACTGCAACAGAAACAAGTCCTAAACACAAGACTTCTGCATTCTGAACCCTATAATGAAGGAAACAGAAACAAGTCAAATTACAATATCTAAAGTAATAATGTTAGGAAACTCTCAATTTTTTTTTCAAGTTTTCATTATATCACTCTAGATTATTAGACAGAAACCTGATGGACAACAACCAGGATGCCAATATCAGACCTGCACTGAGAAGCCATTGAAGTATGTAAGGTCGATATTAATTTGTACATGGTTAAGGAAATGCGTTAGCATTCATGGGGTGTTACTATCATACACATGGCAAACAACATAAATCAAAGAATATCTACCTGCGAATGGAATCTGCAAGAACATGCAGGAAAACAGAGTGGTGATTCATATCTTCTGCATTTCTGTAAGCTGCAAGACATTTTCCGGAAGAAACATTTAACGATTAATTATTACAGGTCAAGGCTCAAAAGTAGGAAAAGGTTAGATCAAGTCAATTTAAGAACATCTGATAAATGCTAACCAAGATTAATCCGAGCATAGTTTCTGAAGAACCACACACCAACGAGATTCACAAATAAATTGGTCACTGCAGAAACAATCAAGTAATGCCTACAAGAAGAACATAGTCAGCATAAATAAAAAATAGAAGGAAAACAAATAAAAAACAAAAACCGTTAAAATGAAAAAGGTCACAAACAAACAATCCCTTCCCATTCTAAAAGGAACACAATCTACAAATGTGATGCAGGCAGCAGCAAAATCAAGAATACATATTTTTGAAGATCACGTCTAAAAGTCAATTGTAATTTTTATCCATTTACAATAGGCGTCCTTAAGAAACGTATTAATTTGGTTGCCTTTTATGGGCCTTTTTTGGGTGGATATTTCCAAAAGTTATTGTTGTTATTTAAATTCTATTTACGTTTATTAGAACAGGGTAATTTATTATATCCTACTATTTTGATAAAGTTTGGCAAGTTCAGCAAAAGTGACGTAATAAGGCAGCAGTTCATCTCTTTCTCTTGGGTACAATGAAAAAGTACCTTTACGCCTATGATCAACTCAACTGATATTAGAGAAAAAAGAGAAACATGTAATGAGCATAGGTTAAGTACTTAAGTTGCTCCTTATGTTATTTCATCATCCATCATTAGTTATTTTAATTTTCTCAATAACAAACATTTGATACCTTTCAGAGAGAAGCATAAAACCTCCACCTGGTCAACTTCTTAACTATTCCAACAAATCATAAATCCTAATATCAACGGACAGATACTGTTTACAAGCCCCATCAAAGCCATCGATAAACACTTTAGCCCATGTAATGAGCACAAGCTCATTACAACCCCTATGTTATAACCTTGGCTTTGTCAACAACCCTGATTTTGCTCTCTTAAATCCTGCGCTTAGTGCTTTTCATCGTCACAATATGGATAGAACATACCAATTATGACACCAATACCAATCCTTTGCTAGCATCAAATGGAACCCAGCTCAACAACAAAATTTTCAATTCTAACTTTGAAAACCATTAGTCAGTTTTTCTGCTGCTGGATATGTACAATATTTAATTGTAAGAAATAAAACAATGGATATGTACAAACTTACTTATGCTCTGATTCATCTTGTATGAAGGCATGAAGGGCCTCAACTGCTAGGGAGAATGACATAAACAAAAGAAACAGCTGTCTACACAAGCAGCAGAAGAAGAAAATTCAATATGTTAGCGCATATGATGTAAATGTACTGAATAGAAGAGAAACAACGAAATACGTCTGCAACAGTTAATTTAAAACATTCACAAAATATTTTTTGCCCCTTATACAAGTGATTATTTAAGTACTCAACTCAATACTGTAAAATCCAAACCAAAATGTCATGTATTAACCACTCTATGCATTTGCGTAGGATCTCTTTGAATAAACATTTCTATAAGCACTCATAAAGGAAGAAAACAATAAGGAAATGATATAAATCTTTGCATAAGTAAAATTAACTTATACATAAGCTAATTTTAGCTTATTGAAAAGTTTATCTAGTTTTCTTTTTGAAGTGTTAACGGAGAAGTTGATCCAAACACATCCTTAGTCAAAAATATAGCTTACAGCAACTCAATTCAGTTAAACGTGCCCATCTAAAAATGTATTTTACCATTTATTATGCAATATCATTTAGCATTTTACAAGATTTTAAGAAAAATACCAATTTCCACACTAATAGAAAAAATTTAGTCTGTGTTTACCCTAGGGATAAAAATACATGTTTCCACCTTGTCAAAAACCAGAAAGGAACCAAACCTGATTAGAGTTCAGCACCATAATCTCCACAACTTACTTTTACATGGTTACTAATTTTATTATAGAAGCATCATTTTAGTAACAACAACCAATCAATTCATTAGATAGGCAGTAACAACAGCTGTAGTAAATGAAATAAGGAATACTTACGGCATTTGTAAATGCAGACAAGACTTCTAGCCTTTTATACCTGAAATTCAACAATATTAGTTCAAAAACTATAGACAGGGTTGAAATGCTTAATAAAAAGGTAAATAGTAGTTCAAAAAAATACCTATAGTATAACACAATCGAATGTGCACACACAAGGAACAATGATTAGACATGTTTGCATCTAGCATCTATGAAGCACAAACACGACTCGAACACCACGACATGGACATGGATATATATATATATATATATGTATGTGTGTGTATGTATAATGTATGTATGGGACTGTGTGTATGCATGTGTGTGTGTTGAACATCATTATAACTATTTCAAATTGACAGTCAAGATTTATGTAAGTGCTGATCAGAGAAGAGGGATAAGCGACAACATCAAGTTGAGAATGCATGGAAGGATTATTTTTATGTAGAGAAAAATAAACAATTAATTTGTTTGTTTAAAGGAGAAATAAAAATTGGTCAACTAAGAGAAATTGAGAGATATTGAGCTGAAACTGTGTTTGAGACAGCACAGATACTTTATTTATATTGAGAAAAAGAAATTAATACAATAAATAGAGGAGATTTGATATCCTCTAATATTAAAGACATGATATGAGAATAAATAAAAATATTCCTAATTATATATATAATCTAGATATTTCTATCTATATAACATCTGCTCCTTATTTCTATGGTTATAACAGAAACTTACACAATAGGTTTCTGACTTTCCAAGTTCTAAAACAACATGTCTAGTCTACTCTCATTACTGTTGTGTCAAAGTCGTGTCAGACCATGTTGGAACAGCTAAAAATACACTTTTAAGATTCAACACTTCAACCCTATGCATGTGTCACTATTGTGTCATACACGTGTTAGTGTCAAACATGTATCCAACACAGGGACACAACACACCATTAAAGAGTCATGTCTATGCTTCATAGTCTAGGATAAAGTAATTGTTGGGACACATTCATATTCTTGAACCTTGAATACAAAAATATAAACAATGACACAGACGAATGGAAAAAAGTTATCTTTTAGCAAATAAGATGCATGCAGATACATATGAACACATGAATATGTGTGTTAGGTTCAAGCTAAGTGCAAGTGTAAGAATAGTGAACCAACTAAGTCACACAAAAACTCCCGACAGTTGCCAGTTTAGCTACATCTTCATTGAATAAATTCATCTTGTTCCTGTTTCAGAAAAATTCCTAACTCAATCCCTTAATCTTACATGGGAATTGAAAACTAGCTCTCAGTACAAGGACTCAAGAGAAACATATGACCCAAAGGTAGATTCTTCAGCTCTCAAAACTAAGAAACATCAGGTAGTAAAGAACTAACTAGTTCCCTTTAGCACAAGGGAGAAAACAATCATGTTTTGTATAGAATGTAGTAAATGTCCAATTTTGCCATATATATTCACTCATACCTAACGAATTCTGCAATTTCATAAATGGCACAACTGTACATGAAAATTTCCAATACAAGTAATTACAATAGTAACAAAAGCAATTATAGGGGAAAAAAACAATTATAGGGTATTTCCAGAAGAACTGTTTAAACAACCACTTCAGGAATCAAAATTCAGTTATACAATAAACTGCGTCACGTAATCAAGTACAAAAAAAATGATGGAGCACTGTTGACAAGTACATGACAATAAATGAACAAATCTCACCCATAAGTATACTCTCGATCGACTTTTTTCCTAGACGCAGCCATAACAAATAACGAAAATGTAAGAAGACCACATCCAAAAGTCAAGTGAACCGCATCAGACACCAAACCTGAAAAGGCAAAGACATAGACCAAAACGTCAGCAGATATTCGATTTCAAATTCGGGTGACATAAATCGCTACACCTAAACCAGAGAACGGTTTTGAAAAGTAAAATTAATTTCCATGCATCACGTACACAGACTCGTGAAATCACGAATATAAGTAATAAAAAGTAACGAGGATTTGAATTTGAAAAATTAACGAAAAATCAACGCTGATTGAATCTGACCTATGCGGCCTGTGAAGAGGCCAATGAGCAATTCGGCAGTGGAGTACGCGACATTGAGCGAGATCATCAGGAAGAGCCTCTTCATAAACCTGTTTCCAGACCTAACGTTGCGGAAGACGGAGAAAACGAAGGAGGAGAAGGACGATTTATGGAGCGAGGCGGAGGGCTTATCGTCATGCGCGGACCAGTAGAGGTGGTGGTGCAGGCCGTGTGCGGGAATGTCTATCGGCGTGTGAGGTGGTTGGAAGGAAGAGGGCGTGTGAGGATGTTGGAAGGAAGATTGGCGCGAAAAGGCGAATCGGCGATCGGTGGCGCCGCCGAAGCCGAAATCGCCGTTGATGGAAGTGAGAGACTCTCTGGCTTCCTCCATCTAGGAAACCGGAAAAGATCGAGGGAGGAGAAAGAAAACAATGGAATTCGATTGGGGGTTTGAGGTTTAGGTTTGAAGAAGGATTGTAAAATAGCTACGAAGGAAAAACAACCAGATTTTGTTCTTTCACTCAAATTGAAACTTCCCCTGTTTCAGGAAGTGCCGCGATTGAAGTCAAAGTAAACTCCTACTTTAATTTAATATTATGGAAAAACATAGTTATCTACCTAACATAAGTAAATGTTATTTTTACTTGCTTGATATTTACTTCAAGAACTCTCAACTAGGGTGCACCGTCACTTATTCTAAGATCAGATATAACAACTTAAGTAGTAAAGTAACTTTATATTAAAAAAATAGTATAATTAAGTTTTATGCAAATTATTTTATTAACTATTCAAAATTATTATATTTTTAAATTAAATATTAGTCGTTTGATTTTTGTCATTATTTAGAGTGGTACATCGACATTCCTTACTTATTTACACAAAAAATAATTTAACAGTTTAGTTAAATTTTTAATCTTTTATATAAAATTAAGTATATTTAGTTGAATTTCGGTTAATATATAAAATTTGATATGGTTCATTAAAATAACTGTTTTAATATGATTTGTTTGACTATTTTAAAATAATTTATCATTATCCTCGTATACAAATTCAATTAGTATCAAACTTTTGTCGCATTCTCATTCTCATCCCCATTATATAATGGATATAATCTCATACTCATACTCTTATCTTTTACTTACTACTTTAAAATTAATTTTAATTAATTTTGATTAAATAATAAAAAATTATGGTAAAGGAAACATAATATTATTAAATAATTGAACATTAGGAAGATGGTTGTTTCTTTGATATCAAATACTTTGAAATAAATTATAATTGTTTACATTTTAGAATACCAAATAAAATTTCATGAGAACCAAAACATTTATTAAATTTGCAAACATTAATGAAATCTAGTCGATAAAATTTAAAAATATTTAAAAAAAATATAAAAGAAAAATAAATATTCAAATTAAAAAATATTTTAAATGTTTGTTTCCTTCAATTTTTTTCAATTATAATGAATCTATTTTTTATACACTAATACAAGTTATCATGCATCGCTTGATCAAAATAACGCAAATAAAAAATAATAAACATAATAATAAAATTTAACATGATCTTGTATCTTTTAAACTCCAATATATGTTGGATAGTGATAAAAATATTTATAACAATTACATTAAATTTTTATATTGTAGTAAATAAAATTTATTTATACAATTATAGTGAAAAAATTACAGTATGATTGATAATGAGTTAGAAAAAAAAATCAGATAAAATATATCAAAATAGTATTCTACATGATGAAAATAAACAACAAATAAAAATATTAAAAAATTAATAAATGTGTGTCTTATAAACAATTTGAGAGACTATTGAATGAAATTACACAAAGAAAAATAAATGTATAATTAAGGGTATGATAAGATGAAAAATACCTTAAAGATCTAAGAAAACTTTTTAAATATCAACATATATACTCAATGGTCGATAAATAACAAAAAATGTTTTAGCGAAATAAAAGATTTCTTCAGATGAAACAAAAATTAATAATAATAAGTAAAGAATTTTTTTATATTATCTAGTAAATAAAAGGTTTATGATATTAAACACTTAAATTGAAAGTATTAAACATTATCATTTGAAAGGAAAATATATAATAAATAAAAATATTAAAAAATAATAGAAATATTCAAATGTGAGACACAGAAAAATTTTAATTGACATACATCATTTTAACATAATTATATAAAGGTTATGATAAGATGAAAAATATATTGGAGATGCGAATGAGTTTCATGACAAACAAAATAATTAGAAGAAATAAAAAATAGAAAGTATATATATATAGGGTTACTTAATAAATTGTAAATATTTTAATAATTTAAACGGGAACAGATATATGGCGGGATATGTACGTCCTCATACTCATCTCCATAATCAATTGAAAAAGTCGAGAATTCTTCATACCTATACACATACTCATACCTAGTCAGGGATTCTCCGTCAAAACGGAGACGAGTTTGGACAATACCCATGGGACGAGTTTATTTGTCATATCTAATTTTAATATTTAATTAGTAAAATGAAAAATGTTAGTTATTAAAATAAAGGTCTTAAGGATAATTAACAAGTAAATTTTTTAAGAATGTATATATATATATATATATATATATATATATATATATATATATATATAGAGAGAGAGAGAGAGAGAGAGCTACTTAATTAATTGTGAATATTTTAATAATTTAAACGGGAATAGATGTACGACGATATATGTGCATTCTTATACTCATCCTCATGCTCATACCCAATTGAAAAATTAAGGAATTCTCCATACCCATATAAAGTCAATGTATTTTCCGTCAAAACGGGGACTAGTGAGTTCGAACAATACCCACTTGTACGAGTTTATTTGTCATCTCTAATTTTAATATTTAATTAGTAAAATGAGAAATGTTATTAAAATAATGGTCTTAAGGATAATTAATAAGAAAATTTTATAAAAAAGTATAGTTAGATATAATATTAAATGAATCTTAACCTAATTATTATTGATGTAATTTTATTTTATTCAAAAGATAAAAATGTCCATAAGTGATGTACAACTCTAACTAATAATTTATTTGATGCACATCTATAATAATTAAAAAATAATTAAATAATAAAATAATCACATTTTAATGTTGTCAAAAATTAATATATAATTAAATGTAAAAAAATAAAATTAATTTGAAAGAGTGCCAAAAGGCATTATGAAGAAAAGGAAAAAAAATTTCATATAAAATTGTAATATTTTCATCACACAAAAATTTGAAAAAGACTATAAAATTTAATGACATCTTTTGCCAAAATTAAATATTGTACTATTCAATCGTTTCAAGCTTTCATTTTTTTTTCCTTGTATTTTAGTAAAAGCCTTATAAATTATAAAGTATTTATTTTGTGTTTTTTTCCTTGTATTTCAGTAAAAGCCTTATAAATTATAAAGTGTTTATTTTGTGTATCCTTGGGAAACAGGTTAACATTATCCTTTAAGATAATTAGGATTTTAAATTTTAAATTTTATTTTTGTTATTCAAGTTTGTTGTGTTATGTTCAAAATTTCAAAATTAAATTTTTACTTAATATTAATTGAAAAATATAAAATTTTAAACATTAAATAAATAAAATTAATTAATAAAATCTCAAATAATACTTAAATTTATAAAATACTTAAAATGCAATTCAACTATTTTTTTTGTTTCCCAATACGTATAGAATAACAATATAACTCATCTAAGTTAAAAATAAACGAAAATAATACAAAATTTAAACACTAAATAAAAAAACTAATAAAAAATTATTTAAAACTATTCAAATTTATAACTTCAATCTTAATTAAATCTTAAAGGTTTATTTATTTATGTTCAAATTCAAAATTTTTCTTTTGCATTGAACTTTATTTAAATATTTTTTCAAATATTTAGATATCAATAATATATATTGAACTTTATTTAAATATTTTTTCAAATATTTATATATCAATAATATATAAACAGAAATTAGAGTTAGTTTAAAAATAACAATTTTATAAATTTAATTATAAAATTTTAAATAAATATATTTATTTTAAATTGTTATAAATTTGTTTAAAATTTTATAAATTTTTTTTTAAAATCACTCTAACATCTGTCTATACATTATAAATATAAATATTTATAAATTATGGCTATATAAATATTTAAAACAAAGTTTAAATAAAATTCAATACAAAATATACATTTAAATAAACTTAATTTTATTAAAAATATCAATTATAATAAAAATACCATTATAAAATTTATATAAAAATTAAATTTGATATAGAGTTAAAATTGATTCAGTTTTAAAAAGATTGAGACTAAATTGAGACAAAATAACAAAAATGGAAACTACATTGAGACTTTTCACATCCAATAGTAACACGTGTCACTACCATATCACATTGTCTCTATCACAGGACACAATATCACAGGACACAATGTCAAATTGACACATGACAACTTTTATTTGAAAAAATAATATAATAAAAAAATATTATTTAAAAAAAAAAAATTTACGTGCTAACACATGACACATAATTAACATAATTAGAGTACTACTAACCGAAAGGACATACTTGAAATTTTGTTAAAAAATGGGAACATCTTAATTGATTTTAAAAAAATGTTATTGAAGTCATGAACAAATAGATTAAATAGAAGAGAGGTGAGTAGATAAAAAATATTGAAAGAAGTGGAGAGGAATGTATCGAGAAACAAAGGATTGAAGAAATGGACCGAGAAAGTATTGTCAACACATCAATAGAAACATGCTCAAGATAAAAGGGAATCTAAGAGAAGTTTGATCGAGAAAGAGGGATATCGAGAAAAGGGGAATCAAGTTAGATATTGAAACTAGATCGAGGGAGAAATTATATACAATAACTGCTGGAGGATCCAAACCGTTAAAACAACGGGAACTCCTTATCCAACATGGATAGTTTAAAACAATTATTTCATTTATGTATTTTTCCTTTCATTTTATTTGTAATGTAATTATCAGAATATATATATATATATATATATATATATATATATATATATATAAATAGACAATTTAAATGTAAATTAGAAGACAAATTATGAATATAATTCCAAACATTTTACTAACGCTAAAAACGAAAAAATGCCTAATTTAGTATTAGTTGTAATAATTTGGATTATCATTTTCATTAATTTAATTTACAGATTTTTATTCTATCCTTATAATTTACTTTATTGTAATATATATATATATATATATATATATATATATATATATATATATATATATATATATATATATACATTTATGTAAAACCTTCATCTTCACTCTCTTCTTCATCTATGATTATTTTCTAGAGTTTTATGATGGTGCCATTGTCTTGGTCATGTTACCATATTGCATCGTGCATGTTAACCAAAGTCCCATCAAGAGTGCCTCATTTAGAAAAGGGGTACATTTTCAAAAAGAATTTAATTAATATCGATGAATGTTATGTTTACAATTCCAAAGGAGATAAAACAGGTATCGTTTTTTCTACAGCAATAGAAACTGCGTACCAATTTGATATGGTAGGTCCAAAAGAGTAGTAGTTGGGATTCGCAGGCAATGATGCACATTTGTGTAACATGTCAACTGAAATGGAAACGGTGGTAGTATACCTCGTTACAATGTTGAGTTTAAGAAGCTTGTGACAATGGTGAATTCAACAAGTCAACACTCGGAGGTTCTTGCAGAAGACGTGCAATCTTCTCACTAGAGGACTTTTTTTCTTTTCCTTTTACTTACAATCTTCTGATGCACTACTGTAACAAGTGAAATGTTAAGAAAACCATGATCATAGATATTTGGCAACTCAGTATGGAAAATAAAAATGAGTGTAGCTGTATCTTCCCACAACTTGCTCTTAATAATCCTCTTAAAATCAAATACACAAAATGAATGCATTTAATATCTTCCAAAATATAGTATATATATATATATATATATATATATATATATATATATATATATATATATATATATATATATATATATATATATATATATATATATATATATATATAAGGATCAATGTTACTTTTACTTTATAATTTTGATGCAATGCTGGGCGGTATCTTTATGAGCTGATAAATGAAAATTAAACGCATGTGATGATGATACCTAGTTCATTCTGTTCGTCATTTATTTTTCTCCCTCAGATATTATATATGAGGCTCTCACCTGCTTATAATTACTCATGACTGCATATGATGATCCAGCGTATAGGCACGAATATCAGAAGGACTTGTACCCGGCCTAACAACAAGCATCAAAATAATATTATACAGCATGAAAGGTCTAAGAAGCCAAGTATCAGAAACATTACGAAACACCCGTTGTTTTCATTAGTTTGCGTTTGCACAAAACATAACTGAAGGTGCAAACTCACAAAGTGTTACCCTTTTTTTGTCCTAATCAAATTTATGCAAATGCGTAAGCGGCTAATTAAATCAACAATATGAACCTTTTATAAAAAATAGTAAAGTATTAATAATGCAATCTCATCGTGATTTATATTCATCTAAGCATAATTTCCAATAAAAACTTCTACTTATGGAATTATTAACCAGTACTAATAAACAATAGTTAGCAAGATATTTAACTGATCTACATGCACTACTAGTAACCAAACCAAGCAAACTAAATAAGATGAATGTAATCAAACCAGTTAACAGATTTCTGTCTAAACCGAAAGTATAATGAATTTCACATATAAAATAGTTTCCTGCCCTCAAAAACCAGACAATACATTACATTTATGAAGAATATGGAGTTGAGAAGAAAATACCTTTTGTTAATGGTTCCATAATGGAATTTGAGTTTTCCGGTCTTAATATCCTCAACATACTGTGACCATGAGAAATAACACAAGTTATAGAATGAGTAGGTGACATAAAACCTAAAGCCAGCAAGTTGAAATGTCTGATTCTGAATCATACCAAACTTAAGGTAACCACCATCGATGAAAAGGATAGAGAATCAAAAGGTATATCGTCAAGTGGAAAAAGTTGGCATGCTGATGATTCTGGACCAGGTGAAAAATGCGGCTTCTTCAGCCTTGCCAAGAATATCAAATAAATCTGCCTCAAACATTCTCTAATCATGATCAAAATTCTCTAACTAGTCAAGGGAATGAACAAAATAAATAGAATATAAGAAATTTCTCACTTGGCCAATTAAAGGAATATCCAGTTGGGCAAATGGTGAAATTACTTCCACATCTGCATTTGCTTCCTCCCTTGTTTCTCTTATGGCACCATCCACAGCCGACTCTCCAATTTCCAAATAACCAGCAGGAAGTGTCCTTGTTGAACCAAAATATGAAATTAACATAGCTCATTAAGGAAAAGAAATGCAGTATTTATAATATAAAAAAGTTAGTAGCAACAGCGTCACTGTTTTGAAAATGGTTTTGGGAACAGGAAGGTAACAGGCACATAGACAGAAGCAACAAAAATAGGAAGTATAACACAAAAATCCATTCCTACCACAGGCCATGAGATGGTTGAATATTCCTCTTGCAAAGGAGCACCTTGTTATCATGTTCAACGAGACAGCCAACTATCTACTTTGCCAACCAAAATCGCGTCATGTGTAGAAGAAAGTAAATAATCATGTATCAACTAATGGAGTGAAAGAAGAGCTATGAATGACAAACAAGACAACTCATCAATTTCAATTTTGAAGTTTACCCTCTCTCCTAAGCAATAACTACAGTAAATAAGTGACGACTACTTAAGTGTGTGTGTTTTAGGGACGAAATTGACGGTTTACTCTACAACGACTGTACAATTCTTTTCCAGTCAAAGGTTAGAGAATCTCAAAAACACAGCAAGAAGATATAATTTTTTTAAAAATTAACAGCACAGAATTAATATAAAAATAATGTAAAAACATAAATCCTAAATCAAAAGAGAGAATTCGTGTTTTTGAAGTTATCATGAGTCATTGTAGACATAAAGAAATATTACCATTTCATCTAATTATAGGGGAATCATAAACACTAAAAGAAGTGAAAAAAATTATAAAATGTGGTAGGAGTTTCTGAAGAGTCCGACATGAACACAAATCCAATACAGGTACAGCTACCATTTTAAACTAACCATGCTTCCATTCAGACAACATATCTTAAAACATATGATACTCCTCCAAATCCTTATTTGTTATATATTTTTCATTTACTATTTTTGTGAAAAGAAAAATACTTAAAGAATGAGAGTTATAACCATACCATTTTAAATCATGTTATATGCGGATACCTTAACCTCCATATCCATTTCAGCATCAAATTCATGCATCAGATACCATTTTGGTTAAATAAAGAGGAAATCTTGATCCTAGAGATGTTTCAACTAACTTGTTTGCTCACATCAGTGAATAATATAGGAAAACATCAATATCATTCTCTCAAATCTCTACACATAATGCATCTTAAAACTCAAGCAAAACTCAGAACATTTAATTTAACAAGAACAGCGATTTCCAAGTTATATTTCATATGCACTGTATTCTATACCATGAACCAACCATAAAAATCTTTCAGATTGAACTTTAGGCTATCCACACATAACTCTGCTGTTCTCCAGTTACTTACACTAAAGCCACAAACAACCTCCCCAAGAAAACTTTAATGAACAGGAACAGCTATTTTTCCATAAAAACAAAAAATACTACAAAAGAGAGAAAAAAATAATTTTAAGCCAGAGTACTAATCCAAATTTAAGGGTGAACAGAAACCACAAAATACACTGCCCAGATAATTCAGCATATGACAAATAAAAGAATAAGTAAAACCAATTTCCTGGTACAGAAATAAGTGATACACTACCCGCACTACTGCATGTTGCAAATCACACAGCCAAGACTACATTTAAAAACAGTATCACGGCAACACCGCAACACTGATTTTGTAAATCAGTTCATATACATTTAAAACAATTTACTTCAAACATACTTGAATACCCGCCCGTTACTTTACCAACAACAAAAGTCTTATCCTAACTAAGGGAATTCTAATCTACTGAACGTATGCACGACATCATTCGGCTGCGTTAAATACATAAATACCAGTTATCACTTCGGAAGCACTAAATCAAATAAACCAGAAGCTAGAGAGATATTTCTAGACAGTCACCATCTTCGGATTCTGATACGCAATCTTCCCACAAACCGTACAAATAGCTCTCAACTTTTCTTCCCCTTCAGGAATATCATGCTTCGTAGAACCACCACACCACTGACAAAACTTAATATGTCGAACATTTCCCTACATGTCCCGATCAACAACATTTCAGCGCACCGTTAAAATCCATAATTGCAAGATTCTAGCGTTGCATCATCAACAACAATAGACATAAACTATGTATATATAATGCAGTCACAACATTAACATTATAAACGCGCGAAGAGAACTCACGGCAGAAGGAAGCGGTGTCGAGGAAGCGTGAAATGGCGCGAATCGAACCCTACGAACGATGGTTTTGGTGGGAAGCAGTTTGGAATAAGGGTTAGGGTGTGGAATTGGGGAAAATGAGAAGGATGAGAATGTGCGGGGTTTCTGAATCCATCGTTGACTTACCAATCCACATATCTGAATCTGGATTCCCTTCACCATCATTTTTGTTATTCAGTTATGAATTGGAACACGCAATTATACGTAACCAAACCCCCTTTTCAGTAGTCACGGTTCGGTTTTCAAATTCAAAATCACCCAATTTAACGTATAGAAGAAACCCCTCTCTTCCCCCCTTTTCTTAATCCAAAATCTTCAAACGATAAGACCTAAATCTTCTTACTTCAAAAATAAAGTGTTACTGTTTTTAGTTTTCGAACAAACATTTTATTATATTAAAGAAATGAAAAACATCATTATCTACACAAATTGTTAGATGATTATGATACATTCTATGCATGAAAACTGGCAGATTCACACGTACACTTCTGATTTACTTTATTTCATTGTCTTCCGATCCCAAGCTACCTATTTGAGATTTTGGAGAAACTATGTGATGAAAAAAAAAAAAAAAATATATATATATATATATATATATATATAAATATAGTTGAAGAAATGAAAAAAAAATGTATTTTTTCTTGTCTTGAAAATAGTGATATTATATAATTCTTAAAATAATTAAATTTATTTTATATTAAACACCACTAAATGTTAATAATACTTTTCCTTTTAGATTGTTTGTTTTTCTTTTTTTCAACTTTATCAATTTACATTTAGACTTATTTAGTTTATAAGTACTCCTACTCAACTAACTCAAATGTTGCAAAAAAAAATGCAACTCCGACAGGAGTTTTCTAGATATTATAAGCTGAGACAATAAATGGTAACTTTAAATAACAATAGAGATTCTTAACATAATCAGCTGAGACAATAGATGGTAAATAATGGTACATTGGAACTATAAAAAATGGTACATTTGAACTATCAAAAATAGTATACATGTTATTTGCATGATCATCTAATAAAATTATTTAAAACTACAAAATACAGTGAAAGCAAGATTGCTGTGTTAAATAATAAATATAGCATGGTCAATCATCTGGCTTGATCAGGCTGGAGAATTCCAGAAAAGGATTAGCATATGCCTGAAGGATCCTCAATCCAAGGCCAGCTTATCACATAAAGATTGATAAGCTGCACTGCAAACCTTGAACTTCTCTTCTGCTATAGCCTATCAAGTATCAATATACAGAATAAAAAATTAAGTTAAAAGAATTAAGAAGTTGTGCAAAATAATAATAGAAAGAAAATCCAGAACATCGAATAGAACAAAAAGGAGAAGGAATATAATTGGTGGTTAGAGCATCGCAGCACCTTGCGAGAGCCTTGATGACGATCTGGATGCCATTTTAGAGCACAGGCCCGGTACCTGATGATATAAAAATGTTAAGAATTTATATCCTAGTAAAGAACTAAGGCTTCCTAAAATTTTGATGAAGACGAAGTTACAGAAGAAGCAAGAACTCACGCATTTTTTACATCTTCAAGTTTCAGAGGACCAGAAGCACTCAATCCAAGGGCTATTCTATCCGTTGTTAAATCTGAACCAGAACTATCACACTCAGATGAAGAGTCATAATCATTTTCGCTTCGATGCCTCCAATTCCATGATCTACCAAAATTAGAAAATCGTTCAGATCTACTCCACTGAGGATTTTCCTCATTGATGAATGACCAATAGAAGAATCTATTCCCACCAAAAGCAGAACGGAAAATGGTTTCCACATCAAAATCATCTTCACAAAACAAAGGATCTCCTGAAAGCAATAAAGTTTGTTACCATACCATTTATACATTTGACTCCAGAGTAGACTTTATAAGTATCTAGAAGCTTCTATGTTCGGTTGAAAATAATAAAAATAATGAAAGAAATTACACTGATTTCATAAAGATTATGATGCAAGTTGAAATCAAATCCTATTCATGGTATCCGTAAGTTTAAATCTCTCAATCCTAAATGAGTAAACAAGAAGTTTCCAGCAATATTACGCAGGATGATCTCCTAGAGATACAACCACCAGTAAAGAGTGGTAGCAGTACTACAAGATACATGGAATATATACTGTTACAGCACAAGTATTTCAAGCATCCTTACTTCTGTACCGATGATTTGATCCTTGCTTGCCATTCCTGTACCTTCCAGAGCCCCCATCAAAATTTTGCTTTTTACGAAACCATGAGGGGTCCTGGCTTGATGGCAGCTCGTCCTGTTCAATACCTTGCTTCCAGCTCTAAACCACGCATTAAAAAGTGCAACCATAAGCATCAAAACATCTTAGCACAAACAAAATCACAGAAGAGAAGGGGTTGAGTTTGCTTCTTAATTAAGTGGTTAACAAAGAATTTTATTTCATTTATATTACATTAATACTGAACCTATCTACCAATCTCATGAACACCATATACCTGGCAGTATATATTGTGAGGGTCATTTTAGCATCAGTAAAAGGGGAAGAAATATAGATCATACAATTGTACATGAGCAGTCAAGATTAAAGGCAATTCAAAGGTGCATGGCCACATAAAAACATCACTTCTATGTTCTGATCTTCAATATTCATGAAAAAATCTAATGGACAGGTATTTGTTCCTGTCACTCTCACATAAAAAGGCCTTCTAACTTGATATGTGTGTTCGCGTACGTGCTATATCTATGAAAGCTTCCAAATTGAATATCAGCAATAAAATACGGGTAACCTAATCTATGTCATGGCTTCTCCAAATGTTGCACCTTCCAAGTCACGTGATCCCAAATAAACATGTAATAACATGAACGGGTCTACTGAGCTAGACATCTTTTTTGTGCGGGAAAAAGTCCTGGGTCGTTCATTAATAATAACTCACATTCCTACAAGTGATCAAGTGACTGATATAATCACTAAACCTCTCTCTCAAGTCCGGTTCTGTCACTCACTTAACAAACTCGATGTTCTTGATTATGTTCAAGAACCCTGAGTTTGAGAGGGACTGTTAGTGTATATAGTACAAATATCTTTCTGTTTTGACTTTACATTCTATTTTGCATTTTGTTAGTTTGTTGCACAAACTCTGCTCTTTCTGTTATACTTATTCTCTCTCTTCTTTCATTGTATATATAATGCATACTCTTGATTATGTCATAATAAGAGAAGAATATTTTTCACCTCTTCAATTCTATGTTTTAATTCTCTATACAATTTATTTCTCCTTTACATTGAAGATCATCTTCCATCAGGTCTGATGCGTCAGTTCTCAATCTGATTGTGGTTATCAATTACATGAAGTCTTAAGTCCATAAAAAAGAAAGAATGACCAGCGCTTTCATACCCGCCGGATGTATTGGCAAGAGGCCATTGATGATGTTAACCTTCAATATGTTATCCTTAAATTGCAGGTCACAAGCTCACAGAATATTTTGAAGTTGCAATATCTTGTTCCTAACTTAGGATCGGAGATCACAAGCTCACAGTATATTTATGAACCCAGATAGTCAATGCCAGCCCATACATATCGTCATTGTACACGCTCATCTAACGTGTCACCAGATTAGACATAGAAATCCATCCTAGCAATTCACAATATAGTTTGTCAAGAACCATCTTGCTCAAACAGAACACAACAGATTGTAGCAGTTCCTAAATGCTAAATACGAGGCTGTTCATCACTGATCCTACTTCTTAATAAACCAGTGAAGCGTAGAAAATACATAAAGGAGAAATAAAAATATTGTAACAATCGGAAAGAAACCAATGTAAAAAAACCACAGAACTACCTGATTCAAGCAACACTATACAATATATTAGACTATATCTGAAAGCTAAAATTACAAGAACTGCGCATGCCCACACATACACACACATGAAACGGAGAAGAAGCAAGGTGAACCTGAAACAGGGATTCTGCATAATCATTGATACTGTTCATTACTCTATGTTTTGCTTGCATCCGTCTAAACTTTCTGGAGTTATGGTTGTTGCCTCTCTGCAATTAAACAGTTCTCAGCCCAACAAAACATATAAACAACACTTTCTACACAACCACACGGCATTGAACTCTCATTAATTAGTTCAATAAAAATAACATTGTTGGGTCACAAACAGTTCCCAAAATACAAAATCAGAAAGAAACACGGAAAAAATTGACGCGGTGAGGCCCACTATCAAAAGAC
The DNA here is from genome assembly GCF_037176805.1 of Vigna unguiculata. Classification (NCBI taxonomy): domain Eukaryota; kingdom Viridiplantae; phylum Streptophyta; class Magnoliopsida; order Fabales; family Fabaceae; genus Vigna; species Vigna unguiculata. Next base: position 34,620,616 of record NC_140792.1, on the reverse strand, counting down.
GCAATGGTTTCCAAACTAATAATTGTTGAATGAAACGAAAAGTAGTGAAATGACAACATAAAGCATAGGGAATTGGGAGAAACTAACGGTGTCCCAAAAATTGCGCCGTTTACGTTGCAGGGGAGGGGTTGAATGGAAGAGTGCGGCCCTGAGAGAGAAATGGAGATTATTGCTGGTTGAAGCTTTGAAGATGGCGCTGCTCATTTTCTCTGCAATTCGAGTCCTTCGTTTTGACCCACCTCGGTCGATCGATGGAACTTGTTTAAGCGGAAACGAAAATTGGAATCATCCTAAATTAGACCTAGCCAGAATCAGAGCGGTCATAAAAGACCACAAACTATTTAAAATGGTGGTTTATTCATTAAGCAAAACATTTGAGCAATCCATCACTTTATTCTCATAGGGTACTTGACTATTAAACAAAATCTTCAGAAGATATATGAAATATAAAATTTTACTATTATTAGAAGATTAGCTATGTATTCATTTCTCTTTTATGATAATAAAAACTAATAAAATTATTATTATTATTATAAAATTAAATATAAATAATTTTTAGAATTTTATTAAATAAATTTCATTTAATTTATATAATTATTTTAACTAAACGATCAAAATGGATTACAACCCGTGAGTCAATTCGGCTCATCACGAGTAGGGATGGCAACGGGGCGGGGCGGGTACGGGTATCATGATCTCATCCCCATCCCCATAATAAAAATTCATCCTCATCCCCATCCCAAAACCAACGGGTATACAACTTTTGACCCATCCCCATCCCACCGGGTAACGGGTATTTTCTTATACCCATTTTTTTATTGTTCCATATATCAATTAAATATTTTTTATAAAAAAAATTTAAAAATCACACCAACGGAATCATGATACTATCAAAATATTCAATATTAAAATAACATACTCTTTTTGATTTTCATGATGTCAAATATTAAGAAAAATATTATAATAGTATAAATCTCAAATTAAAGTATCAAATAACAACTAAATAAAATTCAAATAATTATATAAAAGCTAAAAAATTACATATTACTAAAATTTTATAATAACCAAAATATTTATTAATTTTACAAATGATCAGTGGTTTCATTTGCATTCGATCCACCTACACATAGAAAAAAATGAAAAATTAGATATGATATAATAATTGAAATTGAAAATTTTAATTACTAGAATATAATGTACCTTCTTCATCAGATTCATTATCATAAAGGAGTAAAGATAATTAAATGTGTGACCCAAATTTGAGAATATCCATTTGAACGTAACATAACGGAAAAAAAATGTATAATTAAGATTATGATAAAAGGAAAAGTACCTTGAAGATCTGCTTAAACCTTAAAGAACAAGCCAAACAATTAAAAGAGAGTAAAAAAGTGTATAACCAAAGTAACAAAAAGAAGAGCTACAAAATAAGAGTCAAACATTTTCATGAAAATAAATAAATAAATAAAGATAATCAAATGTGTAACCTAAAAATTATTTCATAGAATGAAATTGAGGAACACCTATTTGAACATAACCATGTACAGAGAGTAAAAATTATGTAATAAGAAGAAGAAAAATTACCTTCAAAATTAAATCTTGAAAAACAAACCAGACAATTGAGAGAGTAAACAAAGTGTATAACAAAAAACAAAGAAAATGAGAAATATGTTATATATATATATATATATATATATATATATATATATATATATATATATATTATATTATATTATATATTATATTACTATGTATATATATATATTATATGTGTGGATATCTTATGTTTATATATATATATATAATTATTTATATATATTATATTATATTATATATTATATTATTATTATTATGTATATATATTATATGTGTGGATATCTTATGTTTATATATATATATATATATATATATATATATATATATATATATATATATATATATATATATATATATATATATATATATATTTATAGATATATATTTATTTTAAGTATATATTATATTATATTATATAATAATATAAATATAATAATATATATTATATTATTATGTATATATATTATATGTATATGCGTAGATATTTTATGCTTTTATATATATATATATATATATATATATTTATATATATATATATATATATATATATATATATTTTTTAAATTTTTATAAATTTGTAATGTTATAAATTTGTTTATAAAAGATCTCACTAGTTAAATGATTAATTTGTTTTATACGTATATATTATATATATTATATTATATTATTATGTATATATATTATATGTATATTATATTATATTATATTATATTATATTATATTATATTATATTACATGTATATGTGTAAATATATATATATATATATATATATATATATATATATATATATAAAAGTATATTTTATTTATATGTATATATACTATATTATATTATATTATATTATATTATATTATATTTTATGTGTAAATATATTATTTATTTATATATATTTTTTAGATTATTTAATAAATTATAAATAGTTTAGTAATTTAAGCGGGGACGGGTATTTGGGCGGGTATATATATATCCCCATCCCCATCCCCAGTTGAAAATTTCGGGTATTACCCATACCCATACCCATACCCAGTCAAAGCGGGGATTCCCCGTCAAAACGGGGACGGGTTCGGGTGATACCCACGGGCACGAGTTTATTTGCCATATCTAATCACGAGTTTGAGCCGAGTTGGATTAAAAAAAGTTCAGTTTTTCTCAAAATTGGGTTAAATTAGGGATGGCAGAAATACTAGTGTTCGTGGGTATCCGCAAATAAAATTCGCGGCGGCGAATAATTAATACTAACAGGTAGTGGGTATTTGGGTATTTGAATAACCGCTTACAAAAGGATCGAGTGTGGAATTTATATTTATATTTTATTTGGCTAAATTTAATGAAAAATAAATATTAATTTTTATTTTTTTTTACTTTTTTATTTTATTTAAAGAATTTATAAAATATATTTTTTTTTAAATATTAACGAGTATGCGAATATCTACAAGTATCCACAAGTTTTAAAAAAATGGTGGATATTTTTTAAACAGGTACCCGACAGGTAAATAGGCGGATAGCAAGTGGATTCTTATTTTTGCGGGTAAGCACTATCCGTGCATAACCCAACCCGTTGCAATCCCTAGTTTAAATTGAATTTAGTTCACTTGACCCACATGTTAAACGGGTTCGAACTGGATTTAAAGTGGATTAACTCACTTAACCACAAACATTGACCAATAATATTTTAATAGTTTAAATGTTTAATTAATTTATTTGTCAACTTTAATCTTTAACTATTATCTTTCTATTATTATCATTATAATAATATTATGAGAATTAGGTAAATACTTTGATTGCTCGGTCATACAATATCAATTTAGTCAATTCATTCTCATTGTAATGCAATACATATAAAATAAATTGAAAAAAAAAATATTCGTAAATAAGTCAACTCACTAATCTACCATGTGGTGAGTTGGACCGAGTTGTAAAATCTCTAACCCACCAAAAAGTAAGTCGTGTTGAGATGACTCTTTTTTAACTCAATTGATGAGTTAACTCATGTGAGCAAAATTGGCTCACTTTCACACCCTAATATAACTTTTACTAAATCAAAATTTGTTAAAAATTATAATGTTATTTTTTCTTACGATATATTTAATATTTAATGAATCTCTCTTCCTATTTTTAGTAAATGATTTGTTACTGGAACTCCTCACAATCAGAAATGGTAAGAAAAAAGCACTCTCTTACTAAAATAAAATTTACTACAAAAAGAGTGTTGTTATCTTGATTTTTGTAATGTTTAAAAAATGGTGACATGTATCTTAAAATCATATTCTTTACTACTCTTTCTTATATATACTTTTTATGATAAGCTAAAATTCATTAAAAATCGCATGTTGCGGTTCATCACTTATTTAATTCCCCTCGTGTTATTTTTTATTTTTTATTAAAATTCAGTTAATAAAGCATAATATATTAAAAAATATATATTACTAACATTTTGTAGCAATGAGCTTAAAAGTTATATTATTATTATTAATTATAATAATAATAATTTATGATTGGTTAACAGGCTGATTTTGTATAGCACTATTGGTTAAAATAAAATTTATAACTATTAAAACCTTTGCTGTCACGATTTAATAAAAATTTTACACACTCGTTCGTTTTGATATGGCCTGCCTGGCTTATTAAATTGTCGGGTTAAAGGTTTGCTAGAACTGGCCAGACGGATTCACTTTTTTTTATTAAAAATTAAAATTAAAAAATTAAAAAAAATATATTTTTCATATTATATTGTTTAAAAATGTATACAATAGTATTAAGTTAATTCATTAACACTCATAAATTAATAAATTAAGTTTTAATTGTTGACTATAATGAAGTAATTTGATATGGAAATATAATAACTATTATCCAATTAAAATTACTAATAATCAATTAAAAAATTTAAAAAAATAATTATATGATAAAATATACTTTTAATATATATTTATATATAAAGAAAATTACAAAATTGTAAAAAAAACGTCATTTACCCAAATAAGTTACACATTTTTATTCGTTTTTGTTATAGCAGACCAGTCTGACCTAATTTATTTTTGACAGACTTATAATTGGTCAAGCTAAAACGGATCAAGCTGACTCATTTTATTACCTCTACCTTTCTTTTGACTGAGTTCTACAAGTTGTTCCTTTCTTTCCAAAATAATTTCACACTTTGACCGTACATTTTCTTTTTCTCCACTTATATATGTGTTCCCCTCTTTTCTAAAACACACACTACAAGAAAAATTGTATTTACTGACGACAGTAATTTGTTCGTAATGACACAAATTCATCGGTAAATTGATATTACCGACAGACTAACGACGGCAAAAAATCCACCAGATAACGCATCGTTGGTAACAATTTATCGACGAATGCTTGAGATCCGTCAGTATTTACCAGCGGACTCGTCCTTCGCAAAAACCGTTGGTTATTACTGACGGATCAATCCTTCGATAATTACCAACGGCCTAATCCGTCAGAAACTACAAACATTCATGCTTTGCCCTCTTATAATTTGGTATTAGTTCATTGACATCACTAGTTAGTGTGAGACTTGCTATTATTTTAGACTTTCCCTTTGAAAGAATTAAAGAAAGAATACTTAATAGTCTTGTAGCTATTTTAAGAGTTCAACAAGTCTGTTTATAGTCCAACAAGCACAAGATATCGACTGCATCAATGTTGTGCTAGATCAATTTTTTATCTTCAATACGTAAAAAATTAAAAAAAACAACAACACAGGAGACAAGTTTTTTTTGGTACAGTTCAACATAATTTCTTCATACAACAATCAATTCATACCAATTCATACCAACACAACAACCAATTCATACCAACACACCAATTAATTCAAACCAAGATAGCACCGCAGAGAGAAATTGTACCGATTTCACTGTCAATTGAAGCAATTCGTACCTCTCCTCCTCGACGGTGTGGCAGTGACAGCGGAAGAGCACCTCCTCGATGGTCAGTGCTTCCACTAACCATAGCAGCGTCCCTCCACGACAAAACTCGAACTTCCGCTACCCACGACGGCGAGCTTCCGCAACGAGACTCAGGTGACGAACCTCACGGAAGATGACGGTGGAAGACAACCATGACTCTAATCAGTCTCGCTAGGGAGTAGGGATGGCACGACAATTGATTGGCACAATGGGTGGCTTTCGTTTTCGTGGGCACGACGAGAACATAAGAGAGAGAACTGAGAAGATATTAGAAAATGAAATTGCAAAGAGGGAATCCCAATTCTTAATTATGATTCATCGACGACATTACCGACGATGCAGATCCATCGGTAAATCTGTCAGAGTAATAAAAGACAAACATTACTGATAGGAAAGATCTGTCGGTAAATGAACAAGTGAACATCCATCGATAAATTCGTCTTGTAAACACATCCAACAATTTCATCCTATACGTTACCGACGAATGTTGTCCGTCAATAAATTCAACATATGCATTTGTCGATAATTTCGTCGGTAATGAGCAGTTACCAACGGATCTCAATCCGTCGGAACTATTACGTCGATAATTAGCGTTTTTCTGATAGTGACACTTTCACTAATATTCACTTATATCATTCTTTCCTTGTATGATGGGTTCTCTACTCTTAAATTTTGTTGTTAATTTTAAGTTATTTAAAAATATTCAAGCTCATGTTATATTTTATGAGACTTGTGCAGTACAGATAAATCCTTAACAACAATGATCATTCATGTCTCATAAAATCTATTTTATTTGTGTTTTGAGTAATTTAAATACAATAAAACAATCCCACAACTACAATATTAATGACATGTGCATTTTTTTTTTTAAATATGTATGAAACTTAGTATATTTTATTAAGCTATTTGTAATTAGAAATAGTTGTATCTTCTAAGTTTATTTTGATTGAAATGGCAAAGTATGATGTCATATTTTGTTAAGAATCTAAAAAAAAGTTAGTCACAATTTATTTTGGCTTTTAATTACATCATTTTTTTCAATCAAGTCTCAATTTTTATTAAAATGATTTAATTAGATTTTTTTGTTAGATTGACGTTAACATCGTTTTTTATATATGTCACGTGTTAGTTCGTGGTATTTTTATTTTAATTTTTTAAAATTCTTTTATCTTGTATTTACTTTAGTCTCATACTTTGAAATTTTGACTAAATTAAATCTCATTTTCAAAAAATAAAAAATTTGAACAATGTTATCTCTCTCCAAAATGAGATCAAATTAGTAAACAAACCTAATTACAATTTATATATGTTAAAATAATTTTTTTTGAAATTTATACATCAAATCACTAAAAGGAAATATTGAAATTAATTTTATTTTTAAATTAAATTAAAAATCCTAATTGAATATACAATTTTTTTAAAAATATACTAAAATTGGTAAAAACAAAGATCAATTATAGAAAACAATTGAATTTAAAAAATATATATGAGGATTATACTTTCATTCATCTAGTGTATTCCTCTTGCAATCATAGGAACCTCGAACATTGGGACAAAGGGATTTACTACAACAACCGATGTTGCCACCGACTGTTATTTGTTAATATCAATAAATTATATTATTTATTAATATCAATTATATTGCAAATTGTTATTAATTTGTAGATAATACATATTAGGTTTTTGATGAATGGTCCATGGTGGGTGGGTTGTTGTATTGTTCAATGAATAGTTTGTGATGAATTTGAATGTTCAGTAATATGTTAATAGGTCCGTGATCTCCAAGAGTTCACCAAGAGAATTACTTTAGCAATCTCCAATCTTCAAATAAATGAAGAAAAGATGATAACTCCTTAAAAGAAGTAAAAGAACTCTAAAAAAATGATTTATAGAAAGATTGTATATTTTAAGATAATAATACTTGTTTATAACGATACTATCTATACTAAAAAACCTTTTAAAATTAAAATAATCGAATATTAATGTATATTGTATTTAAGGTGCTCTCACTTCTAAAATATCATTTGTCATAGTTTTACAAATTTATGGATACTTTAAAATACATAGAGTAAAAGACTAAAATCAAATAAAAATATAAAAAAATTGAAATTTTAAAGCAAGAAGTAAGTAAAGTAAAAATATATTTTAGCCTTTAGTTAAAAGTTATTAAGCAAAATATATTTTTAAGATATTTTTGTTAAATAGTTTTTCATATATAATTTATTATTATATTTTTTCACTAATAATGTTATTTCAGCAATGACATGTGTGTTTTCTTTACTGTATACCTTTTCACTGCCAAAAACGCGTCAAAACATTTTTTTCACTGCGGAAAAACATTGTATACTTTAATAATAATAAACATATAAAAAATGAAATAATAAACATATAAAAAGGAAAGATTAACAAATTTAATTTCATATATACAACAAACAAAACCAAAATTCTTAATCAATGATACAAAATTTACCTGATATAATTACATATAACTTCATTTTGTTTCTTTCACTTTTTTCCAACCGATCAAACAAAAGCTCAACCGAATAAAAAAAAGTTTAACTTTTTTTCCTTTTTTTATTTTTTTATCGTACACAACTGCAACAAAAACAATTTTCACTACAAATTGTTTAAAAACAAACAAAAATATTTAATCTAATAATTTGATTAAATTTGCTATCAAATCAAGAAAAGCATTAGACAACCCAAAAGAGCAGTCAACGGGGGACGGGGATTGTCCGAAGCGGGAAACCACGTTCTATGTTTGGTTGGTAGTTATCCGCTGCACGTCTTGGAGAACAGCACCGAGAAGAAGCCTGAACCGTCCGATTCGAAAGTGAATCTGAAGCGGTGAAGGAAGGATCCAATCGCAGGAGGAGAGAGGAGAGAGCAGAGAGCATGGATAGAGTCGAGCGCAGGTTAAAAAAGAGCCCGACACGATCTATGAAGAGTTGCAAAGTGAATGCTGAGTTGGCAACGTTGTGGCATGTCGCTTTTGGCACCGTCCCATGCATGATTACCCCCACAACACACCACACTTCATCATCAACATCTAAAAAGTTAAGAGTGAAAATTACACACACACCACAACAAGAAAAGCTGCTTCTTCTAGCAACACGCCCTGGTTTACTTTACTTTTCTGGTGGGGTCTTTTCCTTTTTCCCAAATTGCCCCTCTTTTTTCATCATATCATAATAATATCCAGCTCATACTCTATGATGCTGCCATTATGCAGTTGGCACTAAACACCATCATGCATGTTCTTGCTTCTTTCTCACATTCATTCATCATCATCATCATCATCATCGTCGAGTTCTAAACACTGGCTTGGATCATGGATCCTCAAATAAATGCCACACGTTTGGGCTTCGGATCCCTTCCAAAAGGCTACTACTTCCATGGGATTTCAAGAATATACCTTCAGTTTTAACTGCTTTCAAAATGTACAACAACAAGGAACATACATGTCGGCGCACCAAACAAATTTAATACTTCAAAAACATTGGACCTTCGTTTCGCAATTTTAGTTCTATAAAATCACGTTTGTTTAACCCATAATAATAAATAAAAGTGACTTTTATAAAGAAAGTTATATCTAAATGTATATTATCAAAGAGAATTCTGTCATAAACAACATTTGATATAACTGTGTACCGAAAGATACAGGTATTTTTTCACTATTTTCTTTATTTATCATTTGGCATTATATTTTATTATTGTCTTTTTTTTTTCTAAAATTATAAAAATTAATTTTTTTGTTAAAACTATTTTATTTTTATAAAAATTGTCAAATGATCGTCCAATCCAATGATATTAAAGAACTTTTTTTTTTAAACTATAGTCTCATGAGAAGTTCAAGTAATAAAAATAAAAAGGTTGAGTAAAATATAACGAAAATTTATAAATTTATTATTTTAAAATATTAGGTAAAATGTGATATTAATATCGTGAGTTTGACTGATGTTTGGTTATTGTTGTATTTTTTTTCAACTCTCTGTAACAGAGTTGGTCTTTCTTGATTAACTAAATATTTTCCTGATTAGCTGAATATTTTGTGATGGTCTAACATTTTTAATATACATGTAACAAGATGTGTTTTTTTTTTTTTTTTTTTTTTTTTTTTTACAAATTTACACTTGAGAGATTTGAATTGAATAATGTGATGTTTGAAGACACTGTGCATTTCATTTGAGGTATTGCATCATCCCGACATTGGGTTAAAATATTTTAAAACATTATGTTGATATACTTGTAAATAAAGAATTGCAACGACCACACAAAATTACGATTAACAAAACCGCTACACTCACAAAACAAATTGCAACTTAGAACACATCCATATAAACCATATCACTTATATCGTTAATACCTTGAAAAACATGTATTTGAGTTAAAGTCAAAACCTATCAAACATATATATATATATATATATATATATATATATATATATATATATATATATATATATATATATAAAATCTATTAACTAGCCTTTTTCTTGTTATGATTTTCATTTAATTGACTATTTAAAAATATAAAAACATGTATAAAATAGATTTAATTAAGTATACATTTTACTTTTATTTCTCAAATTAATAATTTTTAAAATAATATATATTTATTGATGATAAAAATAGTTTTTACACTATATGTCATCTTTAAATTGTATATAGTCTCTTATGCCTTATCGCCAAAAGGAAAATATTATGTTTTTATAATTAAATGATAATATAAACACTTTTATTATTTAAAAATAAACTAGCATTGGTTATATATACATAAATATCAATATAATTTTTGAAATAATCAAACTTGTAACAAAATATAATGAATAATTATACTTTTTATTTCAAAGTTATAAATTATATAAGTGGTCAAAATTCATACCTTTTTACAATATTTAATATTAGAAATAAATATCGTAAACAAAGTTTTTAATATTATAAATAAATATCACAAAACATATATTTGATGCAATTATAATTACACTAACATATTAAAAAAGGTTGATAATATAATAAGAAATTCGTCGCAAGAAAAGGTTGATAATAAAAAAAAAAAATTATGGTGATAGACTGTTTTTAAGATCTTGATAAAGTTAAAAAGTTTATGGCTTAAATACCTTTTTCGTCATCATTTTCATAGTGTTTGTTGCGAATGATTCTCATTTTGACATAATTTTTAAAATGGTCATCATTTTTACCGAATGTTTACAATGATCCTCATTTTCGCAATTCGTATTTTATTTGGTCATTTTCTGTGACGCCGTTTAAATCAGTAACAGAATCATAGTACACATAACACACCCCAATATAACATAATACAAACAGTGTCACCAGTGCTCCGTTACTGACTTAAACGACGTCACAGAGAATGACCAAATAAAGTACGAATTGCAAAAATGAGGATCATTTTAAACATTCGATAAAAATAAATACCATTTTAAACATTCTGTCAATATGAGAACCATCCACCACAATCACTACGAAAATGAGGACGAAAAAATTTGTATATGTAACTTTTAGTATGTACATTATAATTTTTATCATTTAAAATATAATATTCAACGTATAGAAAATATATTAATGTTTTCTTTAATAAAAAAAAATTAGTATATCACTTTTAATCGATAATAAGGTAACCATATATAACGTTTCTTACAATTTAAAGATTAGAGCAATTTTTTAATACAAAATATCTATATACAAATTTAATCTATTTTTGTAAAATTTAAACTTTAAATATTTTTTCATTTTTAAACAGTAAATTAATTTAAAATTATTATAAATTAGAAATAATGAAAAAGAGGACTAAAAATGAAAAAGAAATAATACTAAAAAAATTAATTATCTTTAAATGTAACTTACTTTTAATCATTATAAAAGAAGGCCTAAGGGTCACCCATATTAAACAGTTACTATAAAATTTAATTATTTTATCATGTAATAAAATTTGTGTTTAATTAATAATTAAAACTAATTTACATTCATTAAATTCGTAAAATGTAACGAGTTTAACATTTTTACCTGTTTAATGTTAATGAATTCAGATTTTAAAGCAGGTTTAAAGTGTCTTTATTCAATCATAAATTACTGTGGTATATCTGAATTTTAGTATAATTATTATAAAAAAGGGTATTAAACTTACTATAATTATTCAGTGATGGGATAGATGATATGGCCTGAAAAGTAATATTGATTTATTCTCTTATTAACTGTTCATTTAGTAGAGGTATTATGTAAATAAGAGTAATTTTGATGTTATTTTCTCTATAATTGGGAATTTAAGCTAATATTTTTTTTAAATAATACTGAATCCATTTACAGATTATTTATATGTATATTTTATATTTACATGGTTTAATAGCACAAAAGTTGAATAAACTGAAAAGATATCATGGGATTTGAAATAAGAAGAGACATAGGAGAAAAGAAAAATAGAATGAATAATGAAATTTGAAAACAACAAAAGTGGAATAATGAAAATGAATAATAGAGAGATGAGGTTATTGGAGAAGCGAAAGGGGTGTAACTGGAAAGTGAGAAAAAGCGCAAGAGTGCCAGCTATTTCCAACAACAAATGTGGCCCGTGGATGCGATATTCGCAACGGACGGTCAGGATGGAAGGACATGCAATTTGCGCTTCATTTGAGGCGAATTTCATTTGACCACACCTTCCTTTTTTAAACCACAGGGCGGGTACCTCAGCCACACACATACACACACAAATTTCACAAACTTCGAAAAAACACGACACACTCTCATACACACACGTTGTCGCACACACATTCCTTCTTTCCGTAGGTACCGCCACGTTCTCTCTTGCTCTTTCGCTCACCCGATAAGAACAACCACCCACCGATTAACGCAATTTTTGTGTGTTTTTGCAGCAGCAAGCATCCTCACCATAAACTACAATGGCCGATGCCGAGGATATTCAACCCCTCGTTTGCGATAATGGAACTGGAATGGTCAAGGTATGAGTAAATGAGATCAGTGTTTTTTGTTACTTTAACTTCTACCGGTTTTTATAGATGGTTTACTGAAATTGAAACCTAACCGATCATCTTTGGTTTGGTCTTATTCGATCATTTTCTTCATTAACAAAACTTGAAATCGAGATCGGAACTCAGTTTCGCTCAGATCAACGGAATGTTGTTGAGGATCTGTTAGAAAATTGAATTTTCTTTATTGATCACGTGAATGTTGTTGAAATTTGTCTGATAGGCTGGTTTTGCCGGAGATGATGCTCCGAGGGCGGTGTTCCCTAGCATTGTGGGGCGTCCACGTCACACTGGGGTGATGGTTGGAATGGGGCAGAAGGATGCGTATGTTGGGGACGAGGCTCAATCAAAGAGGGGTATTTTGACTCTGAAATACCCTATTGAGCATGGGATTGTGAGTAATTGGGACGACATGGAGAAGATCTGGCATCACACTTTCTACAACGAGCTTCGTGTGGCTCCTGAAGAACACCCTGTGCTTCTCACCGAGGCGCCGCTTAATCCTAAGGCTAATCGTGAGAAAATGACTCAGATCATGTTTGAGACCTTCAACACCCCTGCTATGTATGTAGCCATCCAAGCTGTGCTTTCGCTTTATGCTAGTGGCCGTACAACGGGTAACCGATCTTCATCCATCTTTCTTGATTCTTGTTTATTTGGTATAACATGCATGTCGGGGTTGCAAGCTTTGTAGATATGATGTGAAACTGTTGATCTGTCTCTGTCATCTAACTTGGGGTTTTTGTAAGTTACCGATCATGTGTTTATCTCAATTGAAATGGCTTGCATGTGCTCCAAACTTATCCGAACTGGGTCTGTGTGTCCTTGCATGTTAGTTTAAGCTTTTGGATTTTTCGGATCATGACATGGTACCAAATTGATCCTAACTTTTTTCTTACGCCGGTGAGAATAGAGATCGGCTACATGGATCACACTATCATTTAACTAAACTGAAGCTGCAAGGATTCCTTGTTGTTGTAATAAAATAAAAAATGAATACGAACTAACCCTTGAAGCCTAAAAGAGTTTCAATTGTTGTATCATGAATGTTTAATGAGATTTGGAAGTCTAGCAGCCACTTAATGACATGACTTGGTATTGAATGAAGTGAGTTTATGCGGTTTTTCTACAATGTTTGTGTAGGTATTGTTCTGGACTCCGGAGATGGTGTCAGTCACACGGTTCCTATTTACGAAGGATATGCCCTTCCACATGCGATCTTGCGTTTGGACCTTGCAGGGCGTGATCTCACCGATGCCCTCATGAAAATCCTGACTGAGCGTGGTTACTCTTTCACCACATCTGCAGAGCGGGAAATTGTGAGGGACATGAAGGAGAAACTGGCCTATATTGCTCTTGATTACGAGCAGGAATTGGAAACTTCCAAGACCAGCTCGGCCGTCGAAAAGAGCTACGAGCTTCCTGATGGGCAGGTGATCACTATTGGTGCTGAGCGATTCCGGTGCCCCGAAGTTCTGTTCCAGCCATCCATGATTGGGATGGAATCTCCTGGCATCCACGAGACAACATATAACTCTATCATGAAGTGTGATGTCGACATTAGGAAGGATCTATACGGTAACATTGTCTTGAGTGGTGGTTCCACAATGTTCCCCGGTATTGCTGATAGGATGAGCAAGGAGATTACAGCATTGGCACCAAGTAGCATGAAAATTAAGGTTGTCGCACCACCAGAGAGGAAGTACAGTGTCTGGATTGGAGGCTCCATCTTGGCTTCCCTCAGCACCTTCCAACAGGTAAACTGCATGCATGACCATAGTTGCATGAGTGAAGCTGTTGAATTTGGAATGTCAATACATAAATTAACTTGGGAAATTGTTTGAATAATAAGTAGAAAGTGTAATAAAATGAGTATTATCAGAAAGTACTTAGCTAGATCAAGGGGATAGGATTAGTTTAAAGTACATTCTTTTTCGTTGTGCTTGTTTTGTTTGGAAATAGAGTAAGTACTTGCTGAAGCCAACTCAAACCATTGAAACAAGCAAATATAGTGTACTCCTTTTTTATGTTTTCTCTCCCCTGTGCAGATGTGGATTGCGAAGGCGGAGTATGATGAATCTGGACCATCAATCGTACACAGGAAATGCTTCTAAGTTATAATCATGGATTATGAAAGCTGGACCAGGGAAATTACTATTTATACGAATACTACAAAAATACCATCAAGTGGTTGAGGACTTGCATTTCCTACTCTTTACCATTCCTTTTATCATGTTTTTGTGTTTTCCTTTCTTTGATATGTTGAGATAAGAGCATGAAGGCTGGCAAGATATGTAAGATTCACATTTTTCCCCGTTTTGTTGTAGTAGAAGAGATGTGCATTGTTACCGATTTGGTTTGGTTGAATCGACAAATTCTTTTTAAGTATTCTGATTAAAGCAGTGGTATGGTACTTGCTTGATTTATAATTCTCTGCAACCAAAGAGTCATTGTTGATCTCAGTCTTCCAATGTTTTATCTCACGGTTCATCTGTGAATTTGCCAGCTTGGTCTTGCTTGTTCCCTATGGTTCCATATCAGTTTGTTAAAATTATGCTGGTGTATTATTTAGCGTAAGAAATACTGCACTTCATTTTTCAATCAAAATGGGGAGCTTCTTCTATTGTGGGTTTTTTTTACTCGGGGGAGTTCTGCTTTATCACAATGGAGTGTGTCAGCACAGCAGTTTTTGATTTGTCTTGGCCTGCCCATTGCAGTAACAAGTGGTTTTAAGGATATTATTGTCGAGTCTGTCTCTCTGATGGCCAATGGCTCCCTCCCAATTATATTCGGTTGAACATCATTTGAGTGAAATTTGGAAACCCTGATTCAAATTATCTCGTTTAGTGTGTTAAACAGAAAAAACACAAACTTGAATCCATTTTGTCATTCTTGTTTTTATTTTAGTTCTACATATTAACGAAATAGTAAAATCCTGTGAATGCACACTCTCAAAGGAGGACGTGTGCAACCTTCTACTGATGGTGTGTATTTTAGATCAGGTAACTTCTTATGAAGAACATGTCCTTTACATTACAACACTGTGGAGAAACTAGTTTTTTATTTTTTCAAAAAATAATGTATAACATCAGATTAAAATAATTTATCTTTTTCGGATAGTTATGTACGCAGAGATGAATATTTGCGTTAGTGTGTTTTTGAGTATTTCAAAATGGGTATGTTTTACTTTGTTCTTCATTCTAACACTCTGCTTTTCGTACTTTTTTTTCACTTTAACTTAAAGTTTGTAAATTTTTTAACTTTAAATTTGTAAACATTTTAACTTTATCATTTTATCCAGCTTTAGAGTGCCTGAAACTTGAAAACTGAGTGGTTATTGCTGCACTCCGTGGTTGTTTGAAATTTTCTTTCTATTGGAACCAAAGAATAATTCCCCTTTTTGGACTGCATGTTTACACGACTATAATTCCACTATTATTATAAGAAAAAAATTTTGTACACTTTACATGGCCATAATTCCATTATTACAGGATTTAATCAAGATTTTAATCCATAAAATGTAATTTTATCATTTGGTTCTTCTTTTTTCATTTTTTTTCAAAGAATCTATTCATAAAATATACTTCTTTATTCATTTTGTTTATAGTTTTTCAATTCAAGCCCTCTGAGCAGTTCAAAATGAAGAAAAACTCACATTATATCGAATAAAAGTCCTCTTAGAAAAGTCCGTAGTGTTTAATAAATCAAGTGAGAAATGAAAAATGAATAGAGACCATTCGCCAAAGAAAAATGTTTTTTAAGGGATTGTTTTAGAAACTAAAAAGGGACCAAATTAAAAAGTTCAGAATTGATTTAAGCCGAAAGGAGAAACACTTACTACAAATCAGATAATTGATTCACGGGGTGATGATGTAAGATCCCTTTCGTTTTAGGTTGATATTGTAAGAAATTCTTTTATGAAAAAGAATCAGAAAGAAAAAACTTTATTAAATGAAACAGTAGCGCATTATTACTTTAATAATTAACTACCACTTGTTTATCTTTTATCCCGTTTAAAATTTAACGAAACCTTGGGAGTGGGGCATGCTTAATTCCCTAACTGCAAATAACATTGCACCTAACGTTTACTTCGGTAAAAAAAAAGAAGGAAACTCTAAAACCTCTTACACCATTAGAGTTATGCACCGCAGAATAGAAAAAGCCTTCGAAATTCAATTTCAGCTTTAGTTATCGAGTTTCAGAAACAGAAAGTACACTTTGAAAGTGAGGCCAACAGCAGAAGAACATCGATAGTACACTTTTACAGTATGCCACAAAACTGTGTCTAAGTGTATTGTTATTTTTTCTAGTTTTCCTTTTGAACCAGAATTAGGCAGAGGCAGTGAGCTTTATTTGCAACAGTTGTAGAAAGAATAATCCTCGCATCACCCGAAATTGCGTACACTTCGAAAATTAGATGGTCCAGCTGCTTCTTCGAAGCCTCTTACGGACAACTCTGTGACATGGTGATGCGAGGTACCGTCGAGGAAGACAACCACCACAGTAATGTCATCATGAATCATCCGTCTGCCCTCTGCCGGCACCTCCATAAGCGTTGAATATTCTACCTTCGCTCTTCTAGCTGCCGCCTTTAGAGCAGCCTTAATAAGCTTTCTTGCAATCCCCTGGAGCATAAGAATCAAGTTACAGCATTTTCATTTATATACTTGTTCATCCAAATGCAGGACAAGTTAAAAAAAACGTACTCTCCGTGGATTCAGATGAACAATCTCAGCAGCATGCTGATTTGTCAAGAGATCCCAAAGTCCATCGGATGCAAATATAAGAAATTTGTCATTGGAACTCAGAGTTCTTGAAGTTACACTGGGTTCTGCAGACAGCACAGGTACAGTGAGAGGTGACCTCAAAAGCCCTGGAATCTTCAGATGTGCATCTCCTATGGTTCTGGACACCTTTTAAACATAATCATGAAACAAAATATAGTGAGTTGTAACAGAACCTGCTACGTTTGATACAACTCAACATTTAGTAGTTTTTCAATGTTTTGAAGTGCAAAAGCAAAAAGAAAACCTGGATGTAGCCTTTAACACGCCATGCTCCACGATCAATGACTACAATCTCTGGATCAGTTGGATGGGCAGCC
Source organism: Vigna unguiculata (assembly GCF_037176805.1). Classification (NCBI taxonomy): domain Eukaryota; kingdom Viridiplantae; phylum Streptophyta; class Magnoliopsida; order Fabales; family Fabaceae; genus Vigna; species Vigna unguiculata. The sequence goes on along the minus strand of NC_140792.1, from coordinate 34,602,986 downwards.
TGAAGTTCTTGTCTAATTTCCTCCCTACAGCAATTGTGATCTGTTGTCAACTGTACAGCAGTGATGCTTCTACATCTACCTAAAGTTCCAACCACGGCACGAGAGTCTCCAAGATTGGCGATATGTAGAACTCCTTCCCAGATAACAGCAGCCAGACAACAGGAACCTACTCTAGTATTACACATTTGTACTGCTGGAGTTCCCACCCCTATATTTTCCATAAAAGCACTCTCTACAGCACAAACAGATTCCCTCAGCGTGTCATCGCTGATAGTTCCATGATCCCTAGCACTGTCTGTAATCAACACCAATGAAGCATCAACACCACCATGATTTACGATTTACATGTCTCTATACAAACACCAATTTACCAATTCTTTTTCTATCATCTTAAAGTGCACAAGTTACTGTTTCCATATCCCATACACATAATTATAAATATACACAAGAAAGTATAGCACAGTTCTTTGAAGTTCAGGTTTGTGCTTTCATTCCATTTTTCACCCCCCAATTTTTTCACACCAGTCAAAGAACAGAACGAAAATTAGCATAGAGAATAGGAAGTACAAAAAGAAAGCATCGGAAGGCAAATTGAACTCCATGCAACAGCAAAAACCCGCAAGAAGCACTTCAAATAACAAGAAGAAAGTGTAAAATAGTAAATAACAACACACAGCACCCAAAAGAATTCCAAGAACAGAACAAGACTCACTTATTACGATCGGGAAGAGACGAGTTTTAAGGAAATGGGAACAAGTAGCACCACCGTGACCATCATAAACCCCGACAAATATGCCCTTAGATCCAATCTCAACTTGGCTATGATCTTCAATTTCTACATTGCCCTGAACCACAGCATAGGAGAATTCACCATGAGAATGCCTCAGAAGATCTCTACGCCATTGAACCAGTGTGCTTGTAGTGGATGTACTAGGATCATCTTCATCATCACTGCTGATGTTGGTATGTGGCTTCCAAGGCCTTAGACATGAAGAAACCATACATGAAATCCACGCAGGAACCCGCATTTTTTCTTGGCGGGAAATCTTTCAAGGTGAGGCTGAAAAAGATCCAACTACGGTTCCTTCTAAATCTAAAATCACTACCCAGAAAAAGCAAATTGTGATTAAAATAGCATTGGAAGCAAGAATTGAAGGTGAAAGAAGGGTGTAAAGAAAGATTGAGGAATTGTTCACGAAAAATTTAACTCTTCAAGAAAGATAAAGAAGAATGAAAAAATGAGGAATTGCAATGACAAATTTTGAAAAAGAATGCCAAGATCACCATAATTGGACTAACCTCTCCGCTTTCAGCGAAGTCAAAGAGAAAGAACTTGCTAATGAAGATTGAAATTCCAAACCAAGAACGAAAAATTTGTAAGAGATACAGTGATTGTGAAAGAAAGGATGAAATTATAGAAGAAACCACTGTTTCTTTTATAGAGAGCTAGTATCTGTTTCCGTGCATTACACTGCACTTTTTTTTTTCATAATTGATGAAATAAAGTAAAATATATAGTTATGAAAATAATAATAAATTGAATTTATACATTTATTACAAACTATAAAATATATTAAAAAATACACATTTAAGTAGAGCAGTTAATGTTTTAAAAAATTTATATTAATGATGCATATGATAAATTTTGGAAGATAGTAGATATTTAGAATGTGATATAACTTTATATCATATTTACTTCTTTTTAAGTAAGTACATTTTGCACAGTATCAAATGTGTTTTTGTTTTAAAGATATTCACAAAATGTAGTTTCAAGACAAAACAAAAATAAAAATATAATTACAGAAATAATAAAATTAAACCTATTATTAAGCAAGATGAAAATATATTTGCTCATTATTAATGAATAACTTAAAATAATTTTTGTAATAAAAAAAATAAATGATAAAATACAAGTATATATCGATTGTTTATATCTAATATTTGTATAACAGCATTGTACAAATAAATAATATATTATAATAAATGAACTGACTTTTATCTATTCTAAAATTTAACTACAGAATTATAAATTTAGTTATTTTATTATTAACTAAGAAAAATAAATTTATCATTATAAATTTCTTTCATTCTTTTAGGATATAATGATTTTTCGTGTTATTTTACAACTAGTCTACATATATAAATAAGAAACTAGTATTAATAATTATTAATACATATTATAAATATTATATTTATATTTAATTTACATAATTTTTTGGAATTTTTTTCACTTTTTCCTAAACATTTTCTCACCTAGACCGTTTTTCCAAATAGATAATTGAAAACATGAAAAAAAAAATTACCGAAGATTTAACGTAAAGGTTTTAGTAAAAATATTCATCCACAAATTATTATATGAAAATGATTTTTTTTCCTACACACTCAAAGTTAATAATATATATTATACATTAAATATTAATATATTTGATTATATTTACAAAATAATTTTAATAAATGTTAACAAATATTATAAACTTATATTTATATTTGATTAACAAATTTTCTACTTATTTTCTACACACATTTTTTTTATATAGACCATTTTCTAAGAAGTATATAATTAAATTCATAAAATATGCATTCAATTTTTTTTTCTAACACAGATTTTTAATAGAAAGTCCTATTAGTGTAATTTCTTACTTCCTTTTGTAAAACTCATTCTGTTGCATATTTAAAATATTTTATGTAATAGATTAAATCTTGGAGATTTTTCTATGTATTTTTTTAAGACCGTACTATATTTAATAGATAATTTTATTTTTAATATGTATATAACTTGTTTCTCTCAAATAAAAATTTAAATACTCGTAATAATCAATAAAAAATATATATAATTCATTTTATTTTTAAATTTAATTTTATAAACTAATTTTAGAAGATGACGGTGTTAGTGTTAACCTCGATCTATTTTGAAACGAAATTTAAAATATATTAATGGATTAATACTTTAATTAATAGCTTATTCTTTCAAGTGAGTTAAATATAAATATTTTACTGAATTTTATTAAAATAAGGTGCATTGGAGTAATATCATTTTTTATAATTATTTTAAATTTCACTTTATAATCTCATAAAATTTACTCTAAAACAACACTTAACCAACTGTATAAGTAAATAAATTAGAATTAAAGTATTGTAATGAAAAGTATATAAATTGGATATCAAGATATTTTAAATCAATTGTTTATGTATTAAATAAGTATATTTTTTCTTTTATATATTTTTGTATATATAGTATTCGTCCTATATAATTAGTAAAAAATTATAATTTTAATTATATAATAAACTTAAATAAAATAAATTTAGCTTAAATTTGACTCTAATTTTTTTTTATGAAAAAATGTCTGTCATATATACGTGTATTATATATTGTAAAAAAGTTATAAAAAAATATTTCAAATAAAACTATTATAACAATAAAATATTTTAAACATAATAATCTGTATACATATTAAATGGCAATTTTTTCTACATTATAAAAAGTAATTTTTGTATGATTTGAAAGAATTATTTTTTTTCATATTAATTAATTAATAAATATTACAAATGAGATGATATTTTTGTTGATTATAAATAAAAATAAATTTTAAAAATTGATAAAAAATGTTGTAAACATATTAAAGACAATTTTTTATAATTAATTTTTCATAAAAAATCTCTTTTAGATAATTTTTATTAGATATATAATTAAAATATAAAACATAGAATGACTATTTTAGTCTTTCGTAAAAACTCTATCTTTTCAGTAAAACATTTTATTAAATTAAATATAACTATTTTCCATACTTTTATTGCAAATATTTAGTCCAATTTGTTTTGTTAATTTAAATACTGAAATTAATAATTTTCCTTTTTGTTTTGAAAAATCATAATTGAAACAAATATAATGTTACAGTATTTTTAGTGAAACATTGATGAAATTGCTTTTGGTATACTCATTTTTTTTAAATCAATAATAAATATAATTATATTTTATTATTCGATACTGGGATTTTCATTAATATAACAGAAAATTGTTATAACCATGGTGATTTATGATATTTTTTTTATTTAGTGTGATCCTTCTAAACTTTATGTAAATAAGAAAGTTTTGATGACCCAAAACCATACACACTAACAAAGCATCATAATATGATACATGGAGAAGTAGAAAAAAAAAGTGAAGTTATTTTGGTCGTCAACAAATAATAAAATGTGAAAGTCTTACAAATTCATCTTATATTATTATATACTATCTAAAAGATCCATTAAAATTTTATCTAAGAGCGTACCATAAATGAGTATATATATATATATATATATATATATATATATATATATATATATATATATATATATATATATATATATATATATATATATATATATACTAAATTAATTAAGAATAACAACAAAAACAGAATGGTATTCCTTTTTTGAAGATTGCTATTGGTACCATCATGGTGTTGATGTCTAATAAGATTTGTTTGTATTTTAAGAGCAATTATTTTGAACTCTTAATAACTAAATTCTAAAAGGAAAAACTAAAATAAAAGCTCATTAAGATCAAAATAAAAACAAAGGACTACTTAAAATAAATAAAAGATACAAAAAGTTGAGATTAATCACTATGTATGATGTTATAATAAGTGTACTTCTTGCACTTTTATAACAACAAAAGGACTTGATATTCATGCTCATGATGAGATGTGCTTTCATTTTGAGAACTCTAATTATAAAATTTAAATAACTGAAGGACTTTGTCTATGTAGAAAATAAATCCTGGAATAATTGTTGATAAAGTTGAAGATAGAAAGATAAAGAAATATAATACAATGTATTGAATTTTCAAAAGGAAAATCTAAACATTTTTCCTTGTCCAACTTTCAAAATTGCTCTCAAGCTCATTATTTCTAGTTTCTATTAGAAGATAAATTGTTTATCAGAAACAATATCCATCTCAAATTAAAAAGTCACAAAGTTAAACTCACTTCATCATCTAATTTAGTTATCATGACTTTAAATTCGAATCAAGAAAGTGAACTTGATTTATCTATTTTAATATATATGTTCAAAATAACGAAAAGAAGGTAATAGTAGATGAAAATGACTAAAATATGAAAATTTGTGAAAAATAATATAGAAATTAATCTAATTTAGTTTGATTCAACTTTTGGTTTGAGTTTAAGTCAATTTGGTTCAATCTTCAATCCATATCAACTCGATTCAATTTTTCAGTTCAACTGACTCGAGTCAATCTTTGGTCAAGAACGACTCATGTCAACTTTCGCTTAGGCTGACTCATGTAAACTTTTGCCTAGGTTGATTCATATTGACCTTCGACATGATCGACTTGTCTTTACTTTCAATTTGACCTGACTCGACTCGAGTTGGTTTTTGACTTGAGTCGACTCAAGTCAACTTTTAGCCTGAACTAACTCAACTCAATGCTTTGACTTGCCTAACTTGAGTCGACCTTTGACCCGAGTTGACCTTTGCAAGTGCTGACTCAGGTCAACATTCGACCCAAATCGACTTGTCTCAACTTCCTATGCTAATCGACTCGGCTTAACCTTCAACACAGACCGACTCGACTAAATTCTTTGGCCCGATCAACTTAGGTCAACCTTAAGCCCAAGTCGACTCAACTCAACGTTCAACTAGGCCAACTTGACTAGACCTTCGGTCGAGTCGACACTATTCAACCTTCGAACAAGGCAAACTCAGTTTGACCTTTAGCTCCTTTGGCTCGAGCCGGCTTGATTTGATCTTCTAACCAATTTGTTTCAACTCAATTCTTCGACTTGATTGAGTTGGCTCAACCTTGGTCTGGGCAGTGTTGACTCGATCTTTGGCCTAAGTTGACTCATGTCAAGCTACGATACGAGGTTACAATCTTAGCTTTTATTACTCTTTTGAGTATGTGGGCTTTTTTATGTGAATTTTTTCGCCCTATAGGCTCTCTTTTTTTCTTCAACTAATGTTGATCATGACTAAGCTTTGTACACTAGGTCAAATTGAAAGCTTTACTCTTTATACATATATACATATTGAAACAAATTTGTTTAATATTATTTTAATATTTAATTTTAACTAATATTTTTATAAATTTTAATTTTAAAATACATATTTTAAAATGAAAGTTTTTCTTAAAAAAATAATTCAATCACTTTATCCAAATAAAAAAATTAAAATATAAAATATTTGAATTACTCTGTCCAAACAAAATATTTATAAAATAAATAGAATTTAGTTACAAATAATTCAAACATCATATATTATAAAGTTTTAAGAATTGTTGAAATTCCTCGAAGACAAGGTTATAATTGATGCTCATCAGATTTGTTTGAGAATGCCAAATGTTACCATCATTGATGTCCTCTATTGTGATTTGTAATTAACTAAAAGACTCGGATTATTTAGAAGCAAAGATACTCGAATTGCAATTATTTAAAGAGTAAGATAAAAAAGGTAAAAAAAGGATAACAATATTTCAAAATTTTCAAAAGTAAAAGATAAATTCTAATGAAAAACTTTAGACCGGTATCTATACTCTGTCTACTTCTAAAATTCGAATATGAAATATTTTATCACTATTTTCAATTTCGATCATCATGCAATCAATTATCTATCATAGTTAATAATGGTTAGTTACAACAAGATTTATATGTATTGGATATCTCACCTCAAGTCACAAACTCTTGTAATTAAGTTCATTTCACCACTGGCCTAGTTCATATGACTAACAAAAAAATTCAAGCAATAACAAAACATCTTAATATTCCAAGAGAAAAAAATGACTCCAACCTATATAAATAATAAAGAGTTTATCTTACAAATTCACCGAACACTGTTATTAACATGAAAGACCGATTGAAATTATGTACATATGTCATGAATAAACATGCACATAAATCTCATTATAAACTATAATTAACTAAAATATTATTTCTTTATAGGTAGGGACATTTGAATGTATAAAAAACTCATAACAATGTTTTAGATAATATAGTCACGAATGGTTAAGTGAAGATTAATAAAGATTTTTCACATATCAAGATATGAAACTTAGTTGTGAAAAGAATAAGTGTTTTAAAAGATACTTTAATAATGTATATGTAAGGAGACAGGTAAATATAAAGTTTGAAAAGTTTTCAAACAAAAAAAAAAGATTTTATATTTACTTGTCTCCTTACATATTCACCATTTGTAAAGTCATGGTGAATTATTCATGAAAATTGTGCACTAAGATTTCAAAGAATAACACTTAATTTGTTAAGATAACTATGTTCTTCTTCCTATTGTGAAAGAAATTGGAGTATTTGCTCATTTATACATCATGTAGAATCATTTATACATTATGTAGAAATAAATAAAATAACATGTCAAAGAGTGTAGGATATAGTATTTGTCCATAACAATTTTTGTCTTCTCTAAAGAAACTCTTTAAAATATAATTAAGAGAAAATTAAATTGTGACACGATATAGACGAATTTTTATTGGATGACAATGAGATTATAAAGATTGCTAGTTAATCTTTTTGATGAACTTGACTTAGAATTTGTATTTTTCAACGAGGATAATCAAATGTGATAATCAAACATAATAATATACAAAATTTTCTTTTTGTTAAACTTCTTTCTATAATCATTTTTATGATTTTTTATATTATGAAACATGATTAATACATTTTAATAGACTTTTCATCATGTTCCAATGTCTTATATATTTTTTAATTATAATTTTACATTTATGTTTGTGTCATATTCATGTATATATTTGAGTTTGCACTTCATAACTTGTAAGTAGTATATCCATTAATTCATCAACTAATTTTATAGGAAAAGTCAACTAAGATCGTGGGCAAGATGATTTCATGAGGTATGGGCGAGAATTTTCCTTACGAACTTATCTATTCTCAAGATACAACATGAACTTTTTGGATGGTATGTTAAAGATAAAAAAAACTAGCAGGCACAAGATAATGAGATTTAGATAAGAGAAGAGAGAAGAGTAGTGGGAGTTTTAGAAGAGAGGAGAGAAGAGACATCTATTTATAGAGAAGAAAACATAATATATTCTCATGATCTCAAATAGGTTAAATGATGGAAGAATTTTGTTAAAGAAGGAAGAACTAATGTTCATATAAAACATGCAACGACCATAATTTTCATGTAATGTCCGATGGAGAGACAATGAGGACAAGGGTCCCCAACATTTACATATCCAAAATAAGGAGTTTGGATAAGGTTTTATATTAACCAAATGTAATAAATAAATAATAAAAATGACCTAAAATGTGCACAAAAAACTCAAATAAAGTCTTGGCATATAAACTCTTTTAAAGAGGAAAATCTAAATAATGTGTCACATTCCACTCTTCCACTGCATTTGGTCATTTGTTACTTTTTAATTCTTCCTTCTATTGAAAATAAAATAAAGATAAATTAAGACAAGGCTAGATTAAATAAATGAATAATATAAATTGATTAAATAAATAAATAACAATAAATATGACAATAAATTTAGACTTCTGCGTTAGTTTGTCAATCCGTTACAATTTGACAGTTAACTTATAAATTTGTCTCATTTGATTCTTCTGCCCAATTATGACGAACTACACTCACATGAATCAAGTTAACATCTTTTGTCATTCCTAAAAATTAAAAATTAATAAATATATATTTCATGATTGTAAAAAAATTAACTCTTCTATATCTTAAAATGGATTCTTATTTAAATAAATAAGTAATAATGAAAAATACAAACTTATATATATATATATATATATATATATATATATATATATATATATATATATATATATATATATATATATATATGAAGTATAACCCAAATCACACGAAACTCATACATTTTGGACAAATTTTTATATTTGTAGCATAACTTATCATTTAAAAAGCTTTTCAGAGAAATTATTTCCAAATAAAGTTTATTTATTTATTTATTTTTTGTTTTATTAGTTTATTTTTCAAACTCATTTTCGATATAAGTTCAAAAATAATTTAACATTATGATTTAATATATGATGGAAGTAACTTGACTTAAAATTTGGAATCATTTCAATTTTCATTTATCAATTAATTTTAATATTCTTCACAAAATTGATATTCCACATTAATATGTACTAAGACATCTTGTCTAGGATCTCAAAACACACTAATAACTTACCATTATAATTAATTCCAAAATTGAAAAAGTAAATCATTTAGTTTATCTTTATTTTGTTTTAAAAGTAAGTGCATGCTCTTTATTTTTTATCAATCTTTATGGATTTTAAAAGTCATAGATTTATAAAAACTAATAAATAAAAACACTATCAAAGTACATTAATTATCAAATAATATTTAGAAATACATTATATATATATATATATATATATATATATATATATATATATATATATTAGAATAGGCATAAACATAGATTTATAAGTTATATTTCCCTTTACAACAGGAGATAGATAATATAAGAAAATGGAGAATGTGGACATGAATTTTATTACTTGAAGTCAAAGAATGATAAACAGGGAGAAAAAATTGCAATGGAAAAATATACACACATGCAGCCTCAAAGAGAAGTTGCAGATTATTGGACAGAGCCTAAACACTGTCATTGATCAAACGCTTATGACGATGATAATGCTTTTCCAAGAAAACTCTGGAGGCACCTTCAATGGTTCTACGCCATGTCTGCAACAAGTCATGAAACAAATAAACATTCAGATAAGATTGATTAGTGATCAAAATTAATAAAATTACCTCTTAAACTAATTCATGAATATTCTTGGTATAAAGTTTGAAGCTTCAAGTTAAGCCATAATCAGGCTTAAATATTCTCCCTTCTAAAGCATTTTATAAATACAGTTTTTTTTGTACATTATTATTTTATCCCCGAGTTCAGGAATTTTAGCCCCAAAAGCAAAGTGAAAAAAGAAAAAAATTCTTGAACAATATTGTTTTTTTTCTTTTGCTGACATAACAAATCTCTGTATAATTGCTTCATAATTTGTTGCATTAACATAATTAACTGAACAAAAAAAAAATTATGTACAGAAGAAAAAACACATTTTCAACTCACGAGAACAAATTAAAACAAAATGAAATAAATTGGCCTCACCTTATGAATGTTTCCAAAGAGTGATGACTTGTTTCTGACCCTGAGCTGCCGGAGCACCACCGACCTCCGTGTCAACTTGGGCGGCAGAAGGGACCTCCTTTCCACCACGGCGGCGCCACCTCTTGAAGGACTGTCACAGTCAACCAATTCGTGTTCCTTTCTCTTCTTCCTTCTCCTTTTTCCGCCGTCGTCGCAACCCACTTCGGCAAACTTCTTGAGAAGCTCATCCGAAGATTTTTTGGTTACATGTTGAACCTTTGCAGTGTCCATTGGAAGTGAAACAATAATTGACATGATGGTATAGCATGTGGTGTATGTTATAGATGCACTATTTATGTTATGTGAGGTAATATTAACAACACTATATATGTTGTGTGGTGAGGACCGTTAGGAGATGCAAAAGTGGTAAGAGATAATGGTTGAATAATGAATTAGAGAGGGAAGAAAATATAGCCGTTGGGTTGGGATAGTGAACTGTGATTGGCTTAATTATCCTAAGATTTTTCTTATTTTTGTCTGGTTTTTGGATTTTTGTGTGGTGTGGTGGTTTAAGGATGGGAGTGGCATGTGAATGTTGTGATGGGAACAATACAATACTAAAGTTGAAAGGACCCACAATTGCGCTCTCCTTCTTCAGTTTCAGTGCTACTTTCTGACATACTACTACCTACCTACCTTCACTTTCAGTTCAAAGATAATAAACAATCTTTACTTTTTAAGTATAATATAAAATAATGATATTTTAACTTTTTTTATTATTAATTATTAATTTTTTATTTTTTATTATTTTTAAATCATTACATTATATTATTTAAAAAATTAAAATAAATAATTAAAAAATATAAAAATAATGAGTTAATAATGAATAAAAAATACTAAGTAAAAATATCATTATTCATGATATAATAAACTAATATTTCAAGGTAGTACAAGAGTTTATGCGAGGAGGGGTTACTTACGTGTATTTTACTAATTTTATGCATTTTTAAATTATAAAATTATCCAATTAAAATTTTGTGTGCAAAATGACCAAGGGCCAACGTATGAATTCAAAGTTGTAAAATATTAGTAACATTATACAATTGTGTTCGGCATTTAAGTATTTCAAAATATTCATAAATCGATATTAGACGAATTCAAAAAAAAAAAAAATATAGTAAGAAAGTAATTTGTAATGTTTTCGTAAATTACTACCGACTTATACAAAATACATAATATTAAAAATAATACAAAATATCTATGCTTTTACACATAACAATTGCTTTCTACACATTTATTTGTTTTAAAAATATTATACAATTTTTCATCGTTAATACTGAATGTTCCCAGTTATTGATAATAGGCTATAGCAGACGAATTATTAAGGTACCCGACACGATACCCAGAAGAAAAAAAAAAGAGAGAAAACTTGACAGTTTCTGAATTGAAATGTTATATATCCATTGTCAAACAAATACACAAGTGTAAATACTATATTACATGAAAACTACTAAGGAAAATGGTCATGGGTGTCAATATATCAGATACTATAAAATATTACACTAAAAAAACACAGGTAGCCTCTGTCAACTTCAAGCTTCAATTTTCAGTTCTGCGCTTTACCTGACAGCACAATAAACAAACTTTGAATAACCTGCATTGGATGTAAATGAAAATCATCTGTCTACATATATAAATGGATGACACTTTTAAGCTTCAAACCCATTTAAGGGGAAATTGACATAGCCTTCAGGAATCAAAACTAATTCAGATACATTAGTATCTGTGCTTAGTATAACGGATAAACCACACTGTTTCTCAAAGCTCCCGTTAAACCAAAAAATAAAATTAAAGTTTCAGAATGTTATGAAACATACATGTTCATTGTTCACGTGAACTGCCAAAACCATTGAAGATCAAACTCCATAACATCAGACATAGATATCAGATAAATTTAAATAAATTGTATTTGTAACTATTATAGTGGAGAAGCCACACTAACCACTGATACAACTTAAGAGCAATTTTTACATGAGCGTGTTGCTATTAGGCACTATAAAAAACTAACCATTACACCAAAATGACTTCAGTAGTGGCTTTGTTGTGTTTTAGATTATTACTTTGTCGTTTAGTTTTTAATTAGTTGCCTAAGATGCCAATTAGGCTCTTAAAAGTGAGAAAATGTGTCTAGTAAAAAAAGGGTCAGAAATACCTCATAGACTTCACCCATTTTATAGATCAACGGTAAAACTAAGAGCATGACATTCGAGGTCCCTTAGGTTAATCTGCAAAAAGGGAAAGAAGAATTACAAGTCTGAAAGAATTACATCAGATGAAACCAGCTTTATATGACAGCTAGACATTAAGCAAAGAAAACAACCTTCAGCAGTAGTAATCCTACAACGAATATTGCTCTTTACTACATTTTCATCAAATATAGATAATTCCAGAATAGCATAGCACCAGTGACAGCCATTTAGGATCGAACTAAGACTTCTACTTTCTTAGAGGGGAAGGCGAGAGATTACTAGTTAGGTCAGTAAAGTTCTTGGGCATATTAACAGAGTCAATGACACCAGCAGCTAAAAATTTGCAACAGGGCTTTTATTATTCTATTCATTAAATTTCAAAATTACATATTTACAAGCATCGCCTTCAAACAAACTGGAAACCATATCAACCATCGTACAGTTGAGGCTAGGAGAGCTTGGAGGAAATATTGCCGCTATCCATAATAGTAGAAAAAGACAATCAACATACCAAAACTTAATTTTCTCACGTGACCAATCCGTAACCCAAATAATTGGAAACACCCAGTTATCACGTATAGAAAGTTGTCAAAAGAGTAACAACATAATTTTCAGATGTTCGTTCTTTTAATTGAACTTTTTCAAATTGCTCCATTATATAATAGAAGAGAGAATAGCAGCAGGAAAGATAACATTGAAATTCTAGCTAAGAACCATAATTTTAGCTTTTAATCATTTATAGAAACCCATTTTAAATTTTAAATAGACTGCAATGAAATGCCTAAAGTGAGTCTCATTAGTACGTTCACAGGGACAACAATCCATTACCTTAAACAACAAACCAGAGACATGTTACTGATGTGCTAATGGAATAATATATTTATACAAGTATAAAAAAAGGCCATATCTAAGTTAAAATGAAGTGCACACGATTTGGAGCTCACCATAACAGCAACTCCAGTTTCACTGAATTTAGGAACACATATGAGTCTCACCAACTGCCCTTCTGATCCTGCAAGCAACATGCAAAATTAGTTTTAAGTTTTAGAGAAGGGGTATTATAGTAAACGCAAACAGAAACAAAGTAACTTTTATTTCTGCAACTACAGTATAGATTTTAGAACAAAAATACCATTTACGATACGAGTTTCAAATTTATCTTGATTTCCAACAAAGTAAACGTGAGGACAACTCTCAAGGAAGAAAGGATCCCTCTCAGTGAAAGGAAAGCACCCTGGAAGACAATAGTTAGTATCAGAAGTGAGAATAAATCATTTTTATATTTTGGAAGAGCAATATATTTCTTCAAAAATAGCAGGTAGTATAACAATTTAACAAATGTTCAACCCTCCAGAAAAAATTGGCTGAGCTAAGCAGAAGAAGAAAGGATTATTGATAATAAAGGAAGTGTAAAGTATTGAGGAATATATAATGAGCATACCAAGAGTATTAGGTGCAGTGGGTGCTAAATGCCTCCATCTTAATGTCCTTTCCATGAATTCAAGTTTATCTTTTGCATCCGAATATTTATCAAGATCATCTACATTTTGACCCGATGTCCCAAGAAACCTGGAAGCAGTGTGAGATCATGTTCAACGTATAATGCATTTAGCAACAAAGACAATAATATTGAGAATAGACTATTTACCTGACATTATCAAGCTCAAAACAATGAGGATTTGTACAAGATCTGAAAGTATTATATGTTGAAGACCCAGGGAAAAGGCATCCATGCAATGACTGAAAGTGATAACTTTAGTAACAAAGGAAAACAGCACATGTTAATATGACATATATAACCCTTGAAAGAAAAAAAATAAGAACCTGTTGTGGCAATGAGAAATTCGCAGGGTCACTGGGTCCTGGCATGATATCCAAAGGCAAACCAGCAGCTATCTGAAAAGCAAGTAAAAGTTAAGCAAATTATTAAGAAAAACAAGGAGTACAATTTGAGAATGACTGTAATGAAACGAACCTGACTCAACATAATGTCTAGCTCCCTTATTGGCTCAGACATTCTTGCAAAATCCTCTGAAGCCAAATTCTTCAAATATTGATCAACAGGCCAATAAATCACATTAGGAATTACAGATTAAATACCATAAAATTGGTTGTATTATTAACTGAAATCAGCAATCGCAAACAATGGGCGCTGTCTAGCAACCAGCTGTCAAGCAAGACTTTATATAATAAACCAAGTGCGTAAATCTTAAATGCAACTCTGAGATGTTAACAAGTAGCGGGATCACTTAGTTCTTCTCGTCTAATTATTCATTAACACAAATCAGATGATTCTGCAATATTCCTCAAAAAAAGTGAATTACTACGGCAACTAAATCAAATAATAGAGAGCAAGTGCAATCAAGGAATTCAGATACCAGAGAAAATTAATTGGTGATGATACAGTACAAATTACAAGAGAAGAGTATGTGATCATATGTTAGGGTGTTTACTTTATTATAGAATAAAAAAAAGGTAAAACTATTGACTTATATTGAGTGCATTGTTTAAACTTGTTAAGCAAAGAGATATTAGTGTACTAGGAAACCAAATAGTAGAAAACAAATGCAATATCATTAAAGAAACTCGTCATTGAAATTGTTAAGATATAAGTGCTTGATATTGCTCTATTATATTACTTTTGTACTACCACACATTGTCGCATACTTATACTATTATTTCCCTGTAGTAATTCAGATCTCTCCTTACACAGTAAAAAGCTAACGTAACCAGTAAATGGCATGCAAAACTAACTGTTTCTCTCTAGTTTTCCTATCTCTCTCCCTATACGGGAACATAAATACCTGTCCGTTAAGAATTCTCTGAGGTATCTCAACTAAATTTCCAGCAAAGACAACTTGAACAATTTTTGATGCAAAACGTTGAGCCTGTGTAATTTGTCACTTTTCATTAGTGAAAACTTAATGGTGAATAATTATCAGCTCGTGAAGTTGAGAGAAAAACAGGACAAACCTTCTCATCTCCTAAATGTCCCGTAATCTGGTCAATGAGAAGCTGAAACTGAAGAGGATTAGAGGTGCTGCTACCAACACTTAAACCTGACACAAGAACAACGTATTTGTCTTCCCCTGTAGAATCCAAATGAAAGAAAATTCAAGATAATATTTTTACTAAAACTATAAATTTTAATAACAAATATTGAAGTGAGGAGGATCAAAAATGTAAAGTTAAAAGTTTGCTGCTCATTATCTGTGCATTAATACAAGCAGGAGGAAATGAAGCATAAAACAAGCAGCATATTTAAATTGGATAACTTTTCAAAGTTTGATCATATAAAAAGATAAGAAACTAGTTTCTTTAACTCCAGCAAATACAATTGCAATCAAATCAAATAAGAAATGGGAAACAGAAGACAATTTATGATCGCTGACTATGAATAATAAAATTTTCAAACAGCACAAATCCTTCTGGCCAAATACTAAACAGATAACAGAAACATCAATGCAGGAAAGTGGGATGCCAATTCACCAAATATCCTTCCGTCCTCAAATGGGAAATCCTAATCTACCATGTGTAGCTAAGGTCTGGGCAAAAAATCCCATACAAATGTCATGGGTATGCTTTATTGGGTTATAAAATGCAAAGGATATACAGGAGGTACCTGATTTAAGGGGGAATTCTATCTGTGGGGGTAAGCCAGTATCTAGTACATCCTGAACCAAAAAGTCACCTGCCCCACTTTCCTTTCCGAGTAAAGCGACCACAATTCCTGTTGCAGACAATGTAAGTATAAAATTGTCATGTTCCAAATGACAGCCATTTGTACGGCAGGCATGTTGCATAGCTACATATGTTATTTCTAGATACCTCAGATATATTAAACAAATCTGAAAACAAAGCAATCCAAACAGAAAGAAATTGGAATTAACATACACCTGTTTCATAATTGCCTTCTTATAACAAAATCTATTTTACGAAATCAAGATAAGTTGTTCATCATATAGACCTGTTACATATTCAGACGGCGGAATGATATTTCCATTGAGCTTAACCCGCCCACTTTCATCTTCCAAAACTAGGTAATCATCCGAGTGCATGAAGTTATGTGGCTTGACAAGTGGAACCACTGATTTCTGTATATTATCAGCAGAAAAATAGTGAAATATAGCACCTCTGCACATTATTATAACATTTCATAAAAGAAAGCACAGAATTCATCCTTATATAACAAGTTCAAGTCCTTAGTCTCGATAGTAGGATGACTGACATGTATACTCTTCACAGTCCCATAACACAACACAACTCAAAAGCTTCCATATTTAACCAAGCAAACATTTTTTCTCCACTTTAATTAGTAATTCAACCAAAAAACACTTTGGTTTCTCTGCATCTCCTTAAAAAATACCCGAATCCTACAGTTTACATTACGCATAATCGATATATTTACAAATAATTGACAACACGAGTAAACTAATTTTTTAGATTTTCCGAAAACAGGGTTTCAAATGCCAGCATTTCAACGTTTTCATCATCACTAAAATAATTTTACAATAACTAAACTAATCTTCAGACTTAATATATATGTTGACGTTGTGAAATAACCAGATATCGACATTGATCCGACTTTTAATACCGGCAGTTTAAAAGATCAGCAAATTATCATACAAGTCAATCCGAGATTGAATAAACGTGTAAAAAACATTTACACTGTCAATGTACACACTGTTCATTCTTAATGTCCTCTGTAATATTTTCTTAATTATATTTTTACAATTTAATTAAACTTTAAAAGCATACGTGCAATATTGATGGGGATACCCATGAAGTATAAACAGAGAGGAACCTGCTTAGAATACTCATCAAGTATGCGAGGCTTGAGCTTCATGTGTTTGTAGAGGGTTCCAACAATGACACATTCCTTGCCCTCTTCCAATTCCAGCACCGTACACACTGTGCGAAACAGAAATCGTAAACAGTTAATTGAAACCTCAAAACAAATGAAACACCACAACACACAGGATTATGATAGTATTATATAACCCTAAGTGGATGTGATAGTAGAAAAACAATGAGTATAGTACCGGGATAATTAGGTTTCCAGTGAGGAACGAGTGAATACAAGAGAGTTCGCATCAAATGAAGGCGTGCGAAGTAAATATGGCAGTACTGTTGACCGTGATACTTCTCTTTTCTAATTTCGAAGGTTTCGTCCTGCTTCCACATAGAAATCAAATTAACACATTCATCATCAAAAATAAAAAATTCACAACACAAATGAAGCAGAGAGAAAGAACATTGACCAGAGAGACATAGCCACACTGCACGCGCTCTATTCCCATGGCGGGAACACTTCCCTCGCTTCAGTTCTTTCTTTCTTTCTTTCAACCCTGCAGAAAACAACATATAAATACTCTCAATTTTTTTAATGCTTTATAATTTTAAAATCTACAAAAGCGAGGTCAAATAGTGTGGTGATGAAACGTATGTGGAAGATCTTTGATGACCCGTTTAATTTTTTATATATGATAAATGATAACTAATAACTAATTTAGTTAAATCCGTGAAAAACGGGATAATCGAGTGCGAAATTTAAAAAAAAAAAACAACATTACTTCGAATATTTTTAAATGTAACTGATTAATTTTATACGAATAAAAACTAAATTTAAAATAATTGTACACTGGTAGTATTATTTATATGCTATGGCATACTAATTATCTAAACCTAAATAATTATAACTGAAACCTAATATCTTTTATTAATGTTGTAGATTTCACTAAATAAAAGGCATTAACAGTTTTAGTCTTAATTGTCTCGAGCATAAGTAAAATGGAAGACAACATTTAAAACATTTCAATACCAAAGCAAAATGAAAGCATATAAAAACATTCAATCCATTAAATAGGAACACTAAACCTTTTTGGATAATTATTTGTGCGAGTGTATAAGAGGACGAGTCAAGCATCCTATAACATGCACAGGTTAATTTTTTATTTTTATTTTTTTTTTTGAGAAACCATATGAGAAAATTTTGAATTTGGATTTTTTGCTGGATTTTTTTATGTTATTTTTCAATTGTCTCTTTATAATAAATTGATTACCCCTAATTTGACGTTTTAGTGTATTTTTAATGTTCAATAAAGAATAATACATAAAAAAAATAATAAAGAATCTGGACTCGAAAAAGTCCGAAAAGAAGTTGGTTTAAACATGATTTAAATTAACTTAATTTTTACAATATGAAAATGAAATTAATATTAATCATAAAATAATTTATTACAGTATTTTAGATTATTTAACTACATTAGTTCATTCAAATTATGTTGTTAAATAAAAAATAATAATTTAATTTTTTTCAAATTTTGAAAATATAGATAATACTCGTTCTTTCTGGGACGTTGAAACGTAAGTTGCTTAAGCAGTGACGAGATTTATGTGGCTTTAATGTTTGTAGTGGTTGGGATGGAATTATTCTTCATTTTGTCTAGAGGGAAGAGATTCATACGCAACAAAAGAGTATCTCGTGCTCAGATAAATAATAAGTGTAAGAATGTGATGGTATAAGATAATAATTTTTCTTCTAATTTTAAATCAACTCTAATCCTACTTTTACGTGTACTAACCATACAACATAAATCTAAAAGTCATATTTCAATAATGTAGTTATGATTGGTTTAAAAAAATGAAAAAAAAATATTGAATAAATGTGATTTTAATAAAATTTTAAGCATAACATTTATACAAAAGTTAAATTTTGTTTTAATTTAGAGAAAAACTAAACTAAACAAAATTAACGAAAATTGGGATCGAATTGAACATAATTAACGAAAATAGGAACTAAATTAAATATAAGACACTAACATAGGACACTGATATTAGCTTGACACGTGACATTGACATTATCATGTGGGATGATGTTGACTTTACACAGGGACAATTTTTTAATTAAGAAAAATTTAAAAATAACAATCTCACACTTGACATATATTGTTCACATTTCGTTAACAATTTAAACATCGTTACAAAAAATGACCAAATTGACGAAATTTGAGAGCTTCTTGAACACACACACACAAAGAATCACATTGAACAAACTGGACAAAAATAGGAGTAAAGCAATATTTAAACCTACTAATTAACTTCACCATATATTTTGCAATTGATATATGGTATAAAAGGATATTTATGATGTAATCAAACTATCGAAATTCAACCATATATTTTGTTAATATACAATAATTACATCAATAAATATAATAAATATGTTTGCTAATATTATTTGGTCACTTTAAACTAATTATATAGAATGGACCTTGTTGAATAGTGCATTTATTGAGCAAGGTACAATTATAATTTTAGTAAATTGGTTGGTGTGGTACCATGGCAAAACAACCTGTTTTGGTGTCTTGAAAAATAATTTTTAAAGACTTAATTATATTTTGAGTCACCTTTAAATATTGTTAATGTTTTGTTTGATGAAAATTTTTCCAAATATTTTTTGTATTTAACGAAAATTATTTAACTTTAATTAAAATTATAAAATTCAAAAATAATGACAAAAATATTAAATATTTAACAATAAAATTATGAATTATAAAATAAAAAAATAAAAAAATTACAATTTGATAATATCATAATATCATAATTTTGTATTTTCATAATTTCACAATTTCAAAATTTTATAATTTTATAGTTTTGTAGTCATATAATTTTATATTTATATATTTTATAATTTCATAATTATGAAATTATATATTTTGATAATTTTATAATTTGTTAATTTTTGCAATTTAATATTTTTTTTTATTTTATAACTTTGTATTTCATAATTTTGTAATTGCATTTTTATTTTTTTTATAAATTTTTATTTTTTATTTTATTATTTTTAATTTCATAATTTTAATTAAATTTTAAAAAATATTTAAATACCATAAATATTTGGAAACAATTTGGTCATCATAGTCCTTTGTAAAAAACCATTATGTGACCAGATTCAAAGAGATAAAGGATGACACTACTACAAGATAACTGTTGTTATATTACAAAATTAACAACAATATTGACTTCATCGAAAAATTTAAAAAGTTTAAAAACTCAATAAATATAAAAATTTATTAGGGTGTTAAATGTACATCTTATGTTTTATATAATATTGTATTATGTTCTATTTTCATACGATGAGATAATATCAAACATTATATGTGACACCCTCAAAAATTATAATAATTACAAAATAAATAAATGAGATTATATTGTTATTTTAAATAAAAGATAAAATACTTTAGTAATTATTTTGTTAAAAAGATATTAGATATTGTTACATGATATTTTTTTATGTGATATGAAATAAAACGAATAACAGAGAAAATAATAGATAATAGAGAAGAGAAGAAACAATAGAGAATGAGAGAATAGGAAGCAACTCATTTTTTGTATTATTATTGATAGGAAGAGACCTATTTATAAATACAACATGTAATCCATAAAGTAAACAAATAAACAAAGTTAATACAAATATTTACATAGAGAGTAATGAATCATATGAGTTCAATCATGTGAAATCATATGAGTAAATGTATCAAATCAATGAACAATCATTAATTCATAACACTCCCCCTTGAGTGTCCATTGACAAGAATGTGCCTCGTTAAAACCTTACTAGAAAAAACCCTTTGGGATAAAAACCTAGTGAAGGAAAAAGAGTACATCATTCTATATAATAATGTTCTTTACATCTTCTATTTCTCCCCCTCATGTAAACTTACATAATTAAGATGACGAAGTCCAATCTTGTGGACCAATTGCTCAAAAGTTCTTCTTGACAAAGACTTTATAAATAAACCTGCCAAATGTTTACATAAATGAATCTTTTGGATATCTATATCATCCTTTCAATACATTATTGTCTTCATATATGGTCATCTTTGTTGGGGATAGCCACAAGTTTCTTGCATATGTTGAATAATAGACCTTAACCAAACATTGACAACTTTCCTCATAATTCTCTATGATTAGACGATATTGCTACTATGGTTTGTTTCATATACCTTCATGAAACCATTGTACTACCACATGTGAACAAACATCTTGTTTGTGATCAACCATTGTGACATTGTAAGAATATGTAAAATAACATGCATATCCATAACCCATTGGTCTGAATCTGAATCATTTGGATGGAATAAGCTCATATTCGTAGTACCCTTAAAGTAACGAAGTATATGTTTTACTCCAAACCATTTTCTTCTTGTAGTTGAAGAACTATATATTGCTTAACAAATTTACAGCAAATGCAATATTAGATCGAGTATAATTAGCAAGATACATTAGTGTTTTTATGACACTAAGATATGATGCTTCTAGACCAAGAAGATCTTCATCATTTTCTTGAGGTCTAAGAAGAGTCTTTATCAACATCTAACGACCTCACAACTATTGAAGTGCATAATGGACATGACTTGTCCATTTAGAGTATTTTAAGCACCTTAATTATATAAGCTTCTTGACGTATAAAAACACCTTTATTTAAATACTCAATTTATAATTTCAAATAAGACTTTGCCCTTCAAAGATCATTCATCTCAAATTATTTCTTTGAGTAATCAATTGCCTTTGTGAGCTCATTAGGAATTCCAAAGATGTTTATGTCATCTACATAAACAATAATTATGGCAAATTCATTATTTGGATCTTTTCATATAAATACAACAACAAATAAGATCATTTTTATATCCTTCTTTTAATAAGTACTCAATAAGACGGTTATGCCACACACGTCTTGATTTCTTTAAATAAAAGAGCATGTTCAATTTTATTAAATAACCCTCTTTAGAATTTGTTTTGTTGGGCAAATAAAATCCTTTTGGGATTTTCATATAAATATGATTCTCAAAAGAACCGTACGAATAAGTTGTAACATCATCCATTAGATGTAAATGCAAACCTTGTTGTGCAACTAGGATAATCGAATATTGCAATGTTGTTGCATCCAATACTAGTGAACATGTTTTTTCACTAATCAATACAAGGTTTGGTGAATAACCTTGAGCAACCAATTATGCTTTGTATCTAACAATTTCATCATTTTTAATTTGATTTTTGCGCAAAAATCTATATGTACCCAACGAGTTTCATAACTTCAGGTGTGCGAACTATATGTTCAAAAACCTTTCGTTTAGCAAACAAATATAATTATGCTTCTTTGCATATTTTCATTTTGGCAAATCTTTTCTTTGCCGACAATCTTCAATGATTATTGTTTATTGATCCTCATTGTCATTCAGAGCATTCATCGCTATGTTATAAGTAAAAGTTTCGTCAATGTTAACTTTATTTTGGCTCCATATTATATGATTCATAACATAATTTATTGAAATCTCATCATTTTCAACAATTTCAGGTACCTGAGGTTCTTCTGGAACCGAACCATTAATTATGTCAAATGAATCTTTTGGGATTTCAACCTTTTTTATTAGGTCATTTTGCATTTTAGCTCCCTTTCTCATTCAAGAGTTTTTATATTTGGAACCAATAGGTCTATCATGCTTCAAACGTGTCCACATGAGTTTTTCAACCTTTTTTTTTTCTTTTTCGCATCATAATAACTGATCATGTCAAACAAGACAATCATTTTGATTTGTAAACTTCTGGTTTACCATGACATGCATTTTAATTGTACTAATAAACTTGTAGTACAAACTATAAGAGAATGTTGATAATTTCTCCAACACACTTTCTTTTTCAACTCAATCATAGAGGTATAAAGATATTTCATAGCTTTTTCATTGTTTGTCTCAATATAATATCCATTTAGACAAATATCATTGAAACTTAATAAGTTTCTATTCAACTTCTTGGTAGAAGTATAATAGTTCTTCTAGAGTCTTTAAATATATTTGTAGTACTATAAATAATACTAACATTGATGTCTCGCATTATCAAACAAGAGAAAAATTTATTACTCTTGAGAATTGTATAAGTTGTTGCACTATCAATAAGACATATATCTTTTTGTACTAATGCAAACATTCGTTTTTCATATAAACGTAAATATCAATATGAGATTTATTTTTTTAACACTCTCATAATCAATGAGGTGATCAATGCTTCCATTTGCTTTAGCAAGGAAAATAATAATATCAAGATGAGTAACATCCATATGGCCATAATCAGAATCACCACCTTCATAAGCAAAGTATGTTTCTATGTTTTTCATTATTTGTAAGATGCTTTGGTGTACAATAAGTACAACTCAAATGGCCTTTACCACCGTAATGATAATATATACTTTCATCTTTTTGTCAGCATTTTCACATTTTCCTTTTCCTTTTTTCACATTATTGTGCCACTTCTGATGACAAAATGTGTCTTTGAAATTTTCTTTATAACCATGTTCATAATCAATATCACGATCACGATCATGATCATGAAAATATAAATCAAATGTTGCGACATTCACTTCTGGGAATGGAGCAGAACCAATTTGGACAGATTTCTTGATTTTCTATCAAAAATAAATTCATGATATTTATTGCTGCATTCACTTCTGAGAATGGAGCAGATTAGGCGGATCTCGTGCTGATAACGTGTTATGAAATAAAACGAATAACAGAGAAAATAATAGATAATAGAGAAGAGAAGAAATAATAGATAATAGAGAAGAGAAGAAACAATAGAGAATAGAGAATGAGAGAATAGGGAGCAACTCATTTTTTTTTTTCATCAAAAGCTTTATTGCTTTGTCTAGTCAGCCATACATAGGCATTAAATAAATTCACAATATTTGTGAAATCTTTTTTCACAATATTTTTGTCATGTTGCTTAGATGCTTTATTTCTTTATTTAATGGTATTCCAATATCCATTGCATCTAAATATATTTCAACATTTAAAATCCAATATAAGGAATTCTTCCTTGTAATATCAAGGGTCACAAATCCAAATTTTGGCAACATTTTGTGTGTTTAGAACTAGCACATAGAATAATAATATTAATAATAATAATCACCATCATAATAAAAATAAAAATAATAAGACGGAGATGAAAATTGATAAAGTTAAACAATTCTTATCACAAGAGGAAGAATGTAAGGTAAAATTATAATTTGAGAAAGGATTAGAAAAAGCCTAGATTGAGACACGCAGAGCACTGTTGTTATAGAGAAAAAGCTTTCACTAGTCCTCAGTTGGTTGGAGCTTCGTGCTGATAACGTGTTATGAAATAAAACGAATAACAGAGAAAATAACAGATAATAGATAAGAGAAGAAACAATAGAGAATAGAGAATGAGAGAATAGGGAGCAACTCATTCTTTGTATTATTATTGATAGGAAGAGACTTATTTATAGATACAACATGTAATAACAAATCAACAAACTTAATACAAATATTTACATAAAGAGTAATGAAAATGAATCATATGAGTATCAATCATATGAAATCATACAAGTAAATGTATCAAATCAATGGACAATCATTAATTCATAACAGTTAGATTTTAATAATAAGTGACAATTTATTATTTTTAAATATTTATTAAAAGGTTATTATATGTGATATAATGAATTATTATTAATTATTTATTTTATTATATGATAGGAGATAAATGGTTTATTAATTTAAAATATTTATTTTATTTAAAATATTTATAAGAAATAAAATGTTTGGTAAATAATTATTAAGAAGATAATAAAAGGATTTTTCGAAAGATATATAAGATTATTATTATAATATAAGCAAATTGTATATTACAGTTATTCTTTAAACATATTTATTAACAAAATTTATCATGTATGATTTTGATTATATATAAGAGATTTAAAAATGGTTTTTAAGAAACAGAAATATAAATATAGGAAAAGGTATATATAATATTTTGTAGTTATTAAGAAGATCACATAAAATTTATTACATAAAATATTTTTAAAATTATTTAGGATTTGAAGGGTAAGAGTGGAGTGCATAAACATACATACAAAACAAGTGAGTGAGTGTTATGTTTGGTGAGAAAAAACGAGAGGTTGAGTAGATTGAAGGAAAAGTAAGAGTAAGATTTAAACATAGGAAGAAGTTTTGAAGTTTTAATTACAAAATCCAAGTTAAGAAAGTTAATTTTCATGTGATTGTGGGATGAGTATCGATGTGTATTGTCATGTTTTGTGTTATAATGATTAGACAAGTTTGAGTATATATCAATGGGTACTCCTAAATGTTTGAATATGTCCCCATGACTGTTACCGTTTTTGCAAGTCTTCATGACTGTTACAGTTTGGACAGGTTCCCATGATTGCTAAGGTTTGGGTAGGTCCCCATAACTACTACGGTTTGAGTAGTTTCCATAACTGTTATAAATTGGACAAATTCTCATGACTGTTATGGATCGGACAGGTCCTCATGATTGCTACGTTTTGAATAAACCCCTATGATTGGTACAATCTACGCAGGTTCCCATGATTGTTACTGATGGCGCTGGTTCCCATGACTGCTATTGATTTGGCAAGTCACCATGACTACTACTAATTGGACTGGTTTTTAAGACCGTTACGGGTTGGGCAGGTCTGTTATTGAATGATTTGTTGCGTGATATATGTGAGATGATGCTTATTATATGGATGATCCATCCCTTTATCAATCCATAGTTGGTGCTTTATAGTATATCATTATTACCATGCCATAGTGTGCATAAAGTTTGTCAATTTATGGCTCAATCTCTCATTGAACATTGGAAGGCAGTCTAGGGTATTCTACTCTATCCAAAAGATCTATCTCTTATGGTTTGCACATTCAACATATTTCAATTGTTCTCAACAGATACACTATCCACGCATATTGTGATGCAAATTGTGTGGTGAAGCTGTGCGGTTGCAATCTCTTCTTCAAGTCCTGAAGCCAAATACCACAACCTTGGGAGTAATGTTGCTGAAACTGTGTGGTTGTGATCTCTTCTTCAAGAACTTGAACTCAAGTGCAATACCCCTATTGTTTACTGTGACAATCAAAGTGTCGTAGCTTTTAGTCATAATCCAGTTCTACGCTCTAAAACAAAAGACATGGAACTTGACAATATTTTTGTTCGAGAAAGAATGCTAAATCACTCCTGACTTGTTTGTCATGTCCATGTTGCTGAACAAGTTACAAATAGTGACCAAATCCCTCTCTCAAGTCTTATTTTCTTCTCTAAGACACAAACTCGTGATTGAAAAGAATCGATCACATTGAGTTTAAGGATGACGGTTATTATCATATATATATATATATATATATATATGATAATATTGTATTTTGCTTTCTTTTTCGTATGATATGATGTGATAATACAAAATATTATGCAGTGATCTCTCTTCTTTAATTACCAGTTCCTTAATCTACCAATCAAGGTTATAAGTTTAATGTGAATCTCACATTAGAAATAACTTCAATAGCAAGACGAGTTCAGTGAATTAAAAAAAGAATCATTATTCATGCTTCTCAACATTTAGAAAAACAAATAATGATTTTAGAACTTCTAAATGGGAACAGAATAAGCGAATTGCTTGCAATAAAAAACTAGAACAAGAATAAGCTTTCCTCAACAGCGTAAGAGACATGGTGTACATGCACTGATTCAAACCTTGGTGCAATAATTAAACTGTTCTGGGACGCCATATCTTATTCTGCAAACAAAAACCGCTACACTACTTTTTAGACACTACTACCACCAACATTAGGGTTCAACAAAATTATTCCCAATAAGCAGGTTTGCATACTTAACCGACACAAAGGAAACTTAAAACGCGGCAGCACTAATCATCACAACTTATTGTTGTACCAAAATACACCTTTGTTCTCAGTACCGTGATCTGGCTCCACGTAAAGACACTCTCTTGCCTCTCTCCACATTGCCTTCACAAATGGAGTCTCGTCAAGTCGATAATACTCTCCCAAAATGGGCCTAATTGCTTTTGTAGCCTCCATTGCATGATAATGCGGCATTGTGGAGAACAAGTGATGTGCCACATGAGTGTCTGTAATATTATGGAAGACCTTGTTCAGAATTCCATAATCTCTGTCAATTGTTGCCAAAGCTCCTCTCAACCAGTCCCACTCAGAGGAATTGTAGTGCGGCAATGCAGGGTGAGTGTGCTGCAAGAATGTAATCAACACCAGAAATCCATTGACAATTAGCAAAGGAACTCCATAAACACACACCACCCAGGCAAACCCTTTTGTCATGGCAAGATGGTAAAGGCCATAGCATACTGCAACTATTCCAGCATCTGATATATAAATTTGAAGTCGTTCACGATCGGTGTAAATAGGACCATAAGGATCATAGTGGCAAGCAAACCTTGGATAAGGCCTGCCTGACACATTAAAAGCCAGGTACATGGGCCAACCAAGAGTGAGGGTGACGAGTAGTGTGAGGACTCTGCCTGGTGGATTGTTAAGGTATTTAGAGAACCACTGCATACCGGACTTCTGCTTTGGCACAAATACTTCATCCCGCTCAAGAGAACCGGTGTTGGAGTGATGACGGCGATGGCTGTATTTCCATGAAAAGTATGGGACTAGGAGAGCAGAATGGAGAACAAGGCCAACGATATCATCAAGCAGCTGGTAGTCACTGAATGCATGGTGGCCACACTCATGAGCAATGACCCAAACGCCAGTGAGGATACAACCTTGGAAAGCCCAGTAGATTGGCCATGCAAGGAAAGACAGAGGATGGGGAAGGGTGTGAAAGTAATGGGTGGCAACATAATAGAGGCAGAAGGCTATGGTTAGATCGTAAATCACATAGGAGAATGAGCGGAGAACAGAGCGCTGGAAACAGTGAGGTGGGATGGCCTTCTTGATCTGGCTGAGGCTAAAAGGAGGTTTTTCACATGGCACCCGCTTTAGAGGGTCGACTTCTGATTTCCTGTTGGAAGGAGGAACAAAGGTTCGGCCACCAGCCCCCATCTTCACACAACCTGCAAAAGTCAACATCAGGGCATATTCTTACAACACTTTCCATGAACATGAACGAGACTCATATCTCAAGCCAAGAATTATCGGCAATACCTACCTAGTGGGTTCTAAAAGCACACAGCATTAGAATGGATAAAATGTGTGATCTTCAGAGCAAAAACATGCATTATTAAAATAGTGCATAGTGAACATTTCAACAAAAGTAGGTAACATGTTCCTCTCATTATCGTTTGTATTTCATACGTTTCATCTCTATACTCCTATTTGATATGGGGGGAGATAATCCTACTTCTAATACTAATAATAATATGCAGATTAAAAGCGAATAGAGAAACACGCACTTACCTATACAGGAATAGAGATTGCTGGCAATACACTCTAATACTTTTAGTAACAGAAGATGTGGTAGATAAAACATGCTAACAGAGTATGTTGAAACCACTAATCACCCTGTTATATTTTTATTTTCTTCTTACAATGGACTTCAGCATGGACCAACCATGGTATAGATGTACACCATGGACACAAAACAAAAATGAAATGGGCAGGGTGATGTCTAAGCTATGATTTTATAATTAAAAGAGAAAAAGCAATCCACACGCAAAAGTAAACGTAAAAAAGATTCATTCACAATTCAGAAGAATAAACATGCAACATTATTCAAATCTATAAACAAATGGGAAGACTTTTCCAATGAGAAACAATAAGCATAAATAGCTAGATATGACACTACATTAGCTTTCCATAACTTTCCCCCTATGTCTCACTAGTGATGATCATCGTGACAAAAGGTAGAACCGTGTCAACTACTAAGCAAATGATACAGAAACTCAAATTGATTTGTAGAGTGTGTCATGCTTTACTGTTTGTTTTAGAGTGAAAATATTGCAATCGAAAACGAAATACAGTTATTTTCTATAATCATAATCCTGAGCTTCCTGTAAAAAAATACCAAGTCTAATGATATAAATTAAAAAAATATAAAAGGCCATATATCACTTTCTATACATATTAGCTTAAGAAAAACGAGCGGCCGCCATCCTTCAAGGAAGTTCGACGTAAGTTAGGTAGGTCAGATTTTCAACCATTAAACAAAACAGGTGTTTATATCTCAACCAGAGAAACTTATTTACTGTAGGAGTTTTGATTACAAGTTGTGTACATTGCATCAAAAGAATTTATCATAAATAAATACAACTCAACCGGCTTCAAGTTGTCCCATCTTTAAACAAAATTATTAAGACAAATACAATTTGCAAAATCGTCAATCAATCTAACTGATGTATACATTTTGTTGGTATTATCTACAACAACGATGAGTCAGGGGGGACCCACCATAAACATGGCAATATATGTATAAATGATAAATGCGGTCGCGAATAAAGTATCGTGGACAAATGGGATTTAATTATTCCAGTCGCTTTCACTATATAGACATTAATGAACATTGAATGCAAGAAAAATCATTTGAAATAAAAATTACTAATACGACATGTTTAAAAATTTCATAACAAAAATCATTGTAAGTCCAAAAGAAAATATTTTTACTAAGTTCTTATTCTTTTATAAGGTCAAATTAAACATAATAACAACTTGTTCATTAAAAAGTTTAAAAACTTAATACAAAAGCAAAATTTAAACATAATATATTAACTAACAATTTAAGCTAAATATAAAAATTGAAGTTTACAATTATTTAACATTAATTAAAATCATAATAAACAATAAATAACCGAGTAACATAGTAACACGTACATAATTCTTTAATATATACTATTTATTAATTTCAAAATATCTGAAAATAAAAACTTGGTAAAAAATCATAATAAAATTTATCGAACCAACTTTCATTCAGCTCTAATAAATTCTATTTGTCTCTTCATTTTGTCGTTCCAAAAGGAGATTAATTTAAATAAAAACGAGAAAGCTTATAGCGAGGAAAATGTTTTAAAAAATCACTTTCTCGAGTTTTTGTAATATTAAAAACTTATACTAGTTATATACGCATATATATATAACTAATATAGCAATTAATAAGAAAATAATATTCACACTTAATACTAATACATTAAAAACAATTATATATATTACATAGCAATAAACGACTACAGTCTTTGAAAACATAGATACACCCCTCTTCATAGGCGTTAAATTTAATTATGATAGAGAAAGTATGCAATAAACCGATATCATATAAAAACATAAATTTCCCCCATGTTTTTTTTTTTGAGATTTGATTTAAGAAATTTTCTATATAGCAAAGTATACAATAAATTATTTCAGTTTTATTAAAATATTTATAAGACTTTAATTTACACTTTTTTTTTTCTTCATCAAAATAAATAAATGTATACATAGACATAAATTGATAAAAATTTAAACATATAAAATATAATATTGTAATCGATATGATTTTCAATTCAACTTCCAAATAGCAGTTAATAAAAATAAAAAATAAGACCTGTCTAGCTATACTTTTATTATTTTCTTCAAATAAATAGGAAAAAAAAAAGAAGCATAATGAATAAGTCACATTGAAACGTAGTCTATTTAATTTTCATAAACATAATATTTATTAAATCAGGTTCCCTAGTACTATAAATAATCAATGGAAGTGAGGATTCCAATTTTATAATGATATGTTTACCCATTGAAATTAAGATAAAGCGACTCCTACTTTGTTAAGATCGCATATCCATACATAATTACACTCAAACAAGAAGCATAGACAATCAAATCCAAAATCTCGAAAAGAAATTACTAGTACATATTACTCAAAACAAATGATTAACAAAATTTAAATGAAGAAAAATATACAAATATTACATATTTTAATCAAAAAATTATTAAATAATATCAGAAAAAGTCCGTCTTATATAACAGAGTACTAAATAATGATCCTACATAAATAAATAGGCCTAATAGGACTGGAACACAAAAACGCTATGAATTTTTACATTATCAGTTAACACATGTGAAATAAAACTTAATAAACTTATCAATTCAATAATAATAATAATAATAATAATAATAATAATAATCTATGTAAATTAAAATTATTTGAAATACAGAGAAAAAAAATCAAAACTAAGTAGAAAGGTTAAACGAAATTTTAAAATTGATAATAACTCAAATTTTATTCTTCCTTGTACGGTACTAAAACCAAAGCCAAGACGAAGAGATATAAGATTGAATGAATAGTGAACTCTACCATCAATAACACGTTTTAAATTAAATAACTAGCAACATATACAGGCAAATAGACATTGTCCAAGCATTCATAACTATTAATTATTTGAAAGTAATATAACTTTTGGGAGGTTTGGTATATATTTAAAATAAAGGAAAGAAAAGTGCAATTTAAGAAAAGAACATGAAGAAGAAATTTCCTTCCTCCAAACAACAGCAAAATTTATCGTCTTCGAGAGTTGCAGAGATTTTTTAACCCAAGTTGGGCAACGAATCGGAATATTCTAACTCACCAACCATCCAATTGGTCAACCAAACTATTCATTAAGCACAACAGTAAATAAGCGCAGACACCAAGAAAAAATCAAAGAGGAACAACCAGTGAAATCCTAACTCCTGATAAGCCGTGTGTATCCAGCTCGACAACAACAAACACACAGATTAACACAAGCGAATAAACGAGATCTGAAAGAAAACAGAGGTGGCCGGTTACCTCGCGCAAAATTTGTTCCAGATTCACTATAGTCAGGCTTATTACAGAAGAGAAAAAACACAATGCTGTCGTTTCCCGGAGTATTAACACAAACCAGAAATACGACAAGCGACAGAGAGGTAAAAGAGGATTCCTCCTTAGATCCGATAAAGATGCGTCGTAAAACAGAGGTATAGAGAGGGATTTATATATACATATAGATAGCAGAGAAATAGAGTGAGAAAATCAAGCAGGACATGTAAGAATTGGCCACAATCAAATCACGTTGTACGAAAATCACGTAAAATAAAATAAGCGTGGAGTAGTTTAGAGTGAATCGAAGCGCGGAGAGCGGAAACAGTTAGATCGAGCGAGAATAGGGAAAGGAAAGTAAGAATAGGAGAGAGAAACTTACATAGATAGATAGCATTGGGAAAGAATATGAGAAGAAAGAGATAACGAGAGAGAAAGTTACCTGAAGGTGTGAGGGAGAAGGTTTGTTGGTGCGGTGAAGAATGTGTGAAGAGGAGGGAGTGAGAAAGGGGGCAAGGGTTAGAAGAATGCGGGGTGCTGTATTTAAAGTGTGTTTGGCACCGAGTAACAGTGGAGGTGCGGCCTCCGTCCAATGAAGGTAGGGCCCACTGGATTTTTTTACACGTTCTTCTGCTAATGCCAAAGCTTGTTTATGGCTCACCTTACCTCTTTCCTCCTTCATCTTTTTAAGGCCCACGGCCTATTGCATCTATCATGTTTAATATTCTTGTAAAAAAATGGTACAAGATGGTTACGGTGAAAATTTTGCACCACTCCCATGTTCACTAAATTTTAATTGTACCTCCGCCACTGGTTTGAATGTATTTAAAAATAGGATAGATATAAATTTTAAACGTGATTTGTGATTTATGAATATGTTTTGTATTTTTTTTTGAAACGTGATTTAAAAAAAAATTAAAATATTGCATTGAAAAGTCGGATTTTCCGATGTTTTTTAAGCTGGTGATGACCGTTCAATTAAGAATGAGAGGATAAGGTCTCACAATATGTATGGCACAAATACACATACTTTCATGTGAATATTTTGTGATATTATTTTAAGAGTGTGATGCAAGGGTTCAAGAGCTGTTATAGAAATGTGTAAAAAATATTATTTTTTTTTAACATGTGTCTGAAGTTCATGTTGAGAAGGATGAATGTGCATGTGAGAAAATTAACACCATCTTATAAATTAAACAATTAATTAATTGATATTATCTAGTTTTATCCATCTCATTTAAATTTATATTTTAAAATTTAAAATATGGTTCTTATACATATATAAGAAATTATTAAGATCACTATTACGCATAAAATAAAAGCTTATTAAATTAGTTGTTAGACGTAAAATTTCTTTCATCCTATCTTTATCACTATACTTTTACGTGCATTATTTTATTTTGATTTATATTTTTATATATATAATAACCAAATTAAAAAGGTTATAAATAAATAACGATGACCAAATTATTAAAATTTATATGATAAAGTCTTGTTTTATAAGTTTTTATTTGTACAAATAAAATTGAAAATTTTATACGGGAAACTAACTAAATATATCTTTCAATTCTTGAATTATCCTTCCTTAAAATTTGATATGAAAAAAGAATGCAGTTGAAAGTAGAATCCCAAGTAAATAAGAATGTTTTATAAAATAATGTCATTATATTTAAAAATAGGTGAGCTTTATTTGAATATTCGATATCAATATATTTTTATATTTATATTTGATATACCAAGATAGTAAAAATGTTAATACTATACTTACCTTTTTTTCTAAATTTAAAAAAAAAAATCATTCTTGAACTTAAATAGAAACAAATATTGATTTTCAATTCACAAGTTTTTTTGCTATTATAAATATGATAATAAATAAATAAATAATGCATTTAAGAGATTGTGTACAAAAAGAATATGTTGATAACACGTTTGTTTGTCATTAATGAAGTCTTTTGGATGAATGGACGGTGACCCCCTTGTTGATGCTTATAATATATGGTTAGTACCATATAAAAATGTTAAACCCGTTTTGATAAAAGATATAAAATAGCTTTACCAACTTTAATGTAATACAAGTGACTTTTCAACTTGCAATAGATATCTTCATTGTTTAATAATACCTACATTCAATAAACTTAGTCCTTTCTTTAACCAATCTATGCATTCACATGTTTACCCTCTCTACCGCATATTCTACCTTTTCCTACCCAAAATATCTGGGACTCTCACGTGGCTACCCTTATCTTATGGTCATCCATGTTCCAACGAGTCACCAACCGATTTAACTATGACCAAACGATTCAGAATCGTTTTTAGTCAGTCACAGAATATATATAATTATCAGCCACATGATTTAGAACCCTATGGTACAGTCTCCGTGTTTCTCTTAAACCACTTGTTTCGATACGGCTTGAGTTAAATGAGACAAGTCATGTGTGGACAATTTTTAATCAAGAATTTTTCCGAGATAAATTTAAAAATATACCAACAGTAAAAATCTGCAAAATAACATGATTTTGGAATACACTGAGAATCGTAATAGTTAAAATATGAGCTGGTAGTTTAGGTTTCATAAAATAGAAAATTATATAAATATAAAGACATGTGAATCCATTAATTTAATATTTTGAATTAAGAGTGATGTTAATATTTTATATGGTTAAACTCAGATTTAATTGATATTATATCTTTAATAAAACTCTTTTTATATACATAAACGATATTAACGTTGATGATTAAAATTGATTTAGATAAACATTGTAGATTGATGTATTTAAAGTCTTCCTAATAAACATTAAAATGAATAGTAACTCAAATCTATTAATATTGTATCCCCGGTGAAAATCACTCTACATAACTACGTCAACTTCTGAACAAACATCAATGTTCCATAAGAGAGTGAAAAGAAGCTAAGTTTGTTCTAAGAAATCTTCTTTATTTAAACCTTTTGAATTCACTTTTTTTTTTTCATCATAATGTATAAGATCTTGCAATTGGTTTGATGATGATAAAAAATAGTTTAAGAAAAACAAAATATGATAGTTGGTCGAAAATTTTAGCTTGATAAACTAGTTTATTTAATACAAAAACTAATACAGAATGGAACTTTAAGAGTTTAGATAGAAAAAATACAAAGAAACTATATTTATATAATATAATTAAGTAAGGCAGAGAAAAAAATTAATATATTAAAATCTTTTTAATATAAATAAAAAAAATAAATTTTCAAACTTCTTTTGAAAACCGAGTTTTTGAAGAAGACATCTTTATCATTAACTTTTGTTTTAGAAGTGTCTAGTAGATCTGGTCCAGAGTGTTTTGACATTGATGGATGAACCCAAATCCTGACCTGGGAGACCAGCTAATTGTTCTACCAAAAATTTTCAATGTGATTGACTAGATTGGATGGATACAAGAAAAAAAAAAGTAAGAAAAAAAGTTATTTCTACTATGAATAAAATAAATGCAAATTTTAAATTAGTTGTAATGATATAAAAATAAATACATATATTATTTTAAAAGTTTTTAATATTTTGAAAAGAATTTTTTTCATTCTTGTTTATAGACTTGTCTAGAGTAATAAATTTGTACGTCACTCAATAACTCATTTTTATTTTAGATTTTTAGTGATAATATTACTTATCCAATGATTTTTCTATTTTTATTTTATTTTACTCACTCGCTGAAATAACTTTTGCAACAATTACATCATATACTTAATTTGTATAAATTAATAAATATATCAATTTGGTATTATTAGATTCTACTTATATTATTCTCCTTTTAACTTTTCTATATAGATATTGCCTATTTCTAAAATTACTTATTTTAAGTCAAATAATTTCAAACTCACAATTGTCATATCATCTAGACCATCATTTAGAGCTTCCTTTACACAATTACAAAAAATTCTTTAACTATCAATTGGTTCATATGATACATTTAGGTATTTTTATCCATTCTTTATAAAAAAAAATTCATTCAGTTTATAATATATATATATATATATATATATATATATATATATATATATATATATATATAACATAATCAATTGGATCAACTAATATATATATTTTAATAACTTAAACTCAAAATAGTTTAAAAATCTCCTAAAAATTAATTTTTAGACAAGAAACTTTCAAACCAAATCATCTATTTCGTCAAATCAACCACAACAACAAACATGCAACATTATCACATCTCATCACAAAAATAAAAATCACACAACATCAAGAGAATCAAACTCATAAATAACAATTAAACAATTAACTTTCTTTACATGAACTTAAACTTATTTCTTTTCAAACTCCACCAATTAGGACTCTCACAAGAAGTTCTACTATACACAAGAAACATCTATCATTTAGAGTTTCCTTTGCACAATTAAAGAAAATTCTTTAACTATATCAATTGATTCTTATGGTCTATTTATGTGTTTTTATCAATTCTTTATACTTAAATTGAATTTATTCGATTTTAAAAAATACATCTACAATATATTCAATTGATTCAACTGATATACTTTATGAACTTGAACTCAAAATAGTTCAAAAATCTCATAAAAATTATTTTGTTGACAATAAACCTTCAAACTAAGTCATGACTTTCACCAAATCAACCACAACAACCAACATGCAGCATCATCACATCTCATCACAAACATAAGAATCACACAACATTAATACAATCAAGCTCACAAATGACAATTAAACATTTAAATTTTCTTACATGGACTTAAGCTCCTTGCTTTTCAAACTTCACCAATTAGGACTCTCGCAAGATGTTCTATTATACCCAAGAAAAAATCTTAAAATCATCAATTTGAACATGCCTTAAAGATTATTTAATCATATCCAAACTCATTTTGAATTTGAAAGATTCACATGCAAGTAAGTCTTTCCAAAATGGAGACATATAACTAAAGTGATTCAAAAGAATAGTGAAAGACGAACTTACTATAATTCAATAATTGATTAGTTTCAATAATAGCTTTCTATACCAAAACTCTTATGATCCACTATAATCAGACGAATAATTCAGACAAAACTCTAGAGATAAAGAAAATAAATATGTTTAAACAACAATAACGTTTATATGAAATTTAATTATTTAGTTTTTTATAACTCGAGTTTTTTAACAATAAAATTATCAAGTCTCACTCATATACTCTATTATATCTCATTTACACATATCATATATTTTATCTTTGTCTAAACCTAATACTTACTCTTACATTTAGTATTTTTCATGTCCTTACAAAAATGTTACTTAAAATTTAATAATTATTATTATTATTTAGACAATCTTATTTAAATATTTTTGTGAAAAATATATTTTTAAATAATTATTTATATTTATATATGTTATTATTCTAAATAATTTACTAAATTTAAATTTAAAATAAAATGTGTTGATTTATTAATTTTATTATTATTTAATAAAAAAGTAATATTCATGAAATTTGATTTATTTTTACTCGCCGTAAAACAAAAGGATAAATAGTAAAATATTTTTACCACAAAACTGAAACACATGCTTTGAGTACATAATTATAAAGTCAAACATAATTATATTCTCAACTATAGTTAATTATGTTATGTTTCAAACACTGAGTAATGTTATTTTTTTTTTCATGAATGAGATTAGTGTGCAAAACTTGATTTCTCTAGTTTTGTTTTCATTTTCACCAGAAATGATAGCATATATAATTATTAAATTTTATATATTCTAATTTATGCTTATTTTCTAGCTTCAGAAATTTAAAACCATATATTAAAACTTAATACTACAATATTAAAAAATATCAAAATTTAAAACTGTTATTAACATAAAAATAAAAGGTTATAATATTAACATGAAATATTAATAATTTTTGTATTGACCAATTCTATAACAGTAGGATTGATTTTTGTTAAAAAAAATAAAATATAATAACAATAAATAAATATTGTTGAATAATAATAAAATAAAATGATACCCCATTAATAAGAAATGCAAATTTGAAATACATAATTTTATTCGGTGAGAATTTTGTTACACGGTAAACGGTAAAAGAATAAGAAAAATTGAATGAAACAAATTCAAGGACCTATTCTTCTCTTTCTCGCACAACGACTTTTCGTCTCTCCCAGTCGGCATGAACAATAAATAAATATATAAAAACAGCATCATGTAAAGATTTGGTCAAACAAAATTAGGTTAAATTCACATCATTTTGACAAAGCGTTCTTCATTGTCATAAATAACAGTGGTACACATTTAAATGTATTCAGGCTAAAAGTTGGTACTTTTTATAACTTATTAATATTACTTATATTTGAATTAAATTATTGGCTTAAATACGTTTTTATTCTAATTTTCGTAGTGTTTGTTGTGGATGATTTTTACTTTGACATAATGTTTAAAATGATCGTCATTTTTATCGAATGTTTAAAATCGTCCTCATTTTCGCAATTCGTGTTTTATTTGGTTATTTTCTGTAACGCGGTTTAAATCATTAACGGAACATTGTACAGTTGCACGAAGTGAGCTAGGGTTTTGGTAAGGAATGTTTGGGCAGTTGGTAAGTTTTGACAATCTTGTTCCTCCATTTCCAATTGGTGTTGCTGTAATCTTCTTATTCCTGCAATCCCATTATATAGGTATGAACATCCATTTCTCGTTGAACCACCAACACGGTTGCCTCCAACGATTACAGTCATAGGTAAAGGAAGAAGGTTGGGACCGTAACATACCTATATAATGGAATTGTAGGAAAAAGAATATTGCAGCAACACTAATTGGGAATGGAGGAATAACATTGTCAAAACTCACCAACTTCCCAAACATTCCTTACTAAACTCACCCTAGCTCACTTATTTATCTCTAAATATCTAATTACCACACATATACAGTACACCTAACACACCCTAATACCAACCGTGTCACCTAGACAATGCTTCGTTAATGATTTAAACCGCGTCACAGAAAATGACCAAATAAAACACAAATTGCGAAAATGAGGACCATTTTAAACATTCGGTAAAAATGATGATCATTTTAAACATTATGTCAAAATGAGGACCATCCGCAGCAAACATTAGTAAACATTATGAGAATGATGACCAAAAATGTATTTAAGCCTGTACATGTTAATTGTGTAAATAAATAAAAAGAAACTATCTTAATAGCTATTACCTAAATAAATCCAATTTTAAGTAAGAATTTTCTTTTAACTCGTATACTACTATACAAAACACTTTTTTCTTGCATACTTTATGTAAAATTTTCCAGTAGAAAATATTTACGTTTTTTATGTGAAATATTTTCTATCATACATGCATATTTTTGTGAATTGTTTTCCACAGCAAATAAATATATGCCTTTTTTCTTGTAAAAAAATTATTTTACAGAAAATTATTGTCAAGTTTTATAAAATTACCCACCCTC
Organism: Vigna unguiculata; assembly: GCF_037176805.1. Lineage (NCBI taxonomy): Eukaryota > Viridiplantae > Streptophyta > Magnoliopsida > Fabales > Fabaceae > Vigna > Vigna unguiculata. The sequence goes on along the minus strand of NC_140792.1, from coordinate 34,563,605 downwards.
TGGTAAATTTATTTTTCTTGCAAATAGAAAAATATTAAAATAAAATATTGTTTTTATATATTACATCTAAAACACAAACTATACAGTATTAAACTCCAATTTATAATTTAAATTTGATTCAAATAAATAAATATATATATATATATATATATATATATATATATATTGTATTTTTGTAATTATGACCGATCAATACCTAATTTTGGATGCTCTTAATATTAATCAAAAACAATAAATAAAAACAACTCTAAACACACTTTATAGGCTTTTTTTAGTATAAAATAGTCAGTTATCTAGTATGTAATACTTATTTATATAAATACTTATCATATAGTGAATAAAACAAGATATATTTCCATGAAAAGCAAGTCATTCCATTTTTATTAAAAAAAAAAAAGAGAAAAACTTGAAAATGCGACTTTAAGTATAACTAACACGTTCATTTTTAAATTATGACTAGTTATTTAAGCATTAGTTAGTTGATAAGGACACAAAATTGGAGGACTTGTCTTCTACTCTTGTATTACTCAAGTTGGTTCCTTTGATGATGGTTGATGCAATATTAGTACACAGTTTTTTTTTTTCATATATTGTAACTATTGTGTTTGCCCTTTTTCATTCCAATCCCAAAAAAGGTTTTCCTTTTCTTTTCTTTCAGAGAAAAAGTAACGATATTTTGACATATAAAATTTTAAAAAAATTTGATAAACTACATTTTTAGATAAAAAAGATACTACTTTATTATTTTATTTTTATTAAAAAATAAAAAATTTATTTATTTAATTTTATTTATAAAAAATTTGTCAAATTTCCAAAAAAAAAAAATTCAAAAAACAAATTCCTTTAAAGAACTGCCTAATCAGAAGAACATACAAGCATTAATAAATAAAATTCGACACGTTTCCTTTCCATATACCTTTTGCTACAACTTACTAAATTCTTCAATCACCGAGTACAACATGCTTTTTTTTTTTTTTAATTTGAAATGTGCATAGTTCATTATTAAATATTTGAATTTGTAAAATTATATACATATATATTGTAAGTGCTTCCTTTTAAGGGTTGTCCTACAGCAGTGGGCCTAAAGGCTGACCCATGAGATAAGAGCCATTCGTGTTGCCCTAACTTCCATTTCCATTCACTTTCAGAAACCAGTTGTCTTTTCCCCTTACTCTCACAGGACGCTCTGCTAGGGTTCCTTCCCAAGCCTTCTCGAACTAGCTCCGAACCAGTTCCTACTCCACCTCTTTAGTGCTTTTGTAGAGCTGTTGTGCTCCTTGGTTGTGTGTCGGAAGTCCTGTACGAACCCATTTCCAGGTAGGGAAACTCTAGCTCACTTTCATATTTCGTTTCTGTTATGTTATGAACTGTTGTTTTGAAGTTATGGGGCTGGTATGATGTTGTGATAAGCTGTGAATGTGTTAATATATGTGGGATGGGCTGGCGTGGATCACTGTTGCAGGAAAACAGTGGCGAGACCTGCTAATCTCGCCCAAGCCAGCCAGTCTCGCCTAGGCGAGACGAACAGGGACTCACCCAAACCCTTTTTCGCGAGAGGTCGCCCAGGCGACCCGCTCTTTATTTTGAGCGAGCGAGCATCTCGCCCAGGCGAGAGGGGTCTCACCTAAGCGAGATCCCGCGTTGCTTTCTTGGTGTTTTTGAGCCCTCGCCTAGGCGAAGGGGACTCACTTGAGCGAGACCCTTCAACCTGAGCGAGGGGTTGGGCGAGACAGTGCTGTGTTTTGGTTGTGTGTTTACTCTCGGATGATTGGAATTGTTTGGGTATGATTGGTATGATGAGATACATGTACATATGTATGGATATATGCCTAATGGAGTGCTATGTATGCATGACATGATTCATAAATGGTGAATGATGGGTATTGTGGGAACTTGACATATGAAATGAATGAGTGGATTGGAACTAAAGTAACATGGTATTGATATGAGATGAGGCCTTAGACTCATGGGGTGGTGATGACTAGTGGTATGGATTCAAAATGTGATACGTATGAGGAATTAATCCCAAGGGTTGGTATGAAATTGTAAATATGATTTAATGTTCTCGTATTGCTGATTTATGAATGTTGGTCCGTGTCAGCGTGTAATTCCTTGGGGTCTCTAGGTGAGACTTCCGGGGTTGCGCTTCAGTGGTCGGGACGTAATTCTATGGTCCTTGTTAGTGGGTGCCCATGGTGGTGCCCCATCTGTATAACTAGGTAAGGATTCAAGGTAAGGACTGCATCTTGACACTCTAAGGGGCCAGTTAGTCTCACTTAGAGCGGACTGACTCCTGTGGTGAGAGTAGCAGGAGGCCTGAAATTCATTAAGGGCTAACCTTGTGGTGAGGGAAATTGATTCAATGAAACACTTGTAACACATAGCTCGGGGGTGAGCAGAGGTATCCACCACAAGTGCAAGCGTCCGCTGAATCCAACCAAGTTATATATATATCCGGATGAGTCAAGTCGAGTCGTAGTGTATTGTTTGGAAGGTCGTAACATGCTTGTGTGACGTATGTATGTTGTACTGTGAAATGTATCTGAATCCATTGATGAAATGATTTTATGCTCTAGCTTACCCTACTTTTGTTGTTGTGTGTTCTGTTGTGTGGTACTCTCTTTTGCAATGATTATCAACTTGTTGGTGTGAGTAGAGACGAGGAACATCCGTGGACAACAAGAAGATGGTAATTCCGCTGCATAGTCTGCGTGGATTGGACTTTAGTTTCTGTTGGACTTTTCATTAGGGCTATGACCCATGTATTCGTTATTTTTGGATTTATATACTTTTAGTCAAATCGTTATCCTGTAATCTTTTAGCATCGTGGTGTACCTAGTTTGTAGGAGTTGGATTTAGGACCCCAAAATTTACTATATAGTATCATTTGTATGTAGCATTTCTTTAATTACATTGGGACGTTACATATATTATTACTTTACTTTTATCTATCTATCTATAAGTACCATTGGAGTAAAACAAATCTAACATTTGTTTTAGTGTATGTATCTATATAATTAAGTTCCATTACAGTACAATTAATCTAAAATATGTTTTAGAAGCATACATGTAGTACGTCTAACGTTTTAAGTGAAGTGACATGCTCTGTGTTTCCTAAGTGTATTTGTAATGTTAAGGTCACATTGTGCTGGCGTTTGCACCTAGGCACTGTCATCCAATACAACACATGTACTATATTGTTTAATGATTAAAACACATATTTTTAGTATTTAGCTGTAGCTGTAGGCTAAATTCGTTTGACAAGATAGATTTAAGGGAGACTCCTAAGATGTATCTGAGTTGATTTAAGTGAAAATATATGTATTTTTTTTATGAATTTAAGAAAAAAAATTAAATGATTAATAAATGAGTTAAAAGTATTAAAATTTTAAAATTAATATTAATTATTATACATATTTATATATATATATATATATATATATATATATATATATTTAAAGATTACTCAATTTTGTAAATAAAAATACGAATTACACCATTTGGTTAAAAAAACCTTTACCATAAAAAGAATCTTATGATCTTAACAATTTATAGTGTAATTAACTAGGACAAACATATGGTAGATCTATCTAGTTTTCCACTCTCACATCTTAAATTTGACATCATCCTTGAAAAAAATACTAATATCATTAATTCATTTCAACAAATAAATACATTATAATAATAAAAGAACTAAAATAAAATATTAGACAAACATTTGTTAAGTCATTATAATTTTCATATTTCTTTATTACTATCCCTTCAAATAATTTAAACAATTATAAAATTAATTTTTTTAATTGAATTCCAACTGTTAACTTTCTCTTTAATGGATGATGTATTATCTTGACGTATCACCTGTTCAGTTTCATCGCATATAATTTTATTATTTTATTATTTTAAAATTTCATAATTTATAATTTATTTTTTTATTAAAATAATATTATTAAAAATAATAATATATATTTATTAACAATGCAAATTGTTTACACATTCATATAAAATTTGTCTCAATAAATATTTATTTTATTCTTTACTTATTGGCTATAATGCACCGATACTTCAACTTCAGTCACGTATTTGTATCCGACATGTATCGTGTGTGATACTTTAGGATACTTTAAAGATATTTATCAATGAAGTATTTAATTTATAAAGTAGTACTACACTACAATAAAATCTTTGAATAATGACAAAAATTAGTGACAAAAAATAATTAGTCACTATATAGTGACCAAATTGACAACTAAAATAGTTCTAACAAATTATAATTGGTTTCTAAATTGATAATTAAAATAGTTTCAATGATGAATTGGTTTTTAAATTGGTCACTAACATTAGTTACAAAGTTTTGACTACTAAAATAATTGGTTTCTAATTAGAAAATTTGGATTCATACATTAACAATCATATATTTATTATGTTTGTAAGAATTATTGTACACTTTTCATTGTTCATATATGCGTATCTATCACGTATCATATCTTATTATTTTAAAAATTAATCTATCGACGTATCGGATATGTGTCGTATCCGATACACGTATCGTATATGTGCATCATAACATATTGGATTTATTTTTGATCTGATTTACCGTAAATTAAATTTAAAAAATATATTTTGTTTTTATTTCTTAAAGAAATATTATTTAAAAATAATATATATATATATATATATATATATATATATATATATATATATCCGTTAATAATATAAATTATTTTCTGTATAAAAGTTGTTATATAATAATTTTATTGAAAAACATTATCAATACAAAGTTATATTTATTATTTTTAGATTAAAGTATTATATAAATAATTTTATTGTTGTATATCTTTATATTTTTATTATGTTAAAATTAAACAAATATTATTTAATAAAAATTAATTATGTAAAATTTTAAAAAATTATATTTATAACAAAATAAACTATAAATTGGGTTAACACTTCATTTTAAAGATTTAAAATATACTATTTATAATAAAAAAATCACATTAATTAATATTATATATTTTTATATTCATTTAATTTATAGTTTATAATATTAAAAAATAATTTGACTTATGATTATATTTAATAAGATTAAATCATTAAATCAGATTTAAAATAAAACTTAACAAAAATAAAGATATATTATATTATTTTTAAAAATAAAAATAACAATAATATTTATAATAATAAATTTGAGAAAAAATAAACAATGAAACTAGATACTTCTTAAAATAAATTAAGAAAAGTCCAATATATTTTAAGATAAAAGTTTAAAAAATCTGAAAATTTAAAGAAAAATTATTCTACTTTTTTATAAAAATTAAGAGCAAAAAACATATTTAATTTTGTGAAGATAAAACTGAGATTACCTATGGATAAAATCGAATTTCATTACAGATTATAAAAATATACAGCCACGTGTCCCTAACACTGGAAACTCAGTGTTGAAGGTCGTAGCTAACTTACACGTGGCAATTACGTGTGAGAAGATGAATCAAACTAGGCCGAGAAACGTGCCACGCGTGCTACTACATGTGCAGGTGTGGGAAAAAGACCGTAGCACCTAAATCTATTTATACGTGTGCGGTGTTCGAGTCTGATATAGCGAGCTGAAGAAAAAACTTATCTGAGAAAGAAAGGAAGAAAGAAAGTAATATCAATCGTTGAAAATGCAGGGAGGAAAGAAAGCAGGAGAATCCGTGAAGGAAACGGCTTCAAACATTGGTGCTTCTGCCAAAGCTGGCATGGAGAAGACCAAGGCCACTCTCCAAGAGAAGGTATCCATCATTTATTTTTCAATCATTATATTAATACTATTTCTACTATCACTTTATAAATGTGTTTCTGCTATAACCAGGCAGAAAGAATGACAGCACGTGATCCGGTGCAAAAGGAATTAGCAACCCAGAAGAAGGAATCTAAGATCAATCAGGCTGAACTGGACAAACAGGCGGCGCGTCAACATAATGCAGCGGCGAGTGAGTATAACTCGGCGGCGAAGCAGGCGAGCACGTACTCCACCACTGGGGAGCATGGTCATCCCACGGGGTTCCACCAGACGTCGGCGATGCCAGGTCACGGAACTGGGCAGCCCACAGGCCACGTGACTGAGGGAGTGGTGGGCTCCCATCCCGTTGGGACCAATCGAGGACCGGGAGGGACAGCTACGGCCCATAATACCCGTGCGGGTGGAAACCCAAATGATTATGGGTATGGGACTGGCGGTACTTACAGTTAAATAATGATGATGATTATAATATCATATAGTTATTAGCATCGGTTTAATAAAAACGGTGTAGTTGTTTTGTTGTTCATGCTTTTTTTTTTCTTGCTTGTTCCCTTTTCCCTCCCTCCATTTTTATCATGGAGAGTGGAGAGTGGATGGGGTGTTGTTACTGGTTACTGTAGAAGTGCTTTCACTTGTACTGTACCGTTATGTATTATTTCCGTTTCAATAAATAAACAAGATCCTGGTGGTGTATTATGACGATTATTATATTTTTAAAATGAAAAATCAAAGAATGAAAGAATGAAGAAAATAAAAGGCATATATAAATTTCCAATGTTTTTTATCTAATGAGTAAACAAATTTCAAAATCTCTTCAAGATGAAGATATCAAGTCATGAAGTGTTTAGTTATCTCAGTGGTACGTTTCTACTCAATAACAAATTTCATATCAATTTCAATCATAAACCGCCATTTGTGATCACAGTATATTTTTCAACAGACAGTAGTTAAACTCAAATAAACTTCCTAATATCTATATTCTACGTCTATAATGACTTGTGTGTAATGACTCTTCCATACTGACTCTTTGTCAGTATCAAATACATTTGTTATATAATTACTTAATAAAAATAAAATTAAATATAAAATTTTTGTACAAACGAGAAAAATTAAAGACAACATCTTATTTTACATACTAAATAAAAAATAAAATAGACATTATTTTGGTTTATAACTCGCTAATATCTTACCCTAAAAAGTAAATTACGTTCGACCCTAAAACATAAAAAATTTGGTGACATACTTTAACTAAGATCTGAAAAACTAATTTAAGATGAGAAATAAATTCGTTTTTTGAGAATCATCTGATATGGAATATCTATAAGATATGGAATATGTATAGAGATGCACGTATCCTTAATATAATATTCATATATATATATATATATATATATATATATATATATATATATATATATATATGAAAATTTTTTTACTTAGAAGAATATGCATAGAGATGTATATATCCTACAATAATATTCATCCTTTTCATATTCTATTTCTATCTAAACTATAAAAATATTTATAATTAATTCTTACCATATTTTTTAAATTATTAAAATAATAAGTAATTGTATATATTTTATATTATATATATATATTTTAGTTTTTGTTATGTAATTTGTAAGAAAACTCATGCATCTTTAAAATATTTTTATTAATGTTGAAATGATGTACGTCAAATAAAAAAATTTATATTTTATATTTTATATTTTTATTATTTTATAATATTTTTATTTATTATATATTTTCTTAATAATATAAATATTTCATTTACTAAATAGTATAGAAAAATATTTATATTTGTTTTATTATTTATTATATCATTAATTATACATTTTTTTTATTTTTTTAATAATTTTTTATATTTTTTTTATATTTTTCAATAATTTTTTAAATTATTTATATAATGCATAATTTTTTAATATTTTTATTTATTGTTTATTTTTATCATATATAATATTATTTAGATATATTTTATTTAATTACTTTTTATCTTTTAACTTATTATCAATCATATTTTAATTTTTTATTATATTATATAAATAATTTTTATTTATTACAATACAAAAATTTAATGTAATTGTTATGAATGTTTTTTTATCACCGGCTAACATATATTAAAGTTCAAAAATACAAGATTTATGTTAAAGTTTTATTATTTGTTCTTGTGTCATTTTGATCGAGTGATATATTATAATTTTTATTAATGTATAAAAAAATTAATTAGAATTTTAAAAAAAATTAAAGTAAACAAACATTTAAAATGTTTATAAATTTTATATTTTTTTGTAAATATTTTTAAATTTTATAAAATTTTATAATTATAAAATTATAAAATTATAAAATTATATATTTTATTTTATATTTCGTAATTTTATAATTTTATAATTTATATTTTTTAACTTTATATTTTATAAATTTATAATTTTTATTAGCTTTAATAATAATTTTAGGTAAATATAGCAGCAAATCCTCGAGAGATCTGTGTTATTATGGTAGTTAGTTTGCAATAATATGTTATGTGACAATATATAAGCAGAATGACAATACAAGATAATTGTCATGTCATATAGGTAACAAAAGGAAATCTAACATTCAACGAAAAGATTCTAAAATTTTAAAGATTCAATAGACCACAAAAATTTAATAAAGACTCAAATGAACCGAAAGTTTCCAATTTTATTAGGAATCTAAAATATAATTAAACCATTTATGTAAGATTGACAAAATTATTTAATGTAATTTAAAAATAAATAAATAAATTATTATACTATTATTAATGTGATGAATATTTTTCAAAATAATTATTAAGTAAAATAAAAAATTATTGATAGAGCGAATGCAAATAATTCATAAGTTTAAGAATACTTTAAGAATTATTTTATACATCTTTAGTAATTTGGAATTTTCCTACAAAGATAAACAAACTTTAAACAAACAAAACATCTTTCAAAAAAGTTATGAGCAGAAGAACTAAAAATTCCACATTATACATCTTTACTATTGCCTCCCTTCAAAGGTGGTCGACTCTTATTCCATCATATGTTCACATCATTGTTGAGAATTCATATGTGAGTTTAAGTCCTACATTCGATAGAAATGAGAAAGTGAAGTACCACCATATGAGGATGAAAACCCATAAATCCATTGTCTTAAAAATTTGAGTTAGTGTCAATACCTTATATGTGGTTGGACTCATGTCTCATTGATGTTTGTTCTTCCTAGTGAAACCCCATATGTAAACCTAAAGTGATCATTGCGAAAGAAGAAAATTTCAAGAAAAAAACTCAAACAAAAAAAAGATAAGCTTAATGTACAAATAATTTGTCATAGAGTCTCACAAATAAGTCAATCCAATAATACAATCTTAGAAAACCAGTAACATAATAGAAGACTTCTATAAACTCAATCATTCAGATAACACAAATTAATGTTGAACTACAAAGAAGTTTTAGCACTTATAATGGATAACTTCCACTCATAAGATTAATTTCATAAGGTCATTAAGACTTCAAAAAGTTCCTTTCACCAAGACTTGGGCCACTCTTTAACCCTTAGTCCATTTGTCTCTATATAAGTTTGAATGACTAGTAGAACATTGTTATAATCTATGTGTATGTTTACCTTATTAATTGATTTTGTAGGATTGACTTAGATTTAAATTCTATTTATTAACAAGAATGGAGAATATTATATTATTTTCTAAAAATAATATACCTATATATAATGATATACATATTTTGATATACACAATTTTTATTTCAATTTTACTTTTATTATACAATTATAAACTAACTTTAAAAAAAATATAATTATAACTGATTTTTTTAGAAATAGCCATTATTTTGATATAAATACCATTGTTTTGAAATATTTGATACAAAATTGTCACATATATATATTTTTATTATATTTATAATTTTTACTACTGACATTTAAATACTTTTTATTACTTTCATTATGCTTTTCTTATATATTAATTTAATCGACTTACGTATATTATTAACTTATAATATAATATAACTATTTATAAAATCCGAACATAGACACGGACACGATTATCGCTCGCATGTAATAATAATAAATTTTAGAAAAATTAAACAATAGAAATCAATATTTTTCAAATAAATTAAGAAAAATCCAAATTATTTGAAGAAAGTAACTACAGATAAAACAGGGATCGTGAATGGATAAAATCGAATTTCATTACAGATTATAGAAAAGTGACAGGCACGTGCCCCTAACACTGGAAACCTCCACCACTGTTGAAGGTGGTAGCTGACTGACACGCGGCAATTACGTGTAAGAAGATGAATGAAACTAAGCCGAGAAAGCTGCCACGCGTACTACTACAGGTGCAGGTGTGGGAAACATAGAGTAGCACCTAAATCTATTTATTGGGTGTGCGATGTTAGAGTGTGATACAGCGTGCTGAAGAAAACCTAATCTGAGAAAGAAAGAAAGAAAAGAATAGAATCAATAGTTGAAAATGCAGGGAGGAAAGAATGCAGGAGAATCCATGAAGGAAAAGGCTTCCAACATTGGTGCATCTGCTAAAGCTGGCATGGAAAAGACCAAGGCCACTGTCCAAGAGAAGGTATCAATCATTCTATCTTCTATACCATCATATTTCTCATAAAATATTCATCAAATGTCACCTTATAAATCTTCTTCTTCTATAACCAGGCAGAAAGAATGACAACACGTGATCCGTTGCAAAAGGATTTAGCAACCCAGAAGAAGGAATCTAAGGTAGACCAGGCGGAGCTGGACAAGCGGGCGGCGCGTGATCAGAACGCTGCAGCGCGTGAGCATAATGCGGCGGCGAAACAGGGGGCCCCCTACTCCACCACCGGGGAGCATGGTCATACCACGGGATTCCACCATGGGACTGGAGGTACTTACAGTTAAATAATGATGATGATTATATAATATCATCAAAAGTTATCAGCATAAAAACGGTGTAGTTGTTTTTTTGTTCATGCTCTTTTTTCTTTTCTTGTTTGTTCCCTTTTCCCTCCCTCCATTTTTATCATGGAGAGTGGATTGGGTGTTGTTGCTGGTTACTGTAAAAGTGTTTTCACTGTACTTTACCGTTGTGTATCACTTCCGTTTCAATAAATAAACAATATCCTGGTATTGTATGTATTATGTATTATGACGATTATTATATTTTGAAAATGGAAAATCAATATTACAATAATCCACGAGTCTCAAATGATGAATTAATCAAATGGTGGAGTTATGAAGTGTTTAGTAATTTCAGTGCTACATTTCTACTCAATAACAAACTTTTAATCATAAATCGTCATTTATGATCGACCACACTATAAAACTATTGCAGTTTAACATAGTGTAGTTCTAAACAAACTGAAAACAAACTCAAATAAACTTCCTAATATCTACATTGTCTTCATATTCTTTGTCTCTAACGACTCTATCTGTATGACTCATAATGACTCTTTGTCGAACGTATTAACTTGTTTAAACTACTAAATAAACAAAAGGTCCAAATACTATCAAGTTCACATAATATAATTTGTTATATAATTACTTAATAAAAATAAAATCAAATTTTAAATAAAAATAAAATAGAGTTTTTTTTGGTTTAGAAATTCATTAAAAGGATTCTAACTAGTTAAACAAAATAAAAGAATAAATCTTAGATTAAGAAAAGCATAATCCAATTTTCGAGAATAAAGAATTAAATAAGAATTTTTGAGTTTTAATAATAAAAGGGGAACCGAAGCCTAAATCATTATAAGCATAGATTCTGAAGGCACCGATTTTGAAAGAATAGTTCGGTTTCTTGATAACCAAAGAATAGTTTTATTTTTTTAATAAAGTTCACAAAAATTATAAAAATATTGGTAAAATTATTTTAATAACCGAGGCAGAAATTGTAAAAATATGTTAAAAGATAAATTTTGTTCCTAATATTCTACTAATGTTTTTTTATTAGAACTGTCAATTTGATTTATGTACGGATTAATCCAACTATTCCTAAATAAAGTCTATATTTTATTGACCTACAAATGAAGGGTTTATAAAATCCCAACAAAACCCAACTCCTAAATTTCTCTTCAATTGCGTTATGATTAAACTTAAAGTAAGTTTGATCCCATTATAATATTTTAATTAATTTTTAAATACAAAATATTAAGTTGGAATTAAAGATTGATATTCGACGACTTTAATTAAAGTTCGAATTGTCGGTCATTTGTCTGGATGTTAGATCTAAGTTTCTCTTCTGAAGACATTTACAACAATTAAGAAGTAAATTTTACGGTGAAGAATATGTATGTAAAAATCTTAAAAGAAGTTTAAACTGGAAGTAACTTTTGAATAATCTTCACATTAGGGAAACTTAAATAATTTGTCAACACATGAATGGAAGTTGTCATTAAGATAAGTTAATATAAATATATTTGTAAATTTTCTTTTCTTCATGTGTTTTTTATTATCAAAATTAACTTTAGATTGTGATTTTTTGCTTATGAAAATATAGTTTTTAAATACTACTCTTTGTTGTTTTTACCATTCATTTACACATTTGATTGATTGAATTTAATTTTTCTTTACTTAAAAACTACAAATAATACTTATGGGAAGAAGCTCTTAAAAAATTTTAAGAACATAATACAATCCCTTTGCATATACTTCTTTCCAACAAGGAAAAAGTGGAGATACATAAAAAAAAAAAAAAACATGTAAAACAAATAATAAATATAAACAATAAATCCTACCTTTAACTTTCCAAGTATAAATGGAAGATTTGTTAAATATATTATTTTAATATTTAACTTTTCAAGTATAAATGGAAGATTTGTTAAATATGTTATTTTAATATTAAATTTAAATATGTTTTTAATTTTTAAATTTTGACGTATAAATAAATATAATTTTTTAATTAAGTTATGTTCAATTATACCCGACATGTTCTCATAAGTATGAAAACGTGTGTCGTGTGAAAATGTGTGTGATATATGGAACAAAAGATTAATCTAATTAGATTAGAAAAACTATATACATCCATTTCAAAAGTATATACATCCATTTTAAAGTGGATCAAAATATATCAAAGTTTTAAAAAATTCAAAGACTACAAACATATTAATCCCTTAGTATTATTATTCTAAAATATAACTTTTTAGTTGTCAAGATTTCATAATAATTTGTACTTTAATTTAAATTTTATTTCAACTCTAATTTTTACTTTTGAAAATATATCAAATTATTTTTTAAAAATTATTTTGTAAATTATTTTATTTATACAATAAAATTATTCTATCACACCACATTAATAAAATTATTCATTTTTTCATTCTATTTTTCTTAACTATTTATATCCGTGATTTTTAAAATTATAATATATTTATTAAATATAAATAAGTTTATAAAAATATAATTACAATTTAATATAAGTATTTTATTTTGTAAGTCCAATTTTTCAGTCTTATAAGTATAATGGGCTTATGGAACTGGTCTTTTCGTGGACCTAAGATCAGTCTACTGAAGGACCCTAATACTCCTCTCCAGCTTCTAACTCCTCCACTCCGTCTCACTTTGTAATAAATAGTTTTCTTTCCCTTCTCTTGTCTCCAGCAAAGAGCTTTGGTAGGGCACAGAGATCCTTCCAACTTCGAGCTAGCTAAAAACATTCTACCTCCAAGTAAGTCGAACTTTGAAACTTCTTGGTCCTTTCTTCCCCATTTTTTCTTTTTGGGCTTTTACGTTTGTTTTGTCCTGGTGTTCCTGTTTTCAATTCACTGTTTGATTTTTAGAGTTGTGGTACTCCTTAGTTTCGTACCTGGTTGCGTTTGCTAGCATTTAAGCAGGTAAGGGAAGCTAGGGTTACGTTTTCAAGACATTTTGCCTGCTTTTCTTGTCTGTTTTCATAGATTTGATGCTCGAATGAGATTATTGTTGCATGAAACTGTACGACGTGTGGGTGTGCATGGTTGAGTGAGGTATTGTAGGTGCGAACAAGTGAGAACCTACTAATCTCGCCCAAGCGGGTGACCTTCGTCTAAGTGAGAGTAGTAGGAACTCATCCCTGGTTCCAGCACGAGTTGTCGCCTAGGCGACTAAGTGTGTTTTTTAGCGAGAAGTGGTCTTGCTAGGCTTAAGCTCACTTCTAACATGGTATTAGAGCCAAGTTAGAGCCTATCCTAGCGAATTTTCTTGGATATTCTGTTTCACCTGATATCGAGCCACTAATGGACCACCTACTAATTTCTTATCCCACGCACGAGATGAATATACGTCGATGTGAGGAGGTGTGTTGGAAGTCCCACATCAACTAAAGATAAGGCCAATTCACAATATATAAGTGGGTGCAATCCTCACTTTACAAGCCGATTTTGTGGGGTTGAGTTAGGCTTAAGCCCACTTCTAACAATAAGCGAAACGCTTACGCCTGAGCGAGAACTCGCTAGAACCCTACAACACTCACTGTCGAGTTCTTGCCTAGGTGAGAAGGGTTCGCTTGAGCGAAAGGACTCCTTTTACATGAGCAAGAACCTTTAGCTTGGACGAAGGCTCTGGCAGGAGGTGTTGTGTTGGCTGCTGATTGTTCCATAACTGCTTTCTTTACTATTCCTTGCTCGATATATGTGATCATGCTTGTTATGTATGCTTGGATGAGACTGAAATGAATGTGTTGTTATGTAATGAGCCATGATTTGGTTGGGTTGGACATTGATATTCATTTATAAAGCATGAGATTGAATGAGATCTTGTTATTTTGTGCATGAAATGGAAAACATAACTGTATGGTTGTTGGTGGTTTGGCATGAGAATTGGATGATTGATATGGCATGTGGATTTTGTTAGTAAAAGAGTTTCAAGGGAAACTCTTGGTGATGGTGGTTAGTGTATACCTTGACATGGAAGATATCTAGATAAAGAAATGTATTCTGAACTCTAATAATTATTCACGCTCACATAGAGTAGGATAATTTATGTCTTGAGAGTGGCAGGAGGTCCTAGTCTTGGGACATATTGGACCCAAGACATTAGAGGATTAACCATGTGTGGGGTTGGATGCTAACCCCTTGCATCTAGACTCTACAGAGTTTAGAAACCAGTACATGTGCATACTTCTTTTAGAATTCTATATCAAGAGCATGATCCAGATATTGAGTCTAAGAGTCCTGTAATTGTTTACTGTCACATGATTTGGGTGCCTACTGCTTGCTTATTTATAACCTGTTGTATCTTTTGCTTGCTCAATAATGTGTTAAAAATATTTTCTCTAGCTTAACCTTGCTTTTGGTGTATGTTTCTTTGCTTGTTTTTTTTTTTTGCGATGATCACCAATTAATTGGTGTGAGCAGATGTGGAAACTCCCGGAGGTTCTCAGGGTGGTGACGATGCTATGGTGTAGGGTGGTTCTCGTGCATCTGGGTTGTGGCTCACTATTGAGTCCTTTTTGAAGAACTATGTGTTTAGTTTTAAATTCCTTGCTTTATGAGCTGTCTTTTGCATGACAATTGTACTCTTATGTTTTGTTTAAGGCATTGTGGCATGCCTAAGTTTTATTTCTAGTGTATCCATGGATGACTATAATGGTGAATCCTTTTATGTACTGTTCATCTGATTGCTCTTTTATTATTATAATTATGTGATGTTTTATTAAGTAGATTTATTCTATTAAAAATGGGATGTCACATATTTCATAAGATTAAATAATATTTTTATCACTTTTATCTTTTAAGTTACTTATATATATTTTTAATAAAATATATTATATATAATAATTTTAAATAATATATTAAGATTGAGAAACCAGAATTTAAATTCAATTCAATTTTAAATGAACATCGTCTTGTACCATTTTCACCTGTTCACATTGATATTAGTATCTAATTGCCACATGTATTATTGGCTTAGCTTAAGTTTTCTTTTTTAATGTGGTGTCAGTGATCGTGGATTTAGTTTAGTGATGTCAATGATTTTAGTGTAATAGTGATTATGATGGTAGTAGTTGTAGGATGATAGTAGTAATTTTAGTTTGGTGGTGGTGGTGTGATAGTGACACCGATGAAGGATTATGAAATGGAAGGTGAAGGTGATCAAGGAGTGATGTGATAGTCACGATAGAATGGAGATTGAAGGTAATAAAGCAGAGGAGGATGAGACAAAATTGAATAAATTTAACTAAAATAATAACTTATTTGAATACAACACAAATAATCATAATTAAAATCGTCCATGTAATATGATCATTCGCTATATGTCGTTATCAATTTAAACTGAGTCAACATAAAAAAAAATTAAACTTAATTTAACAAAACAAAAAACAAATTGAGCACGAAAAAAAAAACCAAAATAAAAATAAAAACAAGGATAAAAAAAATAAGAATAAAACATTATTTAAACTTTTTTAAAAATATTAAAAGTTTAAATTTCACTTATTTTTTTTAATCTTTTTAGGCTTGGTTTAATCAGAAGGTCTAAGACTAGTCCACTTGTCTTCCCAAAATCTTGTGATTAATTGAGTGATAACGCCTTGTGACTAGACTATGCAGAATTTAGAAATCAACATAAGAGCATGCTACCTTAGAATTTTATATCAAGGCACATAGTCCAAATATTGAGTCAAGAGTCAATTGGGTTTTAATTGAGTGAAAATTTTGTAAGTTAATGTTTCTTTTCTCTATGTATGTGTTTCTTGGATTATATACTTATGTAACTATATTTACGCATAAATGCTTAAATACACTAATTTACCCTTCTTTTTCCTGTGTTTGTTTTCGTGTTGTTGTGTAGTTTAGACTCGTTGGTTATTACTCTTTTGAATATTTTTTGAAAAACTAGTCCAATGTTGAGCAATCTTTTGTCAATCTTTTGAGTCCATGGTACTTTTTTTTTCAAAGTATATTTGAAATAACAATAATGGTCAAATTATATATACTTTCTACTATTAGCTCTATTTTATTATCATGTGATGTTTTATTTATTAAAGTTAATCTATTAAATGGGATATCACAAAAAGAGATAATACAGATATCGAGATACTACTTTTACATTCATTTAAAAATAATTATTTTTAGAACAAAACAATTTCGTAGATAAATTAAATAATAATAAAGCAATTACATTTCCTTTACCATACTACAGATAATTATTCTCCAACCCCAAGGTAAGGACAAGAAAAGAACCATGATTTCCAACTAAGTGAGTCACCTAAAGCGAACACAAAAGCAGAAGCTGCATTTGATAAAGAAAACAAGCTAAATAAAACGCAACTCAACAACAAAACTAACATTCAGTACTGCTAAAGTGGCAATGCACAACAATAATAATAGCTCTGCCTAATGTACCTCACAAACACAAACTTCATACTGATTTACGCAATTCGGCAGCTCCATGAGCAAAGTGGCATCTCTCTCCAAATGTGCAAGACCCTTTGGAAAAATTCTCGCACAGCTTCGTCTTAAAATTGCTTCCATGCTCTCGAGTAGGTGCACCAGGAACACCTGGGTTAGCTTTTGATGCAGACATTTGCAGGGTCAGTAGCAAATCCTTCACCATATTACTAGCTTCCTTGATTTGCTCAAAATTTCCCTCTAGTTCAATGTTTCTAATATTAGGATCCGATTCATGCTCCCTGATCGAAAGTTTGGCTCCAGTTTGGCGGCATATCTGTTTTGAGTTCACACCACCCTTCCCAATGATTGCACCAGCAAGGGATGCTTCTACGCTGATCTTGGCAGTGGCATGGGAACCAAAACTTGTAGCAGGACCAGGAGAAGGCTCCATTCGACCACCAAAACGACCTGCTGCAGTGGGCCCCAACGCTCGATGGTCATCAAATGATGGAGCAATTTGCTTCCCAAGTTCCCATTCACCATGGGCAAAGTGGCATTTGTCACCAAATTTGCAACCTTCTGCAGTATTAAATTTGTTGCATATGCGGGTCTTTACAGCAGCTGGTGCAGACCCATTTGGCACAGGTGGCAGAGCTGCTACATTTCTTGATGCTGGAGGTGCTGCAGGTGTTAGATTCATTATATGGGCAACAGCATTATAGCCACCAGGAACGTAATGCAGGAAGTGGCAACCCTCACCAAACGGACAACCAGAAGTGCTGCAACACAATTCACAATCAGGTTACACCAAACTCATTTCCACTTCTTTAAGTATACAATGTAACGTCAAGAAATTATTGGCTTATTTAGAAGGAGTTTTAAAATAGGACAAACAAGTAATAAGCTGAAATGCTTAAAGGTCACAAACTTTCAGAATGGTTCCTCCAAATTGAAAAGGAAACAATACAGATAGAGCACTAAGCCAAACAGGAGAAAGACAAAGTCATACAGGCAGATCTCCGATCAAGACCCACTTCTTAGGATCAACCAGGTCAGAGCAACAAGTATAACAGACAGCCTAAAAAACTTAATATAAATGAGTATAGCTTCTAGTTTTACCCATCCAAAATAATAATTTAATGTCATCTATACTCAATCTGAAATATAATCACAGTAGAGACAGACACCAATAAAAAAAAAAAATCAGGAACAAGCAACCAAAGAACTTAAGCATAAATATACAACTGCAAATAATAAACGAATATATATATATATTAGATTGCCGACTGGTAACCAAACAGTATTGTCAACGGAAAGTTAGTAGAATATAGAGGAATGCCGATACTCTGCCATAAAATGTCATTGCAGCCCAGAACTGCCATACCAATTGAAGTACGAATCCACCAAAATTTTATATGTAGTTTTGAAAACATACCTGACCCAATCAATTGAAGTTCAATTAATAATATTAGCTTGTTAATAGCTTACCAATTGAAAGGTGGGTTCAAATGCAATAGAACCCATTAATGGCTGAAAATTGATGGTAAACATAATTACGAGGGAAACAGACTAAGATGAAAGGTAAACATTAAGTGGGAAATGATCAATTTATCACCAATAAAGTGATCTTGGTGCCAACTATATTGCATCCACTTGTTATCTTTTTCTACCCTGTTAAGTTACAACTTGTTTAGACAAAGAACAGTATGTACCTGTATAAAAGCTTTGAACGCCAGTTAATTCGACAAAATTGCCCAATTAAGTTTTAAAGCAACTAAACAATTAATTCTTAAACTAATTATAACAAAACACCATTAAGAATAGATTGGCAGTTCAAAAATATTTATTAGGTAGGAATAGATTAGAACCTGAAAAACTTGGTACAAGGCTTCGATTTGCTTCCTACACCAGTTGATAAGGACTCCATTTCTGTTGCAAAACATTATTACTTATTCTCAGTTAATATACCTTTTGCTTATTATTCTAGTAAATTTTATTCCAATGTTATTAGTATTAACCAACAACATTATAATATAACTACTTTTGAGTGAAAACATTTTAGATTTTTTCGTACTTTCTGAGTTCATTAGACAGGGAAATCAGAGGTTAAGTTTTCCACTGTCTAAATTACTGAAAAATAGACCAATCTGAATTAATTCTACCACAGCAAACGCTATAAGCGCTAGAGAGAATTTTTACCCTTAAAGGACACCCCACAAAGCACAAAGCAAAGAAAACAAAGGCAAACAACTTTTGAAGCCCAATAAACCAAAGCGAAGAAAAATACCAAAACCAAGGAAACCAAAAAGGCCAAAACCAAACCTTGCTTGGATTTCTTAAATCCACCATTGGAGTTGAAACTGAGTTCGAGCCTTCCCCTCTTGCGAGTATCCATTGAACGAGATCTGGCAGAAATGGCGAGTTATAGGTATATAAGATTGCAGAGAAAACCTAAGCTTACAGACGATTAGGGAAATACAAACACGGAGAAGAATCGATAGAAACTGATTGAGGAAAAACCCTAACCCTAGGAGGAGTGGTGATCTGAAAGAGGGGTTTTGCAACAATGAGGCTAGAGAAAGAAAAGATTTTGATATGGCTATAAACGAATAAAATGATAAAGATTGGGAAAATATAATTTTTCTTTTATCTCGTGTGATGATATATATAAATATATTAATTTGATGATGTCATCAATTAGGTTTAAATCTGGGTTGGATTTGTTCTGACATTTTATTTACTTGCTTCCACACCCATAATCGACTATTGACGCTGTCACGGAAATTATATTTTATTTAGTTTTATATATTTATATAATTATACATGCGTTTAAGATATTATAACATATATTTAAGATATTTATTGACATGTCTTATATATTAATTTATATAACAATTTCTTAATATATTCGTGAAATATAAATAATAAACAATGTCATATTATGATAATTAAGCTTTTTAACAAATTACAAAACGTAACTAAGTATAAATAGATATATAACTACATATTTTTAGTGCAAAGATTAAAATTTTATATTCAAATTTCTTTTATTTTAATTTCAAAAAAATTATATTTACATATGTTCAAAATTTATAAATAATATTTAAAAAAAATCATGTACCACAAACACTCAATTATTTAAAATTAATAAACCTTATTAAATAAAATTGTAAATATTTTCAAGATATTATAAAATATCTACATATGTTCTTATTCCAAATTGGTCGAATGACATCGATAGGATTAATCATTGCATCCGAAATATTATCCATTATAAAGCGTGAAACGTTGTCATAACTTTGTTATTCAAAAACATCTCTAGAGAATAAGGGTTTGAGTTCAACCACTAAAACAAGTCATGACTTGAATTTTGTCAACTGTTCAAAGATCCTTGCTCTATATCTCAGTAAGAACAACAAATAATATCTTATGATATAATAACTTATTATTAGATTCTATTGTATCTCCAAAATATTATGATATAATAATAGAATATCTAATATCTCCAAAATATTATGATATAATAATTTATTATCTAATATCTTCAAAATATAATACTTAATTTTTTTCAAGTTACAATATGGTTAATATGTTTGTTTACTCATGACCTAAGAAGTCTATAAATACAACATCCCACCATAGGGGTGTATAGACTCATTTGTAGATACTAGACTATATACTCAATTCTTTCATTCAATGTTACTCATACAAATTTCCTCTATTTTTTTTTTCCAAAGTTCACAAAAGACAACAAGTTGGCTTTTGAGAGTTTACATCAATCTCAAAGATATCTTAGCCGTATTTGTTAAGAACATTTATATATCGTATTTTAATAGTATATAAATTTGATGTAAAAAATAAGATTTTGCTTTTAAATAATCTTCATTTCTTTCAAAAGTGGAGAGGTCTTTTTCATATGAATGTTTAATCTCTCACTAGAAGAGTGTTGTAATGCAAAAACTTATTATCATGTTCTATTATATCTCTAATATATTATGATATAAAATTTGATTATCTAATATTTCCATGATATTATGATATAATATTTGTTATTTAAAAATTTTAAGATATAATACTTGATCATGTTCAAGTAACATAATCTATTTAATATATTTGGCTACTCATGGTCTAAGAAGTTTATAAATATAATATCTTATGATCGGAGTAGAGACTCAATTGTTGATACTCAACTATATACCAAATTATCTCATTCAATTTACTTATAGAGAATCTTTAAACTATTACTCACTTAAATATCATATAGTTTTTTGCATGTAGATCTCCCATCTAATTTTCTTCAAAATTTAGAGCTATCTTCATAGAAGGTAACAACTTGACTTTTGAGAGTCTACCTCCACGTGGGATATCTTAGCCAAATTTGGTAAAAACATTTATATGTCATATTTTAACATTATATTTATTTATTTGATGTAAACTTAAGATTTTTTTTTGATAGGAGACTAGATTAATTGAATTAAATGTCTCTTTCAAAGCTTTACACATAACATTTAAGTAAATATTATTCTTTGTGGTTTTTACCTTCTATTTACACATTTGATTTATTGAATTTGAAACACTATTTAGCAAGTCATTAATATAAATACATATTCCATGACTTTGCTAAAAAAAATTAAGTCATTTACAATTACTAAAAATGTCCATCAAATAATGTTCATAAATATGACCATACAAATTAATAATATATCTCCTAAATAATAATAAAATAAAAAGTCATATAATATCTGAATATCCGGTGATGGATCTTCAACCAATATGTTGGTGGTGTCAAAATTTTGATTAAATTATTCTTTTTGTCGTTTTTTTTCATTCAAAAATATTAAGTTGGTCCTCTAGTTTTTTCTAGTTTAAATTTAGTCCTGATTTTTTAAAAATTAATGCAATTTAGTCTTCTTTTGTTAAATTTCTTGAAATGGAACATTGATTTTGCATCAAAATTGACACTAGGATTATGTCAATTACACCAACAAAACAAATCATTCTTATTCACAACTCCAATTAAGATGAAAAAACTTTTATCCGATTCAAGAAATTTAACAAAAAATGACTAAACAACATTATTTTTTTAAAAATCGAGACCAAATTGAGACTTTAAAAAATTCGATAACCAATTTGATATTAATTATATAAAAAATATTAAACTTTTAAAAAATATATTTAAATTTTATATTAATTATATAAATTTTAAAAAATTTGGGAGGACTACTCGTCCTTGGTAATTATAAAGATCTGTCCTGTCAATATCCTTTGAAGTTAGAGCATGAAGATATTGAATACCTAACTTGCGTAAAAGAAACTCAATTATGATTATCTCAAGGTGTTTGTAAAAATGTATGGTAGTTGTAACTTGGCAGGAACACATATGAGGTAAAAAGATAAAATTATAGTGAAATGAAACAATGTGCAGGTATCATGAACCACTCTAGTATACATATTTTTTAGGAAATTCTAGTGAAAAATGCTAAAGGGACTAAACCCTTAGGAATTCCAAAAGGCACTGCTAAAGCTAGAAGATGATTGTCTTGTCTTGCTACAAATAAAAATCAGTGCAGGAAGGAAAGCAATGAGCAGGCTCAGGCTGATGAGAACAACATAAGCGTGCATATTTTATGAAAGATATATCGTTTACCATTAGAAGTGAAAATGGTTTTGAAGTGGTTACAATTACTGTGTGTATAAAGATAAAAAAGACGATACACTTCTCTTCAACTTCCCCCGACAAATCACACACAGAGAAAACTGTGCATAATGGAAGTTTTACAGAATCACACACCAGATAACTTGTCAAAGTTCATTTGTTTAATTATCATTCACACAGGTGCAAATGAAATGTGTTTTGTGACAACAGAACAAGTTGGACAATTTCTATATTAATAAAATAACAGTTTCAGTTAACCAATAGTTAACTGAACTTAATCTCTAGGGTTCAGTTTTTAAATTGAACTGTATAATAGTTCAGTGATTTTGTTATAGGCTAGGAAGCTCCGACACAACTTTGGAGAGAGGGAAGGCAATAGGATGGGACGAGTACGGATTTCGCTATCTCATATTAATTTTTGTAGAAAAAATTTATCATCATCCTCATACCCAAACTCAACGGGTATCAAACTTTTGTCTCATCTCATCTCTACCGGGTAACAGGTATAATCTCGTACTCATACCCGTTTTACTACTTCAATATTATTTTTTATAAAATAATAAAAATTACGGTAAAGGAAACATAATATTATCAAATATTTAATATTAGGAAGATGTTTGTTTCTTCGATATCAAATACTTTGAAATAAATTATAATTATTTACATTTTAGATTAGAATACCATATAAAATTTTATGAGAACCAAAACATTTATTAAATTTGCAAACATTAATGAAACATAGTTGATAAATTTTAAAAATACTTTTAAAAAAATATAAAAGAAAAATAAATATTCAAATTATAATATATTTTAAATGTTTTTTTACTTCAAATTTTTAAATTCTAATGAATCTCTTTTTTATACACTAATAAAAGTTATAATACATTACTTGATCAAAATGATGCAAAGAACAAATAATAAATATAATAAAATTTTGACTTAGATCTTGTATTTTTTGAACTCCAATATATATTTAATGGTGATAAAAAATATTCACGGAAATTATATTAAATTTTTATATTGTAGTAAATAAAAGTTATTTATACAATTATAGTGAAAAAAGAATACAATATGATTGATAATGAGTTAGAAAATATAAAATAATTAGATAAAATGTATCGAAATAATATTTTATATGATGAAAATAAACAAAAAATAAAAATATTAAAAAATTAACAAATGTGTATCTTAGAAACAATTTTGGAAACTATTGAAAGAAATCTTACAAAGAAAAATAAATGTATAGTTAAGGGTATGATAAGATGAAAAATACCTTAGAGATCTAAGAAAACTTTTCAAATATCAACTATATACTCAATGGTTGAGAAATAACGAAAATTATTTTATCGAATGAAACAAAAATTATTAATAATAAGTAAATATTTTTTTTTTCATATTACCTATTAAATGAAAGGGTTTATGTTATTAAACACTTAAATTGAGAGTATTAAATATTTTCATGTAAAAGAAAAATATACAATAAATAAAAATATTAAAAAATAATACAAATATTCAAATGTGAGACATAAACTTTTTTTAATTGACATACATTATTTCAACATAATTACATAAAGGTAATGATAAGATGAAAAATATATTGAAGATACGAGTGAGTTTCATGACAAACCAAATAATTAGAAAAAAATAAGAATACAAAATAGAAAGTATATATATATATATATATATATATATATATATATATATATATATATATATATATATGGTTACTTAATTAATTGTGAATATTTTAATAATTTAAACGAGACGGAGATATATGGTGGGGACGAGTATTATGGTGGGATATGTACATCCTCATACCCATCTTCATACCCAATTAAAAAAATACCCAATTGAAAAAGTCGGAGATTTTCCATACTCATACTTATACCCGGTCAATGCGGGAATTTCCCGTCAAAATGGGAACGAATTTATTTGCCATCTCTAATTGGAGATGTGCTTCCCCGTTTCGGAGGCACACCGGACACAGACACATGCCGGCGTACGACGCCAGACACTATTATTTGGGCCAGACACGGTCTGTTCTCTGGACGCGCGAAAAAGACACGTTTGCGTTGCTGCAAAAAGGTGGAATGCGGACGCCATTGCAAAGTTGCCATCGTTTACCATCGCAGCCAAAATAGAGATTCGACATAGAAGAGAAGATAGTAAAGGGAAAGTTAGGTGAAAGAAAAAAAAATCTGAAAAAATAATCATATTCTTATTAATTTAATAATTTAGTTATTTTATATAATAAACTTGTTTTAATTTCACGATCCTAAAATAAATATTTTCAGTTATCACATTCTCACTTTCTCTGTATTTTCTTCCTTCTTAATATAATATTTTATTTAAAGAAATTTTAATTTATTTTATTAGTATATAATATATTATATACTAATAAAATAAATTTTATTTTTTATATTTAAATAATTTAATTTCTATTACATTAATTTATATGATTATATAATTAATATATTTTACTAGATACATGTACCGTATTTCAAATAAATATAAATGAATTATAAGTTTTATATATTGAATTTAATTTTATAAATATATTATGTATAAAAATTATTTAAATTATACACTTTTGTTTTATCTTTTAAATTATAAATATTAAGTAAATTTTGTATTTTCAATTTATTTTATTATAGGAAATTAAGATGAGTAGACCTAATCAAGCTATTGAACAAGAAGATGAAACAAACCTCTTTGGAGATATTTTACAAAGATAAAAAAACTCTCGATGGTGGAAACTATATGGTCAACTGTAGTTTGTGTGATTTTGAATTTAATGAATCTTACACTCGAGTGAGAGCTCATCTATTAAAAATTAAGGGAAAAGGGGTTAGAGTTTGTCCAAGGTGAATCTGTCAAAACTTGTTGAGCTTAAAAGATTGGATAATGAAGCAACTTTGAAACTAGAAAATTCAAAGAAGAAAAAGGTCTCTCTACCATCTGTATCTGAGGAAAGAAAGCAGACAAGCAGTGGTGGTGTTCACAAAAAACTCAAAGGTCCTCTAGAAGCTTCTTTCAACCTTCAAGCTAGAGATGCTCTTGATTGTGAAATTGCAAGGATGTTTTATTCTTCAGGATTAGCATTTTATCTCGCAATAAGTCCTTATTATAGGAGTGTCTTTTCTTACGTTGCCAATAGTGGATATGTATCACCATCAGATAATAAATTGAGAGGTCCACTACTTGAAAAAGAAAGAACTCATGTAGAAAATCTTCTGCAACCTATAAAAGATTCATGGAAGCAAAAAGGTGTGACAATTGTTAGAGATGGGTGGAGCGACCCTCAAAGAAGACCTCTTATCAATTTTATGGCTATCAATGAGAGTAGACCAATGATTTTGAAAGCAATAGATGGATCTAGTGAGACAAAAGACAAGGATTTTATTGCCAAACACATGAGAGATGTAATTATGGAAATTGAACAAAAAAATGTGGTACAAATTATCACAGACAATGCAGCACTATGTAAGGCAGCAGGTATGATCATAGAATCAAAATTTTCTTCAATCTATTGGACTCCTTGTGTAGTTCACATCTTGAATCTTGCATTGAAAAATATTTATGCGGCAAAAAATACAAAAAGAAATAGTGATCTTTATGAAGAATTTTATTGAATTTCACAAATTGTCGATGATGTTACATTTATTAAAAACTTTATTATGGGGCACTCTATGAGATTATCAATGTTTAATAACTTCAATTCATTGAAGTTTATTTCTATTGCTCCAACCAAATTTGCTTCAACCATTATCATGCTTAAAAGATTTAGAAGTTTGAAAAGAAGACTCCAAGAGATGGTAATTAACAATGAATGGTCTGATTACAAAGAGGATAATGTTGATAATGCACGGACAGTCAAAGAAACTTTATTGAATGATAATTGGTGGATGAAGGTTGACTATATACTTGCTTTTATCGCCCTTATTTATAATGTTCTTAGAAAAACATATACGAATATGGCTACTCTTCATTTAGTGTATGAGATGTGAAATTCAATGATTAAAGATGTGAGAAAGATCATATACGAAGCACAAGTTGAACATTCAACTTTTTTTGAGACAGTAAACTCGGTATTAATTTATCGTTGGACTAAGAGTAGCACATCTCTTCTTGTCTTGCTCATTCTTTAAATCCAAGGTAATATATTATTAAATTATTTTATTATTATATACTTTTTTGTATATATCTTATCTATAATATATAATATTATGTTAATTTATGCTTATGTTCTTTAATATATTATAGTGATGAATGGTTAAGTGAAGATTCACAAAGACTTGCCTCACATGAAAATGCAGAACTTACTCTTGAAAGAAAAAATATATTTTATGAAATACTTTGATGATGTGGATATAAGGAGACAAGCAAATTTAGAGTTTGCAAACTTTTCAATAAAAGAGAAGATTTTGCAGATGTCGACGCTATAAGGGATATAACTAAAATGGATACAAAATCATGGTGGATTGTTCATGGATCTCAGGCACCAACACTTCAAAAGATAGCTCTTAAGCTATTCAAACAACCTTCTTTTTCTTGTTGTTGTGAAAGAAATTGGAGTACCTACTCTTTTATACATTCTTTGAAAAGAAATAAGATGACTCCTAAAAGGGCGAAAGATTTAGTATTTGTCTATAGTAATCTTCGTCTTCTCTCAAGAAATTCCTCAAAGTACAAAGAAGAGGAAACTAAATTGTGAAATATTGGAGGAGATGACTTTTCATTAGAAGACAGCAGAATTCTTCAAATTGCTAGCCTATCTCTTGATAAATCAGAATTAGAAAAAACATTTTTCAATAAAGATGAATAAATATAAGAGCTAAACATTATGATTTACATACGTTTTATTGTTTTTCTTTTATTAAACTTTGTTTTTTTTATAATTGTTTATCTTGATTTTTGTTAGATCATGAATTATAATTGGTTGTTTTTTATATAAATATTAATTTTCAATTTTTTAGACTATAATTGTTTTAATTCTTATATATATCGCTGTGTCCATGTTTGTGTCGTGTCTGGGCTGTTCATAGGTTATAGGTAGTTCAATTATTTTAGTTTAATTGAATAAAATTAATTTGTAATTTAGTATCTAATTAACTTTGTCAAGTCCTAGTGGTGGTTGTAAGTTTAATTTGATAGTTTCGGTGATTTTAATTTGGTGATAGTGACCACGACAAGTAACAGTGATCAAGTGGAGAATGAGACTAAGTTAAATAAATTTAACTAAAATATAATAAAACACAAACAATCATTAACTAATGATTGGTGTTTGTTTATATGCTCTATCATATTCAATTTAAATGGAATCAACATAAAGAACAATATTAATCATAATTTAACAAAACAAAAAATAAATTGAATACAAAAAGAAATGAGAACAAACTAAACCAAAAAGACATCTAAAACAAAACAAAGATCAAAACTATATTTAAACATTTTTTTTAAATATTAAAAGAGAGGATACTACTTTTTTTTCATGCTCATTTTAACATAATTTTACGAATATAAATTTTAAATTTTTACATAGAATAAAACTAATTTCACAGTTTAAAGAGATGGAGATAGAACTTTCGAATTCATCGAAAAAAAAGAAATTAGAAGAAAATAATATCGTAGATAAATTAATCAATAATAAAGCAATTACATTTACTTTACCATACTACATAAAAAAGAACCATGATTTCCAACTAAGTGGGTCACCTAAAGCGAACACGAAAGCAGAAGCTGCAATTGATAAAGAAAACAAGCTAAATAAAACGCAACTCAACAACAAAACTAACATTCAGTACTGCTAAAGTGGCAATGCACAACAATAATAATAGCTCTGCCTAATGTACCTCACAAACACAAACTTCATACTGATTTACGCAATTCGGCAGCTCCATGAGCAAAGTGGCATCTCTCTCCAAATGTGCAAGACCCTTTGGAAAAATTCTCGCACAGCTTCGTCTTAAAATTGCTTCCATGCTCTCGAGTAGGTGCACCAGGAACACCTGGGTTAGCTTTTGATGCAGACATTTGCAGGGTCAGTAGCAAATCCTTCACCATATTACTAGCTTCCTTGATTTGCTCAAAATTTCCCTCTAGTTCAATGTTTCTAATATTAGGATCCGATTCATGCTCCCTGATCGAAAGTTTGGCTCCAGTTTGGCGGCATATCTGTTTTGAGTTCACACCACCCTTCCCAATGATTGCACCAGCAAGGGATGCTTCTACGCTGATCTTGGCAGTGGCATGGGAACCAAAACTTGTAGCAGGACCAGGAGAAGGCTCCATTCGACCACCAAAACGACCTGCTGCAGTGGGCCCCAACGCTCGATGGTCATCAAATGATGGAGCAATTTGCTTCCCAAGTTCCCATTCACCATGGGCAAAGTGGCATTTGTCACCAAATTTGCAACCTTCTGCAGTATTAAATTTGTTGCATATGCGGGTCTTTACAGCAGCTGGTGCAGACCCATTTGGCACAGGTGGCAGAGCTGCTACATTTCTTGATGCTGGAGGTGCTGCAGGTGTTAGATTCATTATATGGGCAACAGCATTATAGCCACCAGGAACGTAATGCAGGAAGTGGCAACCCTCACCAAACGGACAACCAGAAGTGCTGCAACACAATTCACAATCAGGTTACACCAAACTCATTTCCACTTCTTTAAGTATACAATGTAACGTCAAGAAATTATTGGCTTATTTAGAAGGAGTTTTAAAATAGGACAAACAAGTAATAAGCTGAAATGCTTAAAGGTCACAAACTTTCAGAATGGTTCCTCCAAATTGAAAAGGAAACAATACAGATAGAGCACTAAGCCAAACAGGAGAAAGACAAAGTCATACAGGCAGATCTCCGATCAAGACCCACTTCTTAGGATCAACCAGGTCAGAGCAACAAGTATAACAGACAGCCTAAAAAACTTAATATAAATGAGTATAGCTTCTAGTTTTACCCATCCAAAATAATAATTTAATGTCATCTCTACTCAATCTGAAATATAATCACAGTAGAGACAGACACCAATAAAAAAAAAATCAGGAACAAGCAACCAAAGAACTTAAGCATAAATATACAACTGCAAATAAATGAATATATATATTTTAGATTGCCAACTGGTAACCAAACAGCATTGTCAACGGAAAGTTTGTGGAATATAGAGGAATCTCCTTGTCTCAGCACAAGAGGCCCAATCACTGTCACTATAGGCTTTCAATTGAAGGTCACAATCAGATGGGAAAAATAATCCTAGGCCTAGTGCAGTTTTCTTATGTAGCGTGGGATCCTTAGGACAGCATTGTGATGGACGATTGTCAGCTTAGAAAGGAATTGTGCGAGATGGTGCACAACATAGGTTATATATGGTCGTGTGTTTGAGATACATGAGTCTTCCTATGAAACGTCTATAGCTTATAAAATCATCAAGCTCCTAAGTCTATTGAAATCTTCTTGGTATCATCAATCGGTATAGATGTTTTTTGCAACCCGAAAAAACCTTGGTCACTTGGTAATTCCAATGCATATTATCGGGGGCTCATCAGCATACCTTTTTGTCCACGCCACTTCAAAACCAAGAAAAATCCATAATTCCCCCAAGTCTTTAATGCGGAAGGAATCATGATGGGCTTGTACTATTTCTTGATCAATATTTCTTGCCAAAATCATATCATCCACGTATACTAAAACTGTTGTGAAAGAGTTATTAGATGACTAACAAATACAGAATAATAATGCATATACTGAGTATAGCCAGTAGAGAGGAGATATAAGGAGAGTTTAGCGAACAATTCCTTGATGGCTTGTTTAAGACCATATAATACCTTCGTTGTTTACTCAGTCCTGGCAAGACTTTATTCAATCCAGGAGGGGAAATCATGTGAACTTTTGCAGTGTTCATTTCAGTTGAAACATTGGTTTCAGGTGTAGTGGTTTCAGGTGTTCGACGGGAGTTCGTTTCTTCTGAAACGGATGTAGGATAGGTTGAGCTTGAGGACAGTTGTGTTTGGAACAATTTTGGGGTCAAGAGGTTGACTAACATCAGTAGGAATATGAACTTGAGGATCATGGGTTAAGGAGACTAGATATTCACCATTAGGGAAAGTACATATGTCAGCCTCACTACCTTCGGTCTCTATTTCGCAATATGGAAACACCCTTTCAAATGAAAAGATGTCTGGAAACAAAGAGCTCTGTAGTGTGAATATTCAATAAGATGTACCCTTTTGTGTCAATTTCATATCCTAAGAAAACACATTTACAAGCCTAAGGATCAAACTTGGTTCAATGAACAGGTGAGGTACTGGCAAAACAAAAAGACTTGAAAACCTTTAGTCGAGAAAATTTTGGTTCAACTTTATGCAAAACCTTATGTGGAGAAGAAATTTTCAAAACGGGTGTAGGCACATGTTGATGATAAAAGCAGCATGTGACATAGCAAAAGACCAGTATATTCTTGGTAAATTAGATTGTATCACCAACGCTCTTGCTACATTCAAAAGGTACCAATGTTTTCTCTCAACAATGTTATTTTGTTCAAGTGTGTTAACATGAGGTTTGATGCATTATCCCTTCATTAGCATAAAAATCAGTCATGAAAAAATCTATTCCATTGTCACTCCTTATGGTTTTTATCATTGAGTTAAATTGAGTTTGTATAAAGGTGACAAAATTCTGAAATATTTTTGCAGATTCAAACTATTGTTTTAAAGAAAAAAATCCAAGTATAACGTGAGTGATCATCAATGATTATGAGAAAATATTTATGTTCATGAATAGATGGAATAGAATAAGGTCCCAATAAATTAGTGTGTATAAGATCAAAATATTTAGTGGAGATTGAACTGCTAATGGGAAAGAGGAGCCTCTTTTGTGTAGATAAATGACAAACACCACAAATGTAGGATTCATTACTTTTGACGTTTGTAGGAAACATGACCAGGACGAAAATGCCAAAGGGTATCAGTACTTAGAGTGGCTAAACTTCCGACTGTGATATGCTGGTAGGAGGTTCGACATGTGAGAAGGTTTGACAAGAAGGCACCCTGAGTATGTAAAGGGTATCAACCAATCATCTTCAAGGAGTTTTTGTCCTGGATTTTACAATGAATGGAATCAAAAATGAGAAGACATGAGAGACTTCTAACCATTTCTGAAACAGATTAAAAAATTAAAACAAGGAATGTAAAGCACATTATGCAGAACGTGATTTCGGGTTAGAAAAACAATCCCTAACTATTTGGCAGCAACTTTATTTCCATTTGGTAAGGTGACACGTATGGGCTTAATCTAATGAAATGATGCAAAATGGAAAAGACAAGAAAAATGATCAACCTCAACACTGTCTAGTATCCATGTACTGAAAGAGGGAAAGGTTTAACTAGTGTGTGTTGCTGAATCTGATGGGATGGAAGTTACATACACTTGGTTGGAAAGATGACTGTTGGTGAAGATTTGTGACTATTGTAGAAGAGTTATCAAGCCTTGGTTTCGTGAAACCAAACTGTTGTTGCCCCTGATTTTCCTTCAAAGAATCAGATTCATGTTGCTTGCCATCGATTTCATCTTTACAAAAATCTGCATTCATGTAAGAATGCTTGAGGTTTTGCTTAGTGAACTTGAAGTGCAGCGAGAAGTCATGTTGTAGCAAGAAGCCACAGTGTGACCCATCTTACCGCGGTGGCTGCAAACCTTATTACCATTGTCACGTCCAGGGTCTCCCACCATGACAAAAAAAAATTGCACCCTCTTCCTCTTCCTGTACCTACAGCAGCTATAACTTTGGAAATGTTCCGCAATTTACCCAAAAAATTATATCTCTTACTGAACAACCAAGGAGAAAACATGACTTAAAGGAGGTAGGGAATCCATCAACATGATTTGGGACTCCAAAACGTAATACATGTCATTCAATCTTCAAAAACTTTTTATCACTTGTTCTTGGGTTTTATATTTTTCAGCGTTCAACGAGGCTTTGCATGAACACCAGGTGCAAACCGAGATCGGACGAAACACCTCCAGTTTTTAATTCAGTGAAATAGATGGTGACACTCTCGCGAGAACCACTCTTCAAGGTCAGACCAGATGCTTGAAGCGGTATCTCTCCATATGACACTCTGGGCTATGGAAAGACATAGGGAAAGGAGAAGCCATGACAAGACCATCATGTTTGCTCTCTCCCACGCCAGTATATGCGCATGGTGCATGCTGGAGCAGAGATAGTGCCATCAACAAAACCCAACTTATACTTGGAGACCAAGCTCATCCGAAAGGAACGTGACCATTGGTGGTAGTTTGGTCCGTCGAGAATGGAAGAAAAGAGAACCAAAGATGGGTTAGCATATGAGTGGAATTAATATTGTGACGAGTGTTCCTGAGATGGGTCAATCTCCACAGCGAATGTAGCAAACCAGAGTTCTGATACCATAATAGGAAAAGAAAAGGATAGATGTTGTGTTCCTGAAATGCACATAGTGCTATATTTTTCTTATTGCTATGAAGGAAAACCAATAGAGGAAATAAATAGGTACAATGCAAACACTAACAGAGAAAGGGCACCTTGGTTAACATCATACCGTTTTGCGGCTATGCAAAGTAGAAAAGAAAAATAGAACAGCAAATCAGAATTCGGGTGCTTAAGTTCTCTTAAGGTGATGCGTCTTTGGGTCCTTTAGGTGAACTGCGTTCGCTTTATTTGATAAAGTACAAAACCACCAAAATTTTAAACATAGTTTTGACACCATACCTAACCCAACCAATTGAAGTTCAATTGTTAATAGCTTACCAATTGAAAGGTGGGTTCAAAAGCAATAGAACACATTAAAGGCTAAAAAATTGAAGTTAAACATAATTATAAGGGAAACAGATTAATTAAGCTGAAAGGTAAACATTAAGTGGGAAATGATCAATCTATCACCAATAAAGTGATCTTGAAACCAACGATATTGCATCCACTTGTTATCGTTTTTTACCCTGCTATTTCTGTTTCAACTTGTTTAGACAAAGAACGGTATGTACCTGTATAAAAGCTTTGAATGCCCAGTTAATTCGCAAAATTACCCAATTAAGTTTTAAAGCAACAAAACAATTAATTCTTACACTAATTATAATAAAACACCATTAAGAATGGATTGGCAGTTCCAAAATACTTATTAGATAGGAATAGATTAGAACCTGAAAAACTTGGTACAAGGCTTCGATTTGCTTCCTACACCAGTTGATAAGGACTCCATTTCTGTTGCAAAACATTATTACTTATTCTCAGTTATTCCCTTCGCTTATTTATTCTAGTAAATTTTATTCCAAAGCTATTAGTATTAACCAACAACATTATAATATAATTACTTTTGAGCGACAACATTTTAGAATTTTTCGTACGTTCTGAGTTCATTAGACAGGGAAATCATAGGTTAGGTTTTCCACAGCCCAAACTACTGAAAAACAGACAAATCTGAAAACAATTATAACACAGCAAAAGCTATGCTCATAAGCGCGAGAGAAAATTTTCTCCCCTCAAAGTGCACCCCACAAAACACAAACGAAGAAAACAAAGGCAAACAACTTTTGAAGCCCAACAAACCAAAGCAAAGAAAAATACCAAAACCAAGGAAACCAAAAATGCTCAAAATCAAACCTTGCTTGGATTTCTTAAATCCACCATTGGAGTTAAAACCGAGTTCCAGCCTTCCCCTCTTGCGAGTATCCATGGAACGAGATCCGGGAGAAATGGCCGAGTTCTAGTTATATAAGATAGCAGAAAAAACCTAAGCTTACAAACCTATGGTTACCAACCTAAGCTTACAATCGGTGAGAGGAAATGAAGAGACGAAGAAGAATGGATAGAAACTGAATGAGGAAAAACCCTAACCCTAGGAGTGGTGATCCTGAAAGAGGGGTTTTGCAACAACGAGCGTAGAGAAAGGAAAGAGTTTGATGAGGCTATAAATGAATAAAAATGATAAAGATTGAGAAAAGATAATCTTTATTTTATTTCTCGTGATGATATGTATAAATATATTAATATTAATTTGATGATGTTATTTAAATCTGGGTTGGATTTGTTATGACATTTTTATGCTGTTTCCTTCTCTCATCACATGATGATTATTGATGTTGTCATATAAAGTATATTTTATTTTATTTTAATTTTATTTATATTTATATAATTCTACATATACTTAATATATTATAAAATATTTTTAAGATACCTATAAATATATCTTGTAATGTTATAATTTGGTTTAGTTAAATTTGATGTTTATGATAAATTTAAAATTTTACTTAAGTTTCTATTAATTTTTTTATTCTTAGATTTCCTCTTTAGTTAGGTGTATGTTGTTAAATATTTTCTTTTATTCTTATATTTCCTTCTTAATTAGGTGTTAGTTGTTAGCTGGGTAATGAAACTGTTATCTTCTCAATTTTGTTTAGTTTTTGTAATATCTAATTTTATGATTTTTAAATTTTATAATTTCATAGTTTATTAATATAAAATTTAAAAATTTTAAATTTTATAAATTAGTAATTTTGTAATTTTATAGTTTAACAATTTAACAATTTTTGAAATTTTTTAATTATATAATTTCATAACTTCATAATTTTGTAGTCTATTGATTAGACAAATTTTACTACCTCTTGTCTCATGTTTTATATACCTCTTTAACAAACGATGTTTTCTCATATATCACAGTATCTAAAATTCGCATTCAACTAGGGGTGGCAATTAGGGCTTGACTCGTTGGGCTGGTCCGCAGGCCTGCGAAAAAAACACGAGGTGGGTCAGTGTAGTGAGCCCGTAGGCCTGTAGTGGCCCTTCTCGCATAAGGCCGCGGCCCGCATAAAATTAAAAAAAAAAACTTGCACTTGTGTATATTAATTACTTTTTTCATAGACTCTTGCATCAACGTTTCAAATTCTTGTATAACTGGAAAACACAAGTATTATGTATTTTTTAATTTGCTAAATGTAAATAATACATTGTGTATGTCATAGTATGAATATGATGAAAATGTTGAATTATCAATTTATCATCTAATTCCTCAAAGTCTTTACTTAATTTTGTGAACTTCTTAAAAGTTTCACAATTTTTAAACATTTAAAGTTTGATCATTAAATTTTAAAAAAAATTAAAAAAAAGTGGGCTAAGGAATATGTGGGGCGAAGCGAGCCTTATGTGGGTCGGGCCTAAACGGATCGGCCTGGCCTGCATTGTCACCCATACTTTCAACTCATCAACTTCTCCCACAACAAATTCAGTGGAGAAATACTTGACTCTGTTTGCAGAATCCGCAATATCTTTGGTTTAACTTCAACCATATCCATGAAACCTTACATTTGTTATTCTGAATTATTCTTTTATTATGCACCTCACCGTAAAGGATAACACTCTGACCATATTTATTTCTCTCACTACGGGAACCATGTTGAAGTTTTAGAGGCGTTTTGCTTAAAGAACCAACTTTTTAATTTGGTCCAACCATAATGTGCACATGTGAAATGTAAAACTCATGTCGGTTACATTACTTTAAAGGGTTTTCTTTGTTGTAATTTAAACTCATACTGACTTGAGCATTATAGTGTATTTTGCATGTGGATTTGTCCTCTATTTTCTTCAAAGTTTAAAGATTTCTTCATAGAAGGCAACAACTTGGGGTTTTGAGAGTCTACATCCACCTCAAAGATATCTTAGCCAAATTTGGTAAAAACATTTATATATCTATTTAGGTTAAGTATATTTTTAATCCCTGAACTTTGACGCAATATTCTAATTCGTCATTATCTGAATCTTTGATACATTTTAGTTCTCAAACTTTTAAAATATTAACTGTTAGAAATATTTCAATATAATTTAAAAAATAAATAATAAAAATAAAAAAATTTGTTGTTACTCGTGTTTTTATAGACCTTTAATTTATGAGTTAATGTTTTTTATGACTACCGACTATATTCTTATTACAATTTACTATTTGTCCCAATTTTCTACCTATAAATACCACCTAGGTGCACGGGAAAAAATACAACAACAGAGACAACAAAAACACTAGAGTTTTTTCAAAAGTGTTCTTCTTTTCTTCTCTATACTATCTCTTAAAACTTAAAACAGTGGTGTTCATAAGGTTTGGAGATCCTTCAATGCACTCAATCGATTTGACAGGTTGTTGTATCTTTAGAGAGAAACACATATGATTTGAAACATATATGATTATGTATTTGTTTAGCCATGTGCAGAATGAGTGTTTTTTCTCTAAAGATAGCGCTATGCGTGCCTCAACCTAGATTATTTGAGTAATATTTTTCTAACATTAACTACTTGTCAACATAGAAAATTATAAAACTACTCTCCGAGGTAGAAAAAAAAATTATACCCGCTAAGGTAAAACAATATTAAGTGTCCACCGACTCAAATAACTAAATACACATACTTTAATTCAACTCGATTGTCTCAAACCAAACTTTTAGGCCTATTTGCTCAACTCCAGGGCTCCAAACTTTGAGAGCTTAAGGACTTCCCTTCCATGTTAGAAAATAATATTAAATCAATAAAATTATTCACATAATATCATGCAATATCTGATATTATTCTCATAATAAATACAAAATATAGTATATTAAAAAATAGGTTAAAATATTCCATTGGTCCTCATTTTTGCACCAAAATATCACATAGGTCTCCATATTTTGTTTGTCCACATTTTTTAAATTGTGTAACAATTAGGTAATTTCAGATAGTATGGTACTAACAACATTATGTATGTCTTACGTGTCAGCTTCTCATTTTTTTTTTAAACATTATTTTTGTCATGTGTCACGTCAGTATCGTGTCACGTCACAAGTCAGTATAGTGACACGTGTCAAATTATTATCTAAATATCAATTTGGTCCTTATATTTGTTATTTTGATACCATTTCAGTCTCAAATTAAAAAAAATTGATAAATTTGAGATATTTCAATTGAGTTCCTCGTAAAATTTTGTAGTCTATTGACTAATAAAAATTTTTCAATTGAGTCTCTGTAGTTAACTTTTTCTATTATTTGGGTAATGTGTTTGTTAAGAGGTTCATGTGATCATTATTTTATCATGTAATGTTGATTACTGAGTTCTCATCACATGTCATTTTATTATTTTATTATTTTAAAATTTTAGGTTAAATTACTCTTTTGGTCTTTCTATTTGTCAAATAATATCAGTTTGGTCCTCAAGTTTTTTTTTTGTCTTAATTTGGTCCCAAATTTCTTTAAAATGATTCAATTTGGTCATTGCCATTAATTTTGACCAAACAATGTTAAAATCAATGCCACATGTCAATTTATGTTTTTTTTTGTTTTTTTTTGAATTTTTATGAATTGTTTTTTATTATTTTTTTATTTTTTTTGAACTTTTTATTTTTATTTTTTACACATGTCACTCCATAGTTGTGTCACGTATCAAAATGATTCAATTTGGTTCCTATATTTGTTTTTTGTTTCAATTTAGTCCAAATTTTTGTAAAAATGAAGAAATATTGTCCCTCCTTAAATTGACACTCAATCTAGTTTTTGTATAAATCTTATGATGATATTCATACTAAAATTGACATTTTTGTTAAATATTTTTAAACAAGTTTTTTATTTTAAATTTTATTATTAAATAAAGTTAAACCCTAAACTTAATTTCAACAATTAACAATTTTGTCATCGTATATAAAGCCATGAAGTGTATCATATTATACAAACTTAATGAAGATTAATAATCAAATAACTTGTCACACATAAGTTTAGGAACTAAATTCAAAACAAAACCAAAATTTAATGATTTGTATTGAATTTAAAGTTAATTTAAAATATTTCTAGAAATATTTAATAAAAACATTAATTTTAATAAGAATATAACCATAAGATTTACAAAAGATTAAATTGAGTGTCAATTTAAAGAGCAACAATATTGCTTCATTTCTACAAAAATTGAGACTAAATTGAAACTAAAAACAAATATAAGGACCAAATTGAATCATCTTGACATATGATACAACTGTGAAGTGACACTTGTAAAAAATAAAAAAAATTCAAAAAATTCAAAAAAATTCAAAAACTCAAAAAACAAAATTCAGAAATTGATACGTGGCGTTAACTTTAACACTGTCTGGTCAAATTAACGATAAAGACTAAATTGAATCATTTTTAAGAAAATGAGAACCAATTTGAGACAAAAAAAACTTGAGGACATATTACTTGATAAATAGAATAACCAAAAGAGTAATTTAATCATAATTTTTTAATTTTTTAATTTTTATAATTTTATTATTTGAATTCAAAATTGTATAATAATAAAATTATGATTTTATTATTTAAATAAAAATTAAAAATATATCATAATTTTATATTTCGTAAAATCATAATTTTATAATTATATAATTTTAAATTAAAATATTATAATTATAAAATTAAAAAAATATTAAATTATACAATTTTTAAAATTATAAATTATATATTATAAAATTTTAAAATAATAAATTAATAAAATGACATGTAGTAAGAACAATTCAAGATAACATTCACATCACCCACTAAACAAGAAAAAAAAACTAAAAAAAGTTAACCGCGATGACACAAATGAAAAAATAAATTTTTGGAGTTTGTAATACACAAAACTTTTTTATTAGAGACTAAATTAAAAGTTTTCAAATCTAGAATGAACTTAAAAATAATAATAATTAAATCTATTTAAATTTATATTAAATTTTATTTATATTTTGTTTTAAAATTTTAAATATAGTTATTTAATTTTGTTATAAAATTGTCTTAAAATTTTATATTTGAATTTATAAAATTGTTATTAACAAAGTTTATTATAAAAATTATTAATATATAATATTATATAATTATTTAAAATATAAATTATCCATCTATATATTTAAAATTTTAAAATAAAATTTAAATAGTTTAATGTAAAATTTAAATTTAAATAAATTGAATATTACTGTTTTTGTAATATTTTTTATAAAATTAAAATTAATTAAGTATATATATTTTTATCAAATTTATTATTTGTGTAAATGTTATATTAATATTTTTTATTAAAAATGACTTTTTAACTTATAATTTTATTAATTATTTTTTATTAAGTATATATATTTTTATCAAATTTATTATTTGTGTGAATGTTATATTAATATTTTTTATTAAAAATGACTTTTTAACTTATAATTTTATTAATTATTTTTTAACTTATAATTTTATTAATTATTTTTTATCAAGTACTCATATTTTATTAATTATATATTTTTTTAAAACAAAACAATATTATCTTTCACAAAATTTAAATCATAAAATTTAAATCAAAATTTTTATTTGTTATGCTAATATTTTTTTTATTTAACCAACTTAATAAAATGACTTATAGTACTAATGTTTATACTTAATTAATTTTAATTTTATAAAAGTAATTTTTAATTATTAAAAATAATTAGGTCAAAAATTCAATCAAGATACATAAATAAAGATTTCAATTTGGTAATGATAGAAACTAAATTGAAATTATTTTGATAATGAAAAGATGACATTATTACATGACACTGGCCACATGTCACTCTAAAAACCTGACATGTGATACTTTTGTTTCTTTTACAAAAATAAAATAAAAAATTAAGAAAAATTAAATAAAATTTAAAAAAAAAATTAAAAAACCAAATAGTAACAGATAACATAACATTGAAACTTTTTTTCAAAAAATAAGTGCAATTAACACTTTTTGAAAAATAAGTACCAAATTGATATACATCTACAAAAATGAGTTAATTAAACCTAATTTTTTCTAAAAACATAATATTCATCAATAATAACTATTAAAAATAAACTTATAAGTTGCATTCCATTCTCAATTAAAATATGAAAAGATTTTATTACGATAATTGTTTTTTTAATATATTTAATCATTTTTTTCATGCTCAATAAATATTTCATTTTAACGTAATTTTACAAATATTAATTTTACATTTTTAAATAGAATAAAACTATATTTCAAAGTTTAAAGAGATGGAGATAGAATTTTCGAATTCATCGAAAAAAAGAAATTAGAAGAAAATAATATCGTAGATAAATTAATCAATAATAAAGCAATTACATTTACTTTACCATACTACATAAAAAAGAACCATGATTTCCAACTAAGTGGGTCACCTAAAGCGAACACGAAAGCAGAAGCTGCAATTGATAAAGAAAACAAGCTAAATAAAACGCAACTCAACAACAAAACTAACATTCAGTACTGCTAAAGTGGCAATGCACAACAATAATAATAGCTCTGCCTAATGTACCTCACAAACACAAACTTCATACTGATTTACGCAATTCGGCAGCTCCATGAGCAAAGTGGCATCTCTCTCCAAATGTGCAAGACCCTTTGGAAAAATTCTCGCACAGCTTCGTCTTAAAATTGCTTCCATGCTCTCGAGTAGGTGCACCAGGAACACCTGGGTTAGCTTTTGATGCAGACATTTGCAGGGTCAGTAGCAAATCCTTCACCATATTACTAGCTTCCTTGATTTGCTCAAAATTTCCCTCTAGTTCAATGTTTCTAATATTAGGATCCGATTCATGCTCCCTGATCGAAAGTTTGGCTCCAGTTTGGCGGCATATCTGTTTTGAGTTCACACCACCCTTCCCAATGATTGCACCAGCAAGGGATGCTTCTACGCTGATCTTGGCAGTGGCATGGGAACCAAAACTTGTAGCAGGACCAGGAGAAGGCTCCATTCGACCACCAAAACGACCTGCTGCAGTGGGCCCCAACGCTCG
This sequence comes from Vigna unguiculata, assembly GCF_037176805.1. Lineage (NCBI taxonomy): Eukaryota > Viridiplantae > Streptophyta > Magnoliopsida > Fabales > Fabaceae > Vigna > Vigna unguiculata. The sequence continues at coordinate 34,522,079 of NC_140792.1, read as the reverse complement.
ATGGTCATCAAATGATGGAGCAATTTGCTTCCCAAGTTCCCATTCACCATGGGCAAAGTGGCATTTGTCACCAAATTTGCAACCTTCTGCAGTATTAAATTTGTTGCATATGCGGGTCTTTACAGCAGCTGGTGCAGACCCATTTGGCACAGGTGGCAGAGCTGCTACATTTCTTGATGCTGGAGGTGCTGCAGGTGTTAGATTCATTATATGGGCAACAGCATTATAGCCACCAGGAACGTAATGCAGGAAGTGGCAACCCTCACCAAACGGACAACCAGAAGTGCTGCAACACAATTCACAATCAGGTTACACCAAACTCATTTCCACTTCTTTAAGTATACAATGTAACGTCAAGAAATTATTGGCTTATTTAGAAGGAGTTTTAAAATAGGACAAACAAGTAATAAGCTGAAATGCTTAAAGGTCACAAACTTTCAGAATGGTTCCTCCAAATTGAAAAGGAAACAATACAGATAGAGCACTAAGCCAAACAGGAGAAAGACAAAGTCATACAGGCAGATCTCCGATCAAGACCCACTTCTTAGGATCAACCAGGTCAGAGCAACAAGTATAACAGACAGCCTAAAAAACTTAATATAAATGAGTATAGCTTCTAGTTTTACCCATCCAAAATAATAATTTAATGTCATCTATACTCAATCTGAAATATAATCACAGTAGAGACAGACACCAATAAAAAAAAAAAATCAGGAACAAGCAACCAAAGAACTTAAGCATAAATATACAACTGCAAATAATAAACGAATATATATATATATTAGATTGCCGACTGGTAACCAAACAGTATTGTCAACGGAAAGTTAGTAGAATATAGAGGAATGCCGATACTCTGCCATAAAATGTCATTGCAGCCCAGAACTGCCATACCAATTGAAGTACGAATCCACCAAAATTTTATATGTAGTTTTGAAAACATACCTGACCCAACCAATTGAAGTTCAATTAATAATATTAGCTTGTTAATAGCTTACCAATTGAAAGGTGGGTTCAAATGCAATAGAACCCATTAATGGCTGAAAATTGATGGTAAACATAATTACGAGGGAAACAGACTAAGATGAAAGGTAAACATTAAGTGGGAAATGATCAATTTATCACCAATAAAGTGATCTTGGTGCCAACTATATTGCATCCACTTGTTATCTTTTTCTACCCTGTTAAGTTACAACTTGTTTAGACAAAGAACAGTATGTACCTGTATAAAAGCTTTGAACGCCAGTTAATTCGAAAAATTGCCCAATTAAGTTTTAAAGCAACTAAACAATTAATTCTTAAACTAATTATAACAAAACACCATTAAGAATAGATTGGCAGTTCAAAAATATTTATTAGGTAGGAATAGATTAGAACCTGAAAAACTTGGTACAAGGCTTCGATTTGCTTCCTACACCAGTTGATAAGGACTCCATTTCTGTTGCAAAACATTATTACTTATTCTCAGTTAATATACCTTTTGCTTATTATTCTAGTAAATTTTATTCCAATGTTATTAGTATTAACCAACAACATTATAATATAACTACTTTTGAGTGAAAACATTTTAGATTTTTTCGTACTTTCTGAGTTCATTAGACAGGGAAATCAGAGGTTAAGTTTTCCACTGTCTAAATTACTGAAAAATAGACCAATCTGAATTAATTCTACCACAGCAAACGCTATAAGCGCTAGAGAGAATTTTTACCCTTAAAGGACACCCCACAAAGCACAAAGCAAAGAAAACAAAGGCAAACAACTTTTGAAGCCCAATAAACCAAAGCGAAGAAAAATACCAAAACCAAGGAAACCAAAAAAACTCAAAATCAAACCTTGCTTGGATTTCTTAAATCCACCATTGGAGTTGAAACCGAGTTCCAGCCTTCCCCTCTTGCGAGTATCCATCGAACGAGATCCGGCAGAAATGGCGAGTTCTAGGTATATAAGATTGCAGAGAAAACCTAAGCTTACAAACGATTAGGGAAATACAAACGCGAAGAAGAATCGATAGAAACTGATTGACGAAAAACCCTAACCCTAGGAGGAGTGGTGATCTGAAAGAGGGGTTTTGCAACAATGAGCCTAGAGAAAGTAAAGAGTTAGATATGGCTATAAACGAATAAAATGATAAAGATCGAGAAAATATAAATTTTCTTTTTTCTCGTGTGATGATATATATAAATATATTAATTTGATGATGTTATCAATTAGGTTTAGATCTTGGTTGGATTTTTTCTGACATTTTCATGCTGCTTACTTCTATTATCACATGACATTATTGATTGACACGTTAATTATATTTTATTTAATTTTACATATTGTTAAGATATTATAAAATATATTTAAGATATTTATTGATATTTATATATTGTGATATAATAATTTTTTTACTAGATTAGATTATTTAATCAAGTGAAATATGAATAATAAACAATGTGATATTATGATAATTAAGGCTTTTAAAAAATTACATACGTAACTAAGTTTAAATAGAAATATGAATACATATTTTTTGTACAAAGATTAAGATCTTATGTTTTATTTCATATTTAAGTTTTTATTTAAATTTTATATGATATGTTTGTAAGTACTATGATATTCATGAAAATCCTGCATCAAATAATAATATTATAGCAAAAGAATAATCATGAACGATGAAAACCAAATTATTTAAAAATTATCAATAAATTTGGTCATACTTCTAAAAAATTATAAAATATCCTTAGATAATATCTTATGTTATAGTAATTTATTATTAGATTTTATTATACCATGATATAGTAATTAATTGTCTAATATCTTCAAAATATTATAAATAAAAATTGATTATCTTTATATTATTTTATAATGTTATCTAATAATATTTAAAAAGTTAAAATGTTATATATATATATATATATATATATATATTCTTGTAAATGTTAAGAAAAAAAAGGTAAAAAATAATAATAAGTATTACTATTAATATAAAATAACTTAGATATAAAAAGTGAAAAAAAAATCTTTACATTGATTTTGGGTTCATAGTAAACTAAAAATTATAAAAGTTAGACACCGATAAATAAGAAATAAGATTATGCACAATAATAAATACTTCATGCCTAATTTAATTAACATTTATTTTTTTTGTCCTAATAAAATTTTTTTGTAATGGTTTGTTTTATTATTGTAACATCTCATTCTTTTTCTTTCTCCGGATATATAGTTACCCGGATATATAGTTACATGAATAATTCTATTTAAAATAATTACTTTTTCTTATAAAATTTTCACTATTTTATTAAAATTCAAATAGAGAAGAATCTTGTATCCTACATCACGATATTTTTATTTATTAAGTTGACAAAATTGTAAAATTAAGGTTTAAATGATAGAAAATATATTATTTTTTACTAATTAAGTCAATTAAAAATATTCTCCTTTAATAATTCTAATAAAATATTTGTGATTAGGATTAGTAAATATTTTCTAATTATGCATAACATAATTATATATTTTTTTATATCATCCTGTTGTGTATAAATACTCATTTTCGATGCATGGTAAGATAAACATTCAAATCATCTTTCTTTCTTATAATAAATACTATTTTGGTTCACTTTGTCCAATTTGTTTTTTCACCTTCAATTTGGTCCTATTTTGTTAAATTATGTTCAGTTTCGTTGACGTCATTTAAATTGATAATAACGAAGTGTACAAGTGGACACAAATCATATTACATAGATTGTTTTAATTGTGATTGTTTGTGTTTTGTTCAAATAAGTCCTTATTTTATTTAATTTTGTTCAATTTAATCACACCCCCCACTTCATCACCAATTCTCTATTTCATGACCCTTCACCATTGTCACCACTAGTGTCGCCACCACCAAACTAAAACCATCACTACCACCCTACAACCATCACCACCATAACCATAACCACAATCACTCTACAACCACCATCATCACCACTACCACACTAAAACCATATTCACCACCATCACACTAAAACTTCTATCACCGTTAGTGTTGTTGGGTTTAGTGTAATGGTGGTGCATATGATTTTAGTATAATGGTTGGGGTGGTAGTGATAGTGGTGATTTTATTGAGGTGATGGTAGTTGTAAGGGGTGATTATGGTTGTTGTTTTAATCTGGTGGTGGTGGTTGTGAGTTTAGTATGGTGGCAACGATGATTTTAGTGTGGTAGTGGTGGTTGTGGTAAAGGTGGCGGCAGCGACAGTGGTGGTGGTAGTGGCAGTGGTGAAGGGGGCAATGGTGAAGGGTCAAGAAATGGGGAGTGAAGGTGAGACTAAATTGAACAAATTTAACTAAAATGGGGGCTTATTTGAACAAAACAAAAACTGTAATAATTTAAATAGTTCACGTAGTGTGAGAAGTGCTAACTTGTACACCTTGTTGTTATCAAATTAAATGACGTCAACAAAAATGATGAAATTGAACTTAATTTAGCAAGACAGAGATCAAATTGGATGCACAAAAAAAAGACCAAATTGAACAAACTGAACCAAAGTAAAGACCAAAATAGTATTTAAACTTCAAATGAACAATGAAACAACATTCATAGGATTGTCCACAAATCTATTGATCCTACGCCAACTTTTATTCTTCATTATTATGCCTTTTTTTAACACCTATACCATTATTTGCTCCCATAAAAAAATATAATTATCGCAAGTGCAAATCACAACCATAAACCAAGGGTAAACTAACATGACAAAGTTAAAACCTCAAGTTTGAAAATGACATCACAAAGTATTTAAAATTCCAAAACATTTGAAAATGTAACTTTTCTTTCCAATAACCATTTTTCTTCGATTAAAGGTAAAACATATAGAAATGTCAAGTAGACTTTTAGGATAGAAATGTGAGTCATAACGGACAAGTTTAAAAATATTGTATTTCTCAGTTAGGGTTTTTCCTATATCACTTTTACACATCTGATTTATAACTTAAAAAATGAAATCACTTTCTAACTAATGTTTTTTCAACAAAAGTCCAACAAATTTGAGCAATGAAAACAAAACCAAGTAAATAAATCAAATATTCCACTCAAACTCTCTCTTAAAGAGCTACAACTTCCCCACCAAAATGAAATAAACTCATACTCACATGGAGTCCTACAGTCTTCCTGACAAATGAAACAACTCAAACTCACACCTTGAGCAGAAACCACATGTTCTGAAAACTACAACTACCTTAATCAGAACTCATACTTGAACAACTAACTAGAACTCATACTTAAACAACTTAACAAACAACTTGACATTCTTAGTTGTTCTCCATACTCCTTAAGAATTTTGAAATAGAAAAAATGTTGTTTATAAAAGACCACAACAAATTTATCTAGAAAGGAACTAAAAATCTAGTTCATATACTCCATGAACATGGTAGAGACATTAATCACACCAAAAAATATCACGAAAAAGAGACCGATAATACCTATGCCTGAATATAAAAATTGGTTGTTATTATATAATTTATTCACAAAGTATTGCTCATAAATAAAATCTAACATTAATTCCTCACAAGCAAAAATATATTATATAATACTCTTGTCTTAATAGAATGCTAAGTTGCGATATGATTTTTTTTCCTTTGGAGGAGAGATTATTAGGTGGTGTTTTTGGACTAATAATGATTTCCACTAATCTTCACACGGTACTTAATTGAGTGCTATTTATTCTTTTATATAAATGAAGACTTTATTATTTGTCACGTAGAATTATTCTAAGTTCTAATTAATGAAGAAATTTAAAAGTGGCACTGAAAGGTTCTTTCTAATTACTTGAAGATATTGATAGTGTTTTTTCAGTGAATAATTAATGTTTTAAATACTAGTTCAGTTCACTATGATCTATTCATTTTTTTTTTTACTTTTTAACTTTATGCTAAATATATTTATTACAAAAGTAAATGCTATGTTACAAAGGCCTTTTATCACATAAGAAATTTAGTTTTAAATTTAGTGAATTGTTGAGAACAGTAATAATTTAATTTGTGTTATGAAATAAAGCAAATAACATAGAAGAGAGAATGACGACAGATAATAAAGAAGAGAAGAAACAAGAGAGAATAGAGAATGAGAGAATAGAGAGCAACTCATCTGTGTCTTATTATTGATAGGAAGAGTCCTATTTATAGATACAATATGTAATCCATAAAGGAAACAAATCAACTTAGTTAATACAAATATCTACAATAAAGAGTAATGAATCATATGAGTAAATGTATCAAATCAATGGACAATCATTAATTCATAACACTCCCCCTTGAGTGTCCATTAATAAAGAATGTGCCTCGTTAAAACCTTACTAGGAAAAACCCTTTGGGATAAAAAAACCTAGTGAAGGAAAAAGAGTACAACATTCTGTATTCTTTAATACAATATTGTTTATCACATATTCTATTTCTCCCCATCATGTAAACTTACATCATTAAGGTGACAGAGTCCGAATTTGTGAGTCATTTGCTCAAAAGTTTTTCTTGGCAAAAACTTTACAAATAGACTTGTCATATTTTCAGATGAACGAATTTTTGGATATCTATATCATCCTTTCAATTGAACAATATACTATTGTCTTCATATATGGTTGTTGATTCCATCTTTCTCGGGGATAGTCACAAGTTTCTTGCACATGTTAAATTATAAACCTTAACCAAACATATTCACAACTTTCCTCGTAATTTTGTATGATTAGACGATGTTGCTACTATGGTTTGTTTCATATACCTTAATGAAACCATTGTGCTACCACATTTGAACAAACATCTTGTTTGTGATCAACCATTGTGACATTGTAAGAATATGTAAAATAACATGCATATCCATAACCCATTAGTTTGAATTTGAATCATTTGGATGGAATATATTCGTAGTACCCTTAAAGTAACGAAGTATATGTTTTACTCCAAACCATTTTCTTCTTGTAGTTGAAGAACTATATCTTGCTTAACAAATTTATAGCAAATGCAATATTAGATCGAGTATAATTCGCAAGATACATTAGTGTTTCTATGACACTAAGATATGGTGCTTCTAGACCAAAAAGATTTTCATCATTTTCTTGAGGTCTAAGAAGAGTCTTTATCAACATCTAACGACCTCACAACTATTGGAGTGCATAATGAACATGACTTGTCCATTTAGAACATTTTAAGCACCTTAATCATATAAGCCTCTTGACGTATAAAAATACTTTTATTTAAATACTCAATTTCTAATTTCAAACAAGATTTTGACCTTCAAAGATCATTCATCTCAAATTCTTTCAATTGTCTTGTGAGCTTATTAGTAGTTTCAACGACGTTTATGTCATCTACATAAACAATAATTATGGCAAATTCATTATTTGGATCTTTTCATATAAATACAAAACCAAATAGGATCATTTTTTATATCCTTCTTTTAATAAGTACTCAATAAGACGGTTATGCCACACACGTCTTGATTTCTTTAATCAATAAAAGAGCATGTTCAATTTTATTGAATAACCCTCTTAAGAATTTGTCTTGTTGGGCAAATAAAATCCTTCAGGGATTTTCATATAAATATGATTCTCAAAAGAATCGTACGAATAGGTTGTAACATCATCCATTAGATGTAAATGCAAACCTTGTTGTGCAACTACGATAATCAAATATAGCAATGTTGTTGCATCCAATACTAGTGAATATGTTTTTTCACAAATCAATACAAGGTTTTGTGAACAACCTTGAGCAACCAATTGTGCTTTGTATCTAACAATTTCATCATTCTTAATTTGATTTTTGCGCAAAAATTCATATGTACCCAACGGGTTTCATAACTTCAGGTGTGCGAACTATATGTTTAAAAACCTTTCGTTTAGCAAACAAATATAATTATGCTTCTTTGCATATTTTCATTTTGGCCAATCTTTTCTTTGCCGACAATCTTCAATGATCATTGCTTATTGATCCTCATTGTCATTCATAGCATTCATCGCTATGTTATAAGTAAAAGTTTCGTCAATGTTAACTTTATTTTGGTTCCATATTATATGATTCATGACATAATTTATTGAGATCTCATCATTTTCAACCATTTCAGGTACCTGAGGTTCTTCTTGAACCGAACTATTAATTATGTCAAATGAATCTTTTGGGATTTCAACCTTTTCGATTAGGTTATTTTGCATATTAGCCCCCTTTCTCATTCAAGAGTTTTTATCTTTGGAACCAATAGGTCTACCACGATTCAAACGTGTTCACATGAGTTTTTCAACCCTTTTTTTTTCGCATCATAATAAATGATCATGTCAAACAAGACAATCATTTTGATTTGTAAACTTCTGGTTTACCATGACATGCATTTAAATTGTACTAATAAACTTGTAGTACAAACTATAAGAGAATGTTGATAATTTCTCCAATACACTTTCTTTTTCAACTCAATCATAGAGATATAAAGATATTTCATATCTTTTTCATTGTTTGTCTCAATATAATATCCATTCAGACAAATATCATCGAAACTTAATAAGTTTCTATTCAACTTCTTGGTAGAAGTATAGTAGCTCTTTTAGAGTCTTCAAATATATTTGTAGTACTATAAATAATACTAACATCGATGTCTCACATTATCAAACAAGAGAAAAATTTATTACTCTTGAGAATTGTATAAGTTGTTGTACTATCAATAAGACGCATATCTTTTGGTACTAGTGCAAAACATTCATTTTTCATATAAACGTAAATATCAATATGAGATTTTTTTTTTCAACACTCTCATAATCAATTAGGTGATTAATGCTTTCATTTGCTTTAGCAAAGAAAATAACAATATTAAGATGAGTAGCATCCATATGGCCATAATCAGAATCACCATCTTCATAAGCAAAATGTGTTTCTATGTTCTTCTCATTATTTGTAAGATGCTCTGGTGTACAATAAGTACAACTCAAATGGCCTTTACCACCATAATGATAATATATACTTTCATCTTTTTGTCAGCATTTTCACATTTTCCTTTACCCTTTTTCACATTATTGTGTCACTTTTGATGACAAAATGTGTCTTTGAAATTTTCTTTATAACCATGTCCATAATCAAGATCACGATCATGAAAATATAAATCAAATGTTGCGGCATTCACTTCTAGGAATGCAGCAGAACCAATTTGGACAGGTTTCTTAATTTTCTATCAAAAGCTCATTGCTTTGTTCAGCCATACAAAGGCATAAAATAATGAAATAAATTCATAATATTTATTGCTGCATTCATTTCTAGGAATGAAACATATTAGGCGGATCTCATGATTTTTCATCAAAAGCTTTATTGCTTTATCCAGCCAGCCATACATAGGCATGAAATAAATTCACAATATTTGTGAAATCTCTTTTCACAATATTTTTGTCATGAGCAAATTAGTTGCTTAGATGCTTTATTTCTTTATTTAATGGTATCCCAATATCCATTGCATCTAAATATATTTCAACATTTAAAATCCAATAGTAGGAGTTCTTCCTTGTAATATCAAGGGTCACAAATCCAAATTTTGCAACGTTTCGCGTGTTTAGAATTAACACATAAAATAATAATAATAATAATAATAATCAAAATAATAATAATAATCACCATCATAATAAAAATAAAAATAATAAGATAGAGATGAAAATTAATAAAGTTAAACAATTCTTATCGCAAAAGGAAGAATATAAGGTAAATTATAATTTGAAAAAGGATTAGAAAGAGCCTGAATTGAGACACGCAGAACACTGACATTATAGAGGAAAAGCTTCCACTAGTCCTCAATTGGTTGGAGCATCGTGCTGATAACGTGTTATAAAATAAAGGTAATAAGAGAGACAAAGGAAAGGAAGAATAGAAATTTAGTTTTACATTTAGTGAATTGTTGAGAACAGTAATAATTTAATTTGATAGTTATTTCAGAATCAGGTTAAGGTACGTAACAATTTAGTTCATATAAGAAAGAATAGTAGTAACTTAATTTAATTTAATAGTACAGTTCAAAAATAGGTGAAGGTACATAATAATTTATAATACTAGTGTAATTGAGCAGAACAAAAAATAGTTCAATAGACAAATAATTTTTTGGTTGACTACAATTATTTTCTAATTATTACTTCATGTCCACAAATTAATTATGTCATAAAAGACCAACTTAAAAGTCATATTTTAACATTGGATATTTTTTTCTTTTAATTTTAATGCTTGTAAGAATGGACTAGAAGGTAGGGACAGTTAGAAAGATAGAAAAGATAGTTCAAGTTACTCTCACTATTTGTTCCTCCCTTATAATAGGAAGAACGGACAGTATAAAACGCTTAATCGTTGTTGATTAGCATCTGATTGCTCGGACGTTTTAAACGCACAGCACAGTATTAAATGCGGCAGCGCCACCATCCATTCAGGAACAGGTTTGCTTCAGAAAAAATATTCATAAATTCAAAGTTTTCAAAGGATTAGTCAGCATCCATATGAAAACTTCATCTGAAACTAAACTACCCGAGCATGAGATTCCGCATAAACTGCACTATCTCTGTGATTCACTGTTCCTATGAGGCATCAGCTCCTCTCCAACCCCAACAGTGCGAACCATCAACTGAGAATTTAATAATTAACATGACAAAGGAGCTCCTCTTTTTCTCTTCAACAGTTTGCTTCCAGTATAAAATCATTGAAAACGTAGACAAACGAAAAATGATCCACTAAATTTAATTTAATACAAGAAACAATTACAAGTAAAAATACCTTCCAATCATTGAAGTCAAATCGGAATACAAAATGGCTGAAAGCAACATCCCCGGAAACAACTGAATTTGCAGCAGGAGCGTTCCTTGGCGCTGACGTTGAGCAAGTATATGAAAAAATATGAAGGTGAAATCTAGGCTAACTGTGTAATATAAGTCCAGAGTTAGTATAATCATTTTAAAATAACTCACAAACTAGTTGCCATCCGGCCTCGTTAACTTTTATTTCAGCCCGACCATCTCGGACTAAAAAGGATAAAGCAAATAAATTCTCCACGGTTTGTCCAAAGGAGTTCCGATTCAAAACCAGATTTTCAAGCTTCACAACTTTGTTGATCCTTAAGATGTTAAACATAGTTAACATAAGCTTATCGGTTTCCGCTATCTCTTCCCCTGAACCTCCACACAGCTGCAAAAGTATACAATGATAAAAGGAAAAAAAAGAGATTAGTATGTCATATTACATAAAAATCACTGAATTTACAATTCTGAAAACAGAAAAAACCGTAGCTTTAATAATTCCATACTCTCGACTATGGCTAAAAGATTGCATTTTCATAATTTTCTCAGCACAAATAAATGCGAGGTAAACCGTAAGAAACTTCCAATCATGGATGAACAAATTGAAGACTTGTGAAGCATTTAAAGGTCTATCAAAATGAACACCGCTAGTGAACTCTTATTTTCTCTCCTGTTTTATTTCTAGCAAAACCGCAGACTCAATAATAAGTTTTACCTCTTCAGGCCGAGCCAATTCAGTGGGTCTCACAGGCTTTCGACGATTAATGACCTTCCTCTGCTTTATTTTAGCATCCATTGGGGCCATCCTGAATAAGAAAATTCGAAATGAACACCCAAAGAAATATTACAATCGATAACAAAGAATTCTCTTCTATATACGGAACGGACATTACATTGTACAGCACCCATAACCTGCTCTAAAAACATGTGACACCGCAACTCCAATATCATTCCAAGCTACTGAATTTCTACTGCAATCTTCTGCGCTATTACTTGGTCCAACATGTCCTCCGAACTTTTTAAGAATGTGCGTAACAAAGTCTGAAGGAGTTATTCCACCATTCGCAGTAGTCCTCACAGACATTACCAGGGATTGAGTGATTTCCAAAAGAGCCTTTGCATCAGCTACTTGTTCTCTTGGTTTTGTAACTGAAATTAGACAAAAAATTAAAATAAAAACTTAAATATGAGAAACAAAGTCTTGCGAACTACACTGAATGAACTTGGGGTATTGTATTTGTTACCATGGGGCACAACTAAAGAACGAAAAATGTTAACAGTTTTTTTCTTTTTTAATTTAACAAGAAATTCTAGAACAGAACCAATTAACAAAAGGCATATTATGAAAGCAACTACCACAATAAACTCAACAAACCGTTAGACTAAATTTTAATATTATCTTATAAAGTAGATTTAACTAATTTAACTCTATACAATTAACTTACATGGTGAGGTTTACAAATGTTTATACACTATAATCCTATAATTTACCTCTTGTCAATGTGAATCTCTGAATGATATGCCAAGTATTATCTTTTTTTACTGACATAGCAATCATGTTGCATATCTAATTTCATTGCTCAGGCTCATATGGAGCCATACCTTACACATCCTTTTATAACATCAAAGATGACTTGATATTTACATTTCCATACAAATCACTCATTTCATATGATTTGTCTAGAAAGTTAACATGAGTTTGAACTTTTCTTCCTTTTGTCCTTGCTCAACCTAATAACGTGTCATAATTCCTCTTATCTGCCAATGAACTTTTATGTATCATTACCCAACTTTTATGTGTCACCTGTGAAGAACACATTTGGCTAATTCATATGAATTAATTGGTACATAATCCAATACGTAGTATGTATAACTAAATATGTAGTTCCCAATATGGCCTTAATGCAACAGAATTTATGTAATCGATTATGCATAACACATTATTACTTATGTTGACCATTAACATCTATATATTACATGTAGTATGCCTCATATACGTCCCTTAATTGACTCTATATGTGCTCTTTTGTTAGAAAATCTCCATTTCAATAAGATATAATCGATTATGAATATGACTTAATGAGTTATGTAAACATATCTAACGAATCGGAATCCAATTTTGTCAATATCACTTACTTTATTTCCTTCCTATCACGTGTAATTTAACATGGTATAGAATCAAGTGACACTATGATCATTGTCTAAATAAAACAATTGCTATATATTTTTTATTCTAAAATCAATTACATGCACTTCCAAACCTTTTAGTGAAATCCCGTCTCTTAGCTAGTATTTTTTTCTTAATTCATATAATTTTAATTTTAATTTTCATTATTTTTCTTTAGTCTTTTTTTTCTCACTATCTATCATCGCATCCCTACATAGTCTTACGGGATTTGTTTCGCTAAATAGAATTGATTTGTTTTGCTAAATAGAATTTTTCATCCACTTCCATGGTAATGTATCTTGGAAGCACATTTTAATTATGAATGATGATGACACCGTTGAATTTTTTAGACCTCTAATCCTTAATACAAAGTAATTTTAAGATAACACACGTAAATTAAAGTAAATTAAATGGGTTGGTATTGTTGAAATTTTAAATAGCCTATGTGTTAACTTTATCTTTATTTATCTTTATTATTATCGATTTCTGAAATTTTTTCATAATTTATCAATAAAAACACACATATTCATAATATTTAATAGAGACAAATAAAAATTTTTCATACAAATTAATAAATGCATTATAAAATTAAAAAGGCCCCATCAATTTCTTCTAAATAATATCTTCAAAAGAGAGTATTTAATTCTATGAAAACTATGGAATTTTAAACTTTTTTCCTTTTCTCTTCTCCACTTCAATTGATAACTCATATTAATAATACGATTCAACTAATGTGAAACTTGTTGAAAAAGTCACATTATTTGTACGTGATTAGTCTCCTATACAATAGACTATGATAAACTCATAAAAAGACCAAAAAAGTTTTAATAATAAGAAGAAATCAAGATACTTACTACTTAATTTCTTAAAATGTCCATGGTAACGGAAACTATTCTTGTTAATAACTTATAACCTCTAAAGATATGAATTGAATAGAATATATTAATTAGTAAAAATCTCATCTTACAAACCATAGCTTCACCCACATTTCATTAGACGATAACAAATCCTCCTATGGAGGATCTTTCATGCATGCCACTGATATTAAAAATTAATAATTCTATGGCATCACATACATTGTAATATATTTAAAGTATAGTCAAATGCATTGTGTTTTATCCATAAAAAATATATATTTAAAATATAGTCAAATACATGCATTTTTTTAATCCATAAACAATTTAAAGTGCGTCTGGAGCAAGACATTGTATGTTCGATATAAATCATCCAATTTGACGGTGATTTTGTCACGAGAGGTGCCTTATTGGATGAAATTCTAAAGACAATATATATGTTTGGGTGTAAATAATAACAAGTGAGGCAATATGCTTAATTTAGCAGTGCTTGGAATTATTAATTTAATTTCCACAAATAACTTTAAAAACTATAGTTCCTCCAAAAATCCTCAAAACTAATCAGAACCAAAGCATTACCAAAAATAAATAAATAAATACCTTGCTGATGTAAGCTCTCCATTTCACTAAAGATCAAATCGAACTTGTCAGAGTCAGGCCTAGCAATTTCTTCCCTTTCATCTGAAAAGCCAAGAGGTACACATGCAGTCAAAATTCAAAACGCTACTATCTCATTCCTCACACAGAAAACCGATAACGGCACAGGACTGGCGGTCGTTTTTGTGCATTAAGTGGTAGTTAGTAAGGAATATTCGAAGTCGATTTTAGAGCGAAACGAAGTGTACGAATCAAGCAAAGCGAGTAAAACGAAATTACCATGAATCATGTTCTTGAAGGCCAGATACCGAGAACGAATACCTCGACGGCGTTTCGGTGTTTGGTAATCAGCGTCGTCGCATACGGCGTGGAGTTCAGAGTCACGCTTATCATCGCTACTGCAATCATCATCAGCGTCCAGTTCGCGTTTCACGTTGATCATGATGATGACGTTGTTAGGATATTGCAACCGAGCGAGGATAAAAACGAAGAGTAGAAGGATTTCGGAAGCGTAACGAATTGTAGAATAAGGAAGGAAGTGTAAAAGAAACAGAAAGAAGGAGAAGGAGAAGCGGCAGAGACTCCAATAGACAGAATTCTGAGTCACTGTGTGCTCCTTTTATATAGTCCTTGAAACTTTTGCATTAATTATAAAAGTAAAAAATAAATGTTTATTTCTGTTTTTCTCCAACACTCTCCTCCACTCACATTTTCCCCTCCTCATCCCATATTACATTTCAATTTACTTTTAATTATATATATATATATATATATATATATATATATTAACTAGTATTAAAATTTAGTTAATCATTATTAACACAACGAATTTTTGTTTGTCCAACATAATGTTAATTATTCTAGCCAATGTGTAGAACCTGATAAATTTAATAATAACATATGAATTAAATTTAGCTAAGTTATTTAATTTTGATAGATATTTAGAACACTTTACCCTTTCAAATAATATTATATGTTTTGTTTTTTTATTTACTTAGAATGTTGTTAAAAATTACGTTATTTGAGTTGTTAGGTTGAAAAATTACATTTATTTTATTATAAATGAGTATACATATGTTATGCGAAAAGTCGGAAAGATTCCTTGAGCTTCAATTACTATATATAAAATATGGAAATAAAAAAGATATTATTAGACATACACTTAGTTGTGGTACATATGTATATGGTTTAATTGAGAAATACAATTCTTTTTTCAATCATCTAAATTATTAAATTATGAATCATTTATTTCTTACTGGTGCTATATAAATGTATTTAATGTTTTGTACAGTAAATTCACATGATTATCACATCATTTTCTATATTACACTTAGTTATAGTATAGATGTATATGATATAAATGAGAAATACAAAGATTTTTTTTTTATTCATCCAAAATATTAAACTATCAATTTTTTTACTTCATACTAATATTAAACGTATCTAATTTCTTATAGAATACATTCAAATCATTATTACATAATTTTCATTAGATTTATTATAAGGTATAGCTCTTAAACCTATTTCGGGAAATTTTAATACTTTTTAAACATCAACTTAATTGAAATTGATATATTAGAATAAAAACTAACAATGAAACTTATGTCATGTGTTGAAGGTGAATATAATACAGCTTTTTGATATAGTATTTTTGGTCAATTAGAAATTATTTTAAGAAAATAAATTACAGAATTATTATATTATACATTTAAAAAAGTTAAGAAAACATGTGTTTATGAAAATAACATTTTATACCCAATTATGCTCAAAAGTTATATAACTTTCTCAAGGCAATTATAAATGCAAAGTTACGATAAAAATTAATAATAACTTTTCATTTTTTAAGTTAAGAACAGAAATAAATAGGTCATTATTTTTATTCTTTAAGAGATTACTTTAGTCTACATAAAAAAAAAATCTTAATCCAATTAAATTTTAAATAGTACACTCTTATTAAGAGTAGGATTGAGTTGAATTTCATCAAACTTTGACCATACAAAAAAGTTTGTATTTGACTTGGCAAATTCAAATCGAACAAACTCTATAACATCACTTTAATCTGTCAATGGATACGTAAAAAGTAAAATGTGTTTACTAATTTGATAACATTGTACAGTTCATCACACTCAGAACTCAAAAATCAACTAATTTCATAGCAACAAGAATCCTTTATGTACAGTAATTCATCAAAATCACCTGCAAGTTATGTAATTGCGTCAACAAGGACCTTCTCATGTTCCTGTACACTTAATTGTATTAAGTTTGAACAGTGGTAGAAGAAAAAAGAAGGTGAAAAGGACCATAACAACAATCATAGGTACAAAATCAGCAATATCTTTGCACTCTTCAGATCCAGAGAATTTACATGAACTGAAGCCAGAGTTCTACCCACCTGAAAACACCATTCTCCTTATAATATATATATATATATATTAATTATGAATCTCAATACTTATAATAATGACATGTATTTACCTCATCGACCAATCTTTCTGTGTCTCTTGCTCTGCTCTCTTCCACCCAACATTTTCATGTCTAACAATTCTTCCTGCAACTGGAATATTATTATACTGGCCTAGGCCACCAGGTTCTCTACCCTGCACTCGTGTGTCCTCAACTAAATACTAATCAAATAACAGAAACATGATTTTTCTTGTCACAAACTAAGAAAGATATTCAAAATGTTTCTTGCATAATATTTAATCTCTGAGATGATTGCAAAGGTTTCCAATGCAAGATGGTGCGTACCAATTCGGATATTCTCCGAGTTCTTGGCCGCGGAGATTTGTTTCCTGTTGCATCTTGAACATCACCGCCATGGTTAGTTGGTTTCTCTCTCTGTCTGATTGCATTTTGCAGCGCGTTATCAAACTCAAGATTGCGAAGAAGCTCTCCGTGAACATCATTTGAGATCCTCAATTGTTCCCTGAGATTAGTTAGAACCGCTTCCTTCTCCTGATGAACAATAAGTGCAGGAGTTTCGGTTTCAAGAAGAAAAACACAAAGATCGCTGAGAGAGATAAATAAGAGAAGGAACTGATAATTAATTACCCATGAAAGATCATTGGATTGAATCCTGAAAGCACGCAAGGTTTTATAGTATGCTTCCTTCTCGATTTTAGAAAGCATTTGGTCCATGCTACCCCGCTCAAATTCTTTGCTGTCTTCGCTTGTTTCTTCTTGTTCTTTGATTTTTCTTCTGGTACCTGCTTCCACGTATTCCAATCCAAACCTCGTTCTTGAAAAAGAAACAAAGCAATAAAAGAAAATGGGTGGGAGCAAATTCTAAATGCATACAAGTAATCAAAAGTTTCATAATAACCTTTTAATATTCTTTGTCTCTGCTTGTCACTGCTATTCTCAGTGCAGACTTCAGTGCCATTCTCAGTGTCAAACTTCCTCTTATATAAGAAACACGTCCCCAATAATAATATCATAAATTAAATAATTGATCACAAAATACTAAAAAAATTAAAAATTATAGTATATTTATTTTCTTCTATATTTATTAGAATTATAGTATATTTCAAAAGTTGGTAAAATTATTAAAGTATAATTAAATTTAATATAAATTTTATTTTATAAAATTCAATAATAATATTTTAATCGATTTTATGATAAAAGTGTATTTAAATTATTTATATATTTGTAATATTTTAAATAATATATTAAGATTTAGTTAATTAAAATTAAGAAATTTAATTTAATTTTAAATGAAATATTGAGTAAAAAATGTAGAAAAATATAATAGTTAATTCTCTAATAATAAAAATGATGGACGATATAAAAATTATTGAGTAGACTTAATAAAGACACAAAACGTTAAAAGATACAAAAATTGTGAAGAGTAAACTATATAAAGCTACAAATGATAGATCGTGGTGCATATAAATATAATGTTTAATTTGTCAGTACTCACTCTATTCAGATGTGCCAGTTTGGTACTCAGTTTTTAAAAATGTGTCAATCGAATTCCAACTTTGAAAATTATGGATAGTGAAGTATTATATTTAATAATAATTAGACGTTGTGTATTTCATAGTTTTAAATTGTAATATACTATTGTGGGTTTATATGAAAATAATTTTATAAAGATTTAACGATTTTTTTTTATAAAATGTGACTGTCTCGTTATGATTTTGAATTTAAGATAATTATTTTTAATCAAGATGTGTTGTGAATAAAAAAAAATATTATTATTTATATTTTAAGTTGAAAATTTGAAATCTAAGATTTTAATTTCAAAATTCTCATAAAAAATGAAACATGTTATGTAAGTTGGATAAAAATAAATAACTAAATTTAAAATATATAAAATATGCAAAAAAATCGTTTTGAAATTTTTATTAGAAACACAATTCTAAAATTTGAATATTTATTTTAAATAAAACGTAAATAGTGAATATATATATATATATATATATATATATATATATATATATATATATATATATATATATATATATATATATATATATATATATATATATATATATATATATATATATATGGTTAAGTATGTTTTTAGTCCTTGAACTTTGACAAAAAATTGGAATTCGTCCTAGTCGAAACTTTGATAAATTTTGGTCCCTAAACTTTAAAAATGAATTAATATAGTCATTTTAACCCAATTTTGTTAATTTTTTTTTAGGTTTCAAATGCATTTTTCGATAAATATTGAGTCGAGAATGTATCAAACGATGCAAACAACTCATATATTAACATGAAATACATTGACATGTTGAAAAAAGAAAAGTCAACGTAATTGGGTTAAAAGAACTATATTCATTCAATTTTAAAGTTTAGGGACTAAAATTTATCAAAGTTTCAACCAGGAACGAATTCTAATTTTTGGCCAAAGTTCAGGGACTAAAAACATCTTAACCCATATATATATATATATATATATATATATATATATATATATATATATATATATATATATATATATATATATAAAGATTTATGTAATAAAATATTTCAAAGAACTTGGAAGTGAAGCTTTTCATTAAAAACATGTAAAATTATTCTTACATCAATTTTTGTTTTTAAATTTATTTGACACAGCATATTGTAATAAAATATTATATTGACATAATAATAAGTAAAATCAATTTTCAAAGTAGTTATTGCAAACAAACTGAAAAGTGGTAAGTAGGATTATTGACTTTTCACCGTTGCATATGTTCGCTATCAATGAATCTTGTATATTTCATCCATACTTTTCGTAATAGGATAAGAGTTTGAAATAAGGACAAAAACTAAAATTGCATCATATTTTTAAAACTAAAATTGCGTCATACTGCAGTGACTTTCTTATTGATTTTATAGCACACCTTTAATTTCAAATTTTACAACCTTTAACACAACAAGCTTATGCTCAACACAGAAAATCAGCTCAACACAGAAAAAGCATTAGTTGAAAATTCATAATTTCAATAACACATAATATGAATTATTAATCAATTACGTCATTACATCATAGATCACAAACTAATTAAGAAATCATTCAATTCATTAACTTGCATAGAATTATTATACAAATTTGAACTTGAAAAAAATAAAAATAATAGGGTTCCATTACCTTTAGAAGACCACTCTCTAACTCAAATATATTCCTTAAAATAAGGGTGGACAAAAAATCCAATTTTTATGATCCAATCTATTTTTTCTATGATCCAATCCATTTAATATCCATTCTATTAAAAATTCAATCCATTTAAAATTCATTTTATTGAATCTGGATATCAATCTAATCTACATTTTATATATTTTATGGATTGGATATTCATTCTCGAAATATAGATTTTCAAAATGGATAATCCTAAATATCCAATCCAAAATTTCACTTTATATTTTTTGTTAGGTTAGGCTAAAGGTTGAGACGGACTAGCCCAAATTTAGTCATATTTGATTGAGTTGACATGACCTTGTACAAAATTTGGCCGAATTAGGCCAAATTTTGTCAAGTCGATCCCAATCGAGATTTGACCCCATTGGTCCTGGACAAAATTTCGAAGTATTCGGCCAAATCTGTCAAATTCTTTGGTGTCAGCCCTATGGACACAAATTTGGATCCATATCCATTATTTGGATCCAAAATGGATGTGGATTAGATTTTCGATAGGGCTGAAACCATAAAATTTGGCAGATTTTTTGTCGAGGCCAACGAGGCCAAATTTCAGCATGGGATGAACTTGGATGAATTTCAAACGAAATTCGGTCAGGGACGACGTGACCAAATTTGAGCTAAGGTTGACTCGACAAAATTTCAGTCGAGATCGAATGAATTTCGGCCAGGGTCGATTTTGCCTAATACGACCAAATTTTGGCCAGAGCCGACTTGGCCAAATATGGCCACATTTGGGTCAGGGCCTGATTAGTCAAATTTTGGTTAGGGTTGACTCCACTAAATTCGTTGGTTGGGACCGACTTGATTGAATATGGCCAATTTTCGATCACAGCCGACTAAATTGAATATAGTCAAATTTCGTTTAGGACTTAGTTGACCGAATACGGCTAAATTTGTGCAAGTGCCGACTTGACCAAATTTTAGTCATGAGCAACTCGACTGAATTTGGTCAAATTTAGGTTAGGATCGACTCTGTCGAATATGACCAAATTCAAGCCAGGACCAACTCGATCAAATTTTGGTCAAGGCCAACACGACCAAATTTTGACTGGAGCCGACTCGACTGAATTCGGCCAAATTTCGGTCGTGGCTGACTCAGTTGAATACGACCAAATTTCGATCGTCATTGACTCATTTGAATACGACCAAATTTCATCCTAGGTCGTCTCAGCCAAATACGACCAAATTTGGGTCAGGGCCAACTCGGCCAAATCTCAATCGGGGCCAACTCGATTGAATTCGACCAAATTTTGACTAGAGCCAACTAGGAATACAGTCAAATTTTGGTCGTGGTTGTCTCGGCCGAATACAGTCAAATTTTGTCTAGGTCGACTCAGGCCAATGCAGTCAAATTTGGGTCGGGGTGAACTCAACCGAATACTTCCAAATTTTATCCAGGACCAGCTGGGCCAAATTTTGATCGAGACCGACTTGACAGAATTCGGCCAAATTTTGTATAGGGTCATGCCAACTCAATCAAATACGACTAAATTTGGACTAGTCAGTCTCAACTTTTAGCCTAACCTAACCAAAAATATAAATTGAAAATTTAGATTGGATATTTTGGATTATCCATTTTGAAAATCTAGATTTAGAGAATGGATATCCAATTCATAAAATATATATCAGATTGATATCCATATCCAATAAAATGGATTTTAAATGGATTAAATTTTTAATAAAATAGATATTAAATGGATTAGATCATAGAAAAAATAGACTGGATTATAAAAAATGGATGTTTTGCCCACCCTTGATTAGAATTTTGTGACACATCTCTTCGCATATTGAGTGTTAGAACAGAAAACCAATAAAAAAATATTGTCTACCAACATCTAAACATTTTACTAAAATCATCCATGTAATGATAACAGACATCTGCAAAAACTTCAAATTACTGTTGTTGCATAAAGTTAGCTTTCCTATTTCCGGTAAAATAATGTTCTTTCTCTTCCTTCTTTCGATCAATAAGAAGCTATTATCTGAAGAAGGATAAAAAACAAAAAGGAACATTAGTTATTGCAACCAGTAAACTAAAGCACCATTATTTTATGAAAGAATAAAGTATTTTAGTGCAACAATGTGATACGTGCGACGTGGGATGTAAGACGTGTTACATGGAACGTGGAAGGTGAGACATGGGCGTAATATATGGGATATGGGACGTGCGACGTGAGACTTGAGACGTAGGACGTGGGACGTCGTGAGACGTGAAACGAGAGATGTACAACGTGGGACGTGAGATGTGAAACGTTAGACGTATGACGTCAAACGTGAAACGTGAGACGTAAAACATGGGACGTGGGACGTGCGACATGACACGTGAGACGAGAGACGTCAGACGAGAGACGTCAGACGAGAGACGTGAGATGTGGGACGTGAGACGTGAGACGTGAGACGTGAGACGTGAGACGTGAGACGTGAAACGTGGGATGTAGGACGTGAGACGTGGAACGTGGGATGTAGGACATGAGACGTGAAACGTGGGATGTAGGACGTGAGACGTGAAACGTGACACATGGAACGTGGGACGAGAGACGTGTGACGAGACACGTTAGACGTGGGAGTCGTGATAGACGTGAGATACATGGGATGTGGGACAAGGGACATGGGTTGTAGGACGTGGGACGTGAGACATGGTATGTGGAACGTGCGACGTGAGACATGGGACGTGGGACATGGGACGTGGGACGTGGGACGTGAGACGTGAGACGTGAGACGTGAGACGTGAGACGTGAGACGTGAGACGTGGGACGTGGAACGTGGGACGTGGAACGTGGGACGTGAGACGTGAGATGTGAGACGCGAGACGCGAGATGTGAGATGTGAGACGTGAGACATGGGATGTAAAACGTGGGAGATGTGACACGTGGGACGTGAGACATGAGAAACGTGGGAGACGTGAGTGACGTGAGTGATGTGAGAGACGTGGGAGACGTGAGACGTGAGACATGGGAAATTAGATGTGAGAGACGTGAGAAACGTGGGATGTGGGACGTGAGACGTGGAACGCAGAACGTGAGATGTAAGACGTGAGAGACGTGAGATGTGGAACGTGAGACGTGCGACGTGAGAGACATTACACGTGGGACGTGGGACGTGGTACGTGGGATGTGAGACGTGAGACGTGAGAGATGTGGGACGTGGGACATGGGACGTGAGACGTGGAACGTGGGACATAAGACGTGGGACGTAGGACGTGTGACATGTGACATGGGACATGAGAGACATAAGACGTGTGACATGTGACATGGGACGTGAGAGACGTGGGACGTGTGATGTGAGACGTCCGTAAACACACCTTGAAATTTATATTCGTAAACTTTAAAGCTTACAATTTAATTGAAAATTTTAGAAGTTTAATAAAAGAATTGTTAATGTATGAATAAATTTGTACTAACAAATTTAAATTATACTCTTGTAAAAAAATGTATTAATAAAAAGAGATTAAATACATATAAAATTGAAAGAATAAAAATATGAGGGTAAAAGTAATAATTAATGTTTATTTAATACATAAAAATAAAAATTGAGGATAACAACAATAATTTATATTTATTGAACTCTTAAATGAGTGGAAGGAACCAGAGGATGATCTGAAAAGTTAAACTAAGGATGGGCAAAAAATCTAATTTTCATGGTCCAATCCATTTTTGCTATGATCAAATCCATTTAATATTCATTTTATTAAAAATCCAATCCATTTTATTGGATTTGGATATCAATCTGATCTACATTTTATATATTTTATGGATTGTATATCCATACTCTAAATCTAGATTTTCAAAATGGATAATCCAAAATATCCAATCCAAATTTTCAGTTTATATTTTGGTTAGGTTAGGCTAAAGGTTGAGACGGACTAGCCCAAATTTAGTCGTATTTGATTGAGTTAGCGTGACCCTAATTTGGCTGAATTAGGCCAAATTCTGTCAAGTCGGTCCCGATCGAAATTTGGTCCAGTTGGTCCTGGACAAAATTTGAAAGTATTCGGTTGAGTTCATCCCGACCCAAATTTGACTACATTTGGCTGAGTCGACCTAGACAAAATTTGACCGTATTTGGCTGTATTTAGCCTAGTTTGCTCAAGTCAAAATTCGGTCGAATTCAATCAAGTTGGCCCCGATTGAGATTTGGCCGAGTCGGCCCTGGCCCAAATTTGGTCGTATTCGGCTGAGACGGCCTAGGATGAAATTTGATCGTATTCAAATGAGTCGGTCACGATCGAAATTTGGCAATATTCAAATGAGTTGGCCACGACCGAAATTCGGCCGAATTCAGTCGAGTCGGCTCCGGTCAAAATTTGATCGTGTTGGCCTTAACCAAAATTTAACTGAGTTGGTCCTGGCCTGAATTTGGTCGTATTCGGCATAGTCGATCGCGATCGAAATTTGGTCATACTTAGGCGAGTCAGTCCTGACGTAAATTTGGCCAAATTCAATCAAGTTGGTCATGACCAAAATTTGGTCGAGTCGGCACTAGCCCAAATTTAGCCGTATTCGATCGAATAAGTCCCGAACGAAATTTGACTATATTCAACTTAGTCAACTGTGATCGAAAATTGGCCATGTTCAGTCAAATCGGTTCCGACCGACGAAATTCGTTCGAAAGTCATCCAAGTTCATCCCATGCTGAAATTTGGCCTCGTTGGCCCTGACAAAAAATCTATCAAATTCTATGGTGTCAGCCCTATGAACATAAGTTTTAAAAAATTTAATTTGAATTTATTTTATGAAAAATGAATTTTGGATTTTGAACTTGATCCAAATATTTAGATCTGTATTTAAACTTGATCTAAATATTTGGATCTGGATTTTTAAAAAATCCAATCTACTTTTTTTGAAAAAATGGATTTGGATCGAAAATGTAATCCAATTATTTGGATCCAAAATGGATGTGGATTGGATTACTAAAAATCCAATCCATGATCACCCCTACCTTAAAATTATATTCCCCACAGGATAATCTAACTATACAAACAAAACTCTAATTAAAAATCTAAGTGTAATCTTATGATCACAAATAAAGAAATTTTCACTTTAAATTATTTTGAGTCACATGTATTTAACTATACATGCTACATGCAACTCAAAACACAACCTTCAAAAGGGACAAAAGAGAATTTACTCTGTTCTTAACTTTGATCGAATGATAAAGTATAACTCTCTGCTAAGATCACTCATATAATCTTTGATCTTTAAAAGGATGAAAAAAAGAGTTAAAATTCTAAAGAAGATAAGAAGACTGTTTTAGAAAAAAACATATAAAAATAATGAATTTTTATAAATGAAACATTTAATCTATATGACCTTTATTAATCAAATAATATAGAATCATCTTTTAAAAATCGATACTACTTAGACTATTTTCTGTGTCATTACACAACTCATAGTATCCTTTAAAGTTTATTTATCCAAAATCCATATTTTTATTTTCAATTTCTGCACATGAAAAAGTCATATCACAACCCAAAACTGATATCTAAGGTGAAATGTAGAATTATATTAACTTTCTTTACCTTACTTTCTATATTTTTTAAAAATTACTTTGTGTTTTTTCTTTTAAAATTTAGAAGTTGATGAACATGAAACTAGAACACCTAGATAATTCTTGAATCACTAACATTATTGGACATAGGTCATGGCACAGGTAATTAATTATAGGGCCTTGGTCCTTTATGCATAGATTTACCTTTTACTATTTTGTCTGCAGAATATCTCCCTATGTTGACTATGTAACCGTGTTAAAGAGATTTTTTATTTTGTGTTCATATTTTAAAATATTAATTTTACTTTTTAAAATATAATTATTTATTAAATTTTTAAAAATTGACCATTATTTTTATAAACCTTTTTTTTTATTTATCAACAATTATTCTCTCATCTTTTCTTATATATTTTATTTTATTTTTAATAAATATAATTTTATTTTATATATTAATTTAATAATATTATATTATCATTACATATTAATATAATATCACACAAATATAAAAAATTGTACACACAGGCGTTGTCGCTAGGGATGTCAACGGGGCGAGTAAGGTACGAGTAGTAGCTCCCCCGTACTCTACCCGCTGGATAAATATTCGTCCCGTACCCATACCCATACCCATATCCATCGGGTATCCGTTATGTGGGTACCCGTCTATTTTTTCATATCCGCGGGTATCCACGGGTACCCACGGGTATTTACAAAAATAGTTTAAAAAACAAATATTTAACCATAATTAGTGTTTGGATTAACAAGCTCACTTTCTCCGATTGATTCTTGAAAAACAAACAAATAAAAAATCACTAACAATTTATATTGTAGTTTATTTTTGAATAAAATATTAAAGAAATTACTAACTTCATCAATGTCCACATCTTGCAACATTGTATAAAGTTTCATATTGTCCAATTTTAATCTAGAAGAGCATGATTCATTAAAAATTTCTAATAATCACTTAATTAAAGTATATAAGTAAAAGTGTTAATTTCATTACCTTCCATATTGGTCCATAACCAGTCTTGGAGACACATCAATGCCTCCATAGTATTTGGAAGTAATCTACTCCAATGATGTGGGGTAAGAATCTGACCACCGTTATTGAATGAAGACTCATAATGTTTTTTACTTTTATATATATATATATATATATATATATATATATATATATATATATATATATATATATATATATATATATATATCCTAGTGGGAAGTCAAAATCAGTGACTAAAAGTGGGGTAGGCTTGTGAAGATCAATCATGTGGGGTGACTCAAAATTTTGCAAGATCCTGAATTTCGTAGTTTATACTCATCCCATCTTCCAACCTCGTGAAAACATGAAGAATCTCCAGTACAAAAGAAACAGAAAAAAAACAAAGGTTGAGGGAGAAACTGTGTTTTCAAATGTTTCTGACAAGCCAACTAAGATTGTTGGGATCTTCTGCTTCAATTCTAATCTAACTCAAGTATAAGGCTTTCAGTTTTCACGTGTCATACCCAAAACATGGAAGCACAAGGCAAACCAGTGGAAAGACAATTTTAAAAATGGTGAAAGATGACAAAATATAAATTACTTTTTACCAAACTATTAGAAATTCAAATATAATTCTAAATATAAGAAAATCACACGATTGAACATGAGAATACAAACCACGTGCACAAGGCATGCTCTTGCTCTTTTCATATTAACTTGATCCAACTCTTAGAAAATATTCATTCTCGCTCTCCTACTAAAAAAAACCCTTTCTCATTTATCAGAATCATGAAGATGAGAAGTAGCAGAATTTTGGTGGCTGTATTGGCGTTGGTCATGGTTCACCTTGTTGTGTTGTCCTTGTACTCTGTCTCCCATGAACAGAGGTTTTCAGGAGAGAGAAGTGTGGCAGTGTCAAGAGAGGTTCCATCTTCATCCTTGACTTCTTTTTCAACAAGTATGAGTAAGATAGGTGGAAGCAAGAAACAGAAGAACAAAGATGTGGAACTGAGCCTGAGAAAAGCACCATCCAGCATACCAAATCCTACTCAGAACTAGTTGTCTGTTTTTTTGTGATTTGATCTTGTTGTCTGTTTTATTGTTCCAAATTCTGAGCTCTTTTTTCTTGTTTCTATTTTCTCCTCTTGTATCTTGTATGATTTTAGTCATCATGTTTGAGCATCAGAGAAAGCAGAGACATAAAGTGTACATAAGAACTAGAATTGAAGAAATTATATTCCATTTGATGAGATTGATTAAGAAAATTTGACAGAGCATGGTGAGTGAGATCTATAATCATGGCAACGTCAAAATGAGTGATGAGAAGAGAACACGTTTGGTTGTTGGTTAGTGAGTTGTTGGAGGATGCATGTTTTAGGTACAAAGTTTGCTTTACAGCCAAATAGATTGCAACTTATTTGGCGCTGATATCAAACATTGCTATCATTTAATGATTTCCAAAAAGAAAATAAAAAAATAAATATTAAATACATTATCAGTCACGCCCACATACGTTTGACATCAAGCTATAATTTTTGAGAAGGAGATGATCTAAGTCTCATATTTAATATTAAAAAAATTAAATATAAAATAAATTTATAAATTTATTGTTTTTAAATTTTAAATTAAAATAATTGTATGTCCAGATTCATGTTTCCGTAAGTCATATCGAAAGTTTTACTTCGTTTCCGCAAGTTTTACTTCGTTATAAAAGTAAACAATTTAATTTAAGAAAATATTATATTAAGATAGCTGATTAATTTTTGAAAGGATTATTTCAGAAGAAGAGAATTTAAAAAGATAATTATATTTTGATCCATCCTTTTATTTACTTTTAATCCATCACTTTTATCACCTTTTAATTATCTATTTTGTTTTTTTTTTCAATGAAATGGTGTGATGTGATGATCCAATGATCATTGGAGTGGTGAATTAAAAGTGATCAAAATATTATTATTCAATTTAAAAATATTTTTAGATAGTAAAATAAAAACACTTTTAAAGTATAAATAAACATGGAGAAACTTATGAGTACTAAAATCATTGTATTTATCAAAATATTTAAATTAAGGGATAAATATATTTTACTTCCTAAATTTTGAATACATTTTCCTAATATTGAGGTAAAACATGTCAATTAATTACATAAACAATATAACTCAAATGTTAATATTAAACACATGTTTGACAAGTAAAAAAAAATTAATGTAATTAAATTAAAAAATTATATTTATTTATTTTTAAAATTTGATAACTAAAAAATAACAAAATTTTTGCGCTAAAGTTAAAAGACTAAAATCATACTTTAACCCTTAAATTAAAATCTTCTTTCAAGAGTAATTTTTAGCTATAAATCATGATTTTTTTAAAACAAGGCAGAATTTAAACATCTGAAAGAGTTCCTAAGCTTTTATTAAGCAATGTGTTTTATCCTTTTCTTATAATAAACATTTTTTTCTACATAAATTTATACAGTTTTAAATATTGATGTTGATATAAAGATTGATGCTAATAAAACAAAAAATTATCAAACAGAATTTTCGCTGTATAAAATCTATTTTCTCTACTGTACTTTTTTTTTTCTTGTACTTTAAAAGAAATAGAAAGCGAAGTTTTGAACATTCAAAATCCAAAGCTGTTAAAAAAGAAAATGATGGATCATGACCCATCAACGAAGAAGGATTGTAGACATAGGCTAATAAATAGGCCAAGAGAGTAGTGCCTAAAGCTGTTTTTTCTGTCTTACATTCACATTTCAGAGCCCATATTTCGTTTTCGCGATCTTCACTTTCACAAACTCTGAGATCATTTTTATTCCAAGTGTTATGTTCTTAGCACTTTGCATTACTTTTTTTTCTTAGAATTTGAAATAGATCGTAAACACTAAACTGCAAAGAAACTTTTGAAAGAAATTATGTCTCACGAGACATTTTCAGAATGTCTGGAAAAGAAATTATATGAAAGTATTGAAAGTTTTTAAATTATATGAAATGCATATAAACCCAAAAAAATGTGTTAAGAATTTAAAAAGAGTTTTGTCATTGCATATGGCACATTAAGTCTCACATCAGACACAAATATTAAACATATATAAGTGATAATGATCATTTATTTAATATATCTTAATATTTTAAGTGAGATGTTATGCCAAGATCAATTTTGTAACTAGTTGGAGATATCTTTGTCTTTAAACCTTTTAGTTGTAAATGTCTATCAAACAAGTTTAGAGATATGTTTGTGTGTTGCTTGTGTAATTAATTTGTAACATAGTAAAACAAAGTATTCCTGATGCTGGTACAATAGAGATAGATCCTGAGATCCACAATGTTGGCTTTGAAATTTGAAGTTCGGAATTAGAGCAGGTAGAAGCACCTCATCCATTTGATCCTGTGATAGAGAATAAAATCGGAAGTGGTTCCACCCATTCACTTTTATGTGTAAAAGCAGAGTTTCTATGGTAACAAGGAGACCAAAGGCACCAAGTTTGTATCCATTAAAGCTTCCACACCTATCTGCAATAAAGCAACAAAAGAAGTTTCGGAATAAAGCATAACTATCACCACAATAAAAGGCATCAATATTGATGCCATACCTATCTCCTTTTACCCTCATATCAACCCTGCATAATTGCTAAGGGACTATTCACTGCTCTTAATTCCTGTACTTCTGTACTTTGACAAACATCTCAGAACTCAAAATTACTTCTCTCATTATTATTTCTGTTCATCCACTCAACTTTAATCTGAATAGTTGAGATTCCTCAACAATTACATAAGATAGTCTCATCATGCATGAACTGATGTGATACTTAGCATATTTCCTTACCCAGTATTTATTATTAATCATACAATACTTGGATCTTACTGAGATAGTTTTTAATATACTTAATAGTTTATTTACAAAATTATTTATCATTTGTGTAATTATTAATTCCTCACAGGTTTCTTCAAGATCCAACATTAATCAGACAAGAAGTCCCATCCCAAAGATTAGCCTAGACTATACTAGTCCATTATCCTAATATCAATTATTTACCCTTGCAATTAGCTACTATATTAATTAGCTTATCTCTGACTTTCAGAAACCCACTTGAGGATAAACAATTCTTTTACCATCTGTTTTACCAGGTTTATTTTTTGCTCAATTATTGGGATACTCAAACTTTGAGAGCAAATGCTACTGCATATGCATGGTCCAAGATCAACAATACAATGAAAAAAACTAGACTAAAAGAATACAACTTTTGTTTTGTTTAAGTTCACAAGCACATGACATGAATGACCTATGTTCTTGTCATGGACATGTGCTCGTCCTTTAAGGCTGATACACATGATGTCCGGTTTTCTGTTTTTGTGAAATGTTATTAAAGTGAAGTAAGACAGAACACAATGAGTGGTAGAAGGGAAAGGATATATAACCTTCTAAGTTGGTACATCTGAAGATTGCAGAAATAGATGAGAAGCTGAATGAATTAGTATATATTACTTTACTTGTAAACATGATTTTGGGTTTGAAAAGTACCACATGTTGGATCTATCACCTTAACTATCTCAAAACCTGTCTAGCTGTCCGGTAGTGAGTGAGAGTGCGTGCATCTTGATCCAAGCACTTACCTACCTAATGGGGACCATCATTTTAATATCGTTACTGTCTGCATCATGTTAAGGTTAATTAAGATTCTCTGTTATGAACCCAAGAACTAGTCTTTTCTGTTAGTGTAGTGTGCTACATAAAGCTCATTTTCTACCTTTCTAACAATTTCTCCCTTTTCTTAATTTCAGAAATTTCATCAAATGTTTGTAAACTAAAATTCAAAGCAAAAAATAAAAAAAAAATGGAAGAAGAGAGGAGTTGGAGTAGGTGAGTTGGGTACAGACCGAGTCCTCTCTTTATCTAGAGTCCAGATACAAACAAAAATGGTTAACAATTTTAAGTAAACGTAACTTCTGCAAAATGAAGCTCTACAATTGACATGTGCTCCATAGCTATGCAGTCAGCAAGAGATATGGTAGGGTTGGAAACTTCAAGATGCTAAAAAGTAAAAATATCATATTCGTTCCCACAGGAAATAAATAAACTGGCATAAAAAAAAATCATAGTTCAGACTCGATCCGCAAAAGTCTTAAACAGATATGTTAACAAATGAATTGGAAAGTTTGATATTTCTTTCTCATTGTTTTGGCCACAACCTACGCATGGACTAACAAACAAGACAGTACCAACAAAAATCGTTTAACAATGGATAAGACGTCGGTGTCCAATAATTTATACCTATATTTAGGTGTTTGGAACACAGTACGCTGTTTACATAGGTATTTGCTTTGAATGTACGTGATTAACTATTCCCTGTCACATTTTTCCGTTAATACGTGAGTGTGAACATAAAATAACTGATAAATATTCAATGATCAATGATCATGCATCTTGGATACATAATAATTCCATTCAGCAGTTCTCAATTATGATGAAAATAAGTCTGAAAATTAAAGGTTAAAGCCAGTGTGAGCGTATAGACAGAAGAATTGCACAATTCCCAAGCCCATCACAGATCGTGTACAATTCTTCAAACTCCCCTCTCTTGGTCTTTTGAAAAGTTTGGATAAAAAGAAAAAGGCAAATTAATAAACATGAGCGAGCATAAATAATAAGACCCAATGGACAACCTTTTCTTTCCCATGTTGTCAACAGTTTCGAATTCGAATGTGGGAAAGCACCGCACAACCGAGGGAACTAACTTCGAAAAGAAACACCAAAACATCTCGAGCTTTTATCGGTTTACAACTTTTTACATGCTTCTAGCCAGCATTTCTTGGAACCTCCTATCAGACTCTTGCTTCTCCAACCTGAACTTCTCGTGGCAATTCGCAATGAACATTTCTGCTAAAACATCAATCTCATTCATTTCATGCTCATCTTTTGCACCACCTGCACCTGCACCCTTCTTCTCTTCAACCTTTTTCTCTTCAAGCCACCGAAGGTAGGGGCAATCTTCACCTTGTGCCTCTCCCGAACCCAACCCTTCGAAAACCGGTTCTGGAACCGGTAACACGTGTGAGGATTTGGAGGAGCACCAGTTGTAGTGAAGCCTGAAGGAGCCTAAGATGATCTTCTTGCGCCTGTTGCTGAAATGCTTTTTGTGGATGCTTGAATTGTCCTTGAGAATCTCAACCACCACAGCTTTGACTTTGGAGAGTGCACGAATGATTCGGCACAAGTGGGAGATTATGAGGGTGTGGACGATTCTCTTCAACTTCATGGAGCTTATGGTTGAAGACGAAGGTTGTTTCAGTGAGAAAACTTGAAGAGGGTGCAAGGTTTTTAGATGAGAAGGGCTAAACATTTTTGTGTGTTACTAAAGGAGCAGGTACATAGAAAGAAACAGTGTCTGAGAGAGAGAGAGAGAGTGATGAGTGTTACATGTGTTTGGTTTGGTCCATGTTTTTGAGAGCTGTTGTTGTAGTTTATATGGGGTGCCAACTCTTTTTAATTACTGTTTTACCCTTTGTTTTGTGGGTTATTTAAAGGGTACCTACCCTACACTTTTTTTCTGTGCGAAAAATAGTCAAATTGTTCTTTTTCTTTTGTGGATATGTTGTTGGGAATAAGACCCGCTTGTTTGTTTTAAAAAACTTGGTTGGTTTCAGCAGCTTCACGAACACTCAATTTCTTTCTTGATGGTGTAATTATGTTAATCACAGTAGCATGAGATTCGAGAACGGTGATTAAGGCTCAAGAATCGCCATAATTACGAACCCAAGATTATATTATATAATACCTTACCTTATCTAGGAACTATATTATTAAATGTTTGATTAATAACCCTGCAGTTTCCTACTTTTTTTTATTGGTAAGAAGTTTCTTCTGCATTTGTGGGCAAAGCTGGTTTTTGCGTAAACAAATAGCATCCTGCAGATTTATACGTACTTTGACAGTTTCTTCACGCAGAACAGAACTTTGTTTGCATTATTATGTTATTATTATATGGGGGAAGAACGTGTGTCATTGAATGACATAAGAAATTAGATCATCAAATAATAATAATTGTAAGAGTATAACGTAAGAAAGTTGGGTAATTGAAGACTAATGACTACATACAAAGTCGATCACTTAACTCTGTTTTTCACAGCTGTTCACCACTCGTTTAAGGATATTCAGCTAAAATTTTGTTATTGTTTAGTTCTATAAACTTTGACGCAAAAATTTAGTTTTCATTTATCATAAATCTGTGGATTTTATTGGTGTTATTTGTTAAATGAAATTGTTCACAGTTAAGTAGTTCTCAATGAATTTTAACATTTTACTTCTAGCGGCTTAATAAGATTGAGAAATTTCCTTTTTACATTGTTCTATTTAAAGATAAAAAAAGTAATCAATGTTGTGTAAATAATGTGTGTGTTTTTTTCATTTTTAGAATTCCCTGTGTTTATCTTCTTTCAATTTCACCATTTGAAACATAAAATTTAATTAAAAGTGTTAATTTAATTAATTGTTAATGTTATTTGAAACAAAATTTAATTAAATAAAATCGTGGGGTTTTTGTGTAAAGTTTAGTGATTATTTCAGTTCAATTTAATGAAAGGCTTTCACTATTTTATGAAAGTAAGCTGTTATATGTTTTACAAAAGTTAATATTAATCAAGATTGAACTCGTGTAAAAATTTAAAATTAGTTAAAAGAATACTATTAGATTAATTATGTTTTTAGTATCTGAACTTTAATCCATTGTTGGAATTCGTTTTTTATTCGAAACTTCGGTATATTTTGGTCCATAAACTTTAAGATTGAATGTACATAGTCATTTTAACTCAATTATATTAAATTTTATTGATGTGTCGAACACGTATTTTCTAATATTGAACCGTGTGTCAAACTTTGTAAACAACTCTCATACTAACATGAAACACATTTAACATGTAAAAAATAATAATGTAATTAGATTAAAATAATTATATTCAATTTTTTTTTAAAATTTAGAGACTAAAATATATTGAAATTTTGTAAAAGAACTAATTCTAATTTTAGATTAAAGTAACCTGATATTATTTTATCAGGTATAATATAAAGTGTACCTTTGTAAAATGTTATTTGAACTTAAAACTATCAATAAACTTTGAAAAAAAGATAAATAAAGAAATATTAAGATTAAACTTCACTTAACCTAAATGATATATATACATTATTAATTAATTCGCTTTTATTGTTTGGATAAGTGTGACTTATATTTAGTCATAAAGTGAGTGGTGTCTTATTTTTCAAAAGGATTACTCATGTTACGTGTATAAGAGGCATTGATTTAAAATAAGTGTACCACACCTTAAAAATATAATTTTGTGTGAACTATTTTAATTTTTTAAGTTGCTGAAAGTGATAGAAAGTTAAATTAAATAATAAATTATGTAGGTGTTTTTTCGTAGCAAAAACAATAAGAACGTTTTACATGTTGTTTTATAAGTTTAGTGCAATATGATGTTGCCATGTTTACCAACTCAAAAACCCCGCAGGGTTATCTCAATTCCTAACCCTTTTTTACTTAATTTTTATGGTGAAATAGTAAGCACTGCATGAAACTCACACATCAATTAGTTGGATTTGAAGGAGACATGACCCAAATTACGTACACTCAAGTATTTGTTTTAAACACGACTTTTTACGCTGCTCTTGATGCTTATTATTTTTTTAAGTAAAAATTTACATCAAATATATTCAAACTAAGAGTTTTATTAAAACTGAAATCAAAATATGATTTAACAATTTTAACATTTTTTCTCAAAAAATAAAAATAAAAATCTCTGAACATACTTTAGTAAACAATCTCAACTTGTAATGTTAAGGTGATTTTGTGAAGCTTGCTAATACTGGAGTTAATAATGATAAGAGGATGAATATATATATATATATATATATATATATATATATATATATATATATATATATATATATATATATATATATATATACATTTTTGTGGTTGGAGATATGTGATCTCATGTTAGAAAATTTAATGAATTTTTTCTAATGTTAATGTAATATACACAATTTTTCTAACATTGAAGCAAGGGTCACTGGTGGTGAGTTTTGTCATATTTTTAATAAGTTATAGAACTTTTGAAATTTATTATCATGATTTACATCACGTAATAAAAGAAAATTCTTCATTATCAATTAATTTTAATTAAAAAATAACAAATTATTGATTTGTAATTATTATCAATAAAAAATTATAATTCTTATCCATTTTTTTAATTATTCTTTATTTTAACTTTTAATTTAAAAAAGACTAATGTAGTAATTACGTATCAGTTTTTGATTTTTTTCTTTTAATTTTTAATTTTTTTTAATTTGTTATTTATTTTTTTAATTTAAAAAAAAATTATCACATGTCAAATTCACGTCATGCCACGGGACAGTAACACGTGACAAGTAACACAATGGCAATATCACATGTCACTCTTAAGTCAAGTGTCATTCTCTCATTCTCAATTTGGTTATTGTAATTTTATTTTATCTCAATTTAGTCTCAATTTTTATAAAAATTGTGCAATTTCATCCGTCTCCAAATTGAAACAAAAATTAATTTTTATATAAATGTTATACAAATATTTTTATTAAATTTGACATTTTTATTCAAATTAATATTTTTATTATATATTTTTAACAAAACTATATTTATTTAAATCTGTGTTTAACATTCAACTTTATTTAAAATTGTTTCAACTTTTAAATTTATTTGTTTTCAATGGTTATATAAATTGGTTAAAATTATTTTAAAATTTATATAATTATTATTTTTCCAGCGACTCAAACATTTGTATAGAAATGATTAAACTTTACACATTTTAAAAATATACAACTTTTTGAAATTTAAATTTAAATAAAAAAATATTATTAAAGTATGATGTAATAAAATATCAATATAATTTATTGAATTTTTCTATTAGCATTATTTTCTATTAGCAACTTTAAAACAATTTTAAGTAAAGTTCAATGTAAAATATTAATTTAAATAAATTTAATCTTGTTAAAAATATTTACTAGAAATATCAATTTTGATAGAAATATTTGTGTATTATTTATATAAAAATTAAATTTGATTCCAATTTAGAGAGAGACAAAATTGCTAAATTTTTACAAAAATTGAGATTAGATTTAGACAAATAAAAATACAAGAATCAATTTGAGAATGAAAAAATGACACCTGACATAATAGTGACATGTGGCATGTCGCTGTCACATTGCACTGTCACTACCACGTGACACGATGTCAGTTTGACACATGGCAAATTTTTAATTTTTTTAAAAAATTAAATAAATAAATAAATAAATAAAATCCAAGAACTGACGTGACACTCCTCTAACATTATTACTGTACCACTAACGAAAATGTCTTGATTACATCAAAATTTCTCAAAATAAAAACCAAATTGAGATAAACAGAAACGAAAAAACCAAATCGATATTTTACTGTATAAATAGGAACCAAAAATATAATTTAACATTTATTTTAACCGGCCAGGTTGATTAGTTGGGTGAGATGGATCAAACGAAACTCACAACTTCAACCCAAACTTATTAAATTTTGTTTAAGCAGTGGATGGATTCGCAAATCATAGTTCACTTTACCACCTTTATCTGAATCGGTAAAGGAATTAAAAATTGATTAAGGGATTTAGAAAATATAATTACACCAGTTTTAAAATGATTAATTATTTCCTTGAAATGATAAAGAAAAAACTATTTAGAAATTACCATTGATTTATTAGATAATATTTAAGTTGGATTTCTCTTTTAAGATCAGATGGCCTACTAAGATTCAAAGATGGAATAAGAGTACCTTATGACACTGAATTGAGAAAATTAAATGTACACATTTTGTAGAAGGATATATATAACGACAAGCTTAATTTTTATATCAACATTTTTATATTTGTGACAAATTATTTATACATACTATAAAATTAATATAAATTAATATATGATATCAGTTATGATAATTATGTATTAGGTTGGTTGTTATGGAATCATAATAACATCAGTGGATAAATTTATTTAATTAAAGTAAGTAATTTAGAAACATATATATTAACGAAGTTGGGTCAATTTTAAACCATTTCCAATCTAAACTTTGTGTTTCATTTCCATTTTTTTTTATTTGTTGAAAAAATTGGCTCTCAAATTTATTTAAGTTTCATTCACTAATTACTTGTACAATTTCAAAATTAGTCTCAATTGAACACGAAAAAAGTCACAGTATTTTGTACAAATATAAGGGTGCAATTTTCTGTGTCCCCATTAAATTTTCAATGCAGTATTATGCAAGAATACATAAACAAAAATGAATAAATTAGTTAAAAGAAATAAAAGAAATATATTAATAGTGGGTTCAGAAGATAGGAATAATTCACCTTTCCTTTAATATATTCCCTCAGCATCACTTGTCACCGTCAACGAAACTCCCATGCAATTCTGCATTTCAACTTTTCTTATTCTCAATAATGTCTCAATTTTCTACCTTTTTATTTAATTTAGTTTTCCTTTCTAGTCATTTTATTTTATTTCTCCCTTTCCTTTATTTTATTTCTCCCTTTCCTATATTTTATTCTATTTCTTCCAGGGTAATACCAAGTTCACACACAGAGGAATTAATTAAGTGGTATTAATCTGTCATAAAATAACTAAATGAACAAAAACTTTGTTCAGATCATTTCCTTAAAAAAATCTCCTGTAAATTAAAAATCTAACTAATTAAAATTATTTTTCTCAAATATTAAAAAAAACTTAATGTACACATAAATTAGGTTAATAAAAGATCAGTTTAGTTTTATGTACTTTATGTTCATTTTTGTTTTCTTATAAAGTGAGATATTTCCACATCGATTAGAGATTACGCCAATTCATAATACATAAATAAGGTGCAAAGCAAACCTCATCTTACAAGTTCGGCGTGAGGATGTGTGTTAGAAATCCCACATCGACTAAAAATAAAGTCAATTCATAATATATAAGTGAGATACCGATTGTAGAGTTAAATTAAGTTTAAAGTCTACTTCTAACATATAAAATATACAAAATGATCTTTTGAAGTATTCCTGTATCTTTATATTGTTTCACTCTCCGTAATTGACTCAATGGAAGAATAAAGAGGAAGGGAAAGAAAAAGCAATAACACATTCACTGTATATATGTGTAAGCTTCTGCAGCAATGAAAGTTGAAAAGGTTAAATTGGCTACAAAACTCAACAACTACATGACTCAATCCAACTCCAATAATGCATGCAGAGGTTGATGATGACATAAAATTTTGAGAACTTCTCAACCCACCAAAAAATTTTGCTAAAAATACATCAAATAATTAAGAATTGAACAAGTCAGAGCTGCAATATTTTTACTTGCGTAATGTTTGCTTTATTTTCCTTAGCAACGATGATTTAGTGATATGATTGCAGATATTGGTGAAGTTTTTAAAGTGATTATAATGATTGGTAGTTTCAAGGTTTAGCAGTTGAAGGGAATAAAAACAAGAGCTGAGATGATGTAATCAAAATGTGGTGTCATTTTCGATGTTCTTTTAGAGCACATGAAAGTTGCACAAGAGTGATCATGCACTGTGGATGTAATTTGTATGCAGAAGGGTTGCATTTGGACACTCCTAAAATGTTCAAAATTCAAAAGTGTAGATTTAAGTATCATGTTGACGTAAAATTGATCATTATACCCTTCTTAAGTGAAAAACATATTGGTTGTTCAATGCATATCCATTATGCAATTATCTATATTTTAATGTTTGGAAAATATTAAACAAATTGAATAATAATAATTATTATATAAAAATAAGAATAAGATAGAAATACGAATAACGAAAGATTTATAAAACCAAATAACAAATAAAAATAATAATTAAAATATAGAACAAAATTCTAAATGACATAAAGAGTACAAATAATATTGGTTGAGGCACATACAATGTTGTCCTTAGAGAGAAAATGTCCCCATTGTTGCACATGACACTACACAATATTATACGTTCTTCTCCCAATATAAAAACCCTATCAGATCGATCGAGTGTAGCAATATTATACATTCTTCTTCCAATATAACAAACCTTGTCAGATCGATTGGAGTGTAGCGAAAGATTTCTAAACTTTATGAACAACAATGTTTTAAAAGACAATATATAGCAAAAGACAAAAAAAAACATTTTTTCCAAGTAGATGTGTTTGTTGTCGGTGATGAAACTTCAACAAAAATTTAAGGGGCCAAGTTATATTTTTTATTTGTAAATTATTTTTTCTAATTAAAAAAAGTTTTCATTTCCTCTCATCATTTCCTCTACTCAAAACAAATACAAATGATAGTAGAATCCAACAAAATATGACAATATTAATATATATGAAAGTGAAACATAAAGTTTATAATCTACAATAATATATTCAAAACAGAAAAAATTACCTTTAGTCAAAGTGTTGTTCTACGTTTTTTTGGTAACTTAAAAAAACTTCAATAATTGAATCAGAACTAAAGCTTGTTGCAATGTTCCTTTCAATATAGATTATCATGCTACTTGTTAAAAATTCAACCTCCATCTTATTTCGCTATCTGTTATTGATTATTTTCATTGCAGAAAAATATCTTTCAGTTGTAGCTAAAAAATTGGAAGAGTCATGATATGACGCTTCTCCGAATTACGTTCTAAAGAATTTTCAAATTCATTATATTTAACGTTAGGAACTTTAGAGAGTTGTTTTTTCATTTTCTTCACTTCTTGGATTCTCATGAAGTTTCTCAAGTTTAGTTGACGTATATATATTTTTTTCATCTTCATCATAAGTCTTCCTTTTGAAAAAAGAATCAATTATTTTACTCTTTATCGTGATTTTTCTAATATGAGTTTGTCACATTTCACCTATTTAGGAAAATAAAAAATTATGAATACCCCAAACTAAATCTCAAAACCAAAACTCAATATTTTAATAAAATTAACAACTTCTAAATGATTAACTTCCTTTATCTTAAAGTAGATACCTAGTATTGTTCTTCCCTTGCACAACTTCAAAGCCTACAATAACTACAATGGGCTTGGAAATTGTTTGATCAATAATTAGATCATGATTTTATTATCTGTAACAAATAGAGATCTGCCTATAATGTAGACAAGTCACATATAAGAGGAAAATATATTGCTTCTAAGAAAAAAAAGGGATAAAAAATAAACCTACTCATAAAAAAGAAATTGTTGGGTCCAAAATGTTCCTTAACTCCTTAATTTCGTCTTAGTGCAATTTGATTATGAAAATGATAAGAGATTGATAGTGAAAATTGAGATAGAAAAAAGAGGTGAGTAAGACAGGTATGGAAAAGAGAGAAACCGAATAAAAGAGAACAAAAAATACTAGAGGAGAAATAAAACATAGTTTTCAAATTCTAAAAAAACTGTAAACTAATATAAATAATAAAAAATATATATATATTTTTAAAATATATACAAATTTAAAAAAAAATGTTGGGGGAGTCGTGACTCTCCTGGGTCCTTTAAAAGGTTCATCCCTATTTGTTGTGTATTTTTTCTATGCACCTAAATGGTATTTGTAGGTAAAGAAGGAAGACATAGAAGTCAATTTCATCAATATGATTTAAACAAAAATAATTTGTAGTCAATTTAAAAAAACTGTTTACCCATAAAATGAATAGTGCATAAAAATATAAGTAAAAATAGAATTTTTATTTTAATTATTTATTTTTAAATTATATTAAATATTTCAAACATTGAAGCCATGTTATTATTGTAATCCAATGTAAAAGATCTTGGTTTTTACGTCTCTCACATCTAGTTCATATTTTATGTGACATACTTTGACCCTAAAAATGGATATGCAAAATGTTGAAAAGGGAGCTCGCTTAATAATACAAAGCTGATTTTGATGATGTCCAAAGTCATTGTGTTACTATTTTAATGTCTTAGACTTAGTCCTGAACTTATCTTGTAAATAGGTGATGCATATCTAGGATTTCATGTAAACCAAGCTTGAACCGTATAGATTAGTTGTCAGTCTATTGAATATGTCATATGTAGAACTTGCTAATGGATTGAACATTTAACTAATGGATTATCAGAGGGCACTGCACTGATGCATTGAAAAATCACCCACAATAATCGATTAGGTAAATTCCCTAATCCACTAATCTTAGCAGCAGAACTCTTGTTTAAAAACAGATTTGAAATCAGTTTGAGAATAACGCAATAACTGAATCACGAAGAGATTTTCTGAGAGATTTTTCTAAGATTAAAGATTCACATAGTTCTTGCTTTCTTAGAGATCATTCATTTGGACATTCAAGAAGATTGATAATGGATTCAATCTTGGAGGGTCAAGCTTGGATTGAGGATTGAGTTTCACATATGCACATCCATTAGGTGTATTCGTTCCTTGCTCTCTTTTGAATTGTATTTCTGTTTACTATTGATTCGTTGTGTGAGCGAAGGTCTAGGTGCAATTGTGTTGAGGCATTGCATCTAGGGGGAGTTCTTGATTTATAGATCAAAGCCCTTAGTCTTTAGGGTCTTGAATTATATAGATGTTCTTATAATTCTTGCAACTCTATTAATTTAGTGGAATCCTCCTGAGCTCAGGTTGCTTAGGAGAAGACTGGACGTAGATTCATCTTGAATCGAACCAGTTTAAAAATTGTTGTGTTCTTTGCTTCTTTCGTCTTTTATGCCTTTCCTAATTGCTTAAATTAGTCCATTAATACAGAATTGGAAAATTGGTTATTTGGGGTCATAAAGACTGAAGAAAATTTTAGGATTCCTTTAAAATCAATAAAAGATTGAATAACCAATTCACCCTCTCTTGGTTGAGTTATATTAGACAGATCTGATTTAACACAAAATGTCTATTTTTTTCCGTGAAAAAATAGTATAATTAATTGTTATTACTTTTATTCAATCAATCCTTCTTATGAGTATTTTTCTATTAATTGTATTTTTTTTCTTTCTCATTTTATTAATTACACTTGGTACTAAATATATGACATCACCAAAAATTTAAAGAAAATGAAAAAAATCTATCACTAAATCTTTTTGTGAAGTTTTCAACTCAAGACACTTGTTGACTTTTGTTTCATATGTTTTTGTGATCTTGATCTCTTGGATATGATATC
This sequence comes from Vigna unguiculata, assembly GCF_037176805.1. NCBI lineage: Eukaryota > Viridiplantae > Streptophyta > Magnoliopsida > Fabales > Fabaceae > Vigna > Vigna unguiculata. The sequence continues at coordinate 34,479,458 of NC_140792.1, read as the reverse complement.
AAATGATTTTTATTGAAACACTTAAGTTTGTTATTTTCTCCAATAAATGTTTACATTAAGTTGTGTCTCTTGACAAGTGTTCAAGAGGTTTAATTCATATGATGCGATAAATGTTTCATATGGGGTAGTTATAATATAAATTTATAAAGATTGTGATCACAGTTGTGTCTATTAAAATTATTGTGAATTTATTTTATTACAGTTAGGCCCAAATCTAAAAATTACAGATTTTTATTACTGATAGGCCCATGTTTTTAAACCACAAAGCCCCTTAATGATGGCCCATCATTAGCAGGGGCAAATAAGCTAACAAGCCCAATCTATTAAGAGAACTAATTTTTTTACTTTCGAACTTAATATCCTTAGTCAACCTAACTTATTCAAAAGTCGATTCTTCTATCCACCAATATGTGATTAATTTTCTCCAAATTCCATAAGTCAGATTTTTTGTTTTTAATTCTTCCCATACGAGATAATGAAGCCAAAAAATGTTCCTATATTATTTCGAGAACTCGTTTTGGGTTGACTCTCACATTATTTTGAAACGTTATATCAATTTCCTAATTTAGAAAAATGACAAAATTTATTTATTTATAAATTGAATGAAAAGTTTGACAGTATCGATGAATAAAAACACAGCTAATTTGTTGAAATGTTTAAATTTGTGCAAACCTCAATGACAGTAATTATTGCACTTTATAATTTTGAAAATTGAAAAGATGAAAAGAAAACTGCATATACCAGTCTCAAAAAGAGTATCCAGTATAATTTAAATAAGAGAAAAAATATAATTTTTTTTATAAAACTCATGCTAAAAATTATTTTAAATTTTGACATTCTAAAGTGACCCCTCAGAATTAATCTATTATTTGCTCACATTACTATTAAAGTGTTAACCCGATTTGGTAAAAATCTCCACCTTATCACACATAACTTACATTCCCCCTTTCAAAATCTAAGAAAATAAGATATTGAACCAACTTTAGAAAAATGTTAATTATCCTAATTAAGATTCCAATCAGAGAAAAAAAAACACATCTAGATAGATGAAATTTATAATAGCATAAAAAAATAAAACTATTATAACCTATATATATATATATATATATATATATATATAGTTTTTATCAATTAAAAAAATTAATCATACAAAACATTTCTTGCATTTTTTATGTTTACCAAAATGCTATTACTGGATATAAGTTTGTTTTGTTGTTTCTTTAATAAAGAAAGTGAAAGAGGACATAGAAATTCTCTATTAATTACAAGTATTTTATGAATTTTTTTTCTAAATTTACTATGAATGTATAAGAGTGCAAATATGATTTTATGAAATTTAATTGATAAAAAAAATGAAATAAGGATTTTTGAAATTATCAGTATTTAAATTTTTATATAAATGTGTGTATATATATATATATATATATATATATATATATATATATATATTGAGTAATGAGATAGATAGATTTTGACCCTGCATTAGAATTATTGTAATGAACAAATATTAAAACTCACAAGTCTAGTAATTTTGTAAGACAGATCACATATATATCATTTTAATGGTCACGTGACATTAAATTTTAATAATTCATGTATGATTGTATAACCTAACACTACTACTATGCCACTACATGAAAGAAAAACAATTAAATTGAGTTTCATTTTATTTGATGAAAAACAAGGTTAAAATATATTTTTTATAATTGATTTTATTTTCAAGATTCATTTATGGTGTGTTTGGACAGGGTATTTTGACGAAACAATTAAGTTTTTTTTTTGAAGAATTTAAATTTCTTTATAATGAAATGTTTTGTTTGGATAGAAAAATTAAAAAGCATTTCAAATGCAAGCATTTTTTTGAAGTATTTCAATTTGTCAAATTAGTAGAAATTCAAATACCCTCAAAATAGGTGGAATTTGAAATTCTTCTTATTCAACCTTACACTTTAGACTCTCTGGTAGAGTTGTCAATTTGGCCTAGTCCATAGGTGGGCTCGACGAGCCAGACGGGCTGGGTGGGTCTGGCGACCCAGACGGACCGAGTGAGCCTGATGACCTAGATGGATCGGGCTGGCCCGACGACACAAACGAGTCGAGCGAGCCCAATGAACTAAGCAGGTTCGGCTGGTCTGACGATCCAAATAGGTTAAGCAGGCCCGACGACCCACAAAATTCGGTCAGGCCCAAGCACCCACATGGTCCAGGCGGGTTCGATAACTCGTGGGGTGGGCTCGATGACCCAAACGGGCTCGACTATCCAGACAGGCCAAACGAGCTCGACGACCTATATGGGCTCTATCGGCCCACCGATCTGACAATCCTAATAGACTCAACGACTTAGACGGGATCAACCTGCCCGACGTCCTAAATGGGCCCCATCGACTTGAAGACCGTAGCGGCACCGACCGGCCGACGACCTAGGCAGGTCAGTCGGCCCAACAACACAGACTAGCTGGACACCCATTTCCAAATTTATCATGAACTAAAACATAATTAAGCCTAAAATAAATATTGTTAAAATAAAATTTTATCTCATAAAAAATTCAATTGTTTTATCCAAATAGGAAATTGAAATGTAAGGTATTTTAATTTCTTTATCCAAACAAATTATTTAGAAAATGAAGGGAATTTAATTGCAAACAATTTAAATACAAATCATTTTAATTTCTCAGCATTGTTGAAATGCTTCATCCAAACACAAGGTTAGACTTTGTTCTATGAAAATATAGTTTAGTTTTGGAAGAGAGTGTGAAGATGAATATGTGGATTTGAGTGAATTAATATGAGTGTTTCTTTCGGTGAATTTAAAGGGTAGATGGATTTAAAGATAAATTTTGTGAAAGTTACTGAGTGATTAAAATAATGTGATAGATTAACAATATTGTTTTCATAGGTAGAATTTGAAGATTACCAAAATACCCTTGAGAGTAAATGTATATGAAATGATTTTTAGATTAATTAAAAATATAAAATTTTAAAACTATTATTTAATAAATTTTAATAAAAAAATTAATAAAAGGATAAATTATATTAAACTATTATTATTTTTATAATAATTATTATTATTATTTGAAATTAGTATTAATAATTAATATTATATATATATATATATTCTTTTATTTAAAATGGTCACAAAATATGCTTTAAAAAGTGATAAAATTAATTTTAAGGTCACATGAGGATAAAAGTTACTCAAATTTAAGAGAATAACATGAGTGATTATTTAAATAAATAAATGTGAAACATAAAAGAAAAGGGTGAAAAGTATATAAAAGTTGGATTTTTTTTCATGAATTTCTTAATATCCCTTTATACTTTGTAGCTGGCTTTAAATATATTATGATCTTTCCTTCCTCATACGACCCTTTGCTCTAAATAAAAAGGGAATGAAAACTCTAAAAGTGTCTCTTAGAGTTTCTAAGGGTCATTATTTTTATTGCGTGGATTACAACCATTCATGAACTTCATCAAATGCATCTAACCATATAATTTTATTATTAATTATATATGAATTTATCTTTATCGTATCAATCACCATGAACTTCATTGTTTCTTCTTACATTTGTTTTCATTTCATTCCCTACTTATTGGGTTTTTAATTGTTGTTTTGGCAGATTCAAATAAAAAATAAATGGTGGTAGATCAACGTGTGTGTTATCAATGCAATAATATATATACTAAACTAATTTCATAGTCACCACCTACATTGTTGTATCATTGCTTACTGTATTTAGAAAATGGAAACTGTTTGATCAGAATAAACAAAAATATTTCATACAGAACTTTATCGAACCTCCACATCTCCGATCATTCCTAATGTTTTTTTTTTTATTTCAATAAAATAATATATTATTAATAAATATATTATACTATTTTTGCTCTATCATCTTTTTAGATTTGACTGGAAATATCATTCAAAATCAAGGAAGGCATTGATTATATAATAAAATAAAATAAAAAAAGAAGAAAAGGTAGAGTAATAAGATTTTGCGCGAGAAAAGAATGAAGGGAAAGAAAGGTGGAATGGATTTTGAGTTTCTCTGTTGACAAAAAGGTAACATATTCGCAAATAACATTTCGTTAGAAAAGTTGATAAAAGAAAAAGATTTCGTTACAAGAGAAAATTGAAATTGTAAATTCGTGGGGTAGGCAGATTTGGAAAATACTGCATTAATTTTAAAATTTTATGTATTATATATATATATATATATATATATATATATATATATATTGATTTTTCAATTATTTAGTGTGATATGACTGTTAATCATCCTATATCGGTTACGTATTTTTACATGAAAAAAAAATAAAGAATAACTTAAGTTTTGAATTATTTTTCTAAATTTAAGTATTTTTAATTAAGATTGTATTAAACATTTATTTCCTTAATTAAATACGATATTATAAGAAAATTTTCTATTAACAAATAATTTTAATAACAAAAAGTTATTAGACCAATTTAGATTTTAATTTATAAAAAAAAAATATAAATTACTAAAATTATTATTATTATAAATAAAAAGTTATAATTGATATAAAAAATTTATTTATAAAGGTTTTGATTACCTGATGAATTAGTTTATGAAAAATATTAACTATTTAAGTTTTACCTATTAAAAGAATTAGTTTTTAAATTAATTTTTAATTAATTAGTAACCAATTTAACGATCAATTATAATTTTTTATTTATAATAATAATAATTTTAGTTACTAATAATTTTTATTTTATAAATTAATATCTAAATTAATAATTATAATAATTAATAATTTTTTATCATTGATTATTATTTAAGAATTTTATTGTAATGCAATAATTAAGTTAAAAATATACAATTTTATATGCTTAACAAAATGAAAACTTTTTAACGTAAATTAAACTGAAAATATTTAAATTTTTGATGAACTTAAAACTCGAATTGTTTTTCAGTTTTTTTCTTTTTATGTTGAAACAGTTAAACAATGACTATGCAAAATAACTTCTGGATAACTCAAATTGATGACAAAAGTCAAATAACATATACTCAATTAAAAAATATAATATTTTTTTTATATTAAATAAAAATAATTATATATATATATATATATATATATATATATATATATATATATATATAATATCGATAAGACCAAAGCCCAATCATATACGTTATTAACACACTCTCAATCTAAAATTTTAAGACAACAAGTTTACAAGTCTTTATTTTTATATAATATTCTAATTCTTCATCATTTTTAGTCGATGTGAGACCTAAATTTTTATAAAAGATTCCAGCAATAAATTTTCATATCAAAGTTCGACTCTCCAAGAAAAAAAATAAAAAGAAAAAGACAAATTCATTGTCATGACGGTATTAATATATGTTGTAAAGTAGTTTGATAGAATATTGTTTCAAAATCAACATAATGGTTGTTAATAAAAATTAGCATGATACATCTCTTAAATAAAATTAGTCAACTGGCTGCATGCAAATAGTGCAGCATATTCCTTATATGGTAAAGTATTCTCACTTTCCAATGTTTTATATTTATCATTGGATTACGATGGAACAAGGTTCTATTACACCCAGAGAAAGATAGATATTTTCAGAAAAAAAAAATCAAAGTAATTTTATTATAATGATAAGGGATATACCTCTAATCCATTTACAAATGACTGTCAATTCACAGGGTTAACAGAATAGAAGCACTAATATATACCAAAATTGATTTTTATATATGAAAACTACAGAAACTAAATCTATTATACAAAAATTACTGCCAAACAATCATATATTATAATTTTTTTTGAAAAATATATATTTTAAAATAATTTAATTAATTCCATTTTGGCAATAAAATGAAATTGATCGTGTCTAATTAAAATAATAATTACAAAACAACTTTAATACAAATTATTTTAATCTAGATTTACATAATAACAATCATACATTTATCATGTTTTAACTTTCAAATCTGTAAAACAATAATAATTTTATAATGACAATAATTTGTAATTTTTTAAGTTAATAAATTTAAGGATTAAATATGCTTTTGGTCTCTCAAGTTTCAGTGAATTTCAGAATTAGTCCCTTTTCGAAATTTTATACCAATTTAGTCTTTCCTCTTTAGAAATGCGTGAATTTAGTCATTCGTACCAAATTTTGTTAAGTTTATTTGACAGTTTAAACGCATTTATGATAATATTTGAGTTAACATTGAAGCGAAAATGTGTCAAAAGATGTAAACAATTCAAATACTAATGCGCTTGAAACGTCATATAAACTTAATAAAATTTGGTTAAAAATACTAAATTCATGCATTTTTCAACATGAAAGACTAAATTGGTAAAAAATTTTGAAGAGAAACTAATTTCAAATTTCACTAGAACTTGAAGGACCAAAAATATAATTAACCCTAAATTTAATAAATATGATTTTAATTTAGATTCATATGATAACACTCATATTTTTCATTTATAAGAATTATTGTATATCATATATCATGTATCATATCCTATTATTTTTAAAATAAATATATCGATTTATAAATATGTGTTATACCGATACACGTATATGTACAACAAACAAAGCATCCATAAAGGTCAAAAGTAAGAATCTTAAAGCTGTAATTAAAATATGAAGATTTAAGCTAAGGGTTAATTTGAAGGAAGAAGATAGGGTTGGTGCACTTTAGCGACTGAATTTAGGGTTCTAAATCCACGTAGGTTATTCCTTTTGAAACTGAACTTTTACTAAGGAATTTTTGTTTCCACCCTCTAACTTTCAACTCCAAGCCCATTAATTTGATTCCCACCACTTGATAATGACCTTTGGGTTGCTGCCAGAAAATAAATCATTAACATCTTCGTATGTGACACACAGTGCAATAGTTTTATATGAATTTCTTTATCCTCATCCACTACCACTGGAATCATCATCCCATGCGGATTTTTCCAAGTACTCAACATTTTTTCCTTATTAGGGTTTATCAAATTGGTTGTTATGTTTTGAATCAAATTTCTATAAATATTATAAAATAATATAAAAACTAAATTATTCAATTAGTCTACGTCAACACCAACACAATGCAGTTTCGTTCATGGCCGAAGTTAGGTTAATTAGTATCGACGTTGACTTCTGTTTTAATTTTACATGTTCTACTTGTGTGGCTTAATTATGTCTAATGACTTACAATACTTTTTTTTTAATGTATTAGTAATAAATTACGACTATTTTATGAAAAACATATTAGACGGGTTACTCAAATGTTTCATAGTGTTAAATTTTGTTAGATTGTTTATCGTCTATCACTTGTATAAGATGATGTTTTGTTTTAATTATCTTTACATTTTTTTTGTTATCTTAGTTATGTATATGGAGACATGTTTTATTCTTTGGAATATGTTGTACTATGTATTGAAACATGAATGTAAAACATTTTGTTATAATATAATTGTTTTTCTTGTGATTGTTGTGCGAAGCCAACAATTGGTGCGGTATGTGAGAAAAATGGTAAGAAATTCAAGAAGAGTAAGGTTTGAAGATATCAACATGTTTAACCTTGATTTTTTTTTTACAAATGAATTTAGATTTATGGAAAATCAAGATGAAAGTTATTGTAATAAAAATCAAGATGTTTTGTCATTTTAATCAAATTTTATTAGATTTATTTGATGTTTCGTACGCATTTCAGGATTGTATTTGAATTATTTATATTATTTGACACATTTTTGCTTTAATATTAAGTCAAATACTATTATGAAACTTGCTTGAAATGTCAAATAAACTTAACAAAATTTGATTAAAAGGACTAAATTAACGTATTTTGAAATATGAAGGACTTAATTGGTCTAAAATTTCGAAATGGACTAATTCAAAAATTTACTGAAAGGTAAGGAACCACCAAAAATATATTTAACCCTTAATAATATGATGAGATGTGATGCGTATATTTGTGTATGGATTTGTAATTCACCCTTTTAAGTGTGTTTATAAACTGTCGTATGATGTAGAATAATTTGATAAGAGATGCATAAATTGTATTTAAGAAGTTTTGTAAGCTTATCCAAATTTAGAAGAAACAAGAAGAAAGGATAAAACCTCTCATAACTCATACTTACACTCCCCAATGATAAAAACATGCAAATGAGACAATGTTTCACTAGAGAAACATATTAAACAAAGAAAAACCTACCTTATGGCACAAATAAAAGATGATAAAAAATGTTCTATCGACTTGTTAATATTTCTTCTGTTCCCAATTTTTTTATATAATGAATGAATTAGGTTGTCCTGAGCCCGTGATTTTTCCCATCAAAGGTTTTCCACATTAAACGTGTTCATTCTTCCATTTTCTTTATTTGTGTATATATTGTGCATCATTTCTAACACGTTCCTTTTCCCTTTGTCTATGAAAATGAAACCTATTTCACCAAGAAAATAAAAAAATGGAGGTAAGAAATATGCTTAAAGAAATATCTACAGCAACACGGAAGTGAGAGTGCATATGAATGCACTGAATCTGTGTCACGTTGTCCATCTTTTTATTTCACCTTTATGTAATGGAGAGGCCATTAGGTTACTGAATTTTACTGGGATTCTTATAGTTAAAGTTCCATTGTGCTTTTATAATGAATATAAAAATTAGATGCACTTTTCTGGTAACTTCTGATACCCCACTTTGCAAGATGCAGTGGCAGCAAGCAAGCAATGGAACAGGACTTAATTTCATAACATATTTTTCATCCGAATCCATTGCAGGAATAATAACAGATGTATTATTATATGTGAATTTATACCAGTATCTTTATCTAACATTTAATTATTACACTACAGATGCTCATAAAGCCATATCAATATTCTCCATTTTTCATTTCGTATTTAATATTAGTCTGGGACCGTTTTTCATGTTGTTGAAACTTCTTTTAACCTCTTGTTTCAGACCCATCTAAATTAGGTTGCTTAGTGTTCCTACTTTCCCTATTGATTCTTTTGCATTTGGTTTAAATTCACGTGAAGACAACATTTCGACAAAACTTTTTGTTTGTTTCCATGTACTCTACTTCGTTAATGTCAATTCATTATTGTTCATTCTTATCCCTTTTTTCAAGAATAATTAATAGCTAATGACCTTGCACGGTAGCATTTAGACAATTAGATTCAAATCTTATACCTCAAGCCTTTTCGGAATATAAAACATCATTTTATGCCATAGCCTCAAATCTTCTTCTCCCCTCCCCAATCTTTATGAGCTTCCAAAGTGTTGTGTTGTTCTATGTATGATATGATATGATATGATATCTCACAATTTTTAACACATATGCATTAGTCTTGTTACCCTCCTACATCAAAATTTTGGGAATGAACGAGAACAAGGTTCATTGGGGAGGATTGATTCAACAAAGTCATGGACTAAGTGGGGATTTTAATTCTGAGTTTGGTAATCATTATTGTCAATATTTTGATATCAGACAGGCCTGGAATATGGGACCACTTACGGTGGTTGGAGGAGAAGCTACAGATCAGTTGCCAAACATAGGCCATGTCAAATCATCTGGCACCATTATCAGCCGTTTTGAGTCACCAGCCTCTGCGTTTTATGCTGCAGAAAACTGCATGGGATTTGCAGAATATGATTGCCAACTTGGTATTCAATCTCAGTTATGCAAGATTAATGACTTGGAATTCCCTCTGTATCAATCTCCCAGGGAAAATCTTTTCTTGGATTCAACAAACCAACCTGACTCCAGCTACGATTTGTCAAACACCTTGCAGTCAATAGTGAAATCTCAATTGAATAATAACCAATGTCGTGTATCCCCTGAAAAGTCCAATAAAATTTCATGTGGGAATTTTCCCACCACCAAGTTCCTCCCAATTGAACAACAGAAGTTGTTCATTGATGGTGTCATCAGGGGCTCCTCATTTCCTAACAAGGGAATTCAGGATCGCATGGTAAGTTTTCCTTTTGGCAAACCCCACAGGAAAGTGTTGCCATGTGTTCATTACTGAAGATTCTTTATGAAGTTAATTTCCTTGTTTGCAGGTTGGTCGTGGATCTTTTAATTTACCCGTTGCACATATGAGATTTTCTTCTCAGATCGAGAAGTTGTCTCCAACACTTTCAGCAGGAAGTGTGTCCACTGTTGGAAACTCTGCTTCTAATGGGGCAGTAGTCTCAAGCAAAACACGTATCAGATGGACTAAGGATCTTCATGAGAAGTTTGTTGAGTGTGTGAATCGCCTTGGAGGCTCTGAGCGTAAGTAACTTGACTAAATTTTCTAATTGGCTATGCATCTGTGTAACATAACATCTGATAATCCTCTATTGCTGCTTGATTATAGAGGCAACACCAAAAGCTATATTAAAGATGATGGACACAGATGGTTTGACTATCTTCCATGTCAAAAGTCATCTGCAGAAATATAGAATTGCAAAATTCATTCCAGAGCCTAGCCAAGGTGAATTCTAGTTTGTTATTTACCAGTTTTCATGTTTGGTGCTTGAATTTACTCACATTCATGTCACAAATGATGAATAGATGTTTTTGTTATAGTGCTTTTCAAGGCCGAAAATATGAGCTTTTCTTTTTCCCTTTGTTTTGATTCTTTAATTGTAGTTGAGACTTAAATAAACTAATGTAGATTGAAGAAGTTCCAATGCAGAATAACTGATTGTTCTCCTTTAGGATATGACTGATTGTTCTCCTTTGCGTTATTCTTCCCACAAGTTGTTCATGATCTTTGTTTTTCTTCTATTCTTTCAAATATCAGGTTAACACCACATACTGAACCCAAAACTTTCTTCTGTTTCAGGGAAATCTGACAAAAGAACCCACATAAAGAATGTGCATCATCTTGATGTCAAAACGTAATTCTACTTATTATTTCCTGTAATAATAGTAATTTCGTGAAGTTGCTTAGTTCGTTTTATAATCTACTAAATTAACACTGTTCTTGATCTTCAGAGGCTTACAAATTAGAGAGGCACTTAAGCTTCAATTAGATGCTCAAAGGTGTCTTCACGAACAACTAGAGGTATATCCATGCTATGTTATCATTTTTTCTGGCAAATTTTAATTAAATATGATAGTATATGCTCTTGTTCTCCAAACTTTTAAGGTTCTTACATTGTACTGACCATTTCCCCTCTTGTAAGAAAAACTTGAATACCGGCCAAACCAGCTGAAAGTTTCTTGAATCTTAAGCATTGAGTTTCACTTTTTTTACCTTTCAACCAGCTTTAGATTGAAGAAACGATGCAGAGATTTTAGTCACAGAAGAACAATGAAGTCCGATATCTCACATACTTATAAAATAATGCATCATTTTCACAAACAAACTTTTAGACATCTATATTTACATTTTGGCCTTTTTTCTGATTCAAGACATACCCATTTTGGCATAGGTGATGATGTGAAATTGCAATGTCATGTGCTAAAATGTGGATAACAGTTAGGCACATATTTTGAGGAATTGGATGCTAAAACTAATGAATGAGAGGGGATATTTTGATTCTCTTAACACTCTTTCCTCACTTGAAGTTTTCACATAACTTATATTCATGTTGCAGGTTCAGAGAAAATTACAGTTGAGAATTGAGGAACAAGGAAGGCAACTAAAAAAAATGTTTGACCAGCAACAAAAGACAACTAATAACCTCTCAAATACTCAGGATTCAGGCACTGATGAGACAACAATTACTCATAAAGATGGTGAAGTTTCTGTTTCCTTCTTCACTTCCAAAGCCTCTCCAAGCCAATAATCTGATATGGTTATGTGAAGAATAACATTGTTGTTTATCCTACAAATGCAAACTCTCTATATGAAATAGTACATAATTTAGAGTGATTATATTATATATTATTCTATAGAAACAAACAAGTAGCATTGTATTACAGTAGCTTTACCAGGGGAGGAGGGAATAAACTTTGTAAGCAGAGTCTTCTGTGTTTTTTCAGCAAGGTGCCATTGTTTTGCTCCTTCTGTGTTTCTTTGTTCTTTTGTTTTGAGCTGTTACATTCTGTGTTTGGCTGCTAAAATTTAAGAAGCAGAAAAGAGTGATGTTTTCTTTTCTTAATTACTGGAACCTACGAATTTGTTTAAGTCAAAATTTTCAGGATAATCCTAAAATATATGCAATCCAAAATTCATCTTTTTTTTTTTCATAAATTAAGTTGAATTTGGATAAATCAATTTTAACATTTCTAATTACTCTCATTGTATTAAAAATCTTTTTCCAAAATATTAATAGAAGAGATTATTACTTTAATTTTCTACTCTCTTTTTCTTCTTTTACTGAGTTTGAGCCTACAGTATGAACTTTTTATTTGTGTTGAGATTTTAGCCTTTTGTTTAAATGATCTGTTAAAAGTGAATAAGTAAAATAAGAAAGGAAAAAAAAAATGAGTGAAAATTTAAGTTGTTTACATGTAAAAGAAAAATGAGATGAGATGAAGAATAAGTGAATAATTATAATTGATTTGATAGAATAAAAAATAGATAAGAATTTGATTATTTATTTAATTATCGTAATGCTCTTATTTAGAAAATTGAATTAAACACAAATGTGTAGAACACTAGTTAAGATTTTTTTTTTAATCAATACAGAGAAATTTAATTATAACGTATAATCTTAAAATTGCATGACAAACCGATGTATTTTTTTTTTCAAAATAATTGGTTGTGAGAATTGAAGATCTAGGCCTTTACAATATATTTATGATTCTAGATTTTTTTTTTGTTGATTTTTGTGTATTACTTTTCTGTTGAGTTCTTAAAATACATTATATTAATATATTAAAATTTTTAATACATTTTAAAATATCAAAATTAGAGTTTATAGTATATTTTAAAGACATGGTAAATGGACAAAACCAAAATCTCACGATAAATCTAAATTCTATTTATATGTATCAATCAATATTTAAAAAATAATAATGAATTAGGTAATGAAGCTTAAGAAAAACCTTGTAATTGTGGTTATTATTCATGAGAGGAATGCTAAAAGTATTATAAATTAATGATAAAAAAAAAGAATATATTTAGCATAGAAAACATAAAAAGGGACGTATTGTATTGTTAATTAAATTGGAGAGGCTTAGAAGAGAACCTTGAATAGACCGGAATCTTGAAGCCTTGTTTTTATTGAATCTTATTTGTTATGGCCGTCCTTCTTTGGCATTTCATTTTTGGACCTTTATATATATATTTTCTTATTGTTGCTAACCATTTTCTTCTCAAGGTCCCAATAACATTTATCAATTTCTCACATTCAAATTTTATACTAAAATAACTTTTAAACTTGTTTAAACATGGTTTTACCTTTTTTTAATTTATCTATATTTAGTCCTTTTGGTTTCAAAGTATAATACTTTTAGTCTTTCAAATAGTGTTTTATATTAAAATAATTATTTACATAGTCTTCGAAGAACAATAATAAATTTCAAAATTAAAAGAGGGAGAAAAATTGAACTTATAGTATTTTACAAAAATTATAAGCATATTATGTTTGCAAAACTTAGTACTTCAAATTTAAAATATTTTATACTAAAATTGTGTCATTTTGATTTAATTTTTTTACAATGAAATTGTATCAAATTTGTATGTTTTATTTATTTTTGTAAAAAAATAATTAAACTATCGATTTTGGTAATTTAAAAAAAAAAATTGGACATTTGATGTTTTCATTATAAATTTTTCATTCAAAGTTTTTAAACTCTTGAAAATGATGTTGAATCGTTTTTGTTCTAAAGTTTCTTTCACTTTGACTCACTCACATTTACCTTGGACAAACTAGCAGTCACTTGCACACATAATCCAAAGCCTTTTGTTTTAATACATTATACTACACAAATTACAGTTCATAACAACATTCTAAACGGTTATTAAATAAATGATATAAAACATTAGTGTAAATAAATGTGCAATGTTTTAAAAAAAATCTATAATTTTTTTAGTAAAGAGTTAAATTATATAAATATAGATATAATGAATTCTTTGTCTTTTTTTCCAAAAGAAGAAAAACATAAAATAGAACAAAAAAATTATAATTATGTTGTATTTATACCTTTAAATTAAAAAAAAAAGACATTTTTTTCCTTTATGTTTTCTCGTTAATGTATATATTTATATACTGTTTATATTATTATTTTTAATTAGGTTAAGTATGTTTTTAGTTCCTGAACCTTGATCCAAAATTGAAATTTGTCCTGTCTGAAACTTTGATACATTTTGATCCCTAAACTCTAGAAATGAATAAATATAGTCTTTTTAACCCAATTATATCAAGTTTTTTTTAGGTATCAAGAGTATTTCTTGTTGGTATATATTGAACCAGGAATGTGTAAATTACTTATATTAAATTTTGGCATTATCTATTTTACATAAAATTGTATACTTATTATTCTATATACTAATATACTATGTTGTATATATATTATTTTATGAGTTTGGATAATGTATACATATTATAGCTGCAATTTTATGTGTTATTATTTGTCTTTTTTAGGTTAATGCACACATTTCACCTTACACAATGATAATATTTATTGATAAATAAGATTTTAATAAATTATGAAATAAATCATCTTTAATTATTTAAAATGATATATATATATATATATATATATATATATATATATATATATATATATATATATATATATATATATATATATTAAAGATCATATTAAAAAATTAATTATAATTTATGATTAGTGATATTATAAAATATGTCAATAGGATTCTTCTTATGTTTTGCATTTGGTTAGAATAATCTATTGAATCGTATAGTTTTATGGTCAAATTATATGATAAGTGGAGTTGAGTATACTTTAGTTAATATAAGTGTTTTATATTATTAGATTGAAGAATTAAGATATCTAGAACATGATAATTATTATATGATCAAAATGATAAACATGTATTATTAATGAATATTTTTCTATATAAATTCTGACATTTCTAAAATTAAAGAATGAAAACTATGAAAAAAAATCTTCATGATAAGGCATTTGATACTACTTATATCTTTAAAATTTTAAAACAATAGTGTTATGGACCTTTATTGTTATATAGTCACTACAAGAATGCGCGGTTTTAGCGTCGAAATTATGGCGTCGGATCAGTGTAGGACGCAAAATACGACGGCCAGACCCACGCAAAATCGACAGTAACCAAAAAGTTATTTAGAAACAAAAATTATATCTTCGTAGAAATGAAAAAAATATTAATTTTAGATTCTCATCGGTTTGGCCGACGCAAATCAACAATAAGTTGCGTCGGATGGCCCACGCATAACAAATTAAATTGTTTGCGTCGGCTAGCCCACGCATATACTACTGAGATAAAAAAAAATTAAACTTTAGGTTAACGTATAGAGGGAAAACATCAGATTTCACTTTTCCCCCTTCCGCTTTCCCCTTCCCTCGAGTCAGCCTCGACATTTCCCTCATTCTCTGTGGCGTACGTTTTCTTCCATGAGTGACGAAACTCCATCGAGGCAAGTGGGCGACAAGAACAATACTCCAATGAGGCTAGCTTCTTCAAAGACGCCACCTGTTGCGAGGAGGCGAGGTTTTGTTACGATGCGAGCTGCTCTCACAAGACGAATGTTGTGACGAGCGTGGAGGTTTGGGCGAGAAAGGGTGCGCTGACGAGCTTCGTCGCAGATTTAGGGATTTTCGTAAGTGCGGTTTACGAATTTTTGTTCGAACCCAACAGATTTTTGAAGCATCCAGGTTAGTGATTGTATTCTTGTTGATTGAACTTACTACATTGTTGATTGAATCCCTATTGATTGAGTAATTTTTTGGTTATGAGATCCAAATTAGGTTTTTAGAATAAGCTTTTTAGGTGGACTTGTCTTCTGTGGATTTTAGACTTGTAGATTTTTGTGCGACTGTAATTTGATCTAATTAAAGTCACAATTTATTTAATTTTGTGTTTGCAATTTCGGTTCTAAATGATTCAAATGATACCCTGAATTATTGTTTGAAATGTGTTTGGATGCAGGTTTTGGTATTGTTGGATGCAGATTTTGCGATGTGCCTGGAAATAAACATTTGCGTGGGCTAAGCCCACGCCAACAATTATAAGGGAAATTGTTTGCGTCGGCTAAACCCACGCAAAGCCCTCTATTTTAGATATTTTATTTCAATCATTCGTGGGCTTGGCCTACGCATAGGGAATCATTCGTGGGCTTAGTCCACGCAAAATTTTGAAAAATTTTCAGGTGTTCGTGGGCTTGACCCACGCATACAAACTTATTATTTTATTTTTTATGTGTTTTCGTCGGTTGAGCCGACGATAAACAAGCAGCAAATGTTCGTCTCCATTTGGCCGACGCAAACGAGTTTTGCATCCAGGAGATGGGCGTGGTCCATGTTACCGTCGCTGGACCGACGAGATCATGCTCTTTTCGTCGGTTTTACACTAGTAACGTCCGATTTTGGCCGACGAAAAAAACCTACATTCTTGTAGTGAGTGTTTAACTCTGTCTTTTCTATCTAACGTAAGACTTTGACTCATATTTACTATTCTCGACATATGATAGTGTCAAGAATTTATTGAAGGCCATGGATAAACCATTTACTAGAGCACATTGAAAGTGTTCCTTAAACAATATACACATAAACCCCCATAAGAATTAGACATTTAATCAAATAAAATCAACTATATATTTAATAATCAATACAATTATTAAACCCCCAAAGATTCAGAAGAGTACTACCTTAAATGGGTAGATGTGAGGGTGAAAGGTACCAACTCTACGTTTAATAAAGTAAAAACCAAAACAAAAGGAATACAAACCTTAAACCAAAACAAAAAATATCAGTCAAAAGCAGTATTCCATAGTGAAAAAGAGAACTGCGAGTACAAACAAGTGGTAGAAGATGAAGAAGAAGAGTGAAGAGAGGTGAGAATGATGAACATAAAACAAAGTCATCACGAATGAGGTTAAAGTGGAGTAAGTGAAGAGCACGAGAGTGACGACAATGAAGACAAAAAAACAAACTGAAAATGAAATCCTAAAATTACACTTATTATGTCAAATTAAAATATAACTGACATGAAAAAACAAAATTACTATGTTGTATGTTGGTATAAGTGATCTGTCATAGTATATATCTCTACGCTGTATCATTTTAACTAAAACTCATAATAAACTTGTAATTTATTATAAAATGGTCACCGTTTCACATCTAAAATTATAATCATCATATAAGTTATTATAGATTATTATAGAATTATATTTTTCCACAAGCGATTTTTGTTATTGTTTTTCTTGACGTAGTGAAAGAACTATTTATTTGTTCATATCATTCTAGTTACACATTCAAGTTGTAAGAATGACCTAATCAATGTATTATTTATTTTAATATTTGATAACTAAGTTATAATCTTATCTTCAGAAGACGTATAAATAAATTAGACATATATAAACTATGATTAATATATTAGAGGTGCAAAAATAATAATGTTTCACATCAGATATATGAACTGCAGTGTATATGAAAAAATGACTGGAAGGTTGGAGGGTACCGACCTGTCCAAAGTAATGCATTGTTGTTCTAAATGCTTATGAGTAGAATAAACAATTATGGTTGTTTTGCATCAATGAATTAAGAATGTTTGTCCATAGTTTCTCTGTGATGCTACAATGCTTGATACTTTTCATAGGTCAGAATGTACTTAGACAGAAACCATGTCCTAATGCATTCAGAAATTCGCTTTGTACGAGGACACAACTATGTCTGTATACATTCTTAACTTTTCCTCTCACTGTTCATCCCTTACATATTTTTATTCTCCCACAAATCCTTTCATTTTAAATAAAAAAACTATTTGAAGTCTTGTATAGGTAGGGACTGTTAATGCCTTTTTCTCTTCTTGCATATAAATGAGCATCACAGAATTGGAGTAACTAAATTTGGGCAAGAGTTTAGATCTTTTAGGTTAGGTTTTGAGAGTGTAGAGAAGCATGTATCAGTGTAGTTCCCAAATGTATGGAACTGATTGGGAATCCTACATGGGGATTACCAACCTAACCAAGGTTGTTGGATCAGAACAAGTGAGTGTTCTTGAACCAAAAAACTCACCTTTCAACATTGTCACCACTCCTCTTCAAATTCAAACCCCACAAGGCTTTTGTGCAACTGCAACAAAAGGGCTGGTGAGTTTTCAAGCACAACAACATGTTCATCAGCAGCAGCAGCAGCATCAGATTGAAGTTCCTGCTTGGTGCTTTGAGTTTCCAAAGACAACAACAACAATTGACTCTCACATGCTGAATATTCGCCAAGCCTCTGGGGATAACTTCACCACCAAACAAGATCCACCCTCATCTCAGTTCACAAGCCCCTTGTGCCCGGTTGCTGAATCTTTCTTGTCGTCCAGCACTGGTGCAGATTGTCCTTCTTCTTCTGAAAAATATTGTAAAATTACTTCCTATTCTGAAAAATATAGTAGTATGCAGCCTGATGGTATGCCATATTACGATCACTTTTCCCAAGAAGAAGATAAACTACTGAGAGATGATGCTGCCACGGATGAAAGGCCCCTTGAAATTTCCTTTCAGAGAAACCAGGTTCTTACTTTTTCAGTTTGTGGTTAGTAGTTTCTGATTCCATTTGAATATACATGATTTAATGTGAAAGCATCCTTCTTTTTTCTCTCACAAAAAAATGGAGAAGATGTAAGATGATGGGGTCCTTCACAAGGTTTATGACTAGGAAGAAGAAGGATCCTTTTAAGTATTTTACAATCCCCGACCCGAGTCTTCGGTTTGAAGGAGAAAAAGAGGCTCCATCATAACCCTTTTTTTTTTATCTTAGTTTCGTTTAGAGAAAAAAATTATCAGTCTTCCCTTGTACAGAAATTCATAGGCATGATCAATCGTTGACACTCAAGTTAATTTTTTATATATATGATATCAAACGGAAAACCCATTCATATGTTCTTAACTTAGTTTTGATGAACCCAACGCTTTTGTGTAGGATTTAGGAACTCCAACCAATTCTCTCGGATAGTAAACTCATCAAAACTTAAAAATGGATCATACAACAGACCCACATCATTATCTGCTAGTTTGAAATATCCCTTTTTTTGTTGTGCTGATGAGATTTAATGTCTTATATTAGTTGGAATCATGTACAAAGCCAAAAAAGCAAGCTCCTCATAGACTTTGTGGGGTTGCCTGTGTAACTTCTAGCAACTCTGCTTCTAGAAGAGGCAAAAGAAGAATAAAATGGACCAACGATCTACACGAGCCATTTATGATGATTGTTAACAGTCTTGGTGGTCCAGAAAGTAAGTTAACCATTGTTTACACTTAAAGTAAAAGACAAGAAAGAAACATCATGTTACCAGGTACTTAATTTGTTCATTGTTGATCGCAGAGGCAAAACCTAAGGCTATACTAGATATGATGAAATCAGATTTGCTGTCTATTTCTCATGTTAAAAGTCATTTACAGGTAAAATCCAATTCCAGTGATCAATTTTGTTACACCTAATTGTCTCACTAATGTTTCTAACATGTGCCTTGCAGAAATGTAGGTCTACAATAAACATGCACAAAGCTTTGCAGGGTAAACTACTTCTGAAATTCCCTAAAATATCTTTCTTTTGAACTGTACCATTGGTAAGCTCAATTGGAGTGAAAAGAGAAAGTGGAAATTGGAGAAATGAAATTTAGAAATGTATCTGGACACACCTTAAGTCCGGATACATCTCATTATGATTTCTCCTTTTCTGCATTCTGATATTTGAATATTTCTACCAAACACAAACAACCCTACAACATTCTTTGCTTGCTCTATGAATTATAATTTCATTCTTATTGGGGTAATCTTTCAGAAAAATCCGAGGAAGGACAGAGAATGGATGGGGTGTCTGAGCTTCAAGTGAAAATGTAACAACATTACTTAAACTACGACAATCTACACTTTTTGTGTTGTGATACTTTTCTATATGCAGTATAATAGCAAGAGATCTTTGAACTAAAATATCAAACAGTTAATCTGCTTTCTTAAATCTGCAGCCACATGCAAATTGAGGAATCAAGGCAACTGCAACTAGAGGTTCGGAGGAATATCTGCCAACAACTAGAGGTAATACATAGAATTTCTTTGATGAAAATATCTATTGACACATGAATGAAAATTTTTATGAAACTTAAACTTACCCTTTACTATGTTGTGCTTGTTTCCTAGATGCAACGAAATCTGCAAATGCTAATTCAACAGCAAAGCCAGCAATTGAAAGTAATGTTAGATTACCAAAAGAAAAAAACGAAACTGGACACAGAACTGGAAGCAACTGTCCCCTAATGATGGTTGAATTGTTTTGATAAGATACTCTATTTTTGCTGCCTTTTGTCTTGCAATAGACAATCGAACATGTAAGTGTGAGAAACGAGGTTTTGGCAGCAACTTCAAAATGTGAGCATGTCTATGTGCATTTTGTTCTGCACTTCCACACACAAATCTCACAGTATTCATTGACACATAAAGAGAGTTGTCACATAACTTAGAGAAAAAAACCGAAAACACTTTCACTAAGTGAGGGTCGTATATAAACACTTTGACACCTGTATTTATTATTATTGTATGGTTTATTTATTGTTAATTATCCTTTATATTGAATGTTTACGTTAATTAAAAATAAGACTAATTTAGAGTAATTTAGAGTATTGTCGGTAATGTGAAATCCACCTTTTAACATTTCACGTCTTAACTTAAACACATGTACATAATAATTATGGTTGTATTTCACAATTACTTTAAAGAGTTTAAATTGCACTGAATTCAATAACCCTTTCAATGTACAAACAACTTTAAAGATTAAGATTTTCCAATTTTAAAAAAAATTAAGATGCTTGAAATTGAAATTATTTTGATTTGAAATGTTATTTTTCAAATACTTTATTTAAATTATCAAGTCAAAAAAGGTGGATGGACAAATCTACTCCTCCAAATACTTGCACATCTATTCTTACAGCACCATTCATTAATACAAACAGAACTCTAATGATTTGATTGAGACGACCATTGTCTTAATTAGAAGTTCCAAGCGATGCTAAAGATAAGTTAAGAGTGATTAATTCACTTTAATAAAGAAACATTCTTTATAACTAACTTAATTAAGTCTTTGATAATTAAAAAATATAAAAAATTTAAGTATTTAATAAATGGAAAAAATAATTAAGTATTATGATTTATATTTTACATCTAAAAAAACTACATTTTTTTTAATATGAGTAATTGCTTCACCAATAATAAAAGAATATTTCATAAAATATTGAGTCCATGATATACCGTAAAACTAAATTTAAAAAAAATGTGATTAATCTTTTGCGATTATGTTATCCAGTTAACAAAATAACATAATAACTCATACAAATTTTCAACGGTTTCCTCTAGCACATGTATTAAAAAATTAACAATTCTTGTAATAAAATTATACAAGACCAATGAGACCTGAGCCTAACCACATAAGGCATTGACACCACTCTCAACCCAAAACCTTAAGGCAGTGGGTTTATGGGTCTTTATTCTTATATAATGCTCTACTTTCTCATTTCTAGCCAATGTGGGACTTAGACTCACACTTGGATTCCTAAAAAAAAGGAAGGTATCTTGAACTATAATAATCATTCACACTCACATAAAACAAAATGATTTATGTGGTGAAAGTGGCAGGAGGTCCTAGTCTTGGGACATATTGGGCCCAAGATATTAGAGGATTAACTCTATGTGTGGTTGGGTAATAACCCCTTGCGTCTACACTCTGCATTTGTTTGCTATCACATGAACTAGGTGCTTACTACTTTGTATGTTTATAACCTGATTTAACATTTACTTGCTTAATAACATGTTGAAAATTATTTTACTCTAGCTTACCCATTCTCTTTGTGTCTGTTCTCTTCTTTGACTTTTCCTTTTTGCGATGATCACCAAATCCTTGGTGTGAGCAGATGTGGAGACTCTGAGTGGTTGTGATGTTGACAGGGAGGATGTGGTGTAGTTAGGCTTCCTGGATCCTTTATTGCTCATTTGAGCATTTCTTCATTTGAGCAAATTTTCAGTTTAATCTAATTTGTGTTTAGATTCTATTCATGGTATTTGGGTTTCCATTCCAGTATAATTTATATCGGTGCCCTATTTTATACTATAAACATGCGACGTTCTATTTATTTGAATAATTCAATTAAATTGAGACGTTACAAACTTACCAAAAATACAAGAATAAATTATTTATATTTTAAATTTTTTAAAAGATTTTTGTAGGATTAACCATTCGTTTATTAAAACTATAGAAACAAATCAAAAGTACAATAACAAATGATTAAATTATGTTTTATATTTTTTTAAAAGATTTTGTAATTTTTTGTCCGTTAAACGAAACAAAACAAGTTACATTCTAAATCAGTTTTTTTTAAGAAATGTGTTTGATGAAAAATATTAGATTTAACTTATCGACATATTGTAGAAATGTTTTTCAAAAGTTATTTTTACTAAATCCTCTTTCCTTAGTTAAAAACGGAGTAATAACATCCGATATAAAAAAAAATAAAAAAATTGAAAGATTTACAAAAGATGTTTTTATATTGATTATTATGATAAACTTATATTAAATCCAACTTTTTATCAACAAAATCAAGGTTCACTTAAACATACTAATATTACAAGTTATAAAGTAAGTATTATTGAAATCTATTAATTTTGAATAAGCATGAGTGTTCTTTGGACTCAATTAGAGAAGATCACAAGTTGGATCAGACATGAATAGTGTCTATCTATAAATTGATCCGTAATAAAAAAAATTATGCGTTACTTACTTCCATATTTGTCAGATACTTGTTCAAAAAATATTCGTAAATTTTTCAAAACCTACATATATCCATGGATGCCACAGATATTTTTTAAAAATTCTTTTATAATTTTTAAAATAAAATATAAATGAAATTACAAAAAAAGCAATATAAAGTAAATTTTAATTTTATTTAAATTTTATTTAATAAAATATAAAATGATTTTAAATTTTCATTAAATTTAATTTAATAAAATATAAATTAAATTTTAATTTTTATAAATAATAAATATGGATAATATAATATTATACATAACTAATTTATAAATAGATATTAAAATATCGTGTTTCGTAGTTATCTATTGCGAATTTTATTGGTGGAGAGAAAAACATCATTTTTTTCCCACACTTCAACTACTTTAAAAGTACTCTTATCTCAATCTACTGAATTACATCATCTGAAATAAATGTTTTAAGAGTACAAGAATTTGATTTTGTCATAGTTATAATAGTTTCAACCCTATTTCTTCAGAGTCTTCTTTACATAGAGTTTGTAGAAAAGATTTAATGCAAATCCTTTAAAACTGTAGTGAAACAAACTAAAAGTCTTCTTATGTCTTGTGTTCGTGAATGTTGAAAACTTGTAAATGCATTAAATATTTTTTACTTAAATAGCAAACATTTATTAGCTGGTCACGTACATTTATGTATAGAACTCAATGTATTGGTAGAACTTTGATATTTAAAAAATCTTAGAACTTAATACATACATTACACAACTTTAATTTAAAAATATAATATTTACGATCTTATAGCTAAAATATATTATTTAATTTTTTTAATGCTAAAGATGTTTTCTATATTATACTTTAATATATATAATTTTATGATTCGGTAATTTAAGAATGACATTTTAATTTTTGTAAGGTTAAAATAAGTTTTTAATGAAAATAAGATATAAATAAAATGCGATGAGTGGATCTGATCTATATAGGAAACGATAAATAAATGAATGATATAATTAAGATGCAACATGAGTAAGTTTTTGGAAAGTTGGTCATCCCTAGTCATATAAATTCAAAAGTTTTGTAATGTTAAGAAACATTTCTAGTTACTCAATATATTTTTGAAAAATTATGTAGATATAATTAGGTAAAAAAATAAATTTACTTCAATATTGTTGAGTAACTTTCAAAATTTTAAGAATTTTTATAATTTAAAATAAAAAATAAAATAAAATAAAACTTGTAAAATTAAAGAGTGAGTAATTTTTTTATTGAAAGAATATAAAAAATGGAAGTCATAAACAAATAGAGAAAGATAAATATAAATATAAAGATAAATATTGACACATTAGAAATTATAATCTTAATCTAATCATTTTAATTTTGTTTAAATTACTAAGATAATTAAACATTGTGTTTGATCTTCAATAATTTTTAAATAGACGTAATTGTTTTTGTTATAGTAAAGGTAAATGCGTCTCTACACATAAAAATACATAACAGCAATTTTTGTTTTTTTAAGAAAATGACAAATAATTTGGTTATACATAGAAAGTATATTCACAAATTTATTTACGGTGAGGCTGGGCCGCCCACGGGCCTTGGAGTTTCTTCCAAGATAAGCCCGCACTGCATGTATAAGAGAGGCCCAATTAAAGACCTAATGCATTGGGTTCGGAGGTGTTGAGTGGAAGAAGGTGAAGAAGAAGAAGACATGGAAGATTTGAAGAAGAGAAAACTGGACGAAGCTGGAAACGGTGATTTTGCTTCCAAGGAAGAACTTCGCTTCCTTATTGAACCTCTTGCTAAACCCCAACTCGTTGATCTTCTAGCTAAACTGTGCGTTTCATATCCTCCATTTCACTTCTTTCCTTCTTCAACTTTTTTTTTCCTCGTCATCCTCTCCGTGCAATCAGTTTCCCCATGCTTTTTTGCTATTTTTTTTCGCTTTTATCCGTTGGTATTGCAGTTCTTTCCTTGAATTGTGTTAGGGTATTTTCATTTTGAATTGGCTCGTATGGAACTTGTATCTTGTGGTCGGGTCCATTGGGTGTAATATATAGTTTTTTTAACTTTGTTGGATTTGTGAGCATGTGGTAAAGTTTGGACTTGCAGGATTTGGCCTTAAAATTGTTGAAGCATGGTTCTTTAGGAATTAGTGTTGCGGGTGTTATTTCTTTAGGAACTAGCATTTTTTTTTTCACTATTTTCACCATATTGACATAGTCCTCGGAATAATTTCATACTCAATTTTGGTCCCTTTTTCTTAGTACAGATTGAAATATGGACAACCATAACAATTTCCTCCTTCTTGCATTCCATTAAGCTGTTTCACCCTCATTGCCAGATGCTTCTTCTTGTGGGGATGAAAGGTGGTGTTTGGCATATAATCTAGGCTCTAGTTGATGACTTAATGCTGACCCGGACCCAGTGCACTTTGTTGTCACAGTTCTAGAAAGGTGACCATCACATAGTGGGATTGGGGGAGGAAAGAAGTATATGGCATTATCCTTGCAAGGGGATAGTTTGTTTGAGGGTTTGAACCTTATACGTCTAGGACACAAGGCAGTGACCTTACTAGTTACTGCTGGTGTGCCAAGGCTTGTCATCTCAGGGCATCATGGTTGTTCATTGACAAATTTAGCATTATTATAATTATGACCATATGAAACAAAAATCGACTATTTGTACCTAAAACATTAAAATAAAATCAATAAATGCTTTGTGAAAATATTTTTTTTTCTACTTTGAGGCAGTTATTAATTTTCTGCCTCAGTTGTTCAGAACAGAATCCTTTTTTGGGCATTGCTTTATATGTGTGTGTATACAATGTGTAGTTGACATCTTTGAATTGTTGGTACCTTCTGCTTGCTTGGTGTGCTTTGCATAAAAAGGGGCCAAAAGAAATTGCTCCCACTTGTATGCTGTGTGATTGACCGTGTGCATGTGTGTTTGTTTTCATGTTGAGGCATAAAGAGGGTCCCAATATCCTTCAATTGCAGAAGAAATAAAAAGTATTGCAAGTGCAGATCCTGCCCATCGAAAGCTTTTTGTTCGTGGCTTGGCATGGAATACCACTTCAGAAACTTTGCGTGCTGTGAGTGCATTGGTGATTGTGTTTAGTGTGTCATGCATGTGATTGCTTCCATGTCACATGGAATGTGGCCAGCAAAATTTATTTTCTAGAGCGCCAATTTTATGTCCCTTTATTTCCAACCAGTTCCTTGTCTTTGGCTCAAGCCTTGAGACTGAAAAAAAAATTCTTTCTTCTCCTTATGTTGCCTCTTATACATTGCTTATTTTTTCAGGCATTTGAAGAGCATGGAGAAATTGAGGAAGGAGCTGTGATCTATGATAAAGTAACAGGGAAGTCCCGTGGCTATGGATTTATCACTTTTAAAAATATGGAATCAACTCAGCAAGCATTGAGAGCTTCTAGCAAATTAATTGATGTAAGCTTTACCCCATTTTATTGCTTTGGATCTTGGTCTCTTATATACATGAATCTGCAGTTTTGCTTTAGAAACATCATGGTAACTGAGTTTGCCTCTTTGAATTTCTTAACTTGCCAATCCCAATACATGCAAACTATGAGATGTATCAAGAAGATTATTTTGTATGTGGTTCTTTGTTGAGGGGGCTTATTTTCTGCTAGCAAACAACCTGTAATCAGGGTTTGTTCACTTTTCTCAATACTGTCTCATGTTGCAGAATCCAATTTACACTTACCTACCTTGTACTGTTGAGAAACAGTCAGGCCTAGTGACATTTTTTAAACATTAGAGCCTAAATACACAGGAAGATTATTTTCTTTATATTTATAGATTTTAGTTGTTTAGTTGTGTAGGTGCTGTCTGCAGCTGTCATTCCGACATTCCCCTGGTTGATTGTAGAAATTTGTGTTTTCAGGGAAGATTGGCTGTCTGTAACCTAGCCTGTGAGGGTCTAAGTGGAACAAGTAGTGCTCCTGATCTTTCCCTGAGGAAGCTTTATATAGGAAGCTTATCACCAGAAGTCACAAGCGAAATGCTGCTCAACTATTTTGCGAGGCACGGTGAAATAGATGAAGGTTCAGTTGCATATGACAGGGATACAAATGAGTCACGGTAAAAGTAGCAACAAGTATTACTTGGATACAAAATTTTATAGTCTTTTTAATTTCCATGAGAAAAGCTCGAATCCCTGAGAAAGATAGTTGTTAATTTGTTACCCCAGCTCACTTAAGTATGTATTCACCGGTGGAGAGCATCCAGTGTTGGTTTTGAAAAAATCTATTTGTGCTCACTGTAGCAGCCTAGAAACGGGTTGCCAGTAGTGGCTTTGATTATTTTTCTTTTAAAGAAAATGGTTTATATAGAGCAACGGTCATATATAGAGCTTTGTCTATACTATATATTTGCAACAGTCACAGAGCAAAAACTATATTTTAATTGTATGCTCTCTCAAATTATCAATTTCATATATATTTTTGTACCGATTTGTTCTGTCGAAGTCTCAATTTGAAGTTCCAAAATTTTGTTCTCTGAATTATCAACTTAAAAAAAATCATATTTAACAACCTATTTTATGTATGTTTTGGTAATGCTCTGAGTTGTTTGCTTACGGTAACGTGTTATTATTGTTTATTTCCAACTGTAGTGGCTTTGGCTTTGTCACGTACAAGACAGCAGAAGCTGCCAAGAAGGCCATAGATGATCTTGAAAAGACTCTTGGGGTAAGCAAACGCTTCATATTTTATATCAAGTCCGAGGTTAGCTGTTAGAGTGGGACCTGTTTATTTCTGTGCTTAAAAATGTCTTGGGATGTGACAATAAGAAATGAAAGATCAATGAAAAAGGCATCTTAGTTATACAGTAAAGGAAAAGTAATATTAAAAAATGGTGGTTTACACACTTTTAGGCTACATATTAGACTATAGGGTTAAATAAATTTTTCATACTTCCAAAATTTACCCGTATTGAAATCGGTTTCTCTTAAAATATTTTGGTGTTTTTGATTCTTAACCTTTAATAAATATGTTCTCTGGTCTTGATAGTAACTTTGTTGCTCTTAAACTAAGAATGTTGATATTTGCAGGGATGATAGCACGTGACACTAAAAAATTAGTACATCTACATTATTAATTTACAAATAACAGTATGAATAACTTTTAGGATTCAAATTAACATATTTATATTGGTAGTCAGAAATACAACCAAAATTTACTCAACCTACATATGAATCTGTTTTTTTTATTTTTAACCCTATTTATGACTAAAATACAAAGCTCCTATCATGTAGTATATTTAGAGGAGGTTCTTTCCCTAATCGGTAATTATCTAACTAGACAGTAATCTAGTATGATAAAAAACAATCTCATGTTTTGATTGCAGGCAGTTGTTATTTCCTCAAATGGAAATTGCAATTAATATGGAGCTGTATAAACTTTGGAAGTTCTGACATGACATGTTGTACTTGTTTTGATTGCAGGGAAGGAATATAATTGTAAAATATGCTGATTCCAACAAAGGTAAAACTGGGCAGCAGCAATTTCCCTCTGGAGTGGTTCCAATGGCTGCCTTAACTATGAGCACAGGCTATATGCAGGCTGGTAAAGCTCATGTAAGCTCTGGCCCCCCTATAAATTACAGTTATCCCCAAACTGTTGCACCATATTCTGCATCTCCGTATCCAAACCCTCACACTGTACCTTCTCCTTATCCAACACAAGGGCAGATTCCTTACCCTCCTCTTTCTGCAAAGAAAGACCAACATGGGTTTCCGCCTACCCAGCCTGTAGGAATGAACAACTACCCTTATTACTATCCCAAGCAATGAATGTATTTTTTAACTGAATGTGATGATTTTGATACTCCCTCTCTTTGCTTTTCTTTTCAAATCATTTTAGCTATTAGTTACCTCTCATCTCATAAGTCATCCCATCACCTGTTAATCAACCTCTGCTTCCTCTCTTTACAGCTTTTCATCTAGTTGATTTTTGACATTCTTATTCGTTACCTGTAATATTGATTAGAAATTTTTTATATGTATTTTTTCTTCTGAATATCTTGAACGGGAGCACCATTTTTTTTTTCTGCATTTTAGTTAACCCTTTGAGTTTGCTACTTTTGAGTGTGATTGCTTACATTTATAAAATTTTCAACCCTTCCTTTATCGACATTTGTTCACGAATCACACCACATGGCCACTGTTGCAGGGATGTCCTTCAGGTGGCTCCTACTTCGCAGAATCCATTCCCAGTCCTTGTTTTTGAACATTAATGAAAATATTCAGACGGGGAAGATATAAAATAGACATGGAAATGATTTATACATTCTGTAGTAAAAAAATGAAAATTTTAGAAATACTATAGTGACAAATCCTGAATGGAAAGAAATGAAAAAATAAAGATTATTTGGTCTTCTTTCGTCTTTTCTTTCAATCCAACCAAAAAGAAAAGTATCGTAAAACTGACAGATTTATGATATTTTCATTTGTAAATTATGATTAGGAGAGCTACACATGAGAACATATCAGAAAATTAAGTAAATATATGAATGATTGTATTGAGTAAAAAAAAAGAAATGGTTTTATTTATAACAAAAATTATAAAATAATGTTTATAAAATAATCAAATCAATCTTATTATTATTGTCATTATTTTATTTTAATAATAATAATTTTGTGATTTTATATAACATAATTATGATATATAAGAGAATGTTGGAATGTGAAAATCATCCTCTTCTAGCGTACAAAGGCTGGAGCTATTAGGATCTTTAATAAATCTGTTTTTGCATTGAATAAAAGGAGAATTATCAATTTTTTTCTTATCTTTATGGAATAAACTAAACTAGTAAGATAGGTATTACAATTTGGTGTTTTCATTTTGAGAAAAATTATCCATTGAACTCATGGGACAGCATGACTTCATGAAAAGATGTTGATACAAATTTGAAGTACTTAATACAAAAAATTGATAGAAACATTACATAAATTAAAATGGCCACTATATTTGAAATTAAATTAAGTCTATTATCAAAAAATTGATAGAAACATTACATAAATTAAAATGACCACTATATTTAAAATTAAATTAACATTTTTTGAATTTTGTTAGTACCACGAAAACAAGAATGATATTTATAACTAACCCATCTCCGCCGGAACATGAGTTGACTGTGGGCTTTGGCGTGGCTTCTGAAACACAGCAACATGGCAGTGGGTTCGCCCTAGCGGCGCCGTTGACCCAAAGATGTGTCTTCTCTTCTCTCTAACTTCACTCTCCACCTTTCTGTATTATCACCCTTCCAAAACGACGCCGTACCCACCATGTTCCCCTTTCGGAAACTCCACGCTCAGTGCTTCTTCTTCCTTCTTAAACCCTGCCAAAACCCTAGATTCCAGACCACCAAATCCGCCACTAAATTCGCCGGAAAAGCCACCGTAAAACAAGCCCAAGCCGCATTGCTCGAGTACCTCCACTCCACGCGCAGCCTCAACTTCTTAGACGCCGACAACATGTGCAAAAACTCGCCCTCCTTCCTCCAGGACCTCCTCGCCAAAACCCACTTGCACACTCCGCACGTCGACACCAAGCGCTCCATCTCGCGCTACCTCCGCTACCACCCCATTAACGAGTTTGAGCCCTTCTTCGAGAGCGCGGGTCTCTCCCCTTCCGAGTACGCGCCCCTTCTCCCGCCTCACATGATTTATCTAAACGATGACGTTCTGCTCATGGAGAATCACCAGGCGCTCTGCAACTACGGGGTTCCCCGCACCAAGATGGGGAGGGTTTTCAAACTTGCACCTCAGGTTTTTCGGTATAAACCCGGGGTCTTGATCTCGAAGCTTCGGGAATACGAAAACCTCGGTGTTTCGCGGAAGACTTTGATCAATGTGGTTGCTTTCAGCCCCTGCATTTTGGTTGGGGGTGTTGATTTTGATTTTGTTAAGGTTGTGGAGATGTTGAAACGTGTTATTGGAAAGGATTGCGAATGGATTGGAGAGCATTTGTTGATTAACAAGGGTTGTTGTAATTGGAGGGTAATGTTTCAGGTTTTGAGTTTACTTTCTACGGTTTTCAATGAAAAACAATTGTGTGATTTAATCACTCGTCACCCTGGATTGATTTTTGAGGAATCTGGAGGTTGTGTGTTATCCTTGATTGGCTTTTTGTTGAAATTTGGATTGTCTGTAAACCGGGTTTGTGTCATGCTGCACGAGTTTCCGGAGATTCGGGCTGTGAAATTTTTGTCCAATTTGAGGCTGTGTTTTCTGTTCTTGACAGAGATCAAGATGGAGGCTTCGGAGATTGGGAGGATTTTGCAGTCTCACTGCTTGGTGTTGGGATCCTTCACCATGAAGAGAACGATTACTTTGCTTACTAACTTGAATGTTGGAAAGAAGCGACTGTGTAGAGTTGTGAGGGATGATCCTGTAGTAATGAAGAGTTGGGCTTTGGGAAGGAGAATTGAGCCTCTGGTTAACTCGTATGTGGAGTATGAATCCAAGGCGCTGAAGAAGGAGTTCATGCTGAGGTTGGGGTATGAAGAGAACTCCAAAGCAATGAATGAGTCGATTAAGTTGTTCAGGGGTAGGGGAGCTGAGCTTCAGGAGAGACTTGAATTTATTGTTAATGCAGGGTTGGATTATGAGGTTGTCTGTAAGATGATTCGAGAGTCCCCGCGGATTCTTAGTCAGACCACGGATAGGATAAACATGAAAATTGAGTCTCTTGTGAATGAAGGATATTCAATGTCGGATTTGGCTAGTTTTCCTTCTTTCCTTTCCTATTCAGCTGAAAGGGTTAAGCTGAGGTTTTCAATGTATAATTGGCTAAAAAGGCATGGAGCTGCAGAAGCAGGGCTTGCTTTGAGCACTATAATTGCATGCTCTGAGAAAGCGTTTGAGAAGATGTACGTGAATCGCCATCCGTCTGGCCTTCAAGTATGGCGGGATTTAAAGGCACAGATTTCTTCTGAGTCTTAGTTGGTTGAAGAAATCCTGCACTTCGATTGTATTACTTGATGAAAGCAAATATGAGATAATAAATCCGGTCTTTCACTGAGATTAATTGCTTCGGATGTGGATAATAATGGATTAATCTTTCAATCTGGTTGCGGTTCTGCTTCAGATAATTGCGCATCCCCTGTTTTCACCATATTTTAAGGATGATTGAACTGCAAGTTTATTCATGGTGTGCGCAATGCAGATAGCCAATTGAAGATCAGCATGTCAGCAGGCATCGACTAATGTATGCAGGTTTTCATGAGCTAACATCTTGGGGATTTCTGATTGCAGATTGATGATATTTATCACACTTCTTGTAGATGGAAAGAACGTTGGCTAGATAGAACGTATGTTGTCAATATCACCTTCTTACCCCAGTTACATTGCAGATCACTAGGGTTTAATTTATAGTCTGACTAGATCTGTTCCTCAAGTATGAACCACACAGTGGAGCTGTTGAGGATGAGAAACTGTATTATTTCGCAATTGAAAATTAGATGACCAGGTTTCTGGGTTGAATAAAATTGTTGATATGATTATGTTTCCAGCCAAAGAAATTGTTAAGAGGAACATACATGCTCACCGTAGCTTGGCATTATGTAAAACAATATGCTTCTGAAATTAGACACTGCAAGTTTTGATATCTAGGAGTTGCAGAAAACCCACATGGCATCTGAGAGAATTTTGTCCCCTCTTCAACTATGCTGAATTATTATCCATATTAGAGCCAACCAAAATTATTTAGAACCTTCAAACACTAAGCATGGCAACTTAGCAAGACTATGAACTTTCTTAATGATGAATAGTGTAATCTTTAGATATTTGCTAGAGCCAATTGTTATCTTTTGAAAATCAGAAATTAAGGAAACAAGTGATCTTGAACTATATTAGTGACTAGTTTCCTCCACACTGATAAGTTGGAATTTCTGCCTTTCTTGCCGGGGCAAAAGTCCAGTATTTAAATACAAACTTTAAAGCAACCAAACTACTTTTAACTAACCACCGTTCAATCCTAACTTTAGAATCCTATTTTAGGTGGCTCCCTTCAATTGGCCATTGAATTCTAGGTTTTCAATTCTACACTTTTTTGAGCAAATATAGTGTCTAATTTGAATTGTCCTTTCATTAGATGATTAAAGCTTGGACTCAAGTTGGAACTCGTTAAATGGCATCATTACAAAGGGACAATAGCCCTATGGCGGCCCCAACTACCATGTTGCATTTATCATTTTGAATTTGATTTTGAGTAGGGGTTGAGTAGTATTTAATATTTTTTTTTTCTTTTACTGGTCATTTTAGTTATTCATAAAAAATCTATTAAATATTAAATACTTTATATGTTGCATATTGTAATTTTTCATTTTATTAAAACCTTTTATTTTTGTTACATTATGCTGTATCCTACGAACTTGGCGAGAAATTTGTTGGCTTTCTAGGTTGTTTTCTCAGTATTTAAGGGATTTATGTAATGTAATTTTTTAATTTTTTATCCAATTCAATCCATATTTTATTTAAAATGAGTCAATATAGTTATTTTTATTAAATTAATGTTAATACTATTTCAAAAGTTATCTTATGTTAATAATTTTGTCTGGACTTCTCTAACTTTTGATTCTCTTTGATTTTAGTCATTGCACCTTCATGATCACCTCCGGAAAGAATAAAAACATGTATGTTGTGTAGTAATAATAGATTGAAGGGTTAAAGAAGTTTATAATTATTAACATGCGATCACAGTGTTAACATCAATTTAATATAAAATACTAAATAGACTTCTTTAAAAAAATAGACACTGAATATTTGGTCCATAAAACTTACTAAACCAAAAAATTGTTCTTTAATTTTTCTTTGCTTCAATTATTAGAGTATTTTATTTTATATTAAATTTACAAAGTTTATTTTAAAGCAAAAGTACAAATATCACCATATTCAATAGTAAGGGTAATAATGTTTAATACATAATTCTAATTTAGTTAAAATTGTGAAGTGTAAGTTATATGTATACTTCTTAATTAATTCACTAGATAATTTGTAAGTTAAGCTTCAAAATCTGAGCCATATTGGGTCTCAATTAGAAAAATGTAAATTTATTAAAATGATTTTAATTTATTTTATTATGAAGGCTTTATAATAATATTTCAGGTATGTTAATATTTTGAAAGGGATGATACGATTTTTTTTTAACATTAATGAATATTTTTACTTATTTTTAAAAACTTGCCTAATTTAAATATATATTACCAAAATGATCATGATGTGTGAGCATGCATTTTTTTGGTATGGAAATGCTAAAAGTGTATGTATTGATCGTTGAATATGATTTGAAAGGTATAAGTATATGAAAGCGAAGTCTAACCAACAAAGTAGAAATTCCAAAAATATAATTCCTTTTAGTGGGTGTCCATATTATAATGATGCTACAAATTATAATTTAGGTTTTATAATGATAATAGGTATAAAATACAGAACTCATCAGTTATGAAATTCATATACATGTGTGCGGCAAAATAAATATTTGATACATGGCAAATAATATATATATATATATATATATATATATATATATATATATATATATATATATATATATATATATTCATAATAACTATTTTAAATTGAACTAAAAATTGTCAAGCTTAATGGCTTATTGAAATGTTTCTAGTAGTTGCAATGTCTTATAATTAACTTCTAAATATTGTAAGGAAACATGATTTTTGAAGTTAATATTTAATAAGGAGTAATGCTTAAATCCCCTTAATGGGTCTAAACCTAACGTGCTTGTGCTAAAGGAATACAATCAATATAAGTCACATTTTACTGGCAGACAAATATATATATATATATATATATATATATATATATATATATATATATATATATATATATATATATTTGAAAATAATAAAAATAATTTAAGTGTGAGTTTAAATCATAAAAATAATAAAGTTAAATATCATATAAAAAAATAATATACAAATTATCCTATAAGATTTTAGGTTGAAAGTAATATTAATTTTATAAGTGTGTTACGCTCAAGTCCATCCTAATGAATCTTGAAAAAAGTCTATTAATAGTATCTGAGTTCTTGGTTCATCTTGATAACTAATTTGAACCATTTGTGTTTTCGTGAAAATATGTACTCAAGTAGAAGAGAATCATTACCGATGAGAGATTGTTGAGAATAATTCAAATATGAGTCTAAATTCTATATAGGACATAAATAACAAAGTTGGACACCATATAAGAAAGAAGGCTCAAACCTATTATTTTAATATTTTGAATTGAAGTGATATCAATTTCTTAGTTCTCTTTAAAAACTTTTATATATATATATATATATATATATATATATATATATATATATATATATATTATAAAAATAGCTAAATGATTTGTTAAAAATGATTTATTTTTAAAGTCATGTTAAACATAATGATTCATTTTAATATCTTACAGTCATAGACAAAAAGAAAAATATAACAATCTTTAAGAAAAAAGTATTCTGAAAAAAATCAATACTATCCTGGATGTCGTAATATTATACAATTTACAGTGAATCTTATTTTCTGATCCTAAAAGATTTTCCACACTAAAAATATGAAAATCGTTAATCTCCACTATTTTACATATGTTTAATATTTTTCCAATTTTTAAGAGATTAAGTAATAATTTAAAAAGCAAATCTTACGGAAGAAAATCAATAGCCTCACTTTTAACATATAATATCACGAAAATCAATATTTTAGTTAATTCATTTAAAAAAAAAGTGAATCTTATTATAAATGAATGTGAATGTTGTATTTTAATGTGATCACTTTATGTGTATAATGATAAATGTAACATTTCATTTAAAAGATACATAGTCTTATGTGGCAAAAAAATTGAAGGCTGAATGATCCTATAAGAGCATGAAAGACTATTTTATTATAAGATTACTAGACATTCCTCTATTGTCCAACCAAATAAAATATCAAATGTCAAACTCTAAAAGCACAGTCTAATAATATATAGGTGAATGTAAAACTATTGTCTTTTAGAAAAGTTAATACTTTAAGACAAAGAATAATTGTATAGTAATGATCATAAATATTCATATATTCTTCAATAATTATAGAAATTTCGATAGTGTAACATAATTGAGGGAGGAATTAAATTGGGTGGTGAACAGGAAAAAAACAAAAACATTCTTCCATTCTTATTTGTTTCATGTTAGAAAAGGTCTGTGTACTGTATGTCTCATCGGGCCATCGATTACGTCCAGTCCTCAAATCCATCGAACAAGGCTGGGAGAGCTCGTACGAAGAAACATACCCACCGGTCGAACGGCCTCGCGGATGAACAATATAGGACTATCGGTCAATCGGGCGAACAAATAAACCATGTATATCTTAAGGAACCATCGGTCGATCGGCCTCGCAAACGAACCACGTTAGGAGCCATCGGTCTATCGGTATCACAAACGAGTATCAACTTAAAAGAACAATCGGTCGGTCAGCCTACATATTAATTACGCTTTACTCCACAACGGACCATCGGTCCTTCAGCCCCACACGAACAACGCATTAACTTGATAAAGGACAATCATTTGACCAGCCACCGGGTCAATCGGTCGATCAATCTCCTAAGGTTCGCGTAACGCTTTATATATGACCATCGGTCCATCAGTTATAAACGAATGATTCACTCGTTAAAATCAAGATATAACCAACCCAGTCAAGCGGCCATCGGTCGCACGGCCAAACAACACCAGTCAATCGAATTAATTAGCGTTAAACAAGTCAGTAATCTTGATTAGAGGATCATTGGGCCGTGATTAAGGAACCCTAATCACAGGCCCATACCGAAAACTATAAATAGGGCCCAAAGGTAGGTTGGTGAGGATCTTTAATTCGCATTTATTACGGTAGTTATACTGATACATCGATCGGTCCAGTAACTGACTTAAGCATCGGAGCCTTTTAGACAGGTACCCCGATCGTCCACCCAACCGATCGAGCAGCGCCGGGCGCTTCAATTTGTTGTTATCAGGGAAGACCTGTACAAGCGAGGCTTCACCGCGCCGCTCCTCAAATGCCTGTCGGAGGAAGAAGCGATGTATGTCATGAACGAGGTCCACAATGGCGTTTGTGGAATGCACACCAGTCGGAGGACGATGAAGGCGCTAATACTCCGGGCGGGTTACTACTGGCCGACCATGGAGCAAGACTGTGAGGCTATGATACACAGATGCGAAGGCTGTCAAGCTCATGGGAACGACGTTAAGAGAGCCCTGACCGAACTACATAGCCTAACATCCCCTTGGCCGTTCGCGCAGTGGGGTATGGACATCGTCGGTCCATTCCCTATCGGTCGAGCACAAAAGAAATTCATACTGGTCGCGGTAGATTATTTCACCAAATGGGTCGAAGCAGAAGCCCTGGCCAACATCACCGCTCGGCAGGTCCACTCGTTTGTTTGGCGGAACATCATCTGCCGCTTCGGCCTGCCCCACACCATCATCACCGACAACGGCCGGCAGTTTATCGACAAGAAATTGAAGGATTTTTATAAGCAGGTGGGGATATGCCATGTAACCAGCTCGGTCGAGCATCCCCAGACCAATGGCCAAGCCGAAACCATGAACAAGGTCATAGTGGCAGAGCTGAAGAAAAGATTGGGGGAAGCCAAAGGAGCATGGGTGGACGAACTGCCGCAGGTCCTTTGGGCCTACCGGTGCACTCCGCATGGGACGACCGGAGAATCTCCTTTCAACCTAGCGTACGGAACAGACGCCATGCTACCAGTTGAAGTAGGAGAGCCCACTCTTCGGCGGGAGATGCAGGACCTTGACATAAATTGCGGACGCATGCGAGAAGAATTGGACTGGACGACCGAGCGGAGAGAAAGAGCGGCAGTACGAGTTGAAGCATGCAAGAGGATGGTGGCCAGGAGATACAATGCAAAAGTCAAACCAAGGAGCTTCACCCGAGGAGATCTAGTGTGGAGAAAAACCAACGAGGCGCGCAAGAGATCGACACAAGGGAAGCTGGCTCCGAACTGGGAAGGGTCGTTCTGCATAATCGAAAACCTGCAAAACAGAGCCTATCGGCTAGAACACCTAGGCGGCAAGGAAATACCGAACACATGGAACGCCTCACATTTAAAAATGTATTACAGTTGACATTTTCAATAAAATGAGTGTTTCATTCAAATCCTACTAACTAACCGACGGGGCTCCCTACGGGACCTGGGCAAAAGCCTGACCGGTCTAGGCAAGGGCTTCCACGAGGAAGCCCTACTCGGTCAGCACCGATCCAAGCGATCTAGCGGGTAAATAAGTGACACGAACTGTCCATTGCGATCAAGGCACGACGCCCATGATCTAAAGGAATTAAAATTGAACGCGCAACAAAGAAGCAAACAGAAGAAAACAATGAGAAGAAATAAGTCACAAATCACGGGCCGATCGCCCGATCAATCGCTAATCGTGACACTTGCTCAAACACTAAGTTTACAAAAAGGATCAATGGCTGATCGCCAACATTATCAAACTACTATGGTAAACGGCCGATCGCCAACGATACCGAAGAATAAAGCAGAAGGTCGATCGCCAGTAAAAAACGACGAAAGAGAAACAAACCAACAGAAAAAAGAAAGGCTATGTGCCATTTACATATAAATGTTTGTAAAAAAATGGCCTAATAACCGATCGAGCACGATCGACCACGAGGCCGATCGGACTCGATCGGTTATGTCAAAATATACAATTAAATTAAAAAACTAAGAATTATCTGTAGGAGGATCGTTTACTTCATCGAACCGGTCGAAAACTCTTTCCAGCTTCCCATCCACCACCCCAAGTGAACATCAAACCGGTTGGGAAAGCAGCGATAATAGAAGACAGCCTGATCGACGACATTCTGGAAGCCCGTCTCATATTGAGCAAAAACTTGATCATCGGCAACGCGCAGCTCGGCCTGGTACTCTTTGGCTTTCTTTTGCCAATCTGTAACTGATCCGGCGGCGGCCAGGTGCTCGAACGTTAAGTCATTAAAGCGTCGTTAGAGCTTGCGAAGTTCGTCGGCCGCCTCCTTGGCTTTCAGTTGCTCCTCCTTCGCCCGATAGTCGGCGGCCTTAAGTAGACCGGCGCACTTGGCATGCTCAGCCTTTATGTCGTTCAGGCGATCGAACTGAGTCTTCAGGTCCGATGCGGAGGCTTTCACTTCTTGGAGCTCCATCTTCGCCGCTGCGAGCTCCTTCTCCAGGCTTTCCATCTTGCCCCGGTAGGCTCGGGGAAACTTGGTGTAAATTGCGGCCAGCCTGAGGGTCAGTTCCCCGGTCGTTCGCAGAGCTTCCTCTTCGGATACGTCCTTCAGCATGTCCTTGACGCGAGGACCCAAGTGGAAGGAGACCTCCTCGTCAAGCCGAACCTCGCCGTCGAGGAAGGCAGTGGCCAGCGACCCAGAAGCCTCAACCTTTTTGTTTTTCTTGGATGATCGGTCGGTGGGGGAGTCACCCCTCTTAGTCTTTTTTTCTCTATCTGCTGCAGCCCCGGGAACAGCAGAGCTGGGAGGCTTCACGACAAATCGGGATCTGATGACGACGCCCGAGGCATCGGTCGGAGCGATAGTAGCAGGAGGATGAGCTATCGAAGGAGCAGCGGGGACACTTTGGAGGGGCGCGACCTCCTCAGCGGCATCATCCTCCCTTCGTCGGGTCTTGGCGCGGGCCAGGAACTCAGCGTTAGAAAGCGTCGTTCGGGCCATAATATCTGCAAGCAAGAAAAAACACGTAAGTTAATTGCAACCCCTACGACGATCGAAAAGATCATAACAACTAACCATAAACCGCCCTCGACAAGTCCGGAGAGCGGAGGCATTGGATCAGCGGCCTCGGGGGGATCTTGTCGGGCAGGGTCTTGAGGACGGCCAGGTTGGCCCGCTCGGCGGGGGTCAAGCGGTTTTCTGCCTAGGGATCAGTAGGGAGAGGGAACGCCGTCCAGTACAAGGGGAACTTCGGTCGGCCCTCCTCATCGAAGATATACTTCCTGCCCCGGTCGGGTATCGCTACCTTGAAAAAATCGGTTTTGAAACCCTTATACGAGGCGAGGTAAAGAGTGAATAGGCTCTTGTTCGCCCCAAGAAACGAAACCCAACCTTTCGACATCGTGGGTCAAGTCTTGTAGAAGTGCAGGAACAGAGGCATAGTGACTGTTAGACCGACCGCTCGGCAAAGAACCTCGAAGGCCTGCATCGACACCCAGGCGTTCGGATGTATCTGGGTCGGCGCACATTGGATCTGACGAAGCACCGCCATCTGCCAGTCGGCGAACGGCACAGTCAGACCCAGATCGTTGAATAGGCAAGCATAGACATAGAAAAACTCTAGCTTCGCCGCCCCCTTGTCGTGGCAGACCCTCTCGTTACTGGCACACACCTTGACCCGAAGAAACCCATCCTCTACCTCGTCGCCAAAAACCTTGGTCCGCTCAACCAGATCCCCAAGGTCATTACCCGATCGGAATCTTGTCGCATGCGTACCGGCTCATAGGGGCCCAATCGTATCCCTGCACCTCTGGCAGAGAAGGATAGGAGAATCCGCTGAACTTGACACTCCCCCGAGCGAGGTCCTCACATCTGAGAAGCTAAACAAAGCAGAGATCGACCCGCCGCCCCCGGACACCTCGACCGCCCTGCCCGAAGAACCGTCTGAACTCGATGCACTGGAAGACATTTTTTACCTGTAGATAGAAGAAGACGATCAGTGGCTCGGGTAGAAAGAGAGAGGAAAGCGTGAAAATAACGACAGCCACACGTACCTATTTATAGGAAGACTTAGGGACACGTGGCAGCCCTAGAACCACACGATCATGCGCAGATCAACGACCCATACTTCGCGACGCTTCAAATCCTAACATATAGGCACGATCTACGATGTCAGATAACTGTCAGGGGACGCCATCGGTCCATCGACACTACAGTCTTAGTAAACCTTCTCGCTTCGCCTGCACCATCGCTCAAGACTGGGGGGCTTGTGTACGGTATGCCCCATCGGGCCATCGGCCACGCCCAGTCCTCAGGTCCATCGAACAAGGCTGGGAGGGCTCGTACGAAAAAACATACCCACCGGTCGAACGGCCTCGCGAATGAACAATATAGGACTATCGGTCAATCAGGCGAACAAATAAACCACGTATATCTTAAGGAACCATCGGTCGATCGGCCTCGCAAACGAACCATGTTAGGGGCCATCGGTCTATCGGTATCACAAACGAGTATCAACTTAAAAGAACAATCGACCGATCAGCCTACATATTAATTACGCTTTACTCCACAACGGACCATCGGTCCTTCGGCCCCACACGAACAGCGCATTAACTTGATAAAGGACAATCATTTGACCAGCCATCGGGTCAATCGGTCGATCAATCTCCTAAGGTTCGCGTAGCACTTTATATATGACCATGGGTCCATCAGTTATACGAATGATTCACTTGTTAAAATCAAGATATAACCAGCCTAATCAAGCGGTCATCGGTCGCACGGCCAAACAACACCAGTCAATCGAATTAATTAACGTTAAACAAGTCAGTAATCTTGATTAGATGATCATTGGGTCGTGATTAAGGAACCCTAATCACAGGCCCACACCGAAAACTATAAATAGGGCCCAAAGGTAGGTTGGTGAGGATCTTTAATTCGCATTTATTACGGCAGTTATACTGATACACCGATCGGTCCAGTAACTACTTAAGCTCGGTCGAGCATCTTAGACAGGTACCCCGATCGTCCACCCAACCGATCGAGCGAGGAAGTGGATTTCTTGGAGAAGTTATCTCAGTTGCGAGGAGAGGAAATTTCCAGAAAAGGAGTAAGGTTGAAGAGGTTCTTAGTAGACTCTTGGTCCCTACACCCGAAACAATTTGTTTCATGTGTAATTTTATATTTCTAAGAATTATATTCTCAAAAATATTATATCTAGAAAAGATATTTGTATATACAAGTTTTACAAGCATTTACTAGTTTTAGAAAAAGAAAAATATAATGGGAAAATGTATATTTTAAAAAAGGAAATAACTTTTTGAAAATAATATATATATATATATATATATATATATATATATATATATAAACATATTTTAGTAACAAATATTTATTCTCACCCATGTCTTGAAGAAAAAAAAATCAATTTTATAATAAAAAATCTTGGCATACTAAATTCAAACTTATTAATAATAAAACTTTAATTACCTTGTTAAAGATCTTACTACTCTAGAAATTAGTTATAAAATGTTAATAATAATAGATGTTTTGTCATTGGCTGCTATATTGGTAGTTGTTATTTAATTTAATCAAATTGATCTGTTTTTTTTTTCTTTTTAAAAAAGATGGCAAAAACACAATTCAAATTCATATCCTCATAACAATAAAGAAAGTTGTAATACAGAAGAGGTTTTAACCTTTTTGTGGCAGTATTTGGTTATTATTACAATAACTTAATACAGAATACTAGTTCAAAAAATATTATTATTTCTGACAGGTATTTATTACTATTAGAGACAAAAGTAATTAATTAAAAATAATAAAAAGAGAGAAAAATTGCACTCTATCTTGCTATCTTCCATTTTCTATTTTTCCACTCTTTTTCTGCTATTTCTCTCTGCATTCTTTCACTTCTTCCTTTGCTCACTGCATTCTCTCTCTCTCTCTCTCTCTCTAACCTAGTTCTACATTTTTCACTCACAAGTTTCTATCTTTAAGCTCATATTGCTCTTCATCACATAACTTCTCTGATCTGTATCTTCACTTTCTTTG
Source organism: Vigna unguiculata (assembly GCF_037176805.1). Taxonomy (NCBI): domain Eukaryota; kingdom Viridiplantae; phylum Streptophyta; class Magnoliopsida; order Fabales; family Fabaceae; genus Vigna; species Vigna unguiculata. The sequence continues at coordinate 34,436,874 of NC_140792.1, read as the reverse complement.
ACCCAGATCAAATTTTTGACCTTTTTTCCCTCTCTGTTTATGCTTTCCTTCTAGCCATTCATAAAAAACCGCTGCTCCCATCTGGGTTTATCCTCTTTCTGGATTTTTCTTATCTGATTTTGTGAAATGGGTTGTCTTTGTTATGCAGAAAATTGATTCAAGATAGGAGGTCAGCTTCATTTCTCTTCTTCTTTGTCTCTTACTTCATCAATCTCAATTCTGTGTAAATCTATAATGTTATTGCTTACTTTTTCTCGTTCTTTCTTTCTTTCCTTTTTTTCTATTCTGATGTTTATCTTCTTTTTGTTTTGATCCTTTTGATAAACTGGGAAAGTGGCTTGAATTCCTCTTTCTTGTTAGATTTCTTGTTGTTTGGAAGCAGAGCAGTTTATGAAGTCTGTTTTCATGAGCTTGAAATAGATCGAAGTTGAAAAACTTTGAAATATTTTACGCTGTTTACATTAAAATTGAGTTTTGTTATATCTGGGTTTCTCTTAGTTCTTGCCTGAAAGTGAGTCTGGCTTCATTTGTTCGGTTTAGGATTAGGTGATCCGCGGCGTGGTTCAGTTTGTTGGTAAGGAAAATGATTTCAATGCGATGCAATGTTTTCACTGTTTGATGCGTTTGCAATTTTTCTTTGGTGAAAGTTAAGATAACTTGGTCCTTTGGTTGGTTCTTCCGAAATTGGTTATTAAGAATTTCTGAAATAGTGTTTATGCATATTTTTTTGCTGATTATTGAATAAAGGAATCATCGAATTATCCTCTGGAATGAGTTTTCCAAACGGTGTTTAAGTTATTGGCTCACATCAGAATTCAACTGATGCATTCTGTATTTGATCCTTAAGTAGTAAAAAACTGAAGAGAAGTTATAATTTCAAACTTGGCTTCTGTTAATTTTGGTTTAGTACAAACAAATAATCGATGCAAGCAAGTGATACTCAAAACACAAAAGTGTATGTGATCAAGAATTGGTTTCAAGTAGCACATCACTCAGAATTTGTTTGAGTTATATGATCTTTGTTTGGCCTTTGAAGTATAGTTGTTTTATCTGCGCAGAATTTTGGTAGAGAAATTTTAGTTCATTTTTGTCAACAAGGGCTTTTAGCTATGGGTAGAGGCAGAGGAAAAGGGAAGAAGCAATCTGTTATAGCCGAGGATCCTGGAAGTGAAGAGGATAATAAAGTCCCAGCTTACAGAAGAAGAGGAAGACCTCTGAAGCCACTGACTGATGAGATTGAAGAAGTGGAAGTAACTGAAATTATAGAGAAAGATGAGGAGAATGTGAAGGGTAATGGCTCTACCAATGAGTTGAAAACTCAACCTATCACAATAAATAAAAGGAAAAGGAAGAGATCTACACAGGTTAAAGAAAAGATAGATCCCATGAAAGATGACAATGGCATCCTAGCAAAGTCAGGCCCTGATGATTCAATAAAGTCCACCGGATTCCGGCAGAACGGTAGCCGGCGTAAGAACAAGCCTCGCCGTGCTGCTGAGGCCGGGGTAGATTGCAAGTGAGCAGCAAGGTTGTGTGATGAAAGTTCTGTTCTGAAAAGCCCTTGGAGTTGATGGAGTTTTGTTATCACCAGAGACAGGGTTTGTTTGATTGTGTAAGGCTTGTTATGGTTGCTTGTTATTGCTCATTTTGTTCTTTGTAACTCCCATATGCTATTTCTGATATTAATTTTGATGATTCATATCAGACTGTGCTCTTTAGTCTTCTATAAAACTGTTGCCAAAAGAAAAGTCTGAAAAATTTTGTAGATATTATTTTTCATCATTGTTAGGCTCATAAAGGGGTTTGTTTCTCACTTCTTTCAAATGAACAATGTTCTTTTGTTGATAGATACATTTTGTTTCATCCACAAGCATGTATGTGTGTGATGTCAAGTAATGTTGAATGGTCCAATGGCACTTAAAATTTCTACAACTTTTGTGAACAATGAGCCTCAATGTCCTCCAATGTTGCATTGAAGTTTTCAACATAAAGGCTCTCACACGTCTATCTGGTGAACTAGTTATGATCAGAGATTGTGGTTTTGAGTGTTATTTTAGTTTGAGAGGAGGAAGAAGCATAGGTATGTGTAGCAACATGCATTTATAGAAGACAATGAGAGGAAGTAGGAAGATTAGAGCATAAGAAAGGAAGAAAAGAAAAGAAAGGAATGGGTACATGTGATGATTGTGATCGATCAGGAGTAAAGCTGAGAAAAGCATGATGATGTTGATATATAGGTATCCTTTTTTTGTAGAGAGTGAATCCCCAAACAAGGCCTAAGCTAGTGTTTGATCTTGTTGGTTGACTTGTTTGGAAGCTATAGACCTGCAATCTCTTTTATGAGCTTTGGTCTTGTCTTATTTCTTTTTCTCTCTTTTGGTACATAACTTAGAGTTCTGTCAATTCTCACACATGCAGGGTTAGGAAAAAGATTTTCGACACCAACAACTACAATTTAGTATAATTTTTATAAGTCAATTATTTGAATATAAATAACATAAATTGATTAACCTATATAATAGTATGCTTTACTGGTATACTTAGGACCTTCTAAAAAAGTGTTTGAATTGAATTAGAATTGAATAAAGTTTAAGCCCCGCCTAAAATGTCTTATGATAATTAAATAAGTGAAGTTGAAGTCAAAATCTTGAAATGTGTAGACCCACCTATCTTATTTGATTAATGGGTTATTGCAGGTGCAAATGAAAATGTGCATTTTTAAATAACATGAGGGTTTAGGGTCTGTAAGAAATTTTTTCGCATAGAAATACATAGAGTTTTTTTTTTTTTTTTCATTTTTCAAGCATATTCATTTCGCAACTTTGATATCATCATCTTAATAATAACGTAACAATAAAAACTTTCATTTATTTCATAAATATTCAAAATAAACAAAAACTGTCCAATTCAAATCATTTAAAATATATTTTAATTCTATATATCGTTCTTTAAAATATATTAAATATATTAATAGATACTGATTTTGATAATTTTAAATATATTACAAAAAATTTAAGGTATAACATCGATGTATTTTAATGAGCACACAAAATCACATAAAAAATCTCTAGAAAATATGGACTAGTTAAAAATCCAACTAAATTCTTTCTTAATACAACAGGTACATTGGGAATGAATACATGTTTATGTAAAGTCATATTTTCTTTTTAAACCTTAAATAGTTGTTTGACTTTTATTTCATAAACATGAGGTTTAATCTTCATCTACTTATAAAACTTTTTTAAGGCTAATTTAGTCAAGATTCTAGCCAAACTTGTGTTTAAATATAAACGTAGAAGACCTTTGAATGCAAGTTAACAAGCCTAAAACTTTAAACAAGTTAACAAGTATTTGATAAAAATTTAACAGAAAAATTATAAATTTTATTATTTATATTTACTTATTATAGATTGATTTACCACGTTTGAAAAAATTATTTTAACGATGTAATATTTTTATTTTGTTGGATAAACTTTCAAGAATTCTTAAATTGTTTTATCTAATAAATAAGCATTAATGTATGTTAGGTTGGGTTATAAAACCTGACATATTTGACCTGACACTAACACTAGACTCTTACGTACTTACGAGTCGATTCACTTCGTATGGTTTATGTTTACAATTTTATTTTATCATTATATATATATAGTAAAAGAAAAATAATATAGAGGTGAATAAAATAAAATAATATACTTCGAATTATATTGGTACAAAATAATAGACTAACTTATTAATTTTATCCTCAATTTTGAGGATAAAATATTTGATATTTTAATTTAAATTTTATAAATGTTTTTATTCTTATGAAATTTTATTTGATATTTTAATTTAAATTTTATATGATTATAATTTCTTTTTAAATATTTGATACTGAAAAATTAACTCTTCTTTTAATATTAAATATCGGATAATATTAAGTTTTCTTTACCGTAATTTTTTATTATTTTATAAAAGAGTTAATTATGTTTTTAATCTTTAAACTTTGATGCAAAATTGGAATTTGTTTCAGTCTGAAACTTTAATACATTTTTATAAATTTTAAAATGAATGGATATAATCATTTTAACCTAATTACACTAAATTTTATTGACATGTCAAACACATTTCCCAACAAATATTGAAGCGGAAACATGTAATAACTCAAATACTAGCATGAAACGTGTATGGCACATAAAAAAAGTTGAATGTAATTTGGTTAAAAGAACTATATCCACTTATTTTGAAAGTTCGAGGACTACAATATATCAAAGTTTTGGACATGACGAATTCCAATTTCGCATTAAAGTTTAAGACTAAAAACATACTTAACTCCCCACTCCGCCATCACACCATCCCTAATTGTTCGTTTGAGTTAAATATATAGGTATGAATTATTCATTTAATTAAACATTTTAACAACTTTCAATATAAAATAATGTATCTAAAATAATATAAATATTGTTTAAATACCTTTTTTGTTTTAATTTTTGTTAAGTTTTGTCAAATAAATTCTACTTTATTTTTGTGCTCAAATATGTCCCATTTTTCATCAAATTTGTTCAATTTGGTTCTTTTTTGCTAACATTATTTAAATATCATGAATAGTGACTATCACATATCACTTCGTGGATTTTTATTTTATTTTATAATTTTTTTAAATGTTCACTTGTCAACCCAACAATGTGTTATGTGCCACATGCCAAAGTCAATGTTTTATATTCAATTTAGCGCCTATATTTGTTATTTTTGTTCAATTTAATCTCAATTTTTCTTAACATGAACCAATTTTATCCCTCTCCAAATTAAAATCAAATTTAATTTTTATATTAAAATTCACATTTTTTTTATTAAATATATTAAAATTCACATCATTATAACTTTTATATAAAAATTAAATTTAGTCCCAATTTCGAGAGAGACAAAATTGCTCAAATTTAAACAACATTGGGATTAAATTGAACAAAAATAACAAATATCAAATACAGGAACTAAATTAAATATAAAACATTGGTTCTGACACGTAACACACGTGACTGAGTTGACACATGAACATTTAAAAAAAATAAAAAAATATTAAAAATATTAAAAAATTAAAAAAAGTATAAAAATAAAAATAAAAAATAAAAAAAACTACAAAGTGAAATATAACCAACAATATTAGCCAAAGAATTCCTATTTGAACAAAAAACAATTAAGATTGATTTAACAAAATTTAACGAAAATCGAGAAAAAAACATATTTTAACTTATAAATATCAATAACAAGTTTAATATTAAAATAAACATATTTATTCCTTTAGTTTGAGTGATAATATAGAAATTAACATATTAGGAAAACTTGTACGAAGTATTATTTGTGGATTATCAGACAAAATAAAAATTAAAACAAATAAATTAACTAATTTAAACACTGTTGCATATTTATTAATTATATTTTTTACTTTGACATTTGAGGTTAATTTAGATTTGGTCTTATAAATTTGTAAAAAGAAGTTTATCTTAAATCTAAAAAATTACATTATTTACCAAGTAAAAATTAAGTTAATACATTTGAAATTTGAAATTTTGAAATCTGAAGGTAAGTATACAGTTTTAAATTTACTCAATTACTTGAATAAATATGCTATTATAAAAATAAAATCATAATTAGTATACCCAAAATAATATTTACTTATCTAGGAGATTCTCTCTTTTGTGTCCACATTTTAAAATACCAGTTTTATCCTTTAAAATACAATTATTTATTAAATATTTAAAAATTGACCGTTATTTTTATAAACATATTTTTTCTATTTATGAACAATTATTCTCTCATCTTTTCTTATATACTTCACTTTATTATATACTTTACTTTATTTTTAATAAATATAATTTTATTTTCTTTATTAACTTAATAACATTATATTATCATCACCTAATAATATAATATCACGCATATTTAAAAAATGCATACACACAGTCACGACGCTAGTATAAAATAATGGGCTTAGTATTAAAAAATCGTTACTCTTTCTTTTGAGTAATATAAAAGAAAATATGTTAAGAAAACTTAAACGTATTAGTATTTCCGAGTTATATATTGTTTGTGAAATATGTAAAGCCGTCAAAATAGATTATAACCCACGAGCCAACCTGGCTCATCACGAGTTGGAGCCGGGTTGGGTTGAAAAATACAAATTTTAGTACAAGTTAAAAATAAATCCAACCCATTAAGAACCCGACTCATTTGAGTTGAATCCGTGATGAACCGGGTTGGCTCACCAACCCGCCAATAAATTTTAAATATTAAATTTATATATATATATATATATATATATATATATATATATATATATATATATTAAAAAAATAAAGCCCTAAACCTAAATGCTATAAAATTAGGTTTTGAACTAACAAGTACCATTATTGTTAGTACTGTAAAATTAATTTAATTATTTAATACTTAATCTTTTAATATTATTAGTTAATATTCTTTGTTTCTTGTTTTATTTTAGATGGGGATAAAGAAGATGCTTCAAGAGATGAAAATGTTTTGGATTTATCCATTCAAGACTCTAATACTATAATTTGATAAGTAACAAGAATGATTTGATGTTAGATAGTAATTTATATTTTTGTGATTTTGGTTTGTATTTGGAGTTTAACATAATTTGAGATTTTATTTGGATTGTATTGAAATTTATTTAGATTTTAATCATAATTATAATTTAATTTTATTGGGATTGAAGAAAAAAATTGTGTTTTTTTTTTAATTAAGTGAGCCAGTGAACCAACCCGTTTAACCCACTAACCCGTGGTGGGTCGGGTCAGGTTCTAATTTTTTTGGTTCGCTAATAAGTGAGTCGGGTTTGGTTGACCCACTAAGTGACTAACCCGTCGTGGGCCGAGCCGGATTGGATCGGATGACCCGTTTTGATAGTTCTAGAATTATGTTTACTGCTCTTAATTTAAGTTTTTAAATGTTTAATAGAATAATCCTTTTATTTACTACGTAATATAAAAAAATTATTTTCTTTATTTTATTATTATTAATTTTTCTTTTATTTTAAAAACTTTTTTGTTTCATTTAAATAATTTTTGTTATTTCTTAACCATGGACTAGGGTGATATTTAATTTTTTTTAGATTGCTAAGGTATTTTCACCTTATTATATTCTTATATTTGTTTTTCTTTGTACGATTTCATTCAATAGTCTCTTAAATTATTTTTAAGACATATTTTTTCAGTTTTTAAATATTTTTATAATATAAAATACTATTTTGATATTTTTTATATAATTATTTTTTCTCTAACTATTATCATACGTGTAATTTTATCATTATAATTGAATAAATAAATTTTATTTACCATAATATAATAATTTAATGTAATTGTCATGAATTTTTTTATATTATTCAATTTATTAATTTTTTTTTATCTTAACATATTTTGAAATTTCAGGATTATTTAGATTCGATAAGAAACCTTTTTGAAAATTTAGTTGCTAAAATATAAAGTAATTATATATATATATATATATATATATATATATATATATAAAAGATAACATAAATTATCTCTATATGTTTTTAGATATTGGTATAATGGGTTTGTCATACAAACAATAAGTATAATATATAAAAAATAATGATATCATAATAAAACAACTCTAACTCAATCAATTTATCACAGTAATAGATTGATAATTCGATTCGGTTCATCCTGATTTCATCACAGACACATATATAACCTTTTCAATAAGTACCATTATGACTCATCATAAACTTGTTAATAATTAATGATAAATGTAAAATTTGGTCTTATGTGATCACCTAAATGTGTGATTGATGTATCCTAAGCCTTTAAACCAAGTTGTTCAAATAGTGTTCTCCATAGTGCGTCCTTTTGTATATCTATCAAAAATATTTCTCTTGCAAAACAACTGCTTTCTTCTCATATTCTCAAGTTAATTTTTTTAACATCATGATTTTGTACCATCGGAACAAACTCTTTTTCAACTCATTCAATAATTTCTTAAGACATACATTGTAATAAATTTTTCATTTTGCTAAAAAAAATTACGGAGGAAAAATATTTATAACAAATTTTTCATTAATTTGCAAAAAAACAACGAAAGAAACAATTTATAGTTTCTTCATAATAAAATAACTACAAATTTACTATAATATATATTTATAGTTAATCTCTCATTAATCTCTCACTAATTTGCGATAAAATAATAAATAAATAAAATTATAATTTATTCGTAACAAAATAACTACAAATTTACTAGAAAATATATTTGTAGTTAATCTTTCTAATTAAAATTATACTAAAATTAATATAATTTTATTTATTTTTAATTTAAATATTTTAAAATTACTTTTTAAAACATCATCGTATATATTAAAATATAAATATTAATAAATAAATTAAAATATATAATAAAATAAGACAGGAAATTGGATATAAAATTTTAATTTTAGTAAAAGAATTATAAGTTTAAGAAAAATATAAATTAAAGAAAGAGATAGCTTGATATATACTTTAACTAAAAATGGTTATCATTTTTTATTTACTAAAACAGCCTAAAAAAATATTAAAATTGTTTTCTACTTTTTTATTTAGATTTCTCTATTTAGAAAGTATGTTTTTTAATTTTTTTGAAAGAGATGAACCAGTAAAGTCTTTGTGCCCTTCTCTCGCATTTTCAAACACTTCAAACATTCACTTTCTTCTTCTTGTCCTAGGTTTTCACTATTTCGGACCTTCATTTTCTTAAGGTTTAATTCAATTGCAGATTTCAATTACACTAATTCATTCTTCTATTATCTTTACTAACTTCTAATTTTCGTTTTTCTTCTTCCTCGTTTGTGTTTTCGATCATCCCCGTTCACTATCTATCCCTTCTCCTCACTCACACTCCAACCCCCTAGTTGTAGGTACGTAATTTCCTCATCTCATAAATTTTCCTTTCTCCTTCAATTTTCCATTTCCATGTCTTATTATACTCATCGTCTCAATTTCCAAGGAGAACACTCTTTTCAGTAATGGGACTAGGGTTTTTTCGATATTGAAGGTGAAAGAAGCTAACATCATGTATTTTAAGTTTTAGGATTTTCATTCAGAAAACTATTTTAGGGTTTAGGTAGTGATTGAATCATTGTTTCCATTATTGTGTTATAATCACGATGTTGAATAACAAATTCCAATTTAGTCTCTTCAGAAACAAATTGGATGTTTCCTAACTAACAAAGTTTAAGGGAATTTCAACCCATAATCTTTATAGTTTGGATGTTTAGATTTTGGATAATACATTTGAATCAACTGAATGTTTCTATCAAACATTTTTTTCTTTGTTTAGTTATAAATAAACTATTCACTATTAGGACAAAAAAAAAAACCCAAAATTTGTTTTGTGAAGTTCATATGTCAAGTTTCTATCATATGTGAAAATATGTGTAATTCTCTAAAAAGATTTCGAAGATTCCTTTTGTTCATATGTACTTATTTATTTAATATTAATTAATTAATGTGTGATGCTAATATGTTATTACTTTTTAATTTGTTATATTTCTTTCCATGGATTTTTAATTTGTTATATCAAAGTAAAGGAATAAAATATTTTGTTTAGAAAAGTATAAAGAAAAAAATGATAAATTCAAGGAACTAAAATTTGAATTTTATGATGTGTGACACCAATTTGAAGTGACTTTTATCTCTATTGAATTTTTTGATACAATGTTTTTGAGTAGATTTTTATTTTGAGACCAACTATAAGTACAATGAGACCTGATAAAGGATGGATGTTGCGAAGAAATGATTAATTTGGTAGTGTTATTGAGGAATTCAGAAATGACATTGATGACTTCATTCAAATAGCTAAAAGAGATCTGAAATTGGTTGATGTAACATGATACATATCAAGTCCATGAGGAAAATGTGGGAATAGTTATTGGGATATATCATTTAACGTTGAAGAGCACTTGTATCACCATGGATTTATGGATGGTTATAAATGCATGTCTTAATCATTGTATACTATATTACAAATAATTACGACAAATTAACTACAGATTAGTGAGAACAAAATTATGACAAATTAGCTACAGAATAACATGAACATAATTGCGATAAATTAGCTACGTATTTGTAAGAATAGAATTGTGACAAATTAGCTTCAGATTAGCGAGAACAAAATTGCGACAAATCCGCTACAGATTATCAGGAATAGAATTGCAACAATTAACTACGGATTAACGAGAACAAAATTGCGACAAATTAACTACGAATTAGCGAAAATAAATTGTGAAAAATAGTTATGAATTAGAGAGAACAAAATTGTGAAAAATTAACCACAAATTAACGATAAAAAAATCGCAACAAATAAGCTGCAAACTTATGAGAACAAATTTGCAAGAAAGTAACTACAAATTAGTTAGAATTTATAAAACTTTATGATTTCAAATAACGAGGGATTAAGGATGGATTAATTACATAATAACAAAAAATTATATCTTTCTTTAATTAACTACTTAGATGTAGCTTTAGAGCATTTCGTGACAATTTGATAATTAATCTGTCACAAAATTCATTAACGAAGGATCAACTAAGGAATAGTTAGAAAATATTTTGTAACTATAATATGAATTTTTTTTTGTAGCGATAGATTTTCTTTTTTTCATAATCATCAACAACCTTGAAGTTATTCCAATGTAAATAGTCTCCCCCAAATGTTGACGTAGAAAGATTGCCTTGGAATCCAATTGTTGAAACTCAATATTATATTATTAACAATTAACATCAAATTCATGAAAAGTATTTTATCTCACTTGAGATAATATTATTATAATAAATCACCTACCCTTGGACAAAATATTCACCACCAGTTTTTGTGAATCTTTCCTTCTGCACACCTAATATTCCTTCCTTTTTTGTTAATGTCTACTTACATTCAATCACTCTATGATTTTTAAGTAGGTCCACTTGTATCATGTGTGATTCCTCTCCAAAAGTTCTAGCTCTTCTTTTTGTGGAATGTTGTAATTGTTGACTTTGTATACTCTTGTTTGAAGTTTATTGGGTTTTGAGTCTACATAATTAATAATATTTGGAGTTCTTAGACTTAACAATAGATTAGTCTTAGCAAGAGATTAAGAGGGTTTGCTACAAGTGGCTTTGTGTATCTGTGTTTGTAATAATAAGGATTGAGGAAGAGATCGTATATATATATATGACCATTACTAAAAGAGATAAATAACGAGAAAAAGCACAAAAATAACATAACAAGGAGGAAACATTATATTAATTAACCTTGAAAAGAAAAAGATTATTGTGTTTGCGTCTATTATAGTTTATCATATATACACATCTTAAAGAAACAATTTTTTTTTTTTTAAATGTAAACAGTACGTAAAATTAACTTATTTTGGATAATGTCATATATCGTTGTTGTAAAGTTACTTTGTATATGATATGCTTTTACGGAGGAGAAGGTGTGCCAATGAATTAAATGCGTATATACCATTTTGTTTTTTCATCACTGTAACCATAACAAATAACAACAGTAACATAGTGGCTCATATTTTAGACAATATTTTTTCAACAGTAAAATGATTTTCTTGCCTCCTATCTAATTCACTTTTTTTTTATTCAACTAAAAAAAAAATCTTCTCTATTTCTTAATTATTTTTTTCATTTTAATAACTTAACACAATTTTCTTTTACCTATTACTTTACTACACACCATGTCCATCACTGATAAGGATGAAGTCAAATTGATTTAAACACGTGATACAATTGACACACAGAATTTCATTGAGCCCCACTGTACCATCACGGCGAGTTATTAAATTTGGTAACCTTAAGAGCCTTTCACTTGAGTGGATGAATAAGAGGAATATAAATTGGATTGTTCGGATCGGATATAAAAGTGAATTGTGTGTTGTATTTTTAAGAAATTTTGAGGTATTTGTGAGTGAATAGAAGTAAAATATATGGAAGTTTATTAGTAATTTAATTGATGTGATATATTAAAAAGATATTTTAATAGAGGTAAAATATAGATTATTATATTATCCATAATGTAATAAGTTGCATAAATTATTATTTGTATGAGTTATAATTATTTTGTTACTTTTTTTACTACTAAAATTGAAAGAAATAAATTATAAAAATTAATAAAATAATATATTTTTTTCATAGTATATTGTAATAAATATGTTCAGTTACCGAGTGGATCGATTCTAACGAACGAAGATCGTATCCGATGAGTAGGGAATTGGATCTGCACACAAGGGATCTAATCACTCTCTCCAACTTCACCCATTCCTCCAAGCTAATGTTGGATTTGATCTTGTATGTTGGGATTGGTTCCAACAATCACGGATATTAATCCTCTTAACCATGCTACATTGCAGCATGTGAATAAAACATAACCCAGGGTAAAATGATCTTCATTTCACTAATCTTTCAAACATGCTTGTATTACGTGAGATCGCAAAAATGATGTATCTCGCTAATCGTTGCTTTCGCTCGCCCTTAATTCAACGCAAACGAACGTCAAAATCACCTAATTCATCTTTTCTTTTTCTCTCAAACAGGAAATGAATTGAAGCGAACATAACATAAGGGTTGGGTAAAAAAATTCAATTTTCTTGATCTAATTTACTTCTTCTTCGATCTAATCTATTTTATTAAAAAATCCTAATCTATTTTATTAAAAATTCAATCCATTTAAAAATTATTTTATTAAATCTGAATTATTTAAAAATTTCAATTTGATCTACATTTTATATATTTTATGGATTCAATATCAATTTTCTAAATTTAGATTTTCAAATATGGATAATCCAAATTTTCAATCTAAATTTTTAATTGAGTTAGGTTGAAGGTCAAGATAGACTAGTCCAAATTTGACCAGTTGACACAATTCAAATTTGCTTGCATTTAATAAAATTTGTCCGATAAAAAAATTGACCAAATTCAATTAAGTTGGTCCTCGTTAAAATTTGGTCAAGTCCTCGTAAACTAAATTTGATTGTATTTGACGAAATCGAATCGGACTGAAATTTGACCATAAGCTTATTGTGTATTTTTACCGGTGGGGTAAATTATAAGAGTGATGAAAGCAAGAGTAGTTTTAGTTGATGTTGCGTCGTTATTAATGAGATACTGTGCAGACTCAGATCTTGTCTGTGTGGTGGTAGATAGAAAATGCAGAAAAGCGTTTTTATGAGAAAATGTGGGTGGTTTCATAATCTGCCACGATTCGTGATACTTAACCACTTTGGCATCTTATGTTGGGTTGGTATTGATAATTGCATAGTATGAAAAGTTGCGGATATATTGGTCATCCATTCATAGGACCTACTTCACAAACACTTGGCTGCATTCATGTCTCACTTTTACCATCGACTACTGAATAGGGTAATCATATACTCATACACCTTCTTTATTACGTACTTCTACCCACCTACATGCAACTCATTCAATATATCACTACATTTCCATGCATTTTTTAAATTATTTAAATCGTCTTCGCAGTACATACGTTGCATTGTATGTAGTTTCTTTACGTTTTATTCAATATCAAAAGGGCTAAAACCGTTAGAAACGGAGTATAAGTCTTATCTCTAGTCGATAGTAGATGAAATAGAATGTTCAACAAATTTTATTGGGATAGTCTTTTTTTAAAGAATGACACTGATATCAGGTTAAAAGTAGAGTTTAAGTCTAATTCAATTCCATAAATTACCGTGTAAAGTGATGTTTGTATCACACTTATATATATATATATATATATATATATATATATATATATATATATATATATATATATATATATATATATATTATAAAATTGTCTTATCTTTAGTCAATGTAGAACTTTCAACAAAATCTATTATTACATTCAAAATAATACTATGATTATTTTTCCGTTAGATGAGATTATTAACCAAACTTAAGTTGAAAAAAATTACTTGCAAGAAAACTTAACTTTTCGGCTTAAATTGAAACACACCCATAATTTGGTGTGAGTTGAATTGTAGGGAAGGTGTCTAACAATAATGAGTGATGATGACCTTTTTAATGCATGAGGCAACGTGAGATCTCACTTTCATTAGATATAATAGGTGAATTTATCGTATATAAATACAATTGTAATCTTATAAGTTAATTTCATAAAATTAAATTAAATTTAAAGTCTATTTTAAAAAAAAAAAGAAGATTCAGATTCTACAAAAAAATATTTTAAATCTTTTAGTTTGTATAAAAAATCTTATTCTTAAATCTGTATTATAATTTAAGACCACGGCAATATATTTGGTTTTATGAAATTAAATTAAATTAAACTTTACTTTATCTATATTTCGGTATGCAAACACAAATCATATCCTCTATACCATGTAGTGTGTTTGGTTTTTAAATATTAAGTCTCCCGAAAATAAATTATAACTTTTCTTAACTTTTCAGGTGTTAGAATATAATTTCTTAAAACACAATAAAACATAAAGAGAAATTAACATAAAGTTATAAATGAACGTGGTTTTGATTGATAACTATGAATAGATTAAAATGTTAGAAATAATAATATATTATAGGTTAAAGGATAATTATGGAATTTGTTGAAGATTAATATAAACCTCTTATTATATAATATTGTTTGTTGTTGTAATTAAATATGGGATTATATTTAATGCTGTGATAGAGTATGATCACTCAATCATTAATTCAGTGGATCCCTGAAGCAATGTAAGTTACGATTGAAGCTACATTTGGTTGTTTGTGTGAGAAAGATGTGAAGACAAATTTTGTCTGTTTTTAGACCCCATAAATGCTAAAAGGACATTGAAACACATTATTACATTTAAGTAAGAAAAGAGAGTGAAACATTTCTATATTGTGGCTAAGGGTTGCTCAACTAACATCTTGTATTTGAAATCATGTTTTGTGTGATTTAATGAACTATTACTTGAAAAGTATACTATGGAAATTGGTTTGAAATTAAATTCATTTAAGAAGTGAATGTTTGTTGAAGTTCCAATTTTGTCGGTTATTTAACAGTGTCATTATATGTTTTTTTTTCTTTTTTTCTTAAGTCTCTTTGTGTAATCTTAATATTTGAAAATTTTTAGATGTTTTTATAAATGAGTTCTTTATTGATTATAAAACAATTGAATTATTTTATTGATGATTTTATCATTTGTTTTGATTTGAAAATATAATTATATTGATTTGATTTTGAGCTGTAACTAAAAGAAGGAATGTAATATATGGATAATGATAAATTTTTTTTATCAAAGTTACAATAACTATTTCTATTATAAAACTACCATCATAATAAATAAATATTTTAACTACAAAATTTCACTTAAACTTATATAATTTATTTTAATTATTAATATATATTTTTAAGAAAATCAAATTTAATTTAGAGACGGAGATAAAAAAATATTATAAATTGAAAGAATTTCACTTAAACTTATATAATTTATTTTAATTATTAATATCTTTTTTTTAAGAAAATCAAATTTAATTTAGAGACGGAGATTAAAAATATTATAAATTGAAAGAGATAAAAGATGGTGGATTAAAAGATATAAAAAAGAAAGTCAAATGTAAAACAAAACAAAAAAAAGGGTAATTTGAAATAGTTTTAAGATAATTTTTTTTTTATTTTGTATTTTTCATTGACCTTATTAGGTAGCGACTGTTTGAAAAAAAAAATTAAGACTTTGTTCCTTTGAAGAGATGAATTTTGAAAAGAATGTGAGAATGAATTTGGATATATCTAAGTGTATGGATATGTGTGTTTTTTCAGTAGATTTATAAGGTAAAGTGAGTGAATTTGGAGATAAATTTTATGAGAATCAGTGAATGATTCGAGTAATGTGATAGACAAGACAAAAACAATTATAATAGATAAAATTTTAAAAATACCTAACTACCCTTCTAATAAAAAAAATTAAATAATTTTTAAATAAGTTAAAAATATTATATTTTAATTATTATTAATTATTATATACATATATATATATATATATATATAAACATATAAATAAAATGATAATTTTTTAAACTTAATATAAATAATATAATAATATATAAATGTAATTTTAAATTATATTCTAATGATATTCTGCCGCTGATTATAGGTAGAGTTATTAAGAGGATAAAGTTATTATGACAAATATTTAATAAAATGACACATTTATATTTAAGTTAACTTGGAATAGTTTTACGTTAATTAAATATTATAATCGATAAAAATTGAATATATCTTGTTTTTATAATAACTCACCTTTTTTTTTAAATCAACAAAACTATATATTGATTTAAGTTGGGTGTTTATATTCTATATCATGTATTTAATTTTATAAGATGAAATGTTTTTGTATGTGTGATTAATATTAGTAGACATAATTAAAAATATACGTGAATTAAAAAATAATATATTTTTTAAATTTGTTAAAGTTTACTAAAAAGTACTTATATTTTATCTTTTGAACTGTACGGACCTATGATGCACAGATACGATACGTGTATCGAATACGACACGTATCCGATACGTTGATACATTTATTTTTAAAATAATAAGACACGATATGTGATAGATACATGATATATGAATAATGAAAAGTGTACAATAATTCTTCAAACATAATAAATATATGATTGTTAATGTGTGAATCCAAATTTTATAATTAGAGACCAATTATTTTGGTAATCAAAACCTTGTAGCTAATGTTAGTGACCAATTTAAAAATCAATTTATCATTAAAATTATATTAATTATCAATTTAGATATTAATTATAATTTTTTGAAACTATTTTAGTTGTCAATTTGGTCAGTATATAGTGACTAATTATTTTTTGTCACTAAAATTGGTTACTATTCAAAGATTTTATTGTAGTGTATTACTATTTTATAAACTAGATACTTTATTGATAAATATCGTTAAAGTATCCGACACGTATCGTGTCGGATACGGATACGTGACCGAAGTTGAAGTATCGGTGCATCATAGATACGAACTCATTATTTAATAATTCATTATATTTTAAATTATATTCTTAATCTCATTTAGAAGCTGTACAAATTTTTTTTAATAAAAGTTTAATGAGAAAAGAAAGAATGAAGGTACAACATTTTTATTTAATTTAATTTATATTTTTTGATTGAATTTATTTTTAAGGAATGAAGAGAAAATAAGAAGATATGGAATATCTTGATGTACTTATTTAATTTGAATATTTTTATGTATAATTTTCCTTTTCATTATTTTTGTATTGATTAGGACTCGTTGACGTGACGGTTATGAGGGTACATGTGAGAATGATGACACAGATTATAATTTCTAACTTACAACTATTAACAAACCTAACAATACTTACGAACTAAAACTAAATAGTAGAAAAATTTTCTAAGTACACAAATCAAATTTAAAATATTCATAGAGTTTTTGGGATATGGAACTGTTTGGGAAAATTAAGTGTTTGATATTTATAGTGATGCACTTTGGCGTTACTTAAGCAACCCATAACGCTGACTTGCATTGTACAGTACTTCCAAAACAATGTAAGAGAAGATTGAATGGCATGAGTTTTTTCAATGACATTTAACCATACAAAACGTTAGCAGTACTATTTTGATATTTTCCTTTACTTTGTTGTGCTAGAGAAAATAGGTGCGAAAGGGAAAGACTCTCCACGGCGAGGAAAACGGAGGAGATCCTCTACGGAGAGGGTAAGAATTGCGAGGTTAGGGTTAATTATTATTGTTGTTGTTGTTAGAAGTTTTGATTCTGAAATTATTATGTACATGTGAAGGTATGTGTGTTTGAAATTTAGGAAGGGATGGGTAGAAAGATGCGTTTGTTTTATTGTAAAATTTGGGTGGATGGATACATCCCTTTCGTATGTAGAACCAGCTAGCATAGCGAGTATGTGACAGGGACAGAAAAAGTTGCACAAAACGACAGTTACACTTGTTAGGGCCGGGAATGGTTAAAACTTGAAACGTTGGATTTGGATGTGGAGGCAGTGAGGGAAATTGAATTGTTGAGTTGAGAAGGGAAGGGAAGAAAAAGGAGAAAAACAAAAGAGGGTACAATCTGTCTCTCGTAGCTGGCGCTTTACCTCCATTATTTTTGGTTTTGGACAGACAAGGGTGTGTTTGGTTCTCTGACTACACTCACTCACTCCTTCTCTCTTCTCAGTGTACCACACGCTGCCACTGCCCACTGCCACTATGGCCCAGCGTCAACTCTCTCCTTTTCCCCCCTACCCTTCCACCTCCTCTTTTGTCTTCCACTTTACTCTCCCACTACCACTCCTTTGAATCAAACACAATACTTTCACATTCACAACTTCACAACCAACCCCTATCTCTCTTTCTCTCTCCCTCTATCTCTCTCTTCTCTCTTCACTCTTCACTCTTATTCTTGTCAAACAGACCACAATGAATAATAACATCAATAACAATACACTTTAGCCTGTCACCACACCTCTCATCACCAACAATGGGTTCAGACGCTGCTGCCACCAAACTCTCCTCTTCTGAGTCCCTCAACGGTTTGAAATTCGGCCAAAAAATCTATTTTGAGGATGTGGGTCTGGCTACTCCAGCCACTTCTCTTACTTCTGCTGCTGCTGTTGCTGCTGGTGTTACTTCTTCTTCCTCTTCCTCTTCAAGGAAAGGAAGAGGTGGGTCTGTTCAACCAGCTCAGCCTCCAAGGTGTCAAGTTGAAGGGTGTATGGTAGATCTGAGTGATGCTAAAGCTTACTATTCTAGGCACAAGGTCTGTGGCATGCACTCTAAATCCCCTACAGTCATTGTTGCTGGCCTTCAACAGAGGTTTTGTCAACAGTGTAGCAGGTCAACCCTTCTTTCATTGTTGTTATTACCTGAAACAAAAAATTCTTTCCTTTTCTTCTTCTTGCGCTCTTTTAATATTTTACTATAATAGGTGAGGTAAGATAAAGTAGGGTAGGGTGTTGTTTATTTTATTAAAAAAATTGTCCGTTATTCTAAGGTTTTGGGGTGCCTGTGGTATAGGTTTGTAGGTGAGATATGTTATCCTGTTTTGTCGTTGCAATTATAGGCTTGTTATTTATTTGGTGCTGTTGGTTTAGTTCCTTAATCGTGGTTTTGCTTTTGTTCAAGTTTTGGTGTGATTCTTTGTGTCTGTTCTGGAGATGTTTTGTTCAGTTATGATTTGGTTGATTGTGCACGGTGTACTTTGCTTTTTCCTCTAGCTCAGCTTTAAAGTGCTTATCTGAACGGCTGTCTGATAACGCGTGTGAAATATTGTTTTCCTTTTGAGCGAATTGATTCTTGCACCCCAGGTGTGTTTGGTATTAAAAATAATAACTTGGTTTGTACGGAAAAGGTTTGAAGTGGGTGTGCAACTTGTAGTCTGAAAATCACAATACACTACACTACTCTGCTGTTCTACCTCTAGCCTTGTGGGGTTGGGGTATGTGCTGTTATAATTTCTGATTACTATTTAGTGATTGGATTTCATGTTTTAGGGAAATAATGATTGTTTTTTCTATTTATAGATTACTGAAAGATCCTTTGAAGAAAACCTATTATTTCTCAAATATAATATATTACCTAACGTGAGCAAACTTTATAGGTCCGTATCCGTGAAAAGATGAATCCAGGTATTTCAGTTTAGTGTTATGAATCAAGTGTTTTATCATGTGTTATTTGTGCTACAAAAGCAATCCCTTTTGATCTTAGTGAACCTTGGGTTGTTGGTTAAGGGCTTGCATTATTATCATAATGATAGTTTTCTGCTAATTGGACTATGAGAGTGGCCACAACCTTCCATTGTCTGGCCATCCATAAAGTGGGTCCTGGTAATAGATAATGAGATTTTATATGGCTTAAGCTTGATAGATTGTCTAATTGTTCATGTATTGCCTCCAAGACTCGTGTTACTTTTCATTCTCTGTAGTTTTGACTTCATTATCTCTTTATTGAGAATGAGTGCAATTGGTGTTGCTGGATCATGCAATCCGAACCACACGCCTTGCTTATGTGCCTATTTTCTTTCTATCATGTTTTATGATTCTAGCTATGTAGACTGTTTTTGTCACATCTACTATCCATTTCAATTTGACTCTTTTGTGCTAGAGGATGCTAGGATAGTATTCTATTGGTTAATAATCTTGTACTTTGGAGACAGATGACCATCATATTTGGAAGGTTTCCGTCTGCATCACATTATTCGATGAATGTGGTTTTCATTTGCAGTATTTTTCTTGGAGCAGGGATAGCTTTTGGGTATCTGCTCCAAGTGTAATTTTTGTCTTTTTTGGTCTCACGGTTCTTCAATGTTTCAAGAGGCTTTTCTTGCTCATAAGTCATAGTTTTGATCTGTAGAATTTCTAGTGGAGAAGCAAGCTATTTTTCGTAGTGAGAATAATCAGAAAATGCTGTAAATATGCTTAGATAAAATACATTTTAATATCAGTGATAATGCAAATATATTTTTGAATATGGATTATTCTATCATCCAAACTGAGTTAAGCATTTCAAATGGTGCTATAGGAGGATAGGAGGATCTGTATTGTGGTTTATCACCTATATTTAAGCTTGTTAACTTCTCTTGATGCTACCCTTTTGGTAATAAAGAACAGAAAGAGTGTTGTTGGTATTGTCCATAGTTTTATTTTACGAATATGTTAAAGCCACATGATGTTATTTGAGCAATGTTTCAAGGATTGTTTTTGTAAAGCAGGTGTGAAGGAACATCTTATACTCTGCTAATATGCTATCTCATTCACTGTAAGACATGCTCACATGATGTGCATCATTTCAAAATGTGAAAGTGATGGAAAAACACCGTTCTTCTATTGTTTATACATATTATATTGCTTGTGCTCTCTGCTATTTGCAATGATGACTATCTAGCCCGTTAGAAATTTCGTCTCATTTTTATTTGATGTAATAATAGATACTTCAACATGTGGCTACAACACGATAGCATGGCTTGCTAGGAAACAATAGTCTTGTCATGTTAGCATAGCTGCACTCGTTCATCTATCTTTGACTTAAATTGGAATAATTTACAAGTTATAGCTATAAAAACTAATATCATGTTTCATAGCCTTGCCCAGATTTCACCAGCTTCCGGAGTTTGATCAAGGAAAAAGAAGTTGCCGCAGGCGACTGGCTGGCCATAATGAACGTCGGAGAAAGCCCCCACCCAGCTCCCTCTTAACCTCTCGCTATGCCAGACTTTCTTCATCTGCTTTTGGTTAGAAACTATCAGTAAAACATCAGTTTCATGCCTCTCAAATTTTCTATAGGGAAGCATGTGTAGTTTCAGCTTGTGTCATTCTTGGCATTACATATAAAACACATTCTAATGTTTGGCACCTTTTTTGACAGATAATAGTGGCAGAGGGGGCAACTTTCTAATGGAATTGGCTTCATATCCTAAGCTTAGTCTGAGAAATTCACTTCCAACTCCTACATCATCCGAGCTAGCTCCTGGAAGTCAAACCTCCACACTTAGCTGGCACGGCAACTCAGAGACAGCATCTGACATTTTCTTGCAGGGTTCTGTGGGTGGGACAAGCTTTGCCAGTCCCGGTCATCCTCCAGGGGAAAGTTACACAGGTGTCACTGACTCGAGCTGTGCTCTCTCTCTTCTGTCAAGTCAAACATGGGGTTCTAGAAACACAGCACCAGGTCTTGGGTTGAATAACATGATAAATTTCAACGGGACACCCATGACACAACTTACTGCTTCATCTCATGGTTCATCACTCCATGAATTTCCAAATACCTCGTGGTGTTTCAAGGGCATTGATTCTGGTAACTGTTCGCCTGAGGTTGTCCCTGATCTAGGTCTGGGTCATATTTCACAGCCTCTGAATGGCCAGCTTCATGGTGAGCTGGATCTGTCTCAACAGGGCAGGAGGCATTACATGGATCTAGAACAGTCCAGAGAATATGAATCTGCTCATTGGTCACTTTAAATGCACTTTTTTTGTTGTGGTTTGTAATAACATATAGCACAAACCTGTGCCTACGTGGTTACTTCCCAGACTGATATCTCGCTTGTTTTGGTTTGTTTAAACTGATAATCAAGGCTTGGGTGGCCTTGCTTCTTTTGTGGAACTTTCAGACTCCAAATGAATCACCTGAAAGTGTGTTTTGTTACTGTTTTAGCAGCATAGGCATGGTGTCATCTGCCATTGCTATCTCTGGAATTAATTGTGATTGGGAGGACAATCTCTGTTATTTGCTACCACTACTCAAAGCTATTTGGTATTATCATCTTTTGACTATTTTGAACAGTGTTGCGCTTGCACACATTGGTCACCTGAGAATGTTTTGCAGTGTGTTGAGTTGAATGACTTAGATAACAAGGCATGTGATTTTCAACTGGGAGGTCCTATCGTTCATTTCAAAAAGTAAAACTAAGTTTCATTTTTGATTTTCCAATGAAGTCAATCTGTAAACTGCGCTGTCATTTGTTTTTAAACCAAGTCTCATTTAAAAAAAGAAAAAAGAAGTTGCTCTCTATAGTTTAGGTTGAACCGGGTGGTAGCACGTGATGACGTTGGTTGCTGGATGTCGTGATGCTTTGGTGGTTGTGGTCATCACGTGTTAACGCTTGTAAATATTTTGCACTTGCATTTTTTTCTTTCAATGCTAAATCATGGCTTTTACTTCCTGCACCCTACAGTTTCCCACAGTTTCTTCGCTCACCCCTAAAACTTTCAGAATGCCATTCTTTTTCTCTGAAAAAGTGATTTCTGATTGGATTTGGATTTTTAGCTGGGTTATTTTATTTTATTTTTTTACTTTGTCTTCATAATATACTAATTATTAATAGTTTTGATATTTTAAAATATATTTAAAGTATTAAATAGTACATTTTTAATGTTAAGCAGAGAACAATACTCAAAAAATCAGTAAAAAATCTAAATTATTTTCGATTACATATTCCGAAAAAGTGATTACATATAGGTAATTCAAGCAGTTAAGTCAATTAGTCTGTTTTTGTATTAATTGAGTGACTCTATAAATAGAGTTACACACATTGTACAATTTAATATAGTAAAAACATTTTATGAGGCATTGAATCATACAGTTTGTGTGCATACATGTAGTAACAGTTCTCTTCCTCTGCAGTTGTGATACAGTTGTGGCGGTGGTGAAACTGGTGACAGGGGTTGTGTGATGTGGTACAGTGATGAAGGATACTGAAGTTGTAAAATGCTTTTTAATCTTTATAACAGGACTTTAACATCTGGAAGAAAGAATGTACCCAGTGTTATTTGACTTGATCTATTTGGGTTTTAATGTTTGCAAGTCAATTTAATCCAATTATCAGCAGTCATTTCTCAGCAACACTTCTAAATAAAACTTTTATTTTTATTCAATTGTGTCTATTACACTTTAGAAGCACCATTCTCCTTATTGCATTTCTGATTAATGTATTCAGTTAATTTTTGTGAAGAAAATTAGATAAAATGACCCAATTAAGAAAAAAAGGTTCAAAATCTAACTTAAAAAGAAAATAGTTACAAAAGTTATATTTTTTCCACGGATTATTTATTTCAAAGTACTTTTAATTAATGACTATTGAATTTTTCATTTTTATAATAATTGTTTTTTTTTTTTCATTTGCAAGATTTTGGTCCATGGCGAGCATTTTTATTGAGATAGACAATGTAACTTGATTATGTTTTTTAAAAAATAATGCTGTACAAAAATTAAAGTAAATAAAAAGAAATTAAAAATATGATAAAGAAAATCGTGATGTAATATTGCAGTCGAGGGTGTTCCTGGTTTATAGTGACGATCTTCTCGCTTCTCAAGTTCTCGGAGGTAACTATTTATCTTCTCACCGCTAACCCTTTCTTTTTCTCTTCATCAATATCGCATTTGTGCCCCAATTTCTCTTCTATTACTTCGTTCATTCCTTCTTCACACATCTGTTTAGGGTTTCCATCTGATTTCCTTTCCAAGTAGCGCACATCCTCGATCTGAATGTATGTGTGATTCTTCGTACTCGTTTTTATGATTGTTAATAATTATATGAATCTTTCTGTTGCCGATGTTTCCAATGTTATTTTCCGGTTTGGAATCCTTTTTCTTGGATCGGTTATCACCGGTCTTCCCGTAGAATTGGTTCGGCGTATTTATACTGGTGGTTGATTCCACCGCTGTTTACTGTAATTGTGTTTTCTTATCAATGGAGTGACATATATGCTGTGTGTGTATTCTGAAAGCATTATTATACTTGGAAACTTAATCTCGTTTATTTGGATTAGTTTCCTTCAAAATGTTCTTGTTAGGAGAGATTAAAACTGTCTTTCCTCTTCTGTTTAGTGGTAATTGGTTGTAGTATGAAATGCTGTGTTTATCTCTTGACATGATTAATGAGTAGTGTTAATTTTTTGATAGTGTGTAGAGAAAATCATGGTGGACGCAGCAGAACGTAGGTACTTGGAGGATGAGGATACCCCACTCATGAAAACTATCAAGGGTGCAACAACTGGTTTGGTTGCTGGCACTATCTGGGGTACTGTGGTTGCCACCTGGTATGATGTCCCTCGTGTTGAGAGAAATGTTGCCCTTCCAGGGCTGATTAGGACTTTCAAGATGATGGGCAACTATGGTTTGACCTTTGCTGCCATAGGAGGAGTCTACATAGGTGTGGAGCAGTTGGTGCAGCATTATAGGATGAAGAGGGATCTAGTCAATGGAGCTGTTGGCGGATTTGTTGCTGGTGCAACTATTCTGGGTTACAAAGGTAGCCCTTTTTCCTTAACAAATATTTATCTTTGAGAATTTATATATTTAATATCTGGAGTCTAAAATGTTTGTTATTGACCTATGGATTTGTCAGTGATTTTGGAATCACGCAGA
The DNA here is from genome assembly GCF_037176805.1 of Vigna unguiculata. Lineage (NCBI taxonomy): Eukaryota > Viridiplantae > Streptophyta > Magnoliopsida > Fabales > Fabaceae > Vigna > Vigna unguiculata. Next base: position 34,412,013 of record NC_140792.1, on the reverse strand, counting down.
ATAACTTGATCCATTTCACTATGAAATTAGTATATTTGAACAATGTGGTTTTTCTGGCTTTTTGACATGGTTATGTCATTGTGCTAGATGGCTTTTGGCACTTTTGATGTCCGGCTTAGGAAGCCAATCTATAATGTGGTCTTCTTTGGCTTTCGAGAATTAATCTTTTTGTGGTGTTGTATGTGCGTTTCTATGTGTATGGATGGGTTATCTATGGCCAACCCTTTTGTTGTTCTTGTGTCATTTTAGTCTGTTATTGAAATCTTGGTCTTTTGTTGCTTTGTGCTTTTCACTGTCATTGAGGGATCCTTATATTGGGAACTTTTTTGTCCCAAAAAAGAAGCTACAAGTTTTTTGCTTTCATTCAATTGTGCCTTATTCATTGATTGGTTGTAGCATGATGTGTTTGGAGAGCATAAAATAGATTTCTGTTGGATCCAGGGGAGTTTCTATGCCATAACCTATGTTATATTTTTTTTATGATAACTTTTTATTGTACCCGCATGTTATATTCGGAACTGAATGCTAGGCAGGAAAAAACCGACAAATGAATACGCTCAATGTTATAAAGTTGAACATGTTGCAATAGATTAGTGGACGAGATAGAATTAGGAATGAATGCACTAGACAAAAGCTTGGGGTAGCGCCTACTGTAGAAAAGATGATAGAATGTTTCCTTCGGTGATGTTGAAGCCCTATAAGGAGAGTAGATCTGATGGAGGGTAATCTAGTGGCTAGAGGCCGAGGTAGACCAGGAAAAGCTACAGGTGAAGCAATTAAGGACTGGAGGTAAATAATGTGTCTATAGATATAATTTACGATACAACATTTTTTGCATCATGTGGTATATGTAGTGCAGCCAATCCCACCTTGTGGGAAAGGCTTAATTGTGTTTGTCTATGTAGCACGGATTGGGACTCAAGAAACTGCAAAATATAAAAGTAATTAGACACGGGGTCACAGCATAATAACTCCTTTATAATAGTAAAAGAAAAATTGTAAAACTAAGGAGAAGCAGTGAAAAGTCAGTTATGTATGGCAGGCAATGAATAGAATAAAATAATTGAATTTGAGTAGCAGTAGAACGAGAGAAAAATAGATAGTTACATAAGTGGGGAGAAAAGGGGACAAAAGAACTATTTGTCTGAAGGGAATTACTCACTACTCGCCGAGGAATGGTGCGTTGCACATAAGGCAGTTGTGTTATTCTTTGGTTGCAACTGATAGTAGCAACCATAGTCTTGGCCACTGCTACACATTTCTTCTCTTATGTGCCACACTGCTTGACACCTCTTGGTTCATTCTTAGAATTATTCTGGTTGGTTGTGAAGGTAAAGGAAAAGAGAACGTTTATCTTTTTTTTTTTTTAACATGGTTTAATTTTTTATTTTAAATCAAAACCCTAATGAGGGTTTGTATCCTGATGGAGATTGGATCTGTCATTGTTGGTGTGTCTGGTAATTGGGCCTGTCTTTATTAGCATGTACTGGACTTTGTCGTCACTGACGTGTCCAGTTACTGGGCTGCGTCTGTTTTCAGGGGCCGTGTCCAACACCACTTCCATGTCTTGTCTGCACTATGTCTGCGTTAGAACCAGTTCTGACACATGGAAGTGCCTATTTCAAGCTGTGTTGTGTCTCATGGACTGTTGTTTAGAATTGTTGAAAAATGGTAATTTTTGTGGTTAATTTCTTTTCCTGATATATGTTTTAAGCTGTACTTTGAGTTTGTTTGGACTAACTTCTCTCCAAGAGTTTCCAGGAGAAAAAAATGAGTTTATCCAAAAGTCAAATTTAGCGTATGCATAAGCTACTTTGTAAAATTTCTCACATATCACTTTAAAATTTTTATTTTTCAACTTGTGCATGAGTTAATTTTAACTTATGAAGAAACTCGTTTTATTTTTATTTATACTATAAGTATGCATTCATGGATGCTTAATTTCTGCTGCTTTTTGTGTTTATCTTTGTCTTTCTTTATACTGTGCTACTGGTTTCTTCTGTCATTGGTGTAAAGCTGCTCCATTTTGTGTAAGTTTATGCATTGTACTTCGCTCACTTGTTGAATTATTTAGCTAAACATGTGCCTGAAATTTTTACAAGGAAATGTTTGTGGTTGATGGTTCTGGCTACTACACATTGTTTCTTCTTGGCTATTAATCTTGTATCGAGTTATTAATAATTGTATAATGACTATTTTTGTTGGTCGCTGCTCCATTTACTCGCTGCAAACTGAAAGTATGATATATTGGGCTGATATTGGTCTTAAAATATTTTGTGGAAATCCTTTACTTCAAGTTATGACATATTTATCACTTGCCTTGGGTTAGTGGTTCCATTCCATTGTTCTTTCTGAGGGTTTTTATAGAGAAAGAAAAGGATGGTGGTATTTTTGAATCAATAAAGTTTTGTAGTGTATAAAATCAGATAAAGAATAATTGAAATATTTTGTGAGAATTTACTATTTTATTTCTTTCATTCTAAAAGTTTCCTATATTATAAAATATTTACTTGAGATGAATGATTTATCCTCCATTTCCTTTCATTTCAAAACCCTCCATCCCAAAACCCAATCATACTTATGTTAGTTTCATGTCATCTCACTGCTGGCTGGCTTATTCGCCAAACTTTTGAGTCTCCCCATTTTTAATTTTTGTGTATGGAAGAGCCCATGATTTGTATCCTTATGCATATTTGGTTGTTGTCAGGTATAGTGGTCTAACTTAAATATGATTTCTCATCATGAAGTTGTTGTTTAACAGTTCAGCCTTCCTTTATAACTTTCTTAAGAAGTAATTTGAGTTACCTTTCTGAATCTGATATTAATTGCGAAACCAGGATTATCGATGTTATAGTCTAATTAAGTCACCATGAATCTGCTGTTTTGGAATCAAGTTTTATGTTGTGTTCCTTCTATTGTAGGAAGGAGCATCAAAACTGCACTCTCTGCCGGATCGGCATTGGCATTCACATCTGCATATATTGATTTGGGTGGTCAAACATTAAAACATGACGAGGGGAAGGAGTATGCCGCTTACACAACAAAGAAAAGAACCAGCGGTGATGAGTAATTATTAATTTATGCACTTTTATGACCGAAGACGTTTCAAATTAATAGGAAAGAGTGGATCACTCTTTTGTAGACCCCTCTGTTTGTTGAATTGGAATTTCATACTTCGCAGTTTTTTCCATATTGCTGAACCGGTTGAATTCCAATAAATGTCCTATTCTGCTCTCCGTAAAACCACTAATTATCAGAGGTTCTTCCTTGAAGATAGTTTTGAGATTCTCAATACAATGACATTCGGAGATGATATTTTTAAATTTGTATTTAATTGTATTTCAAATGTTGTTGAAGAGTTGTGTTTTAATTGTGTTACCCAAGAGGGATTTTGAAAACTTTATGAGCAGAGACGATAGAAGTTCTTGGAAAACCCTTATTTTGTAAGAAAAATGCATTTTTCTATAACGTCAATAACTCGAAAAGCAATTATAAAACACGTATAAATAATATATTCAAAAGTAATTGTAAAATTTGTAGGAATAATATAGTTTGAAACTAAGTTTAGATACACGGTGGATAAGATGAAAGAAATGATATATTATGAAATATTATAATAAATATCATATATTCTGAAATTTATATTTCATAACAATGTTTTTGTGTTAAAGGAAATATATTTCATACTTTACTAATAGGTGATGTTTTCTCGTAATACTTATTTTGTACAAAAAGAAATTGTTATATTTTAAGAATGTTCATTTTGTACTATATTTAAGTATAACTATTAACGAGATGTAAATATCTCTATAAGTTTTTCTTTCAGAATTATGATCTGTAACACACGTGTGTTTTACTGATATGCGTCCGAAGATTTTTTTTTTTTTTTCATCTAGTGAGAATGTTCAGTATTGTAAATATCAAAACTATCTCCATGTTTCAGTTTCATGGTTCTTTTCACTCCATCCAATTAAGAACGTTGAATATTGGATAATTAGTGGATATATTATATTGTGTACTCTTCCTTCAAACTAGTTAGCAGAGAGAATTTATGATTATCAGTGTTTTTACAAATTATATATGATACTTCTCCAATACTCGTTGTTAAAATAATATCCGTATAAATATACTTACATTTTTCTTATATGACATTAATTGTTAAACTTAATATATTTATTAAATTCCATTAATATAATGATAATATGTGTATATTAATCGTATAATTTTTAGTTATATATATTAAGAAAGAATTACTATTTAAGAAACGGTTGTGAAAAAGTATTGCTAAATCAATATTTCATTAACTATTAATGTAGTCTTTTACAGAAATATCCAATATAATATTTTTGCTGACTCTTTTTTTACGGCTTTGGCATAATGTGGCTGGAGTTAATGGTTCAGTTTCTTCTTTGGCATATGGTATTATAATTGTTTCTATTTGATTCAGCTTAATTAGAAGCAAAATTGTTTTTTTTTTCAAATTTTATTCTGAGAACTAGATCTACAGCAACAACAAAATAGTAATTTAAGTGCTATGAAAAAAAATGCATACAATATTTTTTCTTCATAACCATTTTTTTTCTCACGATACAAATTATTCGAAACTTTGGCATCAAACTTTTGTAACACATTGAAATCGTACCAAATCGTACCAAATGTTCATGACTTCATAAACAAAGTGATCTTGCAACAAAATCACTTTGATATGGTACGACTTTTTTGTTACGAATTCATATTAACATGACACAACTCGTCCAACCATAAAATTTTTAAGAACTCGTGACACAACTTGTTCAACCTTAAAATTTTTAAAAACTCATCCCATTCTAATAATTTCATAATCAAATTTCCCCATTTTGATAAAAAAAAAAGGCCTCACCTTTAGAACTGCACTACCGTGACCTTGTTACTAATTGGCCCTGTGCCATAATTAAATATGCTATTCCTTGCAACTACCTACATGAAAAACCAAAACTATGGAAATTTCATAAACGTGATAATGTGGCCTTTTTCGTGTTTTGAGAATTTCATATTCCCCTACATTGGGTGGAGGTAGCACGTGGTGACGTTCAGCAACAGCAACTAAATGATTTAGAAATAGGTCCAGTTCCCCCACAAAAGCCCAGTGGAGCAGGCCCAATAACTCGTTTCGCGCCAAAACCAATATAACGGACTAAGCTACGTGGATCCCATGACAACAGAAAGTAACCCTGCGCACAGAAACAGTTGAAAACACCATTCTCACTGGGACACTGTCACTACAGTTTCATGCAATCTTGATTCTTTTTTCCTTTTCTTTTGTTTTTCCCTTAAAATCTTTTCTTCTATTAAGTTCTGTTCCGAGTTCCATTAACCAGAAACAAATTGTATTCTCAACTATATTTCTGTGTTTTTGTGTTTTCCGATTCTCAAGAAAATGATTAGCCACTTTCTCTATGTGCACTTTAATCTCTTTGTATTCTCAATTTTGATTTCTCAGAGCTTGGCGTTCACGCATCCATGTGAAGGTAACTCGGATAAATAACTGTTCGTTCACTCCTTTTTTGATTTTTTTTTTCTTGGAAGCACATTTGAAACATATATTCGTTACAATCATACTAAGCGTTTGGTTGTTACCAAAATTTTTAGACTATGTTATAGACTTCTTGGTTTTGTTGTCACTGAATCCAGTTTGATATTCTTGATTTGTAATTCTGCCATCGTTAATTAATTCTAAAACCTAGTTTCATCTTTTAAACTTATATATTCAGGTTTTATTATTATTATTATTATTATTATTATTATTAAATGTTATCACAATGTTTGACAGTGGACTATCTTTCTTCTCATTCTCTAAACTATATATTTGTCTTACTTTTTTTTGGATAAATAGTGTCAGCTCTGCAGGATCTATACAGGACCTTTAACTACCCACCTGTGCTCAAGGGATGGAATGGTAGCGATCCTTGTGGAGAGTCTTGGACAGGAGTTGCTTGTTCTGGACCATCAGTTATACAGCTGTAGTGCACAAAGTCCACTGATTATATTCCTATTTTTGTCATAGTCATTGTCACTAATTACTGTTTGTAATTCTCTCTGTCTACATGCAGAAAACTTCAAGGATTAAACCTCACTGGGTATATTGGAAGCCTGTTACATAATCTACCTAACTTGAATCAATTGTGAGTGTTTATACGGTATTAGTCTCTTATCAGGATATTCTATTGTCAAATCTGCTATTTGTTTATTTCCAGATTTTGTTTCTTTAGTGATGTCAGTTCAAATAACATAGAGGGCGAAATTCCATTCGGTTTACCCCCCAATATGACATATATGTAAGTCAGCTTCTCTTCACCTTGTTCCTGCAAAATTAAATTATATGCTTGTGATAAGCATGCCGGTATATAGGTAGCAGAGTTGTTCATATGATTCTGTATTGTAATAAATAAAGCTTCCACTAGTTTAACTATTTGAATTGAACCAAATATCCCAGTTGTAAAAGTCTATGACATCTGAGTTGCATTAGAGTAAAATGGAATTTCGTTCGTCGGAAAGTTACCACGTTTGAAATTTAGTCCTGAGGAAAATTATGTGTTTGATTTTTGTCTTTAAATTATCTAAACCCTTTTCTCAAGTTACTGGTCATCAGAAAATAATTAAAGGAGTGACACGAAATGGGTTTGAACGATTTACCTACTGATCATGCAAAAAAATAAATTTAGAACTAAACTGTGAACAATTATACTAGTTTACTTGCTATATTATTGTTGATTTGATAGAGACGGTAATACAAGGAAATATGCTTAAACATTAATTAAAGTTTATTCTTCACATTTTCTCTTCTCTTAAGCATGGTAAAGTTGTCCAGCTTTACTAATGACTGGAATCATTGTTATTGGTATCTTGTCTTGCAGGAATTTAAGCCACAATTTACTACATGGACCAATCGGTGATGTATTTAGTGCTTTAAATAATCTCAAAGAAATGTATGTCTTTAAACAGTCAGCTTTACTAACGATAACATTATTTTTTGTTCAAATATCATTTTATGGAACCTCGTAAAGGATTTTCTTTTTTCAGGGACCTTTCATACAATAATTTCTCAGGAGATCTACCATATTCATTTGGTTCCTTAAGAAACCTTGCCAGATTGTAAGAAAACTTTCCTTATATATTTTTCTAAATTTGATTTTTGTTTCATCATATACTCAAAGGCATAACTGTACTTTATTATAGGGTCTGCTTTTTTATCTATAGGGTGGTTCTTTCTTATGTGCAGGTTCCTGCAGAATAACAGATTCACTGGATCAGTCACCTACTTGGCTGAACTTCCGCTAACAGATTTGTAGGGTTATCATTCACATTTTCCCAATGTATATCTTCCGTTCTATTACTTGCTCATTTGCCTACATTGCCAGGAACATTCAAGATAATCTGTTTAGTGGCATTCTTCCGCAGCATTTTCAATCCATACTGAATTTATGGTCAGTGAAAACTATTTCAAGTGTGGTTCACCACCTCTAGTTTCTTGCATCAAATTGAAATAATGAACGCAAAACATTGAGTAATCAACTCTATACCTTCACTTAGGATTGGAGACAATAAATTCCATGTGGCCGACAACTCTCCTCCCTGGACTTTTCCGCCTGATACCGTGTCAATTGAGCAGAACACTAGTAGCCCACCCACGACTCAGGCAAATGCCATCCAGAATTGTTCTCCTTCCAGTGAGGCTCCTCCTCGAGTAAATGAGACTCATCCCAGGGTAGATGAGGCTCATACCAGAGTAAGTGAAACTCCTCCCAGAGTACATGAGGCTTATCCCAAGGTAAATAAGGCTCCTCCCGGATTACGTGAGGCTCCTCCTAGAGTAAAGGATGCTCATCCCAGGATAAATGCGGCTCCTCCCAGAGTAAATGAGGCTCATCCCAAGGTAAATGAGGCACCTCCCAGAGTAAGTGAGGCTCCTCCCAGAGTACATGAGGCTCCTCCCAAGGTAAATGAGGCTCCTCCCGGAGTAAGCGAGGCTCCTCCTAGAGTAAATGAAGCTCATCACAGGGTAAATGAGGCTCCTTCCCAAGTACACGAGGCTCCTCTCAGAGTAATCAAGCACGAGAAAAATCATGTAGGTCCAGGAGAAATAGCATTTATGATTGGTGGAGGAACACTAATGGCCACAGGGGTGGCTCTCTTTGTTGCAATCCTTTTGAATAAATTTCGTCTAGAGAGCCCGAACTTGAAGAGCTCAGAAAGCAGCCATGGCTCATTTCCTTCTCATCCGACCAGTGCAACCATAGGTAATTCACACAGAAATAGATATGCTGTGAGGCACTTTATATGCCATCTGTCATGGTTGTAAACTCTTGATCTTATTGAAAATCACTTCTAGTACGTTAGAAGTGGATCTCAGGGTTAGTATTCCATTCCACTTAGTATTTCTGTGAATTCGTTTGTATCGTTAATCATGCTTATTTCCCCCCTCTGGGTGATAGGGGTATCTTCTACCGCACTCGAGGAGAGCCCAAGCATTCCTCCCCTCTTTAATTCTGCATCCTTTTTGGGTCCTGTGAGATTACTTTCCATGAACCATAACAATACCGAGGAACCATTCAGAAAAGGTTTTTCTAAAAGTGACAGATACACCGGAAGAACGAAAATTTACACAGTAGCAGAGCTTGAGTTAGCTACTAATTGCTTCAGTGAAGCCAACATTCTAGGAGAGGGATCTCTTGGCCCTGTTTATAGAGCTAAATTTCCGGATGACAAAGTACAATCGTAATCTTTATTTTGGATACTAATCTTTTTATCACGTTCAGGTTTCAAATTGCTGGTTTCAAACTGTATAACATGTTTTTACATTTTCTTTTTTGTTGAAGATTTTGGCCGTGAAGAAGATAAACGTGGCGCAAATGTCTTTCAAAGATGAGGAAAAGCTCTTGGACGTCATTTGCACGGTTTCCCGACTGAAGCACCCCAACATCGTAGCACTCAATGGTTACTGCTTGGATAAAGGAAAGGGTCTACTTGTTTACGATTATGTTGGAAATATCACTCTAAACGACGCCCTTCACAGCAAGGCATGCGAACCTCTACCATGGGTTCACCGTCTCCGGATTGCTCTAGGTGTTGCTCAGGCTCTAGAGTAAGTTCAATGTGCACCCAAATTTATTACTCGTTATTGTGAGAGTACCGTCTTGGTATTGGGTCTCTGCCATTATATGTCTCAACTCTTAAACCTGACGCAAATGTTTCCAGCTATTTGCACTCAGCGTTCTGCCGTCCCGTGGCCCACGGCAATTTGAAGTCTTCCAATGTTCTACTGGATGAAAATTTGATGCCTCGAGTTTGTGACTGTAGCTTGGTTATTTTGCGAACACTTATCAGTCAAGTTGAAATTCCGGTTAGTCATTGCTAAGGTTTTAGTTGCTGAAGTTATTCCTAAAATTCAGCAACAGTTCATAACTCACTGATGGATCACGCTCACACCTTACAGCTGCTTTATCTTTTGGTTGGTTTTAAGTTCTGACAGAATACATTCTGTTTCAAAATCAAAACCAAACGAACAGCAATGTTTGATAATAAGAAAATGGGCTCTTATTCATGTTCGACTGTTGCTATAATTTTTTGAGGAATAATGGTGGTATTTTTTTTTTTTACAAGTTATAGTATAGCTAAAAACAAGTTAAACTTTGTAAACCAGCTATTGCATGTGAATCAGAAGTTTGTTAACAATCTCAATCTTCCTAAGTATGCCCATTGCAGGCATAGGTTCACTGATCGCTTTGGTGAATATTGGAAACAGGCTAATGAGATTGATATTGAAGAGATGGGCTACTATGCGCCTGATCATGGCCAACCAGGAACCAGCAGCAGAAAGAAAGACGTTTTTGCCTTCGGGGTGTTGCTGCTGGAACTGTTAACAGGAGAGAAACCTTTTGATAGGTACGTTTTGTTTTCTATATCTAGCCGTGTTCTTCTTCTTTCCGCCCACTCACCTAGCACATAGGTATTAATTGAATAATGGACCCTTTTTTCCATTTGTGTTTTATCAGAACCAGGTCAGTGGAGGAGCAGTATCTGGTGAAATGGGCTCCGCCGATGCTTCCTTATAGAGCAAGTTTGGAACAGTTGGTGGATCCCCGCATGAAAAGAACATTTTCGTCCAGGGCTCTTTCTCGTTATGCTGATATCATCTCCCTCTGTATACAGGTATTATTAACAACTGAATTTTTAAGCTAAACTTGAATTCACTCAACGGTTGCATATTTGCCATTTTGGTTCTTGCATGGCAGCCTGGAAGGCAACTCCGTCCTGCAATGGCCGAAATTATGAAGTCTCTTGAATCTTTATACCAGATGTTCGACATTGAAAAGAACGATGTAGCAGATGGTACTGAACTTGATCCATTTTAGAGGTCTTTCTACTCAACCAACAACATCAGCATGTGAGTGTGATTTCTGTTGCGGTATGCTTTCAGTTCCAACTAGGTGACATTAACGGGATATAAATCTTAGGTTGATTTCTGTTGTGGCATTTTTCTCTTGTAAATCTGATGAACGTGTTCTCGCTCCGTTTGTACGGACTTCCTACATGAATTAGCTTCAGTCGCACGACGAAACTCTAAACTCACCCAATTTTTTCATCTTGCTTGGCATATACCATAAAAGGCATCACCCGGCCAAATCTTTAAATAAAAACAGAAAAAAAAATTAAAACAACTACAAATATGTCATTTTTATGGCTTTTAAGTGACCAAAAAAATCTTTAAAAATAAGTTTGTTTAAAAATTACAAATTTTATCACTTTAGTTTGTAAAAGTGGAGATCTAATTAATTTAATCTAAGTCGGATAAATTAAAAAAAAAAATCAAAGATTCAATCGAATATGGAATTTCTTAATTAGGTATCATAGATAATTTCTAAAAAAACAAGGTGATATCAAAATAATCATAAATTCATTTTGCTAACTAGTTTGGAGGAAGAGTACACAATATAATATAAGGCTAAAATATTTGTTTTTATTATTCAATTAGATTCTCTAATTTTTTTTTTTCAATTGAGTTGTTATATTTGAAAAATTGATTAAATTTTGGTCTTTTTATTAAATTTGAGTAAATGCTAGAAAGAGCGTGAACGGGTAATGTGTGACGAATATGTGTCACATTTGTTAGTTGTTGATGTGATTTATATCTAAGTGTCACTCATTTTCATCTTGCACATTAGTCTAGTAAAACCATGTCTTTCCTCTCATGGTAGTTAGCAAAATGAATTTATGATTATTTTGGTATCACCTTGTTTTCTTACAAACTATATATGATATTTCTCCAATAATCGTTATTAATATAGTATTCGTATAAATATTCTTATATTTTTCTTATATGACATTAATTGTTAACATAATATATTATTAAATTCAATAAATATAATGGTAATATATGTATATTAATCGTATAATTTTTAATTAAATATATATTAAGAAAGCATTACTAATTAAGAAACGATTGCGAGAAAATCATTGCTAAACAATATTTCATTAACTATTGTAAAGTCTTTAAAGAAATATCCTATATAAAATATTTTTGCTTACTCTTTTTCGGTTCTCGCATAATGTGGCTGAAGTTAATGGTCCAGTTTCTTCTATGGCATGTCATATTATAATTGTTTCTATAGCTTAATTAGAAGCAAAATTGTTTTTTTATTTTATTTTGAAAATAGATCTACAAAATAATTATTTTTAGAAATTTAGGCGCTACAAAAAAAAAAAAAAACTCAAAATATCACATGTGCTAAACAAACAGCTATCACTGTTAGCCAGCACCACCAGCAAGGGTACCCACGATGAGGTTTTAGAATCTTCACGGCTTTAAGATTTCTCAGATATTTGACACGTGGCAGAAAACCATTGCTGATTTCAAATTTCATGGCCCACTAAATTTAACAGGTGGCATGAGTGAGTTCAACTTCGAAAGAAAACTTGAGCGGATAGATGAGTGTCAATCAATTTTCATTTTCATTTTCTTACAATGGCAGGAACTGGTTTCTACACCTCCTGTCTTTCCTCTACCAGGTAACTATCTCTTCTTAACTTGTGTTTTTGTTTAACATGTTCAAATGATTATTTATAGTGATAGCATAACAAATTCACAAAAAAAGTAACTTTACTTTATCTTGGGGTTTCCTTTCCTAGATTCTCTGCATGTATATATAACTTTAGATTCTCGCTTTCAAAATTAACCATGTTGGTGAAAGTAGCCAAGGGCAAGTTCAGTTAGTGTTTGAAAAATCTATGTGGACATGGTTGTGAGGGATTAAGGTTGTTTTTTCAGCAACTTGGGGACATGTTGGTTGGTATTAAAAACTCACAATGCAAGGGCACTGCCAGGGAAACTACCTGGAACTGGTATGAGAAGATTGGCGATAAGAGCAGAAGTGGAGTTTGTGACCGCTGACAAGGCGAGGGAACTTGTAGAAGTGAATGGGTATTCTGTTCTTGATGTGAGGGACAAGAATCAATTTGAACGAGCTCACATAAAATCTTGTAGTCATGTGCCTCTTTTTATTGAAAACAAAGACAATGATCCTGGTATGGAGTTTCTCCTTCCGAAAAACTTTATTTGGGCATGTTCTTCTGCTTCTGTTTTGTTACTCTGCCACTTTCGCTTTATGTAGGTACTATTATCAAAAGACAACTGCACAATAATTTTTCTGGGTTGTTCTATGGGTTGCCATTCACTAAGCCAAATCCTGATTTTGTACAATCTGTTAAGACCCAGTTTCCACCTGAAAGTAAACTCTTGGTTGTGTGCCAGGAAGGACTGAGGTTTGTTTATGATTTCCTACCCAATTTGACTGCAAATTATTTACACCATCTGGTTATATTGACGGGAAGAAGCTTGCATTCATATGTTTTGGTCCTTAACTTCACCTCAACATTCATGTTTTTTTTTTCGTTATATATGATTGGCTTCCAAAATTTTATAGAAGAAGAGCAAGGTCATTTCCTATATATACTTCAACGTTCTGCATAAGTGCTTTTAGTGTCAAACTTCAAGGTCTCACCTCTCTAAGTTCTTCTAAAAGAAGCTGATAGTCCATCATCCAATATTTTACCTTGCAAGAAAATTATGGTAACTTCACTAAAATTGGAAAGAGAATGATACCACAGAAAATATTATATGCATTCTTGCAGTTCTATGGTGAAAGTTAGGTGGACTAAGTTACAATAAAATTGTGATGTTTGGATTGTTATCTTATGAGTTTGATTTCCAGCAGCGGGACAACTGTTGAGAAAGAGATTGATGCCACCTAAATAATTTACTACTATATATAAAACCAAAGAAAATTGTGTTTTAAGATGTTAGTAGTTGTTCCAGTAAATAATGTTTGTCATCGCCTCAAGGACTTTTAGATGTCTGTTGGACAAAAAGAGACATCAAATTCCTATAGATTGGCTTGAACTTACACTGTACTTGTATTGAGTTTTAATAGTCTAATGTAAGAGTTTGAGATTTTCTTTGTTCTTTGTCAAGGTCTACTGCAGCAGCAGAAAAGTTAGAGAAAGCTGGTTATGAAAATATAGCATGCATAATATCTGGCCTTCAAACCGTAAAACCAGGTTTAGTAATTGTTTGACTTATATTTAGAAGTTAACTTATGTTCTAGGATAATCAATTAAAGTATTTATATTCTGTAGGGACATTTGAGTCTGTCGGGTCCACAGAGTTGGAGAATGCAGGCAAAGCTGGTTTGGTGACAATCCAAGGAAAAATCTCAACTGTGTTGGGAACTATTCTTGTTTGTGAGTTTTTTTCTTTTCAACACATTTCTATTACTACTTTTTGTGGTGGCATTGATTTGTTTAAATGAAATTTTCAGGTGCATATTTATTCGTTACATTCTTCCCTGATCAAGCAGAGAAGCTATTCCAATTGGCCCCTACAGGATAAGCCTAAAAATTCCATTATAGTCTTTCTTGATTTTGTTCTTTCCCACTCTTTATGCATGTAGAGTAATTAAGGAACGTGTGATTAGAATGAGGAACAAAAAACAGAAGATGAAATATGAAGAAAGTGATGGAAGAGTTAGTAGCGTGAGTATGGCTATAATTGTTTAGTATTCTCCGTTGAGAAATGAGTATACACATTTGGAATGTTAAAGATACCAGTTATTTAGAAATTACACTGCTACTGTAATTTTCCTTTGAAGATAGTTCTTTTTCTTTTCTTTGAGAAAAGAGTTCTCTGTATTGGACAAAACATGCACAAAGTTTTCTTGGGGCCATTCCAAACATTTTTCTGTGTGCATGAACATGACCTACAAGCTATAACCTTGTCACTCTATTCAGACATCTTGAGGGTATGACAAACCTCATTGTAGTTACAACGAAGAACCTGCTTTCTTAGAGACAAAACACCAAACACCTCACAGGCATAGGTAACCAAGAAAAGAAAGACAAGAAGAAAGTGAAGAAAACTAAACCTATTGTGATTGTTTCTAAGCCTGGGCTATTTTCTATTTGTTTAAAATTCAAATTCTTGTATATCAAAGTCAAATTCACAAATTATGTTTGAGCTCACTTTTCTCGATCAATTATCTAAAGATATAATCAATGGTTTTTATTTCTCTTCTTACATTTCTTTTTTGTGTTTTTTTTCTTACTTTCCACAGTTTTTTTATAATAATAATTGAATAAATGAAAACATTCCCAATAAAATAAATAATTATATTTATATTTTAAAAATTAAATTTTCAATCTACTTTTTTTATATTTTCTCTTTTTTTTTCATTCAAATAATATTCACTGTACTTTTTATCCATTCACTTTCTCACTCCTCCGTTCCCCATCAAACATTCATAAAGAAATGAATGTTTTAAAATAAATAATTTGAATTATATTAAAAGACTCTTTTAACACATTTGAATGTTGACTCCTTTTAATCTAAAGTTATCACAACAGTAGTGAAGGGAAAATTTAAGAAGAGATTAATGAGTTGCATTAATTCGCATCAAACTATGCAATCAATCAATACATGTGTGTAACAAAATTTTACAGATTGAATTTCAGGTTCACATACATGAAATTGTAGATATGGTTAACTTAAACTCTATTATCCCTTCTTCATAAAGCATCTGATGTACAACAATAATGAAGAAATATACAATAAGTATCTTTAGCAATAAATAATAATGTTTGTCCATACACAATTCAATTAATTATGTCTATAATCTATTTTTCCCTTAGTTCAAGGTGTGTACTTTTTGTGCAATTGTATACATGAATGAAAAAAGAAATAAAAAGATTGATTATTTAGAAGTCTCCAACCATTGCTCGCCATCTATAAAAGAAATGTTGAGGAAAGCAGAAGCTTGTGTTTCATTTAATTTCTGCACATAAGCTGCCCTCAAGTTCGTGTTAGCCCCAGACCCTGAGCAGTTATATTCTCCATAGAAGATAGTCCTGCATGCATGCACGCACGTGTTCAGTGTATATATACAATATAGGATATATATAAACCTTAAAAGTTTGTTTTGAATACGATGTTACAAGTTTGTTAGGTTTAGATAGGGGTTTCACCGAGGAGATACAACATCAATGAGACCTGAGTTCAATCACATAGGACATTGAGATCACTCTTAACTCAAAACCTTAAGATAATGAATTTATAGGTTTTTATCTTTATAGAGTGCTCTACTTTCTCATTTTTAGCCTATGTAAGATTTAAACTCCTACTTAAATCCTAACACGATTGGATGAATTTTTTTTTTAAGTAATAACCAAAGTTGAAGAGAAGAGACTCACTGGTCTCTGGAAGGGTCGTTGAAATCATTCCAACCTTCAGGAGCAATGATATCAGACATTGATGTGAAGGCAAAGACAACACGAGAATAAGGTCTCCATGCTCGACCCAACCATATTCTACCGTTTCCTCCAACTGTACTGTTCACAAATGCAAACCCTGTGTTTTCATCACCTGAAACTCTACCATGAGCTGTAACAGCACCATTTATGCTCCTTTGTCCCACTGGTACAGGGTTCGCTATAGAAACTATTTCGCAGTTCTTTACATACATAACATCTTTTTATCAGTGTTTGTAAATTGCAATTGCTATCAAGAGTAGTGATTGAGATAAAGATATATACCCTACCTCGTAGAGGGACCTTGCATTGCCGAATATGAAGTCAATGGAGCCTTGAATATAGCAATCTTTGAAGTAATGGCGACCCTTATCATCGTGAAGGGTGTCTTGTGCTCCGAAGAATCCACAGCCCCTAAATTCAGATTGATCTCCGGATACCCTAATAGCTACTGCTTGTGCCCCTACGGCTCCAGGACTTGGCATTGGTGCTAAATTCTGTTTTATGTACAATGTTTCTTGTGTCAGTGACTAGGGATGGCAACGGGGCGGGGACGGGTTTCGCTATCCCATACCCATCCCCGCATAAAAAATTCATCCTCATCCCCATATCCAAACCCAACGGGTATCAAACTTTTTTCCCATCCCCATCCCCACTGGGTAACGGGTATAATCTCGTACCCATACCCGTACCCGTGTTCTAACTACTTCACTATTAATTTTTATAAAAGAAAAAAAATTACGGTAAAGAAAACATAATATTATGAAATATTCAATATTAGGAGGATTTTCTTTGATGCCAAATACCTTAAAATAAATTATAATTGTTTACATTTTATATTAGAATACCAAATAAAATTTCATGTGAACCAAAACATTTATTAAATTTGCAAACTACAACATTGATGAACTTAGTTGATAAAATTAAAAAATATTTCAAAAAAATATAAAAGGAAAACAAATATTCAAATTAAAATATATTTTAAATGTTTGTTTACTTCAATTTTTTAAATTCTAATGAATCTCTTTTTTATACACTAATAAAAGTTATAATATATCACTTGATCAAAATGACACAAAGAACAAATAATAAACATAATAATAAAAGGAAAAAAAATATTCAAATTAAAATATATTTTAAATGTTTGTTTACTTCAATTTTTTAAATTATAATAAATCTCTTTTTTATACACTAATAAAAGTTATAATACATCACTTGATCAAAATGACACAAAGAACAAATAATAAACATAATAATAAAATTTTGACATAGATTTTGTATCTTTTGAACTTCAATATATGTTGGATAGTGACAAAAAAATATTCATAGCAATTACATTAAATTTTTATATTGTAGTAAATAAAAGTTATTTATACAATTAAAGTGAAAAAAATTACAGTATGATTAATAGTGAGTTATAAAATAACAAATAATTAGATAGAATATATCGAAATATTATTCTACATGATGAAAATAAACAATAAATAAAAATATTAAAAAACTAACAAATGTGTGTTTTAGAAATAATTTGAGAGACTATCGAAAGAAATCGCACAAAGGAAATCAAATGTATAATTAAGGTATGATAAAATAAAAAATACATTAGAGAACTAATTATTAAATTACGTTTGAAGTGGTTAAAATTAAATAGAAATATCATTAGTGACCAAAAAATTTGTCATTAAATTACAAATAAATTAGTAATTAAATTGGTCATTAAATCAAGTATCGATTCGATCATTAAATCAGTCACTAATTTAGTCATTGATTCAGACAATAAATCAACTACTACCACCAATGATGAAAAATAGTGACTGATATGGGTTACTGACTAAATCAGTCACCATTTCATGTTTTTCTTGTAGTGAATTATCATATACTATTCCTAAATATCATTATATATATATATATATATATATATATATATATATATATAATTTTAACCACTTCAAACAGAATTGAAAGTGAAAAAATTACATTATGATTAACAATGAGTTATAAAATAAAAAATAATTAGATAGAATATATCGAAATATTATTCTACATGATAAAAATAAAAACAATAAATAAAAATATTAAAAAGCTAACAAATGTGTGTTTTAGAAATAATTTGAGAGACTATCGAAAAAAATCACACAAACGAAATCAAATGTATAACTAAGGTATGATAAGATGAAAAATACCTTAGAGAACTAAGAAAACTTTTCAAATATCAACATATATACTTAATGGTTGAAAAATAACGAAAATTATTTCAATGAAACAAAAGAGTTCTTCAAATTAAACAAAAATTAATAATAATAATAATAATAATAAGTAAAGAATTTTTTTATATTATCTTAAATTGAGAGTATAAACATTCTTATGTGAAAGGAAAATTTATAATAAATAAAAATATTAAAAAATAATATAAATATTCAAATGTGAGGCATAATTTTTTTTTTTATTAACATACATCATTTTAACATAATTACATAAAGGTTATGATAAGATAAAAAATATATTGGAGATGAGAATGAGTTTCATGACAAATGAAATAATTAAAAGAAAAAAAAAATAGAAAATATATATATATATATATATAGGAGTTACTTAATTAATTGTGAATATTTTAATAATTTAAACGAGAATGGAGATATGGCGGGGACGGGTATTATGGCGGGTATATGTACATCCCCATACCCAACTGAAAAAGTCGGGGATTCTCCATACCCATACCCATACCCAGTCAATGCGGGAATTCCCCATCAAAACGGGGACGGGTTCGGGCAATACCCACGGGGACGGGTTTATTTGCCATCTCTATCGGTGACGGTGTGTAATGTGTTATTTATATTTTCTTTCTTCTGGACGTATAAGAAAAAGTTATTCACCATGAAGCTTATGTTCTTAGCAATGAAATTGGAGGCGAAAACTTGTACGGAGCCACTGTAAAATGTTCCATTCGCGGATAATGCGGTGTCGTTCCATGCAATTGCGGTTGAAGTATAGCCTTGTCCTTGAAATGTAATGTTGGGTTTTGTTTTAGGCACCATAACCTTCTCACTGTCCAAAAATAGATGGCATCATAAAATTTTATCAAACTTTTCAGAGAATTGTAGAAAATCAAGTGTTTTGTTTGATGATGAGGATCAACTTACTAGTACATGCCACTGTTTATCCATAGAATGGTTCTTTTGACACTAAAATCTGGAACTGCATTCACGGCTGCTTGTACTGTTGTGAAATTACAGCACCCTTTTCGATCAACACAGAGATACGAAGTGGTGTTGGTATTTGGAGGTGGAATTCCTGGTGGGAAATCATCACAAATGGATTCTGTGTTCCCACTATCAGGGTGTTTCTTGTGATGTCTTTGGAAGTTCCCTGTTAAAGGTTTTGCAAAGTATGCAGATGAAGGTGACAAGACATTTATGAGGTACTGTGGAATTGGATTTATGAAAAACTTTGGAATTGGATTTATGAGATACAAAGATGAAAAAAGTGCGGCCAGAGCAACCAAAAGAGATAGAAGGTTGCTTTGGGGACCCATTTTCTGATTTTTGAGTGCAGGAGATGGTGTGAAAAGGGATGAGGTTGAAAATTTGGAAATCTGTATATATATGAAAATAAAAATATGTGAAAAATGCACTTGAAGGGAAAGGTTTAATGGCATGTCTTTCAATCTACCCCATCCTTATTCTTTCTTAGGGAAGTTTCCAACTTTCACCAAACTTTTTAGCTGGTTGGTTTTTCTTCAACCTTTTTTATGAGATTGCAGACCAATTAAGACAGTCTTTTATATCAGCTTATCAAATATATTTTATGAAATAAGATCAAGGTTATTGCCTATATATGAATGATTTCCATACTTTAATGTTGTTATGTTATGTGTCAGTGAAAAATTGCTTAGGTCTCATACCTCTGTGACTACTTGTACAAAAAAACTTATATTTCATCATCCAAGATTTTTCCAAAGCCTTCCACGTACAAGAATTTCATGGTAACTTCATTAAAATGGGATATTAAAAGAACATATTCTGCTTCTGAAACTTGGTTGAATTTACCTGAATAATTTACCAACAAGGACAAGCATTATGCGTGTTTGAAAATTCTTAGCAGATCTCGGCATATTTAGACAGATTTCTAATACTTTTAGCAAAAAAATCTTTTTTTTTTCATAAATTGAAACCAAATCATATACCTGATAAAAGTTGAAAAGTGTAATTGTTTTGACTTAAGTAGATACTGAGTCAACACAATGTTCTGCATAAATAATTAAGAATGTTAAGAGTTTGACGTTAGCAAATTATGTTAGCTATCACCTCAAGGACTTCTAGATGCCTTGCATTTAGGGACAAAAGATGCATAAAATTCTTACATATATATGCATTGACTTGCATTAAGTGTTAATAGCCTAATCTAGTTGAGACTTTCTTTTTTCACTTTCTATAGGTCTACCGAATCAGAAAATAAGTCAGAGAAAGCTGGTTTTTATATGTAGCACAGGTAACTTTTCTCCTCCAAAACTGCAGAACCAGGTTTTTTAATTCTTTAGGAACATTGATTCTGTTGAGTCACGTTTTTATTGTAGTCTCTACTGATTTTGTTGTGTGTAGCATGAATAAGGAAGGTGTGATTAGACTTGAGGACCAACAGATCAAGAGAAGTAAATGATGGAAAAGACCAAACTGTTTATCCCAATGTTACTATTATCCATTAAGCAAGGTGTCATCTCATCTATAATTACGTTTATGGATAGAAACTGAAAAGGTGTGAATAGGATTAGAACGAATTGAATAATACATTCTATAATTAATTTTTGTTTTTTGGTGCCACCGTCATTTAGATTATTTAAAATACGATAAAAAACAATCTAGTGATAGTCTTATTCAATTGCAACCCCTCACTGTATCTCATCCTCACCATTTCATTTAACAGATATTCACAGGATAAGAGAGTACAGCTTGATTTGAAATTACATGCAAAGTGCACGTGATTCTCTTTTTCAATTCAAGCATTCTCTAGGCTATGGAGACATTCTAGTGTTACATAACAATCACGGGGTAAAAGATATCTGAAGATCACTGACAGCATACACCGAGGTCGACCAAACTGTCATTTCCAGATCAATTTAAATCAAAGATAATAATATTTTAATTCATTTTTCTTTATCAACTTTTAAATCACCACTTCAATATCCTTAGATCATTATATCAAACCATTAAAAAAATCAAAATAAATAATTAAAATTTTGAATTAAAAGTAAATAAATAAAATAAATCAAAATATTATTATCAAAACCGGAATAATGGTGGAGACAAACAACGGGTTAAAAAATGAATCAGTTCTGTACAATGACAGCGACTGAGATAAGCCCACGAATCTCAATTCCACCATTGCTATTACTACTAGTAAATCATAAAACAACACAGTTAATTCACAAGAGCACCCAACACAAAGTCACGGGATGTTCAATTAAATAGAACAGCTCGAAGTTGGAAGACGTGCAATGCAGTACACTAGATGTTGGCATATGGAATTTTTCACAAAAGGCCATTAATTTAGGCTAACAAAATATTACAGTAATTATTTTCACAAACAAAAAATATTACAATCAGATTAGCAACTGTATTTTTCATTCGATTGTGTGCCCCTCTGATGTCACGGCATAAATAGGTGGGCACTCTGATCTCAGCTACCCGTGCAGCCAATAGAATTGGCGAGAGGAATTGAAGAGGAAGTTCAAAAAGGAAGCCAGAAACCTCGTTCCTGTACCATCATTAATGCTAATTGTCTCATTGCACAATCCGCCAAAGATCAATCGCCTTGTAGACAATAAAGCTGACGAATGTTTCCAGAAGCTGCCACAACACAAAACAAATATATTACCACTATCTGTATAGCTGCCTCTTGCCAATATCTTAAACCTATGTTAGGCTATAAATATGAATGCATGTATACTTAAATCATTAAATCAGGGAAGGTGATTATTTCTGGATGTGCTTAAATGGAAGCAGGTGTTAATTCAAAAAGACAAAAATCAAACCCATTAAAAGCCACGTTACTTGATGAAACATTGACCGTGAATAATTGAATATAAGCATCGTCGCTTGATCAAAACTTAAAAGATTATAATCATTTATCGGTGCCGTTAAATTGTGTTTCCTCCAAGGCAGAGGAAGACACACCAAACAGCCAATGCTATTAAGAAAATGGAAAATTCTGTGGTACCATCGCCCAATTGCAGCAATATTGACTGTTCCGTAACTATTAAATGTAACTCACTATTTAATTCAGTGGTCATTTGCAGAAGGTTATACAATAAAACGTATCAGTGAAATCTCCCCAAACCATTTACCAGAGAAATCATAAGCCTGGTAGAGAACTAGTTCAAAGTTCAACCTCGAGGACATACAAAAAAATATTTGCTTAAATGGGAAGACAGTGTTCATTCTAAAGGTAAAAGTCACATGTGTCGGAATAAAACACAACAATAAAAGACAGACGATTACCATATAACCAGTCCTTGAAGTACACATGGAGTGCAGATGACAACTCTCGTTTGCGACTTTCTTCTAAAGATGCTTCCCTTATGAGTTGCCTTATCTCCCCTAAATTTTTGTGCTGCAGAGAAGATACAGCTTCATTCAAATGAAAACATATTTCAAATAAAATACAGCACTTTACAGTTTGATTGCTGTAAAATTTGGAAATCCAATCAATATATTAGTCAATTGACACTACACATACATTTTTATGCTGAGATGCCTTGTAAGCATCTGGTAGAGTGAATGGATTGCCTTGTGCAGAACCAGTGGAGTCTCCTCCAAGCCAGCTCGGAATCTGTGTGCCAATAGCATGGACCAAAAACAAAGCATATAACTAAATAAAGAAGAAAGATATATGAACCTTGAAGATTCTTCATCCCAAAAAATATCGGAAACAAGATACCAGCCATGTATTGAAATCCATTAAATGTGACTCAATTTCAAAATAAAAATATTAATTTTCCCTAAAAGTCAGTGTAAAAATAACGTCCTTACCACAAAACTAGTGAACTGATCAGGGTCCACCTGGGTAGCAGACTCGGCTTGAACATCAGAAACACCTGCTGGATGAGATAATGAATCATGAGGATCAACCATGCCCAATGCAAGAGGTTCATCCCACCGGTTCACTGTAGGAACAATTCCAACTTCATTCATATGCTCCTCCAATTGGGAGTAAAATGTATTATAGGGAGCCACCTGTTAATAGTGAAAGGAAGTTCTTATGGAATGAATCCAAGGGAGTAGGGTGAGGATAAATTATAAGCCAACAAAACTAGAAAAAGCAGAAGTGTGAGCAGAAAAATTAGACCCTTCTTAACAGACCAAATAGCATTTTTTAAACCCAAAACCACACTTTAGCATTCTAAAATAATGGTAAAGAAATCTGTTAATAGATTTTGAAGATAAACTCCATAGCTTGTTCTTGCAAAGAATCAAATATACTAATCTTGTAAGACTTTTATAAGATTATGCATTTCATTACTTAAAGCTTAATTACTGAATTAACCTTTTCATCTATTTCTCTGCTTTAATTAGCAACACCTTATAAATAACATATTGGTAGAAGACTGATTCCTGAGTTACTATAATTTAAAAATTAAAAACACTAGCATAAATTATAACTATAATCTCTCTCTCTATAATCAAGAATTCAGAGCATTTTTGCAGTGCTCGGTTATAAAGCTACTTATGATATATAAAAATCAATCAATTCATATTTTATATAGGTGCCTCCCAAATGAGACCTAAACAATATTCAAAAATTAAAGTAGCATTCAAATGTAAAAAACACAGAATGAGCAATGCAACAGCTTCATAAATCATGCAACAGCTAATGAAGAAGCTCACCTGCAGCTTATGGTTATCACCAAGCATAAGTGGTTGCTGATTCACTCCCAAAAAGAAAATACATTCACGGCAATTAGCAATACAAATACGTTTTGCTGCTACAATTACATGAACACGTTCACAGTGTTCTACTCTCACAGCCTGTCAAGAAAAAAATGGTGGAGATCAACTTCCTTCCTGCTACTTTAAGTGCCAGCTATGCTAATGCTTATGATAAGCATAAGATCGGTAAAATGTTTCTCAGTTACCAAGTCTTTCCAAACATAGACAGCTCACGTATGCATAGGCAATGGTTTCTAATACAAGTAAATAATTTTATCACCTCTTTTAAAGCACAAATTCAATTGAAAGTACTTTATTGAAAGGTTTATGCGATGCTTGCAAATCAGATAAATGTACATACATAAGAGCAGGAACATCATTAATCACTATCCCATATACCTGGAAATGCTTCACCAAGCACAGATTCACTGAAGTGAAACCAAATGAGAATAATACTCCTTCCAAACTTCTCGTAATGAAGAAACAATGACAAAAGAAAGTTTAGGCAACAACAATCATCCACTCACAAAGTTGAAGTCTATACTTTTTCACATTTAATTTATCTGATTTAATGCCACATTTCCATCTTTTCACTTTACCTTTTCTGTTATGTTACCAAAAATAACCTTGACAATATGTGGTTATAGTATTTTTTTGAACAGTCCCATATGAGAGCCGATGCAAAGGTTAACTTATAGGAGTTTGATTTATTTTATTTTACTTTGATCCATATTATTTTCTCCTCCATTAAGTACTTCATTGGGAGATTTATCAAAATTGGCTCCTAAGAGAAAGAACCAACTCTATTTCCCTAGTCTAATAGGACTTATAATCCTAAGGAAATCTCATTCACTCCAAGGCAAGCCCACTTGACAGTTATCGTATTAGTATCATCTATCGTCTAGCATATATGTCCCCATAACATTTAGAATGACAAGACAATATTGTTTCCAATATTCCAGTAGAAAAACACATTCCCAATTATCCTTCAACATGCATAGAAATTGCCACCTTGCCAACTGCTCCAAGAACTATTGTTGCATCCGAACATCCATAGACAGTGGCGTATCTCAATGGTGCTAGGATGTAGATGGCAGACTCGTGGCAATTAAGAACCTGCAATGATCAAACATTATTTTTATTAGCATTCCTGTGGTGAAAAATTCAAGATCTCTCAGTTTCCAAAACTGTATGATGTAATATGCATAAGCAGACTGGGTGAGAGCAGAAAAGAATGTTTAACACAAGCACTCAACCTAAACTTCAAATATCAGCTTTCCAGACATTAGTATTCAAGGAAATTTGTCTCAAAAAAGCTTAAACTGCCTGTATTAACTCATCCTGAACTAACAATCAAACCCAATACAAACTGATCAGCAAACATTTATTATTTTAACCGGTTTTCTCAAATAAGTTTATATTACCAATATCAATATGCATATAAAGGTTTATAGGCATTCCAGTAGAACAAATGAGTCAAGATAAATAAAGGAGATTGTATTTAAGGGTACTTGAGAGCTTGAATACTCCTCTCATATGTTCTCATATTTATATTGATAGAATCATGATACAATGTGTATAGAGAAGATCAAAGATCAATCATAGATACTTAATTACAAAGTTAGGTGGATCTCATAGGTACAGCATATAGCATTTCCCGATACAACTACTTACTTCCTACCTATATTTAATATTTAATGCTTATTCTAACAAAATGATTAAAATTTAAAAATGTCTCACTTTAAAGCTTTTCAGTGTAGGCCCATTTGACCTACAATCTGTCTCTTATTTAGTTTGAAAGGACTTTGAAATTTTTATTTTTCAAAACTCAATTGTGATGATAAATCATTTAAAAGAAAATATAATTTTAAGAACTTGAAAAGAGAAATGGAATTTTATAGAAACAAAGGAAATGGACAATTTTATTGAACTGAGGATATGAGGAATATAACTCCAGCAAGGTTTCTCTTTCCTTACAAACTTTCAACTTCTTTAAATGGCATATTCTGAGTTCTTCTCTTCTTCCCCTTATTCATCTAATTGATCCCCTTTAACTAACTACTCAACTCGCCACTAACTGATTTTTCCTTCCCTTTCTTTTACTGTAAAACCAGTGCGGCAATTAGAAACAAGGTACAGGTCTTTAATGCATGTTAACAACCAGATCCACACAGAATATGGAAACAAAGATGTCCAACACTGGTAGTTCCAAATATACATGTACATAATGTTCAGATATTAATGACACTAGCAGTTCCAAATTCAAACTTTCAGACAAAACTATGGGAATTCTGCTAACTGAATTCGAAAGACTTGCTAGTCTAAGAGAGATTGAACTCATACTTCCAGAATTCTCAATAGTCTACCAGGAATGCCCTAATGAGCGTTATGCCTGAACTCATATTCTGTAGAGTGCCTATTGGATCACTTATGCCAAGGAGAGAGCACCATTAGGGGAAAGTTCAATTATTGGGAAGGTCAGACACAAGAAACCCGAACTGCCTGAAAGGTAACTAGATTGTAGGGATCATCTCTGCTGCTAGCTCTTCTTCTTACTAGGTTCTACTTCCTCATAGTTCTCTTGAACATGATTCTCTCAAAAGCAATCCTAAAAGCAGTTAGGAACCAAGATCTGATCTGAGTAGTTATGGTAGCCAATGAGTGCTTGTTTGGTATCCAATGCGCTCAAGTAGTCCAGTAGCTAAAGGCTTTGGTTGCCTTAGAGGAAAGTCCTATCTTTGGATAGCTTCCTACAGCTGGTTTGGTATCAAATGAGCTCAAGTAGTTGACTAGCTAAAGGCTTTGGTCGCCTTAGACTAAAGTTCTTAATCATACCCAAAATCAAGCACCAGTCATTTTATTACATTAAGTTAGAGCTAAATAGCTATTCATTCGGAGTAATATGTTTATATGGAAATGGAATGCAATTGCACTTATAAGTAGTTATATATGAAAAATATAAAATAAAGAGTTGAAATCTTACATAGGAATTCTATAGCTTAAATGATATATCAAAAATTAAAATCAAATTACAAGCAAAAAGACACTAAAAAAAAATATGTGAAAAGTGTAAGACAAACCTTCACAGAAGAACCTTTAATGTCAGATGCATTCTTCGTATATGATGACTTAGATATCCCTTCAATGAAACTAGCACCTCTATTACTTGTTGAGACCTTAA
Organism: Vigna unguiculata; assembly: GCF_037176805.1. Lineage (NCBI taxonomy): Eukaryota > Viridiplantae > Streptophyta > Magnoliopsida > Fabales > Fabaceae > Vigna > Vigna unguiculata. Next base: position 34,385,076 of record NC_140792.1, on the reverse strand, counting down.
CTGACACAGTACTTGCATCAGTCATGGCAACATCCTGATCAGAGGCACTAGATGGGCCATTTTCCTTAGAAGAAGTTCGTTCAGAAATATATTCCAAAGTAGCCACTATGTTTTGCAGAAGCCAATCATGAACTTGTGCAGCAGGAACAGGAACAGCAGGCATGTCAGGGTCTGAGTTTGCAAAAAAAGGAGAACATTGACTAAAAGAATTTCCTTCCAATCCCTTATCACCAAACTGAAATAGAAACCCAAGATGCTCGAATCTATCCATTGTTAAAACCTATCACATAAGCAATACAATAATAGAAGTAAGAACTACAAGAAAAACATATGTAAATTTTAATCAATGAAAACATAAATCATTCACCAAATTCCTCATATTTTGCTATTAATAGCAAACAAATGCTATTTAGCCTAAAAGTCAAGCTCACTAATAAAGGGGTGACAGTCTATGAGGCTCCAAACTAGTGGAATCTGGAAGGTATAGGCAACATTATTTCAGAATGCACAGAAACTATTTCCAGGATTTGGGGCAGTAACCTTCACTATTGTACTAAGCCTCGCTATGTTAAAGCTGAATTCAATAGATTCCGAAAAAGGAAGTTCACAGCTGACTCAATATACTATTCCCCAAATGAAAAGGTCGGCATATGATTAACTATGTGATATACTGGTATGTGGAGCCTTTGAGTAGAACAAAGAATATATTCTCAAAAATAATACCACATAAGGATGAAGACATGGCCAACAAGCACTTGCCTTTTTTTTATCCCCCAAGTCAAAAGAAAAGGCTGCTTGTACGTAAAATAAAAATGGCTTGTTATGTTACTCCCTAGGCATGCATAAATAACAGATGGATTTCACCGATTATTAGTGCAAACTGTCAGCTGACACATCCATAACTCATTGGACCAAAGCTCTCACAGCAGATCACAACCCCAGCCTCATTCTCAACGACAAATAGATCAATGATAAATTGTGTGTGACCCACAAATAACACATGAATTATACACAAGAATTTTGACCAAATGTAGTAGCAATTGCATGATATCCTTACTCTTAGATGTAAACCATCATGACCCCAATTAAATCAAATTAGAATCAGAAAGGGACATACAATACAATCATGTTTTTGCTCTCCACAATGCAAAGCTAGTGAAACGTCATAAAATCAGAGTATAAACTTGTGACCGTACTGTAATGGAATGCAAAAGGGTATCTATCTGCACTAAATAAACAGCTGATGTCTAACTGTAAGCACATGGATTTTGGATGAAATGCATACAAAATGAGTAAAGAATACACCAATATGACTAAGCGAAAAACAAATAACATCATTTAACTGGAGCTAAGGATTTGGGAGCCGCAGCTGTATGCGAAAAAAACATACAACCAACAATGCAAAATAACTTCAATGACACTGGACTTTGGTCACTTTCAGGTTAGTAGGCAACCTCAACAGGAATGGATCCCATATGCTAAGTCTGGTATTGGGAATGTAAGAAATAATGAACTGCAGCTAAAATCAGCAACAAAGGTCGCATACAGTAAATTAACAAACCAGAGACTCTTCGCCTTCTCCCTCTACAGGCTCTGCTAAAAGAGACATTATGTTAGCCAAGTGTTTCTGGAGATACGACAACTGATGTGCCTCTTCATCGGCCTGAGAAGGCATAAACCGCCGACTGTTGCTGCGTACAAGCTGCAAAACATTCACCGAATCAACAAAAGAATCACTCAAAACGAAATAGACAGCAGCTTAATGAAGAAGTCAAATAAAATGGAATCACAATAAACAAAAAAGTACCACATACCAGCCATAAATCCAAAGTTTAAAATATGAAAGTAACCAAGAGAAATCAATGAAATATTATAGGAATTATGCAATGCATCGGTCCAGAACAGCACCTCCATGCCTGATAGCGCTAAACAACATCAAATTACATCACAGAGAATTGGAACGATGATTCACCTGAAGCGGCGAGAGAGCGGATAAGTAGCCATCGAAGGCGGAAGTAGAAGGCCAGACATCGGCGATGGCGGCGGAGTCCTTGTGCGTCCGCGGGAGGAGTCTCTTGTAGGATTGAATGTAGAGGAACAATACCAGATCATGCACGTCGACGCCGACGGAATCGATTTCGCCGAACTTTGCGGCGGTGAGAGGTTCGGAATCGGAGTGCAGAATCGAGGCGAGGGTATCGAGGACGAGCCTGGCGTGCTCAATGGAGATCTGAAGTGAGTCGGAGATGGCCACCGAGTCGACTCGCTGGTTGGAGGATAACTGTAGAAGCTTCTGCTTCAACGGAATTAGGGTTTGCGCGGGGTCGGAGAAGATGAGTCGTGGGATTGGCAAGAGACCGTGTTCGAAGGGCTCGCGCCTTGGGTGAATCACGGTGCCTGGGTCCCTCGCCAATGAAGATGAGGTGGATGGCTCCGTTGGTTCCGTCATGGTAAGTCAGAGAGAGAAAACATGGGAAAACGAGACAGTGAGAAAGAGAGAGAAAGAGTTGCAGATCTTTGATTCGGGCACAAGAAGAGGGAGAAGAGAGATGCGTGAGCGTTCTGGTGGGGTTTACCTCACGGTCGTGAGGTTACGTGGCGTAGTATGATTGGTGTCCTCTAAACAGTGGTAATTGGTAAAATTTTAATCACATTTAAAGGCATTTGTACTGGAACCTCAGTCCTTACTTACTCCTATCTCTCTTCTGGCACGGAATTCTTCATTGAGGTACAAAAACACTGAGAGCGAGGACTGTAAGGAGAGCCTCCGTGATTGCTGCTACTACACATTTTGCATTTTTTCATGTTTTATGTAATGCTTTTTTTTCTCTTCTACTTTTCCCGCTTTAGTGAAGAATTACAAGGCGGTGTTAAATCTAGCTTGGAGAGGATCTTTGGTTATGCAAATACTAAATCTAGTTTTGCTTCTCTCAGAGATCTTCAACTTCTTATTTTGAGAATCCACTTCATAAAGCCAAATTATTGTATAAATGGGATAGATTTCAGTAAAATTGAATTAGAAATAAGTATTACTTCCTTAATATGACATTAAAATTATAAAAGTTTATCCTCGTCAAAAATTATAATATTTTTTTCTCGTATTTAGATGTAGATTTTGTGTTACATGTTATTCTTTTTCAATTTTAATATCGATTTATTGAAATTGAATTAAACATAAATTACTCTCCCTTATTATGGTTAATTTATGAATAAAGATATTCATCGAACAAAACACATTTAACATACTTTGATATTATGTTATGTTAGGAACATATTCATCAAATTGTTTGTTACTCAAACTTTAAAACAAATAATTCCTTAACATATGGCTAAATGAAAAAGTAGGCGGTTAATGAATTATATTCATTACATCTTTCATAGCAGTATACGGTAAGAAAACGACTTCATACAAGTTCAGAAAACAGATATTAGCTATTTGTACAAAAGCAAAATTCAGCCATTTACCAAGTGTGTATGGTTTGTGTCCAATACTCTGACTCACTTTTTCTTTTAAATAGAAGCTACACCCAATGACTTGTAAACCAGCAGCGTTAATATACGAAGTGAATTCCTAAAGCGATAGAACCCAACAGAATTCTCAAGTAAACGAAAATCGAAGTTGGGAGATTGACAGTACACTAGATGTTCGCCGCTGGAATTTTCAGAAACGCGCCATTAAATTAGGCTAACAAAATATTACAGTAAATTATTTTCACAAACAAGAAAAAAATATTACAATCAGATTAGCAACTGTATTTTTCATCGATTCTATGCACCGCTGATGCCACGGCATAAATAGTTGTCACTCTAATTCACCTCATCTGAACTCAGCTACCTATGCCGCCAATAGAATTGGCAATGGGAATAGAAGAGGAAGTGCAAAAAGGAAACCAGAAACCTCGTTCCTGTACCATTAACTGTGCCATTGCATTGTCTGACAAAGATCAATCGCCTTGTAGAAAATAAAGCTGACGAATGTTTCCGGAACCTACAACAACAGAAAAAAGTTATTACTATTATCCGCTTAGCCTCCTCTAGAAAATAATTAGAACAACCAGCTCTGTACCAGACTTCTTGTATAATATATATATATATTGTTCATCAGTTGACTTGTGATTGAAACTTCTATTTAGAAGTTTGATTCTTTTAATTTCTTAAAGCTGATTTTAATTTCTTAAAGAAGTTTGATTCACCTTACTTTCTACGCTCATTTTATTTTCTCCTTCAAGTACTTGTAGAAAAAGCCCACTTACATTGGGCCTAAAAGGCAAAAACTGATAGTTACCATATAACCAGTCCCTGAAGTAGACATGGAGAGCAGATGACAATTCTCGTTTGCGACTTTCTTCTAAAGGTGCTTCTCGTAAGAGCTGCCTTATCTCCTCTAAACTTTTTTGCTGCAAAGATAAAATCCATTCAGAATGAAACATATTTCACATCCTTAAAAATAAAACACTTGATTGGAAGTCCAATAGTTCATATACTAATCAATTAACAGCATATGCATACATTTTTATTCTGAGATGCCATATAAGCATCTGGTAACGTGAATGGGTTGCCTTTTGTAGCCCCAGTGGATTCTCCTCCAAACCAGTTGGGAATCTGCATGACAACAAGCGGACAGAGTAAAATCACGACTAAATAAAGATTAAAGAAATGCACCTTGAACACTGCTCATACCTGAAAATTTACTTATCATACACACAATATCAATGTTTATAAATACCAGCCCGTTCCATAAACATTAAAGCGGGATAGAGTATAGAAGAGTAGCCACTACTTTGAATTAATTTACTATATGAATTATTAATAATGATAAAAATTACTAAAAATTTATAAAATTCATAATTAAAAATAAAGTGCCACAGGTGTCTTAACTCAAACAAAATATACAAATACCAACAAATTCAAATAAATGTCTCCTAGCTAAAAATTATCAATTATCAATTATCATCTTCTAACTCCAAGTCTTTTAACATTATCGCTATTTGTTAGAAGTGGGTATCTAACACTATTAATACATCTCTAGATTTAACTTTGGATATTAAAATCCCAAAATCGCCCTAATGTCTTCCATCAGAGGAATTCTATTGGAATCAACACAAACTGTCGCTATAGTGCTTGTTATGGCTGTTGTTAAGCCCACTATTTGATCGGCTATGGCCACGCTACAGCAGCCTCTGTAGCAGGTAGGGGCCGCTCGCACTACTTAATACCCTGGACGATATATTATCTAATGGCAAACATGAATATCCATTAAAAGGCTGCCTACACCAAAAAGTCCACTTGTCATACAAGTCAGTAACAAAGAAAAATTCATACCACAAAATAAGTGAATTGATCTGGGTCCACCCGCATAGCAGACTCAGCTTGAACATCAGAGACACCAGCTGGATGAGACAATGAATCATGCGGATCAACCATGCCCAATGCTAGAGGCTCATCCCATCGGTTAACTGTGGGCACAATTCCAACTTCGTCCATATGCTCCTCCAATTGGGAATAAAAAGTATTATAGGGAGCAACCTGTTAACATTATAAGGAAGATTTCAAACAAGGAATTCGGCAGAGAAAAGGGAGAACTATAAAGAAAAATAAGCATACATTGTAAGAACAAAAAAGCTAGTAGTGTCACTAGAAGCATAAATGTGGTCAGGAAAACGACTTCAGTAAGATGCTACTTAGAGACCATATTGTTTTTCGAATTAAACAAATACTATATTTGTAGTCATATAAAAGAATAGTTAGTAATCTGTTAATAGATTTTGAAGACAAACTCAAAAGGCTTGTTCTTGCCAAGCACCAAATATACTGATACAGGATGACTTTTAAGGATTTATCCATTTCATCATTTAAAGCTTTCTTATGGCGATTGGGTTAACCTTTTTGTTTCTTTCTCAACTACTCTTTATAACTATGAATGTACTGCGTTTTAAAAATTAATAATCAACACATTAGAATTAAAAATTGCAAATAATACCAGTACAGCAACAAATTACGACCCATAAACAAGCTCAAAGTAAACCTATTTACAGTCTAATTATTTCATCCACTCGTGTATCAGTCACTTACTAATAGCTAGAGAAACTATTTTATCCACTCATGTGTCAGTGTCACGATTCAAAAGCACTAGGCTGATAGTAATTTTATAAATAGTAGCCCAATATTTTGCAGTGATTTCATTAACTCCTTTCTGCACATTTGAGGAAAAAAATGTAGTAACAAATAAGGCTAAATGACATCCCAATGATTAAAAATACAAAGATATTGCCGCTTGACACTAACCCTGTAAAGGGTAAACTACATTTTTCTTTATCGGCAAATGTTAATTGTTAGTTTTTTTATCAGTGGAGAAATTGAACCCACAACCTTTCTCATCCGCACTTCTAAACCCATCAAACCAACCTTATTTCTCCAAATTGTTAGCAGAGGATCGAACCCACGACCTTTCCCTCCCTTCCTTTCCATCTAACCACTAAGTTACCTTATCACTCCCCTAAGAGCAAACTACAGTGGTACAAAAATAATCTAAGAGCTTTCCGTTACAATTTCTCTCTATCTCTCTGCTTGTATGTGTAAAGAGAGAGAAAGAGACTCAGATGAAATTAAATGTGAGGAGCAAAAGTATAAAACAAATTATTTAAATTAATAATTAAGCTTAGTATATTCATTTTCATTCTCTTTCTTCCTATAAGATATTTATTGAGTCACAGTCAACACAAGTGTACTCACCTCAAAAGAACTTGTAAAGTTTTACGTTTCTTTTTATTATAATCAAATAATGACCTTCCAAAAAAAAATGAGATGCATTATTTTTTAATATTTTAAATATTTTCAACTGACTCGTGAAGTTGTTTAAAATATTGAACATTTTTCATACTTTCCCTGAAGTGTTGAACTTAGTCTCCAAGTGTATTGAGGTGTTGGCATGGAACAAGTATCTGAGCTAAGTTTCAAAAGAAATAAGTAGGCAGCTAGTGAGGAGTGCCTAATATGTGTTGTATAGCTACACTGTCAGAGACATGTCCAACACTACACCTCAACGAAGAGCACCATGTTCTGTAGGTACCAACCTATATTCTGCAAAATTATACCAATTAAGCCACAAAGAACATCACAATTCAATCTTTTTAATTCTTCAGTACAAACATTTCATGATGCTTTAACATAGTTCCAAAATCTATTGGCTCATTTTCATGCAGAAGCCAACCTGGAAGGCCAGAGTACCAACTTCACTAAAAATGCAACGGTAAATGAAGAAGCTCACCTGCAGTTTATGGTTATCACCAACAATAAGAGGTTGCTGGTTCACTCCCAAAAAGAAAACACATTCCCGACAATTAGCAATACAAATGTGTTTTGCTGCTACGATTACATGAACTCTTTCACAATGTTCTACTCTGACAGCCTGGCAAACAAAAGTACGAACCCAGAGAGATCAACTTCTTTTCTGCAAATTAAGCGTCAGCTATTCTACTAGTAGGCAGAAAATCAGTAAAACGCCTCCCCTCCCATTACCATGTCGTACCAAAAGAATTCAAAATAATGAGTAAATAGTTCAATTGTATCTTTGAAAGTAGTAGAATGCAGTAAAGTGAATCCAAAAGGATAAATCAGTATAAATAAAAAATAAATAAAAAATTGACACCTAAAAGTACCTTATTGAAAGGTGTTATATTAAATGATGACAATTATGGCCCGTTCCAATTCTCCATAAATACTTCCAGGGGAGAAAAATAAGAGAAAATGAAACCAGCTCCTCCACAGGTAACATTAGCTTGTGCATATGTTACAAATAAGATTCTGAAGAAACTGAAGGGAAATAACTCATACTCATAGATACCACAAATCCACCATAAAAGTATGGCAGATGGCATTGCGGCCTATGGCAGAGGTATGGGGCTATAACATGCACAAAAGACATAATAACATAAACTGCAGACTCGAACTAGAAAGAAGAAAAAACTTATGATAAAAAAACAATAGACTAAAAATAGCATATTTGATAAACTTTGAAGACAATGTCACAGATTCAATAGTTCACTCAAAAGTAAAAGAAATCAAGTTCATGTAACAACCAAAAATAAAAATAAATGAGCATAAGAGAAGTAGACTACAAGGGGGAAGAATGCAGTGAGGTGGAGCACTAGGGCCAAAGAAAAAAGCAGAGTAACAGAACTAAAAAAACGGAGACAGAATCAATTGAAACAGAAAGAGGTGGGTCGCTGGAGAAGCTGGCCAGAAAATGGAAAAGAAAAGGGAAAGAAACAAAGAAATAAACCAATAATGGAGAGAGAGACGAATTGGCAGCCAGAATATGGGTTGCTGCCAGGAGGAGATGATGTCAATGCCTTCATAAAATATACATGGAAGAAGAGACTCAAAAGGAGTGACCAGACACACTGCTGGATGGCTAAACAAGTATTTTACTGCTTTAGGGTTTCAAACAACTTTTGGTGATGGGTTATAACATGAAAATCTTTGGGTCAGTCCCACCCATTTCTGGGCGAAGGTTTCTCATTTGTCAGAAAGCACATTTGGCACCACGGACATTGCAGGCATCATGGCCTGCCATAACAAAATGGTCATGCCATAGCCTTCGCATGGGAGATATCAATTCTCCACCCCTACATACTGCCATTCCGACATCATGCCCACCGTTTAACAACAATGCATTTTGGTACAAAAACAAATTTCATAATTGTTCATTCCTTACAGAATCATTATGCTCCTTTCACAAGCAGGACACAAAGTTACTAAGTATTACCTTGCCTACTGCTCCCAGAACTATTGTTGCATCTGAACACCCATAGACAGTAGCATATCTCAAAGGAGCTAAGATGTATATGGCAGACTCGTGGCAATTTAGAACCTGAATGATCAAACAGAATTTCTATTAGCATACTACATATATAGTTATAAACAGCAATCTAAACTGACCTCTCAATTTACGAACACACATGAAGTAAGATGCAAAAGATGGTGATTCAAGCAGTAAAAACATATATTCACTCAAACAATACCATACCATAAGATGGTGGCATATCTTTTTTTAAGGAACTAAATTTTTGAAAAGTTTGGTAGAGATGCTCAAAAACTAAATCAACATGAAAAACCAAACCCTCTTTTCAAATATGACTATAACAACCAATATCAATCAGAGTTGTTAAATAGCAGCTATAGTGGTGATATAGCTCAATGCATAGCAGTATCTCTCCCATCCACAATTTTGAATCCATCTTCTATTACAACCTCTATCATTGTTGTGGTTAAAGCAAGCATCCTCTTGTCATCTTTGGCGAGTACCCAGCCAAATGAAATTTAGGGGGGAACTTGTTTTAGGTTATATAATTGCAATACCAGAGTTGAGAAATAAAAGAGACTAATATTGAGAGAGTTAGAGAAAGCTTAAACACTCCTCTCATATGTTTTCATATTTATATTGATAGAGTTTTGATACAATGAGTATAGGAGAGAGCAAAGATCAACCTAGATCCTCAGGTACTAGGTACAGCATATAGCAAATTTCAAATACAACTACTTTCTACCTATATTTAATACCTATTCTAACCCTCTCCCTACAGTTGGAGCATACAAATTGTAAATACCAAGCTTGGAAAAAATAAATTTAGTTAAGGGTCCCCTAAAGGATTTTGTTAACATATCTACAAGTTCATCATTGAATTTGACGAACTCAGTACAAACTTGTCTAAGGATCATTGAATCCTTAGACAACTTTTCACCAACAAAGTGACAATTAATTTTTGTGTTTAGTCCTCCCATGGAACACTATATTGGAAGCACCATGAAGAGCAACCTCGTTACAACAATACATTTTCATTTGTTGAATCTCACAAAAGTTACGTTCTTGAAGAAGTTGTTTCACCCATAAAAGTTCACAGGTAAGAGACGTCATTGTCCTATATTTGGATTCAGTTGTTGATGGGACAACTACTTTTCCAAGAAATAATATTTCCTATAAGGAAAACACAATATCTTGTACTAGAGCATTTGTTAGTAGGGGAGCCTGCCCAATCATCACCACAATACTCATAGATTTGGGTATTTCCTTTATCTTCATATAGCATACCTTGTCTTGGACCTCTTTTGAGGTATCTTAAGATAGGGATAACAGTATTCCAATGGTCAAAAGAAAGAGCCTACATAAACTAACTAACAACACCAACTGCAAAAGATCCCTATTGTTGAGAGAAGAGGACAATATTCTATTAATAAGCATTCTATTAATAAGCAGGTTTAATAGCCCTTTTGGTCCCAATTTTTGTCGAAAATATTGAATGCAGTCTCAATTTTTTTCGTCTCAATTTAGTTCTCATTTTTGTTAAAAGAGTCAATGTGGTCTTGATCCAGACCGCCACAAACAAATAATATAAAGATAGAAAAAAACTAGGTAAAGGTGGAATGGATACGGTAATAGTATTATTTATCGCTGAAATCGGCAAAAAAGAAGATGTACTAGAAAGGATACGTCTTTCTAATACCCCAGAGCACTGCTCCTTACAGAGTAGCGTAACAACTACTCGGTCCAACCATAACACGTTCCTCTCTCCCCCTCTACTCTTGTACCTCCTTAATAAAAGGGATTCTATTCTCTCTCTATAACTAATTCCTTTTGCCAGCTCATTTTTTTCCTTTTCTTTTGTAAACAATCCACTCTTTGGGCTTTGTGGCTGCTTCTTGGACAATCCTTTCTTCCGGCCCAATGCTTACTACTCGATCCCCATCATTGCCCCCTCCATTAATAATAATCTTGTCCTCAAGATTCAAATGAGGAAATTGGCTACGTATGACCACAACATCTTCCCAAGTGGCTTCTTCAATTGGTTTTGCAGCCCACTGTATCAACCACTGTTTTACTTGTTCACCCTTTTTAACCACTACTCGCGAAGCCAACACTGTGATTGGAACCCATGTGTCAACACAATCCCCTCCCAAGCCTGTAGGTAATTCAGACTGCACTTGGTAGTTTCCTATCGCCTTTTTTAGCAAAGACACATGAAACACAGGGTGAATTCTAGCTGTCTCCGGTAACTTCAAGCGGTAAGCTACAGTTCCCACACGACCAATGATTTCAAAAGGCCCATAATACCTTGCAGACAATTTGGCATTAATTCTGGATAGGACAGATTGTTGTCTCTGAGGTCTCAATTTCAAAAACACCCAATCTCCTATGTCGAAATTGCGTTCTTTCCTTTTAAGGTCAACCTGATTTTTCATACGCTCCTGGGCCCTCTGTAAATGGTGTTTGAGCTGTTTCAAAGCCTCATCTCTGTCTAAATTCTCCCGTTGAACAACTTCCACTCGTATTTCCCCTTGAGATCCCCGTATTAACGATGGGGGCTTCCTGCCATACACCACTTCAAAAGGAGTGGTTTGTGTGGACTCATGGAAGGTAGTATTGTACCAATATTCCGCCCAAGGTAGCCAATGACACCATTCTTTAGGTTGATCAGTCACAAAACAACGCAGGTATGTCTCGAGGCAGCGATTGATGACTTCCGTTTGACCATCCGATTGTGGGTGATAAGTTGTTCCCATGTTTGGAGTCGTGCCCTGCAACCTGAAAAACTCTTTCCAGAATTGACTCATAAAAATGGGATCTCTGTCGCTCACAATTGAGATAGGAACATCGTGTAACCTCACTATTTCTTTCACAAACACCTCAGCCAAAGTTTTTGCAGTATAAGGGTGTTTTAACGGAAGAAAATGAGCATATTTAGAAAGTCTGTCCACTATGACAAATATAGCTTCATACCCTTTAAATTTTGGCAGCCCCGTGATGAATTCCATCGAAATATCATCCCATACTCGCGCTGGAATGGGTAGTGGCTGCAAGAGCCCTCCCGGGGACGTCGCAAGATACTTCTGCCTCTGGCACGTATCACAAGAGCGCACATACTCTTGAACTCTTTTTTTCATGCCTCTCCAGTACAAATTAGCTGCCATCCTTCGATATGTTCTATAATACCCCGAATGTCCGCCTTGAGGGGTTGAATGGTATTCTTCCAACAACTTTGGGATCCAAGCAGAATTTTCGGAAAGCACCAATCTGCCCTTGTAGAAAAGAGCCCCTTGTCTATACTCAAATCCCGCCGCCTCTCTTTCTCCCCTATTGATCTGGTCAATAACTTCCTTAAGCTTAATATCATTATGGACTTCCGAAAGGACAATATGGCAATCCAACCACATTGGAAAATGTGTTAATACTCGCAATTCTCCCTCGTCTATCTTCCGAGATAAAGCATTCGCCCCTTTGTTTTCACTTCCCGGTTTATAAACAATGTCAAAGTTGTATCCTAACAACTTAGCCATCCAATTTTGTTGATTGCCTGTGATGACCTTTTGCTGCAATAATTGTTTTAAACTTTTATGATCTGTAGTGACCAAAAATTTTCTGCCCAACAAGTAAGGACACCAATGATTTATAGCCAAAGCAATTGCCATCAACTCTTTCTCATAAGCTGATTTGCTCAGATTTCTTGTTCCCAAAGCCTTGCTGAAAAAAGCTATTGGGTGTTTATTTTGCATGAGTATGGCTCCGATCCCCAACCCCGATGCATCACACTCCACCACGAATTCTTCTTCAAAGTTAGGCAAGGCCAATAGCGGAGCTGAGGTTACCCTCTTCTTGAGTTCTTCAAAAGCTATTTGGGCCTCCGCGGTCCACTTAAAAGCATCCCTTTTTGTAAGGTCTGTTAAAGGTTTCGCCACCTTCCCATAATCTTGAATAAATTTCCTATAATATCCAGTCAGCCCAAGGAACCCCCTAACTCCTTTAACACTCTTAGGAACCGGCCAATCAACAACTCCCTACACCTTTGCTGGATCGACTGCCACTCCTTCTCCAGAGACAATATGGCCAAGGTATTCCACACATCTTTGAGCAAACCAACATTTTTTCTGATTTGCAAAAAACGTATGTTGCTCCAACACCGACAACACCTCTTGTAAGTGTTTCAAGTGATCAATCCAGTTTGGACTATAGACTAAAATATCGTCAAAAAAGACCAACACATATCGTCTAAGCTTCCCCCGGAACACCTCATTCATCAAAGCCTGAAATGTCGATGGGGCATTCATTAGGCCAAAAGGCATTACAAGATACTCATAATGTCCTTCATGGGTCCGAAAAGCGGTCTTGTGGATATCCTCTTCTCGCATCCGCACTTGATGGTACCCCGATTTCAAGTCTAATTTCGTAAAAAATTTGGCCCCATGGAGCTCATCCAATAATTCTTCTATCACTAGAATTGGGAATTTATCAGGTATAGTTGCTTTATTCAGTGCCCTATAATCAACACACATGCGCCAAGATTGATCCTTCTTGCGAACAAGAATGACCGGGCTGGAAAAAGCACTATTGCTATGCCTTATAACTCCATTATCCAATAAATCCTTGACCTGCCTTTCTATCGCATCCTTCTGGTAGTGTGCATAACGATAAGGACGAACATTCACTGGACCCTGTCCTTGAAACAAGTTTATACAATGTGACTTGGCGCGTATGGGTGGAAGCCCCTTTTTCTCTTGGAACACTTGCGCAAATATATCCAAAATGGCATCGATTTCTTCTCGCTGTTGATCATTAAGATGGCTTAATCGATCTTCTTCTTCCTTTGGGCGACGAATATCAAGGCGCATCATAAGCCCATCCACCTGCCTTGAATTGCTACCAACCAAGCCATGCAGTGTTGTTTGAGATGTCCAATGTTCCCCAATTCCGCGTAGAAGTACTACAGTACCTTGAACATTTATTTTCATGGTCTGTAGCTTCCAATCCACCACCATTTCTCCTAGAGAAGTCAACCACGCAATCCCCAACACCATATCAATGTCTTGTAGATCAAATGAAAAAGCATCCAAGACACACTGCAACCTACCCAACTCCATCGGGAGATTACGACATATGCCACTTGTGTCAGCACGATGGCCGTCGCCCATCAAAATGCGCATGCTAGGCGTGGGCTCCTTCTTCCACCCCATTGACTCCACTAATTTTCTTGAGATAAAGTTGTGTGTTGCGCCGCTATCCACCAAAACGCAGACTCGAATCCCGTGAATCCTTCCCTCGAGTTTCATGGTTTGTGGTTGTTCCCCCTGCCGCTGCGAAAGGCATTGTAAACTGAGGGTACTGCATTCACCATCGTACGGGTCTGCGGCAGCATCTTTGCCCTTCTGCAACTCTGGGTCATCCTCACTATCGTCCAACTCATCTGCTAACATAATCTTTAGATGTTTGTCAGGGCAAATATGTTGTGGACTGTACACACCGCCGCACTTAAAACACAAGCTTTTTTGTCTTCGTTCTAACAAGTCCCCATAGAATAAATGCTCGACCCCTCTATCACGTGGGCCATTCTTGGGTCGGTCAAACGTTTCGTTTTTTGAGTTGGGCCCATGTCCACTTATATCTCCAACGGACCCATAATGCTTGACACCTCTATCACTGGTGTGTGAAGGTTTGTTAGGAAATGTGAAATTAGACCTCATAGTGGCGTGGGACCCACCACGTGAGGCAATTCTCCCATGTGTAGGGTTTACATTGTCCTTTCCCTGCAATTCTGCTTCCACCGCCCTCGTTACATTCATGAGACGAGCCCTCGACAACGTGCCCAAAGCATGTAAACTGCGTACCTTCCTCCTTATGTCTTCCTTTAATCCATGCAGAAAATAGGCAAAATATTGTTGTTCAGGAATTTTGGGTATTTGAGCTGTCAAGAATTCAAAATCCTGAATATATTGTTCAACGTCATTTGTTTGTCGTAATGCCGTGAGCTGGTCATAAGCATTCCCTTCACCTAATCCGCCATATCTATCCAACAAGGCTTGTTTGAATTGATCCCACGATAAATCTTCTTCCTCATTTATCATGAATTAAAGAAGTGGATGGTTCCTCCCTCCATACATAGTTGCGCCAAATGGATGCGAACTTCATCGGTAGTCTCTTGCACTTGAAAGTAAACTTCCGCTCTAGTTATCCACCCCGCAGGATCCTCTCCCATGAACATGGGAAGTTCCACTTTCTTGACAGATTGTCGAAATTCATCCAGTGAAGCACCCTGTAACTTCTTTGGGCCTCGACCCCCGCTACCCATTGTGTGCGTCGATGATTTGGTTCCACCGTCTGGGGTTTTGTCCATCTTCGGGATAAGGTTCCCCGAATTCTCGTTGTCAGTTCGCCATGACCCACCCACATTTTTGGAAAGGATTTCCAACAACCTTGACTGATTGTCAGCGTTCTCTGCCCGTAAAGTCTCCATTGCCTTGTGATTCTCGAGCGCCTGAAGACGCATAGCATCCATGGAATATTTCAGGTTGGTCATTTCTTTTTCCAACATATCTAAACGTGAATCCATGGCTATTCCCGTTTCCGGTGGCTCCGACGTTGAATCGCTGTCGTCTACGGTCTGTTTCTTGCCGGTCTTCTTCCTCGGGGGCATCCACAGGGCAGGTCGGACCACTGATGCAGACCGCCACAAACAAATAATATAAAGATAGAAAAAAACTAGGTAAAGGTGGAATGGATACGGTAATAGTATTATTTATCGCTGAAATCGGCAAAAAAGAAGATGTACTAGAAAGGATACGTCTTTCTAATACCCCAGAGCACTGCTCCTTACAGAGTAGCGTAACAACTACTCGGTCCAACCATAACACGTTCCTCTCTCCCCCTCTACTCTCGTACCTCCTTAATAAAAGGGATTCTATTCTCTCTCTATAACTAATTCCTTTTGCCAGCTCATTTTTTTCCTTTTCTTTTGTAAACAATCCACTCTTTGGGCTTTGTGGCTGCTTCTTGGACAATCCTTTCTTCCGGCCCAATGCTTACTACTCGATCCCCATCAGGTCTCTTCCATTTAGAAGGTAACAACATGGAAATGTAAATGACACTTTCATATTTTGATAACCTACTAACAAAAATAGGAATAAACACCCTAACTTTCATATTCCTGAGAATGCAAAAAGATTTCATGAAACAAACACCTCCTTAGAGTTAATATTATGCCAATTTTTATGCACCTTACTTTCATTTGTGAACAACATAACTTTTTTCAAATACATCATTGATATCATACAAGATATTTCAAACATTGAGTGACTTCTGCTATTAGCCTATGATGCTATTTGCAACATGACATAACAGATTATTGGCTTTCCTCCATTTTCCAAAATCCACAAATTGATAACACTAGCTGATAACTAAATTTCTATATTCTCATACTAAGGCTTATTACACCCCATTAGGATCTTTATGTTTTATCTTTCACTATTAGCTTGGTTTTTCAACTTTTAGAAAGTTTAAGAGCTACAGCACCACTTGGCACCATTTTATTCGTGCCCTGCACATTTTAAAACCATGCTCTCTATGTTGGCACCATTGAGTGGCGCCAGCGCACATACCGCGGCGCCCAACGCAGCCAAAAACGCAGGATTTTCAGCTCTGACCTTTGCTAGTTATTTTTCTCATAACTTTCTTTACTAGTGTCTAATTGAATTTATTCTTTGTGTGTTGGATTTTAGACTCAAAGAGCTTTAATTTGAGTGCAATAACATATTTTTTGGAGTTTTGAGCTAGATACAGTTTAATTTGGAAAATCGTGGACATTTGCAAGGATTGGTTGCCAGCGTTGTTTTAGCTTTTCTTGTATGTAGGGGTAATTTTTGTATCCTAGGGTGTATTGTTCTTTCTCGCAAACTTGTATTGTGGGCTGAACATGGAATAGCCCAAAAAGAAAGAAATTAGGTTAATTTGGTGCTTTTGGAACGTGAGACAGCAGCCATAGGGAGGGAGGCAGAACATACTTCACTGGGTTTTTTTTTCACGTTTTTCTCTGCTTTTGGGGTTTGGTGTTCTGTAATCAATGGAGTTCCATGGATACTCACTTTCAAATTTTCTTTGCAATGGAGTATTGTTGATTCTTATCATTCCTTTAATCTCTATGCATTTCCATGCGTCTCTGCACTAGCTCTCAATTCCTAATTCTGCTTTACTTCCATTTCATTTACTGTTCTTGCTGTTCTGGCTTTGCTTTTATAATTTCTTGCACTTCTACCAATTGGTATTAATTTCTAAGCATTTTCTACCAATCAGAATTTCATTTCCAGCTATTTCTACGGATTAGAATGTATCTTTGCATTTGTTTCATTTCATTTCAGTCTTACACATTTACGTTCCTTGTTTTGCATTTTCATTCACGTTACTGCACTGTTAATTTGTACTTGCATTTTATTTTATATTTTTGCTTTGTCGTCACATGTTTATGTTTCTGGACAATTTCTATTAGTGCACCTATGTCTTTGTGTTTCCTTTACTCAGTTTCTTGCATATTACTTTTAGTTTTTAGATTACGCTTTGCTTTCTATTGTTCATTTACTTTTCATTGTTTCCATTCCCCAATTCTTGTTTTGTTGAGAAAGAAATTACTCAATGAACTCAATTGAAATGTTTTCCTTGGATCGATACCTAAGTTGACCTCTATACAACATTAGTTAAGGGGGAAAATTTAGTTTTATTTGATGAGGCTTGTGTGACACAAAACTCACTAAGCATACCATCAAATGCAGACATTGGTAATACATGCATTTCACACTTTCTACAATTTAAAAACCAATGCAATAATATATAATAATGATAATAATAATAATAATAATAATAATAATACAAAGTACAAAGTACAAACAAATCTTTCATGCATACAGAGAGTGGAAATATGATAGGATTAAGATTAGCTCTGGTTCAAAATAGAATAGGCAGAACAGGGAAAAGGTAGAAAGGAGAAATAATGAAAGAATTTTGTTAATTCTACAAACATGAACAAGGAGTCTGTAGTGCCACCTTAAAGGGTTCGTTCGCTCTTAAAACAGAAAGTTTTAGTTACTACAAAATAAACTTCCACTGCCTTCACAGCTGCACCCATCTCCCTATTTAAATACATGAACCCTAACTGTCTGTTTAACTAACCTGAGCAG
The DNA here is from genome assembly GCF_037176805.1 of Vigna unguiculata. NCBI lineage: Eukaryota > Viridiplantae > Streptophyta > Magnoliopsida > Fabales > Fabaceae > Vigna > Vigna unguiculata. Next base: position 34,367,085 of record NC_140792.1, on the reverse strand, counting down.
CCCACAAACTCCAGTGTTTCCTCCACCTAGTATATACCCTCCAAACCTAATTCTCAAGCTGGAGCTCATGCCTAACATAATGCATCAAGCATTTAGAATAATATTCAAATCGTGAACCTAAATCTATAAGCAGATAGCTTGTTCAGACATAAACAGACAAACCCTGGCAGTTTCAAATTGCAAACTTTCAGAAAATTGCATGTGACCAATACCAAAAGACAAATTTTAGTCATTTTTTATTACATCAAGTTGAAAACTATGAGCTACATAGCTATTTAGAAGCAAATGTCCATCTAGAGTATGCTGGAACAAACAATACTTACTTACCATACTTAAGAAATAGTAGATTCATGTGCTCAGGAAATTGCATATTCAAGTACACCAGTTGTTTTACTCGTGTATCAAGGAAGTTGCACATGTTTTACACTTTAGCCTAGAAAATAGCCCACTTAGACAATTAAGAGTGGGTTTGTGAGGGTGTGCAAGCTCTTGTGTGTATTAAGCATAAAAACCAACTAAATGAGGTCATTTCGTTCAGAGTTTCTCCCTAAAATATTCTCTTCATCATTTAGTAATTTCATCTTAAATTTCTTCTACAGAATATTCTCTTCATCTTGCCTACTACACTTATCAGCATCCCTATATGAAAACATAATATGAAGGGTTAAGTAGCTATTTAGGATCAGTAGCCTCAATGATATATCAAAATAATCCCAAATGTGAGTAACGTTATACTTGAAAAACAGATAAATATATGAATATATGTATTAGAAACAAACCTTAACAGTAGAACCTTTAACGTCGGGTGCATGCTTCATATATGACGATTTGGAAATCCCTTCAATGAAACTTGCACCTCTAGTACTGGTTGAGACCTTATTAACTGAGGGACTGGATGCATCAGTCATAGCAACATCGTGATCAGAAGGAGAAACTGGCCCATTTTCCTTAGAAGAAGTCCGTTCAGAAATATATTCCAAAGCAGCAGCAATATTTTGTAGAAGCCAATCATGAACTTGAGCAGCAGGAACAGGAACAGCAGGCATGTCAGGATCTGAATTTGCAAAAAAGGGAGAAAATTGACTGAAAGAATTTCCTTCAGATCCCTTGTCACCAAACTGAATTAGAAACCCAAGGTGCTCAAAACTATCCATGGTTAAAACCTATCAATTAAGCAAAACAATGTTAAGATAATAAACTAAAAAAACATAAATTTGATTCAATAAAAATTAAATTGCTGTAATGAAACATTTAATCAAAGACAAGTTAAAAAAAGTTTGAAAATTCCTATACCTTTCCATCCAGTAACAAACTGTATGATCTTAGGCTACAGAGTCAATTTTACTTGGGAGGGGAAAACTTAGAAATGCACCACTTCCTAAAACTATCATGCCCCAATTAAAAGGTGGTACCATTTAACCATGTGATAATCAATGGCTCAGTAAAAGAAATTGCATGTTGATGTCACTCTAAATCTAGCATATCCTTTAATTGTTATGATTACTAATCACTAATGACATTGACAGCCAAACAACAAGGTTATATACTTTGCCACGTGCATATACAATAAGAAGCGCACAGAAGTGAGGGGACTGGCATTAAAATCAAGAGATGTTGGCTTTGCATTAAAAAGAAGGAGAACATGCTGGCATCCTAATCAAATTAAACTATAAGTTGTGCCGTTAACAAATAAGAACAAAGAAATGGCCAGCAACCAAATTGCCTGTTTTTATCCCTCACCTCAAAACAAATAAATAAATAAAAACTGTTGCTTTTTTGTCTGTAGAGATTGAGCAATCATGCTAACTCTATACTGCACGATGCATGACATGTATATGAATAGACCAATTCAATTTCACTCATTATTAGTACAATTTGTCAGTCAGCACATCCCTAACTCAGTGGACCAAAACTCAATTAGAAGATCACAACCCCGGGCAACTCTAGAAGATCACTCAATTGGAAGATCACAACCCCGGATAACAAAAGCAAGAATTTCAACCAACACAGAGGCACTTGCACAATATTCTTATCTTACATGAAACCCTGCACGGCCTAATAAATCAAAGAAGAGTGAGACAAGCTACAGAAAATTGGTTTTTCTGCTCCCCATGAGGATATTGCAATGCTCACAATATATCACAAAAACAGAATAACTAGTTGCAATCATACAGGATGGTGACACAGGAGGGAGGGTACCTATCTACTACAAAATTCTTAATAGCCGATGTCTTCAGAGTATATGCTCAAAATATCAAGTTCAGGGTTCACACAAAATTAATAGCAACGAGAAAACAATGTAGTAATATGATTAAGTAATAAATAAACAGTATCATTCTACAGGAGCTAAGCAACAGTTGATCACAAGAACAAGCATACAACAAGTGATGCAAAACTATTTTCCATGGCATTCAAGAAGATCTCTTTTCTTGGATTGCAAGGAAAATCGCCAAAAGCACTATTTGAATTACAAGAATATATCTCACAGATGAAAATAAAATAAAAACAAAACTAAGAAGAATAAACACACAATGCAGTTATAAACCAAGTATTTTAAATTGAGAAAATCAGAAATAAAGAATAGCATTCAAAATCAGCAACAACCAATAACACAGCAAATTAACAAACCATAGATTCTTCGCCTTCTCCATCCACAGGCTCTGCTAGAAGAGACAGAATGTTAGACAAGTGTTTTTGCAGATATGACAACTGATGCGCCTCTTCATCACTCTGCGATGGCATAAACCGCCTACTGTTGCTGCGAACAAGCTGCATACCACTTGACATCAGAATCAACACAGTTTGTACCAAATCAACGACAGAATAAATCAAAACAAAATTATCAGCAGTTTAATACAGTAATCAAAGAGAAACTAAACATAAAGAACGAAACAGCAACGAACATCTGCTACAAAAACTAATCCAAGGCTTCAAATGTGAGAGTCACCACCATAAAATTAATCCTACATTACAGTAACTAAGCAATGCATTGGTCCGGAACAGCACCGTTGTAGCTAATAGCGCTTAATAACAAATCGAATTACCTCACAAAAAATGGAAGAATCGAAGGAAAACGTAGAATTCACCTGAAGCGGCGAGAGGGCGGACAAGTAGCCATCGAAGGCGGAAGTGGAAGGCCAGACATCGACGACGGCAGCGGAGTCCTTGTGCGTCCGCGGGAGGAGCCTCTTGTAGGATTGAATGTAGAGAAACAGTACCAGATCATGCACGTCGACGCCGACGGAATCGGCTTCGCCGAGCTTTGCGGCGACAAGAGGTTCGGAGTCGGATGGCAGAATCGAGGCGAGCGTATCGATGACGAGTCTGGCGTGCTCAATGGAGATCTGCAATGCCTCAGAGATGGCCGCCGAGCCGACTCGATGGTTGGAGGATAACTCTAGAAGCTTCTTCTTCAACGGAATTAGGGTTTGCGCGGGGTCGGAGAAAATGAGGCGTGGGATTGGCAAGAGGCCGTGCTCAAAGGGCTCCCGCCTTGGGTGAATCACGGTGGTAGAGTCCCTCGCCAACGAAGAAGACGTGCATGGCTCCGTTGGTTCCGTCATGGCAACACAGAGAAAAAATTCATGCGAGAGAGAGGGAGAAAGAGGGAGGGAGAGTTGCAGATCTTTGAATCGGGAGGAAGTAGAGGGAGAAGAGAGAGATGCGGGTGCGTTCTGGTGGGGTTCACCGCATGGTGTGTCGATACGTGGCGCCTTCTTATTGGTTCATCAACAGTTACCATTTGAAGAAGCTTTGCCCTTTTACTCTGAAATGGCATTGATGCAATTGTACTTTGAGGCATCCCATCTTACATGTGTTTTTCATTAATAGATGTGTTTTTCAATTTTATCCACACTGCGTTTTTCATTTAATAACTCATTCAACAATTTATAGAAGAAAAGTGTTCCTCATGTAACTTTTATTGTGATTAAACAAACTCTATTGAAATTATACATTTTTAAGACATGTTTATTGAATAAGTTAAGGAATTTACGAATTGGACAATATACAACAATGTAAAACTAGTTGCTTTTTTCTTTGTAACATGATGAAGTTAATGAAAAAATGACAAATCTTAAAGTTTATTATAATAACAAAATTAATTAATGAGAATGTTAAAAAAATAAAAACTCTTTTGATTTTAATAATCATACATTCTATTTTTTTTCTTACCTAAATTTCTATTTGTTCTTATAAACACATTTTCCAAACCACTTATGTTCCTAACTTTATCCAATAAACTACTTATTTTACTATTTAAATTTTATGAAGTTGATATAAGAATGAAGTTTAAATTTTATTTTTAACAAAATATATTTAAAATTGAAGGTTATATTTATATGGGTTATAGTCATGGTCAATGTTGTTATGGGTCTTTATTTTTATATAGTGTTTAACTTTGTCTTTTCTATCCAATGTGAGGCTTTGACTCACACTTGGACTATTCCCACCAGTTTTATCATTTAAACAAAAAATAAAAACTTTGTAAAACAAGTTTTAAAGTGATACGAAAGAATTTTGAAAAAAGAGTACATTTTTGTCTTGTCATTGACTAAAGAGAATTAATCTGACTCATACTTAACAAACTCAATAGAATTAAAATTTGTTATTATGTGTTATCATAAAAATCTAGTCGTTTGTGTCTTAACATTATCTTCTTATCTACATGAAGAGTATATAAATTAATTGTTGGGAATTGCTCGAATAAAAATTTATCTTTAGATAAGAAAAAGTATTATTGAGCATTAAAGTTTTTGTACTATTAAAACTAGTAGGTTGTTTATTGTAACACCTCATTTAATTTATAGTCATAATTAAAGGTAACGTTATACAGAATAATACAAAAGCACAGTCTTGGATTTAAACACGCCTCCTTACAACAACCAAGGCACCCACGATGCCAAAAAGAAACAAGATATAAAGTTTAATAGTATCAGATAGAAATTTAAAGGACAGACTAGTACAGGGGCCATAACACTAAAGAAAAGCCCAAAAAATAAACATGAAGTCCAGTCCAGGTAGACTATGCAGCGGAATCATCTCTTTCCTGTTGACCTCGAGTACCTCTCGCATCTGTTCCCATAAATAAATTGATGATCATCGCAAAAGTAGAAAAACAACATACAAAGGATAAGCTAAAGTAGAAAACAGTTTATCATGCAATCACATGCTATTTCACAATCAAAGTAGTATATGTCATCCAAACATGTTATGACTCCTCAAGCAATAACTAGACTCGACACAACTCATCCGGATACATATAATCTGGTCGGATTCAGCGGATGCTTGCACTTGTGGTGGATTACCCTGCTCACCCCGAGCTAAGTGTTACAAGTGTTACAATGTTTCAATCCCCCACACACAAGGTTAGCCCTTAATGAGTTTCAGGTCTCCTGCTACTCTCACTACAGGAGTCGGTAGGAGTCAATCTATTCTAAGTGAGACTAACTGACTCCTTAGAATGTTAGGATGCTTACCAAATTATATAGATGGGGCACCACCATGAATCCTCACTAACAAGGGTCATGGAATTATGTCCCGACCACTGAAGGACGACTAGGAAGTCTCACCTAGAGACTCGTGGATTTACGTACTAACAACATACCAATCACATTCCAAACAAACAAATAATATTGATCATGCATTTAACACCTCATGTCATCCTTTGTAACCCATCCTCATTCATATTCCATGTTGATTTCATACCATCCCATTCTTCCCAATTCGGGGATATAGAACTTCACCTCATACCAATACCATGCCATCAATGTAACATTATTGTTCATACCGAATTCATGACCACATATATAACCAACCATTTCATTGAAATCGCATGCCAAGATTTATCCAAGTTCATCATTCACAATCCATGAATCACATCACTCATGCAAATTCATTCATCTCATACTTTATAAATACATACCAAGACATACATATATCACAAAATAATATTCATCCCAAATAAATGAGTGTCAACATTTAAGTACCTATAATTCCATACAATCAAGCACAACCCACAACCATAATTCTTACACCAAAATTCCAAAGAAAATTTATTATCACAAAACCAAAATCATTGTAGTAATGCGTGACACATTTTTCAAGCTACAGACATCTAATCGACGATCCAACCGATCAAACCATAAAAGAGAATGTTATGAACCAAATATCAAAATTTGAGCTCAATCCAACGATTAATGAGTCGAGAAAGTCAATTTTACTAAAACTGCACATATCCGTAAAATACACAGTCGCCCAGCGACCAAGTCAACTCGCCCAGCGACTATGCAACGCATCCAAACGTCAAATATCACAGTTTCATGAATATTTGAACCCCTAACTCAGAAATATACCAAAAACTAACTAACATTTTCCCCAATCTTTTCTCGTATTTCACAAAACATTAATCGCATAAAATAGAAATAATGTGAAACCCTAGCTTCCCTTAACTGGAAATAAGCTAGACACTTAAGCGGATGAGCACTACAGATTTAAGAACTGAAAATCTCAATACAGAGGGAGCACGATATTATTACGAGAACCTAACGACAAGCACACAGATTAAACTAAATGGGAATAATATGCATCGAAAGTTGTTGAACTTGGATAAATCCCAAACCCTAGCAGAGCGTTATGTTGAGAAAGAGAATAAGAAAACTGTGTTTGCAAGAATGCAAGAGGGGGTTTGGCTGCCTTAGGGGCCTTGGACACCCTATGGGTCAGTCCTTAGACCCATTAAATTAGGGACAACCCTTTAAATTTATGGCAAAAAAAAAAAGATTTTACATTTATGACTTTGCACAATTGATATTAACATCTCATACATTCCTGCCATGCATAACTAAAATAATTAAAATCTCATAAAAGTGTAAAATTTTTATATCACAATAATTAAAGAAACAGAACATAACACCACGAAGAACGAAAATTATTTAATATAGAATAACAAATGGGATAATATGACCTTGGTCCATATGAGAACATCATATCAGAGTAAAACGGATTATTTTATAAAAGTCACAATTTTTTAAACATAATCTAACCTAAGTCATAGGTACCATTTATCAAACAAAACCCATTTTGTTAGTCGTAATGTCGTTTAGCATTGTGTGACTGTAATACAACAATATTATAAATTTAGTATTTTAAATCAATCGATTAAATTGGGTTTAAATTTTTTTTGATATGTCATTTGCTTAATAGAATTTGTTGTAATTGACAAAAATAAAAGTTATCCATTACAATTTTAGTTTCATAAAAAGAAATCAAGCATAAATTAAAATGGGTAATTAGTAATAGAGAAATTTTTATTTTGAAGTTGTAACATTTTATTATTAAGCATTATTGAGTAATACTTTTTATCTTCAACTCTCTAATTATATTAATTACTTAAAATGTACATTTTTTTAAAACAAATAGAAAATTTTAATTATATCAATCAAAATACTTAAGCTAATTATTTATTGACTTAAAATTTGTAAGCTATTATAGTGACATCTTGTCAAAGAGTTCTTCTATATGAATAATAAGTAAAAGCATTAGGGTCTAATAAATAACTATTGGTTAGATATTTCATATCGGCTAAATATAACATCAAATTATAATATATAACCGAGAACAAACTTCAGTTTATTAAATTAATTTTGTAAGATTGAATTAGGCTAAAACATCATTACAAAAATAATTATTTTTAGCGGAAATTATATTTGACGTTTATGGGATTTTAACCCCACTAATGGTTTTGCCAGATATTTGAAATTTCCCTAAAAAAACAAGTGTGGCTAACGAATTATTAGGGAGTTTTAGCAACCTCTAGAAGTAACGCAACTTACTGGGGTTTCGAAAACCCCGAGTATTAAAGGGGGTTCTGAAAACCCCTATTAATGCACATGGTTCCAAAAACTCTCGTTAATGCATTAGGTTCCGAAAATCCCCGTTAATGTTTGGGGTTTCGAAAATTCCCATTAATGTCAGGGGTTCCAAAAACCCTCGTTATTGCCTGGGGTTTTGAAAACTCCCATTAATGTATGGAGTTCCAAAAACCTTCCTTAATTCCTCGAAAACCCCATTAATACGAAAAAATTAGTGCTTATATTGTTATGGCATTGCTGTAATGCTAAAGTTGTACTTTCCTGATAATTGATTTGTTTAGTTAATTTTGTGAGTGCAAAAAGAACCTTATTTTATGGAATTTCCTATTTATTGCTTAACATTTTGGTTTTCATTATTATTTTGGAGGATCATTATGTTTGACAATACATCATTATCATAACCATAGATAACATCGACATTAAATGAGTAGTGATTTAAATATGATTTTTCTATATTTTGTTTAATGTGTTTGGGTAGGTTGGATTTCCATATTTTCTTGTGCATATGTAAAATTTAGCATCTTTACTAGTGATGGTAAATACATAACTCAAACTTAGTGAACCTGTTATGGACTGGCCTACTAGAAAACAAGTGGCCTTGGGAACAGCACAAGGCTTAGAATATCTTCATGAGCATTGCAATCCTAAGATTATTCATCGTGATGTGAAGGCAACTAATGTAATACTAGATGAAGATTTTGAAGTTGTTGTTCGTGATTTTGGCTTGGCATAGTTAGTTGATGTTCTGAAAACCAACATGACAACTCAAGTTCGTGGGACGATGGGCCACATAGCTCTAAAATATCTGTCCATTGGAAAGTCTTCGAAAAGGACTAACATTTTCGATTATGGGATTATGGCTCTTAAAGCTTGTTACAGGACCACAATCCCCGCATAATTACTTGGCCATTAATGTATATCAGCTTATAAAATCACCCAACAAACACTCACCCCATCACTTTCGTTCCACACTATGGCTTCTTTTGGGAACCAATTATCTTTCTTTTTGCTCTTTATGCTTCTCATCTCACCCCAAATTCAAGCCAGAGAAAGGCAAGCTTTTCAGTTTGTTCTCCCACTTCAAAACCATTTATAATGTCAAAGACGCTCTCCACAAAGACCCTTTCCACACCATTAATACATTCTCATTTGTTTTTACACATTTATTTTTAACCTCATCAGAGGAGCATGAATCACAATCACATCACAACAAAGAAAGGAAAATATGCATAAGAAAAAGAAAGGCAAAGTGCTGAATTGAGATGAAAAAAATATAAGAGGATAAAATTTGATATGAAGCACCTGAACATAAGTAACAATCACAATTACGATGATTATCGTGGTTTTTGTGGATGTGGCATCACACTACGGTGGCTATGACACGATGGCAAAATAAGCAGTGAGTTAGGGAAACAAAATTGAAAGCAATGATGCAGAGAAACAAAATCAAAATGAAAATGAAATCGAAATCGAACAAATTAATAAAGTATAGAGATCAAATCGAAGTCGAAATAAGGAGATTGATAAAATGTCGGGAGACAAAATAGGGAGACGATATTGGAGGGAGGGAGAACGATCTTTGTTACCTTAAACTTCATACGTTGAGACAAGAAGAATGGTGGAGAAGAGAATAGTGGAGAAGAACGGTGGAGGCAAGTGTAAAAGAACATATTCGTCGTCTAGGTTAACATGGTCAATCACACAAAATAAAGAATGAGGTTTATCTAATTAAACATTAAGTTGGGATTTAAACTTTACGGGATTTCTTGAAAAATCCCTGGCACTTAACGAGAGTTTCTTTAAAAATCCCTGGTACTTAACAAGTATTTCTAAAACCTCAGGTATGCCATTTTTTACTGAAGGTTATTATACCCCCAAATAAAAAACCTCAACTAAAATTATGTTTTTTTGTAGTACATGTTACCTCAATAGTATCTAATATATGTTCTTCATTCCAATAAAAACATAACATGGTACTTGCCAAGTGTAAGTTTTAGAAATACTTGGACTATTTATTTAATACACAAACATAAATTTGTTTGTTTTCTATAGAAAGTTTGTGTTTTAAAGATTTCCACAAGTTATCCTTTTTTTCCTTAATTAGTCATTGAACAATAATAAAAAATAAAGCTAATAATTTATTTTCAAGATCAATCTTGTTTTCATTTGTTCCTGCGGAAATAATTACTCAATGTCAGGGAACATAAATCACATCTTACCTCAATCACTGACTTCTTGGACTGATTTCTTCATGACTTATATGTGTCTTTCTCCTAGTGTTGGTGGTATGGTCCCTTGAGGGGTTACTTGCGGAAATGGTTCTGACGATCAAGTCAGCAGGGCTCTCAAAAGTCAAATCTTGAATTTAGCAAATTAATGAAAGCGTATCTTTAATTGTTGGGGTCCACGTGTACTTATAGAGTCATTAATTGTGTTTATCCCTCCTTGTGGGATGAGCCCCCTTTAGCCATTTTTGGGTCAATATTCAGATTCTCGATGGACCTGACTGAGCCCAAGTTCTGAGTATTTGCGAAAGGCCTAAGTTTGGAGTTAACAACTCTTCATTACACTGTATCTTTTATAGTAGGCGGCCTAGACCATCATTTATGTAATCTTGCTTGGTTGACTAACCATCTACTGTTTTTATCATAGGACTATATATACACGGTTTAACCCGAATGGTTGTCTAAATTTGGTACATCATTTATACAAGCCTTTAATATTTCATTAAAGATCAATAATCATTGATACTTTTATAATTTTTCACCGTAATATGGGTTATAGAATCATTTATAAGTGAGTTTTTACATTTTTTTTATTAGGATGGCAACGGGTTAGACGAGTGTAGGTTTGATTATCTTATTTTGGTTTTTGCTGCAAAAGTTCATTTTTATTTCAATTCTTATCCCCGTACACAATAAGTATAGTATGAAATTTTTGTTTCTTTCTCATCGTAAAAAGAATATACATGTATACGTGTTTTAACTATTTTAAATATTAATTAAATAGTTTTTTACAAAAAGTAAAAAACATATTACAAAGTATCGAATGTCAAAAAGAAAAACATTTTTTCTTCCAATATCTAATATAAAAAAAAATCATGAGTATATAAGCATGAAACTTATAAAAGAGTAAAAATAAATGTATGTCTTAAAAATAAGATCCGTAATTAAAGATAAGAAAAATAATATATATTTTTTAGATTATTTAATAAATTAAAGATGAATTAATAATTTAAATTAAGGATATAGAATGATATAAATGAAGAAAATGATGCAAATATATACAGACGTTTCCATGCCTAATTCAAAAAATCAAATATTATATTTATATCTAATGCAATAAGTTTTGTTGAAATTATTATAACTTAAACCATACCCGCTTAAAAACATTCATTTATCTTCCCTAAATAATATCACATTTTAATTTATTTTTTTATGAATATCACTGTATTACATATTTTTGAAGACTTTTCTTTAACTTTTCAATCAATACAAAACTCTTATCTGATTGACGTTTACCTTACAACTCTTTAAAACTTAAAAAAATTAATTTAATTCTTATATTTAAACATTGTTTTAATAATACTCTAATATATACAAATTATACTATAATTAAATAAATGAAATCATTATTCTATAAAATTAATTAATTAATACGATTAATACTTTATTTACAAATAAAAGTAAAATATATAATCATACATTTTGCAGAATCCATTTAATGATAACAAGATCCTTAGAAAAAAATAAAAATCAAAACAAACGAGAATTTTTCTCGTAACTTAAAATCTTAAATTTTACATAATATAAGGAAGTATTTTCTTGCTTTACTTTTATTCAAATATATTGCATATATCCGATAATAAAATCACTTATTATACTCTTATTTAACTATTTTTTTTTATCTATTGTGTTATTTAGACTCAGACTATATAATTTAAAAATTTCTTTTGTAAAACACAAAATGTGAACTTGTGAATCAGATAAATATGCATAAAAAACGAAAAAGAGATCTAATCACAAAGTTGACTAAGAAAGTGTTTTTCTTTGAATTTGTGGAACCCTCAACACTCTTCTGTCTTTATAAATCTATTATGTTTTGCTTGTATAATAGTTATTTAAAATTATTATATTCTCTTTTTGATAGACTATTAGTGTTGTTTTTTTTTATCTCTGATTTTGTTCTTTGTTTTTTTATGTGTAAAAACGTTAGAGCATTTCAAGTATTTCTCTATTTGTATATTTTTATTATCGATAAAAAATAATCTTAAAAGATAAAATTATAAGAAAATATGTAAAAATAAAGTTATATATATATATATATATTTTATGGTTATTAGAAAAATGGGTATATGTGTTTTAATATAAAAGTACGATTGATATGTGGAATACGATTATTAAATGATTGTATATTTAAATGAGATTTTGAATGGATTCTGAAATTTCAATCAACCAAGGATTTGGGGGCAACAACCAATGATAGAGGGAAGAAAAAGAAATCATGTCATCGTAGTCCTTTGATAGCAACCGGAAGTGACAGATCAACAAAATAACTATTAATAATACGCCTAAAAAATAGGTACATAGAACAGTCACATTGTACAATTTGGAAACAACGGTAAGATTAAGAACACACAATCTCTCAAGTTAGGAATAATGACCAAAAATCACTTTCACTTCATGTTAATATGTTATGATTATGAAACAAAATAACTTCACTCTGTGTGTTGTTGAATCTTATTCAAACAGTGGAAATTAATTGCACAACCTTCTGTCGATTGCCATATTCAATTTCAATTTCTTCGCTTTCAAAGTGGCTTTCTGTTATTTAATGAAAAATAAAGCAAGCTAAAAAGATGGAACATTATGTTTTAAGTAACCATAATTTGACATGAGTTAAATTCATATTAAAGAAAATTTATATTATAAATAATTTAAAACCTTGAAATAATAAATATGAAGATTTTAATTTTTATATAATATTTAATGTGAAACTACAGAAAAAAAATTAAAAAAAAGTTAAATAAAATACGTACTCCAAACGAAAAAATTAAACTAGCCTCGATCTTTTTCTCGTGTAACATAGCATGCGTTGAACAACATGGAAAAACAGGAAATAGAAGCTCCAAATAGTTGAAATCATTGCTTATTTATATTCTGGATAAAAGAAAGTCCACAATACAAAAGAGTGAAACCCGAAACTAATATCTGAATTCATAACTTCAACTCAAACTTTAAATACCATTTTCTTTATTTTTTTTTAAGTGGAGTAAAGATTCCACATTAAATAAATATGTAAGGAAGTTATAATGTATAATTATAAAACAAAATTAATCTATGAGATTAAATTAAATTTTGAAAGTGATAAATCTTAAAAAATTGTTTTGGTATTTATCTTTCTGTGAGTCCGATAATCAGTATAGTTAGGATAATATTTTTCAGAGTTCTCATTCAATACACATTCTAAAATTATGTAATATAGTATTTCTTCCGTGAAAATAACAACACTCAAATCATGCAAACATTTACAAGATTAAAAAATTTCACTAAATTATGGTCTAAACTCTAACTTTACTTAGTCCCAGTAGATTATGACATAAGACTTGAGTCTACTCGTTTTAGCATATCTTGTGCATTTTTATCTCAAAATTTAAAACATATTTTATATTCTCCCTTCTTTCACTCAACAAGCTTATAAACTCGTCTAACTTGATGATTTTAGGAGTTTTGAATATCAGCACTCATCTAATAACCACCATCTCTCACCCAATAAGTCACACTACGAGAGATGCTTGCTCAATGAATATTTGGCTCACTCACCAACTAATCCCTTTATATGAATTTAAAATAAATATTTTTTGTTCAACGAGGGAATTAATTTGTCCGACGAGAAAACATTGGGAGCAAAAACATTTTTTTTTTGCCCAATGAGATTAGAGTTCATCTAATGACCTAATCACTTTGAAGTATTTAGATTATAAAATATTTTTTCTAAATTACAATATCACTCACTTAACGATCAAATACTTTAGGAGTCATTTTCATTTGGCTCATCCAACGAATGAAACATTATAAAAATCTCTCTATAATTTAACTTTTTCATTATCACTCAGTCATTCTCTAACTCACCCAAGACACACCCCCCTACACACACCCACCCACCCCTACACACACAGACACATCAATTGGGTTCAACAAGTGTTTTTTAACATTATACAAATCATGTGAAATTCATTTATAAAACAGGTCATCACGAGTCAATTAATTCAAGCTAGTATACCAATCCTAAAATTATTCCTTAATCACATAAATTTGTTCAATTCACCATATCAACCAATACTTAATAAAACAATCAACATTATCACATTTCAATATGAAACAACATCGTTACTCATCATATGTATTCTTCACACAATCAAATCAACCAATCATAATAAAATAAATAATTAAATGGCTAGCTTTCCTTACACGAATTTGAATTTTATACTCACTAAACTCTACAAGTTTAACTATCACAAGTTACTCCACCTTTATATGGAAAACTTATATCAATGACACAAACGTACCCTAGCAATTTTACTTAAATAGAAGTTCATTTTGAGCCTTATAAAGCAAAACCTTCAAGAGCATACATGTGAACCTACTAAATTAACTCATAAGAAAGATAAAAATTAACTTACGCAAAATAAAATTATGATTAGTCGAAATTGTACTACTCTATACATGTCAGTACTCTTATAATAAAACTTGATCTTCAATAATATGAGTCGGGAAATTAGAAACTTAGAAAAAATATAAAAAAAAGTTAGAAAAAATATAGAAGAACAAAAAATATTTTCCAAAGAAGTTGTAGATGTTTTAAAATAAAACTCAATTTATAACTCAAGCTTTTAATAATAAAATAATAAAGTATCAATTATAAAAATTACTTTTATTTTTAAGTATTTTTAACCTTATGACTATCACAATATTTTATATTAAAACTAAATTTAATATTAAAAATGTTTTGCTACTTTTAAATTAAAATTAATCTTGATTTCAAATAGAAACGCCGTTACAACAATACTATAATCCCCGCTTTAATCATATCAAGCGTTTGTAACTCTTATAAGCTATTCATTAAAAATATAATTAAGTCTGTTTAACTTGTTATTATTAAAACAATTGTATGTAAAAATACGTTTAATTTTTGTTTTGTTATAAGTTTTTCTCAACACGCGCGTATATATTACAAGAATTAGGTCACGTAGTTTACAACGTGCCCATAATACATGCATTATTTGGTGTGTTTAGGTCTAAATTGATTAAACGCCAAAGACTAATTAGAGCAGTTGAGTAAGTTTAGTGTTGGGGTTCATGGTTTGTGCAAATTTCGAAAGAATAATAAAAAGCCATAACCGATTCAGAAATAATGCAGAATAAATGGTGAAGAAGCTTGTCCACTCAATTTCTTCAATCGCTATTGTTAGTTCAAAAGAAGCATGATTAGTGGGTCACCCAAGACGCCATTGTTGCTTTATCTACTCAATGTAAATGCATAGCTTACCCAATTTTCCAGCGTCGTCAATAAATAATACTCCAATACTCTCACCCTTAAATTTCATCCTTATCCTTCTCCATTAACTTTTTCACTTTTACTTTCAAACCATTTATGTGGACCCATCACAATTATCCTTCCATTTTATTTGTTTTTTCAAGAAAATTTTATTATGAAATAGGTTTCTGTATTAGAAAGAAAGAAGTCTATGTAACTCACGTAACTTATGTAAGCTTCCAGGAGTTTCAAACAAATACCACTTCATTTTCAACTGTGTTTCCTCATACAATAAATGTTATTTTATTAAAATATATAATAATAAATAACTGTTGATGTATTAATGAGTCATTACTGTTTAATTATAAATAAAGTGTAAAAATAGATAAATAAATGTTTGTAATGGAAAATAACCGCATAGATATAATTAAATGATTAGTTTTTATTATTTAAAATATCGTTTTGGAAATTGTAACTTCTTTTGATTTGTCAACAGATTAACTGTTTTCAAAATTGTTTATTACTTTTCACACTATCTTCCAACTTTTTTATTCAACCTCTATTCCCCATTGTATTTTACATGAATTTTTTGGTATACTTTTTATTAATTGTTTAAAACCATTTCTCTTATTTAGCGTTTCTTTCTCTTCTTGATTTTCTAATTTGAAAAAAATTTTAACGGTAAAAAAGAAAAATTATCAAGGTGTATCTTAACATTTTTACGAATAACTAAAAAAATACCTCTTATCTTTCGCAAGGCTTAGTAATCATAAATTTAAGATGTGAAAGAGCTATTCATTAAAGTACAACGACTAGACAGTAATGAACTTTAACTAAGATATTTTTAATGAATTGTAAATTAACCTTCTGCACTCAAACTTGTTTAATTCATTTGAATATATGTTATTTAAATGACAAGAAATAGAATTCAAATTTACGTACCTTTTTTTCTAATTTAAAATAATATACATTTTTAAAATTTTTACATTTAAAAGTAATAAGTTTTAATTTATTTTATATAAATTAATTAATTTTTTTTTGTCTAAATTATTTTCAAATACTATTTTTTTAATAAATATGACGTTTTATTTTCAATGAAGAGTAAAATAAGAAAAATGAACAGATATGAGTGAATTGTGATGGAGTTACTTAGGGAAGCGAACACACGTGTGAGTACCGACCGTATTGGTTGGCACGCTTGAGGCGGGTCCACCGCCCCTCCACCACCCTGTACAACAACAGAGGTCCAGCCAGCACTGTGCAAAAAGCAAAGAGGGCAACTTCTGTGTATATTTTGCATAGATTCATTAGATCCTAGCCCCACACCACCACCAAACGCAAAACCAAAAACCAAAAAGCACACACCCTCTTTTCTCCTTTCCTCTTCTTCACCCTCACCCCTTACCCTTCACCCTTATCTCTTCCATCTCACAGACACCACCACCATTTTTCTGCTTTATTTGAAAAAAAACCTAACAAACCCATCCCCATTTCTCAAGAAACCCATCTTCTCAAAGGTAACAACATCTCAGCATTGTACTTCTTAAATCTAAAAATCCCTCCTTTATCTTTCTCTCTTCTTCTACTCCACCAGTTGGGTGCTACCCAAAATTTTCAAGGTTTTTTCTTTTTGCTGAACTAGAAGCACCCATTCGGTAAAAAAAGTTATTGTAAAATCTCTCAGAATGAGAGGAGCACAAACCTGCGTATGATCAGTATATAGATATTTTTTCTACTTTTTTTTTCTTGTTTTTTTTTGGTTAAAATTTCTGTGGGTGAGTTGGGTGGTGTGGAAAGTGCTGAAACTAGAGAAGTAAAGGTAATCCGATGGTGATGTTTGTTTCCGGAAAATAAGTTGTTGAAGGAGTGTCTCAGAATGCAGAAAGTGTGAAACTTTTGAGTGGAACTCCTTCGTTTCATGGTACATTCTGTCGGCAGCTACCTGGGATAATCTAGGTTCAGAATTTTTGTGTCCGTATTTTATGGATTAAAGTACGTTTTGGTCTCGTGATTTTTGTGCTTTTACTAAACACAATCCGTCCGATCTACAATCTTAACCTTCCACACACATGGTGTTATCGTAGATCTACGCTTGCAACTCTGTTTATTTATGCATTAATTATTATATTTGAGTTCTCTTAACTAGTGTGGTTTGTGTGTTTTAAAGTTTCCCAAATATTTAGGCTACTCGATTTGCCAGCCTGTAACGGCTATTTGACCGTGTTTCTCTTTTTTAGGCTCCTCGGAACCGTTGTGCTTTTATTTCTTTTAAAGCACAACTGTTCCTTCCTACGAGTGGAAGGAAGTGTGGAACATTGAAGATTTGAAATAGTTGTGTGTGCCACAGCTTCCGTTGTTATTTTGAGAAAAAAAAAAGGTCTTTGGGTTCTTTGAAGCCAGAAGATGCAGAGGCCTCCACCGGAAGATTTTCTGTTGAAGGAGACCAAGCCCCACCTTGGTGGGGGAAAGGTCTCCGGCGACAAGCTTACAAGCACATATGACCTTGTCGAGCAAATGCAGTACCTTTACGTGAGGGTCGTGAAGGCTAAGGATTTACCTGCAAAGGATGTCACCGGCAGTTGTGACCCTTATACTGAAGTGAAGTTGGGGAACTACAAAGGCACCACACGGCACTTCGAGAAGAAGAGTAATCCTGAATGGAACCAGGTTTTTGCTTTCTCGAAGGACCGCATTCAGGCTTCCATTCTGGAGGTGACTGTGAAGGATAAGGATGTTGTGAGGGATGATTTCATCGGTCGGGTGTTGTTCGACCTGAATGAGGTTCCAAAGCGTGTTCCACCGGATAGTCCTCTCGCGCCGCAGTGGTATAGATTGGAGGATAGGAAGGGTGATAAGGCAAAGGGGGAGCTAATGCTTGCTGTTTGGATGGGCACACAGGCTGATGAAGCATTTCCCGAAGCATGGCACTCCGATGCTGCGACGGTTAGTGGGACTGATGCTCTTGCCAACATTAGATCGAAGGTGTATCTGTCTCCTAAGCTTTGGTATTTGAGGGTTAATGTGATAGAGGCGCAAGACCTGCAGCCGAGTGACAAGGGTAGGTACCCTGAAGTTTTTGTTAAGGCTTCTCTGGGAAATCAGACCTTGAGGACTAGAATCTCTCAGAGCAGGACCATCAATCCAATGTGGAATGAGGATATGATGTTTGTGGCTGCTGAACCATTCGAGGAGCCTCTGATTTTGAGTGTGGAAGACAGAGTTGCCCCTAACAAGGAGGAATCGCTTGGGAGGTGTGCAATTCCTTTACAGATGGTGGAGCGGAGACTGGATTACAAACCTGTGAATACCAAGTGGTATAACATTGAAAAGCACGTTGTTATAATGGAAGGAGAAAAGAAGAAGGAGATCAAGTTTTCAAGCAAGATTCATATGAGGATCTGTCTGGAAGGTGGTTATCATGTTTTGGACGAATCGACTCACTACAGCAGTGATCTTCGCCCAACTGCGAAACAGCTGTGGAAGTCCAGCATTGGAGTTCTTGAACTGGGGATATTGAATGCTCAGGGTTTGATGCCAATGAAGACAAAAGATGGTAAGGGAACAACAGATGCATATTGTGTAGCAAAGTATGGGCAGAAGTGGGTGAGGACAAGGACAATCATTGATAGCTTTGCACCCCGGTGGAATGAGCAATATACTTGGGAGGTTTTTGATCCTTGCACTGTGATTACAATCGGTGTCTTTGATAACTGTCATTTGCATGGTGGTGATAAGGGCGGAGGAGCAAAAGATTCGAAAATTGGGAAGGTAAGAATCCGTCTTTCCACCCTTGAGACTGACCGTGTGTATACACATTCGTATCCTCTTCTAGTTCTTCATCCAAATGGGGTGAAGAAAATGGGTGAAATCCACTTGGCTGTAAGGTTTACTTGTTCTTCTTTGCTTAACATGATGCACATGTATTCACTGCCTTTGTTGCCTAAGATGCATTATATTCACCCACTAACTGTTAGCCAGCTTGACAATTTGAGGCATCAAGCTACTCAGATTGTTTCAATGAGACTGAGTCGTGCGGAGCCACCCTTGAGAAAGGAGATAGTGGAATATATGCTGGATGTGGGTTCCCACATGTGGAGCATGAGAAGAAGCAAGGCCAACTTTTTCAGGATCATGGGAGTTTTGAGTGGACTAATAGCTGTAGGAAAATGGTTTGACCAAATCTGCAATTGGAAAAATCCAATCACAACAGTTCTGATCCATATCCTGTTCATAATATTGGTCATGTACCCTGAGCTTATCTTACCTACAATATTCCTATACCTCTTCTTGATTGGAGTTTGGTACTATAGATGGAGGCCAAGACACCCTCCTCACATGGACACTCGTCTCTCTCATGCAGATTCTGCTCACCCAGATGAACTTGATGAAGAGTTTGACACATTCCCAACCACCAGACATTCAGACATCGTGAGAATGAGATATGATCGGCTTAGAAGCATTGCTGGGAGGATTCAGACAGTGGTTGGTGATTTGGCCACACAAGGGGAGAGGCTGCAATCTTTGCTCAGCTGGAGGGACCCAAGAGCAACTGCACTCTTTGTGATTTTCTGTCTGGTTGCTGCCATTGTTCTCTATGTCACTCCATTCCAGGTTGTGGCACTTCTCACTGGAATCTATGTATTGAGACACCCCAGGTTCCGCCACAAGCTTCCTTCGGTGCCTCTCAACTTCTTCAGAAGACTGCCTGCAAGAACTGATTGCATGCTCTGATTCATGGATACTGCACAAACTACATATGGAACCTGCTTTGCTTTCATTGTTCAGCACCAGATTTTGTGGATTTGCATTTCATTATGTCATAGGATTTTCTGTTTTTGAACTTTTGAACTTCGTGGTAGTAGTTAAATTTGTAATTTTGTAGGCTGTGAGTTGAAATTAACTTGTGTTCAATCAACTTGGTGTTTAATCAGATGCAGTGAAGTTTCTCAAATGGGAGTTTGAACCTACCCTACCCCCTCAAATGGTTTCTGATATTGAGGTGAAGTGATTACTGATTTATGTTACTACTTGTTTTTGTTTATTGATGGAGACCTTGTTATGGAGTTTTCTGAACATTTTTTATAGTCTATGATTTGGACCTCTGTAATGTTCTGACTACACTATGGTATTTTTGTATAAAGATAGATAACGAATACATGTGGGCAAAGATATCTCTCTCATTGTGATACTAAAATAAAGATGCATAAATTAGTTGTTTTATGACATTTGTTTGGACCGCAACATTAAAATAAACAAGTTACATATTATAATGTATGTACTGTACATGTTAGTGTATGTGTGTATGTTGATGTGCAATATTTTATTTGTTATTAGAGATTATTTACTACTTTTGTCTGAGAGGACAATAATTCTATCAGAGGACAGACATGAATGCTTCCGCAATAATTGGGTCTTTCTTTTATTTCTGGCCAATTGTTTGAACTGCTATTATTTTTTTGCGAAAGATGTTTTGATGGTTCAATAGCTGGATTCACTTGTTTGTAAATAGGATTCGAAATCTGTTTATTAAATTTATTTTACATGATTGCTACATTACAAAAACCAAGTGTGAGTGTGTATTTATCTACAGATTTGTTTTATTTATGCATCTGGATATTTTTACAGGTAACATGTATAATTTCATATTTTGATATTGACGTAACTGTTTGTTTCTCGTTCAAGATATTTATTCCATTTGAGTGAATATAATGAGATATACAGAAAAAAAGATAGCAATTGAAGTTTGGTCTTGTTAAACATGTAAAATGCAAATTTTTGAGTGATTAAAAAAAATAATTAAATATGTTTTTTTGTCTTTTAACTTTTAGTGAAAATTAGTATTAATCTTTTTTAGAAATCTTGAATCAATTTACTACCTATTTTTATAAATGTGTGAATTTAATTTTTTAAACTACATTTTTTTAAGTGTATTTAACGTTTTAAATATGTTTTTGAACTGACATTAAGTGAATATATATTAAATGCAAACATTAAAAAAATTTAATAAAAGTTGATTAGAAAGATTAAAGTCAGACATTCACGTAATTGAGTGAGTAAATTGATTTCTAATTTTCAAAAAAAATTAATACTAATTTTTACTAAAAATTAGAAGATACAAAACATATTTAATTCTTAAAAAGATTACAAATTAGAATATACGGAGGGAAACGTATTATTTTGTAGCGACGTGAATTTATTTTTAAGGAATATGTATAAATTTTCAACTTATTAAAGAATATGATTTAATATCTTAGAGATTAATTATATACTCACTTAGAGATCAGATTCAACATATCTGCTCTTATATTTAATATATAATTTAATTACAACAGCTTGATATATAAAAATCAGCTAAACTTATCCAATAGCATGTTTAACGGCATCAACGTCATCCTTAATAAACATTTATTTAGTGTTATATTTATTTCTTGTTATAATTGACACCTTAATTCATAGTAAAGATATTTATTCTCACATGATCATTCAATTACAAAATAATAATAAAAAAAAGGAAAAGTTAATTATTTAAAAAAAAATCACGCTATTTAACTTAACATTTTAATCAATCGTTCCATTGCCTTTAAAAGATATCACAAACATAAACACTTGGGTATATCTCTTGTACGTTTAACAATTGTATTCACTATGGTATAGATCTTACCTAGCAAATTCTTATAATAGAGTAATAATGTATACAAAAGTTTAAATTGATTTCCAATACCTTTTTACTTTTACTTATATAACTTAGGTTATCATAAACTTAGTAATACTAAATTTAAACATCTTATCATAACAATTCAATTTAGTAATTCGTAAATATTCACATCTTTTCAAACAAGGAATTATTGAGTAATCATTAGTCATTCAAACAAAATTTTCAATTTAAAAACATAAAGAATTAGTTTTGCCCTTTCTCATTCAAACTACCAATGATCACTTTACCATTTAAATGTTATTGCTTGAACAATATATGAGGAGTTGACTAAGGAGTTGGTGACACAAATAATTTTTCCCTATTTCAATATTAATTGCACAAATAACTTGTCCCTTAAGCAATATAGGCATGTAAAAAAAAAAAAAAAAAACTAAACATCCCTATTTCAATACCAATGGAGTGACTAACTTATTTCTTAAGCATAATAGGTAAATGTCAACAAAACACAAACAAACTCAATTTGACCTAAAATTCAACTCTTTTCATTCACAAGTTTTTCCATATAATTTATTGTTCAAAATTAAACATGTTTTAGATGACCTAAAAAACTTCTTTAAACAAAAGAAGCAACATAAACTCAAATGAGAATAATTTTAAGTATGTTATTTCTAACTTAGTTTTTTATATGTCTTTTCCAGTTTCTGATTTTTATAGACGTGGAAGGACTTGTTGTTCTCTCCTCTTTGTTTCTTCTACCCATCTCTTACTTTTTTTTTCAAAGAAATCTTTGTTTATTTCTTTTTCATATCTTTACATGCTGTAAATTAGTTTAAGTTATTTGTGTTTTTAGGTCAAAGTACATGTATGGACAAAATGTGGCTCTTGTACTCCTACTCCACTCCACTCAACTTTACTCTTCCCCAACAAAGCAACATGGAGCACTTCTTCCTGCTTTTCTCTTCTTTTCTCTTCATGCTCCTACAAACTTACACTTATGTTAAAAGTAGATACATATAAAGTCACTTTTTTCTTTAATAATTGAACCCATTGTGAACAAATAATTACAACTATCTACACATATCATTCATAACAATCCATATCAATCAAAAGTATCATTATACACACAGGTTTTTTTTTTCACCTTATTTATACAAGTCACAATCTTAAGCATATTTTGCTTCATCTAAATTAGAGTCTTAGTTAGCATCATCATATCTATAAGTTTTTGATATATTTTGATTTTCAAATTTAAAATATGAGTATATATATATAAACATAGTTTTTTTAACTTAAAAATACTAATGTTTTTTAATTGTTCAAACTAACAAGGGATTATCACTCAATCAATTACAAGATTAATTGTAGTATGTCTCAGGCTCAAACACTTATCAAAACTAGGATATTCTGTCACTCTCACCATATAATCACTTTACTCTATGTGAGTGTGAATGATTACTAAGAGTTAAGAATACCTTCCTTATCTAAACATCTCTTATATCAAGGCATACACTAACCACACCATGATCAAGAATTTTTCTCAAAACTCTTTCATCATTAAAATACTACACATTATCTCAAAACAATTATCATCTCATACTTTATCATAAGTTCTTGTCCACGAGTCGTCGGTTTTTGTTTTTTCCTATTTTAAAAATACATTGTTAGGCTACTTACAAGCAAAAGAGAACAAAATAATTTTTTAAAATAAATCAATTTAGTTAGAGGAGGTAAATATTTTAACAATTTAATTTGAATTTTATTTGAATATAGTCTTTTATTAATATTAAAAAATTAATTCTATAAATAAAATAAAATATATTTATATTTTGATTTTTAAGAATAATATAATCTTAAGAAATAATATGATAAGAACATTGAACTTAATAAAAGGCAAGTTGGCCAGACTAACAGGAATATCGGGTGAAACACCTAGCTGCATAACTCATTTTTGCACCTTTAATGAAAACGTAGTTTAGATAACTAAATTATTTAGTTTTTTTAAAATAATTCAACTTTAGGAATATATAGTGTAGTTAATTGAAATAAAAAGTATAATTTTCAGCATAATTTTGTTTGGGTCAATTTCTCTTTTATTTCTTTATTTCAGTACAATTTTATATAATTTAGATCAAATATATTCTTAATTCTTAATTTCTAAAGTGAAATTCAATTTTGTATATGTTTCGAACCTTATTCGGTTTGATTTTTAAATTTTAAAAATAAATAATATAATCATTTTAATATGATTGAGTTAATTTTTTTTACGTCATATGTTGATTAAGATGTTTGACACATTCCAACTTCCAACTTAAATGTCAACAAAATTATTTAAGTGATAAAAAAAGTTGAACATTGTTGAATTAAAAAATATATATTTATCATTTTTAAAATTTAAAAAATAAAATGTATTAAATTTGAAAATTTAAACGAATTCTAATTTTACATAAAATTTAGGATTACAAACATATTTAATTTTATAACGGTTACATTCAATTGTTTATATGAGAAAAAAAAATGTAAATTCTTTATTTTTTTTGTTTGTTATTTTTTTTCTGAACATTTATTTTATTAACAAAAAATGAAATTACTAAAATATTTTATTTGAGAAAAAAAAAATATAATTTAATAACTACAATGGTTTCTCTTAAAAAATTTATATTTATTTACACTAATTTACTTCTATTTTCTTTTTCTATCCCCTTGTTACACAGGAATAAAAAAAGGCTGTTTTATAAACTTACTACAATTTTCTGAAAATATTATTCAAAATATATTAAAGAATTTATAAATTACATGTTTCATAATTATTCTAAAAAAAATTAAATATTCGGAATTTCAAAGGAGAATTCCAAAATGGTAACTCTGTCATGCGGTGATCCAATATGAGCTCCTATGTTGGGTTAGAACCCACTCGTTCATGGGGGACTTTCTTTTTGCATTCCTTAGAGGCCCATTCCATGTTTTTAGATAAAAGAACGGTTGTTACTTTCTGCACCCCCATTAAATTTCTTTCTGCCACCATCATTCCAGATTCTATTTTCTGCAATGGATTAAATCAATTTCTGGAAAGTTTTTTCTAAAAAATACTCACTATTTAGGAAGATTCTCACCCACTTCTATTTTAAAAGATTTTCTAAATAAATTGTAATTGAAATATAGTTATGTGAAAGATATATATTAGAGTTTTAGTTTTTTTTTTAATTTAATTTTTTCTTTTTACTATTGGAACAAAACTCGGTAAAGGTTTTCAGAAAAGATATCGTAATATGGAGACCATAAGAAGTGATTTGATGATAAGTTATTAAATCTTAGTTTAGAAAATTAAAGAGAGTGGTTAAGTTTTTCTTTGTTTTGAAAATCGCATTTATTTAATTACTACGAATCGCATTTATTTAATTATCATAATGGATTAAAAATTACTACGAATCGTATTTATTTAATTATCAAAATAAAAATACATAATTTACTGGGAAAATACTTAAAGTTCTTTATAAGACAATAGAGAGGATACTACCACGCACAAACTATTCTCTTCCCTTTTCTCTTCCCTTTTCTCTTTTTTAAGCTTATTTCCAATTCTATTCAACAATACAATTCAAAAACAAGGTTCACCAATCATAATTATCATCCCTGAACAAGATTTACAAACATGACACGTGTAAGGTCAAAAAATTCTATTTCTAAATGCGCACACATTTTCATTCAGATTTTGTAACAAATCTAAGACTAATTTTTTCTCTTCAATTTATTCAAAAAATTTATTTAAATTCGTAATTTTTATTATATGCAATTAAAATTTTTAATTTTGAAAAATGATTTAATTTTATTAGATTGACATTTTTTGTCCGTACTCATGTATTCATTAATAATATTTTAAATTTTCTTTTTGATTTTTATAATTTTTTCTGTCAGATGTTAAGTTAATATTATATAATATGTAAAAAAAGTTAGATAAAAATCGAAAAAATAAAAATATTAGATATAAATGTTAACATTAATCTAATAAAAATAATCAAATTAAATTCTTTTTCAAAATTAAAAAAATTAATTACAGAAAATACAAATTACAAATCTAATTGAATTTTTCCTATAAATTTTAGAAAAAAAAAAAGGATTTTAGCCTAAATCTAAATTTGTAGTTAAAATTAGCAAATAAAATTTGTGTTGTAGTGTGTAAAGGTGATGTATATCTTGATAAGAATCTGTCTTGAAAATGATATGAGAACAACACAGTCTTCAAATTTGATATGGTTACAGAAGAAATGAATGCTTCCTATATTTGGAAACTGAGAAGGGTAGCTGAAGGAACCACTGTGGAAACTTCAGATTTTTATTTTTTTAATTCACATGGAAAATTGGTCTCATTATTTTTCCATAGATTTAGGATCTATCCAACACATAGATGGAGCAGATTATGCTAAATTTGACATCTTTTTATTTTTCTCCATTCTGCTTCAAAAACATTCATTTTGTCTGGTAGAGGTTGAATAAAGAAAAGTATGCAGATAAAATAAAAAGTTGTTTGTCGAAGAAAAATTGAGAAAAAAATGTGAAAAAAAAATATTGAATCGCAAGTAGAATTAATTAATACAGTAAGTTCTATTTTTGTTTATCCTTTCAACCAAATTCATCTTAAAGTCAACAAATTGTTGATACATAAATGGAGTTGGACTCATCTTCTCCAACAATATATATGGTTCAATTTTTGTAGATAGAATAACGTGAGTAAGGAGGGTAGTCAAGTTTTTTTTTTTAAACTAATTATCAACAAAAACTGATAAATATGTCGTACTGATAAAACTAATTTATATTAATTAAATATTGACATTTTTTGGGCTAAATTTAGCAATTTTTAAAAGATATAACATAATGTAATAAAGATTCCTAAAATTAGTTTGAAAAACTGAGATGAAAAAGATATATTTAAAATTGATTTTATTTTTAGTGAATGTGAAATCTTTAACCATAACCATAAGAACACAACCAAGTTTTTGAAGTTATCCCAGTGAGTCCTTGTCAAAATTTGGTTTTGTTTTAGGATTTTACAATAGAAGTTGAAGGAATACGTAGGTTAATTTGATTTCACTAAATAATCTATTCTTCTCGATACCAACTAAAGTTCATCTAGGGTTTAGTTTCTACATGGTGCCAACAAGTTTAGGTTTAGACATTATTGTCATGTCGCTATGCTATATATTACTCATCTTCAAAAAGAGGAATTAAGATTACAATGATGACTTCAAAACTTGGCATTAAGTTAAATGGGGATGGATCATTGACCTTTTATATTGAAAATAACATCACTTATTTCCGGCATGGAAGGTTATGCAGACCATGCCCTTTGTTGACATTCTAATCTAACTCATCAAATAATATCATAATTGTAATTATATATTTAAGAAGCCAGTTACCTACTAACTGAATATTACAGGTAAAACTATTATTTTATAAGCAATTGCAGAAAAAAAAGTTTCATAGTTTACATTAGAAAAAAATTAATGGAACTATTGCTCTCATCGTGTGAACCCCTTGCCAATTGGAGGTATATACGAATACTTCAAATGTTACATTTTCATGTGTCAAAAATGTTAATATCAGAATCTGTGAATTATTCTGACTTTTTTTTGTCTGTTATTAGTTGTGTTGCAGGTGATATCAATTGTTCCGTGATAGAGATCAAATGGTCTGAGTCATAATCAAATGTGGCTTGGACTGTTACGCTATTAGTAAAAGGAGTTACGTTTTGACTAACTATGATTTTTGGCATAGTAGTAAGCGTTTGATCCTAAGAATTGGTATCAGAGCCAAGATTATGAGTTTGATTCTTGGTGGGTAATTTTTAAGCGAGAGATTGCTACGGATTGCACAATTATCTTGTGGCAGAAGTTAAGTGGATCAGGTCACAATCGAATATAAAAATAAAAAGTTTTTTCATTAATCAAAGAATATAAAAATAATAGAACTTATCTAATACTCTCATATTATATACTAGTAGACATGCGAGAAAAGAACTCAATAAATAAAATAAGAATTTTGGAGCAAAGTAAATGGAGATGACAAGGAGTGTGCTTTATATACAGTGGCCCAGAGTTTAATATTTTAATTAAGTCAGCTTAAAAGGCTAATTGATAATATGTAGAATCCATATGGTATCATTTTCAAATTAAAAAAAAATGGTATAATTTGTGCATTATTTAATTAAATGTTGGATGCATTGAACTTGATCAGAATTAAGGGTAACACGTCCAAATCATATAGTGTAGAAAATAGCAGTAGCATAGACCAGAGAGCATAAGATAATGAAGAAAGAAACTAATTTTAACACTTAATATTTTAACTTAAAAGGAGCATCTAAGTATTGAAGTTGTTAAATATATGTAAGGAATAGGTTATTTTATTTAGGTAAAATGATTTTTTATGTAATATACGTAACAAGTTGAAGCACTGATTCGTGGCATCTGTTTTCCGTTGGATTTGAAAGTAGTAGATGCTTCCTGTTGAATTTTCACGTCGGAGACAATCACTTATGTCAACGTCCAAACGCAATGAACGTTTACTTGCGCGCATCATTTTGGTGAGGTGGTTATGTATAATCTCATTAGCTTTTACAGAATAAAAATGTTTTTCTTCTAACAAATTATGGGTTTTAATATTATCAATCCAACTTTATTGCAATTTTCAACGTTTTTAGCATTTTGTTTTTTTTAACCATTATCTTTTAATATAATCGTTAAGCAATAATCTTAATTTATTTTTCTTGTAACTGATTGATATTAGTTAGTTATTATCATAATATATAAGAGAAATTTCTTTACTTTAAGAGTCAGTAAAAATAAACACTCTTAATTTAAGTCTTTAATTCAATTTTAACTTAACAACTCAATTAATTAAAAAGATTTTGGTGTAATTTTTCTCTTAGAATAAATAACATCTGATCAGAATGTGTGTTATGAATAGTAATCGATTTTGACCAATATTTTTGAGGAATCAAAATAATTCAGTTAAAATTTGTATATTTAATTACGGTTATTAATTCAGTCAAATTGAAGATGATATAGATAATGGTAAGTATAAAAAAGTTATATATATATATATATATATATATATATATATATGATTGTTTTTCGTTTTTTTTATCCTTGATTTATTAATAATTGAATTAGAACTAAAAATTTCAACAATTTCTTTTTTAATGTAAATAATCATAGTGTCGACAAAAAAAATGTTTTATTGTAGAAAATGATTTTCTGTTACGTAAAAATAAGAAAAGTTAAAATAAGACGAATTTATCAAGTAAAATGTTGTTGACTTTTCTCTCCCTATCAAAGATTAACATGGTTTGATAAACCAGTTATGAAAAAACATATACTATAATATTTTTTTTTCTATATTCATAAAAAATGAATATACAAAAGACTTATGAGATAAAAAATAATAATAATTATTAAAATAATATTTTACTATCTAGTAAGATTTTTCTTTGTAAAGAATGGGAGAGAATATTTGAAAAATGATAACAAAAATAATAAGTATTTTTCTTAAAAAAAGAAATCATGTAAGAGGAAAATGAATATAATATATAAGAAACTCAAAAACAATAGAAAAGAAAATAATAAATATTTTAATATAATTTTTTATTTTTTATTATATTTAATTTTATATTTTAATATTTATTAATATTTAATATTATGTTTTGTAAAAAATATAAAAAAATACTTAATTTAATTTAATTTCTATCATATATAATTTGAAAAATTCTTCCAATATATGACATGTAATTTAAAAAATTCAAAAAAATTTGGAGATCACGTTGAAAATTAGTTTATATATATATATATATATATATATATATATATATATATATATATATATATATATATATATATATATATAACAATATATGTCAACATTTCAAAATTTCAATTTTACTTTTTAAAATATAATTATTTATTAAATTTTTAAAAATTGACTATTATTTTTACAAACTTTTTATAAAATCGTCTATATCTGCTTCTTCTCTTTTTCTCTATTTATCAACCGTTATTCTCTCATCTTTTCTGATATATTTCACTTTATTTTTAATAAATAATTTTATTTTATATATTAACTCAATAACATTACAATATCATCATTTAATAATATAATACATATATTTTCACTTTTACACACACAGACATATATATATATATATATATATATATATATATATATATATTTATATATTTATATATATATATATATATATTTTTTTTTTTTCTAAAAGTCATTGGAGTATGTTATATGATTATTTTTGTAACCTTTTAAAATAAAAATGAAAACTCAATTGGTTAAAGTCACGTTACTTAGATGTGTTGTTTAATGAGGTTTCAATCATTATTTTTTTTCGGAGAATTTAACGACATAAAAGTATTATAATGTCGATTTAGTATAACTATAAATTATGAGTACTTGAATTTTTAAAGTTGATTTTAACCATCTTTATATTGATTTTAAAATTTTATATTTAATATTTAGGGAAAGTTATAAGCAAAATCATAACTTTAAAAAATTGTTAAGGTTAATTTTAGACTAAAATACTCTTTTAATCATTATTTTTGTTAAAAAAAATCAAATTGGTTCTTTATTTTTTTTGTCTCAATTTGATTTTGGTTTTTTTAGAAGTAATTCAATTTTGTTTTTGCAGTTATTTTTCACAAACAACGTTAAAATTAGTGTCACAAGTTAATTTGTGATTTTTTTAAATTTAACTCTGTTTATAAAAAATTAATAACAAAGACCAAATTGAATCACTTTTAAAAAATATCAAAACCAAGTTGAGAAAAAAAGAGGATCAATTTGATATTTTTTGCCAAAAGACAAGAAAATAATTTAATCACTTATAAGCTAATTTAAAAAAACAAATTGTATTCAACAATAAAGGTTGTGTTATTATGCAATCGTTTCACTCCATGTGCTTTAATGATTTGGAGTATATGTTTTGGGAGAATTTTCACCTAATTCAAAGTGTTTATAGAAAGGTTATAGCTGATGTTATTGCAAAATATTTGGATAAATTCTTGCGAGCTACACTTAGCAAAGTCATCACTTAAAATTAGTACATTTTGCCTTGTTATACAATTTACTAAAGGGATAAGAACCCATATTTTGCAGTGAAAAGTAAGAAATAAACAATATTTGCGGAGGATCTGCCTCAAGGAACACAAAATGCAACCATTAATCAATGCTAACAAACAATGATTTATCACTAGAACATAGAAATTGAAATTAAGATTAAAAAAACTGAAGTTAGGATTAAGGTTTATGACAAGCTGAAACTTAAAATAACCTATAGGAAGAAAAAACAATTGATAAGAAGAAATGATTACTTCAAGAACACTAAATAACAATTAAACACATTATATACATTCAAATAATAATATTCTTAAAGTATAGATTCTTTTATTTACCCGAATAAGCAGCATTTAAAAATACTGGACCAACCTAGTCGGTTAAATTAAATAAGTCCTAGTTTGTTATTGTTCACGAATAATTCACTGAGTCAACTAGTAGATTAGTCCGTAGACTAAATAATAGTAAAATAAAAAAAAAAAAGATTAAAATGGTTGGATTGGAGAAAGAAAAGTTATACGTACGAATTTGATAAAAACTGAAAAAAGCGTGTAAGGTTAACGGAAAGTGCAACAAATATAATATTGGAGTATAACTCATATTCAAAATAGTGAAACATTAATCAATAAATTAAGCTATATTCAAAAAATATTAATAAATTAAAAGGGGCACTTTGTTATCAATTTTTGTAATTAATAAATAATAAATAATAATATTATAATTAATAAATACGAGAAGTAATAAATACTAACATATTATTAATATATTATGCTTTAGATCTATATAAAATTGTGATTAGAGATGTCAAAAAAATTCGTACCTGCAGGTATCTGCGGATAAAACCCACAACAATTAGAAAATTGATATTGTAAATGGATACTCGCGAATAACGGGTACGAGTATTTTTTATACTCGCATGTTAACGGGGCGGGTAAGGGTATCATAATACTCGTACCAGTGGATACCCGTACCCGTGGATATCCGTACTCGCTATACTCTAATTTAAATTAAAAAAATAGAAAAACATGATTAAAAAATATTAACATATTGATTTTCAATGAGTTATTTTTTTTTATCAATTAGGTTTAAAATAATTCTATTTCTTTTTTAAAATTGTCATTCAACACTAATTAAATGAGTTATTTAGACTTTGTTTGAAATTTATAAATGTTATGTATTGTATTTTATTTGAATTTACAACTAAAATATATTGTAATTATTTTTATTTTTTTGTAAATACTCGCGGGTACCCGTGGATATCCGTAGATATTAAAAAAATATACGAGTTCCCGCATAACGGATACCCACACGGATATGGGTACGGGTACGAGGTTGATATTTATCGAACAGGGAAGGTAAAGGGGGCTACTACTTGTCCCGTTGACATCCCCAGTTGTGACTACAAAATTGGGAAATCATAATTGTATTAAATT
This sequence comes from Vigna unguiculata, assembly GCF_037176805.1. NCBI lineage: Eukaryota > Viridiplantae > Streptophyta > Magnoliopsida > Fabales > Fabaceae > Vigna > Vigna unguiculata. Next base: position 34,334,482 of record NC_140792.1, on the reverse strand, counting down.
TTAATTGAGAAGTGTTGTGATGTGTTACAACCAGATTTTAATTGTATTAACTTTTTTTCTAGAAATGAATTTTTATTGTATTATTTAATTTAATTAGGTGAAAGATGATTGTGTGACTCCGAACACATATAACAATTTTAAATTTTAATTATTCACCAAAGAATATGAACAGACAGTGCAATAAAAAATTCAAACAAAAAAAAATGACGATTTACAAAATTTTATGATTTTGGTTGGATTTTGCGTGAGATCTAACTTGTAAATATTATATAAATCGTAAAATTTACGATTTAAATCGATCTGAACATGTCCATATAATTATATATTTAAGTGGACGATGATAATAATTTAAACGATTCTTTTTCTCATCTACAAATATGACTAAGACATATATTATACTAGCAAATAACCCCACTGGCTAATTTTTATTCATTTCTTTTTATTGTGTAGTTTTATTTAAATTATATTTTAGAAATTTTATTTGTAATAATTTTATTATTTAAAAAATATTACAAATATCTAATACACTCCTCTATAATGATGCCCTATGATGAACAGATACAATACGTGTATCGGATACAACATGTATCTGATATGTCGATACGTTTATTTTCAAAATAATAGGATACATAATATATGAATAACGAAAAGTGTACAATAATTCTTAGAAACATAATAAATATATGATTGTTAATGTGTGAATCCAAATTTTCTAATTAGAGACCAATTATTTTGATAGTCAAAACTCCTAATGTTAGTGACCAATTTAAAAATGAATTCATTATTGAAACTATTTTAATTATCAATTTAGAGACCAATTATAATTTATTGGAACTATTTTAGTTGTCAATTTGGTCACTATTCAAAGTTTTTATTGTAGTATACTACTACTTTATAAATCAGATACTTCATTGATAAATATCGTTAAAATATCCTAAAGTATCCACAATACATGTTGGATACGGATACATGACCCAACATAAAAATACGGATACCTTTACCGTAATTTTTTATTATTTCATAATTGATATTGAAACAGTCAGAAAACCAGTATAAATACATGTACAAGTATATAGTTGTTATCAAGTAGAGATGAGGATGAAACAAAAAATTAATACCCTCCATTATACTTGAGTATGAGGTTGAATTTTTTTTTCTAATAATAAATATAAAATAACAAAACTCGTCGTCCACCCTTCTCCTTACCATCTCTACACAAATCTAATCCTTAATTCAAACAAAACCTTAGAAAAAAAGTACATCTTAAAAGAAAATTGTATATTAAAGTAAAACATATTTCATCATATAACCTCAACATCATGTATTATCACAAAATAAATAATTACCACTAGTGTTAACTTTATAAGTGTATTTTCCTTCATGTGATTATCTCCCGCTAGTAGTATATAGTAATAAAAAAAAAATTCAATTACTAAAATGAAGATATGAAATGTTCTATAAACAAATATTTCATTGTATTTTAAGTTTATAAACTCTTTGATAGTTTTTTCTTTTCTGGAATTCATATGCCACCCATTATTAATTTATTTTATATAGAGAATAAGAGCATTTTTTTCCCTTACACAATTGTTGGTAGTGTAAAGGAGTCAATATTATATATATCTTTCCATATTACTTTAAGATTTAATTAATATAGAATTAGGTTAATTGATGTAATATGTGACATCTTTTAAAGAAAATATTTCAAATAAAAAAAAAGTCAATTTTTATGATTGGGCATCTATAAATCAAACATAAATTTTGACAATTAATTACAAATTTTCATTGTGTATTTTTCACATCTGATATCTATAAATTAAATAAATAAAGTGATCGTAATAAACATCTTTTATATTATATATATATATATATATATATATATATATATATATATATATTTTTTTTTAAATTATATGTAACATATATTTAAAATTGATAGAAGTTAAATTAGGTATCTTTCTAATGTTAATAAATTATAAAACATAAAATCAAATGTATTGAAGAATAAAAATATTTATTAAGATATTTTTTATTTTTTTTCTCATTTTATTTTTAAGTTTTCCATAACTTATTATGATTTCACACTCTCACATGTTTTTTATCTGTTTTGAAAAAAAAAGTTAAATACAAATTTATTATTTTTGCTTTCATTTCTCATTTGTTCTTTTTTATTCATGAAGAAAAAAGGTAATTATCTTGTATCACTTAATACTGAAATATTTGTTCAATAATTAACATTATTATTTACCACATGAGCCTTATATTCATTTTTTTTATGATTATGGGAGAAAATAAATTGTACTATGTGTTTTTTCATAACTATCTTTTAATTGAAACTTGATTGTCATTGATTTTTTTTAGTGACTCTTAATTTTTTATTTGTTAATTAAATTATGATAAATTATTTTTTAATCTTAAACTTAAAAAAGAAATAGATATATTGATGAAGAATAGAAGAATATATTTATTTTTAAAGTGATAAAAATAAAGTTTTTCGTGATGATGAAAACAATTCAAATTCAATATCTTATCGTTACGTATCCTGAATCATGATACAAATGATCATATTATTCAATTAGAGGAACATGCTTTATATTAATTCCTTGGAACGTGTTTATATTTACATTGAAAAATAAATAGTTAAAAATTTTAGTTTTGATTCAATTATTGATGAGTTTAAAAATCTGAAAGAACGAAGGACAATCCTTTGTATATGTGTGATTTCTTGTATAGGTATGGTTATACTAAATTATTTATTTACTTATATTTTTATTTTTATTGTATTAATGACAATAATTAAAATATATAAATTTTGAATTTTGAGTATATTATTTTACCTCCTCCAAAATTATTGGTCAAGGTCCGCCACTGTATACATATCAGGGAAGAAGATTAATATGATTATTTAGACTTCTCTTTGATTAAAAATATGAGATGTGACTAACAATTTTCATTAATTAAGCTTATAAGCAAGGGTGGAAACTTGGAATAGTGTTTCTTTAACTTGTACTTAGTTTTTTTGACCCAATTAAAATAAACAAGAAAAACATTAAGTTGGTGTCACTTTCAGATAGGAAATATTATTTTAACCTACGGAGAAGTTGGTGAAGCCTTTACTTGTATCACCTTAGGGACCAACTTCTTCAATAGTTATTAAATTCTGTATATAGTTTTTCTTATTATCATTATTGCAAATATATTATGCCCTATTGTATCAACCTTTTTATTGTCATTTCATTTTAATGAATTAAAACTTAATATTTTTATTAATTTTAATATATATATATATATATATATTAGTTTCTAATTTGATATATTCTATAATTTTAAAGAAAGTAATATTGAAAAATATATCGATAATATATTTATATAAAATGCTGAAAAATTTGACTGCATTATAGAATAGTATAAACCGTTATTTGTAATGAATAAATAATTTATCTTCACTTTTTTTCTTCATTTTTATATACATAACAAAATAACTTTTTTAAATATAATTAAAAACGAAATAAGAATAGATATCTGTTATACATTATTTAGATTATCTTCTCACACCTAATCCATTTTATCAACTGTTATAAACAATTTTCAATAGTGGTTATAGTTGTCTCTTTCGAAGAGGTTGGTTAAGTAGAATTTATAAAATAGTAAGTTTCATATATAATAACGATCTAGAATGTTGCTATGGCTTATTTTCTTTTAATTTTTCTGTATTTTCTTAAATGTGCTTTTGCAATTAATATCGTTTTATGTAAATATTTGACACTACTACAAAGTAATCGATTAATTATGTGTTGTGTAATAAAAAGTCATTTATATAAGTTACTTATATACACGTACCCATGAAAATACATTAATAAAAGAAAAAGGCTTTTAATACACATTTAATGTGATATTTAATAAAAGTATTTTATTTATTATCCTTTTAATTAGAAAAACTCATCATTTTGTAATCTTTGTAACAAACCTTGTTTGCATTCAACATATAACAGCACTATTCATGTCTCATAAATACATGGTGTGAACGCAATAAATATACATTATTAAATGTTTTGAATTATTTAAAACGTAAATATTAAATATTTTTGTATTTTCAATGCCATAATTTATTTGCCTGGAACAACACAAATATGTAAAAGAAAAAAAAAAGAAAAGAGAGACGTGTTTTCTTTTTGTACAAGTTTGATCTCCAGTTTGGTCCAATTGTTCAATCTATAATTATGGTTTCTTTATTTTGAAAACATTAAGTCTATCTATTACTTTTTAAGATCAATAATTTTGGTTAATCTTAAATTTTTGTATTTATTTAATTAATTTATTAACTAAATCCTAAATTTATGATTTACATATATATATATATATATATATATATATATATATATATATATATATGTTTAGTCCCAATAAAATGAATAAGGTTTAATTTCTTATGATTTTTTTAAATAACATATTGAAACTATTTTTAGTCTGTGTTATTATATGATACTTATAATTTTTATTTAGTTTTTCTGAAAGTAACTTTAGGTGCATCTTCATTAATTATCTCAAAATAATACATTCAATACATAATTAATATGCAATTAATAAAGCATATCATATACTTTTTCAACTTTACAAAACATATTTATAAGATGAGTTTTGTATCCGTTGTAAATTCATTTTATTTCTAGTTGATGTGAGATCTCCAATACACCCCTTCCTCAAATATGAAACTAAATATTAATTGATGGTCTAATATATAATACCTGATAGCTAGTAAGTGACATGATAAATCCAACAAATAATAAACAGGAAAAAGGTTGTTTGACACCGTTTGACCATTTGACAACTTGTATAAGGATAAAATAGTCTTAACAAAAGTTGACTTTTATAATTTTAGAAGAAAGAGAAAGTAAATAGTTAAGAGAGGTAGTGTCCTAATAAATATTCAAATGAATCTAATATCACATTAAAAAATACATTTAAGTCTAACTTAACCTTATATACAATCAACTTTGTAATATAATATTGCAATTACTTATATAATGTGAATTCACTTTATATCTAATCGATTTAAAATCCTTAACAATAGCACAAATACATTATTATAAAATATTTTTTTTTATTCATATCCTAAATGTGTTTTTCTATGAATATCTATGGTAGGTCATGATGTATATGATCGAAAGGATGAGATATATTGTGAATTCAACTCTTTATATTAACATTTGAGAGATATAAGATTAATTTGAAAGATTTTGAAGAAAAAATGAGAAAAATTATGGATTCAACTAACAAAAACTAACTATACTAACATTTATATTTAACTATATATGTATATAAAAAAAATCTATGTGGGTTATAATGTATATATGTTGAGAACTTGTAGTTTATATACACAGAAAACAAGATGCCATGCATAAAGGTACTTAAAAAAAATGTGTCTCCCAATTTGAACACATTAATGAATTTTGAGGGTCAATGCACGTGACTCTGAGAAAGCCATTCTTCACCCTGTGAAGTTCATAGCAATTGATAATGGCTACTCCTACTAATCAAAACATACATAAATTTAATACATATATAAGTGGGACACGTCGCTGAATCCTGCCTTCAGCATTTTGAACAGCCTTCAATGTTTGAAGTAATGACAAAAATATGTTTTAGCTAAACAAGTTTAGTGCCAAGAATTTCAAGAGCTGTTGACTTTGGTGGGGTATGTATGTATATATTTTTAGCAATCTTGATAAATAGAAAAAAAAAATCATCATATTCAAAGAAATTCAGAAAAAGACATATAAAAAATACAAACAATGATTGATTTGCCCCAATGCAACTTGATGATGGCCTTCACATAGCAGAATGATTCTCAAAGTCAATGTTTTCCCTTAATTAATTAACGTACATTTTCAATAGAGACCTTGGTATACGAACTATTTTATAGTATATATTATTTTTAGTCAATCTTTAAGAAATACTTAACTACCAACATTTTTTTATCGAATAATTGTTATAATTAGTTAGCATTGTTATTATGACTTTGTGTACATAAATAATTATCACCTGACAGCTATTTGAATCTTAGCAAATTTTAAACGAATTTTATAATTTTTTATTTATTTATAATTTTTTTCTTTTTTTGTACTGTTTCTTTAATTTACTCCTTTCGCTTGTAACACCTTTTAGGATTACATAGTTGGCTTTAATTAGACGCCATCTTTGGGTGTGGAGATATGCAAACTTGAATCATATTTTCTTGTGCCTTGAATTTGTATTTTGTGATTATTATTATTATTATTAATAAGTCAAAGTTTTATGTTTTTCCTAAGTCAATTTTGTCTATATGTTGAGAAGAACCCTGAAATAGATTACAGAAGTTTTTTTCAACCATCCGCCATTGAGATAACTTACGTCTGAAAACTCCCTTCATATGACTGTAACTATTCATTAGATGATTTTTCCAGCCTTGAAAAAAATTTACAAGATTCAACCTGTGATAAAATCATTTTCAAAATTGAGGAATACCACTATCTACTATTTCTACAACGACTTGATTAATTAAGAAGACATGTGGAAATATTATTTATTATAACTCCTTCCAAGTCATTAAGGTTAAATATTAATTACCTCTCCAAGGGATTTCAAATTATATAAAAAAAACCCCTCTATTTATAAATGTGTGATTATTAGTTATTAAATATCCATCATAATTATCTTGTTTGATTTGAAATGGGCTCCTACAAGACAAAATAAAATAAAAGATAGAGAGAAGAATATTAAAACGTATAGTCTTTGTTTTGATTATTAAAGGTTTGAAGTAAATGCTATTTGTGCTTGTAATAATATTTATAGAATTTATATTTTAGTCTCTATATATAAATATTACCCATTTTAATTATTTTCCTTTTACTTCTAATTAGTTTTAATATATATGTTAAAATTTATAAGTATTAAAATAAAATTAAATATACATACAGATCAAAACCAAATTTAAAAAATGTATTAGTAATAAAATAAGTAATTTTAAAATGTAATATATATGTTAATGTATATGAATGGAGAGAGAGAAAGGAGTAAATGTCTGAAAACAGATGTCACCATGTAAGAAAGTAAATGATAGAAAAAGAATCAATGTTTAATAAACAATAAATGGTATTTAATCAGTATTTAGTTTTTATTTTGTCCGGGTTGCTTTGGCATTAATTTTCACAATTACTTTTTTTTTTATTCTGAAATTGTATATTTAAGAAATTGTTTAAGTTCACTCGCCCTATATAAAAAGGATGTATAAATTAAAATGCGTGTGCTAAATATGTTAAAAGAAGAGAGCCGCCTGAGGGATCAACGTGTAAGCGTGTGCATGAATGTGAATTGGAAAAGTTGAACACAGAGCATGACTTTTTGGTCATTTCACTCTATAGAATAAGTAGGTTTCGCACGGAAGCTCTTAATTTTAAGGTGGTTTTACCATTCCATTTTTCAATTCAAAATTGGTTTCCTCTCCCCCATAACCAAACACAACCTAAGACATGTTTTTGTTGCAACCTCTTCTCTGGTTCTTTAAGATAGATAGATATATATAGAGAGAGGATTGAACCTGAAGAGGGTGATGCCCTGAGAGGACCGTTTAATCTGTAAAAAAAATTTGGTTTGCGGAAAGTCATCGTCTAGTTTGAAGAGAGAGAAAGTAGTGTAATAGAAAAGAGTGTTGTCTTTTTGTTAGTTTGTAACTTTGCATTCAATTCCATTCTCACTCCTCTCTATCTCTCTCTTCTGTAACTCGCTACAAGCTATTCGACTATAACCGCCTCCCTCTTTTGCTGTGGAGGAAGGGAATGATCTCAAGTGGAAGACAAAGAAGGCGGTTTCGCCATTGATGGGGCTTCCGAGAGCTACTTTAAGAGAGAACAAGAACAGGAGACAACATAAGCAACAGCAACAGCAACAACGTCAACCCTTTTAGGTTCTTCTCTTGTCATGGCTTCCAAGACCACCAACCCAACAACAAATAATCAATTGGAACCACTCCCACCACCTCAGCACCGTCACCCTCATCCTCATCATTATCAGTTACAACAACACCAACACCATCAAGTTCATGACCATCAAATTTCTTTTGGAATGATGCAATCCTCTTCTTCGTCTTCCTCTATCCCCGGAAATTACCTGTGAGTTTTTTGTTTTTTTTTTGTCTTACATTATTCTGTGTTTTTTTTTTCTTTTGTGGTTCAACGTGTGTGTTTATGTCAGCAGAGGCAAGGATTCCGGCGCTTATGACTTGGGTGAATTGGATCAAGCGTTTTTCCTCTACCTTGATGGACAAGCAGACCCATCCACTGTTCAAGACCAAAGACGTGAGCTTTCTCGTAAACTCTTTCTCACACGCACACACACATGGAAATTTCTTTCTTTGTTTTTTTTCTTAGCTTCTAACCTTCTCCAATTCAAAAGAGGGACTTTTCCCTCTCACTTTTCGTTCGTTTGTGAGATTCTCTTTGTTGGGTCACACCAAAAGCATGTTTGGCTGATTCCTATCTGCAGCAGCTTCGTACTTCCTTTGACCAAATCCTTGCAGAGAAGGGAGGGGCAGAAGATGGAGTAGATATTCCCATTTCTAAAAAAAAAAAAAAGAAAGAAAATTAGTGGAAATTGATCCTCTCTTTCTCTCTCTACATTTATTTTTTTGTTTAATTGTTTTCTTGTTTTATTCCTTGGAGGTATGAGACCATGACATGTAACAAACCGGTGTCATGATCTCCTTCAAACAGAAACACCACTTGTACTGAAAAGGAAAACGAGTAGGGTATGGGGGTTCCTTCTGCCTTTACTTTCTTTGCTCTCTTTTCTTTCTTCCTTTTTTCAGTTTGGAAATGAGAGCTACAAATGCATGTTTAATTGCCTCACACCTCTTGTCTTTTGCGATCTCTCTTATATTTTCACATTTGGGTTATCTCTTAATCATTCTGTCCCTCCAAAAAAACAGACCCTCCTTCCGTCTTTCATTTCTCTCACCTTATCTTCATCATAAACATCAACTTAGATATATTTACACATAATTGATGTTGCTCAATTTCGTACATGTATGCGATTCTGCAGAGAACTCATCATCCGGAATGAGGCCTCCGACTCTCAACATTTTTCCATCCAAGCCTATGCACGTTGAGCCATCATCATCCAAGTCCAAGGTGTAATCATTATCGATACCTCACTGTCCATTTATATTATATTATATTATATATATACATACTGCACTCTCACTCTCTCCTTCTGTTACTATTCCTTGCTGCATAAGTAAATAATAACACTATATTAATATGTTTTGTATGTGATAGAATATTAAAGGTGTATGTGAGAAGAAATAAGAACTGAGTTAGTTAGTTAGTTAGTCTGTTAGTAGGTTGTTGGGGAATGAAAGTTTGTTTTAGGAAAAGTATAAATAAGAAGGGGGGTAGTGTTGTAAAAGGGGGGGTATTCGTTTTGTTTTTGTAAGTGTAAACAGGAGTCATAACAGATCCTGTGAGGGGGGAATTGTTGTCTTTCCCTGGACGCATTCTTTGAGAGAATAATAAAAGTTTGTTTCTGTTTCTTTCTGTGTTGGTGTGAGTGAGTTCTGCCCGAGTAGCTTGGGTTTCTAGCTCTAAGAAACCTAACAATTGGTCCGACCTGCCGGATCCAAGGGCCTGTTATCATGGAGGGAAGAGTTGCTGCGTTGGAAAGGTGGACCAGCGAGAATGGGAAGATTATCTTGGAGATTCAAGAAAATCTTCACGAAATCAGAAATATGATCAAGAATAGCAAGAAATCAGAAGAAGGGTCTGAGAAGAGTTCTGAAAATGGGGAGAATTCTGTTAACAACAAGAAAGGAGTTGTAAAGATGATCAGAAAGGAGGAGTCTGATTCTGACAGTGAAGAAGAGGTCCAGAAGCAGTGGATGAAAAGGGTAGAGTTACCAACTTTTGAAGGCAGTGATCCTATGGGCTGGATTGCTAGAGCAGAAAAGTTCTTTGAGATTCAAAATATTTCTCCAAAAGAGAAATTACGATTAGCATTCATAAGTATGGAAGGAAACGCTAGTCATTGGTTTAGCTTCTGGAAAAAGAAATCCAAGAACCCATCTTGGGAGAGTTTTGTCGAAGCTTTGAATAAAAGATTTGGAGGCAAGGATAGGAGTACAGTCTTTGAGAAATTAGCATCCATAAGGCAGAATGAGGGAGTAGAAGAATATGTACAAGAATTTGAAAGATTGGTGGCTCAAATTCCAGATTTATCAGAAGAACAACTACTGGGGTATTTTTTTGCAGGATTACAAAGCCGGATCAGAAGCCAAGTAAAGCCACATGATCCAAGGGATTTAATGAGGGCAATGGAGATCTCTAGGGATGTGGAGGAGTCTCTTAATGAATCAGGGGTAGGAAGAACAAACACCTATCGGACAACATCAGCAGCAGACACCAGATTTCAGAGAGGAATGGGTGTGGTATCAAGAACTGAGACTTTTAAAGGGGCTGGAAACTCTCAGTCTTCTCCCAGCAATATGAGTACAGCAAGGAAAGAAGGAGGGGGAACCTCATCTATGGGCTCTAGGACAAGTGGAAATCCAACAACAGGAGGGAGTAAAAACAGGGCAGTCAGAAACTTGCCTTACCCAGAGTACCTAAAGAGAAGGGAAGAAGGAAGATGTTTTCATTGTGGAGGAGCTTTTGGGCCAGGCCACCGCTGCCCAGAAAAAAGCTTGAGAGTGGTGATTCTAGCAGAAGATGAGGAGAACAGTGAGGGTAGAGAGGAGGATGGAGGAGAGGAGAAAATTGGAGTGTTGGAAAACAAAAGAATGGAGCTATCTCTGTTCTCAGCAGGAGGCTTAACGCAAAATAATACCATGAAATTGCAGGGAGATATCAATGGGCGAAAGGTATTAATTTTAATTGATAGTGGGGCGAGTCATAATTTTGTTTCAGCACAATTGGTGACAGAATTGGGATTAATGGTGGAAGCTACCCCTCCTTACTGTGTCAGATTAGGGGATGGACACAAGAAGCAAACACAAGGGTGTTGCAAAGATGTAGAAGTTAATTTGGAGAATCATGTTGTTAAAGAGACATTTTTCCTGTTTGAATTAGGAGGAGTTGATGTGATTTTAGGAGTGGAATGGCTAGCATCTTTAGGAGAAGTTAAGGTAAATTGGAACACCTTAACCATGAGTTTTAATGTGGCTGGAAAAGTGGTGAACATTCGGGGGGATCCCACTCTGACAAAAAGAATTGTGACACCACAAGCCCTGTTGAAGGAAACTGAAATTGAAGCAGTCTCCTTAGTGTGGGAGTTGGGATTAATCAGTCACGAAGAGGAAGAAGGGGGGAAAGGATTGTCAGCCAAGCAGCAAGAGGAATTAGAGGAGGTTTTGCAGGAACATAAGATCATTTTCCAAGAAAAACTGGAGCTGCCACCAAGGAGGGGGATTGATCATAAAATACCTATCAAAGTAGGTGAAAACCCTGTCAATGTGAGACCATATAGGTACCCTCATCTGCTGAAATCTGAGATAGAAAAACAGGTGGAGGAAATGCTGAAATCGGGAATCATCAGGCCCAGCAATAGCCCATATTCCAGTCCAGTCATCCTAGTAAAGAAAAAAGATGGGAGTTGGAGGTTTTGCATAGACTATAGGGCCTTGAATAAGGTCACTGTGGCTGATAAATTTCCAATACCCGTGATAGAAGAGTTATTAGATGAACTACATGGTGCTACCTATTTCTCCAAAGTTGATTTGAAGGCAGGTTATCACCAAATCAGGATGTATGAAGGGGATATACAGAAAACAACTTTCCGCACACATCAGGGCCACTATGAGTTCTTGGTCATGCCCTTTGGGCTAACCAACGCGCCAGCAACCTTCCAATGTGCCATGAACACAGTTTTGCAGCCATATTTAAGGAAGTTCGTATTGGTGTTCTTTGACGACATCTTAATCTACAGCCAATCATGGGAGGATCACATGGGTCACTTAAAACAGGTGTTGCATACACTGCAGCAGCAACAGTTCTTTGCAAATAAAAAGAAGTGTGAGTTTGGGAGACAAGAGGTGAAATATTTGGGCCACGTAATATCTAAAAAAGGGGTAGAGATGGATCAAGACAAGCTGGCAACAATTCATCAGTGGCCTTTGCCAAAAAATCTTAAAGCCTTGAGGGGTTTTCTTGGGTTGACCGGGTATTATAGAAGATTCATCCGAGACTATGGAAAAGTAGCAAAACCATTAACATGTCTATTAAAGAAGGGATGTTTCTGCTGGAATGAAGAAAGCACTAAGGCTATGGAGGCTCTAAAGAAAGCTATAACAACAGCCCCTGTTCTAAAACTACCAGACTTCAGCCAACCTTTTTCCATTGAGTGTGATGCATCAGGCAGTGGGCTGGGTGCTGTACTAACACAGGACAAACGTCCTATTGCTTTCTTCAGCAAAGGCCTATCGGACACTTCCTTAACTAAGTCCATTTATGAAAAGGAGTTGATGGCTTTAGTTTTAGCCATCCAGCATTGGAGACCTTATTTATTGGGGCAAAAATTTACAGTATATACAGATCAGAGGAGTCTAAGGTATTTGTTAGAGCAGCGCATCACCACACAAAACCAGCAGAATTGGTTGGCCAAATTGATGGGATATGAATTTAATATTGTTTATAAAATTGGAGCATCCAACAAAGTAGCTGATGCCCTTTCTCGAAGGGGGGAGAATGAGGAGGATGACAAAGAATTGACTATAATGTCCATACCATTCTGGCAGGACTTCCAGAAGATATTGGCAGAAGTGGAAGAAGATGCAGAATTACAGAAGATCATAAAAGGGCTGAAAGAGAACCCTGGGAAGCAGGGGCAGTATACTTTAGAACATGGAAGACTTCATCATAAAGGCAGGCTCGTGCTATCAGCCAACTCTGCTTGGATTCCAAGACTGCTGGCTGAATACCATACCACATCTACAGGAGGTCACTCAGGGGTGTTCAGAACTTACAGGAGGATAAGCCAATCACTATACTGGATTGGAATGAAGAAGATGGTAACAGATTTTGTGGCTGCTTGTTTGGTGTGTCAACAACACAAGTACCTAGCATCTTCACCACAAGGGTTGCTACAACCTTTACCCATACCCAATGCAGTATGGGAGGACATTAGTTTGGACTTCATTGTCAGGCTACCAAAATCCAATGGGTATGATTCAGTTTTGGTGGTGGTGGATAGACTAAGTAAATATGGGCATTTCATACCAATTAAACATCCTTATTCAGCCAAGAGCATAGCAGAGGTGTTTGCCAAAGAAATAGTGAGACTACATGGGATTCCTGCATCTATTGTTAGTGACAGAGACCCTACATTTTTAAGTCTCTTCTGGAAGGAGTTATTCAGAATGCAGGGAACACAGTTAAACATGAGCACTGCGTACCATCCTGAGTCAGATGGCCAAACTGAAGTCTTAAATAGAACCTTAGAAACATATTTGAGATGCTTTAGCTCAGAACAACCCAAATCTTGGTCTCACTTTCTCTCATGGGCAGAATACTGGTATAACACCAGTTTTCACGGGGCAGCCCAAAAATCCCCTTTTGAAATAGTTTATGGCAGACCACCTCCTTCCATCAGCAGATTTATTCCAGGAGAAACCATTGTGGAAGCAGTAGCACAAGATCTCATGACCAGAGATGAAGCTTTGAGCCAACTCAAGTTCCACCTCGCAAGAGCCCAAGAGCATATGACGAAATATGCGAATAAACACAGGAAACAATCCTCCATCCAAGTAGGGGACTGGGTTTTTCTGAAAATTCGCCCCCATAGACAGGTCTCAATGGCCACCAGACTGCACCCAAAGCTATCTGCTAGATATTATGGTCCTTTTCTAGTGCTGAAACAGGTAGGTCCAGTAGCCTTTGGATTACAACTTCCAGAAACTGCCAGGATCCACCCAGTATTTCATGTTTCACAATTAAAAAAAGCAGTAGGCACTCATCAAGTTGAGAAAGACCTGCCAGAAGGTTTGCAAGGCAGGACCTCTAATTGGTTTCCAGAGAAGATATTGGATAACAGATGGGGACCTATACCAGGGAAGGAAGATGCAAGACCGCAAGTCTTAATTCAGTGGAAGGATAAAGGGGTAGAAGCAGCTACTTGGGAAGACGTCACAACTATCCAACAGCAGTTCCCTGACTTCAACCTTGAGGACAAGGTTGCTCAGCCAGAGGGGAGTAATGATAGAATATTAAAGGTGTATGTGAGAAGAAATAAGAACTGAGTTAGTTAGTTAGTTAGTCTGTTAGTAGGTTGTTGGGGAATGAAAGTTTGTTTTAGGAAAAGTATAAATAAGAAGGGGGGTAGTGTTGTAAAAGGGGGGGTATTCGTTTTGTTTTTGTAAGTGTAAACAGGAGTCATAACAGATCCTGTGAGGGGGGAATTGTTGTCTTTCCCTGGACGCATTCTTTGAGAGAATAATAAAAGTTTGTTTCTGTTTCTTTCTGTGTTGGTGTGAGTGAGTTCTGCCCGAGTAGCTTGGGTTTCTAGCTCTAAGAAACCTAACAGTATGTTTATGTTTGATTTTGATAGGCTAACTTAGAGTTAGTTTCTCCGCAAACAAGTGGTTCAAAGAGACCATCAGAGCCGTCGATGGAGTTGGCCAATCCTCGAAACGAAGCTGCTTCTGCCCCTCAACCACCCAAAGCTGTCAAGGTACGAAAATAATATATATATATAGAGTCAAATCTATCTGTTATAAATGGCTAGGATATAGAGTTTGGTAGCATCTTTGAAGCCTCAGCTTCTGACCTTGAATATAATTCTTCTTATTTAATCAAACAAAATTTAACCTATGCTTTTAACATGGCAGCGAGAGAGTAATCATCGCAAAGGTCCAACGTCGAGTTCTGAACAAGAAGGACCAAAAACACCAGATCCTAAGGTTAACTTCTTAATTTTGTTTTTCGTTGTTCCTTATCCATCCTTTTCAAGCATTTTTCAAAATACGGAAGCTATAATATATCCACTTTAAAACGTTGTGCACAGACACTGAGAAGACTTGCTCAGAATAGAGAGGCAGCTAGGAAAAGCAGGCTTAGGAAAAAGGTGAGTGATTCCCAAGGAAGATTATTTTAACTCAACTCTGTTGTTTTACACTCATTTGGTAAGATTTTCAAAGGCCCCTTAGTTCTTCTTAGTCATGTGCCATTCGGTTTGTCTTCTTTCTTTCTCTCTCTCTCAGGCATATGTTCAACAGCTAGAGTCAAGTAGGGTTAGGCTTAATCAGCTGGAACAAGAGCTACAACGTGCTAGAACTCAGGTAAGGAAGAATAAAACCACATATGCTATAACTGGCCATGACACTCCTAAAGTTTCCAACTTCAAACACCTGTGGTTTTTGCAACTTGCAAGTAATGCGTGTTTCTATTTCTAGGGCATGTTCTTGGGTGGTGGAGGTGCACTTTTGGGAGGAGAGCAAAGCCTCCCTGTCGCTATGAATACCATTACCTCGGGTCTCCATCTCTTTCCACTAACAAGATCATATCTGTGCATGCTTTATTCTCTTACATTTTCCGATGTTCTTTCTTTTCCTGATAAAGTTTAACTTAAATTTCAGAGGCTGCAATGTTTGACGTGGAATACGCAAGATGGGTTGAGGAGCACCACCGCATAGTGTGTGAGCTAAGAGCTGCAGTGCAAGAGCACCTTCCTGAGAACGAGCTTAGACTCTTTGTGGACAATTGCGTGGCGCATTATGACCAAGTAATCAACCTCAAGAGCCTCGTGGCCAAAACAGACGTGTTCCATCTGGTTTCTGGCATGTGGAAAACCCCAGCTGAACGTTGCTTCATGTGGATCGGAGGATTCAGGCCTTCCGAACTCATTAAGGTACATCAAATTATTGTAACCAAATATGTTTAACAAGTTCTATTTTTTTCAAATATTAATATATTTGTGGGAGTGTTTTTCTGATAACTTGGAAGTGTTGCGTTATACACAGTATTCATTACAAGAAGTTTGTCTTATAAATGCTTGGGTTAGCGAAAAACAAAACGTAGGGTATGAATTCAATGTCATCAATGAAAGATAAAAGGAATGATGAAGGTTTCCCGTAGTGGGTAGAATTAGGCTTCATTCTCATATATAATGTCATACCTTTAACTGCAATTCATGGTTAGAACAGGAGATGATTAAGAGATTAGATGGTAAAGAAAAAGGGAGTGGCATATATAGGTCTTTATCTCTCATTTTCTTCTTTCACCCTCGTTTCCATTTCCATCTCTTTCAATGTTCTACAGCATAAAATTGTGTCATTTTATTATATTTTTCATACATTGATGATTATAGTAATGTATGTTAAATAATATTGATTTAATTTATGTGTTTCAGATTATTCTGAGTCAAATTGAGCCTCTGACGGAGCAACAAATATTGGGTATATGTGGATTACAACAATCGACTCAAGAGGCCGAAGAGGCTCTCTCTCAAGGGCTAGAGGCTCTGAACCAATCTCTTTCGGACACCATAACTTCAGACTCTCTAAGCTATCCTCTCAATATGGCTAACTATATGGGACAAATGGCTCTGGCCATGAACAAGCTCTCAACTCTCGAAGGTTTCGTTAGACAGGTACGTTGCACCACTTTGACTTAACGTGCGTCTCCCAAATTTTTAATGTGTGGGTATATATAGTAATGTCATTCACACACTTCACAATTAATATCAATATTCTCTACAATTGACTTTTTTTAATAATGAAAGAATATATATATTTCTCGTGTTATCTCAAAGAATGTATTACTTTATTATGCGTGTCAATATCATTACTCCAAAAACATCTTCATCATGGACATTGAATTCGGCATTGGTGATTTGGTGAGGGAGTTTGGTGACCGTTTGATCTCGGTTGATTAGTTCAGTGGTCCCTACTACGACAATGTTTCCATAACGAATCTCATGGGGTTAGGTAAGAAGAAGAATGTGTTGTTCTTTGGGTAGGGAAACCTGCCCCAACCCCATAAACTACTCCTTCCATATGCATGCCTTTCTCTTGGGGTTGTTACATGGAATCTACAAACACATTATAAAATCTGCATCTTCTTTAGAGCTACATTGGGGACTAATGTTTATATCTCGAAAAGGACTCCTTTTCCTTTCGGATTTGTCTGGTACAACTACTTGGATACATTACATATATGTGTGATACCAGACACAGACTAAATAAACACACACCTTAATAAGGAAAATTACGTGCAACCAAATTGGAGTTTTGTGTGTACAAAACATCAAAAGTAGTAGGAAAACAACATCTCGATTATATAGTACTGGTCAAGATTAAATACCTAAATATAAATTTAGGTTGTTTGACATAGTTGGTACTTAACGCATATAAAAAGCATACTGCAAAGTTACCATAACAAGAACAATAAAACATATATAGCTAAAGTGCAGTAACCGTTTAAATTGTTTTGAACATTTCATTAACATTGAATGGCAATACCAAAGGTTAGTGTGTACTACTGATCATATATACACGTGAGACTAGACAGATGAGTGGTGGTCCCTCACCAATACAATTCTAATGAAAAGATATTTCTTAGCCCCATATCTGTCTGATGTCATGGTCATAAACGTTTGACATGAAGACACAACATAGACCCTTCCCCATAACTTCTTTTTTTGACTACTTCAAACAAATGGACAATGTTGAGTCTAATGTGGTGCTGTGTTCTCTGAGTGGACTTTTAGGTTTGAAACGGATGCAAAATATGGTGTAGATGAGTTTTGAATGGAATGGGACATGTGCTTCTTTTCTAAGTAGGATTAGGCATTTCATTTTGGAATTTTGTTATAATAGAATTAAGTTAATAAGGAAATCAAGAAAACATCCTAGTTGAATCAGGAGAAAAACATCAAAACAATGGGAAACAGAAATCCAGAGGAATCTTTTGGTAGATAGAGTAAGCATAATGAGTTTTGCAACAACCTTTTCTCTAATTCATATCTAAGCTCACCACTGGTAGTTTGACTACTTTTATTAACCATTCTAGACTTCTTTTTAGCCACAATGCTGACTTAAAATTACTCCTACATGGTCCAGGGTTTACTGTGATCATTATTGCTATGTTGTCGCCATTTAGGAAATCCAATCTTTGAAAATATTGTCTCTATGTTGAACAATAATAGTGAGTTAGTCAGTCACGCTCTTTGAATAAAATGCATAGACTATATACTAATTTTATAATATAGTAATGTGCTGAGTTAATTCACGATCCCGTTACAAATCTTCTACCATCTTCCATGTTGAGTGCTTTTAAGGTTAAAGGATCCATATTTTGATTAAAAGTTCCAAAGTTTGACTAGGAAAATTTCAGAAGGAGAGATTTCAATCTTATTAATGTCGGAAAGTACAAAGAGAAGACTGACACTGTTCCAGTTTCTCTTCAACCCTGTTGTGTCTATTTCTGACCATCATGATTTAATATTCTTTTCCCAGTTGAAGTTTCACGCAAAAGGTTGATTTTCTACCCACACATGCATGTGTTTACACATGCATATACACATATAATCTTATGAGCAAAATTCAAAATAGTACAAAAAAATCTAAATGCAATTCTTCAGTGTTTTGTCTCGTGAAAATTATCTCCATTTCAGTAAATGAAATCATGAATAGTTAATAAGATTAAATATTAAACAGTGATAATTAACAAGTACTTGAAACTTTGCAGGCAGATAATCTTCGGCACCAAACCATTCACCGTCTGCATCAGCTCCTAACAACGCGTCAAGCAGCAAGGTGTTTTCTGGCCATAGCCGAGTACTTCCATCGTCTTCGAGCTCTGAGTTCATTGTGGTTGGCACGCCCTCGCGTAGAATAGCAACTTCTACTTCATGCATGCGTGCCATTAGTATTCCCTACCTAGCTACCTATATATATAATATAATATAACATGCCCTTAATTTATAGCTTCTTAAATTTCCCTTTAATTATATAAATTTAAATGTTCTCTCTTTATTCTGGCAGCATTGCGCGGCACTGTAGATAGACAGATAATTATAGAATTAAATGTTAACAACTATATAGCTCTTGAGGTATTTTCTTTCTGCAAATTTCTGAAGATATGTGTAGGAAACCGTTTTCTGTGAGAGAAGAGGTTGGGGGAGAATTAATGGAGCTGATAGGCTGAGTATAATAAAGATCAAAAGAAGTTTTTTTTTTTTGTGTTTGTGTGGAAGTTTTGTTTCCTCTGATATAGAGCGTAAGATAGTTTTTTCTTAGGTTATTGCATGCATAGGCTGTTTTTGTGATTTACATTGATGAAACCATATACACATTGGTTTATTCATCGATTTTTATTTTCTTTTTAATTACTATATAATATATTCGACGATCATTATTGTATATATTGCTTCATCCTACGTATCAGTAAATTAGGTGGTCCATTCTTCTATAAGGTTAGTAACAGTCAATTTCGGATGGTCAAGAAGAAAATTAGAAAAAACTATTATGACAAACTGCATTCTTCGTTACAATCATTTTTAACCATTATAAATATTAATAAAATATTGAATTAAATTAATTAATATGAATATTAATTAAATTATTGAATAAAAAATTATTCAAAGTAGTTTTTTTTTGGATGAGAGTGTAAACCTTGAAGAATGAGAACCTATATCACTTCTCAAGAAAATAATTTAATTATAATATTGATTAAATTATTGAATAAAAAATTATTCAAAGTAGTTTTTTTTTTGGATGAGAGTGTAAAATTTGAAGAATGAGAACCTATCACTTCTCAAGAAAATAAATCCGTAGGATAGGATTTGCTTTCAAAATAACTTTTATTTCGAAGTGTTAGTTAGTGTTTTGTTGACTTAAAAATCGATTTTGTTAACTATTGTGTTATGTGTTATGCAAAGTGCAGTGGATAAAATGTTAGTAATAAAAAACTATGCTAAAAATATTTAAATATGCTTGTCATATAAAATATTAGAGTCAAATGCAGTTTTTACAGAACCATATTCTATGTAATTTTGGTTCTATATTTTTGACGTGTGATTTCATGTTTTAGTTTTATTAATGTTGCATTTACGTTGTTTGGACACTGATGAACCATGTTCATTACAAAAAATGTTAAAATGTTATGTTTAGGTTCTATTATTAGTTTAACAATAATTAATTGGGTTAAATATGTTTTTAGTGTTTGATTTTCGATAAAAATTGTGAATAGTCTTTTTTTGAAACTTTATTTCTTCCAATTTAGTTTCTCAACTTTAGAAATTAGTTAATTTAATCGTTTTAACAAAATTTTGTTATGTTTGCTTGACGTTTTAAACGCGTTTCAATATTAGTTTAGAAACACATTTGAAACATCAAACTAAACTTAATAAAATTTGATTAAAAAGATTAAATTCACACTAGTGCAGAATGTCCATTTTACCTCGTCTTATATGCCTCGGTTGGCCAGGAACCGAAGCATATAATGGCGCGGTGGCATTTTTGCAATTAGAGCCAAGTTTTAGGTCTCGGTTCTCCAAATACCCGAAGCCAAAGATGGTATAGGCCCCGGTTCGCTCAAAACCGGTGCCAAAGAGGGGTATAGGCCTCGGTCCAGTAGGACCCGAAGCCAAAAAGTGGCTGGAAGTCAGAGTATAGGCCTCGGTCCAAGAAAACCCGGTGCCAAAAGGGGGTCAATGGCTTCGGTTCCTCTAACAACCGAAGCCATAGGGTTTATTTAGGGTTCAAAATTCACGAACCCTTCTTCCTCCCCGCACCAACGCCGCTGTTCAAGTCCCACCAGAAGCCACAACTTTTTTTTTTCTCTCACTTCTCTCAACATCGCCTCTTCAATAAATGCACGCCCTCTGAAGTCTGAAAATGGTTTTTCATTTTCAAAACCAGCCCAGATCAAGAAAAGTCGTAAAGTTATTATCTTTGTCTACTTCAGAAGTACCCAAACAACAATGGTGCTTGTGGTTTTGCAATCTGTTTCTGGGAACCCATTTTTCCTTTTTCTCTCTCATGCCGTAGTGGTTGCTTGTTCTTTTGAGGATTTTGGGTGGTTTGTTTGTGCATAGTGCTAGTGTCTCCGGATCCAGGGTGGTTGCCATGGCTGTAGCAATCAACAATGGTGTTGAAATGGAGCGTGGGGTAGGAGGCTGAGAGAGATTGAATGTCACCGTAACGAGTGAGCAAGAAGAGCAAGAGATTGACATGGAGATGGTGAAGAGCAAGAAGCTCTGCGAGCTCCAGCACGGGCCTGACGAGTAAAGGAATATGCCTCGGTTCTTACCAAGACCGGGGCAAAAAACTGGGTCTATGGTTTCGGGTGATAACCGAGGCCAAAAGATGTACCTTTTGGCCTCGCCCCAATATGCCTCGGTTCCAGATCCGAGGTAAAATGTGGAAAATAACCGGGGCAGAAAGTCCTTTCTGCACTGGTGTCACGCATTTCTAAAGTTGAAGAAATTAAATTGGTCAAAAGTTTCGAATAGAGACTAATTCAATTTTTTTTTAAAGTTAAGGGACCAAAAATATATTTAACTCTAATTAATTTAATTAAACTTTATGAAATAAATGCTCTTAATTGTATTCGTGATCTGAAATAATATTCCCGATAGAGATCAAATGGTATAGACATCAAATGGTTAAGAATGAAAATTCTTTTGTTTCAAATTATGTTTTCATTCTCACAAACAATGCAAATATTTCAATCTCAAATCTATTAAAATAACATTATTAGAATTAATCATTATAATACGAAATAATAGTATACCTAGACATTAGTAGAAAACAAGCAAGTTACCAAAAATTTTCTTCTGAAAAAATAGTCATCTATGAACACAAATACCTAATAATCAAGTGTCTGACCCACACATCACCACTTAGGACCGTTACATAAACCTTTTTAAATATTTAAGAATCATGTAGTTTATTCATAGTAATTGTCATAATTTTTTTTTATCTTTGTCCCTATAATTTTATCATACTGGAGTGACCCAAAATTTGCTGCACCCAATGAAATGAAGTAGAAGACGAATGAATTCATATTCTTACAAAGTTTGTTACTTACCAATTTTGTGCTTATGGAAAAAAGAAAAAAAAAATGAGATAAGTCTTACAGATAAGATCATAATAAATAATGAGATTAGTATTTACTCTCTTGAGAGAGTCACTCACCAAAAACAATGAGATTAGTATTTACTCTCTTGAGAGAGTCACTCACCAAAAACGTTATTGAAATAACAACATCAGCATCTTTTTAAAAATTAATTTTCTTATGTGCACATAGATCATTTAATTGGTTCTTTTAAAAAAATAATTTTCCTATATGCAAATTCTATTAAATTATGAATAAACAAATAGCAGTAAAGCTTTCTCTCCAAATTATAATTCAGTCCTAATTTGAAATAATTCTTATTTTTCAGAAAAAAAAAATGGTGCTCACTCTCTTTCTACAACTGCTGCAGCTGCGCCGCTTTTTCCGCCACCTTTTATGACTTTGCCATTCATCTCCTTAGTAAATTGAATGTAATTAGAAGGTTATCAAATTATTGTATACTAATTTAATGATATATGGTTATATACAATAATATAATTAATTTTTGTTATCAGGATTATTGATGTAAAAAATATCACCGTCAATTACTTTATAATATCTGTTTACTTATTTATATGCTTGGAACCTAGTAATTTGTACAGTTTGGTTTGTAGATTTTTTGGAAGAAAAAAAGTTATAATTTGTACATTAGTTGTGCAATATTGCCACATTCTCTCTCACAAGTAGTGAATATGTGCAGGAAAATATTCTTCAGGATTGGTTACTATTTGATAATTTTTATAAGGATAAAATGAGTTTAATAAAATTAACTTTTACATTCTTAAAGAAAAAGAGAAAATAAAAGATAATGAAAGATATAAATATTAAAGTATTTTGTCCAAATATATATTCAAATGTGTATTGATGGTTAGAAAGGCAGGATGTGAAATTGGATTTTGATTGCGGGTGAACTTGTCACTTGACTCGCCAATTGGAGTTTTTAATCAGTGATTTTAGTTCTTTTGGTTTAATCTTCTAAGCGGACTGGTTTGTTATAGATAAAGCAGGTTCATATGTTATTTTGATTTTTTTTAAATTAAAAATTAAAATACAAAACAATATAATAATTAATTTTTTATTTATAATAATGATTATTTTAATAATTAATAATTTTTTTTATTTTGTAGATTGGTATCTAAAGGGTTATTATACATATTAAATATGAATGATTAATTTTAATAAAATAATTTAATTGATTTGATTAAAAAAATTAATGTCAATTAAAAATTTTAAAAATGTTCACAATTAAAAAGGTTTTTAATATATATACATATAATAATAATAATTTTAAAAATACAAAATTAATAAATAAATAAAACAAAGTTTAAAAAAAGAGGAAAGTCGCCCTTCTTTTTTACAGGATAGGTCATGTTGGAAGTCACACATTGACTAGAGATAAGACAATTTCATACTATATAAGTGGGGTGCAAACCTCACCTTATAATCTAGTTTTGTGGGGTTGAGTTAGGCTTAAAGTCCACTTCTAACATGGTATCGGAACCAAGTTAGAACCTATTCTAGCGAACTTTCTTGGACATTTTGTTTCACCTGTTATCGAATTGTAGCAATTTCATATTATATAAGTGAGGTGCAAACCTTTAATACGATGAGTTAATTCATATTATCCCATTTTTAGAATGAGTTTGATGGCTCCTTTCTCAAGCTAGGACGCTCCAAATCTAGAAGATGAATCCATGGAGAAAAGTACACGTGTGGAAGACTTGAACGGAGGCAAAGGTGCTCTTGGTTTCTATGGTTTGATGGTGAGAATTGTGTGTTTTGGTGCTCTCAAGTGAAGTAGGACCAACACTCAAGGAAAGATTGCTAGAGGAGACCACATGAGATGCTCTAGCTCGGACTTTGGAGACAAGCATGTGACAATAAATAATTTGGTAGCATAACTTTATTAATCTCAAAGTGAATTTACAACAGGGGAGACATCTCTATTTATAGCCTAATAAGGTGTCTCCAAATTTAAAGATGCAAAACCCTAGAGATTTTAACTTGGTTAGCTTGAAATTCAAGACATAAATCCACTCTAATAGGAGGAGGACATATGACCACTCAAGAAGGTGGAAAATACTCTTCATTCCTAAAGTGTCATGTAACCACTCAAGAAGGTGAAAAATACTCTCCATGCTTAGTGTGTCATCTGGTCACTAAGAGAAAAAATCTTCAATAGGAGGAGAATATATATATATATATATATATATATATATATATATATATTAAAAGCATAGTTAATCATATAAATAATTTCTAACCTTTCAATTGATTAATTAATATTTTTAATTGGATAATTCAAATAATAATTACATTTGCATGTTAAATTAGTCTATTACAACTAATGATTGAAAATTAATTTGTGAGTGTTAATGTCTTAAATTAGAATAGTATTACATATTTGTATTTTAACAAAAATATAATATTGTAAATTATTTTTATTTTAATTGTTAATTTAAGAAAATAAAAAATAATGCGGGATAGCGAGCTGACTCATCTTTGACCTACCAATTTGGCGAACTAGACAGGCCATAATAAAACAAGTTGGCAAGTTAAAAATTTCAACCCGATTGCTAATTATTTAAATTACAATAGGATTACATATTTATAAATTTATAAAAATATAATATAAAAAATTAATTTTTTAAATTAATTTTAAAAAAATGGGATAGCCGTCAAGCTAGGTTAACCCCTTTTGACAAGTCAATTTGACGAGCTAGATATGATAGATCAAAATAAGTTTACCAGTTTAACTCGATCTTCCTTATTTTGATGAACTGACCCATAGTCAATGACTCACTTTATCATCTTTGATTAGAACTGACCCACGAGTTTAACTCAATATGCACACACATTAACCCTTCACACACAAATTTGCCCGTCTCCACTCACCCACGCATACACCACATGATTATACTTCTTATCAAATTAAAAGGTGAAAGTGCTTTATTAAAAAATAAAGGAGAATGCTAACAAGTACTCTAAGGGTACTTGTTAAGGAATAATTAATGTGCATTAGTTTTATTATGTTTACATTAATAGTTGAAATATTTAAGTCCATTAATTAAAATAATATAAATGCACATAACAAATTTTATAAAGACAAAATTGTCCTTCAAATTTTTAAGATACAAAATAAGCAATTTAAAATTTTTAAGGTCTCTACTAAAAGTTTAGGTAATTATTTTTTTTTTATATTGCTAAAGGTATGTATTTATAACTAATAATGTCAGATATTGAAATATTATTTGTTTTTTAATTGTGTTGAGTTAGCATAGATGTTGTAAAAGGTTATCAAATTAGACTAAAGATATTCAATAATTGATACTTTAATTTTTTTTAACTTTTAAATGTTTATCATTATTTTTTGTAGGTTTTTATATTAATTTAATTTTTTTATGTTTAATTATATTTTAATTTTTAACAACATTAAAATATAATTATTTTATTATTTAATTTTTTTTTAATTTTTATGATGAACATCAAATAAAATATTAAATGCAGTTGTACAACGTTTAAGGATATTTTTGTCCTTTAAATATAATAAAACTACATTAATGATTCTTAGATCAAATTTTATTTATTATCACAATTAATTATGAATTTTTACAAGATTCAATGCATATTAATTACAGTTAACCAGTGTTCTAAAAATATTGGTTAGCAAGACCCAAAAATAAATTAACAAACATTTTATTTAATTAACATAAAATGACACACATAATACTTGTTCTCATTAAGTAAATATTATTTTTAGTTATGATTAGTAACTAAATGGTGATTAGTAACACATTGATGACATAATATGTTTATATTAAGTGTTGGTTTTGATTAATTTATGATTTGACTATTTGATAGACTTCTAATTATATATATATATATATATATATATATATATATATATATATATATATATATACTTTAACACTGTATTCCCTTTTAGATGAAATATGTAATTATATTTTGTTTTTAAAAATATGAATTGAAGTTTGCAATAATAAGTATGTAATTTTAGAAAAGGAAAATAAGCATTTTAAAAATAATTGCTTTTGACAAATTTTGTCTTCCATGAAGACAACTGGCTGCCACAGCTGCCAGACCCCCCCAATTATAGTTGATACTCATGCAAGTTGGCATATCAACTCAACAAGTTCATACTCTTTGTTTCTTTTTGACTAATCCAGCTAGTCCACACATTAGGCATAGACCAACCCAGTAATAATAATAATAATATAATAATTTACCTTTTCTCCTAAGCTTGGTGCCTCCCCTACCTTGCCTACCATCAAAATTATGCTTCTCAAGGATTAGGAAACTCTTAAATTAGAATATCTATATATTTTCTTAAATTAAATTATATATCTAATTTAATTTTATAAAACTCCTCCTTATATTATGTGAATTTTTTAATAAAAATATGTAAGAATTCCTTTAATTAGAACACTTGATTTGTTTGATTGATTTAGTTTCTATTATTTATAGTTAATTATTTCTTTGAATGTATAATTCTTTTTCAAGGATTGAAGTTGAATACACGATTTGGTTATACTTAATTCATTATTACTTTGATTTAACTTTTTGTTAATGATTACTTGTTTTAACTTGTTCTTCAGATTATTGTTTTAACATAATTATAGTAAAGTCCTTCTATATTTATATTTAGGAAGGTTTAAACTCATACATGTCACTGAAGTTGTGTTCATAATTTAAATTTATTCTTTGGTTAATAATTAAATTTTCATTACGTGATAGTAATCAATAAAAATGAATACCGGTATTAAAAAGAAAAAGCTTAATGACACATGGGAAAACAAGATTATAAGTTTTTGGCATTAGAATGGTAATTGATGAGTTTATTTTGTTAAGTTAGTTTAGTTGAGTATAGGGTTCCGTGTCTGCACAAATATGGCGAAGGATTATGATAAAAGCAATGGATGAAGATGAGATGGTGTTAAGATCTGGGGGCTTTCGTCACTCCAGACATCATAGGAGTAACATTATTAAATTGTTCCACCGCATGCTATAAATCTCAACGCTCTCCCACATCTCCTCCACAACCAAAATGGTAACTGTGTTCAGATTATGGTTTCTGACGCTGTTGTTGTTCTCCCCAGTTGCATTGTCTGAACTGTGCAACCCACAGGACAAGAAAGTGTTGCTGCAAATCAAGAAGGACTTCAACAACCCTTATCTTTTAGCTTCATGGAACCCAGACACCGATTGCTGCCAATGGTACTGCGTCGAGTGCCACCCCAAAACGCACCGCATCACCTCCCTCGTCATTTTATCCTCTGTTCCCGAAACCAATTTCTCAGGGCAAATACCACCCTCCGTCGGTGACCTTCCTTACCTGGAGACTCTCGAGTTCCACAAGCTTCCTAAACTCACCGGCCCAATCCAGCCCACCATCGCCAAGCTCACTAAACTCAAGGAGCTCTATATTAGCTGGACCAACATCTCCGGCCCAGTGCCTGATTTTCTGGCCCAACTCACCAATCTCCAGTTTCTCGACCTTTCCTTTAATAACCTCTCCGGCCCCATACCAAGCTCGCTTTCCCGGTTGCCCAACCTGTTGTCCTTGCGCCTCGACCGGAACAGGCTCACGGGCCCAATCCCGGATTCCTTTGGGTCATTCAAGAGGCCTGGCCCAAGCATTGTGCTGTCCCACAACCAACTTTCGGGGCCCATTCCGGCTTCCCTGGCCAACATAGACCCTCAGCGGATCGACTTTTCGAGGAACAAACTGGAAGGCGATGCTTCAATGCTTTTTGGGAGCAACAAAACGACGCAGATGGTTGACGTTTCGAGGAACTTGTTGGCGTTTGATTTATCCAAAGTGGAGTTTCCCAGCAGCTTGATATCGTTGGATTTGAATCACAATAAGATCACCGGAAAGATTCCAGTGGGTTTGACCGCAGTAGATTTTCTGCAGGGGTTCAACGTGAGCTATAATCGACTTTGTGGTGAGATTCCACAGGGAGGAAGACTTCAGAAGTTTGAGGTGGATTCGTATTTTCATAACAAGTGCTTGTGTGGATCACCCCTTCCTACCTGTAACTGACTTTTCTGTTCATGGTGATATTGTATTTCTAATTCTAAATCAAATAAAAATACTTGTTCAAGAAAACATTAAATAAAAAAGTATGTTTCTTTAGACATTGAAAGATAATGTCAAGCTTTGCATTGTAATGCTCATTCCCCCACAATATTTATTCAAGAAAAAAAAAATTTTTAACCATACAGATATGCCTAGGAAGATAAATAAGTAATAAAGATAATGGTTAAGGTAATGTGAAAACAGAAGTTAAAGGAAATCTGATTTATTCATCCAAACAAATTTTAAAAATGCTAATTGAAACGAAACTAAACGACAAATCCGACTGAGTTCAGAAGCTAATTTTTTTTTCTTTTGGAAAAATCGGTAACCTTTGATTGAAATTAATTCGCTCGATACAATGTCCATTAACATTTTGCCTTTATTTCGTTTTCACTTTGAAGAATATCTCAAACTAGTTCACCATTAGTATTAGGTTTGAAAAATTGCTGGAAGTAACAAGATATAATGATGATAGCTTGAGTCCAGAAAAAAGTGATTTTTAATAATTTCAAAACAACTATATAATAGTTTCTAGAATTTCTTCAGGTGACATTTCTCTGGTATTTCATCAATGTCTACAACCGTAAAACTAGATAAAACAAACCAACTCAGTCAGGTAATCAAAACTTACAAAATACAGAATAATAATGGTGAAATAACTAGGAAGCATAACAATTAAAATTTGGATCAAGATCAGGCGTCTGCAATGGTCACCTCAACCTCCACACCAGGTTCAATTGTGATCGAGGTAATCTGCTTAACAACATCTGGGGAACTGTAGAGGTCAATCACTCTCTTGTGCACACGGAGTTCAAATCTGTCCCATGTGTTGGTACCTAAAACAAGTAGCAGTGTCATGAACACAAGGGACAGTGTCACTCATTCATCAATAAACAACATTCAGAAAGTCTAAACACTGAACACAAATACATCAAAATCAAAATGACCAGGCTAAGCAACATATCGGTATCATTGTTTCAAAAACACAGAAAGCGCATGAAATCCACACAAAAAAAATTATAGTCAAGAAAGCAACACATAAAAGCTTTTATCCCCAGCAGAAATCAGTTTCGGGATGCAAAAAAATTGACCATGCTCACAAATCACACAAAATCAATTGCAAGATAAGATAACACATGACAAAACCGCGAGCCATTTGCATAGGACAGTTAATTTATCATATAGTGTAATATCACAATTTATTGAAGATCGTTCTGATTTAAGATCATAATATACTGTAGCACAATATCTTCTCTTAATTACAAAATCAAACATCGACTTCTGTTCCCTTTCCCTTCAATACCCTCCATCATCCAATCTTTTTCTTAACCCCCTTCAAACATTACAAAAGCCAGAAGGATTGACAAGTCCAAGAGCTCATAAAGGATGCCCCTTTACAGAACTAATACGTTCACCATATGGGATAATTGATACAACACGTGTACTGTATTACAACTTATATACAATTTAAAAGCTTATTCAGCATAAGCCAGTTAATTTGGGGCTCTTCATTTTTTACCAGAGGCAATACTATTAAGTCACTACTTCCATTGAATCTTCATGACTGGACAAAAGCTAAAGGGCAGTCATATTAAGAATTACAAATAGGAGCAAAACAAAATGAAAATACACAGAGGTAACCCAAATTACAGTTTAAAAATGAAAAAGCAACACTATAAGAATCACATAATAAAAGGAACAAGTGAAGCACAGAATAAAAATAATAAAAAGCAAGAAAATAGGTAAAATACCTTCTCCGCAAGGGGATTTCCTTGTAGTGATGTGAAGAACCTTAGTTGGCATCCTAACTGGTCCCTTAACCCTGAGGCGCTTGTCCTTTGCACCGCGAACTAAGTCCGCACAAACTAACAGTAACATCAAAGTTGAAACATAAGCATAAGGATTGCAACAAGCACAAAAAGGAAAAGTTGAATGAATTGACGCATACCCTTCTCGAGATTTTTGACGTGCTTGGAAGATAGGGTGATCCTAATCTTGTGAATCTGTTCCTGAGATTCCTCCAAGCCTGGCTTGGTGGGCTTCATCGCAGCGTACGCCATTGTTCACACCACAAAAAAAAATGCACTGCTTACGAAGAAGAACGCTGCGTGAAGGTGAGAGGGAAGATGGAGCAGAAAACCTAAAAATAGCGCTATGAGTTTCCTGGGCAAAATATGTGTTAAACCTAGCGGTGGTCAACCCGGCCCATCTAATCGGGCCCAATGTTGGCCCATCTTCAGTTTCATTTTGGTTAGGTGATTATATCCTTTAAAAATATGTATGTTTTATGAGTGATTACAAAATGGTCAGGGTTAGATTTGCAGCTCATTAAAATGTTGGACGAGAGAATAATTATTTCAGATAAGAAAACAAATATTAATAATTAAAATTTTAACAATTATTTATATAAAGAGGCACAAATTTTCAACTCTACTCAGTATATTATTTATTATAATATAAGATGCTGCTCACTCAATACTATATTCAAATGTCCTATTCTGTTATAATAAATAAAAATAATTCAAATAAAAGCTAATACATAAATATTAAAATTAAATTTTAACTTTGTGTTTTTGCAGTTTTAATAAAATAATTATTTTAATAGTTTTAATAAAATAATTATTTTAATTTAAAAGAACACTTATTTATTAAAAAGTAAATTTGAAGATAAAGATGTGAAAAACCAAAATAAAATATCTTTTATATATAGGTATTTATTATATTAAAATAAGAATAAATTACATTCATATAACTTCTAAAAAGGAAATTATGTTAAAAAAAAACACTAAAGAAAATAACAATATTTAGACAAATAAGATTAAAACTCTGAATTTTAAAAACTAAGAAAAAAAAATGACTTTAATTTAATGAAGAGATGATAATTGCAAACTGTAAAACTCTTTTTTTCTGCCCTAAAAATTTAAAGGGGTCTAGTCCATTGTTGAGCCTAAGTACGAGTCCATAGGGTGTCCAAAGCCCCTAAGGCAGCCTAACCCCTTTCATTTCTGCCTTTCTTGCAAAACAGTAATTTGCCTACTCTCCTTTTCTCTTTTCAGAGCTCTGCTAGGTTTGAAGTTCAATCAGATTCAAGTTTAGCTCGACCTCGTTTCTGCTCACGTAAGTGGTTCGTCAACTCATACTCTTCTTCTCTGGTTTGATTCTTCGTAATTACTGTTAGGGTTCCTTGTAGTAATCTCGTACCCCATGTGTTATGGTTTTCAGCTCTTAAATCTGCTTCGGGAACTTTCGTGCTCATTCACTTAAGTGTCAAGGTCGTTTGGCTAGCATTTTCCAGGTATGAGAAGTTAGGGTTTTGCTTGTACTTTGATTTTATGCTTGTTCTGGTATGGTTTTTGCGTGATGATAGCTTATTTGATGTTGTTAGTGCTTGGAACATGCTGAAAATTCCGTTTGGTTGTGAATGCTTGACTGTACATGCGAGAACAGTGGAGAACTCTGATATTTTCGCCCAGGCGGGCCAATCTCGCCCAAGCGAGAGCATCAGAGGTTCGTCCCTGGAGCTTACGCAAGTTGTCGTCGCTTAGGCGATGAGCTCCTGTCTTGAGCGAAAGTCATCTCGCTCAGGCGAGGAGGTCTCGCCTAAGCGAGAGAACGTAAGGCTCCATGTTCCTCTTTTCGAGCTTTCGCCTAGGCGAAAGGAGCTCGCCTAAGCGAGAGACCTTTCTGTCTAAGCGAGGGATTGGGCAAGAAGTGTGCTTGTTCTATTATTTCTCTGTTCTTGGATGTTGGCCATATGTTTGGATTGATTATACTTTTAAAGCATGAATTGGGTGATTTTGTATGAGTGAGATGATTTATGGTCTGTGATGGATAAGTTTAACATGATTTTGGCATGTTGCATGTATGAAATGATTCATGGGCTAAAAATGACGAGTTTTGGTATGGTTTTGGTATGGAATATGAATGAAGGTTGGTTATAAATGTTGGCATGAGATTTGTAAGCATAACAAGTACATACCTGGATGGTGAAACATGATTTGTATGTGGTATTTCCACGATAGTTTCGTGGTGGTGCCTCATTGGTTAGGGCGTAATTCCATGAGCTTCTAGGTGAGATCTCATGGTGGTGCCTCAATTGGTCGGGACGTAATTCCATGACCCTTGTTAGTGAGAGTTCATGGTGGTGCCTCATTTATATAATTTAGTAAGGATTCAAGGTAAAGATTGCATCTTGACACTCTAAAGAGTCAGTTGGTCTCACATAGAGCGTACTGACTCGAGTGGTGGGAGTAGCAGGAGGCCTGAAACACTTTAAGGGCTAATCTTGTGTGTGGGGAAAGAAACACTGTAACAATTAGCTCGGTAGAGCAGGAAAGGCCACCACAAGTGCAAGCATCCGCTGAATCTGACTAATTATATGTATCCAGATGAGTCGTGTCTAAGTCTTAGTGTATTGAGTGCAAGTCATAACATAATTGGTTGACATATGTTTCTTGAACTATAAAATTGTAAGTAACTATATGATAAACCATTATTCTGCTTTAGCTTACCCTTTTGTTTGTTGTATGTTCTGTTTGTGTGATTTTCTCTTTTGCTATGATCATCAATTTATTGATGTGAGCAGATGCAAAAAATACTCATGGTCAACAAGAAAATGATGATTCCACTGCTTAGCATGTCTGGATTCCATTTATTAGGACTTTTCTTTTAGGGCTACGGTCCATGTATTGTCTTGTCACTGGGTCTGTTGATCCTTTACTACTTTTGTTACTGACATCGTGATGTGCTTTAGTTTCTTCCTGTTTCCTTTGGAACAACGGTAAGGAATAATGTTATACTCAAGGACCGTACTTACTATATTATTCTATGTGACACTTCCTTTACTTAGAGTTATTAATCAAATGGGGTGTTGCACAGACAAAGAAAACGAAGATCAAAATAATATTTTAGAAAGTTAACTATTTGTAGAAGAAAGTTATGTCCACATATGTTCTAATTTATTTTCATTAAATTTAATAACAATTTTTGAAAAGTAAAATAATGGACCGTTATCTAATTACACAAGCAGAATGAATGGATATCAGAAGGTGTTATTCAGAACTCACTCAAAAGTCTTCGAAAATCCATGTTTTCTTCTTCTCATGGATGGGAAAATCCCATCATGCTGGCTCATTTTTTTATCACCTTGTTTATTCTCTTCTAACATTGCACCCAAAACACAAACAAGCCAATGAAAATGGATCACAAGTGAAAACTTTTAACAGAGATCAGAACAGTTAAATCCTATCCAACAATTGTATCAGTTTTTTCACAGAATTCTCTCCCCATCATTTTAACTTCAATGTTACAATGTACATTTTTTCTTGATGATTATTTACAACAACTCCTTCCCTCTTCATTTGGGGACGGAGATCTGAGGTCAATTATGCATGTTATTAGTTCAGGTGAAAACCAAAAGAGAGGATCAATGTATCGATAAACAATGTAAAAGGCAATTTCTTCTTGTGCAACGATCCTGTCACAACTGAGACTCTTTCCATGGTAATCTATCAAGACCATCTTTGATGGCTCTTCGAAACTCATCGTTGTGGAGAATGAAGGATGAGACATGCCCACCTGTGACCCATCTCACCTCAGAACCTGGCCAAGCTTTCTGAAGTTCCAGAACTGAGTGCTTGGGGATGTATCCATCATCCTGTAAAACAATGTTGACAATGATTAAGAACAGAAGTGTCAAATGCAGACATCTCAATAAAAAAATACTTTGTAGACACCATAGAGTCCATTCAGAGGATTTTATATACTTTTGTCGTCTCAATAACAGCCACATTCAGGAACAGAAAGAAATAAGATAGCAGAAAGTGGGTGTGTTTTCAGACAGTAGAATGTCCATGTAAAGGAACCTTATTTATCTAATAGTTCATGCACATTTAACGACATACATCTTGAAAGGGAACTAGACGGCCATACAAATGGAAAAGAAATTTAAATGAATGATTGTTAGAAGTAAATTTCTTCCAATTTTCACTAAATCACTTGGCATAAGGTGATGATGAAATCTGGGACTTACAGTGGCAGCAACAAAAATTACAGCATTGGGACTTTTGGGAACTGGAAAACGCGTGACATCTGTG
Organism: Vigna unguiculata; assembly: GCF_037176805.1. Classification (NCBI taxonomy): domain Eukaryota; kingdom Viridiplantae; phylum Streptophyta; class Magnoliopsida; order Fabales; family Fabaceae; genus Vigna; species Vigna unguiculata. The sequence continues at coordinate 34,300,208 of NC_140792.1, read as the reverse complement.
AGAGAGAGAACATTTCTCATTCGTTCTCTAACATCCTCGAGAGTCATTGCAACCTTCTGAGTTGCAAGATCCTCCCTCAGTGCTTCCCAGGCAGTACCATGCTTTAAAATCCCCTCACAGAATGCCACAACAGCAGAATGTGGAGACAGAAAAGGGAGTGTTGCAACAGGTGTAGGGTGAAGTGATCCAACCATGGCAGCATGTACTCCTCCTGGAGTACATTCAAAGATTGGAAGAGTCATATCAAAGGACAAACCAAGCAATTTGAAAGGTTAAAACTCGTTTGATTTCTACGAATTTAGATTCTTTACAGGGTTTCTATGTGCTGTTATTCTATTGGACCTTCAAAATACAATAGTGGACACTGATTTTAATGTTTTAAAATGTATTAAAAAGATTTTAAAGTACTAATAAAAGTATTTTTTAATGTCTAACAGAGGACAGTACAAAAAAATCTAGTAAAGAATTTGAACTCGATTTCTGCGCAGGTTCAAACAAGCCTTACCCATGCTAAGTCCACAAATACCCATCTTGCCAAAACCTGCCTCACAGTCCAACCAGTGTAAGAGACTGCGTGCCTCTTCAATGGTTGCTCTTCCTAATAAAAGCAAGTCACTGACACACAAAAGTTTTGCACCACGCTGCAGCACAGGCCGTCTTTGACCATAAAATGGACTGCAGTTGCACAAACACAAATGCAGAGCATATATCAAACGAATGCTATAAAAAGAACAAAAAAATGATGGTCCTTTTGCTTTCAGAACAAGATCATGAAAAGTGATGTTGACCTCTCAAGTACCATGGTTGCAATGTTTTCCTTCATCAGTGGTCCACCAAGACGCAATCTTCTCTCAAATGTATGGTCTCCGGTTCCTGCATACAATGGGGATGGGTGAATATCTTTTACTTTTAAAGGAAATGGAAAGATCTCAAAGACTTGGCAGAGAGAATTTATTATTCTGGGGTTCAGTAGAAGAAGTTCTTCTAACATAATGATCTTATCAAACTTTTAATCTAAATAGTAAGACCAATCAAACTCTTATAACCTTCAATGCAAATAGTGCACGAAAGGAATTAAAGATCAAATAGTAAAACAAACAGAAAATAATTTAGTATGCCATTCTACTATGTAACTCTTGTGAGAAGTAAAATTCCAAACACCACAATCCTTTTTCCCTACTTTAATGGATGATCCAATCCATCAAATGTATTGTTCACAGAACGAGGTTCCATTCCAATTCTGGTCAAACCAAAAAAAAATCAGATCATTCCGTTGCCTGTAAACAGACAAATAATACACAATAACTTTCAACATACTATGTTAAGTGCTGACCTCAAACGAGGTCCTAAAGGAAGTCTTAATGCAAGGTCTTTGCAAGGATATGATAGGGACGAAATATGTTAAAGATCTCACAACGACTATAGATATAATCAAAGTGTGGGTTTGGACTTCACTTTACATGCCAGGATTTGTGTGACTCAGTTCATTTTCTAGAGTTTCTAGAGTTTATCCTAATGAAACGTGTTATCGGTTTGTTATCATCGAACCATCCATAAATATTTATTCCTCCTGCCCTTAAAAGTAGGTTGAGTTAGGGAGGCATACAAATAAAATGTTCAAAAGCACAACTTAATTTGACTATAGGGAATCAAATCAGACGACTAAAGATCATCACTACTATTACAAAACAACTATACATACAGTTTCATTCTAAACACTTTGTAATAACAGTAAACTGCACCGACAGATATTTGGTCAAATTTCTCTCAATACATCAGTTTTTTACTCCTACATATACCCCTTAATTATATGAAAAATATTACACTAAAACTTTTTATCCATAAAAATGAACCCTTTTAATTGCTTGAAAAACATGATAGTGTGTGTACCCTTCGTGCAAAGGTTAACACAAAATAGAGACATTGTATGTAATCTCAAGAAATCACATGGCAGAAGTGCAAGTTGCTCTCAAAATAATGGTTGCATTACTATATATAAGGTCAACCAGGCAAAAACACTTTTTTTTTATCCCATCATATTATCATAATTTAACAATAACTTAACTGTTTTCCAACCAAACCAGCAACGTCGTTTTTACCTGCAAGATGAACAACACAGGCCATTCTGTTGGGAGAGACAGACTTGGGCATGAGGAATGCAACCCTTGCAGTGTGGGACTCGGGAGGCAATGCACCTAGCAGTTGGTCATCACAAGGGGTTCTGAAAACCCCTTCTCTCAAACTCGCATTCTTCGTCTCCCAAATGGTTCTCCAAACCGGTTCAATCAACCTCGGAGGCCAATTCTGCCCCGCCACTTCAGGGAACAACTGGTTTAGCATCCTCTCCAGCATCTCAAGTTTCGTGCCACCCCACCCTCGCGAGAAGAACGGGGTGCTCATCTTAGTTCGGTGCATGAATGCTCCATAAATGTGGTCCAACACATAATGAAGCATTCCCAGATTCACCGTCACCATTGTTTTCCCGGTGAAGCAAAAGGGTGTCGTATGGTGACAGTGATACACGAAAATGAGAAGAAGGTGTTGTGCAATGTGGATTATTGGTAGAGAGAAGTCAGATCTGAAAGACCGATGTTTTTGTCAAAAAAATCATAGAGGTCTACGAAAAGAGTGATTCGTTGGTAAAATGATAAGGTTGTAGGTGTTATTGGCAGCAAGAGAAATTTTGAGGAAGAAGAAGTAAGGGAGATTGTAATTGTGTCGGGATCGAATAAAGGGAGATTCAGAGAGAAGAGATATGGATGCTCTGTGAGAGGCAGAAAAGCAAAAGCGGACCAAACAAAATTGTCTTGTTTTTGTGGAGAAAATATAAAACTGTGGGCAGAGGTGGGTTAGAACTACAACTGACTTTTTAAGATTTGTTTATAGTTATCTTGTTTAAACCTGAGAATATCTAGTTGGAATCAAATAATTGCTATATAAAAATTATATCTAATCCAATTCAATCCATATCTTAAAGAATTTGAGTTAGTATTTCTTGCAACTAGGTTTGAGACTGTTTTTTGTTCTTTGATTATATATATATATATATATATATATATATATATATATATATATATATATATATATATATATATATATACGAAAATGATATATATATTAGGTTTACGGTGAGTAATTTATATTTTTAATACAGTTTTCTTTTATAAAAAGTCTTAAAATTTCAACGACGACTAAAAATATTGAAAACGTTAAATTAAAAGGGATGTGAAGTTAAGAAAAATGAAGATTCTTTGCTTAAATAAAATAATTAAAAACATTATTTTTTCAGTGATAACTAAAATTGCAAATTGTCATTGTTTAATATTATATTATCTATTATATTTATTATATCTATTAATATTTTAAATTTAGTTTTTTTATTCGTGTTTATTTTATTAATAAATGTCCAAAATATTAGGTTTTTAGTGATTTGGAATTATTAATTTATTCTTTCATTTATTTTGTTGACCATATCTCTAAATATCTATTATTATATAATATAAGAAAATAAGATATTAGGAAGTTTACTTTTTAATCTATATTTAATTTACTAACAAGTCTTTAAAATGTGGGATTGTTATTATTTGAAACTATTAATTTATTTTGTTGTGACAAGTCTTTAAATATCTATTATTAGGTTTAATTATTTTTTTTACTTGTTTTTGCTCAAAAAGTGTTGAATCTGTTTTTCCAATTTTTTTTCTCAATTTCGTCATGATTTTTTTAAAATGATTCAATTTGGTCTGAACATTTTTAAAAGTGATTTGATTTGGTCTTTTTTGGTTAGTAGTGTATAAATGGTATTAAAGTTAATGTCACATGTGAATTTTTGTTTTTTTTTTTTAAATGATTTTTTGTAATGTGTCACTTCACAGATGTGTCACGTGGCACAATCAATGTGACATGACAATAGCATATGACGTGAACATAATCTCAATTTGGTCCTTATATTTTGTTTTTTAAATTCAATTTAGTCCAATTTTTTTGTAAAAAATTAAGTAATATTGTCTCTCTTTAAATTGAAACAAAATTTACTTTTTGTATAAATACTTTTATGAAATATTTCTAAAATTTTGAAATTAACTTTAAAATTTATACGAAATTGAAACTAAAAAAATAATTTTTGAAAAGGATAATAATTATAAAGAAATAAAACTAAATATTTAATTTAACACAAATAAGAAGGGTGAATATATATATATATATATATATATATATATATATATATATATATATATATATATATATATATATATATATATAAAACATGTTAGCCCAAATCATTTGTGCATATTAATTTATGTAAGTTGTTATCCTTAAAACACATTTTATTTCTTTTGGAATATAGATAATTAATTGTTATTTAGTTTTTTTTTTAGACATGTTCAAAGCAGTGGTGGAGCACCATGGGAGTCCGGAGAGCCATTGCCCTCCAAATATTTTTTATCTTTTTCAAAATTATATAAATATTTAAAAATTTTGAAAATTTTAAAATTATAAATAGTATATTTTAGAAATTGATTAAAATTAAATTGTTTTTTTATTTCTTTTATAAAATACAACATGTAATGTTAATAAATAATAAAACATAAAATCAAATATAAGAAAAAATAAAAATATTTATCTTTAATTATTCTTTTGGTTTCTATTTTCATCTAAAAATATCGAATTGTGACTAAGAAATTAAAATTAAATTGAGATTAAAACATTGGAGCACCAACTTGACATTTTTGGAAACAGGAACCAAATAAGTAATCAAACCAAACATTTATTAAAATATTTTTTATTTTCTTCCGTCATTGTCTTTCTTAATTTTTTCACAACTCATCTCTCACTCTGATATGTTTTTTTTTTTTTAAAAAATGAAGTTAAACACATACTCATTATTTTTGTTTTCATTTCTCATTTGTTTTCTTCATTTCTCAAATAAAAAAATGTAACTCTCTATTCTCTCACTTGATGATGAAATATTAGTTTAATAGTTATTGAAAATATTTTTTTATCTCATGAGCATTTTATATACTCATTTTATTTGATTATAAAAGAAAAAAAAATAATGTATTATGTGTTTTTTTTTATAACCGAGTTTTAATTGTGACTTGATTATAATATATTTTTCTTCTAATAATTATGTCTATCAATCTTTTATTAGATTATGATAATTTTTTTTAATATATTTAAAAAGAAAGTATATCGATGAAGAATAAAATAATAGATTCATTTTGTAAAAGTGATAAAAGATAAACTATACGTGAAGATGAAAACAAGATAAATTATACTTCTTCACATCTTTTAAAGCATTATACTAATGATCCGATCTAACCATCCAATTATTTTATAGAAGAGTCATTTTTTAAAGCGTCATACTAATGATCCAATAAAATAATTAAATAATTATATTATTCTGACTCCTACAAAACTCTTGGTCAAGATCTATCACGGGTTTAAAGAAGATTATCCTAATTCGTTTTACAAATCATTATATATGTGTATGATAAATTAACTCACTAATAAAAAAAAATATGTCAATCATGTTATTGAAATTTGATATAAAAAAGTACAATTACACTTTTTTGTAGCTTATTTGACTCTCTTTTTTAATTGAACAGTTTAAATTTGAAGTAAAAGTTCATATTTACCTTATTATTTTTTATTTCAATTTAGTCCTACAATTATTTTAAAAAGTTTTGTTTAATCATTTCTGTTGGGTTGACGTTAACACTGTATCCTAGGCCCTGAAAGGAGAAGAAAGGTTGGAATGCCAATAGGCGTCTATATTTTGAATTCACCCGACCCGAAAGTACACTATCCATTCTGGGAACGTCCGGTGCTAAAGTCATTGAATGGGTAAGTCGCCAATTCCTAAAACGAACTATTTAATGTACTTTATCATGCATGTCATATATAAATTCATGAAATTTTAAATTTTTTTAAATATATAAAATGTCATGTGTCAAGTTAGAGTTGTGTTACATGATAGTAATAATGATTATTTTCAATTTAATCTTCTATTTAAATTTTAATTGAATTTAGTCCCTTTATTCCTCAAAACGATCCAATTTAGTCCTATCATATTTGAAAACAAATTAGTAATTAAGGTTAATTACAATTTATCTACACATGTTAAAATATTTTTTTGGAATTTATACATTAAATCACTCAACCTAAATACTCAATTTATTTTATTTTTTTTCATTTTTACACTTATAATTTGTTACATTTGAAAATTTTAAAATTGTAAAAAATAAAATAATTTAAATATTTAGGTGGAGTAATTTGATGTATAAATTGTAAGAAAAATATTTTAACATGTATATATAAGTTGTAATTAAGCTTATTCTAATTTGTTCTAATTTGTTCTCAAATTGAAGAGAACAAACTTATATCGTTTTAGAAAACATAGATTAAATTGAATCAAAAATTTAAATAGAGGACTAAATTGAAAACAACCAATATCATTACCAAGTGACAGTTTAAATATTAAAAAAAAAACATTAACAAAAATTAAAATGCAACTGACACGTGGCAATGGAAATGACTAAATTGAATATTTTTAAATAATTGAAGAACTAAATTGAACCAAAAAAATAATAAGAAGACCAAAATGAACTAAACCAACAAAATTAGAGGATTAAATCAATAATTATACCAAATTCAAAATGTGATTTTTTTTGTGGGTTTCAATCAAGACGTGTATTTCTGTATTGGATTGTTGTTGATATAATCGTTGGTTAATATTGAAATTTTGGTTGATACATACAATTTGAATGAGTGTTAAACAAAGAGATGTGTACTTGTTCCATACTTTGATGGGTTAATTTTCTTAGTTGTCTTTTTTTTTTCTTAATTATTCTAATTATATAACTACTTTGTTTGTCATTGAATACAAGTCTCACATTTGAATATTCTATTTATTTTAATATTTTTATTTATTATATATTTTCTTTTCATGTGAAAATATTTAACATTCTCAAATGTTCAATTGCATAAATCTTTAATTTATTATGTAATATAAAAAAAGTTATCTTTTTAGTCTATTATTATTATTATTTTTTTATTTGAAGAACTATTTTGTTTCACTAAAATAATTTTTGTTATCTCTCACCATGTTGATATTTGAAAAGTTTTTTTAGATCACTAAAATATTTTTCATTTTATCACGTCCTTAATTATATATTTATTTTTCTTTGTGTGATTTCATTCAATGGTCTATGAATTTATTTATAAGATACACATTTGATAATTTTTTAATATTTTCATTTTTATAATGTAAAATACTATTTTGATATATTTTATAGAATTATATTTTAATTATTTTAACTCATTATCATATTGTGATTTTGTCATTATAATTGTATAAATAAATTTTATTTATTATAATATAAAATTTTAATATAATTTTCATAAATTTCTTTTTATCACCATCCAACATATATTGAAGTTCAAAAGATACAATGTATATGTTAACATTTATTATTTGTAGTTTAATATTTATTTTTTGTGTTATTTGAATCAAGTGATTTATTATAACTTTTAATAGTGTATAAAAAAAATATTCATTAGAATTTAAAAAATTGAAATAAGCATGCATTTAACATATATTTTAAAGTGAATATTTGTAGTTTCCTTTTATATCTTTTTAAGAAAATAAAATTTATCAACTACAATTCATTAATGTTTGCAAATTTAATATATGTTTTAGTTCTCATGAAATTTTATTTGGTATTTTAATTTGAAATGTATGTAATTATAATATAATTTTTTTTATAAATATTTGTTATTGAAGAAACAACTCTCATCTTAATATTACATATTTGATAATATTATGTTTTCTTTGCCGTAATTTTTTATTATTTTATAAAAATTAATTAATTAATATCGAAATAGTAAGAAAGCGGATACGGGTATGAGTACAAGTATATATATGTTATCTTGGGGATGAAAATGAAACAAAAGTTTGATATTCATTGGATTTGAATATGATAATGATGATGAATTTTTTAGATGAAGATAAATATGGAATAGCAAAACTCATTCCAACTCCATGCGTTGTCATCTGTAATTGCAAGTTAAATGTTAAAAGAATAAACAATTTATTAAAAGTTGATAATTAAATTTTGAAAAGGAAAAAAATATTTGACATAATTTAACACTTATTTGACAATTTTTATAAAGACAAAATAATTTTCATAAAAGATAATTTTTATATTTTTAAAAGACAAAAAAAATGAATAATAATAACAATAAACAATGTCAAATAGTAAATAATAGTAAAATAAAGGTTTAAATACCTTTTTCGTCATCATTTTCGTAGTGTTTGTTGTGGATGGTCCTCATTTTAACAAAATGTTTAAAATGGTCATCATTTTGATCGAATGTTTAAAATGATCCTTATTTTCGCAATTCGTGTTTTATTTGATCATTTTCTGTGACGTCGTTTAAATCAGTAACGGATCAATGTACAAGTGTCATTTATTTGTATTAGCCATATGTACAGTACACTTAACATACTCTAATGCAACGTAATACAAATAGTGTCACCTGTACAATGTTCCGTTACTGATTGAAACGACGTCACAGAAAAAGACCAAATAAAATACGAATTATGAAAATAATGATCATTTTAAACATTTGTTAAAAATAAGGAGTATTTTAAACATTTTGTCAAAGTACTACGGAAACGAAGACGAAAAAGATATTTAAGCCTAAAATAAATATGATATTAAAATACTAATATTCTTTCGAAAAATATTATAATCATCAGGTTACGATTGAGTTACATGTTTTCCTAATTAATTTTGCCTGCAATGTAATTAGTTACAGCACAAAGTGGAGCTGCCTTTGGGGTATCAAACCCAGCCAAAATTTCCTTGGAATCCTCCACCAATTTCTGAGCAATCTCCTTAGACTTATCCATCCCCAAAACCTTGGGATATGTGAGTTTATCAACCACCAAGTCCTTCCCCGTCGTCTTCCCCAACTCCGCCGTCGATTTGGTAACATCCAAAATATCATTCACAATCTGACCCATCAATCCAACACACCGACCAAACATCCTTAACCTCTCAACTTCCTCGTCCGACCCACCCCCCACTATTGCTCCCAACACAACCGCACCTTCCAACAACGCCGCCGATTTCCGAAGGTGAATGAGTTCCACCCTCTCCAAACCCACCTCACTCGACAACCCTTCCGAGCTCACATCCATCACTTGTCCCCCCGCAACGCCTTCCGCGCCGGCTGATTTCGCCAACTCCACTGTCGCGCGAACCACGCGCGTGGGAGACACGCCCTTCGTCGACGCCGCCAAGTGCTCGAACGCGCACGCCAGCAGCGCATCGCCTGCGAGGATCGCCACGTTCTCGCCGAAGACCTTGTGGCACGCCGGCTTCCCTCGCCGGAGGTCATCGTTGTCAATGCTGGGCAAGTCGTCGTGGATAAGCGACATGGCGTGGACCATCTCGACCGCGCATGCGGCGGGGACGGCGGCGTTATCTATTCCTCCGACGAGCTCGCAGGCGGCGATGCATAGCACCGGGCGGATCCTCTAGCCGCTGGCGAGGAGCGTGTAGCGCATGGCTTCGTGGATCTTCTTGGGCTCCTTCAGTTCAATGGCAGCGTCCAAGGCTCGGTTCACTGTGTTAACCTTTTGCTGCATGTAAGCTTTGAAATCGAATCCAGTTTCTTCTCTTCTCACAGTGTCTAGGGGACTGAGAAGTGAACGTGTGTTCGTCTTCATCAGCATAGACCTCAGACGAGCCCATCTTCCAAGATTCGCAAAATTCATCTTTGTTGTGTGGAAAGATTGTTCTGTACTACTACTACAAATACATTCTTTAACCTCTTTTCATAATTATGGTTAATATATCATAATGTTGAAAATATTCTAAGTAAGAGCGAAAAAGTTGGTATTTTATAGATAAAATAAATACTATATAAAAATAAACAATCATAATTTTATTGTTTTAAGATTTTTGAGATAATAGTAGTATTAAATATTTTATATGTGTAAGATCAATGTCATATGTATAAAATCAAAATTTATAATCATAACCATAATCCATATGATAAAATATAAATCAGTAGTAGTATCAAAGTCGATAGTTTTAAGTGACTGACTGTATAATCATAACAAAAAAGAGTCATCGAAACTAATCGCATAATTATAACTAGAAAGGAATCATTATACACTGAGAAAAAATATACAATAAAAAAAAAAGATTCACCTTAAAAAAATAGTGTCAAATATTTTATCGATAAGATTAATGTTATATATATATATATATATATATATATATATATATATATATATATATATAAACACAATCTATAACTATAAACATATGATAAAATATAATTCCAACACATAGCATGCGGATTTCACTTATCAATTATTTTATAGTATTTAATAACTGAAGCATGTGATATTGTCATTTAAATGATTTCATATGACATTTTAAAATGTTATACATTAACTTTAAGATGAGTACAAGGACTCCTCAAATTTGGGTCAAAGAAAATGAGACGTGGGATTCACACTCCTCTAGATTTATGTTATTTTTTATCATATGTCTTATTTAAATATTTTTTTGTATTATATTTATTCATATATTTTTTTTAAGATTTTTTCTATATAACTGAGGCTATTTCCATTTTCATGTTTGTGCTTTTGGTGAAATTTGAATCAATTATTATGATGTTCTTGTAAGAGATTCTGAAGATGGGATTCTTTAGTGAATCTCACAAAAAAAAGGTTAGTTTTTATTTAATATAATTGGTTTGATATTTCAATTCAAGGGACGAGAACTCATGACTATTATAAAATTGTGGAAGTAAAAAAAGGAGTAAATTTGAAAAAAAAAATCCCTTTATTCTTCCTGAAGGTGCAGTTTAAGTTTACTATTCATCTTATCAAGTTTATTCTTTAATCTTGTTGTTGACGACAAAAGAATAAAGTTGATTAGTCGGTAGTTATTAATATAAATTAAGGGAGTTGTTAATGACAAACATACTTTAAAATTATTTATAATCACAATTTAATGTAATAATTAAAGACAAACCAATTAAGTACATATAAGATGATAAGATTGATGCTGAAGTGGTTGGTTGACTTGGATATAACTTATGTCTACTAAAAATTTTCATGTGATTTTTCTTCTAAATTGGTTATAAAGTTTTGTCACAATTATTTTTTTACTATTTTTAATTAGTTACTATTCTTTTATAAATAATTATTTTTTACAAAATTATAAAATTCATAAATAATTTTTATAATTTCTTTTGAAAAAAATGTTTTGTGCATGATATTTTGTAAAAAAAATTGTAACAATTTCTTATAAATTATTATTCATAATAAAAATTATAAGTATTTTTTAAGAAAAAATTTTTAAAAGAAAATTAGCAGAAAATATATGTTATTTTAGTTATAGACAAAGAGGAAGGAGAAGAGAAAGGTTTCATGTTAAGATAAGATAAAAAGGAAAAAAAAAAGATTAAGATAATCTTTTTAAAATATGTTTACTTGGATGGTGTTATTTAGTATTACATTTATAATTTCACATTTGTAGTTTTTATCTATTGTTGAGATTATAAATTTTGCAATCTTTTTTATTTTTTTAAATTGATGATAAGTTCTTTTGGTAAAATTTTAGAAAATAACATTTTAGAAGTAAGAGTGGTTTATAAATAAGCAGACTCAATTATTTTAATATTAAAATATTTTAATAAAAATATAAGTTTCTTTATTCTAAAACACATAATCTCTCTAAGAATTCTCTTTCTCTATTCGTCTGATTAAAAATTTGAGACAGTAGGAGTGATCCTCGCAGAGATTTTTTCAGTCTGGATCGATCAATAAGTTAAGTTTCAACCTTTTTACTTGGTCTTCTTTTGTTTCTGTTGCATGTGAGATTTTTTCCCTTTTGGATGTGTCTTTTTAATCTTGTATATGAGTCTTTGTTGATCAGTGATCATAACGGTAAATCTTGATCGTTCTTATAATGTTTCTATGTGTAGATAGAGTATCATGTGTGGTTGGAGGTAGTTTAAAGTTTTTAGAGCTATTTGGCTCTTGTGAACTGCATGTTCAAGTAAGAGAAGCTAGTTGTTTTTTGTGTGTCTGAGTTTAATAAATTTGATGATTGATTTATGCTTGAGTGATTTTTTTTTGGATTTTGTGTTGTACAGGAGAATTTAGAATTTGAGCAATTGAGCAAATTGGTAAAAACTCCCATGCCTTAAAATTGTTTTGAACTAATTTGCTAAGAGGGAATACCAATTTAAGCAACTAAACAGGTCCAAGTTCTCTCAAAATCACAAAATCCACTTGTTGATATCTAATACAACACTGATTGGCCTTTGTACTGTAGAAGAACACTGCTGAGATCTTTGCACTGTAGGTCTACAATATTTTAGCTCCAAGACGCTTAGCGTCAGAAAGTGCCACTGAGCGCTGCCTTTTACAAGAAGAATGGCCCTGAGTGCCACCTTTGAGCGCCAATCCTGTGTTGGTTTTGTTGTTTTTCAACGATTTTCCCTGTGGTTATGATGATTGATATTATTGATGCTCATGACTTCGATAGTTTCTTTATGAGGTGTATGCTGATAGTGTTTGAGGAATTTCAAGGATAATTTTTTTTGTGGTGATTTCTTTAGTGTATGTCTTCACATAAGAGATGTCAGTAAGGGGGTATCATGAACTCTAATAATCAGTCGTAGTAAAATAGAGTAGAGTGACTATTATGGTGAGAGTCGTAAGAAGTCCTAGTCACTAGACTAGACACGGAGGAGAATTACATTGTATATATGGTTTGATAATAATTCCTTGAAACTAGACTTTGCAGAATTTAAAAATCATCACAATGCATACCTCTAATAAATTCTATGTAAAAAACACGTACGTGGACATTTGAGTTTAATAACAACACAATCTAAATAAATAAATAAATAAATAAACGAAAAAAAAAAACAATTGGAATGGAAGATGGTGAACACAATAAAAAAAGGTCCATTAGGAGTTTGGAAGCTTCAAAAGTAAAAGAAATCTTGAATCTATGGGTCGTACGTTTCTTTTACATTGATGAATCAACTTTATGACTTGCATCAGAGAATATTAATAATATTTTACTCCTGTTCGTATAATTTAGTTTAAAAAATTAATTATTAAAACTTCTTCTTTATCAATTATAGAAAGAGAGAAAAAGGAACAATCATTGACCGATTTTTTTTTAATACATATAAAACAAAACAAAGTTTGTTTGGTGTTCATACTAAGTCTTTGTAAATTTTCAATTGTTTACTTTCAGTTTTTTTTGCTAGTCATTAATGATTTTCATATGCGAGACAAATTTAAGTGAAGAAAAAAAAAAGTTAATATCCCAAAATTGTATAAAGAATGTTAGTAACATTGAAAAATTCATTGACCAAAAGTCACTTGATGAGGTTATATGAATTGATTCAGTTAAGGAAAAAAAATCTTTAATATTAGATGTTAAGACAAAATGCTAATATCATTCTTAAATCACAAATCATATTTGGAGACATTAATTCAGTAAGAAGTCACCTTAAACTGTTAAATGAATCACTCCAAAAATAAAAACAAGAAAAAAAATCAAGAAAGAGTAGAAATAAAATAAAAATTACAAAATTAAAGAAAATATAAATAGAAATTAGAAAAAAGTTGAGTAAGTCTAGAATAATTTTAAATAAAGTGAAATATTCTCTTTCTTACATTGTTTTTTATAGTTAATTTTTTTATCAATAAATATTAATTGTTAGTTTTTTTAATAAAAAAATAAATCCATTATAATTTTTTGTATTTGTTTTCTAAAGCTAAAAAATCAATTTTATTTTGTCAAACTATTAAAAAAGAATTGAACCCGCAGTCTTTTTTTTTTTCTTTTTCTTTTCATCTCTCCATTAAATTACTTTATTATTCTTATAGAGAAAAATGTGGGTGTCAAATAATCATGTTTCGATTTTATAATATGTGTTTGCTCTGAGTGATCGTACTGTGGATGTGGGGAATGCTTTTGAGATTTTGTGACGGTTCATTTAATCACAATCAGTTTTATCAACACCAAGACCAATACCATTAACCCTTGTGAAAAATGTTGTACTTGTTGTTGTCTTGTTTCCTTGTGAAATACGTTTTTATTTTAATGGCTTTTGGAAGCCTTGCAAGTTGAGGTTGACTGAATGCCATTTTTAATATGTATAATTTCATTATTAGGGTAGCGACCATATGGATTATATATTTAAAAGAATACAAAATAATGAAAAAAATTCAACATTTATATGATTTCTTTAATTTTGAGAAAAAAAATAAAAAACAACGTGTAAGCATAATTATAGCGACATAACATTCGTAAAATAAATAAATAAGATCTAATTCGACACGGGACTTAATATTTTCGAATTTTTTAATAAATTGAAAAAGAAATTGTACCAAATGGTGGGGAAAAACATGATGGGCATGCCAACTTATTTCTTACATTTTTGATCGGTATCACTTTCTCTTGTACATGTCATAGAATCTATTTCCTTTTGTAATTTTTGCGTATCACAGACAGTATTTGTATCTTTGACATAACATCATATGAAAAATAATGTTTCTTTTAAGAAAGTCACATAGCAGGGAATGGGTTAAGCCTTGGAACAGGGACACAGATTAAGGGGTGAGCCCTTGGAAGAGTGAGGCCAGGTTTTTCTTCCATGTCCACCTTGCCATCTCCACCATTAACCTTTAACTGGAAACACTGAATCAGTGCACCTAGATTCACATGCACAACATGTAATGCTAGAGAAATACCGGGGCACCTTCTTCTCCCACTTCCAAAAGGAAGAAGATTATAACTTTGTCCCCTAACATCAAATTCACTACGCCCATTTTCATCAATAAACCTCTCTGGCATGAACTCAAGAGGGTTTTTCCACTGATTGGGGTCTCTGCCAATAGCCCAAATGTTGATAAATAATCGAGTTTTGGGTGGAATATTATACCCACACACCACTTCACTTGTTGATGACTCTCTAGTGAGTAATGGACCAGGTGGGTGAAGCCTAAGTGTTTCTTTAACAATGGCTTGCAGGTAAGGAAGGTTCTTAATGTCTGATTCTTCTACGATTCTACTCTTTCCAACAACTGCATCTATTTCTAGCCTTGCCTTCTCCAACACATGTGGATGGTTTATTAACTCTGACAGAGCCCATTCTATGGTTATTGATGTCGTGTCAGTCCCAGCAACAAATATGTCCTAAATATTGTCATTATAAACACACATGTCAGTTTGCATGAAAGGAAATCAAGAATGAAAGGAATTCTTAGTCATAAATAATCATACTATTTCTGGTAATCTACTTATTAAACTATATCCATAACCTGAGTCAGAAAGGTGACGAGGCTAATGAGAGAAAATGATCAAAACAGAGATAATATATAACAATTCTGATATCCAAAGAATCGTTGATATATCAAGTCATATGATATTCCGAGAATCAGACAAAAATAACAAGGTATTAAGCATGAAAAAACTGCATATACTTCCTTCATTGACTTACCAGGATGAAGGCCTTAATGTTCTCTTTGTTTAGTTTCATTTCAGAACTCTCATCTTCGAAGATGTCCAACAAAACATCAAGCATATCCTTAAACGGACGTGTTCCACCGGTTTCTTTCTTGTTCCTTCTTTCCTCTTCACGCTGCCTTATGATTCTGTCCAACACAGCATCAAACCTGTCCCGAGTTTTCTTGAGCCTCACGTTGAATCCCTGCAAATCGAAACGCTTCAAGAACCAAATGAAGTCCGATATGTTGAACTTCCCCACGAGCTCTGCGGAATCCGCCACCAGCTTTCTCATCTCTTCACCGTCCTTCTCGTTTTCAGTACTGGTGTGACCCACAGTCATTATGGAGACGGTGTTATTGGAGAGTGTCATCAACTCTCCTCCAAAATCCACGGCCTCACCAGCCACCCCTTTTTGGAGCAGGCGTTGGATGAACCTCTTGCTCTCTTGCTGTCTCACCGGAAGGAGCTGCTCTAACATGTGGCCACCGAGAAGTTCAGACATGCACAGTTTCTTCATGAACTTCCAATAGGGTCCGTCAGGTGCGAAGAAAAAGTCTTGGAAGCCGTAGGTTAAGGCCTCAATGGCGACGGTTTGAGCAAGGCGGTTGGAGAAGGAGGATTCGTGAGTTTTGAGGAACTCTTTGGCGGCTTCTGCGGTTGAAGCCACCACACAAGGGACTGAACCGAGGAAAAGGTGCATGATGGGTCCATAACGGATAGAGAGGTCGTGAAAATCTCGGTGAGGTATTGTGGAGAGAAGGTGGAGGTGACCAATGATGGGGAGGGCCATTGGAGTTGGTGGAAGAAGGGTCTTCTTTTGTTTTCTCCATAGTATGAATGCAATCACGACGGTGGAGATCAAACAAATCAGTGACAGTTGAAATGCCATACCTTGAGTATTATCAAGTCTTCTTTTTTGTTGATTGTGAGGTAGCATATAAGAAACAAAGAGGGATATTAAATAGTAAACACATCTTCAGAGCCTAAACTATTCATCTACAACTTCAGATCTTTGCACTGGCTTGATTTTTTTTTGGGCAAGTTAGGAATTTGAGAAATAGACTTAGGGGTATGGGAGATAGATTCTCAAAGTTAACTAAAATGGAAAAATATGTAGCATTAACGACAGATGAGAGCAACTAGGTCCATTGAATTGAGAACCGCCATAATTGTCAGAAATGAGGCTAAGGCAAGTTGCTGCGAGTAAGGTCTACTTTGGATTGCGTATCTATTTTATTTTATGTTGTTCGAGAACTAACTTCTTATGAATACACTTTAAAATTCACTTTTGCTTGGCTAGAATGCCTCATCTGGCATATTCATTTTTAATTTTTAATTCATTAAAGTAGGCAAATATCCTTATCCTTATGACTTCAAATTTTCATTTTGAACTTTAAATAACTGGCAGTAATCCAATTTTGACTTAAAACCATATTAAAATCATTCCGTAACACGGACGATCCGGTTTGTGATTAATACGCATCACAGAAGTCAGTCTCTCATCATAATAAATTCCCTTAGAAACAAGGAGAAAAGTTAGGTATAGTTCTTTTAAGAGTTTTTTTAGTTGTTCATAAATAATGTGTCTCAACTATAGATTTATTGGAGAAATACATCAGCAATAATTGACACTACTCCAACCTAAATTCTTAAGAAAATGAGATTATGTATCTTCTTTTTCATGTAATACTCAATTTTCTACCTCAATATTTAACTTAGAGTCACATCAAACTTCAACACATTGTATAATTGGAACGAAATCTTAATTCTAATTGAATAACAACGTAACTTTGGAATAAACCTTTTCATTTTGAAAAGCATATATAGACGGGCTCTGAAATTTTTGGTGATGAATATGAACACTACAGATAAACAAGAATGAGCCAAAATGTGAATTTGAAGTTCTTGTTTTCTTTTCTCCCGACCCAATCTTGATTTTTGTGTGATGAGTATCACAGAGGAGGAAAAGGATTAAGCCTAGGCACAGGAACACAAAGCAATGGATGAAGCCTTGAAAGAGTTAACCCAGGTTTCTCTTCCATGTCAACAGTCTCATTTACTCCTTTAACCTTCCATTCAAAGCACTGAATCATAGCAGCAAGGTTGGTCTGTACAACCTGCAAAGCCAGTGAGGTTCCAGGACACCCTCTTCTTCCACTCCCAAACGGAATCAGATGAAAATATTGTCCCCTCACATCTAACTGGCTCTTACCACTTCCCTCTTCACCAAGAAACCTCTCTGGTCTAAACTCAAGTGGGTTCTCCCAGTGGTTGGGATCCCTACCAATAGCCCACACATTAACAAACAACTGAGTCTTCGGTGGAATCTCATAGCCCCAGATAGTGCAACTTTCAGATGATTCTCTAACAATTAATGGACCTGTGGGGTGAATCCTCAGCGTTTCTTTCACTATAGCTTGTAGGTAAGAAAGGTTGACAATGTCTGATTCTTCCACTAATCTACCACTTCCAATCACATCATCAATCTCTTGTCTTGCTCTCTCCATCACATCTGGGTGGTTAATCAACTCAGCCAGAGCCCATACGATTGTTAAGGCCGCAGTGTCTGTTCCTGCCATGAATACGTCCTGCAAAATTTATACAAGAACATCTTCAGTTTTCTCATGTTCCACAAATTTTGGATCCGACATAAAAATCACTTGCAGCTGTCAGTTAGAATCAGTACTGAACCTAGAATCAATTATGTAATGTCACAGAAAGTGACTTACCAAGATGAAGGCCTTTATGTTCTCTTTGGTCAATTTAATGTCAGAGTTTTCATCTTCATGTATGTCCAATAACACATCAAGTAGATCCTTGATTTGATCATCATCATCATCTCTTCCACTTCCCACTTCCTTTCTCCTCTTTCTTTCCTCTTGATGCTCCTTGATCGCTCTCTCCATCATGGTGTCAAACCTGTCCCGAATTTCCTTCAGTCTTTTCCCGAACCCCTGCACATCCCAGTTCTTAAAGAACCAAACGAAATCCGACACATTAAACTTCCCCGTGAGAAGAACAGTGTCTTGCACCAACTTCCTCACCTCTTCAGCTTCACTGTCATCTTCAGAACATGTTTGGCTCATAATCATCCTCGACACAACGTTATTCGAGAGTCTCAAAAGTTCTCCCCCGACATCAACAGCCTCACCCGCCTTCCCTTTTCTGAGCATAAGCCTCAGAAACCTTGACGTCTCTTGTCTCCTCACAGGAAGCAGCTGAGTTAAAGTGGAACCCCCCAGAAGTTCAGACATGCATATTTTCTTCATGAACTTCCAGTAAGGTCCATATGGCGCAAAAGAGAAGTCCTGGGAGCCATAGGTTAGAAAATCAACTGCAGAACTCTGCGGGCGGTTGGAGAAATGGTTTTCGTGAGTTTTTAGGAATTCTCTAGCAGCTTCTGGTGTGGAAGCCACTACACAGGGCACGGAGCCAAGGAAAAGGTGCATTATGGGTCCATAGCGAGTAGATAGCTTGTGAAGAGCCTGGTGAGGTATTGGAGCCAGAAGGTGGAGATGTCCAATGATGGGTAAGGCTTGTGGACTTGGTGGTCGATTAGTCTTGTTTCGTTTTCTGCTGAGTATGGCTCGAACCACGATTGTGGAGACTAAAAATGTGGTGACAAGAAGGATGTAGTCTTGGTAATGAGCCATGTTTGATTTGAATGTTTCGCAAGTAAATGAAAAATGCTGGTTAGCAACGTATATAAGGAAAATAAGGTTCTTAATTTGTAGTTTATGTTTTCTGCTCTTATCTGTTTTGGAAATGGACATTTATATGTTGCTGGCCGGCAACGTATCAGTTCTCAGACTAAGACATTGTGACCAAGTCCAGCTTCAAATAAAAATGTCTCCTGATGGGTTTGCAGCAGCTGACGTACTTGTTAAAAGTGACTGATATAGTTTTAACTTTCTGAGAATTCTGTATGCTTTCATTTTCTTGCACCTATCTTTTATCAGCTTGAAACTGAATACAATCATGCATGACAGATTTATTGACAGTGTCCTTTTTATTTAGCATTATGCAGTGATTATATTCTACTTTCGCTACATAGATAATCTTTACCTTGTTGTGAAAAGTACAGAATTTTGACGAGTTCATCGTAATTAAATCGTATGAAGAATATTTCGTATTTGTTTAATCTGCTATGGCTGACTTTTATTTGCGTCTGTTATAAGTTGGATTGCATCACACGAAAGTAAAACATGAATAATTAAAACCATTTTGTTTTCCATTTGTTCTTTTTAGTTTGATAGTTAATTGAATACTATAATATTCAATCAAGCCATCACAATTCTTTTATTTTTTTCCTTCGGCTTATTTCTAACTTTTAGCAATTGGATATAAGAAAGGGACCCAAAATGAAGACGGACGATTTTAATTTAATATTGATCCCAAACGTTTAGAGACGACAAATAAATCCGTCCTCGTGGGTATTGTTCGAATCCATCCCCGTTTTGACGAGAAATCTCTGCATTGACTGAGTATGGGTATGGGAAATCTCCGATTTTTTCAACTGGGATGGGGATGAGGGTATACATATCCCCGCCATAATATCCCTCCCCGCCATATCTTCATCATCGTTTAAATTATTAAAATATTCACAATTAATTAAGTAACCTTATATATATATATATATGTTTTCTATTTTTTATTTTTTATTTCTTTTAATTATTTGATTTGTTATAAAACTCATTCGCATCTATAATATAAAAATTTAATGTAATTACCATGAATATTTTTTTATCACCATCCAACATATATTGAAGTTCAAAAGATACAAGATGTATGTTAAAATTTCATTATTATGTTTATTATTTGTTCTTTGCGTCATTTTGATGAAGTGATGTATTATAACTTTTCTTAGTGTATAAAAAAGAGATCCATTATAATTTAAAAAATTGAAGTAAACAAACATTTAAAATATATTTTAATTTGAATATTTTTTTCCTTTTATATTTTTTTAAAAATATTTTTAAATTTTATCAACTAGATTTCATTAATGTTTGCAAATTTAATAAATGTTTTGGTTCTCATGGAATTTTATTGTATTCTAATCTAAAATGTAAACAATTATAATTTATTTCAAAGTATTTGATATCAAAGAAACAACCATTCTCCTACTATTGAATATATGATAATATTATGTTTTATTTTACCGTAATTTTTATTATTTTATAAAAATTAATTAAAATTAATATTAAAGTAGTAAAAAAACAGGTACGGATATGAATACGAGATTATACCCGTTATCCGGTGGGGATGAGGATGAGGATGGAGATGAGACAAAAGTTTGATATCTGTTAAGTTTGGATATATTGATAAATTTTTTTTACGGAAATGAATATGGGATAGCGAACCCGTTCCCATCCTGCTCCGTTGCCATCCCTAGAAACGCTCCCCAACAAACCGACTCGAAGATGCATCGTTGGTACTTGTGAAAACATAAGTCTATTCACCTCTCTTTATGACAATAAACAATATAAATTTAATTAAAAGATTAGATGTTATAATTATTATTAAAATGAAAACTTTACTACTAAAATTTATTTTGAAGTTATTAAAAAATAAATAGTTTATTAACTTTTATAATGCTTTAATTACATAGCACTTCAAAATAATGGAACAACCTTTGGCTTTATCCCACTATATTCCATATTTATTTTAAGGGTCTTAAGAATAATTAATATACATTGGATCCTACAAAAGTATATAGATAAGTATGATATTAAATAAAATCTAACCTAATAATTATTAATGTAACTTTATTTTCTTTAAAGGACAAAAATGTCTATAAATATTGTACATGTGTATTTAATATTTTATTTAATGTTCACAAATAAAAGTTAAAAACAAATTAAATAATAAAATAACTATATTTTAATGTTGCTAAAAGCTAAATATTATTAAATATAAAAAATTATAAATTAACAGAAAAATTAACAAAAAAATAGTGTTAAATATTTAAATTTTTTTAGAAAAATAAGAAAGTATAAATTGACAGAAAAACCAAAAAGAAATTAGTGTTAAACATCTAAAAATGTTAAAAAAAAAGAACAATTAAAATATCAATTTGAGACTTAATTAATTTATTTTTGAGACTTTAAAACTTTCAAAGTCCTCGTTTTATAAAGTAAGTTATTATCTAAAAATTTAAAAGAGTATTTTTGTTTTTATAAAATTTATTATGTGCATTTATACTATTTTAATTACTATATTTAATTATTTCAACTTCAAATATAAAAATATAATATCAAAACATATTTATTATTTCTTAACCATTATCCACCTGTTAACATTTTCCTATTTTAAATGTTTAACCTTTGACATTCGGATAGAAGAATGGTTACACAAAAACATGAAACATATTCGACACAAAATTCGTTAGGTATAGATTTAAATTTCTACGTAAATAATTAACAGAGGGAATTCTCTGCTTTACATCAGTTGAAGAAGGAATTTGGGAGTGGTAACTAGTATGCCCTAAAAATTATATATAAATTTTTGTAGCCGTTCTAATAAACAAATTTGTAAGCTGTTTGTTGCTGCTTGTCCAAAATGATAAACCACTTTTCGAAGAAAAAACGTGTAAGCCACTTCTGATGCAACTTAGAAATGACAAAACTCTAATATAAATGTTTAACTCAGAAATTGATTGTACCTTATACCTGTGCAGGATTATGAAACAAAAATTTCAGACACCATACATATTTTTATAAGGTAAGAATTATTTTCAATAAATATAGCCCAATTCGGTCATAGCCTTCATCCTAAATCAAATCCTTGCATAGTGTTCTGTTGAATTGCATTATCTTAGATGTAACTCTTCATTATTTGATTGTGCAAACCTGAAAACCTGTGCTATCCTATATTGGATTATATAGGATATGGATTTATTCTAAGGTAGTGTATTCAGACGCTACATACATATATAGGATATGGATTTTTTCTAAGGTTAAGGTATTATATTTGTTTATTTTTATTTTATGTTGGTCGAATATTTTTTGCTGCTTAAATTTTCTTTTTGTGTAGCCTTTATTTATATTTAGTAATTGATATTGACAATTAATATATTATTTATATAATGTAAAAAACTTATGAAAATGTGAAAAATTATTTTTTGACAGTTTTTTTTGACAAATATTTTATAATGTCGACGTGAGAACAAATTTTTGGATTAAAGAAAAATTTGATGCGACTTGAAAAGGGAATTTAAAGATTTCGTGTGATTTAAAAGTAAAATTTTGTTAAAATTTTCCAAAATATCATGTCCTAAAAAGATAATGGAACTGGTAACTATGTATTCGATATCATTCTTGTTTCTGTTTGAAAAATAAAACTGATTAACATATTTGTCTTCAGGTACACATGTTTGAGAAAAAAGAAATTGAATAATATTATATGGTAATTTGCTATCACCAAAATAAATAAGGAAAATGATTTTATTAATCGTTAAATTTTGATAATTTTCTCGTATAAACTCAGATAGTATTTTAGTTGTTTTTTATTGTTTTATTTTTTCATTTTGTTATATTTCAAAATCATTTAAAATATATCATCTTAAGACGTAAAAAAGAAGTTGTCAAAATTATTATAATATCAGAGTCCAAAATAAATAAAGACAATGATATTATAATTTTCATTTTTTTACTTTTATCCTTTAAGTTCTGACGTGATTTAGTGTGAATTATTAATTAATGTATCAGTCTCTTTTTTATTTAAAAGAATCAATAACACACTAAACAACATCGAGAAGTATAAAATGAGAGAAAAAAATGAGAGTAAAAATATAATTTTCTGATAAATAAATAATGCATGAATACTTAAAACCAAGTTTCCTTTTCATTTGTCCTTTTAGTTGGTTAATTAATTGATTACTATATTGTTTAATCAGTTGATCCCAATCTTCCTCTTGGTTTTTTCGTTTGGCAGCTTATTCCCACCAATCTCAAAACTGCTGCCTTCTTGATGACAGCACAATGAGACACATTATTTGGCAGAAACTATGAACATGTTCAAAAGAATCACACTTAGATGACACATGATGTTTTTGCAAACATTAAAATCTGCGGAAGGCATGGTTGACAGAAGAGCAGTTATTTAGTTCACAGAAAAGAACTTTTGACAGAGATAACAGCAGTGCAGAATTAAAAAGGAGTAAAACGAGTGACAGGGTAACAAACAAGTGGCTTTGCCAATCCTGTAGAAAATGATGACCCTTCTTCCAAACAAACCCTATCTCCATCTTTAGTCTTCCATCGAAAACATTGGATCAGTGATGCAACTGTCACTTGTATGACAGTTAAGGCAAGGGAAGATCCAGGGCATCCCCTCCTCCCAGACCCAAATGGAAGGTACCTGAAATCACCACCGTTCATTCTATTTATCATCCCATCACCGTCTTCCAAGAACCTTTCTGGTATAAACTCCTCTGGGTTGCTCCACGCTTCTGGGTCCCGCATGATGGCGTACACATTAATCAGTATCCGTGTCTGGCCCTTTATATCATAGCCGTTGATGGTGCAGTCCTCTGCTGATTCTCTCAGAGCAAACGGTGCCGTTGGGTGGAGTCTTAGCACTTCCTTCACAATGGCTTCGAGATAACGTAGATTTTGAAGGTCTGATTCAGTGACCAACCTGCTACTACCCACCACTGCATCAATCTCTGCCCTCACCTTCCTCAACACTCCTGGGTTGCTCATGATTTCTGCCATGGCCCATTGGGACGCTGTTGAAGACGTGTCTGTTCCCGCTAGGAAAATATCCTTCACACAACAAAAATTTAGTCACTTTTACGTAAAAAAAAGTGAATATTCATGGCAAAAGATAAGAACTTACTAGGAAGAAGGCCTTGATATCATTCCTTGTTAACCTCATTTCAGCATTTGGATCTTTGTGGACTCGCAGTAGAATATCCATCATGTCTCCACTTTCGAAGTTTTTCACTTCGTGTTCCTCTAAAATGCGCTCCAAAACCCGATCGAATTTGCCAACTATTCTAACAAGCTTCTTCCCATACCCAAACAAGTCCAACTTTCCCAAAGGTCCCAACACCTCACCCATGCTCAACTTAGCTCCGATGTGCATGAACTCCCTCACCAGGCCAAGAATATCCTCGGCATCATTAACGTTGTCCAAACAGCTAGTACTCATGGCCATCCGACACAGGATGTTGTTGGTCAAAACAGTGAGTTCACGGCTCAAATCCGTGTCCCTTCCTTCGGAGGAACACTCCGCAAGAGATTTCAAGAGCTTCTGTATCTCCTGCTCTCGGATGTGCCGGAAGCGCCGAAGCTGCGTGGTGGAGAGAAGTTGAGTAACGCAAAGCTTCTTGATGAAGCGCCAATAAGGGCCATAGGGGGCAGTGACGAAAGAAGAACCTTTGTATAAGAAGTTGTCTGCGGATCCAAACTGGGGCCGGTGACAGAAATTGAGGTCATGCGTTTTCATCACTTCTTTGGCGACTTGGGCGTTGGAGACAACTACGCATGTTGAGGCACCTAAACGGAGCTGAATGAGAGGGCCATATTTGCGAGCCAGAACTTGGAATGATTTTGGTACGACGGAACCCACAAGGTGGAGATGGCCGATGATGGGAAGCGACGGTGGAGTTGGTGGAGGTCGAACACTGCCATTTTTGGTTCTTAAAATGCTAAGGGACTTGAAAAGTAGAGTCAAAATAATGAAGGCTAAGGAGAAGGAGATGATGTAACACAAAAAGGTAGCACCAGCAGCACCCATAGATGAGTTTTGGGTCCTTTTCTTAGAGTCCAAACTCTAACCAAGTTGCAGAATGTCTTGATTTTTAGGTGGCTTAGTGATATAGTAATTTGCAATTTATATTAGTTTGGGGTAAAAATATTTTATGCACTTCTAATATTTTCTCTTTGAAAATATGAAATCAAATTTCTTAATGTTAATTTAATATATTTTTTTTTTGGTGGTGCATGGACTCTCCCTCCCTCAATACAAATGCAGTTTTATATTCTATCTGGAATGACACCACTGATGGCAATATTTCAACCAATTCGATTCAAGACTATAGAGGAAATTAAACGAAAACAGACATCAAACAGTCCGAAACCTTCTCAATTATCACAAATGGTCCTATGCGAATAGTAAAATATTATAAATATTAATATGCATAGTTAGGTTTATATGGAAGGATATCACTAGGAAAACAAACACAAGTGAAACCTGAGCTCAATTATATAAGGTACAGACACCACTCTCAATCCAAAATCTTAAAAATATGTTTATGGGCATTGATCCTTATATGGTATTTTATTTTTTCATTTCTAATCAATATGAAACTTAGACTCACATTTGAATTCCTAACATGTATCTTATTTTATCAAGTCAAGAATAAAAACTTTCCTCTTCTTCGTTGTTTTCAATACTTATTATGAAAAATTCTATTCCAATATCTTAGATCTTTGATATTAGATCTTAAGACAAAATGCTAATTTCATCCAAAACTCAACAACCAAATTTTGAGATTTTAATATCTTAAGAAGTCAATTCAACTATTAAATAATGAATCACTCAAAAAAAAAAAAAAAAAAGAAAGAGAAAAACAACAAGAAGGACCAGAAATGAAATAAAAGTTATAAAGAAAATATAAATTAGAAATAAGAAAAAAGTTGAGTAGGTCTACAATAAATAAAGCTCGGTTTTTTTACAAATATGGGGCAAGTTTTCCCGTAATTCACAAATATATGCAGTTGACCTTTATGGAATAGGGTAAATCGTATGGATCATGTACGACTTCTGTGAAAAGCAAGTGGCGTGTCCCATTCCAACGGTTTGTGTGTTTATCCATAAAACTAACACTGCTAGGATTTGAAACGACTTTAGATTAAGCTAAAGTCAGTAGGTGTATGAACGACTTCTGTTCTGTACTTGATTGAACTGAAGTCGTGTTCAGTATAGACTTTTTTTTAAACATTGTTTAAAAAATTGTAAGTACAAAAACAAAACAGCAACACACAGTAAACATTCACACATTCATTTCGAAAACAAAAGAAAAAAAAACGGGGGAAGAAAAAAACCTGAAACAGAGCACACCTCAGTCCACAGATGGAGAGAAGCGGAAACCAAAAGCCATGATATAAAACTGAAATGAAAAACAGACGAAGAAAACATTATAATCTTCTTCTACTGCAATATACAGATATCAATCAATCAATGAATCACAAATGAAGCAGTGCTCAACACATATAAAACTAATTCCTAATCATGGGAATAGTCCAAATGTGAGTCAAAGTTCCATCTCAGATAGAAAAGACAAAGTTAAACACTATATAAGAATAAAGACCCATAACAATATTACCGTAAGGTTTTTGTGTAAAAATATGTCTAATATAAAAAATATGTATAAAACCAAGACTAAGAATGTTAACGTCATTATATTTGTCCTCATTTGATAAAGTTTTCTTTATATGTAGTAAATTTTGAAAGTTCAAATTTATCACTTATATTACATTTGATAATTTATTAATGATATAAAATGACATTGTATTTTTTTAATCATATTTTATCACACTTTTTTTTGTTAAAAAGTAATAACAACAATAATTTACACATGATTTTTAATTTATGAATATAACAATTATGAGCACTATCTCACATTTACTGAACAAGATTTTTACTCTACAAAACATGAATACCTTATTTATTATATTTCAACTCAATTTCTTATGTCAATGTGATTTAGGCACATTACTTTACAAAACTTAAAATACTTTTTTTAGTTTTTTAATGTAATGTCTAAAAGTATTGGTGAAATTAAATTATCTTATTTTTTCAATATATTTCTTAGTTAATATCTTAATGCCACGACATACGATTATGATATACAAATACATAGGCAATGGGGAAATTTTAACAAAAATTGTAAGGAAAATATTTACAATTGTTATATATAAATTATTTTTTCTAATTAAAAAAAGTTTTCATTTCTTCAGATAATTTTTTTTTTTAAAACAAACACCCATGACAATAGAATCCAACAAATATGACAATAATATATATGAAATAATAACATAAAGTTTATTATCAACAACAATATGTTAAAAAAAAGTTACATTTCCCGGATCAAGTTCTTCAAATTCATTATATATAATTTTAGGAACCTTATAGAGTTGGTTTTCATTTTCTTCAATTTTTGGATGCTCATGAAATTTTTTAAGTTAAAATGACATAGATGTATTTTTTTCATCTTCATCACAAGCCTTCCACTTGAAAAAATAATCAATTTATTTTACTCTTTATCATAATTTTTCTAATATAAATTTGTCACCTCTCATCTATTTAGAAAAAATATTAAATTATGAATATCCCAAATTAAATCTTAAAACCAAGACTCAATATTTTGAGAAAACTAATAACTTCTAAATGATTAATTTTCTTTACCTAAAAGTAGATTCCTAATTTTGCTCTTCACTTACACAACTTCAAAGCCTAAAATAAAGCTCTATCTACACAAAAAAAAGTTTGATCAACAATTAGAGTATGATTTCATGATCTCTACCAGATAGAGATATGCCTAGAGCATAAACAAAAACACATATAAGACGAAAACATATTATTTAAAAAAAAAGTAAAAAAATGAACTTATTAAAAAAAAAATTGTTCGGTCCAAAATGTTTCCTAACTCTTCAATTTTTCTACAGTGCAATTTGATTTTGAAAATAATAATAAAATTGATGATGAAAATTGAGATGGAAATAAAAAGAGAGAAAGACATAAAGACATAAAAGAGAAAAAAAATCAAATAAATAAGTAAAAGAAATGATAATAGAAAAGAAAACATGAGTTTTAAATTTTAAAAAATCTTTTTTAAACTAAATTAATATAAATAAATTAATAATATATAAATATTTTTTTTTACAAATATATATATATAAAAGAAGTCGGAGAGTCGTGGCTCTTTTGTCAAAGCTATGATCCGCTCCTGTACACATAACGACTTGTAATTCAAAAATTTCAAATATTTTAAAAGTATTTTCATAAAAAAATTGAAAAAAGAAAGAAGATTTTCAAGTAAAATTAAATTCTTTTACCAAATCACTTAAGAAAGTAACAACATAAATATTTTGATAAAAATAACTCATAATTTCTTAATTTCTAAATATTTTATAAATGCTGTAAAAATGTTCTTTTTACTAACTATAGGATGACGTAGAGGTAAATATTTCTTAAAAAAATGTAGTTGGTGTGGAAACTTTTCATAAATCCGAAATAATTATTAACTAATAGTTAATTATTGATTTGTTCGTGTATTAAGATTTATGTAAGAGATAGTTGTTTTTTAATATACATTTGCAAGATCAAGAAGTTAATTAATGCATATAATTATTTTTAAGGGTTAAATTTGTTTTTCTCTTTCAAGTTTAAGTGAATTTTGAAATTAGTCTTTTTTCGATACTTTATACCAATTTAGTCTTTCATTTTTAGAAATACGTAAATTTAGTCATTCTTATTGAATTTTGTTAAATTTATTTGACATTTTAAACGCTTCTTATGATAATATTTAAGTTAACATTAAAGCGAATATGTGTCAAATGGTGTAAACAATTCAAATACTATCATGAAATGTGCTTGAAATGTCAGATAAACTTAAAAAAATTTAGTTAAAAGAATTAAATTAATGTATTTTTAAATATGAAAGACTAAATACTAAATTGGTCGAAAATTTTGAAGATGGACTAATTTCATATTTCACTCAAACTGAAACTTGAAGGACTAAAAACGTATTTAACCCTATTTATAAATTATATGATACACGTGGACACGACTGATGGATTAAATCAAAAGTATTTATAATCATCTACCAAGATATTATGTAAGATGTTAGAAAAACCTTCACATACTAAAAGGGAAATTTAATTTAGGGGTTCTTGTAATACCTGATCCATTTGCTTAACTAACTTGCTTATATTTGTGAAAAAAAATTGCTTTTTAGTTATTAGTTTTTAAAAAAATAATGATTATAAGCAATTCCTTTTGAAATATTGATGGGAATAAAATCTTTTAATTAAAATTAAATTAATAACATTGTCGTAATTAATAATAAAATTAAATATATTTTTAGCTTTTAAATTTGATGTGAATTACAATTTTATATAATTTAGTTTTCAAATTTTAAAATTAAATAAATATAATCATTTTATTCTTATCGTGTTAAACTTGTTCTGATGTATTAAGATATTTGAAATGTGGTTTAAGTTTAAATGTTAATTTTAGAATACCGTTTAAAACGGTATAAAAAAATTAACGTCTGAATTAAAATATATTTGAAAGTTTGGAAAAAATTCAGTTACACTGACAAATTCCAAATGGGGCATAACACGTGCACCTTTGTTTAAAAGATAATAATTTTTTAACTAATAAATTTTAATATTTTTCTTTTATAATTTTAAGTATCAACATTTAAATAATTTTTTATTTTTTTATTTTTAATATTTTAAAATCACTTAAAAGATTATTCATCCAAAAACTTCGTAAAAATTTATTATTTAAAATATAACTATTCTTGTCTAAAATAATAAAGCACAAAAGATATCACTCTAAAATCATCACTAGAACAACCACCCTAAAATAAAACCGTAAAGATTTATTATTCAAAATATAATTATTTTTGTCTGAAACAATAAAGGACAGGAGATCCCATTCCAAAATCAGGCTTTTGTGTATTTAAGGATTTTTTTAAATTCAAATTTGTAAGAATGGTCCGTTGAATGTTTTTTTTCAAATTAGGATCAAGTGGAGTTATCGTGCACATGAACGATTTCATTTTTAAAATGAATGAAATCGACTTCTTAGATTTTGAAACAAAAAAAAGTATGATAGAAGATGACTTCACATGTTATCTTTCACCGCGACGACCTTAATTTACAAGAAAAATCGAACAGGCCAATATTTACAAATTTAAATTTAAAAGAACCTAGATAGAAAAAAGCCCTGAAATCACCGCTGCAACAACCACGCCTGAGAAAACAACAACACAACACCACCCAGACACAACTACAAAACTTATTGCCTCTTCGACATGACATCATATGAAAGCGACAAATAAACGAACGTTTCTATTAAGAAAAGTCACATAGCAGGGAATGGGTTAAGCCTTGGAACAGGGACACAGATTAAGGGGTGAGCCCTTGGAAGAGTGAGGCCAGGTTTTTCTTCCATGTCCACCTTGCCATCTCCACCATTAACCTTTAACTGGAAACACTGAATCAGTGCACCTAGATTCACATGCACAACATGTAATGCTAGAGAAATACCAGGGCACCTTCTTCTCCCACTTCCAAAAGGAAGAAGATTATAACTTTGTCCCCTAACATCAAATTCACTACGCCCATTTTCATCAATAAACCTCTCTGGCATGAACTCAAGAGGATTTTTCCACTGATTGGGGTCTCTGCCAACAGCCCAAATGTTGATAAATAATCGAGTTTTGGGCGGAATATTATACCCACACACCACCTCACTTGTTGATGACTCTCTAAGATTTAACGGAACAGGTGGGTGAAGCCTTAATGTTTCTTTAACAATGGCTTGCAGGTAAGGAAGGTTCTTAATGTCTGATTCTTCTACGATTCTACTCTTTCCAACCACTGCATCTATTTCTAGCCTTGCCTTCTCCAACACATGTGGATGGTTTATTAACTCCGACATAGCCCATTCTATGGTTAGTGAAGTTGAGTCAGTACCAGCAACAAATATTTCCTAAATATTGTCATCAGAAACACACATGTTAGTCATGTTTGCATGAAAGGAATCAAGAATGGACGCCTGCACGATAAAACTGGAAATTATTATGTTTTCCACTGTGATAACAAAAATTGTTAAACGTTATTTCTGAAAATTCAGCTATAAGCAATAGTTTAAATTTGTTATCCCGTTTAAGCATGAAAAAGAAAAACTGCATATACTTACTAGGATGAAGGACTTCATGTTGTCTTTGTTTAGTTTCATTTCAGAACTCTCATCTTCGAAGATGTCCAACAAAACATCAAGCATATCCTTAAACGGACGTGTTCCACCGGTTTCTTTCTTGTTCCTTCTTTCCTCTTCACGCTGCTTTATGATTCTGTCCAACACAGCATCAAACCTGTCCCGAGTTTTCTTGAGCCTCACGTTGAATCCCTGCAAATCGAAACGCTTCAAGAACCAAATGAAGTCTGATATGTTGAACTGCCCCAGGAGCTCTGCGGCATCTGCCACCAGCTTTGTCAACTCTTTTTCAGTACTGGTGTGACCCACAGTCATTCTGGAGACGATGTTATTGGAGAGTGTCATCAACTCTCCTCCAAAATCCACGGCCTCACCAGCCACCCCTTTTTGGAGAAGACGTTGGATGAATCTCTTGTTCTCTTGCTGCCTCACGGGAAGGAGCTGCTCTAACATGTGGCCACCGAGAAGTTCAGACATGCACAGTTTCTTCATGAACTTCCAATAGGGTCCGTAAGGTGCGAAGGTGAAGCCTTGGAAGCCGTAGGTTAAGGTCTCAATGGCCAAGGTTTGAGCAGGGCGGTTGAAGAAGGAGGATTCATGAGTTTTGTGGAACTCTTTGGCGGCTTCTGCGGTTGAAGCCACCACACAAGGGACTGAACCGAGGAAAAGGTGCATGATGGGTCCATAACGGATAGAGAGGTCGTGAAAATCTCGGTGAGGTATTGTGGAGAGAAGGTGGAGGTGACCAATGATGGGGAGGGCCATTGGAGTTGGTGGAAGAAGGGTCTTCTTTTGTTTTCTCCATAGTATGAATGCAATCACGATGGTGGAGATCAAACAAATGAGTGACAGTTGAAATGCCATACCTTGAGTATTATCGAGTCTTCTTTTTTGTTGATTGTAAGGTAGCATATAAGAAACCAAGAGGGATATTAAATAGTAATACACATCCTCATAGTCGGTCTAAACCATTCGCCGTAATGATCAGAAATGAGACTAAAGTTTCTGCGAGTAGGGTCTACAAATATGTTTAGTGTAGTGATAGTCGACACCCAGTTGAAATTTATGCCCATTTCACACTGTGACGCGTTAGCAGTATATTATTATTTTAAGAATTCACGCGAATTGCCACCTGCGTCAAAAATGGATAAGAAGTTTTGCATGGATCTTGGATAGACGACATAGACTTATGATATATGTTATCATTAAAACTAAGACTTATGATATATGTTATCATTAAAATAGTGAAAATTAGAATTTAAGTTTAACTCATTTGTATGAAATCTGTTTATGATATATGCAAATCCAACGAATATTAAATTTTGTTAGGATATAAGTGAAAGAAAAGTGGAAGTAAATAACATGTAATCAGTGGTATTTTGACAATATCAGTACGTTTACACCCAAGTGGGGTTATACACCAGAAAATGTTGTCAAACTCTTATCCTCTGTTTCTATCCACAGATTTACTGTATGCCAAGACGGAATAGCGAATGCGTGATGTGTTTGTTTCTATGAAATTAACGCAAAATAAGGATAGAGGGAAAGAAAGCCACATCACTGGATACAAAATTAAATCTTTGAACCTCTCATTTTAACCTATGTACTGTTTACTTTTGCGTTATTTGAATTGTGCATGTGACTTGAAGAAGCACCTACTTCACTATTTCTTTCGTAGTTTAATCTTTAACTTTTAGTTTAAATAAGGTGGAAAGAATTGTGTTTAGTCATTACTTCCCACATCCATTATTTATATAAGGAGATCACAAGTAAATTTTGACCACAACTTTTATGATATTAAAAAGTTAGTAATTTTTTTTATAGAAAAAAGTGTTTCTTTATTAAAATGTAATGCAAATTCTAGAAGAATCTAGAAAATCATAAGATAAAAGTATTGAAATGTAATGAAAGTTCTAGAACAAAGTAGAAAAGCCTAAGATATGAAGAAAAATATCAAGAACATTCTACATAGGCAAAAATCTAGAATATTCCACACAAGTTGTGGCTAGCACTTTCTAGAATACTCTATAGGTCTATAAATACCCATGTACTCAATCATTTGATGAATGCCAAGAACTAAGATCACATCTAACACACCACTCTCACTACTACAACTACATACTTCTTTCAACTACAACTTTCACACTCTACTATCTACACATTTTCTCTATTCCCTTCACAACCTTAAAATACCAACAGTGGTATCAGAGCTACGTTCGATCATTTATTGGGCGTAGAAAAATTACTCTATTACTTTCAAAACCTTCCTTCTATACTTCCAAAAGAAGAGAGTTTTTTCTCTTAACCTATGGCTTCTAACATTGTTCACTTTTCTTCAGTCCCCCTACCAATTTTTACCGGTGAAAATTTTGACCTCTGGAAACTCAAACTAAAGACATATTTTATCTCACAAAAATTGTGGGATATTGTTCAATCTGGTTATACAAAACCAGATAATATTGAGACTCTATCTGAGGAGGAACGAAAAAAGCTAGAAGATTCTGAACAAAAGGATGCCCAAGCATTGTTTGTTCTTCAACAAGCTGCTGGAGAGAGAAACAGAGAGAGAGAGAGAGGTGGAGAAAAACCCAAGAGCCTCTTTTTTCCTATCTCTTCTCTATGTCAGGTAACAAGCACAAATCTTTCACCTCTTCTTCTTCCTTCTGACCAATATCAGAAGGAAACACAAAAAAGCCAGAACCTTCTAGAAGCCGCCGTTTTCTTTTATCTCTCTGAGTCACAAGAAGTTTCTTCTTCACGCCATGGATTCATCCTTTATCTCAAACGGCGACGTTTCTGGTTTCAAAGATACAGGAGTCTAGTTGGAAGTCTACTTTATCTGACGGCTACACGACCAGATATCATGTTCGCTACAAGTCTCTTATCAAGATTCATGCAAAACCCAAGCCAAATACATCTTGGCGTAGGCAAAAGAATTTTAAGATATCTACAAGGAACCAAAGAGTACGGTATATGGTACAAATCCACAGGCAATCCAACATTGCTTGGTTATACTGATAGTGATTGGGCAGGGTCAGTGGACGACATGAAGAGCACCTCAGGCTATGCTTTCTCACTTGGATCGGGGCTATTCTCTTGGGCGTCAAAGAAGCAAGCCACAGTTGCACAATCAACCGCTGAAGCAGAATATATGGCAGCCGCTGAAGCAACAAGTCAGGCTATATGGCTTCGAAGAATACTCAAAGATATGGGAGAAAAACAAAGTGGCCCTACTACAATTAATTGTGACAATAAATCAACCATTGCAATGACAAAGAATCCTGTGCATCACAGCAGAACAAAACATATAGCAATTAAATACCACTTCATCAGAGAAGCGGAAACAAATATGAAGATACGACTTGAGTACTGCCCGACAGAAGATCAAATTGCAGATATCTTCACAAAGGTCTTACCAAGACCAAGATTTGAACTACTACGCGCTATGCTTGGAGTTACCGAATTTGCATCAAGGAGGAGTATTAAAATGTAATGCAAATTCTAGAAGAATCTAGAAAATCATAAGATAAAAGTATTGAAATGTAATGAAAGTTCTAGAACAAAGTAGAAAAGCCTAAGATATGAAGAAAAATATCAAGAACATTCTACATAGGCAAAAATCTAGAACATTCCACACAAGTTGTGGCTAGCACTTTCTAGAATACTCTATAGGTCTATAAATACCCATGTACTCAATCATTTGATGAATGCCAAGAACTAAGATCACATCTAACACACCACTCTCACTACTACAACTACATACTTCTTCCAACTACAACTTTCACACTCTACTATCTACACATTTTCTCTATTCCCTTCACAACCTTAAAATACCAACATTCTTTTTGAAAGAGTTGTTACTTGACTAGAGACTCAAATGAAAATCACCGTCGTTAACTTATTTCATTCTAAATACTGCATTGACTTATGTTCCAAATTTATGTTTGAAACTTTAAATTAAGGTTACTTTATTATTTTCAAAATTAATCTGTTCCTAATCTTCTTTCTTTCTTTCTTTTTTGGTTCTTAATTCCTCTTCTCCGGATATCTTGATCTTGCGAGAGGATATCTCACCCTAAACCATGTCTATTATATCCAATAACTAACCAAAAGTCCCACCAAATCTGAGAAAAAAATCCAATTATAAAAATATCACTAAATTCACCACCTTAGTGTTGAGAATTCAAGTGTGAGTCTAAGTTCCATATTGAGTCAAAATGAAATAATTGAGCATTATATAAAGATGAAAGTTCATAAACTCATTATCTTAAGGCTTTGGGTTAAGAGTGGTTTTAATCCTTTATCTATGGATTTGACTCATGTCTCATTGGTATTTATATATATCTTTTCTTTTTTTAATTTTAAGACTTTGAAATTTTACTTCAATCTGAATCTCAAATTTCTTGAGAATTCTAAAATCTATCTTGCTAGATTGGTATGTGTCATTTTCAGCAACTATCAAACATGCAAGGATCTTCACAATTTATATGATTTGGCTCAGCTACTGGTGCTACATTGAGCTCACACATGAATGTTGATAATATATTGAATATTGTTATCTGGAAGCTAGGGGAAGACAAAACATGAACACCAGTGATGATGTAATCCGACGTACTTTTGTTGTTGTTGTTCAGTCACCTTCTCTTTATAGATCAAACTACTTTTACTAGTATATATCTTGTTGCTTTAAATTCATGTCAATTTCAAATGTGTATGAATCTGGAATGTTCACAAGTGTGTTTTAGGTTGGAATGTTCATAGGAAAGGTTTTAGGTTGGAATTGTCTTGAGTGGATAATGAATCTGAAGAATGGAATTGTCTTGAGTGGATAATGAATTTGTAGAATGGTATTGTCTACAATTTTTTAAATCAGAAATTAGTTTAACCATTCATCACTCACCAACTGTAGTTATAATTGTCTTATGGTGGGGTGGAGTTATATTATCACATTAGAGCCAATCACTTTGTCAAGGCATGTTGACCTCGGGTTTTTTTACATTTATAGTACAATTTAGATATGAAATTCCAAAAATAGTGCACTTTTGAAAAAAAAAAAAATCATATGATACGGTTTTATTACGAAGAAGTCTTCCAAAACGATAAGACTTTTATTAAGTTTTATCATTTTGGGAAGACTTTAGTACAAAAAGTGAAGTCGTCCCATCTTGATACAACATCAATTAACATAATAATTTGTTTAAGCAAAGTCGTGTCATGTCTTCAGTTTTGGACAATTTATGAAGAAGTTGTCTTAATATGGAAAGACTTTAGTATCAGGAAAATTTATGCAAAAATCATTCTAATATGGAAAGACTTCAGTACCAGAAAATTAAAAAATTATAAAAATGAAATATTTTTAATTTAGTTAAATAATAAAAATAAAATAATAAAACACATTCTCTAAAACATAATCAGTGAAAAAAATTATTAAGATTTGTTCATCATCACAAAATGGCTTAAAAGCTATCTATGGGACCCTGTGCCACAAAGTCTTCTTCTTTGTCGTCTAGGTATAATATGAGGGGCTTGAGGTGGATTGTCATCATCATTATCCTCATATTGTTGTATTTGATTGATATTTTCGAGCATTTGTGACGACATTGTAGACTAATAATATTTTTGAAAGGACATGGGACATGCATATGTTAAAAAGTAGGTGTTTATTTTAAAGATAATAAAAAAAAGATGTTAAAATAAGGATAATTAGCTCTACTGAACAAGCACGAAAACATTCTCGAGCTAAATAAGAATGTTTATAAATAGAATTTTCAATAATCTTCACGATTTTAACAATTTAATTTTGGCTCACATGTTTAAAAATTGATAATTTGAGTTGAACTGCAGTGAAATTTTCCTGACACGGAAGTCTTCCCATATTGGGACGACTTCTTTATAAATTTTTCTAACACTGGAGTCTTCTCATATTGAGACAACTTCTTCATAAATTGTCCAAACTAAAGTCGTGCCAACATGGCACGATTTTGCTTAAACAGATTATTAAGTTAATTGAAGTTGAATCAAGATGGAACAATTTCACTTTTTGTACTAAAGTCTTGCTATTTTGGCACAACTTCATCTAATTTTAATAGAAGTCTCGTCATTTTGATACGACTTCTTTGTACTTAAGTCGTTTCAATTTGCTGACATGTAATTAAGTCGTTTCAATTTGCTGAGACATTTCCTGTGAGGGAATTTTTAAAAACTGTACCATTTTTGCAATTTCAAATCATCTTTAAGTTTTGTAGACTTTCAATTTCAAATTTTGCATACAGTTACAAGATTGAATATTGAAAGTATTCTTTATTTTAAATTATAATCTTCCGAGTTATTCAGAGGTAGTTACATTTTAAAATTTCTTGGATGATAATTTAAATATGATTAAAATTGAATTTAATAATTTTAATGACAGTTATTCAGGTGGTTACATTAAATTGTTATTAAGATACTCCTATGACACCAAATTCTAAGTCAATGGATTAAAATATTATTTTTTAAGTGCTCCTTCCTTATATACATCCAACAAAAGTTCAAAGACCTTGAATGACACAAAGTTTCTAAATTGTTATCACTTTGATGATTTTACAGAAGTTATATCAATATAAAATCATTCTAAACACATTTATATTCATCAAAGTTGATATGATATATACTAAAAAAATCATTAAATAACAATTAATTTAGATATCAAAATAATCAGTTGTTATATTAATTAAATTACATATTAGTTTATAAATTATTGATTTTTAAAATAATCTCTAATATTAATTAAAATTTATAATTAATTTGTGAGTTAAAATCTAAATTAAATTTTAACATTAACTATCTAGATTTTATTTACCAACTACTATTCATTCAAAACCGCTGTCTATTTTTAACTATTATTTCAGCTAATAACTGTTATTTTACTTTTAGAGTGACATTGGCATTTCTCGTTTTATTTAAAAATATAAATTTACCAAAATTTAAATAAAAAACATAAAAATTATAAGTTAAAAAGTGAATTTTAAAATATAATTTTTCTGTAAATAAGAAATAGAATAGCTAAATCATGTATAAATTACTTTCTTTTTCTTAAGACGAGAGAAAAAATTTAATAATAATTAAATTGTTCATTTATAAAATATTCTCTATTTTTAATTTTAGAAATTTAATTTTTAATTGACATAATTTTTATTTAAGTTTTGATAAATATTTTATTTTTAATAAAATATGAGACAGATTTAATTTTATTAATTAAAAGAAAATATTCATTTTAAAAAATTAAAATTATCATTTTATTAAACGCATACTGTTACACATATAAATTTTATATTTTAGAATGTATGATTCAAAATTTATTTTTTATTTTTATTTTGAAATGCACTGTCTCAAATAAAAAAATTGTATTCAAAAAATATAATCCAAAATAAGAAATTTATATTACATATCGAACAATCATAATACATTTTTTGTTTTGTATGTTAAAATATATAATCGAAAATATAAAAGAGAAATTGTATTTTTAATTCTACATTTCAAAATATAAAAGTATATAGACAATTATGTAGGTGCAGGAAGAAATGGCCTGGATTATGTTCTACTTATATCCAATTACAATGAGACACTTATACTCCAAATATCGGGCCTCACGTGTTACAATAATTGGGCTATCTTTGTTTTAGATTTCATACTTTCGCAGTTGCTTCCTGGATCCCTATTTACTTGTATAAATAGAATTATCCTTTCGTCTCTTCTGGATTGTATAAGTTAGAAGTCAAATAACTTTCAAAAATTAAAAATTGTTAAAAAAAAAAATTGCAATAGTACACAGTTATAAATTTATTTTCAACTTTTAGATTATTTAAATAAAAAAAAATTCAAAAAAAAAAAGTTACATAGTCTAAAAATCATTTTGTACTTTTAAATTACAGAAATTTAAAAATTATTTTATACTTTTAAATTACATACTTTAAAAGAATGAAACAGAGAAAAATTATATGAGCGCAGGAAAAACAATATGCAGGTGGAGCAAAAGGACGGTTCAATGTTTTTATTTTTAATATAATTTTCGTGTGTTAAATGATTAATTCAATTATTTTAAAAAATATATAAAAACAAATTACGAAACTCTTCCTATAAATAAATAATTGAATCCGTCCCCGTGCCCCGCACTTTTCTCTGACTAATCAAGAACACTGTTTCAAATTTTGTATAAAGACAATGAAATAACATGTTTGACTTAATTAGTTAGTTTTTTGTACATGTGGGTTTGATTTATGATTAAAGCAACAAATTAAGCCACAAAATTTATCCTTTAAATAGTATTCTATTTCTTCCACTAACTAATCCTAACGACATAACTAGAAATACATAAAAAACATGATTCACATAATAAGGAGTTGTTTTATGAAGTTTAATTTTATTTTTGTAAGTTTTATTGTGACACGTCATTTTTTTTTATATTTTTATTCTAATATAGAAGTCTCGTAAACTCCAAAATAGTTTTTCAATACTTTACCAACCTTGGTTATAATCTACAAGAAAACGTATGCTTATATGCAAACTGCTTAACTTGAATCAACCAAATCAACTTACCCTTACACATTTGTTAACAATATAAGTTGTACCACAACTCCGTTGTATCACGTGTACAAACATGCATAAAAACTAAAATAATGATATCAACATACTAAAATTTATCATTTACATAAAAAATATGTTATATTTATATTTAATTATATTTAAATAAATCAAAAAGATGTTAAGGAGAAAGGGTTTTTAATTTTCAACCATATCACAAACAAGTCACAATCGGGTTCATGATACCACATGATAATAGTTGCTTCCAAGAAAGACGACACACACGTCAATTGTTCGACGGAATGTCTTATCTAACCAAAAATACTATGCGAAGTAAAAGATAGAAAACGCGATTGAAGATAAACCGTGGAATGAAAAATGAAGATGAAAGTTGTCAAGTCACTTAGGGTGCTCGTCAAGATAAGTGGATACATAATACTCTTCACGGCACTCAATTCATCAATTGAGATAATTGAGAGTTTCACCATCACATCACTCATATACTCCTGAGATAAGTGAATGAAAGTCATAGAGAAATGAAATTTGTGCTCCTCTCCAAGTCACTCAATAGAACCCATGAGATAAATAGGGAACTCGTGACTTGAGTCACTCAAGATAAGACTCACGCAAACATAAACAAGAAAATCACTCAATAATATTTCTTCATGTATATTCCAAATTTTGCTTAGAATAAAAGACAACCCTCTATTTAAAGTTTGAGAGGAAGTTACCACTCTTGTGATTAGAGTGGGTGGTGGTTCCTAGAATGATTTGGAAATCCTTCACATCATGTCCATTCCCCTTCTCATGCGTATATCAATTTACATAAAAAAATAAAAAAAATATGTTATGTCCATGTTTAATTATATTTAAATAAATGGGTTAGGAAAAAGGTTTTTAACTTTCGACCATTAAGATGTAAATTGAAGTGGAGTCTTAAATTTAATTAAACAAACTAGACAACTAAGGCTTCAAAAATTTACAAGACAATTTTTTTAAGAATTTTAAATTTTATTAATGGAAATGAATATTTGATAGGATATAGTGATCATGCTATTTAAGATATGGAGTCAGATATTGATATAGATTACGTAAGATCAGTCCTTTTATTTTTTTTTAAATTTAAGAAAATTTATTTTGCATCGGCATTAGAATTCACCAAAAAAATATATTATTTAAATTGATATATAACCTAAATTCAATAAAAACGCGTAATATTTTCAAAGAAACAAAAAGTATATTTTGATAAAATTGTTAAGTAATTAAATAACTCATTCACTTGAAAGTTATATTTTATTGATTTTGTTTTGTATATATTAGATAAATTTATTTCTTCTATTGAGTGTTGATTAAAAATAAATAAAATATGAAAATCTATTTAGTTTTTCAGCTCATTTGAACAAATTTAAAATTTCAGAGTAAGATGAATTGGAAAAATATTGTATTCATCTTGAAAATATTTTTGAGTTTTAATGATTACTTTAACATTGATAGTCTTGATTTGTTTTAAGGGTTGAATGAAATATGAACATGTGAAATATTACATTTTACATATAAACAAGAAAATAATTTTATAGTGTGTGAATGGGTAAAAATTCTATTATTTTATAAGACTAAGTTAAATTTAAAATTCACTTTTTAATTTTTTTAAATGTATTTATTTATACAATATTATTAACATTATTTATAACAGTTGGCATTGTTGAAATAATTTTTCAAAAGTTGAAATTGACTAAATCGTATGTGACATCAATTATGTTATAAGATAGATTGAATTAATTCACTACATTCCTTTATATTATTACCTATGGAAATTATTTAATCATAAAACCCTAATAAAAAACTGTAGAGTTAAAAATATTAAAAAATTAAAATATAAAATTTCGAATCTAAATCAACATTATTCCTATTTTAAATTTTGCCTAAATCGCCAAAATCTCGACATGAAACCTTTCATCGAACATGTGGAGGACGCGTTGTAGAGTAGTGCGATGCGATGTCAAGTCTGAAATAAGGTTGCTGGTTGCTGGCACTGTTTTTATATATAAGAATAGTGTCTCTGAATATTATTTACGTGGGTGAGGCCTCGCGTTCCTCGCAAGTAATAAAAAAATAGAAAAAGCAATTTGCAAAACGTGCTTCTACATTGTTTATTTGGAGAGTGAAACGGCGTTTGAGAAAGGCCATATAAGGAAGACCCATGTTTGTGGTGAATTTGTGTGCCTTCATAGCAACCAATGGCAACCTTGATCGGTTGCCAATATTACTATCTCTTGTTCCTTCTCTGGTTTCTCTCCAGTGTTACCTTCTTTTTGGACACTTATGCTATGTTTCTACGCGTGAAGCTTCTGCTTTTGGGTTCTTCTCTTTACTCCTTCGGCGTTAACAGACAAACCTCAGCTTCACTCGCTCGATGCTGGCATCATTTCAGCCCTATATTCCCTCTGGGGCTTCATGCAGATTTGCCCACAGCACAGATGCTTGCTCTGGCTTTTCATTCCTAGTTCTTATGTCTTATGATACTAGGTTACTAGGTTTCTGCAACTGTTGTTAAGGACTGTGTTGTGAGACCTAGTTTCTTCTCAAATCCATGTTTTTTGGTCTCTGCTTTTGGGTTTCTGTAATCTAGTTTCACTCTTTCATAGACATTGTGTTGCTTAGTTTGAATGGCATACCAATTGTAATAATAATAATAATAATAATAAAAATAATGTGTAAATGGTAACATTTCCTCAGATACGAGAGAAACCCGAGTTTGGTTGCATTTTACATTACTCACCTTTTTATTAGAGATGTTCGTTTATTTCTTTGCTGGTGAATAACCTGTAGAATTTTCTTGTTTTCTCCTTGTTTTTCGTCTTTCAACCTGGCCTATTATTGGGTCTCTATTAATTTATGTTTTAACTTAATACTAAAGCCAAGTTGAATCAAAATATATTATTTTTATTACATCATGGAAATTGTATTGTTCCTTCCAAATCTAATAATGAAAAATTAAAATAAAAAATCATTCAAACATTAAAATACAAGTTCAACTCACGGTACTCAATTATGTAAAATTAATTATTTTATCTTCATTTTATGTAAAAACTCCAACATACTCATTACATCAAGATATATACATATTAAATCTGAAATTATAAATTAATAAATGTTCGCTTGATAAACTCAACAAAAGAATAACTATTGATATACATGTTTCAAATGACTTTGATATAATTTTAAAAAGTTAATTTAAGTCTAATTCAAATCTAAAAATCAGTTTATAAAATAAAATTTGTACCTATTATAAAAATATTTTATCTATAAAATATAGATATCCAACAATTAATTGTATTGCTCTTGGCTTAGCGATAAGATCCTTTTGTAATATAAAATTATGAAGAAATCAACAGAAAAACAGTTTTTTTTTTTATTTGAGAAAATAATTATGAGTACAACCCAGGTGTTACCAAGGATGCACTGAACTAAAGACAAAGTAAAATAATGTATATGTACTGTATCATGGTACATGTCGCACATTAATCTGTCCCCTCTTTAAATACCAGTTCTATGCACTGTAACTCTTTAAGGAATATAAGATGATTCTCTTACTTAGCAATTATTAGGTAAAAAGTTGGTATGGAAGGAGTGGGTTCCACATGAACCATACCACACCGCTTCACCCGACTCATTAAAAAGAATTGGTTTTTTATACCAATTTGACCAAGCAAAAAAGATTAGCACAAACTATACTTTTTTAGTTTCAACCCTAAATTAGTTTTTTTCTTTTCGATCTTCAAGATTGCAAAATTAAATCACGAAAATTAAAAATTTGTAATCGGACTATTTAGCAAGTAATGATCTTAACTTAGATTACTAAAAATATACTTAATTATATGCATAAGGTATGTTTTATTTATGAAAAAATATTTTTATATTTTTCTGTAAAAATGTTTGTGCAAAACTTGTCCATTTATATATTTATTCATGTGATCAAATAAATATTTGTCATGCGTTTTTCTGTGCATAACGACAATTCATTTGAAAATTATTTTAACTTTTTATTCTTTTAAGAATTGACGTATATTAGTAGATAATTTATTAGTAGATAATTTAAAAGATAAAATAGCTACAAAATATTTTGTAAGCCTTAGACATACGACACATATAGGGACAACTTTTGTTCAAGTAAACATAGATGAAAGGATATAAAATAGATGGAAATGATTGTTTTATTATTTTAAATTAATTTATATATTATAAAATTAATTTATTTTTATTTATCTTAATTTTTTTAAAATTCATGATAATTTAACCTCTTTTTAAAACTTGTAAACGTATATCATTTCTGAAAAAACTTTATTATAATACACTGTATGTAAGGTGGTAGAAAATAAATTAGTATAGTTTATCAAAATTTCGAAATGACATTTCTGAGGGTAAATTAACTTTTTTCTTTCTAAATCTTTTATTTTTCCGTACGAGTGTTTTGAAAGACTAAGTATGTATGTAGAAGGAAGAGAAATCAACTTAATTTCATAGCCATATATTTGTGATAAATTTGGAAATATCATATTATATCCTTTCAAATTGACGGTTGCGTATATATGATATATTATTGGGCGAAGTAGTTAATGTAGAAAATAGGATTGTGATATTAAATTGGAAGTATTGGGTTTGTTCTTGATGATGTAGATTTACAGATGTAGATATATGAATAAAAACGGTTTGTAGAACTCTTATATGTATATTGTTGTCAATTTATTATGATAACTTGTTTGTTTCGTAGATTTGGGATTTAAAATCATTTTAAATGTTTCCGGTGGAAACAAAGTATAAAGAATACAGTTACAATTTTGCAATTTTAATAAATTTTTATA
Organism: Vigna unguiculata; assembly: GCF_037176805.1. Taxonomy (NCBI): domain Eukaryota; kingdom Viridiplantae; phylum Streptophyta; class Magnoliopsida; order Fabales; family Fabaceae; genus Vigna; species Vigna unguiculata. Next base: position 34,255,261 of record NC_140792.1, on the reverse strand, counting down.
TGTCGATTGTCATAATAATTGAGGTAGAAAAGATTTTTTGCTTTGATTCCTCAATAAGTAAAATAAGTAAAGTTTAATGTTTCAAAATTTTTAAAATTTCTATTTTTAGTTTGAATATATAAGTTTAGGCTTCGATCCTTATGAAACTAAAGTATAAAATCCTAGATGTGTCGGGTTTTTCAAATCTAGTGCCATTAAGTTTCTTAAATTTACATGATTGTCATTTTTTTTTTAATTATTTTATACGTAGAATGGCATTGGTTCTTGTATAACTGAGGCATAATGGTGGCATATGCTTCGGTGCTTAAACAATCGAGGTCTAAAATTGGTTAAAATTTTAAAATTGCTACTGGAAACACCCATTTAGACCTTGGTTTTAATAATAACTGAGGTAGTTTCGCCTTTAGACCTTGGTTTTCTAAATAAGCGAGGCCTAAATGTGTTTTTGGAGTTAAAATTCAGAAAACTTATGCAGAGGAGATGACTTCCTTCGTCTTTTTCGTTTTCCTTCCAAGAACCATGCCAATGGTGTTGCCCCCACGGCAGTTTCTTGCCACCATCATCATATTTCACCCCTGATTACACTGTCGTTGTGTCGCGCACTCCATCATTGAACTAACCTCAATTTTTTGCACATAGTAAGTTTTCTAATTTACATTTTTTGGTTTCTTTTTTTTTTTGTGTTTTTTCCATTTTTCAATTTGGTTTTTTGTTTGATTTTTTGTCATTTTTTTAGTTTGTTGCTTTTGATGGTTGCATTTTTTATACCTTGTATTGTTGCATTTATTATAATCGGATCTAGAGTTTGTTGGTAACTATATCCATTCCTATTTATTAAACTCAAAGAATATACTTATTTTAATCAAATTGGATTCAAACGTTGAAATTCTTCGCATAAATTATTGACTAACCATCAATGCAGGGAAGAGTTTTGGTTACGATTATTTTTTATATTGGACTTCGATTCTCAAAAAAATCAAGACTTATTCAGGTGAGGTAAAAAATGTGGTCTTTTGGTTTCGATTATCAACCGAAACCCAAAAGTCGATATTATGATTCGATTCATATTTTAACCTAAGATTATACCCTTTAAATTAAATAATCATCTCAAACTAAAAAGGACATTTGACTTTGGTTGGAAGACAACCGAGGTCAAATGTCCTTAAAATGAAATAATTATTTTAAATTAAGAAGTGTATTTGTCTTCGGTTGGATACTAAAATTTTATTATTTGTTTAATTTTTGTTCTTTGTATGAGATTGATTAAGTGATGTAATATACCTTTTATTAGTATATAAAAAATATAAATTTCATTAGAATTTAAAAAATTGAAGTAAATAGTTATTTAAAATAATTTTTAATTTGCATATTTATTTTTCTTTTAATTTTTTTTTCAAAATATTTTTAAATTTTATCAACTAGGTTTCATTAATGTTTGAAAATTTAATAAATATTTTGCTTCTCATTAAATTTAATATGGTATTCTAATATGAAATATATATAATTATAATATAATTTATTTCTAAATATTTGATATTGAAGAAACAACACTCCTTTTAATATTGAATATTTAAAATATTATGTTTTCTTTACCATAATTTTTTATTATTCTATAAAAATTAATTTATTGATATTAAAACAACAAGAAAGAGAGTATAGGTACAAGTACAAATATATATTCGATATCCGATGGGGATAAGACAGAAACATGATATCCGTTGGGTTTGGGTAGAAATGTTAAAATGGGTTCCAGTCCATGAGCCAACATGGCTCATCACGGGTTCGAACTAGGTTTGGGGTAGAAAAAACCAATTTTTTCATAAGTGGGTTGATTTGAACTAGGCTCACACGTAACCCACAGGTTAAACGAGTTCAAACTGGGTTGAAGGTGGGTTGACCCACTTAACCCACCAACACTTTTTTTTGTAATTTTTTAAATTTTTTTATTATAATTATTTACTACTCCTGGTTATATTGGTTTACAATTTCATATTCTTAAATGCTAGAACGTTGCCCAATAATATTCGTATAGTTTGAATGTTTAATTAATTTGATTGTCAAGTTATATACATTGATACTTTGATCTTTAATTATTATCTTTATACTAAATTACTCAAACAATCGTCTTATGAACAAATTTTTCTAAATTAGTATGACAAAAATGTGTAATGTTTTATTCATATTTTGTTAAATACCATAACAAAAATTATTTAATATTAGCCATGTTTTCTTAGACTATATGAACACTTTCTTGGAAACAATTCATAATATATTTATGACATTGGTTCTTTACTTTACTGTGATTTTCATCTCATAGATTACTTTAAAAATTATTTAAATATTTGAATACTTAAAAATAAATAAATAATTTTTTTTCAATTTTATGTGGGTTGGTGAGCCAACCCACTTAATCCACCAACTCCTTGTAGGTTGAATCAGGTTACAAAAGTTCTAACTCACCATAAAATGTGTTAGGTTGTGCTCACTCAATTTTAATCCGGCTTATGGTAAGCCGACCTGTATAAGTTGAATTAACTTAATTTGACATGTTTAAATTTGAATATAAAAATAAATATAAATTTTTTCTTTGTTAAATATGAGATATCGAAATCCATCGTCGTTTTACGTCGTTGCCGTCTTATTACTAACATCTTAATCGAAGTAAAATTTGTATTTCGTTTAGAAAAATCGTTATAAAAATATAAGATTAAAATTAGAATGAATCTAGTTTTATAAATTTGTTACCATTTATAGAAACAAATGAAGAAGTGATTGAACAATTCCTTTAAACAATATAAAAAATTAAAATCTTATTGTTCAGGTTAAAGGAATGAAGTATTGAAAATTAAATTAAATATTTAAATTAATTTTAAATGTGTAATTAAATTAAGATATTTATTATTTTATATAAATAAAGCAATCGAGTTTATTTTTAACTTTTCATAAACTACAAACCGTTATTTTTATTTTTAAATATTTTTATTTATTTATTTAATAGTTTACCTTTTAGCAATATATATTTTAAGAACTTATAATTTAATCAGACGGATATAATTTATTTTCAAGATATCAAATATGATATTGTGAGTAAAATTTTGACTGATTATTATGTAATTTATTTTTTAATATATCTCAGATAAAAATATAATCATTTACTGAATGGGCCTTATGTTTGCAAAAGTACGAATTTTAATATACTAATATTCAATGTTATTTAAAAATAATAATTGTGACACTTTTCTTTTTCATTATCATTATGCATGTCTAAATTAATATAAAATAATTTGTATAATATGTTAAAGGGTTTCATAATATTGTCTCTATATTTTAACATCACACTATTATTCCTAAAGCTGTTGATTAGGTTATTAAAAAAAACTTAATTAAGTATATTGTAATTGTGATTTTATTAAATTATTTTTATATTACGTTTAAAAAAAAAAATCAATAGAACATATGGTGTTTATGTTTTTTGTAATGTTATGACATGATTATTATCGTGTAGATTATTTTTTTTACTTGTTTTCATATATTGTAGATGTAGGATTTGATGATTGACATAAAATAATATTACAATTAATCTAAAATGACAAATAGCTTATATTGTTTTTCATTTGAAAACATTACGATAATAAAAGATAATCGATGTTAGATATATCAATAATAGTAATAACAACTATTTTTTTATTATTGTAAGTGATAGTGAAAGTAATCGAAGAACATAATAACATTGTTATTTTACACGTTTTATCATATATTGAAAACAATATAATTTTATGTTAATAATAAAATCTAATATTTATTTTGACGTCGAGATAAATAAGAAAAATGATAGAATGAAATAATATCATGTCACTTAATTAATAAAAAAAATTAAATAACAAATACTTAAATAAAAATATAAAAGTGTAGAATACTCAATCAAATAAAATAAAATAATTTAATTAGAATTTAAAAAAGTAATTTAATTTTGTTATCAATTTCAAAAAAACTAGTTCTTTCGTTAATTCAACCTTCCGAAAACTAGTTCTTTATGTTATCTACATACTTTTTTTAAAGAGCAGGATACATGTTAGCATGATGAAGCTTCACGCCATCACTTAGATGTGGAAGAACCATGATTTTTTTTATTCTGCTTTGATTTTGTTTATTTATTTATTTGATTCCTCCTTATTTTAAATATTCATGATCGATGCTTTCTATTAAAAAATATTTTTTAGTTAACAATTTGTCTGACCAAGATCCATTACATGTGAAATGACACCGTTGAAACAATTAAGCAACTCACATGAATCCTTAAGAAAACATTTCAGTGTTCTGACACATATGTGCTTTTCCTCTTCCACTATTGGAATATTCATTACTATTTGTACTATTGGAATAATACATACTGTTTTTATTTTATAGAAAAACATATTTAATTGGGTGTGTGCTAAATTGAAATGATAATGTTCGTAATGAATCGATAATAAATGGAAATTTAGTTGTTAGTTAAATATAAAGAAAATTTGAGTAATTTATAAGAACCTAAACATATAGTTAATAAATTAGTTAAATATTTTATTGTCTCTTTTAAGTGAAAATTGAAATTAGTCAATTTTTAAAATTTTAGATCAATGTAGTTATCATTTTTAAAAATAAGTGAATTTATTCATTTTAACCAAATTTTATTAAGTTTATTTGACGTTGTAAACAAGTTTTTCAGTTAACATTGAACCAAAATCTGAAATGTGTCAAACGGTGTAAATAATTCAAATGTTATTACGAGATGTGTTTGAAACGTTAAGTGAATCTAACAAAATCTTGTTAAAATGACTAAATTCATACATTTCTAAAATCATGACTAAATTAGATTGACTAATTCTAATTTTCATTAATAGTTAAGAACCAAAAACTAATTTAATTCGTTCATGTCATGGATCCTTTTATACCTAAATATTATTAAAAGAAGAAGGAATTATAAAAGAAAAACTCGTTAAAAGTAATAACATATTATATTCTTTAATAAAGACTAATCATTAACAAAGTCGATAAATACACACTTAACACTATAAATAGTAAAATAATTTAGCTTTATAGAAAAAAAATACTAGTTTAATTATTTATGTCCTTGTATTTAATCAGATTTTTTTTAATAGATATGATTTATATTCTTTAAATACACACTTAACACTACTTCTAATTTTTTTTTATAAAATTTTGAAGTTAAAAGTTATTTTATTCAAATATATTACATCATTGTACTTGATAATTAGGATAATTATTACATTCTTGACCAAGCTAATTGTTGTTATGTATTAAGGATTTAAGTTTTTTTCTTTTTCTCTTTGGCATATGATAAATCAGAGATGATGATAATAAAGGGATTTTAGGTAGAAATCATAATTGAGTTTCTTTTTATGTATATTGGGTAAGTTTTGATAGTGGATGGTTCACCTTTAAGGAGACTTAAGTATATATTATTTAATAGTATAATGTTCAGATATTTGTATTTTGAAGGTGATTAAGAATGGATTATAGGTTAATATATGATTATGCAATCTTATATACAGATTTTAGGAGTTTGAAACATGATCTTTATAAAGTAAGATGTTGAGATAATCATATTTAGGAGTTGGAATTGATGGTTTGGGAAGTGGCATATGAGTTAGAATTATTATGATGTATTTCTTTGATATAATAATACATAATAAACAAGTCATTATTGCATTCACTACTTAATGTTGCTTAAATAACAAATGGATGTCCAAATAAAAAGTATATACTACTTAAATTACAGATTGAAGCTTGAATGCGACAAAGGTTAAATAAATTATCTTTTTTTACGGAGCCAATGATTCTCAAGTAAGAAGAGATCATTTAAGCATTGAGTTGGGGTAATGGTTAACGAGATTTTAAAATTGGTGAGTTCACACTGCGTGTTGACGCTCAAGCGTAAGTATTGTTGTTTAGGTATTAATGAGATTGTGTTTGATATTTTGAAAGTCTTTAAGTTACATAAACTAGTATTATCGTTCAAACATTAAAATGACATTCAAACACTAATCACTCAAACAATAAGTGCATGTTTGAGTGAGGGAGGTACTCAGTTAGCTTTCTGTTCTCAAGTTAGTCAATTAAGCAGCAAGAGATTAGTTAATCGAGAAAGAAATCAATCAATCATCTTTCATCCATGGTTGATTATATCAAAGTGATATAATATTGCAATAAGAATGTTTGCATTTGGATAAGGATTCAAAGTCACTTAAGCAAGATAAAGGTACTCAAATGATGTACAATGATGGAAAAGTATGAATCTAATAGATTGTAGAGATGTTTGTTGTGAGAGAGGTTGATGAGTTGATATCTATTTATGGTATGATAGTATGATATTATTGATAAATATAGTAAGGTACATGTATTTGTTTAATATACAGTATACAAATAACTACTTTGACCTTATAGTTCAAAGATTTTTTAGAGTACAATCCTTAAAATGAGTCAAATGTTAATCTTCACTAATAATGACACATAATTAATATAAAATTTATGAAAAAAGTTAAATGAAAGAAATAAATTACAATTAATTCATTTAAAATTAGAAGAGATTCCAATATTCTTGAACAAGAATTATTATTTTTAATTTATTATATTTGATAATAAAACAAATATAAGATTTATGAAAAAAAAAAGTTAAATGTAAGAAATAAATTACAATTAGTTAATTGAAAATTAGTAAATATTTCAATATTTATAAATACAATTTATTATTTTTAATTTATTACACTTGATAATAAAACAGATAATCTAACAAGTTGTTGGCATAGGATTAAAATATCTTCATATAACTTTATGCCAGTATACACTGTAATGTTAATTCGAGTTATTTTTTTAGCCATTAAACTGCTTTTAATAAAGTATATAATCTTTCTTGATTTTGTTACTAAGTTTTCATTCTTAGGAACTCAAAACGAATTCACTATTTTAAACTTATCCCTTATCACTATGGTATTATGCTGATATTTTACATTTTGTTATTAAATGATATTTAATTAATATTTATATTTAAGTATAAATGCAATATATGAAGTTAAATATCATATAATAATAAAATATATAAAATATTATTATGTATGTAAATAATTTGAAATTATTATATGAAGGATTAATTTTTTTTTTCTCAAATTATAGGTACTAAATCATTAATTTAAATTTAGGAAAAGCATGAAACTTCATTCAAACTAAAAAAAAAAAAAAAAACTTATGACGTACTTAAAAATATTGATGGTGGGTTAAAAATAAATAGTAGGTTATTATGCGTCTCTACAATCATTTGGATTAAGCTACTTTAATCTTAAATCAGTGACAAGTATTTAAAACATTAAATTCCTCAACAAAAATTATGATACATTTTTGTAACAGAAAAGGGGAAGAACTGCTGAATCATTAATTAATGCCTTCACGTATTCAATTATTAACACGGTTTTGAAAACAGTTATGCTAAAGACAGTTCAGAAAAGGATAAAATTTCAAAGTCCTGAAAACGAGAACCAGAAGCGGTTCCCACCGTTGCTTCACCGCCTTTGGAAGCAATGCCAATGTAAACATTCCATTGCTTTCGCTTCAATGAAATTAACTTTTTTACCTTCTATTGAACATTAAGATTGTTTACTACTCATTTCAAATTCAATCAAAAACAAAGTTTACCTTCAACTTTAACTGGTTTAAAAATTATAAAATATCATTATTTTCTAACTCAAATTAAATTTCACTCTAGCTTAATTCTAAAGTCAAAATAGATTAAAATACTACTAGAATACCGTTATATTCCCCCCTCTCATTTCAATTTCAATAATTTTATCCGTTACCTAACGTTACAAATCAGTTAGACGTTATATTCGTAACTCCTGTTACAAATCTTTTAAATTTAACCAGCCATTTGTCAAAATAGTCCAAACAGATTTCAGTTTCTGAATCGAGCAAAATAGGTAACTTGATGGAAGAAAATTGATGGCAAAGGAAAGAAATTGAAGCCAAAAAAGAATCAATGCACTTCCTGAACAGTTTAACCAATGATACAATGGTGAAACCTCCAAATCGGAAGATATGGGAAATATGTACAGAGACTGGGACTCACAGCTACACCTACAACACCGACCCAATACCATCAAAGAATGATGGAAAGAACAAGGGGGCATGCTATTTATCAACACTGCTAAAAACAAGTCCTAATTTCTAACCAAGAAGTTAGATCAAAACTATAAAGAATATCCTTCTTGCACCTCCGAGAAGAAGATCCAATCTGAGCAAACAGAAAACACTGTTGCGCGAACCAACCAAATCGAGTAAAATGACTCTAATACCCTTGTTCTGCCTCTGTATAATCCAAATCCTGTCGCAATCGGAATCAAAACTGCATAAAATTGAAATTTCACCTCATGGACATCAACGTGCGCACCCTTTTTTCCCTCTCTGCTTTCTTCGCGCTGGGAGTTCGCTTGAGCTTCTTCAACTCTTCAAGCACAGCCTCCTGAACTTGGTCAATGTTGTTCAATAGCTTTTTCTGGGGTGTAAGGGTTTCTGATTCCCCTTCGGGTAATTCAGAAATGTCGAGGTAGATCTTGGGCACTTTGCAGCCCAGAGGTGTTCGAAGCTTAACTCCGACAGACTTCGGAGATTTCGAGGAAGAGGCAACGGAGGCAGAAGCAGTCTCGGAAGGTTCTAGAACTACTTGATCAGCCGTAGAAACAGTGCTTTCAGTTCGCTGGCCTTCGACTTCCCCTAACCTAGCTCTCCTTCTCTCGATAGCCTAAACCACAACGCATAAAGAAAACATTCAACAAAAGATTCAAACAAAGAACGGGAAACGACGGCGCTTTAATTTCCACTTACCCTAGCGACGGCAGTGATGTCACGGAGTGGTGTTCGGGGGTACCAAGCGGGTAGCAGAGAGCGTGAAGAAACGCGCCCCCTTGCGCGTCGCGTGGAGGGAGGAGTGTTCTCGGAGCCGAGAAAAGCACGGGCGCGTCCCCGGGGCAGAGTTCTTGGAGGGGTTCGGTGCGGCGGAGGGTCGTTGTAGATGAAGAATGCGCGGTTGCGAGCGAAGGCGGCAGCGAGGTCGACGGAGGTTACGCGACGGTCACGTGATTGGGGCATGGCTGAATGGGGGCGGAGGGAGAGGGTGGTGCCGTGGTGGTGTTGGGAGGAGGAGCTAGGGTTTGGCGAGAGGAAATAAGAAGAGAAGAACAAGGGTTTGGGAGAAGACCGAATTGGCAAATTTTGAAATTGAAAAAAAGGCGCTTATATCTCCCCAAAACTCTGAATCTCAATCAAATTCAATTCCTGGATTCTATCTCTCTCCTCTCTGCCAAAAAAATGAAACGGCTCATTTTGAATTTCAAATCCCGCTATGCGCGGGACCAACGTAGATTCAATTTCACTTCGAAATTCGTTATTTCAAATCTTGGGCTTTTTCTACTGGGCCTTAACCGTTTTCGGCCTTTCAATTCTTAACATTACACAAAGTAAACCATGTATTCTTACACTAATTGAGTCGTTGTTTTGCGAGTAATTTATAAAACTATTTGATATTTTCTCAATATAAAGAAAAATAAGGTAATGTACTATCATTTTTCTACATTAATATCATTGTTTTTGCAAGTTTTATATAAGAGTTAGACATCCCAGATGCTCTGTTTTTTTTAATTAATTCCATTTTGCTGATAAAAAAAATTACCTACACATCTTTTTACTAAATTATTGGATTTGATGTGATTATGCAGCTTTGAGTATGGAATAAATCATGATTTCTGGAAAATGTGTACTATGATCATAGTATATTTAAAATAATTATTATTTTCGATGAATAGCTCTATCAATACCACATTTAAAAAATATATAATATCAGCAACAAAAAATATAGTCATATCATAACTGTGTTTACAAATATATTAAATTATTATATTAATTAATTAATATATAATTAGACGTTAATACTTGGGATTTGTTTTCATTCTATAATAATAAAATATCCTTTGACAAGCCTAGTAACGAGATGATTAATCAATCAATTTAGTTATTCATTAAATGTTGTTTGAAGTGGTGAATTATATTGATTACGAAAAAAATCCAACAAAAATGAAAAATTTTAAATATACCAATGTTACTGCCAGGATTCAATAAAAGCACGCAATTAAATTTCACTTGTTTGATTTGTAATTTTGAGAGGAATGATTATCTTTTTAATAAGTCATTCCTCAGTTCTTTATTAAATTCCCTATTATGTTAATTTACCATACTTAATGTTTAATTCACGATCAATACAAACTAAGGTTTAAAGGTAGGTACTACCTTTCTTTTTACCTTTAAAACAATTAAAAGCAATTAAAGTTTTTGTATTTAGAATAGTGTTAGGTTTCGTTCCTGTTTCTTTGGATGCATTATTAGGGGTGATTAGTTGGATCTTGTATTTATTTGTCATAGCAAATTTGGTCTTAGTAAGGTAATATCAATTACAAAAACTAAAATCCCAAACATATTATAAACATCTTTAAATAATTGTATTAATTAGTTAATATTTAATTAGACGTTCTACTTGGGAATTCTTATGATAATGTCCTTTAGCATTAGTAGTAATTACGTGAATGATTATTCAATTTAATTAGTGGGATGTAATTAAAAAAAATGTATTTTTTTCATTTCAAAATTTTCAAATGTACTGCATTAAGAAATTTTTAGTTTCCTTAATTATGTACATAGAAACAAATTACTCTGAAGAATGTGAACTTAAGTTATAAATATCATCATATTAACATTCAGGCTAATAATATTTCATATTATCGCATTATTTTTTGGTAAAAATGATACAATCCAATTTTTTATAGTACAAAGTCACTAGAAAACTCATGTATATTCTAACTATTGTCATTCAAGATAAAAAAAAATGGTTAATATTCTTTAAATGTTTCAATGTGTTATGTTTAGGATAATGTAACCGCCATGATACATGATATGAGTTGTTCAATTAAATAAAAAGATAGTTCTATATTTTTTTCGTAAAAATAGTTACAAATAGAGTAATATTTTAAAGTTCGTCTAAAGCGCAAAAATTGTTCTTTAATATTGAAGACTAAAACATTATCAAGTGAATAACATCTAGGAGATTAAATTGCAGATATTTTTTTTTAATCAATAATATGATAAAAACTAAATTGCCTAAGGTTTATTCATTTTTTAAGTTGATTAAAGTCAAGTCTTTTTACACCAGGTAAAGAAGTTATGAAAGAAAATCTGTGATCTGAACCCAACCCTAAATTAAAAATGACAATTCATTTCATTAAAATAATAATTCCAAGTACATGATACGTAATTTACGTTTTCCTCCAAAAACTATATAAAAATGCAAATTGAAAGCAAGCATAAAATAAATAGCCGCCAAAACGGAATGGAATCAATTCATGTGTGATAAGCTATTTTTTTATCAACTAACATGTGATATTTACATAATAGTTGTAGTTGTTATGAGATTAGTTTATTTGCAATATAGGCTTATGAAATAATTTATTAAGGAAAATTTAAACTCATTTAAGCATGTTATTGAAGATTTACTAGCTGCTATTAAAAGATATATCCCCATTTGAAAGAGAAAAAACAGTTGAATTCTTTCAAAGATTTAAATTGACTAAATTATTAATTATTTACTAGATCATTTTGGTCTTTCAACTATTAAAACTTTCAATCTCATCTTTTAATTTTAAAAACTAATGCAATGTTGCATTTTCTATCAATAATGTTTAAATTTTCCAGCGAATGGGTCCTATATGATGACTACATGCTATTTTTCATATTGTCGAGAAAACAACAAGTCAACGTCGTTTTATCACAATTGGATGAAATAATTACCATTACCTCAATTTTAAAATGTCAGAATCCAAATTCAACCATTTAATAACTTAGAAACGAAAATTAATAATCTAAATTATTTTAATTTCAAATTTAAGAAAAAAAATCACCATATAAATGGAGGGAAATCGTACACTTCTACCTAAGAGTACCCACACAATGTGATGGACCAAAATAGTGTATATTGTATAAAAGGATTTTGATATAAACATGCTTGAAAATATTATCATATTTTTTCATGTTCACTGTCTTGAATACCGAACACCTTATGCAATATATATATATATATATATATATATATATATATATATATATATATATATATATATATATATATATATATATATATATATATATATATGAATAAAAATAACATAGTTAAACATAACATGATAATTTCAACAAGAAGTCAAAGTCTTCCTTATAATAGTCCTTTATACATAATTTTTAAGATTACTTTAGATATAATATGTTACATTTCCTATGCTTTTTAAAGTTTAATTATGTTCATTGTAATTTGATTTTGAATAAATGGTTCTTTAGAGTTTAAATTTATTTAGATTTTAAAAGTATTGATTTAATAAGAATTAGGAACTTTTACGAACATGGTAGTAGATAATTAGTTAAGTTTAAGTGATATAAAATTAGATGACGTAAACTTATCCATAGAGAATTAGAAAATAAGTTTTGGGACAATTTTAATCAAACTCGAGAAGAAAATAAGTTTTTATGAGTACTTAAGGAGATAACTTTTTTTGACAAACTTAAACATCTTTATCTAACCTCCTCAAAGGAAAGTTCTAATGTCCGTACAAAAACAAACTTTTTGGAACCTTATTTTTACATACACATTAAGACAACAGAAAAAAAAAAAAAAAAAAACTTCTTCTCTTGTATTCTTCCTCTATAGTTATGAGCACTTAATTTTTTTTTATCTGAATGTTTTTAAATATACTTTTATGTAATTGTTACTCTCTTTCTTCAATTAACACTTTTTCATCATTTCTCTTCTTACATGCTTATTGTTTGTATTTTTGTATTGTTGTAAGTGCTCTTCTTCTACAAAATAGAAATAAAATCGATTGTTTTTATGTCAAAAAATAGGATAAAAATATTTGGTTATGGTTTAAACCTTTTTTTAGACAAGTATCTTAGTTAGTAAAACTAATCGACTTATATTATTTCACTTAAGGGATTAATGATTGAATAATTTCATGGATAAATGATGACAAATATTAATTGAATAGAAACGAGTAAATATTTTATATTATGTTATATTATTGATTATAATCTAAAACATATCGTTTTTGTTCAACATGAAGAACAAAATTTTAAAGTGTACGACTAAAATTTGCTTTATATAAAGTTATCCTTCACTTCTTGGTCTATCTACTTAATCCTAAACACTTTGTAAGCCCATAATTATTAAAGTCATGTGGGATTTAATTTATCTAAGCATTTATGTGGAATATAAAATGAATAGAAACTGAGAAATCTCCTCTAACATTAAGCAAACCATGTGAAAAAGAGCTTTATTATAAAAAAATGCAAGAGGTGAAAAATTAAGAAGGAAATAGAGTACAGAAAACATAGCATAAATCACTCTTAGAGATTATAACGGTTTTAGACTCATTCTGGATAAAAATTGTCATAAGCATATGCGCAGTAGAAACTAACATTCCTGTCAGTGCAAAGAAAGTTTATTATCATCTCATCCATTGAAGCAAATTGCACTAGGTATTGAAGAGTCTCATTTTGGATATTATGTTCTTTACTCGACACGACTTGTTACAATACAAACAAGTTTGGCCTGATGCAAATAATAATATTTGCTCCTGTCATTCACGGAATAGACACCTAAACGTCCAAATTTAAATGATTTTCTTCTCAGAAAATTATATCCTTTTAACTTACTTTATTTTTGTCTTTATCTTTCACCTGTTAATTTCAACCTGTTTTGCTGTTTTCAGTGTAAGTGTCAACCTTTTGCATCACATTTTCTAACCATATCTTCAATCTCTACAAGGATCCAAAGGTGGAGTGAGGTCATAGCTGCATCACTTTGCTATTTTCTACTGAAAAAAAAATTCATTTTGTAATGCATGAATTGATATCAAGCAACTCATGTAGGGGGAAAAAGAATAACATTAAAATAATTCATTACAATTTTGTATAAAAAATTACAAATTAAACTATTTGATTTATTGTCTGTGTGATTCATCACGTCAAAATATAGTACCCGGGTCCTATCCAGCATCCATGTTTATATAGTTCCTTTCATCACCTGTACAAAAGAAACTCATGCAATTTTATCTGTTTCTGGTTTCTGCATGTTTATACATTTGCATTTAGCCCTTCTTTCGCTCAGATTCTGCAGAAAGGTATTCAAAATGTTAGTGCATGCATGAAAAGAGTCATTAGTTGCATTGCATGGCTATGGCTATGGAGTTCTAACAAATAACTTCTCCCTTTGAGTACCTTGAATTGATTCTGAAGATTCTTTATGTAGTCTACAGCCAAGTCCAACATCTCTGCTGTGCTGGTTTGCTGCAATTAATTCAAGAATGTTTACATTCCAAACACAAAACAATCCAAGGGCAAATCAACTTCTGTTTTATTAATTCTGACCTTTTCCATGTTTGGAACAAGCTCTTGCAATTTTCTTATCCGTTCACTGATCCTAGTTCTTCTCACCTGACAACAAGTACTTGTTAGAATAATGTTTTCACATAATCGTTCATCATTTCTTATAGAATTCCACACCAAATGTTTGTGAAAACATGTTTTGGCACATATATAGATAACATGATACTCTCTTACCCTTTCGGCTATGCTTCGAGGATGAGTAGCAAAGCCTCTCTTTGCTCTGATTTTACAAGGAACAGAATCATTAAACTGAAGCAAGTTGTCCATAGCAAACATGTCCGAGGACGTTCTTGGCAAACTCAAATGATGCGAAAGAGAATGAACCTGATTTCCCAGCTCTCCATTCTGAGTGTATGAGAACATATTTGTATTAAGAACCAGCAAAACTTTGGAACAATACAACGAGAAAATTGAAAATTCTATATACCTGAGCTTCAGAAAGTAACTCATCATTACTATTTCGCTGTCTTTTGGGGTTTGACGTCTCATTCCAAGAAGTGTAAGGGAATCCAGAGCCGTAATATCGAGCATCACCATTGCTACCTCCATGTCTACCATCCTCGGGGCTAGTTACTTTAAGACCCTCCGTGCACATTTTAGAGGTTGGTGATAAAATTCCCAAGGAAGAAGGTGAGAAGCTAATGTGATTCTTCATTCTGTTCATAGATATTCTATGCTCACCATCACTGCCATTAACACCACCAAAGTTTTCAACACCTTTCATAGCATCGTACCCTGCAGTTTTCAACATGAACTGAAACTACTTCAGTGACAACTAGGTTTATCTTTATATAAAATTTGGAAACGTGTTTTCAGAATTTTTAATGCATATATCCAATTTTGGATACACAAAAACGAACAAGGAAGAATAGATGGGATGTGTAGATTAAAATTAAGTTCATAAGTGAAACAAACAAAATCTCACTTTTACATGATTAAGTTCACACACACAAAAAAAAAAAAAAAAAAATCTTACAAAACAAGGTTTTCAGACAAAATTTTTAAAACGGAAGCATATTTTTGAAGATAATGAAATACGTTACGAAATTGAATTTTTTTCTCCAAACTCAACCATAACATGTGTTGTTTTGCGGTTTAACGTATTTTACGTATTTTGAACACTCCCAACCATATTCTTGAGAATTAAGAGTTTCTTCTTTACAAGATCATGTCAATGTGTATGTCAAATTTAAAGTCCTGAAACCGAAGTTGCTACAAAAAGTATGAAAAGACAATGGCTTAAAGTTCCAATATTGACATAAGTTGTTCGTTCCGTACAAAAACCACAGCTTTAGAAAGTAATAGAAGCGCTTTGTTGACATTAAGTGGTTATAGAACCCTTCCCAAATCAAATATTACGTTGGGAATCATAAATAAATCTTATGTGTTTAACAACTCAGCATATCATTGCTGTCTAATATCAAAAGTCAGAACACGCAATTGCAGTTGAATAAGCTACCACCACTATCTTCAACAATTCGGGATAAACAATTTCCATTTGGTGCTAATAAATTGTACGGACACCCTAAAATCTGCCATGAAAAGTAGTAAACAAAAACTGAATACAGAAGAAGTACAGTACCGTTGTGAAAGGAGATGCTGTTAGAGAAATTGCCAGAAGGGAAGCTACTCTGCCTGAGAAGATTGGGATTAAAGCTTTTGCCGCTCTGATCCATTCCCACAGAACCCAGCATCATAGATGAAGAAACAGTTACAGAAGAGTCATGCCTCGGGTACCGAGAGGGTAACACAGAAGTATTAATAGTACTATAACCTTGCTGGGAATTCATGCGACTCAGATGTGATAATGATGGCGACGACGACGATATTGTTGACTCCTTCGGTTGTTTATTGTCGTTAGAAACCTTGTTATCCACGAATTCTCGTACGGTAGGGGATGTCGTATCGAGGGTGTCGCCGGAATTGAAGAATCTGAAAAGTGGTTCAGAACCCTCCCAGGGGTTGCCGTTGATGGAAGAAGCTTCGCCTTGTTTGAAGTTGGCGAGAACTTGGGTGGGGGCAGAGCGAAAGCGAAGCAACCCGGAATTGGGTTGGTGTTGTTGCTGAAGTTGGTAACGGGAATTGGAATCCATGGTTTGTTGGAAAAAGAAAAGGAGTGAAGGTGATACTGATATGAGAGGCTAGAGAATCATAATGATGGAAATTGAAAAGGTTGTGGAAGTAACCCAAATGGGAAGGAAAAAGGAAAGCTTGGTGGCTCAAAATTCAAGGAGGGGCTTAAAGGGAAGGTTGAGAGGTCGGTGTTGTGCAGAAGCGGAACAGATAAACACAGAGGCAGTGAAAAAGACAAGAAGAGAAATATGTAGGCGTGGAGAAAGATAAAAAGATACGCGTTAGTGCAGTTTCAGAAACCTGATTATTTTGCTTTTTGAAAAAAGAGAGCTAGAGCAAGCAAGATCCTGTGAATGAACTAGAGAGAGAAGAAAAAAAAACACAGAGGACAGAGAAAGTGTATGCAGAGAGAGAGAGAGAGAAAGAGAAAGAAAAGGAACTGGTTGAGTTTTTTTTTTTTTTTTTTTTACAAACACAAGTTCTAAGATGAAAAAAAAAAACATTTACGGCATGAATAATGAAATTTAATAAGAAATAATTAATTTTGTCTTTGTAGCATTTTGAGGCAGTTGAGCCAATGAGAGATTTGAGGAGTACATCAACTAGCGTCACAGGACTGGATACTGTTTGTCTGTTCTTAGATTGCTTGATAATTCCGAACACCAGAAAATATTACTTTAATTCACTGCAATATAAAATTTATTTGGTGGTACATTTTCTTTTGTTTTTATAAGCTTGATTATTTTTTTAGGTTGGTTAAATTAGGGTTTTCTTTAAGTGCTTAACAACCCTTGAAAACATTACTACTACTTGTTCAATCTTGACCTATATTAAATCCATTTAATACTAAAGAAGAAAGGGTGCATGAACGAATACTCCAGCGCCAATGGTTTACACACTTTAACTGCATAATGAAAAATCCGTGGAATCAAATCAAGGATAAAGAAGACATGCTAATTAAAGTTGTAATCTTAACCTCAATTTTGTTGGATAAGAACAAAAATGGTAAAGAAATTTGTGAGTTTGGAAATATGGAGAATATAGTATGCAGTTTTATTTATGGAAAGACGGCGCGTGTGAGCGTAATCTGACACGAAGGAGAAGAAAAACCGACGTGGCAACGTTGCTTGTCACTGTTCACACGACAAAATCCATCTTATATCTGTCACCACGTCATTCTAACCCATACTCATACGTACCAATGTACAAAGAATATACACCTCCTAATATTATGTAAATAATTTCAATACGATTTTATTTTTAATGTTATAATAATTTCTTTTGTTCTAGAAATTGCTTTTATTATTGTAAAAGATGTAGACATCTATGTGAGTTTCCATGCGTATTTTTTAAGAAAATTTCCTTTATTGATTTTTCTTTTATCTTTTAGTTGGAAACAAGAGATTATTTTTCGGGTGTTTAAGGTAGAAAAGTTGAGCATTTAAGTAGAAAATAAAATTAGATTTTGAGCGACATGAGAAATAAAAAAAAGGTAAATTATTCAGAAGAAGATGTACGAGTAATGAGATGAAAATGATTTTTATTGAATGAAATTGATTAAGATGTTTGATAGTTACGATTTTTTTTATTTTGTATTTTATATTTTCAAACAGCTAACAGGGCACCGCTGTGGATTAATTAAAAAAATAATAGTTTAATATTTCACTTTTTTTTTTTTTCATTTAATGTCCAAGCAAAGAGAGTTTTCATGCATTTTAAAATTTTTGGTAGGTAAGAGTTGTGAGTTTTAAAGGCTTGGTCCACCTTCTTTTCTCTCTTTTTATTTATTGATCATTTTTTTCCCTTCAACCACATCTTTTATTTTTAAGAATCTGTCTTTATTTTTTATTTCTTTTTGAAATCATGTCATATTACATAGTAACTTACGTATTTTAAAACATTTGTATTTTATCATAATTCATTTAAGTATATATAAATATAGAATTTGTTCTAATATCTTTTAATTTCCTACTTTGTGAATGTTTGACCCCTTTTCTAGTTAGATCGGTCGAGAGAAATAATTCCTGAAAGTTTATTCTTTGAATAAAATTTTCAATTGTTTGAAAATATTTCACTAGATTTTTGTATTTTTTATGTTATCTGCTCTCTCTTTATATTTTTTATTTGGAAAGTATATAACATCCAAATTAAAATAAGAGTAATTTTAAGCTATGGTTTATTTTTTTGGACCTTAGAGAGTTTAGGCGAGACTTTGTTTCAATTTCTAAGTATTGAAGATTTATATATCGATCAAATCTTTATGAGATGCTCAAGCAATACTTTGTATAACTTGAGCAATAAATGCTCAATAAACTTTTTGTCCTAATCATCATACAACATACTTTTACTCAAGCGACATTCTTTAAAGTCCAATACATAATTAAGTTGAATTAATCAATGTAAGAAGGTGATGTTATGATTGTATGTTATATTTTAATGATTGACTTTGTATTTGTAGGATAACTGGAGTTGTATTATATGAATGAAAATACATAATATAAAGTTAATAAAACTTACATGTTTAGGATGGTATTTTAACAAATTTAATATACATTATTTATCAGTTATATGGAAATACATGTATTGCTTATCAAAGGTAGGAGTGGGAAAATAGATTAGGTTTATCAAAAGTAGGAATGACAAAATAGATTAGGTCTGACGAATAAGGTCACCGGTCTAATAGAAAGAAATGCAAGGTAGTTCAAATATTTTAACCCATCAGTTCACAACAACCTGACCCGCTTCACTCGTCAGGTTAATCCACGGATTTTGACAGGTTAGATCACAACCCTTTCAACAATAAAATATCCCATTATTTCTAAATCATATATATATATATATATATATATATATATATATATATATATATAATTAAAACAAATTAAATAATAGGTCATCCAAATTATTCCATTATTTCTAAATCAATTATAATTCAATATAATAAGCTCAAGATCGGAAAATATGTCTTAAAACCATCTTCAAGTTAAACTATTATATTAGTCATGTACATAACCAAACTAAATCAAATTTTGTTATTAAAATCAATTCTAAGATAATATTAATTTATCTACCGTAACATTGTGTTAAAATATATTCCTAGTTACCTTTAAAATACACAGATCCAAGTTAAACTAAATTACACTCTCTTATAACATGTATGCATATGTACATAAATTTATGTGTTGTAACAAAACTTAATTCTCCAGGAGGATATATAAGTGCAAAAAAGCATTAGAATTTATAAGTTCAAAGAAGTACAATTATCCTTGATAAAATTGAAACATCCAACAATTATTAAGTCAACTACACATTCGCCATCTTCTAACACTACCAAACTTGTTTAAAATTTTCAAAATTCAATCAAAGTGCATGTAATTACAATGTAACTTTTGAATTTCCAATTTTTCAACCAACCATATATTATTAACCAAATATAAAAAACATACAAGTTAAAATAAAGTAGTTTCCTTTAAATATTTCATCTCCTTTGCACTCTAAGCATATTACAAATTGTACATGAGTTTAGGATTTAGTTAAAGTTTAGAGTCAATAACTCTTTGATAACCTCTAAGAATCAATTTATTGTCATCAAATAATTCGAAGACAAGTTCAAATTTCATAAGACTATATTTTCCCTTGTCAAACTACAAACATATATGGAAGAAAAATATAAGAAAAAATAAAAATTAAAAAGAGGAGACAAAAATTATCCAAAGCAACTCCAACAAAAGATGCTTTGAAATGTATAAACTCAAGTTACCATGCAAAGAAGAACGAGTAGTTTTTAGCTTCAAAGGGAAGAAAGAAAGGAAGTCATAGAAAAAGAAAAAAAGAAAGAAAAAAAAACAAGGAAGGAGCCTATTACTTAGTAAAAAGGAATGAGTTGTTATTTACTCATCTATTTACAACCCCTGCCAACAAAGTTCACCCCTCCTTTCCATATTTTCTTGAAAAAAAAAAAGTCCAAAAAACGACAAGTTTGTTTACTGTTTATTGTTTTCTCACAGAAGAAGTATTCTCATCCCCCATTTAAACACACTACCCTTTTAAAAATATATAAAATAATTCACAAGATATAATTTATTATATGTTAAATATATCAATAAATAATTTAGAGCTTAAATGTAAAATTATAGAAAATAGTATTTAAGAAGTCACAATGGTTTAAAAATAGTGAGACTCGATTATTTTAATATTAAAAAGTTTTAGTATAAATAGAATTGTTATAAATGAGTTTCATTATTTGAAAACACATCATCTGTCTAGAAACCACTTTTCTAGAGTTCTTTGACTTCTCTCTAAAAGTTCTGTCTTTTCGGTCGTCTGATTAAAGAACCGAGACCGTAGGATTGATCCTCTCGGTGAGCTCTTCAATTTGGACCAATCAGTTTTTTCGTTCGTATAAGTTAAGTTTCCGCTGTCTTTTTGATTTTTTTCTGTTTTCTATTGCATATAAGCCCTCTTTCGCTTGCATGTGCCATTTTATTTATCAATATGAGTCTCTAATGATCAATGATCATAATGATATGTCCTGATCATTCTTGTGATCTTTCTATGTGTAGATGGAGCATCATGTGGAGTTAGATGTGTTTGACGTTTATAGAGTTGTTTAAGCAAGATACCAGGTAAGGGAAACTAATGTCTGTTATGTCTCACAAACTTGTTAGGAATGTTATTATATGATATTATGTAATTAATTGACTGATGTGTTTGATATGTGAATTGAGTTGTGATGTTTGAAAACGATAAATACTTAGGTTTTATATGTTGTTTGAGAATAATCGTATGCTATGGGTGCAATTGGATGCAATTCGTGTGAATATTTTGATAGAATTAACGTTTGATACTCGAATGGTCTTTGGTGAAGGTTTTGGAGTTGTATGGACTAGTTGACTAGGTATAATTTTGCTTAAATCAGTTTTTGTAGAATTATGCAGATTTGCTTACTTGTTGGGCGAGCCTACTCGTTGGGCGAATGAGTTGATCTGCAGATTTATGCAGAATTATGCATATTTGCTTACTCGTTGGACGAGCCTACTCGCTGGGCGAATGAGTTGATCTACAGAATTTTGCAGAACACTAATTTGCAAAATTATGCAGATTCGCATACTCACTGGGCGAGTGCTACTCGCTAGGCTAGCCTGGGCCAGTGGCTGGACTAGTGCTACCTGCTGGGCGGATTTTCAAGTCAGGAACTTCCAGACCTGTACTAATGGTTGGGCGAGTGGTACTAGCTGGGCGAGAATGGGCCAGTGGCTAGGCGAGTGCTACTAGTTGGGCGAGTGAGTCAGAACTTGAAACTTGTATTTTTGAGTTAAATTGGGTGGTATTTTAGTTATCATAGAAGCTTTGTAATTATTATAAATGATGAGTATATTGTATGAGATTGTTTATATGAGACTGAGTTAAGATTGGTTGATGCTAACTCAATGAGGATTAGTAGTGATTGTGGTAGTGTATGCATTGAGGTAGGGATTGTCTTGGCAGTTATCATTGACGCTGTAATAACCATTCAAATTCTCAAGTAGAGAGATTGGGGTATGTGGTGAAAGGAGCAGGAGGTCCTTGCCTAGGAGTTTTTCCTTGACCATAGGTGTTAACGGACTTACCTTGTATGTGGTAGAGTTTTCACTCTTAATATGTCGCTCTGCAGAGCATGAGATGCCACTACAAGTGCAGAACTGGCTGGATCCGACCTCAATGCATGTATCCAAATTAGTTGAGTTGTAGTTTATAAATATATGTATGTGAATATTTATTTGTCTGTAGTTGTTAGATATATCAATATTATATGGTTTAAGAAAATTCTTTAAAAGTCATTAGCTTACCCTTCTTCTGTGTTTCTGTCTTGTATTGTATGTTTTCCTTTTGCGATGATCACCTATTCGGTGGGAGCAGTGGTGGTTGCAGTTTTAGAGGCACCTCTAAAGGTTGAGGAGCCATCTTTTAGGTTGAAGGAGGTCTCAATGGGAAGTTGTTGTAAGTGGTTAGCTTGTGTTTAGAGTTGGAAATGTTTGACATGTATAGTTGATATATTTATATAGTCTAATCATTTGTAAGACTGTATTAATATACTTTATACATTTGTTTATCTGTTTTGAACACTTAGATGAAATATCTTATTTTATTAATTTTAAACTGCTAAAATTGGGATGTTACATTAAGCATAATATTATCACATAAAAATAACTTTATTTATTGATAAAAAATTCCAATAACATACTGAAAAACGAAAACAACAAGTATAAAAAAGAAAAAATAATGATCTTTCTGGTAACTTATAAAAAAAAAAAAGTTGTTCATCGAAGATAATTTTAGTATATACTTGAACATCTATAAGTTTTGTTGAATTCTACAAGTAATACAACATTGATGTAATTTAATATAAATACATACAAACACATACACTCCTATATGTAGATTAATGAAAGAAAATAAGAAAAAGTTAACAAAAACCTAAAATTGAGTAGACATAGAATGCGATTTTGAAGATATTTCCCGTGTAGTGCAAGAGAAAGAAAAGGTTTGAGTTTCATTCCCTTTTGTTTTAATGGGGAAGAATAAAGCAGAAGAGTGCATAACGCATAGATCCAATTCCATCTCTATCTGTCTCATCATAGATGAATATGGGCAATCATGTGTATGTGGAGTCAATTATGGAACAAATTCTTAGGGTACCAAAAATCGTATACAACCCAAATGAGCAAAAATTAAGTTCATTGATTCCCAAAAAGAATTTCAACAGCTTCAAAAAAACAACTTTGGATAGAATCTAATCCCCACTTTATAGCTTTCCACTAATCATTATGTGCTTCTTTTAAACTTGGATTAGATTTTGTAATTAAGAAGCCGCCAAAGTCACATGAAAGACATGAAAATATCTAACTATTAATATCGTTCTTGTGATGTTTTTGGCAATAACTTGAGTTTTAGCGTTAGAACATAGAAATGGTGGTGGTGGTGTCTCTTTCTGCCGTGGTACCTCGTGTGATGATAAAGAAAAAGAGGAAAAGAAACCAGAAAAGGCCAAAAAAGAAGAAAAGGTAGAGAGGTACACAACAGGGGCACGCATTTAATTCAAATCTCCTCAAAATTAAAGTTTATATTAAAAGGTACTCTCTGTATGTGTGGAGTGAAACAAACACACGTGAGCACTGAATCCATTTTTTTTCTTACTTTACTTGTTTATTCATTTTTTTTATATATATTTTTTTCTTTTAAAAATTAAGTTTCCTTCTATTGAAGTATTATGCATGACTTAAATATTTATGAAAGTAAATAAAGGGAGAGATTTAAGCCTTTTTTCTAAAAAAAAAAATAAATTAACAAGGAGATATGAAAGGCAAGTTAGATACCTTATTGTAAGCTTTTAAAGGAAGCTTTTAACAACTACTAAATAAATAATCAATTATCAATTATGGTAAACAGTTATTAGTCTCGTATACATGTATAAATTAAAAATACGAAAAATTAATATCATGTCTTTTTTGTGTGTGATCGATGGTAGAACAAAAATAAATTTATCCAGCATTGATTACTTTTATATATAACAATTTATGTAATTTTTTCTAAAAACGCAACACTTTGGCCCAAAGTTGTACTTTTCAAACGGCCCAAATGTATTTATATTACACCCATTGGTATGCCCATAAACAAGAAGATTCCACCATGGACATTGCTTCCTGCACTGCGTGCGCCGCACTCCCATAATCTCTGAAATACCTATTGTACCCCCAAAAGAAATAAATCAAAAGAAAACAAGATCCTATAAATTTTTGAATTACATAATCTGAAATTAAAAAATATTATATTTTTATATTCTAAATCAAATATTCTAAAATATAAATTTTACAATATATTTTATACAGTCATAATATAAATTTATATTTTAAATTATATAATTTGAGATATTAATTTTATAATATATTTCAAATTATAAAATTCATATTATAAAATTTAATATTTCAAATTATATAATTTGAATATAAAATTTTACAATCTAATAATATAGGACGCAACAACTCTATTTTCCTTTTCATATCATTGTTTTTGGAGGTAATAACAATGTTTATTTTTAGATAGCTCACTGTTAATATCATTTCCTTAAACCTATTAATAAAAAATCATGTGGTGCATTAAGAAAACAAGAGGATGAAGGAAAGAATGATCTCAATTTCAACCCAATAAAAGAACAGAAGGAAAATATTGTTTTTGAAGCTTAAATAAAATCTATGTTTTACAGGTTGATTTATCTGTCCTTTTACTTGTACCAACACAAAATAATTAGTTGTACTGGTAAAAATATGCTTTGAATGATTTATTTTTATAATAAATGTTTAATATATTATTAGTTAATTGATTAAGTTCTTTTATATAGTTGATTATACCTCATTTATGTTGAGCTTTCTTTGCTCTTCCCTATTCATCAAAGGAGGTTTTCTACCTTGCTTTTCAATATTTCATGTCTCATTTTTAAAGTTTCATTGCATTTACGTGCTCCCCCTCTTTTCTTCTTCAAAAACAAATCATCACATAGTCCTAAGTTTCCAGTAATAAGACTTGGATCTTTGAAAGGTAAGCTTTATCTTAAAGTATGTGGAAATACTCTTTATCACCAGAATTTCTATAATTGTTACCATTTCTAATCTTGTAAAATGTTGACAAGTAGATATTCCCATACACATTTTTTAAATTTGATTCTCAGGTCCAAATTAACAAAAAGTTATGAATAATTAAAATGAAAATTGAAGAAAGTTATAAATTATGAACAAGCAAAAGACTAAAAATATGTAAAACACAACTTGGAAATAAAAATTACAAACAATTAAAGTAGTGAAAAAAAGAAAAGAAACAAAAATTACGAATTTCATAAAAAATAGATATCAAAACCACACCTAATCCTACAATTTATTATACATCTCGTGCTCTATTTTAAAGCTATTGAGAAGTGGAATTAGCGAAAGAAAGACACTGCATTAAGCATGTGTCCGAATTTAGAGAACTTGTGAGCATATATTCCAGAAAGAAACTTTTCACCATCAAGCCATGCCATGATACAAGTTTAACCTTTTTCCCATTGTTTGTGTTGTTTGAGTGGTGGTGAGAATTATTTGGTGAGTTTGGTGGGGTTCATCCTCAACTTCATGTCTTGGACCAACAACTCCTTAGTCACCTTTCCTTCTTTTCTATGTTTCGCATGCAATACCAACTATTCAAGATTAGACCAGTTGTTGTGAACTAGATTATTGAAAGCCTGGTTATTGGCTCTTAACCATTCAACATGCAATGATTTTAACACTTTCAAATTAATTTCAAATTTGTTTTTTAGCTCCATTAATGGAACTCGAAATTAAAATTCGTCCATATGCATTAACTTTAATATTTCTTAATTTTCAAACTTTCAAATGAATAGATATAATTTTATAATTAGATAATATTGATTTCTTTTACTTATTAAACTATATTTCATGTTGACATGTATGGTAGAACATGATAAATTGTGTAAGAAACTTAAATATCAACTTAAATGACGCATAAAAAAAAATTAATGTTATTACATTAAAAAAATTACATATATTTTAAAGATATCAAAAAGTTAATGTTATTACATTAAAAAAACTACATATATTCATTATTTTTAAAGTTTAAAGATATCAAGGTTTAAGAGGAAACCAATTTGAGTTTTGTGATCAAATATCCAAACTAAAAATATATTTAATCTAATTTTAAATTGAAGTGATGTGTGAAAGTTTCTTGTATAGGACAATATTAACTAGATACCATATTTTTGAGACATATTAACTAAATGTGTTGTAGGAGACAACATTGCACTCAACATGATTAACTTGTGCATGGTGTTCAAATGCCACGAGGTGTAGGATTATGTATTTCCATGTGCAGAAGGAAGATATGTAACACAACTATATCAAATTGGGCTGCTGCATGATTTCCTTTGAAAACGAAAAGAACATTTTCCATCGAGACATTGGAAGTTACAAAACCAAACTAACTAAACACATGAAAGAGAGAAAAAGAAAAGATTCCAGCACAAGAACCAGAACTATACATGGTTTTCACTGTATTTGATGTGATCAAGGCTCTCTGACACGGTTTTCATTCGCGGTCGCAACTCTGGGTCGAGTTCGGTGCAGTTCAGAGCAATATGAAATGCAGCAATGACTTGCTTTTTAGCATAAACTTCAGGGATGAGTGCTTGGTCAATGATATCAGACAGTGGCTGCTCCTCCCTGAACGCTTTCCTCACAAAACTCTCAAGAACTTTCTCATCATTTTCTGCTCCAAAATCTGGCATCCTACCCGTCAGAACTTCCAAAAGCACAATGCCAAATGAATACACATCACATTTCTGAGTGAACTTGCCACCAGCCATGCGCACCTCAGGTGCCAGGTAGTGGTTAAAGGAAGCTGCAACCTTTGAACTCATTGCAGTGGTTATAGAAGACTGGTTCAAGCTGTTCCGTTTTGGCGGACCCAAACCAAGGCGAGAAAGTCCAAAACCTGACACGTATGCATGGAGCTCATCGTCTAGTAAGATTTTTGTTGCCTTAATGTTGCCATGAATATATTTGCGACCACTGAACTCGTGTATATACGTCAAGCCCTTCGCTGCTTCTTGAACAATTTTTAACCTTGCTGCCCATGACAATGGTGGCAGTGAATTGGAAGGCCCACCTGCAACCATAAAACACCAAATACAAACAAGAAAATGCTTGAGAAAACTAAGTAGAAAGTGGAAACTGAAAATGATCTCACAACAACTATGAGATGAAAAAATGAGAAGCAAATCATCAATAATCACGTGAGATTTCGATTGTTTTATGTCGCAAACAATGCCAATGATCTTACCTAGATAACATTGCAGATGCTACTGTAGAGTCACAACAAATCCATTCTTTAACGTCAAATTTGATGGATAGTGACTTCATTGTTATAATGCTCAATACACATTACAGGTAAACAAAAATCCTTTTACTTTGAGGACCATCACACTACATGAAAGGCATAAGAAATCGGTAGAAGACAATAATCCATCGTGGTAAATCACTGCATTGGGACCGTGGTCCATGGGGTTTTCAATCACCAAAATGGCGTCATGCAAAAATATAAAGCATGATTACCTTTTTGCAGCTATCACTATTGGCACAAAACTAGGACCGTGAAGATATTATGGAAGAATGCTACTGAATGTTCACAAGAATTTCTAAATAACTGTCAGCTAATATAGGACATCAATTAAGAGAAATTGTAGCGAGAGAAAACTACAACACACTTTTTCGAATTTACTCTTTTATCATTGATTCAAGTTTAGTTTAGACAGTAAATGGAGAAAGGGACCCAATGGGCCATGCAAAAGTTATAACCACCGATGGAAAGTGTGTTGCCAGCATCACTCATAGCTATGATAGCAAGTATTCACCAGCATAAAGCAATAACTCTTCACGGACAAAATACACAAAAAAAGGGATTTTGGTTATCAAGAGCATAGGCACAATTCACAAAGGACACGATGACCATGGCCCCCAAAATATGTAGTGGAAATACGGAACACCACATAAAGGATAGAAAAAGAGAAGACACATGTGAAAGTAAAAAGTAGGAACAGGTTAGTGTTTCATCCACCAGCTCCTGCATATGTCCCAGTACAATCATCATGATGCTAATCACATGATCTTAAAATTGACTTTCGAAAAGGAGTAAAAATTAGAATTTAAAATCATCATCACATGGTGGCTATCACCAATTCAAAGTCGCACACTCAAAATATGTTAAGCATTGGCCTTATGCAACTACACTGCAGCAAATTTAAGCATACATACTAGTTCCATTTTAAGAACAGCAAGAAACGCCGCAAAATTACACGTGACTTCCACAATAACGCATCCAATAACATCATATATGATAATTAATTGCAGAATTAAAGCACCCCTAACGAATTTGAAAAAGAAAGACAAAGAATTGATACCGTGTAAAGCAGTGTGCAAGCTTCCATTGCGAATGAAATCGGTGATAAGCAGCTTCTCATCATGGGCATAATAATAAGCTCTCAACGGAACCACATTGGGGTGACGAACCCTTGCGATGGCCTCCACTTCAGACTCAAACTCCTTAAATCGCCACGTGGAATCACCCTCGCTGAGTCGCCGGACAGCCACAACATTCGCCGCCGCGGAAGACCCTCTTCCGACCCCAACCACCTTGTACACAATCCCACTCCTACTCTTCCCAACAACATACGCAGACGCCCTAAGCAAATCCTCCAACTCCAACTCAAACCCTTCATCCACCACAACAAATTTACCATCTTGCCCCTCGCCCGCATCCACCTCACCCTCGAACTTCTGCCCCCCCAATTTCCTCTCCTCGCCGCCGCCCCACCGACGCCGGAAAACCCATAAAGATAGAGAAACCGCTCCAACCGCGACTGAAAGCCCGGAGATGACTAGAACCGCGACGGAGCCGCCACCGTGTGGTTTCACTCTCTGGTCTGAGCCTTCGGGGTGGAGCGCATTGGGGTTCTGAGGGAAACCCTCTTCAGGGTTGGCGAAAATCCCAGGCTTTTGCGCTTCGGGGCACGCGGTTTGCAAGGGGAAGCCACAGAGTCCAGGGTTGCCAGAAAAAGCGGTGGGACCCTGGTTCAGCAGGGACCCCACCTGGGGTATTTTCCCGGTGAGGTTGTTGTTGCGGAGGTCGAGGCTCACAGCCACAGGCAGGTTAGCAAGGGTGGCCGGAATCCCGCCGGAGAAGAAGTTGAAAGAAAGATTGAGAGTTCCGGTGAGAGAAGTGAGATCGGAGAGGGTAGGAGGGAGGGAGCCGTTGAGATAGTTGGAGGAGAGGTCCAAATGGCGAAGGAACTTGAGGGAGAGAAAGTGCGAGGGAAGGGAACCGCAGAGCGAGTTGTGAGAGAGGTCGAGGACAATGAGGGTGGTGGCGTTGAAGAGAGAGGGGGGAATGACGTTGGAGAAGTTGTTGTACGGAAGACTCAATCTTTTGAGGGAGCTGAGAAATCCCAGTTCAGAGGGAATGTAACCGCTGAGGCCCTTGTCAGGGAGAGAGAGTTGGGTAACTCTGTCGCCGGTGCAGGACACGCCGGGCCAGTGGCATGCGGTGGCGTCGTTTTCTGACCAGGAGCTGAGGACGCCGGTGGGATCGGAGTCCACGGCGGCTTTCAAGGCCAGCAGGGAGAGCCCGTCGGAGTTGAGAGAGGCGGTTGGAGTAACGACGAAGAAGAGAAAGAGTGATATAAGAAGATGATGCATTGGCATTGTTGTTGGTTAGTGAAAGAGCATTAGTTGTTTATGGCAAGTAGTGAAGTACAGAAGAAGAAGAAGAAGAAGAATGAGAATTAGAATGGTGGAGGTTTTGAAATTGGTTTAGTTCTCGAGGTGGAGTTTGAATTTCTCTGACCGTCCTTGCTTCTACTTTAAATACCACTACTATATACGTCCTATACTACTCTAAAATACTTAAATAAATACTTGTGAAAGCCAAAATTTTGGGTATCATTATGTTCCAAGTGGGTTCAGTCAACTTTAGTCAATCTTGGTTCACAGTTCACAATAAGATAACAGAGTCCATCCAAAAAAACCATGCCACATTTGTTCTGTGGCTTGTTTACAATTGTGTTTGAAATGAACATGAGTGCCTGGTACTGTGTTTTAACTTTCCTTCAGAAAAATCTGAACTTGTATTTGGATAATAGTTTTACTTAAATGATAACAATTATAGCAAAGGGTTGAAATTTTGAAATGGAATACAAATATTTGCTTTTAATATGGCTTTTTTTATGTCAGAAAATGAGAGATGATGAGGAGTTATGTGTTTGTAGTTTAGTGTATTTTTTATCTGGTGTCAGAAGATCGTATAAACAAGGACACCACGCCTGTGACTCTGCTTTCACTTTTTTCAGTTGCAACCAAAAACGGGCCTACGCTGCTGCTACTACCGGCAAATCCATTTACGGGATTCAAACTACTATCCCATTTGATTAAGATTTTTTTTTTTAACTTAGTTTCTGTCCTTCAAATGATTTTAATGAAGCTAAAATCAAAATCTGCTTGTTCACGCTGTACAATCAATCACATGTCTGAATACAAATTATTATTATTTTTAATTATTCTCTCACTTTTTATCATCAAATTGATGAATTAAATGAAACTTCATAAATTCATTCATTTAATTAATAACAATAATATATTTAATTCATCCTTTCTCTATACATGAGAATCCGTTGCTTATTTTATGTGATTGATTACATGGGCCAAGCTGTGAACAATTTTATTGATATAGATTTGAATTACATGTTTACTGGACCGCATAAAATAATTGGTGATTGGTACGCTAAACAAGGTTTGTTGTTTGAACACTATTGGACTGGCCCACTTATGTTTTTTAAATTCAATGATGTGTACAGTAGATTTATGACTTATTAAAATACGTTTGATTAATCATGAATATTATTGAATGTGTTTATACCTTAGGAACTAATGGTTTTTATGTTGAATTTTGAAAAGAGTGTTCTCGAAAACATTTAATTAATTTAGAAATAATTTATGTTGAGAAGTTATGAAACAACTTCTTTGTACACCTTCACTGAACCTTTCTTTGAACAACTTCTTTATCTTTAATTCGTTGCTTATATATTTTTTTTTTCTAACTAATCATTATTTAAAAAAACTGTTATTATTCATAAACCATCACAATTATCTTTGTCTTGTTCATTTTCTCATATGCAGTGATTGTTCAGAGTTCACACTACATTACATATGAAGTAAATCCAAAAATGTAAGCATCTGAAATCTGTGGCCAATGAGACATCGTACCTAAGTTTGGAATGAATATTTTTGTTTTGATTATCATATACCTGTTATTCATATCTTAGCATACCAGCCATTTTTCAAGATTCGTCCTCTAATGTACAACACACCTAAACAATCCAATGTCTCACCTATCATTGCCTTACCCACAAAGATATATAAACTTATTTTTATAATTTATTGACTATTTTTTTCGTATTCATCATTTATGCTCAATAGAATTTATGTTTGTAGGAAATTACTATGAAGAGTCTCTTTAAGGTGTGTTGTAACAGGTGTAATGAATGAGAAAAACGTGGCACCAAATTCAGTTAAAGGAAAAAGAAAGAAGAAAGAGATTATAAGGCTGAAAGATTAATGATTAATGGTGTTGAGTTAGTTGGAGTTGAACATTCTTTCTGAATTTTTTCTATTTGAATTTATGCTCTCTTTTTATCCTTATCTGACACTCTTCTCACTCATTCTAAGATGACCTTACGACATTTCATCAATCACTTGGAGTGCTTTTGTTTCCATTATTAATACGATTTTAATTACCACTTGTATTAGACATGTATATGGATTTCTTTCTTCACGGTTGAATATTAATTCATCTTGAGGTTATATTGTTTCATTGGGTTGTTTTTTTTTAGAGTTATTTCTGATTAATTGGTGTGTTTTCATTGAGCTTCCATCGCTGAGAACACCAAGCTAAAGGATTTGGATTTGCAATCGGAAATTCGCACGCATTCGGACGACATTCGTCGTATCGGTCAAATGATGAATTTTTGTTATCAAGAACAGAATGACAAGCTATTGCAACTACAAACTTTAATGGAGCAAATTCAGTTGGCTATGAATCAACTATTACGGAATGTTTCCCAACCTTTCTGGAAGTGTTGTGAACAATGTTGAAATTGTTGATAATAGTTATAGGGGTGTTGCAAACAACTCGGCAATCAAGGAAATTTCAATTGGATTTCCTCATTTTGATGGATCACTACCCTCTGGAATGGATCTTCAAAGTCGAAAAATTCTTCACACACCACAATACCCCTGATGCAACGAGAGTTGACATTATTGTGATGCATTTCGAGAAGGATGTAGTGTCATGGTTCCAAATGTCGTAGAAATTATCTATGGTTTCTAATTGGTCGGAGTTGACTAGAGCCTTAGAATCTCAATTCGGTCCTTCACCATTTGATTTTCCCATGGCTAAGCTCTTCAAACTTCAACAAACAGGTTCGTGGCTAATTATTATTTGAAGTTCATGCTTCTAGCTAATAGATCATTGGGATTAACTAATGTGGCTCTTTTGAATTGTTTTCTGGGTGGTTTGAACCCTGAAATTAGATGGGATGTGGTTGCTATGTGCCCTCCAACATTGTTGCGTGTTGTGGCTTCGGCTAAACTGTTTGACGAAAAATATATTCATGTTTCAAAACCACTTATAAATTCATATATTCCGAAATATATTCTGAAATACACTCAACTTTCACATACTTCAATCCCTATGATTACTCCATTGAAAGCACAGAATAAATACACATTGCCACTGCTGTTGCGTACTCCACCAGGCCCTCCCGTACGATCCCCAAGTGTGAAGAAAATTATCCCTGCAGAAATGAAATTCAGAAGGGAAAAGGACCTATGTTATTTCTGTGATGAAATGTTCTTATTTAACCATAAATGTCCTAACCGACAATTTTTGTTGTTGCAAATAGAAGATGTTAATGAAGAAACGCCTACTCTAGAGTTGAATCAAGGTGCCTAGGAAGGTGAGCTAATGCAAATCGAAGATCACCATCTTTCTTTAAATGCTTCTAAAGGTGGCATGGGTGTTGATACTATTTGATTCAGGGCATATATCGACAAATTACCTGTGACTGTTATGATTGATGGTGGTAGCTCAGATAATGGTCGAAAATGGTAATTATATGTTAGCTGAAGGCATGATAAAACAGTTGAAGGTACAAGCTCAAGGAAATATATTCAAGTTACCAATATTTTTGCTTCCTATATATGATGCAGATCTCATTCTAGGAGCCAGCTGGTTAAAAAAAATTGGTTCTCACATTGCTGATTATGATAAATTACAATTGAAATTCTTGTTCAATGGTAAATTCACAACTTTATAGGGACATTGTGAGATGCTTTCAGAACTTGCATAATTACATTACATAAGACGAATGGTGGCTACAAATTCCATTGCTGAAGTTTATAGTATGCAGTTGGTAAAAGCAAATGTTACCATGGAGCCTGAATTAGCATTGTTATTTCACACTTACAATGACGTGTTTGATACTCCCATTCTCTTACCTCCTCCCAGGTCACATGATCATCATATTCCTTTACTAGAAGCTTATCAACCTGTTAAGGTTAAACCATTCGGATACCCATACCCTTAGAGTCAGAAAGAAGAAATTGAAGTTGGTGTCAATGTTGTTAGAGGACAACATACAACCCAGTAAAATCCCTTCTCTTCTCCCATCACCTTGGTGAAGAAAAAATATGGCTCATGGAGAATTTGTACAGATTATAGGGCTCTCAATGCAAACATTATCAAAGACAATTTTCCTATTCCGACTGTGGATGAATTAATTGATGAGCTTTTTGGAGCTTCTTTCTTTTCTAAATTAGATTTCAAGTCAGGGTACCATTAAATTTTGTTAAAACTAGAGGATAGACATAAGACTACCTTTAGGGCTCATCATGGTCATTATGAGTGGCTCGTTATGCCATTTGGATTGACAAATGCTCCTACCACTTTTCAAAGTCTTATGAATGATATTTTTAAGAAATTTTAAGAAGATTTGTTCTAGTCTTCTTTGATGATCTCTTAAAATATAGCGCTACATGGAAAGATCACCTACAATATTTGGAGGTGGTTTTGCGTATGTTAAAAAAGCACCGGTTGTTTGCAAAATTTTCTAAATGTTGTTTTGGAGTACAACAAATTGACTACCTGAGTCATACTCTTTCAGGTTAAGGTATAGCTATGGATGCAGAGAAATTAGAAGCTGTTAAACAATAACTGGAGTCTAGTAACTTGAAGCAATTGCGCGAATTTTTAGGACTCACGGGATATTACAAAAGATTTGTTAAGTCTTATGCTACTATTGTAGCCTGTTAACATATTTGTTAAAAACATATTCTTTATTTGTTTTTTGAGTTTGGTCAACTCCGTAGGTGCTATTCTATATGGAGCAACAATTACTGAACGTGCTCCTGAAATCAGATTAATAGTGAAGTCTACATCCCTACTCGACAGTAATCTCGCCACTTTATCTGGAAATACATCTGCATACTCCTCTACCACCAGTATACACTTGATTTGTTCTTTTACACTCTTCTTTTCTACCTGAGCTACCATCATGAAACAAGTAGCACTTTCTCTCACTTCATTCTTTACCTCCTAAGTTGAGATTAACTTCAACCCACCTGAAAATATCACTCTTTGTCGTCCACAGTCCATAACAATATGATTGATAGATAACTTTTTTATTCTTTATTATATTTAATTTCAGATTTTATTATTAGTTAACATTAAATTTTATGATTTATAAAAAAAATTAATTTAATTTTCATCTATTTCTCATATATTATACATAATTTAAAAAAAATCAAAATGTTATACTAAATTTAAAAATTTTCAAAATTTTTAATTACATATAACTAAAAAAAATCAAAATTTGGGAGATTATAATCCGTCTCTTCTTATACTCCGCCACTGATTATATATAATCATAATCATCCTTTTGCAATACTTAAAAATAAAAATACATTAAAATGATAATAACCTTAATTAAACTTAAAAAAATAAAAAAGATAATATTTTTAATTCTAACTCTTTTCTTTATCACCGTCAAAGATATATTTATATAGAAATATTCTTCAGACGTTAATCCAACTATCATCGTATGCTAATCTTATAATTAATATCATATGCCAAAAAAGGACTTTTGAAATGAATTTGTTTAGGTCTACATGTTTTTACTTTGAAAATAGTAGTAAAATCATATTATATAACTTAATATTATTGTTTTTTTACTAAATACCAGGGTTAAGTATATTTGGATTTCAGTTTTCGTAGATTAATGTATCTAACGTATTTTACATTTTTCAATTTTATTAAAAACAAAATTCATCTCAAATTCAATTTATTTAAACTTTGTAATTGTAATAAACTATTTACTGTAATTTTAATGAAGTTTAACTCAAACTAACTTCTTAACTGAAATTTAATCATGTCAACATGAAAAAAAAATGATGTTTTTCACCTCAAAATAGTTCTAAAAAATTTCCTCACATGAAAATGAAACATATTTTGTTTATTATATGAAATGACACAAAGTTCTATTGTCTAGGCTTTTAAGCCAGCGTGGGTTGGCATCATAAATTGTTATTTGAGTTGTTTCTCATTGGTAGTTATGTGTGGCTAACCTTATTAATACAGGGTTTCTTATAATATATTGCCGAAAAAAATGTTGTTAATATTATAATGTTGCTGTGTCAATACAAAATTTTAAATTGATTAGTTTTGTGGTGTTCATACCTAACAATTTGTTTAATGATTATTCGTTGAAGAAAGATGAAGAATGATGAAGCCAGAGCACCATTAATGGTTGGAAATCTGAAAGTTCAAACCTCAATAAGAATTAACGTAGGTTCGAATTGGATTTACCTTGATTTGCGATTTTTCTTTCTCTGCATGTATATATAATATTGTTTATATCTACTTACTTTTTTTTAACTCTTTAAATATGTTCTCCTACATGAGTGTAAAAATTCAAACAAAAAAAATCCATTGAAAAATGTTGTTTAAAAAATTGTAACTAAAACAAACAGGTAATGTGCAACTTGTCGTGTGCAGGCTTCACCACTTCGTCCGTGTTCAGTGTTCCAACAAGGGAACAACTCAAACGTTGTCAACTGTTTGTTGAGGTTTCATCAGCTTCTTCCAATCAATATACTCGACCTATCTCTCCTTGCTTCTCTGTTAATTAATAATGGGTTTGGAGTTGTTCTTTTGGCTTATCATTTGTTTCCCTTTCCACATAGCTTTTTTAGCCTCAACGTTCTACCAGGTATTCATTTAACTTTTCTTTTTCTTTCCATTTCAACCTTTTTTCTTTGCCTGAGCTCGTTATTTAATTCCAATGTGATTGAACTGTCAGAGAGGATTCATGTTCAGATTGATTTTTAGCTTCGATGAATCTAAACATGTTTTTTCTTTCTTTTTTGGGTTGAAGGTTTTGATGCTGACTGACTTAGAAGCCGATTTTATCAACCCATATGATGCTTCATCAAGGATTAATTACTTCATCGTTCCTGAGTTTATTGGGCAGGGATTGTTGTGCGCTTTCTGCCTTTTAACAGGTCACTGGATCATGTTTTTGATGACGGTTCCTGTTACATGCTACCATGTGATGCTGTAAGTAGTAAATTTTATACAAAAGGTGAACAATGTGCTGCTCAAGTTACATGAAAGCATTACATGATTTCTCCCCTTTTCAAGTTTTGATTCCCCTTGTCAATTATGATTCCCCTTTATTATAGATTTGCTAAAGTGGATTTTTTGGTGGTGGTAGTCTAAGATTAATGTTTTCCTTGCTGTGAGAATCTTCCATCTAATAGCCTATTCTTCTGGTTTGAATTTTCGTCTTTTTTGCTTTTATAAATCACAAGCCTGCATCTACTTTGTTTTGGGGGCATAAAGGGAGTGATGAACTAAGGAAAGCTAAAATTTGAAGGCTTGAGGCTTAGATGCTTTCATAAATAATAAGTAACTGATAAAGAAATTCCGTGTCACTAAAGGAGTCCTCTCTGTTTGTTTATTTTTCATTGCTCGTGATCTAAAGAAAGTTGTATGCAACAAATTTTCATTTAAGAATATGGATCAATTCAACTTTATTTTCCTGTATTGTTATATAATTGATATTAAAAAATTGCAAAATTTAAAAACACTGCAGCAGCTATTCATGCCGATTGATTTTATTTCACCATCGTGATTTCTGGTGGAATGAATTCCAGGAACAGTGGTTTTTTACTGTCGCTGCCAGTATCTTGAACTTAATGGTTTATCTTCTCTGAATGCCATCAAGATATTTGTTTGTTTATATTGAGGTTTATTGTTCAATTACTTGGCATATTAGATTGTGTTCTTGAGGTTTGAATTTATTATAGGGTATTTGGTTGTGCCAATAAAAGGAACTTGTGGTGACTAGTTTTGTGTTTGAACAGTTCTGACTTATATTGTATATTTACAATTACTGTGAATATATTTGGGTCGCAGTAAATATTGAACTAATGTGCACATACTTTGTTCTGAACTCCCATACAAGGCTTAGAACATAAACTTGTATGTTCTCTTTCAGTTCATTATTTTTCCATTTCAATGATTCAGGTACATGAAACAGCAGCATCTCATCGATGTTACTGAAGTGTTTAGAGTACTTAACTCTGAGAAGAAATTTCGCTTGGCCAAACTTGCGTATTACTTAACAATCATCATTATAACTGTCTTCAGGTTAGTTTGTGCTGCCCTTAAAATAACATATGCTTATCTGCCATATTTTTGTGTTTTATATTCTCACTGCTTAATATTATGTCTATTTAGTTTTCTGATTAATGTGATGCATTGAGATTGTGTTAGGCAAGCCTGCCTGGTTTCTATTACTGTTAGCTGAGGTCTTAGAGTTAATTATTATTATTGAGAGAAGATTGGAGGTATTCTGTTATTAATGACTGGATAGGTCTACATAGTGAGAGAATATTGAAGTTTTCTGTTTAGTTTGTGATCGGGTTTTGGACGAAGGATCTCAGGCTTTCAAAATTCTTACAGCAACTACTGGTATTCATTATTAATTTCACAAACTGCGTTTTTTACTCATCCAATGCCAAGAGATATCTCATCATTTCACTAGTTCTTTAACTGATCTCTGAACCGGTAATGATCACATTCATAATTCAGGAAGCATATTATTTTACAATTATAAGGATAGTTATTTGGGCCACTGTTCTAGGATTCAGTAAGCATATTGTAACAAAAAACTTTTCCATAATGCATTCTTGGCAGTATTCAATAGGTCTCATAGAGACAGCAACTGCTTGAAATAGAAGTTATGGAGTAGGAACTTACTGTAAATGTTTTCCTATGCAGTAATTCATTATGCCTTTTTGGGCTACTTCATAAAGACTCGGTTCGTTAATATCCTATTTTATACATGTATCTTCACATCTACTCTGGTTTGAAAGGATACTTGTCAAGACAGATTATCTAACTATAGCTGGGTTTAAGTTTAATACTTGATTTGGGCACATACATGACATAGCAGTCCTTGTGAAGTGGTATTCTTCATATCTTTAGTTTTAGTCTGCGATATCGTGTAGTTTTAGTTAGTTTAGATTGCGGTGCTGCAATGGATTTCATCATAAACAATATGGAACTCCTATTATTGATCTTTAAACGTGTGTTTTCATTCAGGTGATATCATACGATAACCTTGAACTTTGCCTCCTACTGTACTCCACCTCTGTATCTAAACTTTAGGAACTGAAATTAGAGTTTTCACTGTATTAAAGTATGTGCTTATACACCATTAACTGAGTGGAACTCAAAGATCTTTGCTGCCATATTAATGTGTTCGTGAGCAAAGGATCCTTTTAGGAGGTTAAGCGACTTGTGTTAGATTGGGGAAGATGAACAGTATTATGCCTCGATTATAACCATTCCAAGCTCTGAAGTATTGGGTTGCAGGGAAAGTACCTAGCATGTTCACTTGCCTTCTTGTTCTTTCAGATTTGATGAGTGTTCTTTCCCTTTTATCCTGTCACAAAAATAAAATGATTTTTTTTTTAAGTTGGGTTTGGTAGGCGATGGAAGGGAAGAAAACATATTTTATTTTCAAATTAAAAAACTTATTTATAAAAATAGAAAAGAGATTAATACATGAAGTTTATGCTAATCAAAAAATATTAATTGGAAATGGAAAATTCGCCCCCCCGTCCACCATAAGCAACACTTTTCTTGACTCTATTTATCATTTTCCTCAAGGAACCTGAAGTAAACTTTTATCTCAACTTTCCATTTGCAGGCTTGTATTGATGCTTGTCAACTATTTAGATTCTGAAGATGAATGATGTGCACAAACCTTTGAATTCCCACTACCGACTTCACTGTGGTTTAAGGTGGTGCTTCTTTTTCGTCTTATCCTTTTTTTTTTGTTATTAATTCTTTTATGAAGGTGTGATTGAGTTCCATAGCATAGGATTTAGAACATAAATTCACAGCTCTAAGAAACAGAAATCCGTCACTAATTTGAACGAGTATTGCCATCTAAGGTATGTCTGTAATTATTTGAATCCTGTTAGTCATTCTCTCTTGAAATAGCTTACCAACTAATTTTTATGGTAACTGATAATTAAGGAATTAGAAGATGGTATTTGGGGTGATTTGAACATTGAATATTATTTCCTCAGAATGTTACAACTTGTTATAAAATACCAACACCCGGTGTAAATTTAGCATGAACTATTTATTATGAAAAAGGTGAGTTGTAATTATTGTCATGTCCACGGTGCTTGTGTTTATTTTTTGGTTTAATTACGCGGATGATATCCACTTTGGTACATGTGTGTCAATCTGGTACCCGCTTTTAAAAAAGTGTCAATTGCATCCCAACTTTAGAAAAAGTGCTTCAATTAAGTCCTTTTCAGACGAAGTTAGTCAACGTGCCACGTGTCGGTCTGTGGTTTTTTAATTTTTTTTAATTTTTTGAAAAATAAAAATAAAAATGTCACGTGTCAGGTCCCTGTGTTTGACACGTGGCATTGTCAGTGCCACGTGGCATTGTCAGTGCCACGTGGCATTGTCAGTGCCACGTGTCAGTGTCACTATCAGATGTCATTGTGTTGATTTCGATTTAGTCCCCATATATGTTTTTTTTGTTTCAATTTAGTACCTACTTATGTGTATCTGATTCAATCTTGACTAATTTTTTTTAATAATTAAAATCCATTTTTTTATAAAATTAAAAGTAATTAAGTATAAAATTTTTACAAAAATTAAGTATTTGATATTTATATTAAAATGTAGTGGTAAAAGTCATTTTATTAAGTCATTTTTAATAAAAAAAAATTAGTATAAGATTCAGACAAATAGAAATTTTGGTTTAAAATTAGTAAGAGACAATAATATTGTTCTATTTTGGAAAAAAATAATAATACTTAATAAAAAAGTAATTAATAAAGTAATATGTTAAAAAGTCATTTTTAATAAAAAAATGTTAGTAAAACATTATATACAAATAATAAATTTAGTCTAAAAAATATTAGTAAAATAATATAAATATTAGTACTTAATTTTGAAAAAATATTTATAGTTAATTATTTTTAATCTTAAAATAATGGATTACAAAAATAATTTTCTTATTAAAAAAGTTGGGACAAAATTGGATCAGATATACATAAGTGGGTACCAAATTGAAACAAAAAACATATATAGGGAATAAATCGAAATCAACACAATGACATCTGATAGTGACACTGACACGTGGCATTGCAATGCCACGTGGCACTGACAATGCCATGTGTCACACACAGGGACCTGACACGTGGCATTTTTATTATTTTTTTCAAAAAATTTAAAATTTTAATTTTTTAAAAAAAAATCAAAAAAATCACAGACTGACACGTGGCACGTTGACTAACGGCGTTAGTCAACTCCATCTGAAAGGGACCTAATTGAAGCACTTTTTCAAAAGTTGGGATGCAATTGACACTTTTTCAAAAGCGGGTACCAGATTGACACACCTGTACCAAAGTGGGTATCATCGGAGTAATTAAACCTTATTTTTTTTATTTGAAAGGCTAATTATTCATTTATGTAGAAAATGCATCTTAGTTATTTTAATTACAAGGAGGTCTAGAATTAGTGTGAGGAGAGATGTACATTAAATTTCAACTACATGATTGTGCCGCTTGAGTTATGCTCGTCACTAATATTTATCTTTGAACGTTTTTGGCTCTCAAGGAAGAGAATAATGTGTTGGTTGTGTTGGAGACACGATCACATACATGTTATGCTAAAAACTTGATTATTTTGAATAGATGTGAATGTTTTTAGTACCTCAATTTGGTATACTAATTATTTTTAGTCTTTAATAAAGTGTAGAAATTAGAGTACCAAAAATTACAATGGTTTTGGGTTTTAAAATATATCTACAAAAATTAGTCATGAAAAGTTATGATGGTCCTTTTATGTCTGATAATATGGTTGTTAATGGGACAGATGAACGATACATTACCATATGTTATATTTGAATTAATGAATTCGTCGCAAAATAAGACATGTATAGTTGAATATGTCAGTTTTTTTTTTTATTAATTCTTAATTTTGACAAAAAAAAATTGAGCAATAAAATTGTTTGGACGAGTGAGTGTTAAAATCATCTTATGCATTGACTGGGTTGGGTTTATGTAATGGGCCATGAGTTCTTTGGTTTGACAAGTAAGAATGTAAATTGTTTAGAGGACCGGTACCTACTTATTTGTTTTATGAACTAAAAAATAACTATGGTTTTTGGACAACTAATTTCCACATATTTTCTAGAAGGTCAAGAAAAAAATCGAGTCAAATAGAAAAATAAAAATATATTTAAACCCTTTTACTGTGGCGATAAATATATTTGGAAACAGTAAAACATGGAGCTAATGCTGCTGGTGTTTTTGAACCTGAGATATACTTGTCATGCCTGAGCCCAAAACATTGGTATGATAAATTGTTGTCGTGTTTTTTTTTTTCAATGTTCCAGATTGATCATTCCGAAACACTTTTTTTAGATTGTTCAATCTGTAACATATTCTGAATTGTGTTTCAGAAAAGTGTAAGATATATATGTTACAGAAAACTTGTTTTGGAACACTTTTTTACGTTGTGTAATCTGTAACATGCTCTGGATTGAAAAGTGTAAGATATATATGTTTCAGAAAATTGTTTTGGGAACACTTTTTCTGATTCTCCAATCAAGAACATGTTTTTGCATGACAAATTCCAAAAACATGTTCTGAAATGAATGTTTCAGAATAATGTAGAATATATATATATATATATATATATATATATATATATATATATATATATATATATATATTGGAATATATATGTATATTCTGTATATACATTTCTTCTGTTGATAGTTTGAGAATAAATGAATGTTGGAGAAAGAGAAGGAGCAAACATTTTTTTATATGAAAGTGGGTTTCACAGTATTAAATATG
Organism: Vigna unguiculata; assembly: GCF_037176805.1. NCBI lineage: Eukaryota > Viridiplantae > Streptophyta > Magnoliopsida > Fabales > Fabaceae > Vigna > Vigna unguiculata. Next base: position 34,212,569 of record NC_140792.1, on the reverse strand, counting down.
GGAAGATGTGAAAGGGGAAAGAAACAAATGGTATTAAATGAAAAGATAGATAGTTGAGTGATCCTTGAAAATGACTGAAGGCAATAAGCATCTTGGGAGAGGGACATGGTTTTAGCAGAAACTTTTTTCCTTTATCAACCCATCTTATAACATTATTTCCACAATAATATTTTATTTTCACAACCATTTTTTTATACTTATTTAACACCATTTTTTTTTCTAAAAAATTATATATTTTATAATTAATTTACTTCTACATGTTAAATGGTTATGGATCAATTTTTTCCTAACATTATTCATTCATCATTGCCTCCACTCTTTTTATTTCAACCAACTTTTCATATCTTGACCCTACACAATTCCTCTGTCACCTTCACCAAAATGTTCGGTCATTTTCGTCTCTGACGGTTTTCCGATGTGGGACCTTTCCCATCAGTCTCCACCCATTTATTCTTCATACCTAAGTTTGGGGCTTTCAGGTAATTTCACCACAATCTTCCTTTTCGATTTCTGAAGAAATTCCACAACACTGTTTTGATTCTTCTGGAGTCCACTCAAATATCATAAATCTTCTCCCTAAAATACCACTCTGAACTTCTGTGTCATCTTCAACTTCAACGTCAAATTACAATTAAAGCTATCACTTTCTCTTTGCTACATAACAAATATATGTATTCATTAATGACAGACCGTAATAAATAGGTGTCAAAAGGCCTCCCGTTAATGTATCAAATTAATCACTACAAATATTTCAGAAATTAATTTGGTTACACCAATTTCCTTTAACATTTCTTAAATGATCATACTCTTATCATTTTTGGTTTTTAAATGAATATTTATCTCTGTTATGTTCCGGTGGTATAATGATTCTTGTATTTTTATTTTATTTTATTTTATTAATAAAATTATACAAAAAAAATCATTCTTTTTACTTTTTTTTCTATTTAAGGAGTATTTTTTCAAAAACACTACTGCCTGCCTCTTTATATAATTTCTTTTAAAATTTCAGATAATATTATTTTATTTTTCTGAATCTTATCTTTCTTTTTCGCTTAATTTTTACATAAAAGTAAAAACGAAAAAAAGTAATAATATATATTTATTTTATTTGAAAAATAATAAATACTTATTTACACGTTTACATAAAGTGAAAAAAAAACTAATATTTTTATATAATGGAAAATAATAATAAATGCATTATCCATCGAGTACTATGCATAAACTCATCCAAAATCAATTTATATATATATATATATATATATATATATATATATATAATCTAATTATGATTCACCATCCATAAAGGGTGTACATCATATCATTATGAATATTAATATTAATCGTATATCTATCGAGTACGTATGACTAATATCACCTTTTATACATCATAGAGTCAATAACATGTATGAAAGCATATAATACACCATATTAATTATTACATTTTAACTTCTTGTCACTTAAGTAAATTTTTCTAACTTCAGCCATTTCTTCATTATTATTTGTTACTTAAGACATACAAGTTAGGATAGGATACGGGAAAACTCGTTACCTAACCATTAGGGGTGGGAATTAGGACCACGCCGTTGGACCAGTCCACGAAAAAAATGTGAGGCGGATCAGGGTAATAAGTCTGCAGGTCCGTAGTGGTCTGGCTTGCATAAGCCTGCAACTCGCGCGGATCAGCTCGCAAGTCCGCATAAAATTAAAAAAAAAATTTACACTTGTGTATATTAATTATTATTTTTATGTACTCTTGCATTAACGTTTCAAATTTTTGTATAACTGAAAAAGACAAGTATTATATATTTTTTAATGTGCTAAAATTTAAAGAATACATTGTGTATGTCATAGTATGAATATGATGAAAATGTTGAATTATCAATTTACCATCCAACTCCCCAAAGTCTTTACTTAATTTTGTGAACTTCTTAAAGTTTCTCAATTTTTAAACATTGAAAGTTTTATCATAAAAATTAAAAAAATTAAAAAAATTAAAAAAACTTAAAAAAAAGCGGGCCCACGGGCCAAGTGCGGGACGAGACAGGCCAATGGTTGTAGCCCGCATAAATTGTGCGGGCCGGCCTGCATTGTCACCCCTATAACCCATTAAGAAACTATCAAGTTGGGTTGGATTTGTACATTTTTATGTTAAATTCAATTCGGTTCAACTCATAATTGAGAATGTTAGATTGGGTTGAGACAATTTGATTAAATTTTTTAAAAAGTTTGTTTTCTTTTGTCAAATGTTTCAATTTAGTAACCTAATTAAAAAAAAAATAGCAATGTTTCCAAAAATTAATTCAAAACTTCAAGTAAGTAAAAAAAGTCAAGTCATAATAAGTTTGTTCAAACTAATTCAATGCCCGAAAAGAAAAAAAAAAGAACATAATGTATTTATAAAACAAGTATAAGAGTGAGTCTCAAGTTAGGTTTTGAGTCATCTATATAAAACACATCACCAAATTCAAATAAGGGTGGGCTAGTTTGGCTTGGATTAGGTTTGATTCAATCATAAATAAAACTTGATTAAATTAGATTAGATTATACTGGGTCGAGTTGAGTGATTGGCTGACATGACCCAATAAACATCCTTAGAAATATATGTTCCAATAATCAATCACTAAGTTTGTATTGCTTAAATATTCTAATCAACGCTTGAGCAACAATTATTATTGAAAAGTTCTAGACAACTATTTTATCAACTTTGATAACTTGAGAGTCCTAATCACATGTCATGCATTGTCAAACATTTAAAACACGTATACACCATCTTAACCATGTTGGCATCCAACTTAAGGCTTAAAACACAAGCCAAATTGCTAAAGCACCCTTTTTAATGCTTAAGTGATATGCTCTAAAAGAAAAGATGATCATCTTGGTCTTTCTCTCACTCAAGCTACAAACTAATGTTTGAGTCACATGAATTTGGATGAATTTTAGTGGAAGAATTTTGATGGATTTTAATGGACGAATTTTTGGTGTTCTTTTAAGGGATTTAGAGGTGAAAGTGAGTAGATTTTGAGATGAAATTGTTGTTAACTTTTGTAAGTGATTTGATTGATATGATAAATAATTTTTTTTAATACATTAAAATATAAAATTACTATTTTGTCCTTATTGGAAAAATTATATTATTATTATTATTAGCATAAACTCAAACATTATCGCATTTGTGCATATGTATTTTTTAAATATATATGATATTATAGTAGAAATTGATATAATTGTAATATCACTGAGTTAATATATAAAATAAATTTATATTTATTAAAAATCAAATAGAAAAAAAACTTTTAATGAATGAAAAAAAAACTGTTAGAATAGTTTTATAAAAAACATTTAAAATTGGTGTTAGTTTATAAAAAATAAATAAATAATTATATTATAGTGGATAAATTAAAATAAATATTGTGGAAAAAAAATTTCTCATCATATATAATTATAGATTATGATTAATAAAAAGTATAAACAAAATATATTATTAATAAAATAAAAGTAAAAGTAATTTTTCCTTAAATCTTCTCTCATGGTAACCGATTATAAAATCTCTTTACTTCTTTCACTTTTCTTCTGTATCTTCCCTCCCAAAATTCATTCCAGAATCACCTGTCTTCACCTATAACATCTTTTTCTTCATTTTCAGTCACTCATGTCTTCAACATCCTTCATTAGCACCACAATCGAGCACCAAAATTACCACCTTATAATCTTTGCATCGATTGAGAAAATGAAAGGTCAGTCATAAAAAAATACATTCATTAGCAGGGATTTTCAAATCGGTTCATATAAACACGAGATATCACTCGTTTCCGTAATTGTGAATCTACATGTGGATAATATCAAAGAAGTTAAAAAAGAAATTCATTTCCTATTTATATGTTAAAATTTTATTGGAAGACATCAACTAGAGATATGGTCAATTCATAATATATAAGTGAATACAATCTTTATCTTAAAAGTTGATTTTGTGAGATTGAGTTAGATTTAAACTCACTTTTAACATGATATCAGAGTCATTGTTTAAAAAAGTCATTCCTAACAAGATTTCTCATATGTAAAGAAGTGTAATTCTCACCTTAAAAATCAATTTTATGACTTTAAATTAGATTTAAAGTCCACTTCTAACCTATTTATTTACGTCAAGAAGCCGATAGCTGACATGTGAACAATAATCTACCATAATATAATTTTCTCTATGGGTGACGGTTGTTAAAATGTAAAAATTTGTAAGACAAAATTATGACCTATAAATCATAAATACGTCTAGTTATGTAACCAAAGTTTGATGATGTGTATCTGAGTTTTTATTTATTTTTGAAAAAAATGGTTTATTTGGGATTTTTTTTTCTTTAATTTTTACATTAAGAAATTTATATTTACAAAACTAATAATAAAATAAAAATTTTATTAAAAAAATTATAATAATATTTTGTTGTGGAAAATGTCCTTGTTATTAAGATGGTCCTCCTCCAGTAAAGTCTAACGGTTCACATCAATAAATTAGCAAAGAAAGAAACGACAACCTGAACCTGACATTGGAGAACAACACTTGCTGAGAAAGCTCCGCGTTGAGGATATAATTGTCGTGTCACATCAACTTGTTCAAAAACTTCAAAGAAAAACATATAAAAAAGAAGTGATGAATAATGGTTTAATAATATTATGGAACCAAATAATTAGTTACCCTTATTTACATTTTGAAAAGATTGTGAGTTCCAGTGGTCATATCTTTGGTCCACATCTTGCATGCTATTAGGTTTGGTGATAAAGTTTCAAATTCAATAATTGTTGACATGTAAAAGAAAGAATAATAATTCCCTTTGCTTGGTCAATTGTGAATTGATGAGTGTGACCTCTTTTCTAGTGACAAAGGTTGAAAACATTGTGAAATCTGAAAAAGTTAGGAAAAACTTTCTATTTTTTATGTTGGTTTTAAGTTTGGCTTCGACATTAGATCAGTGTTTAAAGGATGTGCTAATTTAGTAAAATAAAAGTTTGGTTAAGTTTTAAGTTTATTTTTAACAAATAAAATTAACTTTTTATTGGATATTTATTCGTATTTTTATTTTTTAATTAACTTTTTATAGTTTTTTTCTTAAAAAAATTGGATAATGTAAGTGTTATATTGTCTCGTCATATTACTTATTTATTTAAATAAAAAAAAGAATGTGATGTTTTAATAATTAACAAAAAAAGTTATTAAACTTTTTTTAGGTAGTTAATTTTTTTAATAAAGCTTCTACAATTTAAAATTTTTTTACAAATTTGATTTTATCTTCTCTTATCATATTTCTTTCTCTTTTAGTTGCAAAAAAGAAATATATTTAATAGAACATTTGATACGTCCAAACACTTTACAATTTATATATAAAATTTGTTTATCTAGTCAAGTAAATAAAACATCTAGAAACTTTCAAAATTATCCTACAAACTAAGATTTTTCTTGCTTACTAATGGAGCCAACCAACATTATGTTTACTAATCCAAGTTCAACACCATTGTTTAGAAAAAGATTGAATAAATTACAAAAAAAAAAACTCAAATACAATGATCTCATTGTCATAGAAATCCTTATGGTGTAGATGTATTAGTGTTTCTACTTTGATTTCCTTTCCAACCTAAAGGAGTAGACATATGATATTATGTATATTCCTTATATTTTATTGTTAGGCTTCTAGCGGCTCCTCTAAACTATATTTCATTCCTTGCTTAGTAAAACTCTTTTTTTCTAGAGAAAATATTTTTGTTTAACTCAAAACTTCTTGCAGTACTTTCCTGTATGCTTAAACGGTTTCTAACATAAATGAGATTAAGTCAGTACTTACTGTACAAAAAATGATTGTCCAAAAACATATGAAGTGTCATGATCATCCTGAATGCTTTGTTGTCTAACAAGAGCCAAGATGTTCGTCCATTTTACAGGAAATTTAAGCATTGGATTGGACATTAATGTCACTTTGAACATGAGAAAGGAACATTGGTTCGCTTATGTTTAATCCATAATCATACATTCAATTGTGTCATACAAAATATTTCTTGTGCATCTACTTTTTCTTACCTAAATATCACTATATTTCTATGATTCTATATTGTCCAAACGGTTAATTTTCTTTTTTAATGAATGATTGTGCAATAATGTTTGTGTTTTTATGTGTAGAATTTGAATATAAAGTATCAGGAAATTGTATGATTAACTTAGAATAGTCAACTAAGTTATAGTCCTTGATTACATGAAAGAAGAGTTATACTCCTTAACATTTGTTAGGTTGTGTGAAGGTGGAAATTTGTCAATGTTTTACTCATGTTCCTCCATATTATTTGGGATTCTTCTCAAAAAGAAACTTAAAGGCTTACACGAGAAAAAAATAAAAATAAAACAAAGAGCTAAGCTGAAATTAATTTGCATATAAAGTAATTTTTACAAGCTATTTCATATGAAGTTTTCAATTTTTATTTATTTATTTTAAGTTGTGCATCACCAAATTTCAACTTCTATACATATTATTTTTAGTTTTTATATTATTCAGTTTTATTATTATGTTATTAAAATAACGATAATTTAGTTTATAAACTAATTTTGATATTATAATATTAGATGATTATATAGATTATTTTCAAGGGCATAATTCAACTAAGTAAAATATTTAATCTTTTTAATAAATAAAATAACCACATATAATTTATAATTACTTTTAATATATTATGAACCATAACGTTCTTTTTTATTTTTTAAAACAATAATGTTTTTATTTACAGATATAATGTAAATACGTTTTACTCATAATTTTATTTTAGAATTATACATTCACCATTTTATGCTAAATAGTAAATACATTACTTTTTAAAATTGTGCATCTAAATCTTTTTAACTATTGTCTTAATTTAAAAGATTATTTATTTTCATGGAGGAATTCATATTTATACCCACTAATTTAAGTTTATAAAAAGTAACTACAATTCACCGATTTGTAAACAAAGTCATAGAATTTTAAATTAAATAATAAACTGCTGTTAAATTTGTTTGCTAATTTGATATGATCCAAGTAGTGCATGTGAATTTTTGAATGGGCCTTTACTACTGTATTAAGCCTTCAATTAAAAATATTAAATATTACTGGGCCTATGGGTCACGTGACACGTGGACTGCGCTCTTTAATCTTTTACCATGTTGATATTGTTTTTTGGGAACATTTGTTGATTTTACTGGAAAAAGAAGTTATTTTCGACTATGATGTACAACACTAAAATAAACTAGTTTTAATCATATAAATTTTATATAAATAAAATGTCTCCTAACTGTATAATTGTATAATTAATATTAACTATTTTCTGGTTTTACTTATTAGCTAAAGAAAAAATAAATATAACTAAATGAGCATTGGAGTGATGATGTCATATACGAGAACGTGTGTGAGTCATAAGAAGTGAATTCAGAATCATTTCATACTACATACGTAGTCGATTTTTCTCTGAATAAATTGGATAATTAAGTCTTGTAGATAAGAAAAAATAAATTTATATATATATATATATATATATATATATATATATATCATTTTTTGGTAAGTCATATAAGAAAAAAATAAAGCTACAGAGGATATTAGGAAGTCATTTCCACCTCTGTTGGCTGGTAAGTCTTAATTTTTTAGGACGAAAATTTTATTTATTGGAAAGATTGTAAGTTTCTTTTTCTGTTTTAAAAAGGATTGGGCCAGCTTTGGTAATAGTTTTCAGGTAAGGGAAGTAGAGCTTTTGCATGTTTTTAAATATTTTGTTTGATATTGGTTTTGTTTCGTGTTCTTGATACTAGAATATTAGTTATGATTATGTGAAAATATATTGCTTGTGGTTTTGGTTTGATTTTTGGATTGCATGCAGTGGCGAAACATAACTATGACAGGGGAGCCACGGCTTCCCCACAAATTATTTTATTTTATTTTTTATATATTTTTAAAAAAATATTTATATATTATTATTTTATTTATATTAATGTAGTTTGAAAAAATATTTTTTAAAATTTAAAAATCACGTTTTCCCTATCTATTATAATTTGTTATACTTCTTTATTTGGTTTCTCTTTCTTTCATATCTCCATCTCTTTTGCTCCTCTTATTTTCATCTCAATTTTTTCCATCAATTTTTTATTATTTTAAAAATCAAATTGCACTACGGCAAAATTGAGAAGTTAAGAAACATTTTGGACCGAACAATTTATTCTTTTGAGTAAATTCATTTTTTACCTTTTTTTTTGGAAACAATATGTTTTCTTCTTGTATGTAGCTTTTCCACGCTCTAATATCGGTTAGAGATCATAAAATCATGCTCTAATTGTTTATTAAACTATTCTTTGTGTAGATAGAGCTCTATTTTAGGCTTTGAAGTTGTGTAAGGGAAGTGCGAGATTAAAAATCTACTCTAAGGTAAGGGAAACTAATCATTTAGAAGTTATTAGTTTTCTTAAAATATTGAGTCTTGATTTAAGATATAATTTTGGGTGTTCATAATTTTTGTTTTGTAAATAGGTGAGAGGTAACAAATTTATATTAGAAAAATTATGGTAAAAAGTAAAAGAATTAATTCTTTTTTCAAGAGGAAAAATGCATCTACGTTGTCTAAAATTGAGAAACTTCATGAAAATCCAAAAATTGAAGAAAATGAAAAACAACTCTCTAAGGTTCCTAAAGTTAGGTATAATGAATTTGAAAATGCTTTAGAACGTGATATAGAGAAGCATATTCAAATTTGGCAGTATCCACCAAATCAAATTGATGAGGTACAGAGGGCTTATCTAAAATGGGGTCCATATCAAATGCATCTAGAAAATTATTCGTTGTCTAGTAAAGATGATCATCTAAGAAGATTTAAGTATACATGGTTTAGCTTGTTTCTTTCATGGTTAGAGTATTCGCTATTAGATGTTGCATATTGCTTACCGTGCTATCTTTTTAGTAAAAAACCAAGCAGATGACCTAGCTCAGATGTTTTCACTATTACATGTAATTGAGTTAATTTTCGTGGAAAGAGATATTGCAACTAGATTCTGTTCTGATTCAATTATTGAAGATTTGAAGTCATTGAAAGAACGTAGAGGAACACTCTGAGTAAAGGTAATTTTTATTTATTTTTTTAATATATTATTGTTGATGATAAACTTTATTTTACTCTTTATATATATTATTGTCATAATATTTTGAATTCTAGTGTCATGAGTGCTTGTTTTGAATAGAGAAAATGATGTAAAGAAATGAAAAAAAAATAATTAAAAAAATTATATATAACAAATATAATTTGGCCCCCTGAATTTTTTGTTCAAGTTCGGCTACTGATTGCATGTGTGAGCAGGGGAGAACTCTGCTATTTTCGCCCAAGCGAGTAACCCTCGCCTAAGCGAAAATAACAGAGAGCTCGCTCAGGTTCTGCTCAAGTTGTTGTTCTGCTCGAGTTGTCACTCAGATGATAAGTTCCAATTTTGAGTGAGAATAATCTCGCCCAGGTATCGCTTAAGTGAGATCTCGCAGAACTTCACAGTACTCTCTGTTTGCAATCTCGCCTAGGCGAGGGCTTTTAGCTTGAGCAAGGGACTCTTGTCGCTTGAGTGCTTGAGTGAGAGTTCTTTTTAACTTGCGCGAGATTGACATCAAAGTTGTTTGAATATTTATCTGTTTCCATGATTGATTGGTTTACCCATTTTAAAGCATGAAGTATGTGAATATGCATGTATTATGGGATTTTATGAACTGAAATTGGTGTGTTTGGTATGAAATAAATCATGAATTGGCTGGTTGGTTGAGTATTGGCATGGAATTATGATGTTTTGAGATAACATGTGGTTTTGGAGCGAGAAACCTGGACATGATATGAGTTAGATGTAATTCCATGGTGGTGTTGTAGTGTATATAATCAGATAAGGATTCACATAGAGCAGACTGATTCAAGTGATGAGAGTAACATGAGGTCCTAGTCTTTGGCATGAGAATGATCTTAGATGATCATGGGCTAATCTTGTGCGTGGTAGGATGAAACTCATTGGCAATGACTCTGTAGAGTAGTAGAGGCCACCACAAGTGCAAACATCCAGTGAATTGAATCCGATCTCATTATATGTATCTGGATAATTGAGTTATAGAGTAGTATTGTTTGCTATCACATGCTTTGGATGTCTACTGTTTTTGCTGTCTATATTTTGTTTAATAAACTGCTTGCTTATTGAAATGCTTGTTTAAGATTTCTGCTTGTGCATATATATGTATGATGAAAATTCTTTTTTATCTCTAACTTACCCTTTTTGTCTGGTGTTTATTTTCTATTTGACTTTCCTTTTTGCAATGATCACTAAATAATTCGTGTGAGTAGTGCAAACCCCCGGTGATCACCATGGTGATGGAGACATTGTTGTGTAGTTTAACTATGCTTTGGATTTGGCTCATTGCTAAGCTTATTTTGAAGTACTATTTTATTTGTAATTTTTTCTCTATGAGCAAGCTTTTTTAAGCTTTTTTAGACATCTGTTAAACGTTTAATTTCTGTTCATGACATTGTATAGTGTCTATAACTTATTTTTTCAGTATAATTTGGGATAACTGTAATAAATAATCCATTATACTTTATTTCTCGTGATCATAATTATTTATAATTATATGTAATATTCTAATTATTAGTAATATTCTATTTAATTGGAATGTCACAATTATGTATAAAAATATCAATTTTGGAGTTGTAATATTATAAAAATATGGATTTTTAATTCGTAAGAAAACAAATTGAAGGCAGAAACGTGTACAATAATGTTCACTGGAGTTTTTTTATTATAGGAAAACTATAACAAGCAATAATATTAGCATAATATTATAATTAAATTATTAAAAAAATAGTATACTATCTTATTCTGTGTTTGCTACTGAGGATTTCACAAAGATGGGGTAGAAAAAATCAATCTTAGTTGAACATGTATACTTGGTTGAGATGTGCCAATGACTCTTTATAGTGTTGGTGAAAACCAATTATGGCATTTTGAGGTGTAACTTTTTCTTAGTAATCATATATACATTAGGAAAGAGTATAAATTCAAAGTATAATTTTAAATAACTTATTGTAATTTCATAAGGCTAAAATAGTAATATTATAAATTTATCAATTATTTTTTTATCTATTATATCAATCAAATTTCTAACATTTTACATTTTGTTTTTATTGTTGACTTAAGCAATGTTATATTTTTTTTATTGACAAAGTTCAAGCAATGTTATATAATAAGATTAAATATGTTTTTTTTTCCTAATTTTTTGTTAAAATTGAAATTAGTCCATTTTTAAAATTTTAGACTAATTTAGTCCCTGAAATACGTAGATTTAATATTTTTAACCAAATTTTGTTAACTTTATTAAATTTTGTAAGTTTATTTGACGTTTTAAACATGTTTTATGATTGATGACATCTGAGTTGTTTATGTTATTTAACACATTTTCACTTTGATATTAGTTAAGAATCGTGTTTAAAATGTCAAATAAATTTAACAAAAATTAATTAAATGGACCAAATCTACATATTTTAATTTTTAATGATAATTAAAGATATCAAGAAATTTAACTTATAACATATGTCTTACTGAGTTTTCGAGGATTACTAATTTTCATACCGTTTAATTGGAATTAAATTGTTTTGGAAAAAACTTTAAATAATGTCGGTTTTTATGACCGATTTTCTTTAGTAAACTTTTCATTGATTGACTTCGCAATACTTTTCATAAAAGAAATTAAAACTACTAAGTTTTTTTTTTTTTTTTCTTAAAGAGAACACGGTTTAATATTGAAAAGGGGTATGAAAGGGCAAAGACTTTTGAAGAGTGTATGAAATTGGTGTATAATTTGGTTATGAAAAGAAAAATGGAAAGAAAGGGTAAAAGGAAGTTGCACTGTTTGGTACAAGTAACGTCATTTGCCCCCGGGTTTCTTGCCGAGCCACCTTCCACAGATCATCTCACTCACCACAACCTATCTATCTTCATTATGGCACGGAAAAACAAAACAAAAACAAATGAACAAAAAATGAATAGCATGAATCTGCATTATTGCATTGCATCTACTACTACTACTACGTTATTCTGCGGAACCCAGAAAACTCAGACGGGGAAATTGTCAGCATGTGTATAAAAAGCAGCGAAACAAACTTAAAATTTGGATTGACAGAAGGTGAATTTGAAGTCATGCATGAAACACAAATATGTTGAGAATGGCGTTATTACTGAAAAGTGGAAACTGGGAATAGTCTCTATGCCCTTACGTCGCTTTACACAGTTGGAAAGTTCATAAATTAAGGTACCCTTCTAATTGTCATTTCACTGTTGATTCCAACCACAGCACCAAGTACAAACGCCACTGTCAACCTGCCAACTTTTGTCTCTCTCTTTGTTTTCTTCTTCTCTCCCATGGCCCCATTAATCCTTACAATTACCATTCATTCATGCCATTTTTTAGGAACCAGACCAGAGGAATCTCCTTCACAAATCACACGTCTCTCTTTCACATACTTCTAGGTCCACATTTAGATTAGCTCATTTTTTTAACCACACCGTTTTATTTCTAATCGATGTATACATATTTGAACATGAACAATACTGTACCTTTGTTATTATTTAGATGATTCGTTTAAACCCTTAATCTAAGAAAAATTAAACCCTAAAGACATAAGAGGTTGATGGGCTTTGTCTTCTTCTTCTGCTCTCTCCATGGAACAAGCCCAACTGGTGTTGTCAGCACATGTCTGGTTGCTGTCTGTCTTGCATCAATCTTCTACACACACAATACAGCTACCTAACCAAACCAGCTCATGTTTTTGTTATCCACCAAACCTCGTTTACATTTCATGCTCACATTAAGGAACCTAGCTTTTTCCGTGTCTGTTTGTCATCCTTACAGTCACTATATCATCTTTTTTCTTTTATTTATTTAAATTAAAATAAGAAACCCTCTTGCTTGTTACAAAAAATGTTGATGTTCTACCTAAATACATTTATGTCATATGTAAGATGTAACGTGTTGTTTTTTTCTGACACACAAATATATAATGTAATTGTTTGATTTGCTTAAATTATTTGATTTTTGTTTGCAGAAGAAATACAGTAATATTTACGTGCATATCATACTTTTCTCTTTAGGTAGGAATTCGATCTTTTAAGACTCGAATTTCAGTTTTGGTTTTACATTTTTTTTTTATTTTTCATTTTCATTCAGAATTTGGGTTCTAATGACCCGAATTCTAAGATGCAAAATGAAGGCTGCAATTCGGGTTCTTGGAACCTTGGAACCGAATCCTCATTTAAAGAGAAAAGTGTGTTATGCATGTAAATATTACATACATTATGTTATTCTCGTAAATAAAATGGAAAAGTGTGCTCTAGAGGAAAAAATAATCTAAATTGTTTAGTTGGATTAAGAGAATAAAATAAAGGTATTTTACGTAATGAAATTAAGTTCACGAAGGAGATAAAAAAGTTATCAAGAAGTTGAATTGGATTAAGTTTAACTCTACGTCAATTGTTAGTTTATATTTTGAACTATCGTATATTGCAAAGAAAAAAAGAGATCAACATGTTTATAAGAATAGTGAGTATAAATATAATATTTAAACATCACTAGAGTCAGGTTATATTCAGTACTGATAGCACAAATTGCTTTCGATCACTGTAATATCAACTATTATATTGATTTATTATGTAATTATACTTACTAGATATGATCTGAATCCGTCTCGTTTTTTTATGAGTAATTCTAACATTGATGGAATATGAATATATGCGTGGGTAATATTTGATTTTTTTTTTAATTGAGTATGTAAATAAATATAAGTATATACATATTCATTATGTCTTTGTCTCCATACCGCTCTCATCCATGTTCTCGTTGTTGGAGTCCTTGATTAAATTATTAAAATTTTTATAATTTATTAAGTAAATATTTTGATTTTCATAAAAAGAAATTTGTACTCTAATTTAAAATGTATATAATTATAATTTCTTTCTAAATATTTGATAAAAAATTCATACCCATTAAGTTTGGATATGAAAATAAGGATGAATTTGAATCGGTGAGAAAGTAGGTATGGATATAGGTATATACCCGTTATCCAATAAGAATGGGTGTGGAAACAAAAATTCATACCCATTAAGTTTAGGTATGAAAATGAGGATGAATTTTTTCTTTGAGAATGAATATGCGATAGCAGAACTCACCCGTTGTCGATCAGCATACATCTGAAGTATTATCCGTTTTAGAGCATGAGTTCCGTCACAGTTTTATCTTTAAAAGTCATCTCGTTGGATGGAAGGAGGAAGATGTATTTAAACCGTCTTAGGTCTCAACTTATAAGCGATGTGAGATTATTGAGTCTATGGTAAAAAGAACTTGTAGTAATTGAAATTTATTCCTACAAGTCTCTTCTAATTTTAATTTCATTTTTCAATTTTAATTATTTTAATCATAAATAACAACTTCAATTTCATTTTAATATAATTTTTGCTATTTATATTTAAATTTATATTACATTTGTCCTTAAAGGTAAAATTATAATCATTAAATTTTATCTATTTGAACATATTTTTAATTTATCATACTTATTACATCATAGACAAATTTTTATCTCAAAATCACTGAAATCAAACTATTTTTTTTTATCTGTGTTTGGATGAACATAAACATTAGAAGGAAAGTGAGAAAAACAATGAACAAAAAATTAATAAAATACAAAAAATGAGATCAACTTCTCTGTTAGACTTTTTCTTCAGGAGATTTGCAAAGAAAAATAAGAAATAATGTATTATACGTAGAAGTTAATAAATTATTTATAGTTTTAAACGCAAAGAAGAAACTATAATAAATAATAATTATAAAAAAGTTAAAAATAGTAATAAAAGTAAATTAAAATTCTTAAATAATAATAATAAGATTGTAATTTATTATTTGCTTAAATTAATTTATAATATATTTTTTCAAATATATTATATCAATTAAACCAATCACAAGAGTCATTTCCTTCATTCCTCACAATTTTTTCCTTAACCTAAACAATTTCACTTCCACCTTTTATTCTCACATTCACTCATTTATACTCTCTCTAATCCATCATCCAATCCAAAATCCAAACAACACCAAAATTCTCTTTCTATCCTCTCACTCTTTCTCAAATTTTCTCCCCAATTCAAATTCACTATCCCACAAAGACGGAGCATAAGAGGAGCGGAAGGGAGCCATGGCTTCCTAAAAACTTTGATTTTTTATTTTAATTTATGTAGTTACAAGTTTTGATTTTTTTTAATTATGTATAGTATTTAATTTTTTTTTTTAAATTACGTGTTGTATATGAGAAATCAATGGGAATTAAATTAAATATTTTTTATTTCATTTATAAATCATAATATTTATAATTTTTTATTAGATTATAATAAATTATTTTTTTGTTTTAAACTTAAAAAAAATATATTGATGAAGAATAAAAAAATAAATTCATATTTTAGAAGTAATAAAAGGAAAATTATTCGTGAAGATGAAAACAAGACAAATTCAACTTCTTCATATATATTATGAACCATGACACTAATGACCCAATTATTCAATTATAGAAGCTTTTTCTTAAAGTTCAAAGAATTACAGGTCAATATGAAAACAAATTCATGTTTTTGAAGTACTAAAAGAAAATTTATTCGTGAAGATGAAAACAAGACAGATTCAACTTCTTCACATATATTCTGAACCATGACACTAATGACCCAATTGTTCAATTATAGAAGTTTCACTACTAGAAATTCTCACATTACATGGGATTTTTCTTACAAATTTGTTAAAAAAATTTGCAAGAAAAGATTTTTTTTCTACCATCTTTTCTAAGAATTATAATTGAGAGGTAATTCCTTCATGAGTAATCATTTTCTACAAAATTATAATATTTGCAAGTATTTCCTACAAAATTTGTTGTGAAAAGTGTTTTATACAAAATATTTTGCAAGAAAATTGGTAGCAATTTCTTGCAATTTGTTTTTCACAACAAAATTTGTAAGCATTTCCTACGAAACAAATTTTAAAACAAAATTGACAGGAAATATGAGTTTTTTCAGTAGTGTTTTTTTCTTAAAGTTCAAAGAATTATAGGTGAGTTATTTCTGTTGTTTCTACAACTATAATAGAAAAATTATTTTGTTGTAATGAAAATCATGAAAACAAGATTGTTGAATAAAAATGGAAGATGAATTCTTGCCGATAATATGATTATTTACATTGGAAAGAAAGTAGTTGAAAATTTTAGTTCTGATTCAATTATTGATTAGTTTAAGAATATGAAAGAACAAATGATAATCCTTTGGATATGTATGATTTATTTTATAGTTATGGTTATACTAAATTATGTATTCATTATCTTTGTCTTCGTGACAATAATTGAATATATAAATTTTGATTGTATTATTTTGGCTCCCCCAAAAATATTAGTCAAGATCCGTCGCTGCTCCCCCTAATCAAATACTAGATTATTATTTTAGTAATGTAATAGTCTCACATCACTTAAGAGTCGAGATTTATCACAATTTAAATACATTTTCCTCCTCTAAATGTTTGATGTGTCTTTTAAAGACAAAACTCATGATACGAGCATCAAGCTCAAAAGCAGACAATACATTGAATATAGTGATTGAACCTAACGATGCAATTTGGGATTAGAACACTTAACTTTTGCTTCCTCTTTGAAACCAAAAAATAATGTAAATTGTGTTACTTATAATTTTTATATTTAGGCTTAATTACTCGATTGGACACCACTTTTGTTGGAAAGTTTCAAGTTTGTACCAGCTTAATTTTTTGTTTGAATTGTGTCATAACTTTTGTAAAAGCGTCTCAAGTAAGTCCTTTACAAAAAATGAAAATGACATTAACTATATGCCACATGTTAATTTATGATTTTTTTTTAATTTTTTCTTTATGTTTTTTAATGTTCTTTTGAAAAGTTTTCATTGTTCACATGTCAAGTTCCTAGTGTGACACGTGACACCATTAGTACGACATGGTAGTAGGATAATACCATGTGTTAGTGTGTTAGTGTCAAATGTCATTATTTTGATTTCAATTTAGTCTCTATCTATATCTATTTAATTCAATTTAATCCCTATTTTTTTTTTCAAAATTGAACAATATTGTCTCTGTTCAAATTGAGACCAAATTTATTATTTATATAATGTTATATTAATATATTTTTTATTAAAAATGACTTCTAAAAATATTACATTATTGTATATTATTAACTCACATTTTGTTAATCATATTTTTGTAATAGATTTAATATAAATATTATAACATTTATACAAATAATAAATTTGGTCTCAATTAAAAGAAGACCAAATTTATTATTTACATAAATGTTATTAAATAATTTATTCTTATAAAAAAATAGATTAATAATATAATAATTTTAAATAATTATTTAGAGTTGATCAGTTTTAATCTTGTAAAAAAACATGAATTAGAAAACATAAATTTTATAATATACAATAATATAATATATAATATATAGTTTATGAGGAAGTTGTGGAGAGCCGGCAACTTTACATTTGTGTGTTGGCTACTTTTGAATCAAGAGTTGAGGTAGTATTTAATGGGCATGGACAATACATATATATAGGTACATGTAAGGATCATGGTTAAGTCGTAATCAGAGCTCTAAAACAACTAGTTAATATTTGAAACTGAATACTGAATAGTGAATGAGTAAGTCTACTTTTTTTCATCAATAATCAATAACATTTATTAAAAGTGGTCACCTTTTTCAATATATTTGAAGCCTTAGGACCACACATAACCAAGTGCACCATTCTACATGAATATCATTTAGCTACTTCCACTTCTCATTCTTCACCCTTCACCGATTCATTGCCGATTAACTCGAACCAGTCAAAACCTCTGCGTATATTTTTGTCATTAATATCAAAACCTATCACCACTGTCACCCTATTGCCATGAACAGATTTTACTGCTTCTTAGATGTTGGAAACACTCTCAACAAGTTACCCTTTCATGGTTCAATATTAATGCTTTTGTCATTACACACTTCTTATATACTATAATTTCTAAATAACAATTTACACTCACTACTGTCCTGCATTTATTTTCACTTTTCTTGAACTAACTTTTATTTAATTTGTGAAAAATATCTTTCTTCCACTTCATCTGTCAATCAGGTTAAATAGTTAATAATTTTAAGTATTCATTGTCACAATTAATGCAGTTTTAATGAAATTGTCTGACTAATAATCAGTAGGGTTGCATTGCTTATTTTTAATATATTTGTGAATTTTGATTGTATTTGTAACTTACCCTTATTGATTTTTCGTATATAAACTATAATATCATTGAGATTTGAATATTGTAGAACTTTATAACACATACCACTTAATAAAATTATGAATTATAAATATAAGCTAAAGAAGTGGTTGGACACCCACAACCAACACTTCTAATGTCAAAGACAATATTCACTAAAGAAAAAGGGTAAACAAGTTGTTTAACATATTTTTCTAACACATCCTTTATTAATTCCCCCTCTCCAAATAATGCTAAGAAACAAAATAATTTTATTAATTGTGCAATTGAAAGAGCGGATACTAATATAATATTAAGTGCAATGATGCTGAAATTCCAAAAATATACAATTGACATTCGTAAGAAAATAATAACTTTGTTCACAATTTTATTCTAAGAAAATATTTGATGACTAAATATCATATTAAATATATTTAATAAAAAAATTATTTTGATCGTTAAATCGGTGGTTAAAACATTACATATACGTAATGTTTAGCGACCAAAATTATTTGGTGGCTAAATATCATATTAAATATATTTTATAAAATAAAATTTATTTCGGTCACTAAATCAGTGGTTAAAACATTACATATTAAATAATAATTAGCGACCAAAAATATTCGGTGGCTAAGTACCATATTAAATATATTTTACATAATAAGATTTATTTTGGTCGCTAAATCAATGACTAAAACATAATATTTAGAGACTAAAAATAGTCGGTCGCTGTTTCGGTCGCTATATGAATAAAAGTTATTGTATATTTATTCAGTCGCTAAATCGGTGATTATTTGCGACTACTATGAATCAGTGGCTATTTGAGTCACAATTTGCGACTAAATTATTTCGATGATAAATATCGATAGTTAAATTGCATTTTTCTAGTAGTGTATTAATTATGCAAGAAAAATAATATATATATATATATATATATATATATATATATATATATATATATATATATATATATATATATATATATATATATATATATATTGATAGATATATATGTGTGTGTGACAATCTTATCTAGCAAACAAATATATCACCATCCCATCTCTTCAATTCGGCCTAACTTCCTTGCTCATATGCGACCATGTACCTTAATGGCCAGCTGCAACTGTATAATAAAAGCTTCTTTTATATGGTTTTATTTCCCATATTTAATGGTCTAAACAACCCTGCTTTATAATTCGAGGGGACCATTTTCCTTTCTTTTCATTCATAATTACCAAATTAGTTTTTAAAATTTTAAATTTGTGTTATTTTAATTTAACAATGAAAATTAAAAAGTACATATCATCTTTATTTATAAACTTCACAAATTTTATAGGAATCCAACAAATATTGTTTATTATAATATTTAAATACTATAATGTTGTTGCGCATCACTCAACACTTTAACATATTGTTAAGTAATATATCAATGTCAAGATTTCTGTTTACATATTATAAATACTTTTTTTATGTTATCTTTCTTCTTCTAGGTGATAACGAGTCAAACAAATTATAAGTAAGTTTTAATGTAGTTTAGATCACCTCCATTCCTATGTAAATACTAATCCTATATAGGCTTCAAGCTTAGTAAAATTATAGATGATAAAATAAAATAAAATAAAAATGTAGAGAAGTTTTGGTTATCACGTGTCACATGACATTTATGGAATACCTAATACATTAAGTTATGAATAAAACATGATTACCAAAATGAAACGAAAATATGTTTTGTGGCCACCATTGGATGTGGGAGCTAAAGGAGTACATGGTACAATTTGAACAACCAAACGTTGAGTGCTAATTATAAGTTCTGGTTTGGTTTCCTTTCATGTGTGTGTGACTCTTTAGTAGCATTACTTGAGAATGGGAGAATTAATGGTACATTGTCCATTGTCGATTGTCCTTTCCGAAAGACTCAGAATTAACAGGTCCAGTGTTGTCTCTCTTACAATCAAATTTCACTTTTATAATAATTGTTGAAATGAATCATGCTGGCTAAAGTGTCCTATAAAGGAGAACCTATCTATCTCACTTTGATAATGCCACTGTTAGGTTTAGGGTCCTCCCTCAGGATAAACCAACCTCCATTGCAAGTTTGTTAAATGAAAATAACTTGTTCCAGTGATCTAGCCAAATAGCATAGGGATACCAATGTGTCCGATCCAATAAACTAAAACACTGAATACGACTACACTCTCCTTGCCAACCCTTGTCGATTAAACAGAATTTGAATTCTCGCCTGAGTCTTAATTTTTTTTTGTTAAATATCTTTTTGATTCCTCAAGT
The DNA here is from genome assembly GCF_037176805.1 of Vigna unguiculata. Taxonomy (NCBI): domain Eukaryota; kingdom Viridiplantae; phylum Streptophyta; class Magnoliopsida; order Fabales; family Fabaceae; genus Vigna; species Vigna unguiculata. The sequence goes on along the minus strand of NC_140792.1, from coordinate 34,191,948 downwards.
TTCGGTAAAATTTGTAATTAGTTCATTTTTGAAATTTTAGACCAATTTATTCCATCATCTTTAAAAATACTTGAATTTAGTTCTTTTAACTAAATTTTATTAAGTTTATGTAACGTTTCAAAGACTATTTACGACAATGTGTGAGTTAATATTAAAGAGAAAATGTGTCAAAAAAATGTGTAAACATTTCACATACTAACATGAAATGCGTTTGAAATGTCAAATAAACTTAACAAAATTTAGTTAAAAGGACACGTTTTTACAGATGAATGACTAAATTGGTCTAAAATTTTAAAGAGGAACTAATTTTAAATTTCACTGAAATTTGAGGAACCAAAAACATATTTAACCTTTTTTTTCCTAATTATCTGATGTGTTTTTAGAATATATCGATGAATATTTATTTTAATGTTTTAAAATATATTAATTTTTTTAAAGTATTAATATCAGTGTATTTTAAAAACATAACAAATGACAACATAAAAAAAATCAAAAAATCTGGATTCAATTAAACAATACTCTTATATTATTTTTTTTTTCAAATTCAAAAAAACATTTACCATGATTAATACGATCCTTTATGTATACCAGCATTAACCTTGATTAGAGAATGATAAGGTAACATTTGTTAATACAATCACTCATTCTTTTTACGTATTTATTATTGTTCAATCCCAAAAACAAGATGAGACTAATGAGATTAACATTAATCTAACTTTCCTTTTTCACACTCTTTCTTCTCTATAGTTACTTTCCTTTTCCTTTTATACATTCTCTTCTCCTTTTATATATACTTCTTCTCGGTCAAGATTTTTCAATTTGTTTACTATCTTTTGTTTAAATGAATCTATGTCATGCATTAAGGATCAATGGTTATCTCTATTTTATATTTCGTGAAACTTTTTATGTTATAACAGTTTATATTAGGGTGTTAGACTGTAAAAAGTACAAAAGACATGCAATCATTTCAGTTTATAAATGATTATTTTTGTGGTCCTAATTTAAATATAGTCTAATAGTATAACATGATGTATAACTGACCAAGGACAAGAAAACAAAAACAAATAAAATTAAAGAAATACAAAATAGAACAAGAATCAGAAAGTTTTACAGAAATATATGTTTAATTTTAAATAGTTTTAACTTTTATCGTGAAATGGCAGAATCCTTTCAAAACTATGTTTGCAAGTTTTTACAAACCACAATTAATTTTTATCCTTATCCTAATTAGAAAACAAATGTAATAATTGTATTCTAAGGCCTCTTTGTAAAAGTTATCAACAACTTATTCTAACTTATCTAAATTATAATAACTTATGTGAGTGTTTGAATATGTTTGTGAATATCGTATTATTCAGAAGATATTTTTTGTTCAAAAATAAACCGTATTTTAAGTAGTTTATTAATAAGTGCTCTTAGGCCTTATCTTAGAGGTGTGTCAATATATAAACAACGTATTTCTTTTTATTCCTTACATGTTAGAAAAAAAATCATTTTTGACTATTGTTTTTGCATCTCTCAAAAATTTGATATACACTTTTTCTCCTTTCATTATATTTTTCTTTTACTCCCTAACATTTTCATGGGTTACACTTTCTTCGTACTTTGTTGAAGTAAGCTATTATAACTTTATAGGTCATTAGGATTCTCAAGGACCACCCAATATCATTTACCTTTTTTATTTATTTGCTGTTTAGAGGCAGAGAAAAAAAAATGAAATGTTGAATTATATTTTTTCTAATCTTTAAAGTACAATTAAACGATCATTTATTTATTACAAAGTTTTGTAGATAATTTGGATATATATGTCGCAATTGCAGTTAAAGACTACTGTTCGTATCATCATTATTTATATGACTTCATATAATTTTATCATAAGGAATGACACAAACAATGAAAATTATTGTTTGATGAAGAGGTGGTTTTAAAGGATAATGTTCATTTAAGTTAATTGAATTTCATAAATTAGTACAAAGAAATAAGTAAGTTTCAATTAAATTAATTACATCACTCGTTATCTAGGATTCATGGGAATAAATAACATAATATTTTTGTGAATTCAAATATGTTATTTTAATATAAATTTAATATATAAAATAGGTATGTTAACATTTTTTTTATGACAAGTCACTGGGTAAAAGAAAATTGAAGAGTTCATAATGAGTAGAAGAAATATTTATTAGATATAACAAGTTAGTAGTTGGTATTGTTTGATTTTAGGATTGTATGTGGTCTTTAGTTTTTTTATTGAAAAAATATATTTTAACACATTTTTACATTTTGACGTATTATTTTTCATTTTTACCGATCGGAATAAATATGTCAAATTAATGTGTTAAAGTACTATGGTTTTTTTTTATATTGATATTTAATTTTAGTTTAACCTTTAAATTTTGGTGTTGATAAACTATTATAACTAGAATTTTATTTATATTTAATTGACTAAATGTTGAACTTGGTTTTAGCTAATAAATATAGGGTTAAATATGTTTTTGGTCTCTTAACTTTTAGTAAATTTTGGAATTAGTCCATTTCAAAACTTTGGACCAATTTAGTTATTCATATTTCGAAATACGTGAATTTAGTCATTTTAATCAAATTTTGTTAGATTTATTTGATTTTCCGTATGCACTTCAAGATTGAATTTGAGTTATTTATATTGTTTAACACATTTTTGCTTTAATGTTAAGTTAAATACTATTATGAAATGCGCTTGAAATGTCAAACAAATTTAACAAAATTTGATTAAAATGATTAAATTTACGTATTTCGAGAGATGAATGACTAAATTGGTCTAAAGTTTCAAAATTGACTAATTCCAAAATTAACTGAGAGTTAAGGGACCAAAAACATATTTAACCCATAAATACACAGTACCTTGTTTGATTTATTGGTTTCATCATTACAAGTTAAAACACCTAAAATAAAATCTACTGGAAAAAAAAAATCTAATTGCTACTTTGTTTGTTGTTAAGTCGATGTAAAACACCTAAAACAAAAGAAACTCATACACATTAGTTATAGTCAAATCTGATATAGTATGAACACTTTTTGTATATGTTATGATGTGCAACTTATATAAAGAGACATCTTTAATTCTAAACAATTTTCCTTTTTGTTTGAGTCATACTATATCAAAAATCATATTCTTATCTATCGATGTTATATGTCTATTTTTTATATAGATTATTATGTACTACAAAGCCTCCTACTTTTTACATCATTCACAATATTACAATAATATAAAATATTAAAAATAACGAATGTAAACAATATTTTTTCTAACACTCATTATCTCTATAATATGCAATGAAATTTTCAATTAAAATTGCGTGACAAAACTATGATAAAATCCATCGAGTAATCACAAGGATCTGTGTTCAATAACCAAACTAAGTTTTAATGATTTTGTTAATAACCATTAATACCATAAAATTTCCTAGTAATACATGATGATGAATAAATTCAAAGTTGGATGACAACATTTCTAATAATATCATAAAGTTTAATGCATTTACTGAGACTACATACAAATATTCACCACAAATTAAAAGAACATAACTATTAAAAAATTATATAATACTAAAGAGTGTACATCACATTATAGTAACGTAATATTTATAAGAAAACCTTTTACCTAAAGCCTAACTAATTATGTTCTCCTTCTATATCACTACATGTGTTAAGAATTATTTTCCTCTAATTAGGTTAGTTTCTTAGATTACTCATAAATGTCATTTATTATGGTTTTAAATATACCAAGAATAGTCATACACTTACACACGCAGTATAATAATTAGTTGAATAATAGAAGAACTCATATTCATAATCTTAACCCTTAACCTTTATAACATATATAGCTGATAACCTTTTTTTTCTTTTCTTTTTATGCTTATCATTTATCATAACTAGAGGCCTAAATTTCAAGAATATTATGTACGTTAAATCTTCTTAGTTGATTTTTGTCATCTTATTCTCAATTGGTGCTTCATATACATTTCCCTGCATACAATCATTTTGTATTTTGTCATTTCTTATATGACCACACATTCATCTTAATATTCCTATTTATTCTGCTTTCACATCTCTCATGTAGTAAGTGGTATTTTTTTTCATACGCTTCAAGTTATTTTCCATTTTATCTACTATGTTCTTTAAGACATATTTTCTTTCTACCAAAGGTGCTCTAACAATAATAATGTGTGTATATTTTTTTTGGACTGCATGCATACGAGAAAATGAACACGTTATGGTAAAACATATTAAAAAATTAATATTTGTTAAGTGCGTTGTTTACTAAAAATAAAAAAATGAAAATGGTCATGTCTGCGCTATTATTTTTTGTTTGTTTGAATGTCCACAAAATACGCTCTATTCCATAAGATTAAAATAAAAAGAAATTTATGATTAAATCCATGAATTAAAAAACAAAAGAAAACTTTTGATTAGCGACGAGTGTGTCGTCATGTGAAGCACGTTATGGAGGAAGTAATAAATAATTGAATGAACAGATTAGGCAAGATGAGAATTTCCAGAAGGAGATAATGAATTAGAAGTGCTTTCAATGATCTAAATATAGCCAAATCGCTTTATAATGACACTCGCTTTTCTAATCGATAACTTATTATGAAATAACAAAGGGTCATAACAAAGCTTCAACGGGATTCTTGTCACCCACAGGCACATCGAATCTCCGTAATCGTAAAAAGGAGGAAACAAATTATGCGTAGAAAAAAAATGAAACAGAATCGACGGTGGAGATAGAAGGAAGCCTCTTGAACTGAAAATAATATATATGAAATAAATAAATAATATTCCCAGAGCATGGGCCCCTCAAGAGGGTTGTGGTCCCCAACGTTCCCTTTAACCTTACCTCAACGAAACTGTATGGCTAGAACCGTACGCGTACTCAACAGTAGTAGAGTAACCGTAGCGTAGCAACGTTGCTTTCGCAGACTTCAAATGGCTGAGAAGCAATCTCAGAGACAGAATCACAGAACCGGAGAGAAAGAGATAGAGAGAGAGAGAAATTGACTGACCGCCATTGAAGGACTGCTTCTTCAACTACTATCTCACTCACGCACATTCTTCTTCATTCCTCATTTTCTCCAATTTTCACTGTCCGCTTCATCACTGATACTGTTCAGAACTCGCATAATTAACACAATTCAAGGGGAATCCGGTTCAATTGGATCTTCTACTCTGCGTTTTATGAGCTCAATGGAGCAAGCTCCGGTAGGATTACGCGGATCCGTGCACGACGGCGCCACACTTGAGTCAATTCAATTCAACGAAGAAATTCAGGGAATCATGGCGCCGGCACCGGCGCCGGAAAACGCCAGCTCATTCACTGCACTGCTTGAGCTTCCACCGACGCAGGCGGTGGAGCTCCTTCACTCGCCGGACTCTGATGGAGCTCGGAAGCCGCCTAATTGCCACATCAGTACTAATCACAAACCCTATTTGCTCAACTCTTTCAGTGGCAATTTGACCTTTCCTTCCAACGCCGCCTTAATTGAACGCGCCGCCAAGTTCTCCGTGTTTGCCGGTGAAAACTCAACGTCGCCAGGGGAGGTGTGTGTGCTTCCTGCCGGGTCTGGTTCGAATTTGGATAGGGTGAAAAACGAGCCGCAAGAGACTGATTCGAACCCGTGCTCCACACAAGGGTGCGTTTCGGATCCTGCGGTTGAGAACAAGAACGAGAAGACGACCGTGAAGAGAAAGGAGCGAGAGAAGAAAGTAACGGTAACTTTGATGCTAACCTTCCTAATTGCAACAATTTAGATAATTAGGGTTCCTGTTTACAGTATAATTGAATGGTCAAAACGTGAAATAGTAGATGATGATTTTGTGGAATTCAGGTTAAAGGATCGTCGAAGAAGAACAAGAGTGTGGCTGATGAGACCTCCTGTGATGGTGAGAAGCTTCCCTACGTCCACGTTCGAGTTCGTCGAGGTCAAGCCACAGATAGCCATAGCTTGGCAGAAAGGGTAAAGGCTTGACTAATCACTTATTAATTTGTTTAATTTTGATCACCTTAGTGTATTTTATAATTTTACCGAGTTTTAATTTTCAGTTATTTTGTTGTGATATAACATAACTGAGTTTCTTTCTGTTGTAGGCTAGGAGAGAGAAGATCAATGCTCGCATGAAGCTTTTACAAGAGCTGGTCCCAGGCTGCGACAAGGTTGGTCTCTTTTTCTTTCTTGTCTTAATCTTAAAACCTTAAACCCTTTTAGTTTTTTGGATTAATTAATTAATCGTGCTTTGTTCATCTTTCTTTTGGATTATGCCATCCTTTTCCCTCTAAATTGTCTCCCAAAAGTGCAATTATATATCTAGATTACGAGCTTTAACAAGTATTTTGTCATTGTCATCTTTTCAATTCCTTGCAAAGTGATTGATTTTATACCAAGAGAAGTGCATGCTGGCATGGATTGTCAAAAGTGGTATTTATGTAATTTCAACCTTTCTTTTGCTTTTGCCTTTTATGGGTTTCTTTCTGGTGAATGCTAATAATTTTTCTCAAAGCTTAGTTTAGTAATTCCATACTTTGAACTTTTTGGCTTTTACCATGGACGAAATATGACATTATAATTATCTGGTAAGGTAGGTGTTGTCTATTACACTGATGCAATAAGATAGTATTATCTTATCATTGTGTTCTCTATCTCGGAAAGTGGGATTAGGTTCAATATAATAATTCTTCTCTCTTCTTGAGTCTACAATAGTTAGACGTAAATTTAAATTATCATAATAATTAAAACATAAAAATAGTTTTTTATCATTCAAATGATTTTTAAAGGAAATATTCATTTATATAATTTATTTGTAATTTTTTAAAATTTAACTATATAAATAAAATAAAAACTTTATCAATATCAATTTATCTCATATTATATATATCATTTTTCACGTAACTATTTTATTAGATTTAATTATTTTATTCATTTAATTTAATTTTTAAATTAATTATTTTAAAACTAAAATAAGTATTTTTAATAAAAAACTATTTACAAAATAAATAAATAAAGCATTTATAATAAAATTTTAAAAAATATTTATATTTATTTTTAAAATTAAAAAAATAACACACATGCGCGATGCCCTTAGTTTTCGGTGGTTATTATAAAATATTCTATTTTTATTTTGTTATAGTTTTATTTTATCATATTATGTTCTTTTATTCTATTATTTTAGAGTGGAAGAAACATTTTAAATTGGTCACTTTCAAAATAACTGATTAGAATTTTTTTTATAAATATGGGCCTGTTTTAAAAGAATTAGAAGGAACCTCCTTGTAAGTCAGATTGATCATTCTAGCCCATGTTTGAGTCTTGACAGAAAAAATGTTAAAGCTGATAAGATAAGTTCTTATGATCCTATGATACACATGGATACATACATCCAACCAAATAAAGCTTTACCCTGCGTACCTTCACTTGAACCAGAACAAAATTATCCATTGATAATTTGTAGATAAAAAAAAGTCTTAAGATGTTGTTAAATAAAAGGCTCTCCTCGTTTTAACCCAATTTTATGCTAATAAACTGAATAATTTACTAAATTAATTTTTATTAATATTAAAAATTTGTTACTTAAATAATTTATTTATTTTTAGTTATGCTTCCAATAATTTAAATAAGTAAAATTATTCACTTTTTTTTTTAATTTTTAACAATTCAATTAATAATTTTTAATTTTTTTAAGTTAGTTTTTTTTTTGTGGATTTATCTTTATTTTCCTCGTACTTTTTTTTTCTTTTGTATATTTTCTCTGTTTCACTGAACAGTCTAAGTGGACAACTCTTAATGCACAACTTCATGTGTAATCATGTATAAGCCACGTGAAGTTGGGCCGTCTTTACAAGATCACGCTTGATTGGATGACGGGACATGTATTGTCTCTCGGTTAAAGGCATAACCTTTTTTTTTTATACAATTAATGCACTACCTTTTTGAGTTTAGAGGTGTTAAAAAAACATGATATGCTCATGGAAAGAAAAACAAAAACAGAGGGTCTTAACCATTTAGCAAGCAGTACATAAGAAAAGACTTGATTCCCAGATGATGGCTTCTTACAAAACACCACTTTGTGTTTTTCACAAAGTGCTGTCGCGTGGTGTAGTGAAGGTCCCAACACTGGCAATTATTAGAGTGTGTTTGTATATACTTAAAAATAATAATTTTAAAAAAATATTTTTAACCTTTGTTAGGAATTTATGAAAAAGCAGTCTAATAAATACGTTAATTTGATCATAGAATGACTGAAGTAAATTAAACCTATAGGAGCTTTCGGGGAGTGGTGAGTCAGCATCCAACAATTGGATATGGATCTCAGTCTATGTCAAAGTGAGCCATAAAGGAAAAAGGAAAAAGGAAGAAAAATAAATAAATGAATGCATTGATTTACTTCAGCATGGGCCACTACCAGTTGACTAAAGGAAAATGAAAGAATAAAGGAAGGGATAAAAATGGTAGAATTCATGTTGGGGTGATAACTAGTAGAGTTTTTAAATAGGAAATAGAGCATCAGGCTCAAGGTAACAACTGTAGTTAATTTCTTAATCAGTGCATTTTCGATGTAGATCTCTTAACAATGTTTTAAAGTTTAAGATGTAGTTTTTAGGTCTTGTAAAAATATTTTATTAGAATATGCTGATAGTCTCAAAATTAAGAACTGTCTTATATAAGACCTCTAATCTTAAAAATAATAAAACAATTTTGCTAATATTAACAACTATATCTCTATAACACTAATTTCATAGGGAAAATAACTTTCCTAACATTTTAGTGTAACATTGTGAGCTCTTATTAACCATCAACATTTACTTGTCTTATTTTTTCTTCATTGTATGTTAGTTGACATTTAATCATATTCGCAAGTAGGTTTTTGAAAAATAAAAGTATTGACAATTACAACAGGCGTTCGTACGGTTGCACGTGGGTTGGACTAACTAGGCTAAATAATCCAACCCAAGTTTTCAAACTTGGTCTAATTGAACAAGGTTGAATTTTGTTAGTTCAACAAGTTACACTGGGCTGGATTATGTTAAATCCAATGTACTTGCGTAAGTTATGAGGTTAATACTAGTTGAACTCTTTCTTTTTTTGGTAAGATAGTTTGTTTCTTGTAAGAACTCTGTCTAATTAAACGCAAACTTTTAATCTTTTTACTTTTTAGATTTATTTCAATTTCTTAAAATATAATTTCAAAAAACTTAGAATCATATTATCTGAAACTCGAAAATAGTTTCAGAACTACGTCTGTAAATAGTGAAATATTCTTAAGTTATGCCAAACAATTCGGTGAAGGCTGAGAATATTCCGGTGTACTTTGGAGGCTGTGTTTCATTAAGTCAATGCCAAGATGTGCATGATTCTCTACCACAAAGTATGAAATATTGAAATCAGGCAATACTAATTGCAGCTGAGAATCGTCAAGGGCTGACTAAATATCTTCAAAGTGACTTGTTATTTATTGCACCTTACGGAATGACAGATGTTGAACAAAATTAGCCCAATTCAGAATAAATTTTACCAAAGTACAACTGTGATCTTAAGAATCCCGCCTGTCATCGAAGCTCCACCCAGCATAGATGGGCAGGCAGAAGAGCTTGGCAACACTTTAATTCAATAGGTGAGTTAAGTTTGAATTAAAAGTTTTAAAAAAAGAACTTAGCAAAAAGGCAGAAAAGAAAATCAGTTCTTCTAAACGATTGACATGTACATATAATGCAGCGGTAATTTTGTTAGTGACAAGGTCGTTGTTATTTATAGATAGGATGATATATGTGTACACAAACAAGTCATGGGTTATACACGACATTTGTGGTAGTCCCCCCTATCGCTCCTTTCTTAAGCCATCTGTCTTATTTAAGAGACAGAATAGTGGCCTTGTGGGGGCGGAAGAGACAGGGAAGAGGGGGCAGGGGTAGTTCTACTTGAACTTCTAACTAGTATGCATAGCTCTCCTGGGTCCCTTGGACAAGTAAAGTATTTAATATGTAGTCCATTTCTTGACGGTGATGGTATGGTATCTTTAGGAGTTTGGAATCCATCATTTGTGGAATGAAGAAAATGGGCGAGAAAAGAATGCGTACTTTTGGAGTCCAGCTGCAAACAAGCAGACCATTCACCTAACTGCATGGGGTCATTTGTACGATCATATTAATGTCGCTCTTAAGCACAGTTCTTATATCAAAATCATACACGTCTAATATACAGTTATTGAAATCATATTTACATATTTATGTGTGAATTGCTGTCTTCGTGATATTGACAGGTGAAAAGTATGCAACAATAAAGAAGAAAAGATTTATCAAACTAAAATATGTAATATATTTCAAAATTCAAATAAACAATTTTATTTTTCATGGCATTAGAAAAATTGATGGCATTAGAAAAATTGTGGTATTAGAAGAACTAATGAAAATAATCTCTTTTCTCCGTTTTTATGTTGTACAAATAAACGTGGTAATATTTCATTCATAGTGAAATATTCTAAGGGTTATTCCCATCTATTCATAAAAGGGCTAGTTGGGCCAACTTGTTCGTATAAAATCCCCGTGCGTAGTTTTGAAACCGGTTCAGAACCGTCGTACGAGGCTATAGAAGATAGCATACGCGCATTCCCGATCTGAGGAGAGAATAGTTGGGCCCGAGGATCATGGTTATTGAAGCTTTAATCAACAGTTTTCTTTCTTTATGTTTTTCTTTGCTTGGTGAGTAAGCTTCATTTAGTCTTAGTTTTAATTAGTTTGGATCACTGGCCAAGTTCTCTTCCCTCATCAATTCAAAATTGCACTTGTATTTTATCTCCATTTTTGTTATATTTTAGTCTAAAATTTACGGGTTGGTTTTAATTTGAGTAGTCAACAAAATGAGGCAAAAAGCTTATCATGTATCTAGATTGTATTGAAGTACTATATGAATCATTCTAGTCTGTAATATTTTGGAATGTGGGGTAAGAATAATAGGGTACAAATTATAACTGAAAATACATTTTCACATTCTGACCCAATACCAAGTACCATTTTTCATCACACTTGCATACATGCTTACGGCTATTTTTATCCATATAAGTGAGTCCTTGTTTTATGTTTTATGTGGAAGCCTTAATCTCAAAATCTGATATACAGGTCACACAATGCCAATTATCTTTAACAGAGAACTTTTCCAAGCTTCCTTTAGTCTTTTCAGACCATGAGTAATGTAATAAAGCAATATGTATCAGTATGAATCGAAAAGGATTATCTTAAGTTTGGGAATTAATTTTCAAGGAGGGGACTTCTGTTTTATGCGCTGCTGTTGTTCTATAATGGGTGTGCTTTTTTTGTACTTTCTAGACGTTTCTTTTGCTTACTTTGATCTACACAATTGCAGAGTCACTAAAATTTTGTGATGCATGTGGATTGTGTTAATGTTCTCAAAAGAGGTAATGTGGGTGAAATATATCTGACATTAGTTGATTTTCTGTGCAGATATCAGGAACGGCAATGGTTCTAGATGAAATCATCAATCATGTGCAATCTCTACAGCGTCAAGTGAAGGTCAGGCTCTCAAATTGCTGTGCCTGTCAATTATTATCTATTTGGTTCCAAATCAATTACGAACTGTGTTTAGAGATTTTTTAAACTAATAAAGCATTGGGTTCCTGTAACTGTAATGTAAGCAAGAATTAAGCATTAACAGTGATGCTCCTATTGTTTTGGACTATATGGCTTGTAATCTATTTAAAATTTCCTAATGGGTCGTCTACCTACTATTATTCCCTCATATTGTGGACTTGAGGCATGACACTACAAGATTTGTTCATTGAGCATGCTCAAAAGTTATTATATTCTTGTACTTCGAATAATATTTTGTGTAGTTTAACTTTCATGAATATGATTTTGTTTTCACTGATTTATGCTCTGGTTGCAGATTTTATCAATGAAACTGGCAGCAGTTAACCCAAGAATTGATTTCAGCCTTGACAGCTTATTGGCTACTGATGTGAGTTATAAGTTAATCCAACCTACTCAATTTTATCTTTAGTAAAAAAAAAAATTATTTTTTTTATGCGGGAGTAATCTGAAGACCTAACTTATTTAGTTTAAGTAAAAGGCTATATTTGATGGATAATGCATGACCTCTCATTCTGAAACACTTTATTTTACCTTCATGGTAGCCATTGACGCCATAAGCTTTATGCACCCTGTAGGTGAAACGTGCTTGACAAAAATTCGAAATGTTGTTATCATCCTATTCAATTGTCTTTGCTTAATTAATAGTTGTATGAAAACTGACATGATACTCAGTGGGACTCTGAAAGAGATGCTTGTAGACAGTTACAGTTATTTAATCTGTTGGACGTCATGCCAGAGCATCTAGGAAACAGTATGAACATTGCACTTAGCTGCAATGTGCATGTCAGACAAATGATTAAACTTGATTGCCTCAATCCATCCTAGTCATTAATTATAAATCCTCTGACATTTTTTTTGTTAAGGCCTTTGCATCTTAATCCTCAAATCAGGGTCAGGGGTTGCTAGCTCGGTTCATAGAAATGAAAATGACTATTTGAATGTCTTCAGCTAAAGGTGGAGTTGGGCATGTGTGGTTTGGTGCAGTATAATGCTGAGAACTGATAAAAATTAAAATATCCTTTGTAACTTACAGGGGGCATCTCTAATGGATAGTAACATACCTAGCATGATGACACCTCTCATGTGGCCAGAAATCCCAGTCAATGGCAACCGACAGCATTACCAACAACAGTGGCAATTTGATGCATTCCACCAATCGCTATGGGAGAGGGAAGAAGTCAACCACAATTTCATGACTCCGGAAAACTCACTTTTGAGTTATGACTCGTCGGCGAACTCAGGTAGATCAGAATTTTAGCCTCTATTGTTTATTCTCAAAAGAGATGCTTAAAGAATTGTTATGATTCTGTGCATCATGGTTCATGCTGCCATTGTCCATGATTTCATAGATAGATAGGAATGGTTTAGCCTCTATTGTTTAAAGGCATGATGATATGTTGTGATAGATAACTTGAACCTATTATATGAAATTAATGTTTGAAAGGATTTATCCCTGCACCTATTATTTGTAAGTATGAATGCATTACATGAAAGGTAGCTTCGGTCATGCTATTTTATGGTTTTATTTGAAAAGCGATTTCTGTTATTGTTTTATGTAATGATTTCTATTACAGTTTGTTAAATCACCAAATGATACTATTTATAAAGTTTATATTCCAAATTATATGGTTGAGATAATGATGCCATGAAATTTGTACGTAGTGGATTGGTTGAAATTTTCAATTATAAGGTATTCATGGTTTACCTTATAATTAATTATATTAAGAATTTGTTTGCATACTTGTTGAGTGTGTATATCCAAAGATAAAGTGCACGCGGAGGTGGTGTGATCTATTGCCCGTTAAAGTATATTTGTTTGGCATTTTTGTTGATATGAAATTGTATTTATTTATTACCCAAAAGTGAAGTTGGGTGCATGATTAAAGTTTATGTAATTTGAATTCATTAGGTTTACTCAAAGCATTAACACATAAGTTTGATTTCGGTAATTGTATTACCGAGTTCAACGGGCTGAACTATGCTGATTGATTAGCATGAAATGATCAAGTGTCAACAGAGTAATAAACTTAGACTTTGTATTGGTAATAAATGAGAAGACCCTTCTATCATTACATAAATTAGTAGAGATCAGTAAAAATGCTGACAAGTCTTCTTGAGGGTTGGAAACAGGCTGTTATTGAATTTGATGAGATTGAGTATGATTCCAAAATTCCATGTCATTCTCGTCCAAAACAATAATGCTAAGAAGTTCGTGAAATCAGTTAAGAATTCTTTATTATAAGGTGTACATGGTTTATGGAGTTAATTCAAATAAGCAATACAAAAAGTACATAGTTCTTTTGAAGTTTTTTTACCATAAAATTGTGTGTATTTAACCTGAAATTTAAACTGTTACAGCATCTCTGCACTCAAATCAATTGAAGATGGAGCTTTGAAAGCGTACAGAAGTCGTACCAGTGGCTATTAGCTTATTAGTGTATATATCAAATATAGTATTCGCAGTTAGCAGTGATTTGACCGATCTGAACGTTTAGCAGGATTCCCATGTCTTCTATTTGTCAGAGGGGGTTGGAAACTGGATTTTCTTTACCCAGAAATGAAGATGAATTGGCATGCTATTACTATGTATACTAACTATAGGGGTTATTCAATCCATGAGGTGATTGATTCATGATTGTAAAATCATAGAACGGACTGTTATTTAACTATCAGTGGAGTGAGTTGCTTTGTTCATTAAATGCTACTTAGATGATTGGCTCTTTATGAGGAATTTCCTGAGCAAGTTACTTTAATTCTGAATTACATGCAATATTTTCTTTCTCTTACATTTTTTCTTTCCCCATGCAAATCAGAAAGTATTAATTAATAGCAGCAGCAGTGCAGCCAGTTTATATTGTTGTCTTACATTGGACTCTCTCAATTCTGTTGTGAGACATTGTTTTGTTCATTAGACAGGAGAGACATTAAAATATTTAATTGCAAAATAGGCGAGGTTTATGAAGTATTGAATGGTTGAATTTCATATTGAAACAAAAATGCCTTGAAAAGCACTTGTTAAAGCTATATTTTTTGACAGGGTAATATAAATAGAAGAAGGGTAATCCTCCTCTTATAAGAGTAAAAACTGTACCTTTTTTTAGTTGGTGGAGTTTACTCTTTATACGGAATGGGTAGTCCTTAAGTTGTAAGAACCTATACTATTTATTTTTTGAAGTTGTGATAACATCTTATGCTTTTATTAATTACTTTATGGAAATGCAACTTGTTTAAATAGGTTGTTTGTTACTTTGTCTCACCTATTCCAGTTTTACTTAGTCATTAGTCGTGTTTGTTTGTAATTGTCCTTAGATCTATCATTACAAGTGAGGACTATTCTCATGAATGATTATTGTTCTAGTTCTAGTATTGCCGCCGAAAGACTAGGCCATTTAGTGGCGGATCTTGACAAAAAATATTGGAGGGGGCAAAATAATATAATTTTGAGATGACTAGATTCGATCATTAATATAATGCTTTAAAAAAGGAATTCTCTAACTGAATTGAAAATTAGTCTAATGGTTCAAAATATGTGAAGAAATAGAGTTTATCTTCTTTTCATCAATAGTTTCTTTTTTATCACTTTTAACAAATGAATTTATTCTTTTATTCTTTATCAATATACTTTTCTTTTGTGAATAACATTAAAAAATAATTTATGATAGTATTTTTTTTATAATTGAGACACATAATTATTAAAATAAAAATATATTATAATCAAGTCATAATTAAAAATCGGTTATGAAAAAAACACATAATACATTATTTATTTTTCTTCTATATTCATAAAAAAATGAATATACAAAAAAGCTCATGAGATAAAAAAATAATGTTTTTTATTATTCAGACAAGAGACAAGAAAGGAATGCGATAAATGAGAAATAAGAGCAAAAATAATGAGTTTGTTTCTAACTTTTTTTTTCAAGTACATAAAGAAAACATATAAGAGTAAGAAATGATTACAATATTAGAGTGAAAAATTATTACAATTTGTGAAGAACAAAAAAAGATAATGAGAAAGAAAATAAAATTTATCTTAAAAAATATTTGGTTTAATTACTCTTTTTATTCATGTTTTAGTTTAAAAATGTTAAATTGGTCATCCAATTTTTTTAGTTTTAATTTGGTCCCAATTATTGAAAAATTGATACAATTTGATCTTTTACGATTAATTCCGTTAAATTTTTTAAAATAGCTCAATGACTTTTTTATTAAAATTGAAACTCTTAATATGAATGGTTTGCTTTGTTGGTGTAATTAAGGATCAATTTTTAACAAAAAGAGGGACCAAAAAGAAATTAAGCCTAAATATTTTTATTCTTTATTATATTTAATTTTATGTTTTATTATCTATTAACACTAAATGTTGTGCTTTATAAAATAAATAAAAAAATACACAATTTAATTTTCATCAATTTTTAAAATATACTATCTACAATTTAATAAATTATATATATATATATATATTATAAATTAAAAAAAATTGGGGGGGCCGGGGCCCCTCCCTGCCCCCATTAAAATCCGCCCCTGAGGCCATTTGTTCTTGTCTAAAGCTAATTTTTATTCTACAAACTATACTGTGCTACCTAATTGTCAAATTTCTATTTTATTTGATATGGATAATGATATTTTAATTAACTTTTTTAACCTACTGTTTTAATCATTTTTAGATCATCACATCATATCGCTAAAAAATTCAAAATAGATGATTTAAAAATGATAAAAATGAGAGATTAAAAGTAAGTAAAAAAATGGATTAAAATATTATTATCTATATGATAAACTTGACATGATAAAAAAATGGATTAAAAAAGTGTAATATCAATGTAGGTTTAATATGACATGATATAAAAGAAATTTACATGTTTAAAAATATTGTTCACCATTCCTCTAATACTATTTCAGTTACTAATTATTTAGTGCTATGATATTTTTTTTTATATAGTATATTAAAGGTGATGGAAAAAAAAGCAGATTAAATTTAGGTTGCAATGTTTGATCTAGAAAGAAATAAATTATATCATTTTGGGTTTATGATGTATTTCAATTTTCTTTGAGAACAGTTACAACCCAAATCTCAAAGAATACTATGTTCATTAATCCTTGAGTTAGATAAATAAAACTACTATTTCATGAGTGAAAGAGAAGGAAAATACATGCTTTCAAAATGATATGTTTCATTTTTCTTATTTCTCCATTAAATAAACATTTTAAAATAGATAATAACAAAATGACGTGGAATCTAAAATTTGAAAAATATCATAATTTTAAGAAAAAAGATATCTTAACTATCAGTCATATAATTTTCTTAAATAAATACATAACATAGTATTACTGTTTTACTTGGCTTCATGGCCCAAAGACGACATAAAACCCTGATTAGTTTTCAAATATTATAAGAATGAGTCTAATAATATTTTTTGGCATTTGTTTCCTTCCACTTTTATTTGTTTTGCTTATGTTTATCAAAAAGTAAATAAATAAATGTAAATTTCATAAGATTTATTTTACAAAATTAGATTAGACTCAAAATTCATTTTTTAAAAATGTTTAATTTTAAGACTTAAAATTGTAAGAGTTAGCCTTTGATTCATCATGAAATTGAATACATATCTCTTACCTTTTCTACAAAACATAAATAAATTTTATTTACATTCGAGATAAAGTTAATATACAAAATATGAAAAAAATAGAAATAAAAAATATGTATTTATCAAATAGCCTTCGACCTAGAGATGGCAAATAAACTTATTCATGTGGGTATTGTCTGAGCTCGTCCCCGTTTTGATGAAGAATCCCCGCATTGACTCGGTATGGGCATGGGTATGGAGAATCACTGATTTTTTCGATTGGGTATGGGCATGTACATATCCCCGACATAATACCCATCCCCGCCATATCTCCATCCTCGTTTAAATTATTAAAATATTCACAGTTAAATAAATAACCCTATATATATATATATATATATATATATATATACTTTCTATTTTTTATTTCTTTTAATTATTAATCACTGATTTTTTCGATTGGGTATGGGCATGTACATATCCCCGACATAATACTCATCCCCGTCATATCTCCATCCTCGTTTAAATTATTAAAATATTCACAGTTAAATAAATAACCCTATATATATATATACTTTCTATTTTTTATTTCTTTTAATTATTTGGTTTGTTATGATATTTTTTTTATCTTATCATAACATTTATGTAATTATGTTAAAATGATGTATGTCAATTAAAAAAAATTATTTCTAACATTTAAATATTTCTATTATTTATTAATATTTTTATTTACTGTATATTTTCCTTTCACATAAGAATATTTAATACTCTCAATTTAAGTGTTTAATAGCATAAACCTTTCATTTACTAGGTAATATAAAAAAAATATTTTTTTACTTATTATTCTTAATTTTTGTTTCATTTGAAGAACTTTTTTGTTTCGCTAAAATAATTTTTGTTATTTCTCAACTATTGAGTATATATGTTGATATTTGAAAAGTTTTCTTAGGCCTCTAAAATATTTTTCATCTTATCATGCCCTTAATTATACATTTGTTTTTATCTGTGTGATTCCTTTCAATAGCAAAATGTTTATAAGACATACATTTGTTAATTTTTTAATATTTTTATTTTTTGTTTATTTTCATCATGTAGAATATTATTTCGATATATTTTATCTAATTATTTTTTATTTTCTAACTCATTACAATCATACTTTAATTTGTTCACTATAAATGTATAAATAATTTTTATTTATTACAATATAAAAATTTAATGTAATTGTCATGAATATTTTTTTATCACCATCCAACATATATTAGAGTTCAAAAGATACAATATCCATGTTAAAATTGTATTATTATGTTTATTATTTGTTCTTTGCGTTATTTTGATCAAGTGATGTATTATAATTTTGATTAGTGCATAAAAAAGATTCATTATAATTTAAAAAATTAAAGTAAACAAACATTTAAAATATACTTTAATTTGAATATATTTTTTTCTTTTATATATTTTTAAAATATTTTTAAAATAATTTTAAATTTTATCAACTAATTTTCATTAATGTTTACAAATTTAATAAATGTTTTGGTTCTCATAAAATTTTATTTGGTATTCTAATCTAAAATGTAAACAATTATAATTTATTTCAAAGTATTTGATATTGAAAAAACAATCATCCTCATAATTTTGAATATTTGATAATATTATGTTTCCTTTACCATAATTTTTTATTATTTTATAAAAATTAATTAAAATTAATATTAAAATAGTAAGAAAACGGATACGATTATGAGTACGAGATTATACCCGTTACCCAGTGGAGATGGAACAAAAGTTTGATACCATTGGAATTGAATATAGGGATGAATTTTTGTTATGAGAATAAATATGAGATAGCGAAACCCGTCCCGCCTTGCGTAACAGGACTCTAGAATATCATTCCCTAGTATATCATTAGATGAGTCTAGGAGAAATGTAGTATTGATAGTGTTGTCAAACACTCTGAAGTTTGAGAAAAATAAAATATATACTAGTGCTTCAAGGCATCTGCAAACCTTCCACACTTATCGTTGCATAGATGAATTAAGCCATCCAACAAAATGTGAGTAGCATCCTCTTGTTATTTTCTCTTCCTTATTATATCAATTTTATTCAGTAAAATGATTTTGCTTTATGCATGTTTATGTTGTTCATGTTAGCTAGTTTTTGTGCTTATATTGAATCTGGAATAAGTCCCCAAAAGGACTTTCAAACAAACGAGAAAAGAAAACCATGGTATTGATAGCTTAGTAACTGTTCGACGAAATGCTTGAACCAGGTGTTTCCTTACCGCACCTTTCTCACTTGACGAATCTATAACTCGGTTCTTCATTGTTTTTTAGTTTAGAATTTAGAGAATATCCTTCCGCGTTCACGCAACAAAAAAACGTTCAAATTAAGTTTTTTTTCTGCTTCTGGGGTCTTGGAAAAAGAAGGAAATGGTTGGTTGGCTGTATTGCAGCCATGAAAGTCGTAGCAGCAGTAGTAGGGTGACTGGAAGATAACCTACCTCATGCTTTTTGATCATTGGCAAAAATTCAAACAGAAGATTTATAAAATGCGAAATTAGCATGATAAAACGGGGAGGAGAGCCGTTTGAAAAGAGGACATCTTCAACGGGCAGCACACTTTGAGAGGATTTTACCGTTTCAAAATACACTTGATAACACACAATAAAAGGCAAAAAGGGAGGAGAAAAAAAAAAGAGGGGAGAAGAAAAGGAGAGCAACGGTGATCGGGGACAGCAAAGGAACCATCGAGTGAAGGAAGCCAAAACAAGGCAAGGAGGCTACAACGGGTAAGCGTCCATACTTGAATACTTTGGTACTTTGGATTGTTCATCATGAAAATGCGCTAGAGTGATATGTGAAAACGAAACATCTTGTTTACCCCCTCCAATGTCTCCACACCATTGTCCCTTTTATATCTGTAAGTGTGTTATTCAATTCCTGCTCAAAGCATAAAAAAAAAAGAAAACAGAACCAAACTCCTCACCCACGATCTCTGTCGCCACCATCAACATCATATACACATAAAACCCAAACCAGTTTCATCCACCGCCCCATTATCCTCTCTGTTTCCCCATCATTCATCACAGCCAACTCCTCCATCACCGCACATACACATCACGTTTTCTGCAAACACAAACAGAAACTAAATCACAAATTCAATCCCTCTCAACAGATTCATCTCCTCGCCGATTCCTCCATCACTAGCTAACCTTCCGGTACTTTCACCTTCATCTCATACCTGCGTAAAAAACAAATGAGCCAAAACCAGTCTCGATTTTCATCCAACACAGGACAGTAAAACAGAGAGGAAGAAAAATCGCCGGCGGCAATGCCGCCGGCGAGTCGGGGTTCGAACCGGCTCGGTGTTGGGGGCGCGAGAAGAGGTTCGAGAAGCTTGGAGCACCGCGGAGGCCGGCGACGCTTCTGGTAGCGATTAGCGCCGTCGCCGGCGGCTCTGACGGACCGGGAAGCATGCACGTCGTGACCTTGAGGCTACAGTGGTGGCTCGCGCATTGAAGAAGACGAGAACGAAGGAGCACTCGCGAAACGAGTGCTGGCAGGTCCGTCGACGGTGGCCGCCGTCGTCGCCGGCGTTGAGCAGGTGCGTGACCCAAGGCTAGGGGTTGTTGTGCTGCGTTGAAGATGATGGTTGGGAAAAGAAAGATGCGTGAAGAGAATTTAGGTTTTAGGGTTCTTTTTTGAAAGAAGATGGGCTGAGACGCTTTTGCTATGCGCACCCCGCTTTCAATCTTCGCACCCCTCTCGATTTGTGTTTTGGATCTATTTGGGTTCCACATGCCACATCTGAGCCCACCTCTCATGCACCCCTTCTTTTTATCCTGCACCGCTATATACAGACTGTGTTAGTTATTCGTGGCATCCCTCGATTTGTTACATAGACAACACGCCCCACTGGACAATCATTTACTTAATAATCATGATTGTTAACCGGGGGCTTCTCCCTACACCTTTAATAATTTTTCTTGTACTCCCAAAACCAAATTTTTTTTCATGTTTGTCCATGGTAAAAATTAAGAGTTACTATCTCTTTTATCGCATTTGCACCCCAAAACCATACACCCTCATCCTACACCCCCAAAACGCATCCCAATAAAGCACTAAGAATCAGATTCCATGCACCCCAGAAGAATCTTTGACCTAGGTGTTGTGTTGTGCGTCTCTTCTCCCACAGCTCTTCTCCCACACTGCCTCCACACACTCTTCATCCCTCTTCTCCCACATTCTGTTCTTCTCCCATTCTCCCACAGAGCTTCTGCAGGCTCCTTTTCTCCTTTTTCCTTTCTTTCGAGCAACTCCGCAGGCCCCATCTTTCGCTCTTCTCCGTTTTGTTTTTTTTTTTTACCGAAACGGAATCCGTTTCGCAGAAAGCTGAAACGAAATACAGAATCTGTTTCCTTTTTTTTATTTTCACTGCAATGCAACGGATTCTGGAATCCGTCTCGGAGGAGGCTGAAACGGAACCTGGAATCCGTTTTGGTGTTTTTTTTTGCTTTTTCACCGAAACGAATGAGGTATTGGGTGTGAGAGAGATTGAGGGTAGGGGAGCCATCTGCGACACACGAGATTTCAAAACCAGGGCTCCCACAGTAAGGTTGTTGCGTTCCTTGGATGTAAAAGGGAAAACTTATAGATTGGTTGTTGTTGGGGCAGGTTTTGGGTGCACATGCAGTGAATTTAGGGTCGACTTGAGAGGAAGTGATTTGGGCAAGGAGGTAGAAGATGATGATGTAGGAATTGGTGATGCGAAAATAGAGAGGTTTCAGGATAAAAAAATTGGGTGTTTGGGTTCATCATCTTTGAAGGGTTTTTTTTTTTTTTGTTTGTAGGTGAGGATGAAGGAAATATGAACAGGGATGAAAAGGAGTGTTCATTCTCTCCTCGTTAACTTTTAATTAATAATCTCAACAAACAAAGGATATTTCTTCATTAATTAGAAACAATGCCTTCCAAAAGGCAAGTCGTACAAGTTGACAAAATTATTCTGAAACAGCGGTGTTTTTAGCTATTCAAAATTGGTTGTGACATATAATATTCAGGTTGGGAGCATCTTTGGTTTCAAAAAAAGGAAATTTTTTTTTGTGAAACGGATTCTCCGTTTCACATTTTTATGAAACGGAACTCGTATTCCGTTCCACAAATATTTCAAATTTTTCGTGTAACGGAATATGAATTCCGTTTCAGAAAAATGTGAAACGGATTCTGTAATCCGTTTCACAAAAAAAAATGAAAATTTTGTGAAACGGATTACAGAATCCGTTTCACATTTTTCTGAAATGGAATTCGTATTCCGTTTCACAAATTTTTCGTGAAACGGAATACGAATTCCATTTCAGAAAAATGTGAAACGGATTCTGTAATCCGTTTCACAAAAAAAAATTGAAAATTTTGTGAAACGGATTACAGAATCCGTTTCACATTTTTTAATTCGTATTCCGTTTCACAAATATTTCAAATTTTAATGAATGCGCAGTAATGAGGTAATGAGCCGGAGAAGAAACGGGAGAAGAAATAATATGAATGGGGTGCAGAGGAGTTGACACGGAGTAAATGAAATTTACTGTGTTTTACCCACCCACTTTTCACCTGCATATTAATAAAGGGTATAATAGTAAATTTTGGGGATGCAGAAGAAGCCTTGGAGGTGCAGGGAGAAGCGCCCTTGTTAACCGCGCAATCCGTATGTTGCACTTTCACACTTATTACACACCGATATTTGCTCTCTGCACCACCATTTTTACTAACCTCACAGCCTATTTATATTTATCTCTTATTTTGGGTTCTTTTCCTTTATTTTACTTCATGCACCTCCCACTAATTACTTTATACCCTCATATTTTGTTTTCCACTTTTATTCTTCTTAAATAAATTTCACCTTTTTTACAAAAATATTTGAAAATTATAAAAAGTACAAAAAAAAATAGAAAAAATCTAAAAAATGAAAAAAATGTTCTCTTTCACTTTATTGTATCTGTCTTGTCGTTCGTACCGTGTGAATCTCATTTTTAAAAATACAAAAAATAATTTTCTTTGTCTTTTGGTGTTTTTGTCTGATCGTCCACGTCGTGTGACACGTATTTTCAAGTAATTAAAAAATACAAAAAATAGTATAAAATTTTCAAAATATAAAAATATCAACATTTTCAAACAAAACAAACTTTTAAAGAACTATGTAACCCTGATTTATTATTTTTTAATGAGAAAAAAAATAAAAAATATATTTTTGTTTCTTTATAGTATTTTTCATCTTATTAATTTTGGGAAAATTTAACATTTTGAAAACCACAATAACTTGCATGTTTAATTAAAGACACGTTCTCGGACGGGCGTTATAGATGCTAATATCTTCCCTACGTGTAACCGACTCTCGGACTTAAAATTTGATGTTTTTTATTTATTTTTATGGTTGTCCATAGTTCTCCAGAAATAACTATGGTGGTGACTTCAAATCTCTTTTTTAAACTCATTTTCGTTTTTGTTTCATCGCGATCCCGGTTGTGACAAGGTTAATAAGTTATTTCCTATTTTAGATATCCACATTTATACTTCTTCTTGTCCGATCTAAAGTTTTTTATGTTTAATTGTTTTTTTTTTTCATGTTTCCGTTTAAATATGAATGGTATTTTAGTTTTTTAAGTTTTAATATAGTTTTTGATTTTGAAAATTAATTTTTTTTAATTGGATTAAAGATTTTTCATTAAAGTTAATACTAGAAGTATGTTAATTATATTTGAGTAATTTTTTTTCAAAAAATTGAAATTATCTTAATCTTTCAAATCTCAAGATTATATCGAGACTAAAAGAACTGAAGAAACAACATCATATATTATTGAACAAAAAAGATTAATTAATTTTTTTTACTATCTTCATAGGACTGTATTTGCTTTGTGCACTTCTCCAATGTCTCTCCGGTCAAGTTGCACACGCTACCCATTGTGTCCAATTAAGGGATATTGTGCCTCCGGAAAGAAATTCTTCGTATCAGTTATTTTAAAATTCTGTAGTAGCGTGAATGGTGAGTGAGAAAAAGAGTTTTCTATTTTCTTATATAAACCCAAATCCTCTATCATTTCTAGGGGTTTGGAGGTCTCAAGCAGAGAAATTGGAAATCAAGAGAGCGAAGGTTAGGCTGAGGAAGAATCCGGAAATCCAAGAAGAAGCAGGCAAAGGCAGAGAAAAAAATCTTGCTACTTGCTACGGAGGTTTTTACTCTTCCATGGTTTTTTACTAATGCTCTACTATTAGTGGCTTGTGTTTGTCATGTGCGTCTCTAACTCTGAATTAATTCCTTTGCTTTCGATTAGGCTTTTTGAATATATCATATGTCTGATTGATCCTTATTTTTACTGGTACGTTGCTTTAGTTCTTCCATTTGTGCCAATTCATATTCTCATATAATGAATCCAGAAACGAAGAACAAATAGAACAGATAGCGGAGAGTCAGGTAGAAGAAGACAAGAAACTAAATTAGTTAAGATACAAAATTTCCCTTCTTGTGTTAGAAGCACAATTTCAAATGATACATAGAACCCAAACCAGTGGAATCACTCATGTTCTCTATAATTTCATTTATGTTCTACACCTAATTCAGAAAAACAAGAAATAAATCCTTCTACATTCAGCCAGCTTCGTCATTTATCCTCACCATCTTCAATCATTCTTCTGTTTAATTTTTCACAACCAAACACTACAATCAGAAAAATCCAATTGAAGAGGATGTAGAAGAATGTGTGGAGAAAGAGGAGCAATGGCATACTAGTAATATTTCTGGCCAACGTCGCACCTGATAGTTGCGCCGGTGGTGGCATCGCGGCTTCGATTGAAGGGAGACCGGTGAAGTTCGCGATGCTGGTGGCTCGCCGGTGGTAGTCTTGATTAGGCTTAGGGTGCATAGCACCGAGCGACGACTATGCCTCCTATCGACCTCCCGTATGGATGTCGTTCAACGATACAAGGGCAGAGTCGTCACTAGCAATGCCACCGGTGAGTTGGTTGAGCGAGGGAAGCCAAGGCTGGCGGTGACTGGCGTTCTGCAGAAGAGGATAAAGAAGTGGAGAGTGAATCCCCGCGGTAACGCTGACACCGGTGATGTCATTGCTACCGGCGGTGGCTTTTGCACAACAGCGACGTGGCCCTGACGGCGACGGCACATCCATGCGATAGGTTGATTTGGATGAAGGCTAGGGCTGGTGCGTTCTGCAGAAATGTGGAAGATGAAGCATCTAGTAATAACACTACTTGAGCTCCTATAAGCATTGATTTGTAGCAAGATGGCAGATTGAGTAACATTTACTTGGTGAAATTTTTCATTTCCTTTTTAGTTTTGATCTCAAAATTTAAATGTTGAAATGGATTAACGCACATCATAATTGGTTTGTAAGAAGATGTCTATTTCACCTATTGATTAAGCTGATTAAGCATAGAATCGAGATGGTAGTTCGTTTTTTCTAAGCTGAGTCTGAGACCATTTCTATGTCATGAGAATTTAATTTGTTAATTTTAAGCACATATAATTGATTTGGTAAGAAAATATTTAAGGTTGGATCCTCTCTTACCCTGTTGATGTGTCTGCTAATAATACTGAGTTAGCTCCAATGATGATCTCTTTTCAACTATGACATGCTCGGTTAGGACATCCTTCATCAAAAATTGTTCAACATGTTATGAGAAAATGTAATATACCATGTACTCATAAACAATACTTTTGTGAATCTAGGGTTGTAGCTAAGTTAAATCAGTTGCCTTTTTATACTTCCATCACTGAATATAGGTGTTCTCTTGAACTTGTGTGCATTGATTTGTGGGGGACCCTCTCCAGTTCCTCCAACTAATGGTTATATTTATTGTAATAAATACTTTGCCCACATATGTGCTTCATAATAGCAATCCCTATGAAACTCTTTAATCGCAAACCTGATTATAGTTTCTTCAAAAAAGTTTGTTGCACCTTTTAACCTCTAGTAAGGACGTATAACAAAAATAAATTTGCTTTCAGATCATCTGTGTGTTTATTTCTTGGATACACTTCTCAACACAAAGACTATGTTTGTCTCTTACCATCTGGAAAAATATATTTGATTGGGTAACCTTAAATATTTAATTTGTTAATTTTCAGCACATATAATTGATTGGGTTATAATTGTCTTTTACTTTTGTTTTTACTAAATCCTTTTCAAGTAAACTAATATAGTTCAAGCACAGCAATTCTAGTTAGGACTTTGAGTCATGTAATTTACTTCATGGCTGTGATAGTAAGTGTACAAAGTTGCTCGTGTTTATAAATTTTGCGTTGTCCAAGCAAATGGGGGTGGACTGGTAGAGCTTTTTTGAACATTCTTGTGATCTTTTGGGGGAACTTGAATATTTTCCACTGTTTTCTTGCAAGAAATATGCTATCATCTGCCATTACCTTTATTTTATTAAACTTTGTTAAATATTTTTATTTACGTATATTGTAGGTCCAAATGGCACCAAGATGGAAAGGAAAAGATGCAAAAGCTAAAAAGGACGCAGAAGCAGAGGCGCTCGAGGAACCCATGTCAAAGATTGTATCTGAACTCAAGTCTTCTCTAGTTCAATTAGATACTTGTGGATTTCTCTCTGATAACAGTGTACAGTTAGCAGTGGGAGCAGAGCAACTTGATCTGCTTGATAAAGCATGCTTTGGTCGACCTGTGAGAACAATTGAAAAGGACAAACACTGGTTTCAATTAAGTTTCGAGGAGGCATTCTACCTATGCTATTCCTTGAAATGCCTTAAGATTAATGGCAGTGGTACTGGTCCCAATAATGATGAAGAACTGTGGCATTACATGAAGTCGAAGAAAGATACATTCCCTTGTTTCTACAAGGCTTATTCCCACCTTCGAATGAAAAACTGGGTTGTGAGGTCAGGATCTCAGTACGGTGTAGACTTTGTTATCTATCGCCACCATCCATCTCGGGTCCATTCTGAGTATGGTGTGCTTGTTTTATCAGATGGGGAAGATAAAGATCTGAATGGAAGACTGAGAGTATGGTCTGATGTTCATTGCACAACTCGACTTGTTGGAAGTGTTGCAAAAATCTTATTGGTTCTACATGTCAATAAAGTTGGTAACAACGAGTCTCCATTATGTCTTGCAAACTATACCGTTGAAGAGTGCACAATCACCAGATGGAGTCCAGAGCAGAACCGTGAAAAGATGTAGATCATGCTAGCACTGATAACAGAAACGAGTAATACTGGACACACATGTTTTCAACGCAAGTCTTGCAAACTTTTCACGTCATATTTAGAGCTGAACACAGAACATAAGCTACTCTGAGTAGCTTAGACTGAAGTGGATTTTAATGTTGGCAAATGTTTTTCTCAGCATGTAAAATACTGTCAAATATGATGGAGTAAGAATATTTTTTTATTGTCATTGTTCAAAGGTAATATTGTTATTCAAGCACAACAATATTCAAAGATTCCTTTTTATTCACATTGCTGTCTCATTTTTCTGAAGGTCCTCAAGATGCGGGTATGCAGAACCTAATCCTCGTCTGGCTTGAATCTAATGTTGAGGCAGACTCTGGTGAAACCACTTCATTTTATACTTTGATTTACTTTAACTTTTGGTGCTTTTGTTTTGTGTGATTTTGTTTCTTTTAATTTCAATTGCTCAATTAGTCATATTTAGTATTTATAGTTTTTGGTTGTTCAAATTAAATTTCTTTAAATCTCATTTAGTAATTAATAAAATTACAATGGAAGTATAATATATTACGATTTGTATAGATTAGAAGAAAATCTGTACAATATTAAAATGAAATAAATTGTAATGAAATATATTTTATTATTTTAATTTAAACATTATTTATGTTTTCAAATGTATCTATACTGTTACATGAAATTTTAGATGAAAGATGGAAAATTATAAGGATTTTGTTTAGACAACTATAAATAAAGAATAAAAGATTAAACACTGATTTAAAGTGTTTTTAAGCCTGGAATAATTTTGTAGGCATATTATAATATCTACGTGCACATTAGATTTGATGTTTGGAATTTCAAAGTTTCTTATTTGATATTTGCAGTCTCATGTTTACGTTTTACACAAGTAAAAATTGAAATTACTTATAAATAATTTTAGTTGACATATAATTACGAATTTACATTAAATACCAAATCAAATATGTACTCTAATTTTCATCCATTCATTTACACGATGAAATTTAGTAACAAAATCGAGTTTAACAAACCCAATTATTTTTTAATGTTAAAATTTCAAAATATTTCTAAAATAATTTTTTAGCAATTTTAAAATCTTCTCTAATACAATTTCAATTATTCTACCAATGTATAGTAAATACGGAGCAATTTAAAGGCAATTGATGTCCCCATATTTTAGTCCTAAATGTTGGTTTTCTAAAAGGTAATTTTTGACATTAAAGTTTCATCATTGAGAAAACCCCTTATGAATGTACAACAATTTTAAATTGTGGAAAATACTTTTGTAAGTATAAAAAGTTTAATACATCTGAGAAGTATTTTCCAAAAAAAAATAGAATAAAGATAGTAAAATTAAAAGATATAAATAATAATTGTCTTACTAAAAATTTGTTTGGTGTTTGAAGTCTCAGAACATTTTATTTGGCGTCTTATATTTATATTTAAGATGTGAAAATTTTTGTTTAAAGTAATTATATTTATGTTAGACATGAAAAGTTAGAATTATTTAAAGCAATTTTAGACGTGCCCATCAATTTACATTACACTTGATTCCACGTCCAATTAAATATATATTATTAAAAGGATGTGGAAAATACTAAAGAATAGTAGTAGATAATATCAGTGAAATTTTGATTATTTTATTATTAAAAGGTTGAGTTATATTTGTAAAATTAATTAATTGAGTTTCATTTATAAAAATTATCACATTGTAAACATACTCTCTTCTTCTTATGTATTCTTTCCAAAATTCTGACCAATTTAGATTCATATGTTAGAAAATATGAGTGAATCATAGGAGTTATGGTGTAGAGAGCAATCATTCTATCTGATTAAAGTCCGAATCAAAATAAGTTTATCTTCTACTTTTTTTTTCTTGCATCAATTTAGTGATATGCTTGCATGTGACTAAGAATACTTTCTTGCATGCGACTCTTGTCTGCATATTGTTCAAATAATTGATATGAGATTTTCTTTACGTCTATAGAACGTCTTGTGAGTGCTCGAGTTAATGGAACTTGGTAGAGAAAGAGCTTAAGTCCATTAAGGGAAGCTAGTTGGTTTGTTTTTCATTTGTGAGATTGGCCGATTCTTTCGCGGTTCATTGTTTGTTCCAATTTTGGGTTTTATTGTTTGCTCGAAACCCATTCTTCACTTCGTCTATTTTCTATTCATCTTCCACTTATCTACTATACACGAAACGCGAAGTCCACGACGAAGAACGCGAGAGTGAGAACAACACAAGCATCCGCGGCGAGCTAACTAACGACGACGACGGTCACCCGTGGGCCACCGCGGTCCGAGAGCCAGGTTCGTTCCCGTTGTAGGATTTTTTTTCTTTTCTCTTTATCGTTTGCCCTAATCGTTGATGTTCTTTCTCCTCACAGCGGTGAAGCTAACTAGGTGGCGACGATCACCCTCGGCGGCGTCGCACTCCCACGGCAGCGACGTAACAGGTGCGCTCCCTTCCCTTCCCAATTTATGCTGTGTGTGTGTGGTGCGTTCCCTTTCCAATTGATATTATTTCATTTCCTTTCTTTTGTTTTGTTTGATTATATGTGTGTATTTTCAGCTTCCCTTCGAAATATATGATTTTAGTTTGAACTGCAGTGTATCCTCATTCAATTCCAGGTTGAACAATAATGAACCAAAATTTTAACAAGTTTATGGCAGATTTGTGTGTAACGGATATGAATAGAATACTTGAAATGTATACTGGATCTGAGGTAATATCGAAATTGGTTGATGTAGGAGGTGGAAATGGACAAAACCTCAAAATGATAATCTCCAAATGCCCTTCAATTAAAGTTCTTAATTTTATCTCCCAAAGTGATTGAGAATGCCTGATGTATTTAATGTTTTATCATATATATATATATATATATATATATATATATATATATATATATATATATATATATATATATATATATATATATATCAAAGGGTTAGTATAATGATATAAGTTCAATTCTAAACTTTGTCACATGTTGGAGGACATGTTCCAGAGGGTCACTCCATGACACTTGATGTTGGACTTACTTATGTTGAAGGTGTTTGACCTATTATTGTCTAAGGTATTCCTTTATATGCAATTAAAGAATCACCTTTACACAAAGAAAATGGTTTGCCCTCACCTCATCTCATGATGAGGCAGTTGATAGGAGGCTAATGGGTCTCCCTCGTGCTCAGATGTACCCCTTTAACTCATGGGTTTATACTCTGCACTCGTGAAAAAAAAATTAAGCATCTAGTATTTATTGGCTGAATAGTTGAAGTTTAGCTGATTGTTACATCAGGAATATTTTTTATTATTGTGTGTCCAGATTTTTCTTGTATTTGAAGCCTGCTTTAAATTATATCTTCTGGCATAGATTATTCACATGGTATTGTATTCTGATCCTCTTCTCAGACCCAATAATAGGTGTGTTGTTCCTTTAAAATGGTTAGATTATTTAAGATTATGTATGATATCATACAAAGGCAAAGATTAATGTTAATTTGGAATTGTTGGATTCTTTTACTTGTAATATTGTGTCTGCTATGTGAAAGATTAAAATATTGAAGAGCAATAATGGGAATAAGGATTGGATCATCAATTTAAATTTATGCCTCGAGTCTAGGGATGGTAACGGGGCGGGACGGGGACGGGTTTCACTATCCCATACTCATCCCCGTAAAAAAAATTCTTCCCCATCTTCATACCCAAACCCAACGGGTATCAAACTTTTGTCCCATCCCCACCGGGTAACGGGTATAATCTCGTACCCATACCCGTACCCGTTTACTTACTACTTTAATATTAATTTTAACTAATTTTTATAAAATAATAAAAATTACGGTAAAAGAAATATAATATTATCAAATATTCAATATTAGGAGTATGGTTGTTTCTTTGATATCAAATACTTTGAAATAAATTATAATTGTTTACATTTTAGATTAGAATACCAAATAAAATTTAATGAGAACACAAACATTTATTAAATTTGCAAACATTAATGAAACCTAGTTGATAAACTTTAAAAATATTTTTTAAAAAAACTATAAAAGGAAAAAATATTTTTTAAAAAATATAAAAGGAAAAAAATATTTAAATTAAAATATATTTTAAATGTTTGTTTACTTCAATTTTTTAAATTATAATGAATCTATATTTTATACACTAATAAAAGTTATAATACATCACTTGATCAAAATGATGCAAAGAACAAATAATAAACATAATAATAAAATTTTAACATAGATCTTGTATCTTTTGAACCACAATATATGTTGGATGGTGATAAAAAAATATTCATGGCAATTACATTAAATTTTTATATTATAGTAAATAAAAATTATTTATACAATTATATTGAAAAAATTAAAGTATGATTGTAATGAGTTAAAAAAAATAATTAGATAAAATTTATCAAAATAGTATTCTACATGATGAAAATAAACAAAAAATAAAAATATTAAGAAATTATCAAATGTGTGTCTTATAAACAATTTGGAGACTATTGGAAGGAATCACACCAAAAGAAACAAATATATAATTAAGGGTATGATAAGATGAAAAATATCTTAGAGATCTAAGAAAACTTTTCAAATATCAACATATATACTCAATGGTTGATAAAGAAGTGAGGCAAAGAACAAATAATAAACACAATAAAATTTTATCATAGATCTTGTATCTTTTAAACTCCAATATATGTTGGATGGTGATAAAAAATATTCATGACAATTACATTAAATTTGTATATTGTAGTAAATTAAAATTATTTATACAATTATAGTGAAAAACTTAAAGTATGATTGTAATGAGTTAGAAAAGAAAAAATAATTAGATAAAATTTATCGAAATAGTATTCTACATGATGAAAATAAACAAAAAAAAATATTAAAAAATTAACAAATGTGTGTCTTATAAACAATTTGGAGACTATTGGAAGGAATCACACAAAAGAAAACAAATATATAATTAAGGGTATGATAAGATGAAAAATATCTTAAAGATTTAAGAAAACTTTTCAAATATCAACATATATACTCAATGGTTGATAAAAAAAATGACGCAAAGAACAAATAATAAACATAATAAAATTTTATCATAGATATTGTATCTTTTAAACTCCAATATATGTTAGATGGTGATAAAAAAATATTCATGACAATTACATTAAATTTTTATATTGTAGTAAATAAAAATTATTTATACAATTATAGTGAAAAAATTAAAGTATGATTGTAATGAGTTAGAAAATAAAAAATAATTAAATAAAAATTATCGAAATAGTATTCTACATGATGAAAATAAACAAAAATAAAAATATTAAAAAATTAACAAATATGTGTCTTATAAACAATTTGGAGACTATTGGAAAGAATTGCACAAAGAAAAACAAATGTATAATTAAGGGTATGATAAGACGAAAAATATCTTAGAGATCTAAGAAAACTTTTCAAATATCAACATACATACTCAATGATTGAGAAATAACAAAAATTGTTTTAG
Source organism: Vigna unguiculata (assembly GCF_037176805.1). NCBI lineage: Eukaryota > Viridiplantae > Streptophyta > Magnoliopsida > Fabales > Fabaceae > Vigna > Vigna unguiculata. The sequence goes on along the minus strand of NC_140792.1, from coordinate 34,159,040 downwards.
CGAAATAAAAGAGTTATTGAAATGAAATAAAAATTAATAATAATAAGTAAAGATTTTTTTTTTTATATTACCAAGTTAATGAAATGTTTATGCTATTAAACACTTAAATTAAGAGTATTAAACATTCTCATATGAAAGGGAAATATACAATAAATAAAAATATTAAAAAATAATAGAAATATTCAAATGTTAGACATAATTTTTTTTTTAATTGACATACATTATTTTAACATAATTACATAAAGATTATGATATGATAAAAAATATATTGGAGATGCGAATGAGTTTCATGGCAAACCAAATATTTAGAAGAAATAAAAAATAAAAAGAATATATAGGGTTACTTAATTAATTGTGAATATTTTAATAATTTAAACAAGGATTAAAATATGGCGGGGACGGGTATTATGGCGGGGATATATTCATCCCCATCCCCATACCCAATTGAAAAAATCGGGGATTCCCCATACCCATACCCATACCCAGTCAATGCGGGGATTCCCCGTCAAAACGGGGACGGGTTCGGACAATACCCACGGGGACGGGTTTATTTGCCATCTCTACTCGAGTCCTCAATCATTGTAATATAATTTGTATGATTGATTTAAGAAAAAGATATAAAATATTATTTTAATTTTTGAAATTATCAAAAGTCGTGTAACTATATCTTATTATTATGTTTTATAAAATTGTTTTATTAATAAAATATAATCTTAGATATCCATTTGACATGAAATTAGATGTTATTTTATATTCAACCAAGCTTACATTAAGTAAAGAAACTACAAACTCCAAAAGCCATTACTCGTACACTGTCTATTAGTCTGGTGTAGTTTTAGTGCATGGTCTCAAATGGTTAGAGAATTAGATTAATATAGTAAGAGGTACATTTGAACACACCTTGTGCTCCAATTTTTCCAATTATATTTTTTTCTTTAAAATAATAAGAGTAAGAGAAAATCTTCGAGGAGTAATTTTTGTGAATAAGTGGCTTTTGAAGGTCATTTGTAAGGTGTTGAGAATAGGTCATAGTTGTTGCTGATAGGAAGTAACTCAGTGATTCAAGAGTCATGCCTCCACTATATTTGTGAATAAACAGAACCTACACATCAACAAACATTCTTACTCTTTCTAATTGTTGTTTGTTCCATTTAAAATATTTGAATATTATATCCTTCAAGATTGAAAAGCTAACTCCATTATATTTCTTTCACTGCTAGATTTTCATAATTCTCATTTCATAATTGAGTTGGAATTAGAGGTGAGTTTTTAACTTATTGAGTTGGAATTAGAGGTGAGTTTTTAACTTATTGAGTTGATATTTTATCTTATTCATGCTTAATTTAAATTTTATTGCTTTACATTAATATGACTGTAGATCAAAACCCTTTAGACAGTTAAATAGAAAAATAAAAAAATATTTTTAGAGAATGTAATTAATTAAACTGCATGGTCCTTCATGCATACAAAATGCAACATATAGTATATATAGTATATAAGATACTTTCATGCACTTTACTACATTTATTTACGACCGATTCAGCACCGAAAATCATTTTATTAAATTAAAATTTGTTTGTATTAGTTACCGAATCAATGAACGAAAATTTGGTTGTTAAATTAATCTTTAATACTTCAAGGTGACCAAATTTTTAATGACTAATTAGCAAACACAATTTAGGTAATTGTTTAGTCATCAATATGACTAACTATTTTGCAAAAAGAATTTTTATTGCTATTTAATTTCGGTGACTAAAAGTGCTTGTAATTGATTTTATCATTTTCTACTAGTGTTATTACTAGAAAAAAGATTGTATCTTAAGTTATTAACAAATGGTAATATATATATATATATATATATATATATATATATATATATATATATATATATATATATATATATATATATATATATATATCAACTAGTCTTATATTATAATTTTGAGTATCCTTATTAGTAGTTATAGAAAAAAATCTTAAATAATAGTGTTTTCATGGGTTATCAACTTTTATTTTTATGTTATACTTATTTTTATTGTTTGCTTTTAAATTTATTACTTTCATCTTTTTTCTGAATTAAATTTGAACATATAAAGGTGTAGTCTTCTAAATTTTATAATAACATAAATTATTTATAATAAATATATAATAACAGTTATCTATATCTATCTTCTATAACAATAAAGGGAATTCTTTTTTTTTCCATATTTCATAATACTCGTTTTATCTTTAGTTATTTTAAAAATTAATTATTTTATAAATAATTTACTTTTAATTATTTTTCTACAAATTTTTTTTTGTCTTAAATTATTATTTAATTTTTTTATATATATATTTTTTAATTTTATATTCAACAACTATTTTAAAAAATATATATTTTTTATTGATTTTAAATTTTTTAAAAATAAAAAATGCAAATACACATACGCTATATGTAATCGCTAATATGTTTAAAAGCACCAGTCTACTGTAAATTTTGAAGCAAAATATTACCGTTATTAATTGTTTGCTTCTTAGTCATTTTGTATATATGTTGTAGTTAACCGTTTTTTATTTGATTTTTGCTTACTTGTCCCAAACGGTAAAATTAAGCTTCAACATTTAATTTCGTTCATATAAATATAATTTATTTTAAAGATTATTAAAAGAAATATTTAAATAATTAAAGAAAGAAAAAAAATAAGAAACTAATATATATATATATATATATATATATATATATATATTAATATAAAAAATGAAAAACAAAAAAAAAATTAGAAAATTAAAAGTTAAAAATTTATAATATAAATAGTAATAATATGGAAACATGAAGATAAAATAATTAAGTTAAATTAACAAAATATTCAATAAAATAAGGGAAAAATAAAAAAATAATAGAAAAGAAAATAAGTTTTAATATAATTTCGGATATTTAAAAATTAATATAATTTAATTTTTTTTGTTAAATTTCTTAAATGGATAAAATTTTTCATTAAAGTTAATATTATGATTATACCAAATTTAACAAAAAAAAATTAAATTATATCAATCTTTGAAATTTCAAGACTATATTAAAACTAAAAAAACGGAAACATGGACAAAAAATTAATTAATTTTTTATTTTACTATCATTCTTTCGCGGTTCATTGTTTGTTCCAATTTTGGGTTTTATTGTTTGCTCGAAACCCATTCTTCACTTCTTCTATTTTCTATTCATCTTCCACTTATCTACTATAAACGAAACGCGAAGTCCACGACGAAGAACGCGAGAGTCAGAACAAGACGAGCATCCGTGGCGAGCTCACTAACGACGACGACGGTCACCCGTGGGCCACCGCGGTCCGAGAGCCAGGTTCGTTCTCGTTGTAGGATTTTTTTTTTTTCTTTTCTCGTTATCGTTTGCCCTAATCGTTGATGATCTTTCTCCTCACAGCGGTGAAGCTAACTAGGTGGCGACGATCACCCTCGGCGGCGTCGCACTCCCACGGCAGCGACGTAACAGGTGCGCTCCCTTCCCTTCCCAATTTATCTCTGTGTGTGTGGTGCGTTCCCTTTCCAATTGATATTATTTCATTTCCTTTCTTTTGTTTTGTTTGATTATATGTGTGTATGTTCAGCTTCCCTTCGAAATATATGATTTTAGTTTGAACTGCAGTGTATCCTCATTCAATTCCAGGTTGAACAGTAATGAACCAAAATTTTAACAAGTTTATGGCAGATTTGTGTGTAACGGATATGAATAGAATACTTGAAATGTATACTAGATTTGAGGTAATATCGAAATTGGTTGATGTAGGAGGTGGAAATGGACAAAACCTCAAAATAATAATCTCCAAATGTCCTTCAATTAAAGGACTTAATTTTATCTCCCAAAGTGATTGAGAATGCCTGATACATTTAATGTTTTATCATATATATATATATATATATATATATATATATATATATATATATATATATATATATATATATATATATATATATATATATATATATATATCAAAGGGTTAGTATAATGATATAAGTAGAGGTGTCAATTTGGTCCAGCCCACAGGATTTGGTCCTGCCATGTGGGCTAGGGCCAAAAAAGCCCACATTGAAAAAAAGACCCCAACAAAGAAGTCCACAGGGCCAAAAACCCTACAAAAGCCCTGTGGGCTAGGGCCAACCCATGGGCTTTCATCTTCCACACGAAAAATATATTATTTTTTAAAATATATTACTATCTGTGGGACAAGCCCAACGAACCAGACAAGCACGACGACCCGAATAGGTCTAACGACTCGGACCTGCCCTATGACCTCGACAAGAACGACGACTCGAACGGGCCCGATGATCCAAACAGGCCCAACAACCCGAACGGGCCCGACGACCCAGACGAGCCCGAATACAGGACAAACCCGACAACACGGACAAGCCCAACGACATGGAAGGGTCCGACGACCCGGGCATGCTCGATGACCTGGACGGGCCCAATGACCCAGACAGGACCGATGAACTTGACAGGCCCTCTGACCCAAACAAGCCCGACGACCCGTATGGACCCGACGACCCGGACGGGTCCTACAACCCAGACGGGCCTAACGACCCAGATGGGACCGACGACACAAACATGCCCGACAACCCAGACGGGCCGAACGAGCCAGATGGGCCTAACAACCAAGACAGGCCATACGACCTAGACGAGCCCGACAACCCGGACAGGCCTAACAACCCGGCCGAGACAAACGATATGAACAAGCCCGACGACACTGATGGGCCCGACGATCCGAGCGGGACCAATGATCCAGACAGGCCCGACGACCCGAACAGGCCCGACGACCCAGACATGCCCGACGACACAAACTTGCTTGACGACCCTAACGTGCCAGACGACTCGAACGGGCCCGACAACCGGAACGGGCCCAATGACCTAGACGGGCCCAATGATCCGAACGGGCCCGACGACCCAGACATACCCAACGACCCGAACAGGTCATTTGGCCCATCCGAGTTGTCGAGCGCGTTCGGGTCGTTAGGCCCGTTCACGTCGTCGGACTCGTTCGGGTCGTGGGGCCCGTTCGGGTCGTCGGGCTCGTCTGGGTCGTCGGGCTCGTCTGGGTCGTCAGGCCTGTTCCGGTGATCTGGCACGTCTGGGTCATCGGGCCTGTCTGGTTCGTCGAGCCTGTTCCGATCGTCGGGCCCGTTTGGCTCGTTGGGCCCGTTCGGGTCGTCAGGCCCGTTTGGATCATCGAGTCCATACGAGTCGTCGAGCCCGTTCGGGTCGTTGGGCCTGTCTGGATCATTGGGCCTGTCTGGATCATTGGGCCTGTCTGGATCGTTGGGCCCGTTCGGGTCGTCGGCCCGTTTAGATCGTTGGGCTCGTCTGGGTCGTAGGGCCCGTCTGGCTCGTCTGGCCCATCCGGGTTTTCAGGCCCGTTTGGGTCGTCGGGTTCGTCTGTGTTGTCTGGCATGTCCGGGTTGTCATGCCCGTCCTGGTCGTCGGGCCCATCTTGGTCCTCTGGCCCGTCCGGGTTTTCGGGTCCGTCCGTGTTGTCTGCCATGTCCGGGTTATCCAGCTCGTCCTGGTCGTCGGGCTCATCTTGGTTGTCTGGTTTGTCCTTGTCATCGGGTCTGTGCTGGTCATTGGGCTCGTCCGGGTCGTCGAGCCCGTCCGGGTCATCGGGTCCGTTCGGGTCGCTCAACTTAATCTTTGACTCTGGCTTAATGTAGTATTATTTGGGGGGTTAACCCACCTTAGCCCTAGTCCTAACCCACTAGAGAGGAGGCTTTGGGGGCTGTGGTTTTTTTTTGGCCCCCTCATTTGGGGGCCTCCTAAAAGGGGACTTTATGAAGAGTGGGCTAGGTTTGGCCCATGAGCTAGGGGCCAAATTGACACCTCTAGATATAAGTTCAATTCTAAACTTTGTCACATGTTGGAGGACATGTTCAAGAGGGTCACTCCATGACACTTGATGTTGGACTTACTTATGTTGAAGGTGTTTGACCTATTATTGTCTAAGGTATTCCTTTATATGCAATTAAAGAATCACCTTTACACAAAGAAAATGGTTTGCCCTCACCTCATCTCATGATGAGACAGTTGATAGGAGGCTAATGGGTCTCCCTCGTGCTCAGATGTACCCCTTTAACTCATGGGTTTGTACTCTGCACTCGTGAAAAAAAAATTAAGCATCTAGTATTTATTGGCTGAATAGTTGAAGTTTAGCTGATTGTTACATCAGGAATATTTTTTATTATTGTGTGTCCAGATTTTTCTTGTATTTGAAGCCTGCTTTAAATTATATCATCTGGCATAGATTATTCACATGGTATTGTATTCTGATCCTCTTCTCAGACCCAATAATAGGTGTGTTGTTCCTTTAAAATGGTTAGATTATTTCAGATTATGTATGATATCATACAAAGGCAAAGATTAATGTTAATTTGGAATTGTTGGATTCTTTTACTTGTAATATTGTGTCTGCTATGCGAAAGATTAAAATATTGAAGAGCAATAATGGGAATAAGGGTTGGATCATCAATCTACATTTGTGCCTCGAGTCCTCAATCATTGTAATATAATTTGTATGATTGATTTAAGAAAAAGATATAAAATATTATTTTAATTTTTGAAATTATCAAAAGTCGTGTAACTATATCTTATTATTATGTTTTATAAAATTGTTTTATTAATAAAATATAATCTTAGATATCCATTTGACATGAAATTAGATGTTATTTTATATTCAACCAAGCTTGCATTAAGTAAATAAAGAAACTACAAACTCCAAAAGCCATTACTCGTACACTGTCTATTAGTCTGGTGTAGTTTTAGTGCATGGTCTCAAATGGTTAGAGAATTAGATTAATATAGTAAGAGGTACGTTTGAACACACCTTGTGCTCCAATTTTTCCAATTATATTTTTTTTCTTTAAAATAATAAGAGTAAGAGAAAATCTTCGAGGAGTAATTTTTGTGAATAAATGGCTCTGGAAGGTCATTTGTAAGGTGTTGAGAATAGGTCATAGTTGTTGCTGATAGGAAGTAACTCATAGTGATTCAAGAGTCATGCCTCCACTATATTTGTGAATAAACAGAACCTACACATCAACAAACATTCTCACTCTTTCTAATTGTTGTTTGTTTCATTTAAAATATTTGAATATTATATCCTTCAAGATTGAAAAGCTAACTCCATTATGTTTCTTTCACTGCTAGATTTTCATAATTCTCATTTCATAATTGAGTTGGAATTAGAGGTGAGTTTTTAACTTATTGAGTTGATATTTTATCTTATTTATGCTTAATATAAATTTTATTGCTTTACATTAACATGATTGTAGATCAAAACCCATTAGACAGTTAAATAGAAAACTAAAAAAAATATTTTTAGAGAATGTAATTATTAAACTGCATGGTCCTTCATGCATACAAAATGCAACATATAGTATATATAGTATATAAGATACTTTCATGTACTTTACTACATTTATTTACGACCGATTCGGCATCGAAAATCATTTTATTAAATTAAAATTTGTTTGTATTAGTTACCGAATCAATGATAAAAATTTGGTTGTTAAATTAGTCTTTAATACTTCAAGGTGACCAAATTTTTAATGACTAATTAGCAAACACAATTTAGGTGATTGTTTAGTCATCAATATGACTAACTATTTTGCAAAAAAGGTTTTTATTACTATTTAATTTCGGTGACTAAAGGTGTATGTAATTGATTTTATCATTTTCTACTAGTGTTATTACTAGAAAAAAAGATTGTATCTTACTTTATTAACAAATGGTATTATATATATATATATATATATATATATATATATATATATATCAACTAGTCTTATATTATAATTTTGAGTATCCTTATTAACAGTGTAGTTATAGAAAAAAATCTTAAATAACAGTGTTTTCATGGGTTACCAACTACAAATATCTCCAAATGAATATTATAAAATTTTTGGTGCACGAAAGTTTGATGTTCGGTGGGTTTTGCACATGGCCAAGTTGGTTGGTGCATTATGACATAGGTAGATGACTTGGTGAGTTGTTTTGTGAAAAAAAAAAATTCATGGTTTTTGAGATGTGGAGGTTGGAATGACCTACAAATGTTTCCAAATGAATACCATAAAATTCGTTGTGCACAAAAGTTTAAGTGCAGTGGGTTTTGCATATGCCTAAGTTGGTCGGTGCACCACGGCATAGGTAGATTGCTTGGTGGGTTGTTTTGTAAAAAAATAAAATTCGTGGTTTTTGAGATGTGAAGGTTGGAATGACCTTCAAATGTCCCCAAGTGAATACCATAAAATTCTTAGTGGACGAAAGTTTTGAGTTCGGTGGGTTTTGCACATGGCCAATTTGTTCGGTGCACCACGGCGTAGGTAGATGGCTTGGTGGGTTGTTTTGTGAACAAATGAAATTCGTGATTTTTTGAGATGTGAAGGTTGGAATGGCCTGCAAATGTCCCCAAATCAATACAATAAAATTTTTGGTACACGAAAGTTTTAAGTTCGGTGGGTTTTGCATATGGCCAAGTTGGTCGGTGTACCACGACATAGGTAGATAGATGGCTTGGTGGGTTGTTTTGTGAAAAAAATAAAATTTGTAGTTTTTGAGATGTGAAAGTTGGAATTGCCTGCAAATGTCCCCAAATGAATACCATAAAATTCTTAGTGCACGGAAGTTTTAAGTTCCGTGGGTTTTGTACATGACCAAGTTGGTCGGTGCACCACGGTATAGGTAGTGGCTTGGTGGGTTGTTTTGTGAAAAAATGAAATTCGTGGATTTTGAGATGTGAAGGTTGGAATGGCCTACAAATATCCCCAAATGAATACCATAAAATTCTTGGTGCACGAAAGTTTTGAGTTCGGTGGGTTTTGCACATGGCCAAGTTGGTCGTTGCACGACAACATTTCTAGATGGCTTGGTGGGAAGTTTTGTGAAAAAATGAAATTCGTGGTTGTTGAGATGTGAATGATGGAATGACCTACAAATGTCCCCAAATGAATACCATGAAAGTCTTGGTTCACTAAAATTTTGAGTTCAGTGGGTTTTGCAAATGGCCAAGTTGGTAGGTGCACCACGACATAGATAGATGATTGGTGGGTTGTTTTGTGAAAAAATGAAATTCGTGGTTTTTTAGATGTGAAGGTTGGAATGGCCTATAAATGTCCCCAAATGAATACCATTAAATTCTTGGTGCATGAAAGTTTTAAGTTTGGTTGGTTTTGCACATGGACAAGTTGGTCGGTGCACCACAATATAGGTAGATTGCTTGGTGGATTGTTTTGTGAAAAATAAAATTCGTGGTTTCTGAGATATGAATGTTGGAATGGTCTACAAATCTTTCCAAATGAATACCATATAATTCTTGGTTCACGAAAGTTTTAAGTTCGGTGGGTTTTGCACATGGCCAAGTTGGTCGGTGCACCATGACATAGGTAGATGGCTTGGTGGGTTGTTTTGTGAAAAAATGAAATTTGTGGTTTTGGAGATGTGAATGTTGAAATGATCTACAAATGTCCCCAAATGAATACCATAAAATTCTTGGTGCACGAAAGTTTTGAGGTTGGTGGGTTTTGCACATGACCAAGTTGGTCGGTGCACCACGACATATCTAGATGGCTTGGTGGGGTGTTTTGTGAAAAAATGAAATTCGTGGTTTTTGAGATGTGAGGGTTGGAATGGCCTAGTCCCTAAATGAATACCATGAAAGTCTTGGTGTCCGAAAGTTTTGAGTTCGGGGGGGGGGGGGTTTGCACATGGCCAAATTGGTCGGTGCACCACGGCAACGCTAGATGGCTTGGTGGGTTGTTTGGTGAAAAATGAAATTCGTGGTTTTTGAGATGTGAAGGTTGGAATTGTCTACCAATGTCCCCAAATGAATACCATAAAATTCTTGGAGCATGAAAGTTTGGAGGTTGGTGGGTTTTGCACATGGCCAAGTTGGTCGCTCGACCATGACATAGGTAGATGGCTTGGCGGGTTATTTTGTGAAAAAATGAAATTCGTGGTTTTTGAGATGTGAAGGTTGAAATAGCCTACAAATGTCCTCAAATGAATACTATAAAATTCTTGGTGCACGAAAGTTTTAAGTTCGGTGGGTTTTGCACATGGCCAAGTTGGTCGTTGCACCACGACATTGCTTGGTGGCTTGGTGGGTTGTTTGGTGAAAAAATGAAATTCGTGGTTTTTGAGATGTGAAGGTTGGAATGACCTATTCCCTAAATGAATACCATGAAAGTCTTGGTACCCGAAAGTTTTGAATTCGGGGGGTTTTGCACATGGCCAAGTTTATCGGTGCACCACGACATTGCTAGAGTGCTTGGATGATTGTTTTGTGAAAAAATGAAATTCGTGGTTTTTGAGATGTGAGGGTTCGAATGGCCTACAAATGTCCCCAAATGAATACCATGAAAGTCTTGGTGCACGAAAGTTTTGAGGTCGGTGGGTTTTGCACATGGCCAAGTTGGTCGGTGCACCACGGCATTGCTAGATGGCTTGGTGGGGGGTTTTGTGAAAAAATGAAATTCTTGGTTTTTTAGATGTGAGGGTTGGAATGACCTAGTCCCTAAATGAATACCATGAAAGTTTTGGTGCCCGAAAGTTTTTCAAATGCGAGGGTTGGAATGACCCACAAATGTCCACAAATGAATACCATGAAAGTCTTGATGCACAAAAGTTTTGAGTTCGATTGGTTTTGCACATGGCCAAGTTGGTCGGTGTACCACGGCATTGCTAAATTACTTGGGGGTTGTTTGTTGAAAAAATAAAATTCGTTGTTTTTGAGATGTGATGGTTGAAATGATTTACAAATGTCCCCAAATAAATACCATAAAATTCTTGGTGCACGAAAGTTTTGAGGTCGATGGGGTTTGCACATGGCCAAGTTGGTCGGTGCACCACGTCGTAGCTAGATGACCTTGTGGGTTGTTTTGTGAAAAAATGAAATTCGTGGTTTTTGAGATGTGAATATTGAAATGAACTACAAATGTCCCCAAATGAATACCATAAAATTCTTGATGCACGAAAGTTTTGAGGTTGGCGGGTTTTGCACATGGGCAAGTTGGTCGGTGCACCACGGCATAGCTAGATGACTTGGTGAGTTGTTTTGTGAAAAAATGAAATTCGTGGTTTTTGGGATTATAATGTTGAAATGATCTACAAATGTCCCCAAATGAATACCATAAAATTCTTGGTGCACAAAAGTTTTGAGGTCGGTGGGTTTTGCACATGGCCAAGTTGGTCGGTGCATCACGGCATTGCTAAATTACTTGGTGGGTTATTTTGTAAAAAAATAAAATTCGTGGTTTTTGAGATGTGACGATTGAAATGATTTACAAATGTCCCCAAATAAATACCATAAAATTCTTGGTGCACGAAAGTTTTGAGGTCGATGGGATTTGCACATGGCCAAGTTGGTCGGTGCACCACGTCGTAGCTAGATGACCTTGTCGGTTGTTTTGGGAAAAAAATGAAATTCATGGTTTTTGAGATGTGAAGGTTGAAATGATCTACAAATGTCCGCAAATGAATACCATAAAATTCTTGGTGCACGAAAGTTTTGAGGTTGGCGGGTTTTGCACATGGGCAAGTTGGTCGGTGCACCACGACATAGCTAGATGACTTGGTGAGTTGTTTTGTGAAAAAATGAAATTCGTGGTTTTTGGGATTATAATGTTGAAATGATCTACAAATGTCCCAAAATGAATACTATAAAATTCTTGGTGCACGAAAGTTTTGAGGTCTGTGGGTTTGACACATGGCCAAGTTGGTCGGTGCACCACGACACATGTAGATGGTTTGGTGGGTTGTTTTGTGAAAAAATGAAATTCGTGGTTTTTTAGATGTGAAGGTTGAAATGGCCTACAATTGTACCCAAATGAATATCATTAAATTTTTGGTGAATGAAAGTTTTAAGTTCGGTGGGGTTTGCATATGGCCAAGTTGGTCGGTGCACCACGACATAGCTAGATGGCTTGGTGGGTTGTTTTGTGAAAAAATGAAAATCGTGGATTTTGACATGTGAGGGTTGGAATGACCTACAAATGTTCACAAATGAATACCATGAAAGTCTTGACGCACGAAAGTTTTGAGTTCGGTGGGTTTTGCACATGGCCAAGTTGGTCGGTGCACCACGACATAGCTAGATGGCTTGGTGGGTTGTTTTGTGAAAAAATGAAAATCGTGGTTTTTGACATGTGAGAGTTTGAATGACCTACAAATGTTCACAAATGAATACCATGAAAGTCTTGACGCACGAAAGTTTTGAGATCGGTGGGTTTTGCACATGGCCAAGTTGGTCGGTGCACCGCGGCATTGCTAAATTGCTTGGTGGGTTGTTTTGTGAAAAAATAAAATTTGTGGTTTTGAGATGTGATGGTTGAAATGATTTACAAATGTCCCCAAATAAATACCATAAAATTTTTGGTGCACGAAAGTTTTGAGGTCGATGGGGTTTGCACATGGCCAAGTTGGTCGGTGCACCACGGCACAACTAGATGGCTTTGTGGGTTGTTTTGTGAAAAAATGAAATTTGTTGTTTTTGAGATGTCAATGTTGAAATGATCTACAAATGTCCCCAAATTAATACCATAAAATTCTTGGTGCACGAAAGTTTTGAGGTCGGTGGGTTTTGCACATGGCTAAGTTGGTCGCTGCACCACGACATAACTAGATGGCTTGGTGGGTTGTTTTGTGAAAAAATGAAATTCGTGGTTTTTGACATGTGAGGGTTGGAATGACCTACAAATGTCAACAAATGAATACCATGAAAGTCTTGATACACGAAAATTTTGAGTTCTGTGGGTTTTGCACATTGCCAAGTTGGTCAGAGCACCACGACATACGTAGATGGCTTGGTGGGTTGTTTTGTGAAAAAATGAAATTCGTGGTTTCTGAAATGTGAATATTGGAATGGTGTACAAATCTCCCAAATGAATACCATATAACTCTTGGTCCTCGAAAGTTTTAAGTTCGGTAGGTTTTGCACATGGCCAAGTTGGTTGGTGCACCACGGCATAGCTAGATGGCCTTGTGGGTTGTTTTGTGAAAAAATGAAATTCGTGGTTTTTGAGATGTGAATATTGAAATGAACTACAAATGTCCCCAAATAAATACCATAAAATTCTTGGTGCACGAAAGTTTTGAGGTCGATGGGGTTTGCACATGGCCAAGTTGGTCGGTGCACCACGCCGTAGCTAGATGACCTTGTCGGTTGTTTTGGGAAAAAAATGAAATTCGTGGTTTTTGACATGTGAGGGTTGTAATGAGCTACAAATGTTCACAAATGAATACCATGAAGGTCTTGACGCACGAAAGTTTTGAGTTCGGTGGGTTTTGCACATGGCCAAGTTGGTCGGTGCACCACGACATAGCTAGATGGCTTGGTGGGTTGTTTTGTAAAAAAATGAAATTCGTGGTTTTTGACATGTGAGGGTTGGAATGACCTACAAATGTTCACAAATGAATACCATGAAAGTCTTGACGCACGAAAGTTTTGAGTTCGGTGGGTTTTGCACATGGCCAAGTTGGTCGGTGCACCACGACATAGGTAGATGGCTTGGTGGGTTGTTTTGTGAAAAAATGAAATTCGTGGTTTCTGAGATGTGAATGTTGGAATGGTGTACAAATCTCCCCAAATGGATACCATATAACTCTTGGTCCTCGAAAGTTTTAGGTTCGGTAGGTTTTGCACATGGCCAAGTTGGTCGGTGCACCACGGCATAACTAGATGGCCTTGTGGGTTGTTTTGTGAAAAAACTGAAATTCGTGGTTTTTGAGATGTGAATGTTGAAATGATCTACAAATGTCCCCAAATGAATATCATAAAATTCTTGGCGCATGAAAGTTTTGAGGTCGGTGAGTTTTGCACATGGCCAAGTTGGTCGGTGCACCACGACAAAGCTAGATGGCTTGGTGGGTTGTTTTGTGAAAAAATGAAAATCGTGGTTTTTGACATGTGAGGGTTGGAATGACCTACAAATGTTCACAAATGAATACCATGAAAGTCTTGACGCACGAAAGTTTTGAGTTCGGTGGGTCTTGCACATGGCCATGTTGGTCGGTGCACCACGACATTGCTAAATTGCTTGGTGGGTTGTTTTGTGAAAAAATAAAATTCCTGGTTTTTGAGATGTGAAGGTTGAAATGATTTACAAATGTTCTCAAACGAATACCATAAAATTATTGGTGCACGAAAGTTTTGAGTTCGGTGGATTTTGCACATGGTCATGTTGGTCGGTGCACCACAGTATAGCTAGATGGCTTGGTGGGTTGTTTTGTGAAAAAATGAAATTCGTGGTTTTTGACATGTGATGGTTGAAATGATTTACAAATGTCCCCAAATAAATACCATAAAATTCTTGGTGCACGAAAGTTTTGAGGTCGATGGGGTTTGCACATGGCCAAGTTCGTCGGTGCACCACGCCGTAGCTAGATGACCTTGTCGGTTGTTTTGGGAAAAAAATGAAATTCGTGGTTTTTGAGATGTGAAGGTTGAAATGATCTACAAATGTCCGCAAATGAATACCATAAAATTCTTGGTGCACGAAAGTTTTGAGGTTGGCGGGTTTTGCAAATGGGCAAGTTGGTCGGTGCACCACGGCATAGGTAGATGGCTTGGTGAGTTGTTTTGTGAAAAAATGAAATTCGTGGTTTTTGGGATTATAATGTTGAAATGATCTACAAATGTCCCTAAATGAATAGCATAAAATTCTTGGTGCACAAAAGTTTTGAGGTCGGTGGGTTTTGCACATGGCCAAGTTGGTCGGTACACCACGGCATTGCTAAATTACTTGGTGGGTTATTTTGTAAAAAAATAAAATTCGTGGTTTTTGAGATGTGACGATTGAAATGATTTACAAATGTCCCCAAATAAATACTATAAAATTCTTGGTGCACGAAAGTTTTGAGGTCGTGTGGTTTGCACATGGCCAAGTTGGTCGGTGCACCACGACATATGTAGATGGTTTGGTGGGTTGTTTTATGAAAAAATGAAATTCGTGGTTTCTTAGATGTGAAGGTTGGAATGGTCTACAAATCTCCCCAAATGAATATCATATAATTCTTGGTGCTCGAAAGTTTTAAGTTCGGTGGGTTTTGCACATGGCCAAATTGGTCGGTGCACCACGGCATAATGAGATGACATTGTGGGTTGTTTTGTGAAATAATGAAATTCGTGATTTTTGAGATGTGAATGTTGAAATGATCTACAAATGTCCGCAAATGAATACCATAAAATTCTTGGTGCACAAAAGTTTTGAGGTCCGTGGGTTTTGCATTTGGCCAAGTTGGTCGGTGCACCACGACATAGTTAGATGACTTGGTGGGTTGTTTTGTGAAAAAATAAAATTCGTGGTTTTTGAGATGTGATGGTTGAAATGACTTACAAAGGTCCCAAAATGAATACTATAAAATTCTTGGTGCACGAAAGTTTTGAGGTCTGTGGGTTTGGCACATGGCCAAGTTGGTCGGTGCACCACGACATAGCTAGATGCCTTGGTGGGTTGTTTTGTGAAAAAATGAAATTCGTGGTTTTTGACATGTGAGAGTTTGAATGATCTACAAATGTTCACAAATGAATACCATGAAAGTCTTGACGCACGAAAGTTTTGAGATCGGTGGGTTTTGCACATGGCCAAGTTGGTCGGTGCACCGCGGCATTGCTAAATTGCTTGGTGGGTTGTTTTGTGAAAAAATAAAATTCGTGGTTTTTGAGATGTGATGGTTGAAATGATTTACAAATGTCCCCAAATAAATACTATAAAATTCTTGGTGCACGAAAGTTTTGAGGTCGTGTGGTTTGCACATGGCCAAGTTGGTCGGTGCACCACGACATATGTAGATGGCTTGGTGGGTTGTTTTGTGAAAAAATGAAATTCGTGGTTTTTGACATGTGAGGGTTGTAATGACCTACAAATGTTCACAAATGAATACCATGAAAGTCTTGACGCACGAAAGTTTTGAGTTCTGTGGGTTTTGCACATGGCCAAGTTGGTCGGTGCACCACGACATAGCTAGATGGCTTGGTGGGTTGTTTTGTGAAAAAATGAAATTCGTGGTTTTTGACATGTGAGGGTTGGAATGACCTACAAATGTCAACAAATGAATACCATGAAAGTCTTGATGCACGAAAATTTTGAGTTTTGTGGGTTTTGCACATGGCCAAGTTGGTCGGTGCACCACGACATAGGTAGATGGCTTGGTGGGTTGTTTTGTGAAAAAATGAAATTCGTGGTTTCTGAGATGTGAATGTTGGAATGGTGTAGAAATCTCCCCAAATGAATACCATATAACTCTTGGTCCTCGAAAGTTTTAAGTTCGGTAGGTTTTGCACATGGCCAAGTTGGTCGGTGCACCATGGCATAACTAGATGGCCTTGTGGGTTGTTTTGTGAAAAAACTGAAATTCGTGGTTTTTGAGATGTGAATGTTGAAATGATCTACAAATGTCCCCAAATGAATATCATAAAATTCTTGGCGCATGAAAGTTTTGAGGTCGGTGGGTTTTGCACATGGCCAAGTTGGTCGGTGCACCACGACAAAACTAGATGGCTTGGTGGGTTGTTTTGTGAAAAAATGAAAATCGTGATTTTTGACATGTGAGGGTTGGAATGACCTACAAATGTTCACAAATGAATACCATGAAAGTCTTAACGCACGAAAGTTTTGAGTTCGGTGGGTTTTGCACATGGCCAAGTTGGTCGGTGCACCACGACATAGGTAGATGGCTTGGTGGGTTGTTTTGTGAAAAAATGAAATTCGTGGTTTCTGAGATGTGAATGTTGGAATGGTGTACAAATCTCCCCAAATGGATACCATATAACTCTTGGTCCTCGAAAGTTTTAGGTTCGGTAGCTTTTGCACATGGCCAAGTTGGTCGGTGCACCACGGCATAACTAGATGGCCTTGTGGGTTGTTTTGTGAAAAAACTGAAATTCGTGGTTTTTGAGATGTGAATGTTGAAATGATCTACAAATGTCCCCAAATGAATATCATAAAATTCTTGGCGTATGAAAGTTTTGAGGTCGGTGGGTTTTGCACATGGCCAAGTTGGTCGGTGCACCACGACAAAGCTAGATGGCTTGGTGGGTTGTTTTGTGAAAAAATGAAAATCGTGGTTTTTGACATTTGAGGGTTGGAATGACCTACAAATGTTCACAAATGAATACCATGAAAGTCTTGACGCACGAAAGTTTTGAGTTCGGTGGGTTTTGCATATGGCCAAGTTGGTCGGTGCACCACGACATAACTAGATGGCTTGGTGGGTTGTTTTGTGAAAAAATGAAAATCGTGGTTTTTGGCATGTGAGGGTTGGAATGACCTACAAATGTCAACAAATGAATACCATGAAAGTCTTGATGCACGAAAATTTTAAGTTCTGTGGGTTTTGCACATTGCCAAGTTGGTCAGAGCACCACGACATACGTAGATGGCTTGGTGGGTTGTTTTGTGAAAAAATGAAATTCGTGGTTTCTGAAATGTGAATATTGGAATGGTGTACAAATCTCCCAAATGAATACCATATAACTCTTGGTCCTCGAAAGTTTTAAGTTCGGTAGGTTTTGCACATGGCCAAGTTGGTTGGTGCACCACGGCATAGCTAGGTGGCCTTGTGGGTTGTTTTGTGAAAAAATGAAATTCGTGGTTTTTGAGATGTGAATATTGAAATGAACTACAAATGTCCCCAAATGAATACCATAAAATTCTTGATGCACGAAAGTTTTAAGGTCGGTGGGTTTTGCACATGGCCAAGTTGGTCGGTGCAGCAAGACATAGCTAGATGGCTTGGTGGGTTGTTTTGTGAAAAAATGAAATTCGTGGTTTTTGACATGTGATGGTTGAAATGATTTACATATGTCCCCAAATAAATACCATAAAATTCTTGGTGCACGAAAGTTTTTAGGTCGATGGGGTTTGCACATGGCCAAGTTGGTCGGTGCACCACGCTGTAGCTAGATGACCTTGTCGGTTGTTTTGGGAAAAAAATGAAATTCGTGGTTTTTGAGATGTGAAGGTTGAAATGATCTACAAATGTCCGCAAATGAATACCATAAAATTCTTGGTGCACGAAAGTTTTGAGGTTGGCGGGTTTTGCACATGGGCAAGTTGGTCGGTGCACCACGGCATAGGTATATGGCTTGGTGAGTTGTTTTGTGAAAAAATGAAATTCGTGGTTTTTGGGATTATAATGTTGAAATGATCTACAAATGTCCCTAAATGAATAGCATAAAATTCTTGTTGCACAAAAGTTTTGAGGTCGGTGTGTTTTGCACATGGCCAAGTTGGTCGGTGCACCACGGCATTGCTAAATTACTTGGTGGGTTATTTTGTAAAAAAATAAAATTCGTGGTTTTTGAGATGTGACGATTGAAATGATTTACAAATGTCCCCAAATAAATACTATAAAATTCTTGGTGCACGAAAGTTTTGAGGTCGTGTGGTTTGCACATGGCCAAGTTGGTCGGTGCACCACGACATATGTAGATGGTTTGGTGGGTTGTTTTATGAAAAAATGAAATTCGTGGTTTCTGAGATGTGAAGGTTGGAATGGTCTACAAATCTCCCCAAATGAATATCATATAATTCTTGGTGCTCGAAAGTTTTAAGTTCGGTGGGTTTTGCACATGGCCAAATTGGTCGGTGCACCACGGCATAACGAGATGACCTTGTGGGTTGTTTTGTGAAAAAATGAAATTCGTGATTTTTGAGATGTGAATGTTGAAATGATCTACAAATGTCCGCAAATGAATACCATAAAATTCTTGGTGCACAAAAGTTTTGAGGTCCGTGGGTTTTGCATTTGGCCAAGTTGGTCGGTGCACCACGACATAGTTAGATGGCTTGATGGGTTGTTTTGTGAAAAAATGAAATTCGTGGTTTCTGAGATGTGAATGTTGGAATGGTGTAGAAATCTCCCCAAATGAATACCATATAACTCTTGGTCCTCGAAAGTTTTAAGTTCGGTAGGGTTTGCACATGGCCAAGTTGGTCGGTGCACCACGGCACAACTAGATGGCTTTGTGGGTTGTTTTGTGAAAAAATGAAATTTGTGGTTTTTGAGATGTCAATGTTGAAATGATCTACAAATGTCCCCAAATTAATACCATAAAATTCTTGGTGCACGAAAGTTTTGAGGTCGGTGGGTTTTGCACATGGCCAAGTTGGTCGGTGCACCACGACATAGCTAGATGGCTTGGTGGGTTGTTTTTTGAAAAAATGAAATTCGTGGTTTTTGACATGTGAGGGTTGGAATGACCTACAAATGTTCACAAATGAATACCATGAAAGTCTTGACGCACGAAAGTTTTGAGTTCGGTGGGTTTTGCACATGGCCAAGTTGGTCGGTGCACCACGACATAGGTAGATGGCTTGGTGGGTTGTTTTGTGAAAAAATGAAATTCGTGGTTTCTGAGATGTGAATGTTGGAATGGTGTACAAATCTCCCCAAATGGATACCATATAACTCTTGGTCCTCGAAAGTTTTAGGTTCGGTAGGTTTTGCACATGGCCAAGTTGGTCAGTGCACCACGACATAGCTAGATGGCTTGGTGGGTTGTTTTGTGAAAAAATGAAAATCGTGGTTTTTGGCATGTGAGGGTTGGAATGACCTACAAATGTCAACAAATGAATACCATGAAAGTCTTGATGCACGAACATTTTGAGTTCTGTGGGTTTTGCACATTGCCAAGTTGGTCAGAGCACCACGACATACGTAGATGGCTTGGTGGGTTGTTTTGTGAAAAAATGAAATTCGTGGTTTCTGAAATGTGAATATTGGAATGGTGTACAAATCTCCCAAATGAATACCATATAACTCTTGGTCCTCGAAAGTTTTAAGTTCGGTAGGTTTTGCACATGGCCAAGTTGGTTGGTGCACCACGGCATAGCTAGATGGCCTTGTGGGTTGTTTTGTGAAAAAATGAAATTCGTGGTTTTTGAGATGTGAATATTGAAATGAACTACAAATGTCCCCAAATAAATACCATAAAATTCTTGGTGCACGAAAGTTTTGAGGTCGATGGGGTTTGCACATGGCCAAGTTGGTCGGTGCACCACGCCGTAGCTAGATGACCTTGTCGGTTGTTTTGGGAAAAAAATGAAATTCGTGGTTTTTGAGATGTGAAGGTTGAAATGATCTACAAATGTCCGCAAATGAATACCATAAAATTCTTGGTGCACGAAAGTTTTGAGGTTGGCGGGTTTTGCACATGGCCAAGTTGGTCGGTGCACCACGGCACAACTAGATGACTTTGTGGGTTGTTTTGTGAAAAAATGAAATTTGTGGTTTTTGAGATGTCAATGTTGAAATGATCTACAAATGTCCCCAAATTAATACCATAAAATTCTTGGTGCACGAAAGTTTTGAGGTCGGTGGGTTTTGCACATGGCCAAGTTGGTCGGTGCACCACGACATAGCTAGATGGCTTGGTGGGTTGTTTTGTGAAAAAATGAAATTCGTGGTTTTTGACATGTGAGGGTTGGAATGACCTACAAATGTCAACAAATGAATACCATGAAAGTCTTGATGCACGAAAATTTTGAGTTTTGTGGGTTTTGCACATTGCCAAGTTGGTCGGAGCACCACGACATACGTAGATGGCTTGGTGGGTTGTTTTGTGAAAAAATGAAATTCGTGGTTTCTGAAATGTGAATGTTGGAATGGTGTACAAATCTCCCAAATGATTACCATATAACTCTTGGTCCTCGAAAGTTTTAAGTTCGGTAGGTTTTGCACATGGCCAAGTTGGTTGGTGCACCACGGCATAGCTAGATGGCCTTGTGGGTTGTTTTGTGAAAAAATGAAAATCGTGGTTTTTGCATGTGAGAGTTTGAATGACCTACAAATGTTCACAAATGAATACCATGAAAGTCTTGACGCACGAAAGTTTTGAGTTCGGTGGGTTTTGCACATGGCCAAGTTGGTCGGTGCACCACGACATAGGTAGATGGCTTGGTGGGTTGTTTTGTGAAAAAATGAAATTCGTGGTTTCTGAGATGTGAATGTTGGAATGGTGTACAAATCTCCCCAAATGGATACCATATAACTCTTGGTCCTCGAAAGTTTTAGGTTCGGTAGGTTTTGCACATGGCCAAGTTGGTCAGTGCACCACGACATAGCTAGATGGCTTGGTGGGTTGTTTTGTGAAAAAATGAAAATCGTGGTTTTTGGCATGTGAGGGTTGGAATGACCTACAAATGTCAACAAATGAATACCATGAAAGTCTTGATGCACGAAAATTTTGAGTTCTGTGGGTTTTGCACATTGCCAAGTTGGTCAGAGCACCACGACATACGTAGATGGCTTGGTGGGTTGTTTTGTGAAAAAATGAAATTCGTGGTTTCTGAAATGTGAATGTTGGAATGGTGTACAAATCTCCCAAATGAATACCATATAACTCTTGGTCCTCGAAAGTTTTAAGTTCGGTAGGTTTTGCACATGGCCAAGTTGGTTGGTACACCACGGCATAGCTAGATGGCCTTGTGGGTTGTTTTGTGAAAAAATGAAAATCGTGGTTTTTGACATGTGAGGGTTGTAATGACCTACAAATGTTCACAAATGAATACCATGAAAGTCTTGACGCACGAAAGTTTTGAGTTCGGTGGGTTTTGCACATGGCCCTGTTGGTCGGAGCCTCGCGGCATTCCTAAATTGCTTGGTGGGTTGTTTTGTGAAAAAATAAAATTCGTGGTTTTTGAGATGTGATGGTTGAAATGATTTACAAATGTCCCCAAATAAATACCATTAAATTCTTGCTGCATGAAAGTTTTGAGATCGGTGGGTCTTGCACATGGCCATGTTGGTCGGTGCACCACGACATTGCTAAATTGCTTGGTGGGTTGTTTTGTGAAAAATAAAATTCCTGGTTTTTGAGATGTGAAGGTTGAAATGATTTACAAATGTTCTCAAACGAATACCATAAAATTCTTGGTGCACGAAAGTTTTGAGTTCGGTGGATTTTGCACATGGTCATGTTGGTCGGTGCACCACAGTATAGCTAGATGGCTTGGTGGGTTGTTTTGTGAAAAAATGAAATTCATGGTTTTGGACATGTGAGGGTTGGAATGGCCTACAAATGTCCCCAAATGAATGCCATGAAAGTCTTGGTGCCTGAAAATTTTGAGTTTGGTGGGTTTTGCACATGGCTAAGTTGGTCGATGCACTACGGCATTGCTAGATGGCTTGGTGGAGAGTTTTTGTGAAAAATAAAATTCAGAGTTTTTGAGAAGTGAGGGTTGGAATGACCTACAAATGTCCCGAAATGAATACTGTGAAAGTCTTAGTGCCTAAACGTTTTGAGTTTGGTGGGTTTTGCACAAGGCCAAGTTGGTCGATGCACCACGGCATTGCTAGATGGCTTGGAGGAGAATTTTTGTGAAAAATGAAATTTAGAGTTTTTGAGATGTGAGGGTTGGAATGACCTACAAATATCCCTAAATGAATATCGTGAAAGTCTTGGAGCACGGAAGTTATGAGTTCGGTGGGTTTTGCACATGGCCTAGTTGGTCGGTGGACCACAACATTGCTAGATGGCTTGGTGGGGTGTTTTACGAAAAATGAAATTCGTGGTTTTTGATATGTGAGACTTGCAATGACCTACAAATGTCCCTAAATGAATACCATGAAAGTCTTGGTGCACGAAAGTTTTGAGTTCGGTGGGTTTTGCACATGACCAAGTTGGTCGGTGCACCACAGCATATGTAGATGGCCTTGTGGGTTCTTTTGTGAAAAAATATAATTCGTGGTTTTTGACATGTGAGGGTTGGAATGGCCTACAAATGTCCCGAAATGAATACAATGAAAGTCTTGGTGCACAAAAGTAGAGTTTGGTGTGTTTTGCACATTGCCAAGTTGATCGGTGCACCACGACATAGCTAGATGGCTTGGTGGGTTGTTTTGTGAAAAAATGAAAATCGTGGTTTTTGACATGTGAGAGTTTGAATGACCTACAAATGTTCACAAATGAATACCATGAAAGTCTTGACGCACGAAAGTTTTGAGTTCGGTGGGTTTTGCACATGGCCAAGTTGGTCGGTGCACCACGACATAGGTAGATGGCTTGGTGGGTTGTTTTGTGAAAAAATGAAATTCGTGGTTTCTGAGATGTGAATGTTGGAATGGTGTACAAATCTCCCCAAATGGATACCATATAACTCTTGGTCCTCGAAAGTTTTAGGTTCGGTAGGTTTTGCACATGGCCAAGTTGGTCAGTGCACCACGACATAGCTAGATGGCTTGGTGGGTTGTTTTGTGAAAAAATGAAAATCGTGGTTTTTGCATGTGAGGGTTGGAATGACCTACAAATGTCAACAAATGAATACCATGAAAGTCTTGATGCACGAAAATTTTGAGTTCTGTGGGTTTTGCACATTGCCAAGTTGGTCAGAGCACCACGACATACGTAGATGGCTTGGTGGGTTGTTTTGTGAAAAAATGAAATTCGTGGTTTCTGAAATGTGAATGTTGGAATGGTGTACAAATCTCCCAAATGAATACCATATAACTCTTGGTCCTCGAAAGTTTTAAGTTCGGTAGGTTTTGCACATGGTCAAGTTGGTTGGTACACCACGGCACAGCTAGATGGCCTTGTGGGTTGTTTTGTGAAAAAATGAAAATCGTGGTTTTTGACATGTGAGGGTTGTAATGACCTACAAATGTTCACAAATGAATACCATGAAAGTCTTGACGCACGAAAGTTTTGAGTTCGGTGGGTTTTGCACATGGCCCAGTTGGTCGGTGCCTCGCGGCATTCCTAAATTGCTTGGTGGGTTGTTTTGTGAAAAAATAAAATTCGTGGTTTTTGAGATGTGATGGTTGAAATGATTTACAAATGTCCCCAAATAAATACCATAAAATTCTTGGTGCACGAATGTTTTGAGGTCGATGGGGTTTGCACATGGCCAAGTTGGTCGGTGCACCACGGCACAGCTAGATGGCTTTGTGGGTTGTTTTGTGAAAAAATGAAATTTGTGGTTTTTGAGATGTGAATGTTGAAATGATCTATAAATTTCCCCAAATGAATACCATAAAATTCTTGGTGCACGAAAGTTTTGAGGTCGGTGGGTTTTGCACATGGCCAAGTTGGTCGGTGCACCACGACATAGCTAGATGGCTTGGTGGGTTGTTTTGTGAAAAAATGAAAATTGTGGTTTTTGACATGTGAGGGTTGGAATGACCTACAATTGTTCACAAATGAATACCATGAAAGTCTTGACGCACGAAAGTTTTGAGTTTGGTGTGTTTTGCACATGGCCAAGTTGATCGGTGCACCACGACATAGCTAGATGGCTTGGTGGGTTGTTTTGTGAAAAAATTAAAATCGTGGTTTTTGACATTTGAGGGTTGGAATGACCTACAAATGTTCACAAATGAATACCATTAAATTCTTGCTGCATGAAAGTTTTGAGTTCGGTGGGTCTTGCACATGGCCATGTTGGTCGGTGCACCACGACATTGCTAAATTGCTTGGTGGGTTGTTTTGTGAAAAAATAAAATTCCTGGTTTTTGAGATGTGAAGGTTGAAATGATTTACAAATGTTCTCAAACGAATACCATAAAATTATTGGTGCACGAAAGTTTTGAGTTCGGTGGATTTTGCACATGGTCATGTTGGTCGGTGCACCACAGTATAGCTAGATGGCTTGGTGGGTTGTTTTGTGAAAAAATGAAATTCATGGTTTTGGACATGTGAGGGTTGGAATGACCTACAAATGTCCCCAAATGAATGCCATGAAAGTCTTGGTGCCTGAAAATTTTGAGTTTGGTGGGTTTTGCACATGGCTAAGTTGGTCGATGCACTACGGCATTGCTAGATGGCTTGGTGGAGAGTTTTTGTGAAAAATAAAATTCAGAGTTTTTGAGAAGTGAGGGTTGGAATGACCTACAAATGTCCCGAAATGAATACTGTGAAAGTCTTAGTGCCTAAACGTTTTGAGTTTGGTGGGTTTTGCACAAGGCCAAGTTGGTCGATGCACCACGGCATTGCTAGATGGCTTGGAGGAGAATTTTTGTGAAAAATGAAATTTAGAGTTTTTGAGATGTGAGGGTTGGAATGGCCTACAAATATCCCTAAATGAATATCGTGAAAGTCTTGGAGCACGGAAGTTATGAGTTCGGTGGGTTTTGCACATGGCCTAGTTGGTCGGTGGACCACAACATTGCTAGATGGCTTGGTGGGGTGTTTTACGAAAAATGAAATTCGTGGTTTTTGATATGTGAGACTTGCAATGACCTACAAATGTCCCTAAATGAATACCATGAAAGTCTTGGTGCACGAAAGTTTTGAGTTCGGTGGGTTTTGCACATGACCAAGTTGGTCGGTGCACCACGGCATATGTAGATGGCCTTGTGGGTTCTTTTGTGAAAAAATATAATTCGTGGTTTTTGACATGTGAGGGTTGGAATGGCCTACAAATGTCCCGAAATGAATACAATGAAAGTCTTGGTGCACAAAAGTAGAGTTTGGTGTGTTTTGCACATTGCCAAGTTGATCGGTGCACCACGACATAGCTAGATGGCTTGGTGGGTTGTTTTGTGAAAAAATGAAAATCGTGGTTTTTGACATGTGAGAGTTTGTATGACCTACAAATGTTCACAAATGAATACCATGAAAGTCTTGACGCACGAAAGTTTTGAGTTCGGTGGGTTTTGCACATGGCCAAGTTGGTCGGTGCACCACGACATAGGTAGATGGCTTGGTGGGTTGTTTTGTGAAAAAATGAAATTCGTGGTTTCTGAGATGTGAATGTTGGAATGGTGTACAAATCTCCCCAAATGGATACCATATAACTCTTGGTCCTCGAAAGTTTTAGGTTCGGTAGGTTTTGCACATGGCCAAGTTGGTCAGTGCACCACGACATAGCTAGATGGCTTGGTGGGTTGTTTTGTGAAAAAATGAAAATCGTGGTTTTTGCATGTGAGGGTTGGAATGACCTACAAATGTCAACAAATGAATACCATGAAAGTCTTGATGCACGAAAATTTTGAGTTCTGTGGGTTTTGCACATTGCCAAGTTGGTCAGAGCACCACGACATACGTAGATGGCTTGGTGGGTTGTTTTGTGAAAAAATGAAATTCGTGGTTTCTGAAATGTGAATGTTGGAATGGTGTACAAATCTCCCAAATGAATACCATATAACTCTTGGTCCTCGAAAGTTTTAAGTTCGGTAGGTTTTGCACATGGTCAAGTTGGTTGGTACACCACGGCACAGCTAGATGGCCTTGTGGGTTGTTTTGTGAAAAAATGAAAATCGTGGTTTTTGACATGTGAGGGTTGTAATGACCTACAAATGTTCACAAATGAATACCATGAAAGTCTTGACGCACGAAAGTTTTGAGTTCGGTGGGTTTTGCACATGGCCCAGTTGGTCGGTGCCTCGCGGCATTCCTAAATTGCTTGGTGGGTTGTTTTGTGAAAAAATAAAATTCGTGGTTTTTGAGATGTGATGGTTGAAATGATTTACAAATGTCCCCAAATAAATACCATAAAATTCTTGGTGCACGAATGTTTTGAGGTCGATGGGGTTTGCACATGGCCAAGTTGGTCGGTGCACCACGGCACAGCTAGATGGCTTTGTGGGTTGTTTTGTGAAAAAATGAAATTTGTGGTTTTTGAGATGTGAATGTTGAAATGATCTATAAATTTCCCCAAATGAATACCATAAAATTCTTGGTGCACGAAAGTTTTGAGGTCGGTGGGTTTTGCACATGGCCAAGTTGGTCGGTGCACCACGACATAGCTAGATGGCTTGGTGGGTTGTTTTGTGAAAAAATGAAAATTGTGGTTTTTGACATGTGAGGGTTGGAATGACCTACAATTGTTCACAAATGAATACCATGAAAGTCTTGACGCACGAAAGTTTTGAGTTTGGTGTGTTTTGCACATGGCCAAGTTGATCGGTGCACCACGACATAGCTAGATGGCTTGGTGGGTTGTTTTGTGAAAAAATTAAAATCGTGGTTTTTGACATTTGAGGGTTGGAATGACCTACAAATGTTCACAAATGAATACCATTAAATTCTTGCTGCATGAAAGTTTTGAGTTCGGTGGGTCTTGCACATGGCCATGTTGGTCGGTGCACCACGACATTGCTAAATTGCTTGGTGGGTTGTTTTGTGAAAAAATAAAATTCCTGGTTTTTGAGATGTGAAGGTTGAAATGATTTACAAATGTTCTCAAACGAATACCATAAAATTATTGGTGCACGAAAGTTTTGAGTTCGGTGGATTTTGCACATGGTCATGTTGGTCGGTGCACCACAGTATAGCTAGATGGCTTGGTGGGTTGTTTTGTGAAAAAATGAAATTCATGGTTTTGGACATGTGAGGGTTGGAATGGCCTACAAATGTCCCCAAATGAATGCCATGAAAGTCTTGGTGCCTGAAAATTTTGAGTTTGGTGGGTTTTGCACATGGCTAAGTTGGTCGATGCACTACGGCATTGCTAGATGGCTTGGTGGAGAGTTTTTGTGAAAAATAAAATTCAGAGTTTTTGAGAAGTGAGGGTTGGAATGACCTACAAATGTCCCGAAATGAATACTGTGAAAGTCTTAGTGCCTAAACGTTTTGAGTTTGGTGGGTTTTGCACAAGGCCAAGTTGGTCGATGCACCACGGCATTGCTAGATGGCTTGGAGGAGAATTTTTGTGAAAAATGAAATTTAGAGTTTTTGAGATGTGAGGGTTGGAATGGCCTACAAATATCCCTAAATGAATATCGTGAAAGTCTTGGAGCACGGAAGTTATGAGTTCGGTGGGTTTTGCACATGGCCTAGTTGGTCGGTGGACCACAACATTGCTAGATGGCTTGGTGGGGTGTTTTACGAAAAATGAAATTCGTGGTTTTTGATATGTGAGACTTGCAATGACCTACAAATGTCCCTAAATGAATACCATGAAAGTCTTGGTGCACGAAAGTTTTGAGTTCGGTGGGTTTTGCACATGACCAAGTTGGTCGGTGCACCACGGCATATGTAGATGGCCTTGTGGGTTCTTTTGTGAAAAAATATAATTCGTGGTTTTTGACATGTGAGGGTTGGAATGGCCTACAAATGTCCCGAAATGAATACAATGAAAGTCTTGGTGCACAAAAGTAGAGTTTGGTGTGTTTTGCACATTGCCAAGTTGATCGGTGCACCACGACATAGCTAGATGGCTTGGTGGGTTGTTTTGTGAAAAAATGAAAATCGTGGTTTTTGACATGTGAGAGTTTGTATGACCTACAAATGTTCACAAATGAATACCATGAAAGTCTTGACGCACGAAAGTTTTGAGTTCGGTGGGTTTTGCACATGGCCAAGTTGGTCGGTGCACCACGACATAGGTAGATGGCTTGGTGGGTTGTTTTGTGAAAAAATGAAATTCGTGGTTTCTGAGATGTGAATGTTGGAATGGTGTACAAATCTCCCCAAATGGATACCATATAACTCTTGGTCCTCGAAAGTTTTAGGTTCGGTAGGTTTTGCACATGGCCAAGTTGGTCAGTGCACCACGACATAGCTAGATGGCTTGGTGGGTTGTTTTGTGAAAAAATGAAAATCGTGGTTTTTGCATGTGAGGGTTGGAATGACCTACAAATGTCAACAAATGAATACCATGAAAGTCTTGATGCACGAAAATTTTGAGTTCTGTGGGTTTTGCACATTGCCAAGTTGGTCAGAGCACCACGACATACGTAGATGGCTTGGTGGGTTGTTTTGTGAAAAAATGAAATTCGTGGTTTCTGAAATGTGAATGTTGGAATGGTGTACAAATCTCCCAAATGAATACCATATAACTCTTGGTCCTCGAAAGTTTTAAGTTCGGTAGGTTTTGCACATGGTCAAGTTGGTTGATACACCACGGCACAGCTAGATGGCCTTGTGGGTTGTTTTGTGAAAAAATGAAAATCGTGGTTTTTGACATGTGAGGGTTGTAATGACCTACAAATGTTCACAAATGAATACCATGAAAGTCTTGACGCACGAAAGTTTTGAGTTCGGTGGGTTTTGCACATGGCCCAGTTGGTCGGTGCCTCGCGGCATTCCTAAATTGCTTGGTGGGTTGTTTTGTGAAAAAATAAAATTCGTGGTTTTTGAGATGTGATGGTTGAAATGATTTACAAATGTCCCCAAATAAATACCATAAAATTCTTGGTGCACGAATGTTTTGAGGTCGATGGGGTTTGCACATGGCCAAGTTGGTCGGTGCACCACGGCACAGCTAGATGGCTTTGTGGGTTGTTTTGTGAAAAAATGAAATTTGTGGTTTTTGAGATGTGAATGTTGAAATGATCTACAAATTTCCCCAAATGAATACCATAAAATTCTTGGTGCACGAAAGTTTTGAGGTCGGTGGGTTTTGCACATGGCCAAGTTGGTCGGTGCACCACGACATAGCTAGATGGCTTGGTGGGTTGTTTTGTGAAAAAATGAAAATTGTGGTTTTTGACATGTGAGGGTTGGAATGACCTACAATTGTTCACAAATGAATACCATGAAAGTCTTGACGCACGAAAGTTTTGAGTTTGGTGTGTTTTGCACATGGCCAAGTTGATCGGTGCACCACGACATAGCTAGATGGCTTGGTGGGTTGTTTTGTGAAAAAATTAAAATCGTGGTTTTTGACATTTGAGGGTTGGAATGACCTACAAATGTTCACAAATGAATACCATTAAATTCTTGCTGCATGAAAGTTTTGAGTTCGGTGGGTCTTGCACATGGCCATGTTGGTCGGTGCACCACGACATTGCTAAATTGCTTGGTGGGTTGTTTTGTGAAAAAATAAAATTCCTGGTTTTTGAGATGTGAAGGTTGAAATGATTTACAAATGTTCTCAAACGAATACCATAAAATTATTGGTGCACGAAAGTTTTGAGTTCGGTGGATTTTGCACATGGTCATGTTGGTCGGTGCACCACAGTATAACTAGATGGCTTGGTGGGTTGTTTTGTGAAAAAATGAAATTCATGGTTTTGGACATGTGAGGGTTGGAATGGCCTACAAATGTCCCCAAATGAATGCCATGAAAGTCTTGGTGCCTGAAAATTTTGAGTTTGGTGGGTTTTGCACATGGCTAAGTTGGTCGATGCACTACGGCATTGCTAGATGGCTTGGTGGAGAGTTTTTGTGAAAAATAAAATTCAGAGTTTTTGAGAAGTGAGGGTTGGAATGACCTACAAATGTCCCGAAATGAATACTGTGAAAGTCTTAGTGCCTAAACGTTTTGAGTTTGGTCGGTTTTGCATAAGGCCAAGTTGGTCGATGCACCACGGCATTGCTAGATGGCTTGGAGGAGAATTTTTGTGAAAAATGAAATTTAGAGTTTTTGAGATGTGAGGGTTGGAATGGCCTACAAATATCCCTAAATGAATATCGTGAAAGTCTTGGAGCACGGAAGTTATGAGTTCGGTGGGTTTTGCACATGGCCTAGTTGGTCGGTGGACCACAACATTGCTAGATGGCTTGGTGGGGTGTTTTACGAAAAATGAAATTCGTGGTTTTTGATATGTGAGACTTGCAATGACCTACAAATGTCCCTAAATGAATACCATGAAAGTCTTGGTGCACGAAAGTTTTGAGTTCGGTGGGTTTTGCACATGACCAAGTTGGTCGGTGCACCACGACATATGTAGATGGCCTTGTGGGTTCTTTTGTGAAAAAATATAATTCGTGGTTTTTGACATGTGAGGGTTGGAATGGCCTACAAATGTCCCGAAATGAATACAATGAAAGTCTTGGTGCACAAAAGTAGAGTTTGGTGTGTTTTGCACATTGCCAAGTTGATCGGTGCACCACGACATAGCTAGATGGCTTGGTGGGTTGTTTTGTGAAAAAATGAAAATCGTGGTTTTTGACATGTGAGAGTTTGAATGACCTACAAATGTTCACAAATGAATACCATGAAAGTCTTGACGCACGAAAGTTTTGAGTTCGGTGGGTTTTGCACATGGCCAAGTTGGTCGGTGCACCACGACATAGGTAGATGGCTTGGTGGGTTGTTTTGTGAAAAAATGAAATTCGTGGTTTCTGAGATGTGAATGTTGGAATGGTGTACAAATCTCCCCAAATGGATACCATATAACTCTTGGTCCTCGAAAGTTTTAGGTTCGGTAGGTTTTGCACATGGCCAAGTTGGTCAGTGCACCACGACATAGCTAGATGGCTTGGTGGGTTGTTTTGTGAAAAAATGAAAATCGTGGTTTTTGCATGCGAGGGTTGGAATGACCTACAAATGTCAACAAATGAATACCATGAAAGTCTTGATGCACGAAAATTTTGAGTTCTGTGGGTTTTGCACATTGCCAAGTTGGTCAGAGCACCACGACATACGTAGATGGCTTGGTGGGTTGTTTTGTGAAAAAATGAAATTCGTGGTTTCTGAAATGTGAATGTTGGAATGGTGTACAAATTTCCCAAATGAATACCATATAACTCTTGGTCCTCGAAAGTTTTAAGTTCGGTAGGTTTTGCACATGGTCAAGTTGGTTGGTACACCACGGCACAGCTAGATGGCCTTGTGGGTTGTTTTGTGAAAAAATGAAAATCGTGGTTTTTGACATGTGAGGGTTGTAATGACCTACAAATGTTCACAAATGAATACCATGAAAGTCTTGACGCACGAAAGTTTTGAGTTCGGTGGGTTTTGCACATGGCCCAGTTGGTCGGTGCCTCGCGGCATTCCTAAATTGCTTGGTGGGTTGTTTTGTGAAAAAATAAAATTCGTGGTTTTTGAGATGTGATGGTTGAAATGATTTACAAATGTCCCCAAATAAATACCATAAAATTCTTGGTGCACGAATGTTTTGAGGTCGATGGGGTTTGCACATGGCCAAGTTGGTCGGTGCACCACGGCACAGCTAGATGGCTTTGTGGGTTGTTTTGTGAAAAAATGAAATTTGTGGTTTTTGAGATGTGAATGTTGAAATGATCTACAAATTTCCCCAAATGAATACCATAAAATTCTTGGTGCACGAAAGTTTTGAGGTCGGTGGGTTTTGCACATGGCCAAGTTGGTCGGTGCACCACGACATAGCTAGATGGCTTGGTGGGTTGTTTTGTGAAAAAATGAAAATTGTGGTTTTTGACATGTGAGGGTTGGAATGACCTACAATTGTTCACAAATGAATACCATGAAAGTCTTGACGCACGAAAGTTTTGAGTTTGGTGTGTTTTGCACATGGCCAAGTTGATCGGTGCACCACGACATAGCTAGATGGCTTGGTGGGTTGTTTTGTGAAAAAATTAAAATCGTGGTTTTTGACATTTGAGGGTTGGAATGACCTACAAATGTTCACAAATGAATACCATTAAATTCTTGCTGCATGAAAGTTTTGAGTTCGGTGGGTCTTGCACATGGCCATGTTGGTCGGTGCACCACGACATTGCTAAATTGCTTGGTGGGTTGTTTTGTGAAAAAATAAAATTCCTGGTTTTTGAGATGTGAAGGTTGAAATGATTTACAAATGTTCTCAAACGAATACCATAAAATTATTGGTGCACGAAAGTTTTGAGTTCGGTGGATTTTGCACATGGTCATGTTGGTCGGTGCACCACAGTATAACTAGATGGCTTGGTGGGTTGTTTTGTGAAAAAATGAAATTCATGGTTTTGGACATGTGAGAGTTGGAATGGCCTACAAATGTCCCCAAATGAATGCCATGAAAGTCTTGGTGCCTGAAAATTTTGAGTTTGGTGGGTTTTGCACATGGCTAAGTTGGTCGATGCACTACGGCATTGCTAGATGGCTTGGTGGAGAGTTTTTGTGAAAAATAAAATTCAGAGTTTTTGAGAAGTGAGGGTTGGAATGACCTACAAATGTACCGAAATGAATACTGTGAAAGTCTTAGTGCCTAAACGTTTTGAGTTTGGTCGGTTTTGCACAAGGCCAAGTTGGTCGATGCACCACGGCATTGCTAGATGGCTTGGAGGAGAATTTTTGTGAAAAATGAAATTTAGAGTTTTTGAGATGTGAGGGTTGGAATGGCCTACAAATATCCCTAAATGAATATCGTGAAAGTCTTGGAGCACGGAAGTTATGAGTTCGGTGGGTTTTGCACATGGCCTAGTTGGTCGGTGGACCACAACATTGCTAGATGGCTTGGTGGGGTGTTTTACGAAAAATGAAATTCGTGGTTTTTGATATGTGAGACTTGCAATGACCTACAAATGTCCCTAAATGAATACCATGAAAGTCTTGGTGCACGAAAGTTTTGAGTTCGGTGGGTTTTGCACATGACCAAGTTGGTCGGTGCACCACGACATATGTAGATGGCCTTGTGGGTTCTTTTGTGAAAAAATATAATTCGTGGTTTTTGACATGTGAGGGTTGGAATGGCCTACAAATGTCCCGAAATGAATACAATGAAAGTCTTGGTGCACAAAAGTAGAGTTTGGTGTGTTTTGCACATTGCCAAGTTGATCGGTGCACCACGACATAGCTAGATGGCTTGGTGGGTTGTTTTGTGAAAAAATGAAAATCGTGGTTTTTGACATGTGAGAGTTTGAATGACCTACAAATGTTCACAAATGAATACCATGAAAGTCTTGACGCACGAAAGTTTTGAGTTCGGTGGGTTTTGCACATGGCCAAGTTGGTCGGTGCACCACGACATAGGTAGATGGCTTGGTGGGTTGTTTTGTGAAAAAATGAAATTCGTGGTTTCTGAGATGTGAATGTTGGAATGGTGTACAAATCTCCCCAAATGGATACCATATAACTCTTGGTCCTCGAAAGTTTTAGGTTCGGTAGGTTTTGCACATGGCCAAGTTGGTCAGTGCACCACGACATAGCTAGATGGCTTGGTGGGTTGTTTTGTGAAAAAATGAAAATCGTGGTTTTTGCATGCGAGGGTTGGAATGACCTACAAATGTCAACAAATGAATACCATGAAAGTCTTGATGCACGAAAATTTTGAGTTCTGTGGGTTTTGCACATTGCCAAGTTGGTCAGAGCACCACGACATACGTAGATGGCTTGGTGGGTTGTTTTGTGAAAAAATGAAATTCGTGGTTTCTGAAATGTGAATGTTGGAATGGTGTACAAATTTCCCAAATGAATACCATATAACTCTTGGTCCTCGAAAGTTTTAAGTTCGGTAGGTTTTGCACATGGTCAAGTTGGTTGGTACACCACGGCACAGCTAGATGGCCTTGTGGGTTGTTTTGTGAAAAAATGAAAATCGTGGTTTTTGACATGTGAGGGTTGTAATGACCTACAAATGTTCACAAATGAATACCATGAAAGTCTTGACGCACGAAAGTTTTGAGTTCGGTGGGTTTTGCACATGGCCCAGTTGGTCGGTGCCTCGCGGCATTCCTAAATTGCTTGGTGGGTTGTTTTGTGAAAAAATAAAATTCGTGGTTTTTGAGATGTGATGGTTGAAATGATTTACAAATGTCCCCAAATAAATACCATAAAATTCTTGGTGCACGAATGTTTTGAGGTCGATGGGGTTTGCACATGGCCAAGTTGGTCGGTGCACCACGGCACAGCTAGATGGCTTTGTGGGTTGTTTTGTGAAAAAATGAAATTTGTGGTTTTTGAGATGTGAATGTTGAAATGATCTACAAATTTCCCCAAATGAATACCATAAAATTCTTGGTGCACGAAAGTTTTGAGGTCGGTGGGTTTTGCACATGGCCAAGTTGGTCGGTGCACCACGACATAGCTAGATGGCTTGGTGGGTTGTTTTGTGAAAAAATGAAAATTGTGGTTTTTGACATGTGAGGGTTGGAATGACCTACAATTGTTCACAAATGAATACCATGAAAGTCTTGACGCACGAAAGTTTTGAGTTTGGTGTGTTTTGCACATGGCCAAGTTGATCGGTGCACCACGACATAGCTAGATGGCTTGGTGGGTTGTTTTGTGAAAAAATTAAAATCGTGGTTTTTGACATTTGAGGGTTGGAATGACCTACAAATGTTCACAAATGAATACCATTAAATTCTTGCTGCATGAAAGTTTTGAGTTCGGTGGGTCTTGCACATGGCCATGTTGGTCGGTGCACCACGACATTGCTAAATTGCTTGGTGGGTTGTTTTGTGAAAAAATAAAATTCCTGGTTTTTGAGATGTGAAGGTTGAAATGATTTACAAATGTTCTCAAACGAATACCATAAAATTATTGGTGCACGAAAGTTTTGAGTTCGGTGGATTTTGCACATGGTCATGTTGGTCGGTGCACCACAGTATAGCTAGATGGCTTGGTGGGTTGTTTTGTGAAAAAATGAAATTCATGGTTTTGGACATGTGAGGGTTGGAATGGCCTACAAATGTCTCCAAATGAATGCCATGAAAGTCTTGGTGCCTGAAAATTTTGAGTTTGGTGGGTTTTGCACATGGCTAAGTTGGTCGATGCACTACGGCATTGCTAGATGGCTTGGTGGAGAGTTTTTGTGAAAAATAAAATTCAGAGTTTTTGAGAAGTGAGGGTTGGAATGACCTACAAATGTCCCGAAATGAATACTGTGAAAGTCTTAGTGCCTAAACGTTTTGAGTTTGGTGGGTTTTGCACAAGGCCAAGTTGGTCGATGCACCACGGCATTGCTAGATGGCTTGGAGGAGAATTTTTGTGAAAAATGAAATTTAGAGTTTTTGAGATGTGAGGGTTGGAATGGCCTACAAATATCCCTAAATGAATATCGTGAAAGTCTTGGAGCACGGAAGTTATGAGTTCGGTGGGTTTTGCACATGGCCTAGTTGGTCGGTGGACCACAACATTGCTAGATGGCTTGGTGGGGTGTTTTACGAAAAATGAAATTCGTGGTTTTTGATATGTGAGACTTGCAATGACCTACAAATGTCCCCAAATGAATACCATGAAAGTCTTGGTGCACGAAAGTTTTGAGTTCGGTGGGTTTTGCACATGACCAAGTTGGTCGGTGCACCACGGCATATGTAGATGGCCTTGTGGGTTCTTTTGTGAAAAAATATAATTCGTGGTTTTTGACATGTGAGGGTTGGAATGGCCTACAAATGTCCCGAAATGAATACAATGAAAGTCTTGGTGCACAAAAGTAGAGTTTGGTGTGTTTTGCACATGGCCAAGTTGATCGGTGCACCACGACATAGCTAGATGGCTTGGTGGGTTGTTTTGTGAAAAAATGAAAATCGTGGTTTTTGACATGTGAGAGTTTGAATGACCTACAAATGTTCACAAATGAATACCATGAAAGTCTTGACGCACGAAAGTTTTGAGTTCGGTGGGTTTTGCACATGGCCAAGTTGGTCGGTGCACCACGACATAGGTAGATGGCTTGGTGGGTTGTTTTGTGAAAAAATGAAATTCGTGGTTTCTGAGATGTGAATGTTGGAATGGTGTACAAATCTCCCCAAATGGATACCATATAACTCTTGGTCCTCGAAAGTTTTAGGTTCGGTAGGTTTTGCACATGGCCAAGTTGGTCAGTGCACCACGACATAGCTAGATGGCTTGGTGGGTTGTTTTGTGAAAAAATGAAAATCGTGGTTTTTGGCATGTGAGGGTTGGAATGACCTACAAATGTCAACAAATGAATACCATGAAAGTCTTGATGCACGAAAATTTTGAGTTCTGTGGGTTTTGCACATTGCCAAGTTGGTCAGAGCACCACGACATACGTAGATGGCTTGGTGGGTTGTTTTGTGAAAAAATGAAATTCGTGGTTTCTGAAATGTGAATGTTGGAATGGTGTACAAATCTCCCAAATGAATACCATATAACTCTTGGTCCTCGAAAGTTTTAAGTTCGGTAGGTTTTGCACATGGCCAAGTTGGTTGGTACACCACGGCACAGCTAGATGGCCTTGTGGGTTGTTTTGTGAAAAAATGAAAATCGTGGTTTTTGACATGTGAGGGTTGTAATGACCTACAAATGTTCACAAATGAATACCACGAAAGTCTTGACGCACGAAAGTTTTGAGATCGGTGGGTTTTGCACATGACCAAGTTGGTCGGTGCACCGTAGCATTGCTAAATTTCTTGGTGGGTTGTTTTGTGAAAAAATAAAATTCGTGGTTTTTGAGATGTGATGGTTGAAATGATTTACAAATGTCCCCAAATAAATACCATAAAATTCTTGGTGCACGAATGTTTTGAGGTCGATGGGCTTTGCACATGGCCAAGTTGGTTGGTGCACCACGGCACAGCTAGATGGCTTTGTGGGTTGTTTTGTGAAAAAATGAAATTTGTGGTTTTTGAGATGTGAATGTTGAAATGATCTACAAATGTCACCAAATGAATACCATAAAATTCTTGGTGCACGAAAGTTTTGAGGTCGGTGGGTTTTGCACATGACCAAGTTGGTCGGTGCACTACGACATAGCTAGATGGCTTGGTGGGTTGTTTTGTGAAAAAATGAAATTCGTGGTTTTTGACATGTGACGGTTGTAATGACCTACCAATGTCCCCAAATGAATACCATAAAATTCTTGGTGCACGAAAGTTTTGAGGTCGATGGGATTTGCACATGGCCAAGTTGGTCGGTGCACCACGACATAGCTAGATGGCTTGGTGGGTTGTTTTGTGAAAAAATGAAATTCGTGGTTTTTGACATGTGAGGGTTGGAATGACCTACAAATGTTCACAAATGAATACCATGAAAGTCTTGACGCACGAAAGTTTTGAGTTCGGTGGGTTTTGCACATGGCCAAGTTGGTCGGTGCACCAC
The DNA here is from genome assembly GCF_037176805.1 of Vigna unguiculata. Lineage (NCBI taxonomy): Eukaryota > Viridiplantae > Streptophyta > Magnoliopsida > Fabales > Fabaceae > Vigna > Vigna unguiculata. The sequence continues at coordinate 34,121,438 of NC_140792.1, read as the reverse complement.
GACATAGGTAGATGGCTTGGTGGGTTGTTTTGTGAAAAAATAAAAATCGTGGTTTTTGGCATGTGAGGGTTGGAATGACCTACAAATGTTCACAAATGAATACCATAAAAGTCTTGATGCACGAAAATTTTGAGTTCTGTGGGTTTTGCACATTGCCAAGTTGGTCGGAGCACCACGACATACGTAGATGGCTTGGTGGGTTGTTTTGTGAAAAAATGAAATTCGTGGGTTCTGAGATGTGAATGTTGGAATGGTGTACAAATCTCCTAAATGAATACCATATAATTCTTGGTCCTCGAAAGTTTTAAGTTCGGTAGGTTTTGCACATGGCCAAGTTGGTTGGTGCACCACAACATAGGTAGATGGCCTTGTGGGTTGTTTTGTGAAAAAATGAAATTCGTGGTTTTTGAGATGTGAATATTGAAATGAACTACAAATGTTCCCAAATGAATACCATAAAATTTTTGGTGCACCAAAGTTTTAAGGTCGGTGGGTTTTGCACATGGCCAAGTTGGTCGGTGCAGCACGACATAGGTAGATGGCTTGGTGGGTTGTTTTGTGAAAAAATGAAATTCGTGGTTTTTGACATGTGAGGGTTTGAATGACCTACAAATGTTCACAAATGAATACCATGAAAGTCTTGACACATGAGAGTTTTGAGTTCGGTGGGTTTTGCACATGGCCAAATTGGTCGGTGCACCACGACATAGCTAGATGGCTTGGTGGGTTGTTTTGTGAAAAAATGAAAATCGTGGTTTTTGACATGTGAGGGTTGTAATGACCTACAAATGTTCACAAATGAATACCATGAAAGTCTTGACGCACGAAAGTTTTGAGTTCGGTGGGTTTTGCACATGGCCAAGTAGGTCGGTGCACCACGACATAGCTAGATGGCTTGGTGGGTTGTTTTGTGAAAAAATGAAAATCGTGGTTTTTGACATGTGAGAGTTTGAATGACCTACAAATGTTCACAAATGAATACCATGAAGGTCTTGACGCACGAAAGTTTTGAGATCGGTGGGTTTTGCACATGGCCAAGTTGGTCGGTGCACCGCGGCATTGCTAAATTGCTTGGTGGGTTGTTCTGGGAAAAAATACAATTCGTGGTTTTTGAGATGTGATGGTTGAAATGATTTATAAATGTCCCCAAATAAATACCATAAAATTCTTGGTGCACGAACGTTTTGAGGTCGATGGGGTTTGCACATGGCCAAGTTGGTCGGTGCACCACGGCACAACTAGATGGCTTTGTGGGTTGTTTTGTGAAAAAATGAAATTTGTGGTTTTTGAGATGTCAATGTTGAAATGATCTACAAATGTCCCCAAATTAATACCATAAAATTCTTGGTGCACGAAAGTTTTGAGGTCGGTGGGTTTTGCACATGGCCAAGTTGGTCGGTGCACCACGACATAGCTAGATGGCTTGGTGGATTGTTTTGTGAAAAAATGAAATTCGTGGTTTTTGACATGTGAGAGTTGGAATGACCTACAAATGTCAACAAATGAATACCATGAAAGTCTTGATGCACGAAAATTTTGAGTTCTGTGGGTTTTGCACATTGCCAAGTTGGTCGGAGCACCACGACATACGTAGATGGCTTGGTGGGTTGTTTTGTGAAAAAATAAAATTCGTGGTTTCTGATATGTGAATGTTGGAATGGTGTACAAATCTCCCAAATGAATACCATATAACTCTTGGTCCTCGAAAGTTTTAAGTTCGGTAGGTTTTGCACATGGCCAAGTTGGTTGGTGCACCACGGCATAGCTAGATGGCCTTGTGGATTGTTTTGTGAAAAAATGAAATTCGTGGTTTTTGAGATGTGAATATTGAAATGAACTACAAATGTCCCCAAATGAATACCATAAAATTCTTGGTGCACGAAAGTTTTAAGGTCGGTGGGTTTTGCACATGGCCAAGTTGGTCGGTGCACCACGGCACAGCTAGATGGCTTTGTGGGTTGTTTTGTGAAAAAATGAAATTTGTGGTTTTTGAGATGTGAATGTTGAAATGATCTACAAATGTCACCAAATGAATACCATAAAATTCTTGGTGCACTGAAGTTTTGAGGTCGGTGGGTTTTGCACATGACCAAGTTGGTCGGTGCACCACGACATAGCTAGATGGCTTGGTGGGTTGTTTTGTGAAAAAATGAAATTCGTGGTTTTTGACATGTGAGAGTTGGAATGACCTACAAATGTTCACAAATGAATACCATAAAAGTCTTGACGCATGAAAGTTTTGAGGTCGGTGGGTTTTGCACATGGCCAAGTTGGTCGGTGCACCACGACATAGCTAGATGGCTTGGTGGGTTGTTTTGTGAAAAAATGAAAATCGTTGTTTTTGACATGTGAGGGTTGGAATGACCTACAATTGTTCACAAATGAATACCATGAAAGTCTTGACGCACGAAAGTTTTGAGTTCGGTGGGTTTTGCACATGGCCAAGTTGATCGGTGCACCACGACATACGTAGATGGCTTGGTGGGTTGTTTTGTGAAAAAATGAAATTCGTGGTTTCTGAAATGTGAATGTTGGAATGGTGTACAAATCTCCCAAATGAATACCATATAACTCTTGGTCCTCGAAAGTTTTAAGTTCGGTAGGTTTTGCACATGGCCAAGTTGGTCGGTGCACCACGGCACAACTAGATGACTTTGTGGGTTGTTTTGTGAAAAAATGAAATTTGTGGTTTTTGAGATGTCAATGTTGAAATGATCTACAAATGTCACCAAATGAACACCATAAAATTCTTGGTGCACGAAAGTTTTGAGGTCGGTGGGTTTTGCACATGACCAAGTTGGTCGGTGCACCACGACATAGCTAGATGGCTTGGTGAGTTCTTTTGTGAAAAAATGAAATTCGTGATTTTTGACATGTGAGGGTTGGAATGACCTACAAATGTCCACAAATGAATACCATGAAAGTCTTTATGCACAAAAGTTTTGAGTTCGGTAGGTTTTGCAGATGGCCAAGTTGGTCGGTGCACCACGGTGTTGCTAAATTGCTTGGTGGGTTTTATGGAAAAAAAAATTCGTGATTTTTGAGATGTGATGGTTGAAATCATTTACAAATGTCCCCAACTAAATATCATAAAATTCTTGGTGCACGAAAGTTTTGAGGTCGGTGGGGTTGGCACATGACCAAGTTGGTCGGTGCACCACGACATATGTAGATGGCTTGGTGGGTTGTTTTATGAAAAAAAGAAATTCGTGGTTTTTGAGATGTGAAGGTTGGAATGGTCTACAAATCTCCCCAAATGAGTACCATATAATTCTTGGTGCTCGAAAGTTTTAAGTTTGGTGGGTTTTGCACATGGCCAAGTTGGTCGGTGCACCACGGCAACGCTAGATGGCTTCGTGGGTTGTTTGGTGACAAAAGGAGATTTGTGGTTTTTGAGATGTGAGGGTTGGAAAGACCTACAAATGTCCTCAAATGAATACCATGAAAGTCATGGTGCACGAAAGTAGAGTTCGGTGGGTTTTGCACATGACCAAGTCGGTCGGTGCACCACGGCATTGCTAAATGGCTTGATGGACAATTTTTGTGAAAAATGAAATTCATAGTTTTTGAGATTTGAGAGTTGGAATGGCCTACAAATGTCCACAAATGAATACCATGAAAGTCTTGATGCACGAAAGTTTTGAGTTTGGTGGGTTTTGCACATGGCCAAGTTTGTCAGTGCACAACGGCATTGCTAAATTGCTTGGTGGGATGTTTTGTGAAAAAATAAAATTCATGGTTTTTGAGATGTGAAGGTTGAAATGATTTACAAATGTCCCCAAATGAATACCATTAAATTCTTGCTGCATGAAAGTTTTGAGTTCGGTGGGTCTTGCACATGGCCATGTTGGTCGGTGCACCACGACATTGCTAAATTGCTTGGTGGGTTGTTTTGTGAAAAAATAAAATTCCTGGTTTTTGAGATGTGAAGGTTGAAATGATTTACAAATGTTCTCAAACGAATACCATAAAATTCTTGGTGCACGAAAGTTTTGAGTTCGGTGGATTTTGCACATGGTCATGTTGGTCGGTGCACCACAGTATAGCTAGATGGCTTGGTGGGTTGTTTTGTGAAAAAATGAAATTCATGGTTTTTGACATGTGAGGGTTGGAATGGCCTACAAATGTCCCCAAATGAATGCCATGAAAGTCTTGGTGCCTGAAAATTTTGAGTTTGGTGGGTTTTGCACATGGCTAAGTTGGTCGATGCACTACGGCATTGCTAGATGGCTTGGTGGAGAGTTTTTGTGAAAAATAAAATTCAGAGTTTTTGAGAAGTGAGGGTTGGAATGACCTACAAATGTCCCGAAATGAATACTGTGAAAGTCTTAGTGCCTAAACGTTTTGAGTTTGGTGGGTTTTGCACAAGGCCAAGTTGGTCGATGCACCACGGCATTGCTAGATGGCTTGGAGGAGAATTTTTGTGAAAAATGAAATTTAGAGTTTTTGAGATGTGAGGGTTGGAATGGCCTACAAATATCCCTAAATGAATATCGTGAAAGTCTTGGAGCACGGAAGTTATGAGTTCGGTGGGTTTTGCACATGGCCTAGTTGGTCGGTGGACCACAACATTGCTAGATGGCTTGGTGGGGTGTTTTACGAAAAATGAAATTCGTGGTTTTTGATATGTGAGACTTGCAATGACCTACAAATGTCCCCAAATGAATACCATGAAAGTCTTGGTGCACGAAAGTTTTGAGTTCGGTGGGTTTTGCACATGACCAAGTTGGTCGGTGCACCACGACATATGTAGATGGCCTTGTGGGTTCTTTTGTGAAAAAATATAATTCGTGGTTTTTGACATGTGAGGGTTGGAATGGCCTACAAATGTCCCGAAATGAATACCATGAAAGTCTTGGTGCACAAAAGTAGAGTTCGGTGGGTTTTGCACATGGCCAAGTTGGTCGGTGCACCACGACATTGCTAAATGTCTTAATGGACAGTGTTTGTGAAAAAGTAAATTCAAAGTTTTTGAAATGTGAGGGTTGGAATGGCCTACAAATGTCCCCAAATGAATACCATGAATGTCTTGGTGCACGAAAGTTTTGAGTTCAGTAGGTTTTGCACATGGCCAAGTTGGTCGGTGCACCACGGCATTGCTAAATTGCTTGGTGAGTTTTGTACATGGCCAAGTTGGACGGTGCACCACGACATAGCTAGATGACTTGGTGAGTTGTTTAGTGAAAAAATGAAATTCGTGGTTTTTGAGATGTTAATTTTGAAATGATCTACAAATGTTCCCAAATGAATATCATAAAATTCTTGGTGTACAAAAGTTTTGAGGTCGGTGGGTTTTGCACTTGGCCAAGTTGGTCGATGCACCACGGCATTGCTAAATTACTTGGTGAGTTGTTTTGTGAAAAAATAAAATTCGTGGTTTTTGAGATGTGATGGTTGAAATGATTTACAAATGTCCCCAAATAAATACTATAAAATTTTTGGTGCACGAAAGTTTTGAGGTCGGTGGGGTTTGCACATGGCCAAGTTGGTCGGTGCACCACGACATATGTAGATGGCTTGGTGGGTTGTTTTATGAAAAAATGAAATTCGTGATTTCTGAGATGTGAAGGTTGGAATGGTCTACAAATCTCCCGAAATGAATATCATATAATTCTTGGTGCTCGAAAGTTTTAAGTTCGGTGGGTTTTGCACATGACCAAGTTGGTCGGTGCACCACGACATAGCTAGATGCCTTGGTGGGTTGTTTTGTGAAAAAATAAAAATCGTGGTTTTTGACATGTGAGAGTTTGAATGACCTACAAATGTTCACAAATGAATACCATGAAAGTCTTGACGCACGAAAGTTTTGAGATCGGTGGGTTTTGCACATGTCCAAGTTGGTCGGTGCACCGCGGCATTGCTAAATTGCTTGGTGGGTTGTTTTGTGAAAAAATAAAATTCGTGGTTTTTGAGATGTGATGGTTGAAATGATTTACAAATGTCCCCAAATAAATACCATAAAATTCTTGGTGCACGAACGTTTTGAGGTCGATGGGGTTTGCACATGGCCAAGTTGGTCGGTGCACCACGGCACAACTAGATGGCTTTGTGGGTTGTTTTGTGAAAAAATGAAATTTGTGGTTTTTGAGATGTCAATGTTGAAATGATCTACAAATGTCCCCAAATTAATACCATAAAATTCTTGGTGCACGAAAGTTTTGAGGTCGGTGGGTTTTGCACATGGCCAAGTTGGTCGGTGCACCACGACATAGTTAGATGGCTTGGTGGGTTGTTTTGTGAAAAAATGAAATTCGTGGTTTTTGACATGTGATGGTTGAAATGATTTACAAATGTCCCCAAATAAATACCATAAAATTCTTGGTGCACGAAAGTTTTGAGGTCGATGGGGTTTGCACATGGCCAAGTTGGTCGGTGCAGCAAGACATAGCTAGATGGCTTGGTGGGTTGTTTTGTGAAAAAATGAAATTCGTGGTTTTTGACATGTGATGGTTGAAATGATTTACAAATGTCCCCAAATAAATACCATAAAATTCTTGGTGCACGAAAGTTTTGAGGTCGATGGGGTTTGCACATGGCCAAGTTGGTCGGTGCACCACGCCGTAGCTAGATGACCTTGTCGGTTGTTTTGGGAAAAAAATGAAATTCGTGGTTTTTGAGATGTGAAGGTTGAAATGATCTACAAATGTCCGCAAATGAATACCATAAAATTCTTGGTGCACGAAAGTTTTGAGATTGACGGGTTTTGCACATGGGCAAGTTGGTCGGTGCACCACGGCATAGGTAGATGGCTTGGTGAGTTGTTTTGTGAAAAAATGAAATTCGTGGTTTTTGGGATTATAATGTTGAAATGATCTACAAATGTCCCTAAATGAATAGCATAAAATTCTTGGTGCACAAAAGTTTTGAGGTCGGTGGGTTTTGCACATGGCCAAGTTGGTCGGTGCACCACGGCATTGCTAAATTACTTGGTGGGTTATTTTGTAAAAAAATAAAATTCGTGGTTTTTGAGATGTGACGATTGAAATGATTTACAAATGTCCCCAAATAAATACTATAAAATTCTTGGTGCACGAAAGTTTTGAGGTCGTGTGGTTTGCACATAGCCAAGTTGGTCGGTGCACCACGACATATGTAGATGGTTTGGTGGGTTGTTTTATGAAAAAATGAAATTCGTGGTTTCTGAGATGTGAAGGTTGGAATGGTCTACAAATCTCCCCAAATGAATATCATATAATTCTTGGTGCTCGAAAGTTTTAAGTTCGGTGGGTTTTGCACATGGCCAAATTGGTCGGTGCACCACGGCATAACGAGATGACCTTGTGGGTTGTTTTGTGAAAAAATGAAATTCGTGATTTTTGAGATGTGAATGTTGAAATGATCTACAAATGTCCGCAAATGAATACCATAAAATTCTTGGTGCACAAAAGTTTTGAGGTCCGTGGGTTTTGCATTTGGCCAAGTTCGTCGGTGCACCACGACATAGTTAGATGGCTTGGTGGGTTGTTTTGTGAAAAAATGAAATTCGTGGTTTCTGAGATGTGAATGTTGGAATGGTGTAGAAATCTCCCCAAATGAATACCATATAACTCTTGGTCCTCGAAAGTTTTAAGTTCGGTAGGGTTTGCACATGGCCAAGTTGGTCGGTGCACCACGGCACAACTAGATGGCTTTGTGGGTTGTTTTGTGAAAAAATGAAATTTGTGGTTTTTGAGATGTCAATGTTGAAATGATCTACAAATGTCCCCAAATTAATACCATAAAATTCTTGGTGCACGAAAGTTTTGAGGTCGGTGGGTTTTGCACATGGCCAAGTTGGTCGGTGCACCACGACATAGCTAGATGGCTTGGTGGGTTGTTTTTTGAAAAAATGAAATTCGTGGTTTTTGACATGTGAGGGTTGGAATGACCTACAAATGTTCACAAATGAATACCATGAAAGTCTTGACGCACGAAAGTTTTGAGTTCGGTGGGTTTTGCACATGGCCAAGTTGGTCGGTGCACCACGACATAGGGAGATGGCTTGGTGGGTTGTTTTGTGAAAAAATGAAATTCGTGGTTTCTGAGATGTGAATGTTGGAATGGTGTACAAATCTCCCCAAATGGATACCATATAACTCTTGGTCCTCGAAAGTTTTAGGTTCGGTAGGTTTTGCACATGGCCAAGTTGGTCAGTGCACCACGACATAGCTAGATGGCTTGGTGGGTTGTTTTGTGAAAAAATGAAAATCGTGGTTTTTGGCATGTGAGGGTTGGAATGACCTACAAATGTCAACAAATGAATACCATGAAAGTCTTGATGCACGAAAATTTTGAGTTCTGTGGGTTTTGCACATTGCCAAGTTGGTCAGAGCACCACGACATACGTAGATGGCTTGGTGGGTTGTTTTGTGAAAAAATGAAATTCGTGGTTTCTGAAATGTGAATATTGGAATGGTGTACAAATCTCCCAAATGAATACCATATAACTCTTGGTCCTCGAAAGTTTTAAGTTCGGTAGGTTTTGCACAAGGCCAAGTTGGTTGGTGCACCACGGCATAGCTAGATGGCCTTGTGGGTTGTTTTGTGAAAAAATGAAATTCGTGGTTTTTGAGATGTGAATATTGAAATGAACTACAAATGTCCCCAAATAAATACCATAAAATTCTTGGTGCACGAAAGTTTTGAGGTCGATGGGGTTTGCACATGGCCAAGTTGGTCGGTGCACCACGCCGTAGCTAGATGACCTTGTCGGTTGTTTTGGGAAAAAAATGAAATTCGTGGTTTTTGAGATGTGAAGGTTGAAATGATCTACAAATGTCCGCAAATGAATACCATAAAATTCTTGGTGCACGAAAGTTTTGAGGTTGGCGGGTTTTGCACATGGCCAAGTTGGTCGGTGCACCACGGCACAACTAGATGACTTTGTGGGTTGTTTTGTGAAAAAATGAAATTTGTGGTTTTTGAGATGTCAATGTTGAAATGATCAACAAATGTCCCCAAATTAATACCATAAAATTCTTGGTGCACGAAAGTTTTGAGGTCGGTGGGTTTTGCACATGGCCAAGTTGGTCGGTGCACCACGACATAGCTAGATGGCTTGGTGGGTTGTTTTGTGAAAAAATGAAATTCGTGGTTTTTGACATGTGAGGGTTGGAATGACCTACAAATGTCAACAAATGAATACCATGAAAGTCTTGATGCACGAAAATTTTGAGTTCTGTGGGTTTTGCACATTGCCAAGTTGGTCGGAGCACCACGACATACGTAGATGGCTTGGTGGGTTGTTTTGTGAAAAAATGAAATTCGTGTTTTCTGAAATGTGAATGTTGGAATGGTGTACAAATCTCCCAAATGAATACCATATAACTCTTGGTCCTCGAAAGTTTTAAGTTCGGTAGGTTTTGCACATGGCCAAGTTGGTTGGTGCACCACGGCATAGCTAGATGGCCTTGTGGGTTGTTTTGTGAAAAAATGAAAATCGTGGTTTTTGACATGTGAGAGTTTGAATGACCTACAAATGTTCACAAATGAATACCATGAAAGTCTTGACGCACGAAAGTTTTGAGTTCGGTGGGTTTTGCACATGGCCAAGTTGGTCGGTGCACCACGACATAGGTAGATGGCTTGGTGGGTTGTTTTGTGAAAAAATGAAATTCGTGGTTTCTGAGATGTGAATGTTGGAATGGTGTACAAATCTCCCCAAATGGATACCATATAACTCTTGGTCCTCGAAAGTTTTAGGTTCGGTAGGTTTTGCACATGGCCAAGTTGGTCAGTGCACCACGACATAGCTAGATGGCTTGGTGGGTTGTTTTGTGAAAAAATGAAAATCGTGGTTTTTGGCATGTAAGGGTTGGAATGACCTACAAATGTCAACAAATGAATACCATGAAAGTCTTGATGCACGAAAATTTTGAGTTCTGTGGGTTTTGCACATTGCCAAGTTGGTCAGAGCACCACGACATACGTAGATGGCTTGGTGGGTTGTTTTGCGAAAAAATGAAATTCGTGGTTTCTGAAATGTGAATGTTGGAATGGTGTACAAATCTCCCAAATGAATACCATATAACTCTTGGTCCTCGAAAGTTTTAAGTTCGGAAGGTTTTGCACATGGCCAAGTTGGTTGGTACACCACGGCATAGCTAGATGCCCTTGTGGGTTGTTTTGTGAAAAAATGAAAATCGTGGTTTTTGACATGTGAGGGTTGTAATGACCTACAAATGTTCACAAATGAATACCATGAAAGTCTTGACGCACGAAAGTTTTGAGTTCGGTGGGTTTTGCACATGGCTCAGTTAGTCGGTGCCTCGCGGCATTCCTAAATTGCTTGGTGGGTTGTTTTGTGAAAAAATAAAATTCGTGGTTTTTGAGATGTGATGATTGAAATGATTTACAAATGTCCCCAAATAAATACCATAAAATTCTTGGTGCACGAATGTTTTGAGGTCGATGGGGTTTGCACATGGCCAAGTTGGTCGGTGCACCACGGCACAGCTAGATGGCTTTGTGGGTTGTTTTGTGAAAAAATGAAATTTGTGGTTTTTGAGATGTAAATGTTGAAATGATCTACAAATTTCCCCAAATGAATACCATAAAATTCTTGGTGCACGAAAGTTTTGAGGTCGGTGGGTTTTGCACATGGCCAAGTTGGTCGGTGCACCACGACATAGCTAGATGGCTTGGTGGGTTGTTTTGTGAAAAAATGAAAATTGTGGTTTTTGACATGTGAGGGTTGGAATGACCTACAATTGTTCACAAATGAATACCATGAAAGTCTTGACGCACGAAAGTTTTGAGTTTGGTGTGTTTTGCACATGGCCAAGTTGATCGGTGCACCACGACATAGCTAGATGGCTTGGTGGGTTGTTTTGTGAAAAAATTAAAATCGTGGTTTTTGACATTTGAGGGTTGGAATGACCTACAAATGTTCACAAATGAATACCATGAAAGTCTTGACGCACGAAAGTTTTGAGATCGGTGGGTTTTGCACATGACCAAGTTGGTCGGTGCACCGTAGCATTGCTAATTTTCTTGGTGGGTTGTTTTGTGAAAAAATAAAATTCGTGGTTTTTGAGATGTGATGGTTGAAATGATTTACAAATGTCCCCAAATAAATACCATAAAATTCTTGGTGCACGAAAGTTTTGAGGTCGATGGGCTTTGCACATGGCCAAGTTGGTCGGTGCACCACGGCACAGCTAGATGGCTTTGTGGGTTGTTTTGTGAAAAAATGAAATTTGTGGTTTTTGAGATGTGAATGTTGAAATGATCTACAAATGTCACCAAATGAATACCATAAAATTCTTGGTGCACGAAAGTTTTGAGGTCGGTGGGTATTGCACATGACCAAGTTGGTCGGTGCACTACGACATAGCTAGATGGCTTGGTGGGTTGTTTTGTGAAAAAATGAAATTCGTGGTTTTTGACATGTGACGGTTGTAATGACCTACCAATGTCCCCAAATGAATACCATAAAATTCTTGGTGCACGAAAGTTTTGAGGTCGATGGGGTTTGCACATGGCCAAGTTGGTCGGTGCACCACGACATAGCTAGATGGCTTGGTGGGTTGTTTTGTGAAAAAATGAAATTCGTGGTTTTTGACATGTGAGGGTTGGAATGACCTACAAATGTCAACAAATGAATACCATGAAAGTCTTGACGCACGAAAGTTTTGAGTTCGGTGGGTTTTGCACATGGCCAAGTTGGTCGGTGCACCACGACATAGGTAGATGGCTTGGTGGGTTGTTTTGTGAAAAAATGAAAATCGTGGTTTTTGGCATTTGAGGGTTGGAATGACCTACAAATGTTCTCAAATAAATACCATAAAAGTCTTGATGCACGAAAATTTTGAGTTCTGTGGGTTTTGCACATTGCCAAGTTGGTCGGAGCACCACGACATACGTAGATGGCTTGGTGGGTTGTTTTGTGAAAAAATGAAATTCGTGGGTTCTGAGATGTGAATGTTGGAACATAGCTAGATGGCTTGGTGGGTTGTTTTGTGAAAAAATAAAATTCGTGGTTTTTGACATGTGACGGTTGTAATGACCTACCAATGTCCCCAAATGAATACCATAAAATTCTTGGTGCACGAAAGTTTTGAGGTCGATGGGGTTTGCACATGGCCAAGTTGGTCGGTGCACCACGACATAGCTAGATGGCTTGGTGGGTTGTTTTGTGAAAAAATGAAATTCGTGGTTTTTGACATGTGAGGGTTGGAATGACCTACAAATGTCAACAAATGAATACCATGAAAGTCTTGATGCACGAAAATTTTGAGTTCTGTGGGTTTTGCACATTGCCAAGTTGGTCGGAGCACCACGACATACGTAGATGGCTTGGTGGGTTGTTTTGTGAAAAAATGAAATTCGTGGGTTCTGAGATGTGAATGTTGGAATGGTGTACAAATCTCCTAAATGAATACCATATAATTCTTGGTCCTCGAAAGTTTTAAGTTCGGTAGGTTTTGCACATGGCCAAGTTGGTTGGTGCACCACAACATAGGTAGATGGCCTTGTGGGTTGTTTTGTGAAAAAATGAAATTCGTGGTTTTTGAGATGTGAATATTGAAATGAACTACAAATGTTCCCAAATGAATACCATAAAATTTTTGGTGCACCAAAGTTTTAAGGTCGGCGGGGTTTGCACATGGCCAAGTTGGTCGGTGCAGCACGACATAGGTAGATGGCTTGGTGGGTTGTTTTGTGAAAAAATGAAATTCGTGGTTTTTGACATGTGAGGGTTTGAATGACCTACAAATGTTCACAAATGAATACCATGAAAGTCTTGACACATGAGAGTTTTGAGTTCGGTGGGTTTTGCACATGGCCAAATTGGTCGGTGCACCACGACATAGCTAGATGGCTTGGTGGGTTGTTTTGTGAAAAAATGAAAATCGTGGTTTTTGACATGTGAGGGTTGTAATGACCTACAAATGTTCACAAATGAATACCATGAAAGTCTTGACGCACGAATGTTTTGAGTTCGGTGGGTTTTGCACATGGCCAAGTTGGTCGGTGCACCACGACATAGCTAGATGGCTTGGTGGGTTGTTTTGTGAAAAAATGAAAATCGTGGTTTTTGACATGTGAGAGTTTGAATGACCTACAAATGTTCACAAATGAATACCATGAAAGTCTTGACGCACGAAAGTTTTGAGATCGGTGGGTTTTGCACATGGCCAAGTTGGTCGGTGCACCGCGGCATTGCTAAATTGCTTGGTGGGTTGTTCTGGGAAAAAATACAATTCGTGGTTTTTGAGATGTGATGGTTGAAATGATTTACAAATGTCCCCAAATAAATACCATAAAATTCTTGGTGCACGAACGTTTTGAGGTCGATGGGGTTTGCACATGGCCAAGTTGGTCGGTGCACCACGGCACAACTAGATGGCTTTGTGGGTTGTTTTGTGAAAAAATGAAATTTGTGGTTTTTGAGATGTCAATGTTGAAATGATCTACAAATGTCCCCAAATTAATACCATAAAATTCTTGGTGCACGAAAGTTTTGAGGTCGGTGGGTTTTGCACATGGCCAAGTTGGTCGGTGCACCACGACATAGCTAGATGGCTTGGTGGGTTGTTTTGTGAAAAAATGAAATTCGTGGTTTTTGACATGTGAGGGTTGGAATGACATACAAATGTCAACAAATGAATACCATGAAAGTCTTGATGCACGAAAATTTTGAGTTCTGTGGGTTTTGCACATTGCCATGTTGGTCGGAGCACCACGACATACGTAGATGGCTTGGTGGGTTGTTTTGTGAAAAAATAAAATTCGTGGTTTCTGATATGTGAATGTTGGAATGGTGTACAAATCTCCCAAATGAATACCATATAACTCTTGGTCCTCGAAAGTTTTAAGTTCGGTAGGTTTTGCACATGGCCAAGTTGGTTGGTGCACCACGGCATAGCTAGATGGCCTTGTGGGTTGTTTTGTGAAAAAATGAAATTCGTGGTTTTTGAGATGTGAATATTGAAATGAACTACAAATGTCCCCAAATGAATACCATAAAATTCTTGGTGCACGAAAGTTTTAAGGTCGGTGGGTATTGCACACGGCCAAGTTGGTCGGTGCACCACGACACAGCTAGATGGCTTTGTGGGTTGTTTTGTGAAAAAATGAAATTTGTGGTTTTTGAGATGTGAATGTTGAAATGATCTACAAATGTCACCAAATGAATACCATAAAATTCTTGGTGCACTGAAGTTTTGAGGTCGGTGGGTTTTGCACATGACCAAGTTGGTCGGTGCACCACGACATAGCTAGATGGCTTGGTGGGTTGTTTTGTGAAAAAAATGAAATTCGTGGTTTTTGACATGTGAGGGTTGGAATGACCTACAAATGTTCACAAATGAATACCATAAAAGTCTTGACGCATGAAAGTTTTGAGTTCGGTGGGTTTTGCACATGGCCAAGTTGGTCGGTGCACCACGACATAGCTATATGGCTTGGTGGGTTGTTTTGTGAAAAAATGAAAATCGTTGTTTTTGACATGTGAGGGTTGGAATGACCCACAATTGTTCACAAATGAATACCATGAAAGTCTTGACGCACGAAAGTTTTGAGTTCGGTGGGTTTTGCACATGGCCAAGTTGATCGGTGCACCACGACATACGTAGATTGCTTGGTGGGTTGTTTTGTGAAAAAATGAAATTCGTGGTTTCTGAAATGTGAATGTTGGAATGGTGTACAAATCTCCCAAATGAATACCATATAACTCTTGGTCCTCGAAAGTTTTAAGTTCGGTAGGTTTTGCACATGGCCAAGTTGGTCGGTGCACCACGGCACAACTAGCTGACTTTGTGGGTTGTTTTGTGAAAAAATGAAATTTGTGGTTTTTGAGATGTCAATGTTGAAATGATCTACAAATGTCACCAAATGAACACCATAAAATTCTTGGTGCACGAAAGTTTTGAGGTCGGTGGGTTTTGCACATGACCAAGTTGGTCGGTGCACCACGACATAGCTAGATGGCTTGGTGAGTTGTTTTGTGAAAAAATGAAATTCGTGATTTTTGACATGTGAGGGTTGGAATGACCTACAAATGTCCACAAATGAATACCATGAAAGTCTTTATGCACAAAAGTTTTGAGTTCGGTAGGTTTTGCAGATGGCCAAGTTGGTCGGTGCACCACGGTGTTGCTAAATTGCTTGGTGGGTTTTATGAAAAAAAAAATTCGTGATTTTTGAGATGTGATGGTTGAAATCATTTACAAATGTCCCCAACTAAATACCATAAAATTCTTGGTGCACGAAAGTTTTGAGGTCGGTGGGGTTGGCACATGACCAAGTTGGTCGGTGCACCACGACATATGTAGATGGCTTGGTGGGTTGTTTTATGAAAAAAAGAAATTCGTGGTTTTTGAGATGTGAAGGTTGGAATGGTCTACAAATCTCCCCAAATGAGTACCATATAATTCTTGGTGCTCGAAAGTCTTAAGTTTGGTGGGTTTTGCACATGGCCAAGTTGGTCGGTGCACCACGGCAACGCTAGATGGCTTCGTGGGTTGTTTGGTGACAAAAGGAGATTTGTGGTTTTTGAGATGTGAGGGTTGGAATGACCTACAAATGTCCTCAAATGAATACCATGAAAGTCATGGTGCACGAAAGTAGAGTTCGGTGGGTTTTGCACATGACCAAGTCGGTCGGTGCACCACGGCATTGCTAAATGGCTTGATGGACAATTTTTGTGAAAAATGAAATTCATAGTTTTTGAGATTTGAGAGTTGGAATGGCCTACAAATGTCCACAAATGAATACCATGAAAGTCTTGATGCACGAAAGTTTTGAGTTTGGTGGGTTTTGCACATGGCCAAGTTTGTCAGTGCACAACGGCATTGCTAAATTGCTTGGTGGGATGTTTTGTGAAAAAATAAAATTCATGGTTTTTGAGATGTGAAGGTTGAAATGATTTACAAATGTCCCCAAATGAATACCATTAAATTCTTGCTGCACGAAAGTTTTGAGTTCGGTGGGTCTTGCACATGGCCATGTTGGTCGGTGCACCACGACATTGCTAAATTGCTTGGTGGGTTGTTTTGTGAAAAAATAAAATTCCTGGTTTTTGAGATGTGAAGGTTGAAATGATTTATAAATGTTCTCAAACGAATACCATAAAATTCTTGGTGCACGAAAGTTTTGAGTTCGGTGGATTTTGCACATGGTCATGTTGGTCGGTGCACCACAGTATAGCTAGATGGCTTGGTGGGTTGTTTTGTGAAAAAATGAAATTCATGGTTTTTGACATGTGAGGGTTGGAATGGCCTACAAATGTCCCCAAATGAATACCATGAAAGTCTTGGTGCCTGAAAATTTTGAGTTTGGTGGGTTTTGCACATGGCTAAGTTGGTCGATGCACTACGGCATTGCTAGATGGCTTGGTGGAGAGTTTTTGTGAAAAATAAAATTCAGAGTTTTTGAGAAGTGAGGGTTGGAATGACCTACAAATGTCCCGAAATGAATACTGTGAAAGTCTTAGTGCCTAAACGTTTTGAGTTTGGTGGGTTTTGCACAAGGTCAAGTTGGTCGATGCACCACGGCATTGCTAGATGGCTTGGAGGAGAATTTTTGTGAAAAATGAAATTTAGAGTTTTTGAGATGTGAGGGTTGGAATGGCCTACAAATATCCCTAAATGAATATCGTGAAAGTCTTGGAGCACGGATGTTATGAGTTCGGTGGGTTTTGCACATGGCCTAGTTGGTCGGTGGACCACAACATTGCTAGATGGCTTGGTGGGGTGTTTTACGAAAAATGAAATTCGTGGTTTTTGATATGTGAGACTTGCAATGACCTACAAATGTCCCCAAATGAATACCATGAAAGTCTTGGTGCACGAAAGTTTTGAGTTCGGTGGGTTTTGCACATGACCAAGTTGGTCGGTGCACCACGGCATATGTAGATGGCCTTGTGGGTTCTTTTGTGAAAAAATATAATTCGTGGTTTTTGACATGTGAGGGTTGGAATGGCCTACAAATGTCCCGAAATGAATACCATGAAAGTCTTGGTGCACAAAAGTAGAGTTCGGTGGGTTTTGCACATGGCCAAGTTGGTCGGTGCACCACGACATTGCTAAATGTCTTAATGGACAGTGTTTGTGAAAAAGTAAATTCAAAGTTTTTGAAATGTGAGGGTTGGAATGGCCTACAAATGTCCCCAAATGAATACCATGAATGTCTTGGTGCACAAAAGTTTTGAGTTCGGTAGGTTTTGCACATGGCCAAGTTGGTCGGTGCACCACGGCATTGCTAAATTGCTTGGTGAGTTTTGTACATGGCCAAGTTGGTCGGTGCACCACGACATAGCTAGATGACTTGGTGAGTTGTTTAGTGAAAAAATGAAATTCGTGGTTTTTGAGATGTTAATTTTGAAATGATCTACAAATGTTCCCAAATGAATATCATAAAATTCTTGGTGTACAAAAGTTATGAGGTCGGTGGGTTTTGCACTTGGCCAAGTTGGTCGATGCACCACGGCATTGCTAAATTACTTGGTGAGTTGTTTTGTGAAAAAATAAAATTCGTGGTTTTTGAGATGTGATTGTTGAAATGATTTACAAATGTCCCCAAATAAATACTATAAAATTTTTGGTGCACGAAAGTTTTGAGGTCGGTGGGGTTTGCACATGGCCAAGTTGGTCGGTGCACCACGACATATGTAGATGGCTTGGTGGGTTGTTTTATGAAAAAATGAAATTCGTGATTTCTTAGATGTGAAGGTTGGAATGGTCTACAAATCTCCCGAAATGAATATCATATAATTCTTGGTGCTCGAAAGTTTTAAGTTCGGTGGGTTTTGCACATGGCCAAATTGGTCGGTGTATTACGGCATAGCTAGATGGCCTTGTGGGTTGTTTTGTGAAAAAATGAAATTCGTGGTTTTTAAGATGTGAATGTTGAAATGATCTACAAATGTCTGCAAATGAATACCATAAAATTCTTGGTGCACAAAAGTTTTGAGGTCGGTGGGTATTGCACTTGGCCAAGTTGGTCGGTGCACCACGACATAGTTAGATGGCTTGGTGGGTTGTTTTGTGAAAAAATGAAATTCGTGGTTTTCGACATGTGAGGGTTGGAATGACCTACAAATGTTAACAAATGAATACCATGAAAGTCTTGATGCACGAAAGTTTTGAGTTTTGTGGGTTTTGCACATGGCCAAGTTGGTCAGTGCACCACGACATTGCTAAATTGTTTGGTGGGTTGTTTTTGTGAAAAATTAAATTCGTGGTTTTTGAGATGTGATGGTTGAAATGACTTACAAAGGTCCCAAAATGAATACTATACAATTCTTGGTACACGAATGTTTTGAGGTCGGTGGGTTTGGCACATGGCCAAGTTGGTCGGTGCACCACGACACATGTAGATGGCTTGGTGTGTTGTTTTGTGAAAAAATGAAATTCGTGGTTTTTTAGATGTGAAGGTTGAAATGGCCTACAATTGTACCCAAATGAATACCATTAAATTTTTGGTGAATGAAAGTTTTAAGTTCGGTGGGGTTTGCAAATGGCCAAGTAGGTCGGTGCACCACGATAAAGGTG
Organism: Vigna unguiculata; assembly: GCF_037176805.1. Classification (NCBI taxonomy): domain Eukaryota; kingdom Viridiplantae; phylum Streptophyta; class Magnoliopsida; order Fabales; family Fabaceae; genus Vigna; species Vigna unguiculata. The sequence goes on along the minus strand of NC_140792.1, from coordinate 34,102,962 downwards.
ACTTGGTGGGTTGTTTTGTGAAAGAATGAAATTCGTGGTTTCTGAGATGTGAAGGTTGGAATGGTCTACAAATCTCCCCAAATGAATACCATATAATTCTTGGTGCTCGAAAGTTTTAAGTTCGGTGAGTTTTGCACATGGCCAAGTTGTTCAGTGCACCACGGCAAAGCTAGATGGCCTTGTGGGTTTTGTTTGTGAAAAAATGAAATTCGTGGTTTTTGAGATTTGAATGTTGAAATGATCTACAAATGTCCCCAAATGAATACCATAAAATTTTTGGTGCACGAAAGTTTTGAGGTCGGTGGGTTTTGCACATAGCCAAGTTGGTCGGTGCAGCACGACATAGCTAGATGGCTTGGTGGGTTGTTTTGTGAAAAAATGAAATTCGTGGTTTTTGAGATGTGAATGTTGAAATGATCTACAAATGTCCCCAAATGAATACCATAAAATTCTTGGTGCACAAAAGTTTTGAGGTCGGTGGGTTTTGCACATAGCCAAGTTGGTCGGTGCACTACGACGTAGCTAGATGGCTTGATGGGTTGTTTTGTGAAAAAATGAAATTCGTGGTTTTTGACATGTGAGGGTTGGAATGACCTATAAATGTTCACAAATGAATACCATGAAAGTCTTGATGCACGAAAGTTTTGAGTTCGGTGGGTTTTGCACACGGCCAAGTTGGTCGGTGCACCGCGGCAGTGCTAAATTGCTTGGTGGGTTGTTTTGTGAAAAAATAAAATTCGTGGTTTTTGAGATGTGATGGTTGAAATGATTTACAAATGTCCCCAAATAAATACCATAAAATTCTTGGTGCACAAGAGTTTTGAGGTCGGTGGGGTTTGCACATGGCCAAGTTGGTCGGTGCACCACGACATATGTAGATGGCCTTGTGGGTTGTTTTATGAAAAAATGAAATTCGTGATTTCTGAGATGTGAAGGTTGGAATGGTCTACAAATCTCCCCAAATGAATACCATATAATTCTTGGTGCTCGAAAGTTTTAAGTTCGGTGGGTTTTGCACATGGCCAAGTTGGTCGGTGCACCACGGCATAGCTAGAAGGCCTTGTGGGTTGTTTTGTGAAAAAATGAAATTCGTGGTTTTTGAGATATGAATGTTGAAATGATCTTCAAATGTCTCCAAATGAATACCATAAAATTCTTGGTGCACAAAAATTTTGAGGTCGGTGGGTTTTGCACATTGCCAAGTTGGTCGGTGCACCACGACATAGCTAGATGGCTTGGTGGGTTGTTTTGTGAAAAAATGAAATTCATGGTTATTCGATATGTGAGGGTTGGAATGACCTACAAATGTTCACAAATGAATACCATGAAAGTCTTGATGCACGAAAGTTTTGAGTTCGATGGGTTTTGCACATGGCCAAGTTGGTCGGTGCACCGCCGCTATGCTAAATTGCTTGGTGGGTTGTTTTGTGAAAAAATAAAATTCGTGATTTTTGAGATGTGATGGTTGAAATGATCTACAAATGTCCCCAAATTAAAACCATAAAATTTTTGTACACGAATGTTTTGAGGTCGGTGGGTTTTGCACACGGCCAAGTTGGTCGGTGCACCACGACATAGCTAGATGGCTTGGTGGGTTGTTTTGTGAAAAAATGAAATTCGTGGTTTTTTATATGTGAGGGTTGGAATGACGTACAAATGTCAACAAATGAATACCATGAAAGTCTTGATGCACGAAAGTTTTGAGTTCTGTGGGTTTTGCACATGGCCATGTTGGTCGGTGCACCACGACATAGGTAGATGGCTTGGTGGGTTATTTTGTGAAAAAATGAAATTCGTGGTTTCTGAGATGTGAATGTTCTAATGGTGTACAAATCTCCCCAAATGAATACCATAAACGAAATTCATAGTTTTTGAGATGTGAGGGTTGAAATGACCTACAAATGTTCCCAAATGAATACCATGAAAGTCTTGGTGCACGAAAGTTTTGAGTTTAGTGGGTTTTGAACATGGCCAAGTTTGTCGGTGCACCACGGCATTGCTAAATCGCTTGGTGGGTTATTTTGTGAAAAAATAAAATTCGTGATTGTTGAGATGTGAAGGTTGTAATGATTTACAAATGTCGCCAAATGAATACCATAAAATTCTTGGTGCCCGAAAGTTTTGAGTTCGGTGTGTTTTACACATGGCCATGTTGGTCGGTGCACCACGACATTGCTAGATGGCTTGGTGAGTTGTTTTGTGAAAAAATGAAATTCGTGGATTTTGACATGTAAGAGTTGGAATGGCCTACAAATGTCCACAAATGAATACCATGAAAGTCTTTATGCACGAAAGTTTTGAGTTCGGTGGCTTTTGCACATGGCCAAGTTGGTCGGTGCACCACGACATTGCTAAATTGTTTTGTGGGTTGTTTTGTGAAAAAATAAAATTCGTGGTTTTTGAGATGTGAAGGTTGAAATGATTTACAAATGTCCTCAAATAAATATCATAAAATTCTTGGAGCACGAAAGTTTTGAGGTCGGTGGGGTTTGCACATGGCCAAGTTGGTCGGTGCACCACGACATATGTAGATGGCTTTGTGGGTTATTTTATAAAAAAATGAAATTCGTGGTTTCTGAGATGTGAAGGTTGGAATGGTTTACAAATGTCCCCAAATGAATACCATGAAAGTCTTGGTTCCTGAAAATTTTGAGTTTGGTGGGTTTTGCACATGGCTAAGTTGGTCGATGCACTACGGCATTGCTACATGGCCTGGTGGAGAGTTTTTGTGAAAAATAAAATTCATAGTTTTTGAGGTGTGAGGGTTGGAATGGCCTACAAATGTCCCGAAATGAATACCGTGTAAGTCTTAGTGCATAAACGTTTTGAGTTCGGTGGGTTTTGCACAGGGCCAAGTTGGTCGATGCACCACGGCATTGGTAGATGGCTTGGGGGAGAGTTTTTGTGAAAAATGAAATTTAGAGTTTTTAAGATGTGAGGGTTGGAATGACCTACAAATGTCCCTAAATGAATATCGTGAAAGTCTTGCTGCACGAAAGTTATGAGTTCGGTGGGTTTTGCACATGGCCTAGTTGGTCGGTGCACCACGACATTGCTAGATGGCTTGGTGGGGTGTTTTATGAAAAATGAAATTCGTGGTTTTTGATATGTGAGGGTTGCAATGACCTACAAATGTCCCCAAATGAATACCATGAAAGTCTTGGTGCACGAAAGTTTTGAGTTCGGTGGGTTTTGCACATGACCAAGTTGGTCGGTGCACCACGGCATATGTAGATGGGTTGGTGGGATCTTTTGTGAAAAAATAAAATTCGTGGTTTTTGACATGTGAGGGTTGGAATGGCCTACAAATGTCCCCAAATGAATACCATGAAAGTCTTGGTGCACGAAAGTAGAGTTCGGTGGGTTTTGCACATGGCCAAGTTGGTCGGTGCACCACGGCATTGCTAAATGGCTTGATGGACAGTGTTTGTGAAAAAGTAAATTCAATGTTTTTGATATGTGAGGGTTGGAATGGCCTACAAATGTCCCCAAATGAATACCATGAATGTCATGGTGCACGAAAGTTTTGAGTTCGGTGCGTTTTGCACATGGCCAAGTTGGTCGGTGCACCACAGCATTGCTAAATTGCTTCTTGGGTTGTTTTCTGAAAAAAATAAAATTCCTGATTTTTGAGATGTGAATGTTGAAATGATCTACAAATGTCCCCAAATGAATACCATAAAATTCTTGGTGCACAAAAGTTTTGAGGTCGGTGGGTTTTGCACATGGCCAAGTTAGTCCGTGCACCACGACACAGCTAGATGGCTTGGTGGGTTGTTTTCTCAAAAAATGAAATTCGTGGTTTTTGACATGTGAGGGTTGGAATGACCTACAAATGTTCACAAATGAATACCATGAAAGTCTTGATGCACGAAAGTTTTGAGTTCGGCGGGTTTTACACATGGCCAAGTTGGTCGGTGCACCGCGGCATTGCTAAATTGCTTGGTGGGTTGTTTTGTGAAAAAATAAAATTCATGGTTTTTGAGATGTAAAGGTTGAAATGATTTACAAATGTCTCCAAATGAATACCATAAAATTCTTGGTGCACGAAAGTTTTGAGTTCGGTGGATTTTGCACATGGCCATGTTGGTCGGTGCACCACAGTATAGCTAGATGGCTTGGCGGGTTGTTTTGTGAAAAAATGAAATTCATGGTTTTTGACATGTGAGGGTTGGAATGGCCTACAAATGTCCCCAAATGAATACCATGAAAGTCTTGGAGCCTGAAAATTTTGAGTTTGGTGGGTTTTGCACATGGCTAAGTTGGTCGATGCACTACGGCATTGCTACATGGCTTGGTGGAGAGTTTTTGTGAAAAATAAAATTCAGAGTTTTTGAGATGTGAGGGTTGGAATGGCCTAAAATTGTCCCGAAATGAATACTGTGAATATCTTAGTGCCTAAACGTTTTGAGTTCGGTGGGTTTTGCACAAGGCCAAGTTGGTCGATGCACCACGGCATTGCTAGATGGCTTGGATGAGAGTTTTTGTTAAAAATGAAATTAAGAGTTTTTGAGATGTGAGGGTTGGAATGGCCTACAAATGTCCCTCAATGAATATCTTGAAAGTCTTGGTGCACGAAAGTTATGAGTTCGATGGGTTTTGCACATGGCCTAGTTGGTCGGTGCACCACGACATTGCTAGATGGCTTGGTGGGGTGTTTTATGAAAAATGAAATTCGTGGTTTTTGATATGTGAGGGTTGCAATGACCTACAAATGTCCCCAAATGAATACCATGAAAGTCTTGGTGCACGAAAGTTTTAAGTTAGGTGGGTTTTGCACACGACCAAGTTGGTCGGTGCACCATGGCATATGTAGATGGCTTGGTGGGTTCTTTTGTGAAAAAATAAAATTCGTGGTTTTTGACATGTGAGGGTTGGAATGGCCTACAAATGTCCCCAAATGAATACCATGAAATTCTTGGTGCACGAAAGTAAAGTTCGGTGGGTTTTGCACATGGCCAAGTTGGTCGGTGCACCACGTCATTGCTAAATGGCTTGATGGACAATGTTTGTATAAAAGTAAATTCAAAGTTTTTGATATGTGAGGGTTGGAATGGCCTACAAATGTCCCCAAATGAATACCATGAATGTTTTGGTGCACGAAAGTTTTGAGTTCGGTGGGTTTTGCACATGGCCAAGTTGGTCGGTGCACCACGGCATTGCTAAATTGCTTGGTGGGTTGTTTTGTGAAAAAATAAAATTCCTGGTTTTTGAGATGTGAAGGTTGAAATGATTTTAAAATGTCCCCAAATGAATACCATAAAATTTTTTGTGCATGAAACTTTTGAGTTCGATGGGTTTTGCACATGGCCATGTTGGTCGGTGCACCACGGCATAGCTAGATGGCTTGCTGGGTTGTTTTGTGAAAAAATGAAATTCGTGGTTTTTGACATGTGAGGGTTGGAATGGCCTTCAAATGTCCCCAAATGAATACCATGAAAGTCTTGGTGCCTGAAAATTTTGAGTTCGGTGGGTTTTGCACATGGCCAAGTTGGTCGATGCACCGCGGCATTGCTAGATGGCTTGGTGGAGAGTTTTTGTGAAAAATGAAATTCAGAGTTCTTGAGATGTGAGGATTGGAATGGCCTACAAATTTCCCGAAATGAATACCGTGAATGTCTTGGTGCACGAAAGTTTTGAGTTCGATGGGTTTTGCAGATGACCAAGTTGGTTAGTGCATCACGACATTGCAAAATTTCTTGGTAGGTTGTTTTGTGAAAAAATAAAATTCGTAGTTTTTGAGATGTGAAGGTTGAAATGATTTAAAAATGTCCCCAATTTAATACCATAAAATTCTTGGTGCACGAAAGTTTTGAGTTCGGTGGGTTTTGCACATGGTCATGTTGGTCGCTGCACCACGGCATAACCAGATGGCTTAGTGGGTTGTTTTGTGAAAAAACGAAATTCGTGGTTTTTGAGATATGAAGGTTGGAATGATCTACAAATGTCCCCAAATGAATACCATAAAATTCTTGGTGCACGAAAGTAGAGTTCGGTGGGTTTTGCACATGGCCAAGTTGGTCGGTGCACCACGGCATTGCTAAATGGCTTGATGGACAGTGTTTGTGAAAAAGTAAATTCAAAGTTTTTGATATGTGAGGGTTGGAATGGCCTACAAATGTCCTTAAATGAATACCATGAATGTCTTGCTGCACAAAAGTTTTGAGGTCGGTGGGTTTTGCACGTGGCCAAGTTAGTCCGTGCACCACGACATAGCTAGATGGCTTGGTGGGTTGTTTTCTTAAAAAATAAAATTCATTATTATTGACATATGAGGGTTCGAATGGCCTACAAATGTCCCCAAATGAATACTATGAAAGTCTTGAAGCATAAAAGTAGAGTTTTGTTGGTTTTGCACATGGCCAAGTTGGTCGGTGCACCACGACATCGCTAAATGGTTTGTGGGTTGTTTTGTGAAGAAATGAAATTCGTGGTTTTTGAGTTGTGAGGGTTGGAATGGCCTAAAAATGTCCCCAAATGAAAACCATGAAAGTCATTATGCACGAAAGTTTTGAGTTCGTAGGGTTTTGTACATGGCCAAGTTTGTTAGTGCACCACGGCATAGCTAGATGGCTTGGTGGGTTGTTTGGTGAAAAATTGAAATTCGTGGTTTTTGAGATGTGAAGGTTGGAATTGTCTACAACTGTCTCCAAATGAATACCATAAAATTCTTGGTTCACGAAAGTTTTGAGTTCGGTGGATTTTGCACCACAACATAGGTAGATGGCTTGGGGGGTTGTTTTGTGAAAAAATAAAATTCGTGGTTTTTGACATGTGATGGTTGGAATGGCCTACAAATGTTCCCAAATGAATACCATGAAAGTCTTGATGCACGAAAGTTTTGAATTCGGTGGGTTTTGCACATGGCCAAGTTGGTCGGTGCACCACGACATTGCTAAATTACTTGATGGGTTGTTTTGTGAAAAAATAAAATTCGTTGTTTTTCATATGTGAAGGTTGAAATGATTTACAAATGTCCCCAAATGAATACCATAAAATTCTTGGGGCACAAAGTTTTAGTTTGGTGGGTTTAGCACATGGCCATGATGGTCGGTGCACCACGGCATAGCTAGATGGCTTGGTGGGTTGTTTTGTGAAAAAAAGAAATTCGTGGTTTTTGAGATGTGAAGGTTGGAATGATCTACAAATGTCCCCAAATGAATACCATAAAATTCTTGGTGCACGAAAGTTTTGAGGTCAGTGGGTTTTGCACATGGTCAAGTTGGTCGGTGTACCACGACATAGGTAGATGGTTGGTGGGTTGTTTTGTGAAAAAATGAAATTCGTGATTTTTTACATGTGAGGGTTCAAAATGGCCTACAAATGTCCCCAAATGAATACCATGAAAGTTTTGGTGCACGAAAGTGAGTTTGGTGGGTTTTGCACTTGGCCAAGTTGGTCGGTGCACCACGACATAGGTAGAGATGGCTTGGTGGGTTGTTTTGTAAAAAATGAAATTAGTGGTTTTTTATATGTGAGGGTTGGAATGGCCTACAAACGTCCCCAAATGAATATCATGAAAGTCTTGGTGCATGAAAGTTTTGAGTTCGGTGGGTTTTGCACATGGTATAGATGGTCAGTGCACCACGGCATTGCTACATGGCTTGGTCGGGTGTTTTGTGAAAAAATTAAATTCGTAGTTGTTGAGATGTGATGGTTGGAATAGCCTACAAATGTCCTCAAATGAATATACCATGAAGGTCTTGGTGCACGAAAGTTTTTAGTTCGGTGGATTTTGCACATGGCCAAGTTGGTCGGCGCACACGGCTGAGCGAGATGGCATGGTGTGTTGTTTTGTGAAAAAATGAAATTCTTGATTTTTTAGATGTGAAGGTTGGAATGGTCTACAAATGTCTCCAAATGAATACCATAAAATTCTTGGTGCACGAAAGTTTTAAGTTCGGTGGATTTTGCACATGGCAAAGTTGGTCGGTGCACCACGACATAGCTAGATGGCTTGGTGGGTTATTTTTTCAAAAAATGAAATTCGTGGTTTTGAGAAGTGAAGGTTGGAATGGTCTATAATTGTCCCCAAATGAATACCATAAAATTCTTGGTGCACGAAAGTTTTGAGTTTGGTGAGTTTTGCACATCGCCTAGATGGTCGGTGCACCATGGCATTGCTAGAGATGGCTTGGTGGGGTTTTTTGTGAAAAAATGAAAATTCGTGGTTTTTCAGATGTGAGATTTGGAATGGCCTTCAAATGTCCCCAAATGAATATACCATGAAGGTCTTGGTGCACGAAAGTTTTGAGTTCGGTGGGTTTTGCACATGGGCAAGTTGGTCGGTACACCACGGCATATGTAGCTGGCTTGGTGGGTTGTTTTGTGAAAAAATGAAATTCGTGACTTTTGAGATGTGAAGATTGGAATGATCTACAAATGTCCCCAAATGAATACAATAAAATTCTTGGTGCACGAAAGTTTTGAGTTCGGTGGGTTTTGCAAATGGCCAAGTTGGTCGGTGCACAACGACATAGCTAGATGGCTTGGTGGGTTATTTTTTCAAAAAATGAAATTCGTGGTTTTGAGAAATGAAGGTTGGAATGGTCTATAATTGTCCCCAAATGAATACCATAAAATTCTTGGTGCACGAAAGTTTTGAGTTCGGTGGGTTTTGCACATGGCCAAGTTAGTCGGTGCACCACGGCATTGCTAGATGGCTTGGTTGGGTGTTTTGTAAAAAAATGAAATTCGTGATTTTTGAGATGTGAGGGTTGGAATGGCCTACAAATGTCCCCAAATGAATACCATGAAAGTCTTGGTGCACGAAAGTTTTGAGTTCGGTGGGTTTTGCACATGGCCAAGTTGGTCGGTGCACCACAACATAGGTAGATGGCTTGGTAGGTTGTTTTGTGAAAAAATGAAATTCGTGACTTTTGAGATGTGAAGATTGGAATGATCTACAAATGTCCCCAAATGAATACAATAAAATTCTTGATGCACGAAAGTTTTGAGTTCGGTGGGTTTTGCAAATGGCCAAGTTGGTCGGTGCATCACGGCGTAGCTAGATGGCTGTGGGTTGTTTTGTGAAAATATGAAATTCTTGGGTTTTGAGATCTGAGGGTTGGAATAGCCTAGAAATATTCCCAAATGAATACTAGAAAATTCTTTGAGTTCGGTGGATTTTGCACATGGCCAAGTGAGTCGGTGCACCACGACATAGGTAGAGATAGCTTGGTGGGTTGTTTTGTAAAAAATGAAATTCGTGGTTTTTTAGATGTGAGGGTTGGAATGACCTACAAATGTCCCCAAATGAATACCATGAAAGTCTTGGTGCATGAAAGTTTTCAGTTCGGTGACTTTTGCACATGGCCTAGATGGTCAGTGCACCACGGCAATGTTACATGGCTTGGTGGGGTATTTTGTGAAAAAATTAAACTCGTAGTTTTTGAGATGTGATGGTTGGAATATCCTACAAATGTCCTCAAATGAATATACCATGAAGGTCTTGGTGCACGAAAGTTTTGACTTCGGTGGATTTTGCACATGGCCAAGTTAGTCGGTGCACCACGACATATGTAGCTGGCTTGGTGGGTTGTTTTGTGAAAAAAATGAAATTCGTGGTTTTTGAGATGTGAAGGTTGGAATGACCTACAAATTTCCCCAAAGGAATACCATAAAATTCTTGGTGCACGAAAGTTTTAAGTTCGGTGGGTTTTGCACATGTCCAAGTTGGTCGATTCACGACGGCATAGATAGACAGCTTGGTGGGTTATTTTGTCAAAAAATGAAATTCGTGATTTTTGAGATTTGAAGGTTGGAATAACCTACAAATTTCCCCAAATTAATACCATAAAATTTTTGGTGCACGAAAGTTTTGACTTCGTGGGTTTTGCACATGGCCAAGTTGGTCGGTGAACCACGGCATAGCTAGATGGCTTCGTAGGTTGTTTGGTGAAAAAATGAAATTCGTGGCTTTTGAGATGTGAAGGTTGGAACGATCTACAAATGTCCCCAAATGAATACCATAAAATTCCTGGTTCACGAAAGAGTAGTTTGGTGAATTTTGCACATGGGCAAGTTGTTAGGTGCACCACGGCATTGCTAAATAGTTTGGTGGGTTGTTTTGTGAAAAAATGAAATTCGTGGTTTTTGAGTTGTGAGGGTTGGAATGGCCTACAAATGTCCCCAAATGAATACCATGAAAGTATTTATGCACAAAAGTTTTGAGTTCGGAGGGTTTTGCACATCGCCAAGTTGGTAGGTGCACCACGACATAGCTAGATGGCTTGGTGGGTTGTTTGGTGAAAAAATGAAATTCGGGGTTTTTGAAATGTGAAGGTTGGAATGGTCTACAAATGTCCCCAAATGAATGCCATAAAATTCTTAGTGCATGAATGTTTTGAGTTCGGTGGGTTTTGCACATGGCCTAGATGGTTAGTGCACCACGGCATTGCTACATGGCTTGGTCGGGTGTTTTGTGAAAAAATTAAATTCGTAGTTTTTGAGATGTGATGGTTGGAATAGCCTACAAATGTCCTCAAATGAATATACCATGAAGGTCTTGGTGCACGAAAGTTTTTAGTTCGGTGGATTTTGCACATGGCCAAGTTGGTCGGTGCACCAGGGCTAAGCGAGATGGCATGGTGGGTTGTTTTGTGAAAAAATGAAATTCTTGATTTTTTAGATGTGAAGGTTGGAATGGTCTACAAATGTCTCCAAATGAATACCATAAAATTCTTGGTGCACGAAAGTTTTAAGTTCGGTGGATTTTGCACATGGCAAAGTTGGTCGGTGCACCACGACATAACTAGATGGCTTGGTGGGTTATTTTTTCAAAAAATAAAATTCGTGGGTTTTGAGAAATGAAGGTTGGAATGGTCTATAATTGTCCCCAAATAAATACCATAAAATTCTTGGTGCACGAAAGTTTTGAGTTTGGTGAGTTTTGCACATCGCCTAGATGGTCGGTGCACCATGGCATTGCTAGAGATGGCTTGGTGGGGTTTTTTGTGAAAAAATGAAAATTCATGGTTTTTGAGATGTGAGATTTGGAATGGCCTTCAAATGTCCCCAAATGAATATACCATGAAGGTCTTGGTGCACGAAAGTTTTGAGTTCGGTAGGTTTTGCACATGGCCAAGTTGGTCGGTACACCACGGCATATGTAGCTAATTTGGTGGGTTGTTTTGTGAAAAAATGAAATTCGTGGTTTTTGAGATGTGAAGGTTGGAATGGCCTACAAATTTCCCCAAAGGAATACCATAAAATTCTTGGTGCACGAAAGTTTTAAGTTCGGTGGGTTTTGCACATGACCAAGTTGGTCGATTCACCACGGCATAGGTAGACAGCTTGGTGGGTTATTTTGTCAAAAAATGAAGTTCGTGATTTTTGAGATTTGAAGGTTGGAATGACCTACAAATTTCCCCAAATTAATACCATAAAATTTTTGGTGCACGAAAGTTCTGAGTTCGGTGAGTTTTGCACATGGCTAAGTTGGTCAGTGCACCACGACATAGGTAGATGTCTTGGTGGGTTGTTTTGTGAAAAAATGAAATTCAAGGTTTTTGAGATGTGAATATGGGAATGGCCTACAAATGTCCCCAAATGAATACCATAAAATTCTTGGTGCACGAAAGTTTTAAGTCCGGTGGGTTTTGCACATGGCCAAATTGGTCGGTGCACTACGACGTAGGTAGAGATGGCTTGGTTGGTTGTTTTGTAAAAAATGAAATTCGTGATTTTTTAGATGTGAGGGTTGGAATGGCCTACAAATGTTCCCAAATGAATACCATGAAAGTCATGGTGCATGAAAGTTTTGAGTTCGGTTGGTTTTGCACATGGCCTAGATGGTCAGTGCACCACGGCAATGCTACATGGCTTGGTGGGGTGTGTTGTGAAAAAATAAAATTCGTGATTTTTAAGATGTGGGGGTTGGAATGATCTACTAATGTCCCCAAATGAATACCATGAAAGTTTGGGTGCCCGAAAGTTTTGAATTCGGAGGGTTTAGTACATGGCCAAGTTGGTCGGTGCACCACGGCATAGCTAGATGGATGGCTTGGTGGAGAGTTTTTGTGAAAAATGAAATTCATAGTTTTTGAGATGTGCGGGTTGAAATGACCTACAAATGTCCCCAAATGAATACCATGTAAGTCTTGGTGCACGAAAGTTTTGAGTTCGGTGGGTTTTGCACATGGCCAAGTTAGTTGGTGCACCACGGCATTGCTAGATGGCTTGGTGGGGTGTTTTGTAAAAAAATGAAATTCGTGGTTTTTGAGATGTGAGGGTTGGAATGGCCTACAAATGTCCCCAAATGAATACCATGAAAGTCTTGGTGCACGAAAGTTTTGAGTTCGGTGGGTTTTGCAAATGGCCAAGTTGGTTGGTGCACCACGACATAGGTAGATGGCTTGGTAGGTTGTTTTGTGAAAAAATGAAATTCGTGACTTTTGAGATGTGAAGGTTGGAATGATCTACAAATGTCCCCAAATGAATACAATAAAATTCTTGGTGCACGAAAGTTTTGAGTTCGGTGGATTTTGCAAACGGCCAAGTTGGTCGGTGCACCACGGCATAGCTAGATGGTTGTGGGTTGTTTTGTGAAAATATGAAATTCTTTGAGTTCGGTGGGTTTTGCACATGGCCAAGTGGGTCGGTGCACCACGACATAGGTAGAGATGGCTTGGTGGGTTGTTTTGTAAAAAATGAAATTCGTGGTTTTTTAGATGTGAGGGTTGGAATGACCTACAAATGTCCCCAAATGAATACCATAAAAGTCTTGGTGCATGAAAGTTTTGAGTTCGGTGGGTTTTGCACATGGCCTAAATGGTCAGTGCACCATGGCAATGCTACATGGCTTGGTGGGGTATTTTGTGAAAAAATTAAATTCATAGTTTTTGAGATGTGATGGTTGGAATATCCTACAAATGTTCTCAAATGAATATACCATGAAGGTCTTGGTGCACGAAAGTTTTGAGTTCGGTGGATTTTGCACATGGCCAAGTTGGTCGGTGCACCACGACATAGCTAGATAGCCTTGTGGGTTATTTTGTAAAAAATGAAATTCGTGGTTTTGGAGATGTGAAGGTTGGAATGGTCTAATAATGTCCCCAAATGAATACCATAAAATTTTTGGTGCACGAAAGTTTTGAGTTCGGTGGGTTTTGCACATGGTCTATTTGGTCGGTGCACCACGACATTGCTAGATGGCTTGGTGGAGTATTTTGTGAAAAAATGAAATTCGTGGTTTTTAAGATGTGAGTGTTGGAATGGTCTACTAATGTCCCCAAATGAATACCATGAAAGTTTGGGTGCCCGAAATTTTTGAATTCGGAGGATTTAGCACATGGCCAAGTTGGTCGGTGCACCACGGCATAGCTAGATGGATGGCTTGGTGGAGAGTTTTTGTGAAAAATGAAATTCATAGTTTTTGAGATGTGCGGGTTGAAATGACCTACAAATTTCCCCAAATGAATACCATATAAGTCTTGGTGCACGAAAGTTTTGAGTTCGGTGGGTTTTGCACATGGCCAAGTTAGTCGGTGCACCACGACCTAGGTAGATGGCTTGGTGGGTTATTTTGTGACAAAATGAAATTCGTTGTTTTTGAGATGTGAAGGTTGGAATGATCTACAAATGTCCCCAAATGAATACCAAAAAATTTAAGGTGCACGAAAGTTTTGAGTTCGGTGGGTTTTGCAAATGGCCAATTTGGTCGGTGCACCACGGCATAGCTAGATGGCTGTGGGTTGTTTTGTGAAAATATTAAATTCTTGGTTTTTGAGATCTGAGGGTTGGAATAGCCTACAAATATTCCCAAATGAATACTGGAAAATTTTTGGTGACGAAAGTTTTAAGTTCGATAAGTTTTGCACATGGCCAAGTTTGTCGGTGCACCACGGCTAAGCGAGATGGCTTGGTGGGTTGTTTTGTGAAAAAATGAAATTCTTTGTTTTTTAGATGTGAATGTTGGAATGGTCTACAAATGTCTCCAAATGAATACCATAAAATTCTTTATGCACGAAAGTTTGAAGTTCGGTGGATTTTGCACATGGCCAATTTGGTCGGTGCACCACGACATAGCTAGATGGCTTGGTGGGTTATTTTGTAAAAAAATAAAATTCGTGGTTTTTGAGATGTGATGGTTAGAATGGTCTACAAATGTCCCCAAATGAATACCATAAAATTCTTGGTGCACGAAAGTTTTGAGTTTGGTGGGTTTTGCACATCGCCTAGATGGTCGGTGCACCACGGCATTGCTAGAGATGGTTTCGTGGGGTGTTTTGTGAAAAAATGAAAATTTGTGGTTTTTGAGATGTGAGGGTTGGAATGGCCTTCAAATGTCCCCAAATGAATATACCATGAAGGTCTTGGTGCACGAAAGTTTTGAGTTCGGTGGTTTTTGCACATGGCCAAGTTGGTCGGTACACCACGGCATATGTAGCTGGCTTGGTGGGTTGTTTTGTGAAAAAAATGAAATTCGTGGTTTTTGAGATGTGAAGGTTGGAATGGCCTACAAATTTCCCCAAAGGAATACCATAAAATTCTTGGTGCACGAAAGTTTTAAGTTCGGTGGGTTTTGCACATGTCCAAGTTGGTCGATTCACGACGGCATCAAAAAATGAAATTCGTGATTTTTGAGATTTGAAGGTTGGAATGACCTACAAATTTCCCCAAATTAATACCATAAAATTTTTTGTGCACGAATGTTTTGAGTTCGGTGAGTTTTGCACAGGGCTAAGTTGGTCGGTGCACCACGACATAGGTAGATATGGCTTGGTGGGTTGTTTTGTGAAAAAATGAAATTTGGGGTTTTTGAGATGTGAATATTGGAATGGCCTACAAATGTCCCCAAATGAATACCATAAAATTCTTGGTGCATGAAAGTTTTAAGTTCGGTGGGTTTTGCACATGGCCAAATTGGTCGGTGCACCACGACATAGGTAGAGATGGCTTGGTGGGTTGTTTTGTAAAAAATGAAATTCGTGGTTTTTTAGATGTGAGGGTTGGAATGGCCTACAAATGTCCCCAAATGAATACCATGAAAGTCTTGGTGCATGAAAGTTTTGAGTTTTGTGGGTTTTGCACATCGCCTAGATGGTCGGTGCACCACGACATTGCTAGATGGCTTTGTGGGGTGTTTTGTGAAAAAATGAAAATTCGTGGTTTTTGAGATGTGAGGGTTGGAATAGCCTACAAATGTCCCCAAATGAATATACCATGAAGGTTTTGGTGCACGAAAGTTTTGAGTTCGGTGGGTTTTGCACATGGCCAAGTTGGTCGGTACACCACGGCATATGTAGATGGCTTGGTGGGTTGTTTTGTGAAAAAATGAAATTTGTGGTTTTTAAGATGTGAAGTTTGGAATGGCCTACAAATTTCCCCAAATTAATACCATAAAATTCTTGGTGTACGAAATTTTTAAGTTCGGTGGGTTTTGCACATGACCAAGTTGGTCAGTGCACCACGGCATAGGTAGACAGCTTGGTGGGTTGTTTTGTGAAAAAATGAAGGGTTAAATATGTTTTTGGTCCCTTAAGTTTGAGCGAAATTTGGGTTTAGTCCCTCATCAAAACTTTTGACCAATTTAGTCCTTCATCTTCCAAAATGCGTGAATTTAGTCCTTTTAACCAAATTTTGTTAAGTTTATCTGACATTTCAAGCGCATTTCATGATAGTATTTAAATTATTTATATTGTTTGACACATTTTTACTTCAATGTTAACTTAAATACTATCATAAAATGCGCTTGAAACGTCAGATAAACTTAACAAAATTTGGTTAAAATGACTAAATTCACGCATTTTGAAAGATGAAGGACTAAATTGGTCAAAAGTTTTGATGAGGGACTAATTCCAAATTTCGCTGAAACTTGAGGGACCAAAAACATATTTAACCCAAAAATGAAATTCGTGGTTTTTGAGATGTGAAGGTTGGAATGACCTACAAATTTCCCCAAATTAATACCATAAAATTCTTGGTGCACGAAAGTTTTGAGTTCGGTGAATTTTGCACATGGCCAAGTTGGTCGGTGCACCACGACAAAGGTAGAGATGGCTTGGTGGGTTGTTTTGTAAAAAAATGAAATTCCAGGTTTTTGAGATGTGAATATTGGAATGGCATACAATTGTCCCCAAATGAATACCATAAAATTCTTGGTGCACGAAAGTTTTAAGTTCGGTGGGTTTTGCACATGGTCAAGTTGGTCGGTGCACCACGACATAGGTAGCGATGGCTTGGTGGGATGTTTTGTGAAAAAATGAAATGCGTGGTATTTTAGATGTGAGGGTTGGAATGGCCTACAAATGTCTCCGAATGAATACCATTAAAGTCTTGGTGCATGAAAGTTTTGAGTTCCGTGGGTTTTGCACATGGCCTAGATGGTCGGTGCACCACGGCATTGCTACATGGCTTGGTGGGGTGTTTTGTGGAAAAATTAAATTCGTAGTTTTTGAGATGTGAGGGTTGGAATAGCCTACAAATGTCCCCAAATGAATATACTATGAAGGTCTAGGTGCACGAAAGTTTTGAGTTTGGTGGGTTTTGCACATGGCCAAGTTGGTCGGTGCACCACGGCATATGTAGATGGCTTGGTGGGTTGTTTTTTGAAAAAATGAAATTCGTGGTTTTTGAGATAAGATGGTTGGAATGGCCTACAAATGTCCCCAAATGAATACCATAAAATTCTTGGTGCACGAAAGTTTTAAGTTCAGTGGGTTTTGCACCTGGCCAAGTTGGTCGGTGCACCACGGCATAGGTAGACAGCTTGGTGGGTTATTTTGTGAAAAAATGAAATTTGTGGTTTTTGAGATGTGAAGGTCGGAATGGCCTAAAAATTTCCCCAAATTAATACCATAAAATTCTTGGTGCACGAAAGTTTTGAGTTCGGTGAGTTTTGCACATGGCCAAGTTGGTCGGTGCACACGACATAGATAGATGGCTTGGTGGGTTGTTTTGTGAAAAAGTGAAATTCGTGGTTTTTGATATGTGAGTATTGGAATGGCCTACAAATGTCCCCAAATGAATACCATAAAATTCTTTGTGCACGAAAGTTTTAAGTTCGGTGGGTGTTGCACATGGCTAAGTTGGTCGGTGCACCACGACATAGCTAGATGGCTTGGTGGGGTGTTTTGTGAAAAAATGAAATTCATGGTTCTTGAGATGTGAGGGTTGGAATGGCCTACAAATGTCCCCAAATGAATACCATGAAAGTCTTGGTGCACGAAAGTTTTGAGTTTGGTGGGTTTTGCACATGGCCAAGTTGGTCGGTGCACCACGGCATTGCTAAATGGCTTGGTGGGTTGTTTTGTGAAAAAATGAAAATCGTGGTTTTGAGATGTGAGGGTTGGAATGGCCTACAAATGTCCCTAAATGAATACCATGAAAGTCTTGGTGCACGAAAATTTTAAGTTCGGTGGGTTTTGCACATGGCCTAGTTGGTCGGTGCACTACGACATTGCTAGAGTGCTTGGTGGGATGTTTTAGGAAAAAATGAAATTCGTGGTTTTTGAGATGTGATGGTTGGAATGGCCTACAAATGTCCCCAAATGAATACCGCGAGGGAAAGATGAAAAGGACTTTGAAAAGAGAGTCAAAGAGTGCTTGAAATTGTCGAGAGGGAAGCGGATGGGGGCCGGCGATGTGTCTCGGTCGGATGTGGAACGATGAAAGTCGGGCTGCCGATCGACTCGAGGCATTGATCGATGCGGATTGTGATGGTGGCCCAAGCCCGGGCTGTTGAAATGCTCGTGGAGACATCATCGTTGCGATTGTGAACGATAGTGCGTGCCTCATGGCATGTCTCGGCACGTGCGTGCTCCGGGCATCGGCTTGTGGGCTTCCCATTCGGCCCGTCTTGAAACACGGACCAAGGAGTCTGACATGTGTGCGAGTCAATGGGTGAGTAAACTCGTAAGGCGCAAGAAAGCTGATTGGTGAGATCCCCTTGTAGGTTGCACCGCCAACTAACCTTGATCATATATGAAGGGTTCGAGTGGTGCACATTAGATTTGATGTTTGGAATTTCAAAGTTTCTTATTTGATACTTGCGGTCTCATGTTTACATTTTGCACAATTAAAAATTGAAATCTTTTATAAATAATTTTAGTTGACATGTAATTATGAATTTACATTAAATACCAAATCA
This sequence comes from Vigna unguiculata, assembly GCF_037176805.1. Lineage (NCBI taxonomy): Eukaryota > Viridiplantae > Streptophyta > Magnoliopsida > Fabales > Fabaceae > Vigna > Vigna unguiculata. The sequence continues at coordinate 34,084,871 of NC_140792.1, read as the reverse complement.
AATATGTACTCTAACTTTCATCCATTCATTTACACGATGAAATTTAGTAACAAAATCGAGTTTAACAAACCCAATTATTTTTTAATGTTAAAATTTCAAAATATTTCTAAAATAACTTTTTAGCAATTTTAAAACCTTCTCTAATACAATTTCAATTATTCTACCAATGTATAGTAAATACGGAGCAATTTAAAGGCAATTGATGTCCCCACTTTTTAATACGGTTTTCGAAAAAGGTAATTTTTGAAATTGAAATTTCATCTTTGAGAAAACCCCTTATGAATGTACAACAATTTTAAGTTGTGGAAAATACTTTTGTAAGTATAAAAAATTTAATCCATCTGAGAAGCATTTTCCAGAAAAAATAGAATAAAGATAGTAAAATTAAAAGATATAAATAATAATTGTCTTACTAAAAAATGATTTGGTGTTTGAAGTCTCATAACATTTTATTTAACGTCTTATATTTATATTTAAGATGTGAAAAAATTAAAATTGTTTAAAGTAATTATATTTATGTTCCAGACAGGAAAAGTTAAAATTATTAATGCAATTTTAGACGTGACCATCTTACATTACACTTGATTCCACGTCCAATTAAATATATTATTGTAAGGATACGGAAAATCTAAAGAATACGAGTAGATAATTTGATTATTTTATTATTAAAATGTTGAGTTATAAATGTAAAATTAATTAATTGATTTTTATTTTATAAAAATTACTACATTTGTAAACATATTTCTCTTCTCTTATATATTATTTTTAAATTTTTGACCAATTTAGATTTATCTTTTTGAAAATATGAGTGAATCATAAAATTTTTGGTATGGAGAGCGATCATCCTATTTGATTAAAGTCCGAATCATAATAAGTTCATCTTCTACATTTTTTCTTGAATCAATTTAGCGATATGTATACATAACTTGCTTGCATACGACTCTTGTGAGTTTAAGATGAATCTCTACTTGTCAGTGAACAATATGTGTTTGAGTTAATTAATGGAGCATATTGTGATGGGATTTTCTTTGTGTAGATAGAATATCTCGTGAGTGTTCGAATTAATGGAGCTTGGTAGAGAAAGAGTTTAAGTCCAGGTAAGGGAAATTGGTTGGTTTATTTTTCATTTGTGAGATAGGCTTATTCTTTGTTATGTGAATTCATATTTCTGATGAGATGTAATTGATTTAATGAATCAAATTATTCATTATAGATGAAGGTTTTCTATTAAAAATCTTATTTATGGGATGTTTGAGTTGCTGAGCAAGTTTAGATCATTGAAATATATGGATTGAGTGAAGTTGTTTTGTGGGAAGTAAATTTCAAACTGATTGTAGTCATTTTAGTATAAGCAATGATAAGAAAACCTAAATAGACCAAAGGGATCGGTTGATATACTTGAAGGGGTTTTCTGCTATTGTGCAGAGAAAACCCTAAATGACAGTCTAAATAATAGGATGAGTATGTGAGTTTGCCATGAATTGGCCTATGGAAAGCTTATTTTAGAACTAGATGATATTCTTTGGAAGGTTAAAGAGAGAAAAAACCTAAGAAGAAGCCAATAATAGCAAATTGATATACTTGTTAGTTTTTCTAAATAGAGGAGATGATACTCGTTGGATGAGTCACGACCCACTGAGTGAATGTAATAAGTATTAATCTCCTGAGGAAGCTATGGATGATACACTCATTGAATGAGTTAAATTCGCTGGACAAGTCTAGTGAATGTGACTTCAAGGGATTTGGATTGTTGGACGAGTAGTATTATTGTTGAGCGAAAAATAGTTTTGAAAAAAAAAACTAGAGAGATCAGGGGCAGCCATTGAATGAAGTATGGACTTGCTAGACAATACTTTCATTGTATGTGCTTGCTCAAGAAAATCTTTATAAAAGTTTTGGAATTTTTATTATGAGATGTAATGAATGAGAGATGTGTGAGGCTTAGTAGAGCAGTGAATGAGAACTTTATTTTGAATTGATCATATGCGAGAACAATTTTGATTGTAGTTGGCTTAACAACAGGGTTAAAAGTTTTATCACAATCCAAACCTGGTACTTGCTGAAATTCCTTTGCAACCAACCTTGCTTTGTGATGTTGAATGCTATCATCAGTGTTGTGTTTATTGCGGAAGACCCATTTATAGCCAATGGCACCAAAAGGAAGAGAGGTAAGAGTCCAGGTGTTATTAGCTAGAAGAGCACTATATTCTTCTTGCATGGCTTTTAACCAGGCAGGATCTTTCGTTGCTTTAACATTGACAGGCTCAGTAAGAGATAAATTAACCATCATATGAAATGCATGTGGTTTGAAAATTTCCACTTTTGCTAGTAACAGTTTGATGAGTATGCTTAGAATGATTTTCTGCAAAATGGGATGAGGAGCAAGGAATAGCTGAATCATGGGAATGTGACGCGTGTGAATGAGTGTTGTGATGAAAAGAAGATGAATTAATATCAAGTTTAAGATTTGGATTATTAGTATGATGTGTATTATTTGAGAGCTGATGAATGAACAAGGTGAAGTAGCAAGTGCTATTAGAGTTCGAAGCTATGAAAGGATTGTTTGATTAAAGTGTAAGCAAATAGTTTTCATTAAAAATGACATGTTTAGAGATGGTGTGGATCATTAGTAGGATGGATCATTAGTTATGTGGTGAGACACTCTATTATTAGGACACCAAAGATGGCCAATATAAAACTTACATGATTAAGATTTCATAATTTCAATTTTTCTATTGTCCGAATTCATGATGTTCTAGATGAAAATATATAATCAAACTACTATATCACCCGTTGATGTTAGATACCAATTGAAAAATATAAAACATTTAAATAACTAATAAAACACAAATTTTTAATAGGCACTTAAAATTTATGTAAAAACATGTAAAATAACAAACGGTAAAAACATATCATCTCGCTTAATAATAAAATCAAACAGTAAAAAGTCAATTATAAATATGAGAATATTAAAAACTTAATATAACACAAATTTTAATAAAGAAAATAACATAAACTTATCCCCATAACACTTAGAAACATGCTAACTCTCTCTCTCACTATAATAAGAATTTATAACAATATATAAGTTAATATCTATTATTCTATTATATATACAATAATAAAAAAGAAAGATAATAAAAGATGCACATTATTAGTTTGTAATATAATTTTTTCTCTCGTGTAAATATATAATGAATGTTGTTAGATATAAACAAATAAGACAGTATAATACAAAAGTAGATGAATTTCCGCTGGTATATAGTAGAGCACCCTAGTGTCACAGAAGACTGAGAATCCTAAAATGAAGAACCCACTTATCTTCCTCTTGTTCCTACTTCTCACCCAATCCCTTCTCGCCACGTCATCACCGTTAAACCCGATCCCAATCAACCTCTCCGTCGCTGACTTCGGCGCCACCGGCGACGGCAGCTGCTACGATACCGCACCGATCCAGTCGGCCATCAACTCCTGTCCGGAGGGCGGTCCTTGCCACGTAATCTTCCCGGCGCCTGGAAAGTACCTGACGGCCACCGTGTTCCTGAAATCCGGCGTGGTGCTGGTCGTGGAGCCTGGTGCCACTATCCTGGGCGGCGCCAGGCTTGAGGACTACCCGGAGGAGTTCTGGCGGTGGTACGTGGTGGTGGCGGAGAACGCGACGAACGTGGGAATCCGCGGCGGCGGAGTGGTGGACGGTCAGGCTGCGAAGTTCGTAGTGAGGGAAGATCCGAGAAAGAACGTGATGGTTAGTTGGAACCAAACTGGCGCTTGCTTGGGAGATGAATGCAGACCTAGACTCATTGGATTCATTGGTTGCAACAATGTTGAAGTTTCTAACATCACTCTCAACCATCCTGCTTATTGGTGGTGAGTATTCCTATCTCTTTTGTTCAATGCTCACTTTTTATCATTTTAAAATGTAATTATTGGTTGCAATTTTATCTTCATTCTTTTAATTTTGTTGAACTCTAACAGACTATATACTAATTTGCAGCTTACACTTGGTCCGGAGTAATAACATATCCATTAAAGATATTGCAATTAATGGGGACTTTAACATACCAAACAATGACGGGATTGACATTGAGGACTCAAACAACACAGTAATCACTCGATGCCACATCGATACTGGGGATGATGCAATCTGTCCAAAGTCATCCACAGGTCCTGTTTACAACCTTACAGTCACCGACTGTTGGATTCGATCCAAATCTTCTGCAATTAAACTTGGCAGTGCTAGTTGGTTTGATTTCAAGCATTTTGTGTTTGATAATATCACTATTGTTGATTCTCACAGAGGGATTGGATTCCAGATCCGTGATGGAGGTAACATGTTTCTTCTCACATATCTCCCGTTGAATGATTACATCTCAAACTAATTCTTGGTTATGTGATTTTTTTTTCTTACCTAAGAATGTTGAATCTAAAACATGTATCTAAAATACTAACTTGGTTCATTATCCTTGCTTGCGTCAATAGGACTCTAGCCTTAAAACATGTTTTTGAAATGTTTTCAACTTCCTCGTACAGGAAATGCAAGTGACATTGTATTCTCAAATATTAATATCAGCACAAGATATTATGACCCGTTATGGTGGGGTAGAGCAGAGCCTATCTATGTCACGAGTTGCCCCCGAGACTCAACATCAAAGGAGGCTTCAATATCTGATGTAACTTTCATTAACATCACTGCAAATTCTGAAAATGGCATCTTCCTGTCTGGTTCAAAGAGAGGATTGCTTAGAAACTTGAGATTCATCAACATGGACATTACATACAGAAGGTTCACCAATTATTCTGGTGGGTTATTGGACTATAGGCCAGGATGCCAAGAGTTAGTTGAACACAGGACTGCGGGCATAATGATGGAGTACATCGAAGGGCTTGAGGTTAAAAATGTTGAAATTAGATGGTCAAACAATGAACTAGAGCAGTGGAATAATCCTTTAGAGTTCAGACCGTCTACTGTGAATAATATATCTTTCCTTAATTTTAGTTCTGGTTTGTATACAGATAGCAAAATAAATTATTAACTTGGATTCTGCGAAGGGACAACGTGCAAAGCACATAGGTTGTTTAACCATCAAGGGAATGGGGGAGAAGTTCAAAAGGGAGGATATTGAAGATATTGTGCATGAGAAGATATTGAAGTGAGATAGATCATTTGTTAATCCTTGATCTAGTGGTTCACTTTCTGCATCTGTAATATGAATATGCCATTGATCTGTAGAATTGATAGTTAAATTGAAATTTGGATTTGATTTCATGGAGAATTGAAGTTACATATTCTTTTGTCGATATTTGTAGTAAAAAAAGAAACACTTCTCCTTAAAGGCAGGACATTTTTTTTTTATTTCACTATCACAGACTTTGGATAAAATATTAAACAGACTTTGGATAAAATATTAAACTTTTTCTTGTCTATTTTTAGGTATTCTTCTGACCTATATGTTGGTCTTAGTGTTGATCTCACATGGCCAGTAGTTCAATGTACCGAGAGAAATAATGGATCTCCTGGATTAATTTTCTTACAACCATGGAATTGAATCTAATTAAGGAAAGAACAAAAAATTGTGAGCGGCAAACCCTACCTCAGGGAAACTTAATTGTCATCCAAAGGAGAAAAAAATCATAGAAAGACAACAAATTGAATGCTTCACTACAACGGGTCCTTTACATTCTTGGCTTGAACACAACGAGAAACACTATCATTAAAAAAAAAAATTTGAGGTAGATCTTTGGACTTTGTAAGAGTAAGAGCTTGGTTACAAAGTTCGGAGGTCAATCATGGCTCTCATGTTATATTCGACTTTGTAACAGAATTAACATCCTTTTAGGAAAAATATAAATGAAAAATCAACATGAATTTTGTTGGTATACAGAGCTTCAAATTCAAAAGGAAACAGGTAAGATGTTTAGTTTTGTATTGTCTCTTCTTTGATTTGAGGGTATGTCTGATAAAAATCAGCTATCATTTGAAGCATCAATATTAATTCATTGTTTACGTAATTATTCATTTAATTAGTTAGAATTTCTTTTTTTATGTATTTAATTATGGTTCTATGTAGTTTATAAACTATTGAGTCTATCTAACTTGCTTACTTGGCTCTTGTGTTAAAGGGGCCTAACATAATGAAAAACATGTTTATGTATACTGTGCAATGAAAAACACCATTTTGTCAAGGATATTTTTCTAAAGAAGAAACAAAATAGCATAGTCCACTGGCAACTGGTGTGGGCAAAGCCCAATTACTATCCAACTTGCTCAACGCAAGCCCAATACTGATCCTCTTCCGTAAACTCCAACAGAAGCCCGATTTCAAATTTTAACAACTTTAACTTTTGAAAATAATGTTAAAAAAGGATCGGTTTTAAAAGTTTAATTCTGCTTAAACAAAAATACTTTATTTAAAAATGATTTTATTTTAATAGCATTTAATGATAACATTTACCTCAAAAATTTGTTTAAGTCCTCATTTTGATTCTGGGAATTTGATGCGAATTTTATTGGGATGTAGACTACTGAAGTTTTATGAGTCATATTATGATATAGAATATTAGGAGTCATGTAATTACAATATTAAATATTATGAGTATCGGACATTTGTAGGGATTCTGAATATGAGATATAAGAGATATGTTACCGGAAGAATTTGTTATTTTATTTTATTCATATGAGTAAGTTGAGAGATTCTCCTTATTTAACATCGAATTAGTTAAATCAAACTAAAAGTGTGTTCTTCACCCTTTTATCGCATCCTACATAATGGTCAATCTGTAACCATGTGTGAACGAATTGAAAATAGTTGTCAAATGACTTTAAGTGATTCTTTTATGAAAATAAAGTCATAAAATTATTGATCCGAGAATTTGCCCTTTCCAAATGCGAATTTAGACGGGATGCGAACTTAGATGAGTGCGAACTTAAGCGAATGTTTAGTGTAAATTGTACTCAACGGAAGAGCTTAAACTGTAATATTGATAATAAAAAAGTTAAATCATTCTATTGGTTTTCGCATTTGTAGAGAAATTTCAAATTGGTTATCTTTTTTTATTTGTCTAAATTTTGTTCCTATCTTGGGAGATTTATTGTAATTAAATCATTTCCATTAATAATGTATTACCAACATTAAAGAGGTGTCATGTGTTAGTTTTTAGTTTTTTTTTTTAAATGAAAATTTGTCATGCTCATGTTGTGCCATGTGACAATGGTAGTGCCACGTATCATTGTGACGCCATGTGTCATTACATTAGTCTCAATTTGGTCTTTGTATTCTTATTTTGTCTCAATTGAATCTTATATATTTTTTAAAATTAAGCAATTTTTTTACTAAAAAAATTGAAACCAAATTTAATTTTTGTATAAACGTTATACAAATATTTTTATTAAAATTGATATCTTTAATAAATATTTTTAACAAGATTATCTTTATTTAAATTTATATTTTACATTGAATTTCATAAAATAAAATAAAATTATCATTTTTTCAATTATTTTAAATAATTGTATATTTTTCAAATGTTTAAAATCCAATAATATCTATACAAATGTTTGAGTTGGTTTAAAAATAAAAATTTTACAAATTCAAATATCAAATTTTAAAATAATTATTAACATTTTTTAACAATTTAAAACAAATAAATTTACGATTTGAAAACAATTTTAAATAAATTTTAATGTTAAATATAAATATAAATAAACTTAATATTGTTAAAAATATTTAATAAAAATATTGATATAAAATTTATACAAAAAATAGGACCAAAGACTAATGTAATGTTCACCTAAAGGGATTTACTGGTAAGAGAAATTAGAGAGATATGATTTGAGAATAAATTACGTGTTCACTCTTACGAACTTGAGAGAGAGGGGAAGGAAAGAACAAAGGATTTCCTTATGTTCGCATCTCTCTTCATATGAGATTATTTGAAGGTGATTTGAGGGTGATTTGAGAAAGATTACGAATATGCCTTCAATTTATTTCTCTTTTTCTCAATTCACGTTAATTCACTAATAATGTTACATAATTATGATAATAATGTTAAAATATGACTTTTAAAATCACACTTACAATAATAATTAATACTCTAAATTTCTAAATTGTTTATACAAAAATTAAAGAAGTAAATATATTGTATTTTTATTATTTTTTTAAATATATTTTTTAATTTATTCATTTTAATATTTTTTATAAAATAAATCTAACTTATCTAAATATAATTTTAGATTACTTTCAACATCAAGGGTAATTTATTAATCTTATTTTTTTTAATTAAACTTAATTTTTAATACTTTCAACATCAAACAAATCACTCACCAATTTTTACAAACAATATTTCTAAATTCACTCACTCTCACTTCTGAATCCCTTAACAAGACAACACAAACTTCACTCTCTAATTCACTCAAATCCATCATCTCCCTCTCCTCCAAATTAATAAAATTAATATTCACAAGTGATCACAACTTAAGACAATGACATTTAATGTAATAGTGACACGTGACACTGTAATTGTCATATTACATTGTTACATGACACAACATCAGCTTGATACGTGAGAAAATATTTTACCTTTTATAAAAAAATTATAAAAAAATTAAAAATTAAATTAAATTAAATTAAAAAATTACAAACTAACATGTGATATCTCTTTAACGTTGTTAGCACATTACTAACAAAAATGATCTAATTGTAACAAATTTACCCAAATAGAAAAAAAAAACAAATAAAAAAAATTAATTTGAGATTTATCTAAAAAATAGAGACCAATAAAATTATTTAAAATTATTTAACCTAATAAAAAATGTAGTAACATGTATTATTCAACTACACTATAATCTTAAAAAATAGAGACCAATAGAATTATTTAACATAATACGTTTGTGTAAAAAACAATTACACTATTATTCAACTACAAACAATCAATTGTGGTATATTTGTCGACTTTGATAATAATTATCTTAAAAACGACAGCAAAAGTTATTTAAAAATATGTACTATGACATAATATTTTTTATACCATTGTTTAATCATAAATGACAATATACAGTAAACTTATTGGCGACGTTGATAGTCATCTTAAGAGCAAGGAGTAAAAGTAATTTTTGTTTGGCTAATACTTTTTATACCATTATATATCTATAAATGATAATATACAGTAAATTTATTGACGGTGATAGTAATCTTAAAAGCAAGAACAAAATTGATTTTTAAATTGGTTGATAATGTAAAAGGAAATTGTGATGACCAATTATACGTATTAAACTCTCGTTTTTAACAATTCATTGTAATGATAAAAAAGAAGTTGTAAAATGTGAAAAATGAACTTTGTTTTACTTAAGTTAAAATAAGTTTATTTACAATATAAAAAAGTAAAGCATCCATATAAATTAACTTACGCATATATGAATTTTAACATATAAATAAATTCATCTTTTTCCTCTCCTACGTCTTTTTAGAAACCCATATTAAAAAACCTTAAGATTAATACAATATTTTATCAAAAGTAAAAGATTTTTACTAAAAAGTAGAAGACAAGTTCACATGACCCTACTCATGTAGTTCTACTTGAAATTAAAGTAGAATTTATATTTAATATTGGATGTAGTCAACACACTACTCTACCCTAACCTACCCCTCAATCTCTTTTTCTCTAGTATCTCATTGATGCTACCTATAAACCTATAATTTCCTTTTAGTACAAAACCTTACACCAATATGATACTTTGTTCTTTCTTTCAACCTTTTTAGTTTCACATATATGTAATATGGAGTTTCAATTAAATTTTTTTCTAATCACAATTATAAGTAATTTTAGTTTCTAAAAACATCATGAATCAATATTACATTAACTAAAAAGTACATTAAAAATACCATTATAATATCTCATAAATTGGCATATGGTGTATAATAAGTACATGAGATCTTTCTCTAAAAAAAAAAGTAGATGAGATCTAAACGTGCAATGCCACATGTTTGTGCTGACTCTTGTCCATACAGCAATAGCAACAACATGATTTGTTATGTGAATTTTGTATTGTTGTGTGTTTATGAAGTGGCATATATGCTGTCGGTGGAACCTCCTTTCTTTTTGTGCCTCACAGCTTTGGTCTACTCTTCCTGTTCCCACCACACCATGCATGGATCTGCTTTAACCATTCTTAACTTTTTTTTAGTTGGATTATAAGTAACAAAAAAATTCATATATGGAGTTGTAATATTCTCATATCATTAATAATTTTGTCTATTTTTTTTTTAATATAAATGGTATGTTCCTCTTTCTCTCTTCATTCTCGTTATAACAAGCTTCATTTTCTTAAAATGAATTAAAAGTATAATTTGTTAAATAATTTCTTCAAAAAATTTCATATTTTTTCCTTTTTCTCTTCCTCTTTTTCATTATGTGATTCTTCTTATGTGTTCAAAGATTACTCACTTAATTAACATTAAACTCTTTTATATTATGAGCGTTTAATCTACTTAATTAAGGATAAAAGGATATTACACTAACATAATTTTAATATTGGGTCTAACATCACACAACCTCGTTAGCCTTAGGCTAAAAGAGCGTAAGACTACAAAAGTTGTATCATTATTCCTTTGCTATCATAAACTTCCTTTTACCTTTGTTTAATAGTGTAAATTATTTTTGTGGGCACTTTGATAAGTCACCTTCTTCTTTAGGTGTCTTGAAACTTCACCATCTAACACATTAAGAGATTGCTCACTTGCTTTTTTGGAAGACTAATGTTCCTTTTGGCATTTTGGGAGACATGTTGCTCCTTTTATTTTTTAGCAAACTGGTAGCTCCCTTAGAAGAAAGTTCATAAGAGATTGATTCCTCCTTTCTAAGAAAGTTTACAAGAGACTGATTGTTCCTTTAGTAAGAGACTAGTTGTTTCTTTAGAAGAAAGTTTATAGGAGACTAATTGCTCCTTTAGTAGAAAGTTCATGGAGATTAATTGTTCACAGCAGAGTAATTGCTCCTTTAGTAGAAAGTTCATAAGAGATTAATTACTCCTTTAGAGAGGACATTTTGAAAAGTTACTATGGGTATCTTAAGAGGCCACCCATTTTCTTATGTTGGAGCACCTTGAGAGGTTGTCCTCAAGTGCCTTAAGTAGTTGTACATATTTTTTTGTTGCTTCATTTTCTTCTTTTTCTTATCCAAATTCCTGTTGTCATTTACAATTGCAAGTTGAATCATGTATTCTACATCTAATTTTGTTCTCTTCTTTTTTTGTTTTCATTTATAGAACCAGTCATAATACTAAATTAATAATCACACTTCACCAAATCAAGTTTAAGGTCACTATAAACATTTATCCATTATAAATTTCAACTCATCGACCACAAAATCCTACACAAATTAAGAACTAATATAGTATGACTACTTCATGCGACAAAACCTTAAACTCTGTAATTTCTTTGAATTATTATAACATAATAATTAAAAGAAAAACAAGTAGATGCTCCATTCAATAAGTGGTGTTTCAGTAGTGGTCATGCACAACACTCGTTTGGCTTAGAACATGGCTATTTATATTCTCAAATGTATTCTCTACAACACATTTTTCTTTATTTTTTTAAATAATATTTTCACTTCTCAAAAAGTCCTTTTCAAAATTTTAAGGAAACATAATTATATTCTATAATTTAAAAAGATAGTTTTTTTTTTCTTTCTAAAGTATTAAAATCCAAGAGTGTCCAAAATACATTTTAGAGATGAATTGCATAACTTTTAAATAGTGAAGAAATCTCATGTATATTTGTAATTTGATATAAATAGAGGCATTGTATATATCATTTTAAAATAACAACAATATATAAAATTTCTATAATATAATAATAACATATTAAGGATGGCTTTAGTTGCAAATGCAAAACATTCCTCCTTGTTGATTCCTCTTCTAGATTTTTTTTTGGTAGCTTTTATTGCAGGACCTTGCCATTACAATTGAAATGCAAGAACCAAAAACATAAATGTTATTGCAATAAGGGTGAAAGGAAAATATATCTTCGTTGCTTTTTCTATTCTTCTCTATTCCCCTGAAGAATTTTGATTGCTTCTTCATTGGCTTCTCGTGTTGAAACTATGAGACTCGGTGTAACCATTTTTGTTTAGTATAGCCTATGCATGAGCTGATGCAAAACTTCAAGCATTGCTTCCATGGATAGCGGGATTGTATGTGAGAGTGAATCAACAACATGCGTCAATCGATAAGTGTTTCATCCAATTGTCTGAGAAACTGTGTATTGGAGAAAAAAATTGGGTGTCGGGAACAGTTTCACCAAGTCTCACGATGGGTGTAAAAGATGTTCTAGCCAAAAGGTATTGAACGATCAGTCAAAAACATTCAAAGTTGTGATTTGTCTTTTCCTCACTTCCTAGTGTTGATCACTTCCCTATCTCTGCGATTTCCTTTGGTTATGTGGTCTAGAAAACCCCCTATTAACTGTTGTCATTATAATAGTCTCTTTTTCATTATGTGACTCTTCTCATATATATATAAAGGTTACTCATTCAATTAATATTCAACTCCTTTATTTTTAGAAACATTTAATCTATTGATTCGATCAACCTTTAAGACTATGACCACAATATAATATATATATATATATATATATATATATATATATATATATATATATATATATATATATATAAAATAGTGGATAGATGTCATAGGAAAACATAATTGCAACTAACTCTATAACCTAATAGTCAAATAACAAAACTCGGCTAAAGCATAGCAATGTAGTGTATGACACATTATTGATGAAACACATGACTATTATAACACAACCTTTCAAAGAGAGAACTGAAATATGACACTACAATATTATTTATCAATGTTAGCGTTTTTAAGGAAAGAAACATTTTCTATATATCATCATAATAAATATTATTTTAATACTATCATTAGTTTTTTTTTAAAGAAATATATTATTAAAATACGCATGATTTTATTATTACAGTTAGGTTCGTCCAAGAAAAAAAAATTCTGATACTGACGAACCGTTAATAAAACATCAATATTTTACTTTCATTTTAAAATCTTAAAATAATATATTTATGTATCTTTCTATTTGTATACTATGTATTTTAGTTATCTTTGTGTAATACTAGTGAACACGCAAGCGTTATCATGTTTGTGTAAAAATGTAAGTTGAGATCAATAACAAATATATAATTAAATTTTAAAATAGTTGTTAAATGTAAAATAAAAAAAAGTAAGATATGTATAAATTTTTTTAAAATAATAGTTTAAGACAAAAAAATAATTAAAATAACGATTAAAATTAAATTATTTATAAAATAATTGATTTTTAAATTAATTAAAAATAAAATGAAATGTGGAAAAAAATATCTTCTTCGTATATTATTCATGTATTATTATAGATAATACTCTGAGCTCAACTTATTCTAACCGTCGAAGTACACCACGCTCTTCCGAATGAACATGCAACACTTTCAAATGTTTGCATCTAACTTTTACGTTACTCTGATAAAGAATCAATTAGTAGACTTGGACCGAAAGCCTATAATATTTATATTCTACATTATCATAGTAATTATCATTTTATATATAAAAATGGCATATGAACTTAAATCTTGACTAATTAAGAATCAACTTTAATATATTAATTGATAATATGTTTTCATTTATAGTGTTGTTATCTTTTCCTCAATGATAGTTTCTTTGGATTAATTGATAATTTCTCACAACAATATTAGATAATCACCTTATTTAATCGAGAAATAATAATAATAATAATAATAATTTAGGATGACAGTATATCATAAAAAATTGTCATTTACTAATAGATTCGTTAATATCATTTTTTTCAAACAAAAATTAATCTGTTAATAGAAATATTTATAAGTTTATATGGTGAGATCTTATACTACGTACCAAACAAAGTTGTTAATATAAAATATTAATACATAGTATTAATATATCAAGTGTTGGTATACTGTAGTACATAGCTGGTGTAGATCTTTATCATTTCAATTTTTGCTAAATAAAATCTGTATTGACGAAGAGAAGATTGATGTTTAATATTTACTTCATACCAATTACTCTTTCCTTTTAAATAAAAAAAAAAAAAACTTCATTGATTACTCTTCACTTTTATCAATTATCTTTAAATAAGTAAATGCTTTATTACATTGGTATTTGATTTTATTCCTTTTAAAAGATATATAAAAAGTCAGTGTTATGTCATTACATAAAACCCCACTCTATCGTAATATATAAAGTACTAGTGTGCGTATGTGTGTACGTATTTTTTAAATATACATGATATTATATTAGTAAGTGAGGATAATATGATGTTATTAAATTAATATATAAAATAAAATTATATTTATTAACAATAAAGTGAAATATATCAGAAAAGATGAAAATATAACTGTTGATAAATAGAGAAAAAGAGAATAGCAGAGATAGACGATTTTATAAAAAAGTTTGTAAAAATAACGGTCAAATTTCAAAAATTTAATAAATAATTATATTTTGGCTTAAATACATTTTTCGTCCTCATTTTTGTAGTGTTTGTTGCGGATAGTCCTCATTTTGACATAATGTTTAAAATGGTCCTCATCTTTACCGAATGTTTAAAATGGTCCTCATTTTCGCAATTCGTGTTTTATTTGGTCCTTTTCTGTGACGCCGTTTAAATTAGTAACGAAGTACTGTACAGGTGACATTGTTTGTATTGCGTTGCATTGAGGTGTGTTACATGTACTGTACAGATGGCTAAATAACGTTAACTTTTCGATTTGGGGGAAATTTTGCAATTAGGGCTTAAGTTGGATTGCAGTCGCGCTCTTCATCGTTGGAGACGATTTCTTCCTCTTCGTCTTTCTTGAGCTCGTATTTGCAGATGAAGCAACTAATACTTGTCATTTCATCGTTGGATTGCAATCGCGCTCTTCATTTCAATTTTCCAGTTAATCATCATCAACGAGGTAAGTGGGTTTAGGGTTTTCTGGGTTGTGTTTCCTCGTGGGTTAGGGTTTTCGTAATTCTATTTTGGGGTTTGTTTTTGCTTGGATTGTTGTGATGTTCTGCATGGTTTCTAAATTACCACACATGTACAGTACACGTAACAACACCCCAATGCAACGCAATACAAACAGTGCCACATGTACAGTGCTTCGTTACTGATTTAAACGGCGTCACAGAAAAGGATCAAATAATACACGAATTGCGAAAATGAGGACCATTTTAAACATTCTATCAAAATGAGGACCATCCGTAACAAACACTACGAAAATGAGGATGAAAAAGGTATTTAAGCCTTATATTTTAAAGGGTAAAATTGATATTTTGAAATGTGAACACAAAAGAGGGAATCCTCTTTATATATTGTTATAGATTATTGAAAGATGGTTGATTGGATTAAAATAAATATTAATGATGCAGGTTGTCCTAAATGTTAAATTTGATGTGTCTAATATAACTTAACTAAGAGGTGGTCAATTGGTTATTTGATTTTTCATTGTTTTTAAGAGAATCTTGAAAACTATTTTTAATCTTTATAACCCCAATAACTAGTTTTTCAATTCTGTATTAATGGACTGATTCAATCAATTAGGAAAGGCATAAAAGATTAAAAAAAGAAAAAGAACACAACAATTTTTATAGTGGTTCGATTCAAGATGAATCTGTGTCTAGTCTTCTCCTAAGCAACCCGAGTTTAGGAAGATTCCACTAAATCAGTAGAGTTACAAGAATTACAAGAACATCTATATAATTCAAGACCCTAAAGACTAAGGAGCTTGATCTACAAATCAAGAACTCCACCTAGATGCAATGCCTCCACACAATTGCACCTAGAACTTCACTCACACAGTAAACAAAAATACAAGTCAAAAGAGAACAAGGAACAAATACACCTAATGAATGTGCAGATGTCACACTTGATCCTAATGCTAGGCTTGACTCTCCAAGATTGAATTCATCATCAATCTTCTTGAATGTCCAATTGAATGATCTCCCAAGAAAAGCAAGAACTTTGTGAATCTCAATCTCGAAAAAATCTCTTAGAAAAATCTCTTCTTGATTTAGTGATGCGTTTTTTTCAAACTGATTTCAAATCTATTTTTAAATCAGAGAGTTCTGCTGCTAAGATTAGTGGATTAGGGAATTTACCTAATCCATTATCATGGGTGAATTTTCACTACATCAGGGTAGTGCCCTCTGATAATCCATTAGTTAAATATCCAACCCATTAACAAGTTATGCATTTGACATATTTAATAGATTAACAGCTAATCTATACAACTCAAGCTTGACTTACATGTAATCCTAGATATGCATCATCTATACACAAGATAAGTTCAAGATTAAGTCTAAAACAGTAAAATAGTAATACATAGACTTTGAAAATCATCAAAATCAATTTTGTAGTATTTAGCATACTCCCCCTTTCAATACTAAATTAATTTTATGTGCTGATATTTTTAGAAGATATAATCAAATCATTATAATTATCTAATTAAAGACTAATTTAGATAATAACACATGCTTCCATTTTCTTTTCTTTTTTTGTGTACTCTTCCTTGTTCCCTTTCTTTTTCCTCCCTCTCGCATCATTGCTCACTTCTTCAAGCACACTTTAAAAGCGGTTGAATGAGGAATTTGCGTACATTGATATTATCATGCATATTAATAGAACTCCTAACTCAACAATGTTGACATTATTAAAATAATTTAATTCTTTTATAATCAATTCTATTTTTTTTTTGAAAGTAATACGAATAAAAGACGCTTCCACTTTTTAAATTTGTTAATGTTATTTTATGAGACAAACTTTTGTCCATTAACATTAGGTAACGTTATATTTATGTCACTTTTTTTATTGTAACCTCTAATGAAAATATGTTAGCATTGATGACGTCAACATAGTTAAATTAAAAATTTTGTTGAAATGTGATATAATGAGTTTAATAATAAAAGGTGATTTTTATAATAATAAAAAAATCGTATGAAATAAAAAATGATTTAATTTTTACTTTTATCTATTCTATTTTTTATTTTTTTGCCATTGGATCCTTACAAAGTGTTATTTTCAATAAAGGGCCCCGCTTTTGATCTCATTTTCACCTGACAGCATTTGATTATTGCAACACGGGCACCGGATCTTGGTGTTGACGTGTGGGTAGTGTGGTCCATTCAACCCAACCCATCCTTTTTCACGTGCCCTTCCAAATTAACGAAGTGAACCCCGTTCGTTTTCCTTTTTCTTTCACTCTTCATATTTTTTTTTTATGATTTAAAGAGTATAAATACACTTCAAGTTTTTATAAAATTAATGTAGTTTATTTTAAAAATAAAATGTATGGATGTATGGCTGAGTTGAAACTAAATGTTAACAAAAATCTGCTTTTAACATGTATAAAGTCAAGTAGGGTTGGATGTCAGCCAAAATTTTATGTGGATTACTAAATTTTTATATGTTTGATATAAACGTAGTTATTTACAATAGAAAATAATACATTAAGTGATTTTAAATGTTTATTCAAGGAAAATTTTGAGAACGAAATTCTCTTGACTGGATTAATATTAAAATCACATAAAGAAATGTTAGGTGAAAAGAATTGACGAAGGGACTACGGTGTAAAAAAAAAGTGTCTTGCAAGTAAAAAAGAAATTTATTTATCATATGGGATAATCTATTTATTAACATTTGCGTGAATAGGATCTTATATAACAAATGCAAAACCTTTTAGTGTATTTCAATATACAAAACTTTCAAAATTAAAAATAAATAATATATAAATAAAATGTTAATTTTGATAATATAAGAATGAGTCACTGGATATATATATATATATATATATATATATATATATATATATATATATATATATATATATATATATATATATATATATATATATATATATATATATAAGTATATTAAGATAAGATAAAATTATTTAAAATCTATATATTATTTAAATATATATATTTAAAATTATTTAAATATATAAATTTAATCAAATTGCATTACATATATTTATTTAAGACCATAAATTATATATATATATATATATATATATATATATATATATATTTATATATAAAGATAATTCTTTCTTTTTACAGGTCTCTTAATTGAAATTCTACATTTTATATTAAAGTATTTTTTTAATAGTAACTGTCATATTGAATTTAAAAAGAAATTATCATGAGTTTTTCTTTTTCTTTTTTTTTTCGTCATATTTGTAACTTTTAGTCTAATATTCATATACTTTTTACTATCACTTCCATTTTTTTTTAATCTATACTTATATATAAAAAATTTCCTTTTATTTTCCCAATATTCATAATTTTAATTTGACTTTTTATATTAACTAACCTTTTAATAGTAATTAGCATATTAAATTTTTAAAAGAAGAAACTGTTATGGGTTTCATTTTTTTTTCCTTCTTCATCATATTTGTAGTTTCTAATCAAATATTTAGATACTTTTTTACTATTATTTCCATTTTTTTTATTAAAACTTTAAACATGCATATACACAAGTGTGACAATAAATGTGTTTCTGCTAGTATATATAAAAATGATACACTTTTTTATATTTTCTTTTGTATTTTTAATTTTATTCTCTTAATTATTACTTTTTAAATTTAAATAATTATTAGTAATAAAAAATAATTTTTCAGTTTTATCTTTTAGTAATTACTTTTTTAATTCAAATAATTACTTGTAATATTATTTACACAATATTACTTATAATATTTTTTATTTCAATAACTCAAATTTATTTTATCTATAACTATATTATAATTATATACGTCTTCTGTTTTTTTGTTTATGCTAGTATATGTAAAATTAATTAATTAATCTATCTGTTGACTAAAAACGTTATATTTTATTTATTTATTATTTTAACTAGGTTTTTCTCCATTCTACTCTCTCACTTTTCATCATGTAATTAATATAAGAGTCGTTAAATTAGTGTTTGTATTTAAATAACTCTTTTGTTAAATTATTAGATATAAATTATTCTAAAATCTATCTTTCTTGATCTTATGGAATTCTACCTGAGTACGAGCCTTGACACTTCTTAATTATTTGTTCATAAACTATTACCTATGTCCCTTATACTTATGTTTCCAATGTAGGATAGTTACTATAGTGAGTTTATCTTTAGGGACAAACATGCTAATTCGGGACAATTGGGTGAAACATGATACTATTTTCAGCTTTTTAATTTATTAAAACTCAATTTATTAGATTCGTTAATTTGGTGAATAATGAGCAGAGGGGGTAGGATGACTTCATCCATCAACATTTTAAATTAAAAAAAATAATTAAAAAGCTTTTTTTATATTATACTATTTTAAGAAAATAGTTGTATAATTTAAATTGAAATTATTAGGTATAACAAAGAATTTAATATATAAAAATAATAACTTTCTTCATATGTTAACACCAATAAGATTATCATTTCAAAAATAAGAAAATAATGCACCACCACACCAACAAACTCACAATGGTAAGTTAATTTGCAAAAAAAAACACCAGATATCAATTAAACATGTTATACGATTTACAATGTAATTCAAAATAGTTGTGAAGACATCGCCACACAATTAAAGACTCTTCTAAACTCAATTTATCTGAATACATGTATTGATATCAAACTTTGCCAAGTTGTGCACTTATGGGGGTCTCTATTGCTCTGTGCTCTGCAGAGCCATTATCAATAAGTTTCACCTTACCACACACAAGGTTGGTCCTTCCATTATCTTAGGCCATGGGAAAGCCCCTAGACTAGCACATCCTTGTGCTTTCACCACATAACTCATTCTACTCTATATGAGTCTCTAGACGGGTTATTAAAATATCAGGATAACCTCTGATACTAAATCTCTCAATCAATGCATACACTAAAGACATTAAGAAAAAAGGATTTTCTCTCCAAACATTTCCTTACACCAAGTTTAAGATAAATTACTTTACTTCATCCTCGTATCACCCATATCACACATATACACAATTATACTCACTAAAAACACTAAACTATAAATATGAATAATTTAATTATTTTCTCAATTTTCTTTTATTTCAATAAAATTTTATATAAGCAATTAAAATAATACATAAATATACTTTAAGAAAATGAATTAAAATCACGTTTTATATAAATTTATTAATATAATAACCACAATAAAATTTATCTACTACTTTATTAAAAAATTGTGTTACTTTCTTAAATCTTTCTTACCATTTAATATAATAACTCTAATCAATAAAACATCGCATATTATAATAAAACAGATAATAAAACAGAGCAAAGCAAAAAGTATATCAAAATTTAACTATTACATTCGTTCCAAAATATACTTAAACAGAAGTATCATGGACATAGAACAATATCATAAATATGTTTGAAACAAATGTGCAAAAGGTTGCTTAATAGAGCAAGGAATTGCATAAGATAACATTTTTAAAAGATGCTCGAAAGAGCAATAATAAATAGGCCTAAACTACACATCAACATTTCTGCCGTCTTGATGATCACTAAGGGGGTCTCCACATATGCTCACACCAACATTGATGATCATTGCATAGAGGAAAAACCACAAGAAAACAAAGCACAAATAGGAGAAGGGTAAGCTAGAGAAAAAAAAAATAACAAAATAAACAAACAAGTTATTTAACATAAGCAACATGTGATAGCAAACCATGACAGACCCACTAACTCAATTATCTGGATCCGTGTAATGAAATCGGATTCACTAGTTGCTTGCACTTGTAATGACATCTATTGTTCCGTAGAGCCATTACCAATGGGTTTCTCCCTACCACACACAAGCACAAGGTTAGTCCATGATCATCTAAGTCATTATCCTACTAGAGACTAGGACCTTCTGCTACTCTCACCACTTGAACCAATTTACTCTATGTGAGTCTGACTGATTAAATAAAGTGTCAGGATGCAGCCTTACTAATCCTTAAGTCACTACACACACTACTTTATCATCAAACAGATTTCTCCATAAAATTCTCACACCAAGTCCACACGTGATCTCAAAACATTTTCATCTCATGCTAATCATATTAAATACAGTCCCAATACACCACCTCATACATGCCCATCATATATACATCATACTTTTGAGGAGTAAAACAACCAATCATAGAAGAAATCAAGTAAATAAACACTTCCATGCACCAATCTCACTTAAGCTCCAAAAGTTCTCTCACTTAAGTTTGGCATTCTCGTCTGGGTGAGAGCTCGAACAATGGGCACTGTGAGATTCTACGAGTTCTCACTTGAGCGAGATTGTTCTTCGCTCAAAATTGAAGTTCCTCGTCTGAGCGACAACTCGAATAGAGACAAGGGTGAGTTTTATGCTATTCTCGCATAGGCGAAGGTTGCTCGCTTGGGCAAGAACAACAGTTCTCTCCCATGCTCACGCATGCAAATCCAAAATTCAGTTCAAACCATACACAATTCATTTTCATATAATCACAGACATCAATCAAAATTTTAAAACACAGTTTTGAGCTAAAGCAAGTAAAGCATTTCGAAATCTTTAAGAACCCTAACTCCCCTTACCTTAACAGATGCTAACCCATCAAAATTGAGCCCCAACCGAAGAGTAAACAGCACGACTGCAACTTAGGAGTTGACAAGCAAGAATAGAGGCAGAAGACAGTAAGATCCGTGACCAAAAACCGAATCAGACTAAAACTTCAAAACTGAAGAGGTAAAGGAAACAAATGTTTGGAGTTCAACTTACGTGGAGGGAAGAAAATGTTTCGGTTTGGTCTTTGGAGAACTCCGCAATGATCTCAATCTCAGCCTCTATCTAAAGGAGTGGTAGCAACTGAGTTAAAACACGAGAAACAGTAGTTGAGAAAAGTCGAGAAATTGAAAGAAAAAAATAAAGTGAGAAATTGAAAAGTTTTCTAAAAATAATAAGTGAGCTGACTTTGGACTTTTTAATTAAACTACATTCAAAAATTTTAAAATCAGAAGTGAACTGTATATTTTTACATACATACGTTTATATTATATATATATATATATATATATATATATATATATATATATATATATATATAATATAGTTATTCTTTAGACTATAAATTCTGAAATTATCTTTACTAACCAACTACTCTTAGGTTGTTCCCGGGATCTGAAGGAATATTGCAAATTAAGAATAGACAGTGAAATGTGATATCGGACACTGATAATGACCGATCAACCATAGCCAATTAATTAACCTTTTCATATCATTTCAAGTAAATTATAAATGCCGCCACATTGGTTCAACAATGTGATATTGTTTGGATAGGTTTAATACTTTTTGTTTTTGAGATTATAACGTGTAATTTTAACTCTTTATTGAGTTTTTACCCATTTCTTTTATAATTAAGCTCTTCTATGAGTTATTATTTACCTAAATATTCGAAATTCTATTTTTTACTTTAAAACCTTTGTAAATTAAACCATTTAAACTATTCTAACTTTTTTTTTTTGCTAAAGTTATAAATTAAAATATTAAATTTTACCCAAGGCTTCAGTCCTTTCAGTTAAAGTTTTGAATGAAAAAGTTTCATTTAAATTAAAGTTTAATAACTCATAATAAAAATAATAGTAAATGCTAGCATTAATTATTATAACAAACGTATGTTAAAGCCGTTTTTCTAGTCTGTGACACATTTTTAATAATTATGAACAATTGTTTTGTGATAAGTTTTCATAGATTAGATGAGAGAACACGTTACAATTAAAAAAATATTGATTATGGTTGTCATACCATTTTATTTTTATTGAGAAGATAATTTTTTAACGACTCTATTTAATAATTATATTATACAAATATTTTAAACAATATATATATATATATATATATATATATATATATATATATATATATTATGTTATGTGAAATCGAAATGATGTCGTCAACTCGGGATGATATTCTATCGGCACAAACATTTTGGTCCAGTAGGAATGCAATTCTTGATGATATTAGATTCTAAAAGAAATGTTAATATAACTTGAAAAGAAAATTAAAAGAATAAGATGGATTAACGAAACCTTAAATTATTTAAGAAAGGTCATAGTCCGAGTAATTTAGGCCAATCCAAGTAATTTAAGAAAGGTCATAGTCCGAGTAATTTAGGCCAATCCAAGTAAAAGCCCACGAAGATACCATAAATAATAGTGTTTACAATGTAACTTTTATGTATTCATTCTATCATTATTATCGTGTGTATATATATATATAATTCGAATGTTGGAGTGCCTTTGCAATATAAGTGAACTTACTTTGATTGAACTTTTGATAGGACAAATTGTTGTGCTATGAGTCAAGACTCCTACGATAGTACTAATATTAAAAAAGATTAATAAAGAGCTAAAAAACTGAGAGAATATAGAGAAAGAGAATAAAACACATTTCTAAATAAATGGCAGCTTTAATAAAATAGGTTTAATTAATATTTTGTTTTCTATATTTAGGTTTTTTGATCTTATATTTATTTTTAATTCAGTCCCTGTTTATGTAAAGAAAAAAAAAAACTCAATGTGATCCATTTTGTTAAATTGGGGTTACATGTCAAAGTTTAAATCTATCATATGTCAAAATCAGAATCATTTTCTACATTATAAAATCTTTATAATTATAAAATCTTTATAATTTTCATATGTGACAAATCCAGATTTTGACACGTTATATTTTCAAATTACGTTAATAACGATTTAACGAAAGAGATAACTTGACTCTTTCATTTAAAAAAAGAAGAGTTTAATTGAGTATTTCTTAAAAATAAATACTTAATTGAGTAAAAATAGTATAGGAACTAAAATGAATCAAAAGCCTAAATATAATAACTAAATTAAGTCTATAAAATAAAACTCAATTTTTTTAATTCATAATTCAAATTTTTAATAATAAAATAATAAAATTTATAATTCAAACTTTTAATAATAAAATAATAGAATTTTATTTGTAAAGATTACTTCTGTAATTTTATTCATAGAGTTTTATTTATAAATCCTTACAATTTTTTCATATTAAAAAAAAACTTGAATGATACTATTAAATGAAAAACTACATTAGACTTATTTAAACAAAAAATTTGAATATTTTAAAAGCATACTTTTTTTCATCTCTTTTTTTTCTTTAAGTAAATGTTACTCTAATATTAATTTTTAAATCTTTCTTTTAGTGTATTACTTTCTAAGTTAACCCTCCTCGATCAAATGTATTTGAACTTTTCAATGTTATGAAGGTGAAACACTCATGATATTAATCATGTTTATAGTGTGTTGAAAAAATGGATGATTTTTTTTATTAAAAAATCATGTTACTGTATTATAACAATAAAATAACATCTTTATTAATAAAGACATGAAATATTACAAATATATTTTATCAAATAAAATTTGTTTTTATAGAATATTTTAGTATTTATTACCTAAACAATGAAATAGAGAGGTGTTACATAATTCTTATATATGACATGTATATGATGTGAATAAAACTTATAAATAACATATTATTAATATATTTATAGTAAACATTCGTTTAAGTTTGTATTTGTTTAAGTTTGTATCTTATTTAAATTTATATTTGAAAAGGAAAAAATTTTGGATCAATAATTTTTTGACTTTATTTTCATAAAAAATCAAGATTTTCATTTTTGTCTAATGTCAATTTAATGAAATGAACACATTCACTCTATTTAACAAACATTTAGAATCGATAAAACAAAAACAAATATAAGAACTAAAATAAATAAAAAATCTAAATATAAAAACAAAAATATATAAAATCATAAAACTCACTTAATAATTAAAAAAATGTAAAACACTAACTATAAACATGGACATCTCAAGAGTTTGAAAAAGTGAACTTAAAAAATAAGGTATTTTATTTATTTGTTTTTAGTTTTTTTATGCAAAATTATTTATTAAATTTTCATAATTAATGAATTATATATTTCTTTTTCAATAGGTAATAATAAGACTAATTCAATAACATTAGGTATATATGCATTTCAAAAATAAGCTATTATTTTTATATAATTAAGAATATCAATTGATTTAGTATTTTTCAAACCAACAATTTTCTTTAAGATATTTAATTATGGAAATAAATCGAATCCATCAATATCCAAAAAATGTTATCATGTTTTAAAGATTTTTCAAGGCTTAAGCATTTTATTTTTCAAAAATGTCCAATCCAGTAACTTTAATTTTTTAACACAAAATAAAAAAAAAATCTTCATATATTTTAAATTGTTCAAATCCACTTTGAATTGTGATAATTTCTTTATCAACACTATACAAAAAACAATCAATTCTAAATAATTATTGAAAAAAATTTACAATGACATTCTCAACATTTTCATCAAATTATTTTTTCTGCGTCTAATATGTTTTTCATGAAATTTAGGTTCTATATTCATTTCAAAAGTAATTTCTATGGCAAAAATCAATGCATTTTCAAATCAAAAAAACAAAATTGAAAGAAGACCTTTTAATTGTTCAATAGCTTCATCAATATAAAACAAATGATAAAACTTGATTTTGATTGTCAAGAAAATAACTCCATAGTAGACTTGTATTTTGAAGTCTCAAGTATTTTTCTCCTTCTCAAGTCAAAACTTTTTCACAAATCTTCAAAGTTTATTTTAGGATTAATCATTAAAAAAATTACCGTTCTTCTTAATTCGATAATAAGTATTTTTTTCCCTAAACTTGAATTATTTTTATACAGAAATCCCAACTTTGAATTATGTTCTAATTAATCTATTATCCACAAAAAATGTTCTAATTAATCTATTATTTACCAAAAGACTAAACCCTAATCTAATTAATAGTTTTATAAAAAAAATCCAGTTCCTTATTAAGATATATACAAAAAAAAACTCAAAACTCATAGATTGAAAATTACCAAAAAACAAAACTAGGCAAAAAAAAAAAACACATTTGTAATTCTAATAAAAAATTCAAAACAATATAAAAACAACAATAACACAAATAGAAAGAAAAAACACACTAAAAAAAATGAGATGAAAAAATTGGAACATAGACAACATAAGATTCAAGAAATGTAATATGCCAAAATCATAAAAAAAGAACTCTTATGAAAGAAGAGACCAAGGAGAAACAACAAAAGTCAAAGAGAGATTAAAAAAGAAAATAAAGAAAATAAAATTCAAATTAATTATAAGAAAATAAAGATAACTTATCATTCTTTTTTTTTTCATAAACAAAATTAAAGTTTACTAAAAAATATTTTAACTTATTAATTATCATTTTTAATGTAAGACCCTAGAAAATGGCGTTTTAAAAGTGATAGTGGTTTAAAAATAGTGAGACTCGATTATTTTAATATTAAAAGGATTTTAGTATAAATAGAATTGTTATAAACGAGTTTCATTATTTTAAAACACACCATCTCTCTATAAACCACTTTTCTAGAGTTCTTTGACTTCTCTCTAGAGGTTCTGTCTCTCTGGTCGTCTGATTGAAGAACCGAGACCGTAGGATTGATCTTCTCGGCGAGCTCTTCAAATTGGACCGATCAGTTTCTCCGTTCACGTAAGTTGAGTTTTCGCTCTCTTTTTAGTATTTTTTGTTTTCTGTTGCATGCAAGCCCTCTTCCGCTTGCATGCGACGTTTTAATCATCAGTATGAGTCTCTACTGATCAATGATCATAACGGTATGTCCTGATCGTTCTTGTGATGTTTGTTTTTATGTGTAGATAGAGCATCCTGTGAAGTTAGAGGTGTTGACGTTTTTAAGGCGTTGACATTTATAAAGCTGTATAAACATGATAACAAGTAAGGGAAACTAATTGAATTTCGTATAGAAATCATTTTGATGACTTTGAATTGCATGATTGAGTGTTGTATGAGTGCTTGAACTGTGTAATTGAGTGTATGATTGGATTGTGATAAATTTCTTTACTGTTGCATGTGAGAATAGATTGGGAGTCTGGTATTTTCGCCTAAGCGAGCAGCTCTCGCCTGAGCGAAAACACCAGAAACTCATCCCATGTCTCTGCGCGAGATCTCGCCTAGGCGAGTCAGTCTCGCTTGAGCGAGAGTCACTCTCGTCTAAGCGAGACAACTTAGCCTGAGCGAGAATTGGCCCAGAGTTTGGGTTTTTCTCTGTCTCGAGCCTCGCTCAGGCGAGAATGACTCGCCTAAGCGAGAGAGCCCCTTTTGCTTGGGCGAGAACCTCTGCAGCTGAGTGTTATTTCTCTGTTTCTAATGGATGAAGCTATGTTTAAATGTTAAAATGTGAACTTAGTTACGATATGCATGAATTATTATGACTGGTAATATGTGTGGTGAAATTGTATGAAGTTGGAATATGAGAAGAAGTGGTTGATCTAGGATTTCAAGGGAAATTCTAAGAGGAATGTTTTAGTGTATGTAAGGACATAAGGACTCAGTTTTGGTTGGTATCCTGACGCTCCTATAACCATTAAGGCTCATGTAGAGCATAATGGATTATGTCGGGAGGAGTAGCAGGAGGTCCTAGTCTGTGGACCCGATTCAGTCACAGACGTGAAGGGGACTTACCTTGGAAGTGGTTGGGTGATAACCCCTTGTGTCCAAACTCTGCAGAGTTTGGGAACTGTCACAGGTATAAGCCACCAAGAGATCCGATGTCGCTTACATAATCCGGATATTGAGTCTAGAGTCATGTATATGTGTTGTGGTGGTCTATATGATTCTGATGATAATGAGAAAGATTGCATGGTTTCTGTTTATAATTGAACTACATGATTTCTTAATCAGATCAGCTTACCCTTGCTTCTTGTGTTCCTGTCTTGTGTTGTATGTTTCCTTTTGCGATGATCACCTATTCGGTGGGAGCAGATGTGGTTGCAGTGTCAAAAGCATGTCTAGAGGATGAAAAGCCATCGTTTTAGGATTGAGGAGGAGGTTTCCATTGGGAGCTTTAGTAGTGGTCAGTTTAAGTACAAAGTTTATTAGTTTAGTTTAAGTGTATAAGTGATATATTTTTATAGTCATATTCTTTGTAAGATTGTATTAATATATTGTGTACACTGAATTATCTATTTTGGAACTATGATGAAACTCCCTATTTTTATTAGCTTTAAGCTGCTAAAATTGGGATGTTACATTTAATACCAGTAAAAATGAACAAACACTGATAATAATTGAATAAAACTTTATTCTTAAACATAATCTTATAATTAATTTTATAAAATTATACTAGTAGTATTTTGTTTTTGAGATTTTTGTTTTTTTAAACATAATTTTATAATTAATTTAATAGAAATACATTAGTACTAATTTTTTTAAATTTTTTTCTAAACATAATTTTATAATTAATTTAATAAAAAATATTAGTAATCAAAAAATAATTTTGAATTTTTTTATATATTTATTTTACTTACATTAAAAGCACCTTGATTAAAATAACTAAATTTTATATAAAGAATACAGAAAGTTTGTTCACAGTCAAAGACGCGGTGACTCTATGGCTACAACTTGACTTTGGTAAAAGGTATTTGTTCCTGTACGTTAAAATAATAATGAATTAGGTATAAGTAATCTCTTTTAATTACAGATAACTAAATATATTTAAAGATCACAAATATTAATTTATTACATCTATAACCATAAACTAGTGGAGATATTTAAAATATTGTTTGTATGTTCACGTTTATTAGAGTAAAAAAAAACTCTTGATAAACTAAGAAAAACAGTTATAATAATTATTACATCAAACAAATACTTATTCCAATGCTGAGAATAAAATTTTAAAAAATGTATACGCAAAAAATTATAAATTTTATTGTTTTAATTTTGTATTGTAGATATTACACACTATACTGTAGATAAAAAGCACATACAATTTTATTGTGTTTATTTTTGTATTTTATTTCATGTTTATAACATCTTCTATAAATATCTAGTTTTTTCCTATAATTGTACTCTTTAAATCATACATTTTTATTATTTAATTTGCATAAATAATTTTTTTTTAATACGGGCTCCCCGAGTGTTTATAAATTTTTGAACTTCAAAAATCTCGTATTAGTAGGTAGGTATTTTTGCAAGAAGTAAATTTTGATAAAATAAAACTTAAATGATTAAATATAGTAAGTAAATCGTGGCATGTTGAAATGTGTGGGTCGTAAACCATCGTGAAGAGGATTAAGAGAATAAATAACAATTAAAACATCTCATTAAATTATTGAGAAGAAGGGGGCGGTGCGGTGCGTTTTAGGAAATAATAATAGGGACCACAAGGATCACATCGCACCATTGAAAGGTTGACTATAATAACCGGCCATACCCGGTAACCTTCATTCACCGACACCATTTCCCGGTTACCCACACCAATCTCAGTTCCGTTTTAAAACGCGTGCACGTTCCCGCACTCTTCTTCTCTGCGCTCTCTCTCTCTCTCTTCCTCTCTCTTCTTGAGAAGTGAGAACTTTCTCCTCGAGAAGTGTTTGAATTTGTAACAAAACAACAGCACAAAACAAGAGTGACAACATTGCTAATCCCAAGGATCTTTATGTCTGCCATCATTTTTGCGTGTGTGGTTAGTCAAGTTCTAATTCTAACGTTTTTAACTGTTCCATCATCTTCTTCTTCTTTATTGTTACTGTTACAGTTTTTGAGTTTTTATTCTCTCTCTTCTCTTAGTTTCATGTATTTTTCTCTCGCGAAGTACCTTTCTTTGTTTGTCTTTGTTCCTCATTCTGCCAACTTTGGTTTTGTTCTCAGAGAAACGTCAAGTACAATGTTTTCTGGGTACGGTTACAATTGTCTTCTTTCTGGAAATAATATTCAAAACCCAACTCACCCTTCTCCTTATGTATTCAATCTTCTGTTTGTTTTCTCATTCATTTATTTATTTTTTTTCTTCTGCTTATTAAATAGTGAGTGTGATGTAACTTCTGTTTCCTTCCGTTGTTGTTTTGTTTTGACTGCTTTTTTTAGTGGAAATTAAGGAAATGTAGTAGTTGAATGAATAAGCTTTCACTGCTAAATCCTAATTTTACTTGATGAGTTGGGTTGGTTGGTCAAGGTTAATAGTTAAATAAAGACAAGATTTTTAGATTGATCAGTGACAGTTGTTATATGGGGTCTTGAAATTATTGGAATATAGCCAGCTAGCATATTTGATGTTGGTGATGACGTTGGTGATGAAGGAAATTTCTTCACCCTCTACTTCTAGGTCTCTGATAGTGCTTGGTATTCTTTTATTTGTTTTTTTATTTTTTGCTCTAACATGGTGGCCGCATCTTGTTTGGTTGGCTATCTTTTCTTTTTGCTGAGAATATTTGCAGGGTACCACCATGTCACTGTCATTCCGTTCTAATTCGACTTGGTACCACAATGAAGTGTTTTTTTGTTTTTTATTTTCTGAAAAGACGCATTTCTTGCTCCTGGAGAGATGGAGAGAGTATAAAATAAAGAAGCGATGACATCATGGTTGTTCAATTTTAGGAACTCACTTCAGTTTTACTTGTGTGGACAAGATCCAAATGAATGCAGAATTGCTTATCAAAGATTTCGGATTAATGCATCTGTGCCTTTTGAAATTTTATCTATGTTTGTTTGTATTTATTTTTGTTTTCTCTGTATGTTATCATTTTGATTTCTGTCGTTGTTGTTATTTGTTGCTTTCTAAACGAAGTCTTAATTTATTTTACGCATAAAATTTGTGGCCTCAAATTGAACTTGGTTCCCCTTCAATTATTGCAAATTGTGTGCTTCATGAATGCACTTTCTGCAGTTGTCATATTTCTGGGTTTTTTTAGGTACATTCACATAGACTGTATGTTTTTTATTTTTGATACTCATTGTGATGAATGCTTTAAATGCCTTCATCTCGCCCCTTTTACTGATAACCTTTCTTGGTTTCCCTTTATGATTATTGAATATTATTCCTTGAAAATCTAGTCACTTATTTTACCTATACTTTTGCAGGTAGATACTATTTGTTTTAATCCCATTAAAAAAACAGGGAGGTTCTGAACGCACTTCTCTCTGGTGGTGGAACCGAAGCACCATTCTGGGGAGTAGTTATTGTTAGTGATTACAGACTATATAGGATTGGGGAACTAGCGCTTAACGAGATTGCTAAGGTTAGTTACTGCTATCATTTCCCCTGTCACAGCATCTTCATTTGATTGATATTTGAAGGAATTTGAAAGCATGAAAGAAATTGAGAAGAGAAAAGCTTCAAGAAATAGTCAGACAAAGGGTTCAAGAAAAACCGAAAGGAGAGAGAGTAAATTGCAACAAGATAATTCTTCCAAAAAAATGAGTGAAAAAAGAATTGAATCTAAGACACTCCATGATAGTAGACCAACTGCAAATAATACTATAAGTGATTCCAACACGGCCTCGGAGAATTCAGAAACTTATGAAAATGTGGTTATACATTACCTGGACGATGTGAACAGGTCTGAGGAGGCACTTGCCGAGATGAAAGTCAATGAAATGGTTGCTAGTGAAAACAAAAATGAAGTGGCTGATGATCATTCTACTGATTTGGAGAAAGAGCAAAAGGAAGGGAATGACGAAGTATCAGATGCTGAGACAGTAAAGGATTCAGTATCTTCCCAAGGCGATTCTTTGACAAATGAGGATGAGAGAACTGAAGTGGCTTCAAAAGATCCTAAAAGTAAGGTTAGAGTGAGTCCTCCAGAAAACAACCGTGGTTCAAAGGAGAGATCTGATAAAAAAGCAAATAAATTGCAATCAAAGGTATCAAATGGCAATCAAAAGAAGCCTATGAACTCAAATAAAGGGACCTTCCCCGTGGCAGACAAAAATACTTCCTCAACCAATTCTAAGACTGTAAAAGTTCCTGTAAATGTTTTGTCGGACTCTTCTGAAGGTGTTGATGAAAAACCTGTTCAAGAGATCAAGGAACTTGATATTGTGGATGGATCCCCCAATGGTGCTCAGAGCATAGGAATTGAATATGAAAGTCATGAAACGGTTAATGCTGAAGAAAATGATGAACGTGAGGATGAGGCAAATGTGGAATTAAAAATTGAAGAAATGCAATTACGAATTGAAAAGCTGGAAGAGGAACTTAGAGAAGTTGCTGCTCTTGAAGTGTCACTTTATTCTATTGTACCAGAGCATGGAAGCTCGGGACACAAGGTGCACACACCAGCTCGGCGCCTTTCTAGGCTCTATATACATGCTTGTAAGCATTGGACCCAGAAAAGGCGAGCCACAATTGCCAAGAATGCTGTTTCTGGCCTCATTTTGGTTGCTAAGTCTTGTGGTAATGATGTTTCAAGGTATGCTTGTTTTGTTGTTAAAGTTCTACTGTTTACTAATTTGAACATGGAGAACAAATATTTTCTTATTGGTTTGTGTTTTAGGTTAACTTTCTGGTTGTCAAATACCGTTGCGCTGAGAGAGATAATTTCACAAGCTTTTGGGAGTTCATGTCAAGCTAGTCCCCTTAAAAGGTTGGCAGAGTCAAATGGGAAGTATACTGCACTGAAACGGAAAAGTAGCACAAATGGTAAACCAGGAAGTGGTTTTATGCCTCTCGTTGAAGATTGGCAAGAGACAGGAACCTTTACCTTTGCTTTAGAAAGAGTAGAATCATGGATCTTTTCTCGGATAGTGGAGTCAGTGTGGTGGCAGGTAAATGCTGTCTCCTGTATTAGATAATTGATTTATCATTAGTAAATTTGATAATAAATCTAATCTTATGAACTCAGTGGATCTTTAGTGTCATTCTTTGAAGCATTTCTTTATAACCTGAGAATCATGCTATGTTTTCAGGCTTTGACTCCCTATATGCAGTCTCCAGTTGGGAACTCTTCAAATAAATCTATTGGGAAGCTGATGGGACCTGCTCTGGGTGATCACAATCAAGGAAATTTTTCCATCAATCTTTGGAGAAATGCTTTCCAAGATGCCTTTCAACGACTCTGTCCTGTTCGAGCAGGAGGACATGAGTGTGGTTGTTTGCCCGTATTGGCTAGAATGGTGTGTTTTTTTACTATCACTGATAACCTTCCATTCTTGCATTGTTTATAATAATCCTTTTCTTCGGGTCAGGATTAAGTAGATTTAAATTCTTTCACCAGGTCATGGAACAATGCATAGCTAGACTAGACATTGCTATGTTCAATGCTATTCTTCGGGAGTCAGCCCTTGAGATCCCAACTGATCCTATATCTGACCCTATTGTTGATTCAAAGGTTTTGCCAATTCCAGCTGGGAATTTAAGCTTTGGGTCTGGTGCACAGCTTAAAAACTCTGTATGTATATTGCCCTTTTTGTTACTTACTGCTTGGCTTCCACACGTTGTCTTAAAGTTAAATTTGAATACTTGAATTTCTAATCTTGCAGCATATATAGGAAGTTTAGTTTATGTGTTTACCCTTATGGAAGAACTACTTTAACTGCAGGTTGGCAATTGGTCCAGATGGCTCACTGACATGTTTGGCATGGATGTTGAAGATTGTCCACAAGAAGATCAGGAGGAGAACAGTGAGAATGATGAAAAGCAGGGTGGGGTTGGTGAACCTAAGTCTTTTGTTCTCCTAAACGACTTGAGTGACCTTCTGATGCTGCCTAAAGACATGCTTATAGATAGAAAAATCAGACAAGAGGTTAGTTTTTCTTTTGCTACAGATCAGTTTCACATTTTATAGGTTTGTCATTCTCTTTATTTCCTATGTTTCATGGTTGTGCTTATAGGTGTGTCCTTCCATCAGTCTGTCATTGGTTATACGGGTTCTCTGTAACTTCACTCCTGATGAGTTCTGTCCAGACTTTGTTCCAGGAACTGTCTTGGAGGCCCTGAACGCAGAGGTGGTATACCATAACATTAAACATAACAAATTAGCTAGGAAATAACAAATTAATTACTTGTACTAGATTGGTACTTACCTTTAATGGAATGTAATTTCATGAAGCATATAACTTTTTGCTCTAATTTTGGAAACTGATTTATTGAATTTTGTATACTTCATTCATCTTCAGACTATTATAGAGAGAAGATTGTCATCAGAGGCTGTAAGAAGCTTCCCCTATGTAGCTGCTCCTGTTGTGTACAAGCCTCCCTCTTCTGGTAATGTGGCTGAGAAAGTTGCAGAGGCTGGAGGAAACTGTGAGTTGGGAAGAAATGTATCAGATGTTCAGAGAAGAGGGTACACCAGTGATGAAGAGCTAGAGGAACTTGATTCCCCTCTTACATCCATCATTGATAAGCTTCCTTCATCTCCACGAGTCACTCATAATGGAAAAGGTAATCACAACCCCACCACAAATGCTAGATACCAGCTACTACGTGAAGTTTGGTCCATGTGAGCCTTCTTGTAAGTTCCACATGTGTGGATACCTACCAAGGAAAAAATACCATAGTGAACTCAGAAAATTGAAAAGTGGAATACTAAGATATAAGCCTGCAGTTTTACTTTTTGTACATAAACACAAGTCATTATAGTGTAGCTTTAAAAGAATTTCTTCTGCTCAGTGTTACATCTGTCTGTTTTATTAATAGCATGCAAGATACATTTGTAATAGAAATTTTTAATATTTATTTTTTGTTATAATGAGTATACAAAATTTTACAATTTCCTAATTTTATGTTTTAGAATGTGAGATTAGTTATTTAGTTTATCTATAACTCAACCTCTTTTTGTGATAAAGGCATGAGATTGATGGTTTGTATTTCCGGTATCTTTTAAATTCTTTTAAATAACTTTCTTTGTTAGTTTTTGGTAAAATATCCGCTCGTAGATTAGTTTTAGGAACTCACTACTTATCCATTTAATGACTTTGGCACTGGATGCCTTTAATGACTTTGGTATCAATGTTCCCATAATGGGTAGTGTACTCTCGGTAAGATAAATTAGTATTTGGCAATTAAGTGAAAGTTGAAAAGGTTAATTTTTAATTAAGAATTATAGTTAATTAATTTATTGTGATAGAAGGTAGTTGGTAAAACTAATGGTTGAAAATTAGTTCATATAATATCAATGAAAAGAGATCAAATATTTTATTAAAAAATATAAATAGCATCAAGTACTGAGAAATAAATTTATAAGTTAGTCCAATAAATTAATTGAAATAAATTTTCAGATATATTCTTAGGAACGTTTGGTTTATTGTTTTACTTAGTTCTAACTATTTTCCTTTTTTTTTTCTAAGAAAAACCTTTATTCTTAGATTGAGGAATAATAGTGTGTTTTTTCGCCCAAGGTAAGATGAAGCCCAATGGAAGTCGCGGAACTTCACAACATAACGTAATCTAAAAATTTTAATTTATTCTTTTATTTTTGTCATTTTAGTTCATACATATGTTTAATTATTAATATTTATTTTCTATAATTTCCTAATTATATAAATTGAATCACTCGCCCTAAAATTTCTTCTTTTAGTTAATATAGATGTTATCTACTATTAATTTGTATTTAGGAGAGGAAAAGTTTAAATATTTGTGATAATTTAATATATATATATATATATATATATATATATATATATATATATATAAATATTCTAGCTTTTTCTATTTGATTTTGTTCTTTATGTTTTTGAAGATTGATTGTCATTGATAGATGTAGTTTAATTCTGGATTCTGGATATCAAATCATGCAATGACACAAAATCCTGGAAAAGTGTCATTGATCATTATAAACTCTAAACTTATAATGCAAAACATTAATTTCATCACCAAGGGATTAATCATTGGTTAAAGTTCTTAGATTATTCAAGAGGAATGAATTGTCTTGAATTGGAAATTTGAATTGAGTATGATTGAAATGATATATGTACATGTAATTTCAAATGTACAAAAATTGTTAACGAATGAAATTCAGTATAGTCATTCTTATTGTTATTTACCTATTCCTCTCTTTATTTTCGTATATTAGGGTTTAAAAAAAAGAAGAAGAAAAGTACTGGATATTCCTCTCAAATCTTTCTCTTATAAATCACCCCAAATAAATTTAGTGTAAGGGTGATAGTTGATAGAAAGTTATCTTAATTGGTTACATACTTTTGACATTATATTTTTGTCTTTCATTGAAATTTCGCAAATGTATAAACAAATTAAATGTAAGATTAACCCTAAAGTAGTCATATATATTAACATAAACCTGAATAAGGAATTCTTTCCCAAAAAGAACGATAATAGCCAATGTATTTCTAACACTATTTAATCAAGATATGTCGTTTTCTATTGATCATAATTTCCAAAAGAAAAGAAAATTGTACACGCTTCACTCATAGAACAACTCTAATAGAATGACTAAGACCGAAGAAATCCTAATACATCATGAAATCAAGCTTTAACTACTATCTTACCACAGATGGGAAGAAAGATTCCTCTAAATAACGAAAACTTGTTAGAAAAAAAAAATAGTTTGGAAATTGTTCTTGGTTGGAACTAAGCGATCTCAGGAGCCTTCAGTCTTCTTTCTCTTTTCCTCCTCTCCTTTTCCTCTTCTCCTTATCATTGTCTCTGATCCACCGTCGGGAGTGGGGTACCTGCAAGCACTCTGATGCTTAAGTTAGAAATAACTCGATATTCTCTATGCACCATATGAGTTCAAGATTAGATACCATTGTTAGTCATTGAATCGTCTCTTATATTACTGATATCGCTGTCGTTAGGCGATCAAATTACCACTACTTTAGCAACTTCAGTATTGCCAGTTTGTAGTGAAGAAAATAGTTAGGGTTAAGATAACCCTGAGTCGTCTCACAACGAATACGGAATTGATCTCAAATATTTGATTCTCAAAAATGCAATTTAAAACTAGCAACTATAAAAATAGGGAGGTTTTGATATGCAAAGAAAATGACACGGAAGATTGTAAACACAGTAATATTAAATAGGTCAATTCCACTGCTTTTTCTAAATAAGATTCTTCATTGGTTATCTAGAGATTATTGTTAAATTAATTATTGTTGTTGATTTACAAATAAATCAATGTAAAGACTCAATTCATTTGTTGGCATCCTCACTTTTAATCAAAGTACAGTCTCAATTAAAAGTGAGAATTATTAGATTGTCCATAGTAAATTCAATCAAAGTACAGTCTCAATTAATTTTACTATGCCTAATCATGTCTATTCCTTTGTTTCTTTACCAAATAGAAAACTTAATTAATCAAAGTAAAGTCTTGACTAATTTTAGTTAAAGTAATTACCTCTAATCAAATTAAAGTCTCAATTATTGGCAAAAACTTATTTAATCAAATGAAAGTTTCTAAACAAAATCAAAGTAAAGTCTCAATTTAATTTAAAAACCTTTTAACTCATATGATTAGCATGCATGTAAATTTTAAATCATTATTTTCTATTCGATTAAGAAGCAAAGGACATAGATAAACAAAAAAACCACAACAATAATCAAAATAACAAAACATATAAATTCATCTAACCTCAGAATCCATTTAAGAAATTACAGTGGAATCAACCCTTAAAACTTAGCCCTCCATGGCTTTGATGAAATACATGATGATATGAATGAAAGAAAATAAAAGAATGAGAGATGTGGTGGAGACGGTATCTGCCAAAAGCAGAGAGTTCTAAGTGTCTAAGCTGTGAGCTCTAAATTTCAGTCGTGAATTGTGTCCCGCTTCTACTCCCTTAAGTCTCTTTATATAGGCTTCCACTGGACTTTGGGTTTTATCTGTCAGTTGCTAAAATCTTTTATTTTTATTTAATTAATTAGCAACTTAATTTCTGTCCAATTTCCAATTCTGCCCCTCTTATTTAAGCATTTTTACCAAATTGACCAGAATTTGACCAGAATTGACTGCTGACTTTGACTAGTTGACCAGAGTTGACCAGTTGACCAGTTTGACTGTCCTATCAGACGCTGACACGTGGCAGTGCAGATTCTTTCTCCAGAATTAGGGTTTCACTCTCACACTCTTCTCCCTCCCTCGTGACGGCGGCTGCTCCGACGTGTGGCTGCTCTGGCGAGCTCGCGGTGGCTGCAGAACAGGTGGTGAACTGCGCGGTGGTCCGGCGAGCGGAGGTGTGGCAGTTCTGTTGCAGCGGCGTGGTGGTCGTGGTGGTGTGCTCGTCTCGCGCGTTGCAGAGGTGAGAAGATGGTGCCGCGATGATGGTGGCGCTGCGGGAGTTCAGTGGTGGCGTGAAGCTGCGCAGGTTCATGGCTCGCGCAGATGCAGGTGTAGGCGCGGTGGAGATGGCGATGGTGGTGGCGCGCGGAGCTGTTGGACGCGAGAATGGAGAAGATGGTGGTGTGCTCGCGGTGGCTCGCGGTGGCTGCGGAAACGGAGCACGCGATTTGTGGTTGCAGGTTCGTGGTGGCTCTCTGCGGAGAAGATGACCGCGAGTGGCACCGCTGGATGGTTCGCGGTGGTGGCTGCGCGGAGCTTCTGCTGCTGTTGCGTTCTGCTCCGGCGAAGTGAAGGAAGATGGTGGCGCTGTCACGGTGCAGATTCCGGCGAGGCGGCGGCGGCTGCCGTGGAGGGTGGAAGGAGAGGAGAAAATTAGGGTTAGGGTTTTGGGAGATGAAGATGATGACGTGGCAAAATATGAGTGGTCAATTGGGTGAGTGGAGGATTATGACACGTGGCGGCTTATGGTTGGTTAATTTTAAAAGGTGAGGATTGCCACATGGCATGATCTTGTTGAGTGAAGTTTAAGTGGTAGGAGGGGTGCAACTTAGTGAAAACTAGGGGTGCAGAACATGTTTTTGTGGTCTACTTGAGGGAGGAGTGTGCAAATGAAAACTGGGGGTGCATTTAGCTCCTGATTTATTCTTTTTCAGAATTTCTTGATTTTGGACTTATTTTGTAACTTTGAATATTTAAAATCACACTATTAATTGACCAAAAATAAATTTCAGCTGCATTAACAAACGTTAGAATATTCAATAATATTTTATGTAACTAAAATCAATTTTTACGCCACTTTTACCAAACTTACTCAATAAATCCAATAATCACAAATCCTAATTAAATCAATCTTTAAGAACAGAAAAATCAATTAAATCCCCAAATTTAAATATTAAATGAGGGCAAAAATTTGAACTCATCAATTACCTGGCATCACTCCCGACTTTATTACCTACAAGACAGTTTTCTTCTTTCATTAAGCATTAAGGAATTTAATGAATGTCGTAACTGACTCGAACCTTAATATAACGGTAACATCTCCAATTCCAATTTATGTTGAGCTTTTTAGTTCTTGAGCATGTATGTTATCTCTTCCACCATTGAAAAAATCTTCAACTCTACACCGCCAATCTAGGATGTACCCGGCCCCTTAGGTCGGGATGTACCTGGCCATTTAGGTCAAGATGTACCTGCTGCCTTGTTGGACCATGGAACGCACATTCCGCACAGTGGATAAGATGTACCTAGACACTGGGTCGGGATGTACACGTCCATCAACACCAAGCTGGATCTTTTCTCCTATTCTCCTTTGATAAATGCGCCTTTATTTGAACAACATCCTTTCCTGTTGTGCACGTGTCCGGATACATCTCTCCCACACTTACCTACTATACTAATTAGTGGGACATACATGACACCCTGTACAGATATAATATTTTTTTCAACTTAAAGATCATGCAAAAACATACAAACCCTCGGCATATAATACTAAATGATATAAATATAAGGATTAAAACCAAAAAGTATAATGTTCAAGCCAAACATAAAACATAAAAATAGCATGCCATGCATGCAAGCAAGTTCTTAGAAGATACTGCACTACTATAGTGTGCTATTAAAGTTTAACTTCCACAAACGACAACAAATGTTTTGACAGCGAATCACAATCTCAATTCTGAACTTGTCCACTAACATAATCAACTTCAAGTTTGTCTCTTGATGAATTTCATATAAGCTTCGAACTTTTCCCTGGGCGTGCTTCCCTCTTCACTTCCATTCACCACATGTGTAGAATCAGTTTCTCTTTGTAAGGGTACATTTGTAGAATTTGCATGTTCTTCTGTTTTTCCTGACACTGTTGACATTTGAAATTCTTGCACTCCCTCCCTGTTCACATTCCCTTGGCCAGTGATGTTATAAAGCACTTCATCAAAAGCCTGCATTGCTTCCAAAGGGACAGTGAATTGTGGCTGATACATCACTTTTTCAGGATCAGTCTCTCCAAGCAAAATGGCATCAACGTTATAAAACCTGATACTGAAATTAGTAATGGCTTTGAGCCCTTTCAACTTTATGCTCTCAATATCATAAGCCCTAGCTGCTTCCTCTTCTGATTCTGTTTATTTATACACGTAAAAGCTCAGAAACTGATCAATGATTTAAACAGATTAAATGATGATAATACTTTAAAAATACTACAATGAACCATATAAAAGACTTCACCGAATAATCCAAGGAAGATGCGATTGTCGTTGCCTTCATCAAGATCTGCTTGCCATTTCCCAGTAGAGAAATCTCTGATGAAAATTAAGTAGAAGTGAGTGAAAGAGATGTATATATATATATATATATATATATATATAGATAGATAGATAGATAGAAGTTAAAAGGCAAACAGCTATATTTTTGTGTGTACCTGGAGACTCCGCGATAAATGGAGATGGCCCTGGTAAAAGTGAAACTCAACCTTTATACAAAATGATTTGCACTGATCAATATTTATTAGGGAAAATGAAAATGAATGAATTGAGAACCAAGGAAAGTAGGAGTTTAAGATATTAATACATTCTGACAGAATCCACAACTTCGGTTTTTGACATATCAGTCATAGCCTCCAGTGCTGACTTGTATTGAGTTTCCTGGAACAACAAAAGATATTGTTGGACAATATATGATGCATTAAAGACAGGTTTAGTGTAAAATAAAATAACTATGTGCATGGATTGTGCTTTACTTTATCTATTCTTGTTATTATTATATTCGTATATGCATATTCATATTTGAGAATGACAAATAAATCCAATTAATATAAACGTAGCTTACTGGAAAGTTTGTTTTTACACCGGATCCCCCAAGTTTCAGAGCCACCATATCATGAGCTCTTGCTGCATTTACGTCTTTGTCAAATTTACCTGCTCAAGTTATTTGTTAGTCCAAGCACCCACCATATATACACACACAGATATATATATTTATAATGTAATAAATTAGGAAAAGTATTTTCATGATCAGTAATAAAAACAACCAATTGCTAGATTAGTGCAAATATAAAACCATGTTTTCATGAACTTGCTCTTTATTGAAATGTTCCCATTCATAAACGATAGTTTAGGTTCTCAGAGTTGCATTAATCATTGCACTTCCCCTTTTGAAGTCATTAAAAGCACTTGAACATGTTGCTTCACTCACCAAGATGTACTGCAAGATAAGGTAAACATAATGAATTTTGAACTTATCATGTGGTGGATATATATATATATATATATATATATATATATATATATATATACAGGAAATGGAAATTCTGAAATAATGAACATTAAAAATTACTTAATTGCTCGCCCTTGGTTTCATCATTGTCACGTACTTCAGCTATATAGATTGATTTACCTGTGACTCTGAGTTCACAAAAAAACCCACATTAGCCAGTTTCATAGTTATCCATAATGAATAGTTAATGCAGACTCATAAACGGAATACTGTATATGTACTTTCGAACTCCGTCATATGTATGAGACTCTGTGTCCATCTCATCCCTATGATCCAAATCTGAGGATCCTTCAGAAGCAGCAGAATTAGGCTGAACATATGTAAAATTGGTCGGAAACATCTTCTTCTTTCTTTCTTGTTTATAACAAAGAGAAATCCTAAAGAGAAAACAGTGAAAACCACTCTCAGTAAAGTAACAATGAATTTGAATAAAAACCACCTGCCAAAACAAAATTGATCTGTTTCATTAGAAAATAAAGATGAAGGAAAAAAATTGTAAAAGTTAGGGATTCAAAGAAACACAGCAAATGAAAACAGGAAAATTTGCCATTTGGTTAGGGTAGGGATGGTTTTAATAGGTATTATCTTTTAGAAGGATTTAAACTATCATATTTTTTTACTTGTAAAACCCTCAGGTACTTGAGAATTGAACTTCTATTTTTAGTTTCTGCTCCCCGAAACTGGAAGTAAATCATGAACTTTGTGGCAAAACAAAACTTAATTACTATAATTTATAATCATACTAACCACTAAAGAAGAAAAAAAAAACTTAAAATCAATAGTTTAATGCGGTTTCCTTTAGATTTACTTAGAAAGTATTAGACCACTTTTCCAAACTCTTTTATTATTTATTTCTTTTGTTGAATTTTTTGTCTTACAAATTATTGCTGTTAGTTGTGGTGTGGAGATGACGACTATAATAGTACCACATCAATCTAAACCCTAAAACCCTAAAGACAAGAGAAAACAGTGAGTATGAATCGGTACTTGTGGAATACTTTTGAGATGGGTTTTATGGAAATGGATAAAAGGTTACAAACTTGTGTAGGGTATAAGAAGTGAACAAAATCTACTGCAGGATTAAATTTTATGATTTGGTAGATAAAAAGCCAACTATTGTCTGATAACAAGGGTCCAGAGGAAGGTACAAGTCAATCATCAACAACCAAAATTGAACATCTCATTTCACTATTGTAGAAAGAAAAGTTACATGCATGCAAGATACAAAACACAACCAAGATGATGAAACGTTTTGGTTTAACTTGGTGAAAAGTAGTAAAGATAACAAAATTTGTATTTGACATCAATTAGGGTCGGACTCAAGATCATAGGATGTCTAAAACAAATTTAAAAAATAGATATTTTATTTAAAATTTATTTTTTAAATTTTTTTATGCAAAATTATTTA
This sequence comes from Vigna unguiculata, assembly GCF_037176805.1. Classification (NCBI taxonomy): domain Eukaryota; kingdom Viridiplantae; phylum Streptophyta; class Magnoliopsida; order Fabales; family Fabaceae; genus Vigna; species Vigna unguiculata. The sequence goes on along the minus strand of NC_140792.1, from coordinate 34,042,062 downwards.
TTAAAACATCACAATTAATTTTATTTAACATTTCTTTCAATAGATAATAAGATTAATCTATTTAATATTTGTTGTTAATCTTAAATTAGAATCCATAATTTAAAGTAATGATAAGTATAAAATAATCGATCTAAACAAAATTATGAAAAAAAAAAAACTAAGGTTGTGTTTAGATTGACCAGTGGATTTGAGAAAGTGGAAATGAGTGCATTTGAGAGAAAATGAAGGTGAGAATGAAATTGTTTAGATTAAAGGATCTGAGAAGAAAGTTAATAAAAATTAGTGAGTGATGTAATGTATTTAATAAATTAAAAAATTATTATTATTATTTATATTTATTATAAATATTTGTTATTTTGGAATAAAACACAAATATTTTATTATAAAATAATATATATATATATATATATATATATATGTATATATATATATATATATATATATATATATATATTATATATATATATATATATATATTATATATATATATATATATATTATAGGATATGTGTTTCTTTGCAAATCTTCTTATAATCGTGAAAAATGTTTTTTAAAAAACATTGTATCATTTTTTGTGCTTAATTGCCTTGATATTTCAACTTTCGTTGTAAATTTGCGCTTAATGTAAATTTGTCGTTGGATCCAAACACTACATAAATCTTCAATGGTTGAATGGATTGAGTAATGGACGAAAGAAGAGGACCAAAACAACAAAAAGATGGAGGTAGTGACAATTGTAAAATTGAGAAAGGTTTTTCTCTAAGATTTTTGTTACAAAAAAGGTACGTTTTCATTCCCTTAAACTTGAGTTGTCTTTGTTCAGAAAACCCCGTTTTGAACGTAAACTTTATATCTGAATCTTATCTACCAAAAGACTACACATTAATAATTTTGTCAAAAAAATTATGGTTTATCATCGATATATATATATATATATATATATATATATATATATATATATATATATATATATATATATATATATATATATATATATATATATATATATATATATATATATATATATATATATATATATATATATATATATATATATATTTATTTGCAAAAAATATAAAAAACAAAACTGGACAAAAAAAACACATTTATAATCCTAATATAAATTCAACAAATAAAATAAAAACAGCATCAACACAAATAAAAATAAAAAAACATATTAATAAAAAATGAGAATAAAAATGTCGGTACACACAACACAAAATAATAATGAGATTCAAAGAATATAATATGTCAATATCTTGAAAAAAAAAGTTTTATCATTCAAAAGTTAGGAAATTGCGAGAAAACGAAGATCCAAGAAATAGAGAAATTGAGAAGGAAAAATAGAGCCATCTAACTTTTCAAATGTGAGGTTTGAATCTCAACAATGAAAGTTAATTTGAGAAGATCGTGTTAAGGAAAATCAAGATTTTAGCATCTAAGTTTGATGCATGTGTAAATGATTTGAAGTGTTATCATAACGGGTAAAATAATTACATGCATTGAAAATTTCGAAAATGAGTTTTGGCCTTACTAATGCATGTAAGAAGAACTTTCTTCCAATATCTGATTCGGTTGATGTACTCTGATTATATGCCAAGATCGGAAACGCTGCAGCAAAAAGAATAGTATTAGTAACAGTTGCTACTCTTAGTTGTGTAAATTGTTGGAAATTAGGGATTGAGATCCAAATCAGTATTTTTACCTGAGAAGAGAAAAGAAGAGTACGATTGTACGTATCTCCAATTCTATTTGCCACCCTTTATTGAGATTTTGGGTCTGTTCATCATTTTCTTGTTTTCCCACAAATTGCAATTATCATTCTGTGTTTGATGTCCTTTTATAGACCTTCGTTCTCACTTTGCAAAACATTTCCAACGTCTATCTACGTGTATAGGATCATTATTAACATAAGTGAACGCTCACTCTAACGTATAGAAGTTTCCTTTTTGTTGTTTTCTGCTTTTGAAACATGCACCAATGTCATTTCTCACCCAAATGCTGCTATCATTTTGGGTTAAATATATTTTTTGTCTCTGTACGAAAATTAGAATTAGTCCCTCTTCAAAATTTTGGAGTAATTTAGTCTCCATCTTTATGTATGTGTGACTTTATTCCTTTTAACCCACTTTTGTTAAGTTTATTTGATGTTTTGAACTCTTTTTGAATGCATTTTTTAGTTAACATTGATGTGAAAATATGTCAAACGGAAAAAATAACTCAAATGTTATCATAAAACACATTTGAAATGTTAAATAAACTTAACAAAATTTGGTTAACATGGCTAAATACACACATTTATAAAGATAGGAACTAAATTAGGTCAAAATTTCGAAGAAGAACTATAATGTCAATTTTGATTAAAAGTTAAAGGACCAAATACATATTTAACCATTTTTTAAATACTATTTTAAATATATTTTTAGTCCCTAAATTTCATACAAAATTGGAATTTGTTTCTGTTTGAAACTTTGACACATTATAGTCCTCAAACTTTAAAATGAATGGAATGGATATAATCCTTTTAACACAATCTTGTTAAATTATTTTGATGTGTCAACCACGTTTATTAACTGACATTGAAGCAAAAATGTGTCAAACAATTTAAATAAGTCAAATGCTAAAATGAAAGGCATTTGACACAACAAAAAATTTAATGTGTAGGTGGGTGTTAAAAGGACTATATCTATTCATTTTGAAAGGTTTGAGACTAAAATGTATCAAAATTTCGGACATGGACGAATCCAATTTTGTGTCAAAGGGAAACAAAAAACATACTTAACCCCTTTTTTATAACTTCATCTTTTTAATATATATTTTCTTGAAGTCATACATAGAATAGAGATAAGACCAAGTATGTTTTATGAGATAGAGGTGGACTAAAAATTTATTTTTTAACATGATATCTTATGTTAGAGCCTATTCACTCCTTAACAATTTTTAATTAACTTTATTGTAAATTTTAATTAATACTTTAATGTTAATAAATACGAATGAGCTATTTATTTAATGAAATAGTAAAGGCACAATTACTCTTGCAAACTCCCAATTAAATTACTAAAAACACACTTATATATATAGTTTATTAACACTTATAATATATATATATATATATATATATAGTTTATTAACACTTATAATATATACTTAGAAAAAAAATGATATATTTATAAGTTATATAATGTGATAATAAGAAGAAAAGAATAAAAAAAACAAAAATATAATAATTATACACAAAATGGATGTATATATATTTCATTATTCTTATTGATAACCTTCTAAATTATCAAAGATTGATGAGTTAAATACACCAATTCCCTTAACTTTTTTAAAAATTACAGCATAGTGTTTGTTTTTTTTTTCCTTCAATGTATTTTTTTGTAGTTTGAAAATAAAATAAAATTCCAAATTACTATAATAACCATGTTAATATATAAAAAGTAATACCAATAAATAATAAGTGTAAATATTATATTAATATGCTTAAAAATATCCATCTTAATTTTAAATAACATATAAATAATCTCAAAGTTAATTCAAAATACCCATCTTAAGATTTTGGTTGAATATATTTTTAGTCCCTTAATTTTAAGGTTTTGTTTGGATGGAATGATGGATTTGAGGAAGTGAATTTGAGTATATTTGATAGGAAAAGGAGAAGAAGGTGTGATTATTAGGATTAAGAAAAAGATAATGAGAAATTAAGATATTTGAGATGAAAATTTATTAAAATTAATGAATGATAAGATAGATTTAATAGATTAAAAAATATTTTAATTAATAAAAATGTAAATTATTATTATTATTTATATTCATTATTATTATTATTATTTACATTATTATTATCACATTATATTATTATTTTATTAGTATTATTTTATATTAAAATTAACTTTATTTAAAAATAAATTAATTATATTTTCTTTGTAAATCTCTTCAACATTGAAGAGAAAGTGAAATAAGACAAAAAAAAAGTTCCTGTATGTTGAAACAAACAGATCTTAAGTGTGAAAATTAGAATTGGTTCATTTTCAAAATTTTTGAATAATTTAATTTTTTATTTTTAAATATGTGCGAATTTTGTTATTTTAACTAAATTTTGTTATTATTAGTTAATATTGAATCAGAAATATGTCAAAGGGTATAAAAGACTCAAATACTAATCTAAAATAGTTAACATTAAAATGAAAATGTGTCAAATAATATAAATAAAATAAATACTTTAATAGAACACATTTTTAAAGTTTGAGACTAAATTAAATCAAAATCAAAATCTTGAAAGAGATTGAATTCAATTTTATGTGTCACTTAAAGAATAAAAAAGATATTTCATCTTAAAACTTTTAACTCCAAATAACAGATACATTTTAAAATCATCTTAAACTAAAAATATAATCCAAAATCGTATAACATCAACTCATTCATGTACAATTCTATAACATTATAATTAGGATCTTAAAAGAAATTCAAGAAATATTCATATCTTGAAATATCTTCTTTACCCCATCTATAATAAAAATTTAATTAAAAATAACAAAAGACTAAGTAATAGATAAAATTTATATAGTAATGATAATGCTCATAAAACAATTCTTAAATTATTATTATGTTTATTTTGAGGAAAATGAAGGGAAAAGTGGCAGTTGGAAAGTAAATAAAACCTAGATATTTGAGTTGTATTGTGTCAGAGTAATTATTTATTTTATTTTTTTAATCATGACTGTTTAATCGGATTAACCGAAGTTCTTAAGAACGTTTTTTGACTCAACTTAATTCAAACATTGGGTGGACCATATTAGCGAACAAAATACAGATATAAAAAACGGTACAAAATAGTTTTCAACATATTTATTTATTTAGTTTCTAATTTATTTTAAAAAACTGAAACAAATACATAGAGAACCCAAAAGAAATAATTTAAAAAACTGGTCCTCTCGAGAAAGAAACTGTCAAATTTGTCATTTTCTTGTTTATCCGTTTTAGCCAGGTTGTTAAAATGAAAATTTAAACGTCGTTAAACTTATACTGACAAATCTTATTCATTCCATATCATCATATATACTTCATTACTTTAGCAGGCCTTTAATATATTTAAGATTTATGATAAATAATTATATATTGAAATTTGCGTTAAAATTTAAAATATTGAAAATAATAAATTATATGTGATAAAAAAAATTAAGTTAAACAGATGAATTAATATTAAAAGCATAAGAAAAATATTAAACACAATTGTTTCTTTAAATCTCCCAATATAATTAAGTTTTTGACAGGAAAATATTAACTACTGTATTTATTATATATATTCAATGCAATACATACATATATATATATATATATATATATATATATATATATATATATATATTTTAATATACGAATTATCATATTAAAAATTATAATAGATAATTATAGAAAAGTAATTATTACTGAATTTAATATCTAAAAATATATTAAATTATTTTTCAAATATTCAATATATTAAAAAGTTAAATTAATAAAAGATATCCAAATTAAAAAATCAACTTTAAAAAAGGAATATTAGAATATTTAAGTGTAAATAATAAAAATAATACATAGCGATTCTTTGCTTATTGAACTTAAATAAACATCAATGAAATTCTGCCTTTTTTTTTGCAATTTTTATATGAACTCATGCATTTATAGTGAACTATTCATTAATTAAATGAAAAATTAAAACCACAGGTCCACAGATATCAAATAACTTATATAATTTGTAAACATTGAACAAAATTTTCTTTTCAATAAAATGTAAAACAAGTCATGTATAACATATTTATATATAACTTATGATGACATTAAATAAATCAAATAAAGCAAAATTTCAATATAAGCCATTGAGTTTAATCACTTTTAACCAAAAATTTTAAAATATTGAGTTTACGAGTACTTTTTTTTATATGATATTTAACTTTGTTATTACATAGTGAGACTTAGATTTATATTTATATTATTCCTAACAATCTTTTCTCTAATAATGAGTCTCTTTCATAAGGTATATTTTCTCTCAAGTGTAAAGTCATCATACCGTTGTTGTGTGATTGTGGTGTTTTTGTATTTTGTTGTTCTTGTTATCATAATGATCTAAGTCGGTCATCAAAACAAATCAATGACTCTGATACTACTGATGTACTTTTTCTAAAAAGTATCATTAGTGAGGGATTATATCAGTGATTCCAAAAGATTGATATCCTTTATAACTCCAAATTTGAAAACATTGAATTTATGAGATTTTTCTTACATAATGTTTAATTTTATCATTTTTATAAATATTTCCGTCTCTAAATATTAGTGACAAGACATTAATAGTAGTGTTTTGTGGAACATTTAAATATTTTTAATTTATTGCTGTATTGAGTAATATTGGTCCATTGCAGACATATAAATATTTTTTATTTAGTGCTGTAATAAGTAATATTGGGCTATAAATTTGTTATATGCCAACAAATCCAAATATATTTGTTAACAAGAGTAGTTTTTAACAATTAATATATATCTATATATGAGACTACAAATTGTATATTCATATAATAAAAAAACAATGTACAGTTTTTATTTATAGATTTTTTTTCTTCTATGGTTAGCTGTAAAGGAAGAAAATTAAAAAAAACTGCATATATATTGTTTACAAATATGTATTACCTCAATATAATTTTGTATGTCTGATATATTTACTTTTAATTATAATTTCACTTCAATACGTATGAATCCATTCGCAAACATACCCAAATTTAGTAGTCAATGTCTAAATGAAGAAGTAACATTCCTAATTAAGTGAAACTTTTTAACCAACAGAGAAACCAAAAGGGTTAGCATCAACCGCTGGTTTGCAAAAAGAAATAGTTAATTAATTCAGAACTTCTTAAATTCCTTACTCAATTTCACATTCCAAAAATATGAAGGTAAAGAAAATTATTTAATCATCTGGATTCAATCATAGGTAAGAGAAAGTTTGAATCAACACTGATTAATGTTCACTTACTGAAACCACACAGTTTGAGACAAAGTTTGAATCAGCTTTGAATGACAAATGACAAATGAGAAATTATGTAAAGCTACTGGCATTGGCAGCACTGGAGGTCTTATCTACCCCCATTCAAGGCTGAAAACATGTCATAATCACATGTGAAATCAGTGTCTTCTATGTAAGACCTGTTGAGATAATCTATCATGTCCAAATCAAGTTGGCTTTGGAAGCCGTTGTTGTTTGGTTCAGAAACAGGATTCTGAAAACTATCAGAGGAGCAGGAGTTCAAGTTCTGATGCTCATAACTTTGCTGCAATGCAGGTGAGTGTAGCTGTGTTGCTCCTGTGCTACCATTCAGCGTGACTTGAGGTAGAGCTTGCAGACTCAGGGCAGCAATGTTGCTTAAAGATTCCAATTCCAAGTTCCCTCCAAGTAGCTTCTTTCCGAAACCTGATCTCCAATCAGGGAAACGGACGCACTTTTCTAACTCCAGATTTCGGATCCCAGTAGCAGGCAAAGCAAGGTTAGAACCCTGAGGCAGAAACTGGTTGTTGGTGTTGGTGTTGGTGTTGTTGCTGTAGTTATTGTTCACAAGGGTCTGATTAAAGCCATTGTTGAAACTCACTTGCATCGGAGTCTGAAGTGACTGTTGCTGTGCTGCATTGTGATTTGGAAGCTGATTGTTGTTGACAAGGTTCTGATTAGAGGCATCGTTGAAACAGACTTGCCTCTGAGTCTGAAGTGGGCGTGGCTGTTGCTGTGTTACATTCTCGTTTCGAAACTGTACAGCATCGTTAACAATTGAATTGTTACTTCCACTGTTTCCAGCAGGATCAGCAATGGCACCAAGAGCATGAGGGTTGGTTGGTGTGAGAATTTGGTTGTGGCAGCAACGACAAATGGATGGGATGCTGGGTGGTTGAGAATGGCATTGAACTGAAGAGCTGTTTTGAGGAGATGCTTCGGTTTCTTTGTTTTTTTCTTCTTTCTGCAGAATGATCGATCCGTCCGTTGATTGAGAAATCACACTCTCCATTATGCCCTCAGTTTCATAGGAATTCCAGTCAAAGTTGGTAATTGCTTCCCCTCCCTTCAGTTTTATTGATATAATGTCATAAGCTCTCGCTGCATCCTCTGCAGTGTCTGAAGTACACAATCATATGTCTTACGTTAAACTACACATGCATGTTGATGCTTATCTATTCAGTGTGCCATAAATTACAACATGAATTTGAAGAGTTGGAATATTTGTATGAACTCACAATAAGTTCCCAAGTGTATGGTTGGTGACCCCTCACGACCCAGCCTTGCTTCCCATTTTCTGCTTGTCGGAACCCTGTTTGTGGAAGGAATTAGAGAGATAGAGAGAGTAAAAAAACGAAAGAGAGAAAGAAGGAATGCAAACCTGTAGACGCCACGGAAAGGGGAATCACCATCTGTATAGCCCTTGCCCAACCTGATATTTTTTCAAGTTTCCATTGCAATCATGAATTTCTTTATCTTAATTATGAACTCATACTAATGGTTGAAGATTTCTAAAAGAATCATTTTGCTATTGTCATTCTAAACAAATAAATACAGAGGAGCAATATCAGTTGATCTGACAAGTCAGGATAAAAAGAAAAAATAATATTTGGAGACCACTGTTAAGTGATCACAAGCATATGTAATATGCTGACTTTCATTCTAGTGTTAGATAAAAGGACACTGATATTTGACAGAATGTTTTGAGAAAATGGTTTTAGCTGAAATGTTAACATGTTTTTCTTCATAGTGTATTTGTAATAAGAACAACCGTGTATATTTATATATAATTTTATGTGATGTTAATATCAACCATGATTTCATATAATATTGAGTATCAGAACAAATCAAGATTACAGCAGCAATGACGATTTAGAACCTCATTTAATAAAAAAAACAGACCAATTTTACATAGCTGTTTGAAAGAAATACAATTAATAGTTTTAAGAAATTAATTGAAAGATTCTACACTTAACTCATTGAAGTAATACAAATTTATTATATGTTCCTTTTTTATGAGTCTATACATCACTTTCTAATTTTATAAAACTTCTCCCTTTACTGATATATTAACTCACCAAATAAGTCGATTTTTATTTGTGGGGAAAACTCCTTTTCTTTTCTTATTTTCTTCTCTCTTATCTAAAATTTTATTTGCATAAGATCTATGTATTTTTTCTATTTGACAATATTTTACAAAGTATATAACAGTATTACACATAACAAGGCTGCTATCCCAGCTATAAGAAGATTCACAAAAAAAATCACATCTTACCCTCTAACAGCACAAATATAGTCCCATTTGCTCATTCTTCTCATTTCATCCATGTCCTTGGAATAACACCTCACCTACAAATAATAGTATATGCTTTATGAGAAGGAATTCAACTAATTAATAACAATTGAATCAAAATCTGCAGCAAGATTATATTTATGAAATTCATAAATGCATCTATAATGAATGAAACATACATGAAAATTGGTTAATGCTTTTAAGCCCCCTATTCTGATTGACACCAAATCATGAGCTTTGGCGGCGTCAACTTCAGATGAATAAGCACCTGCCAACAGAAGCAAGAAAAGATCAGAGAAAGATTCACACAAAAACCAAGATTTTATCATCTGCTATTCACATTAACATAACCAACACTTGCAGGAAAGCAAATTGTACTAACCAATGTAAACTGCAGCAGTTGAAGAAGATGCAGACATACAAGTAAAAAGAATGAAACGAGGTTAGCGAGTAGTTTGTTCAGAAAAGCAAATAAACGGAGAATTGAAAAGATATAATATGTTCTAAAGTCTATTTCAACCTGTTCTTCCTTTTTCCCCTGGATCGCTCTTATCCCACACAAATGCTTCAAAACGATCTTCGTTGCACCTATATCAGAATTAATTTTTCCTTTCATTCAGGGTTACAAAAAATCAAATAAAAACTAATGCAGCAGGTTCATTATTTGAAAGAGAATCATATACACGTACTTGACTACTCCTCGATACACAGAGCTCTTGCTACCAATTGTTTTGGCAACCAAATCAAGACACGTTTCATGCTGTCTTCGATCGTTCTCTCCACAATCATTTCGTTCCCTTTCATTAATAATCCTGCTACAACATTTCACGTAAGAAGAATAAAATTGAACGAATTATTGTAAAGTAAAGTACCGAAGGTGGCATGTACGTTGCTGTTGCTGTGGCAGCAATGGACCCAACATTGCTCGACAAAAGCTTGGATTGGATTAGGGTTTCTTCTATGTGTTTTTCGTTAATTATTCCCTCTAAAAGGGATAACACATGATATTGAAGGGACGAACTGCAGGTGGAATTGTTGATTGAGCCTTGAGAAGTGCTTTCCATTTGTGGAGTGAGAAGGTGTTGATGGAGTAGCAGTGGGTCTTGATTCCAATTCCTGGGTGTGCCTTCTTGAGTGTTTAACATGGTTGGTTCCATAGTTGGTGCATTCTGGAGCATGGAGTATGGTTCTTCCATGGTGAATTTGGGTTGGTGAAGTTTAAGGTTTCTGGAATAGAGAGGTAATAAGGTGGTTTGGTTAAGAATTCATAGGACTAAGTTGATTCAAAAAATGTAACTCCCACAGCAATGTTTGACCATGATATTTGTTTTTTTATTGTTATGTTGAACCTGATTAATTATTTTCTTAATCACTTATTGAATGAAAAAATAAAAAATAAATATAATATTATTATTTTATAAAGGAAAATGTTAATATGAGTTGGAAATAAGTTGTTGAATTTTCAAGTAATCATTCCACCTCAACAGTTACTTGAATTCCTTAGAAATTGAGTAGGTGGAATCATATTAAATCATTTTAACGCCTCAGAAATGTAAATTGCACAGACTGGATACAGGATACAGAATAAAAAAAGGTTATTAACTTTTTAAATTTTATTTCTTTAAGATTCTTTTTTCTGATAATTTTTAGAAACTGTGTACTATATAGGTAAGAAGTATTTACCAATAATTAATTTTGTTTAAAAACATTGGTTAATTATCAATAATTACACACCTTCAAGCTCAAAGATTTTAATTGGCTAGATTTTTTTTGTTTATCCAAACCTTTAATTTTGATTATGAGTATTACGGAATGGCAATTTCTTTTATTTGGCTGATTGACGGAGTTATTTTCCAAGTTAGGACTTCATTCAAAGTTTTTTTTTTATCAATAAAAATATTTATAATTATAATGAAGTATTTGGAATATTTTAACTCATTTACAAGAATATACAAAATTTACAAGAATATTAGTCCCAAAAACCTTTCTTGCTATAATACAAAATTTTGTTCCCTTTCCTATAGGAATTAAAAACATTATAATTGTCCATATATTTTCCTGTGATGTATAGCCAAACAGTTCAATTTGTGTTCTTATGAGTGCAGCAGAATCTATTCAAAACTACTAATTAAAAAAAAAAGCGTGAATGAGTTTATATATGTAATTTTTTAAAATTACATTTTAAGTAGATTTGATCCTCTCATAATATTTATTAATTATCACGACTTTATCATTAATTAGTCCATTCAAATTTTGTATTGTTGGATTCATGATTCCTTAGCCTACCCAATTGCTTTGATGTTGTCACAATATAGGACTTAATATTAGGTATACAATGCTAAAAATTGTTCAAGCTAGCAATATTTTCTTCTTTCGAGTTCTTATCCTTCACAATTTCACCGTTCAACCAAAATTATTGAGGATGTGTTGAACATGACTCTTACGAATAGAATCAAGTTGATACTTGCTTGTTACGCTTAAAACGTATTAGACATTTATTCATGATGAAGTTTATATTATAATTTAGTGTTTTAATTAAGAATTAGAAAACAAATTCATCAATTTTGTTATAAAAAGGATTGAAACAACTAAGATATCTTTTACTTAATTAATATAAATTTAATAATTCATAAAGTCATATAAATATGCATGTAAGCATATAAGAGATAATAAAAATAAAATAAACAAAGAAATACATAAATAACTCACTACTTATCAGCAATCAAAAATCATAATAGAAATGGAGAAGACACGGTACTTCAACTTATTTAAAAAAAAAACTATAAATAGAGTTATTAAAATTCCTGAGTCAACTTGACTCATCACAAGTTCGAGCCAGGTTAGATTAAAAAGAAAAAAAAAATTATTTTGACACCACCGTTCCCAAATAACTACCATTTGACACCAACTTTTCTTAATAAAATATTAATTTATATGAGTGTCAAATGGTAGTATCGGTGTCAAACTACCATCGTCCTAAAAAGAATTCAGTATAGGACAAAAATGGATTAAAAAAAATTCAGTACAAGCCAAAAGTGGACCTGACCCACTAAGAATCTAGCTTACCAATCTGAACATAAAAAAAAAAAAATTATTTGGATTATTTGAGATTATATAGATTTTATTTAGACTTATAATTTAGTTTTTTGGATGAATGATTTATTTATGGTCTGAAATAAAAAAAAAATTAAAATAGGTTTGCACTTTTTGGATTTTGGTTACATATTAAAAAAATGTTAGATTAAAGAAAAAATATATTTTTTTAATTAAGTGAACCATCCTGTTTAACACATTAACCTGTAGTGGGATTGAGTTACACTCAAATCTCTTAAACTCACTATAAGTGAGTCAGATAAGATTAATTCACTAAATGATCAATTAGTGGTAAATTGGATCAGATGACATGTTTTGACCACTTTAACTATAAACAATGAATAAAAGATTAAAAAAAAAACTAAAAGTGAAAAGTGTGCAACTTCAAAAGCATAAGAAAGGATTAACACAAGAGAATTAGAATGCAAACACATTAACCAAACTAAAAAAGAGCATAATGCAATCCTCTCTGCCCCACCAAGTGCTTCTTTATCCTTTCAGACGTGTTTATTGTTAGGTTTATAGAGGAAGTTCATTAGGGAGATACAACACCAATGAGACCTGAGTCCAACCACATTAGGAATTGACACCACTATCAACCCAAAACCTTAAGGCAATGGGTTTATAGGTCTTTATTCTTATATAGTGCTCTACTTTCTCATTTTTTAGCCAATGTGGGACTTAGACTCACACTTGAATTCCTAACATTTATCCTTCAATCGTCATTCCAAAAGAACAACTCATGTATAGATATTAAAAGTTAGACATAAATTGAAGGGTTAAATATGTTTTTGTTCCTTAACTTTCATTAACTTTTAGTGAAAATTAAAATTATTTTCTTTGAAACTTTGGACTAATTTAATCTGTCATCTTTAGAAATGTGTGAATTTAGTCCCTTTAATCAAATTTTATTAAGTTTAATTGATATTTCAAATGTGTTTCTCAACTAACATTAGAGTAGAAATGTGTTAATTATTTAAGTGAAAATTAAAATTAGTTTATTCGAAAAACTTTGGACCAATTTAATATGTCATCTTTAGAAATGTGTGAATTTAGTCTCTTTAATAAAATTTTGTTAAGTTTATTTGATATTTCAAATGTGTTTCTCAACTAACATTAAAGCAGAAATCTGTTAAATGTTGTATATAATTCAAATGTTATTATGAAACATGTTTTAAACATGAAATAAACTTTACAAAATTTTGTTAAAAAGATTAAATTCACGTATTTCTAAAATTGAGAAACTAAATTTAGTTAAAATTTCGAAAAAGAATTAATTCTAATTCTCAATGAAAATTAAAGGACTAAAAACATACTCAATCTTAAATTAAATTATGAGTACAAGATCCGATCAAAAAGGAAAGAGAAAAATAGAGAAAACTAGGATAAAATATAAAAAAGAATGTCAATTTTCTACGTTACTTTTTAATTCTTTGAACTTCTCAAAAGTTTCGTATTTATGTTTCATTAGATGTACATATTCATATTTACTAAATATTGAAAACCACATGTAGTCATTATTTCAAGATTCACATGTATCATAAAATTCGTAATCAAATCTTTATGGGTTTTTTTATGTGTTTCTCATTTATTTAACATAAATGACAATGGCAGAGACATGTTAAGTTTAAATACGTGTATCTATCATATCTAGATCCAGGACATAAAGTCTATTCCTCTTAGTGGTAGCATAGAAAACACCATCCAAATAAATGGAACAATTGTTGCTTTTTATTATAAAAGAGAAACTTCTCGTCTAAAGAAGAGTAAATCATGTTCATATATTATTTTTAAAATATCAATTTATTAAAATATATAAGAGGTATATATTTATGTTAAAATTAAAGGTATAGCAAATTTATATTTAAAGTTTCTACTTCACAATTCTTTTTAAGATTTTACTATTTTGAATATATATATATATATATATATATATATATATATATATATATATATATATATTATAAATTAAATCCCTAATACTATTGAAATAATTTTTATATTAAATTAGTTACATGTTATATATTTTTAATAAAATTTATTTATTTAAAATAAATTTATAAAATACTATTTTTTTTCTTTTCTATCTTTCATTGAAACGGAGAAACTTTCCGAATCATTTTTTAATTTAAATATATTTTTAGTTATTAAACTTTTATACAAAATTAGAATTTATTTATGTAAGAATTTTTTATATATTTTTATTCAAAATCTTTAAAAATAATAGTTAAAGTTCTTTTTAAAGTAATAATAACATATTAAATGGTGTAAATAATTCAAATAATATGAGATGTATTTAATAAAAAACAATTTTATATAATTGGATATAAAGGATTATTTTCAATTATTTACAAATTTGAGAACCAATATATACATCAAAATTTTAAACAAAAGTTAATTTCAATTTCAGCCAAAGAGAAAAAAACATATTTATTTATTTATTGGTTTAATTAGTTGGATGGTACTCACTTTTATTTAAATGTGTCAGTTTGGTACCCACTTTTAAAAATATGTCAATTGAGTCCAAACTTTTGAAAAAATGTTTCAATTAGGTCATTTTTAGCAAAAAATTATTAACATCGTTAACAGTATTGATATTTAAAACGACTTACAAAATTAAGTATTGATATTTACATAAAAATTTAGTGGTAAAAGTCATGAATTAAGTTAACGACTTTAGTAATTTTTGTCTAAAAGAGACCTGATTAAAACATTTTTTTCAAATGTTGGAACTAGATTGATACATTTTAAAAACAGGTACCAAACTGACAATCTGAACAAAAATGGGTACCATTCGACTAATTAAACCTTATTTATTTTAGAGTTAAATATGTTTTGGTCCCTCAAGTTTTAACGAATTTTGGAATTAGTCCCTCTTCGAAACTTGATATCAATTTAGTCTTTCATCTTTAGAAATGTGTGGATTTAGTCCTTAATACCAAATTTTATTAAGTTTATCTAACGTTTCAAGCACATTTCATGATAGTATTTGAATTATTTACATCGTTTGACATACTTTCGCTTCAATGTTAACTTCAATATTATTATAAAATACATTTAAAATATCAAATAAACTTAACAAAATTTGGTAAGAAAAACTAAATTCACACATTTCTAAAGATGGAAGATTAAATTTGTATCAAATTTCAAAAAGAGATTAATTCAAAAATTGACTGAAACTTAAGAACCAAAAACATATTTAACCCTTTATTTGATAGCAACGACCGTTCTCGTCCTAACGTAAATTCTAAACTCTAAGTAGCACTCAGCAATGTTCCTCTCCTTAGAAAAAGTGGCTAATGGCCCAACAACAAAGTTTTTCTCTTTTTTTTTCTATGAAGCCTAGCGTCTTTCACCCTAAGAACGTTTCCAAAGTATTATACATTAACAATACATATAAAATTATTTGTGTTACGTTTTAAATATTATTAATTTTTTCCTTTATGATACCCTTAAATTAGTAAACTATTGTTTAATTCCATTTTAATTTAGAGAAACAATGACTATTTTGTAGGATTTTTGGAAAATTAAAAAAAAAATGGTTTCTCAACTTTTAAGCCAAAACAATATTGGATTAAATTACTTTGACTAATAAAATATAACTTTGAATTCCATAATAAATTACTCAGTGACATAATTGACTATATCTATTTAGACAAAATTGTTAGCAAATAGAGAGAGTTGAAAATTATGAACATTACATCTTTGGAGTAGCACATATCCGGTCCTTTATGAGTCATATTATTGATATGATCTATAATTAGATTATTGAAACATTTAACCCTAAAAACGTAAATGTACAAAAAGAATGAATAACAATATGAACAACAACGAGGCTCAATAACAGATATTAAAAATCCAAGTTTGAGAAAGTTGATTCAAGAATAACTATTTTATTTCAACAAATTTCTTCATGAATTCCTTCTAAAAAGAGAAAAATAAAATGAAAATTAACTTCTTTATATAAATAAGTTAATTTGAAGAAATTTTTTTGTATAATTTCTTCAATTTTAATTTTAAACTAATAGGTACTAATCTCATCTTATAGAAAGGTTACTTTTTTCTTTCTCTTCTAAAAGGATATAACAAGAAGCTCCTTGAATCAAAACATACAATTGTTCTTTTACAAAACAAAACATGTTTTTCTTAGCAGTACTTAGAGACCTTAGCCACAGCATTTATGGTAGTAAATTGTCGAAATCACAGATGAAATCGTTGTCTTCTATATAAGATCTATTGAGATAATCTTTCACGTTCAAATCAAATTGAGTGTCATTGGTGTGGCTTTGGGAACCATTGTTGTCTGGTTCAGAACAAGGATTCTGAAAACCATCTGAAGAAAAAATTCCATTTGTTGGTCCTGAACTTTCATTATTCACCATGAACAAACACCCTCTGTTGTTTCTGTTCTTCCTGAAAGGACCCGATTCCAGGTTTCCACCTCGTAACTTTGTTCTATAATTTGATGGCCCATCTGGGAGACCTAGACACCGTTCCAACTCAACATTATTGGCACCATCACCAAGCCTAGGAAAGTTAGATCTCTTAGGCACAAACTGGTTTTCGTTGTTGTTTTCTATGCGAAGATTATCTATGAGAAGTGTATTCACTTGGCTCTGAGTCTGAAGTGACTCTTGCAGTGGTGCACTCTCATTTCGAAACACTCCTCCATGCTCACAAATTGAACTGCCTCCATTTTCAGCACCCCCTTGAACTCTATCAAGAACAAGGGTTACTTCATATGAGATTGGACTTTTGGCAGCCATTAGAAAAAAAATTATTTTTTCAGTTTCCTGAGATGTATTCATACAGTGGATAGGGTTTCTTTTTACATATTTGGAGCAAGCTTTTCCAAATATTATAAAATTGTAAAAGTCAAAAAATATTAGAAAATAATTTTTTAAATATTAAATTTTAACAACTTTATCTTATAATTTGATGTGATATCTTTTAAATGACTTTCTATTTTTCAATTTTATTATTTTTTTATACTTTAACACTACTTAAAAGATGTCATATAAGATCGTAAAAAAAAATTTCAAAATATCATTAAAAAAATATTATTAGCCATGAAAAAAGTCTGATAAACTCGAGATGATTTCAAAACAAAGTCACAAAGATTTAATACCATGAAAGAGTAGAGTAGTTAGACTTCAAAATACTAACATTGAAATCTTCCAAATTTTTTATGACTTCACTTTTATTATTACTAAAGTCTTCATAACTCTTTTTACGATTCCTATGTATCTGAAGTTGAAATTGTATGGAGTCTACATAATTTAATCCATTTTCAAACTTGTTCATTTCTGTAATTTGCACACAAATTTATCTCACTTATGTAAAAAAAAGAAAATTGGTTTGCTTTCATCGCAAAAGTTTGAGACAACCAAATGGTTTTGCTTTTGTTTTCAACAGAGTCATTGATGGTATTAGAAATCTTATGAATCTATTAGAATAAATAAAAACTGAAGATTACATAGAAAAGTTAATAAAATGATGAGTGATAATTAAGAGACAAATAAATATAAATGAAAACCTGGAGACGCAATGGTAAGGGCACTCGCTCTCAGTGTAAGCCTTGTTCGTCCTGAAATTTGTGAAGTTTTACATATCATCATCACTTTCTTTATATTAATTCCACAAGAGAAAAAAAAAAGACTTTATCTGAGTTATGCACTCATACCAATGGTTTAACATTTTTAAGAAATTATTTGCCGTCTGCACCACCAAGCAAAGAAATAGAAAGGAGCAATAACTGATTAAAAAGCAAAACTTGGAATCTCACAAATGAAACTCTTGTTTGTGTTGGGGATAGATAGTATGCATAATATATATAGTAGAGATTTTAATCATCTGCTAGAAGTGAAACTGCATAAATCTCATCATTCAATTTATTTTTTATAAAATTAGTAAATTGAGAATTTATTTTTAGTAATATTAATGGTTGGATTAGGTAAGTAGTGTATGTAATTTTTCTTAAAAATGTAGAGAATCTGGATCCGATATACTACTTAGCATGTCAGTGATTATAACTCAAAGTTTTAACTCCACTGAGAACAATATACTTGAATACTTTGGTCCTTCTGCTAAATTTTTATCTATTCATAAAAAATTTCATTTTTTATATTTTTGAGATATCAAATATCATTTTATTTGAGTCAGTCTGTTTATAAATAGTAATAAGAACTTGAAATAAACATGAATTATAATTATCTAAAATCAATTTATGCATAATAACTTTTAAACAATTTAGATGAGATTTTTTTAAAATTAAATCCATAATTTAATTTATATTTACAAGAAAAAAACTCAGTTCAATTTTCGTTATTTTCTCCTCTATATTATAATAGAGAAAATTATATAAATAAAATATATAATTACTTTCTACTTAATATAAAGAAACAATCAAAGTTTTGAAGAAACTTGTACTATTGTAACATCCGAACAATAACTCAAAAAAAAAATATTTATTCAACGTTGAATTACAATTTTATATTGTTAGAACAAATTTTATTAAAATTTGGTGACAGCATAAAATTTATATAAACAAGCTATAGAATATATTTTTTATTGATAGAGACGTTTGTACATATAATCTATGTGGAAGTAACTTTTGATCTAAAAGTAGGATTTGAAAAAATAACTAAACTAAAAGTTATATGACTAATTTCGTAGTTAGTAATTACAATGACTGTTATTTAATATTTTTCATATATTTTTTTTAAGAAAAAAGTAAAATAAAATTAAAATTAACTTTATAATGTGTTGATTTTAAATTATGAATAACTTAAATTCATTTTAAAAAATTATAAAGAAATTTCTTGCAACACCCTTGTTGATATAATTATACTTTAAGGCTTTTAAATATAATAATAAATATGTTACTTTACCGAACTTATCTGATCTTCTAATACATATATTAATTTCATCTATTATATATACAAATATAATGTAATTTATTTTTATAATTACAAAACAATTAATATATAATTTATTGAAAACTGAAAACACCTCAGTCAATTCAGAAAAATTAAAGCCAAAACTGTAAACGTTTTTTGACAAAATAGAGCATATATAATAAATAATATATTTAATTTTTTATATATTGCATTGAATGTACATAATAATATTAAATGTATATTATCACTACATGGCATTATTTAATATGATATTTATTATATATATTAATTGTAATATATATATATATATATATATATATATATATATATATATATATATATATATATATGAGTTATATATTAAAGTTATTGAAAACAATGATAATAATCTGCTATAGAAACAAATTAATATCTTAAAATATGTATTTCATTATTTTTCAAATCATTACTTAAGAAAGTAAATTAACAAAATAAATAAATGTATAGTATCATCTAACTTTATCAACTGTTTTTTTTCTTTCATATCATATCACTTTTAAAAAAATTTAAATTTTCTGTCAATTTTGTTTTAAAAAAATTTCGTAAAAAATACTTATAAATTTTGTTATAAAAAAAAAATATATAGTAAATTGGTGTCAATTTTATTACAAAATATTTTATATAAGACACTTTTTACAACAAATTTTGTAAGATATACTCACAAATTTTATAATTTTGTAGGAAATTATTACCCACGAAAAAGTTACTTACCAAATAAAATTTTTAAGAAAAATAACATAAACAAATTTTTCTTACAAATATTTTTAACAAATTTTAAAAAATATATAATATGAGAACTTTTATTAGTATATGATTGTATTGCAGCTCCAACACAAGAACTCCATGCAAATATCATCATTGTCCAAATTCGAACATGTGAAACATCAAAGTCAAAAAGATGAATATAATTAGTTTACAAAGTCTAATTAATTCAGTGAAATCTCTTTACCAAATAATTAAGAACCTATTTTATTTGAAATCATACTATAAAAAGGTAAGCATTTGTAAAAATTTTAAATTATATCTATGACATTCTTAAATTTATTGCACTATTTACATAATCTTTTTATGTTATTGTAGTATCGTATTACAAGTGTTTTTCTCTATAAATATAAAATATGAAGAATCCATAAGCATGACTAAGACATTGCATAAAGAAGTAAATTCAATCTTGGAAGACCATTTAAAAAAACATCAAAACTAATAATTAAATTAACAGTTAATAATGAAAATTGAAAGTTTAAAATGGACTAAAAAAATTAAACAATCATGGTGATAATTTCTTTAAAATTATATAATTTATCAAAATGATATTTCGCTGAGAAAGGAAAAATATTTTTTTTACTTATGTTATGATCAAATATTTTTTTAGAAATATTTAAAATTATATTTCCTTTCATCGCTTTAATGATGTCTTTTCTATATTTTGTTATCCCATTTCAATCTATATAAAACTAGATAAATGATTATTTTGATCCTAAAAAGTGTAAATGAATGTTAATTTAATTTTATAGCGATGAAAATTCTCGATATATGTCACAATCTAGATCGTGACAGGAGTTAGGAGTTGAAAAATAAAATTTAGAATCGTCACTATAATTTATTCTAAATAAATTACAGAAAAATTATAAATAAGACATAGTCTGCAAAAATTATATTTTGGATTTGGGAATAAGTAATTACGCGTGAGGGACATATTAGTGTGACATCTCATTTAATAGATAAATTATAACCAATAAAACATCACATATTATAATAAAATAGAGCATGCGACATAAAGTATATAAGAATCAACCATTACAGTTATCCGAAATATACTGGAAAATAAATATCAAGGGCATCTAACAATACCATAACATGTCTAAGAAATGTAAAACAATTTAGAAAAAGTTTACTCATGGAGCAAGGAATTACAAAGATCAATTTGTTCCAAAAGGTTCCCAAAAGGGTCATGACTAAAACCTAGTCTAAACAGTTGCATCATATTTTGAACAAGCAAGTTACTGAGCACAATAACATGTGATAACAAATCATGACAAATTCTCTAACTCAATTATCTGGTACATGTAATGAGATCGGATTCACTGGTTGTTTGTACTTGTGGTGACATCTATCGCTCTATAAAGTCATTGTCAATGGGTTTCACCCTATCACGCACAAGGTTAGTCCATGATCATCTAGGGTCATTATCCTACCAGAGACTAGGACCTCTCCTGTTACTCTCACCACATAAACCAGTCTACTCTATATGAGTCTGACTGATTCACTAGAGTGTCAGGATGTAGTCCTAATTGAATCTTTATTTCATTACATACATTACATACCATAAATATATTCTCACACATCTATTATCATTTCATACCAAGCACATTAATTTTAGTCTCATTACATCACATAAAACATATATGACATCATACTTTGTGCTTTTAAAAAGTAAATCAATATCAATCATGAAACAAAACCAACAATTACACTTTTCCCTTCATGAATCTCTCTCAAACTATAAGTTTTCATTCAAGCGAAAGGGATTCTTTCGCTCAAGCGAACCCTTCTTGCTTGGGCGAGGGTTTGAACAGTGGCACTGCAAGTTCTTGCTTAAGCTAAACCTTCTCGTCTGGGCGAGATTACTCTCGTTCAAAAGCTAAGACTCCTCCCTTAAGCGACCACTCAAGCATAAGCAAGGGTGAGTTTCTATTATTCTCGTTTAGACGAGAGTTGTTCGCTTGGGCAAGAAAAACAGACTCTTCACCTGCTCACACATGCATCAATTAGAAATTCCAGTTCAAAAAAACATGCAATCAACTCCATTCCATACAATCATCAATCCAGTACATTTCAACATCCAATCTCAGGCAAAAACCAGAAAAATCACTTTAAAAGCTTTTGAGTTCTAGCTTCCCTTACCTTGACTGATGCTAAACTTGAGGGGAAGAAAACTCCTAGTGAAAAGCACTAGAAAACCCAAAATACAGCCTAAGAAGCTAACATGCAAGAACACAAGGGAAGAAAACATGAGACTGTGATCGAACTCAGACAAAGATAAGACTTCAAAGGCTGAAAATGAGAGAATGCAAAGTTAGGGTTGACTTACCAGGAGAAAATGAACAATTAGCTTGGAGGAGGATTTTGCAAGGGCCCTAACTCAGCTTCTACTTCAAAGAAGAGAAAGAAAGGTGAGTTCTTTTTGAGTGAATAAGAGAAGCTGAGTAGGAAAAGCTTAAGAGTTCTCTTTCTGAAAAGAAACATGTGGGTTGATCTTAGGCTTGTTTAATCAAACTGGGCCCAAAAATTTTAAAAACAGAAGTGGGCTTCACCATTAGCACCCAACAACATCTATCATAAGCGACTACATTTAATTAAATATGTAAAACAGATGTGATTTTTATAAATATTTATTTTTCCAAAAATAAGAATAAAATAGTGTATAAAAGAAACAAAATATATATTTTTTGGACCTGAAAATGATTAACCTTGGTCCTACTTGTCTCCATTCATGATGAAAACTCAGGAACCACGTAGTTATAAGCTGAAAACATTTGGGGATAGAAAAAGTTTTAATATATTATTTTTTAATTAATTTTAATATAATATTTTGAAGCACAACATTATAAAATTGAAAAAAGAATTCCAAATAATTTTAAAACAACTAAATTAGAAGTGTATCCAAAGTGATTTAAAATAATAAAATAACCAAATTAGAAGTCCATCTAAAGTGGTTTTAAAATATTGAAATAACCAAATTAGAAGTGTATGTAAAGTGATTTCATAGTATTGAGATATCCAAATTAGAAGTGTAACTAAAGTGATTTTAAAATCTTGGAAGAATGAAATTATAAATACATCTAAAGTGATTTTAAAATCTTGGAATCAGTGGCAGACTATAATAGAGGCAGGGGAGACCATGGCACACCCAAAATTTTTGATTTTTTTTTTTAAATTTATGTATTTAAAACTTTCAAAGTTTTTTAAATTATGTATGCTAAAGAAATTTGATTTTTTTTATAATTTATGCAATTAAAGATTTTGAAACTTTTTAAATTATGTATAGTATTTAAACTTTTTAAAATTATGTGTAGTATATCAAAAATCAAATAAAATTAAATTAAATATTTTTTATTTGATTTATAAATCATAATATTTAATATTAATTGATAATAAAATTTAAAATCAAATATAATAAAGAATAAAAAAAATTATTAAGATATTTTTTGTTTGTCTCCTGAGTTTCTCACATATTGTTCTCATATTTTATTTTTACTTGTTTTTTTTTTTGTTTTTAAAGAGAAAAATAATCGTTGTCTCTACTCTTATCTCTTATATGTTCTCTTCCCTTCTTGAAAAAAATATTATCTTTTGTCTTACTTGATAGTGAAATATTAGTTTAATAATTAAAATTATTTTTTATCTAACAAACTTTTTGTATATTCATTTTTCAGAATATAGAAGAAAAAAATATTGTGTTGTGTATTCTTTTCATAACCGATTTGTAATTCTAGCTTAATTATCATGAATTTTTATTTTAGTATTTACGCCTCAATTTTTTATTAGATTATGACAAATTATTCTTTAGTCTTAGTTTTTTAAAAAATAATGGTAAAGAATAAAAGAACAAATTATATTTTAAAAATGATAAAAAAGGAAATTGTGTGAAAATGAAAACAAGACAAATTCAACTTTTTCACATATATTCTGAACCATGATACTACTCACTCAATTGTCCAATTATAACTTTTTTTTCTTAAAGTTCAAAGTATTAGAGGTGAGTCATTAATATAATAGAAAAGTTGTTTTTCGTAAGGAAGATTATCAAAACAGGATTGTTGAATAAAGATGGTAGGTGAATTTTTTGCTGACATTTTGTTTATTTACATTGAAAAATAAATAACTGAAAATTTTAGTTTTGATCAAATTATTAATGAGTTCAAGAATATGAAAGAACAAATAACAATAATTATGGTTATACTAAATTATGCATTTATTATCTTTATTTTAGGGACAATAATTAAAATATAAAAGTTTGATTGTATTATTTTGACTCCCTCTAAAATATTAATCAAGATCCGCCAGTGCTTGAAATAACCAAATTATAATTGGATTTAAAATGATTTTAAAATCTTGGAATAACTAAATTAAAAGTAGATCTAAAATAGTTTTAAAATATTAAAATAACCAAATTAGAAATATTTTTAAAGCGGTTCTAAATTATTTAAAAATGTTTTTTTTCATATTTTTATTATTTTTTATTAATTATCATTAAAAATACATTTTTAATATTACTTTAAAGCATATTTATTTTTATATTTAATAAATTTGGTGAACACTTGAAAATATAGAACGCTAAATAAAAAAGTAAACGTATGACTAATAGGATAGAAATTAAACCCAAAAAAAGTAAGGAAATGTAAATAGTGAAATCGCGTGGTACAAACAGTAGATAGAGTGTAAATGAAAGGGACTATAAATAGTAAAATGTGAGGTGCAACAAGCAGAAATTTAGTGCACACAATGTTCGTACAAGTAGAGATGAAACAAGATAAGTTTCATTATTTCATACTCATCTTCGAATAAAAGTTCATTCTCATTTCCATGTTTAAATTCAACACTGATAAATTTTTGTCTCATTCACATACCTACTAAATAACGGGTATACATTTATACCTAAATCCGTTTTTCTATTATTTTAATATCAATTAATTAATTTTTATAAAATAATACAAAATTTCAGTTAAGGAAACATAACATTATCAATTATTCGATATTAAATAGAGAGTTATTTCTTTAATTTCAAATATTTTGAAAGAAATTATAATTATATAAATTTTAAATTAGAATACCAAATAAAAATTCATGAGAACAAAAATATTTATAATTTGCAACTGTTGATAGATGATAACATTTAAAAATATATTTTAAAAAGTATAAAAGGAAAACAAATATTGAAATTAAAAAATATTTTAAATGCCTATTTCCTTAAATGTTTTCAATTTTGCTAATCTATTTTTTATACATTAATAAAAATTATAATACATCACTTTGTAAAAATCATCAAAAAAATAAAGATTAAACTAATAATAATAGAATTTAACATAGATATTTGATCTTTTGAACTTCAAAATATATTGGATGGTGATAAAAAAATTCATGACAATTACATTAAATTATAATATTATAATAAATGAAATTTATTTATACAATTACAATGATAAAATTGCGTGTATGATGATGAGTTAAAAAATAAAAATAATTATATAAAAAATATCAAAATAGTATTCTACATGATAAAAATAAATAACAAAAATAAATATTAAAAAAAAATGATCAAATGTGTGTCTTAAAAATAATTTGAGAAGCCATTAAATGAAATCACACAATGGAAAAAATATGATAAGATGAAAAATACCTTGCAGATTTAAAAAAACTTTTCAAATATAAATCTAGTTGTTGGTTGGAAGATAATGAAAATTGTTTTAGCAAAAAAAAATAGTTCTTCAAATAAAATAAAAATCAATACTAATAGAATAAAAAAGATAAATTATCTATATAACCTAGTAAATGAAATGTTTATCTTATTGAACTCTTAAATTAAGAATGTTAAACATTCTCTTGTGAAAATAAAATATACAATAAATAAAAATATTATAAAATAGTGGAAATATTCAAATGTTAGATATTAAAAATATTTAATTGACATATATCATTTGAACATAATTGCATACAAGTCGTGATAAGTAAAAAAAAATATCTTGGAGATGTAGATGGATTTTATGACAAGCAAAACAATTTAAAAAAATAGAAAATAAGAAGTATATATTTATATATAAATATATAAAATGTTACTTAATATACTATAAGTATTTTAATAATTTAACAGGAAGAAGGATATGGGGATCAGAGATGGATATATACATCCTCATCCTAATACACAATTGAAAAAATTAAATATTTCTCATATCTACACCCATTTAATGCGAGAATTTTACATAAAAAATGAGACTATCAAAATGAGACTATAAGTATTTTAATAATTTAGACAGAAACAGATATTATGGTGAGTATGAGGATGAAACATGTATATCATTCCCATTTCCAAACCATAACAAGGGGCTACGAGGATAGTAAAAACAGGCTGCAATGAACAAATAACATGTGGTGTATGTAGTGAATGTGCAAGTGCAGCTAGCGATAAAACATGGTCTTACCAACAAGCATACAAGTGTAAAGAACTAAAAGGGGTCCGTAGAGTAAGACAATAACCAAAAATATTAAGACAAACATGGGGTGCACAATGACAATAGCGGTGCAGAAAATTAAAGCCCTAACAATGAAGTGTGCGGGAAGAGTGCAAACAGTATAGACCCAACAGCAAATAAAGTGAAGACTAGGAGTGCAGAAAACTAAAAGGGTGCAAATATTAAAAAGATGTAAGAGAAAACGTGGGAGTAGGTGTAAAACACTTGTTCAGACCCAATTTTTTTTTTTCTTAAAAGAAAAATGATTTTTTAACTACTAAATTTTGATAATTTTTTTTTAAAATTTTAGGTGTCATCTTTTAAGTAATTTTTTATTTTTATGTTTTCTCATTTTCAATGTACAAAACCCTTAAAAGATGAAATATCATATTATAAGATAAAGTCAAAATTCAATACTCAAAATATAATTTTCCTTTTCGAAAATTTCAAGACACAACGGTCTTCACGGAGTAAATGGAGTGAGAGAAAAAGATGGGGTGGGGTACACGAAGTAAAACACCTGTTCTGATCCAATTTTTCATCTTTCTTCAGAACCCCAAGATATAAGGGTCTTCATCTTCTTCTCTCACGTGAGGGCAGCCTCCATCTCCGTTGAGCTTAGACCACAGCAGCCACAAGGGCCTTTGACGCGCCTCCATTTCCGTGGAGCCAAGCCGCCACCACCAGTCCACCGCTACTGAAAACCGGTGGCATGTGACTTCTTGATGGGGAAAACAAAAACAAACAATATACCAGAGAATGCAGCGGATATAATTTCCCCTAACTTGCAAGAATCTATGAGGAGCAATAATCAAAGAGCAGCAATAATAAATCACCAAAAGCACAAATAAAGGCACCAAGATTTTTAACGTGGAAAACCTTTCAAATCAAGGGTAAAAATCACGAGTCGTCCAGACCAAAGAAATAGATCCACTATGATCAACAAGAGTACAAAAGAGTCTCAATCAATAGCACAAATTAGTGCCAACACCCAACCAAATAACAAAGCAACAAAGCTTTCAAATAGAGAAGAACAAGAGGGGAAAACCTCTACAAATCACTGCTGCAGTGCGAAATTAATATCTCCCAACTCAGACCTCGTATCAAAGATCCGACCGGTCCGAATGAAGAGCAATGAGTTCCAAACCTGCTATAAAAATTTCAGCCCGATCCAACGGTGAACGAATCCGCAGCGCCGAATTTACTGCGACAGCTCTATGAAAAACGTGAACATAATTTTCCCTCTACCTCTCCCTCTATGTGTTAGGCTTTGAGTGTATTCTGACTCTATTGTTCTGCCTCTCTCTTTATTTCATAGCCTCCTCTCCACTAGGTTTAAGTGAGACATGGGCTTCTCAAATTTTGGGCCTTTTCTCCACATAGGAAGGGAGCCCAATACCCAACAAATCTCCCTCTCACAACTATGTGGAGATAACCGCCAAACCGGCGATCTCACAACAAACTTCAAACTTTCCTCTTGGCAATGCTTTAGTCATCATATCAGCACCATTATCATCTATATGAACTTTTTCCAACTCCAACAACTTAGCATCTAAAGCATCACGTATCCAATGATACCTCACATCAATATGTTTGGATCTAGAATGAAAAGTTGGATTCTTACCAAGATGGATAGCACTTTGGCTATCAATGAACAATGAATAGTTATCTTGCCTAAAACCAAGCTCCTGCAAGAATTTCTTCAACCATAACAATTCCTTGCATGCTTCAGTAATAGCAATGAACTTTGCCTCTTCAAAACACTCAGGTTCTCCACCGTCAGTCAAGGTTATGTACTCATCACAAGAATACCTTGTAGAAGGTTGTTTCTGTCTATTAGACCTCCTGAGTTGAACTTGAGGTGATTCAGGTATATCACCAAGATCATCATCATCATGTTCCTCTTGAGCATCGTCAATTGGAACCTCTACTCCACTTCCAAACTGTTGATCATCAACATCACCATGTTGCTCATTGTCTTGAGCTTCCGTTTCAACATTCTCCAAATTGTGAGCGGGCAACTTCATCGGATTACCATCAGTGAGATTACTATCTTTCTCGGGTGTGGTCTTCTCCACCTTATCAATGTCTTCAATGGTCTGGTCTTCCATGAATTATACATCACGGCTTCTAACAAGCTTCTTCTCAACAGGATCATAAAACCTGTAGCCAAATTCATCCTCACCATAGCCAATAAAGATACATTGCCTTGTCTTTTTATCTAACTTGGATCTTTCATCCTTAGGAACATGAACAAATGCCCTGCAACCAAAGACACGCAAATGATCATAGCTAACATTCTTACCAAACAAAATTTTGTCTGGCACCTCAGTATTCAAAGCAACTGCGGGACTGAGATTAATAACATACACAACTGCAAGCAATGCCTCTCCCCAAAAGTGCTTAGGCAACTTTGCTTCCGAAAGCATACATGTAACCCTTTCAACCAAGGTCCTGTTCATCCTCCCCGCTAGACCATTCAACTGAGGAGTTTTAGAAGGAGTCTTCTCGTGTCTAATACCATGCTGCCTGCAATAAACATCAAAAGGTCCACGGTACTCACCACCATTATCACTATGGATGCATTTCAGCTTCTTGCCTGATTGCCTCTCAACCATAGCATGAAATTCCTTGAACTTTTCAAGTACTTGACCTTTCCGCCGAAGAGCATAGATCCATAGCTTCCTGGAACAATCATCAATAAAAGTAACAAAGTAAAGTGCACCACTAAATGACTTTACCTTTAATGGGCCACAAACGTCAGAATGCACCAATTCAAGCAATTCTGACTTCCTTGAGGGAGGATGCTTCTTAAAAGATACTCTGGTTTGTTTACCAGCCATGCAATGAGAACATTTCTCCAATTCTGCATTTCTCAATCCCATAAGCACATCCTTTTTAACTAAGCAGTTAAGCCCTTTCTCACTTATATGACCAAGCCTCCGGTGCCACAAAGATGCCTCCATATACATAGCATTCACACTGTCTTTAGCAACCAAAGCTTTAGTCCAGTACAATTTAGATTGTTTCTCCCCTCTGGCCATAACCAAGTTACCTTTAGTGAGCTTCCATTTACTAGAACCAAAGTGATTGTCATAACCACAATCATCAAGCAACTGCACAGAGATTAAATTAAAACGGACATCCGGAGCATGTTTGACTCCTTTAAGCAACAACTGCACTCCCATGTTGGTTTGCAGGCAAACATCACCAACACCAATCACTTTAGACTCACCATCATTACCCATCTTCAACACTCCAAAATCACCAGAAGTGTAAGATGTGAAGAACTCCTTCCTAGGTGTAACATGCAGTGTAGCACCACTATCAATAATCCACATGCTCTCATCAGATACAAGGTTAACTGACTCAAAGTCACGAAGAAGAACAAGATCACCATCTGTAGCAGTAGTGACACGATCATCATCATGATCATTCTCTCTCTGTTTGCCCTTCTTGTCTTTGTTCTCCTTTTTTCACTTAAAACAGTATTTCTGAATGTGCCCAGTTTTATGACAAAAATGGCACTCTAAATTCTTGTATCTTGACTTGGACTTGCTCCTACTCTTCTCTCTACCACCTTTATGTTCCTTTTTCTGACTTCTCCCCCTAGCTTCTGTAACAAGCATCTCAGACTGAGATGAAGAACCATGTGCCTTCCTTCTCATCTCTTCATTAAGAGCACCGCTTTTTGCCATCTGAAAAGAAACAACACCATTCGAGGCAGAGTTTGTAATTGAAACCCGAAATACCTCCCAAGACTCTGGTAGAGTATTAAGCAACCATAATCCCATAACTTCGTCATCAAACTTTATACCCATTCCTGACAATTGATCTAGGAGCCCTTGAAACTCATTTAAGTGATCAGAAATAGAAGAATTCTCCCTGTACCTCAAATTCATCAAGCAATTTAACAAATACAATTTATTATTGTCCGACTTAGAAGCATACAAAGACTCAATCTTCTCCCACAAAGCTCTGGCATGTGTCTCATTAGCAATATGATTATAAACATTATCTTCAACATATTGCTCAAAATCCCATTCTTCTTCAGACATAGAATCTGACTTCTGTGTAGTAAAGACCGAAAGATGCAATTTCTTGACAAATAATAAATCTTTCATCTTGCCCTTCCACAAATGATAATTTGTACCATTCAAAGCAACCCTTTTTGCATTTGCCTCCATCATTCAAGCAAGTAAATATAGCTCAACCAAGAGCTCTAATGCCACTCTGATGGGGAAAACAACAACAAACAATATACCAGAGAATGCAGCGGATATAATTTCCCCTAACTTGCAAGAATCTATGAGGAGCAATAATCAAAGAGCAGCAATAATAAATCACCAAAAGCACAAATAAAGGCACCAAGATTTTTAACGGGAAAACCCCTCAAATCAAGGGTAAAAATCACGAGTCGTCCAAACCAAAGAAATAGATCCACTATGATCAACAAGAGTACAAAAGAGTCTCAATCAATAGCACAAATTAGTGCCAACACCCAACCAAATAACAAAGCAACAAAGCTTTCAAATAGAGAAGAACAAGAGGGGAAAACCTCTACAAATCACTGCTGCAGTGCGAAATTAATATCTCCCAATTCAGACTTTGTATCAAAGATCCGACCGGTCCGAATGAAGAGCAATGAGTTCCGAACCTGCTATAAAAATTTCAGCCCGATCCAACGGTGAACGAATCCGCAGCGCCGAATTTACTGCGACAGTTCTATGAAAAACGTGAACAGAATTTTCCCTCTACCTCTCCCTCTATGTGTTAGGCTTTGAGTATATTCTGACTCTATTGTTCTGCCTCTCTCTTCATTTCATAGCCTCCTTTCCACTAGGTTTAAGTGAGACATGGGCTTCTCAAATTTTGGGCCGCCTTTTCTCCACATAGAAAGGGAGTCCAATACCCAACACTTCTCTCCTCATTTTCTCTAAAACGCACAAGGGAATGACAATGCCTCCATTCTTTCTCCTTCATCGCAAGGGCACACACGAGCCAGGTCCACGGCCGCCGTGCCACACACTACTGTCGCCGCCGCTCACCTCCATAACCAAAAGCTTCATCATCGCCGCCAAGCCGCCTCGACATCTCGGCGCCAGTCACGAACCCGAGAGTTCCACAGTTGGCTGTATCGAAAGATTCCCGTTTGTTTTTTTTTTATTATCATTGATCCAGTGCAGATAAAGTTGGTAATAAAGATTTGTGGAGATGAAGTTGGATAATGGAGGTAAGCATTGGTGGTGTTGTGTGTTTCGAAATGAAATGAAGATGAAGGAGATGATAGTGAATGTGTGTTTCGAAATATCAGTTAATGGAGATCAGTGATGGAATCTGAATGGGAAAAACGAAAAATAGGAATAGGATGGAGAGGATGAAGGGATGGTGTGTGAAACTTGTTCTGAAGCTGTGATGGTTCTGTAGAAATGGTGTGAAAAATTGGATGGTGGTTATGTGAATTGTCTAAGAAATGGAGATACATACCTGTGTGTGTGTGAGTGTGTCATGAAATTGGAGAATGGAAATGAATGGAGGGAGAACATTGTGAGAGATGATTGAGATCATGGAGGTGTAGGTGATGATGATCAATGGAGATGTGTGTTTTCGGAATTGGGATGAAGGTAGTGCCGTTGGTCTGGGAATCATGTGATGAAAGAAGATATGGTTTTGGAAAGTTAGTGATGGGTGTGGATGAGTGTACAGAAAAAAGGTCAGTGAGTGGGAAGAGGAAAAAGTTGGTACATGTGGCACCTTCTGAGTGGAAAGAATGTTTTAGGTAGTATTAAAAGAAAAAAAGGGACTGTGAATGTAGAAACTTGGGCTATTAGCCCTATTAGCCCATTTCTAAAGAGGGAGAGAGATGAAAAGATGAGTCAAGATTCTTTTTTTTGTGTTGTTTATTGTTGAGTTTTCAAAATATACTATGTTATATGTTGGTATTTAATAAACTTTTTAATTAATTTTAAAATATTAAAATAAGTGTCTATCACTGTATTTTAAAGACACAATAAAGGATTAATATTAAATTATATATGTTTAATATATACCAACCAAGGGGTGTTGAATTGGTATTTCAAGATTTACTGGAATTTGAAAGATTCTTGAAACGTTTTTTAACAAGGAAAGAAAGGAGACAACATATTTTCATATTGATTCGATTCAAGATGAATCTACATTCAATTTCTTTTAAGCAATCCAAACTTATAAGATTTCCACTAAATCAATAAAGATCAAAGAATTATAAGATCACTTAAATAATCCTAGAGACTCTAATGACACAAAGAACTTGATTTACTAATCAAGAACTATCCCTAGATGGAGTGCTTCATACAATTGCAACTAGACATTCATCTACACAGTGAATAACAATGAAAAAAAAATATGTAATTCAAAAAGAAAAGGAATAAAATTCAAAATGAAAAGGAACAAATACACTTATTGTTGTGCAAAAATGACAGTTGGTCCCTAATGTCAAGTTTGATCTCCCAATATTAAGTCCATCCTTAATCTCTTCAAACACCCAGCAAAGTAATCTCTCAAGAACTTAAGAATTACCTTTTCTCAATCTCTCAACTCAAGTTTTTGATTCTAAGTTTCGTGTTTTTCAAAATGAATTTGAAATTTGTTTTAAAAAGAGAACTCTTATGGTGAGATTAATAGATTAGAAATTTTACCTAATCGATTATCGTGGTTGAATTTTGATTGCATTAGTTGTAGTGCATTTTGATAATCCATTAGATAAGTTGCTAATCCATTAAGAAATTATGTAACACTTATATTTATGCAGTTGAAGATTTGTTAGCAGTGATGAATCTTTAACCAATAATTTGGGTACCAAGATTTTGGTTGAATTATTCTTTTAGTCCATATCTTTTTCAAAAATGTCAAGTTGGTCATCTAGTTTTTTTTTTGTCCTGTTCCCGACTTTTAAAAAAAAATTAATGGAATTTGGTTCTTTTCGTTAAATTTATTGAAGCGTTGCAAAGATTTTTCAACAAAGTTGACACTAGGATTATGTTAATTATACCAACAAACAAACATACTTATTCACAACTTCAATTTTGATAAAAAAAAAAACTTGATTTGATAAAAGAAATTAACGAAAAAGGACCAAATTGCATCATTTTAAAAAAATCGGGATCAAATTGAGACTAAAATATTTGAAAGACCAACTTAATATTTTTGAACGAAAATAAGAACCAAAAGAGTAATATCAAAATTTTTTATATACACTAGTAAAAATATTGTATTTACCTTTTTATGATAATAAAAAATAAAAAAATTATATTAACAATAATTATTATTTCTATAAAATTAAATACAAATAATATTTATAATTTTAAATTTATTTTCATTCATAATTATTAAGTTTAAAAAACAATCAAACAAAAAATAGTTAAATTAAACAAATGATCACTTAAAAGATAATATTAATAAAATAATTATTTTAATGTTAAAAAATATTTAAAAGGTAAAATTGAAAAGGACTTTTCCTTTATATATAAATATAGATGTATAAAAAAAATTAGAATATAAAATATATTAAAAATATTGAACTTTTAAAATGTATATTTAATATTATATATAAAAATTTATAATTATAAAAAATAAAATTGGAGGGCATGACCCCCTCTGTCAAGTGAAAGGTATGCTAGTGTTGAATATGTTAATCTAAGTAGTTCTAGGCCTGACTTACATTGATCCTAAACATGCACGATCTATTTAACTTAATACTAGTGGTGATGATGCTTAACCATGTTGTTTGACTTTGAATATCATCAAAACTTTATTTGATTAATTAAGCTCCCCTTTCAACCATCCATAACAAAAAGAAATGCAGCAAAGAATCTAAATCCGGAAAAGAATAACATGGAGAGGTGAAAGTAGAAAATGTTGGGCTATTAATTCATTTCAAAAGAGAGGTGGAAGTAAATAGGAAATGTTGGACTGTTAATTCATTTCAAAAGATAGGTGAAAGAATTAATGGATTTGGGTTCTTAAGGCAAAGAATGTCTTTCTAACCAGCAAAAATTAGATAATATAAAAATAAAAAGATTAAAACACAAATTTAAAATTAAAACTAAAATATTTTTATTATTTTTCTTTAAATTAATTTATTACTTTTAAAATGAAAATGAATGATAAAATTTAGAACAACGTTTATATAACTCCTACAATTAATTAAAAAAAATTCTCATCAAAATGATGCATACATGATACTGGATAAAATTATGAATACGTACAAAATGATATCAAACAATATTGCTTTATAATATTTTTTTATTTTTTTTTCAATATTTTTTTATTTTATAAATTTTTAAAATAAATTTAATTATTCAGGATATTTATAGTGTTGATTGATTAATCTCTTCAACCAAGTTGAACAAGAACACAAGAGTTCCTTGGTGAGAATTTTATTGTGGCAGGAATGATAGAGAGTTTGGAAGAAGATTGATCGTAAGACCCACGAGGAGGATGTATGTATGTAGCATAGTTGTATACGGTTAGTTTGTTGATAGTGTATGATTTATAGTAGTTGCTTGCTGTTATAGGTTAGTATATAAGTTTATTTCTGTTCATTTTTGTACATTTAACTTTTACTTCCTTTTAGCAATAATATTCAGGCTCTTCATCTTCCATATTTTTCATACTATCATTGTGATACATTAAAGTGGAAATAGTATGTTGTAAATAAGAACATGGATTACATAGTAGTTTGACATTTGTTTGAAAGAAGAAATGTAAGACCAAAAAAAATTTGTACATTGACCTCTTCTTACATAAATTCTCAATTTGTTGAATTATAATCTTATATTGTTATAACAAATTTTATTAAAATTTGATGACAGCAGGAAATTTATATAAATAAAATATATATTTCTTTTTTATCATAGAGACTTTTGTACATATAATTTATCTTGAAGTACTTTTGAAAGTAGGATTTGAAAAAATAACTAAACTAAAAATTATATGACTAATTTTGTAGTTAGTAATTACAATGACTGTTATTTCATATTTTTCATATTTTTCTTTAATAAAAATGTAAAAGAAAATTTAAATTAATGACTTTAAATTATGAAAAACTTAAATTCATTTTAAAAAATTATAAAGAAATTTTTTGTAACAAACCTTGTTAATATAATTTTACTTCAAGGCTTTTAAATATAATAATAAATATTTCACAACTTAACTGATTCTTTTAATAAATATACTAAATTTATCTATAAATACAAATATAATTTGATTTATTTTTATAAATTACAAAACAATTAACATATAATTTATTGAAAACTGAAAACAACACCTCAGTCAATCAGAAAAGAATTGAAGACCAACTGTAAACGTTTTTTTGACAAAATTATAGTATATATAATAAATATTATGTTTAATTTTATATATATTGCATTGAATGTATATAATAATATTAAAGGTAATATTAAAAAAATGAACTGCATGACATTATTTAATATTATATTTATTATATATTAGATGTAATATATATAAGTTGTGACATCCCATTTATTAAAAAATTTTAATAAATAAAATATCACATATTATAATAAAATAGAGCATGTGACATAAAATTTTAGAGGACTTACCATTATAGCTATCTAAAATATACTGGAATAAAAATATCATGGACACATAACCATGTCATAAACAAGTCTTAGAAACACAAAACAATCTGTCAAAAGGTTTGCTCATCAGAGCAATGAATTACAAAGATCAGTTCTCTAAAAAAATGCTCAAAAGAACAATAACTAAAACCTAGTCTAAACAACAGCATTTCCACCACTTGTACGATCATCAGGAGTCTCTACATCTGCTCATACCAAAATTGGTGATCATCGCAAAAGTAAAACACAACAAGGGTAAGCTAATGAAAATAATTTTTAATAGATAAGTTATTAAGCACAAATAACATGTGATAGCAACCAATAAAAGACCCTCTAGCTCAATTATCCGGATACATGAAATGAAATCGGATTCATTGGTTGCTTACACTTGTGGTGGTCTCTACTGCTCTACGGAGCCATTGCCAATAGGTTTCACCCTACCACACACAAGGTTAGTTCATGATCATCTAAGGTCATTATTATGTCCGGAGACTAGGACTTCCTGCTACTCTCACCACATGAACTAATCTACCCTATGCGAGTCTGACTGATTCATTAGAGTGTCAGGATGCAACCTTACTTAAATACTTGAATCTTAAGTCACTACGCACATTGCTTGATCATCAAAAGGGATTTCTCCATGAAATTCCCACACAAAGTCCACATCTTATCTCTTAGAACATTATCATCTCATGCTAATCATATTAAATACAGTGCCAATACACCGCATCATACATTCACAACATCATATATCATACTTTTGAGGAGTAAAATAGCCAATTATAGAAGAAATCAAGTAAATAAACACTTCCCTACACCAATCTTGCTCAAGCTATAAATTTTCGCTTAAGCAATAAAAGTTTTCTTGCTTAAGCTATGCATTCTTGCCTGGACAAGAGCTCGAACAATGGGTACTGTGAGGTTCTGCAAGTTCTCGCTTAAGCGAGACCTTCTCGTCTGAACGAGATTGCTCTTTGCTCAAAACTGAAGTTTCTCTATTGAGCGACAACTCGAACAAAGTCAAAGGTCAGTTTCTTTTGTTCTCTGCTTACTTGGGCGAGAATAGCAGATTTCTCACTTGTTCACACTTGCAAACTTAGAAATCCATATCAAACCACACACAGTTCATTTCAATACAAACAGAAACATCAACCAGACATTTTAAAACATGAACCGGAACCAAAAACAAACAAGATACTTCAAAAAATTTACAAATCCTACCTTCCCTTACCTCGAAACTGCAACTTTTCCTGATGAGGAAAGTGTTAGTTTTGAAATAGTGAGTTTGCCCAAGAAGGGGGGGTGAATTGGCTTTATAAAACTTTTTTGAAAGCTTAAACTCTTTTTCAATTGAATCTAATGGACTGGAAAGTTTGAATGTAAATGCAGCAGACCAGTACACTTTCAGTCGATTAAAATATAAAACAACAGACTAAATTGTTCTTGATGCTATGAAATATGAAACAGTCGATTAAAGATACAAAACAGTCGGCTAAAATACTGGAAAATTATGCAGAAAACAGAATTTTCAAATTCAACTCAAACAACAATCTTTTACAACCAAGACATGTTCCAATCAGTATTTATAACAAGTATAAAGCCTCAGATTATACAAGAACGCATTAAATCACACCAAAGATCAAATTTCTTGGTTTTCTTGAGTTTTTAAAGAATTTCAAAGAGAGTGAGATGAGGGAAAGAAGAATGCACAATTGTTTTTATACTGGTTCACTCGATCACAGAGCTACATCTAGTTTTCCAGGACAACCTGAGTCTGGTTTCCACTATATTCAAAAGTTTTACAAATCAAACACCAAGATTACACTTTTGAACACAAAGCATACAAGACTTTTGACCCACACAAAAATCTAGAACCACAACCTACAAGAATCACACTTGCAGACCTGAAATCACATCAGGCAAACCATCCAGAGGCACAAGAATGTCCAAACATGATGGTGACTGTCCCTAGCACACCATACATGTGTTCTTCAAGCTACTCACAAGCCAAAATGCCTCCAAGATCAACCAAGATCTTCAAACACGAGTTGCAGCTGTGTATTTCAGAGAGAAAACGCTTTCCAAAGATGAATGACACGATTTCGTTCAGAAAAACTCATATTCGCACCTCTGCTCGCGAAAACACAGCTTATATAGTCTGATTTAAGTGAAAACAGTCGATTGAATTTTTCGTATAGTCGGTTGATTTCACTTGACTTAAGTGAAATCAATCATTTCACTTGACTTAAGTGAAATCAGTCGATTGAAAAATAATTCAACTGACTGAATGCATTCATACCAGAAACTATATACAGCAAACCTTTTAACATTTAACATGTTATATACAGATTTAACACACTAAAACTTAATCTTCAAGAGGATCTTCATCAAACACTTAAGATCTTCATGCACATGGCTTTCTTAATTCTTTGCTTCAAGCTTGCTTGTGCCAACAGAAAGAGCCCTAGGTGGAGAGGAATACCACAACTTCAAAACATACTAAGAAGCTGACAAACATGAGCACATGGACCAAAATGAGTCTCTAATAAAGACCCCAAGAAAATAATCGAACTGGAAGAGAAGAAAGGACGGAGGTTTGGAGTTCAACTTACATGAATGAATGAAATGTTCGTTTTGATTAGCGGAGTACGAAGCAGAAGTCCCATATTCAGTGGTTGCAATTGACTTAGGGAGGGAAAGAACAATAGTTGTGAAGAGTAGAGAAAATTGAGAGAAGAAGACAGAATAAGGGAACTGAAAAGTTTTCTTAAATGAGAAAACAAGTGGAGTGATTTGAGCTTTTTACTAAAATTGGGCATAATCCTGAAATAAAAAAGTGGGCTTTACATTAGTTATATATTTAAATTATTCAAAACAATGATAATAATTATTTAATAAAACTACTGTATAAAAATTTAAAATCTTCAAATATGTATTTCAATTATTTCTGAAAATTATTTTAAGAAAGTAAATTAACAAAATAAATAAATACACAGTATCATCTAACTTAATTAATCAAAAATTGTTTTTTTCTTTAATATCATATATTTTCCAAATTCTTTGAACATGTGAAACGTCAAATAAGTCTGAATACAATTTAGTTTACAAAGTCTAATTAGTTCAGTTAAATCTCTTCATACGAAATAAATAAGAACCTATTTTATTTGACATTATAGTACTGTATAAGAAGGTAAGCATTTGTCAGAGTGTTTTAAATCATATCTATGACATTCTTAAATTTATTGCACCACCTACATAATCCTTCTTTTATGTTATCTGTAGTATTTTATTACAGTGTTTTGCGCTATAAATATAAAATATGAAGAATCCATAATAATATTAAGGATGGAAGCATCACTAAGACCAAAAGACATTGACATTGCTTGAAGAAGTAAATTCAATCTTGAAAGACCATTAGACGAAGAGGCATCCAAGCTGACAGTAAAAATAAAGGGTAGATTCCATTAATAAATTAACAGTTAATAATGAGAATTGAAAGTTTAAAGTGGACTAAACAAATTTGACAAAAATCAAATGTCATAATTTCTTTAAACTTATGTAATTTATATTTGTCTGAAAAGGATAAATATTTCTTTATTTATCATCAAATATTTTTTTACAAATATTTCAAATTATATTTCCTATAATTGCATATCACTTTAATTATGTCACTTTTATATCTTTTTATCTCATTTCAATCCATATAAAGGAGTTAACTCGACGGAGTTTAGGTTAATATTGATTCGAAAACAAACTCATTTTTGAAGCAAATTCGGCAGACTTGTGTATTCAATGAAATCGGTTAAACTTGTGAATCTGCAACCGAGTTAGCAAATCAAAATGGTTTCTTTTGTAAATATAGAATGATCCATTTTCTACTTGCGATAGTATTATGTTCGTGTTATTCATGGTTGTAGATTGCTGGTGGTCACTATTGTCTTTGGTTGTCACATTCGTAGGTAGTCACTTGAGGTGACGTTTGTAGTGACATTAGTAGTTGTGTTCTCCTTCTTTGTGGTTGACTTTTCTCTACTCATGGTTTCTATTCCAACATTATTAATGATGTTGTTACAAGTATCTCACTCGCGTCTTATGGTCATTTGTATAAGTGATTTGTTCTTTTAACCTTGCACCCATAAAGAGAGAGTCATGAAGATGAAAGAGTTCGAGTTGTGTAAACTCTGTTTCGAGTTTAACAACCTTATCTCTTCAACCAAGTCCAGCAAGAGGATAAAAGTTGCTTAGCGTGAGAATTTGGAAAGAATATTGATGGTAAGACCTTAGGAGATGGAATGGATGTATGTAGCATGGTTGCTTAATGTTAGTTTGTTGATAATCTATTATTTATATTTATAGTAGTTGCTTGCTGTTAGCTGATGTAGGTTATATAAGTTCGTTTATGTTCATTTTTGTACATTCAACTTTTATCTTCTTTTATCAATTCTTTATCTTCCATATTTTTCATACTATCATTGTAATACCGTATAGTGGAAAAGG
The DNA here is from genome assembly GCF_037176805.1 of Vigna unguiculata. Classification (NCBI taxonomy): domain Eukaryota; kingdom Viridiplantae; phylum Streptophyta; class Magnoliopsida; order Fabales; family Fabaceae; genus Vigna; species Vigna unguiculata. Next base: position 34,001,380 of record NC_140792.1, on the reverse strand, counting down.
GAGGGTATAGTGTAATCTACACCAGACATGCTCTCCTCTTACTTTTTCTTCTTGCATCTCTCCCTGTGATTGTGTAACCTAGAGTGGGGATTTCAGAATTTAGATAACATATCATCTCTTCATTTATTGTCTTATTAATTATGAGGAATTTTAATATCTCAGTATTTCATTCTCAACTTTCAAGTTACTCTACCAAAATGTAAAAGAAAAAATATCTATGGAGGTCATCTTATTTGGATAAAGATTTCTTTGATTTCTCATTTGTGACTTTTTTTTAGGTTGCTAAGTTAGTATACTCCCATGAGTGTCTCTCATTCATAGGGATATCACATGTTAGAATTAATTGACGAATTAATTCTATTAGTGACTCATTTGAAATATTATGATGGGTCCAATTGTGATTTAATAAAATATAAAGACTTATTGGTTATTATTATGGGAAGTGATAATAAAATAAAATAAAGATAAAGATAAAAGAAAAACCAACTTGATGGACGTTGGTTTATAAAAGGAATAGGGGTTCTGTCTTTGGCCATAAGGTTCCGGTAACCCATCAAGAACGTGTCAGAATTATAAATCTTAAAGATCCTTAATTAGTTTTACATGTGGTATCAGAGCAAGGTTGTAGGATTTATGATTCTCCTATTATGTGATGTTTCTATCTTATGATGTTTTCCCCAATATTATAAACCCTAATTAAAGATTTAGGGGTTTTAATTGTTTTATGCTACGTTGATGTAAATTATAACCGTTTCTCTTTTGATTGGATAAGTCGCGTGTTAAGACATTGTCACTGTTTGTGGTGAAAGCGTTCCTGTTATGTGCGTAATTGAATTTGGCAGTTTCATCTTTTTCCATAATATTTGAATAGTGCATGCCTGAAGTGACATGATCTGGTTTTTATGTGAGTGCGTCAGTTTTTATTTTGGAATCACATATAATTAATGGAGTGATGTGAACCATTACGTGAATATTAATGTCATTGATATATAAACTGATGCAGCATGAATTGTGTGTTATGATTGCAATAAATGATATTATTAATTGAATGAAAATCATTCTCAACCAACGCACGAAAGTGAATGGGTTGTGTTTGTTTCTTTTTTTTTTTCAAAATCGAATGATTGATGTTTATTAGGATTGTTTTATTGGTTTACATCACCAATAAATTAATATTAATTATTTTATTTATATAAATAATTAATAATTTTATTTTAATTTGCAATAATATTTATGTTTATTATTGTTAAATTAAAATTAATGAAGATGCTATATAAAGTTTATAGCAATTAAATGTGTATTTATTTATTTGAAATTAAGTATGATAAATTTTGTTAGTCATCAAAGTGGCCAAAATTTTAAAGTTTATATGATTTCAAATTATTAATGTTTTTATTTTAATTAACCATAGTATGGATGCTAAATTATGAAGAATTAAATTTATGGGTTAATTAAAATTCATTAATTATAAGGCATTTAAGAATCGCCCAAAGGTTGATTAATTGTTCTCATAATTAATGAACATGATTGTAGATAATTTTGTATGCGTCACTAGTTTTATTTATATACCCAAAGTTAGTAAGTGATTCTAGTTTATGCATATTTTAATTATCAATAATGTTATAATGTGATTAGCATCATTATGTTTATGTTTGTGTATTAGTGGATCTCCCAAAGGAGAACATTAGTATACATAGAATGATTATTTATATCTGAATCTGTTTTTACGTTTAGTTTTATGACTCAAAGCATTAATGTTAGGCATGTGTTAATTGTAGTCTCTGTTCCAGTATCTTTACACGCGCATGCTTCGTCTGTTCCAGTCTTTAATGGGTTGAATTTTCCTGACTGGAGTGAGCAAGTCCAATTTCACTTAGGTGTGTTGGATCTTGATCTAGCTCTTCTAGTTGAAAAGCCGGTTGCTATCACGGATGCTAGTAGCAATGAAGAGAAAGCCCATTACAAAGCTTGGGCAAGATCAAACAAACTTAGCTTAATGTTTATGAGAATGAGCATAGCAAGCAATATAAAGTCAGCTCTTCCCAAAACTGATGACGCAAAAGAATTTATGAAATTTGTGGAAGAGCACTCCCAAACTGCTGATAAGTCTCTCGCTAGGACACTGATGAGTACGTTGACCACTATGAAGTTTGACGGTTCGCGTACCATGCATGAGCATGTGATCGAGATGACAAATATCGCAGCAAGACTTAAGTCTATAGGAATGACAGTGGATGAAGGTTTTCTCGTGCAGTTCATTCTGAACTCATTACCGTCTGAGTATGGTCCGTTCCAGATGAACTACAACACCATGAAAGACAAGTGGAATGTGCATGAATTGCACAGTATGCTAGTTCAGGAGGAGACCCGACTGAAGAACTTAGGAAGCCACTCTATTCAATATGTGAAGAATCAAGGAGCTGTTGGAAAGAAAGTTGCTAAGAAACATGGAAAGGGTAAAGGACCACTAAAGATTGACGAGTCCTCAACCAAAATCCAGAAGAAAAATGACAAATGTCATTTCTGCGGGAAGTCTGGACATTTCCAAAAGGACTGCATAAAGCGTAAGGCTTGGTTCGAAAAGAAAGGTGAGCATAATGCTTACGTATGTTTTGAATCAAACTTAACTGAAGTTCCCCATAATACGTGGTGGATTGATTCTGGATGTACGACTCATGTTTCTAATGTGATGCAGGGATTTCTTACAACCCGAACCATAAACCCAAATGAGAAGTTTGTCTTCATGGGCAATAAAGAGAAAGTTCCAGTGGAAGCGATCGGGACTTATCGTCTAATCCTCGACACTGGATATCACTTAGACCTTATGGATACTTTTTATGTACCTAGTATCACTAGGAATTTAATTTCTTTGTCTAAGCTTGATATTGCTGAATATTCTTTTAAGTTTGGGAATGATTGTTTCAGTTTGTTTAAGCATACATTTATGATTGGATCTGGTACACTCTATGATGGTTTATATAAATTGAATTTGGATAATTTATATGCTGAAACTCTTATGACTTTGCATCACAATGTTGGCACTAAACGTAGTTTAGTGGATGAACGATCTGCTTACTTGTGGCATAAACGTTTGGGACATATTTCCAAATAAAGGATGCAAAGATTAGTAAAGAATGAAATCCTTCCGGATTTAGATTTTACTGATCTGAATGTGTGTGTGGATTGTATTAAAGGCAAACAAACTAAACACACAAAAAAAGGAGCCACGAGAAGCACTCAGCTTCTTGAAATCATACACACCGATATATGTGGTCTGTTTGATGTAAATTCTTTCAATAAAGAGAAGTACTTCATCACCTTTATTGATGATTTTTCGCGTTATGGACATGTCTATCTACTGCATGAGAAATCTCAGTCAGTAAATGCCTTGGAAGTTTATATAAATGAAGTGGAAAGGCAATTAGACAGAACGGTGAAAATCGTAAGGTTTGATAAAGGTGGTGAATATTATGGAAGATATGATGAAAGTGGACAACATCCTGGTCCGTTCGCTAAGTTCCTTGAGAAACGTGGTATTTGTGCTCAATACACAATGCCAGGCACACCACAACAAAATGGTGTATCAGAAAGGCGTAATCGAACCTTAATGGATATGGTTAGGAGTATGTTAAGTAATTCATGTTTACCTGTATCATTGTGGATGTATGCTTTAAAGACTGCCATGTATTTGTTGAACATGGTTCCTAGTAAAGTTGTTCAAAAGACTCCTTTTGAGTTATGGACGAATAGGAAACCCAGTTTGAGACACCTGCATGTTTGGGGTTGTCAGGCAGAAGTAAGAATATACAATCTGCAAGAAAAGAAACTGGATGAAAGAACAATTAGTGGATTTTTCATTGGTTATCCAGAAAAATCAAAGGGGTATATGTTTTATTGTCCTACCCATAGTACAAGAATTGTTGAAACTAGAAATGCTCGGTTCATTGAAAATGGTGAAACTAGTGGGAGTGAAGCTTCACGAAATGTGGAGATTAAGGAAGCTAGAGTACAAGTTCCTATAACTAGTACTTCTTTATCAAGAGTTGTTGTTCCACATGTTGTAGAAACTCATAACAATCAAGAAGAACAACAAATTAATGATCCTGAGGTTAATAATGAATCGATAGTAGAACAACCACAAGAAATAGTATTAAGAAGATCTCACAGAGATAGAAAGTCTGCTATTTCGAATGATTATGTGGTTTATCTACAAGAGTCAAAAAATGACTTAAACATTGATAATGATCCAATTTCTTTTTCAGAAGCCATTGATGGTGATAATTCTGATAAGTGGTTATATGCCATGAAAGATGAGCTTAAATCAATGGCATATAATGACGTATGGGACCTTGTGGAATTGCCAGAAGGATGCAAGAGAGTTGGGTGTAAATGGGTCTTTAAGACTAAGCGTGACTCTCAAGGAAATATTGAACGTTACAAGGTCCATCTTGTTGCCAAAGGTTTTACTCAGAAGGATGGCATTGACTATAAGGAAACATTTTCGCCTGTTTCTAAGAAAGATTCTTTTAGAATTATCATGGCATTAGTAGCTCATTATGATCTTGAGTTGCATCAAATGGATGTTAAAATTGCTTTTCTGAATGGGAATTTAGAAGAGGGTGTCTATATGGACCAACCGGTGGGGTTCGCTGAAGAAGGAAATGAGCACATGGTGTGTAAACTTAAGAGATCGATATATGGACTTAAACAAGCTTCTCGGCAATTGTATCTTAAGTTCAATGATACTATTGTGTCCTTTGGATTTAAGGAAAACACCGTTGATCGGTGTATATATCTGAAGGTCAGTGGGAGTAAGTTTATATTTCTGATTCTGTTTGATGATATCTTGCTTGCGACTAATGATCTTAGTCTATTAAGTGAGACTAAGAGGTTTCTCTCTAATAACTTTGAAATGAAAGATATGGGTGAGGCATACTATGTGATAGGAATAGAAATATTCTGTGACAGATCATAAGGACTGTTAAGTTTGTCTCAGAATGCATATATTAATAAAGTTTTAGAGAGATTCAGAATGGATAAATGTTCAGCATCTCCTGTTCCAATACAGAAAGGAGACAAGTTTAGTCTCATGCAATGTCTAAATAATGATTTGGAACGAAAACAGATGGAAAATATCCCTTATGCATCTGTTGTTGGGAGTTTGATGTATGTTCAAACTTGTACAAGGCCAGATATTAGCTTTGCAGTTGGTATGCTTGGTAGATACCAAAGTAATCCAGGTCTGGAGCATTGGAAAGCTGCAAAGAAAGTTTTAAGATACTTACAAGGAACAAAGAATCACATGCTTACTTATAGAAAATCTGATCACCTTGAGGTGATAGGTTATACAGATTCAGACTTTGCCGGCTGTGTAGATACAAGAAAGTCTACATTTGGTTATGTGTATCTTTTAGCCGGAGGAGCGATTTCATGGAAAAGTGCGAAGCAGTCTGTCATTGTTGCATCCACCATGGAAGCTGAATTTGTGGCATGCTTTGAGGCCACAGTTCGGGCTAATTGGTTGCGAAACTTTATTTCAGGACTTGGAGTAGTCGACAGTATTTCCAAGCCGCTGAAAATTTATTGTGATAATTCCGCAGCAGTCTTCTTTTCTAAAAACGACAAGTATTCTACAGGTGCTAAACATATGGAGTTGAAATACTTTGCCGTTAAAGAAGAAGTTTAGAAACGTAAAGTGTCAATAGAACATATTAGCACAGATCTTATGATTGCTGACCCTTTAACAAAAGGGTTACCACCCAAATTGTATGCTGGTCATGTAAAGAATATGGGCATTATGTCTACTAGTGAATGTTGAATGTTAATGTTTTTAATGTTTATATGACACTCTGAGCTCCCTAATGTATAAATTTCTGAAATCTGTGTTTTCTTCTTTATGTTTATGCATGCAAATTATGATGAAGAAAACAAATTATGTTATGTTATTGCTTTGTAAAATGACATTACACTTGAACCCATTATGGACTTCTTGTTTTTAAGGTCATATTAAGGAGAAAGAGATGATATAGTAGTACATGGAAGGGATCATGTCGATCAAATGATGTGTGACCGCCATGACTCTTATTATTTCTGTATCTTTAATTATGAATAATGATGGAACCAATTTATGCAAAGTCTTTTATTGCGCATTATGTTTATGTATTAAATCACATAATGTTATGACATCATATGAGTCAAGTGGGAGAATGTTAGAATTAATTGACGAATTAATTCTATTAGTGACTCATTTGAAATATTATGATGGGTCCAATTGTGATTTAATAAAATATAAAGACTTATTGGTTATTATTATGGGAAGTGATAATAAAATAAATTAAAGATAAAGATAAAATAAAAACCAACTTGATGGACGTTGGTTTATAAAAGGAATAGGGGTTCTGTCTCTGGCCATAAGGTTCTTTTCACGGTAACCCATCAAAAACGTGTGAGAAGAGAAAAAAAGGCAAAGAGATAGATTGGAAAACATCAATATCTCTGTTCCTACTATAGGATTCACACCAATGAAGAAATACTTTTTCCTCCTTATTATCATTGTGAGTCTTGTTTCAGTTAAGAGAGGGTTGATTATTGAAGTTTTTATTATCCACCTATGTTAGGTTAAAGATAAAGTTGTTTTGACTTTATCAGCTACTGTAACATTTTGAACTTATGAAATTACTGTGTTTCATATTTGTATTTTTTTTTCAGCACTTATTGGCGTGACATTGGTTGTGTTTAATCAGCAGTAAACATATTGTGTCACTCACTCCTTAATCTCATACATGTTCGAAAACACTTCAACAGACTTAAAATGTTAATCAGCGGTAAACATATTTGTCACTCACTCCTTATCTCTGTATTTTTTGTACCAAAACTTATACACTTATTTTATATAAAGTCATACTAAACCAATTTAACTCGATTAACCAAAAATTAGACTATCAAAGATACTTATTATATCACACTCAAGTTAAAAAATATTAAATTAAATAAAAAACATTAGACATCTTTAAAATTCATTAATTTATGGTCATTCCACTTCTAAATTTAGATTCTCTAACCCATAACATTATCATAATTAAACTAACTTATCTTATATAGATTAAGTTTCTTGACTCTAAAAGCAATACTTACAATCTAATTGACTTACACGTAAGCGTATAACTTCCAAAACTTGACTAAAAAAAATAAAGATGAACTTACTCATAAAAAATCTAATCACACTTTATTCTACTAATGGATCATTATGACTCTGATATTAAAAAAAATAACATATACATAATGTTAAAAAAAATAAGAGAGAAAATAAAATAAATAATTAAAATAAATAATGTTCTTTTTACAATGAAAGTGGAATAATAATTCTTTTAATTTTAAACTTTATACTTTTAGTAATAAAATATTCAAATTTTATTTTTAAGAAAACACTTCTCATCTTAACTATATTTTAGATATATATTTGACATTATAAAAATATTATTACTTTCTCTCTTTTTCTCTGAATACAACTTAAAAAATTATTGTTGAGAATAAAGAAGATAGGGATTGAGATTAATCTCCCTTGTGTATAAACCACACATAGGGTAATCTATTTATAATAGAGAGAGGTACAAGTAAAAAGAGTAACTGAAAATAAAAAGATTAAATAAAAGATATTGTTTGATATTGTGGTTATCAATATCTAACAATATCTTAATAATATCAAACTATATCTAACACTCCCCCTCAAGCTGGAGCATACAAATCGTATGTGCCAAGCTTGTTACAAATATAATCAATTCTAGGCCCCCGTAAAGACTTCGTAAAAATATCTGCTAACTGATCACTTGAGTTAACAAACTCAGTCTTGATGTCTCCAGACATAACCTTTTCCCGAACGAAATGACAATCAATCTCAATGTGTTTAGTCCTCTCATGAAAGACAGGATTAGAGCAAATATGAAGGGCAGCCTGATTGTCACACACAAGTGTCATTTGAGTAATATCTCCAAATTGTAACTCTTGAAACAATTGCTTAAGCCAAACAAGTTCACAGGCAGTTGAGGCCATAGCTCTATATTCTGCTTTTGCACTAGATCTTGCTACAACACTCTGTTTCTTACTTTTCCACGAGATCAAGTTACCACCAATGGAGACACAATACCCAGATGTAGATCTTCTATCAGAAGGAGATCCTGCCCAATCAGCATCTGAATAGCAAACAACTCTTGTATGGTTATTAGAACCATATAACAATCCTTTTCCAGGAGATTTTTTAATATACTTCAAGATGCGAATGACTGCATTCCAATGATCTTCACATGGAGAATTAAGAAATTGGCTTACCACACTGACTGCAAAGGAAATGTCAGGACGAGTAACGGTAAGATAATTCAATTTCCCAACCAATCGTCTATACTGCTCAGGATCAGATATAGGCTCCCCCTGATTTGGTAGAAGTTTAGTATTGGGATCCATGGGTGTATCAACAGACTTTGAACTCATCAATCCAGTTTCCTCCAGAATATCCATGGCATACTTTCTTTGAGATATAACAATACCATCATTGGACTGTGCCACCTCAATACCCAAGAAATATCTGAGTTTGCCAAGATCTTTGGTCTGAAAATGGTGACAGATATGTTGTTTCAACTGAGAGATGCCATGGTTGTTACTCCCTGTAAGAACGATGTCATTAACATATACTATCAAGTAAACACATCCAGCACTCGAGTGTTGATAAAAAACAGAATGATCTGTTTCACACCGAGTCATACCAAATTGTTGAACAACATTGCTAAACTTTCCAAACCAGGCCCTAGGAGATTGTTTTAGGCCATATAGTGATTTGCGAAGACGACATACCATCCCAGAAGACTCCCCCTGAGCAACAAACCCAGGAGGTTGCTCCATATAGATTTCCTCTTGCAAATCACCATTGAGGAAAGCATTCTTAACATCCAGTTGATAAAGAGGCCATTGTTTAAGAGCAGCCATGGCGATAAATAAACGAACAGAAGCTATCTTTGCCACGGGGGAAAAAGTATCTCCATAATCCAACCCAAAAATTTGAGTATAACCTTTGGCTACAAGACGAGCTTTGAGGCGATCAATAGTACCATCAGGTCCAACTTTGATAGCAAACACCCACCTGCAACCAACAACAGATTTCCCAGACGGCAACGGGACCAGTTCCCAAGTTCCACTATTATGAAGAGCACTTAATTCATCTACCATGGCCTAACGCCAACCAGGATGGGCTAAAGCGTCACGGACAGTTTTTGGAATGGTCACAGAAGAAAGAGAGGAAAGACATGTATAAAAAGGTAATGACAAGCGATGATAACTCAAAGCAATATAATGGGGAGAGGGATTACGGGTAGAACGCATACCTTTTCGGAGGGCAATGGGAACGTCAGACTCAGGTGTCAGAGCCGGAGGAGACAGAGTAGTTGGCACTGGAGTGGAGTCACATGGTGGTGGTTGTGATCGATTACGGCGACTATAAACCTAAAGAGGTGGTGGAGGAGTAGGTGACTGTGGAGCAGGAACCGAGGGTGAAGAAGACACAGTAAGAGGGTCACAAACAATAGGAACATTAAAGGTATTAGAAGAGTTGTCAGGATTGGATGGAGTCAGAGGTGAAGATTGACTCTTAAAATAAAGGGAGAACTCATTAAAGGTAACATCTGCAGACACAAAATAACGGTTAAGAAAAGGAGAAAAAACATTTGTATCCTCTTTGTGATCTTGTAAACCCTAAGAAAACACACTTATGTGATCTAGGAGAAAGCTTGTCAAGACCAGGACTAAAATTATGAACAAAACATGTAGACCCGAAAACTCTTAAAGGTAAGGGATGAAGAGGTTCATGAGGGAATAAAATGGAGTGAGGTATGTTATTCTTTAAAACCGAAGAAGGCATACAATTAATGAGATAACAGGCAGTAAGAATGGCATCACCCCAGAAATGTTCTGGAACCTCGCCATGAATTAAAAGAGTGCGAGTGGTTTCCATAAGATGTCTATTTTTACGTTCAGCTACACCATTTTGTTGAGGGGTATAAGCACAAGAAGTTTGATGCAGAATGCCATGAGAAGCCATAAATTGTTTGAAAGAATGAGAAAGATATTCACGGCCATTATCACTACGCAAAACTCTAATAGAAACACCGAACTGAGTTTTAATTTCATTAAAAAAAGATTGAAAGATATGAAATAATTCCGAACGATGTTTCATTAGAAATAACCAAGTGCATCTGGAGTAATCATCAATGAAAGTAACAAAGTATTGAAAACCTAAAGTAGACTTAACGCGGCTAGGACCCCAAATGTCAGAGTGAACCAAGGCAAAAGGGGACGAAGCATCACGTGTGACACTACGAGGAAAAGAAGTACGAGTATGCTTGCCTAATTGACACGACTCACAATCCAAACGAGACAACTTGGACAAGGCAGGGACAAGCTGTTGTAACTTGGCAAGGCTTGGATGACCAAACTGAGCATCAATAAGAGAGGGAGACTCCATAACTGCACCAATGTGTGTAGAGGGACGAAGATGATAAAGACCAGGAGACTCATATCCTGTGCCAATCACCTGTTTCGAACTCCGATCCTGTAAACAGACAGAATTATTGGTAAAAGAAACAACACAATCAAGAGAACGAGTTAGGCGACTGATGGACAACAGGTTAAAAGGAGACCCAGGGACATAAAGAACATTATCAATGGTTAAAGAAGGAAAAAGTTTAACAGTACCAACACCATGAGATGAGACTCTAGAACCATCAGCCAGTGTAACAGAAGGTAAAGGATTAGTAGAGGATAAAGAAGAGAACAAATATTTGTTACCAGTAATATGATCAGTGGCTCCTGAATCAAAAACCCACGGACCAGGAGAAGAAGATTGAGTCAGACCAACAAAAGATGTACCTGTGTGAGCAACAGATGCAGTGGAACTAGAAAACTGTTGATCCTTATACCATTTGAGAAATTTGTTGTACATAACAAGTATATCGGATTAAACAGAAGAGAGTTCAGAACTGAAAGAGGCAGCGGAAGACGCCATAGAGGAACTGGAAGACAAGCGGCTTCGAATGCGACTTCGAATGGCGCGTGAGGGATGATCAAAACTGTATGGTCGCCGGTCGGAACTAACACTCCGGCGACGACAACGGTGGTGGCGACTTCGGCGGCGGCTCCGGCGACGGCTCCGGCGACTACTCCGGCGGCGGCGCCGGCAGTGGCGCCGGCGGCTCCGGTGGCAGCGGCGGTGGCGGCAGAGGCGGAGGCAGCGATAGCGGAAAAAAAAAAAACAAACCTAAGCTCTAGATACCATGTTGAGAATAAAGAAGATATGGATTGAGATTAATCTCCCTTGTGTATAAACCACACATAGGGTAATCTATTTATAATAGAGAGAGGTACAAGTAAAAAGAGTAACTGAAAATAAAAAGATTAAATAGAAGATATTGTTTGATATTGTGGTTATCAATATCTAACAATATCTTAATAATATCAAACTATATCTAACAATTATAATACATCTTTAGATCATTTTGTACATTATTTTTAGTAATAATATTTTAATTCACTTTTAATTCATCATTTTAATCATTCTTTAATCATCTTTATTTTATTTTTTTAATAATGTAATATGATAATTTAAAGATAATTTCTGATACCTATATTCGTAATTTGGGAAGACACATCCACCAAGAACTTATAACATCTACCCTCCTCACAAACGCATTTCATTACTCTATCTCCATGCTTCTACCACTACCATATCATTATTTGTTCAAACTTGATATCTTTTTTAGAGATACAAACTATCTTCAAGAAATTGAACATATAATTTTGGCAAGTCTCACGTCAATTTAGGGAACATTTATAAATCCATATTTAAAATGTTTAGTGACTCTTGATTCTGTCTTTTAATTATTCTATTACTTTCGTTTTTTTCTTTTTTTATAATGACAACAATAAGAATCAAGTTTAATAATAATAATAAAAAACTCATATATACCATCTAAAACTCAATCACCACTACTCTTATGGATTATTTTCTTTTGCTAGTCTCTACCACTTTGACTAAAGAAATGGCAAACTAAAGTTTAGACACAATGTAAATTGTCAAACCAGTTTTCACAACTCATACTTGCCTTATTATTACAGAAATCTTCTATCAACTCTTCGTTATCCATTACAAAAAGTTCGCTTGGTTTTGTATGCATAAGCTTAACCCTTCGTTCATAATCATTTTGTCTTAGATGTAGTGTATTCTCCACCATATGACAGAAAAAAGTACACTGAAGTTGGTGTTGTCTACTTCAACTTCAACCTCGAGTCTGCATCAGAAATGTAAGTGTCTAAACCAATACGTCATGGCACTCCTTAGTATCATTAACACTTACAATCCAATGCCAAATAGAGAATGTATCATGCCAAACCATTCCTATATCTCAATTCATCAGATAGAAAGAAGAAGAAACAAAAATTATGTGAAACACAGAGCTTAAACTTTACATACAAAGACTCAACAAAAAACAAAGCAGTCTTTGAATTGGAACTTAGAAGTTCAGACTGGTGAGGATTCCTCATTTGGTTCATGCAAATTTGCAATGCAACTTCTTGACTCCAGGGATTGAAGTCTTCTAACAACTTCTACCATGGATGGCCTTTTCTCAGGCACCACAGAAGTGCAACGAAGTGCAATGTCTAAAGCTCCAATCATCTCTTGGTGAAAAGTGTTTGATATTTTTGGGTCAAGAACTTGATGCACCCCATTAGCGATGTTCACTTTCCTCCTAACCCACTTCACAATGTCAACCGAGTCACTTGACTCGGTTTCTTCTGCTTGCCTACCACTCACTAGCTCCAGTAGTACCACGCCAAAGCTGTAGATGTCCAATTGTTCAGATGCTTTCTTACTGTAACCATTTTCTGCATTGCAACAATACAAGAATGATCTTAAGAGTTTATCTCAAAGTTCAAGCTATTTCATATAAAGTGAACATCCAAGTATGCATGTTGGTCTTAATTTGTATTAAAAAAAATACAACTCTACCAATGCGTTAGCTCAATTATGGGAATGCATTTGATGTTGTTTGAACACAACTTATCATACCTGGTGCGATGTAACATGAAGATGCTGCTTCAGAGTTCAAAATTGATTGAAATGAAGCTTCTCCCACAACTCGATCAAGAGCAAAATCTGTGAGCTTTGGCTCGAAATTTGCATCCAACAAAATGTTACTTGACTTGACATTTCTGTGAAGCAAGTGAGGGACATAATCCTTGTGAAGATATGCCAGCCCTTGAGCAACTCCAATGGCAATTTTTAATCGAACCACCCACTGCAGCTGAAAATTCTGACCAGAAATCAAATCCCCTAAGCTCCCTCCATGCAAGTACTCATAAATGAGAAACACTGACTCATCGGAGTGGCAGAAACCCAGAATTTTAACAACATTCTTGTGCCTAATTTTTGCCAGAGTCTTCACCTCCGCTTTCAAACTTTTGGAGGACTGGCTTCCAAAATTGACTAACTTCTTCACAGCTATTAGTTCACCACTAGGTAAACTCACGACATAAACTCTACCAAAAAACCCACCATTTCCCATTGAGCTTTTCTCATTCATCCCTACAAGTAGATCATGCTCGGTAATCCTGAGAGGATAAAAGAACACTGAGCGCCAGACCCCTACTTGATTCCCCTTGGAATATCTCCTATACAAAATAAAACCACCAACAACAATGCCAGTTCCAACAACAAAGGCTAAACTGATGAGAGCACATGCTAAGGTTGTAATGCCACCAATGTGGCGTCTTGGCATGTCATCAGAACAAGAGTTAGGCAATCCAGGGCCACAAAGACCAGGGTTTCCGTCCAAAAACGAGGCAGGGAGACCAGAAATCAAGGAGTATGGTACTTTACCCGATAACTGATTGTAGGAGACATTGAAAAGAGCAAGCTTCAAGTTCTGAAGTCCTTGTGGGATTGAACCAGTGAGATTGTTATCCGAAAGATCAAGGTAAGTGAGTACAGGAAGCTCGGCAAGAGAAGAGGGGATTTCTCCGGTTAGACTGTTATCGGCCAAAGACAATGAAACTAGTTTCCTGCATTTTTTCAGCGCTGGTATTTGACCAGAAAGAGAATTGTGGGAGAGATTTACTATGCTCATAACAGGAGAGTCACAAAAGTTTGGAGGAAGTTCACCATCGAAACGGTTGAGAGAAGCAGAAAATCTGTATAAGCTCTTGACAAAGCCAAGACCTTGAGGAATTTTACCAGCAAAGCTGTTGTTGTCGAGCTGAACTTGCTCCAACTGAACAGCTCCTGAAATTGACTCAGGTATTTGTCCTGAGAATCTGTTGTTTTCAACTCTTATGAGTTTGATTTTGGGTAATGACCACAAGGCAGCGGGGAAATCTCCAGAGAAGGCATTGTTCTGGACTTGGAATCTCTCAAGACTCTTACATTCATCAATGGAGCTGGGTATTGAACCATTGAAGGCATTTGAATGGAGACAGAGGTTTACAAGGCCTTCTCCTTTGCAGATGCCACTTGGAAATGGCCCCAAAAGCTTGTTCTGTGAAACATCTAACGAAACCAGGTTCTTGAGAGAAGATGGTAGAGCCTGAGGAACCCCACCTGTTAGGTTGTTCTCAGAGAGATCTAAATGGGTCAAACTAACCAGGCCCACCAGAGAATCTGGAATTTTGCCTTGAAAAGAAGAGCTTTGCAACATAAGCTGCTGTAGATTTTCAAGGTCGCCGATATCCTCTGGAATCTCACTCACCAAGTAAGGATTCTGAGACAAATCAAGAACTTCAAGTTTAGTTAGATTGCCAAAGACAGCAGGCACAGTACCTGAAAGCAAGTTGCTTCCCATGTTGAGGACTTGGAGGTTCTTCAAGGAGCCTAAGCTCTCAGGGATTTTTCCTTCTATGTGGTTTCTTCCCAAATCAAGCACTCTCAAGGAAGCAAACTGAGAAATCTGAGATGGGATAGTGCCCCATATGAGGTTGGTACTGAGATTCAAAGTCTCCAAGGAAGCACACTCAGAGAGGTGAAGAGGGATGGGCTGGTTGAAGATGTTATCAGCAAGGTTTAGATAAGACAGATGTGGAAGGTCACAAATGGAAGATGAGATATCCCCAGAAAGGTTCAAGCTCTGAAGATTGATAGAAATTACAGAGAGTAAAGGTGTGGTGGAACAGGTTATTCCAGTCCAGTTACAGTAATGGTTTGATGAAGTGTTGGACCAGGTAGACAAGGCCTTCTTAGAGTCTTCAATGGAGGCCTTGAAGGAGAGAAGGGTGTCCCCTTCTGAAGAAGATGAACTGAGATCGAAGATTGAAAGGGACACAGAGAGAAGGAATAGGTATGTACAGAATGTAGTAGTGGCCATGAGCTTGGTGACTGCAAAACAACTTGCTTTGAGTTGAGTTGTTCTCAACGGTTTCTATATATCGGTGTTAACTGTTTAGTGAAGGAATGTGTCTTGTGAGATTACTGGAGCTCGATGGGCTGGAAAGAAAAAAAGCTTGCATTTTTACGTGCAAAAACTCATCATGGCCTTTGAGAAATTTGCTGATAAAACCACAAAAGTCTCCCTTCACTCTCTTTTTAAAGACTTTTTTCCATTCGTGACATTGTGTTCAAAAGGAATTGTATCTGGACAACAAAATGGTACAATAATTTCATCACAGAAAGAGATAGAAGGGAATCAAGAGATAAGAAAACGTAAAATGTCAAACTGTCGTAAACATAAAAAAAAGAAACACATAATATCATAAACATAAGATTAAATATGTTCTTAGTGTTTACTAATATGCTTAATGTGTCAAGTTTTACTTTTACACGGGTGATAAAATAAAGATTATTTTGTAAAAAAAACACATGTTGGAAACCAGCAGAAACAGGATTTTACATAGATTTATGTTTCCACATTATTTTATTTGTCTGAGACACTTCCTTTAAAAAATATGAACATGTCTCTGAACTCAACATTATAAAATAGTATACTACTAAAGTTAATTTGAACTTTCTATCTACCCTAGTAACCTACCCACAGTGTCTCTTTACCTTTCTGCTCTGTTTCACTTATTAGTGTATTTATTTGTTGTTACCAGTAGTAGTAAATTTCTCCGAAACAGAGGAAACAATGTCAGGTGAGAAGTTAGAAGGCATTGTCCGAAAATAGTTGTCACTGTTATAAAGCATTGAGTGACTAATATCGCGGAACTTTTCACCCCCAAGAAGGGAAAGAGGTGAGTTTTTTCAACGTTTTGAAATCGAATCCAAAGAAGCCAACAGTAACGTAGGATTTGACCTTGGAACACCGAAACCAAAGATTTATGTATTTTATTTAGTATTGTTGTTAATATTACCTTTGAGGGGCAACGAATTGAATGCATGTTATGTAGTACCTGATTACATTGAAGACGTTTTGGCAAGGTCACTGGGTCACGTGGCCACATTGTCCATTTGTGTTCCGCAGTGGGGTCCCCTATTGACCGTCAGAACTCAGAAGTCAGAGAGCTTTGATTATGCCCCATAACCAAACAAAACTTTTCATTAAACTTCGCATCTTTTCTCCTCGGGGAAAATAAGTTCAACTGCTAATCTAATATAATAATATTTTTAATATAAAAAAATTAAATTAAATATATTTTTAGTAATTTAATACTTTTTTTAAAGTATCAAGAAATTAAGTTTAATTTCACGTTTAGAGACTATAAATATATTTAATCTTAAAAATTAATATAATTTAATTAACTTTTATTTTTTTTAATAAATTTGAGTATTTTTTATTAGGTATTTATTATAAGAATTTTGTTTTATTCGGTATCAAAACTTTTTAAAATATTTTTAAATTATGAAGAAAGTGTTCTCGTGAGCGACAGTGTTGTTGATAAGAGACAGAGGTCCCCATCGCACGTTTCATCAGAATGGATTGGAATTACATGAACACCAAATAATAAAATAAGAGTGACAAAGGTCAAGATAAGTTGGGATATGTAACTTTTTAGTAATATATATAATAATACTGCTTCTACAAAATATACGCAGTATTTTATTTTATTTGCTTAATTTATTTAAACCTCCCATTATCTTATTTCAAAAAGTAAAAGTACATTTTCTTCTTAATCGATATAATAATCACAATTTTTTATATGCATGAGACCACAAAAGGAAAAAGGGTATTTGAGGAAATAAGTAAGCGTATGGGACATGAACTGGTAGATCCTCTGCTGCACACAATTTATTGTAGCGGTGGAGGACAACATGATTAATTATGAATCTAGCTCCACCAATAAAGTTTTTTTTTTTATCTAGGACAGAAAAATAAAAATAATAATAACTTCAATATGTTTTTACTCTTTTAAACATGAATGAAGTTTATTTGTCATACCTTTTAAATTAACAAAATAAACTATTTTCTTTCATGGTTTAACGAAATAATGTTTTCTAAAAATAATCAACCTTTAAAAAAATATGTAGGAGTGATAAAGAATTTTTGTCAATATAAAAGTTTACGTGGTTAATCGATTTGAAATTACTGTCACTTTTAATGTAACTGTTAACAAAGTGATTGTGAATTGTGATAGCATAATGCAGATAGCGTAATGACAAACATCGATACAAGGATCATTTTACACCTGAGTATGAATTTGTTAATGTCTTTGATAAAAGGCCATGATTTCATACGTGTCAAAAGAGAGCAAGAAAAATTTAATTTATTTGACATTCTTCAATATGTGATTATTTTGATAATGTGTTTGCACACAATTTTATATAATGGTTACTTAAGGTAATTTTATTATTCAACTATGTTTCTATAATGGTTACTTACATTAACATTTTATTATTCAACTATGTTTCCTAACTTATTTTTCATGCAAAAAGAATATAGGTGGGATCCGGAACAATAGTAAGTTATAAAATTCGTTTTCCATACATAAGACTCACGTATTTTCAAAAATATAATAAATAAAATTAGAACTGGTGAGGACAATGAAACCTAGATTCTACCAAATATTCGAGTAAACTATTGACCTTAAGATATTGTCTATCAAAATAATTATGTTGACTATCAAAATATAGTTTATGTTATTACTTCAATCAGACGAATAATATAATTGGACCTTTTGCCATTGTTATAATCAAATTGCTTCATGACTTCATGTGAACCTATATTTAACATCTTATGCAAATGTTAAAACTTCCAATATTGTATCAAAAGGTTACCAATTGTTTTATTCAATTTTGGAAATAAATTGCCTAATGTTTAAAAGATCAATTGTAAAATTGATCAATATTTAAACACTTTTCATAATTATTTTGGCGTAACTCAAAGACTAATTCAGTTTCAAAACAGTTAACAGGAAATAATTAACAACAGTTTAATTTAGTTTGTCGATTTTATTTGATGGTTTAATACTTTTCACAAATTATTTCTCCAATCCAACTTAATCATTAGTAATTTAGTTGAATTTAGTATCTTGTTGTTTTAGTAATTATTCTGTTATAATAATTATGTTATGGAAAATAATTTTTTGACTACTAAATTTTGACAACTTTATCTTACAATTTATTAGGTGTCATTTTTTAATTGATTTTCATTTTTTCTTTCTTAATCTTCCAAAACTATTTAAAAGATGACACCTCATGTTTTAAAAGAAAATTGTTAAAATTAGTAGTCAAAATATCATTGTCCTTATATTATTTTAATAATCTTTTATAACCGCGATACACAAAAAAAGAATATATGTATTTTCAATAATAATAATAATAATAATAATAATAATATAAAATTTTTAAATACTTAGAAAATAAAGTGAGTTATATAAAAATTAAATATCTTTTTGTAAAAAAACTAGAAAATTATTAAAAATATATAAATTTATTTTGAAGATAATGATTTCATTTTTAGGAAAGTGACATGCTTCCGAGAATATTATTAGTCGAAGCAAAAGTTTAAGAGTTACAGAAGGTGAGATACCCTTGCGTTATATTTTGAAAAGGAGAAAGGAATCATAAAAAATGTGGACTTTCTCTGACAAAGTGAACGAAATCCAAAAAGTTCCGAAGGGTACCAACAAATCCAAAGATTCTTTAACTTTCTCTGTGATTTTTATCAACACGTAACAGGCCACCAGGATATACTTTCCAAGACTCACCAAAATTTCTGACATATTTCAATTTATTTATTTATTTTCCCAGATAATCTTCTGCTTCTTCTCACAAAATAAATTACGCAAAATATGCCCTCACACTTAAATTTCTTACAGGAATTTGAGTTTGTTTTCCTACTCTATTCCACTGCCATTTCGTTTTTCTACTATTTGATGTTAAAGTCATCTTCACTTATTAAATCAGTAAAATAATGATCTACTAGTAAAAAATGTAATTGATTATTTTGATTAGGACTCGGACAGTGTAAAGTGGGAAACTATTAACTATTAATATCCAAATAGGTCAAATTACACAAGCGATTTATTTATTTGTATATGTGATCCTGATATATTATCCGTTTTGAAATGTGAAGTTATGTCACAATTTTATCTTTAAAAGACATCTCGGATGGTGAAGAGAATGAGAAGTATTTAAATTGCGTTTGGCCTCAACTTCTTAGTGATGTGAGACTTATTGGGTGTACCGAAAAAATATATATATATATATATATATATATATATATATATATATATATATATATATATATATATATATATGTATATGTATATAATATATAGTTTCATTAGGAACAACTACCAGTCTCGAGATATTGTTCGCTTTAGAGCGTAAAACTCTGTTACGATTTTGTCTTTAAAAGATATCTCAGAAAAATAGAAAATATTGCACAAGCATTTTGTCCAACATTTGAGCGATATGCTTATTAAGGAGAGATAACCATCTCAGAATCCCTCTCCCTCAAGTTGCAAGTTAACGCTTGAGTCATACTTCATGTAACTTGAGTAACCAACACATCATTTTATCAATGTAAATCAATTAGTTTAATTAATGCACCCTTCTTGAACCTCGCTTGAATGACATTATATCACTTCAAAGATTGATGGCCCAAAGAAAGTATCAATGCATTAACATTTATAAATCATTCTATGACATCCAAATTCAAGAATATTTCATCCTCATGGAAAAATACAACTCAAAATCTCCATTTAGCCAACATAATTCTTCATGTTATAATCATGAATGTACTTATATGTCGTCATAGATACATCTGGTATAGAAAGTTTTCACTTTCTATGCTGATTACTGACATAGTCTAACTCTCATTTCATTCCCAAATTCTCCAATAATCCTAATTTCGCCATGGATGACATGCTTTACCATGACCTCATGCTCACTGTCGATTACATTACCTCTCTACATCGCTTCTTCGTTCACATCCACGAGGTATGTGTTCTCACAAACCCTTTCTTCACCTACATTACCTCTCTCATCACACACTTCTTCGCCAAGGAACTTGGGACTCTAATGCTGACATAACAAACACAATAAACATATTGTGATATTGTCCCAATAAACATAATAAACACCAATAATAGATCCAGTACACACAATAACAAATTAAGTTTCAAGGCTGACCAAAGAGAAAATGAGAGAAATTTGCACAACAAGAGTGGGAGCGAGAGTGATAGCCAAGTGCAGTGAAAGGAAGAAGATGAGAGCCACCAATGAAAGGGAGAAAAACAAGAGTCAGTGTGAGGAGGACAACAATGTGAGGGAGGAGAGGTACGAGCATCGTAGTAAAGTGCAACACGAAAGGGAGAAGGGGGAAGACGAAAATTAAAGATTATATGTCGCTTATAGTGAAAAACCTTCGTAGTATTTGTTTTAAAAATTTAAAGTAAATTATGCGTCTACTTTCTATGTTAGTTCTAAATATAACTAACATAGAAAATCTTCTACTTTATTATGATCATTACTCTCACTTTTTATGTTGGTTCTATGTACAACTAGCATAAAGAGTCTTATATTTTATTACAACATTGTCACCGCGCTCACTTTTTATATCACTTCTAATGATAACCAACATAGAAAGCCTTATAATATTTATAATTTTGCCACCGTGTCACTTATTATGCTAAGTGAATTATAAAGTTGTCATAAAAAGTTGCTTTTGCATTAGTGTTAGTATTTAGTTTTAACCAACCCATTTGAGAAGAGGATAATAAAGAACTTAAAACTTATATAAGGTTGACTATACTCATCAAAACTAAGTTTTGATATGTCTGAAAGAATGTTTTCTTTACTAGTTTCTCGAATCTTAACTTGATAAACTTCATACCATCAAAATCTGTTTTAGAGTCTTGATAATATAAAGAGAAGACTAAGGAAAATATGTCTAACTTTTGTCTATAAATTTTATTTCTCACTTACCTTAAAATTTAGTATTAAAATATCAAAGACCTTATAAACCTAGCTTGCAATAATAATAATAGTGAAACATTTAGATGAAATGAGTTTAAACATTTGTTATTATTGTATATTGATTTTTTTACTAATATTTTGATTTATGAAAAACATTAAATAACCAAATTCAATTTAATTATGAAATAATTGTTCTCACTCTAGAAAAATCAAGTTGAAGAAATTATCTTCGTTAAAAAAGATTTTCGCTTAACTAAAAATAATAATTTATATTTTTTTTATTACTTTGCATTTCAATGATAATTACTCGCTTGAGCTAAATATGTTCATACTCAAGCAACATAGGATCGTTCAAGTTAAAAATTCAAAATTCGATTAAAAATATACATGTTTTCACTATTTTTTTATTTCTCTTTTCCTAATAAGTTATTTCAACTAAATAAATCCTATTATCAAAATAAAATTGGATGAAAATAAAAAGTTAAAATATTCCGTTGATTATTAGATTTGTTTAAAAATCTCAATTCAATTTAGTTCTAATTTTTTTTAAATCAAATAATTTTGTTCGTTTTCAAGTTAAAACTAAATTTAACCGACAAACATTAAGTAAAAAAATTATATTTATATATATATATATATATATATATATATATATATATATATATATATATAAATAACAATGATAAATCTCACATTTTAAAAAGCATTTTTAGTTTATTTCATTCAATCAAACAATTCTTATTAGAAAAACTATCTTTTTGACAATTTTTTTTACAAACTCGACATAGTCTTTATGAGTAGAATTATAATAGATTAATTTTTTATTTTTTAATTAAAATAATATAATAAAGTAGTATTTTTTTTACCTAAATAAGTAGTTTATCAAAGTTTGTTAAAAATAACTTTGTTAACGTATCATTTTTCTACTTATTATTTGTGTGCACTTTTCTTTTTAATTTTTTTATCAAATGAGAGGAATAGACTCTTCTTTTAAGTCGCTTTCACTTTGATCTTTGTTATCTTGCACGGATTTCTTCTTCGGATGGGTTGGAGTTACAATGCATTACATTGTCACCTTTTTACTTTCTTTTTTTCACATCTTGAGAATATATATATATATATATATATATATATATATATATATTAATTATAGAAGGTTTAAGGTTTGAAACATATATGTATTCTTTTTCAGTCAAATATTTTTTTCCTAATTAAAATAATTCTGTCTACTTTTTGTCATCTGCAGAATTCACTGCATCATCATTTTGAAGTGATTTTTCCATTGACTTAAATTTTTGTTTAAGACATGGCATGATAGCAGTAGCATTATTTGAGTGAGCTTCTTCTGTCCAAGTCTGAGAACCATGATAACGAAATTTTCTGCAGTGACATGGAAGAAAGAAGGGTGAAAATGCAAAGAAAAATCCAAAGAGAAAGTGAGAAGCTCCTAGGGCCAAAACACAATTACAACTTAAAAGTGAAGAGCCCCAGCATCAGAAACAAACCCTATGGTTTTAGATTCTTGGCACTGAAGCACACCCTCACAAAAATGATGAATAAGAAGAAAGAATAAAAGACAGAAGCTAAAAGACAAACACAGAGGTTAAACAATTTTTGCATCGTACCAATAAATTCCTTTGACTTTTCTGTGCATGGTACCCAAACCTATATTAAAAAAAATAATATAATATTGGTTTTAATTAATCACCAACTACAATGTTGGTTTTAATCAGGGTCATAAAAGAAAACCAAGAAACTAAGACTCTACAGTATTAATTTTTCTCTTTCAATTCACCTTACACACAATCATCATGTTTGATTACCTACTAATAAAGTCAATGATATAATAATATAATATAGTATATTGTAGTACTAATGAAGATTGTTGGAACAATAATTGAAAAAGTGGTTGCAAAGAATAATTGTTTAGGTGTGTGAAATCACCAAGGACTATTAGCTTGGCAAATCGATCATAGCAGTCAAAGGCATCAAACCAGTGCGTGCCCTTTGAAATCATGCTTTTCCATTGATGCCAACTTTTTTCAGTAAAAGTACGAGGCTAATTCCATGTAAGTTTCATAGTTAACTGATAAAAAAAGTATTGTTAATGTCATTTTTAATGTTGTTTTAACATATATCTCTTTTTGTCCCCCTTGAAAATATCAGAAAATATTCCCATACTACATATGAAGCAACCATCAACTTATCAAGTAATAAATACGAAAGAGTAATCAGGTTTTATTTACCTACCATTTATCTTTTTTGCCCACACGTAATTTATCCGTAGAAAAAATATAATATAATGGATGAGATCGTTAATATACACTATTAGAAATTCTTATATTGAGATTTTTCTTGTAAATTTATTAAAAAAATTTGCAAGAAAATACTTTTTTCTACCATTTTTTCTAACAATTTTAATTGGCAGGTAATTCATTCGTGGGTAATTATTTTCTACAAAATTATAAAATTTGTAAGTATTTCCTACAAAATTTGTTGCGAAAAGTGTTTTATACAAAATATTTTGAAAAAAAAATTGGTAGCAACTTCTTGCAAAAAAAATTTCACAACAAAATTTGTAAGTATTTCCTACGAAAAAAATTTCAAAACAAAATCAGCAAGAAATATGAGTTTTTTTAATAGTGATAGTTATATTTCAAAAATGTAATATTTTTTCTTTAATTACTAGTACATCAAACTTAATCTACCTAGTTTTTTCATTATTAGGTCTTTCGATAGAGGGAAAGGAAATTCGAAATATAATTTCAAAAAAGTATCCTTTTAGAAAAAAATATTATTTTTATAGATGAATGGGATATTCATACACAAAAAAAAAATGTTAATGAATAAATTATATTGAATTTTAGTAAATGGGTCAAATTTTTAATTAAATATCTATTAAACCAAAGTAAATTAATTGATTTTTTTTTTTCAATAGTACCACCCTATAGCTGTATGAAGTTGAGATTTGATAGATGTTGATATTTTAGAAGAAAGATGAGCATGAGTTTTTGTGTGTTTCCCTCCTCTTTGTTTGCAATATTCCCTGACCCCAAATCACATATCACACAGCTAAGAAATGAGTGAGGTATTGAAGGTTTTTCTTTTTTATAAAGAAAGGAGACACAAAATGGTGGCTGTGAGGGAAAGGCAATGTTGTTATCAAATTGCACTTATTGCATTGAAGAAAGCCATGAGGAATAATAATAAGCATTCCATAGCTTAGCCTCTCATAGTACCAATACGAGCCTTGCTGTGGGGACCCTTCTTTCATTTTGTTGTCCATGTTTACATCAATGTTATGTTATGGATAATTTAGGTACAACCTCTCCTCTTTTCTTATACATGATGCATGCTATCTCTTATGAATCATGTCAGTATTCTAAACCATACAAATTTTTACACAAAACATCAACTTACAGAATCTGAGTATTCTAGGATACCACTTTGTTTACCATATAGTTACTAATTGATGGTTAATATGGTTTGAGTATATTGTTTTATGTGAGAGAAAGAAAAGTTGAAAAGCAAGATGTTTTTTGAATTGTGCAAGGTGAAAGCTTTGTCTTGGTTCGTGTTTGGTTAGTTACACGTATCTGTTGAGCACAGAAAGAATACAGAAAGAAGCATAGCTGTTTTTGCAGACATTTCTTGATTCCTGAACTACGAGACTAGGTCTAGGTAAATAGGCATAGAGCCTCAGTAACACCCGTGAATCTCTAATCTGGAAAACTCTGCATTGTCAGCATCTAATTCATCTGAAAATGTTTTCTTTCACACAATAATTTGGGTGATAATTTGATGAATGAGTTTGAGAGTGGACGATATGCCTGATCATTGGAATATAACATTTTATCGAAAGAGGAAAATAAAATGTGCTTTTACAGTAAAATTCAGAATCAGTAGAACTAAACTTGTCACCATCTTATCCCATTTCAATATATTACATAAATGGATCCATTGATTTTATTTAAAAATTTTCTCTTTTGTTGTTACATTGCTTTTTGACAAAATATGTAATAGAAAGCGAAATAATGGAAAATACCAAATGAAATAGAGTTTTTTTTAAGTTTAAAATCATAATAATTTATTTAAAATTTGAGAAATCGAAATCAAATTCACTTCAAATTTCATTTACTACAAACATAATCAAATATTGCTTTATGAAAAACAGATAAAAACATATACCAGGCCCAAGAAAATGAGCCTCGTCCTCTGAGATGGAGTTTCACACAGTTCCACCAGAGAAGTAAAAAATATGGACTCCTAATACCTCATTTTTACACTATGATGTACCCGGACCCAAAAAAGTCCAGTGTGCTATATAGTCATACAATGATATGGGCCTAGCTTGATGAATAAGTAATTTCTTTCTTCTAAAAAAATTGATAGAAAAAGATTTGAAATGATTATGTCCTTTCTATTTTATATTATAGTATATTAGGATTAAATGTACTTGAAAATTAGAATTAGTCTATTTTTTAAATTTTGATTTAATTTGGTTCTCTAACTTCAAATTATAAAGTTATATAAATTTAATCATTTTAATTAAATTTTGTTAAGTTTATTTGACGTTTCAAATACGTTTCATTATAGTTTTTTAGCCTAGCAAAAATGTGTCAAACGGTGTAAACAACTCAAATGTTATTGCCAGATGCGTTTAAAAAGTTAAATAAACTTAATAACAAAATTTGGTTAAAAGAACTAAATTCACACACTTATAAAACCAAAATTTTAAAAAGAGACAAATTCAATTTTTACCTGAAGGATACAAAATATATTTAACCCTATATTTAATATATAAACTCCAAAGTTTTGAAACGTAATTTTTCACTTATTAAGAAAATTAAAATTTAATATTTAAATTGCTATTTCTTTTTGTTCACAAGTTCTACTAAGTTATTTTGTAGGTGTTAAATTGTATATTGTAGACAAATGCCTTTTGAATTTGGATAGTAGGTAATTCCATTAATGTGTTTTCATTTGTTTGACTTTGTTGCTTTACATATTTTAAATTTGGATAATTAGGAATTATGTTTTTTGACCTCTCGGACATATTAAGGCGGGAAGAGGAGTAATCATTTGGCGGGAAAACCGTCCTAACTTTTATTTTATATTTAAATAATAATTTCATTTTAACATAAACTGCAAGTTTTGATAGACCCGCCAAAGGAGGTTGGAATAACACTTTTTTCGTGCATAGACAAAATGACGCAGAAGAAGAAAGCTAGGGTTTCTGACGACGAGGAAATGGATGTGCAGGGAGATGAAACCAGCCTCTACCAGGTACCTTAAATTCATTATTATTTTTGATTGTGGAACATTTAACTCTTCCAACTAAAATTCTATGTTGCTACTGTGAGTGATATGCGACTTTGTTAACATTTGATTTGAGTTGTTGGCTGCAGGTTCTTGGTGTGGAGAGAACCGCGTCTCAGCAGGAAATAAAGAAGGCTTATTACAAATTGGCGTTGAGGCTTCATCCAGATAAGAACCCTGGTGATGAGGTCATTTTTAAGCCCGATATAACAATTGTCATGTTTTTTTCTTTACCAGATTGGTTTTAGAATTGACAATAATTTGCTGTTGTTATTGTTACAGGAAGCTAAAGAGAAATTTCAGCAATTGCAGAAGGTGATATCGATTCTGGGGGATGAAGAGAAGAGGGCGCTATATGATCAGACTGGATGTGTTGATGATGATGTGAGTCAGACTCTGATTTTGTTTAAGTCCAACTTTTAATTTTTATTTTGTTCCTCGGTGATAATTAGGATCTGATAAGATAGATTTAGAGATTTTTTTTAATTAGTATTTATAGGAAAAGAAAATATGAAGTGAAAGTGAATTGAATATTTTCCAACTTACACTTAGCTAGATGAAAAGGTTATATAAGTGTATATGTTGGTTTTAACCTCTAGGAGAAGCTGAATTTACCCTATTAGGAAATATGCATCTTGGAGGGATGAGAGAAATAAAGAAAAAAGAGAAAGAAAGTGACTTATGTATTAAGGTAAAAAAATAGAGATTGAGATTGGTGCAAAGTGTGTATAGAAATTAGGGATGAAAGAATTAGAGCTGAAATCCTTTTGTTCTATTAACTGTCATAGGAGAAACCATTCTTAAAGACACCAGGTTTACAATACATTCAAATGAAGTTAGGTTTTCTTTACTGAATGCTTCTAATTATTTTAAAAAGTGTTATACGATGGAAGGGTAGCATTCAGGATACTTTAGCCACAAGTCTTAGACTACAATTCATTTAATAATAATAATTTTTTTAAATCAGGACCTTGCTGGAGATGTTCGGAATCTTCAAGAGTTCTTCAGAACAATGTACAAGAAGGTATTTGTTTCCTTACGATATTGTGTTTTCTGATTCATTGTGGTGTATTTATGTTCATTAGTGTTTATCTATGTGGTGCTTAAAAATGTGCTATAGGTCACGGAAGCTGATATTGAGGAGTTTGAAGCGAATTATAGGGGATCTGACTCTGAAAAGAATGATTTGATTGATTTGTACAAGAAGTGCAAGGGTAACATGAATAGGTAAGAAAGCATTGTAAATTTGTGATGTACATGAGCCATATTTGAAAAGCTTGAGTTTGATATCAGGAGTTAACTCCATTTTGCAGGCTTTTTTGTTCAATGCTTTGTTCAGATCCTAAATTTGACTCGCACCGATTCAAAGATATTCTTGATGAGGCTATAGCTGCTGGTAAGGATATTAACTATGTTTTGTTAACTAGGGTATTAGGTAGACATTTGCTCTAGACTTTAAATTTATTTGCAGGAAAAAGTGTATTTTGATTGTTAAAGCCAATAAGAAAATGGCATAAACTTACGTCACTTTTAACTTTTAACTTTTAACTTTTAAGCATTAGGTTAGTGAATCAGTATACTAACATGCGATGTCATGACAGAGTCCATTACATTCTTGGGTTGTTTAACTTTTTCCTGGATGATTATTGATTTTCTCTTCATATCCTGCAGGAGAACTAAAGACAACAAAAGCCTACCAGAAATGGGCTAAGGAAGTATCTGAAACCAAACCGCCTCCAAATCCTTTGAAGAGGGAAAAGTAAGTTGATCAAGCAGGTGTTTGCATTACTAGTGCTATTTATGTTCTAGTTTAAGAATGATCCATTGTTTTCTACAGGTCTAATAAGCAGTCAGAAACAGATCTATATGCAATGATAGCACAACGCCAAAACGAGAGGAAAGGCCAGTTTGATTCAATGTTCTCATCTTTAGTTTCAAAATATGGTGGAGGTGATATGCCGGAACCCTCCGAAGAGGAGTTTGAAGCTACACGGAGAAAGCTAGAAACCGGTAGATCCTCCAAAAAGTCAAAACAATCCAAGCGAAAGTAAAAATAATATAAGCAAGTGTATACTGTATAGTAAATTTGTCTGTGACATTACGTTGGCTCCTGTCTTTTAGTTTTCAAATGTTGGTGTATTTAGCAGACCTAAAGGGATGTTGTTTTCAATTTGTAAGTTGATGTTATTTGTTCATTTTCAAAACTGAGATGGGACCATTTTATTACTTTGCTGCTACGGCAAGTGATTGGTATCAAGGTTGATACGCTTAAAATTGAGTTTCCACTGGTTAAAACTTTAGTACAAATGATTTCTGTAAATTGATTGTAAATCGATTTGTTGTGCTTGCACATATTTTTGGTAGCGAATGTGATATGGACATGAATGAAGCCCAATGTTTTAGGCCCAAATTGAACAATTAGGAGGAATTGCGATTCTCAGCATTACATTTTCTCTGCATGCATAGTTGGGAAAGCACAACACGAGCTGTATAAAACGGGAATCGTCAAACATGTCCCAGTTATGTCTTGGTCATCTGTCTAGGCCTAGTTCCTAGTACACTGTTCTTTCCCTATCACCTATCCATTATGCCATAAGTATCTTGATGATCAAATCAAAAGCTTATAGGTTTTTTAATGAAATTTTGGATCTGCTGGTAAGTTTTAAAAAGCAAAGACAGGGGAATGATTGCTGCCGACACTGCATAGTTGCTTTTACTAGGAAAATGGTAATTGTAACAATCGGAGCAGCACATGAGAGAACTGCGGTTGATGTCCAGATAAATACTACTTCACCAGTAACTGTTCTCATCAGTAACTGCTTCCTGTCTCTTCTAGCAATTTTATTAGGTCCTTGCTGTCTCCGACAACTAAAAGAAAGATCTCATCTAAGTGAAAGTATTTAACTAAGAAAGCAAAAGGAAAGGGGCAATGATGAGAGTATGGAGGATCACTCCATTACTTTGTTTTATTGATTTATGAAAAGATAAAATCTAGATGTATTTTTTCAAAACGTACAACTTTATTCTTTAATAAAAATTGTGCTTCGGTTTAGAGCATTTCATAATCTTAATAGAGTTTTAGATTATAATTCCTTGCGTCAGCTTCATCAGAATAACGAAAATTCCAATCTTGCGGTTTTGTTTTCGTTTGATGTTGGTACTATTATTATTACTATTATTGACTTGACTTTCTTGTTTGCGAGAATAATATGTTGTAAAACCTATATCGTGTGGCAGGCCCTCTATGGTCTACTATGATAATGACATTGCACCTTCATCTTTTACTGCTTCGTTAAACAAACTAATTAGGTTTTGATCTGACACCATGATCACCAAATTAGCAGTTGAAACTTTTTTGTTAGCTCTTAAGCACATTTCTTAGAGCTAAATAAACTGGATTTCCACCTAAGTTGTGCAAATATGCAACAAATTGTTGCTGATCTGTCATATTTGCATAAATCAACACACTCGCTATGAGTACTTAATTTAAAACTAATCATATCATTACATCGAACTTTAAACAAAACAAAAATTCTAGGCCTCTAAAAAAGGTGGAGTTGTTAAATTAAACCACAATTATGCCTTTGGACCAGCTACGGTGGTTGGCCAGCGCACTATACTAGCACAAACCCACGCAACTTTTATTAGTTTATTTACTTTTTGTAGACTATTTATACTCTTTTGGCCCAATTTTGATGAGTTTGTTTTTTCTTTAAATAATTTGAGTTGTTCATAAATTGATGTATTTTCGATTGAATCTAGGTTAACGAGACATGAGCAAACTTATATAAGAAATTAAAATAACATTTCTTATAAAAAGTTCTATGATAATGAGTGTATTTTTCTTTTTATATATTGTTTTGCTTTTTCTTTTATAATTAATGTGTAAATGTGTATCTTAGTAGTTATACTTATTTATCAAAATACCTGTATATCAAAATACATAGTTGGTTACTAAAGTGAACCATCAATTATGATTACTTATTAGAGACACTTTTATACTTTTTATAGACCATACCATAGTGAACTTTTTTTTTTTGTATGGATGAATTATTGTTTTCACCCTTACATTGAGGAGTTTTTTACATAAAAAGAATGTGTTTCATGCATTTATGCAATGTTGTTATGATTTATTTTCTTTGGTGCTCCTAGTTGTTGCTTTGTTATTGACGTGTTATTTGGATTCATCCTCTCAAAACAATTTGTCATTTGGTTCTGGAAATTGTTTTTGCATTGGAAAATTGATTTTAGTTGAATCAATTTTTTAAGGCAGCTCATTTAACATAATATTTTATTCATTCTTTAATTGATTTTGAAAATCAAACATAGATTGATTTTATGTTTTATATTAGAGAATCAAATTTTGTAAATTTTATGTCACTTTGATGCGGAACTCAACGTCATTTTGATGCAGAACAACTAAACTGAAATCAAGTCTCACGTTCTCTCAATTTCAAGTCATTACTCTAGACTTCTCCCGTTTTTGTTATATCAGAATTTGATTCTTGAGTTGTTTGGTGCACTAATAACGAGAAGAACATATTTGTCAACCTCGTCGGTCATTATCTTAGGCGAATCAACCTCTTTGCATTTGTGTTTATTTCATTGAAACTTACTTTTGAATGTGTTGCAGTGTCGAAGTTCAGTATATGGAATGGAACAAGATCCATACACCTACAAATGAAGTTATTGTATCTCATGATACTTCGTCTGCAATTCCTTAATTCGTTACGTTTTGTTGATTTGACGTTGTTGTAGAAAACAAAATTGATGCATATTAAATGGTGTTTAATCGAGAGAAAAACGGGAACAATCTCATTCAAGCATAAGATTAAGATCTTGAACAATATTAAAATGACATAAAAAAAAGACATGTAAACCTTAATTCTCTTATATCAAATTGATATAATTTTCATTCTTTAATAAATTAAATAAAAAAAACTTTAGATAAACAAATAAGAATACTTATCTAATTAACCACGAACAAAAATATATTTTCTTTAATACTTTTAATAAAGATTGTATTCAATATTTAATCTTTTTTTATTGAGGTACACGGAGTGTGACATCACATCTGCGAGCTAAGAACATTCCTTGTTTTGAACGATCTCCCATGAGTCTGCAAACGCAAGCAAGACTTTTCCTTTTTCTTTAGTTTTCCACACCACACCTGCCACCTTTAAGTTCTGTCCTCCAATGCCCTTTACCCCAGCCCCATTTTCTTTTCAGTCATTGTGTGGGGTTGCACCCATGATACGCTCACCACTACAACTCTTGTGTCAACATTAAAAAACATTTATCGAAGGTTAGTACAGTTACTATATACATGTTCAAGTTCTAATTTTGTTTTTGATGCATAGACTTTACTCAGAAATAATCTTATTTTTGGTGGTAAAATCTGTTTTTGACTCTGGTAAGTTTCATAAACCCAATATTGGTTTGACTAAAAATTTAAGAGAAGAATATGTAAATGTGAAACCACGTCCTTGGTATATATATAGTCTGTACTTGACCTTGTTGCAATGTCCCCATTCTCTCTCTACATGTTCTTTTGTTTTGGGTAAGTTAACTCATAACCTTTCAATTTTCTTGGTGGTGATATATTCTACTTTACCAGAGTTCTCTTTCTCTCTCTCTCTCTCTCCAATTGTGTCTTCTGAGGAGGTAGTTTAGTGTCATAATTGTGGAATGTGGCTTTACTCATCTTTCATGTGAAGCCCCTTCATATGGTTGCTACGACCTATTGAATAGTCCCCAAAATTCATTCCATAAGGATACATTTACTTTGCCCAATTAATGCCCTTCAGCATAGAGGGGGTGTCTTCAATTACAGCACTTGGATGAAAAAAAGGGTAGAAAGGTTTGGTAGTAGAATTCACACTCACACACACTTTGCCATAAAGAATTTTTTCTTTCTTTTTCTTTCCCAAGTTCGTAGTAGCAAATCAGGATCTGCTGCTTCACTGCTTCTTCACCCTTTGTCTTCTACCTTCTGGAATTTTCTATGGAGACAGAGAACGGTGACACCAAGTCCAAAAAGATGGAAGACTATGAAGTGATAGAGCAAATTGGAAGAGGGACTTTTGGCTCTGCCTTCCTCGTTCTTCACAAGTCCGAGAAAAAGAGGTAGGTCAA
Source organism: Vigna unguiculata (assembly GCF_037176805.1). Lineage (NCBI taxonomy): Eukaryota > Viridiplantae > Streptophyta > Magnoliopsida > Fabales > Fabaceae > Vigna > Vigna unguiculata. The sequence continues at coordinate 33,968,541 of NC_140792.1, read as the reverse complement.
TGACACCTTTCACTGCTTCATCTATGCTTACATAAACGGTTTGAGGATCCATTTATTTTTCCAGTTCGAAAATGAACAGCCCCATGAGGAAAAAATTCAACTTTTTTAGAGACTTTTGTGTTTAATTGTTGGAGTTGAAGCCTGAGAAGTTTGATGGCAGTTAGAGCTTTTGTGCTTCAATAATTTTCCTACTAAACAGTGGAACATGGACTGTTGAAACTTGGAAATTGATTTTTTCAGTTAAATGATGGACAACCATAGGAAGAAAGTTTGAAAAAGTTTTTGGTTTTTCCTATTTTGGATGTTGGTCTTTAATTGTTGGCGATGAAAATCCAGCCTTTTCATTCAGTTCAGTCAGCCTTTCATCTTCAATTGTGACTCATTCTCATAATGTCTCATAATTTCATATCCTCGGTAGGTATGTGCTGAAAAAGATTCGGTTGGCCAAACAGACAGAGAAGTTCAAACGTACTGCACACCAAGAGGTTGGTGTAACAAATCCTTCCACCTGAGGAATCCTAGGTGTCCATAATGCAATTATTTATTTAACTTTTGTTTTAATCTATTTTATTTTCTTTGCATGAATCAGGCCAACTTAACTATCTGTTAGCCCTTTTCAATATTTTATTTTTCATTTCCATAATGATTTAGGAATATGACATTGCTGGCTATGCCTCTTTGATACCGCAAATAAACGTGTTGCCTGATATTTAGTTAAATCATGAAATTGAATCTTCACTGCAAAAACAAAGAAATTTACTATAGTAAACTCAAACTGAATTAATTTTTATTTATGAAATCTGGTAGGATATATGCTACTCATTATTGTTGTCTCATGGTTGATCAAACTTACAGACAAGATGATGTTTGTTTTGTGAATGTTATTATGCTCACAAAGTGCTGTGAACACCATATGCCATGTCATTTTCATTTTTGAGCCAAATGCCACTTTAATAGATATAAGTGGATATTTTTAATAATGATCTCATGCTTTTTAATCCAATCCTAAGAGGTTGTGTGAAGCTGATTTCAAATGATTGTTTTCTTTCTACCAACATAAAAGTGACTCAGTTCTCTGTAATAGATGAACCTGATTGCAAAGCTGAATAACCCATACATTGTGGAGTACAAAGATGCTTGGGTGGAGAAGGTAGGAACTACTTTTCTTCTTAATTTAAAACTTTTCAGTCATACATTTATATAGAGATGAAAAACTAAGTTTGAATATTTACAGACAATCAGCTCATTCTGATCTAACCACACTTCATAGGCATGTTTCTGATATTTTATATTTTGTAGGAGGACCACATATGCATTATAACTGGCTATTGTGAAGGAGGTGACATGTAAGTAAAACAATCTCTGTTAGTAACACTGTTTCTTTCTTGCATAAATTAAGGATTTGAGCTTATTACTTTTCAATTAATCTCAAGAGGAAAGAAAATATTTATTAAATACATACTTTCTAAATGTTAAACCAAAAAGTGTAATCTATTAAACAAGGATAACAGAATGGTACTCAAACTCCTAACACATTATTTTAGATGAAGACCTACTGGAATTGCAATGTTGACAATATAAAAGCTGCTATCTAAGGAGTAATCAAACTGTTATAATGGTTTTTAATTATAAGACAGGATGACAAGAACTGAATTTTAAAACTGATCCTTGACCTAAAAGGTTAAGGTGTTGGAAAAGGCACTGGAACCTCCTTTTGAAAATTTGGCATGAACATGTTCTGTAATTAATACATATCATGGAGATCTGGAAGGAGTCCTTGTTGATTGATGTTGAATTTTTGCAGTGTCCGTAGTATCCTTTCCATGTAGAAGTTTGATAGACAGATATATTGACTGTCTGCATCGTTATTTTTGAGATGAAATACACTTATAGTAATTGGGATTCTGTGGGTCTTGTATTCATGCAACATAGTATACATGCGTGCATTTATATGCTAGAAAGAACAAATACAAGCAGTAATGTGAAGTCCTAATCATGAATTCTACATTCTTTGTGGAGCAGGGCAGATAACATAAAGAAAGCTCGAGGATCATTTTTTCCTGAGGAGGTAATGAATACATTTAATCGGCTCTTCCTTGATAATTCCTCTTATAACTGTTCCTTACCCACCCTGACTTGTCAATTCTTCCCGCAGAAAGTCTGCAAATGGCTGACTCAGTTGTTGATAGCCGTTGACTACTTGCACTCTAATCGTGTAATCCACAGAGATCTTAAGGTATTGCATATTCATTTGCTTATGCTGATCAAGAATTCTGTTATAATTTTTACACTAATGCTACTTCATGTAATTTCAGTGTTCCAACATATTCCTCACCAAAGACAACAACATTCGGCTTGGTATGTAGTATTATTCCTTGAAAACTGAACTTTTGGCTTTCAAAAACTGTTTTCTGAAGAAATATGTTTATTGCATGATCCTTACAGGCGACTTTGGTCTTGCAAAGCGACTTAATGCAGAAGACCTTACTTCCTCGGTATGGTACACGTGTGCTATGTTAGCTTTTTTATCTGATGCCTCCATCTAGGATGGAAGTTACCTGTATTTTATCCAATGGAAATTGGTTGTCATGCCTAGTATTTGACGCATCTCAGCTGACAATATTAAATGGGTCTCAGTATTTTGGAGAAATAACTTCGGGTTGGGGAATAGTTTGGTTCAGCCAAAAGAGATTAAATTTCTGCATATATATATATATATATATATATATATATATTGCTATGAACTTTTTATTGATAAAGGTAAATGATGCCTAACTTGATTCACATAGTGATATCTGTTTTTTGTTTGCATACTTGTATCCTGTGTAGGTTGTTGGAACTCCAAATTACATGTGTCCTGAGCTCCTCGCTGATATACCTTATGGTTATAAATCAGATATGTGGTCTCTTGGTAAGGTTCATGAACACCTTCTTCTAATTGACAAAGTCACATGACAATTAACGTTGTGTAACAATGATGTTTCTTTGTATGTTAAGGTTGCTGCATGTTTGAGATTGCTGGACATCAACCGGCATTTCGTGCTCCAGTAAGAACTTTAACCATCTGTAGGAATTTATTTTAATCAATGGAAACATAGTCTCTATTCTTCAATATATTTTAAACAAGCAAAACAATTAACACATGATTTTGAATGAATAAAACAGGACATGGCTGGACTTATTAATAAAATAAACAGATCCTGCATTTCTCCACTGCCTATTGTTTATTCTTCCACACTGTAAGTAACATCCTCAAACCATTGCCACTCACACTACTGTCATGATATATTTTTAAGCTGTGCTTTTGGTGTTCAATTATTTTTCCTTGTGACAGGAAACAACTTATCAAGAGCATGCTTAGAAAAAATCCAGAGCACAGGCCAACCGTGAGTTCAACTGAACCTATCTTATGTTGATTCACTTTGGTTGGAATTGTGGATTCTAATGATGTTTCTCTTCATTGACAGGCAGCTGAATTGTTAAGGCATCCGCTTTTACAACCTTATGTTCTTCGTTGTCATAATGCATCCTCTAATATTCTTCCAGTATATCCCATAGTTAATTCAAAGGATAAAACAAGAAGATCTAATAAATCTAATGGTGGCAAGGACCATAAGGACAAAGAAGCAAGCTTAGTAAATCGTTTGGAACGGATTCATCCAATTGAGGGAAATGGAGATACACACGTAAGCAATCTTCCTAATGATGCTGTTACAATCTCAACCAGTGCAGAAGACAACATGGAGACCAGGATGGTTGATCTTACCAGCTACATAGTGGAATCTTCTACTAGTATTAGTGACTCAAAAGATGGGTCAACAACATCTGAATCAACTATTTGCAGTGTCTGCAAGGAGGACTTTAAAGGTAGACCTCCAAGGGAAACGACTAACAACGAAATCTCTTTAAAGAGTTCACAAGAATCACTGCATGAGGAACAAATATTTGCTGCTAGACATTTTCATAAATTAGAAGATGGCAGCGTTAATGCAGTGACCCCAGAAGTTGAAGACGCTTCTTGCAATGAAGGTTTGGACAATGCTGAAGCACCGAGGGAAGATTCGAGCCATGACATCTCTGGTAAATCAACAATGTCCAGTGCAGGCAGTAGCAGCAGTGATAAAGATAAGTCCATCAATGAGGAAAAGCCATCACTAACTGTGAATCCTATTAGGGTGGAAAATGATACCGAATCTGGAAACCACTTGAATGTATTTACAGAAGGCTCATATATGAACGGCTTGACATCTGATTGTAATGATGCACTTCTAGTTAAGGTTGATGACACAGCTAACAGACACATTCTCTCCACGCATAAAGATGGTAGCACGGTGGAGGTTGATCAGACAAGTGGCGTTGCATTGAGTGTAATAACAGAAGTCGATGGTGATGAGACAAATCTGTTGGATAGTCCCTGCCAACAAAGAGCTGATGCTCTGGAATCTCTGCTGGAATTATGTGCTCAGCTACTTAAGCAAGATAAACTTGACGAGCTTGCTGGGGTTCTGAGACCATTTGGAAAAGAAGCTGTATCATCAAGAGAAACAGCAATATGGCTGGCAAAAAGCCTCATATCTGCGCAAAAATGTAATCCTCAGATCTAGATACAAGAGGTTCTGGTTATAAGTTTATAAATTATTGTAAGAAACGTGTAACTCAAATGTTACATGAGTTTGTTCCGTTCGAGATTGTTGCTTGGTTGAAGATTGGAGAGACGAAGATAGCTTGCCACATCTTCTTGAGTGGTTATAGTAAATGAATTAAATTATTTTAGTTAGGTTGAATAGTCATTTGTGCTTGTTTTCCAGCAGTGTATGCGTCATTGATTGTATAAATTTTTCACTTCCCCTTTTCCTAACTAAAAGGTAACCATGAATTTCAGAGCTTCATGTTTTATTTATTTGGTTTATTTGTTATTCATGACCTATAAAATCAAAGGGTGGTCAACACTTGCATTATCCCTATTCTTAAATCATTTGGGCAGTGAAAGTGTTACAACCATATAAAAAATGGAGACAAAATTGCTAGCAAGCAAATTACAGCCATATTGGAAACCATAAAAATAAATATTGTGCGTTATTTTATTTATTGAGTCGTAAAGTTTTTAATAACTTTATTAGTATTGCTGATACTTTTAAAAATTGAGATCTAAGACGACGATTCCTGCAAAGAGATTAATTTTTATTTCAGAAAGTCTCATTGCTAACATAGAATACCCGATTCCATGATCTGATACTGATAAGATGACGCAAAAGGAGGTTATATTTCTCTCTTCCTGATACGATAGAGCACTCATTCAGAACAAAATACACTGTTTAGAGAAGATGTGATTCCATTACCTACATTGAACAACCTTTTATTTTTCTAAGATTCTTTTAGCAGTGATCGAAAGTGGTTATATTTGAGGGTGATGAGATATACTTGTTACAAGAAGACAACATAAAATTATTAAACAAATCAATATTTCATTAACAAATCATCAAAAACATTACAAAATACATATTCATTTGTATCAATTTTCCTCATAAATTATTCTCTGCAGCACCCTCTTTTCCACATATACAAGGCTTAGTGGAACAAGGCAAAGAAAGACAAGACCGAGGCACCGACCAAAGAGCCAACAAGGGGCACGGTGGCTCCACTGTCTGGGCCGGGAGCCGCGGCAGGAACCTCGGTGGCAGCTGCTACTGCGCTCATGGAGGCGACAGCGATGAGGATGGCGCAAGTGACCTTCTTCATGTCCATGATGAGTTGAAAATGATTTGTTTTAGACCCGCTTGTGTGCTGAAGAAACAGACAAATGTGTTGTTTTATTGCTTAGCTTGCAGGTCTGAGTTACAACGACGGGTCTTGCATGGTATTTAAAAGAAGCGGGTTTGAGTTATTTTGGAAGTTCATGGTCTTGCATGTTTTCAGGACTTTATCGTAGGTTTCGGCTGAAATACATCGTACATGCGTTCTAATTAAAGGTTTCTCAACCTCATGTTGTGCGTTGACAAGTTCTAATTAAATTACAACCACACGTATGTGTCTATACGAAAAATTATATTTTAACAAACCTCTCCAACGGAAAAACATCAGAACTCATTTTAACAATATAATATTCTAAATTAAAAAAAAAATTGAATCGTTAAATGAATGTATTTTTTTGTTAAGGTATTATCACCTTAGTTATAAAAATTGAACACTTGTTGCTAAGTATTATTTGTTTATATTTTATTACTTTTCTTCTTTAATGCATTGCAATTGTGTGATTTTACTCTTCTAGGTTATAATTTTTATATACAAAGTGATTTTAGTTGATACTTTTTAATTGTGTTAATAGATTATATTACATTGAAAGAGGTTGACATTTTAGACCTTGTTATCTTAAATTAGAAATTAACAAAAAAAAAATCTTTTTTGTTATTGTATTATTTGAACTTGTAATAATATTATAAGTTAAATTCTAATATCTACAATAAAATTCTAATTATTAATTATAATGAAGTATTGAGTATGTAAAATTAATAAATTTTTTAATTTCATCAATTAAAGACATTAGTTAATTTACTACAAATTAAACAAAAATTATATAACTAAAGAGATAAAATTATGAAAGAATTGGGAAGTTAAACCTAAGAGTCTATGAACTTGTCTTTCATCAATGAAGGTTCTCAACTCCTCAGAGGTGGATGCGGCTTTTCAACTTATAGTATAACTATAGTAGGTTACTAGTGGCTTTTTATTATATATATATATATATATATATATATATATATATATATATATATATATATATATATTATAGACTTAATTAATAATTTAATCTCGATTTACTTTGATTTTTATATTTTTTGTTTACTTAATTAAGTTTTAATATTTGTTAAATAGACTTCATACGATATTTTTCATTAAATTGATATTAATATCATTTGAAGGGTGACTCATTAAAATTTGGATATTTTTTACATTGGAATCCCTCTAGTTTGACATATGTCACCTTGCTGATGACATTGATTAAATTAATTATAAAAGAATAAAATAAAATTAAGATCGAAATCACTGAAAGATAGAACAAGAAAATAGGATCAAAATTAATTATAAGATAATAAAAATAACTAATTATTCTTTTTTTTCAAACAAAATTATAATTTATTGAAAAAAGGTTTTAATTCATTAAATATTATTTTTAATACCAATAAAAATAAGCATACACTAATTATAATTTATTTAAATTTTAGTCTTAAACAAAAACTTACAATTAATTTAAGGGTTAAATATGTTTTTGGTCCCTTAACTTTCAGTGAATTTTGGAATTAGTCCATTTCGAAACTTTGGACCAATTCAGTCATTCATCTTTCGAAATACGTAGATTTAGTCCTTTTAATCAAATTTTGTTAGGTTTATTTGATGATTCGTACGCATTTGAGGATTGTGTTTGAGTTGTTTATACTGTTTGACACATTTTTGCTTTAATGTTAAGTCAAATACTATTATGAAACACACTTGAAATGTTAAATAAACTTAACAAAATTTGATTAAAAGGACTAAATCCACGTATTTCGAAAGATGAAGGACTAAATTGGTCCAAAGTTTCGAAATTGACTAATTCCAAAATTCTCTGAGAGTTAAGGGACCAAAAACATATTTAACTCTTAATTTAATAGAGATATATTAGTACCAAATGTTTGTTTGGAGGTCTTTTTTAGCTTAAAAATTATTTGATAATTAATTGAGTAGAAGTATATTAGTACTAAACAACAATTTTTAGGTATTTTTTATTAAATATAATTTTATAATTAATTTAATAGAGAAATATTAGTACTAAGAAAAAACAATTTGAGGGTTTTTTTTTTCCGAAGGCCTAAAGTGAGTGCTTTATTTGCTTTATCCTCGAGCCCACACCCTAAATATAGTTGTAGTCCCTAAACTTTGATGTGAATGTTTCTATGTTAAACTTTGATATATTTTGGTTTCAAAACTTTAAAAATGAATGTATATAATCCTGTTAACCCAATGATGTCAGTTTTTTATGCATTAAACGATGTTCCAGATTGACATTTTGAGCTGCATCGTGTCAACTTCCAATGTCAATTTGAACATTGTTTGACACTTAAACAAAAATTAACACGTTTGGATGAGGATAACTATATCTATTATTTTTGAAGTTTGAAAACTAATGAGAATTAAATTGAATCAAAGTTTAAGACAAAGACGAACTTCTTAAATATTTAAATATTGTATTTCTTAAATAAATTATTTATTTTATCCATCGCTCTTTTAATTTTTTCTTTCTTTTTGTAATAAGAGAAAAATATACCAATAATGTTTAATTTATAAATTAATATCTAAATTGGTTAATACACTGATTGATTATTTTTTATTTCTAAAATTGATTGTTATTTAGGCATTTTCTTGTTATGTTATATCTATTTGTTTTTAAAGTTTGAGGGACTAAATTATATCAAAGTTTGGGAGAGAACAATTTTCAATTTCGAGTAAAAAATTAAGGACTAAAAACACATTTATTATTATTTTTCTTAAATAAAATATTTTATTTTTATCCATCTCTCTTACTTTTCAATTGTTTTCTTTCTTTCTTTAATATGTGAAAAAAATATCTTTATCCATAGTGAACTAAAAATATTGCCATTTAGTGCCTTTTATGAACTTTCTGAGGATATTGCAAAATTATTCAACATATCTAGACCACTCCTTATGAAGCAACAAAGACACCATATTTGAACCACAACTTGTCCTCTCTCAGCGTCTTGCCACCGTTGCTATGTCAAGTCATGCACTTCAGCTGCCAGAAAGTGATTTCCCACCATCTAAAATCAATGAAAGAAAACAAAAACACCACCCTTTCAAATCGAGCACTGTGTAGAATGAAAATGTAAGATATTATATTATGTACATCGTTGATTTGAAATGAATTAATATATTCAGTTAAAAGTAAAGAAAAATTCCACTTTAATAGTCTTTTCAGGAATAAAGTATCATAAATGGTAGGTACCAGATTTTTGCTGCAACTGTAACGTAAGAAGCTCATTGAGGACACAATACCACCTTGCATCACTAGCTTTAATCAGCCTAGTGGGGTCACAAAAGCCTTAATCTAAACGGCATCATAGTAATGGAGAATGGTTAATGATGCATCACTTACCAACTTCACAGAGATAACCTTTCAACATAGTACGTAACAAGTTCTATATAAACTCAACTCTTGACCCTGTCCTTCAACAACTCTATTCACAGTTCAATCCTTTTTGGTCAGGTTTTCACAGTAACATAACATTTCTGTGGAAATATGGCAAAACTTGGTGGCTTTGAAGCCCATTTTTGCATTGCAGTAATGACTTTGTGCATGTTTTACGTAACCAAAAGTGTGGCACAGGATTCAGCAATAGCACCCACATCACAAATGGAGACTGGTGCAGGATCTGCTTTGTCTGTTTCTGAGGTGACATTATATTCTTCTGTGTTGGCTTCTGTTGTGGCATTCATGATGCAGTGAACTGGAACGCATTTGGGGTTGAAAATCTGTCACTTGCTGAGGATTATTCATGTTTGATTTGTCTTATGAGTTAAAGTTATATACATACATGTTCATAATGAATTTGAAGTGTTGTTTCTCTTTCCTCACCATGCATATATATATGCTTGCCTCTTGAAAGATGTTGTTTTTGGCATTGGTATAACTTAGTGTTACAGCTTGGAATCCGTTAATGGTGTGAATAGATTTGGTGTAATTATATATTGATTCCATTATATACATATTAAAAGAAATAAAGTTTTTTTGTCTCTTTTATTAAACTCTTTAGTATATGAGAATTGGCTTCTTCATTGCTTCGAAGAACGGTGCAACACTTGTAAGTAGTTTGATTCTGTGAACAGAATAGTTCAAGGTAAAGTTTAAATTATGATGGTGTTGACGATCAAAATGATTATAACAGGTTTAAAATATCAGGCATTTGCTGATAATCACACACTATACTAAAACATGGTTTCGGAATAAATTATTAAAGAAAATTTACAAATCAATTTTAAAATTAAAATTAACGAAGAGAGTTAATTAGAAAAATATAACATCTGCTTAAAATATATAAGTAATTTTCTGGTTAAAAATATAAATAATTTAGGAAAACCAATAACAAAAGAAAGAGGGTGGTGTAAAAAGTAATAACCTAATATGAAACATTTGTTCCCTCTGATCATAAGTGGGCCTATTTTGCTGTGTATTTTCGTTGGGCCCATTTAGAGAATCCTTCTTATCAACCCACTGAGTCTTGAAAAATATAGTATTCACATTTCAAATGCGTTCATTTTTGTTTTAAACCCTAGCTGATTTATTGGTTGAATACGAGAATAATCATGACTGGAGAGAAAAAATAAATCGTATATATAAAAATACTAATTTTTAAGATTAAAATCAACACTTAATTAAGTCTCCTTTAGGGATTTTAAATCCCTACTTAATACATTAACTTGTTCATTACTAATTTTTTGCATTAAAAAAATTATTCGAACGTATTAAGACCAAAAGTCTATTTGTATAAAATAAAAAATATGTATAAGATTTTCTTACACTCATTTTAACAATCAAATGGCTCACCTCACATATCTTTTTATTCACATTGTATTACAATTGAATAAAAAAACAGTTTCTTCCGGCCCATCTATATTTGGGTCTAGCCCAATAAAAACTGAAAAAGAAAAAAAAGAATAGTCAACCGCCTTTGAAATGTCTTTTTCTTCATGAACCTCTATAATTAAAATTCCAATTTCCACCCTCATCATTTTTTTTTTCTGAAATATTTTTTAGTTACGTAAGAGTTATTATTTTACCTAATTCCAGAATACGCATTTGAAAATATCTTCCACCGTTATTACAAAAATAGTTACAAAATGTGTTTGACATTGTTTTGAACTATGTGTTCTAGAACACCTTGCACCCTTATTTGTTACTGAAAGCTTTCCGTATGAATAATAGTTTTCCAAGTTAAAAGATTTTAAAAGAATATTTCGATCTATCAAATACACTTGCGTAACACCTTACACTCCATAAAAACCTATCCTCATTCTTCACAATTATGTTCTAAAATATCCATTCTGCAAAAGAAAAAGATGGAGATAAAAATGTTTGTAATATATAGGAAGAAGAAACCAGAAAATAATGTTGCAGTATAATATTTGTTAGGAATTTAACTATGAGTCTAAGTTCCACATTGGTTAGAATTGAGAAAGTAAATCACTATATAAGAATACATAAATCCATTATCTTAAGATTTTGGGTTGAGAGTGATGTCAATATCTTATGTTAAGATTTTGGGTTGAGAGTGATGTCAATATCTTATGTGTAATTAGATTCAAGTTTTATTGGTGTTTGTTCTCTCCCATAAAATCTATTTAATGAAGAAAAAAGAACGCAAGCCCGTTGAGACATTATAGGAACACAAGCATCTGGCACACATCAAAGTGGGGACAGATGTTTTCCATGAGCAAGAGTGAGTGAGTGAATTTAGCAGCGGATATTTTGAAAAGAAAAAGGAGAAAATAAAATGGATGATGATGCACGTGACAGTCGGGGGTCACATGCAGCGTTTGGATTTTGCCATAGTCCTCCACCTCCTCCTCCATGTGCCTTGTCCATGTCAATAAATTCAGCTGAAATCTATGAGACCAAGAAAGCAATGGAAGTGAAGCCACACACCCCAATGCCGAACCATTTCCTAAATCTGCATTTATGATTCTCATTAAAGGTGCCACATAAATTCCCTAGACATGCCACTCAAAATCAGTTAATGTCACGGATGGTGATTGAAACATCAACACCAACACCACTACTCATGCCCGTGCTTTCCAAAGAGAATGTCAGTTTTAAATTAATGGGGTTTGGGATTACCATGTCCCAAATATTTAATGTCTTGTAAATATCACAAACTTGTGGAACTCCTTCGTTCGGGACTACAAAAGCTGTGTGCATCTATGTTGAATCTGCTTTCCCTCATAAGGGAAAAAAAAAAGGAGAGCTTTTCATTGGTGCTCCAATATCTATTCATATGGAATGGAAAAGAGGGAGATAAAGACACCTTCAGTTACGGAACAAGTGAAAGCAAAAGAAAAGACAGGAAAAAAAAGGGTGCATCCACTCAACAAACCAGACCTTTGTACAGATATTCAAGCAAAGTTTTCTTGTACCTCTGTTATCGTATCTACCATACGTACCAATATCTAGTTACCAAAAGGAATAGATCCTTGTATAAAGCACATGCAGTATATATATCAAGAGTACCATTGTTGCTGCATAATCATCATATTCATATATACCTGTTCCCCTATCGCTATGCATTCAATATAACAAAACTCAGCATCTATTTTAAAAAATAAAGTCTCACAAATTATCAACAATTTCACAACAAGTGTAATATTTAGGGTTTGGGGTATATTTACATTGTCTATCAGTAAAATCCTAAACACTAAACATAAAACAACTTTACTATATTTTCCATACACAAAAGTATAAAATTTCATGGAAGATGTTTTTTTTTTTGTTGACAAAGTAGACAAAACTGACGTGGCAGTACTGATTAATGATGTTTGAAAGTATCATTTCTCTCGTAAAGTGGGTGAAAGTATCATTTTATACTAATAAATGATGTACCAACACGGATTTTGTTAAGAAAAACTTTGACAAATTATTATTTCCCTAATTTTATTATGAGAAAGCATGCACTTTTTTACCATATTAACTGTTATATTTTTTCTCTCCGTAAAGTATGCTTTAGTAGAGTTTAATTGTTAGCATGAAGAATGTTTAACCTAGTTGGTTGAACCAAGTATGAAAGTTTGAATGAAAAGATAAATTGGTAATTAACAGAAGTTGCAAAAGTAGTATAAAATGGAAATGATGGGAAGATGACTTTATTGAGTTTATTGGGAAGAGGAGGAAGTGGGTAGCTAGTCTAGGTCTAGACCCTGTTGATAAGTACTCATAACTAACCTAATGAAAGTGTTGGATATGTGAATGGTGATGTGAAGAGTGATGTATATCTGAAAATCACCCGACAGAAGGCTGAGCAAGTGAGGAATAACATGAGGAAGATTTGGCTGAGGGGTGATGGGAAGGCATGGGTGAGTAATGTGTGGTGCTGAAAATGTTGTTAGGGTGAAAATTGAGGACACGCTCAAATTTCAAAGTAAAAGACAAGATACTATAGGATTTCTTTTCTTTCTTTATTTCTTACATGTGGTACGAACGAACCATGGCTTTCCCTAAACGATGACATGAAAAACATCCCATACATACGGCACACTACTTTTGGACAACGTACCACTTCATCTCTTATCCTTCTTGCTTTGCTTTGGGCTAACTTCTTCTCAACTCAAAGGCCTCACTCTCTCTCTTTCCCCATTCACTCACTTCAATAAAGAAAAACCCCATCATCACTTTGGTTATTTATACCCACCTTGCCTCAATGCTATGTTAGGAGATCATGTAATGTGTTTAGATAAGACTAATTTAAAATATTTTATGATCAAATATGTTATTTGAGTATGGAATTTTTAAAGAAATTAAAATTTTATAATTTCATTAGAATAATTGGATTACTTAAAATTAAAGAATTTTAAATTTCACTTAGGAGTATGGTTTTCGTGGTTTAGATTAACCCGAATTTCAGTCAATTTGGTTGGACCTAAGTTGTAGGCTCGACTCAGTAGGATCGATCCAACTGGGTTGACACGACCTTGACCCAATGTCTCGATCCAGCACGAGTCTAACTCAACTTGGTCAACACTACAAGGAAACTATCAAATAGTAACTAATTTTACAACAAAAAAATATGTTTAGAGACCAATTTAGAAACAAATTTCCTATTTAAAGACCAATTCTTTTGGTAGCCAAAACCTAGGTAGCTAAAGTTAGTGACCAATTTATAAACCAATTTATAATAGAAACTATTTTAGTTACCAATTTAGAGACCAACTATAACTTTTTGAAACTATTTTAGTTACCAATAATTTTTAATTTATAATTAGTATCTAAATTGGTCACTATAGTGACTAATTATTTTTTGTCACTAAATTTGATCATTAATCAAATGTATTATTGTAGTGCAAACCCGATTCTGTTTGTATCGGTGTCACCTGAGCCAACCTTGACCTAGCCCTAGATCAAGCTTGACCAAGCTTGACTTGATATAAGCCTAGTCTAACTGGACTAAATGTGATCCCGCCTCGATTCGGCTTAACTTGAATATGGGTTGACTCAACTCAACTTTGGTTAGGTTCGACTTCACTCGACTTGGGTTGGAGGTTTAGGTTCGAGATCATGCAAAAATGTATATTTCAATCTCAATTTATGTTCTGCAACCTTTATTTCCTAATCTATCTCTTTGTATTTTTTTTCTCCTCATATGGTAGAAAAATCTTATAGCAAAAACAAAACCCTAATCTCTTTTATAAATCAATATTTCCATTAAATTTTTATTTTATTTTTTATTATTATTTTCTATATTAAAATTAATATAAATAATATATAATTATAATTTAAAAAATATATAAATATATATAAAAAGAATTTCAAAAATTTTGAGAGAGCCATGACTCTCCCCTGTCAATACAATGTTCCACCGATGATCTTGGATACATATAGTAGTACAAATAACATGCTTGAAAACTCTCAAGCATATATATATATATATATATATATATATATATATATATATATATATATATATATATATATATATATATATATATATATATATATATATATATATATATATATATTCAAATATATTTTATCCACACATATAGTTTTTTATAATTTTAATTTCAATTAGTTTCAATTCTCCATAGATACTTTAAATTTATTTTCAGCAATTTAACAATATGATCCAAGTGCATAGATAAACATCCTAAATATGTTCACTTTATAATAATTATTAAAGTACATCTACTTATTTTTTATTGACTAACAATACCAAAAATATTTATAGGCCATGTGCAAAGATTAAATTATAATTTTCAGTCCTTCATATTTTTAATGATGATCCCCATTTTTCTAAGATCTCCATTGTCATTTAATGGCAATGCAGCACATTGATTTATTTTGCTTGCACAGTTTAAACCTGTTTTATATTGCCAACTAATTAGAAAATATTAATACGATTGCTAGAAGTAAACAAAAACTTACTATATTGACCGTGATATAATATTTTTGCATTATCTTTATGTAAATTTTTTACTATATATTTAAATATGTTATACTATTAGACTTTAAAGCAAAATGTGGCATGTATATTTAAGTGCATGTTAGAGATATCAAAACAGGTAATTTGGTCTGATCTAGCTCGACTCACTACGGATTGATCACTTGGTTAGTTAACCTAACCCAGCTCATTTATTAACAAACCAAAAAAATTCAAATCCAGTTCGGCTCACCACGGGTTGGTGGATTAAATGAGTTGGCTCACGAACTTACTTAATTAAAAAATACAAATTTTTTATTTTTTTTTCAATCAAAACTAAATTATAATTCTAATTAACATTTAAATAAACTTTAATACAATTCAAATACAAACCAAAATCACAAAAATACAAATTATTTGTGTTGGCTAAAAAAAACCTAACTTAACCCAAATGTAAAGCTCAACTTAACAAAAAATACTTATGTGATCTTTTATTTGCGGGTTGGTAAACCAATCCGACTCAATACGAGTTCAATCCGGGTGAGTCAGATTCTAGGTGAATCAGGTCAAAAATCAACCCACATTAAAATTTGTAAAAAAAATTTGACCCAACTCAACCGAAGTCATGATAAGTCGGATTAGTTCACGAATTTAAACTCGTTTTAACAACTATAATGCATGTCCTATCGTTAACAGGTAACAATAGAGAAATAAATCTAACAATCAGTATCAGAAAATTTGATAAATTTTATATTAGCAAGTAAAAATGACAGTAATTCTTAGTAATCGAATTATTGACTGATATCAAAATTAATAATTTTAAAAGATTTGAAGGATTTTAAAAATATAATGGTCATTCATGACAAGTATATTAACTTTTATAATAATTATTTTAAAAAATTTATTGACGACGATATTCTTAGTTAACAGGTATTTTTTGCTAGAATACGACCATTTAAACATAACCACAATTACGAATGGTCAATTGATGGTGCTAAACTCTAACTATTAACCAATTAAAAATCACTATTGCCGTGACTTTAATATAATTACTTTCAAAATGGAAAAACGATTTTCTCTGCTTGAAACTAACTTATACATATAGAACTCTTTTCATCTAACTTGTGAAAAACTATAATTTTAATTTACCTGTAAATTAGTTTTAGTTTATAAAATAATATTTTTGATTGAGATCCCACGTTGACTAGTGAATAAAATGAATTTAAAATAAATAAATGAGTAATCACTACAAGAAAATTAATGACTAATTTTAACGACAAAAAATAATTAATTACAATATTGAACAATTTAGATATCAATTTATAAACTAAAAATTATTGACAATTAATAAAATAGTTTAAAAAAATTATAATTGATCTCTGGTCACTAACATGAGCTACCTGGATTTTGGGTACCAAAAAATTGATCTCTAAATTAGTCTTTACTTATGAAATTGGGTTCTAAATTGGTCTCTAAATATATTTTGTTGTTATAAAACTCTTTGATAGTTTTCTTGTAGTGAATACTCACATTACAAGTTAATTTTGCAGGATTGAGTTAACTTTAAAGTCTATCCCTTAAGATGGTATCATAATCATCTAAAACATATCCTAGTGAAATCATGTTACTCGCTATCAGACTATTATCAGATCTCATATCACTATTAATGTCTAATTTCATGCTCAAAGTGTATATGAATCAAGTTAAGAGGTCTATTGGAGATCTTAAATAAAAATATGACAAATTTATAGTATATAACTGAATGTAAACCTCATCTTATAAGTTGATTTTAAGAGATTAAATCATATTTAAAGTTCATTTCTTAAGATATTTTATTTTTTGATTTTATTTTCTTCTAAATTTATTTACAAAGATATTTCACTATAAGAAAATGCTTCATTAGTAACCCGTTGTAGTGACTAAAAATTGTTAGTCACTATAGTGAGTAATTTATATACCAATTTACAAAGTAAAAAATTATTGGTACTAAAATAGTGAATAAAAAATTATAATCGGTCATTAAATTAGTTTTTAAAATTAGCTACCATGATTTTGATACCAAAATAAGTTGGTGCCTAAAAATTAATTACTTACATTTTGGTTACCAAAATGACTTAATTTCTAAATTAGTCTCTAATTAATTAATGATTAATTTAGTAACCAATTATAATTTTTTATTTATAATAATAACTATTTTAGTAACCAATAATTTTTTATTTTTTAAATTAGTATTTAAATTAATCATTATAATAAGTAACAATTTTTTATCATTAATATTTATTATTAATTAAATATTTAATTGTAGTGTTTATCCGATGCTTAATTTTTATTATTATTTTTTAATTAAAGAACGTTTATTACCTATTTTTGTATTTGTAAAGAGAGGTTTTAGCTTGTAATTTGTATACATATAGTATTTTATTTTAGCTTCTGCATTATATGTCAGGAAACGTACCTGCTAAAACATGTATATTCGTTTATTTTATTGGTTACGTAGTGTACATATCCTATCCTGTCGTGTCTGAATGCTCTGATGTAGAGTACATATTGCTTTCGCGTACCAATCATTACTAGATGCATTTCTTTGTTCAAAAATAAACCTCTTAGCTGTGATCTGTACAAATTAATAAATTAAGAATGTTTGGCTCTATCATTATATATCATTATCATTATCATATAAGTTTGAGGTATATGTATATATGAACACCATAGTTTGTTCTTTCTTTCTTAAGTTTCAATCATGAAAGTCTCGTACAAAAGTAAGACCCTGATAATAAAGAAACATTGTTTTGAACATAAATTATAAACTACTTCAAACTTAATACAAAACAATATCTTCTCTCTCTCTCTCATTTAAAGAGAGAAATTTATGAAAACTATGACATTGTTTGCGTTTTTTTTTTTTTTTCTGATGAAAGATGATTTTCTCATATCTATTTTAAAGAAAATTATGCTTTATGATACGCATGTGTGGGTGTATGTTAAGAAAAACATTGAAAACCTCTCTGTAAAATATATGAATTAATTTATGAACTCAATAAAACATAACGCGTAATATGTTTTCAGAAGCGGGGCATCTTATACAAGTACAACAAGGGAGTGCCCACAAAAAAAAAAGTACAAACAAGGGAGCGTTTTCTGAATGGACGTTTATTTTTTGCAGCAAAGACACTTTTTCAAGAACATTATATTTCTAAAGACACACAAAGTTAGAGTTGAGGATACAATCTTACACCAATTATTCAATTTTGCAGTCACGTTCTTACGTAGAAAAGCAGAATTAGTGATAGTTGTGATAGGATAAAGATGGTTTGACATCCTTAAAGGGTATATGCATCCGTGGAAAAGCAAGAGGAAAAGAAAAACCAAGAGAAAACCTTAAGACAGATAAAGAAAAAAACATTGATGATTGTAGTGAAAAATAAACTATTACATAGTGATGGTTCATGATTGTTAGTATAGAGTTATTATTGAAGGGGCAATAGTATGGTTGAAAAGGAAGGAAGGAAAATACTAGAAATGGAAAATGGGTGATTAATAATTAGGAAATTGATAGCTGACTAATGTGCAAAGACATTAAGTTTGGTTGAGTGATGGAAGACTTGTGTGATATTGTCCTTTTTGCCAACTAAGAGAAACTTAATGAAATGAAGGACTTATGGCTATGGGTTTAACCAGAGAAGAGAATCACCTTCTGCCACCACTTTCTTCTTGCCTACCCTCATTTTCATCCCTTATTTATGATCCTATGTTTTTGTAGGCTCCACTACCCATGTGTTCTTTCTGCTCTCTCTTCAATCTCTACATTAACATTCTCTCTACACACTAATCCATCCCATATACTATATCCAAGTTTTCATTATGCAGACATAATCAACTCTCTGTGGGGACTCCTTCTGTCACCTTCACACTGTGCCCTTTATTCTATTTGTCTGCACCAAGATCCATTCACAGAGTTAATACATGGACCAAATCACACAAGATTTCGTTACTGTACATTTCATGCGTGCATTTCTCTACTATATATATATATATATATATATATATATATATATATATATATGTATATATGTACAGAAGCTATAGCACTGTAATTTCATTATAGTAACTGTTGATGAACAGAAGATAAAATACTTGGCTTGATTGATTTATATGGAGAATGAAAGTGAACTTATTGGTCTACTTTTTATTTGATAAGACGGCATATTCAAAAATAAAATAAAATATCGTGAAAAAGAGTACATAACATGCAAATCAATCAGCAAGAGGATTTGATTTGTTAGGGTTTAAAGATGTTTAATGTGTCTGCACGTTTTTCTCTCACCACCACATTAAAGATGGGGGCGGCTTTAACTCATTCAAATGCATTTATTAATTAACTGATTAATTAATTAATTAATTAATTAAGGACTTTTCCAATGTTTCATGAGTAACATGTACAAAAGCGTGTTGACAATTAAGTTGTTCAATAAATTCCAATTGAAAATACTGAAAACCGTACCTCCATCAACGGGAGACAGATCATGCAGTTCTTCCCAATTACATGGTTTTTATGGACTGCGTAATACTGCATGCTCTGTCAACCTCTTACATTGGGAAAATATGATTCAAATTTTAATTACTTAAAGCGTTTTCTTCAAACTGTCCAAAGCTGAAACAATAATTCTGCCTAACGTTGTTGCCTGGTTGGCATTTTTTCCACCTCAGAAGACATCATTGTTGAAGCAGCTAAAATCCCAAGAAACAAATGAATTGTAATGGTGTAAAGGAGGGAGCTATAATAGGTAATCTAAGCTACCTAGGAGGAAAACCAAACAGACCAAAAACTAAACTAAACTAAAATACTAAACACACCCTAGGTTATGTCACTGCATTCAGAAAAAAATTTCAGCTATATAAAGTTAGGTTATTAGTTTCGTGATTACTTCAAGTATATATCTAACTAATTGGGGTGAAATTCAAGCCTTCCATTGAGATAAAGAAAATGTATCCATTGAAATAAAGATCGTCAGGCCCACCGACTGAACTACCATAATTGATTTCCGACAATATTCTTTGAGGAGACAAGGTGATCACATGATCTCTGCAAATTTGTGTGTTTTTGGACATAGGGTTTCAAGATCTATCAAGAGACCTGACTTGTGGTCAAGGTGATAATTAATATTAGATCTGTCATAAAAAATAAAATAAATTTGAAACTATGTCAGATTACAGTTACTGTAACAAAATAAAGGGGAAGCGTCACCTTAAATACATGTGGCAGGTCCAAATTTCAACCCTCTCAAAAACCTGCAATACACATGCGAAATCTTGTAGATACCTGCAGCAATGAAATCATTCTGAAGTATCACAGCCCTTGATTAATCATTAGATTGCAATCCAATGGTCCTGCTTTCTGCTACACAGAAAACTTTGCTGGAGAGGCTGACATGATCCAAGTCATCTCTTTTTGGTTAGTAAATTTGTGAATAGCACAACATTAATGCTGAATAGACGCTAATACTATACTGAAAAAGGAATCTGCAGGTCCCACTACTTATTTCTAAAAATTAGTTCCAGGCTGAACTGGTAATCTTAGAATTACTTCAATCATCCAAAATTAGGTTATTTTAATTCAAATTTGTGTAACTAAACATACGTATACATCTAAGAATAATCATTATACACTAATTATTATAGATAATTTGGATTTAATAAACTTGACCTACAAGTTATTTTATTTATTGAATGAGTTAATTTTCATGTATATGCATTATTTTGACTATATTATTAATCATGTATAATAACATCTAACTATTTTGTGCTATTTATTTCATGTTTATAGCTAATGAGAGAGCAAAATGTAGGGTTTAAATTTATATCTTCATATTAGACATGTTAAAGTGAGCCAAACTGACTTATACGGGTTATCCACCGCAAGCCGAGTTGAAAATGAGTGAACCCAACCCAGCTCATTTTATAATGAACCATAAATTTTAAAAATCCGGCTCAACCCACCACGGGTTGGTGGGTTAAGCAAGTTGACTCATCAACCTACATAAAAAATATTAATTTATTTATTTTTAAGTATTCAAATATTTAAATAATGTTTTAAGCAACCCATGAGATGACAATTATAGTAAAATCAAGAACCAATGTCTTTATCATGCTCACCACCAATATATGTGAATTGTTTCCTGAAAGTGTCCTTATATAGTCGAAGAAAACATGACTAATATTACACATTTTCTGTTATGTTATTCAACAAAATATAAATAAAAAATTACACATTATTGTCATGCTAATTTAGAAAAAAATTGTTTATAAGAATTAAAAATTGTAAAAAAAAATGTCGGTGGGTTAAGTGGGGTCAACCCACCTTCAACCCGGCTCAAACCTGTTTAACCTATGCATTAAGTGAGTCAGGTTGAATTCAACCCACTTTTGAAGAAAATAAATTTTTCTCAACCAAATCCGGCTCAAACCCGTGATGAGTCAGGTTGGCTCACGGATTGCAACTCATCTTAGCATCTCTACTTTGAATTCATTTGGTGGGAGATGGTACAATTGTATAAATAAATTCTTTGTAATATTTTATGTTCTTAGAAATTATAAAATGTATTTCATTTGTGTTTTATCTTATACGGGGTTTGAGTGTTATTTGTGAGTTTTGTATATTGATAAGGATATATAGTATGATGGTATTGTACATGTGTTGAGAGATCCTAATGTCTATTTTTTATTTATATATTAGTTATTATTGATATATATATATATATATATATATATATATATATATATATATATATATATATATATATATATATATATATATATTCCAATTCACTTACATCATTTTGTCCAAACTCCAAATTGTTTGACCATTTAACCAACTCCTATTGTTAATTTTTGCAGTATAGAAACACATAAAAATTTATTCTATAAAGTGATAAGATGACTTAGTAGTTAGATGGAAGAAAAGAGAGAGAAAGATCGTGGACCTGATTTTCTATTATTAATATGGAAAAATAAGATTGATTTTGATAGATTCAAGAGGGATAATTGAGAACAACTAATATTTGTTGATAAAAAATGAAAAAAACAATAAAATTTATTCATTTTATTTACTGATCCAATTAGTGGCGGATGTTTTGAGGGGAAGGGGGCATGGCCCTCCCAATTTTTTTAATTTTTTTTATATTATATGTAATTTAGAAATTTTTAATGTTTTTTAAAAAGTTTAAATTATATTTAGTTTATATTAAAAAAGTGATTATTATTAAATTAGGTATTTTTTTTAAAATTTTTTATAAAGTATAACATTTAATAATAATAAATGATAAAACATAAAATCAAATATATTAAAAATTAAAAATATTTATTAAGATACATATTTTTTATTATCTTTTTGAGTTTTCTTACATATTAAATTCATCTCTTATTCTCTCATGTTTTCTTTTCGCTTTTGAAAAAAAAAACAGTTGAATACAAACTCATTATTTTTTTTTCTTTCATTTTATTTGTTCTCTTTAAGTCTTGAAGATAAAAGGTAATTCTCATGTCTTACTTGATCCTAAAATATTTGTTTAATAGTTAGCATTATCTTTTATCTCATGAGTCTTATGTTTATTTTTTATGAATATAGGAGTAAAAGTAATGTAAGATGTGTTTTTTTCATATTAATTGTGACTTCATTATCATATATATTTTTTAGGAACTCTCAATTTTTATTAGATTATGATAACTTATTTTTTGATTCTAATCTTTTTTAGGAACTCTCAATCTTTTATTAGGTTGTGATAAATATTGATGAAGAATAAGATAATAGATTCATTGTTTTAAAGTGATAAAAGGAAAGCTAAATGTGAAGATGAAAACAAGACTAATTTATTTTTTACATATTCTGAAACATAATACTAATGATTATATTTTTCAATTAGAGTATCCTTTTCTTAAAGTTCAATAAATTACATGAGAAATTTTGTATTAATTCTTTAGAAAGGTTTTCATATTTATATTAAAAAAATAGCTAAAAATTTTAGTTTTTATTTAATTATTGATGAGTTCAAAAATATAAAAAAAATATTAGTTTAGATATGTATGATTTGTTTTGTAGTTACAGTTATATTAAATTATGTATTAATTTTTATTGTATTAATGATAATAATTAAAAATATAAATTTTGAGTATATTTTTTGGCTCCCAACATCATTAAGCAAGATCTGCCATTGAATCCAATAGAAGTTAGTGATATCAGTGGCTCGTAATAACTATCATTTTAAAATATGTTTGATGAGATTAATAAGTTAGTTAAAAATTTATTTGATTAGTTTATAAAGTAGTGTGACTAACAAAAAAGTGTTCGATAAACACCTTCAAGTAATTAACTTAATTAGTAGAAGTTTTAAATTTATAAATTATAAGCTTAATTTAACTTAGAAAAATTACCTTATTTAATTTTCATCTATTATCACATCTTGTATTTAATAATTTTTTATCATCCTTAATTTAGTTTTACCTTTGAATTTTACAGAGATAATTAAATATTACCTTATTTTTAATATTTGTTGAATAATTTCTTCATTTTTTATGTAGTTCAAATTAAAAAATATTTAAAATTAAAAATTAAAGTAATAAATGTTTCATGATGTTATATTTTTTTTTATCAACAAGAACATATATATTAATAGGAGGTAATTGGGTTACCTCAACCCATAAACAATAATAAAAGATTAAAAAAAAAACTATAATTTTCCTTCATCATTCTTCACATAGCTTCACATAGAATAGTAACTCACAATCATCACAAAAGAGAAGACACAAAGATTACAAGTAAGAAGCAGATCCTTCATGATTATGCTTTGAATACAAAGCTTAAACGTCCTTCCCCAATAGCATCAATTATCCTGTGCAAAATATGAAACCACAAATACACACAAAGACAATGCAAAAAGCTAATTTCACAATACTTTTGATGTAAACCAAACCAAGACTACAAATACTAGTGAATGGAATCCACATGCAACAATCAGAGAAGCTATATCATGATGAGTCAAAAGATTATAAACCACCCCAAAAAAATGAAACTTTTAGATTGCGAGGAAGCAAGTAATTGGACTCAAACATCAGTCAGAATAAGAGAATGTTGTTGAAGGATACTTATTGGTGATCCAAGCCCATACTTTAGTTTGAGTCAACATAAAAACTTCTTCCATATCTATTAATGTATTTTTAATATAAATGTTAATGTTATATGAAATTCACACACAATAAAATTGTAAGAAAAAATTAATTTAATATAATAGTAACTTAAATCGAGAAATGAAAAAGTTAAATTAATTTTTTGAAAAGTAAATAAAAATTAAATTTGATTAATATTTTTTATATAAACTAATTTAAATAGAAACTATTTGTCCAAATAAAATAAAAAATAATTTTTTTAAAAGAAAATAGAAGTATTAAAAACTTTATTAAAATTTAATCGTTTAAAAAAATATAAAATTATATTTTTGTTTAGGAATACACATTTTATTTATACAGTAAATAGTGATATCCTTTTATTTTATTATATATATATATATATATATATATATATATATATATATATATATATATATATATATATCAACTAGTTTTCTAAAGACTTGTATTTTAATAAACTAACTTTATTAATTCGAAACTTATATATTAAGAACTCATTAGCTAATAGTCAACTTATCAACATGAAGTCGTTTATCAGCTAACAAAATCAGTTTGTCAGCTAGAAGTTAGCTTATCAATTAGCCCAATTAACTTATTAACTAGTTTTACCAAATATATTGTTTGTTTTTGTTAGTTTTAAAGTTAAAACTCAACGTAGGAGTTTGAAGAGAAAATTGAAAAATGTTTGTTAGTTTTAATAAAATTTCCCTCTAAAATGGTTTTATTATTTATCTAACATCAATTAGTTTGCGATAGAAGAGACGAAATATGAATTTAAAATGTAACTTCATTAATTAGTTTAACTTACGCAAGCACTTCTTCAAACCAAACCTGTATCTTTTCGTATTATCCAGCATTTCAAATAAGGGATTTTAAATGTATAATCAATATGCATTTAACTTTCCTTTTCCATATACAATGGCGTAATAAACCCACCTTGAGTAAAGCTTACATTTTCCTCATATTTTTAACTAAAAATTAATATTCCATAGACAATGTCTTGAAAAAAAAGTCATATTTAGGATACTAGCTTTATGCTATATATATAAAGAACTTTATTTTTTCTACTCTTTAATCATCTGAGTAATAAATTTTGGTATACCAAGTTGAAGGATGTGAAATGGCTATGATGGATGTAACACATGCCTGACCTGTTTATCCCATTGAAGTATGGGTATGGAGGAAAAAAGTTGCACTCAATGACTGGTGTGAGGATGAAGGAAGCTTTCTTATAAAGCATAAGCAGAAGCAGAGATTCTGCGTGTGCCTTCCATCAATGCCTCTGCCATACCTAATAAATGTTAAATCAATATTATCCTTTTCTAATTCAATTTTAATATCATTTTCAGGAATTCAAACACTACATCTATATATATATATAATACACGAATTTATATTTTCTCAATAATAATTAGTTGCAGGTGGCATTAATTGTCCCATGACAGAGTCCAAGTGGACCGGATCACAATCGAATCGTGACGCTGGGACAGTTATACTCTTAAGTTAAAAGAGTTGCGTCCTGACTAACCACTATAGTTTTTGGCCTAGTGGTAAGCACTCGATCCTAAAAATTGTGGAATAGTATAAATTGTTAGGATCGAGCGCTTACCACTAGGTCAAAAGTTATAGTCATTAATCAGGGTTACTTAAGAGTGTAACCGTCCAAACGTCACGATTTGATTGTGACCCGGCCCACTTGGACTTTGTCATGGGACAATTGATGTCACCTACAACAATCTCCCCCACAACAATTGTCCTATAAAAAATCTCACTTGGATTGTGACTTGGTCCACCTAGTCTCTGCCGCACGGGACGATTGATGCCGTGCAAGATAAAAATAATAATAATAATAGTTTTTTTCAAATATGAAGATGATACTAACAAATCAAATTAACCAATTATAATATAACAAATCAAATTAACCAAATATAATATGGACCATTAACCTATAATAGAATATGAACTAATTACAGTTAATCAAAAGTAAACATTAATAACCTAAACTAACACTCTCCGAATTCGTTTAGTTATAATAGATACAAAAATACAATAAAAATATAATATAACAAAACCAATGTAACAAATAATTTTATTTAATCTTCAGTGAATATAATGACAAGTATTAGATGAAGATAGTTATAACAATTTTCTTTGAAGTTTAACATTGAAGTATTACTATATATAGAATATCCATCAAAACCAGTATATCAAGATCCATTGATTATTTCATCATGTACTTAAATAATGATATAATTATGATATTAGCATCAATTATTTTAATCATTAACACTTTTTTTTAATGAAAAAGAAATAAAAATAATTTAGATATCAAAGTTTGTAAAAAAATGTTAGCTTTGTTTATCTTTAGAATAGAAAAAATCTTACAAATAATAACTACACGTTAAACATATAGAAAATCCTAGCCTTCACACGTTAGAGTGACAACCCTGTCTTAGAATTTCTAAACCTTTATTCTTTTAAGTGAACCAAAAACATAATAAAAATAAAGGGTATCAAAGAAGAATCAAAATACAAAATAGAATTAAAATTGTATCCTAATTATAATCCATATATAAAAGAAAATATACTAACTATTTTCCTTAATTAACCCGACCAACATCCCATTTGTGCATCCTTCTCTACTGCAAAAGATATATAATAAATAAAAATAGTGAAAGTGACTAATTGGTAAAAATACTAATTTTCTAATAAAATATTCCTAGAAATAATTCTAAAAAATATTAGTGAAATATGACTGGAGAATTTTCGAATTGAAAAATGGATCAGTCTTATAACAATAAAGTCGTATTTTCTAAAATACGATTAAAATTTAAATTCAATAACTAAAAAGGAGGATATTTTGAGTGTTGACTAAACAAAATAATAAGTTTCTAAATGTGAGATTAATTAAGTTCAGTAATAGTTTGTTTATAGCATTAGAAGAATATTAAAAAAAAGGTTATAGATGTAGTATTTTTTAAAAGTAAGGATTGTTACCATCAGAATCTGCATGATATTTTCTTGTCTTTTTGGTAGCCTTTATACTACATGTTTGGAACAATTTTGAATTCTCATCCTCAACTTCAGGCTATGATGAGGACGTGAGATGGTGGAGTAACTTGTAGTATTACCTATGTAAATCACAAAAGAAAAGAGACTTTTTTTGTAATGCATGCAACATAGTGCGATGTTAACCTTTCGTTTTTCAATTGTTCCTCTTTTCATTTTTCGTTTCAGATGAACATCTAAGGATAGGATCCTTCTCGGAAGCTGGTGAAAGTTCTCTTTTTGAAAGGAAAAGTTTCCCCTTTAAATTTTCTTCTTGTATTTCTGAGAAAGATATCATCAACACTATGCATGCATGGCCCCGCCAAGGGCTAACATTTTCAGTTTTTTAAGAATCACACTTACCCCACCAAACCAGACCATTCATCCAACAAATCAATGCAATTAAAAAACTTAATCATATCCAAACCCTTAATCATAATCACACTTTCTTTTTAATTAAATGTCCATCGCCACCACATACCCCAATATACCAAAGTCATCGATTAACGCTTTAATTTTGGTACTGCTCACTATAAAATACAATAGAAACCTAGAATTTTCTGATTTATTTTTTCACATAAAAGATAATTTTTAAATTACATATATGTTGTGAAATATTTTTCATGAAGTGTTGGAAATTCCATGTCCATTAAAGATAAAGCAAGTTTAAAGTATATAAATGAATGCAACGCTCATCTTTATAAGCTGGTTTTGTAAGGTTGAGTTAGACTTAAAATTCATTTTTTAACATGGTATTAAGAGTCATGGGTTAGTGAGATTTGTTATTTGTTATGTCTATTGTGTCACCTGTTATCAGAGCATCCATTATGAGTCGATTTTATAGGGTTGAGTCATTACTAAAAAACCTCATATTTCCTGCCAATTTTGTTTTGAAATTTTTTTCGAAGAAAATACTTACAAATTTTGTTTGAAAAAAAAATTTGCAAGAAATTGCTACCAATTTTCTTGCAAAATATTTTGTATAAAACACTTTTCGCAATAAATTTTGTAGGAAATACTTGCAAATTTTATAATTTTGTAGGAAATGATTACCCACGAAGGAATTACCTGTCAATTAAAATTCTTAGAAAAAATGACAGAAAAAAGTCTTTTCTTGCAAATTTTTTTAACAAATTTGCAAGAAAAATTTCATGTAATATGAGAATTTCTAGTAATGAGTTAAGCCTAAGGTTTATTTCTTAATATGGTATTAGAGTTCTGAATTAGCGAGATTTGTTATTTGTTGGATCTATCGTGTCATCTGTTATCAAACCACCCATTAATATTTAGTCTCACACTTGAGATGTGTATATGGATTAGAACTTATCCTAACAAAAAAATTGTTATTAGTTAGATCTATCGTTTCACCCATCATTTGATCACTAATTTTCAATCTAACTCTACATGTACATGACTTGGCGTGAAGAAATTATTAAAAGTCTAGTAACAACTAAAAATAAGACATATTGAGTATATGTTGGTTTTAGTTGAGTAGTTCTTTCTTGTCATTTATTTCATGAATGTTATATATTAACCGAATGCTTTATTGTTGGTAGAAGAAAACACAACAGTGAATCACTTTATAGAAAGATACTGATGGAAGGCTTTGCATAATGACGATTCTCCTGCAATAATTTATTTTTCCGTTTGAGTCTCTGCAACAACGATAACTACAAGTTGAAGCAGTAGCCCAGATCAAAGAGGAAGGGAAGTTCTAAATAACTGAGTAGAAGTTTTGGCGAGCATTAAATAATGATGCTATCTGGTCTGAACTTTATGTGATAACCTTATTTTCAGCTGAGGCAATCGACACATATGTGATGTACACATGTCGTTGAGAATTAAAGTAGAATGAGGTGGGAAACGAACATGATATATACTTGCCCAAGTATAGTCATATCAAGATAGAGACAGATAAGGCAGTGACATTCTCACTTAGAAGAATCACTTAATAACTCTTTGTGTTTGTTGTTTTTAATGCTGTGAGAATTAACGTTCATGGTTTTACTGTGAAGGTGAAACAGCAGTGGACATAAGAAAAAGGATTTTGATGATCCTAATCCTATGATGCTTGCTTTTCCAGTTTGGAAGTACCTTTCAAAGGTTGTTCGTGTGGGTTGTGCTAATGAGTGTCCTTCCCTGCGGCTTTCTTTAACTTTAGTTTGTTTATCTCAAATAGGATCTGAGCAAGTAGACCTAATTGATGTCCCAAAACAAATAAACGAATAATAAAAAGAATAGATTTTTACCAATCTGATTCCATGGCCATGAACGTCAAACGCAACCTTTAATCACTCTTCACCTTGAGAAAAAAAAAAAGAAAAAAAAAAGAAGGAAAAGGAACCTCCAAAAATCTTTCTCATATGGTGATAACGGCTTGTGTGTGTGTGTTTTGTCGAAGCATGGTCTCTTACTTCTGCTTCAAGTTTTTTCTCCATATTCCCCAAACAAAAAATACCCTATACCCACAACTTGGGGAATCGCCAAGCATCAAAGAGAAAAGAAAATGATCAAAGCAACCAAGCATATGTCATTTGGATAATCATAATTCAGAAAATAAAAATGGAAATAAAAGGAAACTTTAGTTCTCTAGGGTATAATTCAAAAGAAGAAATTTTATTTCTGTGTTTTCTTCTCCTTAGTATACATTTTTTATTTTTCATAATTTCCTTAGAAAAAATATATTTTTCCTTTCAAAGTTACGGTGACTATGGGTCAAAATTATTTTTTCCTTTTTCCCTTTTCCTTTTATTGATTGGGGCCTCACTAACAAAGTTGTCTCATCTACTTTGAGGAGGATCAAAAGTACCTCAAATTAGCCCTCTTAGAGTGGTCCATTTATTTAAAGGATCATATATTTTGTTCCTACCCCAAGGCATGGTAATCATTTCATACAAATATAAATATATATATTTCACAAAACACGCAAATATAATTTTTGTGGATTATGACGTTCATGCATTGCCTTTTGATCTTATTCTCATTGGTTGCATATCTAAAGGAATCAATAAGGTAAAGTTACCTAATGAGTCCTTTTCTTTATACACCATGAATTCATTGATTATATTTACCCAAAAATTTTCCATCCCTATTTGGGTAACGCTAATCTAAGTTTTTTTTTCTTTCAAGTGTTTTGAGATGAATTGAAATATTTTTATTGATAACAATCATTTATTTCATAGTAAGAAATAACATAAAATAACAGATGTTAATTCATTTGCAAGTTATAACTATGCCATAAAAATATTGTTATGCTCAATTACTACCCATTTCTCTAATTATCATGGATTCGTGTCTTTGATAATACTTTTGTGTGTAGCTAAGTATGGCATGATCTCGTAATGTTCGGAACTCAAACGTAAGAAGTTAAGTTCTTGGTGCCTTAACATTGACCCCGAATCTTTGTCTCCAAAAAACTCCTTTCAACACTAAATCTTTTTTCTCTATTTAACTATTGTAAAGTTACTAGTGGGCCTATCAAAATCTTATGATTGAATTGCAATAAACGCTCATTATAATTTTTCTAGTAAATTATATTATTTCTAAATAGTTGCAAATTTATCAATTAAATTGAATATTAATTATCAATGAATTGCATATCAACTCAACTATCGTCCTTCTTTGTGTGATTCACCATAAAGAACTCATTCATTTGAATCTAAAGGTTGACTACATTTAGAATGCCTAAAAAATTATACAACTAATTAAAATCATTAAAAATTTTCAGCAGATAACATATATGGGAATTTAGTCAAGAATAATATTTATTAGGCTCAGTTAAATTTTGAGGGGCAATTTGCATTAACTGTGTGTACTTGCAACACCTCAACTAGAAGATCCATTGATTTTATTTTTACCAATAATTTATCTTCAATTTTTCCGAAAGGAAAATATTATAAGTGTTGTATTGGCTCATCAAATAATTATGTTTAAGATTGTTTATAGTTTACTCTTTATGTATGTTAGTAAGCATCTAATGTATCTTAGTTGGTAGACGATCTATATATTTTATTACTTGATAATATGTCTATGTTTTAACTAATAGAATTAGAATAAAACGTGAAAAATATTTTGTTAGAATGATTTCTGGCATAATTCACAAAGTTAATTATAGTTGCTTCATACACATTATTTTTATAGGACTATTTTTATAGAATTAAGACAACCTTGAACTTCTCTATTGAGTTGTCTTGCTTTTTTCTAGGACTGATATGTTCTTAGTTGGTTTGTTCTAGATATTCGGTTTTTGTGAGTGAGGTACATGTACAAAACACTAAGACACTAAAGTCCTTATTTTTCCTATATCATATTCGAACAGATAGATTAAGAGTGTTAAAAAGCTAACATTTTACCTCAACACTTATTCCTACTTATAGGGATAGTTAATTGGTTTTTTTTTTTGTTTTGGTCTTACACTATTTATGGATTAATTGAGGTTCAAATGCACTTTAATCATGTTTTGTACTATACATTTACTCTTAAACGTTACTTTATATCTACAACCTCTTCTTTGCCAAGGTGATCTTGGTCTCTTTTTGATGAGTCTGAGAACCAAGAGCATTTTCCGAACTTTTATATTTTTTAAAATTAAATATTAGCAATATTAATTTTTTATTTATATTAACATTTTTTATTTAATTAAACTAGTCACTAGAAATTTATAAATAAATTTAAAAGAAAAAAACGATTAATAATAATAATAATAATAAGTATTCAACCTATTGTTCGAGAGGATTTGGAGAGAGGTTTGTGAGTTGGAGTAGAGGGCGCATCAAAGTGAGATTTTATATTTTCAAAGTTGGAGAGAAAATGTATGCGTTATTAAACTTATGTAATGCAGTAATGTTTAGTTATAACAGTAAGTTATATAATATAGTCTTGACATCACACATATAATTAGTGGAAATATTTCGTAATATTGACAATAAAATAAACTCATGTTAGTAATTGATAATTATTGACTACCATAAAATCATTAAGTATTTTTCTTAATAGAATTACTTTAAAATACAAAAAAAATGTTTATTTAAAATATATAAAATTTTTTTTATCAAAAAAATAAATATTTTCACGTATATTTATGTCTCAACCGTTTACATGGAGATTAAATTAAGACACTCAACAGATATATGTAATGTTTTTTTTTATCATCAAAGAATAAGATATATGTAATGTTAGTTTGATCTTTGATTTTAATATTGATAATAAAAATAAGGGTTAAATATGTTTTTGGTCCCTCAAGTTTCAGCGAAATTTGAAATTAGTTCCTCATCAAAACTTTTGATCAATTTAGTCCTTCATCTTTCAAAATGCATGAATTTAGTCCTTTTAACCAAATTTTGTTAAGTTTATCTGATGTTTCAAGCGCATTTCATGATAGTATTTAAATTATTTACACTGTTTGACACATTTTTGCTTCAATATTAACTTAAATACTATCATGAAATGTGCTTGAAACGTTATATAAACTTAACAAAATTTGATTAAAAGGACTAAATTCATGCATTTTGAAAGATGAAGGACTAAATTGATATAAAGTTTTGATGAGGGACTAATTCCAAAATTCACTTAAACTTGAGGGACTAAAAACATATTTATCCCTAAAAATAATTTAAGGTCAATTTTAATTTAAAACTTATATAGAACGAGAAATTTTTATCACAATTGTCAATTGTAACTAGGGTTGACAACAGGTCTTTTCGAACGTGGTTAGTGTCTACTCACAATAAAAAAATGCATTTGTTAGTCGTCTTGTCACTTTTTATATTTCTATACCTCGATCTCTTTTTCACCTCCTCTTACTATCCTAAGTTTTACCCTCAATCCTTTTTAAAAAATAAATTGCACCTTGTAAAATTGACGAGTTTAAGAAAATTTTGTACCATCAAATTCTTCTTATAAGTGTTAGAAGTGGAGTTTAAGCTTAATTCAATCCCACAAAATCGGCTTGTAAGGTGAGGTTTGCACCCCACTTATATATTATGAAATGACTTTATTTCTAGTTGATGTAAGACTTCCAACTTTTTAAAATTAAATTACACTATGGTGAAATTGAGGAGGTGAGGAACATTTTGTACCATCAAATTCTTCTTATAAGTTAGTGCATTTTCTATCTTTTTCTCTTATTTTTTAAGCAATATGTTTTCCTTCTTTTTGTAATAAATTTGTTTACTATGTACTACTTGGCAATGATAATTTATCATTTTCTAAATAGGTAAGAGATAATAAATTTATATTAGAAAAATTATGATAAATAGTTAAAAAATTGATTCTTTTTTCAAGAGGATGGCTTGCGATGAAAGAGAAAAAATTTATATATAAAAAATTTAATTTGACAACCCTGAATTTTTTGTTATGTCAATGATCAATATCAAATTTGCGTCACAGGTGGATGCTATTCTAAAATCATGGACTCTAATTCATTAATACTAGTTTTTAAACATAGGAAAGTTGATTATGTAGGGATATTTGCTCTTGCTCAGGTAACAACTTGGATGAAATATAAAAGTTCATCTGTTATATTCTCTTATAGTGATTGGTATCTTTCTCTTGCTCAGGTAACAACTTAGATGAAATATAAAAGTTCATCTGTTATATTCTCTTATAGTGATTGATATCTTTCTCCTTGTGTATGCTTAAAATCTTTGTGATATGATTAACTGTTGTGTGTTTAAATGTGCAGACAAACTTGTACATGTCACTATTGACAAAGTGACCCAAACAAATCATAAATACAATAGTACATGTTGATCAATCTCCTTTGGAACAGAAGTAAAATTGCCTAGTTTAACAGATGCAATGAGAATGAAATGCATTAAGCGTACTTTAATCTTTTTTGTTCTCTTGGAGGGCCATTTGGATGCATCTATCTTCCTTCTATGAGGTGGAGTGGTCTGATTAGGAAGAATGTGGTCTGATTAATGTATATTATTATTATACTGTTTGGAAATTTGGTGGAGTCTCTTTTTTAGGTACGCATATTCTTTGTCTCCTTTGTTTTGTGGATCACAAAGTTGTTCCAAATTGTGATCATCTAATTTTGGATGGTCTTTTGTTTTGATGGAACCACGATGCCAAGCTATTGCATCTATTTGTCTAGGTTCTACTTTTTTATATAAGGGTTAGAGCACCTCTCAAGTACTCTATTTAATTTATTTTATTTTTTGCTGATAAAAAAATTATAAATTTGAATTAAAAAGATGAGTGTGAAAATATATTTATATAGAAAATGAATAAAACAAATTGAACGAAGATATTTATCATCTTTAAATTTAAACTTTAAAATTAAAAATAATTAACGATCCATATATTTATTGTAATGAAGATAATGATATATTTGCACATGAATTCATAATATATAATTATTTATTTTAATATATCTACTTAGTTTATGCTAATTTATTTATCTTTATAATTATTCTTTTAAGTGTTTTAAACTTATTTATTTTAGTTAGTATCTTTTTAGTGTTTATTTTAGTTGGTGTCTAATAATTTTTTATTTTTAATATTTTTTTATTAGTCTTTGTTTACCTGAAACAATTTTATTTATTTTTAATATTTATTTGAGTTATTCGTTTTAGCTTATATTAACTTTATTTATTTATAATATTTATTTTATTTAACGTTAACATATATTTATTTATTGAAATAATTTAAAAATAATTTCTCATTTCAAATCTCTATTAGTGTCGGTCAATCCAATACTAACATATTTATTTATTAAAAAAGTTAAATGTATTTTTTTCACTTTCTAAACATTTTTAGAAAAAATATATATCTTTTTTCGTTGTATTAGAATCGGTTAAATCAATTGATAGTAATATTTAAAAGACAAATTCATTATCATTTTTTGTAGTGAATCATATTTATCAAATTATTTCACTCTAACTAAAAACTAAAATTAGTTAAACTAATTCTATTAATAATAATTGACGTTGTTGTTTGGTAACTAAATTAAAAATTCTAATATACAAAAATCTGCAAACTGTGTTGAATACTATTTTAATTTAAATATGATCTTGTGAATTTATTTAAAAAAAATCTTCAAAAAAAAACAATTTGAAGTTAATTTTTATCTCAAAAAAATGTAAGCAGTTAGCATAGTCGTAGTAAAATTTACAAGATCTTTTTTCCACATAAGTTTTAATAAAAGAACCCGCAACTATTTCGTGTGGATAATTTAAACTTAACTATTTTTTATTTACAAAATAAATAAATTTTATTTATAATAAAATTAAAAAAATTATTTATATTTAATTTTATAATTATAATAATAACAATAATAATATTTTTATTATTATAAAAAGTGAACACTGTATTATAAAATACATGTATCTTCTAAAAAAAATTTTGCAACATGGTAAAGTTTATTTTAATTTCTTTATTTGGATCTACATATTCTATCCTCATTAAATTGTGTTTACATTGATAGGAAAAAAAAAAATGAAGGAATGGAATACCTGGTTCAATTATTTAAGTGGTTTGAAAACATAGTAATGTGTGCACCATCCAATATTTCATTTATAATTATTTTATCTTCGTTCCTTTCCGATGCGGGATATAGATTTTTCTTTTCTCCAATTCCAAAAATATTTAAGTAATAGCGTGGTATTATTGATCTTAGGATTCCATACATACAAGAAATACATATAGTTAGAGATCAATAGCCTTTTAATTTACGAGAACTAAACATTGAAGCTTAACACTAATTATTTGATTTTTCCTAAAAATTCGACAATCTAGGACGCGCATATGATTATACACATGCACCTAAAATTTTCAAAACATTATCCTTTAAGAATTGTATATATTTTGACACACCAGAACCACCTGTTTCTATTCAAAGTTGAGTTTTTCTTTATGGTGCTACGAAAAAGAAAATTCCACCTCAGCAAGTTATAATATAAAGAGAGAGAAATGAGAAGAGCTAGTTATTCGAGCCAAGGGAGACAAAGATGTCCCTACTGTATTGGAATATGAATGCAAAAAGGAGAATACACCACATAACATATTCTTGCGTGTTGGCTTGTTTGGTCTCCTTTACATCCTCATGGCACGGTATATCATGGGACTGTACAACTACCTTCCAACACTGTTCACATTAAATCATTTCTTAATTTTAATCTTTTAATCCCAGATGTCATCAACAATTTTCATTTATTCTCACACTTTTTTTTCTTCTTTCTCTTTTTTATTCAATTTTTTCTGTTCCTATACTTATCTTTTTTTCTTAATTTTGTATGTATATGTTATGGTCCAATAGTTGTTTTTATTAAAGGATGCATGTACATGCATGGAGTTGTACATACGTTACGTACTTAACATTTGAATTATTGCACGTTATATATTATTTTGAAAAAAAAATTAAAAAAAAAAAAGAAAAAAACGAAGTGATGATTATTGTGGATGAGTCGATTGTGAGGTTGTTTGGTAATGAGAGTGCAGGGCATATTGGGGGTATGGGTGGTTTTAGGATAGGGACTTCCCATAAAAGCACAAATGCCACACAGAAAAGATGATGGTGAGAGAGAGGTAGGAGAGTCTCAGCAGGTCAATATAGTGGTAGGGTTGGTCTCCACAACAAAAGGGTGGGATATTGATGCTCCATAAATGCTTTACTTACAGTTTCCTGTTCACTTCATTCATCTATTCTAACCCTCACAAAAACTCTAATAATAATAATAATAATCAATAATACTTAAGACTTAATTAATTGAATGTTTGACCTGAATGGAAGCAGCATGCAGAGATTTGGTGTGAATTGTACATCACGTATATACATGTAGGTACGTACGTAGCATATGGATTGAAGAGTCTTGAGTCTCGCAGAGAAAAGAGGTAAAAATCTGCTGAAAGGTCGTTTCAGTGTACAGTTTATCCATCAGATATGGAAGAGAGGTGTGTGTATGCAGTGTAGGGGGCATCGGTATATGTTACCAATCAGCCCAACCAACACAACTTGGGCTCCACAGTTTTGCAGTTTTCATCTCTCTCTCTCTCTCTCTCTCTAACCAAAGCTGCAAATCAGATCCACTTCATTGCAGTACTACCCTCATACCTTGCAAACTTCACACTGGGACCATTATGATATCACCCATCCTACCTATATATCTTTTCATATCCTCCTTCCTTTCTATTATCTATTTCTCTTCAAAAACCTAATCATTTGCTTTCTATTTTCCAACCAAATGCTATATCTTCCATCTATCTTCTTCTCCACTACCCAAACCTCTCGTATATTTCAGTTTCACACCATCAAAACCCTATCTAATCACCTAATACTATATATATATACTACTTCCTTCTGCCATAATATCTCTCAAATGCCCCACACCTATATTTTCTTCATGCACATGCACCATGCCCCTCAAACTTTATATATAATGTATTTCAGAAACCCTTTTCTTCATCTTGACTGCTTTTTCAATAAAGTACGGTTATGCTCATCGTTGCCTTCTCATTACTAAAATTTCACTTATTCTTTTCCCATTAATTCACCGGTCAATGTGTGATATACAATATATCTGATACACGTAACGCCTCTGCTGATAGCTTGGCAGAATGAACCCACACATAATAAAGAAAAACATGTAGTGAATTCATTTGAATAGAACTTGAGACACTACTTTGTCATTAATCAATAATCAATGAGCTTAAGCTATTCTTTTGCTGAAGATATGGAAATCAAATAAGAATAATTCTAAGCATCTCATAGTAAGAGAAGGGAAAGGTGTCTTATACACGACAACAAATTCAAAGAAGTTGGATATATATATATATAGCTTTGCCAGCTTTGTGTTTTGTATCCAGTCTCTAGTTCTAGCTAATATTACCAACAGAAAAAGAAGAAGAAATTAAAGAAAGATTGACTTTCCATTTGAACTCGGTGCTTATATATATAGTGCTGAAATAGGAAGCCAACGCTTTATATATTATATATATTCCCCAATCGTTGGACAAAATAACTAGGATAATTCACATACATAAACCCAGCAGTCTCGTTATCACTGGGTGGAATCATCATTATCTTGCTCTACTTCAGAAGCTGGCTCATCTTCTTCTTCGAAACCATCGATGCCATAAGCTGCATGGCCACTTCCAAAAGCTTTAATATGGTCTTTAAGAGATCTCTTGTGCTTGAAATCGGAGCCGCAGATGCAGTACCAGAGCTTGCCACAGTTCTTCTCATGAGTCCTCCAATCCCCCCTCACCGCAAAAGCCTTCCCGCATTTCCTGCACATGAAAGGTTTGATCCCATGCTTCCTTTTGTAATGCGTTTGAAGTGTTCTAAAGTCTTTCAGAGGCTTTGATCTCGGGTGATCAATGTTGTTTCTGCACCCTGGAGCACAACAATAGCAAGGAAGCCTCAGCATGCCCGTTGGTTGGGTACCCCTCAGAGATTCAGGTCCTTTTCTGTACTGTGATCCATGCCCCCACATATGCATCTGAAAACCCCTCAGTTAAACCACACAAAAATCAGTTTCATGGTGAATTTGTAGAGCATTATATATTAACATATAACATCCAGAAAGGTGCTAAGATGTTCCTTTTCAAATTGAAGGAATGCATCTGGGAATGAAGAGGAATGCTGGAGGTGTTGTTATATATGTAAGCTTTGATAGTGGTCGCTTCAAAAGAACAAAAAGGCTATATTCGTAAAGAGCAAATTTAATAAAATTTAGATGAGTACTAGTTCGTTGATAGTTTTGTTTGCAATGGTAAAAGAAGGAGGACAAACGAAAAAGGGAAAGAGAGGAGTAGTAGTAGGCTAGCTATGTCCCATGTATGGGGCATTCAGAACCAAAGGACCACAAAGAGAAACGGAATTGGTGTAATTATCTGAGCGATCTGGAAGAAACTCTGCAAGATTTTCAGTTCTACCAAAATATATAAAGAGCACAGACTTCAATGCACCGAAGGCATAAGGAACATAGCTTGAGTTGTTTAATCAACGAAAAGGAAAGGTGGTAAGGTACTGATCCCAGTCTC
Source organism: Vigna unguiculata (assembly GCF_037176805.1). Lineage (NCBI taxonomy): Eukaryota > Viridiplantae > Streptophyta > Magnoliopsida > Fabales > Fabaceae > Vigna > Vigna unguiculata. The sequence continues at coordinate 33,929,149 of NC_140792.1, read as the reverse complement.
AGTCTGGATCAGAAACCACTCGTTCATTATTTAACCAAATTATATATATCAAACCCGCTCACCATGCAAAAACCAACCCCAAATTAAACTCTTTAAAAAGATCAAATAAAATTATGACTAGAAGCGAAATCATGATTTATAGACCTGGAAAAAAAAGGATGAAAATAATTTATAAATAGAAAAAAATAAAGAAAAGAAAGGAAAGGAAAAGCAGAAGACAAGTAGCATAGATTACAACCCAAGCTTTTTCCTCTTTCCATCGAAGCATCGAGGAACCGTTAGCGGTTCAAATCAGGGAAGAAAGTTATAGACAGAAAGGAGAAGCAGAAGCAAAGGTAAGGGGGAAAAAAAATCTTTTCATTTTAATTTTTTTCTTTTGGGACCTTGAATTAGAAAGGGAGTAGAGGAAGAAAACCTCATAAAAAAAAAAGTAGCAGAAAAGGGACACGAAGAAAGAATTCGAAAGGGTGTATAGCTTCTAAAATAAGTCTCCAACCACAATTTCAGCAGCAACATGAAGAGTTTTGGGGTGTCGGTGACCACAACTACGGTTGCATCCACTGTTACTTGTTACAACATTAAAAAAAAAAACATGAGAAGTTGCGACCACTTCTGCAATTTAAAAACGTTGTGTGACAGTCATTGATATGTGTGACATATACCTGCATGTTGTTGTATCTGTTGAAAGTTTTGCAGCAAACAGGGCAAGAGAACTGGGTAGGGCCAATGAGAATCTGAGAAGGAGTAGGGATCCAGTACTGGCCCTTGTTGAGTCTGAAGCCGGCAGAAGAATCCTCAGCAGCAGCATCTCCATGATCTTTGTCAGTGGTCTCCGAGGAAGAAGAGAGGACGGAAGCCATCTCAGCAGCACTAGGGCTTGGCAACCCTATGTGGAGTGCAACAGTGACGGTGGCATCTTCATCATCTTCTTCCTCTTTGGGGTGGATGTGCATCCTCTCCTCCACATCCATGGCTCCAGTGCAAGACAGGTCCTCCTCCTCCTCCTCCTCTTGCTTCGCCGGACTGAGTCTCAAGAGGGGTAGTTCTTCTCTCAAGGGAGGGGAAGGTGGAAAAGAAGAAAAAGTTGCAGGGTTGTGGTGGTGGTGGTGGTGGTGGTAGTGGAGAAAAGTGGTGTCGCTGGTTTTGGAGTGGTTGATGAAGTTGTGGTGGACATAGGGAGCGTGCGGAGAAGGGTTTGAAGATGGGAAATGGTGATTGAAACGGAAGAAGGGTGAGGAAGAGAAAAAATTGGAGTAGGGGTCAGCCATGGGTGAAAAAGGTAAGTTTGTGATTGTGTGTGGGTTTGAGGAGAGAGTGGGAACAGTTTATGGCTAGTTGGGTTTGCTTTTATAGAGAGATAGAGAGAGTACAAGATGGCTGAAGGAAGTGGACGGTGGAGAGAGAAAGAGAGAGCGAAAGAGATTGCATTGTGGTATCAAACATGGGAAAGAAAGAAGGTAAGTGGAAGAAGAAAATAAATAAATAAATAAACTTCTGAAAAAAAAAAAAAAAGAACACTGTCACTTTAATTAGTCTTTCAACTTGATAAAAAGGGTTTAATCAGTTAAAAGTATGCATGTAGGAATCTAATGACATTTTCCAAAAAAAAGAAAACAAAAATACGTATATTTATGTAGAACGCCGTTAGCGTCAGAGATTACGGTCACGGTCTCCATACGAATACTATACATATTGGATTCATTTTTTTCATTGCTAAATAAAACTCAGGCATCTCCCTCACCCGACTGGCCACTGTCACGTAAGCGATTCCATTTCGAATCACTTAATCAATGAAGTGCTTTTTAGTAGGTTAAAAATTAGCTTTTTTGTATTTCTTGTAAAATTATTCCAGGTTGTTCCTTTTTTCAAAATATCTTATCAAATAGTTAAAAGAGTATTTCAAACTTTCAACTGATTTTTTTTTTTCAATTTATGTCCACATAATTTTTGAAAAATTAAGTAGTTTAGGCATAGTTAATAAGTAATTATGAGAGGGAAAAAGACAAAAAAAAAAACGATGGTGGAAGCTAAAAAGCTTGCATCTTTTAAATATAATCTTCAATTTATTACAAACTGAGTTAAATTTCGGTTTATTAATTTTTTTTGTACTATTTATTTTTTTAATCACTTTAACCTCTCCCTTAATAAGATATTTAATCAATTCTCTTAATTTTGAAAATGTAACAATGTAATTCTTCTTCATCTGATAAGCTATAACATCATTAACACATAGTAAATATAAACTATTTTAACTTATATAAAATGACAATTCATAACCAATATGTATTCGTAATTTATAAGATTAATAATACCAATTTAACTTAAATAAACCGAAGAATCACATTGTTTTTTTTTCTAAATTAAATGATTTGATAAAACCTTTTATTAATAAAAAGTAATAAAATTGAATTAAATAATTAGTAGTTAGGCTAAAAAGATAATTATATATCTAATTTTACTTTAACGATTTATGAACATAAAAATTATATTGCTAATCAGTTAAAAAATTATAGTAATGCAGTTACAACGAGTATGAAATATTTTTTATAGATCGTGTTTTTAATTAAAGTATTGAAAAAATAATTATAAATTATTGTTAGTATAATTAAACTAATAAAATGAAAAGTATATAATAAAACTAAAAAATTATTATATATAATAATTTATGGCATAAAACTAATAAAATTATTATGTATAAAGCTTCACGAGCTAACTGGTATAACTTTTATCTAGCCATTTTCCTCACTCTTTTTCTTTCGGTTAGCATAATTCTATGAAATATATATATATATATATATATATATATATATATATATATATATATATATATATTACAGTAACCTAGTTAATTGTTTGAAAAAAAATCACACTAAATTTCTTGATAAAAAAAAGTTGAACATAAATAAATAAACGTTGTATAGTTTTGAAAGTTCAAAAATTGTATTTAAATTAGTGTAACATTTAAGAGCAGAGGTGGACAATTATATATCTGTAATTTGATATTAACATAGAGAAAGTTAAGTCTTATCCAAATAAGAAGTTGAATTGGCATTTAAAAAACAATGAAACAGGAATTTATCTTCAAAAGTTTTTTTTTTGAATCAACTAATTTAGAAATTTTGAATTAAAAAATCCTTAAATAATAACCAATTTTAATAATAAAAAATAACTAGTTATACTAGTGACAAATTTGGATATCAATTTAAAAACTTTTTTTCGTAACATAAATAGTTTTTCTCATTAATTGATTTTTAAGTTGATTAATAACATTAGCCAACAATGTTTTTGATATCAAAGGAATTGGTCTCTAATTAGTTATTTGGAGACTAATTTAGAGACTAATTCATAATTAAAATTATTTTAATTACCAAATATGAAACATTAATACTTCAATTTGATTCATATATCCTTAACATGTACTCATGTCTATACTTTAAGATTTATCAAAGTTCATCAATAAAATATCTAATCTATAAAGCAGTATTATGATGATAATAATTCATAATTCTTTTATATTGACAACTTTAATATATATGATTTTAATTTGGTTCCACGTGATAACAATTATATATATATATATATATATATATATATATATATATATATATATATATATATATCATGTTCTAAGAATTATCGCACACTTTTCAATTTTCATATATCACATATTGTATCTTATTATTTTCAAGATATATGTATCGACGTATTGGATATGTGTCGTATCTGATACATATATCGTATTCGTGCATCATAGGTTACCAATTTACATATATACCAATTATTCATAATAGATATTATTTTAGTTACCAATAATTTTTAGTTTATAAATGGATATCTAAATTGTTTACTATAATAACTAATTATTTTTTGTCATTAAAATTGATCATTATTTAAAAATTTTCTTATAATAAAACATCACTTAAAAAATTAAAGCAAGAAATATTATGATGGTAAATGATCGGTGTGTTTTGAGATATCATACAATAGAGTAATACCTGACATCATTTAAAAAGAAAATAAAGAAATATGACACCTGAAATTTTAAATTAGTTTAAATCTTCCTTATTTTATATCCATCCATATTATATTGAGAGAGATTATTTACATTATTTTGATATTGTTTTATTACAACCGCATTTTACATGCAAAATATTTGATCACTCAAAATATGAACCAACACTCTTAAAAACCTATTAAAAGATATAAATTACAATGGAGAAACCTAATGTATAAAATACCAAACCTAAGTTTAGTATAGATCACAAAAAAAAAAAATCACCTGAAAGTAACAAATATTTAAAGTATGTAAGAGCAATTAAAAAATTTAACAATGATAACTGTGTCTTATAGAATCTATAAAAAACAAAATCTTTTATCACAATTTGTTGAAGGTTCTTAGAGCTTTTCTTATAATGTTTTAAAGCAAATGTAAATTATACCTACAAGAAATTAAAAAGAATTTATACAAAAAATGATTTTGCATAGATATAATCAACTATGTTCACAAATAATAACTTATATTTTTTATTGCTTCTAAAAAGAAAAATTAAACAATATAATAATTATTCTAAGGAAATTTTGTTCTTCATAATTTTTTTATTGGTGATAATTCATGCACATGCTCCTAATACCATCTTTCTTGAGTATTGATGTTATCCATGGAAACACACATAATCTTGCAAATCGGTTATTTAAGGGTCTTTTACTTGGTTTCACTTAAAGACACTATGCATGATGATATTAACATTGCACTAATCCAAAAAATAGTTTTTATGAAAGTTAAAATATGTTTTTTATGACGGTTATATAAACGACATAGATATACATACAACATAAAAAAATTTAAACTTTTTACTGAGGTTTAAAAGACTCGTCATAGAATATGTTATTTTCTATGCCGGTTAAAATTTTAATTGTCATCAAAAAGTGATATTTTTCTAAAAAATATTTTTGTAAAAAATCATTTCAAGTTTTTTCACCACCACATATTTTCAAAATAGAATCTATGGCTAATATGTGGAATGTAAAGACTTTACAAACAAAAACACACAAATATAAGTGATGTATGTCATTTTATTCCTTATTTCTTGATCTAAGTCTATTTTTTAAGCTGATTATTATTTTATAAATCATACATTTAGAATATTTTAATAAAAATATAATATAATTAAATTTTATTAAATTTGTTGCATTTTGCATAATTTTAGCATTGGATTTTTTTTATAGGATTTTTTTTATAGGAAAAAGATAATCCAAGAATATTTAACATGAGTCACATTGATGAAAATCAAAACCCAATCTTATACAGTTCAATAAACATGTGGATGATCAACAATTAAAGGAATCAACCGATAAAAAATGTAAATCAATCAAATTAATTACTCAAAGCCAATCTAACTAAATTAAAGGTCAAACATAATTTCAAGAATTAAATGCATTACATTTGATGGATAATGCAAATTAGGAAAAAGTTGAATTGCTCCCATCAATTCTATTTTCAAAGATTTGATTTCAAAAATTAAATATGAAAACTTTTGTGGATCATTCAAGAAGCTACCACTAAAAAATTGACTCAAAAATTAAGTTTTACTTTTAATAAATTTTTCAAAATGAGTGCAAGTAGTAGTCAAAAATAATATGAATTTATGATTGATTATCTATTTTACTCAATTTTATTTATCTACGTTACTGATTTATTCAATCGAATCCAACCGTACCTCAAATTTACTTCAAATTTGATCGGATACGGTTTTGCTCTCACCCCTGTTTCTTTATATTGAGAATAGACATAACTGACATACACGTACATAATATAAAATTGAATGTAAAATAATTTTAAACTTTTTAATTTTTTAAAACAAATTAACTTTTGACATTGCATTAATCGATTCTAATAATATACGCATTGTTGAGAAGCTAATTTGATATTTTATTATAGTGTATTAGATAGTGAAAAATATCTCTAAAATTCATTTTACATTACCTTATCCTCTTGATGGCTAGTTTCATAATCAATTTCACTGCTTCAAACAAGTTGTTTGATTTAAACAGATGAAACATAAGTGGGACACAATAGCTAGCTTAATAATTATAGTAATGAGTAATGACAAGATAGTTCTAACCATAGAAAATTGACAAGGTTGTTTACCTAATGTCCACACGATTGAACATATATAAATGCTTCTATACTTCTATTAACTCAATTTTGCTTCTTAAATTCATTCCATCCTATATTCTCTTTCAATAATCAATTCATCTATACATCATCATGATTTTGTACTAAAGTATTTTAGTTTCTCTATGAAACATATTGAAATTAACTGAAAGGTTAAATATGTTTTTGTCTCTTAAGTTTCATTGAAATTTGAAATTAGTTATTCTTCAAAAGTTTTGACCAATTTAGTCCTTCATTTTTAGAAATGTATGAATTTAGTTCTTCTAACCAAATTTTGTTAAGTTTATTTGACATTTCAAATGTGTTTTATGATAATATTTGAGTTATAACATTGAAGCAAAAATGTGTTAAATGGTATAAATAATCCAAATATTATCATGAAATATGTTTGCTTGAGACTTCAAATAAACTTAACAAAATTTGGTTAAAAAGACTAAATCTACACATTTATAAAGACGAATGACTAAATTGGTCAAAAGTTTTAAAAAGAGACTAATTCCAAATTTTACTCAAATTTGAGAAACCAAAAAGATATTTAACCCTTAAATGATAAAACCAGAAGAACATGTGAATAAAAAATGTTGTGAATAAAAAAAGAGTTATACTATAGGTAACAATAACACTGCATGCAGCAGAAAAAGTACAAAGAAAAGAAATTACAGATTAGTTATTCTCTGATCCAATATCTTTGGGTGTGTTTTTGTCTCTGATTATTATGCATTAATTAATAATTGAGAGATAGAAGTAGTGAGAATTGTTATATCCTGGCCCTCAACCTTTCCTTTTCCCAGTGATGCAATTTGTTACTGGCAAACAGTTTCTTCATCTCTTTCAATTATGCATGTTAATTACACCTATTGGCCCACTCCTAAATGCAGTCGTTGGAGATTTTAAAGCGAGAGTTAGTTAAATTTTGGAACCAAAACATAAAAATAGACACATGAAAGCCTTTTCTTTTCACTTGTCCCTTTTCTTTTGGTATCCAAAGATATTTTTGGATCCAAAATCAAATAACTAATCCCTCAAAACACCAAAATCTCTTTCAAGGATTCCATACTCAAAAGGTTGACCGCATGCTTAAAACATAAACCAGGATTCCCTTGCGGTTAAAAACAAACGGAACTTCCTTATCAAAGTAGAATTATTATCTTATATTGATGGGAAAAAAAAATCATCAAAAGATTAGTCTTTATGTCAAGAATTACCATATCAATAGAAAGATAAATCTAGCACAAGGATATGCAATAATATAAAGGAAACTTTAAATCCAAAAGAAAACTAACGGTCACTTTCTAATGACAACCAGAAAATAGCATTATGAAAATTTGTACAATAAATCGACAACTTTTCCCCCTTGACTCCAAATACATACATATTATACCCTGTAGAACAAGAATTTAATTACACCTCATAATACTCTATAACAAAAGTAAAAAAAAAAAAATCATATATAAGCTCAAAATGTTTTAGACATGAGGGCAACTAAAACTATGACTTAGAATCCATTATACACCTGCTCCCTTGCTGATTTTAGATGATGTGGAACTAAGATGTATTATTTTCATCAACTCAACAATCTCTGTCAAGTTTAAAATATACACATCTCCATTGTTGTACCAATAATCATACTTCACCGTAAAAGAATATATTCACTTAGAATTAAACCATTTCAAGAATTTCTTTTCACTACCTATACCAAAGTTAACTAATGCTCATGTATAATCATCAATATTAGTCGATGCACTTGCACACTAATCACATATCCTACATCAATGTTAACTGATGTCCGTTTATAATTACCATACATCCTGCATCAATATTAATCAATGTCAATATATGATTACTACATACCTTACATCAATATTAACCGATGTTTGTGCATAAATTCTACATTAAATAAAAGTAAAAAAATTAAATGTAAAGACTCGTAAATTCATATATTGTCTCTGAATCCTTTCTAAAAAGACAGACCACTGTTAAGCTAAATGATAGGTAAAAGATGAAAAAATTAAATACATGTACTCTTCCTTATAAATCTTCGAAAGACCCATCATTACTGTACATATATAATGGGAAGAATTTCATGCAAACAGTGTGGTGATCGTTAACTATATGCTACATTTGCTTTTGTCCTTGAGAACAGAATATTGGCACACATTTGGTTAGATATGATGAAAATATTGAGTACAAATAGAACAGTGTTTAATGAAAATAGCACCATTTAAGTTTTTTTCACCGACAAAACGTATAGCATGTGAAATATTATGCATGTGGTGGATGTTTATTATATTATATAAGGTCACGTACGTTATGTGAAGCAGGTGAAATGGAATTTGAAGTTTAAAGAAAATTAAAGAAGATGGTTGGTGAGTAATTAAATTTAGAGAATGCACACATCCCATTAATTCCAACAAACACAAGATTAAAGTGGAATGTGTTTGTAAAGAGATGACAGAGAGCAGAGCACATGAAACAATGCTGTGAAGTTGAAAGGATAAATGCAGAGACAAGAAACAAAGCAGTTCCGATATGCGGCCAACATTTCCATTGGTGTGCGCACACTGGTCGGCTATCTTACCTATCAACTCATCTGCACTCGGCAAAAAATTAAGATATTCAAATTAAAAGTTTCATAAATTATTTAATGAGTTCAAAGTTTAAAATATTTTTCTTTCTATTGGGTATTAGTTAGTGTTTCTTGTACCAATTATTGTAAAATTTTAAGTATTTTTTAATAGGTAATAAAATAATACAATAGTTAATCATTTTTGTTTTTTAAATTTGAAAAAAAATGATTTTTAATTTTATAATTTAAAAAACACGTTTTAATCCTTGCATCCAAACACGACCCAAACTTCATTAAAATAACCATTTTGAAATGGAAACACAAATATAATATTTTTATATTAAAAGTCCTACGAAATTGTTGGGTTGAAATATATATATATATATATATATATATATATATATGTATATATCATACTAGAGTTACAGTCATTCAGAGATTGTGGTTCTATATTTATGACATTGATTTTACACACATATATCATATTTGACATCACTTTTACCCCAAAAACATTAAGACAATGGTGTTATGGGTATTTATTCTTATTGTTCCTGCAGAGAACAAATAAGATCAATTAGGCACAAGTATCACCTTATCCGCTATCTCCTCGGTTGGCTTTTCCCCTTCTTACATATATCAGCTTGGACTCAAGAGGGGTTACCTACAGAAGGGACTCTGAAGCTTAAGTCAGCCAAAGCTCTCAAAAGTCAAATCAGGTGATTAATGGAGTAATGAATGCGTACCTTTAATTCGTGGGGTCCATGTGTATTTATAGATTATTAATTATGTTTGCTCATTCCATGGGTTGGGCCCTGGTTTGGGCCATAGGTGGGCCTAGGCCTTGGCCTAGGCCCTTAGTCTTGACTATTGGGGGCTCACTGGATATCAGGGGGCTTTGATTTCACTGAGTATCTTAAGGTGGTTGGCATAAATCGACTACTCCCTTTGGCGACTTGTGCCGCTATTATTTATATGCTGTCCTAGACGAGTTATTCCTTTTAGCGTCTTATGTTACCAGTTCAGGCCAGCTAGGCTTAGGTCAGCCCAGGCCGGTTACTGAAATGATTTTGCGTTTTGCGTGTAGGTATGGTGATCGTTTATTATTATTATTACTTGGTTAAATTGGTCCGGTGTGATACACCAGTCCCCCAGCCTTTGTCGATATAGGTATGTCGGTCAAGGATGATATGGGGTGATATGCCGGCGGGACCGGTTAGGTGTGATACACTTATATAGTGTTTAACTTTCTCTATTCTATCAAATGTAAGACTTTTTGACTCACACTTGGACTATTCCAACAATCTCCCCTCAAGGGTAAGTCCTTTTTTTTCATATGGTATATATTTTTCCTCAAATGTATGGTGACTCTTTTTTGGTTATTTTTATATATATTTTTTCATATATGATTACAGAGATTGTGGTTTTATATTTATGACATTGATTTTATATACATATAAGATATTTGACACCACTTTTATCCCAAAATTAGTTTTTAACGAAGGATTTTCTTATAATTAATTACTCTTATCCAACCAATCAAACTATTTTCTTTTAGTATGATAAATCAATCTATCTTCATTTAAAGTATATAAGTAAAAAAGAAATATAATTTAAAACTATTTTTTATGTAACTTGACGACAAATATTATATTAACATAGCATGAAGATGGAATGGGATATTATTAATGTAATAGGAAAATTTTCCATACGAATTTAAAAAGAAAAATGTGACATACGAGATAGATTTCTTATTAACGAGTTATATATATATATATATATATATATATATATATATAAAATTCAAAATATTATTTTTAACTCAAAATAATATATAATAAATTTGTGAGTCTTTCTTTTTATGTATAAGTCACTATTAAAAAACTCATATTTTTTTGTCAATTTTGTTTTGATTTTTTTTGGGAGAATACTTAAAAAAACTTACAAGAAATTCCTACCAAATTTTTGTAAAATATTTTGTATAAAACACTTTTCGCAAAAATATAAGTAAGAAATTTTTGCATATTTTATAATTTTGTAGAAATATTATCCATAAAGAAATTATCCAATAAAAATTCTTAGAAAAAATGACAAAAAGAAATCTTTTCTTGCAAAGTTTATTAACAAATTTATAAGAAAAATTTCATGTAATATAAAAAATTATAATAATGATTTAACTTTCTCATTTTTGTCTAATATGAAATTTTTAACTCCCCTTAAATTTTTAGTAATCTCTTTATCAAGTATAAGTCTCTTTTATAGTAGTATACCTCTCCATCAAGTAAAAGTTGTTTTTAACCCTAAGTACCTCAATGGTGAACTTGTTTTGCACCATATATCATTGTGAATTGAGACACCCTTTCCTAAAATAAAACTTTTTATACATGAAATCTTAAAACTTTAGGATTTGTCACTTCCTTTATGTCATATTCGGTGTTGAGAATCTAAGTGTGAGTCTAAGTCTCATATTGAGTAAAAATGAGAAAGTTGAACACCATATAAAGATGAAGACCCATAAACCTATTATCTTAAGATTTTGGGTTAAAAGTGATGTCAATCTCTTATATGTAGGTTGAGCTCATGTCTCATTGATATTGTATCTCCTTAAATCTTCTCCGAAAAGACCCAAAAGTGATATCTAACTTAGTGGGTAATTGGATAGGACTTATCAAACATGTTGCTTTATTTAGATTCATATATTTATTTGACTCAAACAAAAGTAATTGAAGTTATGATGAAACCAAATTTATTATGGAGTTGTTTTCTTAATGAACATTAAATAGAACTCAAGAACAAAAACCAAAAAATAAAAGTGAATGAAACTCATGAAAATAACAGAGAATTGATTCGGTGATTGGCTATAGAAATGAGAAAACAAGAACACAACAAATGCTTATAATATCTCCATTAAACAAGTGATTATTCAAGTGTAAAAAATGATTCTAAGAAAAAAGTTGGAAATAAAATTAAAAAAAAAAAAATTAGAGAAGATAAAAGAGAAAGAATATGCAACTTTCAAAAGAGAAAGATGACAAAGAAAATCACCATTTGAATTTAGAAAACTTAAGATTTTAGAAATGATGAACTAACATAGGCTAGTTTAAGAAAATATAAGTAGAACTTGTTTGCATAGTACTTATCACTTTCCAAACTAAGTTTCTTGAATTTCTACTTTAAAAAAGAAAACCTATTTTCTATATTTCCGTTTACAAGGAAATATTAAGAAACATGATTTTAATATTTTCTTTTTATATTTTGTGCATTCCTATTGTATATTTTCCTCCATGTTCTCTTTTAAGATCTTCTTACTTATTTTTTCTTAAGCTCTTACAATAACTCTAACTTCTTGTAATATATATAGAGTTGTCAAAATGAGTTGGAACTCGCGAGCCAATCCGACTCACCATGGGTTCGAGCCGGGTTGGATTTAAATTTTTTTACAAATTTTAATACGGGTTAATTTTTGACCTTTAGAACCCGACTCATTCGGGTTGAACCCGTGGTGAGCCGCGTTGGCTCACCAACCCGCAGATAACAGGGTCACACAAGTGTTTTTATTTTTTTTATTAAATTGGGTTTTACATTTGAGTCATATTAGGTTGTTTTTTTTATCCAACACAAATAATTTGTATTTTTTTATTTTGGTTTGTATTTAGATTGTATTAAAGTTTATTTAGATTTTAATTCAAATTACAATTTAGTTTTGACCGAAAAAAAATAAAAAAATAATATTTTTTTTTTAATTAAGTGAACCCGTGAGCCAACTCGTTTAACCCGTTAACCCGTGGTGGGCCGGGCCGGGTTCGAATTTCTTAGGCTCACTAAAAAGTGAGTCAGGTTGGATTGGCTCACTAAATCATCAACCCGTGGTAGGTCGAGCTGGGTCGGACCGGATTACCCATTTTGACAGCTCAAAATATCTACCTTCCTTGATTTGGGATCACATTAGATGTTGATTCAGAATAAGTTCATTTTTACACTATAACTTCTACTCCTTATAATTCAATTATTTTTGCGATTAAATCCCTTTTTTGTTGGTTTTTGTTTTTGAGAATTCTGGTTCTCTCAGTTACTTTCCCTTTGAATAGTGTTTTGTTTTTTTTAATAAACTTGTAGGTGACTAGATTTTGGAGTTTTCAACTATTTTAATTTGTTTGGACTCCGAGTAAACTTTGAGTAAGGAGAATTATTGTGAATCATTGTTAAATAATGCATCGGTTGTGATACCGGGTTATCAATCGATAATTTGTTATGAATAAGGTAACAAAAGAACACCTATGTCAAGAATGTAACATTTTATGTTTTATGTGAGAAATACGTGACTTGTTAATTAAAAGAAATAATAAGTAAATAAATTAATAATAAGTATAAATTAGTAATTAGACTAATGAATTATGATAATTGTAAGTTGATAAATAATATAAATTATATCTATATAAATCACTAACACATAAACATTGTTCATTTTCTCATAGTATGTTCTATCCAATATACATCAAGAGAGTGGCGGAACTTGACCAAAAGTTTTAGGGAGGCCAAATTATATTTGTTATATATAAATTATTATTTTTAATTAAAAAAATTAATTTTTTACATATTTTTTTATTCAAAATAACACTCATGACAATATAATCCAAACAATATAACAATAATATATATGAAAGAGTAACATAAAGTTTATCATCAATAATAATATATAAAAAAAATTACTTTTAGTCAAAATGGTTCTCCAACTTTTAAAACCTATAAAAAACATTCAAAAAGTTAAAACATGTTAATGACAATCAACTTATTACAAATTAGAATTCAATGAAAATAAATTCAATTACATGTAAGAATGAAAACATCTGAATCAAGTCCTCTGCTTGGTTTTTTACTAAAAAGATAGCACAGTAAGCAATACGTAACATCTTTTAATGGCGATCATCTTTACCAGACAACGAATAATTTTCTCGATGCATTTGATATGGACCCATTTTAGATAAGCCTTTCATACCTCATCAATTTGGTTTGATGGGTATTGCCAGATTTGAAGACGCTTCCTCGAATCATGTTCTATAATATTTTCAAATTCATTATATGTAACTTTAGGAACCTTAGAGAGTTATTTTTCGTTTTCTTCAATATTTGAATTATCATGAAGTTTCTCAATTTTAGATGACGTAGATGCATTTTTTTTCATCTTCATCACAAGTCTTCTTCTTGAAAAAAGAATCAATTCTTTTACTCTTTATCATAATTTTTCTAATATAAATTTGTCAATTCTTTTACAAAAAAATAAAATTATGAATACCCCAAATTAAATCTTAAAAGCAAGACTCAATATTTTAAGAAAACTAATAACTTCTAAATGATTAGCTTCCCTCACCTTAGAGTAGATTCCTAATCTTACTCTTCCCTTACACAACTTCAAAGCCTAAAGCCTAAAATAGTTCTATTTACACAAAGAAGAGTTTGATCAACAATTAAAGCATAATTTTATGATCTCTAACAGATAAAGATATGCCTAGAGCATAGAAAAGCCACATACAAGAGAAAAACGAATTGCTTTAAAAAAAAGGAAAAAAATGAACTTACTCAAAAGAAGAAATTGTTCAGTCCAAAATGTTTATTAACTCTTCAATTTTGTTATAGTGCAATTTGATTTTGAAAATAATAAGAAAATGATGGTAAAAATTGAGATGAAAATAAAATGAGAAAAAAAGACGGAAGCACGAGAGAGAAAAACTAAATAAAAAAATATAAGAAATTATAATAGAAAAAAAACATGATTTTTAAATTTAAGAAAAATAATTCAAACTAAATTAATATAAATAAAGTAATAATATATAAATATATATTTTTAAAATATATAAAAAATAAAATAAAATAAAAATCAATTAATATAAATAAAATAATAATATATAAATATTATTTTTTAAATAAAAAAAGGAAAAAAAATTGGTTGGGGGAGTCGTGACTCCCCTTTGTCTTAACGTTGTTCCGCCCCTGCATCAAGAGACCGTGAAATAGAAAGTTAAAGAAAATGAAACATTTAATATCATTATTCATCAAATTAAGCTTAAATCTTATTTTTATTATGCTCAATAATCTCACCTCGTTTAGAAATTGAGAGTCTAAAGTGATTTAAATATTTTTTTCTCCTTTTACCCTTCGAGATATTTTTTAAAGATAAAATTGTAACGGAGTTTCAGTTTCCAAAAGAGGCAATACTACGAATAAAAAGTGATTGATCCTAACCATATCACTTGATAAACTTAAAATCAGAATATTGACTCCCACTATGACAAACCATCGGTCCCTTAATGTCTATCCAAAAATATTGAGTATTATTCTATTAATTATACAATTATTTTTTTCGTAATACTTAATTTATGTATATATGTACGTATTTATTAGAAAATAAACAGATAAAACGGAAAACATTTGTTATGATGAAAAACTATTTCATTTATTTATTTATTTTAGGTAAACTTGAGAAGATACACAAAAAAAACAAAGAGAGAATAATTTATTGTATAAATTAGGGCATAAGTAACAGTTCTGAATAAGAAAAAAAAGTTTGACTGAGGCAAAGTGTGGTAAAATAGTTGGTCATTAATAACGTGGCAGCTGTAGTAATAGCAACAGTTCAGCATTTATAAGCCATGGCATACTCTATCCTTTTGTACGTACGCCTAATATACTTATTCTTACCAAACAAGAGTACTTAATCACCTACAATTAATTCATTCATATACAACCAGAGTATAATTGTACAATCTTCACAGAAAACTCTGTAGCAACAACAGTGTCTATGCTTCCTCTTATATTAATAATATCATTCAAAAACCTTTTCCATTCTTAACACTAACTTCAAATCATTTCCGAATGTGAAAACATGCAGCAGTTTTTTGAACAAATACATCATGTGCTACTGGGGGAAGCACTATAAGCATAAGTTTGTCATTGCAGAAAAAATTAAGTATGCAAAAACATTATCTGAATACTATTTTGAATATTTAACAAAAAGATAGAGGTAAAATTTGTGCAGCTAAAAGGGGACACAATAAAACAATTTTAGCACAAAAAGAGTATGTGTTGACCAGATCAAGATCCCATCCTTTATTTATATTTCCAAGACTGCTCGAGTGAGTTTGCATTGTAAAATGAGAATCAGTAATTAACTAAACATCATTCTCTGAATCCATGCCCATGTCTTCTGAAAACTTCCCAATATCTATACCCTGCACTTGTCAATCCCTATACTCACCACCAAGGAATATATTTAACAAACCCTGGGGCTTCAAATTTTTTATCATTACTCTCAAAAACACACACTTTTTGTTCTTTTAAAATACTCATGCACTCTGCTATTCAATGCACCAAATTTTAGTGTAAAAAAATGGAAACCAGTCTATGTTATTAGGTTCTCAATTTCTCCCTATTCTTCTGAAGTTTTCCACTCATCTAATAGGACTGAATGCTAGTATCTGAACAGACAGACTACTACCATTAGTTATTTCCAAGATATTTAAGAAAAATTCCTTAAAATTTTAATACTGATTGATTGTTTCTAAATATACAAATAGAAAGTTGTAGATGGTAAAATAACATGGATGTTGGCTTTTTTAGAAACCAAAAAGTAGGGAAAGTGTAGTAAAATAGAATATTGTAGTTGTCTAATGATTTCATTTGTATATATAATGGTGTGTTTAAACTTTAAAACAGGCTTTTTCTTGCAATGATAATCACTTGATCACTTCCCTAGTTGTTGTATAACATATTCATCTGACTTGTAACTGGTATTAATGATTAGTCTGACATAAACTATAGGAAATATGAAATGAAAGAATAAATAAAGTTAAGAGAACTACTCAATACTAATGTACAGTCTGGAGAGTCTAATCTTGGAAGAGAGACGGCAGTTAAATATTGCAATCATGATGATTGAGAGTCACTGTTCGTACAAACTCGTGACATCATTTTCTCTTTCTAAGTTTAATTGAATTCACTGTGCATGATGGTGAAAGATAAATCAGACATGCATAT
This sequence comes from Vigna unguiculata, assembly GCF_037176805.1. Classification (NCBI taxonomy): domain Eukaryota; kingdom Viridiplantae; phylum Streptophyta; class Magnoliopsida; order Fabales; family Fabaceae; genus Vigna; species Vigna unguiculata. The sequence goes on along the minus strand of NC_140792.1, from coordinate 33,912,380 downwards.
CATACAACTAAAGAAACTGAATACACAGGCCTGTTTCAATACTCAACATCAACCTCTTAGTTTTTCACCACCCAACATTAATATTTTCTGTCCATTCATGGATGAACGGGTCAACAGCAATGAATAGATGTATGGTCAAGTTCATAATAAAGTAATAGATTATCTTTATAATAATAATAATGAAGGTTTCTTTCCAACCATAGTTATGTTTGAACGGATTTTATTTCAGTATATTAGTAAAACATTTTCACTACCATCCAAATTTAATCAAATGAAACATGATTTCCATATTCTGTTTTGTGGGCGAATATGATAATAAAAGAGAAAAAGTGGTGAATGGGGGGAGATAACAGCGATTTTCAGCCATCAATGACCCTTCGGAAAGTCCAAAAATGATGTCACTTTCATCAGTTGCTTTGAGCTTTTGACAGAGACCACAAACTATTAACCATTCTGAGATCATAATTGAGATATTGTCACTTTGTGTTGTGTCCTTTAAATATGTTGGCAGCTACAACATGCACATAAAGCTGAACTTAAATGTATTCACTTTCCTGTGCTGATTTGGAGATTGATAAGAATGAGTTGGATAAGGAATAAGTTGATGCTCAGTGGGCCTATATATGGTCCAATCTTTTTATGGGTCTTAAGCACACTTTCTGAATCATCTCTTTACGCCGCAAAACAATAAGAAGCAAAAGAACACACTCAGCAAGTGCAAATTCTTGTTTAGTAGTGGAATCACAAGGATGCTTCTTTGGTTTCCCATTTACAAGTACCATACTCTAGTGTGTTAAGTACCCATGATTACTAGATAATCCCAGATTATTGATTTCACTTACCTCATCCATTTCAAAAATTGAGCCATGTAGTCGTCAAAACATAGCAACAATATGATGATAATAACATATCCTAATTATTATTGGTGTCATAATCCAGAAGGTTATCCATTTTATAAAGCAAGCAAAATATTGTACAGTCAGGATTAACTGTCATTTCTCATTTTATTCAACCATGTGAGTGGGCCAATGATAACGATATCCTCTTAACATTCTAAAACTTTCATTTAATAGTATGTATTTTCTCTATTTTGGAGACGCTACATACTTAAGGTGCAATTTACTGAACTCGTACAACAGAAATAATTCATAGTACAATGGTGATAGCACATTTTCATCTCTGGCCTTAACTCTGAAGTTAAGGACCCAAGTTATGGCATTAACTCTAAATACGACATGGATTATCTAGAAATAAACCTCCAGAACGGTAATGTTGTTGCAAGTGCATAAATAGACAAAATCAAAATAAAGAGGTTGTGGAGTTTTACTAGGCCAAAAGGTTATCCTGATAAATTAAAAAACAATGGATAGTTAAGCATACACTACATGTATAGAATAGAAACATAGAGTAGTCACATTTTGAAATCAAAATAATGAGTATTACGTGAGTAACTCATCATACAATGCTACTTTAAGCTCGTCAAAACGTGATCGTAGATGAAGTCCCTAGCTCTGTATGGAAAACTTGGGTCGGGGGAACAAGAGAATAATCTACTGTTGCTTCTCATTCATAGCCTCTAATTCCCCCTTGTTTTTTGATTGAGCAGGGGCGATCTTGGTAGGGTTTGAACGCTCTGACTGTGAGAATTGAATCAAAATTTGCATAAGTGCAGTAACAACTGTCAAACCAAAAGCTGAGAATGCAACACCCTTCCATGAAGATAGTAGTGAAGACCATTGTAGGAACTTTAGAAACCCCGCAACAACCAGACAGGCCCAAGATATCACTACCTGCTCCCAAATTGAAATTCATGGTTCTTTAGGAAAACATCTATAGTATTGACCAAAAATAATGGAAAACATCCACTGGCAAATGGGAGACAGAAGAAAAGAATATCTGACAAATAATAATATGAGACGTCTTGAGAAAGTATCTTACCACAAGAGACTTTATTGGTCGACCAGCATCCTGCAGCTCTTTGTCACTAAAAGTATCCTCAGCCATATGTTTGTCTAATAGAGCATCCTAGTTTTCCAATGGGTAAAAAGGAAAATAAAACCAGTGATATTTTTTAACAGGGAACAATAATATATAGAGAAAATCAACAGTGCAAGTAGGACATTGTGTACATTTTTTTCAAAATTAACCATTAATCATAGTTCTACAGAGTACAAACAATTATAGCACGCTACCAATATGTGGACCCAGAGTGGAGAAAATATTAATAGAAAAAAGTAAGAAGGTTCTTCCAACAAGCACCTTGGCCACGAATATATCTCTACACCATTGAGCAACGGCCTCATCTGTTTCTGGCATTTCCTTCATTAAATGCCGCTTGATGTGAACATGCACCTGTGGAATGAATGTTACAGATCCTGTTCATGAAGTCAACCAAATTAAAGCAAAAGGTAAACGTAATAGAAGCATCCAATCTCTTCAGCATTAACAAAATAGCAAACCTCAAATATTCCAAAAGCCAACCTTCAAAATCCCTAAAAATATCGTGGCTTAACATAGAGATAAAAAAACAAGAATCCTATCAAATTCTTCTGATAGAATTGCAGCAAAATAGAATAGAAAAAAAAAAAATATATATATATATATATATATATATATATTATAGCATAAACCACTCTAATCGGTAGCAGTCTAATAGAAAACCAGTAATTTAGAATGATACAATGGAACTTCTCCTTGTCTCATTAATTTTCAGGAATTTGAAAGACCTCGTTCTCTTCCTTCCAATTTCCGTGTCAAATCTTAAGTTACTTTAATAAATTCCCTATCTGCCTTTCTTATCAAATACTAGCTACTGTAGAATTGGGACCCAATCCCCTTCTAACCTCCGCCTCTAATTCTAACTTAACATAGACCCTTTTAAAACAGAGGTTTACTAACATCCTCCTACTTTCCCTGAACTCCAGACTCGTTATCTTAATGTGCTTTTCCCAAGTAGTTACAGAAATATCCAGGTATTAAGACCAATATGCAAGTGTCAAAGTCAACCAATTAAACTTGGACTAAATATTAACTATTAAGCACATTAAAGACACCCACGGAGCAAGGAAATCATTCATTTTATGCTATCTGAAATTCCAATTTTTGATCCCACAAGTTAATATCAGCAGTTACATTCACATCAGAGATTAGTGTAGCACAGTAAACTTACCGAGAGCATAGGGACTACTGAGTTTAAAGAAAGGGAAAGTCAATAAAATCATAAATGTGCTATTTGTTGACGGGGGAATAACAATTGTGTCTGATATGTGGAAATTGTAGGACAGGCTTTTTTATTGCACTGAGAAAGTCATGGAACAAAGTCGATCTTGAATTTGGGTTAGCCCTAACTTAACTCTAAAATATAGCTCATGAGGTGAGGTCATGAGGATTGCTCAAGCTCTCATAAGCTCTACTCTTTGCCATATGTCAATGTGGGGATGACAGCAGATTAGGATCAGGATAACTTTGTTTAATCATTATGTACCTTTGTTATTTGAGGAGTTGATATAAGTATGGAGAAAGTTTTTCACTTATTTTCATCTCTCCTCTCCGTCTATATATTTTATAATATGTTTCAGTTGAATTAATGAGGAAAAATATCATTATTCTCCCTACTTTCTATTATGATATTCAACGACAGTTACATAATATAGGCAGAGAAAAAAATGATGGGAACTTAAGATGAAGCTATTTATAAATCTTCATCTTGATTGCCTTACCACTGAAGTTTGCCCTTTGAAGAGTCTTAGCATTGTAGGAGCAGGGGAATTCTTGGGGACAGCTACTGTTACATCATAAATGGCAGGAACAAATGAGCGCATATGACTTACTGCAGAAACAAAACCCTGAAAGAAACAAAACAACCGTAAATATTAGACAATAAATATTACAGTGTAAAAATAGAATTACTTTCCTAATTCTTGTTGAGTTAATAAATGGGAGAGCTAACAAACAGGTTACATATCTTCTGGGGTAAAGAAATAATGTGGTCCTTTCAAAATCAGAATTTAGTATCGGTATATCTACGGGTGACAATATCCCCTTAAATGTAGAGAGATTCCTATTCTGTATGGATCCAAATTCTAAAATGTTCTCTTGGCCCCAGTTGTAACTCTTTTTTGTTAGAAACAATGTAAATAGGGTAGCTATGGTATGATTTTATGTTGTATATTATTATCTAATCACAGTAAATAGGGTAATTGTAAACAGTTGTATTTATGAGCGTATGACTTAATATAAATAATGTCCACCACTCAGTAATTGGCATACAGATTCCATAATGCCTATTGGCTTCATTCTTTTTCCCTCTCTACATTTTCTTTTGATAGATTATAAGACAGCTGAATTGCATGGCTCTTGTTCGTGTGAAGCAAACAAACCCTAGATGTAATTCCTTGGTCACATTTTTTTGTTTTGTTTGATTTCTATACCATTCTAACCTGTTTTCCACAAAAGAAAATCCAAACAGTTTCTTTCTTGGGTTTTCTCTGATGCACCTCTAAATCAAAGTCCATATTCCCAAAGGTACTGTTCAAAGCAAAGCACCTACCTTAGGGGCCACCCAAAAATATCTAAACTTTACCCAATGGAACCATAACCCTTATCCTGCACAGAATCATAGAGGGCCCCTTCGTCCAATTTTGTTAAGGCATAATTTACATGAGATAAAAAAGAGACAGCAACCCACTACACGTGATGTTCACAACTCAGACAAACACTAATTAAATTTAAAAAACTAAATAGAACTAATTTACTATTCTTATTGGTCACAAATCTATAGAATTTAAATATCCTGTCTTTGGCTACATCTCTAGGTCAATTTCCGTAGTCTTCAAAACAAATTAAACTATGCCCACATGAACCTAGCAAGTGATTCTCCAGTTTGAATGAGCCTTTTTACGACCCATACCAGCTAGAGTGATATCCACATGATAATGAGCAGTAGAAGTGTAATATAATTTCATCAGCAATACTGCTAAGATTTGCAAGTCTGTAATTGCCGCTAACACAGATTAACACAGTGTAGCTTCCAATCCATGAAAGAAAAGGCAACAGAAGGACGAAAGCAGAAAATTTATATAACTCACCTTAGTTCTTGGAATTAAAACATTTCTAGGGACAGGCAATCCAGTGGAAGTTGCATATTCCTGAGCAGCTAACAATTTGGCCTGTGTAAAGCGTGTTCCTTCTACGAAGAGAGCTAACCAAAAGGGAAGAGGATAATCACTCAGTCGTTGGATGCCTAACTGCAGATATGATAACAAAATATTCAAATGAGATTCCCAAATGAAATCAAACAGCTAATGCACCGAGAGAGAAAATCTATAGCCATTGAATGTATTGCTGCATAAGTAAGAAATAAGAACACATCAGTTTGACAGCACAAGCATGTATCCCGTATCTTGTGAGCATAAAAACATAAACTAATTAAATTTTAGCATATCATACCCTTAATGTGCTTTCATCCTTAGCCCAACTTCTCTCCAGAAAAAGATACTCAGAAAACCACATTGACCAGCCAATGACCTGCATAAGTACAACTTAGCCTCTAAGAGTAGTACGAATAAACTAAGCCCACTAGATATAATTATGGACATCAAGTTGATACAAACTTATGCAAACCAAAAGGGTAATTCACGCAATATAACAGTAAAATGATGAATAATATGTATTGTTGATGATACGGAAGGAAAAAATGCAGTGGAGAAACTTCCACTACTACAGAGTTCAGCTCCTCACGCAGAGAAAGGTATTCTTCCTCCCATCCTCAACAACCTCTTTCCCTCAAATAACCAAATTCTCTCACATCATCCTTCCCTCGTTTTCTCTCCCCACCTACCATTCCAAAAAAATTTCCTATTCCTGCTGACATACATTTTCCACATTTTGGGCCTATTCAGCTGGGCCTCCACATTTTTGAGGGCCTATCACAAAACCCAACAAGTTTAAAATATCATTGGACCCAAGGGACTAGAAAGACAATATCTTCTCTTCAGTCATGAGAAGAACAGGGCGGAAAGGGGCTCTTCATCAAAGAATTGCAGACATGTCAAACAAAATGAGGATATGAAGCAAATTCAATACTGATATTCTACGTTGCTTCACCAATATGTATCAATCAAGTATCCAAACCTACAAAGCACCAATACTTTTATTTGTTTCACATATCAACTATATTTTTGGATACTTCACCAACACATGTTGGTAAAATGTCCAAGCTTTTAATGCATTTATATCCATTACAACTATAAGAAAAGTACATATAATATAGAAACATATAAACATTGTTTTTCATATACCAAAGAGGAAATGGTTCTCTACGATTTTTTTTTTAAAAAGTAATGACATTGACAATGTTATATACCTATGCTCATAATAAAGTAATTTATGATGACAATGATATAAAAATTTTAATTTTGGCACAAATTCTAAAATGATTTCAACTTGAATGTGCACAATTGCATATATATATATATATATATATATATATATATATATATATATATATATATATATATATATATATATATATATATATATTCATTACATTTATGAATTTTACACATTTTTAAATATGCATCTTATTATTTTAGAATAACCTTATTGTCATATTGAATATGCATTGTATCTTTTACATGAAATATTCAAGCAAGCTAAACCCTAAACTTGAAAGAAGGGTTGTCAACAGTGGCGGAACTTGAACAAAAATGTTAGGACACCAAATTATATTTGTTATATATAAATTATTTTTTCTAATTAAAAAAAGTTTTTATTTCCTCAAATCATTTTTTCTATTGTCAAATTTTAAAATGCTTCCCCAAATCATGTTCTAAAGCATTTTCAAATCAATTATATGTAACTTTAAGAACCTTATAGAGTTGTTTTTCATTTTCTTCAATTTTTGGATTCTCATGAAATATCTCAAATTTAGATTACGTAGATGCATCTATTTTCAATTTCATCACGAGCCTTCTTCTTGAAAAAAGAATAAATTCTTTTACTCTTTACCATAATATTTCTAATATAAATTTGTCACCTTTCACTTATTTAGGAAAAGATAAAATTATGAATATCCCAAATTAAATCTTAAAAACAAGACTCAATATTTTAAGAAAACTAATAACTTCTAAATGATTAGCTTCCCGACCTTAGAGTAGATTCCTAGTCTTGTTCTTTCCTTACACAACTTCAAAGCCTAAAATAGCTTTATATACACACAGAAGAGTTTGATCAACAATTAAAGTATGATTTTATGATCTCTAATCGATAGATATATGCCTAGAGCGTAGAAAAGCCACATACAAGAGAAAAATATATTGCTTCAGAAAAAAATTATAAAAAATGAACTTACTCAAAAGAAGAAATTGTTCGGTCCAAAATGTTCCTTAACTCCTCAATTTTGCCGTGGAGCAATTTAATTTTGAAAATAATAAGAAATTGATGGTAAAAATTGAGATATAAATAAGAGGAGAGAAAGAGATGGAGGCATAGAAGAGAGACACCAAATAAAGAAGTAAAAAAATTATAATAGAAAGAGAAAACATAGTTTTTAAATTTTAAAAAAACTTTTCTAAACTAAATTAATATAAATAAAATAATAATATATAAATATATTTTTAAAAAATATATAAAAAATAAAAGATGAAGAAAAACGTTGGGGCTCCCCTGTCAAATGCAATGGTCCGCCACTGGTTGTCAACAACATCCTTTTTGTGGTGATGTTGGCAGGTCAACACCGTCGAAGGATGGCATGTGACTCACATGCACCAGAGATTGAGACAGCACATGTGGCATTGAATGGCCATGATTCATTGGAGATGAGCAGTTAATTAGGAGGCACTCCTCCTGGTGTACTGACCAACCCAATGAGCAGCAACAACAAACAGAGGCAGCAAAAACAGAGTCCTCAAGATCAAGAGCTCTAGTACCAACTAGAAAGAAAAGAACTGAATATATTTGTGTGTTCGAAATACAAGCTCTAATCCCATTTTATAGGCTAATGCTAGGAAATGGGAAAACTTACCATAAAAAGGGAAATAGAGGAAGTAGGGAAAAAATCAATCTATCCTAATAATAACAAATATACAAGATTTTATTCTATTTACAAGAATAATATAAGCCAAAATTATTCCCAAGAAGGAGACTAAAAAATGAGATATTGTGCTTCCAAGAAGGTTTAATGTATACCAGAAAGCTTATAACTGATGTTACGAAAATATGAGATAAAGTGGCAATATAAAAGAGAATTGGATGCTACTGTTTCCAAAAATTAAGATCCTCTAAATGCAGAGTGCACTATAGGTGATTTCTTCATAATGACTAATTAAATTCATTTTGAAAGTAAAAGTCACAAGCATATACCGGCAGAAACTTTGAAGATTTCTTCATCACAGCTAGAGTGCTGCCAAGACAACCTGAACGCTGTTGAATGATATGGAATAACCAATCAGCAGTTGAAGCAAAAAATAAATAAATATGTCACGAAAATTTTAGGATAGCAAATCAAAGATTAGCATATTTTATTATAGAATAACAGATGCACTAGTAACCCTAAAATGTGTCCCTTTGTCTTAGTATCACACAATATCAGACAATCCAAAATAATTAATAAAATAAATTTCTTGTAGTAATACACGAGTGTGAATTAGTTTTAATTTGCTTTCATTGATGAGGTGGAAAATATCAAACCATAGACGAAATTCACCTGAGCTGAAACCCATCCAACAAGCCAATCAATATCACTTCTGTGATTGCTTATCACAAGCGCATGCTCTTTACCTGATTATACAAAACAGAATTAAATTATTCCACGTAAGCAAATGTTAACCCGAGAAGATCCCCCTTTTTCCTTTGTAGACGATAAGAATACATGCACAACACATTAAGAAAAAAGAGAGAGTAAGAGTGTCAAGCTAAATGCATAGGCTAACAAAAGACTTACCCATTAAACGAAAGGTTTCATGATCTGTGAATATTTGGACCTAGAGCCAGAAAGTTCCAAATGTGAGAATAAATTATATGAAATGCAACCGAGTAAACTATTAAAATACAGTTCATAAATTAATTATTTTCAAATAACCAATTTTATTTATTTGATAACATCAGACTTTCTGAAAGTATTAAAACGACACAACTGATCGAGAGAGATATTCCATATGGTATGGTAGCAATCAGCCAACCACCAAACTCATTAGATTCTTTTGAAAGAAACTGATTTGAAAAGTAGCTCTTTGGAGAATAATCCAAATGGGTTAATCTCTCCAACTGATCTGGTGATACAACAATAGAGAAAGGCAATATCCCCGTCCACAAAAAATTATTTAAAATCAAGAAATTTGTAAGCAAGGAAGGAAAGGCTTTATTTCACAAGAAAAAGTTCTGTCTATGAATAACAAACACAGATTTTTGTTTTGAATAAAAAATTTAATTAAAAATAGAGAAGAAAGAAAATTACAAGTTAAACTAAATCATATCTTGTAATTAGCAATACTCAGTCACTCTCTGAATCTTTACTTCGTTCATAGTCTTTTTCATCCAGCTGGACTGGTAGAAAAAGCGGGAAAGTTTAATCTAGTAAAAAAGGGAGGGAGATAACAAATCCTTCTAATATTCACCAATCATATGGATTATAGAGCTATGCATGTCACCGTTGGATCTTCCCTCAACTTTTAGATCCAAAAAATCTAAATATCTAAATACCCTTTCAGTAGTGCATGCATACAACCACCAATGGTTAAATGAAATAAACATCTCATTCCAATCATTCCAAGCCCAAGAAAAACCTGAGAAAAAAAAGGCAACTATCTCCAAAATTTCTAGCTCTGCCAATTGCAGCTCAAAGAATTAATGGAAAGTGGTTGTTTCCTTTGCTCTATTACTTTGCTAGTATAAAATAAACACCTGCTAGACTTGCTTGATTGAGTTGGAAGTCTATTCATGTCATACATTTTTTTTTGTTTAAGCTAAAAACATGTAAGCATGAGATAAGCTTTACTTATTTAGAACCTTTTTGTTCAGAAGGTATTTTTAGATTTATGAAAACACACTAAAACAGCTATTTTTGAGGTCTTCATTATTTTGTTCGTGAATATAAAACATTTTGATTGAAATATAGAAGAAAAGCATCAACAAAATAGCCCTAATTTTGAAACTAAGTTAGCTTTTAGTACTGGAAAGTAAAAACCAATGGAAGCAGTTTTATTTCTCACTGAAACATATGCAACATTGTAAAGCCCATAAAATATTGTTCCTTGCAAGTCACATACACAAGGTAGCCAGATTGTCCAGGTTTAATTATGCAACACCCATCCAAGTAGAGGGAAGAGATGATTACGCTAAACAGCTATTTATCTTTACAGGTTTTTAGGAAAGAAATGTACTATGCGAATAATATAGAGGCCCACTTCCGTATCTTCAAGAATACCACATAGAGCAAGTAAAACAAATTACAGTGGTGGATGACTAACTAAATTTGAAGACAATAATAGTCCCAAAAGTGGTTGAAGTGAAAGGGAGGGAGAGATAGGTGTGGGTTTTAGTACCCACCAATAAAAACTAATATATTAACAACTAATGTTTGGCCATTCAAAAAATAGTGCCCAAAAAAGACCTGTTTGCATAAATCTTGTCGCATTAGTTAAAAATTACCCAGAAAAATTAAAATCATTTTTTAAAGAAGTTAAATGAGGGAATGTCCATGAATCCTATATATAATGTAGTTTTAACGTATGGGGAAGCTTAATTTATTTTATCTTTTTTTTCCTATAAGTGTTTATTGAGAAATTTATCCGAACAGGAGTAAAGAAAAATATAGAAAACTTAGATCTAGATAAACACCTTAACTCCTGCCCACCAATCAATAAGCCAAACAAGCTCCAGCCACAACAGTTCCGCTACAACCCGGTTGATCCGTCGGTACAAATTCTTCGACACCGGCCTTAATACAACATAGCATATCGCCTGACACAAATTAATCAAGAGATGAAACAGATTAATCGAAGCAACTCAACATATTTCTTAGTACTTCTTCTTTTTTTCATTTCCTTTACAATTTCATTTGTTGCACGAAATACAAAACTTATTTTGAACTGTTGGTTTGCAGTAATGATGAACAAAGTAACAAGAATAGCGTTAGCATCACCCTCTAAGACACACTTCCCCAATCAAACTTTACCAAAAATTATAACCTTGTTAAATGAGAATGAGAAGTGGAATATGTAAGGACTCAAGAAGAGAAAAATTCAACACAAAAGACCAGTTCATTAGATGGAACAGCCTCGAAACTCCTGACTATCAAGTAGCTCATTTTGTCAATGTGGGACTCCAAACATAGAACCCACTACAGTTATTTCAACCAATAACAAGGAAAGTTTCCAAAAGAGTGCGAAAGACAGTGTGCGTTATCATTTCTCAGTCATGAAATGTTCGAAATACTTCTTCCACTCCATCAGTAGAAAACTCGTGTATGAGTTAAGAAAAAGTTCCGAGACATTGGTGGAACCTCCCATTTGAAAAAAAGAACCTTTTTCGATACATTCGAGAAAGAAAGAGAAGAGAAGAGAAGAGATATATGAAGTGAAAAGGGGAAAAGAGAAACCTGAATGAGATTGACAAGGAGGCCGGAGGCGAAGAAGAGGAGACCCAATGGCACGACAACAGCTGCTGCAGCAATAGCCATGCACAGCAGAACGCAGCAGATAGAGAGAGAGAGAGAGAGAGAAAAAGGGAATGAATGAGGAATGAATGAGTGAGTGATGAAAATGATTTGTGAATGTGTTGGATTTGGCGATTCAGATTTGATTTGGGAAGTGAGAACAGAGAAAGTGTGGTGAATGGAATGGACGTGGTGGTTCCCTTTTTCCCTCTTTGGATTTGCGAGAGAAGAGTGAGGTAAGTTTCTCCGTTCCCACTTTCCACCGATTTAATTAACTGCTTCACCTGTGCACTGCATCTTCTTCGTCGCCATTGCTTTTTCTTTCTTTCTTCTTTTTCCTCATAAATTGAATATATATCACCTTCCTTCTATTTTTACAATGGAAAAATATCTTCTTTTTTACACTATCATCAAACTATAAATAATTATAGTTATAATAGCTAATTTTAAAAGATAAATTGAATAAATATATATATATATATATTGAGTCTTTAAACTCCAATAAAAATTAATTTATTTTTGTTCTAAATTTTAATACAGTTTAAATAAATATAGTTTTTCTAATGAAAATATATTTTTAACATGGTATCAAATTATTTGGTTAGAATTTATTCTAGTGAAATTTAATTTATTTTAGTAAAATTTATTATTTGTTGATTTTTTTTCTACCTGACTATCGATTCACTCATCAATGTTTAGTCTTATGTTTGATATGTAAATATCTTAGCGTGAAAGATGTGTTAAAAGTCTCGTATTAATTAAAGATAAAACAAATTTATACTATATATGTAGATATAAACCTTAAGTCGATTTTATAAAGTTGAATTAAATATATCATTGACATATTAGCCTAAAACATTATTTAACGAAAAAAAATAATTATATTGATTCATTTATAAAAATTATAATCTAAAATGTATAAAGTTTGGAACAAGACGAATTTTACTTTTCAAACTATAAATATATTTAACTTATAAAAAAATAAAAGATAAAAATAGTACGAGACGGTGTCAAATTTGTAATTGTACGTATGTACCCATCGTCAATATAGTTAGTAGGAATGTTATGGGATGAATGAATTGAAAGTATTAAATTTGGTTGGCCAACTAATTTAGTTTTAAAATTATTTTGGTGAGTCGGTGAAGCATTTGAAGTAAATGGCAACTTCCACCCACCCTTACCCTTCTATTTATTTATGCAACGATGAAGGATGTAACTTCCATGGACTTTCTATATCTTTCTTTCGCTTCAAGTTAGCTAACTCTGTAAACAACAAAACTGGTGTTATTTTGCTACTCTAAACTTCTTACTTTTATCACAACAAACGATCACATTATTTTTAAGGTTCTTAGTAGTTTTTCTTTAACAAAAATTTTATAATTGTGATAATAATTATTCTTTTTTACCTGTTACTAAAACATATACTTTTAAAACAGAAAATAATTTCTTATTTTTGTAATTCTGAAATTTATTTAAATATCCACTATCTTAAAATAAATTATTGTCGATAAATTTCGAACCTTTTATAAAACCTAAACATTAAATGTTTCATCATAAATATCATACCCACTTTGCAATGCCCTAGGGCCAAAAAGAAAATAAAAAATGATAAATAATTTTGAATAAAAGATATCCTTCCATCAAAGTAAGAGGGATGTGGTTAATTGGAAAATAATTTAACTTATTTAAAACAATTACTGTAGTAAAATAACGACTGAAAGATGTCACTATAATATTTTTTATTAAGATATATCGAACTCTAACATTATTAAGTTCAAAACTACAGGAAACCTAGTTCAAAACACATTCCCAAAATTTTGTTAAAAATGTTTAGTATTATGTTGAAAAAAAGAAAATAGATTAACAGGATTTAGGTAGCCAAGGCTTCAACTTGTTATTATAAATGTTTCAACCTATATGGCCCTTTCAAGACGTGGATCATTTGGCCCTTTTCTCTTTGGGACCTTAAATTTTATCTAAAGAATGAGTTTAACAATGTAATATTGATAGGTCAAATAGTTTAATATAATTCTGTAAATATAAAAATTTTATTATAATATAATATAATATGCGAAATTTTAATTATAATATATATATATGGGTTGTTAACTTTATAATAATTATTTATGTTATATATATATATATATATATGATTAATTGTTGTATCTGAGGTATTGTCATTTTACTGGATATTTATTCTTATATAGTGTTTAACTTCGGTAAGATTTTTAACTTGTATTTGAATTTTTTCCAACAATAGATCATAAGGTCTCTCTACACACATCACATGTATTATATCTTTTAACAAATATAAATGATTCGTATGATTAAACCTACTATTTCAAAATATAAATGGATTTTAAGTCTAACTCAACCTCACAAATCTGGTAGCTTGTAAGATAAAGACTGCACTCACTTATATATTGTGAATTGATCTTATTTCTAATTGATGTAGGACTTTGAACATGCATTATTATAAATTTATAAATATTTAATGATATAAATGTAAATATAAACAATTTTTTACTTAAAGTGGATAAATTGAATAAGGCTAAACTTATCGTGGGTTACATGTAAAATTATTTTATTTATTTATTGTGATTAATAATTACAATTTAGTAGCAGTGTTAATGATTTAAGTTCATAATTAATCTTTTGAATTTTAACCTTTTAAAGAAACATGGGGACCATCCCCACCCAACTCTACTATACTAATTTAGTGTGGTGGGTCAAGCAAAACCAGTAATGAATAAAAAAATATCAATTTAACTCGTTACATTGTGACAAAATTGATGCATCAATCCAGAAAACCATAATCACTTTATCATATTTATCTTCACTTGCTCATATTAATATTTACTCATTAATGATTAAGGATTTCTTCACACACACAAAAAAAAAACAGAGATCATGATTAAAAAGACAAATCCACTAAAAATTATCAATCACATTATTTAATAAAATCAATCATAGACAAAGTCATATACACTTTTTATCAACAACATGGTTATAAAAAATACTCAAAACATTTTTCTAGATTATACAATTCTAAAAAGATTTTTAAAATTTGGAAGATAAAAATAAGTTTATTTCGTTTTCTAGAGATTAAAAATCTAATTAATAAATTTGTTATCAAAAGAATATGTTATTCAACTCATTTTCCCAGATTTTTAAATTTTAATTTTATTACTTTCAAAATAATTTTAAAAATTGGCATCACACTTTTAAACAATTTCTAATACACTTTCTATTGTTGACTAAAATTTATGGTCTCTTTTCTTTTATTTAATGAGTGTTATCCAGATTTTATATTTTTCAAGAAACAAATTCAGTGTTAGAATTACAAGATGTGTGTTGTCTGCACTTATCAAATAATCATTATTAATTAAATATTTTGTTTTCTGAAATATTCCTAAGATTATTAACTTTATTGTTAAACCAATCTTATAACTTCTAATGACAAAGTGATTATAATTTAAAATAAATTAAAAAAGTGATAAAAGTTCTGTTTTGTATGTTAAAATCAATTTTTAAATATCGGATATTATATCCTGTATGCGTATATTGTTACAATTTTAAATACATTCTCAATTTGAACTTTTAATTTTTCCTAAATTTAAAACAGCACATGAAATTTAAAAGCAAAACAATAGTAACTAAGTTAATACTTGGAACAGGTTGAACCAATTAAAATAGAAATTACAACCTAAATTTCTCAAAGGAAAAATATATTAATTTTTTTTTTCAATCATAAAGGAGAAATGTATACAATAAACTCCTTTATTTGTATTTTTTTTAAATGATTTTTAATAAAATGAAATATAAATCTCATAAACTTCTTAAATAAGTGATTTATTTGAATAAAATTATTTTAGTTTAAACAAATTTATCCACTATTTGTCTCTAATTTATTCACTTCGTTTAATTATTTTCTTAATTTCAGTTTCTTTCTCCTAATTCTTACAGTTTGCTAATGAAAAAGGACATAATAATAATAATAAAAGAAAGAGAGTCAAGAAGAAAGAGGGAGAAAGTCCCCAACGGTCGAAATTATTTAAAACATCCTATTCCTACACGAACGTAAATGTCATGTTCTAACGTCCAAACGTTACACAATCGTTAATCCTAATTAACCATATACAAAGGCCACACCTTCTTCTGCTTATTCCACTATCTTCTTCTTCTTCTTCTTCTTCTGAGCTTTCTCCTGCAACAAAATACTGGGACCTTCACATTTCCAACAATTTTTCCACCCTCTTCTTCCTTTCCATTTTGCAATTCTAATTCATTTCTCTAACTACTATTTCTGGCTTTAACTTTTCAGATTCAGATGGAACCAGACAACATTGACTGGGACAACATCGATTCTACGTTCGCCCTAGACGACACGTACGAGAACTTTGACGCGCCTATGTGGGTCGATCTCTCTGCTTTTGATGACTCTCTCGTTGATGATGAAGCCTGGTTCTGCACTCGCGGTGAGGCTCTTTACGAGGGTGTATGTGGAATTTCCTTTCTCGCTTTTTTTCTTTTCCTCTTGCTCAGTTGTTTCTTTTCCACTCGCAGATTGCAAGCATCCGAAAACCGCTGAAGATTTTCTTAAACGCAGTTCCAAGGTGGCATCCTCAATTCTTGTTTCTTGTATTCTATTGGATTGTTCAATAACTTAATCTGTGGATTATTTTTTCGTAATAATGAACTAATTTTCTTTTCCTCTTTCTTTTGTCGAGCAGGTTAAGCATTCAAGATTTGCATCCTTTTCTGAAATTCTCCCCTTCAGAGACAGACACCGAAGGTACCGAATCCTATGAGAAAGGGATTTAAGAAATTTGGCTAAAATTGATTTTAGCATCTATATTTTAATCTTATAGTCTGAATTTGAGTGGCTTTTATAAGGTCTGGATCAAAATCACCACATTTCAGAAGAAGACTAAAAGATCAAGTTTTTAGGAATTACTGATGCGTATGATAGTAACCTGACTTTTTTTATGGTTCTTGTGTTAGGGGAAAGTCTTCATTTGTGGAAAGTGCTAAAGCAAAGTATAGTGAAAGATCTAGAAGACCAAGCTGTTCTGGAAACGTTGACGAAGACAGTGAGAATAGGAATCCAAACTTCACAGCTCCGCTACCCAGTGGAAGTAGGAGCAGCAAGTTAAAGAAGCCATTGATGAAGACGAACGATGCAAATCCAAATCCAAAACAGGTGAATACTGTTCCAGAGGAGTGTCCTGTGAAAAGTCACCGAAAAAATCAACTGAAGAGTACTTTCTCTGCACAAAATTTGTTGGGTGGCCGAGAGATTCTTAGTCAGATCAGTGGGTTCTGCTCTGAATTGAAGAGGCTGGCAAGAGGGGGGAAGAAAGGGACAACTGAGAAAGGTGGAAGTTCGAGTGATGGGGTGTCAGAAGAGGTGAAGTGTGGTACAAAAGGAAAGGGTACCTCTGTTTGTGGTCAACAACTCTTAATATTGAAGATCAAGTAACCAAGCTTGATCTGTTATATAGGAATTTTTTTCAGCATTTTTTTGGTATTGAAAAGGTTATAATTGTAGCGTAGGATTTGAATTTCGTTTACGATTCCATTACATACAATTTTGACAGTGTAAATGGTGCTTAGTTAAGCATTTCAAATTTTCAATTGGATTTTGAGAGTTAGGGTAATAAAGTTCATGCCTGGGCTAGACTTTCTTCTTGTCGGGGCTGAAGTTCATGATTATCATGAGAAAATATAGTTTTGTTTATTTTGAAGTTTGAGGATTGTGTTTGATATTCCCATTGAATAGATGGTTCTTTGATGCTAGACCACAAAATTATTTCGACATGTACCTTTTAAACATTAAAAACAACAAACTTTTTAGTGCTTTCGTGTGTACTTCTCTACTAGATGTAGAAACTTTGGTGTAAAATTTCCATTGGTGTATTTTGACCTTTTAAGAGACGTTTTTTTATAGAAGGGAAGATAAATCAAGTACATTAAATTGTTCATAGATACTCGATATTGCGTAATGGAGAGATTAAGTATATACCAAATACAATTAAGTGCTTTGGTAAATTTTAATCCATAATTTATGTATTCGATAGGATAGACTACCAACACGTCATGCTTTAAAATAAGGAAATAAATGGTGAAACTAATAATTTAGTTTAAATAAATAAATAAACTAGCTATTATTTTGTCCGTAATAGAAAGTCTATATATGTAGCCTTACAATTTATACATCATTTGTATAAAAGTATCATCTCCACTGTTCATCGTCTGACATCCTATTTAACAGAATAACTTTAATAAATAAAATATCACTATCTCATAATAAAATAGAACAAATAATAGAAAGTATATTAGAATTTAACCATTATAGTCATCTCAAAATATACTTAAAATAGAGGTGTCATAGTACAAAATAGTGTCATAGACATGTCTTAAAACATAAATCAGATTAACAAAAGATTGCTCAAAAGAGCAAAGAATTACACCAGTTTTTCAAAAGATGCTCAAAAGAGCAATAACCAACAAGCCTAAACTACACAACAACATTTTCGTTGTCTTGATGATCATCAGGGGTCTCCACATCTGCTCACACCAACATTTGGTGATCATTGCAAAAAGAAAAACACAAAAAGGAAACAAACACAGAAAAATTAACTCACAAAACTTTCACTCAATTAGACACCCAACTGACTCTTAACGATATTCAGATTATGCCCTTGATATAGAATTCTAAGGAAGTATGCATTTGCGTTGATTGCTAAACTCTGCAGAGTCTGGCCACAAGGGGTTATCACCCAATCAATCACAAGGTTAATCCCAATATGTCTCAAGCTCAAACACCTCCCAAGACTAGGATCTCATGTCACTCTTACCACATAATCATTCTACTCTACGTGAGTGTGAGTGATTATTAGAGTTCAGAATGTCTTCCTTATCTAGACATCTAATATATTAAGGCATCACTAATCACACCACCAAGAATTTTCCTTGAAACTCTTTTACCATCAACATTCCACATGCTATATCAGAATAATTATCATCCCAAACTAAACACATCAAGTACAGGTTAGAAAATGCCACATCATTCATGCATAGCTTCATACATCATATTTTTAACATTAACTCAGTTAATCACAAGTTAAAGTTAAGAAATTAAAATTCTGCAATAATTCTAGTTTAAGCTAGACTGATTTCGTTTAAGCTAGAAATTCTCGCTTAAGGTAGACTGATCTCGCTTAAGCTCAAATTCGAACATAGAGCAAAGTGAAATTCTGTTATTCTCGCTTAAGCTAAACTAATATCGCTTAAATTAGAAATTCTCGCTTAAGCTAAAAATTCTCGCTTAAGCTAAAAATTCTCACTTAACTAGAATAACAGATTTTCACTAGTTTCAAATTGCAAAAACCCAAAATTCCAAACAACAAAACTAAAAAAACACAACCACGAACATCAAACCAACATTTTAAGCACGAGTCAAAACCAAAAACATGCAAGACACTAAAAAAAAGTTTTAAAGCCCTAACTTTTCTTACCTTGACTGGGAGTTAAACTTGAGGGGGGAAAAACACTAACAAAAAGAGCACCACAACTCTAGAAGCAACTATAGGGCTGAAAAAGAACATGAACACAAAAACGAAGATGAGGTTCTAAGGAAGAGCTCATGACAAAACCAATGAACAAAGCTGGAAAAGGAGAAAAACAAAAATTTGAACTCAACTTACATGAAAAAAAGACATTTCCGCTAGCTGGAAGGAAGGTTTAGCAGCTGCCCTAGCACAACTTTGCTTCAGAAGGGGAAGAAAGAAAAGAAGGTGAACTATTTTTGAAAAAAGACAGAATGAAAGAAGTGAGTGTGAATAGGTGGAACAAGTAGGAAAACAAGTGGGCTGATCTTGAACCTCTACTAAAGTCAAATCAAAAAATTTTTACAAACACAAGTGGGCTTTACACATCCAACCATAAGCCTGTTTTTTTAACATTGAATGGAATAAGGATCTTTAAAATAAAATCGATAAAAAAATAAAATTAACCGAAAGCCAATTCATAAAGAAAAAAAAAACTGATTGAAGTCGATGATTTTTTGATTAGTTTGGAATTTTTTTTATCTACAATAGAACGAATCGCTTCAATTTTCGGATTGATACTTCTCAATTAAAATTGAAATCAAATATTTAAATATTTATCTATTATTTAAGTTATATATTAAAAATTATATATGTGACAGTAAAACCTGATATGTTTAACTTGGTTCTACTTAAATATCTATTAGAAGAATAAACAATATGTTTTACATATAAATTAGGTGGACAAAAATTTGTTTCGAATAGGTAGATGTTACTTTATTAGTCTTGAGAGAGAAAATTAGTAAAGCAGAATAAAAGAAAATTGGGGATGGAATATAGTAAATGACTGGAGGATTTGATAAGTTACTAACAGATAAATCACAGTTATATAGTATTTATATCACAATATATAAATACGTATAATTACATACAAGTAAATACATTTTTTTTCCTTTGTTGTAACCTTTTCATAAAAAACAGTTAAGCAAATTATTTAATATTATACATCATATTAAATAAAATAAATATATAATTACAGTGGGCTAGATAATAAAATTATTAATCATGATATAACATTAGACTAACTTATAAAAAAAATGAAATCGCATGTCATTTAAAATTTAGAAAGAGATTAGTCAATATATCAAACAAGACAGAAAGGAGTGGGTTTCATAAAATCAATCACAGGTCAAATTTTATGTCTGCTTGATAATCAAGCATTATGGAAATGAGAAACAAAATATCATAACAAGAAACAAAATATCATAACAAACAATATTTTAGTGAACGATAATAGTGTATTCATGAATTATTAGGAATTTGTTTAGTGCATTTTAGATTTCATTGATTGTAACTCAGAAAAGATTATATTATATATAAATGGATTAAGTGAGGGCCAATTTAATCAAGTGTTTTTATATGAGATAGATGTCTTAAGACAAACGTGTAACTAGTTTGAATGTACTTATTTACCCTAGTTAGGCAATCGTAATAGAGTTATTTATCTCCCGTTAAAACATTGATCGAGGAGGAAGAAATCATAACAATTATCAATCGAAACTAATAAGCAAAACGAGAAGAAAGACAAAGCAACAATCACATTGGAAATTTATGTATATTAGTTGTTGAAGTCAACTAGACTCCAAAACCGCTAAGGTTGTCGAGGGAGGGTTGAAAAATATGAATAGGTTTATTTTATATTTTACAATGGTGACAAATTGTGGAATAATACATACATTCTGAAACACTACAAACAAGAAAAATGGCTAATCCAATGTTGATTGTTGCAATTTGGGTCATTGATTTCATTGATTTAGTTTACAAGTTTCTTTACTTTCCTTAGTAATGTTAAGTATGTCCTAGTGAGACTTGCTGTTTGTTGGACTTATTGTGTTATCAACTAACAAAAGATTTGTCATTTGTTAAGTCTATCATGCTACCCATTATAGGGTCACTCTCAGACAACCTATTAATATTTAGTTTTACATTCGAGATGTATATACCTCGTTGTGAGGTGTGTTGGAGATTTTACATTGACTATAAAAATACTAGTTTATAATATATAAATATTTTTAATTCTCATATTAAAAGTCGATTTTGTAACATTGACTTAGACTTAAAGTTCATATCTTAAGATATAATCATTGTATAATTATTAAAAAACACATATATATATATATATATATATATATATATATATATATATATATATATATATATATATGACGAATAAATGCAAACATCACTTTAGTAGTTAGTTATTTTTGGAAGATTAGTCTAAACTTAAAATTCACTTTATTAAGAAATCATTATATACTCATTAAAAAACACATATACTTCCTCCCAAAGTGCATTTTTCTTATAAGGTCTCTTACTCCTTATCACACTTTAATAAATAAATAAAATAATGTGTGCATCATACCTCATGGCATATGTTACAGAAATATTCAAAATAAAAACATTAGGACATATTTTAAGACAAGAGTGCTCGAGAAATCAGCTATTGCAAATTGGTTTAATTTAATTCAATTTTTGTTAATATTTCAACCAAAGTAAATAACTCAGCATATCATTTTTATATTTGGTCTTGAATAATACTTTTAATAAGAAAAAATATAATCAAACCTTAAGGCCAACAACGTATGACAAGATAATATTGTATTATTGTTACGTATGTAATGACCTTTGAATTGACTTACGTTACTATCGTTATAAAAAGAAAAAGCCATTATCACACAAGATTTGACTTCTACTATTTTATCCAGCCATCAATACTAAATTAATATGCATTCTCTGTGAGCATACGCAATTGGTTTTATTAGTTTATTACTATTTAGAATGCATTTGTTATGTTTCGATCCATTGATCTCCTATACAAGGAAAAATGAATACCTAAAAGTATATATATGTTAGTGTTCATTATTGTAATTAATTATTTTGTTAATTTGTGAAGATGAAAAGAGGGAGCTTTACCTTCTTAATGTGTAGAAAGTGAGGTATTAAGAACACTTTTACTTAGTTGTTCTTGTATGCCAATCAAAATGAGACGATTAGTTGAAAGCATAATCCATTATGTTGTCTCAACAAATAATCAAAGAACTATGTAAAAATCTAGACATAACTTTGATTTTTGATTTTTGTTTTTTATTTGACATTCTTTCTGGTTTGTAGCCATGTATGTTTATGGTTGTGAAATTTAAACTTGAGTTTCTGAATTTAATTTCACATACTAAAAAAATTAATCCACCACCTTTATATATTTATATAACAAAAAATTTGAACCTGGTTTCCAATTTATTGTTTATATACTTATATATTTAGTTAAAAAAATTAAAATAATTTATCTCAAATATTTTCTTATTACATAAACAAATCACCTAAATTTTTTCTAATATTCAAATATATTTCATACTCATCTTCAATAAAGGGCAAATCAATTATTTACTTAATAACACATTTATTTTTGAATCACATAAATTTACTCCAAACTTTTCACTTATAGTAAGTTTGTTTCCTGCTATAGAAATATAAGAAGCGTGAATTTACGAAAGAAGTACAAGAAGAAAACCACGAAAAACAAAGTAATACTTTTTTTTTTTTTAATTCCATACAGTGTAGCGAAGAAAGACGAAGAAATGAGCAAAATTAAAGTGTAATTGATTATACAATTTGATATAATGATTCTGCGTAAACAAATATAATAAAACATTTATTTCCAATTTATAATATAATAAATAAATTATAATAATAAATGTAATTTAACATTTAATAATATATTTTTAAAATATATCTAATTATTTATTTTTATTGATAACCATTATTTACCATATTATTACATATAACAACCCAAAACTGGAGTCAATTTATTAATAGAGTATATAGGATCTAGAGTATCATGCAATCATTATCAAAATTCAAGTTAAAGACATACAAAAAATAGATGTATATTATATGGTCATAGTTTTTGGTGTCAAAATTTTTCAAAATAAGTTAATATTTCCAAAAATCAATACTAAATGAACACTTAAAGATACATTATATATACATTATATATATATATATATATATATATATATATATATATATATATATATATAATGACAAAATATAAAAAACTTTCAAAAAATATATTTACTTTTAAGGTTTAATCTGCCTCTCACCTATAACCTCACTTACTCACACCATTATAGTAATCATTACAAAAATAAATACAGACAAAACACCAAAGTAGAAAGGATAAACTATTGATAATTTCAAATATACATATTTTATAAATTTCTATAATAAAACAATTCAACATACAACAAATCATAATTTTAAACTTTCTATCAAATTTATGGGTTGACTTGGACAACTAAAATTTTTGTACATGTCATGAAGCCCTTAAGTGGATTATAGCAAGGGTCCTATCTTCCCTTGGCCTAACAAACGAATCAAATTTCTCATAGCAGATAGGGTAAGTTTAACTTATGCCTTCACTAAGAAGAGTCTCACCGCTAATCCCGTCATAAGAATCTCATTCAACTATTACTATCTAGACTACTTTACTTTATGAGAGTTTGTAATTCTAGTAGAGTTTAGGATGGTTTCTCACCCACAAGTATCCCTAATCAATGCACAATACTGAAGTTTGAAAGAGAGACAAATTATAATTTTCACTAAATATTAAGGGATAAAAAATATATTGAATCTTTAAAAAAAATATCTCATTATCATGATTGATCTTAATTTGATTTTTTTTTTTTAAACATGAACAAATTACTTTTGTCAAATTCATAACTTTATTGTAATATGTGTGACATTTATTGCTACTTGTTTTGACCATATTTGGTGGAGATGATTTAAGGTGGAATATGAGGTTCTCAAGGGCCACACTGATCTACCCGTAAGAACTCCTCTGATCCAAATAACAAAGAATTTAAAATGATCTTGTATAATGCATGAATAAAATTGAATGAAAATTGTATAAGAAATTTATTTTATGTCAAAATTTATTCTCTCCTCTTTATGGTAGGATATTGTATTTATAAGCTTCATAACCATAATTAAACAAATATATTAACCACATTCAGTTATGTGAATATAATCAAGTATTATATCATGACAAATAGGGTAAGTTAAACTTATGACTTTACTGAGAAGGGTCTCATCTAGGGATGTCAAAAAAATCCGTACCCGCGGGTATCCGCGGATAAAACCCGCAACGGGTAGAAAATGGATATTAAAAATGGATACCCGCTACCCGTGGGTATGGGTATTTTTGATACCCGCATGTTAACGGGGCGGGTACGGGTATCATAGTATCCATACCCGTGGATACCCGTACCCGCTAAACTTTAATTCAGAAAAATACCCATATATATATATATATATATATATATATATATATATATTAGTAAAAAACATTATGAGTCTTCATTCAATAATGGTGGTCAGATTCTTACCCCACAAATGAGTAAATTACTTCCATATACTGTGGAGACATTGATGTGTCTCTAAGACTGGTTATTGACAACATGAAACTTTATACAATGTTGCAAGAAGTGGACATTGACGAAGTTAGTAATTTCTTTAATATTTTATTCAAAAATAAACTATAATATAAATTGGTAGTGATTTTTTATTTGTTTGTTTTTCAATAATCAATCGGAGAAAGGAGACTTATTGATCCAAACACTAATTATGGTTAAATATTTTTTTTTTTAAATATTTTTGTAAATACCCGCGGGTACCCGTGGATACCCGTGGATATGAAAAAATTAGACGGGTACCCGCATAACGGATACCCGACGGATATGGGTACGGGTACGGGGCGAATATTTATCCAGCGGGTAGGGTACGGGGGAGCTACTACCCGTACCCTACCCGCCCCGTTGACATCCCTAGTCTCACCTCTAATTCCATTATAAGAATTTCATTCAACTATCACTATCTAGACTACTTTACTCTTTGAGAGTTTGTAATTCTAGTAGAGTTTATGATGGTTTCTCACCCACAAGTATCCCCAATCAATGCACAATACTACAGTTTCAAAGAGATACAAATTATAAATTTCACAAATTAAGGGATGAAAAATATATTTAACCTATAAAAAAAATTCCACTATCATGATTGATATTTGATTTTAAGTTTTGTTTTCTTTAAACATGAACAAATTACTTTTGTCAAATTCTTAAATTTATTGTAATATGTTGCGACATTTATTGCAACTTGTTTTTACCATATTTGGTGGAGATATTTTCAAGGTGGAATATGAGGTTCTCAAGAGTCACACTTGTCTATGAGCAAAAGTTCCCTCTAATGCAAATAAAAAAGAATTTAAAAAATCACGTGTAATGCACAAATTAAATTGAATGAAAATTGTATAAGAAATTTATTTTATGTGAGAATTTAATCTCTCCTTTCTATGGTAGGATATTGTATTTATAGGTTTTATAGGTCATACTTAAACAAATATATTTAAAACATTCCATTATGTAAATATAATAAGGTATGTATAAATAATTATTAAATTATAGTATCTTATATGTAGTAAATAATTAATTATGATACCAGAATATCTTAAAATATTAAATAATCAATTATTATATGAATATATTCTTAAAGATATAAAATATGATACTAAATTATAATAAGATATTAAATGAAAATATTTAAAAGATATTTCATAATATATATATATATATATATATATATCACTTTTTTAAATTTAACTAATGAGATATATCATTCATTATTTATATTGTTTATCACTAGATTAGTATCAATGTGATAGAAAAGATATTATGTTGACTCATTTTAAGTGTTAAATATAATTAAATTTAAAATATTCAAAATAATAGGATGAAATTGAAAAAAATATATTATAATATTAAGATTAAGAAAGGCTATTTAACATAAAATAAATTATATAGTAATTCAAAATGGACCTGTTAATATGCCATTACTTATTTATACTATGTGTCATTATTGTAAGACAGTTACCATCAATTTAATAATAGAAATTACATTTACTCTTTTAAGAAAAAGAAATTAAACCTAGAATATTCAAAATACTTCAAAGATGTTGTAAAAATTATTGTAATAATATAACTGAAAAAAAAACTACTTAGCAGAAAATAAATGATATATTTATATTCACAATAAACTTGTTAATATGTGATTCATTGTTCATATTAGATCTAAAACAGTAGAACGAGATTCAACAGAATTATCACAATAATGAGATTAAAAAAAAATGCTCAGTTATTTATTTTTAATGAATAATAATCCAATTATTAAAACTACATAAATTAAATGGTAATTTATTTTAAAGGTATAAGATAATATATGGTTGGTGCATTTAAACCATTTTTAAATATGCACACTATATCTCACTACTCTTCGCCGTAGAATCCAATAATGGTTTGAAGCATCAACTATCAAAACGCAACATTGTCAACAACACACCCTTTTTGTGCCCTTTTGTGTTTGTTTTTTACTCTCTTTCTCTCTCTCACTGTCTCTCACATTGTTCTATTGTTCTGTGAGTATCCTCGGGGTGTGTTCACAATGAACAGCATCTCATCGCTCACGTTTGATTCTCACGCGATATGCAACCCTCAACGCCCCTTTTCATCTCGTCGCTTTCATCCCTCTCGGAACCTTGTCGTATGCTCCGCTAAGCCCGTCGCGCCTCCTCCCACCAAGCTCGCCGCCGCCGACACCTCCGCCGCGCGCATCGGCTCGCTGAGCCAGGTATCCGGCGTGCTGGGTTGCCAGTGGGGTGATGAGGGCAAGGGTAAGCTCGTCGACGTCTTGGCCCAACACTTCGAAATCGTTGCTCGCTGCCAGGTACTGCGCAAGTTCTTTTCTTTTTCCCCTTTCTCGTCTTTTCCCCTAGTCGCGGATCGAGGGTTGTCAGGAAACTCGATGGAATTAGTGGGTTGTTGTGGAAGTGTTGTGTTAGGGTTCATTTGTCTGTCTACCAGTGCCTTTGTTTAAGGTTTTTGATGCTTGGATTCATATTTTTTTTTTTTGTAATAATTTATTATAAGAAGTACACTGAATTGAATCTTGAATTAGTTGTGCCGTCTATTTGTCCCTGAATTTACAGTGATGTCATTTTCGTTTCTCAAATTATTAAATAATGTTTATTTTGGTTCTTCGTTGTTACCAAAGGACAGTGGCTTTTGACTTTTGAGTCCCTGAAATTACAAAAAGTAAGAATTCAAGAGGGAAAGGTTTAGTAATATGCTGTCTGATACACTCTTTCGAACATCTTTTCTACTGGTGGTTGGAATTTATTTGAAGTCATAAATTTTTTAGTCTGGTTTCTTATTTAATGAGTACTGTACATGGTTTTGTAGCTTCAATCAAATTTAACCTAGAGAACTGTTTCTGTTTTTTTTTTTTTGCTTAAATTGATTGATGTCTGGTAATTTCAGGGACTATAATGGCATTTCTGCAGTTCCAGATTGCAATACTATTAAATTTAGGGATTATTTTGGTGTATTGAGACTGGCTTCGCTTGGTGTTGGTTTGTTTCTTGAGTTGTTGCTTTGCACTGATAATTTGTGGTTATTCGTGTATTTCTCAGGGTGGAGCTAATGCTGGACATACTATCTACAATGCAGAAGGGAAAAAGTTTGCGCTTCATCTTGTTCCTTCTGGTATTCTGAACGAGGATACTCTGTGTGTTATTGGGAATGGGGTTGTAGTGCACCTGCCGGGGTTGTTTAAAGAGATTGATGGTCTTGAGTCAAGTGGGGTCTCTTGCCAGGGAAGGATATTGATATCTGATCGTGCTCACCTGTTGTTTGATTTCCACCAAGTAGTGGATGGATTGAGGGAAGCCGAGCTTGCTAAATCTTTCATCGGCACCACCAAGAGAGGCATTGGACCCTGCTACTCCAGCAAGGTTAACCGCAATGGCATCCGAGTGGGCGATTTGAGGCACATGGATACTTTGCCCCAGAAGCTTGATGTTATATTGTCAGATGCAGCATTGAGGTTCAAAGATTTCCACTATGGTCCGGACGTGCTAAGGGAAGAAGTTGAAAAATACAAGAGATATGCTGAGAGGTTGGAACCATTTATTGCTGATACTGTGCATGTCATGAATGAGGCCATAACACAGAAGAGGAAGATTTTGGTTGAAGGAGGACAAGCTACCATGTTGGACATTGATTTTGGAACTTATCCTTTTGTTACATCTTCTAGCCCTTCAGCAGGTGGGATATGCACTGGTCTTGGTATTGCTCCAAGGGTGATTGGTGATTTAATAGGAGTGGTACGTGGATATTTATCTGTTTTTATTGTTCATTAGAGTATTTATCTGTTTGTCGAACTTGTCTTTGCTTTTGCTTCTTATAACATCAAACATCAGCTCAGGAACCTCAAGTTATTTCTGTTTTTTTGTGTTAAAGAATATAAATGCCAACAAATTAAGCTTATAGAGGTAGAATGGTTGATTAATTTTATTTTGGCTGTGCAGGTGAAGGCATACACTACAAGAGTTGGTTCTGGACCTTTTCCTACTGAAATTCTGGGTTCAGGGGGTGATCTTCTCAGATTTGCTGGGCAGGAGTTTGGCACAACCACTGGCCGTCCTCGGCGGTGTGGCTGGCTTGATATAGTAGCCTTGAAATACTCATGTCAGATCAATGGTTTTTCATCGTTGAATCTTACCAAGCTGGATGTTTTATCAGATCTTGAAGAAATTCAGTTGGGTATCTCTTACAAACTTGATGATGGCACCTTAATCAAATCATTTCCCTCTGACCTCCGTCTTCTTGAGCAATTGAAGGTAACTTTTTTCCATCTTTCTCATCCACCCCATTATTCTTCTGGATCACCAACTAAAATGCTTTGATTTGATACATTCTAACATAAACCAGAACGTGAAGGAACAGGTTTTTCAAGGAAGGTAAAGGTCCTTAATTACTTGGGTGTTTGTTTATGTTTCTTTTTTTTTTATGTTGTAGGTGGAATATGAAGTACTCCCAGGATGGAAGTCTGATATTTCTTCCATAAGAAACTACTCCGACCTTCCAAAAACTGCACGGCAATACGTGGAAAGGGTAGAAGAACTTGTGGGGGTCCCTATTCACTACATTGGTGTTGGACCTGGACGTGATGCCCTCATATACAAATGATTTTTCATGTTGAATTTGCACGCCTCTGTAGGTAAAGTTGAGGCTTTTTGCGGTAGAGGTGCCAATTCCCGCTAACATTTGATGAGTTTTGGGATGAAAACACATTCGTGGTGACGAGTGAGGATCACCTGCATGATGTAATATGGTGCTAGCCGTTGTGAATGGCATTTTGGGTTCAAATAGAAATTTGATTCAGGGCATTTCACCGTCTAATTTTGCAATACTTGTCGCAATGATGAGTGTGAATTAGATGTCTGGTGATAACATGTGTCCCCTTATTGTGTTACTCATGTGGTAGAAAATAAATGTTGTACTTGTAGCCACCCAAAAGTTTTCTGCTTTCAAGTAACTATCAACAATGTTGCATCATGGTTTTGTTGCTCCTTGCAATCTTTATTATTCTCTCTTATCATTTGCCATCAATTTCACATGGTTTGATGTTTGGGGTTCACATTTCTTTGTGGCTTGAGTTCTTAAGGAATAATTTTTTTCTACAAGGGTACATCATAGAGGAAAATAAGAGGAAAACATTATATGCCAAATCCTAACCCGTTATTACTTTATTGAATTTTAAAATCTCGATCAAATCGAATGAAAGGTTTAGTATGATAATATTTTGGAAAAGATAAGTGAAAATATAAAAGCGATCTATTCCTATGGAGTACAGAGAAGAATTTGTTTGAGTTTTAGTTGGAAAATTAAGGCGAGTTAAATTTAGTTGGAGTTGAAAATTTATTTTTGTAGATTTAAGATAATTAGGGTTTGACGTTAATTTTTCTTCCAACTAGATCTAAATGAAAGTGTAAAAGATATTGATACATTATTTAATAAAAATTAAAATTATTTTAAGTATTTAAACTGAAATCCAAATCTACCTTTGATATTAAAAAGTGGTTTACATTATTTAATAAAAATTAAAAATTATTTTGAGTATTTTAATTTGAAATCCAAATCTACCTTTGATATTAAAAAGTAGTTTGAGTAGCAGTTGGGAATATATCCCAAATAATTAAAAAAAGGGAAGGATATCATGTGGTAAAGAAAAAAAGAGTATTGGAGGCTAAGAATTAAAGTATGATGGCATTGCTGTCCTTTAAGATAAATAATTTATCATAAATTATACCCATCAATCTGTGGAATTTTTGTTTTATTCAGAAAAGAAAGGGTGCTAAGGGCTAATCTACCCTTTCCAAATTTCAAGTAGGCGTCGTGGAATGCCCAAAATTTTTCACCAGAAAAAAAAAATCAAATAATTATTTATCAAATTATTACTAATTAAAGTTTATTGA
Source organism: Vigna unguiculata (assembly GCF_037176805.1). Taxonomy (NCBI): domain Eukaryota; kingdom Viridiplantae; phylum Streptophyta; class Magnoliopsida; order Fabales; family Fabaceae; genus Vigna; species Vigna unguiculata. The sequence continues at coordinate 33,881,752 of NC_140792.1, read as the reverse complement.
ATAAATTTTAAATAGTTAGATTAAAATTTAATAAAAAATATTTTTATTATTATTACTATAAGAAAAACATTGCAATGATAATTAACATTAAGTATTCATTTAAAGTGTTAAAGTTAAATTTGTTTTGTTAAAAATATTTTTATAAATTATTAATCATAATAGAATTTTAAATATTGTTAGATTAAAAGTAATATTTATAGTTTAGTCGGTTGCATAAATGTAAAAGTAATAAAAAATATTTAAAAATATAATCGATTATATTATTATGATTTATTATTATTTTTCTTCACCCGTTAATCAAATCTTGTTATCGTTTTCCTCGTCATTTATATTTGGTTTTGCACATTTTCATTTTCTCCTTTAATCGGTGTAAACTGTGAACCTGTAGATACAAGCAGAGCAACATAGAGATATTTTGGAGGCATTAATATGTCACCATCTGATAAAGAAATACATTGGTGCATAATGGAAGCATTAGAATTAGAATATTTGGTAGTCGTACAGGTTCAAGCAGCAATTGCGTGTCAAATGAATATTTTAATGAATTTCACAACAAGTTGTATGGTACTAAAGTTTCCATTTTCTCTATCTGTTTTGTATCTGCAACTCATATACAGCATCAATGGAGAGTAGAGTCAGTAGTAAGAAAGCATCACCTCCATCTTCGCAGCAATTCATCTCTGTTACCACCCCTCTGCTTGATTTGGAAAAGGTATGCCCTTTAATCTCTCGCCTTTACTTATTTTTCATGTCTGTTACTGTTACTGTTTGGTGCCAAATGGGTTTGATTTAATCATATTATTCTAATTGTATTCATTTTTCTTACTTTTTTATTATGGAACACTTTCCGGAGACATTGCATGTAAATAACAGATTTAGAAGCAGTTTTATGCCATCTAATTGCAATTTGTAAGTATCGAAGGGGATAAGAGTGACAAAAGATCTTAGTTAGGGAAGAGTGGTTTATGGGATTTTATTGTTCTCATTTGTTTTGTTTTTGGGAAAGGAAACTGGGGAATCAAGCATAGGAGTGTTTCACGAGAGGGAGACAGAGGATGCTGAGAAATATGAATTGGAAGTTGATGACTCTCCCATTGAGCAAGTGAGGCTAACAGTTCCAATCACCGATGACCCTACTCAGCCAGCACTAACATTTAGGACATGGATTCTGGGGTTGGTATCATGTGTGCTTCTTGCCTTTGTGAACCAATTTTTTAGCTACAGAACCAACCCTTTACAAATATCTTCAGTCTCAGCACAGATTGCTACACTCCCACTTGGCAAACTGATGGCTGCAACTCTTCCGACTAAACCAATTCGAGTGCCATTCACGAAATGGTCATTTTCAATGAATCCGGGGCCATTCACTTTGAAGGAGCATGTGCTTATCACCATCTTTGCTACATCTGGATCTAGTGGTGTTGATGCAATCAGCATCATCACAATTGTTAAGGCTTTCTATCACAGGAGCATCCATCCTGTAGCAGCTTATTTGTTAGTAATGTCAACCCAAATGCTTGGGTATGGATGGGCTGGGATTTTTAGAAGATTCTTAGTTGACTCCCCATTTATGTGGTGGCCTCAAAACCTTGTGCAGGTGTCTCTATTCAAGGCATTTCATGAAAAAGAAAAAAGGCCTAAAGGAGGATACACTAGGATACAATTCTTTTTCCTAGTCTTTGTAGCGAGCTTTGCCTATTACACTCTTCCAGGGTACCTTTTCCAAGCAATATCAACCATCTCCTTTGTTTGCTTGATTTGGAATGATTCCATCACGGCCCAACAAATTGGTTCAGGCATGAATGGAATTGGCATAGGCTCATTTGGCCTCGATTGGAACACTGTTGCAGCCTTCTTAGGTAGTCCTTTAGCTGTACCTGGCTTTGCCATCATCAACATGTTAATAGGATTTATGCTGGATATGTATGTTCTGATTCCCCTTGCCTATTGGACCAATTTATATGATGCCAAAAAGTTCCCCCTCATTAGTTCTCACACGTTTGACGCAACTGGTGCAACATATAATGTTACTCGTGTTCTAAATCCCAGAACTTTTGACATTGATTTGGATAGTTATAACAATTACAGCAAGATCTATCTTAGTATAACATTTGCATTTGAGTATGGATTAAGCTTTGCAATTTTGACTGCCACTATTTCCCACGTTGTCCTCTTCCATGGAGAGATGATTTTTCAGACATGGAGGAAGACAACAAGAGCACCAAAGGAACAACTTGCAGATGTCCATACAAGAATTATGAAGAAAAACTATGAACAAGTCCCTGAATGGTGGTTTGCCACTATTTTGACCCTTATGGTTGTTGTGGCTCTGGTTGCTTGTGAGTGTTTTGGGAAGCAACTCCAACTGCCATGGTGGGGAATTTTACTTTCTCTAACAATTGCATTAGTCTTCACCTTGCCAATTGGGGTTATTGTAGCTACAACAAACATAAAAACAGGACTCAACGTGATTTCAGAGTTAATAATTGGATTCATTTACCCAGGAAAACCCCTTGCTAATGTAGTCTTCAAGATTTATGGACATGACAGCATGGTACAGGCAGTTTCGTTTCTTAGTGACTTCAAATTAGGCCACTACATGAAAATTCCTCCTAAATCTATGTTCATTGTTCAGCTTGTAGGCACAGTTGTTGCTTCAACTGTCTACTTTGCCACATCTTGGTGGCTTCTAACATCTATTGAAAACATTTGTGATGAATCATTGTTGCCAAAGGGTAGTCCATGGACATGCCCTGGTGACGATGTGTTCTATAATGCTTCAATCATATGGGGAGTTGTAGGACCACAGAGAATGTTTGCCAAGGATGGTGTTTACCCAGGGATGAATTGGTTTTTCCTTATTGGTCTACTTGCTCCCATTCCAGTGTGGTTGCTTTCTCGTAAATTCCCCAACCACAAGTGGATTGGACTCATCAACATTCCCATTATCGCTGCAGGTGCATCCAACATTCCACCAGCCAGATCAGTGAATTATATTACATGGGGTATTGTTGGAATCTTCTTCAATTTCTATGTTTATAGAAAGTTTAAGGCATGGTGGGTCCGGCATACTTACATTCTTTCAGCTGCTTTGGATGCTGGAGTTGCTTTCATGAGTGTGATCCTTTATTTCACCCTTCAATCTAATGGTATTTTTGGTCCAGCCTGGTGGGGTCTTGATGCAGACCACTGTCCTTTGGCCAAATGCCCCACAGCTCCAGGTGTATATGCTGAGGGATGTCCTATTCTTTGATTTGCACATTTGTATGCAAATATGATATTCTTTTGGTGAATGCAAGGTGTGATTTTGGACCTTAAATGTACCTGAAGTGTAAATATTCAAATTCTATCTCTGCTGATTGTAAAGTATAATAGAATATTGAACAAGAAATTCAACTTAAGATCAGAACAAGCAAGAAAGATTTTTTAAACGAACTAAGAATCTGTTTTACTTTTATTTCTCTGTGTTAAAGCTATCAGTGTATCTTATTTCATTCTCGCATGCCTCAGGATGCAAGTGGAAACTAGAACTACTGATTTTAGAGTTTTATGATGAAGATGAATTTGTAGTGATTAGTAAGGATGACTACTTACTATGTTGTTATCCATCATCAGTGATACTTTTGGCTTCTACAGAAATTTGATTAAGGATATTATTATTAGACATTGCATTGCAGTTTTGATGATCTTTCAATATTATGAGAAAATATGAACTTGTCAATTGGCTAATTCAGAAACGAAAATATATATTTCTAATTGTGCACTTTATCGGGATACATATTTTCACTTATGGAGTGTGATAAACACTTTCATATTGCTAATATACTTTTGAGAATGTACAATTTAAAACATATTTTCACTTATGGGTTGACCAATCCTGATATATGTTTGGCTTTCAAATAATGTAATCTATGAGAAATAATGTTTTACTTTCGGATTACATGTTTCAAAAAGTAGTAAATTTTGTTTTGACAAGAATGATGTTTATGCTTTGTGGAGGTAACATTTAAAATTGTCTATTAAAATTGTGTGATAAACCGCTTAACAATCCTATATAATGAAGTGTGAAATTACCTTGTGGATAGTAATCATGATCTAACAAATAGGTTAGTAAGTTATTTATATTTTGATAGATTAAAAATTAAAGAGCAACCAATGTTTACTAAAATTAAAATTAATAGAATGCCCAAACTATAAAGTATGCAAAATATGGTATATGTATATTGAAGATCTTTAAGATGATCAAGAATTAAAATGTCGTTGACAATGTTGTGAGAACATGTAAATTCACTATAATATGTTTGATGAGACTTTAGGAATCGTGACAAATCTCTTCTACAAAATAAGTTCTTCCATATTTTACGTTTTTTGAGTTGATAAATATTATCTTTTGTCGTAACTACACATGTTCAAAGCAAAATAAAATAATGCGATATAAGATAAAAGTAAAAATGATGGAAATAAGAATCTTTTATTTAAAAGATTCAAGCTTCTTTATTAGACCGATCATATATTGTTAAACACATTTGTCAAATTTGAAAAATAACTTAAACAGATTTTATTATTTTAAAAAAATTTACTATTTAAAATAATATGTCAAATTATTATTTTATAATATTCTTAGGAAATACTTGAATAAATTTGTTTTTTTATAAATTAGAAAAGAAAAATATAAAAATAAATTTTTTTATCAGTTAAAATTAATTTATTTGTAAACTAAAATTAAAAGTTTGAAAGAGTTATATGAGAGAAATTTTACAAAAATTAATTTGTATATAAACTAAATATAATTTATGTATAAATTAATTTTAATTTTTGAATAACTTATTCTATTTTTCCTTTTTATTTTTGTCTTTTAAAATTATTTACAAGAAAATGATTCATTCCTCTTTTAATAAGGTAATTAGTTTCTTTAACAAATATTAAGATCTATTTTACCGTTTTATAATTTATTATTTGATATTTTTATATATGTACAACAAAGTATAGTAAGATCTTTGTTAATTGCAAGCGAAAGTAATTGATTCTCCAACTTAAGTTGCCTTCAAAACCTTATATGGTTATTATTAGAGTGGGTATTGAGTTTGGAGTTGATAATAGGGAAAAACTCTTGTGATTTAATTTATAAGAGTAAAAGGAAAATTAGTAAAAATCAAAGCCAAATTAAAAAAAGGCAAAATAACTTCAGCTTAAAATAATTTATTTCCATATTAACTATATGATAGTATTTCAATTATTTCTTCTTCCAAATATTCCAACCAAATTAAGATATTAGCAAATGTAAATACGAAAATTGGATGTGTAAGGTATTGCGAATGCTAACCGCATTACAGTAACGTTTGGGTGCAGCGGCGAGAGTGAGCATGGCAACTGCGGGGAGTAAGAAGGCTCTATCATTGCAGCAATTCATCTCTGTTACCGCTCCTCTTCTTGATTTGGAAAAGGTTCCCACTATTCTATTCTATTATCATTGCGATAGCTTAATGTTTTCGGATTACAACCATGAAACCGATCGTAACTTTCAAGTTATTTTATCTTTGGCTTAGGAAGCTGAGATTTCAAGCTCAATTGCTACCGGCGCGTCCAGGAATTTGGACACCGCTCAAAAGAGGGGCTCCACAATCCTCAACTTGAAGTGCATCGATGTCCAGGTTACCTCTTCTTCCACTTCGTCTCTATAAGTCCTCATTTTTTTTTTTGAACTGAGTGTAATTTCTTGGAGTTCGCAAACATATTTGAGGAAGTTCAATTTTTTTTATGTTTATCTTGTTTTATTTCTGTTGATATAAGAGTATCAAGAAATGGAATTAGCTAAGTTTACAATTGATTTTTCTTGTTTTCATGTGTTTTTAAGTAAGTGGAGTTGATTTTCTATTATTTTTGTGTTTTCTTGTTTATTCCGAAAATAGACTGGGCTTATGGGGAAGTCTCTGATCGAGTTCCAGTCTACAAAAGGAGATGTTCTTCCCGCACATAAGGTAAAATGTTTCCTTTCTATTATCTGTTCACTATCAAACTGGTTATGCTGGTTTATTCAAATTTAAATTTATGCTTTTTAGTATTTTCTTGTGTGAATGAGCCTACTTTTATTGTGTTTTATGCATTTCTATCCCTCTTCTTTTTCTTTTTTCTTTTTTTCAGTAAAAGTTACTTGCCCGAAACGTCTTGTATCACATGATTTTTTTTTTCAATTTATATTGTATCACGTTCAGGAGTTAATGTAGTTTTCTTTTTTGCAGTTTGGTACTCATGATGTTGTTGTTTTAAAACTCAACAAGGCTGATTTAGGTTCTCCTGCTCTTGGACAAGGTGTTGTTTACAGATTAAAGGTATCCAATTGATTCAATTAGTGAAAAGAAAAGAATGCACACGATGTTGGTTAAGATGGTCCCACATTTGGATATTACTCTGTTTTGATACAATTACTAACAGGACTCGTCAATAACTGTTGCTTTTGATGATATACCGGAAGACGGTTTGAACAGTCCCCTAAGGCTGGAAAAAGTAGCAAATGAGGTATGCAGTTCTATTATAAATAATTCAATGACTACTATGAGATTTCATGAATTTTACTTGAAGATAATTCTGGATTTGAATAAAATACAGATGAGGACCCTAATATGCAGCTGTTGCTCTCCCTTTGCTCAGTTAGCTGTTTTTTCTTACACAATGTTAACATGTTTCTAGGCATCTTTATCTTTATTTGGGTAAAATGTGTTTTGTATCCCTGTAATTTTTTTGAAATATATTAAATACTTTTACCAATTTTTTTTGTCTCTAAAATTTAAACATTTTTTAGGTCCTTGTTAGTAATGATAAACGGAAAACTGATATGATGACAGTTTTAACAGGTGAATCTTACAATTAAAGTGATTTTGGTTAAATGTATAACTACACTTTGTCGATATCAAGACCATTTCATCTGTCCTTATTACTAAGTAAGAACCTAAAAAATATGTTTAACTTTTAGAGGGACCAACAAAAAATGCATAATTTTTTTGGAGGACTCGTTTAGTTTTACATAATTTTATAGCGATGCAAAACATATTTTACTTTCTATTTTTTTATCAATTTCTGGTTCCTAGGTTCTTACGTGCTGTAAATATCTATTGCTCATGTAGGTGACATATCGCAGGATGAAAGACGCATTGATACAGTTGAGTAAAGGAGTGCACAAGGGTCCTGCCTCTGATCTGATTACTGTCTTGTTTGGGGAGAGGCAACCTACAGTTTCCAAGAAAGATATATCCTTTACTCCCTATAATAGAAATCTTGATCAGTCTCAGGTGTGCAACCTAGTTTCTTGACCGGCCACTTTATTTTTCATTTCTTATAATCTTTACAAAATAGTTTTATACCTTAGGTAGGCGATTTTCGTTCAATGTGTCATTTCATCTAAGGTTGCTTCTACCTTTATAATTAACATGGATATTTCTATAACTTTTTTGGGTACAAAAAACATATTTCAGTGTTTGTTACACTATTTTATTCTTATTGGTGTCATTAGGTCCTTTACCTTAGGGAATAAAAGAATGTGATTGAGGCTCCTAGCAAAACTTTTTTTGAATTTAGAAAATAAAGAACTATATTTTTTTAGTAACATTCGGAAAGTGTTGAATGCTTACACTACGGATATTTACCTCATTAATCACTTGAGCGCTCGACAATTTTAGATATTTTTTCTTCGAGCATTCTAAAGTCATGATCTCTAAAAAAACATTTTATAATAATTATTTTTGCATTTCAGCACCCTTCTGAAGTTTTTAATTTTTTTATTATTTTTAAGGACTTAACTGGATTGCTTTAAATCCTACAAGAAAGATCTCATGAGTTATAAGAATGCAACCGTAGAGTTCTATTTGTGTCTAATCATTACTGAAAGAACATCACAATATTGACCTGAAGTTACATGAATATTATTAATTACCACCATATAATAAGCTGGAATATTTAGATTTATAGGACATGCTCTATTATAATGTAAGCGGCAGAGCTTTGTTGTGGTTCTTTATTATTGATTTTAGTATATCAATTTACCTCACCTAGTGGGATGAGGCTTTTCTTGTTATTAGGATATCAACTAATCAATGCAGAATATATCTGTTATGTATTTATGTTTTTATCATGAAAGAAAGAAGCAGTTTTAAAAGCTCTATCGTCAAAGAATGTGTTCTTGCTCCATGGACCACCTGGAACGGGAAAAACTACAACAGTTGTAGAAATTATATTACAAGAAGTAAAACGTGGATCTAAGATTCTTGCTTGTGCAGCCTCCAATATTGCTGTTGACAACATTGTAGAGCGGCTAGTTCCACATAGGTATACTTATCTTATTATCTCTTTGGCCTGAAATAATTAACTTCTTTAAGTGGTTTTACTTGGTTTGGTGTGATGTGACTAGTATAGTAACTTTAGCATCTGACAATATAGATAAACAATGTCTTCTATTGTGGAACATTTCTCCACAAAACCAGTAAGTTTAGAAGAAGAAGAATATGCTCTTCAAAATTCTCCCCTTTGAGAAAGTAATAATGTCTTGTAAAGTTTATTAATTTGGATACATTTTGTTGTGCTTCTGTTCTTATTTATTTTTTGTTCTTTTTCCCCATTCTGTGGTGAGATGTGTTCTTTCTGCATGGTTTGATTTCTTCAAAATGTGTAAAATGATGTTTTGATATTTGATACACATTCATGATCTGTGATTTTTGTGCCAGAGTTAAGCTGGTGAGACTGGGTCATCCTGCACGCTTATTGCCTCAAGTACTGGACAGTGCGCTGGATGCTCAGGTACATTTTGACAAGTTATTTGAACGTTAACATTTGATATCTGCCTTGGTTATTTTATCCATATTTTCATACTATTCGCTAAAACATAGGTAAAGCAGTAATCTGAATAGAGCTCTGCATTATCTCTAGAGATCCATTGTAGGAACCCCCCCGTTAAAAATCATGGACCAATTACGAAGTAAACTACTCTGTCCAACACAATAAATATAAGGGGGAAAGCTGGTTAAATTTTGTCATTGTATTCTATTCACAACTGCCAAATTCGCTTCAACCAAATCACAATGCCAAAGAACATTGCATTCCTCACGACACAGCCCTTTAAAATGAGAAGAAAAACTTTTACCCAATGATTCTGGACAGATAGATCGCTCAGATATTCTGTTATTCCCCCTCCTCTTGTGGGTTCTTTAATGATGGATTAAGTTAATCAGTATTCTTTGGCATTCTTCAATTACACTGTTTTATGTCATTGTTTTTACCCATTCCATATTGAATTTCTCTGATATTAGGTACTACGAGGAGATAATAGTGGTCTTGCAAATGACATTCGGAAAGAAATGAAGGTGAGTTTTAGAACAAAAGTTACAGATCTGCATCTTAATTTTCATTGTGATTTTATTACCATTTATCAACATTATTTAATTCATCCAGCCGATGATTCTGGTACTGATACTTCAGATGATATCATTGATTTGAGCATTAACTTCATGTTAGCTTAATTAGATATAAATATGATTATGCAATATTACCTTTTACATGATATAACCTATTTTTTCAGGCATTGAATGGAAAACTTCTGAAAACCAAAGACAGAAATACAAGAAAGGACATACAAAGGGAACTTAGGACTCTATCCAAAGAAGAACGTAAAAGGCAGCAGCTTGCTGTAACAGATGTACTTAAAAGTGCAGATGTAATATTAACTACTTTGATTGGGGCTTTCTCTAAGAAACTAGACAGCACTTCATTTGATTTAGTGATTATTGACGAAGCTGCTCAAGCACTTGAGATAGCATGCTGGATACCTCTGCTGAAGGTAGTGTGTAAAGAGTACCCGCTACATTCAATGTTATTCACTACACTAATCCATTTGGAATTCTGACTTCTTTTTATCTTCTGATTACATACACAAGCCATGTTTTATTGGTTTTTGAACACTTCATATTATCACCATTATGGTTGGTGGGAGGAGGGAAAATAGAGAAGTGATATTCCATAACAAATATATTTAAAATAAAGCATGGTTGGTAAATTTTTAGACAATAAAATCTCCCGAAATCAGAATTTGAAAACTAAATATTTTAATTTTTTGTTGCACAAGTGCTGCTAATGATCCTGAGAACTGATTTTGATGATGATGATTAGAGAAATAGTGTTTTCTAACAGTATCCTTCATTTCTCCTACAATATCCTAGTGTTCTGGACTCCATACGGCAGGGTGTATTACAGACCCGACTCAAATATCAAATTGAACTGAAATTAAGAAGTTTTTAAAGGGTAGTTGAATACCAAAATGTACTGTCTTTTACAAAAGATAAGTTGCTCTGGACTGGCCAAACTAAAAGCTTGATACTACACCTGGGTTTGATTCTGTATTAAAATATGTAGCTTTCTGATCATTACATTATTATTTTTTTTATTCTAATGAATTAAATGAAGAGTTCATTGTTTTAGGGTTCAAGATGTATACTTGCAGGGGACCATCTTCAACTTCCTCCAACCATTCAAAGTGTTGAAGCTGAGAAGAAAGGCTTAGGAAGAACTCTCTTTGAACGACTTGCAGAAACGTATGGAGATGAAATCACATCAATGCTTACTGTGCAGTACCGTATGCATGAACTTATCATGGATTGGTCTTCTAAAGAGCTTTACAACAGTAAGGTGCTCCTACATTTTAAAACTTGTTTTCCTATTGCATCAGTTTAAAGCTATCTTTTATATGCCACTACATAGCATAATTTATCAATCATGAACCGAAATAATATTATATGTTAGGGGAAGGGGGTAAACAATTTATTTGATCATCCTGTATGACATTACGTGTTAACAGATCGAGGCTCATCCAAGTGTTAGTGCACATATGTTATTTGATCTTGACGGTGTGAAGCGGACATCTTCAACTGAACCAACCCTTCTTCTAGTAGACACAGCTGGGTATGTTGGATTATGTCCTTGTTGACATTCTATCTTCTCATAACTGCTTGATTAGGAGGGACATGTGGAATGAAGTCATGGCTTTCTCTTATGAAAATTTATATACCATCATTTTGTTTATAGTGGTTGTGTTTTGATAATCTGCATTCAGTCATTAGTATTCTGGTTTCTTTTATCTAATAAAGCAATTAACATTCGACCAAACTGTTAGGAGGAGGCTTAAGAGGAAGAAGTCATTATATTTTGTATGAAGCAAATGTAGATTGTTTAATAACCATAGGAGTTAGTTTTCAAACAGAATGTAATCGAACTGCTTATATTGATGAGATTCAGATGTGATATGGAAGAAAAGAAAGATGAAGAAGATAGCACCTTTAATGAAGGTGAAGCTGAAGTTACTGTGGCTCATGCGAAGAGACTAGTGCAAAGTGGGGTGCTTCCTTCTGATATAGGAATTATTACCCCATATGCTGCCCAGGTATGAACTTGTTCTATGTGGAATTTGGGTCCTCTAAATTGAAGAATGCACTTTACATTAGTAACCATTTATTTCAAAATGAATGGTTCAGATTGTAATTTATCTAATGTTTTTTTCATATAAACAATTGTTAGTGAGTGTACTTTGTTCTCTAAAGTTCACCTTCTCACTTTAAACGAGTCAAATCCTTCGATGTGAACCTTTGCTGTAAATGTTGTGCAACTGGCTTCATATTCTAGTCGTTTTACGAGAATGAAATATAGTAATGTTCTTCCTAACTCTAGGTAACTAGTATGGCAGGTTGTTTTGCTCAAGATGTTGAAAAATAAGGAGGACAACTTGAAGGATGTTGAAATCTCAACAGTTGATGGTTTCCAAGGAAGGGAGAAGGAAGCCATTATTATATCAATGGTTCGATCAAATTCAAAAAAAGAGGTATTTCTAACAAGTCTGCTAATTTCATTTTCTTCGTATATGTTATGTGGCAGATTTTGGTAGATGAGTGAAGAATAAGAGAGACTTGAAATATATGTTTCAGGTTGGCTTTCTAAGTGATTGCCGGCGAATGAATGTCGCTGTGACACGGTCTAGAAGGCAATGCTGTCTTGTCTGTGACACAGAGACAGTCAGTGGTGATGGATTTCTAAAGCGATTGATTGAGTATTTTGAGGAGCATGGTGAATATTTGAGTGCATCTGAGTACCAGAATGAGTAGACCAGACTCCCAAGATTAAGACATCTATCGTTGCACTCGTGCTTATTTTGGTGATGTTGTGAACGTTAGTCAAATCTTTCCTAATGTATTTGGAAAGGAAAGCCGTTGAGGAACCAGTTCATCATCGAGTAATGTTATTACTCTTTTATTAAGAAACTGTATTATTTCTTTTTGAATCATGCGGGTATATGTTTGAGCCTTGTCTATCCTTATAATCATTTCATATTTTTAACTTAAAAATAAACTTTACTAAAATTTTATTGTCAGGAGAATAGATCGCATGGTTTTTAGCCTCACAAAGAAGATTGCAAGGAGACCATTAAAGATATTAGAAGACATTATGAAATGGGATATCAATCGAATTTGGTTTTTTACTAAATCCAATAATAACTAGATCATTATTATTATTGTTATTTTTGGTTTTATTATTTTTATTGTTACTATCATTCCTGTTATTCTTCTTGTATTATATTATATGAATGAGACATGGCCTTGTTTTTTGGCGGGAGGGGTAAGACAAGTAGTTTGTTTTGCAAGGTCAATATTTTGATTAACAGGAATTATTTATAAGCTGGCCAGTGTGTAGCAAGCAGGGATAATAGTGCTATTTTTTTGGGAAATGTCTTTTTATCAATTTTTGTCGGTCTCCTCCCATACCATTTCTATACAGTGGACCTTTATCGCAGAGCAGGGGCAACCTCAGGAGCTAAAGTACTACATTTTTTTAGCAGAATCCTCCCATACCATTTATATGCAATTTTTCTTTTTTTTTGTGTAGTCTCCATTTGGTTAACTTAGTTTCTGTTGCTAACCCATTCAATAAAGGGGGTTTCAGCTTTCTGCGCATTATTAAAGTACAATTTTTCTTTTGGCAGAATCCTCCCATACCATTTATACGAAAGAATGTCACTATGTTTTTATAGGATACTTTTTTTTTAAACATTAGCATATTATGCGTAGTCAAATGCAATCTTTGCACTAGTGATGGTTAAAAAAGAAAATCTAAATGAGGAAAGTAATGTCTTAATTTATAAGTACTTGTTTAGTCAAACTTAGGGTTGTGGATCAACTCGCTTGTTAGCCCATGACAACCATTTTGTACTCGAGCCTCTTATTAGGGTTATTAATATTTTACTTTAACTTAGTCAATTGCTTCCTTGACCAATATATTTTAAAATCATCATATTGCCTTTGTATGTTTTATTAGAAGTTAAGGGTTGCACCACACTTGTCCATGATTTAACAATTTAGATAGTTGTTGGTCATTGATGTTGGAGTATGGTTGTAAAAGGGTTCATGATATTGTGTAAGTAAATAAACTTTAATTTTTGGTGTTTGAATTCCCAAGAAATATTTGATGTAGATGGCCAATCCTGTGCTTCAAAATTTCTTCCTAAATTTGCTTGTGTTATCCGAAAAGGTCATTTTAGAATTGTATTAAGTACAAATTTTCGAAGCAACGTGTAGGAGTGTTCTGGAATGGAAAATGAGGAATGAAGCTCAGCCTTGGTCAACAGGTCTTGAAAAAAATTCTGAAACACTCCAAATTTTGTAAAAGTACTTGCAAAATAGGTATTCCAGAATTGCTGAGTGATGGTTATGAATTACGTGTTTTAGAATCAGTATTGAGCAAGGTATTTGAATGGTAGAAAACACTTTCCAAATTATTACATGAAAAAAGTTCTGAATTACCTATTGTAGAAGGCATAAATATGTTTATCTATGTTTGTGACACGTCAAAGAAAGTCCAGACAATTGCAATGGATGAGGAATATTAGAGTAAGTTATCATGTGAAGTGGATATTGTTAAGAAGCAGAAGAGAAGTAGAGCAAGGAAACTACGAAATTCAGGACTCTTTTATTTATATATATATATATATATTCAACTAAATAAAGATAAAAACATATCACTCCTAAAAATATTTATCAAATAATATCTATAATTATGTTCATAAATTATTAAGAAAATATCTCCTAACCAATGATAAATAATCATAATGATAATATCTAAATAGATATGTTTTATAGTATGTGTTTTTTTTTTTTTTTGAATTGATCATTATGCTAATATAGATTCAACTAAGAATGGAATAACATGATAAGATTACAAGTAGAGCTCTCAATTTGGTCTAACTCACATATTTTGGTCCAGACCTGCATGGGTTGAGACAAAAAAAGTTTATAAAATCAAAAAGTCTCTTATTGAAAAAATCAATTGGACCAAAAAGTTCACAAAAGTTTTGTGAATCAAGACTAATCCATGAACTTTCTTTCTAAAAATAAAAAATATATTATTTTTTTAAATATAATTACAATTTTAATTTTGATCGGTCTGTCTCTATGATCTTCAACTTGAACAAGTCTGTCTCTACTCCAATCTCGATAGACCCGTTTTAAATTTGGGCACGGGTTGGCCTGAGAAAAACTTCAACTTCGGAATCGGTTAAATTGACACTTATTTGTAGGTGATATTCACAAAAGATGCGGTACAACACCTATATGTTTTTATGATTGTTCTTATACATTAATTAAGCTATATATATTTATGTTGTATGGAGTGTTTTATGGTTTTTTCTCTGTTGTATAACTTATTAAAGCAACACATATTTTTGGCAGATAATATTTCACTTTTAAGAAAAATAATTTACTTGATAAAGTTAAATTATTCAATTTAATTATCAAATAATAAGTTTTCTATAAAAATTAGAACACTCATTAGTTTGAAATTCGGTAAGTATAAACTCAACCGATAGTAAATTAACAACATATTAATCAAGATTTATGATTAATAACACTTCTTAACGTCCAGATAACATAAAACAATCTTTTATATTTCTAAGAACCTTTAGAAAAAATAACAATATTTCCTTTAATCTTTAAACCACAAAATTAACTCTATAATATGGTTTAAAATTGATAAATTCTATTTAAGTTAATATATAATAAAAAAACAAGAAACTCCTTTCTTTATTATTTTGTAATTGTATAAGTCATGGACTTTTTTTTTTTATAAATATGTTTTTGGTCCTTTAATTTTTAGTGAAAATTGGAATTAATCCCTCTTGAAAATCTTGAACTAATTTAGTCTTCATATTTAGAAATGCGTGAATTTAGTCCTTTAAATTAATTTTTTTAAATTTATTTGATGTTTCAAACGCTTTTCTCAACTAACATTGAAGTGAACATGTGTTAAACAATATAAATAAACTAATACTATAATGACTAAATTCATGTATTTATAGAATTTAGGGACTAAATTGGTTCAAGGTTTACAGATTTTCAAGAGAGACTAATTTTAATTTTCACTAAAGGTTGAAATACCAAAATATATTTAACCCTATTTTTTTTATTATAGTACTCATACTCTTTACAAAATTTAATGAATTCTTTATCATCCCATTCTACAATAATTTAATTAAACTCGGTAACCATTCAACTAACACCTTGTTATTAGGTGTCTAAAATGAAATTATAATAAATGTCTTGGCAATTATTATGATAATATTACGTTTAAGGAAAATATTATAATATATTTTTTCACAAAAATTTAATGTTGATAATCAGGATGAGTTCACCTATTTCAATATTCTTAGCATTATTCATACTTTAATAAACGACGTGTATCAATCTTTATCAAATAAAGACAATCACACATATATTTGATCTATTAGATAACTAATGTCTTATCTCATTAATCTTACGATAAAAGACAATTTAAATAAAATTATAAAAGACTTTTTTTCTCCTTCATTATAATCTCTAAAACAAGTCTCTAATTTTAACTAAGGACCTTATGACATTAACTATTTTTCACAAACAAATGAAATGACAAAACACAATTTTATTAATGCAAACAAAACAGATTAGATCTTGAACCTACCTCGTATTCCTAACAGCTTCTTCTCAAGAAATTCGTGACATTCCAAATTTGATGTTTCAGATTGTTGGCTAGGGATGAGCTTCTTTTTTAATTCTGCAATCCGTAACACTCGCACTAGATGCTATACCGATTATTGAATCTGCAACTGCATTACAAATCCTTACTTTCTCAACTTGCAGAATGATGAAACTTCTTTTCTACTTGCTAGTCTACTAATCTACCTACACTTTCCTACTCTTACATGCTGCCATAAACAGGATTAGAGTGCTTAATCTGATATTCTAAGTACCCATTTGAAAAGAAAAACAAGTTACTTAGAAGTTCCAAATGGAAGTTGAGAAAGTAAAGTCATCATTTGTGCCATATGCTTCAAGCTGGGTGGATTCTAATTCCTGAAGACCTGCAATTCCATGCATCTCAATCAACGCTTCCCAGTTAACACTCGTGTCAGAAAACACTCCCAATTCATCGTTTTCATATCTCAACACAGCTTCAGGAACTGTTGAACTTTCTGTGCTATCAGCTCTTGCTGACTGTGTTTCTTCTTTAAGTATTCCCAGCTGTTGAAGAAACTCATGTAAGTCTATCTGGGGTTTCTCTTGAAGATCTCCCGGAACATCCTCGGATGATGTTTGAGAGTCTTTTGGAGTGCTTTCTGCATTGTCAGTGTTGTCTACATTCTGAGTTTCTGCCTCTGGATCATTGCATGAACTATTTGGGGAATGCCTCTCAGCTGAATTTTGTTGCTTAAGCTCTTGTAGCCTCTGATGGATTAAATGAACACTGGGTTGAGCACTAACATTGAGTAATCCACAGGAAGGGAACATTGAAATGAAGTTCTTGGAAGGGAACCATTTGAACTTTCCTGGTGTAATAGATGAAGCAGGCCTTGGCTGCAGGTGTGGAAGATTAAGGTATGCATCTGGTCCATAGAGTCTCCTTGCAGCTTCATCATAAGCCATGGCAGCTTCTTCAGCTGTGGAAAAAGAACCAAGCCAGAGTCTGCTTCTCTTCTTTGGCTCTCTTATCTCAGCAACCCATTTGCCCCATGTTCTCTGTCGAACACCTCGGTACTCGCACGAGGCATTTTGTGGACCACCTTTCCCTCTGGTTGGCCCTTTCTTCCATGGCTTCAGGGGGGACTTCTTGCAAGTATCCATGGTTGATTTCAATAACTTAGATCAGTGGAAAGTGGTGCTTTGAGTATCAGTGCTTGGTGATACTTGGAACTGCATGCGAGGCGCGGATATGTAGGAGAGAGTGTGTAGGTTGGTATAAATGTCTTCACGTTTGGAGAAGTAGCAAACAAAGCCCATGTGACCGTTATTCACTGTGTATGTACTCAGTGATTGTTTCAAATCCCTTTTTCTTTCTTTTTTTACGATAAATCTTTTAGGTTTTTATGTTTTTATGTTTCCCTCTCACTGCCACAACAGGTTGATGTGTATGTAGCCATGCATGGTGGTGTTAACACGTGGTGGTAGTAATTATAACTTTGTTTACCACACAAACATGACACCTTTTCTGTTGTTTTAGAAAACGAAAGATGATTAAAAACTCCACAAGGGGAATGCTGAAATCCAAGGATTTTGAATTGTCGACGTTGACAATGGCTTGCGCAGGAGAATGTCCTTGAACTATAAAATGACAATGCTATACGTCCAAGGGTTTGGTATAGCTCCGTACCAACCCAGTTGTCATGATTGTTACACAACAAAGCTCGTATTTGAGACCACAATAACCTTCTTTTTTATATATAGGTTCAAGATAGTGATGAAACCGATACAATATAAGAGTGTGAAAGAGAGAAAAAAAGGGTATTGAATGTTGTTGAGGTGGCGACTAGAATATTTCCAAGATTTTCTAACTGATACAGTGATTGTGTTGAATGAACTCTCTGACACTCTTCTTTGGATTCTATTTCTACAAACTAGCCACATAATAGTGATGAATCTGTCCTTGAGGAGAAGGGTTTTAAATAAGATCCACCTCAACAATTTGCAATTCACGAACTACATTTCACATGTTGTTCTGTCATACACACCCTGATTCTCGAGACTTTTGTTCACCTTTATCCCATGCTTGCTCTCTGTGTGCATCTCATCGTGAATTACCGCTCATGCCCCTAAAATGTTCACATATCATACCTAATCATATATAACATGGTGATGAGTGATAATTAAGCATGCCAATTCTGGAAATATTCATGTGAATGATAAATGATAGCGTCTATATGCTTTCAATATATAACATTTATGACATTGTTATCCTTGAACCAGAGAGAACAGCTGGCATTACATTGGTGACAAAATGTCATAATCAATGAATGAATGTACGATAAAAAGTCCTACAAAAACAACCAAAGCCTACTTATTGTACTGATAATTTGAATATTATGTAGAAAATTATTTTGGCAAAAGGAGAGAAATAGCATTTTGTCCTTGGCTAAGGGATGGCTCGGGGATTTTGACAAGTCAAAACAAAAATCCATGTCAATGTCGGTCCTTAAACGGTAATTAACATAACAATGGCATAAATAGACCAAAAAAGTAAGAAGCAAGCTTTTGCGAATCGAATAAAAACTGAATCAATAATTTCAATTTTCTACTATAGAGTTGTGCAATGAGAATATGCATAGTATGGGCATAAAGAGTACCTCTCTGCAGGAGAGAAGAGGTATCTCGAGAGTCCCTCTATGGTGTTCATCTCAGTAGTGTTTGTCAACTTTGCTTTGTAAACCAGGAAAGTTTGGAGTGTTTGTTTTTTTTGAAAATTATGTTTTGACAAAGTTTTATTAACAAATTTTTAATAAAATACACTTGACAATACTTTAATGGATGAAATAAAAATTTGATATAACTTGAAAAGAAAAGAAAAATATTTGGTATGTGTTAAAAAACAAACTTTGTCAAACTTTATTAAAAAAAAGTTTGTCAAATAATCATAATCCTTTGTTTTTACATTGTTCTATTGCTTTTAAGTTTGTTTTTAAATGTTTTCTGCATTACCATTCCTTCTCTGTTCTGCTAACTTATCTTAACAATAATTGTAGACCAT
Source organism: Vigna unguiculata (assembly GCF_037176805.1). Taxonomy (NCBI): domain Eukaryota; kingdom Viridiplantae; phylum Streptophyta; class Magnoliopsida; order Fabales; family Fabaceae; genus Vigna; species Vigna unguiculata. The sequence goes on along the minus strand of NC_140792.1, from coordinate 33,862,681 downwards.
AAATGAAGGTTGTCTTCATCAATATTATTTTGGATATCTGGGAGATGAGGAGTACTAAAATATTTGGTGCTCCTTTTTCTTTAGCTTTATCCATTGATAGAAGTGGTTTGATTGGAAATATTTATAAAGTTTATAAGGCTAATACTGTGGATGATCTCACCATTTTTAAATACATTAACATATACGACCATGAAAAAAAAAAGCTCTTATTACAGATATTTCTATCATTTGGAAAGTTCCTAGTAGGGTTTGTGAAATGCATCATCAATAATATATGGAAAATTATCATTTGACAATCCTTTATAAGATAAAATGATCCAAATAAAAGTGATATTTTGGAATGTACTTATGGATGAGTTACTTTGGTTTTGGTGGGATTTTTCAAGAAAATGTTAGGAAATTTATTAGTAATTTTCATTTTTTGGTGTTGCCTTAGCTTTGGAAGCTGAGAGTAGATAGGTATAAGGATAACAAAAATATCTGAACCCGTAGGTATCAGCAGCTAAAATCTCCGGTGGATAGTTAGTATATGTGAATATTTATTATTCGTGGGTAACGGGCATTTTAATATCCGCTTATAAACGGGTCGGGTGCGGATATCATACTACCCGTACCTACAGATACATGTTACCTGCAAAAAATTAAAATTAAAATTTAATTTATATTTTATTAAGTTAAATTTAATTAAAATTAAAATTATATTTTATTAAGTTAAATTTAATTTATACTATATTTTTTATAATTTTAATTAAATTTTATTTAAAAAATTTATAAAATATATATTTTTTAAAATATTTGTAGATATGCAGGTATCCACGGGTACCCGTGAATTTTAAAAAGATTTGCGGATATTTCTTAAGCGGGTACCCGACGGGTAAACGGATAGGTAACGAATAATTCTTTTTTTAGGTCGAATTGTCAATAGGCACTATCCGTGTCTGACTTGACCCGTTGTTATCCCTAAATAGGCATTATTTTAACTATTAAGTTATATGTGAAACCACATGTGTGGGTCTTCACATTGATTTTATAATGATAAAAAAAATCATTAAAGTAAATATAAATAATTATTGTAATAAAAATAATCTATTTTTTTATAATTTTTTTATTATAAATAGTTATTTTAGTTTTAAGAAACTAAGTTAAAAAATTTTCACTTGAAGGGTATGATTTAAAGTGTATGATTGGTAAAATAATTATTTCAATTTTAAACAAATTATTTATTAAGGATAAAATTGAAAAACGAAATACATGTGAATTCCTTTATATAGTGGTATAGATAAATGGTTAGGTGGAGTTTACTTTAACTCATATATACATGATTCTTCCTTGATAACACTACAACAAGAATGACTTTAAGTAACAGTTAAAAATTGTTGTCACTGGTAATTTTTAAGCCGCATCTATAAAATCGTTCCTTATATTATGTTTAGGCAACATTTTTATATTTATGGTCAAGTTTAGTGTTGCATAAAGTGAAAAATGCTGTAGTGTAATTGCTTTTAAAAGTTCATCTATTGTTTATTGATCTATTAGAGGAATATGGGATTGTTGTCTTTATATGTGAAGAGATGTTAATTTTCATGTTTCTCATGTGTATAGAAACAAAAATAAATGTGTTGACAAACTTACTAATTTTGTTTGGATCACGGGTTAGTCTGCATCAAAGAAGCTCAAATCCATTTAATACGGATTAAGTGAGTTAAATTCATTTTGATCCATATTTAAAAACAACAATTTTTTCATTCTATTCGGAGATACCAGAATTGACTCATCTATTAGAATCTATTTTGATATTTCTTTTTTATGTATATTTACAATTTTTAATACAATTTTTTGTTGTTGTAGTTATATATTTATATTAAAAGATTGTCTTACATTTTTAATACAACTTTTTGTTATTGTAATTACATACATATATTAATATTAAAAATATAAGTCACACTATTATCTTATTATGAATTATTCATGTTAATCAAACTATTAATTTGATGAATGAAATTCTCCACATATAAATATAAATGAACTTAATTGATAAGAACAAACATAAACATTTTGTATTACAGCCATGGTAAAGAAAAGGACATAATTAAAAAATTATATATACGAAAATGGCTAACTAAGGCACATTGGAAATTGTAAGTGGGACACAAATGGTTCTTACGATTTGGAAGACTCTTCTTCTTAAAAGCTTCTTTGGTATGCCATGAAAATAGGAATGCGTGGAAACAAAGAGAAAAAGCCACACGTACTTACAGGAACAAAGAAGTGTTTAAACTGCACTATGTGGAATTTATTAGATGTACCAGAATTAGATGTGTTAAAATGAGTCAATCTTTTTTACACGAGTTGAGTTAAGAAATGGCCAGCTCAATCCGAATCACTTTTTCGTAAATCGAAAATTTTGCAATCCGATATGACCCAGCACGAGTTAGTGAGTTAATGGGTTGGTTCACTAATGAATTTTTTTTTTGTAATTTATTTTATATATTTATTGTATTACAATAAGAGTAAATTTACTTATTTTATTTTTTATAATACCTAATTTTTGAAATATTATTATAAAGATAATAGTCAAAGATTAAAGTATCAATGTATATAATTTACAAACAAATTAATTAAATATTCAAACTATTTAAATATTGTTGAGCAACATTCTAGCATTTAAAAATATGAAATTTTTAACCTATATAATTAAAAGTAGTAAATAATTATAACAATTTTTTTTAAATGTTGGTGGGTTAAGTGAGTTAGATTCAGTTCAATCATCTTTTGAAAAAACTTAGTTTTGCTCAACCCAACCCGACTCAAATCTGTGGTGAGTCGGGTTGGCTCACACCCCCTAGTCAAAGACAAGGGGAGGTATTGTTCCCATAGACGAGGTCAATGTTCCGACCCAACCCAAGTTCAGCAACATTGTTAGGAACAATGACCGCGTACCCAAGGTATTGTCTGTTTTGGAGTATGGAGATCCGTCATGGCTCGGAGGGTGAAGTATTTAAATTGCGTTTGACCTCGATTCTTAAACGATATTAATGAGACTTATTGGGTGTACTGAAACATTTAATAATCAAAAATTAAATACTATATATATCACAATTTATTTTTAATTAAACTACAATATTTTTAATTCTATTCTCTTTATTTTCTTCAAGCAAACTCAGCTAGCATAGGAGAAAAGACCACGTTCTTGCTTCTCATAGTTATTTAATTTTCTGAGAATATTTTTATTACTATAAATAATTTCGTGGGAAGAAAGAACACCATTAAGTTTTCACTTCTTAATCTAAATCATTAACAACTAGCCGTAAGAATTCGTAAAACGAGGGGAATAACGCCACCTGCTATCTATTGTCATCAGCAATATTAAATAAGGAATTGTTTTTATTTTACTTCCAACACTATCTTAGTTCTCCTCACCCAATTTTGCACTTATGGCACTGAGATACATTGCAACTATGATCAGGATATTATTTAAAGTAACTAAAGACAAAATAAATGTTTTCTAAATTAGAAAACTCTAACTTCTAAGAAAAGTCATTATCATAACAAAGCACTAATTCCATACTCCCCTCCATTCTAAATTTTTAAAAATATTCCACAATAATCGTTTAATTTAATAATAATAACAAATGATATATTTAATCTAAAATATCCGCATTTAATATATTAGCAAAAATTCAGAGGCACTGTTGCGCATTTCATAGAAATTTTAAGATAAATAATATTTACTTTTGAAATATATAATTAAATTTTAAAGTAGTTGTTAAATAAAATAAGAAAAAAAAAAGATTTCTAAAATAACAGTATAAGTTATTTATAACAAAATAAATTAAAAAATAAAATACGTATCCAAAAGAATTTTTAAAATAACTATTATAGTTTAAAGACAAATCACATTCATTTAACATTTAAAAATTAATTATATATTCTTCAAAATTAAAAAAAAATAAATATGAACATAAAAGAAGTTTTTAAAATATTTGTTAAAAGATAAAAAAAGTTTTTAAAATAACTTTAAAAATAAACTATTTATAAAATGACTATTTTTTAAAACAATAATTCAAGGTAAAACTAAAAAAATAAAATATGAATATAAAAAAAATATTTCATTATATATTGTTATAGATTATATACATATGAAATTACACGAATATATATATATATATATATATATATATATATATATATATTTATTAGCGTAAACACATGCGTATAATAATATTATAATGTTATTAAGTTAATATATAAACTAAAATTATATTTATTAAAAATAAAGTGAAATATATCACAACAGATGAAAGAATAACCATTCATAAATAAAGAAGAAGAGAATAAACAGAAATAACCGATTTTATAAAAAATTTGTAAAAGTAACGATTAATTTTTAAAAATTTAATAAATTATTATATTTAAAGAGTAAAATTATTATTTTAAAATATGAAAAAAAAAATTATATATTGTTATATATATATATATATATATATATATATATATATATAAAGACTATAAAACTGTAATCTATAAAAAAAATTGAGAACAAAATTGAAGAAGTAAACATCAAAACGTATGCGTGGTAAACTTCATTAATTTAAGTTATGACTTCATTAAAGTAAAGTGAAATTGTGTTTTGTAACAAAGTTTTCATCTGAAAGAAAATTAATAATGAGATGAACATGAAAGTTATATTTTTGACTATTAATTGATGTAATTTAAGAGGATCTGGCGTTGATCTGATGAAAAGTAAACGCCAAAGTTTTTAAATGTGGCCAAGGCTTCTGCAACTGCCACCGCCAAACACGAGAAAAATCGTGTAAAAAAGGCCAACCACAAATCAAAACCAAATCGTCAAAGGAACCAAGAGACCAACCCCTCCATAGGAAAAGACACATTTCCCCATTCGCCCGTTCTTGTCCTATTCCTAGCTGAATGTAAAATCTAAAAGACCATTATTCAAACAGAAATTTTATTTATGCACAAAGTTATGCAGTATAAATAAAGTACTTAATAAAAAGTGTTGCATAATCTGTAAAGCCAAATCGTCATCAACTTTATCTATTCAAGATTTTAGACATCAATCAATATACTTTTTATAAAATAACCATATTAAAACAACAAATTTATCAAATATGACTTATAATTGAATAGTAATGCATAACTTAATTGTCTTCTGCCAAACCTCGATCAAATATCCGGGATATAAATAAATAGTTTATATAGTGAAAGTGTAAGTTAATTTTAATTATATGATTATCACAAGATAGTATTTTTTTAATGACAAAAGTTATTAAATTTTATGCTTAAAATATATAATAAAAAAATCCTTTTATTGAATAACTGTATTCATAATGAAAAATGCAAAATACTTTACATTTAATTGTAATTTGCTAACACGACACTAAATAATCATGCCGCAATTTACTGTTACCTAATCTCACATGAACGTTAATGCAATTTAATTGTTCCTTCACTTCCTTCCAAATACAATTAAGATGCTTAAAAAGATCACAACGTAACATAAAAAGAATAGAGAGATTAAAATAGCATGATTATGATATCAGAGGTCCAATTTGTGCGAGATTAAAATACATCAAACCAAAATAACAGAAATATAGTATTTGAGAGAGTAAAAAGTAAGGCAAAAATTTGCTTGGATCCGAGTGAATCCTGTGGAGCAAAATTGCAATTGGTTGAAGTCGCAACAATCGAACATAAAAATTGATGAGAAAAGAGGGGGGAATTGTGGAAAGGGAAGACAAAGAAAGCAAGATGAGAGAATATTATACAAGTTAAATTATTATTTTTGTTGATGTTGTTTATTGATGGATGGATGAATGAATTATGTGATGGCATGGCAGGAAGAAGCAGTTACACATGGCGTAATACATCGGAACCCTAACGTTTGAAGTTCTTGGAAGAGAGAGGGAGAGAGAGGATCTACCAGGCAACGTGGACGAAGGAGTTGAAGATGCGGGAGAAAGCGTGTCTGATGCGAAAAAAGGCGCGAAAGGAGAAAAGAGAGGAATCTTGTAGAAAGCTCTGGAGGGTGTGGACGAAGAGATTGAAGCAGCGTATGGGCGGAATGTACAGAGTCAGAGGCACAGCCGAGAACGCCACCGCGAACAGCAGTTGAAGCATTTTCCTTCTATTTTTTTCCGTTCTCTTTTCTTTTGGTGTGTGAGAAAGAGTGAGAGAACCACTGTGTGGGATTACGAATGAGTAAAAGAGGGTTAAGATTGTATTTATATTCTGCAAACAAATATTACGGAGGCAAATCACGTCCTTTTTTCCTCGTCCCAATTTTCTTAAAAACTTTTATTTTTCGTCTTTTTCTTCTTTGTTTGACATTTGTCTAACTTCTTCAAACAATTTATTTTTTCTTCTTTACAAATTTTAAAAAATAACAGAAAGAAAATTTTAACTACCTCCACAATGATAGAAGATCATGTTATCTCATGATGAAGCATAACAGAAGATATTAAAGATATCAGATAAATCGTTTAGCAACAGAAAGAAAATAAAAAACTACTTATATTAGTTAAAAAGAAAAAATCTAATGGGATAAATTACACTCATTTCGCATATAGCTTCTTCACCTTATATCAGAAAGTAGTCGTTCCGGAACTGTTATCAAAGCAAAAAAAATTTATTAAGCTTAATCTCCGATGAATGCATGTTTAATATTATTTTTATCTTTAATAAAAATTTTGAAAACTTCAAATATTAAGTTAAACGAATAGATATGAAAATGAAACTATATTGTCTCCGAGGCCCAACATGAAAATATTCTATAAGGGTAAATATATTTTTAAACTAATACAAAAGATGTAGTAATCAACGTTCGGATACTTTTTTTCTAAGACCGGTCCAGGATTGTCAAAGCATTTTGTTACAGGAACCCGCACTCAAATCAGATGCTCATCATTCTGTTCTTCAAACTCGGAATGAAAGAGTAATGACGATGATAATTTTACAGAATAATCACTTTTATGACACTCCAATATTTCTTATTTCTCTCTATTCTTCTCAAATTTTCAATTCTCGGAATAATTATGATACAAACATATGAAAACTTTTAATTTATTATTATATTACTATTTTTTCTGTACTATTTGTTAAATAGTATTTGAGGTGACAAAAGAGGATTTTCTTTTACTATCAAGTTCTTATTTATAGACATGTCGCAAATGTGCTCTGTTCTTCACAACACAAAATCTCTTTTTATAGTTAATCTATACAAATAAAGTTTACATAAATCATTTTCATCAAATGAAGAAACAAACAGTTTTCTCAACACCATCAAAATGTAGTCATATCATCAACATTTATCAGTACATCACCTTGTGAAAGATTGAAATAAAAAAAAAAACACGATTGAAGTGAATTTCTTAAAGTTAAGAGCAATTAATTTTTTAATGATTATGCAACTTTGAAAAAAATTTAAACCGATCATCTGCATAATCATATGCCCAAATTAATTTCACACATTATCGTATAAAATTATCTTTCTCAATTTAGTCTCCCTGTAAAAATTGCCAGAAAAATACTCTTGGGAACAATTTCTTGCCTTTTTTCTTCCATACCATACTCTTCAATAAACCTTGTTTTTCAATAAGAAAACTATTGCCAGGTTGAACTCCAGCATACAGCTGCGATGTAGCTTTTTACCTCGTCTTAAACGTTTCATTTTCAAAAAGAAGCGAAAGCAGAACTCTACATGATATGGACGAAATAGATGGATGCCAATTGTCTGAACAAAAAAAAAAAAGATATGGAAGTGTGCTGCATGTCCCTGAATTTGACGTTAACGGGTATTAACAGATATTGTATACAACATGATCATGGGAATATATTCTTCATGTCTCATACAAGTATGCAATGAACCTATTTCAAAAAAAAATTATCTGCACATACAAAAGTGAACTATGTACACTGAATAAATAAAAGGGGGAAAAGAGGGATACCGCTACAAGCCTACAATAGAGTTTGTTGCAACTCAAGGAGAAGATATGCATGCTAGCAACTTGCCGCAAAGCTGTTGTAACTCAAGAGAAGGATCTGACGAAGATATGGTTGAGAGTACAGACCTGGCTTCTAATAGTCCAACAGATATGTTTTCCAAAATCACATCTTCGCTGGCCATAAGTGATGCTATGAGCTTCGCACCTGCTATCCTTTCCTGTTGAACATTAAAAATGCATCAACATAATACGACATTTTCTCACACGTTATGAGAAATTATTCGGCTATAATCAAATTCAAAAGAAAGCCATATCAGCTTTCATACTTTTCCACTTTATACCAAGCTGCCATCCATTGCCTTTCTCCCAACATTTTGAATGCCACAATTCTTTTGGTTACCTTCCTTTTAATTTCAATAAATATTTTCCACACTAATAAAAATAAATAAATACTCTCCGTGTTTTACACTATGTCAAAACATACATACACAGAAATAAAATTAAAATAACTTCAGATTGAAATTTAATGCCACTTTATTTGCGTCAATTCAACAAGGATATTGTTGAAATTATGGGGTTTTATAAGTTAGTGAGGGAAAAGGACAAAAAAGAGAGTGATCACTGAATTCGTGACTTTATTCAGTATGATGTCTTCCAATTTAATGATAAGAAATAAAGCTCAAACCCCTACTTATATTAATACTAAACCGTAATCTAAATTAAATAAGGAGACAAATCATGACATAAGAATAGGGAAACTATTCCTAAATACAGGATAATCTAAATACAAGGAAAACCAATTCTGAGATATAATCGAAGTCCTAAGATACTCAAAAACATCATAAAGATAAAATATTGAGGTTAAATATGTTTTTAATTCTCAAACTTGGACACGAAATTGGAATTCATCGTTGTATCAAACTTTGATACATTTTTTTCCCTAAAATTTAAAAATGAATGAATATATTCCTTTTAATCCAATGACGTTAACTTTTTAGGCTTATTAAATGGTGTTTTAGACTTACATTTGAGTTGGAACGTCTCAAACATTATAAACAACTCAAACGCCATACTAAAGCCACGTTTGACACAAAAAAAATTAATGCAATTGGGTTAAGCGGACTATATTAATTTTTAAAGTTTTGGGACCAAACTATATCAAAGTTTGAAATAATGATGAATTTCAATTTCGCATCAAAGTTTAGAAATTAAAAACAGATTTAACCCTGAAATATTGATTTAACGACAGTTTCATTATTTCAGCTATATTCTAACAGATATGACAGTCTAATAAAATTACAATGGTGAGTGGGTGATACAATCTCCCTGTGAAGCTTGCTATAAATATTTGAGAACATTCAAAACACCAACAAAAAAGAACATAACCATAAATTTTATTTGTCAAATGTTATGGTACCAAAGTCGGTAAAATTCTTATTAAATGACCTCGTAAAATTAGTTCCAATCCACGATTAAGACACCCACCAACAATATGGTCAATACACCAAAATCCAAGATGCAGCAAGTAGATAGATAAGAAACCTATGTAAAACTATTTATTCTGATAACTTAACATATATGATAACATATATAAAAAGAACATATATAGCATTATTAATGGTGAATGACAAAGTTAATTTACCTTGTCTGACTCCTTCCTTAGGGCTTTTAGGGCAATTCTGAGAAGGTCAGATGCATAGGGAAGAACTGCAGATCTTAGATGATACACGGCTGAAAATAGAACCTGGGTGCATGCTGCTCTAATCTCTGACTTTGTTTCAAACTGTTAGCCAAATATAGTTAGTTTCATAACTAATCAAGATTGTTGAAGTTTCAAAAACTAAAACTCTAGTAAACGAATACTATCAGGCAATTGTGATCATAATATGCACTGTTACCTCAAGACATTGAAGGAGAAAAGGAATAACTTGTGCTGCAAAGGGCTTCTTGCCAGATTCTGGTATCTTCTGGCAAGTGCTAATGAGAACATTACCCATACACAGACGAAAAGAGAGAGAAACTGAAGCAGGAACAAATTCTGAGTTTTCGTCCCCAAACTCAGGAGTTGAAGTTCGTTCATTCTTGTAGTTAAAGAACTGATTGATCACATAGCTGAGAACAGACTTCCCTGCAGCAGAAGACTAAAGAACTTAGATGAAGTCACATTCAACTAACATGAAGCATCAAGCTTAAAATTCACTAAAACAGATCAATAATACCTTCTTTTCCAAGGGCCCTAATTTTGTCAGGCATGGAAGTGGCGATTGATTCCTTAGCTTGTAGTTCCGCACATATCATTAGTGCTAGACAATCAATGCATCCGTGTTGTGCTTTAGAAACTGAGAAAAAGTAATGCCAATCACAATTAGTTATAGTTCAAATAAAAATGAATGAAACTTAGAAACAAAATTCTTACAAACCTGAATCAGCGTTCAGACAAGGCCATAATAATACAGTTTCAATCATCTCTCTAATTGCATACATTGAACAATGAGAAAGCGTCTCCCATCCTCTGACCTGTAAATCCAAAAAAGGCACCTTATTTCCAGCCAAATTGATGCAGAAAAAGCCAGAAACTGAAATAAACTAGTAAAGAGCACCAAACAATCTAAATAATGATGGGGGGGGGGGGGAATATTTACCACAAGTGATGTGCAGATTGAAAATAAACAGGCCTTTATCTTCCGTATATTCTTAGACGCAACAGCTCCATCTAATAGGGAGCTAACAAATGGGAGCAGAACCTAAAAAATCACAAAGCATAGAAAGGTTGAAGTGACACTTTAATAAATATAAACTGCCAATAGGTAACAACTAATAAGGTTTACTGTGGTGCCAGATTCAGATTGGATGTCAGTCATAAAGAGAAACAAGGATTATTATAAGAATCTGTAATCGATTATCGAAAACTGGCAGACTAAGAATTTCCATCAAAACAAAAATTATAATAATATTGAAGATTTACATCTAAAACTCAATCATGTTGTAAAGTAGTACGGGTGTAAGCAGTTCAAGTTAGGTCCAGTTGAATCTAATTTCCAACCAAACCCAATTACATTTAATTGGGTTGGGTTTACCTCTTTTTATTTAACTCAATCCAATTATAATTGGGTCAGTTCGGGTCATTGGTTGAATAATTTAAAAAAATTATCAACTTTTGAGAAATATCACAACATAAATATTTTCAATGTTCCTTAATATTTATATGGCATAAACAATATTTATAACAAATTTATAAATAATATTCATATGATAAAATATAATATCATTTTTGTAGTAAATTAATAGGACAAATAATATTTTTATTATATATTTGTTATGTAGTTAGATTAGGTCGGGTTTTGAATTCGTACCCGTTACCCAACTCAACCAGTTCCAATTGGTTGCACCAAAAAGTCCAAATCCAACCCATCCCACAAAAATGTAAACGGATTGGGTTAGAAAGGTTTGTAGGTTAGGTGCAACCGACTTACACCCTAATAATGTAGTATACAAAACAATGTAAAAAAAACTCAAACTGAAATGTAAATAAAACCAAGGTTGTTCTCGTGGATGTCTTTCCTGGAAAATTCCAGGGTGGAGGGAGATTGGGAAGAGAACATTACTTGTGGATGAATGCGTCCACACAGCTCAGCAGAGAGCTTCCGAACATCTTCAAATTCAAACTCACAAAACGCCCTGAAACAAATGAATACATGACAGATGCATCAGGCTCCTGTAATATTTAGTTGAAGGAGACAAAAGCTATGTTCTTCAAGGACCAACCTGTTTAAAAGGAAAGCAGCGATACAATCACAATCAATATCAGTGTTCCTGTTTGCAACATCTACCTCGCAAGGAAGAAATATACACAGTTTGTAATAACTTCAGAAGAAAAACTCTGAACTAAATGAAAAATGACACAATCTCTGGTCTGACAGACATAGTAGTTAATGTTCGATACTCAAGAACTTTAACAATGAATTGTTTAGTAGTAAGACTTCTTTTGTCTACCTTTTAGTTTCATCTATGCGAAATATCAGTTACTAGTATAGTTTTAAGCACCTTGATCAGATGAATTTAAAAAAATTGTAAGTGGCTGTATTGTCTCAGTCAATGCGACTTTCTTTTAACTACAGTCTACAAGTCTACTAAGTGTTGGATCATTTAGGGACACATATAAACAAAGTAGCAGAATATCCACAAAAATGTAAAGCAGTGTCCATAATTAAGATCTTAGAGTGTCAAACTAAACTGGAACAAGATTTGATTATAAGAAGGAATCACATAGTAGTTAAGTTTTGCATCCAACTTTTGGAAAGATTAAAAACCAACAGTAATTCTGGCTGTTCCTTAGTCTTGAGCATATAGAAACAGGAACAAAACCTGATTCCATGAGCTTTAAATTTGTTTGCATATCAGAAGATCAGATAAACAGGTTTTAATACCAGGTAAAACAGACTAGAAAACTGATAACAAAAGAAAAATAATGAAAAAGCAAACCACTAAAAGAGAAGATCTGCATATGGACAAAAAGGTAGCAGACTCTATAAATTCTTGACACGCGAACAAGAATTGGGCAAGGTAGAATCAATATAGCCATCAAGAGGATCGGCAGGCAGATACTCAAGGCAAAAATATATACCCTGGATAATGTTTTTACTGAGATGCCCATACATAATTGATGAATTGAGGTCGTTGAAAGTTTTCAAGGGAAGAATTTTAATTATGAGCAAAGGGCAAAGATGCTTGAACAGAGAATGCTGCATTTCTTCAAACTCATCACTTGTGTAGGTTCTCTGCTCCCATCTTGATAAGAAACTTTCACCAATCCTGCAGCAGAATTGAAAATGTATGAGGAAAGAAGTTATGACCAACAAATTAAATAATTACACAAGTCTTTGTGCCACATTACATTTACTGATTACACATCCATTGTCAATGCATTTAGTTCACACCAGAATTTTCCCACTTTTGAGACAATGATATAGACGCATTCACTGTGATGACAGAATATAAGGACAAAAAGATTTTAATATTGTAATAATCCAAATGAAGACACGGTATGATATTATGAATGAGATTAGCATATCCCATTTGACTCAAATAAACACTTTTACACACTGGAAATAGTGCATATGACCATCATAAATCTCATACAACCATACACACTACAATCATATTTGAAAGAAACTGAAGCAGAAATAAAACTATGATCACTTGGCCAATAATAATTCATATACTGTGCACTTCATACGTATATGTGATGAATAGAAAAGCCAACGGGCAACATTCGAATGAGAAAAGAGAACCAACCATAAATTATTAGTCATTTTAAACTTGACACTTATCCCAAAACCAAAAAAAAAACGCAATAGCAGCAGGACAAATATATCAGTAGGTAGGACCGTTTCTCAAAAGTTAGAAGTAACCTCAAGTTCATTATGTTTCGGAAATGGTAATTGCTAGAACTATAAATTTCATAGACTTAAAACACTGCTCTTCCTTGAATTACAATAGAAAAAATCTAGACATTCCCAACAACAAAGTAATGTCAAGCCGCTGTAAAGTCTGGTGCTGTAATTACATAAATTGTGTTTGAAGAGACATGGAAACAGTTACTAATGCGTCCAAATTTACCAAAGAAAAACTATTACGATAAATCAAAACCAACCATAAAATAAGAGCTTGGCTAATAAGATCAGAAAAAAATTATGGATTCCTTAAGTCTTTGACTTCTGTAACACACCAGCCAACCAAGCAAGACTCCCCATTGAGACCATGCCTTTCAGCTCAATAAAGTAGAGCACAATTCAAATATCTTCGTTGAACTCTCAATTAATGTGGAGTGCATCCATTGAATTTAAAAGTTCTTATGGTGTGTATTTTCATTGTTATTTGTCACAAACGGGTCTTTGGTTCTACAGCTAAAGCTCTTGAGATCAAAATTATAAATAAGGGAAAAACACGACAGCTATAATATTTGGTTTAAGGATCAAAGATAACATTTGATATTTAAAACATTGTACTTCATATACTCACTGCTTCTGGTCTCTAACATGCAACATAACATGATGCAATACAAGATCAGCAACAGTTGCCAGATTTTCGCTTATATAACTCAAGAATTTGACAATAGTTGCATTTGATGGATCTGCAAACATCTTGTCAACCAGTGGTCCGATTAAAAAGTTCCAGTCTTGAACCTGATAATATTGGAAATAACAAATTAGAATATTTTTGTTAGTGTTGATTCCTGAACTGAAAATTCATTTATTGGAGTATTTTTTTTAATTGATTTACAGAAAACCAACATATTTACATAAAATGCAAGTGTACATGTTCAAGCCACAGAACATGTAAAGGGAAACAGATATACCAAAATTGTAAACAGTCATCATAAATTAAAAAAAGACGGCCAAACCTCAACTCTTCAAGAACTGAGTTTAGTTAGAGTAAGAAAGACACTGCTAGCCCCGTACCCAATGGCTTAAACTTTGGCTTGCTTTGGTTCTTAACATGGGCAAGAGCAACTTCTACCAAATAGTAAAAGTTCCGTTGAAGCCTCCCCAAATCCTCATAGTCGAATTTAACTTTAACCAGGTCATGAGGGCTAGTACTATGTTATAGTTCATGATTTAAGAACAAAGCGTTTCAAGTAAGGGAGAAGATTATAGATAAACAATCACTCTTAGGTATACAGATATTGCTTTTAGGATTATTTGGGTTCAGTAGCACATCACTTCAGCAATTAGCAGTCTAAAAATGTTGAAATAATCTTTTACAATTTATCACTAATATTAAGTCTTAAAATGTCTACAGTTTCCATTAACGAACTTAACCAACGTAAAGATTACATCAGTCATTTATTTCCATTTTCTTGATCATATTCCACATTGAAAAAAAAAAAACAGCTTGCACACTAAAAAAAAAAACAGCTACCACACTGAAAAAAAAACAAAAGGAGAGAGAAAGTAAAACAGGTCATGGCCTTAAGTTATAATCGTTATTGGAATGCGGGACTTGCACTCTAAAAAAGTATATAGTTGCAGTCATTGATTGAAAAGTCAATGGTTGTAATTGTTATAGAATACATATGCATAACAAATAATGTAGTTAAAATATCAGTGGTTAATTTTCCTATCAACAGTTATAACTCCATGCATTTACTCGGAAATTTAGAGTGAACCAAATCCTACAGCCATACATAATTGCTCAATCTACCATCTTACATTTTTGGACCATACTGGAACCAGTTTGAGTAGTCGGTCAGTATCCAACTTTGACCCTGGCAGCAAATAAAAAAAAATGAGAACATAATAAATGCAGTATTTTTAACATAAAACAGATGTGGATAAACAAGAAACAGATATTACAAACTGTTCAATATTTACAGTCACAGTGGTGAAACGGAAAAGAATAAGAAATTATCACAATTTGAAGCGGACCCTATAACGCAGTTATGTACATGTACTTTGATGTGCATCTTGAAAATATAGCACACTAAAGTGATATGTAGTTATGTATATTACACAGTATTATGCATCCTTATATTATATGCCACTGAAAATCAGCTAGCACTACTAAGAATTTGGTGATCTTACACTGTTGTTTCAACTGCAGAATGTGTTTTTCATATTTACAATGTCTGGATAATGCATGATCTTGAACAATTTCAAAGGAAGCAGCCATTACTTTCCATATTAAACTGTGCTAGAAAACTTGATGAACTTTAGTTTTAGGAGATACGGATGTAAAAAAGCTGATTGAAATTGGTATGGAATTTTACAAACAAAATTATCCACAAATCTATGGAACTTTCAGGAGACTTTCATGAGTAATGCCACTTGAGAAGTTGTTAAACAACATAAAACTAATCCACTAATAGTATTACACAAGAGTCAATAAATACTCAATCTACATTATATAAATGTTGATATAAAATACAGAACTAGTGATGCAATGAAATTTCAAACAGTGATGGAAGTAGGGAAAAAAAGTACCTTCATCTCCATTGGACTGTGGAAGGTCTACGCTTATACTGGTATTGCTGCAAGGATAAGAAGGAAAAAATTTCAGCCAAGAGTGATATTTTCATCTATAAAACATTCTTAGATTTTGAACTCCGACTCTAGAAACAGCTTCTATAAGTTGAGATCCAAACTTTAGAGGCCCAGTAGAAGGAGCAAAGAAAAGGGAAACCTACCTAAGACAGTCAAGAAACAAGAATATGACTTCAATTCTCTGGTTGTGATGTTTGAGGACCTCAATGATGGAATCAATAGCAATTGATTGTCTCACATCTGAAGAGTAGACAAGACCAACCAGTGCAGGCAAGTACAGTGAAGGGTCTGCAAAAGTAATTCACCAATAAAATTTGTCACAACCATTTGTAAAATTTTCGTGACAGATATCTTGTGGATCACTGTAACGCATATGGAATTAATGTGAAAACATTATGGCTTAAAAAAAAATGTGTAACTCATTAAAGCAGAGGAGCACAACAAATAAAGACAATGAAGGAATCATTTCAAAGAGAAAAAAAGTAAAGGAAATGCAAAGAAGCAACCTATAAGCTTAAGCTATTAGATGCAAGCTTAGAAATTGCTTTAATCACATCTTAAACACACCTTGTAACGTCCTGATATAAAAACTCTATAGACTTTATGTGAGAATAAAACATAGGCCACCAATAGTTTTTGCTTCAAATTAAAATTAAAAACCAAAAAGATGGTGCTTAACAATTGGGCAAAGAAGGTTCAGCACCACATCAAGAATCAATCATCCATAAAGATCCGGTCAATACAAGACTCGCTAATACTTGCCAATTTATATAAGAAATCTGTATACAAAATATTACACTTTACATTTCAGTTTTAATGCTACCTATAATTGGAAGTAATTTGGATGCCTGTTCACGAATCATAATTTCTTCATCTCCAAGCCGCTCTAGCAATTTGTTTGCTATATCTTGCCTAAAATACACATTTCAACAAATAAATATACAAACAACTAAAAACCAGTATAACAACAAAAGCAGTCGTACCTAGAAGAACAAGATATTAAACTTTGTGATTTTGATGATATATGTAGGACTTCTGATATAACATCCATAGCATTTCTTCTCTGGGAAATGTTTCCAGAAGAAAGGCGCTTCAGAACTTCCATAAGACAGCGATCATCTTTGCTCCTGGAGAATCCTTATATGTGTAAGTTCTAAATTTAAAAGAAAAGATTTTAGACTTAAAGAGTGATTTTAGTCAGTATCATAAGAGAAAGAATAAAATGACTACATTGAGCAGTATTCTCCTATCAACATAACAACAGCTCTAGCTGTACCATCCCGCTCATCTAAAAGGTGAAGCAGAAGAGGAATCACACTATTTGCCTTCCTACTGTCAGCAAGTGCATCTTCTTGTGTGTAATCTGGCCTCAGAATGATAGCCTTGAATATTGAAACAACTCCAACTATCACATCCTCATCAGTGCAATTTAACTACAGAATAAAGAAGGAAAGGTATAAAAGCTCAATTTTCAATCTGGTAAGGAGACACAAATTACTAAATCACAATTTGATTAATCATTGACTTCTAAATACATCATAACTAAAAAATATGTTGATAATAAGCAATGCACACTCTATAGTTCTATGCCAAAATGCAGCAGAAGCCAGGTTACACATAACAGATGGCAATGTCTGTATCAAATATGTGAACTTAAAGTTGTTGAATATCAAGTAGATCTGGACTCAGTTTGTAAAATTAGAAATAGTACTCTGCCTTGACAGTGCATCATAGGTAAACAAACAATTTTATTTAACTATGGAATGGTTAGAAAAAGAAAAAAAAGTCAGATTCAACTGACAGTTACTGCTGAAAATAACAGCTTTGATTTTTCTATCAGATGCAAAGGACATTATTACTGCATTAAAGTCACTGCAAAAACCACATCAACATGTCATTCAAGTTCAGAACAAAGAAAATGCTATAATAAAAATACTAATTGATGGTATCCTTATTCTAAGTTTCTAATCATAAAATTCAGTGCTAAACCTGATCCATGCAAGGGAAAAAACATTGGATTTCGAAGGAAAATGAATATAACACATTCATTCGCATGATTAAAAGGGTGTGTAACATTTTTGTTTAAAAATATATCTGCAACATATTTCCCCAAGAAGGCCTCAATTAGAGGTACCTGTGGTACTAGAATGCGTGAGATATTCATCCCAAACTCCGACACTGTGCTTTCAAATCTCTTGATATCTAGACGTCCCAAAAGCAGGCATAAACAATTCAAAAAGAACTTTCTGGTCTCCAACCCACCATCATTGTTGTCAATATAGCCACCACCAGTGTGGTTGTCCATATAATACTGCATTTTGCATGGATATCAGAAAAAAAAAAAAAAACAATTTCAACACGCACAATCATATGAAACCACAAAGAATTGAGTTGTCATGTCATCATGTCAAATATATTTATCACCTACTGACCTATTCCTGATTAATTTGAATTGATGTAGCCCTAGCCAGTAACAATTACAAACTAACCATAAGATATGCTCAAAGTGTTAAATAAAATGTATGGGACAAACACTCTTACCCCAAGACTGCCAAAAATTGCACAAGAGACACTATCCAGATAGTCAAGGCAAATTCCCTTTTATATATGCCATAAATAAGTTAAAGCCTAAACGTTTATACAATATGATGAAGTCAGTCAGCATATATTTTTCTTAGCAGAACTGCTAAAACAAGAATAATTTATCCCCCTTGGCAACATCAAATAGAGACACCTTGCCATCCATACCAACTAGGACATAAGGTGATTGCTCAAATTACTTCAAGACTTCATTATAAATATATAGCTACTCTGTACTGTATATAACCTGGATGCCAGACATATACTGGTCCAACAGTTCCTTGTAATGCTGTGAGAACTTCTTATCTTCCAGGTGTAGTAGCACGCTATAATGCTTCCAGCAAGAACAGAGCAGTAAATCTCCAGTCTTGAGAGCATTAGAATCAGTCTTCAATGCCGCAGACAAAAGGAAAAATTATGGCCCATAGAAAATACTAAGTGATTAAAATCGAATATCAAATAGAGAAAAAAATGCATTGATTCCAGAACCTGCCTCTAGTTGAAAGGATCCATGGTGATTCTTTATCTCCTGCAGCCATTTAAGAACTTGCTCCAAGCCTTTGGCATGTAAAAAACGACTTTTCCTGCTCCACTGTAATGTAGAGTTGAACATTAAACAACTGAATAAGTAACAGCTTGAACCATCTTTTTTACATTCTTGTTACAAATGCATGCTCATATCAGTAATTTTATATGCCAGTTAGAATTCAGTGACAAGTTTGGGCCTGATTATACTTTCTGCAGAAGCGAATGAGTTCTCATCACAAAATTAGTTTTACCTTAGTTGCCCCTCTGAAAAGGAACATCGAAAAAGAGTTGTTAATAATCATGAACCTAAAATCAGGACAGGTTTTGTTTACCAAATTCAATATAACAGGAAATGTTGCCATAATCGATCGTCTAAAAGTCTTATTCACACTGTAGTTAAATAATGGCATCACTTTCTAATGCAGTTTCTAATGTTTGCTTATTCAATATAATTTTCTTTATAGTATATCATTATTGCACATTATGAATATATGAATAAAAGAATTAAGAACTAAGACTGTATAACTTACAGAAAGGAGCCTTTTAACCAAACAAATAATGTCATCTAAATGATGCCACAGAGTATAGTCCCTATCGATCATTGACATCAAAAAATTTGAATCCAATTTCTCCTTCTTGTCAGTAGTAGGAGAATGTACAAAAGTAATTGCCTGATCTTTTGCTCTGGCATTTAATTTCAACTTTTTATTGTCCACCACTTTTGTTAATGCTCCCGAAAGAGACAAAAAACAATCAGCCGCAGACACTCCAAGGCGAGATGGCAACTCAAAACCATCCTGCAAAGTGCTGAACAGCCAGTGGTGAGATAATGAAAATTTAAGGAATAATCAGTGAATTAATAAAACAACATTATAATGATACTATCCACAAAAAGAGCAAATGGGAGAGATATGGAGTTGACATTATTGGTAAAATAAATGGGTACAATGCTACAATAAGAAACATGAAAAGGTAAATTTATGAAGAGGAACAGCTGTACACAAGTAAGACTTGTCATTGAACAAATTAATAATCAATCAAACGCCTCTAGCCAACAATGGTAGCTCCTGACAGTATCAGGAATCTTGTCTATAAAGAGAGGGGAAAGAGGGGGGAATTAGATGAATGTCTGAATATACAATGTGAGACATATATACGTTTACATAACATAGAATAAAATAAAAGACAACAATCTTGATAAATACACTAGTACAGTGCTAAATGCACACCAGCAAAATCTACCACTAAACAAGAACGTCCGTCTACATTACACTTTCAAACAAGAAAGAGATGCATGAGAAACAAACAATACCTTCCTTTACTAACAATGCTAGCCAAATCCGGAAGACAAGTGGAGAGTATCTTCAACAAATCTCCATACCTCTCGCGTATCCCTAACAAACACAATTTAATTAATTAATCCAAAATGAATTAAAAATAAAAAGGTTTCCTATTTCCAAACATGTTCTTCGTCAATACTTGAGTTGAAATAGCGAGAGTGAAAATCAGAAACTCACCACCAAACATGGATTGATGAGCGGAACATTCAAATTCAACTAGATTCCGAAGAAGGAGGCACCAACCAAGCAACAAGTAGCGATCGTTGACGTGCTTTCTGGCAACTAGGCCAGCGAGAGCCTCGGCAACGGGTTGGAAAAGAATCTCGTCCTGGAAGAGCCAGTTCAACAGAAGCATAGCTTGGTCACCGTGCTTGGACTTCAACACCTGCAAACAAGAAAAACAGCGTAACGAAGAGAAAGCAGAATCCGAAATAAACAAATTAAGGGGGAGAAAATGAATACGCTGTCGATGATTGGAAGAAGGACTTGGTCGAGGGAAGAATTCTTGGTCGCAGCGTCGGCAACGTAGCTGTGGAAAAACCAGAGAGAGTCTTCGAGGGAAACGAGTGAAGTGTGCGAGCGCGAAGAATGTGAAGAGAGGCGAGAAATAGAATCTTGAAGCTTCTTGGGACGGGAAGTGAGAAGAGAAGTGATAGTACGTGCGAGCGTGACGGAGACGATGGACTCGCGTTGTGGCTCCGATTTCCATAGCAACTCTTCTTCTCCCTCCATTTTTCTCTATGCCTACTACCTTGGTGTCAAGTTTACACTTACTCAACTGAACCACTGCGACGATGTCAATGAATTGAATGTCACAGTTTTTGTTTATTTTTATAGGTTAAAATATTGGTCTATTTTCGTCGGTAGGTTCTCTTCTTCTTTTTTTCTTAATTAAGTTTTTATTTTAAAAATTTAATTAGCTTATTTTAATCAGTACTAATTAGTTAATTATATGTCAGCATGTGATTCTTTTTATTTTTAATTCTTTTTATAATTTTAAAAAAATTGTCATGTATCAATATGATATTGTGGTATGTGATACAAAGAGTGTGACATAGAACGTATTATTTTTGATGTGAAAAGTCTCATCGTAGTCTTGTCTTGTATATGTATTTGTTATTTTTGTCTATATTTGTTTTTAATCTTTTTAAAATTGAATCAATTTCATCTTTATACTAAATTTAATTTTTATATAAATTTTATAATGGTATTTTTATTATAATTAATATTTTTAACAAAATTAAGTTTATTTAAATGTATATTTTGCATTGAACTTTACTTAAATCTTATTTTAAATATTTATAATCTATAATTGATAGATAAATGTTAGAGTTGCTTTAAAAATAACTTTATAAATTTAAATATAAAATTTTAAAATAATTTTATAACAATTTAAAATAAATATATATATTTAAAATATCACAATTCAATTTATAAAGTTGTTATTTTTAAACCAACTTAACATTTGTCTATAAATTATTAATGTATAATTATTTGAAGCAATATTTAAATAAACTTTAATGTAAAATAAAAATTTAATCTTGTTAAAAATATGATTGTGACATTTATATAAAGGTTAAATTTTGTCTCAATTTAAGTATGAATGAAATTATTGATGTCTTACAAAAATTATGACTAAATTGAGACAAGATAACAAGTTCCGGAACTAAATTAAAAATTTTCACTTCAATAATGACACATGACATTATCATTAGCACATCACAGTGTTTCTATCTTATAACATAATATTAACTTGACACATAATAATTTTCTTTTAATTTAAAAAATTCATGTGTCACACGTTATACATAATTAACGCTCTTAATATATTACTTAATATATTACTGACAAAAAGAACTTAATTATATTAAATTTCTTAAAATAACAACCTAAGATATAAAAGAAGACTTACTTAAAATTTTCCTACTATACTAAAATAGGAATAAAAAGAGAAAAGATTTAACTTTTTTTTTTTGGGTTATATTTGGGACTAATGAAGGCCCCAAGGGATAATAAGACGTGACGCAGCGTGTTGGTTCCGTTTCACTGTTGTTTGTAATGCTCCCTCTGCAGAGTGACTGCAGAGACGTTTGCAAGGTGCTGGTGTGTCTAACACATTCAAGGTCACTCCCCAAGGGTCTTCAACTGCATGCATACGTCATTAAATTAGGGTTTGAAGCTCTTCCATTGGTGTGCCATCATTTGATCAACTTCTACTCCAAAACTAACCTCCCTCATTCCTCGCACAAACTCTTCGATTCCTTTCCCCACAAATCCGCCACCACATGGAGCTCCGTCATCTCCGCCTTCGCCCAGAACGACCTACCCCACCTCGCCCTCCGCTTCTTCCGTCGCATGCTCCGCCACGGCCTCCTTCCCGACGACCACACCCTCCCCACAGCTACAAAGTCCTGCGCCGCCCTCTCGTCCCTCCCCACCGCCCACTCCCTCCACGCCCTCGCCCTTAAAAGCGCCAACCACTTTGACGTGTTCGTTGGAAGCTCCCTCGTCGATATGTACGCTAAATGCGGCGAAATAAACATCGCGCGGAAGGTGTTCGACGAAATGCCTCATAAAAACGTCGTCTCCTGGAGCGGCTTAATATACGGGTACTCCCAACTGGGTCTCGATGAGGAGGCTTTGAACCTCTTTAAATGTGCGTTGCAGCAGGATTATGATATTCGGGTTAATGATTTTACGTTGTCTAGTGTTTTGAGGGTTTGTAGTGCTTCCACTCTGTTTGAGTTGGGGAAGCAAGTGCATGGATTGTGTTTTAAGACGAGTTTTGACTCTTCCTGCTTTGTGGCTAGTTCGTTGATCTCGTTGTACTCCAAGTGTGGAGTTGTGGAAGGGGGTTACAAAGTTTTTGAGGAGTTGAAGGTTAGGAACCTTGGCATGTGGAATGCGATGTTGATTGCGTGTGCTCAGCATGCTCACACGGGGAAAACGTTTGAGCTGTTTGAAGAGATGGGGAGTGTCGGGATGAAGCCGAATTTCATCACTTTTTTGTGTCTCCTTTATGCGTGCAGCCATGCGGGGTTGGTGGAGAGGGGGAAGCATTACTTTGAGTTGATGAAGGATCATGGGATTGAACCCGGATCGCAGCATTATGCTACCATGGTCGATTTGCTTGGTCGTGCTGGGAAGTTGGCGGAAGCGGTTCGGGTGATTGAGGACATGCCTATGGAGCCCACGGAATCTGTTTGGGGGGCTTTGTTGACTGGGTGCAGGATTCATGGGAACACTGAATTGGCTTCTTTTGTGGCTGATAGGGTTTTTGAGATGGGTGCTGTGAGTTCTGGGATCAATGTTTTGCTTTCTAATGCTTATGCTGCTGCTGGGAGATGGGAGGAAGCGGCGAGAGCAAGAAAAATGCTGAGGGATCAGGGAATAAAGAAAGAAACTGGTTTGAGTTGGGTGGAGGAGGGTAATAGGGTTCATACATTTGCTGCTGGGGATAGGTCTCATGGGAAGACCAAGGAAATTTATGAGAAGTTGGAGGAGCTGGGAGAGAAAATGGCAAAAGCTGGGTATGTTGCTGACACGTCTTTCGTGTTGAAAGAAGTAGACGGAGATGAGAAGAGTCAAACTATAAGGTATCATAGTGAAAGGTTGGCCATAGCGTTTGGACTTATTACTTTTCCTCAGGAGCGGCCTATCAGAGTGATGAAGAACTTGCGTGTTTGTGGTGATTGCCACACTGCCATCAAGTTTATTAGCAAGTGTACTCAAAGGGTAATCATTGTGAGGGACAATAACCGGTTCCATCGATTTGAGGAGGGAAAATGCACTTGTGGAGATTATTGGTGATCATGGTAGTAAGGTGAATGACATGAGAGTCACTGAACACATCAAACTATTTTCAGTAGCAGAGCAGGAACAGAGTAGCATCAACGCTCAACTTGTCTTTTGTCATCTCGCCGCGTATAGATCTCGGTATTTATCTTTTTGCCATTGAAGATAACGTGATGGGGAAAAAAGGAGGTCTATATAGTACCGTACTCAAAGAAGAACTCCAAAAGTAATTTGAATACCATTCTTGAGACTAGCTTTTGTTTCATTTACAAAACCTAGTGTGTTATATGACAACCTAATTTGCATTTTGGTAGATATTCCAGGGTACGACTACCTTCAAATACAAGAGAAGATGCGTGAATGTGAGAAGTAGCAGTTTTTGATGGCGCTTCTGATTACTCAATTGACTTCCTCATACCACTGTCATAGTATATCCGTAAATTCTGATTTGAGGTTGGAACATCAATGACATGCCAGCTAAGTTACTAATTTAAATTCTCATGGTCGGTAAGTTTTTATGGTGCTCCTCTGCCCTCTGACGATATCTGTGATCTGAGTATTTTTCTTACTCTTAATGCTTTGGCTTGAGACTACCCTCAATTAGTTCATCAGTTATGGATTTTACTTTTAGCATATTTTGTGTTGTGTGTTCATCTATTTGGAAAAGTGACATTATGGACTTCTTGTTTTAAGGTCATGTTAAAGAGAAATGGATGATACAATAGTACATGGAATGAATCTTGTCGACTGAATGATGTATGACCGACATGATTCTTATTATCTTTGTAGCTTTAATTATGAATAATGATAGAACCAATTTATGTAAGTTATTGTAATGCACATTAAATCACATAATGTTATGACATCATATGAGTCAAGTGGGAGAATGTTAGAATTAATTGACAAATTAATTCTATTATGTGACTCATTTGAAATATTATGATGGGTCTAATTGTGGTTTAATAAAATTTAAGAATCTATTGGTTATTATGGGAAGTGATAATAAAATAAAAACCAACTTGATAGACGTTGATTTATAATAGGGATTGAAGTTCTGTCTCTGGCCATAAGGTTCTTCTCACAATAATCCATCCCATCAAGAACGTGTAAGAGAAAAGAAAAAGGAAAAGAGATAGATTGAGATACGGTGGTCGGAGATCACACACAAATTACATATTGAAAAATGCATACTCACATGATCTCTTATTCTTATGGATCAATGTTAGTGCTCTATTATGCTTTATTGTATGAAAATCTTAAATGTCAAAGATCCTTAATTGTTTTACATGTGATATCAAAGCATGTGTTGTAGGATCTATGATTATTTAGTTACAATTTGCTCGCCATAAAACCTTTAATTAGGGTTCATTAAAAAAAATTGGGAAACATAAATTTCAAAATCACTACATTCTTAATTAGGGTATATCTAATTAGGGAAATGTCATCACACAAGTGGAGAATCATAAATCCTACAACACATGTTCCGATACCACATGTAAAACAATTAAGGATCTTTGAGATTTATTCTCACATAATAAAACAAAATAGAGCATTAACCTTGAATTATAAGAGATCATATGAGTATGTGTTTTTCGTAATTTGTGTGTTCTCCAACCACCTTTTTTCAATCTATCTCTTTGTCTTTCTTCTTTCTTCTTACATGTTCTTAATGGGTTATTGTAAGAAAATCCTTATGGCTAGAGACAGAACTCCAATCTCTTTTATAAACCAACATTCATCAAGTTGGTTTTTAGTTTATTAACACTTCCCATAATAAACAATAAGTCCTTAAATTTTATTAAATCACAATTGGGTCCATCATAATATTTCATGAGTCACATAATAGAATTGATTCTAGTCGTGTGTTCATCTAAACTGTAGTGCATAACTATGTTTAGTTGCTCTAAAAACGGATTATGTATCGGGATCTGACATCTCCCCTTTAATGTCTGGCTATATTGAATAACTCGAGTGCTAGTAGAATTGGTTAAAGTCTGTTAGACAAGGTTGTCCAGAAAAACTACACTTCTAGAAAAAAAAAAAAACGTTTCCTCATCAATTTAATTTTTGTGTTAAAGACGAGGGGTGAATCACTCGAGCTCCCGTATCATGATGGAAAGCATGAAGATTGGACAGCATAGAACAAATAACATTGTTATTTTGTACATAAGAGGTTAAATTTTTATTACAACATCCAAAGGAATTTAAATTTTCATTTTTCTTATGTGAGCATTGGATTCTTATGGGTAAAAGGTTATGGTAAAGGTTATCTTCCAGCAGGTAACTGTTTTCATCATCTTCAAAGACAATAATAGGAATTCCCTGTATGTTTTATCACAGTATGTTCAAGTTCTCCATCAATCTTTATCACAGTATGTTCAAGTTCGGATCACCAAACAATTCCCTGGTTGCGGATAAAGGCTTGAATGCATAGGAAAGGAAGTTCGGGAATGCTAAGGACCTTATGAAGCTGGAAGGCTTACTGTTGTGAGTTTAGCCATAGGTTTTTCGTGCATGAATATGCCAAAAAACGGTTCTTTGGATAAGTACATAGAGGATCCCTCACTTTGCAAGAGGTTAACTTGGAGGAAGGAAGTTTTGAGTCATGGTACCGTAAAAAATGTGAGACTGTTATGTTGGATGAAAACTCAATGGCCAAGGTGAGTGAGTATGGCTTTGCAATAGTGCATAGTGAGTAAACACACTGTGGCTTTTGAGCTGAGAAAGATTTTCGAAGATATTTCTAAATCCGAAAATATCTTCCTAAACATTCAATTTGACCTTATTTTTTCAAAACACCCGATCTGAAATACAAAATAATTCCGGGACCAAATGTTGTAAAACAAATTTCTACATCAAAAATTTCCTTCCGGAACACTACTTCCAAAAAAATTGTATTTCGGAATCTTGGACATTTTAGTTCCAATCTGGGACATAGTTTCTAATTCGGAACAATCCTACGCTGGTGCCGGCTTTGGCCATGCTCCCGTTGTAAACTAATTCCCGCGGACGAAGGCTTCTGCATGAAAAACCATCCCTTACTTTATCATTCTTCACGTCCCATTCTTCATTAATTTCTCTTCCATCACTTTTTATTACAGAATTTCAATTGGAACAGGGGTTTAGTGATTATGGACCTCAACATCGTTGAGGAAGCCTCCACCATCTTCAATTCCGGCGAGCAAGGGTTTAGGCTACCCAGCAATGATGGGAGAGGCGCTGGAAGAATGGAAACTTTGTGAGGGATGAGGACCTGACAAGGTTGAGGGGATAGGATTAAAGGGTATCTTGAGGATTATGGGTTTTTTCGGTGCAGAAAGAAAAAAAAAGGAGGTGCAGGAAGAGAGAACCCATAAAGTAATTGTATGAAAAAGTTGAGAAGGAATGAGTCCATTACAGTATGCCCAAATAGTTTTTGACGTGGGCCCAAATACGCAAGGTTGAACTGACCGGCGATGTATATTTTCTCTTTCTCATCATGAGCTTCGAAAGTTTTTAAGTTTTTTTATGATTCCAAAGAACATATAGTTATCAAAGGAGACGGAGACAGCTTGCATTTTGTAATAACATTTCATGCGTATGTAATTCACTTAACTGTTTACTTTGTAAAATTTTAGATATAATTCATAAATGCTTTTTCCTACAAAGTTAATTGAAACAATGGTCTTTTATAAATGTTTAATTATAACTAATACATATGTTTTTCCACAAATTAAGCGCATAAATTGTCCTTTTACATTAGTTTTCATTTGGAATTTATTACTGTAGTGAACCTAAACTAAATGAAAACATCTTTGGAATTTAGCGTGTATAATTAAATTTTGTTAAACTGAAGTTAACAAAATAAACAAAGATCATACTGATTTGGAACAGACTTAGACGATGCTTGATATTTGAGAATTTTTCTTATCTAATATTTGAAAATTATGAATCCATTTCCTATAGTTTTCTAGAAATATAAATGACTAATGTATTTACAGTTTTGTTAACATCTTTAATACGCTACACATTCAATAATTTACAACAAAAATATAATATATATATATATATATATATATATATATATATATATATATATATATATATATTAAATACATGAAGTCGAAAATATCGAGAAGAGTGTTTATAAATATACATTGTCAAGATTGTTTATACCATACGACTTACTTTAAACTTTTTTTAATGTAGTATGATTGATATATTGGTTTAGAGATGAATTTAACCAACAATTATATTAATTTAACTAATTAACCAAAGTAAATGAAAAAAAAAAAATGTCATGTCACTTAGATATTGTTCATATATGATATAATTGACACAATGTCTCACGTATTGATTATTCATGTTAGTGATTGTTATAAGAACTTCACAACGTTATAATGTGTTACTATTGATATATTGATACAAACAATAGTTTAACTAATAATTATATCAATTTAACCAAAATAGAGCAATAGTTTAACCAATAAGTTCTAATAAAAATAAATGAATAAATACAGGTAAAGATGTAAAATGGCTGTATACCTTATGGAAGTGTTGATTTATCCTTTTTCTATTCACAATATAAAAAAAAAAGGATGCAACCACTATGGATTATCATTTATCATTTAAAGTGATTTTTTACAGAATAAAATCTTAAAATCACTTTTAAAACTTTATTAAAAAAATTCTCTTTAATATTCTACTTAAAAAGAAAAGAAAGATGATTGTGTTCTTAAAAGCTTTATCTTTTCTTGGCTGCGGCTTCTGCAACTTTTGGTTGAAATGTTAACTTTTCCATTAAAAGTTGTATCATTTAATTAAGTATCTTTTAACACACTTTGTTAACTTAATTACTGACCTAAATCGCAGTACTAAATGAGGGTTATACCCTATATATAACCTCGAGCAAAAAGGTGTGATTCCTGTTCATAGAGAAGAGTAATAAGCTGGCCCAGGTTCTTCCAGAGTTTTCCATCTTATCAACACTTGTTTGAATAAAAGTTAATTATAAATTTCTTAGTGGTAGCAGTTCAAGGTTCATATTTATGTATTATATTTTATGGCAGGCCAAGAAACTTTTCAACCTCCCAAATAGTTTTATGCTTTGAAAATTCCTTCACATGTTTCTCATACAGAGACTATGTATTTTCAGCTGAGTGATCATCAATCCATGGTTTCTCACATTCTGTATAAGCAACACTTGGTTTTGGCTGAAACCAAAGAAAGTAAGATTTAGCTGTAGCAGAACCTGATATGGCGCCATCCTCTATCACAAGAACTCAAATCAAGTGGCAGAAGCTTGAGGAAACGAAGCAGCAAAGATCAATGACAAGGCCATGTGAGCATGCTACTGCTTCTTCTAGCTCCCAAGAACAAGGTTTTACGAATGTTGAGGAAGATGGTAGTGAAGGTGTTTGTTCAAGTGTCTGTGCTACACCAAAGGCTAAAAGGTTCAGAATACCAGAGGTGCTAACATGTCCACCAGCTCCAAAGAAGAGAAGGGCACTGGTAATACCCAATTGCTCATCAAATAGATCTCCAGTAACATTTTTTGCTTCACCGGATATAGAGTTGTTCTTCTTTTCTGCACTCAGAAATGTTTCAGCTTGAAAGCTTCAATCTAGTTCCAAGAAAGTATGAAGTTCAGTTCAGTTGATCCTTGGAAGAGACAAAGTTTGTAACCATTTTGCAGTGTGCATTGTCGTACTCTGATTGTTATTACTTAGGCATGACTTTTTTTTATTTACCTTTTTCTGGTTTTTGCTTTAGTTTTTCTGTCTGGTGTGTGGTGCAACAAATCAAAATTTCTGAGACATGAAGCACTTTTTGTAATTGATTTATCAGTTATCTAATGTTTCTGTCTTTCTAAGGGTATGGAATTCATGCAGTTTCAATTTGTATCACATAACTCATTTGCTGAAGAATTTGATTGTCTTTGGCTTCATGAGTGAAATTTGTATTATTATAATGAGTAGACTAATTAAAAGATACCTTGCTTTGCTTGGTGAATATGTGTCCATGTATATGATATCTTTCTAAAGGTAAACCAGTTAATAATATTACTTTTCTTTTGCTAGTGCTATCTCCACGCTATATATAAAGAAAGAGGAGGAAAAAAAAGTAACTTTTGAATGTGGAAGTGAATGCTTTTTGATTTTGAATATTCCTTCATCTGGTCCTTCTATACCTCTTTTCATGCTTCTTTTTGTCATCTCTACAACACTCATAAAAGGCACTCTGTAGATACCAGCCACATTGTTTAAATCAAGCATTACTGCCTCAATTAAAATGAGTAGAAACATTTAATTTCAGTCAAGTAAAAATATGGTAACTAAGAAGTGCACATTCAGATTTTATGAACTTCTGGTGCCAACCGAAGTTTTATGTATTATTATTCTTCTTATGTACTTTCAAAATATATTTATGGACATTGAGTTTGATATTTTAAAATATATTAAAAAAAATTTTAAAATATCATCATTGTACATTATTAATACTCAACAGAGGACAACATAAAAAATACAGTAGAGAATCCGAACTCTTTTAACATATCACACTCCATTGATAATGCAGAAATAATGTATGTTAAAGGAAGTCTAATTCTGTCTTATTATAGATAGGTATATATGTTCTCTATGGCGCTGTGCATGAACTCAGAAGCGTCCAGTTTACTTTATATGATTAAAGTTGCAGATGTGTTAGAAAGAATAAACCTGAGTGGTAAATTAAAATGTTGTCTATCATTATCATTGTCATCCTTATACCTTTGACAGTGCTGAAAAAAGAATAGAAAATGGAAATAAAAGTACGGCATGTGCAGCAGCAAAATGAGAATCCAAAGATGGATTGCTTTGTGATGGAATATCTATCCAAAAAGTGAAATAGTGTTCAAATCATACTTGTTAATTTTGATTTAATAGTTTTGAATTCAAACAATTCAAACTTTAGTTGAATTCAATTAACCAACATACAAGTTTCGAGTTTAAGTGAAGGTTGGACTAGTCCAGCTGAAAATCAACCATGTCCTAAATGTTATTCCTGCAAGAAGCAGCAAACATATTTTCAATTACTATTTATTTACATCGAAAAATTCAAGTAAGTTAAGTATCACATTAAATAAAAATAAAAAATTAAACATCATATAAAAATAAAAAAAAATTCTATTATCTTATAGTTTTGAGTTAAGAATAATGTCAATTTATAATTTTTTATGTGTGAATTGAAATCAAATTTGTTTAACATGTTAGAGGAGTCATGTTTGACATGAGATGATCAATAAAAAGAATAACACTTTTAAAACTACGCAAGACACGTTAAATATCTCATAGGTTACATATGAGAGAGGTAAGACCCGCATGGGATATTTTGTTTTTTCATTGCCTTTGATTTCGCCTGTATTTTTTTTTTTATTTGTTATATCATATATACGTTGACTTATTTTTATTTGACTAATATTTTTCACCCAAGATTAAGATTATGTAATGTAAGAAAATAAAAGCGTTATAAAGATGTCAGTAACTTTACTTAAATGATCAAAAAATATTTTTTGGAATTTAAAAAATTGTTTGGAGCTGTAAAAAAAATTTTGGAAGTGCACGAAGAAAGACCCGACAAATCAACCGTCCTCAGATGACATTAATTGGGCTGGACATTGGCACAAAGTGGGCTGACAAAAATCACAGCGAAATCACCAGCACATTTATATGAAATATAACACGTTTATTTATTAATACACTATAAAGTATAAAGTTTCAAATTTATAATTCAAATTACATAATCTAGACCGTATTATATTGATGATCTGATTTGAGGTTATATTTCAAAATATGCAATTTATCATCCAAAATATGATGTAGGATTATGTAATTTACAAATGATGTAGATTTCATGATATTAAAAGATGAAATATAATTTTGAATTGCCTAATCTAAAATATCTAATTTATAAATGACTACTAAAAAAATAATTGCAAGGTTGTGAAGAAAAACAAATTGAAATATATTTCACGATAAACTATTACGCTAAAACATGTAACTTAGAAAGTATGGACATATTTTGAAAGGAGTGATATTTTTTTATTTAAACAATAGAAATGAATATTTTAGAAAATGTATCATTTTAAGTTTATTTTAATAGATTTATCTCAAATTTAAATAGATAGTTTTGGATTTTAAGTATAATTCAATTAATTGGATTTGGATTGTATATAGATTGATTTTTTTTTAAGAATTTGAAAATCCAAAATCAATGTCTTTTATTAGGTTAGATTATGCAAGGTTTGGTTGAATTAGACCTAAGTTATCCTATCATATTGGACTTAGCTCATGCAAGGTTGAGTTGGATTATGCCCAAGTCATGTGTGGTTAAGTTGAATCATACTCGAGTCAAGCTAGATCGGATTAAGTCAAGTTGGCTAGACCAGACTACTATTAGACCAAGCCAAAGTCGAGTTAAGATGAACCTAAGTAAGTCAAACCTACATCATTCTCAATTAAACCTAGGTCGAGCTAAGGTTAAGTCAAGATAAGTTGAGTAGAGTCCATGATACGATCCTATCCAGAAAAGAGTATGATCGTTTCTGAATTTGAAATTCTCAAGAGGCATGACACGAATAAATCAGAGAAGAACACAGAATAAGACAGAGATAGAGGCCTAAGCTGAAGTGATACATGGTTAATCTTTGATAAGAACCGGAGGCCTAAGCTAAGAACAAAGAGAATCCTCTCTTTAATAAAATCAAATTCAATATATGACTAAAAAGTCCACATCAGTTTTTGGTACCTCTATTTATAGGCACATAAGTTTAAGCAAACATGAAAACCCTACAAGAAGGCCCAAGCCCAAAATATTAAAAGATAAACTAATTTATAAAAGAAAGCTCAAAGCCCAAAAACATAGAATATAACTAATTTCTAAAAGAAAACCCAAAGGTTCATCTTCAAGTTCTTCTTGTATGGAATTTTGGGATAATTCTCTATCAGTTCATATCAAACTAGGTCCACCTAAAATTGAGTTGGGTTGGGCCCAATGTTAGATTAAGTCAAGTCAAGGTATGTTGAACCCACATGGAATCAAGTGAAGTTAGGACGAGGCTTAAGTCATGTCTTAATCAAGCTACAACCATGTTGGGTCAAGTTTGGTTGAGTCCATGTTAGGTAAAGTCAAGTTAAGTCCATGTTAGGTCAAGCTTAGATCAACCAAATTGAGTTAGGCCCATGTCAGCTCAGGTTGGGATGGATTAGCCATGGGTAAAGTTAGTAAGGGTTAGGACCATGTTAATCTAGTCAAGTTTCGGTCATATCAAGTTGGGTTAGGCCGAGACAGGTTGAGTTCACGTTAAACCAAGCTAGGTCACATCCTAGTTAGACTAATCCCTGATTAAGATGTCTTCAGTCAGGACCATGTAGGATCAAGTTGGGATAGGCCAAACCTAATTTAATATGGGTCAAGTTGGGCCTAGGTTAAGTAGTTTAGGTTGGAACCACATAAAATTGGTCAAGTTTGGCACATGTCATTAGACTTAGTCTAGTTGGATTTAGTCATGTTGGGCTTACATCAGGGCAAGTCATGTTGGGCTTATATAAGGACAAGTTATTGTAGGACATGTCAGCCTAAGTCAGGCTAGGCCCACTTCATGACAAGTTAGCTTTGGTTGGGCACAAGTCTGGTCAAGTTGGATACAAGTCAAGTCAGGTTTGACACAAGTCAAGTTGGATTGGGTACAAGTCCGAAAAGGTCAGGTGGATTTACCTAAGTCCAAGTCAAGTTTGGCTAATCAGGACCAAAGAAAATTAGTCGAGCAAAGCCTAGGTTAGACTGGGTTGGGTTATGCCAAAGTCAAATTGAATTAGGTTAGGACAAACCCATATAAGTCTAAAATTGTATCTAAGTCAATTTGAATACAAGTTAGGCTAATTTAACACATTA
Organism: Vigna unguiculata; assembly: GCF_037176805.1. Classification (NCBI taxonomy): domain Eukaryota; kingdom Viridiplantae; phylum Streptophyta; class Magnoliopsida; order Fabales; family Fabaceae; genus Vigna; species Vigna unguiculata. The sequence continues at coordinate 33,828,526 of NC_140792.1, read as the reverse complement.
GGGTGAATTTGGTAAGAGTACACTTACATTAGGTTGGATTTGGTGAGATTAAAACTAAATAAAATAATTTAGATTTTAGATTTGATTTATTTTATTAGATTAGATTAAAGTAAGAACTAATTCTAACAATTCTAATCCATAATCGTTCTTGAAAGCTAAAAGAGTATAAGAAGAAAGCATAGAATGATGAAAAAAATTTTGAGATATTATACAAATTTGCTGTAGGAATTTAAAGAAAGTATAGAAATTTCAACAAACAGGAAGATAAAATCCAATCTTTTGTACCGAAAATAACTAACGAAATGTAATACTACAATGTGCGGTCTAATTAATTCAAGTTCTAAAGTTGATTTTGTGAGTTAAAACACTTTACAACTTAAAAGGTATCAAACTTTTAATTTTGGTAAGTAAATATAATAGTTGTAAGTAATTCTTTTAATTATTCTTAATAATGTTTTATTATAACAAAGAAGTCACATTCTAAAAATTTGTTTCTAGTTTAAAATGGAAACCTGAGGAGATGAAGGTTTGTCTCTTCATCATGCAAGCACCCACAGAGAAACAAAAGATGTTTGTAAGTTAGAAAAAAAAAAAAAAGTCTTTTGAGATTTTCAGATAATTATAACTTCCAAATCGGAAGTTTTTAGATACACTTGTGTCCTACAATGGAGTTACACGTGTATGAACCACCAACCAAATATTTTGTCTGAAACTAATGTCTATCGTTCAAATATTTTAGAGACATAATATTTTCACACCCGTCAAATAAGATATACTCATCTTACAATTCAATATAATAATATTTTAATTACATTATTTTATTTTTTAATCTAAAATTTTAATACACATTATTATATTATTATAATAGGTTGTAAAGTGGAAATAGAGAAAAAAATAAGTAGATATCAAACGATCATTTTCCAGTATTTGAACTTAAGCAAGCATCTACGACAAGTTTATGTTTTTCGTGAACAAAATTTAAACTGCAAGGACTTCTGTTATTTTTTATGCTATACATGGTTAGTAGTAGTATTATACCATAACAAATATAAGTAGATGTCATGTAGGTGATACAAAGTGAAAGTGTGTGAAAGAAAATAAATAGAAGAGAAAAGAGAGTAAAAAAGGTTAAAAAGTAAAATTATTTAGATTAAGTAAGAAATAAAATTAAATAAATTTAGTTGTTGTTAAGAATTTTATTTTATTTATTATTTTAATAAATTATTTAAGACAAAAACTATTTACAATAAAATTATAAAATTATTTATATTTAATTTCATAATTATAATAATAAAATTATTTATTATTTTTATTATCATAAAAAAATTAACACGTGCATATATTTTCACTGGTATAAAAAAATAAAAAATAAATATTTAGAATATAATAATTACATAACATAAATATTGATAGAATATTTCTTATATAATAATTAACTGTGACTTTTCAATTTTTTTTCTTTCTTTCAGGAAAAAAAAAATTTTTTTATTCTAAATTGATATATGATTGCATAAACAGAACATAACTTGAACATCTATATATGAAAGAGGAAAATTTTAAGGTAATTATATTTTAAAAACTTTGAGAATACTTAACATTCTTGTATCTTAAAAAATATGTACGATTATTTTTATTATTAAATATTAAGCACATAATGCTATAATTAGTCTCTAACATGCTTTATTTATCTTAAGCAAGATTGTAAATTCAAATATTATGAATAGAAAATAAATTATTTAAGAGACTATTAATATAATTTTTGTTTTCCAAAATAAGATTGTTTGTTTTTAAAAAGACGATGAGATGAACAGAAAAAAAAACAGAATAATACAGACGTTTTTATGCTGACACGCGTTGGTGAAATAATTTTAACTACAGTCAATTTTATGAATTTATGCAAATTTAGGATTTGAACACATATATTTACCCAGCACGGTCATAGGAAGAAAAATATAAAAAAAATGTTTGACAACAACCTTTGGTGTCAACATCCATTAGATAATGGACTTTTATAATAAAATATTATATTAACATAATAAATATAAATAAAATAATTTAATAAAATGATGATTGAGGAAGATGTGAGTTGAGTGTAAGAAAAAGATTAGAGTGTGAAAGTATAATAACCCAAAAGAATGTGAATTATGATGTGATAGAAAAGGAAGTAAAAGAATTTATGGCATAGTAGTGAGAGTCATGGGAATTATTTGAATGTGAAAATGGGTGTTGTTTAAGAAGTAACCCCACCCTGCACCATACTCCAAGTGTTTGTCTTTGCTTTTGGTATTGGTGTGAGAAAGAAAAGGAGAATTGAGACGCGTGTGAACTTGGTTCCGTGAAGCTCTTTCCACCCCACACTCACCCCAAAAGGTACCAACTTGCACCACCACACACCTGTGGGGTCATGTCTTCTACTTCTACTCTACCCTACAATCCTTCCCCCATCTTTCCCTTCAAACTTCAACCCAACCCCAAAATAAAAACCTACACTTGTTGCAATCATAATTATCACAGTACTATGTGGAAAAATAGTGACCTTGCAATTTCAAAGAGTTCTATACAACTTGCAGTGCCTTTGGTCAAGTGATCGACCTGTGACAGCCTTCTTAACCAAACACTTAAACGACACATCACCTCGCACGACACAACCCATCTTCTGTTCTATCTTATGTCGGTATCACTCCACTTTTCATTGTTGCTCCACAACTCTCAACTGAAAACTGCATTAACCACCTCTGCCAATTAATTATTCTCTTCACTGTGTCCCCCCAAGTTGTAAAATTAAAATTATCTTCTATTTTGAAGAAGGGGAAAATTATAATGAATAGGTGCAAACTGGTTAAGTAGAAATATATGTTGGTTTTGATGTTCTAGAACTTTAAACCTTCTCACAAGATGAAGTAGAACGAACTGACAACTAAAAAACAAACACCTGGACGCTTTTTTTTTTTTCTATTATCTTACTTTTCAATGCAGTGTAACAAGATTGAACGAAAATCTTGAACTGGTGTTCAATTAGATTTTAAACAGTACAAAATATCATACTCTATATAGTCTTTTGAGTTTATTTTATGCAAAAAGTGAAATGACGTGTATGAGTGGAACGTAACTTTTAGTTACTTTAGTGATACGTGTACAATTTGTATTTGTATTCAATCACAGACCTTTCATATAATCTTGCAAACATTGGTCTGGGGCCAAGGTCTCAGTTGTCATTGACAGACAACAGGTTCAAGTAGACTTTGAAGATCCACAGAAACTTGGCATCATGTAATACGTTCATAGTATAGTTTGGTGGGAGCGTTGTCATATTCTTAACATATGTTGAAATTTCAAAGCTACATCGAAAGAAGTTCTAGAATATAATTTGCAACTTTTGTCCACGTACTCTGAAATATCTGCATAACAAACCAAAGTTTGGGGAAAGTGTAACACGAAGGAAACGTTTTTCTTGTCCTTTGAAAAGGTATACATTCTATAAGTTTTTCTTGTCCTTTGAAAAGGTATACATTCCATAAGTTAGCCACATTAAAGCCCCTTCTCTCTGTCGTAGAGTGGTCATTCTTCAAAAACACGCCACTTTGACAATATTACGGTTGAAAATTTGATCAAAAATTTCTTCATAGGGCTCAATTCACAAAAAAGTATAAAAAGTAGCTAGCCTTTTTACATCACCGTAATTCTTAACCATTTAAGCCTAGCCATTTTTATTACTATGTCTCTATCAGTTGACAATGCTCGAGCTCTCTCACACTAGATGCTGAAATATATGAAATGATTGGGAATAACGAACCACATGTACATGTAGGGGCTAAAAGTTAAATGAGGCAAAGCCCTTTTGAGGTTGGAACACTAATGGTAGTAAAATGGGGCAAAAGCTTCCTAAGTGAATGTGTCGTTACCAAAGATGTAGATGGATTTTGCATGACTACCGCAATACAACTGTTTGAATGTACCGAATATATTTCTGACATACAACAAGTGTATCCAACAAACTCAAAGGGTAAAACATATGGCTAGAAATTAACCTCCATTGGTAGTCTAGCACCTAATCTACAGGTAGGGTGGGGGAATACAGAAATTTATACCACATTTTGCCTTCTTTGACACGCCAAAACACAAATAATCTCATTGCCTATGCAGAGAATAATAATTGAGTGACCCACAACTCTAAAATCAATTCAATAGTCATAACAATAAAAGAACGCAACAAGGGTAAAAAAATTGTTTTAAGAAGTAAATCTAAAGCCTTATCACGTGCCCATTTTCTGAAAACCAAGTTAGTTGGCCAGGTCCATTGAATGTTAGCTAAGTCCCTCTATCTCAGTCAATCCATTTGAGAACGAGCCAATGGCTTGGAAATTTAGGCCTCTGGTCCGTCCAGGTGCACCTCCTTTTAGTGAGGAAACATCTAATATAATCCTGTTAACACAAAGGATGAGTCAGTTTGATACCCTTTGGTGCGAAATGAGTGACTCTTGTTCAGAAGGCTTACAAATTCTTTGATTCCTTCTCTCCTGAGGAAATGCGGTTTATGATGATTTTGTTATCAATTTTTGACACTGAATGGTCAATTGGTAGATCAACCTCTCCAGGGCCTGCTCCATTGACAAGATTAAACACGTCAATTAATCTTAGTGGCTTTAAAATTACGAAACCACATACCGTGTTTTACTAGGATAATTCTTACCTGATTTAGGAGTAGTGACATAATCATCAAGTCCCAATAGTTTCTGCACCAGTGAATAGTGAGGAAAATTAATGGTCATAAAACATCTCAGAGATTATTAAGGAGGTATTCGTTTTACAAACAATTACCTTAAGTCTGTCGTAAGACTCAACAAGTTTGTCATTGTACAGGATGAAATCAAATATGTGAGAAGATTTGCCTTGCTCAATCTCAGCCTTTGCGTTCCTTAGTCGCTTCAGGATCTGTTCCTCAGTCTCTGTCCCTCTGATTCCAAAACATTGAATTTAGCAAAAAAATCATGGTCTCGTTGAAAACTAAAAAGCTTCACCATGTTACAACAACTCACCGGTCACGAAGGCGCTTCTCCAGCTCCTCCATTGACGGGGGACATACAAAGATGAATATGGCTTCAAGAGAACTAGCCCTCACAGATCTTGCACCTTGAACATCAATATCAAGAATACATCTCTGAAACAATTAAAAACAAAATCATTATCTCAGATAATGAGAAGTTAAAAATAATATCTAAAGGACAACAATCTTACAACATGGAAATAATACTACAATAACAAAGGTTCCAAATAAATGAGTCATAATAATAGTTAAGCACAGGAAACTAACTTTCCCTGCATCTGCCACCAGTTCCACAGCCTCAACACTTGTTCCATACAGATTACCATGGACAGAAGCAAACTCAAGAAACTTTCCCTCTTTGATTTCTTTCTCCATTATACTCTTCTCAGTAAAATGATAGTGGACCCCATCCTTCTCCATACCTCTCGGAGCACGGGTGGTGTGGCTCACAGAAAAACCAAACATAGATGGAAACTCCTTCATAAGCATTGATATCAATGTCCCTTTGCCAACTCCAGAAGGACCACTAATGACAACAGGCTTCTCAGCCTTTCCTACCACACCTTTACTCCATGCAACTACCTCAGTCCCCAAATATTCTTGCTGCTGCCTAACATATTGGGTGTCAACCTGCCAATAGCATATTGAGACATTTAACTTATATTGGGCAATAATGAGAAATTTACTACGGTTGGTGTTTCCATGCATCAGTAATATTCTGTTGAAATATGAATATGCCAAGGATTTTGTGCGGGAAACACCAACCTCCAGGAACCATATTTGATCATCTGGCTTAGAACCCTTCTTAAGAATCAGTATTTTGTCTTCCAAAGGTACTGCTGAAAGGCCTTTGCACGATCCGGGTTTGGTGCCCCTCACAGTGGGACGAACCCTGAAATTTCAAGTAGATATCAGCAACAAAGCATGTGAGCAACAATTATGAAGCGGAGAAACCTTAAACTGACCATTCTCCAAGATTACGGTCAAAAATTTGAACTTCAATGGACAAAGTTCCATCATCAGCTCCACCAATGACATACTGTCAAAAAAATGGAGGCCCACTTTTTGCTTTAGGCAGAAGAAGATTTGGCTAGACACTAATCTAATCATGAGCAACAACATACATACAAATTATCTTTTAACATATTGCACAAACTCACCGTCTTATCACCAATGGTAGCAGTTGCTTTGCAAGTTCCGTTTTTCAATTCAAGGCCATTTTGAGCCCCATCCTGCAGGTCATCAACATGCAATGCTGGTGCTTCTCCCTAGCGATCACAACCAAAGAGATTGGACACATTAAAGCAAAACCACATCGATCCATATTTAAAAAAAAAAAAATCCAATCCTTGATGAAATAGCAGAAAAGAAGAAGAAGCTCACCATAGAGAAATCTGTGCCTACAATCCTAGTTTAAGCTAAACCCTGAACCAAAAAAATGAATAGTGATTAATACCACATAAATAACCAAGGGATCTAACAATATATGTAAACTTCCATTGTAAAGAAATTTCAGTCCAGAAGCTCCATTACAAGTTGTAACAAAAAAATCAACAACCAGAACACCCCAACGACAAAAGTTACAGAGACAAACCCGGCTTCCAGAAAAAAACAAAAACTATATAAATGCGTGACAGAAATCCACCAAGCTTCCCTTTTTTTTTCCTCAATTTATCTGTCTGATCCCGCACCATAGAAAACTAGAAAACACTTTTTAATTTATTTTTAAAGCCAGAAACCATCAAGAATCCCAGCAGGTCAAACAAATGAAAAACAGATATTTACAAGACCCAAAGAAGAAGACGAAGCAAAGACAACGCTAGGAGAAAAAGAGGATCAAAAGAACAAAACCCAGATCGCAATGCGACAAAATCTGAAATCTGGACGAGGTTGACACCGACAACCTTAAATAAACTTGGGAAAAGGGGAACAAGAAGGAATTGCAGGGGAAGCAATTAACAACCTTGTAATCGATGCGTGTTGAGGGGAAATGAGTTTTTGTTGTGAGGAAAAGGAAAGAAACAGAGGAAGAAAGGAGCAAAACCGAGAGAATAAGGAAGGTGGAGGTGGAAGAAAATGTGAGAGATGATTCATATTTGTAGGCAGAAAACAAAAAGGAAAAGGGGCAGGTTTGGATTATGAGAGAAGGAGGGAGAATGGCCTCTTTTTCGTTTTCTTTTGCGGTGCTGATGAGAACCTTCCTTCTTCATTTTAATTTTTTATTCATTTTGAAAATTTTCACTCTTTTATTTATTTTTGCTGTGAATATTAATTTAATTTAAGTTTTGCAGTTTCCGTCTATAACCCTGTTCAGTAACCCTAGCCACCGAAGATTAATATATTTTGGTATATGGCAACTCTCTTCATAGGTGGAAATTGTAATGTTAGAATATAAATTAGGGTTTATAAAATAAAAGTGAAATGATAAAGGGTCCTCTTTTACATTAATTTGTATATTAGTATTAACTTTTCTTTTTAAAAGATAACTATTAAATATATTTTCATTTACTATCTCAACTACTCACTGAATTTAATTAAATTTAACGAAACTAATATTTTTATATTAATATTATAATACTTTTTATATACTAAAAGTAAAATATGTAATTATTATACCGAATCGGCCATTTACTTTATAGATATAAATTGGGAAATTGTAATGCTTAAAAATTATTGTATTTTATTTGATTGATAAAATATATTTCTAAAAATTATTTACATAAAATTTCTAAGAATCAAATAATAGTGCTATTTTGTATAAAAAAATTAATAGAAGTGATATGGGATTTTTACGGTAAAAGTTTTTATTTTAAATTGGAAAAGTTGGATTCTTATAGAATGAAGGAAACTTTACCAAAAAAAATATTACTCAATAAATGTTATCTTTCCAAATATAGATCAAGCCTGAAAACATCATTTTCTAATTTGAGATTTTCAGTTAACTAACAATTTATCTTTAAGTAATTGAATTTCACTTCCTTTAAATAATGTGATACACTTTAGAGATACTGCAATAATGATCTTCCATTACAAAAGTAAGATTATGATTATAATTATAGTTATAATTATTAAATTGACACTCATGACATTTTTAAAGAATTATCAAAATGTTTTGTGGGATTAATTTGTAAATATTAAAAATTATGTATTTTAGAATATAATTAAATTTAATTAATATTTTAGTCTCAACATATTTGTAGAGTCAATTTAATATAATTATTTAACTTTTTTTTGTTTTCAATTAAAATTTAATTTTATTTGAAAACATTTAATGTCGTGTCTTCAATACAATACATATATCGGATACAACACGTATTCAATACGTCAATACGTTTATTTTCAAAATAGTAGGATACGATACGTGATATATGAATATTGAAAAAGTATAAAATAATTTATACAAACATAATAAATATATAATTGTTAATTTGTGAATCTAAATTTTCTAATTAGAGACTAATTATTTTGGTAGCCAAAATCTGATAGTTAATATTAGTGACTAATTTAGAAATCAATTCATAATTGAAACTATTTTAATTATCCATTATAATTTTTTGAAACTATTTTAGTTGTCAATTTGGTCACTATAGATGTGACTAATTATTTCTTGTCACTAAAATTTATTATTATTCTGATTTTATTATAGTGTGTGATAACTTTATAAATTAGATACTTTATTGATAAATATCGTTAAAGCATCATAAAATATCGGATACGTGTCCAAGTTGAAGTATGAATGCATCAATAAATTAATGTAAATACAAAATGATCAAATATTACTACTTAGATTTTACTTTTTTAGTTTATTTTGGTTATTTTTGTTTTCATCTTTCTTCACCTTCTTGTACCTTTCTTCTTCACATATATCTCATCCACTGTCTTCTCACTTTTTTTTCCACTAACTCAAAATCGAAAAATTTAATTGTAAAGTAAACAAAAAAAAATACAAAAAGTTATTGATATGTGATCACACTTTTACAGTATTAACATAAATTTAATATATGTAACCACGTTGAATTTTATATTAAATTAATTTAATAAATATTAAAACTAAAATATTAATTAAATATTTGTTATTGATAAAAAAATTGTGTATATTTAACTGAAATCTTTTAAAAAATTAAAAGAAATAATTTAAAAGTACATAGAATTTAATATATTAATTTATCTTAAATTTGTGTAGGTTAGTTGGGACGAACAATCTAGCCAAAGTACCTTTCTGTTGTCATTGATTCTGATGTAACAAACTTTGCGTAAAATAGGAAAAAAAAAAGGGTAAAATTTGAAATGCAAAAGAAAATATCTTAGAACTAGAAGATGCAACTTGTTATGTACTTAAATAAGGAATGACTTTTTATTGCATATGTCACCATATGAATTTTTAAAAGGGTTAATCTTTTAAGTTATGTTGATAATTAATGGCTTAATTTTAATTGATTATATTGATTTTTATTATTTATATTTTTTGAGAGCTATTTTAGATTATATTATTTTTGACACTATTATGGTTGAATATTTAGCTACAATTTATTGAATTTACTAATTAAATAAAGCATATATTTAACTTTTTTGGAAATTAACTTTGACACTGGTCAAATTATTATATTTTTATATTCATATTTTTACCTGTACAACTTTTTTCATTACTAGTAAAACTTGTATAACTTGTATAATAAATCATAATGACACGAAAGAAAGAAATTAATATATATATATATATATATATATATATAAAAGAACAAATTTTCATTTTTACTTTTTAGTGTATATGATATTATTTAATTTGGTTTGATAGTATATTTATCTGGTAGTAATAATAATTTAATATTTCATCTTTGTTTATTTTTTATTGTGATTTTTACAAAATGTTTAATGTGATTCTTATATTAAATCAGTTTTAGAGTGTGTTCGTGTTTATTGATTTTTTTTTAAGTGATTAGAAGAGATAAATTTAGAATATTTTATGTGTTCTTTTGAATAAATTTGGGAGAGAGAAACATAGTTAATTTGTGAGATATGCTCTTTATTTCATGTAATCACTTTAGAAGTGATTTGCAGGAATGAACCAATGATTTATCACTATATTTCTATGGTGTCAACTGTTTTCTATGTCTCAGACTCAATTTTGTTTTTGCTTGCATTGTGTGTGAAGGAGGTTCATGAGTGTGAGTTTGGGTGGTGTTATATATTGGGTTTATAATAATAACAATATTATATATATATATATATATATATATATATATATATATATATATATTATATATGTACATATATATATATATAAGAATTATAATAATGTATATTATAATAATAATATATGTTATATATAATGATTATAATAATAATAATAGTAGTAGTATATTATTTTTTATCTTATGAGTAAAATGGTAATTTTATATTTTAATTTATTAAAAAATTATGTATTTATTATATCAATCAAATCACCCACAAACTTTACTCATAAATTTACTCCCTCTCATCTTCAAATTCTTTGAAAGAAACAACACAAATCTTATCTTGAAATTTAATTAAATTCATTCACTCACTCTCCTTCAAATTCATCATCTTCGTCTCAAAAGAACACACATTTAATTAAATATTTTCTAAATGATGTTAAAATTAATCTGATATAAAAAATCACTTTAGCTTATTTAAAAAATATAAAAAAAATTAAATTAAATAAAAAATTTAATCATTGTCATAAATATAAAAAGAATAAAAATATGATTATAAACCTATTTAATTATCATATCAGTTATTGTACAGCGTATTTTTAATTATATAATTATTTTTATATGTAAATAATCTTAACATTATATTAAAAATATTGATGAGACACATATTCTCATATATTCTGATGATATTTTAAGTAGAAAATTTATGTTTTGAAAGAATAGAAAAAAAATTGTAATTTCCAATTAAATAAACCTTCTAATTTTAGATGTTATATATTAAACATATATTTATTTTAACCAAAATTGTGAATAGTAGAATTATAGTAAAGGTTATTATTGCACACTCAAATTCAGTGAAAAAAAATATGAAAAGTAAAGATTAATTAAAATCTTATAATGAATGAGTTCATATTTTTATTTCTCATGGCCTCAAAATTCATTCCTTCATTATTTTTTTTATTTTTTATTTTTGTGTGTTGGCACATAGCTCTAACAAGTAAACGCTCATTATTTCTTTATTATCTAAAAGTTTAAAAGGTTCATAGGCAATTGTGATGGCCAAGTTTTTAAATGCTCCATCTCATAGGCAATTTCATTTACATAACTTAATTGCATTTAAGTTTACTTCATTAGTTTGGTTCTAATTAAATTCTATAGGATTCAAAATTCAACCCAATATTAGAAAGCATGATTTTTGCAGCGAATTTGATTAATAGACCTAGTTCAACTAACTGAAAGACTTTAAGCTTACGTATTAAATTACGAATGATTAATAAATGTATTTACGAAATAATTATCGGAAATAATTGTTGGTAAATATAAAGGGATAAAAATAAACATGTAAAAATGAAGATTTTCTCTTCGTTAATAGCCGGATCGAACTAAAAATTTGGCAGCTGATCCTGGACACATGATTTCTCACTTCGACCAGTGAGATCTTTGTTTTGAAGTCTATGGTTAGATAAATGATTTTTACCATTTTGACGTACTTTATGTATAACGTTATTTGCCCTATTTTGTATGTTTCTATTATTTGACTGTTTTAAGGTGTTTTTGTGGTTTGATGTAAAGTATTTGTATGGTTCTCATTATGATTGATTGAGAGATACTTGATGAATTAGAATTTGTTGATACTAATTCAAGGAGAATTAGTATTGAATTGTGTAGTGTATGCATTGATGTAGTGGTATAATTGAAAGTTATCATGGCGCTCTAATAATCATTCAAATTTTCAAGTAGAGGGGAATGAGGCATGTGGTGAAAGGAGGAGGAGGTCCTAGCCTAGGAGTTTTACCTTTGACCAAATGTTTTAATGAACTAACCTTGTATGTGGTAGACTATAACTCTTTATATACTGGTCTGCAGAGCATGAGATGTCACTACAAGTCTTAAGTTTATAAATGAAATTAAATGATAGATATTACATGATGTGTGTAACTATATTTATAAATGATTTAATCTTCTAATTACATTAGTTTACTCTTTTTATTTGTGTCTTATTTTCTGGTGTTTGTTTTCTTTTGTAATAATTACTTGATTGGTGTTAGTAATTTAAGATTTTGTAGTTAGACTAGTGCAAGGAAGAGAAAATACAGTTGTTTAGATCTTATTTTAAAGTTTAATGTTTATATTTTGAAAAAACTTCAATCGTTTAGATGATCATGTATAATATTTGTATTTCAATTTATTTTATCTTGTAATAACTATAATATGATACTTATAATACTGATATGTTAGAATTCTATTCTTTGATTTGTATCAGTCATGAAATGTCTTGTTTAATGGGTTTAGGCGGTTAAATATGGAATGTTACAAATAAAAAGATATTTTGATGTATTTAATAGTTTTAATTAATTTTAATTTTTTTTAAAAACTATTCATTATTTAAATTATCTTTTTTACTTTTAATTGTTATACGGTGTATTATATTATTCATCTTAAACTATATCTTAAAATATTCTAGTCAAAATTACAATAAAATAAATATATCGTTCTTTTAGATAAAAGTCGTAGTTTCATCTTATTAATTTATGTAATGGGTAAAAAATAAGTGTAATGTATTATCTATCAATATGAACATAAGTATAATAATTTTAAAATAAATATTATAAAATAGTATGATAATCAAAGTAAAAAATGTCATATAAAAATATCAGAGAATTATTTATTATATGTCATTACCAATATCTTATGTTATAAACAAAAATCAACTTATATAAAAAAAAAAAAACTAATAACATCCGAACTTATGAACGTAGGAAAACAAAAAGAAAATAGTAATAAAATCTTACCGAATATATACATTTAAAAAAAAAGCAAAAAAAAATATAAAAATAAAAATAAAAAAGTAACATTTTTAAAATAGGTATTTATTTTTGAAGTACTGTTTAAAAAATATATTTGTTTATCAAACAATGTTAATAAAGTTGAATAATTTTTTTTACTGATAAAAAACTTAACGGAAATAGCACGTTACTGATAAGTCTGATAGCAAAGATGTAATATAAATGATTATATGATTTCTTGTTTATGAAAAATTCTGGTGACAAGATTTTCAATACTTGAAAACGTAATTCAACATTTCAAAACCGGCAACATGGAGTAAAATACACCTTAGTTGAACTATATGTAACATTATAAAAACATAACATACAGTATAACGGATACTTAAATATATTATAAACTTAAAATTAATATCACGTTAAATTAAGGTTCAAGTTGAGTAACTTTAAATCAATAACTCCTTACTTTAAAATCGCATGTCTTACTCAAAATATTTCATGAAACCAAGATAAAAAAAATTGAATTAAATGAAATATAATATTCTGAGTTCAAAAACATTTTATAATTACATAATAAAAAAGATAATAAAAAAATAATAAAAATTATTATTAATAATTATTGATAATCACAAATTCATTATTAATAAAAAATTATTAATAATTATTTATTAATCACAAATTCATTATTAATAAAAAAATTATTAATAATTATTTATTAATTACCAATAAATTTTAGTTGTCAATAAAAATATCACGATGGATTATTTTTTTCCATATTCCCTTCTCTCATTCACTTTTCTCAATATTTATGACTTATTTGTTGCACTACCTATGTTACCATCATCCCTTTGTCATCGTTGTCACCATCTTCAACTTCGATTTTATTTTTGAAAGTAGCACAGTTTTTCTTTTTTTTTATATTCTTCACATAATATATTGTACATTATATTTACATGACTGGCACAATTTTTAAAATAGGTCAGTATTCGATAATTGAAAATCAAATTCTGACCTTCATTTTTGTATAAATACAACCCTAGAAGCCGGTACATTAATATGACAGGTTGAGAAATTTAAAATTTTAATTATTATTTTAAAAATAATTTTTAAGTTCAATTCTATTTTATAAAATAAAATTTATATCTATATTTTAAAAAGTAAATTTAAATTTAATTTAAATTTATAAAATTAATTTATAAGATAAAATTTACGGTAATTGTGAATGTGCTAATTCAAATCGATTAATTTAATTTCCTGTCTTGACTAAAGTTTAATTAATCATTTCTTCTTTCTCTGAAAGGATAGAGAGAGAACAATTAAATTTCTTCTTCCATTAAGTCGGCAGAATGAGTCAAATGAACAAATTCTTTGATCTTTCATATCAGTTGACCCACAAAGAAAGCAACCAAAACTCACTCTTCCAACTCTGTAGAAGGATTCTTCTCTTTCTGCAAAACCCGAGACACTTATATTCCAACATTATTCTCTCACATCTTGTCACTCAAATATGTCTTATCATTTATATATGTACCCTCTAGATTTTAACTTTAGGTCATTTGGGTTTTATCTATCACACAATTAAAAAAAGTGTTTTCAAAATAGAGTTTCGGAAGATGCGGAACCAGACTTTCAACAGATTCTCGTTCACGTCTAAGTATATTAGATTTCGTTAAGATAATTTTTTTCAAAAAATAATCTGATATTATTTTAGAAGTAAATTTTAAATTTAATTTAATTTTATAAAATTAAATTTATAAGATAAAATTTATACCTTATTTAAATATTATTAAATTACTTTATCGATTGATGTGAAATTTTCGTCATCATCTTTTATAGTTGTAGTTATTGTAGCATTTCACTACAGTCCAGAATTACAGTGCCTTGTATTATACGTAGGTTAACTTGGCAATTAGGGTTTAGGATAGTATAAGAATATTATTTAGAATATGGGAATATTTATCCCTAAAGATAAGTACTGACGAATACAAAACCATAAACTAACCATGTATTTTATTCCATAAATCGTAGCAGATTCCAAGTTGAATTTCAATAAGTGAATAATTTTTGCACTGTTAAATTAAGCATTAGCTGAGATTAGCATGTCTCTATTTTTTTTTATATATATCTATTGTTGTAGCATCTGAAGAATAATTCACCTTGGTATCAATTGACTTTGTCACTTTTTAATCTAAAAAATTGTCGAAGTGAATTTAAGAAAAAAAAAAGCTATAATTATTTGTATTTTATAAAGATTTCATTTTTTAAAACAAGTAATTCACTTTAAAGAATATGAGTATTTAGTTATTGATGAAAATATCAGCTGATATTATATATATGTGTATAAATTATATATGGATGTGTTAAATTGGTTAATTATTGGTTCTTTTAGTGATCGCTTAGTGTTGTGTTTTTAATTTTTATATATAGATTTTACATTCTACAACTCGATTAAATATTTTGAGGTGTAGAAAATAGTTGCAGATCTTAATTAAAAATTTTGGAGAAATTAGAGTAATATAATATTTTATAATTAGACTGAATCATTAGTATATTGTTTCAAAAAATACTTTTTTAATTGAACAATTGGATCATTACTATAATACTTCAAAAGAGGTGAAAAAGTAAAATTTATCTTATTTTTATTTTCACACTTCTTTTTTTCTCACTTAAAAATAATCTATTATTTTATTTCTCATCAATATGCCTGTCATTTAAGAAAATAATATTATACATTAGTTTATCATAATCTTATAACAAATTAAGAAACATAATTATAATATATATATATATATATATATATATATATATTTTTTTTTTCTTCTATATTCATAAAAAATAAATATACAAATGTTCATGAGATAAAAGATAATGATAAGAACTATTAAACTAATATTTTATTATCAAATTAGACAATAGAGAGTTGCATTTTTTTCAAAAAAGAAGAACAAATGACAAATGAGAATAAAAAATGAGTTTGTTTCTAAAAGAAATATATGAGAGTGAGTGAGAGATGAATACAATTTTGTCAAAAACTAAAAGGATAATGATAAAAAAAATATTAATAAATATTTGATTTAATTAAAAAATTTCTTAATAGATATTTGGTTTAATTACTCTTTTGATTCCTGATTTCAAAGATATGAAGTTAGTGTTCCAATTGTTTTAGTCTTAATTTGGTCATGATTTTGTAATTACAATTTGATATTTTTAGACAAAAATTAAAATTAAAAAAATTATTAAACCTAAATATTTTTATTTTTTTTATATTTATTTTATGTTTTATTATTTATTAAAATAAAATATTGTACTTTTGTAAAAGAAATAAGAAAAAACACAATTTAATTTCCACCGATTTGTAAAATATATTATCTAAATTTAAAAATTTTAAATTTTTTAAAAATAAATATATAATTTAAAAAAAATCAAAAATATTTGGGATCATGCCCCTCCGGGCCACGGGTAGAAAGAGTTGTGATATACTGATGAAACGTTAAACATCTACCGAATATGTCTTATTAACAATATAGTATACATAAAATTAATAAATTGTTGATTTGAATAATACACATTAAATAAAGTTAGCAAAGCTGCTGAATATTAATAATATAATTATAAAAGGAAAGTATCATAAAATATTCGTTATAGACACTATTGAAAATCAAATAGTTAGAAGTCAAGATTGTTAGCTGAATCCATCTCATCTAAAATGAGCACCGTATTTTAGAGGATAAAATTAATAAATAATTTCAATTGTTATTCACTTCAAATAAACTTATTTTATCAACGATCATCAAAAGTTCTTAAGCATCATAATGATTTATTTAGATACTAATTTATGAAACAAAAAGTTATTAATTGTTAAAATAATCATTATTATAATAAATAATTATAATTAATCTTTAAATTAATTTTTAAAATTTAGTTATTAAGATTTTAATTATCAGTTTTATTTTTTTTATTAAAAATGTTACTTAGACGCTGTTCAAAGATTCTTTTGATATATATTTTTTTTGTGTAATGTCTAAGAGAGCCTTAGTTTTTTGTACATAAAAGTTGTAAGTTGTATTTTTGACAGATTTTAGAGATGCAATGCACCTCTTTTTCATCTTTTTGTAAATGGGTTAGAATATCTCTTAAGTGCTCTATTTTTAATTTAAATTAATTTTTTACCGATACAAAAAATAAAAAGAAGAAAATCAGTCACAAAATAATAACTATCAAATTTTTTTTATCAAAAATATTAATTTTTTAAATTAATTTATAATTAATTAAGGACCAATTTAATTGATCAATTATATATTTTTTATTTATAATAGTAACTATTTTATTATTTAATATTTTTTATTATATAAAATCATTAAACAGACAATTTTTAATCACTGAAATTAATTGTTAACTTCTTAACGAGTCATTTCCTTACGGCGATCCGTTGATTAAAAAACAACAATTATAACATTACATGTTAATATATAATAAATCATAATAGTTGGTCTTAGCCACTCAAAATGCTTCAAAGATACAAAAAAGTTACTTTAATAATATTATTATTATTATTCTAATCAACTTCTCCACTTTTCATCTGGAGTGTAGGGCACTTTTTACTTTATTCTCGCTTTAATTTTGCGAAAATATTTCAATGATGTTGAGTGCTTAATAATAGTTTATTAATTTTCAGAAGTTGTAAAAGAACACTATTTCAGGTGGATATATGCTTTTGATTCCAGGTTTTGCTTATAGTCAATAGGGCACTTAAATGCAATAACCATAGATTAGTGGAGGTGGAGCAATGACAAAATATCTCAACTTTTTTAATTGTTTTTTCATCATAGTAATAGCTCAACATACCTTTTTGCAAATTGTACAACTTGATTAGGTCTTTAGCATTTTGGATGATCCAAAACATTTTATGAAGAATGTCAATAACTTTTTTTAGGGTATCAGCCAATAACTAAATTAAAAATCTAAAAATAGTACAAAAAGTGTATTGAAAACCTCTTTAAAATTGTTGGCTGAAATAAGTTTTTATTTTAAGTTATAAGATATTAGAGATTTTCTTTAATAATTCATGCGAAAGATTCCTTTTGGTTTTGTTGGTTTGTTTAAGAAAGTTTTGGACATAAAGTTGCATGATTCAAATCTAAGGCTCCTCGAAAGATTCTTTAGTCAAAGTCTTGAAGCATGTCTCTTCTACTGTGTAGTGAAGACCCGATAAAGAGAGGTTAGGGTTTTTTTGTGGAGAGAAAGTGGGTGGATAATTAATTGATGAAACATGACATGAGTTTTGGTTTTGGCTAAACCTAAACTCGCTTTCAAAAGACAAAGGAAAACGTTGGGTGCTGATTGACAAAAAAGCTTCCAAAACATAAACAAAAAAGTTTCCAAGAAACAGCCAAACAATGTTGGATTAAATATTTGGTGCACTTTTATTATCCAATTTGCATTTCAGAACTGGACGAGATGGACACCGGATCAGAAAATGAACCTATTCATTTCACTATTGTATGCACTTGTACTTGAAACTTTTCTATATCAATTAGGTATGAACATTAGAAGTATTTTGAGAAAGAATTAAGAGAGAAATACAAGGCATTATTTTAATTTATCTTTATTTTAAAATGTTAAAATAATAAATTTAAGTATCTCCTTTTTATATATTGTCTATTTCCTCATATTTTTTATTCAATATAATTTATCTTTATTTTAAAATGTTCATTGATTTTTTAACACTATGAATGTGTACATAATTTGATTTCTTTTAATAATTCACTATATTATCTGAGTTTTTTTAATGAGATATGAGAACAAGATAAGTATATACACAAATTTGTCTTGTTCCATTCCTTACCTTTCTCCTCCCTTTTTTTAATTAGTACAACAATTTTAATTTATTAGGTAACTTGCAAAACTTGTATTATTTTTTTTCCAAGCTTCGTAATTTATTAATAGATACACATTTAGTGATTTTTACTCTTTTTCATAATTATTTCATCTTTATTCAGTTAGTATTTGATACTCTTGTTTGATATTTATATAACCATATATTTTTTATATTTAACATTACGTGTATCCTTTATATATTAAATTTTTGATTATGTCATTTTTTTATGTTTTTTATCTATTGTAAAAAATTATTTAATTAATACTTAGAACCGTAAAAAATGTAAACACTAGTCTAAAACTATGATTCAATAACGGCTTAGTACGATGATTTTAATCCACTTTTCATAATAAGTGATGCAGACATTTTTGTAGTAAATTGAAAAAGATATCATGACAATGTAAGTTTACTCGTTATAATATGTAGCATTATTATTATTGTAATAACTTACAAACAAAAAATCCAAAAAGAGTGACTTTTATTGGGAAGGTTGATGTGTGAAAAGAAAATAGTGACTCTAAAACCATCGTATTGTGTGAATGAATAGACAGTGACTAATCAAATCTCTACTTTACTAAGTTTTGAAAATAAGGCTTAATAAACCAACAAAGTAACTAGGAATGAATGGTGTTGCCATAGGTTTTAACGGAAAAATATAGGTTTTATGCTGTATAAAACACTAAATTATAACATATATATAATAGTACCTGTTTACAGTATTTAGTCTTTAATGAGTGAAAAATAAAGTATTTAAGAAAATATAATTTTAAAATATAATTTTTTTCCTTCACGATTTGATTACTTATGTTTTATTGGCAGATAGCATGAGTATAAGAGCAATAAAAGCAGCATGGGCTGAAAGCACGTGGATACCAAATAAAGTCAAACTCATGCTCCATCATCTTCCTTTGTTAGGCTTTTGTCGCCCATATCATATCATGTACACTCATAATCATCTTTATATTTAAATATTTTATTTCTTTATTATTTTTGTTAAGATTAGACCTGGTTTCTTCGATTAGATTGATAATACAATTTAGAACTATCACATAATTAAAATTTAGGTCAGTTTTTATTTTAGAATCTTTGACACGTAATATCTTTTTAAATAAAAGATAATTCAAATTTTAATCCATAATAAATTTAGATTTTAATATATCCATTACATAAAAATCTTCATTAACAACTAATTTTAGTAATAAAATATTGTTAATAACTATAATAACTAATCTATATATTTATTTATAAAATAATAAATTTTTAGTTACTAAAATAATTACTATATTATGAATAAAAAATTATAATTAATTTTTAAAATTTTGTTACCAAGGTTTTGGCTAAGGGTGATGATAAGGGCTTGGCCAACTATACTAACTCGCAAAAATATCACGGGGCAGCCCAAAAGAGTGAACTCGCAGAACTGTAGTGGGTTGTCTTGCAAGTCAGTATTAAAAAAATTGTACGTGTGTATATTAGTTACATTTTTACTGGACTCCTAAATTAACATTCTAAATTCTTGTATGACTAGAAAATACAAGTATTATGTATTTTTTAATGTACTACAATTTGAAGAATAGATCTTGTAAGTCAAAAAATGAATATGATGAACATGTTGAATTATCAATTTATCATTAAATTTCCCAAAGTCTTTGCTTAATAATTTTGTGAACTTCTAAAAGTTTTCCATTTTTTTAGAACATTGAAAGTTGTATCATAAGAATTTAAAAAAAATAAAAAAAATCGGGCTAGCTCGCAGGCCCGCACTTATGCGAGGTGGGCCAGACTTTTCAACCTACATTAAAAATGAGGGACGGGGCGGCCGACCCGCATTGTGCGGGCCAAATGCGGGTTGAGCCTAAACAGGTCGGGTCAACCTGCATTGTCACCCTTAGTTTTGGCTACCAAATAAATTAGTTAGTTTATTAATTAGTCACGAAATATTAGTTACCAAAGTTTTGACTACCAAAGTAATTAGTTTATAAATTGGTGTATGATGAGTTAAATGAATTGTGATCTATTTAACGATCATTTTTTTTTTCATAATAGTAACTATCTTAGTAACCAATAACTTTTATTATTTTATACATTAGTATCTAGGTTGGTCACTGTAGTAAGTAAAAACTTTACAACTTTTTAATTACTAAACTTCATTATCATTTAAGAGTTTTCTTGTAATAATGATATTTCTGATCGGTGTTAATGACTATTTAACATAAAGGGTTATAACGAGTTTTTACAAAATAAAAACTCAATTAAATGTTTTTAAAAGAACATAAACTCAATATAATGAACAAAATATAAAACCTAAAACGAATAAAAAATATACTATAAAAATTATTGATTAAACTAAATATAACGTTCACTTATCTAATTCGTTTAATTAGAAAAAAAACTTAAAATGAGGTACAGATGTTTAATAAATATTTTATAATTTTAAAAATCTTTTATAGATATATAATTTTAGGCTAATTTTTTTTGTCCTTGTCTTTGTCGATAAAAGTGTCAAATTTGATCATTCAATTTTTTTTTTGTCTTAATTTGATCTTGATTTTTTCAGTGATTTTCGTAAGAATGATTCAATTTGGTTATTGCGATTAGTTTTCAGATGGTGTTAAAGTTAGTGTCACATGTCAATTTATGTTTTTTTTAATATCTTTACACATGTCACCACAAGGTTGTGTAACACGGATATAATCTCAATTTGGTCCCTATATCTGTTTTTTAGTTTCAATTTAGTCATAATTTTTTATTAAAAGGGAGCAATTTTGTCCCTCCTTGAATTGAGATTCAATTTACTTTTTGTATAAATCTTAAATTGATATTCTTACTAAAATTGATATTGACATTTTTATTAAATATTTATAGAAAATTTTTAAACAAACTTTAAAATTTATACCAAATATTTAGGACAACTCACATGGTTGAATTGATAGAGTTAATAATTAAATCTTGAATATTATACTATTTAACTTATTAATTTTAAGTTGTTCATGTACTTTTTTGTTGCATGATTTGTGTTTCGTCTGACGTTAGATTTAATAATCACAGTCAAACTCTCACTAACATGATCTTAAACATGTATTTTATATAAATTTTTTAAGTTAAATTAAAAATATTTCAAGAAATATTTAATAAAAATGTTAATTTTAGTAAGAATATCATAATAAGATGTATACAAAAAGTAAGTTGTGTCTCAATTTGAAGGGACAATATTGTTTTATTTTTACAAAAATTAGGACTAAGTTGAAGCTAAATATAAATATAAGAAACAAATTGAGGCTTTGTCCATGTGGCACAATTGTGAAATAACACGTGTAAAAAAATAAAAAATAAATAAAAATAAAAAAAGATCGCAAATTAACATGTGACACTAACTTTGACATCGTTTGTGTAATGACAAGGACTAAATTGGATCATTCATAAAAAAATCAAGACCAAATTGAGACAAAAAAGATGATGACAAATTTGATACTTATCGACAAAAACAAGGACCAAAGAATAATTTAATATAAAATATTTTGAGAATGTGAAATATATTAAATATATTAAAATTTAAAAATATTCTATTTTATATAACAATTTTTATGCATAAAATAATTTGAGAATCAAGGTCCTTTGTTTTTAATTAAGGTCCGTCATTTTTCTGAAACTAAAATATGATAATGAACGGCAATGGCTGTTTGCACTCCAAAATATGGGGTGTGGGTAGAAATTAATGAAGTGCAGGAAGTAATTTCCTAGAAGAACATACAAAATGACTTCATTGAATGGAACAAACTATTTGTAGTAGGGAAAAATGAACGACTTGCTATAACCAAAGGATAT
This sequence comes from Vigna unguiculata, assembly GCF_037176805.1. Taxonomy (NCBI): domain Eukaryota; kingdom Viridiplantae; phylum Streptophyta; class Magnoliopsida; order Fabales; family Fabaceae; genus Vigna; species Vigna unguiculata. The sequence continues at coordinate 33,805,822 of NC_140792.1, read as the reverse complement.
TTATTTTTATGTCTATAATGGGGCTTTTAAGAAACCAACACTCGAAGAATGAACAATTTTTTGGTTTTTTCTTCCTGCATTCCCTTAATTTTAATTTTTTTTTGCAACCCATCAACCAGATTTTGCTTTCCAGAAAACACTGGAAATATCTTTCAGAAAGACACTCTACCAACCTTTATACCGGATTAAACTTTTCGGAAGCCTGTAATGAGGTGAAGAAATAAATTTGATAGGGTGTAGAAAGAAACAATACATTTTTTAATAAGATATGTTTATTGGGCACAAAAAGTTCAATAAGTTTTTCTTTTCGGTTAAAGAAGGTCCAACAACGAAGAGAGTAGTATATTCTGTACCGGATCTGATTATATTCATTGGGCCAAGAACTAGGTTACTAGAAAAAGTTATTGCAGTAGCCCAATAGAGGCATTTTTATCGTGAAGAAATTGCTATACCACTCTCCCCGTCGCTAAGTGCACTCCCCTTTGCATATATCTTTAATTCTAACCAATTCATTGCACTTGAGATTTGATTAATTTCAATAGTTACGTTTAATATATTCATTTTGAACAGCTATATTTAGCCTCATTAGCTTCTATTTGACCGTGTTTTATATTTGTGAATGTCACTAAAATTAGTCCTCAACGATAGTTAATTTTTCCATTCTCTTTTATTCTGAGCTTATCGTAAATAATAGTATTTTTCTTCTGAAATGGATAATAAATCAATCAAAAATAACATTGCCACAAAAAATACACCATGTTCTCTCATTATCAACATAAGGCATTGGACCCCATCTTTTCACAAAGAGGAAATATCATTGTCAAAATAAAGTGGACTGGTCGAAGGGTCGAGTGAGATTTGCAATGATCTAAAGTGAAAAAAGGTAAAGAAAAATTGCTCAAAATAAACATAAGTAAATAATTCATAAAAGTCAATAAAAATAGTTGTTTTCAAAACACATTAAATAAAACATAATGTTAAAATTACAAGTCATTTTTCTTCAACCTCTTGAATGTTCCAATCCTAATACATTTGACTCTTCAAAACACTTGTTTTGATAATTTTAAAGATAAAACCCAATCCAATCTGAAAATGTCCTCCATAATCACATGTGAAACCTCCTTATTGTGAAATAAATATGTAGAAAAAAAAAGTTTTGTTTTATTGATCACCAACTTGAACCAAACAAGTTCCATTGTCGCCATTAATACACCCAAGTTCCCTCCAAATCACGTACCTAAATTTGTTTGTTATGGAGTGACATGACCCACATCACTGTTCTACCTTTCAATCACTTTCACTCTCCCATTACATCTAATGGTAACACCTACAAAATATTCTCATTATGATAAGATAAAGTCATTTAACCCTTCCAAGGGTTACCATATTTTTTAAGTCGTAGACTAAGTCCTACAAACTCTTGAGTTTTCTTCACAATAGTTTCATGTTTTCCACATAACAAAAAATACATTTGAATAAATTGTGTGTGAACATATTTTATTTTCTATACATTATAAAAAGAGGTGACTAAAATTTGTTGATAATATAATATATAGTTTAACGATGTTGACATTGTATTAAAATGAAAAATGAGTAGAATAGGCTAATAGCAACGTGAGGCGTGGGTAAGTGGAACCGCACACGTGGCGTAATCACTGATTAAAAAATTAGGTGTGATGTCATCAGTTGCATGGAGGAAATATACGTAGCTACACTCAACACCTATTGATTACTGCCACGTGCCAATGATCCAACTGTACCCAAGTTCTTCACATAGCACGTGTCAATTCTTGATTCTTTATTTTTGTACTGTTATTGTATTTGAGGGCCACTCATAATTTCTAGCCGACATCACAAATAATTTAGAAGGAAAAGAAAATATTCTACAAGTTTGGTTGTGCATTTCTGCCCCTGGATTTTTGCTATTATCCACTCTGCCATGCTTTCCTTTTATTACTTGTATTATTTGCACATTAATTAATGTTGATAAGTTATTTATTTATTTTATCTAACTCAAGCTTATCTACTACTAATCATTTCCAAAGTAATATATTAGAAGCAATCTAATAATTTAAAAAGAGGAATAATAAGAATCAGATTAACCTAGTTGGGTACAACATTAATGATTATTCAACTAGCTAGCTTAACATGTAATTGAAGTAGAGGACCCGAGTTCAATTAATGTTATTGAGCATTTATTATTGTGAATATCACTATAGTACCCCACTTTGAAGTGTGCTATATACCAGTGCCTTCAGTCTCAATCCACATTGAAAACAAAGTTGCTACGTAGACTTTACCGAAGAAAGAAAGAAAGAGGAAGTGTTGAGAAAGAAAAGAAAGTGAATTTACAATTTTTGTTTCTGGGGACAAAACAGAAATAACGGGAAAGGTGAAGGACTGAAGAAGAAAGAAAAAACCGCCATTAAAATATTGCTTAGAAAAGATTTTGCTTTCACGATGAGAAACCTACAGTGCCCTTATTTTAGTTCATTCCATTGAAAGGTGAAAGATTTTGCATTTGTGGTGTGTGTGGTCTACACTTATTCCTCCATTTCCATTCATTAATAACAACCTCAAAACACACTCTCCCATGCTCATGAAACTCTTTGGTTTCACTTTGTTCTTGTCTCTTGCACACTACTTTCCCTTCACTCGCTCCACTACACAGAATTAAAAAAGCCAACCCCACACGCTCACACGCACGCCATGTTCAACGATCCATCAATCATGGGTTCCACGAGCCAGGGCTCGGAGGATCATGAAGAAGAAGATGAACAAGTGAGAGAAATCCACGCCTTAACACCAACTCACCCTCCCCACCCACGTGGCAGACCCTGGGACACCCTTCACACCCACCGTTCAAGCTCCCTCTCCGTCGCCAGCACCGACGGTGGCGCCTCCTCCTCCGACAACTTCACCACCATGAGCAGAGAGTTCAACGCCCTGGTTCTCGCAGGCTCCTCCATCGACCCCGACAACAACCGCAACCTAACTCCCGTCAACCAAAACAACGTGAACAACAACCTGGGGAGGATCAGAGAAGATGAGTTGATGGAAGAGACGAACCCTTTGGCGATCGTGCCGGATAACCACCCTCTGGACCCGGTTCCCTCGTCCCAAATGGGTGGTGGTGCACGTGAAGAGCAAGTGTCGGTGCAGAGGGTGAAGAAGGAGGAGGTGGATACGAAGATATCAGCGTGGCAGAACGCGAAGGTTGCGAAGATTAACAACAGGTTCAAGAGAGAAGACGCTGTGATCAATGGGTGGGAGAGCGAGCAGGTTCAGAAAGCTTCCTCTTGGATGAAGAAAGTTGAGGTAACTTTTCTTTTCTATTTTTCTCACGCTGTTACTTACTTACTTACTTACTTACTTGCATGTTCATCTTCTTCCTCTTTTATTATATTTTATGTGTGTTCGTGTGTGGTGATTATTCTGAGTGGGTTGATTCGGTTTCTTTGAGGTTATGATTACTGTTACTACTCTTGAGATTGAAACAGAACATGCTTGGATTCATTCATCATGATCCAATCAGTACATGGTCAGGTTAACTTTGAAATTAAGAAGAAAATTGAGTAAGATTGGCCAGAAGTGATTGCAGCCATGATTGATGATTGCCTCATTATTAGTATTATATGATTTATATGTAGAAGAAAAGGTGGGGAATTATTTTCCCTTGGTTGTTGAGGAACCACATCAGGAGGGAAAGAAAAAACTATAGTAATAAAGTAAGAATTTTTTTAATCATTGGTAAAAAAAACTAAAATATTCTATGCATTGATGATTTGTTTATGCATATGTGTTGAACTGAGATTAAAAGGTGATCTTTTTTTTGTGTGTGTGGATGAATAGAATTATTCAGTGTACTTTTTAAGGAGTGTTATGTCTGTGTTTTGGATGGAAAAAAATGTAAGTTTAACGAGACAAGTCGAATCCAACATCTATGCGTGTATTTACATATTTGTCCAAACAGTGTCAACTTCCTTTTGTATCTTGGTCGTATAATGTTTTTGTTTTTTTCATGCATTCCCATGGTTTTGGTAATTTACAATACCACAGATTCAATGTCGAAATCACCCTAAGCATTGAACCTCACATTGAGAAGTTGAATTACGACTAATAAGTTCTTCCTTCAACATTGAACCTCACATTTTTCACCTTTTCTCTTTTTATTGCATTTGCAATTTTAAGCTAAAACGTCACCCACCTGCTATGAACTTCCATGAGGGTACATTCTTTTGGTAGCATAACCTGTAGTGATGTGAAAACTGCAACTTTAAATGTGTTACCCACCAGCAAGTACCAAACCGTTCAACTATTTGAGTTCATGTTAATTTGAACTAAAACTACGTGTCCATGCAGTAAAAGAAAAGTTGATTTAACGTTTTTGTTAATGATGAGTAAAAAATGTGCAGAGGAAGCTGGAGGAGAAAAGGGCAAGAGCAATGGAGAAAATGCAAAACGACATAGCAAAAGCTCATAGAAAAGCAGAGGAGAGAAGGGCATCAGCAGAAGCCAAAAGAGGAACGAAAGTGGCTAGGGTTTTGGAGATTGCAAGTCTGATGAGAGCAGTTGGAAGAGCACCAGCCAAAAAGTCCTTCTTCTAAAGATTTCACATTTCCAAAACCCTTTTGAACCAGAATTTTAGAGATAAAAATAAAAATAAAAATAAAATGTATAAGAGCCCCCTTTTCCTTTTTTGAATTGGGTAAAGGGTGCAGCACTATGAAAAGAAAGAAAGAAAGAAACAAAAAAGTGCAGATGAGGGATATGTGTCATATTATGTGAGAACCAATTGGAGTGTTTGTAAGTGATTGCAGTGTTTGAATGAAGGTGATGAGTGGTGACACGCTTATTTGATTGTGGTGGTTAATAAGCACTTTTGTGTTTTGTACATTAAGATATTGCGTCTTTGAATCACTACTACCAAATGCTCACCTTACCTACCTAACCCTGCCACCTCCTCACCTGCATTACTACTCTTTTCTTTATATTTTCCTTTTCCAAATCATGAGATTATGGTTTACCAAACTCTGCTCCCGACAAATCCATCTAATAATCTCTTGTTAATTCTTAAATCATGTCACAAAACACAAATACTTTGATGCTTGGCTTATGAAGTTATGAGAAACAAACCATTCTAAACATCTAGGTAATTGCATGCTTAACAACACTCTACAATTAATGGATGTATGACTTTGATATTAAGCTTTGTTTATTTTACCCTGTAGGAGCCTATAAGGATGCCTTAAATTCTGCAGAGCAGTATAAATTACAAATAATCACAGGAAAAATATCATTGCTTCTTACACCGTCACAATTAATAACTGCACCCCCAAACTATGAAAAAGACTAAAGTACCCTCTTGTTATATCATTGGACAATGATATATAGACAATCAAATTTTGACAACTTTCTTTTATAATTTGAGTATCATCTTCTAATTGGTTTAGAAATATAGAAAAATGAGAAAATGAAAAATGGAAGACCATTTTAAAAGATGACACATCAAGTTGTAAGAGAAAATTGTCAAAATTTAGTTTAGTTGTTAAAAACTTATTTTCCTATATCATTATGTTGTTGTCACTAACCATCACCGCTACCGTTCCTGCTAGGGATGACAACGGGACGAGACGAGGACAAGTTTCGATATCCCATACCCATCCCCATAGAAAAAATTCATTCACATCCCCATACCCAAACCCAACATATATCAAACTTTTGTCTCATTTCATCCTCACCAGGTAACGGGTATAATCTCGTACCCATACCCATACTCGTACCCATTTTCTTATTATTTCAATATTAATTTTAATTAATTTATTTTAAATAATAAAAAATTACAGTAAAAGAAACATAATATTATTAAATATTCAATATTAAAATGATGATTGTTTCTTAGATATCCAATACTGTGAAATAAATTTTAATTGTTCATATTTTAGATTAGAATATCAAATAAATTTCATGAGAACCAAAACATTTATTAATTTGCAAATATTAATGAAACCTAGTTCATAAAATTAAAAAATATTTTTGAAAAAATATAAAAGAAAAACAAATATTCAAATTAAAATATATTTTAAATGTTTATGTACTTCAATTTTTTAAATTCCAATGAATTTCTTTTTTATACACTAATAAAAGTTACAATACATCATTTGATCAAAATCACGCAAAAAACAAACAATGAACATAATAATAAAATGTTGACATAGATTTGTATCTTTTGAGCTCCAATATATGTTGGATGGTGATAAGAAAATATTCATGACAATTACATTAAATTTTTATATTGTAACAAAAATAAAAGTTATTTATACAATTATAGTGAAAAAAAATTACAATATGATTGATAATGAGTTAGAAAAAAATAATTAGATAAAATATATCGAAAAAGTATTATACATGATGAAAATAAATAACAAATAAAAATATAAAAAAATTAACAAATGTGTGTCTTAAAACCAATTTGAGAGACAATTGAAAGAAATGGCACAAACGAAACCCCAAATGTATAATTAAGGGTATGATAAGATGAAACATACCTTAGAGATCTAAGAAAACTTTTCAAATACCAACATATATACTCAATGATTGAAAAATAACGAAAATTGTTTAAGGAAAACAAAATAGTTCTTCAAATGAAACAAAAATTATTAATAATAAGATTTTTTTTATATTACCTAGTAAATGAAAGGTTTATGCTATTAAACACTTAAATTGATAATATTAAATGTCTCATGTGAAAGGAAAATATGCAATAAATAAAAATATTACAAAATAGAAATATTCAAATGTGAGACATAACTTTTTTTTTAATTGGCATACATCATTTTAACATAATTACATAAAAGTTATAATAAGATAAAAAATATATGGGGGATGCGAATGAGTTTAACAACAAACCAAATAATTAGAAGAAATAATATATTAAATGTCTCATGTGAAAGGAAAATATGCAATAAATAAAAATATTAAAAAATAGAAATATTCAAATGTGAGACATAACTTTTTTTTTAATTGGCATACATCATTTTAACATAATTACATAAAAGTTATAATACGATCAAAAATATATGGGGGATGCGAATGAGTTTAACAACAAACCAAATAATTAGAAGAAATAATATATATGGTTACTTAATTAATTGTGAATATTTTAATAGTTTAAACATGGACAGAGGTATGGTGGGGACCAATATTATAGCGAGAATATGTACATCTCTATGTACACCCAATTGAAAAAGTTACAGATTTCCCATACCCATTTACATACCTAGTTAGTGTGAAAATTCTTCGTCAAATAGGAAACGAATTTATTTGTCATCTCTAACTACTACCATAGTTGTTATCATAGAAAGAGAGAGAACATTATACAAAAGATGAGAGAGAATAAAAAAAAAAAAAACTTGTTTTGCAAAGCTCTCTCCAGAAAATTTGTTATAGAAAGTTTATTTTAAAAATTTTATTTCAAAAAGTTTATTTTGGAAAATTTTCAGAACAGATTATTTAAAAGTTGCTTCTAAAAAAATAATGATATTTTGACAAACAAAATTTAACAAACTCTTTTTTTTTTTAAGTAAAAAAGATATCACTTTATTACTTTATTTTGATTAAAAAATAAAAAATTAATCTATTTAATTCTATTTATATAGAATTTGTCAAATTTATAAAAAAAATTGTAAAGTTTGTAAAAAAAAAAAATTTTATTAACATATAATTTTCCTTTAGGAAACATGAAATTGTCATTTTGAAGATTGGGGGTACACGAAGATATGGGTTTGGAGGAAGCAAAAGCCGACAAATATTAGAAACCTATCTGTGGAGAAGAAAAGTTGGGCCTTGGGCTACCCTTACATTTTATTTGAATTTGATTTATTAACTTTCATTTTGTCTTTCTATGTTCTGAAATATAAATTAGTTAAAAGAAATTTAATAATCAAACAATTTCAATGATATCATTGTGTGTCAGTTCATTCAAAAGCAATCTATAACATAACATAGATGATCCAAAGTTAAATTTAAGAAATTAATTTTAGAAAACTTTTTTTGGTGGATGGAAAAAACTTCTGTAACAAAAGTTGTAAGTACCATCAATAAAATCTATACATATTATATGGATTAAAAACAATCATTTTTTACTATTTCTTATTGCTTTTAATACAACAATAATTTCTTTTGCTAATCAATTTGATGAGGTATTAGGGTGTGGAGTCATGAGTAAAAGTAACAATAGCTTGCAGCATGATTTTCAGGTTTTTGGAGGAATTTGGAAGAAACGAAATGTTTTCATATACATTTTCAGAGGAAACGAAGCATGTGCAAGAGATAATTGAAGCTACAAAATTTCATTATTTTGTATGATAAATCTTTTGTAATGTGTTATTCAATTTTCTCGCATCCAACTTCTAATCATCTTAACTACTAAATTCCACGCTTGCAATCTAAAAATATTAGCCAAAGTTAAACAGTAGAAGATATTAATGTCTGATGCAACATAAATCACGAGTGGAGCATCTTTCATCATTGCTACTATAGAAAAGCATTGGTGCCGACACACTTTGCTGAATTTGAACATGACATATGACAGGATGAAATCTCTTCTTTTGGCAAATTCAATCAACAAACCAAAAAGGGATCATTGAATTTACCCAAAGGAGACATAAGAGATCATGGACACTGGAACTGGGACTTTCTACATTCTCCTTCTTAGCACAGCAAGGGCAGAACAATTTTCTAACATCAAACTTACCTTTTTCACACACCAGTTTTGCATTATGTCTCTCCTTTCATCTTATCTATTGTCACACTTTGCTACATCGCTTTTCTTGGTCTTGTTTATTTCACTGTTCTGTTGGTTTGTCTTTTCACATTCCAATTTTCTGCATAATGCTAATCATACCAACTCATTTCCATGAAACAACAACAATCAATGGTTCTCAGCACTAGGGACATGACCAAATGGAATGTACTATAATTGCATTTCCCTAACTGCACTAGGGTAATCAGACCATGTTTGATTATAGGGTTGTATGAAGAAATTTCTCCTCAGAACTTTTAGAAGAGAAGAAAAAAAAAGGAAATAAAACGAAATTTTCCATTAATCAAAATTAATTTATACATAAATTACCACAATGTGTAGTTCAAAGAGATGAGAAGTTTCGTAAAAGTAACTCATTGGATTGCTTGAAAATGATAAAAGATACAAACGGGAGTCTCAACTTTGTCTACAAAGCTTGAGAGGTAATTAATCACAAGAGATTGAGTCTATCTTTTATTAATTAAAAAGGACAAAATTAAACATGTCAAGAAAATCATTATATTTTATCCACAAAAATCATTTAATAACATAAAAATAATTATTGTGTGTAAATTTTTACAATACACAGAAAACACTCTCGACTCTTTGATTTTAAGTACCCTCACATTCTTCAGATCAATAATTTAGTTATACCTCAGAACACTTTCCTACGAGAGAATGAAAAAAGTTAAACAGGAATTCAAAGTATCTTTGATTTTAGGTAACTAAATTCTTTAATCTCGACTTCATTATATAATCATCAATACCTACTACTTTACTTATTCCAAGAGAAAGGAGACTTTAGAAGATGTACATTTTCATCGTACTCAATAAAACATCATATAAGACAAGATAGAACACCTTAAAAAAGTTGAACATGGTGTCAATATTATTCGAGTTGGGCTCAATGAAATTAAATAATAAACAAATATGTGCTACGCAGACTCTTATGGGGTTTTAGTTACCTCACCAGCAAACATAGATTGTGCTACAAAGTGTTTGAAATGAGTGGCACCTTGATGCTTATGAACGTGACTGATATATATATCTTATACATAAGAAGGCCTTTGGTTTCGGCCTTTAAAGGCATGCAATTGGCTTACAACAGTTTTCCTCATTTTTAACATAATGAAAACTTGAAATATAAATTTTCTTCACGTGCACGTTATCTATAAAACAGCAGAAAGAGTAAAAACCAAGTAGCAAGAGATTTTGTCAAAGTTCAAATGGTTCTAGAATCAAACTCAAACTCGCATTTGCAAGACCTTAACTTGTAGTCATATTGACCATTTCTTTTTGGTTCTTTCCAACAAGTTCGGTCAATACTATAATCATCACAAGATCCTTCGAACCCGTGACCACATCCAAAAACTGTAGAAAGAAAATTACACGGTGCGTCACTTTCAAGTTCTGTGACTCCGGCACAAGTTTAAAATGAACTCATTTATCAGAATGAAGTGTTATTTTGGAACTTAGCCGCTAAAAACAAGCAAGGAAAGTTCCATGTGATGTATTTCAAACGCAATACGTGTAAATGGGACTGTGTTTAATAATCTGAAATTGCGAAAAGAAGGTTCTATGAAATAGCCTTTTGTCAACAGATATTGTAAATGGTGTTGTTGGAGGGGAAGAATAAGCCATCATGGTAGACCCACAGAAGAATTTTGTTTATATTTATATGGCATCGTGTATGAATCTTGCAAACATCATGGACTATGTCATCTTTTCTCTGGTTGGATCATGTTCATTTAACTACACAAAGTTGACTTTAATGGTTTCCACAGCTTCTAGAATCCTATTAATCATCACAACCGTGTTTCTTCCATGTTCATAGTTTATACACATGCCATTGTTGACTGCACTCGATACAACTATTCACACAAGAATCAGGTTCGGCATAAGTGGAGGAGATGCATGTTACCCCAATCTTACCTTATCCACTAATAAATACAAACTTGGTATTTACAAATTTAATAATGTTCTTGGTTTCTGGTTTCATTTATTTGGTTGTGGACTTGCCTTATCTTCAAAATTAATGGGTATTTTGCTGAGTAAAATTATAGGACTACTTCCATCATCTTTTGATTATGTGGTTTAAAGTGAAAGATGAAAGTCAAAAAATAAAAGTAATAATATCGTTATCGTTTTGCTAAAATGTTTTCGTTTTGGTTGAACCGGTATATAAAAAGTAAACAAATTGAGCATGTATTCATTTCTTAAAAGTTTATATGTGTATACCACTTTACTCTATTATTTTGTATCAGAAATATTTTGTCAATAACTTTTCTCTGTTCTAGCTTTCTCAGTAACTAGTTCTGAACTCGTCGCTTTTTATTTGGTTACGTGAACTCATTGACCTATTTCTTTCTATTTTAATACCTTGAATAAAACAAGGATTTTGAATAAAACCTTAAAGTCACATTCGTGAACTAAAAAATATATTTGCATCATGTTGAGAATGTTTTTGAGTCAAAGAATATTATAAAAGATATATGATTACTTGATAAAAAAAAACGTTAAGTTTTAAAGTTAACCGTAAAACATTAAAAAATAGTTGTTAATAAGTTTAAAAGTTGTAGTGTGAAGAAAATTATTTTGGGAGTTGTTCTGTATAACTCATTTTTGTACACACACTATACAAACTTTTTTTTTTTATTGGAAAAATTTAGTTATTAATATGTTATGCTATTAACAGAGAAATTCAAAACTATGATGTATCATTGTCATGTTACCTTAAAAAACGTATATACTTACTTGTTTATTTATACATAAGATATTTTTGAGAAATAATTTTGTTTGAATTATAAATAGTAAAACTCTTCTTTCAAGTATTTAACTCAATTATATTAGAACTCGAACTTAAAACTCTTAATTCAATTAAAACAATTCCACACTGATTAATCAACATGTTTAATGTATTTGTTCATAGTGATAATGTAAGCTTTGAATATAATATTTTCAATTTGACGGGAAATATTTTATAATGTACTGTTCATCTAGCCTTTTAAAACAATGCTATTTATCATTACATAATCTTTGTTAAGTCTTCTTGTGGGAGCACTGCTTTGCAAATTTTTAAGAATAAGGATGTTGTAAAAATATAAAACTGTGTTAAGAAAAGTTATACTTGTAAAATTAAATTACATTGAAATTGTTTTAAATGGTCTGTGATATTTAGTTAAGACTATTTATGTTCTAATTACTTATAATTAATTCTTGGGAGATTTCAATTTATGGACATGAGATCAATTGATTTTAAGACACTTATTGTGATATTACATGATTTCATTAAAATTTTATTTCACTTATCATTATAATTTGGATACTCTAAAATATAAAAAAGGTACTTTAACGGATTTACAATTATTTGGTTTGTCTGAATTCAATTGGATTTTAGCTTTGGTGCATTTAGGTCATAGCTTAGGTTATGAAAATGAAATCAACGTGATAGTGGTTTCTATGAAAACATTTAAAATAGTTTTATCTATTAGGATATATATCGTGTAAATTAATCATTTGGCAATAATTCGTTAAAAGTTGTTTTTAAATAAAAAAAATTCTAAAATTGACTTCTAACTAATTATTTACAAATAGAAAATTAATACACCGCATATAAAGGTAAAAATATTTTAATTAGATATATTAAGACGGTTGGTTAAATTGTTTTAATTTTTTTTGTCATAAAATAAAGGAGTATATTCTCTAATTTTTTTAATATCATTTATTGAAATGACGTAGGAAAGTCCATTAAATAGAGTTATGCGAATTAAAACTTGTTTATATAAAAGTTCATAAATATGATCACTTTTGTATTATATTTGAGTATGACATACTCAAGGAACTTTACATACATGTATCATTAGTTATGTATCATAAATACATAAATAACATGGGGAATGATATTTTCTAAGTGAACTTGTAAGAGTATTGTTTTTGGGACCAAACCTATTCCTATTATGTGATGATAACAAAATAAACATAAATATAAATCAATATATTTCTTTTAAATTTTACTATTAAAATAAAATTTTAAAATTTAAACCTAAGATTTTAGATGTTTTTATAATTTCGTAAGTTTAAAAATAAAAATAAAAAATCTAAGATTTTACACTTTTAAATTATAGAGTTCAAATAAAAATAAAACACCTAAAATTAGCTCAATGTTTTTAATTACAAAAATGATTTCCTAAAAGCTCATCTTAAAATTCCATTGACCGCAACAACTTTTCTTTTCTAAATCAGAACCCAAAATTAAAAGCAAGAGATGGATTAAATACTCCAGAAGGAAAATTATCTTTTGACAGAGAAAATTTTGACAAACTTAACAAAGATTCTAAAAATGAAATTAAAGTGGATTAAATTTTTATTTTTTAATTAAAATAAAATAATAAAATAATACTTTTTTACCTGAATAAGAAAGTTTATCAAAACTTAGTCAAAAACATTTGTTAATTTATCATAACTCTAAATAGAAACCGCGTTTCAATTAAATGATATAAATAATATTTGTATTCATTCAAATTATTGTTAGTTTCATAATTTAATTCCTATCCTTATTTTTCCTTTTTTGTAACTAGTATTTTTACCCCTTACAAAATGTATAAGATAAAGTATTATCTTCTATATGACTAAAATGTGAAAGGAATATTTTGAATGTGTTAATTAATTTTTAATTTAAATTTAAATAAATAAATATTTTAAATATGTAAGTTATATTTTAGATTTCGGATAAATAGTTTATATTATGACATAATATTATTTTTAATTAATATATAACATTTTAAAATTATTAAAATTTATTTTTTGATAATTCGATAGAAAATTAAATACAAAAATAAAAGTAATAGTTTGATATAGTCTATAAAGTGATTTTTAGTTGTCAAATCAAATTAAGTTTTAAATTAAAGTTATGAATTTTAAAATAAATAAAAGCTCAATGTGTAGTATAAGACAGTGCGACAAAAAAAACGTTTCCGTAGAGAACAGAAAATGATAATTTATAATATTTTATGGAAAAAAAAATTGTTACTAAAAGGCTTAAATAAAACATTGAGTCTAAATCGATCAAAATTATTGAAAATTTGTACCGAATTAAATATAAGTCACGAGATACTTACATATGATATAACAATGATACTAATTTGAAATTTGACAGTAATATTAGTTTGTCACGTGATACTCATATTGTCACGTGTCATAATTATGGATTGTCATGTAGACAAAGTTTTTAAAATTAAAAAAATTCAAAAAATAAAAATAAAAAAAGTTACAAAGTGATACAAAATTGTTGTTGTTTGGCCTCTGTTAACAATTTATACGATATTTTATAAGAGGGATCACAATTTTCAGAAATTATGACTATTTTGAACATTAAAAATAGGACTAAAGTGAAAAAATTTACAAAAATTGAACCAATGGTGTATTTAAGTTAGAGCTATCAAAATGGATTGGAATCCGTGAGCCAACCCGACACACCACGGGTTCGGACCACGGGTTCGGACCGGATTGAGTTGAAATTTTTTTATAAATTTTAGTATGATTTAATTTTTTATCCGGTGTACCTCAAATCCGACTCACCTGGGTTGAACCCTTTGTGAGTCGGGTTGGCTCATCAACTCGTAGATAAATGGTCACACTAATTATTTTTATTATGTGTGACTTTGCATTTGGGTCAGATTAGGTTATTGTTTTTTTAGCCAACACATTGATAATTTATATTTTGTGATTTTTGTTTGTGTTTAGAGTTTAATATCCCTTAAGATTGTATTTTTCTATTGAAGTTTATCTAGATTTTAATCATAATTATAATTCAGATTTTTTGAGACTAAAGAAAAAAAATTATATTTTTATAATTAAGTGAGTCAGTAAGCCAACTCGTTTAACCCATTAACCTGTTGTGGACGAGGTTGTATTTGAATATTTTCAACTCGTTAATAAGTAAGTCGGGTTAGCTCACTACATGACCAACCAATGGTAGGTTGGGTCGGATTACCCGTTTTGACAACTCTAATTCAAGCCTTACTAAAACAAATATATCAATTTTGTTTTGAAAATTGTATCATAGAAAATATTTATAAATTTTGTTATAAAAAATAATTTACAATAAATTAATATGTTTTATTTTAATTATTTTGTATAAAATATTTTGAAAAAATTTTGTAGAAGATATTTTGAGTTTTAGAATTTTGTAAGAAATAATTATTTAGGAAAGAATTATTTTTTAATTAAAATTCTTAGAGAGAATGACAAAAAACATATATTTTAAAATATTATTTAATAAATTTGAAAAAAAAAATCTCATAAAATACAACAAATTTTACTAGTGTTGTTTCACCATGTCTCATGTAACACTCCTTTTTTTCTAGAAACACAATCAGATCCACTCTCATTTTCTTCTCTGCAAAGTCAACTCTCCCCTCTGTCTCCCTTTCTCTGACCCTTGCCTCCGTCTCACCAACCTTGCTTCTTGATTAGGTCCTGAAGAAGAAGTCACGCCTGAGCCCTCTGCTGCCTCCACTCATAGCCTCTCATCTCCTAGGTAAGTTTTCCTTGCAGCTTCAATTCTGAATTTGAAATTCAATTCGAAATTTTGCTTCCATTCAGAGTCTAATCCAGTGCTCACCCTTCCTGTGTGATTTGATGATAAATTCTTCTAGGTTCGGCTAAGGAATTCTGCTCCCCTCTCTTAAGTTGTCTTCACCCAAACTTTAGCTCAAGAATAGGTAAGGGAAGCTAACTCTGTAACTCATTTTGATGTGAATTGTGTTCGTGAGTGTTTTAATTGCATGATTGCTTGTTCAATTGGTGTTTGAGACTGCTGGTGTGTGAAATTGAGTGGGGGATGTTCTTGAGCGAGCTTGCATGTGCAGAATAGTGGGGATTTCCTGGTAGTTTCGCCTAGGCGAGTTGGTCTCGCCTGAGCGAAAATACCAGAAACTCACCCCTGTCATTGTGCGAAATCTCGCCTAGGCGAGCTGGGGTCGCTTGAGCGAGATAGCATCTCGTCTAGGCGAGCCAGTTTGACCGGAGCGAGAGTTCGCCCAGGATTTGTAATTCGCCACTGTATGATGTCTCGCCCAGGCGAGATCAACTCGCCTAAGCGAGATAGACTCTCTAGCTTAGGCGAGACTCTCTAGCCTAAGCGAGATTCCCTACAGAAGTTAGCTTTCTCACTGTTTGGCTTACATGATGCTATATTGATTGCTTTAAAATGATGATAGTTGGTCTTGTATGTGATCTTTATGCATGTTAGACTATGTGATGGAATTGAGTGCGAATTTGATGTGAATGAGAATATGTTGGAGTTAGGATTTCAAGGGAAATTCTAAGGAATGTGGTTTTAGTGAATGTAAGGGCATGAGGACTCAGATTGGTGGCATCCTGACGCTCCTAGTAACCATTAAGACTCAAGTAGAGTATGATGGATTACGTCGGGGGGAGTAGCAGGAGGTCCTGGTCTATGATTCCGATCCATCATAGAGGTGATGAGATTTACCTTGGAAGTGGTTGGGTGAATACCCCTTGTGCCTAAAACTCTGCAGAGTTTAGGAACCATCTCAAGTGCAAGTCACCAAGAGCTCCAATGCCACTTACAGGATAAATTGGATGATTTATTGGATTGTGGAATGAAAGTCTGTTTTCTGTTTCAGTATGAAAATTGCATGACGTACTCTTTGTTCAAGTTAGCTTACCCTTCTAGTTCTATTGTGTTCCGTGTGTCTTTTACTTTTGCAATGATCGTCCTTATTGAATGGAGTGAGCAGATAAAAGTGCAGGCGAAGATACACCCTTCCTTGACAGGCGTTGATTGGGTTTCCAGGATGTTTCCAGCAGTATTAGTCACATGTTCCTCCAGTAGATGCTTAGGATGTTTTGTAACCCTTTGTTTAGTGTAAGTTGTATGTATGATTATTTTGAGGATGACTGTATCATATTTTATTTTGACCCACGTCATCATCTGCTTTTAAATTATTAAAAATTTAAATGTTTTGTTTAATAGTTTAAAAACTATGAAAACGGGATGTTACATCTCACATGCTAGAAGAATATTAAAGTTTAAATGAGTAAATAAATTAATATAAATTTATTTTCTTTTTATCTTTATAAATATCCATATTCACTTACAAGAACCAAATCATTTGGACAACATTCTTTTAAGTTCAAGTGAAAAATAGAATACTTTGTGGAAATTATTTTCTGTATGAGAACTAATGAAAATCATTAAAAATGCATCTAGTTTCCATATACAACCAATGATAACAATTCATAAAAACACTTTTATTTATTATAAATAATTTAATTATGAAAAGAGAATTTAGAAGAATTAGATATTTAAGAATTAAATGTTAAAAAATAATTTCAATTTTTATGCGAATAGATAAATATAAGCAACTTTTTTCATTAAAAGGTTGGCTGATAGAAAAATTATTGTCCCAATATCAATGACAATTCACATTAAAAGGACTTGTCA
Source organism: Vigna unguiculata (assembly GCF_037176805.1). NCBI lineage: Eukaryota > Viridiplantae > Streptophyta > Magnoliopsida > Fabales > Fabaceae > Vigna > Vigna unguiculata. The sequence goes on along the minus strand of NC_140792.1, from coordinate 33,788,549 downwards.
TATTTTTTTTAATATTTTTTATGTAATATTTTGTTGTTGAGAATTGATGTTTCTAACAAAGAAAAAAAAAAGAATAATGTGAATAATGTGATTATTTCCCTGTTGTTCTGATTTAAACATAGAGTGGAGAGTGTGTGAAGTCTAGGAATACATAATTCTTTTATCAGTAAATGAAAAAAAAAAAACATTGATCAAATTTTCTCTAAATTGAAAAGAGAGGAAAATGAGAACGTGAGATAAAATCATTTTGAATCTTAATGTAATCTTCACATTTAATTCTATCAATTAAATCTCTTGATTTACCCGTATATACTTTTAGTGTCCTAAACTTTAATGCTTCCGATAAAAAAAAAATCAAAATTTACGATTTTAGTATTCTAAACATTTTATGAATCATGTCTTCATTGGCAAAATGATTAAAATTACATCATTTATTACTAAAAGGACACGATTAGCACAACTAGAAATTCGAAAAATAAAAAACTGGAAATTTGAACCTAGATAACTTTATTGACATAAATTGGAAAATTGTACCTAGATAATTTTATTGACATAAATGAAACATGATAATTAAAATCTCACAATTATAATTGTGGAAGAAGCAAAGTACAACATAAAACTATAAAATTATTTTGAAAATTTAAACAGTAAAACATATCAAAATTTAATTTCATTTTTCTCTGCTTTAGGTTTCGTTATCAATTGATTTATTTTTTAGCTTTGAATATACCATATCCTATTCTTAGATTTCTAATTAGGGGCTTTTCAGGATCCCCTGAGTCAAATTATTGTACCTGCAAAATTGGAAAAAAATGATCCTTCTTTTCATGAACCTAACCACTTATATTAATGTTTTTTTGATAGTCTTGTTTAAATGAACCCACATGTTAGATAAGGTGACCTAAATTTGCCTTTGCATTTAACTCTCCACCAACCTTAGCAACAAGTTTCTTCATACTTCCTATCTCACATTCTTCATCAAACTTTCAAGGGATTCAACTTTCTCTGTACCATTATATTTTTCTAAATAATGTTTCTTAATAGATTAACTAGAGTGGTCAAACTAGGTTAAAACATGTGGATCAACCTTGTCCATCACGATTTCGGACCGAATTGGATTGAAATTTTTTTATCAATTTCAATACACGTCAATTTTTGACCCGGTTTATCAAGAACATGATTCATCCGAATTGACTCACCAACCCACTCGTAGATAAAGGACCACATATTGTTTTTGTATTTGAGTTGGATTTAGTTGTGTTTTAGCAACAAATGCAAACATACTATTTTTTTTTTTTGTATTTGAGGTTTAACATTATTTTAGATTGTATTTAGATTATATTAAAGTTTATTTAAATTTCAATCACAACTATAATTTAGTTTTTTTTTTGCAATTAAAAAAAATTGTATTTTCTTTTAATTAAGTGAGCCAACTTGTTTAATCCACCAACCCGTAATAGGTCGGATGGAGTTCAAATTTGTTTAATTCGTTAATAAGTGAGTCAGATTAAATTAACTCACTAGATAATCAATTCATGATGAATCGAATCGAATTAACTCAGATAATTCATTTTTACATTTAAATTTAACTTTTTTTAAATAAATAAAAGTCATGCCGGTATATATTTATATATTTGTATGCACTAATGTTGTAGGAAAAAAAAATTAATTTTTAATGTCAGCCAAAAAAGCTATAACCTATGTATTGAACATGCTATTAATATTATTTTCATTTTTATTTTATACTTAAATACTAATATTAAATTAAAGTAGTTAACTTTTGCATCACTTGACAGACACTAACTTATCTGTCTCAATTTTAATACTATCTAGCCACACTAGGTTGACTACTGAGAACATTTAGACAACCTAACTTTCTTTTATTACTTTCAAACACAATTTCTATTTATACGATAAAGTCGTGTTAGAATATGTACCTTTTCCTTTTTATTTGTTTTGTTTTGAAATAAATTTAGAAAAAAGGTATATAAACATACTGTTTAAAAGAGTGGTATATGAACCAACTACATTAATATGGTTGAATATAAAATATCAAATACACAAAAAGAAACAGTGGTATTCCAGGTACAATTTTTTTAAACAAATAAAATAATGGTAAATATTTCTTTGTTTTTTTAAAAAAGTTAAAGTACAATTTCTCTAATTAAGTTAGTTATTCAATGATTTAAAATAATCTATATATAAAAAAATTCAAATTAAAAGTGTGTAAGAATCAACCGGAACAAATTTACTTAAGTTTATTCTTTAATCAAAATCCCTCTTATATATATCTCACTTGTATGCACATATTCACGTAAACAAACTTACATACGTTCACATGTGTATGTATAAAAGAATACACATCATATATATATATATATATATATATATATATATATATATATTCTATTTTAAAAACTATTCTTATTTAAAACGTTTCTTTTATTATATTAAATTATATGTAATGAAGGTAACTTAAATGTTTCAACAATTATTTGATTTTCCAAGTGTACTTCAAATTTTCTGAGACATGGATGACTTAAGTATACACGGATTGAATAACAATCTATTAACAAAATTGACTTTAAAATGTTAAAAAAACTAAATAAATTAAGAGAAAAAAAAAATATTTAGTAGTGGAGATATGGCGGCGGCATTGAAAAGGGTCATGTTTTTCCTCCGCCAGAATTGAATGACCTGCAACGTGGCAGGATATAACAGGTTAAGGGTATTATATTTTGTTTGAAGAATAGAAATAAATTTAAACTTTTTAGGTAAGAGTGAGCGATTGGGTGAGTCTTTGCACTATGTTCACCGAATGGCACTCTCGTAATTTCACCAAATTGAAGAGGGCAGTCAAAGCAACTCTCACTCATAATTACCACTCACTCCTCCAATAAAATAATATTAAAATTAAAATAATATCAACTGGAGTCACCTTCCCCATGTAGAGGGAGGGAGAAACATACAAAATAAAATAAGAAAATAATAATAAAAAAAAAAAAATGAAAAGGAAGACGAAGTCGCTGCGAAACAAGTTTGACCCTCTCCAAGTTAAGTTCCATCCCCTTTCCTCCTCAAACACGCGCAAAATTATTCATCATCATCATCATCGTTGTTCTTCGATTCTTCATTCATCAAATTTCGCAAAACCCTTCTCATAAATCACCCTCTCACCCTAATTCCATTTCACTCCACCAGCTTTTTCATTTTTTTTGTTAACTTTCCTTTTTCTAGCCTCCATTTGTTTTTTCTTATTTGGGAGAAAGGTTTGATCCTCAGATCTGAGGAACCTCGTCGCCACCGAAGATGGGTATTTGCTGTGCGAAGCCATCCACGGCGGAGGAAGCGGGGAACAAGAAGGGCAAAAAGGGGAAAAAGGAGAACCCCTTCGCCGTCGATTACGGGTTTAACAACAGCGCCAACGCCAACGGCTCCAAGCTCACCGTTTTGAAGTCTCCCACGGGCCGCGAGATCGAGGCCCGCTACTTGCTGGGCCGCGAGCTGGGCCGGGGCGAGTTCGGCGTCACGTACCTCTGCACGGACAAGGAGAGCGGCGAGGAGCTTGCCTGCAAGTCCATTTCCAAGAAGAAGTTGAGGACCGCCATCGACATCGAGGATGTGAGGAGGGAGGTTGAGATCATGCGCCACTTGCCGCAGCATCCCAATATCGTCACCTTGAAGGACACATATGAGGACGACAATGCCGTTCATCTCGTTATGGAGCTTTGTGAAGGTGGAGAGCTCTTCGATCGCATCGTCGCGCGTGGTCACTACACCGAACGCGCCGCCGCCGCTGTCACCAAAACCATCGTCGAAGTCGTTCAGGTTCGATCTGGTGCCTTGATCTGTTTTTTTTTTTTTGTTAGGTCTGGGTTTTTGTTTTGTCCTATGAAACGGAGAATTGATGTGGGGGAATTAAAATCTGGCCTTGATAAAAAAAAAAAAGTTGGAACGCTCTGGGTTTAACGGGGGTCTCGCGATTGAGTTTGGGTACTGGTTAATCTCCATCGGAGGGAGGGTTTGATTTGCGTTTTATCATAAACAATGGATATGTGGAAATTCAAATGGTTATGATATAAAACAACTTGGAATTTGTCCTGGTTAAGTTGGCGTTTAGAATTCGAGTTCTGGGTTCACTACTTAGAACATGAACTTTGTTGCTTGTAACTGTTCTGGAAGATATTTGTGGTATTGGAAAAGAAATGGAGCAAGATAATCTCTCACGGAGGATACTTGAGGCCTTTTACCAAAATTTTTTAAAATGGAATTTCATAAATGGGGTATGCTCTTTCGAGTTTGGGTTTGTGAGCTATTTTATGAACGTTGTGTGGTTACTTTTTTTGCCAGTAAATGGTTGTGTTATGAGCTGCGAATGGAGAACCTGGCATTTGAAGTAATTTGCTTCGTTGAGCGTTGTTTGTTTTCAGTTTGTGTGCTGATGTGGAGGTTTGTTTGATGTTACGTTTCAGATGTGCCACAAGCATGGCGTGATGCATCGGGATCTCAAGCCGGAAAACTTTCTATTTGCAAATAAGAAGGAAACTGCAGCTCTGAAGACTATAGATTTTGGGTTGTCAGTGTTCTTTAAACCAGGTAATGCTTTTTGTTGGTGGGTAAATTGCTTGATGTTGTTGCTTTATTTTATTTGTATTGTTGCAATGCTGCGTATAACGATGCCTGAAACTTTGCCGTTTTTTTTTTCAGGGGAAAGATTTAATGAGATAGTTGGAAGTCCATATTACATGGCTCCTGAGGTATTAAAGCGGAATTATGGGCCAGAAGTAGATATCTGGAGCGCTGGAGTAATTCTATACATCTTACTTTGTGGTGTTCCACCATTTTGGGCAGGTTAGCTTTGTCTTGCACATGTTGTTTTTCAGCTTTTCAGAGACCGCAATCTTAAATTCTCCCTTTTTAAGTTATTAAGGAGTTTATGCAACCAATGTTTATCGTGTACTATGATATGATCATACTTTATAATAAAGAGAAATTGGTGGAAGAAAAATAAATGGGTGATTAAGCATTATTATTGATTCATTTGCATGATTTGTCATATAAGTATGAATGAGATGCATAGATGTCTAATTGCATTGATGGAAGGGGTATCATTCCCAGGAGTTAACGGGCAACTTTCTCTTTTGTGGTGTGAATAAAGATGTTTCATTTGTATATACAATGCAATTCTTACGTTTTTGTAATTTTCTTAGTCTGTATTTTCTTTTTGTTTTTGGCATTAGAAGAGGAAAGATTTAATAAACTTATTTGCTCATTCATTTCCCCTTCACTTAAGTGCTATTTCTTTTTATTATTATTTGTTGCCTTTTGTATCTGATTGGTTTCATTTTCTAAATCGTCTCTCTTACTCATTTTGTAAAATGAAGAAACTGAGCAAGGAGTTGCACAAGCAATCATACGATCTGTTGTTGATTTCAAAAGAGACCCATGGCCTAAAGTTTCTGATAATGCGAAAGACCTTGTGAAGAAGATGCTAGATCCTGATCCAAGGCGGCGGCTAACTGCACAGGAAGTGTTAGGTAACATGCTATTTAGATAAAATCTTGAGAGATGAAGAAAAATGTAGATTGTTCATAAAATTTTCTGCTCTGCATTATGGATTTTTTTCCCTTTAAATGCAAAATTGAAATACCAGAAGTATAAAATTTCTTGTTAACTAAATGCAGATCATCCGTGGTTACAAAATGCGAAGAAAGCTCCTAATGTTTCTTTAGGCGAAACAGTTAGAGCAAGGCTCAAGCAATTTTCTGTAATGAACAAGCTTAAGAAAAGGGCTTTAAGGGTAATGTTCGCAACAATATTTCAATACTTATCATCCCTGAATCGATTATCTATAACTTCTGTAACTCAGGATTACTCATTTTTCTCTTAATGATTGGTATTTCTTGATAACAGGTAATCGCAGAGCATTTGACAGTAGAAGAAGCTGCTGGGCTAAAAGAGGGATTCAAGCTTATGGATATAAACAACAGAGGCAAAATTAACATTGATGAACTACGAGTAGGGTTGCATAAATTAGGCCATCAAGTTCCCGATTCAGATGTCCAAATTCTTATGGAAGCGGTGAGTATTAATTTCTGGAACCTTTTCTCCACAACTGATATTTAAAGAAGTACCTACCTTTTATAAAAGATCGAGGTCTTTTTTTGCGTATTTTCTTTTCAATATGCCAAACTAAATTGCAAACATCATCAGGCGTTCTTAATTCTTCCCTAAGTGCCATATCCTTACTTCCTTGAAAGAAACTTCATAATTAAAAGTGCTACATCGTTGTTCAGTTTTTGTTAAATCATATTATAAACACGACCATACGACCTTGTTCACTCCTAACGTATGGGACTGTTTTTACAGGGTGATGCAGACAAGGATGGACACCTAGATTATGGAGAGTTTGTAGCTATCTCTGTTCATCTGAGAAAGATGGGAAATGATGAGCATCTTCGAAAAGCCTTCCAATTTTTTGATGAAAACCAAAGTGGGTATATTGAGATTGAAGAACTGCGTAACGCGTTATCTGATGACGTCGAAACAAACAGTGAAGAAGTTATCAATGCAATTATGCATGATGTGGACACAGACAAGGTCAGTACATTTTCACGTAGTAGATAAATTTCTTGTTGATTGATTTTTGTCTGGTTAAAATGAAAAGGTGGATCCTATTGATGTTCGCTTACATGGTGCTGCATACTGATGTTAGTTTGTGTTCCTAAAAAAAAATGTTATAATTGATGTTTTGGTGATGAAATTGCAGGATGGAAGAATAAGTTACGATGAATTTGCTACAATGATGAAGGCTGGGACAGACTGGAGAAAAGCATCAAGACAGTACTCGCGAGAGAGGTTTGCGAGTCTGAGTCTGACTTTGATGAGAGACGGGTCATTGCATCTAAACAATGAAAAAAATGAGGGTAGATGACCACTTTAGAAATGCCAATTTTACCTTGGAAAGTAAAAATGATAAAGAAGTCTTTTATTTTATTTTTTAATTTTAACTTCTCTTGATTGTAATTCTTTTCTCTACCCCATATTTTGGGTGAAAAAAAAGTTAGGAATATTGGATCTAATAGTGTTTGTGATTTGAATTATGCCTCTTTGGTTTGTTGAGGTTGTTGTGGTAGGAGACAGGAGAGGGGAGTGGTGGACAACGTTGGACAATTTTTCATTTGTGCCTGTAAATATTTTAAAATTATCATGCTTTGTATTTCATCTGCCAATTTTTACGCAAATCCTGCCCCATCAATATTCATAAAATCATCACCAAAATCGATTATTCGTAGATATTCAGGCTAATGATATCTCTAGTAGATAAACTCGTTTTTTATTTTGTACTACTTTTGTTAAAGCTTAAATAAAATGAAATGAACTTGGTACAAAATTTATCAATCAAATTTTATTTCTTTAATGTATCGGTACAAAATAACCAAAAGAATTAATTTAACGCCGAAGAAATCTTTTCATGATTTCACCATTATCAGGAAAAATATGAAGTTCTTTTGACGCTAAAAATACCTGTAACCTAATAGTTATTTTAAATATTAATCTTATTTCGTGGAAAAAAAATGTAGTGCAATTGCATTAGAGAGCCTAAAATCCCAATTAACTACTACTTTGTTTATTTTTTAGTTATTTATTTCTAGAGAAAAATGTATAATTTTCAGAATTAAAAAATATACCAAATATTATTGTTAATTATACCATGAATTTAAATAATTTTACATGTTTCATACACTTTATCATGATAGTAAAGAAAATGAAGAATAAAATCAACAGGGAAATTAATAATTAAAATAATTCGAAAATTAAAATAAAATCACATAACAATTTTAATGGCAATTCCAAATTTTAATTTATAGGTTATAACCTTAAAAGGCGCTTGGGACAAAACAAAATGAAGGTAATTTTACCAGTTATAGATAGTTGTTTGTTATTTCTTCCTGCTTCCCCTTTTTTCTTTTTGCAATCTCATAGGTATGATAAAATGACAATTTTACCTCTTTTTCTTTCTTGTGTTAAGCCTCGTATTCTACTGTGCACCTCTTCACCTCCATTGCTACTCTGTCATATGATATCCACAGCATAAAAAGTATGGTGAGGAAGGAGAAGAAGAAAGATGATAGAAATAAATGAGTAATTTTCTTCTTTTCTTTAATTAAATTTAATCATCTCAAAATCAAATTAAAAATATAAAATTTAGAAAATTATTTTGAAACAAAGAAGAAGAGAAAATAATAAAAGAGAGAGAAAAAAAAAATGAAACAAAAGGAGAAAAGAAAAGAGAATGAGAAGAGGTTGGTTGTTTTTCTATTTGGCCCAATCTAAAAAAGAGTATTTTGTTGTTCGCACCCCATTTTTCCATCTTAAACCCTCATCCTTCATTTTTTCAATTTTACCTCTTCTTCCATAATTATCTAATTAGCCTAGCATGTTTCATTCTTATTTTGGAGAAAAACAAATATTTAGAAAAATCAGATCTATTTTGCATATTTGATTAAAGGTATCATCTTTCATAATTATCTAATTAGCCTAGCATGTTTCATTCTTATTCTTTTTTCTTATTTTGGAGAAAAATAAATATTTAGAAAAATCATATCTATTTCGCATATTTGGTTAAAGGTATCATCTTCGAATGAGCATTAGGGTACTAACATATTCTCTAGGTATAATTGATTCTTAAATTCAAAATTTAGTTTTTGCATACTATGTCTTATTTTACGGTTTTCTCATAGTTTTATAGTATAAACTATGGAAATGACTCTAAAATTTTTGTTTTTAAAATATTTAAAATATATTTTTGTTTGTTGTTCCGTCACGATTTTGATCGTAAAAATTATCAAATGCAATCAAAATTTTATATTGAATTACAAGTAAAAAAGTCAATTCTAGGCACATGCCCAAGTTGGAGGAACCATAAATATTGATTGAAGACAAAATATTTTTTTTTTTTTCAAAACATGTTCGATGATTACAACTTAAAGAAGTGCAAAATTCTTGTTATTTTGGAAATTTGTCATAACTAAGGTCATTTGATTATTTAAATTTTTTTATATATTTATTTCTACATACCTAGCTTCCTTTTATATTTTCTCATTTTATGTTTTTCTTATAAAGGTTTATAGTGAGAAGAACAAAATAAGTTATCAAATTTTACTATTGTACGTATCATATGAACTAGAACTTTTGTTAAAATTCAATATAAAAAGGTTAGACTATTGCATAACTAATGTATTAATGGTTTTCTTTACATGAATCATTTTTCTTTTATATGATAGAAGATGAAAAATACTAACGAAAAAGAGTCATCTTGTGCAGAAGTGTTCATCATGACACTTGATTACTAATGAGAAACTCAACTCCAAATGATGTATTTTCTAAAGTTTTTGAAAAAGATCGAAATGTTTTTTTATCGACAAATGTTAGTTGTTAGTAGTATGTTAGTGGGAAGAATTGAATCCAAATCTCTCCCATCCTCCTTTCCAACCCACCAAGCCAACCTTATAACTGTTAACTATTAATTAGTGCGGGTAGTTGAACCCCAACCTCTCTCAACCTTTCATCCAACTTTATCACCAAGTCAACCTTATAACTCCTTTAGGTAGACATGATTACGTGCACATATATGAAAAATGAGTTGTACCTTTACATTTATGGGAATATAAATTTCAAGTCGAAATACGAAAATTAATCGATGAAATTCAAATACATACTCAATATGAACTTCAAGGAATAAGAAAAAGAATGTAAGAGGAAATGAAAACAAAACTCAAAAGCAAGTGGAAGTGGAAGCCATGAATTTTGAGCTTTTATATAGCTTCAAACTTTCTTTTCACTCAAAATCTAAAAAAAGAGGTTGTAGTTGTTGAGGTATATTATACAAATTTTACATTAAGATGAATTGGATATTACACATTACATATTTTTTTTAATTTGATATCCAGTCTCATGAGTAAAAGAGAAAAAGAGACTATTCATGTAACACATTTTTTCTTGATTTTGTTTTTATATTATTTATTAACTAATTTTGCTAATCTTATTTCCACTGTCACCATATCCAACAAACACACATTTTGTGGTCGTCATTACAGTTCGCTGGAAATTGTTAGCCGCCACCACACCTCCATGCATTTACCGGAGCAACCACAAAGACCTTCTGTGCACCCTTGGAGCAATAGCAACCACTGTGCACACTTATCGACGATGCAGATCTCCATCGCACACACATCTCAACAACACCTATTGACACTCGATGGAACAATAATGACCATGATGGTAGTTATTTAAGATTTCTCTTTTATTTATTATTATTTATTTATATTTTTGAATAAGTAAAAGTTAGTTTCCTATTTCTTAAGAATTAAACAAATCAATATTGGAGTATTGGATTTGGTAGACGAGATCTACATTGTTGGTGGTAAGTTATTTTTGGCTTTTTTTGTATTTTTTGGTCCTTTCGACTATTTATTTGTAAAAATTGGGTCGTTTGATAATTTTTTGGTGAAACATAGTCAAGTTGTTATGGGTACGACAACATTAAAGATGAGGTGGTCCTCTTATCAACCGTTTTGATTGATTTTTTTTAAAAAAAAAAGCGATGTGTCAAGTACAAGTTGGGTTTCTGCAAATCTGAGGTTGAAGTTGTCATGGTGGAGACTGGTTTGAACCTCGTAGAAAGAGGAGTTTCATGATTTGTAAGATAAACCCCGTTGAGATGATTCCTGGTGGAGGCTACCACAACCTGAAGAAACATAGTGAAAGGGCTTCCCATTAGCTTTTTGAAACGGTAATAAGGGATACCGGCAACTAGGATAAGGACAGAACAAATGGAGACGACTGTAAATACTCGAAAACCCTAACGAAACCCAACAACTTGTTGTGCGTAAACCAATAGCATAATTTCAAAGATTGCACCGACGTTAATGGCGAAAAAGAAACAGTTGAAGAACAATGGTTTCATCTGAATTTCTTTGAGGTATGCGTCATCAAATTGATGAGCCCCGAAGGAAGGAGGAGACGCAAGGGTTGATTCCACCTGTACCCAAGGCAAAGAGTGCAAGTGCACAGTATATGAAAAAGGTTTGACCTTTGCTCGCTACTTCGCATGCCGTAAAATTACAGTGTCGCCATATAGTTGTCTGGGAAGCTGAAAGTGTCAGCAAAATCATCCCCTGCATCATTCACCATCTTTTTTTTTTATTTGGGGTCACTTTTAAATCGAATTTGTAATACTGGTATGTTAAAAAAAAAAAAACTAAAGGGGAAACCGACCTCCACCATGACGACTTCAACTTTAGAATTGTAGAAACCGTAATCGCACTTGACGACTTTTTTTTTTTTTAAATGAAATCGACTGGAAGAAAGACGACTTCACCTTCAATGTCGCCCTCCATCCTGACGACTTAATCTTGTTTCACAAAAAAAATAATTAAAAGTACCCTTTTTTACAAATTCGAGTTAAAAATGACCCAAAATACAAAAAAGTTGTTATTTTCAATTGCTATATATTATTTGAAATAAACAAAGACAATGTATCCCATTAATTTTTTTGTATTTTTATTTAAATTTTATTTTAAAAATTTATAAAATATCATTTTTTTTAAATATCTGCAGCTGCATACCAACGAGTTTCTTAAAACCTGCGGGTATTTTTTAAACGGGTACCCGACGGATAACAAACCAGATAATTGATTAATCTTTTTTGTTGCTGATTGAGTTGTGAGTAGATACTATTCGTAACCGATCCTTTGCCATCCCTAGTCACCGAAGATCGTGTTTCATCAAACTCAGATCTACATAGCAATGGAAAATAATATGTCATCATTAAGAACATAATTATCTTTACTTCTAAGAATCACTCTACCAATACAGTATAAACATGAGCTTAGAATTCATTATACAGTCATTAACACTCACTCCTTTACTTATCCCATGTGATGGTAATTTCCAAAAGGCATTATTTTCTTCACCTCAACAGTAACTTAAATAATTAAATGTGAAATTCGTTTTTTTTTTTTTTGGTTTACAGGATAAAATTTTGAATAAGGGTGACTTACTCTTGCTGAGGTATGAAACTACATGACACTCAAGAGTAGTAAGCATGATATATTTTAAGTATTTCTCATAGCTTATAGATACCTATAGTATTGTATAAATGTACGTACATGGAGATGCTATATTTTGCTCTCCCTGTTATATTTTATAGATTATATATGGGATTATAAAATTACGTGAAGATGTTATATAATAAGATAACACTCAAATCATTTAGTTAATAAAAAACCTAAATAGAAACTTTTGAAAGTTTTCAAATTTATAAAAAACTTGAAACTTAAGTCTGATAATAATAATTTTTCGTAAAATTTTTTCGTTAAAAAGTTTTATATTTTTATTTTATAGATGTTTATTTTTTACCAAACACAAATGTTATTATTTTACAGGGTTAGAACCTGATCCATTTAATCCATCATTCTAATTAGTGTTACGTGTTTCTTTCTTTCTTACTCATTTCTCGTCTCGTACTTCTATTTTCAATATTGATCTTTTCATTATTTTAAACCTTTAAAAATACAAACACCAGTCTCTCAATTTCCATCTGTTTTGTTCCAATCTTTGAGTAAAAATAGAATTTAGAAAATTGTTTATATATTTTCACACGATTATCCAATATTCATTCATTTTTACCACACTGTTTTATTGAAAGACATACCAACAGTAAAACATGTATGAATATTAATTATTATTGTGATAGTGCAAATAAAGGTACAACACAAAAAATTTCAATTTTACGTTTTTTTATTCCTTAACTTTCTTACGGTCAATCTTGGAATTAGTCAATTTTGAAACTTTTGATCAATTTAGTCATTCATCTTTCGAAATACATAGATTTAGTCCTTTTAATCAAATTTTGTTAAGTTTATTTGATATTTCGTACGCATTTCATGATTATATATAAGTTGTTTATACTATTTGACATATTTTTGTTTTAACATTAAATCAAATATTATTATGAAACGTACTTGAGATGTTAAATACACTTAACAAGATCTAATTAAAAGGATTAAATTCACGTATTTCGAACGATGAAGAACTAAATTGGTCAAAAATTTTAAAATAAACTAATTTCAAATTTCAATAAAAATTAAGAAGCCAAAAATATATTGAACTCATCTTAGTAACATAAACAAGATTTTTTGTTGTACTGTTGTATGCATTCAATCGTCAAAAGTTCAAGTTAGTATGCCACTTGTTATTTTGTCCTTCACACCTCTCCCTACTTTTTGTCTCATGCAATGTACTATATACCTTATTTCTATCTTTCATACATAACCACATATATTTATTTATATTATATACCATGGATTGCAACTTCACATTAATGATCATTTAAACTCAAATAATTGAAAGACAAAAACGAAAATTAATGTCACAAACAATTGATTGTAGTGACATATTTCTAACCGATTGAATATTTTCAATGTCTTGAATGAATTTAATTCTATAATTAAAATTTAAAGTTTTTATTGAGAGTCATTGTCGATTATACAACTGTCAGATACATTACTCATATAACAGTCAGCACACAACACCCTTCTAAAGCATATCTTGCACCATTTTTTTTATCTTTTAATCACCTTCGCGATCCAATTGAAGAAGAAAAGGTTATACACGTATGTTATTAATTAAATTAGGGTTTTATCATCACTTTGCTACGCAAACACAAGTCAAAGCCAAGGGTAGGACGAAGCTAAACATGTCAACCCAAGAAATTAAAGTTTTGTGCCACGTACCAATTAACCCTAATTAAGGTGTGATATTGGGGAAATAAAATAATCTACAATGTAGATTGTGATTTGGATTCCCTTTTTGTCCGTACTTGAACAACCATCAATAATTGCAAGTTTGCAACTGATGTTACATCAATTATGGAATAGGTTAACGTCACGGAAATTAATTAGTGGACAACCAAAGCATATGTGGAACTTGTTTGTGTTTTTGAAGATAATAAAAGATTTTTACGGGGTAGAAAAAGAAAATTCAAGTATACAATTTTTTGTTTTATAATCTATATTTATAAGATGTCACGTAAATTTTGAAAACGAAAATAAGAGAAACATAGAAATGGGAACAAAAACCATAACTTCAATTGGTAAAACAAAGATTGCAAGTGTTACATGCTACCATGTTAATGCGTTATGCGTTAAATCAATAAAAAATTGATTAGAATTGATTTTTTAACGTAAAATTAGTATGTATTTAGTTTCCAAAATCAATTAAAAAATAAAAAAAATCATGAAACAACTAATTCCTACTTATATGTTGAAAAATTAATTAAACCGAAATCAATTCTTCAAGAATGAACCAAACCCACTCTTACCATAATCGATGAAAAATTGATTCGGGAATGTGGTTGAGCTTTCCATGGTCTTGTGATGTTGGCCATGTGTTCCACTAGATCTTCAATTTATGTACGTAAGTAACATACACAATAAGAAAATGGCAAGTGCTACAAGTTGATCTTGCACTTTTTGATCGATGCAAGGTAGATAGATGTTGGGATGTTGGCCAAGTTGTGATTTTAGCCTTCACAATGCACCAAAGTGTCTGGCTTTTAATTGTGGTGTACTTGTTGAGGATGGATACGTTTTTTCATGATTGACAAATCAAATAGAAAATAACACTGAAAAATCGACTTTATCGTCGATAAAAATATTATGCTATAATAAAATAATCTCAGCGAAAAGAAAAGTAATATTTAAATTATGTTATTCGTATTATAGCAGATCTTTATTTTTTATTAAAATTACACATTTTTCAATACTATATGTTTAAATACAGAACACTATTATTACAATAATGGCGTTACTTTTGGCTTCATAAAAAGCTGCGGTTTTTATCATGGTGTTCCCAAAGGATGAACAAGATATGCGAATATTTGGGGGGCTTCAACCACGAATCACAAATAAGACTAATACAATGTATTGGTCTATCAGATTGGAAGAACTTATTTTATATATTACTAATAAATATATAAGTGCAATTTTGATAAAAATTAAACAATAAATATAATATTATATAATAATAATAATGATAATAACCAATGTTGTTTACAATATAATAATATTTTCTAATTATTATTTTTCTGAAATATTAATAAACGATATAATAATATTTATTTTTAAAATTTTCATACCCAATATTCTTTTTGATAATTGGTGGTGAAGAAACAGAGTTCTGAGATCCTGTTTGGGCTGCTTGGTAGCAGTTCAATTTCCAACATGTTCATATTTCACTCAACTCCCACCTATTTAAACTTACCCAATAGTTTTGCGTGCCATTTCCTTTCCCTCTGGGTAACCAAATTAGTTCTTACCAACAATCGGTGTAAAATTTCACTTATTCAAATTTATTTTATATTAAATCAAACTCTTTTTGGAAAATTCATTGACTCACTCCATAAAAAGTTTTTTTGCCATTGGGAGGTAAAACAATAATTTAAAACATGTTTAATATTTCGCCAGAACAATACATGCAATGATTGATATTTTCCCGACCAAAAAAAACTATTGTGATTTTCCTCAAAGAATTGACGTATTTATCTCTGAATTATCTAGATCAATTCAATGTTCCAAGAATCCAGCTTCAACACTTCACAATCACATGTGTCCACGTAATCATATACGTCTTTTTCGGCCGCCATTATCATCACAGCGATCTTCCATCTTTCTAAATCAGGTCACAATCACGTCACCACCTCTGGGATCCAACGCCTCCCAACACTCCACGTGTCGGAATCAGAAAGCACATCATGCCTCCGTCACGCTATAAAAGCCACCTTCCCTTGTGTTCATTCAATATCTCGTACCAAAATTTGAGAAGCTAGTGATCAATCTTCAGCCCTGTGCTGAGTGTGTTTCTCCGTTCCTCCACCTTCTTCCATTGGAGGACCTTCTCCTCCAGGGATAGGATCACACTTTTTCTCTTCCCCAGATTCTTGAGTTAACTGTTCCTTCATTTTCACCTTCTCGTGACACTAACTTTGGTGAGTTCAGTTTTTCGTTGTGTAGCAGTAATTTTACGAGGAGGAGATTTACGAAATCTTGCTTTGGATTACGCGTCGGAAATTAAGATTTTTTTTTTTACTATTTCGATACTATTTCGAAATTGACCAAGTTAAACGTCGGGGTCACGCTAGATCTCTCTAGGTTCTGTTTAAAGTTGTCTTTTTTATTTCGTTGACAAAACTGCCCTGGTGTATTGCGGAAACTACACTATTAATCAGTACCCCAGATGATTTCTGATGTTATTTTCTTTTGTTGCAACGCAGCTTTCCTAAAAGGAAGAAAGAGAAATTTCACCGGTTAATTAGAAAATTCTATTTCAGATGAAGTTTGGTTTTAGCTTTGCTACGTTCTAACTTCTCCTTGTTCTTTAATATATTGTCGATTTTCATTAACCAATAGTGAGACCAGAGTTAGGGAGAAGTATAGCGACAAATCATAAATGCACTAAACGACAAAGAAAGAAAGGAAAGGACTCTGCTTTTTTAGGTTCATTCTAGAATTTGATTATTAATTTTCTTCCAACTTTTGGGGTATAGGTTAAAAAGATGACGATGCTAAAGACAACACCAACGCAGTTCCCTACGTGGATTCCTCCATTCCGTGAACCACGTCGCAATCTATCTAACATGTGCTTAGCCTTTAGCATCATCCATCACCATCATCATAAGCCCCTAGGTCTATATTACGAAACTCCTCAACAATTTTAGACCGAGTTCATATTATTTTATCGTGATAATGTACATAAAAAATCAGCTTATGTGGTATTTCGTAGCTTTTAGAGTTCTAATCATTGAATTTTTGTAAATTTCATTGAGATGCAGTGAATTTTAATCATATAATGTAATAACTTCTGTGTTGTTTGTTGTTTGGTTTGGTGATACAGTTGTGAAGTGTTCCAAAATGACTGTCACACCTAAGATCTCCGTGAACGATAAGAATTTGGTTGTTCATGGCAAGACCATATTAACCGGTGTACCGGACAACATTGTGCTGACTCCAGGATCTGGAAGTGGCCTTGTGACTGGTGCTTTTGTTGGTGCTAATGCTTCCCACAGTAAAAGTCTCCATGTGTTTCCAATGGGTGTCTTAGAGTAAGTTCCTGCTTTTCCACATTTAAATGATGGTGAATATAATTTGCTCAAGTATATGTAATCGTAGAAAATTTGACAGTAGCAAGTTAAAGTGGATGAACTGGTGTTTCCTAATTTCTCATTTGTGATTTGATCTTGGAATAGGGAGCTCCGGTTCATGTGTTGCTTCCGGTTCAAATTATGGTGGATGACTCAGAGAATGGGAACTTGTGGGAGGGATGTTCCTCTGGAGACACAGTTCATGCTGATTGAGAGCAAAGAGAGTGAAGTGGATGGAGAGAATTCTCCAACCATCTACACCGTCTTTCTTCCTCTTCTCGAAGGTCCATTCCGTGCTGTTCTTCAAGGCAATGAGAAGAACGAGATAGAGATTTGTCTTGAGAGTGGTGAGTAACTCTTGCTCATGAAAACTGGTTTCGTGGTGAAGGCTACATGGAAGTCTTTTCCGTCGTGTCATAACATAATTTAGAGCCATAGCTGCTGTTAATTCAGTTCCTTCCCTTCCCTTCAGCCATACTTTTAAGGGGTGGAGCTGTCATTTGTGGATTGAATTGAGCTGGATAAACTTCTCTCGATGAGTCAATCAATTGAATCAAACGAATGGAGTTTATAGCTTTGATCCTTTGGAGAAAATATATATATAGCATGGCGTCCCAAAGAACCGAAACGACCCTTTTCTTTTTGGTATGTGGTATGGTTTTGCAGGGGATAACGCGGTTGAGACTGATCAAGGCCTTCACCTAGTTTACATGCATGCTGGGACCAACCCCTTTGAAGTCATCAATCAAGCAGTGAAGTAAGGCACCCCCCGTTTGTGTTTTCCCTAAATTGATAAAAGAGAACAAAAGTGTTTGCTGACAATTTTATTTTACTGATTCCTTCGCTTGTTCTTTCCAGGGCTGTGGAAAAACACATGCAAACTTTTCTTCACCGTGAGAAGAAAAAGGTAAGACCCTTTCTTCATTGCTTTAGCTATTATGCCAAGGTGATAGATAACGGATCTTTTTAACCTTTTAATATTGGCTTTATGCAGTTGCCATCTTTTCTTGACTGGTTTGGCTGGTGTACATGGGATGCTTTCTATACTGATGTCACAGCTGAGGGTGTTGAGGAAGGCCTGAAAAGGTAATTAATTAGTTAGAGAAATTGAGTACATGTTTTTCATTAACTGAAGAAAAGATGAATTTTGAAGATGATGTTTATAGAACACTGAAATTTGTTCAATATGATTGCAGTCTATCTGAGGGAGCTACACCACCACGGTTCCTCATCATAGATGATGGCTGGCAACAGATCGAAAGTAAACAAAAGGATCTTGACTGTGTTGTACAAGAAGGGGCACAGTAAGATTTCTCTGTTTCTGTAATTTTTGCTAAATTCAATACCTATCTCAATTATGGATTCCTAATGTTCAAGAGAATACCAATTGCTATTTTTGTAATTTATCTGATTAAATCACTAAAAACCATGATGATTGCAGGTTTGCTACTAGGCTGACTGGTATTAGAGAGAATACTAAATTTCAGAAGAAAACACAGAACAATGAGCAGACATCAGGTCTGAAGCATTTAGTAGAAGGAGTAAAGCAGCATCACAACGTGAAGTATGATCATGGATCCTTTACTCCTTTTCAATATTGTTCAAGTAGCTTGCCTAATCAACTTTCTGAATTCTTAATTGGTTCCTCTGTTCATGAACAGAAATGTTTATGTATGGCATGCACTAGCTGGTTATTGGGGTGGAGTGAAGCCAGCAGCAACTGGCATGGAGCATTATGACACTGCCTTGGCATATCCAGTGCAGTCACCAGGTGTACTGGGAAACCAACCAGACATTGTCATGGACAGCTTGGCCGTACATGGCCTAGGCCTAGTGCATCCAAAGAAGGTTTTCAATTTCTACAATGAGCTCCATGCTTACTTGGCTTCTTGTGGAGTGGATGGAGTGAAGGTTGATGTGCAGAACATTATTGAGACCCTTGGTGCTGGACATGGTGGAAGAGTCTCTCTTACACGAAGCTATCATCACGCGCTTGAGGCTTCCATTGCTCGTAACTTCACTGACAATGGATGCATTGCTTGCATGTGTCACAACACTGATGGCCTTTACAGTTCTAAGCAAACCGCTGTTGTGAGAGCCTCTGATGATTTCTACCCTCGTGATCCTGCTTCCCACACCATCCATATTTCTTCTGTTGCGTATAACTCACTTTTCCTTGGAGAATTCATGCAACCTGATTGGGACATGTTTCATGTGAGTACAAATGTTCACTCATCTTAATTTATTTTTATTACTTTGAGCGATAACTATTCTTGTTAGCCTAAAAGATCTTTGTAATTTCAGAGTTTACACCCTGCAGCAGAATATCATGCTGCAGCTCGTGCAATTGGTGGATGTCCGATTTATGTCAGGTATAGTGATGTTCATTCATTGCACTTGCACATCTTTTCATTACATTAAATTGGCACCATTGTAATGCATTTTTTTTTATTTTTCCAGTGACAAGCCAGGCAACCATAATTTTGATCTTCTTAAGAAGCTGATTCTTCCTGATGGCTCGGTTCTCCGAGCACAGTTACCAGGCAGGCCAACTCGTGATTCTCTGTTCGTTGATCCAGCCAGAGATGGGACTAGGTTTGTTTATTTAACTCTTGAATCTTCACAAAGCTATGTTCCATAAACATAAATTGGTGACTCATTTAATGAACTACAATTTTCAGCTTGCTCAAAATCTGGAACATGAACAAATGCTCTGGAGTTGTTGGTGTATTTAACTGCCAAGGTGCTGGTTGGTGCAAGATAGAGAAGAAAACTCGCATCCATGATACATCTCCCGGTACACTCACTGGCTCTGTCTGTGCCTCTGATGTTGACCTTATCACCCAAGTAGCAGGTCCTGAATGGCTTGGAGAGACCATTGTTTATGCTTACAGATCAGGTACTATTAATTTACTGTGTCATTCCCTTACCATCAGTTTTAATATATACAATAGAAGATGAAATAACTATATCCAAATTTCAGGGGAGGTGATTCGGTTACCAAAGGGGGTTTCTGTTCCGGTGACACTGAAAGTTCTTGAGTTTGAACTGTTCCATTTCTGTCCAATCCATGTGAGGATCCAGTATTAGTGAACATGATATTTCACCGAGTTTTAGATTTTCTGTCTAACTTTGATGTATGCTGAACTTAACTACTATTGTTTTATTGAACAGGAAATAGCACCAGGTATTTCATTTGCAGCAATAGGGCTACTTGATATGTTCAACACTGGAGGAGCTGTGGAGCTGGTTGAAATTCACAGAGCCTCTGACAACAAACCAGAACTGTTTGATGGTGAGGTGTTATCAGAATTAACCTCTTCTCTGAGTCCTAACCGAGCAGCAACAGCAACTGTTTGTCTTAAAGTCAGGGGAAGAGGGAGGTTTGGAGTTTACTCCTCTGAACGCCCAGTGAAGTGTGTAGTAGGTGGCACTGAAACAGATTTCAACTATGAGTCAGAGACTGGGTTGGCAACCTTCTCCATCCCAGTTCCTCAAGAGGAGATGTATAGATGGGCAATAGAGATCCAAGTTTGAGTATTTTTTGTAGACCTGGTGTTTGATGAAATGCTGTGTCGGGAAAAGGTGTTGCAGTAGTTAGCATTGACTCATTGAGGGAATTGTTGGGGACATGGGGGTGGTGAAATACCAAAATGAGTTGATCTTAAGAACTGAGTTGTAGAGTAGTTATGTTGTAGTAGGGAAGTGCTTTTGTTGTAACTTATTGCATGTAGTTGAGAGTAGCATGTCATGAGTGGGAGAGAGGAACAAATAATGGTGTCAATTAAGGATGTCCCATGCTTTTTTCCTCTGAATAAAAAGTTCACATCTGTTTGAAATATCTCTAATGAATTTACCTGGTTTTGTAATTAGTTTATATTAATAAATATATTTCAATCACAAAATGTCAGTCTCTAATTGTCTCTAATTGTGGACTATGGTCATTGTTAATGTACTATTTTTATACTTCAAAACAGTAACAGATTTGTTGGTGTGGGTTTGGATGATATCTATGATTTGGCTGCACAATTAGGTAAATGGTATTTATTTTCTTTACGTACACAACCACATTCAATCTAATCTTAAAATCCTATTTTAAATTAAACTTCTCAATTTCTTCAACCAGTGCAGGATTGTGGCATGACTTCCTGCTTACGAAGCTCTCGAATATGCTTTATTCTTTATCACATTTTAAATTAAGCATGCATTCTGACATATGATTTCACAAGTATAAATGAAATACTGAATTTGTGTATAACAATATTTAGACAAAGTTAAAAAAGTAATTTTCACGAATGAAAAAGTGGAAAACCATAAAAGAAGATTAACATTATCGAAAACACCTTGATAAAAGAATAAATAAAGAAAAATAAGGGGATTCGGGCTTATCTGTTTGCTTCCTTATTGCATTCCTCTACCCTTTGCTCTTCCTCTAATTCTTCTCAGACTCTTCTGGTTCTTCAATGTAAACGTTTTTTATGTGTCATATTTTGGGCCAAAACTCTCCAACATGGGGTTTATATTTTTGACATAAGCCAACACAAGCTTCAACACGCAAACGTTCAAGTGCAGTGAGGTGATCCATGTTATCTGGGAGAGATACCAATTTTGGACAATATATTAAATAAAGTGTTCTCAGATCCGTTAGAGTTGTAAACCAATCTGGAACGTTTCAATATTGAAACAACATAAAAGAATCAAGAACTGTAAGGAGTTGGCAGCTTTCTGAAGCCATTTAGGCAAGACGACCAGTTGTGTTAATGTTACAAATGCAACAACTTTTAACTTCAGCTCGGGACCTTCTTTTTCATGCCCACCTTTCCATAGTTCCAAGTCCAAATTATGGCAGCCTTCAACAATCAATGTTTCTAATTCAGGGAAATTTTGACCATCCAGTGACAAAGACTTTAGACTCTCACAGTGCTCAACGGACAATGTTTTAAGAGAAGGGAATTTCACCCCTCCAAAGATGGACTCCACATTAGGGCATGACGAAATAGTCAACCTTTCAAGCGACCCCAAGTTGGCGATCTCATTCATAGACAAAACAGTTTGCTTTGTGCTAAACGCAAAATCCCGAAGACTGATCAATTTTCTTAATCCTTCTGGCAATGCTTCCAGCTCTGTGCATCGTGTAAGCTTCAACACTTGCAGACTTTGGAGATTGCAAATAGAGTTGGGGAGTCTCTTAATGTTGCGATTTCTGCTAATGTTCAAATATCTCAAATGTTTCAACTTAGCAATGGTATGGGGCAAAGTCTCGAATGTTGAACCACGTGAGTCCAGAACTCGCAAGCATTTCAACTTTGATACACACGTATTTAGTACAACTTTACCACTGACAGCTGTTGCATCCTTTGGAAACAGTACGGTTCTTACGGTTGTTGATTTTTTGGTGACTAAATTGGCAAACAAACTGCTTTCAGCAAAAGACAGATGCTGGACATGATCTGGAATATTTTGAATAATGTTGGAACTCACATGCAGACACTCATCTGTCGCAACAAATAAGGCGAGATCATGCAACAAATCATGTATTGCAAAACTACAAAAAGTGCCAAAGCTTTCAAAATCTTGAAGAAAGGATCTTGACAGAAGTTCATGCAAATATTGATTGCCCACATCTTCACGTGTCCTATTCGATTTTGGTTGTGCAACGAGTCCAAGTGCCACCCAAAGGGAAGTTATTTCATAACTAACGATTTTAGAATCCTTTGGGTAAAGAGAAAACAATGAAAAACATTGCCTCAAATAGGACGGCATCATATCATAACTTAATTTAAGGGCGGGTAAAATGTCGTCTTTTTTCTGAGGCAAATTCCATATTTCATTGTTACTAACATCTTCCCATTCACTGACCTCAAATTTGGAGAATAGTAAACTTCCTAAGGTTCTCACTGCCAATGGAACCCCTCTGCATTTTTTCACAATTTGTCTTCCGATGTTTACTAAGTGAGGATGTTTTTCCTCTTCTCCTTCTTTAAATGCCCACTTGACAAACAGAGACAACGAATCCTTCTCAGAAAGACCTTCTAAAATATGAGAGGGAAGTGTGCCCATCATGGAAGCAATTGAATGACTGCGCGTGGTCACTACAACTTTACTTCCTACACTTGGATTAAATTCCTCAACTCAACCCATTTAACACGGTCTTCGTTCCATACATCGTCCAATACGAGTAAGAATTTTTCACCAGAAAGTTTGTTTTTCAGTTGATTTTGCAGTTGTTCCAGATCATCACCAGATGCTGCACCACCGGCGGAATTGATGATTTTGATAATGAGTTGTTTAATATCAAAGTCATCAGAAATACACACCCACATCTTCAATGGGAAGCACTCCTGGATCCTGTTGTCATTGAACACAAACTTTGCAAGTGTAGTCTTTCCTAAGCCTCCAATCCCCACAATGGGAATAACAGAGAGACTTGTATCAGCATCATTAGAATTCTGCTGCGTCAAAAGTTCTATGATCTTTTCTTTGTCATGCTTCCTTCCTATCACATCTGAATCACTGACACGGGAGTGTGTCATATCTCTCCGATGAACAACACGTGTGTCAACATCAATTATTTGAAGAGTAAACTTATGCCTATCAGCTGCAACCTTGTCTAGTCTGTTACTGATATCTTTGATTTGTTGAGTCATCTTGTAACGAAAAGCGAGTGGATTAGAGGTTGAGAAGAAGTGACTTACCTTGTCTTTGGTGCTACCATGAGCTTTGACCACTCTCTTTCGCAGTGTTTGGCATTCAAATTTATCCAAAACATCTTCGGCATCGGAGAAGATAGTTTTGAGCTGAGACAGCCATTCGTGGAGCTGATGGTTGTGGTCCTGCTTTTGCTGAGCATCTAACAACACAGCCTTGACTAAAGAGAGAGTCTTTGTAAGGTCTTGAAGATCTTCGTATAAACCCACCACTCGAGAAGCTTCTTCAAAAGCACGAGAAGCAAGCTTTGCTACGAGCGACTCTGCTATGCTGAAGAGAAATGATTCTGCCATTGTTGTTCCAAATGCAAACAGCAGAGATGAGATGGGAAGGGGAAACAGCGTTTCTAAGATTAGTTGATTCTGCACACCAAAACCTAGAAAGGATAAAAGTAATAATAAAACCTTATCCCACGGGGTAAAATTAGTTTTATAGATTACATAATCAAATCAGAGACTCTTGCATAAATATCAAATATGGATCATGTTATCATAAATAGTGTATAAATAATTTAAAAAACCAAGCATCATGTTAGATTAAATTATATTTTAAATGTCTAACTAAGTATAATTATATTAAATTATGTTTCAATGTCTTTTTCTACATTTAGATTTGGTGAAAAAATTCAGGACTTTGTTAAAAAATAAAGATGTCAATGATTTATTAAACATATTTGTAATATTTGAAGAACCTAGTATATTAATACTTCCGGACCAAATTTGTGGAGAATTAACCAACTTCTTCTTTCTCCATCTTTTGATTCATTTTTTCCATTCTCTTCAAAGACATGCATTTTAATTTTGAGACCATTCAGAATGAATCAACAAAGTAAACATGATTATACCTCTAGTTTGAAGCTTTTGAGGAAGTTGATTTAGAATTATATTTGTTTATGTATTGTTTTTATTCATATTTGTGTTTTTTTCTCTGAAGAACAAATATAACAATGTTATAAAAGTTACATGATGAGATACCACAAATAATATTGAGATAGATAATTGTTACTCTTATTGTCCAACTTTTCAATAGGAATCATCATTCTGGTAATTTTTGCTTCTTCACGATTACTTTCATCCATAACACAATGACACTTGATAGAATGTCAATATCAAAGATATACAATAATGTTTTCAGAGTAGAAAATTGGAAGAATTTACTTTTGTGTACATTTTCCAGTAGTATTTGTTGACTATGACATTTCCATTTTTTCTTTTTATGGAACGCTTATGTATTCTTATTTTCAAATATTTATGATATGAATACTTAATTATTATTTTTATTAAATTTGAACGTTATTGCACTACAATGTAGAATCATAAGTAATGAACACCATCATTTTTCAGAATATATACCCAAATGGAAAGTCATACTTCCATTTGTTGTTTTGCAGGTAAATGAGTGGTTTCTTTGATGCAAAAGACTACAATTCATACTTTTTTGTTCAATATATTATACACTGAAAGTACAATTTCATTCCAAAAAGCACATGAAAAGAATGAACTGTTTTAAAACTATTTGACAGACAATATTTTTGATGAAAAAATTGACCATATATTATATATGAAAAATTTACAAAATATGACTACAACAACCTCACATTATATATAAGGAATTTTTTCCTATTTCATATATGAATTTTAGTTATTTGTCAACCACAATAAATGAACAAATTTTAAGCAACAGTAACTAATACATTAGTTATAACAAAAAATTAAATATAGTATCTTTAATTCAAATGAATTAGTATAAATTAAAATACAATAGGTTTAACTAAAATTAAAATTGACGTTGAATGATAGTTAGCTAAGTGTGATTTCGGTTAATCTTATTATATAAATATCTTAATATATATTTTCAAAAGTCATTTTTATATTTCAATTAAATAAAAATACCTTAATATATATTTTTAAAAATCACTTTTATATTTCAGTTAAATAAAAGTCAATGTTTCAAAAAGTTTAAGAGTTATCAAAGTAAATGACATATTCAATAGATGTCAAAATCAATTCAATAGGATGTCAAAACTTTTATAAAGAATTATAAACATAAAATTATTTATCATTGAATATTCAATAAGATGTCAAAATCAAATTTTCAAACAACCGTGTTATATTTGAATAGATAAAACAATATAAAATATGTAACCCAACACAATACATACATAATTATATAAAGTAAATATCATCATAATTGATTCATATCAATTGTCAAACATAATCTTCCTATATTTGATCTTCCAAAATATTACAATATTGTCTAAGGTAGGATTACTACAATTTGGTAAACATTTCACATATAAGATAAACATATTGTTGATTCTTTTGTCATGTCTACTTCAAAAAATACCAGTCACCTTCGACCAATATGTTCTTAAAAACAAAGTTCTTCCATCCTCTATCAATTTGTATTAGAATAATCATAAGTATTTCATTGTTATTTATTTATTTGATATTATTTGACTTTATAAAATTTCATCGACATCTCATTCAAAGGTAAAAATTGAACAATAGAATGTCAATTCCCAAACCAAATAGATACTTTGCATAAAAATAATGTAAATCGAAATGAACATAAATAAATCTGTTTGAATAAACTACTCATAATGAACATGGTTTTTAATCCTTTAAAATCCAAATAAATTTTTCAATTTGTATCTCATTTTAATTAAATTAATTGGATAGAAGTTTAAACTTTAAGAATATGAATTATATATTTAAGATCTTACTACATGTGATCAATATATGATGAATAACTTCAAGCCACATATGAAAAAGCTTATGAGCAATAGAATTTTATTGACACATGGCTCATTCACACAAATACCAAGTCAACTATCCAGGACATAACTCTTCACTCATATACGATGTAATTGCAGAAAACATCATTGTCTCGTTATAACCAGTTGAATTCAAATAGAAACAACAAGAAATATATGGGAAATATATAGGTGTGCAGGGAGTAGGTTTTGGAGAAAATTTATATGCACTTTAAGAGAGAAACAAATTTCAATTTCGCATATAAGTACAGAACTTAGCCTATTTAAAAAGTAGTAGTAAAAGTTTTAACAAAATATAATTAAATAAATTTTAATTTAAATAATAATATTAAAAAAGATAATATTATTTATAGTACCAATGTTTATTGTTAATTATCCATAATAGAATGATATTAACAATAAATAATATTATTAATTCATGGTATTAATAATTTTATTAATCTTAATTAAATATTAAATATTTAATAAAATTAATAATTAGAGAAAAAAAGGTTTAGACAATTATAAATGTTGACTAAAATTATAATATTATAATTATAATAGTATTCATAATTATATTGGTTATAGATAAAATTTTCAGAAATTTGATGTTTTATATTTTTTGTTTAATATTATGCATTCAAATGGTGTTGCCAAAAGAAAGAAAAAATAATATTTTTTCAATTTCTTAATACTACTTTAAGAGGTCTTCCAAAATTATTGCAAGATACTTTTCGGTACTTGTTCCAACAATTACCTCTTCAAAGATGAAAAAACTTTTCCATCTTTCAAGAATCTTTTATCATCAGAGTTCACAACCATAACTATAAGCAAAGTAATGAAAAAACCATGTCCTTCCAACACGTCTTTTTTATTCATTATGACAAATGAAATCTTTGTATAATAACTTAACTTATTGTATATATTTATTGTCATTGAAAAAGCTTTAATTTTGATATATATATATATATATATATATATATATATATATATATATATATATATATATATATATATATATATATATATATATATATATATATATATATATATATATATATATATATATATATATATATATTGTACCGTACCTAACCGAACTCAATCAAGTAAATAGTACACACGTCAAAACCACCTACCATCTAGTACCCGGACACCACCAGCACAAGTCATCTAGGCAGGTAGCCGGCCGAAACCGACTACTTGCCTAGAAAGTTAACCAACATCAATACCTTATCTTCAATAGACCTCTAAGACCTGTTTCAGGACCAGGCCCACTCATGGCCCAAGCTGGAGCCCAAGCTGGAGCCCAAGACAAAACCCAGCCCATACGATAGTCAAACGTCATTAATGTTCTATAAATACACGTGGACCCCATCATTTAAACACACGCATTCATTAATTGCTGATTTGACTCCCTGAGAGCTTTGACTTACTTGAGCTTCGGAGATTCTTCTGCAGGTAACCCCTCCTGGGTTCAAGCCGACATCTATCGAATGGGAAGAAGCCAACTGAGGAGATAGCGGACTACCTGGTAAGGTGACTCTTGTGTCTGACTTCTTATTTGTTCTCTGCAGGAACAATTGGCGCCCACCGTGGGACGCGAGAAAAACACCCTTAGTACCCGCTTTTCTCTGAAGATGGTTTCTACCCGCAGCAAAGCTGGAGCTAGCAAGCAAGTTGACGCTGGTCCCTCTGGACCTTCTGGCGTCACCCCTGACTTGGCCGCCATCTTAGACGGCCAGATGAAGATGCAACAGGAACTCGCAGACCTGAAGAAGCGCAATGCTGAAGAGATGGAAGCGCTCAAACAAGAGAACTCCCGCCTCAGGAGGAGGATCGAGACAGATGCCAACCAGAAGGGAAAAGCCAAAGAGACATCTGAAGCTGTGAAGTCTCCAGCTTTCCAACCTACAGAGGAAGAAAGTGAATACAACCCCACCCCCACACCTTCACCTCCACCCAACAAACGCCCCTCACTACCACACACCCCCAACACTTCCCACCCGGTCACCCAGGACTTACAGCACCCTCAACAACCCACGTTCCCCACAACATACCCAATACTCTCCACACCGCATACGTCCCACCCTACAACCCCCCGTATCTTCCCACAACCCACATCCCTCCTCATAACATCACCTCCACCTTTCCCACCATGATCAACCACCCACCCCCACCCCACATTCTCCCCCCCACCAGCCCAGACGTCGCCACCCGTTCACAGATTTTATCGCTAACACCCCTCTCCCAGCCCAGTGGGAACCATTCAACCTCGATCGCTACACTGGCGAAACCGACCCCGATGAACACCTGAAAGTTTACATCACACACGTTGCTTTGTATACATCCCAAGACGCAGTCTTCTGCAAAGCTTTCCCCACAACACTCAAAGGCCCCGCCCTAGAATGGTTCACCACCCTCCCACCCTACTCCATTGATAACTTCGACACCCTTTCCCACATGTTCTCCACACATTTCGCCGGCAGCCGCCCACACCAAACCACCACCATGTCCTTACTGGGCATCAGACAAGAACCCGATGAACCACTCAGAACATTCATCGATCGCTTCAGTAAAGCAGCTCTCCGTACACCACACCTTAACCAGGAAATGATACTCCAATGTATGACCCTCACCCTACAACCCGGACCCTTCGCTAACAACGTCTACCTTCACCCACCCACCTCCATGCACGAACTCAAGCTGCGTGCCGCTGACTACGTTCGCATGGAAGAAATGCAAACTCTTCACACCAAATTCTGCAACGACTATGCCGCCAACACCTCCACCCCCAATCCCAACCCCATACCCAATCCCACCCCACAACCTCACCCGCGCCCCGATACCCGTCCACGTGAACCCCGCCAACCACGTTTCACCAGATACGCGCCCCACTCACAGTAGCCCGCTCCCGCATCCTTGACGAAGCCCTCCAGGCTGACCTCCTCCCCCCACCACGCAAAACAACCACCCCTCCTAACGCTGACATGACCAAGTATTGTCGATACCACCGCAATCACGGTCACACTACAGAAGAGTGCAAAGCGCTACAGGATAAGATCGAAGAACTGGTACGCGCCGGCCACTTTCGCCGCTTCATCCGCAGAGATGACCACACCTCCTCCCGGACCCACCACCCTCCACAACACGACCACAGACGACAACCAAGCGGCGTCACCCACAATAACCAACCCACCCAACCCAATGACCAACAATCACAGCCCGCCCACACCAACATCACCCCTGCCGACCCCCCCTTGCGAGGTACTATTAACACCATCTCTGGTGGCTTCGCAAGCGGAGGCTCCACCTCATCTGCCAGAAAGAAACACCTCCGCCACATACAATCTATCAACCACATCACCCAATCCCATCACAGACGACGTATGCCCCCCATCGTATTCACAGATGATGACTTTCACGGCCTCGACCACCAACAAGACGACCCCATGGTCATCATAGTTGAAATCGAAAACTATGCCGTTAAAAAAGTACTGGTGGACCAAGGCAGCTCAGTTGACATCCTCTACTGGACCACCTACCAAAAATTGCAACTCCCTGACACCGCTATGACCCCATATGACGAGCCCATATACGGCTTTTCTGGCGAACAAGTATCTACCCGGGGCTACATAGACCTCCATACCGTCTTTCGGGAAGGAACCCAAACAAAAACAATCCCAATCCGCTTCCTAATAGTCGACGCACCCACATCCTACAACATACTCTTGGGCCGTCCTTCCCTCAACACCCTCGGGGCAGTCGTCTCCACCCCCCATTTGGCCATGAAGTTCCCAGCACCATCCGGTGACATCCTAACCATCCATTGTGACCAACGTTTGGCACGCGAATGCTACATGGCAAGCTTAAGGCCCCAACTCCCAATCCAACAGACAAACCACATCGCGCGACCACCTAATTCCCGCATAGCCTTATCCGGCGAAGACCTTGATCCCAGAATAGGCCGAGATGCCCGCCTCGAACCAGTCGAGGACACAACCCCCCTCGAACTCCCCAACGGCCATTCCATCAACTTGGGCACTGGTTTAAGTCTTGAGGAGCGTGCCACAATTACACCCATCCTCACAAACAACACGGATCTCTTCGCTTGGTCAGCCGCGGACCTCCCAGGGGTAGACCCTAACGTTGCATCCCACAAGCTCTCGGTATACAAAGAAGCCCACCACGTATCTCAGAAAAAACGCAAACTTGGTGAAGAACGCAGACTGGCAGCCAAAATAGAGGCCGAGAAGTTACTGAGCGCAGGATTCATAGATGAAGCGCATTACACCACCTGGCTTTCTAACGTTGTCTTGGTGAAGAAAGCCAATGGTAAATGGCGGATGTGCGTGGACTACACAGATCTAAACAAGGCATGCCCTCGCGACGCCTACCCCCTACCCAACATCGACCGCCTTGTAGACAGCGCGGCAGGAAATAAAGTACTTAGCTTTTTGGACGCATACTCAGGTTATAACCAAATACCCATGGCCACAGCAGACATGCACAAGACCGCCTTCATCACAGATGATGCCAACTACTTCTATAGAGTCATGCCCTTCGGCCTCAAGAACGCTGGGGCAACCTACCAGCGGCTAATGGACAAAGTCTTCAGCCACCTCACAGGACACTGTGTCGAAGTCTACGTTGATGACATGGTCGTCAAATCCCCAAGCCATCATCAACACGCTATAGATTTAGAGGCGGTTTTCTCCGCATTGCGCCAGTACAACCTCCGCCTGAACCCTGAAAAGTGCGTATTCGGCGTGGACCGGGGTAAATTCCTCGGTTTCATGTTAACCCAACGCGGCATAGAGGTTAACCCCGAAAAATGCAAGGCCATCATCGAGATGCATAGTCCCACCACCATCAAGGAAGTACAGCGACTAATTGGCCGCCTCACGGCTATATCTCGCTTCCTACCAAAACTAGCAGAACAAACTCAACCCATAATTCAGCTCCTAAAGAAATCCGCCCGGTTCACGTGGACTGAAGATTGTGAACAAATCTTCCTCAAGCTCAAAGCATCCCTAACCTCACCCCCCATCCTTCGCAAACCTGACACCAGCCAACCCCTGCTAGTATACATCACGGCCACCGATCACACCGTCAGCGCTGCCCTTGTCCAAGAAGCAGAAGGCACCCAGCACCCTGTTTACTTTGTAAGCAGGACACTCTAAGACCCTGAAACCAGATACCAGATGGTAGAAAAACTAGCCCTGTCCTTGGTCTACGCCGCACGCCGCTTACGTCCATATTTCCAAAACCACACCATAACCGTCAAGACCGATTATCCAATTCAGAAAATATTGCAAAAACCAGACTTAGCCGGGCGCATGTCGTCATGGGCCGTGGAGCTCTCCGAATTTAACATCCGCTATGAACCACACGGCCCCATCAAAGCCCAATGCCTCTTGGACTTCGTCAATGACCTACAACAAACACCTACCGAGGACCAATGGACGCTTCATGTAGATGGCTCCTCGAACCCAAGGGGTGCAGGTGCCGGTATCGTACTGGAAGGCCCCAACGACATCCTCATAGAGAAATCTCTTCATTTCGCCTTCAAAACGTCGAATAATCAAGCCGAATACGAAGCTATCCTAGCCGGTCTCTCTCTAGCCCGTGAAGTAGGCGTCAAAAAGCTAACATGTAAAACCGACTCCAAACTCACAGTAGGTCATCTAAATGACGAGTTCCAAATCAAAGACCCCGTTCTCCAACAATATTACCATTTGGTCCGCGCAATCATCCAATCCGCCTTCGAACTAGTCCGCGTCGAACACATACCCAGAACCGACAATGTCAGAGCCGACATCCTTTCCAAATTAGCCAGCACCAAACTCAAAAACCGCAACCGGTCCTTGCTACAGCAAACACTATCCACACCCTCCGTCACACACACTTGCCAAACGATAACTCACACCCCATCAGACAATCTCACCCCTACCCAAAACCCAAACTGGACCACCCCTTATATTCAGTACCTCAAAACTGGCAACCCCCCGGCCGACGCGGACAAAACTTGGCTGGCCAAGGCCGCCAGGTACACTATGGTAGGCGACGACCTCTACAAACGCGGATACGGCCAGCCCCTACTTAAATGTGTCACGCCAGAACAAGCCCAATACGTCATTAAGGAACTGCACGAAGGAATCTGCGGTTATCATTCAGGCGCGCGCACCATGGCCACAAGAATTCTCAGAGCCGGGTACTTCTGGCCTACTATAGAGGCGGACTGCCAAGACTACGTCAAAAAGTGCAAACCGTGTCAGAAGCACGGCAACCTTATACATCAAAAATAGGAACAGCTACACCACATATTATCCCCCTGGCCATTCGCTAAATGGGGAATGGACATCCTAGGCCCATTCACACCCGGCAAAGGACAAGTTAAGTTCTTAATCGTAGTCGTTGACTACTTCACCAAGTGGATTGAAGCCAAACCATTGACCACTATCACGGCCCAGCAAGTCCAGCAGTTTGTGTGGAAGGACATCATATGCAGATATGGTATACCGCATACCATCATAACAGATAACGGCCGACAATTCATTGACAAGGAACTAGCAAAATTCTACACCGGCTTGGGCATCAAACATATCACAAGTTCTGTAGAACACCCGCAGACCAATGGGCAGGCGGAAGCGGTAAACAAAGTTATCCTCGTGGAACTGCGCAAAAGATTGGATACCGCTAAAGGCCGATGGCCAGAAGAGTTAATTGAAGTACTATGGGCCTACAGATGCACCCCGCAATCGTCAACTAACGAATCCCCCTTCAGCCTGGTCTACGGCGCAGACGCCATGATACCAGTAGAAATTGGCGAACCATCCCTGCACCAAGAACTATACGACCCAGCTCACAACCACCAAAACATGGCCTTGCATCTCAACCTCCTCCCCGAACTCAGAGAAAAAGCCCAAATATGCAATCTCGCCGCCAAACAACGAGCCGCCAGGAAATATAACGCAAACCTGCACCCGCGATCGTTTGTCATAGGAGACCTAGTATGGAGAATGGCCAGCAGTGCTAGAAAGAAGGATGGCAAGTTCTCCGCCAATTGGGACAGCCCATACCGCATACGAGAAGACACAGGAGGTGGGGCTTATCGCCTAGAACAACTATCTGGGGAAGAAATCCCCAACACATGGAATGTATCCCACCTCAAGTTTTATTTCAGTTGAACATACACCATAAGCAAATCCATACTTGTAACCACGGGTGTACTCTTTTTCCTCACTTGGTCTTTTTTCCCTAAGGAGGGTTTTGGCCAAGGAGGTTTTAACGAGGCACCCCCATTTGAATAAATAAAGTGAGTGGTTCCCTACTTTATGACTCTATACTACTTTACTCGTGGTTGATTCGTTTAAGTTCCCCACCCTTACCACAAGTAAGCGGCCTGGGTTGAACACCCTTTACTCGTGGTTGATTCGTTTAAGTTCCCCACCCTTACCACAAGTAAGCGGCCTGGGTCGAACACCCTTTACTCGTGGTTGATTCGTTTAAGTTCCCCACCCTTACCACAAGTAAGCGGCCTGGGTCGAACACCCTTTACTCGTGGTTGATTCGTTTAAGTTCCCCACCCTTACCAAAAGTAAGCGGCCTTGGTCGAACACCATTTACTCGTGGTTAACATACAAACGCCAACAATACTCCTTTAGGAAAATACACATACAACATAACATCTCACATGCATAACATCATTATCCAACAAACACGTTCCTATCACATATGTTATCGTCAAAAACCAAAAACATATATATCCACAATATGCATCACGTTAAAAGCAAGAAAAAATATTGTACGAGTTATTACAGACTTAGGATTCATTGCGAAATAAGACATCATAAAAACTACATCCTAAGCTGCTTTGTCACCCTCCACGGTCGCATCCACATCTTTCTCCGCCTCAGCCGCCTCATTCCCACCCTCTTCCCCACCCTCTTCATCCTCCCCTACCAGCTTTCCATCAACCACATCTTTATCTACATCGAACCTTGAATCCAGGGCATCCAAATCCTTATAGAAGAAGGCCGCCTGCCGCAACCCCTTCTCAAAGCCATTTATATGCTCCTGAATAACACTGTTCTTCAAGTCATCCAGCTCACCGACAGCCCCGTCATACTTGTCTTTTAGATCCTCATAGTCTTCCTCCAGCTCCCCTATACGCTTATTCAATTTCTCCTCAGAATCTAAACAACGGATCTTCCACGACACCAACCTCTTCCTCTCAGCCTCCCACCCTTCCTTCTCCTTCTCCAACGCTGCCTTCTCCTCCGCCAACTTGTCCACCTTACCCTGCAACTCCCCCACCTCTTTCACTTCCCTTCTGTAAAGGGACCCCACACGTCTACCCAACACCAATGCCTTACTCCCAAATTCAACCATGGTTCTCACAATATGATCAACCTCCATATTGTCGATGGAGTTCACAACAGTATCTGGCAAGTTGATTGAGATGTCCTTCCTCACGCATATCTCCGGCAACTCAATTAGCCCGGCTTCCGGCAACTTCTCGCCACTGGCCGACCCCGTCCCATCACCTGACCCGAGAATAGCTGCCCTTATTTTCTTCACATCCTTACCCTTCCCAAGTCGAGGCGGAAGCTCAGCCCTCCTCTTCGTGCCGCCATGAACGTGTACTTCCACCACGGATTCCTGCAGATTGGGAACACCAGTTTTCCCAGCCTCCTTGGCCTTGGCGGCCATCTCCTTCCTCAGCGCTTGAAAGAGCGCCAAGTTCTTCTTACCAGATTGTGCCATATGCCCTGCAATAACATATCACAACTCGGATCAAAACAACTTAGCATCATTAACACAGTTTAAGTAATAAATAGATACCTTCAATATCTATAATCGGATGCACCGAATTATAAACCCTAACTAAGCCCTTAGTGGGCAACTTATCCACAAATCTTAACAACATCACCACCACCTCCTTGTCTCCAGACGACAACTCCTCCACTCCCATATCCTTGTAACGCGAAGGATTATTGGTCCAACTGAAAGGGAACTTTGTACTTCCATCCGCATTCAGGAAATACGGCTCACCTCCCTCCTTCACCACAACCTTGAAGTATCCGTCTTTGAAGTGCTTGAAAGATTGGGAGAATGCATCCAACCTGCTGATGCTAGGACGACTTATTAATGATAGCCAGGTAGCCGGCCTCCGGGGTCTGGTATCATAGAAATACAAAAACGCATAAGGTGAAGGCTCCAAGTACAACGACTCGCACAGGATGCGGAAGGCCTGTAAGTAAGCCCAACTATTAGGATGTAGCTGAGTAGGCGCCACATTCAAAGCCCGCAACACGCCCATAGTAAAGTCGTCAAAAGGTAGTCGTATATGAAGCTGAGAAAAATGGCACATGTACATATAAAAGAACTTCTTGGTAGCCCCTTCTTGACCGTGGCATACCCGGTCGATTGCGCTCACTCTTTCCAACGAAACAATATCTCCGCTGACCCCTCTAGATATGACGGGTGTACAGTTTAGCCAAGAATTCAGCAGGCGAGACCACCTAAACAGCGATGACTGGTCACGAACATCAGATGCAACCCACGCATAACCGCCCCTGGCCGGCTAGTTACTCTCCTCCAGCTCTTCAGGAGGATCTTCTCGGACCTCCCTCACCACCTCCATTGGCATCCCGCTTGTGCCAACTCCAGCACTCACACCCTCTCCACGAAACCGTTCATCTCTACTCCTATCCGACTCAGTACTTTGACTACTACTAGACGTAGATAACGACGAGCTATCGCTACTAGACATACCTGTTTGAGTTTTTACAGAAAGATGTCGGCGGAATTTGGGAACTAGTCGGACAATATGATGCGCACAAGATCTCTGATTTCGAAACTCGCAAATGAACCAAGTGAACCCTCAGCTGCTTTCAAACCCATATTTATAGTCCACGATCCCAAAACGACTAAAACTCTTCCCGCCAAAATGAAACCCCAGACCAATCGACACCATCATTATGAAGGATATGACACACAAAAAACGACGGCGCCAAAAGTTTAACGATGTGACCACCTGACGCCCTTTCACCTACCTTCTGACACTTCCAAGCCTTAACACTGTTCACCACACTTAAAGGCTGGGGGACTGGTGTATCACACCTAGCCGGTTTTGCTAGTTCACCAACACATGTCATCCTTGACCGATAACCCATATCGGACAAGGCTGGGGGACTGGTGTACCGTACCTAACCGAACTCAATCAAGTAAATAGTACACACGTCAAAACCACCTACCATCTAGTACCCGGACACCACCAGCACAAGTCATCTAGGCAGGTAGCCGGCCGAAACCGACTACTTGCCTAGAAAGTTAACCAACATCAATACCTTATCTTCAATAGACCTCTAAGACCTGTTTCAGGACCAGGCCCACTCATGGCCCAAGCTGGAGCCCAAGCTGGAGCCCAAGACAAAACCCAGCCCATACGATAGTCAAACGTCATTAATGTTCTATAAATACACGTGGACCCCATCATTTAAACACACGCATTCATTAATTGCTGATTTGACTCCCTGAGAGCTTTGACTTACTTGAGCTTCGGAGATTCTTCTGCAGGTAACCCCTCCTGGGTTCAAGCCGACATCTATCGAATGGGAAGAAGCCAACTGAGGAGATAGCGGACTACCTGGTAAGGTGACTCTTGTGTCTGACTTCTTATTTGTTCTCTGCAGGAACATATATTATCATCTTGAATTTCAAATTTAAATTACCACATTTCAATACATTTTTATAGTATTTTGCGATTTCAAATTAAAATTTTGTTACCATATATTTTCAATTTCAACTTTTTTCATGTTATTGGCAATGCGAATCTTATTTCGAAAAATATTAAAATTCCATATATTACTTATCTTTGTACGATGTAAATTTCAAATTGAATGGATTAATTACAATTTTTGTACCTAACATTTTTGCAATTTTAGAATAGGTATGTTGTTAATAAAATAACAGCTACATCTGTTGTTTTATTTGTATTAGTACATCAATAATGTACATCACTCGTCCTCAAAGCTAAAAAATATTTTGGATTAATACATCAATGCAAAGTAGGAAAGTTGATATTAACATTTCAACAAAAAATAATAGAGATTTTATTTATTTCTTTTTAAACCTCAACATTGCAAAGAATAAATAACTCATAGGCTTTCTTAAGAAAGTTGATTTCTCCTCTTTGCTAATAGTAAACTTATATGAAGTTGATTGAACTTAACAACTTCCACCACAAAAACATTAAATAAACCAACATCACCAAATAAATGATAAGTAACATAAAAAATGAAATATTGTTGTTACATGTTCCCTTTTATTATTATATTTCATGGATCAATATCATTCATATTTGTAAAACTTAATGACATTAAAACTAAAACCACATTAAATATGCAAAATATTTGTAATTTTAATGGCATTGGTGTGGTTGGCAACATAGGTATGAATGTTATGCGGATAAAATGAAAAGACAACAAAATCACATAAAATGGAAAGCCAAACATAGGCATAACAAAATCAACCTACCATAAAGAATAGAAAACAATGTAGTCAAATTATACGACAAATGCATGCCAAAAACCAAAAAACAACCATATGAAAATAAGATTCTAAAGATTACAAATCAGAAATGAAAAACCAAAATAAAACTTAAAAAGGGAAAATAAAGACCTTAGGTTACAAATCAAGGTGATACTGAGAGATTTCCTCAGCAAAACCAATTGAGACAACAAAAAAGGAAGAGAAAAAAAGAAATCAGAATACCAGTGTTAGAAATGAGACCAACAAAGAATTGCAACAAATGCTACTAAATGCAAACTTTGCAAATGCATGAAGAGATTAAAAAAAAGATTTTTGATAAAAGGTTGACTTGGCTTAAAAGGTGTAACCGTGAACATTTGGAATGGTAGGATGCATTCTGAAACTATTGAAGGTAATAAAGTGGTAAAAGCTTTACAGAAGAAAGTAATCAATGATAAAAATAAAATCTTTTAAAATGCTTTTGATTAACAGAGACCTTTGGCCTCTTCATACTTCTCCTACTTTCTTTCAAATATTTCTTGCACCTCAATTCAATTCAGATTTGTTTTTCTATATCTGCACTACACAAAGCCAACAATACATTAAAATCATTGAATTCAAGTAAAACTAACAAAAGAAATAAAAAAAAGAGAATTATTGTAATAATAATTTGGTTTTACCTCATTCCATTAACCTTTCATCAACAACCAAACAAAATCTAAAGTGGAGAATGCCTTTTCTTCCCACAACCTACTTTCTTCTTATCTTTTTTCATTTCATTATAATAAGAAGATAGAAGAAACACTCACGTACAAAAAAAAAACACATGAGAATAATAAAAATTAAACCTTTTGAAAAAATAGAGAAGTGATCTTCATCTTTCTGTTCTAAACGTTAAACTTTTTAAAAATCATATCTTTTAAAGATATTTCCCTTTTTCAGTGTTGATTTTGGACTTCAAGAGCTCTTTGATTTTCTCCTTCCTGCAAATTTTCTGAATCTAAAAAACAAAAGTAAAGTTAAGATGTTCCAAAATTAAAAACCACATGTATCCTAAGATGTCTTGATAAAAGAGTCTCATATATCCGGAACAAATCACAATGGATTAAATGAAAATGAAAATATTCAAAAAAAAAACAAAGACATATTATCCAATAAAAAAAGGAAAAGAAAATGAAAGAGATAAGAGAGGAAGGAGAAGACAGAGAATAATAAAAATTAAACCTTTTGAAAAAAAAATAGAAGTGATCTTCATCTTTTTGTTTTAAACATTAAACTTTTTAAAAATAAAACCTTTTAAAGATATTTATCTTTTTCAGTCTTGATTTTGGACATCAAAGCTCTTTGATAGCTCTTCGTCACTCTGGTTGATAGCGTGATGTTCGGTGAAGGCATACAGGCACAAAAAATGAACAACGTAAATCAAGAACAAAAAAACATAAAAGTAGTAAATGGTGAAGGCATAACCAAAACCTGATCTTTGGACTTGAAGACTTCTTCAATCTTCTTTGTTAGTGAAGGCATAACCCAAAAAAAAAAAACAATCTACAAAAAAATACAGAAACAAAAAAACCAAAACCTGACCAAGTAGTGTTAGAATAACCAAAAAATAAACAAAAACGAAGTTGGAAAATACATAAAAATAATCATCTACACAAAAGAAATCAAAACCTTACGAAGTAGTGGTCGAAGAACTCAAAAATAAACAAAAACGAAGTTGGAAATTACATAAAAATAATCATCTATACAAAAGAAAACCATAACCTTACCAAGTAGTGGTCAAATAAGCCAATGGTGAGAGAAGAAGAAATGATAAAGAAATGGTAAGGTTTGAGGCGGCAGAGAGGTGGAAAGTGAGAAAGAAATGGTAGGGTTTGAGAGATGGAAAGTGAATGGTAGGGTTTGAGGCGGCAGAGAGATGGAGAGTGAGAAAGAGATGGTAGGGTTTGAGAGATGGAAAGTGAATGGTAGGGTTTGAGGCGGCAGAGAGTTGGAGAGTGAGAAAGAGAGGGTAGGGTTTGAGAGATGGAAAGTGAAGAGACTTTTAGAAAAAAGTGAGAGAGGTGGAAAGTGAGAAAGAGATGGAAGGGTTTGATACGACATAGAGATGAAAAGTGAAGTTGCATACGTGGCAAGCTGAGAAAAAGAAACATTTAAGAAATACTTAAAGAGGTAAAAAAAATTTGAATTTTGAAATGGAAGATTGCTGAGAAAATATGCCACTTGTAGAAACTTATTTTTTGTGATCCTTTCAATTGTATTATAAATAAATTAGTCCGTGTTTGCTGTGGACAGTGTCCATAGATTTTTATAATATAATAATTTGCAGAAAATATTATTGGTTAAACAAAAGAAATATTTCATAAATTGTAAAATATTTTTAGATTATATACGAATTGAGAAACT
Organism: Vigna unguiculata; assembly: GCF_037176805.1. NCBI lineage: Eukaryota > Viridiplantae > Streptophyta > Magnoliopsida > Fabales > Fabaceae > Vigna > Vigna unguiculata. The sequence goes on along the minus strand of NC_140792.1, from coordinate 33,747,939 downwards.
TGCTCGAAGCCATTGAGAAATTACCTGGTCTTAATCTTATCGAACAAAACTGTAATTTAAACAAAATAAAAAATGATACCGTAATTAAAAAAACTTATATTAGAAACTTCTGTCAAATATTTTTTCGTCAAAATGTATTTAGCAGAATCTTATAAATTATTATTCCAAATCTTAATTAAATAAAGTCAGCGAAAGACAAAATTGAAAGACTGTAAATGAAAAGTAAAAAAAAAAAACCGTTTTACAATATTGGTCTATTTCTAATGAGTTAATTTTGAAAATGATAAAAGGATGCGAAGAAATTTATGTTTCACTAAAAAGAGTAAGTTTCTTTGATCAGTCTGAAAGTATTTTCCGAACCAACTCAAATTTAATGACACTTAGAGAATGAATAATTGTAGCTTCAAACAAAATTTTAAATTCAATTATTTTCTAAACAATTCATAAAATCTAAACTTATTACTTAAATTTCTATTATTATTATAGAAATAATAAACAAATTTTATATAATTACTATTTTTTCACTTTTATGATATTAAGTAAATAGATTATATTTACTTCTGTGTTAGGTGATAATATATTTAATTATTATATTTAACTAATCTTATTTATAGATGATTTTAAAGATATAAATATATGATAATTTAATATATAAATCTTTATTTCTTTGTTTTATATTTTTAAGATTATACATGTCAAACTGTTCATAGTATCGGTGCTACTAGATGTGGTACACCAACGAAAAGTAATGTGGATGATGGGGTTGGACACAACTTGCAAAAAGCAGTCAATGAAAGGAGCAACATCAATAATAAAGTGGGAACAATCGTCGAACATTAGTGACGTTGTATAAGAGAGCTTGCAAAACATTGTCCAAGCACATTATGAAAGTAAGGAGGGTAAAAGGGAACAAAACTTAGTTATAGGGAGTTCAACGATAGTATCGATGTTGGAAAACTCACAAGAAGGGACAATATACATCAATTCGCTTCACATCCAATGTAGATCAGAGTTTTCTTTGAATAATATAAAGTACTCCAACATTCATGAGAAGTTTATATTTATTTTTTCAGGGTGGCACATGTGTGCACGAAGAGGAATTAGAGGAGGTAAACAATCTTTTTTACAATCCAAAATTTATTTTCTCAAAGTAATAAAATATTATTACAAGTTGTCTTGCATAAAATCCGATACTTTTCTTTATATGACAAATGAATATATTTTTGTGAGTATTATTCAAACTCGTGTAGGAATTTTTGATCCAATATAATTATGAATAATATTTAATTTTATAAATTAGTTATGTTTGATTCATATGTCTGATATTTATTTTTATATCTGAGTCAAACTATTTAAATATTAATTCATCTTTTCAATTTTTAATGTGTCTTTCAAAAACAATATCGACAAAGCATATATTTTAAAATAGTTAAATTATTTTAAATGAGAAGTGATTGACCCCAATAATTATTTACTTGACGGATAACAATATTTATTTTCATTTTAAATTACTAAACCACCTCTAATATATTAGGTTAATCTCAACAATTTATATGGACTTGCTATGGTTCTTAGTTTCTTAACTTACTTTTATACTACACATTTGATTGTTTCTACACTTTTTTTATAACTATCAGATCTTTATCCACTTATTTGATATTCTTATTTAATATTCATATAATTATATTTTTATTTTTATATTTGAAGTTATTTGATACTCTTATTTAATATTTGTACAATTATATTTTTTCTTTTTATATTTGACATCGGATAAAAGATGCGTATCTTTTTACATTAAACACTTGATAATATGATATTTTGTTTGCTGCAATTTTCATTTTTTGTAAAAGAAATATTTAACCAATATTATAAAACAATAAATAGGAGTATTTTATAACCCGTAGGTAGTGTAGATACATGTGCATATTTAAAAAAATATTTTATAATTTAAAAAAAAATAAGATTACAAAAACATATAAATTAAATTTTAATTTTAATTTTAATTTAATTTAATATAACATAAATTATATTATATTTTATTTTTTTCAAGTAACGGATAGTCCCTAATACAAAAAGTATGATACTCGCACCCTATCTGAGTATTAAAATACCTGCTCCTCACGAATATCAACTATCTCTCGCGAAATTTATCCACATATACATACATGTAGACATGGATATCTATAGACACAAATGTTTTTATCATCCCTAGTTGTGAGTTTAATATCCTTGTATTTAAAATAAATATTCATTCTCCTTATTATCCTTTCTTTATTGAAGAATGGATAAAGTCCTATTCATATCCAAACTCATGTTTTCATGTTTGTATTAAATATTTTTTAAATAGGTAACCGGCGAGTAAATGAGCGTAGCAAGTAAATATTTTATTGCGCGTAGACTTAATATGTTGTCATCCCTACTCACAAGTATAACATCCCTCGTTGCTTACGAGTATTTTTCCTCACTTTACTTTTATTTTTTGTTGTAATTTGTTACTCTTTTACCAATTTGTTGGAGATATGTAATGATGGTGGCGATTTCTAACTTAATTTTTTCAAAATTAATTTTGAAGTAAACTCAAGAAAAAAATGGACTTTAATTAATATCTATTATAATAAATTTTCTTTTAATCAAAAACATTTTGAATAATAAAATTAACTTTTATAATTTATACAAGTCTTCGAAGAATTACATAGATACCATTCACTATTTTTAACATGGTCTTTCATATTTGGCATTCAAAGTCCATTATCCTTTTGTAAATAATATATTTCAACTGTTTCCATAATTCATACAGTTGATCTTGAGCACTTTCGTCAATGGATTTTGATTTTTGTCCTTCGTGATCATTCTGTGCTAGCTCACTAGAGATATAGTTCACTAGAGATAAAAAAAAAAAAGTAAAATTATGTTTTGACAAAAATAAAGAGAAAAAATGGACATTGAAGTTTGAGAATGTCTGAATATAAGATTAAATCAATTTGAAATTCTTAAAATGTCTAAGTATTCGAGATTATATAAACTAATGGAAATAAAGTATAAAAGATAAAATATGTAGATAACAAAACTTTTATTAAAACTTTATTCAAAATTGAAATAAGGCAAACTATAAGGTAAAGACCGAAAAGGTATACAAAAAGCTGGTGCAGAAATAATTGTATGCTGGTTAAGCTTGCACATTCAGACTATTTTATTTGTCTTCCATTACTTTGTTTCACAAGTGAAGAAAATTTTTATTGTAAATGTATCTTACTGGCTTAAGCATACTCACATATTTCATGATTCCATAAGTGTAAATGAAATACTGAAGTTGTGTACAACAATATTAAGACAAAGTTAAAAAAGTAATTTTCACGAATGAAAAAGTGGAAAACCATAAAAGAAGATTAACATTATGGAAAACACCTTGATAAAAGAATCCATAAAGAAAAATAAAAGGATTCGGACTTATCTGTTTGCTTCCTTATTGCATTCCTCTACCCCTTGCTCTTCTTCTAATTCTTCTCAGAATCTTCTGGTTCATCAATGTAAATGTTTTTTATGTGTGCTATTTTGGGCCAAAACTCTCCACCATGAGGTTTATATTTTTTACGTAAGCCAACACAAACTTCAATACGCAAAAGTTCAAGTGCAGTGAGGAGATGAATGTTATCTGGGAGAGCTACCAATTTTGGGCAATACATTAAATAAAGTGTTCTCAGATTCGTGAGAGTTGTAAACCAATCTGGAAACGTTTCAATATTGAGGCAATTGAAAAGAATCAAGCACTGTAAGGAGTTAGCAGCTTCCTGAAGCCACTTAGGCAAGACGACCAGTTGTGTTAATTTTACAAATGCAACAACTTTTAATTTCAACTTGGGACCTTTTTCTTCATGGTCACCTTTCAACAGTTCCAAGTCCAAATTATGGCAGTCTCTAACAATCAATGTTTCTAATTCAGGAAAATTTTGACCATCCAATGACAAAGACTTTAGACTCTCACAGTTCTCAACGAACAATGTTTTGAGATAAGGGAATTTCACCCCTCCAAAGATGGACTCCACATTATGGCATGACGAAACTGTCAACATTTCAAGCGACCCCAAGTTGGCGATCTCATTCACAGGCAAAACAGTTTGCTTTGTACTAAACGCAAAATCCCAAAGAATGGTCAATTTTCTTAATCCTTCAGGCAATGCTTCCAGCTCAGTGCATCCTCTAAGCTTCAACACTTGCAGACATTGGAGCTTGCAAATAGAGTGGGGGAGTCTCTTAATGTTGCGATTTCTGCTAATGTTCAAATATCTCAGATGTTTCAACTTAGCAATGGTAGAGGGCAAAGTCTCGAATGTTGAACCACGTAAGTCCAGAACTCGCAAGCATTTCAACTTTGATACAACATCACCACTGACAGCTGTTGCATCATTTGGAAACAGTACGGTTCTTACGGTTGCTAATTTTTTGGTGACTAAATTAGCGAACAAACTGCTCTCAGCAAAAGACAGATGCTGGATATGATCTGGAATATTTTGAATAATGTTGGAACTCACATGCAGACACTCATCTGTCGCAACAAATAGGGCGAGATCATGCACCAAATCATGTATTGTAAAACTACAAAAAGTGCCAAAGTTCATAAAATCTTGAAGAAAGGATCTTGACAGAAGTTCATGCAAATATTGATTGGCCACATCTTCACGTGTCCTATTCGATTTTGGTTGTGCAATGAGTCCAAGTGCCACCCAAAGGGAAGTTATTTCATAACTATCGATTTCATAATCCTTTGGGTAAAGAGAAAACAATGCAAAACATTGCCTCAAATAGGACGGCATCATATCATAACTTAATTTGAGGGCGGGTAAAATGTCATCTTTTTTCTGAGGCAAATTCCATATTTCATTGTTACTAACATATTCCCATTCACTGACCTCAAATTTGGAGAATAGTAAACTCCCTACGGTTCTCACCGCCAATGGAACCCCTCTGCATTTTTTCACAATTTGTCTTCCAATGTTTACTAAGTGAGGATGTTTTTCCTCTTCTCCTTCTTTAAATGCCCACTTGACAAACAGAGACAATGAATCCTCCTCAGAAAGACATTCTAAAATATGAGAGGGAACTGTGCCCATCATAGAAGCAATTGAATGACTTCGTGTAGTCACAAGGATTTTACTTCCTGCTGCACTTACTTGGATTAAATTCCGCAACTCAACCCATTTAACACGGTCTTCGTTCCATACATCGTCCAATACGAGTAAGAATTTTTCACCAGAAAGTTTGTTTTTCAGTTGATTTTGCAGTTGTTCCAGATCATCACCAGATGCTGCACCACCGGCGGAATTGATGATTTTGATAATGAGTTGTTTAATATCAAAGTCATCAGAAATACACACCCACATCTTCAATGGGAAGCACTCCTGGATCCTATTGTCATTGAACACAAACTTTGCAAGTGTAGTCTTTCCCAAGCCTCCAATCCCCACAATGGGTATAACAGAGAGACTTGTATCAGCATCATTAGAGTTTTGCTGCGTCAAAAGCTCTATGATCTTTTCTTTATCATGCTTCCTTCCTATCACATCTGAATCACTCACACGGGAGTGTGTCATATCTCTCCTATGAACAACACGTGTGTCAACATCAATTGTTTGAAGACTAAACTTATGCCTATCAGTTGCAACCTTGTCTAGTCTGTTACTGATATCTTTGATTTGTTGAGCCATCTTGTAACGAAAAACAAGTGGATTAGAGGTCGAGAAGAAGTGACTTACCTTGTCTTTGGTGCTACCATGAGCTTTGACCACTCTCTTTCGCAGTGTTTGGCATTCAAATTCATCCAAAACATCTTCGGCATCGGAGAAGATAGTTTTGAGCTGAGACAGCCATTCGCGGAGCTGATGGTTGTGGTCCTGCTTTTGCTGAGCATCTAACAACACAGCCTTGACTAAAGAGAGAGTCTTTGTAAGGTCTTGAAGATCTTCGTATAAACCCACCACTCGAGAAGCTTCTTCAAAAGCACGAGAAGCAAGCTTTGCCACGAGCGACTCTGCGATGCTGAAGAGAAATGATTCTGCCATTGTTGTTCCAAATGCAAACAGCAGAGATGAGATGGGAAGGGGAAACAGCGTTTCTAAGATTAGTGATTATTACTCAATAACTATAATGCCACTTGCTTTGGTAACATCATTTTATATATAATATTGAAAGAGGAAGAAGACCATAAAAAAAGACCGATGAGCTACATTATTCTCACCAACGGCTAAAAACAAACAAGGGGGCAAGTGATAAACTACTTCATATATTATATTAGTCCGTCTTTGCTATGGCCAAAAGTCCATAGATTTTTATAATGTAATAATTTGCAGAAAATATTATTGGTTAAACAAAAAAAATATTTTCATAAATTGTAAAATATTTTTTGATTATATACGAATTGAGAAACTTGCCCAAAGCCATTGAGAAATTACCTGATCTTAATCTTATTGTCTAACAAAACTGTAATTTAAACAAAATAAAAAATGATACCTTAATTAAAAAAACTTATATTAGAAACTTCTGCCAAATATTTTTTCGTCAAAATGTATTTAGCGGAATCTTATAAATTATTATACCAAATCTTAATTAAATAAAGTTAGTGAAAGACAAAATTAAATGGAAAGTAAAAAAAAAAAAAAACCGTTTTACAGTGTTGGTTTATTTCTAATGAGTAAATTTTGGAAATGAGAAAAGGATGCGAAGAAATTTATGTTTCACTAAAAAGAGTAAGTTTCTTTGGTCAGTCTGAAAGTAACTTCCAAACCAATTCAAATCTAATGACACTTAGAGAAGGAATAATTGTAGCTTCAAACAAAATTAATTTCTAAAATTCATATATTGATATCCCACTTGCTATTAAACAATATTTTGAAGAATGGAGAAAGTCACACAATGAACCAAATATTTTGTGGGACTAGTTGTCATATTAGTGTTTATCAGTTAAACTTAATATATTAGCACTTGTGAAACTGCATTAAGCAATTATTTGAGAACATTGGCTAGAAATTTAGACGTGATTCTGTTAAATTATATTAATTTAATATTTGATTAATGTAATTTAAAAAATAATTTTAATGTATAGATTCTAATGTGATGATTATTAGAATATGAATATATTAAAGTTATAAAAATTTATTTTAGATTTATTAAATTAATTTCTCTACTTCTCACTCATGGGGTATTATACTATTTTCTTAAAGTTTTAAAAATATTAGAGGTTGATACGACAGTTTTTTAAAAATTGAAGAGTATTATACTATGATTTGGGTGCACAGTTTGGTCAATGGTATTTATTTTCTTTGCCTAGACAATAATAATATATGCAGTAATCTAAAATTAAATGCGCTAAAACAATACGCAACAATGATGAAGAAGCATGGTAATTGAAAAGGTACATCTAATCAAACTTTGTGAACGTGTACCATCAACTTAACTTTAACCACTTACCTTCTTATATTGCCCACAAAAATGCTAGGATGGTTGTGTTAAACTCTAGGTAATTTGTGTTTTGTATTTTCAGGGCGTTTAAATATTTTATTTTATTATTTTTTAAATATTTTATTTGGATACGAATTTTTTTAAAAGTTTTTTAAAATTTTCAAGAAATTGAAATATTGAAATTTTTTATTTTTATTTTTTTAAATGGTTTATCCAAATAAAACAATCCAAATTTATTAAATTTTTATATTTTATTTGGATATAATATTTTAATTACAAAAATATCTTTACAGAACATTTGTGATGTCAATGAAAAATATTTTTTATAAAATATTGATAGAAATATATTTTGATTTCTAAAAGTATATCTAATAATATATTTTAATTTTTGAAAGCCGACGTTCAAAAATAAATTTAAAAGTGTAATATCCATAATTTACTTAAATGATCAAAAGGTTTTTTAGAAATTAAAAAAAAAATTGAAAATGTAAAAGAAATTTTGGAGCAACAAAAAGAAAGAAAAGTCGCTAAAGTTCCTCCACGAACACGAGGCCTAATGTATCAACATATATCGGCTTTTATTTCCTGCAACCTCACAATTTATTAGCACACTTCCAAATTTTCAAAATGACTGTTTTACTTATTGTTTAAGTGATTCTAGATTATACATTTTTTTTAAATTTCAAAGACAGATTTTTCGAAATAAGGTTTTCAGAACATAATTTCTAAAATAAAATTTTCAAATTTAGAATAAAATTTCCAAAATAAACTTGTTCAAAATGATATCGTCCTCTGAAACAACTTTTCTAAAATATCCTTGCATGAAATATATTTTGAAAAGAATTTTTATGAAGATATAAAATGCGTTTCGGAATGAGTTTTTGTTTGTTCTCATTTTCTCTCTTCTCCTTTCTTTTAATCGTTCTTTCTTTCTTCTTTTTCACCGGTAATGATGAAAGTGATGATAACGATAATAGTGACACCGTTATTTAAGTGTTTCAAATAAGATGTAGAAATGTACAATGTTTAGTCTTTGTTTATAGTGTATATATAAATTCTTAAGCTGTAGAATTATATATATATATATATATATATATATATATATATATATATATAATAATAAAATAAGTCAATAAAATTATTTTGTCTGTGTGATTGTTACATGCAAATAATACAATGGATGAAGAAAAAATTGACAAATTATATCAAGTACTACGAATATCTATTATTGTAAATTGGTGTAAACGTGTTAATGAAATTTTTTTTTTTTGTGATTCTTATATTCAGATAATACTATTTTGAATGGAGAAAAACTAACAAATTAAAAAAAAAATTGAAAAAACAAAAACTCAAATACTGTAGGATTAACTATATTTTTGTTCTCTAAACTATGGTCTTCAATTGGATGGTGTTAACGATTTTTGTGACAAGGTCAACGGTGTATATTTCACCATTCAATTTTTGACATGTGTTCTCTTTAAAATTACACGTGTAAGTTTATTTTTCTTTTACTATTTTATTTTTGTTATTATTTTTTCTTTTTCCACTTCTTCAGCCATCTTCTTCTCCTTTTTAACCTTCATCTTCATTTTCCTTTCTCTCTCCACCATCTCCATCCTTCCCCTCCCCACCTTCACTTAGTCATCATCTTCTTCCTTCTTTTATTTTCAATCAATAGAGTTATTCCATGATTTATTTTCCCCATATTCATCTTCTCCATCAAGTCTTCTCTTTTCTCTTCCTTTATCATGCTCATTCAACTCACTCTCTGGAATGCAAACCCTTCAAAATACATAATAAAATTTTGGGGTTTACATTTTTATTTTTTTATGATGATGTTTCTAATATATGTACAAAAGAAATATATAAAATTGATAAACAACCAATAGTATATATATTAATTATGTTTTATTTTTAATACAGTAAAAAGAACTTAATATATGTGTGTTTAATAAAAAAATAATATTAATATATAATTAATTTTTAAAAGGTTATAGAGAATTTTAAATTTATAAATAAAATTTAAAAGGTAATTTTTTTTCTAAATTAACTATATATTAATATTAAAATTTGTCTATAATTATTGACAAATATTTATCGTCAAATATTTACTTACTATTTTTTGACCTTCAATAATTTCTGATAAATTTTTCGATCCGTCAATTAAATTTATCAACAAACATTATATTGAAGAATTTTCGATCATCGATAATCTATAGGTAAACTTAAATTAGTGACACATTTTTGTTATTACCAACAAATTTTGTGTGTCAATAATTATTTATTTTCTTGTAATGTATAAATGACAAAGTCTTTGCACAATATTTTCATCTTGAAGAAATAATAATATACCACACAAATGCATGAAGGCAAGTCCATTTGTAAACATATTAATAATTCCAATCGAAATGTTATCACTTTAAAAATTATTGATGTTATAGTAGATGACAAGGATCAAAGTTATTTGCCAAAAGTTTATGACAAATTTCTAGGCACAAAATTTCGGTAGAAGTTCACTATTAATGGATGAAGTGAAAATGACTTTACAATCTTAAGGATTCAAAAAATAAATTACCAGTTCATATACACTAACTTCAAAGAATAAAAGAAACCAAGAAAAGCTTCCAAAGTTATGTAACAAAAATAAGAACTATAGATGTCATAACTAAATTGATGTGAGATATATTCTTAAGTATCGCAAAAGTTCGCTTCACACTAAATTTCTTATTCGGACTTCCTCTTGACAAAATCTCAACCTTTATTTTTGCCATATAAAACAAGTAGTTCCAATATATACACTAACATACTCTTGTTGTCCACTTTAAAAATTCAACTCTTTCTTCTTGACTTTATCTAATACCTCATTCTACTAAAGCACTTTCCAAAACATTTCTGACTTCTAAAAATGCACTTTGAATTTCATCAATAACTTGATTCCATGACTATCTTCTTGTGAAGAAAAAGACGTCTTTAAATTCCACCTTTTAGTTTGCAAACTTAGGATAAACACACCATTTGTAATGAACAATTTAGAATTAATTTACCAAAAGAACACGATACAATAATTAGAAAGTATGTAATTGAAAAGATATCTAACCGAACTTTGTGAACGATCAACTTCAAGTTCTTACTTAGTTATGCTGCCAAAGATATGGTAAATAAGGTGGTTGTGTACGTTACGATCACATCTTATCGTGTGCTCCATACTTAGAGGTTTTCTATCAAAAAACAAAAATCATGATTACCATTTCATGCAACCAACGAAATTGCCCCATCTACATTATGAAGCCCTATTGTCCAAATAAATCATTATCTCTTTGGTAGAGGTAACACTCTTTAATTTAGGCTTTTATATAAATCTGATTGTAAATAATAAATATATCTAGGCATTATTACTTATAGTTTGTGGATAGATAATATTAAAAGCAATTTTTTTTTTATCAAACCGCAAGTCTTTTTTCTTATAGCAGATAGAATAATAGACCTAATAAAAAATAAATTTTGTTAGGATATATATTTAAACATTTGACACCATATTAAGAAATGAACTTTATGTCTAATTTAACCTAACCAAATTGGCTCGTAAAATGATAATATGAATTTATCATATATGTAGTCTGACGTGGAACTTCCAACAAAAATTATATTAAATTTACTTGACTTTATTATTTATTCTTATGAGACTGTATAGTTGATTAAAAAAACAAACAAAAGATTATAATAATTTAGTAGATAATTGTTTGCGTATAAAAAATTATAAGATAATAATTTTGTATACCTAAGAACTTCAAATTTATTATTTAAGTATTATTATAATTATAATTATTTAGTTTTTATAATAATTAATTGATTAATATATATTTCTAATAATGATATAAAATCGTATATATAAATAGTGCGAGGTAAATTGAAGAATAGAGATAAAAAAAAAAGTCATCCTCAAATTGAACCCAACTCCCTTCTAAAATGAAAGTAAATTTAAGATTAGAAAATGTTGAAGTTGAATAAAAATCATAGAAATATATTTACATGTCAAGATTTAGTTAACATGCTTAATCCCGTCCGATAGAAGCTTACTTGTTGAATAATTCTTACTAATTACAAACCCTATCATGCACATGCATATAATTGTTAATTAAGACGGTTTTACCATAATGAAAATTAACCATTTTTGCTTATATTTTATCCGTTGAATACCAGAGAGATGGAGTTTCAGGGAGGTCTAGCATTTCATCATGACACATGAATATGGTGACAAAAGCTAAGGAAACTTTTAGCCACAATAAGTTAATGCCAAGTTTCAAAATGAAATGTCTTCTACTCCAAAACAATCTTAAGCATTTTACGACAACTAAAGCTGTCTTGTGATAACAATGCTAACAAATATACCATTGCAAGAAGGAAACCCTAGATTACACGTTTGAGGTACATGCGTGTCTCAAAAATCCACATTCCTCGTTGTGACAAGTGTTTGTGTGTTGGGTTGCATACTTCACAATCATCACCATATATGCTACTTGCATGTGATCATCGAACAAAGAAAATTTCCAGGAAATACAATGAATCGAGTATTAACTGTAATGTCACGATCCAATGCCAATGCCAATGGGTGTAAAATGTTATCTACTTCAGAATTAAAAGAATAATTAATCATGCATAAAAGATTCAAGCTCACGCAACCATGTTAATAGTTTAAAACCGAAAATGATTACTAGGAGAAAATACTCTGGAATATTTAAGTATTTCAATGCCAGCACTCATTATGTTTTCTTTTAATACGCAATGTGTGGGGTGTGGGATATTTTCATGCATTTATTTATCAACATAGGTTAATCCTCTCATGAATGATGAATTACTAGGTTTTTCGTAATTCTTTAGGAATTTTCCAAAATATATAGAATTTCGTTAAAGATATTGATGAAGCTAAAGGAAGGATGACAGGAATTAGAGAGAGGGAAAAAAAACTTTGAATTTGTGTTGTCTTGAAATATGTTCTAATTAAAGAGAGATAATATGTTAACACTCAAAAATAATGTAATCACTTGACAATGACTACTTCGTATATTAATATTTTAATTATATCTTTTTAGATTTTAATATAAATCATTTTATTATTAGAATAGGTTATAAAGTGAATGTATTTTGTTTTATGCGGTGTGAAAGTATAATTTTTCAAAATTAAATGCCCAAGCACAAACGAAATATATACAATTGCTTAACTTTGATTAGCTTAAACTATTTTAGAACCTTTTTATCAATAGAAAAAAAAAATCAAATTCAAAGTCTTATATAAAGAGAAGTTACCATCTTGTTATAACTAATAAGCTAACAATTTAACAAACATCACGTATGATCACCATGCTGTAACTATCTAATCTAATAAACATCTACATATATTATATGAAGTGTGGCATTATTAATTTGAAACGTTTTTTTTTTAATTCTTTCAATTTATTTACTTCTTTCGATCCTATTTTGTTAAATTATTTACTTCATATACATATGTTTGTAGACTTTTTGAAGGTCACATTTTAGTTTTTTTTTCTAAATTTTTTAAATATATAAAAATTATCAGAACACATTACTATATATAGTGCAAAATGTACATACTTAAAAAGTGGTCAACAATAGGCTTTAGTTATTTAAAATAACCCAAACCTGTACTTGAAGACTAGGTTTTGGTTATTTTCTAGTATTTATATTCCTTTTGATTGTTATGGTATCGGTGATCTTCGAGTGCATCATTTTATATGCTGTGTCTATATTTATTTATGTGTAGGGTCTTTCTGTCTCTATTTTTTGTTGTGTATTTTGGAGCTGTAGAACAAATTTATGACTACTGTTTTAGTCACATGTGCATCTTCTTTAGGATCTTTTTAATCTTTGATGGATTTCTAGTTATTGACTCTCATGTTTTGTAAGATTTCGATGTCAAGCTTTTGCATCCTTTTATACAGGTTATCGATCTTTTTGTAAAAGAGTTCAAACATCACGTAAATGCTCTTCTTTAATTTATGCTGAAAAAAAAATTTATCTTCCTTTTGTTTTTTTATTTAAAAAAATGAATTATTTTGGACTTTGGTTATCTTAACGAGCAGAATCTATTCTTGAAAGTTCCACATTAATAATAAATAAAACAATTTCTACATACGTAGATACAAACATCTCCTTATGAAAACATTCTAATATTATCTGAGAAAAAAAATGATAGATATAACTCACGAAATTTTTTTTTAGAATCATTAAATTAGAAAAAAAAAAATTGGATTGTTTTGAGGAGTTAATTAGATTTAAAATCAAATTCTTAGCATAATAAATTAAAAAAACATTATATACATTATATATATATATATATATAGAAGGAAGATGTGTTACTCTTTAAATTCCTATTTTATTCATTGCACGTTATAAACAATTCTTAGATTAACATAAAATTAAAATATGATGGACAATGGAAAAAAAAAACCGTATAATATACATGACATGTGCATAATATATATTATATATTTATGAAAAACTCGTAGGTGAACATTTTTTATGAGTATGAGTAAAAGTCAAAGGTTATGGATGATCCTTAAATATGAATACGGTATATTTACGAAATATTTACATTTTTAGGATATAAACGCATGTGTATAGTATATTAATGAGAAACTCGTACGTGAACATTTGGATACAAGTATGGAGAAAAAGTGAAATGTTAGGGACTGATCCTTTCGTATGAATCTGGTATATATCCTTCCAGAGAGTTATAGCCATATGCAAAACATCAACATCCTTTTTTCCTTAATATGTTTTCTTAAATTCCTTTGTCTATAAATACACAAGTTTCCTTAACTTGTAGTTCCACACACCAAGCCACCAAAACCATTCTCATCAAAAACAACAGTCTCAAACCTTTCAAAGAGCAATATATCTATTTTCTTTTTCTGATATAATAAACAATAATGGCCCTCCTCAAACACCTTCTCTTCTCCTTCCCCATTTTCATCATTTCTTTTGTTTTTTGTTATGGCAGCTTGCAAGAGGACCCACTCACCAATATATATGTTCATCATTCACCTTCCATTGATGATGGTGAGACATTATTGAAGAACTTCAACAAGCAAAGCACAAATGTTTTGAGCTTCAACACGTTTGAGAAGCGTAGCTCCCTTAAAAAGGTTAATGTCAATGATTATGGAGCTAAGGCGAATGGTGATAGTGATGACTCAGAGGTATTTCAATACTCCCGTAGTCCAAAACAAAGTTTTTCTTCTTTCTTCTTTTTTGCTTGCACTGTTTCTATTGGTTTGGTTTTTCATATATTTCAGGCTTTCAAGAAGGCTTGGGATGAGGTATGTACTTCTGGGGAAGCAATTCTTGTGGTGCCTGAGGACAATTATCTGCTCAAACCAATAAGATTCTCTGGTCCTTGCGAACCTAACATTGAAGTTCAGGTTATACTTTCACTGAAAATTACGCCAGTGATTAATTACTCCTTTTTTATGCTTCATCTTTAATGCAAAAAATTGATCAGTGACTTCTGTTAAAACCCATGAATACTGATGTAAATTTTCAGATTTCTGGAATCCTTGAAGCATCAGATGATCCATCAGATTACGAGGAAGACAGCAAACACTGGCTTGTGTTTGACAAAATTGATAACCTGTTTGTTTATGGTGGTGGAACCCTCGATGGAAACGGCAAAATATGGTGGAAAAACTCATGCATAAAGAACAAAAAGCGAGTAAGATATTAAGATAAGTCCAATATTATTTTATTCAGTTATTATATATGTGTGTTAATATATATATTCAAAGGATGACTGAGTCATATGTTTTTCTGCTTTCTTTTGCAGTCTTGCAAGGATGCTCCAACAGTATGTGTAGCTTTGTCAAAGATCAAGGAAATTTTGTTGAAATTAATATAAAGCATATAAATATATACTATGTTAGCTAAATTAACAATGATTTAATTATTTTTTGTTTTTGTAGGCTCTGACTTTCGCTAGTTGTGAGAACTTGACAGTTGAGAACTTGAACATAAAAAATGCTCAACAAATCCACGTTTCATTCCAAGACTCCGAGAACGTTAAGGTTTCTGGCCTTAGCGTGATTGCACCAGAGGATAGCCCCAACACCGACGGGATTCATGTTACGAAAACACAAAACATCCAAATCTCAGATTCTGTCATAGGAACTGGTAATACTACTATTTCATTTGAAAATGTTTTCATTTTTATTTTCATATAAAAAAGTGTTATTTGATGCTTTATAATTTTTCTCAAAAAACATATAAGTAAGAAATAAAATAACATATTTATAATTAAAAAGAAAATAAACGACGCTTATTATTGTCAAACCAAATGGTTGTAAAACATTAAAATCTCAAATGTCAAACCAGAATAGACCATTAATGTTGACTGTAACATTTTGTATCTATCTTTTTTTATATTACAACTATTAAGCATCATTATCGATGTTTCAGGTGATGATTGTATATCTATTGTACATGGATCTAAAAATGTAGAAGCTACAAACATTACATGTGGACCGGGCCATGGTATCAGGTAATTAGCATCACATCAGTAACAAGGATTACTGTTACAAATTTTCCATATGTTATTCTGTATGTTATTTGCAATGGTGGGTTGTTTCAGTATTGGAAGCTTAGGAGCAGGAAAATCCAAGGACATTGTTTCAGGCATAAAAGTGAACGGAGCCAAGATTTTTGGAACTAAAAATGGAGTTAGAATCAAGACATGGCAGGTAAAAAACAATTAGATCATTAATTTTGAGAACATTGAGAAAGTCACAATCTTTTGGGTCTACCCTTGTATATGCAGGGAGGTTCAGGAAGTGCTAGTGACATAAAGTTTCAGAACATAGAGATGACCAATGTGACCAACCCCATAATAATAGATCAGAATTACTGTGACAAGAAAAAAAGACCTTGCCAAAAAGCGGTAAGCATAAAAACACTTTTGGTACTATGGAAACAAATTGACATATATCATTATTATTCACGAATGATTCTACATAGGGTTCGGAGAAATCCGCTATAGAAATCAAGAATGTGGTGTACGAGAACATAAGTGGTACAAGTGCTTCTGAAGTAGCTGTGGATTTTGACTGCAGTGAGAAATTTTTGTGCAAGAAGGTAACGTTGCAGAACATAGACCTTGCATGTGAAGGAGGAGATGATGCTGAGGCTCGGTGTAACAATGTTAAGTTATCTTACATTGGACACGTTAAGCCTCGTTGCACTTCACAAAAGAAAAAGACCTCTTCTATTTTTACTTCCATAGGGAAATACTTCTCATGGTTTATATGAATCATACAACAAGTACATAGATAAATAAATAAATAAAAGTATTTAATTTTTGGATTGTACAGTTGGAAGTTATTTTTAACCTCTCAATTATACAATCTGAAAATTCACTTTTATGAATAAAAATGACTTTTGAATTATATAATTCGAAAAGAAAAAAAAAATAGAAATTTGTTTTACATAGGTACAAAGAAAAGTTTACAGAGGTGTAGAAAGAATCTGTCTTAGGCCCATTTTACAATTCAGTTTGACAAAATCAAACCCAAATTATTTATGGCTTCATCTCTAATAACTACAAAATTGTCTTGCGCTACTGTAAATATCAAATTTCAGAGAAACAATTGTTTTCTCATTTTATTTTATTCTTTATTTTGTATGGATTCATTAAAGAATATTTTTATTTATTTGTTAACCTTTATCGAGAAAATTTTAGATAACATTAAATTTATTCATGTGAACTTTTGAGAGAAGTTTGAAAAGGCTTAAATGATAATAGTTATTTATGATTTTGGATAGATTTATGAAGAAAAAAATAATGCAATTATATTAATTTAATCAGTAATTTGAAATTGAATTTTTTAATATACATTAAGTATTTAGAAAGAATATTGTATCACTAACACTAATTTTAGATAAATTGAATATGGTTGCCTCTGGTGAATAATACATGTAATATATATATATATATATATATATATATATATATATATATATATATATATATATAACTCTTTCAATTATGTTTCTCAGTGTTCATAGTTTGTATAAAAAATAGTAAATAAATTATATTTCTGCCCAAATATTTGAAAATAAAATGGAAGTTACGTTTTTTCTAATTAAAAAGTGTAAAAAACATTTTTTAAATCAAATGAGTGGAAGATGAAAGCTTCGACTATTTTTTTCGTCATCCTACGACCAAAATTCTGTATAAAAATCATGATTAGTTTTAAATCCAAATTTTAAACCGAAAAGGATAGTGATTTTTTTCTACCAAGATTTGATAAAAAAACAAATCAAAATGCTTGAGTGCCACAATTTTTGTTTGGGTTTAAAAAAAAAAAGAAATAGAAAACACGCGTCGTAAAGTTTAGAAACCACACTACTTTTTTTTTTTCTTTCAGTATAAGGATCAAAGTGCTTGACTTGCTTTTCTTCCCCACTTTATTCATTACAAAGAAGAGTTATATACTAATAATTTAACATTGAATCTATATTCTTATAGTGATATAATAATATTGATAAATTACGATGGCTTGATTTGTAACTCAATAATTTTACTAATTTAACAATTACGAGAGGTTTATGTGAGGTGTGAAGGGTGGAAGAAGTTGAGTGCATTAAAAGTATATTCCAATCAAGGTATTCATTGCTGGAAAAGTGGAAATTACTTCATAAAGCTTCTAGAAATAATATTTTGGAAACTTTAACTTTTAATCATCGATTGATGGTTGTTGTGAACATTTGAGCTAGGTTAAGTTAAGAAGTTGAGAAAGTGTTAATTCTTTTGACCTGTAGAAAAGTTTAGTTCTCAGAATAAATTGCAAAACTCTCCCTTTAACTAGTTGTTGTAGCAACGGTAAGTTTCCAACAGGGGAATGAAAGAAAGCTTGGAAACTCTGTTTGGCTTTTTAATAGCATCGTGCAACGGCATGGACAACTTTTGCTTTGTACTATTGAATAGCAACTTCTTGCAATCATGCTTGTGGCATCTTTAAACACACATTTCAGATTCTATGAAAAAAAGTAAAATCTAAGGGGCCAAAGTAGCAATCTCCTGAAGATTTCTGGGACACAAATTAAACCTTCTCATCATAACTTACTCCACTAACTTGCTCATAAACAACAGTGTCATATTTCAAAAATAAATCTCTTGTAATAATGCTGAAAAACTGTAGTGTCCTTTTCCTAAAACAATCACTTCACTTCAACCAACTTTCAACTAAGATAAGCTACAGACAGATAAAAAATGGCTTTAATGCACAAAGACAAAATTTCAGATTTAATTTGGTTGATTAATATTCTGTGAATCTCCAAGTAGCACTACTAGCATGATATACATCTCTGCAAATGTTGGAAGATGTTTTGTTTGAAGAAACTGAAATAAGCTCTTTTACTGGGACAATGGTGTTTGAAGAAGAAGAAATGAATGAGCAACAAAATAAAACCAAAACAGAAAGTTCAATAGCACAACTAGGTGAATCTAACATGAATATAGGTTCTGCAACTGACACAATGCTACTCTATACATCAGCTATGTAACTTTTCCCCAACATTTGTATCATCACTTGGCTAGCCAAAGCAAGCATTTATCAACTTCTATACTGACTTACAATGTTTGTGTTAGAATAGAATGCATCTGATAAGAGCCTTTCTGATTCATTTACTTGCATCCTCTGCTGGTGCTGGTGTTGGTGCTGGTGATGGTGCTGGCTTTGGTTCTTCTGGTGGAGGTGGAGGTGGAAGTCCTCCATCAATGCAACTTCTACACTTCTTTTCAACCCAACCTTCTATGTCGTTCTCCCCATTGCCCCCAAAGTGTCTTCCACCACAAAGTCTAGCAATCATTCCTGCAATCACACCCACTATTGTGATCACTGCTATGACCACCACCAGTGTCTCAATTGACCTATGTGAATACCGGTTTGGTTCCACCACTTTGGGTGGTGTCTCAACAAAGGGCTGCATTTCACTCCCCATCTTCAACAAAATGATTCTGCTCAACCCCAACACAACCCTGAATATAAAGATGAAATCTTTATTGGCCCAGTTGAAAATGGTGAGCCTATAATGGCATATATTTATTGCAAGTTAAGCAATAAGAGAAAAATGGGGAAATGAGACAGCACAAAGTTGGATTCTGGTTTCTGAATGTCAAGCATAGAGTACACAGTGATAGTGTCAAAGTGAGTGGGGTATCATTAACTACTACTGATAAATAAGTGAGAAAATGTGTTGTTGTAGCTATAAAATAGGATTCCAGTGGTTATGAATACATGTCATTTTTTTTGTCTTTGGTCTTTTTATGTTATTATGTTGCATTTCTTTTTTGTTGGTCTGCTTTATTTGACTGGTTTCCTTGTAAAATAAAAGAAGGTGTGACTTTTGAGGTGCGAAACATAGATGAAGGCCAAAAGCTTCTGACTCCACATTAACTCATTAATAATATATGGTTTGAAATGGGACTTATAGCTTGTCAGAGGGATTCAATGGACTGCATTGCAATTTGCAACCTCACCCTCAAATTATTTGATTTCTCTTCCCTAGTTTGTCCTTTGTGATGTCACATGTTAATGTTCAATCTTTTAGTCTGTGAGACTGTGACCCCCCAAAGAACATGGTGATTTTGTTTGTTTTTCCTCTCGAAATTTTCCCTGGGCTTTTCCTTGTCTCTTATATGTCTTTAGCATTTTGAGAGTTATGAGCTCTGCATTCCCCTCTGCGACTCAAATTGGTGGTTTGTCAAGTAGTAGAAACTTTAATGTGTACGATCACCTGAGCATTCAAGAGAAGGGACATCCTTCAATGTGACTCTTCAGACAGACCATGGACCATCGTAATTTGCTTGACTCAGATATGTTTGTTCTAGTGTCAAGATAAGGAAAAACCACAATTTTTTTCTTCAAAACAGTATATTTTTCTTTCTGTAATTCCCATATTTATTTTCTGCATTTTTGGGTAAATTTGGTTATGTTTCTCTAAGGGGTATGGTAGATGACACTTGTGGGTGTATAGTTTACGTGTCACTGTTTCAGGCATTATTACTTGCATGTTGATTCAGTAGTGCAAATTAACAATTATGACTCATGTGAAGACGATTCCTATGAAATCATTTAGATTAGTATAAGGCTTATTACTAAGTCAAAAATTATAATTATGAATCAGAATACAAATTTTTTATTTAAGTTGAGTAATAGAGGTTCAAATACCACAATTTAATTATAACTCGATTCATTTAACCATGACATAAAATAATTAATATTATCTGCAATAATCTTTTTCATAGTTGTCGCATAAAGAATCTTACACTTGAATTATGATTTAGTACATTTCATAGTTGTCACCTAAAGAATCTCACTTGAATTATGAACTATCGAGCGATCTGCAAATTCAAACCAACCATCTTCACATCATGTGAAGGTTTAGGCGTGTTTTTCTTTGTGCTTCATTTTATCTTTCTTCGTGCTCGTGTTTTCTCCGCAGCGTTGTTCCTTTATTTCGCTTCTCTCTCTCCAACGTTTTCATCGGTCGTTTTCATTCGCTCTCAACGTTGTCGCTGCCGTCGCTCATTCGTATCTCACCGCTATCGTCGCAAGCTGCTTCTAACTGAACTATCATGTTCACATTGTCGTGCTACCATACCACCGTTCCATTCTAATTCAAATCTTAAGTAGGTCTTTTTCTTGTTTTGATTTTTTTTTTTTTAAATATGGTTGTTTATTGAGTGATTTTTTTTAATTGTATATTCCATTTTGAATCATATTTTAATTGTTGCATTATTTTTTTTTAACGCATTGGTATTAAATAAGAGGAAGACTTTGATAAATTAAATTGCTTATTTTATAGAAATTAATATTTTAAGTTTTGTCATCAAAATTAAAAAAAAAATGCATAAATTTAAAATTGTGAATCTAGAAATAGTTTTTTTTTTTTAATTTGATAAAATTGTAGAATTTTATCTAGTTGAAATAAAAGTTGTATGTACTATAGTTACTTGAAGATTGATTCGTTAAATGGGTAAAATTAGTTTATTTCATTTAACTTTAAAATTACATTATTGTAATGACCGGTGAGATAAGATGTTTTTATGTTCCTCGTATTTGTTTTATATTGAGTTGATTCTCAATTTTTCATTTGAGATTCAATTAAAAAAAAGTTATCAACTATCTCTATCCATAGTATGAAACAATATTATGGTTTAAATCATGTATTTTTTTTTTCAATTTAATCTTTTATTGTAACCATTTTTAAGTTATTAACCGATGTGACCTTATTAATTCATTTTTTTTTATTTTTAAATTTTTTGTTATTTAAAAAAACTTGTTCTCGTGTCAAGTTAGCATCATGTAAGGTAGTAGCTGTGTGAACTATCAATATCAAGTATCAATGTCTTATATCTAATTAAGTCCTAGTTTTTGTTAATTTGTTCAATTCACTCCTTTCTTTTTTTCAAAATAAATTTTTTTTGTTGTTCTCTAAGTTGAAACCAAATTTAACTTTTATATAAATGTTATACTTATTTTTTTATTAAAATTCACATTTTTATTAAATATTTCTTTAATTACTTTTAAATCAACTTTAACTATATTACTAAAATATAATTATTAGATTTTTGTATGATTTTTTTTTACATGTAAAAGATAGAGTTATAGTTGATTTAAAAATATCAAGAATTTTTCTTCTAGTTTTAATTTAGTTTTAATTTAACTCTAGTCCTTTTTTTTCTAACCAAGTCTAACCCTGTTTTTAAATCAACTTTTACCATATTTTTTATATTATAATAATATAGTTAGAGTTGGTTTAAAAATAATGAAAAAAATATTTAGTGAAAACTTGAATTTTAATAAAAAATAGTAAAACATTTATATAAAAATTAAATCTACTATCAATCTAGAAAGAAATAAAATTGTTTCATTTTGAAAAAAAAAATCGAGGGTGGACAAATTAACGAAAATTAAGACTAAATTGAATATAAGACATTCACATATGATATTGATACATGACACTGACACTACAATATGACATGATGTTGACTTGACATGTGGACAATCTTTTTTTCAAAATTTAGAAAAAAAAATAAAAAAATTTAAAAAAAAAAATCACGAACTGACACATAACATACATTATTTACATTTCATTAACCATTTAAGCATCGTTACAAAATAGGACTAAATTGACTAAAATTGAAACTTTATTGAACATGAAAAAAAAATAAAGAGGATCACATTGAACAAATTGGATAAAAATAGGGATTAAAATAGTATTTAAACATTTATTCATATAAAGATAAGAGGAAAAGGTATTGATAATTGTTGTATGGAATCTTAAATTATCTGATTGGATAGTTTAAGAAAATTAATAGTTTTTTTAGCAGTTTACTAGTACATATATTTTAATTTATATTTCATAAAATTTGATTCATTTTATTTTATATGTTAATCTCCTTATGCATATTTGATGACACTTTAGAAATATTAACCATTTTTTAATAGCTCATTAGTACATATATTTCAATTTATATTTCACATGTTTAATGAAATTTGGTTCATTATATTTTATGTTGATATTCAAATATATATTTAATTATGGTTGATTATCATTTTTATTTTGTGCACGTGAAGATTACTGAAAAATACTATCAAAATTTTGTGAAGTATAAGAAATATGTATTAAAAGTTATGTACAAATTAGCTATGAAAAGTTAACCTTTTTTAACAGGGGTTACATTTTTTATTTTAAAAGTTGGAGTTACATTAATTTAAACTACACATAATGCTAATGACGATTATGTACATATGGATTGAAATTAGATTAATTTAGCAAACATAAATGATGAGTACAGTGAGAAAAAAAAAATTATACAATTTGTATAATGTGATAATTATAGTAGTGCTGGTGGAGTAAAGTTTAGGTGTCCTTATGATAATTGTCTAAGAGGGAGTAAAGTTGATGCTACAAAAATTAAGGATCTTTTTGTGTGAAGGTTATGTGTGAAATTATACAATTTGAACATGACATGGTAAATTATTTCATTCCACGGTGGATGATCCTGTGGAGGAAATTTGATTGAAATATTTGATTTGTGTTTTTGGAGCAAAATCCTTTGTTCAAGCTGTATATGAAACTATGTTCAGGAACGTAGAAAGTTCCTTGTATCTTCCATCAACTAAGTTCACAGTTT
Source organism: Vigna unguiculata (assembly GCF_037176805.1). Classification (NCBI taxonomy): domain Eukaryota; kingdom Viridiplantae; phylum Streptophyta; class Magnoliopsida; order Fabales; family Fabaceae; genus Vigna; species Vigna unguiculata. Next base: position 33,724,277 of record NC_140792.1, on the reverse strand, counting down.
ACATAATTGTCAATGTTAAAGTTGATGAATTTTAAGACAACCAATAAATGAACCGATTTAATAATTTATTTTTGTTATAAGAAATACATTATCTAATTGTATTCATGAGAAGAATATATTTTGTTTATGAGTATAAAGTATAAAAAAAACGCATGTTCTAATAATTACATATTATATAGGAAACAATTTTGAATGGTTGAGAATGTTTAAAAATGCGAGTTATCACGGTATAAACTGAAAAACGAACATGCCATGACAAAGGATAACCCTATATGAATGTTGTGTGGTATTTTTTGATCATTCCAAGGCTTAAACATTTGTTTGTAAATTCAAATGCTGCCAATGATAAATCACATGTAAATGAAAGGAAATGTGACAAATTGTTACAAATTATGGGTACAATTCATCTAAAGTGTAATATTTGTTCTATCACCAAAACTAATTGTTCTTGAATAATGTTTTACACATTATGGGTGCAATTCATCTACATTGTGTTTGGATAAAGAATTTTAGCAATTATAAGAAATTAAAATACATGGCATTTAAATTACTTACAATTCAATTTTCTTCATTCTTTAAATATTTTGTTTGAATGGAGTAATTAAAATATCTTTTTTTTTCGAATAGAGCATTTTGATTTTTCTACTAAGGAAATATTATATTTTAATTCTTTTTTAATAACTCAGTTTTACCATTTATCCTTGAACAACTTGTTTCAATCTTTGATTGGATTGACTTGTCTTGACATTTGATCCAACAAACTCATCTCAATCTTGATTTGAGTTGACTTAACTTGACCTTTGGTCCATATCGATTCGTCCCGACCATCGATCTTGACAAACTCATCTGACCTTTAACCTGAATTGACCCATCTCGAATCTTGACTCAAACCAAATCGACTTAAGCTTTGTTCCTGTTCGACCCGCTACAACTCTCGACTAGGACCAACTAGCACATTTTGTTTTTAATCTTATTCTTTAATTAATGATATTTTGAATTAAAGTATTTATTTACCAATTTTGCTCTTTAAATGATTTTTTTTTAATTTAATATTTTTTCGGTTTGCTCTTTAAATTTAATCTTTTCTTAAACTAAATTATATATAATAAATTATGTACACAATAAATAAAAACCATGTATAATAAATTATAACAATTATTAATATTTATTTTTGTTATAATAATAATGATTTTATTATTATTTTTTATTATCATTGAATAAAAGTAAAAACGTGCGATAACATACGTAGTCATGAAAAAAGATGTATAGTATGTCCACTATTTTAAAAGAATTTGAGTGATTTGTTGACAACTATGCTAAATTGAATATTCAGTAATAACCGATATTATCATTTTTATCCTTTTAAGAGTTACCTGATGTACTAATGCTTTAATATTTCAATCAGAATGGTTGTTCTGTTCAATTTCGTAACATGTTGATGTTCATGTTTGGACACACTGAAGCGACGGAGTGGAAACGGCAGAACAAGAACCAATTAGTGTGTTATATTATTATCGGAATTAATAAAAAAATTAAAATAGTTTACACTTTTGCTAATTATATTTTATTAATAGATTGGGTGAGATTAGATGAGTTTTAAAGGAGACGATTCCCTCCTTTTCCTGGATTTCTGGTTAGCTCTGTCATCTCTTTCTTTCCACGCTATATCCTCTCAATTCAACCAAAAAATTTCTCTCTCAAAATTCACATTCGATTTTTAATTTCTGAAGGGAAGGAGAGAGGGGCAGAGAGGGAGAAAATTCGTTTTCTCTCCTCTGCGTTGGGTAAAGCTTAATTCCGATGGGGACTCCGGAATTTCCAAATCTCGGCAAACATTGTTCTGTTTCCGATTGCGGGCAACTTGATTTTTTGCCCTTCACATGCGATCGCTGTAATCAGGTTTTTCAATACTCTTTCTCTTTTCTTTTCTTTTCTTTTCTTTTCTTTTTCTTTTTTATTAATTTATATGCTTATACTCTGTCTATTTCATCATTATATGATTGCTTTCAATAATTTATATTTCAGTTTCAATTTTTCACATGAATAAAAGAAACATAATTACAAGACCTAGCAATGTTGTTTCTAATGCTGGATTCTCTATAGAAATCTATCATATCATTAATAAAGTTGGTTTTGTTTTGTATTGTGACTTGAAATAAAGAAACTGGAAGAATTGTGGATTTCTATTCTTCTGGTTTACAATTACACTTTCACTTCCTCCGTTAATTTCCTCAAAATTTTGGAACTTATTTGTTTTTTTTTTTTTTTCCTTTGTGTGTTTGAACCTATCGCTTTAAGCGTCTTGCTGACATAGATTGGAGATTTACAAATATAAAAATTTTATTGTCAGAGATACATTGGAAAACATGAAAGAGTGTTACTTGATTTTCATTAAATTTTTTTCAACTAATTGTAATTTTGATCTATCTGGTAACCTAAACCTCTAATATTGTTTACCAAGAATGTTGATGTGGTGGAGTAAAAGACCAGTAAAGTTATATATTATCATGAATATGCAGACATTACAGGACAATAATAAAGTAAAATATCACGTCCATATGTTAAATTAACAAAATTATCCAATTGAATGAGTGGTAGAGTAAAATTTGCTGGAAAAAGAATGGGACACGGCATTTGCAAAATTGACAAGAATGCAATAAAACTTGTATCAACTTATGAACTCTTTGATTGAGCAAACCATTCACGCACAATTTCTTGCAGATATATTGTTTGGAGCACCGAGGTTATATTGAGCACAAGTGCACAAAGCCCAACAAAGACGATGTCAAAGTTGTCATATGTCCCCTCTGCGCAAAAGGAGTTCGCCTCATTCCAGATCAAGATCCCAACATAGCTTGGGACCATCATGTTAACATTGATTGTGATCCATCAAATTACCAGAAAGTGACAAAGAAGAGAAAATGCCCTGCCCCTGGATGCAGAGAGGTATTGGTATTCTCCAACACAATCAAGTGCAGGGATTGCTTGGAAGACCATTGTTTGAAGCACCGCTTTGGCTCTGATCACAAATGTTCTGGTCCCAAAAAGTTAGAGACAAGTTATTCATTCATGGGTTTATTTACTACGACTAAAAAAGAGGAGCCAAAACCCAAATTAACTTCCACAGCATCATCTAAGTGGACTTCAAGCTTTCTCAGTGTGGCTTCTAACATTCGTGCCTCGGCTGAAGCGAGCATGTCAAAATTGAGCAATGAAATTAACCAAGTTTGGCTGGCAGCAAGGGATGGTGCGGGACCGAACAGTGGCAGTGGAAATAAAAATGATCTTCAAGAGGAAACTTGCCCTCAATGTGGTGTAAAGTTTTCCTCTGCGATTTCTTTGGTGGATCATGTGCAAAAAGTTCATGAAAGCAATGGGAAACCATTAGGGGTTAAGAAGATTGATGCGTGCCCCAAGTGTAGTAGAGGGTTTGTTGACCCGGTATCCCTAGTGGAACATATTGAGAAGGATCATGGTGGTTCTGCAGCATAGAAAATTCAAGTTTTTTAATGAATTTTCTTTTTATACATATTATTCAATCATCATTTTGTTCTGTTTTATAGCAGAAGAATGTGAAGATGAGGCTAGGTTTGTTCCCAATGCTCTTGTAGTTATGTCATTATTTAATGGCTAGATCACTGTGTCATTTCTTCAAACATTATACCTTCATGTTTAGAATCAATCCCATGGCTTCACTTGGGCCTGTTTCCTGATCACGTGTTCTGCTAGAATCAAAATATTTTTAAAGACATAAAATTTTGATATATCAGTGACTGAAATTTAGCAGATTTTTCATAAGAGAATATGAAATCTCGTTTTCTAATTTCCGTATCCGGAAAGTCCTCATTTTTTCAATGTTTGCTCTCTTATCCTATGTTTCTAAATAATTAAAAATATTTTAATTACAATAACAAAAGTATTTTTCTTATCGAATTTATTAAAGATCAAATTATAAAATATTTGTTGTCATCGTATTCTCTTTACATTTTTTCAATGAAGATGATTCCATGTTTGGTATTTCAATAAACTTTACATTGGTCATTAATGACCTAATACAAATGAGAGTTCATTTCAGTGTTATTAGATAATATATTAAATTATTAATTTGATTCCTCTATTTAATTGATTAAGCTCATTTGGATTATTTATTATCAAAAGTTTTTATTTTTTTATTTTTCTTAACTTCTAAAAGTATTGCTGTTACCGTTTTCTTAGCTTAGATTTATAATGGAGATGTCTTAACAAATGGTCTCTATGCCTTCTCTCTTGATTGTACGAGAAAAACAACATTGATCCGATTTTAAAATTGAAGAGATTAAATTACTATGTTAATAATAAAATAATTAAATTAAAATTAGTATTTTATTATTTTTGCAGAACATAAATTATTGACTTAATTAATTTGTTTTCAATATTTACATCTTTAATTTACTTTTATGTATATTTTTTCTTTTAATTAAGTTCAATATTTATTATATATAATCAATATGGTATTTTTTTAAAAATAGCATTTTTTTCGTAATATGTTAAAAATTAGAAGATATTGTGAGTAAAATTATTTAGAATATACTCATATCAAAATTGGAAGGTGTCACATGTTTGTTTTTTAATTTTCCTTTTTTATTCATAAAATGTGAATAAAAAAATAGTAAATCATATATATATATATATATATATATATATATATATATATATGTATATATATATAAGGAATAAATTAAGAGTTAAATTTCTACGTTGGGTAGAAAAAATAAATTTAAACATTATATAGAAAATGAAAGACACATAAATTTATTATTTTAAAGTTTTGGGTTAAAAGTGATTTTATCTATAACAATATATAAAGAGGATTTCCTTTTTTGTGTTCACATTTCAAAATATCATTTTTATCCTTTAAAATATAATTATTTTTTGTGTTTTCAGTTATTCTCTCATCTTTTCTGATATTTTTTTAGTTTATTTTTAAAAATATAATTTTATTTTATATTTTAACTTAATAACATTACATTATCATCATCTAATAATATAATATCACGCATATTTAAAAAATGCGTACAAACATGCACAAGATAAGCAGTATCGCGCCTATGTGTACGCTAGTATGTATAAAACCAACGTTTCACAAAGTGGTTTTATAACCATAATCTCTCAATGATTATAAGTCTCATATGAAAAAAAATTCCAACAAAAAAAAAAATATATATATATATATATATATATATATAAAATAAATAAACGAAACTTCCTTTTTTAACTTATTGTTTTGACGTGGATGTACCATTTAGAATTTACTTTAGCAGTTGCACGATGCTGCAGAGAAAAAACATTCTTGGTGAGACTTCGTGTAGTTGTTGTATGGGAAAATCACAATAAGTTATCTACAAGTATGGTGGTAGCTTTTCAAGATTTAATAACCTTTTTCAATTAAAAAATTTAAATAAAAACTTCCCACAGATAGATTAAATCAAGAAATTATTTCACAAAAAATCAATTATGCACATTGTGGACAATAAGAGAAGTTGTACTATCATGTTCACCTCTCTTATATTTATACACACAAACTCGCATTTTTATCGATACATCTATTTTATAATATAAGATATTACTTTTCTTCTATCTTTACGTATAAGTTATGAGAAGAAAGAATATGTACAAAAAGTATTTGGTGAAAATAATTAAAAGGGAGTTTTGTTTATTTGTTTATTGATTTATTAGAACATTGTTTAATATATAAAGTACAAGGTCTCATTATGTAAAAAGAAAACTAAAACCTAATAAAATAATATATTTGATAATAATAAAACAGAATAAAATATATCATATCTCTATCGATACAAATAAAAATAAAAGATATATAATATTTTCATCACCCGTTCTCAAAGTGGACATAAAGATTGTAAAGTCCTAATTTGAAAGTAGCAACCTGGAAAAGCAGAAGGATGTAATGACTTAGTAAACATATCAACAAGTTAACTTGTATAAGGAACATGGAGAAGGTGGATAAAACCATCAACAAGCTTTTGTCGAATAATGTGACAATCAAGTTCTATATGCTTGGTTCTCTCATGAAAAGTGGGGTTCTTGAGAATGTGAATAGCGGAATTGTTGTCACAAAAGACAATGTAGGGAGTGGGAACAAAAAAATGTCAATCCTCAAGAAGGTATTGAATCCATTGTAATTCACCTGCCAGGGAAGCCAAGGCGCGATACTCAGTCTCAGAAGAAGATCGTGAAACAATGATTTGTTTCTTAGACTTCTAAGCAATCAAAGAGGTGCCTAAGAAAACACAATATCCAAAGACAAAGCGTCAAGTAGTGACACATGTTGCCCATTCAGAATCAAAAAACACCTTAATTTTAAGAGAGGTGTTGGATTTATTCAAAAGATTATAGCCAAGAGCATGTTTCAGGTATCGAATGATCCGTAAAGCCTACTGCATATGTGGTTCACGCGGAAAAGAAACAAAATGACTGAGTTAATGGACAACAAAACTAATATCAGGCCTGTTGTTAGTCAAGTAAAGTAATCGTCTAATCAGACACTAAAAGAAAGAAGGATCTGGTAGAAAACTGCCATCGTCGGCATGAAGTTTGATAAAAGGATCAGATGGTGTTGGTGCAGGTTTACATCCAAGCATCCATGCCTTTGAAGTAAGGTCTAAACAATATTTCCTTTGGTTCAAAACTAATCTATCAAGAGAACGAGTAACTTCAAAGCCCAAAAATTATTTGAGAGGGCCAAAATTTTTAATATGAAATCTAGAATGAAGATGAACTTTTACAACATTAATTTTAGCAATGCTATTACTTGTGAGAACCACGTAATCAATATAAACCAATAAAACAGTAATAATATAGACAAATTTCTTCACAAAGAGAGAGTGGTCTGCAAAGCTTTGTGTGTAGTCAAGAAGAAGTAGCTCTGAAGTTAATTTTTTATTCCAATTACGATTGACTTGTTTAAAACCATATAGAGACTTGTTAAGTTTACAAACAATATTTGACTGGGGAAGAGAAAGATCAGGTGGAGGCTTCGTATAGATCTCTCCATGTAAATCTCCATGGAGAAAAACATTGTGAACATCTAACTGATGAATAAACCAATCACTAGCAGTGACCAAGGCTAAAAGGATACGTACAGTAGTAAGTTTGACAACATAGGGGAAAGTTTTGAAATAATCAAACCCCTCAGTTTGAGTAAAACCCTTAGCCACCAACCGTGTTTTAAACTTATCAATTGTACCATCTGGTTTATGTTTGAGTTTGTAAACCCAACGACAACCAATTGGCTTGAGGCCAGAAGTAGGAGGAACTAAAGTCCAAGTCTAGTTTTTGTCAAGAGCATGTAACTCAACATCCATAGACTGTTTTCAGCAATAATGTTGAGTAGCTTCTTTGAAGGGGAAAGGTTCAGCTTAGGCAAAAATATCATGACAAAAGGCATTATGGTCAAGAGAACAATTATCATAAGAAACAAATAGATGCATTGGATAAGGTGTGAAAAAAGTAAAGCATGAATTGGAAGCAACACCACAATAATGTTGATCTAAGTATCGATGATTTTTTACACTATAAGAAATTCTAAGATCAGGATCGGTAACTTCAACATTATCAGAAACAAGGCTAGAAGCAGGGTCCGTAGTAAGGTTAGTGGCAAATGAAACAAGTAAAGTTGGAAAATCATACATGCTAATATAACAGGAATGAAAATCATCAATTGAAACAATAAAGTTATCAGATGGCAAAACGAGTAAAGCAAGGAAAAATATTTTCCTGAAAGATAACATTCCTAGTCACAAAAATAGACTTGGAGTGAAAATCATACAAAACATATCCTTTTGATTGATTATTGAGAAAAAGAGTGGGTAACCTATTAATGAGATGAACAACCAGTTTAAGAGAATATGACCAGAAAATGTTTGATATTTTTGCTTGAAAAGGAAGAGCACGACACACATTAAGAAGATGTTGATGTTTCCTCATAACAATCCCATTTTGCTGAGGAGTTGCAATACAAGAAGTTTCATGAAAAATATATTTACTATTATATAAATTATTAAGAAGAAACTTTTTGCCATTATCGGAACTTATTTTCTCAAACTTGCAAGAAAATTGATTTTTTGTCAAAGTAATAAAATCTTAAAGAAGGGTCTGACTTCAGTTTTATTTTTAAGAAAAATAATCCAAGAAAATCTGTTATAGTCATCAACTGTAGTTAAAAAAAAATACTTGTATCCATCAATGAAAGAGATTGAAATTAGGCCTCAAATTTGTTATGAAGGATAAGATTGTCCAAGATAATGGTACCTGAGAATTTTGCAATGACAGAGTTTTGGTTGTGTAATTGTATAGAAATAGGTTTGAGATTTTGAAATAAAGATTTAAATGGACAAATATGGTCAGTAGCACCACTATATAAAATCTAAAAATCTAAGAAGAAAAAGGAAAAAACAAAACCTGTGGATTTGGTTGTACGTTGATGAACAACAATTGTGAGAGAAGAATCATTTTGAGACGGTTGGATCAAGGTGAGAAGAGCTTCAAACTGCTCTCTACAGAAACTAAATTGAGCTTCAGTTTTGTCATCCTTCTCAGCATGCATAAAGATCGACAGGAGATAAGGCGATATCAACCATACTAACATAGGTCTTGGAAGGAAGAGGATAGACTTTGGTGTTTTGGTGATAGTCTTGAGGTAGACCATGCTTAATCCAACAGTTACCTTGAGGTAGACCATGCTTAATCCAACTGTTACCATAGGTGTGATTGGTTTGGGGACAATGGTCACAATATTTGGGATTGCGACCACCAGACTGAGGAAAGTGTCCCCGTCCATGATTTCCAGATAAACTACCGTGAAAATGTTTACTATGTCCCTCGTGAAAGGAAAAATTGACAATAAAGTCTTGAGAAGTAGAATAAAAAGTAGCATTGAATTCACGTTCCTGGCAAAAAATCAAAGATAAATTTTGCGCCATGGTAAGAAATCAATAAGAAAAGAGAAAATACAGAAAACAATTTAAATTTGATACTATGTTAATATGTATAACCTCCCACTTACTTTTTTTTTCCAATTCTATACAACCTAGTATGAACCCACATCATAGTATTAATATAGAATTGGAAAAAAAGTATAAAATTGAAAATAAAAAATGAGTGGGAGGTACTTTTTGTGAGAAAGAAAAATGCGTATAAAAGGTGTTGGGTGAAAACAAAGAGAGCTTGCTTACTGGTTTATTAGAACTCTTGTTTAATATATAAAGTACAAATGTCTCATCATATAAATATAAAAGTAAAACCTAATAAAACAAAATATTTAATAATAATAAGAGAGAATCAAATATATGATATCTATATCAATATAAATAAAAAGGTTAAATATGTTTTTTGTCTCTCAAGTTTAAGTAAATTTTAGAATTAGTCCATTTTCGAAACTTTATACCAATTTAGTCTTTCATCTTTAGAAATACGTGAATTTAGTCATTCTTACCAAATTTTGTTAAGTTTACTTGACATTTTAAACGTATTTTATGATAATATTTGAGTTAACATTGAAGCGAAAATATGTGAAACGATGTAAATAATTCAAATACTATAATGAAATGTGTTTGAAATGTTAGATAAACTTGATCAAAATTAATTAAAAGGACTAAATTCACGCATTTTTAAAGATGAATGACTAAATTGGTCAAAAATTTTGAAGATTGACTAATTCCAAATTTCACTAAAACTTGAAGAAAAAAAAATATTTAACCCTAAATTAAAAATAAAAATATAAGATATATAATAGCTTTGTGAATAAGAGAAGTTGCACTGCCATATTCACCTCTCCAATATTTATACACACAACAAACTCGTACTTTTATTAATTAATTTAAAAATTATAAATAAAAATAACATACATATTTAAAACCTTCGAAAGCCGAACAAGGTACAAATTACTAATTCATGTTCATCTTTATAGTATATCAATATCTTTTTTTTAAGTAATAATTCACTCATAAAGAATTCATCAACCAAAACATATATAAAAGAAGCAAAGACCCCATTCCTCATAATTTTTTTTTTTTTATCAAAACATCAATTTTATAATATAGGATATTACTTTTTGTTCAATCTTTACGGGTCTATTACTTTAGCCAAACTTCATTAAGCTTCTCACCAAACTTAATTAACTTTACAAAACAGTTAACAAATATTTCATACATTACATAAATATTTAAAATTTAAGTAAAACTAAAAAAAATTAAAAAATAAGACAATGTCTTTAATTATTAAAAATAATTAAAATGAAAAGAATACAAATAACGTGTATCATATTCCTCAAGGGATAATAAATTAAAATATTTAAGTCCCTCTTAAATAAAAAAATAAAAAAATAAATATTTGAGATTTTTTAAACACATTTTTTTTAAACTAGAAAGGATAAATATACGAGATTTAGATTAAAAAATTATGTGAAAAAGTAAGATTTGCATAAATTAAAAATACAATCAATTAGAATTTTTTACAAGAAATAAAAATTATTAATTACAAAGTGTTTAAATGGTAATTAATTTAGAAATAAATAATTTATAATTTTGTTATATTATCTAGATGCAAAAAGAGTTGGATTTGTTGAGTCTCGTTGTCGCTTTTTCAAACTTCTGTATTTTTTTAATATTGTTATATATAATTATGAAAATTAGAGTATTAAAATAAAAGACTATAATTTAAAAGGTTATAATTTTTGTGTGATGTTATTTAAAAAATTATAATTTATCCAATTATGAATATTAATTAAATAATCAAGCTTTATAAAATACTCAAACAATTAAATATGTTTAAAATATATATTAAAAAAAAACGGATACTCAAGTTCGTCCCATTTTGGTCACCTTCAACTATTATAAATGAAAAAAGTGTATGAACTTTTGAAATAAAAACAATTTTTTTTACTAATGACAACTTTTAAATGTTAATAATGTAAATTTAATAATCCTCAGAATTTGAACTCACAATTTAATAATTATAAATAAAAATAGTGACATTCCATGTCTTGAAAATAAATTAAAAAAAAAAAAGAGAATTGAGAATGATTAGGTTTTTCTTTGTTTAAATTGAAGGATAGGCCACTATTTCTGAAGGGAGGGAATGTGCAAATTCTGATACCTAAATCGTGCTAATTAATCAATCAATAAATGGGATAAATAGAAGAAAGTATTGGAAGAGGAAGAGGAGGGAAATGATCCCTCACAAACCGTTTCATCAATCTGCAATTTTCCTTTCCTCCTCGTTTCCACCTTTCTTTCATTCCAATCAATGTTTCCTCCGACACCCCCATACACATGAATTTTCAACATCACATTATGTAAAAGATTCACACCACCATTTCATTTCTCATTTCCATGTTTCAAGGGATTCCCCACCCTCCTATTTCACACACTGGTGCCTTTCCCTCCCCAATGTTTTTCTGACATTTTTCTCATCAAATTCTGATGTTACATTAGTTTTTGCAGTTTCAGGTCTAGATTGATCGATTACCAACAAAATTTAATACATATGTAGGCTTGTGGTTGAATTGAAGGGATACCCTTTTGATATTTTGGCCTTTCTTTCCCTTATCATGTTCAGAATCGGACTTTCTTGAGGGAGGGAAAGAAGGCAAAATTCTGAACCAAACTTGTTAAATTTTGCAACTTTTTTCCATCATTTAATTGGTTTTTGGTTTTGGTAACAATGAGAAAAAAAGTGGGTAATAAGGTCTCTGGTGTTATTTCCCGCCAAGTTTTGCCTGTTTGTGGCAATCTTTGTGTCTTCTGCCCTGCTCTGAGGGCAAGGTCAAGACAACCTGTTAAGAGGTATAAGAAGCTCATTGCTGATATTTTTCCTCGTAATCAGGTTTGTTGTCTCTATTTTTTTTTTCTACTTAATTCACCATTTTCTGTTTAGTTCCATGTCTCTCTGTTCATTACATATTGTCATTTCAAGACTATTTCCTTGTCCAACCCATTTATGTTTTGTAGTTCAAGTTTTGGATACTTGTCTCCACAAAAACAACAAATAGTTGCTCATACACTTTTCCTCATTGTTGGTGTGAAAATCCTACTAGAGCACATATTGAACAAGCAAATAAATACAAACTTAGTTTAATCTTCAATTGAGGTAGTTAAGTAGGCTAGTGAGGTTCAAGGTAAGTAAACAATCAAATTCAAGCATAATTAAATATGTAAAATAATGCAAACTTGATGTCTATATTTACTAAAAGATGCATGCTTACATGTCAATTAGTGGCCTTAGTTTAATCGACTTATTCATTCCTTTTGTGTTCATTTTTGTCTCACAAGGTACTTACAACATTGATTTTACTTTTGTTTATGAGATGACAGGAGGAAGGACCAAATGATAGGCAAATAGGAAAACTATGTGATTATGCTGCCAGAAATCCTTTACGCATCCCAAAGGTATATGCAAACTTTAAACAAAATGTTCATAAAAGTTTAAATGTATTTTATTATATATCTTGCATACATTGATTCTTGTATATGTTCACTGAAGTTATATAATTTATCAGATTATGCAGGCCCTTGAGCAAAGATGCTACAAGGAGTTACGAGTCGAGAATTTCCATGCAGCCAAAATAGTCATGTGCGTTTACAGGAAATTTTTGTTTTCTTGTAAAGAGCAAATGTGAGTTCACATTTCTATTATCTTTACGCTTGTATATAGATGGATTTATACATGTCTGTTAGAATATATAAGAAGTTTTTGTAGTTTATCATGTATATGTGTTAGAATCAATTCATAGTAATCTTTTGAATTGATGATAACACTTTACTTTAACAAATTGTTCTTAGAATTTCAATGTGTCTATTGAGAAATTTTTCACGAATTTCTAAGAGAGTTTTGTTTTGTTCTTACTGATATATTTTTTGGTAATCTTTGCTTAACCTTGTAAAGTTAAGAGATTTGAAAACAAGTTGTGAACTTATTTTTCTTTGTTGACACAGACCATTGTTTGCGAATAGCTTGCTAAGTATTATTCACACGCTACTAGATCAATCACGTCAAGATGAAATGAGAATTATAGGATGTCAAGTTTTGTTTGATTTTGTAAATAATCAGGTTGGTTTTTATTGTTTCTTCTACAATTACAAGTCTTAAGTTCAATAATTTGACAATTATAATTCAGTTTTCATTTCTTGTAACCTTCAGAGTTTTGACTAGAAAAACGTATATGTAAGCCTATATATACTTTTATGAAATTTGTAGAATGATGGAAGCTACCTATTCAACTTAGAAGCTGTTATCCCGAAACTTTGTCTATTAGCCCAAGAAACAGGAGATGATGAAAGGGCAAGAATCAGTCGTTCAACTGGTTTGAAAGCACTTTCAGCAATGGTAGTTATTTAATAATAATTCTGCCACTACAATTGCTATTAACTCTTTTATTGAATAATTTAATTCTAGTATTTTCCATCCACCTTTCTATAATGGGATAGTTGCAATTTTGCTTTATAACTATTCCGCATTCCAAATAAGTTCATGTTATCTTTGTATTTTAACTTCGATGATCCAATAGTTGCTTTAACTTTACCTTAGTTCTAAGTTAATTCCTACTGTAAATCTAAAAAGTGTTTTTTACTTTTTTCATTTTTAAAACTAATTTTATGCTCAATGGACATGTTTGCTTACCAGCGTAGTTCACATTTTTTATTTTATTTTTTGTGATCATTAAAAGCTCTTATATAATTTGGGTTTCATATTGTGACTTAAATTTACTGTGATAAGTATTTGTTTCTTTTTTGATTCACTTTTTTGAGGTTACATACTTCTTAGACTCTGCGAAGATGTTGGAATGGAATTGATTATTTATTTCTGTTGTATTTCCCTTTTTTCAGTAATTTGTCTCCTTTCTTCAATTTTAGCATAGTTTTAACACACATCCTTTTGAATTAAATGACTATTTTGCTTTATAGGTTCGATTTATGGGTGTAAATTCTCACATGTCGGTTGAATTTGATAACGTAAGTAAATTTTTACTTTTCAATCTTATGAGTACTTAGTTTTGTAATATTTGCTAGGGATGTCTTTTGTGGATATATAAGCATACTTTAGTAACTATACTTCTGTCCTAGAATTGAAAAGGACAATTATTTTTTGGGTATATGCAGATAATTTTGTAAACAATCTCATTTAACGCGCCTTGTGTAGTCTCCATCATGCATGTGTTTGCAGCCATCTTATGCAAAATTACATTTTGTATGCACACACTCTCTAAATTTTTATAAGATTAATTTGCAGACAAATGTTGGTAATAAAAAGAGTAACAATTTATTACAATAATTTGCATTATTTATTCGGTTAGAAATTGTTGGGCTTCTCAGTCGTGATCCCCCATTCTATATGTTCATTACTAATGATCTATGAAGCCTGGATACGGACACGGATACAACATAGATACGGACATACGGCTAAATTGAAAAACATAGGACACAAAACATGGCATGTATATACATATTATTTTCAAACTTTCAACTAACACATTGTCAACTAATATAGAAATGAATATAATTTATTTATTGAATATCAAAAAAATGAAAAGTAGTAATCATATAATACTTTTTCCTTATTTTATAATCATAATAGAAACTTATGTGATAAATTTACAAGTTTATGGATTTTTTAGAAAATTATTGAATTTGTGGTTATTAATATTGTGTTGGAGTCATGTCAAAATCATGTTAAAAACAAAAAAAATATCTTTTAAATTGGACATTTTACTGATACGTGTCGTACGAGTGTCGGTGTTCGATACGTGTTGGAACATTGATGATTGTATTCTTATATGTTATCTATATGGGTATTAATATATTAAAAATTTCTATCTATTTAATTGTAGATCGTTTCTGTTGTCTTGGAAAATTATGAAATTCCCAAGGACAATTTAGCAAATATTGATGATGAGGAAAAAGGAGTCGAGAATACGTGGGTCGAAGATGCGATGGCCAACGAGGATCAAAACTGTCCTTTGCATGATGTCAGAACGAGGAACCCTTCGTGGACGAAAGTTGTTAACGATAAAGGCGAAATGATTGTAGCCATGTAATTATTTTTATAATAGTAAATATTTGCAATAAATTTATGTTATCTTGCACTTATCTCATTGACTTAACATTCATAAATTCACACAGGGAAGATGACAATAATCCAGCTTTTTGGTCTGGGGTTTGTCTGCATAATATGGCCAACTTAGCCAAGGAGGGAACTACTATACGTCGTGTGATGGAATCTATATTCCGGTACTTCGATAATGGAAACTTATGGTCTATAGACCATGGCCTGGCCATTTCTGTTTTGAAGGATATATTATTTTTGATGGATGATTCGGGTAGACTTACTTATTTCATGTTACACTTCTCTTGTATCATATGATGTTTTGTTGATTGTTACTACTTTTTATGTTTTCTCTTTCATTTTTTCTGCATCTTGTTGCAGAGAAAAACACACATGTGTTGCTATCAATGTTAATTAAGCACCTGGATCATAAAACTGTCCTTAAAGAACCTCATATGCAACTTGACATTGTCGAGGTCACCACTTCACTTTCCCAATATGCAAAGGTCCAACCTTCTGTATCAATAATTGGTGCAGTGAGTGATATGATGAGACATTTGCGGAAGTGCATACATTGTTCCTTAGAAGAGTCAAAGATGTCCCCTGATGAAATAAACTGGAATAAGAATTTTAGAAAAATTGTGGATAAGTGCCTTGTAAAGTTGTCAAATAAGGTACAGGAATTTTTACACAGTTTTCATTCAAGTTTATCCTTAAACTTCACATGACAGCTGAACCAGAAATGTTTTGAATGACTAATATGTATGATTTTTGTTGTCACTAAAATGTGGTTGAAGTTATAATATATGTAGTTGTCACACAATATTACATTTATCATAAAAAGTAAAGGAAGAGATCTAACCTTCTTCTACTCATGAATAGGTTGGAGAAGCAGAGCCAATTCTTGATGTTATGGCTGTGATGTTAGAGAACATCTCAGCTACCACATCAAACTCTAGAACCACAATCCATGCTGTAAATAGAACTGCTCAAATTGTAGCCTCCTTACCAAATAAGTCATATCAGAATAAGGCAAGTAGTGGATATTCTTGGTGCTGTTCTTTCTTCTATGAGTCATTGCTTTGATTTTATGGATAAATTATCTTATAAAACCTTAATTTACATCCCAGGCATTCCCTGAGACCTTGCTTCATCAATTGGTCCTGGCTATGGTCCATCCTGATCATGAAACACGAGAAGTAGCTCACCGTATCTTTTCTGTTATTCTTGTGCCAGCCTCTATATTTTCTGGTCGAAGCATGACTATTTGTGACCGTAAGCCATCAACTGTTCCACGAACTCTCTCTCGAGCAGTCTCTGTTTTCTCTTCTTCAGCCGTCTTATTTGAGAAGTTAAGACTGGAGAAAGGTTTAAGTGAAAAATCAATTAAGTATAGACAAAATACTTCTGGAGAGATTGACTCTTCTAATAGCAATGGTGGGATCGTAAACAAGTTAAAGTCAATGCATAATCGGGTGAATAGCATAAATAATCCTCCTCTACAATTCGAAGTTGATGAAATTGCTGCAAAAAATGATGATAAAAACTCGGTGAGTCTCATGTTGATTAGTTTCCACTAATGATTTCATTATTGGAAACATAGTAGTTAGATGACTAATTCTCACTTTTCCAATATTCGTATATGGGTGCGTGCATACAAACTCCCCTTCTAACCACTATGTGCTTTTCTTAAATTATCTTGAGGTTGATGTTATCAGGGTTAACAGTGTTGATCAATTTTTCACTTGTATATAGGTGGTTGCTGCTCTTAAGCTGAGTAGGGTTCAGATAAATCGATTACTATCATCAATTTGGGTACAATCTGTATCTCCTAAAAACGTGCCTGCAAATTATGAAGCAATTGCTCATTCATACACTTTGGTGCTGCTTGTTTCAAGAGATAAGGTGATGATTAGATTCATGATATTGTTTTTTTTCTTGGTATATAATCTCAAAATAATTTATTTTTTTTAAGGGGTCCTCTTTTTATAATGTTTTCTGCTTTTTTTCCCTTTTATTCATGAAAATATGTATTTTTTACAGAATTGTTACATCATTATTTTTTATTGATATTTAAGTTTTTGAATGTTTCAATCCTCAAAACACATGAAAAAGTAGGGAAATGGATAAAAATAAAGATGGAGAATTTGGAATAGAATATTCCATGGGTTAGTTATTGGTGGTGTTAAATTTAAGCTCCTACTTGTGGTCTACATCTTTGATGTAATATCATTATTTTTTATCTTGCACTTTACTTTATTCATCTATTGTCTATAATTATTTATATGTCCATAACATTTGTAATGTGATGTATATTTTTCATATTATACTTGTGAATGTATTATGGAATGTTAAGGTCCATCGTGCAACCTAAAGTTGTAAACTATTCACCCAAAGATATAATATGTATGTTAGCATTGCTTTAGGATCTTACAGTTAAAATGGAGAAAATGGTCAAGGTTGTTTATAGTGTTTTCATTCTTTCTTTTTAATGAACGAGACTTTCTTTTCCTTTAAAATTATTTTCCAAAATTACTTTGCCTTTTGCAGAATTCATATCATGAGTTACTGGTTCGAAGTTTTCAACTTGCTTTTTCTTTATGGAATATTTCTCTAAAGGAAGGTGAGTTATTCATTAGAGTTAAATTTGATAGAGAATCCAATTGTGACATGATTGAGTTTTTCTTGGGTCCTTTAATAGTATTAGTAGACATTACGTATCTTTGACATCCTATATTTATATTGGAAACAAAATCATTCTTCTTTTCTATTACTCAAACTATATATTATAGTCACACTTACAATTTATCATTTGTAGTTCAAAATTCTTTTTCCTGCTTAATATTGAGTTAAGTGGTACTGTGCTTCTAATGGACATTAGCCAATAATTTGTATACTATAAAAAGGCTTGGAAATTGTAGTTTGGTGAGGAGTCTTCGAAATAAAGTAGCATATGATCATTCTAAGCAGCCATTTTATTAGAAAATAAACACATTTCCATTGGGAGTGGGTGCAAAATGAGAACAGGGAAGAACAAACATACCTTTGTTGTTGGAATGTTAGTCCTTTCAGCTCTTAATTCCTAATTTATATTGTAGGGTCATTACCATCATCTCGTCGAAGATCACTCTTTACTCTGGCTACTTCAATGATTGTGTTTTCTTCGAAAGAATACAACATTGACCGTCTTGTCCAAAGTGCCAAAGGAGTGCTTTTGGATAGACAGGTATTGTCCATACAAAAGTTTTCCGACACCTTATGCCTTATTATTTGTAAATGTTTTCACCATATAACCTTTAATGTTGTCATCAACTGAATTCAGATTGATCCTTACCTTCAATTAGTTGATGATTATAAGTTGCAAGTTGTCAACTTTCCACCACAAACCATCATTTATGGATCTAAAGAAGACGATGATAGGGCCACACAAACGCTTTCAGAGTTATTGGGTTCTATTAACGAAACACGAGATCTCTTTGCTACTGAAATCATTAAGTGCTTGGAGACGTTTGCAAAAGTAAAACTTTCACATGTGTTTAGAACTGTCAATAGATAAAAATAGTTGTATTTCTAGACATCATGAACCTTTTATCATTTATGCAGGCCGAATTATCTTCAATTAAGGAACAACTGCTGGAAGACTTTGCACCGGTTGCTATGTGTGAACTTGGATCTCAATTAACAGTGAATATGGCTACAAAGGTGACTTAAATGGGTTTCTTTTCGGAGTTAATAAACTTATGTATGTTTCTAATTACGATTGACAGTTAATTTCACAACATACAGGGTGCTTTAACGGCTTCAAATGTCGATGACGACTTCACTTTTGAACCACTTGAAGGTCAAACTAAACCAAATCCTGCTTTATCCGTAGAGGTCCCTAGTCTTCTAAGTGCTAATCAACTTATAGACCTTGTACGTGATCCCTTCTTTATTGTTGTACATTTTTGTGTTCTTTGGATTGTGTTTTAAGTTCTTCTATCAATTGCACAAAAAATTGGCATTTCACTTTGAATGTAGGCTTCGGAGACACCTAGTCCAGCTGGGAGGATTTCTGTATCAAACGCATCTTACAATGATATGGCTGATAAGTGTGAGGTACTTTTGATGGAAAAGAATAAGATGTCTAGATTGATGAGTACCAAACAAAAGGAAGATAGTTTAGAGGACTCTCTTCTGCTGGATGAAGATAACGCATTGAAAAACAAGGAATCCTCTAACCAAATGGATTTTCAGAAGGTAATTCCTGGCTTTAAAATTCCACACTTACATTCAATAACTACGTATGCATGTTTTTGTTTTTATCTAACAAAGGTTTATTAAATTATCTGCATAAAAATGTATGGTTGTACATGAACTTTATGACACTATAAATGTACCTTGAAGATAGGCTTACCCTACATATACACATACATTTGAAATGACTATCTAATTAAGTTATATAAAATGCAGGTGAATATTCTTCCCTTTGATGATAATGTTGGTGTGGATTTATTCAAAGCAACTTCTGGTCCTCTTCCAATGTTGTGTGCAACTGAATATCAAACTCATTCTCATTCTTTCAAACTTCCAGCAGCAAGCCCTTATGATAACTTTCTAAAAGCTGCTGGTTGTTGATCTTGTAGTTATGCTAAATTACACACTTTACAAGCTAGTTAAAAAATCATGATGAAGGAAGTGAGTAGTGGATCACAAAGGGAAGGTTTTTATTAAGAACTTTAATTTCACTGGTGGACAAGGCAAAGATATATCAAGAAATATTAGTATTCTTATTCTGATCATATGTTCAATTTTGATACTTTATTCTGTATAACCTTTCTTTATTAATTGGTATGTTGTCGACTCAGGCTTCATACTAATTAAGCAGTCGTTTTAAAATGCAGAGTATAATTTCAGTCTGCATTTTGTCTTCACTATGATCTAATATTTACTGTTAGATGGGATAAACTTGTTCATAAGCATATGTAGAATTAGAAAAGAAGTTTGTGTAATATAAAATTAGTTTATAAACGAAACCATTTACAAAAAATTATTTTCTATTAGATATTTTTAATCTAATTTTTAACTAATGAATACATTAATTTTAGTTTAGGAAGATGTTTCTTTTTTTTCACTTTTTTTTTTATATTTTAAAAATGTTTCATAAAGAAGTGTCCTCCAAACAAATCTTCATAAAAGAAAACTTTAATTGAATACATATAACAACTCATTTTTCTCTTATTTTTATATTGGATCATGACTGAAATAAATATCTTCCACCGCGATGTTGTGCTTGAAAAAAGTGAATTGCAATAAAGGAAGGATATTGTAACAATTTGATTTATGTTCAAAGAATTGAAGTAAAAAAGTCATGTTAATAGAATTGCAAAGATTATTTAGGAAATTTTGGTTGGAAACCGAATCATAAATTGAAATTATTTAACTGTGCTTGTCATTGTAGTAATAGTAATGGGAGTTGAGTATAAAGGGAAAAAAATCATCTCATTCTCATAAACCCTACCTTAGACATCACTGACAAACATAGTTAATTTTACTTTGATTTATATGGAATATGCACACGATGACAACACACAACAAGTATATGATGAAATATTTACTTGATAAGATTTTTGTCATAAAAGTGTTAAGTTAATTACTTGAGCTTTGTTTATTATATGGGACATTCTTTGACATGTATTTCTCTAATGGTGGAGTTAACCAGGAAACTCTTTCATGTTTGAGGGGACTATGCATAACAATAAAAGAAAGAAAAAAAAAATCATATACAAAAATTTCAAAGAACTTGATGATGACAAACATAATTTAAAAGTAGGTTAGTAGGCTAAAATTTTCTATTCGATACAAAAATTACATAAAATTGTTTCAAATTTAGAGTTATGAAAATATTCAGCCTTGCGTTTACTAATTTTGGTAGATTAAAAACTAGAAAAAAAAAATAGTGAATAATATTAACTATGGCAAAATCAAGTTATTTCAATCATTTTCAGATTGGCCTGTTAAAAATAAGAAGAGATGTGTCATGACAAAGTGAGCTAAAAATTGTCCTTTTCTGAAAGTCAATGTCCAATTAATACATACTTTTATATATACTCATTTATTTATTCATCTTGTTATGATTTATAATTCTCAACTCTAGATTGTTAATAAATGTCATTGGCTATTAATATTCTCTCTTTTCTTTTGGATTTTTTTTTTATCTTATTGATCTGTGTTTTAGTTTTCATTTGACCGTTTATTATGCTCTCTTTGTCATGTTTTTAGTGTTCTTTTTTGTGGTTTACAACTATTCTTCGAAGAACTTTTCTTGAATTAAAACAAAATTGTCTAAAAATAATTCAAATATCTAATTTAATTATTGCTTTATGTATTTTACATATCTTACATGTGTTTATGTATTAGATAAGTAATGTTTTCTCTCCTTTTTTTTCATAACTATGAATATTATTGTTACTATAATTACGTTTATAATTTTCTACTTCACAAACTTTCTAGAAGACAGGATTTAAAGAATTATCAAGAAAGATGGCAAAAATATGATTGCAAGGATAATAAAAATGTGGAAGGCACAAAATCAGGTTTAAGAAATAATAATCCATAGTAGATCCACAAAAATTTAAAATTTAAAATATAATACACATCTAATTTGTTTTCCTGAAAACTTACTTTCAGAATATATTTTTTTTAAATTTAAATACTTCGGAAAGAAGTTCATCAAATATTATTTTTTTTAGAATACTTTTCTTAATGATTTTTTTTTTAACTTTCAGAAAACAGTTTTAGAATAATTTTTAAGCTTCAGAAAGGTAGTTTTATGAGTTTTTAATTTTCTAAAAATATTTTATAGAAAAATCAGGAAGGTATATATATATATATATATATATATATATATATATATATATATATATATATATATATATCAACTGACGTTGAAAATAGTTTGGGCCGTAAAATAATGGGCCGAGAGTGGGCAAAGTAGCCCAGCCCATATATGTACTGAATGCAGAAAGTAAAGTAGAAGCGTTCTTGTTTCACTTCTTCCATTTCGTTCTTTCTCTCGATAGATCTCGAGCTTCAGGTACGAACCCTAGACTTCTTCTGTAAGCCTTTTCGATTTCATGCCTCGCATGAATTTATCTCAAATGTCTTATTTTTTCTCGTTTAATTTCCGCGCTTCTTTATCCTCTTCACTGGGTCGATTATCTGAACATTCAATAGACTCCAATTAGGACCGGATGTAACTTTTTTTTTCTGACTTCTAATTTTTTATTAATTGATTCAACCAATACATTGCACGATTAGGGATGTGATTGTTTTACCACATTTACATTTATTTTGTGCAAATTTGATTTCAATTCCAAGTTTCCCCCCTTGAAATTTGCCTAATCTTATGTAAACTGGTTTCTGTGACAATGCTTTACCTTCTCTATTTTTTCTATGCTCAGTGGTTTCGATGAAGAAGCTTGTTTGCTTTCTTGTGATGGACTTTATCGTGTAAAATACATCAAATCATACCATCTTTTACATAATCGCCCAACCTGTAGGCTTATTAATATTCGGATGATAGGTCTTAAAAGAGTTCCCACATGCAATATAAGGGTTTTGTTCTGACAACTTTCGGTTGATGTATCATTGCATATGAATTGACTCCTCAAGGTTTCTGTTTTCTTCAGTTTGTTATGTTAATCCATTCAACCATCACCTGAAGCGAGCATTTTGGTTTATTTATATTTTTTATTGTGGGTTGCTATCTAATATCCTCGAGTCTCGAGTTGTTCGTTTGGTTTGTTAATCTATATAGTAATCTACTTAAGCTAGCATTTTGTATTTGTTTATATTTGTAATTGAGGGTTGCAATCTAATATCAGAGTCTCGAGTTGTTAGGTTGTTTAGCATCTAAACAGCATGTAGTTTTTGTCAAAGGGATTTCCACTGCTATATTCACGAGTTTGTAAGATTTTAGGAATGTAGTTGCTTTACCACTCTAACCAACACGATTTCATGCATTTTTTTGGTGCCAGTGCAGTTTAGTGTAAAATTCCACCTAGATTGTTTTCTGCAATTTTATTGTGTCGTACCATCTGTTTAATTGGATAGGAATGATGTCTCTGCCATTCATGTAGCCGTTTTCTTTCGATTTTGTATTTTGACTTATTTATTCTTTTGTTTGTTAGCGTCGTCTGCAGTCATGTCAACCAAGTATATCGTTTCTGCTGTTCTTGGATCGTTTGGAATTGCATGGGTTTGTGATTATTATGTTTCAGACAAAAAGATATTTGGAGGTGAGTAGAGTCTTCCACCAGAAACAATTTGCTTTCTGGATTTGTTTTTACAGTGGGTAACCCCCCTAACTGATTTCTTCAGGTAGTACCCCTAGCACCATTACAAACAAAGAGTGGGAGGAAGAGACTGACAAAAAATTTCAGGCATGGCCTCGTACGGCTGGTCCACCAGTTGTCATGAATCCCATAAGTCGCCAAAATTTCGTTGTCAAGTCTCGCTCTGAGTGATCATTTTTGTTCATGAATTTTGAGTTAATTGGTTCACCTTGATCATGGGATATGTTTCCATAAATGATGGTCATGTTTGAGGTAAAACTCCTCCAGTTCAATTAGTGTTTCTATGTTTTAACATGTGAATGTTTTACTTGCTTAATAAAAGGTTATTTAAACAAAGTGGATTTATTAATGAATATTCTTGTATTCAAATTCTCTGTTTAGTCTCTACCTTGGTATGAATGTGAATCAATGCGTGAAATTTTAGCAGAGGTATGCTAAAAACTATTACTAGCGGTACTATCGGGTGCATTTAGCCAGTGTCATTCAGTGAGAGCAACCAACTTTGGATTGTTTTCCCTTGCTGTAAAATTACAAGTGCGGTTTTGAACGTATAGTGCTTGATGGAAATTTGCCATGTGCGGGAAATGTTAATTGATTGGTTTGCATCATGGTCCATTCTCAGTAATTTGTGAATCTCTCATCAAATCTGAGAGCAAGTTTTAGCTTTAGAGTATTATTAACTACTCTTCAGCGGTAAACCAACACGCACAAAACTCATTCTTAATATGATTGTGTAGAAAGAAAATTGCTTATTTACTTAAATTTCTGGTCTTTTTTGCTGACTTTAGAATTTAAAGTGTTGGGTGGCTGCTGGAGAACACCTCATCCTTTGACTTACCGAGATGTGATAGTGTTTGGGAGGAAAAAATTTGGATGAGATAGAAATATAGAAGAGAATAGTAGCGAATTGGAATTGTTAAGAAATGATAGAGAAATATAGATGTTTATTTTAAGAAAAATAGGACAGAGTAAAAATAGAAGTATAACAAGTATTTTTCGCATAAAGACTGATGTGAAAAACTGATAACTGAAAGAATATTCGGGACTTGTATCCAGGAGAATGCAATATTGATTACGAATTTCAATGATCGAAAGTGATAATAAAATTAACTGAATTTTAACAAAATGTATAAGTTGTTGGTTTTGTAATCATGACATGACCGTTATTGCACTTTATTCTAAAAGTGCATCTCCTGAATTTAGAGTAGCCAAATTCATTATGCAAAATTGGTAATCGATTGTGAATAATTGGAAAACAAATTATTTGATGAACCAACCATTGATAATTTGACTAGTGGTGGACAAGCTGGTTGTTTTGACAAATATAGTTATCTCTAAATTTCTTGCAGATTTTAAAAGGGAGCGGAAAATAAAATTGAGTCAATTTTTTAGGGAAAATAAAAATATGTATTAAGTTGACGTTTAAGTTAATTTGATTTGAAAAGACTAATAATCAATTATGGAAAATTATTCATAATGGATTATAATTGGGAAAGTAAATGTTTTTCCTAATAATATAATATTGAATATTGATTATCATTGACAGTAAAAATAAGCTTACTGTTAAATTTCATTCTTGATCTATAGAGAAATTGTATGTTGGAGGATTTGTATTTGTTTATTTCTCTTCACTTCTATTTTCAACACTATCAAACAATTTTTTTTTCACCCTTCTTTTTTCATGTTTTCCCTCAGTCCCTCTCTTCAGGAACAGATAAGAGATTCCTCGTTTTGATAAATGTCTTATCAGTTATTAAAATTTCTTTTTTGACAATTAAATTTAGATAATTTTCTCTTATAAAGAAATGAAAGGTTGTTTAGAAAATATCACCTTAGATCTTAAGATAAAACTTATCAGAATTTAATTTTTAAAAAATTATTTTTCAATTTGTTCTGTACTCAAGTGTTATTACAGTATATTTATTTAGCTCTTCCTTTACCTTGCAGTTTGACAACTGAAGTAAACAAAAACAAGTAGCTGAAAATCAGTAATATATCTCACAACTCAAATATAAGGAAAAAAATCACGAGAATTAGATATAGACAAATTTCAATCCTCTAAACCTTATTTATGTTGTTTTAAAACTACTTTTATTTTTAAATCAAACGTAATTCTTAATAAAAATATAATTTCGGACATCTTAAAAGAAAAAATATATGTTTTATTATATAGAAACAAGAATATTAAATAAATTTAACTACTATTCTTAATTAGTATTGAAGTAATTAATTTTACATATAAGTTTACTCGAATTACATATTCACGCTTGGAAACGCACTAAACAAACGTGCAATGCGATAATCATGGCACTTTGTATCAATCACCATGGTGCTTCTGCGTGGCGTGGACATTATGTATGATATAGGAAGAATGGAAACCAAACATGTCGTTAAAGTTCATTTATTTAGGTTTTTATAAACTTTAAGAGTTTACTTTTTGAACACCCAATGAATCCTTTTTCCAAATTAAATACCTAATAAACTATAATTTTTTGGTTTAAGTTCATAAAAAAATATATTTGTGTTTTATTTTTTATTATTACATTGACTCTTTTAATTGATTCCTTATTTTTTTTTTCTTTCAACTTAATTTTTTATAATAGTAATTCATTTTTTTTCATATTATTATTATTATTATTATTATTATTATAGGTAATAAAAGAAATTTAATAAACGTAATTTTCAATTATTCAAAATCGCAGTATACAAGTTTCAACTTAATAATATACACAGGAATAGTAGAATGAAACAGGTGATAACAGATATTTAAATTAAAACATTTAATTTATTAAGTACCTAATATATATAATTTTTTTTATTAAAAATAATCATAGAGAAACTAAAATTTACCTAACATTTTATTTAAAAATCAAATTAAGAGACGGCCACATAAATATAGTCGTAAAATAGTGTTGATCTTTGAATCAAGCTTCTTTTCACAATCCAAAATGAGTGATCTATATCCACATCAAGGTATCATGGTCCTACCAAACAAAAACATGTTCATTATCTATAAACCAAAAAAGGAGACCACTAAAGGTACATTTGCCACAGAAGACAGCGACCATAGTAGAAAGATGACATGTATCTTTAGATCATTAATTATGCAGCAAGTACTTTGAAAATCATATACTAAAACACATCAGAAATGAATTTCCAAACTTGTGTTTTGAGTTTCTTATGTCGAAAAATATTATTTACAGTAATATTTTGTATAATGAAAGGTTTTGTGATGTATGTCAAAAGTGGTAAAACATATCCAGCAGAAGCTACTGCATGTGAACAATTCAGTTGTATAGTCTGTGATCTCAACAAAAATAAACTAAAGATTCTCAATTTCAATGGGAACATATTGATTGATAGGTGCATACATCTCCCAAATGAGTAAATACAATATGAAAACTGTGTTTCGATTATATGCAAGAGGAACTGATATATCTTGTTTCAAAGCCTCTTGCATTTATCCTCCACCAACCTAATCATAGTGTCCAACTCAAATAGATAAGCTAGCTGCCATTTTACAACTAACCCTTTGGACAACCTACAAAGGTGAAGTTATAGCAATGCCTGAATTTACTTTCACACCACCTTCACCATCTGAAGTAACTCCTCATACAAGTCTACTATTTAATGTTGTTGTATTACTCATCAGTTCCTCTGTATCCATGAGATTTTGCATACATCAAATCTTCAACGGCATAGACTACAGCACAGAATAGAAATCTTGAGTAGTTTGTTTGCTGTTCTCAGTTTTGCTTTATCTCTCGCAGCATTTCCACTACATTCTTCATTTTAGGTCGTTTGGCAGGTGTGTTGTCGGTGCACAGCAATGCAACCTTCAAAGCAGCAAGCATTTCTTTCCTCCAACCAAAAGAAACTGTGCTAAGCCTGGCATCCAATATCTGCTCTGGAGTTTCCCCTCTCACTGGAGCACTGTGAACCCATTTCACCAAATCTACACCTTCACCAAAATCCTCATCAACTGGTAATCTAGTTGTGAGGATCTCCAACAGAACAACACCGTAGCTATAAACATTTCCTGGTGCTGTCACTTGCATAGTATATGCATATTCTGCATTGCAGAAGAAATGTAACATGAAGCATGCTAAACACAACAAAAGTAGAGTTTAATTTGTATGTAATGACTGTATACAAAAGTTACCCTCATCAACCAGTTATAAATCATCATTAACATGAATTTTAATGTAATATTGTAAAGTTAATTAACTATGTGTAAAGAGATGATAATGCAAAGACTATATACTGTAAAAGTTAATAGCGCGAATAGATGGGAGAATTGCATGCCAGAAATTAGCATACCTGGAGGTATGTAACCAAAGGAACCAGCAACTGCACTGATACTTGCAGTGCCTTTGGTTGGATCCAGAAGTTTTGAAATCTCTATCTCCCCAACTAAGGGTTTGAAATTTGCATCCAAGAGAACATTGCCAGAAGAAATGTCAAGATGGATGATTGCCACATGATGAAGGAAAGCCAAACCTTCTGCCACACCAATGGCAATGGACAATCTAGAGGGCCAGTCAGGTTGATATTCAGGTTTCCGGGTAGATTCATGAAGAAGCTGAGCCAGTGTTCCGTTTGGAAAATAATGATGCAAGAGAAGAGCAACATCTTCATAAATGACATAGCCAATGGGACGCACAAGATTATCATGACAAACTTTGCTCAGTCTTTCAAGTTCTCTAATCATCTTGTTCTGGTGGTGGATTATTGTCTTGTCTACAGACTTCAATCTCCTAACAGATAAGACCACCCCAGAAGGCATGATTGCCTTGTAAACTGTGCTGAAAGTTCCGCTGCTGAGCTTATTAGAGTCTTTCAGAGTTGCTTTAACAACAGCATCAAGGTCTACTGCTTGTTTGAGATTATCAACAAAAACAGTCCCTGCAATTATAGTTGGGTTGTCATTGATGCTCTCATCGACTATCCCAGCATCTTTGGCTACTTTTTCTTGCCTCTCTCTGATCATAAACAGCAAGACAACTATAGTTACCGACATAAAAACAGCCAAACCAGAACCAATTACAGCTAGTATGATTCTGTAAGAAACCCGGTGATGGTAAGCCTTGTGATCATCATAAAGGGTTCCACATGAAGGGTTTATAGGCTCTCCACAAAGCCCTTTGTTGCCCAAAAAACTTGAACTAGGACTCTTCTGGAATGGTACAAATGTTGGTACCAGGCCTGCTAACAGATTATTTGAGAAGTTCACCTCTATCAAGCTCAACATTCCCTTAAGTTCAGGTGGAATATTACCTGATAGCCGATTGTTTGAAACATCCAGTGAAACAAGTTTGTCCAGTTTTCCCAATTCAGGGGGCAGAAGTCCATGAAGATGATTGAAGCTCAAATTTAAAGCTATCTGTAAGTTCCTAATGCGCCCAATCTCAGGAGGAATAGTTCCAGTCAAGATATTGCTGCCCAATTGTAATTCAAGAAGTTTTGCACAGTTACCAATTTCATGGGGGATCTCTCCTCTTATGAAATTCTGATCCAACAGCAAGTACTGCAACCGGGTGATATTGCAGATTTCATTTGGTATTGTCCCATTGAATCTGTTGTTGCTAATATCAAGCTTGTTAAGATTTTTGCAACTCAGAATTGATATTGGAATATCGCCAAATAGGCTATTTCCAGAAAGAATTAATTCCTGAAGATTCATAAGTTGTCCAAAGTCTTGTGGAATTGTTCCAGTAAATCCATTTGAAGCCAAATTCAAGAGAGTAAGATTAGAACACTGAGAAAATTCTGCCACAACCTCACCAGAAAGATCATTATTATCAGCTTCAAAGTAGGTTAGGCTACTAAGATTTCCAATGGTCTTAGGAATGGTACCTACTAGATGGTTGTTTCCAATTCGAACGCTGGAAAGGGCTTTGCAATTCCCAATTTCCTCAGGAAGTTCTCCACTAAAATTATTCTGGGTGAGAACCAGAACTTCCAGCTTCCCTGGAACAAAAATGCTAGCTGGTATTGGACCTTCAAGCTGGTTGGAGTGCAAGTTAAGTATTTGAAGCTCAGAAATTGAGCCTAGATCATCTGGAATCTTGCCATCTAAACGGTTCTCATAAGCAGTGAAAAGCCTCAGATTAGTTAAGTTTCCCACCCAGGAAGGTATAAGACCACTCAAATGGTTACTAGAAATTTGAAAATCTTGCAATTTCTCTAAGCCCTGAAGTTCCATTGGTATTTCTCCCACAAGCACATTATTGGAAAGGTTCAATGATTTGAGGTTTCTGAGACCACCCAACTGAGGTGGGATTGAACCTTGGAACTTATTTGAAGACAAATCCAAAACTTCGAGATCAGATAAATTTCCAAAATCAGGAGGAATCAATCCATCAAAGTTATTATTTGAAAGATCAAGCCGCTTCAATGCTTTGAGCTCAGACATTAAAGTTACATTACCTCGAAGATTCCGGTGAGACAGATCCAAGCTCTCCACCATTGAGTGGTTACCACAGTTGACACCTTGCCAAGTGCAGTAATCTGAGTTGTTGGCATCCCCCCATCCAGGGACTCTAAGCTCTTGGTTGATGGCCTGTAATATAGCTTGCTCCTGAAGCTCAGCACCAGCAAGCTCAAAACATGACAGACACCAAGCTAGCAGAATGTGTAACAAGCACAGAGCTTCCATCACTGTACACGTTCTCTGCTGAAGTGAAGTGTAAATGCTTCCACTCCACTCAACAGTGTTTTTCTCCAAGAGCCAAAATCGTTATCAAAACTCTACCAAACACTGTACCACAGCATTAACAACTCTTGTCTCTTGTTCTTTTCACCATAAAAGTCCACGATGAACTTTCCCTTTTCTTATTAAACGTGAGGACTTGGAGCCAAGTATCCCCTCCGTTGTTGCTTGCACCGCTTCAAGGGAAAAACCTTTAGAAGCTTTCACCAGCCCTGAAATGCAGTAAACAACCCCAGAAAGATATCAACATCTAGGAGAAAACCCATTTGAGATTTGAGAAAAATGAAAAACAGTGATGCCATTAAAGTCCTGGTAGTACCCAGTTCCAGAGAACAAAGAAAGAAAAGCATTGGAGAGAAAAAAAAAAACAGAGAAAGCTTTCACTTTCCGTGGAAGGAAAACAAGAAGGATAAATAAAAGAGACAAAAGAGGAAGCATTATGAACCGTGGGTTGCATATGAAACATTGCCATACTTGGTAGCAGAAGAAAACATGAAGTGCAGAGGTAACAGAGAAAGTGACTACAACGATGCAGAGGGAAACGTCTCCAATCTTGAGTGAATAGTGAGTGATGAAATGGGAGAAGGAGCTAAGAGAGAAAGAGTGCAATGCTTTATCGCAGGGTTCACGGACCAGGTGTTTTCTTATGTCTCAGAGAGAGAGAAATGAGAATGAAATTCTTTGCCATGTAGATGTAGGCATCACGAGAAATGGGCAGTCATCACTGAATGAAAGTTGCATAAAACTCCTGTCTCATTGCATGTGGGGCACACTTTACCACAGCGTTTTCTGTTTGGGACGGACCATAATTCATTGGGCGCCATTAATTCTCATCCTCAAAAATCAAATCTTTTTTTTCTAATGTTCTACTTTCCATTGGTGAAAAATCAAAACCACGTAAAGAAAAGTTACCCAAATGAAAATCTAAATAGAAAAAACCATTTTTCATTCATAAAATAAAGTTTAGCCCCCCTTCACTCTGATGTTAAATAGCCAACAAAAGTTGGCTCAATAGCAATAGAAAATCAAACTCACATTCTTTGATGTGTGCTTGATTTTCACTGTCATTTCAATAGTTTTTGTAATCCATACAAGTGTAGTTTGAGTCATAAAGTCCTCAATGCTTCTAACTAGTATCTGTAACTCCAAATTTGTAAACTTGTTATGGGTAAGAAAATGCTGATATTGACCACATACAGAAAATGATAGACAGTTTCTGTGTTTTCAGTGTTGTGAATGTGTGTAGTGTTTAATTTGTTGTTACATATTTAAAGTAATTCAGAAAATTCATAGCAGAGATGGTGGAGGGATGTCAGAACCCTAGCAAATGTTTTCTTGGTCATAGAAGGAGGGGAATAAGGGCCCGGATGGGAAATTAATTTGCTGTGCCTATTGTTTCTTCCCAAAATTATCATGGATTTGAGAAGACAGTAAAGTTGTTCTGCAAATATCACATTACCTAATCCTAGGATTCCCTCAATGTAGGCTTATTTTATATAGGGAATGAGACTTCCCTCTTTCAGAATACATTTCAATTTTTCTTGAATAAATATATCTAAACAATTTTCACAGAGGTTCTGTATTTCTGGGCCCCTATCCACTGCTCCCATTCATGCATCTTATTTTCACCTAAATGATCAAAATTTTCTCCTTGCCTATAAACTTAGCCTACATTTCTAGCATTCATGAATGCAGTTTCTTCAATCATGAAAGCGAAATATGAACAAGTATGTGCATGATAAAAGGGTTTCCGTGCATGTTAAATCAGAAAGATAATTAGTAACATTCGATTTATATCTCAGTTATAGTGCACCATGTAGCTTCAGTGATTCCATCACCATTCACCAAGTTACAGTGTCAATTATAAGGTACTTGGATGTGTTTTTGAACTTCTCTCACTTATATGTGAAACTTCTAATCCTATGAATTCAAAGCATTCAAACTTCGAAGTTTACATATACTATAGAATGTCAATTATAAGGTATTTAAATGTATCTGCTACCTACAATTCACCTAAACTTTATTTCAAGCATGATTGAGCAATCAAATTGTTGAGTTAGTCTTATGATTCTTGATTTCTACCTTCACCTTCGTGCTGATATCAGAATCTTATCTTTATTATTGAACACAACTCTAACAGTTATTGGAATCAATGCAATATTGCCATTGGAAAGCGAAATCTCTTGAATGGAGAAAATAAAATGACATGGTTGCGCAAAGTAGTGTGAGACAAACCATATGCTTGCCAACAAGTGGCAAAATTCTATGTTTTACCTTAATTCTCTCTGTGTGTGTCATTTTTAAATGGCAGATAATACATCACATTAACTAGGTACACCATTAATTACTATTCATGTTTAAAAAACTCAGTAGTGTCAAAAAGCACACTGCTTTAGAAAGCATATTTTGTCCTTTAATTGTTCTCTCTGTGTCATCATTGCCATCATTAATTACTGCACAACTTAGCATTGTATACTTTATATAAAAGGTTATTTTATACAGGTTTAATTAAGTTTTAATTGTAATGTACAATTGATATATTTTTTAATTGAGTTTTTCTTTTAAACTAATAATTATAGTGATTATGGAGATAATCCTTTATAAATAATGATGGTGGACGTAGTAAGGGAGTATGACAAGTTTACTTAATACATTTTTCATTAAAATAATAAAAATCATTCGTTGTTTTATATTAATCACAGTACTATTTTATATTAGTCAAATAATTTAATAATTTAATAATTCGTAAAAAATAATAAGACGACGAAATTTATTTTATATAAATTACGTAATCTTACATTTTTTTAAATGATGTTTAATATTTACATCACTCGATTTATAAAAAAATTAAACAATATATCTTAATTAAAAAATATAAAAATTATACTCTCGTTTTTTTTTTTTCATATCTTTGCGAACTTTTTGTTTTATTTCTTTAACTTTATCATTTGATTTTATATACTGTATTCTTCAGTCTTTCTTTGTAGCTTTATCTTTCTTTTGAACCCTGCGTCCAAAATTAGGATGTACATGTATGATTTTGCATTAGATTATAATTTAGCAGACAAAAGTGATGAAAAAAAGTCAAAATCAATGAACATGGTTGTGGACCATGTGTCTGCAAAGAAAGCGGAGAAAGGGGAAAGTGTTACTGTTTTCTCTTACAAAGCATGATAACGACCAACGATCTCATTCACAACAGATGTTATTAGCTCAGATTTGAATTTCAACAAAGCCATCACAAAAATCACAACAAGTAAACATTGCAATTATATTAAAATATAAGTTAATCCGATAAATTCATCCCTTTAATATTAATGTGGTTAATGCTTTAATATAATACCACTTAACAACAACAACATAAAATCTGTTAAGAATACAATACAAATATATAAATAAAAAATTAAATATGAAGAAAAGAATCCACAAATACTAAATTTATATAGTTGTTGAATTATAATTGCTCTCATAAAAGTTTCATGGATCTTCCAAGTTAAGATTTATTAGAGAGGCATAATAATAAAATAATAAGATATGAGTTTAATTTATATAAGGTTTTAATATTACTTTCAACCTAAAATTTTAATATTTTAGATCAAAAGTATTATTAATTTTTTATGTGAATTGAATCATATTTTATTAATGTCATTTTATAGAGAATATTTTCAAAAGATATTAGTCAAATATTTGTTTTGGTGACGGACTAAATCAAATCTAATATGATTCTTATATCAAAAGTATGTCCTGTTATAATAAACAAGATACAAATAAAGTAGGGTATTTGTGATTAATGTTTTTGTCCTATTGTAACCAGACTTACATTTGAGAAGAATTTTGTTGGAATCTAAAAATAAGCCTAAATTTTATGAATGAAAAAATAGAACATCTTATAAAATAACAACCCTCTATAAAACTCTTAGAAACATCCATCAATTTCTATCTAAATGCTGAATTTTGATTAGTATTGAAAAGTAGGAAGTGAGAAATTGAAGTGGTAAAAGGAGAAGAGAAAATGAAATAATGTGATATGGTGAGTGGGGCCAAAGCAATGGGCAAGGGTGTAGAGGCATCTTGCAGACAGGTAGGTCCAAGACATGTCCATATGACAGTAAGGTGGCCACCACTATACATTATCATATCAAAAGAAACTTTAAAACAATGTTGCAAAATTTATATTCTTCCTTCACAAACTTTCCCTCTACATTAACTTTCCCTTACAAAAGCCAAGGACAACATCATTCTTGTCCTAATAACACTATTTTTTAAAACAAATTTCATCACTTTTCTTTTTTTGGCCGTAAAGTCATTTTTCTATTTAGGTACCCCAAATCCCTCCAAGATTTCTTCCAATTTTCAAAAGTTGTTCTTATTGTAACTTTATAATCTTATGTAATTACGGTTACAAATATACCTAGAGTTGAACAAGATGAGTGCAACTTTTAAGGATGTTAAAGGATTTTTTTTCTTCAAATGAATGATAAAATTACCTCCAAATTGGGGTTTGGAGTGGATAGACGGGCTCGTGTTTCCGAACTGGTTCATTAGTTTTGTGGACCTTGCTTATAACAACCTCATTTTTTTTCAAAAACAGTATTATCAAGCCTCGTTCGTGAAATCCATCGATGTAACACATTTGTACTTTTATTTTTGGGAAAGTTAGTTGATATATAATAAGTTAGCTTTCAGATAATAAATAAGATTTTAACTCAGAATCTAAGTTGGTAGCCTGATTTATTGGATTAGAAACGTGTACTAACTTAGCGAGTCCATATTCTTTTTTAGTTTTTTAGTGTTGTTATTTCCTTAACATTTTTTAGTGTTGTTATTTACTTAGCATTTTTTTAGTGTTGTTATTTATTTGGCATTATCAGATGTATTCAAAATCTTTTTAATATATTTTATAGGTTCATTAAAGAGATACAACGTTAATGAAATTTAAATCCAATCAGGTAAGGAATTGATATAACTCTCAACCCAAAATCTTAAGATAATAGATTTATGAATCTTCATTAGTATTTTACTTTCTCATTTTTAGTCAATGTGAGACTTAAACTCACAATTGAATACTGGATTCTAACAATTGGTATCAGAATCAATGTCACAAATTCAATTTCTTTGGACTCTTTTGAAGAGGGAGTCCAAGTGGACCGGATCATAATCAAATCGTGACGCTTCGGCTTGTTTTACACTCTTAAATAAAAAAAGTTGTACCTTGACCAATTGCTATAGTTTTTGACAAATGATAAGCGTTTAATGATACAACTACATATAAATCTTATTATATAAATGGAATTTATATTCAAACTAAAAAATCTATTATTATGTTATTATAATTTTATATTTTTTAAAGTAATTGAATTTTTATTAAATGTTTTATTATTTTATTTATTTTTTAAAAAGTTGTACGTGTTTGTTTTATTTGGAGAAGTTATTCTGTTTAAATGAGATTATATAACGAGTATCAATTAAATTAAATTTATTTATATTTAATACATTGAAATTTTTTACCTTCTAATTTAAATTAATGCTACATTAAATTTATTTTTTATATTTTTTGTTGCGTGTAATTTTCACTTAACTTCCTCTAATGAAATATTTGTTGCTTCAATTTATAATTTTTTTTTAAATTTGAAATAATAAAAAAAAAAATCTAGCAAAAATTGTTATCTCAATAGATTTGAGATACGTAATAATAGACAAAAAAAATCAAGAATAATATGAAAATGGACATATATTAAAATAAAAGATATAAACTGAATAAGCTACTAACTACAATCTATAAACTAGTTGAAGTAGATTATAACTTATCTAATTCTAAAACAACATATTTATTAAGAAGATTTTGTCATGACAATTTGAATTGATTTTAGTCTTGTTCATTGGCATCAATGCGATTGCTTGTGCGATCAACTATCCTCAATTTTATAATTGACTTTTATAGCTTTGGTTAGTTCGTTGAATAACTAATTATTACATTTATTTTAAATTTTAGAGAAATTAATTTATTATCTATAAATAAGTGCCCTAATTTTGACAATTAAGGTGATTTAAAAATGACACCTGTGAATAATATTTATCAAATTATTACTATGTATTTTATATACGGATTCTTTGCTTGTAAAACTGTGGACTAAATTTACTTCTATTTTATTGCAATTTCTTTGTATAGTAATTATAGATTGAATTTATTTTAGATTTGTAAAACCAGTATATGGTTTTTATTCGAGCTTCAATTAAGCACATTTAATCACGTTTAATTCGTTTTAAGAAAGGCATCACCAAGAAAATAAGGAAATGTGTAAAGCATGGTCCTTTGGGGACCAAGTTAAGTAAGACATGGAAAATGGAAAGCATGAAGGAAACATGGGAAATGCTTACTAAATCTTGGTCGAGCGGAAACTTATTCTACATCTTTGATTTAAATTCCAAATTTTCCTCTCATGAAATATAGTCAATTAAGAACATTCTACAATAAACAAAATAATATGAAACACAACATATAAAAGTCAGTAACATAATTAATAACTTAATTTATTAACGTATAAAGACCACCCACTGTCACTAACTTAATTTATTATTATATTAACATTAATCTTACATTACATCCACCTTAAACTATTTGAGAATAATCTTCAGTGAAGTCAAATCTCATTAATAAAGGTTGTATAATTTAGTCATAAAACTACAATAACAACATTCACCACATTCACCACATATGTAATATACGATATAGCAAAAACTATGATGTTGAATAAACTTCCAATTATAATAATTAAGGATTGCGATTTAAAACCTAAAGCATGGTTTAAATTTAGAATGAAAATTCCATTAGTGAAATAAATAATGATATTATGACACTTATTTTTTGATTTTCTTTCTTTATTTTCTGACTGAGTTATTAATTAATGTACCACTATTTTTTTTTTTTAAATAATGACTCACACTAAATCACGTCAGAAATCAAAAGTGAAAATTAAGAAATGAGAGTCATAGTATAATTTTATCAGTAAAATGATAGGTTTATATATTTTTTTATATATATGGGTATGGTTATAGTCATGGTCATTGGTTATGGTCATTGAGAGATTGTGGTTTCATATGGTTATATGATACTAGTCTTACATATATAAGACTATTGACACCACTTTTACCCCCAACACCTTAAAACAATGATGTTATGGGTCTTTATTCTTATATAGTGTTTAACTTTGTCTTTTCTATCCGATGTGAGACTTTGACTCACACTTGGACTATTCCTAATAATTAATGTACCACTATCTTTTCTTTTAAAAAAAATCAATAATCCACACTAAGTCAGTCATGTCAAAGATAAAAGATGAGAGAAAAAATGGGAACTATAATATAATTTTCTTAGTGAAATGATGATAGTATATATTCCATTGAGTAGAGTTGAGTAGTTGAGAGTTATTTAATAGTTGAAAAGAGTAGGTTTACGAAGAAAAGTGATGCGGAAAGCAAATTAATGGTATGATTATGAGTAAAACGGGTGTGATGCAGCAATAATGAGAGGGTTATAAAAGAAATCGGAAAAGGGGCATTGAAATGGTATGATATGATGCATTGATCATAAGTAGAAGAAGAAAATGTTTTGGAAAGACATGATTGTAGCAATTGCATGTGCATGGATGATGGGTGTGAGAGAAAGTGAATTGGGAGATTAAGATCCAAAAGCAATGAAAAAGCATATTGTAGTGATTGAGACCAGGCTCTCCCTTTAGTAGACATGCATCATGAACCTTCTATCATTTCTTGTCTCACCTCCCTACCGCATCAAAACCACTTTTTTCTTTTCTCTCTCTCTCTCTCACCTAAGCTTTCCCATTTGGATTTTTCTTAGCTACTTCCCCCACCTATTACCTTTCCCTATCTCATTCATCCAATTTTTCAAAAATCTCATATAAACATTTAAAAACAAATGTTGTGTCATTAAATTGACATAATAAAACAGTCCGATTCATTTTGACTCGATGTTGGTCAGTTAAAAATAAACTAGACCAAATTAGCTCACTGTAATAACATGTATCAAAATTTGTAACTCATTTTATAAAGAGACGTGTTGGTGAACTGATATGTCGAACTAACTCGTTATTCTTTTATTATTTTCTAAAATTTTTACTTTTAAAATTTGTTTATATAAATAAATATTAAAAATATATTTAATCATATAAATATTTTTTAAATTTTTAGTTAATTAATTAATTATTAAATTAAAATAATTATTATATTTATATATTAAATTATTCTATTATAACTTATCATTGATATTTAATTTATAATTGTTAATAATTTATACTTAAAATAATATAACATAAAAAATTAATCATTTAAATTATTTTTTATTTAGTCTTCTATCTGGTAAAGATAAACTAGCTGGAACAAAACAAGTTGAAATTTTCGACTTAACCGTTCTGATGGAATGAATGGGTGACCGATTCGCGAACCATGACAATTCCTAATTAGCACTAATATATATGACATAAACATATAATATGAAATTTATATATAGTTTGTTAATTTGGATATGTTTGACCTAATAATTTTATTAAATATGTTAAACGATTTTTTTTTTACCAAGATGACATGTGAAGAGTTTTGTCGTTACACCTAGAATTAGAGCTCCAAATGCGGTAACTCCCACCCACAATATTTTAATTAAAAAATATTTCTTTTTTCACTTTCATACTTCTTTTCTACACTTCATAAATATTAAAATTTACACTTTACATTTCGTTTTTTTTTAATTGTGCAGTTCGAAAGTTAAAAATGTATATTAAAAGACATAATTTAAAAATCAAATGTACCTTCTGGATTATGAAGTTCATTCTTAGAATTCTATAAAGGTGACAACGGAATACTTATACTTTTCACATATAAAAGACGTATCGCATTCAATATTAACGTGTCGTATTATATATATATATATATATATATATATATATATATATATATATATATATATATATATATATATATCACAAATAATTATTAATTTTAAAATATATTAAAAATATTTTTAAAGTATCAATATAATATATTTTTAGTGTTGACTAAAATTCCAGAAAATTCAATAAAAAATCATGACTCGTTTGGTGTGAAACGAAAGTTAAGAGGATACATTATAAAGAGTACTTAAACCTTGTAAGAGGATATGTAGGACTACTTTACATGCAGAAATTCAAAAAACTAATTATTACAATGATTTAATATTTGTTTTATGTTTACCTTAATATACTCTTGCAACGAAAATATTAATATGCTTTTGAAAGGAAGTATTCATTTGTTTTAATTAATATTTATATTTTAAAGCAGATTAAATAAACTGATAATTTAAAAGTAATATTTTTGGAATCTAATAATATGAATAGGTCAAGAAAATGAAGTTAAAATGTTACCTCATACAACCTATATCCTACACACACCTATTCTTACATAGGATAAGGTTAGATCAATAATTTACAACTGGAAGTAAACTAATTATGTGTCTGTTTTCGTTTTGTCCCATCACTGTGCCGAGTAGAGAAAGGAGAAAATATGTTTTCACAAATTCTGCATAACGTGACGTTAGTTTAAATCTTATCCAAACGCACATTCATTTTTGTCAAAAATAGCTTCTATGCGGTTAACCTGGACTTAGCCCAACGGCTGTTTCTCCCTGCACCTCCAACAATTTCTTTAGCATTCCCAAATTTTACCAAACTACTAAAATATCCTTTTAACTTTGATCATCTACACCCCAAAAATAACATTACTGGAAATCGACTTTCAGTAATATATTTTGATTTTCGGGAATGGGTAACATATTTTGACTTTCGGTTATATATTTAGATTTTCAGTAATATATTTTGACTTCCGAAAACCGACTTCCGATAATATATTAATATTCTAATTTTTTATTTTCTTAAAGAATATTTTAAAAAATATTTCTCCATTTTTATTAATTTTTTAAAGTATTTTGTTAAAAAATTAATATTTTTTAATTTAATTTATTTGAAAATATTATACTAAGAAATATGAAAACATAAAAAATAAATAAAATAAAAAATAATAAAGTAAAAAACATTTAAAACTTAGAAAACATAAACTTTAATTAAAATTAAAAATAGTTAAAACATAATTAATATTTTTTAATATAAAGTTTAAGTATTTTTAATTTAATTTATTTCTTAAGTATTTTAATATATATAATTTAAAAATAAAATTATATATATGTATATATAATTTTTTTATATAATGTATTAAAAAATTTAAACTAAAAAATAAAATTTAAAAACAAAACTTTAAATTAAAAAAAATTTAAACGAACAAAAAAACATAAATTTTGACTTCCGGAAGTCGAATTTATTTTGACTTTTGGAAGTCAAATTTTTTTGACTTTCAGAGTTAAATTTATTTTGACTTTCGGAAGTCGACTTTATTTTGACTTCTGGAAGTCGACTTGTGGTAATATATTTTGACTTCTGGAAGTTGACTTCCGGTTATATATTTTGACTTCCGGAAGTCGACTTCCGGTAATATATTTTGACTTCCGAAAGTTGACTTCTGATTATATATTTTGATTTCCGGAATTCAACTTCCAGTTATATATTTTGACTTCCGAAAGTCAACTTTCGGTGATATATTTTGACTTCTGGAAGTCAACTTCCGGTGATATTTTTTGACTTCCGAAAGTATTATTTACCAGAAGTCGACATCCGGAAGTAATTTTGGAAATGTGATGTGCGTGACTTTAATTAAACGGTCAAAGGGTATTTTTGAGATTTAAAAGTTTTTTGGAGGTGTAGAAGAAATTTTGGAGGTGCAGGAAGAAAGAGCCTAGCCCAAGCAACCTCCAAATCTTGGCCCAGCCGTAATACACACTCATAGAAGACGATTGCACCTGTAAATGCATGTTTTCTTTCTACACCTCTACATCAAATATAAAACATATTATTTTATCATATATGTTTTTGGAAGGATTTCGGATAGAAAGATAAGATTTTTTTTTTTTTAAATTGTACAATCTTAACGTTAAAAAAAATTTAGATATTTTATTTTAAATTGTATAATTTAAAAGTAAAATGATTAATTTTAAACTATATATTTCAAAATATATTTTTATAATTGAAAATAATGTTTTATTTTTTTGTATTTATAATCTTAAAATATATTTTGAATTACATACTTTTTTTTAATTTTAAATTATACAATTCAAAAAAATTTATAGTATTATTTTTTATTTATTTTTGAATTATGTAATCTAAAAATAAATTATTGATTGCATATAAATTTATTTTTCTTATATGTAGATATTGATTAGTCGGGGATGTCCTTTTTTAAAATTTTGAGATTGTTGATTCTGGAAGTGTATTTTCATTGGCTCCAAGTATAATTATCCAAAACCTCCTTGCCTAATCTTAAACATATATGGAAAAACCATTTGCGATATCTGCTAACTCTTTCAAATGAAATTTTGCT
The DNA here is from genome assembly GCF_037176805.1 of Vigna unguiculata. Classification (NCBI taxonomy): domain Eukaryota; kingdom Viridiplantae; phylum Streptophyta; class Magnoliopsida; order Fabales; family Fabaceae; genus Vigna; species Vigna unguiculata. The sequence continues at coordinate 33,682,658 of NC_140792.1, read as the reverse complement.
GTTTCTCTTTGTATTATTCTTTTGTGGTCTTAAGCAATGGTGCCGAGTTAGAGGATTTTGGAGCTCCATTCACCACCTGATTTCTTTTCCCACTTGCATCCAATGCAGAAAAAAAAAATAAGAAGCACAAAAATGGCAAGAGATATAAATTATAAGTTTAATTAATATTTTGGTTATCCGGAGATAATTTATTATGATCCTCTAATTGTGTTTTTCCATTCTCTATTTTATTTTAAAAACGATTCAACATGACTTTTTTTTAGTGTTATTTTATTTTGAAAATAACGTATCAATTTGACCTAATTCGGTCTATCTTAATTATCAATCCTCATCAACTTATCTTGACCCCAATTTGACAAAGCTTGTTTTAAATTTTGGTTTGAAACAACTTATTTCGACCTATTGCTTAGGTCAAGCCGCCTAAGTCTTCAGTCTGAACTAACTTATCTCAATCGTCGATCTAGTATGCCCGACTTGACAGTTAACTTTAGTCAGCTCTCATATATTCCATTGGGTAAAAGTGATTAAAATGACTGATATATAAGTAAAAAGACTTCTCAAATTTCATGAAAATTATTAGTATTCAATATGAGTATGAAAATTATTAGTATTCAATATGAGTTTGAACTCTAGTACATGAATAAAAAGACTCATCAAATTTCATTAAAATGTAAATGATTAGTATTCTTTACGAACTTAAAATCTTTCATCAAGTGAAAGGATTATGATGACCAGAATATAAATAAAAAGACTCATTAGATATATGGATGGGTAAAAATGAGTGGTAGGGGCAGGGGTTGCAGTTCCAAAGTCTAGTCTTTGTTTCACAACTATTTTTTTTTTCATGGTCAACTTGAAATCTTGTGCTTGGAGTACTACTTTTATGTAGGAGAAATCGTCATATGTGCATGTATGACTTACCTAAAAGTTATATTTTTTCTAAAAATTTGTTCATTTTTGTGATTTACGCGTAAAAGTACATCACTTATGTAAATAAAAACTGAATGTCGTATCTTAAAATTAAATAATGTAGTCATTAGCAGGAATAGATCTTGGTCAAAAAGTTTAAAGGAACCAAAATAATATATTTAAATTTTATATATTTAATTATTATTACTAATATAACAAAAGTATATGTATTTTAGTATTGAAAGTTTTGTATGTTTTTCCTTTCAAAAATTATTATTTTGAAATTGTATTTGATATGAAACTCATTTTAAATTAGTTTTTCTAATTTCATCTCTTTTCTCGGATATTCCCTTATTCAAGCACGTTTTCTTATCATAAGTTTCAAAGAATTAATATGAAATTTTCCACTTATAATTTTTTGAATTTTAATAAATGATTTCTTAATTCAACAATTAAATTTCTAGTATCAAGCTTGAAAATAGGTGAAGAAGTAAATTTGTATTGTTTTTATCTTCAAGGGTATCTTCCTTCTATCACTTTACAAAAAATGAATCTATTATTTTATTTTTCATCAATATACCTATTTAAAAAAAATTAAGACTAAAAACTAATTTATCAAAATCTAATAAAAAATTGAGAGACATAATTATTAAAAAAATAATGATAATCAAATCACATTTAAGAAATAGTTATGAATAAACATATAGTACATAACTTTTCTTTCCATATTCATAAAAAAATAAATATACAAAAAACTCATAAGATGAAAAAAAAAAACTAAATATTTCCTATCAAGAGAAGGGAGAGAGTTAACTTTTTTATCTTAAAAGAGGACGAATGAAAACTAAGGGTGAGAGAATGAATTTATATGTAACTTTCTATTTTTTTTTTAAACAAAGAACAAAAATAGAGATACAAGACTAATAAATGAATACAATACATGAAAAACTTAAAATTAGAGAAAACAAGAAAAATATCTTAACAAATTTTATTATTGTTTATTATGTTTAATTTTTTATTTTATTATTTATTAATATTAAATATTATATTTTATAAAAAAATAAAAATAAAAGGTCCGCCACTAGTTATCAGGAGGCAGAGCGACTACTTTCATAGTTGAGCCGAAGGTTTTTTTGGTAGAGCTTATACCTTCTACCATCATTATTTTAAAAGTGAGTTTTTTTTTTTTTTGAGTTGGTACATTCTAAATTTATAGTGTGTTTTATTTTAATATTTTGATGCATTTTTGTGTTGATAATCAGTTAGTATGGCAGTTAGTATGGCGGGGGCTAAGGTTTATGGTGAGAAGGTGAAAGTTGTCATTGCATTCTAAAGTTGATTATTTTTAGTAACGAAGAGTGGATTTTAAGTTTAATTTAATTTATAATATTGATTTATAAAATGAGATTTTTACCTATTTATATATTATACACTCTTTTATATATATATATATATATATATATATATATTATAAATTGATTTTATATTTATAAATTAGAAAAAAACTTATAAATTTTAAAGAGATTTTTTTAAAAAATTAAAGACTGTACCGTTCAAACGTTTTGCGTACCAATAAACTCTTTGAGTATTAGAGAGATATTATTTCTTACATTTTAGAAGAGATCTTAAAAATTCTAAAGAATTTATTTTGTGTCAAAAATATTGTTTAAAAAATATTTTTATCTTTATAAAATCTATTATATAAATTTATATTATTTTAATTAATGAAATTAATTATTTCAGTTTTTAATGTGAAGATGATAATATCATTAATTATATCTTAATTAGTGTTTTAAGACACTAATTAACATTCTTCTTTAATTATTTCTTAATTTAGCATTCTCCTATTAAAAACTATACAAAAAATTATGTTACAAAACTTAGATCCGCTGGTGGTTAGAAGCAAAGGCTAAAAGTTGGATCCTGAAATCAAAGGGACTGTCGAGAATACACCTGCAAGACTCAGATAATTAAAGTAAGTTTGACTCATCTTTTTCCTTCTCAGATCATCAGGTGACGCCTGGTATTTCGCAGGCTGCAAATTCAATCATGAATAGGAACCTTTCTATAAATACTCATAACAGTTAAAGGAATTGTTAAAAAGAAGAGAGAAATCCTGAAGCAGTATTGTTACTCCTGATACAACTTTTTCTCCCCTCGTAATTCAGATACTACCTCTGCCCTTATTGATTAAACAATCATTTGTAATTTGTAACACCTTGCACAAAGATATTAGGACCGAAATTATGCTGCTTCGTACTTAATATCAGAACCAAATAAATCGAATAGCGAATTAAACACCGGTTCAATCTAAATAACTAGTTTAAGCACATAGCCAGCAAAAAAATAGTTCACCTTGTTGTGGCATTACCAGAAGATTAAAAGGCCCTAAAAAACAACAACATACATGATGTAAACCCAAAACATAGAAAAAACAGTTTTTGTGGACTGTTTTAAAGCTTACCACTACTTTTCCCTTACTCCAATTCTTCTATCTTTTCCTCCACTTCTTCATCTGGTTCATCAAAGGTTAAGTGTTGGCACGATTCCAGATTACCATCAATTTCCAATCGTTCAAGGGTGGGTAGGTGATGGATGTCATCATGGAGAGACAACATATTAGGACAGCTTGTGACACACAGTGTTTTCAGACAATTCATAGCTGATAGCCATTGAGGAAGCCCCACAAGATTGTTGCAGCTTGAAATTAACAAGTACTGCAATGTATCAGTGGAACCTTGAAGCCATTGAGGCAAGATCAATAACTGGGGCAATGAAATGAAGTTTACAATCTTCAACCTCAAGTGGAAATTTTGATTATGTTCCTTTGACAACTCCAACACATCACAGTTGTCAACTAACAAAGTCTCTAATTCAGGAAAATGTTCAATATCAAGTGGCAAGGACTTTAGACTCTGGCAACAGGAAATACACAACACTTTAAGAATAGGGAGTGTAATCCCTCCAAACAAAGATTCCACGTTGTTGCAAAATTCGATTCTGAGAGTCTGAAGAGAGCTCAAGTTTGCAATCTCATCCTCTGGAAAAACACATTGCTTTGTGGTTATCTCCAAATGTTGAAGACTGATCATTTTTCTTAAACCTTTAGGCAGTGCTACAAGCTCTGTACATCCACTAAGTACCAAAACTTCCAACTTTAGCAGATTGCAAAGAGAATCAGGAAGTCTCTTTAAGCTTTTATTATTCTCAAGACTGAGATATCTTAAATGTTTCAACTTACCAATGTAAGGAGGCAAAGTTTTAGACACAGAATCACTTAAATCTAAGAATCGCAATCTATTGCACCGTGAAACGCATTCAAGCAAAAAAACTTCACTGTTGGCTCCTATTCCTGGGGTAGGAAATAGTATGGTTCTCGCACAAACAAATTTGTGGACTGGAAAATTTTCAATTCCAACATTTTCAGGAAACGATAGATGCTGGACATACCTGTGTTCTGGTCTAAATACAAAGGGGTATCTTACAATTATAGAGTCTTTTCCCAAATAGCGTGTAATATCATGCACCAACTCATGTATTTTAAAGGCAAATCCAATGCCGTAGTCAACAACATCCTGCAGAAAAGATCTTGAAAATAGTTCACACATATATTGATTTGCACCGTGTTTCAATATTTGGTTTCTGTTTGGTGATGGAAGGAGACCAAGTGCACCCCAAAGTGATGTAACATCAAAACTATCAAATGCATAGCCACATGGGTAAAGATTGAACAAAGCAAAACATTGCCTCAAATTGGATGGCATTTGATCAAAACTTAACTTAAGTGCAGGCCACATAGCACTGCCATGTTTTATTGAACTCCATATTTCGTTGTCTCTCACAAATTCCCATTCCTCTTTTTGATCTTTCAAATATAATAAACTTCCCAATGTTCTCACTGCTAAAGGCACCCCTTTGCATTTTTTCACAATTTCTTTCCCAATACTTACCAAATATGGATACTTTTTCTCATCTCCTTCTTTAAATGCCCATTTGACAAACAGAGACAATGAATCCTCCTCGGAAAGTCCTTCTAAAAGGTAAGAGGGAACCGTGCCCATCATGGAAGCCGTCACGTGACTGCGTGTAGTCACTAGAATTTTACTTCCTGCAGCACCTACTTGTACTAAATCCCTCAACTCAACCCATTTCACAAGATCTTCATTCCACACGTCATCCAAGACTAGTAAGAACTTTTTACAGGCAAGTTTGTTTCTTAATTGACATTGCAGTTGCTCCACATCTACTTTGTCTAAATTTTGTTGGTGAGCAGAATCATTGTTAGAGTTGATGATTTTAATAATCTCTTGCTTAATTTCAAAGTTATTAGAAACACAAACCCACATCTTCAATGGGAACAACTCATGTATCCTCGTATCATTGAACACAATCTTTGCCAGTGTGGTCTTTCCCAAGCCTCCAATCCCCACAATGGGGATGACAGAGAGCCTTTTGTCATTATTATTCGGATTCTGTTGCACCAAAAGCTGTATAATATTTTCTTTATCTTGATTCCTTCCTATGACATCCGAATCAATAACGTAAGAGTATGTCATGTCCCTCCTATGTACAAAACGTCTATCAACATCAATTCTTTCAAGACCAAACTTGTGTCTGTCTTCTGCAACCTTGTCTAATCTCTTCTTGATTGTTTTGATCTGTTGAGCCATTCTAGAATGAAAAACAAGAGGATTAGAACTTGAGAAGAAATGTGCTACCTTGATTGTGGTGCTTCCATGAGCTTGGACAACTTGTTTTCGCAATGTTTCGCACTCAAATTCATCCAACATATTTTCGGCATCAGAGAAGACATGTTTGATCTGCCTCAGCCATTACACGTCTTACATTGTTCACTAGAGTCGAGAAAAGATATTTTGCAGTGTCATTGTTTTACACCAAACAATAATAAGTCTATTCTTTAAAAAAAATAAAAAATTTAATCAATCATATTCAAACAGATAGGGTTTGGACTTGACCATACTATAGCCATGTTGGACTAAAACTTGCCTCTTGATTAAAAGTTGTATTTTTAAATGGCAACAAATTTGAAAAATGGAAAAAAGTAAAATATATCGTTCAAGAATGGGATTTACCTTGGTGTAAAGAAATATATCATGTGAATGGTGAAGTGAAGTCATGATCTCACTAATAGTTCGTGCTCATATGCTAATCAGAACCAGGATAAAAGTAGATTTTGTGTGGTTCTTCAATGGAAAAAAACTTCAAAGGCCTTTTACATTAAGTCATAAACAAATTCATATACGAAACCAAAACACCACAAGCTAAAAACCTTAAAACAATGATTAAGCTAAAATTAGATCATATACGAATTAAAAATCAGATTTTGAAGAATCAAATAGGAAACAACTTATATAAACTAGATAATGCATAAACTAATTTTAATTCGTGGAGGAACTAATTTTGTTTTTCTTCTGATTTTTCATTCCCATAACTATAATGGAGAGATCTTTCTCGTAACATAATTTGCTATTCAAGATCTCTCAACATCAAATTAAGATATTATTAATCACAGAAATACAAGGAAGTAAGATATATCAACACAGTAGGATATAACATATTTCTTACTGTAACATATTTCTGAAAAACATAAATATCAACACAGTAGGATATGTCCAAATTGGTATCTCTTATTATAACATATGTCTGAAAGACATTTATATCAACACAGTAGGATATATCATTTGAAAAGAAAAATAATTAAGTAATTAAATCATGAATATAATTTTCACCTTTTCTAGCTGATATGGCAAAAGTATTTTTTAATAAGAAGGAAGTTTTAAAACGCCAAAAATGATAATTTTAGTAGGAAACCAAACTTTTCAATAGCAAAACTCTGTTTTATATGACTTGGAATTATACTTGAGTGACAAGTGAATGTTTTTGATATGTATTCATCTATAACTATATTTCTAGTTATTCAAAATTTCATTCATTAACAGGCTCTAACAGGCTTGACAATAAAGGGGATGAAATCAATTAGATACAATTATAAACAATTTTCTTCATATGTGAAAAAAAAATAGACATGAGCGTCATGGGAAATACATAACATATATAACTACTCCTGCTCATGCTTTTCTCCGTTACCTCTGGCTTTGTACTTTGTTTTTGCAATTACAAAATGCTAGAGAAGCATACATGAGTAAACACTGAATTAAAGTGTATGCTATCCAATCGGAATTGCTCATGGTGATTTGCTTCATTTAATAACATTTATCACCAAGATTCTAATTTTATATACCCTGTTTTGGATTGGTAACTTAAATTTCTCTTTCATATCCCATATTGAGGTTCTAACCTACATGCAATTGCAACAGCTTAAAACTCTTAAATTTATAATTCCATTTTCCTAGACTGGTTCTTATACCATTGATGTTTTCTTTTTTTTCAAGAGAAAATTCATTAGGAAAAGATTACATAAATGTGATCTAAGTCTAACCCATATAAGAAATTGATACTACTTTTAACTCAAAACCAAAAGAAAATGAATTTATGAGTCTTTTTTCTTATAAGGTGTTCAACTTTCTTATTTCTACTTGTTGTGGAACTTAAACTCAAACTTAAATTCCCAATAAAATGAAAGACAGATCATAAAGTATAAGATTCACAAGATTAAGAGATTTTGAAACTATAAGTGACAAGGAGGCTCTAAAATGAACCGTTCATTCACTAAAATCTAAATTTCTATACAAGAAAAAAAAGGAAAGAGTAACATGAAGAGATGTCATCATCATGGTCTACATCAAGCAATCACCCATAGTGCGATCCATGGTTTCAAGGAACAACTATCACCCATAAAACATAAATCAAAATAATTTAAAAAGTGCTTTAGAAAAAACAATCTGCATTACAGAACCTAGAAAAAAGAACGGAAAGACCTTCAACATTTATCAAGGTAGTTGAAACTTTTCACTCCCTCTTCTATTTACTTTTTATTCCAGATCTTTTCTTTCAAAAATGCTAAGTATGACATTTGGTCCAATACTCTCCGACTTACAGCGTGTATTTTCTGAATAATTCAGGACAGTCTATGATTTGTAAACGTTCAAGGGCAGTGAGGCAATTGATGCCATCTGGAAGAGAATGCAACTTCGAGCAATCTTTGATGTCAAGTGCTTTCAGACAAGTTACCATTGGTAGCCAATCAGGAAGCACCTCAAGATTGTGGCAGTGTTCTAGTCTCAAGGATAGTAGTGTTTTAATAGATCCTTGAAGCCAATGAGGCAATGTCTCTATCTGTGGCATTGAAGTAAATAGTATTGCTTTTAACTTTAAGATGAACTTCTGGTCTTCATGACCCTTGGACAATTCCAATTGGTCACAGTTCCCAATACACAACGTCTCTAATGCAGGAAAATGCTTACTGTCAAGTGGCAAAGCTTCTAGCCTCTTACAGCTATTAACAGTCAATGCTTTCAGATAAGGAAGTTCTATCCCTGAGAATAAAGACTCCACATTATCACAACATTGAATAGTCAAATACTGAAGAGAGCTCAAGTTTGCAATGTCATTCTCGGGCAAAACAGCTTGCTTTGTGGTTATGACAAAATCTCGAAGACTGATCAATTTTCTTAATCCTTTGGGTAATGCTTCCAGCTCCATGCATCCACCAAGGTCCAACACTTGCAAACTTTGAAGCTTACAAATAGAATCAGGGAGTCCCCTGATTTTCTTATTATTATAAAGACAGAGAGATCTCAAATGTTTTAACTTCCCAATGAAATAAGGCAAAGTTTCAACTGAAGAATAACTTAAATCCAAAATATGCAAGTATTTGTACCTTGAAACCAATGTAAAGAAAGCTTCACTCTTGGCACCAACACCATCCTTAGGAAAGAGAATGGTTCTCACACCTACTGATTTTGAACTGATTGATTTGTCATCCAAATCGTTTTCGACAAATGACAGATGACGAATACTCTCAGGTATACTTTGAACGTGGGAATTTATAAGTAGACACTCATCTTTTGCAACAAACAAGGCTAGATCATGCACCAAATCATGTATTTTAAATGTATAAACTGTCCCATAGCTCACAAAATCTTGAATAAAAGATCTTGACTGTAGTTCACAGAAATACTGATTGGCAACATCTTCTTGTGTCATATTCTTTTTCAGAGACCCAAGGAATCCGAGTGCACCCCAAAGATTAGCTACCTCAAAATTAACGAATTCATAATCCTTTGGGTAAAGGGAAAACAAAGCAAAGCATTGCCTCAAATAGGATGGCATAAGATCATAACTTAATTTGAGTGTAGGTAAAATATCCTCTTTTTTCTGTGGTAAATTCCAAATTTCTCTGTCTCTCACATATTCCCACTCATTTGCTTCAAATTTGGAAAATAATAAACTCCCTATAGTTCTCACTGCCAATGGAATCCCTCTACATTTTTTCACAATATCTATGCCAATATTTATCAAATGAGGATAATTTTCCTCTTCTCCTTCTTTAAATGCCCATTTGACAAACAGAGATATTGAATCCTCCAAAGAAAGACCTTCTAAAATGTGAGAGGAAACCGTGCCCATCATGGATGCAATGGAGTGACTACGAGTAGTCACTAGAACTGCACTTCCTGCAGCAGCACCTACTTGTATTAAAGCCCTCAACTCAACCCATTTAACACGGTCTTCATTCCATACATCGTCCAAGACAAGTAAGAACTTTTCACCAACAAGTTTGTTTCTCAATTGATTTTGCAGCTGCTCCATGTCTAGTATGTTCAAATTCTGTTGGAAACCAGGAGCATGAGAGTGTGAAGCAGAATCGTTAGCAGAATTGATAATTCTAACAATCATTTGCTTAATGTCAAAGTTTTCTGAAACACACACCCACATCTTTAATGGGAAGCACTCGTTTATCCTGGCATCATTAAACACAAACTTTGCAAGTGTGGTTTTTCCCAAAGCTCCCATTCCCACAATGGGGATAACAGGGAGACTTTTATCAACATCAATGGGATTCTTCTGCATCAAAAGATGTATGATCTCTTCTTTGTCATGTTCCCTTCCAATCACATCTGAATCACTCACATGGGAGTGTGTCATCTCTCTTCGATGCACAACACGTGTGTCAACATCAATTGTTTGAAGACCAAACTTATGCCTATCAGCAGCAACCTTGTCTAGTCTGTTGTTGATATCTTTAATTTGTTGAGCCATCTTGTAACGAAAAACAAGTGGATTAGAGGTTGAGAAGAAGCGACCAACCTTGGTTTTGGTGGTACCATGAGCTTTGACAACTTGATTTTGCAGCGTTTGGCACTCAACTTCATCGAGCACATCTTGGGCATCGGAGAAGACACGCTTCAGCTGCTTCAGCCATTCCCGCAGCTCGTGGTTGTGCTCTTGCTTCTGCTCAGCATCCAACAACACAGCTTTGACTAATGAGAGAGTTCTTGTAAACTCTTGCAGATGCTGATACAAACCCATCACCCGAGAAGCTTCTTCATAAAGCTGAGACGCAAGCTTTGCTATGAGTGAATCGGCGATGCTGAAGAGAAATGATTCGGCCATGATCATCAACCCAAACACCAGAGATCTGAACAACGCAAAACTCTTGTCTCAAAGTCAACTTCTGTACCCTCTGGAACTATTTTATTCTTCTTTCTTCTTTGTTTTTCGATCACTTTCTATCGTTGTAAATACCTTTATTCTTATAAAATTTGCATTTAATAACATGAGTTCTTTTGGCATCGTTTTAAATTTTAAAATAGTTTTTGTTTTATTTTAGAAATTTATATTTATCATCAGTCTCAATATTTAGAATGTGAATTTTAAATAAATTCACATTCTAATTAAGATAGAAAAAAATAAAACAAATAGATAAATAACAATTGCTATCTTTTATTGTGTTTGAATAAATTAGTCATTAACAATTTAGTATCCCATCGAAAGAGAAAAAAAATTATAATTTATCCTATATATAAAACAAGCTTAAATTACGTCTTATATTTTTTATGGTGGACTTTATTAAAAAGGTGTGATATGATTATCCTGTGTTTCAAAAATCTAAATTCTTAATTAAGTTTTAAATTTATCAAATAAATTTAAGTATTTTTAATTGGTTTTTTATTAATTTCTTTTCCTTACGAGTACTCAAAATTTTATTGTGAAAACAAAAAATTATAAGGAAATATTGAATTGTATGTTTAAAACTTTTTGAAACGTTTCGCGAATATTATCTAAGAATGTTCAGATGACGATTTTATATATTTATGTCATCAACGGAAAACAATTTCACCAAATGAAAGTAGACACAACTTTTGATTCTTGATTGAATTACTCGTTAAAACGTTTTAGATTTATGTATTTAAACGAGAATAATGATATTTTGATCGACTTCTTTTATTCACATTTAATTGATCATTTTAATCACTTTTTAATTATTTATTTTAATTTTTTTAGTTGTGTGATGTAATGTAATAATCTAAAAATGATTGAAATGATAAGTTAAAAGTGAATAAAAAAAAGTCGATCAAAATATCATTATTCTTCAAATAACGACCCTCGTTGTATGTTAGTACAAATATAAATAATATGCAACATAAAGAAATACATGGAAAGAGAGTATACATAATACTTTTATATCAAAAATAAATTTAAATATTTTTAATTAGTTTCTTTTAACTATGAGTTCTAAAAAAAATCAATTGAGTTTTATTAAATAAACTAATGCCACAACGTAAAATCTAATATTCTTTGTATTTGTAGTCACGTTTAACTAACCCTTTGAGTATTGTTTGAGCTCATAGTCACTTCTGGTTATGAGTACTCCTTCAACATGTCACTCTTGGTTGAACTAAGTATTATTTCCAAAGTCATCTCTGATTCAACCAAGTTTTTTTTTTTCAAGTCACTTTTGGCTCAACCAAGTATTTTTTTTCACTGTTGGACATGGGTATGCACATACTCATCCTCATCTTTATATCCAATTGTAAAAATCAGATATTACCTATATTTATACATGTATTTAGTCAATGCGGAGATTTCTCATCACAACATAGACGAGTTTGGATAATATCACGAAGACATGTTTATTTGCACTTCCCTTCCATCTAAGGTGAAAAATAATATTAAATCAACATCATTATTCTCATAATATTTTACTATATGTATATATTACTCTTGTAATAAATACAATTATAGTATATCACAAAATATTACACCATATTAAATACAATTATGATAATTGATATATATATATATATGGTTTAATTATGGTTTAAGTCCAAGATAATGTTGGAACTTTCAACTGAGTATCTAGTAGACTTTTGTGGTCTATTGAGTCATTAAAATTATAGCTGTCAAAACGGGTAATCCGGTCCGACCCGGCTCGACCCATCACGGGTTGATGATTTAGTGAGCCAACCCAACCCGACTCATTTTTTAGCGAGCTAAAAAAATTTGAATCCGGCCCAGCTCACCACGGGTTGGCGGGTTAAACAGGTTGACTCACGAGTTCACTTAATTAAAAAAAATACAAATTTTTTATTTTTTTTTCAGTCAAAACTAAGTTATAATTCTAATTAAAATTTAAATAAACTTTAATACAATCCAAATACAAACCAAAATAAAAAAATACGAGTTATTTATGCGTTGGCTAAAAAAACAACCTAACATGACCAAAATATAAAACCCAACTTAATAAAAAACACTTGTGTGACCCTTTTATCTACGGGTTGGTGAGGCAATCCGGCTCACCACGGGCCCAACCCGCATGAGCCGAGTTCTAGATGAGCCGGGTAAAAAATCAACCCTATTGAAATTTATAAAAAAATTTCAACTCAACCCGGTCCGAACCTGTAGTGAGCTGGGTTGGCTCGCGGGTTCCAACTCATTTTGACAGTTCTACTTAAAATATTTAAAACTTTATTTCAATTAAATTTCTGTTTTAAAAGTTTTCAAGTTTTGAAGTTTTGATCTGACAGTTAGTTACAATGTCAATAGGCTTAAATTTCGTCACATAATATTAAAAACATTTACTCACGAGGATCTCTCTCAAAGATTTATTGTATTTAGATAAAATTATTATTAAAGCAAATTAAAATTATAAAATATAAAATTAAAAGATAATAAAAAATATACAAAATTATAAAATTAGATAATAATGAATTATTAAACATAAAATAAAAAATGTAATTTCATAATTTTTAATTATCTAATTTTACAAGTCATATATTTTATATTTTACAACGTTATAATGTCATAATATCATAATTTCAAAATTTTATAATTTTATAATCTTATAATTTTGTAATTTTATTATTTTTAAATTTTTAAAATATAATTATATAACTTTTTAACTTTATATTTTATACTTTTGTAAATTTATAATAACTTAGTTATAGAATATAAAGATATTAACAGTATAATTATAATTTTTATTTTATTTTATAATTTTATAATTATCTAATTTGATATTTTATAATTTTATATATTGTTTATCTTTTAATTTTATCTTTTTAATTTATTTTAAGAATATTTTTTGTTAAATACACTAAGATCTTTGTCATCAAAGTTACTTGTAATAAAATATTAAAGTATCACGTGACAACATTCAAGCACTATAATCGTGTAAGGTAGCTACTACATTATACCTTATCATAGTAAGATCTAACGTGAGAGACTTAATTAAAAAGGAGTAAATTGTGAGAATTAATAAATCATATAAATTTACAAAGGACTCAAAAGACATAATTATATATATATATATATATATATATATATATATATATAATTTATTTATTTGTTTATTTATTTATTTTGTAATTCCCCTTCATTCAAGCTGAAAAACTAATATCAAATCAACATAATTATTCTTATAATATTATGCTTTATCTACATATTATTATTATTATAACAAATACAATTATTATAGTATATTGCAAAATATGACATCATAAGAAATACAATTATAAATATAATATGTCACAAATCTTATTATATATATATATATATATATATATTGTAAAAAATAATATTAATTCAATATAATTATTTTCATTATTAATATCATGCTACATGTAAATATTGTTATCGTAATAAATACATTATAAATACATTATAGTATATCACGAAATATTACACCATGCCAAATACAATTATAAACCATGCTAAATACAATTATAAGTATATGTCACAAATCTCATTAAATCTAATAATTATATACATATATAACAATAATAAATTAAATATTGAGTAAATTGAATGTAATATGTGAATCAATATTATTATTGAGACATAATTTGTTAATCAATGATATTATTAAAGTATATTATGTAAATCAATGGTATTACTCATGATTACAGATGGCAAATAAACCTGTCTCCGTGGGTATTGTTCGAACCCGTCCCTGTTTTGACGGAGAATCCCTGCATTGACTGGGTATGGATATGGGTATGGGTATGGGTATGAGTATGAGGAATCCCCACTTTTTCAACTGGGTATGGGGATGGGTATGGGGATGCACATATTCCCGCCACAATATCCGTCCCCGTTTAAATTATTAAATTATTATCAATTAATTAAGTAACCATATATATATATATATTATTTTTTATTTTTTCTAATTATTTGGTTTGTCATGAAACTCATTCGCATCTTAATTATATTTTTCATCGTATCATAATTTTTATGTAATTATGTTAAAAAGATGTATGTCAATTAAAAATTGTTATGTCTCACATTTAAATATTTCTATTATTTTTTAATATTTTTATTTATTGTATATTTTCCTTTCACATGAGAATGTTTAATACTCTCAATTTAAGTATTTAATAGCACAAACATTTTGTTTACTAAATAATATAAAAATAAATCCTTTACTTATTATTATTATTATTATTATTATTAATATTATTATTATTAGTTTTTGTTTCATTTGGATAACTCTTTTATTTCACTAAAACAATTTTTGTTATTTCTCAACCACTTAGTATATATGATTATATTTCAAAAGTTTTCTTAGATCTCTAAGATCTTTTTTAACTTATCATACCCTTAATTATACATTTGTTTTCCTTTTGTACGATTTCTTTCAATAGTCTCTCAAATTGTTTGTAAACATTTGTTAATTTTTTAATATTTTTATTTCTTGTTTATTTTCATTATGTAGAATACTATTTCGATATATTTTATCTAATTATTTTTTATTTTCTAACTCATTATCAATCATACTGTAATTTTTTCACTATAATTGTATAAATAACTTTTATTTACTACAATATAAAAATTTAATGTAATTGTCATGAATATTTTTTTATCACCATCCAAGATAATTGAAGTTCAAAAGATACAAGATCTATATTAAAATTTTATTATTATGATTATTATTTATTCTTTGTATCATTTTGATCAAGTAATGTATTATAACTTTTATTAGTGTATAAAAAAAAGATTCATTGGAATTTAAAAGATTGAAGTAAACAAACATTTAAAATATATTTTAATTTGAATATTTGTTTTCCTTTTATATTTTTTAAAAAATATTTTTAAATTTTATCAACTAGGTTTCATTAATGTTTGCAAATTTAATAAATGTGTTGGTTCTCATGAAATTTTATTTATAATCTAAAATGTAAAAAATTATAATTTATTTTAAAATTTTATTATGATTACTATTTTTTCTTTGTATCATTTTGATCAAATGATGTATTATAACTTTTATTAGTGTATAAAAAAGAGATTCATTAGAATTTAAAAGATTGAAGTAAACAAACATTTAAAATATATTTTAATTTGAATATTTTTTTTCCTTTAATATTTTTTAAAAAATATTTTTAAATTTTATCAACTAGGTTTCATTAATGTTTGTAATTTAATAAATGTGTTGGTTCTCAAAAAATTTTCTTTTGGTATTATAATTTAAAATGTAAACAATTATAATTTATTTTAAACTTTTATTATGATTATTATTTGTTCTTTGGATCATTTTTATCAAATGATGTATTATAACTTTTATTAGTGTATAAAAAAATATTTATTATAATTTAAAAGATTGAAGTAAACAAACATTTAAAATATATTTTAATTTGCATATTTGTTTTTCTTTTATATTTTTTAAAAAATATTTTTAAATTTTATCATGTTTCATTAATATTTGCAAATTCAATAATTGTTTTGGTTTTCATGAAATTTTATTTGGTATTGTAATTTAAAATGTAAACAATTATAATTTATTTTAAAGTATTTGATATCTAATAACCAACCATCCTTCTAATATTAAATATTTGATAATAGTATGTTTCCTTTATCGTAATTTTTTATTATTTTATAAAAATGAATTAAAATTAATATTGAAGTAGTAAAAAAATGGGTATGGGTACGAGATTATACCCGTTATCCAGTGGAGATGGGGATGAGACAAAAGTCTGATACCCGTTGAATTTGAGTATGGGGATGAAGATGAATTTTTTTACAAAAATGAATATGGAATAACGAAACTCGTGTCCGCCCCGCCCGCCCCGTTGCCATCCTACTCATGATATGTCAATATTAGTAAGACATAATTTCTCATTCAATAATATTATCAATTAATTTTGTTACCCATCCACACGTCTATAAATCCCAATCCTCATAGGAAGTATTCACAGTTAATCTCATATACAACTAGACTCATTTTTTTATGTTCTTATTATTGAGCATCAAAAAATTGTTGCACGTACATGACATTCTTATAGGAAGTACTCATAGTCAATCTCATATACAATTATACTCATTTTTTTTATGTTCTTAGTAACTTGAGCATCCAAAAATTGTTGCACGTGGATCTTTCTCCAATTTTATTCTTTTAACATCAATCCTGTCTCTCCACTTCTCTTCAAAGGAATGGTGCTCTTTTTGGGTAATATATAATCTATTTATATTATATTATATTATATTATTTATATATATATATATATATATATATATATAAAATAAGATATAAAGTTTTCTTTTCTTAATTATTTTTTCAGAAATAAGCAAAGCATATCGTAAGTGTGGTGCGTGTGATGAACATTGTTCATCTGCGACAACAAATGACAAGTTCATCATTACTCCCTCTTACACCACTTTAAGCCTTTGGGCACAAAACTAATCTTTTGTCTTCTTTTTCTTTGCCTTTTCGATTTCTCACAGCTAACCATGGCCGAATCATTTCTCTTGAGCATCGCAGAGTCACTCATTGCAGAGTTTGCGTCTCGTGCTTTTCAAGAAGCTTCTCGAGTTGTGGGTTTATACGACAATCTTCGAGACTTTACAAACACTCTCTCTTTAGTGAAGGCTGTGTTGTTAGATGCTGAGCAAAAGCAAGATCACAACCATGAGCTGAGCTCCGCGAATGGCTCACTTACCTTAAAATTGTCTTTTCTGATGCTGAAGATCTTTTGGATGAATTTGAGTGCCAAACACTAAAAAAAAAAAGTGGTTAAAGCTCATGCCAGCGTTAAAGATAAGATAAATCACTTCTTCTCAATCTCTAATCCACTCGTTTTTCGTTACAAGATATCTCAACAAATTAAAGATATTAGCAACAGACTAGACAAGGTTGCAGCTGATAGGCACAAGTTTAGTCTTCAAATAATTGATGTTGACACATGTTGGAGTTGAAAGGGAAATAATTTAATCGGGTGAAGGAAAAAACAGAGCAAGGTAAAGTGTACAGTATAATAAGACTGATGTGAAGAAAGGGCTTGTTTTATTCAACATAGCAGCAATATATTTATAATAAAAAATAAAACTGACAGTAACCACATAATCATGATTTCAGGAAACGTGAATAATAAACATACTTGCACCTAAAGTTTAGGAAGACCTATTGACTAATTAAAAAATTAAACAACGATATGCAGTTACAAAAAGCATATATTTAACACTCCTCCTTGCTTTAGGAACTGCTGCACACTCCAATTCTTTTTCTCAATAATTCAAATTTGCTGACAGGTAAAGGCTTTGTAAACATGTCAGCCAATTGATCTTCAGACTTGCAGTAAACTAAGTTCACTTCTCCATTTTGTTGCATCTCCCTCAAAAAATAGAGCTTGATGTTGAAATGTTTTGTTTTCCCATGACATACTGGATTATTTGCAATTGCAATTGCTGCCTGGTTGTCAACAAAAACCTCAATTTTATTTTTCTGCTGAAAGTGTAAATCATATAGAATCTTTTTCAGCCATAGAACTTGATTTACAGCAGCTATTGCTGCTATGAATTCAGCCTCTGCAGTGGATTGTGCTACAATCTCTTGCTTCTTTGTGCACCATGAGAAAACTCCTGAACCTAAGTTAAAACAATACCCTGAAGTGTTTTTCATGTCATCATAAGGTCCAGCCCAATCACTATCAGAAAATCCACACAACTTGAAATTTGTACACTTCTCAAATTTGACATCATAATCAAGAGTGCCTTTCACATACCTTAATATTCTTTTTGCTGCTCTTAAATGCACCTCACTAGCACAATGTATAAATCGAGATAAGAGACTTACAGCAAATATAATGTTTGGCCTTGTTGTAGTTAGGTACATTAGACATCCAATCAAGCTCCTGTAGTATCCTTCATCAACTTTATCAGCACCATCTTCCTTGATGAATTTCTCTCTTTGATTCATTGGTGTGCTAACTGCTTTACATTCATCCATTTGAAATTTCCTCAATATTTCCTTTGCATATTTTCTTTGGCAAATGAATACTTGATTTTCACCTTGTTTGATCTCAATTCCAAGAAAATAGGTCATGAGACCAAGATCTGTCATTTCAAATGCTTGCATCATTTCTTGCTTGAATTCGTCAATCAACTTTGTGTCATCTCCAATTACTAAAAGATCATCAACATATAGTGAAACTATGAGAAAACTATTTCCCTTATCTTTCACATAGAGAGTGAATTCAGATAAGCTTTTTGTAAAGCCTATGCTTAATAAGTGATCATTTATTCTACTGTACCAGACCCTTGGAGCTTGCTTTAGGCCATATAGGGCCTTTCTTAGTAGATAAACTTTATCTTCTTCACCATGCTTCACGAATCCCTTTGGTTGCTCCACATATATTTCTTCTTCTAGAACTCCATTTAAAAATGCTGATTTGACATCCAACTGGAATATTTTCCAGTCCTTTTGTGCAGCTATAGTTAACACCAATCTGATTGTATCTAATCTAGACACAGGAGCAAAAGTGTCAGAATAATCAACACCAAAGATTTGTGCATACCCTTTAACCATGAGTCTGGCCTTGTATTTGTTGATTGAGCTATATGCATTAAGCTTTGTTCTGAAAACCCATTTGACTCCAATGACTTTTCTGTTTTCAGGCTTGTCAACCAACTCCCACGTTTTGTTTTTTTGAATCATAGAAATCTCCTCCTCCATTGCATTTTTCCATTTTGGGAGTCTTAGTGCTTCTTCACAGCTAGCAGGTTCACAAATGGCTACATTACATCTTTGATAGATGTCAGACAATAGCCTAGTTCCTCTGATTGGAGGATCATCTTCCAATTCATCTTGCAACAGTTATGTGGTTTGTTCTCCATGATGATTATCTTCTATAATTGGAAAGAATTCTGTTGTACTTTGTGAGTTCTTCCAATCCCATTTCTGACCTTCATTGAAATGTACATCTCTAGTGATAGTTATCTTTCCGGTTTGAGGATGATACACTTTGTAGGCTTTCGAAACAGAACTATAACCCACAAAGATGCCTGGAGTAGCCTTGTTGTCAAGTTTATCACGCTTAACCTGAGGAATATATACAAAACAGACACAACCAAATACTTTAAGGATGGTTAGAGAAGGTTTATACCCATACCAAGCCTCAAATGGAGTTTTATCTTTCAAGGCCTTGGTTGGAAGCCAATTTTGCAAGAAAACTGTTGTATTAGCCGCTTCTGCCCAAAATGTTTTAGGCAGCTCCTTCTCATGCAACATGCATCTAGCCATCTCCATCACAGATCTGTTTCTCCTTTCACTTACCCCATTTTGTTGAGGAGTGTAAGGAGCTGTCAATTGATGCGAAATTCCTGCTTCTTCACAAAATAGATTAAATTTTGTTGATGTATACTCCTTCCCATTGTCTGATCGTAGAAATTGAATCTTGTAGCCACTTTGAGTTTCCACCATTTTCTTGAACTTCATAAATACTCCAGCCACTTCATGCTTGAATTTCAAGAAAAAAATCTAGCACATTCTTGTAAAATCATCTATGAACAAAATAAAGTAGAGACTACCATGTAGTGATGGTGTTCTTTGAGGTCCTGCCACATCAGTTGAGGTCCTGCCACATCAGTGTGAATTAGTTGCAACTTTTGAGAGGCTCTCCAAGATGATTTGAGAAAAGACTTTCTGTTTTGTTTACCAAATTGACAAGCATTACAATTTGAAAGATTTTTAGAAAGTGTTGGTACACCTGAAGACATGTCATTCTTCTGTATTTTCAACATTCTTTCAGGATGACAATGACCCAGTCTCTTGTGCCAGAGTTCTGTAAGATTGGCTTGAGTGTAATAGGCTACATTCTTCTCCTCTATTGGATCAAATGAGAAGCTTTTACCTCTCATTTTAACCCTTAGAACCTCCCGGCCAGCAATGTCAAAGATAAGGCAGTTTTGATGTTCAAAGAACACTTTAAACATCAATGAAGGTAATCATTGTTCATCGAAGAGATATGACACACTCTCGTGTGAGTGATATAGATGTGATAGAGAGGAAACACAATAAAGAAAATATTATAAAGCTTTTGATGCCACAGAATCCTAATGATGTTGATGTTAGTCTCTTTGTTATCCCCATTGTGGGGATGGGAGGCATGGGAAAGACTACACTTGCAAAGTTTTTTTCAATGATGAAAGGATCCGGGAGTGCTTCCCATTGAAGATGTGGGTGTGTGTTTCTGATGACTTTGACATTAAGTAGGGGTGGGCAAAAAATTTAATTTTCTTGATCCAATCCACTTTTGCTCCAATCCAATCCATTTATAATCCATTTTATTAAAAATCTAATCCATTTAAAATCCATTTAATGGATCTGAATTTCAATCTAATTTACATTTTATAAATCTTATAGATTGAATATCCATTTTATAAATCAAGATTTTTAAATATGGATAATCCAAAAAATCTAATCCAAATTTTTAATTTAAATTTTTAGTTGGGTTAGACTAAAGGTTGAGATGGACTATGCTAAATTCAGACTTGGACGGTTCTTGCTTGACGACCTATACGGATCAGGCAGGCCCAACGACCATAAGAGGTTGGGCGGGCCTAAAGATATGAACGAGATAGGCGGGCCCGACAAACCGAACGAGTCGATCAGGCCCAATGACCTGATGAGCCAGGTGGGTTCGAAGACCCGAACGAGCTAGGCAGGTTCGAAGATCCGAACGGGCCAAGCGGGCTCGAAGACCCGAACGGGCCAAGCGGGCTCGATGACCCGAATGGGTGAAGCGGGCTCGAAGAACTGAACGGGTTAGGCAAGCTCGAAGACCCGAACGGGTCAGGTGAACCCGATGACCCGAACGAGTCAGGCGGGCTCGAAGAATCGAACGGGTAAGGCAGGCCCGAAGACCCGAACGGGTCAGGCAGACCCGAAGACCTGAAAGGGTCACGCGGCCCGAAAACCCGAACGAACCAGACAGAACCAATGACGAAAATAGGTCAGGCAGCCCAAAGACCCGAACGGGTCAAGCAAGCCCAAAAACTCGGACGGGCCCAACAACCCGAACGGGCCCGAAGACCCGAATGGGCCCGACGACCCAGACGAGCCCGACGGCTAGGACGGGTCTGACGACCTACATGGGCCTTACGACCCGAATGGGCATGATGACACGAACAAGCGCGTCGACCCGGATGAGCCTTATGACCCGGACGGACCCTACAACCCAGACGG
Organism: Vigna unguiculata; assembly: GCF_037176805.1. Classification (NCBI taxonomy): domain Eukaryota; kingdom Viridiplantae; phylum Streptophyta; class Magnoliopsida; order Fabales; family Fabaceae; genus Vigna; species Vigna unguiculata. The sequence continues at coordinate 33,660,871 of NC_140792.1, read as the reverse complement.
GCTCGACGTCCTAGACGGGTCCGACGACCCAGATATGCTCGATGACCCGGATGGGCCCGACGACTCAGACGAGCCTGATGACCTTGACGTACCCAACGACCCAGACGGGCCCCACGATTCGAACGTGCCCGACTACCCGATTGGGCCCGACTATTTGGACGGGTCCGTCCGGGTCATCTAGCCCATCCGGGTCGTTGGCCCCATTCGGGTCGTTCGGCTCGTTCGCGTCGTCGAGCCTGTTCGTGTTTTCGGGCCCGTTTGGGTCGTCCGACCTGTTTGGGTTATCGAGCTCGTTCGGGTTGTCGGGCCCGTCTGGGTCGTTTTGGTCGTTGGGCCCGTCCGGGTCGTCGGTCCCATCCGAGTCATTCGGGCCTTAATGACAAAAGTTTTAAGAAATTCAATTTAAATTTCTTTTATTAAAAATGGATTCTGGATTTTGAACTTGATCCAAATATTTGGATTGGATTTAAATCTTGATCCAAATATTTGAATCTGGATTTAAAAAAATCCAAACTACTTTTGCTAAAAAAATGGATTTAGGTCAAAAATCTAATCCAATTATTTTGATCTAAAATTGATGTGGATTGGATCATTAAAAATCCAATCCATGCCTACCCCTAGGATCAACACATAAATCTTTATTTTTTATATTTTTTTAGTAAGTTAGGTAGATCTTCAACATTAAAGTCTTTGTTGAAGAGGATTCACGGTCTATGTCAAGTGAGCATTTAAAGGAGAGGAAGAAAAGCATCGCTCGGTAAATATTGGGAGATAAATTGACAAATTGTAAAATGCATGTGTTCCATTGACAGTTGGGAGTCTACTATACTCTAAAAATTTGATGCCAGTGAATGGGAACATGAGTGACAATGAAATTTAGAATTTGCCCCAGACAAAAAATGACATTTTACTTGCTCTTAAATTAAGTTTCGATCTCATGCCATCCTATTTGATGCAGAGTTTTAAACTGCTCCAACTTTATTTATGTACCGCCTAATGATGAAATAGCTCCGCTTTGGGCGCTTGGACTCATTGCATTACCAAACAATCATAAGACACTCAAGCCACGGTTAATCCATACGTTGAGAATTTAAGTTTGAGTTTAAATTTTATAATAAAATTAGAAAAGTTAAAGATTCGTAAATTTATTATTGAAGGTATTAATTTTTTATATATGAATTGAACTGATATTTTATTAATGTTTTATCTCGATGACCCTTTCTAAATATCTATCACAATATTGATATAGTTTTCAATATCTTTTTCTTCAAAATTTTGAAAAATTTGATATTTTTCTCGAAAGATCTATCATAATATTGCAATATCAGTATGATTTTCAAGATCTATTTCTTCAAGATTTTGAAAACTTTGGCACTTTTTGTTGAAGAGAAATTAGAGGAACAAAAAGACGAAGAGAATGCATTAAGGACACATATAAGCGTTTAAATATTTGTTTATTTTTTGTCATTTTAATTGGGGTGCTTTGCTATTATGTACAACTTCATATCTTTCATTTTTAATGATATATTAAATGGTGATTACAGGGTAGATATAATAAACGTATCACGTTAGCTTTGGAATAAATTTTAGTTTTTGTCTCCTGAACGCAGTAAAGGCAGCAGATTGCGGAAAGATGTGATTCTGTGATATTTTTTAATCCAAAGAAAAGAATGTTACAGATTGCAATCTTAACTTGCAAGTTGTATCAATCATTTGCAGTATTCTTAATACGTTGAAAAACAAGAAATACAATAAGATAATCTAAAATTTGAAAACCACATCTATCAAGACAGAAATCATAAAAAAAAGTTTAAGCCATCTTCTAACTATATTAATATATATAATTAAAATCATTTTTGTTATGTTAATCATAACTAAACTCATGATCAAAGACAAAGACCTATGATATCACAAAGTTTTACTTTTCCTAACTCATTAAAAAAATACGCATAAACTTTATATTTATATTAATAATAACAATAATAATAATTTTGGTGTTATTTTCTTTTATATTTATACCTTTTGTAACTAAGATTGACCGAGTATAGTTCACAGACGACAACTTCATTCACAATCAGCATGAATGTCCGTCGGCCAGCCGCCGCAATAATGCTGATTTCTAATTTTGTTTTTTTCTAAATTGTCCACTATTGGTTATATTTCATTAATATTTTCAAACAATCATTTATAATGTAGTTAATTGTCTTGAACATAATTAATCTAAACAATAGACGCAATCTATGATTGATCACATTGTTTTCTATCGTATCCTACTTTTTAATATTTAAATTAACGTACTTTTTACTCAAATTAATTTTTTTTGTCGTAGTAATTATTAATCTTTTATGTGTTTTTAGTCTCTCTTTTAACGAACTTTATGAGTTTGTACTTTGCTTTAATTAATTGAATGATACACATATTTATTTAGATGTGTGAAGTGTTTATTTTTAAAAGTGTGTCAACTAAATCTTAACTTTTAAAAAGTGTTTCAATTAGATATATATTAAAAAAAAATTATTAAAGCTGTAAATTTTATTCATGATTCTTGTCACTAATTTTAAATATAAATATAAATATTTAATTTTGTAACTCATTTTAAATATCGGTATTAATAATGTTGTGGCTTAAATACTTTTTGATCCTCATCTTCGTAGTGTTTGTTGCGGATGGTCCTCATTTTGACAGAATGTTTAAGATGGTCCTCATTTTCGCAATTCGTGTTTTATTTGGTCATTTTCTGTAACGCCGTTTAAATCATTAACGGAGCATTGTACAAGTGGCACGATTTGTATTAGGGTGTGTTACGTGTACTGTACACGTGTGGTAATTAGATATTTGGGAATAAATAAGTGAGCTAGAGTTTTGGTAAGGAATGTTTGGACAATTGTTGAGTTTTGGCAATATTGTTCCTCCATCCCCAATTGGTGTTGCTGCAATCTTCTCCTTCCTGCAATCCCATTATATAGGTATGATACGGTCCCAATCTTATTCCTTTACCTATGTCACTTCGTGCACTGTTGGTGGTTCAACGAGAAATGGATTAACCCCGATTTGTAGTGGATGAGCAGACTGCAACACCTGTTGAGACTGCACCATATGCCCAAACTGTTGAGAATGCATCAACTGCTGAAACTGTTGAGAATGCACCAACTCCTGAAACACAAACAACTCAATCACCAAGGAATGAAGTGAAGAGTCAAGCAACACCACTACCAACACCAGAAGAACCATTTCAGGAGTTTATGATGAAATTACATATTAGGAGGATGCCATGATAGCAGCTACAAACATCTTAGTTATTTTTTGGAATTTCTTATGTAGAATTCATTATTGATGTACTGCATTTTGACTTTCCTTAAACTTCCGTTCAATTTCACTTTTGTCAAACATTGATGTAATGCATTTTGATGAGGATGAATTAACGTTATGAATTTAACTTCTTTTAGACTTATATCAATTTAATTTTTTTCAAGTTTAGATTAATATCACTTACTTCAATGCTCAGATTAATATATCATTTTAAACATGTTGGGACTAATATCAACATAATCAAACTAATTCATTTCTTCATTTAACAATAGTACAAAACAGATTGAACTTTAAAAGATTACACATAATAACAGTGCGGATAATACAATAACAACACAAGTGAACCCTATTACTAATTACGGCCTCTTCTCCGCAACCTTCAATTAATTCTCCAAATCATTAATCTGCCTCATCTGTGTCATGATGATGACATCCTTTTCATCAACACCACCATTTGAAAAAGTTGCAGCCCACATTATTGGAACCACCAGTATGTAAATCAATAAACCAACAATTAAAACCAATTTATTATTAACACAAAAATAAAAACAAATTGTACCTAAAATTTTCTACCAATATTCTTTGGAGTTTTTTATAAAATGGATTGAATTTTATTAATCTGCATACAGCAAAATAATTGGATTAAATCTAATGTCCGTATTCAATCAAAAAAAGACATTCTGTCAGAATTTAGAAATTATATGTTTAAAATCTTTGCTGTTTTCTTATTTGTTACCTGTTTATATTATTTAGGAAGAACACCTCTCCCCTTTTTTAATAACAAACTATTAGTATTAGAAAGTAAACAAAGCAATGAAATTTCTAAAAAAGGAAAAAAAAAGATAAAGATATGTTACAAAAACCTCTTATAAATGATATGATTCGATAAAAAAAAATATTTTTCGTTCTTTCATAATTCCATAGAAATTTTTTATTAATCATTTATATTTCTAAATTTTTTTATTCCAGTCATAATAAGAAAAAAAAAGAAGTAATGTTCCAATAAAGAGAAAATTCTTCACAGGAATGATTCGTTTGTTGCAAAGGACGAGTTACATCTCTCCGCAGCTACAAATCGGGGTTAATTCATTTCTTGTTGAACCACCAACAGTGTACGAAGTAATACAACACGGTTGCCTCCAACGATTACAACTAGAGGTAAAGGAAGAAGATTGGGACCGTAACATACCTATATAATGATTTAAACGCCATTACAGAAAATTACCAAATAAAACACGAATTGCGAAAATGAGGACCATTTTAAACATTCGGTAAAAAATGATGACCATTTTAAAGATTCTGTCAAAATGAGGACCATCCGCAACAAACACTGCGAGAATGAGTACCAAAAATACTGCGAGAATGAGTACCAAAAATGTATTTAAGCCTAATTTTGTTATGAAAGAGACCTAATTATATATCTTTTTAAAAGTTGAGACTCAATTGATGTGTTACTATGAGCAAACATATTCAAACAAAAATGGATACAATTCAACTAATTAAACCTATTGTATTTTTATTTAATTTTCATTTTTATTTTTTAATTTTCATTTATATTTTTTGATCAAATTACAAATACACTGAACCAACTCAGTTACCAGTACAACAAAACACGAGTATCAATCCACGTTGAACGAAATAGCGAAATATGAGTTAGGAAAAGTAAAATTGAATCAAAGTAGAGAGCAGAACAAAACAGAGTCTTCGTCGTCGTCGTCTTTCCTTGTCATCACGAAATATCAATCTTCCGCAGCACTCTTCTCAATTCGAGTTTCAAGCGCAAGGAACATAACAGAAAAACGCAATCATTACCACCTTCCATCGCCACCGAGTCAGAACAAGAACGAGTTAGGGTTGTAATCAGAGCGAGGGAGAAGATGGCTGTGAAGGACGACGTGGAAATCGTGAAGGCTCGCATCGACAAGAGGGATTACAGAAGAGTCGTGCTTAGCAACTCGCTCCAAGTGCTCCTCATTAGCGACCCTGTTACCGATAAGGTCGACTTCATCTTCGATCTTGATTCTGATTCCGATAGGATCAGATTCTTTTTTTTCCGTATCAATTCACTCGCTCACTTCACGATATTTCGGTTTCTGTGGTTCCATTTTTTTCGTTGCAGTGTGCTGCTTCCATGAACGTTGGCGTCGGTTACTTCAGTGATCCTGCTGGCCTCGAAGGCCTCGCCCATTTCCTCGGTATTGTTTTCCTTTTCCAGCTTTGACTGTACTCTGTCGGGTATAAGTTTCGAATTGTGTAGGATTCTGGTCGATGTGTTACGAGTCTGAAGAAGATTTCTTGTTTGAAGTTTGACAGTGCAATTGTATTTTATAATATGAACATGGTTTTGGCCTCAATATTAAGGCCTTTTTAGTTTCCGCTAAATTTTGGCGACATCGGCCATATTTGTCTGGGAACGTGATGAAACTGCGACAATTTATTTCAAACTGACATAACCGGTATTGTATTACAAGAGAGGGAAATAAGACATAGGATTTGAATGGAACGTTAAGCAATCCAGATACTTGATAAGAAGATAGGATAAAGTGTAGACATCAAAAAAGAGAGGAGATAATAGTTGGAGCACTTTGGGTTCATACTCGAGATATAGAACGTTATGCATTGCTGCTAGGAATAAAGAAAAATAAGATACTAGATTCTAGCATCTGAACTTTATTATTTATACCAAGAATTATATTTTAATGGCGGGTGGGGTGCTGATAGTTTACCTATTTATTTTTTCTGTTTGAAATGAAATTTATTTCAAGAATTTTATTCTGGTTATTTCTGCGTTTTTGATTGACAGAGCACATGCTGTTTTATGCGAGTGAAAAATACCCAGTTGAAGATAGCTACTCCAAGTATATTAGTGAGGTATCGTGATGTCTGCTCCTTTAAGTTGTGAAAAGTGACTTGGAATTTGGACACCACTCATTATGAAAATAGGCAACAATTATTTTTAACCTTTTTTTTCCTGATGTACTTTAGCTCTTCAATTTTATTTATCCATCATTCTATGAAATGAAAAAGTTGAAGAAAATATTTAGTGGTTGTTTCATATATCCTAATTCCTAATCTTATTGGCACTTATGGATAACAATGCCAGTCACTGTTGAAATTTTGTCAAAAACATTACTTGAATAAGGAGAAACAAATCCTGAATTGCTTGTGGAGCGTTAACATGATTGAGTATTTGTAACATGATTATCTGGAAGGGGAAGTGGGTGAGTGGGAAAAATGGCAGATTTTAAATATCTGTATTAGAATTTCTTGACAGGTGAGTATGACTTTAAGAAACAGAGATGTGTTTCCTGATTACATGTTATAATATAAGGGACATACTTCTAGGTCAAAATGAACTGTATAGATATTTTACCTTTTTAAAATGATTGTTTTGTCATGTCTGGACTGTATTTATTAAATGCCATAATGAATTTGCCATGTTTTTAAACTTGGAGGGTTTAGGATTTAAGACCTGGTTTTTTGGTTCTTGTGGTGAAGCGGTCAGAATGTGGTTTCTTTTGCTATCAAGTATTCCCAAGTGCTTGTTTGGTAGAAGGGCAAAGGGAATGGAATGGAGGGAAATCTGTATTTAACTTTTCTTTTTTTTCTGCAAACTGTACAAGAGTTTAATTTCTCATAGCTGCATTTTTTGAGCTTACATTGTTTTATTTTATGTTTTTAGTTTCATGCATCTAGTCTCCTACTCTGCTAGTATCTATGCTGATACATATTCTACTTTTAAGAATGGTTAAGAGTTTCAATTTTTTATATTGTATTAAATACCAACATCATTTGGGGCTTAGAAAGCTGGAGCAATTCTATTGATTTATTATTTTTTTTAAAATATTCTTAAATTTTTGTCAATCAACTTTTTTTTGGTTTCATTGCTGTGTCTGCCTTTCTAATACAGCATGGAGGAAGCACCAATGCTTTTACAGCATCTGAACACACCAACTATTTTTTTGAAGTTAACACAGACGGCTTTGAAGAGGCCTTGGACAGGTAGGTCCTGCTCTTTATTGTTTCCTCTTTTAATCCCTTATAGAAGTTCTAGCTCAGTATGATTTGTCTTCCAGGTTTGCTCAGTTCTTTACTAAACCATTGATGTCTCCTGATGCCACCATGAGGGAAATTAAAGCTGTTGATTCTGGTTAGACAATCTTTTCATTGTTTGATGTCTTTTGTTTTATTTCCTTGTTTCTTATTGGCATACTGTTCCTCTGCTTTCTCTTTTACAGAAAACAAGAAGAATTTATTATCTGATGGATGGAGAATGAACCAGGTATGTATGTGCTATTGCTTTTAAATCATCTTTAGGGGGGCTTTGTGGTAAAGTTGGTTGGTTGTTTGTTTGAGATGTAATTCAGTGTTGCTTTTAGGAGACAGATTTTACAGTAGTATAGGAGATCTCCTCTATTTTTGTTTATGATGGGATATAGTGTAATACTCATTCTTAATTATATAGTGGTGCAGAGTGGCCACAGAATGTTACATTGTATCCGTGCCTTTTTGAATAGTGGATGTAGTGGTTGTTGCAATTCCGTGGTCATTGTGGATCTAGAGTAAGGCTTTTTGCAAAACCCATTTTGCCATCACAACAGCCTCAGTTTTCGTTGGGGGTGTGGGGTGGGTTAGAGGCAAAGTTTTGATTTCCCTATTCTTTAGAATTTAAAAAATTCCCGTATAGGATATAGTTTCCAGTGCTTCTTCTTAACTCACCCACCCTTTATTCGTCTCTCTATATGATTGTTCTGAACTTTGAACCCCAAACCTCTGTTCTTTTCTCTCTGCAACCTTCTATTGATATTTAAGATATATTGCATTTAAAATATCAATGTCTTTCAGATTGTTTGTTTTCTTGACTTTTAATGTATCTTTTTGCTTTTAAAATCGTATGACTTTTTATTGTAAATTATGAATGCATTATGAATTTTGAGTAACACCCCCATTAAATTTAGAGCATTTATGCATGTATAACAACAATTGTGTGTATAATCTGTTGAGAATAAAGAAGATAGGGATTGAGATTAATCTCCCTTATGTATAAACCACACATAGGGTAATCTATTTATAATAGAGAGAGGTACAAGTAAAAAGAGTAACTGAAAATAAAAAGATTAAATAGAAGATATTGTTTGATATTGTGGTTATCAATATCTAACAATATTTTAATAATATCAAACTATATCTAACACTCCCCCTCAAGCTGGAGCATACAAATTGTATGTGCCAAGCTTGTTACAAATATAATCAATTCTAGGCCCCCGTAAAGACTTTGTAAAAATATCTGCTAACTGATCACTTGAGTTAACAAACTCAGTCTTGATGTCTCCAGACATAACCTTTTCCCGAACGAAATGACAATCAATCTCAATGTGTTTAGTCCTCTCATGAAAGACAGGATTAGAGCTAATATGAAGGGCAGCCTGATTGTCACATACAAGTGTCATTTGAGTAATATCTCCAAATTGTAACTCTTGAAGCAATTGCTTGAGCCAAACAAGTTCACAGGCAGCTGAGGCCATAGCTCTATATTCTGCTTCTGCACTAGATCTTGCTACAACACTCTGTTTCTTACTTTTCCACGAGATCAAGTTACCACCAATGGAGACACAATACCCAGATGTAGATCTTCTATCAGAAGGAGATCCTGCCCAATCAGCATCTGAATAGCAAACAACTCTTGTATGGTTATTAGAACCATATAACAATCCTTTTCCAGGAGATTTTTTAATATACTTCAAGATGCGAATGACTGCATTCCAATGATCTTCACACGGAGAATTAAGAAATTGGCTTACCACACTGACTGCAAAGGAAATGTCAGGACGAGTAACGGTAAGATAATTCAATTTCCCAACCAATCGTCTATACTGCTCAGGATCAGATATAGGCTCCCCCTGATTTGGTAGAAGTTTAGTATTGGGATCCATGGGTGTATCAACAGACTTTGAACTCATCAATCCAGTTTCCTCCAGAATATCCATGGCATACTTTCTTTGAGTTATAACAATACCATCATTGGACTGTGCCACCTCAATACCCAAGAAATATCTGAGTTTGCCAAGATCTTTGGTCTGAAAATGGTGACAGATATGTTGTTTCAACTGAGAGATGCCATGGTTGTTACTCCCTGTAAGAACGATGTCATCAACATATACTATCAAGTAAACACATCCAGCACTCGAGTGTTGATAAAAAACAGAATGATCTGTTTCACACCGAGTCATACCAAATTGTTGAACAACATTGCTAAACTTTCCAAACCAGGTCCTAGGAGATTGTTTTAGGCCATATAGTGATTTGCGAAGACGACATACCATCCCAGAAGACTCCCCCTGAGCAACAAACCCAGGAGGTTGCTCCATATAAATTTCCTCTTGCAAATCACCATTGAGGAAAGCATTCTTAACATCCAGTTGATAAAGAGGCCATTGTTTAAGAGCGGCCATGGCGATAAATAAACGAACAGAAGCCATCTTTGCCACGGGGGAAAAAGTATCTCCATAATCCAACCCAAAAATTTGAATATAACCTTTGGCTACAAGACGAGCTTTGAGGCGATCAATAGTACCATCAGGTCCAACTTTGATAGCAAACACCCACCTGCAACCAACAACAGATTTCCCAGACGGCAACGGGACCAGTTCCCAAGTTCCACTATTATGAAGAGCATTTAATTCATCTGCCATGGCCTGACGCCAACCAGGATGGGCTAAAGCGTCACGGACAGTTTTTGGAATGGTCACAGAAGAAAGAGAGGAAAGACATGTATAAAAAGGTAATGACAAGCGATGATAACTCAAAGCAATATAATGGGGAGAGGGATTATGGGTAGAACGCATACCTTTTCGGAGGGCAATGGGAAGGTCAGACTCAGGTGTCAGAGCCGGAGGAGACAGAGTAGTTGGCACTGGAGTGGAGTCACATGGTGGTGGTTGTGATCGATTACGGCGACTATAAACCTGAAGAGGTGGTGGAGGAGCAGGTGACTGTGGAGCAGGAACCGAGGGTGAAGAAGACACAGTAAGAGGGTCACAAACAATAGGAACGTTAAAGGTATTAGAAGAGTTGTTAGGATTGGATGGAGTCAGAGGTGAAGATTGACTCTTAAAATAAAGGGAGAACTCATTAAAGGTGACATCTGCAGACACAAAATAACGGTTAAGAAAAGGAGAAAAACATTTGTATCCTCTTTGTGATCTTGTAAACCCTAAGAAAACACACTTATGTGATCTAGGAGAAAGCTTGTCAAGACCAGGACTAAAATTATGAACAAAACATGTAGACCCGAAAACTCTTAAAGGTAAGGGATGAAGAGGTTCATGAGGGAATAAAATGGAGTGAGGTATGTTATTCTTTAAAACCGAAGAAGGCATACGATTAATGAGATAACAGGCAGTAAGAATGGCATCACCCCAGAAATGTTCAGGAACCTCGCCATGAATTAAAAGAGTGCGAGTGGTTTCCATAAGATGTCTATTTTTACGTTCAGCTACACCATTTTGTTGAGGGGTATAAGCACAAGAAGTTTGATGCAGAATGCCGTGAGAAGCCATAAATTGTTTGAAAGAATGAGAAAGATATTCACGGCCATTATCACTACGCAAAACTCTAATAGAAACACCAAACTGAGTTTTAATTTCATTAAAAAAAGATTGAAAGATATGAAATAATTCCGAACGATGTTTCATTAGAAATAACCAAGTGCATCTGGAGTAATCATCAATGAAAGTAACAAAGTATTGAAAACCTAAAGTAGACTTAACGCGGCTAGGACCCCAAATGTCAGAGTGAACCAAGGCAAAAGGGGACGAAGCATCACGTGTGACACTACGAGGAAAAGAAGTACGAGTATGCTTGCCTAATTGACACGACTCACAATCCAAACGAGACAACTTGGACAAGGCAGGGACAAGCTGTTGTAACTTGGCAAGGCTTGGATGACCAAACTGAGCATGAATAAGAGAGGGAGACTCCATAACTGCACCAATGTGTGTAGAGGGACGAAGATGATAAAGACCATGAGACTCATATCCTGTGCCAATCACCTGTTTCGAACTCCGATCCTGTAAACAGACAGAATTGTTGGTAAAAGAAACAACACAATCAAGAGAACGAGTTAGGCGACTGATGGACAACAGGTTAAAAGGAGACCCAGGGACATAAAGAACATTATCAATGGTTAAAGAAGGAAAAAGTTTAACAGTGCCAACACCATGAGATGAGACTCTAGAACCATCAGCGAGTGTAACAGAAGGTAAAGGATTAGTAGAGGATAAAGAAGAGAACAAAGATTTGTTACCAGTAATATGATCAGTGGCTCCTGAATCAAAAACCCAAGGACCAGGAGAAGAAGATTGAGTCAGACCAACAAAAGATGTACCTGTGTGAGCAACAGATGCAGTGGAACTAGAAAACTGTTGATCCTTATACCATTTGAGAAATTTGTTGTACATAACAAGTATATCGGATGAAACAGAAGAGAGTTCAGAACGGAAAGAGGCAGCGAAAGACGCCATAGAGGAACTGGAAGACACGCGGCTTCGAATGCTCGAATGCGGCTTCGAATGGCGCGTGAGGGATGATCAAAACTGTATGGTCGCCGGTCGGAACTAACACTCCGGCGACGACAACGGTGGTGGCGACTTCGGCGGCGGCTCCGGCGACTACTCCGGCGGCGGCGCCGGCAGTGGCGCCGGCGGCTCCGGTGGCAGCAGCGGCGGTGGCGGCAGAGGTGGAGGCAGCGATAGCGGAAAAAAAAAAAACCTTAAGCTCTAGATACCATGTTGAGAATAAAGAAGATAGGGATTGAGATTAATCTCCCTTATGTATAAACCACACATAGGGTAATCTATTTATAATAGAGAGAGGTACAAGTAAAAAGAGTAACTGAAAATAAAAAGATTAAATAGAAGATATTGTTTGATATTGTGGTTATCAATATCTAACAATATCTTAATAATATCAAACTATATCTAACATAATCCAAAACATTTATGTATATATAGAAATTCAGAATAGCAGCCATCCTACTATGTGCGATACTGTTATATCTTTCTTTGGGTTGGCTAGCTGCAACTATCCAAGGTTGATTACTATGATATTCAAGACAGTTCCTGCATCCATGTAGCTCTTTACAACTGTTAGATGCTAAATTGGTCTAAAATGCTGGAAGTACCTCATTTATTGCAATGTGGTGCTAACACATGGTTATCCAGTTCATGTGTCATCTGTGTGCATATGCCTCATGTGTCACTTCACTTGTGCTGCACTATTAGACTTCCCAGGTCAGAGTGTGTTGGAAAGTGTATCATCATTTAGATTTTCTTTTTCCTTATATTTTTACTTTAAGGATCACAGTTTTGTCCTTTTTCTTCCATTTTCCGTGTGTAGTGTGGCTTTTACTTATGGTGCTTTTAGTGTGATGAAAATTGAAAGTCAGTTTGGTAATTAATGCTTGAGGCTAGGGTCTCATGAAAATAGTTTGTTGCTTCTAAATATGGAAGAACTATGGTTGCTTCTCTTTCTGAATAGATTGATAAGTGTAAGAAAGAGCAGTAGTATTACCTATCTTGTCTTTTGTTGGAAGTCCTACATCGACTAGAGATAAGATTAATTCACAATGTATAAGTGGATGAAAAACCACCTTACAAGCCGGTTTGGGGGGGGGGTTGAGTTAAGCTTAAAGTCCAGTTCTTAACATTTTTCAAAAATCAGTCTAGGATTGACTAATCTTAATAACGTTTTTTACTAACCACAGAATAGATTCATAATTTATTTGATGTTCAAAGAGGTTGGACTAATTTGTTGTCTTTGGAGTTCATCCATTTTTCTTCCTTTCCCTGTTTCGTTTATCCTCCTTATATACTTTATGTTTTTTCTTCCAATATGTATTTGGATCATTGGGTGCTTTACTGGCATTGCAAATTTTGTTATTAAGCCTCTTATGGAGAAATTGTTGTAATCTCTCTTGGTCTCTCCCCTCCCTGAAACATTACAATCTATGCAGCTTCAGAAACATCTCAGTGATGAAGATCATCCATATCATAAATTTAGCACAGGTCAGTGGCATATTTAATTTCTTTTGTCTTTTAAACTCATACAATTGAACTTTTAACTTTTGCACCATCCTACTTGTGGTTGCATTATTTTGTCAAATAACTGACTGTTAGCTATCCGTTATGTGTCCAAAATCTTTTAAAGCATCCGTTATGATATTTTTTCCTAATTGTTTTTATCACTAAGAACAATTGGCTTCTTGATAAATATGATAATGAAGGCCAGGAGCTAGATTTACTATTTATTGAACTTGTCCTTTTGGCTTGTCAGATACATGTTGAATATTTTACTGTCAAAGCAAAACATTAGAAGTATTTTCAGACTGATGCTTTGTAATGCTTCTTGTGACATGCTTTGTTCATTGTTAAGTTCATTACTTTAGAGAATCTGTCTTTGTTATTCTATCTGCTTAAATGCATTATTGTTTATTAAAATTCAAATAAAATCTGTCTACTATGGATAAAATCAAAGGAGCATTTTGCTACAAACTTCTTTGAAGTACATTGGGAATGTCATCTCATTGCTATATTTTGATATGAAGACAGCAGATTCTATGATTTTAGATATTTTTGGATCTCTGTGTTTTCTTTTATCACGTTGATAGGTGCTGACTTCTGAGCCAACGTGAAGATATTTCCTTATAATTTCCCTGTAGTTTATTTTAAAAAATAATCAAGTTCCAAATGCCAATTATGTTTTTTTTTATAAATAATATGAATTTCATGTTATGTGCATTAGTATCATGTCATTCATTGGTTTGATTCTGAACATAAATAACTCTGGTGATTAATGCTTAAAACTTTAGTTAATAGTAATTTGTTCTAAAAGAAATATGTTTATCCAAATGAAGCTCGATTATTTGCAATAGCTATCTTTGTTGCAATATGCTTTTCATCATAATCATTACTGCAGTGCTCTAATTTTTAGGGAACTGGGACACTTTGGAAGTTAAACCTAAAGCAAAAGGATTAGACCCAAGGAAGGAGCTTCTCAAGTTTTATGATGAAAACTATTCTGCTAATTTAATGCATCTAGTTATATACACAAATGGTAACAGATATTTTGTTTACAATATGTCGGTTGAATTATTTTTTATCCTTTTTTAATAGCTTCAATCTAACTATTTGTGCATGGATATTTTCAGAAAGCCTTGATAAAATTCAAAACCTTGTAGAAGAAAAGTTCCAGGATATTAGAAACACCGACAAAAGTTGTTTCCATCCTTGTGGTCAGCCATGCAAATCAGAACATTTGCAGGTGCAGATTTTCTAGATCTAAATGGTAAAAACTAACCAATTTCTTTACAATGGATTCTAATCTATTTCTTATTTTGGGTATCTGTTTCAGATTCTTGTCAGGACTGTCCCAATAAAGCAAGGTCACAAATTGAGAATTGCATGGCCAATAACCCCTGAAATCCATCATTACACTGAAGGGCCAAGCAGGTATCTTGGGCATCTCATTGGTCATGAAGGAGAAGGGTCTTTATATTACATCTTGAAAAAATTGGGTGAGTACTCTCAATCTGTTGCACATTTCATTAATAGTTTTGTGGTTATTGTCTACTTCATCTGTTGCAGAGCGACCACTTCCCGCTACAGTGGCTGCTATATCGTAATGGTTTAGTGTAACAGCCATAAAAGGCCGAAATAGCAGGCTGAATAGTAGCTGTAGCGGGCATTATAGTGGTGTCATGTGTTGACTCCAAAAAAATTCCTGGGCAACTTTGGAAGGCTATTTTTGGGATTGTAGTTTCAAAATATGAAAACTACAGATGTATTAATGGTGAAAATGATAAAAGAAACTTGGAATGAGTAGACAACAATGATTCCTATTTAGGAAACTTGTTCTTGACTTTTACTGGTATTTACTTTTGTTTTTTAGTTAGGACACCTATTACTTTTTATATCTATATAATATGGTACACATTGTACACAAACTCTAAAAAAAAATAATGGTTACTTTGCAATGTACTATCTTGGTAGTGTTTTTGGAACTGGTTGCTATGTGCCACTATCAGAGATTTAAAACATAATCTTGACTATAAGAGGTGATCTAGTACATTACATGAGGGTCTCGCCCAGCAGGGCTGCCTAGTGAGGGTAGATGTCCGAAGCCTTGTCTTTGAAAGTATTTTGTAGTATTTGAACTCAACCTCCAACAAGCAGCATGCTTACTGTTGCACCAAGAGACTTGCCCTTAGGTCTTGCATATATTAATGAAAACATTTTATATACTCATACTTTAGAATGTTAGTTTTGCTGCACTACTGTCTGATTTCAACTGTGTAAAAACTTGTTTTGAAACAGATTTGTGTATGGTGGGGACTGGAATTTTTGTCTCCTCCCCTCTAGGCCATGATCTGTGCACAGGTTAACACCATCCCAATCAACCTTTAGCTTGACAAGATAAACGATAGATCATTTTAGAAAATGAGTTTTGGTGTAACTTAATTCTTCAAAACCAGCTTTGGGCACAACTTGCATTCATAGACTTAATGGTTTATGAGACTCTGCAATTCACATCAAGTTTTAGTTCCATTATTCATGTACCAAGCCCAATTGTGCTGGACATGATGGTGTATATTTAAAAAAATGAAGTCCTACATCTACTAGAGATAGTGTCAAATAAGGTATATAAGTGGGGACAATATTTACCTTACTATTCTGTTTTGTAGAATAGAATTAGTTCTGAACGACTTTGTAATAGATCACACTATTTCACATTGTTAAAATTATGATTACTATTGTATTGTACAACTTCCATAAAACTGCATTTTGGGTGAATGTACCTAACCTAAGGAGGGTTGAGGGTAATAGAAGATAACTTTTCCTTGTATTGTATTGTATTCTTTTCATATATATGTGCAGATGCACACACACCCTCACACATATGCATATATATACATATACATATACATATATAATAATAATATAGATCAGCTGAGCACAAGAACTCACTGATTTTTCTTTTGATCTAAATTCAAGTTGGTTTCAAGTGTTCTGTCTATCTACTCCTGTCACTGGACCACCACAACCAGACCCCTGTGGTTGCAGATGCACACACACATACACATGCATATATATACATATACATATACATATATAATAATAATAATATAGATCAGCTGAGCACAAGAACTCACTGATTTTTCTTTTTATCTAAATTCAAGTTGGTTTCAAGTGCCCTGTCTATCTACTCCCGTAACTTGACCACCACAACCAAACCCCTGTGGTTGCTGATGCACACACACATATGCATATATATATAATAATAATAATAATATAGATCAGCTGAGCACAAGAACTCACTGATTTTTCTTTTTATCTAATTTCAAGTTGGTTTCAAGTGCCCTGTCTATCTACTCCTGTCACTGGACCACCACAACCAAACCCCTGTGGTTGCATGACCAAAAGCCTTAAGACTCACTGATCTTCACCAGCTTGTCACCAGGCACACGTGTCCCACATATCAACTTGGTGGTGTTAAATTCACATTGGAGCACTGCCTTCATCTTGTTGGTGTCTTTTGGGCTTTTTTCTGTCTTTGGCTTCCTATTTGGACATACTTGGATAGTTGATCAAGTTTGTCTCCTCATAGTTTAGGGTTTTTCCTTCAATCTTCAAATATGTTTGTTTTCTTTTGTCTCTGGAATGACTTTTCCTATTTCTGCTACTTTTACTATGACCATGACAAAACTTAACCAGAGGACTACTTATCCTGGTTTGTCTCCATGGAGTTATGGTTCCTTGGTTAAGGAAACCATGACAATTACAAGGCTAGTTATGACTGTCTCACTAAAACAGTTATACTAACCACATAGGAAACAACCAGTAACTGCTTCACAGGCAGTTAAACTAAAAAGTTGTAACAACGTAGCTAACCAATAACATTGTCTAACAGTTGCACGAAGGCTAACCAATAACAGTTGCCTGTATTAATAAAATATTTTAAATACTCATTTTAGAAGTTTTTTTTTCTCTGCAATTCTCTGATTTCAATTTTGTAAAAACTGGTTTTGAAGTAAATTTATGTTGGATGGGGACTGGAATTTTGTCACGACCCACTCTAGGCCATGATCTGTGCACAGGTTGACACCATTCCAATCAAACTTTAGCTTTGCAAGACTAATGATAGATCCTCTTTGAAAATGGGATTAGGCCTACCTCAATCCTATAAAACTCTCTTTGTAAGCAGCTTGCAATGAAAGACTTAACGGTTCATGGGAGTTTGCAATTCACACTAAGTTTTAGATCCATTAAAAGGGTCACTCACCATGGTGTATCCATGTACCAAGCCTAATAGTGCTGGACAATTACACTAAAACAGAACAAAACTAATAGTTGTGATGATGAAAAAAACAAGGGAGAACCATTCCGATATTCTATTTGGGGAAGGATATTAACTGCACATTCAATAAAGATGAGAAGGTGAGTAATAAGACATGAGGTTGATCTGATAAGATCAAATTTGGGTTCTTATAACCCAAAATTCAAAAAAAATTCTCACAAAGAAAAAAGTTGATTTTTTTATTAGAATTCATGCATATCTTCATCGTATTACAGGTGTATCCTTTTATAGGATGAATTAGAAAAGACCCTTTGAATTCCACATTAATTCTTAATAAGTGATATTTAGTATCCACCAGTAATTAACTTGCTCTAATACTGCCATTAATTCCCATTATATGGATTATTGTTTCCCATTTTTAATTAAAAAGATAAAATTACTTAGAAAACTAAAAATTATGTTGATTTTCATCATTTCCTCCCTCTTCAAGGACATTCATACTTAAAATGTGATGAGTACACTTTTTCCGAGGGAAAGATAATACCAAGATCTAAGATCATCCTTCTATTAGTTTTCCAATTTTGAACTACAGTTCTTGCATGCAATATTTGGTTGATTGATATCAAATGATATCTTGTTGAGATATCTCATGAGAAATTCTTCTTCTCATTGTTGAATGATAAAAATAAGAATATCTGCACAAACATAAAAACGTCATCTTTATTATTATTTTTTCTTTTCTCTTTGTTGGTAACATCTTTTTCGTTTATTTCTTCTTTTCTCTTTTCTTCTATATTTTCTTCTTGAATTTTGTTTTCTCTCAAATGCTTCTCTTTCATTTCTTCTTCTCTCAACTCTTTCTCTTTCATTTCTTTTTCAATACTAATTCTCTTCCTACTATCTCTACTTTTTCTTTTTCTCCATCTTCCTTCCATCACAGTTACGACTGTCTTTTCCAATGCTCATCAATCATTCCCTTTTTATGTCTATACCTTTGCTCTTTCTTTTCTTTAATTCTCTTATTGAAATTTTCTTTCAATTTCCTCTCCATTTGTGAAACAAAATCATCAACAAACAATTTCTTATGTGCATTGAGTTGAAGAGAATTTTTAGCACTAGTCTCTGCCATAATTCCAAAAAATATTAAAAGTAGACATATAAGAATAAAAACCTCATTGAATATGATGAGCCTAAACTCTGATACCAATTAATGTAAAAAACAAGGGAGGTTCATTCTGATATTCAGTTTGAGTAGTGATATTCATGCCTCACTCAAGAAAGATGAGAAGGTGAGTGATAAGTCATGTGATTGATCGCTACCTTGATAAGATCAAAGTTGGGTTCTTATAACTCAAAATTCCAAAATGTTTTCACAAAGAGAAAATTCAATTTTCTGATAGAGTTGATATGTATCTCCATCATATTTCAAGTACATCCTTTTACAGGATGAGTTAGACAAGACCCTCTAACTTCCACATTAATTCTCAATAAGCTATATTTAATATCCTATTAATTAACTTGTACTAATGCTACCATTAATTCCCATTATATGGATTTTTATTTCTTATATTTAATTGAAAAGATAAAGATTACGAAGAAAACAAAAATTACATTGACCTTGATAAAGACCCATTTTGAGTTTAGTATTATATGTTGTTTTGGTGATTAAGAAAACTCCATGAAGATTCTCACTGGAAATTAAGATAACAATGTTATCTAGGTGTGAAGGTTCACTTCAAGGAGCTCTAGCGAAGAAGAGAAGTTGAATTACCATAAGAACATAAAACAAGAACAAAAACAAGTAAATTGCTGAAACTAAAGTGCATCAAAATAGAAGGAAGGATGAACAAAGATGGAAGACATGAAAGGGGGAGGGAAAGCTCAAGGATAGCACGCCACTTAGGGGGGCACGAAGGCTCGCCAGCCCAAGATGAGTGGGGATGCCGCCTATTGAGTGCTAGCTCAAGATAAGGCAAGTGAAGATGACACTCCTTAAGAGAGCACTCACAAAGGTCGAACAAGTGTGTGGATAAACTCCAAATATTCATCCTTTTTACAAGTCTTGAAGAGCCCCTTATATAGGTGATGGTGAGGGGTCTTAGCAAAAAAACAAAGCATAAGGGTGTTCCTACAAAAAGACAAACTAACCTTCTAGAAGCTAGGTCTAAATAAGGTGTCTTGAAAAGGAGACAACCCTAGCTTGGTCTCCAAGACTCTCCTAGGAGGCGCCTTGACTTTCTAGAATGAAGGTCAACTCCAAGCTTCTTCTTTCTCCCAATCTGTGCCTAGCATGAGTGGTCCTAATGGTGGGCTATCCTCCTCTCCAAGTGGTGTTATTCTCCTCCACTTTGGCATAAGCTTAACCTACAAAACAAACAAACAAAAGAGTTAACATGTCAAGTTAAGTTAAGTCAACTATGGTCAACAAGTGAACCAAAGGTCAACAAAAGTCAACTTAGGAAAAATCAACATAAAGAAATGGAAAACAAAGATAAAGAAGGGTTAGAGGCCTCCCTTTTAGTAATGTTCTAGTCACTCTTCTTGAAAGGTCCTCCATTGCTTCTTGGTGAGTCATGGACTCATCATACCTCCTTAGGATCATATCATGTAACAATGTAATTAATCAATAACATTGTCTACCAGAAGATACACTTAAATTTTAACAAGAATATTGCTCGAGAAAAAAAAAAAATAAATTTGGAAGATGGTTGATAGGAAATGGTTAGTTGAATGTAGAAGAATAGACTTTAATTGCAAGAACTCTCCTTCATTGTGAAGGACAAAAAATTTCATCGGTTAATAAGAGTGAGTTATAACTTAGGTTCTTTCAGGTCTTTCTAAAATCCTGCCCTCTTGAGACTTGTGTAAGTCTTGACTTACACAATAGTTTCTGAAACTTAAACCTGTCTAATTTTGTTTCCTATTTATATAAACTACCTTCACCTTATTCTGTTTTAACAGAATATTGATTTCTATGCCCTTCTTTTCCATCTAGTATATACATTTTCAGTGGGAGGTCTAACAATGGCCTGTATGGAATAATGGAATATCTTGTAATTTTGGGTTTTAGGCTTCAAAGTTGTATTATATGCAAGTGTAATGCAACTCTGTTTGCTGTGTATATGGATATAGTTATCTGAGCTAGTAGTAAGTTTGTTTGCAGAAGAAAACATTTTTCGCTTACACCTCCTTTCTCACTCGGTCCCTTTCTTTTTACATGGAATTGTTGCTGATTGAAGACGCACTATGCTTAAGCCTTTTGGATTTCCTTACCTTCATCATTGATAAGCATATGATTCTGTGGAGTTTGAATAAATGCTTTTCTGATACATGCTTATACATATATTCTAGCTTCTACATGTTATAAATTTCTCATTTTTAATCGCCTAGAAAAAAATTCCATTTGCAGGATGGGCTACAGGCTTGTCTGCAGGTGAATCAGATTGGAGTTTGGATTTCGGATTCTTTTCAGTTGTAATTGATCTTACTGATTCTGGTCACGGTTAGCTTTCTCTTTCTCTCTCTCCTCCATGTTTTCTTGTTTGTTGCACATATTTATCCTCTTTTAAAAATTTGTTAACTTGTGCCTGTGCTCTTGATTGCAGTTATGCAATTGTTAAATTTACTACTACTACCACTACTACTACTACTACTACTACTACTACCACTACTGTTACTACTACCACCCTTTTATTAATTTCAAGGTTTGTTATCTATGGTTTTATTGATTCTTTGAACTCATTTTTACCCTTTTTATTTATTTATAGAGCACGCAGAAGATATCATTGGGTTGTTGTTCAAATACATCGAGCTTCTACAACACTCTGGTGTTTGTGAATGGATTTTTCAAGAGGTATGGATCTAGTTTAAAGAATGAACAATTTTTAACTTTTAAGGGAATAAAAGCTCATTTTTTAAAAGCTTAAAAGTAACATGTAATGTAAGTAAAAAAAAGAAAAGGACAAATGTGATCTTACAATTGCAATCTTCATTGATGATTGTGATTTTGTGTATGCCTAACCTGTGGTTGTGGGTCTATAGTTTCCCGCTGGAAAATTGTTGAACTACATTAACATTTTGGTATCAATTTCTTTTCTTTTTTTGTTCCACACATGGTCTAAACAATATCTATGGATTTGTCTATGTTGATGAAGCTTTCAGCAGTTTGTGAGACCAAGTTCCATTATCAGGACAAAATTCCTCCCAGTGACTATGTTGTTAATATTGCATCAAATATGCAGGTACTCCATTTTTCTTTCGCTTGATAAGTAAATAACTTTGCAGGGGGGCTTCTTGATTGAAATTAAATTATTAATGGATCTTTTATTTTACAGTTTTATCCTGTGAAAGATTGGTTGACAGGATCATCCTTGCCTTTTAAGTTTAGCCCAAATGTTATCCATATGGTACTAGATCAGCTTTCTCCAGACAACTTTCGGTAGGTGTAACTAAATCAAGGCTATATGTTTATTTATATGAAGGTCTCCAAAGCCGTTATTTCACTCAACAAAGAAAAAAATTGATTAAAGTGTTTGAGATACTGTATCAGTCAGTACTGCTGTGACTTAATTATGATTAAATTTAAACTAGAACTCATTCTCACGCAGAATCTTTTGGGAGTCTAAAAATTTTGAAGGGCATACTGATAAGGTGGAGCCATGGTATGGAACTGCGTATTCCCTTGAAAAGATCACTGGCTCTGTTATTCAGGTATGTGCTTATATGAATAGTAATGTTGATTTTTGGACTGGCATGTTCATTTAGATAATTTTCTGTTTTTCACATGGAAATCACTATGTCTCTATTTTCAGTGATATGTCAAAATTGTTATGAAAAGATGGAACTTGATAGACCTCATAATGCTTGTATTTGCAGGGGTGGATGGCTTCTGCTCCTAATGGAAACATGCATCTTCCAGCTCCTAATAACTTCATTCCAACTGACTTGTCACTTAAAATTGTGCAAGAAAAGGTATAATATATTTTTTAATTATATGTATGAGTGTGGTGGTGGGGGTGGGGTGTTGCACCATGGTTATCTTGATCATATTATTAATACTTGGAAACAGGTGAAGTTTCCAGTTTTGTTAAGCAGGTCAACTTATTCAGCCTTATGGTACAAGCCAGACACATTGTTTTCTACACCTAAGGCTAACGTTAAGATTGATTTCAATTGCCCATATGCTGGAAGCTCTCCTGAGGCTGAGGTTTTGGTGCATATTTTCACACAATTATTGATGGATTACTTGAATGACTATGGTAGGTTTCTAGGTTTAGATGGACTTTGCTTCATACTTAATTATTTCTTCATATGTCTACTAAGTTGCTAAATACAAGTTGAAGGAGTTCTTAATTTCTTTTCTTAGCTTATTATGCTCAGATTGCTGGTCTATATTATAGCATAACTCACACAGATGGTGGTTTCCAGGTACTCTTGTAATGTTTTTTAGTTTGCAACATTACAATTTCTGAATTTGAACGTTAAATATGACTCTACAATCACCGTTGATGAATGCTAGCAAGAGGCTTTCTTTCACACTCTTTTCAACACTTTATTAGATGAAACTGGATAGGATTGAGGCCTAGTAAAAGATAGTGAGACTGATGTAAATTTAACCAATAATGACAAGTATTGAAAAGATAGTGTTTCTCACATTTCCTTAATCAATAATATGCATTATTGCATTTTTTTTTGTTCAATTGTAACATATAAGAGATCCTAAGTGATTTGAAATTTAATTGTTTAAAATATACCTGAGTTCAGTTCTACACTTTACTACTATAGTTGATTAAAATAACAGACATCAGGTAAAGGTTGACAATTTGGATCCTGATAATCATGAGTTTGATATTTCAAACCATAATAAAGAGTTAAATTTTTTTATTATACCAGGGAGGTATAACATGGACGTTTAATTTGGAAGATTTCCAATTCTCATTATGATAAACCCATAGAGTTTTATTTATCGATTAACTCCTTTTGTATACTAATTAAACCTTCAAGTTCTTTGGCTGCTTTGTACTATGAAATTTGTGTGGGAGTATAAATGAAAATAGAACAGAACTTAGTTTTTACTCTGCCCTTCATTCTCTTAATTAAAATGCCATATTTTTTAGGTGACACTCTTCGGTTATAATCACAAGTTAAGGATTCTACTCGAAACAATAGTTGAAAAGATTGCAACATTTGAAGTGAAATCTGACAGGTTTTCTGTCATCAAGGTACTTTAGCTTACACTTCTCACATGGGATTTAATCTTATTCTTGTCATTTGGAGATTGAATTGTTTTTTTATGTTGTGTACCATTTGGCAAGGCTGATTCATTGATGGATTCTTCTCTTCTATACACTGTGGTTTTCCTTCAAATATTGGCAATTACTTTCTTCCATATACTCTAGTATTCCATCAAATTTTTTAAATCCATTAGCAATTTCATGTCTAAGGTGTGCCTCATACTGGTGCTTCTTATACTCATCACTGACTTTGTCAACTCCAGTGACCAACTTCCAGACATGCCCACTAAATCCCTAAAGAGCTTCCGATTGACAACATTTGTAACATGCTTGACTCATATGGCATATATACGCTACAACTTAAGGAGTGTAAAAGATATGATCTAATCCTAGTAATTAGGGAAATATTTACAATTAATTATTAAGGATATTCTCCATTATTGGCCATTGTTAAGTTTCTCTATATTATGTTTTGAATGATTATAAATGAAATATTTTCATCTATGAACACAATTCACAACAATAATAATTTTGTTTTCAAATTTAAATAAATATATTTTCTAACCATGATATTTTGGAAACTAAAGTATAAATTATTTTTAAACGTACATGTAACTTTGTTAGCTATTTAACTTCACAATGCTAATATATGTGTATGTGTATGTGTTTCTTTGTGTTAAGTTTCTCTTACAGTCATGTTTTATTGGTGTTCATGAATCTTATGATTCATGACTTAGAAAATGGGCCGTCCAGTTCATAATTTGTATCACAACTCAACTACCATGCATGATAAAGGCCTATATATTGAAAAACGAATGAATCTGAAATTAAATACTAAATACAGAAAAAAAAGTAGATAAATTCAAATTCATACAATTTGTACAAGCATATAATTCCGTGAAATCCAGGGAGCCATACGCTAGTTTGTATCATAATAAGAAAATATGCTTACAAATGAGTATGAACATATGTGTTCAGTATTTGATTTATAAATTATGTATATCCACATTATTACAATAAATTTTCTCTTGATTTATTAATTTCTTTAGTCAAATTTATTTAGCTTTTCATATATAATTTTATCAGGAAATGGTAACCAAGGAATATCAGAATATGAAGTACCAACAACCTTATCAGCAGGCTATGTACTATTGCTCTTTGATCTTACAAGATCATACCTGGCCTTGGATAGAACAACTCGATGTGCTTCCTGCTCTTCAAGTTGAAGATGTTGCCAAATTTGTACCATTAATGCTCTCCAGGACTTTTTTAGAGTTCTATATAGCAGGTTCTTAGGCCTCTCTCTCTCTCTCTCTCTCTCTCTCTTTATGGATGGCAAGAGTTACTTTTATTTCAACTGGAGCGAAATTTTCTGTACAGGGAACATTGAAAGCCATGAAGCAGAGTCAATGGTCAAGCACGTAGAAAATGTTCTCTTTAATTGTTCAAAACCTCTGTGCAAACCTTTATTCTCATCTCAACATTTGGCGAATAGAGTTGTTAAACTTCAAAGTGGCATGAATTACTTCTACCCTTCAGAATGTCTTAATCCTGAAAATGAGAATTCTGCTCTTCTGCACTATATACAAGTAAGTTTTATAATAGTCTTTTGTTCATCATTTGTATTAAGATATGTCTGGCTGCCTAGACCAATATGCATCACTCCATCCTAATATGACTTTTGACTGGAAAAGCATATTGTTAACTTATGCCTATTTTTATTTTAGCTGTGAATATATTTCAAATGATGCCAACAGACCGAGTAACTTTGATGAACCTGGCTTTTAAAAGCTGTACTGTTAGTATATTGCTTTAATTAGTCTCTTTAGTGTTGTCATGAAAATTGACTTTCTGAATATCATCTTGATAGGAACCCTACCTTCTATATCAATTGTTCATGATAATTACATCGTATTGCACTCAATGTCTCTGTTGAGGATCATATATCCCTGGACAACAAATTTTTGGCATATCCAATGTGAAATAATCCTTAATTTTGACTAGTTGAAGTGTTTAATTTCGTACTATTTTAATTTGGTCTAGACTGGGCGGATATTCTATTACATGAATTTTCATTATGTACATACTTAGACATACTTGAGACTGAGACTTTAAAATATGAGTAGTGGACTACAATACTACTCTCTTCCTCTTCTATTTATAATGAAGCAAGCACGTACATATGAAAAGATATGAAAAAACTACTCTAAGATACTAGGCATGATTACATGCAACAGTAGATATGGAGTAGGTAGTTTCCCACACTCAACACCCTACACATAGGGTTAATGATACAATAGGTATAGGTAATAATTCTAACACTCCCCCTCAAGCTGGAGCATACAAATTGTATGAACCAAGCTTGGAACAAATGAACTCAACCCGAGGTCCCCTTAATGACTTGGTCAACACATCTGCAAGTTGGTCATTTGACCCAACGAACTCAGTACAAATTTCCTTGGTCATCAATTTTTCTCGAACAAAGTGGCAGTCAATTTCTATGTGTTTAGTTCTCTCATGAAACACTGGATTTGATGCAATGTGGAGAGCAGCCTGGTTGTCACAATACATCTTCATGGTCTGAATTTCACAGAAGTTAAGCTCTCGAAGAAATTGCTTTACCCATATGAGTTCACACGTGAGAGACGCCATTGCCCGATATTCAGCTTCAGCGGTGGATCGAGCCACTACATTTTGCTTCTTACTTTTCCAAGAGATAACATTTCCTCCAAGGAGGACACAATATCCCGTAGTAGAGCGTCTGTCAATAGGAGAGCCTGCCCAATCAGCATCACAGTACCCAGAGATTTGAACATTTCCTTTATCTTCATATAGCAACCCTTGTCCTGGAGCCTTCTTGAGGTACCTTAAAATACGGATGATGGCATTCCAATGTCCAAGACATGGAGTCTGCATAAATTGGCTAACAATTCCAACTGCGAAAGATAGATCAGGCCTCGTAATTGTGAGATAAATTAACTTTCCAACGAGCCTCCTATATCTCTCTGGATCGGAGAATAATTCGCCTTCTACTGTTGTTAACTTCTGATTCGGGTCCATAGGACTCTCAACTGGTCTGCAGTCAATCATACCTGTTTCTTGTAATATATCAAGAGCATATTTCCTTTGAGAGATTACAACTCCATCTTTTGACTGAGCTACTTCAATGCCCAAGAAGTATTTGAGGCTTCCGAGATCCTTGGTTTGAAAATGTTTACACAAGTGCTCCTTCAGTTGAGATATTCCAGTAGTATCATTTCCTGTAATAACAATATCATCAACATATACTATTAGGTAGACACATTTCCCAGGAGAGTTATGTTTGTAAAAGACTGAGTGATCTGCCTCACTGCGTCTTAACCCAAATTTCTGAACAATGGAGCTGAATTTTCCAAACCAAGCTCGTGGTGATTGTTTGAGGCCATATAAAGATCGATGCAATTTGCATACCATGCCAGACTCCCCCTGAGCAACAAACCCAGGAGGTTGCTCCATGTACACTTCCTCCTCAAGATCACCATGAAGGAAGGCATTTTTGATATCCAATTGATGAAGAGGCCAGTGACGAATTGCTGCCATTGCAAAGAAGAGGCGAATAGTAGTCATCTTGGCCACGGGAGAGAAGGTGTCACAATAGTCAAGGCCATAAACCTGAGTGTACCCTTTTGCAACCAATCGGGCTTTGAGTCGATCAACCTGACCATCAGGGCCAACTTTAATTGCATACACCCATCGACAACCAACAGCCTTCTTACCCAAAGGGAGGGGCACGAGCTCCAAGTATGATTGCTTTCAAGAGCCTGCATCTCTGCAATCATGGCTTGTCGCCATCCAGGATGATCAAGTGCTTCATTCACATTTTTGGGAATAACAACAGAAGACACTGAGGATAAAAGTGAACAATAGGAAGGCGATAATCGGTGATAGCTAAGAAAATTATAAATGGGATGTGGATTTCGAGAGGAACGAGTACCTTTTCTGAGAGCAATGGGCCAACCTGAATCACCTTCACCAGGAGTCGTGGGATCAAGAGACGAGGGAGAAGAATCTGAAGTAGGGGATTCACCATGTTCTGGAACAACTGGACTATTCATCGGCGTCCTGTGTTGGAGAGAGTCAATAGGTGGAGATGATGGCTCAGGAGGACTTTGGTCGAGACTTGGAGGGACAGGGACATTGGAAATATTGTACTCAACCACGGGAATAGGAAGGACCTGCTGGATGACATGGACATCTTGAACAGATGGAGAGAAGTAAGGGGTCTGTTCAAAAAATGTAACATTGGCAGACATGTAATATTTCTTGGTTTCAGGAGAGTAACATCGATACCCTTTTTGAAGTCGTGACTAGCCCAAGAAAACACATTTGAGAGAGCGAGCAGAAAGCTTGTCTAACCCGGGAGACATGTCATGAACAAAACATACACAACCAAAAACTCTAGGAGAAGTGTGAAAGAGAGGATTGTCTGGAAACAGAATGGAGAAAGGGACCTTATGATTGAGAGAGGAAGATGGCATCCGATTAATAAGAAAACCTGCAGTTAAGATGGCATCTCCCCAGTGATGGACAGGAACGTTGGCACTAAGCAAAAGGGTACGAGCAGTTTCAACTAAGTGTCGATTTTTTCTTTCTGCTATACCATTTTGTTGTGGCGTATGAGGACAAGTAGACTGGTGCAGGATACCATGGGAACTCAAAACATTAGAAAGAGCAGACGAAAAATACTCTTTGGCATTGTCACTTCTTAAGATTTTAATTACTTGACCAAATTGATTCTTGATTTCATTCAAAAAGGATGTGAAGAGGGATAATAATTCAGAACGATCTTTCATAAGATAAACCCAAGTACATCTCGAATATTCATCAATGAAAGTAACAAAATACCTAAAGCCAAAAGATGAGACACGACTAGGTCCCCAGATATCGGAATGGATGACAGAAAAACTAGAAGTACACTTTGATTGAGATCTTTTAGGAAAGGTAGATCTAACATGTTTTCCTAGTTGACATGACTCACATTCTAAAGTCTGGAGACGACTAAGTTCAGGAAACATTTTCTTTAACTTGGACAGGTGAGGGTGACCAAGCCGATCATGTAACATTTTAGGATTGGGGGCTGCAACACATGACACACGTGGACGAGATCCAAAATGGTATAATCCGCCCGCTTCATATCCTTCTCCAATCCGTCTCCCCGAGCCACGCTCCTGTATAACAAAAGATTTGTCATCGAAGGTTACAGAGCAATTCAATGTTTTGGTTAACTGACTTAAGGAAATTAAATTGAAAGGACAATTAGGGACAAAAAGGACAGATTTTAGATTTAAGGACGGAGATAAGATGGCTTGACCGACTCCCTTTGAGGATGTTTTAGAACCATTTGCGAGGGTTATAAAATGAGATTTTTCTTGGAATGAAATGGTTGAGAACAAGGAGGTATTACCAGAAATGTGATCAGAAGCACCAGAGTCAATTACCCATGAATTGTGACCTTCCATGGATTGAGAGATGCAAACAGTTGATGTACTTGGAGCTTGAGATGACTGTGCCAAGCTGTTGGATTTGAGGCGTAGGTACTCTTGATACTCGTCCTCAGTGAACTTGGAGTCAGTAGTCTCTGCCTGGGAGACATTGGCTGTTTTGGCAGGAAATCCATGTAAAGTGTAGCAGTTTTCTTGGGCATGACCCATCCTTTTACAATACGTACACTGAGGACGCCCACGACCTCCACGTCCACCTCCTCTAGTTCCACGACCTCCTCTTCCTCGGGTGGCAACCATGACAGATGGTTCCATTACAGCAAGAGTTTCTGGAGTTTGAAGAGTTGGAACACGTATCATGCGGGAGATCAAAGTTTCCATGGAAGGAACCTCATGAGAGGTCAAAAGCTGATCTCGGATATGATTAAAGTCTGGGTGTATAGCGCGGAGGATCATTACCATATAGTACTTGTCAAGCTTTTTCTTCATTTCATCTAGAGAGTCGACTTCCAAGAACATTCGAAGTTCTTCCACAGCAGCTTGAGCGTCATTCATGAATGACATCATATCATGGTTAGTCATTTTCATAGATGCCAACTTGTTCGCCGAATCATAGAGGCATTGAATATCATTTGCATAGATATTCTGAGTTCGCTTCCAAAACGAGTGGCAAGTTTTGAAGGCCCGTAGGGACATCAAAAGTCGTGGTTCCACCGATTGCCACAATAGAGCACATAGTTGGAAATCCGCTTGTTTCCACTGTTCAGCTTTTTCAGAAGGTATGTGGCTGTCATCTTTCTCAAGGTGTTCGTGGTGTCCTTGACCGAGAAACCACATCTCGACGGCAGCGGACCAAGATAAGTAATTTTGGCCATTTAGTTTCTCGGACGTAATGCAGGGGCTTCCGGAGAATGAAATAGCACTCCCGGTAGGACCTCCAGTGGCCATGATAAAGAGAGGATCTCGGAAAACAGTAAAACAGTGACGAAAACAGTGAAACAGTGACGATTTTCGACTTCGAAAGGGACGATTTCCACAAGAGGTGCTACTGAACTTCACCGGAACAGAGATTTGATGGTCAAAACGGGTAGAGGAGGCTCCGGCGACAGCGACGGAGGTGGCGCGACGACAAACTGGCGACGGGAAGGCGGCGCGTGAGCGGCACGCGCCTGATGGCAGCGAACGGACAAGATGCGCGTGGAGGCGCGTGGCGACGGCGCTGCCTGCGACACCGGCGGGGTTGGCTGTCGCGCGGAGAGGCGGTTCAGATCCGGTGGTTTCCGGACGGAACTGCGTCGGTGGACGGCGGCGGACGGCGGCGGACGGTGGCGGACAGCGGCGGACAGCGGCGGAGGACGCAGACAGTGGCGGACAGTGTTGAGAAGTTGTTTGACAGTGTTGGGTAGTTCAGAAACGAGGTTAACCGAACTTAGACAGCCGCGGACAGCGGCGGTGACTAACGGCGATCAACCGCGGACAGCGGTGACGGACCAGCTGAGACAGAAACCAGAGCGGGATCGACCCGCTCTGATACCAACTTGAGACTGAGACTTTAAAATATGAGTAGTGGACTACAGTACCACTCTCTTCCTCTTCTATTTATAATGAAGCAAGCACGTACATATGAAAAGATATGAAAAAACTACTCTAAGATACTAGGCATGATTACATGCAACAGTAGATATGGAGTAGGTAGTTTCCCACACTCAACACCCTACACATAGGGTTAATGATACAATAGGTATAGGTAATAATTCTAACAGACATGTATCATTCTCCTACCTTTTTTGCCTTGCCATTTGCTCAGATTTTAGTTTGTTCATTGAAATTTTGAAGCTATTGTTTCTTATCGCCCTCCTATTAAATTTGTAGGTTGGTCGTGATGACTTTAAGCTGAATGTTAAACTTCAGCTTTTTGCTCTTGTTGCAAAGCAACCAACCTTTCATCAGCTACGATCGGTTGAGCAGCTGGGGTACATTACTGTGCTCTTGCAGAGGTATGTTGATGGCATCTGTATGTATTCAGCTTGGAAAACTTACTTGTTTTTAACTTCAATTTTAAACATGTCTAGGAATGATTGTGGTATACGTGGACTACAGTTTATTATCCAATCCACAGAAAAGGTATTTTCGTACTCGGAATTTGGAAATAGTCTAAATTAATTTTTAAATTATGACATATCTTAAGCCCATCATTTATACTTTCTTCTCAGTCTCCGGGGAACATTGAGCAAAGGATCGAGGCATTTCTCAAAATGTTTGAGACCAAGATTTATGAGATGACGATTGATGAGTTCAAGGTTTGATAGATCTATTAATATTTTATTTAGTTTGCTGCAAATGCTTTTCCTTAATCATGATTGAAATATTCAATAATAATACTTCTCCATAGATACGCTTGTCCTACACCTTGTGAGCTTTTAATTAAATTCTCTCCGGAAGCATTACAAAACATAGATCTTATGAATGGTAAAGGATATCTACGTGTCCACTTGATGGGAATGTACACAAGTAGTGTCTACGCTTAGGACTTTATGTGCATCATTGATATCAAGCATTAAGCAAGGAAAACAATATTTACACATCAATTGTAACACGACTAGGAATGGCCAAAATTGAGTAAGTAAATCATAAACATGCATAAAAATGCACGAAACTTTCTCAGTATCACTATTAACTGTAATGTATTTGAAAGTGGATATTAAGCCTAATCTGACCTCACAAAACCAATTTATATTTGTGGGACTAGGTATAGAAATTCTTTATTTCCTTATATAGTTTGAGAAGGTTCCAAAGTCTATTCTCTCTAGATCTGTTGAGCAACCACCGATAAATATCTATTTCCATACTCATTGTATCCATTATTCGACACAAGGTGGTGTGTTAGAGATTCCTTATTGACTGAAAAATTTGAGTACATTGTAGGATTGACTTTGATACCATCTTAGGGATTGGACTTTGAGTCTTAACTCAATTCTACACAAATGGTTTGGAAAGTGAGGTTTTCATCCATTTTTATATTTTAATTTGGCTATATTTCTAGTCAATGTTCTCTAAAACACTTTCATGCCAAGGATTAGACATCTCATGCATAAGATAGATATTTGTGGGTGATTTAATAGTATATGACATGATAGGTCTAATAAATATTGCTATGATAAACTTTGATACCATCTTAGAAAGCGGATTTTGTGTCTAACCCAACCTTACATCCTACTTATATTCTATAATTTGGTTATATCTCTAATCAATATAAGATCTCTAACACACCCTCATGTCTAGGATTACATAATATTTGTAGGTAGTTTGATAGTGGCTAGTAAAGGTGATGTAATAGACTCAGCATCTCTTGCTATAAGAGGCTGTGATAACACTTGTTGGGAAATTCAAAGAGAGAAAACAATGGGGGGATCTTCACCAATAGGCTACTAGCCAACCACATAAGAGAACACAATGTACAGGGGACTTGTGAGTACAGCATATGGCCAATCCATATACTGAACAGTGGTGTAACCAAATCGGTGGATGAATCATTACTCTCTTAGAGGAAGTCATCAAGTCAATGCGTTAAATTGTGATATTCTTAGAGCCATTATTATACTGAAACTGAACTTGAATTTGTACAAATTTGTAGGTGAAACAGTGTGTATTAAATTTTCAGTGGAATAGCAACATTAACTCATAACTGGCATAAGTTTATGCTTGCTAAATATATTGCTTTATCTGTGATTTACTTTCCATGAATATAAGTTCAAATTAAGCGAGTTAGAATCAACATATTTGATTTTAGTCATCATTATCATATATATATATATATATATATATATATATATATATATATATATATATCAATTTGGCTATGCAATATAGCAGCAATTGGACTTGTAGTGTTACTTGAAAACCAATATTGAGCATTTACTTCACAGTTCGAGCTTAACAAATCATTATAATCTGTGTTGGTAATTGTGTTCTACATACCTCATTCATGTGACTTCTGTAATGCATATATGCAGAGTAATGTAAATGCTTTGATAGATGTGAAGCTAGAGAAACACAAAAATTTGAGGGAAGAATCATCATTTTTCTGGCGAGAGATTAACGATGGTACTTTGAGGTTTGATAGGAGAGACCATGAGGTATATACTTCTTTCCGTTGTATGAATTTACGTAAAGTTGGATGAATTGACTTGAAAATTTAAATTAGTGATGAAACTCAAATATATTTAACTAATGAAGGGCTTTGCACTACACTTGAATGGCATAAGTGACACTTGTATGGATTTGGAACAGGTTGAAGCATTAAGGCAGCTCACTCGTCAAGAATTGATAGATTTCTTCAATGAATATGTGAAAGTTGGTGCAGATAGAAAGAAAACTTTAAGTGTGCGAATTCATGGGAACCGGCATTCATCTGAGTACAAAGCCGAAGTCTCAGAACCACACTTGGCTAGAATAGATAATATATTTACATTTAGAAGATCACAGTCTCTTTATGGTTCATTTAAAGGACTTTCTGGGCAGATGAAATTATAGATTGGATCCTCCAGGTTTAAAACTTCCTCACTTAAAGGAATACTTAATCGAAAGAACACTGTCATAAGCTTGGGTAAAATGTACCCCGTTTCGGTTCACCGACTTGCTGAGTCCTATTAATCTGGATTGAATTCAGTGGTAACTAAGCTATATTTATGACATTTCTGTAAGTTTTTGAATTTGTAAGAAAACCAAACATTTCTGTAGACTTTTTTATTTATATTTTTGACATGTTTTTGGAGCAACTATGTTATATCAAATATTTGTTGTGCTCAAGATGGGAAACCATGTCTTTTTCTCAACTGATTGATCTTGGATTCAAATTTCATTGAAACCTATAGCCTTCATTATTGCTTACAATGTGCCCGATTTGTTACCTCCCAAAATTACGTACGAAATTTTAATATTCACTATAGATCGGAATGGATCTGTTCCAGAAATAATGTAGTTGATACAAAGAGAATTTAGAGAAAAAAGACCGATTACTATTTTTCATTCATGTGTCTCCAGAATTGATTTAATACTTATGTAGTAAAGGTGGCTTGTGTAACAAGCTGGATAGTCTTAATTGATATAGCTATAACTTTCGAATAACCAAGTGGTATCTAATTTACAAAATTTGTAGTCTTTCAGATACGCTTGTAGAAGTATTGTTTCGTATCCACTCATAGTCGTGATTTATTTTTTTATTTAGATTTGCTCAGGTAAAACAAGTCACGACGGAAAATAAATAAGAAAAAAGATATTTTTGACAACTATTTTTTTCTTAAATAGCTACTAAGCTTGTTTTTTAATCATAATATATTTTTTCAGATTATAATAAGTGTAAATAAAATTTTGAAATAAAATTAGAATATACGTGCTTGTATAATAGCTATATAAAATCACAAAGGTATACGAAACATACCATAACTCGAATAATATGAGATTGTGTCTACATCCTTTCATATTTTTTTTATTGAATTTTTTTCTTGAAATGTTTTGTTATAGATTTTTTGGTTTTGATTTGATTTTAATTTGTATAATATTTATTTTCATCGCTTTTATCCTTTTTTTTTTATTTCTCAAATTCCCTTTTTCAATTAGTTAAGTGGATATTAAATTTGATTTCTACATTCTTTAAGAACCTGTTCTTTGGGGTTCTCTTCTATAAGAATGAACATTGTTTCGTTTCAATGATAAAAAATTGTCGAGATCGATTATTGCACATAAGAATTCGTGCCAAGAACTAGGCCTTAGGTGAACGAAGTTACAAAGTACTGAGAAAGGTTGTGAACCTAATTTAACGTACCTTTCAAAGATGTTATGAGAAAGGTTGAACTTGTTTTTCGGTTGAAAATCTAAATTCAACTTAATTTGTAGGAATTTGTAGATTAAATTGAACTATGAACTACTAAAGAACGATGAAAAATAAAAAAAATGTTGAAAAATACCTACAAACAAATAAATAAGAAATATAAAAAAATCATTACTATATACCTTTATCACAAAACAGATATAAACTAATTTGCTTTTAATGTGACAACTTTTCCCACTTCATTTAGGTAGGTTGGATGGGTTTATCGATTGACTTTAATATGTTTTAACATCCTCAAATATCGAGCAATTTGAGTTTACCACAAAGAAAAATCTTGTGAGAGATTTTGTTCGTTAGCATGAATAGGGGCAGTCTTGTTTTTTCTTAGGAGATTTACGGGAGAGATTTATCGATAATATGACATGAGTGAAACCTATATAAAACTTTTTATCTTTAATATTAAGATAATAAATTGGTGGATTTATTTCTTATATACTATTTAACTTCTATAATTTTTACTTAAATTAATACTCAAACTCAGAATTGGAGGCAAAATATGAAAAAGATGGATGGGACTTTGTTGATGGCACATTAGTCCTACCTGAGTTACTTAGCATGGGGCCATGCAACACACTTGTGGGTTTTCATCAATTACACAGACTGTGCTTTGGATGGAAACGGCTTAAGAAGTTTGGAGTTGTCTTTCTGATAGATACCATCACATCACACGTCAGATTCCTTGGTCACACACACAGGCTTCGAATGAAAAGCTCACACGTCGACGTTCGGAACACACACGTGCCGAGACACCCCTGAGACGCATACTGCTGTCTACAATAACGACGATGACATCTTTACAAACATTTCAACAGTCCAGATTTAGAGTATCATCTCAGTCTGAATCGATCAATGCCTCGAGTCGATCCGCAGATTCGGTATTCAGAGGTGTAAGCAAGAAAACCTGGAAAGTTGGTTGAAGCTCCGTCACCATAACGATGGCATTGCATCCTCTGATGTTGGTTACTTGGTCTTGTTGTCATGTAAAATAAGGCTTGTCCCTTATTTTATTCCAGGCAGGGCAACCTTCTATGCTCAAATCTTCAATGGTAGTGAGGCGATGCATGTGAGTTGAAGGAAAGAGAAGTGAAGGACATTCAGAAATGTGGAGTCTCTTAAGATGAGTCATTTCAGGTAAACACTCAGGAAGTAAGCAAAGGATAGAGAGATTATAAATAATCAAGGTCTGCAAAGTATCTGCAGCTCCTTCGATCCATGTAGGAAGTCTAGTTAGCCACGGAAAATTCTCCACATGTAGGAACTTCATCCTCAGTGTTTGCGCTTCCTCGTCCAAAAACAAATTTAACTTCTCACAATCTGCGACAAAGAGAGCCTCTAGTTTAGTCAGAATGTAAAAGGGTAAGGACTCTAGGCTCCCACATGATCGAACAACCAATATCTGAAGGGAACTGAGCTGAGCGAGTTGTTCCTTTTCCAACAGAAACTTCAAGTTCACGCAGTATTCAAAGCTCAAGGTTTGAAGATTGCTCAACTTTGCAACTTCCTCCTGTGACAGAAAAGATTGTTTTGTGGTTATTTTCAGCTCTCGAAGCTTCTTCAACATCCCAAGTCCTTTAGGCAATGCTTCAAGCTGCATGCATCCGCTGACTGAGAAAACTTGCAAGTTCTGGAGTTTGCCAATAGAATGAGGAAGTTTTTTGATTTGGCGGTTGTTAGAAAGATCAAGAACTCGCAGATGCACCAGTTTAGAGATTATATTTGGAAGGGTCTCGAAAGAAGAATCACTCAAATCTAAGATCCGTAAGTATCTGTATCTTGATAACCATGTCTGCAGAAGAGTTTCTCTAGCAAGACCCACTCCTTCAACGGGAAAAATAATTGTTCTCAGACTTTTGGATTTGGGAAACAAGGTATGGTCAAGAGAATCAGTTTCAACAATTGATAAGTGCCTAACTTGCTCAGCTATTCTTTGAGTACGTGAATCTACCATCAGAAACTCCTCCTTCGCAACATAGAGAGCAAGATCATGCACCAAATCGTGTACGTTGAAAAAATAGAAGAGTCCATAGTCAGTGAAATCCTGAAGAAAAGATCTTGAATGTAGCTCTTCTATATATTGTCTTGCAATCTTGTCCACTTTTTGACTTCCATCCGGTGATTGAAGTAGTCCAAGTGACGCCCAAAGATTAGTAATTTCTGTGTTAATAAAACGAAAATCTTTGGGAAAAAGTGAGAAGTAAGCAAAACAGTGCTTCAAATGGAATGGCATTTGATCATAGCTCAACTTAAGTGCAGGTAAGATATCTTCTCTCTTTTGCTTCAAATTCCATATCTCATGATCCCTAACAAATTCCCACTTCTCTATATCTGAAGCAGAGAAGAGGGAAGTTCCTAAGGTTCTCACTGCCAGTGGAACCCCACGGCATTTTTTCACAATTTCTTTCCCTATCTCCATCAGATCTGGATGTTGCTTCTCTTGACCATCCTTAAATGCCCATCTCACAAACAGGGATAAGCAATTCTGTGGAGAAAGGCCTTCTAAAATATATGGAGAAATGGTTCCCATCATTGAACCAATGGAGTTACTCCGTGTTGTCACTATGATTTTGCTTCCCACAGCACCAACTTTTATTAAGTTTTTCAACTCTATCCATTTCGCATAATCATCATTCCATATATCATCCAAGACAAGGATGAACTTCTCACCAGAAAGCTTGTGTCTAAGACGACTTTGCAGCTGATCAATATCTAAGCTGTTGATGTTTTCTTGGTGACCAAGAGCCATAGTTGGAGCTGAGGAAGAAGCAGAAGCAGAGTTTATGATTTTAATAATTATCTGCTTAATGTCAAAATCAACAGACACACACACCCACATCTTCAACTTGAAAAGTTCATCTACCCTCTTATCATTAAACACCAACTTTGCAAGTGTGGTCTTTCCCAACCCTCCAATACCCACTATGGGAATAACACAAACACTTTTATCCCCATCAGGGTGAGACTGCATCAAAAGTTTGATAATTTCGTCCCTATCACTCTCCCTTCCCACCACATCAGAAGCATCAACATGGGAATGTGTCATTTCTCTCCTCTGGACAAGTCTATTGTCAACATCAATCCTCTCAAGACCAAACTTGTTCCCATCAGCTGCTATCTTATCCAATCTCTCCCTAATATCTTTGATTTGATGAGCCATTCTAAGACGAAAAACAAGAGAATTAGATGAAGAAAAGAAGTGGTCTACCTTCACCCTGATGCTGCCTGAAGCTTTCACAACTTGCTTTCGTGAGCTTTGATACTCAAATCCATCCAACACATCTTCAGCATCGGTGCAAACGTTTTGAATCTGCCTTAGCCATTCGCGCAGGGCTTGATTGTGTTCTTTCTTCTCCTCGGCATCCAACAACACACCTTTCACAATTGACAAAGTGTCTTTGATCCCTTGCACATCCTCGTACAAACCGTAGGCTTGAGAAACTTCCTCATAGGCATAAGTAGCAATCTTCCCTAGCAGTGAGTTAACAATATCGAAGACAAAATAATCGGCCATGTTTTTCCTATAGCGGAAAGGATTTGGAGTGAAATTCTGTTCGTGCCGATTGTGCCTCTATGCTCATACAATCTCTTCACAAGTCAACACCCAAAGTCAATTTTTACTGATTTAATGTTGTCTTAACCTTGGGAATGACTATAATACTTGTGTCCTTAGGGATATTCTTTAGTGAGCCAATGATTGATTAAGTATTGAATCATGTGATCTTGAAACATTTGGGACCGGTATCTACTTTAGGACTTTTTCCTCCTCCTGCCCCTAATTTTTTCCGAAATGTCAATTCTGACCTTTCTATTTTATGTCCACATTCAACTTCCAAGAACTTCCATTGCTGTTTTTGTCAGCTCTTGCTTTAGTCATTAGATTTGGTGGAAGTTATACAGATGGAGGTGAAGGTGTTGAAGATGAAGTTAGTTAGTTCTCTTGGATAAGTTTTGTATTTTATTTCAAAATATTTGAGCAATAGCATAGGTGCACCCACATTGTTTTTTTTTAGTTTTTTTTTTATTGCAGAATTGGAAAGCTTTCAATTTAAGCAATGGACAATAACAAATTAATATCAATGGTAATCATGGATTAATTTTACATTACAACAAGAGAATTATTAAATATCAACTCACTAAGTAATTAATTTAGATGTTAATTTATAAATTAATATTTATTGATATTTATAATAATGTCTATTATTAATAAAAAATTATAATCAGTTTGTAAATTAGAATCTAAATTAATCTCTAACATTAGTTATAAAAGTTCTAACTATCAAAAGAATTTGCATCTAAATTAAGAAATTTGAAGACATTTTCATAACACATTATCTATAAGTGTAATTATGAATTATGAACTTGGTAATTTGAAATATTTATTTGTACTTTCGAATATGTCTCATCAGAATTTATCTTTTTGTCTTACAAATGTGTAATTCGGATTTTTTTTTTCTTTTGGATTACATGTTGTATATATTGCATTATTTTTAGTTGGAATTCTTGCTTCTCTTTACACATAAATGTTCAGTTTTGCGAACAAAGTTAGTATGTTAACTAGTGCAGATGTGAAGTTCCTAATATTGTAACTTGAGTAATTTAAAACCAAAATTGTTTTAGTTAAAAAAAAAGCATGAGCACTTGCTTCAATATCAAAAGCTATAAATGATATTTAGGATGCAACTCTACGGTATATCAATTCAATCGTCATGATTTAATTTAATTGTGATTTGATTTAATTGAATTTTACTATAAAACAATTGATGCATATTACAATTATCTTTCCTTCAAAATTTGTTTTATTAAGAATCAAACGCTTCATTCGATTGTAACTTGACTAAACTAATTTACTCCAGAATTATTGTGCATCTCATAACAAAAGTCCAGCAAAGAAAATCATTTTATTTTGAAGTTCATAAGTAAAGAAAGGTCACCTGAGTTGAGATTAATTACTCAAACGAATTTAATACTAATAGAGTAGAAATAGAATTATCTTTTCGTATAGAAATTCCTTCAACACAATATAAGTCATTCAAAGAATCTCAAAATCCCAATAATAATGTGCATAACCACGTGAATTTTTAGTTGAATAAAAGTTATTTTATTCCAATCTTATTCTTTTATTTTCTTGATTATTTTTAGAGAAACCCAACAAATAGAATAGTACAATCATGTATCTAGCTTGGTTAGAAAACTATTTGTAATTCAACGTGGATAGGAGAACTAAAATGGATGAATTATGAAAAAATAATTACAACAGTTCTTCAAGTAGCCCAACTAAAAAACATGTAGTTCAAAAATGGAGATGGTTTCAATACATGTGATCGGAAAAAAGCTTATGTGCTAATTGAACCAAAGCAGCACAAATGAGATTTCGAGTTTTAGGCATTGACGCAGAGCAGGAAAACCAATTAAGAAGAGAACAAAAGAAGTAGTGAGATGAAATTTAACCCAACACAAAAGGGATCATGAAACTCAGTAATGCTGAACAGTTTCTTAATAAATGGGAAATTCAGCCACAGCATGGTTTTTTATGCAACATTTCAGTGTTACTGATCGCGCAATCTTAGCCGCATCTGCTGCAGCATTCGAACAAGGAGTTTCCCTTTTCTTGTTTCTCCAATTGAAACGCGTTTGATGTGAGCGATGAAAGACCAGAACTCACCATTTTTTGGCTCACATTTTCTACACAGTTCAGGACAACCCTCTATGGTCAAATCATCAAGGGCAGTGAGGCTATGCATTTCACCAGGGAGACACAACAGTTTAGGACAGTTAACAATATGGAGCCTCTTAAGACCACTCATTGTTGTGATCCACTCAGGAAACATCTCAAGAGTGTGACAATTCAAGATTAATAATGTCCGCAAAGTCTTAACTGATCCTTCGATCCATTGAGGCAATGTATGCAGCTTCGGACAATGCTCAATATGCAGGAATTTCATCCTCAATCTGTCGATTGGACTTTCATAGTTCAAATTTAGCATCTCACATCTTGATACAATCAGAACCTCCAGTTTAGGAAGAACATGAAGAGGTAAAAACTCTAGGCTCCTACATGATTGAATGATCAAAACTTCAAGTAAAGCGAGTTGTTCCCTTCTGAACAAAAGCTTCAAATTGGGACAATATTCAAAACTCAGAGTATGAAGATTTCTCAAGCTTGCAAATTCATTCTCAGGCAGAATAGATTGTTTTGTGGTTATATACAATTTTCGAAGGCTGATTAACATCCCTAAGCTTTTAGGCAATGTTTCAAGCTCCATGCATCCTCTGAGAGACAAAATTTGCAAATTATGCAGTTTGCATAGAAAATGAGGAAGTCTTTTTATTTTGCATTTATCTAGAAAGAGAGTTCGCAGATGCTTCAATTTAGCAATTGAACTAGGCAATGTGTCAAAAGATGAGTCACTTAAATCTAAAAACCGTAAGTGTTTGTATCTTGTTGTCCAAGTATGCAGAAGAGTTTTACTTTCTACGGCGGTTCCTTTTAAGGGAAATAGAATAGTTCTCACTCTGCTGGATTTGGGGAACAAAACGTAGTTAAGTGAATCATTTTCAACAACTGATAAATACCTTATTTGCTCAGGTATATAACGAGTAAATGAGTTTACCATTAGATGTTCCTCTTTCCCAACAAACAGAGCAAGATCGTGTACCAAATCATGTACTTTGAAATAGTAATAGTGGCCAAAGTCCTCAAAATCCTCAAGAAATGATCTTGCATGTAACTCATCAATATATTGCCTTGCAATATTCTCAAGCTTTCGATTTCCACCTAAAGATCGAAGTAATCCAAGTGACTCCCAAAGAATAAGAATTTCAGCACTACAAAAACCGTAATCTTTAGGATAAAGAGAAAAGAACGCAAAAATGTACCTTAAACAAGAAGGCATTTGGTCATAGCTCAACTTAAGAGCGGGTAAAATGTCATCTTTGTTTTGTTTTGTGTTCCATATTTCATGGTCTCTTACAAATTCCCACCTCTCTAAATCAAAAACTAGGAACAGAGAACTTCCTAATGTTCGCACTGCTAGTGGAACCCCTT
Source organism: Vigna unguiculata (assembly GCF_037176805.1). Classification (NCBI taxonomy): domain Eukaryota; kingdom Viridiplantae; phylum Streptophyta; class Magnoliopsida; order Fabales; family Fabaceae; genus Vigna; species Vigna unguiculata. The sequence continues at coordinate 33,618,565 of NC_140792.1, read as the reverse complement.
TACATTTTTTCACAATTTCTTTTCCAATCTCTACTAGATTTGAATATGCTTTTTCTTCGCCTTCCTTAAATGCCCATTTGTTAAACAGAGCATAACAATTCTCCATGGAAAGACCTTCCAAAACGTAAGAGGGAACAGTGCCCATCATTGAAGCAATTGAGTTACTTCGTGTTGTCACCAAGATTTTGCTTCCAACTGCACCCACTTTAATTAAATCTTTCAACTCTATCCATTTTGCACGATTATCATTCCAAATATCGTCCAAGACTAAAAAATACTTCTGACCAGAAAGCTTTAGTTTAAGAACAATTTGTAGCTGCTCAATATCAAAGTTTTTAATGTTCTCTTGGTGAGCAAGAGCAATAGTTGGAGCTGAAGCAGAAGCAGAGTTGATGATTTTAATAAGTATCTGCCTTATGTCAAAGTCATCAGAGATACACACCCACATCTTCAACTGGAAAACATCATCCATTCTCTTATCATTGAACACCAACTTTGCAAGTGTGGTCTTCCCCAACCCTCCAATACCCACTATGGGAATAACACAAACACTTTCATCTCCACAACCATCACCATGAGGGTGAGGTTGCATCAAAAGCTTGATAATTTCTTCCCTATCACTCTCCCTCCCAATCACCCCCGAAGCATCAACATGGGAATAAGTCACTTCTCTCCTTTGGACAAGTCTGTTGTCAACATCAATCCTCTCGAGACCAAACTTGTTCCCATCAGCTGCTATCTTATCCAATCTTTCCCTAACGTGTTTGATTTGATGAGCCATCCTAAAACGAAAAACAAGAGAATTAGATGAAGAAAAGAAGTGAGCTACCTTCATCCTTGTGCTGTCTGAAGCTTTGAGAACTTGTTTTCTGAGGTTTTGGCACTCAAGTCCATCCAAGACATCTTCAGCATCCAAGCATACAGTCTGAATCTGTCTGATCCATTCACGCAATCCATGTCTCTGCTCCTTCTTATGCTCTGCGTTCAAAAGCACACCTTTCACAATTGACAAAGTATCTTTGATCCCTTTGATATCCTCGTACACTTCACAGACACGAGAAGCTTCTTCACAAACAAAAGAAGCAAGCTTCCTTAGCAGTGACTCAGCAATATCAAAGACAAAATATTCGGCCATGTTCTTCACGAAAGTGCTGAAACAGAGTTGGTATACAAGTTTGTGGTCTGCTGAAGGTTCCTCCTCCCTATTCATACATGCTTGTTTTCCATACGTCAAGTCTAAGCAAACAAGAAAAAAATTTGTGATATATATATATATATATATATATATATATATATATATATATATATATATATATATATATATATATATATATATATATTAAAAATCTCAATTGGTTTTCCTATTTGTCCAGAAAGAGTATTTATGTTAAGAAATTGTATTTTATTAAATTTTAAAATAATTTTGTTTTTATTAAAATATCTTCTCATTCGAATTTGCTGACTGAACCACCAAATATAGAAAATTAAAAAAGATAAAAAAAACACAAATTCAGTGATAATAAGTTGAAGACATAGTAACAAAAATAAGTGTCGTAAAATTAAAGGAGAGAATAGAAAACATAAAAAATACTTTAAACATTTAATATTTTTTAATAATACCTTAATTAAACTTCGAATATAGATATTTAAAATTTAATTATACTTCGAAAATGCGGAATAGACTTTTATAGTTAGTTTTGTGCTTAATTTAATTTCTAAAAACATTAGACTGTGATTATTTTATATTTCAGATGTTAGAAATAAAAATATGCGGTAACTTTGAAAATTGATGTATTATTTTAATAACTAAATTTTTATTTTATCATTTTATAAGAAAGATGGTGCTAATAAATTAATCGATGTAGGATACAGTTTTATTGAACGTATGATATATCTTGAATTTAAAGTCATAGTAATCAGCGACTTTAATATACCTCATTATTCTGTTTACTCCTCGACCCTTTTCTCATGTATAATTTCAAGTTGTGTGGATTCTTTCATAGCAATAACCGTTGTAAATTCAGTTTTATGATAAAAAAGGTTTTGTGTGATTTAATATTCTGGCAAAATTAAACAGAAATTTTGTAGTGTGTGACTTTTTAGTTAGTATTACTACTCTTTAAGGAGAAAGTAATTTGTCATTGAAGATTAAAGAATCATTAGTAAGATTCGCTTTTTTAGAGATATAAAGGACAGAAAATGCATTAGATTCATGTAAAATTTTGTTTGTGTAGCATTTTCTAACCATTCAAGAAACTACTTTATGATATAGGAAATTTTAAAAATTATGATATAATTATATTATTAAAAGAGTTCAACAACTTAATCATATTTATTTAAAAATTCTTTTAATCAATATTTTTTCTTCTTTTACTTTTTTTAATGATTTTTTATGATATAAAATTATCAATACAAAATTTTTTTTCGTCAAAGTCATGTTCTATTTTAAAACTTAAATCTCTTCAACTTTTCATGAGAAGTGTCATATCAATTTTTAATATTTTAAAAACTTTAATAAAATATTATAATATTCTATGAAGTGAGAAAAGAGAGAATTAATTTAATAAATCTAAAATAATTCTCCATATTTTTATATTTTAAAAATTATTACATTAGAATTTTTAAATTACATGAATCACATATTAAATTAATATAATTTAACAAGATATACTTACTATGATTAATTTTAAGGGAAGATGATTATCCATTTTAAGTATCAGTATTAGTTTGTATTAGCACATAGTATGAACATTACGAGCTTTTTATAAAAATGGTATGACCCATTTATTACAAAAATACCTATTAACTATTAGATTACATTTTAGAGACAAGTCACGACTCAATACATAAAAGTTGTATAGTGTGAGACAACTTCTTTTCGAATTTAAAAAAATAAAAAATGAAATCATCATTGAACTAAAGTCATCGTGGTGACGACATTTAATTTGAGAATTTAAAATGAAATTCATCATGTAATCTAACGATATCCACAACTTAAATGATTTTAATGATTTTTGACTTTATTATCTTTGTATCATTTTTTTAAATACACAGAAGTTGTGCATAAGGGTACAACTTCTCTTTCCTGATTCATAATTTTAATATATATAGATATATATTCTTTTACCTTTTACTTTTATGTAATTTGATTAATTGAATTTAAAAATTATAATACTTTTAATATATTTATATATAATCATATATTTTTAAATTTCAAGATATTCATTTTAACAATTTAAAATTTTTTATAATATTTTCTATCTTAATTTTTTTTTAATAATTTGATTAAAATGAAATTTAAATTTTTTTAATTTTTATGTAATTTTTTTTCTTGGAGACATCTTTTAATAATTTCATTCACAAATTAAAATAAAATGTTCTAACTTTTCTACTATTTTTATTTTTTAAAAATTTTAAACAAATTAATTATTTAATTCATATAATATAATATAATACTATTTATGTTTTATTCTAAATTTATATAAACATATTTTTTTAGTTTAAATTTTAAAATGATAAATATTATTGTATTTAATTTATGTATAAATATTTTAGTAATAAAATGTTATAATCAATTTTAAAATTTTAAAACTTTAATAAAATTTTATATAAAATATTTTTAATCAAATTATTAAAAAAATATTTAAAAAATATGTATATAAAATTTTAGAAATAATAAAATAGTAAAAAAAATGGAGATAGAAATCATGAATATTGTAAATAGGGGTGACAATGCAGACCGACCCAGACCGTTTAGGTCTGACTGCATTTGGCTCGCATAATGCGGATTGACCCGCTCTGTCCCGCATTTTCAACCTGGGCTAAAAGGTCTAGTCCGCCCGCATAAGTGTGAGCTTGTGGGCCAGTCCACTTTTTAAATTTTTTTTTTAAATTCTTATGATAAAATTTTCAATATTCAAAAAATTGAGAAAGTTTAATAAGTTCACAAAATTAAGCAAAGACTGTCGAGAGTTTGATGATAAATTAATAATTCAACGTTTTCATCATATTCATATTCGTATTTTGACATACACGATATATCCTTCAAATTTTAGCATATTAGAAAATACATAATATCTGTTTTCTCCAATCATACAAGAATTCGGAATGTTGCAAGAGTCCAGGAAAAAAAAAAGTAATTGATATTCACGAGTGCAAGTTTTTTTCTTTTATGCGAGTTTGTGTGTCAGCCTGCTCGGGCTGCAGGCAAGCCTGCATGGGCTGCGGGCTTCTACGGACTTGCAGGTTCACTATCATGACTTGAATGTTCCACGTTATTTTTGCAGACCTATGTGCCAGTCCCCTAATTGTAAACGACTCCTCTACAAAATCTAAAAAAAAAAAAAGAGTATTAAAATAATATAATCAGTCAAAAGTCATTGTTATATCCAACGATTTCTTTCAAATTTAATGTCATTCTCAATTATGACGATTTTAGTTAAAGAGTAGTTCACAAAAGTCATTATTTTCAATGACAAGTTCACCTTTTCTTATTTTCGTGAAGAAATCATCTTTATATCATAAAGACTTTAGTATAGAAATTGTACTACATCTTCATGATTTATCTTCTACGATATAATTTATTAATTAACTAACCATTTTTGTATTAAATTGTTCAAAAGCGACTATTTTTGTAACATAGCTTGTTTGAATTTTCTTCTTTGTGTACAAACTTTGCATATGTCGTGTCTATTAAACCATACGCTACGTTTGACGACTTTTAAAACTTATCTGAACAATTATATTATTTGAAAATATTTCTCCTTCAAGTTTAAAAGCATGAAAGTCAAAATGCATAAAGAAAATCTGAGCAGAGGAAAACATAATTATTGACTATTTGTACCATCAATTATGTGATACTTACCATGTGTTTTAAAGAAGAGACACTAACAAGAAAAAGGGAAACAATATACTAGTAAACGATTAATTACATGATTTGGTTGCCAAATTAACGAAGTTTTCTTTTTATCTTGTTTCTTGCTCCAAAAAAATATAATATATTTAAAGATTTGATATATTTGCTTGTTGTTTAAAATATAAGTGATCATAAAAATATTAATCACTTGTATGTCAAATTAATGGAATTCTCTTTTTTAAACGTGACACTTTTTTTTAACTTTTAATGTTTTATTGTGTTTTATATTTACTAATTTATTATTTAATTAATTTTTTGTATATTTATAAAAGTAGTTTTACTTTTGGGAGAAAACATTTATTCAAAATTGTTTTCTTTTTATGATATAAGATATGGATCACACTCTTGATTCGATGTCTATTTTCTTTCTTCTTCTCTTTTCCACCATTCACCTTCCACCATCTTTTTTCTCTTTCTCCTTCTCTTCACCATCATTTTTTTTGCTTTTTCCTTCATTTAGGGTTTCTTTACCCTTTACACCTTTTATTGAAGGATACAAATCTTAACAAAACACCACAGAAGAATTCTAGAGTGAAATTTGTGGTGGACTTGACTTTTGTTCCATTTTAAGAAAATAAAAAATTTGGTAGACCTTCTAAAGGACATAGCTTGAAAGAAAGTGGAATTGATTTTGCATCCGATGATAAGGTCTGCTTTCCATTGCTGTACAAGAGGTGCAAGAGGATGACCAAAAACATCACCACAACCCATTTGCAATACTAACCTTTATGGTATGTGTGTATAAGATGATTCTTAAAATCACTAGATTTGCGATGATAGATCGTTAAAAAAAATTGTGTTCTTTTTAGATAATTTGTACAGATTTTTAAAGATGGATTTGCATATAACCATCTAAATATCATTTCTATGTAAAAGCATAAATTTGAAAGGATTAATAGCAATTTGATATTTATAACCTCACGAGACACTTGCTTTGTAGATAGATTATTATAGTAATACAAAGTACAACATAGATTGATTTGCTCTCACTTTGTTAATAACAATTTTAATTTTTAGAAAAATAAGTTCAAATTTTTTTTCAATTACTTTTAAAGGAAAAATAAATACTGCATGCCATAATAAATAATAAAAATAATACATATATATATATAATAATAATAATAATAATATTATATATTAACTAATAATTTTAAATAATAATTATTATTATAAAAATAATTATAATAATATAATATAATATATTTTTGTATTAATTTTTATTAAAGTTTATTAAATAAAGTTTTTAAAATGTAATACTTTTAACTAATCTAAACGTTATTTAATATATTTTTATATCAAGGGTATTTTAGTAATTTTAAAATTTTTATCTATTATAACTTTTTATTTTATCTATCACATCACTCAAATCATTCACTAACTTTCATACAATTTATATACAAATCCACTCAATTTATCTTCTAAATCCACAAAAAAAAAAAAACACACATATCCATCCACATAAATCCATGTTCACATTTTCTCCCAAATCTATCTAATCATGAGAACACAACCTTAGAGTGTGTTCTTTTGTGTAGATGCATTTGAGGGAGAGTGTGAAGATTAATTTGTATGGATTTAAGTGGATAGATATGTGTGTTTTTTTAGTGGATTTAGAGGGTAAAGTGAGTGAATTTGAAGATAGCTTGTATGAAAGTTAGTGAGAGATTTGATTGATGTGATAGATAAAATAAATTGTGAAAATAGATAGATTTTGAAAGTTATCAAAATACCCTTGATGAAAAAAAAAGAATGATTTTATAATTTGATGTTATAAAAATAATTAAAAATAAATAATACGAATTTTAAAAAAAATTAAAAATTATATAAAATTAAAATTAAAAAAAATTAATTTTGTATGAATGGCAAAAAAAGTTATAAAATTAAATGAGGTGTGCAGTATATGAATCCCAACATTGTAGATGCAAACCAAAACAATATACATAGAAGGCAAACATAATTGGAATCTGGTCTCCTCTAAACATCATTATGATTACAATAACCACTTATATTTTCAAGTGCCACACCCTATGTAAGCCACGAAATGGAGAAGTTATTGCATAAACCATCACGCACAAGCATTCCATCTTACTAGTGCATAACCTTCACTGAGTAACTTGCTTTGCCAAACTTACGCAAATCTTCAAGTTTGAACTCCGACGACGTCCACGACCAATGGACACCATCAATAAGGGCAACCACCTTTACCACCTATGGAGGCCTTATGAACTCCGGGCCACCACCTTGACCAGCTATGGAGCACCTAATGAACTCCGCCCAACCTGCAAGAACATGAAATAAGTTAAAAAAAATCACCACACACACACAGCACCGATTACGTAATTGGTGTCACTCTTTTCATTACACCTGGTTACGTAACCAGTGCCACACACACACACATCACCGCACCAATTATGTAATCGGTGCGCCACCCCTCATAACCACTCACTAACACCGGTTCACTTCACTCACACCAGTGCAAAATGCCATTAAATAACACCACCACACCATTGGTTCATTTCACCCACACACACTAGTGCATGTTCGTAGTAAACAACACCATCACTCACCTTCGAACAATGAGCATCATGTTCACGTGCTTGGTAAAAATAACAAGGTTAATTTGGTAAACTTATCTATAATACACTCAAATTTGAGCATATAAGCGAAGATGGAATGTGGAATGGATCCTGCAAATCTTCGCCCGCAAATCTATGCATATCTACTGAAAAGATCAAACGCGTTACCACAAATCCGTTTGTGCAAATACATACAAACAATGCTATCCACACAAAGAAACACTGTGTTAGAGTGGACATAGCGAAGTATGAGGTAGAGGCACCGGTGGAGATAAAAGAGGAAAAAAAAAACCTTTTTTTTAAAAGACCAGAACAAACTAAAAAAAAAAAGACTAGAAAAAAAATTAAAATGTTCACTATCCAATCAATTTTAATACCAATTTAATGAACTAATTTAATATGCGAAACATGGAATACTTTTAAATAAAATAAAACTGAATTAAAACAAAAATATATATAGAATTACATTGAATAAGTTTTATAAATATTGGATCAAAATGTTAATTAAACTTTCATAAATAAATTTTACAACTAAGTGTTAAGTTGATTCTAAAATAATTATCTTTAAATATTAAAATATAAAAAAAATTACGTGTGCTAAAAAAGGTAATTTTTTCTCTTAAAAATAAATTATCACCTATTTGCACTATTAAAAATAAAATAAATTGGTTATTTACCTAAAGAAAATATTTCATACCCGAAAACAATTATGTATTTCCCTATCCAATCGATATATCTTAAAACAAGTGTACATCACAATTAACACAACTCAGATTCAGCACTTCCTGAAGATCATGGCCGAGGGTTTTGTCTTTGATATTACTGAATCGTTGCTAAGCAAGCTAGCTTCTTATGTTTACGAAGAAGCTTCTCGAGCCTATGGTGTGTATGAGGATCTTCGAGGGATCAAAGACACCTTGTCAATAGTTAAAGGTGTGCTGTTAGATGCTGAGGAGAAGAAGGAACAGAAGCATGGCTTGCGGGAATGGCTCAGGCAGATTCGAAACGTCTGCTTCGATGCTGAAGATGTGTTGGATGGATTTCACTGCCAAAACCTGAGAAACCAAATTCTCAAAGCTTCAGGAAGCACAAGGATGAAGGTAGATCACTTCTTTTCTTCATCTAATTCTCGTCTTTCGTTTTAGGATGGCTCATCAAATCAAACATGTTAGGCGTAGATTGGATAAGATAGCAGCTGATGGGAACAAGTTTGGTCTTGAGAGAATTGATGTTGACAATAGACTTGTCCAAAGGAGAGAAATGACTTATTCCCATGTTGATGCTTCGAGGGTGATTGGGAGGGAGAGTGATAGGGAAGAAATTATCAAGCTTTTGATGCAACCCCATCCTCATGGTGATGGTTGTGGAGATGAAAATGTTTGTGTTATTCCCATAGTGGGTATCGGCGGGTTGGGGAAGACCACACTTGCAAAGTTGGTGTTCAATGATAAGAGAATGGATGATCTTTTCCAGTTGAAGATGTGGGTGTGTATCTCTGACGACTTTGACATAAGGCAGATACTTATTAAAATCATCAACTCTGCTTCTGCTTCTGCTCCAACTATTGCTCTTGCTCACCAGGAAAACATTAAAAACTTTGATATTGAGCAGCTACAAAGTCGTCTCAGACACAGGCTTTCTGGTCAGAAGTATTTGCTAGTCTTGGATGATATATGGAATGATAATCGAGCAAAATGGACAGAGTTGAAAGATTTAATTAAAGTGGGTGCAGTAGGAAGCAAAATCTTGGTGACAACACGTAGTAACTCAATTGCTTCAATGATGGGCACTGTTCCCTCGTACGTTTTGGAAGGTCTTTCCATGGAGAATTGTTATGCTCTGTTTAACAAATGGGCATTTAAGGAAGGCGAAGAAAAAAAATATTCAAATCTAGTAGAGATCGGAAAAGAAATTGTGAAAAAATGTAGAGGAGTGCCATTAGCGGTGCGAACTTTAGGAAGCTCTCTGTTCTTAAATTTTAATTTAGAAAGGTGGGAATTTGTAAGAGACCATGGCATTTGGAACTTAAAACAAGAAAAAGATGAAATTTTACCTGCTCTTAAGTTGAGCTATGACCAAATGCCTTCCTATTTGAGGCATTCTTTTGCTTTCTTTTCTCTTTACCCAAAAGATTATGGCTTTACTGGTGCTGAAATTGTTAATCTTTGGTTGTCACTTGGGTTACTTCGATATGAGGTTGGAAGTCAAAAGCTGGAGAATGCTGCAAGACAGTATATAGACGAGTTACATTCGAGATCATTTCTTGAAGATTTTGAGGACTTTGGCCACCTTTACTTTTTCAAAGTGCATGATTTGGTACATGATCTTGCCCTGTATGTGGCAAATGAAGAGATTCTTGTGGTAAACTCAGGCACCCGGAATATACCAGAGCAAGTAAGGCATTTATCAATTGTTGAAAATGATTCACTTATGCATGCTTTGTTACCTAAGACCTGTAGTGTGAGAACTATATTATTTCCGACAGATGGAGTTGGTGTTGACAGTGTAGCTCTTCTGGATGCATGGATAGCAAGATACAAATTCTTGCGTATTTTAGATTTAAGTGATTCCTCTTTTGAGACACTTCCCAGTTCAATTGCTAAACTGGAGCATCTGCGAGCTCTGAGTCTTGAACATAACCGCAAAATAAAAAGACTTCCTCAATCCATATGCAAACTCCAAAATTTGCAATCTTTGTCTTTGAGAGGATGTGTGGAGCTTGAAACATTGCCTAAAGGATTAGGGATGTTAATCAGCCTTCGAAAATTGTTTATCACCACAAAACAGTCTAATCTATCGGAGGATGAATTTGCAAGCTTGATCAATCTTCATACTTTGAGTTTTGAATTTTGTGACAATTTGAAGTTTCTGTTCCGAGGGGAACAACAACTCATATCCCTTGAAGTTCTGATGGTTCAATCATGTAAGAACCTAGAGTCCTTTCCTTTTCATATTCTCCCTAAACTGGAGGTTCTGTTTGTCATAAGGTGTGAGAGGCTAAATCTGTCCTTGAACTGTGAAAATCCTATCCACAAATTGAGGATGAAGTTTCTTCACATTGAGCAATGTCCAAGGCAACTTACATTGCCTCAATGGATTCAAGGAGCTGCGGACACTTTGCAAACGTTGTTAATTTCAAATTTGCATAATCTTGAGATGCTTCCTGAGTGGATTACAGCACTGACTCATCTTAAGATGCTTCATATTGTTAACTGTCCCCAGCTGTTGCATCTCCCAAGTGACATGCATCGCCTCGGTGCTCTTGAAGATTTGACCATAGATGGTTGTTCTGAGTTGTGTCGAAAATGTGAACCACAATCTGGTGAGTACTGGTCCTTCATTGCTCATATCAAACACCTTTCCATTGGAGAAACAAGAGAAGGGAAACTCCTCTTCCAAATGCAGAAGCAGATTCGTTTGAAATTGCAGGATTTGTAGCATCAAAATCATCCTTAGAGACCACAAAACAGTATGGAGGAATAGAATTAATGGATACTTTACACCAATGACTTATATATAAAAAATAGTTCATCGTTTGTAAAGCCGTTATTAGTAGGTATTTTAATTTCAAGCGTTTGTCTTTTAAATATAAATTTGTGAAAGAAACATTATTGTATTTAAATTCCACTTATGACAGATATCAGCACAGAGACCTCAGCCATTCGATGTAACTGTAAGCTATCCACTACTTTGAGTTAAGTCTATTTCCTTTGATTTTTAAATTTCATCCCTCAACATCTTTTATTCTTAACCAGATTTTCTGCATCTGCTTTGTGTTGCTTTGGTTTAATTAATTAACATCATTCTCTCTCCTAACTACTTAATTAACATCCGTCCCTGTCCCTGATTAATATGATTTCCAACTTGTTCAAGAGAAGATATTGTTTTCTCCATTGTAAGGCTTTCTGCCACTACCTTCCGTCTATTTTTATATTCGCAGTAAAGGGGGTTAGTCTCACAAAATATTCGGTTCAGCATCGCAATTCTACATATAATCTGTAATAGAGTAATATTGCTGAAACGATTGTTTAATCGCAATTGGGGATATCAACATATGAATTCTTAAAATTAATTTTATTTAAAGCAACAATTATTTTAACTATCTTTTGTTTTGTTTTGAGTTGGATTAGAAAATACTTACAGAGTGGTTAAAGAAACTAATTGATAACTTTATTGAAATATAAATTTCTTTGCATTTTTTTTTTCAAAATATACTAATTTACTAATTAAAAATAAACTAATATCAAAATTCTTTTGTTTAACCATTTTTATTTGCTGAAAATTATATTATAAAAATTTGTGGGACACAACCGCACAAACTCGGATTTTAATATTATATATAGAAAGATAAGAGCAAAGCAAGTGGCATTAATAATTGAGTAGACGTGGAATTCATTCGTCAACAAAGTTGACTTAGAAACGCTGTTTTGCCTTCCCATCTCATCTCTGCCGTTTGCATCTCAAACATCTATGGCGGAATTATTTCTCTTCAGCATTGCAGAGTCGCTCGTAGCGAAGCTCGTTTCTGGTGCTTTTAAAGAAGCTTCTCGAGTGGTGGGTTTATACGACAATCTCCGAGACCTTACGAAGACCCTTTCTTTAATCAAGGCTGTCCTGTTAGATGCTCAACAAAAACAAGAGCACAACCATGAGCTCGGCGAATGGCTTACTCAGATCAAAACCGTCTTCTCTGATGCTGAAGATCTATTGGATGAATTTGAGTGTCAAACACTGCGAAACAAAGTGGTCAAAGCCCATGGTAGCACCAAAGACAAGGTCAGTCACTTCTTCTCAACCTTTAATCCACTTGTTTTTCGTTACCAAATGGCTCAACAAATCAAAGATATCAGCAACAGACTAGACAAGGTTGCAGCTGATAGGCATAAGTTTAGTCTTCAAACAATTGATGTTGACACTCGTGTTGTTCATCGGAGAGATATGACGCACTCCCGTGTGAGTGATTCCGAGGAAGGAAACATGATAAAGAAAAGATCATAGAGCTTTTGTTGCAGCAAAATCCTACTGATGATGATACACGTATCTCTGTTATCCCCATTGTGGGGATTGGAGGCTTGGGAAAGACTACGCTTGCAAAGTTCGTCTTCAATGACGGCAGGATCCAGGAGCATTTCCCTTTGAAGATGTGGGTGAGTGTTTCTGATGACTTTGACATTAAACAACTCATCATCAAAATCATCAACTCCGCCAATGATTCAGCTTCGGCTGATGCTCCTTCTTACCAAATGAATTTGAACATGTTGGATCTGGAACAACTACAAAATCAACTGAAAAACAAACTTTTCGGTCAAAAATTCTTACTCGTCTTGGACGATGTTTGGAACGAAGACCGTGTTAAATGGGTTGAGTTGAGGAATTTAATCCAAGTAAGTGCAGCAGGAAGTAAAATCCTTGTGACAACACGTAGTCATTCAATTGCTTTCATGATGGGCACAGTTCCCTCTCACATTTTAGAAGGTCTTTCTGAGGAGGACTCATTGTCTCTGTTTGTCAAGTGGGCATTTAAAGAAGGAGAAGAAGAAAAACATCCTCACTTATTAAATATTGGGAGACAAATTGTGAAAAAATGCAAAGAGGTTCCTTTGGCAGTGAGAACATTAGGTAGTTTACTATTCTTGAATTTGAGGTTAGTGAATGGGAATATGTGAGAGACAACGAGATTTGGAATTTGCCTCAGAAAAGAGATGACATTTTACCTGCCCTTAAATTAAGTTTTGATCTCATGCCGTCCTATTTGAGACAATGTTTTGCATTATTTTCCCTTTACCCAAAGGATTATCAAATGGATAGTTATAACATAACTGCACTTTGGGGGGCACTTGGACTCATTGCGCTACCAACAACGAATAGCACACGTAAAGATGTGGGCAATCAATATTTGCATGAACTTCTGTCAAGATCCTTTCTTCAAGATTTTGAAAACTTCGGCACTTTTTATAGATTTAGAATTCATGATTTGGTTCATGATCTGGCTCTATTTGTTGCAAAGGATGAGTGTCTAAATGTAACTTCTGACAGTCAAAATATTTCAGATAATGTTAGGCATCTGTCTTTTAGTGAAAGCAGTTTGTTTGAAAATTTAGTCACTAAAGAAACAGCAGCTGGAGAACCGTATTGTTTCCAATTGGTGCAACAGTTACCAACAGTGAAGCTTTACTAAATAAGTGTCTATCAGAGTTCAAATGCTTGCGAGTCTTGGATTTACATGGTTCGACATTCAAGACCTTGCCCCGTGCCATTACTAAGTTGAAACATTTAAGATATTTGGACATCAGCAGAAATCCTTACATTAAGAGACTCCCCAACTCTATTTGCAAGCTCCAAAGTTTGCAAGTGTTGTCAGTTAACAAATGCATGGAGCTGGAAGCATTGTCCAAAGGATTAAGAAAACTAAGCAGTCTCCGGTGGTTTGAGTTTAGCACAAAGCAATCTATTTTGCCTCTTAGTGAGATCGCCAACTTGGGGTCGCTTGAAATGTTGAATATTGAATTATGCAATAATGTGGAGTCAATCTTTGGAGGGGTGAAATTCCCTGCTCTTAAAACATTGGTTGTTTGGGACTGTCAGACTCTAAAGTCTTTGTTGCTAAATGGTCAAGATTTTCCTGAATTAGAAACATTGATTGTCAATAACTGTAGAAATTTGGACTTGGAACTGTGGAAGGGCGACCATCAAGAAGAAAACCCCAAGAAGTTAAAATTTATTGGATTTACAAGTTTATCACAGCTGGTGACCTTGCCTAAATGGCTTCAGGAAGCTGCTAACTCGTTACAGTGCTTGTATGTTTCCAACTGCCACAACATCGAAACGTTTCCAGATTGGTTAACAACTCTGACTCATCTGAAAACACTTGCTATAACATATTGTTCAAAGTTGGTATCCCTCCCGGATAATATACTTCACCTCTCTGCTCTTGAAAATTTGAAGATAGAAGGTTGTCCTGACTTATGTAAAAAATATGCGCCCGATGTTGGAGAGTTTTGGCCCAAAATATCACACGTCAAAAACATTTTCATTGATGAACCAGAAGGATTAGAGTAATAAGAAGCCCCTTATTTTCTTCATTTATTATTTTCTGGATGTGTTTTCCATAATTTATTTTTTTTTTATGGTTTTCCACTTTGTCTCTCCTGAAAATTAGTTGGAGCTTTTAGTTATATGGCATTGCAAATTAGAGAGACTCCATGATATATTTGTGTAATAGTGGTATATTTGCTTTTTTAACTACTTTGCTTTGTGGGTCATTAATATTTATATACATACACAACTTCAGTATGTGATTTATACTTATATATGATATCGGTTTTTATGTTAGAGGTTGCATATAAATTTTTTATGAACGTTTTGTTATCTACATATTTTATTTCCATCAGTTAATGTAATTTCAAATACATATAACACATAAGAGTATTTAAGAATTTTAAATTGATTTTAATCTTATATTTAGACATTCTCAGACTCAATATGTGCAATTTTTCTCCCTTACTTTCAAGGTCTAGTGAGCTAGCATAGCATGATGGTCATGATCACGTATGGCAAAAATAAAAATCCATTAAAATATAGTGCTTAAGAACAACAGTATCAATTATAAAAAACACCCGAATATAATACAGTTAGTTACTCTTTGTGTCGTTCAACGCACAGATTATAAAAAATTAATATATATAAACTTAAAGTTTATAAAATTGATTATTTTTACACTATTTAAGTTATTTATATAATTTGTAATAAAATGTAATGATTCACTACAAGAAAATTTTTTATCACCCACTCAATTTTGTCCACGATTTTGTTTACAAGTGTGTTTTCCATGACTTATTGCTCACAGATTTATTTATTTTTTACAAGTAAAAAGTGCATATTTCATGCATTTTATTTTCCTATAAATATTTTTTCATGAATAAAAAAGATATTTTTATGAAACATTTTCCCCGAATAATTTTTCATGAGTAAAAGAAGTATTTCTCATGCATTATTTCTTACATATATTTGTTTGTGGGTAAAATAAGTATTTTCCATAGACGTTGATTTAAAAAACTTGTTAATTCAAGAAGAAGTTGTATGTGAATTTTCGGAATATATATATATATATATATATATATATATATATATATATATATATATATATATATATATATGATATTTCATCTTCGGAATATATGTAATTTTTCTTTTTGAATTATGTCCTTTTACTATCATTAATTCTCTTCTTGACATGAATAATTGTCTTTAGAATTATAAGTCTTTTTTTCTTTTCTTTTTTTTTGATTTTTTTGATTTTTTAATAAATACTTCTCTTTTAGTATTCAAAAATCAAATTTTGAAGATTGTTTAATCTTGCAAATTCATCCTCTGACAAAACAGACTGTTTTGTGATTATATAAAACTTTCGGAGACTGATTAACTTCCCTAATCCTTTAGGATATGTTTCAAGACCCGGTCATCTTCTTAGAGACAACATTTGTAAGTTTTAGAGTTTGCAACAAATTAGGAAGTCTTTTTATTTTGCGTTATTATCAAGACGGAAAAGTCGCAAATGCTCTAATTTAGCAATTGAATCAGGAAGTGTCAAGAATCAAGAATTATTACCTTATTGTGATTCCACAGATGATTCTCCCTTATACCTATGTATTTGATTGATATTACGGTTGGAAGAATTTGTAAGAGATTTAACAGCTTCTGAACTTGGTCAGGACTGAAAGGATTGTTACCTTGAATTTTACCTTGCTTTAAATCTTGGTTATCAGAAATATCTCTTCTCTCTCTTAGATTACAAGTTTGCTCACTCTTCTTGTTACTGATGTCGGTAGGATTAGAATAATCTTGCCTATGTTGATATCAAGGAGGATATCCATGCTAAGTTAATTTCTCACTGAAAAAACCTTCCCAAAGATTCTTGGTTATATATCTATACATACCAATGGTTTCGGCTATCTGGGGAAAGAGATCTTGTGATCCAAGAATGAATCATACCATTACATCTTTCGCAGGCTTTCATCGTCACGTTCAGGGACTTTGATGGTGCCGCCTATGAATTTAAATTTGTTCTTTGAAAGGAGCGCTCTTCTCATACTCATGCTCCATGAGTGACAGTTGATTTCGAGGGTTTTCTCCTGGATGCAAATAATAGGGACTGGACGGATTAGATGCGCGATCTTGTTAAGGAATTTTGAGTCTTTGTAGGAACGAATTAACCTTTGCGCTGTGTGTTTCCGTGGTAGAAGACACCATAAGAAAAGTTAAGAGAGGAACACAACAACAGAAGCAGAGATGATTTAACCTCTGGAACCATATTGGATATGGTATTTAATCATATTAGATCTTTATAAACCAATTATAAAATCCGACGAGCACTATTGCTGTGATGGAAAAAGTATAGAGAGAACAAGGAAAGAAAACTCTTATTTCTGTGAACCAAAAAATTAACTTACAAAAGAATCTTCCTTCAAATATACAGGAAGAGAATACTGATAGCATATATCAGTTAATAACAGAAAACAGAAACATATCATAACAGACTTAAAATGAATGGATTCCAAACAAATTAATGACATATGCATAAAATCCAAATCTATAATATGTAGTCCAAATATAGAACTCTTTTATTGTGTGGTTTGGGAAGAACATGATGAAGTCACCGCAGAGCAGGTTGCATGTTACAGGCACACATGAACAAAAAAATCCCACTAACCCATATCTTTGTCGAAACATTCAACAGACCAGCCATAAAAGTGCAAATATTCAACAGACTTCCATGTTGTGCAACATTTCAATTTTACTAAGTGCAGTTCAAGCCCAGTCGTGACAGCATTTGAAAAAGGAGTTTCATTTTCCTTGTTTTTCCAATGGAAACACATTTGATGTGAGCGATGAAGGACCAGTACTCACCAGAACGTGGTTCACATTTTCGACCCAATTCAGGACAACCATCTATGATCAAATCTTCAAGGGCTCTTAGGCAGTGCATGTTACTTGGGAAATCCAACAACTGAGGACAGTTAACTATATGAAGCATCTTAAGTTGAGTCAGTGTGCTAAGCCACTCGGGAAGCACCTCAAGACAATGACAATTTAAAATTATCAATGTTCTCAAAGTGTTGGAAGCTGCTTGAATCCATTCAGGCAGCGTCTGTTGCCGTGGACATTGCTCAATATGAAAATATTTCATCTTCAATCTTTGGATAGCTGTTTCACTGTTCAATGACAGATTTAGCATCACGCACCTTGTTACTATCAGAACATGAAGTTTAGGGAGAATATGCAGAGGTAAGGACTCTAGGCTCCCACATGATTGAATGATCAAAACTTCAAGGGACGAGAGTTGAGCTTCTGCCCCTTGGAACAAAAACTTCAAATTGTCACAGTATTCAAAAATCAAAGTATGAAGATTGTTCAAGGTTGCAAAGTCATCCTCCGACAAAATAGACTGTTTTGTGGTTATATACAATTTTCGGAGGCTGATTAACATCCCTAATCCTTTAGGCAATGTTTCAAGCCCCAAGCATCTTCTTAAAGACAACATTTCTAAGTTTTGGAGTTTGCAAAAAGAATTCGGAAGTCTTTTTATTTTGCAGTTATTATCAAGACTGAAAGCTCGCAGATGCTCCAATTCAGCAATTGAATTAGGAAGTGTCGCAAAAGAGGAATTACTTAAATCTAAATGCCGTAAATATTTGTATCTTTTTATCCAAGTTTCCAAAAGAGATTCACTGCCAACACCCACTCCATCAACGGGAAATATTATAGTTCTCACACCACTGGACTTGGGGAACAAATTATGGGTTAGTGAATCATTTTCAACAACTGATATATGCCTTACTTGCTTGGGTATATTGCTAGTATGCAAGTTCACCATTAGAAACTCCTCTTTCGCAACATACAGCGAAAGATCATGTACCAAATCATGTAGTTTAAAATAGTAAACTGTGCCAAAGTCCTCAAAGTCCTCCAAAAATGACCTTGAATGTAACTCATTAATATATAGTTTTCCAACATTCTCTATCTTCTGACTTCCAAATGGAGATCGAAGTAATCCAAGTGTGGCCCAAAAATTAGCAATTTCAGCACTGGTAAAGCCAAAATCTTTTGGATAAAGAGAAAAGAAAGCAAAACAGTGCCTCAAATAGGATGGCATTTGATCATAGCTCAACTTTAGAGAAGGTAAAATGTCATCTTCTTGTTGTTTCAGGTTCCATAGCTCGTGGTCTCTCATAATTTCCCATCTTTCCGAATCAAAAATTGAGAACAGGGAACTTCCTGAAGTTTTCACTGCTAGTGGAACCCCTCGGCATTTTTTCACTATTTCTTTTCCAATATCCACTAGATTTGGATGTTCTTTTTCTTCACCTTCCCTAAATGCCCATTTCAGAAACAGAGATAAGCAATTATCCACAGAAAGACCTTCTAAAACATAGGAGGGAACGGTGCCCATCATTGAAGCAATTGAATTACTTCGTGTTGTCACTATGATTTTGCTTCCAAACTCACCAACTTTAATTAAATCTTTCAACTTCATCCATTTCGGACGATTATCATTCCATACGTCATCCAAGACTAGTAGATACTTCTGACAAGAAAGTTTGTGTCTAAGACGACTTTGTAACTGCTCAATATCTAAGTTGTTCATGCTTTCTTGAGGAACAACAGAAATGGTTGGATCAGAATCAGAGTTGATGATTTTAATAATTATCTGCCTTGGGTTAAAGTCATCGGAGATACACACCCACATCTTCAGCCGGAAAAGATCATCCATTCTCTTATCATTGAACACCAACTTTGCAAGTGTGGTCTTCCCCAACCCTCCGATACCTACTATGGGAATAACACAAACATTTTGATCTCCATAACCATCACCACGAGGGTGGGGTTGCATCAAAATCTTGATAATTTCTTCCTTCTCCTTCTCCCTTCCAATCACCCCTGAAGCATCAACATGAGAATAAGTCATTTCTCTCCTTTGCATAGGGCTGTGATAAAAAACAATCCTCTCAAGACCAAACTTGTTCCCATCAGCTGCTATCTTATCTAATCTACGTGTGACATTTTTTATTTGCCAGGCCATCCTAAAACGGAAAACAAGGGAATTAGATGAAGAAAACAAGTGGTTTACCTTCATCCTGCTGGTGCCTGAAGCTTTGAGAACTTGTTTTCTCAGGTTTTGGCACTCAAATCCATCTAACACATCTTCAGCATCTAAGCATACGTTTTGAATCTGTCTGAGCCATTCACGCAACCCATGCTTCTTGTCCTTCTTCTCCTCGGCATCCAACAGCACGCCTTTTATAATTGACATGGTGTCTCTGAAACTTTGCACATCCTCATACAGATCAAAGGCTCGAGATACTTCTTCATAAAGATTAGATGCAAGCTTCCCTAACAGTGATTCAGCGATCTCGAAGACAAAATATTCAGCCATGTTCTTAGTGAAAGAGCAGAAAGTATTTGGTATAGAAGTTTATGTTTGTGAGGAATGTGCCTCCACGTCCATGACACCAGTATAGTCTTATGTTAAGTCAACCAATTGAGTCAAAGTCAATTTGTTTTTCGGTGTTTAAGGCTAAGTGTTACTTTTAGTGTTTATTTTATGACAGTCAATCAATTTAGTATTTTAGATTTGTTATAATGTTTATTTTGATTTTTTTTTAATTAAAACGTTAAATGGATTAAGAGAGTTTTAAAATTCTCAATTTAGTATTTTATGTTTTTTAATAGTTCATTTTTCTACTTGATATTTTTAAGAAGTTTCTTGTTTATTCTTTTTAATTAAAATGTTAAATAAATTAATGGACACTTAAGTTAACTAGGACTACTATGGCAGCAAAGCTTCATTTGTTCCATGTTCAATACAACAATGAACATCAGGAAAAGTTGGTACCAATTGGTAGTAAATGATTTAAAAGATCAAGACACATTGATTCAAATCCTTAAAACAATAGGCTTGTGGTCGTTTTTTATATACTACTTATCTTGTTTGAGTGGGACTCAAACTCTCATTGAATCCTAACAATTAGTTACATTAAATAGTATCAACCAATGTTATGCAGAAAATTTTAGTTTTTTTAGTAGATAAAATATGTGGAAGTTTAATATTATCCTATTAAGCTTAACAATTAGGTTTATATTCATTATTAAATTCTTTTCATGCAAGAAACTAATAGAAACCATCAATTTTGAACCCAAACCTTTATTTGTTCACAGGGATTGGTATTCAGAACTGCAGAGATACTTGTGTGAGGAGATCAAAAATCATCTTACGAAATAAACCTTCTTGGTGTTTGTTTCTTTTCCTGACCGGTTCCATCTCCTATATATATGTCCTCCTTCTTCTTTTGTAAAGAGAGACCATATACTCTTATTCACATCAACAATACACGTCTTTTTTTCATGTTCATTCTCTCCTCTGTTTTCGTTCTTTCCCTCATGTCTACAATGGCTTACACTGAAATCAGTAGCACCTTGCATATGGAATTCGACAAGGTCATGCAAACTGTATCAAGGATGGTTGAGATGGTTGTTGAGAATATTACTTAATATCTTTTTTATTTAAATTAGTTTTTAGAAAATATTTCAGTTTAGAGATATGTGTCAGTTTTAGAAATTTGTTATTATTTTAGATTAGGAGTGAGATATTATAAATATTTTATACTTGATATTTGTTATATTTTGCTCTATATATAGAGTATATCAATAAAATACAAAAACATGTTCCTCCGTATAACATATCACATATATCTCTCATATATCTCATATCTCTCATATTTTCAAAAGCCCTAAAAATCCCAACAACTGGTATCAGAGCCATTGTTCTTACTGCCGATAGAATGGAAGGAAATATGTCGCACGTCGCTATTCCACTCTTTGATGGTGAAAGCTATGATCTATGGGCGGTAAGGATGCAAACATATCTAGAGGGGCTAGATCTATGGGAAGTTGTGGAGGAAGATGATGTTCCCTTGTCTGAAAATCCCACCATGGCTCAAATGAAAGCGCATAAAGAAAAGAAAACGAGAAAGGCAAAGGCAAAATCATGCTTGTTCGCAGGTGTTTCACAAATGATTATGACCAGGATCATGACTTTAAAGTCTCCCAAAGAAATATGGGAATACTTGAAAGCAGAATATGAAGGGAACGAGAAGATTCGAGGCATGAAAGTTTTGAACTTGATAAGGGAGTTTGAGATGCAAAGAATGAAAGAGTCAGAGACGATTAAAGAATACTCAAACAAATTGTTGGGTATTGCCAACAAGATAAAATTGTTGGGAAAGGAGTTTTCAGATTCCAGACTCGTTGAGAAAATTCTGGTGACGGTGCCGGAAAGATATGAGGCATCTATTGCTTCCTTAGAAAACACAAAAGATTTGTCTACAATCACCTTTACAGAGGTGATACATGCCTTGCAAGCACAAGAACAACGAAGATTGATGAGAGAAGATCATGAGGCGGTTGAAGGTGATTTAAATTACACGGAAGATAATGCTCTCATAGTCAAGAAAAATATAAGGAGCAAATACAACAACACACAGGTTTTTCCATCTTGTCCCCATTGCAAGAGAAAAGGTCATCAACCCAATTGGTGTTGGTGGAGGCCAGATGTCAAATGTCACAAATGCGGTCAATTGGGACATGTGGAAAAGGTATGCAAATCTAAAGATTCTGAAGAAGATGTTCAAATTGTGGAGAATAAATCAGATGAGGATAAATCAGAGGAAGATCTACTTTTTACAACATCATGTGTCACAACCAACCAATCTTCAAAAGATTGGATTATAGATAGTGGTTGCACAAACCATATGACTCATGATAGAGAAATTTTCAAGGAGCTGAATAAATCAAATATTTCCAAGGTAAGAATTGGGAATGGAGAACAACTTGCTGTGAAAGGTACAGGAACAGTTTCAATTAAAACTCATTCAGGTATCAAATTAATTTTTGATGTCTTATATGTTCCTGAGATTACCCAGAATTTGTTAAGTGTTGCTCAATTGTTAGAGAAAGGTTATAAGGTCTCCTTTGAAAATAAAGTATGTGTGATCAAAAATGCAAACAACATAGAGGTATTTAAAGTCCACATGAAAGACAAAAGATTTGCGCTGGATTTTATGAAGGAGGAATTTGATACAAAGAAAGTGAACATGAAAGAAGGATCAAAATTAGAAGATAAATATCTTTGGAAGAAAGTAGATGTCCAAGTGAAGAAAGTAGATGGAGGTTCACATTTTAATATTCACAAAAGGTCCAATGCCACTCCAATGAAATCCACACCGAACAAAGAAAAAGAAGATGATGCTGATATAAGAAGAAATATGAAGGATGATGCCAAATTGAAGAAAGATGTGATGCCATGGAAGAAGGAGAAAAACAAATATTGCAAACACAAAAAGAGGAGAAAATCAAGCATCAAAAGATGGAGAATCAAATCTGAAGATATAAAATAAACAGATATTAAGCAAGGAGGAATGTTGAGAATATTACTTAATATCTTTTTTATTTAAATTAGTTTTTAGAAAATATTTCAGTTTAGAGATATGTGTCAGTTTTAGAAATTTGTTATTATTTTAGATTAGGAGTGAGATATTATAAATATTTTATACTTGATATTTGTTATATTTTGCTCTATATATAGAGTATATCAATAAAATACAAAAACATGTTCCTCCGTATAACATATCACATATATCTCTCATATATCTCATATCTCTCATATTTTCAAAAGCCCTAAAAATCCCAACAACGGTTTCAGAGCTCTTCTTTTGAAGGGCTCTGCTGTGCATCCGCTGTTCTTTTCTTTTTCTTTTTTTCTTGTTTTGCTTTCTTAGTTTCTTTTCTCTTTTCTTTTTCTCTCTTTTCCAAGATGAGTGCAGAATAGGTGCAGCCTAATCCCACTCAACCAGTGCAAACCATTTATTTGCAAAGTCATCTTTATCTTCACCCTGGAGAGAATCCTTCTGGACACCTCTAGTTATCATTCTTGGAGCAGATCCTTTGTTATGGCTTGAAGCGCCAAGAACAAAGTCAGAGTTCATTAATGGTACTGCACCCGAGGCATCAAAAGAAGATGCTTCTTACCAGGCTTGGAAGAGATGTAATAATATGATCGTTTCTTGGATCGTGCATTCCGTGTCACAGACTTGAGGAGTAGATTTGAGGAGTAGTTCTTCCAAAGAAATCTTCTGAGAATTTCAGAGCTACAAATGAAAGCATCATCATTAAAAGAAGGAGATCTTAGTTTCACAGACTTCTTTATGAGATTAAGAACCATTTGGGATGGATTTGATAAAGAAACTCATAGAACGCTAACAATTAGTTACATTTAATTGTATCAACCATTGTGCAGAAAATTTGTCTTTTTAGTAGATAACATGTGAAAGTTTGATGTGTATATTTTTCATAAAAGGGTTTTCCAACAATCTCCCTCCAAGAGTGAGTCTCTCTTTTATATGGTATATATTCCCAGGTGTATGGTGACCTACTTATACCCTTGTGGTTATGGTGGTGGTACTTTTATAGTGGTCTAGTTACCCTGAACCATCGACTCTGATACCAAATATGAATTTATATATAAGGATTTTCAGTGGGTGAGGTTTTATATATGTGATATGACCTACTTTTAACTCACAATAAACTTATGGATCTTTCATCTTATATGATGTATAATTTTATCACTTTTATCTAATGTGAAACTTTGACTCACACATGAATTATTCCTAACAAAGTTTAATATTATCTTATTAACATTAATAATTAGGTTTATACTCATTATCAAATTCTTTTCATGCAAGAAACTAATCGAAGCCATCAATTTTGAACCGAAACCTTTATTTGTTAACATGGGTTGGAGTTCAGCACTGCACAGAGAATTGATCTCAAAAAAATGAGAAAAGTAAACAAAATCACATTAGAAAGGTGTTCTTTTTTCTTCAATGTTGTATTCTCTTTTCAATAATATAGATATGAACTTTAACGATCAATGCCTTCAATTTTGTCTTCCACCTCCGAATACAACTGCCTGAGCTTCTCAATATTATCTTCTGAAGTTTCCCAGTAACCACGTCCATTGGCTTCCAAGAATGTCTGCACCAGCTTCCTGAAGGAGTTTGGATTAGTGTTCATGAGCTTGTTCAGCATCTGCTCATCTTGAATGAAAGTTGTGTTGGCTTCTTCGTACACCCAGTTGTCAACTTGGCCTGATGTTGCACTCCATCCCACTGTATTGGTCAGTCTCTTCTCAATCTCACGAACACCCTCATACCCAGTAGACAACATGCCTTCATACCACTTTGGGTTCAACAATTTGGTTCTTGCGTCAAGTCTAACTGTCTCAGAAAGTGTGCGAACCTGAAAACATTATGTATCCACAAGGTCATAACAAATTCTTAGTTGAAGTGTGTAAGTTTTTATTTTAGTTTATAGAGAAGCTTAATTAATTTTACTTCTCCTGTAGGTATTTATTGCACAGTTTATCCAAGACTCAGTGAGATCTGAGGATATTTTCTTTAGTTTGGAGAAATGTCAAACCAAGCTTGAAAATAGGAGATTCAATGGAACAATTTATACCTGAGCATTGGCTGTAGTTGTATCTGCAATGTATGCACTGGGCTTCTTTCCATCTTTCCTTAGATTTTGAACCAGATTAGTTGGGTCTGAGTCAAAGTAATGACTAACATCAGTGAGAGAAATTTCTGATGAATCGAGGTTTTGGAATGTGGCATCTGCTGTGCTGAGAGCCATCTCAAAGACTTTTCTTTTCTCAGTCATGCCAGCACCAGGGGCATCAGAATCAAAGGCAAAAGACTTTCTGCTAAGATACATGTCTTGGAGCTGCTTCTCATCATTCCATGAGGAATTCTCCACAGCCAGGTTTATGTTTGAGGAGTAGGAGCCGGAGGCGTTGGAGAAGATCCTTGTTGCTGCCTCTCGAACTTCAACTCCAAGGGCTTGAGCTTGTTCTAATGCGTGCTTTCTTACATAGTTTTGCTCTGCTGGTTCATCTAACTCAGCAACCATTTTCACTGCTCTGTCTAGAAGGTTCATCTGAGTAATGAATAAAAAAATAAATATGTGAGCAACCAAAGCAATCTAGCAACTAAAAGCCTAATAAAATAAATATAACAAAGATCTTGTGCCAAACTTAAAACCTTCATTAATGGAAAAACAGCAAGTGAAGTAATACCTGATTGATGAAAAGGTCTCTAAACACTCCTGAGCAATTAACAACAACATCAATCCTAGGCCTTCCAAGCTCTTCAAGACTTACTGGTTCCACCCGGTTTACCCTCCCAAAGGTATCAGCAACCGGCAACACACCAATCATCCACAAGACTTGAGCCAGTGATTCACCATAGGTTTTAATATTATCAGTTCCCCACAATACAAGTGCAATTGTCTCAGGATATTTTCCACCATTCTCAGCTTTCTGCCTCTCAATCAACCTGTCTACCACTATTTTGGCACTCTGCATTGCAGCAGTTGTAGGAATAGCCTGTGGGTCCAAGGCATGAATATTCTTTCCTGTTGGCAAAACTTTAGGGTTTCTTATTGGGTCACCACCAGGCCCTGGCTCCACATATTTACCTTCCAAAGCTTGCTTTAAACTTCCCACTTCATTATCAGCCACAACCAACTTCAAGCACTCTCCCAGAAACATAAACAAGACTCTAAGTTTTTCCCTATCAGCTCGGTAAAATTTGGTGTTTGACAAGTGCTGAATCCATGGCTCATTTATGCCAAATCCAAGGATTGAGCTAAGCTTATCAGCTACATCAACAACTTGACCCTTACTATTGGTAGTGCGCTCCACAAAGGCAGTGATTGCTCCACGTGACGCCTCAGTTATTTGCCTAAGAAGCTCTACATCCTTCAATATTCCTTTGTTACTTCCTCTATACACATCTTCTATATCTCTTCCAACAGTTTCGGCCAATATTGCTGGAAGAGAAGAAATATTATCTTCAGGACGATCAAGTGCAGCAATGTTCACCAGTGTAGCAACTGCTTCCAAAGCTGAGGGAGGCTCTCCAATGATATGAAGCCCACAAGGTAACAGCCGAGACTCAATCTCCATGATCTTGGCATACACCTTTCCAACCACCAGATCACGCTCTTTAGGTGGGATCTCTACACCCTCATCTGGCAGTGTCACATCTTTGTCAAGATTACACTGTTTAGCTGTGCTGATAATTGAACTCACAATTTGTGCCCCACGGCCAGTGTCCTTGAGGGACTGATATGAGGAGATGAGCTCACTTAACTGCTTAAGACCTTTGTAAAGTCCAGCATTTTCGGCCGGAGGAGTCAAATAGCTGATGGTGTTTGCATAACTTCTGCGCTTGGCTATGGTGGCCTCAGAAGGATTGTTTGCAGCATAGTAATACACATTTGGAATATTACCAATTAGACTGTCAGGATAACAGACATCACTCATCCCCACCTGTTTTCCAGGCATGAATTCAAGGGAACCATGCGTCCCAAAATGAAGCACAGCATCAGCTTTGAAGATTTTCTCAACAAAGGAATAAAATGCTGCAAATCCATGATGAGGGCTAGCAGATTTGGAGAAAAGAAGCCTCATTGGATCCCCTTCATAGCCAAATGTAGGTTGAACACCTATGAAGACATTACCGTATTGCTTCCCATATACCAACAGATTTTCTCCATCTGCATTCAGATTGCCAGGGGGTTTTCCCCAATTCTCTTCTAGTGCCGTGGAATAAGGAGTCAAATTTTGGTACTCTCGGACGCTCATTTTGTAAGCAATGTTCAAATTTGGACTGCTGAATTGAGCTTCTTTGTCATGAATTACGTCTTCAATCAAAGCTTCTGGAGTCTCTGGAAGGCCATCAACATTATAACCGTCTTTTTTCAGTTCCTTCATAACTGAGTATATGGAGGCAAAGACATTGAGATAGGCAGCAGTTCCCACATTTCCTTTGTCCGGAGGGAAACTGAATACGGTGATTGCTAGTTTCTTCTCTTCCTGCATGGATTCGATTTATTTAGCAAATTCCATTAACAATTCCAAAAAGGATAGATGAGAAAATGGTGCAAATTCAAAATGCTGGTGAATGTAAGGAAGTTATACTTCAGTTCACTGCATACAGATGGATTACAGTACAACCAAGATCGAAGACAATAAGATGGGGGGAATTTTTTGACACAATAAAAATAAAATACATGAAAAAATTAACATTGTTCCACAACTTACTTTTGAGAAGAAAAAAGTTTTTTTATTTCCTAGTATTGATGTTCTTCTATTCAAAAAGGAGAAGGAATAGAGAGAGAGCTAACAAGGTTGAAACTTGAAACATGTAACCAGTCAAATACAACTACAGGAGTGCAATATAAAGTATAGCAGAAAACAAAAATTCATTTATAGGAAACCCTGTTTCCCAGCTTAGTCTGTACCGTTTTATACTTCTCTATTTCTCTATATACTTGTTTGGTAAACAACGAGGTTAAAGATAAGACTTCAATGATACTCGCAAATCCAGAACAAAATAAATATAGACTTAAATAGAATGTACATGCTGCCTTTTACTGTAAAAAGACATTGTAAATTATGCTTTCAAACAACAGAATTCTCAATCAGACATTACATGCAAGTCATTTCTCCTTTGAGTATATGTCAAAGGAAAATACTTTTTCTAAGAAATTATCTTCTATTTCATTGAAATTAACTTCATAATAGATACAGAAAAAATATAAAGAAAAGTCGTATTGGGAATCAGCTTAAATCTTTACCAGATTATTTCCATACTGAGTATCAAACAGATAAAAGAAAAGGGCTTATATAATTTGTCTGAACTTTTCTCCGATTTCTTATTCTAGTTCCTAATATAAATTTTGACAAATCAACACTTTTTTTAGTCAAGCGACTTGTCATATCATCAAAAAGTCTTGCAGGATTCTCAGATGTAATTTTTTATATAAACTATGCTTCTAATCTCACATATTCAGACAAGTTAATGACATCAAACTAGTTGATGAGAAATTAAAAAGTACACATGGTTATCCCGTCAAACTCCTTAATGACATGGCAACTCACCAGGCTGCCAAAATCACTATTATGTCATTAGTTGATATTGTTACTTTATAGCAAGGAATACATGTGGTAACAGAAAAAAGCTCTGGACTTTGACTAGTCAAAATTCAAATTAGGGAATAAAAACAGAAATCTGAAAAAATGTAGGGACAAAATAGATACTAAACCATGAGTGTGAATAGGATTGTTGTCATTAGACCTTTAATGGTACAAGTTTAGGATTATTGCTCGCAAAATTGCAAAATATGTAGCAGGCTTGGTTAAATACCTTTGATTTTCTTTTCAATTCAGCCCATCTGATTGCCCTGATACAGAGTTGCTCCACTCTCTTATGAAGAGCATGAGATTTTCCTGAAATTACCCCAATTAATCAATAAACAACAGAGAAAATCTGAAAAATGATAAATTTTGAATATCTCAAGTGATTCCAATATCATGCTTTTATGGAAATGTTGATTTATTAGTTCTGAAAAGAAAATTCCCCCAGATTCCTATTTAAAGATTAATGCTTAAAACATAAAACTTAAGACATCTGCATCATAATAGCAATCTCAAAAAGTTAAAAGTGGGTTGTAAAGAAAAGAGATCATGGTTACCTGTTTTAGGATCTCGACCAGCGAAAACAATTGGCTCCATGCCTCCATCTAGCTCTGGCAAAGCAACTTGAAGAGCAACCTGTATTGGATGCAGACCAAGAGTGCTGTTGAGCCATTCTTCTGTTGTCTGAAACACCAGTGGCAGAGCAACAATGTAAGGAACATCAAGTTTCATCAAAGCTTCAACCGCCCTTGGATGGTCCTGCCTTGCTGGCCCTCCAACAAGAGCAAAGCCAGTGAGGGATACTACAGAATTCACAAATGGTTTCTTTGTAATTGGATCAATGAAGAACTTCTCCACTGGCCCTGAAAAGTCAAGTCCACCAGCAAAAATGGGAATGACCTTAGCCCCTCTAGCTTCCAGCTCCATGATCACAGCCACATAGTGTCCATCATCACCAGTCACAATATGACTCCTTTGCAAAACCAAACCAATAACAGGTGCATTCGAAGACTTCAGCTTCTCATTTGCATCCCTTCTAGTACCATACCAATTCAAATATTCCTTCACATCATCATACATACAAGGAGCCAAAGGGTGCCAAATTCCATTGTCCAAGTACAAAACCGGATCAGAATACTCGATCTTTGTACCTTTCAGAGCTGGAATATAAGATCCAGTAATCATTTTCAGGAAATTCTGCAAGTTATCAGGAGATCCCCCAAGCCAAAATTGCAGACTCAGTATATAGAGCCTGGCATCCTGAGCTTTATCACTCGGCAAATACTTCAAAACCTTTGGCAATGTCCTCACAAGCTTCAACATGCTGTCAGCAAAGCCAGCAGACTGAGGCTTCTTTCTCTTGAAAAGCTGGAAAAAGGGACTCTTAGATTGGCCAAGCTGTGACATGCTGAAAGAACCCAACTTGTTAAGCCTCATCACTTCAGGCATTGATGGAAACACCAAAACTGCATCAAGCCTGTCCCTTTCTTTCTCCACTGCAGCTTTGATCTTGAGAGCAAGCTCCTCCACAAAAATCAAAGACCCAATGAAGATGTTAGCATCCTCCAAGTCCTTGCAGAAAGTCTTGTACGTTGAAGCGTCTCGAAGCTCCTCAACCAAGTAGCCCACAACCTCAAAGGAAGCATCTTTCCTTTTACCGTTGAGAGCCAGGACTGCAGCAGTGAGTGATGATTGGTACTGGGCCTCAAGAACCACATACACAATTTTAACCGTTGGCAAGTTTTGGTCATTCTCTGGGACAATTCTACGAACTTCTGGGGTGGTTTGGGTGAATAGACCATTGCCAACGGCAGCACATTTCACTCTCAGAGAGGATTTTGAGCTACCATTATAACCAGCCTTCTTGGGAAGGAAAGAATGAAGAAAAAGACGCTTTTGGGCAAGAGAATGAAGCTGGTCAGGTTTAGAGCTTGGTAGAGTAAGCGATGAAGATACTAAAGAAGCCATTGATAATCAAGTTATGTAGGAAACAACAAATTCCGCTTACAACAAACAGAAGACTAGAGAAGGGAAAGGAAAACAAGTCAAGCAAAGAGAAAATTGCTTTGAAAGAAAAACTTGGGGCACTCAGGAGCTTGTGCAGTTCTGCTCCGAAAGTTATGCACCCTTTTCAAAGGGGTGTGTTCTTTCTCTTATGTGGGTTCTTGGAACCATGAGTAGCTGTTGGATTTTATGTGTTTTGTGTGGATGAAACTGAGAGAAAAATAAGAAGCAGAGAATTGAAACAATTAGTAATTTCAGTTGGTGGTGAGAGTTAAGACCACGTGGCCCAATGGATTGTTAAAGAAATTAAAAAATTTTGAGCTTTTGTGAGTGTCACAGTGTTTATGTAAGAGAGTGACAAGGTGGATGACACGTCCTTGTTTGCACTATCTATTAGAGTACCATTGCTATATCTCTCTATCTGTTGGGTTCTCATGCGATGGAGTCTCTTGAAATCTGATTGGTGGAAGTGGATTTCCTCAAAAGTGGTTGTAGAGGAGAGAGAAGAGGAGTGAATATCTGATGATGATGATGATGAGGATGAGAGAGAAAGTTTGAGATTTTTTCATTTTGAAGTGGTGGAAGGACTTTTAGCTTCCAGACAGATTCTTTGCTTTTAGAATTTGTGTTCCACATTGAAAAGCGTCAGTAGTTTGTACTTGGTCTTACGTTTGCACAAAACTTACCACAGGTTCCGCAGATCCACTATGTTGCTTTGATCTCTGTTTTTTTTGTAATTGAAGTTACGATTTTGTTATTAAGATTGTAATGATGTTTTAAGCGTACAAGTAGTGCTAAACAATATTAAAATAGTGAGAAGAACAATAAATGAGATATGAAAGTTCCAGTTTCTGTGATTTATAATCAATATAAAAGAGTGTCACGTTAATAGCATTTATGAATATATAATTAGAAAATTTCTTTCTGGTTTGGTTAATCTTTTTTCATAATAAAAGACCACTGCATTACTTCCTCTATAAAATAAAGGGAAAGGTAGTCGATTACGAGAGAAGAATTAAGATTAACATTGCCAAATTCCTTTTTTTTTCATAGCTTTTGAATATTTTCAGTTTTTATTACAAATTCTTGTAATTTTAAAAACCTAAATCAAGATATAATAATAAAAAAATAAAAAGGAATTGAACTCTATGATCAATACGTTTTGCGGTTTTTAGCGACTAATTTATTAAGTTTTAATTAAAAAAAAAACTTGTTATTAAGTAATTTTTAGAAAATAAAAATTAAGCTTAATTATAGTTTAAGTTCAGATAAATTTAAAAATTTTCAAATGAATTGGTAATAAATTTTGATAGTCTACGAATACACAATAGATAAAAAAAATTCAAAAATTGAATGCTCGCAGATAACTTTTTGTTCTGAGAATGTAGCTGTTAGGTGACTAATATTATTTTGTTATGTCACAATGTTATTTTATTATTTTTAAAATTTTATAAATTATAATTTTATAATTTATGATTTTATAATTTTATAATTTATGATTTCATAATTTTATAATTTTAAAATTTTATAGTTATATTGTTATATCGTTACATTGTTATATCGTTATATCGTTATATCGGTATATTATTATATTGTACAATCATCATATTGTTACATCGTCATAGTTATACCGTCATATTGTTATATCAATTTATCAGTATATCGTGTTATTGTTATGTCATCACGTTGTTATATCATTATATCATCATATCATATATCGTCTTATTCTTACATTGTGTTATCGTTATATTGTTATATATATATTGTCATATGTGCATATTTTTTATATCGTCATATTGTTATATCTTCATATTATAAGTTTTATAGTGTTATATCGTCATATCATTATATCATCATATTATTATATCGTCATTATTATATAATCATTTGTCATATCATCATATTATTATATCATGTTATCGTTATATCATTATGTCATCATATTGTCGTAACGTCACATTGTGTCATATTTATAAAATTGTCTTGTATAATTATAAAATTATAAATTATGAAATTATAATTTTAAAATAATAATTATATGTGACAATAATTGAAAGGTAACATGACAACATAATAACCATGTCAGCCACTTAATAATCACATTGAGCAAGATTATGATCACATCAACCACTTATCACTGAGATCACTGATAAGTTAACAAAATAAGTTAATAACCAAGTTTCCATTGAAGCCAAAATTATGTACTCAATCAACTATAAAAAATTATTAGAAATTCACTCCGAAATTATGAAATTTATCAAACACTTATAACATAATTAATCCTAAAAACTATCATAAATTAGTTGGTAATAAAACGTTATTAAATTAATATTTTATCGTACCTTAATAGTTTACAAACCAAAATGCAATGAAATAACATTCGTCAAATATTACTTACAGAATTAAAAGCCTAAGTTAGAAACAAACTATTAAAACAAAAACTTGTGATATATAAAAAATAAAGCACGTTAAATAAATAATTTTCATGCAATCATTAACAATATATTTAGGGAGATGAACAAAATTTGTACCTACGGGTATCCATGAAAAAAAAATCTGTAACGATAGAAAATAGATATTGGAAATTGACACTCGCGGATAATGGATATGAGTGATGTTAACCTGTTAACAGGGTGGATACGAGTATTATAATATTTGTATCTCTGAATACACGTATCCGCTATATTCTAATTTAAATCAAAAAAAAAACTATTTTAACACATTGATTTTAAATGGATTATTTTTTATCAATGGGTATTTATTTGTAAGTTGTTATTTATTATTTAAATGAGTTATTGTCACTTTGTTTTAACTTTATAAAGATTATGTATTGTATTTTTATTTGAATTTATGGTTAATTTTTTTTATTAAATATTAAATACTTATTTTGTAAATACTCGCAAGTATATGTGGATATCAGTGGATATTAAAATAACATGCGAGTACTCACATAACAAATACCCATACGGATTGGTACGAGTACGAAACGAATATTTATTCAACACGTGGAGTATGTGGAAGCTACTATCTATATCATATTCGCCCGTTGACATTCCTATATGTAACAAAATTAGTTAAAACTCAAATAGAAATGAAAAATTATTATATGAAAACTAGTCCATTTTTAACTGTTATACAAAACCAAAAAAAATTGTCAAATTTTTTGTATGATAAACTTATTTTACCTTTTTTTTCATTCCAAATAAAAAAATATATTTTAGCCTCCCACTTGGAAAAAAAAGGGTACGTTTATAAGTCTTTGAAGTCCCAACAAAAATAAAGAAAACTAATTATATAAAGCTACCAAGAAAACTGCTACATGATTCTACTTAAATTTTAGTAAAAACAATTATGAATTAAAATTCAAAAATTAGTAATTATAAAATGATTATTTTATAAGATTATAAATAATATAAAAAATTATTTGAAAATAATTAAATGAATTTAAAATATTTAGCAAAAGTAACAACTAGAAAAATTACTTTACAAAATATAGAATTTGTATTGTTTTAATTAATTATTCTATTGTAATAAAAATATAAATGTTTTATTATATTTATCTAAAGATATATTATTATCTAACCTAATTAGTTATATAAGTAAATATAGTAAAACATTTACCGCATAAATAATTATATTTTTTAAATATAAATATGGGTAACTTTTTAAACCTTAGCAAAAAAAAATGTCTCATTTTTCATATTTCAAGTCTCTATTTTCGTTTGGTTTTATCGTATCTTTTTGTGTTTCCATCCAAATGTCATGTTCATTATATGAGATGTTAATACTTTTGAATATTGTTACTGTTTTTATTGATCTTATTAGATTTTAAGTACCCAAAAAAACATTTAATATGAACTCAAAATATATTTATACGCAACCTCAAATTATTCTTAATTTATATATATATATATATACTATTTTTTATAAATATTAAAATTAAATATAATTGTAGGTTTTTATTAACTCGAAAATCTAAAAATGAAAAAAAAAATATTTACGTACTTATTTAAAAATGAAAATAATTATTTATTTTTTATTTAATTTTGTCGATGGTAGATAAAAGTTTATAAATATACATTAATATTATAGATAATACTTACTTACTATGTATATTTTTCTAGAGTTATCATCATTGTTCTCTCGGTCATCTATTATTATGAAAAACTTTTTTGAGGTATATATGAGTTGGATATTGTTTCGGGTATAGGATCTAACACCTATCTAAAAACACCCAGTCTTTACTCTTTTTTTTTTCGTTGCAGTTCCTACAGTTCGCTTTCCCTTTTTTAACTTCCATTCTATCTCCTTTCGTCTCGTCCCGCTCGGAAGTCCAAAGGATTAAGGTACCTGTCTATAAGGCTCTAATGCTTAAGTCAGTTCAAGTTTATCAAAGTTAATGCAATTAATGTTGTAATAAATGCCAAAAGTCCTTACCAAATTACCTTGCGCTCCTATTTATAATGTTTGGCAAGAGCCTCTGATTAAGGTTTTTTTAATCATGGTCCAATTGTTTTTTAAACTTGATTACTCACTTCTTATATTACTTTAATTTACATATTTAGTTTTGGTGCAATCGCCGACCAGAGGGTCGTGCATGCTGTCGAAGGTCCCATAAGACAAAGTTTCACTATAATGAAAGGTGATGGTCGCTCGGGTCGTGAGCTCCCTAAAATCACTCCGGAGAAATTGTCACATTAACAACCCATGAAATTATCCGTTTGTAGCGAGCGGCCTTCGGTCACTAGCGGACCTTAGATATGACTGAGGGGAGCCACGACTCCCCCATTTTTTATTTAATTTTTAATATTTATTTTAAAAATATTTTAATATATTATTATATTATTTATATTAACTTTTTAATTTTAAAAAAAATTCATGCATAGTTTTCATTTTTTAATTTTCCTTTCTTTTTTATATACCTCCACTTCTATATTTCATTTTCCTTTTTATTTTAATTTTCACTCTCAATCTCGCATCATTTTTAAAATAAGATTGCAATCAGAGTGAATTTAAGAAGTTAAAAAACATTTTGGATTGATTAATTTTTTCTTTTGAATAATTTTTTTTCTACTTTTTTTAAAGCAATATGCTTTTTTCTCGTATGTGATAAATTCGTCTATTATGTATCACTATGTGTATCACTTGAAGATGATAAATATATATTTTTCTAAATAAGTGAGTAATAATAAATTTATATTAAAAAATTATAATGAAGAGTAAAAAAATTAATTCTTTCTTCTTCAAAGGGAAGACTTGTGATAGAGATAAAAAAATGCATCTACGTGAATTAAACCTGGAGGAATTTCATGTAAATCCAATAATTAAAGACAATTTAAAAATAACTTTCTAAAGTTTTTATAATTAGATATAATGAATTTTAAAAAAAATCTAATTTGGCATTCCTGAACTTTTTATTAAAGTTTCGCCACTGTCTTCGATCGCTTATCTTTGAATTGTCTGACCGAGGATCATATGGTAAAGGTATCATGATTTTGGTTAAACTAAGAAAGATATCTTAACAAAGTCATTTATTTGATGAAAATAACAATAGCTAGATGAATCCACGAAATTGAAAATGAGACAAACTTAGGAGAAGAAACTACTAAAAATATAGTATCTATGTGCTATAACACATGAGTAAAAGAACAAATAATAAAGGTGACAGTATTAATAAATTTTGGTAAAGTCATACAAGAAATAATGGAAGGTTGACACCAAATTGGAATGCTTTATATCAAATTGTTCCATTCAAAAAACCAGCTCAGGTATCTTACCCACAAGTTTTTTACCAAGAACTTGGAATGCAACATATTTAAAAACTTAATATAATTAAGTTATTATTCCTTTGTTATGGAATATTTTATATTTTTTCCTTAGGGGAACACTTCAGTGATTGGACGAGGAGAGTTGAGAATAAAAAGCTATATAATATATATATATATATATATATATATATATATATTTTAAAAATGATAAAAATAAATTTTAGATTATATAATATAAAAAGGCTTAAATATCTTTTTGGTCCTCATTTTCCTAGTGTTTGTTGCGGATGGTCATCATTTTGGCAGAATGTTTAAAATGATCATCATTTTTACTAAATGTTTAAAATGGTCTTCATTTTCACAATTCGTGTTTTATTCGCGGTTGGTAAGGAATGTTTGGGCTGTTGGTGAGTTTTGACAATCTTATTCCTCCATTCTCAATTGGTGTTGCTGCAATCTTCTTCTTCCTGCAATCCCATTATATAGGTATGTTACGGTCCCAATCTTCTTCCTTTACATCTGGTTGTAATAGTTGGAAGTAACCGTGTTGTATCACTTCGTGCACTGTTGGTGGTTCAACGAGAAATGGATTAACCCCAATTTGTAGCTGCGGAGAGATGGCAGCTTTGAGGATGACAAGAACTCCAAAGAATATTGGTAGAAAATTTTGGGTATAATCTGTTTTTATTTTTGTGTTAATAATAAATTGATTTTAATTTTTTGTTTATTGATTTACAGAGGTAGTGGTTCCAATAATGTGGCATGCAACTTTTTCAAATGATGGTGTTAATGAAAAGGATGTCATCATCATGACACAAATGAGGCAGATTAATGATTTGGAGAAGTCATTGAAGGTTGCTTAGAAGAGACTACAATTAGTAATATGGTTCACTTGTGTTGTTATTGTATTATTCGTACTGTTATTGTGTGTAATATTTTAAAGTCCAATCCGTTTTGTACTATTGTTAAATGAAGAAATGAATTAGTTTGATTATGTTGATATTAGTCCCAACATGTTCAAAATGACATCTTAATCTGAGCATTGAAGTAAGTGATATTGATATAAGCTTGGGAAAAATTAAATTGATATAAGTCTGGAAGAAGTTAAATTCATAACATTAATTCATCCTCATCAAAATGCACTACATCAATGATTGATATGAAGTCCTCAGCATTGACATTGATGAAATTCATTGCTGTAATAGCATGACAACAAGGGATAGCAGTCATAAGCCATTTCCTACTACTATAATGTTGAGCATCCAAGCAGTCTTCCACATAAGTATCTTTAATTTTTGGCCAGAGAATCTTTTTCTGAAATTTGCATACAAATGTCTCATGCAAAACCTGTGCTCAGCAATGGGTAATAGGTCCTGAATGGCAGACATTAATCTATGTGCAATGATAAGATTATTAGTACTTACAACATTAAACAAAAAATAATAAATTGAACATATATTAAACATACCTTTTGTTGGTCAGATATAAAGGTCATTGTCACACACACGTCAATACCTCCAAGATCACCATTAAGCAATTCCAAGAACCATGTCCAAGTTTCTTTATTTTCAACTTCCACAACAGCATACGCTAAGGGCATTAACTGATCATTAGCATCTCTACCCACAACACTCAACAACTCACCTCCGTATTTTCTTTTTAAAAAACAACCATCATGGAAGTAATTTAGAAACCATGCAGAACATCACAACAATCGAAAGACAAACAAACCCCAAAATAGAATTACGAAAATCCTAACCCACAAGTAAACACAACCCATAAAACCCTAAACCCACTTATCTCGTTGATGATGATTAATTGGAAAATTGAAATGAAGAGCGCAACTACAATCCAAGGATGAAATGACAAGTATTAGCTGTTTCCTCTGCAAATCCGAGCTCAAGAAAGACGAAAATGAAGAAATTTCCCTAATTGCAAAATTTTCCCTAAATTGATAAATTAACGTTAATTAGCCATATGTACAGTACACGTAACACACCCTAATACAAACAGTGCCACCTATACAATGCTCCGTTAATGATTTAATGGCAGGGTGCCACATTTAATGAAGACCATCCGCAACAAACACTACGAAACTGAAGACAAAAAGGTATTTAAGCCATATAAAAACTAGCGTAACACAGGCTATCGCACTTGTGTGCATACATTTTTTAAATATGCGTGATATTATATTAGCAGGTGATAATATTATAATGTTATTAAGTTAATATATATATATATATATATATTAAAATTATACTTATTAAAAATAAAGTGAAATATATTAGAATAGATAAAAGAATAATCATTGATAAATAAAAAAGGGAATAAACAGAGACATCTGATTTTATAAAAAGTTTATAAATATAACGGTCAATTTTTAAATATTTAATAAATTATTATATTTAAAGAATAAAATCGGTATATTGAAAAATGGACAAAAAAAAAGAATCCCCATTATATATTGTTATAGATAATAATCATGTTATTTGTTGTCTATATATAATTGATCAATCATATAACAAAAAATGTAATCACCATAAGAGTAGTACTGAGTTTTCACACAATTTGTTTTAAGCAATCAACAATCGTTTTAAAATTAAATATCTAAAAAATTAACTACTTCAATTTAAATTTCTTACATTATATACATCAATTACTTCTATTTATACGATTATCATTATAATTACAAATCATATAATTAATTAGGATAAACAGAGATAACAAAATGTAAAAAATTAAACCAAAATAAACCTAAATTATTTTTTTAAGACTTAAATTATTTTTTAAAAAACATTTAAAAATTAATGGAACTCAAATTATTAATGATTCAATACAAACTAAAATAATAGGAAAGAACGTCTCTTAAAAATTTGTAATATTTGCTGCTGCAATGCCTAATTTTGTTTTCTTAAAATAGTCGAAATTAAAACCCCGCAAAACCCTAACAAGGTAAGTGCAATCACCGCGATGGCGTGTAATGGCTCTGGGTGCCAATCCGGTTCTTGCTACAAAGACGAAGACGCAACATCTAACCAACCAATCAAATCCCAAGAAACCGATTCAACAATCCCTACCAATGTCTGCATCAAGTGCAAGATCAACGACGCTGTTTCCGGCTACGGCGGAATCGACGACGGCCGTTTCTGCGCCGATTGCTTCAAAACCAACTTATTCGGAAAGTTTCGTTTCGCTGTCACTTCAAACGCCATGATCACGCCCACCGATAAGGTCCTCGTTGCCTTCTCAGGTGGCCCTTCTTCCAGGTCAGTTCAAAACCCAATCCCTTTTTAATTTTTTTCTCTCTTTAAATGTCTTTAATTTATTATTTGAAATGTTCGGCTAATTTAAATTTTGATTATTGTATTTAATGGAGAATAAAATGTGTTTTTTTCTTTCTTTTTCTGTTTAGGGTAGCTTTGCAATTTGTGCATGACATGCAAGAGAGGGCTCAGAGGAACTTTGATGCGAGTAGGGATAGGTCTTTGCCGGTGTTTAGTGTTGGAGTTGTGTTTATTGATGAGAGTGCCGTCTTGTCTATTCCTTCCAGTGAAATGGAGGAAGCTGTTGAATTTATTAGAGAGGTTGTGTCTTGTTTAGTTCCGCCGAGGAAGGAGTTGCATATTGTTCCCATTGACACGATTTACTCGTCGGATTCTGGTGATGGGAAGGAGAGGCTAATGAAGTTAATGAACACGGTCACTGATCCGACGGGAAGGGAGGATATGTTGCTGTGTATGCGAATGTTGGCGCTGCAAAAGGTATGTTTCTGGTTCTGGATGACTGTCTTACTTAATAATTTATATATATATATATATTATTTTGACAACAACGTTTCATACATTTGTTAATTTTAGTTTGGATTTACATAATAACAATTGTATCTTTATCATGTATTCTATTACTTTTAAAATAAATGTATCTTGTACATATCATATACAATACATGTATCATATTCGTCTATCATAGCTTGTTATTGTGTACATCATAGCTTACTATTGTTGCCTATGAAGCTAGTAGACATACATTTGTTTATATGAAAACGAGTTTGTTGGAAAAATTTTATGATGTTTGTACAGGTTGCTTCAGAATGTGGGTATAACAGGATCGTTTTGGGATCATGCATTTCTAGGATTGCTTGCCATGTCATTTCAGCCACCGTGAAGGTTTGTTACTGGATTTTACTTGGTCAGTCATTATTGTCGGTTGACTGATTAAGAATTATTTTCATGATTTGTGAATCAGCTTGCCAAATTGAATGTTCTTCACTCTAAGCATTGCTTGCTTGAGGAGTTTCTCATGTGCTTTGTTCTGTCAATTTTGACCTAAGAAGCTCGGATAATTTAAATAAAATCTATTTCATAAATTATTTGATTTTCTTTACCTTCAAAGATTAATTAAGAAGATAACAACATATTGAATTAGTCATTTATCTAGTTTTTTACATAATTAATAGATTAATTAGTAAAATTAATTTTTTAATACATATAAAAGGACAAATAGTGGCAACAAATGTAAATAAAAGAGGAATTTGTGGGCAGAAACCCCACCCTGGTTTCTAGCTCCTACATGCCAGCGACCACCCTGCCATCATGCAGTCCATCGTCCCTACCTTCCTAGATCATGTCACAACAAGTCCCATTGGAGTCCCATCTTTGAATCTAAGGACACTACGCCTTCCCACAAGAAGAGAGCCACGGTGGCAGCATTTGCCACTGTTATCTCTTTGGCAAGTGTACCAATTCGTTACAAGTAGTAAAATAGAAGTCTAAGTATCGTTTTTCCAAGGATTTGCTTTTGTTTGTCTAATTATAATTATTTACTGATTTTAGCAACGGTGACAAACATTAATGGTTAATTTTATTCTCAAGAATAACATACAAAATTACTAAACATTAAAGTTATAAAATAATTTAGGGTATGCTTCACTAAGGTTGGATTTCATGAACCATAATAATGCAATATTTCCTACAAAATATCTTTATCTTGCTCAAACATCCACATCATAAGCATACTAGTCCTAATTCCTTAGAATATCTTTATCTTGCTCAAACATCCACATCATAAGCATACTAGTCCTAATTCCTTAGAGACAAGTTCTAAGTCAATGTGCCAAAACATTAATTTCTTAACTATTTTAACACAAGACTTGCATTAAGATACAATGTCTAGAATTAGCTAGAGATTACGTCTATTCCTAGAACCCAATCTCATGGTTGTTTAATCAAAGTTTAAGTTCCAATTCATTTTACAATGATTAGATACCACCAAATAGCAAAGATTTCCATCATGCACATGAATAATTGAGATAAAACATATGAATAAAGACAAAGATTATATTGCATAGGAAAATTACAAAGAGTGCAAGTTCGTTACATCCAACCCCAATGAAAAAGGAGTTTAGTCACTCCTAAACATATAGGGCGCAAAAGTTGGATGAAATTGATGGAACGAATGAAGGAATTTGAGTATTTCTTGTCCTAGAGTAGCCTTTCCCATGTTTTTCAATCTCTGTTGCGTTCCCACACTTCAGAACTTCCTGTTTTGTGTAACTTTTGAAACTTTAACCACTTCAGAAACTGCCTTCTCGCTGGGTGAGATGTGATTCTTGCTTGCGAACTGACAAGCCCATTGGGTGACAAGCCGCTCTCGCTGGGCGACAAGGTCCTGACAGTGCAACTGTCTCTAATTCTCCAATCATTCACTTTCCTATACAATAATCCCTAGAAAAAGACAAAGTATATCTATCTTAAAAGAAACTTAAAAGCATCCTAAATTTTTCCACAAAACACATGAATGAATACAATTAAGAGGTTTAATCAAACATGAATAATAAATATTTTTCACACTTATCAAACTCCCGCAAACTTGTACTTTTTCATGTCCTCATGAAAAGAAAATTTGACTACACATAAAAATGAAACAAAAACACCGTAATTAAGATGAACCAAAGACACATGATCTCTCAACATAACCCCTTTACACATATAAGAGGAAATTCACTTGCATTTCTATAAGTCAAAAAAATGTGACATGGTGCTTTCATCAAAAGCAGGGCCTCAATTCACAATTAAATATGACTACCAGAGATGAGAATCACTAAGGCACACAATCGTCGGTGTTTCTTCACACATGTGTTTATCAATACAATCTCACAACTAGCATATATCAAAAAACTTGTCCAGCAAATTTTTGTACATCATCTCAATCACACGCTTCACACATTGAATTAGATCAAAAGGTCTTTCTAGGCTTGAAACTTGGCTTGGTTACAAAGAATTATGGTTTTTCATGGATTCAAAGTCACCACTTGAGAAGAGAACTATTTTATGCATATTATTCATGAGCATCCTCAATTCCTATATACAAAACAACCGTTCACCATATTTTTGTTTCAACTCAAACTTGAAATTTTCATTTCACGCACCTTTTCAGTATTTTTCCTTTGCTTTGCTTCTCTCTTTTTTAGTTTTTATTTTGAGAGACATTCAATCATCATCAAACAATTTACTCCTTACTCTCAACAATCATACACCCAAACTTAATCTCAACCCTTACCCATGTTCCAAGCATAATACTTGTTCTCTTCTTCAAATGGTGTAAGGTAAGATGATTACCCTTAGGTTTAGGGTATTTCAACAAAACATTAAGGCTCAAAGGGGTTCACCAATTGTTTCATGATATGCACAAGGGAAAGCTTTTTGGCCAAGTAGTTTCATTTTACCAAAACAAACAAGTGCCTTTTTCATCCCTAACCAAAGGTGTGTATGCATTCAAAGAATCATGCAAATATTCACTTCAACTTTCCTAGCATTCTCTCCAAACACATTTTGTCAACACTCAAATATCTCATTAGTTGAGTCATATTCACTCTTTTGATAAAGAATGAATCACATTGCAGCCACATCCACATTTTTCATCATTCAGATTTGCAAGCAAATAACCCAAGATCATGCAAGATTATATGAACAGAGATCACAATGTCATTACGAACATCAACTACACATAACTACGCGCTAACATTTCGAAAACACAAAGTACTAAACCCATAACGAAACTACACATAACTAAACACCACCAAGGAGCATGTTAAACAGAGTCTTAAAAATAACAAATTTTATCCCTAGAAATCTTAGGCATCATCCTCAGGAGGATCCTCCTCAACAACAACATCATCATCAATATCATCATTAGAGACAACACCATCACCCCCACTGAGATTCTTGCTTGCTCCAAGGCCAAGAAAATACTCATCAAACTGTGGTCTCGTCATGAGAAAATCATCAAGTGTGTTAGGAATAGCCAAAAACAACTTATGTAAGTTGTCCATGAGACATCGTGTGCTTCGTCGAATTGCCTCCTGGCTATCCCAAATATCCTCCTGTCTAGCAAACATTTTACCCATAGTTGCCCGAAAGAAAGCTCTAGAAAAAGTAGAGGAGCCACGAGACTAACTCGAAAGAAGAGATCGAGCAACAACTCTAGGTGCAGGAACAAGAT
The DNA here is from genome assembly GCF_037176805.1 of Vigna unguiculata. NCBI lineage: Eukaryota > Viridiplantae > Streptophyta > Magnoliopsida > Fabales > Fabaceae > Vigna > Vigna unguiculata. The sequence goes on along the minus strand of NC_140792.1, from coordinate 33,574,708 downwards.
TAACTGGTGGGTTCACACAATGCTTGGAGATGAACCTGCTAATTATGGGGGGTTGGAGGCTAAGCAGCACTAGTGTGTCAGAAACAACACCTTTCGTCTTGCATAAAACAGTGATGAGCATTGGAAAACCCAACATGGAAGCAGTACTAACAATGATGGCAATCTCCTGTGAAATGATAACCCCAATATCAATGTCAATAACAGATATGATCCCATAAATCAAATAAGAGGGCTCAAGATTGATATTTGATGTGTGAGTATTGGGAGAAATGTTGGTATAGGAGAAAACACTCAACATTTGTGTCAAGCGAAAAGTTAATTACAGATCTTCGTCTCATGCTTCTCAAATTGATTCCATGGACGAAGACGTTGCCTTTTAGTATGACCAACATAAATTTACATTTGAAGATGTTGCAAAAAGATTTCATGAGATCATACCTTTCAGGATCTTACCAAAGAGGCTTGTCAAATTGAAGGAGGGGGAGTTTGATGACTTCAGGATGGAGTTAGGGAGACGACAATGGCATCGAGTGTTGGGAACCTTCCCAATGAGATTGATGAGGTTCTAGTTAAAGAGTTCTATGCCAATGCTTACAACTCTGATGGTTATTTGCCTTGCCAAGCCAAGGTCAAGGGTGAAATGATTAAATTTTACTACAAGGCATTAAATACTTTCTTGTAGACTCCTGTATTTCCTGCTGATATGAACACACCATATGGGGATTTTCTAAATGGAGAGAAGGACCATGATGCCATTTAGAAAATCCTCATATGATGTGTTCCTATCAGCAGGAAATACAGGAGTTCGCAAGAAAGTATTTAAAGTAAAATTTAATCATTTCACCCTTGACCTTGGCTTGGCGAGGCAAATAACCATCAGAGTTGTAAGCATTGGCATAGAACTCTTTAACTAGAACCTCATCAATCTCATTGGGAAGGTTCCCCAACACTCGATGCTATTGTCGTCTCCCTAACTCCCTCCTGAAGTCATCAAACTCCCCCTCCTTCAATTTGACAAGCCTCTTGGGTAAGATCCTGAAAGGTATGATCTCATGAAATCTTTTTGCAACATCTTGTAAATTTATGTGTCATACTAAAAGGCAGCGTCTTCGTCCATGGAATCAATTTGAGAAGCATGAGACGAAGATCCGTAATTAACTTTTCGCTTGACACAAATGTTGAGTGTTTTCTCCTATACCAACATTTCTCCCAATACTCATACATCAATCTTGAGCGCTCTTATTTGATTTATGGGATCATATATGTTGTTGACATTGATATTAGGGTTATCATTTCACAGGAGATTGCCATCATTGTTAGTACTGCTTCCAAGTTGGGTTTTCCAACACTCATCACTACTTTAAGACGAAAGGTGTTATTTCTGACACACCAGTGCTGCTTAGCCTCCAACCCCCATAATTAGCAGATTCATCTCCTAGCATTGTGTGAACCCACCAGTTAATCCTGTTCCTACACCTAGAGCTACTACTCGATCACGTCCTTTGAGTTCATCTTGTGGCTCCTCTACTTTTCCTGAAGGTTCCTTTCAAGCAGCTATGGGCCAAATGTTTGCTAGATAGCAGGCAATTCGACGAAGTACACAGTGTCTCATGGACAACTTACATAAGTTGTCTTTGGCTATTCCTAACACACCTGATGATTTTCTCATGACGGGACCCAAGTTTGATGAGTAAGTATCTTGGCCTTGGGGGGGCAGGCCAAAATCTTGGTGGGGGGGTGTTGCCTCTAGTCGAGGTGTCCAACATTAACTTAGTATGATATTGCAAACCTTCTAAGAAGAGATTAAGCTGTGTAGGCATGTCAAAACCATGAGTAGGGGTTTTCCGTAACAAACCTTTGAACCTATTCCATGTTTGACTTGTAAGCCTCATATTGAAAGGATGAGACTTCTTGCTTCCCTTTATTGATCTTGGATTGTCGAAAGTACTTGTTCAAGAATTTGGCTAGAACATCCTCCTAGTCAATTAAACTATTCTTAGGGAAGGAGTTCAACCAAACCTTGGTATTCCCAGCCAAAGAGAAAGGGAAAAGACTAATAGCCTCATTTGGTGAATCTTCACTGTGTTACATATCTCCAAAAAAGTGGCCATGTGTGTATGGATTTTCATGTGAAAGTTCAGTAAACTGGTTACTCTAGACTAAATGAATCAAGGCCGACTTCATCTCCATGTTGGCAGCATTTACCACAAGTTGTAATGTTGCTGAAATTATGAGGTGCAAAGAATGAAGCATAATCTTCCATAGTACGTCAGACTTGTCTCTCACCATGACCATCACCTACCATTTCTTCCTCCTCTTGATCAGTGCAAAGAATGAAGCATAATCTTCCATAGTACGTCGGACTTGTCTCTCACCATGACCATCACCGACCATTTCTTCCTCCTCTTGATCAGTTGAGGAGAAGATAGACGGTTCAAAAGTAGATGCTGTCTCATTTTCCTCTTTAACCTTTTGATTTTGCCTTCTTCTTCTTCTACTATTGTTCCTAAGAGCTCTTCTTTCAATTCAAGATTAAATAGTAGATTATCAGCTTTAGTCCTACTTCTCATGCAGAACAAGAAACACTAAAAAGACAAGTAAGCATATACAAAATACATATATACACAAATACAAAAAGAGATGAATTTACAAATGAGTGTATAAGCCTAAACTTATAAATAACACAATCAGACAAAACAAAAACAAACAATCATGAACCATAATAATGCAATATTTCCTACACAATATCTCTATCTTGCTCAAACATCCACATCATAAGCATACTAGTCCTAATTACTTATAAATTCAGTCTCTTGCATTCCCACACTCCATAACTTCCTATTTCGTGTAACTTTTGAAACTTTAACCACTTTAGAAATCGTCTTCTCGATGGGCAAGATGAGATTCTCTCTGGGGGGAACTGAAAAGCTTGTTAGGCGACAAGGTCCTGACAGTGCAACTCTCTCTTCTTCTCCAATCCTGCACTTTCCTATACAATAATCCCCAAAAAAAGACAAAGTATATCTATCTTAAAAGAAACCTAAAAACATCCTAAATCTTTCCACAAAACACATGAATGAATACAATTAAGAGGTTTAATCAAACATGAATAATCAGTACTTTTTACACTTATCAGCCACTGATGTGAAGAGGAGACACAACAAAGCCATTGCAAAGGCTTACCACCATCACTTCCATTGCCACCAAAAAGGCTCACTTCTGTCGCTTCCTGTGCCACTGCAATACATCCAAAGAGTTGAGCTGCATCACTTTCGGCGTTTTCAAGGACTGGCTGCGTCACTTCCAGCAGTTCAAAGGTTAGGCCACGTGCGGTACAAGATAATGTGTCTGACATCATGTTGTACTGCACCTGTAGGGTCTCCATGTAAGTGGTGCATTGGAAGTGAGGAAACGGCTTCCCATTGACGCAACCAAGCTTTATAGATTTTGAAGCATTATATTTAAAGAGTTAGTTGTTGAAATTATACACATACTCTTATATGCTTCTCATTTGATGCATTATAAGAGTCTCTTAGACAGTTAAAAGTTTTGTTTAAGGAGAAATGTTATCTGGTTGCTGTGTTTACTGATGGGGAGTATCACTGCTGTTTTTCTTCATTTGGTTAGTAGAATTCAGCTGTTATATTCTTGGTTGCCTGAGCTGCAATAAAAAAGCTTTCTCTGAAAAGTGATCCTCGATATGATTGGATTGAAAATGCATGCTGAGTGTTAACTATGCCTATTTGAAGTATTGAATGAAGCAATCTGAGTTAAAGGTGACATATGAAATCAGAAAGTCTAATACTATTAGCTCTCTCTCTCTCTCTGTTTTTTCTTTTTGCAAGTTAAGGTTTCTATAACTATGTGGATTATTTTAGGATTTGTGTCATTGGCTCATTGCTCTTGATAAAATTATACTAGTAATCCTTGGGACCTTGTCTATATTCTTGCTCTCTCTTTCATTCTAAATAAGGAATGGCCTTGTATAATCAATTCAGATGTCTTGTTTTAACAGGGTCAAGGATACTCATTGCCTGCAGATATACAATATGTTGATGCTAGATGGGAAGTTCCTGTTGTACTTCCTCTGCGTGACTGTTTTGCCCAAGAGATCAACATGCTTTGCCACCTTGATGGGTTTGTAGTCCTCCAGACATGTTAAACATTGACGAGAATAGAGATTGGTGTTTTTGTTTGTTTATGTTATAAGTTTTGTATAATTTTACTTTATTTTGCATGTGTGGTCTTTTATGTTTGTCGGACTGAATTATATAAATCTTACTTAATGTATTATGTCTCATCTCTTTTTGGCAGGGCAGTCTAAAGACTGTGAAGTTGTCTACAGGTCCGTGCTCTAGCATTAATAGCTTGGTATCATCTTTTGTGTCTTTATTGCAGGTATAATTTGGTGTGCCCTTGACCCTTTTATATATCCTGGAGACATGTAATGATATATAAAGAAAGTCAGTTCTTGTGACTGTGGGTGTTTTAATATGAGCCATCGGTTTTTTGTGACTCCATTAACTCGGCCTTTGCGTCAAGTTCTCCCACTTGATGTTTTAGGCTATGGTTTTGCATATTGTGTGGCTTAATGCTTGCTTTTATGGAAGATGCCTTTTTTGTTTTTATGATTTACTTTAGCAGGAACTTAAAGTAGATGAATACCTATTTTGCAGGAAGAAAACCCATCTCGAGAGAGCACAATTGTAAGAACAGCTGGTAAACTCACTCCTTTTCAATTCAATAGGATACCAGAGATCATTGATGGAAATGTTCCTTTGGCGACTCGAAGACGACAGAAGAGATATAATCTCAAATCAAATGAGTCTGTTTCCTCTGAATCTTTTTGTACTCTCTGCAACAGCCCACTCAACAAGAGTGAGATTGTTGATCGGAGCAATATGGATAGCCACGGAAGTAGTGACAATTTTTACAATACCTGCTGTTCAAGTTGTCAGTTTCAGATTCTCCCAAGTGATTCAACATCAATTGAACAATTTTATATGGATTTACCTCAATCAATGGTTGGCCGAGCAAAGCAATCTAGCGATGGTAATTTGAGTCTGCTAAGGTAAGAGTTTGTTTTGCTATCAATATCAGTTGATTGTATTTCAAATTTGTTAATAACTCGTACCACTCAGACCTTTGTTACTTCTAGCCTTGTTGATTCCTACAAATCTGTCGACATAATCTGTTTTCTTATCGATAATTTTGACTAGTATATGTCATTGTTAAATGAAAGTACAAGCAATGGTAAAAGAAATTATATGAATATCAGAATTTTGGATAACCTGTTTCTTTGGCTTTGCTAGTATTCGTCAAATTAATGAACCCGCCTTGACTCCATGTCTTATAATAAATTGTGATAATGAAATTCCTGAATCAAATTGGTTTGACTATCATTAGGAAACAGCCGTACTTTAATTTAGGTCAGGTTGTCCAGTCTTTGGGGTTTTTTACCGTAAAGGATTATTTCTCTTGTTGATGCCTTTGGTTACACTGAAGACATTGCTTGATATACCTATGCATTTTTTTGGTGTATGCACACTTAATTGCTCGAGTTATGGTCAATATTTTAATTGTGATTATGGATTTCTTTGAAGTATGCTTGAAAGATGCTATTTATTTTATGATAGGAACTTAATGTGTTGACCTTTGTTCATGATATCAGAGATTATGTGGCAATATTCTTGTTTTCAGGGAGCAAATACAAGATTTTCTGCTTTCTGATGGTGAAGACGAAAAATAAGATTACTTGACTGAGTGTTAGAGGTTTCTTTTGGCTTGTGGCTATACAAAGAGTTATAAAGCACGGAGATCCACTGGCCTCATTCGGATCGTGGCTGTTGATTATCCGGGATACTATTTGAGAGCATATTTTGGCGGGAATAGATTAGATAATTTTTTGTATCCTTGGCAATTCAAAGAGTGATGAAGCTGACTACGGATACTCGTTGGGCACATCCAGGTTGTTTATAATTGTTTTATCAACATCAAGGTTATTTAGATACTGCTTTAGCATTGATTTTGCGCCTATTTAATGGGAAGTGTTGCCCCTCTACAAATATAAAGAAATCATTTTGCAACTTGTGACTAGTATGACATTGTTTATGGAAGAAATTGTCGTATATTTATATTAGATTCGTGTGAGTGAAAAATTGACAATTATTTATCAATGTTTAATTATAGAAAATAGAGACATTGAGACAAGACTGTTATTTTGAAGATATAGGGACATTGTGTGACATTTCAATTAAATAGATTAAATCTACTAAATTAAAACATCATAAAGTTATAATAATAAAGAGCAATCAGATGAGCAATATACATATCGAAATTCATCGGTACAGTCATCCACAAATATATTTAACATAATACTAAGGCATATCAAGGATGCCATAAAAAGAACATATACTGAGAGTTTAGAAGTTGTTTGCAAAAGGTTGCTCCTAGATCAAGGAACTACAAAAAGGCACTAGGACCATAACACTGCTCTTAAGAATCACAAATAACAGGTTCAACTAAACGGCACCGCTATCACCATCAGATCCACCTTCAGCATTTCTCCCATCTGCTCCCACCAATAAGGTGATCATCGCAAAAGAGAAAGCAATACAAGAAACAGATACAAATGAAAGGGTAAGCTAGTGTAGAATGATTTTTAACATATTATAGCAAGCAGATATGTAAAACAGTTCTCAAGCATGCAACAAAGTAGGCACAAAGTCATGTTATAGCAAACAAGCAAGACCATATGACTTAATTATCCGGATACATATAATAAGATCGGATTCACGCTTACACTTATGGTGGTCTCTACTGCTCTGCAGAGCCATTGTCAATGGGTTTCACCCTACCACACACAAAGTTAGCTTTTAAGCATCTAATGCCATTATCCTGCCCAAGACTAGGGTCTCCCGCTACTCTCAGCATTTGGATCCATTTGTTCTACGTGAGACTAATTGATCCTTTAGAGTTTCGAGATGCGATCCTTACTTGAATCCTTATATTAATTATATATACTACACACCATCATGAGGTCTCTCCCACGAGACTAATGGAATTACGCCTATCTCACACCAAATTCATGTTTCTCATACCCTAACCACCACTTTCATTTCAAACATCAACTTCCCATGCCAACAAACCACCAACTAACAGTTCCATGCCATAATCACTTCCAGCATACCAATTCCAGTTCATACAACTCATACAACTCATGCAAATTCACATAAATCATGTATGTTCGAGATAAATAGCCACTCACAACGTAAACAGGAACATAAACTGTGAACCTGCACTGTTCTCGCTTAGGTTAGAAGCCCTCGCCTAAGCGACAACAACTGTCTCGCTTAAGCTAGACATTCTCGCCTAGGCGAGGCCTGTAACAATGGCACTCTGTGAGCCCTCGCTTGGGCGAGACCAGCTCGTCTGGGCGAGATCACCACTCGCCCAAAACTAAAGTCCCTCGCCTGGACGAGGACGCGAGCAAAGCACAACTGGTTTTTCTCGAGGGCTCGCTTGGGCGAGCTATTCTTGCTTGAGCGAGACGATGTGTCGCTCAAAACAAGAGTTGGTCGCCTGAGCGAGATGCTCGAGTAGAACCAGGGCGAGCTTCTGCTATTCTCGCCTAGGCGAGACGAGCTCGCTTGGGCGAGAATACCAGCTCTCTCACTGTTTCACGCATGCAGCACCTAAAAACAACAAAGTACAGTCCATACAGTTCATCCAAAAATTGGTACAAGCATTTTTTAATCACTTTAAGCATACAACAGAAGCAGAAATAGACCACGTACTTCAAGACACGAAAAAGGACCTAGCTTCTCTTACCTTTTTAGACGCTAGCAAATAAAATGGTAACCCAAGAAAGAGCGATAGGGCACTGGAGCAAGCTACGAAGCTGAAAACAAGCATACACAGAGTTGAGAAATGAGGTTCCAGAAAGAACCCAAGACAAAACTAGAGTCTCTGAACTGGAAAAGGAGAAGAACAAGGTTGAAGTTCAACTTACCCGAGAGAACAAATCAATTTAGCAAACTAGCAAGGGGAGGAGCTTATGCCCTAGTAGAGCACTTTGGTGGAGTGAAGAGAGTGTGAGTGAGGGGAACCGTTTCTAAAAAGGAGACAAGTGAGTGTGAGTGGCTGGAAAGGAGGTATTGGGGGTCCCTTCATGGGCCGGCATTAGGCCTACGAAAAGGGCCGGACCCATACACATATAAGTTGGAAAATGGGGCTTACACATTGTTTATAAGAGTATTTAAATTCTATATATTAAACTGAGAATATTTTTATTTATTCACGTATCATATTTTTGTTATTAAAATTTATCATATCTGTTTTATTTATCTTGTATCTATTATATTAATTGTGTTTTCTCAACCCAATTGACTTGTGTGCATCTTTTTAACAACTAGAAGTTTTACAGGTATCAATTTTACTGAGGTTTGATGAGTTAGTTTCCAAATTCAACTAATTTGATGAGCATTGCTTGTTGCGATTTTAGGTGAGATAAAACTTCACTTTATGAACAAACAAGTATAATGAATGATAAAAAGTTGTCAATAACTGAGGTTTAGTATAGTGAGTAGTAGTGTTGCAAGTAGAATGTATACCTTTTATGACGACAACATGTCAATCATTTGAGAGGAGACAATATTAGGGAAGAATAAAGTATAACGTCCACTGTAACATTATGTGTTGAAGGTATATATTTGGAGCGAACTTAAGAAAGTGAGAAAGTGAGTGCATGAGTTTATTAGAGGGAACAAATGTATAGTTTGAAAAAACTCAGAAAACACCAGGAGACACAATATTGATTAAGATCAAGAAAAAAACATTATTAATCTTTTTGAGGATGATGATATCTTATGAACACACATTTGATGATTAAGGAAAAAATTATCCCAAATGATGATATCTAATTAGTAAGATAACATATAGTTAGGATAACATCTAAAAATGACGAGGAAAGTGACTGCGAAGAATAAGTGTATGAGTAGTTTAAATAAGACGTCTGTTTTTGTATTCTACTTCATTTTTTTTTGAAGACTATGAGGATACAGTGTTTTATGATAAATACCATTAGCTGTCATGAACTGTTGGAAGCGGTAAAATGGATATTTATGGACCTTGTTACTACAAAAAGTAGGTATATATCTAATTGTGTTTTGATTTCACTAGAAGTTTCAAATTTAGAAATCTAATCAATTTTTCAGTAAACAAATCTAAGTAAATCTATGTTAGAATATAAGGGAAGGCTGAACAAAACCATCAGTAGCAAATATCAGAGAATTAGACATTTGGAAAGTATGTAAAAATTTATCGTGCAAAATCAGCAACGGAATAAAAAGAATAATGAATGGAAAAAGTCATTCAATTTTACAAGGAGAGTGATTATAAATTACTATTTTAAACTGATATTATAATCATTAATACAAAGTATTTTAAACTGATATTATAACCATTAATACAAATTTAAATACCCTAAAATAAGTGAAATTTGAAATTCTTCTCACTCAACCTTACGCTCTAGACATCTCTAATAGAGTTATCATTTTGGCTAAGGTGGGCTCGACGAGCCGGGTCGACGACTCGAGTCGGGCTGACGACTCGACGAGCTAGACGAGTCAAGTGGGCCCGACGACCAAGACGGATTGGGCTGGCTTGACGACTCAAATAGGCCAGGCAGGCCCAACGACACAAATGAGTTAGGCTAGCTCGATGACCCACACAACCCCACCGAACCCGATGACTCACATGTATTGAGCTGGCATGACAATCAAGCGATCTCAACAACTAAAACGGGTCGAACAGGCTCGACGACTAAGTCGGGTCAAGCAAACCCGACGATTAAGACGGGTCGTACAGGCCCGACGAGACCGACGACCAAGAAAGGCTAGACGACAAAGACGGGTCGGATATGCCCAAAGACCAAGACGAATCAGATGGGTCTGCCGATCACAACGGGTCGGACAGGCCCGATGACTAAGAGGAGTCGAACGGACCTGACAATCAAGACAGGTTAGACGAATCCGACAACCAAGACAGGCCAGATAAACCTAACGACCAAGACAGGCCGAACGAGCTCGACAACAAAGACTGGTCGGACATGCACGATAACAAAAATAGGTGGACGAGTCCAACGACATAAACTGGTTGGGCGAGCCCAACGACCCGGACATGCTCGGCAGACTTGATGACCAAGACGGACAAGACGAGTCCAACGATCAAGACGAATCAGACAGGCTCGACGACCAAGACAGATCTGAAGGGCTCGACAAACAAGATGTGTCGGACGGGCCTGACGACCAAGACATGTTGGATGGGCCTGACGATACAAACAGGTTGGGCGATCCTGATGACACAAACAAGTCGGGTGGGCCTGACCACCAAAATAGGTCGGGTGGGCACGACGACCTAGTGGGACCAAGTCGGCTCAATGATCCAGATGAGTCGAGCCAAGCCAAGTCGACGAACTTGGCAGGCATGACCAACCCGTATGGGTTGTCAAGCGGGTCAGGCTTGTTTGGATTATCGTGTCGGCCTAACCCGTCAGGGTTTCTCAACCGACCTGGTCCGTCTAGTTCGTTGGGTCAAACCAACTCGACTATGTAGTTGGGTTGGCCCAACCCATTTGAGTTCTCGAGCCCGTTTCCAAATTTATCATGAATTCAAAACATAATTAAACTTAAAATGAAATTCTATCTCATAAGAAATCAATTGTTTATCCAAATAAGAAATTGAAAAGTAATGTATTTTAATTTCTTTATCCAAATAAGTTATTTAGAAAATGAAGAGATTTTAATTTTAAGCAATTCAAATACAATGCATTTCAATTCCTTAGCATTGTTGAAATGCTTTATCCAAACACAAGGTTAAGAACTAATTATGAAGGGGAATTTCAAAATGAAACTTTTGAAATTTTTTGTGAAAAAAATGGGATTTCTTATAATTTTTAAGCTTGTATAATTCATGAACAAAATGAGGTTCCTGAAAGGAAAAATAGATCATTAGAAAAGCAGACAAGAACACACTTGGACAAGATCATTAGCTTTTAAAATTCTCTCTTTTAAAAGCTAAGTTAAACCAAAGCTTGTTACAAGTGTTATTTCATAATCTAACTTCTTGATTTTTGAAAACATAGAATTGTGCCTATTTTATAGAAGAAATACACACTTTGGTCCATTTTAGGGAAAAAAATTCAAAATTAGGCCAAAATAATCGATTATTCCAAAGTGAATTTAGAAATTATTTTCTACCAGAAAAATCAATTATTATAGAGATAATCGATTATCTTAACCCTAAAAATTATTTGTAATCAATTGTGAAAAGTGATAATCGATTATCACATGGAGAAAACATTTTTATGAGAATTTCAAAAGTCTCCCAAATGATAATGATGTAGGTGTATTAGAGCTCTCTTCCACTTACCATTTAAATCTTTTCTAGCTCTAGTTTCACATAGAATTTTCATTCTTATGACTTCATCACAATTTCTACATGTCTTTCAATATGACTTTTGCATATATCATTATTCTCAAAACTTTCTTTTCTTTATGATAATAATGAGAAATGGGAGTAGAAAGAATAAATGTGTGTTTAACTTTCTAATTTTAATTTTATTTTTTTGAGAAACAAAAAGGACATACAAGAGTGAAAGATGACTACAATAGTTGAAAAATTTAAAAGACAATGAGCAAGAACAAAAAAATATATCTCAACAAATATTTTTAGTTTTTATTATATTTAATTTTATATTTTATTATTTATTAACATTAAATATTATACTTTATAAAAAAATAAAATCTATCTAATTCAATATATAATATATACTACATATATTTTATAAATAAACTTAAAAATTTTGGAGGGACCATGACTTCCCTATAATTATATGAAGATCCGCCCATGTCAAAGTCTTCTAACCTTCAAGTCGAGATATCCAAGATATAGATTCTGCTTCAAAGAAGGGCTCGAAAGAAATATGCCTATATAAGACATGCTTAAGTCAACAATGTGTATTAGATGATAATAAATGTTATAATTAATTTTTCTCGTTCTATTTATAGTTTGTTTATGACTTTTTACCTGGATAAACCTGATCCACGTGAATAATCACCTTCATTAAGTTGTCTAATGTTATGTTAATGTGTTTAACGGTTTCCTTACTTTCCTTACTTTAATTGGAGTTTACTACTATTGCTATGTCTTGAGCAAGACAATACAGAAATGTTTGAATAGATGCAGACGTAGGTGATGATCTCATGTGTACATAGGACATCAATCATACTTCAAATGAGGTTTAAATGAATATATTTTATAAGAGAAACCTTAAAAAAACATTTATATTTCCATTTTAACAATATGTAATTATGGTTAGACATTATATAAAAATAAGACTCTTATTGATATGAGAGGAGAGGTTTTGGTCACACATTAAATTATGTTGGTTTGCATGAGTTATTTACTAAAGTGATTGAGATTCATTTGCTTTCTAAATACAATTTTTTACCTATTTATAGTATACAGAAGTCCTAAAGAGAATATTTTAATCATTTGAAAGATATGCAAATGAAAATGGAAATTATTTACTTTATTATTCATTCTCATATTTAATGAGATTCATATACTTACATTAATCTACTATTTTCGTTCTAGCACTGAAATTAGTTATAAAAATATTGATATAAAATATATAACTTATATAATAAATTTGTATAATTATTATATATAAACTTATAATCTCTATATATGTTTATAATTATAATACAAAATTTATAATTTTATAAAATTATATATAGTAATTGCAATTTATATACAGAATTATATAATTTTATTCAACTTACTTCATATTTAAACTTGGAGACATTTTAATAGGTATTATATGTATGTACTCTTAATCTGTACCTTTTATTTTATTTTTTCTTAGATGAACAGCTGAAATTAATTAGGTACTAGATGAAGAAAGAATAAAGCTAAAAATACATGAATAAAAATGGAGTGCAATCTTCTCATTTTAGAATATTATGTAAATTTTTCTTATAAAAATTTTCAAATTTTAAGGAAAATTATTTTTACCAACTATTGTATATACTTTTAATTTAGTATCAATTTTCTTTTGTATAGAAATTTATAAATCACACATTAATGAATCTACTTTTTTGCAGATTTAAAATTTGTAGGATATTTCTTAATTATTATTTTAAGTCTACAAAAGAATTTCTTTTAAACATTTTTAAATCCAATTTCATTATGTATTGTCTAAATTTGTAGATAGGTAATATAAATAAGTAACCATATTTATGTATTTAGATTAGTTGCTTTTGAAACAAAAAAAATTTAAAACATAAATGTTTCTAATGAGACACAAGAATTATACAAAAGATAATATAATATAACTGTTTGGTTTTACTTTAGAAATCCTTAGTCAATTTCTAAAATCAATTCATACCAATTAATTGTGTGGAGATACCCAAATATAATTTCTAAAATTAATTAAAGATGACAAATTCAAACAACAAGATTTCACAATGTATAAGTCAATATTAAGATTTGTTTTTCTAAGATGTGTTAAAATAGCCTATGACAACTTTGTGAAACAACTATCTGCCTTATATAATCTTACATTTTTTTTTTCTCAATTTGGATAAAAGGTTTGATAGGTCATATTAATACATCTCTGATTCATTAGTGAATAAATAAAACAGTAAATAAGGAGATTTGAATAAACACCATCAACATAAAAAAAAAAAAAAAAATCGCAACTAATATTATCTCAACTTCTCAAGGTGAACAAAAATTTTGTGATATTTTAGATGACTCTCGTTACAATCCTTAAGTAATTATCTTCCACACAATATTTTATGTTTTAATGATAATTGGTTGCGTTTTGAATTAGGGGTGGTTAAAGAAATTTGGAGACCTTTAAACTTACAAAATGATATTTTTCTATTTAACATTTATTTTTTGAGATTTTTTTTAATACAAAGTTATTTATTAAATTGTTATAATTAATTTTATTTAATATTTTTTTTTCAATAGATAATAAAGGTTATTAATTGGTTTAATCTTTCTATGAGACATTATTGATGTTAAGTAAATTGTTATTATCTTTGGCTTTTGAAAGACTCTTTTGGCTGAAGCACCTTTTTTTCAACTAAAGGAATTGACATTGAAATTGTTAACATTATTTTATATAAGTTATATATGTATTTGAAAAAAAAATCTATTTTTTTTATATAATTAAGAATGTCAATTGGTTTATCATCTTCTAAACCTGTAATTTTTCTCAAGATATTTAATTCTGAAAATAAATCAAATTCATCAATATTTAACAAATTATCATGTTTGAAAGATTTTTCGATGTTTAAGCACTTTTCTTTTTAAAAATGCACAATCTAGTGACTTTAATTTTTTAACACTACATAAAAAAACCAAAAATATTTTCATATATTTTAAATTATTTAAATCTACTTTTAAGTGTGGTAATTAATTTATCTATAATATAAAAAAAGTAATAAATTTTAAATGATTCTTGAAGGAATTTTACCATTTCATTTTCAAACTTTCCATCAAATTATTTCTTTTTGCGTCTAATACATTTTTAACAAAAATTAGGTTCTACATTTATTTCAAGAGCGATTTCCTTGACAAAAATCAATGTATTTTCAAATCCATTTTCTATGTACTTAAAAAAAATGAAAGAAGAACTTTTAATTGTTTAATAGCTTCATCATTACACTAACCTTAATCTAATTAATAGTTTTGTAGAAAAATTTCAATTTCTTATGCAAACAAAAAAAATTATAAAAACTCGAAAATCGAAAAGTATCGAAAAACAAAACTAAACAAAATAAACACATTTCTAGTTATAACAATACAAATTCAACAAATATAATTAAAAGAACAACGACACTAACAAAAAGAAAAAATATACTAAATATGAGATTTAAGAAAAGAAATATGGCAACTAACCCTAAAAAAAGATTATAGAACACAAGAAAGGCAAGAAAGGGCACATAGAGATCAATCAAGAAAATGATGTCCAAATTCATTATAAGATAATAAATATAACTAATCATTCTCTTCTTCGTAAACAAAATTATAATTTATTAGAAAAAGGTTATAACCCATTAAATATCATTTTTAATACCAATAAAAATAAAAAAAAAAACTAATAATAATTAAATTAAATTTTATTCTCAAACATAAATTTATAATTAATTTAATAAAACTATATTAATAATGAAATATTTTTTTTAGATTTTTTTTCTTAAAAATAATTTTGTAATTAATTTAATAGAGATATGTTAATACCAAAAAATATTTTTGATAATTTTTTTCTTAAATATAATTTTGTAGTTAATTTAATAAAAAAAATATTAGTAAATTTTTTTTAGACTTTTTATTGAAAATCTAAAACAAATATTTTACTTACTTTATCCTTAAATCGATTTTAATTCAAACTCATGAAGTGGTTTTAAATACATGTCATTTAAATATTTACGGTATTAGTTGACTTACTAAAACTCAAGTGGTTGCTAATTACAAACAGACCAGTTTAATTTTTTTTTGGTTAAAATATTCTCTTCTCTTACCTTCTTAAATTACATATTATTACTACTCACCCAACTTAAGAAGAGAAATCTTAAAAAAAAAACTTGAAAAATTAGATAATGTTTCTATCAAAATGTCCAGTAAGTCCCATGAAAATGTACATGTATGCTAATTAGATAATGTATATACAAAACATACTTCGTAGATTGTATGCCAAACATAAGCAATTTTCAATATTTTAGGAATTTGTAGTGAAAAAAATAAAGATTTCGAAATTTTCTTACAAAAAGTTTTCGAGAATTTATTATAAACTTTAAATTCTCATGAAAATTACTTAATGCTAAGAATGTGTAAAAAGTCACCTAATTTTGTTGAGAATTGTAACTGTATAGAAAATTACCTCCAAAGTTTCTTGATCTCAAAAATTCATAAGAAACTATCTTAAAGATTAAAAAAAACAGAGTAGAAAATATCCTACCAATTTTAAATTAAAAAAACTATTCATTAACATATTTGTGAATTTTAATCCATAAACATTCCAGATAAACTACTGTTGAGAAAATTTATACAACAGATATTAAATATGCTAAAACTAGTAATGTTAATTAAGATTGATATGAAAACATAATATGGACAAGAGAAGAAAGAAAATTGCATTATTATTATTATTATTATTATTATTATTATTATTATTATTATTATTATTATTGTTGTTTAGAGATAAATAGATTTTTTGATAGAGCTTGTATCTTGAAATACTAGTCTCTTCTTCATATAAGTATTTGCCTTTTTAAAATTAGATGCTTTAATGTTATTTTTATTTTTTAGAAGAAAAAGAAGTTTAGTCAAACATTGGATTGAATGGTATATTCATGATTTACTATAATAATTTAATTTAAAAAATTAAAGAATCAAATTTACAGTAAAAAAGTTATACGAAATAAAATATGTAAAACTATACATATTAAAAATATATTTAAATCTTTACAAAATTCAATTACTGTCTTTACGTGTTCCTTCACAATTAACGAGACTGTTTTTTTTTTTTTCTGATTTTATTTCATACTGACCATACTCACTTTTTTTTCACTCCTCATGTTTTTGTTGATAAAAAAAAAAACATTCGATCCTCAGAGTAAAGTCGAAAAAAAAAAGTCAAAACAAAAAATGCCCTAAAACTTTAGAAACTGTGCGTCAAAGCCCTTCCCTTCTCCCCTAACGAAAAAACACTGCTTTGAGAGAGAGTTTCAGAGGAAGTGAAGACTAATATTAATTAGGGTAGAGGCCAAACCAGCACCATTTTGAGCTTTGGGTATTTATGAACTTCTCCCTTTTTACTCTTCTTGTCTAAAACAATTTTCAGTTTCATTGTCCCTTAAAGAATTTTACACGTCTTGGTAAGGCAAATTCTGCAAATTTTGATGATTTTTTTAACTATTTTATCTAATCCTGTATTTGCTTCTTGCTTGTAGAATTGTTAATTTGTGTTTTGAATAGCATCCGCAACAAAATGTTTATATACTGTAGCCCTCATCCTGGTGCTAAGAAGATATTTTCTAGATCCGAGTATAATTTGAGTAAACAAGGTTTAAAATTGTGATCACAGTGCCAGTTACAGTTTCATAAAGATTTTTATATTGTAGGAAATTACGGATAAATGTGACCAATTGCAGTTGCAGTGACTCTGAAACCCTAGGGGTTGTGGCTGAAATACTAATTGCAGTGTGTTCCTTAAAACCTTGTAGGTAAAAAATATAATGAATTGTAATTACATGCTTACATTCCTAAATTCATGGTTTTGAATTTTGACTAGGTTGCTTTTCCTGTAGGAAATGGGTGAACGATGTCATTCAGATGCTCCGTTAGATATTATTTCCATTGGGAATGAGGAACACTTGATCTCTCGTTTGCCAAAAGAATGTAAGATTGGATCCATTAGTTTGGATGAAAATGATGATGATTATCCTGTGCCACGACCTGGAATGATCTTTAGGTCAGAAGCTGAGGCAAGACTGTATTACACAAAATATGCCGACCAAATGGGCTTCAGCGTCAAGACTAGAACCTCAAAAAGGGGAGGTGAAGGCAAAGTTAAATATTTGATACTTGTATGTTCCGAGAGATCAAGAACTGCTATTGATGAATCAAAGAAACAGTATTGTACTGCTAGGATAAATTTGACTTTACGCAAAGATGGAACCTATCAAATTAGTGCAGTTACTCTCGGTCATAATCATGAGTTGGGTTCTCAGAGAATTACTATTGAGATGAAGTGTATAAGGAAATTGGATCCAGAAGTTATTGACATGGGTGTTAAGAAGATCTCAGAGCAAAATAATTGCGGAAATTACCTTCAGATAGAAAGACATTGGATTAGAGAAAATGGAGATGGTGATGCCCTACAGAAGTATTTGGTGAGGATGCAAGAACAAGATAGAAACTTCTTCTATGCAGTTGACTTGGATGATATGTTCAGCGCGAAGAATGTTTTTTGGTCTGATGGAAGGAGTAGAGCTGCATATGAATCGTTTGGTGATGTGGTGACAGTTGATACTACATGCCTTTCCAATCACTACAAAGTGCCACTTGTAACTTTCATTGGAGTTAACCATCATGGGCAATCTGTGCTGTTTGGTTGTGGGTTGTTATCATCTGACGACTCAGAGGCATTTGCTTGGTTGTTCGAATCATTGTTGCATTGCATGTCTGGTGTACCCCCACAAGGAATCGTAACAGATCATTGCTGCAGGGCCATGCAGAAAGCACTTGACACTGTATACCCCTCCATTCGACATCGGTGGTGTTTGTCAAATATAATGGAAAAGCTTCCCCAACTGATCCATGAGTATGCTAATTGCAAGTCCTTAAGAGATCGTATGCATAGTGTAGTCTATGACACACCAACAACAGATGAATTTGAGGGGAAATGGAAGAAGATTGTGGAGGATTTTGGCCTCAAAGACAATAAATGGTTGAAGGAATTGTTCCTTGAGCGACATCGCTGGGCTCCTTCCTTTGTACGAGGTGGTTTTTGGGCTGGAATGTGTACTAATCCGCAAAGTGAAAGTAGGCATGCAATTTTTGACGGATTTATAAACCAACAAACAACTTTGAAGCAATTTGTTGATCAGTACAATAATGCCTTGCAATATAAGGCTGAGAAGGAGTATATAGCTGACATACATTCATCCAGTAACAGTCAGACTTGTGTTACCAAATCTCCACTTGAGAGGCAGTTTCAATCTGCTTACACTCATGCCAAGTTTCTGGAGGTTCAACGTGAATTTGTTGGAAAGGCTGATTGTAACGTTTTTGTTGCTTGTGAAGATGGTTCTATTTGTCGCTACAATGTGATAGAGGATATGATAACAGAGGATAAGCCTAAGGAATCCGTGGTTGAAGTCATATATAACAGGGAAGATTGTGATATAAAATGCAATTGTCGGTTGTTTGAGTTGAGAGGTATACTTTGTAGGCACTCGCTTGCAGTACTGTCACAAGAGAGAGTGAAGGAGGTGCCCTGTAAATATATTTTAGACAGATGGAAGAAAAATATTCTGAGGAAGCATGTTTGTATAAAAACCAGCTATGGTGTTGTGCATTTTGAACCTCAAGTGCAGAGGTTTGATCTGTTATGCAAACAATTCAACAGTATTGCTGCTGCTGCTGCTGAATTTGAGGGTACAAGTTCTTTTGTAAAGGATACCCTCTGCAACTTGAAGGAGAAACTTGACTCATGGACATCGTTACCGATAAGCTCTTCTCTTGTGGATGTAGAGAAACACAATAATATGATACATTGAACATGAAGTTTTTAAGGATAAAATATTTTTTGAATTCATGTAAATATGACTAACTTTAGTTGCAAAAGTTGTCTTATGGATTTTGGTTATCATAATTCTATACTTTTTTAATGGTTACTGTTGATACTTTTTAATGAAATGGATTTAACTAGTTCTTGTGCAGTACAACGAGACAGACATAAAGAATGTGTAAAGATGCTTTAGCAACTGTACTATATATTAAACTTAATAAGAGAATAAATTAAAATTCTTGCAAAATTAATTTTAGCACACAAAGGAATGGAACATAAAACAATAAATGTAGCATACACAAAGTGCAAAAATAAAGCTTAGAGCCTAATTTTGAACTGTCATCAAGCAAAACAAGGACAAAATACTTACAATGTTTTCACTAACATACCTTTTCTACCACACTATTTATTATTTACATTGATGATTATAAATTTGTGTTAGTCATAATTCTAACTTAATGAATGTCTCATAATTATAAAATTTATATTAAGCCTAATAATGAAATATATAAAACAAACCACAAATATTAAGCCTAATAATCAATTATGATTGATAATTTCTGTAATATAAATGCAAGAATAACATCATAATTTTTTAAAACCATTCAACATAAATATTTAAATGAAAAAAAAAACGAAAATTGCATTAACAATGAATGAATTAAGTTTAAACAATTATTTAATTTACTACTTAAACTTCAGGTCATCAATATTTCTTGACAATGTATATTTGAGCTTGACATATGTTGAAGGAGGAGGAGAGAATGAAAATATATATTTAAATGATGCTCCCAAATTAAATGGAGATGATGGTCAAACTTTCGGTGGTCAAGAAGATGATATTTTTGTTATCCCTCTTTTTCATGGAGGAAAGGAGATAGAACTAATGAAAATCTTTTAGTTTTTCTTTTAATTTGAATTATTTATATTAGACGAATTCAGCTTGATGAAGTTGTAGAGAAGGATGAATTTGTAAACTGATTAAATATTGACAAAGGATTAATTTTATTTTTATGGATGTGCGTGTGATAATATGTATTATGTTTGTATAAAAATAAAAAGTAAAATCTGGGATCCGTGTTACGTTTTCACAATTTACAATTATATACGAATCATTCAATCCTAATCATCGATCTTAACTAATTAAGTGACACAATAGAAAAAGCTCAATAAATAATATAATAAGTTATACAAAATTCTAAAAAAGAACATAAAAGATATAGAAAGATTATCAGAATAAATAAATGAATTAAATATATTTATAATTTATAATAAATTTTAACATGATACTAAATTTCGTAATTTTTAAATTTTAATATATTTTTAAACTCTAACACATTTATGTTGATCAATTTAAAAATGATATAATCATTTTGATTTAAGAATATTAATTTTTTTTATGTATTAAAAATAAAGTTCTAAATTACTAATGTGTAAAAAAAATTATAAATAACTCCAACGCTATGTAAAAAAATATTGGTTAACATGTTAATATAATTACAATTATATTGAAATATTAAAAAGAATATATATATATATATATATATATATATATATATATATATATATAAATTTTTAAAACTTAAAAACTAAATAACAATGAATTTTGGATTTTTATAAAAACATATTTAATTCTAAACGCATATAATTATATCATATTTAATCTTATACTTATATTTATATTTTGTGCAAGTTTAATATAAGATAGTTTAATACATCTAAAAAGATGACTAAAATTCTATAAAATTGAACGAAGTTAGATACATCTCAAAATAATTATTTTTTAAATGTTAGAACAAAAGTTAATAATGTCTTGCGGAGCGTTGTGCTGTTAGGCTGTTACATGACCTGTGTTTCGAGGAGTGTGTAGATGGAGGAAGGGCAAGTGTTATAATGTTACATTGCATGGAGCCTAAAGCAGAAGAAGACGCTCTTTCGCCGGAGCCTCAGCGTCGCTCCATCTGCTCCAACTGCGACCGTCCCACGCGCGTCTGTCTCTGCCACGCGCTTCCCTTTCCTCCGATTCAAACCGCCACTCGCATCCTCATCGTGCAACACCCTCACGAAGCTCGCCACAAGCTCTCCACCACCCCAATCCTCAACAAGTCCCTCCTCCGCGCCTCCTCCGTCACCTCCCGCCGCCTCCGTCGCGGCCTCTCCCCAATCCTCGACCGCTCTCCCGCCGCCCTCTACCTCTTCCCCTCCTCCAGCTCCTCCACAACCCCCGCCCTCCACATCTCCGCCGTGCACCCCTCCGCCGACCTCGTCCTCATCGCCTTCGACGCCACGTGGCAGCACGCTCGAGAGATGGTGCGGGCCAGCGAGGATTTCCTCTCCGGGTTCGCCACTAGGGTTTGTCTGGACGTGGATGAGAGTGTTGGCGGCGGAAGCATTTATGACTCCGAATTGATTTTGAGGAAGGAGCCTTTCGCGGGGTGCGTTAGCACAATGGAGGCTGTGGCTCGGGCCTTGCGCGTGCTTGAGCCCAATGGGCCCGAGATTGAAGAGAAGCTGGTTGGAGTTTTGAGGGAGATGGTGAGGTTGCAGGCTGGGTTCTTGAAGCCCGTGAAGCCCAGGCCGAAGTTGTTGAAGAAGAAGACCGAGGAAAACGAAAAGAAGGAGGGTTCCTGATCGAGGTTAGTTAGTAGATTTCTTTCTTTCTTTTGGGGTTGCTTGTAATCGTAGCATTTGGATTTGTGGATTTATGTGATGAGTACATTTTTTTGTGTTTTAGAAATAATTATAGATTATAGATGCCATTAGGTCAATTCAACTAAGCAAACTTGGTTTATTATGGTAGTTGTTGTCCATATGGATGTTTGGTAAAAGGAAGTAGAAGTTATCATGAAAATGATCGTTAAGATGAGAGACTCATAAAATTTTGAGATTTTTAATAAATTTCAACTGATAAAAATTATTGTGTTCTGAAGAGTGTATTACGAGTGTGTTGCTGGTATTCCTCAAAATTTCCTAGGCATTATGAAATATGATACTATGGGGGTGAATATTTATTACATTGCATTACAATCTAGTTGATAGTTGTATGCATCATTATCAAGGTCATCAACCATTATCTGATTTCTTATGGAGATTTGGCTCCTTTGAAGTGATGGAACTGCACTTTGGAGAATCAAAGTGCAATTAGTAGTTGACTATTAAAGATTGTGATTATAATTATAGTTAGTTTTAAATTTTGTTAAATATATCTTTAATCTTATGTAATTTTAATTTTAAACCTGTGATTTGTTATTGCCCTTTATTCTGTTAGGCGCATCTCCTCAGCTTAGAGGAGTCAAATCCTTCATATGGTCCTGGATTTCAATGATATCTGCATACTGACATTTGAACTCGAGATAAGAGAGTGTATGCATTATTTGGAAGTCACGCTATGTCACTTGTTAGTGCATGTTTGGTAAATGGATTCTAGTTTTCCTGTGTGTTGTTGATGTGCTGATAGAGAGGCCTAAAATTTTACACGATATAGTTTTGAAGTTCCACATTACACTCAAACCAAAATCATCAATTTCTTGATGACCTACATTTTTAAAACTCGAGTGGTTCAAAACTAAGTTTGAATTATGTTGAAAGTCACACACAACAGCTTACAAAGGTTATAGGAAGGTATAAATATGTTGAAGTTATATCATGTGCACACACCAAATAAATGGATGGCCATGGTTTGCTAATTTAAGCTTTTGCACTTAATGTAGAAACAGAGTAATTTTCATCCTCACTCGAAAGAGAGAATATTACCAGCTAGTGCTGTGGATTGCAATTGAAAATTACATTAACATTTATGGCAAAAGAAATCTTACTATTTCCTCATAACAAATAAACAGTTTACATTCCCGTTTGCAGTGATAAGCTAACAAAACAGAGAGGAATTGGGATTCACGGGCTGTGCCTACTAGTGTTGTAGTTCGTCTCATTTTGAGGTATTATAACATGAAATAAATTTGTGTTCTAGAAAAGATATGATACGGGTGACAGTGAAACTCAAGAATCTTCATTGTTTTTCAGTTTCTTCATGAAGCTGAGATTTCACATGGAAGAATTTAGATGGTGAAAATGTGAGCTTCTAGGACTAAGTTGATTTGAGTAATATGGTGCTCTAACTATTTATTCCTCTTATTTGCTTTTCTTCATCACTTCATGAATATATACACTTCAAAAATAGGGAAGGAAAAAACAAATTTTACTGATCAAAATCAATATGAATGTGGAGCGTAGGTTAAGACATGAGAGGAGACTGCAGACCATTTTTGACATCGACTTCCTCAGGTATTTTTTTAGATCTCTACTCATTCTAATTGTACATTCCTTATGTATATAGTTCAATCTTTCCAAAGCTGAGGTGCTGGGCAACCCTCTAACTTGTGCCTTTTTTGTCAAATAAGAAATGAAGTCATTGCATTTACAGATAGTGTCAAACAAGTTTTGAAGGAAAGGATAGTGGAGAAAATTGAATAAGTGATATATATGTATGTGTGTGTGTGAAGAGAGGGAGGGAGAGAGAGTTATATATAACTTGTAATAACGTAGGTTAATTACTTTTGCATGTTAATGTTTTTCCAAGACAGTTATACATAATTTTTTTGAGAGACAAAAAAATGAAAGAAAACAATGAGGCACTGTATAAGTCAAAATCAACTTAGTCCTAAAAGCTCATATTCTCGCTACTAATCTATGGCATGAGATACCATATTCAGGATTTGTAAAAAACGAAAAAACATGATCAACTTCATGAAGGAGCTGGGGAATTGGTTTCTTATGTATATTGCACCAGGTACACTCGTGATGGATGATCTGTCAAAACCCACACATGTACCATTCGTAATAAGCTGAGGCTAAAGAGATAATTGATAACAGAAAACTAGATGAAGATACCATAGTTGTTCAAAGATAGACCACTGGTGTCTGCCATCATAGAAGCGATGTCCCTGATGCCGCCTGCTTGTTACAATGACTAGGCAGATCAGCTGATAATTGATATTTAAAGCTCGGTTTCCATGAAAGTTCCACAGGAAAGCCCAACAAACTACAGAAGAATTCAAATATGCGCATTGGGGTCATCAGAGGATGACTGGATCTTTCGTTCCAGAGACATTACCATACTTGGAATTAGCCGCCAAACTATGGTAATGGACTAAAAATTGCCAGAGCCACCCATTCCTAAAACACTTTACTCGTTCCCTTTTAGTGAAAAGTTGGATCATTCCTAACATGATCTTGGGTTGAGTTGCATATGGTTTGCAGAAAACCATCATAGTTTGGGTTTGGACGTGGCATACGAAATGGGTTGAGTTGGATTCACTTGGATGTGTTACCAAGGTGCGTGTATGGCTTAGGCTTAGGAAATTGTGATGTGTGTTGAATGACGTCTTTATTGTAGGTTTTTATAATTGTTGTAGAGCAATCAGCATCTTATACCGTAATACTAACCGAGAAGGGAAGTATAAATCTAAATCAACATCTGAAGGAAAGGAATAATGAATACTTGATACTTGTCGAAAAGGAGGTGCAGGTGCTTGTTTTGTGTCTCCATTTTCCAAGTTTTGTAAAAATTCAAATCCCAAATATTTAGCTGCAAAGTCTAGAATGTGATTACCATGCTATACTTTTCCTAAGGACAGGACTATTCGAGAGTAGAATCGGGTAACGTGCATGGCCACTTCTTTTATTTTTGTAATTAGTGCTAGTTAAGATATAAATTCTAAAAATTTTAATTACAATTTGCATCTATCTACTTATCTATAATATTAAAGCTCTTATTAAAGTTGTCAAACCAGCATTTCATTTTTTTTTACTTTTTAATATATATTCTTGCTTTAGTTTTCTTTTATTAACTTTTCAGATGCATGTGTACTTCTACTTTTAGCATTTGTCTTTCAGTTTCTTTTATGGAAAAATTGCACTTACATGAAGTTAATATTCATCATTCATACTCTATAATGTTTATATAAGTCTACGTCTTCGAGTATTTAGAAATGACACTTACCTTCATATTATTTTTAATACAGAGATACTCACCTTTTATGTTATCTATAAAATTGATTTTTTATTAATTTTTCATAAAAAGGGATTAATTTCAATATTTTAAATAAATTAAATGACGTATAAATGAAAACACATGTTAGATGATGAATGGTGACACGTGGAGAAAGCACCAAAACATATTTTATGTAACTTGCACGGTAAGAATGGCCTATTTGGTATCCCCAAAGCTAGAAAAAAAAACCATATTCACATCCAATGTAGGCAAATTCTTTCTACACCTTCATATTTTTGTCCAGTACTCCGCAAATATTAAAATTTTCATTTTTGTTGTAAAAAGTGGTTTTTAGATTGTGTAATTTGAACGTAAAAGTTAACTTTTAGATTTGTACAATTTGGAAACCATTATGGTTTTCAGATTATATGTAATTATAGATTAATCAATTTTAATTTCTGGATTGACTTTTGAATTATGTAATATAAAAGTATTAAAAAAATTATTTCTAAATTATGTAATTTTTAAAGAAAAGAATAATCCCCATATTGTATAATTTAAAACTTTTAAATTTTTAGATTGTTCAACCTAGAAGTTTTCCAGACTTTGATTTCCAGTTAGCATAATTCGAAAAGTACAACACGGAGAATTTTATATTCATTGGCTTCAATTTATACCACCTTACGCGGGACTCAACTTGTAATGTTAAGATTTAGACAGTATTCTAAAATTAAAAGTTAAAAAGAAAAATGTTGAACACCAAAGAATTCTCTATAACTTAATGTTCAATATCCTCTTGTATTGTTTTTTTTATTGATATTAATGACGATTTGCATTTAATTAATAATTATGCTTTTACTTTTCATTTCAGAAATTTCCTAAACCAATCAGTTTCAGAGATTGTAAACTGATTATTTTATGTTAAGGTGCAACGTAACACCTTATAAGTAAATAAAAATATATATACGAGTCAAAGTTATCTATTCTCTAATTTTTTCAAACAGCTTAATATTGACATCTCCATTGTATCTCTCTTTCATTTCCTACCACATATCATACTCGTTACTTAATTTTTTTCCTATCTCTGATTTCTTTTCAAAGGTGTTGTGGCTACATCACTTAATGTTTACACTTTCATAAAGCACATATATGAGAGAAATTTTAGGAACACTTTATTACCAGTGAAATTTTATAAAAAGAATTACATAGTCATGAATGCAGTCATTAAACAAAGACTCAAACCTATAAAGTTTTTTATTTAATTTTCAATAAATTTCAACAAATAATACATGTCATTAAAGATAGAGCTTACATAGAATACTACACTGTTTCTGTTATTTTCTAACCCAAATTAACATTTCATTCTGCTATCTACTGCTACTTGCTCCTGCTTTCACACTGAAGAGAAATGATCAATTTGATGTGAATCATACCAAACCAATTGAAGTTGTTCTTGATCTCTACCATGCATGTTGGCAATGTGCAGCCATAGAAAATTCTTGATGGCCATGATCACAAAGACAAAAGCATCAGCAGTGAAGGCATATATTCCTTCTCCCTCCAACCCCAAATGCAATGTTAATGTCAAAAAGGCATCAAGCAGAGAGTAGTTATGGCCAGGCTTCAGCAAAATGATTATGCAGAGTGAATCAATGGTGAGAAAAGCACATGTTAGCCATTCAGAACACCCATCTTGGTGCTTCTGTTCAATTCCCGAAATCAAAAGGGACATGACCCTCATAACTATAAATTCTCCTATGGACTTGAGGAAGAAGTGGTTCTTGAACCTCTCGTATGCTGAAGTGAAGAAGCTGAAGAAGAGAAGAAAAAACACGAAGAGAAAGTGCACCACAATCACAGCAAAAACCACAAGACTTGCATGGTTATGGCCACCACTAACATGTGTTTTATAAAGCTCGGTTTCCATGAAGAAGCAACATGCTAACATGAAGCTTATTAGACTCACTATGAAACAAAGTACACGCATTGGGGTCACCAGAGGATACACATTTTGTGCTAACCATATCTGGGGTGGGGTTGGATAATGAATGTTATGATTAACACCCTTCCAATAGTAACGCAATACATGTGTAAAAGTGATTCTGGTTTGGTTTAGATTATGATTTTGTGGATTAGTAGTGGCATGGCTATTTGAAGAGAAATTAGTAGGGTTTTGGGAGCTGTTTCCTGGGTCAGGAGGAATGTTCAATGTAGAGTTAACCTGTGGTTGAACATTTGTTGAAGGTGAGGTTGACATGTATGAGAAAAAAAGGGACAAGATTGGGTTGTTTTATGATATTTAATGAAGGAAAACTCAACAATGATCTTATAGTTTCATCTGAACCAGTGGCAAGGGGTCTTATAGTTTATTAGAGGAATAAAGTATTACCGCGTTTTGCTTAATTACTGATAAAGAAATGCATAAGGATAAAAGCAGTTGAAGAAAGTAATCTCTCTTTTCTTGAGATATGCTCAATGTCTGTGTTCACATCAGAAGTGTAAGTATCATGTACAAAGAGAGTAGAAATACTGAAGGAAGCAAGTGCGAAGCTTTCATTGTTGTATTTCTTTTTTCATGTTCTTTTTGTCTATTGCTTTTGAAAAATTATGTAGTAGCTAGGGAGAAGTTCTTGCTTTTTGGTGTTAAATTAGGACACTAAGCTAAAAGTAAAAAAATGGTTAGTTTTGATTTACTAGTGAATTTTTCCTGCAGATTTTTCAATTGTACATAGTGATATATCATTAACTTCATTAATTATCAATTATATAGCAATATACTCTCTTTCCCTACTGTAATTATCAATAAACCTAATTAAAACTTAATGCAATTAAAAATTCATTGTAATGTGTATTATCAATTGCAACACCCCAAATTAAAAATAAATACAATTAAAATTCATGTTTTGTTTTGTTTAACCTAAATAGAATTTAATACAATTAGAAATTTATTTTATTGGTATTGTCACTACCAATTACAATTAAAATAAAATTCAATTTAGTAGAATTTTAATTAAAACAAAATTTAAATCCAATTAAAAATAAAGGGTGTTTTTTTTTCTATTCCATTCACTTTCATTGAATTTCAATCGATTAAAATAAAATCCAATTAAAATAAAACATTTTGTTTGTTATAAACCTCTTACGATCGTAATCTTGATTTTAATTACATTGGTTGATGTTGTTCTTATTATCTCTGTGTGTGATGTGCGTGAGGAAGACAAGTGGAAATTTGATAATGGTGAAGGGGAAAAGCAGAAGAGAGGAGGTGAATGGTAGTGGAGAGGATGATTGGAGAAATAAAGGTGAATGATAATGGAGATGATGATTGGAGAAATGGAGGTGAATGGTGATGGCTATTGTTTCTGTGTGTAAGAATGGTAGGGGATAAAGAAGAAGGTTACCACGTGTGTAAACCGTTTATATGCCACGATGGAAATGCAATTTGATAAATCAAAGAAAATTTAGCACCATTGAGCGAGAGACACCAGTCCAATCATTTCTAAAGGTCAGAAGACTAAATAAAATTAAAGTTTTTTCTGATATGGATCTATTCCATTTTTACTTTATAGCCGAGGACCAAAACATATATTTAACTTTTTATTTTTCACTATTTATTGTGTACTTAATTAATGCTATGATTAATAAATTTATTTTTGTTGGAAAGATTTTAAAATTAAAAAATAAATAAGTGAAAATAAAATTTAGATCAAATCTTTCCTAAATAAATAATATGAAAAATAATAAAATACATTAAATAAAGAAGAGAGGAGTCAACAAACACAAAACAAGAAAAAATCTCATGGAACCTAGTTCAGTAAAATCTTCCAATAATAATTAATGGATACACCACAACTTTTCTTGGAGTTTCGAAATATCAACATAGCACTATTCTCTTTACCAACTAAGGTGATAACAAACCCCAATGAGTACACTAGATAAATAACAGAAGGAACCCTGATATATGAGATGAGGAATAAAACATTTACTCCAAGATAACTTCTCTGCATACACTTGCACAGAATAAACTATTTAATATTTTCTTCTTCTAGGATAAACTAATTGGTCTTTTCTTCTTCTTCACCTTCTCTGATAGGTTCTTTTCTTTTCTCACCAAAAGCATTCCCAACTTCTATCTCTATGTCTCTTCACACAGTTTCCTTTCATAAAAAATCTAATGCAATGGTTGCATATTTATTTTAAATTGTATAATGGATTGGGAGTCCATAAAAAAATACTTCCTCTTTATTTTTTCTTGATTAAATCAACGTGGATCCAATAAATTAGTAACCTACATGACATGTTATGTTTAAATAGCTATAAAGAATGCATACCACATGTTAGTTTATGATTTTTTTTTCTTAATATTTTTTAATTTAGAGTCAATTCATAGTTGTGTCATTAAAATTTGTTAAAATTAGTCTTTATATTTTTTTTTCAATTTAGTCCTATTTTTTATTAAAATAATAAAATTTTATCATTTCAAAATTGAGATAATATTTAATTTTTATATAAATATTATATTAATATTTTTATTAAAATTGACACTCTTATTAATTAATTTTTAAATTTAATTATAAATAATTAGGTTTAATTATAAATTGAATATAATTCTTAAATTCATTTTTAAATATATTAAAAATATTATTAAAATATAATTATTAAATATTTTAGAAAAATATACTAATATTTCTAAAATTGACATTTAAATCTAAACCATTTAATATTTCATCGTGTCTTAGATATTAAAATCTAAAATGTTTTAAATTTAAATGTCAATTTTAGAGATATTAGTTTATTTTTCTAAAATATTTCTCATATTTTTAATATTTTTAAATATCAATTTTAAAATTATTAATATATTTTGTATATATTTATTAGAAAAAATATTTAGTAATTATATTCTAATAATATTTTAAGTAATTATTTTCTATTTAATAATTAAATCTAGGAATTATATTCAATTTATTATCAAATTTAATAATTTATGATTAAATTTAAAAAATAATTAATATAAATTTTAATGTTAATAAAAATACTAATATGATGTTTATATAAAAATTAAATTTAGTCTCAATTTGAAAAAGGATAAAATCATCTTATTTTAATAAGAATTAGAATTGAATTAAACATTAATAACAAATATAAGAATTACATTAAAAAAAATAACACAATTACTGAAATTGACGTGGACAAATTTTTTTTAAATTAAAAAAATATAATAATAAACCAGTAACTTACGCGATGCACTAACAAACATTAATTATTTAATTACGGTTGATAAAAAAATGGTTAAAATTGACGAAAATAAAAATGACCAAATTAATAAAATACAATAAAAATAGGATTACAAAATATTTAAATCCTTACTTTTTATTTAATTTTCTTACTTAGAGTCATATTTATATTAATAAAAAATCATTTTTTTTATCATTGACTTTGAACATTCATTTTTTTTTCATTATTTTGCGGAATGTTATAACATTCCGCAAAGTAATGTTTTTATAACTAAGCACATGCTATTTATATTTTATTTTGTGTTGTTTTAGAATCCACCAAATAGACTCTAATAATATCTTTTTGTACGGTCCTATTTTATGGTAGCTAATACTCATTCTTATTGTGGTTATATATGAATTAATATATCATAAACAAATAAACTAACAAAAATGTAAATTAATATACAAGATCAATCCGTAATAAAATAAATAAACTAAATAATATAATTATAAATTTAATAAAAATAATATGAATGAAATCAATTAAATAATGTAATTATAAATATAATAAAAAAATAAAACGTAATTAAAAATAAATTAAATGACATAAATATAATTTTAATAAAAAATAAATATATAAGTAAAGATAAATTAAATAACATGTAAAAATAGTATTATAATATTTAATGAGGGAAAACTCAAGAACGCTTTTATAGTTTCATATGTACTCGTGCCAAGGGTCTTACAGTGGGAAAGTTTCATGGTGTCTCAACCAGAAAGGCAAAAAATATTACTGAATGAATAAAGTATTCTCCCGTTTTGCTTAATTTCGTGATGAAGAAATGCATAAGGATAAAAGCACTTCAAGAAAGTGATTTCTCTTTTCTTCATATATGCTCAATGTCTCTGTTCACATCACAACAGTAAGGATCACATAGCCTTAACCTTAGTCGTTTTAACTATTCGTAGGGGTGTCAAAACGGGCTAGCTCGGTCCGTTTTGGCCTGGCCCGTTTTTGGCCCGTATTAAACGGGTCGGGCCGGGCTGGCCCGACATGGTAAAACGGGTTGCGTTTTTGAGCCCTGCCCGCGGGCTGGCGGGCTGACGGGCCGGCCCGCCAATTTTTTCTCATTTGTATAATTTGTGGCCCAATCAGATTTTAATTTTTTTCATTTCAAATTTAGTTGACTGAATAATGTCCCAATTTTATATTACCAAAAGAAATTCTCCTACAATTAAGAATACAACAACAATGATCTATTAAACAAGAAAATTATCACAACACAAATAGCCCTGCAATGGAACCAGAACGCTACGAAGTTGAAATGGAACCAGAACGCCGTGGGTGGAGGAGAAGTGAGCGCAAAGAAGAGTCGAGAAGAAGAGACGCAATCGCATAGTGTGTGAGGTGTCTCGGCGCAGAGTGTGTGTGAGGGAAGGATACTGAAAAAATGTGCACGTGCTGTTTTTTTTATTAAGTGATACAGCCTGCGGGCCGGCCCGTTTTGGCCCGCGGGTTGGCCCGACGGGCCAGCGAGCTTGACGGGCCGGGCTATCTCGGGTTGACGGGCTGAATTTCTGGACCCGGCCCATGTATTTACTGACGGGCTAGCGGGCCGGCCCGTCGGGCCCGACCCATTTTGCCATCCCTAACTATTCGGATAGTCATTCTTGTTCGGATACCAATAATAATATATTTAAAAAATAATATATATTTTTATATTGAAGAAGAAAGTCCTTTAATCCTGATCTACAGGACTTTTGTGAGAGTTTTAGTCCTATAAACTTTTTTGATAAGGACTTTATTTTAATGTGGATTTTTTTACCCTAATCCACATGATCAGGATTAAGTTCTGTGGATTAGACCAAATTGACATCTCTATTTCAACATAGATAAAGAATACAAATAACGAAGGGAAGGCAAGTACCAAACTTTCATTACTGTTTTTCTTTTCTTGTGCTTTTTTTTTTTTTCCATTGATTTTGAAAAAAATAATGTAGTAGCTTGCGAGAAAAAGTTCTTGCTTTTTGGTGTTAAATTAGGACAATAAGCTGATATTAAAAAGATTGTTAGTTTTGATATATTGCTAGTAGAATTTTCCAACACATTTTTCAATTATATATAGTGATATATCATTAACTTCATTAAGTATCAATTATATAGCAATATACTGTCTTTGTCTACAAAAATGAAAATAGTGTTAGGAAATTTTTAGCTTTCAATAAAATATTAATTAGTTTATTTCTGATTTTGTTCTCAGATAAATTACTTTAATATTTATGTTTACTACACATAAAAAGTATTTCATTTATCGATAAAGTGAAGTTATTTTGATAAAAATTTTCAGTAAGTGGGACTTGTTTTAGTTCGTAGTTAAATTTATGTGAAGATTTTTAAATTGCAAATATTTTAAGACAGAAGAAGGATCACTTATAAGAAAATTATTTCAAAGATGATTGGATTTAAATTTAAGTGAAAGTACTTATGGTTAGATTTCTCTCCCATTCAAAATTAGTAAAGTGCGTAATTAAGCTTGAAATCACTTGAAAAACAATAATTTAAAATGATTTTCCTAATTTCACAAATGCGATCACAAATTAGGAAAAAACATCAGGGATTTAATTACAATTTTTTTAGTTTAAAAATATTATTAAAAAATTTCACTTAGTTTAGGGACCTGCTCATGTATTAAACCTTAAAAAATTATATATATATATATATATTCTTTTTACTTTCTTTTTTATCTATTATTATTATTATATTAGTAATAGATGATATTGTGTACGTATTTTTTAATATATATATATATATATATATATATTCTTTTTACTTTCTTTTTTATCTCTCTTATTATTATTATATTAGTAATAGATGATATTATATTAGTAATAGATGATATTGTAATGTTATTAAGTTAATAAACAAAATAAAATTATATTTATAAAAAATAAAATGAAATTTAGGAAGAAAAGATGAGAAAATAACGGTTGATGAATAGGAGGAAAAAAAAGAAATAAGTAAATAGTTTTATTAAAACTTATAAAAGTAACCGTTAATTTTTTAAAATTTTACAAATAATTATATCGTAAAATAAAGTTGAAATCATGAAATGTGAACACAAATAAAATTCTCTTTATATATATATATATATATATATATATATATATAGTTATAATTATAGTTATAGATATGGATAATAGTGTAATGTTATTAAGTTAATATATAAAATAAATTTATATTTATTAAAAATGAAGTGAAATGTTAAAAATAAAGTGAAATGAATAGAAAAATTAATTGTTGATGAATAAGAAAAAAAGAGAAAAAGATAAACAGTTTTATTTTATAGAAAATAGGTAAAAATAACCATTAATTTTAAAATTTTTAATAAATAGTATTACAACGTCTATGTGTTCGCTAGTATCTATAACAATATATAAAGGGGATTCCCCTTTCTGTGTCCACTTTCTTTAATTCCTATTTTACCCTTTTTAATAATATAATAAATTATTTATTATTTTTAAAATTATTTCAAAAGTAACCGTTATTTTACAGTTTGTTTTTCTCTGCAACCACATCATTTCTATTCCTTTCGTGAAGTTGTTTTGCCTTGCTTATTGTCTTTGTTTTCACACTCACTTTGTCGATGTTATTTATCTTCATTTGATTTCATTGGAGAAAACAATAACGGTATTTTCCATTGTTCCTTTTCATTTATGATTATTCGCTTTGGGTAATTGTCCAATTTCCTTTTTTCATTTATGTTATAGATGTTGGCGAGATCTTCTTCGTTGGTGATGGAAATCAGGGTCTCCAAGTCTCCCTTGGGTAATTGACACTTCAAGATCACGAACGAACCGCAAAACTCAGTAAGTTTGACCATCACTTCTGCACAACGACGCATCAAAATGTTAAATTAAATTCATGAAACAAAGTAGCGAATGAAAATGTTACGAAACGAACCTGAAAAGGAGATGAATGAACAAAGGAACATGAAAAGGAGATGAATGAACAAAGGAACAACAAAAGCACTTACTTTCGGAACCTCCAAAACATGCCAGATTCAAAGCCAACTTAAGGATACTTCATATCTGGAACATTGTAATATATTTCATATCTGTTTTCAAATTAAATTAACGCAATGTATTCTAATTTATTTTAAAAAGTACCGTGGCCACTATAAGATAATTATCTAAACAAAAGCTGTAGTTTATATATTTAGATTAAATTATTTTAACTTTGAAATTTGAAAGTTAATTAATTCTTAAATTATCAAGCACTGTGCAAAGGAACAATGTAAAGTTTTTCGTTGTGGAGATGGAAGATGAGTGAAGATGGTAATAGAATAATGTTTGGCAGGAGTGAAAAAGAAGAGAAACATCATTTTAGAAAACAGTAACAATTATAAATATATTTTTAACTTATATCTATTTTTAATTAATTTTATCAAATAACTACATATCAAACTTTATTTACTACAGGTGCATAATGAAATAACAGGGTTTTCAATATAAAAATAATATTCTTATACATAAGAGGGGTGTGTTTGTTTATATCATATATAAACTTGACATAAAAGCTACCATAGTTATCACAATATGTTTTAAAGTTCAATTTTGTGACAGAGAATATCGAAGAGTATAGTTTTCATCGGTTTTTAAGTTTGATTATTTATAGAAATCAATAAAACTTAATATTTTTAAAAATAGATGCTTGAACAATTTTAATACGGTTGGAAACAAAAAAAACTTAAGGTACTAATGTTAGATTTATTTATATTTAGCCAGTATACATCTTAATGTTCTAATTAAAACATATTTTATAAACTTTGTAATTCAGCCTACATTTTATATCCATTAGTCTCTTTGTAATGTGGTTATCAATTTATTTCGTTATTTATCACGTAAAAATTTATGACACTTGATATTGGTTTTTAAAATTATAATAATAAAAATTAATCAATGTATTGTTTTGTGATATAACAATTACATTTACATTACACTACCCCTTCATGTATTATTTATTTTATCATTTTACCAAATAAAAAATGTAAATGGTCACAATGGTCATTTGATAATAAGATTAGTGTTAAAGTAATAAATTATAACAGTATAATCATGTATTAATATGAAATTTAAGATGTAATTTTCTTCTTATTATTGTACAAATCTCTATGTCCCTAGCTTTATGTCCAAACAGAACATAGAATATACTAATACTAAGCAATTTTTTTTTAGAAATTAGCAACTTTTTTACATTCTGTGTTATTTTAAAACTGACAAATTACTTTTTTTAATTACAAATTTTTTTTTCTTCAGTAACTTGCTAACTAGCCTGTCATCATCTGCATTGCTGCTCTTCATTGTTACATCAAATCAAATTTTGTAGTCTTTCTACTCACACATTTAGGTATTTCTTCCTATATCATTATCTTCTTTTAGTTTTATTTGTTGTACATATTATGCACTACTTTCATTGTCCTTCTTTTCATTCATTACTTTCTTCCAAATAATACATTTTTAAATTTATATTAATTTTGGATTTATTATTTATTATTTTTTGTTTAAAAGACTTATTGAACAGTCTAAAAGAAGGAAAAATAATCCTGAAAACACAACCAACATTGTCCAAATGCCAAACAGAGCTCCCCGATTGAGAATGACATCTATTCGACAAATGGCTCGGTCCGTAACTAATGCAGGTAACATCACATTTTTCCTCATCATTATTGTATGTAAACTATATATTCGATTTAAATAAAATTTAACTTATCTTTTAAATATTAGGTTATGGTTTGGTTCCACAAAGGTTTGCAGGACGTAATGATAATGACGAAGAACCAAGTAATACACACATTACTGAAACTCTACATGGTCAGTCAATTTTATTCATCAATATTTAATCCATGTTATTTACTTACCATTTTATGAAATATTTACATATTTATATTTATTATGCTTCATGCTTTCACATAACAGGTTCTCCTCATGCACCGCAAAGGTTTGAAGAATATAATGTACATGAAGCATTGTCAAGTACTTCACCTGTCAGTAACATAGATTGTGGTTAGTACACTATATTTGTATTATGTACAACAGTAAAAGACATATATAAACAATAATGTATTCTAACAATCTTAAAAATACTTCATAAATAATTACATTTACTTACGCTTAAATGTAAAATTATATCTAACCCTATACAAAAAAGTATAATACAACTTCTTTGTTTAGGTTTAAACCCACCTCATCACTATTGTATGTCATTCGTCGAGAAAATCCTTCTGAGTATGCTTACATTCTTTTTAGTTCTTTCCTGTAAAGTATATATTTGATTCAAATATAATTTATCTTATTTTTTAAATATTAGGTTATGGTTTTGCCCCACAAAGGTTTCCAGGACGTAATCATAGTGAAGCAGGACCAAGTAATACGCACATTACTGACAGGTTTCCAAGACGTAATGATAATGAAGCAGGACCAAGTAATACACACATTACTGACAGGTTTCCAGGTCGTAATGATAATGAAGCAGGGCCAAGTAATACACACATTACTGGCACTGAACATGGTTAGACAACTTTATTCATCAATAGTTAATTTATGTTGTTTACATTCCATTTCAAAAAATATTTTCATTCTATTTATTTACTATTATAGGATTTGTAATTATGATTTTGATATAATTTATTACGATGTTGAAAAATAAAACACCTTTAAGTATCATTAATTTTCGCAATTACTTCCTTTTTTTTCTCTATGTATCAAGATATGATTATACTTTATTACCAACTATCATGGTTTTTAATTTTCTCTTTATTTATTACAGTGATATTGGTTTTTTATTATGCACTTTTTTTTCATTGATTTAATACCACACAGGTTATGGTTTTCCTACACAAAGATTGGAAGGATGTAATCATAATGAAGCAGGACAAAGTAATACACACGTCAGTGCCCTTCAACATGGTTAGTAAATTATTTCCATCAATAGTTAATACTAATTTTGGTACCATTGAACCTTATTTGTATCTTTTTCCTACCATAATTAATACATGTTGTGCTTTAAGAATGCACTTTTCATACTTTTGCAATTTATAATACTACATTATTTACTATTCCTCCAATTTATCACAATAATGTAGATATGCTACATGGATTCCCCCGAACACATAATAGTGCTAGAAATTTTTTAAATACGGTTCCGATGCTCAAATTTCAATTGTCTACACCAACTACATGTCCACATTGTCATGCACGATTATTTTATCATGAATCGCGCGATATGTGTTGCTCTGGTGGGAAAGTCTTACTTCCACGTGTTCCTCCTCCACATGAGCTTCTTCAAATATTTTCAGATCAAACATCTGAAAGTAGACATTTTAGACAACATATAAGAAGTTACAATCATGTCTTCTCATTCACTTCTCTTGGTGTTCATATGGATGAAACTATAGTAGCAAATGGTCGTGGTATATATAGTTTTCGTGCTCAAGGTGCAATCTATCATAGGATAGGAGGATTTTATCCAAATGATGGGTCCAGACCCCGGTTTTTGCAGTTGTACATTTATGACACTGAACATGAATTACAAAATAGGATGTTGGAAAACCCTCAACTTCATCAAACTATTGTTCATAAATTGCAACAAATATTACACCGGTGTAATCCTTTTGTGCATGTATTTCGACAACTTGCTCAAGAACCAAATATTCAGATATGTTCTTTACTCATTAAAGAGCGTCCTGCGAATCAACCACAGTATAATCTTCCAACTGCATCTCAAGTAGCAGCTATTATTGTTACTGCAGACACAGAATCAATGGCACGTGGCCGAGATATTAAAGTTGTAGGTCATGATGGAAATTTAATAAACATACAAGAAACCGTAGGATATTATGATCCTTTACAATATCCTTTATTATTTCCATTTGGAACATATGGCTGGGACACCAACACAAAAAATCATAATGGCCAAAGTATCTCTTGCCGAGAATATTATAGTTTCATGCTTCAGGTAACTTCTATCATAATTATCCCAGTTTCATTAAATTATGTAATATTAAGAAGGCTAACATATTTTAGAAACACGTGATTATTTAATGTAGATTCGTCCAAATGATCAGTCTGTAATATTACAAGCGGGACGACTTTTACAACAATATGTTGTAGATAACTACGTTAAGATTGAGACCGGAAGGTTACGATGGATTCGTAATCATCAAAACAACATTCGTGCTGAAGTGTACCAAGGTTTGCAGGATGCTTTGCATGAAGGACAAACTCACGCAGGTAAATATATTTAAAACAACATTTATTACATCTAATTATATTATCATTCACTCTTTCATTTCTTTGAAGATACTGTTGGAAAGAGGACAATATTACCATCGTCATTTATTGGTAGTCGTCGAGACTTGACACAACGATATCAAGATGGTATGGCAATTGTTGCTCACAATGGAAAATCTGATATTTTTCTTACAATGACATGCAATCCATCTTGGAGTGAAATTTCTTCTGAACTACAAAATCAACAAACTCCACAAGATCGCCCTGACTTGCTCACAAGAATCTTTCGAGCAAAATTTGAGCAATTGAAGGAAGATGTTGTTAATAAAGGAGTCCTCAGAAAAGTTAATAGTTATATGTATGTTACTGAATTTCAAAAACGTGGGTTGCCGCATGTACATATGCTATTGATCTTAGATAATAATGATAAGTTACGTGATCCACAAGATTATGATAGCATTGTGAGGGCAGAAATACCAAATAAGGCAGAAGAACCACAATTACATGAAGCTGTGTTGAAACACATGATACATGGTCCTTGCGGAACTCTCAATCCTAGATCACCATGTATGAAGCGCAATCAATGCCAAAAGAGATTTCCCAAGGATTTCTTGGAAGAAACACAACAAGGTAATGATTCATATCCACAATATAGAAGACGTTTTGATGAACCAATTTCCATAAATAGAAATGTGACTGTTGACAATAGATGGGTGGTTCCTTATAATCCTTGGTTACTCTTAAAATACGACTGTAATATAAATGTTGAGGTCTGCAGCAGCATCAAAAGTATTAAATATTTGTATAAGTATTTTTACAAAGGACCGGATCGAGTAGCAATGGAGATTCATAGAGGACCAATTATAGTGAAGTCCAGCAATATCTCGATGCTAGATGGATTTGTGCTCCCGAGGCTTTATGGAAAATCTTCAGATTTACAATCTATCGAATGAATCCAGCTGTTGAAAGATTGCAAATTCATTTACCAAATCGACAACAAGTGCGATTTTATAAGCACCAAAACATCAATGACGTGTTGAATGATGATAACAACTCCAAAGCCATGCTCACACAATTTTTTGCACTCAATCAAAGAGATCCCCAATCTAGAACATTTTTGTATCGGGAAATTCCAGAGCATTATTGTTGGAATAATAGACATAAGGAATGGTATCCAAGAAGGTCAAACAAGAAAGTTATCGGCCGAATGTATACTGTATCTCCTTCTGAAGGAGATAAGTTCTTCTTGCGGGTTTTGCTTTCTCACATAAGAGGACCAACCAGTTGGGAATATCTATTATCACCAAATGAAACATATTGTCACACATTCAAAAAGGCGGCTGAGAAATGGGGATTTTTAGAAAGTGACAATAGTATTCATGAATGCTTAGTTGAAGCATCAACTTTACAAATGCCATATGCTTTACGAAGACTATTTGTGACCATATTACTTTTTTGTGAACCAACTGATGTTAGAAGCCTTTGGAATCACTTCCACACCTATATGCTAGAAGATTATACTTCAACCAACACTTCTGTCAATGAGAACTTGATTCCTATGTTATTGAGGGATTTAAATGACCTTTTAATTCAGCATGGTAAAACAATCAAGGATTTTGATTTGCCACCTTTATCTTATGATGCATTGGCAACTACTTCAGTACCAAGAATTATACAAGAAGAATTATCAATACAGATACCTAATGAAGATGTTGACAATGTACACAGATTGAATCATGACCAACTCATTGCCTTCAATACCATTTTAGATGTAATCAACCGTAATCAAAGTCAAGTCTTTTTTGTGGATGGACCAGGCGGAACCGGTAAAACATTTCTTTATCGTACTTTAATTGCACATTGTAGGAGCAACGGTCAAATTATTTTAGCTACAGCCTCCTCTGGTATAGCAGCAACATTATTACCGGGTGGTAGAACTGCACATTCTCGATTTAAAATACCTATCAATGTCGAGGCCGGTTCGTTTTGTTCTATAAGTAAACAATCAGATCTTGCAAAACTAATAAAAATAGCAAAGGCAATTATTTGGGATGAAGCACCCATGATTAACAGATATGTTTTGGAGGCACTAGATCGAACATTAAAGGACATTCTAGATTCTGATGCTCCATTTGGGGGGAAAGTGATCATATTAGGAAGTGATTTTCGTCAGGTATTGCCAGTTGTTCAAAAAGGTACAAAAGCACAAATGATTTCTGCCTGTATTATTAACTCTCATTTATGGAGTAACACAAAGATATTACATTTACAACAAAACATGAGATCATTACAAGATCACAATTTTGTTGAATATCTCATGCGCATTGGAAATGGTATTGAACCAACACAAGTTGATGACATGGTTAAAATACCCCAACAACTAGCAATATCATGGGAAGGAGAAACCTCAATACAACACCTCATACACCAAACTTTTCCTCAGTTACAATTTCATATATGGGATGCATCTTATATGGCTGAACGAGCCATACTAACTCCAAAAAATGAAGATGTAGAAAAACTTAATGACATAATTATCGATCTATTTCCAGGAGAAGATCGTAATTTGTTGTCATTTGATGAGGTTGAAGGAGACACATATCATTTATACCAACATGAGTACTTACACACTATTTGTCCAGGAGGTTTGCCACCACATAACTTAAAGGTTAAAAAAGGATCACCGTTAATGTTGTTGCGAAACATAGACCCTAAATCTGGGTTATGTAATGGGACAAGATTATTATGTCGTGGGTTCTATATGAACATGCTGGATGTTGAAATATTGACAGGTCACCATGCAGGAAAAAGAGCTTTCTTACCAAGAATTAAACATAAAACAACAGAGAGTGCAGGTCTTCCTTTTGTGCTTATTAGGAAACAATTCCCTGTGAGATTGAGTTTTACAATTACTATAAATAAATCACAAGGACAAACTATACCTACCGTTGGAATTTACCTTCCACGACATGTTTTTAGCCATGGTCAATTATATGTTGCTTTATCAAGAGGTGTTTCTCAAACTTCCACAAAAATCCTTATTAAAGAAGGACACCTTGAAGGACAAGAAGGCATTTTTACCAAGAATGTTGTTTATAAGGAAATTTTGTTATCTCAAAACTAGGTATTGTTCATTTTTTACTTCATTTATGTCATTAAAATGACTATATTTTCATATTCTACCTAATTATACTTATATTTACAACTACGATAATAAAATTCATCATATTTATTTTATACCTTGCAGGTACGATAATAACTAAGGACAACTTACACCTCAATGAAGAATTACATGTAAGTCATTTCCACACATTTATACCACAAGAGGTGATATGCGATAACTGTAGTTTTAAAAGTTTAGTTCCCAATCTTGCAATAGTTGACATTTTCTTCGTAGAATGCAAAATTTATGAACCAATGGAACACTTGGAAGGATGAATATTCACTTTCATTGGTTAGGCCAATAGACAACAAGGTAATCAAATTAATTCATTTCAACTATAATATGTCATGTTTACATATATCAATACAACTATATTGTGCATCGTGTTTACATATATTGTTCTTCAATTGTAGATTCATCATTTGAAAATTTATTCTATTGGTTGGGGATCCATTGTGATAACTGATAAAACACAACTTTCAAATCTAATCAAACGAGAATTACTTTCTCAAAAGACATGCAGGTATTATGCACATTTAAAATTATTTACTTTCTTCCATTATACTTTCTTCCATTATTCTTCTATAATACCACAAAAAAATCTTTATTCTTTTTTATTTAACTTCTTTCCATTATCAGGAAACAACAAAAATCATTACCAATCCATACTCGCTACAACAACAATCTTTGTGTTTATCAAAATATATGCATCAATGAGGTTATTACTATTTCTTCAATATTTGTATACCATTACATATACATTTAATGACTCATAAGTAAATAACATTATTCAATGATATTTTTTAGTTCTTTAAAACTCAACAACTTATGGACCATGTCTTCTACAAAGAATTAAGAAGACTGCTTCAAAGGTAAATAAAGTTTTTTTTATTATCTATACATAATTCAATTGCTACATAATATTTCTGTTATTTGCATATATATTAGCAATAATATTTACTTTTTTTACAATGGAGGGAAGCTGAAACACATCCTAGACATCAATCTTTATTTGGCCTCCCAATTAAAGAAATGTTTAAGGATGTCAATATATGATACATTCATTTACTATTTTTTTCTGCATCATGTATGTATGAAATATATATTTCATTCTTTTAGTGAATGTATATTTATAGACACCTACTAAAATAGTTTGTATATTTATAAACAACTACCATTGACTCCATCACATATAACTCATTAACTCCAACTCTTGATCAAATGTATTAAATATTAGTTGATATATAATTTTACGACTTAGTAATTTACTGTTTTCTTTTTCAACCAATCTACTTATACCCATCATAAATTGTAATCGATTATTCTTAATATTATACGTATATTTATTAAAAATGAAGTGAAATGTTAAAAATAAAGTGAAATGAATAGAAAAATTAATTGTTGATGAATAAGAAAAAAAGAGAAAAAGATAAACAGTTTTATTTTATAGAAAATAGGTAAAAATAACCATTAATTTTAAAATTTTTAATAAATAGTATTACAACGTCTATGTGTTCGCTAGTATATATAAAGGGGATTCCTTTTTTTGTGTCCACTTTTCAAAATACCAATTTTACCCTTTAAATATAATAATTTAATAAATTTTTAAAAATTGACCGTTACTTTTATAAACTTTTTATAATTTCTTCTCTTCTTCTTTATTTATTAATGATTATTCTTTTATCTGTTCTGATATATTTCACTTTATTTTTAATAAATATAATTTTAATATATATATATATATATATATATTAACTTAATAACATTATAATATTATCATCTACTAATATAATATCACGCATATTTAAGAAATGCATACACACAGTATATATATATATATATATATATATATATATATATATATATATATATATATATATATATATATATATATATATATAACTTTTAAATCATTTTGAATTCTTAACGGTAAGAAATAAAACACTTAGGTATATGTTTTGTTGGCCGATATCAAACACTTATTTTACAACAAATTTATTTTTATGATAAAATTAGTAAAACAATGTTTACTTCACTTGAATTAAAATTTAAAAATGAGTTGGAATTAAATTTGTAAACATCCACCTAAGCCAAATGTATTACAGTTCCAACAACTCTCTTCTTGTATCCTTTGAAAATTAAGCTGGATGCAGCATTTTAGCTTTTAACTTAAATATCTTATGATAAAATATAAAAAAAAAAAACATATTTTATTTGCATTATTCTGCATGAGGCAAGAGTAATGGGCAGTGTAGGCCATTGTTGCTATTTGGAAGAAAGAAAAAATGGCAGAATCCACATGATCTGCTGTGTTAGTGCTCTCTTAAAGCTGACTTCGTTGTCACTAACAAAATACTCATTCATTGTTAATTTTTTTAAAACTTTTATGGTTTTTATAATGAGAATTCAATTAATTTTATTTTTGTGAAGGGCTATTAGAATTTTTAATATTTCTCCGAATTTTCCTACAATTTTTTTTATATAAAAAGTAAGCTTTGTGTAGATTTTATTCAAAATTTTGAAATTTTTTTAAATATTTTAAAAAATCACACTATTGTAATATTAATAGTGATAAGATATTGATCCATCAATTTTAGTACATGAATTATTATTTTGTATTTCATTTATTGAATGTTTGGTGTGTTTAGGTTAACAGGATAGTAGATGAATTTTGTATATCTGAAGTTAATTAGATTCTACGCAAATTTTTTATTTTTCTTTAATTTTAACATATTTTGATATTTTATTTTTCTTCTGTCAAACTCTTGAATAGATAATGGAAGATTTCAGTTAGTGTTTATGAAAAACTTTAAAAAAAAAAATCTATATTTTTCATGATAAGAGATTGTGAACTTATTTGACAAATTTAGACTTGATGTTTAAGACACTACTAATCTAACATCCTCCATTTTTTATTAGCATATATTAAATT
Source organism: Vigna unguiculata (assembly GCF_037176805.1). Lineage (NCBI taxonomy): Eukaryota > Viridiplantae > Streptophyta > Magnoliopsida > Fabales > Fabaceae > Vigna > Vigna unguiculata. Next base: position 33,529,750 of record NC_140792.1, on the reverse strand, counting down.
ATAATGTTGAAATGACACTACTTTATCAAGATTTATACTTCATGAAGAAACCAAATTCAAACACGTGAAAGGTTGCATTAATCATAAATTATAGTCATCGAATAGTTGGAATTACACATACTATAAAAAAAATTCAAATTTTTCGACAAATAAAATTTAAGTGTGAGCACGTAGAAATTCGTTAATAAAACAAAATTATTGACAATAAAAAATTTGTTGAGAAAATATTTATTAATGAATTTTATTAACATATCATAAACTTCATCTTTCTATTGAAATATTTTTTTTTGTTAGTAAAATTTATCAATATATCTTGATTTAGTTTTTTTCTTCTTCCTCATTCTTTTCTTTCTTTTCTTTTTTTTTTCCTCCTCCTCATCTTCCATCGCTATTGTTGATGTTGTTGTTGCCGCCACTACCACATCTATTATCACCGCCATTGTCGTTATTGTTTCCTCTTCCTCCTCCTCCTCCACCTCCTGTGTCCCTCTTCCTCTTTTTCCTTTTCCTTCTTTTCTTATTCTCACTCATCTCAATTTAATTTAGGTATAATTAGTCACAACGTACCCAGTTTCGTCTCAATATGTCTAAATGGTACCCGCTTTTAACTTTGCATCTACTTAGTACCCAAATTAGTTAATTTGCATCAATGTGGTCCATCCCGTTAAGTTTTCAGAAACGCCGTTAACAAATCAGTGATGTGGCATTGCAGAACGGATACGTGTCAATGAAAATAATTGTACAGTGGCAATTTGTGGATAAAGTGTCATGCCCTATTTGAATTGATTGTCCCCATTCAAAAAGCCCTAATTTCCCATTCCCATCTTCATCTTCATCTTCTTTGCAGGGGTAAGGTGGCGAGTGAAGTGGGAAATGTCGCATGGTTTTAGTCATGGTCATCTTGTTCGTGTGGGTCACATAACCATAACGTTTCTTCTCCTAGTTCTGTATCTGGGTCGTGGGTGAAATACCACATCTCCTTCACATTGGCATAACCCATCTCCTTCAGAATACCCAAAACACCATTAAATTAAACCACACACAACATTCAACCACTAACCCTAAACCCCAACAACAAATAATGCAATCAACGACAAAAACAAATGGTTTGTGCACCTGCAATCCCAAATAGCTGCCAATTTGATGTCAATTACACCTTCAATTTCGTCCACAACGCATGAAATGGCGCAAATTCCGTAAATCCTAACTCCAGAAAACCCCTATTCTATTATGTTCCCAATTCGTGCCTTTTTTTCTTTTCAATTTCCTCTTACGTTGCACTGTTCCACATCACACACTACTCTCGTGTCACGTCATAACATTTTTTTCTCACTTAACTGGTCAACTCAGTCAAACGTTATCTTATTTAACGGAGTTAATGAAAAGGGACCACATTGATGCAAATTAACTAATTTGGGTACTAAGTATATGCAAAGTTAAAAGCGAGTACCATTTAGACACATTGGAACGGGTACGTTGCGACTAATTATACCTTTAATTTATAACATATACTTTGTTAGTTTAGTAAAAATAATTGGCTATTGTTTTACTAACAAATTTATCAACTAAATTATCGATGAATTTTAAAAAATTGTAATTACTAACTGATTCTCAAAAATTCAATTACCGATGAATTTGATATAGATTTTAAAAGATTTAATTATCGAATGATTTACTAACAAATATACAAAAATCATTATTAATGAATTTTACCATCACCACATGATCAAAGTTAAAAGAAAATTTTGACATCTTTATCGACAAATTTTATTAATAAAAATATCCGTCAACAATAAAAAAATTATGTATTACCAACATACTTTATTGACAAATTCACTAATTACGAAAATATTTATTGATAATTAAAATTCTGAAATCTGTATTTTTTCGATGATTTTTTCATGTTAATAAAATTTGTTGGTAAATGCTATTTTTCAGGTGACTTATTTTTGTGAGTAAAATTTGTAGTGACAATGTTTTCTTGGGTTTCCATCTCTCAATTTTTCCTACTCTCATTTTTTTTCAAAGCCTCCATAGATTTTAAACATTTTTGTATTAAATTGACTAAAGATAAAGATCTAATTAAATGCAAAATAAGATGAAAATCAACTTAAACAAATACAATAAAAATAATAGAGATCAAATATATTATTAACAAACATAGTACATCATTAGAGATACCTTTCGCGCTATATATTAATTTCTTACTATAATTAGTATTCATGATTGTGGTCTGAGCACGATGAGAGAGATATGTTGCACGCATGCTATAAAACTTCCCTATCAAATATCATAAAATATTCTAGTAAGGATCAACCTACCTCCTATATACAAATTTAATATTACTTTTAAGTTGATGCTGTTAAAGTAGTACAAAATATTTTATTAAAATTATTATAACTTCCGCTTTAAAAAAATATTTTTAAACCTTTTAAGATGTATGATAATTAATTTTCAATAATATTTATTTTAATTAATGATAATAAATTCATTTTGAATCAGATAACAAACAATATACCGTGACTGAATATATTTTTCATCAATTATTAATTATTTTAAGTATGAAATCTTTTCAATTTAACTATTATATATATATATATATATATATATATATATATATATATTTAATTCGATTTGTATTATTTTAGATCATTTATAAATCATGAATGATGAGTAACTTAATTTAAGGTTGAGAATGAGATGCATACAAATTTAAGCATCTTGTACAAAACCTCACTTTAAGGTCAAGAATTTATGGTAGGTATTTATTAATTTATTTTTGTATACTTACATATCTCTTATTGTAGGTAAAAAAATACTCTTGATGACAATTGTTTATCCCTAAAGAATAGTATAAACAAAATGTAGGCTTTGTTAGTAAATTTGAGTTGTTAAATAGTTTCAGCATGATAGATTAGTCCAATAAAATTATAAAACGGGTTTGAAATTTGTTAACCTAAAAAAAATAATTGAGTTATAGTTTGTTTCTGTAAGTTAAATGAGTTTAAGTTGAATTAGACATTATATTTATAGTGGATACATTATTTAAAATATTAACTATATTCAAAAATAAAAATATTATAATAAAAAATTAAAAAATATATTTGATTAAATACACATTTATCTTATAATTTATATACCAATTATTATTATTATTATTATTATTATTATTATTATTATTATATATATATATACTATTTTTAATTTTCTATATAAACTTTATTTTTTTATTTTTTTTACTTCTTATCAAATTAAAATAATTTGTTAACTTGATGCAGAGTAAATCAAACTTAAAAATCACACTATTTAAAATAGAAATATTTATTAATTATAGTAATTTAGTTTTTATTACTTTTTTTTTTCAATTAATTGTCCTTACAATTATGAAAAATTATAAGAAAAAAAGTTAAATAGTTTTAGTTTTTAATTATTGTAATAATTTTTTAAAGTCACTATTTTGTATGGTCTTAATTTAGTTGTAAGTGTAATATTTACACCATCAAATTTTGGATAACGATATTTCTACATTTGCACATCACATTTGTTATTCTTACCCATGTCACGTATTACTTATGTCAAAAGGTCAATTTTAACTTGTGACAGATTATTATTCTTTATTTATGTTAGTTGTTTCTTTAAAAAAAAATTTAAATTAAGGGGATAAAATTAAAAAAATAATAAAACATTAAAATAACTATTTATTTTAAGAAAACAACTCATTGTTGTTTGGAAAGTGTCTACCAAGGTAGTAAAGTAAACAAGTCTCACGAGTCTCACGTGACTTCTTGCTACTTTTATTTTATTTTTAAATTACTTTACTGCAATTCTCTTGTGATTTCTTGTTCCAAGTGAAAAATTAACACTTTCACATGATCATGTGCTACCTGTGCAAGAAAAATGATAAGATGACACTATCTTTATTTTGTTATCTTTGCTTAATTTTAATACTCAATTACGCAAGTATTATGAGATTTTATGAAATTGTATAATTTAGTATTGTTTTTTAAAGATTTATAATATCCTCTGAATACACTAAAAAAGTTTTTAAACAATTAACAGAAGTCAATGTTGGCGTACTATGTTTTAAATAACTTCTTTTAATTTGATGGATTTTTTTTTTATCAACAAAGAATTATAGATATCCTAATATAAAAAAATACAAAGTTTTTTTTGTTGTACTATTCTATTACAAAAGTATTTATTTATTTATTTATTGTAGATATCATATACTTAAATTTAACAAAATTTAGTTAATGCTTTGTTTAGTACACTTATATAAATTGATTACAAAGTTACATCAGGTTCAAAATTCAAGTTTGTAATCAAGCATCATATTCTAATAAATTTATAATATGTTGTTCAGTTCTCGATTTCCATTTGTTGATATACATTTATTCTGTATCTGATCTTGTTGGTATTTCTAAGGTATATTTAAATATGATAAGGATTACATGAACCAAAATCTTCCATGATTTCTGCACAGATAAAATGAACACCAAACTAAAAGTTTAATATGGTTAAGTTGTTTTGATAAGGACTAAAATACTTGACTCACATTTCTTTCTTTCTAATAAACATTTTAATTCGATGGATTAGTTAGACCACCTGTGTTTGTATATATACATATAATTTTTACGTATAATTCATATAAAAAAAATTATATTCAATTTTAACTATATGGATTACAGAATTACGGAAACTAAGTTTGTTGTAGAAAAAATATACAATAATTTTTTAAAGTAAAATTCTCCTAACATTTACACATTGCCATTGATATATAAATATATTTCTAAGGTCATACACTATTTTCAAGAGTGTTCATTGAAATTAATTTTAAGAAGATAGATGAACCTAAAAGGTAATACAAGGGCAACAAAAAAGTTTGTTGACATTGCCAACCAATGTGTTATTGACATTTGACAATACAAGATTATCTAACTTTCCTTAATTTGGTTGTCCTTTAACTAGTTTTGCCACTATTTCAATTTCATGATTGATGACCTGTTTTTTAGATCTATATGTATGGTTTGTCCAACATGAAGAAATTTTATGGATTTAAATAATAATTAATTGTATAATTAAACACTGTTTAGTCAATACACATCAAATTACTTTATGACTTTATCTGATGTATTCCTTTTAACATAAAGAGCTACATTCTTTGACCCCATTTGATTTTAGTGGTCTGATGAGGCATCTTTCCCAACTTCATGGTAGACCCTTCATCTTTTCTTCTTCTTCTTCATCCTTTTTCCACTTTTCTTCAATATCTCTCCACTCTCTGCTACATGCCAATATCCTCACACTTCTTTTATTTTTTCAGAACTTCATATTTATTATTGACCTAACCACCATTGCAAAACAGATAAATCAAAATAAAGGTTTTACTGCATTTTACATCTATTAACTTTAAAATATTTTTGTTTGGGTGTAGAGTTAAACATACACCTTAAACAATTTTATATTATTCACACTCCAATGTTATCCTTTCCGTGCTAAGATAGTTTGTTCGTCAACCAATTGGGATACATGCTAAACATATTTCGATACTAAAGTCAGTTTAAGATTAATTGATCAAAACAGTTAATGTTATAATAAACACATAATGAAGGTACCGACAATCATACATTTAATATGTATTTATAATTTCTCCAGAGGATTTTGATTTGAGATGACCTAATTATAGTCCAATTCCCTTTAAGTTTGCTAAATGACTTTTTTATATTAATTGTGTGTTTAATTGATTTTAGCAATGACGGATTGGTTTTCTTCTCAACCATTCGATCGACTATATCCAACTCCGTACAATTTACATCGACCGATACAAATAGCATAATTTTTAATTTCACTCTATAATCAAATTAGTAGTGCGTAGGCTTTAAACATCCTTTCTATTAACATTTTTTTCTTCTATTATTAAATAAAAATACCCACTAATGATGTTCCAACTAATAGCTTGTCTCATTATCTGAAAATCTAATAATATAACTAGTGTAATTTTTTCTCTAAGTATTTTTAATTACACATTAACTAATATGATGTTACTCATCGATACAAATATTGGAGATTAGAATTAGGGTTTATAAAAAAAAAAAATACACACCAAACTATCTTTTAGATGACTTGATGTCAATTTACATTATTGATTGATATGGAACTCAAAATATTGATTGGAACACAAAATGGTATAGTAATAAAACAAAGCTAATACCAATCTTATAAGTTAATAACTAATAACTAGCATTTTGAAAGGTAGGATATTAACTTGTCTTCATAAACAATTGATCTAATCGTATTCAATAATTCAGAATGAACAAATTAATATATTTATATGCACTCATCTAATAAAAATTTCCTTTATTATGCAACATATTACTAAATCGAAAAGTGTCACATTAGATGACCAAATTTATATGCCCCAAAACTTTATGAACACTATTTAGATGCTTCACATGCAGATGACTCAGTTACCCAATCTGTGAAAAATCAAACACATGAGAATTTAATTTAGTAGGTTTATTAGGTTTAGAAACCTACCACACTTATTGAATTTGAACCCTGTTTTTACACCCCTTTTATTTTTACCAACGTTTAAGGTCTTGATTAGTTTCATCTATTTATAAATTCTGAGGACAGACAAATGTGAGTCCTATTGGGTGAGTGTTGGACCATGTTGCTTCTTTGAGCACTCCAATGCTTTATACGCAAAATTAGATAGGCAAATCCATGTCACAACAAACTAAACCTTCTATCTTACCTTTAATGTAACTTTACAATGCATAATTATTTTATTTTAAGAGACTTAAATCAGTTTATTTTATTCTTTTTTTTTTCTTATTTTTCGATATTTCATTAAATTTTAATTCAATCTTATAAAATCGACTCTAATCGATTTGAAATCTTCACACTTCTTTTATATCCATGATATGAAATATATTGAAATATATAAATAAAAGAAAATTCTATAATTGTTGATAAAGTAAATTTAATTAATTCATATTAGAAAACCGTATTAAAAAGTGAATATTTAATTTAATATTACAAAATAGAAAACAGAGAGAAAAAAAATTTAAACCTAATTATTAAAAATCAATTTATAAAATAAGATCTTCATTCACTTTATTTATATTATATTATATTATATTATATTATATTATATTATATTATATTATATTATATTATATTATATTATGAATCGGTCTTATTTTTAATAGTTTTGACTTTCACTGCCACTTATATTAGAATTTGGAAAAATGAATGTGGAATCTCCATTATTTTTTATTTAATATGTCTTGGACATTTGTATTTAATTGGATCTCCATCAGTTGTTCTAATTAGCATTCAAATTTGCAGTCAATTTGTGTATCAACCATTCCTAAAATTTCATTGGGAAATTTATTCATCTCACAAAACCTTGCCAGCTAAAGAAAACTGACCAAACCAGTTCAAAACCAATAAAAGTAGTGGTGAATTAGTCAGAGTTATTGCTTTTATTTTGAATTGAATTAATGATATACCTTTTGAGGCAAATGAAGGTTGTGTATCAAGTTTAAGGGCCTACACATGACACTACCGTGTAAGACATAAAATGATTTTACAAGTTTTAAACTTTTACATATGTAAACTTCAATCCTCAACTAAATATCTTAATTTTTACTCCTTTTATCTTCAAGCATTATTTTTATTTCATTCTAGTAATTTAATCACTTTTTAAATTACAGTAATTGGTGAAAAAATGTGGATAAATGGTGAATGAGAATAGATATGGAAAGAGAGAGAGAAGAAAGGAAAATCCAAACCAGAGTCCAGGTAAGCAAGTAGAAGGCCAAAACTAGCAGTTGCAGGAATCTTTACCTTAAAATAACGACTTTCTTTGATGCGTCTAATGTAATAAAAAAAAAAAAACATTTTTCTTGTACACACTCAAATTTCCTTGTTTGGTTTTCTTTTCTTTTCTCTCATTCCTTTCACCAACTTGGCCTTGGCCTTGGCCTTTCATGTCATCATACTTTCATTTTCTTCGTCGTCATAATTCATCCATACCCTTCTCTCTGCAACTCTCAATTCTTGCAAATCTCAAAAGGCTATAAAGAAAAAAGTTAGAGAGAGAGAGAGAGAGAAGGCCACTCTCTCACAGGCACTGCAATAATTCACTTTTCTTTCCAACAAGTCTCTTCTTCTCTCTCTTTATTGCCAGCTCAAAACCTTGTCCTCCCCCATACCTTGTTTCTTCTTATCTCTCTCACACACACTAACCAAACCATCATCACGCATTGAGATCTCAGGTACGTCCATTTCCTCTCATCACTCACTCTTTCTCTTCTTATACCATCTTATCTCAGAATGCTCTTTCTCATGCTTTTTTTCTCATTCAGTGTCTTGGCTGCTGCTGATCTGGCTCGGCCCCATATTCTGGTAACTTTGATCGCTTCTTCTTCTTTTTGCCTTTTGTTTTGGTGATCACTCAGGTTTTTGATCTGTTGGGCACCCTCCCTTTTACACTTTTTAGCTCTTTGATCATCCATCTGATTCTTCTTTTGGTGATCTCACCACTTCTCTGTCCATCTGTTTTGTTCATGTGCATTGCTTCTTGTTCTGTTAATCAAGCTTTCATCAACTGTTGTCTTTTTTGTTTTAGATTTTAATTGAACTGATAAATGGCTAAATGAGCACTAGATCTTAGTAATCAACTCTGTGGCAACAAATCAAGTTGATCCCCTACATTATGATCCAAAATTCGTCATTCGTTTCGGCTTAGTTGCAGTGTTTTCTATTTAATTGTCAGCTCAGAATCAGATCAAGTGTGTGGTCAAAATCTCTTGATCTTTAGTAAAAACTATTAAGTGAACAACTCTTATCCGGTGCATAGCTATGGCGATCATGAACTATTTTTCTGATCTTAGATAGCTTGGATTTCAGATACTGAAATTCGGAATGCTGAATCTATTTGGTTATTAATGACTCGGACTTGATTTGAAACACGTTATATGAAGGAGCAAGCGGTGAAAGAGCAATATATTGGCTGAACTCTTTGCAGCAATTCACATGTAGAGTGCTTCAATCTTATAGTGCTGTTGCCATTTTGCAGTATCTAATTGGAGTGGTGAACAATTTGCAATGTGACAGGATCAGTTGTTGCCCTACTATTATACAGAAGTAATCTTGTGTTGGGATGATAATTGATAGACAGAGGCCTTGTTCGATCTATTTGCCTGTTTGTTCAACAGTTAAACTTCAGTACTTTCCAATTTTATAAATCCATTTAGTGTTGAAAAACGTGCACATACACAGTGTGACAAGGGATTTAATCAATAAACAGCGGATATTTTATCTCACTGAGAAGGGCTGTGCTAGAAGATCTTCTGGAGAATGCAAAGTGGAAGGAGAAATTCATATTTCTCCTGTAATTGTGAGAGAATATTACTGAAGAATTGGAACAAGATATCTTGTGCATTGAGAGCATTAGCATTCAGATTCATTGTATAGGCTTGAGTCTAACCAGACCATGTAATCATAGTAATTTGGAAATTGTATACTGCATGATACTAAATAGAATGTCAGGTCAAAGCCTTATATGATGGTAGTCCTGAAGTAGGCTAGCTCACAAATTTTATACCATAGATTCAGTGCATGTATAGTAATGCAACCTTAATTTGATAGGACTGAAATGTATGTTCCAGCCACTATACGTAAGTGTTTGAGTTGTGGATATGACTTTTCGAGTTATACCTCTAATTAAGTAGTTAGTTTTGCTTTATTCTGATATACAGCACAATGGCACTGCTAAGTATATCCAATCAAACTTTACGTTCTGTTCTGTTAGCTGCTCCCATTTTGGTGGAATCAAATTATACTATTTCTTAACACCATGTTCCTTCTACTTTTAGAGTCACCAAACATAGAATACAACAACCCTCTATTCTGTTCTAGTGCCTGCTAAATGCCACTGAAATTGTTGCTGCTGCTGTTCTCTGTGCTTGATAGTGATACAATACTTAATTTTGTCTGCTAAATCATTCTTAACTCGGTTTCCTCTGATGCAGTGGTTACTTTGAAATTTGCAGGTGTTAGCTGAAAAGACAGTATTTTAGAAGGAATTTTCAGCCATGTCTAGTGCTACGAAAGTGTTGGATCCAGCATTCCAGGGAGTTGGTCAAAAAGTGTATCCTTAAATAGAGGGGTGAATTCTCAAAGAAATCATGATAAATAGATATTTTTTTCATTTAAATATTCAATAAGAATTAAGTAAAAGAGCTACAAAAAGTTTAATAATAAAGAAAGGAAAATAGTGCTAAGAGAATGACCAAGCATTTTGATCTGATTTTCTGTATAATCATTGCTGTTCAGGTTATATTGTTATATAGTGAATGTATTATCTACTTGAGGGGTTTTAGACTTAACCTTTTCGTAGAGGAACTGAAATATGGAGGATTGAGAATTTTCAGCCAGTTCCATTGCCCAGATCTGAATATGGGAAATTCTACATGGGAGATTCTTACATCATCTTGCAGGTGCAAGCTGTATCCAATATTATTATCTCCTACATTTTCATACATTACTAAAAATTATGACTCTGGTGATCCTAGAAATTGAATGTTGTGGAAACAGTTAAGATTTTTTGTTTTAAGCAGTCATAACATAATCCCTTAAATTGCCTTTTAGTTCTTAGGAGATTGAAACATATACTATGCTAAGTCTTTCAACTCTAGATCAAAGCACATGCGCAGAGAAAGTAGCTGCTATCCACATAGGCCTAAAAATGGTGACTGATATCAACTTCAAAATTTGGGTATTCATTTTACGTTTATTTGCAGACAACACAAGGCAAAGGAGGGGCTTATCTTTATGATATTCACTTCTGGATTGGAAAGGATACAAGTCAGGTACGTTTGGACTTTCTCCCTGCCCTACTTTAAACTCTCTTATTCCATTCTGCTTCTCTTCATAGAACAAAGAGGTGACTAAAATATTGGAACTTGTAATGTTATGTTTTGTAAGAAAAGATATTGTTTCAAGTTTTGTGATTATGTTTCCTTCCAGTTTTATTTTTTATTTTTTTCTTTCTGGTTCTAAAGTAGATTCATATGTGATGGTTCACACTATGGAAGATCTTGAACCAATATATTTTGACAATAGAATAATCTCTATTGACATGATGATTTTCCTTATAGGATGAGGCTGGAACAGCAGCCATTAAAACTATTGAACTTGATGCATCTCTTGGAGGACGTGCAGTGCAACACAGGGAAATTCAAGGGCATGAATCAGACAAGTTTTTGTCATACTTTAAGCCGTGTATAATACCATTAGAGGGTGGTGTCGCATCTGGATTTAAAAAACCCGAAGAAGAGGAGTTTGAAACTCGTTTGTATGTATGCAGAGGAAAACGAGTTGTCAGAATAAAGCAGGCACAGTTTTCTTTATTCGTGTACTTCATAAATTCAGTGCACACATTCGTTGATTAAAAATGTCTCACAAGTTTTCCTTATGCAGGTCCCTTTCGCACGGTCTTCGCTGAATCATGACGATGTGTTCATCCTAGATACTCAGAATAAAATTTATCAATTCAATGGTGCAAACTCCAATATCCAGGAAAGAGCCAAGGCTCTGGAAGTTATTCAGTTGTTGAAGGAAAAGTATCATGAAGGAAAATGCGATGTTGCAATTGTTGGTAAGGGCAGCACTCACATGTTTTCGTATCACATGCTGAGAATGTTAGCAAAGGCACTCTATCTCTGAAAATATGATTTACTTCACTTGTGTATTTCATACGAGCAAGACACTACAATTTATAGGACTTACATTTGGCTTCTCATCTGCAAGCCATAATGTCTCCAATTATTATAAAAACATAACACTAATCACCATTAACATCCAAAACATAACATCCACTCGTATCACAGTACCTTCTTCTTGTTTCATCTCTAATTTGCTTAGAAGATTTCTAAGCCATACCGCATGACATACACACCATGATGCTGCAACATACTCGGCTTCACACGTTGACAATGTTACTATGGGTTGCTTCTTTGAAAGCCAAGTGACGCTGTGTGGCCCATGAAAAATACATACCCGGATGTGCTTTTCCGGTCGTCTACATCTCCGCATCAATCACTATCTGAGTACCCTACTAGTTCGTAGTTGTCCGACTTAGTATAGTATAGTTCGAGTGATATCGTTCCTCGAATATACCTTATTATTCGCTTCAAAACCTTCCAATGACTGTAGCTCGGCTCCTCCATATACCGACTTACTATTCCAACACTTAGTAGTAAGTCTGGCCTTGTACTCGTCAGATAGCGAAGGCTTCCAACCAAGCTTCGGTACTTACTGGCATCAATTCGGTCTCCTCCATCAAACTTCGACAGTTTTGTACCCGGTTCCATTGGGGTCGAAATCGGGTTGTAGTTTGTCATCTTGAACTTGTTCAAGATCTCCTCGGCATACCTTTCTTGGGACACAAAAATGCCTTTCTCACCCTGTTTGACTTCCAAGCCGAGGAAGTACTCCATCAATCCCATGTCTGTCATCTCAAACTCCTTTGTCATTATGTCCTTGAATTCTTGAATCATCTCAGCATAGTTCCCCATGAATATAAGGTCATCTACATAAAGAGCAACAAACATTACATCACCTTTACTTTTCTTTATGTACAGAGCATGTTCATATGGACATTGCTCATATCCTTTCTTCTTGAAGTACTTGTCAATGCAGTAATTCCATGCCCGAGGAGCTTGCTTCAACCCATAAAGAGCTTTCTTCAATCTTAGTACTTTCTTCTCTTCTCCTCTTCTCATGTATCCCAGTGGTTGTTCAACATAAACTTCTTCCTCCAGGATTCCATTCAGAAACGCTGACTTCACGTCCATCTGATAGATCGACCATTTATGCTGAGCTGCCATTGAAATTAGCAGTTGAACCGTCTCCATTCTAGTGACTGGCGCAAACACCTCAGCATAGTCAATTCCCTCCTTTTGTTTATAGCCCTTATCAACAAGTCGGGCTTTGTAACGCTCTATTTCACCTTGAGCATTCATCTTCTTCTTGTATACGCATTTCACACCAATGGGCCGAGCTCCTGTTGGGGGATTGGACAACTCCCATGTGTTATTGCGCTCAATTGCATCGATCTCCTCATCCATTGCAAGTCTCCAATTCTTATCTTGCACTGCCTCCTCAAAGGTTATGTTCTCAGAACCTGCCAGAAGACAAACAACATGTACCTGTTCAGTAGACTCATACAATTCTTGTATTGTTCGTATTCAGGGTCGTCGGGGTTCATCTTCATCGTCAGTGGTTTCAAAATTTTCTGTAGCCGGTGGTATAGCAATTGACAAACTAGTATCTCCACTCATCTCTTCAACTGAGTTGTTCCAACTCCACTCATTGGCTTCATCTACTCGAACATCACGACTTACTATCACTTTTTGGTTTATTGGATCTAACAATTTGTAGGCTTTTGTCATCTCATCATACCCAATAAACACATACTTCTTGCACCTATCCTCGAGTTTCGTTCTTTGTTGACTTGGTACATGGGCATATGCTACATTGCCAAACACCTTGAGATGAGACACACTCGGCTTTTGTCCACTCCATACTTCTTGCGGTGTCTTTTCATTCAACCTTGCATGTGGACACCTATTTTGTATATAAATGGCACAATGTACGGCTTCTGCCCAAAACTCCTTTGGCATATTCTTACTCTTCATCATGGACCGAACCATATCAAGAATAGTTCGGTTTTTCCTCTCAGCTACACCATTCTGTTGTGGTGAGTATGAGGCTGTTAAAAATCTTCTTATGCCGTGCTCCTCACAATACTTCATGAACTCTGTTGATGTGAACTCACCTCCCCTATCAGACCGAACAGCCTTAATGTGTTTGTCTGTCTCCTTCTCCACCATCACTCTAAACTTCTTGAACACCTTGAACACCTCAGACTTTTCCTTCAAGAAGTATACCCATGTCTTTCGTGAAAAATCATCTACAAAAGAAATAAAGTATCTCTTACCACTGAAGGATTCAGGAGTAATTGGTCCACACACGTCAGTATGAATTAGGCCCAGTTGTTCCTTTGCTTGGTACTTGGCATTTCTCGAAAACGAAGTCCTCGACTGTTTGTCGAGTATACATTCTTCACACAATTTACTTTTGAACTCCATGCTTGGCAGTCCATGCACCATACCTTTTTTCACTAGTTCCATCAGCCCATCAAAATGTAAGTGACCAAACCGGAAGTGCCACATCATTGTCTCATCCTGGACATCAAGTTTCAAACACTTCTCTTGTATGATCTTTAATTCCAACTTATACATCCGGTTTTTCTTCATCTCTACGCAAGCAATCAAACGTCCAAATTTGTCCTTCAAGTCTAGTACTCGATCTTTCATTGGAACCGAGTAACCCTTTTCCATCAGCTGTCCCATGCTCAAAATGTTACTTTTGAGATTAGGTACATAGTACACATCTCGAATTTCCCAACTCGACCATCCTTCTGCAAGTACCATATCGTTCCTCGACCTTTTACCGCAACCTTTGAATCATCTCCAAAAAACACATCTCCAGCTTCTACTTTAGCTAAGTCTTTGAAGAAGTGCTCATCTCCGCACATGTGGTTGCTTGCTCCTGTGTCAAGGTACCACATCGAGTTGGTTGAACTGCTTTGTTGTCTTGTCGAGTTGTTCAATTGCATATCCTCGGCTATTGACATCATCAACAACCCTCCATTCTCTTCAACATCTTCTGTTAGAAAATTGGTCGTCACTTCCTTCTTACTTTTAGATCGACACTCTTTTGCAAAGTGTCCAACTTAATCACAATTGTAACACCTATCCGAGTTACAATCCTTTGCATAGTGACCGTACTTGCCACATTTGTAGCACTCAACTTTTGAGTTGCTCACCCGACCTCCTCTCCACGAACCGCGTCCTCTTCCGCGCCAGTTTTGGTTGCTGGTATGTTCTCTCTCTACTTCCTGTCCGCCTCGACCTCGGCCATTGCGACCGTTTCCTCTACCTCCCCGGCCTCTTGCTCTGCTTTGAGTGTTCTGAGTATAAAACGCCTTTTTCTCCTGGAAATTTGTCTTTGCTTGGAGTGCTTGGTCAAAGTAGTCTTCCTTCGTCTTTCTTCTTCTTTGTTCATACGCTTCTAGGGACCCAACAAGCTCCTCCACCATGAGCTTTGAGAGGTCTTTGGATTCCTCTATAGCACACACAATGTTGTCGAAGTCAATTGTCAATGACCTCAAAATTTTCTCCACAACTTGCCAAGTTGGTTTGCCACAGTCTCCACCCGAGATATGAACTCGGTTACCCCTTCGTTCTCCTTCATCAGCAACCTCTCAAACTCTCCTCTGAGAGCTTGAAGACGAACCTGTTTCACACGGTCATCTCCTTTATATGTTTTCTCCAAGATCTCCCACGCCTCTTTTGGAGTCGTAGCGTTTGCTAACTTCTCAAGGCCTACATCATCCACAGCTCGGTACAATGCATACATAGCTTTCCTATCTTTGACTCGTGCTTTTTTCAACGCAGCAATCTGGGCAACTGTTTGTTCATCAAAATCTTCTGGCTCTTCGAAGCCACCTTGAACTACATCCCACACGTCTTGGGATCCGAGGTAAGCCTTCATTTGCATGCTCCACTTATCATAGTCGGATTTTTGTGTCAGCTGGGGTAAGGACATTGTTGGCCATCACTCACACTTTTTCACTCTCAGACACTCAGGCTAACTGGCTCTTGATACCACTTTGTTAGCAAAGGCACTCTATCTCTGAAAATATGATTTACTTCACTTGTGTATTTCATATGAGCAAGACACTACAATTTATAGGACTTACATTTGGCTTTTCATCTGCAAGCCATAATGTCTCCAATTATTATAAAAACATAACACTAATCACCATTAACATCCAAAACATAACACATAAAACTTTTGACTTTTCATCTCCTAAAACATCACAAATGTAACCACTCATAAAGTCTGCTCAATAACTCCTAATTTAAGTTTATCCTAACAGAGAAGCCTACCATGTGGTTTTGAATACTTGTTCTTCAAGTGAGTATTTTCATTTTGTTTGTGACTGTAAGATGTATACCACATTGCAGATGATGGCAAGCTGGATACTGAGTCAGACTCAGGTGAATTTTGGGTTCTATTTGGTGGTTTTGCTCCCATTGGGAAGAAGGTAATTAGTGAGGATGATATTGTCCCAGAGGCCATTCCTGCTCAACTTTATAGGTATCAGTTCATTAACCTTCCTGATTGCAATTCAATAAAATAAGTAGAAAACTGAGTATTATACATACATTTTAATTATTTTAAGCTAAATATTTTTTAACCTTAATCTTCCTTGTTTCAACCTTTTCTTTTCCACAATACTTTTAGCAGTATAGATGTTTCCCTTTTAGTTCATGTTTTATGGTATGTGCACAGTTTCTTGATCTGGAGGATGTGACCTTGTGTTTGTAGTATTGCTGATGGTGAGGTGAAGCCTGTAGAAGGTGAACTTTCAAAATCACTGTTGGAGAACTACAAATGCTATCTATTGGACTGTGGTGCTGAGGTATTTGTCTGGGTTGGCCGGGTAACACAAGTTGAAGAAAGAAAAGCAGCATGTCAAGCAGCTGAGGTAATGCCATTGCAGAAATCATTTCTTCATATGTTGGATTGAAGTGGAGTCATTAAATTTACTAATATATTCAGGAGTTTGTTGCAAGTCAAAAAAGGCCAAAATCTACAAGGATTACCAGAATTATTCAAGGGTATGAAACACATTCATTTAAGTCCAACTTTGATTCTTGGCCATCAGGGTCTGCTACTACCAGTGCTGATGAAGGAAGAGGAAAAGTTGCAGGTGAATATTATTTCTTCACACTTATAATTTGGCTTGGCCTTTTCTCCAATCATTCGTGCTGACTATGAAAGGTGTTGTTTGCACTGTCAGCTATGTTGAAGCAACAAGGTATGGGTGTGAAAGGGGCGGCAAAAAGTACCCCAGTTGTTGAAGAAATTCCACCTTTGCTTGAAGGAGGTGGAAAGATAGAGGTGATTTGATAATTTGTTTTAGTTAGTTTCCGTGGATAATTAAACTAATGTCAGTGCACATGTAATATTGTTTAATGTTTCCAGGTATGGCAAATCAATGGAAGTGCCAAGACTCCATTACCTAAGGAAGATATTGGTAAATTCTATAGTGGAGATTGTTACATAGTGCTCTACACTTATCACTCTAGCGAGAGGAAGGAAGACTACTATTTGTGCAGTTGGTTTGGAAAAGACAGTGTTGAGGTAATTCAATTGCTCTAAATTTGAGCTATAAATGTAGTGATACTTATAATAATTTGTTTGCTTTAACTAGTGCTTACCTGTTGTTAAGACTGGTCTAGAATGTACTGTTGTTTTCCATCTCCAAAACAAGTGATATAACCATGTTTCTTTTTGTCGGCAAGAACATGATATAACAATGTGACTTGGTTATGTCCCATTTTTCAGGAGGACCAAAGGATGGCTATTCGATTGGCTAATACAATGTTCAACTCATTAAAGGGTAGACCTGTTCAGGTACCCTTAATGTGAATACCATGTCAGGGATGTTGCCTGGAAAATGTGTTTAACTGTTAAAGTTTCTTGCAGGGTCGCATATTTGATGGAAAAGAACCACCACAGTTTATTGCTCTTTTCCAACCAATGGTGGTCCTCAAGGTAGCATTTGCCACATCCAATGTTAATTTTATCGACAAATATAGATAGTGTGAGGTTAATTAGTTTAACTTGTGTCTGATTCAGGGAGGCGTGAGCTCTGGTTACAAAAAATTTATAGCAGATAAAGGCTTGCCAGATGAGACATACACAGCAGACAGTATTGCACTTATTCGAATTTCAGGAACATCTCCTCATAATAATAAAGTGGTGCAAGTAGATGCAGTATGTCCCCATAAAAAATATTCACTTTTGTTCCACTGTAGTTATGTTGGTAGATCTTCTCTTCTCTACTAGCTGATCGTAATTATGGTATTCTTGTTCAGATTGCAGCCTCGTTGAATTCTACCGAATGTTTTGTTTTGCAATCTGGTTCAGCTGTTTTCACTTGGCATGGGAATCAATGTTCCCTTGAGCAGCAGCAGCTTGCAACAAAAGTTGCTGAATTTTTAAAGGTAAACGTTAACATTTTTTAAGGGTATTAGCTCAAAGTTGTGTTTGTTCCACTGCATTATTCAAGTACCATCATATGAAGTTAAACCGTAACCAACTTGTTCAGTCTCATATTATGATTCAAACAGAGTTTCTAGTTTCTGGCAACTAGGATAGATTTACTTATCACGGAAGAAGCTCAATTCTTCTACACAAGAAAGCAAATTTTTGGCAATGGCTTTCATATTTCTTTTTGCTAACCGTTAGTTACTTCAAGATAATGTAATTCAAATGATCTTTGGATGACTATAATCTTGAGTTTATACCCTAATGCCTCACTTGTAACGGGATAACATGTGCCTATGCGTTTGCCATTTCTTTTTCATCTGTAAACTTATGATTTCAGTTATTTGTTAACATATTGCACATCCATCTCCAGCCAGGAGTTTCCCTAAAGCTTGCTAAAGAAGGAACAGAAACCTCAGCTTTCTGGTTTGCAGTTGGGGGAAAGCAAAGTTATACCAGCAAAAAGGCCACTAATGACATTGTCCGAGACGCACATTTGTTCACTTTCTCTTTCAATAGAGGTACACCTATTTTCAAACAGTGTTTGTATAAATTTTTCTTCAAATATCATATTTAGTTACAGATATTTGAATGTTCCGACCAACCACTAATTTTGTATACTTCCTTGCAACATGGCTGTACCAGGAAAATTGCAGGTAAGTTTGTGACTGCAACCTCATTATGTGAACTTTCACACTACTGCTAGGAAAATTGGAGTTTTTTACTGAGTTTTTTCTGTTCTGCTCTCTGTTGTGTCTTTAAAATAAATTGATGTGATACTTGAAAAAACTTTTTAATATATTCTAAAATATCAAAATCAGCATCCATTAACATAGTTTGAAGACACAACAGAAGAACAACACACAAAAATCCAGCAGAAAATCCAAATTAGGAAGATTGTAGGCAGTGAGTAAGTAACTTGGGAGTTCTCTATCTCTTCTAAATTGTTTTTTTTATATTGCACTCTTCAGGTGGAGGAGATTTACAACTTTTCCCAAGAGGATTTGTTAACAGAGGATATCCTCATACTTGACACGCACGCCGAAGTTTTCGTTTGGATTGGTCAGTGTGTAGATCCAAAAGAAAAGCAAAATGCATTTGAAATAGCCCAGGTAAACATGTTCAATTAATTATTATTTTCACTTCCCATATTTCCTTTTACTTGATGTATAATACTATAAATTTTGCTTCAGAAATACATAGATAAGGCTGCATCTCTGGATGGACTATCACCTCAAGTTCCACTATATAAAGTAACAGAAGGGAATGAACCGTGCTTCTTCACTGCATATTTTTCTTGGGATCATGCAAAAGCTTTGGTATGTGTTAAAACATCAGAGAAATAAGGTTGTTGTACAGTACAGATTCTATCTTTAAAAATAACCCTGGAAGCTCAGATTATAGGTATAAAAACAGCTTCTCCAATGTATGGACCAGATCTACTGAGTACTATTAGTGTGTTTACACATACGAAGTGTATAAGATGTATAAGTGAGTTCTAAATTTACTATAAGGTTTTGGAGAAGACTAAATTCTAAATTATGGTCACCATTTCCTGAATAATTTTTCTTAATACAGAAAACAAAGTTAAAAATGGCGACATTTTTGTAATCATTGGTGAATATTAGTAAGAGAAACAAAAAGCATTACCTTTAACCAAACAAGCACTTGATTTATTCATCATCTTCCTGATGAAATTGCAGGTTCCAGGGAACTCCTTCCAGAAAAAGGTGACATTACTCTTTGGGATTGGCCATGCTGTAGAGGTATAAACTTGACTTCAAGTTTTCAGGAGAACATTGTTGCAGTTGCACCATGAAAAATCAGACAGTTTTTTTTCCCTTATTTTTAACATTAAAAAACAGTTAGAACTGAACTTGTATCATTAACAATGTCTTACTTGGATCCAATAAACGAGATTCTTGTTCATGTATGATTCTTATTTCTTTGTAAAACCAGTCTTTTCAAGTTCAGGGTCTTCGGCTGTTACAAACAAAATCTATATAACATCTAATTCTATTTGATTAAAAGACTCCTAAATTCTTACTTTTCTACATTTTTTTTTTCTTTCAACCCATTACCAACAAACCTGTGCAGACGCAACGTTGTTGGTGTTAGGTTTAATATCTGAATTTATGACTGCAGGCATTAGTTTCTTGTTGCTTGTGCATTTAAATGCTTAACTGTGCTACACTATATCTACTTACAGGAAAAGTCTAATGGGTCCAGTCAAGGGGGACCAAGACAAAGAGCAGAAGCTTTGGCTGCCTTAAATAGCGCATTTAAATCATCTCCTGAGGCAGCAGCTAGTGCGGTACACCAACTTGTTTTTTATGATTCACTATATGTTTTTCTTTACTTTTGCTTTCAACGAACTTAAGGTTATACAAACTATGGATTTGGTTTTGCTCCCCTTGCCTTTTTTTGTTGTCACTAATGTTTTGGTAACATTCTAAAGAAAAGAAAGAACTTGGTGCTTCTTTCTAAACTTTATCTAATCTGAATTGCACAGGATAAGTTAAACGGGCTAAATCAAGGAGGGCCAAGACAAAGGGCTGAAGCTTTAGCAGCCTTAAACTCTGCATTCAATTCATCATCTGGAGCAAAAATTTATACACCTAGATCTTCTGGAAGAAGTCAGGGATCACAGAGGGCAGCAGCAGTAGCTGCTCTTTCTTCAGTTCTCACTGCTGAAAAGAAGAAAACTTCACCTGAAACTTCTCCTGTGGCAAGCACCAGTCCTGTTGTGGAAAATACCAACTTTGGTGAGAAACCTAGCTCAATTCCAGATACTAAAAGTGAGAGTGCCCCTTCTGAAACGGATGTCGTTGAAGAAGTTGTTCCTGAAGTCAAGGAGACACAAGAACCAGCCACTGAAACTGGCACAAACGGGGATTCAGAACCAAAACAAGAAAATGTGGATAATGGAGGAAATGACAGTGAAAATAATCAAAATGTCTTCACTTATGAGCAACTAAAGACTAAATCTGGTAGTGTTGTGTCTGGAATTGATCTTAAACGGAGAGAGGTTAGTCTCGGTTTTCATATCATTAATTTTCTTAATATGCTTTTACTAGTATGAAATGAGACAATCATAAAGTTAATAGTACCCTAATATTATTAACTTTTCTATTATAATTGGCAATCTTATTTGTTGGAAGTCTCACATCGCCTAGAGATAAGGCAAATTCACAATATATATATATATATATGTGAGGTTGCAAACCTCACCTTCCAAGCCGGTTTTGTATATATTTTGAATTTCTTGACCAACATCCTTAGCTTTTTCCTATGTTAAATGCTTTGGCAAGATGTTAACATTTTCCTTTTCCGCTTAATGTTTCTTAGGCATATCTGTCAGACAAGGAGTTTGAAACTGTATTTGGAATGAGCAAAGAGGCATTCACTAAGTTACCAAGATGGAAGCAAGACATGCTGAAAAGGAAAGTGGATCTGTTCTAGACTCAGATACAATGAGCAACATACATGCTGCTATTGCATGCTAATATATATATAAATATCTTGAAATGCTCTTATCTGTTGGGTAGTGTGGTTTTTTTATGCATAGAACTTTGATTTTTGCCCATAATGGACGTAGCTATATATATGGTTAGTGTCCAAGTTTGAATGTGGCGCTGCCTTGGAGAGTGAGTTTTAGTTTTCTCCTTTGAAATTGAGCATGCCTCTTCTTCTTCTTCCTCATATAGTGTTCACATATTATTGTAGCAATAAACACAGTGGACAGATTCTATTCTTTTATTCTGTCAAGTTTGTATTTCAAAAAATTTGGCTTTTTGGTTTCTTTTGCCTTGTTGCTATTGGTTAGGGAGGCTGGTGTATATGTATTGCATCTTATACTGAATCTCAATATAAAGAATTGAAATTTGTTTGTTTGTTATCTGTGACTGTCATGATATATGAAGAATTTTGTACATGTGCTGCTGCTTGTCTTCTTCTTTCACAATGGACAACAGGATTTGGATGTTTTCTTGCAGTTTATGGATGGATTAAGAATTTGGTTCAGGTACAAATAGATTGAACTCTATGAATCAATGATAGTTTTTTTTCATTATCACTTTTAAGGACATTAAAAAAACAACTAAGCAAGTTTGTTCATAAGTTTATAAATTAATAACTAAAAGATCTCTCCTATTAGTGCTCTTTTTTTTCTAGAATATTACTTTTAACTTGTGTTAATTTTAATTTTTGAATAAATTTTATTTTTTTTCTCTTAGGTATACTTATATTTATAGATAATTTTATGAAATCAAATCATAGATACTTAGAGTTACCGATTTTTTCAATGGAAAATAAAGATATTTTCTACATAAATGAAATTAAAATCTATTTCTTTGTATAATACTTAATCTCTTATACTATCTGGTCCTATATTATAAATATAAATTCCATATTGATTCTTGAATGAGAGCAACACATATTTTATCCAAAAAAAAAAAGTTTTTCTTATATAAAAGTACATTTGAGGAGTTACAATTATTAATCTACATGTTTTACCTGAAGCTCAAGTTTTAATTGTTTTACCTTAAGCTCAAGTCTATATTTATTTTCTTATATTTTTTAAAGAAACATAAATCTAAAATATTGTTTACTAAATGTTTGAAAAATTCGTCTTACCTTTCTAATAAGCAATACACTCAATGAAATTATTGCTCAATTATGCATATTTACAAGATATAATAACATCATATCGGATTAAAAAACAATATCAATATATGTACGTATTTCTTAAAAAAAATATATATAATGACAGTATAATTAAATACTATCAAATACTTTTCAATTAGTATAAAGTTCATGAATTTTATGTGCATTTAATTCTGGTAAACGTATTTGTTTAATTTTACAAACCTTCACATAGTAATTCCCTTAATTAGAAACCTTTCTGCAACAAAAAATAAGCAGTGGGAATGGTGAAGCATTGATGCTTCTCATAATGTTCCTAAAACTTTGAAAGCTAAAAAGGGGTTTGGTTTTCGATATCAACATCGATCACAAGTTATGCAGAAAAGGGATCCAAATGTTGATGTTGTTCATGATCAATAAATACAGAGTCAGTATCATTCTTAAATTGTTGAGAAGGAAGTGGGTGTGAAATTGCAGGTTCTGCTCTTCCAAACACATCTTTAATTACCATTAATGTTCTTGGAATGCTTACTTCCAAAGTAGGTGGTCGTTTCTCCATATATTTTTAACATTTATTATATGAAAATCTTTGAGTTTACCATGTGTTTTAATGAGAATTTTAGGGACCAATATTTGTTCTCTAAGATTGTGTTAAATTATGAAGATTGATTTTACGGAGGGAGAGATGATGTATTCGAGTGAATTAGAAAATGAATATTGTGTTATTCACTTTAAGAAATTTATAGGTGAAAATGAATGAATTTGTAAAAGTTTGTGATTGATTTCATGGATGGGGTAGATTAAACATTAAATTTAATGGAAAGAAAAGTAATATTATCAAATTATCTTTAAATTTACAAATAATTTAAATTATAATTAGATGAGTTAATTTTAGAAAGCATATTAAAATGAATAAATTAAATAACATATTTTAATAAAAAATTATTTATAAAAAATTTTAATAAAAAAGTTTAAAATTAATAATTATTTTTTAAACTATTTTTATAATAATATTGAAATTTTCGGTATCAATTATTCTGGTAAACATAATTTTAAAAATCATATTTTTACATTATTATCTTAATTAAACTAAAAAATATCTTCAAATCATGACATACAGAAATAATTGAAAAATAGAAAAATATTCTCGTCTTTCCTTTCTCTCCCTTCAAATATGATTAAGTGAACAATTACATCATCTACAAATAATTTCTCTCACTCTCCTAATATGTCCAAATGAACATAACATAAAATTGGTTGCTATCGAAAATTTTTCTTATATCGTTTAATTTGAAACAAAAAATGTATAAACCCTAAAAAAATGTAACTTTTTAATATATATATATATATATATATATATATATATATATATATATATATATATATATATATATATATTATATTGTATGTCCATACACGCAATAGTACATAAATGAGAAATAGTAATTGAATTTAATAACAAAATATTGCCATCACTATAACTGTTGGTGGCTAAATTTTTTCTCGTTTAATAATCAATTTTTAGTTACATAAAATAAGTGACTAAATTAGTCACTATATATTATTTTTTATTTTTATATTAATATATTATAAGAAATATTTAAATATATATGTAAAACTATTCAGTACAGAATTATTAATATTTATATATTTAAATATAAAAAAATATTATAGTTATGTATTATTATAAATATAATATATTATTTATAATACATTATTTTAATAATATATTAATATTACTATTATGTTATATTATATTATACATTAAAATATGTTATTATATATAATTTTTGCAACCACGATTTATGAGAAGAAAAAAAGTTCAATGTGGGTTTTAAGAATATTTTTTCATAAGGATCAAGCTTAAATTCACTACTGATAGAAAATGTGCAATTATAGTCCATAAAAATTTAATCATGTACCTTATATTTTAAGTTTTTTTAAAATTTAAATAATTATGATATCTAGTTAATTAATATATACATTGAAGTCAATTATTTATAGGAAATATTAACTCACATCAATGTAAATTCTCAAATTATCGGTATCATTGGTAGTTAAGAAACAAATACATATTGTCACTAATGGACGCATCAACATTTTTTGTTAGCAATTAAATAACATATTAAAAACAAATTAAATTACTTAACTTCAGAAAATTGAAAAACCAAATTATATAACTAAAATTTGTTTGAGATAATATATATATATATATATATATATATATATATATATATATATTCCCACCTGCAAAGACCAAAAACAAATTTAAACTTTTATTTTATAGTATGATCGGTGATGTAAGTTATAGTCATCCACTTATAATAAGGGCTGATATATTATATTATCTTAATCTTATCATATGTCACAATCTTGGATAATATAAAGCATTAATTATATAACAGACACAGTTTGTGACAACAAAAGAACTAAAAGAGTTTCACAGTCAAAGCTTGAATAATTGGTTATATTCCTCTTAAACTTGTTTGCTTCCATTTGGTGGTAGAAATGATACTATCTAATGACTCATCACCAATGAAGAACAAAGTAATAACCACAAAAGAAAATTATTTTTGTTTATGGCTTCACCTAACAATGAAAATGAAGGGTTTGATTATTTGGCATGTTGGAGGACATAAAGTGGTGCATATTGAAAGAGCTTAGTGGCAATGTTTCATTTGGAACTTTCCCAAAGTGTATAAAGTAATATTAGACCCCACTTCAATTTTGTGGCCATTATTAATTAATAATCAAATAAATAATCAAAATATATATATATATATATATATATATATATATATATATATATATATATATATAAAAGCACATCCAAACCGACCAATTTTGTATATAAGTTGACTGTTACCAACTTGCTTTTCTTAAGTCTACTTTTAATGTACTTGCTAGAAACTTCTTTTATATTTTTCTTTGATTTAAAGTGAAAAAGAAAAAAGACCATAAGAGTTTTGATGGAAAGAAAGAAAAGGGAAAAGATATTTTCATTTGGTTCTAAGAAAAGAAGGATCGAGAAATCGCCATCTTCTTTAATTTGTAAGAGTGTAGAAAAAGAAAAATATTAGGGTTCTTTTTCTACTTTTATAAATATTAATAGGAATAATGTGTTGTAAATAGTCCAAGTATATGAGTCAAAGTTTCATATTGGATAGAATAAATAAAGTTAAACATTATGTAAGAATAAATACTCATAATACTATTGTCTTAAAGTTTTGGGGTTAGAGTGGTGTCAAAGGTTTTTTATGTGTAAGACTAATGTCATATAACCATATAACCATATGGAACTACAATCTCTTAATGACTATAATTATAACCCATATATAACTTAACACAATAGTACATTAATTAATAATTCACACTAAATCACGTCAAAGAATAAAGAATGAGAGTTTAAAAAAATGGGAGTAATTATAATTTTTTTATTAAAGTGTAAGTTAAAGTATTATTTAGTTTAAAATTAGGGTTGAAAGAGAAGCATAAAGGATGGTTGAGAGAATTTAATGAGTGAGGAGGTGAGCTAGTAGTGGCTGAGGTTGTAACGTTGAAGTTGAAATTTTCATTGGTGGGCATTGGAGAAATGGTGATGAAGCTTGTTCATGATGATGATTCAGAAGACACCCGTGGGATGCTATAATATGTGCATGAACCTATCCTAGTATCGCCACCTATTCTAGCCGTTGATTCTCACATTTAACTATATCATTCAATGCCACCATAATGACCCATGCATAACATGGTCACACTAATTGTGGCATCCATACACACTAAAACTATCACACTCTTAATAACAATAAAATTTAATGTTACTTCCAATTAGTGAAAATTTATTATTATTTATTCCACTATATAGAACTAGACGTTAAAAAGAATGTGGTAACACTATTATAAATAAAAGGTTTTTTTTTCTATATGTGGTCAAATGTAAAAAATGTCGAGGTTTAGGAATTCGATGTAAATAAGTTTTTTTATGTTTAATCATAAGTATAACTTAAAACTAGTTTTTAAAATTGATTGTACAACTTTTTTTCAACACTTTTTCTTTTTCAAAAATATGTGCACAACTTCTTTCTTATTTCACAGTGATTTTAGTGTGACGAAAGGTTTTATTAGTGATTAAAATAGTTCATTTCTTCATCTTTTTATACATGAGTTTTTTGAGGAGTGGTTTTGTTTTATTGAGTTTGTGTTCTACATTAATATTAGTTATTTAAATTTTTAATTTGTTTATATTAAAATCAATAATATCTCTCTTTTTTTGGTGATGAATTTTTTTCAGATGGTTACGAGTGTTTTATAGTTTTTGATCTTATTGCATTGAATTTTTGTAGACGTCATCAAAGTATGTGTTATATATCTTTGTTGTTTTTTTTGAAAACCTTAATCATGAGAATACATAGATGTCTTTATTATGACTTTCTTTCATTTTACATATTATGTCATTTAGATTTTATGTATGTAGAATAAAATCGTTGTAATTAATATTATTTTATATCTCAGATTCTTTACTTTTAAGACAAAATCAATTATTTTTAACAAGACTAAAAGTTTATGTCTGGGTATGGTATGACATAAATCACTACAACACTTTATAGTTTAGACCACACTAAATTAGATAACGACTAAATAAATGTGACATAAACATACAATAAACAACATTTTTATAAATGTTGTATAAATATCATGAAAGTCCATGATTATACAACTGTTGCTCTAAACTATGTGGACAAAACCAGTCAAAATGTGGTCTAAAAATATAAGTGAGGTCTAAAATCAACCTGAAAAATTGTTGTCTATTGTAAGGATTTTAAGCAACGGTTTCAAAAATATTGTGGTACTAAAAACCGTGGTCTATTACCTATAACCACACTTACCTATACCACACCTAAATAAATGTGGTCTAATCTTTAGACCATGATTTTTATAATTTAGATCATAATTTTATGATGTTGTCTAAAGTGATTTTTGTTGTAGTGAATTTACATAGAAAATTTTGTCCAAAATAATTTTGGGATGTCAAATTATTAACAAACATAAAAATAAAACCAAAAATATTAAACATAAACGTCTCTTACATATTAGTGTTAAAAAATATATAATTAATTAATTAAAACTTTTCATATATATATATATATATATATATATATATATATATATATAATGTTTTGAAGAATAAAATATTTGTCGAGATTTTTTATATCATTAGATTTTGATTTTCAATGTTTGCTAGTTTGGATTATTTAGTAAAGTATTTTGTACTTGCCCTTAAAAAAAATACTAACTTTAATATATTAAAACATTTTAGAAACTCTTTTAATATAATATAATTTGGAGCACAACAAATAAACAATATCGGAAACTCAGTCAAAAATATAAAAGTAATGTTTATTCTATTTATGCTTTAAAAACAAAGTGTTTTGGTATTTTATATACGTAGATATCATTAAATTTAAAATTGCACTATAAAAATAGAAGCTAAATAATTATTTCTTATATCAACAATAATAATAATAATATTTTTTATTGAGGTAAATTATTAAGGCAACATTCTTATATTTTAATTTTTAATTAATTATGCACTAAAGTTTTCCTTGGAACACATAAGGATGGCAAATAAATTTGTTTCCGTGGATATTACTCGAACTAGTCGTCATTTTGACGGGAATTCCGCATTGACTGGGTATGGACATGTGGATGGGAAATCTCATACTTTTTCAACTGGGTATGGGGATGGGTATGCAGATGTACATATTCGCCTTGTCCCCTCCGTATCTTCGTCTCCGTTTAAATTATTAAAAGATTCACAAAGTAAGTAACCTTATATATGTTATTACAGACTTTGTATTTTTTATTTCTTCTAATTATTTGGTTTGTCATAAAATTTATTCGCATCTCCAATATATATGTTTCATCTTATCATAATCTGTACGTAGTTATGTTCAAATTATGTATATCAATTAAATATTTTTTATGTCTCACATTTGAATATTTCCATTATTTTTTAATATTTTTATTTATTGTATATTTTCCTTTTACATAAGAATGTTTAACACTCTCAATTTAAGTGTTTAATAACATAAACCTTTCGTGTACTAGGTAATATAAAAAATTTATCTTCTTTAGTATGTTATTATTAATTTTTGTTTTATTTGAAGAACTTTTTTTTTCACTAAAACAATTTTCTTTATTTCTCAACCATTAACTATATTATATTTGAAAAATTTTCTTAAATCTTTAATATATTTTTTATATTATCATATTCTTAATTATACATTAATTATAATTTTGCTCTCGTTTGTGCGATTTCACTTAATAATCTCTCAAATTGTTTTTAAGACACACATTTGATAATTTTTTTATATTTTTTATTTTTATCATGTCGAAAACTACTTTGACATTTTTTATTTTTTAACTCATTATCAATCATACTGTAATTTTGTAATTATAATTGTATAAATAATTTTTATTTACTATAATATAAAAATTTAATGTAATTGCCATGAATTTGGTTTTATCACCATCCAACATATATTGAATTTCAAAAGATACAAGATCTATGTTAAAACTTAATTATTATTAGTTTAATATTTTTTCTGTGATTTTGATAAAGTGATGTATTATAACTTTTATTTACTATAATATAAAAATTTAATGTAATTCTCATGAATTTTGATTTATCATCATCCAATATATATTGAAGTTCAAAAGATATGATATCTATGTTAAAATTTAATTATTATTAGTTTAATATTTGCTATTTGCATTTTGCGTGATTTTGATAAAGTGATGTATTATAAAGTTTATTAGTGTATAAAAAAGATATTCATTAGAATTTAAAAAATTGAAGTAAACAGACATTTAAAATATATTTTAATTTGAATATTTGTTTTCTTTTTTATATGTTTTAAAAACTATTTTTAAATTTTAACAACTAGGTTCCATTAATGTTTGCAAATTTAATAAATGTTTTGGTTCTCGTGAAATTTTATTTGGTATTCTAATTTCAAAAAAATACAATTATAATTTCTTTATAAATATTTGATATCGAAGAAATAATCATCCTTGTAACATTAAATATTTGATAATATTATGTTTCTTTTAGAGTAATTTTTTATTATTTTATAAAAATTAAAATTAATTAAATAATATTTAAACAGAAAGAAAACGGGTACAAAAATATACCGATTACACGACGAAGATGAGACTGAGACAAAAGTTTAATACTCGTTAAGTTTAGGTACGAGGATAAGGATGAATTTTTGTTATGAAAATAAGTATGGGATAGCGAAGTTCATCCCTTTCGTCCCGTTACCACTCCTAAAAATATACTTTGTAATTAAAAAGAGAAGCTAATCAATAAATTAATTAATTAAACTAGAAATGCTTAGCCTAATAGTCCACGCAACTCAAAATCGAAGCATAGTACCACTTAGTCCAAAGATAAAACGAGTATCAGAAGTCATATATATGATTTAGATAAGTAGGATTTCATTTTCATTTTCAATGTCGAAAGTTCATTAAGCTTGGATTTTGAGATCCAGAAGCAAATAAATGATTCTTAATTAAAATTCCCGTATTTGTTGGGAAAAACCTATGAAGGCTGGTTTTATTCGTGAAATTGGCAAAAGAATAATAAAAATAAGTGCTTGCTTGGTAATATTTTGGAAGGTAGTTTTTACGTGGTTCTTTTGGCTATGTCAATGTGGTTTACCAATTTCATACGACTTGATTAAGTTTAAATTTTTATTAACACAAACTCATTTTGGTTAAATTCTACAAATTTGCTAAAGTGGAAAGTATGGAAAATCAAATTTGCTATGAATTCATTTTGGATGTATGACATGAAGTTTCAAACTTTACTAATTATAAATATATCTCTCTTTTTTTTCTTTCTTTTATCAGGCATAAGAAAGAAAACAAAAGGATCATGAAGTGAGAAAGATGGTGTGTTAGAAACTTACAATTTAATCATGCAGTTCAACATATCAAATGTAACAAGTTTAGAAACGGCATAAGATTTTATTTTCCTTAAAATGACATTTATTAATACAATAATATGTAAAAAATAGTATAGTGATTGTTTGAGAAATAAGACGAAACTTGTTACGTGGATTAATATTAGGACTTGTATTACATTTCAAAGCATAATTAATGTAATATAATACATAATATATTAATTAATATCAATTACAATAATAATTTATATGATATTTTTATTACTCATCAAATTGTCTACAACTTTTACATTGTTATCCATTTTTGTATTCCTTCTTGTCTAGTCAATCATCTTTTTGTTGTTGTTGTTATCACTCCACCTTGGATTCATTCATCACAAGATTAAATTTCTCACTTCTCAACTATTTTCATTCTTAAAATTATTTTCATATACAAGTTTTTTGTGAGATAGTTTTTTATTTGTGGCAAATTTAAAAAACATAGCATTTAAAAAAATATATTACAGTTTGGAGGATCAAAAGAAAAAGTGTTCTAGGATTAAAAATGTATTTAAGCAAAAATAATAATTCTTAATACTTTTTATAATTACTTATATATTTGTTATCATTACATTTTTTTAAAACTACATAATTAAAGGTAAAAATATTATATATAATTAAATAATGATGTGAAATCCCTATATTCATTATAATATATTGATATAAACATGAAAATTAATTCATTCCCTAAACTAAAGAAATGAAAAAAATATAGAAAAAGAACTTGACCTATTTGTACCGTCACAATAATCCCTAACAAAGGACTATAATTAAACTTTTAATAACATACACCTAAATGTACAAGACAACAATATTTATGGAGGGGTAATATGTGTGTGTTTAGTGTAGTTACTAATATGGAAAGACTTGTATAAAAAACATTTACTCAAATTTTATTTATAATACAAAAGTATATAGAATGTGAAAATTAAAAAAAAATGGCAAATAATTAAAATTTTTCGTATAATATGTTAGAAGTTTCACATACAAACTTCATCTTATAAGTCGGTTTTATGAAGTTGAGTTAGGTTTAAAGTTGATTTCTTATCATGATATCCAAGTCATTGTTTAAAAGTCATATCTTAGCGAGATTTATATTTCTTAAATATATATATATATATATATATATATATATATATATATATATATATATATATATATATATTAATATACCTCGACGTGAATAGAGTGTGTTGGAATATAATAACTATATTAGATCCCAACGAAGTTTGATGTTTTGATGATATAACAGGTTCTTTAGGACACTCCCTAAATATGTTCAACCCATATGCACGGTTCTTCTGTCAACAACATTAAGACCTTATCTTCCTTGTTGTGGTACATATAACACTGGCTTTGTCCTTAGGAAAAAGACACCTAAACAAATGTGTGATGCACAAAGTAAACCATTACAAGAAAAACTTCACTGGGGGACCAATGTATGTTGCTCCATAACTCCTATGCAAATTTTCATCTTTAACATACCAAACAAATGTTGTCTTTTAATCTTTTAGTACCTTTCTATAATATTTTACGTTGAAATATAGATGAAAAACATGTGACGTGATCTAATTTTTTTTACTGATGTCTTATACAGACACTTGTTCATTATTATTTTATTTTTTACATTACGTATCGGATCGCTGAAAGCTGAAGATTTAAAAATCTCTCACGTCTCTTTCCACAGAATTAAGAAGTAAAATAATAAAAAACAGTGTAAGAAAAGAAAACAGGG
Organism: Vigna unguiculata; assembly: GCF_037176805.1. Classification (NCBI taxonomy): domain Eukaryota; kingdom Viridiplantae; phylum Streptophyta; class Magnoliopsida; order Fabales; family Fabaceae; genus Vigna; species Vigna unguiculata. Next base: position 33,497,164 of record NC_140792.1, on the reverse strand, counting down.
AGAAATATTTAATGAACAAAACTTACAGTTAAACCTAGAAATTGACACGTATAAAATGTTTCACGTGAATTTGTAACTTTCGTGCATGTAATCTAAAATACTTTAAATTTTGTTTTACACATCATCCTTAACGTAACAAGCAGTCAATTATTGGTGTCGGTGACTAAGTGGTTTTCTCCGCGGAAAGGAACTCGTGGTGGAGCTTTTCCTAAACATCCAAATTTCAAAACCTAGCCAAGTTTGTAATAAAATTAACAAATTTATCAAGGTTATTCAAGTAACATTTTTTCTAGAAAAAACTAAGTAACAATAACAAATAGTTAGAGAATCCGTGATATGCCAAATTTATCCACTTATGTTCTGGTTGTTGAAGTTGACCAGTCATCAACTAAACTTTTAGAGGAAAAGAAAAAGTAAAGTTTTTTTTTCTAAATATTTAAGATCAAAATGTTTATTTAACATCATATCTCTTAAATAAAATAAAAACTAAATTTAAAACAAAACAAAAATCGAAGAATTACATTGAATAAACCCTTCAAAGGAGACAAAAACATTTATTAAGCTAAGAAAAATATAAAGTAATTATTTGTTCATTAAGTGAGTTATATTAAGTGAGTTATATTGATTAGTGTTGAAAAGTGTGGGAAGGAAGAAGCATATTCTGATGAAATATTAGTAAGGACAACGATATTTGACTACTAAATTTTGACAACTTTCTCTTATAATCTTATGTGTCATTTTTTAAGTGATTTTCTATTTTTCTCATTTTCAATATTCAAAAACCACTTAGAAAATGACAACTCATATTATAAAAGAAAGTTGTCAAAATTTAATATTCCAAAAATCATTTTCCAATTAGTAATTTGGAACTCTGAAAACTGCACAAAGAAGACACTTTTGTTGAAGAACAATGGTAAACATGGAAAGCATCCTTTTCTGGTGTGCTTCTGGCATTCATCACAGCACAGTAACCCTAATTAAAAAGTAAATGGCACTACACAGTAGTAGCCTTATTTACAAGCTACCATAAATGGTGCAAAGTCAACATATGCAATCCCTTCAATCTTCCAAATCCTCCATTTCCCAATTAACTAAACATTGCAGAAATTAATCACGTTGTCGATTAAACTAAGCCCAAAATAACTGCTTTTTGGCAGCTCCAAGTACAAGGCCTCGTTTAGATAACAAAGCAAAAGACAGACACAACAGCGTAATAAGCACGTTTTTCCCTGCTCTTTCTGCTTTTAGAAGCTGCAACTTTCAAAATTTTGTTTATATATTTTACATTAATTGCCAACGCGTTCACTGCTGGAGCCAAAAAGACATCAACCACATGCACTCATCAATTCATTACACAGATCCCCACTGTTCTTCGCTCTCACCATCTCAAACAACTTGCATTCATATTTTCATTTTACATTGCACTTTCTTCTTCCCATCTACCCACCAATCTTTAACGCAAGTCAAAAGCAGTTTCAGTTTCAGTTTCGCTAAAAGCACTGATTTTTCTATAACCTGTTAGTTTGGTGAGAGCATGAAACTCTCTGCGCAGAATGCTCTGAGTTGAAGTTATGAAAACCCAACACTATACTTTTTGAAGTAGATTACAAAACCTTGTGTCCAAATAACTGCTAACAAAAGATTACAAAATCAAATATTTAAATGGTTATAGACAGAAAAAAATGATTCAACATGCTCTGATTCAACAAGATCCTAAACAAATATCATTATACAAATATGAGTCTGTTGCATGGTCGTATCTTCTGTCAGCTCCACTGGTTTGGACACACTGGCCCATGACTTTCCCATTGAAGAAGAATACAAAAAATGTAATTTCAAGATGAATGGGTGTATACACAGAAGTAGTAACAAAATTGGTCAGACTAATGCGATAAATAAAAAATAGCAGCATAAATCTCCTTATTAATTATCCCTTGGTGTGTTATTATTCTTTCTTACCATTATTAATTTTATTATTTTTATCCTAAACTGTTGTAATTAACAATCTCTATAGACAGAAGAATCCAACACAGACGAACACATTTGCCTCCTGATGACATAATTAAGGTCGTGATTACTCACACCGCGTAGGACCATCGGAAAGTCCCAAAACGACGTCGGGGAAGACCCACCAGCCTCGGGGATGGACTCCGGCGAAGCGACCAAATCAACATTCTTATTCTTCAAAACGAACCCGCTCCCGCCGACGAGTTGACTCAGTATGGCGGACTCGGTAACGGGGTTTTTCCTCTTCCGGTGCTGCGTGGCAGCGCGGACTATCTCCACAGCCATGGCGCCGGAGAGCCGCCGCACGCCGCGAGCGCCGCCTATTATAACGGAGGAGAAAACAACACGCTGCGTTCTCTTGCCGTGTTTTTCCTGTTTGGAGAACACATGGACGGAGTCCGGGCTGGGATTTCTGAGTCGGGCGAGTGGGTCTTTGAGAATCAAGAGGGTTTTGACGTCGGCGAGGATCACGTGTTTGAAGGAGCGTCTGACGCGGCCGAGGAGCATGGGGTAGCAGGCCCAGCGGCGGAGAGAGAGAGGCACGCGGTCGAGGAAGCCGGCGAGCGAGTTCTCCGGGTCAAGCTCGGAGGCGTGGAAACTGAGGACCGATCCGTAACCGTAACCGAGTGAGGAAGCGGTTAAGTTGGTTTTTGTCTTGGGACCCCAAAGGGGTTCCTTTTGCTGCTGCTGCTGCTGATGCTGTCGGAAGCGATTAGGGTGGAATGAGGAGTTGGGGTGGTGGCGCCAGCGCGTGGAGTTGAGGCGCGCGTGGAGATGAAGCAGCGTGGAGAAGGCGTGGTTCTCTTGGGAGATAATGGGGGTGAATTTGGAGGATGAGGAAGGGGAGGGGAAGAGGAAAACGACGTCGGAGGAGGCGGTGAGGTAGGAGCGGTGGAGGAGGCGGAGGAAGAGGCGGAAGTCGTCGAGCGGAGTGTCGTCGGGGACGTGGGCGATGAGAAGGTCGGACATGGATTTGGTGCCTCTTCGGTGGAGCGTGCCCATGCGTTGGAGCGCGAAGGGTGTGTGAGGGGTGCGTGAAAGGGTGTGTGAAGTGGGTTTTGTTGAGAGGGAAGTGCTGGGGAAGGTGGAGAGAGTGAAGAGGAGGAGCGTGGTGAAGAAGAGAAGGAGGCAAATGGAGATGGTGGATTGTGCTTTTGATAAGAGGGATTTGGAAGGGGAAAGCAGAGTGAGTTTGGGTTTGTCGGTGATGCTGGATTTGTTGTCTTGGGAGAACAGCACCAGAAGCATACCCATACCTATGCTACTGCTGTTGTTACTGTTGTTTTTGTTGTTCATGTTCGGTTTTGTAACTGTCATTGTTGTGTTTGATGATGATGATGACGACGACGACGATGATGTTGTTGTGCTATCTCTGCATTGCTGTTTCTGCTTCTGCTTCTTCTAATGCTTGAAAATGGTGAGAGTGTTGGGTCATTTTGATTTTGATGAACTCTCTCACACTCCTCCTCTTTCTTCTTCTTTCTCTCTTTTATCTCTCCTACTCACTAATTCTCTCTCATTTTTATAATGAACATCTTAAAATATTGTTTGATTCATGATTGATGCTATTAGAATACAAACCAGAGTTATAAAAGAATTAGATAATGAGATGATAGCTATCAATGATGACAAATTTGGTTAGGTAATAGGTTTAGCTTTTTACTTTTATAATTATGGTGAATTTTTCTAGTTTTCTTTTCAAATTTAAATATCGATTTTTTTTTTCAAATTAAAAATGCTGCAATATGATTTAGGCTGAATTAGAATTCTCTCTCTTTAATTTTGTATCTGTGACATGACATTACTCTTTCTATATTTTTTTCACGTTTTAGTTTTTAAATTTTAGAAAATATACGAAATTTTTTGTTTAATTTATATATTTTAATTGGTGAAACTATTTCGTAGCTGTGTATATTAAATGGATATAATGAAGTTATATGAAAGAAACAAAAATTGCAATTAAGCTTATTTATGAACAATTTATATGCTTCTTTTTCTTACGGTGTAATATTTATAAATTTAATGACGTAAATATTTTTATTAATATAATACAATATATTTGAATAGTTTTTAATTATTTAAGATGTTTAATTAATCATATATTTTAATTTGTATATCAAATTTTGTATAATAAACAAGGATTCTTTATATTATGGAAAATTAAAACCACAGATTATAATACTGTATTTAAAAGATAGGTACGCGTACGCTTGATTTTTTTTTTCTTTTTTTGTTATGTAATCGTAAATTTGTTATGATTTACCTTCTTCATAATAAGAAAAATTCTCATTTTATATGTTTTCTACTTGCCACACACATGTTTCTTCCGTCGCATTTATCTCATGTATTGAATAATTTTATTCAAATAGCTTCATTCTTTCCTTAAATGAATTATTTTTATTGAAACATAATGAGCATTATTTTAGGAAAAAAACAAAATAGAAAATTGATGTTTCGTTGAAAATTCAAAAAACATTATTCACTATATTTTTTTAAAGGACAAAACTACGTATTGAATAGGATTTTGTATTATGAAAAATCATCATAACTACTTGTATAATTTATTATTATTATTAAGTAAATATCAAAAGAAAAATGTATGAATTATCCAACTTAATTTTATATACACGCAATTTTATTATTTTTTAATTTATGAATTAATTATGTTTTTAATTTTTCAACTTTTAAGTAAAATTAGATTTTGTTCGTCCTGTAAATTTTGTATGAATTTTATTTTTATATTTTATGAATAAATATATAATGACGTTAAACAATTTATGATTAAGAATAGGTTAAATATGTTTTTAATGTATTAATTTTTAGTTAAATTTAGAATTAGTCTATATTTTTAAAACTTTGACATGATTTAATTTTCTAACTTTATGAATATGTAAATTTAATTTTTTTAACCAAATTTTGTTAAATTTATTTGACTTTTTAAAATTGTTTCATAATAACATTTAAATTTTCTAATACATTTCTACTTCAATCATAAAATATGTTAAAAAATTTTAAAAACTTAATAAAATTTGATTAAAATATGTAAAGTTGAAAAATTAAATTTTTTTTTTTTAAAAAAAAAAACTAATTATAATTTTTACTACGAGTTAAATGACTAAAACAATATTATATAGTAAATTAGAGTAGAAGAATGTTTTGGAGGAAAAATAAATTAGTGACGACATGGTTATAAATTTAGGAAAAGACATTTTATTACTGAGAACTTAGGAACTCACAAAATAATATTAAATATTTTATTCAACAGAATCTATTCTTCTGATATCTCAAATTCTATGTTTCTTAAATATGTTTTTTATTATTTAAGATTAAGATAGTTAATGAATTTTAGTAAAAAAATTCATATAAATATGAGATATCTTTAACTATGAAAGAGATTGGAATTCTCTCAATTAAAGTCTCACCACACTCTAAATGAGAATAATTTTTTTTTTTCATTGTACTAGTTTGTCATATAGTGTAGTGGGAAACCATAATGTTGTGTCTTAGGTTTAAACTAGGAAACTTCATTTGTTTTAATAGCTTAAATAAACTGTTTTATATTTATTTACTACATATCATTTTTTCTGTTTGCAGTACAATAAACTTACTAAATCAGATGAGTTATATTGAGTTGAATTAAATCTAAATTAGAATTTGAAGAATGAAAAATAAAATAAAATAAAATGTTGAATTGTTAATGGATGATTCCATGGTTGAAAATAAAGAGTACATAGCAGTAGTATGATTGATCTGGGGAACAGAACATTGAATGCTATGAAACTGCATGGGACACACAGAACAGAACAACACCAAACTCAAATCAATAACTTTTAAAGAACCAAGAACAAAAGTCACACAACCCTAGTCCTATTTAATTCTTAATAGTCCCCCACAATGTTAGGTTAAGTTAAATGTGAAAAAAATTAAATTAATTCATTTGGAAATGCTTCATAAATTCATTATTATATTGGTGTATAATAACATAATTTGATAGTTATTTAGTTATTCACTCTCTAGTATTTTACCTTATATATTATACAAGATAAATATTTTTTTATGTAGTTACATTTATAATATATAAATATATTTTTAATATAATAAATTAATAATCAGAAAACATCTTTAAACATATAAATTATACTTATATTTATAATATAAAATAAATTACAATATAATGTAACTTAAATTATTTAATTTAGTTTTAAAATAGAGTAAATTGAGAGGGGTTAAAAAAAAGGATGGTAAGGATAAAATAAGACTACTTTGAAATGATCGAGAAATAGTTATTTTGAATGTTGCACTAGTAATGTATTGTAATGATGATAATATAAAAATAGACAACAATAGTTTAGTTAATTATACATATGTAACTGAATAAATTTTACATATTTTTTATTTATTATTTAAAATAAAATGAATATTTGTATTAAATTAAATGAAATCATGTAAATTTATATAATATGATGACTTTAAAGATATTTATGATAAATGGCATTCCAATAATATAATATAGATACAACAAAAAATTAAAAGGGCTCAACCATTAAATATAAACTTTGAATATCCATAAAGTTCTTATTATAACTGCAGGTAATCTAAATTCGTTTCACTTTGTAGGAGTTGTCATTTCAAGAAGAAGCATTGTTAAAGGCAAAAGTTAAATGTTAAATATAACTTTTTTCTAAAATTTCCCTTTGCAAGTGTCACAAGTCAAATTTAGTAATTACAATAGTATCTTACTTTACAACATATGATACTACATTAAAGAAAATAGTTGTGTTTAAATTTTTAATGTAAAAACAATTAATATTCCAATTTAAATAGGACGAATAGAAGAAATTATACTATTCATTTTTTTTTTCTGCCGACAAAACAGTACCCGTTGGAATTGAATAAAGTGTTAAAATCCATTTTTTCTTCATAATTTTTATTTTGTGCGTATTTATTATTTATTTATTTATTTATTTATTTATTTATTTATTGTATTCTTCACTTTTCTTTTTACCTCTCACTTTTACCAACCCATTTCACCTTTTGTTTCACTCGTGATAATATGTCATTGAGTGTCTATTTATTGTTACTAATTGTTTATATGTTTTCTATATCTAACCAAAAATTCTTCAGAACTCTGAAGTTTGTCGTGTTTTTCCTTGGAATAATATATTTTTCTTTCTCTCAATTTTATAACAAACAAGTCAACGTTTCACAAATTGAGGTAATTTTTTAATCATGAATTATGGTATTCTGAAACAGACATTTTTTACGTCAACTGAATCAAATAAGTTACTGCTCATCAATTTTCCGCTGTAACTTTACCACTAGCTATGATGAAAATGTTTGAATTACATATTATCGTACAACATTAAATGCTTTTCTAGCACCACCATAAAGAAATCGTATAACATTAACTATTTTTTATATTCTATTGTTTTTTTTTTCTTTCTTTTTATAGTAGAAAATGTAAGGTTTCTAATTAGGTTTTATTGGTGTAATTACATCATTTTATGTTTTTATGAACCAAGAACGTGTAACAAATGGGTCGGTTCATTTGACATTTTTATGAGGTTAGTGGTCAAATCATTATCGAGTGAAAGTTATATTGTTACATAAATTTTCACATGTTGGACGAGTTAGGATCGTTGAATGAGTTTATTTAAATAAGCTCATAGGGTCTGCATCGGCGAGCACAAATGTTGTTGAACAAACACTACAAGAAAACTTTAAAATAATGACCAATAATTATTAATAACTATAATGATCAATTTATATACTAATTTACCAAACTAAATATTATTGGTTACTAAAATAGTCACTATTATAAATAAGAAATTATAATTGGTCACTAAATTAATATTTAAAATTAGCTACCATGATTTTGGCTACCAAAGAAAATTGGTAACTAAAAATTAGTTACCTAGTTTTGACTATCAAAATGACTTAGTTTCTAAATTGGTCTCTAATTAATTAGTAACTAATTTAGTGACCAATTATATTTTTTTATTTATAATAATGACTATTTTAATAATCAATAATATTTAATATTTAATTTTGTAAATTGGTATCTAAATTAGGCACTAATAATATTTAATATTTAATTTTGTAAATTGGTATCTAAATTAGGCACTATAGTGAATAACTATGTTTGGTTTCTAAAATTGGTTTTTAATTGAGATTTTCTTGTAATGAAAAAGTATTTTCGAAAATGGCTTAGAGGAATGAAAGGTTTGGTTGTTGAGCTAGTCTAACTTTTTTGGGTGGATTTGTATGCTTTTGGTTCCAGAGCTTGACTCTTTAGGCGACTAACTTAATCACTAAGTGAGTACATCCCCATTAGTAACTCGCTAAGTGAGCAAGTATGTGATTGTTCAATAAGAAGTATATTTAAAATTTCAAAATTTTGATGTGGATTACCAATGTTATGGAATGGTTATGGTTTTAAACGGGTTGAAAGTATACTTAAACAATTGATTGGTATAATTATGATTGTCTTCCATTTGTTTAACAATGTGTGAGTAGGTGTGAATGTTTTAGTGTTGGATGGTCAAATTTGTTATTTCCAAGGAAAAAATGTTAATCTAGGATAAGTTTAAGTGTATTGAAGGGAACTTGTGATGTGGGACTATCCTGACTCTACTAGTACCTGACTCATAGAGAAGATGATAACTAGGTGGTGAGAGTCGAAGGAGACTTCACGGCACATATAATATGATATGAAAGAGGATCATACTTAAGGAGCTAGTGAAGTTAACCTGTTAGTACTGGATGACTTATATGATTGTTCCACTTGAGTTATTATTGTTGAGAAGGAAAGAAGAGGGACAATATGATAAGTGTAAAGTTTCACAAGTCCATTCAATACACTAGTCTTCTGGAAGCAAGAATCTAAATGTGTTATGGTAGTTTTTTGTTTGATCCTTGGTCTCTTCTTTGATATTTTATATATTTCAAATATTTAATTATATAACCTTTATAAAAAGATATAATATATTTAGATTGAGATTTATGCTTGTAAAAATTAGCTTACCATTATATTTTGTGTGTTCTCTTGTTTTCTTTTCTTTTGCAACGATTGTATACTCTATATTGAGCATATATAGGAACTAATGGTGATAGTGACACTAGAACTGGGATAAGGAAATAGAATACGAATATTATAAGGATGATGGGTTGTAGTTTTAAAAAATTGTATTAAGTTCCCTATTTTATATTTTGAAGTAATCGTGAGTTCATTTTAAATGTATTTTTAAGTATCTCATTATATAGTATAAGAACTATAAATGTGAATTTATTTTGAAATGTCTTATCAATAATGCTTCAGAGACCATATGATATTTAAGAATTACAAAATATTATGTAGAAATTTTAAGTTGTTACATTTTAATACCAGAGAAATTTGAACCTTAGGTGAACTGTTGGAGGTGGGGTGTTATATTTGTTTTTATTACATTGGTTATGTGTTTGTTGTAGCGATTAATGTGTAAGAATTTAGGACAACTCAATCTTAGGATTGGTTGTGAGTTTGTTGTGTTTTTGTAGTGTGTATAATTGTCTAAGTCCAATTTAGCTTATTTGGTTGAGAGAGAAAGAATCTAAAGTTAGTGATGAGATTGCATACTCATGACTAAATCTAAGATGATTTTTGTCTTAATTTTGAACATTTTAATTGGTGTGTATCTTTTGTTTGTCCTCTTTATCTAATATGCATTGTTTTTGTTGTGTTTTCTAATAATATGGTTTAAAGGGGAAAAATAATAGTTAGGATTAGGATTCTTATTGCTTGACATTGATATATGTAAATGTTTTGAAATACCTTATTATGCTACAAAGCTCATATGATAATTAAGAATTATTGAATGTTGTGTAAACATTTTAGGTTGTTACAAACACGCATTGTCTTACCACGTGACATTACAAACATGCCACATACTTGATACTTAGATAACAAAATTTTTTGGCAAAATAAATTAAAAAATTATTAGAAAAACTACAAACTAAAGTGACATAATTGAATCAATTTTTTTTTAAAAAAAATTGAACTTAATTGAAAAAAAAAACAAAAAAGGAGACTTAATTACTTGAAAGTTTTTAACCAAAATTGAAACTAAATGATTAATTAAACTTTTCTAAAAAAAAAAGATAAAAACGTAAAATTATTCTTAAATGATTTAACCGTCAAGAGTTAGTTCAGACAACTTTAAATCAACACTAATTGACTTTAACTTTTTTTAATAAATAAATATTTATGTTAGTATTAGATTAGCATCGACTAGCCGATGACGCTATAAATTCGTTTAATGTTGGATACTAATATAATTAGCATATTCAATTCTAAGGTGATGATAACTATGTTTAACATTTTTTAATATAAATTAAAATATTTATGCCAGATTACCAACAACTTAATTGATACTAACTAACATAAATATTCAAAATAAATAAGATTGGCATTAATTTCATTAACTTTTAGTATTTATATGGATTAAATACCTTTTTTTTTTCCATCTTTGTAGTGTTTGTGTGAATGGTCCTCATTTTGACAGAATGTTTTAAATAGTCCCTATTTATATCGAATGTTTAAAATGGTCCTCCTTTTCACAATTCGTGTTTTATTTGGTCATTTACTGTGACGCCGTTTAAATCAGTAACAGAGCACTGTACAGGTAGCACTGTTTGTATTACGTTGCATTGGAGTGTGTTACATGTATTGTACAAGTGTGATAATTTATAAACCATGCAAAACATCACAACAATCCAAATACAAACAAACCCCAAAATATAATTATAAAAACCCTAACCCACGAGCAAACACAACCCAGAAAACCCTAAACCCACTTATACTGTGCCACCTATACAGTATTTTGTTACTGATTTAAACGGCGTTACAGAAAATGACCAAATAAAACACGAATTGCGAAAATGATGATCATTTTAAACATTCAGTACAAATGGGGACCATTTTAAACATTCTGTCAAAATGAGGATCATCCGCAACAAACACTACGAAAATGATGACGAAAAAGGTAATTAAGCTTATTTATATTTATGTTTAATTAGTTTGATGGTACCCACTTTAGTTTAGATATGTCAGTTTGACACCCATTTTTAAAAATGTGTCAATCAAGTTCTAACGTTTGTAAAAATGTCTCAATTAGGTCCTTTCAGACTAATTAAACCTTATATTTATTCATGACTTTTACCACCAAATTTTAATATAAATATTAATACTTAATTTTGTAAGTTATTTTAAATATCAATATCGTTAATGGCGTTAATATTTTTTTTTCTAAAATGAACCTAATTAAGGCATATTTTCAAAAGTTGAGACTCAATTGATATTTATTTAAAACAGGTATCAAACTGACTCATCCGAACAAAACTGAGTACCATCCAACTAATCAAACCTTATATTTATTTAAGTTACCATTAATCTTATTAATTTTTAATATTATATTTATTTAAGTTAGCATTTACTATATATATCGAGACTAATATTATTTATTTTATTATTTAAGTTAGCTCCAATTAAGCTTACCATTATATAATATATCTTTAAATATTTATTTAAGTTACTATTAAGTTGAAGTTAATTTATATCTTATTAATCAATGCGCTTTCATGACAATTAATGAATAACAACAATATATTTTTTTTAATCCAAAAGACCCATCCATATTTAAAGATGGGAAAATATCTTTTGCTCACAATTTATTTCTCTCACTTTTGTATAAATTTTTTTTTATCCATCCGATTCAACTATATTCATCTCCTTTTTTCACATACATTTCTTTCTTTCATATTTATTTCCTTCATTCACATTCATTTTCTTTGTACACTTATCTTCTTCATTGATATTGATATTTTCATTTACATTCATCTCCTCATCTTGTTCGTTATACTAATTTTTTTTACTCTCTTTTATCTTTTATAATTTTTTTATTCTTGATTGCTGTATTCTATTACTAAAAATAGAAACGTCATAAAAAAGAATTAAATTAAATAAATTTCAAAATATAAATCCATTAACATTGAGTTAATCATCATTAAACATTTTAATTAAAAAGTCAATAACAAATTAATAAAAGTTTAATCAATGACTTTACTTAAAATTGATTCTAAAAATTGATACCAATAAATCAATATTTATAACTTTAAAGTCATTGGCATATGATGATATTATTATTAACGGGAATATTTATGTTGACTTGAGATGCTAAATTTTTATTTTCTTGTAATATTAGGAGACAAATATCAATTAATGTGTTTTAAACCATTATTTAAAAAAAATTGTACATATCTTATTTTTTTTAATTTTACATTTAACAACTATTTTAAAAATTAATTATATATTTGTTATTGATCTTAACTTAAATTTCTTGAAAATTAAATACTGGGAACACAATATAAAGAGGATTCTCTCTTTTGTGTCTACATTCCAAAATACCAATTTTACCTTTTAAAATATAATTATTTATTAAATTATTGAAAATTGACCGTTACTTTTACAATTTTTTTTATAAAATTGTCTATCTCTACTTTTCTCTTTTTTTTGTTTATCAACGATTATTCTTTCATCTTTTCTGATATATTTCACTTTATTTTTAATAAATATATATAATTTTATTTTATATATTAATCTAATATTATTATATTATCATTACCTACTAATATAATATCACGTATATTTAACTAATACTAATATAATATCACGTATATTTAACTAATATGTACACATGCACAGTATATAAATAGAGTACGTGCTAAATAGACCATCTATATGTGTAAAATAATCCATTAATATCAATGTAATATTATTACCAATAGTAAAAGGGTGGAAGAATAATATAACATTTCCATGAAACACGAGGACTGATTATTGGTCAGATAAATAAATTGAAGTAAGGGCACATGTGGTTATAAGTATAAATAAATACAAATTATGAAAATGAGGGTTGATTTTTTCTTTTTCAAAGAAAAAACTGAACATTTGAAGATGATAGAACATGAAAATAAAAGCGTAAATGAAGATATCTCAGACAAAAAAAATCCACATAATGAGGACATGTTTTTGTCGGTGGGATACCCTAAAAACTATGTTTTTCTTTTGTTATCTTACGAATTATTAATTGACACATTCAAAACCGTAAAATAAGAATAATAGCAATAATAATAATAATAATAATAATAATTATTATTATTATTATTATTATTATTTGATGAAAAAAAAAAGGCATTGGGATCTTGTTGGAGAATTAGATGCAAATGCAATCCAATGGAAGGTTCGAGGAAACACAATCCACGTGGTAACAGGAATTGTTAGGTCTTGTCCTAAACACTTCTAGTACAAAAGGAGTGCTATTTCAACTGTCACTAATAATTTATGAATAAATATGTAAAAATATATTTCCATAATAGTTTTCAAAATATTTCTAAAAGTCATAAACAATTAATATGCTACGTACATAACATTTTATGTAAAAATAAATTATATAAAGTAATTTTAAATTGTAAAAGAATTTTTGTAATTTTTTTTTGGCTTCTTTCATCGGTTACTGTGCGGTTCTCTTCGAAAATAGTGTATATTCCACACATTCAAATTTGATAAACGAGTTACTATAATTATTCAATATTCTATCAATTGGCTACGCAATGTGAAAGCTGAAAATAATATTAAATTATTCATAACCAATATCTTTATAATCAAATATGATCATATCAACTTCAACATTTAATTGAATTATGATTAAAGTATTATTATTGATATTATTAAGTGAATGGTTATAAAATAATTATATAATGTTCTTGTTCGGAAAAAAATCGGGTATCAGATATTTTTTACATAAGACAAATATGAATAATTCTATTGACCTAAAATAAAAGAGATAAAATTAACGTCAAAATAGTTTCGTTCCTTGATCCAGAGAAATGAGTGTTTTATTTATAGAAAAAGAAAAGTCATACATAATCTTCACTCCTCCTCCTTAAATCGAGAATCTTCCCGTTACAAGAAATATCTAATAACCATATCCTAATTATTTGCCAATAAACTCAGTATGTATCCTGCCTCCTTTGACTCATCCCTTTAAAGGTCAGCCTAAAACTTCCTTGAACAAATTGGGCTTGTAGGTGAGTTCTGAGGCTAGGCCCACCTTAAGCCTTATCCATGTTCATCTTTCAACTCCACTTTAGTCATTCTCATAACTAAGTTAGGGTGTACCTTGTAGCTAAGTTAAAGCTAGTCTTATGGTCTGGCTAAAGGTCGTCCTCTACTTACTTAGTCCACAAATAATCTATTTATGAAATTCATACTAGCTTTTTAGTCCATCTTCTTTTTGCAATAGCTCGGCCCATATCCTAAAAGGACACCTCAACCCATGTTAGATCTTCAATCAACCTTGTTACTTTATGATAAGTCTTCACCGAGTCGCGCTCCAAAGTAACTATGTTTAAGTCGACCCCTCCCTTTTTGTTCGGCCCAAATGTTGGCTTGACTCCTTGCTTAGTCCAAATCCTAGCAAGTCACCTTGGTTCATGACAAATATTTAATGAAACTCGTCATTTTATGACAAATCTTTATCAGGTCGGAAGCAAAATAAGCATGTTGAGGTCAGTCATTCCCTAGATATCTGATAATTTATTGAAAGACTTTTCATAGTAAATATTTATCATATCTAATAATTTGATACCAGACATAATATGTTTGAATCCTTTTTATTTGACGCTCATGTTTTCTCTCTAGTTCACATCTCCTTTTTGCATCTTCCACTCTTAAGCATTTTCCATCTTCCATTATTGCGTTTTGCATTCTTGTGTCTTCCATTCTTGTTGTCTTCCTCTGTTGTTTCATATTGAAGAGGTAAATAATCCCCTAACACTAAAATGTTATATTAAAATTCCTCACACATTGCACATTTGTTTATTGTTGGTGTTCCCCATACACAATGTGTGGTGGATCCTTACACGACAAAGTGGATCTCGATGTGGTGCAGGTGGAAAAGAACGACGACAAGGTTAGGAATGAAAGTGGAATTTGATTTGGAACATTCTTTTTGGGAGGTTTTGTTGAGGGTTTGGATGATGTCGTTTTACCAGAGATTTTATTGGAAAAGGAAGGGTTTGTTTGGTTTGAGAGAAAGGGTGTGGAAGGAGCCGACAACAACGTGTTGGTTGCAGTGGAGGTTGTGGTTGTGGAGGCGGAAGGTGGATGAGTCTTTATGATAGTCTTGACACATGACATATGTTGTGTTTTTCTTAGTGGAGAAATCGACGTGACCTTTGCACATGGTGTCATTGGAAATGACGTCGCTAAGGAGGATGAAGTTGTAGAGGATCCAAACAACATCGGTTCCTTCGGCCATGAGCTTCGCAATTTCATTTTGGTTAAGGGCAAAATCTTTGTGGAGGATATTTATAATTGAAGGCTTTGTCTTTAGTTTGCTTATGTTAGTGCAAGTTTACGTAAGAGAATGTGTATGAATGATATTGGAAGAGAAGGTAGGCATTTGTTTTTACTTATCTTAAAATTTTAAAAAAATAATAATAATGTTAGTGTAATTTTGTTTATCCCTTTAATATTAATTTGAAATTTTTACCAAGTACATTAAAAATCATTTTGGAGAAAGACAAACCACGGAGGATTTCAAGTTTCAATTACTTTTATTTTTATTGTTTTTTAAATTAAAAAGTTAGTGTATATAGCTGGATTTAAATCTAAGGAGCATGTGAGTATTATTCTTTTTAACTTTTTTGTGCTAAATTTTTTCAATGTTTAAACTATAAAGGATAAAGTGGCTTTATTTACGGATGTAACATTTTGAAAAATTAGTGGCTGCAATGCGAAGTGCGTGGAAGCTAGAGATCTACACTCACTCCTCGCGTTTGTGGTGGTTTTCATTATTATGGCTTACGGTATGTGACATCTTCGACATTGTTATGTAGTGGTTATTCATTGTTGCGTGTGACAGGAAGGAGGAAGATGATAGTGGCTATGGTGGATGTGCAACTTTTTTTTTTTAATTATGTGAAGAATTTATGTTTGTTGGTTAACACCAGACGTAATGTTATTTTAACATACGTAAATTTACGTCTCTTCAATTTACATATAATCCAAAACAGACATAAAAGGACAAAAATAATAGACGTAAAAACCTCTTTTTGTGCTAGTGATAGAATAGTACAAGTGATTTAATGTTTTGCCTTAATGTATTTATATATTTTTTTTCATAATTATATTTTTTCATGAAGTGTATTTTTTTATCATGAGTTTGGTAGCTCCCTTTTGTATTCATTTTTTTTTTATTTTAATAAAATTTCATATAATGACAAATAATTAATGAACTTTTAGAATGTGAGTATATTTGAGATATCAAACATCGTAATAATACCTAATATGAATTTATTTGAAAAAATAATCCAAAATCTTATTTTTGTAAAAACCGAATAAAAATAATAAAATTTGAGTGTGTGTAAACTTATATTTAAGTTTCTAAACCTAGTTTAAATATAATCACATTATAAATTGAGTTAACAAAAACAACACTTTTTGTATTTTAAAGTGACTTGCACAGTCAAATTAAGGTCAAACGCAATTCACAATGGTGCAAGAAAGAAAGTATTAAAAAACAAAAAGTCATCCTAATTAATATTTATTTTGGAAAACTTAAAAAAAATGGCATAAAAAGTGAACTTAAAAATGTATACATATGAATTGAAACCTCAAGTGAACAGGAATCTTTAAAAGAAATGTATACATATGAATTGAAACCTCAAGTGAACTTAAAAAAAGGTGTTATGTTCATTAAAATACTGAGGTGGAGGCACAAAACCGTGGGTAATATATACCATAGTTAAGGTATAGTTCACATGTAACAAGAAATTTGGCGGAATATAAATTCCAATAAATAACTTCATGTTTCTAATACCAAGACATTGTCCTTGTTATATAAGTGAACAAATTTAATGCAAATGGATTCAAGATTGGTCAGGAGATTGGTCTTACCCATAAATGTATGTTTGACAAAGTAATGTAAAAAGTAGCATTTTAAGCCAACAATATAATTGTGTATACTTCTTGAATAATAATATTTTTATCTAGTTTTTTATTCATTTTTAATTCACCACTCCAATTATTCTTAAATCATTACATCATACTATTAAAAAAATCATCAAAATAAATAATTAAAGAGTGATTAGAATGATAGATTAGAAGTAGATAAAAAATGAATCAAAATATCATTATGAAATAACGTTATTTATCATTAAACAATTTCTAACTTTATTATATTTATTTTCTGTTCTACCTATAAATATCACTTATGTTTATGAAAAAAAATACACAATAAATACATCAACTCACATGAAAAGTATCTTTAGTTTTTTGCTTCATATCATCTTTTAAGATATTGATATTCATAAGGTTCAAAAATTATTTGTTGTACTCAATCGATATGACGGGTTGTTGTATATTGGAAGAGAAGTGCATATAATTAAATTTTTTTCCTGTGCAGTAAGAGGGTTTTATCTTTAAGGATAACACTCTGTGTGTTTCAACCCAAACTATTTCTATTCTTTCATTAAATATATTATCTTTTTCTTATAATTATTATTATTTATTTTTTATTATATTTTCTAACACCTGATTCGTATGAAAACTAAATTTACCTTATATATTTCATAGATGTATTGATCTAATTATCTTAACTCCAATAAATATAAACCTCTTTCGAAATATTCATATTAAACACGCTCACAAGTATTTATTTATGTTACTTGTTAATTATTTCTGTTTACATGTCATTTTAATTCAATTCCTTCAACTATTGCAAGCCTTCAAACCTTAATTATTTATGTTGTGAGTAAAAATAGAATAATATATTAGCAATTGCAATTTTGGTACATTAATTTCAATTATTTTGAAATTTTGTAGGACAAATGTACAACTTAGTATGTGTTTGTTTCACGTTTGGGAGTCCAAACCCACTTTCATTTTATATCGAAAGTGATACCAAATGTTTGACAATTGTTTTTAGGATTTTTAGGATATTGGTTAAGGATAATTAATATGTTTTGAATTTTAAAAAAATATATAATTAATTGTAATCTTAATCTAATCATCATAAATACAATTTTACTTTATTTAAAGAACAAAAATGGCCATAAGTGATATTAAGCTTTAATTAATAATTTATTTGATGCACAATTATAAAAAGTTAAAAAAAATTAAACAATAAAATAAGTAAGTTTAATATTGCTAGTGTAAAGCTCACTTTTATTTTCTAGTTTGGGCCCACTTTAAGTTAGAAGGCCCAAGGTCAATTTTCTCGTGTTCTCATTTTTAGGAAACTGTTCAGCTTTTCACTTTATCCTCAACCCAAACAACTCACTTTCTTTTCCCTCTTTTTGAAGCAGAAGTTGAACGAGGAGAGTTGTGAAACCCTCCTCTAAGCTAACGTCCTTTCCTCCATGTAAGTTGAACACCAAACCTTCGTGTTTTTCATCTTTTTTGTTTGGGTGTGTTGGTTCTATCTTGGGTTCTTCTTTAGAGTCTCATTCTTGTCCTTGTGCTTCTTTTATTTCATCTCTTTTTGTTCATGGAGTGTGGTGCTCCTTCCGTTAGGGTTTTCTCCTTGCAGTTTCATTTTCAGTTTCGAGGTAAGAGAAGCTATGGTTTTCAAATGCTTTCGAAATGTATGACTGGGTTGTGGTTCTAAACTGTGTTTTAATTGTTGAATGATGTGTGTGATTGTATGGAAATGTACTGGATATGTTTGGCTTTGTTTTTCTAGTTTGCATGCACGAGCAGGGGAGAAATCTACTTTTTCCCTCCAGGCGAGTAATCCCGCCTAAGCAAGAATAGCAGAAAACCCACCCAGATTTATCTCGAGTTGTCGTTTAGGCGATGAGCTTAAGCTTTGAGCGAAGAGCAATCTCACTTAGGTGAGAAGGTCTCACACAGCGAGAACTTGCAGAACCTCACAATGCTTACTATTCGAGCTCTCGCCCATGCAAGAATGTCTAGCTTAAGTGAGAAAACTTTTGTCACTTAAGCGAAGACTTCTAGTTTGAGCGAGACTGGTGCAGGGACGTGTTTCATTAATTGATTTCTTTTATTGATTGTTGTTTTACTTCTCAAGAGTATTGTGTATGATGTTGTGCACGTATGATGAAGTGCTTTGAGACTATATTTGATGTGTGTAACATGAGATGATAATGTTTTGAGAAAATATGTGGATTATGTGTGAGTGATGATAAAGTAGTGAATCCAATTTCATTACATGTATCACATGTTGCTTATAACCTTATTATTTATATATATGTTAAAAATTATTTTTCTCTAGATTAACCTTTCTCTCTGTGTCTGTTTCTTGTTTAATCTTCCTTTTTGCAATGATCATCAATGTTGGTGTGAGCATATATGGAGACCCCTAGTGATCACCATGATGATGGAGATGTTGTTGTTTAGTTAGGCATGTTGTGAGCCTCTTTTGAAAAACTTTTTATTACTGTTTTGCATTTTAAGACATGTTTTGACATTGTTTAGTGTCTTTGGTATTCATTTTCTAGTATAATTTGAGATAACTGTAGTGATAAATCCATATATATATATATATATATATATATATATATATATATATATATATATATATATATATATATATATATATTATGTCGCATGCTCTATTTACTATAATATGTGATTTTTGTTTATTAGAATTTATCTATTAAATGGGATGTCATAGCTAGAAATAAAAATATAATTAAATGTAAAAAAAGAAAATTAATTTGAAGGAGTGACAAAATATATCATGAAGAAGGGGGGAATTTTTTCACATGAAAGTGCAACATCTTCATTACAAAAGAATTTGAAAAAGACTATAAATTTCAAAAAGATTTTTTTTTTTGCAAAAATTAAATATTGTACCTTCCAAATGTTTCAAGCTTCTACTGAGAGACTTTTCAAGTGTCAGAGAGATAATTTTGTTTGCATTTTAGTAGAAGTCTTAGAGATTCTAAAGTATTTATTTTGTGTCACAAATATTCTTTAAAAATTCTAAATGATATTTTTGTTTTTATAAAATCTGTCATATCAATTTATATTATTTTAATTAATGAAATAAATTATTTCAGTTTTCAAAATAGAAATGATAAAATCAAAGATCATTAATTATACCTTAATGACTGCCTTTAAGGCTCTACTTAACATTCTCATTTTTTTTTAGTTTCATTTGATCCAAAGGTTGCTTAATTTCAAAGCAACTTGAAAATGGTTTTCCATTCAACCAGATTTTTTTCATTTCACGGAAAGAAACTCATGTTTCTTAAGTGTAATCCAAACACTACAAGAATACAAGAAAAAGTGTAAATTTGGACTACTCATAAAATATAATAAATAAATATATTTCACTTTAAGTTACTTAATGATTTAGTTATTAAATTTGTTGATTTGATTCATTTTGGACCCTTTATTATTTTTGCGTTCAATATAATCCTCTAGTTTTTTAAAAAAAATTCAATTTGGTCATCTAATTATTTAAAAAAAATTAATTTCTTAAAAATTTTCACTTTACTCTCTCTATTTACATTTTTTATTTAATTTAGTCATCTTATTTTTTAAAACGATTAAATTTTATCCTCTCTAATTTGAAAACAAATTAGTAATTAAGCTTAATTATAACTTATATGTACATATTAAAATAATTTATCATAATTTATATATCAAATCACTCAACCTAAATACTCAAATTATTTTATTTTTATTTTTTATACTTGACCTAAATACTCAAATTTTATACATTTAGATGGATGATTTTATATATAAATTATAAAAATATTTTTTAACATATATATAAATTGTAATTAAAATTAATAACTAATTTAATTTCAAATTAAATAAAAAAATTAAATTGTTTTAATATTAAGTGGATTAAATTGATTCGAAATTTTACATAAAGAAATTAATTAATTTTTTTTAAATTAAACTTTTTTAAACATAATCAACTTAAATCTTTTTAAAAGATTAAAGAACTAAATTAAATAAAAAATAATAAAAAGACAAAAATAAACTAAACCGAAAAATTAAACGAGTAAATTATAAATTAAATGTTAATCTAATTTGCATTTTTTTTATATAAGCAAAACAATTTTATTTTTCACTGTTTTTGTTTTTCTATTCCATTATTTTTTATTATCCATCTAAATAGAATATTATTTTTCTTATTTCAGACAGTAAGTTGACGTGATTTTAAATTAATTGTCCCTACATTATTAAATGATGGATATGACTGAAAAGGAAAAGTTGACAAGGCCTTCGGTATTTAAAATCACTAGTTTTGAAATCAACAAAACAAAAGTATAGAACATAAACTTTTGGAATGGATTTTTTTAAACAAAATATTAAATAAAAAATATTTAATATTTAAACCTATAAACATTAACCCTTTCGATATTAGGAAAGAAGTTATTGTAAGAAGATTAGAATTATTTAATTATTCTTAACATGAAAGCTACTTTCTTTTATTTTTACTCCAATTTATTTTGGTCTTTTCTTCTCCTTTGGTTGGTCAGGTTCACTGTGAGTAATGAAAAACAAGTCAACTTTTTAAACGTGACTCATCTTAAATGGGTAGTTTCAGGTGAAAATGGGAGAG
Source organism: Vigna unguiculata (assembly GCF_037176805.1). Taxonomy (NCBI): domain Eukaryota; kingdom Viridiplantae; phylum Streptophyta; class Magnoliopsida; order Fabales; family Fabaceae; genus Vigna; species Vigna unguiculata. Next base: position 33,475,514 of record NC_140792.1, on the reverse strand, counting down.
AAAAATAGGGGGAAAATATAAAATAAAGTAATATGCTTTAAGTAATGTAATAAAAATGATAAAAATTTAGAGTAGGAAAAAAATGCATTTGTATTTTATGTACTTATAGTCAAATTTAATTTCAGTTTGTAATATTAATGAACAAATTCTAAATTTAAAAAAAATGTGAATTTAGTGATTTGGATAATATTATTGCAATCAAATTAATATCATTAATTTAAACATTAAAAACATTTTTTTATATTTTTAAAGTTGAAGAGGTGATTTATTAATTTAAAAGTTGATCAAGTTTGATGAATAAGTTTTGAAATTCAAAACATGTTCTTCTAAAAATTTTATTGGAATATAAAGGAGAAATATATTTAAGTTAGAATGTGAGTTGAAAGAATCTACCATATGTATATATTACCTTCTTTTCTGTCTTTAGTTTATAAAAATAATAGATTTTTTTAATAATTAACTATAATAATTTATAAGAATATAATATATATATATATATATATATATATATATATATATATATATATATATAAATTATCTTTTCTTTGTTCACATTTTATATTTTTAATTTTATCTTTAATTATTATTTTAAAAATTAACTTTTTTATAAATAATTTATTTTTAATCGTTATTTTAAAAAAATATTACTTTTAACAATTATTTTAAAAATATCTTTTATGTACTCATTTTATTTTTTTAGTTTTATTTATTATTTTAAAAAATAATTATTTTATAAATAATTTATTTTTAACTGTTATTTTAAAAATTTATTTTGTTTTTAATAATTATTTTATTTAATTATTATTTTAAAAATTAATTATATATTTTAAAAAATAAATATTATTGAATTTAACTTAAATTTTTATAAAAATTTAAAAATACAAACACACAAATGAAGATGTGTTTCCAATAATAATAATAATAATAATAATAATAATAATAATAATAATAAATAAATAAATAAATAAATGAAGTTTTAAATAACTTTTCGGCATTCATATTAGGAGCGGTTTGTTCCTACATTTTTTTCCTACGTTTCCATAAAACCCTTAATCCCCAAAATACCTTTTATTGAAAAATTAGGTTTAATTCCTTACCCTAATCCCCGTCTCTCCTTGAACTGCAAAACCATTTTGATTTCTCGCTTTATTTCTAATGGCAACGTGTAGTGTAGTGGTAATTGGGATTCATAAATTGCAGGAGATGAAGGAGGTTTGGATATAGGACACGTTTGGTGGGGGAAGAAGGTGCGTGAGATGCATTCCGCATTTTCCTTTCCGGAATGTAATCTTTTAATATATTTTAGTTTGAATTTGAAAATAAATTTTTGAATATATATTTTTAATGTATTTAAAATGTATATTTTTTAATATATTTTAAAATTTTAAAATATTTTTTTTAAAATATGTGTAAGACCTATATTCTGATTTTAAAAACTTTTGGTTTGGTTTTATTAGAGGATCCAAAGTCATTTAATTGTTATCCTTAGGACCCTTTTAACTATTCACTATTCTCATTCTGTCTTCTTTTCTAAGAACAGTTCACCTTTTTTTTCCCAGTTTTAAAGCAGAGCTAAGCTAGGGCTCTTGAGATAACCTCCGAACTAGCTGAGCGTTCTTTCTTCCACATAAGTCAATCTCCAACCTTTATTCCTTTATGTTTTCAGTTACTAAGCTATGGTTCCACAATAATCTCTATCATGGCTTCATTTTTAGTCCCCCTATGCTTCTGTTTTCAGCTCTTTAAATTGTTCATGGTCTTGGTGCTTCCTCCATTAAAAGTTTTCTTCTCTCTAAGCTAGCTTTCAGTTTCAAGATAAGGGAAGTTAGATTTGTTCATGTTTTTGAAGCATATTGTGTGTTTTGGTTCCATTTTATGATTGAGATGCATGTTTGAGGTCTCTATTTGTATGGAAAATGAATTGGATGTTGCTTTGTACTGATTTTATGGTTTGCATGCATGAGCAGGAGAGAAACTTGTTATTCTTGCCCAAGGGAGCAAGTCTCACCTGAGTGAGAGTAGTAGAAAACTCACTCAGGTTCTGTTCAAGTGGTCACTTAGGTGACAAGTTTGCAGAACTTCACTGTTCAAGCTCTCGTCCAAGCGAGAATGCCTAGCTTAAGCGAGAGGCTTCTATCGCTTAAGCAAATACTTCTAGCTTGAGAGAGACGGGTGCATAGACGTAAAGGGACATGCTTTAGTGCTGCTTTCTTCTCTGATTTGGTTGTTTGTCTCCATGATTGAGTGATTTACCTTAAAGCATGAAGTATAATGCCATGTATATTTTATGTGATATAAGGAGACTGAGATATTATTGTGCTTGGTATGAAATGAAACATGAATTGGTTGGTTGTACATTGGCATGATATTATAATGCTTTGAGATAACATGTGGTTGGTTGTACATAAGGGAGAACATGTATATGTTATAAGCTAGACATAATTCCATGAACCTCTTAGGGAGACCTCATGGTGGTGTAATTAGATAAGGATTCAAGCAAGGTTGCATCCTAACACTCTAAAGAATTAGTCAAGCTCACATAGAATAGACTGATTCAAGTGGTGAGAGGAGTAGGAGGTACTAGTCTTTTGCATGATAATGACCCTAGATGATCATGGACTAACCTTGTGTGTGGTAGGGTGAAACTCATTGGCAATTGCTCTGCAGAGCAGTAGAGGCCACCACAAGTGCCAGCAACCAGTGAATCTCCTCTTTACATGTATCCAGATAATTGAGTTAGAGGGTCTTTATTGTTTGCTATCACATACCTTGTATGGTTACTGAAATGTCTGTTTAAAATCTGTTTGTTTATTTATATGAATTTTTTTTTCTAGCTTACCCTCTCTGTGTTTGTTTCTGGTTTGGTTTTCCTTTTTGCGATTATCACTAAAAATTGGTGTGTTTGTTTATGGCATATGTTTTATACGTTAGTTTCATGTTCAATATATTTTAGATAACTGTAAAAGGTTAATTCTGATATGCTTCTCTCATTGTTCTATTTTATTATAATTATGTGACGTTTTATTTATTATAATTTAAATTGGGATATCACAATGTGCATTTTAAAATATTTATTGTTTAAATATATTTCAGAATATTATTTTAATTTTGAATATATTTTACTATTTAATTTGATGATGTATGTCGGGATTCTCTATCACTCTAAATGGAGGTTCCGTAAGTGTTTTTTTCATCAAATTCATTCAAATGCATATTCTAAAGTGTAGCTTTTGAAAATTTTGGAATATATTTTTAGATTTGGAATTTTGTTTTAGAATTGTATTACAAAATGGAGATGCAAAGATAATGTTTAGCTTTTTATTATAATTTTAATGAAAAGGTAATTGGGGTTTATTTATAGATTCTATATGGGTGTGGAAAGAAAAATGGGAGATGAATGAAGAAACATACATATTAAGGATAATAAAATGGGACAACTTGACATGCTGTTGGCCCATAAAATATGGGGACTGGCTGGTCTGCAGTAAAAAAGTAGGTTAAAAATCCTAACTTACTCTCTGTTAAAGGACAGGTTTTAATAATTTTAGTTATAATATTATTATATATTTTTATTTCTCAAATGATAAAATAAAACAAATATTTTTTATTTTCATTTTTATTAAAAAAAACACAAATTGATAGGTGAATCTCTCCCACGTTGTTTTGGGTTCGTCAATTTCACAAGTGAGACGAGACGGATAAAAAAAGCTAATAAATTGAAAATTCCTATTCAATTCACAAATCTTTTGTCATCTAATTCATGTCACACTTAAAAATGAATCATTTGAGATTAGAGAGAAGTGTAAATTGTAAAGCAAAGAAGAATAATAAAAAAAGAACCCTTGGAGTTGTTGGCGTAAATAAAATTTGTCCAATCGTGTCCATGTGCATCCAATGAGAGCTTCATTGAACTATTTCCACATAATGTTTTTGCAAAGTGCAAAGCACTTGTGCAATTTGAGATGAAGCCACCAAGTCAAAATTGAGTACTCATGTGGGTTTGAAACCGACCAATTAAGCACCGCATAGTGGAAAATCACACACCATTACTCATATTTCACCACGTTTGAGGGCTAAACAGATTGCGGCGATTTGTCCATTTTTTTTTCCTTATGAGAATGAAAATTTGAAGTTTCTTTTGTACATTATTTGGTCAAAGTACTCTCCTATAGCCAATAAAAATGGTTTCGATTTTATCATTGCTTTGTTGGTGGGTCCTTGATTGAGTTTAGGATATAATATAATAGCATCTATTATAAGATCCTCAATCAATGCAATCTTATTCGTTCTATTGTTCTTACTTGGGATAAAGTTTTGAGCAGCCATGTGTGATTGAGAATAAGCAAACATAAAGAAAGACAGCATAGGATAAGTGTTAGTGAATTTCGTCATTCTTCAATCATTATCTTTCTAGTTTCTAGCTTTGATACTATACACGGGTTAAAGTATTTATAGCTTTCATTTGTTTTTCATATTTTATGGAGTTGTAAGGGTGGTTAACTTGTTGTTCAACCCTTTCTTCATAAATACATATTAATTATGTTTTCTTTTCTTAAATTATGACGTAATTTTTATTTTTATCTTAAATTTTGATAATATTAGGTTCTATATTTAATAAATACAGTTAATTTTTATTTATTTTTTATCAAATTAGATCCTTATATTTAAGAAAGGTGTGAATGCATTTTCTGTATTTTTTATGTGAATAAAAGGTCAGCGTGTTCAAAAATTAATATAATTTACCGTTTGTCATGTCAAAAAATAATTAACATCATTAAAAAAAAAACTGCATCCATGCATTTTGAAAGCATTGGATGTAACAAGATCAAAATTTAAGATAATAACAAAAATTGATATTATGTTTAAAGATAAAAACATAGTAGATCCTGTAAATAAAGTTTGTTTATATTAATAAAATAGTATATTATACTTTTTAGCACAACACTTATTAACTATATTATTTTTGTTACAATAAACAAAATGTCAATCATCAGAGAATAATTATACTTATGTTAAGTTTTTAATATTATTTGATAAGGATGTAGTTGAAAACACTTAAAAGTTAAGATGTCAATATCATTGGTAATCATGTGGCTATATTTTTGTTAAATCTTTTTAAAGGATTAATTATTTTAAGGAGGGTTTCTTTTTTTCAGACATAAAAGCAAGTTAGAAGGATATAAGAAAAGGAGAAAGGTTACATACAATGTAGCGAAAGTCCAACATACAGTGTATTTAGTGGCGAAAGTTTCTATGGTCTAATAAACTATTTCGTTATTGACGATTTTGTATGGTATGTATTTTTTTTTAAATAATAATTTATTCATTGGTAAGAAGACTTTTATATTGAAAAAAAAAAAAAAACTGTGCAAGGAGATAAAAGTTTATGAATGCACAATTAGGATGGGGATATGATTTTTTAAGTAATCATTCTTGTGAAGGGTCTAGGCTCATGATGAGTGAGTCAATTGTTTAAAATTATAAGAGGTATGAAATATAGATCTTTTATTATTTAAGTATAAAACAATAATTATTTAAATTTTATTTCACAAATAATAGTTATTTGATGAAAATTGTTAAATTTATATATTTTGGAAATGTATATTAGGAGCAAGGATTTACAGTCCTTTAGAACAACCTTTTGATCCCAAGATTTCCGGTCCCTTACTTTCGTATTTTTTAATCTCACAATTGAATCTTACTACCCAAGTCGATCCTATTGGCAACGGGCAAACGACGCTTACGCGGGATCTCGGTGCCCTTCTCTTGCTCTTGAAAGAATAGAAGTTGAGTTCGAGTTGTTATCATGCCGGATCAGAAAAGTCAAAAGCCATACTAAGAGCCAGCGGACCTGCTCACGGGAGTCAGGCCTGTTCTGTAGTGGGCAGACGTAGCAGGGCCATCAGAATATAGGAAAAAGAGCCGCTGGAGAAAACCAATTACGCCGGGTTCTCAATTCCATGGAGTATGTAGTGAGTTTGAATTGACCCGGTTAGCTAGAAGGTTCCTTTCGCTACCGTCCTAAGGTTAAACCAACCGTTGGTTTGCTTGAACAAGATTTCACTGAAGTGAACCCGACGCGAAGTTGGTGAAACCTGAGCGTAGCTAATGAAAAGGACTTAGATTAGAACCGACTATAAGCCCTGAGAGCCAGCAAGCAAACCCCCCCTGACTCTCTCTAAAAAGCCTGCGTAGTAAACTCCTTGTTTGTTTTCTTTCCGATAGCTGCCTAGTTAGTTTTTCCAGTTTTCAAGTCAAGCGAGAAAGCAAGTGGAATAAGACTTTCCTTTTTTCGGCCATTTCTCAGCAATAGCTACCTGAATGGAAGCAAGCAACCTTCGGGGAGAAGAAGAAGAGTGGTCGAAGACTACGAGTCGAAGCTAAGACCAATCTAAGCAAATTTCCCTCAGCTGGAAACTCACTATCTAGATAGCTTCTTAGCGCTTAGCTACTTTATTTATTTATCCTTCTGCGCCGCTAGCGCTACTACTCCTAGTGATAGGGATAACCTACTCTTTTTCGCGAGAAGGCCCATCTCGGACCAGTGACGTATTCTAATGATCTGGATCTCTGGCTTATCTCTTACTTTACGGATTCGATTTCGGCTAGTGGGATTTCAGTGACGATAATCAGGGAAAAGGCTTGATTGGCTCTGATCGATACCATCTAAAAGTGCTTGCTTCATCCATTCGTGACATTACTGGTTATTCTTACTAAGTTTCGCCTCTAGTGACTCTTGGAATCATGCGCATGGCTCCATGTCGGCCTGAATTTGGCGTCGGTGTAACGACCGGTGCAAGTAACAAATACTACCTACGAGTCTCATTCTCTCGCATTCGTCCTTACCTGTCTTCTATTCTATTGATCCAGTTTAGGCAGCTTTCAGTCTCTATAAACTTTATGGAATATTTCACAAGATACGAAGTCATCAATCAATGGCATGAAGGAGTTCAATCAGGAACAGAAAGACTTTCAAAGCAAAGGCATGAAGGCAGGATAAATACCTTTACTAATGTGCAATCAGCTAGGTAATACAGTGAGTGAAATTTCCTGTGCTAGCCATAAGTAGCAATGCGGAAGAGAAAGACTAATTGAATTCTATTGCTAGAGGAGATAGAGAATTCAATTAGTTAACTTTCCCCACAGAAAGTAAGAAAGGAAAGAAGTCTTGGTAAGAGTTATGTTATACTATTCAATGGTACGAAGTCACCCGACTCATATCGAGAAAGTAAAATACGATGACAGACAAAACAAGGGAAGCTGAGAAGGGATGCCCTCCGCCGATGGTAGACAAAGTGAAAAGCAGAATTGCAGTTCACAGAAGATAAGTTCAAAGAATTTATTTACCGAAAGAAGGGAATTGCTTTCCTCTTTCCCGGCCTTGCTTTCACTAGTTAAACTACCGCAGGTTCTGGATCGATTGGATCAACTACAACTGGGATGAGATGAACAGAAGGGTGTAACACAATCCGCTTCGTAACTGGAAGGCCGGACCGAAACATTCACTGGTTCAACAAGCTCCATAGCCCCCATGTTCGTTTTACTCACCGTCAGCCTTACTACTCACTACTTATTCGATTACCAGCTTTCTCTTACGCCCGTCCCCGCCCCCGACCATAAGAGGTGGATTTTTGCCCATACCCGCTATTACTCCTGGTTGAGCTCCTACTCTTATAAAAGTATCCGGTGCGTAAAATCATCTATAAAGCAAATGGTGGAAGTGTTGACCGATTCAAACCGATGAAATTGGTCGATTTAGCACTCGGCTAACTCCCATCTTATTTAGTCTTCTCCTATTTCTAAGTAAACCCCGCCCCTATATGCCCTGGGTAGACATGTGAAGGTAGACTTTGACCGGTCTTGGTCTGTGTTTGGGCGTGCTAGCAAGGCTAAGGCTGGAAAAAGAGTACATCAAGATCAGTCAAGTCATCACTTATTCGATTGTTGATTCCATTCCCTATATGCCCTATCTATTGTTCATGCCTTCTTTACATGTTGGGTGGATCAGATCCCCTTTCAACTCTCATTATGGGAAGGAGGTCTTCCTTCAAGTTCTAGCTCTTTCGAATAGATAGCCCCAGGATCAGGCTAGTATGGCTTGGCATCGTCTGGGTTTCAGGCCCAGATGGTGTGGGGGTTAACCTCCCCAGCACATGATTGTCTGATTCTGTGTCCTTAAGGCAAGACACTGGTAGAAGCGGCTTATCCAGTTTTAGGGTGGGATGGGTTATTGCTATCCCAAGCATCCTTGCTGGACAGCCACGGACATTTTGTTTCTAACCTTACTCCTGTGAAGGATTCTTTGGTTACGAAGGTGCCCCCCCATGGACGGTGAAACATCCGCCCATTGAGGTGAGTTCTGGTGTCTTATCTTTAAGTATTTGGAAGCCAATTTGCTTGAAATTGAGCTCCGATTGCGCCCTGAAGGGAGTCTCTCTCATGGAACGACTTACGTCCTTCTGTGAAGGGATCCCTTTATGGTCTCCATGTATCAGGTATTTGATAGCAGCAACGAAATGTTGTCTGATTTATCAAAGCAGAACTGCCGCGGATTCGTTGAGGATCTTTGGTCAGAGCCTGATATCATAGCTAGCCTTCCTCCGTCGACTAGCGTATTCCACTAGTTCAGGGGGAGGGAAGAGGAGAATTCTTGAAAGAGAGTCAAATGACCTATCCTTGAAAGCATGAAATTAAGTCAGTCCTTTCGGGTGGCAGCCCAGTCCTTTCATTCCTTCCTTCCTGAGAATAGATCCCCAATAGCTCGCAGATGAGGAATTCTTCCGCTACGACCCTTAGGCGAGCTAATCAGTCTTGCTTTGCCATAAAATCCCTCCTCCTTCTTTTCCCTTTAGTAAATAGAAAAGAAGCATTCAATTCCATGTCTTAAGCATGATTAGGGTTAAGGTAAGGGAAGGATTGCAGCTAGATAGTAGGCGGAGGGGGAAAGCTAGCTGAAGATGCATAGAATGCCATGGTTGGCTCTTGGGGAAGGAGCTTCGGTAAAGGAAGAACGCGGGTTACCCTCTTCCAGTTCTCTCCCTGCTAGCTAGCCAAGAGAAAAGTAAAAACCCTCGCTTCACCACTTCCAAGACTGAAAATCCAATTATAGAAGAATCGACTGCTGGAGAAAGGTTTTAAGGAAGTTAATCAATAGGAGAAGGTATCTTCTGGCTTAGGGAAGGCCCCAGCTCTATGATTGATCTAGGATTACCCGAGACGAACTGTCGATTCTCCGATAAATGTCAATGAGTTAAACATGTTTCCGAGACTTCAACATACATGTTTGGCAGCGGCAAGGAGTGTTTTTGACTTCCTAACACGGATACCAAGGCAGCTGAGCAGTGCAATGAGGAAGAGGTTTGACTTTTTTCTCGAAGCAAGCTGTGTTACAATCCCTCCTTCGCTCCGGCTCGTCTAAGGTCGAACTTCTTCCTTTTGCTTGGTAGCCTTATTCGGAGGCTCATGAAGAAAGCATAGTGACGCATTCGAACTACTTTTATGACGATATTAATTAGAAGAAGTAAGAATGCCGGAATCTTGTTAATTGAATTTCACGGTCAAATTGATAGCAAAAAGCAAGAAATACCGGTTTAGTAGTCTCGTAGCAAGGAAGCTAATAAGACCTTCGACGTGGTGCTTGTTATTTATTTGACGGTTGTTGCACGCTATTTCCGAATGCAATTGAATTAGCTGCTTTCTCAATCTTTCGACGACTTGAAAGCAAACTAGTCCTGGTTATACCCGGAGCAATGCAAGAGGTCCACGCGGGCGGGGCACACCAAAAGTGACAAAATCCCTACAAGAAGGCGGCCTATTTTAGGGATTAGGAGGATTCGATTACAGTGGCTAGTGCTTGCCTTGAAAGACTTGGATTTTATAATCATCATTGTATACACCGGGGGGTATATGGGTTATCAGGAATGGAGTCAATAGCTTGCCTGAACTAGAATAGCCTTATTTAGAAGGGGAGAAAGAGTCAGGGATGGTCGTGGACAAGATTCTAACCCGGGAATCAAATCAATGTTAGGGAGTCAAAGCTATTGGAACAGTGTAGTTCAACCCCTTGGAGACTGGCAAGTAAGCTAAGCTATCCGTGCTGTTGTCGTAGGGCGTAGTGAGCTCGATCTACTGAATCACAGGCTGAGCCGCGAGTTGTTGGTGGAGCTTCGAGTGATCGATGGGCATCTCTCAGCCGAGTGGAGTCAGTTATTTTAAGTGAACTAGGCTTTCCGCAGTTCCGCACGACGATCGGAAAACACTATCACACCTGGCTTGCTATTCCGAGGAGCCACTTTTTTGTCTCGCAGCGGCAGCATCTGTTGTCTTTAGAACGAAGTGCCTTGGTTGGTCGTATCCATCTCTAGAAGTGGGGGATTTTTCACTTTCTATCTAGACCAGTTTTTGCAACTAATTGAATGGATCACCCAGGGGAACCTCCCAACAACTCACTATCCCTCGGTTTCTACCTCTTCCTTTTTTACATCCTTTCTAACAGTCTTGGCGAAAGGAAAGGTCGGATAATGGGCTACATGTTGGAATGCCTCTAAGGAATCAAAACCAGACCTCGGTGAAAAAGGTCCCTATTTTCTATTTCAAAGAACTACTTATGATCTGAGACTCTCTATCTATTGTCTTACTTTCGGCATCTTTATTTACGAGGAATTGCTAAGTAGGCGTACTGGTTGTCTCTTCTTGAAATGCTTTCTTTCCCTTGGCTTCGGTGCCAGCTAGGACTGGTAGCATGGTCTTCTCTTAGGCTTTCTCTTGGTGGAGGAATGGGAGCTGCACGTTAGCACTTGACTTTATGACTCGGCATAAGAGGTCCTGTCTCTTTTCTGTTTTAGCGGGAATAAGCAGTCTTTGTGCTTTGAGCGTGGCACTAGTCTGACTGTGCTTTCCTAGCCAAAGGCAATTCTTTATCTGATCTTGCCAGGAAGAAGGGCATCCAACAGACAGAGTGATTTTGATAATTAAATCTTGATTTTGATGTTGTAACGGTTATCAAATGATGTTGAGTTGTTATATGAATTATTTGATGTGTAAATAATTATGAATGTTTGTGATCAAGTTAGTTTAAGTTCAAATGATGTTGAGTTGTTATATTTCTTTCATTTTTTGTTTTTCTTCTTATGTGTTGATTGGTTGTTTGTTTCTTACTTTAATTAATTTAAATATGAATGTTATTTATACATGTAAATGAAATAATGGTGTGATTGTTTGTATTTTCTCTAAGTCTTCATATAATGAATTTTAAACATAGTTATTTCTAAAAAGGGAATGCTATATTAAAATGTTTATGAGATGTATTGAACTTGGAATTCATATGAGATATCCTGATTCTATTGACATTAAACTCACATACATGAAAATATTAAGGAGTGAGAATCGAAAATATTTTTGATGAACTAGTATGTAATGTGAAAAAGAACATTAATCACACACTAATTAGATTTCATTAAAAGCTTAACTAAAATTTTCTTAGTCCGTAAAGATGGTTAATTTCTTTTAAATGTACTAAAAACGAAATTGTGCAATAATTATGGTATTAAAAGCATATTTTATCCTATAAGAAAATACAGAGTTCTTAACTTATAAAAAAAATAGTATAATTTAGTTTTATAATTATTAAATTGATATATTTTAAAAAAAATTACGGTGTCTAAATTGACTTTTTAAAAGTCGATTCTACTTTTACAAAAATGGATTCTAACTTTTTCGTTTAAAAAGAAGTTTCTCATTTTCACAAAAGTAAATCACCTTTCACAAGTATACTTTTTAGAAGAATAATAGTATGGTAATCTTTAAACCAATCTATTTTTTTTGAAGTCAGTTCCATCATTCCTCAAGCAAGATTGAAGAAAAAAAAAATCAAATATTGGATTTTTTTTAAAATGTCACTATTTGTCCTCATAATATTGAATTTCAGTCCCAAATTTTCAAGCAATATTATGTGTAATTTACATCCTTTATCTTTATAAATTATAATTTAATCCTTTAAAGCAAAGAAAAATCTAAAAATCCATATATATTATTCACCTGAGTTTGACTAAAATTAGAGATGAAAACACATTAGACTAATTCAATATTATGACTTCTTTATGGTAACCTTTTTCATATAAAAACACATTGTATATTTATGAGCATGGATGTTTACTAGATGGGATAGCTTAATGACTTATTTGATCCATTTCAATTTAAAGGAATTTAGTTGATTTTCTTTGTAATTTCATTGAATTCAATCTAACCTAATCTCATGTTAAACTTGAAATTTAACCTCCTCTAACCAAAATTATTAAATAATAATAATAATAATAATAATGTAGATATTATTCAATTCTTCAAATATTAAATAGTATAATATATTTTAAAAGAAAATAATAGCAAATGTCTAAAAAGAAATTTAAATTCTAAATTTTAACATCTTAAGACCCGAATCCAACCTAATCAAAAAGTTAGAACATATCCATGTAAACTAAGAGGTGGGAAAGGGAATGATACTGGAAAAATCACCCTCTCAATTTGGGAGCTTCTTGCACTTCTATATATATATATATATATATATATATATTTATTTATTTATTTATTTATTTATTTTTCACCCTATATAAAAAAGATTATATTTTTTTATTGTGTACATTGAAAGTCAAAAGAATTTTTGGATTGTTTAAATACAAACCCATAATTAAATTTCGAATTAAGTAATTTGAAAATAGTTAATTTCATTAAAAAGATATTTTCGAATTATACGGTTCAAAAGTTAAATAACTTCTAAATTACGTAATTTTGGAAATTAACTTATTTTCAAATTGTATAATCTAGAACTCAGCCCTTTTGTATTTTCAAATTGTATAATTTGAAAAAAAAAATTAAAGTAATTTTTGAATTATACAATTTAGATGGGATAAAATAAAAACTTTTTTTATATGGGAACGAATGAGAAACATAAGGGGTTGCAAAAAGAAATTGTCTCTCAATTTACTCAGATCAAGCCCAATGACAAACCTGAATGTGATAAATTACAATTACTATTCAAGTTTGTCATAACAAAAAGAGAAGGTTCTTTCTGCACCCCATAATTTCAACATGCATACCCATATTCTTAAAATTTCCAATTTTATTTTTTAAAATACATAACTCAAACTACAAAATTTATATTTTAAATTATGTATTTCAAAACATAAATTTTATTCGAATTATATTAACGGAAATACATTTTTTTTTTTAATATTTCAGAATTCACGACTAACAACACAAACTCTATATTTCAAATTATATAATTGAAAATGCAACCTTTTATTTTATATTATAAAATTCACCTTGCGAAATACAAAATTTATATTCCAAAGTTCAAAGCAGCACAAAAACTATTCTCTTCAATGGGGATGAATGGGCCATGGGAGCCTAAGAGTTCCTGGTAATGTAAGAAGAAGAAGATGAAATGAAGAAGATAAAACAAAAATAAACATTTCACAGTTTGAAATGTATGGAGTAGCCGGAAGAAGCTGCCAAAAAAATATCTAATTTTTCTGAGCACACTTTATCCACAATCCATTCTTCCAACTACACTCCCTCCACCTCATAGTCCATGGCCACCACCGCAACTCACTGTGTCCAACTCGCCGGCGCCACCGTGTCGACTCACCGGATAACTTCCATTTCCTGCAAGAAGAAATCGGATAAGATTGCATTCAAGGAGACGAAAGAAGGCTTTGTGGATTACGACCGAGGCCTGCACGAGGTCTCCACAAAAATCTCAGGCCTCCGCAAGGACAACATCGCCACCCGCTACCGCCTCCGCGTCGCCGGAAACCGCTTCCAAAAGGACTGGACGGTGTCCGAGGTCGCCGACCTCGTCCTCTCGTTCGACCTCTCCGACGACATCGATGGCCTACTCAACCGTTGGATAGGCCGCTACGCACGCAAGAATTTCCCCTACCTCATTAAGGTATTCTGCAATTTCAGATTTTCGTGTGCACCAGTTTGAGCGTTTTTTGTTTATAATATAATCAGCATTGGGTTTTTCGTTTTCGAATATGTAGGAGTTGACGCAGCGAGGGTCCATTGAACACTGTAATCGCGTGTTCAGGTGGATGAAGTTACAGAGGAACTACCGTGCGCGCAATGATATGTACAACATGATGATTAGGTTGCACGCTCGTCACAATCGAACGGACCATGCGCGTGGATTGTTTTTCGAGATGCAGGAATGGAGGTGAATTAATGTATTCAAGTTCTGGATTGGTAAAATTTTCATAGGAGGAAAAAGTACTTTTGCGAACTCCCTTGTACATTTCCAAATTTTAATGCAAAACTAAGAAAGAAATTGTTTGTTTTTGAAGTAAATATACTTTTGAACTGTCTCAGCTGAAATCCAAGCATGCACCGTGGTAAAATAATTCGAGATTCTACCGTTAGCTAAAATCAACCTACACGCCTCAATGTTTTGGAGTTAATTGAGAGAACTTTTATACAACTTAAGTACATAAGTTGATTTTAGCTTATGGGAGAAGCTATATTCATTTTACCTTCTCATTTTTTCTTATTTATGCTTATTATTTTAAGTTCTTATGAAAAAGGTTTATTCAAACAAGGGTTTATTGTAGCGGGGATTGAATTGCTCCTGCGTTGTTGTGATTTGTAGGTGTAAACCGGATGTTGAGACTTACAATGCTCTTATCAACGCACATGGTCGGGCTGGACAGTGGCGTTGGGCTTTGAATATCATGGATGACATGCTGCGTGCAGCTGTGTGTACTTTGCATTTTTCTTCCCTAGTCATATTTAGTGAGTTCAACTTGATGTGATCAACTTTTTAACTTAATTATGGTGTTAAATTGTAGTTAAGTATATTTGGTGAAGGAGAGGATGCAAGAGAGCATATTTTATAGTGCTGTAGTACTTTGACATCTTTAATGGTCACTTGATACGTATTTTTGCAAGATCCATTTTATGAGGATTCACGCCTCTTGCAATCCGCGTTCTTCATGATATAAGACATATATCTGCAGTGTGCAGGACTTCATTACATTGTAGTATGTAAATAATTATGGTTATATACATGTAATTAAATTTGTTTCAGTAGATTGTAGAGAGTATCTATCTCCCGATGCTGGGACGTGGGAACCCTTACGTTTTGTTCTGGTTTGTGTTGAATTGCTTTATGCATCGTGTAGTACCTGCATCTTAGAAATAAATGATTAATCCTGGTGATGAGATTTTTGTGATCAATGTGATCTTGCCGGTTTTAATTTCATTTTCTTCAAACCCTATGCTGTCTTAAACTGTCAATTCATAGAATAAGCATTTCAAATGGTGGTCTATAAGTGCTGTTTTTGACACACTGACATATTGTTGCAGATTCCACCGAGTAGGTATACTTATAACAACTTGATAAATGCTTGTGGATCTAGTGGGAATTGGAAAGAAGCACTCAGCGTTTGCAAGAAAATGACAGACAACGGTGTTGGGCCTGATCTTGTTACTCACAATATTATTCTGTCTGCATTTAAAAGTGGTGCTCAGTATTTGAAAGCTCTGTCATATTTTGAACTAATGAAGGGAACTCATATTCGTCCTGACACAACCACACTTAATATTGTTATCCATTGTCTAGTAAAGCTTCAACAATATGACAAAGCCATTGATATTTTTAATTCCATGAGGGAGAAGAAATCAGAATGTACCCCTGACGTCGTTACATTCACAAGTATTATTCACTTGTATTCTGTGTGTGGGCAAGTTGAAAATTGTAAGGCTGCATTTAATATGATGCTTGCAGAAGGGCTGAAACCTAATATAGTCTCATATAATGCACTGATAGGTGCATATGCTGCTTGTGGGATGGACAATGAGGCACTTTTGGTATTCAATGAGATAAAAAGAAATGGTTTCCGCCCTGATGTTGTATCATATACGTCTCTCCTTAATGCTTATGGAAGGTCACAAAAACCCCAAAAAGCAAGGGAAATATTTGATATGATGAAGAGAAACAAGTTGAAGCCAAACCTTGTCAGTTACAATTCACTGATTGATGCTTATGGATCTAGTGGTTTTCTGACAGATGCAATTGAAGTCTTGAGAGAAATGGAACAAGATGGAATTCAACCAAATGTTGTTTCAATATGCATACTCTTGGCAGCCTGTGGAAGATGCAGTCGGAAGGTGAAGATTGACACAGTCCTAACAGCAGCTAAGATGAGAGGAATTAAGTTAAACACAGTTGCATATAATTCAGCTATAGGAAGCTATATGAATGTAGGGGAATATGACAAAGCTATAGACTTGTACAAATCTATGAGGAAGAAAAAAATTAAAACTGATTCTGTTACTTACACTGTGTTAATTAGTGGTTGTTGTAAGATGTCAAAATATGGTGAAGCCGTATCTTTTATGGAAGAAATGATGCATCTAAAACTTCCTTTGTCCAAAGAGGTCTACTCTTCTGTCATATGTGCCTATAGCAAACAGGTAAGTACATTAAATAAGATGAATTTCAGTGGTGTGTATTCATTAAATTTGAGACTTCTGTTTCTTTTCCTTCACATTTTTCCATGATAATGTTTTAGGGCCAAATTGAAGAAGCAGAATCTACATTTAACTTGATGAAATCATCTGGTTGTTACCCTGATGTGGTTGCATACACCTCCATGCTTGATGCTTACAATGCAGCTGGTAAAATAATTTTTTAATGAGTTAAATATTAGGATCTTATTAATATATTAATATAAGTATACTGAATAACAATATTTTATGATCAGGGAGTTGGGAGAAAGCCTATGCACTCTTTGACGAAATGGAAGCAAGTGACATCAAGCTAGATACCATTGCCTGTGCAGCCCTAATGAGATCTTTTAATAAAGGTGGTCAACCGGGAAGGGTTCTTAGTCTAGCACAAAGCATGAGAGAAAAAGAAATTCCTTTCACTGATACCATATTTTTTGAAATGGTATCTGCCTGTAGCATGTAAGTACAGAATTTATGATATATTTTTCATTTTACAAGAAGTATTGCACTAAACTTGTCTTTCCCTGTTTTACTCTTTCGTGGGTTTTCTTGAAAACTTCTAAAATGTCCATTTTACCATGGGTATAGTGCCTCCTATGTTAGGTATAAATTGAGCTAATTGAGCCTGAAATTAGCTAGTATATTCCTGATCAAGACATCATGGAACTTTATCTGATGCTAAATTCTCATGGCTACTACTTTTCATAGTTAGAATTCTATTATTTACCGCTTTGATTGGTGGAGATGCTGTAAAATGGTTTTATTTTAATGACAACTAAGTAGTTTTCAAATTATCCACTGATTATTGTTATTATTGTTCAGCGGAAAATGCACAATTATATTGTTGGTGGAACTTGAAGTTGAATAGCTTGGTGTTGTGACAAATTGATACATTTTATACGTTATTTTTTTACATATTATGAAATTTGATGCTTTGGTACATATTTACTTGCCAAAGCTCAGAATTTAATAAGTAGAGTGGGCAAGGAACAAAAGAAAAGATGCCTTCACTGAAATTACATTGGTTTGATTAGCATTATTTTTTTTTCAATAGTTAATGTTTTTTACTGTTATGTTCCTATCAAACTGAATGTCTCTTGTGCCATAAGATTACAAGATTGGAGGACAGCAGTTGACATGATCAAGTACATAGAGCCCTCACTTCCAGTAATTTCATCCGGATGTTTGAATCAGTTCCTACATGCTTTAGGAAAAAGTGGAAAGATTGAAACTATGTTGAAGGTCAGCCAAATATTCTCGTAGGAGATATTTATGTTATCAAGAGCAGTATGATTTCCCACCACATTGATATCTTTTACAGTACTTTTTAATTTTATTTTTCATGTTTGCAGTTATTCTTCAAAATGTTGGCATCAGGAGTTGATGTTAACTTAAACACTTACTCTATTTTATTGAAGAACCTTTTATCATCTGGAAATTGGAGGAAGTATTTAGAGGTAAGATCTTGCTCTCTTTAAGATTAATTTGATGCATAGAAGTTCATATATGTAGCTGGAACAAATATTAAGAGTTCTAGCATCTAACTGATTATAGTTGAAAGATGAAAATATATGGTTTTGATGGAAAAGGAGGTGAAAGTGTGTATTCCACCCATATAAAATGCACGTAATGAGACTAAAATTCCTATTTATACTAAGTATCATGGTGAAATACTAGTGTCGGACAATTACTACAAAGCCCAACCCAACAACAATATTAATAAAAGAAACTTCAACTTTTAAAGAATCTTAATATTCAAATAAATAATATCTTTTTTTGCCGAAGTGCTGCAAATGCCATACTAGTTCCTTGTTTATGAAGTTGTTACACTCTGGCAATTGTACTAGTTTTTGAAATTTACTACCAGTGAACGTGAAGTAACATTCACATTAGGATTTGTATTGACAGGTACTGTTTCACTTAAACCATAATTATCAATTTTGTATAGTGATCTGTAGCAGCAAGATTGTGCATAGAGGGATGATCTCTATTCAAAATCTTTCTCTACAGATTAAATAATTATGTGTGTGTACTCAAAATTTTAAAAGAAAATTACCCAAAATCAAGACATATTCATAGCTAACAATAGAAGATTGTTGGTCTTAGCAAAACAGTCTAGTGAATAGAAACCGAAGATAAGGAAACAAACTAAATTCAATAGATAATTGCATGTCAACTAGCTTTTAAGTGTGGGTTCCCCAAGTATTTAGGTCCTTATCTTACTTTTTCAAGTTCTAGCTTTGATCTTGAAGTATTAATGTGTTATTTTTCCGCTACAATCAAAGAAGAGAAATAAGGAATAAATAACTACAAACTAGGAACACCTTAAAAAAACTATAACTTTTTGATTCCAATCCAACAAGTTGCTTTGAAAGTTGACTAACAACTGTAGATATTTGGCTGTTTAATTTCATTTTCGGTATTTCACGTTTTAATAAACCATATGTGAAAAATACGCAAATCCTGAGCAGGTATTGCAATGGATGGAGGACGCAGGCATTCATCCATCAAACGAAATGTACCATGATATATCTTCGTTTTCACAAAAATGCTGTGGGCACGAAAATGCTGCTGTTATAAAAGAAAGACTTGGTATGAATATTAATTTTGCATTGAGGATTGTTTTTCCTTATGTTCATATGAACGCGCTTTTATTCTTCTAGTAGACTCTTCTGCTATTTGAAGAGGTTTATATGATTTAATTAATTTGTGTGAGGTTTGCTTAGGCATATGTACAAGGATGAGTGTGCTCTTTTTAGAGGGTGGGAGGGGAGGGGGGGTTTACCAAAATCAGGTTTAATACTAATGGCACAACAATGCTTCCATGTCCTTCTGCTTTCAATGATTATCAACTATATTACGATCGGTGCCTGTCATATGGAATTTGAATTCTATTAAATGATGATTCTTTGAAAGACTCAGAAAGGGGGAGATTGAAATTGCTACCTTGATCTGAAACCATGAATTTGTATTAGCCAGATATATTCGAATTTCAATAATCTGGAGTCTCTACTTCAAACCTCTTCTCGCAATGTCCTCTATTTTTCTTGCTCCTTGTGTAATTCAGACGGTTAACCTAGTCAACTTCTACTGTGTAGAAGTGATGTGTGGGTCCAATCTTAGACTTCTTTCTTATTCAAACTGGTTTCTTATCAAGGAGTTTTCTTTTTTCTACCTTTTTTGCATGCTCAAAATGGGTACCAGTTAGACCTCACTGATACTATTTGTGTTGTGCTCCCACTTACTGCCATGTACGTGGAGGAACTTTATGGAACCTAATCTAGAATTGACAAGAGTATGTCTTTTTTATGGGGTTACTTGGAGTTGGTGGATATACCGTTTGGTCAAATGCTACAGGTGGGAATTGAATTTAAGCTTTGAATTGTGGCAAATGTTCTATTTTACTACCAAATTTATCCCCTTGGAATCGGAAGAAAATAATTAGGGTAATCAATTGATATCTTGACTTAGCTAAAGTTCACAACAGAAGCCTCATTATTACACTTACATTCGTCAATATACATCTTGTACATATCCTATTTTCTCGTGCCACCCCTGAAAAATAAATGTAAGAGATGGTTTCTTTTACACAGAAGGGAATAACACCTTTAATAGCTTGTTTTTGCTGGTATCATTTTTTAATAAAAAGGCATGGTGTTTTCTGTCTTATTATCAGCTTTCATGATAGCTCATTGCTCATCTGTGTTTTAATAGCTACTGCTTTAGTCCGTATAATATTGAGGGGCACAGATCATACAATAATCCTGGTTATAAATTTGTACAGAATCCTTGAAAAGAAAATCTGAGGATCAAATTTCTGCCAACCGACCAGGTGAAACTCCGGTTCTTAGTTGACCATTGTCATGGAATCAATTTTTTGCTTAGCTGTGACACGCAGGTCTAACTGTTGCTGAAGTTTTGCCTGAGATTTTGTGAAGATTGGAACTCCATTATTGAATGAAATTTTTTATGAAAATTACAATATCTCATTATATAAGTGATATAATATTTACTAAAATTCTGTGATACCAATAAATTTTACAGAGTAATAGAAAAATGTTCAAAAGGATGTGAGTGATTGAGTTCCTAGCATTTTCCAAAGACATTTTGTTCATTTTAGACCTGCAATTTGTAAATAATGTAAAGTTGTGCTCCTGTATATATACTACTGATACGATTGGGCTATACTGTACAACGTAAGCTCCACTGGGATCACTCTTCTAATTCTTCCTTCTCGCTTATATTTTCTTAAAAAAGTGACCAACGTGCCTTTATCTTGTCATTTGAAGTTGTGTTATAAATTATGGAACCTGGATTGTGTAGGTTGGAATATAGTGTTTGTATTTAGTAATCCATAATTTAGAACTATATTTTGGATTCTTTGACATGGGACCATGTTCCATAGTTTTTTACTGTTGAACTATGTTATTGATTATGTTATTTGAAATTTGAAATTTGAAATATAACTTTAGAATATATTCTAAGTTGTGTAATTTATAAATATTTTAAATTGTTTCATTTGTAATCTGAAATATAATACTGAATGTTTTAATTCAGAAAATTGTTTCAGTTTTGTAACATAATTCGAAAGATGTTTGACATATTTTGAATGTACTGAGATTTTTTTATTTAAATAGTAGATAAATGTGTTTTAGTAGATGTATTAATGGGAGAAGAAAGTTCTTGGTAGAAGGAAGAATTGACCCTCTAAAAATCTGTATAAACTTGAGGTTATTTTTTCTTCTGCCCCTCATGATTTCTTCATGTATTTTCATGGGATGTTTTGAAAAAGTCTAAAATGCCTGTACTTTATATTTTTTACTTGAGAAATTTGGAATTATGTTCTAGATTATCAGATTAAACAATCTGAGATTTGGAAATATATTTAAAATTTTTAAATTGTATAATTCGTAACATTTTTAGATTCTGTAATTCGTAACATTATCGTATAATTCACAATAATTTTAAATTATATAATTTGAAACTTGAAATGTTTCTTACATATAAATAATTTGAACTTTTTCACACTTATAAAAGTGCAGGAAAAAAAAAGTATTAAAATGCTAAAAGAAGTTGCCTAAACTTGGTTAGGTAAATGCAACTATGTACCGATATTTTTTACTTGTGTTATGTATTTGTGTCTAATATGTATTTAGGTACCAATTTAAAAATTAAAAATTATTGACAACTAAAATAGTTCCAAACAATTATAATTAATCTTTAAATTGATAATTAAAATAGTTTTTATTATGAATTGGTTTCTAAATTAGTTACTAACATTATCTACCAATGTTTTGACTACAAAAATAATTGATTTTTAAATTGTTTACTAATATTAGCTATTAACAATGATGTATTTATTATATTTTTAAGAATTATTGTATATTTTTCAATATTTATATATCACGTATCGTATTTTATTATTTTCAAAATAAACATATCGATGTATCAAATACATTTTGTATTCTATGCACAAATCGTATTCGTAGATCATAAATGATGATATCGCCCAATTAGGTCCCAAAGAAGGAAAACCAAGTGGCTTAAGAATTATATAAGATTGCAATTGAATATTAAAAATAGTACTTATAATATTATTTAGTTTCGATGATGATACGGTAAGGTCATCATTATCAAGCTACACTACAAAATATTCCTGTTCATGTTTATTTCCTTATAGCTTTTATGGCAGTTTTAAGGAATCCAAGTTGGCCTTAGCTGCCTGTCAAATAGTGCTTTCAGGGGCTTGGAGGACCACCGCGGAAGAGCTTGGTTTATTCAACTCTGCTTCTGTAAAGGTGCAAGAATAAAAATTTGAATATTGTTGGATTGTCAAAGTGCGTTAATCTCACGTGTATAATTCATCACGGTTGAATTAAAAGAAAAAAAAAAATCAGTTTAATATTTTAGATGAAAATTTTGCAATATAAATTTACCTTCCACATATTTATGAATTCGTTCACTTACAAATATTTTATTTATTCAATTTATTTTATATATTTATTACGGTATAATAAAAAATAATAAAAATATATTGACTCAATTCATTACTTTTTTATAATAATTGATTCAAAATGTTTACATAATTCTAAATATTATTAAAGTTAATAATTAAAAATTAAAATATCAAAGTATATAATTCGATAAATTGGTAAATTAAATATTCAAATTATTCAGACATTATTGAATAACATTCTCGTATTTAAAAAGATTAAATTATGAACATATATAATTAGAAGTAGTAAATAATTATAATAAAAAAATTATAAAAAATAGTAAAAATACTAATATAAAGTGTTGTTGTTGGTGAGCTATGGATCAATCCACCTTTAACCCAATTTAAACTTAATTAACTGTGAATTAAGTGAGACAAGTTCAGTTTAATCTACATTTATAAAATCTAAAATATATTAAACTTAATTTGACTCGAACCCGTGAGGGTTAATCCACGGATTAAAACCTTGACATCTCTAGAAAAAGAAAATTGTTAAAGAAATTATCTAAATTTTAAAGAAAACTTATATGTGTCGAACTTGAACATACTTTTCAATACCAGTATAGTATAGACATAAGCTATTTTTGAAAAAAAGAAAATAGTTGAACAATGATATTTTGACTACTAAATTTTGACAACTTTTTTTTACAATATAAGGTGTTATCTTTTATGTGGTTTTAAAATATTGAGAATGAAAAAATAGAAAAATGAAAAATCATTAGAAAATGTCACCAAAAGTTGTAAGAGAAAGTTGTCAAAATTTAATAGTTAAAAAATCATTTTCCAAAATAGTTATATGGGAATCTTAACCATGTTTAGCCCTAATGACTATGCTCACAATAGTATTCTTAGGGTAAAACAGAAGTTGCTCTGGCCTTTCATCAAACAAAGAACAACGCAGCTGCTCTCAATAATTCTTTCCCTTATTGAGCTCCTGCCACCACATGACAATAAAAACAGACCGTTTGAAAATCTTAAAATACAAACATTTTTTATTTTATTTTTTTTGCATAGAAAACAATTAGTTGTTCAGACCAAAGTCTTAGATTTGTTCCATTTAATAAGGTATATATATGCAGCGATAAATCAGGGTTCACATTTTGATTCTATAACTAGCAAAAGCTAAGAGATAAGATTAGAAATGTGTTGGTGAAAAGAAGATAACAGTTTAATGCAAAGGTTATTAAAAGCAAAGGTGTCTGTAAAAAGTTAAAAACAAATGGTGAGATGTTTGAAGATGGCAGCACAAAAGGATAAAGTGATGAGCAGGAGGAGCATGTGATTCCTTCATGGATTTTTCTAAATTCATCAAACCGTTAACTAAAGTTTTGCATGCAATCATGTAGCATCTTCAACATTTAGGGTTTCTCAAAAGTGGTCAAAATTATTCCCCCACATAATAATAATCAAACAGAATCATTCTCTGAATTTTCTGATCATACCACTCCTTCTTGTCCACTGCATTTTATTTTTCCACTCACTTCACTTATACACAAACTCCACTACGTTAACATCTATAAGTATATTTATAATTAACAATAACTTAATTAACATTAATCTAACAAAAAAAAACACATCGTATCTTTTTATAAAAATATAAGAATCACACCGACTCAAAAATAAATAAAAAATAAAAATATAATTATTGTTACATGAAAGAAAATTATTTATTTCATTATTTTCTTCTTCATGTGTTTCATTTTCAATTTCTTAATCATTTCTCTTAGGGTAAATGATACTGAAATTAATATTATTTTTAGTTTATTACAAATTAAAAATAATTTATTTTAGTTTTTTTAGTGAATATATAATATATTTATTTAATATGTTGGCTATGCATTGATGAGTGGTAATGTGAAAAGGTTTTACCATGTCAAAATAATTTTAATAAAATTACAATACTCTTTATTTGATTATTATTTCTTAGCCGCTACCTTTTTTCTTTATATTTTTTATGAGTTTTTCGGCTTCTTTCAACCTATGAACTGAATTTCAAATTTATTTTATCTTCGATTCGTTTTTCTCTAAATTTATTAGGAGCGTGCTCTATTTTGTTCTTTCTTTTTGTAGTTTTCAAAACATGTTAATTACTTCTTAGCTATCAACGTATTACTAATTTCTTTTCCTCTTTACAAAAGGAAGCTTCCTAAGACATTTTCCAATTTTTGAAAAGGAAATTTCCAAAAATTTTGAATTGTTTATAGTTTTACATGCTTTATTTAAAATAGAAAAGTTTTTTCTTGTTTGTTTATCTCAAACAAATTTTCAGTTAGCCCCTATTGAAATATTAAACAAATTTTCCTAAGACATTTGTTTAACATTTCAATTTAACTTAATTTGGTTCACATACACAATGGATAAAAAAAATGTTGGTAATACTAACAAATTGTTAAGGTAGATTAAGTGAAAATCTGGTAACAAAACCTAACTACTAAACAAATAAGTAAAGAGGTTGTTTAAATTAGGTGAGAAAGAAAAGAAAGACAAAGAAGTGGTTTGAATTCGGTGGAAAAAATAGAATTAAGCATATATTTTTTCTATTAATAATTTAATTTAATTTATTAATTTATTATTAATTTTTAATTATCTATTTATTTTTTAATTATGTGGATTATTTTGGCATGATTATGTAACATAAATATTTTACTATATTTATTATATTATGATGATAAGTTTTCACATGTTTTTCTTTGTTTATTTACGAAAAAACTTTATTCTTCTCTTCATAAATTGTACTTTTTACATATTTGATAAAAAATAAATAATTAAAGGACCTTATTTTGCATTCTTCCCCATCTATAGTTTGAAACAAATTATAATGAAATATAACTAAAATAAACAATTTTCAATCTCCAAATCAGATATTTGTTTGATTAACCATTTGGTTACAAATAATCCACATAACAGTATTTAAACTATTGTCATCTATTATATATACTTATGCACTATCATAAACATGAATTTAGGGCATGGTAGATAGGTTTAATTTTAAAGGATTTTATAATTTTTTTATTTAATTAGTCGGATAATACCCACTTTTATTTATCGGATGTGTCAGTTTGGTATCCGTTTTTTAAAATGTATCAATTGAGTCTCAATTTTTTAAAACATGCCTCAATTAGATCCATTTTAGACAAGAATTATTAACGCTTTTAATGGTATTGATATTTAAAATGACTTACAAAATTAAATATTTATATTTATATGAAAATTTGGTAGTAAAAGTCATGAATAAAGTTAAAAGTGTTAATAATTTTTGTCTAAAAAAGACTTAATTGAGTCAATTTTTTCAAAAATTAGGACTCAATTGACATCTTTTGATATTAAAATACCAAACTAACATCTAAACGGAAGTGAATATCATCCGACCAATTAAAATCTTTTACAAACACATTTCATGAGATTAATTTATTTATGCGTCTAAATAGTTACTTTAATAACATAAAAAAAAACCTACAGCTAAAGAATTGGTTCATTATCATTTTATATTTTTTTATTAAAAATAACAAATAACATGATTAAAAAAATTATTGGTGGGAAGTTAGTAGCATGATGATGAGTTTGGAAAATGGAATGAGGAGCAGGCAACAAGTGGCACCTAACATGCACAATGGTCATACTAATCAAAATCGACATGAAATGACAAGAGTACCCTCAGGGGGTCCTAGCCGTTACATCGCCTCACAGTACCACTTTACACATTGGTCATTTCAAAACCCGGAAAGGGCATTTCGGTAACTAATAATTCCTCCTTCTTCCTTTGTAGTTTTCCCCCTCACTCACTTCCACTCCAATTTCACTTCATTCCATTCCCAAATTTCCATCACTATCACTCAAATCAACATACGCACTTCTCTCTCTCTCAGGTTAGGGTTAGGGTTTCCTCCGATCATGGCTTCGTCTTCCTCCGATCCCGGAAAGTCCGCGGAGACGTCGGAACCGGCGGTGGCAACTGATCAGCTCTTGCTCTACCGAGGATTGAAGAAAGCGAAGAAGGAAAGAGGTTGCACTGCCAAAGAGCGCATCAGCAAAATGCCTCCCTGCGCCGCTGGAAAACGGAGCTCAATATACCGCGGCGTCACCAGGTAGTTACTTAGTATGGTTCGGTTAGGATGAAATGAACGGAGTTTTTTCTCGGAAGTTAAAGCCGATCGACTAATGGGGTGGATATGTGTCTTGGATTGTTGCTGACGGAATTTTGTGGATTGATGATTAGGCATAGGTGGACTGGTCGTTATGAAGCGCATCTTTGGGATAAGAGTACGTGGAATCAGAATCAGAATAAGAAGGGAAAACAAGGTTTGATTTGGTTTGTTCTTCGTTTCGGGTTTGGACTTGTGTCAGGCTGAAATAGCTTACCTGTTTTGTTTTCCTCGTTGTTTCGGAATTGGTTCGTTGGACAATGGTTCGTTCGTGGTGGGGCCAGTTTACTTGGGTGAGTTTGCAATGCGGTGCTCAGTTCGAATTTATTAGATCATGTTTGGATAAACTTTGAAATAAAAAACGTGTAGGAGAAGAAATGACAAAATGGATTAAACTTATTCTGTATGTTGAAATCAACTTATACACACCTCTTGGGAAATTAGATGAAAGAGCTTGTGTCTGGGATAAGTTTAATTCAGTAACTTTCTTATCTTTTTCTCTTTTCTCTAAATGTATATGGAGAAGTTTATCCAAATATGGTCTTATTCTTATGTTTATCATCATCATTGAAATTTCTCGTGCTGCATCCTTCTGTAAGATAATGATTTTAGTTGCATATGGATTTTGGATAGGGGCATATGATGACGAGGAAGCAGCTGCTAGAGCTTATGATCTTGCTGCTCTCAAATACTGGGGTCCAGGGACTCTCATTAACTTTCCAGTAAGCTAATGAAAATTGTGTCCTATTAATTACGTATGATAACTATAGACTATTTAGTACAGTATATATGATACCTTCTTTGCCCAAGTTATTAGGTAGCATAAGATGGAATGTGAATAGGTTTTGACAGTGGAGACTATAGATCTGGTGCCATTTGATTGGAAAAGGATGTTTGTTATTCTCTCTGGTGAATGTAGTAATATTTTGTATCACGTGTGATGTGTGTGCTGCAGGTGACTGATTATACAAGAGATCTTGAAGAAATGCAGAATGTGTCGAGAGAAGAGTACCTTGCATCTTTACGGCGGTGTGTGTATACTTAAAAAATGTTTAATACCATGTATTCATGCTGCTGCTTACACGTGATGCTTTCTGCAGGAAGAGCAGTGGTTTTTCTAGAGGACTATCAAAATATCGTGGACTCTCCAGGTGTGTTAATCTATCAACTCTCTTTTACTCAAGCTGTCTGGAAATTTACATCTTATCTATATCCACATCTCCTTGGGTTTGGTTGGCTATGTATGTGGAGATAGTTCTTCTCTGCTTTGCTACACAGCTACAGATTTTTATGATCTGGTATAGCTGTCATCCATCTAGTGTATAAAATCTGATGTGGATTTGACCGCTAACTTAAACGTTCATCTTGCATGTGGTGCTAACAAAATTAGTCGATGGGAGTCGTCATATGGCCGCATGTCTGGATCTGATTACTTCAATAGCATGCATTATGGTATGTTATAGTCAAATTTAAAGTTCAGTTAATCTTCTAGCGAAAAGAGTTATATGAACCATGTTCATTTCAGCGCCACCTATGGCTATTGAAAAAAAAAGAAAGTATTTTGAACTTATGTTCACCTGTTTTTTCTAGTTGGTAACTATCATCTCACTGGTTTACAACGTTAAAGGTGCAGGGGATGATTCAGCAGCAGAAAGTGAATATGTAAGTGGTTTCTGCATAGAAAGAAAGATTGATTTAACAAGTCACATCAAATGGTGGGGATCTAATAAGACTCGACATTCTGACTCTGGGACAAGATTATCGGAAGAAAAAAAGCTTGGTTCTGCTGGAGATATTTGCAGTGAACTAAAGCAATTGGAACAGAAAGTTCAACCTACAGAACCTTATCAGATGCCACAGTTAGGCAGGCTACACAATGAGAAAAAGCAAAGAAGTTCTTCAGTCTCTGCCTTAAGGATCCTTTCGCAATCTGCTGCTTACAAGAGCTTGCAAGAGAAAGCTTCAAAGAAACAGGAAAATAGTATTGATAACGATGAGAATGAAAACAAAAATACAATCAACAAATTGGATCATGGAAAGGCAGTTGAGAAACCATCAAATCATGATGGAGGCAGTGATCGGCTTGACATTGCAATGGGAATGAGTGGGACAATGCCTCTTCAAAGAAATGTCTACCCGTTGACGCCATTCTTGTCAGCACCACTTTTGACAGCTTACAATACTGTTGATCCAATGGCAGATCCTATTCTCTGGACATCTCTTGTTCCCGTACTTCCTGCTGGCCTTTCTCGTACAGATGAGGTTGGTGTAATGACCAAGTGTTTTACTTTATTGAAATTACATGAGAAGTTATTTAACAGAGCTAAAATAGTAGAGAGCTTATAATGATCCATTTTATAATAGATCTTCTCAACTGATATTCAAAACAAATAATTCATCAAATTCCGGAGAAAACAGAGTATTTCAAACAAAAAATAATCTGCCCAAATTTGTGTGAGCGTAACAATTAAAATTTGTTCTCAGTAAAATCTGATTTGAATTATCACCTATAACAATCTCTTTTGTGTCTGGTAATTACGTGTTTATGACGACCTGATTTCCTATGCTATTAAGCCAACAAGGTAGTGTCAACAAATTTAATTTGTTATTGGATCAATATGATGATGAATGTAAACTAAACATATTACGAGTGCTTCTCTCACTTCTACTAAGCCTTAATGCCAAAAGGTCCCTTTCTCTTCGTGTTGACACAATGTGGAGAACCTGTGGATGAAATTTGAATTACAGAGCCAGAAGTTGTAATTTTATATGCATAGCAATTATTTCGAGCCTTCTATTACTTCCTGGAGATTTGATTGCCCAAAATTTCCTAATTATCATTTAACACTTTAAAGAGGAAAACGCAGTATAGCTTTTTCTGATAATAGTAAGGGGACAGTAATTGTTCAATTCATAATCGCTAGTTACACCAAACAATTGATTGTATATAGCTTGTAACATTCTTGTAAACTCGGTTTTATGTGCAGGTTACCAAGACAGAAACCAGTTCAACGTACACAATGTTTCAGCCAGAGGAATGATTGGACATTTGAATTTCTAATTGAAAAATGGCTCAAAGACAAGCACCTGAAACCTGAGCCCTGTATCAAACAAAGAACAGTGTCTGAAGTGCTCAAGCAGGTCTACCAAGAGAATGCTCCCATGGCTTTTTTTGCAAGATTACATGGGTTTTTAGAGGTCAGAGAAAATAATATATTTACGGTGGTTTTTCATCGATGATACAATATAGACTTAGCACGAATATTTTCATTTCTAGTCAGATATGTATCAGTTAACATCTCCTTAATGTATATGCATTCAGAGTTAGATAAAGTTTGATTTTATGCGGAATATTATGTACATAATAAGAGTAGAATTATGCAAGAACGTGTTCATTAATTGATTGACTTGAGTTTATTAGGCGCTATTTTCTTATAAAGATTGTTTCTGTTTAATTGTAGAATGTCTGACAGAAAGATGTCATGAAGTTTAATTTCGGTATGTATAAATAGATTTTTAGTTTAATTTTGGAACATGCAAATATATTTCCGAAAGTTTAATATTGGAGTATACAAATAAACTTCTGATTATTTAATTTTAGAACATGCAAATAGAAATTCAAAATTTAGATTCCATAACAACGAAACTAATTTTGTGTAGAACCTGTATAAAAGTAAAATTTGACCAAAAATAACTTCAGAGGTGAGAATTGAAAAATTGAAGGAACACACAAAGAAATACCCATTTTGATTCATCTTGGATTATCATGTCTGTTTTACGGTTGCTAATTCATGCAACTCCATGTTTTCTGCCTCTAACCTATACTTCTGGAAATAATAAGTTGATTTGTTGGAATTTTATTTTATTTTTGTGTTGTGAAGGTTGTGGTGTGGGTTTCGGTGGTGGTTGGTTGGGAGTGGTTCGCAGCTGGCGTTGGTGTTTCGTAATGGTCGCCGTATTGGTGGGAGGTGGTTTTTGATACATTTGTTGTGGCTGAGTATCTTTTGGTTTTTCACTTTAAATTTCGGATTGTGAATTTGGAGATGTCTTAAATTACATTATTTAAAATAGGGAAATGATACTTTTATATAGTTTTGTTCGAAAAAATTTGGTAAATAATTATTTTTTGTGTAAAAAAAATTCTAAAATTTTATTTTTGTAACTTTCATAAAAAAATTAAAAAAAAAAAACTATTTTATTTAATAATTTGTCAATTTTATCAATAAAATGTTTGTCAAAAAATTATTTCTATTTAAAATAAGAAACTTTTATGTTTATGTATTTTAAATTGTACGATCTATATTTGTTACTGGCAGGACAAACAACCAAACAATTCTTCTTGGAATAAACTTACAAAACAAAGAAAGTGAGAGAAGAGAATAAAATTTCAGATTTTGTTAATTTATTTCATTGGGAATGTGAACATCATTTCATCACCTTATTGGGTGCGTGCGCGCGGAAAACATGGGGTGCAGGAAGCGATGCCCCTGTTTTACTCTGCTTCGGGCCTCTTCGATTTTAATTTTTTATTTTTACAAAATATTAAGAGGATTTATCATTTTCCAAATTATAAGATTTTAATTATAATAAATTAATAATGCCATCGAAAATTTGTAATTAAAATTTTCACGATCAATAACATTTCCACATCTCTTAAAAATAAAAATAAAAATAAAAGTATAAGACAGTTTAAATATTTTTTTCACTCTCCGAAACCTCTCTTAAAGATAAAATTGTGACAAAGTTTTATATTTCAAAAGAGACAAACATATTTTTATTATTATATACTAGTGAAAACATAGGCTATCACGTTTATGTGTTTGTATTTTCTTAATTACTATAGAAATTTGAGTTAAAATGAATAAAAAATATATAACTAATTTTAAAATAATTATTAAATATAAAATTTAAAAAATAAAATATGTTTACAAAAGAAGTTTTGAAAATAATGATTAAAGACAAAGGGGGTTTTTAAATAGCGGTTAAGAGTAAATTATTTATAAAATAATTAATTTTAAAAATAATAATTAAGCGTAAAACTGACTGAAATATTAAAATGTGAACACAAAAAAGGATATTATTTTTTATACATTGTTATAGATTATTTTTAAATTTATCTTTTTATTTTTTGAATTGCCAAATTATTAATAGAAAAATGATTTTTTAACGATTAAATTTTGACAATTTTTTTTTATAACATCTTCCAAGTAACTTTTTTTTTATTTCTCTATATTTCAAAATTATTTAAAAATGTTATCTCAAATTTAAAAAAAAAAATTATCAAAATTTAATTGTGAAATATCATATCATTCTCCATGTTAATAACATCACCTTGTTCTATGAGGGTTAAAAAAACAAATATACCTCAAGCAAAAGCAAATAACGAGAGAAAGCAAGATGATTCAGACGTACAGTTAAAGTGAGATTAGATTGAAGTGTAAGTGTTAAAAAAGTTAAACAGCATTCAAGATTTTAATTCACCTTTTAGCTTTCGTACAATAAACTCTGTATTTGCATATATAATCAGAATGAGACGAGATAATTATTATCTCAAAGGTTTTCTCATTTATGTATTTATCGCCAGAATACCAAATTTGACTTAACACACATCAATTGAGCGTGTGCTTCACGCCACAACCCCCACCCTATCATTTTCTAGCCGCCCCAAAACCACCACAACATTATTTTCCACGACAGATGTTTTTCTGATGTCGAAAGTTTGGTAAGTGAAGTTCTTCTTATATTCTGTCTCATTCAAATTTGAAATGATGAAACATTATTATTAGAAAATTGTATTTTAATTAACATAGATGTGTATTTTTATTCTCATGATTGTTTTAAATAACAAGAGGGTATGGGTAAAAATTTTAAATCTATATTTAGTTGAGAGAAATAATATTTTCACTTATAATATATAATGATCAATCTTAATTTATTAACAGTACACAATTTTTAAACTGTTATTTCATTATATTTTAGTAAGAAAGATTGCTTTCGCAAGTTAAAGTTATACCTATTCTTTTAATCATTATAGTGATGTGGATTATTAAGTGTCAAAAGTAATGAATAATGAGTGCACACTAGATAGCATTATCCTCCCGATATATATAATTTATTAATTTCACAACTTAAAAGTTATACTTGTTTCTTAATTATGTGTTAATAAATTGTTGTTAGATTTATTGTATAAAAAAATTTGCATACCTTTTTTTTCTTTCACTAGAGTTACATAGTTTTATATTCTTTAAGAAACGTATCAAAATATTTATCTATATCTATATATAAGTCTTATTTTAATGTTTATATTTCTATTTTTAATTTTATTTTTTAATAAATAATTTTTTTTTAAATTAGAAGTAATTGTTTTATTTGTTGGAGTTGAAGAAATTTTAATAAGCTATTTTTTTTAGTTAAGGCTGATTCTAAGTTATATTATTAAAATCTACTAAGTTGATTCATAAGTGCAAGATAATTCTTGTATAGGAATGTATTGCAGGTGGCATTAATTGTCCTGTGACGGAGGACAAGTGGGCCGAGTGAATCGTAGCATTTGGACTGTTTCACTCTGAAGTAAAAAGAGTTGCACTCTAATTATAAACTATAGTTTTGGTCTAGTGGAAAGTACTCGATCCTAACATAATAATTATTATCACTCTCGAAAAATTAAGGCTATAATAACTATCATATAAAAAAAACGATTTTTTTTCAACTTGAATATCTACTAACTTCTTTTTACGACTTTGCCATGCCATTAACTTTGACGTTGTTTGATTTGTTAAATCCATCAAATTACTATACATAACAGACAAAATTCATATTGTGATGTGATTTTTCAATGAATTACTAAAATAAGCAACTTTTAATTTTATTAAGTAAATGAGCAAAAATTGTATTTGTTAAATGCATTTATTTTTTTTAAGAAGTTATTTTTAGTATAAAAAACTTTTAACTTTTGTGCCAAAGTTGTATTTTTTTATTAACTTTTATTATAATCCTATTGAAATTCTGTACGTACCATATGTATTGTAACTTTTTGTGCACAATAAATGTGACTTGTAACATTTTTTTAATTAAAACTGTATTACAACATTTTTATGTTTCAACTAAATTTGTGTATAGAAAATACAATTTTTGTTATAACTGATGCCACTTTAGCTAGTTTTCTAAACAAATGATATGTATGTAATACAACTTTTGCTAAAAAATACCATAAGTTAAGTTATACGTTTGTTATGTACAGCTTCAATTCAAACATAATACAAGTTGAGTTGTGTGTGTCATGAATGACTTTAATTTTAAAAAATATATCATGAATTATGTTTGTCATACAAACTCTACTTCAAGTATAAAACATGCATCACTTCAGTTAAGAAAAATATTAGAAACAGTCTTTGTCATACACAAATTCAATATATATAAAAAAAAAGTTTGGAGTGGTTCTCATTGTATACAACGTCAATAAAATTTAAAATAAATCAAATCAAAATCGTGTATTGAATACAACTTTGACAGAGAGAAAGAATTGAAAATCGTTTATATTAAATATAATTTATTCAAAATGTTTTAAAAAAAATGACTTCTTTAATATGAACTTGTTATGAACTTGTGCTTTTCAAACACAATTTATCCATTTAAATAATAATAATAATAATAATAAATAAATAAATAAAAATCTCTTTCTGATTTATTTTTTTTGCAAAAATTACACAATAATGATAATTTTTTTACCGATAAAATTTGGGTCAATTGTATACAGCTAAACTTGTTATAATTGTATCAACCAGGGTGGTCATAGGTGAATCTAGACATAAAAGATATAATGTGTCCATAGTATTAAACTTTAAGTTTAATTTAATTTTATAAAATTAGTTTGTAAAGTAAAATTTAAATTAACTTTATCATTAGTCGATTTAGAACTTTCAACATATTTCCTTTGCGCTAATATATATATATATATATATATATATATATATATATATATATATATATATATATATATATATATATATATATATAGAGCTAGCATGAGAATAGACATTAATGAGTGATTCGATGGTAAATTGTTAACGGATGAAACAATAGATCCAATCCAACCCATAATAAATTTTGTTAAGATAGACTTTAACTCATAGTTGGTTCTCATATCATGTTAATTAGTGAACTTTAAATTTAACTCAATTTTATAAAATTGATTAGTAAAATGAATTTTGCAATTGGTTTTATCATATAAGCATTAAGAAAATATCACTCCAAATTAATATTAAAGACTATAATAAGTAAGATAGATAAAATCGAGATTAAGCTTATGACCGTGAATGGTTCATATAATCGTAAATTGTGGGGTAACATGGATAATAGATTTTACTTCTTATACAAACATAATATATATCATCAAACACGCATTATGAAAATAAAATTAATCTTGTCAATACTTAATCAAACTTCTTAAATTTACAAAATTCTTCGGTTAGTCACTACTCCATTAAACTTATTTTATCTAATATAAATCATTCAAATTAAAAATAAAAACTAAAAGACCTAATTTCAATTATAACTAAAAGGAAAAGAAAATATGCTAGATTTTTTTACTATGTGAGTGCAAAGTAACGAATGGAAGAGATACCAATAAAATCATTATTGATTCTTTGTTGGAGTAGAAATTAATCAAATTTTCACCTTTAAAATTTAAATAATAAAATTCGGGATACAAAGAGAATTCAAAGGAAATTATAGAAACAAATTAAATGTTTCCTTTGTGTATCCAAAATTTGTGGTTGAACAAAAATAATTATATTACTTTTTAACTAACCGGTGTTAACAATGAAAATTTTTAAGTACATCAACTTTTAGACTTTTAGTTAGATTTAAGTTTAATTTAAACCATATTCATTCGATGAAAAAGATGAAGAGACGGTAAAATAGAAAATAAAATAAAAAAACTTAGATTTATATGATTTTACGATCTTATACGATAATTTTATCAATTTTACTATCTTATAATTATGCGTGAAATTTAACTCAAAAATATCAGATCTTTAAGACGTTACAATTTTACCATTTAAATATCAATATTCACTATCTTAATTTTAAGCAACTCAACATCGCTCATCACATTTGATGAAGTTAACGTCTTCTTGGCTGAAGCATAAAGATCCATTAATAATTGCTATTTGGAAGTATAGGTTTATCTTCCCTCTCAATTGGTGACAATATGGCTGTGATTGATATGATTGGTAACTGATATAATTGTTCTAACCCATGTTTCTTAATTTCATATATTAATTAATTTGCTTTCATGTATTGTATTTTCGTTTTTTTTACAACTCTACTTTATATAGTTAATTGCATTAATGCACATAAAATACATTGATTTACGCGTATCAATGTTATTAATGTTAAAGCAATGTCTTTTTTATTGAAGTGTGTTTTCATAGACATTTAAAAATGTTCAGAGGCATTATGGTTTTTGTTTAATTATGTTAAAGACTATCAAACTAAAGAGTAAACAGAGAACAAATGATAAAGAAATGGATCAATGATTGATAAAAGTGTGTGTGTGGCAGGAAAGAAGACACGACATATGTTTTTCATTATTTTTTTATAATTTGAAATTATGTATAATTCTTAACAGAAGAGTCAAATATCAAATATTTGAATGGACTATTTCTCTACTATCACTCTTCTTCGGTACCCTATGTGTTATATATAGGATTTCTCTTAATTTTTACAACACAGTAAAAATATTTTCAAGAATAATCCGGAATAACATAACTTATATCAGACTTAATTCTCAGGCTTAAATATATATTTTTTCATTTTATGTTCAATTAGATCTTCATTTTCGTAAAATTTTGGTTAATTTAATTTTTTTTCATTAAGAGTGTTTAAATAGTTAACATTTTTGAATAGTATAAACCACATGTCATCTCCTGATTTTTCTTTTTATAAATTTTTTAATTTTTTAAAAAATAAGTAAATTTTTTTAATTTCAAAAAAATTATTCACGTATCAAGTCACAATTTCGTCACGTGTCAATTTGTGATTGTGTTATCTTTTCTTTTGTTCAATTTAGTCATTATATTCATTTTTTGTGTTCAATTTAGTATCAATTTTTTTAAAATAAATTAATTTTATCCCTTTCAAATTGACACCAAATTTAATATCTTTTATACAAATTATTTTAATATTTTTTTCTAAAATTGACATTTTTATTAATTATTTTTTAAATTCAATTATAAATTATTAAATTTAATTATAAATTGAATAAAATTCTTATATTTAATTGTTAAATAAAATATAATTATTTAAAATATTATAAGAATATAATTATTAAATGTTTTTTTTCTAGTATTTATATTCTAAAATACTTTTAAAATTGATGTTTAAAAATATTTTGGAAAAATAAACTAATATTTATATAATTAACATTTAAATATAAAATATTTTAAATTTTAATATCTAAAATGCTATAAAAATATTAAATATTTTAGATTTAAATATTAATTTTATAAATGTTGATATATATTTTTAAAATTTTAATACTTACATTTTAGTAATATTTAAATAATTATATTCTATTTAATGATTGAATCTAATAATTATATTCAATTTATAATTAAATATAATAATTTATAATTGAATTTAAAAAATAACTAATAATAATGTTAATTTAAAAAATTTAATTGTTCTATTTTAACAAAAAGTTTGCCTAAATTAAAAAAATAACGAATATAGGAACTAATTGAACAAAAAAAAGATAATACAACAACAAACTGACTTGTGGCACTAGCATTGACATGTGGCACAATTGTGACTTGATACGTAGACAATTTTTTTTTAATTAAAAATATATTTTTTTTAAAATTAAAAATATATATTTTTTAATTTAAAAAAAATAAAAACTAGGAGCTAACACGTGATATGTACTGTTAAAAAACGTTAACTATTTAGACACCATTAATCAAAAGGATCAAATTGACAACAATTTGACGAAAATAAGTACCTAATTGAACACAAAACGAAAATGATGACCAAATTGAATAAAAACAACAAAAATAATGACTAAATGTATATTTAAGCCTAATTCTTAATGTCTCGACCTCTAAATATCTTAAAAGACGAATATAAAAAATTAACTCATTAAAACTAAAATGGTTTTTTAGATTAAGAAATAAATTGGTTTTACAATAGTTTAAGGCAATATAAATTTTGAGACAATAAGATAATTTTCACTTTTTTTTTATAATTTTTTATCTCATATGTTCTTTTTATATAAACACCGAGGGGTTTACAACTAGTTATTGAGGGATTCATCTTCTTTTGTACATTTATTTATATTAATTTATACTTATATACTCATCTATTGTTATCAGTCATACTAGTTATGATACAATTTTTTGTTCATACTTATTTTTATTATGAAATTATAAATGAATTTTTATTTCATAGTATACATAAATTAATGTTAAAAGTATTCATAAGTGTTAGATATGTATAAGTCATGGGAAGGAAAAATATGCACAATAAGTGTTTAGTGAAAACAACTTAAAGTTGCTTACTGATTGATTAGAACCTTGATAAATATATAGAGTATAATGTCTCATCATATAGAGAAGAAAGTAAAATCGTTGTAAAACCTAATAAAACAGAATATTTAATAATAATAAAATAGAATCAAATATATGATATCTTTATCGATATAAATAAAAGCAGAAGATATATAATATATTTGTCACCCCCTTTCAAGGTGGGCATGAAGATTGTAAAGGCTCAACTTGAAAGTAGCAAGCTGGTAAGCAAAAGGATGTAATGACTTAGTAAATATATCAGCAAGTTGATTTGTAGAATGAACATGAAGAAGGTGGATAAGACCATTAACAAGCTTTTGTCGAATAATGTGACAATCAAGTTTTATATGCTTGGTTCTCTGATGAAAAGTAGGATTCTTGACAATGTGAATAGCATAATTATTGTCACAAAAGGCAATGTAAGGAGTGAAAATAGAAAGATGCAAATTATGAAAAAGGTATTGAATCCATTGCAGTTCACATACCTGGGATGTCAAGGCGCGATACTCAGTCTCAGAAGAAGACCATGAAACAATGAATTGTTTCTTAGACTTCCAAACAACCAAAGAGGTGCCTAAGAAAACACAATATAAAAAAATAGAGCGTCGGGTAGTGGCACATGTTGTCCAATTAGAATTAGAAAAAACCTGAATTGTAAGAGAGATGTTGGATCTATACAAAAGGTCATAGCCAGTAACATGTTTTAAGTACCGAATGATTTGTAAGGCCTGTTACATATGTGGTTCACGTGGAGAAGAAACAAACTGACTGAGTTGTTGGACAACAAAACTAATATCAAGCATGGTGTTAGTCAAGTAAAGTAATAGTCCAACCAAACGCCAAAATAAAGAAGGATCTGGTAGAAGACTCTCTCGTCAACATGAATTTTGATAGAATGAACAGATGACGTTGGTGTAAGATGCGTACAATAATAAATTTGACAACAAGAGAGAAGGTTTTGAAATAATCCTCGAATTGAGTAACACCCTTATTAGTTTTTATAATACTATTGTAAGTTTTTCGAAAAAAAAAAAACCTCTTTTAAACATCCTTAAACTAGACCACTTAGTTTACTCTGCGAGATAAGTTAGCTCCTAAATAAGATTATCTCCAAAAGAAGATACTTGTAAAATAATAATTAATAATAACAATTCAGTACTGTTTATGCTTAATACATAGGAGGGTTGTATTTAACGAAATTATAAATGTATTTGTATTCAATTAGTTACAATATGTTCCATTTTCCTTTGCCATCCAATATAAAGAATAAAAAAATATTATTATATTTAAATATATCATATAGTCTCAGAAGAGTTCGGTACATTATATAGAGAAAAAAAAGTTATGATCCTAAAACTAGATTCAATGTCAATGTCAGGTTTTTCATTCATGATGCTACTTGAGTTGAATACAAGAGTTTTTAATGGATAGATAATTAAAAAAAAAAAAAACTAACTGTATTTTTTCTTGTTGACATTGATTTATTCTTGACAAAATGAAGAATGAAACCTACTACTGTTCTTCTAGAAAAATAAAATAAAAAATTCGTTTAACGTTTAAAGATAAGGAAAGGACAAGTCATAGATTATAAAATGTGCAAACTCTCATAATGCAACTTTCATTAAACAATTCTTCCAAATTTTAATAATCACGATACATCATAAAACAACCGACCAACCGTTCTTCATTTACAATAAGAGATTTCTTATTTTCTTTTTTTATTTAGCACTATGTTTCTTCTATGAACATCACAAGTCCGACTAAGTAAAATATAAATATTATGAACCAAATGGCTACAATAATGCATGTTTCATTTGGGTACTATAATTTATTATATGAATTACAATAATAGTCTGAAAAAAAGACAAAAAGGGAAATTAGGTGATATTTTACTTAAAAAAAGAAAAAATTCACTCACGTTTTTTTTTTGTCTTTGAAATAGTTAATCTTCAACTGTTATTTAAGAAATACTTCCTAAACCTTATAATAATAATTATACTTTTACTCGCAATATTTTTATCAGGCTCATGTTCTCATGTTTGAATGAAATGTCATCCTTTTTATAGTTTATTTCCAAATGAATTATTTTTCACCTCTCAATAAAAATAGTATCTCTATTAAATTACCATAAAAAAGTTACACATTCATTATTTATTATGGTATCAAAAAACTAAAAGTATTTTGTTACAGTAAATAAAAGAAATAATATACATGTGTGAAACAATTTCTACGA
The DNA here is from genome assembly GCF_037176805.1 of Vigna unguiculata. NCBI lineage: Eukaryota > Viridiplantae > Streptophyta > Magnoliopsida > Fabales > Fabaceae > Vigna > Vigna unguiculata. The sequence continues at coordinate 33,435,074 of NC_140792.1, read as the reverse complement.
ATTTCCCTGTCCTACTTTGTAAACCTTTCTGTTTTGTACCTAACACGTGTTCTATTAATTAACCATTTAGAAAATGACGGAAGCATATTTATGTTTTCTACCAAACACCTGTCCTATAAACTAATATAGAAAATGACGAAAACATATTTATGGATAACTGTGGCATGTTCTTGCCAGCTAGTAAATATCAAAATTATGATTAACATCGTAAAAGATTTATAAAATTGTAAATTATGAATCGTAATATGAATAGTGTATTTTATTTTCTTTAATAAAAATAATAAATTATTAAAATAAAATTAATTATTTTGTTAAATATTTCATTGAATTTAAGTTTTAAAACTTAATTACTTTATGAACCCTTAACTTAGAACCGTCAAAATAGGTTATAATCCATTCAGATTAAACACGTGATGAGTTAGGTTGACTCACCAACCCCTGTTTATTTGAATTTGGTTGAGCTGTTTATTGTAGTTAATTTATTAGGTTGATAAATGAAAACTTAATATTTTTGTGATTTTTGTTTGTATTTGTGGTTAAACATTATTTTGGGTTGTATGAAAGTTTATTTAGATTTCAATCACGATTATAATGTAGCTTTGTTGGGACTGAAAAAAAAAATTGTATTTTTTTAATTAAATGAACCAATCCGTTTAATCCATCAACTCGTAATGGGTCGAGTTGGATTAACTCACTAACTAGTCAATCTGTAATAGGTTGAGTCAAATCATATGATCTCTATTTTGACAACTCTACTTAATAATCATAACCATAAAACTTGTAAAGAGAATAAAGAAATAGAGTGTTTTGTTTTAATTAATTAAAATTCATGAATGATGAATAAGGTATAAAAAGATATCGTTTATTTTTTAATAGATTTAAATTTTATTTTAGTTAAGATTCATTAAAAAATAACATTAAGTGATGATGACACACTTCTCAATATCAATAAGACAAATTTTATTGTATTAAATTTTAATTAAAGTAAATGCAAAAAAAAAGTCAGTTATATTTATTTTTAATTGAATAATATTTTGATTAATAATACATATAATAAATAATTTTTAATAAGTTTTAAGCTTAATAAACGATATTTAACATCATTTTATATTTTTGTTTATAATCTACGAATCTTACTATTTTAAAATTATACCTAAATTCTAACTCATAAATAATATATAAAAAAAATCTAAATCATAAATATTATATAAAAAAGTCTAACTCATAAATATTATATATATTTTTCAAGATATATGATTTGAACGGGTTATCCCTCAACCATAATAAGCACATTATATATATATATATATATATGGACTAACAAAATTACTTAAAATTCAAAGACTTACCGTTAAAACAAAAACTAAATTAGATTTTGTATAAGCCACAAAATAAAAAAGGTTATTTTGAGATGTCAGCGTAACAGTATCCGGTGCAGTACTAAGTTGCTTAGAATAACCGCTTTACGAAATTTCTCACACCATAGTGTGCTTCATCGGTGAACAGTAGAAAAACCCGTCAAAGAAAAGAATCTTGAATGAAATATCTCATTTATTATTGTTTTTGGTGCAGCCCTTTTGGTGCAGCCCTTTGAGACTCTGACTTTGTCAAGATAATACCGTTTGCATTCTTTCGTTCGTTTTTTTTTTCTCGCGAGAAGATGACGAGACCGGCGCGCCAAATCTCAACTAAACCCTGGCATGACAAATTCGAGGCTAGTAACAGACCCCACTCCTGCTCAGAACACTTCAATTAATTAATTAGTTTCCTCCATTATTTCGAAAATAAATAAATAAATATTCTCACACTTATCCGATATTTTGTTTGGTTTCCTTGCACTTTTCGCAAGCAGGCGCGGAATAATAGTAATTAATTACATAGTTTAAAAAGAAAGGAAAAAAAGAAAGAGACGCTGGTGGGTCTTGGTATTGTCCGTTTAAGCCTCCACCTTCACCCACTATAGCCAAATTACGGGGGAGAGAGAGTTGAACGTGGAGAGTACTAACACTGCACACTTCTTCTTCTTCCTTCGTTCTTTGGTTTTTTGATCTCTTTCTCTCTCAACCACAACCGCGTCGCTTCTTCGTCTAGGGTTTCGCAGCCATGGGAGCTGCGTGGAGGCAGTTGAAGGTCATGCTCCGCAAGAACTGCCTCCTCAAAATTCGTCATCCTTTCGTCACTGCCGCCGAGGTTCTTTCTTGCATTCTCTTCTTCTCACTTTCAACTTTCTCTTTCCTTTGCATGTTTCTTTCTTTCTTTCTTTCTTTCTCTCTCTTTCTCTCTCTCACTCTCTCTCTCACACACACACACACTTATTCCTTACACGCACAAACGCATTCTATCTGTTTTAGGACTTTGATCCTTTGCTTAATTTGAACGATTCCGTGCGTTTGGTTTCTTGTGCGTGATGATGTTTTCTTGATTTTTAGGCTTTTATTAGTTTCTTTTAATGGTTGACTTTTTCTTGGCTTTGATAAACGTTATTGATTATTTTTCCGGTTATGTAATGCAGTGTAATGTTTCTTTTATGGTATATATACGCATTTACATATTGTTTTAAAGACGTGTTTAGGATTTAGTGTGTGTTTTTTTGTCGGTTTTTCTTTCAAGTGCATTTCAATCTGATGAACACCGGAATTCTTATCCATATCGCTCAATCCGTGGCAGATTTTGCTCCCTACGATTGTATTATTGCTGTTAGTCGCGGTAAGGACGAAAGAGGATACACAAATTCATCCTGCTCAACCGTGAGTGTTCTTGTTCATTGCTCATTGTTACCGTGTGAGTGTGTTTTAATTATTTCTCTGTCCCTGTGTTGTATGGAGGACCGTAGAAGGTTTTAATTTGTTTTCTAATACTCATTTCGAATTTTGTTTTCAATATTCGTTTATTGATTAAGTAAAAGTGAATGGAAATGATTTTCGGAAACTGGTCTATATGGAGGGAAATTTTGAATATTTTTCACATTTAGTATTTTGTGAGGAGTAACGTTTATGTGGAAATGGAGCAGGCACATTCAAAAAGATATGTTTGTGGAAGTGGGCAAAGACATATCACCCAACTTTCCAATGGTTTTGCAATCCTTGTTGGATAAGGGAGAGTATTTAGCTTTTGCGCCAGATACTGATGAGACGAAGCTGTTGATAGACGTAGTGTCAATAAAATTTCCACTCTTGAAGGTACCCATTCATTCACTGTGTAATAGTTTCTGATTTTCTAGGCTTAATTTGCCCCTCATATGAAGGGGAAGTATTTTGCTTTGATTCCTCCATTTGATGAAATGTACCCTCTTCCAAGCTTAAGCTTTGCTATGGTTGAGTGCTTGAATGCAGTTCTCCTTGTGTCATGTATAATTGCACACTTAAACCCCAGTTTTGGATATTTTTTCAGCCTTCGTTCTTTGTTGGGAAGTCTCACATTGCTTTCCTCAATTTTTGGAGCACAACTTATATATTTATTGGTAACTTTGCTTAATGACAATTGGTTTTAAGACGAAATATGATATATTGTAGCCTATATCTTAGTACATAGCCTATTTTGGTGGTGGTATTTGATAGTCTTTGTGACACAAACATAGAAACTAATAGATCACCTTAAAAATTCTGGCTGTTTTTTGTTTTTTATTTTAAAGAAGGCTATTGACACTATACTCAAGAAATATGTGAGAAGCTAAGTGATAAGTCATAGAAATCTACAAGGAACTAACATATTGTCATTTTAAAAATGTACAACGCGTAAAGAGTCTATTTCAGTCTGACAACTTCAAAATTATTGCCAACCAGAAGAGGAATAGAAAAGCATCCCATATTCTCAACGTTAGAGTTCCTCAAAACACAACCGCAAGCTGATAAGTTCCCTTGCTTTAAGAAGGTGCCATCAGTGTTGCAGTTAACCGATCCATAAATTGGAGGATATTCGATAACTTGAGTGATATTTTCTGTATTCTTGACCTGCAAGTAACAGCAAAAGCTTTTGAAACTTTTAATTCAGACATAAGAGAGTTCATACTTCCATTAACTGCAAAAAATATCCTGTTTTTAATATGCTGATATGGCATGATCAAATTATCAAACTTGATCCTATTTGTACTGTTCCGGATGTCAGCTAAAACATGACAGTATTTGAAATTAGCTAAAGCAATGGGATGAAAATTTCCAATCTCATTTGGGTTAGGTGCTTTGGGAATTCAAATAATGTGGTTTGAGTTAAAATAGTAAGTATCCGTTTTGTTGTTAGTTGAATATTAAATGCAATATTAAAAGTATATTAAATGTATTATTAGAAGTTATTAGAAGCTCTTAGAAGATTCTAGAGATCTCTTGTAATTTTGAATATTTTTCACATTTGGTATTTTGTGAGGAGTAACGTTTATGTGGAAATGGAGCAGGCACATTCAAAAAGATATGTTTGTGGAAGTGGGCTAAGACATATTACTTTAAGGTTTGAGATCTCTGTAAATAGAGAAGTTGATGTACTGTTTTTTGTGAATTAACAAAACAGAGAGTATTATCAGAATGAGATAGTTCCTCTCTGGAAGGTACAAAAAATGACTCAAGAGATTCAAAAGACCCCGCTTCAAAAGAACTAACTTGAAAGGAATAATCTGAAAGAAAGAGGATTTTACTGTTTTGTTAATTCACAAAAAACAGTACATCAACTTCTCTATTTATAGAGATCTCAAACCTTAAAGTAATAATTACAAGAGATCTCTAGAATCTTCTAAGAGCTTCTAATAACTTCTAATAATACATTTAATATACTACCAACAACTTTTAATATTACATTTAATATTCAACTAACAACACGTTTACATCATGGGAAACCTTCTTTGTAAGGATCTTCAGGAATTGCAATAGCCAAACGATCCCCTTTCCTACACAGTGTAGGTAACTGGGATAATGACAGATAAACAGCTCCATTTGCCAAAGCTTGAAGGAAATACATAGTTGGCTTTGGAATCAATGATGGTTGTTCCAAGGAAGGGGCAAGACATTTCCAGGGGCGTATGAAGTTATCCTCCATGTTTGAAAACGGGAGAAAGAAAACAGAACAGTTTCGAAATTTCTGTGATGAAGATGATTCATGATATGAAACTTGGAGAAATTGGTGGTGGCTGGCACTGCCCTGGAAGCTGAACTCATTGTGCTCTTCATCTTTAGTTTTCATCTTCATGACGAGTATTTGATAAACCTTTTTAATTCTTTTTGGTTCTTGTTTTAGTCAATGGGTCTTTCATCCATTGCAAATGTTATTTCAAATTATCAGACTTTAATTGATATTACTTTGGCTTCTTTACCATTCTATCTGTGCGTGATGTTCCTTTTATATCTTTCTTTTTGTCACTTGTAAGAGCAATGGACTGCTTAGTTGCCTTCACTAGTATTTTGGAACATGAAATTCCATGAGGAAGTATTTTCCAACAAGGATATTTAAGTGCATTTTGATTTAAGCTCATAATAATGGCTTCTAAGAAAAATAATTATAAGATTGAAGTTGAGAGATTATGAGGAAGATCTATGATAAAATACAATTTACGTCAAAAATTGTAAAGTATTGGTGTCACACCTACGTCACATTGAGAATATTTCAGGATACATATATGAAAAGTATCCAACTTTTTTATATATTTTCTATTTTGTTAGAATACAATTGGGATACGGCTTGAATTCTTCTGGGTATGTAAATGAAAAGTGTTTTTTATAATATTTTTTAAGAGAGATATTTTCCACAAGCTGAGAAGAAAAAAGTATATAAAGAATTCTCTAATTTCTCATCTTGTGCAGCTGACTTTGTTTTTTTTGATTCAATTGAGTATAGATGGGTATTAGGTCCCAAAGTCAGTGGGTAGTCAAGGTTATTAATCTTGAAAGGTGGTCTATAGTGGTTTGTCAAAAAGCTGCCATGTACATATGGTTGATAGCATAGCGTCCCATGGTGAAAACTGTGGCAGGCGGTAAAAATATGTATGTGTAAAAACTAAAAAACTGCAAAAGTAATTTAAAAATAGCATAAATAAGTTAAAAATAACACTAAAATCCAAGAAAAATCACTAATTGCAAAAGAATTTGATTTTGGGTGCTTGACATTGTCCTATAAGTGAAAAATGATTGGTGACAACATGATTCTGAAAATTTAAAATACAGTACTAAATTCTGAAATTTTTGGAAAACAAAGCGTACGTTGAACAAATGAAGAACCAGAATAGCCACATTGAGAATAACAACAGAGAAAATAAAAGAAGAGAGGTGAGAAACATCGGAAGAAATGAATAACAACAGATTGAGAATACGCAGCAAAAGAAAGAAATGGGTACAGAATAGCAAAAAGTGGGGAGTTTTGCCATGGGTGCCATGGAATCTTGAGTTCCATGGTGGACAATGCCATGTAAGGGCAAATAACGGATGGTGAATGGCTTAAGGGTCCAAAGAGCCAAGATATCGCATGATGGTGGCACTGTCTCAGTTATTTAACAACATGGTGGTTGATGCATGGATCTTCTATCCCTCTTGTGAAGCCATATCATTCCTCATGTTTTGATAGCAATTGGAGTAGTTATGATTTAATGAGAAAAGATCAATGTCTCAATCTTCACTACTATGTTGGACCTATACAAAATTCTTTATAATTTTTTGTTAACTTATCTGGTACGGATCAAATCACAAATTTAAAAAAAAGATGTGCATCTCTGTATCTTATTGTAAAAATAGTAATCTTGGTATTTAAAACAAGTTAACTAGTGTATAAAAAATGTTAACTAGTGACTGCTATTTTCTTAGAAAGGCTTCTCAGAGCATCAAACCAGCCCTTACAAATTCCCAATGCCTTTATACAGAAGTATTGTCCTACTAAATATAATTAAGTCGTACCTTTATTTCTTTGCTGCTAATTTACCTTGGTAAATTAATTCATTCCCCTTTATTTTGGTGTATCTTCTTGTAACTAAATGCATCATCAAACAAATTCTCTTACTTTTTTTTATTTCTCTCTGAATTTTTACATTAAGCAGATAAGTATATTCTCTGTTCTTTGACTCAAGTCAACTAAAATTTGATACCTTTATGCAGCATGTTAGTAGAGTATACAAAGATGAGGTAGAGTTGGAAACCTACATCCGCTCTGATGCTTATGGCACCTGCAATCAAGCAAGGTAAATTCCTTTTGCTATTTTGGCAATAAAACCTGCTGGAGTGATATGTTGTTTTTTTATATATGTTGCAGTGGGTACAAGGTAAATAAAACATTTCTTGTTACATACCAGAAGGGAGGAAGGATACTAACAAACCAATGTAGGAAATTTTTGAGATATCTTGTTAGTGGTGTAGGCATAGCTGAGAGAGGTCCAGCCCAGGAAATGGAGTGGCAGGTGTATGCAGGGAGAAAGAAATGACAGGCTGGCTATTATTAGGGCCATTAATATATTAATAGTCTGGGTAGTATCTTATTTATATGCATTTGGGAATGCTGCATTTGTGGATAGCAATTTAGGTTTTATTCTTATTGACTTAACTCGGTTGTAAGGAGACAGTCTCCTTGGATAGCTGCACAATAATACTTACTCTCTTCTGTCTCTTTTTCCCAATTGCTCTACTGTGCTGCTGTATAATTTTTCTTCTTCATGTTCTCTACCTTATCTACATACTTAGTTCTTCGATATTGAGATTTAAGTTGCTTCATAGATTATATATTTTGTTATTAGTATTCTGGGGTATCATCAGTTTGGATTCTTGTGTGTTTTTTTTCTTGCAAATAATCTCTCCTATCAAATGAATAAAGCTTCCGCTATTAGTTGAAATTTGGATTTTTAGTTTAGTGTACTAATTTGTGGTTGCTTCTATTTTACTATGTTGAATGAATACATAGATGTCTATGTTGGGTGATCATGATGCATATCTCTTGTTATATATTTTTCACGTGGAATAAAAATTAGTCACTGTTTTCCACCCTCTTTTCTCCCCTATTATAGTTGCTTTCTTTTTCTCGTATATACATATTTCTGTTAAAAATTGAAATTATTCATGACTACTGTAGATTATATCATTTTTTTAGCTTTAGTGATGTCTTTACTGTAATTTAATTAGCCAGTGACATGATAGATGAAAATGATGCATTTATTCATATGGTTGTTTAACTGATTACTTTTCTTTGTTTCTCTTCTACCCATTTAGGAATTGTTCAACTCCAAAAATTAAAGGAGCAATCGTGTTTTATGAACAAGGCCCTCAATCATTTGATTATAGCATACGCCTCAATCATACATGGGCTTTCTCTGGTTTTCCTGATGTTACAACAATAATGGATACCAATGGTCCTTTTCTTAATGACTTGGAACTCGGTGTTAGTGCTATACCGACAATGCAATACAGCATCAGTGGGTTTTTGACTGTATGTTGCTTTATTCTCATTCAATTTCTTATTTGTTCTTGTCTCTTTCTGACCTATTTTTTGTGTCTATATATTGTGGTAGTTGGAACTTGGAAAGTGTAATATTTCTTGTGTTGGGACGAGGAACCCAATTACTAAAATGTGTTGTAAAAGGAATAGGAACCTAGATGGGAATTATGCCTATGAGTCATTGTGACAAAATTACTCAGTGTTGGAGATCTCACATCTACTGCAAATATGATTTAATAAAGTGTATAGGCAAGGGATAACCCTCGTTTTACTAGTTGGTTTTGTAGGATTAAGTTAAGTCTAATTCTAACATGGTATTATAATCTATCCTAGTGATGGTTATTGGCCTATTGTGCTAGTTGCTATTAAGTTGCTGTCTATCACCCACTAATGTCTAGCTGCAAGTTCGAAGTGTCTAGTCACACATTTAAAATGTCTAGTTGCACGTTCGAAATGTGTATTCATTGACTTGAAGAGTGTTTGTTGGAGATCTTTATACAAATATGACTTAAATAGATTATACAAATGGGGCCAACCTTCACCTTAGAAGATGGTTTTGGAGCATTGAGTTAGACCTAAACCCATATTTATAATTAAATAGTGCTGATAAAAAAAAAATAATTTAGTAGTTGTAGTTAGGCAATTCAAATTAAGGAAAAACTATCCATCTGTTTTGGAATGTCGCATTTGGTAATTCTCACCCTAGCTAATACGCAAAAATACAAATTTGATTGTGGGAAGGAAATGAAAGGGAGGATCAAAACTATGGAGAGAGGGCCTTGGAAATCTGAGTTTAATCTAACGTTTTGATCATGAGGCACTTAGGAGAGTTGAAGCAATGATGGTGCAGTTGATGCAGAAAATGAATACATGTATACAAGGTGGCTCTAGAGATTCTGCATTTACAGGAGATGAATTTGTGGGGTACAGGTGAAAACTTGGATTGAACTTGCATCAACTGCAACAATGATGGAGGAGGCTAAACATACCCACATTTAGTGGGGATGAAGAATTGTGGGTTGGGTCCTTAATGTGGAGTATTAATTCAGTATATAAGGAGCAATTGAGGATGCAAAGCTAGAAATGGTATAGTTTGCCTTAGACAGAAAGGCCTTGGGCTGATTCAACTGGTGGGAATGAGGGAGTCTTGCTTTCTTCTGTCCTTCCTTGCTTTCCTATGTTATAAATTTACATCTTCATCGCTGCTATTTGTGAATTTGATATCTATACTTTATTACATTATTAATGCATTTATATGTTTTGGTTCTGTAGCTCCAGCAAATGGTTGATTCGTTCATAATATTAATAGCGCAGCAGTCTGACTTAAATTTGAATGCTGAAAGTCTGGACCTTCCTCTTCCAGGCTTCAATAACTCTAATTTCTCTTTAAAAAATCCATGGACTCAGTTTAACCCTGCTCACATACGAATTGTTCCATTTCCCACGCGAGAGTATACTGACGACCAGTTTCAGTCAATCATAAAGAAAGTAATGGGAATATTGTAAGCTTGTCTTGGAAACTTTTATATCATGTTTAGAATATTATTAGATTATATCTCAAACAAGCTATTATTTTTAATGAAGACTTTTATGTGTAGGTACTTATTGGGGTTTCTCTATCCAATTTCTCGCCTAATCAGTTATTCCGTGTTTGAAAAGGTTTGATTATTTTGTTAGTAGTGCTTTTTGGTTTACATATGTTCTTTGTTAAATGTCCCACAAAATGGCAAGAATATCTCTTTTAAGATTTGGAAAATCCTCTTCCCTAGAGCTAGATTTTGGAAATGCGTTAGGCCTAGTTTGTTTTTCATAATATGATACAGTGGCCTATCCTATCTTAGTTTGTGCTAATAGCAGATGTGCAGTCTTGCAAATTTAATGCACTAGAAGTCCACTTCTAGGATTAAGAAATGTTTGTTAAGATATCCTACAGTGGATAAGAATATGCCTAGAATACTCTTTATAATTATAAGAGTTGGGCAAATCCTCTTTCACTAGATTTCCACAAAGAATTCTAAGGCCCTTTATTATCCTCCCTTTTTTATTTTTTAGTATTATTTCTAATAATTTGTCAGTTATTTAGAGCCATCATCTCTTATTTGTTTTTATCTCTCAATTTATTGATGTAATATTTCAGGAACAGAAGATTAAAGAAGGACTGTATATGATGGGCCTGAAAGATGGTATATTTCATCTTTCTTGGTTTATCACATATGCATTGCAGGTACATTTATTCTTTTTCCATATGCTATAGGACTTTCTTTTCTTTTTCAATGTTTACAATTTTGCTCATTATCAGGATGAATGAATTGGGCTTTCCAATTCAAGAATGAAACTTGAAAGCTACTCTACCCTAATGCATTGTTTGGTTTTAAAGAAGGGGAATGAAATGAGAGGACACCTTGTTGAGTTCACAAAGGGAGGGGAGGGAAATAGGATGTTGAACTTTTATACACTTAAATAGATAAATAAAGCCATTAGTTAAGGATAGTTAATTAGTATAAAAATTTCTCTATCCCTCAAATTCCCCCAATTTTTCTGCCTGTGAATGGGTGGGAGGTGGAGGAGTCAAAATTGAGTGGAGAAATTGTGGTCCCATCCCCTTCAATTTTTTTTTCAACCAATAATTGTTATATTCAATTTACCACCCTTTTTTTCTTTTAATACCACAAGTGCTTGTTGAGAAGTTTATACAACCTAGACACTGTCAACTCAAAAAAAAAAAAAAAACAAAGGAATAGTGTATGGAAAGATATTGACAATTTGCTACATAAGTGCCTGGGAACTTTCTGTGATTATGCCATCAACATAAACTAGTAAGTTTACAATACTATACTTGATTGCTTGCTGAGTACAAATAAAGATACGTAGGATTATCTATAAATCCAAACGGCAGAGGAGTAGATCTGAACTTTCCAAACAAGCTCCATTTTAAACCATTGATTGCTCCAGGGACTGAGAATTAGACTCTTTGGAAGACCTTGATAAAGTAAGCCAAAGATCCGAAAACGAAGCAGTTATTAGCATTAAATTAAAAATAGACATGATCGTCATGAACACACTTTTTTTACGCCAATGAGATTTTTTATTATGAAGAAAAAAGTTGGATAGTATAGGGTGACTGGAAATTAGATAAACTAGTGATAGAGATGGTCAGACCTTACCCATGACTAATGAAGATTTGGTCATGTCCTTGTAATGTTGAGGATTGCTGTTATTTTGTGAATTATATTTTACGTGATATTACGATATATTAGAGTAAAGAATGTAAAAGGTTTTCTTTTCCCTTTTTATATGTTTTTGTTACTAGTTTCCCTCTAGTTTGTTTTTTCCTGCTGAGCTTTTTGGTGAATCTGTTTTTTGGTTTTTCATTCTTTTTTGCTTTCAAGGCTAGCTACTATAAATGCTCCTTTGCATTCAGCTCTAAACATCATATAAATAATAAAATATTATATCCGTTTCTCTTTTCTCTACGATGCTATATGGAGTCTTCCATTCTAGTGGTGATCTTTAATTTCTTTTTTCTACATGGTTGCCACTAATCCCAATACTTTCGCTCCTTAGTTTCCCACTTCCCTTGCTTAAAAACTTGATGGCTCCAACTATCTTTGTTGGTGTCAACAAACTGAGCTCATTATTAAATCACATCGCCTTTAATCACATTGTTAATCCTACTATTCCTCTCGTATGCTTTGATCAAGATCACGATGTTGATTGTGTGAGTCCTGCATATGAAGCTTGGGAAGTTCAGGATCAAATGTTTCTTACTTGGTTTCAATGAACGTTATTGAAGTGAAGTCTCTCTTTCATTATTGGTTCATGAGTATTTTCAACTTCAGAAGAAAGCACGTGCTCATCATCCTTATAGTGATCTTCGTTATGTATCTGCTGACAGTAAGACTATGTGATAGTTTTTGACTCAAATCAAAGATGAGCTTGCATATGTTGCTAACACTCTTCCGCTTGAAGCACATTTTGATGCCATCGTTAAAGTTTTACCACAAGAGTATGCACCAGTAATTTCTGTTATTGAAAACAAGTTTGATACTCTCTCTGTCGCTGAAGTGGAGGTGCTTCTTCCTACTCATGAGTCCTGTACTCTCTGATTTAACTGCTCTTCACTATACGCAGGGATATGTACCCTCCAACTCCCGTAATCTTGGATCTAGTCCTACTAATGACCATGCTCGTGCTGGTGCAACTGTGGCGAAGGTGGTGATGTCTAGAGCAGAGAGGCTGTGGCAGCACCATCAATGGCCGTTGATGGTGTGGGTAACACTCTTCCGCTTAAAGCACATGTTGATGCCATCCTTAAAGTTGATGCCATCCTTATCACTTTGGTGACAACTGTGGGTAACAATCTTCCGCTTGAAGCACATGTTGATGCCATCTGTAAAGTTTTACCAACATAGTATGCACTAGTAATTCCTGTTATTGAAAACAAGTTTGATACTCTCTCTGTCGCTGAAGTGGAGGTGCTTCTTCTTCTTACTCATGAATCCTGTACTCTTTGATTTAACTGCTCTTCACTATACCCAGGGATACGTATCCTCCAACTCCCATAATCTTGGATCTAGTCCTACTTATGACCATGCTCGTGCTGGTGACAACTGTGGCGAAGGTGGTGGTGTCTAGAGCAGAGAATCTGTGGCAGCACCATCAATGGCCTTCAAGGGTGTGGTTGAAGCTGTACTGGACGCTTTTCTAATTTTCAATGCCAAATTTGTTTGAAGTATGGTCATCTTCAATTGCTTCTATAGGATTGGTGCCACTTATCAACCACACGAGTCTCTTCTTTACTATGATCCTTCCATAGTGCAACCTGTCCAGTTCACTCCTTCTCAAAGAACTGCTAACACGTAGGTCAATCCTTATTTAAATCCATATACTCATGCTGTCACTCCCAATATGCTTACCAACCAACACATCTTCTCAAGGTGGTGTCAATTCTCCATGGATTTCTGATTTTTGTGATTCGTTTTATGTTAGTGTGGAGTGTCACAAATATGTCAACTTGGTCATTTGAGGGACCATATAAAATTTTTATTCCTAATGGTCAAGGTTTGCATATTTACGGACCTGGTTCTTCCTCCTTTTTGCTTCTATTAACTCAAATATATGTTGGAAATGGTCAAGGATATTTTATTATTTAAGATTGTAGAATATCAAATTCTACAAAAAATTCTTCATATTTTTTTTTTCTCATTATTTTATGTAAAGATTTAAAATGGTCTAATGTTTGATATTAAAATTTCAATTTTAAATGTATATTTGGATTTTTTTTGGATATAGTAGAAATTAAATTACACTTCCCAAGACGAAATTTTAAAATTCCCGATCCAAACACAACCTTAAGTTTGTATATTTCTATATTAATTTTCACATTCTAATTATTTTTTGTTCATAATTTTTTTCGGGGATCTCCCTAATTGTAATAAATTGTAATGAATCTTGAGGATTGATTTATTGCTTCTAGAAAATGTAATACGTTATTGATTTATTGCCTTCATTGCTGGTGGGATATAAATTTACGACAATGCAAATTGATGTATTAATTTGTGTTGTGAACATGGTTACCAAAATTGCAAGTCAAGTCGTAAACTCGGACGTGTTTGTGTTTCCACCCATTTAAACCTGGTCAACATGCATGTAGAATCGTTTTTTAGTAGGTTTATTGTTGGAAGTCCTACATTGACTAGAGATAAGGTAATTTCATAGTATATAAATGGGGTACAACTTCACCTTACAAGCAGGTTTTGTGGGGTTGAGTTAGACTTAAAGTCCACTTCTAACATGGTATCATAGTCATAGTTAAAAGCTTATCCTAGCGAGATTTCTTGGATATATTGTTCCACTTGCTATCGGGCCGCTACTAGACTACCCATTTCTAGTCCCACACACGAGATGTATATATCTCGGCGTGAGGGGTGTGTGTTGAAAGTCCCACATCTACTAGAGATAAGACGATTTCATAATGTATAAGTGGGGTGCAAACCTCACCTTACAAGCGGGTTTTGTGGGGTTAAATTAGGCTTAAAGTCTACTTTTAACACTTGTGTAAACTCAAGCAAACCTGTGTAAAACTGTGAGTTTAGAGGCAATTTAGCGAGCTCAATTAGACATTAGAAAGTAGCCAAAAGTGACCTATTATGTTTGTTTCTAGGTCAAGATATATTCAAAACACACCTAGGGGACAATTTCATGGTTCATTGGTTCTCTCTTTCAAGAATCTGGGGGTTTTGTTGTTGATGTTACATTCGCTTGTTGCACCAACAAATCTCTCTTGGTGTCTTCTTTGCACCACTCCACTCCTTTTTGTGTTTCTTGGTTCTCCTCCACCCTTTGCCATCTTACTCCTCTCATTGCCTTCCTCCACTTTAGGTTTAGGGCCGAAGACACAACATATTTGGGTTTTAGCTCTTTCATTTTTAATCCACTTTTACTATGTTGGACTATTGGGCCTCCCTCTTACTATGTTGAAGTGTTGAGGCCTCCACTTTAAGTTCAACAATTCTTTTTTGTGAATTAGATTTATAATAAAAGTATTACAATATTAGAAAAAATATTTAAAAATATATAATAAGATAATAAATAATAATAATTCAGTAAAAAATATAAAAAAATATTTATAACATCATATAATATTAAATTATTATGTCATTTATAGGCATTCTAATATCTTCTATATGAAGTTAACTCGAAGTTCCCACGATTTTATGTAAAGTTGAAGCTCCCACGAATTTACGATAACCCGAACTTCCATGAGTTTATGTAAATTCTCTAGTTTGACAACCTTGGTTGCAACTCAATTTATTTCTTTTCTTACCTTAAATTGTGTTGCCAGTAGGAAATAATTGTATGACTATGCTGTGATGAGTTGATTCTAACCATTCCTAGATCATGAAATTATTATTTTCTCATCTTTTTATATTTGATGTTTGCAGTTTGCAATTTCTTCTGGAATCCTTACAGCTTGCACCATGTATAATTTATTCAAGTATAGTGATAAGACACTGGTGTTTGCATACTTTTTTGTTTTTGGGCTAAGTGCAATCATGCTCTCATTCCTTATATCAACATTTTTCAAACGGGCTAAAACAGCTGTAGCTGTTGGAACTCTATCTTTTCTTGGAGCCTTTTTCCCATATTACACAGTAAATGACGAGGGAGTTTCAATGTGAGTGCTTGTCCTTTAAATAACTGTTACTTTTGTAGTTGAATTTTTCATATATTAGTCTATATTTTATTCATTGAGGTTGTCCACCTTTAGAATCTTGAAGGTTATTGCTTCTTTGCTTTCACCTACTGCCTTTGCTTTGGGTTCGATCAACTTTGCCGATTATGAGCGTGCACATGTTGGACTTCGTTGGAGCAACATATGGAGGGTGAGTTTTTGAGTGGTTGTTAACATTACTATTTTAACCCATGCTTTTTACACCAAATTTCTGAGATATTTATCATTCAGGAATCATCTGGAGTGAACTTTCTTGCATGTCTTCTGATGATGATACTCGATACACTGCTATATTGTGCGATTGGACTTTATTTTGACAAGGTATGTCTTTGGTTGTGTGAATATATATCCTCTAATTTAACTATTCAAGTAATAGGAATAGAATGGAAGGGGACCACTCTAGGAGTTTTCCTTACCTGCTTGCTGGAAGCCTGCATCTGTCTAGAGGAACTCCTTTCAATCCATTGCTTCTTACCAGATAAAATGAAGCTGTACCGATTTACTGATGTATTAGTTTATGTAATAGCTATGTGTCATGGAACTTACGAAAGAAGAATGGTCCATGGTTTTTATGTATTGAACACTTCATAATCTAATGCCTCTAAATAGTTCTCTTCCTGAATGACAAATAGTTGAAGTTTTGATTTTTCAGTTATTATTTAGGTGTCAGAGTGACGTAATTTGGATCTTATTTCATTGCTTAGAACAGTAATAATTATATCAGTACAATAGCCCCTATTTATGGAGACAGTGGCTTACTCAGCAAGCTCCTCGATCTCTTAAAGCTGACAACTACTGTGACCGCTGTTGAAGACTAGCAAAACTAATGAACCACGAAAAACTGAGTACTAGCGATGTTGACCAATGGTCAACCTAATACAATGTTGTAGCAACTAAAGATATTCATCTGGCATCTCCTGCAAACTCAAGTGTTGTTGAAAAGAATGCATTGTATTTGTCTCTCAATGTTGAATTCTTCGCTGGGATGGAGATTTGGTTGAGAAATATGCTATCTGAAGTTTAAATGATGATGGTGTTGGTCAACTCCTTTATTCTAACAAAAAAGATATTGTATGGTTGGCATAGTAATTGATGGTACGAGTGGAAACTAAGACACAGTTCAGCACAAAGGGACTGAGTCCACACAGTATTTTTCCTCTGTGCTGGATTTGGGCACCAAATATGGTTACTTGGACCACCAAGAGATTATATTTAGTCCCCAAAAAATTTAGGAAGCATGTGCTCCCGTGAATTTAATCTCATGCTCTAGCAAAACTCAAAACTCTGTTGCTCTTTCAGCAGTGATTCATAATCCAAATGTATTTTCAAACTTCATCTTTTTCTTATTGTATATCTAAGAAACTATCTCTCGCCCAAGGTCTGTCAACCATATAGGAGGATGAAGGTGGTAATAAAGCACAAGACTCATTAAGACCACCACATGGGAACGGAGGAAGAAATTGTTAGAATACAAACCAAACACTCTTACAGAAACAGAGAAGAAAAGGGAGAGAACAGGGAATATGAGTACTGAATCTGAAATTTTATTTCTCACATCTATTCATTACAATATAACATTACTGTTTGTTTTACAATAACAAGCAGTTAGTTAACATTCCACAGATTATCTAACTAACACACCAGTATAGCTGAGTTATTTACAACAGAAATTGCAGAACTTAATCATGAAGAAATAACTCATGCATTTGTTCATCAACCATTGTGAGAAAGGGGCTGTCAACAACACTAGTAGTGCCGAGTGTCCATCTAACCCACAAAATGTCTAACTACCATAAAAGGGTAACTGAATTATCAATAACAGAATCTGCAAAACTTAATCATGAATAAAGAACTGATATTATTCAAGCATTTCTTCTTGGATCATTGTGAGAAAAGGGTTGTCAACAACACTATAGTGTGGGGTGCCCCTTTAACATTGTGGTCCCCATTGCAGTGTGGTTCATTGTTTATGGTGATTTAATGGCTTGTGTGGATGTTGTACGAGTGTTAGTTTGGCTCTGAAGTAGTTAGTTTAACAAATTATCTGAGTTAGTTAACTAACTCTTAGGTAGTTAGCTGTTAAAATTAGTTCTCAAGTAGTTAGTTTCGTAGAATTAGCTCTCAGGTAGTTATGGTTCTCTGGTTGTTAGTTACTTTGGTAAAATTAGCTCTTAGGTAGTCAGTGTACTTTTTCATTGTAGTTTTTTATAATTGTCCTCTCATAGGAGTCTCTTCACATTAGATGTGTTAAAATTATATTTATTTTGGTAGTGTACAACTTCTATAAAGCTGTTTTTGGGTGTACGCTTCCGGTTAAGGAACATAGGGTCTAGCCTTCCTTTTGGAGACATACTGTTTCAAGTGGAATTAACAGAAATAAGAATCTTCTTTTTTCCAAATTATTCCTTTCAAGTATACTTAATTTTCTTTTTGTTTTATTTCCATGAATTCTCTTTCCGTACTGTCTTGTAAGTGGTAAAACCATTTTAACTCCCTTCATCTTAAAGGTTCTTCCGAGGGAGTATGGAAGGAGGTACACATGGAGCTTTATTTTCCAAAGGGACTTCTGGAGGAAGAAAAAAATTGTAAAACATGGTTCCTCGGGTTCTAATGTTAAAGTATCTGGGAAGATTTCTGAGTCAGAAGGGAATATTTCAAGGGAATATACTTCCAGACCTGCCATTGAAGCAATAAGCTTAGACATGAAACAACAGGAGCTTGATAGCAGGTATATGATATACAGTTTAAGTGCATCAATTTATTATATGATGCGTTGCCTCATTGTAATTTTTTATTAATTTTCAGGTGCATTCAAATCAGGAATTTACATAAAGTGTACGCTACAGAGAAAGGAGATTGCTGTGCTGTTAACTCTTTACAGCTGACACTGTATGAAAACCAGATTCTTGCGCTCCTAGGTCTGTGCGGTTTCTCTTTTATTCTTTGACTTAACTACCATTGAAATTATAGGCTTTTAGGTAGAGAGAACACAGGAACATGATGTACTTTGTCGTATGTGTTACAAAACATAAACCATTAACCCCTATTCATAATGCTGAATCATAATGGTTATTGAATGAGCAAACAATTCATTAAATATTAGAAAACATCTAAACTAATTTTAAGAGATAGTAAGGGCATATGAAAATTAATCTTAATGGATATGATTACTGATAATATAAGTTACTCTAGATTTAATCAAGATATTATCGGATATTGTTTATTTATTGTGCATTGTAATTTGTCACGTTAGACTAAAATATGAGAAAAAGAGATTATGAGATTGATTATCACTCAGTTGATCTTTGTTAATTATAAAAGAAAATTATATCAGAAGTATACAAATTGTATGTACCAATCTTGAAGCAAATAAATTCAATTTGAGATTGCCTTAAGGATTTTTTTTACACATATGCTAGTTGATCAATTGATCCAACAAACTCAGTGTAAATTTCGTCGGACAAGAACTTTTCCCAAATAAAGTGACAGTCAATCTGTAAGTGTTTAGTCCTTTCATGGAACATTAGATTGGAAGTGTTAGAAGTAGACTTTAAGTCTAACTCAACCCCACAAAACTGACTTGTAAGGTCAGGATTGCACCCACTTATATATTGTGAATTGACCTTATCTCTAATCGATGTGGGATTCATTGGCTTGTAAGGTGAGGATAGTGGCCTTATCACTACTTCCTACATCCCATCTGGACTTCAGTTAGCAGATCTGTTCACGAAAGGTCTTCCCACTGAGCGACTTCAAATCTCACATGCAAGCTGGGAATGACAGATATCCATTCACCAGCTTGAGGGGGAGTGTTGGTAGTTGAATATTAAATGCAATGTTAAAAGTTGTTCGTAGTATATTAAATGTATTATTAGAAGTTATTAGAAGTTATTAGAAGCTCTTAGAAGATTCTAGAGATCTCTTGTAATTATTACTTTAAGGTTTGAGAACTTAAATATCCGAGATCGTTCAACAAATTGAGCAAGAGTGATAGCATCTTTACTATTCTCAAGCCTCAAATTTTGATACTGGTCCAAATCAATCCACGAACCCTTCAACTTTCCATAATATTCTGAAATAGAGAGTTCCTTGCCTGGTACCAAAGATCTTGCTTTCTAACTCATAGCACGTAGAGATGTCCTGTCGCATAGAATAAGTAGTTGCAAGGTCCTCCCAAATTTCGTGGGCGCTATAGTAGAACATATAATTTTTACTTATCTTTGTAGTCATGGATCCCCATAACCATGTAATGATTTGTGAGTCATCATTATCCCAACTCTGAAAATTGGGATTATCTGGGGAAATGGGCTCTCCTTCAATATGATTGAGTCTTCTTGTACCCTTTAGTGTGCATCTGATAATTTCGACAATTAAGGCGGTTGTCATTCGGCAAGTGTGGAAGATCGACATTGCTTTGTGGAGTTGACATGAAAGGTAAGACAGAAAGTGACAACAACGCAACAACGTGACAACAGCTTAACAACAGCAGTGATGGCAGCAATGTGACAACAGCTGTGATGGAACAACAATAGCAGCGACGATGCAGCAGAAACAACAGCAAGGATGCAACAGCGACAACAATAGTGATGCAACAACAGCGACAACAACAATGATAGAACAAGGTATGAAGTAGCTCGACATTATAAAAGGAGAGGGGTTGGCTGGCTTCCCTACTTGATTCGCTTCTTCCTTCTTCGCGCAAGCGCTTGGTTCGCCCCTTTTGTGTTGCATTTTTTTGTGATCCTCCGCCTTCTGTACTTGGAAACGAGCTAACAAACGTTAGCGAGCATATAAGAGGGCATGAAATAGCTCTACCGGGACTTCTCCTTATATATAGCTTTTAGATATATCTCAAGATAGCGGAATAAGCTGTGATTGGATTGGACCAAATAAATGCCTTTTTTTTACACCATTGCATTGGTCCATGCCTCTCTCATTCTAAAAGTAGCTGGCCCTTTCGGGGACTCTTGGGTGAGACTGGAAAGCAATACGGATTATACCCTTCCCTTCGTGCCCTACCCTAACGTCTGATTAAAAGATCTCCCTGGCCGGGCCTATTGGCTAAACAAAAAAGGATTTTGTTCCCCTTCTTCCGATCCAGGTGTATATTTTCGCTCATATCCTGAGCGGGTATTTGATTGAAGTGTCAAATACGCCGTCCTGGTCCTACTAAGATCAGCGCCAACCATTGGCAGCACAAGATCGCTGCGAGGAGAGTGCCCGACCTATTTGTCTTTCTCGCACCGATGATTAAACATAATTGCGTTATGACGACAACGGCAACAGTGATGCAGCAGCGATGACGACAACGGTGATGCAGTAGCAACAATGACAAAACCACAACTTGGGGCACTTGAGACAACCCAATAATTAAAAGAAATGGCTGCACTTCGGACAACATTAGTGAGAACCGTAACTAAGACGAAAAAGAAGAAATGCGGAAGCAGGACTCCCTAGATCGGGAGCTCTGATACCAACTTGAAAGGAATAATCGGAAAGAAAGAGGATTTTACTGTTTTGTTAATTCACTATAACAGTACATCAACTTCTCTATTTATAGAGAGCTCAAACCTTAAAGTAATAATTATAAGAGATCTCTAGAATCTTCTAAGAGCTTCTAATAACTTCTAATAATACATTTAATATACTACCAACAACTTTTAATATTGCATTTAATATTCAACTAACAACACATATGCTAGTTGATCAATTGATCCAACAAACTCGGTGTAAATTTCGTCGGACAAGAACCTTTTCCAAATAAAGTGACAGTCAATTTGTAAGTGTTTAGTCCTTTCATGGAACATTAGATTGGAAGTGTTAGATGTGGGCTTTAAGTCTAACTCAACCCTACAAAACTGGTTTGTAAGGTGAGGATTGCACCCACTTATATATTGTGAAACGACCTTATCTCTAGTCGATGTGAGATTCATTGGCTGAATCTTACAAATTTAATTCTTGGTGGAATTTTTTTAACCATATAAGCTCACAAGTAAGGAATGTCATTGCCCTATACTCAGCTTCATTAATTGATTGTGTAACAACATTTTGTTTCTTACTTTTCTAAGAGATATTGTTTCTCCTCCAATGAAAACACAATTGCCTGCAGGAGAACCAACCCAATCAGCATCACAATAGGTATGTTCTTTATACTCATAAAGTAATCCATGTCCTGAAGCCTTTTTTGAGGTATTTAAGAATAGAGATGACAAAATTGCAATCATCAATATGAGGATTCTACAGGAACTGATTCAAATCCCATCGCAAAAGACAAATCTGGTCTAGTAATAAGTTTTTCAATCAATCTTCTACATCATTTTGGGTCAGAGAAAGGTTCTTGTTTTCCCATTAATTTCGCATTTGGATCCATGGGACAATGCACCAGTTTACGATCAATCATGCTTGTCTCTTTTGGGATGTCAAGAGCACATTTCCTTTTACAAATTATAACTCCTTCCTTTGATTGGCCTACTTCTATGCTCATGAAACTTCCAAAATCCTTGGTCTGAAAATTATTACCTAGGTGTTTGTTTAAATGAGATAATCTAGCAACATCATTCCCCGTTATGACTATATTGTTAACATACAACATTAAGTACACATTTTCTTGGGATGTGTGACAATAGAGAAGAAAATGATCTACCTCATTGTATTTCCAAACCAAAGGCGTGGAGATTGCTTGGGACAGAGAGAGCGACGCAATTCACTAATTAGATCAGACGCCCCCTTAGCAACAAACCTAGGTGGTTGTTCCATGTTGATTCCTCTAGATTGCCATGTAGAAAAACATTCATAATATCTAATTGATTGAGGTATTTCTACACCCTATACCTAGTTTTCACTACTTTCACATGGTAGACAATCTTGAAGATAAATCTTGAACAAGACATATACAACCAAACACATGAGGGGGAACGTAAAAGAGAGTATTATTTGGATAAGTAATTGAATAAGGAACCTTATTGTTGAGATAAGAGGACAACATTCTATTAATAAGAAAACAAACAGTTAAGATAGCATCGTCCAAATGATAGACCAGCACATTGGAACCAAGCAATAAGGTATGAGTAGTCTTAACCAAGTGCCTATTTTTTCTCTATAGAGTGACATTTTGGTGAGGAGTGTGGGGACAAGTAGATTCATGTTAAATGCCGTGTGAACTTAGAAATCTTAGAAAAATTAGGAAAGTACTCTTTGGCATTGTCACTTCGAAAAATTTTAATTACTTCTCCAATTTGATTTTTAATTTTATTCAAAAAAGACATAAAGGTAGACAACAATGCAGAACGATATTTCATAAGATATACCCACGTGCATCTAGAATATTCATTAATGAAAGTAACAAAATACCTAAAGCCAAAAGATGAGACATGACTTGGTGTCCAAATATCAGAATTAATAATGGAAAAAACATAACTACACCTTGATTCAAATCTTTCATATCTTTTTGGAAAAGAAGATCTATCATCTTTATCTAACTGACATGACTAACTTTCTAACGTCTAAAGACTTCTAAGTTCAGGAACCATTTTATTTTTTTAATTTTGACAAATGCAAATGGCTTGTATGTTCATGTAAATGTTTTGCAAATAGAAAAACAAAATAAGACACACATGGACTAGTCTAAAATAGTGCAAACCTCCAGATTTATATCCATCTCCAATCAGTCACCTTGAACCACATTCTTGTATTCCAAAGGAATTGGCATCAATGGTTACTATTGAACAATTTAAGGACTTGATTAATTGACTAAAAGAAATAGGATTGAAGGGACAAGAAGGAATAAAAAGAACCAATTTTACATTTAGGGAAGGAGAAAATGAAACTTGACCTACTCCTTCGGAGGAGATTTAGAGCCATTGGCTAAGGTGATGAAATGTTGATTTTTTTGGAAAGGAAAGGGGTGAGAAGGAGGTATTATTGGAAATGTGCTCATAAGTACTTGATCAATTATCGAAGGACTTTGACCTTTCATATATTGTGAGATGCAAGCTCTTGAGAAGTTGTGATTTATTGCTGATTGTGCCAAGCTATTGGATTTCAACCTCAGATATTCTTGGTATCCTTCATTAGTGAATTTTGGTTTAACAGTTTCAGCATTAGAGACATTAGCTGTTTTGTCAGGAAAGCCATGGAAAGAGGAAGAGAAATCGTTCCAAACATTTCCGTTGGCAGAGAAGAAGAAAACAACTAAGGTTTGACTCTTAGGGCTTGGTTTTGAAAATTTAGCAGTGTTCAACCGTTTGTATGACTCACAATGAGGCATATCATTCAGTCTTCTATTTTCACTTTTTTACATGGTATCAGAGCCATGGGTTATAACTTATCCTACGAAAGTTTGTTGTTTGTTCGGTTTATTGTTCCACTCGCTATCAGACCGGCCATTACTGTCTAACATCGAGATGTATATGCCTCAGCATGAGAAGGTATGTTGGAAGTACTACATTGACTAGAGATAAGACCAATTTACGGTATATAATGTGTAAACCATGGTTATCAAACTCGCGAGTTAACTCGTTAACTCGAACGAGTTTACGTGCTCACTCTTGATTTCTGAGTCAACTTGGAAGCAAACTCGTTTTTCTTGTAAGATTGGTACAATCAAATGTAGAATTGTTAAGCTTGTTCGAACTCGCGAGTTTGCTTACGATTTGGCGAGTTCGACGATAAATCTTTTCAACCCAGTCGTATGGAGGCGTTTAGGAAAGAAACTCATCGGATTAAGCATCACATAGTCATTGCTTCTAAATCACACTCTCGCACGAATCAGCCTCTCTCTCACCCGTTCGCACTCGCTGTCGTCGTCGTTCTCGCCTTGCTGCTCGTTCGCTGTCACCATTGTTGGATTCCATTTGGTCGTCACTGACTCTGCATTTGCGGTGCCACTTCCATTTCCACTTTTGATGTGTCTAGGGCAACAGTACAGAAACAAGCTACTACGGGTTGGGCCACCACATTCGGACTTTAGATAATAATATTAGAAAAATATTTAAAAATAATATATAATATGAAAACTAAAAATAATAAACACTTAAAAAATTTAAAAAATCATTTTTAAATAATAATATTAGAAAAATATTTAAAAATAATATATAATATGATAAACTAAAAATAATAAACACTAAAGGAATATAAAAAATCATTTATAACATCATATATTGTTAAATTATTATATTATTTATAGGTATTTTAATATTTTTTTGTATGAAGTAAACTCTTATGAGTTTAAGATACGAGTTTATGAAACTCTCATGAGTTTACGTAAACTCAAGTTTAACAACCTTAGTGTAAACCAATTTTGTAAGGTTCAATTAGACTTAAGATTTACTTGTTAACAACTACCTATTTTTAATACATGGTATAGTAATAGTGTCGGTGCAGTTCCACAAGGGCCATCTTACTGGATTATAGTTAGTTTACAGTGGTTGGAATTCAGTTTGTGGCTTAGTTAGCTGTTACATGACAGCAAATTTCAAGTATTCTGGAATAGTACAAATAATTTTATCCTGCACCTTTCAGTTCAATAAATACCATAATTCTTTCTCAAAATTCTGTATCCTCAGCTTTTTGCATTTCTGAAATTCATTATGGTATCATGAGGATCTAATGATCCCAACATTATTACCCGAGCATTATTACATTCTGTATTTCAATTTAAATGATTTTTTTTCAATGGAATAACAAATTAAAGGGTAATTCAAGAGTGTAGCTCATTAATATGCATTCATCCGTGTTTGTCATTGTTCTTTTTATTAATGGTTTTATTTTCTTAGAAGGATGTCAAATTCTCATTCTTAATATACTTTTATATTTGCTGATAAGCTTTATCTATTACCGATAGGGATAGGAGATTGTTGCTCAATGATTTTGTTTCTGTTTTCAAGGACATAATGGAGCGGGTAAAAGCACGACAATCTCAATGCTTGTTGGTCTGCTTCCTCCTACTTCTGGGGATGCTTTGGTATTTGGAAAGAATATTGTATCAGATATTGTAAGTTTTAAGTCAGGTGCTACATAGTCTCTTGTGAGCTCTTAGTCCTAAATAGTATGTCTTGAGCAATTTAGTAGACTATTAAGTAATTACAGTCTTGTGTCATAGCAATGGTAATTTAATGTAGTGTGTATGTGTCAATTGGATGATCTGAATTGGGATTTGAGTTGTGTGTACCAAAGTGTTACGGATATCAGATAACTGAAAATATTAGGGACCCAAAAATCATTTTTGAAAACATATTGGAAGCCGTAAAGGGTTATAGCAGAAGCATTGTGGACAAAAACAATGTACAACATATACACATAGATAATTCAAAAAAATGCAGAAATATAATTGTAATGTGATAATAATAGAAGACCACCATAATTAATAATAATATCATGTCTAGAAAATATCAATGACCATTGTGTTGCTGGAAAATGGGTGATAAATTTTTTCAGAAAATAATTTGAGTGGAAAAGAAGAAAAAAGAATTAGGAAGGGTGGGTGGTGCTGAATGAAAAGGAATTTGGAAGACAATAACATTAACAATAGAGGCTGCTGTAATGTGGGTAGGTACCCTAGGTTAATATTCTGTTGTAATGTTTGGTTTGGATAGGTTGGATAGCCCAACTCCTTCAAAAAGAAAAGAAAAGCACTTGGGCTGACTAGGTTTATTCCTCGAGGAGAATTAGTAAGAAAAGAGAGAAGATTAGGGTTTCACATCCTCGGGTTAGGAGGCTTCTCCTCCTTCATTTCCTTCATTTTGAAAGCAAGTGTCGTGCTACCACTCCTCAACTTCCTGCATATTTGTTCTGTGACACCCAAAGCAGCTGCAATGGGTTGCAATGGAAAACCTTCATTGCCTCTGCCATATTGTGGTGGTAAGCTATAACTCAGCCATGGCATGACAATAGCCTATATTTGATAACACTAATACAAATATATTACGTGAAACAGAATGAATTTCCTAATGGTTAGGGTTTTAGAGTCAATAACAGGCTAAACTGTTTATGGACACTATGAAAACATATGAAAGAATAGAAGGACTGAATAGCATATAATTACAAACACAACCATCACTCCCCCTCAAGTTGTACATTATATATTATATACATCCAACTTGTTATATATGTATGCAGTTGTAGGTAGGACCTTGTAAGACCTTGATTAAGATATCTAATAATTAATCCTTGGAACTCACAGAATAAGTATCCTCGGTGTTCGAAAGAATCTTTTCTATGACAAAATTTCTATTGTTTATTTTGGTAATGGAAGTTTGGGTTTGAATAAAGGTACAAAGCTGATTGATTATCACAAGCAAGTTCCCTGGTAGTATGAACCATAGTACAATGCTCTATTTCTGTATTTGATCCAACAACAATCTGCTTGCTATTCCATGGAATTACACTTCCTCCAATAAGAAACACAATAAACTAAGTGGAAGTAAAAGTTGACCTAAACAAATGTGTTTCAGATCGTGCAATCTGGAACACAATTTTGACTTCCAGATTGTGCATTATAGAAGTAACTACTTTTGACTTCTAGATTGTACAATTTGAAACATTTTTGGATTGCACAATGTGGGATGAACTCCGAACCAAAACCCCATGCTGCCTGGAACAAAAAACCAGAACTCAAGATCTACTTGCCTTCTGGCTTTATGATCTTCAATTCAGATCAAACAGTGTGTCAAAATCTACCTGTCAACACCTCCCCTCCTCTGCGAGCTCTTCCCACCAACCTCAGCAAAAACCAACAATGGTGTGGCTAGTCCATTGCCATATGATAGAAAAAGTGTAATCTGGGTATGTTGAAATTTTTTGGGGTGCGGAGGGAAGTTATCTGGGTGAAACCCCTCCCCTGTTGAGCTTAGTTGTTGGGCTTTAGCCCAAACTCAGTGTCCTAACACTATCAACTATGAGGGAGCAGATACACATGTATGAATGAACTTGGAAGAATTATGAATGAAAGAAGATTTTTATTCAAGAATTAATTCATTTGAAACAGTACATCAGTCTCTATATATATTATATAGAGAACTCCAATCCTAAAGTAATAATTAGAAAGAGATCTCTAGAACTTTCTAACAACTTCTATTAGCTTCTAGTAATATATTTAATATTCTACCAATTTCTAGTAATGCATTTAGTATTCTACTTACAACAAATGACATAACTTCAAGCTTTTAATTTCATATGCAGAATTTAATTGCATGTCCTGTTTAGATTGACTTCTAAATCAACCTAAATAACAGTTATATGTCAACTTAGTCCGGTTGTAGATAGCATAGTAATGGTAGTGCATGTTTATTTACTAAAAACGTTTTGACGATATGGGCTTTTCTGACAAAAGTTCTCTCTATAGTGTTTTATTATAAACATTAGAGAACACACAATATGCTAATTTAAATGCGTGCTAAGACAAATAAGATAGCCCTGATATATTTCATGGACAGTATTTACTTGAAGCAAACTTTGGTAGTGAATGTTAGGCTTTAGAGGGATAACATGATAAAGGTGGAGTAGCTGAAATAAGAATGCTTAGGTGGATGTGTGGCTAAACAATAAAAAAAGCATATGAAATGATTGTGTTTGAGGAGATATAGATGTAGCACTGACTTAGGAAAAAATGTCAGAGAATTAGTTAAAGTGATTTGGAGTCAGATATGTACTAAGAAGGCCACACTGGCAGCACCAATGAGATTGGATTGTATAGTTTTTAGACCTTTGAAAAAGGGGAGATGGAGACCCAGAAGGACAATAGAGGAAGTTGTTTAGATCTCATAATTAATATCTCTGAAGAGTTGATGTTTAACCAAGCTGAGTGACGTTGTCGAATCATGCAGCCAACCTCACCTATTTCGATAAGACTGTGTTGTTGATGATTGACATTACCTTCTACAGATAAAGGTGGAATAATAAAAACCAGTTAATCTATCTACTCATTAGTAGGGTTCATATATTTTTTACTTTAGTCCTTATGTTGTGATGAGCTAATGTGAGTGGGAATTCCGAACCACAGTTTCAGGGATATGAGGCTTGTCTGAGTACATTAAAGCTGAGAAAACTAGAAAGTAAATGGAAAACTGAGAAAATAGAAGATTTGATCTGAAACAGAAGCTAAACCTGTACTGATATCAGAATAAATCTTTGAACAGATATCACATACAAGATATCAACATAATAATAACTGAAACTGAATATTGTCAATTGCAACAGAAACAATAAAAAACTGTACTCTGTTATAAATGCATCGATATCCTCTTTCTGACTTTGTTTTGTTACTTCTCCTTTCTTGCTGACCACGTGCTCTTAGCTTGTGTTCATTCAAAATGCAATCATCTTGTGTTGTAGGATGAGATACGGAAGGTTTTGGGTGTCTGCCCACAACATGATATACTCTTTCCTGAATTAACAGTAAGTAGAAGTATGCTTTTATTTTTTTTATTCTCTGTATTGTGATTACTTATTTCCTGCAATATACGTATTTGTTGGATGGTAGTTCTAACTTCTAATTATTAATCATTGTCCTTTTTCTATAACTAATTGCTGTATTGTTCTAAAAGGCTGATTCATATTCATATCCTCAATATTTTATAGTACTTTTTTTGTTTCATTTTGGTGGGATTTTCAGCCATTGTTAATTGCATCTCAATTATCGTGTAGCTGTGATGATGATTGTTGTTAGATATTGTTTGATATTGTTAATCACAATATCAAACAATATATTCTATTTACTCTATTTATTTTCAGTTACTCTTTTTAATTGTACCTCTCTCTATTATACATAGATTATCCTATGTGTGGTTTATACATAAGGGAGATTAATCTCAAACCTTATTTTATTTCTTCTCAACATGATATCTAGAACTTAAGGTATTTTTTGGCATTTTTTTCGTTCCCCTTGATGCTGCAACCGCCACCACTGCCGCCGTCGTCAGAGTTTCAGTTCCGACCGGCGACCATACGGTTTTGATCATCTAGGCCAGGCGACCTCAACGCCGCCAGAATCATCGCCATCGGAGCAACAACGTTGCCTCACGCCCATTTGAAGCCGTGCCTCTTCCAGTTCCTCCATGGTGTCTTCCGCTGCCTCTTCCAGTTCGGAAATCTCATTTGGTATCTGACCCGTCCATCTACACTAACTATGTTAATGTCCACTTATCGATTGACAAGTTAACTGGCCCTAATTATGCCCCATGGTCATCCCACGTTCGATTATGGCTTAAGAATCAGAGGTATCTTGATCATCTTGTCCCGAAAGCACCTACTCTCACTCTTGCTGAGAACGATCGTTGGGAAACCATTGATGCTCAATTATGTGTGGTTCTCAAGGGTACTCTTGATCCTTCGTTAAAATAACTTTTTCGTTCCTACGAAACATGTGCTTAAATCTGGGAGCATGCCAAGTTATTCTACACCAATGATACTCAACGTCGCTATGGTTTATGTTCTAAATCTGCAGATCTTATTTCCTCTAAGCATCAAGCCTCTATGACTGATTATATGGGCAAAATTTATGCTCTTTTTCATGAGTTCAATGAGTTATTGCCTCCTTCCCCCACCCTGCCATGGAGATCGAACAACGCTCAAAGTTCTTCATGCTCGAAGCATTACACGGGCTTGCTGATAAATATTCACATATTCGTGATCAAATTTTGGGTTCCCCGGCTGTCCCCACCTTGACTTCAACCTGCTCTACTCTTTTGCGTGTACCAGAACAACCCAACACTGATACACCTGCTTCTATTGATGATTCTTCTACGTTGGCATCTCATCGTGATGACCGGACTCGCCCTTGCAAATAGGGAAAAGGGCATCCTAAGTGTGAACATTGTGACAAGCTCGGTCACAAGATTGACAAGTGTTATGCATTACATGAGTGTGAACATTGTGGCAAGCCAGGTCACAAGATTGACAGGTGTTATGCTTTGCATGGTTGTCCTCCTCGCTCTGCTGCAGCTATTCAGACCAACCTTTCCCCACCTTTGTCTACTGGGGATCCTCCTTCTTCTGTTCCATCTGATACACCTGCTATGTTCAACAAATTTCTCAAATGGTATAAGAATAAAGAGTCTTCTAGTTCCACTGCATCTGTCGCTCAGACAGGTACATCTTTATTTGGACTGACTCGATCTTCTTCTCCTGGTCCTTGGGTTTTCGATTCAGGAGCCACTGATCATATTAATGGTAACAAATCTTTGTTCTCTTCTTTATCTTCTCTTAATCATTTACTTTCTGTTACACTGGCTGATGGTTCTAGAGTCTCGTGTCATGGTGTTGGCACTGTTAAACTTTTCCCTTCTTTAACCATTGATAATGTTCTTTATGTCCCTGGGTCTCCTTTTAACCTGTTGTCCATCAGTCGTCTAACTCGTTCTCTTGATTGTGTTGTTTCTTTTAACAACAATTTTGTGTGTTTACAGAATCGGAGTTCGAAACAAGTGATTGGCAAAGGATTTGATAATGGCTGTGAATATTTTTCTCATTCTTTTAAACAATTTATGGCTGTGAATATTTTTCTCATTCTTTCAAAGCCATTATCATTGCACAAATAAATTTGGTAAAGAAACAACACAATCAAGAGAACGCGTCAGACGGCTGATGGACCACAGGTTAAAAGGAGACCCAGGGACATAAAGAACCTTATCAATGGTTAAAGAAGGGAAAAGTTTAACAGTGCCAACACCATGAAACGAGACTCTAGAACCATCAACCAGTGTAACAGAAGGTAAATGATTAGGAGAAGAGAACAAAGATTTGTTACCATTAATATGATCAGTGGCTCCGGAATCGAAAACCCAAGGACCAGGAGAAGAAGATCGAGTCAGACCAACAAAAGATGTACCTGTGTGAGCGACAGATGCAGTTGAACTAGAAGACTCTTGATCCTTATACCATTTGAGAAATTTGTTGAATATAGCAGGTGTATCAGATGGAACAGAAGAAGGAGGATCCCCAGTAGATGAAGGTGGGGAAAGGTTGGTCTGAACAGCTGCAGCAGAGCGAGGAGGACGACCATGCAAAGCATAACACCTGTCAATCTTGTGACCTGGCTTGCCACAATGTTCACACTCATGTAATGCATAACACTTGTCAATCTTGTGACCGAGCTTGTCACAATGTTCACACTTAGGATGCCCTTTTCCCTGTTTGCGAGGGCGAGTCCGGTCATCACGATGAGATGCCAACGCAAAAGAATCATCAACAGAAGCAGGTGTATCAGTGTTGGGTTGTTCTGGTACACGCAAAAGAGTAGAGCAGGTTGAAGTCAAGGTGGGGACAACCGGGGAACCGAAAATTTGATCACGAATATGTGAATATTTATTAGCAAGCCCGTGTATTGTTTCGAGCATGAAGAACTTTGAGCGTTGTTCGATCTCCGTGGCAGAGTCGGGGGAAGGAGCCAATAACTCATGAAAAAGATCATGAATTTTGCCCATATATAATCAGTCATAGAGTCTTGATGTTTAGAGGAAATAAGATTTGCAAATTTGGAACAGATACCATAGAGACGTCGAGTATCATTGGTGTATAATAACTTGGCATGCTCCTATATTTGAGCACATGTTTCGTAGGAACGAAAAAGTTGCTTTAACGAAGGATCAAGAGTACCCTTGAGAACCACACATAATTGAGCATCAATGGTTTCCCAACGGTCGTTCTCAGCAGGAGATAAAGTAGGTGCTTTCGGGACAAGATGATC
This sequence comes from Vigna unguiculata, assembly GCF_037176805.1. Classification (NCBI taxonomy): domain Eukaryota; kingdom Viridiplantae; phylum Streptophyta; class Magnoliopsida; order Fabales; family Fabaceae; genus Vigna; species Vigna unguiculata. Next base: position 33,402,768 of record NC_140792.1, on the reverse strand, counting down.
AAGATACCTTTGACTCTTAAGCCATAATCGGCCGTCGGATGACCATGTGGCATAATTAGGGCCAGTTAACTTGTCAGTGGATAAGTGTACATTAACATAGTTAGTGTAGATGGATGGGTCAGACACACCAGAAGAGATTTCAGAATTGGAAGAGGCAGCAGAAGACGCCATGGAGGAGGCGCGGCTTCAAGGTTGTCGATCAGAACTAGCACTCTGGCGGCGGCAGAGGCAACGACAGCGGCGACGAAAAAAATTCCTTAAGCTCTAGATACCATGTTGAGAATAAAGAAAATAGGGTTTGATATTAATCTTCCTTGTGTATAAACCACACATAGGGTAATCTATTTATAATAGAGAGAGGTACAAGAGTAACTGAAAATAAATAGAAGATATTGTTTGATATTGTGATTGACAATATCTTAACAATATCTAACAAGTCTCAAATTAAATGTTTAGGTACTAAAATCATATTTTTTCAATTTTGAGGAACTAAAAAACCTTTTTGAATTTGGGGGATCAAAGCTAAAATTATCCTATATTTCAAGAACTAAACGTAATTAAGCCTAATTAAGGCATCACAACTTCCTGCCTCTATCTCTTGCATAGCTTGTTTCTGATTTTTATCAGAAAATGCCTCTAAAAACATTTGCGGAAATTGAAATACAGTTTGGATCTGGAATAAATGTTTCATGGGTAAGGGATAAGTTGTAAAATGAGACATAGTTCCAAAAAGTATAGAGTGGTTTTTCAGTGCATTTTCTGAAGCCAATTGGAAGAAAAATATTATCTTAAACTAATTGGGTTTGGTACATTTTAGGAAATAAGTGTAACTTTTTCTTTAATTATTTTATTTGTTACTATGTCTTTTTTATGTATATTACATGCTATATTTATCAATTCCATGTATATGTTGCATAGGTCCTTTGGAGAAAATGTGAGAGGAAATTTTCTGAATGTGCTTTAGTATTTTTTTCCGCTCACTAGATTGACTTATTTTTAGCAAGAGTGATTGCAAGGGTAATAAATAACAGGTACTATTTTCAAGAGAACAGTTAAAAAGTCCCAACTTCGTAAGATACATTGAACTATACTTAACATCAACTAAACTACTGGAAAGATAGTAAACATTAAACACTCCAATTTCCGAAAATCTTACCGTTGTTGCCACAAATTAGTAGGTCCATTGCAGCTTGTGTAACAGGTTTTAGGGGGTCTTCCCCGATAATTGTGCATCCACACCTTTCTAACGGATGCATGATTGGATTGCAATGCTACTTTTGTTTTATTTTTTTGCTAAAATTGCCTTTTCAACTTTAGAATGTATTATATGCTGAAATCTTTCATTGAATTTACCCAGGTTAGAGAACATTTAGAACTATTTGCCATATTAAAGGGAGTGGAGGAACACTTGTTGGACAATGCTGTTATTAATATGGCTGATGAGGTAAGTTGAGTAATTACAAGTTTTAACAGCAGTTTTTACAACAAACACCCATAAGTATTTGAGCAGAAAGAAAAATATATTAGTTCCTTGAATGATAAGAATACAATGACTTACTGACTATTCTCTGTATATAAAGATCAGAAAATATTCATTGAGCAAAACAGAAAAGACAGCTGACGAAACAGTTACTGAATAGAAACGAGGTGGAACCAAGATGTAGAAAGTACGGGGGCTAAAATCAGCTGAAAAGAATGTGTAGATTCAATGGATATTTTTCCTAATTATTATAGAGAGATATTAGAATTTTTTATTGGGTAATCCCTTATTTCCATAATTTTATCCATTAGCAAGTTTAAAAAGTATATTTAATTCTTAAATCAGTATGAAAAACTATTGAGAACGTTGTGAAGGAAAAACTACTAGAAAGACATTTAAATTGTCTTTCAATTGATGTAGAAATGATAAATAAATACACTAATCACTATATTGGTAACTAAAAAGGAATAGAATGTTTTTGTTAAAATGTAATAATTAAATGATATTTTTACTTTATTTAAATTTACACACACACATTTGTATATATAACTAGGATTGAAAATCTAGGGTCCAAGGCCTGACTGAGGTTTAATCTCCGACAATAAGTATGATTGAGAAAGGCTTATTGATGATTTGTACGGAGTTGAATTGGTAAAACTTATGTAGTTGATGATGTAGATATTGTTACTCTTATAATCTTATTTTTCCAAGTCTTGGGTATGTAATAAGCATTTTCCTTGCTATAAATAGTTTGTAAAATATAAGTATAAAAGATATTGTTATATAAATGTGTATTTACTTATGCTGATTGCACATGCAAAATATTAAATAGTGTTTAGGTTTCAGCTTGTTTACTAATCAAGGAAAGCTTCCGGGCATTCCTATTTTGTATGTGTCTTTGTTATGACCTGAATCCAGGGTCCATGGGTGGGGGATAACTGAGACATCATAGACCAGCAAATCATGAAAGCCTGAAAACTTACCAATAACTAACACTGCATTGTCATTGTTAACTTGCAAAACAATCCAATCATCACAGAATTTTAGATAACATTATTCCATAAACAGGTGGGCATGGCTGATAAAATCAACAGTATTGTGAGAACTCTTTCTGGTGGCATGAAGAGGAAATTGTCTCTTGGAATTGCATTGATTGGCAACAGTAAGGTAGGATTAACATCGACAGCACATTCTTATATTAATGTGTTGAACAAAACTGCATGGAATCTTTTGGATGATTTACTGGACAGGTTATAGTCCTTGATGAACCTACTAGTGGAATGGATCCATACTCAATGCGCTTGACTTGGCAGCTAATAAAAAAAATTAAGAAGGGCAGGATAATTTTGCTAACTACACATTCTATGGATGAAGCGGATGAATTAGGTGACCGGATAGCGATCATGGCCAATGGCTCTCTGAAATGCTGTGGAAGGTTAATTTCATTTCCACTTTTTCTTACATATTGTTATGCCTTGGTGCTATTCTGAAGGATTCCTGGTATTGTAATTTTGTAATAATTCCTGCTAGAGAGTTTACTCTTGGCAAGTCCATTTGGAAATCTAAGTAATACTTGTTAAATGCTTTATCTCCTAGACAGGTTTTCTTGACATATCAATGGCATGGTGTAGGTTTGTGTGCCCTGCCCCGCGCATTTTCTCCAGATGTTGGGGTGTTGGGCAGCTAAGTTCAGAAGCATTAGTGTTCTTTTTCTAGTTTCTAAGTTTTAGGGAGGCTATTTTCCTTTTGATTAAGTTTAGTGTATTTACCCTTTAAGTTAGCAATAAGTTTTTCCATTTCATTCTATTAGAGTTTGACCATAAAAGGAAAAGGCATAATCTGAATATATGAATAAGTAGTCTTGTGACTGGGTGAACGTACTGAAAATTAGTGTAGCATATTGTCACTGAAAAAGTACTTTACACGTTTTGTACACATTAGAACAAATAGGCAGAAAAGAAAAGACAGTTACAAACGGTTACAAAACTGTTACTGATGGTTACAAAACAGGGTAACCTCTTAAACTGAATAACTACAAACAACTGAAAATAAGGAGTACAGAGCAGTGATGAAATGGCACGGCTACTACAAAATGAAATAGAAATAAAAACTGACTTAGACATAACACTAATACATTTATAGCTTATGAATGTTAGAAGCATACCAACATATTTAAATTAATAAACACTTCATTAATGATACTCTTGACAGAGGTCTTGTGGTTACAACCCGTCTTCCTACAGGATTTTAGATAGTGGACATTTTCAATACAGGGCTTCTCCTGGGCAGCTTCCAAGAAAGTTGGGAATGATAGATATTTATTTAGCAACTTTAGGAGGAATGTTATAAGTACCAGTTTAGAATAAAATAACTTCAATATCTCCATAATATGAGAAAATATCTTCATAAACCGTCCTATTCATTTCGACATATTTTTAATTTCTTATTTTACAAAGATTTATTATTAAACATAAAGGTGTGATGAGAATGTAATTGGTGTGGTTTTTATTAATAAAATAATTGTTTGTTTTCTTACATAGTTCAAGTATTTGTTTGATCTGTTGGCAGTTCCCTTTTCTTGAAGCATTATTATGGAGTTGGTTATACTCTAACCCTTGTGAAGGTTTGTTCACTTACATACTCTAATTCCTCTAGTATCTGATGGTTCACAATTGAAAGGCTTTAGTTGTTTTCATTTGTATTTCTTTCTGTCTTGTGCTTTCAGTCAGCTCCCACGGCATCCATTGCTAGTGATATAGTATACCGTCATGTTCCAAATGCAACATGTGTAAGCGAGGTACTTTCCTCAGTATTATTCATTGAGATACCCGTTAATGTCAACATCATACATGTATTCATGTGTCAATGTTAATGTTAATGTTAATGTGCGTGAGAATCGATCTTCCCTCTCTGTAGTGAGTACGTGTGTGCTAATGAAGGAAGTTTATTTTAATCAAGAGGTAGGTTCTTCTAAAATAAAAATATCACAGGTTAGCCTTGTTGGTATTCATGTCTCTAGTGTACTAGAAAAATACCTTCAGAAAAAAATTGTTTGAGTATAGCAATGTGGCAACGACGATTATTTTACCTTACATTAGATCCAGATTCAAATATTCCTTTTGAAAATTTGAATATTTTGTTCTAACGAACACCAACTCATCATATACATAGTGCACGGCTTTAAAATATTGTCATTCTTGTTAAGTTGTTCTTGTAAAATCTATGTATTCCAACAGAGGAACATTGTATATATATAAGTGTCTCGAATACAAGGAAGATACAAAGAGATGGACAAAGGCCCATATATAAGTGTCTCAAATACAAAGAAGATACAAAGAGATGGACAAAGGCCCATATATTTTGTTACATTTAACAAAAATATCAATTTTTTCTTTCTTTGTCTCAGTCACTTCCTTAGTTGTGATAGTAGATTGCTGTATCAGATCTAAATCCTTAAGAGTCATGAACATATGCTATATTCTTGCTATATATTTGTAAGGCGAAGAGCTTCTTCTCAAGCTGTAATAAGCACTCTTTTAACTTTCAAGTATAAATTGTAATAAAATGTGAAAAAGCTTCTACTTGAAGAGTTTATGTAAAATCTATCTGAAACTACTTTTTACCTATTCTCAGGATCCCTTCTTCTATAGTTGAAGGGGCTCTCAGTGTCCTAAATGCATTTTTTAGTCAGTTAGAGAAAAGGGCAAGGGAGCATTGGTGGGGCATAATGCCATGCATGGAGAGGAACATGGTCTTATTCATTTAATAGGAATAAATAGAAGTTGATGAATGCTCACTTGCCTACTTTTTCTACATGTTATATAGTTCATGAGAAGAATCATAACTTTTTGACTTGAACAGGATGAACATGATAATTGATTGTGTAAATATTGGTGAGTTCATGTTTAACAGTATCCAAAGCCCTGATTTTCTTTTCCCTTAATTTTTTGTGAAGAATTTAATTGTCTATCTCACTTCTAGTTGTATATGAGATTATGATTGTTGATTCCATTTTATCCTTACTCAACACATTTCCAGGTTGGAACTGAGATTTCTTTCAGGCTTCCAATGGCATCCTCATCAGCCTTTGAGAGGATGTTTAGGGAAATTGAAGGATGCATGAAAAAACCAGTTTCGAACATGGAATTGAGTGGTAAAAGTGAAAAAGACAATATTGGTATTGAAAGCTATGGCATATCTGTAACAACCCTGGAGGAGGTATTTTTAAGAGTTGCAGGATGTGATGCTGATGAGGTTGAATGCTTTGAAGAAAATAACCATTCTCTGATATCAGACTCTGTGGCTTCACTTCCTACTAATGAGGATGCTTCCACAAAAATAAGTTGTCTTAAAATTCTTGGAAATTATAAGAGGATTCCGGGTTTGATGTCTACCATGTTGGGAAGAGCTTGTCGGTTAACTTTTGCTACATTTTTTAGTTTTATCAACTTCTTGGGTATGCATTGCTGCAGTTGTTGTCTCATTACTAGGTCAACATTTTGGCAGCATTTTAAAGCCTTATTCATTAAAAGGGCAATATCTGCTCGCAGAGATCACAAAACAATTATTTTCCAACTAATGATTCCTACTCTCTTCCTGTTTGTTGGTCTTCTATTTCTTAAGCTCAAGCCACATCCTGATCAGCAATCGCTGACCCTTTCAACTTCTCACTTTAATCCTTTATTGAGTGGTGGTGGTGGTGGAGGTCCAATTCCATTTAATCTTTCTTTTCCAATTGCTGAAAAGGTTTGTCACTGATTTAACTCCGTTTCTTATGTTTCTTTTTCTCTGTTTTCATAGACTTATTATTGCTGCTAAAAAAAACTGGAGTCTAGTTGTTCTGAAATTTTTATTATGTTAAAGGTAGCACAAAATGTCATGGGAGGTTGGATACAGAGGTTCAAGTCGAGCTCATACAGATTCCCTGATTCAGAAAAAGCATCGGCTGATGCAGTGGAAGTAGCGGGACCAAATCTGGGACCTGCTCTACTTTCTATGAGTGAATATTTGATGTCTAGTTTTAATGAATCCTACCAATCTAGGTGTGAAAACATGAATTTCTTTCTTCATTTTTAGATCTTATCTGTTTTAACAAATGTCAAGCAATTGTTATGAAAAGTTTTAGTGCTAACCATCGATATTGTTGATGTTATCATAAAATCCATGTTAGTCATGAAAATGAGATTATAATGTGCCCTTTTTCAATGTTTCTGTGTCTGATTTTATTATAGAGTACAATCGAAATCTATTTGAAAATAGGAGTGCTTATATGAATACAGGACAAGAAAAGATAAGCTTCTCAAAGAATAAAGCTCACCGACCATTTTGCCCTAGTTCAACATTGTTTGTGTATTCATTATTTTAAGATTGATGCTTATGAAGTTTCCCGTTGCTAACGTACATGAAGGGTACCATCTGAGAAATTTGAGAAAATTTTATGTAACGTGTCGGCTAAATTTTGCATTTACACTGAAGTTATTTTTATAATAAATGAAGCCAATTTTTCCTTAATGGAATCTATGATTATATTTTTTTCATTGATATCTATATGTGAGTTTCACTAACATTTACATCCGTATGGAGATCGTGGGCGATTTCTTTTAACATTAGAAGTCAATATTGTACTAATGCTTTTCCTTGCTGTCACTGTCCAAAAATTGAAATTGTATTCATGAATTAGTTTGCTTTGGTAAAAGCCTGATGTGAGTCTATGCTGTGTCCAGATGTTGGTCCTGTTGTTTTCTGCTTGTGGGGGATCAGTTGTCATATTTAAACTTTTGTGCAGTTGGGATTTATAGTTATTTTCCAATAAAATAGTGAACAAATACTTGTGCTATTTTAATAAAGTTATTACATGTCAACTGAGATAAACCACTGATGCAATTTTTATACGACAGATTAGTTGTTTAATTGCTATGTTCTGATATTCAGGTATGGGGCAATTGTGATGGATGATCAAAGTAATGATGGAAGCTTAGGATACACTGTATTACACAACTGTTCTTGTCAACATGCTGCTCCCACCTTTATCAATTTGATGAATTCTGCAATTCTTAGGCTTGCAACTCAAGACACAAATATGACAATTCGAACACGCAACCACCCTCTGCCAACAACACAAAGCCAGCGCTTACAACGTCATGTAAGCCTATATTTATTTGATTTCACCGAAGTGGATATTCTAAGTCTCATGAGGCATTATCCAGTTAGTACTGATGGGCATGCTTTGGGCTTTTGGGAGCAATGCCGTTTTATATTGCAATGTTTTTGTAGTTCATGCTCTTTTCTAGTTCTATGGTTCTTATTTTTCATATTTTCACCTAACACTGACTTTTATACTTATCAGCACAATTAAATAATGATGGGTTAATATGGCTGTGTGCCAATGCCGTTTACATTATACAGAAAACTAAAGATTTGATAAGCTGTTTATGAAATTCTGTAGGATCTGGATGCTTTCTCTGCTGCAGTTATTGTCAACATTGCGTTCTCTTTTATACCTGCCTCATTTGCCGTTTCAATTGTTAAGGTAAGTTGTGTTAAACCTGCTTGCTGTCTTTTTAATTGTGTCGTTTTCTTCCTCCAGGAGCAATTTATAAAACAGAACTTATCCTAGAAGATTCCTTGAAGTTTCTTTCATAGTAATCTTAGATAATTGTGGAGTTTATTTTCAAATTTTCCCTTTTCTAAAAGGAGTCTATATTTTTTCATTTGACATGTTATGACTTAACAAGAGGGAACTTCTTGACTCTAGAGTGTCAAATACTAATGACATTCTCGAATTGCTTGTTTCTTTGTTCTAAACATTTATCTTGATTGATACAGGAACGTGAAGTGAAAGCTAAGCAGCAACAACTAATCAGCGGGGTATATAATTTGTCAAAAGAGACAGCAGTCAATATTACTTTTCTATCTCATGATGAATATTCATCTAATGTTGAACTTGCTAATTAGGTTTCTATCCTGTCATATTGGGCTTCTACATATATTTGGGACTTTGTGAGCTTCTTGTTTCCTGCCTCTGTTGCCATAGTTCTCTTTTATATCTTTGGTATGTATCCAAATAATTATTAATAATTAGTTTTTATCTGCATTTTTAATTTGTTGGGAAAACTAATATTGATCACGAACCCAAGTCTAATAGATTATTCACGTTTTTTTGTTTTTAGATCGTCAAATGTTAGTTGTTAGTATTATGTTAATTAAGGGAGTTAAACCCACAACCTCTCCCACATGTTAATTGGGGGAGTTAAACTCAGAACCTCTCCCACGCTCCCTTCCAAACCTACTAAACCAACCTTATAGCTCCTAAGTGTTAGTGGGGGGACTTGAACCCATTACTTCTGCCACCCTCCCTTCCAACTTTACCACCAAGCCTATCTTATACTCTGGTTATGGCTTATTTACTAAAATTACAATATCATGAAGAGAGATTGGCTAATTTGGCTTACTTGACCTATCTTTGTTCTTTTATTTCTTTTTGACAAGCAAATTACTTCATTTGTACTTTTACCATCTCTTTCAATAAAATCTATTCTTTTATTAGGAAAAGCAAACGTTGGTGCAATAAGACTATTGTCTTGTGAGCTAAAGGTCATAGGTGTACCTCTCCAAGACTTTTGGTGTTGTCTTCAGTTTGATATAGTTTTGTTATAGTTGTTTTTATCTCCTTTGTTTCTTTTCATTCTCTATATAAAGATAATCCTTGTTTTCCTTGGTACATTTTATCAATCAATACAAAAGTAACCTCTCTTAACTCTAATACCTGCCAGGTGGGAGCCTTATGTCTTGAATTTCCCTTTTTGTTTTAATCAAAAACAAATGTTTTTAATTTTTTTATCTTTTTAGGAGGATTTCTTTTCAATCAAAAACAATAAAGATAATCAATACTTTTGGAGGATTTCTTATTCATAGCAGTCATTCACACGTGATAGCTCCACTTTAGCATTGTTCCATCACATTCCTGCCAATTCCCTGTGACTTTGTTGGAGCATATGTGTAGAAGCGGGTCTGAATTGTGGCTTCTTTTGCATGAAATCATCACCATCACTGCCCATGAATGAAAATAACCCTTTTGGGCTTAGATGTTGTTGTATGGTGCTATTTTAGAGAATGTTGGGATTCACCCCATTTCTATTATTTGACATATGAACCCAATCTCCACCTGCACTTGTGTGCCCTTCTCTCTCAGAGGACCATCTCTTTTGAAGATCAACCTTTCTCTGGTGTGATTTCCATAATAACACAACATTTTCCAGCCATTTATGGGATATCTTGTCACTGTTCTCGCCAAATCCGACATTGCTCTGTTTTATCTTTTGTTCTTTCACCTATCTCAACGTCTAATAGGTGTTTTTTCAGTATTTTGTTTTCTTTTCTCAATCATTCAGTTTTTATTTTTTCTGATTCTTACTGTGTATTCTCTTCCCTACCTATTGATCAACAAAGGTGGCTTCATTCTTCCATTAGGAATATCTTAGTTTTAGGGAAGATTTTCCAGCATGTTTGTATCATTCCTGAATTCGTATTTTACCTGATTCCTGTACATTAAAACTACTTTTCTCTCAGAAGTTAAGTATTGAATTTGATCTTAAGCTGTTTGTTTTCATCCTTAATGAAATATGTGCGTTTTTTTTTTTTTTGTGTTAAGTTCAACCTGCAGAGTTGGGTTTGTGATGGGAAATAGATGCTTGTGTGTTTTTCATGTTACTTGGCCAAGTAAAGAAAGAGAATTAAAAGTGGAAAACTCACATGAGATGATCTATTGCTGGTCTGAGAGATATTTAAAGGATATTAAAAAGCTCTCATTTATATGATTTATCTTTTAGTTCATTTTTTTCTTGATATAGTACTGAACGCTGTTAACTGCTCCATATCTTGATCGTCCTCCAACTTCATTATTGTATTAAAGTATGAATTAAATTTCAGGACAATATAATAGTGTTATTTATTTGCATATATTTCTCACATTGGAGAGAGCCTTTGCATAACATGATAGATAAATTTGATTTCTTAGACAGCTTTACTCCGTTAAGTGAAATTTTTGGTATATTTAGTTTTTTTAATGTTAGAACCTTTCAATCCTGCATTATCCCTAAACTTTCTATTACTAATAAAAAAATATTAGAAGCATCACCACCTGGGATTTTCTCAGGTGGTTGAATAGGTGTGAAATATGATCCCTGATGCACCCCAATACTGCCATGCCTTAATCCCCTTATTGCGGTTTCTATCTTACAGTATCATGGATGTTACTGCTAATTCTTGGTCCTGAATGTAGGTCTGGAACAGTTTGTCGGAGGGGTTTCTTTGCTACCAACAATTCTCATGCTATTGGAATATGGACTTGCAATTGCATCATCAACCTATTGCCTTACATTTTTCTTTTTTGACCACACCATGGCTCAAGTATGAGTAGATCTTGTTTTGTCCTTTTTTAATTTAATTTGTTATAAATGCTAAGATATTCAATTATTTTACAGAACGTGGTTCTGTTGATCCACTTTTTCACTGGATTGATACTAATGGTTATCTCATTCGTTATGGGACTCATGCCATCAACAATGAGTACCAATTCTTTTCTTAAGGTAAGCCCTTCAATTTTCTTCAAGTGTTCCAACATGATTTATTTGGCCTTACTTGGGTAATTCTTTTTCTTGAAGCACCAAAAAGCAGGAGAAAATATTTTTGGTGGACTAATTTTCAGTAAAAGAAATGGGAAATGGAAACACAATTTTTTAAGCCTTTGAGCTCCCAATTTTGTGTTTTCTAAATTGCTTATTACTGTCACTACTTTCTGCTTTAGCGTTCAGGGTTTCCATGATAAGTGGATACTAAAATTAGACCGGTTTCTTTCTATCACATGTGGTGAGTAATAGATCTGGATATTTTATGTTATTTTATGAGTGATCACTGTCATGGGTTGTCATTGTGTGTCTGTGTGTGTGTGTATATATATATATATATATATATATATATATATATATACACACACACTAGTGGAAGAGGGTACAAATAGAGCTATACTACCCTGGAATAATGATTACACATCTCCTTTTAGTGTCTTATAATAATATCTTAGATGTAATAATTACAGAGATTGGTAATATCTCCTAAAAACTCAGCTATATCTTTTCAGAACTCAACACTCCCCCTCAAGCTTGAATGAATATCTATTATTCCCATGTAATTGTGGAGTGTGTACACATGACTACTCTAGTTTATGCTAAGTGTTAGAATCTGTTTTATTATTTGTATTAATTCTGTTAGGATTTGTGTTTTATTATTTCCTTATTTAGCAGATTATAATTGCAGTGTATAATGGTATCTCTGAATCATAGGGATTTGATTGTCTAGGTGCTATTATTATATTTCCTAAAATAGGATTCTAGCCTTGTATATAGGAATTGTATTCTCAAAATAATATATTGAACAATTCTACCCTAAATTATGAGATGGTATCAGAGCTCTCAAATCCTGGGAGCCGCCTGTGACTGCGCACACCAAAACCCTAGACAACAACCTTCAGTGCTGCCACCATCCCTTTAAGGTCTCAGAACAGCCTTCATTGTTGTCAATCATTTCTTTTTTAGGGTAGTCAGCCTTCATTGCTGCTGCCATGTTTTTTTTTCCTCTCGCAACAATCAAATTGCTATTGGCTGCAATACGTTGACATGGCAGAACAAACTGCTGAAGTTGTGATAGCCAATGTGGAGAAGAAAGATGAAGGAGTATGGTGTACCTTTTGTAACAAGTCTCGCCACACTCGTGATAAATGTTGGAAGCTGCATGGAAAGCCACCTAGTAGAGATTGGGGATCCCAAAATCGTGACAAGGAGTGGGGAAAAAAGGAGACAAAACTAGAAAGGGAGGACAAGCACACATAGGGGCTGCAACAAATGAAGAAAACAAAGGAGGAGTGATTCACCTTAACCAGGATGAAGTAGAGCAGATGAGATCATTCCTCAACAAGTTGGACAAGTCTCCAGGTAGTTGTTCTCTGGCACATTCAGGTACGTTTGGTAAGTTTCCTTCTTTTGGACTTAATGCCTCAAATAAAAACTATCACCCATATTTGATACTAGAATCTGGGGCTATCGACCACATTACACCCAACCTAAACATTTCTCTTCTCACACCCCTTGCCCTAGCAACAAGAAAATATCCACAACTGATGGCTCTCTGATGATTGCAGCAGGTCAAGGAGAAGTCCAAATAAGCCCATCCATAACCCTTAAAAATGTCCTTCATATTCCTAAATTGTCTGTTAGTTTGATTTCCATAAAAAAGCTCACACAAGATCTCTCATGTAATGTTATCTTTTATGACAATGTTTGTCTTCTACAGAACAAGTACTCAGGGAAGACGATTGGACATGCTAGAGAATGGAATGGCTTGTATTACTTGGACCATCCAAATCTGCCTCCAGACCTGGTAAATAACACCTCTTTTTTCTCTGATTCAATAAAGACCAACAGGGAGAAGGTCTTCCTACATCACTGTCGCCTTGGACATCCTTCCTTTAGGGTCATAAAAATGTTATTCCCTTCCCTTTTTAGCAACTTAGATGTGGCAAATCTCAATTGTGAAGTGTGTGAACTTGCTAAGCACAAACGTGTTCCTTTTCCAGTTAGTAATAATATGAGCATTTTTTCCTTCTATTTAGTTCATACTGATGTGTGGGGTCCCTCAACTGTTCCAAATATTTCTGGTGCCTGTTGGTTTCTTACCTTTATAGATGATTGTACTCGTGTCACATGGGTTTTCTTACTAAAACAAAAATCCGAAGTTAGTCATGTGGTTCAGTGTTTTTTCTCCATGATAGAAAATCAGTTTGGTATTAGCATTAAGAGGATTAGATTCGATAATGCCAAAGATTACTTTAATCATGGGCTTATTTCCTTTTTTCAAAGAGAAGGTGTCATTCATGAGTCATCTTGTGTTAAAACACCTTAACAAAATGGGATTGCTGAGAGGAAAAATGGGCACCTTCTAGACCAAACTCGGGCTCTTCTTTTTCAACATAAGGTTCCTAAAAGGTTTTGGGGGGAGGCTGTTCTCATTGCATGTTATCTAATTAATAGACTACCTTCTAGTATTCTAGCTTCTAAAAGCCCTATGGAGGTTCTGTCCTCTTTTTATCCTAATGTGTCCACTTCCAACCACCTTGTTCCAAGAATATTTGGGTGTGTCTCTTTTGTCCACGTCCGCAGTGGTGATAGAAGTAAACTTGATCCTAGAGCCTTAAAATGTGTTTTCATAGGATACTCATCAACACAAAAGGGATATAAATGTTATCACCCCCATCCCAAAAATTCTGTGTCAAGAGATGTCACTTTCTTTGAACACCAAAGTTACTTCCACAAGCTCATCTTCAAGGGGAGACTGTAAGAAATGAAGATGAACTCTTTATGCTCCCTGACTTAAGTTTCGGACCAGAAATAGAGACTAGAAGTGTAACAACAAAAAAGGAACCCACTAAATCCACTCAAGATGGGGTTGATGTAAGATTTGGGAAAAAATTGGTTTATACAAGAAAGACAAAAGCCATTCCAGAATTTGTGCATGTCCAACAATCCAACCCAACATTACTTGAGGTAACTACCCCTAATCCTTTAATATACACGGAATCCACTTCTGATTTTCCAAATGTACAAGAATCTGAATCCAGTTCAACACCACTTTATGAGAACCTAGATATTCCAATTGCCCTTAGGAAAGAGACTAGGAAATGTACCACCAAGCCACTATACCCTCTAGCCAATTACCTATCCTTTAAAAACTTCTCACCTACCCATAAAGCCTTCCTCACAAGCCTAAACATTACAACCACACCTACCTCTTTATCTTAGGCATTGAGTGATAGAAAATGGAAACAAGCCATGGATGCCGAAATGGAAGCATTAGAGAAAAATAGTACCTGGGATTTGGTTGCTCTCCCAAATGGGAAAAAACCACTAGGGTGCAAGTGGGTATATACTATAAAATACAAGGCTGATGGATCCATTGAGAGGTACAAAGCAAGGTTAGTAGCTAAAGGATTCACTCAAACCTATGGAGTGGATTACATGGAAACATTTGCTCCAGTTGCAAAAATGAATACAGTTAGGATGATATTATCCCTAGCAGCTAATTATGATTGGAACTTGCAACAATTTGATGTTAAAAATGCCTTCCTTCATGGAGAAATTGAAGAGGAGATCTACATGGAATTGCCCCCTGGATATGGTGGAAAAACAACTGCCAACACTGTTTGGAAGCTAAAAAAGGCATTGTATGGGCTAAAACAATCACCACGAGTATGGTTTGGAAGGTTTACTAAAGTTATGATAGGTCTAGGCTTTAAACAAAGTCAAGGAGACCACACTTTGTTCATTAAACACTCTAAGTCAAGGGGAGTAACAATGTTACTGGTTTATGTGGATGATATTATAGTGACAGGTGATGATGAGGAGGAGCAACAACGGTTAGGCCAACATCTGGCCAAGAACTTTGAAATTAAGACCTTGGGAAAATTGAAGTATTTTTTGGGAATTGAAGTGGCCCATTCTAAAAAGGGAATATTCATATCTCAACAAAAATACATCACTGATTTGTTAAAAGAAACTGGTAAGACAGCATGCAAGCCTGCAAGTACACCAATTGACCCAAACATGAAATTGGGAAGCGCCGAAGAAGATACTGCAGTGGACAAGGAAATGTATCAAAGGCTAGTTGGTAGACTGATATATTTATCTCACACGAGACTTGATGTTGCATTCGCTGTGAGTCTAGTTAGCCAATTCATGCATCAACCAAAGGAGGTTCACTTACAAGCGCACTAAGAATTGTGCAATATTTGAAGAGAACCCCGGGCAGGGGAATTTTTTTTAAACGAAATGGGAATGTAAGTTGGAAGCATATACAGATGCAGACTATGCAGGGTCAATTGTGGATAGGAGGTCAATTGCGGGATATTGCACTTTCCTTGGAGGGAATCTTGTGACTTGGAAGAGTAAAAAACAGAATGTGGTAGTCAGATCCAGTGCTGAAACAGAGTTCAGGGCAATGGCACAAGGAATATGTGAACTACTCTGGCTGAAGATCATCTTGGAAGACTTGAGGATAAAATTGGATGAACCAATGAAACTTTATTGTGCTAACAAATTTGCTATTAGCATAGCTCATAATCCAGTGCAGCATGATAGAACCAAACATATTGAGGTTGACAGACATTTTATCAAAGAAAAATTAGACAGTGGTGTGGTCTGCACTCCATATGTCTCCTCACAAGAAAACCTTGCAGATATTCTAACGAAGGGGCTGAACAACAAGAACTTTGAGAGTATTGTTTCCAAGCTGGGAATGGAAAATACTTATTCACAACTTGAGGGGGAGTGTTAGAATATGTTTTATTATTTGTATTAATTTTGTCAGGATCTGTATTTTATTATTTCCTTATTTAGCAGATTATAATTGCAGTGTATGATGGTATCCCTGAATCATAGGGATTTGATTGTCTAGGTGCTATTATTATATTTCCTAAAATAGGATTCTAGCCTTGTATATAGGAATTGTATTCTCAGAATAATATATTGAACAATTCTACCCTAAATTATGAGACTAAGGAACAAAATCAATCACTAATAATGAGAAATATTTATTTAGACATTTCCCTATTTGATGTGATAAAATCATATCATATCTTTAACACTACCCCTCATGCTGTATTGCCTGTGTCATGTTTGTTATAAGACTCCTTGAAGAACTTGGCGAACATGTCAACTAGCATTGGAGAAGCCTCACGTGCTGATTTGGCTAGCATGTCAACTAGTTGGTTACTAGAGTTGACAAAATCAATCATGACAAAGCATTACAAATCAATTTTGTGTAGGTGTGTGAAGATGACATGCTGGGAAACCAGCAATGGAGAAGCCTCATGTGCTGATTTGGTGTTGGGATAGCGCATGAAGATGATGCATTAGGAACTAGCAGCATGTTGCAACAGTTGATCTTGAGTTTAGTAACGGTTGGTCATGAGTTGAGTAACGTAGTAGTCTCTGAAGAAGGGCTACTCCAATCGTGGCTTAATGACAGACAAATAGAAGGAAGCAATGGTTGTTCGATAGCAGAAAGACTTAAAAGGCACAATGGCTGTTGAAATGCAAAAAGTATTCAATGGCCGAGGCAGGCATTCTGTAGAGATGAAAAAAAATGCTTGGAGGTGTGTAATAGAGAAAAGAAATGCTGAAAGGGTCTAAGGGTTTCCAAAGACCCAAAATGCTCAAAAGGTAAGCTAGTTGGTGGAGAGCAAAAATAGTTGTTAGAAGGCATGAGAACTGCCAGGGAGCAAAAGTGCTCAGCAGGCATAAACTATTGCCGAAGAGCAAAATTGCTTGGAGTGTGTAACAGTTGTGAGAGAGCAATAGTTCTCATAGGGCATAGTGACTGTCGGAGAGCAAAAGATGTTTTAATGGTATTATTTACCCAAGAAAGGAAGTCAGAGTGAAATAACAAGTCACAAAGGATAGTTCTAGGATCACTTGCTTGTAAATACTCATGTAAATACTCATATTTATAGTGAGGAACAAAATCTATCACTAATGAGGTGAAATATTTTAAGATTCTGGTTATAAATCACCAGTCAACTCAAACTCGTATGAGTTTACGTTCCTACACCCTCAAACCTTGTTAACTCACAAGTAGAATGTTTATTAGTAGGTTTGTCAATACAATCAAACTTAGTTAAACATGCGTAAAACTGAGTTTAGAGATTTAGAGAGCTCAGTTGTACATTTGGAAACAGCCAAAATCGATGCTTGATTTGTTTGTTTCTTCTAGGCCACGATTTATGCGAAATGCACCTAGGGAAAATTTATTGTTCGCAGGTTTGCTCTAGCAAGTTTTTGTCTGTGTTGGGTGTTGATGTTGGGTTCTCCTATAGATATCTCTTGATTTCTTCTCAACCCTGCTCCTCTTTGCTCTGAATCTCCTCCACAATTTGCCATCTCAAAAGTCCCATTTCCTTTCTCTTTCTAGTTTCAAATACAAGGCTGGTGGCACAAGCTAAAAAGTAAAGGTTTTAGCTTTTGATCTTTACTCCTTATGTTGGAAAATTGGGCCTCCATTGAAGTCCAAGAACTTCTTTTTTTTGTTTAATGCCTAATATATCATATAATCAACTAGAGTAAAAAAAACCAATGTAATGATAGAAGGAGAAGAATATTAGAAAAATATAACAAATATTTAAAAATATATATTATATGATAAACTAATAATAATAATATTGTAGTAAAAAAATAAAATGTTATGTATAGCATCATATAATATTAAATTATTATTTGATTTATATATATTATAATTTTTTTTATGACGATTTGAATTGACAAAGTTCTCAGCTAGTTAATGTAAACTCTTGAATTTGATAACCTTGGTTAAGATATTTTCCTATTTGATGTAATTAAATCATATCTTATTTCTCTATTTAATGTAATCAAAGCTTTAACAATCTCACGAAACCGGCTTTTAAATGGAGTCTTTATTGTTTGGGTTTGGGTCTAATTCTACCTTACAAACTTTGACTTATGAGAGTTCTCCCCTATTTGTATGCTTTTTTTGAGCTCTATCTTGTATCAATGGTTGGCTTGCTCTCTCTATACAAACAACACTCTTAATGGATTTTGATACAATCTTAAAATTAGGGTTTGGGCCTAACTTAATTCGAGAAAATTGGTTTCTCCACTAATTTACTTTTTCAAGGCTCTATCTCAAGTCAATGTGGTATTTGAGTTTCTCCCAATAGTCATAATTGCCCAAGTTGTATATGCTCTGTTTGTCATATCCCTTGGTGTGGGACTAACCATTTTTTTAGAATGCATTTTAGGCAGCTTCCTAATGAAGCTGCTACTAAGGTGGGCTAAGGGTGACCACAAATAA
Source organism: Vigna unguiculata (assembly GCF_037176805.1). Taxonomy (NCBI): domain Eukaryota; kingdom Viridiplantae; phylum Streptophyta; class Magnoliopsida; order Fabales; family Fabaceae; genus Vigna; species Vigna unguiculata. Next base: position 33,384,374 of record NC_140792.1, on the reverse strand, counting down.
GGCAGATTTCATACAATATATATATATATATATTTATATTTATATATGAAAAGGGATTGGAGCAAATTCTTGTAAAAGGAAGTTGGCTACAAGGATAGGAATAAATGATATCTTTTAGCAAAATATTGTTGGCTGATAGGAACAATTAGTAATATAGAACAATCAAGATCAATTTTTGATTACTTTTATTGAACAACACTACTTCTGCCAATAGAGAAGAAGCCAAAATTGATACCAATTGATAGGAACAATTAGTAATACAGAACAATCAAGATCAATTCTTAATTACTTTTATTGAACAACACTGCTTCTGCCAATAGAGTAGAAGCCAGAATTTCAGATTACAACTGAGGAAGCTTTGAGAGATCCTCAGTCTCCTACCAGGTCTATTTATAATAGCGAGTTACATGACAGATTTAAAAGGAAACCTATCATTGTCATTTAATTGGCACAAAGAAAAAGAACACGGTTGGAAATGATATATATCTTGTTTCTACCTGCTTGAATAGTGATTTTTTCATTCACTTGGACAAACACATGATGTCAATATGCATTTGATGTTCTCTTCCAGAATTTTTTCAGAATATCTCCTGGATTTTGTTTCGCGGATGGTCTTGCTTCATTAGCTCTTTTGCGGCAAGGAATGAAAGATAAAACAAGTGATGGAGTGTTTGATTGGAATGTTACCGGGGCTTCCATCTGTTATCTTGCTGTTGAGGTGCACATTTTTCGGTCTAATTTTGCTGTTATTGTGTTTTTTTCTTTTCATATTCCAAGTTTCAAAGTTTAAAACTAAAAACTTATATATAAATTGTTTTTGTTTACATCAGCTCTTAGAGACTGATTTTAAGAAACTATAACTAGAAAGTTGTTATTGGGAAACAGCATTTATTACATTGAAATACAGAGCTGTAATAGCTGCTTTGTTTCAGAATAACCTCAACAACACCCGTAGATATAAAATACACTTAAATTGGGACAAAAACATTTTGCTAATCCATTTTTTTCTTGATGACAGAGCTTTAGTTATTTTCTGTTGACGCTTGCACTTGAAATTTTACCTTCTATCAAATTGACTTCATTCATGATCAAAAAGTGGTGGGAAAAAATTAATATCTTCCGGCATGATAGTCCTTATTCGGAACCTCTGTTGGAATCTTCCTCTGAAACTGTTGTTACGGACTTCGATGAAGATGTAGATGTAAAAACAGAAAGAAATAGAGTACTTTCAGGTTCTCTTGACAATTCCATTATCTACCTGCGCAATCTTCGTAAGGTATTTCCTGGTATTATTCAGTTAAACATGCTTTTTGTGTAAAGAAAAATGTTGTGCATTTCAAATCATTGTGTCATGCTTTAGATGAAGTGGTATTTTCTGAATTTAAGGTATATTTTGAGGAGAAGCATCATGGAAGAAAAGTTGCAGTAGATTCTTTAACTTTCTCAGTCCAGGAAGGAGAATGTTTTGGCTTTTTAGGAACAAATGGAGCTGGAAAGACCACAACTCTTTCTATGCTATGCGGTATGTCAGATTTCTGATCATGATATCTTACTGCATGTCTTGTGATAACCCCTGTTTTTTTGGCTATCAAACTTAGTTTTTAATCAAAACCTCTGAAAACCTGCATTGTTTTTTTTTTTATCCTAACTTTGAGATGAAGGAGAAAAGTACAAATGGAGGATGAGAAATACTCTAGCTAAATTATTCAAGACCAAGAAGGAAAAATTGAAAAGAAAAACTATGGACAAGACACATACAACATAGAATGCCTGTCTCTGTAAATTTACCAGATGCTTCCCCTATAAGACAAATAACAGTATTCCAAAGTATGTAGGAGAACTTCACATTCTTAAAGACAACTGATGGCCAATAGAGATTCTAGTGTTTCTTTCGATCAAAAACTCTGAGATATACATTGAGACATCGTAAAATTATCACATAGTAACTACTGAAGATTGTTGAGGCATGCTTGAAAGGAAAAGAACATGAAAAGGGAAAACTGAATATTATTCATGCTTGAAAGGAAAAGAACATGAAAAGGGAAAACTGAATATTATTCGATGTGTTGAGAATAAAGAAAATAGGATTTGAGATTAATCTCCTTTGTGTATAAACCACACATAGGGTAATCTATTTATAATAGAGAGAGGTACAATTAAAAAGAGTAACTGAAAATAAATAGAGTAAATAGAAGATATTGTTTCATATTGTGATTAACAATATCTTAATAATATCAAACAATATCTAAACAATATCTAACACTCCCCCTCAAGCTGGAGCATACAAATCGTATGTGTTAAGCTTGTTACAAATATAATCAATTCTAGGCCTACGTAAAGACTTAGTAAAAATATCTACTAACTGATCACTTGAGTTAACAAACTCAGTTTTGATGTCTCCAAACATGATCTTTTCTCGAATGAAATGCAATCAATCTCAATGTGTTTGGTCCTCTCATGAAAGATAGGATTAGAGCTAATATGAAGAGCAGCCTGATTGTCACACACAAGTGTCATTTGAGTAACATCTCCAAATTGTAACTCTCTAAGCAATTGCTTGAGCCAAACAAGTTCACAGGCAGCTGAGGCCATAGTTCTATATTCTGCTTCTGCACTAGATCTTGCTACAACATGCTGTTTCTTACTTTTCCATGAGATCAAGTTACCACCAATGGAGACACAATACCCAGATGTAGATCTTCTATCAGAAGGGGATCCTGCCTAATCAGCATCTGAATAGCACACAACTCTTGTATGGTTATTAGAACCATATAACAATCCTTTTCCAGGGGATCTTTTAATATACTTCAAGATACGAATGACTGCATTCCAATGATCTTCACATGGGAAATTAAGAAATTGGCTTACCACACTTACTGCAAAGGAAATGTCAGGACGAGTAACGGTAAGATAATTCAATTTTCTAACCAATCTTCTATACTGCTCAGGATCAAATATAAGCTCCCCCTGATTTGGTAGAAGTTTAGTATTGGGATCCATAGGTGTATCAACAGACTTTGAACTCATTGACCCAGTTTCCTCCAGAATATCCATGGCATACTTTCTCTGAGATATAACAATACCATCATTGGATTGTGCCACCTCAATACCCAAGAAATATCTGAGTTTGCCAAGATCTTTGGTATGAAAATGGTGACAGAGATGCTGTTTCAACTGAGAGATGCCATGGTTGTTACTCCTTGTAAGAACGATGTCATCAACATATACTATCAAGTAAACACATCTAGCACTCGAGTGTTGATAAAAGACAGAATGATCTGCTTCACAACGAGTCATACCAAATTGTTGAACAACATTGCTAAACTTTCCAGACCAAGCCCTAGGAGATTGTTTTAGGCCATATAGGGATTTGCGAAGACGACATACCATCCCAAAAGACTCCTCCTGAGCAACAAACCCAGGAGGTTGCTCCATATAAATTTCTTCTTGCAAATCACCATTGAGGAAAGCATTTTTAACATCCAGTTGATAAAGAGGCCATTGTTGAAGAGCAGCCATGGCGATAAATAAACGAACATAAGTCATCTTTGCCATGGGGGAAAAGGTATCTCCATAATCCAACCCAAAAATTTGAGTATAACCTTTGGCCACAATACAAGCTTTGAGGCGATCAATAGTACCATTAGGTCCAACTTTGATAGCAAACACCTATCTGCAACCAACAACAGATTTCCCAGACGGTAACGGGACTAGTTCCACTGTTAAAAAGAGCACTTAGTTCATCTGTCATGGCCTGACGCCAAGCAAGATGGCTAAAGCATCACGGATAGTTTTTGGAATGGTCACAGAAAAAAGAGAGGAAAGACATGTATAAAAAGGTAATGACAATCGATGATAACTCAAAGCAATATAATAACGACAGGGATTACGGGTAGAACGTATACCTTTTCGGAGGGCAATGGGAAGGTCAGACTCAGGTGTTAGATCCGGAGGAGATAGAGTAGTAGGCACTTGAGTAGGCACTTGAGTGGAGTCACATGATGGTGGTTGTGATCGGTTTCGGCGACTATAAACCTGAAGAGGTGGTGGAGGAGAAGCTGACTGTGGAGCAGGGACTGAGGGTGAAGAAGACACAGTAAGAGGGTCACAAACAATAGGAACATTAAAGGTACTAGGAGAGTTGTCAGGATTGGATGGAGTCAGAGGTGAAAATTGACTCTTAAAATAAAGGGAGAACTCAGCAAAGGTGACATCTGTAGACACAAAATAACGGTTAAGAAAAGGAGAAAAACATTTGTATCCTTTTTGTGATCTTGTAAACCCTAAGAAAACACACTTATGTGATCTAGAAGAAAACTTGTCAAGACCAGAACTAAAATTATGAACAAAACATGTAGACCCGAAAACTCTTAGAGGTAAGGGATGAAAAGGTTCATGAGGGAATAAAATAGAATGAGGTATGTTATTCTTTAAAATCGAAGAAGGCATACGATTAATGAGATAACAGGCAGTAAGAATGACATCACTCCAGAAATGTTCAGGAACCTCTCCATGAATTAAAAGAGTCCGAGTGGTTTCAATAAGATGTCTATTTTTACATTCAGCTACACCATTTTGTTGAGGGGTATAAGTATAAGAAGTTTGATGCAAAATCCCATGAGAAGCCATAAATTGTTTAAAAGAATGAGAAAGATATTCACGACCATTATCATTGCGCAAAACTCTAATAGAAACACCGAACTGAGTTTTAATTTCATTAAAAAAAGATTGAAAGATATGAAATAATTTCGAACGATGTTTCATTAAAAATAACCAAGTACATCTGGAATAATCATCAATGAAAGTAACAAAGTATTTGAAAACCTAAAGTAGACTCAACGCGGCTAGGACCCCAAATGTCAGAGTGAATCAAGCAAAAGGGGACGAAGCATCACGTGTGACACTACGAAAAGGAAGTACGATTATGCTTGCCTAATTGACAAGACTCAGAATCCAAACAAGACAACTTGGACAAGGCAGGGACAAGCTGGTGTAACTTGAGAAGGCTTGAATGACCTAACTGAGCATGAATAAGAGAGGGAGACTCCATAACTGCACCAATGAGTGTAGAGGGACGGAGATGATGAAGACCATGAGACTCATATCCCATGCCAATCACCTGTTTCGAACTCTGGTCCTGTAAACAAACAAAATTGTTGGTAAAAGAAACAACATAATCAAGGGAACGAGTTAGACGACTGATGGACAATAGGTTAAAAGGAGACCAAGGGACATAAAGAACATTATCAATGGTTAAAGAAGTGAAAAGTTTAACAGTGCCAATACCATGAGATGAGACTCTAGAACCACCAGCCAGTGTAACAGAAGGTAAAGGATTAGTAGAGGATAAAGAAGAGAACAAAGATTTGTTACCATTAATATGATTAGTGGCTCCTGAATCAAAAACCCAAGGACCAGGAGAAGAAGATTGAGTCAGACCAACAAAAGATGTACTTGTGCGAGCAACAGATGCAGTGGAACTAGAAGACTGTTGATTCTTATACCATTTGAGAAATTTGTTGAACATAGTAGGTATATTGGATGAAACAGAAGAGATTTCAAAACTGGAAGAGACGCGGCTTTGAATGGTGCGTGAGGGACGATCAGAACCGTATGGTCGCCGGTCGGAACTGACACTCCGGTGGCGGCAACGGCGACGAAAAAAAAAACCTTAAGCTCTAAATACCATATTGAGAATAAAGAAAATAGGATTTGAGATTAATCTCCCTTGTGTATAAACCACACATAGGGTAATCTATTTATAATAGAGAGAGATACAATTAAAAAGAGTAACTGAAAATAAATAGAGTAAATAGAAGATATTGTTTGATATTGTGATTAACAATATCTAACAATATCTTAATAATATCAAACAATATCTAAACAATATCTAACACAATGAGTTTGTAATACAAGCATTAATCCTCTTTTATAAGCTAGGGAAACTAAATATATTAAGCAAAGTAGGAAATGTAGGAAGGAAAAAAATCTATCCATATAGTTACAAATAATATATACTCAATATACAAGAATATTCTGTTCTATTCACAACACTCTCCTTCAACTTGGTGATTGAATATAACCATTCCTAAATTACTATAATTTGTTGGAATCTCATTGTGGGTAGTTCCTTGGTGGATACATCTTATCCATTGGAGTCCTGAAGAGACGTAAGCCAAAGTTATTAGTCTATTGTCCAGCTTCTCTTTGACGAACTATTTATTAATTTCTATATGTTTGGTTTTAGATATATTAAGAGCAGAATTGTCCAACTTCTCTTTGTCTCGGGTTTTAAAATCTGCATCAGCTTTGGCTGGACCTTTTGAGAGTAATATGAATCATTTGGGCCATTGAAGAAAATTATGGCTATTAAATCATAAATCATATATGGTTGGGAGATGACTAGCACCCAAGGGCAGTGGGTTGCCACAAGGAAAGATGATTATATTTCATTGCAGAGATAGAAGCAGAAATAGAGAGATATTTATTTTATTGTCTCTATATTGTTCAAAGTATTATACAAAGGGAACATTTATATTAGCTACCCTTGCAAATGCCAATAGATCAAAAGAAAAAATAGTATAACACAAAAAGGGAATGGTGGAAAAATGAATTAAAGGTTGTTAAAGATCTTACATCAACTAGAGATAAGAAAAATTTACAGTATATATGTGTGTAAATCTCATCTTACAATACAAGCCAGTTTTGTAGGATTGTGTTTGGCTTAAAGTCCACTTCTGAATATGATGTCAGAGCCATTTAAATGGCAATGCTAGCGAAATTTGTTGTTTGTTAGGCCTATCGGACCATTCATAAATATCTAGTCTCATGTTCGAGATGTATATGCTTCAACGTAAGAAGAGTGTATTAGAGATTTCACATCAATAGGGATAAAGCAAATTTACAATATATAAGTGACTGCAAATCTCTTCTTACAAGTCGGTTTTGTGCGGCTGAATTAGACTTACTGTAGGGAAATATTATGTTGTTAGCAACTAGGTTTGCTAATGTATTTAGAGAGAAAATATTTTTTATATTCTTATTCTAATAATAAGTTCAATCTTCTAATAATAATGGGGTCTACGTAAAGTGGATAATTATAAATGTTACGGAGAATTTCATTGGGGTGAATTTTATGTTAGGCCAAATTTAATAGATTTCAAATAGTTATACATGTAGAAAAGGTTTTTGTAATTGTAATTCCTCACTGTTGAATAGCTGTGAACTAGGTTTTTCTCTCGTCTTCGGGGTTTATTATTCCTAAAGTTCTGTTTTGCTTTTCCAAACAGGGGAAGAATCTCCTTCTGATGGGACTGCTTTTATTTTTGGCAAAGATATATGTTCCCATCCAAAGGCTGCTCGTCGATATGTATGTTTCTTTGGAAAAAACATTGAAAAATTTAAGATATACATGAATACATCTGACCCTTCTTTGTCTATCTTAATTTTTACTCTCAGATTGGATATTGTCCACAATTTGATGCCCTATTGGAATACTTAACTGTTCAAGAGCATCTTGAACTTTATGCCAGAATAAAAGGTGTTCCAGATTTTGCAATGGAAAATGTATGTGTAAGAAAGTTCTAATTATCTTCATAGTTAGGATAATTTATGAAATAGTGTTCATTTGTGCATAATCATTTTATAATTCATAATTGTTGAATATAGAGAAAATAGAATTTGAGATTAATCTCCCTTATGTATAATCCACACATAGGGTAATCTATTTATAATAGAGAGAGATATGATTAAAAAGAGTAACTAAAAATAAATAGAGTAAATAGAAGATATTGTTTGATATTATGATTAACAATATCTAACAATATCTAAATAATATCCAACAATAATTTCCTGCTAACGGCCTTAGACATTTAAAAAGCCATTCTTTTTTATCTGGTTCATGAGATAAAAGATAATAAAAAGGAAAAGTAATTAAAATATATGTACATTGGCATTACACTTATCTAGTCTACAAATTCTATTAAAACAACATAATTTAATGTATCCTAAATAAAAAGGTTTTGGACAAATGTTTTTGCACAAACACTGAACAATATATCATGTTAGCTGTCAGTCGGTCTTTTCAAATAGTTGAGTTCTTAAAGATTTCTAACCATAAGATCAAACATATTTGTGTTAGACGTGAACAATGTACATGAGACCGGGAGAAAACCACACTCCACTACATGAAGCAAAAATTACACATAAAACTTGTGTACTGTTGAAGCACTTGGAATACTAACGACAGATGCAAGGAAAGAAGAAACCAGTGCTGCTTTTGTCCAATTTTACTACCCATCTTCATCTTTTTATAAGAATACCTTTAATTTTATTATATTTTCACTTTAGTAAAGGTCCATGAATCCTCTGATAAAATTTAAAATATATGAAAGATATATAAAGAAATCGGAGTTTGAATTAATTTACGCACCTAAGTTAAAATATGAACTGTGTTGTGAGTCTAACCATTCTTTAACTCTTGAAATAGCTGTCATTAAACAGTCTAAGACTTAAAAAGCAGTCAATGATTGCCAACATTGATCTATAGGATGATAGCACCAGTGACTTCCTATTATCCATTTTCTTCAAAGCCTAGTCATTTCTGTTGAAATTTATCCTTCACTTTGTTATTATACAGTCAACCATGGTCAATGGTCACCTATGGTCAATGGTCAATGATTAACTTGAATTGTTTCTTTTAAATCTGTACAGATGTTGTTTTAAGTACAGCTGTCAGTTTTGTATCTTGTAGTATAAATACATGTTGTACAGCATTTTCGAAGTGGTGATAATTCAGTAAAATCAGTTTGTTAATGTTACATTTTTATCTCCATTATGTCGTTCAAATCATCTAACACACTTAGAACAGAGTCAAACAAAATAAAATAGGCTTTATATGGTTTTGTTTGCTTGATTCCCATCAGTACTTTTAAAATATTAGAACAAACAACTAAATTCAATGGCATGAACATTGTTTTATACACACAAATATACAATGAAGATTAAATTTTTCAGGGTTAGAGTTGGAGTAATTTTATTCCTCATTATGTTATATTATATATGTGTGTATGTGTGTGTGTGTTCGCATGCATGTGTGTTCATATATTCTCTTTCAATGATTATTTGGACAGGTTGTTATGGAAAAGTTGTCCGAGTTTGACTTGTTGAAACATGCCAATAAACCATCATTTTCGCTTAGTGGAGGGAATAAAAGAAAACTGTCTGTTGCAATTGCAATGATTGGTGATCCACCTATAGTCATTCTTGATGAACCATCCACAGGTACAATAACAGTTCTCAATTATCTTATTTCTTTAAACATCATGAAAATGCATTTTTTACCATTTTAATTTTTAGAATCGCATTTAAATGTATCTTGGTCCTTGATTTATACGCCTAAATTTTTAGTTCATTTGGTTCTTTGTGATGCTATAAAATCCCAGTTCACCAAGTGGTCTAGAATTGAATATTTTTTGCCTTCAATTCTTTGATTAAAATTGTTCTAAAATAGTTTCTGCATATTTATTTGTTAGTGATTTTTATTTTGAAGTAAGGGGCATGTTCTCCATTCATGGATCTTAGCATAGGTCTAATGATTTTTGACACAAAGCAACTGGACCTCTCATTTCAGGATTGAGCTTTTTAAGCTATATATAGATATATAGATTAGCTGAGACATATTGCTATGCTTGATGAATTACAAAAGTAATATCTATGATTGCTGATTTTTTATAATTCTAGGTATGGATCCCATTGCCAAAAGGTTCATGTGGGATGTAATATCTAGGATCTCAACAAGACGAGGAAAGACTGCAGTAATTCTGACTACACACAGCATGAATGAAGCCCAAGCCTTATGTACCAGAATAGGGATAATGGTACAAACTTATTTTCGTTTCTCTTGACTCTTGAAGCTCTCTGCCTTGAACCCACAAACATATACCTATTATTTGTTTAATTTCTGAAGGTTGGTGGACAATTACGATGTATTGGAAGTCCACAGCATCTAAAAACAAGATTTGGGAATCATTTGGAACTAGAGGTATTTATGGTTATAGTAACAAAAGGCATTTTTTTATGCTTTTTCATTTTTCCTAGACAAAAAGTATCTTCAAAATATGTAATTCTTGGTTACCCTGTTTCCAGGTCAAACCTACTGAAGTGAGTTCTGTGGACTTGCAAACCCTCTGCCAAGCTATTCAAGAAAGACTTCTTGAAGTCCCGTCTCATCCTAGAAGCTTACTTAATGACCTTGAAATTTGCATTGGAGGCACTGACTCTGTCACATCAGGAAATACCTCCATTGCAGAGATTAGCTTGACAAGAGAAATGATAAGCTTAATTGGGCACTGGCTTGGTAATGAAGAAAGAGTAAAGACATTGATCTCTTGTACGCCTGTCTTTGAAGGAGCTTCTCAGGAACAATTATCAGAACAATTGTTTCGAGGTGGTATGTATGAATCTTCTATATCATTTGGAAACTTTTCAGAGTCAAGAATCCTTTTTTTCTTTGTGGAATTTATTATCAAGAATGAATTCGTATTGTGTTTAATGTGTTTGTAAGTATACATGTATTGGCCAAAATCCTTATTTAATAAAATACTAAAATTTCTGGAAAATCGAACTTTCACATTTAAATTATCTTATAATAACAGAAGCAGAGATGTGTGAGTGATATATTTTAAGCAGCGTTTGCAAGTACAAGAAAACCTTGGGTGCCGCTTAGGCTGTACAAATTCATCTTATGTCCTGTGTGCATTCTATTAAAAAAATGTGTGTAAATTGCATGATGGTTTTCAAACTTTAGTGTGCTTTCGACTAACGGAATATCATTGTTTATAGTTAATACTTAATATTGTGCAAAGCAAATTCTTTATAAATTCTTCATCATTTTCATTCTGAGCTGAAGATGGAGAAACAGACATATATTTCATACCTAAATCCTGTTTGGATAAATTTTTCCAGAAATATTTATTGGAGAAGAAAATGTGATAAAAGTTTCTTCTGTATGTTCAAATTAGTTTATTTTGTAAAAGTTAAAATCAGATTTGGAGAAGCTAAATAAGATAGCTTTCACATTATCTTATGTATAAGCTAGTTTTAGATTATGGGAAAAGTTTATTTTATCTGTTTTCTACTTTGTAATGCAATGGCTTACAGAAAAGTTTATCTGAACATGTTCATACAAAGCCAAATGTGAGCCTTCACCTAATAGTAGCTTTAAAGAGAGTTGGTTCATGACGACAACGTAAAGATCTTATTTTATTTTTAATTGTGTTGGTAATCAGGTGGAATTCCATTGCCAGTATTTTCAGAGTGGTGGCTGTCTAAACAAAAATTCTCAGAAATTGATTCATATATTCTCTCTTCATTTCATGGAGCAAGATGCCAAGGGTGCAATGGTTTGAGCATCAGATATCAGGTTTGTTATGATTGAAAAACCTCGCATTGGATTTTTAGAAGGCATCTGTAATTTTTTAACTATTTACACTTGAAGTAGTTTTATTTTCTAACTAATTTCGTATTCAGGGAAACAAATGCCATACAGATATGAGAATCCCACTTCTCTTGGCTTTTATTCCCATATCTTCTCAACTCTTGCACTCCACACCAATATCTATTTTGTCCCTCTCTAATCTTCCTTAATCCATCGCCAATGTACTCTTGATTTCATTTTAGAGAAAATAAGTTCAGTTGTCATATGTATTGTTCAAAATTACTTTAAATCTGCTGAAACGGGAGTGGAACGCCTTTGAACAGAGTAGAGAGGGCAAAATTGAATGGAAGCAATCCCCTATTTTATGTTACTTTAGAAGAAGTCTTGAACCAGAAAATTTCAAACACGTGAGTTGTTGGGTGAAAAGCACGTGAAAAGTTTAGATGTCATGTCCCTTCATGCAAATGCCCTTTGGACATGAAGCGTGGGTAATGTGCTAGCCTACCCTTCCTTGTGCTAAAACTTAACTTTTATTTAAAAGAATGGGAGCAACAGGCATCCATTTCTTGATAGCCTAGTATTGGAAGCGGCCTGTATTCTAAATCAAGTATCCCAAAACCGAAGATACTAGGTGAATGCACATATTATTCTAAAATCAAGGCACCTTGTAAGGTATATCTGTTTACCCTACAACCAGAGATATTTGGATCCTTCTTTTACATACCTATCCTACGGATTCAAAGTGCCAGAAGTAGACAAGAAAAATGAATCTTTACCTTTCTCCAACATTACTTCCATGTAACCTGAGAGGTGTTGAAAGACTTTTATTAGTTCTGAAGTTTCCAACCTTAAGTCAGAAACATCCAAGAATGAGTAAGGAAGAGGTGGGATTGAACTATGGGGACATGTAACTAGTTTGATTTTCTCGCTTGATGCAAGAAGGGATAATACTTGGTTTATGTGCATTCTAATTGTTGGAGATCTTACATCAACTACAAATATAGTTGGATTATAGTATGTATAGGTGCAGGTCTCACCTTAGGAATCAATTTTATAAAATTGAGTTAGGCTTAAAGTTTATTTTCTAATATTGTATTTAACTCTATTTTGGCAAAGTTTGTTAGGCTTTTCATGCCACTTACTATCGGGCCACTATTGGACCACCTACAAATATCTAGTCCTTCTTTCAAGATGTCTAGTCTTTGATTTAAATGAGTGTGTCGAAGATTTCACATTGACTAGAAATATGATCAAATTATAGTGTATAAATGAATGCAAACCTCATCTTACAAACCATGTTTGTGAGATTAACTTTAAAGTCCACTTTCTAATACTAGCCTTTGACTTTTTGTCTAAAAAAGATGAAAGATATAACTATGAAAATGGAGAGACAAATTTGTGGGACATTACTGGGGCATAGTGTTAGACTTCTTTGAATTGGCAGATTACCTCTTGATGAATCAAATTTAGAGACTGAACTTTTTTTTGTCTCAGACGAAGGTTACGGAGAAGAGAAGAATGAAACTACTAGTGTTTGACAATAATTTAGTAGTGATGTTTGTAGATTGTAGGCTATTATAGTCAATATTGAAGTAAGACTAATATTTAGGCGGAAACTATATTTCTTTTGCTATGCTCACAAATGTCTTCTTTGCAAAATTGTGATCATTATAATTATGGATTAATGAGAATTGATCAACATCTCTTTATTGATCAATATTATACTTCATAGAAAATATTTTATAGATCTTTTTTATCGTATCCAAAATGTATTATATACTAAATACTAATTTGTTAATACTAAACTTTATGAAAAACTGTCATAGTTCTGTATCCGTATTAAATCTTACTAAGTATCCAAGCTTCATAGATCAAGATTAATGTCTAATGCATGAAGAGGGAGTATGTAGAAATGTAAAATCATTCATGATTCTTTACTTGATACCTTAACCTTTTAAAGAGAGTTTGGTTACGGTTTTGATGTCTTGAATAATGCCAGACATATCTTGTTATTGATGGTCGGCAGTTTATCTTCACTTTGTTCTGGCAAGGTGGAACATTTTGTATATGCATTTGATTGCAGTGTGTACAGGTTGAATTTTACAGTGGATATAGTAATTTATCTTTTGTTGACTGCAGTTACCATATAATGAGGATTTTTCCTTGGCAGACGTTTTTGGACTTCTTGAAAGAAATAGGTAAATGCAAGGGCCCTGTTGTTTATTTTTCCTGCTCATCAAAAAACGTGACCAAATTCCACCAAAATATCATTTGCAGGAATACATTAGGGATTGCGGAGTACAGCATCAGCCAGTCAACTCTAGAGACAATATTTAATCATTTTGCAGCTAATCCATGAGGTGCCCTCATTTTACAATCCCTTTCATAATTGCTGTTTGTTGGTTATAACGTGTTTAAATGTATCAAAATGATGATACTCCTTCACTTCTCCTGCCTGGATTAAACATAGAGTCCTTGGACGAGATTCTAAGGCCATGTATATTGTATAGTCAATGATTATAGTGCCAATGAATTGTAAATAGATTTCTAGTACTAAGTCCCTTAATCAATCTAACTGTTTGGTAGAGGGTGATCCATCTTGGGATTATCCTCAATGAATCTTGTTCCGTTCTAACACCCATTGGTGGAGAATACGGAGTTTGCTGCTATGCACTCCGCACCGCAGCCATCTACTAGCTACCAGCATACTCCAAAAAATGTGCTCCAATCATGAATATACTTATTATTTCTCAGGCAATTGCCTTTTACCCTTTGTAACTATTTTCTGGACATCATTTTTATCCATATTAGTGTACAGAACGTAATTTTGATTGTTAGTTGAAGTTTAGGAATTTAATTTTTGGAATGCAATATATTTTGAAAACTGAATTCTGGAAATGTATGAAATTAAAAATTTAGGCTACTGAGAACTTATTTTGAAGACCTTGTAGAGAAACGTCTACTTCTTAAAATTGCTCAAAGTTAATTTTGATATAGATGTGGTGTGGGTATAAATTTTGAGAGCTCGTCCTTCTAAACAAGCTTTTTCTTCTAGCATATCCATTTATATTAAAAATTATCACTTTGTCCTTTTTGTTTTATAACAAATTATTCAATTCAGTATAGTTATAAAATTTTATAATCTAAAATATATTTTTAAATTCTTTGTAATTGCACATATAAATGCATTATCAGAATGTACATTGTAGTTTGAATTGGCAGCACTTTTCTCTCTATCGTTATAGTTATGGGTAATATTTTTTGAAAATTTTCCTGCCTCAATACGTCAACCTTATGTTTAGTGTATCTCATAATTCGTATAAAAAATTCGTATAAATTCCTGTCTAAATTCGTATATAAAATTTGTATGTATGTCATAATTTGTCTCTATTGTTATGAATTCATATTTTTATTAACTTGTCAACTTGTGACAAATATATGTTTACGCTAGTAGTCCTACTGAACTTTCAGCGAAACCATATATATAATTTAGCATCAATGCTAATGCTTATAGTAAATATTAAAGAAATATAGTATGTGCGAGTCATGATGTTTAAATTCATCATCTTGTTCTTGTTTAGGAGAAGGTTGAACTTGTGCAAAAGGAGGTGAGATTGATGAAGATGATTAGCCTGGTGTAAATTTAAGCATAAACTGTCATTTATGCTGAAAAAATGTGAGACAATTATATATCCTTCAAATTCTTGTTTTTTTCAATTATATTTAACACAAGATGCTTTATTGTTCATATTCAACTTGTATGATGACATTTGAAGAACTTGCTAGAAAAAAAAAAAAGTTTAAATCTTTCATATAGGCTCGTCCTCTTTTGACTATTTGTGCGACATGTAGAAGATGTCATGTCATATGGACAATTAGAAAAACCATCTTTAATATGTTGTAACAAGTCTCCATTATCAATAAGCTTTTCATAGTCACATTGAGAAAAAAAAAATTTGTTTCATAAGTAATCGAGTATAATCAATGCATCATTTACACATTCTAAACTTTTTAATAATTCAAATTTTACAAAATTTAAACTAATCATCAGTTAGATATCATTTATGCATAAGAAATAATGATTTAAAAGCTTTAAGTGGTATGATAAACATCTAACATACTACACGTTTTAGGTCTTAGAGGACAGCCTTGACAGTCGTATGGAACTTCTAAAACGGTTCCCAACATAGGGGATTTTTTCTTGCACCCCATGTTTTCTTATTGCATTCTCATAAGTTAAAAAGTTAAATTTGTCCTCTTCTTCTCCCCTCTTCCTCCCCTACACCAGAGCACCTTCATACTTTCCTCCACCTCCATCCCATCTTCTCTTATCTCCATCTTCATCTCCACCCCATCTTTTTCTTCCATCTCCACTTCCACCACATCTCTTCTTCCACCTCCATCCTAAAAAACATTCATAAGTGTCCATTAAAACAAATGGAAGGATCATAATAATATAAAGTGTAAGGAAGAAGATGGAAAGATGTGGAATGGAACCATAATTACAATAGGTGTATAATTACAATTTAAAAAAATATAGGGGGTGCAGGAAGAAATTTCCCCAACATATTAGAGTGATATTTGCATTTTTGTTTCTGACAAAAATAAAACCTGGATGTATTTGTAATTTGAATTTGAATGAAAACAATAGTAAATTATTTTACATAATAGTCTCTTAAAATATTCTGATGCAAGAATTTACCCTCGTGTATACAATGCAGCGTTAGAGGAATTTCTATTATAGGTATTAGTCTTGCTTCATCTTGTCAATTCTTGTTTCTCCATTTTTGTTATAAATTATTGTCTGATTGCAACATGGATCACCCAAATTAACATCATGTTGTATTTTATACATAGCATTTGAGAATCTTTTTAGAGAATTCGTGTTCGTGTGTTGATATAATTTGTATGTTGTGTGTAGGAAACTAAATGTATTTTTGTTACATAAAAAAAATTAATCAACTTTGTAAGCATAATCATCGTAGAAAAACGGGTTAGTAATAATATGATTGTTCGAAAAAAAGTCTTCAAATCACATATTCACAACATTTAAATTCTCCTCTTCCCCTCTCTACAAGTCTCCCATTTTTCTTCGAATTTCCTTTTTATTATCCAAGAAATATTATGCATGAGATTGACAGATCTTTGTTGTTCATGAGAGGGACCTTGGCTTCCAATTTCTTTTATATAAAGATAAATTAATATATTAATAATTTTTTTTTTTTTACTGTTAGTATATATATATTGGTAACTCTAAACTTTTCGATGTACTTAAAATTGCAAAATGAGACAATTCAAATGTTGATGTTAGATATGCATTTTGTAGACCTAGACGTGCCCATCAGCGTTAACACTCCTAATTGTAGGATTGGGTCATAAACATGTGGTGATAATTTTTAGTGATTAATTCAGTTTGAGTTTATATCACGAATTTCTATGAAGTTAATGACTATTTAGAGATATTTTTAACAGGACCTCACATCTAACATGTCATCGATATCAATATCGAGTACCTATATTACACAAGATTTACTTGATTTTATTGCTTGGTTAATGAAAATGCATTTAACTTACACTATTAAAAGAAAAATCAAGTATTACATACTATCAAAATCTATCGATAAATCTAAATTTTCAGACTTTTGATGAATAAAAATTCGTTGATAAAATAATTATTAATAAATTTTACCAACAAAAATTTTAAATCCCTCAATAATCCAACAATCAAATTGTTATTTCTAAATTTACGTTATAGAAGGATATATTCTCAATAATTATCGAAAGATATTTTGATGAGTCCTAATTTACTGATAAATGTAACCATCGATTATTATTGAAGAATTATTCTATTAAAAAATTGATAGCTAACTTAATGTTATGTTAGTGACACAACAATCTGTCGGTAAACGTAATGCATATTTCTTCATCAGTGAATTATATTTCCTACACTCAAAATAGACATGCCAATATATACAAACCTGTCAATATAGGCACACATGCAATAGTGCAATGAGCTATATTCCCTACGTTCAAGCAGACCTATGGATAATTCCTAAAAAAAACATACAATACTTGTTAACATTTAAATCTTTAAATATATGTTTCAATTTTTTACAATATTGTATTACATAGTCCAAAGAGAGTAGAAAATAAGTTACTAAACTAATAATATGTTGATAGACATATTTTCACATGAAAAAAGCACCTAATAAAGTAAGAAAATAGATTGTTGATAAGTATGTATAAACTTCTAATAACCTATATAATCATTAAAATTATTGTCTTCTCGTTGAGGATCTCGTTCTTGTTGCTGGGACTGTGGCTCTTGAACTGGGTTGAGGTGTTGTTGGGATGATGTTAAGTTGGGGTGATGTTGAAGACAGGTCTGAGCATCAGGAAACAGATATTCCATGACTAAATTTTGAAAGTAATTCTCACAAGCATCGTTGTGTACTTCTAGTTGTCGCTTGAGATAAGAAAACCTCAGCCTTGCAAGTGGAAGAAGATGGTTGGTGCTAGAGATAACTCTTCTACCTGTGTAATTTGCAGCAAGTTGTCTTATTCCATATGGTCTTCTTTTATTTTTCTTTTCTTTTTCCACACTGACAACCTCAAAGTTGTCATTTTTTTCACAGACAAATGACAAATCATGTTGGATGAAGTCTACAAATTTCCCTCATATCAAGGTCTTGAAAAGTGAGCGTGATTTGTTGTTTGTAATGCCAAAAACCAGTTAACGATGATGGGTGAAGATGACTGCATTTATACATTAAAAATGGAGACCTAAAAGGATTAACATTTGAGATAGGAACAAAACAAAAATCACGTTATATATAGTGTAGGAATCAATATATATAGTTAACCCTTTTCGTGTTGAATCTCAAATAAAAACTGAGTTTCACTCTATGCAATAACAACATAATCTAAGCATTATACTAAATGCTTCCTTATAGTGCAACAGCGAAACGAAAGTGGAAGAGTAAAGGAGAAAGCAAATGGAGTCAGGGGAAGAGCAATAAGAAAGAGGAGAGGGTAATATTTCGAAATGTAACAGTGACATGAAGTAACAGTGGATTTCATGGGGAGTGAAGAAGAAGACCATTTTTTATACAATTACAGAACACTTTTTGTTTATTCTCCCGCAGCAATAAACTAATTAATGGCCTCTTGAGCCTATTTTAGTTGTGTCATCTTCCTAAATCACATTACATAATTACAACATATATGCTTGAGGGTGTCTTCGGTTGTTCCATGATATCCAAAGAAACTACAAATCTACCACTCTTTTTCAATAATCCTAACTAACTAATCAAATTTATGATTATTCCTTTTCAGTATATAATCTATTCTGAAACACTTTTAAGGTTCTACACATATCTATTTGCATGACTGAGACAGCATAATGCTTGCGCTTTCAGTCATCTCAGTTCTATTCCTCTTCATCTCCCTCCCTCCTTCAACCTCTAACCTCACTCCAAACAGCATTGGCCTTTCATCTTCTTCCTTCTCGTCTGCATCATCTGATGAATATTTGGCCACCAAATCAAGAAGCTCCTTGCACTTTCTTTTCATGCTCCTCAGCTCACAGTTCAGCACCCCATTCTCCTTCTTAAGCCTCTTGTTTTCATCCACCAGATTACTGTACCCACAATACGATGAAGTTGATGACGACCTTTGATCTTCATCAGAATCTTGACCTGTCACTTGGTTTCCTACATTTCCTTGTTGCTTGTTGTTGCTCCAAGCTTTTCTTCTCCGAATCTCACATAGCTCTTCTCTTTCACCTTTCTTGAACTTCTCATTCAGAAACTCCCATCTACTTGTTGCAACCTTACGAAAACCCTAAACATCATCAAATACTTTTTTAGTTCTGCTGCCAACTTTTGATAGCAAAATATGCAATTAACATGTCAGAACAGATGTGCAGAAGAAGCTATAATAATTCATGCACCAACACCAGAAGTTGGTCAGAACACATACATTGAATTTCATCACTCTGTGGGAAAACCTTATGACTTGACAACTCATCTTTTTGGTAAGAAATTAAGAAATGAAGTTACGAATATATTTTATTTTTTTAAATACTTTAAAAAAAAATGTTACTAAGTCATGCACGGCTTCACGCCCACTAAAATTGAATTTTGTTGGTGCTTGTCTTGAAAGTTTGATAAGTAGGTATGAACTCTGACCAGACGCATCAAACAGGGTAAGAATTCAAAACAAACAAACATAGCAGTATGAACAAAGTCATCACACTCATATCAGTATTATTGCACTGTTTAATTAATGTTCATTTCCAATAATTTTGTTCTTTTCTAGAACACTTCACTCTTGCTTTATATAAGGAGAAGATATTTAACACTTTTTATTAGATACCTAACTATAGAAAAATTCTGTTCAACCCTTCATATCCAATTTGAAAATGGAGTCCAATATTTATTTGAGACACTATACGTAATTTAATTAAGGTCAAGCTGTCAAAATAGTAAAACTAAACAACCAAGTAAATCGTGTCGTAAATTTTTTTGCAATATCTTCTGAAACCATCAAAAACTTATAACATGACATCAAATAAATAAAACACAGAAATCATATAAACACTAACATAGAGTGAATGAATTCATGGTGTTACGTACATAAGTATTTAGCTGGCGCACAAAGCTGGAGAAGTTGCTGTGCTTGAAGAGTGTTGGGAGGAGATCACGTGCAAACTCCGCCGGCTGCCACACCACAAACGCAGTCCCGTCGGCATTCCACGAGACGACGTTGTCGGTAGCCGGATCCTCCACGAGCATGTAGGTCTTCAGCAAAAACGGCGGCGGAGTGCACTTTCTTCCTCCTCCCAACAACAATCCTTTATTATCTTTTATTTCCATTTTGTTGTATTCTTCTATATTTGTCTAAAAAGAAAGATGGGTAATTTTTTCCTTGAATGAGAAAAAGTGTAAGAAGAGAAAGGAAAGATCAAAAAGATTGATAAGAAGAGAAGAGAAGAAGGGCAGTTAAGAACTCCCAACCCCAACAATAGAAACCCAACACGACTCCACAGTTCATGAGAATTGCAAGAGCTGAATTGATTTTGCTTGGCTATGGAAACCTTTCTCACAATGAATAAATAGTTGAAACGTAAGAACTAAGCCTACCCTATTTATTTATACATATATGAGGCTTCATGGCATGCACATTCTTTTACCCTAAAGTTAAAAATAAAGCAACTTGACTAAGTTGATTAAAGAAATGAGAGAAAGAGCAGCCCATTATAAAAGGCGTTGTTAAAATTTTGAATGGAGGATTGGAGAGAAGATGAAGTTTGCACGTGGGAGTGTTTGGTGGGATTCATTTTTTTTCTACCAAAAATAATGTTAGTTTAAGCCATTTAGGTGTGCTCATACTTTCTTTCTCCGTTCTTTGTTTTTTTATTTATATATTTCATTAATATTATGTGCGTCTTTCGTGCAAATTCCTCCATCACTGGCTGTTGGGTACTTAGTTTGATTTCTTCATCAAAAGTGATGAAATGGTTTGAGGGTTTTCCATGAAAGCAAGCGACTTGCTTTGACTTTCTGTGCAATTTCAGAAACTATTTTTTCTTCCATTCAAATGCGATGCTTCTATGTTCCATCAAGCTAACCGCGTGTACTACAAAATAATATCGACTATGACGTGGCACAATATTATATTCCAATATGCTGACTTTTTTTCTTATACTAAAAACTGTTATTACCACCTAATTTATTGAAAAAAAAAACGTAGTGATCAATTTAAAAATTAAATTTATAATTATAAATCAACTTATTTTGATAGTTTAAAATCTTTTTTATAGTCAATATCATCGATTCATAATAGAAATTATTTTAATTATTAAATTAGAGATTTATTATAATTTTTTAAAATTATTTTTATTTATAAATTAGTATTAAATTGATTATTAGAGTGGTTAATTATTTTTTGTTGTAAAAATTGATTATTATATAAGATGTTTTTTTCAGTGTTTGTTTGATATGAATTTAGACTAATTGTTGTTGAAATATTAGTATTGTTTTTGTGTTTTTAGTGCATTTTTAAGATATATTAATCGATATTAACTAATTTTGATGTTTTTAAATATGTTAAAAATTATTTTAATATATTAATATTAATATATTTTGAAAACTGAACAGAGAGAAAGATTATTAAAAAAAGAAAGACAAGTAGTAAATATGTTTGATATGTAGAAAACTTCCAAAGCAGGAAATTCCTATTGATGCTTTGTGTCACTCTCCTGGTTCACTTTAAATAAGATAGATGAATGTGAACTAACAAAATTGCGTGCAGGAGGAACTTTAAGTTTGTGATTTACTAGTGTAGTCACATACGGAACTATTAAATAATATAGATGGGATTTTAAAACTAATTTCTCAGGATACGACTTTCAACCTAGCTATTATCTTTGTCCTACATCACAATTATAATAAATACATAATTCTGTAAAAGAGTCGTTTTCGGTATATTTGAATTAAATGCTTTTTTTATTTATAAAAAATAAAGGACAGGGTATACATTTTAGTGGTGTTTCAGGAGAAGGATTCTTGAAAAGTTTAGTAAAAATAATAAATATGGGTGTACATTTTTTGTTCACTTCGTATTTGACTCGTCAAAAATGGGCCGAATTAGATTGTGTTGGTCCACCATAACAAAATGGATTGGATATTACAACTCGTTCTGCTTCAGGACAAACAACAGATTGGACTGTCACTTTTCTTTTAATTTTTTTAACTTTTAAAAAAAATTTGTTTATAAAATTTATATATATATATATATATATATATATATATATATATATATATATAAATTTGTTTATATAATATAGAAAATTTATTTTATTAATTATTTTGAATTAATAATTATATAGAAAATTTATTAATTTCAGGTTTTCACTCTACTTTTATTTTTATCAACCATCAAATCAACTACTATTCTTCCGGTACCCAATTATCTTCACTATAATTAAGATGACAATTTAAATATATTTTTTTCATATTAAAAACAAAACTATAAAAGTTACAAACTCCAAAACTAATAATATTTTAAATCTCGGTAATTAACACAAGTAGAAGCATCGAATGCTAATATGGAATAACCAAATCACTCAATATATTATAAATAAAAGGTGTTTTTGTTTTTAAAAATATTATAAAAAATTAGCGAATACACAGTTGTTGTCGTATGTATCCGCATTTTTTAATTTTTATAAGATAAATAATATTTACTTTTAAAATATGTATAATAAATTTTAAAATAGTTGTTAAATAAAATAACTGTTAGAAGAAGTTTTTAGAATAACGGTCAAAATAAAAAAAAAAATAAAAAACGGTTAAAGATAAACTAATTATAAAATAATTAATTTTTAAAATAATAATTAAAGGTAAAATTGGAAAATGAAAAGTGGACAGAAAAAAAGAATTCTCTTTATATATTGTTATAGATTATGTTTCAACTTTAAATTGAATTATACATTATTTCGTTCTTGTATTTTATATAAATTATATAAAATAATATCTAGAATAAATACACTAAAAAAAACTTTGAATAATAATATTTTTTTGTGACAAAATATAATTAGTTATCAATTTATAAACCAATTTATAAACTAAAAATTATTAATAACTAAAATTATAATTGATCTCTAAATGGTAACTAAAATTATTTATATTATAAATTAGTCTTTAAACCGGTCAGTAATAATAACTACTAAGATTTTGATTATTAACAAAAATATTCTCTAAACATATTTTTATCACTAAAATTTATTATTATTTGAGAGTTCTTTTATAGTGATAATATTCATGAAGTGTTTTTCATCTAACAAATGGGATTTTATAATGAATTATAATACATATTATTTATGGAGAAAGCTTTTTACATTTTTTTATAAAATATAAACATAAAATAATATATAATTTAGTTTAAAGATGAAAGATAAATTTTTAAAATAGTTTAAATATAAAAAATTTAACCCATATATTATACATATTTATTAAGTGACCAATAATAAGGTGTGAATTTGGATCTCGCAGAAGACAAATTTGAATATATATATATATATATATATATATATATATATATATATATATATATATATATATATATATAAAATAAGCAAAACTAGTCACCAGAAACCCAAATACTTAAAATGCAATTTTAAATAGATTTGCTATTAAAAAGTCAAAATCTTCATTCGGCAGAAGAAATTAAATTATGAAACTGTAGATAATTAATCATGTAATGTGACTTAAAGACCTAGCAATAATTAGTCGTAGCAGAAGTACATTTATTCGCAAGGCCAAGAATTTGAATACTAAAACTGACTTTTAGATATGATTTTACTAATCACTATCACAGTCTTGGGATTAATCCAGTGCTTCTTAGTTGGGCTTAAAGAAGAGAAAAAATAGGATGAATAGTAATATTAATGGCTTAAATAAGTGAGTGTCAGAATTGTTAATTAAAATAATATATCAATTTAATTAAAGTCAACTAATAGCATATTTTTAAATTATTATTCCATTATATACTATTATTATTATGAATAATCAAATTGTTAAATTTAATGAAAAAATAAAATAAAAGTTGTAGCTAACATATATAATTTTACTGTCGAATAATAAAAACATTCCAATATTTAGTGTAGTTAAGTAAGTTAAAATAATTCCATCAATTGGTCAACATTAATATTTTTGTATGAGAAAAAAAAAATACTATAGCTTATGACTTTTCTTGACCGCAATTGCATTGCCTTTTCTTAACCATCATTAATTTTGGTTCTTTCATTAAACAATTGAATGTTCATTGAATATATATATATATATATATATATATATATATATATATATATATATGTGTGTGTGTGTGTGTGTGTGTATATTGTTTTGTTTTTTATTTTTTTTAAAATTTACTTAAAGGTTAACTTTTTTAATACTTTTTATATTTTAATTGTATTTATTTTTTAATGTCCTGATTTGAAAAAAAAATGAAAAAAAATTAACCTTTAAACAAAATAAAATAAAACTAAAATAAGAAAAAAATAAAATAAAATTTTATATATTTATATTTATTCTTTGTTTTTTTTAATTCTTTTAATGTTAATTTTTTTAGTCTTATTTTTTTTTCTTATTACATTATTTTAAAACATAATTAAAATATATACATATTTTAAAAAAATTTAATTATATTTATTGGATTTCGAAATCCGATAATTTTTTAACTAAATTTGGAAATCTAGTAATTTTTTTAACTAGACTTGAAAAAGTAGTACTATCTAAATCGAATTGTAAATGTCGAGATTTGTGTACGAGGAACTGCTGGTGAAACAGTCAATGATCATTTAAGATATTTTGAAAAAGTTTGGAAATGCAGAAAAACAATTGAAATTGCGTGGAGAAGCCCCCTCGTTAGACCAATACTGCATTCTCTCCCAACAAGAGTGTATGTTTAAAAAAAAAGTTAACTTTTTTGTCTTAATTTAAATAAATAAGTAATAACAAAATTATAATAAGTATTTTTTAATTAAAATATTTTTTTTTCTAAAATATGTTTTACACAAATACACCAAATGAGAGAAGTGATTTTTCTCTGCATAACCAAAAATCAATGTTATCCTTTATCTTGCCAAACTGAATCTTATGTGGAGCATCTACGTACTCTACCATAGAATCCATTCTCTTTTTTCTTTTTATTAACTTTAATAACAAATGTTTTGTTATAAGTTTTTTTTTTTTTTTTATGTATTGTTGGTATGAAATGTCTACCAACATTAATGATCAACTTCTATTAGGTAATGTAATTAACTAATCTTCTTTGATAATGTGTATTCTTTCAGTTATGAAAGTCAAACTTGAGAACTTTCTTAAATAATCTTGTTCCATTTATAGTCAAACCAATCTAATATTGGCATGTGCTGGGACAAGTTAATTATACCTTCATCAGTTTTTTGTGACATCCACGCAGAGCACTTGAACGTGGACACTATGGAACATTCTAATGCAGCTCAACTTTCTTGACTTTCATTCTCCAATTCATTTTTATCACCCTTTCTTCTTCTTCCTCCTACTTAAGATGAATCATCACCCATAAACAGAAAGTTCAAGATAACGATCAACATTTTCCATGGAAAAAAAAAAATGTTTGACTTTATCATAAATTCCACTCTCAAGATTTTCTACAAACGAACTTTTTTATGTCGTACATTACACGTTATTGTAAACTTAAACAATACTTCATAGCATGGTTACAATGTCAAGTTGCTGACATATCAATGTCACAGTGTGTAAAAAAAAAGAAAGATTAGGTAAGTAGAGTATGTATATACTTGAGACATGGGAGAGATAGGTTTAACAGGAAAAGTGAGAGAATTATGACATTGGAGAGTTAAGACCCTCCTGAAGTGCCAAAGGGTGCAAATGATGCCTCTTGGAAGAAGTATATTTGTCCTTCAAAGAGGGTCTTCTGAGAAAAATGTGTAGGAAAGTCCTTTTGATCTGCAACAATGATGAAGCTCTCTCCTTGTGTTTAAGGGCCAAGTAATACAACACTCTATAGCATATCAAGAAGCAAACTACAACTCCTAAGTCCCACCATTTTGAATAATCAGTGCTAATTCCAAACATAGCATGAAGTATATGTTCACCCTTTATCTTGGTTTCCCCAGCCACCTTTGGTTCAAATTCAAGACCAATCAGGTCATTCTTGAATTGACCCTGTGTTTCACAGTAAAACAGCATCATTAACATCATAATCTAAATATATGATAAATGCATTGAAACATTTGTACCTGTATTGACCAGGTAATGTAGCTGAGATAGGACATTGGATAGCGCCAGAAGAATTTTGGAAGGTCTGCCAGACTTCTGAATACATTAGATGGCACCATCATGAATACCTGTGTGCACAACTTGAGGTAAATAACTCTTCAAATTCATGAGAATGAAGAGGAGAATGTTTGAGTTTGCTCACAATTACACCAGTTGCGGTTCCAATTGCTACCAATAGCTCGGGTAGGAGTGCTGCAACGAGTAATGTGCAGCCCTCTGTGACAGAAATGAAGCAAAATATGTTCATGCAAAAGTAGCAGTAATGAGAGAAGCCTGAATGAAAGTTCACCATGTGGTAAAGTATTGTCCCCGAAGAGAGGGAAATTGCAAGAACAAAAGGCAGTGATGAGAGGAAATGTGAGAGCACAAAGATGGCCTCTCCGTAATGCTTTCCAAATCTTTCACGTTTGAAGACCTGGTTTTTAAGAGTCATGAAATAAGAGATCCATTGAATTTAGTGTAATGGAACTAAATTAAAGTTAATGGTTTGTTTGAGTACCTTTAATTCCTCATGGTAAAAGGGTACGCCTCCTAAACACAGAAAGATCATTAAGCCAAAGATGAATCCATCACATTTGCCTCTGGATATGATTGCTTCATTACTTGTTCCTATGTTGAAAAGAAGACAACCAGCACTCACTGATATGATGATATAGAATACAATCCTTAACCAATAGTAACCAAAGTCTCTGGTCATATTTAAGAAGGATCTATTTGTCAGTGTCCATAGCTGCTTCTGCCAACTGGTATCGTATATCTTCTCAACTAAAGGTTCTTCCTGCAACTGAACAACCAGTTACTTCAGTCAAATTCAACAAAAGAAAAAAGGGTAATGGCCAATATTGCAATTGTCTTTTCCATCTCTTGGTATGTGCCTTAATGTGAGAGCAGTGTGGCCTTATACAAATTGACTTACATTTTTTTTCATTTCTCTGATTTTTCTCCTTGCATTTGCTGAATGTATGGAGTTCTTGTAGTTCATTACGAGTTCTGATTTAATCTCCTCTGTCGTCATATTCATAAGAGAATTCAACGACGATGAAGCGGCCTGAACACAATTCAACAGCATTATATATGAGCCACAAAACCAAGCTGAAGAATGCTGAAAATAGTGAATACAAACGTTTTCAATTTTAGACTTTATTAAGGCGGTGACACTATCGAACTCTGGGCTAACACAACGAAGGAAATGCTCAGGAGGATTCCTTCGGATTGGACAAGGAAACCCTGCATCAGCAAAGAACTGAACAAGAACAGAATTTATCAGCTTCGTAGAAAAGCTAAACTTTTGTCTTCTCGAATGGTAAAAAGTCGAAAAATTTCTCACCTTTACAGCCATATTTGCTTGTCCAAAGTACACAGCTTCACCTGCTGCAAGGAGAACCAGATCATCGAAAAGGTTGAAGATTTCACCACTGGGCTGGTGAATGGAGCATATGACTATTCTTCCATCATGAGCTATGTTTGATAGAGAAGAAATGACATAGAAAGAGGCTGCACTATCCAAGCCACTGGTGGGTTCATCAAGAAACATTACATGAGGTTGAGTTAAGATTTCAATGCCTATGCTGAGCCTTCTTTTCTCTCCGGTACTTATGCCTCTCAGATGCCAATTTCCAAGTCTGGTTTCTGCACTATCTTCCAGACCCATTTCAGCCAATACATTGGTCACCACCTTCTCAATCTCGTTTCTGGTTGTATCAGAAGGAAGTCTCAAACGTGCTGCATATGTGAGGGTTTCCTTCACAGTTAGAGTTCCCAAGAAATAATCTTCTTGTGTAACGTAACACTGCAAAAACATCACAAATACAATCATGAACCGGAGTTGTATCTCTGCATTATAGACGTAGTTATTGCAATTGATGAACGTAGATTTTAGAGTTACTGCTTTTGGTTATCAGAAATAGAGTTTCATCTTGATGATCTATGAAATAAAAAGTTGTATTAAAAGTAAGTATAATAAAGTTACACAGGTAAAGCTCTCAACGTAATTCTACACACAATACAATTATTTATGTTTAATTCAATCTAACAAAATTATAATATATATTATAGCTTATTCGTTTTTGTTGAGTTATATATATATATATATATATATATATATATATATTTATATATATATATATATATATATATATATATATATATATATATATATATATATATATATATATTTATACATAAATATATATGTATATATATATATATATATACATATATGTATATATATATATACATAAATATATATATATACATAAATATATATATATATATATATATATATATATATATGTATATATATATAAATATATATATATATATATATATATGTATATATATATGTATATATATACATATATATATACATATATATATATACATATATATATATATATATATATATATATATTTATGTATAAATATATATATATATACATATATATATATATGTATATATTTATGTATAAATATATACATATATATATATATATATGTATATATATATATATTATGCTTATAGTCATTAAAGTTTCATATGGTTATATAACATTAGTTTTACAAATATAAGGTTATGGGTATTTATTCTTATATAATGTTTAATTTTGTCTATTCTATATGATTATATGACATTAATCTTACACATATAAAATATTTGACACTACTTTTATTCTAAAACCTTAAGGCAATGATATTATGAATCTTTATTCTTATATAGTGTTTAACTTTGTCTATTATATCCAATGTAAAACTTTTTGACTCACACTTAAACTATTTTCAACCATTTTTGTATCAATTTTAGTTTCTTTGAGTTCTCTCTAAGACGAGAGAATAACTACAATATTATTGTGATATCATAATATAGTTCTTAGGAAGATCTTAGTCGATAAAACTCTTCATTTGGATAAGTAAGCAGTTGTTTTTTACAAAGAATTTAATATAATTTTTTTTTTCTTTGAAGTGTTTGATTGAGGGGAGATGTCTTTACAGTGGGATTTGGTACTTGAAACATACCAAAAGCTTGGTAAGACTTCTGGAATTGTAAAAAAGGAAGCTTTTCTTGGTGGCAGTTAAGTATAGTTTATTCAATAAGATATTGTTTAGATATGAAAATAATTTGTTGATAGTATTGTATATGAAAAACAAATTACAAATTGATACAAGTGATAGTGATTGTGATTGGTTGGAGCATATGAACATTTATAAATGTTGTTGTATATTAAACCTTAAAAATATGATGTGTAGTTTGGTATCATTAAGAGATATGTAACATATCACTTAAACGATGTCGAGGTGATGACTCACTGTTGATCAAGTGTTAACATGAACGCAGACATGATCATTCAAGTGTTAAAGTCTTATTGGTGGTGCACACACTATCTTTATATATTAATATATAAAGATGTTTTGTATATCATGTTGTATGATGTCTCTTTTTGAATTAGTTTATCCTTTTATTTATATATATATAAAAAAGTTGTTATGATTATATCCGAGAGCCTACCCAAAGTTAGATTTAGAGTAATGGTGTATATAGACTCCATGTATATTATTCAGACAAGTTTTATTATTGTAAAATATATAGTATATATAAGTATCATGTTCACTGTACGAAATTATCATATTACCGAATAAATTTTATTGATCTTTGTCAATAAAATATAATTTATTGATGAATTTTATCAATAAAAATAAACTTGTCGGCAAAATAGAATTTAAAGATTGACAAATTTTTTTTATAAATTGTAGAATATATTTATCAATTAAATTTATCGGCAAAATTAATTGAAAAATCTTTTAGTAATTTAGAATTTTTATTACTGACAATATTCTCGTAAGTCAGTATTTTATTTCTGAAAAAAGCGTTGGTAATTGTATTTATGAAAATAATTTTTTAATATATGTTGATAAAATGAGATCAATTTTTCTACTAAATCTAACAAAATATTGTTATAAATAAAATGAAGATGGGTAAAATTAAGAAAAAAAGAATAGAAGAAGAAAAGTAGAAAAATTAGGAGAAAGAGACAACAACAAAAGTAATAATGATAAAGAGAGAGGAGGATGTAAAGGAGGAAGAGGAATTAAAAGTAACATACGCGATGGTGACAAAGACGAATATGATGGCGACAATGGCAGACATGGCAACTTCAAAAGAGGATGAGAGGAGGGAGAGGGAGAGAAGGGAGAAGGAGGAAGAAAGGAAAGAAGAAGAAGAAGAAAAAAGAGGGAGAAGAAAGATTAAATCACAAGATGTGGAGAAAGAAGAAGGAGAAAATCATCGATAGAATTTACTTATAAAAAGTATTTATTAATAATTACGAACAGATATTTATCAATAAATTTTGATCGTTAGTAATTATCGATAAAAAACATTCATTAGTAATTACTAATAGATATTTAGTGATAATCTTTTATTGTTAATAATTACTAGCGAATATTGTTAATCATTTATAATTACAGATAACTTCTTTTATTTGTTTTATCGATAAATATTGTGATTATCAATAGATTTTAGTCATAAATATTTTTTTTTATTCTTTGTATGTAACATACTATGTGATATTATATTAGATTAAATGAAAACTTAAAAATAAAACATACTTTAATATTTTCTTTTTTATATATGTGTTTACAAAAGGTTTTACAAAACACCCTCGAAACATTCTAATCATTACTTATAAATATTTCAAGACCTTGAATACTTGAAAAGTAGTAAGTCTACTATTCATATATTTGACAATTCAATAGAAATCACTTAGAAGTTAGAGTCGAACTATATAATCAACATTGAATTCAATGTTCCTTCTATAAAGCTTAAAAGTAACTTCTGCAGTTTCATTCAACTTAATCATTTTCCTCAAATTTTAAGCATGATTTTTTTATGAATTTTATTTCTCCATTTAATATTTTCTTTGGATGAAAAAATTTATATTTAAAAAATTTAAATATATTAAATTTTTATTTTTATTTTAAATTATTTTATTTTAAAATATTTTATTCAGATAAAATAATTCAAATTTCTTAAAATTTATGTTTTAGATGGAGTATTCCAGTTATTGATAAATTTAAAAGAAATTAATATACAATATTTTATAATTTAAAAAAAAAATTAGTGGATGATACTTTTAGTTAATATTATTTTTCAATATTATTTTGCAAAATATTTAACTATCATTGATAAAGAGTTTTATTTTTCTTAATCAACATTAAAGGAGGTTACTTTCAACTATTAATATCAATCTTAATAATTGATCAAAGATTGATGACAACTTCCCAACTAACATCTGAAGAAAAAATAATCTTCGTTTAGGCTGATCGAAATTTTCTCTATTCAACATTTTAAATTGTTTTTATAAACTTTGGACAAAAAAAAAACACTATAGTAACATTGATAAAAGTAATCATTATATATCAACATCAATAAAAAAATCACAAAGGACATCATGGTCAAAAATATTTTGACTAACGTTAATAAAAAAAATAATATTAACCTAAATTAATGAAAAATAGTTTTGATTATGTTAATCTAAAAACAATTTATATATCAAAAAGTCAAAATCATAGATAACATTAATATATTAAAAAAATAGTCTTATTAACATTGACAAAGAAACTTAACTACAGGGGCGGACCCAGGAAGGGACGGGGGAGCCGTGGCCCCCCAATGTTTTTGATTTTTTTTTATTTATATTATATGAATTTTTTTTTTGTTTTTAATTTTTTAAATTATGTATAAGAAATTTAATGTTTTGGAATTTTTTAAATAATAAAAATATATATTAGGAATTGATAAATATTAAAATAGGTATCTTTTTATTTATTTTATAAAATATAACATTAAATGTTAATAAATAATAAAACATAAAATTAAATTTAATAAAAAATAAATAAATTTATTAAGATATTTTTTATTTTGTCTCTCACTGTTTTTTTGAGTTTCTCACATATTGTATCCATTTTAGATTTTTACTTGTTTTGTTTTCTTTTGTTTATGAAGAAAAAAAGAAAGTTGAACACAAATTCATTATTTTGTGCTCTCATTTTTGTATGCTTTCTTCTATTATTGAAGAGAAAAGTAATTCTTTTTTTCTCAATTGATAGTGAAATATTAGTTTAATAATTAATATTATTTTTTATCTCACGAGCATTTGGTATATTCATTTTTATAAATATCAAGAAAAAGCAATGCACTAAGTGTTTTTTAATAACTGGTTTTTAATTGTGACTTGATTATCATATCTTTTTCTTTTATTAATTACATATCACAATTTTTATTTAGATTATGATAAATTATCTTTTAGTATTTTTTTTAAACATAAGTATATTGATGAAGAAATAAAAGAATAAATTAATTATTTAAAAGTGATAAAATGGAAGCTACTGTGAAGAAGAAAATAGAAAAAATCAATCTTTGACAAAAATAGGAAGTCAATTACATCTATTTCATTGATTTTTTAATCTGTCTCGTCTTATTTTAACTCTTCTTGTTTCTACAACTATATCAAAAAGATAATTTTCTACAATGAAAATTATCAAAATAAGACTGCAAAATATTACGAAAGATGAATTTTTTTTGCTGACGATATGATTATTTACATTAAAAACAAAATATAACTAAAAATTTTAGTATTGATTCAATTATTATTAAGTTAAATAATCTTACGGATCCATAATTAAATATATAAATTAAATATATAAATTTTAATTATATTTTGGCACCCCCATAAATATCGAGCAAGTTCCACCACTGTAATATCAATCAAGAAATAACATTGACAAAGTAAAATTTAAAATTTTATGATTTAAAGTAACTAAATTATTTTTAAAGTAATTAAATTCTTACAACATCTTTGCAGCCTGTCATCCTTCTCGTACTCCCATTCAGTACCACATTTCCGCTCATCCTAACATTGCTTGGAAGTATACCTGTTGTAATCACATAAAATTATCACAAATTAAAATAAATATAATAAAAACATAGGTGAAACATTAATTAATAATTAAGTATAAAAAATTAATAATGCACTGTCACTGTGCTTTGAGAAAAATATTTTTACTTTCATTTTTCTTTATTTCGGTTGCTTTCACTCCTTTATGACTTTTATATAGTCATCACTACAATCTACCTAACACCTGACATTTTTATGTTAGTCGGTACTCATAACATTCTATTAAAGAAAGCAGATTTTATGTTCGTCATGATTACAATCAATGTCAAGTTTTTAAAATAATTGAAGAAATATCACCGCCTATTTTTTTTTATTATGTCAATTTAAAAGTTATTAATTTAAATAATTTTATGAAAAAAGAAATATTACCTCTTATGCAAGTAGATATCTTCTAGAGAAATTTATGATATAAAAAATACCTTCTATTTAGACAATCATTTGTTTTAAAATGTCTGTGAAATATATATATATATATATATATATATATATATATATATATATATATATATATATATATATATATATATATATATATATATATATATATATATATATATAATGTTGTGAGACTTGAATTTATCTCTTGATGCTACTATAAAAGAAGTATACTTTATATTCTAAAAAGGAAAAATAATTTGAGATACAGAAATATTCTAAAAATGGAAAATTAAATAACACCAAAAAGAATAATTATTTTTGGCCAATCATCAGTCCAATGATTATCATGTGCTAAATATTGATAAAGCTGTAATTAACTAAATCTTGATAAAATCTTTCATCTACTAAATATTGAATTACTTTAAAAAGCACTTCTCAAATCAATTACTAAAGTTATTATTCTTGTTAGATGAAAACTCACAGGGATTCTCATGGTAGTAAGAGGATTCGGTATAATTTTTTATACAAAATTTAGATTTAAACCAACTTGCTTTTCTTTTTACATTAAAAAAAATAAAAGTTAAAAAGAATAAAAAATCATTAGGCACTCATGATTCATGCAACAGCAGGATTAAGTGACTAAAGATACTTTTAGATAATTTTTCCTATAAATAATTTTAGAAAAAGAAAACAAGAAAAATTAGTAATATTTTTGATAAATTATAATTAACTTATACATAAACAAAAAAAATCATACTTTGGAAACAATTTGTACATAAATTAATTTTAACTTACTATTCAATCTCTTTTAACCCTAAAAACATTTGTGGAGAAATTTGTTGAAGTATGTTGAAAGTATGAGAGTATAGTTAAGCAGAAGAATCGGTGAAGAGTGACGAGTAGAATAGAAAAGCAGAAACGAAAGAAAAGTATGTGAAGAACCAGCGAGTGCAGCAAGCAAAGTTGATTTCCCAGATCCTGAAGGACCGATGAGTGCCATAATCCGGTTGGGTTCTGCATAACCACTTAACCCTTTTAGGAGTTCCTTTTCTGCACTATTGCTTCCATTTGATGCTACCACTGTTAAATCTTCCCAAAACAAACACACCCTTCTCTTATTCTCCACTGCAATATCTGCATTACTCTGCAACTCCATTTTGGTACCTATACATCATATCTCTCAACTTATATACATATACATAGATACCTTTATTATTACTGTTGTTAGTTGTAATTGGATTCATGTTTCATTATGGCACTGTATGAACACGTTCATGTTAGTTGAAGATTTTCTGATAGGAGTTATTGAAGAGTACCATGTCGTTATCTTAAGGGCACTCTTTTTGTTTCTCAATTTTAAATATTCTTGCATTATCTTTTTACGGTTTTAGAAGACACCAGTAGGGTCAAGTAAAGGAAAATTATATTGAAGGGTAAGTATTTATAAAATAAAGTGAACGGGTTTGTTGATTTAAAAATTTAAATTTGTACGATGATATCGTGAAGATAGATTAATAGGTCACTATTTAATGTCATATAATTTAAAAAGAAAAGGTTGTTTAGTACATTTGGTAGGTGAGTTTGATGTCAGATTTATAGTGAATAATTGACCAAGTTATTTTGTAGGACATGTAATGTAACAGCTCATCCAATAATATAACCGCCTCTTCAATCTTCTATAATTTGTAGAAAATTGATTTCTCAGTAATCTTTGGATCGAATAAACTCAACACAACTACACTTCACACATGTAAAAAAGTAAATAAATTCATGAGCTGATAATTCAGTTTTCCACACAATGAAAAATTAAGAATGGAAATTACTTATTTCATCGCTCCAAATATAGCTACTTTTAGTTTTATTTCATTTTCTTTATATTTTATTAGCATAAATACATTACACTTTTTTTAAATATAAATGATATTATATTAATAGATAATAATAAATTAATATTAGTAAGTTAATATATAAAATAAATTTATATATATTAAAAATAAAAAAATGAATAAAAAAAATAATTTTATACAAAATAGGTAAAAGTAATTAATAATTTTAAAAAAATTAATAAAAATTATATTGTAAAAAATATAATTAGTATTAAAAATATGAAAAGAGAAAATCTTATTATTATAAATTAAACAGCTAAAATTAATTTCCTTTTGACCCTTTCCTTTTAAGTTTGTTGACAATTAAACAAATTATTAGAAGTTACATATATATTTGAGAGCGAAAAGAATAAAAACAATGTAAAAAAAAGTGTGCACTTCGAGGTAGATAGACGTGCAATAATAATCCTGACAATTCACACTTAAAGATAGATGTAACAATTATGGAGTTAGTTGAAAAACTCTGTTGCCCATCCATGCAACCTGTTTCGCTTTTTTATCTGATAAACAACACTAAATATGTGTTTCATATACTAAATATTAAAGTGGTTGATTAAACAAAAATATATAATAAAAAACTAAGAATAAAATGATTATATAAGAAAGTTTGGCTGTTCTTTAAAGAGTATTATATTTGTTTGACTAAACATATACAAAAATATATTAATTAATTTTCTTCCATCATTTATTATCGCCTCCAAGTCCAAGGTTGTGAAGTGATGATAACTCTCACTTATTAATAGGTGCTTATTTAAGGAATAGAATTAGATTTATTTAGCTATTTATAATAAATTTGAAAATTCTACTTGAATATAGATAGATAAATATATAAATAAAAAGTTTTTTATACAATCTTATCTACAGAATAGTAGGACCGAATTCGTCAATTATAAGTTGGGCGTTTTAACCATTCAGTCATGGATGCTTAGCGAGAATCTTCGTACATGGTGAATAACCAAATTCTAATTAAAGTGAAATCTTTCGAATAAATCAATGCAATTAGGAGGATTCGATGAAAGGACATCAATTCAAATCCTGGATTTTCCAATTGAGAGAGATATTGAGAGAAATCAAGAATTCTCGCTATTTCTTAGATTCATGGACCCAATTCAATTTAGCGGGTTTCTGAATTTGAATTATCGATACACAATAAAAATATATCAGAGTGAAAATTTAGATAAATAAATCAGGAATGCAGACACCACAATCTAACATATTGATTAAGTGAAAATTTGTTACAAAGATATTAATTTTTATAAGAATCAGAGTTTTAGTCCATGAATCAAGAGAATCTTCTCTCAAATAATGCAAATGCATATAATATGACTCGAAAGT
This sequence comes from Vigna unguiculata, assembly GCF_037176805.1. Lineage (NCBI taxonomy): Eukaryota > Viridiplantae > Streptophyta > Magnoliopsida > Fabales > Fabaceae > Vigna > Vigna unguiculata. The sequence goes on along the minus strand of NC_140792.1, from coordinate 33,347,539 downwards.
GTTTACATCTGTTTTGGTACCTCTATATATAGACATATAACCTGAAAACTCTACAATAAGATCTCAACCTAAAAACATAAATTAATTTATAAAAAAAAGAAAATCAAAGTTCAAAAGCATAAAAACATAACTAATTCCTAAAAAATAGTTTAAAGTCCAATAACATAAACTAATTATCCTTCAAATATGTTTTAAATTATGATTTTTATATCTTTGAATTTTGAGTTGCTTCTAACATCAAGAACCTTGAATAATAGATTTATTCTTTCAATCTCTTGTCATTTACTTTTGTAATAGGTTCTTTGAATTATTGAATTATAAAAGTTATCTTCAAATTCATCTTATATAGAATAAGGGTAGTCCTTATGGTCCGCAAAGTTAAATTAATTTTAAATCTAAGAAATAGAATAAGTATTCGTGAAGATTTTGAAATCCAAACAATTAAATTTTGGGTTTGGTTTATATGTAAGAAAAGATAGAAAGAATGGCGATGAAAAAAAAAGAGTGGAAATCATTTTAAAAGTAATGAAACTTATTGAGTTATTTATTGTTTACTTTTACGTATATCTTTATCTTTTTTAATTTCTCAGCTAACCACTTTAATTTATTTTTTTCTCATTTTATCTATGAAAAGATGTATATATTCACGACGAGAACCATATTTGAAACTATCAATTCAAGATTTTAATTTCGTAACAACTCCTATTAGAACACGGTAGGTGACATAAAGTTTATAACATAAATCATAAAATAAATGAAAAAAACGTTAAGTTTATAACATTAATCATAAAATAAATGAAAAAAACGTTTTTCCATAAAATTATTAAAAACTCTTAGGATAACGTAAAAACAAAATAAAAAATAAAAAACGATATAGTACTATAGAAGAATTAAAAAGAAATTACAAGTACTAATAAAGATGACTAAGGATTTTTTGAAGCTCGAAATCAATGACAATGAAACGAAATAAATGAAATGAGAAAGTTGAAAAATGGTAGAGAATGCAGCATGTCCACATGCATGTACTTAAGCACTTATCTGAATCATGGAGCAACACATTGTTCCTTTCAAATCACAAAATGTCATGTTCCTCATCTTCTTAACCTTCTTTCCTTTCTCTTCTTACATAACCCATTTTTTACAATACACTATTATTATATACTCACTGTTTTTATTCAATATTTAAGTAGATTATTTATATTATAATTATAATGGGGAAATAAAGTAAGGTTACATAGAATATTTTAGTAAGATAAAAAAATCTAATATATTTATTTGTCTTTTAAAAAAATCTTAATCGCGACATTTAAAACATTCATTTTCATTAAACATGTTAATGCGATTTACTAATTCATTATAATAAATAATTCAATGATTTTTTTTTTAAATTTTCAACATTAGTTAAACGTCTGAAATTTATAATTTTTCTTAACCCTTAAACATTACGACACCATATTTTCTCTTAAGATTAAATTGAATTAATTTAATTAAACACTTGAATTTGATAAATTCCTTTAGCAAAGTTATATTGTGGTATCCCACACATGGTGTCGTGTGAAGTGATTATGCATAAAAACAGTGATCGATGCCTCAGTTATTTGTTTTAAATAAATGATTACCTGCACTTGAATGAAATAAATGTTAGTGTACTACGAGTGCAAAGATAAAAGCATTTAAAAGAAGGAAAAATTAATTTTCTTAAAAGAAGAAGCAAAATTTGCATTGTAATAAATTAATTTTCTCCGCCAACCGGTTTGTTTGAGGTTGGAGATGGCGTACGTTGTTTCTACTCTTTATTGTACTCTCGTTATTTTGAATATATATATATATATATATATATATATATATATATATATATATATATATATATATATATATATATAAATAAATAAAGTTAACACGACCTCCATCTCAAAATGACCCACTTTCAATCACTCTCCATTGACACATACTTATGATGTTACGTGTCTTCATCGTTAATTGTGTTCATAAAAAAATTTAATTATGTTTTTAGTTTTTATTTTTGTAATAAAATATTAATTTTGTTATCTATTTTTTTTTATCTCAATTTAATTTCTGGTTTAGAAAATTTTATATAATTAAGTTTTTTTTTTATTATTGGTACAGTAACATCGTTAAAGGGATATTATTGGTAGAGTAACACCGTTAAATGGGTACTGTATGTCAGTTCCTAGATTTTTTAAATTATTTTTGGATTTTTTTATTTTTTGAATTAAAAAAAAGTTGTCATGTGTTAAGCTGACATCGTGTCATGTAACCGTGACAAAGTGACATAGCAATGACAATGTCACATGTCAATATTATGTCAGGTGTCATTTTCTCATTCTCAATTTGATCTCTACATTTTAATTTTTGTCTTAATTTTTGTAAAAATTGTTCAATTTCGCCCCTCTCCAAATTAAAAAAATTAATTTTATATAAATATTATACAAATATTTTTATCCACATATATTCGCATGTACAAATTGTTTTCACATCCCTAACGGCCTGTTCGTTTGAGGGTATTGCACTATTTCAATGAATTTGGGAATGCGGAATTGGTTTTGGAACGTGTTCGGTTTCAATGATACGAAGGGATATGGGAGCGAAGATTTGAGAGATGGATGTATTATTTCGTCCACGATAGAAAGGAGAGATAAGCGAGTATAACTAGAGTATAATGAGTTCTTTACCAAATTACCCTTCGGTTTTTGCCAAACCATGTGCGTTTGGGGTGTGGTGGTCGACGAAAAGGGTGACCGTGTGTTGAGTTATGGTGTTGCGGTAGTGCTGTGAGAGGTGTTGTGGTGCTTTGTGTTGGGGTTGGCACCGGTGTTATGTGTTATAGAGAGGGATGCACCGGTGTTGTGTGTCATAGAAGGGGATGACACCGGTTAGATAACCGGTGCCTTGTTTTCTGAATGAGTGACACCGGTTACCACACCGGTATCATGGTTTTATTTTTATTTTTTAACTTTTTTTTTTACTTTTTTAAAATTTTTTAAACTTTTTTTTTAACTGTTTTTTAAACTTTATATAAATTTTGTTTAAAATTAAATGTTTAACTTTGTTTTAAAATTTAATTGTATAATTTTTTTACATTCATAAAAATTTAATTTTTTTTATTTTAAAATTTTATATAATTTTAATATTTTTAATAATTAATTATAATTATTTTTATAACATCAAATTACAAAATCATTCTCTTATTCCATCAAAGATATTTTGGTAACTTTCTAATTTTATCTATTTTTACAATTTATTTTATCTATCACATCAATCAAATCCTTTACTAACTTTTATAAAAGTTATCTCCAAATTCACCCACTTTACACTCTAAATCCACTCAAAAAAACACAAATTTTCATCCATCAAAATCTACACAAATTCATCTTCACACTCTTCCTCGTATCCATCACCCCAACGAAAGACACCCTAAATGTCACTGGTGTTAAAGATTTCACGCTTCAATACTTACAATCATTTAATTAATATTTTTTTAATGAAATTTTGGCGGTCAATTATACCGACACATCTGTAGAAAATACATATAAGAGGATATAAGTTACTTTTAAGAAACTTTGAATGTTTTTAAAATATTTATTTTTCATAATTTTATTAATTAACTAACTAATCTTTGATTATTATATTTTAAAAAACACGAAAGGTGAATATAGGAAAAAACTTTTTCAAAGTTGTTTTAAAAATAAACTGATTATTCGTAGTGTATAGAAATGGAATAAAAATGACTGGTAGTAGTAAGAACAAAAAACATAAATATATTATTTTTCAAAGGCTTAAGTCAGAATTTTATTATTTATTATATACTTTATTAAAAAAAAATATTGTTTACTTTGAAACACGTATCAACTATGTATTAGAAAATAAAAAATTTATTTTACTTTTTTTTTCTTTGCATTTGTTGAAAAGTGTTAAATCAATCATTCAACTTTATTTTTTTTTCTAAATTTAATTATGACTTTTTTAATTTGATTCAGATTGGTCTTGTTTTTTTATAAATGAATCAATTTAGTTTTTGTCGTTAGTTTTTTACAAATAGTGTTAAAGTTAGTATCACATGTTAATTTGTGATTTTTTTTTAATTTTTATAAAATTAATTTTTTTTAATTTTTATTTATTTGTTGACACATATTAATTACGTCACAATTGTGTCATGTGGTAGTAGTAATGTAATGTGACACAACAATGTAGACATAGTCTCAATTTGATCCCTATACTTGTTTTTTAGTTTCAATTTAGTCATATTTTTTGTAAAAAGAACAATATTATTCCTATTTAAATTGAGACTCAATTTATTTTTGATATAAATCTTATGATGATATTCTTGCTAAAATTGACATTTTTATTAAATATTTCAGAAAATATTTTTAAACTAACTTTAAAATCTATATGAAATATTTAGGACAACTTACATGGGTGAATTGATAAGGAGTTAATACTTCAATCTAAGAATTATACTACTCCACTTATTAATTTTAATTTGTTCATGTATTTTGTTATTGCATGATTTGTATTATGTTTCACATTAGATTTAAGGATTAAATATGTTTTTGGTCCATTAACTTTCAGTAAAAAAATGGAATTAGTCCCTCTTCAAAATCGTCTAATTTAGTCCTCAAACTTTACAAATGTTTGGGATTTAGTCCTTGTAACAACATTTTGTTAAGTTTATTTGACGTTTAAAACAAGTTTCAAGACAATTTCTTGGCTAACATTGAAGCAGAGATGTGTCAAGTGGGTTAAACAACTTAAATGCTCTCGTGAAACACATTTAAAAGGTTAAATTAACTTAAAAAAAAAGTGGTTAAAAAAACTAAATTCAATTTTTGTTGAAAGTTAAGAAACAAAAAACATATTTAACCCTATATTTAATAATCACATTCAAGCTCTAACTAGCATGATTTCAAACATGTATCTAAAAATATCAGCATAAGATTTATATAAAGGACAATATTGTATTATTTTTACAAAAATTGTGACTAAATTAAAACTATAAAACAAATGTAGGAACCAAATTGAGACTTTGTCCATGTGCCACTATCACATCACAATTCTAATGCCATGTCACACTGATCGTGCCACATGGCACAATTGTAAAGTTAAAAGTGTAAAAAAATAAAAATTAAATATATTTAAAAACCACAAATTGATACGTGGTACGAATTTGAAGATCGTTTGTAAAAAACTAATGACATTGATCAAATTGAATCACTTTTTAAAAATCATGATCAAATTGAATAAAATTAAATAAGCCAGAAACAAATTGAGACGAAAAAAAAATGAAGAACCAACTTGACACTTCTTAGCAAAAGCAATGACCAATGGAATAATTAAAATTAAGGCTTCTCTTTATAATGAATGCAAAAATCAGATAAAAGGAAACATTTAGAATCAAAGTATAGTCCATAAGTGAATAAAGTATAAACTAGAATAAAATTATATTACAATGAGACAAACTGAACAACAAGTAAAGAAAGCAAGTATATTGAAGTGGGAATGCAATTTTTTTTTTTATAGCGTGCGTTGATCATCTTCCATTACCAAAGTCAATTAATTGAAGCTCTCTCGCACTATCATATCTAGTATTTTGTTGGCCACTACTATCACCAGGTTCACGAATGCTTTGTGCCTCAAAAAGCAAGTATTGTCTCTCCTCAAAAGTGTGGCTTGAATTGGTCCAAGGGTGTTTGTTCATAAGCATCACTCCCTCCAATTCCATTGCCACTTCCTTCATGCTAGGCCTTTCCTCCCCTCTAAGTTTCAAGCACCTCGCAGCAAGAATAGCAACCTGCATAATCTCGTGTTTATTTTCTTCATCCTCATCATCAATTTGAACAACATCAAACAAATTATCCTCTTCCAAGCTACATACAAAGTGAAACGTAAGACTTCGTTTTTCTTCTGTCCTCTGAAAAGAGAAAGGCTCCTCCCTAGTTAGCAGTTCTACAAGCACTACCCCAAAGCTATACACATCACTCTTTTCAGTCAATTGGCCTGATTGCATATACTCTGGGTCTAAATACCCAAAGGTTCCTTGCACAATTGTGGCTATTTCAGTTTGGTCTTGTGGAACCAATCGTGAAGCTCCAAAGTCAGAAACTTTGACAGCGCCATTGTCATCTAAGAGTATATTCGCAGTTTTCACATCCCTATGGATGATGGGTATACTAGCTGCAGAGTGTAGATATGACAAAGCTCCAGCTGCTTCAGTGGCAATCCTTAAACGTGTTTTCCAAGATACATTACCCACTTGACCTTTTTTATGCAAATAATCAAAAAGGGTGCCATTTTTAACAAATTCATATACTAATAATGGAACTTCTGTCTCTAGACAACAACCCAAAAGTTTGACTACATTTCTGTGATTAATCTGTGATAGTATAATGACCTCATTGATGAATTGCTCCACCTGGCTCGCATCCACTATTTTTGACTTCTTGATAGCAACAACTTGATTATTTGAGAGAACTCCTTTGAAAACTGTTCCAAAACCTCCTTTGCCGATGATTAAATTCTCATCAAAATTGTTGGTAGCTTTATTAAGTTGCTCAGCATTGAAAATTGTGGTGGATTGAGATGAGTCTCTTGTTGTAGAGAGTTTATGTCTTAAAATGATGCCCCCATTCTGCTGAAAGAACTTTTCCTTTAGTTTTAGGACTCTCCTTTTCTGGAGCATTAAGTAAAGCCAAGAAACCCCCACAAACAAAGCAATTAATCCTACACCTGCTCCTGTTATCAAAATAAACTCAAATGAAAATTTAGTGTCTTGTCGAAAAGGAAGAAAAACAAAACTCTAATGGTCATAATGATATGCTCACCAATGACGATCTTGGTAAATTCATCAGCTTGCTGCTTTGGCTGGCATCCTCCACCTTCGTTTGTTGCATTTCCGATCATCCCATCAGGACATAAACATTCGAAAGAGCCAGGAGTTTCATGACAATACTCTGCTCTTGCGCAGTTGTGAGTCCCCATTTTACAATCTGGGAAGTCTACAAAAGCCAAAAATAATCGATGATTTTTAAATAATATTGATATTGGGATTACGTTAATTATACTAATAAAATAAATTCTTTTTATTAATAAATTCAATTTTAATAATAAAATAAAAAATTTGGATTCGCTTTAAAATATTATCAGAAATAACCTAATTTCATTAATTTTTTTATAAATTATGAAAAAATTACAAAAGTTGGATTCTCTACTTATCTTTATATGTTATTTCTCTTTTTGTATCTTCAAAATACACTTTCGATTGATTGTGAAATTTTAAAATATATTAAAAATATCTTTAAAATATCAAAATAGTATATGTTAAATACTCAGTACAACACAAAAATATTTAGCATAAAAAATGGATTCAAAATTACATAAATTTTCGCAAATTAAAATTAAATTAAAACTACAAAAACTAACCCAGGAACAAAATGAAAAACCAAATAAATAATTAAACATTCATATATTAAAACACTGTCTTACTCCGACCAACCCTTCTTTTCCGTTCTATTCTAATAAGATAAAAAGTACGAAAATCATGAGAAGTAAAAATATGAAAATCACCCAGGTTACATATAAATAAATTTATGAAATATAAATCAGTGTAAACATCATGATTATAAGATTAAGTTAAAGTTAAAATTCAGTTCTAAAACAATACTATAATTAAATAAAATAAAATAAAAAGTCATGAATATTAAAAAGATACATTAACTCTGAAGGAAAATAGTAAAAAGTAAAAGTAATAAGATTATAGATTATATAAATTGATGAGAAGTAATTTACCTGTGCAACCCTGATAAAGGTAAGGGTTGCCCTGAAAACCTGGTTTACATTTGCAGAGGTAGCCATTTCCAGAGGGTGGGTCCTCGCAAAAGCTATTATCACTTATGCATGCATAGTTAGTTTTGTCCTTGGAAACGTTACAGGCAGCATCTCCAACACTCCAATCAACAATCATGGGAGCCTTGTCGAACGGGACGCTATTCAAATGATCCCTGGAGAAATTGTAGCCGCCATTTTTGACGACAAACGAAACGCTGCAGCTGTTGGGATTGAAAGAGTTACTGAAATTAGTAAAGGTATATGCTTGTATACCGATGTTCTTCATTCTAGGCGGTATATCCACCTGGCAGCACCCTCTACCCGCACATTTCCCATCATTCGTCTGCATGTTTTCCAAATTTTCTAGATTGTCCCAACATTTTGTCACGCACCCTGTTGTTGAGGATGCAGATTGGTTGACGTAACTGGTGAGATACCCGTAGGTGTCGCAGCCTATACTCAAGAACTTGTTTTCCGTGCTGGAAATGGTGAAGGATGCAGTTCGGAGTGAGGACTCGTAGGCTTCTGTTTGTCCGTTAGAAATGTTGACTTTGCAGATAGCGGAGACGAGGAAATCCATCTCCAATTGACCTAGGAGGCTTATGTTCAGAACTGGGATGTTACCTGTGTATAGACTGGACTTTGTGCAGTTGAGTTCCAAGTCTCTCTCAAAGGAACAGTTTTTTCCGTTGAGTTTTGACACACCTACGCCAAATGGATATGGAATTGAAACATCTCCGCATTTGTTCAGGCAGCCGGGCAGGGCTTGGTCAACTGCTGCAGTTGCTGTTCTTGCTAACGCAATCACCAGCAGCAGCAGCATCACCACCTTCAACTCCATTGTATAGTAAACTATAAGTGTTTGCTCCTTCTTCTTCTTCTTCATCTTCTGCGAGCATCTTTATACTAACAAAAATGCCGCGGCTTCAGTTTGGGTTGAACCATTCGTCTAATGTTTTGTTTGGTTGTGCACAAGTTTATGCCGACTCAGTCAGGCAACTCTTCGTCTTGTTATTGTCTCACCCTCTGTGATAACAAAAATTCCCATGTCGTATGTAAATGGGTAATAAATGGATGGAAAATAACTTTTTAATAATTAAATATTAGCAAGTTTTCGTAGTTATATGAAATAACATTTTTTTTATATTTTGAAATTACCTAAAAATACCATCTCAAATAAAAAATTATCAAAACATTACCATCTTAAATAAATACTTTCAATTGATACTCATATAAAAGATAGAGAATAATTTAATTTTTACTTAGAAAGGATCGAGTGTAGCTAGAGTATTATATTATTATTTAAAATTAAAATTTTATTTATATTTTATTATGTTAAATTTTATTTAAAATAAAATATAATTTATATTTTATTAATTTAAATTTAAGTAAAATTATTATTTAATTTATATTTTATTTAAAATTTTTAATTTTATTTTAAAAATTTATAAGTTATATTTTTTAAACATTCACAAATATTCATAAATACTTGTAAATTTTAAAAAATTCATAGATATTTTTTGAATTAAATATCTGACTGATAATAGATTGAATTTCTTTTAGTGAATAGCGTACCCAATCCGGTCCATCAGGATCTCTATCACTTATTGTTTTCATGTTCGTATTATTGAATATTCTATCATAACACCTTATTAGAATTAGGAAGAAAAAGAAAAAAAAAAAAAAAAGAAGACAAATTTAGAGTAACTTTTACTTCATTCTATTTACATCACTTCATGATAGTTCTATATAATGGGACCTATACTACACGGTAGCTTGACCAAGACTTACAACCTTTTAATTAATATTCTTCTTTTTTTTGTCATGATATGTATTTTAATGAAATTTTGGAAGTCAATATTTACAGAAACGTGTGTAGAAAATAATACGAGGAATTAAGTTATTTTAAAAAAATTTGAATACTTTTAAAATATTTATTTTTCATGATTTTATAATTAATTAATGTTTTACTATTATATTTCAAAAGCACATAAAATGAATATATAAGAAATAACTTTTTCAAAGTGGTTTTAAAAATAAACTGATTATTCGTAGTGTATAAAAAAAGGAATAAAAATGACTGGTAATAATAAGAACAAAATATAAATATTTTTTTTTCAAATATTTAAGTCAAAATTTTATTATTTATTATATATACTTTATTTAAAAAAAGTTATTGATTACTTAGAAAAGCATATCGACTATGTACTAGAAAATAAAAATTTATTTTAGTATTTTAACGTCTAACTTTTAGTTTATGTTACTTTCAACTTGGAAATTGTTTTTTTTTTTTCATATTTTTCTCACTCTTATAAATACTTATGAAATTTCTTGAATGATAACAAAGTGGTTGGCCTTGTAGTTTTAAAATTTGTGAAATTTTGATAAGGATCATACTTGATTTGGACAAATGAATATATATTCTTATGTTCACATGGAGAAAGAGATTTGTAGAGAAAGAGAGTTTAACACTTATTTTTCACTTAAATGTCCGTTCTCATTAAATTCCAACTTAGCGCTTATATATTTACTTAAATGTTATCATTTTTCTTTAAACTTCAAAACCTTGTGATAATTAATAATAATAATAATATTAATATAATAATACTATTAAAACTAATAATAAATATATTTTATTTTATATTATTTTTTGTTGGTGTATGGTCGGGTACATCCCGGCCCAATAAGACAGAAATGGTCGGGATCACCCCGGTCCAAGTATGAGGCACATTCGTTGTGGCCCAATCACTGAGGTATCTGCTTTTTACCTTTTCTCCAACACAACACAGAGGGCCCAATAAGAGTGATGGTCGGATATATCCCGACCCCTTTTGGCCGTGTACATCCCAGCCCAATGATGTGACAGATGGAATATGGGATTATGGCACAGAGGTACAGAGGAGTAACGCGCAATCTCAGCCAAAAAGGAAGAAGTTGATATTTGGTGAAGTACAGACGGGCAAACCCCAGAAAAGAAGGAGTTGATATTTGGCGAAGTATAGACGGGAAAAACTCCAAAAAGGAAATAGTCGATATTTAGAGAAGTACAAATGGGCAAATCTCATAATGGAAAGAGCTGATCTTTAACAATGGCACAAACGAACAATCTCAGTCGATAAGGAAAGAACCAATGCGTATAACCTCAGTCGGAAAGGGAAAAAATTGATCCTCGAATACAAACGGCCTGCAAATAATAATAACAGGTCTGTTAAGAAATTAGTATAAATCAAGGCTTAGTGAACACGTAAAGGTATGCTCTTCTCACTGAACCAATTACACCTCATATCAAATCACTTTCTGACTTGAGCGTCGGAGTGCCTGCAGGTACCCCCACCCCCGGAGTGCAGACGGCAGGGAGATCCAGGAGGAGTCTAGGGAGGAACAGGAAGAGGTTCAACACAGAGGGTTCTTGAGATCGTCTGGTTCCTCACTAAAATAGTATCGATCAGGTACAATTGATGCCCACCGTGGGGCCATACTATTCTCAAGAAGGATGGTGTCGACAAGAGCAGCAGTCGATCAAAATACAGTAGCAGCGAAGATGCAACGAGAGATGAACCGCCAGTTGGAGGAATTGAGACGCAAGAATGAAGAAGAGATAAATGCCCTGAGAGAGGAGAACCAGCGGATGCGAAGGCAAATTAAGCAAAATTCCTAACAAAGGGAAGAATCTCACAATAATGGAGAAGGAGAGGGCGACACACGACGAGATGAATCCAGGGTACAGACCACCACCAACCAAACAGGCGCGAGACCCAGAACAGCAGACGCCACCCCTTCGTGGACGGGATCATGGAGTTAGAACTTCCTGCACGCTGGAAAGGATTGACTATGAGCCAGTACTGTGACACTATTGATCCAGAGGAGCACGTGGACGTATTCACCACGCAAGCAGGGTTGTACACTTCAGATGACGCAATTCTTTGTCGTGTGTTTCCAACGTCCCTGAAAGGTCCTGCACTCAACTGGTTCACACAATTACTACCTAACTCTATTGATTGTTTCGATACGTTGGTCACCCGTTTCGGCATTCAGTTCGCCACCAGTAAGCCACACCATCTCACTTCTCTGGCGTTAGTAAATATACGATAGGAGAAGGGAGAATCTCTGCGGGAGTTTATGGAGCGCTTCGGGAAGATATTGTTGAATATCTCTAATCTAAATCCTGAGGTCGCCATGCACCACCTTGTAACAGCGTTGAAGCCTGGCCTGTTCGTTGACAGTTTGTGCAAGAAGCCCGTGAGCAATCTGGACGAGCTTCGAACCAGGGAAACCAAATTTATGCAGATGGAAGAATTAAAGGAGTTTCGCAGTACGACCCAATCAGACACTCGGGAAAAGAAATACATTGACAGAGAAAGGGTGTTAGCGCCGCGACCTGACAGTAGGTTCAAGGACTCTAGACAACCAAAGTACAACAGGTACACACCCCTCGTGTCTAACAGAGCGAGAATTTTGGAGGAGGCCTTGAATACCGACCTAATAGCAACCCCTCAAAGGGTCCCAACTCCCCCAAACGCGGATATCACTAAGCATTATCGGTATCATCGGAATTATGGGCACACGACGGAGGATTGTTTTACCCTGAAAGATAAAATCGAAGAGCTTATACAAGCAGGACACCTGAGAAGATTTTTCAAACGGAAGGAAGGGGGATTCTCTTCCAGGGAAGAACGGGAAGGTAGATATGAGGAGTGACCACGAAGAACCTCAAGGTACCAGGAGAGGCGAGAGAAGGCAACAGAAGGAGGGTTGAGCCTGAGAAAGATGATGAACAAGATGTGAGGGAGAAGCCATTGAGAGGGGTGATCAACTATATATCAGGAGGCTTTGCAGGAGGTAGAGCCACTATGTCCACGAGGAAAAAGTACGTCCGAGCAATCCAAAATGTCAATGTCGTATCTACATGTCACCGGCGGCACATGTCACCCATCACATTCTGTGATGATGATTTTCAAGCCATTGATCCCCAACACGATGACCCAATGGTGATCTCAGTGGAGATTGAAGACTTTCCAATAAGTAAAACCTTGGTAGACCAGGGTAGTTCAGTGGATATCCTGTACTTGGGCACTTTCAAAAGGTTAAGAATTTCGGAAGTAGAAATCCAACAATACTCGGAGTCGATCATGCGCTTCTCAGGGGAGCGAGTGAATACAAAGGGCTACATTGATTTGTTCACCAAATTCGGAGTAGGGAGAACGACGCGAACGGTAAAAATTCGATACCTTATTGTTGACGCTCACACCTTTTATAATATTTTGCTAGGGAGACCTTCGTTGAACATGCTTGGTACGGTGATATCCACATATCACTTAGCTATAAAATTTCCGTCAACTTCGGGAGACATAGTCATTGTACATGTGTACCAGCCAACTGCGCGCAGATGCTACGCATACAGCCTGAGAAAAAGACCCATACACCAAGTTGAGAGCCCAACACCGTTATAATACCAAAATCAAACCCAAGTCTTTTCACCAGGGAAATCTAGTGTGGCGAATGGCAAGTGCTACCCGAAAACATGTGGGGAAGTTCTCGCCCAACTGGGAATAGGGCCATTCCGTGTCAAGGAAGTTGTGGGTAAATACGCATACAGATGGGAACACCTATCAGGTGTCTCTATTCCAACAACCTGGAACGCCTCACATCTGAAGAGAGTTTTGGTCAAGAAGGTTTTAATGAGGCATCGTAGCAATAAATAAAGCATAATTTTTCATTATTATTACTCTACGCTTACATTTTCCATCGCTGAAGCACGCACACATTTAAATTAAGTGCATCAATCAAATACTTTTTTAGCATTCTCTCTATGGAAAAGGAAGCTTCATCAAACTAGATGATCTCCCCATATCTATATCAATGGGAAAGGAAGCTTCATCAAACCAGATGATCCCCACATATCTGTATCAATGAGAAAGGAAGCTTCATCGCCCTAGATGATCCCCTCATATATGTGTCAATGTGAAAGGAAGCTTTATCGCCCTAGATGATCCCCCTATATTGATAAAATAAATACGACAAAGATGACACATAACAACACACAAAAGCGGACTTACTAACCTAGTAGGGCAAGAGGCCAACCAGGAATGGCCGGGTACATCTCGGCCAAGACACATGTTGGCAGCCTCACAACCACATCCCAACCAAGAATGGTCGGGTACATCCCGTCCAGCAATGGCCAGGTACATCTCGGCCAACCACACTCTTTCTTTCCTTCATACTCGATTTTACACATTTCAGCCTCTTGTTTCACTTCGTTCACTACGAGACTGGGGGGCTGGTGTTGGTGTATGGCCGGGTACATCCCGGTCCAATAAGACAGAAATGGTTGGGATCACCCCGGCACAAGTATGAGGCACATTCGTTGTGGCCCAATCACTGGGGTACCTGCTTTTCACCTTTTCTCCAACACAACACAGAGGGCCCAATAAGAGTGATGGCCGGATATATCCCGACCCCTTTTGGCCGTGTACATCCCAGCCCAATGATGTGACAGATGGAATATGGGATTATGGCACAGAGGTACAGAGGAGTAGCGCTCAATCTCAGCCAAAAAGGAAGGAGTTGATATTTGGCAATGTACAGACGGGCAAACCCCAAAAAGGAAAGAGTTGATATTTGGCGAAGTACAGACGAGCAAACCCCAAAAAGGAAGGAGTTGATATTTGAGAAGTACAGACGGGCAAATCCCAAAAAGGAAGGAGTTGATATTTGGCGAAGTACATACGTTAGAAACCCCAAAAAGGAAAGAGTCGATATTTAGATAAGTACAAACGGGCAAATCTCATAATGGAAAGAGTTGATCTTTGACAAAAGTACAGACAGACAAATCTCAGAATGGAAAGAGCTGATCTTTGACAAAAGTACAGACGAACAAATCTCATAATGGAAAGAGTTGATCTTTAACAAAGGCACAAACGAACAATCTTAGTCAATAAGGAAAGAACCAATGCGTACAACCTCAGTCAGAAAGGGAAAGAATTGATCCTCGAATACAAACGGCCCGCAAATAATAATAACAGTTTCGTTAAGAAATTAGTATAAATTAAGGCCTAGTGAAAACGTAAAGGTATGCTCTTCTCACTAAACTAATTACACCTCATATTGAATTACTTTCTGACTTGAGCGTCGGAGTGCCTGCAGGTACCCTCGCCTCCGGAGTGCAGACGGCAGGGAGATCCAAGAGGAGTCCAGGGAGGAATAGGAGGAGGTTCGACACAGAGGGTTCTTGAGATCGTCTGGTTCCGCACTAAAATAGTATCGATCAGGTACAATTTTAACCATAGGGATACAACTATAATTTAATAAGTTTATTATTAAAATATATATTTTTATTCATTACATCCATCAAATTATTCTAACACTTTACTTTCAAATTTTTTTCACTTCTACCTCTTTATATGGATGATAAATAAATTTGTCTTTGTAAGTATTATCCGAACTCGTTTTCAATATAAATATATATATATATATATATATATATATATATATATATATATATATATATAAATGGGTATAGATATGTATATGAATATGAATCTTCATGTAAAAAAAATCATGAATTGATATTTCAGTTTTCCGCACGATAAAAAATTAAGAACGGAAATTACTTATTTCATCCCTCCGAATATAACCACTTTTAGTTTTATTTCCTTTTCTTTATATTTTATTAAGTAACTCAAATTAATTTCATTTTGACACTTTCTTTCCTTTTAAGTTTGTTGACAATTAAACAAATTATTACAAGTCACATATATATATTTGAAAAAAATATAAAAAAGAAGTGTGCACTTCGAGGTAGATAGATGTGCAACAATAATCCTGATAATTCACACTTAGGGATACATGCAGCAATTATGGAGTTAGTTGAGAAATTGTGTTACCCAGCCATGCAACCTGTTTCGCTTTTTTATGTGATAAACAACATTAAATATGTGTTTCATATACTAAATATAAAGTGGTTGATTAAACAAAAATATATAATAAAAAACTAAGAATAAAATGATTATATAAGAGCGTTTGGCTGTTCTTTAAAGAGTATTTGACCAAACATATACAATAATATATTAATTAATTTTCTTCCATCATTTCTTATCCTCTCCAAGGTTGTAAAATAGAGTATGTTGTGAAGTGATAGTTAACTTAGTTAACTCTCACTTCTTAATAGGTGTTTAAGGAATTGAGTTAGGTCTATTTAGCTATTTATAATAAATGTCACCATTGGAGCACGACATTGTTACTTTCAAATCACAAAATGTCATGTTCCTCATCTTTTTAACCTTCTTTCCTTTCTCTTCTCTTCTTACACAACCCATTTTTTACAATACACTATTATATAGTCACTGTTTTTGTTAATTATATTTTTATTCAATATTTAAGTAGATTATTTATATCATAATTATAATGGGGAAGTAAAGTAAGGTTACATAGAATATTTTATTAAGATAAAAAATTTAATATATTGATTTGTCTTTTAAAAAAAAGATCTTAATCGCGACATTTAATACATTCATTTTCATTAAACATGTTAATTCGATTAACTAATTCATTATAATAAAAAAAATCCTTGATTTTTTATTTTATTTTCAACATTAATTAAACGTCTGAAATTTATAATTTTTCTTAACCTTTAAACATTACGACACCATATTTTCTCTAAGATTAAATTGAATTAATTTAATTAAACACTTGAATTTGATAAATTCCTTTCGCAAAATTATAGTGTGGTATCCCACACATGCTGTGGTGTCAAGTGATTATGCATAAAAACAGTGATCGATGCCTCAGTTATTTGTTTTAAATAAATTATTACTCGCACTTGAATGAAATAAATGTTAGTGTAGTATGAGCGCAAAGATAAAAGCATTTAAAAGAAGGAAAATTAATTTTCTTAAAAGAAGAAGCAAAATGTGCATTGTAATAAATTAATTTTCTCCGCCGACCGATTTGTTTGAGGTTGGAGATGGCCTACGTTATTTCTACTATTTATTTTTTAAAATAGACTCTCATTATTCGAAATACTCGTTGGATGAGACTCTTATTTTTCAAAGACAGTCAAAATTTTATTATTTATTATATATACTTTATTTTTTAAAACAACTATTGATTACCTAGAAAAACATATCCACTGTGTCTTAGAAAATAGAAATGTATTTTAGTGTTTTAAGGTCTAATAATTTTTAGTTTAAGTTAATTTTAACTTGGAAATTGATTTTTTTTTCGTATTTTTCTCAGTCTTGTAAATATTTAGGAAATTTCTTGAATGATTACAAACTGGTTGATCACTTAGTTTGAAGTATAGATAAATTTAAGGGAGGATGAAAATCCTCACATAGATGAAGAGATCCTCAAAAAAAGATACATGAGCACTTATGCTTTATTTAAATATCCATCAATTTTTTTTTTTAAATTCCAATTTAACACTTATGCTCTTACTTATGTTGTCACTTTTTTTTTTAATTCCAACTTACCTTGTGATAATTAATAATAATAAAAAATTATTATTATTATTAATTATAACAATAATAACAACTTTATTAATAATAATAGTTATTATTATAATAATATTATTATTAATATCAATACTTAAACTAATAGTAATAGTAATAAGTATATTTTATTTTATATTAATTTTAAGCATAAAAGGTAAACTATAATTTAACTAGTTTACCTATTAAAACATTTTTTATCGGTTACATTCATTAAATTATTCTAAAACTTTACTTTTAAAACTTTTATCTATTCATCCTTAAAATAAACAATATTATTTTCCTTTCTCACTCTCCTCTCAAATTTTCATTCATCCATTTTCTTTCAAATTCCTGATCGGAAAGAATGAGCTTTCTTCTGCCATATTATGGCCCTAGTAAGTTTTTTCTTTTTATGTTTTTGTAATCTTTTATTTACTATCTCCTATATCATTTTTTAAATGTTTGAGTTAGAAATTAAATCATAAGAAAATATTTTAATTATTAAAATAATTAAATTACAGGAATAATTTTGGATTATAAGAATAATAATGTAAAAGTAGGGATTCTGTATATTAATTGCATATACTCTCTTGTATATATTTTTATTTTTCTTCCACTAAAATACATTGCAGAATTAATTTTATTTGTTTCCTTTGTCGTCTGTCTTCTATAAAAAATATTTTTTAATTTATTATTTTGAAAATTGAAATTAATATTTATTGTATGCTTAAATTAATTATGCCAAAATTAAAAAGTTAATTATGATAATAAAGGGGGGAAAGTGTAACCATACATAAATAAATATTACAATTATAAAATTTAAAGTAGCTTTAAAAGAATAAAATTTAAAGTAGCTTTGAAATAATAGATTAATTTAGACTAACTTAAATAAAAAAATGAATGATCGATGTTACACTTCACCTACATGTTAGCTTGACCAAGACTTAAAGCTACTTAACCAATATTTAAAATTATTGTTTTGTCCTGATATGTACTTTAATGAAATTTTGACAGTGAATAACTACTGCAAAAATAAATAAGAGCAATTGAGTTGCTTTTAAAAAATTTTAAATACTTTTAATTTTTTTTTTATGATTTTGATAATTAATTAATCGTTGACTATTATATTTCAAAAACACAACAAATGAATATAAGAACTAACTTTGTAGAAAAGAATTTGAATTGTTTTATTTTGGTGTTTGAAGAATTTTTTTTCTTTAAACCAAGTATTGATAAATTAAAACAATGTGGTTCATATTTTATTTTTATTAAGTTGAAACAAGTATTACACAACATAAATAAATACAATATAAAAGTTGATGAATAATGATGCGCATAAAATCTCTTCTATTTAAGTCAAAGATTTATAGATTAGGAACCTCAAAAAAACGAAAATCTTCTATTGCATGAAATTCATTGATTTAGTACCAATAGTTATTTATTAACAAATTTGAATATGTAAATAAATGGAACACCGATGAATGATACATGAATAAGTCAAGCAATTTTGGGTAAGAAAAAGTATACTTTCAAAATTTGGTGTCTGACGAGGTGAGCTTGAGAACATTTTCGATGGGTCGAAAAGTATGTTGAGAAAATGTCCATATTGCCTTCTTTTCTACCAGCCCTGGCACCAATGTTCTATTATCAGAAATTTACGATTTAAATAAAATATATATTTACCTGTTTTTAAAAATCGTTATTGAAAGAAATTACTTCATTTTGTGTCCCCATTCATCGTCAAGATTATCGTCATCATCTAATAAACCAGGTCACCACGAGATAGAAAAAAAAAGTCTTTGAAAATTAAAAAAAAAAAGAATGGTCACAGTATAGTTTATTATAAAAAGATATATAGAAACATCCTTTAGAAAAAATAATAGTTTTTAAAATCAAATTTGGTCTAGAATTGCTGTCAAAATGAATTGGAATCCGCGAGTCAATCCGACTCACCACAGATTTAGGTCGGATTGGGTTGAAATTTTTTATAAATTTCAATACAGATTAATTTTTGATCTGGCTTATCCGAGTTGAACCTGTGGTGGCTTACCAACCCGCAAATAAAGGGTCACACAAATTTTTTTTGGTTAAGTTGAACTTTACATTTTGATCATGTTAGGTTGTTTTTTTTAGCCAACACATATATCATTTGTATTTTTGTGATTTTGGTTTGTATTTGAATTGTATCAAAGTTTATTTAGATTTTAATTAGAATTATAATCTAGTTTTGACTGAAAAAATAAAAAAATTATATATTTTTAATTAAGTGAGCCCGTGGGCCAACTCGTTTAACCCACCAACCCGCGGTAGGCTAGACCGGATCCGAATTTTTTTGGCTCGCTAATAAATGAGCCGAGTTGGGTTAGTTCACTAAGTGATCAACCCTGGTGGATCGAGTCGAGTCGAACCAGGTTACCCATTTTGACAACTCTAAAAATTGCATGTGAAAAAGGCATTAACACTTTGGAATGTAGTTGTAAGATGATTTTTCTTTAATTGAATATGCAAAATAAATTTAATTTTACTCTTAAATCATATAAAAAAAATCATTTTTACTAAGAAAATAGTTATGAAGTTATTTATTTTAATTTAGCAAAGATTAACTTTACTTTGAAAAATCAAGATTATATAATTATTTTTTAGAAAGATGATTGTTGGTTTATATATTTTAATTTTAAAATTTTAACATTCTTTTAAAGTTTTTACTATTCACGCCGTTCCGTGCAAAGAATAATGCGAGAGATTATATGTAACACCGTTACCCCATCATACATTAAATAAAGTTAATGTAATTATACTTTAATATTGTAAATTGTTGCATAAGTTTTATCTAGAAGAAAATATTTCCAAATAAACTCATACATCACTTTGAGTTTTAATATCTCAAACTTCAGCAAATTTAGAAAAAAATATTTATTTTATATAAAATTTATTATATATATATATATATATATATATATATAAATTATTCAACATATCAAGACTTAGTGAGCTGCACAACCAATGTATATAGCAAATTTAAGTTTGAAATTGGATGCGTTATTATATAAATATACAACAAACCTTATCAATGTTATGATGTTTAAAAGAAAAACGCATGCTATCATGCTATCAAGTGCAAGTCATAAATGTTTTGGCACTTGAATGCATCACCTTTATTAGATATTTATTAGGTATGTCAACGGGACGGGTAGGATATGAGTAATAGTTTCTTTGTACCCTATCCACAAAATAAATATTCGTTCTGTATCTGTACTCATATCTGTCGGATATCCGTTATGCGGGTACTCATATATTTTTTTTATATCTCCGGGTATTTACGGGTACCCGCGGATATTTACAAAATTATTTAAAAAACAAATATTTAATCATAAATTCAAATAAAATAAAATAAAATATATCACTGTAATAAATTTTAAATAAAGTTCAAATAAACTCAAATTCACACAAGTCCAAATAAGTATAAAAATAAATATAAAATGACGTTCAACACTTCAATTAATGCTTTGATCAACCAGTCCATTTTCTCTAATTCATTTTTGAAAAATAAACAAATAATAATCTTCAACTGTCACGTGTCAAGTATTCTTATTTTGATTCTATCATTTGACAACAAGCATACCATAAACGTTATTGTCTATACAGAGTTTGATGTATATGTCCAATTTCAAAGAAAGGAAAGACAAAAAATGTCAAGGGTGTACCTAGAAGAAGACAACATACTAATATTTGAAGTTGGAAGAATGAAAAGGCAGAAAACAAGATGTACAACTTAGAAAAATTATATCAGAATGTTTTTTACTAATATATATATATATTATATATATATATATATATATATATATATATATATATCCGTTAATATACGGATATCAAAAATACACATACCCGCAGATAACGGATATCTATTTTTAATATTTGTTTCCTACCTGTTGCAAGTTTTATCCGCAGATACCCACGTGTACAAATTTATTTTACATCCTTAATCACATCATACAATCATGTATAATTATTAAAAAAAAGCTTAATTAAATGAAATAATATAATAATTTGAGCCCTACTCTTGGATAAAGAAAGTATGGACCAGCAATTCCTTTCACTGATTTGGATTTACATCTCTCATCTCCATCTCTTCCATAAATTAAATATACTAAATTAACATGTAATCGTGGTTAATTTATTAAATGGGATTAATTTACTTTTATCAATTTATCTGGTTGGATTTTTTAAATTTTAAAGAATAGAGTGAAGTTGTGTTTGTGGTAGCACTAAAATCGTAAAGTCGTACCACCTAGGACAACTTCAGGTCTCTCATCTCAAATTGTATCACTCAGACATATTTCAAGCTGGATTTTTTTACTGAAGTCGTCGCACTTGACACAACTTCAGTTAGAAGCAATTAAAAAAGCAAAAACTACTTTTTGAAATTGTGCTGAGTGTGACTTCAGCGAAAAAAAAATCCAATTTAAAGTCTGTCTATCAGCAAGAAATATTACTGTGCAGTGAAGCGTAAATCACTAGAATTAATACTTTTCTGATCTTTTTCAATCCCACTGTCTTCTTGGATGGTATAACCGGTTTTACCACAATGAATGCAAACTTTCTTAGTGTTAGATAATTCTTCCCTTCTTGGTTAGGAAACTCGTTCTTTCGATAACAGAGTTTCAGTATGCCCCGTTCTGAATTTTCAGTCACCACAAAAGCAAAGAGTACAAATAGGTTAGCTAAAAATTTTCAGTCATCCTTCAGATCATTTCCTATGAATAACTCATACAAGATATTATAATATATTACTTTTCATTCATATTCAAATTACTAACAAAATCAAAGATACTTAAAAACTCTGCGTCTAAAAATTCAGCAGTTCATTTACAATAAATATTGAAGTCGTTACATTGCAAGGTTTGGGGACATAAGACCCTCTTGAGACGATAATGGATGCTGAGCTAGTTTCCTGGAAGAGATAGATGGCTTGTCATTGACCAAACATCTCTTTCCAAAGTGTAAACTTTTCTTGGCATAGAACCACAGATTAGGTGATTTTGCTCTTTTGACAAACCGAAGCACCAAGTAAAGAACCACTCTGTGAACTAATAATAAGGTAGCCAATGCTGTTAAGTCCCACCATTTGTTATGATCCAATGGAACCCCAAGTACCAATAACAGAACTTTTTCTCCACTAACCTTCGCATCACCAGGTAGCAAAGGATCAAACTCAACCCCCAGCATGTCATTCTTGTATTCTCCCTGTGTACAAAACATCACAAGCTATTACAAAAACCACAATCTTATATATATGTACATCAGGGTGTACATGTACAGGTGCACCTTCTGGTTTTGTTAAAATTATTTTGCTCTTTTAATCTTATATATTTGAATTCACTGGTCGCTAATTTATGATGTACCTGTGTATAGTTCAGAGTGTACAAATACACCACCTATCTTGTCTACTGATTTAGAGTCTCTTAGATTCGACATTGTGTTCTGGTATAGTCTTAATTCTTATCAAGTTTTTGATTTAATCCAAAACACTTTGCATTGTACCTGCACTGCCCAGGAAGCAAAACTGAGGTAGGACATGGGATAGCGCCAAAAGAATTTTGGAAGATCAGGTAATGATCTGAATATTTGGGAGGGCATCATCATGAAGATCTGCAGCCACCATGAAACAACTCCATCATCAAGTTTAACCTAAATGTTATTATCCCAGAAACTGAGAAAATGGAATGCTTACAATTACACCAGTTCCTGTTCCTATGCCCATCAGCACATTGGGGACCAGTGAGGCCACAGCCATGATGCAACACTCGACAACAGATAGGCAGAAGAATAAGTTGATACAGAAAAATGCATAATTAGTTAAACCCGGATGAAATTGCACCATGAAGTTAATGATTGTTCCAGAGGAAAAAGATGTTAGAACAAGGAAAGGGAATGATGATATGATGTTTGATACTACAAACACAGCCTCTCCATAATGCCCTTTGGATCTTTCACCATAGAACACCTGATTTTTGTTGTGATTAGATACAAAGCAGAATGTTTAGTATAGATATTGTATCTTTGGGAAACAAAAAGAAGCATTTATAAGTTTTACCTTCAGTTCTTCAATGAAAAATGGTAATCCTCCACATGACAAACAAATCATGAAGCCATAGATGAAGGATACACACTTTGCTCTAGCCAAGATTGAGCTGTTTCCTGTGCCAATGTGAAAAAAGAGGGTGCCAATACTGATTCCTACCATTATGTAGAATATTATCCTCAACCAGTAGTAACCAATGTCCCTAGTCATGTTCAGAAAAGATCGCTTGGTCAATGTACACAATTGCTTCCTCCACGTGGTAGTGCTACCTGTGTAGTGCTCAATTCCTTGTTCTTCCTACATATTTGCATCTCTCAGTAAGGAATAGAACAATTTCTTTACTAGAAACAAGAAAAGAAGATGGGAAATTCAGTACTTTCTTTTGAATGATCAGTTGATCAAAATAGATTGATGAATTTGTTGATTGGATTCATTCTTTAAATTTTCTCCAAAATGATGTCAAACTCAGGATTATGTAAGTAGGAAAATTTAAATCTAACTCAATCTTACAAAATTAATTTATAAGGTGAGATTTGCATTCACTTATATACTATAAATTCGTTGTGTCTAGTTGATATGAGATCTCTAACATCAGAAAAGAACCTAATCAATCTGTGATTAATCTTAAGTGTGCCTAATTGTTAAACACTAAACTGGTTTTGTGATGCAGGTAAATACTAGAAAACAAAGATAGGATTTGTACTAATAGGGAAACTAAGGATATTACTGATGAATACTGACTAACAAATAATTACATTGTGTTTCATTTGTTGAATTATTGTTCTTGCATTGAACATTAGCTTTGAACTTTTGTAAGTCTCAATCAGTGTCCTTCTGATCTCTGATATTCTCATTTCCATTGTTGACTTCGATGATGCCTGTCAATGAGGGCATTAAAATTCACATTCAAAAGCATTGTTAATGGACTAAAGAGAAAAAATGAAAAACCAAGACTGCAAAATCTAATGCATACCAAACATAATTGTGTCCTCTCTAGTACTTCAGTAATGAAGTCAAACTCCAAATTAATACACATAAGAAAATGATCTGAAGGATTTCTTCTAGTAGGACAGGGAAACCCTGCATCGGCAAAAAACTTTTCCCAAATTTTAATCAGAGACACAGAATCTTCAAATCCTCAAATTAGACTCCAACTTTGCCTGTGTAATAAAAATGTATACCTTCAGAGCCTTCTTTGCTTCTCCAAAATAAACAGTTTCCCCACATGAAAGCAAGAGCAAATCATCAAACAGTTCAAAAATCTCACTACTGGGTTGGTGAATGGAGCAGATAACTATCTTTCCTCTCTGAGCAATGTGGCATAGTGCTTGAATGACATAGAAAGCTGAGGCACTATCAAGGCCAGTTGTAGGTTCATCAAGAAGTAAGACATGGGGTTGTGTTAAAATCTCAAGGCCAATGCTAAGTCTCTTCTTTTCACCATTACTAATACCCCTACAATGCCAATTCCCAATCCTTGTATCTGCACAATCTTCCAGACCCATTTCCATTATGGTTTCTTCCACCACTTTGTTTATCTCTTCTTTGCTCATTTTGGAAGGAAGTCTCATGTTTGCAGAGAATGTCAGAGTCTCTTTTACAGTCAAAGTTCCCAACAAAAGTTCCTCTTGAGCTACATAGGACTGAAAATTGAAGAAATATTTTAGAGCAGACCAAGGGAAAAAATAAAGCATTGCATGATCTTATTATCTTACCACATCTCTTGAATTCAAGTTTTTCTTCCCATTGATTAGAATATTCCCGGTAACTACAACATTTGGAGCAAGTTTTCCTGTACAAAAATGTCAACACTTGTTGTCTCTCACCAATAACACTAGTAAAAGACACCACACACTGTCATAGTTCATTACAGTCCTTAAATTGAATCTTATCTCAAGGGAAAGGGATTACATGATTATTAGCTTCAGTATCTTAGTTTAATGCACTCACAATATATTTCTACTTTTACATATGATAAGAAGAAGAAAGTTGTCATTCTATTATTATTCAGAAGTGGTTTTTTAAATGGAAACTACGTAATGGGACTAATTAGATATGGAGTGTAACACTCCATCTTTTGTCTTTCTTTATAACTTTTGGTCAATAGAAAAGTGTTAGATAAAAATATGTTTCTCTGCTATGTCTCTGTAATTAAATATGTTTTTGCTTCTTAAAATATAGTTGTTTCTTTCCTATGTAACCTTTTTTATCCTTTTTTTTTTCTTATTTTGGTTTTTGTCATTTTATTTTATTTATTGAAATTTATTCCAGTTTTTTATCCGAAAAAAATTGTTGTCTTTTAATTCTTATCAAATATATTTTGAATAAACTAGTTCAAAATGAACAAAATTTATATGGATTAAAATAAAAAATATATATTATGGAGAGACTAAAATTAATTAACAAAACTAAAAAAATAAAAAGGAATCAAAAGTTAAAAAAAAGAAGATAAAAATAAAATATATTATTTGTTTGGATATCCAAATATGAATTTAAGTCTCAATAAACTAACAAAGTATTTCTTATTTGTTCCATAGTTTATTATAACATGATACACTTATTTAAACCTCTCTTAGGAAGATTTTTTCTACCATATAAGTGAGGCAATAATACCACTGATACTAATAGGTCTTATGAGGAAAGATTGTTAAGGAGACACACCACCAAATGAAACATGAGTTCAACCCACACAAGAAATTGATATCACCTCTAACCAAAAATTTCAAGACAATGAGTTTATGAATCTTCTTGCTTATATGTGTTGCTCAACTTTTTCATGTCTTCTCAATGTGAAATGACTCACTTAAGAGATTGTTATAAATTCAAGTATGATTCTAAGTTTTATATTGGGTATAGATGAAAAAGTTGAACATATAAAGAAAGAAGACATGTGAACTCATCGTCTTACATTGTGTCCACTTGTGAAGATTTATTGTTCAGAGGAATTAAGGAGACATGATTTAAGGATGACAAACGTGTTCACTTGCTGATATTTGAGAATATGAGAAATGAAGGAATGGAGAGATTCTCTGATTTTCCTATCTCTTCTCACATGGAGTGATTTGAGAGTGATTAATGATGAAATACCATTATACCCTCAACTCATTTCTACTTCTTATTCACGTGTGTTTCTCGTTTATTTTAAAAATTAAACTTACAATAATAATTAATACCCTAACTTTCTAAACTGTTTACAATAGAAAAATTCAGAATGTAAATATATTATAGTTTTATAATATTTTTTATTATTTTTTTTTTTCAATTTATTCATTTAAATATTTTTTATAAAATAAATCTAACTCATTTAAATATAATTTTATATTACTTTCAACATGAAGGACAATTCAATACTCTTGTTTTTCTTTTAATTAAACTTAATGTTTAATCTATTACATCAATAAAACCAGTCACAAATTTTACTTTTAAACCTACTCACTCTCACCCCAATCCCATAAGGATCTATTCACTTGAGGGTGATTACTGTTCACGCATATGAGAGATGACTGATTGTAAGGTGATTTGGTTGTTCACTTCAATGGATTTGAGAGAGGGGAAAAGGAAGGAATAATGTGATTCCTTTATTCTCTCATTCTCCCTCTTGGGCGAAGATTTGAAGGTAATATTGACCATATTACAATTATGCTCTTTGTTATCTTTTCGTTTTTTTAATTAAAATGAAAACGTTTTGGGCTGCACACATTTGAAATTACCATAGTGATTTCTTCTCAACAGTAAAAAGACTACAAGTAATTACTAATTTTAAATATTTTATTAAAATATGTTATTTTAATTTATTCATTTTAATATTTTTTTCTGAAATAAATCTAACTCATCTAATTATAATTTTAAATTACTTTTAAAATTAATGACAATTTGATAATCTTATTTTTTTTCATTAAAATTTTTTAATTTATCACATCAATCAAATAACTCACAAACTTTAATACTAAATCCATTCACTTTCACCTATAAATCTCTTCAAGTGAATAACATAAAAATTAGTCTCTAATCCACTAAAATTCATCCCCTTCTCTTAGATCAATCTTCACAAAAATAACTCATATTTCATTAAGTCATTTGTTTTCTCAATGAATCTTCCTCAAAAGTCTCATCTACAAATTTGCCTTACTAATTGATTCAAACAATATAGTCATTGTATCACATCTATTTTTAAAAAAAATGTATTAGTGTACATATAATTTTTGGGTGAATTACTTTTATATATATATATATATATATATATAATATGATGAGTACACATAAATACGTATTCTCTAAATTCTGACAAACAAAAAAACACTCTCACTAAATATATCTAGTGCTATGTTCAGCATCTCAACTTACACATATTTAGTATAAATTAAATGAAGTATGCAACTATCCTTGGTGCAACAGGAATCACATATAGGTGATAAATATCAGAAAACAGATAAAAGGTGTTCAGTTTGAGAATGAAGATCTTATGAAACTAACTAGTAATAGCATACACAGAGAAAGAGAGAAAGAGAGAAAGAGAGAGACCAGTGAAAGAGTCAAGAAAGGTGGTTTTTCCGCAGCCAGAAGGACCCATAACAGCCATAACTCTAGCAGGTTCAGCAAAACCAGTGATTCCATTAAGCAGCAACTTCCTCTTCTGTGCTCCAAAACTTGCAGCTCGTTCAACTGTTACATCTTCCCACATCACCATCACCATCGTGTTGATGTTTTCTTATCTCTCTCCCTCTTCTCTTATCTCACTTCTATGCTAGCACTGTCTGCAGTGTCTGCAATGTCACATTATATATATTACGAACAAAAACTTATACTTATTCAAATGGGATGGGGTAGACGTCCGAATTTAATTCAAACAGTATCTAGTAAAGCATAATTATAGTATAAGATATAATTTTACGATTAATAAATGAGTGTGGGTTACAACGTACATGTCCAATGTCAGTCCTCAAAGTGGCTCGTCGTTATTGGTTGTCAGCTTATTTATGACCCTCTGTGTCTACTCTGCAGGGTGCAATTATTTTCTGTTTAAAAAGGTTGATGGGGAATTAATTAGTAACAAATCAAATTTCAACGAGGATCGACATCATTATCAATGATTAAAGTGATAGGTCTTTCAAAAATTTTGTAGCCACAGATCTGAACATTATTTTCTATAAAATGCTATAAGACGGACTTATAAGATAATTATACCTATACATGTACTTTAAATTTCCAAAAATATTACATCTAAAACATCAACCACGGGAATAAAGGATTGTCCAATAATGGAAGGCATGACCTACCCAACTAATCTCCACACACACATATACATATATATATATATATATATATATATATATATATATATATATATATATATATATATATATATGCTTTTAATCCCTATATAATATCATATTAAGGTGGTAAAATTTAATACGTCAAAACATATAGATATTATGTGTGACTAAATATTAATAAATGTAACTCAATTAGTTTATAAAATTATAAAATTATGTTTCCACTCACTCATAAATACATATTAAATACATATTATCTCTAATCAATATACTATTTATATGCTTTAATAATCAAGTTATAACACATAATCTTTGTATAGACAAGTGAAACCATAAAAGAGAATAAAAGCAATACGAAACAAGTCATTTTTCTGTTTTTTGTTTTCCTTTTAATTCCGTACACTACATATATAGGATTGAAATCATTCAAATATAACAACATAGCTCAGTTATTACAATCATACAGTGACTAAGTTTTAACTTTAATCGATAATTACTAAGATAAATTTCTAACTCTGATTAGGGCCATTGCAGATACGGATTGCTTTAAAGATTGCAATGGTTGGTGCTTCTTATTAATTTTGTCGGTATGGTATATCAGACACTCTTTTCGCTGATGCAAAACGATTCATACTCTCTCCGAAAAGAAAAATATTCTTTTAGTTTCTATAAATTGAATAATATATATACATATTAGTCTCTCAAAATAAATTATTTTCTTTTGATATCTTATTGATTGAAATTTCGTGTCATATATGGGCCTCTCATAAATGAGAAACCGAAATATACATTTATTTCATGAACGACAATAAGTACTTACACTACATTTCTCTAAATGATGCGGACTTTATGGGTTACTACTAGTCCAAAATTACACATACAGACAATAATTTTTTTAAGTCGGTAGGAACGAAACCGATCTGAACAAACACGCGGTCATAAAATTTAAATTTTTGAACATGATATAACATTGATTAAATAGATAACCCATGTGATATGGTATTCAGATGATGATACTACATCGGTTACTAATGACACATGATTTAGTATATCTTGCATGATATGGTACCAATGTAATATATTTTAATTTTTATTTCCATTACTTTCGTACGTTCTTCCTCTTTGTTCATCTTTGTCATTTTTTTGTGTCATTTTTTATTTTATTTTTATATTGTCATTTCGCTACTTTAGTAGATAGCTTACACCGCCATTACCTCCACATGTTAAAATGCTTTTGCTGTCATCTTTTGAAAAGTCTCATCGTCTAGGATTATAAGAGATGGGTGTTAATAATTATATAATAAACTCTAAGTTTATGATATTTCTTACTCTAATTAAAATAATGTTTTTATGTGATTTCAATCCATTTTGTCACTCCAAAATGATATAAGGATGACGATAATTTTTGTACTTTTCAAAATATAAAGTATATTTAATTTATTACATTATCTAAATTTACATTGATTTTAAACCAATGTAATATATGCTAGATAACCGATGTTGTATATATTTTTGATGTTGTATATATTTTTGGAGTAGTGTACAAACAAATATTGGTTTGTTAGACTAACTTAATGTACGGGTGTCAAGGCCCACAAATGTTTAAAATTCCATGTGTATAATAATGAAAGTTAAGTTAAGAAATTTTCAATTTATATAATAACATTTATCACCTAAGTTTAATGAACATTAAAATATAAAATAAAATGAAGAATAAGAGACATACAGGCGGACCTTGGTTATGACTAAGGGGAGCCATGGCTCCCCAAAGTTTTTTTATTTTAATTGTTATATATATATTTATATATTTTTAAAATTATATTTATACATTATTATTTTATTTAAATTAAGTTTATATTATGAAAAATTATAATAAAGTATAAAATAAACATAAAATATTAACTTGATAAATACTTTGTTACTGTAAGAAATTAATGGTCTATTTCTAGTTATAAGATAAACAATCAAGAAAGTGTAAGAGAAAAAAAATAAAGACAAAGAGATAAATTGAGAAAGGGATATTAAAGAACAAAGATATTAAAAAATGCATTCTCACATTATCTCTTAGAGAGAGATTGAACAACACATTCTCACACGATCTCTCTCAAATTAAGTTCTTCCGAAATTAGTATGAATCTCGATTACGATTTTAGGAATTCTTTTATGAAATTTTATATAAACCATAATTATATTTTTCTCCAAAGTAATATAATCCTAAATGTAGAAATTTAAAAAATTTTGTGTTTATTTTATAGTTATTTTATGTTATGATAGTGAATGATATTCATTTTTTTCTTCTATTATCATGTGTAATTGTTTTGAATGGAGAGAATGAAGAGTTTTTTTTTTTAATTAAAAAATAATAATTTATATATACAAATTTGAATTTGGCACTCCTGAATTTTTTGTCCAAGTTTCGCCATTATACATGAGATGTATAAGAGAAAATTAATATATTTTTTATATTTTTTTCTCCACACAAACAGAGGTTCATTTTCTTTCCAATAGTAAAACACAAACTCATTTTTATTCTCATTTTTCTTCTATTTTATTTCATCATTGAATAAAAAAAAAAGCACATATATATTTTTTTACTCAATTTCACATCAATTATGTTTCATTTTTTTCTAATATTTGGCCCACTTAATAGTAAAATATTATATTAATTTTATAATATAGTATTTTCTATACATGGGCTTTAGCTATTTATCTTGCAAAAGTTTTTTTTTTGTGATAATTTTTGTAACATAAGAATTTTGAATACTTATATGTTGTCTTTTTTTTAGGTTCTTACGTTCTAACTAGTTTAGTTTTTTTTTTTTCATAAAAATCCTATTAAGGAATATAAAATAAAATTTTAATTATTACATTTTTTATAACTAATTTTTAATTGTAACTTATATTTATTATATATTTCCTTTTTAATAATTATATTTCTTAAAATTTTAGTTTTAATTCAATTATTGTCAAGTTTAAAAATTTAAGAAAAAAAAAACTAAGACCAATCTTTTAAATGTGTATGATTTTTTAGATTTTTAATTATATTAAATTGTATAGTTAGTTTTATTTAATATTAGTCACTATGATAATATATATATATATATATATATATATATATATATATATATATATATATATATATATATATACAAACTATTTTTAAGCTTTTTTTGTTTTCTTAAATGAGGGTAATTTTAGAAGATATTATACTCATCAAGAGTTGCATGATTTATCTTAATCTTATATACTTAACATTTGTTTTTTAATCTCTTTAATGTACTTTTTAGTTTTAATCTTAATTTTGTATTACGCTATAAAATATTTATTGTGAATAAAAAATATATTATTTTTCTATTCAAAAATATTTATTTGATATAAATTTTTATTATAATATTATTTATACATTTAGGATGTGTTTGGATGGAATGATGACTTTGGAAGAGTATAAATAAGTGGATTTGAGGAAAAAGAGAATTGAATGTGAATTATTTTGATTAAGAAAAAGATGATAAAAAAATGAGAAAAAAAATTTATGAAAGTTTGTTGAATTGATTGATGTGGATAATAATTTTTTTTATTATTTATTTTATTATAAAATATATTAAAATTAAATTGAATTTTTTATTTTAATTATTCTTTTATTATAACAATAATAATAACAATAAAATAAATTTATAAATATTTAAGTATTATTTAATATGTTTGAATGAAAAAACATTAAATATTTTGTTATGTTTTATTTAATTTTAGTTGATTAATTTTTTAAATAAAATATGAGATTGTTTTATAAATAAAATTTAAAAAATTAAAATAAATTTAATGAAATTGAATTAAAATAAATAAATTTACACATCAAAGACTAAATTAAATCAAGATTTCGTATATAATTAAAAGAACCCACTTTCGTCCCATTTATTGGCTTACCAGCTTGGAAAGTGTAATGTCTTTCGTTTTCTGTGATACTGTGCCTCCTTTTATGGAAATAAGCACAGCTTTAAAATTTATTTCTTATAATAAATTAAATATATTTTTCTATTATGAAAATATTTATTTTACCTTTTGGTCCCTAAAAGTTTCTTGATTTTTAGTTTCTCTAAAAAAACTGTCCACTTTTATTTTATTCATAACATATATATTTTTCATTTTCATTACTATAATATTTATTCATTTTTCATTAGGTTATAGTCTATTTTATATTAGGTTTCATTTTTCAAAACCTGGGTATGGGCGTCTCATGGAGGCCAACTCCCCCCAGTTGAACAAAAAGTAGGTATAAGATTTATGAGAATGTACTTCATGAACCAACTAATACATATACAAATTCTTAAATATTCTAATACTTGTAATTAAGATCTAATCTGTAATTAAGATCTACTCTACCAATGTCGTAACAAACTAAAACGATTATCTTTGTTTTCAAAATGATAAGTACGTTAATTATATCATTGATTACCTTTCCATATAAAAATATGAAATGAATGTTCGCAGTACTCGTACATATAATAATCTTACATTGTTCTAAAAGATGAAGTCAATGAAAGTTTAAATGCATCTTTCAATTATCAATTGTTACTTTAACAGAATCGATTATCGCATTTGAGATATTGTTCATTTTGGAGTTTGGAGCTTTATATTATCAATTTTGGAGTTTGAAACTTCATTATAGTTTTATCTTTAAAATGTGTTTTAGAAGATTAAGGAAGGAATGTGTATTTAAATTAGTTAGATCAAGCGCTTACTATTAAGCCAAAAGATATAGTTGATAGTTAGGACACAATTCTTTCTACTGAAAAGTGTAGCAGCCTAACCCACTATCATGTTAGGTTTACAAAGGAGGAGGTTCATTAGGGGATACAATACTAATGACACCTTAGTCCAATTGCATGAGGCATTGACACCACTCTCAACCCAAAACCTTAAGGAAATGGATTTATGGGTTTTTATTCTTATATAGTGCTCTACTTTCTCATTTCTAGCCAATGTGGGACTTAGACTTAACTTGGATTCTTAACAATCTCTCCCTTAAAGGTGAGTCCTTCAATCACATTGGTACATTTTCCCTCTAGCGGAAGCATTTCCAACCACGAGTACCCCTTCTCGTGCCGCCGTTCATCTTAACAAAACACGCTTACTTTGAACCACGTTAAATTTTTGTGTCATTTATTTTTCTCTCATTTATTCTTTATTTTATTGTCTTGTTCCTAACAATTAGGATCAGAGCCAAGGTCATGAGTTTGATTCCTGGTGTGCAATTGTTAAGGGGAAGATTGTTGCGGGTTGCACAATTGTCTCATGGCGGAGGCCAAGTGGACCAAGTCACAATCTAACATATCATATGTGGAAATGAAAACTCCATTAACCGGACTCCTAGAGGCAATTATCGCATATGAGGTATTGTCTGCTTTTGAATTTGCAGTTCCATTATAGTTTTGTCCGTAAAAGACACCTTAGAGGGTTAAGGAATGAAGGTGTGTTTAAATTGGTTGAGTCAGACACTTACCACCAAGTCAAAAGATATAATTGATAATCAGGACACAAATCTTTCTACTTAAAAAGTGTAGTAGTCTAACTATCATAATTCTTTTTATTTAAGTTTTCTTTGACCTTGACTCTTAAGTGAGGTGTGACTATTGAACACAATAGAACAAACCCTCGAATTGAGGTCCAATGGGGACAAGGGTTCATCTTATTACCTTAGGAAATGAACGTTCGTTTATGGAACTACTTTTGCATTCCCACAAATGATTTGAATGTTTAATCTCAAATCCATTTAGATAATATCGTTAGGATCAAACATCATATCCCATATATTATTAGCTTTGAAGCTTGGAACTCCAATCATAATTTTGTCCTTAAAATGAGCCTTAGTGGTTTAAAGGAGGAATGTATATTTAAATTGTCTTTAACATCGACTTATAAGACATGTAAGATTTATTAACAATACCAAAATAACCTCTCCATTCGAAGTCTAAAGGGAACAAGGATTCATCTTTAAGACCACTTTTCTATTCCTCCAATTGAGGACTAAGGAAATGAGAGTTCATCTTTGGGACCTCTTTTCCATTCATATAGACAACACCAATGTTTTAACCTCAAGACTATTAAGAAAACATTGTTAGGATCAACCACTGCATTTAAGTTATTACTCGACTTTAGAATCTTTTTTTCCATAAAGGCATATGAAAAGGTTAAGGAACGAAAGTGTATTTAACTTATCTTTAGCCTTAACTCCTACGTATGTAAACTATTATATATACAAAAATAAGCTCTCAAACTAAGGTCTAAGGGAAACGAGAGTTCATTTTTAAAGTAACTTTCTCATTCCCCTTAATCAAGGGCCAAGAATACAAGGATTCGTCTTTAGAACCACTTTTTCATTCTCATTCCATTCCCATAGACAACACTAATGTGCCTACCTCAAGCTCGTTGAGACATTTTTTGCTTTGGAATTAAGGACTCTAACAATTTTATTTTCAAAAGGAGTCTTAGAAGATTAAGAGAAATTGTATCTAAATTGTCCTTACCTTGATTCTTAATAGATGTGGGATCTATTGGACAACAAACTCTCTAATCAATGTTTTCATTCCTCTCTATCTATTGCCAAAAGAACGTAGATTCATCTTTAGAATCACTTTTCTATTATCTTACATGGTGTTAATGTTTCTACCTTATATTTATCTTTATCTTTTATATCCTTTCTTATATTTATTTTTATTTTTTATATTGACTATCCATTTCTAAAAACCTCTTTACTTTTGTACTTCTCACATTATTTGCAAATTCTTATAAATATGATTTTAAGTGTAATTATAGATTAAATTCATTAGACAACTTGGGTTGGTTTAATTTTATTTATATTTTATTTGTGTTCACTCTTTATGTAATTTTGTTCTTAACATTATATTATTGATGTACTACATTAGAGAAATGATATTTGTATATTTAATCCTATTTAATCCTACCAATGACAACTATCAACTTTAGGTATCCAATAGAGATTCAATTAAAAATATTCAAATTTACGAAGAAATTGAAATTTAAAACTTAATACTTGTATTAGTGATTTGATTTAGAGTAAATTGAAGAGAAAGAAATAATGAAATAATAGAAAATAATGGTATTTCCTGCTCTCTCGTTCTTTATGAAGCACTTTCTTCACCTCTATTTCCATTTGGAACAATAAGAAAATAACGGTATTTTCAATAAACTGATATTAAAATAATGGTAAAAACTAAAATATATAACATACTAATAGTGATAGTAATAATAATACACTAATAGTAATAGAAAATATATGACATACTAATACTAAAAAGTAAAAATCTAGTCATATCATATAATATTTAGGTCTGACTTTTAACAGTGCATAATAGTACTATTGAATAATAATAAGTTTAAATGTAAAACAAAAAAATAAAATGAAAAATAATTTAGATTCTTTTTTAAAGAAAAAAAATCAAAATATATGATACTAAAAATATTTAAAATACTAGACTAGGATGAACCAGATTTTGATTGATTTTTCTAGTTTTTGGACAAATTTGATTGTAAGTCAAATGAATTAGATACAAGATATAGATTCACTTGTCAAACTAACTGATCTGGTCTAGTTCCAAAACTTAAGTGTTATTCTTCCCATCAAACCTAATCAAATAAGGTAAGTTTTAGGCCTAAATTACATAGAATAACAAGTCAACTGCCTAATTTATAGTTATATATAAATAATATACTCAACCACATTTTTTAAAATATATATTTGGAAAGAGATTATTTCCATAAAAAATAAGCTCAATAACATTATTTATTTCTATAAGTAATTAATACTGATTTTGCAAGTTTCTCAAAAACTCTAGCTTGAAATTAATCCTTTATTTTTCTAATATATAATTTCACAAAAAGGGCAAGCATCCAAAATAAAAGTATCCTTCCACATAAATAATGTTTAGCTAATTTATTACTTCTTTAACCACATAATCAAATTTACTAATATCTTCTCCTTTGAGATGATGGCCCCACAATTATAGTTATCCTTCAATGACAATTAATTCACCCACTGACCATTGTCGAGTAATTAAGAAATTCAATGTTGGGGGGGTTGGAAACAAAAAAAGACTTTAGAACTTAAATGCTGGCAAATCACCCGCATCCACACAAAAAAAGTTCAATATCTTCCTAAATTAAATTAATCCTTATTTACAAGTTACAGCAAAAATTAGAATGAAAGACATATAGCACAAATGGGGAAGGAGTAAAGGTAAAAGATCTAATACACAGAAAAAGGAGAGGTGGGTAGGAAGATTCAATCGACATTATGATACAGGCTTGATATCCGGGACATCATCAAGAATGAAAGGACCAAGCTTACCTGACCTGAATAGAGTAAGTAACTTCTTGGATACCATTAACCGTGCTTCTGAAGCCTTGTGAGGTATCTTCATTGCCTTTTGGAGTACACTAAATTGCTGGTCAATAAGGCACTCCAGGTCATTCTCGTCTTCCACATTCCCATTGAATTCTGTTAGAGTTAAATAGAGCGCATGCTGAACTCCCATTACAAGATCCTATTGTAGAATGGGAGTAAATTAATTTCAAGAGAAACAAAAAAAAAATGAAAAACTTGGGTAATTTCCATCATCACAGACTGCAACATCAAATGCAAGAAACGTAGTTCAGAAACATCTTATTGGTAACTTCGGATGCAAGACAAAGTAGAAGTAAATATAGGAGATAGTGAGCCCTTCCCCAAAAAGAATTATGTGTGCTTGCAGACAAATTCATTAGTCGTCTTGGTATTAACAAAACATCGTCAAAACATCGAAGGCAAAAAGATTTCTAATATAATGGGATTAAAACAATTAGGAAGTGTAATAATATAATTGGGACTTTGTCAGCCAAGGTGTGAAAATTTCCAGCATTGGTAGTTAAAAGCGTGATATTCCATTATACAGAAGAAAAACTACAGAAAACAGCTCCTTGTTACCTCAACATACACCAAATCAGATCTATTTGGCGGATTTCTTCTCTTTGGCTTAAGATTTTTCAGACTATACTCATGATTCGCCTCAGCTTCGTATTCAATCCCATCTAGTCTCCTATTATTTAGGTGCTTCCAGTGAAGTGGAGTCCCCCGGGTATCCAAAACTGCCAATAAGTATTGAGCAATACGCTCCTCACCCACTACCGAATCTTTGACGGACCCTGACAATTCATCAACCAAGTTTGCATGACATAATATACCAGGACATGTGCTACAAAGGATACATATTCAGAAACCCAACAGCTGTAGATGCCCTACCTAGTCCCATTTTGCCCCATACTCAAAGTGGAACTCATGAGAAAATGAGATATTCAATTGCCAAAACTGGTCTGGGAAAATAACTACAGAATGTGTAATATGTAGGGCAAAAAATAAGAACTTCTATCTACAATGACGGCTAGAAAACAGACATAGTTGGCTTAAAAAATGACAAAAACATGCCACATTGAAAAAAAATACCTAATTCAGTCAGCCCATGAACATTAGTACCGAAAAAGGAAACAATCACAAAAGTCTTTAAATTACTCGTAGCGATTTGAAACTACATATTTTTGTTTTTTCTAACATAAAGTTCTTCACCCACTGAAAAATGCCACCTCCACATTTTCATTGCCCCGGGATGCCCTTAATGCCTATTCACAGACTAAAACCAGCCCTGTGCTTATGTTATCATGATAAAATAGATTAGATCCTCAATAGTTATTAAAGTATAAAATAAATGAAGTTCACTATTCCATTTTTAGAGTATATAAAGCACCAGCTGTGAAATAAGACAAAAGTCACCTTCCTATTACTTTTTCCACTAAAGAAAACAGAAGATACGCAATAAGGAAATTGATTGTTTGATGCACAGGTAGTTTAAACGCAATCAATAAAAAAATGGGACAACAAGAGTTCAGCAATCAACAAATGACTTTTATATCCTACCTAAAGTATCTATTTGAAAACATCAACCACGACTTCGAAATCAATTCCAAATAAATGGGAATAGATCATCACTGTAAAAAGTAATGGAATCAAATTAATCGAATTTAACATCAAATTCAAATTAAAACCTAGCAAGGTTATCTTACGTGCCTTATGTGAGACCTAATCACAGGACTAGTAAGAATCCTCCTTATACCCATCCTTGACGGAGCCCATTCTCAGACTAACTCAAATGATTGTCCTTATGGAATACTGACAGCTTTCTATTTCTAAGAATTGCTAATAACTAAGGAATGAGATAATAAGAGATAGAATCTTGACCACTGAAGGGACAAGATTCAAAATTACAGGCCCGTAACAAAATAAAGGATTCTACTGAATATAAAATTCAACCAAGTATATAGACAAAACACAACACTAATTTCTCCTCTGCAACTGTCCCACCAATGGCATCCACTTCAGTTGATTAAATGCAATAAAATAATAAACAGGCAATGTGGTTTGCAAGTAAAACATAAGATAGTAAGAGAGACAACACAAATACTGAATCATATAAAAAGAAGACTGCTGTGTATAAATTTAAACATTCTCCTTATTTTACTTTAAAACAAATGGCTAACCAAGACAGCAGTAAGAAGTCTTGATCGTATTCTATTCTATGTATAGATGTATAGAAATAAAAGCAGCAATTAAAGGTTTCTTCACAACCAAACCTTCCTTGCATAACTCCACAAGTTAATTTCAGGCTTTCACAATTTGCAAACTAGCTTGTAGACACATTAAAAAATGGGAGGAAAAACACATCAAATTAAAGCTTTTATTCATGTTCCAGTTAACAAATAGTTTTAGCCAACAAAGGCATGCACCATAATATGTCAAATTTTATCACTGATAATAAAGTCAAATTTTATTAATAACAAAGAAATATATAAGATAAATTTTAAAAGACGTAGTACCTGCCAGAGCCAGCTTTAACCCTGTCTCTATGTCCGAGATACTCGGAACCAGAACCCCGGGGGAATCCAGGACATATATACTTGGTTTATGTGCTATCTGAAACATCAGGTCAAAGTCATAGTTTAATTATGGAACCACCAACTAAAAATAGAATCAGTTGACAGACCGATAATAAAACAAAATGTAGTAGAAGAATAGAATATGCACTGCTTTTCCTTCTACCTTTTCAATTGCAAATACTTTCTTCGTTTATATGCCAAATAATAAATACTTAAGCCAGTAATAAAAACTTTCAGGAATTAGGAATGGACGAGAATAATAATCTCTGAAAAATATCTTGACAAAACAAAAAATAAAAACTATTTCT
Source organism: Vigna unguiculata (assembly GCF_037176805.1). Classification (NCBI taxonomy): domain Eukaryota; kingdom Viridiplantae; phylum Streptophyta; class Magnoliopsida; order Fabales; family Fabaceae; genus Vigna; species Vigna unguiculata. The sequence continues at coordinate 33,307,581 of NC_140792.1, read as the reverse complement.
GAAACAGTTAGCAGGTTTCCAATATTTTCAAGAAAGGGTAACCAGTATGTAGTACAATACAGAACTAAATATGCAGTACACAAGGACTTTGTAGGTATGATATTATTTTGATTGGTATACCTCACTAGTACAAATTTATTTTCCTCAAACAAAAAAAAATGCGAATCATACATACTCCTGAAATTCCTAGATTTATTTACACTGGTATTTTTTAAAGAAATTCCTACTAAAATGGCAAGTTTCGTTAAGCTTTCATGTTTTGCGTGTGAGACAGAGAAAACAATTAATTGTGTTTTGGAACTGATTCAAGTCATTAGTTCATCTAATATTGGGACTCTTTCTACTTCTTCGATCACAAAAAACATGGGAAATACCACATTTTCTTTCATTTATCAACCAAAGGTTAAAACAATATTTCAAAAAGTTGTTTACCATCCCCTCTTCTTCCATGATCCCTGTTCACTTTTCTTACAGGAACCATGTTGCCCCTTGCAACAATTAGGAATGTTTACCCTATTGATCTAGATTGCAAAAGTACACAATTAGATAATAGTCGGAACATAAGATACTATAGGTGAGAACAAAACCATACTTCACTCCAAAATATGGATGCGTACTAAAAAACCAACCAATACAACAAGAATCCATGACTCAAATGAATGAAAACATTGTTATTAGACACATGAATCTATATTTGATTCATGTGATTCAATGACGGTCTGTTTCAATTTATTTTTGACGATAATCATCTTTTTTCTCAAGGAGCTTCCAAAAAACCCCAAAAAATAAAACCCTTAAAATATGCTATTCAAAAACGCACGCTCAAGGAAGAGCATTAATACATGAAACAGAACGAAGGAAGCATTGCCTCTAGCATAAACCTATGCTTTGATTCCAAAGAATCACAATGGAATCAAAAGAATTGTAGCTCTGCAGCACATAAAATAATGTGTTTGCACCGCGGAGGCAACAGAACTAGAAACTAGAGACAAGAAAACCAGTAATCATTTATATCATTTGCAGAAATTAACTTTTAAACCTAAGGCAACAACTACAGAAAAACAGAGTACTCAGAATACTAATACTTAGTCACTTGAGGAATAAAGATCTGCTATCTTTTATTTCATTTGAAGTGGCTGCACCTGTGCAGCCTATATCAAAACAAAACCATAAGGTCCTCATTACATAAACTTCTCCATAAGTATTAATACGCAAAGAATAAAAACGACAAAATGAAGGCACAATCTACTTTTTGAGAAAGTTCAATAAGAGAGCAAATATAAAAGTTAATTACATCTGTTGATTTTAACTTACACGAGAAGTTCGTTGTATCTTATCTTCTTATTGAATAAATTTATCTAAACAGGGCAAAATAGTATATTTTTTCACCATTATGACTTGAACATTAGGTTTAATTTTATGTTCATGTTAATGTTTGTTAACCAGACCTTAAATCCTGCTATGTCTTGAGTAACACCAGGTAGCGGACCCACAGCAGCACGCTTCATCTTCTCCTGCGCTATCGAAGAACACCACTTCAATTCCACAACAAACAAACAAAAAAACTCATCCAATTCATTCAAATCAATGGTTTCGCGAATTCGCGAAACTATTACCAGGAAATCGAGACTTTGCAATCTGATGAATAGAGTTAATCAAAGCAGACTTGCCAACGTTGGGAACACCGACCACCATCACAAGCAGCGTCGGTTCCCTGCAAATGACTTCTTTCAACTTGAACTCCACCAGCTCCAGAAGCTTCCTCACGGAACTCTGGCTGTGAGCGTTTATTGGAATGCAATCCTGCTTGCACGCTTCGAAATAATGCGTCCATTTCTGCAGTAACAACACGCCGCGTGAATAACTTCACAGGTAAACGACAATGACAAGGATACTAATGACGGCGATGATGGTGATGATTTTACATGCATGATGTTAGGGTTGGCAAGGTCTTTTTTATTGAGTGCGACGACGCGTCGTTTTGCGGAGAGGTGTGGCTGGAGATCGGCGTTGGCGGAGGAGAGAGGAAGTCTAGCATCTCGGACTTCGATGACGAGGTCGGAGACTTTGAGACGGTGGCGGATGGCGCGCGTGGCGGCGGCCATGTGGCCAGGGAACCAGGTGATGGCTCCTCCGCCGGCGTTGAACGCCATGTCTCCTAAACCTAACCCTTTCTTAAGCAATTCCTTTAACCCTGACATTCTTCTCTGCTCTGCTACTTCAGTCAACTTCGCAGTTGCAGTGGCAGCGCGAGAATTTCAGATGTTGAACCTGCTGAGGATCGGCACAGTGATGTTGAGCCAACGGTTTTCGTTTGGGCTGAACCCAAGTCCGTTCCGGAAACGGGAATGAATATGGGTTGCTTCTTCCTGCACCTCCCTTTTTTTTCTTCCTGCACCCCATAAATTATAATATTTTCAATTTATCCTTCATTAAAATATTGTTAACCTTGTTCGGCCAGTCCAATCCAATCCAATCATTGTTTGGCCTCAAGAAGTCAACCCGACTTTCGAGAGACTCAACTCATGTTTGTTAACCTTGTTTGAATGCACCTAGGAGAGAAAAATATACATTAATTTTCTACAAGCAATAGAAATTTTGATTATGGTGATATTTGTTTTCATTTCAAACCTACTGAAGATAATATACTGTTGGCCTAAATGAGAACCTTATCTAAATTGCACAAAAAATGTAAAAGAATTTAGTATAAATTTCATTTTGAATATTAACTTTTATTAGCGTTAGAAAAATTCAATTCATAAATTAAGCTAAGAATATAAAAGAAAAACATAATTTTTACTTTTTAAAATATTAAAATCTTTAAAACATTAAATATTAGAGACTTTATGTATGAAACTTTATATATTCCTGGTCCTTCCCTTTTATATTAATCTATCGAGGATTTTTATCCTTCCACTTTTAATAAAAATTAAAATTAGTCTTTTTTTTAAATTTTGAACTAATTTAGTTCCTCATTTTTAGAAATGCATGGATTTAGTTCTTAAACAAAATTTTGTTAAATTTATTTAATGTTTTAAACGCTTTTTTCAATAAATATTGAAGATAAAATATGTCAAACCATGTAAATAAACTAAAATACTATAATGAAATGTGTTTGAAACGTCAAATAAAATAAAAATTTGGTTAAAATAACTAAATCTACGCATTTATAGAATTGACAGACTAAATTGGTTGAAATTTTCGGAATAAAACTAATTTTAATTTTCACTATAAATTGAAGGACCAAAAACATATTCAACCCATCTATATATATTATATGGTTAAAACTAAAATATAAAATACTAATACATTAAAATTATAATATAAAATATCTTAATGTCCATGCCACGAGATATTTATTTAATGTAAATAATATTATATTTTAATACATATAAAAAAATCAAGGGTTGATATAAAACTAATTGGCATTACGATATATATTTCAAATATTTGTGTGGTATTCATTTATTTATTATTGATATGAAATCTGTTATAGTCCAGGATGGTGACATGAACTTAGTGGGCTGGACTAACAGACAAGTTTAAAAAAAGAAATTTACTTTATCGATGAGTTTCTTAGTAGTTAGTGAGTTAAAATTGAACAACAGCATATCTCATTGTTAATGGTACACAACTACGCAATTACAACTAAAGACGAAGAACATTAACCTATAACAATGATGTTTGAAACAACCAAGCATCTAGCTCAGCATCATTCAATTAAGATTGCAGTGTATTCAAGGATGATAATATGACTTTCATACAAAATCAAAATCTCATTCTAGAAGTTAACTCAAGTTTTGCTCTGTACCCACTAAAATGAAGGTGCATCATCATGTTATCGATCTACTATCTTTTTATATATTGTTCTTTATTTTTAAAGAATATATATACTTGACTTTAATGTTTCTCTAAAAAATTGTATTATACAAGATCTATAATAGATATGAGTTGTAAGACACTTATTATAAAAATTAAAAAAAAAAAAAATATATATATATATATATATATATAATTTATTTTTTTTACTCAATTTTCTTCCGATTTTACTTTTTTAATAACTACTTTTTCAAATTTAAATAATTATTCAGAAAAAAAAATCACTTTTATTTTTTAATAACTATCAAAAGTATTATTTAATCAAAATACAAATACAATAAAATGCTAAAAAATCATAACATAGTAATAGAGACAACATAGTATATTTTAAATAGCAAACCAACTTTTATTTTTTGTCTAACTCCAACTTAACATATTATTGATAGAGTTAATTTAATTGTTATTTGATAAGGAAAAATAAAAGTTATCCAACTCAAACTATTTTAATGAGATTAGATGACAATTTTCAATAAATCTAACATATTCTATAAATAAAAATGATTGAAGTCTTCTTACACTACATCCTTGTAAAGATAACAAGCACGATAAAAGATAAAAGAACAATACAGGAAAATCCAGCAAAAAAAAATCAAAATTCATTTGATTATTGTTATTTTTTTTATAGATTGTATATCAAATTGATATATATTTTATGACAAATCTCTCTCTCATATATTCACTAATAAATATTTACTAAATATTTCACGATAGATTCATATTAAATATTTTTTATCAGAAATTAACACATGATATAGTCTAACTAAATTTAATAATGAATTAAATCAAAGATCAAAATTGTTAAACAGATAAGAACTTTCTCTTAGTTTTTTATCAAGTTTTTATCAAGTGATATATTGGATTAAATGAATTAGACTATATAGTGAAGCAATAAGACCTCTATTAGATCGTAGGTTTCTTTACTTACACAAAAATTCAACCATGGTTCACAATTCATTCTATACTTGTGACCTATAATTTTTGTACATGTACATCATTAAGAGACATTATATTAATTATCATTTTATAATGGCATACATATACTAATTCACAGTCATTAATCAATTCTTATAAATGATCATATTTCAAGCTTTAAGGAAAGCATGCAAAATACACCCAATATTTGAATAAACTAAATGAATATCAAAACTATTTAAATAAATCAAACTAATAATATTTAACACAGTTACTAAATGATATACTATGTTTGCTTACTTTGTTATATTGCATCACAATTAAAAAATAACTCATAAAGCATAAATCATATCGCGATAATTGTTGAAATTCATAATGAGTCTTACTTATCCAATCATGTTCAAATATAATTCATAACAAAAGTAAGAGGACAAACTACAAAAGAATAATATTTACTTAACTTAAAAATTCAAAAATTACAACAACTTCCACTAGAACTCACATGCTTGAATACTCTAAACAAAATTTCATCCATTAAGTGAATTTATCCAAAAATTATCACTTTTGTAAAACATTTCAAAAATAAAAATCCACGACCAATCATTTTACACCTTATAACATGTTTAAATTTCCCATTTAACTATTAAACACTTAAATGGACCAACATCAATTACTTAAAATATTGTTTCCAATACAATCTAACATTAATCACTTTCTAATACTATTAATAGTTATAACCATCATCCTCGATAATAACATTTCTCATAGCACACACATGCTTGTTTAATCAATTCAACAAAGGTACAAAAATCAATCTAAAACATCTCATCAAAATTTCTTCAAAATCCTAATGATTATCATATCTTTTAGGTTCAATCCCAACTAAAATGATAAACTTTCAATCATCATGCACCAACTTACTATGTTAAATGGTAAAATTTTCCATCAAACCCTTCACAACGAATATTATTTAACATTTTAGAATCATTTTTAACAAAGTCTTCACTTTGTAGTTTTATACATGCATCAACTTCAATATTTAACACCAACTCATTCAGAAAATTAATAATAATAGCTTATTTTACCTAAAAATGTAGCTACTCTCACAAAACTCCAACAATCATTAATTCATATTGATCATCATACTCAATATATCATTACAACCTTATACCAGTAAAGATTCATCTATGTTCATGAGACCATACATGCAAGCAAGTATTGTTTTACCATAATGGTGCAATTTTACTTCCAATTACCAAAAGGAACAAATTTTAAAAATTGTACGATATGAACACGTTGTGCCTACAAAGCATGACTTCATTGGGAAAAAATTGTACATGTATAACACGACTTATACAACTTTTAAGTGAGAGGGAAAATAATATTGATCAAACATGACTTCATTTTTTCTTTTTAATTTGAATTTGAAGTTGTGTCATTGCACAACTCCATTTTAAATAAGATTACATTGAAGTCGTGTTAACCTTGTATGTCTTTTGTTCAAATTAAAAAAGTAAAAAATCAATCAAAGTCATATTTGACCCATACAACTTCTCCTCTCACCCCAAAAGTTGTGTAAGGTCAACATGACTTCAAACTTCTAAAAGTGAAGTTGTGTCATGCATGCATGACTTCTTTACTTGTCTATGTACATAAAATTTTTAAAACTTGTGTATTTCGATAATTTGTGTATAAAATTGCTCCATTATAATGAAATAATTAACATGCAGAGACATAACTTAAATATGCAATATTATGTAATTAAATTAATAAATGACAAAAAAGAAACTTATTTCAAATGAAAAATAGATTAACAATTTTTATTTTTCTTTTTACTAGTTTTACTAAGACCAACTCAAATTTTAAAAATTAAGCACGTACGAGCCACCTAAGTTTAGAAAGAAGACACGAAAATTGATTTAAAGACATATTTTTTTATAAAATTTTCATATATAATAATTGATACTATATAATATACAATATTTATTTAATAAAATATTGCACTTGATGCTTAAAAGAATGTAAAATTTCATCATAATTAGAACGATACAAGCAAAATTGATTTCAAGACTACTAAACAATACAAAATTTGTGTCCAAAAAAATTGTAATTGTAGTAAACATTCATTAAAATTTTGTTATATATATAACCAAAGAGAAATATCAACGTGAAGTGTGTCAATATTAATATAAAAAACAGTTGACTATAATAAAATATAGTATTATCAATGACTAAAATTCATCAATAATTTAAAAAATTTGATAAAATAAAATTATTGACAACTTACGATAAAAAATCTGTTGTTAAAATGCTCATTAATAAATTTCACTAATGATAAAAAATTCGTTGATAATTATCTATCGATAATTATTGATGACCAAAATTCAACGGTAAATATTCGTTAGTAATTTCAGGTAGAATTTTTTCAGTCGATAAAGTAAATATAGTGATTTGATATTCTTTTTTCTTATTTCCATCGGTAAAATTCATTAGTAAATATTGTCATTTGACATTCTTCTTTTTTGCTGCCACTATTTTTGTGTCCCTTGTTGATGTCTATTGTCCTCACGTCAGGCCACCTTTAGCTCCTTCTTCTCCTCTTTTTCCTTCTCTTACTCATCATTCTCCTGTGTTGTCTACGTTGTCGCTTTCATTGTCATCATAGTTGTCGTCTCTTCCTTCTCGTCTTATTTTTTCTCGCCCTTATTCTATTTCTCTTTCCACTCATCTCAATTTAAATTATAACAAATATTTGGTGTGATTTGATGGTAAAATTGATATTCATTTTATCGATGAATTTACCGACAAAATTATCAATGAATTTTGAAAAATACAGTTATCGAAAATTTTCCAAAAAATAATTAGTGATGAATTTTAAAAAAATTCAATTACCGATAAATTTTAAAAAAATTCAATTACAGATAAATTTATTGATGAATTTTAAAAAATATACATTACCAATAAATTTTATCAGGACATGGTCAAAGTTAAGGATGAGACTTTGGAACCCATCTTATTGACAAAATTAAAATTTTTAAATTACGAATGATTTTATTGATTAATATTTCTACCTGTAATTAAAATGTTAAAATCTATCCATAAAATTGATCAATAAATATTGTTTTACAAATGAATTTTTTTTGGTAAAATTTATTGATATTTGTTATTGTTATATTTTCTTATAATGATCGGTGTGTATTATTTAGTTTCAACAAAATATAGAACATGGCAAAACATACACTAATAAGGTTTTCTTTGCAGTTTTGATAACCAATAGCTTTAATTTAAAGTCTTAAAATTTGTATCACATGGATCGAATTTCATTTGGATCATAGTTAAATTATTAAACTTTGAAATAATATATTGACTTATTTATTTTAATAATATTTAGTTTATTATTATATTTTTTAATTTCCATTCCTTTAAAAGAAAAAAATGTTTAAAATTTAAAATAAAATAAAAGCTAATACATGGCGAGAATTTGTGCACCTTTAGTCAGCTATTATAATGTTTAAACATTTTGTACAAAAACTTACTCAATTCTTAAGGGCGATAGAATAACTGTTTAACCTAGCTAATTTTATAAGTATTATCATTGATTGCATATTATTAATGCTTAAAATATTATTTTCATGAAATTTCTTATTTAAAAATATATTTTTAACCAAAAAAAATTTATTCTAATAACAAATTTTGTTAACTAACGTTGTTGTTTAACAGTAGTGAAGTATTTTCATCACAAATAAACTTTAAGTAAGTTGGTAGGCATAATTATGTTGTTTAAAAAGTCAAAATTTAAACTTTTTTTAGTAAGCTCACTTTTAAGTATGTGTTTGGATTTTATTTAAAAAATCACGTTGAATTGAATTCGATTGAATTTAAAAACCAATAACACATTGTAATTTTAAACTAACTGGAATATAAATTGAATTTAACTTGTAATTAGATTAAAAAACATTAAACACGTTGACATAATATTGAATATATTCTAAAACATTTAAAAATATTAAAAATGGTACGTTTTAGGTGTTTTGTATATAAAAAACGAAAATAATTAAATATAATTTTTTAAATTCACTGCAACACATTGTTAAACAAATAGTCCTAAAAACATCTGAAATAAACTTAAATAAACTTAGACAATAAATATGAAGAAAAGTGAACTGTTTTGATTTCACATTTTTTAAAATGAATCTCACGGTATCCCCACATGCGAATCAATATTGCATGTGTACGTAATAAATTAAATCTTGCTAATATTAATTTTCATAAAGTTAATTTAATTATAATAAAAATATCGTAAAAAAAACTTGATTATGATTGATACAATAAATATTCCAAACAAGTTTGACCGACTATTTGTCAATATATTAATATTTTAGTTTGTTGATCAAAGAAAGACAATGTTATTTTATAAACTAAAATTAATAAACAACAAATTTAAAACATTTAAAATTATAATATCAGATGTTTTTTAATTAAAATTAATAGACAATTAAGACATCCAAGTAAGAATAAAATAACAGTAATTTGAAATGAGAAAAACAATTTTTTTTTCTTGGATGATGTGTGAATACACTTTGAAAGTATTAAAATTGTTTATTTAAGAAAGTGAAGAAAATAAAAGGTCCACTCTTCCAATTGCTACATCTCCAAGTTGAATGGTATGAAAGTAACTTGCTACCTTAGTAAAAAGTGAGTAAATTATTACCATATTTCAAAATTAATAGTTAGAAACTTAATAATACCGAAAAAAGATTAAAATCATTATTTTATTTAACTAATTTAACCTGAAAACACGTATGTGTAAGAATTTTTTTTTTCCTTTTATAATATACGCGCAAACATATTGCCCTGATTTCGAGTAATTCCATCAGAAAATATATGCACCGTTAGATGAGTGGACTCAGTATGCAAAACGGACGGAAAATAATCGCTAAGTGGAACCAAAAGCGTGACCAATTTGAATTCAAAATCTAAGTTAACGTTACGATTCCGTAGCTGAGGCTCGGAACTCAAAGCTAACCCCGAACCAAAGCAAAAACCCCATTCTAACTCCAGAAAACAACCACTCTTCTACTCTTCTCACTTTTCTGGGTTCTTTCTTTTTGAATCCTTTGCAAAAAAGACCCGCATAAAAAAGATCATTTTTTGGGGTTCTCATCAACTTGGGTATGAATGCATTTTGGTTTAGGAACAAAAACTAAAGGGCCATCTTGGGTTGTGCTTCTTTTGTGTGATCATTTTGGTTTTCACTCTCATTTCTTAAAACCTTGCAGGAACCGGGTTTTTGGGTTTCTTTTTTATTAATCATGGAGGGTGGTACGGTAGATAAGACTCGTGATTTCAACATGGCTTCAAGAAAAGCTGAAGAAGCGGGTTAGTTTGTGATTTCCTCAGACAAGGCTTTTGCGCTTGTTTGTGTTCCAAGATGTTTACTTGATGATGATTACTGATGAAGAAAAACTTCCATTTAAAATTACGCAGCTTGCAGACGCTATAAGGCAACTCAATGGCTAGAAAGCCTAGTGGGTCCTCTAGGTATATCGAGCCAGCCTACAGAGAGAGAACTCATTTCTTGCTTGAAAAATGGTCTGATTCTTTGCAATGCCATTAACAAGATTCATCCAGGAGCAGTGCCTAAAGTACTAAATTACGATCCTTAATACAATTTATGTTTATTTATTGTATATTCAAATAAAAAGCTATGGTATATTTAACTGAGTGGTCAATTGGTAGCAGGTTCATATTGGGAAGTTTGAGTTTTTCATTTTTATTCTCTCTTTTTCTTCTCCCTACATAATGCTTAAACCACTATTTGATGATGTTTTTTTAAGGTTGTGGTTGTGGATAATCAAATGACGTCACAACCACTTACCTGGGATTCTCAGCCATTGCCCGCCTATCAGTATTTCGTAAATTTACGAAACTTTCTTGCTGCAATGGAGGAATTAAATCTTCCGGCTTTTGAAGCTTCTGATCTTGAAAGGGTATGTTTTTTTTTATAGCTTTCACACTTTCCACTTGCACTTCTAAATAATTCACGCGCAGTGCTTATTTTGATGTATGTAGCTTTGTGCAATTGGTGTAATCTAAAAAGAAAAGAAAAAGTATTTTTATCTCTAAATTTGATAGTGCTGTAGCGTTTGATTATAGATGTATGAACAAGTATGTTGGTTATTTATTTTCAGGATACACTAGAGATGGGATCGGCAGCCAAAGTGGTTGATTGCATTTTGGCACTTAAATCGTTTCAAGAGTTGAAGCAGATTAACAATCAGAATGGATACAACAAATACATAAAATCTCCTTTACCTATGAGAATGCATTCAAGACCTGCATCTGCACCACCCTCTGATGCTTGTAGGCACTTGGATTTGTCTACCACAATGGAAAAGATTCCTCCCTCTGCGAGTAATTTTTCAAATCGAGAAGGTTTAATCTTGATCCCTTAATCTTGTTAATGTATTTGTATGATCTGATTTACATCTGAGATGAAGGCGAGCTTCACAGGATAATGCAAGCTACCAGAGTTTGCCTGTTGCCATCACTTAAGAGGAAAATCAGTTTGGAATGATGACGACTCTTAATATGCTCTTTCTAAATTTTCACTCAACAATCAATTGTTTACATCATAAAATTTGTTTGAAAAAGAAATCAATTACATGATCGAGTGTGGTTGGAAATTTTTAAAGCTTACTCAATGAATAAAAGAAGACTGGGTTTTTTTATCTGGGCTAATTCACTCTAAATCCTTGAGTGAAAACAATGTAAAACTCCAACATACTATTATTATTCATCTCTTGCTATAATGAAAGAAAGAAAATGTTGTTCTACTTTATTAAAAAATAAACTATATTTTGTTTTGATTGCATATGATCAGACAATTGTTATTGGTTTTTCCATTTAGACTTTGTTTGATAAACTGTCTTTGTATTCTTCTGTGCACTTGAATGATTGTAATTTTCTTGCTACTACTGTTATTTGATGCACAGCAGAAATTGTGGAATTACTTGCCAAGCAACTAGTTGACCGTATGTTAGACGCCAAAGAAAATATTGATGGAAATATCATTGCTTCTCTCCGTAAAGAACACCTGGTAGAGGTAAGTAGTAATCATATGAACAAATAAGTCTAATTGAAAGTAGGATTCAGTCAGCAAATGCCTAAACAACACTTTTTAAGGAATCTGAAAAATGAAAAGTTTCTAATGAAAGGGTTTTACTTTTTCTTTAATATTTTATACTTTATATTTTTGAATTTGGTGTGCTTGTTGGCATTTTTCTTAAAATTAACATACTGAAATAAGAAGTAGATTGATTAGCCATCAAGTGTTCTATCTACCACCTAATTTCTTTCAAATACTGCAGGATCCAATAAAGGTTTTTAATCAGATAATGGCATGTTGTAATGGGGAACAGCCACCTACAAGATTGCGTGAGGTTAGTTTGAGTATATCAAATTTAGGCTGGTTCGGATGAGTATTGTTCTCCCATCCTTCTTGCTGAAATTGTGTGGGATTAAGATAAAAAAATTGCAAACAATCATACTTGGTTTCGTAAGCCAAAGAGCCAATATTGTGGTTAGAGTGAATGAGTTTATATTGATTCATAGAACTTACCACTATTGGCTGCCAACTTGAAGTCGTGTTAAAGGACAACTGAATAAGGCTTATTTGTCTTTCTAGCCTAGCATTCACTTATATTACACTTTGCAAGATTCTGAAACGAACATTGATGATATCATGGTTTATTGCCAATATTCTCTTTGCCTCAGCTGTCGCTATTATTCTTGACCTAATGTAATTGCCATTGCTTCTTAAGGATTTTGATAAAGAACAGGGGTTATCACTTCATTCCACATCTACACAATCTGATGCTTTATCTGCTCCTGACAATTCTAAGGTAGCTTTTCTTTTCTGTAATATATTTCATACTAGAATAGTTACGAATGATGGTTAAAACATAGAGTAGCAGTGAATAATTATGTTCAAAGGAAAGAATTGAAATGATTATCATAGTTTGACATGTTAATGTGGCTTACCAAATTTTATCCCATAAAAAAAATGTGTTTTTACCACAACATTTAGATCATCAGTTTTGTAATGCACTGGGTATAATTTATCTCAATTTTGGATTCTAATTTGCCCAATTTGCAATTTGTACAGCGTTGCCAAACTTGTCCCGGAAAATGCAAGTGCAGCCAGGAGCATCTTTTAAACATGCAGGAAAAAGAACTTGTGGTATGCATTTGTACAACTTGTTTCACTTTAAGCAACGAATTGGAGTTATTTTAATTATAAATCAAAATGTAGAACTATGCTCAGTGTAGGAGGGCTGAATTACAATTTAACAAACAGATAAAACAACTGAGAAGGTTATTGCAAAATACTGTGTCTCGCTACTCTTTATAGTAGTTTTTGTCTCACTGAAACTTCAATTGCTTTCTGTTGCACGTATACTGTTTCTAGAGTAAAGAAGAGGGAAAACATCACATTCAGTGAAATAGATATGCAATAAACTAGAGTGATATCTCTGATGTATAAACTTGTTCTCTAGTGATTTAGGAAATATGAAGGCAATTGTCCTTTTTGTGCCAGGTCGTAAAAATCTGGTTATTTCTGATATTCGTTCCAAGCAGAACCTAAAGGGATAGTACTGAGATAATTCTTTGTTAGAAACACAGATTGGGTCTACTGCTTATGTTGAGGTGTGTAAATTTCTTTTTTCAGGATCTCAAGGCTTTGAAGTTGAAAATTAAGAAAGAGTTTGAAGAGATGCAGTCACAGTTTCAAGGATTTTTTTATGACATTGGTATGAATAACCATTAACTTTGCCAGTTTTTTTTTTTAAACCTCATCGTTGGCAAAATAAGACTTAGTTGCTTTTCGTTGCTTACTTTCAATGGCTACATCTCCTCACTATAAAAATGATGCATGTTGGTTGAGTTAAATGAGACAAACATCCATCACTGTATATCCCAATGATTTTAAACTTCATCTTTCTGTTACTTAGCTTTTTGGGGTTGGTGGGGTGACTTTCTAGAAAATAAAAATTAATGGGGTGATGGTCAGGTTAAAGAAATGTATCAGTGTTTTAAGAGGTGAATTGCTACCCTGTACCTGTCTATACACAATGACCTTTGCTTCTGAAAATTCTGTTAATAGCCCTGTGTTATGTTGCTTCATGCATTCAGGAAGTCAAATACAGGAGATGTCAACTAAAGCTATTGGATATCACAGAGTAGTAGAAGAGAATAGGAAACTATACAATATGGTCCAAGATTTGAAAGGTTGAAATACTTTTAGTTTTGATTATGTTTAATGTATAATGTCACTTTCTTTTTGTGTATTCTTGACAATAAGCTAGTTTTGAACTCAGGTAATATTCGAGTTTACTGCAGAATCAGGCCATCATTCCGGGCTGAATCAAGGAATATTGTTGATTTTATTGGGGAAGATGGTTCTCTATTCATTTTAGATCCATCAAAAACACTGAAAGATGGAAGGAAACTTTTTCAGTTTAATCGTGTTTTTGGTCCAACGGCTGGCCAAGGTAGAGTTCCTGAAACCAATAGTATTTTGAACCGGTGTGACTACCTTTTTCTCTTACAATTTTTTTGTTGAAATTTACCGATTTGTACTCAGATGAGGTTTACAAGGATACTCAACCATTGATTAGATCTGTGATGGATGGATACAATGTTTGTATTTTTGCTTATGGCCAAACTGGGTCTGGGAAGACTCACACCATGGTAAGATACTGAATATCACTCTGCTTCAGTTCCATCATTGATTCTAAAAGAAGAAAACCAAATGAAAATTGCATTTCAGATAGGAAATAAACTAATATCGCATCACTATTGTTGCCACTGGTCAATGCAAGAACCTGCATGCAACGACTGTTCATTATGTTTGCAGACTGAAAACCTAGATGATTCAATAAATTTTTTTTTTGCTGCAGAGTGGTCCATCAGGTGGAACATTTAAGGATATGGGAATCAATTATCTGGCTCTTAATGATCTGTTTCAAATGTCTAATGAAAGGAATGACATCATAACTTATGACATTTATGTTCAAATGGTTGAGATTTACAATGAACAAGTTAGAGATCTACTTGCAGAAGACAAAACTGACAACAAATATCCTTTTCATATTCATTTACATTTTCACACTGTTCTAAAGAAATAAGCAAGAGCAGGTTTTATTCATAGTCCGCTGATCTTAATATTTGTAAGTAATTTGTCTCCTTAACTAAACCTTAAATTAGAAATCCGGAGCTGCAATGACGATGGGATGAGCCTTCCAGATGCTAAATTGCGTCCTGTGAAGTCTACAAATGATGTTATAACCCTTATGAAACTTGGTGAGGTTAATCGCGCTGTCAGTTCGACTGCAATGAACAACAGGAGTAGTCGTTCCCACAGGTGAATTTCTGCTTTTCTTATATGTATGTATATATATTGATATTATCTGGGGTTGTTTGAGGCACTGATAAGGCTGATCAACGTGTCTCAGTGTACTTACTGTGCATGTTCATGGCAAAGATACATCCGGGAGCTCCATTCGCAGTTGCTTGCACTTGGTAGACCTAGCTGGAAGTGAACGAGTAGACAAGTCTGAAGTTACAGGGGAAAGACTAAAGGAAGCACAATTTATTAACAAATCTCTTTCTTGTTTGGGAGATGTGATCACAGCCCTGGCTCAAAAGAATTCTCACATACCTTACAGGAACAGCAAACTCACTCTTCTTTTGCAAGACTCCTTAGGTGCATGCTAATGTCATTTTCATTTCTCTCTTCCAATTCCAGCTTTTTCACTTTTGTAGAAGTCCACCATTGTAGGGTGAGATGATGTCACAGAAAAGCTTTGGGGACTCTACTTTTATTTTTCTAACCACATGACTAAATGTTCGTTAGTAATGCGTTTTCTCTTGCAAATTTTGCATTAGGTGGACATGCAAAAACATTGATGTTTGCTCACGTGAGTCCGGAAGCAGATTCCTTTGGCGAAACAGTGAGTACTTTAAAGTTTGCTCAGAGGGTTTCCACTGTGGAACTTGGGGCAGCCCGTTTGAACAAAGAAAGCAGTGAGGTTATGCAACTTAAAGAACAGGTTAGAATGTAAATTTGTTGCACAAACATTTTGTAACTTTTCTCAAGCCTGAGAATTAGACCCTCACTCAGTATCATTAAAATATGCTAAGAGTTGAAGTGTTGAGAATCACTCTGTTCTAAAATCAAATAAAGTCAAAGTGATTGAGTTTCCCTCTATTTCACATGAATACTAGGTTGAGAACCTTAAGATTGCATTGGCAACCAAGGATGCTCAGAGAATGTTCCAAAGAAATAGAGAGCCGCACACTCCATCAGAGAAAACTCCATTGCCCTCTCGGAGACTTAGCATTGAGAACTGCAGCGCCATACAGACCCATAAATCTGTGAGTAGAGAGGATAGAAGTGGAGCTAAATCACCACTTTTGTTACCTCGTTCCAGAAGATTAAGTTTGGAAGGTCCAAAAACTATCAAGAAAGATGGTCTACAGTATGAGCCAGTATCAATGCAGAAATATCGCCCAATGCAAGATGTAGAGGCCGTGTCAAAACTAAATGGCCAGTTCAGCAGTGGCAATTCCAAAACCCCTCGAAGTCCTACAAGCATTTCCTATCAAACGAGATTGATAAAATTAAATGATGGCATGCAAGTTCATCCTATTAAACTGCCTCAAACACCTGAACCATCCGTTCGGGATGGAAATGATGCACATGCCTCTAAGGTGATGGGTAGCACAAATGGCAAAGGATCCCAAATAAGAAGATCCTTGAGAACAATTGGGAAACTGATCAATGGCCCTGATAAGAGGTGTGTTCTATGTTCTAACTGTTAACTTATATGAGAATTTTCTTATAAGAAGTCAAGTGTATAAGTTGATCTTAACTTATGGAGAAGTTTAATTTTTTTAGTTTCTTTTCTTTTCTGGAAGTGTTTATGAAGATTATCCATATGTCATCCTAGAGTTTTAAGCTTCCTCTGTGAAAATATGCAGGAGCCAACATGTTGAAGTGAAGTCACCCATGAAGGGTACTAGCCATAGAAATCATGTAAAATCACCCATCAGGGGCACTGGCTATACGAATAATGTAAAATCACCAATTTCAGCTGTTGACAAAACGAATAGGAGAAAATCTCTAACTGGGATTCAAGCACCACTGCCAAGCAACTCACGTAGATCTTCACTTGGAGGAAAGCCAGTAGCAGCATGTAAGTTAAACCTATAGAACTGCTATTTTACATTGATGCTGTTATTCAAAATACTAAGGCAATAATTTTGTGTCATATCTGAAGATGATGACAAGGAGACAAATGCTAGAACTCCTCCTCCAAATCCTCATTCAGACACCAAGACTTCAAAACGGTGGCTGTAATCAGTGACTGTGGTGCTTCGACTTGAAGCTTACCAACATTTCTTTCTGACTTAGTTTAGAACAAGCTCCACTTTGATGGGGAGAGTTTTGGTTTCATGATCAAGTTAACAACAGTGTAAAAAATGTCACTGAGTATTTATCTCTCTGTCTCTTTCCAAAGGGTCTTTCTTTGTAATTACAAAAAATCAAGAAACTCAAAAAATGAAATTAAAAATTTTCAAGCTCGTGCATGTCTGAAGTTCTTCTTTACTCTAGCAACAAGTGGTGACCTGTGTATCACATCAAGGTCGCAGAACACTGTTTATGAACGTAAATGGTAATAATTTTGAGACAACATAGTATGGTGGGAAAGTTTTGTACGTAATTTGGAGCCCAATTCCAGTTGCCCACATGGGTGGAGTCTTGGAATAGAGGACTATCGTGTGATAACGTGACAAGTTGAGTCATTTTCTCTCGTTAAGATAGAAATCTAAAAAAATGGGCCATGAACTACCAAAATTTTTCCAATGGTTATTATTATTTGTTGTAGGAAAAGATAGGAAGAGAGATAGACAAACATAGGAGTAAATTATATTAAGCACTTTATGAAATTGCAATATATCCAAATATGCTTTGTTCTGAAATATTAGACTTTTGTGATGTGAATCACAATTGGATTCTCCCACCACAATTCCATAGGAAAAGGTATTAGGAGTTCGATTTACATCAATTCATTCATAATTTCATAATTAATTCTTATAATAATTTAATAATTTGTTTAGAAAAAATGTATATTGAATATTTTATATTATAATAGGAATATAAATAGATAGAAAAGTGTATATTGAATATTTATATCAATTAATTCTTAATAATCATTTAATAAAATTGAATATTTCTATTATAATAGGAATGAATATATCTTCCATTATTACTATAACTCAACAAGTTGAGTGGATAAGTAAAAGTGGAAAAACAAACAATTTAATTTAAATGACCATCTAGTAAATTTGTGTTTATTTGGTATGACTGATTTTTTTGTTAAGACTTTTTTTATGGGATATACATTGGGGATATTTATTTCCAATTAGTCATCAACAATTCCTTATAAGAGAGGATATCATTTCCGACCAAAAACTTGTAAGACTTTAAACTCATATCTAATTAAAGTCCTAATAATTTTCTCCTCAAGATTAAGTTTTACAATGTATTTTTAGTACAATAAAACATATTTGTCTCTCACTTATCCCAATTCATTTTCTTTTATAGGTTAGTCTAGTTTAATGGATAGTGAAAGGACTATTTTTTTCAAATTGAAAAAAGTAAATATTTAAATAATAATAATAACAATAATAATAATAATAATAATAATAATAATTATTATTATTATTATTATTATTATTTTAAATTAAAAAGAAAATATAAACTTTTGAAGTTTAAAATATAACTAAAATTTGTTTTCATTTTAGATATATAATGATTTAATATATAAATTATAATACATGGATATATTTTACCACTTTTATATTTAAAGATATGATTATTAATGTATTTGATTCATAAACTAGTAAGTTTATGAAATTGTGAACTTCACTCATGGATAAAAAAGAAAAGTAGTAATTTAGTCCACAATTTTCTTTTAATTTGATCCGGCATTTTTTTTACAAGACTTTTAGAGATCAAACCCATTTTCATATCTCTATTAATAATGAATATTGGAAAACAAGATAAAATGAGTAAAACAAGTTGAGTATAATATTTTAATTTCTCTTGGAAATAGATTTAAAAAAAAAACATTTGGTAAAAAGCACTACAATTGTGATTAAAACCCTCATCATACATTGTCTTGATAAATGTTGAAAAAATAATTAACATTACAAAATATTCAACATAAGTCAATCCATAATACTAAAGTCTGTTCCAAAGCACCTGACTAAACGACATAGTTAAACTTACAAATCCATATAATAGTTATTTCAATACAAATTATAGTACAAAATGTGTATTTTTTATGACAATATATTAAGAAAACAAGGATAAGATATTGTCATGTAGTGTTGCAACAAACAATGCATGTTGTGAGCTTCCCCATCATAGTTTATTACCGTTAGTGGTCCCCACTGAATCTGCTTAACATGTCACATGTCAGCAATGGAGTTTCCGTGCTGAGATTCAATAATGGCTGCAACAACAGAAGAATCATCACATGTTCAAATGCAACTACGCAATCCTCGAGTATAACGTTGCCACTGTTCTAAGAACAACATAGTTGCTTGTTACTGGTACAACATATTCCTGTGATGCATTTCTGTAACACTTCAAGCATTGCCACCTTCAACTTTGTATCATTATACACATTACTACACATTCTCTTCATCAATGAACATGTCGTATAATTAATCTTAGAAATTAAGAAGAACAAAAAAAGAAAACACCATCTTTTGGCACAATTTTAGGTTTCGTCCATACGTGGCAGGGTTGGATGTTAACTCGAAATCAAATAGGTGGCAGCTTTGCACTGCTGTTATTAGCTTTCTTGGATTCCCATTTGTCCTTTTTTTTGTTATCTCCAAAAGATTTTAACTTTGTAACATGACATGTTTGAATTTTATAAATCACAAGAAAAAGATAAATTTTAAGACTTGATTATAATTGATAAAGGAATATTTGGAACCCAGAGTATTAGAAACCAAAAGATTCCCACAGTAGAAATTTTGGCATGATCAAACATTAACATTTGAAACCATCAATGGATGGTTGAATTTGAAGTGACCAATGTTTAGATAAAGTCTTTTCATACAAAAAGTGAGGGAATCACAAATTATAGCTTTTACTTACACATATCGGTATACATTTCTATATGCTTGCTGTACACAGCAGGTCGCACTATGAAATTCGCAGTATGATCAATACTTTTTAGAAAAAAGAAAAAAAAGAACTGCTTTACACATTAAAGAATGAATTTGTTGATGAAACCATTGAATTTCACATTGGTTGGTGCTGAAGATTGGGTTTTGATTTGGAGAGTGTATACTCATAAGCTCGATGCAACCTTTTTCTGAATCTTCCGAGGTCTAATATGACATTTTGGCTGTCAAGGTAGATCTTTTTTGTGTATTCCCACCCCTTCTTGTTAATGCTTGTAGGGTCTCTTAGAATAGGGTCATTTTTATCGTATTTCTCATACAAAGTGCTCTCTCTAGGATGAATTTCATAACCAATGTATTTCAAGCCAAGTTTCTTTGCAGGTTCTCCGTAATAAGTTTCTGCTGCCCATGTGGTTCCAAGAGGAACAACTTGTATAAACACAGAGCCAGGTCTCAAAAACATGAAATGAGTCATTGCTGCTCCATGAACACCAATCATCACATCACTTGCATTAAGAGTCCTATAAATCTTGGCCATTTCTGTTGTGCTGTCTGGTTTTAAAACTTTCACCATAAACCCGATTTCCTTCGCCATCTTCACCAACAAATTCTCATTGGTTATGGCTCTTGACCCACTTCTAGAGAGAATAACCAGCTTTGGTTTCTTCATTGGATTTTCTTGCACTTGTTGATCAATATACTCATAGGTTTCTGATGATTGAGATAAAGAGGCTTGTTGTTCTCTTAATTTCTCTTGTGCTTTTCTTTCCTCCTTCTGAATCAAACCCCTGATCCTAGGCCAATAAGCTTGGTCCAAAAGGTTTCTAAAATCAACAATGCTCTTGTTATCCCTCATCAATGCAGAATCCACAGTTAGCTCATCATGGATTCTGAGACCAACTATGGCTTCTGGGAAGCAATGAGTTCTATTGTCTCCTCTAAAATCAATCGGTGGAAAATCAGATAGCCGAGAAAGAATGTCTCCATACTTCATGATCCACCAACTATGGTATTCAAGAATCACAAACACGACCCTCTTCTTGAAATGCTGTGAAGTAATGAACAAGGGTATGATTCCATCATTGAATTCATGATAAACATTGCCAGTGTAGCCCCCATTAGAGAAGAACACCGCTGGAACATCGTGCTGGACATCACAACCACCAACATCATTTACCTTCTTTGAGATAAGGTTCAATTCATCAATGGTGTTCATAACACTTGTCTCCCATTTTCGAGTGTATGGCTTTATCTTTTCATGTTGGAGTTCCTCTTCAACAGAAACATTATCAGAGCTCCTCGGACTGTAGAGTAATATCGAAGACGAAGCAGAGTGTGTTCTCACATCACCTTTCATCACACAAACATCAGAACGAAAACCACTTCTATCACAGCATATTCTTCCTGGGTTACCAAAAGAGCACAAAAATTATTCGGAGAAAATAACACGAAAACAACAAAACAAGCATAATTTTCCAAAATTTATCATTAAAAAAAAGGCAATCATTAAAACCAATCAACAACACGAACTTTTTCAGTAAAACACACAAATTCCATTTCTCGCTAGGTGAATTTAGTCAGCCATAAACTAAACCAAGTAAAATCCACGGGGCTACCCTTTTTCAATGATTATATTTGGTAATCCACGTAAAAATACAAACAAACACCACAAGCAAACAAAAAGAAGGACTGGTTAGAAGGACAGAGAACAGGAATTAATATCACT
This sequence comes from Vigna unguiculata, assembly GCF_037176805.1. NCBI lineage: Eukaryota > Viridiplantae > Streptophyta > Magnoliopsida > Fabales > Fabaceae > Vigna > Vigna unguiculata. Next base: position 33,285,794 of record NC_140792.1, on the reverse strand, counting down.
CACCAGCAGAAACAGAAGAGCAACTAGAATCCGTCACATCAACCCCATCTGAGTTCCCATCATTTTCAATAGGGGGGGAGTCTGAAAAGAAGAAAAGAAGATCAGCACAAAGAGCAAGCAACAACAACAGAGCCAAAAAAAAAAAAGGAAAACCTTGAGAGATGAAGGTAGGTGGTTGCTTACACAAGTGAGAGAAAGAGAAGGAGATGGGAAGGAAAAGAGGAGCAAAGACGTAGCAGCAAGAGAGGAAGGTGATGAGAAGGAGGAAAGACAAGAGCTTGGGCCTGGTTCTCTTGATGTAGTAGGCAGAGGTTGAGCAATCCAAGGTGATGATGGTGTGCGAGTCTTCATCTCTGGTGGAGTCTGCATTAGGCTTTCTGGGTTGATGGGAACGGTGATAGTGTACCATGGTGTTGTCAAAGCAAAGCTACAATCTTTGTGTGTTTTTGCGGTGTAAAGAAGCTGAGGGAGAGGGAAAAGCTTAAAAAGTTCCAATGGGTGCACAACAACACAAGAGAGGAACAAAACAAAACAGAACAAAACAGTGTTTTAGGCAAATGGTATTTGTTGGTTTGTGGAGAGAGAAGATGAAGATGAAGAAGAAGAAGGTGGTTTGGTTTTGATGGTATGAAGAAGAGTGAGGGAGGGAATGAAAGAAAGGAATAAAAGGAGAGAAAAGAGAGGCGTGAAAAGGAAGATATGTGGGTGGAAAAACGAGTTAGAGAGAAAGAAAGAAAGAAGAAATGTTTGATTTGGTAAGGAAAGTGAGAGGCTGGTTTTGGCTGGCTGTGGTAGGAGCAAAGCTAGCAGGCAACAGTCAACTTCGTCAGCCGCGTCTGAATAAGAACACGCCGCTACCTAGGTAAGCTTCTTCTCGGATATAAATACACTTAAATTTTACATAGTCAATTAAGAAACTTAACCTTAAATCATATTTTTATGGTTTAATCAAGGTGTCAGGTTGGTTCAGTGGATATAGTTCCATACTCTAGATCAAGGTCTCTAACTACAGTTTTTTTTTTAATTTTAATTAATTTATTTTCATATTATACATGAGTTTAATTTTGATTTCAGTTTCCTGAACAAATATTAAAATATCTGAACATAACTTATGCAATTAAAAATATCTTTTAAGATATTTTTTTCTTACAAACTCAAATAATCTAATTATTATAAATCTCAATTAAATTAATTAAGAGTTATGTTAACTGATGTTTTAAAATTACTGTTTGAGGTATAACTAATGAACATTAAAATTTTATAAAAGTTCATGTAATATTAAATGAATTAGGACCTTAATAATTATTAGTATACTTTTCCTTTATTTATTTGGAGGATAAAAATGTTTATACATATTATATGTCTCTAATGGATAATTTATTTGTTATGTAACAAAACAAAAATTAAAAAATAATAAAATAATTATATTTTAATGTTATTAAAAATATATATAATTAAATGTAAAAAAAACTTAAATTAACAGAAAATAAAATATTGTTTGTTTTTTAATAAAAAAAAATAACATAATATTGGTTGTATTAAAAATATAAATAACATTTTACTTTCTATTAATTTATTTATTTATTTATGTTTAAATATATAAATTTTTAGCAACATTAAAATATAATTATTTTATTATTTAATTTTTTTATTAAATAAATTATCAATTATAGATTTATAACACTTATAAGTATTTTTGTCCTCTAAATAAAGTAAAAGTACACTAATAATTATTGAAGAATGCTAACCGATACTCTTAGGACATTGATTAAGAAATCATTAATGTGCATTGGTACTATTATTTTTACATTGAAAACTGAAATAATTAAATACATTAATTAAAATAGTATAAATACATATTACAATTTTTTTAAGAGACAAAAATACCTTTTTAATTTGTAGACAATAACTTTTTGATACAAAACAAGAACTTTGGAATTTTTAAAGTCTCTACTCAAATTGATATTTTATTTTTTTTTTATAATTTTCAACACTATTTTTTTCTAATTTTTCTTTTTATTTAAACTTTCTTATGTTTAATTATATTTATTTTTTAGCAACATAAAAATATATTTATTTTATTATTTAATTATTTTTTAATTTTTATTTATGAGTGTTAAATAATATATTAAACACACATGTACAACACTTATGGACATTTTTGTCTTTTAATTAAAATAAAATTGCATTAATAGTTGTTAGGTCAGATTTTAGTTAATATCACACTTAACTATACTTTTTATAGGATTTTGTATATATTAATCATCCTTAACCGGTGCCATTAGAGCACTTGTTAGCATGGTTCATAATTATTAATGTCATAATTCATTTAATATTTCATAAACTATTACGAAATTCAGTGTTCATTAACTACACCTTAAACAGTACCTTAGAACACTACTTAACATTATTTTTTAAGAACAAAACGTAATTAAAATTTCAATAATTAAACATTAAATGGGGACATAAATATATACTCATCAGGATGCTAATCAATTCTCAAACACAAGTTAAGAAAAATTAATAAACATTGAATTTTATAAAAATTCATTATAAGTGTGACACTAATGAATTTTGACATCAATAATCATGAATGTAGTTTTAGAGGACAAAAATATCTATAAATATTATATGATTATAATTAATAATTTATTTTATGCATACAAAATAAATTAAAAAATAATTAAACAATAAAATAATTTTAAAATTGTTCTACCGTTTCTCTCTCCTTTTAACCTTTTCTCTTTCACTTTATTGTTGTTCAACATTGAAATATAATTAAACTTAAAAGAAACTTAAGTTAGTATAAGAAAAAAATAAACAAAAATTTTAAAAAAAGTAAGCAACTCGATATATAAAAATCAAGTAATAAAATATTAAACATTTAAATTTTTTTATTTTTTTTTTCGTTTGTATTAAAGAAATGATTAATTTATCAACTATAATAAAATTATTAATTTTTTTATGTATGAAATAAAACTACATTGATGATCATTGAAGTCAAAATTCATATATCACAATCAATCAATTACATCTGGATAAAACTAATAACACTTATAAATTTATATTATTTTAATTAGAACAATTAATTATTTCAAATTTCAACATTAGTAGAATTAATAATGATTAATTATATCTTAAACAGTGTCATTAATTAACATTTCCCTCTTCTAACATAATCAAGAGAACTAATTAAGGACAGTCATGAAATTAACATTACAAGATTACTATTTATTATTTATTGTATAAAAAATTTATATTAATGCTATTTATGAACATTTATAACAAATTGCTTCTTTTAATTTATTTTTGTTGTGTTATTTTATTTTAATTATTTTCATACATATTATTCAAAATATCAAAGAATAAAATCGAATAATTATATATATATATATATATATATATATATATATATATATATATATATATATATATATATATTATAAACTCCTCTCAATCCTAATCATCATTTCATTTTAACTGCCACAACTACTAGAAAACAATTAAAATTAAGTTACTATTAAATAGAAACGGTTTCTGAAATAATATCATTTAATGTGATACAAAATCAATAAAAGCCAATAAATTTATTATTAGTTGTAGTTTATAATTATTTAATAATATAAGATTTTATATTTTTTTTTATAAAATTTACGTTATCATAACAACTCGGTTAAACTGACATTTTATAATTTAATAATAATTTCTCACAATTTATTGAGAAAATAATTAAAGTCAAGGTAGTATTAAATAAAACGTGTTTCTGAAATAATATCATTTAATCTGATACAAACAATTAAATAAAAGTATTCAATAAATTTATCATTAGTTATAGTTTTTAATTATTTAATAATATAAGATTTTATGTTTTTCAAGCTAACGTAGCTAACATTTCATAGTTGAATAATAATTTTTCATCTCATGAAATAATTATTGAAAAGAAAGTCAAAATGAAACAAAATAAAATCATATTCAAGAAAATTAAAAACAACTCACTTATAACATAAACAAACTGAAAAAAAAAAGGAGTTGAGTTTAAATCTATTATAAAAAAAATCTAGTCTGGAATAACACAAGAAAGAGGCTTAAATCGTTGAAATTTGTGTCTTTTATCAATCTACAAATTTACTTGCATAATAATTTTTTTTACAAAAAATGTGAAATATAATATTTTATATTGTCAATAAGTTATGATTTGTAGTTAAAATATTTGTTTGATTAAGAAGAAATAAGCTATAAGATAAAGAAGGTATACACAATTTATGAAACATTATGATTTTCAATGAAATTATCATTCACTAAGTTACACATGGTTGTTAATGCACTTAGTTAAAAACAATATATGTACGATGATCAAGGAATTAGAATTGTTTAAAGTTTCTAAAAATGTGAGTTTGGATGTGATGAAGAGATGTGATTACATCGGTAGCAACATATTAGTTATGATTAAATACTTTTATTTTTGGTATATTTAATAAAAAAAATTTGTATAAACTTAATTTGAGACGTGTCAAAGATTTGTTAGGTGTTGATCAAGTTGAAGTGTTTTTTTTTTTTTTTTGTTAAATTTGATGAGATGTTGAAGTTTAGATAAAGAGTATGCGTGAAATAACATTTCTATAAATTTTGTTATATATTTGTTACGGAAAAAATGAGACTTGATGTTGTATGAGTCATCTTAAAACATTAGACGAAGAACATTTATTTTGTATTAGTAAAATTGAGGATTTCCATGTAGAAAACACATTTGTTTATCAAAGAAGTAATAAGATTGTATGAAATAGTTGCTAGAACACATTTTCTCTAAGTCTCTATGGTTATAGAATAATCAAGATTCTATTGGGATGTGTGAGGTTATATAACTAAGGAAGAAATAAGTTAAGGACTAAATTGAATCATACAAACTTTTGTAAAGCAAAATTTTTTAAAAGTTAAAGTATTTTTTGGAACATGAAAGGATTCACTAATGATAAATTCTTAATGGAAACTTATTTTTTAATAAATTTTTGTTGACAAACTTTTAACAATATATACTTGAGAGCGTCTCAATGGATGAATGTAAGAAAAGTTTGATGTGATTTGTATAGAGAAAAAAATCTAGTACATGAGGTTCAAAATATGGAATGATTTTCATGATAAAAATCATTATTTTTTTATAATAGATTTTCTTTTGCCTATTTTATCATAGATTTAGTGTTACCCCTTATATTTTTCTTTCCTTTTTTATTTTTTAGTAAAAATTGAACATAACGAGAGTAATGTCTAAAAAATACATTTAAATTTATTTTAAAACAGTAAAACTGTTTGGAACTAACTTTTTCTATACTATTTTTATATTATACCTCAACCAAGACGCATCGAATAAAGCTGAAACAAAACAATTTTTTTTTTCGTAGGAATTGATTCTTTTTTTAAACAATTAGAAAAAAATCCGCAAAAAGAAAAATACAAAATGAATATTGCAATATTTCTTTTCTTCCTTTGCGTTTGGAAATTGTCTTATGAAGTGCGCGGAACAACCATATTAAACGCGCCTTTGAGCGCGTGAGCATCAAATCAACATCCACCTCATTTTTCCCATATGTCTACTCAAATTCAAGGTTAGTCAAAATTATGATGAATACTCATGTTAATTATTTATTAATCAGCCCCAATCATCATTATTCTTCTCATCTTAAGATATAGATTCTTTTCTTGCATGGCCAATTCAAAAAACATTTGAAAAACAAAGGGTCAAAAGTAATAAAAAAATAGGTACCAAAATTTTAAATTTATATTTTAAAGCTTTTCCACCTTCGGTTACCTATATTATATACTCATATAATTTTTATTATTATACCAAGTTTCTTGACATAACACCTTTTAGAGTTAATTAATATTTATATATTATCAGATTTGAAATTTAAAACCTCTCTCACAATATTTAAATATATATTTTTTTCTCAACATCTCATATATTTTTTAATTAGGTAAAAGTTACAAATTTTAAAACAGATAACACCTCTAATTAATTTTAATAATAATATTTTGATTGACTTCAAATCGAAATTATTTTCAATAATCTTTGACAAAGTTATTGATTACTTTTATTTGTACGTTGTGGTGTTTCTTTTCATTAATCTATTACAATTAATATAAAACACCTAATTAATTTTTTAGTTTTTATTTCATTTAATTATAAATAAAATGTGTAACTAGAAATGAGATAATAATAAAGAAGAAAGAGCGTGGAAGGAATAAGGAGACTGTTTCAAAGCCATCGCATGAATGAAGAATAAACAGTCACTTCTGTCAAAAACAATTGATTACGCCATTAGTGTATGAAGGAACCTGTTAATAATTGACTTATCTATGGGTTTTTTAACAAAATATTTAATTTATTTTCTTTTTATTTTATTCATTTTTTCATTCTTCCCGTTTCTGAAATTGTACAGAGTGTAAATATAGTTTATCGATTTTTTAAAGTAGCGTCGATGAAAGAGATTATGAGCATAACACCTACAAAATTGAATAAAAAATTTTTTTTGGTTAAATTACTCTTTTGATGTCTTTATTTGTCATGAAATTTCATTTTGGTCCTCACGTTTTTTAGTTCTCATTTTCTTAAGAATGACTCAATTTGGTTTCACCGTTTAGGGATGACAACGGAGCGGGGACGGGTTTCGCTATCCCATACCCATCCTCGCATAAAAAATTCATCCTCATCCCCATATCCAAACCCAACGGGTATCAAACTTTTGTCTCATCCCCATCCCCACCGGATAACGGGTATAATCTCGTACCCATACCCGTACCCGTGTTCTAACTATTTCAATATTAATTTTTATAAAAGAAAAAAAAATTACGGTAAAGAAAACATAATATTATCAAATATTCAATATTAGGAGGATGATTGTTTCTTTCATATCAAATACTTTGAAATAAATTATAATTGTCTACATTTTATATTAGAATACCAAATAAAATTTCATGACAATCAAAACATTTATTAAATTTGCAAACTACAACATTGATGAAACTTAGTTGATAAAATTAAAAAATATTTCAAAAAAATATAGGTTAAAATACCTTTTTGGTCCCAATTTTCGTCAAGTTTTTTCAAATAAGTCCTAATTTTGGTTTTGTGTTCAAATAGGTCCCAATTTTCATCAATTATGTTCAATTGTGTCCTTTTTTGCTAACACCGTTTAAATCATTAACGGCCATGAACAGTGACTGCCACGTGTCATTTCGTGGTTTTTTTGAATTTTTTTATTTTTAATTTTTTTTAAATGTACACGTGTCAACCCAAGAGTGTGCCACGTGTCACTTTGTGGTTTTTTTGAATTTTTTATTTTATTTTTTTGAATTTTTTTTGAATTTTTTTGAATTATTTTTTAAATGCCCATGTGTCAATCTAGTAGTGTGCCACGTGTCAAAGTCAATATTCTATATTCAATTTGGTCCCTATATTTGTTATTTTTGTTCAATTAGGTCCTAATTTTTGTTAAGATTAACCAATTTGGTCCCTATAGAAGATGTGACCAAATTTAATTTTTATATCAAAGTTATAATGATGTGAATTTTAATGTATTATATAAAGATATTTAATAAAAAATATGAATTTTAATATAAATATTAAATTTGGTTTTAATTTGGAGAGGGAACAAATTGGTTAATGTTAACAAAAATTGGGACCTAATTGAACAAAAATAACAAATATAGGGACCAAATTGAATTTAGAATATTGACTTTGACACGTGGCACACTACTGGGTTGACACGTGGACATTTAAAAAAAAAATTAAAAAAATTAATTTTTTTTTAAAATTTAAAAAAAATTCAAAAAAATCACGAAGTTACACGTGGCACAGTCCTAGGTTGACACGTGTACATTTAAAAAAAAATTAACAAAATTTTAAAAAAAATTAAAAAAAATTTTAAAAAATAAAAAATAAAAAAAAATCAAAAAAACCACGAAGTGACACGTGGCAGTCACTGTTCATGGTCGTTAATGATTTAAACGGTGTTAGCAAAAAAGGACTCAATTGACAAAATTGACGAAAATTAGGACCTATTTGAACACAAAACCAAAATTAGTACTTATTTGAAAAAACTTGACGAAAATTGGGACCAAAAAGGTATTTTAACCAAAAATATAAAAGGAAACAAATATTCAAATTAAAATATATTTTAAATGTTTGTTTACTTCAATTTTTTTAATTCTAATGAATATCTTTTTTATACACTAATAAAAATTATAATACATCACTTGATCAAAATGACACAAAGAACAAATAATAAACATAATAATAAAATTTTGACATAGATTTTGTATCTTTTGAACTTCAATATATGTTGGATAGTGACAAATAAATATTCATAGCAATTACATTAAATTTTTATATTGTAGTAAATAAAAGTTATTTATACAATTAAAGTGAAAAAATTACAGTATGATTAATAATGAGTTATAAAATAACAAATAATTAGATAGAATATATCGAAATATTTTTTTACATGATGAAAATAAACAATAAATAAAAATATTAAAAAACTAACAAATGTGTGTTTTATAAATAATTTGAGAGACTATCGAAAGAAATCGCACAAAGAAAATCAAATGTATAATTAAGGTATGATAAGATGAAAAATATCTTAGATAACTAAGAAAACTTTTCAAATATCAACATATATACTCAATGGTTGAAAAATAACAAAAAATATTTTAATGAAACAAAAAAGTTCTTCAAATTAAAGAAAAATTAATAATAATAAGTAAATAATTTTTGTTATATTACCTTAAATTGAGAGTATAAACATGTGAAAGAAAAATATATAATAAATAAAAATATTAAAAAACAATAGAAATATACAAATGTGAGGTATAAATTTTTTTTAATTAACATACATCATTTTAACATAATTATATAAAGGTTATGATAAGATAAAAAATATATTGGAGATGCGAATGAGTTTCATGACAAACTAAATAATTAAAAGAAATAAAAAATAGAATATATATATATATATATATATATATATATAGTTACTTAATTAATTGTGAATATTTTAATAATTTAAACGATAATGGAGATATGGCGGGGACGAGTATTATAGCGGGGATATGTACATCCCCATACCCATCCCCATACCCAACTGAAAAAGTCAGGGATTCCTCATACCCATACCCATATCCAGTCAATGCGGGGATTTCCCATCAAAACGGGGACGAGTTCGGGCAATACCCACGGAGACGGGTTTATTTGCCATATCTATCACCGTTAACTTTGACCAGACGATGTTAAAGTCAACGCCGCGTGTCAATTTCTGTTTTTTTTTTTTTTTTAATTTTTTTTAAAAATTTTTTTAAAAATTTTTATTTTATTTTTTTTTCTTTTTGACACATGTCACTTGACACTTGTGTCACGTGTCAAAGTGACTCAATTTGGTCCCTATATTTGTTTTTAGTTTCAATTTAGTTCCAATTTTTGTAAAAATGAAGCAATTTTGTCCTTCCTCAAATTGACACTAAATTTACTTTTTTATAAATTTTATAGTGATATTCTTACTAAAATTAACGTTTTTATTAAATATTTCTATAAATATTTTAAATTAACTTTAAATTCTACACAAAACATTAGACTTTGATTTTGTTTTGAACTTGAAATTTAGTTCCTAAATTTATGTGTGATAAGTTATTTGATTTTTAATCTTTACCAAGTTTGTATAATATGATATACTTGATGCCTTTATATATGATGACAAAATTGTTAATTTTTGAAATTAAGTTTGGGGTTTAACTTTGTTTAATAATAAAACTAAAAAAAATTATTTAAAAATATTTCTATAAATATTTAATAAAAATGTCAATTTTATTAATAATATCATCATAAGTTGTATACAAAGATTAAATTGAGTCGAACTCTAAGGAGGGACAATATTGCTTTATTCTTACAAAAATTGGAACTAAATTGAAACTAGAAACAAATATAGGGACCAAATTGAGTCACTTTGACACGTGGCACAACAGTGAAATGACACGTGTCAAAAATAAAAAAAATTCAAAAAAAATTCAAAAAAAATTTCAAAAAATTCAAAAAAAATAAATAAAAAAAAAACAGAAATTGACACGTGACATTGATTTTAACACCGTCTGGTCAAAGTGAACGGTGAGGACCAAATTGAGTCATTTTTGAGAAAATGAGGACCAAATTGAGACAACAAAAAACGTGAGGACCAAAATGAAATTTCATGACAAATAGAGGGACCAAAATGATAATTTAACCAAAAATCTTCATATAATCAAATAGTCCGATCAAGAGAGATAAAAAATAAATATCCAGTTTTAATTTTTACATAAAATTTAGATATTTTACTAAATTTTCATTATTTTTTTATATATTAGACGTATACAAATTTTATATTTTTTAATTTAATTTTTATAATTGATTTTTTTTACTGTTATATTATCTTATTGTTTAATAATATATCATTTTAATATTTTAATAAGATAATAAATCAGTTGACACGTTTAAGGTGTCGTTTACTCTTAGAATCGACGTTTTATTCTGAAAATGTCCTCATCCATTGAAAGAGAGATATATAAATTATTATTAACTTTGGTCTTATAAAATTTGGACTACTTGGACATTAGCAAAGAAGGAATAATTTTATTTATTATATTATCAGTACTTTAATTTTTTTTATATAATTTAGCTTTATCTTATTTATCTTTTTTCAGTTTGATTAATATTTTTTATTCTTTAAAATCTTTTACTTGACTTTCTTATAAATGCGGTGACTTCATGGAATTTATGTTTATGTTTATTTACTTTTGAATTAATTATAATAATAAAAATTTTGTTATGAAAATTTTCTATTAGAAAACCAATTTTATAAATAAAAATTAGTTACTAGAATGACTAATTTAAATATTAATTTATAAAATAAAAAGTTATTAATTATTAAAATAGTTAATATTATAAATAAAAAATTATAATTAGTCACTAAATTAGTTACTAATTAATTAGAGACTAATTCACAAACTAATTCATTTTGGTAGATAGCTAATTTTTAGTGACCAATTTTTTTTGTTAGCAAATTTTAAAAACCAATTTAGGGATGAATGATAAATTTTTATTCATAATAATGATTATTTTAGTAAACAATAATTTTTAGTTTTGAAAATTGATATCTAAATTGGTCACTATAATTGCTAATAATTATTAGCCACTAAAAATTGTCACTATTTGAAAGTTTTCTGTAATGTAATATCATAAATATAATTTTAAGCTTTATAATAATAAATTAATATTGAAATTTATCATTTTTCATTAAATTTATAAAATCTTAAGGAAAAATTATTATCTGAAGTAAAAATTATATTATATTACTAACTTAAATAAAAAATTACAATTGTACTTGTTTTATATTAAAATGTTTTATTTATATGTTCACCCAAAAACACAAACATGATTACAATCCGATCTCTAAAAATGTATTTAGGAAGTAAAATGAGATATCTATGATTAAGCCATGAGAATTGAGCTAAGAGAGATGTGTTATGTGATATATAGACATTTGATTATTGATATGAATTGTTGGTTTTGAGCTCATGATGTTAATTGTTATGTGTATTATGTTTTGAATTTCACTAGTTTAACTTTTATTTTGTATAATGTCGTGGTTTTCTACTTATAATAATAATAATAATAATAATAATAATAATAATAATAATAATAATAATAATATGTTGTGCATGAGTAAAGGAACATGCAGATGACACTGGTGAGCAATAATTGTAACGTCCATTAAAATCAGTTTCTCTTTTCTGCCCTAATGTGTAAGGGTTGGCCTTAATCTTTTGGTCTAAGGGCTGGCCCATAGGGTGCAAAAGCCCTAAAGCTACTAGTGTTCCCTTGTCAGCCTCACTTTTGCAAATTCGTACCTAAACACTATCCCTTTTGTTTCAGAGCTCTGCTAGGGTTAGCCGTCACCCTCTCCGAGCGAACTTCAACTTCTCCACTCCATGTAAGTTATTTCTGAGCTCGTTGTAGCTTCCACTAACTCTTATGTGGCGTTTCTGTGGGACTCTTTTGATAACCCCTTCTGCTATATTTTCTTGGTTTCCTTCCAGCCGCTGTTCTCCTTCCTTGAGTTGTTGTGCTCTTACCTTCTGTGTCGAGGGCGTGTAGGGCTGTCTTGCTAGCTTATTTTCAGGTAAGGGAAGCTAGAACCCTATTGTTTGGTGCAATGATGGTAGTTTTGATGATGTTCTGTGATTTCCGTGCTTATATGTGGCTGTGAGTGTATGACATGATTTGTGTTCTTGTTTGGGCATGAAATTGTGTTGATGGTAGGGAGGAACAGTGGCGAAGTCTGTTAAACTTGCCTAAGCGAGCCTGTCTCGCCTAGGCAAGATTAACAGGGACTCGCCTGTGTATTTCTCCACGAAGGGTCGCCCAGGCGACCCACTGCACTTTTTGGGCGAGCGAACGTCTCGCCTAAGCGAGAACACGCGCAAGATTCTAATTCTGGAGGTCGAGCTCTCGCCTAGGCGAAGGGAGCTCGCCTGAGCGAGGGTCCTCCTCGCTTGGGCGAGACCTTTTGCCTGAGCGAGATGCTGGGCGAGAAAGGGGTTGGTCTTGATGTTTTCTTGATTTTAAAAGTGGACAACATGCTTGTATGAGTATTACCTTTAAGTTTATGAACTAAATGGCAGGTATGAATAAGGTGGTGTATGAGTTGTGATTTGCGAGTTTTAACATGATGTGAACATGATAATTGTATGAGATGATTCATGGAATTGAAATGATGAGTTTGGCATGAGTTCGACATGAGACATGAAATGATTGGTATCAATGTGGCATGGTAATGGCATGAGACAAGGTTCCATACGCTGGGTTCGAGAATAATGAGTTGGCATGGTTTGGTTGGGAAAACGAAAGAGGTGGATTGCGAGAAATTTTACGTATATGTATATAAATTGTATGTATGCATGCCAAATCTGTTTGATTGATTAAGAAAGTTTGGTCCGTGTCAATACGTAAGTCCTTAGGGATCTCTAGGTGAGATTCCCAGGGTCGTGCTTCAGTGGTCGGGACGTAATCCCATGGCCCCTGTTAGTGGGTGTCCATGGTGGTGCCCCATCTGTATAACTAGGTAAGGATTCAAGGTAAGGTTGCATCCTGACACTCTAAGGAGTCAGTTAGTCTCACCTAGAGCGGACTGACTCCTGTGGTGAGAGTAGTAGGAGGCCCGAAATTCATTAAGGGCTAACCTTGTGGTGAGGGAAAATTGATTCATTATAACACTTGTAGCACATAGCTCGGGGGTGAGCAAAGGTATCCACCACAAGTGCAAGCATCCGCTGAATCCGACCAGGTTATATGTATCCGGATGAGTCGAGTCGAGTCGTAGTGTATTGCTTGGGGAGTCGTGATATGCTTGTGTGATGTATGTATGATGAACTGTGAATATGAATCTGATTTAATTGATGAGATGATTTTTGGCTCTAGCTTACCCTTTGCTCGTTTGATTGTTTTGTGTATGATTCTTCTCTTTTGCGATAATCATCAAAATTATTGATGTGAGCAGAAGCGAGAGGTTCTCGCGGTCAACAGGGGAACGGTGACTCCGCTGCATAGCCCATCTGGGCTGGAGCTGATGTTTTATTTCTTTTGTTGGGCTTCTCTTAGGGCCACGACCCATGTATTTTGTTTGCCTTGTTATCTCTTCGATTCCTTTTAACTTTATATCTGGTTTATCCTGTGTGGCACCGTGGTGTGCCTTATGTTGTAAGGAGTGAGTTTAAACTCCAGGACTGCGCTACGATATTATTCCAGTGTGACGCTTCTTTAGTTACGTTATTAATTAAATGAGGTGTTACAGTAATGATATTGCAAAGATTTGAAATATTAGAATAGATGGTATATATGTATATATTTTTGTATCTTGAAATCCCTCTTAAGAATGTGAAAAATTTTGAAACACGATATTATAAATACAATAAATTTTGAAACACGAGAATTCTAAATACAATATATATTTAATTCCTTTTATTAGAATTATGTTATTGGTATTATGTGATGATATAATTAATTTAATAATATCTGCAGTCAATCAGGATCGTTACAATAAAAAATACAAAATAAAAATTATAAATTGAACGTTAGAAAAACTCTAAAATTTGCTGTCATTATCTTTGTATTATGTTATACGAATAATATATATTTATTTAGCTATACATACGATTTTAGGTCATTTTTTTAGGTAAGAATTAATAGTTTTTTATATCAGTTGTTAAACATTTACTTATGTATTAACATTTTGAACTTAGAAATGTCAAAATAGGTTATAACCAGAGATGTCAATAAAATCCGTACCGCGAGTATTAGTGGATAAAATCCGCAACGGGTAGAAAATGGATATTAAAAATGGATACTCGTTGCCCGCGGATACGGGTATTTTTAATATCCGCATGTTAACGGGACGGGTACGGGTATCATAGTATCTGTATCCGTGGATACCAGTACCCGCTAAACTTACACACCTCTGACATTTTTCTCTTTCCTTTCTTTGAAATTAGACATATACATAAAACCTTATATAGACAATGACATTTATGGTATGCTTGTTGTCAAATGATGGAGACAAAATAAGAATACTTGGCATGTGGTAATTGAGGTTTATTATTTGCTTATTTTGTTTATTTTTCAAGAACCAATCGGAGAAAGTGAGTTTGTTGATCAAAGCACTAATTAAATAATTTTCATTGTGTTGAACATCATTTTATATTTACTTTTACAATTATTTGGACTTGTATCAACTTGAGTTTATTTGAACTTTATTTAAAATTTATGACAATGATGTATTTTATTTTATTTTATTTGAATTTATGATTAAATATTTATTTTTTAAATAATTTTGCAAATACCCGCGGGTACCCGTGGATATGAAAAAAAATAGGCAGATACCCGATAAATATGGCTACGGGTACGGGGCGGATATTTATTCAGCGGGTAGGGTATGGGGGAGCTACTACCCTTACCCTACCCACCCCGTTGACATCCCTAGTCATAACCTATGAGTCAATCCAGTCTACTACAGGTTCGAGTCGGATTGGATTAAAAGAAATTAGAAATTTCAATATGGGTCAAAATTGTACTCGAGCCCACTAAGAACCCGGCTCGCCCAAGTTGAACACGTGCTCACCAACCTACCCATAAATTTTAAATATTAAATTATATTAAAAAAAATGAAAATCTTAAATGCTCTTCTCTCTAATCCTCTCTCTAAACTAGTAGAATTGATCCATTTTTGACAAAATAAATGATATAACTTTATATAGATATTTAGAACAAATACAATTGTGTAAAAGTATATAAAATAAAAATTCAAAAAGTAAACACTATAATCAAAGTTATCAACTTAATACCACTTTTTTTTTTTTTTTTGCTTTTAGTACATTTTCTTTTAGTTGAAAGTAAGTTCTTTGAACTTGTATACCTTAACTTTTAGTTGAACCTATGAACTTGTAATATTCCTTAACTTTATTTATATTTTAATCAAAATTATAATTTAGTGTTTTTTTTTAGAATTGAAGAAAACAAATTATTTTTTTGATTAAGTGAATCAATCCGTTTAACCCACCAACCCGTGGTAGACTAGGTCAGGTTCGAATTTTTTAAGCTTGCTAATAAGTGAGTTGGGTTGGATTGACTCACTAAGTGACCAACTCGTGGTGGGTCGAACCGGGTGGCCCATTTTGACAACTCTATTTACTGCGCAAAAGGATTAGGAAGAGAGGAATATGATATGTTTCAGGTGTTACGTGTTCCTTTCATGATGATGGAGAAGGGGATGACGAGAGAGGATTAATAGCATTCCTACGAAATGTCATCCTAGTATACATGGTAAGATTAAAGGGTGATGCAGGAAAAATTATTAAATTATTCTCGTTACTATTAAAAAAATATAAAATCTCCATATAAATAACTTATTTCCTATGTAAACATTCGGTATGTAAATGTTAAATTTATTTTTATACCAAATATATTGTATTATTCATTTTTTTATAAATAATTTTTTTACAATTTCGATCATTCAATAAAAATTATAAAAGTAATTTTAAATCATTCTTATATTGTTTTATATTACTTTTAATATCAGGGATATGTAACATAACTTTATTTATCTATTAATTTTTTTAATATGTCACATCAATCAATTGAGACACAAACTTCACTCCCTAATTCACTCTAAAATCACCTTTAAATATTTTAAAAGAAACAACATTAACTTTACTCCGAATGCTTTCCATCTCTCCCTCTCTCCTCCAGATCAATCTATAAAAACAAAAAAGAAGAACATAACCTAAAAGTTACTCTTAAATAATCTAAGATAACATAACAGATCTTCAAATATAACATAAAGAAAAGAAAATTAAAACGGTAACAACCAAAAAATAGAGTAATTTTATCTCTAGTGCATACATTATAGATATTAAATAAAACTGGTCAAGCAAGCAAAATACATGACTAAATAAATACATAAAGTGTAATTACAGCCTTTTAGTTAACGTTTCTCTAAAGAAACTAGTTTTTGAATAACTAAATACCAAAAAAAAATGACTATCTATTACTATACAAAAATGTGTTCAACAATATCTAAGTAGGAATTTATTTATCGTGCCAACTATTGTAATCTTTTAAATAGTTTAATAAAAATTACACACAAAAAAGTAGAGACAAGATCATCATAATGGTGAAACTAAGTATGCATGTGTGTTACCCACAATAAACACAGTACTACTTAAAATAAAGCTCTCAAAAAATCATCAAAACCAGAGGCGATGATGGCGGCGTCTCTTCGACATCTTTTGACCTTCAAAACTTTATTCATTCTTTAAGTTCTTCTTTTTCTGTAATCATCTAGATTTTGTTTCTTTGCTATTCTCAACATCATCAACACTTACTTTAGAATATTGAAGTTTTAAAACTAAGTGTTCCAAACACAGTTTCATTTTTTTAAGTCTTGATGTCCTCACCAATGTGTCAATGCGTTGGAATTGGGTCCCTCTTGAAGACGCTTTAAAATTTGTGTTTCTTCCAACTGAGACAACCTTTTTTCACTACCAATTGTGAAATTATGTTTTCTATAAACGAATTTTTAAAATATTAGCCTTCCAACAACATGCAATTGTAGTAACCCTTTAGAGATTCGAGCTAAACTTTAAAGGAAAAGAAAATTTGGATTTCTAAATTTAGTATAACTTTTATTTTTGTTACTATTTTTGGATGGTGAAATTTGAAAATAAATTAGATTGCTCAATCTATAATATATAATCGAAAAATGAATGATGAATTGCGTGGTCTAGATTGATTGTATCATCTGCAATATATTTCTAAATTTTACAATTTGAAAATATTTAAGATCATACATTTATAATAAGTTTATACTTTTGAATTTTAAAGGTTAAAATACTCCCTTCATCCATGTTTTTGTTGGAAAATCTCAAATAGGTCCTAAGATTTTTTTTAGTCTCAATTAGGTCCATATTTTTGAAAATATGTAAAAATTAGGCCCATTTCGTTAGTATGATATTAACGGTGTTAAGGATATGCCACGTGTCAGCTTCACATTTTTTTGATTTTTTTTCTAATTTTTTTTAAAATTTTTTAAAAAAAAATTTAATTTTTTTTAAATTATTCATGCCACGTGTCACGTCAATATTGTGCCACGTGTCACGTCAGTAAGGTGACACGTGTCAAATTA
Organism: Vigna unguiculata; assembly: GCF_037176805.1. Classification (NCBI taxonomy): domain Eukaryota; kingdom Viridiplantae; phylum Streptophyta; class Magnoliopsida; order Fabales; family Fabaceae; genus Vigna; species Vigna unguiculata. The sequence continues at coordinate 33,268,038 of NC_140792.1, read as the reverse complement.
TTGTCTGAATCTCAATTTGGTCCATATATTTGTTATTTTTATTACATTTCAGTCCATTTTTTAAAAAAATTTTAAATATATTTATTTTAACCTTTTACAAAATTGTTTTAAAATTTTATATTTAAATTTATAAATTTTTTATTTTTAAACCAACTCTAACATTTGTATATAAATTATTTAAAACAATTTTGTAACAAGTTAAAATAAATATTTTAAAATTTTAAAACAAAATATAAAATAAACTTAATATTATTAAAATTGTTTAATAAAAATATCATTATAAAATTTATATAAAAGTTAAATTTGATCTCAATTTGGAGAAGATGAAATTGAAAATTAAAAAAAAAATGGACTAAAATATAATTAAAATAACAAATATATGGACCAAATTGAGATTCAAACAATGACTTGACACGTGTCACCTTACTGACTTGACACGTGGCACAATATTGATGTGACACGTGGCATGAATAATTTTCAAAAAAAAAATTAAAAATTTTTTAAAAAAATTAAAAAAAAATCAAAAAAATGTGGAGCTGACACGTGACATATCCTTAACACCGTTAATATCATACTAACGGAATGGGCCTAATTGTTACACATTTTAAAAAATATGGACCTAATTGAGACTAAAAAAAATCTTAGGACATATTTGAGATTTTTCAACAAAAACATGGATGAAGGGAGTATTTTAACCAATTTTAAATTACATAGTAGAATGAATTTCTAGATTATATAATTCAATTTTTTTTTGGATGGAAAATTTCAACCTTTTTCACAAATTTAAAGATGCAAGAAGAAAATATGAGATATGAGAGTGCTGGAAAAAAAATCATTAAAAACTGTCAAAAACTACTTCAGAGGACCGCCAAATCAGATTAATATAAGATGAAGAAGCATCGAAACATAGGTAGACCATGTTCAGGAAAAACAAGTAACTTAAAGAATCCTACTACACGAAAATTGTAGATGAGAAACTCATTTAAAATTGTTATAATTTAGAGAGGGGTGTTGTCACGATAAGCTTCATGCAATGTGAGAATAGCTTATAATTCTCATAAACTAATAAACTACATCAAATAAGCCTTTCTTTAATTAGCCAAAAGAAGTATATACAAAATAATCTTATTAACTTTTTATATTATGTACATCATGTTGATGAAAAGAACAGTTATGAGATAATTAAATATCTTAAATACAAATTATTATCTTATAATTGGTTATTATATTTATCGACTATATTATAATCAAAAGATAAAATCAACCTATAATCTTTGACTTATTTTATTACAAAAGATTAGGCTATAAATAAAATTTTCTATTAATCGAATTTTATTTTATAAGAACTATCATCTCTACATCTTTTCTAATTTTTTTTTCTACTTTCCTTCTAAATCTCTGACTCTATTCTTTATGTATTTGAATATTGGAATACACTATAGGATTTCTGGTGTCGAGGTCTACAATCCTACTCAATTATAATCTTGAATAGAGTAAGTTCATCTTTTGTCCTCCTAATGGATCATTTTAGTTGAACTGAACTGGAATTGAGTCTGATTTGGATAGAAGATAAAAACACTCATTAGAGCCAAGGGCATCATATGATATGTATATTTATGTGTCTGGTTTATGCAGACTCGTTGGGCGAGCCAAACTCCCACTAAGCGAATCTTAAAAATTAAATCACAGAGATAATCAAGACCTTTCATTCCTTGGGTGAGTTAGAGCTCACCGAGCGAGCTTGATTTAAAACAAGCTTTTGGGGCTTAAGTCGTTGGACGAGTGAATGAGTCGTTAGACAAGTGAATGAGTAGCTGAACGAGCCCAATTCGCTTGACGACTTTGAATACTATTAGTTCTAGGGCTTGTGTCGTTGGGCGAGTCATTTGTTCCCTAACTAAGTATTCCTTTAGGGGTGTGTCGCTGAGAAAAAAAAAACTTGTTGAACGGGTCTTTAATGATTAAAGTGATATGTGCTAATATGAAATATGGGTTTTAAATTATTAGTATGTTATTTATTGAATATAGTATGTTTTAAAATGTTGAAATACGATGAATATATGGATCGATGATGACTTTTGTGGTAATACTTAATGTTGGATTGCATAAAGGGTGATTTTGTACCATGTTGTTATATTGTTAGTTGTTTAACTTATATGAGATATGTGATACATATGAGAAAATAATAGGAGTACCGTTGCTATGAAATGGGTATTATTTTAAGTGGTTGACAATATATTAAAAACTATGAAATGGTTTGGATAGATATGTGGTGTGCATGGTATAGATATGGCCTTTCCTATGGAGGGATGCCATATTGGTAAGTTTAGTATTATGCATTGAGTAGTAGTCCATATATGAAATTATCCTACTAAATTCACAAACTCATACAAAGTGAGGTTTGCGTGGTGAAAGTTGAAGGAGGTTCCTAGTTGCGGGATTTAGAGTACTTTTGGTGATACTATTAGTGAATTAAACTTGTCATGAGGGATTGAAACCTAATAAATTTGGGTTGGTTGTGATAGTTTAAGTCATGATCTCATGATAGGTGCATAATTTTGAGTACTTAATACATATTCCAAAAATTGAGTCTAGAATAGGTCATGTTAGAATTATAAATGTGATGAATTGTCAAATGCGTGACTCATAACTATGTTTAAATAAGATGATTTTATAATATGAGATTATAAAATACTATTAGCTTATCCTATCTTGTGTTAATTTGTGATTTATCTACATGTGATGATATATATATTATATGCTTATGTGATGGTTTATTACTTGATACCTAATTTATAATAATTCATTTAGTGGTGTATATATGCTAAATTAAAATGTTAAATTTTATCTAATATATTATGATATTTAAAATCATAAACATTTATATAACATGTTCACAACAAAGATTTATTTTAACTCACTTTCAATATTCATATTTACTCTTCATTATTTTCTTTTAATCACTTTGTGATTTGAACATCGAAGCTTAATTCTTATGTCGACTTCCATGCAATGTCATACTCAATCAATCGAGACCTTACCTCACACTTAAAATGGTTTAAGAACGTCTCCCAGAAAAAAAAAAAAAAAAAAACAGCCCAGCCTTAAATTTTCATAGAGAATACACTTTTTTTTTTTCAAATAAATTGCAAGGTCAAACTTACGAGAGGTCCTAATGTAATAAAAATTTAATAAATAAGAATTTAGTCGAATCATTTATCCAAACATGCCCTATGACGATAACATAATCCCTTTCGTTACAAGATAACTGAGTTTCTTTATTCAGAAGTTGAGTAGTTCGATAGCTCCAACCAATACTTATGGCATAAGTGTTATCACTAGATAATATTACATATAGATGACTCATCCAGTCTTTCTTGATATAAAAAGTGCACTTACGATAGCAGATTAACCAGCATTACAAGTTGTGTAATTAAGTATAAATAAATGGAATATAACAGGGTGTGCATCAGTTCACTTCTCTTTTCTTAAGATCAGCTTCAAAGTCATCAAACTAAATTCATAACCATTAATTTGTACTATATAGAGCACACATTCATTTTTATCAATGATGAATGAAAAATTCGGCACAAGCATACTCCTGAGTCCAAAAGACTGAGATGCCTTTTGAAAATCCTCAATTAAAAAGCACGAATCTCTTCCTGAGAACTAATGTGGAGAATCGGTTGTTACCACTATAGCACAATAGGCCATGGCACAAAAATAAACGAATGAAAGCATCATCATTCCTTTCCTGTAAATTTTGATGGGTAATTATATTTACAAAACTCCCCATTGTATAGTTGGAAAAATAGTTCACAATTCCAAACAAGAACCAAACTCTTGAAAAATAAGGGTATATCTACGGGAAAGTAGCTCACAATCACATGTAAAAGATGGCCAATGACATGTGTCAACTGGAAACTCTAGGTTGCTTGCATCCATGCTCTGGTAAAAGATTATCAGATGCTGCTCTTTTTGGTTTCAACTGAAAAAGACGAAAGATCATTGACATCTATTAGATCCATATGGGCTGATGATGGAGGTTAGGAATGTGTACAAGCATGTGCAGACCTAACTGTACCAAAACATATTGGATTTAACTTTTAAGAGTCACTAACCTTCTCCTCAGCATGCTGATAGATATGTCTCAGGAGGATATTTTTGGCCTCAGTGCTTATCACTGTCAGAACAAATTTCAGAAACAGGTTAGCAAATCCTCAGTTACCAAACATGAGTAGTAATTCTACCCAAATAAAAGAGACAGAAAATGAGGGATGTACATCTGTCAAAAAAAGAAAAAAATAAAAACTTGCAACCAATGTTTTTCATGTTTCTTGCCTTTCTATATAAGCAAAACTTTTTGTATGTGGCAAACAGAGAAAACAAGATTAAAGTAATGGGTTTAAAGCATATAGTTTGGATCCTCCTCCAAAATCATGATTAAAGGAAAATACATTTTTCAAACAGCTTATTGATCAGGCAAAAAGAGAGCAAAGCATTGCACCAGAAGTAGAAAAAGTTGTAGTGACTACCTTGATCAGGTGGTGGAAGGGTCCTGCTGTGAGTAGGATGGTAAGTGGCCGGTGCTATTTTCTGCATGAAAATAGAAGTTTCCTCTTCAGAGAGCAAATGAAAATATATGATTAGGTGATCCATAGTACACTTCAGAAAAGAATAGAGTAACGAGGTGCAAAACAGGCATGTTTAGTTTTCAGCTGAGAGATCCCCAACGTTCATTCAGAAAGTAAAACTGAGAAAATATCTTGCTTGATTTTCAGTTGGTACCATTGCAAACTGAGTTTTGCCTCTAGTTTGAAATGTAAGATAGAGAGTCGTTTTACAAACTAAGTTCGTTCAGTCTGTAACATAAGGTTCATTCAAACTTAAGTTGCAAACTTCAGTCGAAGTATGCACAAAGAAGCTGTTGGCCCTAAAACTGTTTGGTTAGAAAAAGGAAATGAATAGTGGAATGGAATCATAGTTTTATGCTTCAGCATAGGTATCAAATGAATCTAATGGTCTCCTTCATTTTTAATAGATAAATTTCATGAGTAATACTTATTTGTTTGTAATTTTGTGGATTAGCGATTCTAATAATCTATGAAATGGATAAGTACAACTACATTCAGCAAAAGGTATTGTGAAACAACTAAACTTGTCTCAGGCTAATGGAAACTAATATATGGCTGAAAGCTGAAAAGATATTTCTTATAATATAAAGGACAAATTACGTATAGAACTAGCCTTTCCAACTATTTTGAAAAAAGTAAAGCAGTGCTACAATATTGAACAAGAAAACCAAATTTAACAGTATTATGTTTAGAGTGAAAAAGAACAAGAAAAAAAAGGAAACAGAAAATCATTCCATGCTTGAAAAGTTTAAAACTTCGAAATTGATAAGAGCTTCAACCTGAGGTGAACGACAAATTGCACAATGCCATCCTATTATGAATTAGTAATAACAATCAGAATATCAAGAAATACTCTGTCACTTGTGATAAAAAGGAACAAATGAAAAAATGTGATGATTGCAAACACATGCTCTTCTACACTACAACTTCTCTACCATATACCAACTTAAAATGAAAATATAGGAGTCAAATAAGCAAGTATGTCAACTAGAAGAAATTCTTATCTTGATGGCTAACAACCAAAGTTTTTCCTCAAGAGACAAGTAGGTTGAGAATAAAAAACAATGCAATTCTCTCTTCCCTGAACATCCAACCAAATAAATGTCTATAGATGAGACAGTAGCACACCAAAAACTCAGAATCACAATCAGATTTCTCAGCAAGTGATAAAGCATACATTTGCATGATTGAATGGTCATTACAAGGATTATCAATTTCTTACACTACACAACTTACAGAAGAACTTGAAGGATCGGAAGGTCGAAGCTGACTGAAGTTGTGAGGGTCATAGGATGGCCAATTACCCAGTACAGACTCCATAGAGTGATGGATGCTGCTACAAATTTCAGAGAGATTAAGGCGTGAAAAAAGAGGAAATAGATGAGGAAGCCAATGACACACACAACACAAATTCCGACTCAAGAAACAGCTGTTGTGGACTGAACTTCACATCACATTTGTGCACTCATTGCATAGGACACCACACCACCTGCTCTAACTCTAAACCCAATTATTCATTGCCTGGTAAACTGCAATTTACGAAAAGGGGGTAAGTGAATTCCAATTAAAGAAAAAGGAGAAAAATCCCTAAAATCATCATCCCAGTGCATAAAGAATAAAATTCACCAAAACTCTGAACTATCAGATTATCAATCAATACAGATTTTTAGGCTCACTAATGAACTCGTCAAAATGAAAACACACACATACAAGAACATTGAAAGCCAAAAATTGAAGATCCAGTATTGTTTGAATGAAGCAGATATTGGAAAACAGTAACATGATAAGAAGTGAAAGCGTTAGAAATAATCTGAGTCCAAGGACAGTAGAAATAATTGGTGAGTGTCTCAACATTACATTACCCTGTGAAATTCTGAGTAGGGATTTCAGATCTATGGGGAATGTGGTAAAGTTATGTTATGGTAGAGAAGTGAAAGAAAAGGGCAAGGTTGGAAAAATGAAAAGCTGAAAATTGCAGCCACCATTAACGACTGATCATTAATTGAAGTAACTCATGAGTTCCTTCCTCCTATAAACCACTCATACCTAATTTTATTCACAGATTTTTTAAATAACTTCACACAATAAATTATGGTATGATTTTGTATTTAAATTTGATTATGATAGATAATAATATTTATTAATATAAAATTAATTCATTTTTTATAAAAAGATTAATTAAATGCTATTGATGAAAAAATTAATTAATTTAACAGTTGGTGTTACATGATAATATTTTAATTTAAAAATAATATTGTTACAAAAAAATATGCATAACACTGAAAATTGAATAGTATTAAAATATATATTTTATTCCATAATAACCGTTCATTTTCTGTATGAATGCTACAATAGTTTTTCTCCAGGACATATTTTTACCGTTCTTTAATGTTTGATATTATTCATCCTTAGTGATTTCACTTTGTTGAGATTCGTGAATGGCACATATGGCATAATACTACGTAAGGGGGTGGACTTCAATTTTTTTTTTTTTTAAATTGAGTTGAATTGTATTCGATTTACTTAATTTATTAATATCTTTTTATATTTTTTATAATTATTTAGTATTATATAAATTTACTTTTATATATTTTCAATATTAGAATGTTGCTTAATAATATTTGAATAGTTTGAAGGTTTGATTTATTTGTATGTCCAAGTTATATAAATTGATACTTTAATCTATAATTATTATTTTTATAACAATATTTCGAAAATGAACACTTTGAGTCAATTCATTTTCTGTTGTAGCCCAATACATTATAAAATAAATTACAAAAAGGAAAACATTCAGAAGTGAATCAAACCATTAACTCACCAACATGTGAAAGATCAAATTGAAATATAAAATTTCTGACTCACAAATAAGTAAATCGGGTTGAACTGATCATTTTTAACTCAACTCGAAATTAACTAACTCAAATAAATGGGATCAACTTACTTTTGAAAGAAAAAGGTTAAATTATACTTTTAGTCCCTATTTTCGTAGCAAAATTTGAATTTGGTCCCTCAATTATTTTTTATCTCAATCTGGTCCCTATTTTGAGAAATTTGACCCAATCAAGTCCTTTCCGTTAGTGGTGGAGTAACGGTGTTAAATGGGGTGCCACGTGTCAACTTCTGGATTTTTTGAATTTGTTATCTTTTTATTTTTATTTTTATTTTTTTATTTATTTTTTGAATTTTTTTGAATTTTTTTTATTTTTTTTCAATTTTTTAAAAAATTAAAATTTTGCCACGTGTCAAGTTGACATCGTGCCACGTGGCAGTGAGAGTGCCACGTGGCAGTGAGAGTGCCACGTGTCACTATTTGAGAGGTGTCATTTTCTCATTCTCAATTTGGTCCCTGTATTTTATTTTTTGTCTCAATTTAGTCCCAATTTTTGTAAAAATTATGCAATTTCGTCCCCCTCCAAATTAAAACAAAAATTATAAAATGTTATACAAATATTTTTATTAAATTTGATTTTTTTATTCAAATTGATATTTTTATTATATATTTTCAATAAAACCAAGTTTATTTAAATTTGTTTCACATTAAATTTTACTTAAAATTGTTTTCAAATTTTAAATTTATTTGTTTTTTATTGTTACATAAACTAGTTAATTTTTCTTAAATTATATGATTGTTATTTTTATACTAACTAAAACATTTGTATAGAAATTATTGAATTTTACACATTTTAAAAATATGCAATTATTTAAAATATAAATTCAAATAAAAAACAATATTAAAGTATAATGTAATAAAATATCAATATAATTTATGAATTTTTTTATTAGCATTATTTTCTATTAACAACTTTAAAACAATTTTAAATAAAGTTTAATGCAAAATATAAATTAAAATAAACTTAATCTTGTTAAAAATATTTACTCGAAATATCAATTTTGATAGAAATATTTGTGCATATTTATATAGAAATTAAATTTGGTTTCAACTTGGAGAAGGACAAAATTGCATAATTTTTACAAAAATTGGGACTAAATTGAGACAAAAATTAAAATACAAGGACCAAATTGAGAATGAGAAAATGACACCTCCCAAATAGTGACACGTGGCACTGTCACTGCCACGTGACACGATGTCAGCTTAACACGTGGCAAAATTTTAATTTTTTAAAAAATTCAAAAAAAATAAAAAAAAATTCAAAAAAAATTCAAAAAAAAATTTAAAAAATTCAAAAAATCCAGAAGCTGACACATGGCACCCCATTTAACACTGTTACTCCACCACTAACGGAAATGGCTTAATTGGGTCAAATTTCCCAAAATAGGGATTAGATTGAGATAAAAAATAATTGAGGGACCAAATTTAAATTTTGCTACGAAAATGAGGACTAAAAGTATAATTTAACCAAAGAAAAAAAAAAGGGTGGGCATTGAAATTAGTTATTGGTATAATAGAGAGATACCGGGTTAATGACAAAGATATTTGAAAATTTTCACTTGTAAGAGATGATAGGATCCGTAATAAACTGATAACACCGATAATTAAATGGATTGAGATTTGTAAGAAGACAAAAAAAAAAAACTTATGACGTAGAGAAGATTTTAGATTTCTTTTATATTCCTAGATGAATCATATTTTGAATTTCCTTATTTAACTACGCTTAAGGTTAGCTAATTCTTTTCTAAATTTCTGACAAACAAGAACTCAATTTTTCTCAATTAATCAAATATGTAAAGTCTTATCTCCTAGAAGCATGCTCGGTAGAAGAAACAAAGTGTTTATATAAAAGGAAAACAATGAAACTAACTCATAAAAAAATTTAATTAGATAAAAACAAATTTTGATTCTCTGTTAAGTTGCAGTTGTTCTTTTACTTAATTTTTTTAATCTTCAAAATATCAATAGATATTAATTTTGATATTGTAAAATATATTAAAAACATTTTAATTAAAGAACAAAAATACATTTTAAAAATAGACAATACAATAAACTCAAACGAAAATCTAAACTTATTAAAAACAAACCAAACGCAGTAAATTCCTAAATTCCTAATCGTCAAGCTTGAATAAGAAAATGATATAAGATCATCTTGTAATCTTAGGTTATAATAATAAAATAGTTAAATTTTCCATTTTATAGTCCTAAAACATAACTTAGAAATTATTATTCATTATTTACATATTTTAAAATGTTCTCATATAATATTTATAAAAACAGGTTTTACTTTTATTACTTAGTGCTCTAGTCCAGATAAAAATATATTTATTTCGTTTGGAATATAAAATAATCTCATTCCTAATAACATGACAATGATTTTACTGGTTACATCCTTTTTAGAAATATTCTTAGAATATTACACTTCACTCTTGCTTATATTTAGGTTTAAGTGATGTGTTTGAAAATTCTGGCTCAAATTCTTCAATAGAAAAAAATATATATATATATATATATAACAATTAATTATAAACAAAAAATCCCCAAAATACTTTGATGCATTGGCCTTTGCCCAACAAAAATATAATGGACCGGTTTTCAAACATTGATTGTCATCAGGGCTTCGGTCATTTCTTCCTACATCCTTTTTTCTTCCTGCACCCCCATAAATTGTTATATTCCCATTTTATCATTTATTAAAAACTATAAAATACTAATTTCACATCCCAATCTTCCTTTCTTGGATTTTCTTAGACCTTCGTATGTGGGTTAAGTAGTATTTGGGGTTTTAATTGTAAGCATGCATTTCAGATCAAGAATCTGGATACACTTTTGAATTTAGTGAGATATTATGGATTGGACATTTTGAAACAGTATATTTTATCATAATATACAATTTGAAATGTTTTACTAGATTTGGAAGTATATTTTGGATTGCTCAATCCCAAAAAATTATCTTTCAATGTTAATTTGATGTATCTTTTGTTCTTTCGCTCCTTTTCTCTGTTTGTGTGATACTGCATGCATGCAAATGGAGACGAAAGTCGAAGACCAGGTCGATCATCATACTCATGGCGCGACTGTCATGTATCATCGAGTGTCTCCTTGGTGACAAAACCACAACCATAATTTTCATCGCTTGTAACAAACAAGGGCCAATTTTTACGATAAATTACGAATATGGACAAAATTCTAATATATTAACAATTTTAGGTAACTCGTGTAGGGGTGACGATTTTACTTGTGTGTTCTTTTATTTGGAAATTATTATTAATATATACTTTTAGGATACAAATCTTAAATCAATAATCATTTATAATTTGTGATGTTAAAATAACTTTATATATCTTAATTACCGATATATGTACATTCAAATGATAAAATATAATAATTGCAAATAACTTCTTTTTAAGATACACACTAAATGTTGTACTCTTATAAAAAAAATGTAAATGGAATAACAAGTTCCACCGAAGTCGTTCCCTTTTTTATGACTTTTGAACTAAAGTCGTCCAATTCCCCCTAGATGACTTCCAATTCTAAAACCATCAAATTGAAAGTTGTCTATCCCTATAACGACTTCTATATTGAAGTTGTTCCCTCCCAAAATGACTTCTAACGTAAGAAAAAGTATTTTAGAAACTCGTTTTGATGGGTGAACGACTTCTTCATTTAAATTCGTCACACCCTTGCACGACTTACCTATACCTTGTAATTTTCTTGAATTATTCAAATTTACATAATTTGTTGGGAAGATTGAACCCTCGCGGTAAAAAAAACAAGGTACAATCATGTTTGCATTTGTAAAAAGATGTTTGGTTTTTGTGTCCTTTGTTAACCATTGCGTTGTGTGGTGATGTCTTCGACTTCGACTTCACCTCTAGCGACTAGCACCATTTGCATTTGGCACATATGCGAGTTTGGGTCTACCATGATCCTCCCTGCTCGCGATAATAATGTCCTCGTCTATGACAAGAACAAGTACAAAGAATGTTCCATCGCCACCACATTTGTGGACAAGAGCCTAACCTTGTGTTTGGATGGAGCATTTCAACGATGCTCAGAAATTGAAATGCTTTGTATTTGAATTCAAATATTGAAATGCTTTGTATTTGAATTGCTTGCAATTAGATCTCCTTCATTTTCTAAATAAATTGCTTGGATAAAGAAATTAAAATACCTTACATTTCAATTTCTTGTTTGGAAAAAACAATTGAATTTCTTGTGAGATAAAATTTAATTTTTAGAATATTTATTGGCTTAATTACGTTTTGAGTTCATGATAAATTTGGAAACGACCCAGATTGGTCGCGCTGACCCGACAACCCAATCGAATTGGTTTGACCCGACAACCTAAACGAGCTGGGTCGGCCAAAAAACCCAGACAGGATGGGTTGGCTTGATGATGCAGACAAGTCTGACGGCCCACACTTGTCGGTCATGCCCGTCAAGTTCGTCAACTTGGCCTAGCACGACCCGGCCCAACTTGGCCCATCTAGGTCATTGGCCCGGCTAGGCCCCACTAGGTCGTCAAGCCCACTCGACCCATCTTGGCCGTTGGGCCTGCTTGGACGATGTGGGTTGTCAGGCTTGACCGACTTGTTTGAGTTGTCAAGCTCGCTTGACCTGCATGTGTCATCAGGTCACCCGGTCCGTCTGGGTGATCGGGCCCGCTCGACCTATCTGGGTTGTTGGGCCTGCTCGACCCGTTTGTGTCGTCAGGTTGGTCCGATTCGTCTGGATCGTATGGACAGTCTAGGTTGTCATGATTGTTGGGTTTGTCGGGTCCGTTTGGGATTGAGTCCAGAGTGTGAGATTGAGTGAGAAGAATTTCAAATTCCATATTTTTTAAGGGTATTTGAATTTCTTCTAATTTAGCTAATTGAAATACTTCAAAAAAAAAATGCATGCATTTTAAATACTTTTTAATTTCTCTATCCAAACAAAGCATTTCATTACAAAGAATTTTCAAATTCTCCAAATAAATGAATCACCCTCTTGAATTGCCTTATCCAAACACATCATTTTGCTTCTATCTGTGGTCTACAAATAAAGACATCTCTTTCTATTCAAATAGGTTGTATGAGCCCAGGTTCGAACTGGGAGTGTGTGAGAGTAGCGTGATAACCAACTACACCACCTAGACCTTGATGCTTTATTTTTTTCAATTGCATAATTTGAACACCTAGTTAAAGAGTGAAACTGATATACAACATAAAATAAAATAATATTATTGAAACAAGCACAAATAAATATAGATACTTTTGGTGATGTCCTATAATGAAATATATGGATTTGCCATTGGTAATTCTCGTAACATGGGTTTTAATTAGATTTAATTACATATTTTATTTTATAAATTTTATCTTTCAAATTTATTGAATGGAAAATAAAGGAATATAAATATGTAAATTAATATCTAAATTGATCACTATACTGATGAATAACTTTTGGTCACAAAAATTAGTTATTAATGAGAGACTTTTTGGTAATGATAGAATAATATTTATATATACAAGATGTTGTGGAAGATAGCAAATACAATAGATCTAAAACACAATGATTAAGTGTAAGAGAATAATGGGACAGAAAAAATGTATTATTTCAAATCTATAAATAGTACACTTTAAGCAATCAAAGCAAACTTTTAAATGTTAAACAAAAAAAAATCAAAAAATTAACAAAAAGTAGTAATTTAAACACACTTAAAATTGGGACAATTAACATTATATTTTTCTTACACGTTTCAATTTGGATTAATTTGATACACACCCTATATCGTAACATGTGGAACCATTTGGTTTTTACATGTGATAAGCATCAAACATTTAAGCATCTTCTACAAAAGTCAAGAGACAAAAGAGATGCAGATGGTTTGCTTCTGTCCATGGACTACAAATAAAGACATCTCTTTCTAGAAAAAACAAATAAAAAAAAAGAACAAAAACACACTTAAAAAATCAAATGTCTATTGCTTTTGTGTACAGTTGGTTCTCTCGCACAAGTTGTGGTTGCTTTCACCTTCAAATTGGACAATCAACTCAACATTTCGAGTTCTTCCTCTCACACATTTATTTGTGTTCCAATCTCTAAAGTTCATTAATTCATCATTGTTTTTTCTCTATGTCCATTGTTTTGCATAAAAAAACTCATTCCATAGGAGAACTAAACCTTGAGACGAAAAATTGGAATATCATTGCAAAATGTAAAAATTAAAATTAACAAGATTGTCTGAGCCCAGGTTCGAACGGGGGACCTCTAGTGTGTGGGACTAGCGTGATAACCAACTACACCACCCAGACATTGATGCTTTATTCTTTTCAATTGCATAATTTGAACACCTAGTTAAAGAGTGAAATCGATATACAACATAAAATAAAATAATATTATTGAGCAAGCACAGATAGATATAGATACTTTTGGTGATGTCCTATAATGAAATATATGGATTTGCCATTGGTAATTCTCGTAACATGGGTTTCAATTAGATTTAATTACATATTTTATTATTTTATTATTTTATAAATTTTATCTTTCAAATTTATTGAATGAAAAATAAAGGAATATAAATTTGTAAATTGGTATATAAATATGTCATTGTAGTGACCAATAACTTTTGGTCACAAAAATTGATTGTTAATGAAACATTTTTTGGTAGTGATAAAATAATATTTATATATACAAGATGTTCGGAAAGATAGCAAATACAATAGATCTAAAACACAATTATTTCAAATCGATGAATAATACATTTTATGCAATCAAAGAAAACTTTTAAATGTTAAACAAAATAAAACAAAAAAAATCCAAAAATTAACAAAAAGTAGTAATTTAAACACACTTAAGATTGGGATAATTAACATTCTATTTTTCTTACACGTTTCAATTTGGATCAATTTGATACACACCACATATTGTAACATGTGGCATCATTTGGTTTTTACATTTGATAAGCATGAAACATTTACCTTGTGTTTGGATGGAGCATTTCAACAATGCTCAGAAATTGAAATGCTTTGTATTTGAATTGCTTGCAATTAAATCTCCTTCATTTTCTAAATAACTTGTTTGGTTAAACAAATTAAAATACCTTACATTTCAATTTCTTGTTTGGAAAAAACAATTGAATTTTGTGTGAGATAAAATTTAATTTTTACAATATTTATTTTAGGCTTAATTACATTTTGAGTTCATGATAAATTTGGAAACGGGCTTGACAACCCAGATGGATCGGGCTGACCTGACTACCCAGTCGAATTGGGCTGACCCGACTACCCAGTCGAATTGGTGTGACCCAACAACCCACACGGGTTGGCCCGGCCAGAAAACCCAGACAGGATGGGTTGGCCCGATGATGTAGACAAGTCTGACGGCCACACCTGCTGGTCGTGCACGTCAAGTTCGTTAACCTGGCCTGTCACAACTCGGCCTAACTCGACCCATCTGGGTCATTGGCCCGTCTTGGCCCCACTAGGTCGTCAAGTCCACTTGACCCATCTTGGTCGTCGAGCCCGCTCGCATAACGTGGGTTGTCAGGCTTGGCCGACTTGTTTGAGTTGTCAAGCTCGCTCGACCTGTATGTGTTATCAAGTCACCCGGTCCGTCTGGGTCATCGGGCCTGCTCGACCCGTCTGGGTTGTTGGGCCTGCTCGACCCGTTTGTGTCGTCAGGTCGGTCCGATCCGTCTGGATCGTATGGCCAGCCCAGCTTGTCATGGTTGTCGGGTTTGCCGGGTCCATTTTTGATTGAGTCTAGAGTGTGAGGTTGAGTGAGAAGAATTTCAAATTCCACCTTTTTTAGGGTATTTGAATTTCTTCTAATTTAGCTAATTGAAATACTTCAAAAAAATGCATGCATTTAAAATGCTTTTAATTTCTCTATCCAAATAAAGCATTTCATTACATAGAATTTCAAATTCTTCAAATAAATGAATCACCCTCTTGAATTGTCTAATCCAAACACACCATAAAGGTCTGGATGTCAAGAACTATAGGGTTCCAATAAGTGTGCTCAATGGGCACGGCTATGTCGTGAGGAAAGTTTAGTTCTCACCACATGTGTAAAATTAAAAGGTGAAGTTTAATAATATTATTGGATCTTTGGTTATGAAAAACATGTTGAAGTTATTAGACTCAAGCGATAGAGGACTATCCCTAGATTCCATTCAAGAAGAACTTGAAGATGAACCTATACAATTCAGAAGACCTAGGACAAGGGCAAGGAGCAAGAGATTGGAAGAACAAATCTATTCAATGTATTTCTTATATCTATCATATATAATTTCTACAATTTTTCAAAAATTCATAATATTCCATAATGTAATTATATAACTCCTACTATTTCATATTGTAATATGACTCTTAAAATTTCAAAAGCCTGCATCCCTATTAAGTCTGCATCAAACTTTCAAAATCGAACTTAAGTGAATGTTTACTATATATTGTAGACCAACGAATCCGAAAATCACACTTGAGTTCTGAATTATGTAATCTAGAATGTATTTCCAGATCTAGAAATATATTCTGGAATTGACAATCTGGAATGCACATCTATTTGAAAATGCTGTCATTGTACTGCTATGGGGGGATTCAAAATATTCTCTGTTCACCTCTACACCATCATTGAAAAGCACCTGGATTTGTATGCTTGGAATGGAAGTGAAGATAAAGATAATGGGTGATTCATTGTGTTGATAGTTATGCGAAGATGAAACTGGTGTTGTGTGATGAAGATGATCGAGATGGTAGAAGTGTAAAGGACTAGAGGAAGGTGCAGGCTTTTTTGTAAAAAGGGGTCACTTTGACCAAAAATTTGTAAAAAAGGGTCGTTTGAATTTTTTTTTGCAAAATAGGGTCAAGTCGTCGTGGTGGAGGACGACATTAAAGGTGAAGTCGTCCTCCACCGTACCAGTTTCTTTTTTTTTTTTCCAAAAAGTGAAACCGTGCTCTCAGAAGCCGATTTCTATATATTTTAAAAGTGAAGTCGTCCTTGGGCCTGACGACTTCACTTTTTGTTTTTTTTTTTTTTTACATTTTCAGCTTTATATATATATTTTTAATTATATATTATTTAGTTTTTGTTAAATATTTATTTAAGTAAAAATATGAAAAATAGTTTTAAAAAAATTCTAAAATACTTAATCGTTAAACCTTAATACAAAATTAAGAAGATAAAATGATACAAATTAAAAAAATATTAAAAAATCCTTCGATAATTATATTTGAATATTTAATTTGTTAATTTTTATTTTATTTGTGGTTTAGTCAGTCTACTAACTATCAAGTATCATTTAATAAAATACTAAATTTATAAAATCAAACGAAGAAGTAGAGAACATTTTGACCAAATCAAAAGAAACTGGCAAAAAAATCGCCATTGAGGATGTCACTTTATTTCTCTATTGTAAACAAATATTTAAAAAAAAACTAAATAATATATAATTAAATATATATATATATATATATATATATATATATATATATATATATATATATAAAGCTGAATCTGTAAAAAAAAAAAAAAAAAAAAAAAAAAACCAAAAAGTGAAGTCGTCAGGTCCAAGGACGACTTCACTTTCAAAATATATAGAAACCGGCTTGTGAGAGCACGGTTTTACTTTTTGAAAAAAAAAAAATGAAACCGACACGGTGGAAGACGACTTCACCTTTAATGTCGTCCTCCACCACGATGACTTGACCCTATTTTGCAAAAAAAATTTCAGCGGACCCATTTTTACAAATTCTTAGTCAAAATGACCCTTTTTTACAAAAAAGCCGGAAGGTGCACTGCCTAAAGAAGGAGGAAAGAAGTTTAGATTTTTTAATATATTTTATTCGAAAGTAAAATGGGGATAATATATTTTATGGAAATAAAGAAAAAAATGGGTGCAAGAAGAAATAGTCCGACTTTTTTTTGTCGCATCTCATTTTTTCTTCTTCTTATATCTCTATAAAACTTGCATTCTCTAAATTATTGTCATTAAAATTTGAATAAAAATTTTTGCATTTTCTTTTTTTCTAATATTTTCCAGATTAGAAATTTTGGAAAGTATTTTCAGATTTAAAAAGTGTCGTAGGGAACACCAAACCAAAAATTATAAAAATACATTCTTAATTAGATTTTTTCAAAAAGTATTTTTAAATCTAAAAAATTTCTTTCGAAACTCTTAACCTAAAAAATATTTTGTTATTCCAAAAAGGATGTTTCGGAACGTCTGAAAATACCTTCCAAAATACATAATTTAGAAAATATTCTATATAAACTATTGTATTAAAAGAAGAAAAGTAAGTATCAAAAGTCTTAAAAATTAAACGAAATAATAAGATTAAAAATAATAATAATAAGATGCGGTTCAAAATTTTATTACATATTAACATTATGAAACTATAAATTCATGATTACAAATATTGTAAGAAGAATATTTAAAACATCATATTAAGGGTTTTGTTAACCAGTGTTCTTAAAACACTGGTTAAAGATAGTTAATATATATCGAATCCTACAAAAGTTTATAGTTAAATTGACAAAAATAACTTAATGATCATTAATGTAATTTAATCTATTTAAAGTATAAAAATATCTTTGAGTGTTATATAACTGTGTTTAATATTGTATTTAATGTTCATCAATAAAAGTTAAACTATAATTAAACACTAAAATAATTATATTTTAATGTTGCAAAATATTAAAATATAATCACAAAAAAAATTTAAATTAATAGAAAAATCAATAAAAAAATGTTAAAATATCTAAAAAGTAAAAAAGTTAAATAATTAAAGTGTTTATTTATATCAAAGAATTATTATTAAAAATTTCAAAAAATATCCGATAAACTTTATAAAATATTTTGAATAAAAATGATTAAATATGTTTGTGGTTTTTTAACTTTCAGAAAATTTTAAAATTAGTTATTTTGAAATTTTATAATAATTTAGTCATTCATTTTTTAAAATATGTGGATTTAGTCCTTTTAATCAATTTTTGTTAAGTTTATTTAACATTTCAAACACGTTTCATAATAGTACTTGACTTTACATTAAAGCAAAAATGTGTCAAACAATATAAATAAGTCAAATACAATCCTGAAATGCGCTTAAAACGTCAAATAAACCTAACAAAATTTGATTAAAATGACTAAATCTACGTATTTCAAAAGATGAATGACTAAATTGGTCTAAAATTTCAAAATGGACTAATTTCAAAATTCACTTAAAGTTAAGAGACAAAAAATATATTTAATCCAATAAAATTTATTAAAGCATATAATAAGTAATTTTTTAAATATATTAATATATTTTTGCAAACACCGAAATAAAACATACTTAAAGTAAATAAAGTGAAAATATTATAAAATCATTATATTTAAAGAAAAGTAGATATAAAATCTTAAAAGTAAAATACGATAATAACCCTCCTAGAAAATAAATTAAAACTTCGTATTTGACTTTCATTAATAAAGTTATTAAATATTAGTAGTATGAAAAGAAAAACTCATGTTAATAGATATTTTAAGAAAGATATTTAATTCACCTTATTAAATACTACATTGGTTTGAGCAACTGCCTTAAAAGATGGTTGCAGAAATATACAGGAAATAATAAAATGACGCTTGTAATAAATGTTTTGACGACGTCATTAATTAATTAATTAATAACTAATTATACTATTTAATAAAGCTTACGCAAGCTATAGGTACTAATTGATTACACTATTTAACTTAATCCAATATGTGGAAAAGAGAGAGAAAGATCCAACTCAGCACGAAAACCACATGACTTTCCTAAACCGCTCTTCTTCAACAACATAACGACATAAATGCTCAATTTATTAAAAATTTTTTCTCTTTCTTTAAATTTCTGCAAACTCTCTCTTCTGCTGATGCACTTCTTCTTCTTCTCAAACCTCAAAACCCAAAACCCTAGCGAGACATAGCCATGTCTGACGTATTCTGCACCGACTGCAAGAAGCACACGGAGGTTGTCTTCGACCACTCGGCGGGGGACACCGTCTGCTCCGAGTGCGGTCTCGTCTTGGAGTCTCACTCCATCGACGAAACCTCCGAGTGGCGAACCTTCGCCAACGAGTCCGGCGACAACGACCCCGTGCGTGTTGGCGGTCCCACCAACCCGCTTCTCACTGACGGCGGCCTCTCCACCGTCATCGCCAGGCCGAACGGCGCCTCCGGCGAGTTTCTCTCCTCCTCGCTCGGCCGCTGGCAGAACCGCGGCTCCAACCCCGACCGCGGACTCATCGTCGCCTTCAAAAGCATAGCCACCATGTCCGATAGGTCACGCACTACGCATTATTTATTTATTTGTTTAAATTAGTTGAGAATGGTTTTTTTGTCGTATTTGCTGACGTGGCTGGCGGTGGAATTTCAGGTTGGGACTTGTTGCAACTATCAAGGTATTACTCGTTTTTGTTTTTGATAACTTTTTTAAGTAGCTATAAACCGTCACCTTTTTTAAACCTTGATCAAGAATGTGTTTGAATGAAGATTTTAACAATGTCTGAATTTAGAATGTAAAGTAATTCGGTTGAAAGGAGTCAGCCCAAAATTTTGCTGGATTGTGAAGCAACTTGTTTGGATTTCTTGTTGTGGTGGTGCCATGGCGGGCAATCAGAAATCATCCACCAAGCCATTCTGCAATGGCGGGCCGTGGGGCCGCCATTGAACAAGGTTCTTGGTAGTGCCATTCATATCCATTGGAGTAATGGAGCACTTCACTAATTTTTGGAATTCGCTGGTGCGATGCACTGGCATTTCCATTTAACGGAACGGGACTCAAGGTCACAACCGTCTTAAAATTTTTGGAAACTTTTTAAGCATGAAAATTGGACCCTCTATCCGTTAAAAATAACAGCACAATTTTAATATTTGAAAGTATTACTATAATATAATTTTATTTTCACAAAATAAAGCAAAAGTTGTGAACTTCTACAATTTGGAAGCCCTTTGCATCTCTCTGGCCAGAATCTCTTGAAAGGTCCCACCTGCATTGGAGACAAGTTCTGTTACAATAAGAAAATGGACGGTTACTCCTAATTTAGTGGACTTTAAATTCCTGACTTCAACAAAAGGTTAAATGCTGGACAATTGTTTAATTTTTGGAATTAGATGTGAACAGAGCATTTTAGGGAATATCAATTGAAATACCCTAAAAAATTAGGTTACTCTCATCGAAACACATATAGAAGTTTCTTCTGAAAATGTATACGAATGTTGTAAAATTTGTCCCGTGAGTCCACGGTGCTACGAGATGGTGAGACGAGCATGTAATTATGAGTGGTGATTTCATTTTTACTGGTAGTAAGAGGGTCGAACAATGTTTATTAATGGCAACAAATAGGTTGAACTTGTCAGAACAATGTTTATATTCTTTGCATTATATCACCTGCTCCTTGAAGCAGTTATTCTAGTTGATCTTTTGAGTTGAACATTGAATTTTATGGAAAATTAGTTTTAGTTCTCCTCTTATGTTCTGTTTGCAATTGATTTGAAGGATCGGGCTAATGAGATATATAAGCGAGTTGAAGACCAGAAGTCCAGTAGAGGAAGAAATCAGGATGCATTATTGGCTGCTTGCCTCTACATTGCCTGTCGACAAGAGGACAAGCCTCGCACTGTAAAGGGTGCAACCTTATGTTTCTTTTGACGTTTGATGCTTCCTGATTTATCTTTTCAATGAAGTTATCTTACATGAACCTATGGATTTGAAATAGAAATTTGCTCTGTTGCCAACGGAGCTTCCAAGAAGGACATTGGCCGAGCGAAAGAATACGTAGTGAAACAACTGGGTTTGGAGAAGGGCCAATCTGTAGAGATGGGAACAATACACGCTGGAGACTTTATGGTGAGGTTTTAATTGATGAAGGGTGCTTATGTTGCGCGGCTAGCTAATTTAATCATTGGGTTAGCTGACTAATTAGTTTTATGTTTGTTCCACTAACATTATCTTCTGCCCAATCATTAGAGACGTTTTTGTTCAAATCTCGGTATGAATAATCAAGCTGTTAAAGCCGCTCAGGAAGCTGTTCAGAAATCAGAAGAATTTGATATAAGGTATATTTTATTTTGTCTTGTATTTTCTTTAGAGAATGAAATAGTTCAGTGTTAAGCTTGGCTGTCTGTCATGTTATTTACCTTTTCATACTATTACATTATTGTTGATTATGAATTCAATAAATACCTTGGTGTCGCTACTAGGAGGAATTTCAGGTGGCAAAAGTATAAAGTTGGCAATACTGTGATAAAAATGAACCAACCACACTAGCATATTAGCGCTTTATAATTGTAAGTGTTCAAGGGTTACGAGACAGGACGGGGGATATGGTTAAGGGTAGTATGCAATAGCTTTTAATTTGAACGCTTTGTCCTTTAACTAGCCAAAGGATGAGTTGTGGGTCATGAACTAATGTTAGACATATATAGGCATGCTTTATTGTATTGCACGCTTGCGTGACTCGTAAAATTTGAATTTAAAGGACAAATCATTTGCGCTGTCCTCTCACCTCTACTCGAATCCATTTTAGTGCTTATAGATTTCTTCAGCCTGTTTGATTGCACCACAAATGCATTTCCTTTTTTCATAATTTTCTGATTTATTTTCTTGTGATAGATACTAATAGCATCTTTAATCTTCCAGGAGAAGCCCCATATCAATTGCTGCAGCAGTTATATACATCATAACTCAGCTTTCTGATGATAAAAAACCTCTCAAAGGTCAGTGCCACTTCTCCTAGGCTGAAGCATAAAACCAATGAATAAGAACATATCGACTGGTTAAATTGTCTACTCTATTTCTTATGTGATAAATTTGGAATTAAATTTGATTTCAAATAAATTTCTAAAAGAATATTCAATTGTATGAAGGTCTTAGTGATCATAAGAATTAGCTGCTGCGGTATTATGACATATTTGTATCTGACCTACTGTGTTAGTGCAGATATATCAGTTGCTACAGGAGTTGCAGAAGGAACCATTAGGAACTCGTACAAGGATCTTCATCCTTATGTTTTCAAAATAATACCAAACTGGTATGCGAAGGAAGAGGATTTGAAGAACTTATGCAGCCCTTAAAGAAAAAAAAAGAAAAAAAATTAACGACCACATTTCACAACTCAGATGCCTTTGGAACGTTATGTCCTTTGTACTGAACTGTTTTATAGTTTTAACTCAATGAAAATGCCACTTTTTTGTTGCTATTTTTATTTCTCCTTGGCATTTTCCTTATGATGTGTTTAGATGATGTAATTTAAAAGTGTAATTCATTTATTTGAATAATTACAATTTTTCTACAAACGAGTCTCAAAAAGATTTATATATTATGTGTCTAAATACAAAGTGTCCAACATGATTAAAAGCTCAATAAAGTCTAAACACAAAATTACAAAATCTGAAGCTAATCTAGACCAATGTGACAGTTATGGGTATGTTTCTATCAATTATTTTGAAATTCCTGGGACATTTATAGTCATGTCTCTATCACTATGTATGGAAAATAAAGGGTTATGGAAGAAGATTTTAAATTGAAAGTATGGATCATGAAGGAACTTAAACGAGAATAGTATGGATTAATGTGAACTGTGGTGGTGGTGGTGGTTTGATAATATACTTTAGAAAGTGGGAGTAGCATATAAGACCAAATTTTTGGGAGGACAAATGGGTAAAACAAACAAGACTTAGTCATAGGTTTCCTCAGTTGTTTGTCATCTTAATTTGTAAGGATAAAATTACAAGACAACCGGGTTAATGGAGAGACAAAAGATGAGTTTGGAATCTATCACGGAGGAGAGACAAATTAGCATGGGAATCAGACCAAGAAGAGGAATTGATGTGCACTATAACAAACCAAAATTTTAACTGTGATGAGGAGGATACTTGGGTGTGGAAAGAAGCCGAGGATGAAGTGTTCACAGTGAGGTTTGCATATAATGTTACGTAAACCGTTCCTACAAGGGAGTACACTAAGTTGTTTGATGCCTTTTGGAGTTTGAAAACTCTCACAATTACACAACACTTGGGGTATAGAGTAATACTGAATAAGGTACCAACAAAGGATAATTTAGAACATAAAGGTGTTAGGATAGGTAGTAATTCATATAGTTATGTAACCAAGTTGTGGAGAGCGTTGCACACTTATTTTGTGCATCATATTCATCTCCAGAAAAACTTCTGACCGTTTTACCTTTTCAAATTAAATAGAAAATAGAACATAATTTGGAAGGTAGTATGGATAAAATAAATTGGACGGTTTGGAATCATAGAAATGGTGTAGTGTTTATAGGCAAAGAAAGGTAGATGTGTAAGATATTTTTAGCCTGACACAATTAAATGCATGGTTGTGGATCAAATAAAAGATGTCAACAATAACATTCTCATATACTGATTGATACCAGTGTCCTATTGAATGTTTAAAAACCTTGTGAAGCAAAAATTGAGGGACATGACAAAGGTTAGCTACAAATTTGGAATAAGGAGCTATAAGATCAAAAGGTTGTGTGTTGAACATAAGAGGAACCTGTTTAAAGTTTGGTTTTATTTGGCAGGTAGTATTGATTACGTGGTTATATATAAAGGAAGGCACGCAAGGATGCTTGTTGGTTTTTTCTTTTGCAGAACAATGAAGACATGAAGGGATGCTAGGCTATGCCTATGTTGCAGCTGTATCAAGGTGGGAACTAATATAAAATAAGGACAAGGAAGCACAAAGGTAGGACGTGGATGAGCTATAGCAAAACAGTGATAAAACTATAAACAACTTAGGCAAATATGGGAAATATAGCAAGTTGATTGTAGTGCATCAACTAGAATAGTTTTGGAGTTACTCAAATATGTGGGCATTGATTGGATATTTGTTTGTGTTGGGTAGTCCTTATGGATGGTTAGCTTCTTAGTCAACTATGACTAGGTAGGAATGTTTAGATCTCTATTAAAACTCTTTAGATATAAATTTATGAGATACTGATTATAAATAATGTGGAAATGGGTTGGAGTACCCAAAATATTTAATTATATATAAACTTTTTGCTAATAAAAAGAAACACTAAGTTATCTAGACGTGAAGATTCAATCGAAGAACACAATGCAACCAAGATACATAAATTATAGAAACATAAAATGGACAAGAACATAAATGAACTTGAAATAAAGAATAAGAATATGAAAGTAAATGGATCGTAAGATGGAATGACAAGAAAGAGAAGGGGAAGCTTGATCATGCCACTTTGCTACTTTGGATACTAATTCACCTAAAATAAGTGGTGGTGTTTCCATTTGAACCTTGATTCAAGATAAGATTTGTGAATTCAATATGAAACTTTTTCAACTTCTTCTAGAAATGGTTGAAGATAACATTTTTATTCAAAATATTCAATATCTTATAAGTGATGGAAAAAATATTTTAAATAGAAAAATAAGGCGATCTCCTAATAATTACAAGTGATCGTAAGATAATTATCGTTGAAATCAATGAAGTTATGTAAAATAATTGAATGGTTGTTTAAAATTATTTTATGTTATTAGCATATAAATATAAGTTCTAAAAATATATACACCAAAAACAAAATATGGAGACATAAATAAATTGAAAAATATTTTCAAAGAGAGAGTTCACTCTTATATTTTATTTTATGTATCATTATTATGTTACTAGACACATATTTTAGTCGTTGAAAGTACGAGTAGTCACTTCAAACACAAAAAGTTACATAAAGTTATAAAGACATGTTTTACATCACGTGTATAGTTTGTTCCATAGTACTTACTACTATCCTATTGGATCGGAAAAATAATATCCGAATAATATTCACAAATAATATTAGGTAAAAATAATATATTTAAATTAAATATAATTATAATATAAAATTGTTAAAGTTTATTCTTTTATCAATTTTTAGGCCGTGTAAGTGAATTATTCTTGTTATACCATTTTTTTTATTTTTTACGCGATTAAATGATATGTGACATTTGCACTCTCTTTAATTACCAATAACACTGATTTTTAATTTTATTTTTTAAGAAAAAATTTCAAAAATAAT
This sequence comes from Vigna unguiculata, assembly GCF_037176805.1. Lineage (NCBI taxonomy): Eukaryota > Viridiplantae > Streptophyta > Magnoliopsida > Fabales > Fabaceae > Vigna > Vigna unguiculata. The sequence continues at coordinate 33,242,478 of NC_140792.1, read as the reverse complement.
AAATCAAGTTAGCAAGCTGAGATTATCTCGACCATTGATGATAATATGTATCTTAAAAAGAAATTACCAAATGGATGATGGAATTCATTGATTCTATTTCCAAATTTATAATTTAGAATTCACTTTTAATTATTTAAAATTATTCATTTTTTAATAAGACTTATCATCAGATAATAAGCTTTCCAAAATATGTAAAAAGTGTAACTAAAACTACTTTTTTTTGGCATCAATATTTCTTATTTATATGTATTATAATTTGTTTAATGTTAATTAAAAGTTACAATAATACAATAGTAATATATTTAGTCCGTAAAAAATATTAGGTCGGACTGATTTGTCACTAAAAAACAGATAAAAAAATATCATTCGTTCTACCATAGGACAGATTGGACGGGCTGGCAAGCTGAATCGTCACTTTTTAAATTTTTTAAATTTATTTGTATATACATTTAGAAATAAATATTTAAAAACATAGTTAATCATATAAATATTTTTTAAGCTTTGAATTGATTAATTAATATTTTTAATTGAATAAATTAAAATAATTATTACATTTACATTTTCATAAAAATATAATATGAAAAATTTAATCTTTATAATTATTTTTATTTTAATTTTTAATTAAAACATAAAATAAAACATTCCAGCAAACCAAAAGTGACCTGACTCACCAATTTGATGGGTTTAAGTAATCCAACAAAAATGGATTAACAGGTTAAAAATTATAACCCGATTTCATATTGATGGACTGATGGACTGATCTGTCGGTCCATCTTGACACCCATAACATTTAGAATATTGAAATTCACTACACATATAATACATCGATCCATTTTAACACCCATAATATTTAAAATATTTGAAATTGACTACACTATATGTACGACCAATTGACAATGGGTATCAATTGAAGATGCTTTTTGTACGAAAAAAATGCATGCATGGTTGATATTTAGATGTGTAGCCTCTAATTGAATAGCTTAAAAGCAAAGAGGACACAAATGACAATGATGTTCTAATTCTCGACATGGGGTTGAAAGGATTCTTCAATCACTTGCTATGGACTGTGTGAACCATTAATATTTATTTTCTTGAATTCACCTATCAATTATTATCCATCACCCACATATATTGTTCCAAATCTAGCTAACACTTACCTTTCAGTACCTATAATATTAATCTAGAATAATCTCAAAATATATATATAAAAAATAGAAGTGTGTAAAAAAACTATAAATTGATAATTTTAAAGTTTTTTTTTTATGAAACATGATATATTAATGTTTGATTTACTCGTGATTTATCGGTATTAAATCAACTAGATAATTTTTTTATATTAAAATTTAACCATAATTATAATAATATTTATAATAATAATAATAATTATTATTATTACTAGCGTACATTCACACCTATATGTATTTTTTAAATATGCATAATATTATATTAATAGACGATGATAATATAATATTATTAAGTTAATATATAAAATAAAATTATATTTATTAAAAATAAAGTAAAATATATAAGAAAATATGAGAAAATAATTATTAAAAGATGAGAAAATAATTATTGATAAATAGAGAAAAAAAATTATAAAAATAACTGACAATTTTTAAATATTTAATAAATAATTATATTTTAAAGGACAAAATTGGTATTTTGAAATATGGGTACAAAAGATGGAATTCTCTTTATATATTGTTATAGATTATTATTATTATTATTATTACTATTATTATTATTATTATGGTGATGTTGAAGCATTTGATCCAAATTCTCATGTGCTAGAATGGAATCCCCACTCAATTAGGAGTTTGTCAATTCAATCATATGCGGATAGATAAGAGTTTTCTTGCTTCTCAAAATATTATAAATCTAAGTAAAGAAAGTATTCTATAATCATAAAGGTATAAATGCTAAAGTTGTATTCAGTTACAATTTAAAAAAAAAAATCAAAAGAACAATTTATAAATAATATAAATGAGTGTTGTATTGATAAGTTTTGAATTTTTAAAGAATAATAAAAAATTGGATAACATTTAATTCTTTCTTTTATAACATATAAAAATATTATTGATTCTTTAAAATGAATTTTTATAATAGCATTTTTTAATCAGTAAAATATTATGATAAGAGTATTTGAATCCACACAATATAGTATCTCCTAAAGCCTCTTTCTTTTCCTATTGGTTTAAGCTTTCCATTCTCCTGTCACACATTATCCATTATTATCCTTTCATCAAACATTCATGTGCATGTGTAGAATAGAATAACACGGAGATAAAATTGAAAAAATAAATAATTTTTTTTATATTAGTTATAAGAATTGAAAATTTTAAGCGGTTTTTTCCCCTTATTTTTTACTTTTATTTGCTAGAATTTTAGCTAAATTTAAATATTTTTTTATTGATTTTAAAAAAATAATACAGTATTAGAAAAGGTTTGAAAAGAAATATAAAAAGTTAAAAGAAAAAAGTAAATGTGCAACTAAGGTACATGTGGGGAATAGCCACTTGGAGACATCTGCAACACTGCAAATGAAAAGCAACACTTTCACTTCACATAAAAAGGACACACGTGACTTATAATAAACAGTGCCAATATGATTCCTTCATCGGACAGCAAAATTCTGCAAACATATATAAGATAAGTAAAACATAGAATAAATAGTTAAATTTATGGTAACAGAGATAAACATCTAACTAAAAATATAGATAAATAAAATAGTTTTGTTATACTAATATAAATAAAAAACCTATTATATATATATATATATATATATATATTATGGAGATATTTTATGAGATTAAGAGTTTTTAAATTTGACGAAAAATTAAAATTGTTTATATATCAAATTTTCATATAGTTTGATTTCCAAACTTTGAAAATAAAAATATAGTCATGTATGAAATATTTTTGACATGTCAACGTGTTTAAGTTGTTTACATCATTTTGATAAGTTTCAAATCAAATGTTAGTTTAAAATATCATTTTACAGGTTTAAAAAACTTAACGTTGTGGATATATCCATCCATATTTAAAGTTTAAAGTTTGAAGCTCAATATATATCAAAATTTAGAATAAAGAAAAATTTAAATTTTATAATATACTTTAATAACTAAAAACTTATTTAACTTTTTTATTGTACTCTAATATAAAAGGCGGTAGTTCTTGGTCACTTAATGTATAGTAAAACTTTTAAGTATATTTTATTAAATAAAAATCCTCCAAAAATTGAAAAAATTGTTTTGCAAAAATATTCTTAATTATTTGTATGTAGGTATAATATGTTATATTGACGTAATTTTATTATATAAAATTATTATTCTTTGTTTTGTTATTATTATGAATTAATATTGATCAATAAATTATATTATTTGTTAGTATAAATTATATTGTACATGATTATTAATTTTATGAATAATATATAATTTTAAATTTTTGATCAAAAATACAAACGCAAAACCAAATGTGAGATCTACATTTTAAAATAACTTACTAGAGAGAGAATAATATCATCTCAGTATTTTCAAAAAATAATTCTTCATTGATTTCAAATACACAATTCTTTTAAACACATACCTGAATATATTGTATTTTTTTTTTATCTTCTATTAATTCCATCGTAATAAAGATGGATTAAAACCTGAAAAGAAGACCATATATGAGGATGAAACCTAAAGTGGACCACCAAGTTGTACTTGTGTTCTTTGATTGAATAATGGATAAAACGAATCATCAACTTTCTCATTTCAACTCCTTTACACATGTCCATGCACAATCATAATATCTGGACCATATCAAAAGTATGTCCAACATTTCGTGCAATTAAGTTCTTCTTATCTTATCTTATTCTCCTTTTCTAAATACTTCAACATACAAAATGAATTGATGAAACCTGAGAAAACGAAAGATAGTGGTTAGGGTTGCTTTTAGTTTTCAATATAGAAGGAATATATATATATATATATATATATATAAACAAAAGAAACAATTCATGAATAATAAGGATGTAGATTTCACTATATAGCTCACGGAGACCTGATGAAATTGGACAGTATAGAGAGTAAATTTGAAGGACTGGAAAAAGAAGGAAATGAAGAAAAAGTAAAAAAAATGTGAAAGTGTTTGGATAGAGAAAGTGAATAAATTGAGTGGAAAGTGAAACGAAAGTTTGTAATGGTTATAATTGACGTGATTGAAAAAAATATAAAATTACTTAAAATTATATTTTATAATAAAATATATTAAAAAAGTTATCAACATTTAAATAAATAAATTTTATTATTTTAATTATTTACTTAATTTAATTTAAAGTGTATATATATATATGCTTTAAATTAAATTAAGTAAATAATTAAAATAATAAAATTAATTAATTTATATATATTCATAAAATATTATTTTAATTATTCATTTCATTATAATATAAATCTCTAAAAATTATCGGTCTATCCATATTTTGCTTTGAACAATTGGAATACAAAAGTTTCTCTCAGTCATCTCTAATGAATTATATATATGAGTTCATTGAAAATTATCTTTTGGTTTAATTAATCGTAAGGTACCCAGTTTGGTACTAGAGTGTCAAATTGGTACCCGCTTTTAAAAAAGTGTCAATTGCATCCCAACTTTTGAAAATTGCTTCAATTAGGTCCCTTTCAGACAGAGTTGACTAACGCCGTTAGTCAACGTGCCACGTGTCAATCTGTGGTTTTTTTGATTTTTTTTAAAAACAATTTTAATTTTTTTTTAATTTTTAAATTTTTTTTAAAAAAAATTAAAAATGCCACGTGTCAAGTCCCTGTATGCGACACGTGGCATTGTCAGTGCCACGTGGCATTGTAATGCCACGTGTCAGTGTCACTATCAGATGCCATTGTGATGATTTCGATTTAGTCCCCATTTATGTTTTTTTGTTTCAATTTAGTACCTACTTATGTGTATTTGATTCAATTTTGACCTAATAATTTTTAATAATTAAAATATTTTTTAATAAAATTAAAAGTAATTAAGTATAAAAGTTTAAAAAAAATTAAGTATTTGATATTTATATTAAAATTTAGTGGTAAAAGTCATTTTAGTACTTATAAATAGCATAACATTCATACAAATAATAAATTTGGTCTGAAATTGAGAGAAACATTATAAATATTAGTACTTAATTTTGTAAAAATATTTATACTTAATTATTTTTAAACTTATAAAAAATGGATTACAAAAATATTTTAATTATTAAAAAAAAAAATTGGGACAAAATTGAATCAGATACACATACTTAGGTACTAAATTGAAATAAAAAGACATATGTGGGGACCAAATCGAAATCAACACAATGACATCTAATAGTGACACTGACACGTGGCATTACAATGCCACGTGGCACTGACAATGCCACGTGTCACACACAGGGACTTGACACGTGGCATTTTTAAAAATTTAAAAAAAATTAATTTTTTTTAAAAAAAAAAATCAAAAAAACCACAGATTGACACGTGGCACGTTGACTAACGGCGTTAGTCAACTCTGTCTGAAAGGGACCTAATTGAAACAATTTTCAAAAGTTGGGATGCAATTGACACTTTTTTAAAAGCGGGTACCAATTTGACACTCTAATACCAAACTAGGTACCTTACGATTAATTAAACCTTATCTTTTTCAATATCATGAATCATATCATCCATGCGATCCTTGTAATGTAGTTTGGACTCTTGACATTGAGATACGATTGAAAGGTGTGCGCCTTCACCATGCAAGTTGTCGCAACGAAAATTACGACGAGACGACGAACCAAAAAATTATATGCTAAAAAAATATAGAGTTGAGAGTCACCATTGTAGTTTATTATGAAAAACAATGAAAAATCATAAAATAATACATGATATGAAAATTCAAATATTGAGACCGGGAGTCAGATACGTTACGTGTAGTAAAAGTGTTAACCCCTACAACCCCTGTTCGAAGGTGATACCTCTAATTTAAATAAATGTGAAAATGAAAAATGTGGTTTTTCAAAATATTTAATTTTCTCCAAAATAATAAAAAGTATACAAAGATTTTTTTTTAACTTTTGAGTTCTACAAGAGTTAATTTTCATTTCTAAGTATTTTCATTCACAATGAAAAATCAGGGTTTACGTAATTTTTAAGAAAATGATCACGTAGTTCTTAGATAAAATCATTTGAAAAAATGAATTATTTTATTTTTTGTTTGCTGAACCGATAAGGACTGACCTCATCCCTAAGTATCTCCATGCACAATAAAAATTATTAAATAATCCTTTGAGAAAATGTTGATTTTTATTTTTTGAAAATTTTATATTATTTTGATATTTTTGAATTATTTAAAAATAGGTGGCATGACTGCATAGACACACAAAAACTGAGAAAAAATATTTTTTATAAATTTTAGAGAAAAATATTTACTTTTTTTTACATCGAAAGAATCGGCGCTAAGAAATAATAAATGTATAAAATTATATTTTCATATGACCATAAAACTATTAAAATGAAATAATAAATAAAAGGAAAATTTTGGCAATAACATGATTTCCAAACTCAATATTCACGCCAACATTACCATTAATCTCATAACATATATAACGAAATTTAAGTAAAAGAATAATATATATAAAAAATAGTGACCAATGTTGCCCCGTAAATGAAAGAAAATCAAAAGTTGAACAAAACTAGTACCAATGATGGGTTGTTGATTCCTTCACCAAATCAAACAATTACCCATGTACAATTATTACCACCCATAAAACAACAACAATTATGTATCATTATTGCCAATGATAAAAAGGAAGACAACAACAAAACAAAAACAAAACAAAGAGTATTTTTGCATATAAAAAATGAAAACCAAATACCCCTATTCCAAAATAGCAACATGAATGAATAAGAAATAAATTGTTCTCTAAATTTTCAAAACTACTGTGCGGGTACAGTAATGAAAAATGCCATAAATAAGAATTGGGTAAATAGTATTGCCTTAGCGAAAACTTTTGTTTCTACTTCTCTTTACGTCTCACTCTTTCATTCCTTAGGCTCCAACTATTTTTCTCTTTTTTTTTTTTTCTTTATTTGTTCTTTTGTGGCTCTTTCTCTAAGTTTTTTATTTAGGTAAAAAACGAGGTGTCTCCTCCTGGTTACAAATTAGGTTTTCATAAGAAAAATGAAAATAAAGAAGTTGGTACAAATACTTAGAATGAATTACTTAGATTTTTTACTAGCTCTTTTATTTTTTATTTTATTTTATTTTTACATTTTTTATATTTATATTATATTATATTTTTTGTTTTTTCTTATTTTTACATGATTTGTCAATGGTTACAAATTTTACATTCATGCATGAAGCAAGAATAAAAAGTAGTAAATTTTGGGGTTTATGTAAAATGTATTACAACTAGAGACGAAGATAATTTCTACAAGGTCAATCAACACATGGACTAGATTACAATACTTCGATTTTTCTAAGAAAGTGATGGTGTTTTATCATGGTTGGTTTGAAACATGACATAAAGGTACACTAATGGATTCAAAATAAGTTTAAGATAAATATGTTATGTCTCATACTTATACTTAGCATCAAGAAGTGACAAACAAGACTTGATGTGTTGCAATCAAAAGGAAGCTTAGAGGTAATATAAAATTTTCCATTTGGAAGATTATGTTCCATATTGAGTAAATGAAATGTCAAATGTTAATAAAGTCATTGAAGTTAAAGATATTTTGGGATTCCAATATTCACATTTTAATATCAAAGAAGTGGATGAAGATGGGTAATTTGAAGATAATGATATGGAAAAATGAAATAAGGAAAAGAAGTAATTTGAAGATAATGAATTAGGAAAAAGAATACAATAAAGAGGATGAATTTGAAGAGAATGATTTGCATGAAGACAATGGAGAATGACAATTTCATGATGAAATTCAAATATCTAATTCTAAAAAGGATTGAGCCAAATTGGATAAATGTTGTTGAAATGTAAATTTTAGGAAATTGTTTTAGTTAAATTATTATTATTTATTATTATTATTATTATTATAATTATTATAATTATTATTATTATTATTATTATTATTATGATTGACAACATTTATACATTATGTTGCTTTGAAGTTGTTATAATAGATGCAAGTTGCAAGTGACAATAACATGAAAGTTTTCAAGTTTGGGATGTAAGGCGAAGAAGATGAATGACTCTTATCATCAATAAGCCTGCGCAAGTCAACAATGGCAAGTGAAATTCTAGAAGAAGTATTGGTAGTGTGTTTATCATTGATTTTGAAGTATGAAGAAGAAGAAAGAATGGTGTCAAAGTATATGTGGAATAAGGTGTTAATGTCATTGATGCATTGCTTCAAGATAAGTGTGAAAATTTCTAACATGGAATTTAATAATGTTAAAGTGTCATGGAGTTACTCTTTATGTGTGAAACATTTTGTAAAGGAAGGATTTGTGAGTTTTGTTAAGTAATATTAAGAAGGGGAAATGGAAAAACTAATAAAAAAAATGAAAAGTTCATGTGAGTTTTGTTACCATAACTTAATAAGTCTTTTGGATATATAAAAAACTTAAGTAATTGCATGTCATGAGATGGTGAGTTTGTAACGTTTTTTAAGAAAAAAATACATGTTGAGCAACAATAATTTTTTTGAGTATGTAAGACTTTATGGATGTAAGACTTGAGGTGACAATTCACATTAAATTTATTGTGTGCTTTTATTGTAAGTGTTCTTCTCTAGAGTATATTATTTCCTTAACCCTAAACCATTGTCACATTTTAGGTTTGTTTATGAATATGCTAATTGCGAGTGAGTGTAATACAAGTATGAAAGATAAACCTCTAACTCAACATATATATAAATAAATTAGTTTGGGTTGGATCACTTTAACCCCATCAAAAATAAAATTCAATTCAATCTAACTAAGTTTGATTAAATTAAACTAAGTCATCAAATAATCTAACCTAATGAACACATTAGATATAATGAGCACTTAATTATGTATGTAATGATAATAAATTAAATTAGCAATAACTTGTTATTTTATATCACATGTTTAACTAAATTTTAAGTCTATGATAAATTTAAGTACTTTCAGCTAAGTCCCTATAAATTTTTATAGTCTAATTGAATACTAAAAATATTTTATACTTTTTAATTGAGTCTCGAACTTAGTTTTCACCACATGTTATTTTATAATTTTATAATCATTATGTCAAATTTTCATCACCGATTTCATTCCTTTTTTTTCAACTTATCATCAAGAACACCTTAACCTTGCCTTCAATCTCTTCATTGGAAAAATCTCCAACCACCTATATACCTCCTTACCTTTTCTAGACCTCTCCAAGAACGTTTTCTTTGAAGACATTTTGACAAACATCTCATCCACATCTTAGCTCCATCTCATTGACCTTTTCTACAATATATTTAGCGGAGCTATGTGAGAGTGTTGTAGAATCTGTAGTATATATGGTTGGACTCCAAGCGCATTCATAGAATATTACCTTCAACTATTATGAATTATTCCTCTCTAGTGCACCTTATGCAAAGGATAACATTCTCACTTAACTTCTTCGTCTCAACTTGAAAATCATGGCGGAAACTTGACGTTCTTTACTTTTGCGGAATTAACTTTTTGTTTTGTTCCCACTTGTTTCTTCAATACACACATTTGAACAATAAAACTTGAGTTTAATTCTTTCGAGGAGTTTTTCACGTCACAAAACGGGGAAAGCAACAAAAACTCATTCAAAAAATGTATATTTTTTTTAATACTTAATAAACTGCAAAAATTTAAGTAATTAAAAATATAGAAATTTATCAAAAACTTAAAAATTAAATCATTAAAATAAATTTGACATAAGTCCAAGATAAAAACTAAATAAAAATAGATAAAAAATAGGTTGTAACTTTTACTTTGCAGTCTATAAAAATAATATTTATTGTAAAATTTTAAGTCATTATTCCTTTTAAATGAATAATTTTACAATATACTTTTTTTTCTATAAACTTCACAATTAAAATTACAATTTTTTTCATTTTTTTTCGACCTGGACTTACTCAATTTTTGTCTAATTACAGCTAGGTTAACGGGGAAAGGAAATAATAAACTATACATTTGTAAAACTTGTGAGCCACGACTGCATTTTTTTCCCTTTAGCTCCTTCAAATAATCAAATTTCTCCTAAAAGAAATTGTGAGTATTATTATATTTAACCATGTGATTTTGACTTCTTCATAAATATTATGCTTATGTGGCTCACATGGCATATATGTGACACAATACACATCTTTCAACTCGATTAGTACTATACAAATTAAGAAATTGCACATTTAAGATCAGCCAATGAAATTCCTTCACCATGTTTTGAATAGTTGACGAGTTGCTTTCTAAAAAGTTTTAATTTTTTTCAATAATTTTATTACTAGATGAACGAATTCCAATGTTATGTATGGGACATTGTTCTGTTTCTTAAATATCTTTATAAGAGGTGGAAATCAATACGTTAAATATAATTTAAATTTTTTTATTTTAAGTAAAAATTAGAATTAATTATTTTTTTTTAAATTTTAGATTAATTTATTTTTTTATTTTTAGAAATATATGGATTTAAAATATTTAACTAAATTTTCTATATGTATTTTAGTTTTAATAACAAATTTACATGTGCAAGTTTTTCTGTACCATTATAATACACGCCTTAATGATCTATGAGTTGGCTATTACTGGTGGATAAAACTTTAGTTTACTTACTCGACTCATACACTCAGTCATTTAAGAACTTTGAGGACAATTTCTTTCCAGTTGGACATAAGCATTTTTATTATGATAATAATAAGTCCAAGTTTCTATTCTACTGGATATGTGATCCTGTTTGACGTCAGGAGTGGTAGAGTGACATTGTTATTGTCAATCACCGTCTTTGAAATATTATTCGCTTTGGAACCTAGAAAACTATAATAGTTTTTTCCTTAAAAGATGTCTTAGAGAATTTAAGGAGGAATGAATATTTAAACGGTCCATTATTCTGGACTCCTAAGCAATGTGGGTATACCAGTACAAGCTCTCCCAGTCAAGGGTTAAAGGAGTTTTCATTCCTACAGACAAAATCAATGATCCGATCTCAAATTCGTCAAGTGACATCCTTAAGGTCAATCACCGCATTTGAGGTATTGTCCGCTTTAGAATCTATAATTCCATCATAGTTTTATCTTTAAAAGACACCTTGAAGTATATCATAATAAAGTATATTTTTCTAACTTTATGTTATTAGATTTAAATTTTAGTTTAACAGTTAATATATAAATTATAATGTGTACTTTTTTTTTCAAAAACTAATATTATTATAGTTTTTAAATATAATAATTATTATATGAAATGAAGTAAATTAACCTAAGTCTATTTCAGTCATAATCAAACAAATCAAATAAAAAGATACTTAATTAATTTAAATCACAATATTTTCATCTAACCTACGTTTTATAGATTTTTCAGGAGCAAATAATTGGATGGAGGATATTTTATATTTTGGCAGTTGCGGGCAAACTTTTATAAATGAAACAAACTACACGCGAGGGTTTTCTCTCGTTTTCCAAACCCTTCAATTTCGATGAGTTACTTGTGAGTTACGAAAAAGGTATTAATTAACATATTCTGATTCTCACAATCTTTTTTTCAATATATTAATATATACTTTGATTGAGAGTCTATTTATATTAAATAGGAATGAAAAATGAACATGTGGTACTTCAAATTTGTTTTTATTTTGATGGAAATTTTTTTGTTATTAGATATGAGTATAAGTATAGGAAATTCTGATTTTTTATATTCAATATGAAAAGAAAAATAAATATGTATATGGTTGTCCTATTTCTACCTCAAATTATTAAAATAACTTTAATATTTTATGTAATCTATAAAAATTGGTATTGGTATTAACTTTTCTTTGGTCAGAAATTATTTTAAGAACGATTAATTATATCATTATTTAAATTTTTTTAAATTGTTATTTGATATTTATATTATTATAATTTATTAATTGTAATTTGACATGAAAAAAAGAAGTATATTTTATAATCATAAATACTTGATAATATCATTTTTTTTATTATGATTTTTATATTTTGTAAAAGAAATTATTTTAATAAATATTTGAAATGATGGGACAAATATTTTATTTGAGTTGGATATGGAAATGAAGATGAAAATAAATTTGTATTTCAAAAATAAAGAAGAAATAGTCAAACTCAAATATGAGAATGAAAATAAATTTTTATTTCAAAGATAAAAATAAAATAATCAAACTCGTAATGTTAAATTGTATTTGTTATAATTTATTTCAACATCACATTGAAAGGGAACATAATAAACAATTTATTAATTTATTAATGTAATTTTTGGACTAAGAATGGACACGCACAATTAATAATACGTAGCTTGTGGAGGCTATCATAGAAAAAAAAATGCCAACAATTACAAATGAAAAATTATATCTTAATTAGCACTTTATTTTTTCCAAACATAAATACTTCATTTTTATTTTTTTCTTAAATCGAACAGCTATTACTACTACTTTTATTTAATTATTTATATCTGTCAATTTATTATCTCTTCCAAAATTAGTATAAAACTTGAAATCTTATTTGTTCATCAAATAAACAGTACAAATATATGCGTCTGATTCTAAAGCCATAAACTTTGTCCCAAAAGGTACATGAGAAAGCACATGGGACTTAGTCACAACCAACAAAGGTGAAAATATGAAAAGGCATCTTTAAATGTGATTAAACTCAAGGTGTATGGAATATAGATCACCCAACTCAAAAAATCAAATAAAAATTTACTTTTAAACTCTCTAAAATAAATTACATATTTTACAAGGACTACAATAAAAATGATCATATCTTATAAAGATTAAAGTAGAGATTTTAAATTTTACAATATGAAAAGAAAAAAAAAAGAAAAAATTAAGCACCAAAATCAAAAACCTATTTTAGGAGAATTAGTTATATATATATATATATATATATATATATATATATATATATATATATATAAAGAACACATTAAAGTCTATTTAATGAATAAATATTAATGAATATTTTGTATGAATAAAGATGAAAAAGAAAGAAATGTAATTAATGTGAAAATGTTAGATGTGGGGTTGGTTTTCGAAGTATCCAACTATCATTAAAAAAAAAAAAAAGTATCCAACTACCAATTGGGACATAAATTAATATAATGAGTCAGATACAGCTTACACCACTGTTGGGCATTATTATTCCAATGGACCATATATAACCAAGTAAATAAAATAAAAAAATAACAACGTTGTTCTTTTAGTACTATTTATTGTTTTTTATGTTTCACTCACCCCTATTGTCAAATATGTGTTTTAATATAGATTTGTTAAATTCTCTGTGTTTATTTCTGTATAATCAATGTTAAATAGTTTTATATATAGGCTTTTTTGTTTAATTCACATCAAGAAACAATTATTTTGTTTATTGACCTACTTATAAAGTAGCAAAGGTAGTTATACGTACCGGTATCATGTTGGTCTCACCATCAAAGATGATGTATATCTATTGGTATTCATATCTATTTATTAGTTAATGCGACTAAGAAATTTTTCTTGTATTGTGGTCATAATATTGTGGTTTTATTTTTAAGACACATTTAAATTGATATATAAGTTATTGTTGATTTTGACTTCTTACAAGAAATAATTCATTCTAATTTCCTGAACTAATTTCTCTTTTTTTTATTTTTTATTTTGAAGTGTAATACTATCATGAAGAGTAACCGAATTTAGAAAGGGTATTTAAAAACAAGATTATAACTTCCAATTTTTTGTTTAATATAATTAGATATATAAACGTAAAATCATTGAATAAATTAAAACTAGTTTTAAAAGAAAATTAAATCACCTTCCGATTAAAGCTTCATATTATATTATATATATATATATATTATATTTATAATTATTATGTTAAGATAATTCATTCGCATAAAACCAAGTTATAACTTACATTTATTTATATATTATAAAATTATCTTATACTATAAAATTATTTTATTTTTAATTAATATGGAACTTATTTCAACAACTTATCAAACACGTTTGATACCGAAATTTATTTCATATATTTATGTTTCAATGTAAATTAAATAAAACATTTAATATGTGAAAATTTTTTAACGTAACTAAATTAAAACCCATTTATTTTTATAATTTAGAAAATAAAATATAACGAAGCCAACAGAAATTTCAAGTTAATTACATATTAGTTGGTTGTTTGTAATATAAAATGTGGGACTCGTGTTTAGGCTTGGAATCTAACACATATAGGTTATAAGAATTTGTATGGGAAAAAGTGGTGGCCAACATTGGTTTTTGGTTTCTATAAATAGCGAAGAGAAGCTAGGTGCTAAGAAGCATTGAAAACAATTTTTGTTTTGTTACCTACTTTACCACCTCTTCAATGGCTTCTTCTAGCTTTGAAAGTTCTCCCATGGCTTCCAACTACAAAAGCAACAAAAAAAGGCACAACAATGGCATGTTCCATCCACCGACCCCAGTGGTGGTGGTGGTGGTCCCTTTCCCTGCACAGGGCCACCTGAACCAGCTCCTCCACCTCTCTCGCCTCATCCTCGATCACAACATCCCTCTCCACTTCGTCGGCTCTCCCACACACAACCGCCAAGCCATGGTTCGAGCTCAGGGTTGGGATCCAAACTCCTTTTCCCACATTCACATTCACGACTTCAATGTTCCTCCCTTTCTCTCCCCTCCACCCAACCCCAATGCCCAAACCAAATTCCCCTCCCACCTTCTCCCCTCCTTCGAGGCCTCCGCAAGCCTCCGTGGACCGGTTTTCACTCTCTTGCAGTCACTCTCCCTTGTGGCCAAAAGGGTCGTCGTCATCTACGACTCTCTCATGGCTTCCGTGGTGCAAGACGCCATCCATGTCTCCAACTGCGAGACCTACACTTTCCACAGCGTCTCCGCCTTCACCATGTTCCTCTACTTTTGGGACGTAATGGGGAGGCCTCCGGTGAACAAAATGTCCCACCTGGTCCCCGAAGTTCCCTCCCTCGAAGGCTGCTTCACCACCCAGTTCCTCGATTTCATCACCTCCCAGTATGTGTTTCACAAGTTCAGCAAAGGGATCATATACAACACCACGAGGGCTCTGGAGGGACCTTACATGGAGCTGATAGAGAGGATGATCGGCAGCAAGAGCCACTGGGCTCTGGGGCCGTTCAACCCCTTGTCCATTGAGAAGAGTGAAAAAAGGAAGCACTTTTGCATTGAGTGGCTGGACCGACAAGAGGCAAGGTCAGTGATGTATGTGTCGTTTGGGACAACAACAAGCTTCTCGGAGGAACAAATCAAGGAGGTTGCAAGTGGGTTGGAGAAGAGCAAGCAAAAGTTCATCTGGGTGTTGAGGGATGCTGATAAAGGCGATGTCTTCAAGCATGGCGGTGGTGATGAACTTGTTCTCCCAAAGGGGTTTGAAGAGAGAGTGAAAGGCATTGGGTTGGTGGTGAGAGAGTGGGCGCCGCAATTGGAGATCCTTAGCCACGGTTCAACCGGGGGGTTCATGAGTCACTGTGGATGGAACTCTTGCATGGAGAGCATCTCCATGGGGGTGCCAATAGCAGCATGGCCTATGCACTCTGACCAACCTAGGAATAGAGTTTTGGTGACAGAAGTGCTGAAGGTTGGGGTGGTGGTGAAGGAATGGGACCACAGAGATGAGTTGGTGACAGCATCCGATGTTGAAAATGCCGTGAGAAAATTGATGGCAACAAAGGAGGGTAATGAGATGAGAGAAAGGGCCATGGACCTCAAAAATGTCATTCTCAAATCCAGGGATGAAGGTGGAGTTTCTCGCATGGAATTCGATGATTTCATTGCTCACGTCACTCGATAGCTGTAGTTTTCATCCAAATCCAAATCCTTACATCTTCACACTCTCTCATAGTTACCTAAAATATCATAATAAATATATAAGTATATAGTGGGAGTAGTTGGAAGCATTTAGAATAATAATACAATAATAATAATATTTTCACATAAACCAGATTTTCCCATAAACATCATTTTCCTTTAAAATATATATTGAGTGATGCAAAGATAGGATTCTCAGCTTTCTATTTCCTAACTACTACTGTTTTCTCGTGTCAAGATTTGTATAGACACCGAGATCAATTACATATCTAAAAAATATCAATATCAGCAATGTTTGCTTTTAGTTTTACTATGAGAGTGTGTGTCTGGAAGAGCTTGATTATGGAATTATCAATGTGAGAGTTTGAAAAAAGGTTATGATTTTTAGGTTATAATAATATCTGTCTGGTGTATTGTGTTTGAGATTTTGTTAAGTGTTTGAGGCTTGAAATATGAACAAAAAGATGACTTTTCAGTAGAGAAGAAACCACGTGAAATACATGAATTGTATTACAAGCATCGCTCACGTAAAACAAAACTACTGATAGAATAGTTCAAATGAAAACACATGAAAATAAATCATTATGACAGGTTTTGGTGGGAGTGTGAACAATTGACCATATAATAAAAAGTGATAATTATGAATTTGTCTAATTTTGAATCATATGCATTAGCATCACCAGTTTACAAGAATTGAAGGGAATATAATCTATCGAGAAATCTATCTTAAGCCTCTTATATATCATCTATCTACATTATTTTATATTAGGCAACTATGGCTCTTTTCTTTCATGAAGAGGTGAGAATTTTTTTTTCACTAAAACCGTAGTTTTTTTTATCAAATTTATCGATTTAAGTTAATTTATATATATATATGTATATATATATATATATATATATATATATATATATATATATATATAAATAGTTATTGAACTGACCAACTTACACTCGATTGATGACTTGTTTTTCTTTTACAGTTATTTAAGTAATAGTTTTAGTTTGAAATTGTCACTTGAGTTCTTAAAGAAAAAAGTGAAGCCTTTCACTTAAGCGACTTTTTCGACTTACAAAAAAAAATTCTAATGTATTTTTTTAAAAAGTTAATTTTGTCCTGTGTATACTAATTCTTATATAAATTAATGTTATTGATGTAATTAATTAACAGCACAAATTTATATATATTTTTCAATTGTGAAGTTATTGTTAAAGATATTCGTTAGATATTTAATTATTTTAAGATGTATTTATTTGTTTTTTAGATGATTAATTTTGTTTTTTTTAATCTGGTGTTAATTATTTTATCATGATGAATTTTTTTCGTGTAATTTAAAAAGCTGACCAGAATGTAAAATAAGTTACGGTAAATTTTTAAAATTGCGTTTTTTTAAATAACTTAAAGTGTAGATAATATTTTAAAATAAATCAAATTGAAAATAGTGAATAAAATAATTATTAATATATAAATTCCAATTATTTATGTAATTTCTTAATTTAAAAGTAGTCAACTGTATACATTTATTGTATTGTCATGTATATTGCAAATGAAATATGGAATTGAAGAAATCATGGTACAAATGTAAATTAATTTTAGGGTTAAATATGATTAGTCAAAATTGAAAATGATTTATCGAGGAAACTTTAAACTATTTTCATTCTTATATTTTTAAAAGAATAATAATATTTTGACCTACTTTTTTTATCCACTTTTAATCCACCACTTTAATATGTAAATATATAATTGAAGAGTGATCGAAAGATTGAAATAGTGGGTTAAAAATAAATAAAAAAAAGTGGAATAAAATATCATTATTCTTGTTAAGATTGATGATTATAATCAAAAATTAAAAACTAAAACCACCAGTTTTGAAAACATGAGGATCAAAATAGTAGCTTTTCCGAAAAATCATTTTCAATTTCGACTAATTAATAGAGGACAAAAAACACTTAATTTTGCATTGAAATAATGTAAAATATTATAATATACGAAGTTCATTCCATGTTTTATATAAATGTGGCTTATAGTTGCCATTTTTTTTTTTCTGTTTTCACATATTAGTATTGTGAACTTGAGTTATAGTTGACCTTCTTGGTTGTTGTCTTGAAATATTAGATCTAGGATTCAAGTTTCGTACCAATAAATTTAATTTTTATAGGTACGTCATTTAATTTTTATCATATAGCTCATTGTTTATCGACCAAGTTGTTGATTTATTTAGTCTTTTAATATTAAATTTAATTTGGAATTTTGTCGATTGTATCACTATGATTGTTTTTTTTTTTTCAAATGTTTTTATAAGGCCATTATAATAAAACTTTTCTCTCTTCAAAATTGAGTTTATCCACTCTTTAAGATTCATTGTCATGTGTTAGTACCTCTTGCTTCTATTAAATTTGGATCAAAAATTTCATCATAGAAAGACATAATAGGAAAATGAGTATGATAAATAAGAAAAGATTTACTTTTTAAAATTATAATACTTCAAGAAAATAGTTAATTATCAAATGGGTAAAATTCATTAGTCAAAGAAAAAAAATTCATCTATAATTTAAGTTTACTGACAGATTACCAACTGTAAAAAATTTGTTGATAAATGAGTCTTCTATTTCCTTTTTTTCCTTCTTCCTACTCTCCTACACGCCTTCTCCTCGTTGGCACACGCCTCCAACTCCTCTTTCTCTTTCTCCTCCACCACCATTGTTGTTGTCACACACCTCCAACTCCTTTACCTTTTTCTCCTCCTCCTCCTCTTTTCTCCTCCTCTTTCTCCTTCTCTTCCTCATCATCCTCTTCTTTCTCTTTCCTTTCTCTTCCTCTTCCTCCTCCACCTATGGTTACCCTTGTTGTCATGGCCACCATCGTTGCTCCGCCACTTCAAATTTGACAAGAATTGGTTGAAACCCAAAATGGGAAATATGGTGTTATCTTACTGATGAAATTTACAGATGCACAAATTCATCTGTAATAAAAATTATAAATTCTCAATGAAATTTTTTAATGGATACACTACAAACAAAAACATATGTGGTAATATAAATTATAATTTTAATTTACTAATGAATGTTACTAACGAATGTTATTGATATATTTTGTCAATAGATTCATTATCGACAATTATTTGCTCCGGTAATTGAAATTTTAAAATCAACGATAAAATTTGATAGTAAATTTCATTTTACTGACGAATTTATCTCCATTGATAAATTATTTTCAATAACTATGAAGATTTTAGTAATGTGTGAAAATTTTTAAACACATTTTTTTCTCTTGTTTTTACCACCATAACTATTCCATTTATCATTTTTAATCTTTTTCTTATTTATGGTTACATCCATCCATGAGAGACTAAAACAAATATTTTTGTTGATAGTTTTTTAAATTATATGTAAATTGTTATGTATTTATGACATAGTCTATTTTAATTGTCATTGTGAAAAGTGTTACCTTGATAAATGAACAAGAATAAAAATGGTTGAGTTATGGCATGCTAGGATAGTTGGAAAAGTGAATTAGATAAATTTATACTTGAATTACAATGTACTAGGAAAAAAATATAATTTATTAACTTATTTTGTTTAACTAAATATCTATTTAGAAGCTTAATTTAATTCAAACATATAAGAATTTTCATTTGTAATGTATGAATATTTATTTTATCCATACAAATAAGATATTATTGTTTGGGGTATAAAAAATAGGAAAAAATTGTTTAAGAGATTGAGAGTCGTTATGAGACCAAAAGTCAACAAGGTAAATTATTAATTGATAATCAATAGTCAAACTTTAGGTCGGTCTATCGATTAAAAGTTAAACATTATAAAGATTGAGGATCGAGAGTTCATAGTGTATAGAAGCATAAGAATGGTGTCGGTGAAGGACAACATTGCTTTTGAAAGTCAATTGAACATCGCTCAACATCTCCTAAGTCTCACTAGTCATAAACCAGAGATAATTCTATTATACAAAGGTATTTGATCAAGTTCTTCTTTATGAGATAGGTGTCATAGGATGTGCATGCATTTCTTGGAAAGCCACTACAATTGTTTTACGTCAAAGAAGCATGAAGGTCGAAGACATCGATCAACAAGAATAATAAGAAACAAATCAAAGTGAATAAAGCAGTAATCAATATGTAGGTTGGTGGATGGGAATTGCCCAAACTGTATGTACCTTAAAACCGTCAAGGACAGTTTCAGGAGATTCATTTAAGGTTAAGTTGGAATTTGAATTCAAATATAGTAATTATTTGGGGAAGAGTTAGAAAGTATAAATAGGTTTATTTTGTATTTTACAAGGATAACGAATTATGGAACAAGAAAAATGGCTAGTCTAGTGTTGATTATTGTAATTTGGATCACTACTTTCATTGATTTCTATTACAATTTTTTTCTATTTTCCTTGATAATTTACTTTCATGCACAAATTACTTTGATTGACTATTGTTTTATTACATTTCCATGGACTATTGTATTCCTGTTTCAATTCGACCATATTTATTTGTCACTCCATCCATTCGTTATTATAAGCTTCATTCATTTTTTTCTAAAAATCCAAAAAATAAACAAAAATACTTATTGTTATAGTGTTCGTGATCGTTGTGGGAGTTCACATTAGTAAATAATCAAATTTCTTAAGTGTGTGGGTGAATCTAGTGCACCAATTGACAATTTGCTTCTCAAAGTGCATCAATACCGAGATATGAATAACACCTAAATTATAATTGAAAAACTAATTATTTGTTAATTTCATTAAGAAGGATTCACATTGAAAAGATTTAACTATAAAAATCAAATTAAAAAGGATCAACCTAAATCTCCAATAAACAATTATAAAAAAACTATTTTTAGGTTATGAAATATTCTCTATTTATTCGTTTTTCTCTCATTTCTTTCCTTTCTCTTTTTAAATTGAAATTGGATTTATTTGTCTAATGTTTATAGCAAAATATTGTTATTTTAATATACTGTCTTGGCTATTTTTACTGTAGCACGTTATGTTGGAAATATTCTTTCAAAATTTTAAACATGAAAAATTACAATAAATTAATTTTTTTCTGTTAAGTATAAATAAGATGATCTATTATATCTAAAGGTAAAAGTGAATGTATAATTTGTTTTTTCCAAAAACCTGAATTTAGTTTGCGCGTGTGCTTTTGTTAGGAGGAATTTGGAATAGACAGTTGGATCAGTAATTATGAGATAAAGGCTAATTTGAATTGATAATCAGATGATGAATGAAGTCCAAAATTGACCATATTATTTCCCAGCTTCTTGAGACACTGTGTTTGGAATATATGAATATATGCAAAGTTTCATATTATATTCTATTTCTTTTTCTAATTCAAGTCCACTATGGGATTTGGGGTTCTTTCGTATTTTTATTAAATATGTTTTTCTTCCTTAAATTTAAGGAAATTTTAGAATTAGTTTTTTTTTTAATTTTATATTAATTTAGTTATTTATTTTTAAAAATACGTGAATTTAATTTTTTTTATTAAATTTTGTTAAGTTTATTTAACATTTTAAATACATTTTATGATAATATATGAGTTAACATTGAAGCGAAAATATATCAAACAGTATAAACAATTCAAATACTATTATAAAATGTATTTAAAACATCAGTTAAACTTAATAAAATTTAGTTAAAAGAACTAAAAATGAAAGACTAAATTGATAAAAAATTTTAAAAATAAATTAATTTTAAATTTTACTAAAATTTAATAGATCAAAACATATTTAATTTTTTTTTCTTTGGAAATTTTATGAAAGTATTGAAATTATAGGTACTTATGTTATGTTGGGCTCACATGGAGATGCAGGGTCATTTAATTGGAAAAGTGAGATCAATCCAAAGTGGTCTGGGGTCCCACTTCAAATTGAATGACGTTTTAGAAAAGGTGTGGGGTGGCGTGACTCTTCCTCGAAAATCACCATTACAACCACTTTTAATTTATTATTTATATATTATAGAAAAATATATTAGAAAGAAATTATTTCAGTGTTTATTCTTAATTTTGTTACAAGTGTCCTATTTGTTTGTTATTTTATCATTTTCTGACTGTCACTTTTTTAAATAAAACCTAAATTATATTATTTTAATTTTATTGATTGTTTTTATCTTTGTATTTGTCTCATTTTTTTTTTCTTCCTTACTTACTCCTTTATGTGCTTCAAACACTATGTTTAACCACTATAATATTCTCTTCATACAATTTATAGTTATAAATTATCTTTCAAAGTATTATATTGTTTTAATAATTATTAAATAAATTAATTATGTTTCTTATCCTTAAATTATTTTTAACTATGTGTTGTAAATTATATTTTATAAACTAATTTATTACTATTTAATATTTTAATTATAAGTATTTTTATTACCGTTTTATATTTTAATATTTTTATTATTTGATGTTTTATTTTATTTTATGTTGTTTATTTAAATATTAAAAACACAGTAATTACTATAATATTTTTAATATTTATTATATCAGGTTTAATCTAGTATTTACTATATCTATGAAAGAGAACATACTACAAAAATTATCTCCATGCTCATTCTTATTTTTGTGAGAAATGTACTTCTTTCTTGTCATTTTTTTTCCACTATTCATTTTTTAAATAAAAACCAAAATATATTATTTTAATTTCATTGATATTTTTTATTTTTCTATTTACTTTATTTTTTTTACTAATTACTCTTATCTTTCTATTTGCTTCATTTTTTCTTTCTCATTAACTAGTCTCTTTTGTACACTCAAGCACTACGTCTAATTATTATAAATATTTTCTTCATAAAAATTATAATTAAAAAATATAAATTATGTTTTTTAAACTAATTTATTTCTATTTAATATTTTAATTATAAGTCTTTTTTTCAATGTTTTATATTTTAATATTTTTTATTTGTAATTTTATGTTATTTTCTGTTGGTTATTTCAATATTAAAAATACAGTTAATTAGTATTATATTTTTTAAAATTTATTACATCATGTTTAATTTTAAAAATTAAAATATTAAATTTTAGATAAAAATTAAATTTAATTAATTTTTGTTGTATTTTTATTTGTTTCATTTTTTGTCCTTTTTACTAACTACTCTCTGTATGTTCTTCAAACACAATGAACATTTTGTTCATAAAATTTGTAATTATAGGACATCTTTATGTTCTCAACTCTCTCTTTTATGATAGTAAACACCACTTTTAAATGCTATAAACATTCTCTTATAGAGTTGAACATTATCTTTATGAAATTTATAGTTATACACCATGTTTTAAATAATTATACTTATGCAATAGTTATTTAATATATTAAATATGTTTTATTTTTCTTATCTAAACTATTTTTAAATATATGTTATAAATTATACTCTATAAACTAATTTATCATTTATGATTGTTTAATATTTTAATTATAAGCCGTTTTTAATTGTTTTTATTTTAATATATTTTAACTATTTATAATTTTATTTTATTTCTTCTAATTTATTTCAATATTAAAGAAATATGTTATTACTACAAAACTTTTAATATTTATTGGATTATGTTTAATTTTTATAAGTTTAATTTATGAAAAGTTTAATTTCAATAATTAACAGATATTTCATTATACATTTAAAATTTTATTATTATTTTATATTTTTAATGTATTGTTTTATTAGTTTTAATTTATTATTATTTATTTCAATATTAAAAACACATATTATTACGATAATATTTTTAATATTTATTAGATTATGTTCATTTTTTGTATAGTTTAATTTATAAAAGAATTAATTTCAATATTAACAAATATTTGAAAACTACGTATTCAAAAAATTACTATAAAAGAATTTAATAAGATAGTAGTTTAAGTTAAGAAATTATTTAAAAAATAAATTTTATTTTATTTTATTTATTATTACTTTTTTCAATTTCAAGAACACATTTAATCTATTATCTATTGTAATATAAGAAAAAAGATACTAAGAAAATTACTTTATTAACCATGTTTATAAGTGTTTCAAAATCTATTATCTATTATATCTATTATATATGTTATATCTATAAAAAAACAAATAGGAAATTTACTTTATTATCCATATTTATTTTGTTGATAAATATTGTTCCAAAAGTTGATTTTTGGGTCATTTTATTTAGTTAATTTGTTTTTTTTCTTTTATTTATTGTACATAAAGTTATTTCACTGTTTTATCTATTTTATTTTATTTTAAATTGCTCTAAAATAAAATTATTTTCATATATTAATTTTTTATTCTTAATTTTATCTTTTTATAGTTTTTAATTACTTGATCATTTAATAAATTATTAAAGATTAATTTATAGTTTATCATTTTATATATAATAAATTATTACTTTAATTTTTAAATAACAATATTAGTTTGTCGAATTTAAATTCTTCATATCAATTTCTAAAAGTCACTTTATGTCTAAATATGAAATAACTTTTTTTTAATCAATTTAATTTATGGTATATATTATAATATAAGTGTGCCATCTCAGATGGAGAAAATCTCCAATAAACCGAGGTATTTAATAGGTCAAGAAATCGGGCAAAAGTTTAAGTCAGAAATTACGTCTCCACATAATGAAGGTCATTACAAGAATTTAGAAAGATATTTCCACAAAACTGAGGTCATTGCAAGAAGTCAAGAAGTCAAATTTATACCTTTTTTGACCGGAACAATAAGAAAATAAGATAGTAAAAAATTAACTATATTACATTTTTTTTTACAATTGTCGCAAAAGTGAGTTTTATTTATATTTGCATTTTTATTTATATTTATTTTACGAGATTGTTCACATACTAATTAGACGGGTATAATAAAAAATATTTAAAAAGTTCCATATATTGATTAGACGAGTATAACAAAAATTATTACACAAGTCTAAGAATATATTGATTATATGAGTAAAGAAAAAATATTACACAAGTTTGTAGATGTATTAATTAAATGAGCTTAACAACACACATTAGACGAGTCATTTATATATTGATTAGACGACTCAAGCAATATACATTAGATAAGTCTTTTCATACACAAATTAAATGAGTCTATTAATACACCTTAGACAAGTCTGTTAATTCATATATTAGATGAATCTTACAATATACATTAGACAAATTTGTTCACACATTGATTAGTTGAGTATAACAAAAAACATTAAATAGGTTTAGCAATATACATTAGACGAGTTGGTCATATACTGATTAGACGAGTATATAAAAAAAATTATGAGTCATTACATACATTGATTAAATGAGTTTAAGAATGTACATTAGACAAGTATGTTCATATACTGATTAGACGAGTGTTGCAAGACACATTGAACGAGTTATGCAACACATATTAAATGAGTTTGTCCATTTGTTGATTAGATGAGTATAATAATATACATTATACGAGTCAGGTCATACACATATTAGATGAGTCTATTAATATACATTAAACTACTTTATTCATTATTTCATTAGACGAGTCTTGCAATATATATTACACAAGTTTGTTCATATACTGATAGGACAAATCTAAAAGTAAACATTAGACGAGTGTGTCCATATACCGATTACACGAGTCTAACAACACACGTTATAGGAGTTTATCAATGTACTGATTAGATGAGTCTAACAATATATATTAGACGAGTCTATTCATACATTGATTTGTATTTTTAGTGAGTTACCCTACATACATTTGTATATCCTTTATATTTTTAGAGAATTAACTCTATTTTTTTCACATGTTTTATCCTTTGTATTTTTACAAAGTCTACTATTTATACTTTTACACACACACACACATACATATATATATATATATATATATATATATATATTGATTTTATAAATCTATAAATTATTTTTTAGTTCATTTTATTCTAAACTTAATTACAAATTAAAAATATTTATTATTATTTTCCTCGACCTCTAAATTTTAAACACACAACAAACCCTAACTATAGTTACGAATTTAAAATTAATTTTTTCTTTTTAAAAAAAGTACAGCTGCACATATTGTAATGAGTCACACAACTTTTTCATATATTGTCCCGCTAGACTAAAGTCACGATGGAGGAAAGCCACAGCTCCCCTAACATTTTTTTTAAAATTTATATATATTTTAAAAGTATATTTTTATATTATTTTATTATTTATATTAATTTAGTGTAGAAAAGTTCATTTAGAATTTGAAAATTATGTTTTTTTTTTTTCTGTTATTTTTTGTTCTTCTTTATTTGGTTTCTCTCTTTTCCATACATTTATTTTACATCTTTTCTTATTATCTCAATTTTCACTCTCAATCTCTCATCATTTTCAAAATCAAATTGCATTAAGGTAAAATTAAGGAGTTAAGGAACATTTTGGATTGAACAATTTTTTCTTTTGAGTATGTTTATTTTTTACCCTTTTTTTATTAGAAGCAATATGTTTTCTTTTTTTATGGGGCTTTTCTACCGTATATGCATATCTTTATTTGATACAGATAATAAAATCATGATCTAAATATTGATCGAACTTTTTTTTGTGTAAATGGAATTATTTTAGGCTTTGAATGTAAGAGAAAAACAATATTAGAAATCCACTTTAAGATAAAGGATGATAATCATTTAGAAGTTGTTAATTTTATTAAAATATTGAGGTTTGGTTTTGAGATTTAGTCTGGGGTATTCATAATTTTTTCTTTTCCTAAATAGGTGAGAGGTGACAAATTCATATTAGAAAAATTATGATAAAGAGTAAAAAAATGATTCTTTTTTCAAAAGGAAGACTTGTGATGAAAATGAAAAAAATGTATCTACGTCAACTAAACTTCAAAAAGTTCATGAGAATTTAAGAAGTGAAGAAAATGAAAAATAACACTCTGAAGTTTCTAGAGTTACATATAATGTATGAATTTGAAAATTCTTTAGAATGCGATTTGGGAAAGTGCCATATCATGACTCTTTTGGTTTCTATAACTTTAATTGAAAAATATTTTTCTGCAATTAAAATAATCAAGAATACATTGCGAAATAAGATAGAGGCTTATTTTGTAACAAGTAGCATGATAATCTATATTGAAAGGAATAATGCAACAAGCTTGAGTGCTTTAGTTATGATTCAATCATTGAAGATTTTAAGTCATTGAAAGAGTATAGAGCATCACTCTAACTAAAAGGTAATTTTTTCTTTTTTTAATATATTATTGTTGATGTTAATTTTATGTTTAACTTTCATATATATTATTGTCATATTTTGTTAGATTCTACTATCATATGTGTTTGTTTTGAGTAGAAAAAATGTTTTTTTTTTTAATTAGAAAAAATATTATGAATAAAAAATATAACTTGACTCTCCTTAAATTTTTGTCCAAATTCCGTCACTATTAATGTGTTCGCATGAGATGATTTGGGAAGATTTCATGTTCCTTTTAGAAGATATACATGTATTTGCAACTATGAATTTAAAAGTTTTCATACAAAACTCATATTTTCAGTATAGAGAATATTTGAGAAGATAAATAAAAATTTTACAGTCGTGTCCTTATTAAATAAAATAATATATATATATATATATATAATAATAATAATAATAATAATAATAATAATAATAATAATAATAATAATAATGATGATGATTAATAATATATAATAATTAATAATAAAAAAATATAATAATTAATAATAATGATAATATTAATTAATAATAATAATACTTATAAATAATAATAATAATATATTAACTCTATTATAAGGACAAAATAGTAATTTAAATTTAAATTTATTAAAAATTTTCTTTTTATTTATCATGTTTCAATCAAACCATTCACAAATTTTTATAAGATTTATTTTCTAATTTACTCACTTTAATTTCTAAATTTTTTAAAAAAATATTCAAATTCCCTCACTTATATCCACTCAAATTCGTTTACACAAAATCATCCCTACTTTTTCAAATATCATATTCAGTTTTCTGTCTGACTAAGTTTCTCCTACTGAATAATTAATGTTTCAAATTAAATAAATTTTACAAGAATAATTATAACAATTTTTAATTATTCATAATTAAATGAAAATGTTATAATATATTTGTACTTTTAAATAAGATTATATAAATTTTCAATTCTTTAAAATAAATTTTTATTTGAACCCAAAGAAAAAGCGGATGGATAAAACGAATTGAAGATACTAATCTTTTCCATCAAATTCTTGACGGATCAGCTCATCGAACTCAATATGCTCTATCATCCTTATCTTATCTACAACTTTCAAGAACCCAACTATTTGAAAATGATTACAAAGATCAGCAGAATTTAGTTGCCATCCGCATGCAACTTCTTTTTTTAAATTATACTGATATCACAAAACCTTTTAATACGTGTACATGAAACGAAACCATAAACAACATTCACAAATGAATCCATCCACAAATAAAGTGTAGTACATTCATGAACTTTCATACTTCTCAACTTTTCACATTGGTGGAATACCTCACCTTCCAAGAAGATAACCACAGATTTCTTCGAAAGCCCACTGATCTTGAAAAATCACCATCAATGAAATATAATATAAGAACACATTTGGGGGCATAAACAGACAAGAGTGTCCAACGTGGTTACGGATAAGTGATATCAATTGTCAGCAGAGAGCACCACCATCCTCAACACCGCATGCCGCAACCATAGGGATTTCTCTAACAATGTGTACATAACATATGGATTTCAAATATTCAAAAACCACTGCGGCCAGCAGATAAAATTTTCTACAAGTTCAAAATTGAAATTATGATAATCAATTGAATGTATACAATATCCTATTTCATAGTCTACTCACAAGTCCTCTTGTAATTTTACATCATCTATCCAACAGAGAACTTGTCTTGTCCTCTATAGCCTAATGTAAATAGATGCGTGTATTGCTAAAGCCCATGCCTTTAGATTCTTGCTATGGTCAACAATAGCACGCTCTCACTGCAGAAGCATGATCAGTTTGACTAGAGTCAGGTATTAGTTGTGCTCACTAAGCCCATTCTACATTGGATCCTATAAGGTACAACTTTACAAAAAACCCATTCTCTTATTACACCCCTTAGTTTCCTTGCCTTCCGCCCAGAGTAGAAGCGTTGGTTTGGTACCAGAACTTCAGGGTAGAACAGGAAGATCCACCTTGTCAAAGGAAAAGAAACTGACCCTTCCCTCTGTGACCAGGCAGATTTTCAAAGGAATGCCATCACATTGCTTCTCAAGGGCTTCAATCTCTGTTCTAGATGGTGGATGACCCCTAACAGAAGATACATGATTAAATAGATTTTCATCAACAGGTAATAAAAAAGAAATCAAAACTAAGGACAAATTTGCTTAGCTATTAATTAGCAAGGGAAAAAATAATCAATGTCGATCATTTCCAGGTTCCATTTTTTAAAAAATAAATAACTATAATTGGTAAATATCTACAACAGTTACTTGCTCACTCACACTTGTTCCCCGGGAATTAGAACTATTCATCCAAGTTTCAGATGGCCATCAGCTTCTCATGGATGTATTGAAGTGTATTTATCAGACAACAAATATCTTTCGATATTAAATTGCATTTTCCTATGGTCACCTTTAAATCCTATAAGAGAACACACTGCGGCAATGTCTTTATCAATTCCTAGTGTTTTACTGTGAGAAATAACATGGCCACATTACCTTCCACCTGCACCTTACAACCCCGACCTTACCACACACATGACACAAAATGAAGCAGCATGTTTGAGCCAGTATTAATTCCACCGATACAATGGAGGAAAGCAAAAATTTAGGTCATGATATGCTTGAATTCCTTAGTCACGTTCTCAATTAGTCCATTTATAAACAATAGAAAGATCACTTAACAATTAAATTTCTGAATCTAAAATACTGATGCATTATACATGGTTATTACCTAGATAAGTACAGTGAAAAAATTGGATCACCAGGGGATGACTTTCTAAATCGGCTGTTCGGAAGATAAACATCAAAATCTGGCCTCAAATCATTAACTCGCAACTCAGACAATAATCTTTGGACAGAACCCATGTCTACTAGTTCTTTGCGTTCTTCTGTGATTTCAAGAGCAGCAGGTCTATGGGAACTTTTAATACTCTTCAAACTCCAAAGAACACCATGCCGCCCAATTATGTAACCGAGAGACTTGAGGTGCCTGTAAACCTCAAACAACTCCCAACAACATCCACTCTTCCCTCCAGCAACCTTTTCATACATTTCTGCGAGAGATATGCTTCTACCACTATTTTCTAATAGCTGTAAGGCTCCAAGTTCCATAAGATACCTGCCATATCAGCCTTTACATAAGCAGGAATTTTGAACACAGCTCACAATTTCAATATATACATTTTTTTCTCATGCAAACAAGTACAATATATACTATGTAACTCTTCCCTACTTTGAATGTCATCAATGTACAAAAAGAAGGCAAATCACCTACAAAGTCTCTTCAATTGAAGAATAAATCTTGCCACTACGAACTATTCCAGTTGTTATCCACATTTTGCCATTTTTCTCAATGACTTCTCCCATTCCCATTTCTTCATTCCAACAGCTTTTGGATTTCACGTTCCTAGTAAATGAAATGAAAAAAACTTAACTTTGAAAATCACACTTGAGCAAGGGGAAACAGATATATTACTAGTTCGTCATACTAATTTACAATGTAAAGATCTTTGACCTGAACTGCAACTTGGGTATAGAAACAGATGAAAAGCCAAGCTCCTCTTCATCACTTGCATTTTGCAAGTAGACCTCATCATCACTATCTTCACTTGAAGAACATCCCCATGTCTTGTCTTCCATAGTTCACAAGCTGTAATTTGAAATATAAACCAATTGCTCTGTTCTTAGGATTGTTGGCAGCAATGTTAAAATAATCACTAAATCATATATCATTATACAATAATGACATGGCACAAAAATAAATAAAGTTGCTTGCGCCCTTGAAAATATTCATCTACAGAAACCCCCTAAAACCCTTAAACACTTCTTAAACCCTCCTTAAACCCTTCTTAAACCCTTCTTAAACCCTCCTTAAACCCTCCTTAAACCCCCTTTAAACCCTTCTTAAACCCTCCTTAAACCCTTCTTAAACCCTCCTTAAACCCTCCTTAAACCCCCTTTAAACCCTCCTTAAACCCTCCTTAAACCCTCCTTAAACCCCCCTTAAACCCTCCTTAAACCCTCCTTAAACCCCCCTTAAACCCTCCTTAAACCCCCCTTAAACCCTCCTTAAACCCTCCTTAAACCCCCCTTAAACCCCCCTTAAACCCTCCTTAAACCCCCCTTAAACCCCCCTTAAACCCTCCTTAAACCCTCCTTAAACCCCCTTTAAACCCCCCTTAAACCCTCCTTAAACCCCCCTTAAACCCCCCTTAAACCCTCCTTAAACCCCCCTTAAACCCTCCTTAAACCCTCCTTAAACCACCCTTAAACCCTCCTTAAACCCTCCTTAAACCCTCCTTAAACCCTCCTTAAACCCTAAAACCCCCTTAAACCCCCCTTAAACCCTCCTTCCTACCCTCCTTAAACCCCCCTCAAACCCTCCTACCCTTACACCCCTTAACCCCTACACCCTACACCCCCTAACCCCACGTGTTCAAAAGACACCGAAAGCAAGAGAAAAAGCAAATAACTAACAAATTTCCAATTCATTTTGGATTTTATGGTTATGATATCTATTTTAAATTCTAATTGTAGGCCTATTTATTAAAATACCTCAGTTTCACAGTGAAATAGAGAGATAAAGAGTTACTTCATATTATATCTTCCTTTTCTTGCCACCATTTTTTCTCTCAGATGTGGGCACATACACAAGTACAAAACTAAACAAAATCAATTAATTACATAATACTCTAGGCACTGAAATCAATAGTACCCCTTCCTCATTATATTTTTATATCAATAGCCCACAACGAATGTCGTCAAACTCAAGGATTGGAAAGGGGAAAAACTCCACTAGCAAGAGTTATGAATATATGAAAAATTATATTCATAGACCCGTGCATGCATTCAAGATAATACAGATGATAAAAGTAACTGATAAGAAGTCCTAAGTACTAAGATTCAATTCACAACTAAAAATAGGTCCTCTGTTCTCTATAGAATTTGAGGGAAAGATGGTGAGGAAAACAGCAAAAGAAGCAGAGAGCAGAACAGTAGAGTGAGCCCTGCAACTGTGAAGGCAGCACCACCGAAAATGATCATGTGTGTCATGATGCTAACAATGGTGACACTAGCAACAGCAGCAACAGCAGTAGCATCAACGTCAAGAGATGTATGCACTGTCATGTGAGTATGGAACCCTACCAGAACAAAAGGGTTAGATGACACATAGAATTGGGCTTTGCTTTTGGGGTCAGGTTGGTTCACGTAATTGTGAGCAAATGGGTTGTCGAACCCTAGCTTCTTAAGACGAAAGAATCTACAGCCACATGATCCCTTGATTCAGCGAGAAACATTGTGATCCCAATTTGCACCTCCTAGACCTGGCATCCACATAAGCTCATAGGTTGGAGGAAGTTCGGAAGTTTACTCACAATTTTGACAACATTGCTTACAACATAAGATCGGCTTCTAAGAAGTAAATTTTAAATCTAAATCAACCCCACAAAATCGATTTGTAAAGTGAAGTTTGCACTCACTTATACTTTAAAATTGGTCTTATCTCTAATCGATATGGGACTTCGAACACACCCCTTACACCGAGGTATATACATCTCGAGCGTGAGACTTGACATTAATGAGTTGTCCGATAGCGGTCTGATAGCAACAAACACAACTTTCTCTAGGATAGGCTCTAACAATAGCTTTGATACCATGTTTAGAAGTGAACTTTAGGCCTAACTCAGCCCCATAAAACTAGCTTGTAAGGAGAGGTTTGCACCCACTTATATACTCTAAATTGGCCTTATCTCTAATCGATGTATGACTTCCAACAAATATAATGTAAATTTTAAAATGAAAACTCTAAGAAACTTATCAATATTCAATTTTCATTATCAGTAACAAAGCAGCTCTTACATTTTCTCTTAAAAGATATGAAAACTTGGTTGGAAGTTTCAAATGAATAGAAGGTAGCCCAAGATATTTATGGAGTGAAAAGAATATCTAAAGCCATAAGTGAAAAAAGTGAAAAGTGATGACACATAAATGATAACACATTCTGCTGGCCAACAACGACTATTCCGATCTAAAACCCTACTATATTTCAATTATAATGAAGAAAAATATTGATATTTAAGAAGTATTGTCATGTTTTAACTACCTCAACGAAAGGCTATAACTTTGCCTCAATAAGTTTAGAGATAAACACCATCTCCACATCTCATTACGATGCCGACTATTTCAATATAGGATATTTAAGATGAGAACTTATTACTAATTTACAGCAATACATAAACAAATAGCCCATAAAAACTAAGAGGGTTTGCACAATTAAATTTCAAACAAAGTCCATATGATCATTTTTACATCCAAAAATACCTAGTATGATTCTTAAGGTTTATAGCTAGAGCATTCATAATTTAGTCCCCTTGTTCATAATGGGAGGTGTATTTTATAAGCCATAGTTAGTTGTTTCATTATCCCTAAATCTTAACTGATAATATTGTTAAGAAGTGGACTTTAAGCCTACCTCAACCCCACAAAACTGGCTCGTAAAGTGAGATTTCCACCCACTTATATACTCTAAATTGGCCTTATCTCTAGTCGATGTGGAACTTCCAACACTCCCGTCATGCCAAGGTATATACATCTCGAGCGTGAGACTAAACATTAATGAGTGGTCTGATAGCGGATGGAACAATATGTCCAACAAACAACAAATCTCGCTAGAATAGATTCTAACAATGACTCTAATATCATGTAAAAAAGTATATTTTTAGCCTAACTCAACTCCACAAAACCGGCTTCTAAAGTGAGATTTGCGTCCACTTATATATTCTAAATGGGTTTTATCTCTAGTCGATGTGAGACTCTCAACAATTATTTAATCTTTAGAATTTGAATTTCTTTTAACCGATTTTCGGTTCAACAAATAGATATTTCCTTGATTTTTGCCTAAAATTCTTAATAGTTTTATTGAATCTTTTGTTAGTAATTAGCAGATCCTATAACCAACATGTTACATATCTTCAGGTCTGTCAGGCCACTTAGCAAGCAAGCTAATAGATTGAAGTTGGATTTACATTGATGATCGAAACTTGCAAAATGGATTTAAACTTTTGAATATGGCTACAAAATAAAAGCCAGAAATCCAAATAACATGCATTTATATAACTCAAAATATATGAAAAAGAGTAAAATGGTTATTATATACATATTTCACTTAAATAATTTATCAAAGTTATACTCTAATTCTAATTCTAAGAAAAATCCTTATTAAACTGTATCAAGTCCTTTTTT
This sequence comes from Vigna unguiculata, assembly GCF_037176805.1. Classification (NCBI taxonomy): domain Eukaryota; kingdom Viridiplantae; phylum Streptophyta; class Magnoliopsida; order Fabales; family Fabaceae; genus Vigna; species Vigna unguiculata. The sequence continues at coordinate 33,208,087 of NC_140792.1, read as the reverse complement.
TTTTAAAGAAAAGTTTATAGATAGGTTTATAAGGAATAAGAAAAATGTAAAACCGAAAACAAAACTTTAACCAAATCTGGATCCAGGGATTTGAACATAACAAGCACACAAATCCACAAAATCAAATCAAATCTAGATATTTCAAATGTACAAAAGCAAACTAAAAAAAATCCTTTTTTGAAAATATCTTACCAATTATAACAAAATACTCAAAATAAATAAATAATTAAAAAGAACATGGAATTCATATGGAACAACAGAAAAACATGGATAAATTGAAGAAGACATAAGCCATAGATACAAAAACCATAAGATGCAGGCAAGAGAAGGAGCTAAACTAAAACCCTCACCGCAAGAGAAGGAGAACAATAAAAAGGTGTCAAAAATGATTTTACAATCCTATGGCGGGTGCCAAATTTTTTGGGCAAAAGTACCTCAATATGATTCTTAGGGTTTCTAGCTAGAGCATTTAGAATTTAGTCCCTCTGTTCATAGAGTGAGGAATATTTTATAAGCTCTAGTTAGTTCTTTTGTTATCTCCAAGTCGTAACTAATATTATTTAATCTTTAGAATTTGTATTTTTCTCAACCAATTTAAAGTACCACAAATAGATATTTCCTTTATTTTCACTTAATGTTTTTAATAATTTTATTGGATCCTTCTGTTAGTAAGTAGTAGGCCCTATAACCAACCTGCCAGATAAGTTAATAACCCTTTTAAAAAATAAATACTCGCTCTATAATTGTCTTGGACAGACCACATAAAAAGGAATCAAGTAGAAAGCATAACAAATATTTGTTGAAGATCTCACAGTCTAGAAGTATGACTCAAATAAAATATACAAGTGCAAACATCATCTTCGAAGTTGATTTTATGAGGTTGTGATAAACTTGAAATCCATTTTATAATAATATTCAGAATGTTTAAACTAAAGAATATTAGGATATTATAACCTCCATTTTTCCTTTGCTATTGTATAAGAGAAATGTAAAAAACTAAAAGAGAGAAGAGAAAGGCACGCTTCTCAGGTAGCAGTGTTCTACCTGCCTGCTTTTCATTTTCAAGTAAAAATGATATAGAGTCTTTTTTGTGTACAAAGTTAGAAGAGCTTTTCAGAGCTTCACTACTGAAAAAAAAAAGAAAAAAAAAATTCTATATTTCTAGTAGAAAATCTCACAACACAACTTTTAACTTGTATGTCTAAACAAGTTAAGACATGCTTAATTACACAAGTTAAGACATGCTTAATTGCACAAGTTTGAGAAGAGCATCTATTTTATCAAATCCATTTTGATTTCTGAAACTGAAGTTTGCAGAAGAAAGTGAATTTGAAAAGGTTTTATTTTCTTCTCACATAACAAATGATATTAAAGGAGCATGTAAGTTACTTTCCCGTGTCAAACTTGAGCAAGCAATGCAGCAATACAATTTTAAAATTGAACAGTTACAAAACAACAGTAGCTGAAGCATAAACAGTGGCCACTAAAGCAATAATATAACATAAGTTTCAGCAACTATGATGTAGGTACTTACCGCTCCACACCTTTCGCTACTGATATATCATTAGTAGCACATACTTGATTGATGGATATTTATTGTATGAATTAAACTAATAATTTATATAACTTAATTATCAAATTCAAAGAGTCAATACCTATTCCTTTATATATTATTAAAGAAGTAAGATTGACATAACAACATGAATGGTATGATAGGTTTAAAGGGTGATGCGTAATTGCTAGCATAACAACAAAAAATCTAACAGAATCAAAGCGAAATTCCAATTCGAAGAAATGATGAAATGACAAGAATGAAACCCTAGATCCATGAAATCAGTGAAACCATAAAACCAACTAAAGAACGACACACAGAATAGTAAACCAGGATGATCACAAAGATAAGAAATGAACCAGGTATGGATCACTGTTGAGAGACGACCTACTCTGAGAGAGAGAACAGACTGTGAGAGAAAGTAAAGAGAGAACGTCGAGTGAGTGAACGACCATGGTTCAAATGAGAGAAAGAGCAAGTTCAAGCAATAGAATAATAGAATAATGGTTTGAGAAAAAAATAATTTCAAAATTTCAGTATTTTGATTATTTAAAATGCCTCTAAACATTCAAAAATTAAAAAAATATATATACATGTTTAAACAGCTTGATTTATTTTAGGAAATTTTAAATTCATAAAAAAAATTTACCCCGTTAAATTTTCCGTTTTCAAAGTAAAAAAATAAATAAATTTACTTTTTTTCCATAAAAAAAAAAAAAAAACAAGTTTACAAACAGTGTAATTAGGAGAGATTTGTTGTACCAGAGGTTAAGAAGAACGTTTGAAACGTAAACGAGACAACACCTTGGAGTAGCACAAGGTGTGGTGGGGAAAATGATGATACTGTTGGGAAGGGTTAGAAAGGTGAAGCAGAGTGTCGCACATCTTCGTCATCTGTGCGACAACCCACAGAAACATATTCAAGACCTCGAATTGCTTAAGTGCTTCAAATCGGAGATTCAGTTCGAGCTTTCTTCTAATCAATTTCAGGTTCTCTCGCTCCTTCTTTTCCTTCCATGTCATGTGCTTTCATCATTTGTTCCTTCGTAAGAACATGCGCATTTCACTTCAAAACACTCTATATCTTGAATCGCTACACCCATGACAGTTAAAAAGCAAAAATGGGTCTTTTGAGTTACTCTTGCATTTCCATGGGTGCAGAATGCTGAAACTGGTTCGTTAGGGGACTTTGTGATGGAATCGGACTCACTCAGTTCCAAAGATGTTGTTTTGCGAAGGAAATTCGATTCTGGTGAGGAAGTTGCAGTTTCTGCTATTCTGGGGCCTCCGAACTACGACAAAGACACTGTTTTTCCAAGAGATGCTTTTATGAAAGTGTGCGTGAAAAAACCGACATTGAGCTCCATTTTGCAATTTGACTGTGGAGTTCATGAAGAAACCGATAAGGGCTCTGATTTTGACATTTATAATGCTTATTATCTCAGATCACCTGCATTTCTCAAGCCTTCCAATTACAGAGGCCCCTTATTCAGGTAAGCTGATACTGGTCATTGTTCCTTATAATTATTATCTATGTGAAAACATTTTGGTTTTTCTGTTTGAGTGGAAGTTGATTTGTATTGGGTTTACTATTTTGTGGTGGATACATTCAGTGCTGTTGATTTGCTTCAATGAACAAAGATAGGATTTGTGTTATAGATTAGAGCAAATGACAAATTCAACCCGTAAAATTGTCATATAGATTAGAGCAAATGACAAATTCAACCCGTAAAATTGTCATTTTAGTCCTTTTAGATTTAACAAAATGCCCAAAATCCCCGGGAGTATAATTCTTTTCATCTAAGTCCCCAGATTTAACTAGTTCTGTCTTTCTTTATTCTTGAATATATGTTAATATTATCACTTAAGTCACATATGTAGCACTAATTGTATCTGAAAAATTGCAGCTTTGGGGAACCTTTTGAGAATTTGTTTTTCAAGAGACTAATGTAAGACGATGTTCAGCAACTTCAGAGACTAAAGTGTCTATTTACTTCATAGATTATAACAGCAAATTTAACCCAGGCCTACACATTTGACATGCTTGGTTATGATCATTTGATGTATTCAGAATCTCCCAACGTTATTACAACCTCCGCCTTTATTCGCACATTGCATTCTGATGTTCCATTTTTCTTGTTCTTTTATGCTGTCAGTGTTATTGCCATTGAATAAATGTACTCTTATGGCTTATGGTGTGTTTGGCAACCAGTTTGATTGATGTTAAACAGAGGTTTTGAACATTCGAATGCCAAGATGTAAAAGCATGCGAATATTAGATTAGCAAAAAGTTGAGAGCAATAAGTTTCCAAACATACACCTAAATCTAACTATCCTTATACCTTTTTTGTATCTTGGCTTCATATCCAAGACTTCTCTACCTAATGTCTTGCATACACCCTTTATGAACCTTGAGTGTTGACATACCTATTCATATGGCTTTAGATGGCTTGCTATAGTCCTGTTGGATTAGATATTAGAAATACATTTCCCCAGGGTTACTCATCTTGATTCTAGTTCTTGCTGCTAAATTTGAAGCAAATAAGCAAGACAGTCTTCAACTACTTTTTTTAAGTGGCATTGGAAGCAAAAAATTCATTTACCAAAATTTTGTTAGATTTTCAACATATTAAAGCTATTTTAACTGATAATGTATGCTTTTTGGTTACTCATCTTCTGAACTGCATAGGCTTGTAATTTGATATAACTAAGCCTGTGAGAATTTAAACTATATGTTAATATTAAACTTTAGAACTTCTTTTCATGCTTTTTTGGAAAGTTTAATCGGCTAGATTAGCAGAAATGCATTTCCTTGTTGCTTTTATGACTTAATCAAATCATCACCAGAAGCTGGTTATACCAGTATCATCATTTCAAATTCTAGGAAACCATTCATAAAGTGCATGGGTCTTTTTACTAATACTTGTTCATTGTCTTGTCTATATCCATGTGAAGCACATTGGATAGTGAGTTGCAACATGCACTCAAGGAATACCTGATAGTCAAGGGCATTGGTGTAAGCCTGACCAACTTCCTTCTCCACTACCTGCACAAAAGAGAGCAAGAGCAGTATTTGAACTGGTTGAAGAAAGGTGAAGCAGCATTTTTAGCAACAGAAGGGTCTTTGAGGCAATCTGTAGAGGGCTTGCAATAGTGTCAATTTTGGAACTCGACAACTTTTACTGATCAATGGTTTTGAGAGTTCGGATAATAATAATGATTAGGTTGTCAAACAAGTGACTGTTTTTTGCAATATAGAATTTCTTTTCTAAATGGTATGCACTTGAACATTTGAAGTTGGAATAACATAACTTCTATACAAGTTTAGTGGTTAAATTGTTTTTGAGTTTAGGGTTTACAGGGTCAACTTTATTTATTTTATCATTTTTTTTTCTTCTATAGATGTTTATACAAAATTGATCTAAATAGGGCCAAAGTAGAATTTCTGGGCCTATGACATGTAGTGTTCTTTGGAAAGTTCTTTCAGAAGCACATTTTATGTGTCCAGAAAGCTTGTTCTAAAAACTTTATTCTGGAAAACCTAATTTGAAAGGTATTATGATGTAAGTTCTAGAAAGTTTGTTTTGGAAATTTTATACTGGAAAGCTTGTTCTAAAACATATTTCATGCGTCATAGAAATTCCATTGCGAAAATTCTGTTTCGAAAATTCCATTCTAGAAATCTCGTTTTGAAAATTTAAGAAAGCTTGTTTCGAAAGACTTTCTGAACAGATAATTTGGAAGTTACTTTTAGAAAGGGTAAAATGATTATTTTAAAAACTATAGGGTGTGCAAGAAATTATGGGGTTGCAAGAAGAAAAAACCTTGCACAATTGCTTGAAATTAAAATTTTCACAATCCTTAAATTTAGTACTATTTTCAAATTTTAATAGTTAATCTTCATATTCTTTTATAATACGTGTTTGTTTTTCATAAATTTGTGAGTTCTACGGTGATTGTATGAGAAAGATCATTAAATGCTTCATTGTCGAACTTTTGTTAAATGGATTGGACTTAGTACCTTCTCACATCACAAACTAGGTTATTTCCTATTGCACCTTTTTTTTTCTGCAATCCCACAAAATCCAAATTAACCATTATTAAAATTATAATAAAAACATCAAAGTTATCCATCTACCCAACTTTTTAATAAATTCTGGATTTTACAATTCAGAAGATATTTTCGTAATGTATTAAAAAGTATATTTCAGAATATATATATATATATATATATATATATATATATATATATATATATATATATATATATATATATATATATATTGGAATGTAATTAAAATAGGGAAATATTTTTTAAATTGTATTATTTAAAATACATTTAAAACATGCATTTGAGAATGCATATTTCGAAAGGTATTTCTAGATTCAGTAATATTTACCAAAATACATATTTTGAAATACATTAAAAATACATTTTGGAATATACATTATGAAACATATTTTCATATCACTGGAAATGCCTTCCAAATTACACAATCCTGAATGCCTAAACACGAAACTTCCTCCATCACATTTCTTCTCCCCAAAATTTCCCTTTCTCCTACACCACCCATCACACGATTTCCTCCGTTGTCCATCTTCTTCTTCCCCCAAAAATCTTGAACCAACCTAATTCACAGGGTAGAGCTAAAAATAAGTGAGTTCACTTTTCGTGAGTCAGAGATTTTACAACTCAATCCTACTCATTACTAATGGGTGGATTAGTAGGTTGATTCACTTATGATTTTTTTTACAATTTATTTTATATATTTATCGCATTACAATGGAAGTAAATCGATTCACTTTATTGTTATAATAGTGGAATCAAAGTGTTCATCTAATTTTCAAAACATTATTATAAAAATAGTAGTTAAAAATTAAAGTATCAACGCATATAATTTAACAAACAAATAAATAAATATTTAAACCATTCAAATATTATTAAAGTATCAACATTATAGTATTTTGAAAATATTAAATTGACAAATTATGAATCTATATAATTAGAAATAGTAAAAATTATAATAAAAAAATTAGATTATAAAAAAAATTAATAATTTTATTGTTGATCGATCAACCCACCTTCTATCAGATTTAAACTCATTTAATCTATGAGTTAAGTTAGATTCAACTCAACTTATTTTTGTAAAAAATAAATTTCAACCTACGTGCGGAATTTACCGATGAAACTCATTTTGACATGTCTCGTGACGATCCATCTTCTTCGTCATTTAATTCTCTCTTCTATTCTCAAAACTTGTTAATTTCTTCTCCTATGCTTCAAATGCCGTCACACTCTTCCACCTGTTTTCTTCTTTCATGGGCCATATACAAACCACGCGACTTCTTCCATCCATCCATCTATTCTCTAATTTTTTCCCTTTTCTCCAAATCGTCCTCAACCTAACGTCATCCCTAACCCCTGAACAAAATTTGTTTTATCTTTTTGCATTTTTCTCCATAGATCAGGAATGGTAAAGTGAGTCACGTAAGGATTATTTATTTTGTATTTTTTTTCCTCAAGGTACATAATTTTAATAACATTGTTTTAATTTAATTAAATTAATAAAAATAATAAATTTTATAAAATTAATGTAAGTAATATTTACAATTTTATAATTTCTATTTTTCAAATCAAGTTTCTTAGAATTTTCATATCAAATGTATATAACTAAAACAACAATCAAAATTAAATTTCAAGTAACAAGTTATCAAACAAAACTAAAAACTAATAAAAGATCTTCCTGAAAATAAATTTAATTAATGATAAATTTATACAATATTCGTTTTAGTGGACACATTTTAAATTAAATTCACAAAGCACAGGCTCTGTTAATCACTTCACCCTATCTCACGTGAAGAAATTATACAAAATAGACCTAAGCGATCAGAAAAAAAAAATCTATAGAGATGCAGAAAAAAATGCAAGAAGAAACAACTCACAAACTAGGCTCTCCTTGCCTTAGGTGTCAAATCAATGTTACAATCATCTCCATCCAAATTATAGAATACTTAAATTATGTTTTTAACCACTAAAATTGAAAATAAAATTTTTATAAATTTTTTAAATTAAAAAAAAATCATCTCAGTTTATTAATGAGCTTTCAATAACGTTTGTAGCTTCTTACTAAACCGTGAATTTAAGAGATTAAAACCTTTTTAAAATTTTGAATAATTAAATAATACTTTTAGAAACCAAATTCCAATTTATCTCATATTTGAGAAACTAAAACTATAGTTATTTCTTTAGAGTATTTGAACTCTGTGCATGTTTGTGTTAATGTTTTCCAGAAGTCACTCTCCCAAATTATGTTTCTTTATCTCGTCCGAAAAACACTTAAGTTTTTGCTTCCCATGTTCTTACCGTTTGTTTGTAAGTTTACCTAATTGTCATTAAATTTGACTACATAATGTTAAAAAACATAACAACTCAATCTAAGATATTTTTTATTTTATCGTACCCTTAATTATATATTTGTTTTTTCTTATACGATTTTTTTCAATCGTCTCTCAAATTGTTTATAAAATACATATTTGTTAATTTTTAATTTTTTTAAAAATTTTATTTATTGTTTATTTTCATTATGTAGAATACTATTTTGATATATTTTATCTAATTATTTTTTATTTTTTAACTCATTATCAATTATACTATAATTTTTTCACTATAATTGTTAAATAACTTTTATTTACTATAATATAAAAATTTAATGTAATTGTCATGAATATTTTTTTATCACCATTCAACATATATTGGAGTTCAAAAGATACAAGATCTATGTTAAATTTTTATTATTATGTTTATTATTTGTTCTTTGCGTCATTTTGATTAAGTGATGTATTATAACTTTTATTAGTGTATAAAAGAAGATTCATTAGAAGTTAAAATATTGAAGTAAACAAATATTTAAAATATATTTTAATTTAAATATTTGTTTTCCTTTTATATTTTTTTAAAAATATTTTTAAATTTTATCAACTAGGTTTCATTAATGTTTGCAAAATTAATTAATATTTTAGTTCTCATTAAACTTTATTTGGTATTTTAATTTAAAATGTAAACAATTATAATTTATTTTAAAGTATTTGATATCAAGAAATAATCATACTCCTAATATTGAATATTTGATAATATTATGTTTTCCTTTATCGTAATTTTTTATTATTTTATAAAAATCAATTAAAATTAATATTAAAGTAGTAAGAAAACGGGTATGAGTATGGATACGAGATTATACCTGTTACCCGATGGGGATGAGAATGAGACAAAATTGATACCCGTTAGGTTTTGGTATGAAGATGATGATGGATTTTTTTGAAGATAAGTATGGAATAACGAAACTCGTCCCCGCTCCACCCCGTTACCATTCCTATGTGTTGTCATTAGAGTAATTCCACCAAATTATATAACAAAGATTAGTAGTATCATAATATTTTATTTAAACTTATAAAATTATATGACCAATATTTCTTAAATAAGAAACTGACTCTATAGAAACTTGTAGATTTAAAAAAAAAAGGATAATAGAAAATACTGTGAAGAGAATGGAAAATGTCTTTGGTCTATGTCAATGGTATGAAAGGACCGTTAGAAAAATAGCAAGAGAAAAAAAAGTATAGTCTCATGTAGCTTAGAAAATGCAGGTCTCATTAACATAATGCAGAACAATAGAGTTATATTTTTTTAAGAAAACAAAAAGATAAAATATTAATTTTGGCAAAGATTTATAGTGAAATTTAAATTTCAATGCTTAACATAAATTCGGTAATTGAATTTATGGGGAACTAATTACACATTTTTTAAATAAAGTTTTCTGTTTGAAAATTGTGCAATGAAAAAACATAGGAAAAAAAGTTAACTCCACTATCATACACTACTTTACAATGAAATACACCAATAAACACTATATCTTTTGCTTTTAAAATTGACAAGTCAAAGATCCCCTCAATATACATATTTCATTCTCAAACTCCTTAATAATTAAGCTGAATGGTTATATATATATATATATATATATATATATATATATATATATATATATATATATATATATATATATATATATACTTTAGAAAGCATTGTCTCTCCTAAGCATATTCTTTTGATGTTTGGATTTTAAATAAATTTCGCCTTATTAATTTCAGAAAATTAAATATACTCTAATTTGTAAATTTATTTTATAGTTCCAAAATTACAATTTTCTTATACTACTTATTCTATTGTTTAATATGCTGATTAAAAAACTTTAAATATTTAATACTTTTTAAATAAAAACATTTTTATTTAAAATTTTAAATTAAATAGTGATTTGTGTTTATTTAGTTTAAGTTTATAAAAGAATTTAAATTCTTAATTTATCTCTTTGATATCTTTTATTACAACCATCTATATTTTTACAACTTATCATAATTTACAATGATAATACAAGTAAGTGAAAAAAAACTTTGATACTTATTACTATTTAACATTCACAGTATGTGAGATGACAGATAACTTAATAACTTTTTATCACTAAAATTTATCATTAATAAAATATTTTTTTAGCGAGATGGATGGATTTCTTAATTATATTACATGCTCAATAGACAGGTTATGATGGCATGTTGAAAAAATATTGACAGATGGAGCATAATTATATATTATTAATGTCCATGGTGGAATGATACAGCACTTTCCAGTACCATACGACATTGCTGGTTTTGTTGATTTGTTGTTTCCTAGAGAGTGGATGAAGCTGTGTGGTGGGAAAAATGACTCTTGATGCCACTCAAGGGTTATTGAATGAATGCTCCAACAAAAACAAACACAAAAAATTTCTATGAAAGGAATGAATGCTATTTCTAGAAGATAAAGGAGACTGACATAGTTTGTTGTGGTCATGAACAATTTCTCTGGGTAGAGTCTGAAGTAATTTACCTTTCTTTTTCTATTCTTCTTATTTGCCTATTTTATGTGCTTGATGGTGCTTTTAGTATGCATTACTAGAGTAGCCATGAAAAAAAAAATCACATTCTGAAATAATAATTTATAGTAATTTAAAGGAATAGCAAAGTCTGTGAATTATATATATATATATATATATATATATATATATATATATATATATATATATATATATATATATATATATATATATATATATATATATAAGGAGTATATTCTCATTTAGTATATGTATGTTTTTTTTGTTTTCATTTTGTTCTTAATTTTTTTTAATATTACGAAAATCAAAATTATTTATTAAAGGAAACATGCCCACGCATGAATTATCACTTTTTTATTATAAAAATAAAAAAATATAATAATAATAATTATGGAAAGCAGTCCATCCATTTTAACCTGTTTTATATTTGACTTACAAAAAAAAATATCACATAGATCAATCTCACATAGAAATATGAACTAATTTTTTTGATTTACATAACATTTGGTTCACAAGCATGTGAGTAATTTGCATAAAGAATTATTTGTTTTAAATTTTCTCCCCCATTTATAACAAGTAAATTATTAAGGTACATGGTTTTAAATTTTAATAATCTTATTTTTATTTAATTAAATTATTAGAAATAATAAATTTTATAAACCTATTTTTTAAAATAAGTAATATTTATAATTTTATAATTTGTAAATTTGTATATTTGTAAATTTTTAAGTATAAACTTGTTAAAGATTTCATATATGTATATAACCAAAACAACAACAAAATCTAAATTTTAAATAACTAAAGTTGTCGAAAAAAACTAAATATCGAGGAAAGAGTCTATCGAAATCGAATTTAATTAATGAAAAATCTACACAATATTCATATCAGTTCACACTTCATAAGATATGAACATATTTTGAGATAAAGTCATACAATGCAAATCGTGCGGACTAAGTTGTCCAATTGTTATCCAACATGGACTATAAACTATGCAAGACGACCTTAAATAGACCAACAAATAGGCAATATCATGCTATAAGTAGTTGGATAAACAAGGTTTTTCAATTGATTTATGGTATTCTTATTGTCCTCTCTAATTAGAGATGACAAATAAACCCGTCCCCGTGGGTATTGTCCGAACCCGTTCCCGTTTTGACGGGAATCCCCGCATTAATCGGTATGGGTATGGGTATGGGGAATCCCCAATTTTTTCAATTGGGTATGGGGATGAGGATGAGGATGAATATATCTCCGCCATAATACACGTCCCCGCCATATCTCCATCCTCATTTAAATTATTAAAATATTCACAATTAATTAAGTAACTATATATATATATATATTAATTAAGTAACTATATATATATATATATATATATATATATATTCTTTCTATTTTTTATTTCTTCTAAATATTTGGTTTGTCATGAAACTCATTCGCATTTCCAATATATTTTTTATCTTATCATAACCTTTATGTAATTATGTTAAAATGATGTATGTCAATTAAAAAAAATTTATGTCAATATTTCTATTATTTTTTAATATTTTTATTTATTGTATATTTTCCTTTCACATGAGAATGTTTAATACTCTCAATTTATGTGTTTAATAGCATAAACATTTCATTTACTAGGTAATATAAAAAAAATCTTTACTTATTATTATTAATTTTTGTTTCATTTGAAGAACTCTTTTATTTCGCTAAAATCATTTTTGTTATTTTTCAACCATTGAGTATATATGTTGATATTTGAAAAGTTTTCTTAGATATCTAAGATATTTTTCGTCTTATCATACCCTTAATTATACTTTTTTTTTCTTTGTGCAATTCCTTCCAATAGTCTCCAAATTGTTTATAAGACACACATTTGTTAATTTTTTAATATTTTTATTTTTGCTTATTTTCATTATGTAGAACATTATTTCGATAAATTTTATCTAATTATTTTTTATTTTCTAACTCATTACAATCATACTTTAATTTTTTCACTATAATTGTATAAATAATTTTCATTTACTACAATATAAAAATTTAATGTAACTGCCATGAATATTTTTTTATCACCATCCAACATATATTGGAGTTTAAAAGATACAAGATCTATGATAAAATTTTATTATGTTTATTGTTTGTTCTTTGAGTCATTTTTTTTATCAACCATTGAGTATATATGTTGATATTTGAAAAGTTTTCTTAGATCTCTAAGATATTTTTCATCTTATCATACTCTTAATTATATATTTGTTTTCTTTTGTGTGATTCCTTCTAATAGTCTCTAAATTGTTTATAAGACACACATTTGTTAATTTTTTAATATTTTTATTTTTTGTTTATTTTCATTATGTAGAATACTATTTCGATAAATTTTATCTAATTATTTTTTTTATTTTAACTCATTACAATCATACTTTAATTGTATAAATAATTTTTATTTACTACAATATAAAAATTTAATGTAATTGTCATGAATATTTTTTTATCACCATCCAACATATATTGTGGTTCAAAAGATACAAGATCTATGTTAAAATTTTATTATTATGTTTATTATTTGTTCTTTGCATCATTTTGATCAAGTGATGTACTATAACTTTTATTAGTGTATAAAAAATATATTCATTATAATTTAAAAAATCGAAGTAAACAAACATTTAAAATATATTTTAATTTAAATATTTTTTCTTTTTATATTTTTTTAAAAATACTTTTTTCCTTTTATATTTTTTTAAAAATATTTTTAAAATTTATTAACTAGGTTTCATTAATGTTTTGCAAATTTAATAGATGTTTTGGTTCTCATTAAATTTTATTTGGTATTCTAATCTAAAATGTAAACAATTATAATTTATTTCAAAATATTTGATATCGAGGAAACAACCATACTCCTAATATTGAATATTTGATAATATTATGTTTCCTTTACCGTAATTTTTTATTATCTTATAAAAATTAATTAAAATTAATATTAAAGTAGTAAGAAAACGGGTATGGGTACGAGATTATACCCGTTACCCGGTGGGGATGGGGATGAGACAAAAGTTTGATACCCGTTGGGTCTGGATATGGGGATGAGGATGAATTTTTTTTATGAGGATGTGTATGGGATAGTGAAACCCGTCCCCGCCCTGCCCGTTACCATCCCTATCCCTAATAATGAGTTAAAGACGATGAGAAATCTAATTACAAACTTAATTGAATTCAAAATTTTCTTCATTATTTATAGAGCATCTTAATGATCAATAAATACATACTTCTACCTTTGAAAAAAATTGTTTAGCATGTTTGTTTGCTTACAACTATTCTCATTGCCAAAACTTAATGAAATACTCTTTTCTTTTCCATGAGTGTGATGGAACCTTGTATACCTTTTGCCGATCAATCTAAGAAACTATAAGTTGGAAAACAACCACTAACAAAACTTGTAAAATTATTATATCACATTGCAATATTTATTACTATTTTGAATAAAAATAAGGCTTAATTATCATTTTGGTCCCCTAATTTGTTGAGTTGGTTCATTTTGGTCCCCTTATTATTTTTTGGTTCAATTTGGTCCTCTAATTCTGTAAAAGGTTCAATTTGGTCCATGCCGTTAAGTCAACTTTAACACCGTCTTCGTACATGCCACGTGTCATTTTATAGAATTTTCATTTTTTAAAAATTTTTTTAAAATTTTTTTAAAATTTAAAAAAAAAAAATTAAACTGCCACGTGTGACACGTGTCAATTTGAGATTTTCTTATTTAAAAAATGTACTGTCACGTGGCATGTCATGATTGTGCCACGTCTCAAGCTAACATTGGTTGTTTTCAATTTAGTCCCTCTATTTACAATTTTGATTCAATTTAGTCCCCCACTTTTTTAAAATGATTCAATTTTGTCCTCTCCAATTTGAGACCAAATTAATAATTAAGCTTAATTATAATTTATATATTCATGTTAAAATAATTTTTTACCATTTATACATCAAATCACTCCCTAAATACTCATGTTATTTCATTTCTTACATTTTTCACTAGTAATTTTTTACACTTGAAATTTTCTATACATGTAAAAAATAATAATAATTTGAATAGTTAGATGGAGTAATTTAATCTATAAATATAATAAAAATTATTTTAATATGTATATATAAGTTGTAATTAAGCTTAATTACTAATTTGGTATCAAATTAGAGAGGACAAAATTGAATCATTTTAAAAATTGGGGGACTAAATTGAATCAAAATAGTAAATTGAGGGACTAAATTGAAAACAACTGATGTTAGCTTGACACGTGGCACAATCGTGACCTGTCACGTGGCAGTACATTTTTTAAATAAAAAAAATCTCAAATTGACACGTGTCACAACCATAAGGTGACACGTGACAGTTTAATTTTTTTTTTTTAAATTTTTAAAAAAATTTTAAAAATTAAAAATTCCACAAAATGATACGTGGCAGGTCAAGGAGACTGTGTTAAAGTTTACTTCACGGTAAGGACCAAATTGAACCTTTTAAAGAATTAGAGGACCAAATTGAACCAAAAAATAATAAGGAGACCAAAATGAACCAACCCAACAAATCAAGAGACCAAAATGATAATTAAGTCTAAAAATAACTATAAAACTTGTTTGCTATCATTTAAAACAGTGTTAGCTATATGAAGAAAAAAGTTAAATGGATTTATAGTTTAAAAAATATTTAAAGATTGACGTTAATTTAAAAATTATTTTTTTATTATATCGTAATAATAATTTAAATACTGTTTATAATTCAAAGAGTTATTTCTTCTCTCACGTCATTTGTTTGCTTAAAATAATGGGTAAGATTGGTATGTTTTATTATAACTATTAATACTTTTAAAATCAATATATATATATATATATATATATATATATATATATATATATATATATATATATATATATATATATATATATATATATCCATTAATTATATAAATGTCACTAATGATATTTTATTAACAATTTCTTTATAATTGTTTTCCTCATATAACACCATTAAACATAATTTTTACAGTATATCAAGACAACAATAATGAAATAGCTTTTCTATAAAAGCCTTTTTTTTCATTTAAGAAATAGTTTGGATGGTTTATTTTTCTTACCCCATTGATTAATAATGAATCAAACCAACTATGGTATTCATTAAGTAATCACATCAAAGAGGGTGAAGGGTGTTCAAACAGGGTAAACGAAAAGGCAAAACACTGCAACCAATGAACTAAAACTGTGTTTCTTTGAATATGAGGAGAAAAAGAATAGAGTTGTTAGACATTTCTCAGATTCTTGGTCAACCATGAAATATCATGATAAATGCCAAATGGTATAACGTGGTGAATCATGCCGAAAATTATTTTAGTCTCTAGATTTTTCTGTGGAAAAAAAGAGAGAAAAAGTGATTCTATTGTATAGTAAAAAAGTATGGTCTTCCTATGCTTTTAGTGTGGTTCTAAAGATAATGAAATATGGGTTGAGAGATCTTATAGATATCCTCTTTATGATTAATCAATTAAGACATTAATTTAAAATTTAATGATTCAATCACAATAAAATCATGATTAAATTGATTGCAATATACTAGTAATAATCAAATATCATAATTTTAAAACATAGAGATTAAAAAAAATATATTATTTATAGATTTTCAAAACCAAATATATTATAACATGTGATGCTTATCGGAAGGGATTATCTCATTAGATGAAACTTTCTTGACCGAAGATGTGCTAAGCAGGGATTATGAGGTAGAAGTCTTCCTTGATCGGGAACTTCTCGGGAGGAATCATTGTGTTAGATGAAGTTTTCTTGTTCGAGGATATGCTAAGTAGGGATCATGAGGTAAAAGTCTTCCTTGACTGGGTACATTTTCGGGAAGAATCATCATGTTAGATAAAATTTGGCTTAATTAGACTTTTGGTCCCCTATTTTATATGCGAAATTCATTTTGGTCCTCTTATTTTTCCGGGGTTCAATTTAGTCCTCCAATTTGTTAAAACAGTTTAAAATGGTCCCTCCCGTTAGTTTTAGTTAAACGGCGTCAGAATAGTGCCACTGTGTCTGTTTGGAACAGGAACGTGGCAAGTTCTGAGTACCTTGTCATCAATGTGGTGTAATGAGGTGGCAATGAAGGTTATTTATGGAGATAGAAGTGTTTATTTGCCCTAATTTCAGTTGTCTTCTTCGTCCTGTTGGAGTTCATCTTCATTTGGCAAGCTTTCTTAATTTTGAGTGATGTCTAGGGGCCATTCTTCTTCATCTTGCTCCTGTAACTCGTGGGGTATGCAAAACTTACCATCAATTTCGTGCTACTACGAACACAGCGACGAACCTAGGCCGCACCGAAGGAGACCGCAAATCCTTCCTCCTCGAATCGTTATATATTGATTGATTTTCGCTTCTTCCTCGAACCCTAATTTGTTCAACCGTTATCCCCAATTTCTTCCTCGCACCCAAATTTCTTTCTTCGACGAACCCTAATTTCGTTCAAAACACCCCAACCCTAATTTCATTCAAAACCCAATTACCACTGCCTTTAATTTCTCGTTCTCTACTGTCCACATAATCTGATGTCCCTACTTGACACATCATTTTTAATTGCCACAATATCACATCAAATCACTCTGCTGTTAATTTTTTTAACGCTGTTAACACACAGGACTGAATTGAACCTCCTACACAAACTAAGGGACTAAATTGAACCTCGAAAAAATAAGAGGACCAAAATGAACCTCGCATATAAAGTAGGGGACCAAAAGTCTAATTAAGCCATAAAACTTTCTTGTCTAGGTATTTTTCAGGAGGAATCATCGCGATAGATGAAACTTCCTAGCTTGAATACTTCACAGGAGGGATCATCGTGTTAGATGAAGCTTCCTTGCCTAAGGATGTCTTAAGTAAGGATCATTAGGTAAAAGTCTTCCTTGGTTGAGTATACCTTGGCAGAGCTTACCTCATGAAACTTCCTTCGTATTAGCTTAAATTATAATAACAAATAATGACTTAAATAATATGATAATAATAATATATTTGATTGATGTCTTGTTAAAGTATTCTCAGTCAAAACCCTCCTTAAAAAAAGTAGGAAAGAGTACATAATCATGTGATACAATTTCAATTATAGTAAAACTTTAAATGTTTTGATGATTAACTTAGTACCTCATATGGGTTGTTGTGTAAAAGTTGGGTAATCACAAATTTTGATTTCTTCTTTCCTTTTTGTATGACTTCTTATGAAAAAATTATGTCTCAGACTTGGTTTCAGAAGCCTCTCTCTATTATTATGGTTTTGATCAGGATGATACTACATTGTCTTGGTTCTTATTCTCAACATCTATAAGTGGTGTTGTTCTAAACCTAAGATTTACAAAAAGGAACCATCATGAAGGCAAACAATCATGTTGTTGCTAGATTGTTATGTAGACCATACACTAGTCATGTATGGTTTTCCTTAACAAATAATGTTCAATCAACTATTAATAAAAACCAAAGCACATCCCTTTTTTTATTAGGTCATAATCACATATTGCTTCAAATGGTACATTATTCTAACCTTCCTATTATATCATAAAATATCTTCATAAATTCTAGTTATACACATTTTCTTCCTATAAACATGATTCTCACATCCTACCAATATAAATTATGTTATCTTGTGCTTTGTCATGTCGTAAAGTAAGTTTCGTACTTTCTACCAAATTACACCTTACATAATCCAATATTTGATATTACAAAGATAATGTCCCCATACTTAACATTATATGTATAAAGTGATTTTCAAATAAAACATGAAAGTAAAAACAAATAAAGACCGAATAATTCTAACAATAATAATCTCACACATATATATATATACACATATATATATATATATATGTATATATATATCTATATATATGTATATATATATATATACATATATATATGTATATATGTATATATATACATATATACATATATATATATATACATATATACATATATATATATATATATATATATATATATATATATATATATATATATATATATGAGAGCTGAACAATAATTTTGTAATTTTGTTTAGCTTAGTGTACCTATGTTTAAAGGTAAATCTTGTAAGTAACATTTATGGTATCTATCTGACAAAGTTAAAATTAAAGATAACAAGCATATCCTTAAATCTTGAGGGCATAAAAGAAGAGTAGTGGATACAATTTTATTATTAGTTCATGGTCAAATATCAAAACCGTTAATTTAATCATTTCAGAGAATCAAGTCTTGATACATTGATGATAAAAGATGTCAAAAATATTCTTCTGATGACATACTCATAGTGAAACATGTGATTTTAGGTAAATGTTATCAAATGAATCCAAAATTTATATTAATCTTTAATGAACTCATACACCGATTCATGATGAAATACAATGCATAAGCATACTTGAATTTGCCATTAAAAATGATATGGATTGTCATATTAACAACCAAGATATGATCTTCTAAATGTAGAAGGTGTTAGGAACTGTTGGGAAATCACGTACTAAAAATAATCTCTTCAAGCGGAAGCACACCCACAAATAAGAGCAGATAAATTATAAATAAAAGCACACAGGAAATTTAAAGTGGTTTGGCGCCTCAAGGCCTACATCCACAAACTCAACAATAAGTATTATCACCCAACTGCAATTTTTTGTGGACCAAAATTGCAAACCCTTCATAGTGCAATTTTTTGTGCATCAAAATTGCAAACCCTTCATGGTGCAATTTTTCTGGCAAAAATTGCAAACATTCCCATGACACACAACAACCCAAGTCCCCCATACACACAAGAGACCTATTGAGTTGTGGTGACAACTCTAAAACCAACTCTTTACTTTTATAGTATTTTTCTGCTACTCTCTTCTTCATATTACTCGATGTGGGACTTTGGTGAATACCTACTTGAGAACCAACATATCCTCCCTTCACCAAAAGTCTCACATGCTATGGAACAAACATTTGACACACCGTCAACAAATTTGCTTGAACCGCTCTTGCTACTAGTGATTTGCACAGACTCTTTGACGATGATAGTCTTTCTCATTAACGGCCCTCACTGCCTTGCACATTAGACTTGTTGTCGGCAACTTTCACACCATTGTCACTAACAATTCACTGATACTCAAGGGGAATCCATCATAATGCCAACTTGGTCAAGCCACGACACTTCCACAACACAACGACGTAATACCCACTGTTGACGACACATCGCGTGAGCCATGCAAAACACCACCATTGGAGATCTCGAGTTTCACCCTCACCATGCAGATCCAACGTTACCAAACATCGTAGTCCACTAGACGCAACAACCAAAGCAGATCTGTGAGTCGCAGAGCACTTCCTCCATGCACATGTCGCAAACCACGACTCACACAGATCATATCTCCATCGTACATCACTCATTAGGCCACACGAGTACCATTTGCAACCTCCTCTGTAAATCTGAGAGCATCTCGCCATACATGAACTCCACTCTCTTCAAAGGACGTTAATTTTGGTTGGTATGCCAAACTGCTCCTCTTCCTCCCTTGATTAGAAATCCTTGGTTAGAACCTCAGCTCTGATACCACTGTTGGGAAATCACGTACTAAAAATAATCTCTTCAAGCGAAAGCACACCCACAAATAAGAGCAGATAAATTATAAATAAAAGCACACAGGAAGTTTAAAGTGGTTCGACGCCTCAAGGCCTACATCCACAAACTCAAAAATAAGTATTATCACATAACTGCAATTTTTTGTGGACCAAAATTGCAAACCTTTCATAGTGCAATTTTTTGTGCATCAAAATTGCAAACCCTTCATGGTGCAATTTTTCTGGCAAAAATTGCAAACATTCCCATGACACACAACTACCCAAGTCCCCCATACACCCAAGAGACCTATTGAGTTGTGGTGACAACTCTAAAACCAACTCTTTACTTTTATAGTATTTTTTTGCTACTCTCTTCTTCATATTACTCGATGTGGGACTTTGGTGAATACCTATTTGAGAACCAACATATCCTCCCTTCACCAAAAGTCTCACATGCTATAGAACAAACATTTGACACACCGTCAACAAATTTGCTTGAACCGCTCTTGCTACTAGTGATTTGCACAGACTCTTTGACGATGATAGTCTTTCTTATCAACGGCCCTCACTGCCTTGCACATCAGACTTGTTGTCGACAACTTTCACACCATTGTCACTAACAATTCACTGATACTCAAGGGTAGAGATGGCAAATAAACCCGTGCCCGTGGGTATCACCCGAACCCGTCCTCGTTTTGACGGGGAATCCCCGCTTTGACTGGGTATGGGTATGGGTATGGGTAATACCCGAAATTTTCAACTGGGGATGGGGATGGGGATGGAGATATATATATACCCGCCCAAATACCCGTCCCCGCTTAAATTACTAAACTATTTATAATTTATTAAATAATCTAAAAAATATATATAAATAAATAATATATTTACACATAAAATATAATATAATATAATATAATATAATATAATATAATATAATATAATATAGTATATATACATATAAATAAAATATACTTATATATATATATATATATATATATATATTTACACATATACATGTAATATAATATAATATAATATAATATAATATAATATAATATAATATAATATAATATAATATATATACATAATAATATAATATAATATATATAATATATACGTATAAAACAAATCAATCATTTAACTAGTGAGATCTTTTATAAACAAATTTATAACATTACAAATTTATAAAAATTTAAAAGAAATATATATATATATATATATATATATATATATATATATATATATATATATATATATATATATAAAAGCATAAAATATCTACGCATATACATATAATATATATACATAATAATATAATATATATTATTATATTTATATTATTATATAATATAATATAATATATACTTAAAATAAATATATATCTATAAATAAATATATATATATATATATATATATATATATATATATATATATATATATATATATATATATATATATAAACATAAGATATCCACACATATAATATATATACATAGTAATAATAATATAATATATAATATAATATAATATATATATAAATAATTATATATATATATATATATATATATATATATATATATATATATATATATATATAAACATAAGATATCCACACATATAATATATATATACATAGTAATATAATATATAATATAATATAATATAATATAATATATATATATATATATAACATATTTCTCATTCTCTTTGTTTTTTGTTATACACTTTGTTTACTCTCTCAATTGTCTGGTTTGTTTTTCAAGATTTAATTTTGAAGGTAATTTTTCTTCTTCTTATTACATAATTTTTACTCTCTGTACATGGTTATGTTCAAATAGGTGTTCCTCAATTTCATTCTATGAAATAATTTTTAGGTTACACATTTGATTATCTTTATTTATTTATTTATTTTCATGAAAATGTTTGACTCTTATTTTGTAGCTCTTCTTTTTGTTACTTTGGTTATACACTTTTTTACTCTCTTTTAATTGTTTGGCTTGTTCTGTAAGGTTTAAGCAGATCTTCAAGGTACTTTTCCTTTTATCATAATCTTAATTATACATTTTTTTTCCGTTATGTTATGTTCAAATGGATATTCTCAAATTTGGGTCACACATTTAATTATCTTTACTCCTTTATGATAATGAATCTGATGAAGAAGGTACATTATATTCTAGTAATTAAAATTTTCAATTTCAATAATTATATCATATCTAATTTTTCATTTTTTTTCTATGTGTAGGTGGATCGAATGCAAATGAAACCACTGATCATTTGTAAAATTAATAAATATTTTGGTTATTATAAAATTTTAGTAATGTGTAATTTTTTAGCTTTTATATAATTATTTGAATTTTATTTAGTTGTTATTTGATACTTTAATTTGAGATTTATACTATTATAATATTTTTCTTAATATTTGACATCATGAAAATCAAAAAGAGTATGTTATTTTAATATTGAATATTTTGATAGTATCATGATTCCGTTGGTGTGATTTTTAAATTTTTTTTATAAAAAATATTTAATTGATATATGGAACAATAAAAAAATGGATATGGGTATGGGTATAAGAAAATACCCGTTACCCGGTGGGGATGGGGATGAGTCAAAAGTTGTATACCCGTTGGGTTTGGGGATGGGGATGAATTTTTATTATGGGGATGGGGATGGGATCATGATACCCGTACCCGCCCCGCCCCGTTGCCATCCCTACTCAAGGGGAATCCATCATAACGCCAACTTGGTCAAGCCACGACACTTCCACAACACAACGACGTAATACCCACTGTTGACGACACATCGCGTGAGCCATGCAAAACACCACCATTGGAGATCTCGAGTTTCACCCTCACCATGCAGATCCAACGTTACCAAACATCGTAGCCCACTAGACGCAACAACCAAAGCAGATCTCTAAGTCGCAGAGCACTTCCTCCATGCACATGTCGCAAACCACGACTCACACAGATCATATCTCTATCGTACATCACTCATTAGGCCACACAAGTACCATTTGCAACCTCCTCTGTAAATTTGGGAGCATCTCGCCATACATGAACTCCACTCTCTTCAAAGGACGTTAATTTTGGTTGGTATGCCAAACTGCTCCTCTTCCTCCCTTGATTAGAAATCCTTGGTTAGAACCTCAGCTCTGATACCACTGTTGGGAAATCACGTACTAAAAATAATCTCTTCAAGCGAAAGCACACCCACAAATAAAAGTAGATAAATTATAAATAAAAGCACACAGGAAATTTAAAGTGGTTCGGCGCCTCAAGGCCTACATCCACAAACTCAACAATAAGTATTATCACCCAACTGCAATTTTTTGTGGACCAAAATTGCAAACCCTTCATAGTGCAGTTTTTTGTGGATCAAAATTGCAAACCCTTCATAGTGCAATTTTTCTGGCAAAAATTGCAAACATTCTCATGACACACAACTACCCAATTTCCCCATACACCCAAGAGACCTATTGAGTTGTGGTGACAACTCTAAAACCAACTCTTTACTTTTATAGTATTTTTCTGCTACTCTCTTCTTCATATTACTCGATGTGGGACTTTGGTGAATACCTACTTGAGAACCAACAGGAACTTCTACGTTGTTGGTAGAGATTTATATTTCTATCTTGGTTGGTAGAAATTTATACTTTGGTAAGAATTTATACTTCCACCTTGGTTGGTAGGAATTTATAAATGAAGAACATAGTACAAAACATACAAAATATGTAATATATAATTTTGTATGAGCATTTAAGAGTATGTGATTAAGCATAATTATTTTGTTAGAAATTTTTTTCATACATTAAAAAGCCTAATATAAATGCAGTGTATGCCTAAAAGATGATAGAATAAATAAATAATTTGGATTAGAAAAATACTATTTTTTTTTACTTTTGTTTCTATCTTGCTTCTTGTGTTGTACTTCGTATAATACAAATAATAGAAAACACATGAGATATTTCTAAATGTCTAAAATAAATAGTGCCATAATTTCAACCATGATAATTGATCTTTTATTTGATACCTTATATGGATGTGAGAAGAGTTTCACTAGGCACCAAATGCTTCTACCAAAAGAAAGTGTGATCCTTCAAGGTGACGTTGAAAGAAAGACTGTATTGTTAATATGTAAATAAAATCGGAGGAAGAAC
This sequence comes from Vigna unguiculata, assembly GCF_037176805.1. Taxonomy (NCBI): domain Eukaryota; kingdom Viridiplantae; phylum Streptophyta; class Magnoliopsida; order Fabales; family Fabaceae; genus Vigna; species Vigna unguiculata. The sequence continues at coordinate 33,183,855 of NC_140792.1, read as the reverse complement.
CACCTATAGAAGATTTTATGCACTCAACATAATAAAATATGGGTATAGAAAAGTATTTAAAATTGAAAATAAGCGATTAAGATAATCAATCGATAGTATTTTATAATGTAGTATAGTCATATTTATTACAAGAATAATATGATATATTGTAGAATAAAATGATAAGATTGGAATGAAGGTTGTAATAGATTGACTTAGTGCCCATAAAAAAAAAAAAATTCTCTGTTTATATTTATTGTTTTTATTATATATTAATTTTTTGACTTTTTTTAATCAGTTTATTTTTCTCAAAACCGACTTTATATTCTATTTGAATTGGAAACCAGACAATTTGACCAAATACCTTTTTTCCATTACGATTCTCTAAGCAACTATGAAAAGATTCTGAATAATTTACTTCCTTAACTTGTGGCTGCTCTTTATGACAAGATGGAAAAATGAAAGAGCTTCCTTAAAAAATTAGTACTGCATCCCTCTCTCTCCACATATATTAATGAACGTATTAAAATTATTAATCTTGTTGTAATATTTTATCTTAAAAGTTTAAAGAGATTTTAATTATACAATAAATTATAATGTAATAGCTAAACTAAAAAAAATTAAAATATTGAAAATAATCTTACATTAGATAAAATATTATATAATGTGAAACAATTATAAACTTACAGTATATGAAAATATGAATATTTAAAAAATAAACATGACATATAACTTAATGTTATATTGAAAATTAATAAATGAATATGTAAAAAATATGTTATAAATTTATTAAATAATAAATATAATATTGTATCATATGAAAATAAAATATATATGAAAATTCAAAGTAAACTATTCCAGCCCTAACAATGTTGTCGTGAACAATGTACCTCTTGAATTCTCAACCATTATTTCCTGACTTCAACTCCTATACCTTTGTGAGTTCCTTCACTTAATCTTGTTCTCACATCCTTATCTTACTTATAATATAATTTCTTTTGATGATTTCATCTTGATATCCTCATCTTGTGCCTTGATTTTGATACTACAATAGATAGATGCAATAGGAAAATGAAAATGAAAAAAAAAACTTTTACTTTTTAAAATTATAAGACTTATAAAATTCTAAATAATTTTTTATTTCTCTTTTTTCATCACCTATTCCATTAATTGTGTTTCTTATTATCAAGTAATTAAGACATAGTATGTGTTTTGATCGCAAATCCAACAATATCATTAGTATCAATAACCACCACCTCAGAGGATGAAAATAAGAAAAAATATTTAAACTGTACTTAATCTTGACTTCTAAGTAGGGATGGCAACGGGGCGGGGCGGGTACGGGTATCATGATCCCATCCCCATTTCCATAATAAAAATTCATCCCCATCCCCATCCCCAAACCCAACGGGTATACAACTTTTGACCCATCCCCATCCCCACCGGGTAACGGGTATTTTCTTATACCCATACCCATACCCATTTTTTTATTGTTCCATATATCAATTAAATATTTTTTATAAAAAAAATTTAAAAATCACACCAACAGAATCATGATACTATCAAAATATTCAATATTAAAATAACATACTCTTTTTGATTTTCATGATGTCAAATATTAAGAAAAATATTATAATAGTATAAATCTCAAATTAAAGTATCAAATAACAACTAAATAAAATTCAAATAATTATATAAAAGCTAAAAAATTACACATTACTAAAATTTTATAATAACCAAAATATTTATTAATTTTACAAATGATCAGTGGTTTCATTTGCATTCGATCCACCTACACATAGAAAAAAAATGAAAAATTAGATATGATATAATAATTGAAATTGAAAATTTTAATTACTAGAATATAATGTACCTTCTTCATCAGATTCATTTTTACTCATGAGAACATCTTTTCCTTTTAATTTTTTAACACCTACAAACACCAAATGTAAAATATTAGATGAGAATTCACAAAAAATACTAACAAAAAATATTAATAAATTTGAGTAACTTACCTAGATGGTTTGAGTTCCATATCCAACTTCTTGTACACATCAAAGCCTCTATAGTAAATAATTAAACATTATCATGAAACAAAAAATAAATAATAAATAAAATTATCATAAAGGAGTAAAGATAATTAAATGTGTGACCCAAATTTGAGAATATCCATTTGAACATAACATAACGGAAAAAAAAATGTATAATTAAGATTATGATAAAAGGAAAAGTACCTTGAAGATCTGCTTAAACCTTAAAGAACAAGCCAAACAATTAAAAGAGAGTAAAAAAGTGTATAACCAAAGTAACAAAAAGAAGAGCTACAAAATAAGAGTCAAACATTTTTATGAAAATAAATAAATAAATAAAGATAATCAAATGTGTAACCTAAAAATTATTTCATAGAATGAAATTGAGGAACACCTATTTGAACATAACCATGTACAGAGAGTAAAAATTATGTAATAAGAAGAAGAAAAATTACCTTCAAAATTAAATCTTGAAAAACAAACCAGACAATTGAGAGAGTAAACAAAGTGTATAACAAAAAACAAAGAGAATGAGAAATATGTTATATATATATATATATATATATATATATATATTATATTATATTATATTATATTATATATTATATTACTATGTATATATATATTATATGTGGGGATATCTTATGTTTATATATATATATAATTATTTATATATATTATATTATATTATATATTATATTATTATTATTATGTATATATATTATATGTGTGGATATCTTATTTATATATATATATATATATATATATTTATAGATATATATTTATTTTAAGTATATATTATATTATATTATATAATAATATAAATATAATAATATATATTATATTATTATGTATATATATTATATGTATATGCGTAGATATTTTATGCTTATATATATATATATATATATATATATATATATATATATATATATATATATATATATATTTCTTTTAAATTTTTATAAATTTGTCATGTTATAAATTTGTTTATAAAAGATCTCACTAGTTAAATGATTAATTTGTTTTATACGTATATATTATATATATTATATTATATTATTATGTATATATATTATATGTATATTATATTATATTATATTATATTACATGTATATGTGTAAATATATATATATATATATATATATATATATATATATATATAAAAGTATATTTTATTTATATGTATATATACTATATTATATTATATTATATTATATTATATTATATTTTATGTGTAAATATATTATTTATTTATATATATTTTTTAGATTATTTAATAAATTATAAATAGTTTAGTAATTTAAGCGGGGACGGGTATTTGGGCGGGTATATATATATCCCCATCCCCATTCCCATTTGAAAATTTCGGGTATTACCCATACCCATATCCATACCCAGTCAAAGCGGGGATTCCCCGTCAAAACGGGGACGGGTTCGGGTGATACCCACGGGCACGGGTTTATTTGCCATCTCTACTTCTAAGCGATGTGAATAACAAATTGTGATTACAATTCAAACACTTTGAACCATAAAAAAAGTAACAAATTTAGTTATAATTGTTGTATTTTGAGTTGTCGCTTTCATAAATTTTCTTTATTATTTTCTATTTTATCCTTATTAATTTAATATTTTACAATTTAAATTCTTGTATTTATATTTTTAGTTCGGCCACTTTAATCCATTTTTTATTCTTTTTCACTACCATTTAATCCATCCACTATTCCATTTTATATTAAAACAAAACAAAAAAAATTATTGAAAAGTAATGCGTGATTGAAATTCACACTAATCAAGAATCAATGACTTGAATATTTTTGTGAAATTAATTCACAACATAGCATAAATGGTTTACACATTAAAGAGAATAGGAAGACCCTAATTATTTTTTAATGTGATCTTTACCGAGACGGCTGAACTATATTTTAGCAGTCCAAATTTAAAATAAAGTACATTCATTATTAAAGTGGGTGTAAAAGTTGAAGTACGAAAAAGTGAAAATCATTATGATATAATTTGCTCAAAAAGTTGATTTTGATTACTTCAATCAAGATCTATGCCGCCTAAAGTAGACTTGATTATTTCAACCAAGTTCTACGCATAACGTATGAATCGATAATAGTCTATAATTAAATTGGCTATATATGGTTTTCTTTACCAGAAGTCTAGTTCTTTGTCCTTCGTTTTTCATAAATAAGTAGAAGATGGTTTGTTCCACGATGGGGTGATTCTGTTGTGAATTGTTTATGAAAGTAGATTAGTAGGTACATGTTACGTATAAGAATATAATCCAATTTAGTTATATTTTTAGCTTTACTGTAACTATTATACAGAAGACTTTAGAATTGATTTTGAAGACTGACTCTAGGGAAAGTTTATATATAAAATTAATAAATAGTTTGTGTCTATTATATATATATTAGGAGTAGTGGTGAGCAAAACTACCGTACAGTGTCCTTGGCCTTGGTCGCTATTGCTCATTTATGTGTTCTTATTGTTCCTATTCCACTACTGCTCCACACGACCCGCGAGACTTCCCTCGCCTCTTTTCTCGCTGGCCTCTTTGAAAAACCTTTTCTTCTTTTTCCTCTGATTTTCGTTCCAACCAATGGAGAGGACTCTCCTCAAGGATTTCGAGCTCCAACACAAGAATCCCTCCGTCGAGGCTCTCCGACGATGGAGATCCGCCGTTACTCTCGTCAAAAACCGCCGCCGCCGCTTCCGCATGGTCGCCGATCTCGACAAGCGCGACGAAGCTCAACAGATTAGGCAGGGAATCAAGGTTTTTCTTCCGCTTTCCTCATCTCTTTCCTTATTACTGTTATCGTTACTCTCTCTCTCTGTTTCTGTGCTTATCCTTATCGTAACTGCCTCGGAATCGATCGTACAAACTTCCAAATTATATAAATGAACACGCAAATTAAAGTACAAAAGCTGCAACGAATCTATGATTCACGATTCTCTGAATATTGATTTGAAACTAAAACAGAAAAGCAGAACATGTTTTAGATTAATTTTTGTCTAAAATTGTAGGTCAGATAAGATGTTATAATACGTTGAATTTCTCTTTATGACGTTGATTTTCAATGTTTAACCGGTTTTATTCGCTCTAAAACTGTATAGAATAGCTTTTGTGAATGGATCTGAATTGAGAGAAAAATAAACTGGAAGTAGTCCAGAGAGAATCGGAGAACTTTAATTAATTAATTACGAGAGGTTAAGAAGACTTTAATTACTTCAATTATCATTGTTGCTTGTTAATTTCTTGCTTCTGTGAGAACGTTGGCATGCACATGCTCTCCGAGTTCTTGTTGCTGAGAGAACTGTAAAAAAGTGATGGAGGGAATATTAAAACGATGTTTACAGGTGGGTTCGTATGCGTGGATAAAATGGAGATAAGAAATGAGGTGGCCAGATTTTTATTTCGTCTTGAAATTTAATTTTTGATTAAATGAAGGTATGTGTCGATTCGATTTAGGTGTGAAATAAGCTGTAAATGCAGATCGATATTTAGCAATTGGTTTGAAACTTACGTCCCAATGCTAAAAAGTTCAACTAAAGACACTAAAACTTTATTACCAAAAGCACATTTAGCAATACTGCAGATTAGAAAAAAGAAAACCCTGGATAAGTATTTTAACGTCAATGTCACAAATATGAAATCTTAAATAGAAGTGAGTATTACTTTTTTTCTAATCTAAGTATTATTTTTTTAATTTTAAGAAATTCATATTTACGTTATATTTAAGTCTAAAGAAAATGTTTTGAAGTGTAATCAAGATGATAATACGAGAAATATACCACAAAAATGTAGAAGTAACATAATAATTAATGTAAAAGAAAATTGAGAAAAATGAGATTAGTTAAAAAATGTAAGCATATATTAAATATTTCCCTATTGTTTTATAGTTTTTCTGTAGGATTATTACCAGATTCCTAACTTTGTTTGCTCACACAAATTATATTAACTGTTTATTTGAGTTTCACAAAAGAAAGAAACATATTTTGAAAACAGTTTTTTAAATGTTTGTTGTTTTCTAAATTTTATTTAATTTTTTTATCTTAATAATTAATTTTTTTCATTTAATCTTTTTATATTTACAATAATAACTACATGTTACTTTTTATTTTTACTTTCAAAATGAATATAAATTACAGTAACTACAAGCTAATGAAACAAAACAATAATTAATACTGTTTTAAACGTTGAAAGATATAAATACGAACAATACTTTTCTTTTAAAAAGAATTCTGATTTCATTTAACAAGTTTTACTTTTCCATTTTGGTGACATGTGAACACTCTTTTGTGACGTTAGTGTCTGTACCGCGTGGGAACACTTATTTTTTAATGTCTACCTTTTTAGAATATTTAATGGTTCTAGTTAATTTTTTGCTTCTCTATTTATATAATACTTACATAATTCATAATATCTATATATTTTTACTTGATTTCATTTTATCAAAGTATTCAATACGACTTAGATATCTAAAACTCACTAGAAACAAGTTTTAAAGAAAAGTAAAGTAAATAGGAACATCGGTTTATGATATCATCATGTAAACCTTAAAATGGAGATTTATTACTGGTGGTGGTAGAGTTTATTTATTTTTGGTTTCTTAAAATGGAAATTTGGATACGCACTATTTTAATAAGTTTTTATAAACTAAAAATTAACAAGAAAATGAAAATAATATTAATTTAGGATTAGTTTTTTATTTGAGAACTTGTTAGCCTCTTCTCTTATTTCTCCTCGGTTGGTTAAAGAAGAAAGTAAACAACGAGGAAAACTTTTGAAATTTTAATAATATAAAATCAAAAATTTTTGTTTTGATAAATTAATTTTCTCTCTCTCTTTTCAGCTAATAAAACAAACCAAATGATATATATTATTTTGGGGTGGGGGCTACACAGTCCTATTAAACGTGTTTGTCACTTTAAAAAGATTGAGCATGTTAGTTCTTGATTTGTCAACCATACCGGATATCAATACTGACACTTATATAAATTAATATTTTATTTAAATAATAATATTTTATTAATATTTTATTTAAATAATAATATTTTATTAAAAAAAGTTGGTGTTTTATGGTAATTATTTGAGAATAGTAATGTCAAACGTAACTTTTATTTTTTTAGATAAAATTAGAACTAATACTTAGTACAAGTGTTTTTAATTTTCAACTAAAACCTTTTCAAAACATTTTTCGTGTACAAAGTGATGAAAAGAGCTTTTTATATAATGTGAGGCCATTTGTGGTGTTATCTTCTGTCATGATAGTGGTTGTCATGACGACCCACAAACAACAAAAAGAAAATAAAGTTGGTGCTCGTACTTTACATTGGATGGACGGCAAATGTTACTTTCATGTTGAAAACTGCCAATGCCAATCTATCATGCGGGATTTGAAGTTTCCATTGAATCTATTTGTTATACATTAAATTATTATTTTTAAAGTTAGGAGTGAGATTAGGAAAGGTAACCAGTCTGAAAATTATAAGTTTAGCTATCTTGGCCGGTTTACATGGAGAGATTAGATCAACACGTTTTTAACGCAAGGATCTACGCTTACCTTGTGGCTTTTGGGTGCACGCATGGCCAACATTCTTCCTCTATCTGTCATTAGTTTTGAATATTCATCCTCATATATAGTTTCCTTTCTAACACTATATTTTTTAGTAATGCCACGAGTTTCTCCATCCCACAAGATGCTAACCCTCTTTCTTTCACTGTTTAGGTTTCATCCTAGTGAATCAGAATTATGATTTCTTTCCTTTAGGTAGTGGGCTGCTATCAGCTATAGCGGTTTGAGTGTGTTCAACCAATTAAAAGTCTCTACATATTAGTTTGATTTATTAACTTATCGAACCTTATTTATATAAGACAAACTCTTAGAAAACAAATTTAACTGATCTGTAAAATTAAGATTAGTTTATAAATATTATAAAAATTCTTTAATATAGTTTCTTTAAAATATTTAAATTTAACTTGTAAATAACTTAATTTTATTTTATAATTAATTTCATTTTTTTGTTATTTTTAAGAAGTAGCTACGAAGCAGTTTGCTCATATAAGCATTTTCTTCATAAACTCTTCTAGGAAAGAAGAGAACTTTTATAAATTAATTTATGTATAAAACATGTTTAATTCTTTTATTTCCTAGTTTGTGAAGAAATTAGTCCCAATAAATTCTACATATTTTATAGCTAGAAGTTGATTAGATTTTTTTTTTTTATGTTTTTGTTACATTTTGGATAAAATCTAAGTTCATTTCTATTTCTTTGCATTTTAATTAGTATACTATCATCGGTTGTTTTTACTATTAGACTATTTGGTTTAGTTGTTTTTTTTACCTGTGTTATTTAATATATTATTTTAGTGAAACATGCAATCTTTCAATTCACTTAAATTTGCCATACATTCCTTCAAATCCCTAATGTTGATTAGTTATGAAGTATGCAGAGTCTAAGATATAATTTTACGAACAAAGAGTAAATATATACTAGTTGAAATAAAAAAAACAATTAATAGAAAATAATACTTACAATGTCAAACATATTAAATATTGCAATTAAAAGTATAAATAGAGTGAGTAAATAAATAAATAACATTGTAATAATTCTTTCTTTCCTCAAAATATATTTAACCCAGTGTTTCATATTATACTATGTAGCTTGTAAATTTTCAACTTTCGGTTCATATTTTTTAAAGCTTTAAGCTTATCAGCTCTCAATTAATTTATCAACTAGTTTTTTCAAATACTCCATGTGAAGGGTGTACATGTTTTTATTAAAATTTGTGGCTCTTCTGGCTTTTCTTCTCGTTTATGTTTCCTTGTTTGTTGGCATGTAACTTGTGGTCCGTTTGGACTATTAAAAAATGTAAGTCTCTGGCCTTATTGTGAAATAAACAATATAGATTTCAACAAGGTCAAAGCAAACTTAAAAGGTCTATACTTAAGCCTTGTATTTCAAACACAAGTTACTGTCATCTACACTGGAAAAGTATGTAGAAGAACTTTTTTATGAGGAATATGTATCAATTTTTCAATTTTGATAATTTATTAGTTTTGACTTTTACAAATTCAAGGTTTGACTTTTTTATGATATCTAGGTTGTAACTTTAATATTTTTTTTATTATATTGTTGGTACATTAGCTCTTTACGCTGTGGAAAATAAATGTTTTTTTTTTTCATATATATACTTCTTTCTCTCACACAAACACAAATATATATATATATATATATATATATATATATATATATATATATATATTTATTTGTTTATTTATTTATTGCGTTTGTGTAAGAGAGAAGTGTGAAATGTCAAGCAAGTATCTTAGAAAGTATTTGGTATGTACGTAATTGACCTTCGGTACGAAAGCATATTATAAATTTATTTATCCTAGCGAATTAGTTTAATATTTAAATTTATTTATGCAACCCGGGAATGTGGAAACTTCCTGGAAATTTCGTAGCCAAGAGCAGATGAGCCAAGTCGCTGACCAAAACATTAATTAGTAATTTGAAATGGATAGACATCAACCGCCATCGACAATGAGACAAACAAACGGGGGAAATAAAATAAAAAGGCAGTTGATATGTATGTTGCACAACCTATGAAAATGACACTCGTGTCCTGTGTTTGATGACATGTTTGGTCTAATAATGACTGTAAAGAAGTGAAATATGATATAAATATTAATAATAATAAAGTATAAAATGAAATAATTTAAATTAAAAATGAGATAATTTTGTTTATTGTTTTTGTAATAATTTATTATTTTATTATAATAAAATCAGAAAAAAATTATCCGATTATGTGCCTAATATGTTTTTTTTTTTCTCACGGTCTTCTACCGCCATTCTTTCCTCTCAAATATCATGACCTACATTTCATCCTATAATTTCTTTTCCAAGTGGAAACAATCCAATCTACACACTTCCAAGTTGGGGAAAAAAATGATCTCAGTGCGTGTATCGTGCTGCACGATCACGTAAGCACTCTTGACTTGATATTTTTTGAGTTGAGAATGACTTCAAACGCGCTTTAGACGCGTCTGTTGGACTGTTCCTTTTCAACAAAGGCACAGCAACGGAAATGTAAACCACCTTTGAATTCAATTTGCTTGCAAATGTAAACTGTCGCCGAAATTTCTGCTGCTGTATTCATGTCAACGATGGCTGATGCGAGTTCATGAAACTAAATATTTCCTCTAAGGGTTTTCAGACTAGAGGAAAAACATGGTTTACTTGGTCCTTCTCATTGATTAACAGTTAACGAAGTGTTTAATATGATTTTTTTCAATCAATCAAATATTGTATTCCGGTTTATTCAATATTTTCTTCACAAAATTAAGTGATACAGTTAGTAACAGTTTGTGTCTTTACGGAAAACGTTTTTAGGAGTTAGGAAGTTATAAATTAAAAGACAAAGGTTGAAGAATATACACCCCTTGTAACTTTGATACATATTTTATTATGTGGGAAGATAATTTCTTATCATGATGAACACTACAAATTTTTTAACCTGAGACTTCCTTTCACAACTTCCTCTGATAACCATTTTATTTCTCTCGTCTTTTATATTAAGAAAATCATGCAATTTACTTTTCTGTAAATGATCCTGAAAATCAAGATATTTGCACTGCTGTGTAAATGTGCAATAGCAACTTTTGATAATCTTGGCTATAAGCTGTGTGAGATAGCTTAAATGAAACACATGATTTAGGGAATTTAAATTCTGCTGCACTGCAGTTCGGTTGAAACAACATTTTTCTGAGTGATTGACAGATAAGGGTATGTTTAAGAGAAAATAACGAGGCTCGAGATTTAAAACATTCTCCGAGTTACATCACAGTTGAACTCGAGTTCCATATGACGATAAAAGAAAAATGAAAATGTCTTTCATTTCATTATTCGTTTACATGTTGACACATTAATAAAGGAATTTCCCCTCCATTCCTTCAGACAAAAAATATAGCAATGATCACTCTGTATTATGATTAATCATCCTTTTACTGGCTGACTAACTCGTTCCGGAAACAGTCATGACTAGATGAGAAAAATTGACATATTTGCTCTTACATTTTAACCGAGGCTTGTTGAAAAAATTCTTCTTAAACTTTGTCAAAATTTTATTTCAGCATTCATTTAACGAAATATCTTTCATGTGATAAGATATGACGATATCGCTACAATTTTTTTTTTTTTATATTGTGAATTCGCATTTACCAATTTTAATACACCATATTTGGCTTACCAGGAAAAAATTCGAATTGCTCTCTATGTTCAAAAGGCAGCATTACAATTTATCGATGGTATGGTGCTCCAATTTCAATAGTCAAAGTTCTTAACTCTGCTTTAAGACTGATCACTTTCTCTTTATGAGTTTTCTAAGCTAAACTGGTTTTCTGTTGCAGCTGGTAATCGAGTTGAATACAAGCTATCGAGTGAGGTGAGAGAGGCTGGCTTTTGTATTCATCCGGAGGAGATTGCTTCTATTGTTCGTGGCCACGATAACAAGATCTTAAATAATATTGGTGGAGTTGAAGCCATCGCAAGGAAACTGTCAGTTTCTGTGGATGGAGGTGTCAGCGAAGAGAGTATAAATAGCCGACAACAGATTTATGGATTCAATCGTTTTACTGAAAAACCTTCTAGATCGTTCCTGATGTTTGTGTGGGATGCACTGCAGGACTTAACTTTGATCATTCTCATTGCTTGTGCTGTAGTTTCTTTAGGTGTAGGGATAGCCACTGAAGGGTGGCCAAAGGGAACGTATGATGGTGTGGGTATCATACTCAGTATATTCTTAGTAGTCACTGTTACTGCTGTCAGTGATTACAAGCAATACCTGCAGTTCAGGGATTTGGACAAAGAGAAGAAAAAGATATTTGTTCAGGTCACTAGGGATGGGAAAAGGCAGAAGATCTCAATTTATGATATAGTAGTTGGTGATGTTGTTCATTTGTCAACTGGAGATCAAGTTCCGGCAGATGGACTTTTTATATCAGGATACTTTTTGCTTATTGATGAATCGAGTTTGTCAGGTGAGAGCGAACCAGTTAGTGTAAATGAAGAAAAACCGTTTCTTCTCTCAGGAACAAAAGTGCAGGATGGTCAGGGGAAGATGTTAGTTACAACTGTTGGCATGAGGACTGAATGGGGAAAATTGATGGAGACTATTAACGAGGGAGGAGAGGATGAGACCCCGTTGCAGGTTAAGTTAAATGGAGTCGCTACTATTATCGGTAAAATTGGTTTGACATTTGCCATTCTGACATTTTTGGTACTTATCATAAGGTTTCTGGTTGAAAAAGCACATAATGGTGAGATTGCCAGCTGGTCTATGGCTGATGCACTGAAGTTACTGGACTTCTTTGCTATTGCTGTAACCATAATAGTTGTTGCGGTTCCTGAAGGATTGCCACTGGCTGTGACACTCAGTCTTGCTTTTGCAATGAAAAAATTAATGAATGACAAGGCACTTGTAAGACATCTTTCCGCTTGTGAGACTATGGGTTCAGCTAGTTGCATTTGCACAGATAAGACAGGGACATTGACCACTAACCGAATGGTGGTTACTAAAACATGGATATGCGAAAAATCAACGCAGATAACAGGTAACGAGAGTGCACACGAACTGAAAACATGTACACCTGAAGGAGTTCAAAACATCCTTTTACAGGCTATATTTCAAAATACTTCTGCTGAAGTAGTTAAGGATAAAGATGGAAAGGACACAATATTGGGGACTCCAACAGAATCGGCATTATTGGAATTTGGCTGCCTTTTAGGTGCTGATTTTGATGCCTATGCCCAGCGTAAAATGTACAAGATACTCAAAGTTGAGCCATTCAATTCAGTCCGAAAGAAAATGTCTGTGCTTGTGGGTCTTCCTGATGGAGGGGTTCGAGCATTCTGCAAAGGTGCATCAGAAATAATATTAAAGATGTGTAACAAAATTATTGATTGCAATGGGGAAGTTGTTGATCTTCCCGAAGACCAGGCAAATAAAGTCTTCAGTATTATAAATGATTTTGCATCTGAAGCTTTGAGAACTCTTTGTTTGGCCTTCAAAGATATAGACGAAATGCATGGGGAAGCCAACATTCCTGATAGTGGCTATACACTAATAGCATTAGTAGGAATCAAGGATCCTGTACGCCCTGGAGTTAAGGAAGCTGTTCAAACTTGTAAAGCTGCTGGAATAACTATCCGAATGGTTACTGGTGATAACATACATACAGCAGAAGCTATAGCCAAAGAATGCGGTATACTTACTGAGGGTGGTGTAGCCATAGAAGGTCCAAAGTTTCGTGACCTGTCTTCCGAGGAAATGAAGGACACCATACCTAGGATCCAGGTTCTTTTCTCATCACAAATTCTGTGATTAAGTTCTTGAGGACAGGGAAAGGGGATAGGATTGGTGATTTGTATCTTCTCTTGAGATGCTTGACTTTTCTTTTGTGCTTTCTATGATATCAGGTGATGGCACGATCCTTACCGCTCGACAAATATAAGTTGGTAAACAATCTGAGGAGTATGTTTGGTGAGGTTGTTGCCGTTACTGGTGATGGAACTAATGATGCTCCAGCACTGCGTGAGGCGGACATTGGACTTGCAATGGGCATAGCAGGAACTGAGGTTTGTATCTCTTGTTTACTATGTGGCAGTTAAGCGCTGTCTTAGTTTTGTACAATTCTCCATTTGTTAAATTCTATTCCAGTTACATAGTTTACGTACCGTTTCTTTATTTTTTTCTTTGCTATCTTATCTATCCTTCCCTAGAATTGTATGCCATACGTGGAGTTATCTTTTTCCCTTTTTATATTGATGACTCTTTGCTGCAATTGATTCCTCATAACATTTTTTGTCCTTGTTAATTAATAACTTTTGTAGGTTGCAAAAGAAAATGCTGATGTCATTATCCTGGATGATAACTTCACGACTATTGTGAATGTTGTCAAATGGGGACGTTCAGTATACATAAACATTCAAAAATTTGTGCAGTTTCAATTGACAGTTAATGTTGTTGCTCTGGTAATCAATTTCTTTTCTGCATGTATCACAGGTTTGTTGGTTAATGGAGTTTATTTTGACTTAGATATTCTGTTTCTTCTTTTTCACGCAACATCGGTGATAGTCTTCCTTCTTTCAGGATCTGCTCCACTCACAGCTGTTCAGTTGCTTTGGGTGAACTTGATCATGGACACTCTTGGTGCATTAGCCCTAGCTACTGAACCTCCTAACGATGGACTTTTGAAAAGACCCCCTGTTGCAAGGGGAGCAAACTTCATTACCAAACCTATGTGGAGGAATATCGTTGGTCAAAGTATATACCAATTAATTATCCTTGCGATTCTAAATTTTGACGGGAAGAGGCTCCTCGGAATTAGTGGTTCGGATGCAACAGAAGTTCTCAACACTCTGATATTCAATACCTTTGTATTTTGCCAGGTACTCTCTGCACGCATCATGTCCGAATTGTTGGTTATACTTTATAGACTCCAAAATGGGAAATTCCGAACATGGATGCTAAAACAAAAGTTCATAATACCTGTCAAAAGAAGTGGCATGATAAATTGTTTCGCCTTTATTTAGCTTTTTTTTTCCTTTCTCTCTATTTTCAGGTGTTCAATGAGATAAACAGCAGAGATATTGAAAAGATAAACGTATTCAGAGGCATGTTCGACAGCTGGATATTTTTGTCGATAATTTTCGCCACTGTGGCATTTCAAGTGGTGATAGTTGAATTCCTTGGAACTTTTGCCAGCACCGTGCCCCTAAACTGGCAATTCTGGGTACTGAGTGTGTTAATCGGAGCAGTTAGCATTCCTATAGCTGCTATCCTCAAGTGCATCCCTGTTGAAAGAGATAACAGTAAGCAGCACCATGATGGTTATGAGGCATTGCCATCTGGACCCGAGCTGGCATAAAGTATACGAAAAGTATGGTCTCGTTTTCCTTTTCTTTGTTTTTTGATTAAGAACATTTATTTTGTTTTATTTTCAACGTTTTCTTACTGGGAAACTAACCTCACAACAACTGGATGAGTGTTGACAAGAATGCCTAACCATGTTACTTTACATGAAGACATTATCTGGGTTGCTTTTGCTGATTTCTCCTACTAGTGTAGTCTGTTTTTAATGCTGTCATTCTTTGCAGCATTGCCATTTGACGTAGTTTTGTAAGGACTTGATACTATACGGAATTTCCAGGCAAGACAAAACATACAAGGGTTTTGGGAATGATATGATTGAAGGCATATATCAACAGTAGTCCTCTCTGCTTGTCAGAACCACTGTTTGAGAAGCCTATTTATTCGAGGACAGTTCCAAATTTTTACAGCCTATAGTTCTCATAAATATTCATAGAATTCATTTGAAAATATTGTTATGCAATTCTCTAAAATTCCTTTCATGGGTCTTGTTACCAGCATGACAAGGGGACGATGTTATCTGATACCGAGCAAGATGATGATGGAGAACCTCTCATATTATTAGCCGCTGCATTTGAGCAGAGTTTTGACCGTTTGGTTTGGAATACAAATATATTTATTGAACAGAAACTAGCTAGTCCTCGAACTATAGTGCTGACTGGTGCATTTTTGTAGTGTACAATATACTCTGTTAAATGTTTACAACATACTTTCTTGTGCCTTACCTTGGAATTCATTTTAGTTTTGAATTATATCTAGTTGTGAAAGTTGACAAATCATGAACTAAAAAGCACTTTTCGGAGGCATGTAGATTTATTGTCCTTAAAGACTTATTCGCGGTGTGTTACGCAAGTCTTCCAGAATATTATAGGAATTTTTCGGATTTTTTTAAGGATCTCAAAATTAGCAAGAAAATACTCTTTACAAAGTAAATAACCCCAGATAATAGAAAAGAATAAGAGGAGAGAGAAGAGAGCCTGAATAAATAAGAGAAAAGAATATGAGAGGTATGTCTTTTGGATGAAGCATCGAGAATAATAAGATTAATGGGTTGTTAATCCTAACTTCATGTGAATCCTAACTTTCTAACTATCGCATGTTTCAATTGAATCACATATTTTCTACATATTCTTGATACTTTTGGACTTTTATTCTTTCTAACCTACCTTTGTTTTAAAATTTGTTCATACACCAATCCTTATTATTATCTCATTATTATCATCTCAAATTCTTGGATTTGCTTGATAATTGAAATTTTTTTTTCATGGTAAATCTCGAATTCCCTTGATAATTAAAAAAAATTTAAAAAAATCAACCAACAAATATTAAAAAATAAACTATGTAACCCTGATTTCTCTTTTTGAACTAGATTACGTAGGAACAAGATCAATCCTCTTCAGATCCAAAATAAGAAAACATATAATAACTTTTTTTACCTTTATTATTTTGTATGTGCATTATTTTGTTTGATTTTTGGGGAACAACAAATATATTAAAAATCTACTTTTATTTTGTATACTTAATTAAAGGGAACTGTCTTATGACAGACGTTGTGGGGTGCTAGTAGTACCTTCTCCATAAGTAACCGACCCCCGAACCCATATTTGGTTTCAAAGACTATATTTTTTTAAAGGTTTTTTTTTTATAGTTTTTCATAATAAACTATGGTGGCGGGTCCTCTATATCTTTTCAATTATTTTTATCGTTCCGCCGCGATTTCGGTTGTGACAGCGGATATGTCTTGTTTGGAGGATGTCACTCCTATTGTCAATAGTTTGTCGGGTTTACAACAATTAGATTCAACTCATAGAAGTTCAACGATAGTTCTTACTACTTTGACGTCTAAAGAGACTTGTTTTGCATAGCAATTGAAAATAGCTTTGAAATGGGCTAATATGTTTGATGAGATGAGAGATTCTAATATGGAAGAGGATGATCAGTAGGTTCAAACTACAAGAAAGCCTAGTAGGGGTATGTCGAAGAAAGTTAATACTAAATCCTCCAAAGCAAAAACTTCTAAAGGTTAAGGTATTTTTTGGAATGTAAGAGGAGTGACTGATAATAAATTTTAATAAGCTAAGGAATTTGCCTTTTTCCTAGTATATGGAGTTCAAAGTATGAAATGATTTTTATGATAGAAATATTGATTTTTGTTTTCATAATAGGTTTTTTTGCCTATCTATGCGATGTGGTCTTCCCATGTGAATTTTCTTTTCCCTTTTTTATTTTTTTAACATGAGCTTATTGGAAAATCTTCTTTAAATCACTTTTTGGTACTCAACGTCAACTTTTGGACTTAGCGCTATATTCTTTAATTTCTTGAAAATACTGCAAAAAAACATCATAAATACATCAATTTCCATATTTTCTTACTTCTCTACTCGTCATTTTGTAATATAAAATAAAAGAGTCTATTTCACAAAGAATTATATTAATTTCATATAAAATAAGTGTCAAAATTATATGTAATGTTAACTATACTATACATTTATCATGTACTCCAATATGTATGGTTTTTTTTTCACTTGTGCATGTTTTTATGTACTTTAATATATAAAAGGAGGTAAGGAGAGTTTTCACTTTCTGTCACACAAAAATCACTAGTTTCTCCTATAAATACAGGAACATTAACATTGTTTATTTGATATCAAATATTTAGAAAGAAATTATAATTGTATATATTTCAAATTATAATACCAAATAAAGTTTC
Organism: Vigna unguiculata; assembly: GCF_037176805.1. Lineage (NCBI taxonomy): Eukaryota > Viridiplantae > Streptophyta > Magnoliopsida > Fabales > Fabaceae > Vigna > Vigna unguiculata. Next base: position 33,166,193 of record NC_140792.1, on the reverse strand, counting down.
ATGAGAACTAAAATATTTATTAAATTTACAAACATTAATGAAACCTAATTGATAAAATTTAAAAATCTTTTTTAAAAAGTATAAAAGGAAAATAAATATTCAAATTAAAATATATTTTAAATGTCTTTTTACTCCAATTTTTTAAATTCTAATGATTCTCTTTTTTTACACTAATAAAAGTTATAATACATGACTTGATTAAAATCATGCAAAGAATAAAGTTTAAACTAATAATAATAAAATTTTAAATAGATTTTGTATCTTTTGAAGTTCAATATATGTTGGATGGTGATAAAAAATTCATAGCAATTATATAAATTTTTATATTATGGTAAATAAAATATATTTATACAATTATAGTGGCAAAATTACAGTTTGATATTAAGTTAGCAAATAAAAAAAACTTATATAAAATATATCAAAATAGTATTCTACATGATAAAAGTAAATAACAAATAAAAATATTAAAAAATTATCAATCAAATATGTGTCTTAAAAACAATTTTAGAGATTATTGAATGAAATCTCACAAAGGAAAACAAATATATAATTAAGGGTGTGAAAAGATGAAAAATTGATCTAAGAAAACTTTTCAAATATCAACATAGTCAATGATTGAGAAATAAAGAAATTGTTTTTAGCAAAACAAAAAAGTTCGTCAAATGAAACAAAAATTAATAATAATAGACTAAAAAAGATAATTTTTCTATATTACCTAATAAATGAAAAAGTTTATGTTATTAAACACTTGAATTGATAGTGTTAAACATTTCCATGTGAAAGAAAAATATACAATAAATAGAAAATGTTAAAAAAGAATAAAAATATTCAAATGCGAGTTATCAAAAATATTTAATTAAGATACATCAATTGAACCTAATTTGATAATGGTTATAATATGATGAAAAATATATTGAAAATGCGAACGAATTTCATTAAAAACAAACAATTAGAAGAATTAAAAAATAAAAAAGTGTGTAGTAATATATATATATATATATATATATATATATATATATATATATATATATATATATATATATATATATATATATAAGGTTACTAAATTGACTATGAATATTTTAATAATTTAAATGGGGACAGGTATTATGGCAGATATGGAGACGGAGACGAGGTAGATATGTACATTTCCATACTCATCTCTATACCGAATTTAAAAAGTCGGGAATTTTTCATACCTAGATAATGTGGAGATTTCCCGTCAAAACAGGGATGGATTTAAGTAATACCCAAAAGAAATTTATTTGACATCTCTATTTAAGCATACTAATTTATTTTATTACTTTTATAACTATAAATGAAATGTCCAAGTTAATTGTGTATAACAATATTAATGATTGAACAAAGCAAATTGGTAGAAAGAACAAGCGTGGCACTGTTACGCAAATACATGTAGGTCTTCTAAATTGAAATGCCTTAACTAAAAGCCCCAATTAATTTTCCTAAAGACAATGAAAAACCATAAAAAAAAAATCAAAATTATGAAAAACACCTTAATAAAAGAACAAATAAAGAAAATAAGGGACTTTGAACTTCGTCTTGCTCTTTATCTAATTCTTCTCCGGCTCTTCTGGTTCATCAATGAAAATGTTTTTGATGTGTGGGAGAGAAAACCAAAACTCTCCAACATGGGGTTTATATTTTTTACATAAGTCAGCACAACCTTTAATCCTCAAAGTTTCAAGTGCAGTGAGGTCATGGAAGTTATGTGGGAGAGAAACCAAATTTGGACAATTTATTAAACAAAGTGTTTTCAGATCAGTCAGAGTTGTTAACCAATCGGGAAGTGCTTCAATATTGTGGCAATTTGAAATAAACAAGCATTGTAAAGAGTTGGCAGCCTCCTGAAGCCCTTTAGGCAAGGCCACCAGTTGTGATAAACTTGAAAACGCAAGAAGTTTTAACTTCAGCTTGGAGCTTTCTTCTTCATGGTGGCCCTTCCATAGTTCCAAGTCCAAATGGCTGCAGTTGTCAACAAACAATGTTTCTAATTCAGGAAAAATTTTACCATCCAAAGACAAAGACTTTAGACTCTGACAACCAGAAACGAACAATGATGTAAGAATAGGAAATTTCACCCCTCCAAATATGGACTCTACATTAATGCACGATTCAATACTCAAGATTTGAAGCGACACCAAGTTGGCGATCTCATTCACAGGCAGAACAGTTTGCTTTATGCTAAACTCCAGACAACGGAGACTGATCAGCTTTCTTAGCCCTTTGGGCAATGCTTCCAGCTCATTGCATCCGCCAAGTAACAACACTTGCAAACTTTGGAGCTTGCAAATAGAGTCGGGGAGTCTCTTAATGTTCGGATTGTCGCTAATGTCCAGATATCTCAAATGTCTCAACTTGGCAATGTTACGGGGAAAGGTCTCAAATATTGCCCCACTTAAATCCAAAACTCGCAAGCATTTGAACTTTGCCAGACATGTCGTTAGTATAGCTTCACCGTTGGCAGCTTCTGCTGCACCATTTGGAAATAGTACGGTTCTCACAGCAGCTGATTTTTTGGTGACTAAATTGTCGAACAAAATGCTTTCAGCAAAAGATAGATGCCGAACATTATCTGTGATGGGGAAAACAACAACAAACAATATACCAGAGAATGCAGCGGATATAATTTCCCCTAACTTGCAAGAATCTATGAGGAGCAATAATCAAAGAGCAGCAATAATAAATCACCAAAAGCACAAATAAAGGCACCAAGATTTTTAACGTGGAAAACCCCTCAAATCAAGGGTAAAAACCACGAGTCGTCCAGACCAAAGAAATAGCTTCACTATGATCAACAAGAGTACAAAAGAGTCTCAATCAATAGCACAAATTAGTGCCAACACCCAACCAAATAACAAAGCAACAAAGCTTTCAAATAGAGAAGAACAAGAGAGGAAAACCTCTACAAATCACTGCTGCAGTGCGAAATTAATATCTCCCAACTCAGACCTCGTATCAAAGATCCGACCGGTCAGAATGAAGAGCAATGAGTTCCGAACCTGCTGTAAAAATTTCAGCCCGATCCAACGGTGAACGAATCCGCAGCGCCGAATTTACTGCGACAGCTCTATGAAAAACGTGAACAGAATTTTCCCTCTACCTCTCCCTCTATGTGTTAGGGCTTTCAGTGTGTTCTTACTCTATTGTTCTGCCTCTCTCTTTATTTTATAGCCTCCTCTCCACTAGGTTTAAGTGAGACATGGGCTTCTCAAATTTTGGGCCTTTTCTCCACATAGGAAGGGAGCCCAATACCCAACAAATCTCCCCCTCACAACTATGTGGAGATAACCGCCAAACCGGCGATCTCACAACAAACTTCAAACTTTCCTCTTGGCAATGCTTTAGTCATCATATCAGCACCATTATCATCTGTATGAACTTTTTCCAACTCCAACAACTTAGCATCCAAAGCATCACGTATCCAATGATACCTCACATCAATATGTTTGGATCTAGAATGAAAAGTTGGATTCTTACCAAGATGGATAGCACTTTGGCTATCAACAAACAATGAATAGTTATCTTGCCTAAAACCAAGCTCCTGCAAGAATTTCTTCAACCATAACACCTCCTTGCATGCTTCAGTAATAGCAATGAACTCTGCCTCTGTAGTAGACAACGCTACACACCTTTGTAGTCTTGATTGCCAAGCCACAGCTCCTCCTGCAAACTTTATCAAATAGCCAGAAGTGGACTTTCTGGAATCAATATCCCCAGCCATATCTGAGTCTGAGTAACCCATCAAAGTAGGTTGATCACCTCCAAAACAAAGCTTCATATCAACTGTACCATGAAGATACCTCAAAATCCATTTCACAGCATTCCAATGCTCTCTACCTGGGTTTGACAAAAATCGACTAACTGTACCAACAGCATGTGCAATATCTGGTCTTGTACACACCATCGCATACATCAAACTGCCCACCGCAGATGCATAAGGAACTCTACTCATATTGGTCTTCTCAACTTCATTTGAAGGACTCTGTTTAACACTCAGTTTAAAATGAGTAGCAAGAGGAGTACTCACAGCTTTAGCATTTTCCATCTGGAATCTCTGCAACACCTTCCTAATGTATTGCTCTTGTGATAGATAAATCTTCTTTTCTCTCCTATCACGTGAGATATGTATGCCAAGAATCCTTTTAGCAGCTCCCAAGTCTTTCATGGCAAAAGACTCGCCAAGTGTCTTCTTTAACCTGTCAATTCTGGAAATATCTTTCCCAACAATAAGCATGTCATCAACATATAATAACAGGATAATAAAGTCATCATTAGAAAACCTTTTAACAAAGACACAATGATCAGAAGTAGTCTTCATGTAACCCTGCTCACACATAAAAGACTCAAACTTCTTATACCACTGCCTTGGAGCCTGCTTCAAACCGTATAGACTCTTTCTTAGTCTACACACATAATCTTCCTTGCCTTTAACAAGAAAACCATCAGGTTGCTTCATGTATATCTCTTCCTCCAAATTACCATGAAGGAAAGCTGTCTTCACATCCATCTGCTCAACCTCCAAATCAAGAGTAGCAGCTAAACTTAGCACAGTTCTGATGGATGACATTTTCACCACAGGTGAGAAAATCTCATTGAAATCAACACCCTTTTTCTGTCTGAAACCTTTCACCACTAATCTGGCCTTGTACCTTGGAAGCGTAGAATTTGAATCTTGTTTCACCCTGAAAATCCACCTAGTTTCCAATGCCCTTTTGCCCTTAGGCAATTTCACCAAGTCGTAAGTGTGATTATCATGCAAAGATTTCATCTCATCTTGCATTGCATCCAGCCACTGTTTCTTCTCTTCACTATCCAAAGCCTCTTCAAAACACTCAGGTTCTCCACCGTCAGTCAAGGTTATGTACTCATCACAGGAATACCTTGTAGAAGGTTGTTTTTGTCTATTAGACCTCCTGAGTTGGACTTGAGGTGATTCAGGTATATCACCAAGATCGTCATCATCATCATGTTCCTCTTGAGCATCATCAATTGGAACCTCTACTCCACTTCCAAACTGTTGATCATCAACATCACCATGTTGCTCATTGTCTTGAGCTTCCGTTTCAACATTCTCCAAATTGTGAGCGGGCAACCTCATCGGATTACCATCAGTGAGATTACTATCTTTCTCGGGTGTGGTCTTCTCCACCTTATCAATGTCTTCAATGGTCTGGTCTTCCATGAATTGTACATCACGACTTCTAACAAGCTTCTTCTCAACAGGATCATAAAACCTGTAGCCAAATTCATCCTCACCATAGCCAATAAAGATACATTGCCTTGTCTTTTTATCTAACTTGGATCTTTCATCCTTAGGAACATGAACAAATGCCCTGCAACCAAAGACACGCAAATGATCATAGCTAACATTCTTACCAAACCAAATTTTGTCTGGCACCTCAGTATTCAAAGCAACTGCGGGACTGAGATTAATAACATGCACAGCTGCAAGCAATGCCTCTCCCCAAAAGTGCTTAGGCAACTTTGCTTCTGAAAGCATACATGTAACCCTTTCAGCCAAGGTCCTGTTCATCCTCTCCGCTAGACCATTCAACTGAGGAGTTTTAGGAGGAGTCTTCTCGTGTCTAATACCATGCTGCCTGCAATAAACATCAAAAGGTCCACGGTACTCACCACCATTATCACTACGGATGCATTTCAGCTTCTTACCTGATTGCCTCTCAACCATAGCATGAAATTCCTTGAACTTTTCAAGTACTTGACCTTTCCGCTGAAGAGCATAGACCCATAGCTTCCTGGAACAATCATCAATAAAAGTAACAAAGTAAAGTGCACCACTAAATGACTTTACCTTTAATGGGCCACAAACGTCAGAATGCACCAATTCAAGCAATTCTGACTTCCTTGAGGGAGGATGCTTCTTAAAAGATACTCTGGTTTGTTTACCAGCCATGCAATGAGAACATTTCTCCAATTCTGCATTTCTCAATCCCATAAGCACATCCTTTTTAGCTAAGCAGTTAAGCCCTTTCTCACTTATATGACCAAGCCTCCGGTGCCACAAAGATGCCTCCATATACATAGCATTCACACTGTCTTTAGCAACCAAAGCTTTAGTCCAATACAATTTAGATTGTCTCTCCCCTCTGGCCATAACCAAGTTACCTTTAGTGAGCTTCCATTTACTAGAACCAAAGTGATTGTCATAACCACAATCATCAAGCAACTGCACAGAGATTAAATTAAAACGAACATCTGGAGCATGTTTGACTCCTTTAAGCAACAACTGCACTCCCATGTTGGTTTGCAGGCAAACATCACCAACACCAATCACTTTAGACTCACCATCATTACCCATCTTCAACACTCCAAAATCACCAGAAGTGTAAGATGTGAAGAACTCCTTCCTAGGTGTAACATGCAGTGTAGCACCACTATCAATAATCCACATGCTCTCATCAGATACAAGATTAACAGACTCAAAGTTACGAAGAAGAACAAGATCACCATCTGTAGCAGTAGTGACACGATCATCATCATCATGATCATTCTCTCTCTGTTTGCCCTTCTTGTCTTTGTTCTCCTTTTTCCACTTAAAACAATATTTCTGAATGTGCCCAGTTTTATGACAAAAATGACACTCTAAATTCTTGTATCTTGACTTGGACTTGCTCCTACTCTTCTCTCTACCACCTTTATGTTCCTTTTTCTGACTTCTCCCCCTAGCTTCTGTAACAAGCATCTCAGACTGAGATGAAGAACCATGTGCCTTCCTTCTCATCTCTTCATTAAGAGCACCGCTCTTTGCCATCTGAAAAGAAACAACACCATTCGAGGCAGAGTTTGTAATTGAAACCCGAAATACCTCCCAAGACTCTGGTAGAGTATTAAGCAACCATAATCCCATAACTTCGTCATCAAACTTTATGCTCATTCCTGACAATTGATCTAGGAGCCCTTGAAACTCATTTAAGTGATCAGAAATAGAAGAATTCTCCATGTACCTCAAATTCATCAAGCAATTTAACAAATACAATTTATTATTGCCCGACTTAGAAGCATACAAAGACTCAATCTTCTCCCACAAAGCTCTGGCATGTGTCTCATTAGCAATATGATTATAAACATTATCTTCAACATATTGCCGAATAAAACCACATACCTGTTGGTGCTCAAAGTCCCATTCTTCTTCAGACATAGAATCTGGCTTCTGTGTAGCAAAGACCGGAAGATGCAATTTCTTGACAAATAATAAATCTTTCATCTTGCCCTTCCACAAATGATAATTTGTACCATTCAAAGTAATCATCTTTGCATTTGCCTCCATCATTCAAGCAAGTAAATATAGCCCAACCAAGAGCTCTGATGCCACTCTGATGGGGAAAACAACAACAAACAATATACCAGAGAATGCAGCGGATATAATTTCCCCTAACTTGCAAGAATCTATGAGGAGCAATAATCAAAGAGCAGCAATAATAAATCACCAAAAGCACAAATAAAGGCACCAAGATTTTTAACGTGGAAAACCCCTCAAATCAAGGGTAAAAACCACGAGTCGTCCAGACCAAAGAAATAGCTTCACTATGATCAACAAGAGTACAAAAGAGTCTCAATCAATAGCACAAATTAGTGCCAACACCCAACCAAATAACAAAGCAACAAAGCTTTCAAATAGAGAAGAACAAGAGAGGAAAACCTCTACAAATCACTGCTGCAGTGCGAAATTAATATCTCCCAACTCAGACCTCGTATCAAAGATCCGACCGGTCAGAATGAAGAGCAATGAGTTCCGAACCTGCTGTAAAAATTTCAGCCCGATCCAACGGTGAACGAATCCGCAGCGCCGAATTTACTGCGACAGCTCTATGAAAAACGTGAACAGAATTTTCCCTCTACCTCTCCCTCTATGTGTTAGGGCTTTCAGTGTGTTCTTACTCTATTGTTCTGCCTCTCTCTTTATTTTATAGCCTCCTCTCCACTAGGTTTAAGTGAGACATGGGCTTCTCAAATTTTGGGCCTTTTCTCCACATAGGAAGGGAGCCCAATACCCAACAATCTGGAATATTTTGAATCTTGGAATTCACGTGTAGACACTCATCCATCGCAACAAACAGGGCGAGATCATGCACCAAATCATGTATTCTAAAAGTATACGCAGTTCCAAAGTTTTCAAAATCTTGAAGAAAGGATCTTGACATAAGTTCATTCAAATACTGACTTGCTACTTCTTCAGGTGTCCTATTCGTTTTTGGCAGTGCAATGAGTCCAAGTGCCCCCCAAAGCCAAGTTATTTCATAACTATTAATTTCATAATCCTTTGGGTAAAGGGAAAACAATGCAAAACATTTTCTCAGATAGGACGGCATGAGATCATAACTCAATTTAAGGGCAGGTAATATGTCGTCTTTTTTTTGAGGCAAAATCCAGATTTCATTGTCACGCACATATTCCCATTCACTGGCTTCAAATTTGGAGAATAGTAAACTCCCTAGTGTTCTCACTGCCAATGGAACTCCTCCGTATTTTTTCACTATTTCTCTCCCAATATTTACTAAGTGAGGATGTTTTTCCTGCTCTCTTTCTTTAAATGCCCACTTGACTAACAGAGACAATGAATCCTCCTCAGAAAGGCCTTCTAAAATGTGAGAGGGAACTGTGCCCATCATGGAAGCAATTGAAGGACTGCGTGTGGTCACAAGGATTTTACTTGTTGAACTTACTTGGATTAAATTCCGCAGCCCAACCCATTTAACACGGTCTTCGTTCCATACGTCATCCAATACGAGTAAGAAGTTTTGACCGGAAAGTTTGTTTTTCAGCTGATTTTGCAGTTGTTCCAGATCCAACATGCTCCAATTCGTTTGGTGAGAAGGGGCATAATCAGATGCTGCATCATTGGCGGAATTGATGATTTTGATAATGAGTTGTTTAATGTCAAAGTCATCAGAAACACACACCCACATCTTCAATGGGAAATATTCCTGGATCCTGTTGTCATTGAACACAAACTTTGCAAGGGTAGTCTTTCCCAAGCCTCCAATCCCCACAATGGGGATAACAGAAAGACTTGTATCATCATTAGGATTCTGCTGCATCAAAAGCTCTATGACCATTTCTTTATCGTGTTTCCTTCCTATCACATCTGAATCACTCAGACGGGAGTGTGTCATATCTCTCCGATGAACAACACGTGTGTCAACATCAATTCTTTCAAGACTAAACTTATGTCTATCAGCTGCAACTTTGTCTAGTCTGTTACTGATATCTTTAATTTGTTGAGCCATTTTGTAACGAAAAACAAGTGGACTGGAGGTTGAGAAGAAGTGACTTACCTTGTCTTTGGTGCTACCATGAGCTTTGACCACTTTGTTCCGCAGTGTTTGACACTCAAATTCGTCCAAAAGATCTTCGGCATCGGAGAATACAGTTTTGAGTTGAGTGAGCCATTCGTGGAGCTCATGGTTGTGCTGCTGCTTTTGCTGAGCATCTAACAGCACAGCCTTGACTAAAGAGAGAGTGTTTGTGAAGTCTTGAAGATCGTCGTATAAACCCACTAATCGAGAAGCTTCTTCAAAAGCACGAGAAGCAAGCTTTGCTAATAGGGACTCTGCGATGCTGAAGAGAAATGATTCGGCCATAGTTGTCTGAAATGCAAACGGCAGAGATGATATGAGAAGGCAAAACAGTGTTCAGTGTTTGAAGGTCAACTTTGTTGATTGCAGATTGGTTGCCCAATGGATTCCAGATCTACCCAATAACCAATGCCACTTGCTACCATCTTTATGTATATAATATTGAAACACCCTTTTATAAGAGAGGAGTTACATGACATCATCCACAGTTACTAGATTATGTTTCTTTATCAACCACCGTATTATGCTTCTCATTATGAGCTGGATTTTGAACTCTTCTACATCAACTCTCAATTTTAAAAAGTTGATTTATTTTCAATCTATTACTTCGATTATTATTAAATCATTATTTTAATTATCATTACATCATATTATTAATTAAAATTAAAATAAATAATTTAATAATAATTGACATAATTAGTTAAAAGTAAATAAAAAAATGAATTAAAATTTTATTATCTTTCTAAAAATCATATAACAATTTTTTTTTGTTTGACTAATGCTTACGACGAGAACATACCCAAAAAATTGGTTAATATAACTTAATTCTTTTAGATATTGCTAACTAATAAAAGTTTTACTTTTTATCAATAATCTCTAGTTCCTTCATTTTTCTAATTTGTATTAGTTTATTATTGATTTCTTTTTGCAAATTGTTGTTTTTCTATTATTGTGTCATCTTGTGTTACACGAATAATGGTTCTTTAAAATTGTTTTTGTATAGACAAATGATAAGTCAAAGGAACTTTCAAGTTGTAGCTAGTCAAGTCTAATTTGCATTTTAGAGCATCTTCCAATCTCATAATTGTATTGTCCTTCTTATATAACGTTTTTTTCAATAAAATTTTTTAAAAATTATCATTTTACAATAGTTACAATGTTTTAAATTTTTAAATTTTTTGTATATGAAAAAGAGTAAATAAAATGATAAAATAATTTAACAATCACATCAAAATTTAAATAATCATAAAAATTTAATTAAAAATATATAATTTTATTTACTTAAAAGGATGAACTATATAAGAGGATAACATTTTTTTTCATTGACAAGGATAACAATGAAATTTTATATAGGATTTAGGGTTTGAAAAAAAAATTAAAAGAAGAAAAAATTTAAACAAAAATTAAAAGTTCTCTAATCATTTACAGGTCTGTAAGGTTTATTTTTAAAAAAATTGTGAATCAAGACAAAAATTAAGAAAGAAATTGGAGAAACGAAGATCAAAAGAGAGGTCACGTAAAAAGTAAATAAGAAACTAAAGAAATGGAAAAAAGAAAAATGGTAACACACCCCTATCATTTTATAAAAAACATTAACCACTTAACTTGAATTTATTTTAGATTTTTATAATCCGCGATAGGATATGTATTCCTTTTATCTATATGTAAAGAGAATTTTTTCTGTGTTTATAATTTAAATTTTATTTTTTATAATATAATTATTTGTTAAAATTTTAAAAATTGATATTTATTTTTACATATTTTTTATAAAACTTTCTACTCTCTTTTTTTTATTCATCAATATTTATTTTTCATTTTTTTCTTCATTTATAATTTTAATAAATATAAACTTATTTTGTAAATTAATTTAATAATATTATAATATTATTATCTATTAATATAATATTAAGAATATATAGAAATACGTATTAAGAATGTTTAGAAATATTTACACACAGGATAACACCTACACAAGATATGATCGTATAAACCCACCACTCGAGAAGCTTCTTCAAAGACACCAGAAGCAAGTCTTGCTACAAGCGACTCTGCGATGCTAAAGAGAAAGGATTCAACCATTGTTGTTTGAAATGCAAACAAGAGAGAGATGGGAAGGGAAAACAGTGTTTCTAAGTCAACTTTGTTGATGAAATCGGAACTACTCAATAACCAATGCCACTATTTCTACCATCTTTTTGCTTATAATAGTGAAAGAAGAAGAAGATTATGAAGTATTAAATATTTTTCTTACATGTCACAACATATGACATATCCACAATTAGACAGAGGGAAGAAACGGAAAAAATATATTTGCTAAAAAAAAGTTTTAGACTCGGTAAAAAAAAAACAGAAGCAAGTTAAATAATTTTTCTTACAGCATATAAGAACATACAAGTTTTGCAGGAGTTAAAACAATGGAGGACATATGAATATCTACGGAATTTGATATCACATAAAAAAATTTATAATATATTTTAAATTAAAATTATGCCAAAATATTTTTGTTGTATATTTGGATGACTTTATTCTGAAGGGTCGGTAAATATGTCTTGCATCTACTCTTATGTTATGGAATAAGGTTGGTCGATAGTTTATTGCAGAACCTTTGATACATTCATTCGCATGTAACGTTCATCTTCGGTAGCCAATACGCCTTTCTTAAGAGCCATAGTAATGTTTTTTAATCCTACCACTTACATCTATCTCGTTGGCATCAAGTTGTTCATTAATTTGTTTATGTAGTCTGCGATATATAGATGGATGGATACTAGGAATTAAGCTTTAATTGTTGTTCACATTCCACCTGCTGCATTAAATTGTTTATGTATTCTGATATATATATATATATATATATATATATATATATATATATATATATATATATATATATATATATATATATATATATATATATATATATATATATATATATATATATATATTATTTTAACCAACTTGATTTTTTTTAGGTATAATTACTGATTTGGTACCTCAACTTTTTCGTTAAGTTCAATTTGGTACCCAAATTTTTGGTTTGTTCAATTTAGTACTCCAATTTTCTAAAGAGATTCAATTTGGTCCACTCCGTTAAGTTGAAGTTAACACCGTGTTCGTACAGGACACATGTCAAGCCATGAAATTTTTATTTTTTTTAATTTTTTTTTTAAAAATTAATTTTTTTTCAAACAAATTAATTTTTTTTTCAAAAAATTTAAAAACTGCCACATGTCAGTTTATCATCGTGCCACGTGGCAGCTTACAATCATGACATGTGGCAGTGTAATAGTTGTTTTCAATTTAGTACCCTAATTTAAATTTTTGGTTCAATTTAGTACCCAAAATTTTTAAAATGATCCAATTTCGTCCTCTCCCATTTGAGACCAAATTAGTAAATAAGCTTAATTATAACTTATATAAACATGTTAAAATAATTGTTTTGAATTTATACATCAAATCACTACACCTAAATATTCAAATTATTTTATTTTTTACAAGTGTAAAAAATTTCATGTATAAAAAATTACAAAGGTTAAAATATAAAAAATAAAATAATTTAAGTATTTAGGTGAAATGATTTGATGTATATATTAGAAAAAGTTATTGTAACATGTATATATAGGTTGTAATTAAGCTTATTTACTAATTTAGTCTCAAATGGGAAAAGACGAAATTTGATCATTTTAAAAAATTAGGGTACTAAATTGAACCAAAAATTTAAATTGGGGTACTAAATTGAAAACAACTATTACACTGCCACGTGTCATGATTGTAAACTGCTACGTGGCACGATGATAAACTAACATGTGACAATTTTTAATTTTTTTGAAAAAAAAATATTTTTTTTTTTAAAAAAATAAAAAATTTCATGGCTTGACACGTGTCCTGTACGGACACGATGTTAACTCCAACCTAATGGAGATGACCAAATTGAATCTCTTTAGAAAATTGGGGTACTAAATTGAACAAACCAAAAGATTGGGTACCAAATTGAACTAAACGAAAAAGTTAGAGTACCAAATCAGTAATTATACCATTTTTTTATTATGATTTGAACTCTTATTGTAGTATTAATTTTGTAAGTTAAAAGATAAAATTTATTTTAGATCTTTTCTGGATTTCATATGTTAATTTTATGTTAACCTAAATGAATATTAAAAAAAAATCTGTCAAATTTATGTCTAATAATGCATTAGCATACATAAATTTACATCTGACAGTGCATTAACTATCATAAATTTATGTCTGTTATGCGGTGTCAAACATAAATTTTGACCCATAATTTTTTGTACTATAGAAACACAATTTTAGGTCTTAAAGTCCAAAGCACTAACTTCACGTATGGTCTTGCACGCATCAAACATAAATTTATGTCCATTATTTTGCCAAACATAAATTTATGACTACCACTTTTACATCTTACCTAAATCAGATAAAAATATAAAAAACGTCGAACGTGAAAGACCTTTTATATGTTATTTTTATATGCTTCATAGTGTATTATGTTTCTAGTTCAACTAATGTATTATTTTTTTATGGGAAAATTATAATTTGACTTCCAATTTGACTCTCATATTTTATTTTCTGATATGGCTTAGTGTGAGCTATTGATTCTTTAAAAAAAAAAAAGATAGTGTTACATTAATCAATAACACATACTAAGTCATATTAAGAAATAAAGAATGAGAGTTAAAAAATGAGAGTGATAGTATCATTGTCCATTTTTATGATAGAAACACCAAAGGTAATTTCTGCTTTTTTTTCTTATTCATGCTTCTAGACTCTATAACCATGTTTATATATATTCTCCCTTGTTTTAATTATCTTTGTTCATAGAGATGTCAAAATGGGTTTTAACCCGTGAGCCAACCCAGTTCACCACGGGTTCGAGCCGGATTGGGTTGAGAAAAATTCATCTTTTTCAAAAGTAGGTTGAACTCAACCCGGCTCACTTAACCCACAAGTTAAATGGGTTCGATTCGGGTTGAAGGTGGGTTGACCCATTTAACCCACCAACATTTTTTTACATTTTTTTTAAATTTTTTTAAATTTTCTTTTAATTTTTTTAAATTCTTTTAATAATTATTTACTACTCCTATTATATTTGTTCACAATTTCATATTTTTAAATGCTAGAATGTTGCTTAACTATATTTGAATAGTTTGAATGTTTAATTAATTTGATTGTCAAGTTATATATATGTTAATACTTTAATCTTCAACTATAATCTTTATAATAAATTACTCAAGTAATCGTCTTATAAACAATTTTTTCTAAATTAGCATGAAAAAAATGTATAATTTTTTTTATTTATATTTTGTTGAATAGCATGACAGAAAATTTGTAATATTAGTCATGCTTTCTTAGACTAATGGGTACTTTCTTGGAAATAATTCTTCATATATTAGTGGTGAGCATGATCAAAATATTGGTTCTTGATTTTACTATGATTGTCATTTCATAGGTTACTTAAAAATTTATTTAAATATTTGAATACTAAAAAAAAAAAAAAAAATTTTTTTAGATGGGTTGGTGAGCCAACCCACTTAACCCACCAACCCGTGGTGGGTTGAACCGGGTTATAAAGTTTCTGGCTCACCAGAAAGTGAGCCGAGTTGGGTTAATTCATTTTCAACCCGGCTCGTGGTGAATCAACCCGTGTGAGCCGGGTTGGCTCACTTTGACATGTCTATTTGTTCATATGTTTTAAGAAAATTAAACATTTTTATACCTTTAAAATATAGTTATATATTTTAAAACTATATTTTATAATTTCAACCTGTTTTAATGCATCATATGAAACATATATTTTTGCACTTAAGCAAAATAACTTAAACAACAATAAAAAAATATTTTTCTAACTTTTAATTTAGTATTGATTTCTTGTTTTGGTTCCAGATTGTTGCTGTTATATAATTGTGTCATCATGTGTTATAAGACTGACAGTGCTCTAAAATTATAGACAAATAATTAGGCAAAGGAACTTTGAAGTTGTTACTCTTGAAGTCTAATTTGCAGAAACCTTCCTTGTTATCTTTCCCGTCTCATAATGCATCTTTCCTTACATTTTCAATTAAAATAATAAAAGTTATTTTTTATTTAACAACCAAAATATCATTTTTGTACTAATCACAAAAATTTACATTTTTTAATATATCATACATGGCTTATTGGAGAGATACACGCGATCCTGAGAAGGTTTGAACTTTCCCCCCTGGGAACTTATGTATGACTCAAGTTTGCTTTCTTAATTTTCTCTCTTCCATTGAAAATAAAATACGATCTTTGCCTTTTAAATCCAATTTCACTTTAGATTATTATTTTCTTTTAATGTACTGATATTTAACTTTTGCTTTTACCTTTTTACGTGGGTCTCTCGTATATTCTAGGGCTTAAGGTACTGTCTTGTGCTTCCATTTGCATTTATATACAGATTAATATAAATGGTGTTGTGTTTTTATTCATGTACTTTATTTTAAAGTTGTGTTGATTTTAAATAATTATTTAAGTTTAAAATATAACAATTAAGAGGGTAAAATTAAAAAAATAATAAAGGACATAATAAATGTTTATCTCTTTATATATGTAGTTGTATTATTATTTTTATCACTACACGATATTATTTTAGTGTTATTATTATTATTATCTATTATTATTATTGTTATTATTATTATTATTGTTGTTATTATTATTATTATTATTATTATAATTAAACACACATTTTACATTTATTTACCACATGGTCATATCTCAATTACTTGTACTTTTTTATTTGTATTGTTGTTCACTTTATTTTTATATCTGTGTAATTGTTTGAATTAAAAAAATAGTTACTAAAATTATTAAAATGATAAAATGGACAAATAATTTTTATTATGAATAACTATTTCAATTTAACAAATCTATAACAATATATAAAGAGAATTTCCTCTTTTGTGTTCACATTTCAAAATTTCAATTTTACCCTTTAAAATATAATTATTTATTAAATTTTTGAAAATTGACCGTTATTTTAGAAGCTTTTTATAATACGGTGTTTTTTTTCCTATTTATCAACAATTATTCTCTCGTCTTTTCTGATATATTTCACTTTATTTTTAATAAATATAATTTTATTTTATATATTAACTTAATAACATTACAATGTCATCACCTACTAATATAATATCACACATATTTAAAAAATGCATACACACAGCAGAAGGAGTGGCGGATCTTGACAAAAATTGTTGGGGGAGCCAAAATAATACATCAAAAGTTTATACATTATTGTCATTGATAAAATAAAAATAAATACATAATTTAGTATAACAATAACTAAAAAAAAATCACACATATCAAAAAAATTGTCAACAGAAAATTCAATGATATTCAAAGCACGCTTAAAATCCAGTTATAAAAAACATACAGTACAATTTTTTTTCTATGTTCATAAAGTAAAAAATTAATATACAACAGGTTAATTGAATAAATGATTAAACTAATATTTTACTATCAAATTAGACAAATATTTAAAAAATGCATACACACAGCAGAAGGAGTGGCGGATCTTGACAAAAATTGTTGGGGGAACCAAAATAATACATCAAAAGTTTATACATTATTGTCATTGATAAAATAAAAATAAATACATAATTTAGTATAACAATAACTAAAAAAAAATCACACATATCAAAAAAATTGTCAACAGAAAATTCAATGATATTCAAAGCACGCTTAAAATTCAGTTATAAAAAACATACAGTACAATTTTTTTTCTATGTTCATAAAGTAAAAAATTAATATACAAGAGGTTAATTGAATAAATGATTAAACTAATATTTTACTATCAAATTAGACAAGAAGGAATTATCTTCTTCTTTATTCCTTCGAGAATGAAAGAAAATCGTTGAGAGATTAGAGCAAAAATAATAGATATTTATATTTTCAGAAACAAAAGAAAATAGGTAAGAACAATTTGTGAGAAACTCAAGACATATAATGGAACTACAATTAAAATTCGGTTATAAAAAAAATACATAGTATAATATTTTTTCTTCTATGTTCATAAAATAAAAAATTAATATAAAACAAACTTATTAAATAAATTATTAAACTAATATTTCACTATCAATTGAGACCAAAGATTACCTTCTTTTTTTCTCCCTCGAGAATGGAAGAGAATAGAGGAGAAATAAGAGCAAAAATAATAGATCTTTTTCTCTTCAAAAACAAAAGAAAACGGTTGAGAATAAGATATGAGAACAATTTGTCAGGAACTCAAGACATATAATAGAACCACAATTAAAATTCGGTTATAAAGAAACACCCAGTACAATATTTTTTCTTTTATATTCATGAAAAAAAAAAATTAATATAAAAGAGGATCATTAAATAAATTATTAAACTAATATTTCACTATCAATTGAGACCAAATAATTACCTTTTTTTTTTCTCCCACGAGAATGGAAGAGGACATTGGAGAAATAAGAGCAAAAATAATAGATTTTTTTTCTCTTCAAAAATAAGAAAAAACAGGTGAGAATGAAATATGAGAATAATTTGTGAGAAACTCAAATCATAATAAATAAAAAAAATAAAAAATATCTTGATAAATTTTTTTATTCTTTATTTTTTATTATGTTTAATTTTATATTTTATTATTTATTATTAATTATTATGTTTATAAAAGAAATAAAATATTTGATTTAATATCTATAATAAAAAAATCAGAATACTTAATATTTATAATAAAAAAAATTAAAATACCTATTATAAAAAAAATCAAATTTTTTTTTGGGGGGGGAGGGGCATGGCCCCCTGCCACCATTATCCTCCGCCATTACACACAGGCGCGAAAGCGCATGTATTTATGCTAATAATAATTAAGAGGATAAAATTGTATAAACAAAAGAGGACACAACAAATGTATATCTCTTTATTTATGTAATTATTGTATTTTTATTATTTTTATCACTACGAGATATTATTATAATGGTATTATTATTATTATTATTATTATTATTATTATTATAGTTAAACACACATCTTAAATTAATTTACTACACGATCGTATTTGAATTACTTGTCATTTTTATTTGTTTTATTGTTAATGTATATTTTTATATATAATTATAGATTATTATAGTTGACATCAGCCTTAGTGTTAGCATTAATATTCATATTTATAGCATAAATATTATTATTATTGGTATCATTATTATTTTTATTGTTATTATTACTATTCATAATGGTGTTATTATTATAAGTGTACTTTTTTTAATTATAGAAAACGTTGTTATACTAAATACTTTTGTTAAATAGAGTTTTAATCTTTTAAATTTTTTATAATTTATAATTTATATTAATATTATTAATATTATTATTATTTTTAATGGTTAAATAAATATAATAATAATTATATTATTATTCTAAAAAAATTTAAAATAAAAAGAAATATTTGCATGGATCATAAGCTATTATAATTATTTCGTAAAATCAATTAAATGTATTATATTGTGATATCAATTCTATTTATTATATTTAAAATTGAAATTATTATTGCATCACTTAAATTTACTATTTCATTACTTTAATAACAACATTTACAACGATATAACTTAGTTTTCATAATATTTCATTACATAATACTTTCAGTATTTTATTATTTTAATATACAAAATAAAACAAATACGTCTCATACGTATGCACGGGTGAGGATACTAGTTTTCAATTAAAATAATAAAAGTTATTTTTTATTTAACAACCAAAATATCATTTTTGTACTAATCACAAAAATTTACATTTTTTAATATATCATACATGGCTTATTGGAGAGATACACGCGATCCTGAGAAGGTTTGAACTTTCCCCCCTGGGAACTTATGTATGACTCAAGTTTGCTTTCTTAATTTTCTCTCTTCCATTGAAAATAAAATACGATCTTTGCCTTTTAAATCCAATTTCACTTTAGATTATTATTTTCTTTTAATGTACTGATATTTAATTTTTGCTTTTACCTTTTTACGTGGGTCTCTCGTATATTCTAGGGCTTAAGGTACTGTCTTGTGCTTCCATTTGCATTTATATACAGATTAATATAAATGGTGTTGTGTTTTATTCATGTACTTTATTTTAAAATTTTTTCTTCAATAAAAGTCGTTGTTTAATTTATTCCAAAGTTGTGAATTTGGTGTGGATATTTTTTTAGCCCAAGTTTTTCTAGAATCATGTGCATGTTTCCTAACAATTTGGTTTTGCATGATATGGATTATGAGGTGGCAATTTCAAGAGGTCTAAATGATATAGGACTTGCCATTGTTATTCTATAGCAATTCGGTCATGATGGAAGCAAACTCACAAATTGGTGTTAGATTTTGTTGTCACAGATATATTATTTAATGGAACTATGCATGGGTAGTCATGGAAATCATTTTAAATCAATTTCATAAAAATCATTTTAAATTTTTTAAAATTAAATTTTTTAAAATTAAAGCAGTTTCATATGATTGAAAATAAATTAACCAACTACTGTATTAATGTTTATACATGTTATAATGTGGTTAATGCATCAAATGGATCAAGAATCAAAGCAAAAAAAAAAAGTTAAAAAAAAAGTTGCTGATGTTGACATTTTTAATACAAAAATAATATTCGTTTCAACATTAGTATAGTTGTCGACATCCACAATACAAAGTAGGTAAGGTTATTATGGTCATAAATTCTTAGACTTGGGGGTACTAGAGAGAAAAATTTGGAGGTGCAGCCCCCTTTGAAAAAATTGGTTGGGCTAAGCCCATTCTTACTCCCTGCACCTCCATCTTATTATCAGCACCCCATTTTAGTTATTTGTCATTGGGCTGAGAAGTATTTTCTGCACTCCTATTTTACACCCTTCCGCTTATATTTTGCTTGTTTTATTGTTTTGTTTGCTAATGAACTGGGCACGTTTCATACTCTTTGCACCCTACATTGTATACTTGTACCAATAAACACTTACCAATGGGCTGGACTATTTTTCCCTCTTGGCACTTCATTTTCACAGTTGCACCCATGTTTTGTTTATTTTAATTTGAGCTTTCAAGTTTAATTTTTGCATTACACATTTTGTTAATTATTTTCACATTTCACATTCATGATAAAATTGTTTTCTTAAAAATGTTGATTTATCTTTTCCTATTTATTCATATATTTAATCTAAATAACCTAGTATAAAATCAATTTTCCATTGCCGGGAATCGAACCCGGGTCTCCTGGGTGAAAGCCAGATATCCTAACCACTGGACGACAATGGATTTTTGTTTTGTTTATTTTAATTTGAGCTTTCAAGTTTAATATTTGCCTCACACATTTTGTTAATTATTTTCACATTTCACATTCATAATAAAATTGTTTTCATAAAAATGTTAGTTTATATTTTTCTATTTATTCTTATATTTAATCTAAATAATCTAATATAAAATTAATTTTCCGTTGCCGAAAATTGAACCCGGGTCTCCTGAGTGAAAGCCAGATATCCTAACCACTGGACGACAACGGATCTTTGCTTATTATTTTTTGTTAGGTTGATGACATTATCTTCACCTTTTGATTAGTTATCCAGAATCAAACCCAAGTCTTTGTTTATATTTGTTTAAATTAAAGTGATATTCTTTTGCATGTTAAAATGAATTTTGTTCAGAAGTATGTTGTGATCCTTTACAACCGCTTACAATTGCTTAGTAAAGGTCTGGCAAGATCGTTGGACCTCAATTCAAATTAGTTTCTCAACTTAATTTAAACTAGTTAAATAATCATAAATTAATCAAACAAGTTGTAGTAATATGATGGACTACACCTGTCATAATATTTCATCATTGATTTTTTTTTTCACTAATGATATATATATATATATATATATATATATATATATATATATATATATATATATATATATATATATATATATATATATATATATATATATATATATATCGATTTTAGGTTACCTAATAAACTGTAGATATTTTAATAATTTAAATGGGAACGAGGATGAGTATTCAAACAAGTATGAAGATGGGACCAATATTTACACATACTTATCCCCACATTGAATTTAAAAACTTAGATACTACCCATAAACATATTTGCATCTCGTCATGTAAGGACTCTATCAAAACATGGACGATTTTAGACAATACTCACATCGATAGATTTATTTGTAATCACTAATAGTGGAGCATCAACCATGTTGTACAAGAGGACAGATGAAACATTATGCAAGAGAGAAACAGAAAGAAGAAAGATGAGGAAAAAATGGAATTTAATTATGTTATAAAGAAATTCAAAGTCGACTGTCATGAGAACCGAATCAGAAAGGATATTTCACATCAGTTTGTACAGTAACCAAAGTAGAAAAGTTGAACAAAATTGCAACTCTTCCATGCATAATCTTTATGCTATTTTTTTATTTTTTGGCCAACCAACGTAGAAGGTGTAACATATTTGCTCTATTTTGCATTAGTATATGACTAGTAAAACTTCTCTTTAAATCATCTCATATACTCTAACATTTATAACTTTTTTCCCACTTGTGCATGCTTTTATGAGCTTTGAAATATGTAAAGAGCTAAACAAAGTTTTCACTCCTTATATACAAAAATCACTATCACTAGTGCAAAATGAGAATATAACAACAACATATAACATCATTTATCAAAAAAATGATGTAATAGATAATGTGGTGGCAGTTTCGTAAATACTTGAAACAATATAACATCAGTTGCGCAAATAATCGATGTAATATAAGTTTTTATTTAAAGAACGCGTCTTTCCCTTCATCTCTTTCAGTTCAAATCCTCTTTTCTCTCGTGCCTGGCTTCAACAGTTCATCACCCACTCGCGCCTAGTTCACACCACATTCACCATTGTTCTGTGCCTTGTTCACTTCTAAACGTCGTTTTCCATTTGAAATGTCGAACAAGAGCTATTTTTGGGTCTCTATTGTGGTTGTTAAACCCTAGCCCTAGGCCGCAACTGCATTGCACTCAACCTGCGCATCTCTAACTTCGTTCCTAGCCACCACCAGTGATGCCATTCTTCCCATCCGTCACCAGCGAGAGGGTTTTTTGTCTTCAGGTGTTGTGGGTTGAAGTGTGGTGGTGTAAGACGGCAAGCTTTCCAATGTTTGTGGCTTTTGTTGGGGTCTAGGGTTTGTTTCAAGCCAACGTAACCCTAACTTCCCTTTCTTTATTCTTTTCTCGTTGATTGGTTCACTAAAAAATAGAGCACTAGATCATGGAAGGGGTTTCTAGGAAAGCCCAAATATCAATTGTTGCTTCTTCCATGTTTCCTAGCTTCGGATTATGTGATAGCGAGGAGGTTAAGCTAAACAAGAATGCGAAAAGGAAGGAGGGCGTGGATTTCCATTTTTTTCGTGAAAGAGATCGTGGTGGGTTGGGAATACACAATGACATTATTTTTTTAGTGAGTTTCCTCTCCATCACTTCTGAATATATGAAGTAGAAGGCACTTGTGAAGCAATGATGATACCAATTTTTAATCAAGCCTTCTAAATATTGGGTTCACTTATGAATATATGAATTAGATTGTTTGCTCTCAATGGGTTTAAAATATAGCTTGCACACATTTTGGGTTATAATAGGTTCACAGGGGTGAAGTGCTGGTGCCCTATTGATGAGGTTTGATGACTTCACACATTTCATATCTTTTGTTCAGTTTCATTTTTTATGAAATATTACTACCTTTTCTTTAAGTTTTTATTTCTAGGGAGAAACTTCTATAATTGGTGCTCTTTGCTTGTTTTTTCTCATTTGGCTTCTAACTTTAATAGGGTTTTGGCTTGTGAAACTTTTGGATTGTGGTATTATATAGTTTATGATGAACAGTAAACCTATTTTAGCCTGCAGAAGTAAGAAATTGAAGTTGAAGAGAATGATGTTATTGTTTGTAATATGTTAGTCCACATGATTTATATCATCAAGTACTTCAATTGTGTGCTCTGGAATCTATTTAAATTTGCAAATTTTGGATTAGAAGCTAGAAAAATTGGTACTGTATTTGACAAAAAAATACAGTACAAGATATTACATCGGTTCTCACGAACAACCAATGTAATATCTATTTTCTATATTACATCAGTTTTACCAACCGTTCTAATATGTCTTCTACTTATTACATCATCTAATATAACATCGATTATAAAATCGATGTAATATGTCCAAAAAACCAGATGTAATATCCTTTTACTATACTAGTGTATTTTCCTTTTAAATAGAGAAAACATGAACATTCACTAGTGCAATAAGGCCTTTTGGCCTCGGTTATTTTTAATATTCTGCCCCGGTTCTAGAACCGAGGCATATTGGGGTGAGGCAAAAACGGGTAACTTTTGGTCCCGGGTGTTAAGCGAAGCAAAAATACCCTCTTTTCGGTTCCGGTTGTGGTCGAACCGAAGCCATATACTCGGAACGTTGCAACCAATTCAGAAACAACCCCATTTCACAGTAGCACAAGATGGTGCAGGGACACACAGAACAATCCAAGCAGCAGTGAATGCACTTGCTGCAATGGGAAACAATCATCCTGCAAGAACAATCATATATGTAAAATCAAGGATCTATAACGAGAAGGTGAACATTGGACAGAATCTGCATAACATGATGTTCATAGTAGATGGCATAGACAAAATTGTCGTCACTGGCAACAGAAACGTGGTTCAAGGATCCACCACTCTCGGCTCAGCCACATTCGGTAAACACAAAATAACATACATGCTTCCCCTTTCAAAACCCCCATCAGAGTCCCCAAAATGCAGTGAGCAACAAATAGAATGAATAAAACACCAGAACAACACCAATGGAGTTGAGTTAGGATGAAACCAGTTTGTTGTAGCTCCAACTTGACTTACGAGAACGGAGAGTGAAACCTTCGTTGGAAATTGCAGCGGAAGACAAGGGTTTCGAAGTGGCAGAGTAGCGATCAGATGCAGGAGTTGAGCGAGAGCGACAATCGCAGCGGACCACGGTGGGATGCTAGAGATGGCAGCTTAGGGCTTAGGTGTTGAGTTATGCGCGAGAGAAAGAGACGGAGGAGCAAGCCGTTCAGAGGCGGCGCAACGGTCGTGATGGAGGAGGTTTCACGGGGTTGAGGTAAGGCGGCTCCGATGAAAAACCTTAGCTGCTGGCACAGCCGCTGGATGAAGCTCGCCGGAGACCAAAAATTGGAGGGTTCGCGCAGAGGGAAGAGAGTTGTGGGAGACAATGAACAGTGAGCGTTTGCGAATTGGGAATTATTAGAGGCTTTATGGCCTCGGTTCAATTAATAACCGAGGCATAAAGCCCTTTATTGCCTCGTTCAATAAAAACTCGAGGCCAATAATACTGACACTGGTGGCATTTTTGAAATTAAGGTTACTAGGTTGCCTTATAGGCTTCGGTTCTTTTGCAACCGAGGCCTAAAACCCCTTATTGCACCAGTTTTTAGTGGACCCGAGGCAATATAGTTGGACGAAATTGCAAAAATGCCACCGCCTCCTCATAGGCTTCGGTTCCTCTATAACCGAGGCCTATAAGGCGAAGTAAAATGTTAAATCTGCACTAGTGATTATTACAAATTGTGTTGCATCTGACCATTCCTCATCACTTTTGTTGTCGCAAGGTTGTACAACTTTTATACCAATTCAATGGAGATATACAAGGAGTGATGTATCTACTACTCAAGGAATATAATTAATTTTCACAAAATTTAATTGTGCAGTAAACTTAGAAAGATAACTTTAGAATTGAATTATTTTAGTTATTTTTTCTCGTGTATTTAGGGACATTTTCAAGTAAAAAACGAATTTTAGAATTTTATAAAAGTGTTCATAAAATTACATATACCATTAAATATTTTTAAAAATCTTAGTATTAAGCATTCAAATTCCTTTAAAAAGTTCAATATGTTATATGTATTTGAAATACATTAGCCAATGGAAATAAAATTTAAAAGATAAGCTATGTAGATAATAAAACTTTTATGAAAATTGAAATAAGGAAAACCCTAACGAACAAAAATGTATAAAAGGTGATGAAGAAATAATCATATGTATGTTTGTAGTATGTAATGAATTAGTATCTTAACTCGTGCAACACTCATGATTATTTTTTACTATTTTTATTTAACTTTTCATTATCATTAAGAGCACACAAAGAAAAATGAACAATAGAAGAAGATGAGATCCAAAGAGGAGACAAGAAATCTTCCAAGAAACCTTAGCAACCCTAAATGTCTTCAAAAGAATGTGTTTTTCACTTTTTCAAAACTCAAAAACTCCCTCTCTCTCTCTCTCTAAGGAGAAAAAAGTATCACATCAACAAAAGCAGTGTCCGGTGCTAAACACTCGACCTTAGATGCTTTAACATAAATGCAATTCTTTGTTTAACTAGCACTCATCCTTAGTCATTCCACATTGAGCACATGCACTCAAAGGCAAGAAAAGAAGTCTTTATGCAAGCGACGCTCAACATGATTCACCAACTGGGAAGTAGCATTCAACGCAAGTCAACACTAAGTGGTGACACTAAGCACTAGGCTTGTGGCACCCAAATCCAATGAAGAATTTCCTCTATGGTCTTATGGTGTTGGGCGTCATTCATGGCACTCGGTGTAGGTGATCTTTTGAAATTTCTCGTTTTGACCTTTCTTGTACACTTTATTGGATTTCACTCTTGTTTTGCTTAACCCAATTGCTTCTTGAAAAAAATTATCAAAATGAGGACTAGGTTAAAAATTAAAGAGTTAATTTTGTTAATGTAAAATGATTAAAAATTACGGCAAAAATGATACCTGTTTCTTATTATTTTAATAGGTTAAATGGTTAAATATGTTTTTGATCCCTCAAGTTTCAGTAAAATTTGGAATTAGTCCCTCTTCAAAATTTTGGACCAATTTAGTCCTTCATCTTTAATAATGCGTGAATTTAGTCCTTTTAACCAAATTTTATTAAGTTTATCTGACCATTCAAGCGCATTTCATGATAGTATTTGAATTGTTTACACCGTTTGACACATTTTCGCTTCAATATTAACTCAAATGTTATCATAAAACGCGTTTAAAATGTCAAATAAACCTATCAAAATTGGGTAAGAAGGACTAAATCCTTGTATTTCTAAAAATGAAGGACAAAATTGATATAAAGTTTCGAAGAGAGACTAATTCTAAAATTCAATGAAACTTGAGGGACCAAAAACATATTTAACCCTAGGTTAAAATACCATTTTGGTCCTAATTTTCGTAAGTTTTGTCAAATCAGTCATAATTTTGTTTGTGTGCTCAAATAGGTCATAATTTTCGTCAATTTTGTTCAATTAGGTCCTTTTTTGCTAACATAGTTTAAATCATTGACTGCCACCTGTCACTTTGTGGTATTTTTAATTTTTTTTAAATGTCCACGTGTCAATCCAGCCGTGTGCCACGTGTCAGAATCAATATTTTATATTCAATTTGATCCCTATATTCATGATTCTTGTTCAATTTAGTCCCAATTTTTGTTAACATGAACCAATTTTGTCCCTCTCCAACTTGAAACCAAATTTAATTTTTATATTAAAATTCACATTTTTAAATAAATATTTTTATATAATATATTAAAATTCACATCATTATAATTTTTATATAAAAATTAAATTTGGTCTCATCTTTGGCGGGAACAAAATTGTTCAATTTTAATAAAAATTGGGACTAAATTGAACAAAAATAACAAATATAGGAACCAAATTGAATATAAAACATTGACTCTAACATGTGA
The DNA here is from genome assembly GCF_037176805.1 of Vigna unguiculata. Classification (NCBI taxonomy): domain Eukaryota; kingdom Viridiplantae; phylum Streptophyta; class Magnoliopsida; order Fabales; family Fabaceae; genus Vigna; species Vigna unguiculata. The sequence goes on along the minus strand of NC_140792.1, from coordinate 33,139,091 downwards.
CACGCTGCTAGATTGACACGTTGAAATTTAAAAAAAAAATTTAAAAAATAAAAAAAAATAAAAAAAAAATAAAAAAAAAATAAAAACACAAAGTGACATGTGGTAGTCACTGTTCATGACCGTTAATGATTTAAACGGTGTTAGCAAAAAAAAAAACTAATTGAACAAAATTGACAAAAATTAAGACCTATCTGAACACAGAAACAACATTAAGACTGATTTGACATAATTTGACAAAAATTGAGACAAAAAAGATATTTTAACCATTTCAATATTAATTAAATAATTTTTATGAAAAATATATAAAAATAACAACAAATAGAGCATGATATTATCAAATATTCAATATTAAAAGAACATGTTATATTTTCTTCAATGTTAAATATTTAAAAATAAATTATTTTATAAATCTCAAACTAGATAATCCAAGAGTTGTATAAATTAATAAACAATTACACATAACTAAAAAATTCCATGACGACTAAAATATCTTTAGTTTTGTAAATGTTTTGAGTAATTTCACTTATGTTAATAAAAAATTAAAAAATATTTTTGAAAAATATAAAAAGAAGTCAAATAATCAAATTTCAAATATTTTAAATATCCTTTTACTTATTTTTTTTAAATTCTAATGAGATTTATATTATTTATATTAATAAAGATTATAATATACCACTTAGATGAAACAGCTCGAATGAAATTGTAAGGGAAAAAAATTAAATTAGTAATAATTCAAATTTACTAGATGTTGATAAACATATTTCATGACATTAAATTATTATATATTAGTTAATGAAACTTCTTTATATATTTGTGGAGGTAAAATTACCCTCATGAGAATGAATTAAAAAATTAAATAATTTTATAAAAATTTATTGAAACAATATTTAACATAATTAAAATAAATAAATAAAAAATCAAATATGTATTCTAAAATTATTCATCATCATCTCATTTTCATATCAATTTAAAAAATCAGATACTAATGGTACTAATGTCACTGTCAAAGTGAATATGTTATAAGAAGATCAAAGTCAGTTGTCACCAGAACCAAAGTGAAAAGATCATTTTACATCAATTTATCTAATCTTTATGCTGTTTTCACTTTTATCACACAGAAATTATTGTGTTCTCCGATAAATAGAAGAACGTGAACATTATTACAATTGTGTTCTTCTTCACTTTTGTTGTGGCAAGATTTAACAACTTTTATATCACTTCGATAGAAATAAACTCAAGGAACATAATTAATTTTTAAAATTAATCGTGCAATAAACTTAAAAAAGATAACTTTAAAGATGAATTGATCAATATTTTAATTATTTTTTTCTTCTGTGTTTAGAGACATTCTCAAGAAAATAAAAAATAACTTTTAGAATTTTATAAAGTGTTCATAGCTTACATGTACCATTGAATAATTTTAAAATAGTCTTTGTATTAAGCATTCAAACTCTATTAAAATATTTTTGTGTATAATAATATTATTCAACTGTTTCAATAATTGATACTGCTGTTTTTGAACATTTTGTAATAGACTTTGATTTATTTTTTTCCTACATGATTGTTAGAGTTATAAAGAAGGGGTTTCACCGGGGAGATCAAATACCAATGAGACCTGAGATTAACCATATAAGGGACGAGTACTCCTTTTCTGCCCGATCTTTATTCTTATATAGTGCTCTACTTTCTCATTTCTCTCTCAAGGGTGAGTCCCTTCAACCACATTGGTACACTCCCCCTCCAGCGGAAGCATTCCCAACCACGAGTACTCCTTTTTTGTACCGCCGTTTTTTTCTTAACGGGATCCTTTTCTACCCTTTTCTGTACTGCCGTTTTTTTTCGATACTAGGACCATACTGCACTCGTCTGAGCCGGTTTTAACCATCGGCTCTGATACCACTTGTTAGGTTTATAAAGGAAGGAGTTTCACTAACACCAATGAGACCTGAGCCTAACCATATAAGGCATTGACACCACTCTCAACCCAAAATCTTAAGGCAATGGGTTTATGGGTCTTTATTTTTATATAGTGGTCTACTTTCTCATTTCTGGTCAATATGAAACTTAAACTCACACTTATATTCTTAACAATAATCGTGCTATGCTAGCTCACTAAAGATGGTAAAAGTCCGATATGTTGTTGTGTGTGTTTGAAATTAATAAAACTTGAGGCAAAGAGCGAAAAGGTATATAAGCTGGTGCAGAAATAATTATGTGTTTGTAAGTATGTAATGTATGCTCACTAAGATGGACATTCAGACTATTTTATTTGTCTTCAATTTTTTTTTCATATGAAGACAGATTTTACCATAAATGTATCTAATTGGTTTAAGCACACTGAAATATTTTATTATATTTATAAATATAAATGAAATGCTGAAGTTGTGTATAACAATATCAATGGTTGAATAAAGCAATGCGATAAAAGAAAAAAAACAAACTTAGCACTGTTACACAGCCAAGTCATGTAGGTCTTTTAAATTGAAATGCTTTAACTAAAAGCCCCAACAATTTTCATGAGACAAAATGGAAAACCGTAAAAAGAAATCAACATTATGGAAAACACCTTAATAAAAGAACAAATAAAGACAATAAGGAACTTCAAACTACATCTTCTTCTTCATCTGATTCTTCTTCTTCTTCTGGTTCTTGAATGAAAATGTTTTTTATGTGTGATACTTTGGGCCAAAATTCTCCAACATAGGGCTCATATTTTTTACATAAATCAGCACAATCTTCGATCTTCAAACTTTCAAGGGCTGTGAGGAGATGGATATTATCTGGGAGAGATACCAACTGTGGACAATTTATTATAGTAAGTATTTTCAGATCAGTGAGAGTTGTTAACCAATCGGGAAATGTTTCAATATTGGGGCAATTGAAAAAAATCAAGCATTGTAAGGTGACAACTTCCTGAAGCCATTCAGGCAAGGCCACTAGCTGTGATAAACTTGAAAATACAACAACTTTTAACTTCAGCTTGGAGCTTTCTTCTTCATGGTGGCCCTTCCCCAGTTCCAAGTCCAAATTATCGCAGGCATGAACAACAAATATTTCTAATTGAGGAAAATTCTTACCATCCAGCGACAAAGACTTGAGACTCTGACAATTGTTAACGCACAATGTTTTAAGAGCAGGGAATTTCACCCCTCCAAAGATGGACTCCACATTATGGCATGAATCAATACTCAACTGTTCAAGTGACCCCAAGTTGGCGATCTCATTTACAGGCAAAACAATTTGCTTTGTGCTAAACTGCAGACAACGAAGAGAGATAAGTTTTCTTAATCCTTTGGGCAATGCTTCTAGCTCCATGCAATCGTTAAGCATCAATATTTGCAAACTTTGGAGCTTGCACATAGACTCGGGGAGTCTCTTAATGTTGGGATTGTGGCTAATGTCCAAATATCTCAAATGTTTCAGCTTAGCAATGGTGTGGGGCAAAGTCTCGAATGTCGAACCATGTAAATCTAAAACTCGCAAGCATTTGAACTTTGACACACAAGTATTTACCAAAGCTTCACCGTTGACAGCTACTGCACCATTTGGAAACCGTATTGTTCTCACAGCTACTGATTTTTTGATGACTAAATTGCCAAACAAACTGCTTTCAGCAAAAGACAGATGACGAACATTATCTGGAATATTTTGAATGTTGGAATTCACATGTAGGCTCTCATCTCTCGCAACAAATAGCGCGAGATCATGCACCAAATCATGTATTCTAAAATTATAAAAAGTGACAAAGTTTTGAAAATCTTGCAGAAAGGATCTCGACTGAAGTTCTTGCAAATATTGATTGCCCACATCTTGGAGTGTCCTATTTGTGTTTGGTAGCGCAATGAGTCCAAGTGCCCCCCAAAGCCAAGTTATTTCATTGCTAATGAATTGATAATCCTTCGGGTAAAGAGAAAACAATGCAAAACATTGCCTTAAATAGGACGGCATGAGATCATAACTCAATTTAAGAGCAGGTAAAATGTCATCATTTTCCTGAGGTAAATTCCATATTTCATTGTCACTCACATATTCCCATTCATAGGCTTCAAATTTTGAGAATAGTAAACTCCCTAATGTTCTCACCGCCAACGGAACCCCTCTGCATTTTTTCACAATTCTTCTTCCGATATTTACTAAGTGAGGATGTCTTTCCTCTTCTCCTTCCTTAAATGCCCACTTGACAAACAGAGACAATGAATCCTCCTCAGAAAGACCATCTAAAATGTGAGAGGGAACAGTGCCCATCATAGAAGCAATTGAATGACTACGTGTTGTCACTACAACTTTACTTCCGGCTGCACTTACTTGGATTAAACTTAGCAACTCAAGCCATCTAACACGGTTTTCGTTCCATACGTCGTCCAATACGAGTAAGAATTTTTGACCGGAAAGTTTGTTTTTCAGTTGATTTTGCAGTTGGTCCAGATCCAACATGTTCCAATTTGGTTGCTGAGAAGGGGCATCAGCAGAGGTTGCATCGTTAGCGGAATTGATGATTTTGATAATCAGTTGTTTAATGTCAAAGTCATCAGAAACACACACCCACATCTTCAATGGGAAGTAGTCCTGGATTCTATTATCATTGAAAACAAATTTTGCAAGTGTAGTCTTTCCCAAGCCTCCAATCCCAACAATGGGGATAATAGATAGACGTGTATCGTCATCACTAAGATTCTGCTGCATCAAAAGCTCTATGATATTTTCTTTATCCTGTTCTCTTCCTATCACATCTGAATCACTGACACGGGAGTGTGTCACATCTCTCCGATGAACAACACGTGTGTCAACATCAATTATTTGAAGACTAAACTTATGCCTATCAGCTGCAACCTTGTCTAGTCTGTTACTGATATCTTTAATTTGTTGAGCCATTTTGTAACGAAAAACAAGTGGATTGGAGCTTGAGGAGAAGTGACTTACCTTGTCTTGGGTGTTACCATGAGCTTTGACCACTTTGTTTCGCAGTGTTTGACACTCAAATTCGTCCAAAAGATCTTCGGCATCAGAGAAGACAGTTTTGAGTTGAGTGAGCCATTGGCGGAGCTGATGGTTGTGCTGCTGCTTTTGCTGAGCATCTAACAGCACAGCCTTGACTAAAGAAAGAGTGTTTGTAAGATCTTGAAGATCATCGTATAAACCCACCACTCGAGAAGCTTCTTCAAAAGCACGAGAAGCAAGCTTTGCTATGAGTAACTCTGCGATGCTGAAGAGAAATGATTCAGCCATAGTTCTCTGAATTGCAAACGCAGAGATGAGATGGGATGGGAAAACAGTGTTTCCAAGTCAACTTTGAAGGGAGAGAGTTTGCCCAATGGATTCCAGATGTACTCAGTAACCTATGCCACTTACCATATTTTTTGCATGGACATGATATTTAATCATACTACTTGTATTTTTTTAATTTAAAATGTACCAAATATTATGAAAATGGATTTTGAAATCGTGTTCTTAAGTATTTTTTTTGGTTCTGCTCGTTATTTCGAAGACTATGAAGTATTAAATATTTTCTCTCCGCGACAACATCACATCTTTCCAACACTAGACAGAGGAAAAGCCGGAAAAAAAATTGATAAGAAACTTTTTGATTCAATAAACAACAAAAGCATGACTTAAATAATTTTTCTTACGCATAAGAACATAGTTTTGCAGGAGTTAAATATAATGGAGAGCATGTGACCATATGTCTAATTTAACGTCATTATAAGATTTTATAATATATTTTAGGTTAAATTACCTTTTTGGTTCCTCTATTTGTCATGAAATTTCATTTTGGTACTCACGTTTTTCGTTGTCTCAATTTGGTCACCATTTTCTTAAAAATGACTCAATTTGGTCCTCACCGTTAACTTTGACCAGACGGTATTAAAGTCAACGCTACGTGTCAATTTCTGGTTTTTTTGAATTTTTTTTTTTTTGAATTTTTTTAATATTTTTATATATTTTTTTAATTTTTTTTCTTTTTGACACGTGTCACTTCACAGTTTTGCCACGTGTCAAAGTGACTCAATTTGGTCCCTATATTTGTTTTTAGTTTCAATTTAGTCTCATTTTTTGTAAAAATGAAACAATATTGTCCTTCCTCAAATTGACACTAAATTTACTTTTTTATAAATTTTGTGGTGATATTCTTACTAAAATTAACGTTTTTATTAAATATTTCTATAAATATTTTAAATTAACTTTAAATTCTACACAAAACATTAGACCTTGATTTTGTTTTGAACTGGAAATTTAGTTCCTAAATTTATGTGTGACAAGTTATTTGATTTTTAATCTTTACCAAGTTTGTATAATATGATACACTTGATGCCTTTATATGTGATGACAAATTTGTTAATTTTTGAAATTAAGTTTGGGGTTTAACTTTGTTTAATAATTAAACTAAAAAAAATTATTTAAAAATATTTCTATAAATATTTAATAAAAATGACAAGTTTATTAAGAATATCATCATAAGTTGTATACAAAGATTAAATTGAGTTTCAATCTAAGGAGGGATAATATTGCTTCATTTTTACAAAAATTGGGACTAAATTGAAACTAAAAACAAATATAGGGACTAAATTGAGTCACTTTGACACGTGGCACAATGGTGAAATGACACGTGTCAAAAATAAAAATAAAATTCAAAAAATTCAAAAAAAAAATTCAAAAAAAAAATCAGAAATTGACACGTGACATTGACTTTAACACCGTGTGGTCAAAGTTAACGGTGATGACCAAATTGAGTCATTTTTAAGAAAATGAGGACCAAATTAAGATAACGAAAAACATGAGGACCAAAATAAAATTTCATGACAAATAGAGAGACCAAAAGAGTAATTTAACCTATATTTTAAATCAAAATTATGCCAAAATATTTTTATCCACTTTTATATTATGCATTAAGTTTGGTTAGTGTGTAAAACTTATCTTTTGCATTTTAAGCGCTTATTCTCAAGTTATTATTATTAGCTCTACTAATTAATTAAATGTTTTATTCTTTTATTGGAGTGTGTTGCATCATGATATATATATATATATATATATATATATATATATATATATATATATATATATATATATATATATATATATATATATATTTTTTTTTTATTTTTATTTTTATTTTTTTTGTGTAGTTTTATACTGTAACTTATAGCATATGTGCTTGTAATAAAATAAACAAACTAAAAAAATAAAAATAAAATAAAATTTGAGATTTTTTTTTTGTCAAGTAAGTTGATATTTTGATTCACTCAAAATAGACGGAACTTGATATTTCATTCTTTGTTCCACGCGATTTTTGCACCCGCAGTTATTGGTTTTGTACTTGTTCAATCCTCACTCTATTGTGCTTCTCAATATGCTCTTTCTTTTTGAAAAGTTTTTGACTCGATTCATATTAGCTTTATTTGTGATTTAGGTCTCCTTATTCTTTTAATATTCTCAGCTTCATTATATCGTTTCATTGCATGGATCTAGGGTTTGTTTATTTTATAATCTAGGTTCTCCGTGAATCATAATTGATTTATGCTTAACAAGATACACTATGTGGTGCAATATATACAAATTTACTTGTTTGTCTTTTATCACCCATTCTATGAAATATTTGATGGCAGAGTCTAGATAATAATAGAGTTTACCAAACAAGATCAATTTGATTTCAAAATTACACATATGGGTTCGTTTTTAAAATAATTACATGCAAGGTCAAGTGCTTACATAAACTTCGTTGTGAAGAAATGTTCATGGACGACTTTTAACCATCGAACTGAAGTAGTAGAAGCATGTCACGACTTCTGTTAAGATAAAATCCTACCTACAAGAAAAAATAGTTTTAGTGATACACATATTCATCACTAAAAATTATAAATATGTCACAATTAATTTGTGACAAAAATTAAATTGTCACTAGAAATCTTATCACTATTGTATTTGTGACAATATTTTCAAATGTCACAAAAATTAGGTTTTATTGTGACAAAAATAATTGTCACTTTTAATTGTATGTAATAGTAACAATAATAAATTGTCACAAATACATAAGATAATAGTGACATATTAGTTGTCACAATTGGTACTTTAATCATTATTGTATTTGTGACAATATTTTTAAATCTTATTAAAATATTTTTTTTATTGTAACAAAAATAATTATCACTTTTAATTATTTGCAAGAGTGACAATGTCAACTTTTGATATCACTATTAATTATTTTTATAATAAAATATTTATCATTATTATTGAAAATTGAATTGATATGTCACATATTACTATCGCGCCATAACAATAGATAAATTATTCTACAATGTTAAAATAAATAAACATCACATATAAAAATTGAAATATATAAAATAAAATATTCATTACATTTATGATGAAAAGGTATACCATTAATATCTAACAATAAATACAAATAAGTAATTTAAATACAATAATAAAATACAGTATCTTCGAATATTTTGGTCCTCCAAATATTTGGTCCTGCAAATAAATAAAATAAACAATTAATATTTTAAAATGTAAAGATATAATAGTAAAGATATTAATGACAAATTTTAAGTAGGAAAAATAACCAACAGAAGATAACATTGTTATACTATTAATATGAATTTGACTATACAAATTACACATATGAGCAAATTAAATATAAGCATTCAAATTACTATAAGAATATTATTATTTACCTTATTTTTACTTTATTATTCTTCTTGTTCATTGAATATTAAAACTTTTTCAAGTCTTGTGACATATACACATCTTCATTTTTTTTTCTTCTTTTTTGTATGATAAATAAGGGCTTTCAAAGGATAAATGTAACATGATAATCCATCCCAAAGTCTATAATCTTAATTACCTTACCATTTTTCTTTGTACTTAAAAACATATACATTTTAGCCAATCACTAGTGCAAATATGTTAATTGTTTTAGTAAAAAAGGAATATAAAAATATAAATTAATATAGTCATAAAAAAACCAAACAAACATTAGATGCCATATTTGCACATCAGTTATCTACACCAATGTAATGTTATTAGGAGAATAAAATACTCAAACCTTATTGTAATTCACGTATATAAGAAACAAATTGAATAGTAATACTGATATAAATAGATATACATAGCTCATATAATCAAACTTTCATAAGATCAATTTGATACAAATAGTTATACCTTATAAATAATGCAAAAATAAATAAATGAATGTTTTTGTTTTTGTTATATTTTTCATCTCCGTATGAAACAAGCTCACCAACATAGCCATAAATGAAAAACGATCATTTGTTCTTCATTCCATTACCAACATAAATACCATTCACTCCCCTTTCCTTGTCTTCATTTTTTTTAGCTTTTAGCGTAATTTGTGTATAGAAGGAAGGCACAAGTCCCATCAAATTGAATGGTTGATGGTGTTAGAAGAAAAAAAAAATGTATTCCTTACAATTGGATTGCACTTAAAGGGAACGAAAGTCCTTACCTTTTGGTGCTGAAATTCTGTCAATTGTTGTTATCTAAATCTTTCTCTGTTTGTATCCCGCATCTTGGCTCATCAGTTTCACTCTTTTTTTCCCTATCTCTTTTACACTCTTCATACAAGCCAAATAAAAAAGATTAGAGAGAACAACAACAATTATATAATATTATATTTAATTCCAAAAGGAATCAATTGGAACGAAAAGAAGAAGAGAAATAAATACCTTGAAGATTCTGAATTGTTTGGGATAAAATATTGATATTAATGTTGTTGTATGGCATAAGAAAGAATATTTACATTGTCATAGAGTATTTGGAAGAGAAAACATGAACCATTACAATAAATAAAAAGGAATGAAGGATAGGAATTCATACCTTAGAGATGAAACCATGAATTTGAATCTGTACAACTCCAACAAAATAGAACTAAAAGTAATAAATTATAAAATTATAAAAGGTAGAAATTAATACCTTGGAAAAATAGAAATCAAAACCATGAAAATGATACCTTGGAGGAGGAACCTTGAAACTGTAACTTGCGAGATTTTGTAGAGCCTTGAAATTGTGGTTATACTACGATTAAAATATTGCACCAAATTTTACGATATAAGGGTTGAACACATAATTTTGTTTTCACCCAAAAGCAAATTAGGTTTTTTCTAGAGAGTGGAGATTTACGTGTGTGAGAGAGAGAAACGTAAATGTGAAAAATTGAGAAGGGGGAAATTTTTCGATAACTGTCAAAGGGCGCTATATAAAAACACTTATCATACTAATTTATAATTATATTTATTAATTTAATTAAATAATTACAAATTGAATGTTTTTATTACTTAATAGAATGCAACTTTACTAGAATATATATCTGTCTTCTCACTTTTTTATTATTTATTTATTCTAATATATTATTCTATTAACTAAATTTTGTTATTTTCTAAATATATTAACAAACTTTTTGACGTATATTTTTCAACAAATTAACAATATAAAATATATTAAAGATAAATTTTTTTTAGAAAGAGATAAAGTTTAGTAAATAATAGTCTATATAAATTTTAAAGTACAAATGACATGATAAAGAAAAGAATAACATGATCAAATAGAAGGAGAGTGTTAAATTAAAGAGAAAAGATAAAAAAAAATTAGTAAGTTATAAAATATATATTTTTAGTTATTTATTTTATGATTTAAAGGGTTTTGATTATAAGACTTTATTTATTCTTTATCGTGTTTAATAAGAATTTTTTTAACTTGATAATGTATTTTTTTTTCTTTGATACGTATGAAATTTAGGAGTGTCAAAGTGAGTCAACCTGACTCACACGGATTGGTTCATCACAGGTTGAGTTAAAAAAGGGTCAGCTCAACCTGATTCACTTTTTAGTAAGCCAAAATTTGCAACCCGTCCCGACCTATCACGTATTAGTGGATTTGCTCACTTAAGAATGTTTTTATTTTTTGCAACTTATTTTAGATATTTATTGCATTACATGAAATCAAAGTGTTTACCTAATTCTTGAAATATTATTATGAAGATAATAGTCAAAGATTAAAGTATCAACCTATATAACTTAGCAAACAAATAAGTCAAACATTCAAATTATTCAAATATTATTGAGCAATATTTTAGTGTTTAAAAACATGAAATTATGAACCTATATAACTAGAAGTAGTAAATAATTATAACAAAAAAAATTTAAAAAAATTGTAAAAAGATGTTGATGGGTTAAGTGGGTCAACCTACTTTTAACCCGGACTGAACCTGTTTAACTCGTTGTTAAATGAATCGGGTTTAGATCAACCCACTTTTTAAAAAAATAAAATTTTCTCAACCCAACTCGGCTCACGGCTTGAACCCTTGGTGAACCGGGATGACTCACAAGTTGGAATTCATTTTGACATCTCTAAATTAAATAAAAATTGGATATAGATTATTGATAGAACAAAACCTTTATATGAGAAATATTTAAGACTTAATTAAACTTGATTGGTTGTTATTATATAACTCAACCACATTTATCTCATTAGTATTATTTTTTAAGGTTGCACTTTTGAAAATAGGAGGTAACATAAGAAACAAGTCATTACTTCACTTGGCTTGTGGACCAGATTCACATGTTTTTTCGATATACAAGTTATTTTGATATACATATCTACTTGAAATCACAAAATAGTTGAGTTTTAAGTTTTAGTAAATGATTATATATTAGTAAATAATATTTATATTGATATTAGTAAACAATATTTATATTGAACGATGAATAAAATAATATTATTGTTGAAGATGATAGTGATGATAATTGATTATTGTTTTATATCATTTTGTAACAAACTTTTCTTATTTTATTTATTTATTTATTTTCATCCATCTGTCGATATAAATATTATTTACTTATTTATATATATATATATATATATATATATATATATATATATATATATATATATATAAAAAGATAGAGATAAAAAAAATGTAAGCAGTTTATATTTTGCATAACGAATCTAAATTTGTAATGAATATATATTTTATATTATTTACTAATTAAATAGAAAGTATAAGGTTATAAATAAATAAAAAATATCAAAATAAATATAGTAATTGTGAAGTGGTATAATGGTCTAATTTTGGTTCACTTTTACAAGGTCATGATTTGAAATCCATATCCAAAGTAAAATGAATTTAATTTTCTTTTTGTTTTGAGCAATTAATAATAATTTATAAATATACAATGAAATTTTTATTATTTATATTTTTATCAATAAAAATAATTTTATTATATAGCATTTTAGTAGTGAATTTGTGATATGTATATTTGATGAATTTTAATAAAATCCGTGACAAATATAAAATTTATAACAATTAACTATATCATTAAAAAATTAAATAATATTGACTAAAATAACAGAAATTTAATATTTTTTTGCCACTAATATTATATATATAACAAATATGTAAAAAAATAATAAAATATTATTAATATTTCAATGATAATAAATAATTATTATTTATAAATATTTAATAATTTTATATTAATTATATTCTTATTAAAAGAAAAATAGTTTTATTATGTAACATTTTTTTTAACATGTGTTTTTATTCTTTAGAAATATAATTATTATGACATTTTTATCAAAAACATAGTTGTGACAAATATAAAATTAGTTATAATTAATATGTAAATAGTGACAATATTTTTATTTATCACTGTTAGTTGAAATTTCACTAGTTAACTAAAAAAAGAAAGATTTCACGTTTAATTTTAAAATAATTTATATATATATATATATATATATATATATATATATAAATATTTTTTGCAGATAAACATTTTAACATTTTCAAAAATAATAATTAATAATTAATAATTTTTAAATTCGTAAAATGTATTTAATTTTATAATAAATTTTATTGTGACATTTTTAAATTCGTAAAATGTATTTAATATGTAAATAGTGACAATATTTTTATTTATCACTGTTAGTTGAAATTTTACTAGTTAACTAAAAAGTAGAAAGATTTCCCATTAAATTTTAAAATAATTCATATATATATATATATATATATATATATATATATATATATATATATATATATATATATATATATATATACTTATGATTTTTTTTTCAGATAAACATTTTAATATTTTTATAAATAATAATTATTAATTATTAATTTATAAATTCGTAAAATGTATTTTAATTTTATAATAAATTTTATTGTGACATTTTTTTGATTTTGTCACTGATATAAATAATATTTGTAACAAATAAAAACTTTGTCACAAATAATATATTAATTGTGATAAAATTTTTCTTCATCACTATTTATTTGTCACAATAAATCATATTTCTTGTAAATGACTTCATAGAGTAAATAATTTTACATTTTACAAGTGTGCAATCATTGTAAGAACCAGTTATTGTGCTTATTTATGTTTTGCAGCCTATGGGTGAAGATCAAGAACAAGAAGAATGATAGAGAATCTAAGTGGTACGTGGTCAAATGTAAAAGTTTGCATTTTGTATTCTTGAGTGGCATGCGTGAATAAACAAGACGATGAAGAATGAAAGTGTAGACAAATGATTTATAAATTGTACTTTTTTATTTTATTTTAGAGAACAAAATCACATACATGCATTCATATTAATCAAAATACAAAAATAAAAAAGAAATGACCTCTGAAAAGGTAGAAACTTTTTTTCTAAAGCATCAATTAAAGGAGCTACCGCTGTTGTAACTAAGAAGAACATGTACATAATGGCTTCTACTAGCTTGAACACAACATCCATTTGTTGATTTGAGGATTTGAAGCCTCTAAGGTGCACAAAATGAAGATTGGAGGACGAAAGAGAAATGGGTTCTTCAGAAAAGAGCGATCTTGCAGTTTGTAAATTCCCCAGAATATTTGTTCTTTGGAAAGGGAAAAAAATGAAAGGAGATTGAGTGTTGTCTAAGTAGGAGGAGTTTCAGTTTTTTAGTACCACATAAGTAAATAATGTATCTTTATATTGTGTTCGGACGAAACAATTCAAAAGGGTGATTCATTTATTTGGAAAATTTGAAATTCTTTGTAATGAAATGTTTTGTTTGGATAGAGAAATTAAAAAGCATTTGAAATGCATGATTTTTTTTGAAGTATTTCAATTAGCTAAATTAGAAGAAATTTAAATATCCCAAAAAAATGTGGAATTTAAAATTCTTCTCATTACACCCCAAATGGACGAGGCAAATCCGACAACCATGACAAGCTGGGCTAGCCAAACGATCTAGACAAATCGGACCAACCTGACGACACAAACGGGTCGAGCAAGCCCAACGACCTAGACGGGTCAGGCAGGCCCAACGATCTTAGATGGACCGGGGTGACCTGATGACACATACGGGTCAAGCGAGCTTGACAACTCAAACAGGTTGGTAAAGCCCGACAACCCACACTACTCGAGCTGGCCCAACGACCCACACAAACTAGGCTGGCCAAACGACATCAACGGGTCAGAAGGGCCCATGACCCAAATGGGACTGACGACCTAGACGAGTTGGGTGGACTTGAAGACAAAGACGGGTCGAACCGACCTGACAACCAAGACGGACCAACAAATTCGATAACCCACACGAGTTTGGCAGGCCAGACAACCTAGAGGTGTCAGGCGAGCTTGATGACCGAGACGTGTCGGGCAGGCCTAACGACCAGACCAACTCCACGACCTAGATGAGCACGACTGGTCTGACCGGGCGATACCAACCGACCTGACGACCTTGCCAGGTCGGGCTGACCCATCAACGCAAACTTGTCGGGTGTTCCCGACACAAATAGGCCCGACAATCCAGATGGGTCTGATTGGCCTAACGACCTAGTGGGACCAAGTCAGGCCAACGATCTAGACAGGTTGGGTCGGCCTGGGTCGACGAACTTGATGGGCATGATCGGCCCGTATGGGCTGTCAGGCTGATTTGGCTTGTTTGGATCGTCGAGCCTACCCAACCTAGCCCGTTTGGGTTTCCCGGTCCGACTGAGTCGTTGGGTCGGCTCGACCCATTTGGGTCGCCGAGCCCATTTCCAAATTTATCATGAACTCAAAATATAATTAAGCCTAAAATAGATATTGTTAAAATGAAATTTTATCTCATAGGAAAATTCAATTATTTTATCCAAACAAGAAATTGAAATGTAAGGTATTTTAATTTCTTTATTCAAACAAGTTATTTAGAAAATGAAAGAAATTTAATTGCAAACAATTCAAATATAATGCATTTCAATTTCTCAGCATTGTTGAAATGCTTCACAAAACACAAGGTTAGAATATGTTTATTTGTTATATCTTTCTCAACCCTAAATTTGAAACTATTTATTAAATAAATACAGGTGAACTTCGTAAATCTTTTACTATCTATATAATTACTCGATCATGCATATTTAAACATCATTAGTTATTACAATAATGTTTATACGTCATTTTGTATGTTATTAGTAATTATTGAATTTATTTAAAAATTTTAATTATCTATTATAAGAAGATATTGAATTTTTATTATAATTAATATATAATGCCTTTTTTATATAAATCATCTATTTATTCAATTCAATTTCAAAATAAATTAATAATAATTTAAATTAATATATATGTAATTTTTTTATAATATTTTATTGTTTATTATTATAATTGTTTTAATTCAAATATCTATAACAATATATAAAGAAAATTCTCTCTTTTGTGTCCACATCTCATAATACCAGTTTTACCCTGAATTATTTTATAAATAATCGACTGTTAACCGTTATTCTAAAAACCTTTTTTGTCATTATTTTAATTTTTTTTACTATTTATTTTTAAATTTTATATTTAACAACTATTTTAAAAATTAATTATATATTTGTTATTGATCTTAACTTAAATTTTTTGAAAATAAAAAATGCGAACACACGGGCACGACAACGTTTGTATGTTCTCTAGTAATATATAAAGTTAATCAAATTTTTATATATTATAAAATTTTTTTTTATTATTAAATAATAAACTCCACTATAAAATAAAACGGTGCATTGCAAAAATATAAATGACATTTTCAAGAGTAAAAATAACTTTCATAATTTTATAAAAGTGTACATATAATTACATATACCATTGAATACTTATAAATATTATTTGTATTAAGCATTCAAATTCTATTAAAATCTTTTTTTGTAAAATAACATTATTCAACTGTTATAATTATTAATATTGTTATTATTTAGAACTTTTCTAGGGGCTTGTTATTTTATTTTTCCTACATGATTTGAAATGTAGTTCACTAGAGAATAAAATTATGCTATAAACATATGAGAATAACTAATAGAACTCTTCATATTACATGAGAGTTTTTTTTGCAAATTTGTTAAAAAAATTTATAAAAATTTTTTTTTTTTGTATTTTTTTATAAGAATCTTAATTGGAAAGTAATTTATTTGTGAGTAATTATTTCTTACAAAATTATAAAATTCGCAAAAATATTTCTTACAAAATTTGTTACGAAAAATGTTTTATACAAAATATTTTACAAAAAATTGGGTAACAATTTCTTGCAAATTATTTTTTCAGTACAAAATTTATAATTATTTCTTACAATTTTTTTTTAAATAAAGTTGACAGAAAATACAAATTATTTTAGTAGTGATGAAATTAAAATTGATTTGAAATTCTTAAAAAGTTCAATATGCCATACCTATTTGAAATTACATTAAATAATGAAAATAAGATGTAAAAGAAAAAAATATGAAGATAAGAGAACTTTTATCATAATTGAAATAAGAACTCTATCGCAAAGAGCTAAAAGGTAAGCAGGTGCAGACTATTTTATTTATCTTCGATATAAATGAAATACTGAAGTTTGTGAATAATAATATTAATGATCGACAAGACAAAAGGATAAAAAATAAAAAAATAAACCCAGCACTGTTACATTACAACGTCATGGAGGTCTTCTAAATTGAAATGCATTACAAAGCCCCAAATATGGAAAACACTTTAACAAAATAATAAACAAAGAAAATAAGGGACTTCAAACTGGGTCTTGTTATACATCTAATTCTTGTTAGGCTTCTGGTCCATTGATGTATATGTTTTTGATGTGTGATATTTTGGGCCAAAACTCTCCGATATAGGACTCATATTTTTTACATAAGTCGGCACAACCTTCGATCCTTAAATTTTCAAGTGCGGAGAGGTGATGCATATTATCCGGGAGAGATACCAACTTTGGACAATTTCTTATAGTAAGTGCTTTAAGATTAGTCAGAGTTGGCAGCCAGTCTGGAACTGTTTTGATATTGGGACAATTTAAAACAAGCAAGCTCTGTAAAGAGTTAGCAGCTTCCTGAAGCCATTTAGGCAAGGTCACCAGCTGTGATAAACCAGAAAAGGCAACAAGTTTTAACTTCATCTTGGAACTTTCTTCTTCATTGTGACCATTCCACATTTCCAAGTCCAAATTGTTGCAATTGTCAACCACCAATGTTTCTAATTCAGGAAAATTTTGATCATCCAACCGCAAAGACTTCAGACTCTGACAGTCTGAAACGCACAAAGTCTTAAGAGCAGGGAATTTCACCCCTCCAAAGATGGACTCCACATTATGGCATGATTCAACATTCAAGAATTCAAGTGACCTTAATTTGGCGATCTCATTCACAGGGAAAACAGTTTGCTTTGTGCCAAACGAAAAAATCCGGAGACTGATCAGTTTTCTTAATCCTTTGGGCAATGCTTCCAGCTCCATGCATCCGTCAAGCATCAACACTTGCAAACTTTGGAGCTTGCAAATAGACTCGGAGAGTCTCTTTATGTTGGGATTTCGACTAATGTCCAAATATCTCAAATGTCTCAACTTGGCAATGTTACGAGGCAAAGTCTCAAATGTTGCACCACTTAAATCCAAAACTCGCAAGCGTTTGAACTTCTCCAGACACGTCTTTAATATAGCTTCACAGTTGGCAGCTGCTACACCATTTGGAAACAGTACGGTTCTCACACCTGCTGATTTCTTGGTGACTAAATTGCTAAACAAACTACTGTCAGCAAAAGACAGATGTCGAACATTATCAGGAATATTTTGAACATTGGAACTCATATATAGATACTCATCTTTAGCAACAAATAGGGCAAGATCATGCACCAAATCATGTATTCTGAAACCGTACATAGTGCCATAGTTTTCAAAATCTTGAAGAAAGGATCTTGACATAAGTTCATGCAAATATTGATTGGCCACTTCTTCACATGTTCTGTTCGTTTTTGGCAGTGCAATGAGTCCAAGTGCTCCCCAAAGCCAAGTTGTTTCATTATTAACGAATTGATAATCCTTTGGGTAAAGGGAAAACAATGCAAAACATTGCCTCAAATAGGACGGCATGAGATCATAACTCAATTTAAGGGCAGGTAAAATGTCATCCTTTTTCTGAGGCAAATTCCAAACTTCATTGTCTCACATATTCCCATTCACTGGCTTCAAATTTTGAGAATAGTAAACTCCCTAATGTTCTCACTGCCAAAGGAACCCCTCCGCATTTTCTCACGATTTCTCTCCCAATAATATCAACTAAGTGAGGATGTTTTTCCTCTTCACCTTCTTTAAATGCCCATTTTACTAACAGAAGCAATGAATCCCCTCAGAAAGACCTCCTAAAATATGAGGGGGAATTGTTCCCATCATGGAAGCAATTGAATGACTTCGTGTAGTCACAAGAATTTTACTTCCTGCTGCACTTACTTGGATTAAATTCCGCAACTCAACCCATTTAACACGGTCTTCGTTCCATACATCATCCAATACAAGTAAGAACTTTTGACCCCGGAAAGTTTGTTTTTGAGTTGATTTTGCAGTTGTTCCAGATCCAACCTGTTCCAATTTGGTTGGTGAGAAGGAGCATCATCAGATATAGAATCATTGACAGAATTGATGATTTTGATAATCAGTTGTTTAATGTCAAAGTCATCAGAAACACACACCCACATCTTTAAAGGGAAGCATTCCTGGACCCTGCTGTCATTGAACACAAACTGCGCAAGCGTAGTCTTTCCAAAGCCTCCAATCCCCACAATGGGGATAACAGAGAGACTTGTATCATCATCATTAGGATTCTGCTGCATCAAAAGCTCTATGACCTTTTCTTTATCGTGTTTCCTTCCTATCACATCTGAATCACTCACACGAGAGTGTGTCATATCTCTCCGATGAACAACACGTGTGTCAACATCAATTCTTTGAAGAGTAAATTTATTCCTATTATTTGCAACCTTGTCTAGTCTGATGCTGATATCTTTAATTTGTTGAGCCATTTTGTAACGGAAAACAAGTGGATTAGAAGTTGAGAAGAAGTGACTTACCTTGTCTTTGGTACTACCATGAGCTTTGACCACTTCCTTTCGCAGTGTTTGACACTCAAATTCATCCAAAAGATCTTCGGCATCGGAGAAGACCGTTTTGAGTTGAGTGAGCCATTGGCGGAGCTGATGATCATGCTGCTGCTTTTGCTGAGCATCTAACAGCACATCCTTCACTAAAGAGAGAGTGTTTGTAAGGTCTTGAAGATCGTCATATAAACAGACCACTCGAGAAGCTTCTTCAAAAGCACGAGAAGCAAGCTTTGCTATGAGAGACTCTGCGATGCTGAAGAGAAATGATTCGGCCATAGTTCTCTGAAAATGCAAACCGCAGAGTAGAGAAGGGAAGCCAAAATAGTGTTTCCAAGTCAACTTTGTTGTGGCAGAGTGTTTGCTCAATGGATTATAGATCTACCAATTGACCAATGCCACTATATTTTTCTTTCATGACAGGACATCTTCCACAGTTAGACAGAGGGATAAAAAAATGCTAACAAAAGTTTTAGAGTCAATAAAAAACAAAAGCAAGAGTTGAATAGTTTTTCTTACGGCATAAGAACATATCAGTTTTGCAGGAGTTAAAACAATGGTTTGCATATGAATTTTCATCTTCGGTAGCTTAAACGTCTTTGTTCGAGAGCCGTGATAGTAACGTTGTTTAATCATACCACTACCACTTCCATCTATGTTTTAACTCTCGAAGTACCGTGGGTCTTAGAGGTTTGGAGTTCGATTTTGGATTTTGTCATTAAAAAATATATCAGAAAGTAAAAAAAAAAAAAATAGTATTTAAAGTGTAATTTAACTCTTTTATAAATTATGTGAGATTTATCAAATATAATATATATATATATATATATATATATAATATTTATCTATCAGTATATTATATTTCTTGATCATGTAATGTATTATATTTTTTATTATGAGCTGGATTTTGAACTCTTCTACTTTGTCACCTCAGCCAGCTATTCTAAAAAATCATAATGGCTGTTGTAACAGATTTTTTGGTTTGATTAATGCTTATGATGAGAATATACCCAAACAAGTGGTCGGTAGAGATGGCAAATAAACCCGTCCCCGTGGGTATTGTCCGAACCCGTCCCCGTTTTGACGGAGAATACCCGCATTGACTGGGTATGGGTATGGGTATGGGGAATCCCCGACTTTTTCAGTTGGGTATGGGGATGGGTATGGGGATGTACATATACCCGCCATAATACCCGTCCCCGCCATATCTTCATTCTCGTTTAAATTATCAAAATATTCACAATTAATCAAGTAACCCATATATATATATATATATATATATATATATATATATATATATATATATATATATATATATATATATATTCTATTTTTTATTTCTTTTAATTATTTCATTTGTCATTAAACTCATTCTCATCTCCAATATATTTTTTATCTTATCATAACCTTTATGTAATTATGTTAAAATAATGTATGTTAATAAAAAAAATTATGCCTTACATTTGAATATTTATATTATTTTTTAATATTTTTATTTATTATAAATTTTCCTTTCACATGAGAATGTTTATACTCTCAATTTAAGGTAATATAAAAAAAATTCTTTACTTATTATTATTATTATTATTAATTTTTGTTTAATTTGAAGAACTCTTTTGTTTCATTAAAGTAATTTTCGTTATTTTTCAACCATTAAGTATATATGTTGATATTTGAAAAGTTTTCTTAGTTCTCTGAGATATTTTTCGTCTTATCATACCTTAGTTATACATTTGATTTCCTTTGTGTGATTTTTTTCGATAGTCTCTCAAATTATTTCTAAAACACACATTTGTTAGTTTTTTAATATTTTTATTTATTGTTTTTATTTTCATCATGTAGAATAATATATCATAATGTAATTGTTTCACTTTAAATTCTGTTTGAAGTGGTTAAAATTATATATATATATATATATATATATATATATATATATATATATATATATATATATATATATATATATATATATAATGATATTTAGGAATAGTATATGATAATTCACTACAAGAAAAAATGAAATGGTGACTGATTTAGTCAGTAACCCATATCAGTCACTATTTTTCGTCATTGGTGGTAGTAGTTGATTTATTGTCTAAATTAGTGACTGATTCAATGATCGAATCGGTACTTGATTTAGTGACCAATTTAATTACTAATTTATTTGTAATTTAATGATAAATTTTTTGGTCACTAATGATATTTCTATTTATTTTTAACCACTTCAAACATAATTTAATAATTAGTTCTCTAAGGTTTTTTTCATTTTATCATACCTTAATTATACATTTGATTTCCTTTCTGCGATTTTTTTCGATAGTCTCTCAAATTATTTCTAAAACACACATTTGTTAGTTTTTTAATATTTTTATTTATTGTTTATTTTCATCATGTAGAATAAAATATTTCGATATATTCTATCTAATTATTTGTTATTTTATAACTCACTATTAATCATACTGTAATTTTTTTTACTTTAATTGTATAAATAACTTTTATTTACTACAATATAAAAATTTAATGTAATTTCTATGAATATTTTTTTGTCACTATGCAACATATATTGAAGTTCAAAAGATACAAAATCTATGTCAAAATTTTATTATTATGTTTATTATTTGTTTTTTGTGTTATTTTGATCAAGTGATGTATTATAAATTTTTATTAGTGTATAAAAAAGAGATTCATTATAATTTAAAAAATTGAAGTAAACAAATATTTAAAATATATTTTAATTTGAATATTTGTTCTTTGTGTCATTTTGATCAAGTGATATATTATAACTTTTATTAGTGTATAAAAAAGAGATTCATTAGAATTTAAAAAATTGAAGTAAACAAACATTTAAAATATATTTTAATTTGAATATTTGTTTTCCTTTTATACTTTTTTGAAATATTTTTTAATTTTATCAACTAAGTTCATTAATGTTGTAGTTTGCAAATTTAATAAATGTTTTGGTTCACATGAAATTTTATTTGGTATTCTAATATAAAATATAAACAATTATAATTTATTTTAATGTATTTGGCATCGAAGAAAATCCTCCTAATATTGAATATTTCATAATATTATGTTTTCTTTACCGTAATTTTTTTTCTTTTATAAAAAATAATATTGAAGTAGTTAGAACATGGGTACGGGTATGGGTACGAGATTATACCCGTTACCCGGTGGGGATGGAGATGGGAAAAAAGTTTGATACCCGTTGGGTTTGGGTATGGGGATGTGGATGAATTTTTTATGCGGGGATGGGTATGGGATAGTGAAACCTGTCCCCGCCCCGCCCCGTTGCCATCCCTAGTGGTCGGTATTAGACAAAATGGTGTAGCTAAGAACTTTAGTAGGAAGACCAATGATAAATTTTTTTATTCATGGTTCTGGAGTGTTTATATATTTTCCATTGTTTTAATTATCTTCGTTCATGTGTTTTAAAAAAATATATTTTTTTATATCTTTAAAATATACTTATATATTTAAAAACTATTTTTTTTATAATTTCGACCGTTTTGTTTTGTAATGCTGCAGGTGAAACATATTTTCTTTGTAATGCTAATGAAAGTTGACCCTAAAGTTGGGTAGAGTGGACAAAATGGTTGGAAAAATAACTTAAGCGACAATAAAAAAATATATTCTTCAAATATTATATTTTTCTTACACACTTAATTAGCTTTACATATTTGCACATATATGTTTGTATTTTAAATGTAGGTATTATTTTTGTTACAAGTTGATTTTATTATCTTATAATTTTAAAATGTTATTATTTATATTATCTTATCGCCTTAAAATTTTATAATTTTATAATTGTATAATATTAAAATTGTAGAATTTTATAATAATAAAATAACATAATGACAATTCAATAAGGCAATAGAATAAAATAATAGTGTCAATCCAATCTATAAAAAAATTAATAAAACTTAATTAAAGAATATATCAAGTATTCAATAAATTATAAAAATTTATTAAGTACATAGTCGAAATGTTAAGATATGTCAAATATTCTATTAGATAAATATTATGTAATTAAATATTGTGTTAGCTGTAATCTAACTGCATTATTACCTCTGTGATCAAATATGTGCAACTCTCATTCTTTTAACAAATGAGTAATTATAACACACTTATATGTATATATATGGTACCCTATTCTCTGAAATAATATATCAGAATTATTCTTTAAATCCTTTTTATATAGTATCAGAGTCAAACACCGACATCCTCTATAATACAGGAAGCGGTGCTTCTTTATTTAAATATTTTTCATGGCTCCTTCCAATCAAAATCAATTGGTTGGGACTTCTGCTGCTACCCACAGTAACGGAACTTAGACAAAAAATGTAGGGGTGCCAAATTAGATTTGTTATATATAATTTGTTTTTAGTTAGAAAAACAAGCTCTTTATCTTTTCTCTTTATTTCCTCTGCTTAAAACAAACACACATAATAGTAGAATTCAAAAAAATATTACTATCATTCGCTATTATATCATGATACAAAAACATGAATACCATTTTAGATAAGTCCTTCGTACCTCATCAATTTGATTTGGTGGTATTGTCAAATTTGAGGCTGTTTTTCCCGGATGGCGTTCAGATGAATTTTTAAATTTATTATATGTAACTCTAAGAACTTTAGAGATTTGTTTTTTATTGTCTTGAATTCTTGGTTTTCATGAAATTTCTAAAGTTTAGTTAACGTAAATGCATTTTTTTTCATCTTTATCACAAACCTTTCTCTTTAAAAAAAAAGAATCAATTTTTCTACTTTTTATCATAATCTTTCTAATACAAATCTATCACCTCTCGCCTATCTAAAAAAATAAAATTTATATTCACATATCACAATATTATCACAGTGCAAAACATAACAAAACTCATACCACTCTAATTAAATAAACAACATTGTATAAATTCAAAACTTAAAAAAAAATACCATAGGCAGCGAAAAACACAAAATCCTTAAATTTCATAATTAAGGGTTATAATAATTTGGGAAAAATTATAATTAGGGTTCATACCAATTTCATAAAAGAATCCCTAAAATCATAATTAGGGTTGGTTTATATTAATTTGAGATAAACTTAATTTGGGAGAAACATCCTAAAAAAAATCATAAATTTAATATACATAAATCATAATAAGATATACTAACATTGATCTGTGAGAGATCATGCCAGAATGTATACTTCAATATCAATCTATGTGTTTCTCAACCTCTATTTCCTAATCTATCTCTTTGTATTTATTTCTTTTCACACACTTTCATGATAATTTACATGGTGAAAAGATAATCTCTTTTATAAATCAATGTCTCCATTAAATTTATTTTATTTTATCTTTTATTATAATTTTTCATAATATAAACTTAATAATAATATATAAATATAATTTTAAAAAATATATAAATATATATAAAAAAAATTCAAAAAAAAAAATTTGGGGGAGCCATGGCTCCCCTCTGTCAACATGTAGTTCCGCCAATGGCTACCCATATGCAAGAAGCTACTCCCAATAGTCATAGTTCTACTGCTGCCGAATTTGTGATCAAGTCAGGTATATCTAACTCTGCTCTTAATCTTTCTGTTGTTACTAGGGGTAGTGATTGGATAACTGATTCAGATGCTACTGATCATATGACTTGTGATCCACATAAGTTTACTAATTTTCTCCTAATTGTTCTAAAACTGCTATTATTAATGTCAATGGTGTCTCAATCTCCTATTGAAGGTGTAATTACTATATCTCTCTCACCCTCCTTATCAATTCCTAATGGTTTTTTTTCTACATTGAACTATAATATTCTCTTTGTCAGCAAGTTAACCAAATCACATCCTTGTGTTACCTTATTTTACCCAACCCTTTGTTTTTTTTTTTCTAAACATAGATTGGTATTGGTAGAGAGAGGGAAGGACTGTATTATCCTGAAAATGTCTCACAACAAACTCATCTTGTCTTGCAAATGAACACATACAAGATAAAAACAAAAAGTAAATTTGGTTATGGCATAGAAGATTGGGACATTCCTCTTTTAGTTATCTAAAAAAATTATTTCCATCACTATTTCACAAATGCAATATTTCTTATTTTATTTGTGAAACTTGCGTAATGGCAAAAAGTCATCGTGTTGTGTTTCCTTTAAGCAATAAAAAAATATATTTTTCTTTTTCATTAATCCATACATATGTTTGGGGCCCTATCCCACAATCTACACATAATGAAAAAAAATAGTTTATTAGAGTTTTGTTGATGATTGTACTCAAGTAATTTGGGTGTATTTGCTTAAACATAAAAGTGATGTGTGTAATATGTTTTGTCCCTTCCATCATATGATAGTTACTCAATTTAACACAACACATATATTAAGGTCATTCGATCAGACAAGAAATACTTTAAGACTGGGTTAATCAATTTCATGAACTCCAAAGGCATCTTACATCAAACTACATGTCCTTATTCACCACAATAAAATGGGGTGGTTGAGAGAAAAAAATAGACATATATTAGAGGTGACAAGATCACTTTTGATAGATGGTAATGTCCCATCTCATTTATGGGGTGATATTGTGAGTTCTACAGTTTATTTGATTAATCAAACACCTTCTAGTGTGCTTAACTTTCGAAGGCCTTTAGATGTGTTGTCTGATCATTATATCCTTCCTTCCATGGTTTATTTACCACCTCATATTTTTGGATGTGTTTTTGTTGGGTATGGATCAACTCAAAAAGGTTATCGTGCTTACCATCCACCATCAAAGAAATTTTATATCTCTATAGATGTGACATTTAATGAGCATAGTTTTTTTTATTTTGATTATACGCTTCAAGGCGACAATGAAAGTGAAGTGCATAATCATGATGTTAGTATGTTTGATATCCCAAATATAAAATTATACTGTAAAGATAAATTATCGTGTGAGGATCATTCTGTAGGGAGTGAGCCAATCCTAAATATGGAAACTTTTCCTTTGGATAATACAATGTCTTCTGATCCTAAGCAATTGGTTCAATCTTCTCCATAGGTTCGATTTGACTCTTTAGAGGTACCTTCTGATCCTATCTTTGATAATACTAATGTAGTTGAAACTAATCATGAAATTGTTTCTCTTGATCCTACCCTTTATGATACTAATTTAGACCACTAACATCATGAAATTGATCCTTGTTTGCATGAGACCACTAACACACCAAACATTGAGTCTACTACTGTCTAATATAATCTTCCACCCCATTCTAATCGTGGTCAACCTCCAGCTAAATATGAACCAGATCTCCAAGTCAAATTTAAATATCCCATTAGTAAATATGTGTCATCTCACAAGTTATTCCAATCATATGCATCATTTGTATCTTAATTATCTTCAATTTTGATTCCTAGTAATATACAAGAAGCTTTGGCAGATTCTAGATGGACCAAAGCAATGGTTGGTGAAATGGCAGCTTTAGAAAAAATAACACTTGGGATCTTGTGTCTTTACCAAGAGGGAAGAAAATTGTGAGCTGCAAATGAGTATTTACAATTAAGCATAGAGCTGATGGAACTATTGAGAGGTATAAAGCAAGACTTGTGGCTAAAGGTTACACGCAGTCTTATAATGTAGATTACCAAGAGACGTTCGCATCGGTAGCCAAGCTCAATACTGTGATAATACTTCTGTCACTAGCAGAAAACCAAGATTGGCTTCTTTTATAATTTGATGTGAAAAATGCTTTCCTACATGGAAAAATTTTAGAAGAAATTTATGTGGATTCTCCACCAGGCATGACAGATTCAATTGGAATGAAGGTTTGCAAATTAAAGAAGGTTTTATATGGATTAAAACAATCCCCAAGAGCATGGTTTGGAAGGTTTACCAAATCTATGAAGGCTTTTGGCTATAGAGCTAGTAACTCTGATCACACCTTATTTTTGAATAGAGGAAAGGGAAGAATTACAACTTTGATTATATACGTAGATGACATGATTGTTATAGGAAATGACTAATATGAGATTTCTAGTTCACAATAATACCTTGTATCTGAATTTGAGATGAAATAACTTAGAAACGTCAAAATATTTTGTGGGTATTGAAATAGCTACATCAAAAGTATCTTAATAAAACTTCATCTGAATTTATAGAAACTTATTAAAACTTAAGCTTAATTTTATTCTACCGTAGCAAAAGTATCTTACATTTTAAATAAACAGTTTTTTTTTTTTAAGCAGGTAATAGTAAGATCTCAAAGAATTTCGTGAATTATAGTTAATTTATATTTACATTATTAATTAAGTGGTTAATATAACTTAATTCTTTTAAATATTGTATTGTTAACTAATAAAATTTAGTTTTTATCAATAATTCCTTTAATTTTTTAGTTTATTATTGATTTTTTTTTCAAATTCTTGTTTTTCTGTTATTGTGTGCTATCTCGTGTTACACGACTGATGGTTCTCTAAAATTGTTAGGAACTTTTAAGTTGATGTCAGTCGAGTCCAATTTGCATTTCAGAGCATCTTTCATTCTTATCATGTATTGTACTTATTATCTATACTTTTTCAATCAAATTAATAGAAATTATTTATTATTTACATTAATTATAATATTTTAAAATTATAATATTTTAAAATTGGGTTAAGTATATTTTTACTCATTATACTTATACGTGAAATTGAAACTTATTTCTCTTTCAAAGTTTATAAAAGATTCGTTCACATAACTTTTAACTAATGTGACTACTAGACATGTTGACTGAACTGAGATGTTAAATAATGTGGCTACCACATGTCTGTCACGTGACTGATACATATAATTTCAACAAAAAAATTGTGCTTTTAACTATAAATGATATATACATTATTAAAATATAAAAACAAATTTTATATGAATTTTAAGAAAAAGCGTCAAATTCTAATTTCGGATGTAAACATAGAAATTAAAAATATAAATAATTGTTTGAACTATTTATTATTTTAAATTTAATTTAACTTGAATTAATTTAATTTTATAATAATTTAAATTTAAACATACTTAACCTGAATTTAAATTACTATATTATTTGTTCATTTTGTCTTTTTATTTACACGATCTTTAGATTCATGTTAATTAATTTTTATTTATAATTTTATCATAAATTATTTAAATAATTTAGTGACTTAATTATACTTTGATATATACTATTTTTAGTTTAATCTACACTAATAGAAAATTAATGAATTTATCATATAATTTTTGTAATATATTAATTATATATAATAAGATATTAACTTATAATAAATTTATTTTTTAATTTGAAAAATACATATTATTTTAATAAATACTTATTCAACCAACTTATACAAAATTTAGAAAAATGTTAAAATTTCAATGTTAATTTATATAAGTGTTATTTGGCACTTATATAACATAATCAATTGTTTTGCATGTTTTTAGTATGATTTTAGTTTCTGTATGTATTTATATGTGAAATTGGAATTCATCCATCTCTCGAAGTTCATATAAAATTCGTCGATATACTTTAATAATACATAGAATACGTATGTCATTCATAGCTAAAAGAAAAATAATTAACAAATATTTTTCTTTTAAAATTACATGTGTCAGCCACATGGTTGTCATGTGTTCTGACATGACAATCTAGTGTTAGTCATGTAAGCTAAAAGTTAACATCCTATGTTTTGGAGGACAAATTTCATGCATTGTTAAAGTATAAGAACGGATTTTATATGAACTTTAAAAAATGGACGAATTCTAATTTTGCATGTTAATACACGGACTAAAAACATATTTAACTTTTTCAAAAATTAAATCTTTTATATATTAAAAACAAGTAAACAGATGATTATAAGATAATGTAATAATCACATCAAAATTTAAATAATCATAAAAATTCAATTAAAAAATATATAACTTTAATTACTTGATAACTACAAAAATTTATTAAGTACTTTACAAAAAATCAAATTAAGCTTTTAAAAAATATTTCTTTTCTTTATTGTTAATATTATACTATATCAATTACTTTATCTCACCTTGGTTTTTCACTAGGCGAGGCTTGGATCACGTGGTGTCATTTATCATGGTGGGTTAAAAAACAAATTTTTATTGATATTATTCTCCATAATATTCGTTTTTAATTATTTCATATCACAAAGTATCACTGTTAATACAAATTAACGGATGAACGATTTAAGAGGATAACATGTTTTCATTGACCGGGATAACAATGAAATTTTATATGTTTAAGATATAGGTCTAGGATTTAGAGTAAAAAATTAAAAGAAGAAAAAGCATAGAGAAAAATTAAAATTTCTCTAATCATTCATCTTAGTTTGTAAATCTATTCGTAAAACAAATATTGTGAATGAAGACAAAAATTAAGAAAGAAGTTGGAGAAAGGGAGACCAAAAGAGAGGTCACGTAAAAAAAAAAAGAAAAAAAAAAGGTGGTAACCCACCCATTAACTTTTATAAAGAAACATGAACAACTTAACTTCAATAATGTATTTTAGATTTTTATAATGCAATAGTGATAAGATGGATATATCTTTTGTGTAGAAATAATGTTAAATCTTTTTCTTATTTGTTTTTTTTATGTGTGCTACTATATGGTTGTGGAAATGATTGAAGAGATTTTTTTTCAGAATTTACATTTTTTTTTCTTTGAATTTAGTTGTCTATGAAGTTTCATTGTTGTCATTTGTCGAAAGTGATTAAAATCACTATCATTATTATAGTTATCTAGATGATTTGAAGGATGAGAAATCATACTAAATTTTATGATTCAATTGTGTTTTCTTCTCCTATTTTTCAAATTGAGGAGTTAGTACCTATGATTCCATAATTAATCTAAGAAATATATGAGCAATACGTTTATGATTTTTTGGTGTTGAATATTTTTCAATATTCAAATTAGGGAGGATATGGTGGTTTTATTTATGGACTTAATATGACAAGGTTTACTTAGTAATTGACTCAAGGTGAATATTGATAGTGCAACTAAGAGTGACTTTGGTTTCATTTCATGTATTTTTATTTTTAGAGGAAGTAAGGGTGCACATGTAGGTAGTTTAAGCTTTTTTAGGAGTGCAAACTTTTATTTATGCTAAATTTATAGGAGTCATTTATGCTCTCGAGTATACTTTGAGGGAGAGATTTTAGAAACTTTGATTAGAAAGTGATTCTTCTTTAGTCTCTCATGATTTTTTTTTTTTTTTGGATAAAGGAGTTGTTCCTTGGAGTCTTAGAGGGAGATATTCTTTAGTCTGCCGTGGATTTTTGGATCAAAGAATGATTTTTTAGAGTCTTGGAGGGAAATGACACTAATAGTTAACCTTGATTCACAAATAAGAATATAAGTAGTTTAATATTTTGCCTCGATGTAATTTTTTTTTCATTAATTTGGTGTGGTCCTCATATGCTTTGTATTATTTTATTATTATTTTTTAATAAGTTTTTATGTGATGACACATGATTGATAAACTTCAAAGTATCAATTGAGAATTCAAAGTTAATAGTAATGTTTAACTTAACTTTATTTGAAAAATAGCCTATAAAACATTTTAAACATAATTAAAACATGTTTTATATAAACACTTAATGAGTTTTTTTTTCCTTTCAGATATTTGATTATTAATGATTAATCTATTATATACATTGAACATGTCGTCTCGTACTTACATAATTGTTTAGTATTTGTATTAAAATCCCAACGCAACTCTCCACTTCTTTGCACATGGTTCCCCACATGTTTATGATTCCCTCTGTCATATTTTTTTCGTTAAGACTGAGTCCAACAGACTTTTTTGTTTTTCATGTAGACTGCAATGTCATTTTTGTGGTCCATATTAAGAACATTGAACATGTTGTTTCATAAATACATAATTGTCCAGTATTTGTACAAAAAACTCAACGTAACTCTCCACTTA
The DNA here is from genome assembly GCF_037176805.1 of Vigna unguiculata. Classification (NCBI taxonomy): domain Eukaryota; kingdom Viridiplantae; phylum Streptophyta; class Magnoliopsida; order Fabales; family Fabaceae; genus Vigna; species Vigna unguiculata. Next base: position 33,107,839 of record NC_140792.1, on the reverse strand, counting down.
TTTGCACATAGTTCCCCACATGTGTGTGACTTCTGCTGTTATATTTTTTTTCGTTAAGATTGGGTCCAATGAAGCTTTCTGTTCTTCATGAGGATTACAATGTGATTTTTGTGGTTGACATTAGGTATATTGAAGTTGTTGTCTCATATTTACATGATTGTCTAGTATTTGTACAAAAACCTCAATGCACCTCCCTACTTATTTGCACATGGCTCCCCACATGTTAGTGACTCTCGCTGTCATATTTTTTTTTCATTAAGATTGGGTCTAACAGACTTTTTAGTTCTTCATGAGGACTTCAATGTCATTTTATGGTTCACATTGAACATGATGTCTCATACTTGCAGAACTGTCCAGTATTTGTACAAAAACTCCAACGCAACTCCCCACCTATTTGCATATAGATCCCCACATTGTGTGACTCTTGCTGTCATATTTTTTTCTGTTAAGAGTGGTTCTAGTGTTGTCATCTTCAACTCAGAAAAAACCTAAATCCTAAATGATATCTACACCAACAGCGATGATAGAATGGAAAAACCCTACAACTCACCCACAAAACAACCAACCACAAACATTTCAATCACGTATGGTATTTGAACGAAAATGAATCATTGGCGATTGTGAGAGTGAAACAAAGAACAAAGTCAAAACGAACCACCACCCATCGCCGTTGAGAACCCAAACCTCAGACCCTACTTCTCTGTTCGATGACGTCGCGAGACATTGCTTCTCTCTTCTCTCAAGTTGCAGTTCTCTATGCCAAATGAGAAAACTATGAGTTCTCTTTGCTGAACCTCTTCCCCATCTTCTCCCACACGTGTTTTAGTTTTAAAAGAAAATAAAACAAATTTTTAAATAAGAAAAATGATTGACACTTCACTATCTCAAAAGTAAGTTCAAAATATATGTTTAAATATCATTTTTGAAAAATTAAATAGCAAGACTCAAATGAAAAAAAAAATAAGTTTATTGAATTTTTAATACATCATACAAATTTATTAGATTAGGGATGGCAACGGGTCGGGTCAGGCACGGATAGTATGATACCCGTACCCGACCCACTAAAAAAAAATCCGCCCGTTACCCGCCCGTTTACCCGTCGGGTATCCGCTTAAAAAATACCCGCGGATATTGTTAAAACCCGCGGGTACCCGTGGATACCCGATACCCGCAAATATTTAAAAAAATATGAATTTTATAAACTTTTTAATATAAAATTATAAAAATAAAATATAAATTAAATTAAATTATAATTATAATTATAATTATAATTATAATTAAATTTGACATAATAAAATATATTGTTACTTCTAATTTTAATTAAATTTAACTTAATAAAATATAAATTAAATATTAATTTTAATTTTTTGCGGGTAACGGGTATCCGCGGGTGCGGATAGTATGATACCCGTACTCGACCCGTTTATAACCGGGTATTAAAATACCCGTTACCCGCTACCCGCAGATAATAAATACCCGCGGATAGTAACTATCCGTCGCGGATTTTATTCGCGGATATCTGCGGGCACGGATATTTTTGTCATCCCTATATTAGATACACAATTAAAGGTTTCGGATTGGTACTTAAAACTTAAATTTTATTTTATTTCATTAAAGCAAAAGTATTTTACATTTTAAACAAACAATGTTTTTTAAGCAGGTAATAGTAAGATCTCAAATAATGTCATGAATTATTGTTAATTTATATTTACATTATTAATTAAGTAGTTAATATGACTTAATTCTTTTAGATATTGTTAACTAATAAAATTTTTAGTTTTTGTCAATAATTTCTTTTAGTTTATTATTGATTTTTCTTTTTCGAATGAATTCTTCTAGTATTGTGTCTCATCTTGTGTTACTCGACTCATGTTCTCTAGAATTGTTGTTGTATAGACAGATAATAAGTCAGCTTTTAAGTTGATACTAGTCATGTCAAATTTGCATTTTAGAGAATCTTCGATCTCATGTATTATATTGTTATCCAACAATTCTTTTAATAAAATTAATAAAAATTATTTGTCATTTTATATTAATTACTAGTATAATGACCCACGCAGGAGCTAATTTGTTTTATTTTATATATTAAAATAGTTTTTGTTTTATTTTGTATATTAAAATAATAAAATAGTAAAAATATTATATAATGAAATATTATGAAAATTAATTTATATTATTATAAATATTGTTATTAAAATAATTAGTAAATTTAAGTGATGCAATAATAATTTCAATTTTAAATATAATAAATAGAATTGATATCACAATATAATACAATTAATTAATTGTAGAAATAATTATAATAATTTATGATCTGTGCAAATATTTTTTTGTTTTTTTTTATTTTAATTTTTTTAGAATAATAATATAATTGTTATTATATTTATTTAAACATTAAAAATACTAACAAAAATATTAATATAGATTATAAATTATAAAATTATTTGAAAGATTAACCTCTATTTAGCAAAAGTATTTAGTATAACGATGTTTTCTATAATTAAAAAAAACACACGTATAATAATAACATTATTATGAATAATAATAATAATAATATTTATGCCATAAATATTAATATTAATGTTAACATTAAGGCTAATGTCAACTATAATAATCTATAATTATATGTAAAAATATACATTAACAACAAAACAAATAAAAATGACAATTAATTGAAATACGATCCCGTAGTAAATTAATTTAAGATGTGTGTCTAAATATAATAATAATAATACCATTATAATAATATATCGTAGTGATAAAAATAATAATAATACAACAATTACATATATATATATATATATATATATATATATATATATATATATATATATATATATATATAAGATATACATTTGTTGTGTCCTCTTTTGTTTATATAATTTTATCTTCTTAATTATTAATTGTTAAATTAAAATAATTATTCATAATAAAAATTATTTGTCCATTTTATCATTTTAATAATTTTAATAACTATTTTTTTAATTCAAATAATTACACAGATATAAAAAATAAAATGAACAACAAAACAAATAAAAAGTGCAAGTAATTGAGATATGATCCCGAAGTAAATAAATGTAAAATATGTGTTTAACTATAATAATAATAATAATAATAATAATAATAATAATAATAATAATAACAATAATGATAATAATAATATATAATAATAATAACACTAAAATAATATCGCGTAGTGATAATAATAATAATAATAATAATAATAATAATAATAATAATAATTCAACTACATATATAAAGCGATAAACATCTTTTGTGTCCTTTTTTATTTTTCAATTTTATCGTCTTAATTGTTTTATTTTATGCTTAAATAATTATTTAAAATAAAAAAATTATTTTTCAGTTTTATTATTTTACTAATTTTAGTAACTATTTTTTTGAATTTAAATAATTATTCAAATGTAAAGATAAATTAACAACAAAACAAATAAAATGGTCAAGTAATTGAAACATGATTCATAGATAGAAAGTAAAAGTAAAATGTGTATGTAACCATAATAATAAAAACAATAACAATAATAATAAATATTATAATAATTATAGTTCTAATTAATAATAGTAGTAATAATAATAATAGTAATATAATAATAGAAATATTGTAGTTAACAATGATAATAATAATACTTATAATAGTACTGATCATAATAATTATAGTTGATAACAACAATTATATTTAATAATAGTAATAATTATTATTATTAGAGATGATAATAATAATAATAATAATAATAATAATAATAATAATAATTAGAGTTATAATTGATAATAATAACAATAATACAAAAGTAAAATAATAAATATCATGAAAATTAGGTTATATTGTTATAAATGTTAATATTAATGAAATGAATTTGTAAATTCAGTTTTAAATATAATAAATAAAATTAATATCACAATATGGTGTAGTTAATTGATTTCACAATATAATTATAATAGTATATGACATGTGCGTGTACTCAAATTTTTTTTATTTATTTCAAATCTATTTAGAATAATAATATTATTGTTATTATATTTATTTAACCATTAAAAATAATAATAATAATATTAATATAAATGATAAAATTTTTAAAAGATTAGAAATCTATTTAGCAAAAGTATTTAGATAATAACGTTTATTATAATTAAAAAAAAACACTTACACTAATAATATCACTATGAATAGTAATAATAATGATACTAATAATAACAAACAATTGATAATAATAATTTTTATGCTAAAAATATTAGTGTCAATGCAAATATCATAGCTAATGTTGACATACTAATAATCTATAATTATATATAAAGATATACATCAACAACAAAACAATTAAGAATGACAACTAATTGAAATATGAGCTCGTAGTAAATAAAATTAAGATGTGTGTCTAACTATAACAGTAATAATAATATTATTATAATAATATCCCGTAGTGATAATAATAATAATAATATCATTATAATAATATATACCGTAGTGATAATAATAATAATAATAGTGATAATAATAATAATCCACTAACTAAATATATAAAGAGATGCACATTTTTTATAACTATTTTTGTTTTTACAATTTTATCCTCTTAATTATTATTTATTAAATTAAATAATTATTCATAATAAAAAATTATTTGTCAATTTTATCATTCTACTAATTTTAGTAACTATTTTTTTTAATTCAAAAATACCAAGATATAGAGATAAAATAAATAACAAAACAAATACAAAAAGCAAGTAATTGAAATATGATATCGTAGTAAATAAAACTAAAATGTGTCTAACTATAATAATAGTAATAATAATAATAATAATAATAATAATAATAATGATAATAATATCACTATAATAATATCGCATAGTGATAAAAAAAATAATACTAATACTACTACTACTAATAATAATATTAATATTAATACAACTATATATATAAAGAGATAAACATCTTTGGTGTTCTTTTTATTTTATCAATTTTATCCTCTTAATTATTATATTTTAAATTTAAATAACTATTTACAATAAAAAATTTATTTTTCAGTTTTATTATTTTACTAATTTTAGTAACTATTTTTTTAAATTGAAATAATTTTTCAAATGGAAAGATAAATGAACAACAAAACAAATAAAAATGACAAGTAATTGAAGTAAAAGTAAAATGTGTATCTAACAATAATAATAATAGTTTTTATTATTATTAATAATAATAGTAATATAATAATATAAATAAAAATATTCAGAATAAAAATATCCAGTTATTCATTTTTTAATGTAAATAACCATATTGTTTTCAAGAAATTCATCTTTCATCTTATTTCGAATTTTGTTTTGATAATCTTCGTTGTAAAAAATGAAATATTAAGAGTTAAATAAAATGAATTAAACAATCAATCAAGTAAAATATCTTTAATTTGTTTGCTTTTGTCAAAGATTGATATAATTCAATAATGGTTGACAAATCCTTCAAATCTGAATGGGTATGAACATTAACAATAAAATGTTGGAGTGAAATTTTAAATTAATCATATATTTATCAATATATCTATTTTTTTAAGTTTAAGACAAAAGAATAATTTATCATAATCTAATAAAAATTGAGACATAATTACTAACAAAAATATATAATAGTAATAATATTATATATTACAAATAAGAGTAATAACTTGACTGCTAAAAATGTTAATAATACTAATAGTAATAATATATAATAGTAACATATTATAATAATAATAATAATAATAATAATAATAATAACAATTATTATTATAATACTAATATTTGTTATAATTTGACTACTATCACTATAAATAATATTTATAATAATAATATTATTAATAATTAGAAATAATAATACTTATAAAAATATCACAATTAATAATATTATTTATAATTAATATTATAGTTGAAATCATAATAAATAAAAAAATAAAAACAAATTAACTTTTGTAGGATTTAAACCCGAGTTCTTTTGTACCAAAGTTTTAAAATGACAAAAAAATTAATTTTTTTGACACATGTCAATAAAAGAAAATGGATAATGTAATAATTTTGGTAATACATTCTTTTCTTAATATGTAATAGATTACAATATTTTAAGACTTTAATTTTTTATATGTGAAAAAAATAACTAATAAGTGATGATAAGATAATATAACAATCACGTTAAAATTTAAATAATTATAAAAATTCAATTAAAAAATATAAAAGTTTAATTATTTAATAAAAATTACAAAAATTTATCAAGTACTCCGTTAAAAAATTTAATTAAGCTTTTAAAAAATATTTCTTTCCTTTATTGTTTACCATTTCAATAACTTTATCTCACCTTGTTATTTTAGTAGGTGAGGTCTGGATCACATGGCGTCATACATCTTGGTTGATTAAAGAACAAATTTTTATTGATATTATTCTCCATAATATTCATTTTTAATTATTTCATATCACAAAGTATCATTGTTAGTAAAAATTAAAGGATGAAGGATTTAAGAGGACAACAATTTTTCATTGACCGGGATAACAATGAAATTTTATATATGTTTAAGTATAGGATTTAGGGTTTTGAGTAAAAAAATTAAAAGGAGACAAAGCTTAGAGAAAAAATTAAAAGTTCTCTAATCATTTACCTTAGTTTGTAATCTATTCTTAAAAAACATTGTTAATCAAGACAAAAATTAAGAAAGAAGTTGGAGAAACGGAGACCAAAAGAGAGATCACGTAAAAAATAAATAAGAAATTAAAAGAAAAGAAAAAAAAGAAAAAAATAGGGGCAACACACCCATTTAGTTTTATAAAGAAACATGAACAAATTAACTTTAATGTATTTTAGACTTTTATAATCCGATAGTCGTAGGATATATGTTTTTTTTTATAATGTTGAATATTTTTCAGGAGTTGCAACTTTTATTTATTTAATTGTTCAGTTTATGAAATTTCATTATAGTCATTTGCTTAAAATGATTAAAGATATTATTATTGTAATTATTTGGATAATTTGGAGGATGAAAGATCATAATAGATTTAGGATCCAATTGTGTTTTTTTTGCCTATTTTTCAAATTGAGGGGTTAATGTGTATGACTCAGAATTTATCTAAAAAGTGTATACGAGTAATATTGTCTTAGTTTTTTTTATGCTGATTTTCAATATGCTGAAATTTTTCAAAATTCAAATTAGAAAGGGTAGAATGGTTTCATTAATGGACATAATATGACAGACTTCACTCGCTAATGGCTCAAGATCAATATTGACGGTGCAACAAGGAATTTTGTTGGTTTGAAATGAAGTGTTTTATTTTTGGAGAAAGTCAGAGTGAATACGCGAATAGTTTCTAAGCTTTTTAAGGGGTCCAAACTTCTATTTATGTTGAATTTATGGGGTTATTTATGCTTTGGATTATACTTAGAGGGAGAACTTTCAAAGGTTTGGTTAAAGAGTGGTTCTTTTGAATCTATCATGACTTTTTGGATTAATGAATGGTTCCTTGGAGTATTAGAGGAAATGACAATAATGCTTAACTTTGATTCATAGAGAACATTACATGTAGTTTAATGTTTTACCATCATGTATTTATTTATATTTTTTATCATGAATGAATTTGGTGTGGTCTCCACATACTTCGCATTCTTTTATTTATTTATTTTTACCAAACTTTCATATTATAACAAATGATTGATGAGAAAGTGTCAACTGATACATACATACATACATACATACATATATATATATATATATATATATATATATATATATATATATATATATATATATATATAACCTTATTTGGAAATTAATCTATAAAACATAATTAAAACATGTTTTTATATAAACACTTAATTAGATTTTTTTTTCTTTGGGATATTTGATTATTAATAATTATTCTATTAAATAAACATCAAAAGATAGCATTTTATTATCTACCTACTTTTTTATTTTTTTATCATAATTAAATTAACATGTGGGTTTATTTAAAATTAACATATTAAAAATTTAGATTGGAGATTGTGACATCCCATTTAAATAGAATAAAACTACTAAATTAAACATCACATAAATATAAATATCAACCATTACAATTATCCATAAACATACTTAGAAAGGAAAACTAAGGCACACCACGATGCCATGAACCAAAACAGAATTTAAGAGTTTGATAGTTGTCCAAAAAGCTTGCTCATAGAGCAAGATATTACATAAGCAATAGTGCCTTCAAAGAGTACTCTAAGGTACGAGATCCAACCCAGGCTTGACTACACTGTAGAGTTTCCATCACCCTGGTGACCACTAGGGGTTTCAACATCGGCTCACACCAATAAAATTGATGATCATTACAAAAGAAAAAATCACACAAGAAACAAACACAAGCAAAAGGGTAAGCTAGAGTAAAAATAATTTTAAACATGTTATAGCGAGCAGAAATTGAAACAAATCATAAACATGCAACAAAGTAGGCATACAATCATGTGATAGCAAATAGACAGGATACTATGACTTAATTATCTAGATACATATAATAAGATCTGATTCATTGGATGTCTGCACTTGTGGTGGTCTCTACTGCTCTACAAAGTCATTGCCAATGGGTTTCACCCTACCACACACAAGGTTAGCCTTCAAACATCTAAGGTCATTATCCTGCCAAAGAGTAGGGCCTCCCGCTACTCTTACCACTTGAATCAGTCTGCTCTACGTGAGACTAACTGATTTTTTAGAGTTTTGGGATGCAATCCTTACTTGAATCCTTATCTAATTATATACACTACAACACCACCATGAAATCTCACCAAGAGATTCATGGAATTATGTCTATCTCATGCCACATCCATGTTACCACACCATATTCCACATGTTAACTCATAACATCCAAATCGCATGTCAATACTCAACCAACCAGCCATGATTCATGATTTAATTCATACCAAGCTCATCGATTCCAGTTCATAAAATCTCATAAGACATGCAGAGCCCTATACTTCATGCATTTCCAAGATATACAGCCAATCATAGATGAAACAAGGAAGAAAAAAAATCAAATCTGCACCATTCTCGCTTAGGCTAGAAGCCTTCGCCCAAGTGACATAAACTCTCTCGCTTAAGCTAGACATTCTCGTCTGAGCGAGAGCTACGATAGTGACATAGTGAGTGTTCTGCGAGTTCTCGCCTAAGCGGGGCCTTCTCGCCTAGGCGAGATCGCTTGTTGCCCAAAACTAAGGTCCCTCGCCTGAGCGACAATTCGAGCAGAGAACACATTAGGTTTCCACGAGTTCTCGCTTAGGCGAGACCTTCTTGCCTGAGTGAGATGATTCGTCGCTCAAAACAAAAGCTCTCCACTTGAGCAAGAGCTCGAGCAGAAACCAGGGCGAGCTTCTATTATTCTCACCTAGGCGAGGCAAGCTCGCTTGGGTGAGAATACCAGTTCTCGCCACTGTTCACACATGCAACAACCAGACATTCAATACCAAACAACATTTCAAGATTTTTCAGGCAACCACAGTAGCACACAAGTCATATAAACATGAAGCAAAGCTAAAACAGGTAGAATATTGTAAAATCATGTGAACCCTAACTTCCCTTACCTGATTAGATGCTAGCAAATAAAAACAGGCACCCAACAAAATGAGCACCACAACTCAAGAAACAAATTTGAGAGCTGAAAATACTAACACTAGAACGAAAACAAGGTTACTAAGATGAACCCTAGACGAAACCACGACAACAAAGCTGGAAATGAGAAAGTATAAGTTGAGGATCAACTTACGTTGAAGAAATGGAACTTAATTAGCTTGGAGAAGAACAAGGTTCAAGCCCTAGCAGAGCTTCTAAAAGGAGAGAAAAGAGAAGTGAGTAAGGAAGTTGTCTTTGAAAGTGAGGCAGAATGAAAAACCAAGAGGCTTGAAGGATGGTCTTGGAATCTCTAATGGGCTGACTCTAGACCCTCTAGATAGGCCAGACTCAAAACTCCTTTTTAAAACAGAAAAAGAAAAAGGGATTTTACATAGATAAACATAAGTTACTAAAGTAAAACGAGTTTTACATTAATGCGAAGAAAAAAAAAACTCATTATTGTATACAAATTTTATGGAAATAAAGGAAAATCCTAAGATAATAAATATAAGGGTAAATGGAGGTTTACCTAAGTCAATTCAAGAAATACAAATCGGTTAAGTCCATTAGATAATTTCTTTCTTACTAGATTAAGGGTTGGTGAAATTAAAATGTAAATACTGAAATGAAAATGACAAAAAAGAAATGTAAACGGAAATTAAAATGCTGTAATAGGAAATTGAAATGAAGAATTAGAAGAAACAATTAAAGGTTTTAACCGTTAAAACATAAACAACTAAAAACTCAAATCGAAAATGGAACACACTAAAAGTATAAATTTGCAAAAAACTAAATTCAAAACGGTAAAAGAAATTTAAGAAAGGAAAACTGGAATTGTAAACAACAGAAATTTTAAAAAGAAATGAAAACTTATTGAAATAACTAGAAAAACAGGAAAACCTAATTATAACTACCAAATCTGAATATTTGTAGAATTGAAAAATAAAATGCAATGTAAATTAAATTGGCATAGACATACTAAAGATGAAAACAGTGAATAGAAGAAAATTGAACTGAAGGAGTCTAAAAACATGAAGCATGAACCATAGTGAAGTTCTCTTCATTCTTTTATGCAAAGAAATCAAATTTGAATTCTTGTTTCATGAAGAAAATACAAACCAATCGATTTGCACATTTAAGACAAGCAACTCTTAATCTAGAATTGAAAACTAATAATTGAAATCTAGGTTTCACTTAATCTTTTCCACGCACAAGGAGTAAGAATGATGCGGTAAAAGAAGCTCTAAGTAATCAATGACTACAAAGAGGATCGAGAAAAAGAGAAGTTTTGTTTTTTTTTTCAAATAAAATAGAAGGTGCCCAAATCCTTACTCACACCCTATGTTTTACTATGTTGTAAACCCTTAGATTATTTATGGGATTGGCAACCATTAGTTCACTTTTAAATCCTAATTCTGTATGAATTAATAGATATTAATCATGTAACATCCCATTTAACTGTCTAAACCATCAGACAAAACATTGCATATCTGATAATTCAAAGCATAGAACCCAAAATATAAACAGTATGTTACAGTCATCCCACAAAAACTAGATAAACTGCTATACAATTTATATACACAACTTGCACTAGAGTTTTCAAAAGAGAAAACACAAGTCTAAACTAAAAACACTAGAATTTCCATAGAACTCTATTGTGCAACATTTCCTCCTCTTCCCTGTACGGGGCTAGCTGCAAGCTCTTCAACTACTCACACCAATCAGGTGATTATGGCAAGAAATAACAGACACCAAAAAGAAAAGAGACAAAAGAAGGGTAAGCTAATGATTTAAAAAGAGAACTTAAATCAATTTTATAGTTAATAACATACAAAAAGCACAAATAATCAATTAGTTTCACACAAATTAATAATCTAAGACCCAATTAATCCGGATTCATGCATTGAAGTTGGATCCAGGCAGTTGTGCACTTGTAGTGGCATCTCATGCTCTGCAGAGCGACAGATACAGAGTAAAACTCTACCACATACAAGGTTAGTCCGTTAACACCTATGGTCAAGGAAAAATCCCTAGGCTAGGACCTCCTGCTCTTCTCACCACATACCCCATTCCTCTCTACTTGAGAATTTGAATGGTTATTAGAGCGTCAGGATAACTGCCAAGACAATCCCTACCTCAATGCACACACTACCACAATCATTGCTAATCCTCCTTGGGTTAGCATCAACCAATCTCAACTCAGTATCATATAGACAATCTCATATCATATACTCATCATTCATAATAATTAAAAAGCTTCCATAACTACAAAAATATCATTCAAATCACTCAAGAATGCAAGTTTCAATTTCGTACTTACTCGCCCAGCTAGTATCACTCACCCAGCCACTGGTTGATTCTCACCCAGCTAGTAACACTAGCCCAGCCACTGGTACAGGTATGGAATTTCCTCCTGGAAATTCGCCCAACTAGTAGCACTCCCCCAGCCACTGACCTATGCTCGCCCAGCTAGTAGCACTCGCCCAACCACTGGTCCAGGACTTGAATTTCCTAACTTGGAAATTCGCCCAGCGAGTATTACTCGCCCAGCGAGTCTGCGAATCTGAATAATTTTGCAGATCAGTGTTCTGCATAATTATGCAGATCAACTTATTAGCCCAGCGAGGATGCTCGCCTAGCGAGTAAGCAAATCTACACAATTCTACAGAAGTTGATTTAAGCAAAATTATACCTATTCAACCAATCCATACAATCTCAAAACCTCTACAGAGACCATTCGAGTATCACACATTAATTCTATCAGCATAATCACACAAATTGCATCCAATTGCACCTATAGCATACAATTATTCTCAAACATCAGATAAAACCTAAGTATTTATCATTTTCAAACATCACAACCCAGTCCACATATCAAACACATCAGTCAATTATAGAATAATCATGTAACAACATTTCTAATAGATTTGTGAGACATGATAAATATTAGCTTCCCTTACCTGAGATACTAAACAAACAGTTCACAAAGAGTCCAAATACACCTCACAACCCGACAGAGTCCCCAATTCTCCCTAAGAACAACAAGAACATGATCAGAGTGCATCAATAGAACCACTAATCAGTGGAAAAACATAAGGAGCACTCAGAAGGCACATGCGGTCTAGAATGATCCGCATGCAATGAGATTTAGACAAAAACAGAGAAAAGAGTAGAAAATCAACTTACTCTGTTTGAGAAATTGATCGAACAGAAACGTAGGGCATGTCGCAAGGATCCCCCTAGCGGTCTCTGATCGTTGAACAAATGATTACAGGAGTCAGAAACTTAGAGAGAAGGCAGAGAGGATTTTAGAAACAGTTCTTAGAGAGATAAAGTGTTTATAACTAATGAAACTCGTTTATTAGATTTCTATTTATATTTAAGATTTTTAATAATAAAATAATCGAGTTCCATTATTTTAAACACTTACTCATTCTAAACTATTATTTTCTAGGTCCTCACAGGTACGTGAATTAGATATGAATTAATAGATATTAATCATGTTTGTGAATTAGGTATGCAATTACAATGTAGGATAGTTGGTTTAAATGTGATGGTTAAAATAAAGTTATTTTATTCTGCCACGAAGATTAATTGAAATCTGGCCTGTAAAAATTAAAAGCAAACAAAGTTTTACTATGTTTTCTGAATATATAATTTGATGATTTTGCTGAAATTTATGCAATTCTCATGTTGTTCATAATTTAAATAATGCTCCTAAATAATGCTTCTAGTGCAGTTTTCACTAGTTTTAGTGTTGACATTAATATTTTTAGAGTAAATAATTTTACATTTTACAAGTGTACAATCGTTGTTAGAATCGGTTATTGAATTTATTTTATCTTTTCAACCTATAAGTGAATATCAAGATGAAGAAGAAGAATGATAGAGAATCTAAGTGGTATGCGGTTAAATGTAAAAGTTTGCATTTTGTACTCTTGAGTGGTATCTGTGAAGAATAAGGTGTAGACAAGTAATTCATAAATTGTACTCTTTTTATTTTAGAGAAAAAATTACATACATACAATCATATTAATCAAAAAATAAAATAAAAAAACCGAGAAAGAACATGAACATAATGACGTTTACCAGCTTGAACACAACACCCATTTGTTGAGTTAAAGATTTGAAGATTTGAAGAGACACAAAATGGAGATTCGATTGGAGTCTGCAAATTCCCCAAAATATTTGTTCTTTGGAAAGGGAAAAAAATGAGAGGAAATAGAGTGTTGTCTATGTAGAAGGAATTTGGAACACAATTCAAAATTTTTCAACTAAAATAAAAACTAAACGAGTAATTAAATCTTCGAAATATGTTTATTTGTTACATTTTTTCGACCCTAAACTTTTACTATCTATATATAATTACTTAGTTATGCATATTTAAAAATTATTAATTATTACAGTTTATACATGATTTTGTATGTTATGAGTAATTATTGAATTTATTTAAAAAGTTTAATTATCTATTATAAGAAGAAATTGAATTATTTATTATAATTAATATATAATGACTTTTTATATAAATCATCTATTTATTCAATTAACTTTCAAAAAATATTAATAATAATTTAAATTAATATATATGTAATTTTTTGATAATATTTTATTTTTTATTATTATAATTTTTTAATTCAAATATAATATATAAAGTTAATCAAATTTTTATATATTATAAAATTTATTTTTATTATCAAATATTAAATTCCACTATAAAATAAAACGGTGCATTACACTTATATAAATGTCACTTTCAATAATAAAAATAACTTTCATAATTTAATAAAAGAGTACATATAAATACATATAGCATTGAATACTTTTAAATATTATTTGTATTAAGCATTCAAACTCCATTAAAATCTTTTTTGTAAAATAATATTTGTAAGGCCCGCTTAATTCTACCCCAAATGTTTAAGGAGTTGCCCCAATCTATTGGGCCTAAGGCTGGTCATAGGGTGCTCAAAACCTCTAAACCAATCCTAACACTCTCATTTTGCCAACTTTTCATAAAAACAACTCCTTTTCCCTCTCTTAGAATTGCAGCCGCAAGCTCTGTTAGAGTTTGGTCTCTACTCTTTGTCAAGCTAGCTCAACTCTGTTTCTACTCTACGTAAGTTGGTCTTCAACCCATATCCTCTCCTCTCTAGTCTTATTTTCGTGATTCCAACAGAGGTTCATCTTGATAACCTCGTTTCCTATCTGTGCCAGTATTTTCCGGCTCACAAATATGCTCCTAGAGCTACTATGCTCAACTGTTTGTGTGTCTAGGTCTTTTGCTAGCCTTTTTCTTGGTAAGGAAGCTAGGGTTTCGTGCTTTTTAATGTATGTTGCTTGTTTTTCAGCTCTGTTTTGTGTTTTTAGCGATTGTATGGTGTTTAAAATGATATGAACATGTATTGTGCATTGCTTTTGATGAATCTATGTGTTGGCCTGTGTGAACAGTGGAGGAAAACTGGTATTCTCGCCCAAGCGAGTGGGTCTCGCCTAAGCGAGAGTATCAGAAACCCTCCCAGGTGCTTACGCGAGTTGCCGCTCAGGCAACGAGCTCCAGTTTTGAGCAAGAAGTCATCTTGCTCAAGCGAGGAGGTCTTGCCTAAGCGAGAAAGCGTGAAAGTGCCATTGTTCCCCGGTTGGAGTTCTCGCCTAGGCGAAAAGAGCTCGCCTGAGCGAGAGAACTTCTCTCGCCTTAGCGAGGGCTTCTAGCTTGAGCGAGAATTGGGTGAGGAAGTGCTCAGGTACTATTTTCTCCTTTGTTCTTGGTTGATAGTCACATGTTTGTTTGAATTACTTTGTTAAAGCATGATTTGGGTGATTATGCATGTATTAAATGGTTTATGGGCTGGAATTGATGAGTTTGGTATGATCTTTCGTATGGAATAAGATTGGATAGTTGGTTATATATAGTGGCATGAGATTGGTGTGCATGATAATTCTATGTTGGGTTGGTGATGCATGATTTTGGTATGGTTTATGACGTAATTCCATGAATCTCTTGGTGAGATCTCATGGTGGTGCCTCATGGTTAGGACGTAATTCCATGACCCTCTTGGTGAGAGCTCATGGTGGTGCCTCATGGTTAGGACGTAATTCCATGACCCTTTTGGTGAGAACTCATGGTGGTGCCTCATGGTTAGGACGTAATTACACAAACCTGTTAATAAGGTTTCGTGGTGGTGCCTTAGTATATAATTAAGTAAGGATTCAAGTAAGGATTGCATCCTGAAACTCTAAAAAGTTAGTTAGTCTCATGTAGAGCATGCTAACTCGAGTGGTGAAAGTAGTAGAGGCCCTAGTCTTTGGTAGGATAATGGCCTTAGATGTTTAAAGGTTAACCTTGTGCGTGGTAGGTGAAACCCATTGCTAACCTTGTGTGTGGTAGGGTGAAACCCATTGGCAATGGCTCTGCAGAACAGTAGAGGCCACCACAAGTGCAAGCATCCAATGATTCCGAATGATTATATGTATCCAGATAATTGAGTCTTAGAGTCTTGGTTGTTGGTCATCACATGCTTGGTTGATTTATGTATTCTTGACTTTTAAATTGTATGATAAAAACCTTTCTACTTAGCTCACCCTTTCTGTTTGCTTGTGTGTCCTATGTGTGGTTCTCTCCTTTTACGATGATCATCAATTTATTGATGTAAGCAGATGTGGAAAGAACCCCTGGTGGTCGTCAGGGTGATGGAAACTTTGCTGTGTAGCTATTCTTGGGTTGGATTCCCTGCTCTGAGTACTCTTAGTGCACTGTGGTCCATATACTGCCTTTGCTCCATGAGCCTATAATTTTGGATAACTGTCAACCGTTTATTCTTATTCTTCCGTTATGTTAATGACATTGTGGTGTGCGTTAGTTTTCTCTCCGAATATTTTGGACAATTGTAAGGAGTGACACTTATACTCCATAGTGTGTCCTTGTTTAGTATATCTCATGTGATGTTTCATTTAATTAAGCGTATTTATTAAATGGGACGTTACAGTATTATTCAACAGTTATACTAATTAATATTGCTATTATTTAGAACTTTTCTAGTGGCTTGTTATTTTATTTTTTCTACATGATTTGATATGCTAACTCACTAGAGAATGAAAATATGCCATAAACATTTGAGAATGTTTGAATATGAAATTAAAATTGATTTGAAACTCTTATAAAGTTCAATATGCCATACGTATTTGAAATTACATTAAATAATGAAAATAAAATGTAAAGGATAAAACATGAAGATAAGAAAACTTTTATCAAAACTGAAATAAGAAGAACTGAATTGCAAAGAGCGAAAAGGTATAAAAGCAGGTCCAGACTATTTTATTTATCTTCATTTTTTTGTTCACATATAGAAAGAAATTTTATCATAATGTATCTAAATGATTTAAGCATACCGAAATATTTTACTATTTTTGCAAATATAAATGAAATACTGAAATTGTGAATAACAATATTAATGATCGACAAGAACAAAGATAAACAATAAAAAACACAAAACACAAACACTGTTCCATAACAAGGCCATGGAGGTCTTCTAGATTGAAATGCATTACAAAGCCCCAATTATGGAAAACACTTTAACAAAAGAATAAACAAAGAAAATAAGGGGCTTCAAACTAGGTCTTGATCTTGATCTAATTCTTGTTAGGCTTCTGGTTCATCAATGAATACATTTTTTATGTGTGATATGTTTGGCCAAAATTGTCCAACATGGAGCTCATATTTTTCAGATAAGTGAGCACAATCTTCAATCCTTAAATTTTCAAGTGTGGAGAGGTGACGTATACTATCTGGGAGAGATACCAACTTTGGACAATTCCTTATAGTAAGTGCTTTAAGATTAGTCAGAGTTGGCAACCAGTCTGGAAGTGTTTCGATATTAGGACAATCTAAAACAAGCAAGCTCTGTAAAGAGTTGGCAACTTCCTGAAGCCATCTAGGCAAGGCCACCAGCTGTGATAAACCATAAAAGGAAACAAGTTTTAACTTCAGTTTTGCACTTTCTTCTTCATCGTGACCATTCCACAGTTCCAAGTCCAGATTGATGCAGTTGTCAACAAACAATGTTTCTAATTTAGGAAAATTTTGACCATCCAACCACAAAGACTTCAGACTCTGACAGTCTGAAACGCACAAAGTCTTAAGAGCAGGGAATTTCACCCCTCCAAAAATGGACTCCACATTATGGCATGATTCAACAGTCAACAATTCAAGCGACCTTAATTTGGCGATCTCATTCACAGGGAAAACAGTTTGCTTTGTGGAAAAAAAAAAATCCTGGAGACTGATCAGTTTTCTTAATCTGTTGGGCAATGCTTCCAGCTCTATGCATCCGTTGACTAACAACACTTGCAAACTTTGGAGCTTGCAAATAGAGTCGGGGAGTCTCTTAATGTTGGGATTGTCGCTAATGTCCAGATATCTCAAATGTCTCAACTTGGCAATGTTACGAGGCAAAGTCTCAAATGTTGCACCACTTAAAACCAAAACTCGCAAGCATTTGAACTTCTCCAGACACGTCTTTAGTATAGCTTCACAGTTGGCAGCTGCTACACCATTTGGAAACAGTATGGTTCTCACAGCTGCTGATTTTTTGGTGACTAAATTGCTAAACAAACTACTTTCGGCAAAAGACAAATGTCTAACATTATCAGAAATATTTTGAACATTGGAATTCATACGTTGACACTCATCTTTAGCAACAAATAGGGCAAGATCATGCACCAAATCATGTATTCTGAAACCGTACATAGTGCCATAGTTTTGAAAATCTTGAAGAAAGGATCTTGACAGAAGTTCATGCAAATATTGATTGCCCACATCTTCACGTGTTCTATTCGTTTTTGGTAGTGCAATGAGTCCAAGTGCCCCCCAAAGACAAGTTATTTCATCACTTATGAATAGATGATCCTTTGGATAAAGGGAAAACAATGCAAAACATTGCCTCAAATAGGACGGCATGAGATCATAACTCAATTTAAGGGCAGGTAAAATGTCATCCTTTTTCTGAGGCAAATTCCAAACTTCATTGTCTCTCACATATTCCCATTCACTGGCTTCAAATTTTGAGAATAGTAAACTCCCTAATGTTCTCACTGCCAAAGGAACCCCTCCGCATTTTCTCACAATTTCTCTCCCAATAATATCAACTAAGTGAGGATGTTTTTCCTCTTCACCTTCTTTAAATGCCCATTTGACTAACAGAGACAATGAATCCCCTTCCGAAAGACCTCCTAAAATATGAGGGGGAATTGTGCCCATCATGGAAGCAATTGAATTACTTCGTGTAGTCACAAGGATTTTACTTCCTGCTGCACTTACTTGGATTAAATTCCGCAACTCAACCCATTTAACACGGTCTTCGTTCCATACATCATCCAATACGAGTAAGAACTTTTGACCGGAAAGTTTGTTTTTGAGTTGATTTTGCAGTTGTTCCAGATCCAACGTGTTCCAATTCGGTTGGTGAGAAGCAGCATCATCAGATATAGAATCATTGGCAGAATTGATGATTTTGATAATCAGTTGTTTAATGTCAAAGTCGTCAGAAACACACACCCACATCTTCAACGGAAAGCACTCCTGGATCCTGCTGTCATTGAACACAAACTTCGCGAGAGTAGTCTTTCCTAAGCCTCCAATCCCCACAATGGGGATAACAGAGAGACTTATATCATCATCATTAGGATTCTGCTGCATCAAAAGCTCTATGATCTTTTCTTTATCGTGTTTCCTTCCTATCACATCAGAATCACTCACACGGGAGTGTGTCATATCTCTCCGATGAACAACACGTGTATCAACCTCAATTCTTTCAAGAGTAAACTTATTCCTATTAGTTGCAACCTTGTCTAATCTGTTGCTGATATCTTTAATTCGTTGAGCCATTTGGTAACGAAAAACAAGTGGATTAGAACTTGAGAAGAAGTGACTTACCTTGTCTTTCGTACTACCATGAGCTTTGACCACTTTTTTTCGCAGTGTTTGACACTCAAATTCATCCAAAAGATCTTCGGCATCGGAGAAGACAGTTTTGAGTTGAGTGAGCCATTGGCGGAGCTGATGGTTGTGCTCCTGCTTTTGCTGAGCATCTAACAGCACAGCCTTAACTAAAGAGAGAGTGTTTGTAAGATCTTGAAGATCATCGTATAAACCGACCACTCGAGAAGCTTCTTCAAAAGCACGGGAAGCAAGCTTTGCTATGAGTGACTCTGCGATGCTGAAGAGAAATGATTCGGCCATAGTTCTCTGAAAATGCAAACGGCGGAGTTGAAAAGGGAAGCCAAAATAGTGTTTCCAAGTCAACTTTGTTGTGGCAGAATGTTTGCTCAATGGATTATAGATCTACCCAATGACCAATCCCACTTGCTATTTTGTATATAACTAGTCCATCTACCCGTGCAACGCACGGGTTTTTTTAATATGTAATAATTGTGGTCATAGCAATGGGTTTTTGGAGATTTAATAATCTATATGATGATAATCTAATGTTTTAAAAAGATGTTGACAATGGAATAGATCAATTTAGAATGTAATTAAAGTTGTATGTCAAGTTAAGATTTGATTTCATTGAATATTGTCGTCAAGCACCAACAACAAAAATATGACTAATACACTACTTTGTTAATATAAGAATTAAAAAAGAATAAATTACATACCTTGAATGTATCCTTTGGTATTGAAGTTCATAACTTCCTTTTGTACACAATGACTTCTTTGTTCAACTTTTTCAGTACAATGATTTTCCTACATGGCAGAAAATAACATAAATCAATTGATATATATTTATAACAGTTTTGAAATGAAAAATAAAATTCTAAATGACATACCTATAATTGATTTCTTTTCAAAGAGTTTCAAAAATTTCTTTGTACACAACGTTTTTAGTTGTGTTTGTTACCTTTCCATCTTCATCCAATATAAGTATTTTCAGTCCTCTTTTGGTTTTGACTCTAGAAATAGCAACATATAGTTGACCATGTGTGAATACAGGTTGTGGAAGATAAAGGCCAACTCTAGAAAGCGTTTGTCCTTGACTTTTGTTAATCGTCATTGCAAAGCATAAAGATATCGGAAATTGTCTTCTTTGAAATTTGAAAGGCAACCCTGAATCAGATGGCACTAAATCCATTCTTGGTATAAAAATGCTGTCACCAATGTTTTTTCCAGTAATTACAGTTGCACATATTACATTCTTGCCTAAATGTTTGACTTGCAATCTTGTGCCATTGCATAAACCTTTTGCTTGATCAATGTTTCTCAAGAGCATAATTGGAACACCTGTTTTCAACTTCAGTTTATGATTTGGTATCCCTGAACATTTGATATCATTTAAAAATTCAGATGTAAACCATTCAGATTGCACTTCATCTTGTTCATCAGATTGGCAAGGTGTATCTGAACTTAAATAAGTCACCTCATCACCACCAATTAAGGACAACATGAAATCATTTACTTGCTCTACAGAATCATTTGTTGGGCACAAAATTGCTCCATCATCAAAATAATTAGGATTCAACATGTTAACCACAAATTCAGGATAGACAAATTCAACCAATGACAATAAAGGTAAATCTGTGTTTGTAATTAGGATCTGTTCGGGAATTTCAACAATGCACTCACCATTCTCATTTAGATCCATTTTTGCGTCTCCAATCTTCAAAATCCAATCAGCAAATTCTTGAATATCATTGGCTGTTTCAGTATTTGATGTAGTACTTAATCTCATGTTCTTGGATAACTTTAGCACTTTACAACAATTCCATAACTCTGAATAGTTGATTGATGATTTTATGATATCAAACTTAGATCCTTTTTTGATAACTGGTAGAATTTGTCTAAAGTCACCTCCTAACACAACTGCTTTGCCACTAAATGGTTTGTCTTTATTGGCATCATCAACATTTCGCATAATATCTCTTAGTGTTCTATCAAATGCCTCAAAACACATTCTATTCATCATTGGTGCTTCATCCCAGATAATCAAACTGGTAGCCATAAGAAGTTTTGCCCTAAGACTACCTTGTGCTATGTTGCAAGTTGATTCTTCATTAATTAACAGTGGGATGCAAAAGGTAGAGTGTGCTGTTTTTCCACCAGGAAGTAATAAAGAAGCAATTCCACTTGATGCTACGTTCAAAACAATCATGCCTTTGCTTCTTAGACCAGCTAACAATGTCTTCCACATAAAAGTCTTACCTGTACCACCATAGCCATATAAGAAAAAGAATCCTCCCTTCTTTGAAAGAACTGCTGTCATGATATGCTGATATACATCAATTTGTTCATCATTGAGTGCTTTAAACAAACTGTCATGTTCTCTCGCCATGTCTTGTTTATTATATTGCAGCTCATCAACAATAAATCTATTATTGAATGTATGTACATCTGAAAGATCAAGTTGAGGTAATGAAGGATAATCTTTCAAACTTCTACCATTTGACATTAGCATTTCCTCTATTTCCAGAAGACATAGTTTTTGTAATTCAGCAGTCTCAATTTGAAGACCTGCAAATACAGATATATAATAATCATATACATATATATAATATAATAATAAACAACTAAACTTGAGAAGATCTGTAAATAAGTAAAGAACAAAAAATACAGATTATGAATCTGTAAATTAATATTGTTTATAGTTTGAGAAGACATGCAATAAGTAAATAAAACAATTAAAATATATATGTATACGAAATTAAAAGAAAAAATATGAAGTACCTGGTAAGTTCATCTCCTTCCTTTTTTGGTACAAAATTCCATCACATAAGATACTCCAAGTAGAATTCCAAACTATATCTGGTTTAGAAATTGTATTCATGGACAACAAAGTAACAAATAATCTTCTAAGTTGATACCCACAAGCAAATTCACTTGCTTCTTTGATTGCATCAATATATTCTTTGTCATCAGCCAACAATCCCAAAACATAGCAAGCTTCTTGGTATGTTTCATAATACTTTCCATCAATTGTCTTAATGCTTTCATAATCAATACAACCTTTTTGAATGGTCAGTAATATCCTCAAATAATAAAGTTCTCCAGACCCAGGAGGAATATAAGTAAGTCTACCAATGTTGTAGCCTTTCTTCCTTGGTTTCCATTCTTTTTCTTTGGCAAACCACACAAATTTACTTGGAAATTCTGAATAAGTCAATTGTTTTCCTTCCTCATAGACTTTGTTAGCCTCAAACCAAGCTAGAAACATTGTGTTAGCATTTTCATATCTGTTGAAGACCACATTAATATCATCATCATCTTTAAACAAAGCTGATTGTTGGCCAGGAAGATGAAAGGTCAATCTCTGAACAGGAGGCCATCTGTGATGGATGTCAAAAGCAAATATTCTCCAAGCAGCTTCACATGGTGATAGATACCTATAGTCGTAATACCTTTTGATCTCATCAATAATGGTTGATTTTTCAGACTGTGCAGAGTTGTTGCTAATTTTAAGAGTAGCTCTGTCCGGACCTTTGTTCACATATTTGAATAAATATTTGATTGAATTGGTCTTGTTGCAATACTCTGTATTGACGTGTGCTTGATACCTCATTAGAAGTGGTGGATTGTAGGGAACAACACTTCTATTGTCCAGCTTAATTCCATTCTTCTCAACAAATCTACCATTATCAAGTCTTCTATAGCATGGATATCCGTCTTCGTCAATTGAAGTCGAAGATGTGAATTTTTTTGGATAAAATTTAGAACATCTTCCTTCCTTCATGCAAGGTGAATTACGTCTTGCAGGTCCGCATGGTCCATGAATCATGTAACTTGAGACAACTTTTTCCAATTTGGGGTACAGATTAGAATTTGGCAATTCAGCTGATATTACTTTATCAATATCAGTTGAATTCTTCAACTTGCTTTCTCCATCCAACCATAAAAGTATATGCGCATGAGGTAGACCTCTTTTTTGGAATTCTACTATGTACATTCCTGCATATATAAATAAAAAGTAAATATAGTTGTTAGAATTAAATTTAAGAGAAAATTATATAATGTATATAACTTCATATAATATAACATACCTGCAGTGCTTTTTCCAAAGAAGTCCTTTTTCTTAAAATCTGTCATCATTTCATCCAGCTTCATTTTGAACACTCTACATACAATATCAGGTCTATCCGAAGCTGATAAGCCTTTTGCTAAGACAAATTCTTTTATTTCACTCCAATTGACATTGCATGTTATAGTAATGAACAAATCAGGATATCCAAATTTTTTACAAATTGCCATAGCATCTTGACAATTGTTGAACATGTATCTGGTACCACCAGTGAAAGAAGCAGGCAAGACAATACGTCTTCCAATTAAAGAAGGATCTGTCTCTCCTCTATTAACAGCTTCTTGTAATCCATTAAGAATATCACAGCGAATTAACTTCTGATTCGCTCTGATGAATGACAACCTTTGCGCTTCAACCATTGTATAGCAATCCACCAGAAACTGTTGGAACAATCTGCATGCATTCACAATATTTCCTGCTTCTACAGCTCTTTGTTGTATTCTAAAGGCAATAAATTCTCGCAAAGAAATTCTAACTCTTACCCTGGATTTTGTTTTTGAATGACATTCTCTTATTGGTATATCCTCTTGATAACCATCTTCTCCATATGGAAACATGAGAGGATATTGTAGTGGAATGAAAGCGGTGTGAGTTTCGTGCAGTCTGGTTAATTCACCAGAACATTTTTTGACCACTATATCTCTGCCTACATCCATATTGCCAAAATCACCAACTATAAGTGCAGCTATTTCATCACATGAAGATGTATTGTAGACTCTAGGGTCTTTGTTTCTGCCTCTAAATAGTCTTAGCGTGAAATCTGATTCCATATGTTCCAGTGACAAATCTCTTACTCTTCTAAAAGTTTTCGCAAGAACATTGTGATTGTCAATCATTTGAATCAAATCAGCAACCAATGATTCATCTATAACAGATTCCTTTGTGTTTGAACTAAAAAATAATAAAGAGAAAGCATGTCAACACATATATTTAAATATTTCATATAATGAAATTATTTAATATATTGACTGACCTGAAATGCTTGACTCTGTTAGTCATTTCATTTTCGGTATCATATATGTAGAGCTGTGCAAACTTTGGCTTTGATCCATGCTCTGGCAATAAACTGCCAATACGGTGATAGTTCTGTCCATTCAGAATAAATTGTGGAGGAGCAGAACCATTGTTCATTGAATTATCAATCTTACCACCAATTGAAGTAAATGCAAACATGCTATTGTATACTCTTATGTTTTGTAAAAATGATTTGCTTCTCTGATCTTCACCATTTAACAAACCTTCAAGAAGATTAGGTGGTCTTTTTAATAGTGGAATTTGTACTTTTCCCTTTTGACAACACAATGAGAATTCAACTCCCTTAGATGTGTTACATTTTTCTGCTCTTTCTTCATACCAAAGTTGAGCTTTACAGTATTGGCATTCCAAGCAAGGTTCTCCAATATTGAGCAATTCTGAAAATCAATATAAAACATTAGAATGAAGCTGCGAATATTTTAATCTGCAGTTATATACAATTGTGTTGGACATTATGTACCTTGTAACTCTCCTTTGCAATACAATTCGTTTGTAGTTGTAGTACTTGTATGATGTTCTTCAATATTAGTAAGATGAAAACTAATTAATGATTTAAAAGGAATTTATATTAAAATCAATAAGTTTAATATCAGAATTACCATCATCTGTTATTGTTGCTGAATCATCGTTTGTTGTGTCTGAATTATTATGTTGTCTTGTTGTTTCATCATCAAGATTGAATCTATTTTGAAGTGATTGTATGACTTGAAAAGGATATTTCACAACTTTATTCTTAGAAACAGAATGCGACCCAGTTACAACATCTGATCTCCAACCTATGAAAAACAACCAAAAACAATTGTCCTACCTGCATTGGGATTGTGAGTATGAATCCAAATGTAATTACCTGCACTGGAATTGTTCTTATTTTGTCCATAATTTCTCTGACTGTTATTGTTAAAAGCTGGAGTCATTCAAAAACATTATATAAAATCTAAAATTGTCATTTCAACATGTATATATCAAATTAAGAATAATGTACAAATATACCGAAAGGACTATGGTAAGTTAAAGTAGAAGTTGCAGATTGTGAAGTGATTTGTTGTTCAACTAAAGTACTTGAAAAACTTGAGAATTTGTTTACAGTTTCTGCACTGAAACGAAGGTTAGTTTAAAGTGGTACGGAATTAATATTCTTCATAAACAATGTTAATGTTAAGCATTCGAAGAACTTCACAACTGACCAATTTGACTGTGAAATAATGAATTCATATTGTGAAGGTTGTTGTTGTTGTTGTCAACATCTGGAAAAGGATTATTGTAGAAGCATTGTTATTAAAGAAATAAAAAAAAAGACTTCATTGATTAAGTTAAAAACATTCTTTAAAGATATAGATTAGAAAGAAAAAAACTTACTAATATCCAACTGTTGTAATGGATTCCTGTCTATATTTTGGTGAAATGATGTTTGTGATACAGTTGGTTTATTTGTGAGTAAAACAACAAAGATGATTGAGTATGCATCTGTGTTGTGAAGTTAAAATCCAAAACATACATATGGTTTGAGATGTATATATATATATAAAAAGAAATTGTGAGATTTATTTACTTTGAGACGTATGGTTTGCAAATCTAGTTTTCTTTCTTGCATTCTCTTCTTTCTCATCTGCAACATAAAAAAAAATAGAAACATACAAATGCATCATTTCAAAATAAATGATTGATGAAGAATTAGAAAACATAAATGGATTAAGTAAGATGTTAATGACTTACATGAATGTTGAGGATTTTTTGCATTCAACCTCTGTTGTAGCAGCAGTTTCCTTCTCAGCCTTGCATTTTTACAATCGTTATGCTCCATTACAGTACAGAAATGTTATGGAATAGTTTCAAAGGTTACAATGGAAGAAGCAAAAATAAAGGTAAGTTGACTCAATGAATGAAAAAGTGTTTACTGTTTTATTCCTATATTGGTGAATGTTTTTGTTAAACTTTTTGGTGTAGCTTGTACCTCTAATCACAATTGTGGAAACAGAAATATATGTAATTATAGTACGAAGCAGTTTTTTGAGAAGAGAAAAAGATAAAAATAGAAGACAAACATAAAAAAAAGAAAGAGCATGCAGTACTGAGTGTTACTATATCAGAAACATTCATATATATAGCACTTATTTCAGAGTTGATTTGTTCTTGCAACTAAGAAAACATTTCCTTTTTATGTAGGTACAATCAGACGTTTTTTTGAGTCAGTACTATATATAGTAAAACAAAGAGAACTTTTTCAAAGGAATTATGTACAATCTTAACATCATTATGTATAAAAATGATAACATACAGTCAGTGTACGCACATACTAAAGCAACATACATCCATACATATGATTATAGACATGATAACTTTTCATTATTCCTCCAACTATATATGTTTCAATTTCATCATATATATCTCATTTGAATTATAGAACAAAATAATTTTATTTCTGAATATGATACCATAACAGAGAAGCTTCAAAGAGATTTCATTGATAAGAAGGTAGAACTATACATATGCATTGCTGAAAATAAAAGAACTTGTAGGTTGAAAACTACGTAAGTGGCAGAAATAAAAAAATAACTATTTATTAAAACTGTAAATTAAAAATTACAATATGTTAGCACTTTGACATTCTGATTGCTTTTCATGTGGTCCACCTCAAACACCAAGTCAATAGTTTGATGAAATCCATGAGCAGTACAAAATTCCTTCCAGCCACTTCCAATTTTGGTAGACTTCTTAGGATGATTTCTCAACAACAGTTTGCACTTCACTGTTTTACGCGGTCCATAAAGATAAATGTATTTAAAACTTCCTTGACGAAGATAATTGCCAAAATCAGCTGGCAAATCCTAAACAAATTAATGAAATTAGTATATGGATTAAATTTTAAAAATAATTTCGAAATATGAATGAAAATATGATACAAACATCCATTTAGTAAAAAATTTGAAATTTATCTCACCAGATGGCTAGCATTGCATTGATTTGGATTCAGAAATATTTTGAAATGCAACTTCGGTCCATTGAAAAGGGGTTGATCTGCCTGAATTCTATTAAGAAAACGTGCAATAGACAAAGGTTTGCATTTACTGGGAAAAATAGTGATGTGGAAGCAAGAATCACCAACATATCCAAAATAAATAGTGTGAAAATCGTAAAGATCATATATGTGCCTTAAGTCAGTCCATCCTCCAATTAGCATTGGTTTTTGTAAATTCTTGTTATAAGCAACCACATGTCTATTGCCTTCTTCATCTCTTAAAGTCCATTGACGCTGAAGATCGTCATCATAAAGAATGGTGAATGCACGATCAACAAAACCAACAACCTCGAAAGACAGAATTTGTTTAAGAAAAAATTGGATTAGTTAACGTTAAAAACAGGATATTGTAAAAGAGAAGAAGAAATCCTTCTATGCAATAGAAGGAGTAGAAGAAATCTTGTAAAAGAAAATATGTCTGAAAAGTTTGACAATGAACTTACCTCGTCCTGAAGGTGAATAATAGAGAACTGGTACCTACTCATTCTATTAATAACATCATCTTCATTGAAGTTGTTTTCCATTTGGTTGGACTTTGAGAGAGATAGTATAGAAAAAGTTTGAAGAATGTATAATATCCTTGAACTGATCTTGCCGTCTAATGTTCATGGTAGAATGGAGATGAATATTTATTTATAGAAGACCAATGACAGGTGAAAAGACGGGACGATTCCAAATAGATTCTTCAACAGTAATGTAATTATTACTGCATTGGAAAACTGGAAGAAGATAATAACAGAATAAAACTTTAAAAATATATAACGTTATTAAAAATATATTAAATTATTCTATTACGCTACAAATATAATAATATAGTATATGTAATATAAACCAATAACAAAATTCCAAAAATAAACTTCTGTAATGTATAATATTATACGTATAAATTAAATATTTCATTCCTACTTGTTGTATAAAAAAATGTCAAATATATCGTAGAAGGTTTAAAACTTACTAATTAACAGAAGATAAGCCAAAAAAAGTATTCAATAAAAAATGTATATGGCATCCAATTCTGTTGTCAAAACTTAAAATCTGTCAACAGATAATTCCTTTGCCATATTTATATTATTTATGAAAAGTAAATATTATCAAAAATAGACATTAGAAATAATTTTATGAGAAAAAATATAGATATGTTATTTATGAGTGGCACAAGTTTAAAGAAGAATTCTTTTACACAAAAAAGAGGTTATTTACGACTTCCATTAAATGATGCTACAAAATGAAATCAATTTCAGCAAGTTTTGATGTAGCTGGTAGTAATCTTTGTTGACAAAAATTGAAAAATGTCAACAATATCTTGTGCACCAGCATATAAAATATTTTAAATTCTAAATAATTAAACTCAAAACCGCATAATATTGTTATCATGAAATTGAACATAGAAGTTGAGGTTCAGATGAAATTAAAGATCAAATTTAACATAGAAGTGGATGTTCAGAGGAATTTAAAGACAACAAATAACGTAGACATATTACATCCCCAAAATGAAAGTCCTAAAAATAATAGTCTTGGAATAGAATAACTAAAAGTGGATCTCAAATCGCTGATTTTTCCTTCTTAATATTTCTTTTTAAAAGCTTCAATGGAACATTGTCTTCTTCGATGGATTCAAGTGATGCAGTCTTCTTTCCAGATTCTCTCTTATGTGAACTGCTAGCATCATCGTTGGTTGGATTATCTTGGATTAGTTCAGGTGATTGGGATCCAGACTCAATTGTTTCTTTGGTAAATCGGACTAATAAATCCTACAGTATTAAAAGTAAATTTATTAAAACAAAATCGACATACCAAAATGAACACATTATTAAAATTATTAAAGAAATCATTGATTTGAAAAACATGAATATAAGTTGTATACCTCTGAAATATTAACGGTGGACTCATTCACTATACGCAATTTTTTCCTGCTAAACTCACCATTGCCAGCATAAACATCCTTCAAATAGGTAGAAATAATGAGATGATAGAAAAGAAAAAGATGACTGCATTATAAAGAGATTATAATGTAATAAATATTATCTTAAATTACATCTTACCACAGATTTCAACGAAGAATCATTGAATTTGTCAATGATATCATCATCAACACATATTTTCTTCACTCTGAAAGACTGTTCAAGTTTGAAATTCTGATCGTTCCTACTTTCAACTTTAAAAAGCAGACTTCTATCAACTAACTCATCAAACTGCTTAGGCAAATTTCCAGAAGAATTCATCTACCAAAAAAAAAAATAATTAAACATTGTGTAATTAAATATATAAGTGGACATATTGAAGAGTATACCTTATCATGAGCGTCTAACATATCAGCACAAGTTTTTTTGAAAAGGGTAGTTGCATCCCTATCAAAGAGGACAAATGTGGTTGAATCGGAAGAGTCCATAACTCGGATCTTAATCCTATATCTGAAAATTGATAAATAAATTTCATCAACTTGATAAATAAATTTTACCATGTTGTTTGAAATTGACATTAATATTAAAAAACAATTCGTTAACCTTGGAAAGACTTTTATAACATGCTTGTTACACTTTTCACAAAAGAACATCTTGGAATCTGGATAAACAGCTTTGTTGCACACACAAGCAATATACCACCAGTCATCGTCAACCAAGATATGCTTAATTGTTCCAAACAATATGAAAGTGGTGACCTTTCAATATAAAAAACATTAATGAATGTATTATTGTGAATAAGAAAAATTGCACAATGATACAAAAATATATTCTAACCTCTTTACAATCTTTTAGACCTTGAATGTTGGTTCTAGGTGTAAGTGTTAAAAAGTCCTCTTCGACAGTATTTTTTGAAGTCTGAGAAAGTTGCGTTAATCCTTGAGAGGGAGATTCATTGTTCTCAAACATTCTGTGCAAAAGGAAATATAGTTATACTCATAAAAATTAAATATATCATTGAATATATGTATATCTGAAATATCAAGTTCACGCAATCAAGGATAATTTGCATTACAAAGTAAAGAAAATATAGTGTATGTCATATCTGAAATATCAGATACACTATATTTTTAAATATAAATTTCGAATAAAAATTACCTTGATTTAAGTTCAGATGCTTCCTTGAAGTTAACATTGTACTTAATACGGGTGCAGAACTTACAATTTTGAACTTGAACCTTATCTATATTTAAAAATATAGTCTATGTGAGAGTAACATGGAATAAGTAGTACAAAGTACTTTGTAAAAGTAATAAGAAAATTTTACCTTGAAAAGTTTTGACTTTCGCAAATTCTATACTTACAGCAGTATTTTGTACTTCTCCACTCGAAAGAAATACATTCAGTTCATCGACATAAATACCAAACAAAGTACACTCTATTCGAAACCTAAAAATTAAAGTGCAATATAATGTGAGGTAGTTAAAAAAGGAATTTAATATAGTATAGTATAGATATACAATACCCATCGGCTTCTATTGCTATGACATTTAATTTTGTTGTCTTTCCATCAACTTGCAATTCTCTTTCAGTCCCCACTCCGACCAGTAATCCCAAAATATCTAAAATGCATTGTATATGTGTTAAATCAGATACTTTAACAAAAAATGTTTATTAAGAAATAAATTAATAGTTACGGAACTAAAAAGATTTACTTACCAACCAAATAATCAGTATCAAATGCAGAGGTTGTCAATAAAGACAAAGGTGTGTATTGTGGTTTAATATCAGGAACCAAATTAACATTAACCAAAGAAACTTTTGTACCAAATTGGAAATTTATCTTATAAGGGTGGTGTGTTGTTCTGTATATTCCAGAATTCGGAGCAACACTGAAGTTTTGTATTGCATAAACATGGCCTTCAGAAATGTCATTTTGAAATTTGTAAATTAGAGTACGTCGAATTGAAGCATGTATTTTAGAACCCTGAAACACATAAAAAGAACATTTAGCATACCACTATTTAATTCATACAAATTTGTAAAGGAAAGTAGGTGTAATGGAAGAATTTAAAGAATAACAATAATAATAACCTCTTTGTCTTGAATAACGAACTCCATGGAAAAAGGACACCTCTGTTTAGTGAAATCAGGAACAAACCATGAACGAATGACCCTAGCGATAATATTCCAATTTTCCTTCTGGGGGCTTACTTCGCTTATGCTCTGGCTTTGGTTTGGAACTTCACAGAGAGACATGTTGAACTCAGAAGAACAATATTGAAAAGTGAAAAGTAAAAAAGACCGGATTAGATTGGAGACATATTTATACTTACATACATAAATAAGGAACTAATAAGACAAAATTGTTATGCATACAACTAAAGTAAAGAAATACCAAAAAAAAGTTGAAATAATACCTTACTTATCAGATTGTATTTTTTATTAGTCAAAGGAGAGTAAAAGAAGTTAAACGATTAATCAAGACGTGGATATGGAAATTTTTGAAATGGTAGAAGAAAGCAAAAAGTAGAATATATTCAAATAAGGACTCTTGAAACATGGTGTACGAACGTTTTGACAGAAGTCATGGGAATATATATTGGTCAACCCTGCAAATAACCTCTATTGATGTCAGAAGGAATAAAGTATTGATATTCATTTATTGAAAGGTTTCATAGTAAAGGAAAATTCAGAGAAAAGCATTCTGATGAAAATAAAGCATGAAGCACATTACTTGAAAGTGAATAAAAAAAGGGTTGCCGTGATGGAGTAAGCAAAAAACAATTAAGCAAAAAACTGCATATACATGCATACATGCTGGTTTCTTATGCATTCACGAAAGAGGAAATGTAGAGAAAAGTGATACCAAACGATAATGTCTTAGACGAAATTTCAGAACTGCAAATGTCATATCATTTCGTCTGTAAAGCAAGACTACTATATTTGTACATAAAACAAATGAAGTACATACCTGTGATGACTGGAAACGTTAATGGCTTGTAAGAATACGTTAATGTATGTGAAACGTCTTCTGGATGAAGAAACTGTGTTGGATCTGTACAAAAAGACAAATAAAAGTATGGTGCAGAAGCGAAACAATCTTCTAAGAGAAGGAACTTTGTTTGAATCTTCTAGGAGAAGGCACTCGTTTGGATTATTTAAGTTAATAAAGTGAAAAAATAAAAAAAAATATAAATCAATAGTACAATTAAATATTTTATGAAATGACGGATGCTTACAGCAGAAGAAATGTCGTGGAAGGTGGAAGATAAAGAAACATAATGAATAGTGCAATATGTCATATGAATAGACATTCAAATGAAATAGTAAAAAAGTATTATAATGGATGTGTATGAAAAATGTTCTGGAAAGTTATATATTTAAATATATATAAAAAAAAAATTAAAAAGCAGAGACATGATATGATTTGTGTCTGACAGTAATTAAATGCCACAGATTTACGTATATGGAAGAAGATATGGAGCAGGTATGAGTAAATAACTTTGGAGTTCTTCAAAATAAACCGACTAAAACATATACATATATGTAATATAATAATAAACAACTAAACTTCATACAAAACATACAGATTAGAAATCTGTTAAGAAATATTGTTTATAGATTGATCATAGCAGATGATAATAATCATTTATATTAAGAAGAACATTGACATCATTGCTTGCTTGTTGACCGTCAACCTCAAAAAGAATTAAATCTTTTTCCTCGAGTCCATGCACTTCACGAAAACGTTTCCATCCACTTCCTATCTTGACTGATCTAGGTCTAATCAACAACTTGCATTCAACTCGTGCCTTTGGACCGTAAAGAACAATGTGTGAGAACTGAGTGTTGGCAAAATATTGTCGTAAGTCTGAATTTAAGCCCTGGAAAAAAAAAATTTAAAATAATATGGACCAAAATTACTTTTGTAGGTGTCAAGGTTAAAGAAAATAAATGATGGACAAAGAAGATAAAAAAAATCACCAGAAAGCTTGCTTTGTAGTTGTACTTAGAAAGCCGGAACTCAAAATGAATTAACTTGGTCCTTATGAGAGGAGCATTTGTTCTAACATGACTTAGGAATTTATGGACAGTTGATTCTGAACAATGATCGTAAAAGTGTATTTCAAAAACATAATTCCCGATATGCCTTAAATAACATAGTTTCGGTGGTTTAATTTGATAAAACTTTCTTATATCAACCCAGCCATCAGTAATTCGCGGACCATAGGTATTCATGTTGAAGGTAACATGGTGAGCATGGCCTTTTTGATCACAAATAGTCCAACGTGGACCCAGTTCAATGCCTAATTGAATGACAAACAAATGATTGACGAACGCAAAATCCTTCATAAGAAAACCAACATAAAAACAGAATTAGTAAAGGATGTCGGAGAACAGTGATGGTAAATTTTTTATAATAAGCAAGTTCGCAAAAACCTGGTCTTCCATGAAAATAGTAAAGAATCCACCCTTCCATTTTGAGCCAAGTATGGATTGTTGACCAAGGATGCATTGCTTAGTTGTCATCTGTAAAATTGGAAAAATAAGTTTTTTTTGGGAAATATAAATTAACCGGACTCTAACAGTGTTGAACAAATTGTTGAACATGATGAAAATAACAGCTTCTAAGAATGTCTGTTTTAAAAAATGACAGAAAGATAATGAACAGAACCTAATATCAAAAAGACTGCTTAAAAAAATCAGAGAAAGATGAAGAAAAAATATTATAAATACCACTGCTTATAGAAAGGTCTTTTTAGAAAAATGAAAGGAAGATGAAGATCAAAATCGATTATAAAAAAGGCTGCTTATAAAAACACGCATACAATATGGCGAGAAAGATGAACAGAAAATAATATAAAAACCACTGCTTATAGACACGTCTGGTTAGAAAAATGAAACGAAGATGAAGATGAAAACTGAATATAAAAAATGTTGTTTGTAGAAACATGCATAGAATATGGCGAGAAAGAAATATGGTGAGAAGATATAGGAGATGAAGAGAAGTAGAGTTGATAAAAGGGTTAAACAGTCATACCTTTTTGTAATGAATAAGA
Organism: Vigna unguiculata; assembly: GCF_037176805.1. Classification (NCBI taxonomy): domain Eukaryota; kingdom Viridiplantae; phylum Streptophyta; class Magnoliopsida; order Fabales; family Fabaceae; genus Vigna; species Vigna unguiculata. Next base: position 33,073,171 of record NC_140792.1, on the reverse strand, counting down.
ACTTCTTGAAGTGGAAGAGGAAGGCTTGTTATCGCAGTGTAATGGTGTTAATGTCAAGCAGAGAAGATAAGTTAATTACTTTCATCCTGCAAAAAAAATTAATGAAACAAATATATACCAGACAGTGGAAGAGTCTGGAGAATGAGATAAGTATGACACGGCATCAGACACTGCAATCATCATTCTCGTGAGAGGTGAAAAAAATAATGAGAAAAACGATTCAAATTTCTAAACGTCTCTTGGAAAAAGAAATGGTCATTAATTGAATCGGCTCAATGATTTGAAATAATGAAAGAGTGTTGCAGATGATCGAGGAGTTCAATCATCATTACCTCGAGCAGTGGAGTAATTAATGCGAGGAAACCTGATAGACTGCGTGATTTGAAATTAATAAAAAGGAATATTTATTGAAATATTAAATAAAATGATTTTAACTAATTTAAAATATAAATAGTGAGATGTTGCTCAGCAAATATATAATGATTCAAATTTAATGTCTTTTAATGACGTGTATGATTAAAATTATAAATGAAAAACACATTAATTTATATTTTGTTTAAAGTAATGATTTAAATGTAATAGTTTAATTTTATAAGAATATATTAGTCATTAATGACTTTGATAAAAATGTACAAAACTCGTAAACATAAGAAAAAATAAAAAATATCATACAGACTAAATGTATAAAAGCAAACACATAGACTAATATATGTTATAAGTGCATACAAAATATAATTGACCTAAAAATCTTCTTTTATATATATATATATATATATATATATATATATATATATATATATAAAAGAAGATTAACAAAAAGACTATACAACATGTTATAACTTAAAACCAGATTAATGGATAAAACACTTTGATATGGTTGGTTGTTGTGTGTCCTTCAACTTCAAAAAAAACCTGACGATGATCATCTGCAGAAAGTTGATGAAGATTACAAAAACTTTTCCAGCCAGTTCCAATCTTAACACAATTACGTCTTATGATCAGTTTACATTCGACTTGTTCCCGTGGTCCGTGTAGAACAATAGATCTAAGACCACTGTTTTTAAAATAAGTGGCCATTTCTTTTTTCAAATACTGCAACAAAAAGGAGAAAATATCTTACTTATTCAGAATCCATGTAAATAAATAATCAAAGAAAAAGAAAACTAACCAAGTCACTGGATCGACAGTAATATGTTGATAGTTGAACTTCAAAATGCTTTAAGTATGAAGTATGTAGAGGACGACGAATAGAAAGATGGTTGAAGAAGTTGGCTTTCAATGTTGAGTCGCAAACACGTTTAGAGACGTGTAGTTGGAAGGACGAATTTCCAAAATATTTGAAGACAACCAATTTGTCAGACTCATCTGCATAAAAAGAGATTAAATCATTCCAGCCTTGGGTGATCATTGGAGTGTGAATATTCATGTTGTACGTAACAGTATGAACATTCCTTTCGTAATCAACAATGGTCCACTGTGAACCAAGGTCCTTCAAATTACGTATTATGAAGAGACGGTCGACGTACCCAAAATCCTTCAAAATAAGGAAGGTTAGAATAAAGAAATACAAACCAAAAATAAAAAGGAATGAGAATGAATAAAGAAAAAACCTGGTGTTTCAAAAACATAGTCACGAAACCACCAAGCATTTTGCCAGAAAGTATGGCTTGTTGTGTGCGCACGGATTCCATTGTTTCAGTAAATAGTTGGTATGAAGAATAATTGGAAGAGAAGATAATGGGTCACACAAAAGAAATAAGTTTTGTCAGTATGTAGACGCCAATATATAGAAAGAGAAAACGAAAGGTCATTACTGTTGCAAATATATAGAAAGAGAAAAGGAAAAGTCATTCCTTTTGGTAGGGTCCGTACTTACACGTGAAGCGTGCATCAGAATTTATTGAATTATTTGTGAATTTAAAAGTGAAATAAAAGGACGACTTAAAAGAGAATACGGTTGGATTATTTAAGTTAATAACGTGAAAAAATAAAAAGAAATATATATCAATAGTACAATTAAATATTTTATGAAATGACGGATGCTTAAAGCAGAAGAAATGTCGTGGAAGGTGGAAGATAAAGAAACATAATGAAGCGTGCATCACAATTTATTCAATTAATTGTGAATATAAAAATGAAAAAAAAGGACGACTTAAAAGAGAATAGGGTTGAAATAATAAAAATAATTTAAAATAAAAAAAATTACAATTACAAATTTTAAATTTGTGAACTGTTATTTTGAATACACAGAGAATACAAAGAGTTTTTAAAAATTATAAGAAGAAGTCGAAATAAATTAAAAATAATAACAAATTACAACATGAAAAAAGCTGACATTTATGTCTGGCGTTCAAAACAAAAATGATGAACATAAGAAACGTTATTTTGCGGTTTAAAAAACATGTTTGTGTTTTAATCTTCATTTCAATAATTCAAAAAAATGAAACTTAACATGAAGCAATATCGAGATAAGAAGAACAGAAGAATATGATCTGCAGAAAGCTCAGAAAAATAGATAAAGAATCGCCATACTCGATTTTTTGGTGGTTAAAAAAGATGTATGTGGTTGTACTCTTCATTTCAACCTTGTATATACCTGGAAAAGAAGATGAACAAAACAAACCATGAGATCTTTGCAAAAAACATAGGGAACCATAACAGTTGGGTTGAGAAACCAAAATAAATAAAAGGTTTCGACAAAAACAAATAAATCTGAAGAGAAGCGAGTCTTGATGTTGAACGTGTTTGTAGTCTTCATGTTGAACACAAAACCATTCAGGGAAGATGATGAAGAGAAGAAGATGAACAGATGAAATGTAAGAAAGATATAAATAGCATCGCCAGACTCGAGTTTTTGCTGCTTTAAACAGAAGATTGTGCTTGTACTCTTCATTTGAAGGATTTAAACACTGAAAAATAAGATGAAGCAAAGAACCAATAGATATTTGAAAGAAACATAAAGAAAAATACCATTTAGGTTCAGAAACAAAAAAGTTAAGAGATGAACAACAGAAATGGACAGATGAACAGGAAATCTCAGATGTCTGTGGTTGTACTCTTGATTTCAACCATTTATATAACTGAAAAATAAGATGAACAAAAAAAACATTAGATCTTTGTAAAAAAATTGAAGAAAAATACCAGTTAGGTTGACAAACAAAAAAAATAAGATATCCACAACAAAAATGGACAGATGAACGGGAAATCTCATATGCATGTCTTTTTAACCTTGAGTTGAAGCCTGACAAAAAAACAAACATGATGAACAGAGAAGATGAAACGATGAAATGTAAGAAAAATAGAAAAAACATCTCCATAATCGGTTTTTTGGTGGTTAAAAAAGATGTTTGTGGTTGTACTCTTGATTTCAACCATTTATATACCTGAAAAATAAGATGAACAAAAGAAACCATCAGATCTTTGCAAAAAAAAATCAAGAAAAATACCAGTTAGCTTGACAAACCCAAAAAATTAAACATCAAGAACAAAAATGGATAGATCAACGGGAAATCTGAGATGCATGTCTTTATAAGCGACAGTTGAAGCCTGTAAACAAACCAAACATGATCAACATAAGAAGATGAACAGATGAAATGTAAGAAAAATAAAAAGGAAGCATCTCCAGAATGGTTTTTTTGCTGGGTCGGTCAGAGAGAATGAGAAGATAGAGAAAGAAGAAAGAAGCCGCTGCCAGAGAGAATGAGAAAGATAGAGAAAGAAGAGAGAAGGCGGTCGCAGAGAAAATGAGGAAGAGAGAGAAAGCATTGGTGAAAGCAGAAGCTGAGAAGACTCGGAAGAGAGAGAAAGAAAATATAAACTTCAGATTTTCGGTGCTTTTAGAAATTTTTTTAAAAAAGTGAAAAAGTTGAGAGAGTGACACGTAAGCTATTATACCTTTTGTAGATAAAAATTTGAATTATGAAGAAGATCAGATATATTATTCAATGTAAAAACTTGCCTTTTGTTAGTTCACAATTGTATATAGTATTAGATACTGAAAAAGGAAGAAAACTATATTTTACTTCCATGTGACAGGACTTCTTCCACAGTTAGACAGAGGGATAAAAAAAATGCTAACAAAAGTTTTAGAGTCAATAAAAAACAAAAGCAAGAGTTGAATAGTTTTTCTTACGGCATAAAAACATATCAGTTTTGCAGGAGTTAAAACAATGGTTTGCATATGAATTTTCATCTTCGGTAGCTTAAACGTCTTTGTTCGAGAGCCGTGATAGTAACGTTGTTTAATCATACCACTACCACTTCCATCTATGTTTTAACTCTCGAAGTACCGTGGGTCTTAGAGGTTTGGAGTTCGATTTTGGATTTTGTCATTGAAAAATATATCAGAAAGTAAAAAAAAAGAAATAGTATTTAAAATGTAATTTAACTCTTTTATAAATGATGTGAAATTTATTGAATATATATATATATATATATATATATATATATATATATATATATATATATAATATTTATCTATTAGTATATTATGTTTCTTGATCATGTAATGTATTATATTTTTTATTATGAGCTGGATTTTGAACTCTTCTACTTTGTCACCTCAGCCAGCTATTCTAAAAAATCATAATGGCTGTTGTAACAGATTTTTTGGTTTGATTAATGCTTATGATGAGAATATACCCAAACAAGTGGTCGGTATTGGACAAAATGGTGTAGCTAGGAACTTTAGTAGGAAGACCAATGATAAATTTTTTTATTCATGCTTCTGGAGTGTTTATATATTTTCCATTGTTTTAATTATCTTCGTTCATGTGTTTTAAAAAAATATATATTTTTATATCTTTAAAATATACTTATATATTTAAAAACTATTTTTTTATAATTTCGACCGTTTTGTTTTGTAATGCTGCAGGTGAAACATATTTTCTTTGTAATGCTAATGAAAGTTGACCCTAAAGTTGGGTAGAGTGGACAAAATGGTTGGAAAAATAACTTAAGCGACAATAAAAAAATGTATTCTTCAAATATTATATTTTTCTTACACACTTAATTAGCTTTACATATTTGCACATACATGTTTGTATTTTAAATGTAGGTATTATGTTTGTTATCCCGAAAATGTTTCACAACAAAACTCACAAGGGAGTGCTAGCTTGTCTTGCGAATGAACACATACAAGATAAAAACAAAAAATAAATTTAGTTATGGCATAGAAGATTGGGACATTCCTCTTTTGGTTATCTAAAACAATTATTTCCATTACTATTTCACAAATGCAATATTTCTTATTTTATTTGTGAAACTTGTGTAATGACAAAAAGTCATCGTGTTGTGTTTCCTTTAAGCAATAAAAAAATAGATTTTTCTTTTTTATTAATCCATACATATGTTTGGGGCCCTATCCCACAGTCTACACATAATGGAAAAAAATAGTTTATCATTTTTGTTGATGATTGTACTCGGGTAATTTGGGTGTATTTGCTTAAACATAAAAGTGATGTGTGTAATATGTTTCGTCCCTTCCATCATATGATATTACTCAATTTAACACATATATTAAGGTCATTCGATCAGACAATGGAAGGGAATACTTTAAGACTGTTAATCGAGTTCATGAACTCCAAAGGCATCTTACATCAAACTACATGTCCTTATTCACCACAAAAAAATGGGGTGGTTGAGAGAAAAAATAAAGATATATTAGAGGTGACAATATCACTTTTGATAGATGGTAATGTCCCATCTCATTTATGGGGTGAGATTGTGAGTTCTCCAGTTTATTTGATTAATCGAACACCTTCTAGTGTGCTTAACTTTCGAAGGCCTTTAGATGTGTTGTCTGATCATTGTATCCTTCCTTCCATGGTTTATTTACCACCTCATATCTTTGGATGCGTTATATATGTTCACTTACACCCACATCAACGTACAAAACTTGAAGAATGAGCTTTAAAATGTGTTTTTGTTGGGTATGGATCAACTCAAAAAGGTTATTGTGCTTACCATCCACCATCAAAGAAATTTTATATCTCTATAGATGTGACATTTAATGAGCATAGTTTTTTTTTTTTTGATTATATGCTTCAAGGCGGCAATGAAAGTGAAGTGCATAATCATGATGTTAGTATGTTTGATATCCCAAATATAAAATTATACTGTAAAGATAAATTATCGTGTGAGAATCATTCTGTAGGAAGTGAGTCAATTCTAAATATGGAAACTTTTCCTTTGGATAATACAATGTCTTCTGATCCTAACCAATTGGTTCAATCTTCTCCATAGGTTCGACTTGACTCTTTAGAGGTACCTTCTGATCCTATCTTTGATAATACTAATGTAGTTGAAACTAATCATGAAATTATTTCTCTTGATCTTACCCTTGATAATACTAATTTAGACCACTAACATCATGAAATTGATCCTTGTTTGCATGAGACCACTAACACACCAAACATTGAGTCTACTACTGTCTAATATAATCTTCCACCTCGTTCTAATCGTGGTCAACCTCCAATTAAATATGAACCAGATCTCCAAGCCAAAGTTAAATATCCCATTAGTAAATATGTGTCATCTCACTAGTTATCTCAGTCATATGCATCATTTGTATCTTAATTATCTTCAATTTTTATTCCTAGTAATATATAGGAAGCTTTGACAGATTCTAGATGGACCAAAGCAATGGTTGATGAAATGGCAGCTTTAGAAAAAAATAACACTTAGGATCTTATGTTTTTACCAAGAGGGAAGAAATTGTGAGCTACAAATGGATATTTACAATTAAGCATAGAGCTGATGGAACTATTGAGAGGTATAAAGCAGGACTTGTGGCTAAAGGTTACACTCAGTCTTATAGTGTAGATTACCAAGAGACGTTCGGACCGGTAGCCAAGCTCAATACTGTGAGAATACTTCTGTCACTAGCAGAAAACCAAGATTGACCTCTTTTATAATTTGATGTGAAAAATGCTTTCCTACATGGAAAAATTTTAGAAGAAATTTATGTGGATTCTCCACCAGGCATGACAGATTCAATTGGAATGAAAGTTTGCAAATTAAAGAAGGTTCTATATGGATTAAAACAATCCCCAAGAGCATGGTTTGGAAGGTTTACCAAGTCTATGAAGGCTTTTGGCTATAAAGCTAGTAACTCTGATCACACCTTATTTTTTAATAGAGGAAAGGGAAGAATTACAACTTTGATTATATGCGTAGATGACATGATTGTTACAGGAAATGACCAAGATGAGATTTCTAATTTACAACAATACCTTGGATCTGAATTTGAGATGAAACAACATGAAAACTTCAAATATTTTGTGGGTATTGAAGTAGCTAGATCAAAATATCTTGATAAAACTTCATCTGAATTTGTAGAAACTTATTCAAACTTAAGCTTAATTTTATTCTACCGTAGCAAAAGTATCTTACATTTTAAATAAACAATTTTTTTTAAGCAGGTAATAGTAAGATCTCAGAGAATTTCATGAATTATAGTTAATTTATATTTACATTATTAATTAAGTGGTTAATATAACTTAATTCTTTTAAATATTGTTAACTAATAAAATTTAGTTTTTATCAATAATTCCTTTAATTTTTTTGTTTATTATTGATTTTTTTTTTCAAATTCTTGTTTTTCTGTTATTGTGTGCTATCTCGTGTTACACGACTGATGGTTCTCTAAAATTGTTAGGAACTCTTAAGTTGATGTCAGTCGAGTCCAATTTGCATTTCAGAGCATCTTCCATTCTTATCATGTATTGTACTTATTATCTATACTTTTTCAATCAAATTAATAGAAATTATTTATTATTTACATTAATTATAATATTTTAAAATTGGGTTAAGTATATTTTTACTCGTTATACTTATACGTGAAATTGAAACTTTCAAAGTTTATAGAAAATTCGTTCACATAACTTTTGACTAATGTGACTAATAGACATGTTGACTGAACTGAGATGTTAAATAATGTGGCTACCACATGTCTGTCACGTGACTGATACATATAATTTCAACAAAAAAAAAATTGTGCTTTTAACTATAAATGATGTATACATTACTAAAATATAGAGGCAAATTTTATATGAATTTTAAGAAAAAGCATCAAATTCTAATTTCGGACGTAAACATAGAAATTAAAAATATAAGTAATTGTTTGAACTATTTATTATTTTAAATTTAATTTAACTTAAATTAATTTAATTTTATAATAATTTAAATTTAACTTTAAATTTAAACATACTTAACCTGAATTTAAATTACTATATTATTTGTTCATTTTGTCTTTTTATTTACATGATCTTTAGATTCATGTTAATTAATTTTTATTTATAGTTTTATCATAAATTATTTAAATAATTTAGTGACTTTATTATACTTTGATATATACTATTTTTAGTTTAATCTACACTAATGGAAAATTAATTAATTTATCATATAATTTTTGTAATATATTAATTATATATAATAAGATATTAACTTATAATAAATTTATTTTTAATTTAAAAAATACATTATTTTAATAAATACTTATTCAACCAACTTATACTAAATTTAGAAAAATGTTAAAATTTCAATGTTAATTTATATAAGTGTTATTTAACACTTATATAACATTATCAATTATTTCGCATGTTTTTAGTATGTTTTTTGTTTCTGTGAAATTGAAATTCATCTCTCTCTCGAAATTCATATAAAATTCGTCAATATATTTTAGTAATACATAGAATACGTCACTAGTAAGTAAAAGGATATTACATCGGGTTTTTTGGGCATATTACATTGATTTTATAATCGATGTTATATCAGATGATGTAATAAGTAGAAGACATATTAGAACGGTTGGTAGAACCGATGTAATATAGAAAATAGATATTACATCGGTTGTTCGTGAGAACTGATGTAATATCTTGTATTGTTTTTTTTTTCAAATATAGTACCGGTTTTTCTAGCTTCTAATCTAAAATCTGCAAATTTAAATAGATTCCATAGCACACAATTGAAGTACTTGATGATATAAATCATGTGCACTAACATATTACAAACAATAACATCATTCTCTTCAACTTCAATTTCTTACTTCTGCAGGCTAAAATAGGTTCATAGTTCATCATAAACTATATAATACCACAATCCAAAAGTTTCACAAGCCAAAACCCTATTAAAGTTAGTAGCCAAATGAGAAAAAACAAGCAAAGAGCACCAATTATAGACGTTTCTCCCTAGAAATAAAAACTTAAAGAAAACGTAGTAATATTTCATAAAAAATGAAACTGAACAAAAGATATGAAATGTGTGAAGTCATCAAACCTCATCAACAGGGCACTAGCGTTTCACCCCTGTGAACCTATTATAACCCAAAATGTGTGCAAGCTATATTTAAAACCCATTGAGAGCAAACAATCTAATTCATATATTCATAAGTGAACCCAATATTTAGAAGGCTTGATTAAAAATTGGTATCATCATTGCTTCACAAGTGCCTTCTACTTCATATATTCAGAAGCGATGGAGAGGAAACTCACCAAAAAAACAGTGTCGTTGTGTATTCCCAACCCACCACGATCTCTTTCACGAAAAAAATGGAAATCCACGCCCTCCTTCATTTTCGCATTCTTGTTTAGCTTAACCTCCTCGCTATCACATAATCTGAAGCTAGGAAACATGGAAGAAGCAACAATCGACATTTGGGCTTTCCTAGAAACCCCTTCCATGATCTGGTGCTCTATTTTTTAGTGAACTAATCAGTGAGAAAAGAATAAAGAAAGGGAAGCTAGGGTTACGTTGGCTTGAAACAAACCCTAGACCCCAACAAATGCCACAAACACTGGAAAGCTTGTCGTCTTACACCACCACACTTCAACCCAAAACACTTGAAGACAAAAACCCCTCTCGCTGGTGACGGGTGGGAAGAATGGCATCACTGGTGGTGGTTGGGAACGAAGTTAGAGATGTGCAGGTTGAGCGCAATGCAGTTGCGACCTAGGGCTAGGGTTGAACTACAACAATGGAGACCCAAAAATAGCTATTGTTCGACATTTCAAATGGAGAGCGACGTTTAGAAGTGAACAAGGCACAAAACAATGGTGAATGTGGTGTGAACTAGGCGCGAATGGGTGATGAACTGTTGAAGCCAGGCACGAGAGAAAAGAGGATTCGAACTGAAAGAGAAGAAGGGAAAGACGCGTTCTTTGAATAAAAACTGATATTACATCGGTGATTTGCGCAACTGATGTTATATTGTTTCAAGTATTTAGGAAACTGCCACCGCATTATATATTATATCGTTTTTTTAATAAATGATGTCATATATTGTTGTTATATTCTCATTTTGCACTAGTGCGTCTTCCATAGCTAAAAGAAAAAAAAATTAACAAATATTTTTTCTTTTTTAAATTACACGTGTCAGCCACATGGTTGTCATGTGTTCTGACATGATAGTTTAGTCAACATGTTGTTAGTCATGTCAGCTAAAAGTTAATACCCTATGTTAAGGACAAATTTAATGCATTGTTAAAGTATAAGAACAAATTTTATACTAACTTTAAGAAATGAAAGAATTCTAATTTTGCATGTTAATACACGGACTAAAAATATATTTAACCTTTTCAAATTTTAAATATTTTATATATTAAAAACAAGTAAACAGATGGTTATAAGATAATGTAATAATCACATCAAAATTTAAATAATCATAAAAATTCAATTAAAAAATATATAACTTTAATTACTTGATAACTACAAAAATGTATTAAGTACTTTACAAAAAATCTAATTAAGCTTTTAAAAAATATATAACTTTAATTACTTGATAACTACAAAAATTTATTAAGTACTTTACAAAAAATCAAATTAAGCTTTTAAAAAATATTTCTTTTCTTTATTGTTAATATTATACTATATCAATTACTTTATCTCACCTTGGTTTTTCACTAGGCGAGGCTTGGATCACGTGGTGTCATTTATCATGGTGGGTTAAAAAACAAATTTTTATTGATATTATTCTCCATAATATTCGTTTTTAATTATTTCATATCACAAAGTATCACTGTTAATACAAATTAACGGATGAACGATTTAAGAGGATAACATGTTTTCATTGACCGGGATAACAATGAAATTTTATATGTTTATGTTGGGAATTTTAGGGCTTTTGATAATATGAGAGATATAAGAGATATATGAGAGATATATGTGATATGTTATACGGAGGAACATATTTTTGTATTTTATTGATATACTCTATATATAGAGCAAAATATAACAAATATCAAGTATAAAATATTTATAATATCTCACTCCTAATCTAAAATAATAACAAATTTCTAAAACTGACACATATCTCTAAAACTGAAATATTTTCTAAAAACTAATTTAAATAAAAAAGATATTAAGTAATATTCTCAACATTCCTCCTTGCTTAATATCTGTTTATTTTATATCTTCAGATTTGATTCTCCATCTTTTGATGCTTGATTTTCTCCTCTTTTTGTGTTTGCAATATTTGTTTTTCTCCTTCTTCCATGGCATCACATCTTTCTTCAATTTGGCATCATCCTTCATATTTCTTCTTATATCAGCATCATCTTCTTTTTCTTTGTTCGGTGTGGATTTCATTGGAGTGACATTGGACCTTTTGTGAATATTAAAATGTGAACCTCCATCTACTTTCTTCACTTGGACATCTACTTTCTTCCAAAGATATTTATCTTCTAATTTTGATCCTTCTTTCATGTTCACTTTCTTTGTATCAAATTCCTCCTTCATAAAATCCAGCGCAAATCTTTTGTCTTTCATGTGGACTTTAAATACCTCTATGTTGTTTGCATTTTTGATCACACATACTTTATTTTCAAAGGAGACCTTATAACCTTTCTCTAACAATTGAGCAACACTTAACAAATTCTGGGTAATCTCAGGAACATATAAGACATCAAAAATTAATTTGATACCTGAATGAGTTTTAATTGAAACTGTTCCTGTACCTTTCACAGCAAGTTGTTCTCCATTCCCAATTCTTACCTTGGAAATATTTGATTTATTCAGCTCCTTGAAAATTTCTCTATCATGAGTCATATGGTTTGTGCAACCACTATCTATAATCCAATCTTTTGAAGATTGGTTGGTTGTGACACATGATGTTGTAAAAAGTAGATCTTCCTTTGATTTATCCTCATCTGATTTATTCTCCACAATTTGAACATCTTCTTCAGAATCTTTAGATTTGCATACCTTTTCCACATGTCCCAATTGACCGCATTTGTGACATTTGACATCTGGCCTCCACCAACACCAATTGGGTTGATGACCTTTTCTCTTGCAATGGGGACAAGATGGAAAAACCTGTGTGTTGTTGTATTTGCTCCTTATATTTTTCTTGACTATGAGAGCATTATCTTCCGTGTAATTTAAATTACCTTCAACCGCCTCATGATCTTCTCTCATCAATCTTCGTTGTTCTTGTGCTTGCAAGGCATGTATCACCTCTGTAAAGGTGATTGTAGACAAATCTTTTGTGTTTTCTAAGGAAGCAATAGATGCCTCATATCTTTCCGGCACCGTCACCAGAATTTTCTCAACGAGTCTGGAATCTGAAAACTCCTTTCCCAACAATTTTATCTTGTTGGCAATACCCAACAATTTGTTTGAGTATTCTTTAATCGTCTCTGACTCTTTCATTCTTTGCATCTCAAACTCCCTTATCAAGTTCAAAACTTTCATGCCTCGAATCTTCTCGTTCCCTTCATATTCTGCTTTCAAGTATTCCCATATTTCTTTGGGAGACTTTAAAGTCATGATCCTGGTCATAATCATTTGTGAAACACCTGCGAACAAGCATGATTTTGCCTTTGCCTTTCTCGTTTTCTTTTCTTTATGCGCTTTCATTTGAGCCATGGTGGGATTTTCAGACAAGGGAACATCATCTTCCTCCACAACTTCCCATAGATCTAGCCCCTCTAGATATGTTTGCATCCTTACCGCCCATAGATCATAGCTTTCACCATCAAAGAGTGGAATAGCGACGTGTGACATATTTCCTTCCATTCTATTGGCAGTAAGAACAATGGCTCTTGATACCAGTTGTTGGGAATTTTAGGGCTTTTGATAATATGAGAGATATAAGAGATATATGAGAGATATATGTGATATGTTATACGGAGGAACATATTTTTGTATTTTATTGATATACTCTATATATAGAGCAAAATATAACAAATATCAAGTATAAAATATTTATAATATCTCACTCCTAATCTAAAATAATAACAAATTTCTAAAACTGACACATATCTCTAAAACTGAAATATTTTCTAAAAACTAATTTAAATAAAAAAGATATTAAGTAATATTCTCAACAGTTTAAGATATAGGTCTAGGATTTAGAGTAAAAAATTAAAAGAAGAAAAAGCATAGAGAAAAATTAAAATTTCTCTAATCATTCATCTTAGTTTGTAAATCTATTCGTAAAACAAATATTGTGAATGAAGACAAAAATTAAGAAAGAAGTTGGAGAAAGGGAGACCAAAAGAGAGGTCACGTAAAAAAAAAAAGAAAAAAAAAAGGTGGTAACCCACCCATTAACTTTTATAAAGAAACATGAACAACTTAACTTCAATAATGTATTTTAGATTTTTATAATGCAATAGTGATAAGATGGATATATCTTTTGTGTAGAAATAATGTTAAATCTTTTTCTTATTTGTTTTTTTTATGTGTGCTACTATATGGTTGTGGAAATGATTGAAGAGATTTTTTTTCAGAATTTACATTTTTTTTTCTTTGAATTTAGTTGTCTATGAAGTTTCATTGTTGTCATTTGTCGAAAGTGATTAAAATCACTATCATTATTATAGTTATCTAGATGATTTGAAGGATGAGAAATCATACTAAATTTTATGATTCAATTGTGTTTTCTTCTCCTATTTTTCAAATTGAGGAGTTAGTACCTATGATTCCATAATTAATCTAAGAAATATATGAGCAATACGTTTATGATTTTTTGGTGTTGAATATTTTTCAATATTCAAATTAGGGAGGATATGGTGGTTTTATTTATGGACTTAATATGACAAGGTTTACTTAGTAATTGACTCAAGGTGAATATTGATAGTGCAACTAAGAGTGACTTTGGTTTCATTTCATGTATTTTTATTTTTAGAGGAAGTAAGGGTGCACATGTAGGTAGTTTAAGCTTTTTTAGGAGTGCAAACTTTTATTTATGCTAAATTTATAGGAGTCATTTATGCTCTCGAGTATACTTTGAGGGAGAGATTTTAGAAACTTTGATTAGAAAGTGATTCTTCTTTAGTCTCTCATGATTTTTTTTTTTTTTTTGGATAAAGGAGTTGTTCCTTGGAGTCTTAGAGGGAGATATTCTTTAGTCTGCCGTGGGTTTTTGGATCAAAGAATGGTTTCTTAGAATCTTGGAGGAAAATGACACTAATATTTAACCTTGATTCACAAATAAGAATATAAGTAGTTTAATATTTTACCTCAATGTAATTTTTTTTTCATTAATTTGGTGTGGTCCCAATATGCTTTGTGTTATTTTATTATTATTTTTTAATAAGTTTTCAAATGATGACACATGATTGATAAACTTCAAAGTATCAATTGAGAAGTCAAAGTTAATAGTAATGTCTAACTTAACCTTATTTGAAAAATAGTCTATAAAACATTTTAAACATAATTAAAACATGTTTTATATAAACACTTAATTAGTTTTTTTTTTCTTTCAGATATTTGATTATTAATGATTAATCTATTAAATAAACATCAAAAGATAGCATTTTGTTTTCTATCTACTTTTTTTTATCATAATTAAAATAACATGTGGGTTTATTTAAAATTAACATATTAAAGATTGAGTTGAAGATAAACATAAGTTACTAAAGTAAAACTAGTTTTACATTAAAAACGAAGAAAAAAAATTCCCATATTATTATTATATGCAAATTTTATGAAAATAAAGGAAAATCCTAAGATAATATAAGGGTAAATGGAGGTTTACCTAAGTCAATTCAAGAGATAGAAACGGGTTAAGTCCATTAGATGATTTCTTTCTTAATAGATTAAGGGTTGGTGAAATTAAAATGTAAAGACTGAAATGAAAATGACAAGAAAGAAATGTAAACCGAAATTAAAATGCAGTAATAGGAAATTGAAATGCAGAATTAGAAGAAACAATTAAAGGTTTTACCTGTTAAAGCATAAACAACTAAAAACTCAAATCGAAAATGGAACACAATAAAAGTAAATTTGAAAAAAACTAAATTCAAAACGGTAAAAGAAATTTAAGTAAGTAAAACTGGAATTGTAAACAACAAAAATGGTAAAGACAAATGAAAACTGGAAATTCAAATAACTAAAAAACAGGAAAACCTAATTATATACCAAATCTGAATATTTGTAGAATTGAAAAATAAAATGCAGTGTAAATTAAATTGGCATGCACATACAAAAGATGAAAAGAAGTTATTAAAAACAGAGTTTAGCAAATGGAATTGAATTGCTAAATCAACAAAAATAGTGAATAGAAGAAAACTGAGTTCAAGGAGTCTGAAAACATGAAGCATGAATCATAGTCAATTAAGTTCTCTTCATTCTTTTATGCAAAGAAATCAAATTTAAATTCTTTGTTTCATGAAAGAAAATACAAACCAATCAGTTTGTACATTTAAAACAAGCAACTCTTACTCATATCCAGAATTAGAAATTGGATTAATCAGTTTTGAAGTGGACTTGTATTAATGTCTACATAATGCTAACCAATAGTTTTTATGCATTTGACTAATTATTCAATTTCATGATCAGATGCCTGCAGATTTACCATTAAAGTTTAAGAATCAAATTTGGAGGTGTTAAATTAGGTTATTATTACAAAGTTTTGAGAAAGAAGTAGGTTCTGACACATTGATATGCAGAATTTGTTGTGTGCTCTAACATAGCGTAAAAAATGGGACGTTGAGTTGGGAGAAAATGTACTAGCGATAGATAAATATTTATGTGGTAGATACAACAGCATATGATCGTATAAAATCACTTCCCTCTACTCCTACTCACGTTACAACGAATCTTGTTCATATCATAAATAACTACAATAAAATACACAAATAAGACAATGGTGAATGGTGTGGCATCTTCATCTAAACCTTCTTTTTGTTTCCCCATATGCAGCTACTCCCATCACAGTAATTGTGTACCCACCCATCCCAACAATAGTCACAGGGTTTCTGAATAGCAGTATTGAGATTACAACAGCCACTGCACCTTTTGCATTGCCCAACACCTGCTTAACATCATTCATTCATGCTTTTAATGGTTAAAATAACTTTTAACTAAACATGTTTCACAATTTGTAGTAGTCAGAAAGAGGAGGCAAACCTGGAGTGTGAGAGCACTAGTATGTTTAGTCACCAAGAAGTTTGTTAAGTTTGCTGCATATGCTGTGGTAGAGTTAAGCAAAAGAAGAAGCCACATCGATTTATGGTCCTTTGCAAGCGTCAGTGTCACATCTACCACATTCGGTTCCATGATAAGAGCTGCAGGTAACAAAACTAGGATTGCGATTGGAGACATGTACAATAGCAAATTCATTGAGTTCAACTTTTCCCTGTTAAAGTTCAAGTAGAATCATCATTATTATAAGCATTTGGTACCAGCTAAGAAAATGGCTTATCATAAGTAGAAAGCATAAAAAATAATGAAACGTTTTAAGCAAGAAATATCATGGTATAGAAGTTCCATTTTTCGTTTTCAGTTGTATAAGAGCAGTGGAGAGGAACAGAAAGAGATAGAAAAGAAACGCACGCTTCTCTGGAAGGTAACAATGATATATGAGAGAGTCTGTTTTGGAAACGGAGTTAGAAGAGCCTCTCTACTAGAAAAAGCTCTATATTTCTAGTAGAAAAGCTCACAACAGCACTTCTAACTGTATCAAAACAAGTCCAAACATGCTTAGTTACACAAGTTTGTAAAGAGGCCCTTGTTTTACCAAATCTATTTTGGTTCCTGAAAGTGTAGTAGTTTGTAGGAAAAAAAAAAGAAGCGAATTTGAACAAGTTTTCTTTTTTATCACATATCCCAGATGAGTAGGTTAGCTACTTTTTTCTAGTTTTAAACTTAAGCAAGCAACATCAGCTACACAATTTTCCATTGAACAGTTACAATATCTATAAGTAGCTGAAGAATAAACACTATCCATTAAAGCAATGTTATAACATGAGTTCCTGAATCAACAATTCATATAACTGAATGTTTTCCGCAAATATGATTAAGGTACTTATCACTCCACAACCTTCGGTAATGGTCAATCATTAGTTGAAAATACAATGATTGATGTATGTTTATCTATAACAACACCGATTAAACTTTCCAGCACTTTTATTTCAAAAAACTAAGATATTGTATGAATTATGAGTCGTGACATCATATCTTCAACGCACAGATACATCCTTCAATGGTTGTTTTCCAAGAAAAGTAAGTTTAGTTAGACAGCTAGCTCCTTACCAATGCACAAATTACGGTTTCAAATAAGCAAGGTGAAGGGGACCATATGGTTGCAGATTTCAGTAATCTTAGATGTAATTTTCAGCTGGATAGCTGTTGAAGTTAGATGAAAAAGAGACAGTCAGAAATACTAGCTATGGTGTAGAATAATTTACCCTTCAGAAGAAAGTAAAAGGCCCTGAAGGACAGACTTGAAAGCTCTTGCAGCGGTAGCACTTAGGCACATAATGAATCCAAATAAGTGAAACCCTGGCTCACCCTGTAATCACCAAGAAAATCTTGAAGCTCCATACAAGCAAAATGAATAAACACGGAAAACAGAAAGGGAAATATGCACCACACAGATCCAAAGGAACTACTATCAATAGCCAGTCATTCATCAAATTAACATATTATAACACACAGAATGTCACAACAATTGAGAAGCAGATAACTAAGAGCCTAATTGAGGGAGATATCATAATCATATATATAACCTGATTAAATGAAACAAAACTGTAGCTATCTGATATAAGCTAATAAACTAGAACGGTGCAGATCCAAAAAGAAGAAAGAAAAACATAACAGAGAATAATGTCAAGAAGCACCGTTTTCCCAGTGTCCTGAAATTTCACCATCTATTTCATGTGAGAGAGAGAAAACAGGAAAAGAAAAAGAAGAACCCTCCCCTTATCATTGATTTGAAGTTCTTGAAAAGTTGAGATCTAATTAACTTCCAATCCGGTAGCAATTCATGACAAACAATTTCCTTGTAATTTCAAACAATCACAGATAAACTACATCACATAAACAATCACAACACAATCTGCCCAACATCACTCCAGATCTGGAGTGGCACATGAAACATGATGCAGTATTGACATGTCTCCATAGTTACACAAAACACCCTTCACAAATCAATAATCAATTCCCCTATCCCAATCTCAAAAGGAAACACACACACTCACACTCATGATTAGTCACAACATTCAAATACTAACAAAACAATCGAAATCACTGAGATTAGGGAGAAGCGAGCATACCCCACTTGCAATGACAACCCCAGCAACAACAGGAACAAGGGCAGCATACGTAACCCAAGCCTCTCTCTTAAGGGTAGCCAAATAGGCAAAGACAGCAGTGAAAAAGGGCGTAGTTGCCCCAACCGCCTGGTTGAAGGACACGGCGAGGTACCTGAGGGAGATGTTGCCACCCACCACAGAGGCACAGAAGACAAGGCTCAAAGTTGCAATCTTCATGAACTGGGACCTTGATTTGATCATCTGCTGAGGCACCACCTTGAAGAACACAATGGAGATATAGCTGAAAACAGCACAGGCTGACATGTGGCACATTGTGAGGAAGATGGGGAACTTGAAGCCATAGTTTGAAAGCAGGTACTTGTTGAGAAGAATCACACCAATGTTTGAAGAGTACCAAAGTGTCACCAGAAAACATATGAACAGATTCTCCTTGCTGTTGGACGACATTGTCTTCCCGCTCTTCCCTCCACTCCCTCCTCCCTGGATTTCCAATTTTTCACAATATCAACAACCTTTCATCATTACATTCACAATACTCAAAACAACAATAATTAAAAAAATGCACTTTTTTATTTTTTTTAATCTCTTTTTGTGCTTTTCTTTATTTATCGACTTACCCCACTCTCTTTCACCGTGGCCTTGGCTTCATTTTCAAATGAGGCTTTGGATCTCATGCTGTAAGAACCATGTGTGCTCATTGAAACTTTTTGTTGGTAAGTTCCCTGTGGATGGGTCACGCACCCTGCTTTTATTTTTGTTTTGTGGACTAACTACAACAAAAACAACAATGGGGTCTTAAATTTCAATTCTTCTCTTCCATCCCATTCAGCATTGGCGATCATCAACGTTGGTTGAAAGCTTGTGGAATAGAATTGAGTGGGATTTTGGTAACGTTATTTGTAATGGTGTTGTTCCAAATTAGAGGGGAAGGACCATTTATAGAAAGGTTTTTGTTTGACACTTTCAAGGAACCACTCAACTATCTTATGCACCAAGGGCTATTAACACTCTCCCTTAACCGATCATTGTGCTCACATTATAAAAACTAACAGAATACCATCCAACAAAAATCTTTGCACAATTTTAAGATATTTTCTAGTGAATTCCGGTTGCTTCAAATATAAAGCTTTTAATTTTGTTGCATATTTCAACTGAATTTAATATAAGTTAATGCGATCGTAGGAAAAGTAAGCCTTTTCTTAATCTCTTTGAATAATGAGTGACAAAATAAAAAAATACAACCCTAATATCGAAAATAAAAAATTGCCATGCGAATGCGAGGAGCGGTGGCAAACGACACGTTGGGAATAAAACGACAAAGATCTGACAGTGTCGTCTGATGTAATCTTTCTTTGATTTGTATTCCAAACGCAAACTCTTCCATTTGCTATACAAGTCTCCACCGACACTCATGCTAAGGGATTTTCATCCAAAAATTATGCAAATATCAAATTTTTTGTATTAATGTTTTTCTTCCCTTGAAAATGAAATTAATCTTCGCACCAATCTAGTTTTCATCTTTATCCTTATAAACACATGAATTTAATTTTTTTATTAAATTTATTTAATATTTTAAACGTATTTTAATAGTAGTATTAAAATTATTTATATTTATTACATATTTCTGCTTTAATTAAAATGTCAAAAGATATATATAACTCAAATCCTATTTGTAAGATCCATTTATGTTTTAAGTAAATAGACTTAACTTTAATGAGCAAGGATCCATAGTCAACCCATTTACTACCTCCAAAACCCATTTTCAGACACTCACTCTCATATAGTTTTATTTTCCATAAATAGTTCACCTTCTTCTTTCCAATTCTGAAGCAGGAGTTGTGCTAGGGCAGCTGAGAAACCCTCTTCAGTGCTAGCGGAAACTTGTTTTTCTCCATGTAAGTTGAGCAAAACCTCCATCTCTTTTCCTTTTCGCATCTGTTTCGCAGTTTTGGCCTGATTCTGTTTGTGGTCACGGCCTCACTGTTCCTTTCCTGATCTTGGTTGTCAGCTCCTTAAGTAGTTGTCGTGTCGTGGTGCTCTACTGTTGGAGCTCGTTTTGCTGAGTTAATCTCTGTCCAGGTAAAGGAAGCTAGAACTTTTTCTTTTTCTTTGAAATAAAGTGTACTTACTTTCGTTTTGGAATTTGCTGAGTATGTTTAATTGATGATTGCATTGAATTGAGATGAATTTCATGTTTGGGTATCTATGGGTTAGAGAATTTTAGGTAGTTTATATTGCAATTGGAATGAGAGATATTGATTGTTGCAATTGTTCAGTTTGGTATCATCTATAACCACTTTTAAATGATTTTGAGAAGATAAAAGTGCAAGATACCAAATTGTGCAATGAAACAAGTCAAAATCTCACAACCAAGAAGCATATGGTATGGCACTACCCATTTTCCTACACTGCACACTTATCGTAAAATGAAGGTTTCTATGTTGTTAATAATTGGATCGAGCTGAAATTTTAACAGCCGATCCTTAACACCTAGTTCTTGACTTTTACCGGTCGGATCTTGAATCGAAGCTCTGTAGTGAAAGCAGTTTTTATCGCAATGTCCCTGTAGTTTGGTTGTTGACAACATTGACCTTTGTTACTTGTTTGGTGCATAACTCTCTCTATAGTTATTCAATTAAGTTGGTTCTTGTTGCATTTGGTTCTTGATTCAATCATCTTTAATTTGAATATAAATACAAAAATTTTGGAGCTTTACACAAGCTGAAGTTTTATTTCTAAAATCCCAAATCGTTTGCATTGTTAAGTTGGTTTGGATAAAAATCATAAGAATTAGTTATTTTCCAAGAGAGACATATATGGTTTTCAATATGTGTTTTCAAATGCTTGTGTGAGAATATAGGAGATCCCATGGGGGAGATCCTATTTGATTTAATTAGTAATGTGTTCATTAATGTAAGGAGTCAGTACTAGAGGTTTATCCTGATATTCCAATGTTCATTGAAGACTCATGTAGAGTGGAATGAGTCATGTGGTGAGAGGGGCAGGAGATCATGTCTTTAAGAATAGTCCCTGGGTTTTTATAACGGTTAAAGGGACTAACCTTGTGTGGTAGGGTGAAACCCATTGACAATGACTATGCAGGTAGTAGAGGTCATCACAAGTGCAAAAACCACCAACAATCATACATCAATGTCTAGATCTGGATAATTGAGTCTAGAGTGTCATTTTGTGTGATAAGTTAGCTGATATTGTTTAGCTTGGTGTAATTGGTGTGTTGTTTTTCAATTCTTTTTGCAATTAGCTTACCCTTTCTCTTCGTATTTGTGTTATCTGTTTGGTTTTTCCTTTTTGCAATGATCACCAAATCGCCAAGTACTTGGTGTGAGCAGACGTGGAGATTCCTAGGGATCGTTTAAATGGTGGTAGTGATGCTGTCTAGTTTTGGTTCAGATAGCTAATGCTCTTTTGAGTACCTTCTTGTTGAACTATTTTATTTTGTAAGTTTCTTGCTCTATGAGCAAATTTTCAGTCTAATCTGAGCAAATTTCCAGTCTAACCTAATCTGTGTTTAGTTTTTGGTTATGACATATGTTTTGTGTCTTAGTTTCTTGTTCAATATATTAAGGATAAATGTAAAGGTTAATTCTTATATACTTTCTGTCGGTGCTCTATTTTATGCTATAAACATGTGAAGTTCTATTTACTAGAATTATTCTATTCAATTGGGACATTACACTATCATAAAACATATCTAAAAAATCAAATAAACTTAACAAAATTTGATTAAAAAATATAAGTTCATACATGTATAAATCAAATATTATCATAAAACATATCTAATATATATATATATATATATATATATATAAATATATATATATATATATATATATAACTAATTTAATTCAAAATTATAAAAAAAAAACTAATTTCAATTCTCGTCTGACCATGCATATTTAACCACTTCTTTTATTCAAATTCACATCTTTCCTTTTTAAAGATGTGACTATTTTCTCTTCTTATAGTAAAATACATCACTTTTAACTTCACTTTTTAATTCTTTTGCAAAAATTTTGTTAAGTTTTCTTTTAAAAAAATATTACTCAACAGCTTTTAAATACTCATCAAGTGAATGTTAACCCTATTTTATATTAATATATATATATATATATAATTATTAGATTAAATTTAATAATTAAAAACTGTAAATATTTTTTTAAATTTTTTAATAAAGATATTAAAAAATTTTAAATATTTATTTTATATAAAAAAGATATTATTTAAATATTTCAAAAAGTATTTTTTCTTTATAAAATTTATTATGTAAATTTATAATATAATTAATTAATAGAATTAATTATTCATATTTTTAATATAAAAATAAAATAAGTAATCAATTATTATATTTTAACCAATGTCTTAATGACACGTATTAACATTTTCTTCGTATATTCACTACCAATAAATGTTTTTTTTTTGAAACATTTACTTTACTGCCCAAAGTCAACGAATGGCTAAGTCATCGATACCTAAAATAATTTAATACATTCCTACCATTAACAATTAATAATTCGGTTTTGTAATCAATACATGTAGTACGTGTTTTAATGGCTACAAAAATTAAAAGGAAGAACAATAAATATTTAACTAATATTTTTATTTTAGTCAAAACTGATCACATTATACTTGATGATTAATTTTTTTTTTCCGAGCTCTTAAAGTTTATAAATATATATATATATATATATATATATATATATATATATATATATATATATATTTATTTATTTGGGAATAGGGTCAAACGTCTAGTTAAATATTTTTCAAGTCTTTGTTCTTATTTTTTAGGCGTTCCTATTTAACCAATCGGTGGGTATATTTTAAAGATCATGTCAGAGATATTCTGATATTAAAGTCAATGCAAGATGGATACATTAAAGTAATAAATGTTTAAATTTTTAATGTGAGATAAAAGTCTAAACAAGCATACGTTTGACTTGTATTTATAGTTTTTTTTTCATGGGTTCGTGATTAGAGTTGGCCTGATCACGACCCTTCTTCAAAGTCGATAATATATGTAAAAACCTTTTTCGCAGTAATCTCCTCGTTTAGCTTATGTTAACTTGACTAGTCGACCATTGTTGACCTGATCAACTGGTCCATCCAATACTATATATATATATAATATGCACACACACAACATCTTCTTTATAGTAAAAGTTAAAACTTAATTTAAACATCACTCTCTATTTCTATTACATCTTATCCTATCACGTCCAATAATCTCAAATAACTTAGAAGTTAAAATTTAAGGCAATTTAAATATTCCTTCTTCCTTCACCTCTTATGCGTCTTAAGAACAAAATTATGACAAAACACATGCTCCAAAACAGACAATACCTAAGATGTATAGTGATAACGATTCTATCATCAAATTTGATATCATAACACATCTAAAAGTAAATATATCTATAAATAGATATGAATACTTTTTTTTCATTCTTATGATTAGTTGGTGAGAAATTCACACCGGTTCCATTCTTACAATTTTTATTATTAAAATTTAAGTTTTATACTTTGTTTAACTACATCAGTTATGCAAATTATTATTTATTCACATTTAATATACTTTTTTATTATAAGTCACTCATATAATATGTTATTATTTGTGTTTTTTTTTCTTATTTATATTGATGTTTTGTATTTGTTATATTATCTTTCTGTGTGCTATTCTCTAGGTTTTGAATTGCATTGTAAGTTATCTATGTATATGAATATCTAACTTGACAATGGGAAAGGATAAGAAACATATTTAGCGTGAACTTGAAGCCCTGAAAAAGAGATATTGTACGCAAATAGGAAAAAAGTTGGGATGGACCTTCATTTTAGTTTTCATACTTTATTTCTCCTATTTTTTTTTTATTTTTTTTATGCAGTTTGTCTCAAATTGGGTTTTCACTTATTATATTCATAAAAAATTAGTGGATGATCCGTTAACGATCTGATATCGGATGGAACAAAATGTCTAAAAAAGTTTACTAGGATAGGTTCTAAACTTAGCTCAGATATTATATTAGAAATGAGTTTTAAGTCTAACTCAACCTCACAAAATCAACTAATAAAGTAAGGATTGAACTCACTTATATATTGTAAATTGACCTTATCTCTATGTGAAACTTCCAACACTTACCAACAATCTACACTCATTCTTTATCTTTATTGATTCTCTATAATAATAATAATAATAATAATAATAATAATAATAATAATAATAATAATAATAATAATAATAATGTTTTGCGCAGGTTCAGGTTGCGGTTGCCAAGACTTTTATACAGATATATAAAAAAAATTAGGATGTTAAATATACAAAATATATTAAATTAAAGAAAAATAGTCTATATATTAATTTATGTAAAGATAAAAATATTGAGGGCGTACCTATATATCATAATGAAGGATCGATTGTTGAGTTATATAAAACTCACAAACACATCCAAACGAGCAAATAAGATGATGAAAATGCTGAAATGTAGAATTTGATTATCGGAAGAGAGTAAGTAATGTATATGTGAATTTTTTTGCCTAAGGTATTATTTGGAAATTCTATGTACACTTAGACGTTTGCCTTTCCGTTTAAACATATTAACTCTTTGCTTTTCTTATTGGAAGATCGATTCTCTTAATTTTTCAATTAAAAAAATAAATCATTCTAGAGGTTCCCATTTTTGTAATGAAATCTCAAATAGATCCTCATTTTTATTTGACTCAATTGAGTCCCTATTTTAGAAAATTCGTTGCAATTAGTTCATTTCCATTAGTTGTACAATAACAGTGTTAATTATGGGTCACATGTCAGCACGTGGTTTTTCTTAATTTTTTAATTTTTATTTTTTTTTTGTATTTTTAATTTTTTTTAATTTTTTAATTTTTTTTAATTTTTTAATTTTTTTTTAAAATTAAAATTGCCATGTGTCAATCTGACATTGTGACACGTGGCAGAGACAATATGATGTGACAATGGTAGTGCCACGTGTCACTATTGGATGTGAAAAATGTCAATGTAGTCCTTGTATTTGTTATTTTGTCTCAATTTGATCCTAATTTTTTTAAAACTGAATCAATTGCATCCCTATATAAAATTTAATTTTTATATAAATTTACAATGATATTTTTATTATTATTGATATTTTTAACAAAATTAAGTTTATTTAAATGTATATTTTGTATTGAACTTTATTTTAATATTGTTTCAAATATTTATATATCAATAATTTATAGACAAATGTTAGAATTGTTATAAAATTTTTTTAAAATTTTATATTTGAATTTATAAAGTTTTTATTTTTAAAGCAATTCTAACATTTATCCATAAATTATAGATATATAAATATTTAAAACAAATTTAAATAAATATCAGTGCAAAATATACATTTAAATAAACTTAATTTTGTTAAAAATATCAACTATAATAAAAATACCATTGTAAAATTTATATAAAAATTAAATTTGATTTAGGGATGAAATTGATTCAGTTTTAAAAAAAATGGGACCAAATTGAGACAAAATAACAAATACAGGGACTATTGAGACTTTTCACATCCAATAGTAACACGTGGCATTGTCACTGCTACATCACACTGTCTCTACCACGTGGCACAATGTCATATTGACATGTGGCAATTTTAATTTAAAAAAAAAAATTATAATGAGGAGTATATAACTTTATTTTATACCTATATTTTGACCTGAAATATTTTATGGTGTATGGTGTGATGGTTAAGTAATGCTTCTATTTGAATTACTGTATGACTTCATTAAAGGATTGACATATGATTGTTACTTTTAAATATTATGATAAAAGTACTCTTTCATATAAAACTGAAGAAAATCGTACTATTACGTACAATAAATCTTTATATGAAATATAGGTTTTTATACGTACTGTAAGGTTCCACATACTATAAGTTTTTGTACGTAATATATGTTTTGGTATGTACTATAATATTTTATACATACTATAAGATTTTCTACTTATTATATGTTTTGTACGTAATATATGTTCTTGTATGAAACTAATAATGGAGTATAAAACCATATGGTTTGACATAATTATTTTGTGAAGCTTTAGACTCATTCCTTCTACACTATAAGAGGAGATAATATGAATTATATGTTGTATGATTAATTTATATACGTGAATATTATTATTTATTTTGGTTGCAATATAAATAATGTTGATGTAAATATTTATTTTAAATGTTTGAATGGTGGATATATTTCTAATAAATTAGAGAGTGGCCACAACATCTCTGATGTCTGATGGATTGATATTTATAATCACGTAATAAACATTAATTGTAATCTTGTAATTAATTATATGTGATGTGATGCATTTCTACCTACAAGGATCTTCATACATATGTATGATTAATTATGATGAAATATTGGATTATATTTCTCAACTTGTCCACAAGAATCGAGACGAGAGAAGGAACACAGTCTAATAGTTCATCATTTGGTTAGATGAGTCTACTTGAGTTAGATTTCAGCCCACAAGCAAGTTTTATGTCACTAGATTTATTCATTAGGACGCATGTTTACATCAGTAAAACATAATAGTTAATAGTTTTATCATTTGGTGTATTGTTTCCATTATTTTAATTATAAAGTTTCCATATCACAATAGATTTATAGGATAAGATCCTTATATTTACAACATAATGATATACAAAGTCAACATATCTAAATGAATAAAAAAGAGTATTTATGGCTACGCAAATTGTTGAGGATAACTCTAGATTTGGTCCAAGACGAACTATTGTAGGGAATTTATTGAAACCTTTAAATTCAAAATATGGTAAAGTAGCTCGAGGTGGGGAACTACTCCTTTGATGGGTGTTGCAATGACTATAATTGCGATATTTTCATCTTTTATTTTGGAGATTTATAATTCGCCCATTTTATTGGACGAAATTTCTATCAATTAGATTTACAAGAATCGAGTAATTAGTTTATAGAAGTGAAGCGTTTAGCTTTCTTATTGTTTCTTAGTCTATTCCATTTTGATGTGGTAGTTTGATCGTAGAATTTATTTGTTTATGTATTTCTGGAGTATGAGTGTGTGACTTGTTTTAATTGGTTCTATTAAAAGTACAGAACATAAAATGGGTCTATCATCTTGATATAGATGGTTTTATTCCGTCAGATGATTCTTACATATGTAAAATTAATTAGGATGAAATATTGGATTATATTTCTCAACTTGCCCATAGGAGTACATGAATTGAGAGAAGGAACATAGTTTAATAATTTTATCATTTGATTATATGAGTTTAATTGAGTAAGACTTTAGCCCATAGACAAGTTTTATGTCACTAGATTCATTTATTAAGATGTGTGATTACATCGGTAAAACATAATAGATAATAGTTTTATCATTTGGTGATGTGAGTCTAATTGAGTAAGACCTTAGCTCATAGAAAAGTTTTATGTCACTAGATTCATTCATCAAAATGCATAGATGTATAAGTAAAACATAATAGTTAATAATTTTATTATTTGGTGATCTGAGTCTTATTGAGTAAGAATTTAGTCCACTGACAAGTTTTATGTCACTAGATTCATTAACATGCGTGTTTACATCGGTAAAACATAATTGGTTATGCGAGTCTAATTGAGTATGACTTTGGCTCATACACAAGTTTTATGTCACTAGATTCATTCATTAAGACATGTTTGCATTGACAAAACATTATTTTTTTATAGTCTCAAATTATGATAATGAGCATGTATTTTAAAAAAAATTGTAGATTCTCAATCTGTGTATATTTCTTATATTCATTACTAAGACCAGCATGCACTCCAAATGTTATTGATCTATATGAAAAGTGGGAGAGGTTAAATTATCTCTTTGTGACACTAATAAAGACCAACTTTTTTTGCTAGTATTCGGGGTTCTATTGATCAGCATGACAATGTAAGAGATTTGCTAAAGGTTATTGATGAACAATTCATCATATTTGATAAATCTCTTACCAACACTATTATTATGTATTTTTCATCCTTAAAGCTCATCGAGACAACATGTAATTAAGCAAAACATACATCATTTAGCCTAACCCACTGATTAAACAATAGTGAAACAACAACCCACACCCATTAAGCATGAACAAAGGTTATTTAAACACAAACACACCAAATTGAGATTAAGCATGCACATATTCATGTTCATTAAACACATAGGTTTAATGATGAAGAACAAACAAGAATTGTACAAAAGATGAGTGAACAAACACCTCAAAGCCCCACCCACACTCTTTAGGGAATCAATACAGAATTTAGCACTCCATGGAAATGGAGTTACAACAGGATAATAAAACAAAAGACATCATTGAAGTGTAGAGAAGGAAAAGACAAATGTGATCTAGAGGAGAAGAGGGACTGAAAACGTGAATTGTGTTGAGAGAAAACCTAAATGGAGGCTCTCTAAAACCTCCACGTGGTCACATCAACATACACTAAAATCTTAAACTTCCCCTTGGTTTGGGCCCAACCTGATCCACAATTACACTAGCAAAAAAAGAAAATAAAGTGAAATGAAAACTAATCATAATGGGCAACTGAGGTGGAAATCTAGCAAATCAGAAACTGATGTGGCGAAAGGCAGATGTGGCTTTCTTCCCTTTAACCTAAAATATAATGTCCAAGCCTAAAATGTTTCACAACTGGAAATAATTAACAAACTAAAATTAGACTAAGTGAATTCAAATTATTTTAAATTTGAATTCTTAGGACAATGAAGCTCATTTGATAAAAATACACTAACAATAAACACTTAAACACAAATAAACGATCAAGATAGGTAGAGAAAGATAACAAAATAGGAGAAAATAATGATTCATCACCTCCCAAACTCAACATTCACGCCACCTTTACCATTCATCTCATAGCATGAAATGAAATTTAGGTGTGGTCTAACATTGTTAGTTGAATCCTCTAAAATCACACTCTTGCATTACAAGTCACATTGGTTCTTACTCAGCTTCATTTTCTCTTATTAAAGTATAATGCAAATTCTAGAACAATCTAGAAAAATCTAAGATAGAGTTATTGAAATGTAATGAAACTTCTAGAGTATTGGAGAAAAGCTTAAGATAGAAAGAAAAGTCAAAAACATTCTACTATGTAGAAAAATCTAGAACTATTTGCCAAAGTTTTAGCTAGAAGTTTCTAGAATAATCTATGGGTCTATAAATACCCCATGTATCCTACCATTTATAACATCAAGAACAACTAACACTACATCCAATACAACTACTCTCAACTACAAAATACACTTCTTCAAACTACAACTTCCACATTCTACTATTTCCATAATTTTCTATATCCCATCGACTATTCCTTTCACAACCTCAAAATACTATCAGCGGTACCAGAGCTACGTTCGGTCATCTACTGGGCGTAGATAAATTTTTCAACTACTTCAAAAAAAAATACTAGAACTCCATTCTATACGACTTCCAAAATATTTTCTCAACCCATGACCACTACCAATCAAACATCATCAATTCCAATACCTATTTTCACAGGAGAAAATTATGATTTTTTTGGAGTGTTAAAATGAAGACATTCTTTCGCTCCCAAGACTTATGGGACATTATAGAAGAGGGATTCATTATTCCAGAAGACACTTCCACTTTTACTGCAGCTCAGAAGAAGGAGTTTAAGGAAAACAAATAGAAGGATTCAAGGGCTTTTTTTGCTCTTCATCAAGCAGTTGATGACACAATCTTTCCGAGAATAATAGGTGCCACAAGTGCAAAGCAAGCTTGGAACACAATAGAAGAAGCGTTTCAAGGAAGTGATGAGGTACGCAATGTTAAACTTCATTCTCTAAGACGAGAGTTTGAATTAATAAGAATGAAAGAATCTGAGACCATTAAAGGCTACTATTCTAGAATAAAGGAAATAATTAGTCAGATGAGAGCTTATGGGGAAACTATTCTTGACAAAAAAATCGTTGAGAAAATTTTAATTTCTATTCTCCAAAAATATGATGCAATCGCAACCGCGATTGAACAAACAAAAGATTTGGCCACATTGTCAGTAACACAACTAATAGGCTCTCTTGAAGCTTATGAACAAAGATCGAAAAGGCATGAAGAAGACTCGGTCGAAAATGCTTTTTAATCAAAACTAAAATTACGGTCTCAGAGTAAAGAATATGAAGGAAATAAAAGTAGATGAGAAATTTCTAGAAATAAAGAAAAATCTAGAAGCTTCTCTATGACCCGTCAAGGAAAATATCCCTCATGTGGCATATGTAAAAAGACAAGTCACATGGAAAAAGATTGTTGGCATTATGGAAAACCTCAATGTTAGTACTACAAGAAATTTGGCCATGTAGAGAAGTATTGTCGTAATAAAAATAAGCATCAAGCAAACTTTGCTGAAGAACATAATCAGGAGCAACGCTTATTTTATGCCAATCAAGAATCTTCTAGCGAAGGAGAAAGTTGGTACTTGGACAGTGGATGCAACAATCACATGGCCAAAGATCAAAGCATCTTCAAAGACATTGATAAATCTGTCAATGTCAAAGTTCGACTAGGAAACGGTGCCACAGTGGAGTCTCAAGGCAAAGGAACTGTCATCAAGGATGTTTTACTGGTTTCCAATCTTAAAGAAAATCTTTTAAGTATTGGCCAAATGATGGAGAATGGATATTCTCTTCACTTTGAGAAAGATACATGCAAAATTTATGACAATAGAAAGATAGAAATTGGCCAAGTAAAAATGGAGAAGAGAAATAGAAGCTTTCACATAAGCTTCAAACCTAGAACTAATATTGCCATGAAGGCAGAAGTTGATGACTCGTGGCTTTGGCATAGGAGATTTGACCACTTCAACACATGTGCCTTAAAGCTTCTATATCAGAAAAACATGATGAGAGATCTTCCATGCTTGAAGGAGAATAATGAATCATGCGAAGGATATCTCCTTGGTAAACAACATCGATTACCATTCTCGACGGACAAAGCATGGAGGGAAAAAGACTTACTAGAGTTGATCAATACTGATGTTTGCGGACCAATGAGGACGCCTTCACATCACAACAATAAGTATTTCATCCTTTTCATTGATGACTTCTCTAGAATGACATGGGTCTATTTCTTAAAGGCAAAGTCAGAAGTCTTTGGAATATTCAAGAAATTCAAGGCCCTTGTCGAGAAGCAAAGTGGAAAACAGATAAAAGTAATAAGAAGTGATCGTGGAAAGGAATACACATCTCGCGAGTTTGACAAATTTTGCGAAGATGAAGGCATAGAGAGACAACTCACAGTCGCATATACTCCACAACAAAATGGTGTGTCAAAAAGAAAAAATCGCGCAGTCATGGAGATGGCAAGATCAATGCTAAAAGAGAAAGGTATGCCTAACACTTTTTGGGCTGAAGCAGTCTACACTGCAGTTTACATTTTAAACAGATGTCCAACTAAGGCAGTCCAAGACAAGACTCCTATTGAAGCTTGGAGTGGAAGAAAGCTATCAGCCAAACACCTATGAGTATTTGGATCTATTTGCTACATACAAGTTCCTGATCAAAGGAGGCACAAGCTTGAAGACAAGACTATACGAGGAATATTTCTGGGATATAGCACACAATCAAAAGGCTATCGAGTTTACAACCTACAAACAAAAAAGCTCGTCATTAGTCGAGATGTTGAAATTGATGAAAATGCTTCTTGGAATTGGAAAGAAGAAAAAGTCGTTAAAAGCAACACTTTAGTCCCAATGCAACAATATCAAGAAGAAATTCAAGAAGAGGTAGAACCTTCAGGTACGCCTTCTCCACCTCCATTAGAAGATTCTTCACCAGAGTCCACTCCAAGACGAGTAAGATCTTTGGTAGACGTATACGAAACCTGCAATATGGCCATGATTGAGCCTAACTGCTATGAGGAAGCATCAAAGCAAGAAGTATGGGTCAAGGCTATGGAAAAAGAGGTTAAAATGATTGAGAAGAATAACACTTGGGAGCTCGTAAACTGTCCTAAAGAAAAAGACATCATTGGAGTGAAATGGGTATATAAAACAAAGCTCAATCCTGATGGAACTATACAAAAGCACAAGGCCATATTGGTCGCAAAAGGCTACTTACAACAACCAGGAATCGACTACAATGAGACATTTGCTCCAATCGCACGACTAGATACAATAAGAGCTCTAATAGCCCTAGCAGCACAAAAAGGATGGAACATCTATCAACTAGATGTCAAATCAACCTTCCTAAATGGAGTGCTCGAAGAAGAGATTTATGTTGAACAACCTCAAGGCTTCATCAATAAGGCAATGAAGGCAAAGTGCTAAGACTAAAAAAAGCCTTATACGACCTGAAGCAAGTTCCTCGAGCATGGTATAGCAAGATTGATCAATACTTCATCGATCAAGGATTCAGGAGGAGCAAAAGTGAGCCAACATTATATATTAAAGCACAAGGTCATTACCACATCATTGTCTCCTTATATGTCGATGATCTTATCTATACATGAAACAATTTGGAGATGATGAAAGAATTTAAAGAAAACATGATGAAGACATTTGAGATGACCGACCTTGGGTTGATGAACTATTTCCTTGGTATAGAGGTGAAACAACAAGAAGATAGCATATTTATCTCTCAAAAGAAATATATTGAAGCCCTATTGAAGAAGTTCAAGATGTATGATTGTAAACATGTCGCTACTCCATTGGTGGTAAATGAGAAGCTACAAAAAGATGATGGAGCACAAGAAACAGATCACGCTACAGAAGTTTGATTGGAAGTCTCTTCTATCTCACAGCCACGCGACCAGACATTATGTATGCTACAAGTCTTCTATCAAGATTCATGCAAAAACCAAGTCAGATTCATTATGGAGTAGGAAAAAGAATTTTAAGATATCTACAAGGCACAAAGGATTTTGGAATATGGTACAAAACCATGACTAACTCAAGGATGATCGGCTACACCGATAGTGATTGGGCAGGATCAATAGATGACATGAAGAGCACCTCAGGCTATGCTTTCTCGCTTGGATCGAGAATATTTTCTTGGGCATCAAAGAAGCAAGCAACCGTGGCACAATCAATAGGTGAAGCAGAATACGTGGCTACTGTTGAAGCAACAAGTCAAGCTATATGGCTTCGAAAGATATTCAAAGATATGGGAGAGAAACAAAGTGGACCTACTACAATCAACTGTGACAATAAATCAGCTATCGCAATGACGAAGAACCCAGTACATCACAATAGAACAAAACACGTAGCAATTAAATATCATTTCATCAGAGAAGCAGAGACAAATATGAAGATCCAACTCGAGTACTGCACAACAGAAGACCAAATTGCAAATATTTTTACAAAGGCACTACCAAGACCAAGGTTTGAACTACTACGCGCTATGCATAGAGTTACCGAATTTGCATCAAGGAGGAGTATTAAAGTATAATGCAAATTCTAGAACAATCTAGAAAAATCTAAGATAGAGTTATTGAAATGTAATGAAACTTCTAGAGTATTGGAGAAAAGCGTAGGATAGAAAGAAAAGTCAAGAACATTCTACTATGTAGAAAAATCTAGAACTATTTGCTCAAGTTCTAACTAGAAGTTTCTAGAATAATCTATGGGTCTATAAATACCCCATGTATCCTACAATTTGTAACATCAAGAACAACTAACACAACATTCAATACAAGTGCTCTCAACTACAAAATACACTTCTTCAAACTACAACTTCCACATTCTACTATTTCCACAATTTTCTCTATCCCATCAACTATTCCTTTTACAACCTCAAAATACTATCATCTCTCATCCTCTGCCACCTCTCTGTTACAAAGTGTCAGGAGTTCCTGCCTCCTCCACCATTTCCCTTCCTCCTTCCCACTCCTGCAACACCTCAGTTTTAGCAACTTTTTTTTTATATATAAATCGCTTCCCTTCATTTTTTTTCTTTACATTTTAATTTCAAATTTCAAACCTTCTCAATACCCAATCCTAGTACATTTTTGTGAATCATATCAATAATGTTAAAACTCATACTGGTATAAGGTTCACCGTTGAAACACATAACGAAATTGATAAAAATGCTCTCCAATGGGGGCAACCTTTGATTATTCCTCTGCTGGATTTTCACTTGAGGCGATAGATTTCAACCATTCTAAGACTGTAGTGCTTCTCCTTCATGCAAAGGGTTTTTATCATTACCTTTGTCATGACAACCTCTACTTGGGTATGGACCTCCATACCATGACTAATGTGCTCAGATGTGTCAACAATGATGATAGTACTACCACCGAAGTTGATCACCATGGTGATATTGTGGCCTTCACTTTTCAAGACTCGGGTACATTTTCATTTTTCCAGATTTTTTTTTTTTTTTTAATTTTATGAGTTGGTTTTGGTATGCTAACTGTTTTCCTTTTTGTATTTGTATTTGGTTTTGTCTTACAGTGCTAGACAAGATTTCTCATTTTGAGTTATGGTTGATGGATGTTGAGAGGAAGCCTATTTGATGGTGGCAAAATATGATTATCATACATCTATTAAGATGGTAAGAGTTTGCTAGGATCTGCGCATATCTTAGCATCATTGGTGACACTATTAATTCGTTTTTATATGATTTTATCTTATATTAGGAAATTTATTTTCGTTTTTGTTACCACCGAAATTGCAAAGAGGTGAGAAAAATAATCCAAAAATACAAAAAAGTCCTCACGATAATTTATTAGAAAACCTTTAAATAATAGTTTTTAAAATTAAATTTAAGTTCAAGAGACATACGAGAAAGATATTAGCACACCATAATTCATTCTAAGACGTTTCACTTTAACAAGGTGTGCAACAAAAATTTACGATATTCATATTTCCCAAAAAATTAAAACAAAACAATGCATGTACAAAAAATAAAAATAAAAAACATTTAAATTTATTTCGGCCCTGCATATTTCCATTTGCCATTCGTATGAAAATCATGATTTCGTAATTCTTTTTGAAAAATGATTTTTGAAATTTTATTTATTTATTGAAAGTGAACAGACAATGAATAATATCCTCTTAAGTATTTTTATTCACAATAAAAAAACAAGGATCACATTGTTAAAAAAATTATTCGAGACAATGATTTTTTTGGTAAATCTAACAAGATTTACCTTGTTTCTATATATTCTCATTTACTAAAAACCAGTCTTAAAAACAGTCAGCAATCAGGATTCACGTTCTTAAAAAAAAACTATTAGATAGAATGTTTATTTTTAATTTTTTAAAATTTTATATTATTTTGATATTTTATAATTATTTGAAAACAAGTGTTATGAGATGTTAGCGGCAAAACAAACACAAAAAAATAAAAAATATATACTTTTTATGATTTTTATGAAAATGTATTTAGTTTTGTTTTTTACATTGAAAGAATCAACATTAATACTTAAGAAATAAATAGTAAATATATAAAAATATATGTGCACACAACCATAAAATTATTAAAATGAGATAATAAATAAAGAAAATGAATAATAATAGAAATCTCACTTAAAAGTAAAGTCCAAAGGTGTAAAAAATTGTGTATCTAATAAGGACTTCATCCAAATAGAAAAAGCAAATTAAAAAATACAATCAATAAAAGATATAAAAAATAAAAAATCGTGATTACATACACGGCGTTAATAAAAATATATATATAAAAAATACCGATATGTTAAATTCGTTTAGCGAAATATGACTTTCAATAGAACAAAAATAAATGTTCTTCTAAAAAAGAATTTTAGAAACATGTCTTCTTTTTGGTGAAGTTGTGTTTTTTAGTTAAATTTATCCATTTTCGAAATTTACCCATTTCGATAATAATGATACAAAATTAAGTGGCCAAGAACCTTGCATAATCAGAAGTTAAAAGCAATAATGTGAGTGCTTACTTAAAATTCAATGGTAATATATGCTTCATTATGAAGGGAAAGTAGTGTAAGTGTCTAGCTTGAATAGTTGAGTCAAAACAAGAATTGGAATTGCAAAACGAAGAAGAAGGCAAGAAATAGAAAAATGAGTAAAAGGATGGAATTGCCAAATTTGATATAGAGCTTTGAATTTAAAATGCATGTGTGTTGCAGTGTAGCACCAAAACAAGTGAAGAAGTGCATCTGACAAATCTCAGAGTGGTTGAGGCTTCCTTCTCCTCTGTTCAAGTTTTGCAAAGTGAATTGGCAACATCAGACATGTCTGCTGCTAAAAATGATACGGAAAATTAGAGAACATCATAACCATGGCTACAGCATCATTTCAAGTTCTGTACTTTAATCATCAAAAGGGAACTAGAATATGAGAAACTCAACGCAACTTAGTGTAACTTCATAACTATTGTAAATTTGAGAACTGTTAGTATATTTATTTCAAAAGTTAATTACCATCTGTCACCATATGTAAGTGTGTTTTATCATTGGACCATAGACACCTTTTCCAATACACAAACCTGTTTGGTTTTGATGATTTATCACATCATAAAGTGTTTGGACAACGAGATTAGAGTGCTTTTTTCGGTAATTATAATTTTTTTCTTATTAAATATTATGAATATCTGTGTTTGTATTATTAAAAGAAAATAATGGATTATTTATGTTTTTTTTCCTTCGGATTCTACTGAAAATTTTATTTTATTTTATTTTAATTTAATATTTTTTTAAAAAAATATGTGAATTTAGTTCGTTTAATAAATTTTGTTAAAATTATTTATGTTTTAAGTGTTTTTCAATTAATATTAAAGGAAAAATATGTTTTACTTAAATAATATCATAAAACACATCTTAAACATCAAATAAATTTAACAAAATTTAGTTAAAACTGAATCATATATTTCTAATATTAGAATACTAAATTGAACCGAACTTTCAAAAGAAATCTAATTCTAATTTTTTGTTAAAAATTAAAAACATATTTAACTCAACAATAATTATAATTTATTAATAATTAATGTTCCTATCACTTTTAATAATCTCACATACTAAGTGTTCATTTAAAAAAAAATTCTCCCTTCATCCATCGAAACTTTTTAAAAACAACACCAAAACTATGAAAAAAACAACTTCAAAGCAAATAATATCGAATATGAGAATTAAAAAGATTATATCATGAAAAAAATATTAAGATTTATTATAATATACTCTGATGGAAACTGAGTGCAATAATCAATTGGAACACTTCAAAACAAAACATGGACGTAAAACGTACCTACAAACTTACATGGCAAGGCAAATAAAAAAAATTCGTGGCAAATTCATCTGATAATTAAAGTTAATAATTTACTTATTTTTTTTAATGTACAAAACTGTTTCAACTTTAAAATAGTTTTATACAGAAAAATGGTTTACTAAATTATTGGTTAGTTTTATTTAATTAATAACAAGGACATATTAAAAAGTAAGTATAAAGTGACATACCCTTTTCCTTTAGTATTAAACAATAAATCCTTTTATCTAGGATTATGTTTAAAGTAACAGATACCAAATAAACTTTTTAAAATGCTATAGAAATTATATTTGAAAGTAACGTGATGATTAATGTTATTATTAAAAAAATTATATTTTCTGTTAATTTTGTTTTAAAATTTATTTTATAAAAATTATTTATAAATTATGTTATGAAAAAAATTCGCAAAAAATTATTGTCAATGTTTTTGTAAAATATTTTATATAAAACATTTTTTGCATAAAATTTTATAGGAAATACTACGAATTTTATAATTTTGTCGGAAATAATTATCCACAAAGAAATTATCTGTCAATTAAAATTTTTAGAAAAAACAACAAGAAAAAGTCTTTTCTTGCAAATATTATTAACAAATTTACAAAAAAATCTTTAAGTAATATGAAAATTTTTAATAGTGTATAATATATTAGAAACGTTAAAAAAAATTTGCATCGGAAAACAATTAACATTTTCAATATTTTAAAAAATAAAAAGAAGACAAGACAAAAGAAATCTTAAAACAAGAAAAATATAATAAAAGTATAAGTTAATATAAAGGAAAACAACTCCTACACTGGACAAATAAAGAAGAAAAAGTACGCAATTGAATATAATCAATAACCTTAGGTAAGAAGAATATAAAATAGAAACTTTACTGTATTTTAAATCTAACTTAAATAGATAGACATTCTATATTTGACAAAGAAGACGGGAAGACCAAGTCATTCATAAATATTTGTTTATTTATTTAAAAATTGAACAATGATAACAATTTTATTTTAAATAAAATAATTTTTAATATTATATCTTATGGAAAATAAATATAATATATTTAAAATATAATTTTTTTTCTGCATGTAATAGAAAAATAAATAGACGTGTGGACCCTGTTAGAGACCGGTTAGCCGATAAAAATAGCACCTGAAAAAAAATTGACGGCCCATCACGGGCCCAGTCAACACAGGGGCCCACCCAAGGCTGGGCCCACGTCACAGTCCGAGAATTTACAAGATAACCCTCTCTCACCGCTTTCATTTTCAGTTGCAGCTTTTTTGCTGCACAGAAGGCGCACGCACAGAGAATCACACACTCCAATCTCTTCTTCGGCTGCTTTTATCTATGGCGAGGCTCTGAATTTATGGGGATTGCGAAACCCTAGGTGTTCATTCACTTTCGTCGCATTTCGCGGACTCGTTTTCCAGGTGAAGTCAAAATGCGGTTCCTCGTTTTGCACTCTACCGATTTACTCTGGTTTTGTCCCCTTTTGGCACCTTCGTTTTCATAGCTGCATTGCATTTATGAGCGTGACTCGGTGGATGCGGAGAGAGAGTGCGTTGTGGTGTGTGATGTGACGATCATTCTTAATGCTTCCTTCTCTCTTCATTCATTATCAATTAATGCCATGCACTTAGCGTGGTTGGTAAGCACTAATTCCACCCCTTTTAAATTCCTCTCTCACTCTTTCTCTTCTTCCAATCCCCTACCCTCCTTCCAC
Organism: Vigna unguiculata; assembly: GCF_037176805.1. Lineage (NCBI taxonomy): Eukaryota > Viridiplantae > Streptophyta > Magnoliopsida > Fabales > Fabaceae > Vigna > Vigna unguiculata. The sequence continues at coordinate 33,033,718 of NC_140792.1, read as the reverse complement.
GCCACTGATGCCTTCGTCGTTCCAACTCAACAGCACTAGTAACGAAAACAACCGCATGTTCGTTTCATTATTATAGCATTTCTTCCTTCAATTTCTGTGCTTGCATGTTGTCTAATTTATTTCTTACCATTCCGCTTCTGAGGACCCTGCTTTTTGTTTTCTTCAATGCCACCTCTTAAAGGAATCAAATTTTCTTCAGGTTATAGGGACTTGCTGTTCATGGAGTGGGATCTGTGGAGTTCGACGTATGACCAAGGTTTCTGTTTCTCCCTCTTTCTATTGCTATGCGCATTAGTTTGTAGTGCTGGTATCTGTGATGTAATTAATTGATCGTTTTATTGGTTGATAAGTTATCTGAATGTGGCGTTAGAATCATTCTGTGAAAAGGGCTTGTTTTAATTTTTTGTGACGAATTTCTTCAATGACTCCGTGTATTTATTTTATTAGATTATATTAATCTATCAGCTGATTTTTTTTTTTTTATGCATACAGGTCTTTGTGGTTATGTAATCTTAAATTTAACATTTACTTATATTTTTAAAAAGTGTTGCATATTATATCTTGAATTTATTTAATGAGGTATCGAATAGATTTAGAATTTAATGAAAAATCGTTGATTTCATATAATCAATGAAAATTTTAAGGCTTAATTGCACTATTTGCCCTCAATTTCCCAAATTCGTTGGTCGTATGTTTTTTTCTGCAAATTTTGAACCTAATTTCCAAAAAATATTTGCAATTTGTCTTTATCTTGAGGAAAAGTAGTCTGTCTTAATAATTTAAAGCAAAAATCACTACACAAGTTAAAGGAAAAGTAACCACAAAATTGTCTCAGTTGTGGTGATTTTTCAGAGTCGGACAAAGTTCTGTGGAAACTTTGGGACACAGTGTAATGAAGTCAATTTTTTAATTTATTGGATTGAATTAATAAAATTTAGTATAGAGTTGTGGAGCTTTTGAAGGGGTAACTTCACCAGGAGTAATACATGGTAACTTGATCCCCTCTTATTCCCTTGTTTCCTGTAAATGATTGGGGGACGACAGGTTTATTCGAACAAATCAAATTGCTTTCGACGTATAATTTATTTATTTACTCTGCGACTGGTAGTAATTACTGGGATAATTTATTTATTTACTTTGATCAGATGCAACTGGTAGTAATTACTGGTACTGGGATAATTTATTTATTTACTTTGATCAGATGCAACTGGTAGTAATTACTGGTCACCGCAACATGAATGTGACTTCTACTTTGGGTGTGGCCCAGGTAATCATTGTTTCTTACTCCCTGACGCTGTGCAGTTTTTGTGTTCTCCTTGTGTTGTTTTTACTCTGGCTTTCTGTTAATTTTGTAGATGTTATAGAGGAGGACGCGTTGAACATGGAATCCTGTATTCGGGTTTTGAGAATATTGGTCACCAAGGCGGATACTGAGATTGAGGAACTTGAAAGAGATCTCTTGTTACTTCAGAAAGAGTTGGCCTGTTTTGAGCATGAAAAATGGCCTGATATATGCTGTGGTGTTCTCAGTGAGAGAATCAACCAGCTTGATGTGGCGATCAGGACTTTAAAGAATGATTGTGCTGATGAGGCTGAAGTGCAGTTACTGCTAGATAGTGAACCTGCTGGGACACTTCATGAAATACTAGCCCAGGTTTGGAATTTGGAATCCTGTATGGAATTCAATTGTTTTATTCTGATGATTGAGAAAGAGGCTGCTACATTTACCAGTTTTACATGCAAACTGGGTATTCGCCAGCCATATTAGGGATTATTGTCTTTAATATTTTCCCTGCAAAATGATATGTAGTCTTTGGCTTTGAGTTTCTGTTGATAGTTAAAAGCTTTACCGTGAACAGTTTATCTTCTAAAGTTTTTTTCTTTTTTGGTAGCAGAGGGAGAGACTTAAGGGTTAATTTGATCTGTAAAGCATTTTCTGCAATAATTTTTCGGAAAAGTGAATGAAATAAAGAGGACAATTCTAAATTTTTTTGCAAAATATTTCTATTAGTTCTTGTTACTTACTAGATAAAGATAGTATTGAACGGTTTAAAAGGTTCCAGATACTGTAGGAGATATAGCATTACAAAATCAGTAAAATTAAATATTGTTTTTAATTTTTCTCTCGTAAAATTTTGAAAATATGAAAATAAGATGGCATTTTTATGATTAAAAAATGAAAACAGAATATGTTTTGGGAACCAAACATTCCCAAGTCCCTTTTAAACTACGCATAAGCATGAAAAATTATATGCATATCAAAAGAGGTTATACAGGATACTACTAATAAATAAGACACCTAATGCAACGAACCCTTCTGGAATCTAAATCTAAGTAGTTTATCTTAGGACTTCAGTCTCAGAACAATTTTGTTCCTACAATAATTCAATAAGCTTGGTTGATGATGTTTGGTGTTTTGTCCTTTACAAGAATAAGCCTGTGAATGTTTTAAGAATGGTCTTACCCAGGAAGATGCAGAAAACCTAACTGGTCTTTTAGAGTCTAATCAAAGACAGAAGCTTCAAAGTAATTATTGAAGTTGTGGATATTGACTGATCTATGAACCCTTTATGCCTCTTGAAAGTTCATCTACTTGTATTAGGAGCTGTGAGAGAAGGTAGAGGGAAGATTAAAAGTAGTTGGCTCTTTGGAAGCATGAGACACTGCCATATATTGCTAATTTCTATTATTCAAATATTTATGCAGGATCATTTGACTTTCATACTATTGATTTTAATTTATACTACTATATATAATAAATTATGCATTGTACAACTGTAATTTTTAATTTAAGGATGAATTTTCTCGGTCCTGCATTTACTGGATAATCGAGCAATACATATTAATTTATCCCCTGCTTGCTATTTAAGAAATATATTTTACTCCCGTCTCTTTTTTTGTGTATCTTGTGGTAGTATAAGTATTTAACTGTTAACAATTGGTTTTCGATTTGACAACAGTATCTAGATGTGAATGTCTTGAGTCCAGTTGTGAATGTTACTGAACATGCACCAGACAAAGATTCTAGCACCGTTGATTCTAATATGATCATTAAGGAGGAAGGAAAAGATCTCCATGGAAGCTTGGAACTTCTTTTGGAGCTTCAAAAGAAGTCAGATAATCCTGAAAAGATTGAGGTAGAGAAAGATGTTACTGAATTTAATTTAAAAACATTTTTTTTATTCCTGCATGCCTTAATCGAATTAAAAAACAATTCTTTTAAATTGTTAATTGCTACACCAATGCTTTTTTTTTTTTTTTTTTTTAGTATATGGAACGTGTAATAGACATTATTTAAGAATAATTATTTATCTATTCGTGTGATGATTGATTGCTTGACATTTCATATGCAATTGCTTTTAATCGTACAAGTTTAACATAATGTGCAGTGATTCTTTGTAAGGAGCTGTACCAAACACATTTAGAGGATAACTCTTAAAAATTAACGACATTATTTTCTATAAGAGAAAAGGGGAGTAAGTAAGTAGCTTTTAAACAGCTTCACACTTAAGCCTCCTTCTCATGTTGAACTAATCAATATAGGACAAAGAAAAAGGTTTTGTTTCAAAGGAGCTTTTAGACTGTCATTGTCAAACAGCTTTTTATTTTTAAGCTTTTCTTTAGAGCTTTAACTTTTAAGGAGCTTTTAAGAAGGGATACATATGACAGTGTGAACTTGTTTGGCATTGAAACCTAAGGTATATGGAGTAAATCCCAGTAAGTGGTAGGCTGATAGCAGGTTTCTGACTGTACATTGAGCATGCGATGACAATCCGTATTGCTTTATTTTTACCATTTTTTTTAGGTCTAACCTTGGTATCCATTTTTACGCATGATAAATTTGAATAGTTTTTTTTTTTTTTCTTTTAAGGAATTGTCTGAAGAAACACTTGTTAGAAATCCTGGTTTGGGGGGCATTATCCTTGCATCCTGCCACTCTGGTGGTATGAAATTATCAGAAACATTTGATGATCAAGTTGCTGGAAATGAAGTCAGAAAAAGCCAGCTCATTAATACAAATACAGGTCAAATGTTGGATTTGATTTCGGCCAAAAGTGAAGCCAAGGTGCAGGAAGTGCTGTTCTCCTTCTAATGAATTTAAACTTATATGTATCAGTTAGCATTTTAGACAAGGTTTTTAGTGCATATTCTTCTTAAATTGTGCAGAAAGAAAATGAACTTGTCAGAGAAAAAGATGTTAGCCCGGATGAATTTAGACCTGCAATTGACATCAATGGAAAGAAAACGGGTCCACATTCCATATTAGATACTTCACAACGACAAAAACGAGCAAAATCTAATTTAGACAAAGAGCCATGTGATTTTTCTCCAAAAGCTGCACAGAGAGACTGCAAGAAAGAACCCAAGGTTGCTCCGGACGAAGATTTGAACTCCCTGAATTTCCCTTTACAAGTTGTTTATCCTAAAACATTATGTATCACTGATACAGAATTTTGCTCCGTTAAAGATAGCAACGGTAATAATTCTGGACTAGTGCTCAACATTGAAAACACCACCCCTTATTAATGCTGAAAATTCTGCATTGATTTCACTGCTAGGGATGCATACCAAGAGTTCATTGTATGCTGGGTTACAACTGATGGATGTAGATGAAGATAAAGGGGAAGAACATGAACAAGACCTTAAATCCCAACTTACTACTAACCTCAGAAAGTCCAACATGAGTTTCCCTTCAAAGCTTAAAGCTTCGGAAAAGCAGGAACTGGAACTAGAGGCATTTTCTTCCGGAGAACCATTTGACAGTTGTACGGAAGTTATTCCAACTGCATCCATAGCTGTATCAAGCAAGAGGCAGCGAAGATCCAAATCCTGTACTGATGTTACCATTTTAAACGAGTCAATGAAGCGGAAAATTATTACTAAAGGGGCAGTGCAACCAGACAAGCATGAGAGTGAAGGTCGTGCTATTGTTCTTTACGACAGTAAATTTTCTGAATTACAAAAGAAAAAAAGAGTTAAAAAGTTGCCTATCACCGTGGACATTCAAAATTCAAGTGTTAATTTGGACGTACCAAATTCGGACGAGGTTTCTATGGACAAAAAAAGCAAGTTAGCTCCTCGTACTCACAAGTCACATTCCTTGGTGGATTCCCATGATGAGACCTCATCTTTGAATAGCTTGTCATTGACTGATTTGAGGGCCATGGGAAAGGAACACAATGTAAGAAAGTACTATAAGCTTCGAAAAGTAGATTTGGTTGAACAGTTATCTCAGCGACTGAGTAGCTGCTGAACTTACTGGTATTAACCCATTTCTGTTCTGCCTTACTTGTTTGGGTTTCTCTTGGTTGGTTAGGTCCAGGGCTTCCCTGTAATTTGGTATAGGATCCTGACATAGTCATGAATGATAGATAGGCATCAAAAATGGTTTTTGCAATAGGATATTGTACAGCCTATAGATAGAATTCTTAGGGTACTTTGTAAATGAAAGGAAGTATAGGTTTTCTTCCTTGAAGCTAGTTACTCCTATAGGAGACTTAAAACTTAACGTTGTGCACCATTCACTGTGCTGCTGAGATCCATCGTGAAATATGAAGTGCACCATTCAGTTTCTACTTTTTCCCCAATTCTTTTTTATATTTTCTTGTACATAGAAAACAATTTTAATGGGAGAAATCCTTATCACTTTCGATACATCAATTCGTTCATTGTGTTTTTGGAGTATTCGACCACAGACCAATGGACTCAAATGATGTTTTAATATCTTTGCTTTGAAATTTTCCCGACTAAAGGAAGAACGAGACTAATCCCTTTCGTAATTATAATTGTCACTGTACTGAAAATTACATGAATCGATTTTTTGAGAAACATGTGAGCAAGTTTTTGATAATTGAATTATTAATTTTAGTGAATATTATTTTTAAATAAAATAAAATAGGTCAGTATCTAAAATTCCAATGGAATCAGATCTAGCCATGTTCTTCAACAACATCAATTTTCAAAATTCTTACCTGGATATCGCCATGCCTTATTCAGGCAACTTATATCGTCGGTGCTTCATGACTCTATTATCTCCAAAGGAAAGAAAAGGACGGTATAAGCAAAAACACTAGTGCTTAAGGACCTAACAGGTTTTCAAACGAAGATAGTTGAATTGGATTCTTGGATCTATCCCACTTATATATGAAGGTTGTGTCCCAACTAAATTGGGTAACTTCGTAAGAAAACAAACATAATAAAATAATTTGGTTCTACTCTTTTCCAAACAAGAAAAACGGAAGCTTTGTTTCATTCCTTTCAGTCCCTACTTATTCATTCCATTAATGAAAAACAAAAAATAATCCAAAAACAGTGTTTCTCTCATTCTGTCCACAATGTTGTAGTTCCCATCAGGCACTAGTGAATTCTCTACCAAATTTGCAACATAAAGATAAACTCTTGTTGGGTAAGGTAGTGTGTAGTGTTTTTGGGAGTAATCAGTACAATTGCACAGTGGCTTATATTTTAACATATGTACATGCAACATTATAAAGCAAAATCCTTCACAAAACAATACATTGCACTATTACTCTGCTGAACCTTCAAAGTACTCTAATGAACACTAATTTTGATATTTTAAAATATATTAAAAACTTTTTTAAAATACTAATATTAGTATATTTTGAAGGTTCAACGGAGAAACACCAAAAACTCGGCAGACGATCTGGACTTTTGTTTTTTTCAAGAGTAAACACTTAGGATTGTCCAAGAAGTGAAGGCTTGTAGAAAACATGGCTTTGTGCTATCTCAATTCGTTCGCGAGGATCATTCAGATTTTCATCCCTCAAGGCTTTCAGAATAGCTTGTGATGACTGTTCCCTGAGAAATACATCAAGCACCAGAAGCAACAGAAACTTATTTAGTAAATTGGCAAGATGAAAGATTTGCAAATACAGTACGCAGAATTAGAGTGTCTAAAGCTAACAAGCATAATAAGGTAAACAACAGAGAACCCAGGCATGAGTCAAGTATTGCAGGATATTTACCTTGATATCAAAATTTTGTAGAGTGTCTTCAAAATGGGACAAAGCTCTACAGGAGCAACAGGCTTGTTTTCTTCAGGATGCAACACATTCAGGCTAGATTGGCTCAGAAGTTCAAAGAATGCCTCAACTGCAGAAACACCCTATAAATGGAAGGGAAGCATTTTGTTTAGTTATTGGAATTTGATTGAAGGAAGAAACATGACTCTAAGGAGGAATACACAAGGATGATGATGATTTCTATTTCTTATGTGAATGATATTAGTTCAAAATCTGGTGTGGCTTATGTCAAGTAAAACTTGTAACATCATATTCATCCATCCATCTAAGAATGACCACATAAACCTTTGAATGCTACATAGCATTGTTGTGTTTTTTCCTTATAAGTTAAAAACAAACAACTACTACTAAACTATGAATACAATTGTGTTTTTTGCCACAGGATGCTGCTAAATTCTCTGTAATGCATAATCATTGAACTTTCACATTTGAAAGATGCAATTGGAACTCCTCAAGAACGTAGCATTGATTTGGAAGAAACAAGAACAAGAAAAAAATACAAAACATACCTGAATCATTCCTTTGCCACTGATGCTGTCACCCATGTCTGGTCTTAATTGACCCTTGGCTAACATCTGGCCATACCAAGCGTTACGGCCTTTCAACAAGGTTACATAAGTGTCAGCCAGTAAGGGCCCTGCAAGTTTCTCAGGTTCTTCAGCCAACAAGTGAGTGATGAATATCATTTCTGATGTGCAGTGTGCAAAGTACACAGATTTGCTTGTGGCACTCTCATTAGTAAGGGCAGCTACCATTCCTGACAACATTAAAAATGAAAAACATGATTTATATATATAGATTGCAAATCAGAAAGCAAGTGTAGACAACATGATGATATGGACTACTTCTAGTTTGATATTAGATGTGAAGTGATGAGAATTATTTAGAAACTTACCAGCTCCAATTGCATAGACGTTTTTCAAACCACCCATGACCTCATGTGTGACGAGGTCACTGTTATCCCAGACAATAAATTGTGGTTGTCGAAGAAACTTTGCCAGAGGTTTTCTCCATTTCTCAGCTCCACATATTCTTGCATTGGCATACTCTTTGTTGTAGATTTCTGAGGCAATATTTGGACCCCCAAGATAGAGTATGTTCTCCATTGGTACTCTAGCTGTCAAGTTTGAAGTGCAGAGAGTAGTGAATGGGTGAAGAACTAAACATTATTGCATAGTAAGAAAGAAGGCTATGACCTATGATAGTACAATATCAGTTGAAGGAAGAAAAGAGTAACTGCTAGAAAACAAGGACGTGGAGTAATAACTCTAGCATGAAACTTTTTTGCTTGGTTAAAACTAGATGTAATTCGGCATGAATATGAACAAGATAGATTTTTGTAGATTGAATGTGTTAAGAGAGTACAGGAAGGTTGAGTCAAGAACAACTCCCAAGATTATTGATAAATTTTCATATGTACAAACATGGAGGATTAACTATAACAATATGGACTAAAAGATTATAGTTATTTTTTAATCATTTCATACTTAAAAGGAAAATTGAACATTATAGTTATTTTATTCCTCATCAAGATTTCATGAGATGATTTCATTCCCATAAATTGCTCAGTTCTCACTGATAATGAAGCATGTTTGGATTATATTCTTCTTCAAGATTATATCTGCTTGATAGCAAACAATATTGGTGTTACTATACTATACAGATGTGTTCGTTTTTTGTAATTACTTCAACTAACTTCTTCTTACCCTCTTTCTAAATTTGTCATAAAATGCTCTATTGAATAAGTCAACCAAAATAACCTATCTCAGAACCACTTTTTACCTAATATACTCAAATGTAAAACTTGTTTCATGTAATCAATTACAACATTAATAGATTACATTTATGATAGATAGTTAAATAATTTATTTCCCTCAACTCTCTAAAGGAGCACAAATTAGAAGAGGGAAGAAGAAGCACAAGTGACAAAAATGTAATCATCACACTTTTCAGGTTATTCTATTCTGGCAAAGTCATGATGTGGATGGATACTTAATTTTTACTCATTAGAAAGAAGCAAAAACAGCATGGAGAAGAAGAGTGATAAAAAATAAACTTCAAGTCTAACTCAACTTCACAAAATCGACGTAAGATTAGTACTCACTTATATATTTTGTAAATTGGTTTTATCTATGGTCGAAGTTGAACTTCTGGCAAAAAGTTAACATGTAAAAGGAGATAAAGAAAGGGTCTTACTTGCTTGGTGAATCATCTTTGTGGGAGTAATAATATGTGGTAGAGGCTCCAATGCAGCCTCAATACCCTTTGACAAAGAGATAATTATAGGCACTGTGATCCTCTCCTTCCAATACTTACTAATCTCTTCAAAGATCTCACGTGTTTCTGTAGAAGGCAAACCATTGACCACAATATCAGCATCCCAAACAGCTTCCTGCAAGTTTGTGACGACCTTCAGAGGACAAAGAGGGGTATCAATCATGTTCAAGCAAAAACCATCTTTCAGAATCTCATCTGCATAAAGGGTCCTATCACCAAGCCTTGCCTCCACATATTTCAGATATGCACAACGCCTTATCAACCTTCTCAGCACATCTTCCCTTGAGTTTATGACCTCAAACAGATGTTCTGCAGTGCCTCTATCCACTGCTCTTCCTGCTCTTCTCCATATCCTGATCTGTATCTTGTCCCTGAATTGACCATAAGAATCTTGCAGCAAAGCTGCAAACACACTGCCCCAAGCACCAGCTCCAACACTCACAATTCTCAAAGGGTCACCATCACCCTTCCCAATCAGCCTCCTCAAAGTATCAAGCTTTTCCTCCACCCCATTACAATTCTGAGCACCAACACTTCCATTTGAGTATGCATCATGAACCACTCCCATTATGCTCTAAAACCCCAACAAAGTCTTGCAGAAAACAACTACAAATGAAGTATGAACTTCAATAGCTCTGTCTGCAAACTAAACTCAGACTCTTGTATATATAACCTCCCTCAATTTTATGCCTCTCACTTTCCCCTTACCGACCAATGAATACTTTTCTTTCTACCACAAGATTGAGTTAACAAAACACACAGCAATGGGAAATCAAATCCTTCTGGTGGGTGTTGCTTGACCAAAGCTGAACATTAATTTTGGTCTGAGCGAAATTTCTAACCAGAAAATGAAGCCTATCCTACTCTAAAATTAATTGAAGCATGCAATGCATGAACCATCATGGTTACTTACATACACACATACATATAAAGTAGTGATGTTCAATCTTTCTTCTAGTTCTCAAGAATGGCACGTGGGAAGCGAAAATAATTGGCATAAGGGATGGGGAAAAAAACCAAACACGAAGAAAACTTTGTTTTCTCCGTCTCTTGTTAGTTGATCTACCCAACTATAAGACGCGGCTAGTGCCAATAAAAAACCAATCTTTGTGCTGGTAACTGCAAATTTATGGTCCTACGCCCATGGGTTGAGTTACTTCAACTCATCTATCTCATGACCCCACTGTGCGTATGATTCTACCTTTCTATTGGTAGAATTTAGACACTAATTAAAACCAAACAACATATAAAAAATCAATTTTGTAATAGAAATCAGATCAAAATGCATTTTTAGTTTATTCTCTACTTCGAAAAAATGTACTTAGACCAAGTTTTGTTGTTGTTTTTAAATATTAACACTTCTCTTCATAAAAGTTCAAACGTTTTAGAAATATCTCTTATGTTTCAAGCATTGATAAGTTCATTTGTGTTGGTTGTATATATAACATCCAAAGGTGCATATGGCAACTCTAATGAGAGTTCTTCTTTCACCTTCATTCAAATTGGTAATTTATTGGACAAAAACAAAATTATTTGATTTTTTTAAAGTAATTAAAATGATAGAACATTATAAAAAGTACAAAATATTGCATGTTTAATGTTCTATGAGTAAAACTAAACTCAATCTTCCTAAGTAAGGTCTCAAATTCAATGGAGGAAAAAACATATTTAGAGAGACCTCATTAGAAAGATCATCCATGTAAAAGAAGTGAATTTGTGCATTGAATAAAGTTCTAAATGAAGAAAAATAAAATTCTATATTTTTCGTTTTTAACATGTCACATGGATTAAAAAAAAAAGTGTAATGAAGATTGAATTGGGTGTCTCGTATTAATGTGGAGTGATGTTGAAAAGGGTGCCACCCACATGAATCTATTGGCATTAAAAGTGTTTGGGTGAGGCCAACTTCCCCAACGGTAATTAATATTAATTAATATATGACTTTGCTCAATTTTTTATGTAAAGTCTCCTTCCCAATCTTTGAACATGACATGTAGTCATACATTTGTCCTTTTTTGTGTAAAGGGACAAACATTTAATGTTCTGCTTTTTATGTCTCTGCCTAAGTTTGATTTCATGAATTTGTTGTTTGATGGAGGAGTTTTAGGTTGTGGATTAATGTAATTAGATTCAGGTATAACTAATTCTGAAGCACTATTTAGGTGATCCAATTGATTGATTTTGCAACAATTCATAATTAATGTTCACGTGATTATCACTCTTTGATGTGAAAGTTTATGTCAGGTTAGAGATTAGGTGTCCCTTAGTTACACCGTACCTAAGTTGGATTATTTAGTTCAATTTTTTTTATCAGCAACACCTTATAAGTATAATGAAACTGAGTCCATTTATGAAGAAAATTATAAAAGAGAACTTGTTTTAATTAAGGAGGTGAAGTAAATTCATAAAAAAAGTCTTGCATAATTAAGTTATTATTATTATTATTATCATTATTGTTATTATTATTATTATTATTATTATTATTATTGCACTATGAAAATTACATTTAGTAGTCTGATGTCAATCTATTTTAACAAGTTTAATAATAAGATTTGGCAGGGAAAGGAGCCACATGTCTCATTCATCGACAACTACACGCAAATTCTCCTAGTTAAAATACATATATAATAATAATAATAATAATAATGTTTAGCATCATTTTTTGATTAAAAAAATCTTAATTAAATATATGCATCGAAAAAAATTAATTTTAAATATCTTGAAATATCATTAAGATATCTTTATTCATTGTATAAGAGTTATATATATATATATATATATATATATATATATATATATAAATTTATTATTTTAAGATCATCTCATTATAATATAGCAATATAATATCAGTCTTAAATAAGAATGTGAAACTATTTTTTATCTTAAGACATCAACAACCAAATAAAAAATTAGTTAAAATGTTTATGCCAGAGTAGAAGTTGCAAAATTGTATTAAAAATTATGTGACTAAGTGGAACTTAGAAAAACAAATTAAGACAATATAGAATAATTCTTGTAATAGATCTAACCTCCTTATTCATTTTATCATATCTTTAGTAAAAAAAATATAAATAAATGAAAATGCGTCACACTTAACTCTAAAATCATTAAATTATTGATGTTTTTAATATAAAAATATTTTTATTCTTATAATATAATGTTTTATTTAATACATTAAATTTCATGTCATAGGTATAATTTTTGGACGCCACAACAATAGGTTTTGTGTGGCGATGAGTGAATGCCATGCCTAGATGTACAGCTGGCAGTATATGGCATTGTTGTTGTCAAATTAATGACATCATTGTATAAAAAAATAAAATTGTTAGGTAAAACATATATATATATATATATATATATATATATATATATATATATATATATATATATATATATATATATATATATATATACACACGCAACCAGCTTAATAGAAAGATATCAAATAAATCGTCAACATTTATACAGTGTTCTTTTGCGCAGATTGTATAAATCCGTTGATTTGCGCGGATGAATTTATAAAATTTTTATGTTCCTTTCTGATGATTTAAAAACATGTGCACCGATGGATTTGCGAGATTTCACTAAATTTTTATCCTTCCAAAATGCGAAGATTTGTAACGATAATAGACACTTTGACAATTTTAACCAGTTTCAAAACTTTTTCTTCTCACAATATTTTAAACATTTATAATTATAAAATATATTATTCTTAAATTATAATTTACATATATATTATTAATAATTATATATGATTATTTTTATTATACATATAAGATGTAACCGGTTATATATATATATATATATATATATATATATATATATATATATATATATTTGTGTAATAATTATTATAATTAATAATATAGATTTATAATAATTAATAATATAAGATATATAATAATAAATAATATATAGTAATTAACAATAATAATAAATAATTTATATTGAATGATAATAATCTTTTAAAAACAATTATAATAATATAATAATTGATTTTTTATTAATTTTTATTAAAGTTTATTAAGTGATAGTTTTAAAAATTTTATATTTTAACTAATTTAAAATTTATTTAATGTTTTTTATCAAGGGTATTTTAGTAATTACAAAATTTTATCTATTATAATTTTTTATTTTATCTATCACATCAATTAAATCTTTCACTAACTTTCATAAAAAATATCTCCAAATCCATTCACTTTACCCTCTAAATCCACTCAAAAAAACACAAATATCCATCCATCTAAATCTACACAAATCCATCTTCACACTCTCTCCCATATCCATCTACACAAAGGAACACACCCTTAAGTTATTGTTTTTCTTACGTGAATAATCTACTATTCTGTAATCTCTAACAAAATTAGTGATAAACACTAAGATAACTAAATAAATTAAATTTCGCAAATTAATAGTATAGTTATGTAATAAAGACTAAAATAGTAGCTTGCTTTTTTTGTTATTGGGAGATGATCTTGGACTTGGACTTTTCTAGATTGAATATTGATTAACGTTTATATGTAGGAAAATGACCATATTGTGCACTTAATTAGCTGAATTTCAATCATGCACAACCGAGAACATTGTAGATTATCATGAAGTCTTCTCTTTGATGTTTCTCTTCATGTTTTTAACGGTAAATTTCTGTCTTTGCACCAGTTGAGAATCCAAACAAAATAAATAAAAAAATAGCATTCACAAATTACTTAGGTGGCAATAAATCTCATTAAGAAATGAATTAGGAGACATTATTACTTGATAAGGACCATTGCTGATTATGGTTTCAGTCTTAATCTTTGCATTGCATCTAATCAAATTTTTCTGTTTAAAAAAAGAAAGAGTTTATGAAACTCTAATACATATTATAATGTAAGAGATTGGTCAAGATTACAAACAAGCCAACCAACACCTGATGTTCCTAAACTATACAAATACTGAAAACTCTTCATTTTACAAAATGGTTTTGATACTATTTCATTGTAAAAAATTTATATGATGTATCTACCACCATTATGCTGGGTCAGGTAAGAAACTAGGTCATGCAAAATTTTATTGAAACTTACGTGGTTTTAACTAGTGTGGTTTTTTGTGTTGAAGAAATACTTTTAGCAACGGTTGGAAGAATCCAAGTCTATTGGATCAAGGTTTCTATGTGTAAATACGTACCAAATATTTTTTGTAATTTTTTGTCTTTTATGGTTTTTCTCACTTGACATGTAGAAAAGCTAGCTAATGCTCCACCCCTTTATACTTTAATCACAGTTATGATCCTTCTAGTTATTTTATTTGTCACCTTCATATATTATCACATCCAACATCATGCTCAATAATTTCTGACAACTCCAAAGAATTTGTAAGCAACAATTTCTTTTTACCACGTTTAGAGAACAAATGATAGAAGGCTGTTAATAATTTTAAAGAACTCTACTAATGATTAATCTCAATACAATCTTTTTTTTAACTTATATTAGATTGGCCAGTCACCTCCACATAAACGCCTTGCAGTTGCATTAATGGTGATTAATAGCATTATTTAATAGAACGGAAAATTAAAGATAGCATTCACTGTATGAGATGATTTGCACAAGGTTTGATATTTTTGTAAAGCAAATAGTAAAAGATGGGAGTACAAAAATTATCCCTACACTGATGCTTTTGAAGCATAACATTTAGCCATCACCGGCTTCTAACTTTGATGAATCCCACCACTTCTTGGTCAAGAGAGATTAAAATGTATATTACTCATGTGAAATAAATATTGGATGTGGCCACAAAAAATCAAGTTGAGTAAGGATGGCTCAATCTGTACAAACTATGAGTATACCATTAAGGACTACTATATACAACCTGAACCTAGGATATACACCTTCCTCTGTCTTGACTCAGCTTTGCCACCAATATTTGTAGTTAGACGAGACCCAAGAAATTGGGAACTAGAAACTGTTGATCCACAAAAATGTCAATCCACAGGGCTGGAAATGAGAGACATTAGTTACAAAATCTTTAGTTGTCTTGCCCTGATTCTGGTTTAGAACCTCCGACACTAAAATCACGTGGAGGTGGAAATTGGCTCTGCTCTGAGACAGTGGTAGCAGTCCCAGTAAAAGCATCTTCAGCGTTCACATTCTTCTTTGCCCTCTTCGGTCTCTTGGGTTTCTGACCCACTGGATCGACATCATCCAATTCGCTGTCCATGACTGAAGTACTAAATTCACTCATCTTTTGAGAATTCTTTGGCCTCGGCTTATCCGAGGCAGCTTTTCTCTGCACAGTGACATTGTTATGTTTACCAAATTCACATAACATTCAAAATACAGAAAATTGGATTCCATGAACATGAGTACACCTAAAAATGCAAGTCACTAAAATTCACACAAATGATCAAACTAGCAAAAGTATAAGAGATTTTAAAAAAATCACCGTGTTGGAAAGAGATGTTCTGTTGCGTATGAAGCCACCATTATGGGTACCACGATCGATTAAATGGTCAATTAGTTTTATTGAAAATAAATTGTCTATCTTTTTTCTGTCATGGTACAGTGAAGAGTTATGGGTTAACTAGTTTTAAGGATAGTTACTTTGTGACATTTGTGCATTGTATATAAACAGACTACTCTTTCAAAATTATTGCATACTTGTTCTGCTCTAAAGGTAAACAGACTCATAATCAACATCTCCATAAACAAAACACTGAAATTTCCCACTTCGACTACTAAATTTCTTTTCAAACAACAGTACAGTAATTTATCGATAAACTTAATGTCAAGAAACTTACCCTAAGGACTGTTATCACAGAGGAGTTTTCCGATTTCTTTTCAGCCAAAAAGATTTACATAAAAGCAAGCAAAAGTATGCTCAACCACATGCAGCAGATCATTCCATTCCAATAAGAAACTACAAACTTCCAATATAAATTAACAATTTTCTTTACCATGCAACGAACTGGAAATGAGTATCTAGAATTTTTGTAACCAATAAATTAGAGATATAATCAATCAGCATCATCAACAACAAAAAAGCCTTCTTTTGGAGGTCAAATCCTCTCCAGAAAATACATTGAAGTCTTATGATGATACCTTTTTATTACTGGACTTTGAACCCTCTGGATCCACGGCAGCATCATAATCCGAAGTACCCTGAGCTGCAGAGCTTGTTAGATCTTCCAGTGATGCATCACCATCTTCATTTACCCTAATGCCTTTCATAGGTTGTTTTTTCTTTTGCTTATCCTTTACCTGGAAGGATAGGCAAGGTCAAACAATCAGAAAACTTTTCAAAATTGTTCTAGGGTTTAAAGAACTTTTTCTAAAAGCTGTTTCATTTAGTTAGTCAGGAATATTCAATACATAGTAAACTAATGAAGTCTGGTAACCAGATTCACAACCAACCTGGAGAGGGATCTCCTTTAACTTCTGCTCCAACTGAGCATCATCTAGAAGCAAAGATACAACATCCTCGGGAGCTAAAAGATCACCACCGACAGATCCACCAGTCATGACAAGGTTCTGCACAGTACTTTTCTGACTCGCTCTAAGAAGAATCTTCTCTTCAACTGTCTCTTTACATATAAGTCGGTAAACAGTAACCTGCAAGTTCGAAAATGCATCTAAAATCAGTTAAACACTTGCAAACTAGAAAGGAATAGCTTTAATGTCTGAGAAAGAAAAAGGTGCATGATCCAGAGAAAGGCAAAGCTACAATTCCAGATATGCAATGAAGGAAAATCTAGAGGCCAATTGTTGATATTCACAAAAAATATGTAACATGAACATCCATAGAACAAGTAGTTTGAGGGAGAAGTTGGTGTGAGAGGTGGAACTAACATCTTTTGTCTGGCCCAAACGATGAGCTCTGTCCATTGCCTGTAAATCCAATGTTGGATTCCAATCACTCTCATAAAATATGACTGTGTCAGCAGCCGTCAAGTTGATACCTAACCCACCAGCTCTTGTACTCAATAAGAACACAAAAATATCATTCCTGCAACAAATTAATAAGAAATATTAAAAAACATACGTATAATAAAATAAGTAATGATCAATAGTTGAACTAGAATACAATATGAAAAGATTACAAAGAAACTAGAAGACATTACCTATGCTGAAAGTCTCTGACCATATCTCTACGATCCTGGATAGTGGATGATCCATCAAGCCTAAAATATTTATATTTTCTATAGTTCATGTAGTCCTGAATATGATTGAATTACAAGTCAGAATATATAGAAAAGAGTGTTAAAAAAAGACAAGTTGAACACTTATTTTGCCCCGTCCTCTGTATACTGTCTTGGCAGGAAGGTTTCCAATTCCAAATCACTGAAAATTTGAACTTTACCCAGAAATCCCAAGTTCCCAACTTCTTCAAAACATAATTAAACCGAACTCATCTAATACCTTCAGGAAAACAAAAACATACATGTATACACACAAAACATGCAACTTCTAGGTCTCCTCATATGTCGATTTCATTTGAGTAGTAATCACTACATTTAAGGCAAATAAACTCATGCTAAAGGGTTCTAGCAGTAAGGAACTAATTTTGTTCATTCATTATTTAACCATGTTTCACATCTTTGATTTGGACATCTCAGAAAATACAATCCTGGATTTTTATATTTATTTGCACACAATCAATATCAATAAGTTGAACATTATGAAATGTTGAAAGTACCTCCAAAATATTCAACATTTTGGTCATCTGAGCAAACAATAGTACACGATGATTTCCTGCTCTTAAGCGTTTTAATAATATATCAAGTGTTTGGAGCTTTCCGGAGTCCTGTATGAAAATTATGTAAATTAGATTATCTATTCAACATGAAGGTTGAGAGAAGAGAGGACAATCCATGAGCGAGGGAATCAACAAAACTAAAAACAACACTTACAGTGAGCAACTTCGAAGGGTCAAAATTGCGCATTGGTGGAGAAGTTCCAAAAATGCTATGTGTTAACTGAAGCGCAGGGTGAGAAACAGGTAATTCAGAATCTATCTCTTGAATTAAATGGTGAGGAGCATCTGGCTTTCTAGGTCCATTATAATCAGATGTACGTGCAAATCCCACAAATAACCTTTTAACCGTGGGATCATGTAATTCTTCAATCATTTTATAGTAGAAGTTTCTATTTGAGCAGTGAAGACCAATCTATGAAAACGAAAAGAAGAAAATGGTCAATGATAAATTATCATTCTATTTAAAAAGGAACTAAAAACGAGGCAACAAGTTTTGGAAAATCATAAATGAAAAGCAGATAATAGAAAAACATAACATACAGGAGGAGCTCTACTTTGTGGGATATATGTGTAAGCAGAGTGAACAAGCCTGGCGTTTGATAACAACCTATCTTCATGTGGGACAATCAAGGCCTCAAAAGGAGCATGGCTGGGTCCAGTCTGCAATCTTTCCTGCAGAAACTGAGCCTCGGATTTCGTTGGCACCAATAACATTCTTGTAACCGTTCTGACTTTTTCTTTCCCAAGGTAACTACATTCTGGATCATCATCTATGGTCTCCGTTAGAAAGTTTACAGCTTCATCAATGAATTTACGTTCCCATCTCGTAATAGAAAATAGTAGTCGCTCCACAAAAGAAGCAGTAGCCAGAAACATCACCTCTTGTGGAGACAAATCCATCAAATGGGTAAAACCTAGGTTTCCGCTTGTACTGTACGTGTCTTCTGAGAATACAGATCGAAAAACGTTTTCTGGTCTAAAAATACTAAAATGTTTCTGAAAAGATTCTCTGGAGACACCACGACCAACAGCTGATCCAAAAATCTCTGAACTTTGTACAATTTCTTCATAGACAAGTTTTGGCATCTGAAAGATCATAGGGAAATTGACAAAAGCAGTAAAAGGAATTAAAGGAAGCATAGTTCACATTAGATAGTAGAGAAGCAACTTAATAGGGAAAAGAAAAAGCCCTAATCCAAAGAAAAACAAATATCAGCATGACATGGAATATTGAAAATACTTTCCTTTCACAATAAAAATGCAACAGGTCCCATGCAATATCATATTTTTACCATTAAGGCAGCAACTCAAAACACATGGAACCCACTAACCTTTTCGTTACAGCATTAATTGACCCTCTATCTTCCCTCAGTTTTAAATTATTTGTTTCTTTCTATATATCAGCTCTCACATTAAAAAGATATAGCATCACTTTATCCTTCCATATCCTCTTTCGTTCATCTCAAATCTCAACCTTGAGTCAACAAGTGTCAGTGTTACAGTCTCCAATACCATTGAAAACCTTCTTTACAACAACCACTTATTATAGACCATAAAAGTTACCAACTCAAGTGTATAAACTACAAAACACACTAAAATTTTAATTGGTAGCCTTCTAAATGAATAGGAAACTGAACTGCAACATTTCAACATTGTCCAGAGTCCTAAACGAACTTGCATGTATTCATGGATCACATTAGCTTTTTTGGTCTAAACTACTATAGCATCAAGGATAGTTTAAGCAGTACAAAACACAACCAAATAAAATTGAAAGTTTTGGCATAATGAATAAAGCATGATGAGGAAATACCTCATATGATATGGGGTTGTGACCACCAGAATAATAAATATCCTCCAATTCCCCAAATGGAGGAGGTGGAAGGGAATTCGGAATCTCTGCAAAGTAAAGGTATGTGCTTCCCTCGCTCCTTTCAAACAACTCTGGATGGTTGCAAACCTATCATATGTGCAAAGAGCAATATTTTTTACAGGCTCTCTTGGTGGAAAAGCAATCCTTATTTCAAAATGAATTAATACAAAACTCACAATAAAAATTATGAACAAAAGAAAAGAAAGCCAGAAATATTATGGATTGTCTACCTTCCTTAGTTGAATAACAATGTTCATTAAATTCAGAATTCTCTTCTCATTGAGCTGCCCACGATTACTGTCAAACAATTCGGAAAGAGAGATCTTGTTCTTAATTGCTTGATAAAAAGCCTGCTGCCGAGAACTGAGCTTACAGTGCACAGTAACCTCAGTTTTTCTTGTCAGCTCAGAAACCACATCCTTTTTAACACGCCGCAGCATGAAAGGCTTTAGAATCGAATGCTGTGAGGAGAAGCAATAATTAGAGCTCTAAGATAAGGATTTAAAATGATAAAAAAATAAGTTAATGAGAGGCAGTGAGCACAATAATAAAATAATAGTCACCACATAACAAATCTTGTTGTAATTTTAATTATTATATCCAGACAGAATTCTATAAGTTGTGAATATAACATACAATTCCTACAACAATTAAAATAAGAACTTGATGAATGGCACCAACAACTTCCCCTATTGTGAAACACCAAGCAATTATCCTACATTCCAAAAAATAGGCTATTTAAATGCCCATAAAATTTCTTGTACAAAAAATCCAGTATAATGTAAATTATAATACACTTCCTGGTCATCTCGTAGTGCAATCAACAAGAAACTTACCAATCGATTAAGTTGGTGCTCATTCAAAGTACCTCCATGTTCGGCATGGTTCTCAATTCTGACATGGGTAGATCATAAAAGATTGTTAGACCATAGTTAAATAACTACCTAACATATCCAAGGACTTTAAGGTGGAATATATACCCTTTAGAAAACCACTCATTAAACTGCTCATGGCTGTCAAATAAAGTTGGCATGATGAAGTGAAGAAGAGCCCATAACTCAGCCATGTTATTCTGAATGGGGGTACCAGTCAGCAGTAGGCGATTCCGACAATTAAAACTGAGAAGTGTCTTCCATCTTATACTGTGAAATAAAAGAAAATTAAAGGGGAAATCATAAGATGTTAATATAACTTCTTCACTGACTACATAATCAACACAATACATGCAAAACTGGTGAAGATACAATCCCTAAAAATGCAAAATATAAAACAATTAATCAGATCTATTTTTCAGTTAAAAGGATGGAATAATGATCAATTAACAATAGATTTCACTAACTAATGCACCACAGAAACAAGATATCAACAAACCTTGTCGAACTTTTGATTGCCTGGGCTTCATCTAAAACCATATACTGCCATTTTACTCGACGAAAATACTTCTCATCAGATACTAATAGCTGGTAGCTTGTGATGAGAATGTGAAATTTAGCTTCCCTGGTAAAACAATTACAATACAAAAAAAATGAAAATTAAAGACCAAGCAAATAAATTAAAATGGAGCTTATAATGGTAGATGAGGGACAAAATATAGATTAGATCAATCACACAGTCCCAAAGGTTGAAAAACAAGATGATTATACTTACTAAAATAAAAAGGAATTTCACCATTGACATCCTTTTTTTTTTTTACCTTGTTAAAAACCAATTGTTTTTTTAACAATAACTTAAAAGTGAGAACCATTATTCCATGTCAATCACAAAATATCACCCATTCCATAAAGCTCAAATTTTAATGAACTTCAAAATTTACAAACTATATTGCAGTTTTACACCAGCTTTTATTTTCAGATTTCAATTTTTAAATTAAAGATTGGTAAATTTCGGCATAAGAAATTAACATTACCTACGGTAAAGATCCTTTGGGTTAATACTTTTCCTAAGTACTGTCCGCTCTGAGAGTCCGCCCCAGTACGGAAGTCTTTTCAGTTCCGGGCAGAAGCGTTCAAGTTCCTCATTCCAATTATTTAATACTGAAGCAGGTGCAACAACCAGAAAAGGTCCCCATATGTTTTTTTCCTGATAAGGACAACAAGGTTACAATAAAGTCACAAAAATGTACAGAAAAAAGGTGGTGAATAGCTACCTCAGCTAAATGGGCCAAGAATGCCATGGCCTGAATAGTCTTTCCAAGTCCCATTTCATCTGCTAGAATACCATTTAAACCCTGAAAGTAACCAAAATCCTTCAAATTCACAACCAAATGAAATAAATCATACTTTATTAAGGATTGGTCGAACCTGTTCGTAACAATTTACAAGCCACTGAAGACCCTTTAGCTGATATTCTTTAAGAACCCCTTTAAACAATTCAGGTGTCCGAACTGTGGATGCCACCGGCATGGTAGAGCTGCAACACAACAATTCAAAACCTCAATTCAAATGAATACAATAATGCTTAACACATACCTAATATTATCCAAATGAACATCAAGAAAAATTTGCATGTACAGTTAAATGTACATGCACTTTAGAAGTACATTTAAATGGCAACAGATAAAGAGAGAAGAAACTCACGGGGTTTGCAAATCAATATTACTCGCTCCAGCAACATCTGGTGGAAGTGAATCTGTTTCACCAGCTTGGCGCAGCCTCAAGCATTCAGTGTCAAAAGCACTTGTCAAACTTCTCTGCTTAAAAACTGCTTCTTGTGCAGCCTTCAAAGCTTCCTTCTTCAATTCAGCCTCTTCAGGATCTTCCTCCTCATCAGGCTTAGCATCTGAAGAGTCATCAATCATTGCATCTTGGTCATTTGCATCTTCATCTACTGTGGGTAAAGTTTCTGAAGGTATCAAGTTTGACTTGTTCTGCATAAAGTGACTGTACAGCTCAGTTTGTTGTATAAGAAAGTTAAGCCTTTGTTGTTGCCTCTTTGCCTCTCGTAGCTCCTGTTCGCGTCTCAAAGCTTCTGCAGCTTCTTTTTCCTCCCTCTTCCTTACTTCTGCCTGCCAAATAAAGAAATAAAATATTTACAGCAAATCCAAGTCTAATGTACGAGTTACAAATGTACACTAGCACAACATATTAGGATTCGAAAAATAAATACAGGTAAATGTTGCCATATCTGCATGTCTCCACCAAATGGACCACCCATTTTATATCAAGTGTCAAGACCAACAACGTGGTCTGATTGATATCTATTGAAAAACATCCCAATTCATCTTCTGTATCTCAGATGAACCAAAAACATCTAAATTCAGTATCTTAGAGCCAAAATTAAATAATTTGGTTTGAAAGAAGTGTACAATACTGCCACCTTCAACAATCATTACCACTACATGTAAAATACAGTGACATCATTCCAATGGCAAGAGACTACAAGACTATTATTATCCATTAGACAAAAACACGCATCTCTCAATTACAAGCAGAGATACACAAGTGGGTAAAAACTAGTCTTGACTATCATCCACAAAATCCTATCCTCAAAGGTGAAGGTAGTGTGCAAGGCAGGTATGCAGCCATCATGACACACAAAAGTTCCCACAATCAGACTAAAATATTATCTCTTGACACCCATGTGCTTCCAGTGTTCAATATTCAGCATCGTAAAATCAATAAATTTCAGGAAGGAATTAAAATATACCATCTCTTTATCTATTCGTTTCCAGAACAGCAACATGTCTCTAGCTAGTTTCCGGGTGCGCATTCCGGCAGCCCTCGTCCATTTAAGGGATCTACTAACTTTCATTCTAACCTGAAAGAGCAAAAGGTCCAGATAAGTTAGTGTAGACAAAGTGTCATGTAGAAAGCCTACCATCAAAATCTTTACTAGACAGCAACACTCAAGGTATACCACAAATCAACACAAAAATATAACAAACAGAAAATGTATTAAAGAAGTGAAATAAGGGACCGTGCCTCTCTTTGACAAGTCTCTGAGACTCTCTTGGCATCAATGAGCTGCTTTCGATGAAAAGTAGTGAAGTTCCTATGATGCTTTGGTATGTCCCTTCTGACAATATTTACCCAAATCTTACCACATCGTTCTATTTCCTCCTTCTCTATCAAAGCAGGATCTTTTTTCACTTTTTGTTTCTTAGGTAGGCTTCTTTCAATGATCTAAAACAATCCAAAACAAAGCTAAATGATAAAAAGAAATAGACGGAGAGTGTAAAGGGAAAAACATATTCATAATATATGATAGATACCTCATAGGTGTCACCTTTCTCCAAAACCTTCACATAATAAACCTGCAATACACCACCCTCGGACAAAATAGATCGCCTTATGCTTCCCGCTGCCCCCTCTGGAATTGAGGAATTCAAATCAGCATCAGACACTTTCAGACTGAATTTATGAGCAGAATTTGAAGCTCCCATGATCTTCAGCCGTGCCTGTAGTGATTCATATTGGGGTAATGCTTCACCCATGCCGGCTCGGTTTCTATTCCCAAATCTTTTATCAGCTGCCATCATTTCAGCCAATGAACCCAAATCCAAGGTGCCCTTTAAGTAAAAATCCTCAACATGGATATCTGAGAAGCTTGGGAGGTTCAGAGCTGCAGCCAACTTATCATAGATTGGAGGAATCTTGTAAATGATTCCATCCCCAATATCCAAAGATGCAGGTTCATACATAATCCTGAAAGTAGTTCACAAACGCAAGGCAAATTTCAAGTTAAACAATGATTCGTGATTCCAAAAACTTCAACACCATTAAGAGGCAAACCTATCAGCAGTGCCATATTGTGGGGTGAAATCTGCATCACGGTAGTTTCCTGGTTTCTGGGAACTCGAATCATTCATCCATTCTGATGTAGTCTCCACAGCATGTAATGCTCCCCTGCGCTCATTCCCTGACTTCCGAGCTTTCAACCCTGTGCTACTTTTCACAGGTGGAACAGCAGCTTGATTTTGGGCAGGACTACTCATTGTATCCTTTAACCTCCTCTTGTATTTCTGAATATGCTCTCCCAACATTGATCGATATCGGTCCTCTGTCATGTGTGTCTCATAAAAACCGCTCCTATCCTCACTGTCACGGTTCAGAGACCACCTCCTCTTCTTCAACAAACTCGCCTCCCTTCCATGCACATTCCCATTACTGTGATTTGTAATCCCCCCACCTACTCATGGAAGTATCACAAAGATACAGAACACACTTATATTCAAGTCCCAAATCTCAAACCAACAAACAAAACAACCACTCACTAGCCAAACAGTAATATATACAATAGTGAAAATTCAAGTAATAGTGTCTCATACAGAAAAAAAAAATTATATATGGAAATAGTGTCTACCTTGGCTGCCTCTGCTCTCATCCTGACTACTATTCCCATAATAATCAAAATCATCATCGTGTTGTGGAAGTTGAAAGTTCACCAAAGACTACAAAACAATGCAGTCAGAAAAAACAGAAGAAAAAATAGCAAAATCCTCAAATTTCTTTTTTCAAAAGAAAATGCAAACTGTTAAAATTAAATTCAAATAAATTCCACAAGTAAATCATAAGAAACCCCGGAAAAGGTAATTAGGACAGAAACGGTGAGAAGAAGCGCAAAGGTTTCGTCGAAGAAGATAACTGGCACGGACCTCGAGATTGAAAAGAGTGGAGTAAGGGAGTGAATCCTTCGATTTCGGTCTGTGATCCATGTGGTGCGACGCGACTACTTCGAGAACGAAGGAATCCTAGTTTTTGGACGAAGCATGAGAAGAAGAAGAAGATGAAGTAGAAGAAGAAGAAGAAGAAGCGTAACCCTAAAAGAAAAAAGGGGAACGGAGTGGTGCGCAGGATAAGGCGAAGGAAAGAGACGAGAAAGAGTATCGAGAATGGAAGCACTGACGTTGACTAACGTGCGCTGGACAGGTGACACTAACGCTAAAATGCGCTTCCCTGTGTGTTACGATTGACGGTGGGATTTCCCGTGTGTAGACGGCGAGATGAAACGAAAGGGAGATGGAATTATCTTTTTTCGAATGTAAAAAAAAAAAAAATCTTATAGTAACAACATTAACCGTTAGTATTTTCTTTGTGAAATTCAATCTTTAATTTGCGATATCAATAAACTAATTATTTTTTAATATATTTTAATATATGAGTAACCTAATATAAAAATAATAACAACAGCGTAATAATAATTATTTCAATTATGTATTTTAAAATATTTACCATTTTTTATGCATATAATAGTCACAAACTTATGGAAACTTATTTAATTGAGTTACAAATTTAAAATATAATATAAACTAAAATTGGATAGTAAAATATTGGTTGGTTAGTTAATTAATTCAATCAGAACATACATATATATATATATATATATATATATATATATATATATTTTATAAAATAAAAATAATAATAATAATAAATTTTAACCAAGAGAAAATAAATCAACATTATGTAACTTCTTTAATCATAACAAATGCACTTTCCTTGATCCAGCGACTAAATTTTGCTAATTTATCATAAATAAGTAATAAACCATTACAATTATTTCATAAAATTTCAACTTTTTTTCGGTCACCAAATCATATGTTCAATTGTTTCTTAAATATATATATATATATATATATATATATATATATATATATATATATATGGTAACAATTGAAAATGGAAAGATTATCAAAACTTGAATTGTGAAGTTATTAGCATATAAGTTTTCTTGTGTATAGAATATGGTTGTAGCTTTTGCATATATGTATATGTAATTGACTGGTTTGTTTTGTTCTTGTTATTTTTATTCTACACGATTATATGTACTTTGTTTGTAATATACAATCCAGTAAGTTTCAATACAATAAGATAAATTTTATTACATATATTTGATTATTAAGATGGTATTATAATTATGAATTAAAGTCTATTGTTTATTTACGATCGGACCACTATCGTACAATTTATTAATATTTAGTCTTATATATAAAATGTATATGTCTTGTATGAGAGGTGTTGAAAGTCTTATATCAACTAAATATAAACATAAAATATATATGTCTTG
Source organism: Vigna unguiculata (assembly GCF_037176805.1). NCBI lineage: Eukaryota > Viridiplantae > Streptophyta > Magnoliopsida > Fabales > Fabaceae > Vigna > Vigna unguiculata. Next base: position 33,006,793 of record NC_140792.1, on the reverse strand, counting down.
TATGAGAGGTGTTGAAAGTCTTACATCAACTAAATATAAGACCAATAATTTAAATTTTATAAATAAATATAAACCATATTTTATAAGTCAATTTTAGAATTGAATTAAATTCAAAGTTTACATCTAAATATAATATTAAAGTCAAATTATAATCTATCCAAACCGTTGTAATGTTTTTGCTATTTTCACAAAATAAAAAATAAATAAATTAGGTCATTTATGTTGGACATTACAAAATTCGATATAAATGATATCTTATATTAGATAAAAATATGTCCTTATATATAAAATTATAACTGTATTGTTTTACATGGACTTGCTTCTTGTCAAAAGTAAATGATTATTTTTGTATTGGTGAAATTGAAAAAGAAAAGTAAGTTTTAAAAGAATAAAAAATAATTTATAAAAAATCAATTATCTTAACTTGATCAACGTTGTGACAGTTCTTTTATAATTTGTATCTTATATTTAGTTAGAATAATTTATTCTATGAAGTATTACTACTTTTAATTAGTAATATTTTCTTTTTAAATATGGAATTGAAGTTTAAAATTATAAAAAGTTAAATACAATGAATAGAAAAATATAAAAAAAATTGATTATACCTTTTTCACGTAACAACAATAATATAAAATAACTGTTTAATTAAGTTTTAAGTCTCTTATAATTTTAGATATTCTTAATTGAATTTGTATTAAATCTTTTTATTTATTGAACATTCTATTTTTATATTTTTTAATTAAATTATGCTGTTTAATTTTTTTCATTAACTTAATGTCATAGTTGTGGTTGTGTCGTTATCTTAATTGTGTTAGTGTATCAAGAAATGATAAGGTGACAAGAACAATTCCTTAGTTCCTATCGAAGAAGATGTAGTAATTATAGAAAAATATAATAATCTTGCTAAGTACTTTTCAACGAAAGAATAAAAGTCACTTCGTCATTTTTTATTAAACACATAATGATAAAGAAAAATAATATTCACCTAACCTAATTAATGAAAAAAAAATGACAAAACTTAAAAAAATATATAAAAATTTTCAATTTTCAATATACCAAAACGAATTTAATAGAGTACCAACATATTATTGTACTTTTATAGAGTAACAATTAAAATAATTTGTGGTTCGACACCTAGTGCAATTTTTGTAAATACAAACTTGTTACAAAAATTGTAAACTCTTTTATGATGCTCAACTATCCATACCAAAAATGATAACTTTAACAAAGTTATTTTTTATAAACTTTGACAAATTATTTATTTAAGTAAAAAAGTACTATTTTTTATTTTATTTTGATTAAAAATAAAAAGTTAACTTATTTTAATTCTATTTATGAAAACTTTATCAAATTTATTGAAAAAATATATCAAAAGATAATTTTCCTTACCGGTACACATTCGTACATATGCTGCATAAAAACTAACCAAGTCTTACAAAAATGGAAGTGTTGCTCTTCTTTAACACCTTATTTGTCTCGAGTAAGAAATAAAGAAAAAATATTATTCAACTGAATGAAAATAGCATTTGAAGAATTGATTTTACTAATTAGTTATTGAAATTAGTAAAAAAGTTATATATAAGACCATTTTATATATTTGAAGGAGAGAAAATAAAGAATTCCTTCAATCCAATCTCTCCCTCGTACAAAAGGACAAATCAGGCATCTACTACAAAAACAAGCACTACAAAAACAAGCACACCAAAAACATAACTTATAACACAATAAAGATAACACATTTCTTTCCAGGTGCTTCACTGTTATCCTTCAGGCTTCATCTGTGAAATCCTTCACATCTTTATACAGATATCTAAGTAGTCTTTGCATTCTTCTTAGGTCTATATAACCAAATTTCTCTTCCATTAATTTCTTGTGTAGGTCTTGCATTGTCGCCATATCCCTATGGAACAGTTGTGATTTAGGTAAGAAGATGAAAATGTTAAAACTTCTTGGTCATTAAGAAATGAATTTTAAGTGTAACTCAACTCTACAAAATTGATTTGTAAAATAAAATTTGCACTCACTTATACATATTTAGATTGTTTTATCTCTCGTCAACGTGAGATTTTTAAGAGTAACGGATTTTTTAATTAAATTAAATAGCATTTGGTATAGTTATTTTTTGTTTCTGAGAAATATACAGTGTACTTAGTTACTTACATGATGAAGAGCTTCTTTCAATGCTCCCAACTGTTCCCTTGAGACTGTTCTCACCTGTAATACAATTGCAATATGAGTTTACAAAAGAGCGTTTGGTACAGTTAAAAAAATTAAGTGAAAATACAGAACCTTCTTCACTATTGTCCAAACAACACCTTCAGTGCATGGAGGACTTGTAAGTGAACCAACATATCTGTAGTACTTTCTGCTTCCAAACTTGATGATTCCTGGGTTAATAACTCCTAAATCTATGTCCTCCTCTCCTAGTGATTTTAAGTCCTTCAGAAGCTGCCCAAAAGAATAAAGGTTTTTGCTTTTTAAAAAATAAAAGATTGGGATTGATCACTCATGCATATACACAAACATTTCATCTGCGTAACACATGTTTGAGCAATGTTGAGAAATATAGCGAACCTTTGAGAGCAAGCGATCTGGACGACCAATTTTATACCATATTCCAATAACAGCAGTCTCTCCTTTAGAGTTTTGATGAACTGCATGAAGTTCCAACTCAAACCTACAAAACAAGCAGAAGAATCATGTCAATACAATCCTAAAAGGTTAATTACCACTAAATGAAGCAGTTAAAGAAGCTAAATGGAAAACAGCAAAATCACTTTTTCCCATTCAACGTGTGCTCTGAAGGGGTGTGCCAATGACATTGAATCAGTTTGTAATAAGTTTCATTTATGTGAAGTTGTCCTGCATTCCCATTCCATTGCACCTGTCAAAATCATTAAGCACAAAATATCAGTTCATCATGTAAATGTCTCAGCTCTTGGGAAAGTATTGATCCCTATATGTAAGTACTTTATATGTGATCAGGAAAACTATGTTTTGATTAATAATAAGAAGTAGCCTTTAATCCTAATTCAATCTCACAAAACCAGTTTATAAAATGAGGTTTGCACCTATTTATATATTCTGAATCGGCTTATCCGGACACAAATATCAATCGTCATGCAAATGTCTCAGCTCTTGGGAAAGTAATGATCCCTATAGGTAAATACTTCTATATGTGACTAGAAAAACTGTCTTAAGCTTTGTCCTAGTTAATAAGTTGGTGTTGAACTAAACAAGTGACAGGTATTCTAACCTAACAGAAATCTCAGACTAAAATATTTAGTTCAACAGATACTTAATATGAAAGAAATATTTATTAGATATTCAAAACAATAATGAATGATATAATGACAATCTCAACATCAGTTTTAACCTATTATCAATTTTGTAAAGGGTGATCCCAGTACTCAAGTGTGATGGTTCAATGGCTCACCACGATGGCATGACCAGTATTCTTTAATACAGAAGGGGCTGGTTGGTAATCTTTTTGAAGTTTACCCAATTCTGGAAACTCCTGCACCCTTTTGTCAAGTATATCAATGGGAGATTGTAGTTTTCCATTCCCACATACTTCCCATTTTGGGTTGATATGCCACCAATCCTTTGGCCCTTTGCCACTCTCTTCATTGTAGTTATATTCTTCATCTTCTGCTCATACAAGGGAGAAGCCAAAGTCAATTTCAATTTCCAGAAATGAGCCATTCCTAAATTGCAGTCGTTATTTTGTAGTCCTGATTTTAGAAATTGGGCCACAATATTGGAAGAGACTTAAAATCTTGCAAGAAATGTAAACAGTTTCCACCATTTTTTGCATTTAAACACAAGATAACATAAAAAAGTAGGAAAATCCTAGGAAGAAAAAGTATATAGATTCACAAATATGGAAAGAGAAGATTAATTTATGATGTGAAGTTGTGAAAAAACTATTAAAGTTCATCAATATAAAGAAATGTAAAGCGTTTTCTCTTGATGTTCCTTCCTTAATTCTGATTCACATATAATAAGCAAATGGTAAAAGAAAACCAAAGGAATAAAAAAATCAGCCACAGGAGAAACAAAGATTGTCCTATGAATGCTGCAAAGGACAAAGTTCATGCCGGGTTAACCCTTAAGAAATCACACAACCAGGTTATTTCTATAATATGCATTAATCTGGAAAAAGAAGGGAAATATCATACTTCAATTAGTGGGGAAATTAAATTTTATTGAAAAAACAATTATGAAGAACTATGCATATATATATATATATAGCACCTTTCAGAACAGAGACACACAAAAAACTGGCAAAACATGATGTTGTGAGGAACAGATGTATGAAAAAAATGATACCTTCTCATTCTGAATTTCTCTAACATGAAAAAGAAAAGAAAAAAAATGAAAGGTGTTGTTAATCACAATACATATATATGATTCATACCAGCTTTAGCTGATGCAAGGAAGGAGGAAGAAGAGAGAATGAAGAAGAGGAACACACAGAAAAAGTTGAAATTGGTGTGAAGCTTCATGGTGCTAAATGTGGTTATTGTTTCTGCAATAGTGATGAACACCTATTGCATGTGTGTATGTTGGTGTGTTCCTCTATATATGTGGTGCCTCTTGTTATGTTCAAGATTTACAACAATTTATATTCTCTGCTTTCATAACCTATTTTCCATATTAATCAATCACAGTCTTTTTTTACTAATAATATTTGAATTATAATTAAAAGTGATCTTTTGAAACATAAATAATATTGGTTCATATTCTCCCACATGTAACCTCTTTCTCATTCACCCCTTCTTAACCCATGTGACAACCTTTCACAACACAACTTTATTATCATCTAGAAACCAAATGAATAATTAGTTAATTATTGTCATATTAACCTTAGTTTAAAAGTTACCGTTGGTTTTTTCTTAATCTTTAATTGGTGTATTGGTTTAATGTTATGAAATGCAGAAACGAAATGGGCATTCATTTTTAATTAGTAACTAATAAGTTATAAATTGGTATATTGCTTTTCTTTTCTTCTTTTTTTATCTATGGAAACACATACCTGTTACATTTATCTTTACACCTAAATAGTCATATGATATTTTATTTAAATAAGTTATAATATCATTTTATTTTTTGATTTAATAATTAATTCCTTTTGGAATTTTTTTTGACATCGAGTGTTGGGATGATATTTATTTTTCATTTAGCTCTTTGCTTTATAAATAAAAAAAGAATAATTTGTTTAATTAAAAGTTCAATAAGCGACAATTAGAAATTATATACAATTATACAGTGGATAAAAATAACATTTGAGAATAATTTTGAAAAGAAAAAAAATATTCAGCAATTAAAACGGTATCTATATTATTGTTATAAATTGTTTTATACTCAAGATGAAGATTTAAACGTAAAATCGTAAAATCTTACTACTTATATAATATTTATGAGTCGTGTAAATTATGTTAAATTTTCTATTTCATTACCTATTCATATTCTTTAATAAATTTTACATTGTATTTTCAGTTACACAATTATTTTCATTTCATTAAATTGAATATTAATATAATTACAATTCATTTAAAAATTTAATATAATTAAAATTCAACTCAAAACATAACAACATTTAATATTTATTAATTATAATGTTAGTATTTATTAATTATAACGTTAATATTTATTATTTTTTGTATATATTAATTATAACATTACTATTTATTATTTTATTATATAGAAAAATTATACTAATGATATTTATAAAAAACTGGTAACAAATTGTTTTTATTTATTTATTTTTCCTTTGTTATTTATTTTAATTCTTATATTTCCATATTTTATTACATTAATTATTTTTATTTATATTATTTAAAATTTTAAAAGATAAAATTAGATTAATTTCAATTTTTTATAAAATCAAATAATTATATATATATATATATATATATATATATATATATATATATATATATATTTATTTGTTTTGAAATCTATCATCCACATTACGATCTCACAATTTACCGCTTATGATCTTATTCATAATCCAAATTCTAATTTCTTTGGTTTTATTTACTAAGACACAAGAAGCTGTGAACTAGTTATCTAGTTATCGTGAATAATGAGTTAATAGATACACATGTAGATATAGCAAATAAACTCGTCTCTGTAGGTATTGTCCGAACCCGTCCTCGTTTTGACGGGTAATCCTCACATTGACTGGGTATGGGTATGGAAAATCCCCGACTTTTTCAATTGGGTATGGAGATGGGTATAGAGATGTACATATCCCTGCCATATTACTCGTCCCCGTTTAAATTATTAAAATATTCCTAATTAATTAAATAACCACACACACACATATATATATATATATATATTATTTATTCTAATTATTTAGTTTGTCATGAAACTCATTTGTATTTCAATTATATTTTTCATCTTATCATGATCTTTATGTAATTATGTTCAAAATATGTATGTTAATTAAAAAAAATTATGTCTCACATTTGAATATTTCTATTATTTTTTAATATTTTTATTTAATGTATATTTTCTTTCACATGAAAATATTTAATACTCTCAATTTAAGTATTTAATAGCACAAACATTTCGTTTACTAAGTAATGTAAAAAAAATCATTTACTTATTATTCTTATTATTAGTTTTTGTTTCATTTGAATAACTTTTTTATTTCACTAAAACAATTTTTGTTATTTCTCAACTACTGAGTATATATGTTAATATTTGAAAAGTTTTCTTAGATCTCTAAGATATTTTTCAACTTATCATACCCTTAATTATACATTTGTTTTCTTTTGTGCGATTTCTTTCAATAGTCTCTCCAATTGTTTGTAAACATTTGTTAATTTTTTAATATTTTTATTTCTTGTTTATTTTCATTATGTATAATACTATTTCAATATATTTTATTTAATTATTTTTTATTTTTTAACTCATTATCAATCATACTGTAATTTTTTCACTATAATTATATAAATAACTTTTATTTACTACAATATAAAAATTTAATGTAATTGTCATTAATATTTTTTTATCACCATCCAACATAATTGAAGTTCAAAAGATACAAGATCTATGTTAAAAATTTATTATTATGATTATTATTTGTTCTTTGTATCATTTTGATTAAGTAATGTATTATAACTTCTATTAGTGTATAAAAAAAAGATTCATTAGAATTTAAAATATTAAAGTAAACAAACATTTAAAATATATTTTAATTTGAATATTTGTTTCCTCTTATATTTCTTTAAAAGTATTTTTAAATTTCATCAACTAGGTTTCATTAATGTTTGCAAATTTAATAAATGTGTTGATTCTCATGAAATTTTATTTGGTATTATAATCTAAAATGTAAATAATTATAATTTATTTTAAACTTTTATTATGATTATTATTTGTTCTTTGTATCATTTTGATCAAATGATGTATTATAACTTTTATTAGTATATAAAAAAGATATTCATTAGAATTTAAAAGATTGAAGTAAACAACATTTAAAATATATTTTAATTTGAATATTTGTTTTTTGCTTATACTTTTTAAAAAATATTTTTAAATATTATCAACTAGGTTTCATTAATGTTTGTAAATTTAATAAATGTGTTGGTTCTCATGAAACTTTATTTGGTATTATAATCTAAAATGTAAACAATTATAATTTATTTTAAACTTTTATTATGATTATTATTTGTTCTTTGTATCATTTTGATCAAATGATGTATTATAACTTTTATTAGTGTATAAAAAAGATATTTATTAGAATTTAAAAGATTGAAGTAAACAAACATTTAAAATATCAATTATGTTCTTTGTATCATTTTGATCAAATGATGTATTATAACTTTTATTAGTGTATAAAAAAAAGATTTTAAAAGATTGAAGTAAACAAACATTTAAAATATATTTTAATTTGAATATTTGTTTTTCTTTTATATTTTTAAAAAAATATTTTTAAATTTTATCAATTATGTTTCATTAATATTTGCAAATTTAATAATTGTTTTAGTTCTCTAAAATTTTATTTGGTATTATTATATAAAATGTAAACAATTATAATTTATTTTAAAGTATTTGATATGGAAGAAACAATCATCATTCTAATATTGAATATTTGATAATATTATGTTTCCTTTATCATAAAAATTTTATTATTTTATAAAAATTAATTAAAATTAATATTGAAGTAGTAAGAAAATGGGTATGAGTATGGGTACGAGATTATACCCGTTACCCGGTGGGGATGGGGATGGGTCAAAAGTTTAATACCCGTTGAGTTTTTATGATAAAGGAATTTTTTACGGGGATGGATATGGGATAGCGAAACCCGTGCCCGTCCCGCCGCGTTGCCATTCCTATACACATGATTGAGTTCTATTTAAATCAACATTTTATATCTTCTAACATATCACTGAACATTAATATAGAAATATATTAATATTTATATTTTAATTAATACATTCAAATTAGTTTCCATCACTTTATGAATATTTACTCATAAATTTTTTAATATTTTATATTTAAATTAATGTATTTAGTTTCCCATCAGTTTTTGTTTGGAAGATGGAAGAAAAGAATCTTACTTTCACTATATGTTAAAGCATTAACTTTTTCTGGACAAAAGAAAATAAGGTATTATATATTATGATACTTTTATTTCATTTTAATTAAGCTTGCTAATTTCTTTACTCTTTGCATTAGGAATGTTTTTTCTTCTTGTCTTCAATTGGATGCAATGTAAGGACCAATTTTCTTCACTAAAGGTATACAAAAATAATATGCCATATCAAGTTTCAGCTTCCATTCACTTCTATTTGAATTTACCTTTTGATCTTTTCCTCTTCACCAATATGTTTTAAATAGTGATTTTTGTTTTATATGATTAGCAATATTATTTTAGTATGAAATTAATTTTTACTTTAAATATAAAATCATGTTTTATTTTACATTGTTGGAATGTCTTGGTTTGTCCCTAAACTTCTATTGATAAAAAGGTAAGTAATAATTTTAAAATTGTGTGAGTGAGATATTGATAATAGTTTTCGTTGTGTGTTATTTTGACAAATAAATCATTAAGTTTCATATGCAAATTCTATCTAATGTGCATTTACTTAAAAAAAGAGTTTCCCATTTCTTTTCTTTTTCCCTTGAATTAAGTATACGTGTTTTTTATTTACTTAGATTTATCTTATTGGGCTTTGGAATTAAACAAACAAAAAAAAGTGAGTTTAGTGAAGTGAGAGGGGTGCAATTAGGAATCACTAAATCCTTTTTAAGTCGCAAGCTTTCCTTAATTTTCTTCTCTTCCTCTTCTCTATATCCATCATTGTCACAATTTTCATTTTCCTCATTTGGCTCTCATATTTTTCGCATGCATGTGAGGCCTTCTTTAGAAAAAAAATAAAATAAAATTGGGGGCTTTAGACACTCTAAGATGATGATGGTTCATGATTAGGGTTTTTTACCTTAAGGTATTAATTTAAAAGAGACATTTGTAAAGGTTTTTTGTGGTTAAATTACCTCAAAAAGAGCTGACGTAAACAATAAATTTTACATCAAAATTCACGTAGCGATGTCAACAAAATTCGTACTCGGGGGAGTATCCGCGTATAAAATCCACAAAGGTAATAAATAAATATTGTAAATAGATATTCGTGGGTAACGGGTACATGTACTTTTAATACCCGCATGTTAACAGGAAGAGTATGGGTATCATAGTATCTGTATCCATAGATAATCATACCTGCTATACTCTAATTTAAATTAAAAAAATAAAAAAACATGATTAAAATATTAACATATTGATTTTGAAAGAGTTATTTTTCTATCAATTAGTTTTAAAAAAAATTAATTTTTTTCTAAATTGTCATTCAACACTATTTATATGGGTTATTTGAACTTTGTTTAAAATTTATGAATGTTATGTATTGTATTTTATTTAAATTTATGATTAAAATATGTGATTAAATATTTATTTTTATTTTTTTTGTAAATATCTACGGGTAAAAAATTATATAAGTGCCCACATAATAAATACCTGACAAATATGAATACAGATACAAGGTACAAAACAACAAATAAAGTACAAGATATTATTGACATTCCTATTCACGTAACATAGAGAATATTTTAATATTTTTATATCGGTTATTAGAAACTTAGCATTAAAAATGGGTGCATCGGATAAGTTTAGACCAAAGTAGACGTAGTTAACATAATAAGGATATAATAATGATCGAAATTTACGTTAGATTTTTTAAAATTACGTCTTATTTGGTATCAAACTAAAACGTATAAAACATAAAGGTACGTAACAGTACAATTAAACCACTTCAATAATCAGGAATAATGTAACGTAAAACAAAACATTTATAACTAAAATTACTAATTCTATATATCACTAACTATAAAGATTTTAGTTAATTATTAATAATAATTTTAAATTAGTTTCTAATTTTAAATTGTAGTTTTTAATTTTAAATTAGAAAATAATTTATATACTAATTTTTTAATATAATTAAAAATTTAGTAATTGTTAAAAATTAATTTAAACTTTAATTTGCAAATTAATTATATTTTTTTTTGTAATAAAAATTATTTATATCAATAATTTTTAATTTATATATATTTAAGTTAGTTGGTAGAGTAACTAATAATATTTTAATGATTTTTTTAGCGGTGTATATGCGTTATGCTTCATTTATTTAAAATATTTGTTTAAGTTAGTTAATTACATATTTAACTATAATTAAATTAAATACACATGTGAATATGTATAGTATACTTTAAGATGTAACTGAAAAAAAAAATCTTAAAGCAACTCTCAGCTATTAAATTTTTTATTTTATATATGGAGTCCTAATTAGGAACTTTCATAAATGGTCTTCTAAAATATCATATATATATATATATATATATATATATATATATATATATATATATATATATATATATATATATATATATATATCATCTCTTTTAAATATAATGCTTCCGTTTGTTTGGGTTGAAAATAGTAATGGTTTAAAAACGCTTTATTTTAAATGATTTATGTATAAACAGAAATTGGTATATGCATGCTTATGATAATTTTTGTTAACTATTTTTTTTTTCTACTATATATCTACTCTTTCAGAAAAAGTAACTCGGTTACATAAAAAAGTAAAAAACTTATTTTTTACTTACACTTTTTAAATAAGCTCACCCCAAACATATTAAAAATTATAGTAAATAATTATTTTATTACAAAATTCTTCTTTGGAAAAAGGGTTTAAACAAACATAACTAATATTAACTTCCTTACCAAAAAAATAAGGTACAAATTGTTATTAAAAAATAAAGAAACACAATTGAACAAATTAAAATGAAAGAGAGACTAAAATAAAATGTTAATTTGACATAAAGTTGAATTCTTCTAAATTTAGAGAGGTTCTCTTTTCAACACATTTTTTTTATCTAAAATGAAAAAAAAAATTACATGAATGAAAATAGAAAACAACTATGTATTTAAATAAATAGAATATAGGTAAAAGAAGAAAAAAAGATAAATTATGCAAGATACTACTTTTATTGCTAAAGAAAAAAAGTCCTCATTATCTCCTATACCAGCCAAAACAAAGAAATCAAAGAAACTACCTACCAAATCTAGGACACCGAAATACACTCTAAAAACCCTAATAAAGGTCACATAATCCCATATTAACCATTATCATTGTCTACTTATTTTCCATGGCAGAAGCACTTAAATTCTCTTCACATATTTTTATTAAGTACGTTTTCTCTTATGGCTATATAACCAAACTTGTCTTCCATTAGGTTCCTGGGTTGGCCTTGCATTTTTCTCATATCCCTGTGAAACAATGACCAATTTAGATAAGGTTTCTGATCATTTTAGATTGAAAAATGATTTTTTGACTACTAAATTCTGATAACTTTATCTTATAATCTTAGGCGTCGTTTTCTAATTGGTTTCCATTTTTTTATTTTTTCTTTCTCAATATTCCAAAACCACTTAAGAGATGATATCTCATGTTGTAAGATAAATTATCAAAATTTAGTAGTCAAAATATCATTATCCTTTTAGATTTGGTGCTCTCTGGTGCTTAATTTTCTTACGTGATGAACAGCTTCTTTCAATGCTCTCAACTGCTCCCTTGATACTGTTCTCACCTGTAATACATATGCAGTATGAGTTTGCAAAAAGGGTTTTAGCAGAAATCGATCTAAACTAGTTAAAAAGTTATGTGAAAGAGTGCAGAACCTTCTTCACTATGGTCCAAACAAGACCTTCAGTGCATGGTGGAGTTGTAAGAGAACCAACATATCTGTAGTAATTTCTGCCTCCAATCTCCATGATTCCTGGGTTAATAACTCCTAAATCTATATCCTTGTCACCCAGTGATTTTAAGTCCTTCAGAAGCTGCCAAAAGAATAAAGGTTTTGCTTTAAAAAAAATAAAATAAAAGATTGTGATTGATCATTCTGCACCATACACAACCATTTCATTCACACCATTTAGACATATATTTCATGTCTAATTTACTTTTACAAAACTCATGTATAAAATGAGATTTACACTCATTTATATACTTTAAATTAATTGACCTGATTTTTAGTTGATGAATTCTGTACGAACATTCACAAGCTGTGAGAACAATAGCAAACCTTTGAAAGCAAGCGATCTGGACGACCAATTTTATACCATATTCCAATAACAGCAATCTCTCCTTTAGAGTTTTTATGAACTGCATGAAGTTCCAACTCAAAACTACAAAAGAAGCAGAAGAATCATGTCAATACAATCCTAAAAAAGCTCATTGCCATTACATGAAGCAGTTAAAGAAACTAAATGAAAAACAGCAAAATCACTTTGTTCCATTGAACGTGTGTTCCGAAGGTGTGTGCCAATGACATTGAATCAGTTCATAATAAGTTCCACTTATGTTAAGCTTCCCTGCATTCCCATTCCATTGCACCTGTCATGTCATTAACAGTAATGCGTTCATGTTAATCAGATTTTCCAATGTATTGATGCTGCAATATAAGATGCAATGCAACTAATTATCGGTGTAAAGTTGATTCTGAATTAAAGCATTTTGTTGTAACATTCAGAATAAAAGCATTGAAAATGAGTTTTATTGTGTTTTGAATTTGTAAACGGTGATCCTAAGAGTGAAGTGGTGGTGGTTTTGGCTCACCATGATGGCATGACCGATATTCTTGAGAACAGCAGGAGCTGGTTTGTAATGTTTTTGAAGTTGACCCAATTCAGGAAACTGGTTCACCACTTTGTCTGAAAGATCAATGGGAGATTGTCGTTTTCCTTTCCCACATACTGTCCATTTTGGGTTCAGACGCCACCATTTCTCTGGTCCATTGCTACTTCCTTCTTTGTAGCCAAATTCTGCATCTTCTGTTCACCAAAAAGAGAAGCTTTTATGAAATGAACAACAAAAAGTTAGAATTGGAAGTGCCTTAATGTTTCAAGAAATGTAGAGTTTGTCACTTCACCTCTATTTTTTTTTTTTTTTTCAATTTATCAGCAATGATAGGTATGAAAAAATGCACCGTACATGCACTTAATGAAGATATTTGCCACACAAAGAAAGAACCATTTTTTTCTTTTTCAAAGGCGTGAAGAAATTGACCACATAATATAGGAGGAAACGTTGGGTAACAATATATAAAAAAAGTGGGAAAACATCATGAAAGAAAAAGAATATGGCTTCACAAATATGTGAAGAGACTACTAATTTTTTTATATGGTGAATCCCGTGATGACTCCAAAAGAAAGCTGTAAATAAATTATGAATGTTCGGTCACTTAAAAATTCTGATATTATATAGAATTTTTTTTGTAAATTTGTTAAAAGAATTAAATTTTTTTTTCTAAGAATTTTAACTGATATATAATTTTTTCGTAGGTAATTATTTATAATAAAATTATAAAATTTGTAAGTATTGTTTATAAAATTTGTTGTGAAAAGTATTTTATATAACATATTTTGCAAAAAATTTCACAGAATTTTCTATAATTTTTTTTTCATAACAAAATTTATAAGTATTTCTTACAAAAAAGTTTCAAAATAAAATTGACAGAAAATATGAGTTTTTTTTAATAGTGAATAACGTAAAAGAAATGTAAAGGGTTTCCAGTTTAATATTCTTTTGGATTTTTATCACGATGAGCATATACATTTCCAACATGGTGGAAAAATAATCTCTAACAAACAACAAATCTCATTAGAATAAACTTTAACTCATAAATCTGATAACATGTTAAGAACTAAAATTTAAATTTGACTCAACCTCAAAAAACCAGCTTATAAAGTGATATTTGTGTGAATTTTGAGTAAATTTGTGTGATATTACTTTGATACAATAAAAAACCAAATAAACAATTTTCAGATGAAGATCTTCTGTCACAATATAAAAGTAGTGTAATTAAGGTGGTGATTAAATCAAATAACATAGACCTGATTCATACCAGTTTTAGAATGAGAAAGTGATGATGCAGGGAAAGTAGAGAGGTAGAGAATGAAGAGGAAGAAGAGCACAGAGAAGAAGTTGAGATTGGTGTGGAGATTCATTATTGTAGTTGTGAGTGTTTAGTGATGAACACTCATGTATATGTATATATTGGTGGCTCTTTGTTATTTTCAAGATTTACAAGAATATATTTTCACATCCTATAAGCTAGTTCCATTTGAAGGCCATCATTCACACATTGCCATCAAATGTGCCTACTTTCACGAACTATTTACTATGAGCATTAGCAATGCACAATAGAAAATGTTTTTATTTTAATTAGTGACAAGTAACTTGTATTAAGAAACATATAATAACTCTACCTTGAATAAATTATGTCGCGTTAGTTTATGATAAGATAAAGTTATGGAAGCAATACCAACCACCAATTTATTTATCTACCAATAGAGGAAAAATATATAAGTTAAGGAATTTGGATGGTATGCAGGGATGTAAAAAAAATTCGTACTCGTGGGTATTCGCGGATAAAATCCACAACGGGTAGAAAATGAATATTGTAAATGGATACTCGCAGGTAACGGATACGGGTATTTTTAATACCCATATGTTAACGGGGCGGGTATGGGTGTCATAGTATCCGTACGTGGATACCCGTACCCGCTATACTCTAATTTAAATTAAAAAAAATAAAAAAAACATGATTAAAATATTAACATATCGATTTTGAATGACTTATTGTTTTATCAATTAGTTTAAAAAAAATTATTTCTTTGTAAATTGTCATTCAACACTATTTAAATGGGTTATTTGGACTTTGTTTAAAATTTATGAATGTTATGTATCGTATTTTATTTGAATTTACCATTAAAAGATATTGTTAAACATTTATTTTTATTTTTTTAAAATATACGCGGGTACCCATGGGTATCCGTGGATATTAAAAAATTATGCATATACCCGCATAATGGATACCCAACAGATATGAGTACGGGTACGAGATAAATATTTATTCAATGAGTAAGGTATGGGAGACTACTACTCGTATCATACCCACCCTGTTGATATCCTTACTTATATGATTAAAATATTAGCCGTATCCTACCTGTCCTGTTGACATTCTTAATAATATGATTAGGAGATTCGAACTATAAATCAAGAAATATTCACTAGGAAAATATTCACTTTATTTAATTGATTACCTTATGTAATATTACTGTAAATTACGAATTGTATTTGAATTTTATTTTCATGATTTCAGTAATAGTTTTTTTTTAACCTTTTTGAATATTTTCGTTTGTGTGACATTATAGATATTTCATTACTTTCATGTAACATGAATAAAATTGTGATTTTTAATAATTCTTTGCAGTAAACAAATAATAAAATAGTGTTTTGTGTTTCATGATAAGTCTCACGGTAGTACATAGGCATGTCAAAACGGATCATGCCGGCCCGTCAGGAAAAGGGCAGATCAGATTAGAATTTTCAATCCTTTAACTCGTTGTAGTTCAACTCGTCAATTTGGTGGATCAATCCGACCCGACTTGTTTTTGATTGGTCAAAATGGACTGAGCCGACCCGTTTTACTACTCCCAGCACTATGAAAATATATCATGACTTAGTACTAATTAAGAAATTTTTATTTAAATTCTAAATTGACAATATAATTTGTAATGTATTTTATTATTTAAAGATTTAGTGATTCAAAAAGCAATTAATATTTAAATTCGCCAATAATGTGTTATAATAACAACAATGAAAAATATTTTGGTGTATATATTTATAATAAATAATCAATAAACATTAATGGTTGAAATTATTTAAATTTAAATAAATATAAATTAGTTTTAATCTAAGCGTGTATAAGTTTAAATGAAAAAGTAAATAATGACTTAAACAAGTTTTCTATGTCTATTCATAGATTTTTGTTTTAACTTTTTCTTAAAATGGAGTATTATTAACTGGTCTCAAAATATTTGTAGTTTTATTGATGGGAAAGTTGATATTAAATAGATATACGACTAAAACTATATAATAAAGTGCATATTTAATTTTGTGTTAAATTGATGTAGAATTGATTTTCTAACGCATAATTTATATGTGTTTGATTTCCAAAATCAATTAAAGAGTAAAAAATTCACATAGACTAAAAAGCAACTAATTCATGCTTCCACGTTGAAAAATTACTTCAGCTTGATTTTCAAAATCAATTAAAGAGTAAAAATTCAAATTGAATGAGGAACAATTAATTACTGTTTTTGCGTTAAAAAATTAATTCAACTGAAATCAATTTTTCAATGCTGAACGAAACACAAAGGGAATGTAAATTTCTCTTACAAACTAGTTTTTCTGAAGTTGAATAAAACTCAAAATTCATTTATAAGATTTTATTAAAGTTTGTCGTAACATAAGCCTCTTGAAATAACTTTATCAACCATTATCGCATCTCTCTACAAGTCTTTACTTTCATACTGAAGATATTCAATCCTTAAAACGTGTGTGTAACGGATTTAATATATCAACTTAGAGAATATATACTTAAATCAACGTTCTAATTTATTAGTTACCTAATTTGAAGAAAAAATAAAGTGCTAAAAAGAAATTAATTGTATATCAGAGACCTGAAATTTATATCTAGGTCTAAACTAATATAAATTATTATAATCTAATTGAAAATAAAATACTTAATGGTTATTATATTTCAATTTTAATAAATAAGTTATGATGTATTATTTGTAGTTCTCGCACATTGTTTAAGTCTAAATTAATATAAATTATTATAATCTAATTGAAAATAAAATACTTAATGGTTATTTTATTTTAAATTTAATAAATAAGTTATGAT
The DNA here is from genome assembly GCF_037176805.1 of Vigna unguiculata. Taxonomy (NCBI): domain Eukaryota; kingdom Viridiplantae; phylum Streptophyta; class Magnoliopsida; order Fabales; family Fabaceae; genus Vigna; species Vigna unguiculata. The sequence continues at coordinate 32,989,468 of NC_140792.1, read as the reverse complement.
GTATTATTTGTAGTCCTCGCACATTGTTTAAGTCTAAATTAATTTAAATTATTATAATCTAATTGAAAATAAAATACTTAATGGTTATTTTATTTCAATTTTAATAAATAAGTTATGATGTATTTATTTGTAGTTCTCCCGCATTGTTTTGTTACACTTTTAAAATATCATGTAACATTCTCCTGCTGAATGTAATTTGGTCTTTCTTCCTACACCTCCAATCTTTTCTTTAAATTCCTAAAATACCTTTTGACCATTTAAAAAAATTCATGAACATCACACCCCAAAAATATTTCCGGATGTCGACTTCCGAAAGTCAAAATATACGACTTTCAGAAATCAAAATATATCACCGAAAATTGACTTCCGAAAGTCGACTTCCGAAACTCAAAAATCATTACTGGAAGTCGACTTCCGAAAATAAAAAATCATCACCGGAAATCGACTTCCGAAAGTCAAAAAACATTACGGAAGTCAACTTCCATATATAAAAAAAATTATATATTTTATTTTATTTTACTTTTTAAAACCGTATTAAAAATTAGAAAACATATAAATTTTTTTAAAAAAATTACTTTAAAAAATAGAAAAAATAAGTAATAAAACTACTAAATAAAAAATTAAAAAATAAAATTGATAAATAATTTAAATTCAAATAATAAAACTTTAAATAGAAAAAATGAAAAAAAAATAATATATACATATATATATATATATATATTTAAGTTTTATTATTTTAATATAAATTATTTTTTAATTTTATTGATATTATTATAATTATTTTATTTATATATTTTATGTATATTATTTTATATTTTATTTGAATTTTTTAATTTTGTTTAAAATTTAAATATTTAATTTTAATCAAATCTTTAAAGTTTTTTCAATTATATATATTTTTTATATAATTTTAAAATTAAAAAATAATAAAATTTTGACTAAAAATTTTATTTAAAATTTTAAACAAAATTAGAAAATTAAAATAAAATATAAAATAATATACATGAAATATATAAATAAAATAATTTATAATAATATCAATAAAATAAATAAAATTAAAAATAAAAATAAAAAATAATTTAAATTAAAATAATAAAACTTTAAGTAAAAGTAAATATATATATATATATATATATATATATATATATATATATATATCTCGGAAGTCGACTTCCATATATTTATACTAGGGTAAACACAACCTGTGTGTACGCATTTTTTGAATTATATTTATAATTGATGATATTGTAATGTTATTAAGTTAATGAACAAAATTAAAAGTATATTTATAGAAATTAAAGTGAAATGTATGAAAAAAATATGAGAAAAATAACTGTTGATGAATAGTAAGAGAAAAAAGAAGAAAGAGATAAGTAAATAGTTTTATAAAAACTTGTAAAATTAAGCGTTAATTTTTAAAAATATAATAAATAATTAAATTATATTAGAATTATGAAATGTGGACACAAAAGAGAGAATTCCCTTTATATATAGTTATAGATATATAAACGGATTTTGACTTCCGTTTATATATATATATACGGAAGTGTGACTTCCGATTTTATATATATATATATATATATATATATATATATATATATATATATAATTTCTTTTTTCATTTTTTTTTAATTTCAAGTTTTGTTATTTGAATTTAAATTATTTTTCAATTTTATTTTTTAATTTTTTATTTAGTACTTTTTTTACTTATTTTTTTTACTTTTTCAAGTAATTTTTTTTAAATTTATATGTTTTATAATTTTTAATACATGTTTTAAAAAATAAAATAAAATAAAATATATAAGTTTTTTATATACGGAAGTCGACTTCCGTATTGTTTTTTGACTTCCGGAAGTCGATTTCCGGTGATGATATTTGATTTCCGGAAGTCGACTTCCGGTGATGATATTTGATTTTCGGAAGTCGACTTCCGGTGATATATTTTGACTTCCAGAAGTCGACTTCCGGTGATATATTTTGACTTCCGAAAATCGACTTCCGGTGATATATTTTGACTTCCGATGATATTTTTTGACTTCTGAAAGTAGACATAATTTTGGGAGTGTGATACATGCGGGTCAAAGGATTTTTTGGGAATTTAAAGAAAGTTTGTAGGTGTAGAAAAAATTTTGGAGATGCAGGAAGAAAGACCCATGTAATTTTGACATATATTAAAATACTTATATATTAAAAATTAAATTAATTACATTTAGTGATTTGATTAGTGTTTGACTTTTCACTCATTTATTCAGATACTTTGGAGAATATAATTCTTTTAATGTTATATCAAATTATATTAACAGAAATTAATTCTATCCCCTGGCATTTAGGTTAATTCACGAAATAAATGATATATAAATGATATATATATATATATAATTAAGAAAAATTAATTATAATAATTTATAACATTAAATATATTTTTAGTCCCTCATTTTTTACCAAAAAATAAAATTAATTCCTCTTTAAAATTTTAAATCAATTTATCTCTTATTTTTAGAAATTTAATCAAAATTTATTAAAGTAAACATTTTTTTTAACTAATATTAAAATGAATATATAACAAACAGTACAAATATTATAATGAAACATGTTTACTTAACAATATTTTGTTAACATAAATAAATTAACATATTTTTAAAATCTAGAACTAAATTAAACCAAAATTTTGAAAATGAACTAATTTAAAGTTAAAGGACAAAAACATATTTAATTCTAATTTATACAACAGGAAATGAACGGTTAAAAACATAAGAAAAAGTATACTCGTATGCATTGGGCAGTGTTGTGATAATTGTTGATTAGGGCAAAATGTAAGAAGATTTGGAAAGTCTTTTAATCGTGGTTCTAGAAATGTAATATTTGTTGCGCCATTCCGGATCATAAATTTAGAAAAAGAAATATAATTTAAATTGTTGAATAACATGACAGCATTTATTTGGATGAACTTGGTCAAGCATAAGATACACTAATTGATGTAAAGAATCGATATCAATATTTCATACAATTCTACAAGCGGTTAACTCATTTGGAATCCAAGGGTGGATCAAAATCATATTTTCTGTATTATTATGACTTGCATTTGTCGTGGGCAGAAAACAATTCCTATTAAGGATCTCAATGCAGATAAAAGCAGTGATACATGATAAAGAATAACAGCACCTGTGACATTTGAGAAAGTAGGGAGGCCCAAGTGCATTGAATCCTTTGTCTGAGATAGCATGACTTTATCTATGAACAAGTATGGAGAGCACAGGTAAGGTATACAGCATCAACACTTGGTTACCATTTAAGTTGGTGAAGCACATAAATCACGTTAGCGGGGTCCTGTTCTTGCCTCATTTTCCAAGCCTCACTTGAGGGCACAATGCCCTGCTTGCAAAATCTACGTACAATCTTATTTGAGCAATGCCTGAGCTCAGACCCCAAAAAATAAACAATCATGGCCTGAATTACACCAAAACAAAATTATATACGTATGTATTAGTAAAGTCCACGGTGGTCAGTTTCAGCCAGATTGAGTATAGGAGACATAATTACCAGCAGAAGCAGATTTAAGCCTGTTTTCATACCATCATGAAAATGGGGCACATCAATTATGGAACCTCAATGTCCATGACCTGAGTATCTTCTTACCATCGAGAATATGAATGTCCATATGTCTTCCAATGGTCCCGTCCATTTCGTCTGTTTGAAGTTCTGTCAGAGGGAGATTTGTAACCATCACATGGTCTTCCAAACCCCCCATAAGCATCTGAAGATCTCCTGCTTGTGCCACCTCTGTTACTTACCTTACAAGCTTTCCTTATATCCTCTTCCAAATCATACTCCGACCGCTGCTATCAATAAAGGTACAAACTTATCAGTTTTATATAATTACAAAGGAAAAAACCTTCTGCAGTAATTGTTCGATTCCATCGTAAAATCACATGCATTAAGTGAAGTTATCTTGTGTCCCAAGAAATTGATGCAGGACATCCCAACACTAGATACAAAAAATTATGCCTTTTAACAGAAAGAGCGTGTAGGCATGTTTTCTAATTAGCAAGGCCAATCAATCATGTCTTACGGACAACACTAACTGTCATAGTCACATTTTCACCACAATTCCTAACCCATTAAGAGGAACCTAGTCCAATACTGGCTGAAAGAAAAAAAAAGGCCATCTCAAGGCCACAATAATGCCTAAACTACAGGAAACACCACGAATTCAGGTGTAGCGAAGACAAGGAGTGAGAGCGAGGCAGAATGCTCCATCACATATTAATAATGAGAAAGAGAGTTAAGAGATATTTTCAAAATAATGCCACTTATATGTTGCATTCTGATTATTAACATGTCTGTATCCCTCGAGCAGAAATAAGCTCTGCATAGGCACATGAGCACAAGAAATGCCAATCCATAAGATAAACCAAAATCAAACTCTCTATGGATGACATCCAACTAGATCAATACATACTACTAATGTTTAGGTTGTTAAAAACTCAATAAAGTCCAATTCAAAAATTATTAGAATTATACGCTAAGATAATTGGGTATTATAACCTATCCACTCTATAGGGTTCAATTTCAACCAGAATATAGAATCAAGTATTACATATGGTGCGCTATTAGTTGTAGGAACAACACAGGTTTTACCAAAATTATCATAATGGGCAACATTACACAAGAAAACTCGTAAAGATGTAAAGGCTCATTAAACTACTGCCTATCTACTTGTTAGCTCTGTTCGCAAAAAAACTAGCACCATAAAATATGTTTGCTCCAGCTTCAAAATGTTTTAAGACAGGAATGAACTTAGGCTTTTCAGAAGAGCATGTTAATGCAAGAATATAGTACAGGTAGCCATTCAATCATTATTTGTTAAGAATGCATTCAGATTCATTAACTAGCAAAAATAATCATGCACAGAACCTTGGCTGGGTCTGAAAGCACAGCATATGCTTCTCCAATCATTTTGAAAAGCTTATCAGCATCCTTGTACACCTCCTGTGAGATTTCCTTCCAAACTTGGCCATCGTCTCCAACTTCACTTCTTGCCAACAACTGACCAGCCTAGATTCAAACCAAAAACAGATAAAATAAATTTTAAGTAAAAATGTTTTGAAAGCTAAAAAAGGCTCTCTTTTATCCAAAAGCAAATGAAAACAGTTATACAATGTAACTATATTACAGGTACAAAAAGACTTGAACCTTGTCCGGATGATGTCTGAGAGCTGCCTTGTGGTATGCCTTCTTGATATCTGTTGCTGTATCAGCTGATTTGATTCCTCTGGAGTTCACATAACAAAACAGAATTTACATTTGGTCTTTGGATACTCAGAATTTGCAACTATCAGCAATAGAAATCAGGAGAGTTAAATGCATGATTGAACATTGAGATATGTATTGGTATCATGAGATATAGTGAATAGAATCGAAAAGAATTTTAATTGACCAATGCAAAATAAATAAATACTCTGAAGGTTGATCCTCGTGTAACTAGTTACATTCGACAATTTATAATACAGAAACTGTGATTGGATCGGGTATAATCTAGTGAGAACCAGTTTAGTTGCTCATACTCGTCACATCAAATGGGCAAGACCTTGATAATTTTGTAAACTTCTGGGAATCCATGACACTTCTAGAGGATTGTTTCTTGCAGCTTGAGGACAAAGTGATAGCTTTAGAGCACAGTATTGATAGGAAACATCCTACAGTGGCAGGGATTAGAGCCCGCAGTGGGCAGTTGTTGATATCAGTGGAAGTAGTGAAATGTTACAGTACCTACACAATTTTTTAGTGAAACGATTTAATCTCTATCACATTAGCATCCACGTCCAATGAGGGTTGGCTCAATTAGTATGACCAAACTGTGTCAATGCAAACATCTTAGGTTTGTATTATGCTACTGGTCCTTCATTTGCAGGCTGACCCTAAGTATTACAGTAAGCCTTTATTGAGGCTGGAGGGTTGAGCCATGCCTTGATGTAGCAATAAAGCAGACTTGGCTCTTAAACTTTGAATTGATTTTTCAGGAATTTACCCCCCCTAAATCACAATTTCATTTGTTGTACAGAAAAAATTTAGGGCAGGTAATCCTTAATTGAATAAAGAACTTACAAAATGAGGTAAACATCCAAGGGTGTCCCCTTTTTGGCTTGATCTTCCACTGAAAGAAGACGTTGACGAGCTTGCCTTGATTCTTTCACACCTTTCGATCCACTGGGTGAGTCAGACTGTTTGTCCCTTTCATTAGATTGAGTTTCAAGAACAACTATAAGTCTCTTAAGGTCACAAGCTGCTTGTTCATAATCTCTAACCATCTCAAGTAAGGTGGCTCTTCTTGAAATTGCCTACAAAATGAGATCAATGAGATCTCCTGTCCCCTCATGAGCAAAACTAGAGTCAAACAGAAAAAGAATCATGATTGTTTCAATGAAACTTCTATCCGTAATCCATATTACTCCAATACTCCGTATATTTCAATAGGTGAAGCTAGATTTAATAAGAAAATCCAAATAGGCACTCGTGATTTTACCTAATTGAAGGGACATTAGAAAGACATACCTTTGCATAATTTCCATCAAGGGCAATAGCCACACTACAGTCTGCAATGGCATCGGCAATTTGGCCCAAAGCTTGATGAGCAGCAGCACGGTTGCAGAAACATATTGCCATAAAAGGACATGATTTAATATTGCATGATAGAGCTGCAGTGTAATTCTCTATAGCTTCTGTATACTTTCCCACTTTAAAGTTTTCATTCCCTGCCCTCTGTTGTTAAGAAGAATAATAAAGATCAATTTATTAATAGCCATACGATTGGGCCCAGAAAATATAAAGAGCAGAATTATTGAAATAAAGACAGTTATAAGTAGAGATCTACCGCCTCCTTTCTCAAAAGAGCATAAACTGCAAATAATTTCCTTCAAATAACAAAAGATTATGGCTGACTAACTTTCCACCCCTTTTTAATATTTTCCTCAACAACATCCTAGATAGTTCTATATTGTTATCAATTACCGAGGTAATCCTATATGTAATTAACTTTCTGATAATCCTATCCTAAATCTACATGTCAGAACAAAACAGCAATATATACCAGCTTCCTAAATAGTCCACAAACTCCTTATACGAAATTTTGAAAAGAAAAAAAAAACAAAGTGGTAATAGATAAGCTTCCTTAATAGACAAAATATTCCAATCTGTTATTTCTTGCTCCACCTAGAGTAGACTTTTCAAACCCTGGGCCCACTGTATCAGCATAATTTCTACCGTTACCTGGAAATACTAAACTAAAATCTGAAAACCATTCAAATGAAGAATAAGAAGCCAACCTACTTACTCTATTGTATAAAAACCTGAATTAAATGGATTCAAGAATCAACATTATATTAGTGATTAATACTTTCAAAAAGGACACTGAAACAATCTTATTCATCCTGGTGTCCATGCGTCATAGTATTTATGCTTTAGGTCACAGGGAAACTAACTCTGAGAGGACGGACAAGATGTTTTAAATATAGGCATTTTAATTCAGGCAATAATTTAGGAAAAGGGTGTTGTGTTGTGAAATTACCTTGTGTTCTAGAAGTTCTCTTATTGTAGAAGCTAATGATAATGAGTCTTCAATATTATCAATCACACACCTACAAAATTGAATTGATCATAATTCGCAAGGCATCCCTAGCTTTTGAAAATTAAAACTTATGTTGATTGAAATGAAAAATGAGAAATTAGCCTTGATCAGTAATCAATTGAATTACTTGTCAGTAACAGACACAAGATGCTGTAATTGCTCTAGAACATTAAGTGATGCCTCAAGCCTTCCCAAACGAAAGTAACACTTGGATATCACTGACCACCTCCACAATTTTACACTAGAGTAACTATCACACAAGGAACTATCAGAAACCGGAGCATTGTTTGCCAAGACAAAATTTTTCTCTGCAAGATGCTGACTTTGTTCACAAAGCTGAATTGCTGCTTCATACTTTCGTAGCTGCAAGACATTACAATAAACAAACGGCACATTTTACTATCCATGCAAAATAATTCAGAAAAACAACGAAACAGAACAAGAGTGCAAAAGGATGAGAGGAGAAAACAGTTGGAGTATAAAATACCAAACATAGAGCCTCTGCCTTCATTTGCAGCAATTTCTCTGAGTATAAACTTATAGACAATGCCTTAGAAACTAGTTCCAACGCTGTAGCAGCTGCATCAGAAGTCCTCTCTTTTAAAAGTTCGGCAGCATTATTTATACACTTGAGAACTTCCTGTTAATATGTATTAACACTTTTTAGACATCTAATAAGATCATGCACACCTTAAAAGATAACCAGGAGAAATAGCAAAATTGAATATTAACTGCTCCTCGAAACACTAATATCTAAGGTAGTGATAGTAGTGGATTGTAATATAAAACTGATAATAATATTAGTACAAGTTCACAAAAATTCATCAAATCTACAATATCAAAATTGCGCTATCCACATAAAGGAAAAAATCATTGAAATACCTGAGCCTTTTGTAAACCTTCAGCTGCTTCAAGTATAGCCCTCCGATCCAAACAAACAACACTACCTGATTCCATGCACTTATTAAAACACTGCTGAGCATTTTCGACTTCCCCTAGCAAAAGGTGGCAGCTGGACAGGAAAATCATTATCGTCACTTGAGTAGGAGAAAAATTAAAGTCCTATATAATTTATGATCTAAAACAAATACAAGTACAAAGAAAAAAAACTCTTACCTAGCAGTTCTCATCTGCACTTTCGGAAAGGAAGGGTCCAGAACTGTAGCCATCATGCAGTCTTCTAGAGCCTCTCTAATCCTTCCAAGACTCATTCGTGTTGCAGCACGATTACTATAGCATAGTAAAAGAGGCTGAACCGAGCTTCCAGATCTTTCTCTTGAAGGTACAGAATTTATTCCTATTGTGTAGAAACCCTCAGCTTTAGAAAGATCTCCATCTTTATAGGCCTGGTTTCCCCTAAATAAAATCATGATTTCAGATAAATAAACCACGCAAATTCCAGGAACATTAAACAGAAATCCGCATAACAAATATCAAAAACTAATTAAAATATATTTATGAAGGAGATGATTTCTTTTATGGTCGGTACCTGAGTCTCCACTTGTCACAGGCTGATGACGGAATTGCCTCTGATGATGCAACATCCCCATCCTTGAACTGGCCATTTATCTGAGATGTATCCATCACATCAGAATTTGATGACATGTTGGCAGTGCTATGTGGTGAAAATTGTACAGAAGATACAAACTTTCCATTCACATGAGGCGAGATAACAGAAGTGTTGCACCCCCATTTCCTCCTATATTTCTTCTTTTGTTGACGCTTTACTGATGGAGTACCAACCACAGTTGAAGATGCAGAAAACGAAAAATTTTTCCCCTTAGATTCATTCAGACCAGGAACAAAACGAAAAATATCATCCTTTTGCCTTTCAATGTTTGAGGTGAAGTCGACACCAGCACCAGCTGAAGCTCCTTCTGCACTACCACCACAGAATTGCTCAGTTTTCAAATTAGGCCAGACTATCTCAGGGCCAGAAGAATGAGAATTGTCAACAGATGAATTTTCAACTCGTTCATTATTATCCGGATCTCCATGTCTTCTATCAGTTGTACTCATATCTTCTCTCCCCGTAGTAGGCAAGTTTTCTCCTTTATAATCAGTAGGAATTGTTGAATGCAGATCATCTAATCCTTTAGAAGCATTTACATCTTGACCACTTGCTGTTGTTTCCTGATATGGAGAAAAATCCATTGGTGAGTGGACACCAGAAGAATCAGGGGTTTTTAGTGAACTGTTTTCTTTTGACAAATGATCTGGCCCTGTCTGTTTCTTGTTTAAAGAATGAAGCTTTGATTTTCGCCTTGTACATTTTGATCCTTTTTCCTTACATGATCGACCCGTCTGTGTGGATTCAACTTTTCTATTTAACTTTGGAAATAAGTTGTCTTTGAAACAAGAAGGATCCCATATTGGGGGTTTGAAGTCAGCAAAAGACTCTTTGGAAGCCTCTGGAGTACTTGCAAACCAATTATCGCCCTTATCACCATCTGCACTTGAAGAATGGCCCATGGAAGCATAGTTTGGATGGGAATCAATACCAAATGATGAGAAGGAAAATGACGCTGCCGCTCCATTCACTTTCGAATCTTCAGACACATAACATCCTGGATTTTTGCCATTCTGGAAATCTGTGACGCCTTCCTGACTAGTGGATGGCTTAGAATGTATTCCTGAAGAATCAGAGGAAATACCGCAAGCAGTTCCATTTTGAACGCCAACGTTCCCAGAAGCAGCATGAGCACAGAACTGCTGACCACCAGCTTCGGTTTTTGAACTAACACTAGAATAACCAAAACCGATGTCATTTCCTCCAAAAACAAAACCAGCAGCACAACCATTGGCATGTGAATTCTTCGAATTCCCAGTAATATCAACACCCTCAGAATGTTTAATGTTAAGTTTCTCCATCTCATCTGATAAATTAACACTCGACTCTCTACCACTATAGCTACCCCCAAAGTGATCACGTTGTCCACACTCAAATTCATACTTACATTCCTTCACCGCACCCGAATCCCCCAACCCCACACTACATTTCCCCTTTTCTGTACTCAAGCCAGAATCCAAATTATCTCTAGAAGTACCAAAAACAAACACTCTACTCTTCAACTCCCCCTCCGAATTCGACCCCACCTTCCCTCCCTCACCAAAAACCGTCTCCGCAACACTCTCACCGTTCTTTATCGATCCCTCGTCACTCTTCCCAGCACCAAACACAAATTCCACACCACCACTCCTGATTCCCCCATTCAAATCCCTAGAGGAGTCAGACTCAACCTTCCCAGCACCAAACACAAAACCATTGTCACCACGAGAGTTCGAAAAACCACTCTCCAATATACTACCATTACTGTTTACCTGATCAGCGCGAAACGGATTGAAGCCGGCATCACCGTCGTCGGCGCCAGCTCTGTTCCGGGACCTGGCCTGCTGAGACGCACACTGCTTGCGCAGTTTGACTAACCTCGGTCGGGACCTCGTGCGCGCGGCGGAGACGGAAGGGTTTAAGCAGTCAGCATTAAAATGAAGGAAGGAAGAATGCGGCGGCGCCTCCGCGGAGTCTATCGGAGATTGGAAATGGAGTGCGGCGGAAGACGACATTGGAGAAGAGTAGGGTTTGAAATTGTTGGTTCCAACGGGTTTGAGAGTTCAAATTCTCAGTCTCCCACAACACAAGGTGATGGAAATGGTTTTGGGGTAATGTATTGTAATTTATGATTTAAGATTTGGGATTGGATTAGATTAAATAGATGGAAATGGTTTTGGGCTAATGCAATTTAGCTCGGGATTTATGATCCCAAATTAGATTAAATAGATTTAAATTCAAATAATATAATAGAAAGAGTGAATAAAAAGAATGAACGAGACTTTGGGAAGGCATGGTGGTGAGCGTCAACCAGTGTGGGACCTACCTAGTTAGGGATCCTTTACCTTTTCGCTTTCTTATCTTCCTTCTATTTTACTCTTCCTTTCATTCACTTGTCTAATTACTTAAGAAAACTTTCAGTTCTAAGAAAATACGAAATTAAAAATATTTATTTTTATGTTTGGTTTCTGCTTTAAAAGACAAATTGAAAAAAAAATTAAGCTAATATATATATATTTTATTTTTAAGCTAATATACATATTTTATATAACAATGAAAATGTAAAAATGTATTCTTTTAAAACACAATCTCAATTGTTCTAAAAGCGCAAGCCTCTCTCTTTTTACTCAACTCCAGTTCTTTTTCCTCTTCAACTCAACCTTATTGTTCATCTTTTTCATATGAATATTCAAGTGAGAGTCTTCTAGTTGAAGTGAAAGCCTTCTAGTTCAAACGAGAGTCTTTTAGCTCAAGAAAGAAATCTAGCTTAAGTGAAAATGCTGCAAAATTTTAATTCTTTATTTTTAACCTGTGATTGACTGAGTTAATTTAAAAAATATGATGTATGAAGTTATGCATGGATGATGTTAGTATTTTGATACTTGACTTGGTATGTTTTGTAAAATATCTAATTACTATTTGAAATTTGAGATGAAATTATTTATATGTGAATATGAAAATATGATTAAAGGATGTACGCGTGATTGTGAAAGTATTGTTGTGAAAATATGATGATAATAGTTTTGTAAATATATATATATATATATATATATATATATATATATATATATATATATATGAATATTGTATGTGTTTGAATGTAATTCCATGGGTCTCATGGGAAGATTTTATAGTGGTGTTAATTTAGAGTATGCATTTATGGATTCAAGTAAGGTGGTATCTTGAAACTGTAATGATCATTTACACTCAAATAGAGTAAAATAGTTCATGTGGTGAGAGTAGTAGGAGGTCCTAGTCTAAGGTAGGATACTAGCCTTAGATGATCATGGATTAACCTAGTGTGTGGTAGGGTGAAACCCATTGACAAGGGCTCTACAGAACAGTAGAGGTCACCACAAGTACAAGTCTCTAGTGATTCTGATTCGAAATGCATGTATCCGGATAATCGAGTTTAATGTCAACTATTTGTGTGCAGTTATGTGAATTAGTTGTAGTTACCCATGTATGAATTATAATTGATATGATTTAAACGGTTTTAGGACAACTATTTTGTATACTAGCTTACCCCTTATCCTTGCACTCTATGGTCTTGTGTTGTTTCCGTCTAATGTGATGATCATCATTTTGATGGGAGCAGATGATGTTAGAAATTAAATCATGAGAAAATATTTTAATTATTAAAATAGTTGAATTACAAGAACAATTTTGCATTGTTTTTGCATTATTATAGAAATAATAGTGTAACTGTAGGGATTATATATATTAATTATAGATACCCTGTCTTGTATGTATTTCTGTTTTTCCTTTCAATAAAATACAACACAAAATTCCTTTTATTTGTTTTCTTTACATGGTACTAGGAGCAGGAACCATTTTCTACTCAATCATTCATTTTTTCTTGTTTTCCTATCCTTGTTTCCATGGCTAACAACGGAAAAGAACCAAATTCCAATAGTTCTTATTCTCTCCATCATTCTGACCATTCCAGAATGGCCATTGTTTCAAAACCTCTAGATGGAGACAACTTTTCGACTTGGCGTAGAGCCATGGTCATCTCTTTAAATGCAAAATCCAAATTGGGTTTTGTTGATGGAACTCTTAAGGAACCATCTGCGAAAGACAAACTAGAGTAATATGCAGCATGGAAAAAAATGCAACGATATAATATTATCTTAGATCTTTAATTTTTTGACACATGATATTGTAGATAGTGTTATTTTCTATGACATTGCTCATGAAATTTGGGAAGATCTTCAAAATCGCTTGTCTCAAAGTCATGCACCATAGATTTTTTAGATTGAGAGAAACATTGTTTAGCTCAAGATTAAATGACCAGAGGCGAAACATAATGTTGACAGAGGAAAGCCATGACTCCCCCAACGTTTCTTTTTATTTTCTCTATATATATATATATATATATATATATATATATATATATATATATATATTAATTTAGTTTAAAAAAGTTTTTCTAAATTTAAAAATCATATTTTCCCTTTTTATTATAATTTCTTTTACTTCTTTATTTAGTTTTTCTTTTTTTTCGTGTTTTCGTCTCTTTCTCTTTTTCTATTTTCATCTCAATTCTCATAATCAATTTTTTATTATTTTCAAAATCAAATTGCACCAGGAAAAAAATTGAGGAGTTAAGGAATACTTTAGACTGAACAATTTCTTCTTTTGAGTAAGTTCATTTTTTACCCTTTTTTTTTAAGCAATATGTTTTCTTCTTGTATGTGACTTTTCTATATTCTAGGCATATCTCTATCGATTAGATATCATAAAATCATGCTCTAATTGTTGATCAAACTCTTCTTTATGTAGATAGAGCTGTTTTAGGGTTTAAAGTTGTGTAAGGAAGAGCAAGATTAGGAATCTCTAAGGTAAGGGAAGGTAAATCGTCTAAAAGTTATTAGTTTTCTTAGAATATTGAGTCTTGGTTTTAAGATTTAATATAGGATATTCATAATTTAATATTTTTCTAAATAAGGGAGAGATGACAAATTTATATTAGAAAAATTATGGTAAAGAGTAAACGAATTAGTTATTTTTTTCAAGTGGAAAACTTGTGATGAAGATGAAAAAAGTGCATCTATGTCATATAAACTTGAGAAACTTTATGAGAATAAAAAAATTGAAGAAAATGAAAAACAACTCTCTAAGGTTCCTAAAGTTATATATGTTGAATTTGAAAATTATTTAGAACGTGATCCCTAGAAGGTAACTTTTCCTTTCTTTTTGTAATATATTATTGTTAATGATAAACTTTATGCTACTCTTTCATATATATTATTGTTATATTTTTTGGATTCTATTGTTATGAATGCTTGTTTTGAATAGAAAAAATGATGTGAGGAAATGAAATTTTTTTTAATTAGAAAAAGTAATTTTTATATAACAAATATAATTTGGCCCCCTAAAATTTTTGTTCAAGTTTCGCCACTACAAATGACAGTCGCATCCTATTACACGAAGTTAAAGAAATTATGGGATGAGTTAGGCTCCTATAATAATGCAACATGCACGTGTGGAACATATAATAAAAGGCGCAAATTGATGCAATTTATTATTAGGTTGAATGACTCTTATAGTGCTATTTGTGGCCAACTTTTAATGAATTCATTACCTGATGTTACACAAGCTTATTCTTCGATCATTCAAGAAGAAAAACAACGACATTTGGGCACCACATGTGACACATGAGAAGCTTCAGTTATGGTTGTTCAAAAGAATGAACCAACAACTCTTGTTGTTCGACGTAAACAAGGTCCCCCTTCTCATTTTAATTCATCTAATCGAAAGTCGTTGCATTGTTCTCATTGTGATAGAGATTATCATACAAAAGAAACATGTTAGAAGCTACAGGATTATCCTCCTGAACACCCAAGGCATGAAGTCACCCAACATGCTTATTTTAAGCCCAATGAGAATAATCAATTTTCAACAAATAATGTCACAACGACTCTAGTGATGCAACAATTGCAGTCCACACTGAATGGATTAACTGAACTATAACTTCAACAGATTGTCTATTATGCAGGGTAATGCATCATCTTTATCAGCTGATCCTAAGGTCAACAACGCCAATGTTCCTTCAGGTTTGTCACCACCCAAAATTATTATTGGCAGTGGGGCCACCAATCACATTATTTCTTCACCAACCTTGCTTGTCAACAATAAAGAAAACTCTTCTTTACCACCAATTGTTATGCCAAATGGTAATCAGGCTCATATTATCTCTATTGGAACTTTACCTTTAAGTCCAATTGTTTCTTTAACAAATGTGCTTGGGGTACCATCTTGCAAAGTAGATTTGATGTCAGTAAGTCGGGTCACAAGAGATTTAAATTGTTCCGTAACTTTTTTTCCTTCTGGTGTATTTTACAAGATTTGATGAAGAGAATGACAATTGATTTGAATAAACAACAAGGTGAACTCTATTACTTGGTTGCAATGACATCAAATAAGTCACCAAGTAATCTCCTCCTTCAAACACTTCTACTACCTTGTGGCATCGACGACTAGGACATCCATCTCCATGTATATTAGATTTCATGGCTAAAACTTTGTTAAACCTCTCTCTAGAGTCAAATAAAATTTGTGATGTTTGTACTCTTGCAAAACAGACAGACCTTCCTTTTCCAAATAGTTCAATTTCTTCTATTAAACCTTTTGAATTACTTCATTGTGATATTTTGGAACCATATAAAGTTCATTCTCTTTCTAGTGCATGGTATTTTTTTACTGTTGTGGATGATTTTTCTTGCTTCACTTGGATTTTTTTCATGCATCATAAAAGTGAAACCCAACATCTCCTTACCAATTTCCTCTCTTTTGTCAAAACCCATTTTAATACCAATATAGCCAATATTCGGGTTGACAATGGAAGAATTCTTTTTTTTTTATACGAGATTTCTTTTACACAACAAGGAACAACTTACCAACATTTTTGCACTTACACACCACAATAAAACGGAGTTGTCCAATGTAAACATAAACATATCCCTGAGTCAGCACGCGCTCTTTATTTTCAAGTTCATCTTCGCTTACACTTTTGGGCAAAATGTGTTTCCACTTTTGTCCATATTATTAATAGGTTACTTATGCCTCTTCTATCACGTCAGACACTTTTTGAGCACCTATATGGTAAAATCCCTTCTTATTCACACATTTGAGTTTTTAGATGTCTTGCTTACGTTACTAATGTTCATGTTTCTCATAAGTTTGCTCCTCGTGCCCAAAAATGTGTTTTTCATGGTTATCCTCTTGTCTAAAAGGCTTACAAGTTATATGATGTCGAAACCCACCAAGTCTTCACTAGTCGTGATGTTGTCTTCCATGAAGATATTTTTCCGTATGAATCCATTAACACTTCTTTCACCACCATAGATCTTGTCATACCTAATGTTGTCCCAGATAATCCTTCGCATGTGACTCTTTCATACACTCCACCACAACCTACAGAAAACACAATTGTGCCTCCCACTAATTTCCCACCTGTGGTTCCCTTGCATCGTTCTCAACGATCTCATGGTCCTCCTGCCACTTTACGAGATTATATTTGCAATCAGGTAGTGTCCCCTGACCCATCGTCATCCTCCTCATCTTTTCCAAATAAAGGTACACGATATCCTCTCTATAATTTTATCTCTTATGATCGTTATACCTTTCAACGCCGGTCTTTCATTGCTACTATTACTAATGATATTGAACATACATGTTATAAACAAGCTCTTTCTCACACTCATTGGCAAGAGACAATGTAATCTAAATTGGGTGCTTTGGAGGCTAATACTACTTGGTCTATTACAACTCTTCTGCTTGGAAAGAAGGCTATTGGTTGTCATTGGGTGTATAAAATCAAGCGCAAATGTGATGGTTCTCTTGAACGGTATAAGACACGTCTTGTTGTGAAGGAATATACATAACTAGAATGTATCTATTATGATGACACTTTTTCACCTATTTCTAAAATGGTCACATTTCGATGTTGATTAGCGTTGGCTATTGCTCGACATTGGTCTCCTCATCAGCTTAATGTCCATAAAGCTTTTCTTGATGGTGATCTTTCCGAAGAAATTTATAAGTCCCTTCCTCCAGGTTTTTAGCGACAAGGGGAACATCTTGTGTGTCGCCTCAACAAGTCCTTATACGAATTAAAACAAGGCTTCTCGTCAATGGTTTGCCAAATTCTCTACAGTTATTTAAGTTGTTGGTTTTATTCAATCAAAAGGAGATTAGTCATTGTTTACATGTAAAAAAGGCAAGTCATTTATAGTCTTGTTGATTTATGTCGATGATATTCTTATAGCTGGTAATGACCCTATTGCAATATCTAGTCTTAAACTACTCCTGCACAATCGTCTTCAAATAAAAAGTTAAAGATTTGGATGATCTTAAGTTTTTCCTGGATATTGAGGTCTCTCGTATAAGAATATCTTTCAAGGTTTGGTGTTGTGATATAAATAATATATTTTTACAGTCTAAGAATATCTTTTAAGGTTTGGTGTTGTGATATAAATAATATATTTTTATAGTCTGAACTCTTAAAAGATATATAATTATAATTTTTTATTCAATTAATCTATCTTTTAATATTATTATGAAATGTCTTATTTTGTTAATTTTATACCAGTAAGATGAAATGTTGCAGAAAAATAAAAATCTAACTTAATAAAAAAATATAAAAAAAAATGAATTGGTACTTTTAGTGTATTATTTAATTTCATAACTAATTAAAATATGTGTAAAATTAAGATGTAAAAAAATGTAGATTTGACTTAATACATAGATTTTATTTACTTCAATATAGTACAACACGAGTCAGCAATCCGTTTTAACTTGTTTTTTACAAAGATAGCAAGAAAGAAAAAAAAAAGAGTTGTATGTATTCTAAACATTTAAGATACGTTAATTAAACTAATTTTATTTTTTTATTACCTGATTATATATAACTATGTAATCAAAATAGATTTAAAATTAGTTTTTGTTAACATTATCTTTATGGTTTAAATATAATGATCATTTTAAAAATTGACTGATCAAATTCAATTTAGGTTGTTTTTTAATTTTATGTCACTGAGACAATTATCATCTTACATACAAAAAACCATAAATATTATAAATATTAGTTGAAATATATGAATATTTAAAAAATCAATGAAAAATACCTTTAAAATTTGATAAATAAAATAAAACATTGTACAAAGTATAAATTTAAATAGAAATTAATTCTAATAAAATTTTATCTTTTGATTATATTTTAAAAAATAATAATAAGTAAACTACATCAACTAATTTAGTCGTGGTGAGGAAATAGTTTTAACAAATGTTGCAAAAAGAAAAATAATTTTATTTTATAGAATTTTCTTCTCCCTATTAGTAAGGAAGGATCCTTCCTAGATTTTGACCATTCATAATTCTACAAACTTAATAGTGTTATCTTAATTGAACATCCAATTACATCCATCTCACAATAAATGTTAGCAGTAATTTTAGATAATCAAAATAAAAATTCCAATATATATATATATATATATTTAATTATTATTATTAATAAAAAAAATAATTAATTAAATCAGCATGTTTTATAATATATAAATAAATTGAGGAATAAAAACATAAATAATGAATTTGTATTTAAATTATATTTTTAAATCATGAAAGAAAAATTATAAGGAAAATATTTTTAATATTTTTATTTTTTATTATATTTAATTTTATATTTTACTATTTAAATGACATATTTTATAAATAGTTAAAATTCTTTTTAATTTAATTCTTGTGTAAATTCTCATTATAAATAGACTTAATTTTATAAGAATAATATTTTGTACGAACAAATTTTATAAGCTTAAATTTGGTACGTTTAAATTTTGTTAAGATCGAACAGTTGTAAATATAAACTAAATAAAATTTAAGGATGTACATTTACCAATCTTTACATAGGCTAGAGGGAGGACAATTAATCTTCTGACTATGAAATCTAACCTTTTATTATTATTATTATTATTATTATTATTATTATTATTATTATTATTATTATTATTATTATTATTATTATTATTATTATTATTATTATTATTACAAGAAATGAAGTTGATATGTTCCATTATGTAGTTGTACTTAACCCTTCCATATATAATATTTAATGTGTTCCACAAATACTCATAACTTTTTGGTTTATAACACACACCAAACTAAATAACTCTTCTTAAAGCTTATGTTGTTTATCTAATTTATCTAATAAATAGAAAACTTGTTAATTTAATAAAATATTTTGAAATTTTTTACTTGCATTAACACTTAAAAGATATATTTTTCTTTACATTTAAAAAAAGTTACAGAGTTAAAATTATACTTTCTTTTATGTCTTCATGATTTTCAATATAATTCATTATAAAACACCAACAAAATAAACAAATAAAACCATTTTTTATAATATCAAGCCAAAAGATATTTTGTTAACGCAACACACCAGGTTGTCGCGTTTCGAGAGGGTCTCTACACTCACCAGCGTAGCATGAAAGCTGCCCCCGGAAGACACGTGGCGCGTCTCTTTCATTTGGTTACCGACCTTCTTAAACCCTACAATTTTCAATTGAACCCTCTTCTTCTCGCATTTATGCAGTGTATGTTGATGCTTCAATTTGTTTCATTGTTGTGTAAGTGCCTTGCATTATATTTATGCTGTATATGCTGATGCATCTATTTCCCCGTGAATCAAAAAATTGCAGAAGTCTGTGTTAAAGGTTCCATGTTCTGTTTTTTTTTTTTTTAGCCATGATAATGATAGATACAGATAATTGGGGCAGTTTCTTATTCAAGTTTCTGGGTCTTTAAATATGCAGTTACTTGGTGATTTGATTGACACACCTAGTATTTTACTTGTTTTCTCTCTTCTAGGGAGTGATGATTCTAATTGCTTCAAAATTGTACAGAGAAAACAAGTGTGTGTGAGTCAGCTTTAAATTCAAGCTGGGCTCTCTCCAAGGTGAGTGAAGCTTGCCTATCAGTGTAAAGTAATATACCCTATGAGATCTTCTCCCAAAAGAAATGGATATAATCCTGTCTAGATAAACTAATCTGTGAGTGCTCATAGAAGAAGAAAATAAGTTTGTAAAATGAATTGAAGCTTTTCTTAGTTTAAACTTAAAACCATGTCATGCTTTTAATAGCAGTTCTCTCTGTTGACCGTATAAACGTAATTGATTTTTTCTTTTTCTTTTTCTATTAATATTTGACTAAGAAAAATTCTTCATAACTATTGGACGGATGATATATAAATGGATAAACTGGTTCTCCAGACATAGTTTATCTTCTTTTTGTGAGTTTGGCCCTCTCATGAAAATTGAGCTTGGAGCAATGTCCAACGTGGTTTGATCGTCAGAATCACAAGTTAGCTGCACTGCTTTTGTTCTATTCTCAAAACTTTCATTCTTGAAGTTGCTGTTACATCCATTTAGGTTTGCATGTTGCAAGTGTCGTGGCCTAATACTTTATAGTCTGCTTCTGAAAATGACTTGACAACCACACATTGTTTCTTACTGTTTTTTCCAAATTGGGTTTTCTCCTATTACACCTTAATATCTTGAATTTGAACATTCATTTAGATGGAGACCCAACTCAATTTGCTCTCGTGTAGGTTATTTACATGGATATGTCCCATATCTTCATAAAGAAGATATTGATCTCAACCTATGCACCTATGATGTATTCCACGGGGTAATTAAACCACTCTAGTGACTATCGTTTCAGGCTTGCTGTAACTGACTAAACACTCTCGGAGCAAATTAAATTTTTGGATGAATCATAGTGAAATAATTCTGTCCCCTTACTACTCTACAATATTGTTCATCCTTGTAGAGGCATAATGTTGTCATTCATTATGTGTAATATATACTTCTGTACTTGTTTGCCACCCCAGCCGTAGAGTGAGCCTCTAAATATCAGGAAAATATTAATGACGATCCAAATCCATGAAAGTAAGTCAACATGAATGTTATCTTGCATCCTTGCGTTATTTATCCCAATGATTCTGTACATGGTATTGCAGAGTAATTCACTTGTACAACTACATAAAATAAATAATTATAAGTTCTTAATAACTAAAATGGATAGTATTTCAACAAGAGGAATCCAGGATTCCAATTCCTATTATTGTTTTGTCTCATTATTAGGCAAATGCCAATACTTTATTATAAATATTGATAGATATTGTAGTCACAATGGGTGTTTCTCCCCTTTTACTTTCCATGTCAGTGTTTCCTCCATTGGTTTTGAAAGTCCTCTGTTTTGGAGTAATTGTAATAGGCAATCATGCAACTTGTACGTTGGACATTGATCAAGTAATTCACTTCTTTCTGTGTAGTAAGGACTTAAGAAAATTCTGTGGAACGTGGAGGGTTCGGCTCTATAGAGGCAGTGAATGAACCTACATAGGAATACAACGTGGATCTATTAGTGCAAACTTTTATCTTTCATGGAGAGCAAATCGGATAAGATGCTGAATGGTAAGCTATCATTATTTTATGTGAACTCACTTCAACCACTTTTCCATCTGGTATGAATGTTTGATATTGGTATGAATGTTTGATATTACTATGTAAAGTTGATACTTGACAGTGCATCCAACAGTATATATTATGTCAATCAATTTACTCTGATGAAGCTAGGTGTAAATGTTTGTAGAAGTGTATTAAACTAATGAAAATTGTTTGATGCATTATTACAATTGACGTAAGAGAATATATATATATATATATATATATATATATATATATATATATATATATATATATATATATATATATATTGATTTTATAGTTAATGAGAGAATGTCAAAGCAATATCATGCTAGAATTCTTTTGAGCATCCATCTGGAGGCAATATTTACACTAAGGATTTGTTTTTCACTCGGTTCAAAGTTTTCCTCACTATTTTGGCCTTTTGGAGTCTTTGTACGAGTTCATTGACATGTATATTTTCATTTTATTTGCGAGCTATTTGTTCAAATAATATGTAACTGCTTCTCAAAGAGTCAAAGACTTTAAGTAAAATTAAGAAATTGGATATGCTTTTCGTGCAAACACAATTTTAGGATTTTAAGAGGGAGTGTATAGTCTTCTGCTGCATGATACGTTACTTGAATTTTGTTTCAAATTCAAACTACTTCAGAGCTAAGATAGGAGTGGATGTTTACCTAATACCACTCTCTTTAGTTACGTGATATTTTTTTGTACTTTTATTTCATTTGACGTACTGATCATGTTACATGATGCCCTTTGATTGTGAGTTTAACAGATAATAAGGAGAGCACTCATGTGGACAACGTATTGGCTGACACCAATTATCCAAAGACAGGTGTGGACAAAGGTGTTTTGAAAATTTTTACAAAATCCTCAGATGTTACAGAAACAAGGATAGCAGCTGATTGGAAATGTGGCCAAAGTTATCGAAAGGGTGCACGTGCGGGGGAAATTGATGCAGCTGGAGATGTAAACATGGAGGCATCCATAACACCTGATGATGTTATAAGGGCTGGAGGATTTGGTGCCAGGGATGATATCAGTAGCTTTCTTCCTGTAGCAAGTGATTCTACTGACTTTGAAGCTTCAATCCGTGATGCACGAGATTATGAAGAACCACAGGGTCAAGTGAGCAGACCCGGCCTTGGCTGGACTGGTTCTGCTGCTGCTGAGGGGGAATGAATATTGGTGCTGTTATATACGACCATTATTCGCAACTTCTTTTTAGCTGGAAGACCATGTGTTTCTGGCTAATAATAGCTGGTAATGGTTAAAAATCAGAGTTGTTTGATACTGAAAAAATCTTGTTAGTAATATCAGCAGATGATTTTTCTTGAAAAAATAGTTGGTTCGTAACCTAGTGTTTGATTTGTCTTTGTTAAGTGGGATGTTACTTATAAAAAATTCGTTCAACTGGATGAGAACTTATCCTTGAATTTTTGCAACTGTTTTTATTTTGGTTAAACTTAAATACGGGAAAGTGGTGTACTGCTTATCCAATTTTTAAGGAGGGAAAGAGAGATGGAACGAAAATTACGGATTCTATTATTAAGGAAAGGTTAGCAGAAGTAGATACTTTATTTGTTTGTCTTTGAACATGTTTTCTTTTGTGATATATGACTAAATTTTGTTGTACCATATACTCAGGTGTTTCGTTATTTTAGGTTAGTTTCATAAGGTGATGAAGATTTAAGTGGAATCTTGGTAGGTAGATGAAGTGAGATTCTTTGCAGTTGCATTTCAAAATGGATTGGTCTCAGGTTCTTAAAATATTAAGTTTGTTATATTACATAGTTACACACAATTGTGTTAATGAGCCCATTGGACTCGAAACTGCATGGGGGACAGTAAAAAATTAATAAAAATTAATGTTTTTCAACAATATAATTATGGTGGAAAAAGTATCACATTATCAATATTTTCTGATTAGATTCTCAATAGATTATACTTAATAATAGTTACATGATTAAATCTAACAAAAAAAGAGAGGAAGTAGAAAAACACATGACTTTTTAAATGATTACTGAAATTTGACATCTGATTATAAATCAGAATCCATGAACAATATAGCTCATTTCCTCTGGTAGAATAAAATTACGAGATTCAAGTGCCTAATTGTGAAGGCATTTGGGAAGCAATCAATGTAAAATTTGACCAGATAGAGTTTTCCCCCTCTCTCTGAACAAGCTTGCTCAGTTAAAAAAATCAGAAGAAAAGGAAACGACAATTTCTCTTTATTTAACCTTTTCTTTACATTTGATAATAATTTTCTTTGCTGATACTTTTGTCATACAAGGGTGGCCCTAAATTTAGCCATACAATTTTCCTGCAATGAGCTTAAAATATCAGCACCAAGTCACTATTGGTGTTTTCCTGAGGCAATCTTGCAATGATGACCTAAAAAGCAAGCCTCCTTTTGAATAGAAAATGCATTGGCCACGCTCACAATTATTGAGAGGAAGGCCAGGGAAGAAACATACATGATTAAATAGCATTAGTTCACAACCTCACACACACCCTAAGACTAGCATGAAGCAGACACTGCCTTTTGAAAGATTCTGTGGCCAGGGGCAAGCAGTGCTAGTGGGTCATAGGCCTTTTTTCTTTCCACGAATGCCTCCCATTGTGACCCAAAGTGGGCTTTCCATTCTTCCTCTGTGCTGTAATGGGGAAGGTATTGCTTCACTTTCAGCTCTGCACTGGTGTAGAATTCTATGATCCTTTTGTTTTGGGCTACAATCTGTTCTAAACTGTTTGCACCAGTAGAATTTGGGACTGCTGAGGATAGAAAAGCCACCAGGTAAAAAACATCTTCCTCTGGTGTAACCAAAGATGTCTTACTGTTCCATCTGTAACAACAAAAAGTACAGAAAAAAACACTCAGCTCAAAGTAAATAATTTTTATGCAACCACCGGATTACAAGTTACCATATTTGAGATGTTCATTGACTCTCATAAAAGACAAACTGTGTAGTTAGTTATTCTCATAAAAGTGTAAAAACTATTACTCTAACAGTGACAATCCATAGAGTTAAACTGGTTTGTTTGAGTCATGTTTGAAAAGCCATATGGCTATATATATACATACCTTGTTTGGTTGACAGGGTAAATGAGTATGGGGCCATTACTTGTGTCCTTAAGAATTTTGCCGAATACTTCTTCAGCAAAGTCATGAATCTCACTTCTTGGGATCAGAAGGTTCAGCCAGGGGTGGGGGACTTCCCACAAACCTTTTGCTCTTAGGTTTTTCTCAGAAACATGCACTCTGTCTAGGAATTCTAC
Organism: Vigna unguiculata; assembly: GCF_037176805.1. Lineage (NCBI taxonomy): Eukaryota > Viridiplantae > Streptophyta > Magnoliopsida > Fabales > Fabaceae > Vigna > Vigna unguiculata. The sequence continues at coordinate 32,964,525 of NC_140792.1, read as the reverse complement.
GTAAGAAACTTCTGATCGGAAGAGAGTTGGTTGGATGTAACTCAACTTTGATAGTAGGTGATCAATACTCTGCACATAAGCATAGGAGATGGAGATGAGAACTTTTTCTTTACAACCAATGCTATAATTCTGATCATGCAGTTAATGAGTTTCTTGATGTGGTGTACCTGATTCATGAGTTCTGCTTCATCAGGGTTGAAGTATTTTGCCATCTCAAGACAGTAAAAGGTTCTTCCATCAGAATTGAATTGGCTAGCTTGAAGTGGATTTTTGGGGTCAAAGGATGATCTCCAATTGTTAAGGATGCCAGTTTTGTTTATGATCACAAACCCTTCAATATAATCAAATGTGTTTTTAAGTGATATTAAATGCTCTTGATCCCTAGTAAATATTGAGAATTCTGAGTAGAGCACTCTAATCCATTTCACCTGCCAGAAAGTCATGGATCATGTCATTCATAAATACTATTTGGGAACAATTTTTTTTGTCTTACATTAGACTTGTGAATGTACACTCACCATTTTTGGTGCTGTTTCAAGAGAAATTCTAGCCCTTGTGATGATACCGAATTGACCAAGCCCTCCAAGTACACCATGAAAAAGGTCAGCATTTCGGTTCCCTGAGCAGGTAACCACCTCTCCTTTTCCTACATCAAAATTTTGAAAACCAGATTGATGTGATGAAAACCAAAAGTGATTGCCACCCAAAATGGTTAACTCATGTCTAGAATGCACCATTTACACTCCAAAGAGGGCACTACTATTCTCACTGAGCAAGACAACATTTACCAACTTTTACTATGTTTGAGAAGTAGTTGCTTGTTTTTTACTGTCTTACTGAGAGTTGTTTCATACAAAAATAAGTTACTATTTTCAAACCATCCCAAAAGAAGCACTAAAACAAAACCTTTATTACTACAGAATACAACACCAAATTGAGAGATAGAATAGAATGTGCTTGAGAAGTTATTTACCTGTGATCACTTCAAGCTGAAAGATGTTATTGATCTGAGGTCCATGTTTGAAGGCTTGGCCGCTTATACCAGCATTTGAAAGAGTGCCTCCAACAGTGAGGTGAAGGTAATCTGTCCATGACTTTGGTGCCAACCCATGTTTAAGAGTTTCATGCAGAATGTTTATCCACAACTCTCCACCTGAGACATCCACATAAGGGAAGTCTCCAATGTGAACTTTCATTTCAGGACCCTGCAGTGACTCCATGTTAATGACTAGGCCCCCATTGGCTTGTGCCTGGCCTTGCAGGGAATGGCCATGGCCTCTAGCAGCAACCTTCAGCTGTGAGGCAAACCCCATTTCAAAAACATGCTTTATGGTTTTTGATATATCAGAAACTGTTTTTGGATGCAGCACTGCCAGAGGAGGAAAATGGTGTATGTTGCCAAAGTCCTTGGCAGCATCCTCATTGTTACTTAGGCTAAAGTAGCCATCTAGAGGCAGTGTTTGCAATGATGAGAGAATCTCATGAGGAGGAAATGGAACTAAGGAATTTGAACAAGAGTTGTTATTGCAGCCTGAGTTGGCTTTGTGAAGTATAGAATTGAGGAGTAAAAGTATGAGGATTTTGTTTGATGGAAAGCTCCCTTGTTCATAGAAGCCACCATGTTTTGACACCATGGTTTTTATTTTGATGAAACAATTGCTTTGTATAAGAAAAGAAGGTGAGAGAGTGGAGTGTTGGTTTGGAAGGCAGGGCATAGAAGGTGAAGGAGTGGTTTGGAAGAGCATGGACAGATTGAAGGAGTTACTCCTTTTATAGCCAACCTCATTCCTTGTAGTGCTGCATCTTACTCTTCTTTTTCAAAAAACCATTGATTTGCTTATAAAACTATTATTCTTTTTCTAAAAAAATAGTTTTTGAATAATTTCTTAAAATATTTTAATATTTAACAGTTTAGTCCTAACCAGTGAAAACATTACTATAGTTTTTGAATATTTTCCTTTCCACTCATAATACTAATGTTCTGACCTATGAGAAAACATCATTCGCCAAAACATCAAATTTCATTCAATAAAAGAAATTAAACCTTTTTTTAAACTTTAATGTTGCATTCCACCTTCCACTTTTATTAAATCCCTTTGAACTTTTGATTTTTATGCTTTTAAAATTTTCATATTTCAAACCTATCATTAATTAAACTCCAAATATATATATATATATATATATATATATATATGACATAACAATTTGAGAGTTTTAAGGAAAAGAAATTCAGAGTAGAGCAAAAAATGTTTAATTTAAGAAATAGAAAAGTTTAATAACTTTGAAATCCGAATAACTAAATTATTATAATCTCAAGATAAAAATAATTAAGCTTTATTTTTTATTTAATTTTTTTTTGTGAAATCTTATTTCCGAAGAATTATGAATATAAGGTTAATAGCACTGTTATAGGTTCTTGTACTTTGACTTGATAGTGGAATTGAATCATTGGTTTAACCAATGACTTGTTAATTAAATCAATTTGAACCAACCTTGCCATTGATAACACAAATAACATTATATATCACTTTTATATATTTAACACTTTGATTATAAAAAATTATCCTATAAATAAATAAGTTGACAATAATAATAATACAATTTTATTATTATTGTAACAATATGTTAGAAAAGAACTAATATCTATTATCTTTACATTAGCAAAGTAAACGTTTAGTTCTTACCAATTAATTTTCTATTAATTAATTAAAAAAATATAATAATAGACATGAAAACTTAATGTATTTGTCTGCTAAATGAATAACTTTGTTTATTTTTCTTTAATTTGTGTGCATAAGTGTATACTGTTCTACTATTTGGAGAGGAGTCACATGAGAGATGTATGGTGATGTAATTCCAATAGTATATACATTTTTGAACTGAATAACATTATCATGCATGTTCAGTTAACTCTATAAAATATTTCTGCTTTAAACTTCAACTATAATACTGGTTTTTAACATCTCGGGGTTCGAAATATAGTGTACACATATAATTCCATATTTTGATGATATTTAATATATTGATTTTTTTTTCAGTATATTGAATTATTTCTTGCAAAAGAAAATAATATTTAAAATAATTAGTTTTATTAGTTTTAATGTATTATCAATTTCATTTTCTACTAATTAACTTGCCTGAATAATGTTGTTTACCGAATATGGAAAATATTACTCTAGATGCAGCATTTAATTAGCAACAATATTACAATGACACACCAAATTAATTCTGGTGCAAAAATATCAATCTTGGTTATGAGAGAAAATTAGCCATGAATGTTTCTTTGTTTTTAAAGTATTAGAAACATAATCTTTTGAATACATGTTTTACTATTGGTTGAAATTATAAAAAAAATTATAAATTGTCATGGATCTTATCATTTTCTCTTAACTATTCTTTTCTTTAATAACTTTTAACTAAAGTGTAAAACATATTAGAAACAGTATTTATAATATTCTAATTGTAAAATATAGCTTAGAAACCTATAAAGACCTTATCCAAATCAGTTTATAGGGACAAAAAGTGGGAGAAATTTCACTCAGTACTTTTTACATGTAACTGTTTTATCTGTGTTCATATGTGAATCACACATAATTTTCAGCACTTATCTCTTTCACAAAATATAGACATGGTGGTCTATATATTCTACTACACAAAAACTGTCTTTTATATGTTTCTTAAATTACTGGTCAATTTAAACTTGATGATTCTCTTATACAATATATATATATATATATATATATATATATATATATATATATATATATATATATATATATATATATATTTGAAGTATTACTTATATAACAATTTATATATAATAATATTTTTTTTCCATTTCTCTTTCTCTTTCGCATCATTTATTACATCTTACATTTTATTTTATCTCTTTTATTTACATTTCTCATTTTAATGTATTGGGTAAGCTGTTTAGCACTGAAAAAAAGAAGTCATTCTAGAATATAAAGTAAACTAGAGATTATTTTTTCGGAGACTATGAAAAACATAATCCAATTTATATAATAAAATTAAAGATAAAATTGATATTAAGAAAAAAATAAGTTTTTATATTCTCTAAATATTTTCATTAAAGTTTTAAAAATAAATTAAATTAATTAATTTAGCTGAAAAGAAGCTGTAACAAATGGATTATTGTGGCATATTTTCCTATAGTAATGTTAGAGAAGAAATATTTAGAAAGAAAGTTTTAGTAATAAACACTCATCACTTTTTCTTTGATCCCATTTTCATTGAAATTTGTTTCCATTATTTCTCTTTTCTTCTATCACATCTGTCCCTTTCTTCTTATGCATGTTTTTTCTTTGCATTTCTCTCTTTGTTCCTCTTCAATTCACTCCAAAATAAAGTGCACTTTAACATACAATATTTTCCAAATGAAAGAGAGAGAAAGAAACATAAAGAAGCACAATGTAAAGTGAGTGTGAAACCTGAACTAAGTTCTACAAAAAGGTAATATTCTTAAGTAAACAGAAAATGTAATGCTTACCTCACATGACTTGGAGTGGCTTCTTGACTGGGACCATATATACACTTGAGGTTTTAGGTCTAAATTTGTTGTACACGATGAACTAAGTATTTTTTTTTATCTAAATGGTTTAAAGCATCTTAAATGTTTTATCATTGATATATCTATTTATTTGTCGATAAAATTTTTTTTATGTGAACGAAACATATATTATATAGATGGTGCTTAGAGTAGAAAAGAACAAAAGAAAAACATATAAATGATTCTTAGAGTTTGGTTAGTTTTGGTGAAGAAGAAAAAAAAAGTAAGAAGCATATGTTTTGTGTAAATTTTTTATATTTTTGTTATTTGAGATTTGTATACAGATAAGAATATTCTAAAAAACTTAAAATTTGAGGTAAATGAATGGGACAAATATGTTTTATTATCATATAAATTTGTGATAAAACCTAATTCACACTTGAGAGAAAAACTATTAAGAATTCAAATGAGTTCAAGATTTCACGTTAAATATGAATAGGAAAGTTAAGAGACATATAAAAAAAATATAAAAGATTCATAATCCTACAAAACTGACTTGTAAAATGAAATTTATACTCATCTATATATTTTAAATTGGTTTTATTTCTAACCAATGTGAAATTTGCAACCCTCATGCTAAGACATATACACAACAGATATGGAATCAAACATCAATAAGTGGTTCGGTATGATAGTGAGTGGCGTGATATGTCCAACAAATAATAAATCTTGTTACAATGATTTCAAACGACTTTGATACCAAGAAATAACTTTAAGTTTAATTCAACCTTATAAAATTGATTTGTGAAGTAAAGTCTATGGTCATTTATATACCGTAAATCTAACTTATTTCTAATCAATGTAAAATCTCCATATATTTTAAAAGTCGGAAGTCTCCGGTAGAAGTTCTCCGAAGGAAATTTCCAACATCAGGCCGGGTTTTGAAGTGGGAAGAAGATGATGAATGAGTTTGTAGGTAATAACTAATGTGAAGAGAGTATTGTGAGGTATGGGAAGAGTGGAATAGAATTCCATTTTGAGTTAGGAGAGTGATTGGCGGGTGAGGCCCCTACTAAGGGTGTTGGTGTTAGAGTTGAGTGAGATAGTCAAATTGGGGTCCCCTACTCTAAAAGTAACCTAATCAAAATGTTTCTTCAGTGCTTTTCCTCCTGTTTCTTATCTCACATTACACTCTCAACCAACATTAATTTCTTTCTATGCTTTTAGTCAAACTCGACTTCAAAAACTACTTCATCAGATAAAGATAGTTTCCATTTCTATACTTTTTCTCATCATTGGTCAACAACAGTTTTCAACACACTCTCTTCGTCTGCTCACAATCAAATACTTCAAACATCAAATTTCTAATATTTTTCACACATATCTAAAATAGTTTAATAACAACAACAACGATACCCGAACAAGTTCTTGTATTAAGTTAACATTTAAGGTTGAGTTTAAGTTAACTCGAAACTTTCAACACATGTTGGAAGTCTTACATCGACTAGAGATAATGTCAATTCACAATATATAAGTGGGTGCAATCCTCACCTTACAAGCCGATTTTGTGGGGTTGAATTAGACTTAAAGTCCACTTCTAACATGATATCAGAGTCAGGTTAGAGACTATCCTAATAAATTATTTCTTGTCCCACGTTCCTACTTGTCTAAATTATTTTTTAACCCTTTTATTTGTTAGTAAAAAACTGTCCATGGATCTCCAATGTTAATTATAATTAAAATACCAAATTTTGATATCGATAACATTGATAATTTAAAAAAATATTATTCGGTGCTAATTTATTCTATAATTTTTTTATAAAATTAGAAGCTCAACTCAAGTGACAAAAATTAATTTTTTAATATTGAGGATTAGAATGAAAGGTTATTAAAAACAAATATTTACCTGCGAAATAATGTTATATGTGTTATACTTTCATTCACACACACACAAGGATCTCTTTGTTTGACGAAAATTTGTTAGCAAATATTAACAATGGTTTGATTCGAGTGAATGTGATTCAGGTTTTATTTATTTATCTATTTTAAGTAAATTTCAGATTAAAGTCTTGTAAATAAAAAATATAAGGAGACACCACTAAAAACAGCAAATCACAATTTTTGACAAAGATTAATCATTTACAAAAAGAACTTACCTTCAAATTGCCATTTCTTTATACTAGAATGACAAATGTAAACGAGGAAATATTAAATTGAATAAAAATAAATAAAATTGATAAACAAAGTGCGAATGATCATATTCATACCTATTTTTTTTAAAATTTCGAGTTAAATATATGATTTCGGTTTCCTTTGTATATAACATGTTTATCACATACTGATGGAGATTTTGTAGTGATTTATATCCATTTATTTACAGTAATGTAAAAATTAGCCGTTAAGTGTTCACTAACAAACCCTATTGTTATGGTACAAAGAAAGTGTAGACATGATAGAGAGAGTATGTTCTAATATCTGGCATCAAAGTCTCTGCTATGACTAAATGATAGACTTTAGATCACTATTGAAGTACAAACAAATTGTGATGGTTTCTTGTGAGAATGGAAGTACATATATATTATAAGTAGTGCCAAAATCCAAATCTAATCAACCAAAACAACAAAACTTTGTTTAAGGAAGAACACACACGTGAAAGGGACTTGCATAATAAGGAAGAAACTACTCAGACAAGAAGTTTTAATGAAAAAGTTACACATCAGGTAAGAATAACCAAGAATCACACTACACAAGTTAAGAAACATGTGGGTTAAGAATATTCGTGTTTTAAGGATTTGATTACTTGAAAGACAGTTCAATAATTCACGAATAATGCATCGATGCAGTAAGAAGTATCACCAGTAGCTATATTAGATCGGTTCTGGAACGAAGATTCTACAACCAATTTAAGGAAGTATTACCGATACAAAATAGTTTATTAAATTGGTTGCAGAGCATATATTAGATAATTCGGCAATCGATTTAATATACATTGATTTAATATGTCGAAGAGATATTAGATCGAATCAGCAAGATGATTAAGATTAAAGGGGTTGATGAGAAGGAGACAAATTAGGTTGGGTGGTGGTGATATTTTGTTGTTTTTGGTGATCTTATGATGTTGTGTTTTCATGAAGATGTGGATAGGGACATGATTTAGGAATGAGTTTGGGGGGAAGGGTGAGATGTTGTTAAGGGGAATCATGTAGGGACTAGAACACGTGATTCTCACAAGGGATCACACGGGCACACAAGTAGAAAGCATCTTCACTCCTAATTTTGATCCTACACAACACAAGTGGGCACTCGTGACATCCAGAATACAAAAGGACACCTAACAAGCTAACATAAGCATATCCTCATCATCAATCAACCCTACAATTGGTGGACCTAGCTATACATAAGGCTGAAAAATCACGTCCCCACGTTTTTTAAAATTATTACCAAATATCTGAAAAAAAATTTATTTTACTCTCTCTCATCTTATATATTTTTCCTTATTCGGGATACTTAGCAAAACTAAATATTTTTTATCAATAATAAAAAAAATATTAATAAAACAAATAGGATGTTTCGGCTCAAAATATTTATGTACAACAACTAACAAATATTACCTCCTACTAAGGTGATGGCATTAATGACAAACATAACTCTCACATGGTATATTGACAATAGATTTATGTGTTTTTTTTGTTATTTAACTTTGTCTTTTATACTTCACATGAGATTTTTGACTCACATTTGAATTATTCTCAACAACCACAGTATTAGAGCTTTTGACTATGCTCTTAAAAAATGAATAAAACAAATATATAATACTTGATCTCACCTTCTAAAAATGATTAAGGTTGTATCAATAAACTGATATATTTATCTTCCTAAAAAATATATAATATGAATTAATCAGAATAAAGCTCTATGATTAGTCATATCATTACAAGAAAATTTAGAAACCAATTTTAGAAACAAAAAATAGTTAGTCATTATAGTGATCAATTTAAATACTAATTTACAAAATTAAAAATTATTGATTATTAAAATAGTTACTATTATAAATAAAAAATTATAATTGGTCACTGATTAAATAGAAACCAATTTAGAAAGTAAGTCATTTTGGTAGCCAAAATCTAGGTACCTAATTTTTAGTGATCAATTTTCTTCGGTAGCCAAAATCATGGTAGCTAATATTAAAAACCAATTTAGTGACCAATTATAATTTTTTATTTATAATAATGACTATTTTAGTAACCAATAATTTTGAATTTTGTAAATTGGTATTTAAATTGGTTATTATAGTTACTAATAATTGTTGGTCATTAAAATTGATTACTATTTAAAAGTTTTCTTATAATGTAATTTGTAAATACATGCAAATAAAACACACTAAGCATTCATTTCACATACCAACCATTCTCCTTCTTATAGCTCTAACTTTATCACATAATATTAATAAAAAAACTATGAACTCTACTCAATTTTATCACACAAAAGCAATGCCGTTTTTAGATCATGTCTTCGTTTATATATGACAATATAAAGGGATATTAATTCTTTCTTTTTCTTGATTGTTTTTAACCCTATGCATTGTATCATAATTTTATAGTTACATCTCATTGATATATATATATATATATATATATATATATATATATATATATATATATATATATATATATATATATATATATATATATATATATATATATATATCGGTATTCCCTGTACTTTTTCTATCAATATATATTCATCGATAAAAAATAGTTATACTCTTTCTTTTTAAATAAAATCGTATTTTATGTACGACCAATAGATAAAACATGATTGAAAATTAAGACTTGGTGGAATATGTTAATAATGTTAGTTATATGTGAAGTTGTTAAAGATATTATATACCTCGTGAGTTTAATTCTATTGATGGAGATATAATATATTTTATTTTATTGATTTATGTTGGAAGTCCTACATTAACTAAAGATAAGTCAATTTCATAATATACAAGTGATGTGCAATACAAGCTGATTTTGTGGGAGTTGAGTTAGACTTAAAGTCTACTACTAACATTGTATCATAGCTATTTAAAAGCTCATTTCTAGATCCACGCACTATCTTACGAGCCTAGTCGAAGACAATTTCATAATAAAAATATTCTTTCTCTTTTAGAGAATACGAAAGTTTTATATATATATATATATATATATATATATATATATATATATATATATATATATATATATTTTAAAAGAATCTCATGAGACTTATAATGCACTCAATGTGGCTAACACATGTATTATTTATCACAACATTCTTGTATCAATATTTTCAATATGAGTGTTAGATTGAACATAGTCGATGGGTGATATGGACAGAAGAAAAATCTAGGTTTAAATGTAGATTTGGAATCATTATGAAATTATTGGATTGAAAATCATTGAGGAATTTAACAATGAAAAAATTATTTGTTGGTATTATTATTCTCTCGAACTCTCCCCTACTTTGGATGCTACATGTCTATAGCTATACGTACAAAAGTTTGTATTATATGGATTGATTGAGACAAGAGGCTTAAAGCTCAGTTCACACACTCTTCCTTCTCTTTTAAGAACTTTTCTACGTTTCCCATCCATCTCTTTCTTTATTTCTTCTTCTTCTTCTTCTTCTTCCTCTCTTGTTGCCATATTCTCAGCGATTGATTTAGACCTCATAATCATAATGCATCTCAATGATGGACACTTCACAACAAGTTGTCAAATAAAAATTATTTAATGTTGTCAAATATTTAATGTTTTTATGATTTCTTATCTTTTTATAAAAATTATTAATTTTTTTAATTCTTACTTAAAAAAAATAACATGATTTTGGATTTTGGTATGCTAACAAGAAACAATATTTTAATATTTAGTTCCATTATTGAGTTGGATGTATCTTGAGAAAGTGTATTGAATAATCTACATCGATTAGAGATAAAACGAATTTACATTATATAAATAAGTAGATACAAAACTAATTTTATTATAAACTAATTTTGTAGAATTAAGTTAAACTTAGTTATTTTTAAGAAAAATCTTGTTTTATTTCATTTTTCTACTATCAAATTCTTCATTTAGTGAATTTTTTTTTTTATTAAATATCCTGTACACAACTTTTTATTATCTTTCTAGCACAGTTAGAGCACCCTCAAATGTTCTTCTTAATTTAATTTCATTTTTTACTGATAAAAAAAATACGTGAACCTCTTCAACACCTTCTAACTTTTTCCATCTTCCATACCTGGATTTTAAGGAACCGATCCACAAACCATGTTGTTGGTGGAATGAATCCCATTTCAATTTTTTTTAAAAGAGTATGGTTGAAAATACCCATTTGTTTGATTCCTAGTTCTCCATAATCTTTTGGTCGGCATGTCTTTTATTTGCTCACCCGCTATATATTTACCCTTCCTTTTCTTTCCCAAAGAAAAATACTTAGTATGCAATTTTTTTATGGACTTTGTTAGAATCTTGAAAAGAAGAAAGGTAAAATAAAGGCAATGTTTTTTAAAAATGATTTTATAAGACGCACCTTTCAGCAAATAACACGATCTTATTATGTTTCCACTTTTTTAATCATTGAATTTCATGTTCTCTCATTTCTTGAATTTGTCCCAATTAGTATTCTTAGCCAAAGGGCCACATCATCTACATCGTTTGTCAACTCATCAAAATTTCAAATGGAAGGTGTTTTCTAGTCATTATAAAAGTAAAAAAAATCATTTTTATATGAATTTTGACAAACGAACAATTTCCAATTTAACATGTTAATATAGGTATGAAAAACATACTTATCCAACAAAATATTACTAGATATAGTTACAAACTAAAATAATATTTCTTTAAACCAACTTTAATCTTATAAGGAAAATATGGATTAGTGATATAATAGTTCGAAATATTTACTCTTTTTTATGAATGAACATTAAATTTATTAAATAAATATAATAATATTTAAAAGATAAATATCAAAGTTTTGACAGACATAAAATAAAATATAAAATAAATTTTAATTATTATTATTATTGTTGTTATAAAATAAAGTAATTTAATATGTAATTATTTTAATTTAATTATGTTAAAAATTAATTTAATAAAAATATCAGTATTATATTTATACAAATAACAAATTTTGTATCAATTTAGAGAAATATTAAAAATAATGAAACTGAATTGAATCTAAAAGACATATATAGAGGCTCGATTGAATAAAGACAATGACACTTGACATTGTTTTACCACGTGACAGTGACAATAATACTTATCACATTATGAGACCTGATACATGGATAATAAAAAATTTTGCAAAAAAAAAAAAGAAACTAAAAGATAATAAAAAAAAACTATGAACTATTGAAATAATAATGGGGACGTACTAACAATTTTTAAACTATATTAGGAACAAAAAGAGTAATTAAGCCTATTTTTTTTGATAATATGAAAAGTAGAAATTAGGGAACCCTAGTTGGCATGGATAAACAAGAGAGGCAGTAAATACAAAACAATGTTATCTATATATTACTCTATATATGGGTTTGAGACAACCCATTTGTCCTATTTAATACATTACTTTTACTAATAAATAAAATAGAATTATCCTTATTTTTTCATACGATCATGTCTCACCCATTGTGCAACACTAGTTTGTAAAATATTTTTACCTTATGCATTTAGTCAGAGTTATACAACTAGTTAGAACCTTCACATGTTACAACCTGAGTAAGAGAACACTCCTTTGAGGAATTTGTATCTTATCCAAACCTGAGTCTTCATTTGTGCCTCTCTAAATACTAATTCTGAATATGTTCTTTCATTCTTAAATAAGATTCTATTTGTTTGATTCCAAGTATTCCAATTAATAGTCATTCAAATGCATTTTCATATTTTATTTCCTTTTATATTCAATTGAGTAAAAGATGGGTGATAAATTACTTATATGTAAGGATGATGAAGTGGATTGAGTCTAACCGGTCAACCTGTCAACCTTTCTATAACCATTCATCTTTATATTTTTCTTTTTATCTTTCCATGTAATATCCACACCTCTAGTTTATATATATATATATATATATATATATATATATATATATATATATATATATATATATATATATATATATATATATATATATATATATATATATATATATATATATATATATATATATATATGACCTTCATACATACTGTCAAGAAAGATATAGTTTTGCATCTTCGGATAACTCCATTATATTTATTTTAGTCAATATTATATTTGATTGAATAACACCATTTTTTAAATATTAAAAATGTTTTGAGCATACACAAATAAATTTATATCACATTCAACTTCTACCTTAAAACATTATATTATTCAGTATAAAACTTCACATTTACACTTATCGTGCTGCATAGTTATTTCTAACTTACAGAAATACTAAAGTATTAGACTTATTGTCGTCATTCCAACTATGTAACTCGATTATTAAGAAAAGATTTATCTATTGTAATGATGCTTTCTATACGCAAAGAATTCGGTCGGGTCTATACCCGACAGCGTGCGATAATTTTCTTATCATATTACTTTTACATTCCTTCTCTTCCATTTTCATTTCTTTGTTTAACATACGAACGAATAAGCTATTTATTGGATAATCTAATAACGCATGGAAAACAGATCCACGTATTGCATTAATGTTTTTTCCTTTTCGTAATCATTTAAAGGATGATGAAACCATTAACAAGAATCGCAATTAGTATGAATTTTCTATTTATATTATCATTCTTTTGTACCACAATTTTTTTCGACCAAATTCACTAGACATGATAAAGATATTATATATCTTTTGGTTTTATTTATAGTAATAAAGATATTATATATTTGATTGTCTTTTATTATTATTATTATTATTATTATTATTATTAAATATTCTGTTTTATTATGTTTTACTTTTTTCTCTCTATGATGTAATATTGTACTCTATATATTCATCAAGATTCTAATGAAAAAATAAGCAAACTCTCTTTGAGTTGTTTTCACCAAACACCTTTTGTGTATTTTTTTTTCCTTTCCATGACTTATGCATTTTTAACATGGTATCATATTTAAATTGACTTCCACATTTTTTCCTTGCTTGTTGATTTCCTGCCATGACGAAAAATTTATCTTTGATTCTTCAACAAGAACGTGAATTCAAGGCTACTTTTTATTCTACTTCTCAAGACTCTATTGCCAATCTTGCCCTTCATCAAGGGACATGGTAAACATTCTTGCGGTGGTTTCCTCGGTATAGTGATCACAATCTCAAATATTGTGACCATTGTAACCGAACCAATCACACCTCTAATAATTGTTGGATTAAGCATGGTCTGCCTCAAGGCTATCACAAAAACACCAAAGTCGATCCTCCTCCTTCCAAGCCTGCTGCTAGTATGTTTGTGCCGGGAAGGATGACAAAGCAGAAGCTTAGTTTAGTTTCTCAATAGAGTAGTATGACGCTCTTCCTACCTTGATCCAGCAGTCTCAAAATTATTCTTTTCCCACAACTGTCATCAATGTACTACCAATCCACAAGTTTTGTTTTTCCCTTTTCTTCTTGATTTATAAATACTTGTGCTACTAACTATATTTGTTATTTTAAATCTTTATTTCAAATTCTCGAACCTATTTCTCGTATTTCTATACAATTACCCAACTAAAACTTTGTCCTTGCTAAATTCTCGGGTACCATTATCTTAGGCAATCTTATCCTTCATAACATCCTTTTTGTTCTTAAATTTTGTGTTCAACTCATTTCTATTCATAAATTGTTTAATTCTACTAATTCTTTTTATGGTTTTCTCCCAAAATACTTGCCTTATTCTGCAGCTTGATACCTTCCAAATGATTTGCACAACTAGGAAACAAGCTGGACCTTTCTCCTTCAAAGAAGTTGTTCAACATGAGTGTTAGAAACAGACTATGGATGCTGAGTTACATGCTCTTGACAGAAATCAGACTTGGACTTTAGTTCCTTCTCCTTTTGGCATCAAGCCAATTGGTTGCCGCTAGGTTTACAAAATCAAACATAAACCAGATGGCACAACTGATAGGTTTAAAGCATGATTGGTGGCTAATGGTTTTACTCAAACCGAGGAGCTTGATTATTTCGAAACCTTCTCTCCTGTTGTCAAACTTATTACTGTACGCATCCTTCTAGCCTTGGCCACTAGTTGGATGTTGCCAATGCTTTCCACCATGGAGATTTACACGAAGAGATCTATATGAAGCCTCCACCTGGTCTTTCTCTTCCCTAGCACAATCTTGTTTGTAAACTTAACAAGTCCCTATAAGGTTTAAAACAAGTCAATCGCAATTGGAATCAAAAATTAACTTCAGAGTTACATTCTTGGCTACACACAAAGCTTTGCTGATCACTCTCTCTTTTGAAGAAATCTGCTTATGTTATTACTGGTTTATGTTGATGATGTGGTTCTCACTGGTAATAGCATTGCTAAAATTAATGTTGTAAAAGTTCATCTTCATTCTAGATTTCATATTAAAGATCTTGGCCCTCTCAAATATTTTTTGGGCCTTGAAGTTACTCATTCTCTTGATGGATTAGTTTTGAACCAAAGAAAATATTGTTTGGACCTCATTTCAGAGGCAGGGATGTTTGGATGTAAACGTGCACCAATGCCATATGATCCTTCTACCAAACTTCATGCCGACGAGGGAGTTCTTCTACTAGATCCTTCTTCGTTTCGGCGTCTGATTAGATAATTACTTTACTTGACTAACACCTGCAAGCCTGATATTAGTTTTGTTGTCTAACAAGTCAGCCAATTTGTTTCTTCTCCGCGTGAACCACATGTGCAGCAAGCCTTGTCTAACAAGTCAGCCAATTTGTTTCTTCTCCGCGTGAACCACATGTTCAGCAAGCCTTACGGATCATTCGGTACCTAAAACATGCTCATGGCTATGGCCTTTTGTATAGATCCAACAACTCTCTTACAATTCAGGCCTTTTCTGATTCTGATTGGGCAACATGTGCCTCTATCGTCGCTCTGTTTCTAGATATTGTATTTTCTTAGGCACCTCTTTGGTTACTTGGAAGTCTAAGAAACAAACCATTATTTCACGGTCTTCTTCTAAGGTTGAGTATCGTGCCTTGGCATCCCTAACATGTGAACTGCAATGATTCAATACCTTTTTTAGGATTTGCATTTTTCTATTCCCACTTCCTACACTGCCTTTTGTGACAACAATTTCGCTATTCACATAGCCAAGAATCTCACTTTTCATGAGAGTACCAATCATATAAAACTTGATTGTCACATTATTCGACAAAAGCTTGTTGATGACCTTATCCACCTTCTTCATGTTCCTTCTACAAATCAACTTGCTGATATGTTTACTAAGTCATTACATCCTTCTGCTTTTCGGGTTGCTACTTCCAAGTTGGACCTTTACAATCTTCGTGTCCATCTTGAGAGGGGTGATAAAGATATTATATATATCCTGCTTTTATTTATATGATAGAGATATCATATATTTGATTCTCTTTTATTAGGTTTTATTTTTCTCTCTCTATGATTATACATTGTGCTCTATATATTGATCAAGATTCTAATAAAAAAGTAAGCAAACTCTCATTGAGTTGTTTTCACTAAATACCTTTTGTGTATTTTTTTTCCTTCTCATGACTTATAATTTTTTAACAGGACAGATTCATATACATTAACTATGCAATAATATTCAATGAATATGGATGAATATGTAGCACGGTTAGTGGTGAAGGGCATTCATAAAATGATGGCAAAAAACGAATCATTTTTTCCATGAAAGAAAAAAGCACCAGTTTTGTTTAAGATAACATTGCATATGGATGCTAAGTATAAAGTTTGCGACAAACATATATAGTAAGGCGTGACAGGTGCAAATGCAAATGGAAAAAGGTCCTAATCAACCTTTGTGTTAGTGCTCCTCACATTCAAACTAGATGAACATATTATAACGTTGTTTTTTTCCTCGAAATCAAATTATTCAGATGTTGATGAAACTATTGAAAGTCACATGAATCGAATCTTTCTTTATTTATCCTTGTTGGACCACAAATTTATTTTGACCAAATGTCGCTCTGTATTGACTATTTTCTTGTCATTACCAATGAACATGTACCACTGTTAGTGCTGGAGAAGGATATCCATAAATGACACAGAATGAATCATTTTTTCCACGAAACTTAAGCTACCATTTTTGTTAAAAAACATGGCGCATGTGGTGCTAACTAAAGTTGTGACAAACATAATAAGGTGAAAAGGCAGAAACAAATGGAAAAAGTTCATAGCTAGCTAGGTTTCATGTTTGTTAAGATTACACATAGACTAAGTGCTATACATAATGTGACCATTAAGTGCTATTTTCCTTGTCCCGCAAGGTAGTATCGTGCGCAGAGTTGAACTAAACCTTAACCTAAATTTTCTAACTTTTGTTTTCATATTTTATTTCAGATTCGTTATATTGAACAAGAACATTTTCTTTACAACCGTATATTTATGTTTGGTTTGGGAAATGTTTAAGAAAATACCAAAGACACTTACTATTTGCACTTGGTTGCAGTTCTTGCAACTTTTTTTTCCATCTTTCTTGTTTTTCACTAAATATTGATGCCTTCTTGTCAAAGAAATTCAATATATTATATGTTTTAGTGTATCATATTTTTTTCCTATAGCATTTTAGTGTTAACAACCTAATCATGAAATATCAAAAGAAATTGATACACGGATATGCTAATGGTTTAAAGATTAAGGATTTGCTTATGAATTAATATAATACTTATATATAAAAGGTTTTAGAGGATTAAAAGTTATAATATACTTTTCGTTTTAAAATTTCCTTTCTTTTTAATATTATTTTTTATAGGGTTTAAATTTTAAAAAATATTTGATTATTAATTTTCTTAGGCACATTTTTAGTTACAAATCCTTTTGCTTCTAAAAGCACAAAGAAAAACGCCAAAAGGGATTTTCGATTCTATATCTATATTTAGTATACTAGTATGCACATGCATAGATATTATTATTGTTGTATAATTAACTGAGAAGAATATATTTTCCCACTTACCCACCAGCTGTGAAATTGGTCAAAGAAATATTGAAATTCTGTCACTTGTACTCTTTTGCACTGTTGAGGCAATTGCCAAAAAGAAAAAGAAAAGAAAAAAAAAACTTAAACTATTTACATTTTCATTATCAAGAATTCGTCTTAATATATAGTAAAACTAGTTTTACATGACAAACTAATCACATGACTATCATCATTAAATATATGGTATATTAGTTAAGTTATAGACTACCCTATAAGAATCACGAAATAATAATTTGAGTTTATTGATAAATTACTAATCATCAAAATTTTGTCTGTAAATTGATAATAAAAAAATTTGTGGGTGATTACCAAAATTACGAATCCATCATTAATTACAGATGAATTATGACAGTTGATAAATTTTGTCAATAAATTTGTGATTAAGTATTCTTTCTCCTCATGCTCTACCCCTTGCCGAGGCTCTATCGTTGTTGTCCTTGTATTTGTTGTTATCACTTTTGTTTCATCATTCTCTTCCTTCCTCTTCGTCTTCCTCATCCTTTGTCTTTCCTCTTTCTCAACCTTCTCCTCTGTCAAAATCACCAATGTGTTATCGATTTGTCTTTGCTAGTGTTGCACTCTTCCACCTCCTCTTTCTTTTTCTCACTCATCTCCATTTAATATTTTAAAAAAATCTTATCAGACTTGACTGGAAAATTTACTATTCATTTTATTAACGATTATAATGATAGAAAAATTTGTTTAGTAATAAGATTTATAAATTATTAAAGAAATTTATTACTGTAATTGACTATCAAATATATTATTGATGAAAATATTTATCGATGATATAAATTATAATTTACCCATGAATCTGATCGACAAATTAATTATAAACATTTTTTTCCATAATTTAAATTCTAAAATTCATTTATTAGCGGAATTCATCAATAAATTTGACACATTCGCTAAATCGCGTTAAACTTGTTTTTCTTATCGGCTAAAGAAACAAACTTGATTACAACCACAATGCTTAAAGGATAACTACAAGAAAATATAAATTTAGATTCTGAATATTACATATATATTGCCAGAGATTAAATTACATAGTTTTATGATATTAATACAAAATTTAGTTTCCAGTTAATTTCATGATCTATATTTAATGAGAGAAATGATCTAAATTTAATTGAGAAAACGATAAATATATTAATATCAAGCTGAGATGGAAAAAGTGAAAAATGAGAATTTTGTTTTTTTTTTGGATTAAGAAAAATTGGACAATTTGAATCAAAATATAATGTGACTGGTTTTTTTTTCTTCTTATTTTTATAATATTATATTAATTATTTATTTTATTATAATAAATACGAAATATAAATATTAATAAAAAATTAACAACATAATCAATTATATTGAAGATTCAATCAAATATATATATATATATATATATTTATATATACATATATATATATATATATATATATAAATATATATATCAGTAATAAAAAAATTAATATAGAGAACAATAAGAATGTTCTAACTCATACAAAATCGAAAATACATACATAGAAAAATAAATTGTGGTACTAAAGGATTTTATGGACCAATATGTTGTTATAGATGTTATACAGTACTGTCTTTACAAGATTTCAAATGTTTTGCACATTCATCTAAAAGTATTTTTCGTTACAATATAAACGTCTTTGTCTTCTATAAATGTTGATGTACACTATTTTTATGTTTTTCTTTATCAGCAAAGACTTAATAGATATACTAATTAAAAGAGCACTTGAACTTAATAGATATACTAAAAGAACACTCGAAATGTTCTAACCCTTCTAAATAATATATATATATATATATATATATATATATATATATATATATATATATTAGTATATGAATAACAACTCAACTAAAATTCAAAAGAGAATAAATTAAATAATTGTTCAAAAATACATTTATGTGTAATCATGAGCCAAACCAAATATCATACACCAACCATATACAAGATAATAGAATACTCATTCAAGAGATATGTACATTGGGATGAGTTAGTATCTTTCATGCTGCACCATTACAAATTGCATCCATGAATATAGATCCTAATTTTGGTAATTCCCATTATGAATGCTCTATTGCCTATAGTGCCTACAAACCATATACACTAATTTTTTATGCTCTTTCTCTTTTGGAGTGACTATTATAGGCCATTTAATCATTAATTTTAATAATAAAAATTAATTAGTTAGTATAATAATCAATTTAGATACTAATTTATAAATTAAAAATTATTGACAACTAAAATAATTTATAAATTAGTCTCAAAATTGATTCTTAACATTAATTTTCAAAGTTTTTGACTACAAAGGAATTGATCTCCAATAGTGGTCAATTTAATTTAGATATTTTCAAATAAATAAATAGGTGTGAATTAGATGTAATTATGACAAGTATTCATTGATTTTATTTATTTTTTATCTAACTTATTTTTTAATCTAATTTTTTTTAATGTGCATATGTGTTTATGTTTGTGTATGTGTTGTGATTTCTTAATATATAAAATAAAAAATCTGAAAATACTTTATCTCTTAATTTCTCGAAATATAACTAAATTAGTAATTACATATTGGAAACAAGAATTACATAAAATATAAGAAAGAGATATATAACCGTATTGATTTAAATTAAAAAATAATTATTTCTTAACTACTCATTGTTGTGAAAACTTTACAACTTAAACTCTCAGACACATTTACATATACATTTTCATCGAATCACTATTCTTAAATTTTCTCTAGTTAATATATTATTCTTCTTCTATTCTTTTATAAATAAAAAATAATGTTACCTTTCACAATTGTTAATTATTAATTGTTATTTTCATTAAAGAGAATTTATCATGTACGATAATCTGAAATTAAATTCATCTTCAATAAGGGTTAGGAATTATTAATAATATAAGGAGTAGTATATAATTCATAATTTTAAAAGTGGAAAGATATTTTTAGTAAAATAGTTAGGAAAAAAAATTAGCGTTGGTCATAAGCTAAAACTAATAAATAAAAACAGATGATAATTGTCCAATAGTTTCGAATTTGAGTAGTACCTGCAATGATTATAATTAGATGCTAACTTATCACTAGGGATATGAAAAAGGTGGTTAGGGTATGGATAGTAACTCTCCTATATCATATTTATTGGATAAATATCTGTTTCGTACCCATATCCATATTCGTGCATGTATCCGTACACGGGTATCCACATATTTTGCTAATATATATGGATATCCAGAAGTACTTGCATGTATTTACAAAAGAAAAATTTAATATTTAACAACATATTTTAACCATAAATTCAAATAAAAATACAATACATAACATTCATTCATAAATTTCAAAGAGAGTGCAAATAACCTATTTAAACTGTGCTGAATAACAATTTAGAAAGACATGAGATTTTTTGAAAACAATTGATAAAAAAACAACCTATTCAAAATCAATGTGTTAATGTTTTAATCATGCTTTTTTTTTAATTTTTTAATTTAAACTAAAGTATAACGAGTAATAACCTATTTAAACAGTGTTGAATAACAATTTCGAAAGAAATGAGATTTTTTGAAACCAATTGATAAAAAAATAATCTATTCAAAATCAATGTGTTAATGTTTTAATCATGTTCTTTTTTTCTAATTTTTTAATTTAAATTAAAGTATAACGGTAGGAATATTCACGGGTATGAATACTATGATACCTAACATGCAGTATAAAAAATACTTGTACCCGTTATATGCGGATATCCGTTTACAATATTTACTTTTTACCTGTTACACATTTTATCCGCAATGCTCGCGGGCCCATATTTGTTTGACTTCCTACTTATGAATGTTCACTTTTAAAAATATATTATAAATCAGCTTGGTTAAGTGGATCTTAATAATTTTTAAATTTTTTTTTAGTTAAAGTAGTTTAACATAGATCCAGATAATGTAAATGATTTTTATTTCACAATTTGTTTAATTGTAGTGAAAGGATAATATAGTAAATAAAATTTATTTTTAATATTAATTTAAGTTAGGTAAGTTTAGCCCAAGCTAATAACAATAATTAAAAAAAAAATTTTTATAATGTCTTCACTTTCGACAAAAATACATATAAAGTTTAGAAACAAAATTGTAACGAAAGAAAAAGATAAGTATGTATAAAAGAAGATGTGTATAAATGACAAGATAAGGAAAAATAGAGTGACCATGACCAGTTTTAGATACTAATTTAAAAACAAAAAAGTAGTGGTTACTAAAATAGTAATAAAATGTTATAATTGATTTTTAAAATTTAGCTATCAAAATTTTGACTACCAAATGAATTAGTTTATAAATTGATCACTAAACATTAGCTACTAAAATTTGACCACCAAATAAATTAGTTTTTAAATTAGTCTTTAATTAATTAGAGACCAAAACCATAATTTTTTATTCATAATAGTGATTATTTTAGTAATTAATAATTTTTTATTTTATAAATTGACATCTAAATTGGTTATTATATAATTAATAATTTTTTGTCACTAAAATTAATTTTTATTTAAGAATTTTTTTAGTGTATATATCATAAAATACTAATTCACTAGCATTTAAAATACTAATACGTATATATGAGCAAAGAAACCAAAACCAGTTATGGAAATTAACTAATAAACTAATTTTTAATATGCAAGCATATACTTTTCTTCTATTTCGTTTTATTTTATTCTTTTTCGTTTCATCTTTATATTACTTATTATATTTTTCTCACTTTCTATTCCTACAGCTCATACAAATCATGTTTTATACTTTGTTTTGGTGAATTATTTCTTTTGTTGAATATATTTTTAGTTTCTAATGCCAAATTTAAATTCTTTCATTTTTTTAACTTTAATACAATTTTATCTTTAAACTTTAAAAATAAATAAATATAGATTTTGTAATCTAGTTGCCAGTTGTCTTGAATGTTAAATTTTTGATATGTCAAATGATGTTTGAGTTTCAAATTAGTGATTGATGTTTGAGTTATTTATACCATTTAAAAAATTCTAAATTTAAAATTTATTTATTTTTTGAAATGGTGTTAGGTTCACAAAATTATCTACATTCACTTTTTAGATTTAGAGACTAAAATATATAAAAATTCGAAATATGAACGAATTCTAATTTTTGCTTAAACTTTAGAAATTATAAACATGTTTAACCTTTATTCATGTTTACCTCTCTCACTCTTGTATCATTTTCACATTACATATAGCCATCGAAGATTTGTACATATTTTGCACAAGATCTTTGTCTATTTTTTATTTTTTGTATACTCTAAAAAATATTATTTATAAATCAAGTTTCATAACAAATTACACGTAAACAAAAAATATAAGAGAAGAATATGAGAAAAAGAGTTGAAAATTGCTGCGAATGACTCTAAATATAGATTGATTGTTCTCGCAACTTAGAATTGGTACACAGAAACACCTTTACTTAGATGGCTAATAAATGAAAGAGTCAAAACTAAACAAATTGACAGCTACAAATATTATTAACTTCATCACAAACAGTAAATCTAATACACCCATTTGTACTTAACAGTGTAGATCTATTATAATATTGATTCTTCAATCTCAATTTTTTTTATTCAAATTTCGTGACACACATCTGGTGCTATATTCTCCACACAGAAAAGAAGGGTAAGAACTGTTTGATGTGCAAGTAATTGTTGCCCAACTAAGAAAACTTCATTATCAATCTATTTGAGAGCTTCATTTTAAAGAATGTGATGAAAGGTATCATCACTCCACTCACTTACAATTGGGACAAAGTCAACATACTTTTTTTCTGTCATTTGAGGCAAAGCATGTAATTTTCACACAAAGGTTGGTGCCCTAGTTTAGACACAACACATGCACCTTTTTTTTTTCTTTTTCTTTTCTTTTTTAGTGTGAAGAAGCTTTGGACATTATACCTATGGAAGTGATTGTTTAGCATTTCTTGTGGCTCACTAGTAGCCCTAGAAAAGGGATGATAATTCAAATATTTTCATTTCAAATTAAGGATTGACTAGAGAACTTATATATATATATATATATATATATATATATATATATATATATATATATATATATATATATATATATATATATATAATCAATTTACTAAATGAATCTCAAGTATTTTACTATAAACATATATATTCTTTGTGTAACTCAAGTACAAAAGTAGATATAAATCTTAATTTCCAAGTTGGTTTGTGAAGTTAATTTAAAATTTACATCCTAAAAGAATATCACAATCATTTAAAACTTATCTTAATAATATTATTCCATTTAGATCAAAATATCAAATTACTTTCTAATTAAGTATATTGGATCGACATATCGATGATATAATATTTATTTTTTGGGTTAAATATGTTTTTAGTTCTTTAACTTTCAGTGCAAATTGGAATTAGTTTCTCTTCGAAACTTTGGCTCAATTTAGTTCCTCAACTTCAAAATTGTGTGGATTTAGTCCTTTTAACCAAATTTTATTAAGTTTATTTGACGTTTCAAATGCGTTTCATGATAGTTTCTTAGCTAATATTTAAGTAAAAATGTGTCAAATGGTATAAACATCTCAAATGCTATCATGAAATGCGTTTGAAACGTTAGATAAACTTAACAAAATTTGCTTGAAATGACTAAATTCACACAGTTCTGAAATTGGGGGACTAAATTGAGTCAAAGTTTCGAGGAGGGACTAATTCTAATTTTCACTAAAGTTGAAGGACCAAAAACATATTTAACCCTTATTCTTTTCAACATTAAACTACCTAATATTACATTTTTATATTGTAAGTGCATATCCTATATTTTCTCTTATCATATTAATACATAATTTTGTTAATATAAAATGCAACAAATTAAATTTTAATATGAATTATTATTTTTTGAAGATTAAACAAAAGTTGAGTCAAGGAGTACGTGAAGACCGACGGACATGGAGCAGTATTTTGCTTTTGCATATACAAACAAAACAAAACTTGTTACATTGAATCCATACCATGAAACCAGAACTTGATAAACGATCAAACAAAACCATTATTATCCCCACACCATTAGCTTCAAACAAAAGCTGACAACATCAAACGAAATGGAAGCTATAAAACAAAAGAACATAAGTCCAAAAATAGTGTGTATATGTAAGAAGAGCAAAACATATATATAAATAGAAATAAATATATTAAATAATGATAATATACTTTTACGCATATTATTAAAAAGCTAAAATAACATAAGATAATTAAAATATTGTATATAATATAGTTTACTTTTAGAATATTAAAAATTAAATTTTAAGTGAAACTTGTTGGAAGTCCCACATCGATTAGATATAAGACAATTTCATGGTATATAAGTGAGGTGCAAACCTCACCTTACAAGTTGATTTATAAAGCTTGAGTTAGGCTTAAATTTCACCCTTTAATGTATTAGAGTACTTAGAATCTCTATATTTATATATATTTATATATATATATATTATATATATATATATTATATTTTTCAGTTCACTGCATAACAGTAAAATGAGTCACCATTCATTGAAAGATTCATTTAGTGGGATATTCAATGCTTCTACTCTGACGTACTGTACCTATCTATATAGAGAAAAGACTTAACTGATATTATTTTGTTCATAATTAATTAGTTCTAAATATTTGATTGCAGAGAAGATTAATTTTCACAATGAATTATAAAACATCATAGTATTTATATTCTTGTTCAAATATTTACATCAGGATATTAAAAAACTAATTATTTTATAGTATCAATATATTCTTAGTTGAATTTGAATATTTATTTTAAAGAATTTTTTAATAATTACCAACCTTAAAACGCATTTTTTAAATGGTATATTTTAGTTATAATAAAATTCATATATTTAAATGATTTAGTTTTATTAATTTAAATTACAGAAAAAATATTTAATCAATAAACATATATATATATATATATATATATAACATGAGATCAAACTCACAATCTTTTTCTCATTTTTCTTTTATTGAATCACTAAACTACCTTATTATAGATATATGTGAATGTTACTCTAACTTGGGAGGAAATTAATACAATTTTTCTATTGCTTCTAAATTTCCAAAAAAGTTTTGAAAAACTTTGGAGTCACACTAATAAAACAAAATAGTCAAACTCACTAAGAAAGTCATGTTTTTTTTTTTTTTTTGTATTAGCATATAAAAGATATATTAATGATAAAGCATTTTGAGTATTTTTACCCGAAAAAATTAGTTCATCAACTACAAATCCGACAAATTTAGCATATAACTTAACTAATCAAGGTCATGTTCATCTTTCTATAAATTTTCACAAAGAGTTATGTATATTGTCCTATATATACAGGTTAAGTGAATACATGAGGCTATTCTTTTACTCATTTACGTCTTATCCAATCCTCAAGCATAGTATATCAACCTGTCACAAACTACAAATACTCCTCTTGCATATTGAACATGCATGTAGAGAAAATGATTCTAATGGATTTCCAAGTAAACCTCTTCTTGTACCTACTCTACAAAGAGTTCATCAAAATATAGTATAGAGTAATTATTCCATAGATAAAAAGTTAAAGACCACACCTCCATGAAAAAAAAGCACTCTAGACCATAGAGTCTAGGCTATAAGTTAGAAACATTGTACATGTATTAAGAAAGCCATGTGAAAGAATCTTATTTTCTTGCATTTTTCTTTTATTTTCTAGCATTTGATTTTATTGATGGATTCCAAATATAGAAAAACTTTTGACTCTCTAGATTATATTGAGAAAGCTTACAAATGAATATCCTAAATTGTTTAGGAAGTTGGTTTGAATCCTAAAATGGTTTATATGTTTATATGTTTAGAAGCAACTATGATAGATTCAATGAATACAATAACCTTAAAATACTTCTAATTCAAATATGCAAAATTAATTGATCCCATATAAAGTTCTAAGTAACCTTAAGCAGATCTCTCTTGTAGCGAGATTACTTAGTAACCTTATGGAGGTTCAATCTTTGTGACTTGCTCCAAGGTTGCAGATTTCTATTCAACTTAACCAAATATATCTTCACGTCTAAAGATAATCTTGGTAATGGATATCACTTTCCATGTTCTCTAAGGCCAAGAACACACAGATCCCTCTAGTCATCCTATCTAAGTCTTAAACAACTTGCTCAATTCCTTGACACAAGATCTGCCCAATACCTGCATGAAGAATAGGGGCCAAACGCAAAGTTCCATCCCTGATTATTGGTTTAATCTGGTTTTGAATTAGTTAGTTCCGTTGTTGAATTCACATTCCTAGAACCTTCCAACAACTAGATCATGTTCTAATGGAGTAGAATAATCCAATACAATCATAAATAACATAAAGTAATTAAATATCATAAAGTAATTAAATAAGATAAAATTAGAGACACTTCACAAAAAGAAATTTATAAGTAATTATAAAACAATTAAATAAGATCGTATTAGGATTAATCTCTATAAAATAACATAAAGTAATTAAATAAGATGTTAGAAATATCTAACCAAACTATTATAATTTTAAATAGACAAATAAGTAGATATAAAATGATAAATATCTGTGTATAGTTTTTGCTCTTTCAAATTTGAGACTTTGTTATGCCTTATTTATAGACAAAATTTTCATGATTTTATATGTTTGAAATTGAATTTAATTTAGTAATTTAAATGTTGAAAGTCATGTGGAGTGTGACAGAAAAGAAAACGGGATATCCTTTTTTATTTCAATTATGATAAGAAAATTTGTGCACCCCGTTGTCTACAAGATCGAATACAGGAAACTATTGACAATAAACATTTTCAACTTTTCAAACTGATCAGTTTGCTACATCACATTATAGAGTTATTTTATTTTGTCTTGTCTGCATAATTAATGTTCATGAAATACAACACATCGGAAGTCTTCAATACTAGTCTTCTAAGATGGAATATTCAACTAGTCTGACTTTGATATTCAACTCAATTAATTAAGTCCTTTTGGGTTTATTATGTATTTTTTTATCTATTTTGTTGTGAAAAAAATTTCCATTTTATGAGATAGTACTAGTGCGTGATTTTTTTTTTTATGATTCTATGTAGAATTAAATTTATAATAAGAGTAGTAAATTTAGTCTGTCTCAAGATTTCTTTTTTTATTTTTCTATATTCTTGTAATTTATTGGACAATAATTATGGGGAGAAAGATGTAATGGTTCATAATCATGTGAAAACAAACCTAATTCTTTTCATGTTTATAGTGAGATTCACACGTGTATATATATATATATATATATATATATATATATATATATATATATATATATATATATATATATATATATATGTGTGTGTGTGTGTTTGTTTGTTGGAATGTGTTTATAAAGAATTACATAATACGAAGAAGAGAGCAAAAAATATTATAAAAGTCAACAATTGATTTGAAAGTTGTCACAAAAATTCAATTAATTTGTTAAGTGTATGAGAGATCAGCTTGTTGTGTGTCACGTGGAAGATTTGTAATTTTATACAAAAAAAAGTTATACGAGACAATTTATAATTTTGTCAAGAAAAGATTATATGAAAATTTATCATTTTGTCTATAAACATTATATATTAAGTAATAATATTCGTTAAATTTTATGATGTGGTTTTATTTTGAGTATGTTTATATTTGAAAATTTTATTACTTAATTAATTCCCAACATGTTATATATATATATATATATATATATATATATATATATATATATAAATTAAAATTAATTGTATGTAATTATTTTATAATAAGTTATAAAAAAATTGCATAGAGATAAATAAGTTCTATAAGAAAATACGTATAATATAGAGGAATAGTAGAGGAGTTCGAATGTAAAAGAGATTTTCTTGAAATTAACTGATTCAATCTCATTTCATACATACCGAGACAGATATCAACAAAAGAATGGTGATAATATTCTTTATATATGTTTTCTATGTATATAAGGTTATGGGTTTTTTTTATCAGCAACAATGTATTAAATAAATATAAATATTTATACAAGGTTAGGGAAATAATGTAAAATTGCTTTCGGTTATGATGTATCAGTAACATTCTAGAAAATGATATAACACACTATCACCTAATAGATGTTTGGTTAGAATTAGCTTAAACATCTTAAATCTATATTAAATAACATGGTGATTTGGGTTCAATCATAGGTCTATCTAATGCTAAAGAAAATAACGATAAGATGGACCTTCAAGAACTCTTGCAATTCATGACAAAGCATGTACAAATATCATTTATATTTTTATAAAGTCTATTATTTACAATTTTTACACACATTAATTTTCTAAATGTTTAAATAATTTTTTATGATGATTTTTTTTTAATATTTAATTATAAATTTAAAAATAATTTATTATTTATTTCTCGATCTTTAACTTTTTTTTAATATAATATATATTTATTTCCATTATAAAAACACAAAAATAAATATCAATACGTGTGTAAACACAGGTTTAAAACTAGATGTTTATAAAAAAAATACATGTACGGAGTCCTTAATAATAATAATATATTATTATTATTATTATTATAATATAAAAATCTCAGTCCTATCCTATACATGGACACTACCCATATAGAATTGCCAAATAATTGTATGAGGTGCCCCGCATTAACCTTTTGCATTAGTTTTACAAAGTACAAATTGAAAGGATATTTAAATACAAATGATTGGGTAAAAGCACCAAACATAGTTTAGTTTATATTTGGGTTGTTAAAGTTTAGTTTAGAAGAAAAATATTAAATTGCACTAAGCAAAATTATAAAGTAGTTATACAAATTGAACTAAAATAATTAATTTTAATAGTAAATTAACTAAACTACTACGAGTTTAATTAATTGTATACATTAAGAAACGAATCTGAATCATCACAGTTAATAAACGATTTTTTTTTTTAACTAAAATTAAACTAGAAATCAATACTTCAATCAATACATAAATTTTTTAATAAAACTGTTACAGTCACTAAACTGTGTTTTTTTTAACTAAAAATAATTAACATGAAATTAATTATTCAATAAACATATACTCTTTTTAGGAATTCATTTTATACATGCATTTTTTTATTATTTCAGAATTGATTACAACTTTTTTGTTGAAAATAATAATAATGAACGAGTAGAGATTGTAATATAGATATGTTTATGTAGTGTAAGGACACATGTAGCCAAGTGGATCAATTAAGAAAAAAAAACAAATACAAACAAGGTAAAAATTAAGTAAAATGTAATACAGACTAGGAATTTTGCATAAAAAACTAATAAACTGAAGTGAATTAAATTAAGTTATTTAAGAACTAAATATATTAGAAACATAGTTTGTCTAAACTAAACTAAAAGAATAAATAGTTGAATTGAACTTTTTTAACTATTTATTTTTAGTTTGTAATATTACATTAAAGATTTTGAGTTGAACTGATCTTTTTCTTCTAGAAATTGACTAATTCAATCATTTAAAATATATTCTCACACACACGATATTTATAGATAAATTGTATATGTACTGAACTAATATAAATATCTGGAAACTAACCATTAATTAAGTGTAAATTTTGATCAAAAAGATTTTGCATATTTTTTACAGTACAAAGCAGTAATTAAAAAATTTAACAAATTTTCTTTAAGATTTATACCTAATTTTACTAATTAAAAGTTAATGTTTAAACATCGAAAAAAAGAATAGTGACTTGGAGTAGATCATCATGTAAGACATTAATGCACTAAACTATTCTTTTAGTAATTTAATTTGAGAAAATTGAAATATATAAAAAATATTTTAATTTAGTTTTTAATCAAAATGGTTCAATTTTTTTTTATAATTTAGTCGAATTGAATTGACTATTTTTTTATGCATACATTATTGGAAAGACAATCTATTTGTACTAAGAAGTAACATTTCCTTAATAGGTTTCAAGCACCTCAATTATTATTTATTGTGTCCACAAGTAAAACACTACAAATATCTATCTATCTATCCACTAGAGTTGGTAATTTCTACGAGTCTCAGGTCAACCATTCTTGTCTATAAATATTAGGACACTTTTCTTATGTAGGTATGTTTTTCTTCCTTTAGACATGCTTACTTTGCTAAAACTTCTTTCAATTCCACTCCACTTCTTGCACATGCCACCATCTATTTCACTTTCATATTCGACATATAATGTTGCTCAAACACCTTTGCACCAGATGAAAGTAAAAAGAGTAAGATATTTTATATATAAGATTCAGAAATTAAATGACCATTGAAAAAAAAGTGAGTTTCAATGATTTTGCTTTACTGAATTTGGAAGATTTAAAACTGCTACACAAAAATATAACTTTTAAAATATCGCTCCGAAATATATTTTTTAAAAATTCAAAACAACTACAAACTTTTGTGCTTAGAATTGATAGAAAATATATTATTTCCCTTGAGTACATTTTTTTTCTTTTCAATTTAACTTTTTTTATATGTAGCGGATTTTGACCAATATTTTTGGAGAGTCAAAACAATATATTCAAAATTTATATATTTAATTATTGTTATTCATTGGAAATCCAAGTATGAGTTTAAGTCCCACATGGGATAAAAATGAAGAAGTTGAGCACTATATAAGAATAAAGATCCATAAACCTATCTTTTGGATTAAGAGTGATATCAATCTCTTATATCTGGATTGTGTTCATGTCTCAAGATCACTAATAGAATAAAAAGGAATACATAATTTAGTATAATGATATTATTTCTTTCTCAATGTAAAGACTAACTGAAAATGATAATATTTTACTATCAAGTAAGACAAAAGAGAATATATAAGGAATGAGAGATAAAATAATCAAGAACAAAAGAAAACATAACAAATGAAAACATGTGAGAGTGGAAGATAAGAAATGTAAAAAACTCAAAAGACAATGAGAGACAAAATAAAAAATATATTAATACTTTTTTTTATTTTTTATTATATTTGATTTTGTATTTTTTATTTATTAACATTAAATATTGTGTTTTATAAAGAAAAAAAAATATTTAATTTAAGTCTCATCAATTACCAATTTACTATATATAATTTAAATAATTTATATTTTTTGACTACATATGATTTTAAAAAAATTAAAATTTTTGACCATTATATATAATTTAAAAATAACACTCATACCATCTTAATTAAAAGAGTTAGTCTAACTCAATTTTTTAAAACTTATTTATAACTAAAAATAATAAAATTAAGTTTTATCAACTACTTTTTTAATATAAAATTAAATTTTTGAACATATATGAGTACATCTATTAGTTGAAGCTAAGAAAAACAATGTCTTTATCATACTATTAATATTTAATCTTATATGTGACATCATTATTAAAGTCACTCCATTCAAAATATATATTGTTTTAATCTAAAATATATGAATTAAGTTGATCAAGTGAAAAATGGTCTTAGATTGAGCTCTCAACTATATGTTTAAATAGTTAAATTAGTTTGATTCGATCTGTCTTACTAGATCTAACTGATGAGGAGTTTTCTAAATTAAGAGAGTGTTATTTTTCTTAGTCTTAGGAAAAGAGAAAGGAGAGAGAAAATATATTGATATATTCACTGAGCTGCTTAATAAAATTGTGATTTCTACTTCATTAACGGTTGGATCATGTTGAAATCTTGATAAAAATTTCATGACATATGACTCTTCATTTTTACCATTGAGATCATCAATTAGAGGTTTATGGTTAGAAAAAATCACTTCATAGTATTGTTGCTCTATTTTATGTTTCTCTTTATTTGTTCTTCATATTTGAGAGCATTATTTTTTGGATGTATTAATTGGTTGTTGACACTTGTTTGTACTTGTGATTTGACACTCTTGTACTCATATTTGTGCTTCCAAATTTTCACTTCTCACACCAGGAGGGTTTTCCCATTTAAAAATATTGAAGTTCTCTTTTGTGGTTATTATTGTTATTTTCTATTGTTGTCGTCGCTCCTCATGAATTCTTGCAGTTTGGAGGAATTATATTTGTTGCATACTTTGATATTTTTTGTTATTATATTGTTGTTTCCCCATAAGAGTGGTATTAGAGCTTAGTTAGTCTCGATGATCGGCTTAGACAAATACAATATGGGTGGATAATTATATATTTGTGGATTTCTTATATCACAAGTAGTTTTTGTAATAGTTTCATCAACCAAGTGTGTCTCGTTGTTATGATAAGACAATAGTATAAGAAGGTCATTGAGGTAATCATGCTTGAAAATGTTTCTGTTTAAGGAGAAGTGTACTAATGTGGAAGATGCTTATTATTGAATGGAAGATTGGTAGGAATAATTTGAATCTAAGTCACACATTGGATAAAAATGAGAAAGATGAATATCTTATAAGATAGAACACATAAATTCATTATCTTAATGTGTTGAGTTGGTGGTGATGCCAATTTGATGCGTGAGCTGGGTTTAGATTTCATTATTATTGTATTTCCATGTGAATCTCTCTCCTAAAAGACCCATTGATTGGTCATAAATTATTTTAGTCCCAAATTTGAAATGATGTGAAATATTTTACACGTTTTAGAAGAGTAACATTGTGTGTGAGTGGCGACATAGATTAGAAGATAATACAAGGTAGGAAGTCGTTGTCACGTGGTGAAGGTGACTACAGCTATTCTGAAAATGATTGACAAAGAGATCTCAAACCCTAAAGCTTTTGGCAGACAAGTGCTTGCGTTGATAGAAAATCTACTCCTATTGTGCATGTCATGCGTCCAAAGCACACAAAATTTACACCTCCATTATTATGCTTTTACACAAAAATATTCCTACTTTTTCACATCAATGTTTAATTACATTCAAAGTCTCTGGACTCAAATTTAACTTCTGATAGCGAAACCCTTCCTCGTGCTTCTAACTTTTAAGTCTTGATAACAAAATTGATCTGATTTCTAGGCACATCACCACATGCCTATGTGATCTAACTCACCTACCTATTCTCTTACTCCTCAACATCAAACATATATTCTGCGAATCTCTCTGTGTCCCATGCTCACAGAAATTTCCTAGAATCTGTCCAAAATAAATATTACAGAGGTACTTTGGCTAAAACAATGAATCAAAATATCAACACAATAGTCACTTCTTTCTTTGACTCAACACACGGAAGCAACAAGTGTCTCCAACTATTGTAATTATTAAGTGGAGAGCTTAAGTTGTTGATGAAGATGATCATTATCATGTGTGGCTGAAGAAAACCACTCTTGACAGCGAAACTGAAGAGACCTGAAGAAGAAACTTTCAAACATAATTATTAGCTAAGTTGTGTAGTTATTGTAGGTAATCAGAGACAAAGGTAGTTGCGATGACATTAGTTTTGATATTAAAAGATTTGTAGTGATTTAATGTTACTATGATCCAACATCGAATATGATTTAGACCTTGTTTCACATGCTATCTTATCTTGTTGGAAGCTTAAGAAATAGCCCTCTTCTCTTTTTCTGTCATTATTTGCATATCCCATGTGTGGCCACTATGTGTTGTTAAAGTTCACCATGGTAAGAGGGGCGTGAGGGGGTGGTGGGGAGACAAAATTTTCAAGAAGAAAATTATGCAATTCTATCGTACTTAGCTAGGGTTTGTGGTTGGAGATATGCAGCTCCAACTTTTGCCACAAATTTATTCGATTATTATAGCAGATCAATATGTGTCGATCGAGAGGGAGGGATGGAATTATTTTAAGATAATAAAAAATTATTATTTTCAAGAAAATACTTGGGGTGTATATATATATAAGACATTATTTAGAAATTAAAATAAGATAATAAAAAGTATTACTGATGTATCTTTATAATTTCTATCATATTATTTCCATAATTTATCACGATATATAAAAGATAACATTTTTGTGTACATATTTTCTAAACTTATTTTACCCTTTAGTTATAACGGGTGGTTTTTTCTCCTGTTGCAGGCGTCGACATGTGTCTCAATCATCTCTTTCCTTTCTTTCCTTTACATCCAAAATAATTTTTAAGACTTTTTTTAGTTGCAGTAACAATTCAAAATATTTATTATTTCTATATGATAAAAGATAACAAATTTCAATAAAAATTAAAATATTTTAATTTTGAATATTACAAAAAAATCATTAAATAATAATATAATTTAAAGATAAAAATAATTAAACTTTATATCGAGTAAGTTAGATATCATTTTATAAACCAAAATTTATTGATATTTAAAATAGTTTCTATTATAAAATTATAATTAGTTTGTAAATTATAATATAACATTAATTTGGGTCTAGGTCGACTTGGTTAGACTTGGATCCATGTCGACTCAACTTGACTTAAATTTAAGTAGGATTAACTCAACCAAGAACCAGGTCGACTCAATTCAATCCAAGATCAAATATAAAAAATATATGTACCATAAATTTTCTTTTATCAACAATAACTAATTGATTAAATATAAATAATATTTAGGGAACTCTAACTCTTTTATAACAATAAAAAAATGTGAAATTATAAACACAAAAAGATTGTTTAACATATTTCAAACATAAAATAGAAAAGATACGTTCATCATTTTAGTCTTACTTATGGTCCCTTTTATAAATAAAAGAAATTTGGCATGTTTCTCTTTGTGTCATGTCTTATAATCCTATCTCCTTTTAATAGTTTAATCCATTAGTTTGAGTGTCTTTGCACTTGCTTCCAATCCCTATTGTGATTTGCGTTTACATCTATATCCCCCTAATGAGAGTTGTCTACCTCTACATGCAATTGACACTGAAAACTGTCTTAACTACATGTCCATAAGCCTATGGCTCATAGTGACACTTATTATTTAAACCAACTTGGCCAGATTATAAGATTCTCCTATTTTGTTGCGTTTTTTTGCACTATAGTTTTACATGCATGTGTTAGTTACAAACAAAAATCCTTCTAATGCATCATTCTGAGTTATTCCTACCCCATGTTTTTGTAGTGTTTCTCAACATTGTTTGTATTTGTAATTGTTCCATTTGAATTTATGTACATAAAAACACATTAAGTACTTCACCAACTATTTTTCGTCTATCCACTCCTTACAATTCAGTCCACCAATAAATCAATTCACATTATAAGAAAATTGCTAGTTATTGATGGATAAAATTTATTGATAATAGCAAAAATTCGCTAGTAATTCAAATTTATCATTGAATTAGCAACAACAAAAAATTTGTCGAAAAAATACTCGTCGATAAATTATGTTGATGGATTGAAAAATTCGTCGATGACGGACAATCTAAAATTCGTTGGTAAATATTTGTCAGTAATTATTGGTGGCCTAAAATCTTATTGTAAATATGCATTGATAATTACATATGAACATCGATAAAATTT
This sequence comes from Vigna unguiculata, assembly GCF_037176805.1. Lineage (NCBI taxonomy): Eukaryota > Viridiplantae > Streptophyta > Magnoliopsida > Fabales > Fabaceae > Vigna > Vigna unguiculata. The sequence continues at coordinate 32,928,489 of NC_140792.1, read as the reverse complement.
GTTGATAAATAATACAAATTGGATCTTCTTCCTCCTCTTACTCTCCTTTTTTTTCCTCTTCTTCCTTCTTTCCTTCTTCTCTCCTCCTCACCCTCCTCACCCCCACCTCTTCCCTTCCTCCTTATACTCATCTTTCTCCTCTTCTTCCTCTTCTTCTTCTTCCTTCTTTCCTTCTTCTCCCCTCCTCACCCCCCACCTCTTCCCTTCCTCCTTATACTCATCTTTCTCCTCTTCTTCCTCTTTCTCGTGGTCCACCACCTCTTTCATCTTCTATCATCATTGTTGTAGTTGCAACCATCGTTGCATCATCATCACATTGTCATCACAACTCCACCTCCGCTTCTCCTTATCTTTTTCCTCTTTATCCTCCTTTTCTTTTCACCTGTCCCATTTAATTTATAAAAAAAAACTCATAAAACTTGGCAAAAAAAAAAATTCTGCTCCTTTTATTGATGAATTTACCATAAAAAAATGTTGGTAAAACAAAGTATAAATTTTTGATGAATTTTATTGATAAATTTTAAGATATATAATTACTAATGGATTTTACAGAAAATGTCAACTTAAAGTGGGAAGTATGTCGTTCTTTTTATCGACAAAATTTATTGATGGACAAATTTGTGAATAATAACAATTGTAATTTTGTGACAAAATTTATTGGTGAAATTTACCAATGAATACATTACGAATGGAAAATTTTACGAATGAATACAAATTTATTGGTGAAATTTACGAATGAATACAAATTTTATTTTTTAGAAGACAAATTTTACTAAGACTCATTATTGAGAGATATTTAGGTAATTGAAATTAAATTTTTTTTTAATAAAATCCAGTAATAAATTTGATTTTATTGATGGATTTATTTTCGTTGATAAAATATAAAAAATCTTATAGTTTAATTTTAGATTTATTTAGAAAAGCTTTCTGGTTCTATCCTTCTAACCTTTTAATATATTAATTTTACTTAGGGGTGGTAATTAGGGCCTGCCTCGTAGGTCTGCGAGAAAAACGTGGGACAGGCCAGGGTTGTGAGCCCGTAGGCCCATAGTGGCCCGAGCCACATAAGTCTGCCGTTTGTGCGAGCTGGCCTGCGACCCGCATAAAAGAAAAAAAAACTTGCACTTGTGTATATTAATTACTTTTTTATAGACTATTGCATTAACTTTTCAAATTCTTGTATAACTCGAAAAGAAAAGTATTATGTATTTTTTAATGTACTAAAACTTAAAGAATACATTGTGTATCTCATAGTGTGAATATGAATATCATGAAAATGTTGAATTATCAATTTATTATCCAACTCTCCAAAGTCTTTACTTAATTTTGTGAACTTCTTAAAGTTTCCCAATTTTTAAACATTGAAAATTTTATCATCAAAATTAAAAAAAAAAAAAAAACAGGCCAGCCCGCGAACTAAGTACAGGACGGGGTGAGCCAGTGTTTGCAACCCGCATAAAGTATGCAGGGTGGGACGGATCAGCCCACATTGTGCGGGCCTTATGCAAGCCGAATCTATACAGGCCGAGCTAACCCACATTGTCATCCCTAATTTTACTCATGCTCCGCGATAGTGTTTTCAGAAAATGTGACGTATAGTCGAATGGTTAACTATTGGAAGAATAGATGAAATTTTTACGAAAGTATTTTATGACTACATTGGTAATCGACACGATAAGTGCTATTTTTTAAGGGACAAGAAAAATCATTTATTGTTATACTAATCAGAAAGTCAATTTTTTCGTCAACAAAGCTCAGTGAAACCAACATAATTTAACCAAAATAGGAATCAAAGTAATAAAGACTGTAACAGCTAGAAGATCTTAATATAGTTCATACCAAATTTTCTCTCATACTTCTGATATCAAATAATTCCGTAAATTAAAATGTCAGACAAATCTTAGGTTACATTTGATAAACATAAGAATAGTCAGACTTTACTAAAGAAAATTTAAACCTAAATGGCATCTACACTTGACTGAACTTCATTAAAAATAGTATTACTTCCACCTATAGCCCAAGACACGAATAGCACAAATGGAATATAACTTTTAGGCATAGAATTTATCAAGTTTTAAAACTTGATCAATATAATAAAAACAATTCAAAGATTGTCTTTGGTATTGTGACATTTTTAAACTCATCAGTAATCAAAACTCAAATTTTATGCTATTTCTTTCTCGATGTAAATAATCATACTGTTGACAATAAAAACTTTAAAAAGCTCTTATGATTGAACAATTTAATCATTACTATCATGATTCAAAATATATGAATAAAATGAATTTGTTTCGTTTTCATCTTCACGACTTATCTTTTATCACTTTTAAAAAAATTGATTCTATTTTTTCATTCTTCATCAATACAAAATAATTTATGAAAAATTGGTAATCAACACACAATTAAAAATTGGTTATGAAAAAACACATGGTACAATACATTTTCTTCTATACTCAAACACAATGAATATACAAACACTCATGAGATAAAAAATAATATTAATTATTAAACTAATATTTCACGATGAAGTAAAATAAGAAAAAATTACCTCTTTTTTTCCCTTCAAGAAGGAAAGGGAATAGATGAAAAATAAAAGCATAAACAGCAAATAGTTTTCTCTGCATAAACAAAAAAAAACAACTGAAGTGGAAGACATACGATAAAAACTCATAAGACAATAAGACACAAAATAAAAAATATCTTAATAATTTTTTTATTTTTTATTATATTTAATTTTGTATTTTATATTTATTAACATTAAATGTTGTATTTTATAAAAGATATAAAAAAATATTTAATTTAATTCTCATCAATTTTCAATATATTATATATAATTTAAAAAATTTAACTTTTTACTACATATAATTTTAAAAAAATCAAATATTTTGACAAATACATAATTTAAAAAAAATTTGCTACAAAAAATTTTAAAAAAAATCAAAATTTTGGGGATCATGGCCTCAAGTCCTCTTAACATTTCCACTGTAATATATATATATATATATATATATATATATATATATATATATATATATATATATATATATATATATATATATAATATTATTATTAATAATTATTATGATATTAATAATAATAATTAAAATGTTTTAATTTTAACTTTAAAGAGAAAATTCTAATCTTATATTTTATTATATTAAAACTTTATTTTTTTTATCATCGAAATCACTCAAAAAATTTTATAAAATTTACCTTTAAATTTATTCAATTTCATTCTCAAATTCTTTAAGATAAATAACACATATCATCACTCAAATTCATCTCTCACTCACCGTCAAATTTATCTTTTGAAGTGAATAGAATCTAAGTTGGTGTTCTCATCTGATCATTAACTGTTGAGACAGAAAAGGAAAAATGAATTTGAGGTGATTGTTTGTGTTTGAATGTAGCGATTTAGAAGGAAAAGGAAAAACAAGAGGAGATTTGTGAGTGATGAATGCTGTTTTACTTGTTTTACTTAAATATACTCCTGGTTTAACACTGTTGTGTCATGACTTTTGCTTCTACTTCTATGGTCTGAATATATAGGAAAGATGTATGACTTTAAATTAATAAAAAAAATCGCTTTTAAAATAATTATTAAAAACAAAATGAATACACCTTGTCCATAAATCATAAACCATAATAACATTTAATATCTAAATATTTAATTTTTATTTATAACAAATAAATTATATTTTTTATTTATTACAATTTCTTTTTCAAAACTATTTATTAACATTTAAAAAAAATAACTCTAATTAATCAAAAAATAATTTTATAATCTTTCTTTTTCATCTATTAATATTTTTTATCTATTATATAAGTCTAATTACTCACAAACATCAACAAATTTTATGTTCAAATTCATTAAATTTTTTCTCTAAAAAACTTAAAACAAATAATACAAACTTAATCTTCAAATTCATTCAAATTTATAAAAAAACACATTCAATATTACTTTCCACTTATTCTCCCTCAAATCTATCCTAAAATAAAAATATACACAACACTACTTTCGTCTTATTGTCCCGTCAAATTCTTCCATTTCTTTTGTCTCAAATCCATAATTTGAAGTGAAAAAAAACCTCTGATATTTTGACACGGCTAAGAATTTTTCCAATACTTCTTTAATACAAAACCCTCGTCTGTGTTTGTTTCCCCATGTTAATCATCACTTTACCTATTTTATTTTTATGCTTTTAAGTGTATGGAAAACATTGCCTTTAAATTTTACATTGGGAGCGATTTTTGAATGGTGAGTTATCTATTGAGAGACAACCATGGAAGCCACCTTTAAGCAGAAAAGAATTTGACATCCCATCAGTGCTGAAGTGCAGTGAGCAGTGGCAAGCATGAAAAGACCAGTTAAAGGGTAGAGAGGAAGAAGAAAGAAATAACACCGCCACCACCATCACCTACCTCAACACCTTCTACAATTTCTTCATAAGTGCCTACTTACCATTTTCTATCAAACATGCTTTTCAAAAGTCTGCAAGACCTAGGCAACTTCAATAGTACCATTCTCCTATATCAAAATAACAACAATTTTGTTCTTTTAAAATTATTGATATTTTAAGTTTTGACCAACGTGACATTTTTCTCCCATCTGTTTTCAAATTAAATACTCTTATTATGTGTCAATCTTATTTTTAATATTCTGAAGAAAAAAAATCTACGATCATCAGGACAAATATAATATATATTACATTGATATGTTAGTTATTGATGTTAAGTTAATGAAAATAATACATTTCGGAAAGTCTCACATCAAATAGGATAAACAAAGAAAATAGATGTTAATGACTATATATTGGACTCTAAGTTTATGGTTTTAGTCATCTCAGTTAAAAATATTTTAAGCTTGTATTTGACTTTTCTTATACTCTGATAGTAGAGTGTTGTGAAGTTTAGGTCAAATTATTTCTTTAAAGTGTGGTTAGGTTAAAGGGAATGAGAGAGTTGATCTTGTGTTAATCTTATTTCTCTTTTGGTAGGGTGATTCTCAGGGTAAAGACACTAATATTATTCATGATGATGTGTTTTTTCCATCATAATGGTATTAGAGCCAATGGTTCATCCTGGTGACACAGCTGACATGAGTATATAAGTAGGTGAAGAATTCTAAATTTTAAGGATTTTTTGTATCGAAAGTCTTTCATTTCAGGAACAATCATGAGAGAAAGATTGTCATCACTAATATACTCATTGTAGAATGACAGTACAAAGGGATGGTCATCATTAATATACTCGTGCATGAGAGAAAGATGTTCTAATATAAAGAGACTTGCAAGATTATTCGGAATTCAAGGTGAATTGAAGTTTTACATTGGTTAAAAATGAGTAAGATGAACAATTATATATAAGGTCAAAGACCTATAAACCTAATGTCTTAAAATTTTGTATCGAAGATGTATTAATCCCTTATGTGATTGGACTTAGGTTTCATTAGTGTTGAGTTCTTCTCGATGAATTCTTCCCTCAATATAGAGCTATCAATTAAGATGGTCTAATCCATATTCAAATTACATAATATATAAAAATAGTTAGGTGAAAATTACACACCTAAGAATAATTATGTTATTTCTTTCATGCATTTCCTCTCTAAAGTAAACAATATTTATGTTATTTCAATACAAGAAATGTTTTGAATAATGATAAATTTTAGTGACAAAAAATAATTAGTTACTATAATAATTAAGTTATATATATCAATTTATAAATTAAAAATTATTGGTAACTAAACTTGATAACTAAAATAGTTCATATTATGAATTGGTCTCTAAATTGATCATTAATATTAGTTACCAAGATTTTAACTACCAAAAGAATTAGTTTTAAATTAGTCTCTAAACATACTTTCGGTCACTAAAACGATCACCGTTAAGGAGTTTTCTTATAATGTTCTCACTAATTGGATGAATTAATTATTTTCTATATTTTAACAACGATAATGAATATGTAGAGAAAATAAAGTTATATAATAAAACTATTTTCAACAAACCACGTAAATATATTGTTGCTGTTAGCAAAACTAATAAAAAGTTGAGTAAAATTGAGAGGGAATAGTATATAATAATATGGAAGAATTGATTAATGATGAGGCACTTATGTATCATGATTAAGTGTACGTACGTGGCTAAAAGGAAACCCTAATGAGAATGTGGTCCATCTCCCATGGACCCTATCTTCATTGAAAAACACAGATTCACTAATACTTCTACTACCTGGAGGTGATAGTTCACGCTCATCGTGGGATCCCTATCATCATCTTTTCTTTCACCAACTCCAAATCAACAACATGGGTTAGGCATATACATACATAGTTGTGTCATATCTTATCAAACCCTATATATTTTCACAATGCATTCACAACAGACAATCCATTCAAGATTGTGCTGTTCTGATAATTGTTCCGATCTTAAATCAGATGATAGAATTGATATCGATTATCGTATATTCAAAGTATTATCTATTTAGAAGTGTGTTTTATCACAATTTTTCTAGAAAGTATTTTGGTTGATGAAAGGAGAAAAATATATTTCAATCGTTTTAAACCTCGACTTCTAAATAATGTGAGACTATTAAACGTATAGTAGATTTATGATAAATTAGAATGATTTATAATTGACATCCTGAATATATAATATTTACTATTCTTTTGGCTTCATTGTTTTGTTTAATGCTTTTCATATGGTCGCAATTAGATAATGGCTCCACACCCCACAATTGATCGACAACATCCACCCAAACAGTGATGATCATGATGTGTCCCTTGCTTTGAATTGCCTCTGTTTATCATCATTAAGTTGCTGTTCATCCAAAATTTTTTCCATGATAAATCCTGCTGAATGTGCGTTGAAAATTGACGAATAATTGCTTATGCAAATAGTTCTAAGAAGTTCTATCGTTGGCCAGGTGGCATCATATCATAAACCAACATCTCAAGCTTAGTCTACGTATTTATACACCTTTTCCGGACAATGTATGTCCCACGTATATCTAGTGTTAAAAAATATAATTATTTACATCTCGTGGTATGATTAATAGATTAAGCATTTTCTTTCTATATATTTCACCACTACATATCCATTGCTCGTATAAGCTTAATATAGTTCAAGTTGGAATTTTGAGTTCAAAGTAATAAAAAGTGTATTGCTTATAATGCTTTTATTTATTCTAAAGCATAATTGTAAGAACAATATGTATAACTAAATGTTGGAGAATAATTTAAGTGTGAGTTAAGGTCTCACATTGAATAAAATAGACAAAGTTAAGATTAAAGACCGATCTATAACATCATTACTTTAAGGTGTTAGGATAAAAATGATGTCAAATTCCTTATATGTGTAATACAAATATCATATATATAATCTCAATAACCATAATAAAATTACCTTTTAAGGTTTTGGGTTAAGAGTGGTGTCAATTTTTTATCCAGTTCTGCTCAGGTCTGGTTTTGAGTTGAAAGTGGTGTCAATTTCATAAACATTAAGATTTTGGGTTGAGAGTGATGTCAATTCTTTATACGGTTGGACTCAGGTCTTATTGGTGTTGTATCTCTCTAGTGAAACCCCCTCTATAAACCTAACAATAAACCCAACACTAAATGCCAGAATTTGCATAGGAACTATTCTATCTAAGTTATAGTGCCACGTGAGTGGAGATGAAGTTTCATAATGGGGGTTTCATGTTAAATTTGATAGGAAATTGTGTGATAAAATGTTTTTTTAAAACAAAAGATATATGTGATCAAGAATATAATATAATACAATTAGTAATATATTCATTAATATGTCACACTTGAATGGAAACCGGTAAATATAATATGTTTTAGTTGAATTAGGAAACTATGTATAGAAATCAATATGTATATAACTTATATCCCTCTATAGCTACTGTTTAATTTTTGCAGGACAACTTATATCCCTTGTGATTTTGACATATTAACTAACCTAGGTGCTTACTTTTGATTATGAGCGATCACACAGAAAAAAAAAATCCAAGAAAATGACAGTTTGATAAAGATTTTTTTAATAAATTTTGATAAATTACCTACTTAGATAAAAAAAAAGGTACTACTTTATTTTTTTTTATTAAAAATAAAAAATTAATTTATCTTAATTCTATTTATGAAAATTTTGTTAAGTTTGTCAAAGAAAAATTTTGTCAAAACATAATTTTTCAATAAATAATTGGCTTGGACATGGAGACATATTAACAAAGAATTATTTTTGATAAACAAATTTATAATTCATTGGTATATATACAAAGAAGTCTTTCATTATAAATTTTAAAAAATTTTTACAATATTTCGTGTTAATCTTTGAAATATACAAAATGAGAGTGATCACTCATGATCACATTCAAATATACATTCAGAACACAACAAAATGATTTGAACTGAATTTTAATCAAATTTATGCATAAATTTATAACGGATATGTATTAACAAATTACGAAAAATAATTTTTCTAAACTGTTTGATTGGACAGTTCAAGATTTAAATACAAACGATTAAAGTTTTTTTAATCATTTGTCTTGAATCTCAAACGAAAATTAAGGTTTACTCAGTGTCTACATCTAAAATTATAATAAATCTTAATATAAACTAACAATGCACCTAATAATAATTTTTAAATTAATCAAACATATAATAAATATAAAATTATAAACATTCAACGTCTAATAAATTTAAAATTAATTAAATATCTTATATAAACTAAAACTACAATTTAATAAAAACACGTAATAAATCTTAATATAAACTAACAATATTTCTTATCTAAATATTTACATTAAAATTAAGATAAAACTAATTTTAATATTACAAATATTGTAAAAATTTAAATAAAGCATAAAATTCCAAAAACACAACTAAAAAAGAGTTTATCAAAAAAAAAACATCTTCAAAAGAGGTTCCTCAATGTTGCAAAAATAATGGAAATGAAACGATTCAACCAATGCAACAACATGCAATCAACAAGAGAAAAATGATTAACAATGGCAACCAAAATTAACCTTAATGCGAGAAACAAAGTTCAAAAGAGACTAAAAAAGTGAAGATTCTTAGATTCCTTTTTCAATTCTGAACCTTTGCACCTTTTCTGTTTTCCAAAGAAACTTTTAAGATGGGCATAGTTAGTAAAAGGACAATACTATATAAGTGCATTGGTGTCTAGTAAAGGGGTATGAATGGAATTGAGTATTTTTTTTTCTTTCAAATTCCTTTTCTCGTTCCAAAACCCTAGAGATTGATCCTTGCTTGAAAGGGATCATGACTATAACATTGGTGATTTCATTTTCCATCTAACACTCGTTAAATCAGATTTTTAGTATGAAATTTCGATATCAATGTGGTGAATATGTCATTTGGTAGCTGCTTTGTATTGAAAAATACTTCGTTGAAAAGGAGATTAGAGATACGAAAGATGACAAAAGTGGTGCCAACAATGAAACATTATATGCTCTCGAATAGGAACTTTGGTGGTACAATATCATAAGTTGAAAATCCTTTACCATTGCATTTCTTTGGTGTTTTAAACTTGAATATTGTTGACCATCCATTTGTTTGACTCTTATTACAAACATTAAAACAACATACTTTAATGTCATAAGATCGAGAATTTATCAGGTGTTCGTAGACTACCTTTTGTTCATGATTCAAATAAATCTTTATGAAAGACGTAATTAACCATTATTAATTATTTTATCTTAATTTAAAAACTTAAATTCGTATCATTTTAATATTGATTGCCATCATAGAACAAATAATAATATAGAACTACCTAATAATTTCACTATTAGAAAATTTAATATTTCATGAGACTTTTACAATGAATATTTAGTAAAACTTTTAAAATCCCACAGAAGTTTTTGCCCAAAATTTATTTATTTTTAATTTTTATAGAAAATTTTCAAGAAAAATATTAAAAATAAAATCTAATATTTCTCCAAACAACCTCACCCTGTCGCCCTCAAATAAATGTAATCTATTAAAAGACATTAAGTCATTATAGTTTTAGTTGATCTTTATATAATACATATTAAATGTTATTAAATCTTTTTATAAGTGTGGCAACCAACTTCAATTCAAACAATTTAAATTGAGTATTTTGAATGGTCGGGCGACATTCAACCTAATAAAAAAAGTATATTTTAATTAGTAAAATGAATTTACTTAAATGAAAGATTATGTTTAAGTAGGAAATATAATATCTTAAAACTTACCAAATAATGTGCTCCTTTTTGTCTGCATCTTTTGTTTTGGTTAATCTAGGAATAATTGCATTGATGGCAACAGTTGTCCGGAGGACAGTACTGTTTTTGTATTGAATAGTTTTTATCCAGATAACTCGATCACAGTTCTTATGGTCATTCCAACATCAAGGTAAAATAATTTTTGAAATAAACCACGAATCGAAAACATAAGGAGATTGGTGAAATTTTTTCTTTGTACTTTTAAGTATCGACTATAAGTTTGAGGTCTTCACATCTTCGTTTCCCTGCACATCTTTGTAAGAAACAAGGAAACGTAACAAAAAAAATTCGTAACAACAATAATAAAAGAAAATGCTTCGGATTAGCTCGAAAGTAAGACCTATTCTTCCTCAAGCTTGCAAGAAAATATTTATATTGAGCATAAATTTTAGCCTCAAGTTATGTTCAATAATTTCTTTTAATCTCAAACCCATTGGGCAGAAAACACGAGCTTCATTCTTAATCATACCAAAATTAATAATTACAGGATATTTACTCATTGCACGTGCCCTGCAGGCAAGGTATCGAAACTACGTAGTTATCACAAACAAATTATCTTTTCCATCAAATTTCATATTATTTTTGTATACTCCACAAAATGCCTACGAATCTAATGCAATAATCACAGTTGTACCTCTTGGCTGACCTATTTTCGAAAGCAACAAGGCCAAATTAGCTTACAGCCTTATTTTCAATTCACAGAAAAATAAGATATTATATCCCCATATTTTATAAAGCTAATATAACCTTCACTATCTCATCATGCAGTGCTGGAAGATGGCTTCAATTTCTTAGGTGGGGGATTTCCTCCAGAGATAAGCACATAGAAATAAAAGCACAGCATTGCAGAACTGAAAAAAAAAATAAAATCCCGAAGCATAAATTAATCAGATCGAAATTGAGACAATCTAACATCCAAGGGCAAAAAAAAAAAACAGTTATCAATCTCAAATACAAAGTATATATAGGATAAAATATATTTTTCATTCCAAACTATTCTAAAAAAAATGTATTTCGTCCTTAAACTAAATTATATACTATTTCATCTCTGCAAATAATGTCAATCATCCTCTTAACAAACGGTTGTTTTCTATGTGACAAATGAGGTTCCATTGTAAACTATAATATTATAATATTATCTTCATGTATCTTTTGTTGAAGAGGATATTTTACATGACTTTTATAAAATGAAAGGATGAAATAGGTATATAATTTAATTTCGGGACAAAACACCATTTTTTGAAAATAGTTTGAAGACGAAAAACAAATTTAACCCAATTAAATAGGACAAAAAACAATAGATTGAGATACCTTATAATAGCACTAAAGCCAGTTGGAAATATTTTCTTTGCCTGCATCCAGAAAGCAAATAAGTATGGCAATTAAATGAGACACAACATAGGAACAGTTTTGTCAAAATAGATGTACTACCAATGAGTAACTCTGGAAGTTCTTCCAGATAAGAATCCCTGACAATGCTGCAAATAACGAAACAAGTCAAGAGAGTAAATAACAATTATCCAAATAAGATCATGCTGCAGCCTTTTAGTTTCTTTCTTTTTCTTCCAAGACCAGCACTATCTTAATACTGCTTAAATCACATACCTGCTTGTCCTAGAATAAATGGTAAGCTTGATTTTCCTTGCCTCCAGACCTTCAAGCTAAGGGTACTGAGGAACAGTAAAGCACCACCAAAGAGCACACCACTGCTCAGTGTTGCAGGACTACGTGAAAAAAGGAACCCAACAATCCCTCCAGTTAAAACAAATCCACCTAAAACAAAAGATAAAGATGAGATATAACATCTTTAAGGGGAAGGAATGATTTCCTAATAGAGTACGGTATGTTTTCTTTTAGTACTGAAATAATGTACAACCCTTCCATATTTTTTATGCCACGGTCTCAAAGAAATCAACCACAAATAATATATCTAGTTCAGAATAGTGTTCCGTTTAAACTGCCACGTAGGTTCAAAAAGTTTAATAAGTCATAATCTAAGTAATACTAAACTTTATAAAGCCTATATGGTGGTCAATTTTTGGACCGAAGGTTCAGATAAATGACAAGTGTCGGTTGGTGAACAATAGCAGATATGGAACAATAGCAGAACGTATTCGACAGAAGAAAGAAAGGACATCAAGAAGCTAGTTAGCAGGTGTCAGTAAGTTGAACTGGCAATAGTTGGATTGACACTGTTGAGATATATGACCAGTTAGTTAAAATTTGAAAGAATCTGCGGGCATGTAGGGTTTATCGGGACTTCTAATTTTTTGGCAGAGATACAATCTCTGAAGGAGCCTTAAGCTCTGGTTTTCTTCCCAAGCTCTTATGTAGTACAATATTTCCAATTTTTCTTACTAAACTTAGCTCGTCTCTCCTTTTTGCTTTATCCTTCTGACTGGCATTCCAATATTGGAGAGTCTCAACAGAAAAGAGAAAACGGTTTCATCATCTCTTTTACCTTGAGTTCATTGAGTGAAAAAAAAAAGCATTTGCTTTCATTGGGGTGAGAAATTCCACCCTCTACGTAACTTTCCTAATAAACAGTTTAAATTGATAATTTTAGAAGAAAATGACTGGCCTTGATTGGACAGGAAAAATCAAACCTGTTCTACTGCTATATCTATTGGATTGGCCAAGGGAGATATCCAGGACTTTGTGAGGTCCTGTGATGTCTGTGAAAAGAACAAATATGAGGTTACACGTGGTGGACTCTAACAGACTCTATATTCCTAAACAGATTTCAGTAGACACTTAGATTTCTTGAGTTTACATAATATTAGAGGCTTATACATCCTATTTGTGTTGAGGATAGGGGTTTAGTTACAATATAGCTCTTTTTTGGTTGCTTAAGCCTCCTGGTATGGACAAGATAGTCACTGAGTTATTCTTAAGATATTCAGTAAGGCTAAACAGTATTAACAAATCTGTGGTTAGAGACTGATTCCTTTTTCATTATCCATTCTTAGAAATAATTGTTTAGGTTGAGGGACATTACTTAGATGCTCTCTTATCATCCTGATTCAGATGGCCAAACCAAGTCTTAAATAGGGGTTTGGAAACCAACTTGAGCTGCTTTAGCTCATTTATGACGTGAGCTTAGCTATGATGAGAAGCCAATAGTTAGTTGACATAGGCATTATTCAGACTAAGTTGACATAGGATACAATTATAAAAAAAAAATCTCTACCCCTCCATTTCCCTCCAAACAAGTACAGAATAAGGGAAATGCATCATATAATATAACTTAACTAATATACAAATCATCTACACAAGGAACCACTTACCAAAGGGAATGCCTAAACAGAAGTCATGGATTTTTGCAGTCTTTTTCGGTTGATCAACACTTTCTTGTATTTCCTGTCCAAACCCTGTTTTTTCAGTATCATGGTCCTCTTTTGTTGAATATGAGTTCTGCTTTTCTTCAACATGTAGCTTTGACACATCAGCTGCATAACTTAGTGTATTTTTGGTATCAGTCCCAGCAGTATCTGTGTCATGCCTCTCCAGACTCATAACAACTGATAACTAAATGAGATATGCTTCCAGTTCAGTATCAATGTCAAATAACTGCTCTAGAAAACTTTTATTTAACAGAAATATATTATTTATGCAGTTATTCAAGCCTGTCCATATTGTCTAGCACTACGGCTTGCAATATCAAAGTAAAAATATGTGCAAGCACATAGACTTAATATGACTTTCCTTAAATGTAGAGAAACGTGCCAATCTATCAAATCATCAACAAGGCCAACTTGAATACTTGATCATTTTGACTTCCAGTACTCTGCTATATGCTTTTTAATTTGTATATTCTCACTACAATTACATAAACCAATACAAGCATATATGAGAAATAAACCTTTCCAATCCAGTACTTACAGAAAAACACATCACTGACCTTGCTTAAATAAACTTCTTTATAAACACTTATAGGAAAACAAATGAAATAAGTTTTTTTTTATAAGTTTAAGTTAAAATTAGTTTTGTAGAAACCCTTTTATTTTGCTTCCCTAAAAGTTTATTTTAACTTATGCATAAGCTAATTTTATCCTATGGAAAAAGCTTATTTCATATTTTTCTTCTCCTCTATATGGAAAAAATTATCCAAATAAGATATGTAGTAATGGATCCCAAATTTGAATGATGTAGATTATGTGTGCTTAGCAGCAATAAAGTCAATAGTAGAAGGGAAGCAAGGTAAAGAAGGGCAGAGTGATACCCCAAAAGGAAACAAGTCACAAGAGGAACGTGGATGATAGATATGATGGAATGGAACACACAATTCTAACTGTCATACATCCATATTTAAAAATAATAAAAACAACAAATTTTCCAAAATTCCGGTGATTAAAAAAATATTGCTTGTGATAACAACAGGCTGCTTCTTTTTTCTACCGAAATCCAAAATACAATGCATTTATGTTAATGCTTCTTCTCTTCTAGTATTCTGGTTTGGAAGTAATACAAATTCAAAAATTCCTATGACTGAAACCAGCAAAATCAGAAACCAAATGTATGAACAGAAAGAGGCATTAAAACAACCATCAAGAAGCCGCAAACAAAACACGATAACATTTTTTTTCCCAAGAGAAACCAATTAATTCAAACACGCATTAAATGTACACAGTTAGTCAATCCATAATAAGAACCTAAAATTGCGATTCTAACACAACAGCACACTGGACACTAAAGTCGTCGATGTTAGAGTTCCGTTAATTTTTTGCAACGACAGCTACTTCAAACTTCCCTTGGTATGTGATTTAGCAAGCGGCGGTTTAGATCTACGCAATATCTTGTACATTCGCGAGCCTGATGCACGCAATTATTCTTACCAAGAACCCTAACAAGTTACAGTGACGGTGGCAATAAACTATTTGGAAATGAGAAAGAGGAGAAATACCTTGGAGCGAGGGGAAGGAAATAGAAGCGAGCGGCGGCGGAGGTGTATGCTACGGTGGGCGGCGGAGAAGCATCCGAGCTGAGAAATCGCGGTAGCCGCGGCCATGTTTGCACTCATCACTGCCTTCGATTTGGTTGGATGCAGAACACAAACAATATTTTATCGAAAAGAGAGTGAAAAACAGAGCAGTCAACGGTTCCGCCACCTACCCATTAGCCTTTGGCTTCATAAATTTAGATACCAAAATAACCTTTTGCTTTACCAAAACATATTGGAAGTAAAATATTAATGATATAACTTTTTCTTATTCTAAATAAATAGAATTTTTTGTTTACGAAGTTTTTAGTGATGTATGAAGTTCTTAAGTCTTTCATTCTTTATTTACATTGTTATTGAAGAAATGATGTTTATAAATTATGAGAATATATGACTATTTTTGTTTTATATTTCGTATTTCAATGTTGAGAAATTAAAGAAAATAGAAAATTGAATGACACAAAAATTATAATTACATATTTTATTTTTATGTTTTTTGGGTTTGTTAACTTAAACACTTAGTTGGTATACATAAACATAATAAAAATTACTAGTTTAATTATAATGTTTACGCCGTTTATTCAAATATAAAATTATTATTCAAATAAAAAAGTCACTTGTTTTTATTTTTTTATACTCGATTTAAGAATAGTAGTCTAAAATTGAAAGTAATCAAAAAAAAATTGTCTTAGATTATCATAGTAAAATTAGCTTCATTTCTGTTGAAATACTATCTTACATTATATAATGTAACATGGTTCAAATTCTGACGAAAGGAAAAAACCAGAAATACATACAAATTTTATCTAAGAATTTTTTGTTTTCATATATTTATTTTATTATTTTATTTTTTTCTATACTTCTGTATCAAAATTCCAATGGAAGTGTATTGGGAAAAGATAAATAAAAAGTTAAAAAAACATAATAATTTAGAAAAAAAAAGTGGAGAAAATAGATGAAGTTTTAATTGTTTTATTTTATCTATCAAACTTGAGCGCCAAAAACCCTTGCTTTGCGTTTTTTCTTTCATAGCTAAGCTGGGATCGAAGAACATCATTAGCAACAGCTAGTTCCATGTTGTGCTGTCTCAAATGTTTATGAAGCAGCGAGTGGCACCGTGCGCCTCCGTTGTCTCATAAAAATGTCTCTTTTGCCTCGTCTCCGTGTCTTCGCCACGCCTTTACTTTCATCTTCTCTCCTCTCCCCCTTCTCTCAGGTCCTCTCTCTCTATATATATACTTTCATTATCGTTGTTTTTATTTTCCTTTTGCGAAACCTCTCACTCTCATATTTTGTTTGCTGCAACTTAGCCATGGACTGAACATAAACACATGCTTATTGAATATGAAAGAGGCTTAGTCTCGTCTATTAAAGCTTTTAGTTTTCGTGTAGCGTACTATGCTCAATTAGAAGGGGAATTTGAAGTGTAGTTATGCTCTATGCAATTTGTGGATTTGGTTTGATATTTCAATCGAGCTGGGTGCTTCTCATGTTATTAATTCATAGAATTGTATTATTTCAGTTTCTGATAGGATAATTTTCTGTGTAAGCACTTAACTGGAGAAGAAAATGAGAAAGAAAAATAAATAAGTTTGAACTGAACTCTTACATTTAGTTAATATCTTTGATGGACTATAGTTAGATTATACATGAGCTAATTTATGGAAGTTCTGTCGTATTAACTTCTGTAAAACCGATTTTAACTTATACATGAGCTTTTTAACTTATGGGAGAAGTATATTTCCTTGAAGTTTATCAAAACTTGGCCTTAGTGAGTTTTTGATTTGGGGTTCTTTCAAAATGTTAATGGGTTTTGGCATTTTATTTTTCTTTCTGTCTCTCTAGACTGTGTATATGTTCGTATGCTTTTCCCTTACCCCCAAATGAGCATTGTTTAAACCATTTTCATCACCTTTCGTAACAAATTATGCCCTTTTTTCCACCTAGAATGGAGGTAGACAACTGATGACAAGAATTGGCATCAATACCTGCTCGCTTTCTTCCACAGGTATTAGTTTCATGTTATCTAATGTACCTGTGTGTGTTTATTTGGCATTAACTCTTGTATGCTTTTTCTGTGGGCATCTTTCTCTTTTTGAGTATGTATATATGTATGAATAGAAGTATGTCTTTCATCTTTGAGAATAGAATTATCTCAAATGATGTGTTAATAAAATTGGAAGCATTTCAGCTGAAGCTTCAGATTTAGAATGTGATGTGACTCGTGATGATGTCAAAGCAGCAGAGAGAGCCAATGCACTTTGCATGGCTGTATCACAGCTTGCTAGTGAGTTTAGCAAGGAATCTATGTTGTCTCTGCAGAAGTTTTTTGGTGTACGCCGTGCTCGTGTGGTATCTACAGGCTCTTTGAAGCTTGACCTAGCCCTGGGAATAGGAGGATTGCCAAAGGTAAAACATGATTTGCGCATTTCCTCGTTAACGTTTTGACAATTGTTTGGTGTAAGAAAAATGTGTTTTACATCCATAAGATGAGATATGTATTATGTGCTCATAGTTTTCTGGTGGATGACCCAGTGAAATTTGTGTAGCAGTAGCACTAGAACATATATATACTTTTACTCTGATATTTAGATGGCCTCAAATGCCCTGAATTTACTAGTCGGTATTAACATGAAACCAGAGCCTGAAAGAGTTCTTTGCAATATTTAATTTGCTCCCAAAACTGTTGAATATGGATATTTAAGTGTATATCGATATATTCAGATCTCAGACATGGAATCTTGGGGTCATATTCCTCATCCTAGTTCCCTTTCCCACTTAATAATTTCTTAGTATTTATCTGCAAAGGTAAAAGCATAGAATGGTTTCTCTTTCCGTTGTTAATTATTTATGATAGACTTAGGGAGACTCCTTTTATATTATGTATCCTATGTGGCAGTGTTTTCTACTGAAGTTAGAAAGTTCATGATTATAAGCGCTTTGATTCTGCAAATGGAGCTGTAATGATTCTTTCAGAGTAGCTCTTGAAAGGGTTTTATTTTACCCCTCTTTCGACCCAGCTTTCTGCTCTTGAAACACCCGTTAAGATTCAGAATTTATACCTTTTGCAGCCAAAGGGAATTTTTCTTTAAGCCTGATGATAATGATTGTATAAGCATTATTCACTGCCAGAATTTATCTGCTGCATAAATTAGTACACCACATGAACTTGACTAATAACATTTAGTTATTTTCCTATAGCAGCCTTTCTCTATTTTTGAAATATACTTTCTTTCTTATTCCTATAAATTTGAAATATGTAGCTATCAATAGTATATTAGTGTGGTTTTTGGTTGGTCAACTCATTCCAGATGGGCACTTTACTGGCTTGGCTGGAAATGACGATTCTTACTTCTAGTGTAAGATTCTTTTTCCATTATATCCTTGAATTTTTTAACGCAATTACATTTCACTATTTTAGGGTAGAATGGTGGAAATTTATGGACGGGAAGCAGCTGGTAAGACTACACTTGCTCTTCAAATTATTAAAGAAGCTCAAAAACTTGGAGGTACTTATTAGTATTTCAGCTTGTTAGACCTTCTTGGAGTATCTAATAAGTTCTCAATTAGTAATTTAATATTATCAGAGAAAAACAGTCTGTTTATTCTGTTTGAGTTTCTTAGGAGTACTATTGATGTTGCTAATAAAGGTAGGAATTATGATCAGTTCTTAGCTGTGGAGTATTGTGAACTTTTGGAACTTGCTATGGAAAATTATTTTATTTGTACACTACTCCCTCCATTTTTTTATTTGTTGTGTTAAAGAGTCTACGACTATGTATATAATCAAATTATAGTATATATAAATAGATGCAAATCTCATCATACAAATAAGATCATGAGGATGAGTTAGATTTAAAGTCTACTTTATTAAGATGTTCATGGAAACTTTCTTTTTCTTCTATTGATCTGTCTGCTTAGAAGTTCAAGAGAACCTTAATAACTATTTCTCAATCGTGCCCGTATCCTAACTTAATTCTGAAATACTTTACACACTTATTATTATAGGAAGTCAAAAGAAATTAATATGAATGAGAGTATTGATTGCAATTCTTAATACGCATTCCTAAGTGAACAGATTAAAAAAATGGAGGAGGGATAAAATAATGATGCTTTAGAGGTCAAATATTCATCAAAGCATATATGTAAACTTCCATTAAGTTTCAGTGTCGGTAAATTCTTCAATCATGTATTTGCACATTTATGTTTCCTTGAAGTAGCAAAATGTGGAGGTTAAAGGCTCTGTCACTATACAGAAACTTCCTTATGGGCTCGCAAGTTGTAAACTGTCATCAATTATGTTTTGCTATAATTGATATGATATCATTTCATGGACCCTCAAAAGTGAAGCATAGAAAAAGAATAATCTTTTTTGAATTTCAAACTAAAAGCAAATAATTAAGAGGTAGGCCATGCAAGAAAAATTTACAAAATATAAAACATGTATTGGGGGCAGCTGGAAGTCGTTACTTCATTTGGGAGTGGATTAGTTTCTTGGTGATGTTCTAAGCTTTTATACTTAATTGAATTAGTTCAGCATAACAATGATGGAGTGTGAACATGCATGAAATGCACTAAGCTATTTGTCTTTAGAATTGATTTTCTTTTACTTGTTTCTACCAAAATATTTACTCAAATATGTGTTATTTCTTGTCAATTGAAACATGCAAGATGCTCAATCATACTCTTCACTTGTGCCCTATTTCTGTTGGATCGTTCTTTTTAACTTATTGTGTCCTGTCAATTTGATACCTTGCATTTATTCTGTTGGCAGGATATTGTGCATATCTTGATGTAGAAAATGCTCTGGACTTCTCACTTGTGGAATCGATAGGTGTAAATACTGAAAACCTTCTCGTATCACATCCTGATTGTGCTGAAAATTTGTTAAGCATGGTTGATACATTAACAAAAAGTGGAGCTGTAGATGTGATTGTGATTGATAGTGTAAGTTACTGTATTTTGTCTATAATACCTATTACATTGCAAGAGGATTTGTTCCAGTAGGGTGGATTTAGATTGCTTTTAATCGTCACCATACTGGTTCTTATTCTCATAGCTCATGTTGAACTTGCCTTAAAGTCTGCATTTTTGTTCTCTTTTCTCCTGTTTCTTCTCTATCTTCCCCCCAGGTAAAAACAAAGAAAAAGAATCTTCATTATTTTAGAAAAGGAGAATAAAATTCTCTTCAAATGTAAACTAGACATTCTCATTAGCTTAGCAAAACTACATTTTTGTGAAATTCGTTTACATTAAATCTTTCCCGAGTATCTTGCTCCGAATTACAGCAATAACCAACCTCCATCCAATAATTTAGACTAGCTGTGTGGATTCTCCTATTCTTATATATTTTCTTTCAATCATTTTGTTGAAATTGTAGGATTTAGGTAGAGAAGAAGGAAAAGAGGGAATAAGCCAATGAATAATCTACAGTTGATGTGATCTAAAATACAAAGTTCCCTCACTCCCATTTATACTAAAACTATACTCCTAATTCTACGAACATAAGGAAACAAATGAAATACATGAAATATATGAAAGTCACTCCTAAGAGGGCATCTGAGTACTGTAAAACATTTGTTTGGAATAGTGTTGTTATTATTTCATCTTTTGTTTTACTCACATGCATATAAGATCTTTTTGTCACTCCAGGTTGCTGCCCTCATCCCCAAATGCGAACTTGATCAATTAGGAGTTAGTCCTAAACGAGATTATCAATCACGAATGATGACTCAAGCACTGCGGAAAATTCACTATTCATTATCTCACTCTCAAACTCTCATTATTTTCATTAATCAGGTTGAAGCCTTATTCACTTGAACATTTGTGCACCTTGTAGTTTGAAATGTCAATTATATACCAAACCATTAGATATATCATTCAGCATTATCTTCATTTACAGATTAGATTGAGTTCAAAATCCGTCAAGGAACATGGATCTGTGGAAGAAGTCACTTGTGGTGGAAATGCTTTGAGATTCTATGCAGCCGTTCGTTTGAGACTTTCAAGAATAAGATTGATCAAAACTGAGGATAAGGTTAGTTCTTAAATACTGTTTGAACTATGACCAACTAGGTAGTTTGTATTATTATTCTTTTGAGGAAGACTTCTCATTCCCACTCCTACCACCTTTAGCACGTGACTTTTGTATTTTTTTTCTATTTAGAAACATAGAAAGTTGCCCAATTTATCACATTCTTTCCCAAAACCCTCTCTTGTCTTGTTTCATTCTTCTATTTTGTTATCTGGTGCTTCAGGTAGAGGGTGTTCTGATCTGTGCACAAGTGGTGAAAAATAAACTAGCACCAGCAGCAACGAAAAGGGCTGAACTGGATATCAAGTTTGGAAGAGGCTTTTGCCATGAGTCAGAGGTCTTAGATTTGGCCTGTGAACATGGAATCATTGTGAAAGATGAGGGAAGCTACATTATTGAAGGGCAGAGTTTTGATAGTAGAGAAGCAGCTGAACTGTTTTTGGCTCAAAATGATGCCATTTGTGACAAGTTGGTCAAGGATATGAGGAGACTTTATTTCTAAAACCATTTGAACTTGCCCAGCATGGATTTACTAGGGCAAGTCTCTTTTATTGGTATCATGGCTAACTTTCTGCAATTGAGCATTGCCAATATTTTATGAAGGCAATTAATATTGTCTTCTATGGGATTCCAGTATCAACCATTGTGTAGATGAGCTGGGGGCATTTGAAATAACCTGAATGTGATTCTCTTGGATCTAGCACATTGTAAAATTACACTACCAAATGAGAAATTCGATTGCTCTTTCAAACCATTTGACAACTTCCTTTGTGTATTTCTAGGGACAATTGGTTATATTCATTTGTCAAAGAAACATGCAAACTATGGAACTACATTGTAAATGAACTGTCTTCATTTCTTGTTCATCCCCTTAAATTATCTATAGATTCCTCAATAGCACACTATTTTTCTCAAATCAGATGGTCTCATAATAGTGATTCTAGTGAGGACATTTATTCATGAAGAAACAACTAATAACTATCAATGCATTTACAAGAATTGTTCCAAAATTTGTAAAGAAATATTCACAATACATCAACTAATAGAATGAGAAGGCAATTAAAGATTCAATGTTAGCAATAGAATGAGAGATCCTAAAAGAAGTGTTACCTAAAGTTCATGCCCCAACCACCCTAAGCAAAATCTCCATAATTACAAACTCATTTAAAAAATGGGACTTGTATAGTGTCTTCGAAATTATGAGAAATTTCCCATAAGATACCAAGAAGGAATTATATTCCTACAAATAAAATTTTATTTAAATGGGATACTATCGTGTAAAATTTTTCAGACAAACTCTTATGCCATCATTGGGATTAGTCATTCTCTGTTCACTTTTAAATGGTTGTAACATCTTCCAATTGTCACTCTCAGATACATGTGATGGTTGTAATTTCTTTTTGTTGTTACTTTAAAGTGCATGTGTAAGTTGTAAATACTTCACATGTATTTTTAACTAATTGGACATATCATATATGATTAGCACATGAATAGTTAATTGACTGTCATGTAAGGAAAACTTATTATCTTTAAATTTTGGGTTAGAGTGATGTTATCTATTATGTAGGTTTGGGTTCATATCTCATTGGTGTTAAATCTTCCAACTAAAGTCCCTTAGTTTGTCTTGGTGACCGGTTCAAACTAGAATATTTTATCTTCCAAAAAACACATTAAGTATTTAGCTTTTAGTTATAACATCTATTATTTTAACTTTTTACTAGTATAAAAAGAATTAACTTAATTAATATTAATATATTAGTTTAATAAACAATAAAGAAGTCTATGTTTTATGAGAATATCACAACTTGTTGGTATTATGTAGTTACATATTTTAAAATTTTCAATAGTTTACTCATTTTTAATTTTACATTTTAAACAACAGAAACTAATATATATATATATATATATATATATATATATATTATAGCTATCCAAAGACGAGAGTCATTAATCACATACATTAAACATATTCTAAGTATTAGAAATCAATAATTGTTACACTTACATTTCATAATTTGTTGTTTTTACAAGTTGTTGAGTCATTGTTTTAAGAGAAATTTAGAATTGATTTAGTCAAGAAAAATATATATTAATACATAGTACGACTATGATTTTTTTTTTTTTTTTACATTAAGAAACTTCTAAAGCCAAATCTTTTTCAGAAAAGCACACCATATATAATATGATTTGTATTTATATGAGAAAATTGTGATTTATTTATAAATTATTACATACAGATTTAAATTCATAGATAAATTAAATATTACATGCGAATTTTACTTATGAATATATAAAATTGAGTTACATAGAGATTTTTCTGTAGATAAGACAAAAAAATATTCCTAATAAATTTTCATAGATAAAATCAGTATGTAAATAAAGTGCGTTAAGACAAAATTTTTTACAAAAGGTATTATTCATAGATAATAGTACATGATCTGTAGGTAAGTAAAAAAAGTGTTACTTACTAATTTTACATATGGATTTAAAAATAATTAATTAGAAATTAAAACCCTAAATATTAAAATTTTACTTTCATGCCAAAGTCTTGCATTCACTTTCTGAAATTTTCTTACTCGCGCTCACTCACACCTTAATCTCGTTTCATGCTCACTCACCATTGTGGACATCGTGCTTACTTGAGAGATCTTGTTCAGCTGATAAGTTCCATTGTCTTCTTCCCGCAAACTCTTATATATTCATCTTCTAAATTTCTAAATTCGTATTGATGTCGCATTGTTTGCAATATTACTTTTTTGAGTTTTTCCGTCCCTTCAGTACATGCTTCAAGAATCTACCACGCCTCCTTTGAAGTTGCAGCACATGCAATCTTCTCAAATTGAGCATCATCAACATATTGATGTAGAAGAACGATAGTTTTATAGTCATGTTTCTTGTTTTCTCTATAAAGTATCTTCTTTGCATCTATGACTTTCTCGCTTGATACTTGAAATCCATTTTCAACTATCTTGCAACTTCTTGATACTAAAGAATCATTTACATTTTCACACGTCATCTATTCCAATTCTTGTCATTGAGGGTGGATAGATTAGTTGAGAACATACAAGGCTCCATCGATCTTGCTAACTCTTGATACCAGATGTTGGAGAAAAGATAAAAACTCTCAAATATAATAACTTGACAAAAAAAAAAAAAAAGGTGAAACAACAAACTTAACATTCCAAGAAGGAATAGTACACTTGTATATTCATTGATATCAAAATAAGAGTATATATAGAAAGAATGTTATAATAAAGAACTATAATTGTCATGTAAGGGTTCTTGAACAAACCAACTAACGGCTTGAAGTGTGAATTATTCAACAAAATAAGAGAAATGATGAAATTAGAAAGCACTCTATTTCACTCACTCTTCCCCACGTACAAATCAAAATAAAGATGATTTATTGATTAAGTTAAACTTTTGTTAAGCTTATTCACATGAAAAATATCTGCCAAATAGAATTTCTTAAGCGTGGCAATTTGAACATAATTATGGATTAGGCCATTAGTTTGTCCAAATAAATTTTAAAACCCATTATATTGTTTCAAAAACAAATAATCCATATATATTTGAAAATTGTCAGATAGAGGTGTCACTGTCAAATTAATATGAACGTGATTTATGCCACTTAGGTTAAAGTTAAGGTGACTAGAAGACTTTATTGGTCTACCTTCCAAAATAGAAAATATATAATTAAAATAGAAGGAAATCGAAGCTTCACTCCTTCAATTTCCACACACAGTGACAAAACTTTGCACCACCTACACATTGCATTATCTGAACAAATTTATGAGAGAAAAAAAATAGACCAATTTATTTATAAGTTAAAATTAATTTGTACATAAACTAGAAAATAAAATTTTACAAATTACCTACTTCATAGGTTAATTTTAATTTTTTAGATTTATTTTTTCTTCAAGAATATTATATTTTTAGAGAAGTATGCTTACAATAGGGATGAAAAAAAAAATGGATTATTCAGTTCATTTTCGTTTGATCAATCAAAGAATTAGACTCAACATGCTCATCTGTCACGTGGATTGAAAGTTCTTACTCGTCTTATTAGAAGACCAAAAATTCGTTAACTTTTTTATAATAATTTTTCTATTTTTTAAAGTATGCATAAAAATCACAAATAATAACTTTAATTGATAAATTAAAAATTATTATTTTTATATGTTAAACTATTGTAATATAAATAACAATTCACAAGTTTTAATTATTTAAGTTAATATACTGTTACACATTTATATTTTTCAAATAATATAATAAAGAATTATTCTTTAAATTATTTTTTATTTTAACTTTTAATTTATTAAAAAAAATTAGGAATCTATTCTCTTCACTCCAATTTTGACCAGCCCAATTAATGATCAAATAAAACAAAACAAAAACAAGTTGAGGTAATTAAAATATCAATTCTTCCACCAAATTAACTAACGACAAACCCTACTATAAACAAATGGATCTATAATAACGAAAAAAAGGTCACTATCTATCACACTTTAAGGTCCTTTTCCACATTCGGAACAAGGAGTGTTTTCTTTTCTAACTTTTTCTTATCTTTTTCTCTCTTTATTCCTTCTAATTTTTTAATACTTTTAAAACAAATTGTCCATCTTAAATATAATTTTTTGTCACAATACAAATTTAATTAACGAATTATTAAATTATATTTATACTGTTTAAATCATACAAATTTTACACACTAATTTAATTTTAGGAAAAAAAGAAAAGTAAAATTTTATAATCTAAAATAAATCGTTACTAATATTGTTTATGAAACGTATTATATTTTTCGTTGCGAATATATTTTTAGAAATTGCATTTCGTCTCTAAATTAAATTATGTATCTACTTCTGTCATTACATTTAATGATCAGGTGAAACATTCCCTCTAATAAATGGGATGGAGATTATATTACAATTTAATGTGAAAATACATTTGTTAAATAATAGTCTGTAGTTTGTTGAAAGAATATTTTACATAATTTTTACAATATATTAGAAAAAAATAGATATATACTTAACTTAAGAATTAAATATAATTTGGAAAATGAAAAACATACTTAACCTAGCCCTATTATATAAGATTATTTATACAATTATTTATACAAGTAAATGTGATCACAAGTTCGATCGAATATGGGATAATAGGAAGCAACTTTAATATTTGTTTTATATATATATATATATATATATATATATATATATATATATATTTTCAGATCAGTAAATAAGACTAAGTAAATATGTATAAAATATTTTTTATAGTTGTATTACTTAATGAAGTGAATGCTTGACGTGCTAGATCGTGGATTTGGTTCAATTTTCAGATATTGTTATTGTTTACAAAATCTCAAAAGTTAATAAGCACACAACATATCTACATAATATAATTATTTATATAAAAATATATATATATATATTCCATAATAATAAAGATTCTTTCTAATAACTACCTTTTGGATCATTTTACCGAACTAGCTTTTTAAATTAAACTAAGTACTCACAATAAAAATATTATTCGATAAAATTCTAAAAGACAATAAAGATATTTATATTTTTATAATTATATTTATGGGCAAATTTATAAAAATTTCAATAATATTTTTATTCTAATAATTATTATAATAATTAAATTTTGAATTATAGTAAATATTTTTATTATCGTAATAAAAGTTGGACACGTATGCGCCTATAGACAAATGTTTATACTAGTAATCTAAATAAATATTCTTATATGTATACACAATTTATGTTCTGTTTTTATCCTTTAGTATTCAAAATTTAAATATTTTAATTAAATCTTAAAATTATCATTTTATTACCTATGTCAAATAAAAGAAGAAAAAGAATAGTGAAGAAAACTAACACTTCAATAAAATATAATGATGCAGAATTTTCTCATTGGAAAAGAAAAAAAACTCAATTCCGCAGTTTTTCAATCTTCGAGTTGAGCTATTATTACCATTGGCGTAAATATACATTAAAAAAAGGAAATGAATGCAAAATATAGTAAACCATTCTGATTACCATTTCTTTTTTTGTAATTATGACCCAATATAGATATTTCTTTTCTAATAGTATTTACTGTAAAGTGATTAAGATTTGGACTAAAACAATTTGATTAGAAAATATTTGTTTCAACCAATTTGCTAATCTTTTTTTCTTCATTGCATTATTTGTTACCCTCATTGCTAGGAAACAACGTAGTTTTGTCTAAGCTCCTAAAGATTCGCTCTCAATTTAATCATATTTCATTTCATTTGACGAAGATAAATAGATCGGATGACATGACTTTCATCATCTCACTCTCGTCAGCACAATAAAAAATTTTCTTCATTTTAAATATTAATTAAATATTTTTTATAAAAAAAATCATAATTAAAAAATATACAATTTTCTTTTAATTTATCACTAAAAAAAACTTTTAAATAATAATAAATTGTAATGACGAATAATGATTAGTAACTATAGTAACCAATTTAGATATTAATTTACGAAATTAAAAATTATTGGTTATAAAATAACAAAAACTTAAAATTGATCACTAAATTAGTCTTTAAAATTAACTACTATGATTTTGACTACAAAACAATTTGATCACTAAAAATTAGCTACATAAGTTATGTTGGGTATTGGGCTCCCTTCCTATGTGGAGAAAAGGCCCAAAATTTGAGAAGCCCATGTCTCACTTAAACCTAGTGGAGAGGAGGCTATAAAATAAAGAGAGAGGCAGAACAATAGAGTCAGAATACACTGAAAGCCCTAACACATAGAGGGAGAGGTAGAGGGAAAATTCTGTTCACGTTTTTCATAGAGCTGTCGCAGTAAATTCGGCGCTGCGGATTCGTTCACCGTTGGATCGGGCTGAAATTTTTACAGCAGGTTCGGAACTCATTGCTCTTCATTCTGACCGGTCGGATCTTTGATACGAGGTCTGAGTTGGGAGATATTAATTTCGCACTGCAGCAGTGATTTGTAGAGGTTTTCCTCTCTTGTTCTTCTCTATTTGAAAGCTTTGTTGCTTTGTTATTTGGTTGGGTGTTGGCACTAATTTGTGCTATTGATTAAGACTCTTTTGTACTCTTGTTGATCATAGTGAAGCTATTTCTTTGGTCTGGACGACTCGTGGTTTTTACCCTTGATTTGAGGGGTTTTCCACGTTAAAAATCTTGGTGCCTTTATTTGTGCTTTTGGTGGTTTATTATTGCTGCTCTTTGATTATTGCTCCTCATAGATTCTTGCAAGTTAGGGGAAATTATATCCGCTGCATTCTCTGGTATATTGTTTGTTATTGTTTTCCCCATCAGAGTGGCATCAGAGCTCTTGGTTGGGCTATATTTACTTGCTTGAATGATGGAGGCAAATGCAAAGATGATTACTTTGAATGGTACAAATTATCATTTGTGGAAGGGCAAGATGAAAGATTTATTATTTGTCAAGAAATTGCATCTTCCGGTCTTTGCTACACAGAAGCCAGATTCTATGTCTGAAGAAGAATGGGACTTTGAGCACCAACAGGTATGTGGTTTTATTCGGCAATATGTTGAAGATAATGTTTATAATCATATTGCTAATGAGACACATGCCAGAGCTTTGTGGGAGAAGATTGAGTCTTTGTATGCTTCTAAGTCGGGCAATAATAAATTGTATTTGTTAAATTGCTTGATGAATTTGAGGTACATGGAGAATTCTTCTATTTCTGATCACTTAAATGAGTTTCAAGGGCTCCTAGATCAATTGTCAGGAATGAGCATAAAGTTTGATGACGAAGTTATGGGATTATGGTTGCTTAATACTCTACCAGAGTCTTGGGAGGTATTTCGGGTTTCAATTACAAACTCTGCCTCGAATGGTGTTGTTTCTTTTCAGATGGCAAAGAGCGGTGCTCTTAATGAAGAGATGAGAAGGAAGGCACATGGTTCTTCATCTCAGTCTGAGATGCTTGTTACAGAAGCTAGGGGGAGAAGTCAGAAAAAGGAACATAAAGGTGGTAGAGAGAAGAGTAGGAGCAAGTCCAAGTCAAGATACAAGAATTTAGAGTGTCATTTTTGTCATAAAACTGGGCACATTCAGAAATATTGTTTTAAGTGGAAAAAGGAGAACAAAGACAAGAAGGGCAAACAGAGAGAGAATGATCATGATGATGATGATCGTGTCACTACTGCTACAGATGGTGATCTTGTTCTTCTTCGTAACTTTGAGTCTGTTAATCTTGTATCTGATGAGAGCATGTGGATTATTGATAGTGGTGCTACACTGCATGTTACACCTAGGAAGGAGTTCTTCACATCTTACACTTCTGGTGATTTTGGAGTGTTGAAGATGGGTAATGATGGTGAGTCTAAAGTGATTGGTGTTGGTGATGTTTGCCTGCAAACCAACATGGGAGTGCAGTTGTTGCTTAAAGGAGTCAAACATGCTCCAGATGTTCGTTTTAATTTAATCTCTGTGCAGTTGCTTGATGATTGTGGTTATGACAATCACTTTGGTTCTAGTAAATGGAAGCTCACTAAAGGTAACTTGGTTATGGCCAGAGGGGAGAGACAATCTAAATTGTATTGGACTAAAGCTTTGGTTGCTAAAGACAGTGTGAATGCTATGTATATGGAGGCATCTTTGTGGCACCGGAGGCTTGGTCATATAAGTGAGAAAGGGCTTAACTGCTTAGCTAAAAAGGATGTGCTTATGGGATTGAGAAATGCAGAATTGGAGAAATGTTCTCATTGCATGGCTGGTAAACAAACCAGAGTATCTTTTAAGAAGCATCCTCCCTCAAGGAAGTCAGAATTGCTTGAATTGGTGCATTCTGACGTTTGTGGCCCATTAAAGGTAAAGTCATTTAGTGGTGCACTTTACTTTGTTACTTTTATTGATGATTGTTCCAGGAAGCTATGGGTCTATGCTCTTCAGCGGAAAGGTCAAGTACTTGAAAAGTTCAAGGAATTTCATGCTATGGTTGAGAGGCAATCAGGTAAGAAGCTGAAATGCATCCGTAGTGATAATGGTGGTGAGTACCGTGGACCTTTTGATGTTTATTGCAGGCAGCATGGTATTAGACACGAGAAGACTCCTCCTAAAACTCCTCAGTTGAATGGTCTAGCGGAGAGGATGAACAGGACCTTGGCTGAAAGGGTTACATGTATGCTTTCAGAAGCAAAGTTGCCTAAGCACTTTTGGGGAGAGGCATTGCTTGCAGCTGTGCATGTTATTAATCTCAGTCCCGCAGTTGCTTTGAATACTGAGGTGCCAGACAAAATTTGGTTTGGTAAGAATGTTAGCTATGATCATTTGCGTGTCTTTGGTTGCAGGGCATTTGTTCATGTTCCTAAGGATGAAAGATCCAAGTTAGATAAAAAGACAAGGCAATGTATCTTTATTGGCTATGGTGAGGATGAATTTGGCTACAGGTTTTATGATCCTGTTGAGAAGAAGCTTGTTAGAAGTCGTGATGTACAATTCATGGAAGACCAGACCATTGAAGACATTGATAAGGTGGAGAAGACCACACCCGAGAAAGATAGTAATCTCACTGATGGTAATCCGATGAGGTTGCCCGCTCACAATTTGGAGAATGTTGAAACGGAAGCTCAAGACAATGAGCAACATGGTGATGTTGATGATCAACAGTTTGGAAGTGGAGTAGAGGTTCCAATTGATGATGCTCAAGAGGAACATGATGATGATGACGATCTTGGTGATATACCTGAATCACCTCAAGTCCAACTCAGGAGGTCTAATAGACAAAAACAACCTTCTACAAGGTATTCCTGTGATGAGTACATAACCTTGACTGACGGTGGAGAACCTGAGTGTTTTGAAGAGGCTTTGGATAGTGAAGAGAAGAAACAGTGGCTGGATGCAATGCAAGATGAGATGAAATCTTTGCATGATAATCACACTTACGACTTGGTGAAATTGCCTAAGGGCAAAAGGGCATTGGAAACTAGGTGGATTTTCAGGGTGAAACAAGATTCAAATTCTACACTTCCAAGGTACAAGGCCAGATTAGTGGTGAAAGGTTTCAGACAGAAAAAGGGTGTTGATTTCAATGAGATTTTCTCACCTGTGGTGAAAATGTCATCCATCAGAACTGTGCTAAGTTTAGCTGCTACTCTTGATTTGGAGGTTGAGCAGATGGATGTGAAGACAGCTTTCCTTCATGGTAATTTGGAGGAAGAGATATACATGAAGCAACCTGATGGTTTTCTTGTTAAAGGCAAGGAAGAATATGTGTGTAGACTAAGGAAG
Organism: Vigna unguiculata; assembly: GCF_037176805.1. Taxonomy (NCBI): domain Eukaryota; kingdom Viridiplantae; phylum Streptophyta; class Magnoliopsida; order Fabales; family Fabaceae; genus Vigna; species Vigna unguiculata. The sequence continues at coordinate 32,896,997 of NC_140792.1, read as the reverse complement.
AGTCTATACGGTTTGAAGCAGGCTCCAAGGCAGTGGTATAAGAAGTTTGAGTCTTTTATGTGTGAGCAGGGTTACATGAAGACTACTTCTGATCATTGTGTCTTTGTTAAAAGTTTTTCTAATGATGACTTTATTATCCTGTTATTATATGTTGATGACATGCTTATTGTTGGAAAAGATATTTCCAAAATTGACAGGTTAAAGAAGACACTTGGCGAGTCTTTTGCCATGAAAGACTTGGGAGCTGCTAAAAGGATTCTTGGCATACATATCTCACGTGATAGGAGAGAAAAGAAGATTTATCTATCACAAGAGCAATACATTAGGAAGGTGTTGCAGAGATTCCAGATGGAAAATGCTAAAGCTGTGAGTACTCCTCTTGCTACTCATTTTAAACTGAGTGTTAAACAGAGTCCTTCAAATGAAGTTGAGAAGACCAATATGAGTAGAGTTCCTTATGCATCTGCGGTGGGCAGTTTGATGTATGCGATGGTGTGTACAAGACCAGATATTGCACATGCTGTTGGTACAGTTAGTCGATTTTTGTCAAACCCAGGTAGAGAGCATTGGAATGCTGTGAAATGGATTTTGAGGTATCTTCATGGTACAGTTGATATGAAGCTTTGTTTTGGAGGTGATAAACCTACTTTGATGGGTTACTCAGACTCAGATTTGGCTGGGGATATTGATTCCAGAAAGTCCACTTCGGGCTATTTGATAAAGTTTGCAGGGGGAGCTGTGGCTTGGCAATCAAGACTACAAAGGTGTGTAGCGTTGTCTACTACAGAAGCAGAGTTCATTGCTATTACTGAAGCATGCAAGGAGGTGTTATGGTTGAAGAAATTCTTGCAGGAGCTTGGTTTTAGGCAAGATAACTATTCATTGTTTGTTGATAGCCAAAGTGCTATCCATCTTGGTAAGAATCCAACTTTTCATTCTAGATCCAAACATATTGATGTGAGGTATCATTGGATACGTGATGCTTTGGATGCTAAGTTGTTGGAGTTGAAAAAGGTTCATACAGATGATAATGGTGCTGATATGATGACTAAAGCATTGCCAAGAGGAAAGTTTGAAGTTTGTTGTGAGATCGCCGGTTTGGCGGTTATCTCCACATAGTTGTGAGGGGGAGATTTGTTGGGTATTGGGCTCCCTTCCTATGTGGAGAAAAGGCCCAAAATTTGAGAAGCCCATGTCTCACTTAAACCTAGTGGAGAGGAGGCTATAAAATAAAGAGAGAGGCAGAACAATAGAGTCAGAATACACTGAAAGCCCTAACACATAGAGGGAGAGGTAGAGGGAAAATTCTGTTCACGTTTTTCATAGAGCTGTCGCAGTAAATTCGGCGCTGCGGATTCGTTCACCGTTGGATCGGGCTGAAATTTTTACAGCAGGTTCGGAACTCATTGCTCTTCATTCTGACCGGTCGGATCTTTGATACGAGGTCTGAGTTGGGAGATATTAATTTCGCACTGCAGCAGTGATTTGTAGAGGTTTTCCTCTCTTGTTCTTCTCTATTTGAAAGCTTTGTTGCTTTGTTATTTGGTTGGGTGTTGGCACTAATTTGTGCTATTGATTAAGACTCTTTTGTACTCTTGTTGATCATAGTGAAGCTATTTCTTTGGTCTGGACGACTCGTGGTTTTTACCCTTGATTTGAGGGGTTTTCCACGTTAAAAATCTTGGTGCCTTTATTTGTGCTTTTGGTGGTTTATTATTGCTGCTCTTTGATTATTGCTCCTCATAGATTCTTGCAAGTTAGGGGAAATTATATCCGCTGCATTCTCTGGTATATTGTTTGTTATTGTTTTCCCCATCAAGTTATTTCTACCAAAATGACTTAGTTTCAAAATTAGTCTTTAATTAATTAGTAACCAATAATTTTTAATTTTGTAAATTAATATCTAAATTGGTCACGTGACTAAATATTTTTTGTTTTTAAAATTAGTTTCTAATTAATAATTTTCTTATAGTGTTTAATAAATTAAAAGTATTTTAATAATTTAAAATGAGTATAAATATGATAACAAAATTAAAAATAAGGTAGGTCGAATATATAGATATATTGATTAACATTCTCATCTATAACAAAATATATATATATATATATATATATATATATATATATATATATATATATATATATATATATATATATAAAAAGAGATTTCCTCTTTTATGTTTATATTTCAAAATACTAATTTTACCCTTTAAAATATAATTGTTTATTATATTTTTTAAAATTAACCGTTATTTTTACAAACTTTTTCATGAAATCGTTTATCTTTGTTCTTCTTTTTTTTTTCTATTTATCAATTGTTATTTTCTCGTCTTTTTTATATATTTCAATTTATTTTTAATAAATATAATTTTATTAACTTAATAACATTATATTATCATCACCTACTAATATAATATTATGTATATTTAAAAAATGCATACACGTGTGTCCGCCACCAACTACGAACGCAGATTCATATATCATTTGTAATCTCATTACCTGATTGACTATAATTGTCTTTGTTTTCACCCGAAACAAAACTTATGATTATTCTTCTTACATGTTTGTAACAGTGAGGAGAGGGAAGGTGAGTGAGAAGAGCGTAAACAAGTTGCTGAGAAAGCAGCACATGTGAGACATGATATCCCGATTCAGTGTAATAAGCTGTCTTTTTGTTGTTATTGAAGCTACTTGCTCATTCACATTCACCTAGTCTTTTGTTGCTATTGGAACCACTTCGTCCATGATGCAGTGCTTCACCCGTCATTGACATCATAGAAAATGCATAAATAAAATTAAATTAAATGCTCCAAATGACCAATGCACCTTAATTATTTCTCTATATAAAGCAACTACTTTTGAACCCTAAAGTGCAATTCCCTCTTCTATTTCTTCTTCCTTATAACATTCTTCTCATCATATATGGCTCCGTCGCACTCCTCCCTCACTTATACACTCCTTCTCTTTATACTTCTGATCACTGATTCAGTCTTAACAGGTATCACCCTCTTTCAACACTCATCATTTATTTTACACTTTCTATGCAATAACGGGAGTAGATTACAAGAACATGGGTGGTGTCACTTCTTGTTGTTACGTTTAAAATAATTCTTCGCATTATCTATTTTTGAGCTAATTAGTCTATACAGGGATGGATCTTGACCTATAATTTTAGAGAGTCAAAATAATACACTCAAAATTTATAATTTTTGAGTTATATTTTATATGAATTTTATTTCAAATAAATTTTTCTAATTTGATCTTTTTCATTTGTTGAATATTGCCACATGTGAGAATGTTTCTTGTATTATGTTCAAACTAATTAATATCAAACTCCTCACCTTTAACTTCTTCTAACTTAGTATTATGTTTAGGAAGATGTAAGAAAGTTGAATCTGCTTGTTTTTATCTTCATCTGTAACTTTTTTTTATTAATTCAAAAAAAATAATTTATTTTTTTATTCTTCATCAATATAATCTTTTTAAAAAAAAATTAAAATTCAAAAGCAATTGATCATAATCTAATAAAAATTTAGAGAAATAATTACTAAAAGAAAACTCTGATAATCAAACCACAATTAAAAATTAGTTATAGAAAAACACATTAAATGTATTATTTTTTACTTCTATATTTATAAAAAATGAATACATAAAGACTATTGAAGTAAATATAAAATTATGATAATTATTAAACTAATATTTTATTATTAAGTGAGATAAAAAAAAATATATTTTTTGAAGAATAGAAAAAAATAAGATAAATGAATAAAAAATAACGAGTTTGTGTCTAATTATTTTTTTCAAAAACAAAAAAAAAAGGAAAAAAGTTAAAAATATGTGAAAATTGAAAAAGTAACAAAAAAGAAAATAAAAAATATATTAATAGATATTTTTATTCTTTGTTATATTAATAGATATGTTTTATTTTATACTTTATAAAATAAATAAAAGTATATCTAATTTAATTTTAATCCATTTTTAACGTAAAATGTTGTATATAATTTAAAATTTTTTAATATATAAAATTTGAAAACTTTAAAAAAGTTTGGGAGAACCATGGAGCCTCTGTCATTAAGAAGGTCCATCAATGAGTCTATAGAAAAGGTCAATTAGTCTATAGACCAAGTAGGTTTCACATGAATTAATTATTAATTAAGTCAATAAATATTTTGTGTCAATGATAAAGTTATTAAGAATATATTAACCATAATTTTGTTACAATGTATTTTTTATTGATTCAAATAATTGAGTAAGATAAAAAAAAACCTTAAATAATGATAATAAAAAATAGTTAATCACTAAATTTGATCATTATTTAATTTTTATTGTTATAGTGGACTTTCACATTAGTTTTAATTTTTGGTTAAATTTTATCAAAACTAAAAATCTATAAATAACTAATGAATTCTTAATTTTTTATTTTATAAAGTGACGTATAATTAGCATAATTGTTTCAATTATGGATGAAATATTGAAAGATTTTATATTAATAGAGTTTAATACGTAATGTATGATAAAAAACAAATGGTAGATTTTGAGATAAAATTTCCAAATAAATTTATTTAAACGATATAACTTAAATAATGTAATATAATTTCTGTTCATAATAACATTATTTTGCGTGATGTCAATTTTTTACGCTTACACAACTTTAATCTCAACCCAATAAATTTAACTATTCAATAATGTTTGATAAAATAAAATATCCTGAACCACTGTCATGAACATCCGAATAATAATACAGACAAAACCAATGCCTAACAACAACTATTAAATAATTCTATTCGATTTATAATATCTTTGTGACAATATATGTCAAATTTCAAATAAAGTAAATATTTATTGGTATGTTATTATGTAGCCCTGAACATTTGTTGGGTTATATATATATATATATATATATATATATATATATATATATATATATATATATATATATATATTTATATATTTTATATGTTTTGGTTATATATGGGATATGATGGTTTTATATGTATAGTTATATAATATTAGTTTTACATATATAAGGTATTTGACACTAGTTTTACATCAAAATTTCAAGACAATGGTATTATGTTATAGGTCTTTATTTTTATATAGTGTTTAACTTTGTCTATTATATCTAATGTAAGATTTTTTTGACTCGTACTTGAACTATTTCTAACAATATTTATTTTTTTTCTTTTTTACCTTGAATAAGATATTATTGGTGAAAACTAGATAATATATATAATAGAGTATCATCTAAAACTTTTTTTACAAGATCATATACATATAATATGAATGACATTATATAACTCTCGATTTGATTCCTACTCAGAAGCACAATCTGGAGTATGTTACGGAAAACTTGGCGACAACTTGCCATCTCCCGGTGAAGTGGTGGCACTCTACAATCAACACAACATTGGCAGGATGAGAATTTATGGTTCTGATGAAGAAGTTTTTAAAGCTTTGAGAGGTTCCACTATTCAGTTACTGTTAGACATCCCAAAGGATAAGCTCCAAAATCTAGCAGCTAGCCAAGACAATGCAAACAAATGGGTGCAAGACAACATTAAAAACTACGCCAATGTCAGATTCAGATACATTGCAGTGGGAAACGAAGTGAAGCATGATGAATCATATGCAAAGTTTGTGGTGCCTGCAATGCAAAACATTCAAAACGCCATTTCTGCAGCAGGCCTCGGAAGCCAAATAAAAGTTTCCACTGCCATTGACACTGGTGCCTTGGCAGAATCATTCCCTCCATCAAAAGGCTCCTTCAAGGCTACTTATAGAGAAAAATTTGTTGATGGTGTTATTAGATTTCTAGTGAACAATAACTCACCATTGTTGGTTAATGTTTACACTTATTTCAGTTACATTAACAACCCTACTGATATCAGTCTTGATTATGCTCTTTTCACCTCTCCTTCGGTGGTGGTGAATGATGGTTCACTTGGTTATAGAAACCTTTTTTATGCTACGTTGGATGCTGTTTATTCTGCATTGGAGAAAGCAGGGGGAAGCTCGGTGAACATAGTTGTGTCTGAGAGTGGATGGCCTTCTTCTAATGGGACTGCAGCTACACTTGTCAATGCAAGAACTCATAACACAAACCTGCTTCAGCATGTTAAGAATGGAACCCCAAAGAGGCCTGGTAAACCTATTGAAACATATGTGTTTGCCATGTTTGATGAAAATCAGAAGCACCCACCGTTTGAGAAATTTTGGGGGCTCTTCAATCCAACCACTAAACAGCTCAAATACCCTATTAATTTCAATTAGTTAATGGAAGCAAAGTTTATAATAAGGAATAAGGGCTATGATCCACAATTGTCCTAGAAGAGGCAGGTTTATGTATGGAGCTTTATCTTTGTTACAATCTTAGTACCATTTACTAGCTTTCAATAAAAGTTTTCCTTGTTGATTGTCATATAATTATATTACAACTTCTTTTATCTTATATATAAACATGCGTATATGTATGTTATCTCCTTTTAATTATATAATAGTGTAAATTCAAAAGCATGTATGAGTGAAACCACGTTCCAAGGAGTCTAAATGTTTTCATCAAATGAAAAGAGACACAATAATCATGGGTATATAAATGTTACGTGTGGTGTAAGTTCTCTTTGATAGAGATTTATCTTCTTTGTATTGAATAATTTTTATATTCCGGAGCATTGTATATACACAAACATTTGTATACATCTCCGCTTACATGATACTTGTTATTAGATGGCATAAACTGTTTGATATCAAAATTTAATTCCCCCAACTTGAAGTAATTTGCTTTAAAACTAGGATGTTACAACCATAATAATAAAGGTTTTAACTCTTTACAAAATCATGATGATCACAATCGTTTAAACTTTACTTGTTCGTGATTTCTTATAATATTTAGATTCTCAAGAAAATTGTAACCATGTACCGCTAAAGAACAGAGCATGGAGGTGTGATGATTTAGGGAGGCACAGACATCAGAAGCATAGAGAGCAAAAAGAACCTCAGCCTGATAGAAGAGTGTTCACTCTTTCGGTGTTAGTAACAACAACAAAACATGTTTATATATATATATATAAATTATAAAATATATAGTATAAGGTTACACTATTATGCAAAATAATGTATTTTACAATCCTTCTAACAGGGTTTATTAGGGATGTTTAATGAAAAAAATATAGAAATTATGAACCAACAAGATTGTCTTAGAATATGTGTCAAAATAATTCAACTGTGACAATTACAAAAATAAGTGTTGTCCTATTGTATTATAATGATGTTGTGATTTCTCTTGGCATCTTTAACATGCTCCTGACGTCATTCTTTTTTGCCATCGTCATCACTTCTATTCATGGTTTCTTTATAAACTTCTTCGTCATGTTTACCAGTCCAATTTTAAACTGGTCCGTGTAAAATTACTTTATAGATTCTGCTTTCTATTTTATATTTATTTTTTATATATTTTTTAATTAGATTTTTATTTTATTTTTATAGATTTTAAAATATAGGAAATCTAAATTTTAACATTGGATCAGACTTTTATCCAACCTTATTTGAACAGTATCCTCTATTTAACGATTTCAATTCTCTGAACTCTAAATTGTTTTCTCTCTTCTTTTGTTCTGGTTGATTGATTCAAGGTATGTGAATCTCTTCACTCTTCTCCATTCCAACAATGTTTCTCGTTTTTCTCTGATTTATCTAGTTTTAAGTTTGATTCATTCATTTGTTTGATTTTATTTTAGAGAACGAACGACACTGCTGCATTTTGATCGAGATCGACACCAACACTGACAGCAACACTGTTGCATTTTAATACAATAACTTTAATTCTATTAATTTTATTAAAGATTAATATAATTGAGTTGCATTTGATTTTAGTAATTGTACAGCGTGTGTTTATGAGAGGAAAAAAATAACGATTAATACTAATATGCAACTAACACGGAGAGACTAATTTTCTATTTAATAAGCTACTAATTGACAATTGATCTTGTTAGGAATTCAAGTGTGAGTCTAAGTCCAACATTGACCAGAAATGAGAAAGTAGAGCACTATATAAGAATAAAGACCCATAAACCCATTGCCTTAAGATTTTGGGTTGAGAGTGGTGTCAATGCCTTGTGTGGTTGGACTCAGGTCTCATTGGTATTGTATCTCCCCAGTGATACTCCTCTGTAAACCTAACAAGTGGTATCAGAGTCGATGATCGGCGATACAGAAAATGGCAGAAAATGAGTACTCGTGGTTGGGACTCACCCTTGAGGGGGAGAATGAGAGTGGTGTAATACCCCTGTTAATGTTCAATTATCTTAACTAATAATGAAGTTTAAACTAAACAAAACAAAGTGAATTAAAACTTTTGTACTACGACTATAACTGTTTTTTCTTATAATGCAATAAAACAAAATAGTGTTGATTTAGAAAGGGGCATCCTAATACTTGGCTCTGGAAGGATGATGATGATGGGGTATTTTCTGTTAAGTCTGCCTATTATAAGTTGCAAGGAAATTTTGTAGAGGAAGAGGATAAAGTATTTCATATGTTGTGGAACACAAAGGTAACCCCGAACGCACAATTTCTAGGATGGAGAATATCCTTGGATAAATTACCAACAAAGGATAATTTAATTGTGAGGGGGGTTCAACTACAACATAATCTATGCGAGTTGTGCCAAGCAAGTGCGGAGAGTGCAGACCACCTTTTCTCCTCCTGTAGAGTAGCCCAAAAGGTGTGGAACCTATGTGATAACTGGCTGGAGGTGAGCTCTGTGCACCATTTTAAAGCTAAGGAGAATTTTAAGCACTTTTCTATTATTAATCTTAATACTAGGCAAAACTCTATATGGAGAGGCATGTAGTTAGCGATAGTGGAGGAAACCTGGAAACAACGAACGGGGTAATAAGGAAAGTTGATCCTGACGAAATATTTGGTTTAACACAAGTGACAGTTTGGGTTTGGATGAAACATAAAATTCCCTCAGTAAATTTTTCATATAGTGATTGGGTTTTTCACCTCTCTCATGCTTAAAATCCTTATGATATGATAACTACTGTGTGTTCTTAGTTTGACAAGTGAGAAAGATGCAGAACTTTTTTAACAAGGACGTATATTGTTTAAGTGGAACTTGAACATACTTGGGATAAGCACAACCTTGCCTTTCTCTCAAGACTGTGTTCCTCAACTTTTCTCCATTTAGATGAGGACTTTGAGCTCTTCAATTCGGTGTGGAATTTGTCCAGGCTATGTTGATTATGTTTTATTGCTTCAGATTATGTTTGGCTCCTGGTTGGGTTCATGGTATTGGTGACCTTTGAATGCATCATTCTATACGCTTGCCTATACCTATTCATGTGTAGGGTCTTTCTGTCTCTATTTTTGGTTGTGTATTTTGGAGCAGCAGAATAAGTTTGTGGCTACTGCTTTAGTCCCATGTGCATATTCTTTAGGGTCCTTTTAATCTTTGATGGATCTCTAGTTTTTGACTGTCATGTCTTGAAAGGTTTCGATGTCAAGCTTTTGCATGTTTTTATACATGTTATTGAGCTTTTTGTAAAAGGGTTAAAGCACCCCATAAGTGTTCTTCTTTAATTTATTCATTCTTTGCTGAAAAAAAATAGTGTTAAATATGTGTTTTAATCCATCAATTTTAACATGAAATTGGAATTCGTTTATTTTTGAAAATTTAATACATTTTAGTTTTCAAATTTAAAAAATAAATGCATGTAATCATTTTAATCCCATTATGTTAATTTTTTTAGATGTCAAACATGTTTCTCGATATATTAAATGTCAAACGGTATAAATAACTCAAATGTTAACATGAAATGTATTTTACACATTAAAAAATTTGACGTAATTTGTTTTAAAATATTATATCCATTTATTTTTAAAGTTTGAAGACTAAAATATATCAAAATTTATAAGAGAGCAAATTCAATTTCATATCAAAATTCAAACATCAAAAACATATTTAACTCACAAAAATATGTCAATATTTAGTGTATTGAACTAACAATTTATTTAAGAGCAATGTTTTAAATAAATAAAATCACTTTACAGATAATATTAAAATAAAACTATATGATAAACTATTAATGCAAATAAATTTGATATTTTTAGAAAATAATTTTAAATATGTTAAAATACAGAATATAAGTTTTAAGAATTCAATTTTAAAAACAACTTCAATTTCAATTTTATGTGTATAAATAATATATATATACATACATATATATATATATATATATGTATATATATATATATATATATATATATATATAATTCTAGAAATTTTTTTAATAATTGTTTTTTATAAATTATCTTATTTTGATCACTTGATATTTCTTTTAATATTAAAATAAAATTCACTACGATTATAATGGAAAACAAGCATCTGCAAATTGAATAACATAATACTTATATTTGTCCATTATCATATGGATAATTAAAATGTATTTACATATTATCAATTTAGTATTTCCCATGAATCTATTTTTAATATTATAATAAAATATTTTATTAGTAACGGATTTTAGTGATAAAAAAATAATTAGTTATTATAGTGACCAATTTATATACTAATTTATAAACTAAAAATTATTGATAACTAAAATAGTTTCTAAATTAGTCATTATACTGAATTAGTTTTGGTCATTAATATTAGTATCAAGATTTTAGTTAGAAAATAATTGGTCTCTAAATTTGTATAAAAATTGGTCGGACAAATTTAGAAACCATTTTTGTAGCTAAAACACTTAGTAGTTAATGTTAGTGACTAACTAGATATCAATTCACTATAGTGACTAATTTATAGACCAACTTAGAAACTATAGTTACCAATAATTTTTTAGTTTATAAATTAGTATCTAAATTGGTCACCAATAATTTTTTTTTTTAGTGTAAGTTATTTTTTACTAAGAGTAATCACAATTCTTATTTGTTTTTCACTTGTCCTCTTTGATGTTATGGCTTTTATTTTAAAAAGAAGAAGAAAAAGATTAATCCATACTCATATACATTATTATGCTCCAACAAGTTGTTTGCAAGAATGATATTATATTTCCTTCCAAATAATCTAAGCTTAGTCTATAGAAAAAAAAAATAGTTATAAGGAAAGATCAGATCAAGTAGGTCTCACATAGGTTAATTATAATTAATTTAATAATTAGTTTCTGTCAATGATGCAGTTATTAAGAATATATATAAACTATTACAACTAGTAAAAATTTTGTTACAATATATTTTTTATTGACCCAAATAATTTAACGAGAGCTTTTACATTAGTTTTAATTTTTTTTTGGTTAAATTTTATCAAAACTAAACATCTATAGATGAATAATGAATTTTTAATTTTATTTTTTTAAACACATATAATTAACATCAATTTTTTCAACTACCGATTAAGTAATTAAATGATTTTATATTAATATAGATAGTTTTAGGCGTAATTACAGTATAAGAAAAAGAAGAATTTAGCATTGGCAAAGACTAACGTCAGTAAGTAAAAAGTTTATGTTAAATAGTTTTTAGTGAAGAATTTGTATAAAAGAAGAAGTAGAGGAGAAGAATGTGAATGAATAAAATGAAAAATAAAATATATGTGTGTTGATGAAAAAAATAAGTGTGAATGAAGAAAATAAATATGAGCGAAGAGCCGATGAGAGATGAGTATGAATGGAATCATGAGTGTGAATAAAGGATGATGCGAGTAGAAAAAATTTTATGGGTGTAACCAACACGATGATGTAATGAAATTTATATTAAAATAGTAAAAGAAAAATTATAAGTAAAAAGATAAGTCATCTTAATAAAAGTAATTTACATTATATTCGTTATTAAGACACGCACATATTTCATAATATATATTTAATATTATATATATATATATATATATATATATATATATATAATATTAAAAATGAGCAAACTAACTTACTTTTAGTTAACATATAACTTAAATAACATAATTTAATTTCTCTTCATCATTAAATTATTTTATATGTGATGTTAAATGTTTACCGTGCACCACTTTAATCATAAACTAATAAGTTTAGCTATTAAATAATGTTTTATAAAATAACATATAAAGCACTGTGCAACATGAACTTTCCAATAATATTCACGAATAATATTGACAAACCAAACCAACTGTTAAATAATTATACTCGATTTACAGCATCTTTATGGCAATATATCTCAAATTTCAAATAAATTAAATATTTATTGGTATGTTATCTGGCCTTAAACATTTAATTTATCCAAGATATTTTTGGTGATATTGGTGAAAGCAATACTAGTTTTCTTTCTATAAGGAAAAAAAATTGAAGTCAATATATATGTATAATATCAGTGACATTCTCAAATTGAATTTTTGACATAAAAAATATACATTATTTTCCTTCTATTTTTTATTTTTATTTTGACAAGTTTATGTATTAAATGTTTAGATAAAGGGACCCTTTGATTTTTCAAACTACAGAAATTAAAAATATATATTTTAAATTTGAGAGACCAAAAAGATATTTAAAATCTTTTTCAAAATTAAAAATATCATCTAAAAATGGGGCATTTTGATATGTTATTAAAAGCTAAACACATTTTAAAACTAATTATTGCTTGGATTTTAATTGATGCCAAAAGAATCATGCAAGTGAGGTATTTCACAGAGAAACCAATTATTAGTAGTATTTTATTTTAGACTTAAATAGTTATTTGGCCTTAATTTTAGTTAAGTTTTTTTCACTTTGATCCTATTTTTAAAATTATTTTCAATTTGGTTTTATTTTTCATTAATTTCATCCAATTAAATCTTTTTCCTTAACTCTGTCTAAATATTTAACGGAACAGTGGTCAGTGTGATTCGTTTCTTGTGACGTGGAACACTGTTCAATAACGTATTCATTATTTTACTGGTCTTTTAATTTTAATTAGAGAGTTTAGGATTTATAATTTGTGGAATTGGATTTAGGGATTCTTCGTGGATTTGGGAATTTCTTTGAATTGGAGATTTCAGAGCAATTGCTCCTCTCATAATGATATTACTGTCATCAATACTGATCTGTGAAGATTTGTTCGCGGAGGGTTCTAGCTGTTCATCGCGGAGGTAGAGTTTGTATAATTTTTTTTTTTGTATACGCAACACTTACCATGTCTTGGGCGATATCCTGAACAACCCTGCGAGATACCGTAAGTAATATTTATGTCAAACACCTTAAGTGCATGGTGTGTTGATTGATTTGTAAGGTGATGAAATGGTTTTGTTTTGCAGAATTTGATGTTGTGGATAGAGCTTGCTGTGGAGTGGGAAGGGACAGAGGTCAAATATCATGTCTGCCATTGCAATTTCCATGTGTGAACAGAAGGCAGATTGTGTTTTGGGATGGCTTTCACTCATCAGAATCCGCCATTTGCTTGGAGAGTTGTTAATGGACCGCAAGATGATTGTTATCCTGTTAATCTCAAACAAATGGCTCTCATTTGATTTCCTCTTCATGTATCATCCTTGCATTTATACAAATAAAATATAAATAAAATGTACCAAAACTCAATTCAAAAAAGTTCAATATCATTATGAGAGGAGGAATTTGCTTTCATTCTGCTGGTGCCTTATAACTCACCTCATATCATTTTGCTTTCATTCTGCTAGTTCAATATCATCATGAATCATGAGAGGAGCAATTGTTCTGAAATTTCCAATTCAAAGAAATCTCCAAATCTACGAAGAATCCGTAAATCCAATTTCACGAATTATAAACCTTAAACTCTCTAATTAAAATTAAAAGGTCAGCACAATAAAATAACGGACACGTCATTGAACATTGTTCTACGTCACATAAACGAACCATATTAATCACTGTTCCGTTAATTATTTAGACGAAGTTAAGGAAAATTATTTAATTGAATGAAATTAATGAAATGTATGACCAAATTGAAAACAATTTCAAAAATAGGACCAAAATGAAAAAATTTAATCAAAACTAAACCAAATGACTATTTAAGCCTTTATTTTATATCTACTCACTATTGGTACTGTTCTTCTCCTTACTCAGAAGCACAATCTGGAGTATGTTATGGAAGACTTGGCAACAACCTGCCAACCCCCACTGAAGTTGTGGCACTCTACAACCAATACAACATTCGAAGGATGAGAATCTATGATCCAAATCAACAAGTTCTTCGTATTCAGTCAGATACGGTTTTTCTCTCACCCTTAATTAAAAGTATTATGATACTAAAAGTTTGAATATTTACGTGATACATTATTTGTGACCACTTGTGCAACTTGCACATATTGATTAGTATTTTTCTTTAACTTACTCCAATTGTAAATTTGTTTACCCATTCCAGACAGTTATATATATATATATATATATATATATATATATATATATATATATATATATATATATATATATATATAATGTTTTTCCATGTTATGCTGTTAATAGTTACAATAAACCTTGACCAACCAAACAAACATGAGTACAAATTTAGTTTTCTAAGGTGCATGTTTCCCTCCATTATAATTCAAGGAACCTTATTAATTGTTTTGAACACTAAAATGGAAGCATTAGTGGCTGCAGTGCTTGACCCGTCACTGCCATTCACACCATATGTAGAAAATTTTGCAGCCAATTCAAGTATTTTTTTCTGCAAATGTTCACTAAAATAAAATTATATGTTGATAAAATTATAAGAACAAAAACTCTTTATTATACAAGACTTGTTTCAAAAATAAGTTAGAATTTCATCTCTCAAAAAACCGAATTTTTAACCTTTTTAAATAATATTTAATAAATTAAAAATAAAAAAACTGTCTTATTTGTCTATATAAACAAACAAATTTTGAAGCCCAAATTGCAACACACGAGTTCTTCTTTCTCCTACACGACTTATTTAAAAAAATATAACATTTTTATATTTTAATCTTAAATATCTATAACAAGTTTTTTATATCTGTTAAGTGCTCTAATTTGATATGTTCATTTTGTGCTGATAAAAATAAAAATCAGAACCAATGTCATAATTTGTTTGAGAAACATACTATAAGACAAATTTACATAAAATAAATAGATAAAATATAATCAATACTTATTTGAAAAAATATTGTCAAATATAAACCCATTCCAAGTGGTGTCATTATCAAATTAATATGAACGTGATTTATGCCAATTTATGTTATAATTAAGGTGACTCGAGACTTTATTGGTCTACCTTCCACAAAGAAAAAAAAATATCACCTTAGTTTGAAATGGAGGGAACTGCTTTAGCTTTCACACAAAATGAAACGGTTTTTCAACATATATACACATCTTATTTTCTGGACAAATTTATGAAAGAAAATTTATAAAAATAAATTAATTTATTTATAGGTTAAAATTAATTTGTACAAAATTTTAAAAATAAAAATTTGAAAAGTTATATGTAATAACTTTTATACGTTAACCGCTTCACAAGTTAATTTTAATATTTTGAGATGTTCATTTTTTCAACAAATATTTATACCGAAATATATCCAAATCCACTCTATTAAAAGACAGGGATTGCCCACTAATTTTGTTATTTTTCTTAAATATATATTAAAAATATTATAAAAAAATAAGTTTTTAATTAGTTAATTGACATCTCTAATTAAATAAATTAAAATAGTTATTATTTTAAATTATTTTATTATAATTAATAATTGATAAGTATACACACTTTTAAAATTCAAACAAAGGAGGGGTTGGACGAGGGAGGCGGAACCACATCGAGAGGTTAGGAAGGCAGTAGGGGTGGACAAAAAATCTAATTTTTCTTGATCCAATCTACTTTTGCTTCAATCCAATCCATTTAGAATCCATTTTATTAAAAATCCAATCCATTTAAAATCCATTTAATGGATCTGGATTTCAATCTAATCTATATTTTATATATTTTATGGATTGGATATCCATTTTGTAAATCAAGATTTTTAAATATGGATAATCCAAAAAATCTAATCCAAACTTTCAATTTAAATTTTTAGTTGGGTTAGACTAAAGGTTGAGATGGACTAGGTTAAATTCAGACTCGGACGGGCCTTGCTCGACGACCTATACGGATCGAGCAGGCCCGACGATCATAAGAGGTTGGGCGGGCCTAAAGATATGAATGAACTAGGTAGGCCCGACAAACCAAACGAGTCGATCGGGCCCAACGGTCCAGAAAATTCAAGTGAGCCCGATGACCCGAATGGGCCAGGCGGGCCCAATGACCCGACAAGCCAGGTGGACCCGAAGACCCGACGAGCCAAACGGGCCTGAAGACCTGAATAGGCCAAGTGGGCCCGAAGACCCGAACGGGCAAGGCAGGTTTGAAGATCCGAACGGGCCAAGCGGGCTTGAAGACCCGAATGGGCCAAGCGGACCCGATGACCGGAATGGGTCAAGCGGGCTTGAAGACCCGAACAGGTCAGGCGGGCCCGAAGACCCGAACGAGTCAGGCGGGCCCGATGACCCGAACAAGTAAGGTGGGCTTGAAGAATCAAATGGGTAAGGCGGGCCCGAAGACCCGAACGGGTCAAGCGGACCTGAAGACCCGAATGGGTCAGGCGGACTCGAAGACCCGAACGGGTCACGCGGACCTGAAGACCCGAACGGGTCAGGCGGACCCAAAGACCCGAACGGGCCAGGTAGGCCCAATGACCAAAACAGGTCAGGCAGGCCCAAAGACTCGAACGAGTCAAGTAGGCCCAAAGACCTGAACGAGTCAGGCAGGCCCAAAGACCCGAACTGGCCAAACATGCCCGATGACCCGAACGGGCCAGGCGGGCCCGAAGAACCGAACAGGCTAGGCGGGTCCGATGACCCGAACAGGCCCGACAAGCCTGATGACTTGAACGGGCCCGACGGGCCTGACGACCCGGATGGGCCCGAAGATCTGGACTGAGACGGGTCGTGCCTGACGACCTGTACGAACTGAATCATGTTGGTCTTAATGACACAAGTTTTAAAAGATTCAATTTAAATTTCTTTTATAAAAAATGGATTATGGATTTTGAACTTGATCCAAATATTTGGATTGGATTTAAATCTTGATCCAAATATTTGGATGTGGATTTTGAAAAAATCCAAACTACTTTTACTAAAAAAATGGATTTGGGTCGAAAATCTAATCCAATTATTTGGATCTAAAATAGATATGAATTGGATCATTAAAAATCGAATCCATGCCCACCCCTAGAAGGCAGCAACCATAGAAGGAGGGTGCAGAAGGTGAGGATGGAGGAAGAATGATCATGGAAGAAAATGAAAGGGAGAGAGGGAGGAGGGCACACATAACAACAAGTTAAAGGTTACATGTATAAAATAAAATTGTTGGTTTGACTTGTCGTGTGTTATGTAAAAAGGGAATTCATATTCTTGAGGACTAGATCGATAAAAATAATGTCTTGAAAATTTTTACATTGTCTAGGATTAAGGGTGACAATGTGAGTCGATCCGGCTCATTTAAACCGGCCTTGCATTTGGCCTGCAAAATGCGGACTGAACCGTCCCATATTGAAAATGCATGCTGAAAAGTATGGCCCGCCATACATAAGTTCTAGCTCGCCAATCCACTTTACTTTTTTAAAAATCTTATGATAAAATTTTCAATGTTCAACAAATCAAGAAACTTTAACAAATTCACAAAATTAAGCATAAATTGGATAATAAATTGATAATTCAATATTTTCATCATATTTATACTCGTTCTTTGACATACTCATGATGCATTCTTCAAATTACTCTTCTTAAATGTTTTTAACAGTGACATGAGAGGGAATAGGTGAGGCGAGAAGAGCTTTGAGGGAATGATATCTCTCACTCTCATTTGATGCAGTGCTTGACCCGTCATTGACATTGACGAAAATGCAGAACAAAAGTCCAATGCTCCAACTTATTTCTCTATATAAAGAAACTACTTTTGAACCCTAAATTGCCATTCCCTCTTCCTATTCCTTTTTCCCAAACAAATGGCTCCATCTCACTCCTCCATCACTTATGTACCCCTGCTCTTTATGCTTTTTCTGATCACTAATACAGCCATAACAGGTATCTTCCTCACTCAACACTCATAATTTATTTTACACTTTCTATTCACTAATGTCAAGCACAATCTTTATTTGTTTTCCACCACTTTCATCACATCACTGTTTCATGTTATGGCTTCATTTTAAAACTTGTATTATGTGTTGTAAATATATAAAGAAGTGTTTTTGGTTTGTGTGAATGATATCTATTCGAAATTCTGTGGACTAAACTAGTAAGATAGATTTATAGTGTATAATGGATATAAATTTCATTTTCTAAAATTAAGTTAGACTTAAAATTATTTTTTGGTAATATTATATATTTTTTTAACCAATTTGAATTAGATTAATTAGATTTCGTGTATGTTAATTATTATAATTAAGTTAAAAAGATTTTATATGTGATATCATATGTCTTTTGAAAAGAATTACAAGGAAATAGCATATCAAAATAATAAATTTATAAGTATTGTTTTTTATAGGACACTTAATTTTCTTTACTCATTATAGGATTTATATTTCTATTTCATTCTCAACAATATCAATAATAAAGTTATTAGAATATATAAATTATTACAAATATTAATAATTTTTTTACAATACTTTTTATTGACCCAGATAATTGAATGAGACTTTTACATTAATTATATATATATATATATATATATATATATATATATATATAATTTTTGTCAAAATTAAACGTCTATGAATAAATAACTAAATAATTCTCATTTTTGTATTTTATAATTACATATAATTGACATCATATTTTGCAAGTTAACGTTAAAGTATTCCGTGATTTTATATTAGTAGTTTTAGATATAATATATGATAAAAAAATCTAAATGATAGATTTTGAGATAAAATTTGCAATAAAAATTTATTAAACGATGTAACTTATAAAATAGTATAATTGAATTTATCTTCATAATAACATTATGTGATGTGAAATGTTTAGGCTTACGCTACTTATTAAATAATGTTTTATAAAATAACATATAATTGGATTCCAATAATATTGACACCCCATGCCTCTTAACAACATTCGATTTATAGCATCTTTAATTATGATAATATATGTCAACTCAAATTTCAAACAAATTAAGGCATATTATCGAGAAATGAAGACTTACTTTCATCTTGAATAATTATTTGTGAAAATAAGATGGTATATAATGAAGTATGAACTAACTTATTAATTTTATAAAATTTTATAAACTTTAGTTTATAATTGTGGATTACTAAATTAAATTCTTATTTTAAAAAAAGGTTTTAAGGATAAAAAATTGAAGCCAATATCAATTATATAATATGAATGACATTAATTACAAGCCTCAAATTGAATTTTTATATCCAATATATACTAGCTTTGTTTTCCTTCTAAATTATATGTGATGTTAAATGTTTACCGTGCACCACTTTAATCATAAACTAATAAATCTAGCTATTAAATAATGTTTTATAAAATAACATATAAAGCACTGTGCAACATGAACTGTCCAATAATATTCACGAATAATATTGACAAACCAACTGTTAAATAATTATACTCGTTTTACAGCATCTTTATGGCAATATATCTCAAATTTCAAATAAATTAAATATTTGTTGGTATGTTATCTGGCCTTAAACATTTAATTTATCTAAGATATTTTTGGTGATATTGGTGAAAACAATACTAGTTTTCTTTCTAAAAGGATAAAAAATTGAAGTCAATATATATGTATAATATCAGTGACATTCTCAAATTGAATTTTTGACACAAAATATATATATTATTTTCCTTCTATTTTTTATTTTTATTTTGACAAGTTTATGTATTAAATGTTTAGATAAAGGGACCATTTAATTTTTCAAACTACAAAAATTAAAAATATATATTTTAAATTTGAGAGACCAGAAAGATATTTAAAATCTTTTTCAAAATTAAAAATATCATCTAAAAATGGGGCATTTTGATATGTTATTAAAAACTAAACACATTTTAAAACTAACTATTGCCAAAAGTAAACACATTTTCATAGAGAACCCAATTATTAGTAGTATTTTATTTTATATCTACTCACTATTGGTACTGTTCTTCTCCTTACTCAGAAGCACAATCTGGAGTATGTTATGGAAGACTTGGCAACAACCTGCCAACCCCCACTGAAGTTGTGGCACTCTACAACCAATACAACATTCGCAGGATGAGAATCTATGATCCAAATCAACAAGTTCTTCAAGCTTTGAGAGGTTCCACTATTCAGCTACTGTTAGACATCCCAAAGGATAAGCTCCAAAATCTAGCAGCTAGCCAAGACAATGCAAACAAATGGGTGCAAGACAACATTAAAAACTATGGCAATGTCAGATTCAGATACATTGCAGTGGGAAATGAAGTGAAGCCTGAAGAGTCATATGCACAGTTTGTGGTGCCTGCAATGCAAAACATTCAAAAAGCCATTTCTGCAGCAGGCCTTGGAAACCAAATAAAAGTTTCCACTGCCATTGAGTTTGGTGCCTTGGCAGAATCATACCCTCCATCAAAAGGCTCTTTCAAGGCTAGTTATAGAGCAGCATTCCTTGATGGTGTCATCAGATTTCTAGTGAACAATAACTCCCCATTGTTGATTAATATTTACACTTATTTCAGTTACGTTAACGACCCTAAGGTTGGTCTTGAGTATGCTCTTTTCACTTCTCCTTCGGTGGTGGTGAACGATGGTTCACTTGGTTATCAAAACCTTTTTGGTGCAATGGTGGATGCTGCTTATTCTGCATTGGAGAAAGTAGGAGGAGGCTCGGTGGACATAGTTGTGTCTGAGAGTGGATGGCCCTCTTCTGGTGGGACTGCAACTTCACTTCACAATGCAAGAACTTACAACACAAACTTGCTTCAGCATGTCAAAAATGGAACCCCAAAAAAGCCTGGTAAACCTATTGAAACATATGTGTTTGCCATGTTTGATGAAAATCAGAAGCACCCAGACTTTGAGAAATTTTGGGGGCTCTTCAACCCAACTACTAAACAACTCAAATATTCTATTAATTTCAATTAGTTAATAGAAGCAAAATTTATAGGAAATAAGGGCTATGGTTCCAAATAAAAATATTCCACAGTTGTCATGGAAGAGGTAGATTTGTGTGTGGAGTTTTTACCTCAATTGTTAGAATCCTATTACCCCATTTACCGGAAGTTATCTTTAAATAAAAGTTTTCCTATTGATATCTTTTATATATATAGCATAGAGGTTTTTATAACTAAAACAAACATTAATATAAAAAAATATATCAATTGTGGTATGCCTTAAAAATTTCTACTAGATACACGGGTGAGATTCACCACTTTTAATGTGAGGTATGAGTTGTTCAAATGAAAAACCTGACATCACTTTCAACATAATACCTTACTTAATGTTGTGTTTGGATGAGGCAATTCAAGATGGTGGTTCATTTATTTGGAGAATTTGAAATTCTTTGCAATGAAATGTTTTGTTTGGATAGAGAAATTAAAAAATATTTAAAATGCATGCATTTTGTTGAAGTATTTCAATTAGCTAAATTAGAAGAAATTCAAATATCCTCACAAAAGGTGGAATTTGAAATTCTTCTCACTCAACCTCACACTCTGGACTCAATCTCAAACGGACTCGGCAAACCCAACAACCATGATAGGTTGGATTGGCCAGACGATCCAGACGGATCGGACTGACCTAACGAAACAGACGGGTCGAGCAGGCCCAACAACCCGATCGACCCGTTGACCCGACAAGCCTGGCCGACCCGTTTCCAAATTTATCATGAACTCAAAACATAATTAAGCATAAAATAAATATTGATAAAATGAAATTGTATCTCACAAGAAATTCAATTATTTAATCCAAACAAGAAATTGAAATGTAAGGTATTTTAATTTCTTTATCCAAACAAGTTATTTAAAAAATGAAAGGAATTTAATTACAAGCAATTCAAATACAATGCATTTCAATTTCTTAGTATTGTTAAAATACTTCATCCAAACACAAGGTAAGGTTCAATGTTTGTGATATTTGTTTTTATTATATATATATATATATATATATATATATATTATATCATTCAACTTTTTATGTTTACTCACTGTGGATCTTTATTGGTCAACACATAAGCAATATGTTTTTGTGATTTTAATGATGTGAACCTTTGGAGTTTGGACGGATCTTGATCAATTGAAAAAGGTTTAGGAAACGTATATGTATTAATGAAAAACATGAATAGCCATGGGTATGGCTTGCAGCATTCAACCAAATGAAATGAAAAACAAGAACAAGTAAACAAATAAAAGTAAAAATGAATCTAAGACAAGAGAAGGAAGATAGATTATGCCACCTTTAATGAGGAATCAAATGATGACTGTATAGAGATTCGTCACTTGAGAAAGTTTCTCAAAATAAGAATCCCAAGTAAAAGAAGAGAAGCTCTAAGGCTCACAAAGAGATTTATATATTCAATGTTCAAGATGTTGGAAATATTCTAATATAATTTAAAAAATAAATAATTAAAATAAAATATCTTACTATTACTTATGTTTTTATAGACCTTTAATTTATGGGTTAATGTTTTTTTATGGTTAACAACTATATTCTTATTACTATTTACTTCTTTGTCTCCATTTTCTACCTATAAATACCACCTAGGTGCATGGGGAAAGAAAAAACAACAAAAAACAACAAACACTAGAGTTTCCTCCGAAGTGTTTTTCTTTTCTTCTCTATATTATCTTTAACACATTGGTATTCATAAAGTTCGGAGATTCTTTGCTGCACTCGATCGATCTGACGGGTTGTTGCATCTTGGGAGAGAAACACATGTGATTTGAAACACGTATGATTGTGTATTTGTTTAGCCATGTGCAGTAGGAGCATTTTCTCTCTAAGGATGGCGCTATGCGTGTCTCAACCCAGGCTATTTCTACTCATTTCCTCATCTACTTTTTATCTCTTATTGTTATTATAATTGTTAATCTCTTATTAATATTCATTGATTTATATATGTCTTCATGTTATTATTGTTCTAATAATTATTATTATTATGTTATTTCATATTTTTATTATTATTAGTATTATTTGAGTAATCATTTTCTAACATTCACAGAGAGAAAATGATCCTTGTTATTTCTATTTTTGATTACTCATTTGTATTCATTTCTAAAATTAAGAACAATATAGAGCTGAAGACTGAAAACACGTCTTATCAACTAAAGTGTTTGTTATGGTTATAATTAAACCAGTTTCAACTAATCCTAAAATTTTATGTGTATAATTGTTTCATATCATGAATATAATTTAATTGTTTTGTATGAAAACAATTATAAAATAATTCATCATACCAAAACTACTATTGTGTTATGGAAAACACTTGAACTAAACTTTGCATTTGCAAAGGAAAAAAAAAATTAGCTTGATATTTATATGAAAAAAAATGACTGATAATAAATATAATTCTTATCAAATTTATGAATTCAAAATTATTGTTTATAAAATTGAAATTAAAATGAATATTTTATTTCATATCATGCTTATGATTATGTGTGTTCTGATAAAAAAAATAAATCTTATATCTTCATATTAGAAATTGAGGGAATGATCAAGTAAAATTAAACTTCTCTTCTAAAAATTATCTTATTTGTTTAAAAAGGAGTTTTTCATGTTCTGAATTTAGAAACTTCCTTGTTGCTCAACAATGTTATGAAGAAATTTTGTATTACCATAAATTACTAATTATAGACATGTCCTTTGGTTGGTAAATAATATATTTGTGATGGCTTGTTTGAGTTAAGTACTTTTATCTTGTAATAAAATATTTAGTACTTTTTCTTTGATTATTACAAATGTTGGAAGTATTGATATATGACATGCTATTATTATAATTGTTGAGAAGTTTGGTTAAAGATCATTCAAATTATAAAATTTTGAGGTGCAAAATTAATTAACTAGACAAGTGATAATATATGTCTTTATAAATGAGTGTTTTTATGTGAAACTTATAGTATTATTCATTAAGTAACATATTCATATGTGTTAATCTAGCGAAAGCTTTTTTAGTGTTTGATATAGTAAATGTTATGCTTCAAGTTCTAACTTGTTTTTGCCAAAAATTATATTAGCGGAATTTTATATCCTGCTTACCATATTTTGAACACAAAAGGTTGTGACAAACTTCTTATAGTTATGAAAGAAAAATGAATCACATTTAAAATATTTCAAAGTGTGGGGTGTCTTGTAAAGGTTAATATACCTCTTAATGAAAAAAAAATCTTTGGTTATTTATACAGATAAATTTCTAGAGATGTTTCCTTCAAATGATAAATTAACTAAATTTCTTTGTGATACCTCTAGTACTGATTTGCCATCTAGTGATAATATTATTTGTGTTTCTTCTAGTTATGGCAATATGTCCAATTTCTTGAGATGATTGAATGATATTTAATTTAAATTGGATATTGATTCTAGTGGCACAATATCACCTATTGGTTATGGTTATGTTTTAACCTTGGATGAAGATGCCCTATCATGGAAATATGTTAAAAAGTTGTTGTTCTATCATGATCTACTATGCAAGCAGAAATTATTCTTTTTTCCAATGCATCCTAACAATCAAATTGTTATATTTAAAGTTTCTAGTAAAAATGTCAATGAAAAATTGACATATAAGAATGAGAGACAAATGTATTAGAAACTTAATTACTCATGGTTATCTCTCTTGACTTTGCAGGTCAAAAAGAAATATTACAGATTTGCTTATCAAAAGGTTGATGCATCAACAACAAGAATTTAAGTCGTTGAGAGGAATGAGACTATAGTCCATAAATTAGTTACAACAATGGACACCCATCTCCACATGAATGACAATCCCATGGAATGGAGTCCAATGGGTAAGAACAAAGTTGTTGTTGACTAAAGTACACCAAATAATTTGATTAAATTTTATGTCTCATTCTTATGGCGAGGTGTCCTGTAAATTATGGCAATAATTAGGTTGAGGTATGTGCATTATTATGCTTATTTTATAAAATACCTCTTAGTAAACCTAATGGTTGAGGTATGTGCATTATTTTATAAAATACCTCTTAATAAACCCAATGACAATTATTGTAGGGGTGTGAATCACAACCACCCTTTGAGGGTTACCTAGTGAGTGTGATGGTGGGGTTGTCATTGTGAGACATGGGCAAGTCTCTAAGTGACACTCATGAAACAAGATACATGCACAAGACCGTAACGTGCACCCACTGATTAGAACTTATAATGAACACCGATATTGTATGTGTTATTTACTAAAACTCGGTCATAGGGGATGTAGCTCAATACAATCAAGTCTCTACATTTTCTCGAGTGGAGGTTTATAAGTACTAGGTGTAAGGGTCAGACCCAGAAAGTTCCTTACGTTGAACTATAATATTTTGTTTTAAAAGATAATATATTTAAGACATTGGTGTTCATAAGGTTCGAAGATCCTTCGCTGCACTCGATCGATCTGACGAGTTGTTGTATCTTGGGAGAGAAACGCATATGATTTGAAACACATATGATTGTGTATTTGTTTAGCCCTGTGGGTAGGGGCGTTTTCTCTCTAAGGATAGCGTTATGCGTGTCTCAACCCAGACTATTTCTACTCATTTCCTCATCTACTTTTTATTTCTTATTATTATTATAATTGTTAATCTCTTATTGACATTCATTGATTTATATATATGTCTTAGTGTTATTATTGCTCTAATAATTATTATTATGTTATTTCATATTATTATTATTATTATTATTAGTATTATTTGAGTAATCAATTTCTAACACAAGGAAGATTTTATTAAAGAACTAAGGCCTCTTTATATAGGCAAGGAACTCGACCAAGGAAAGGAAACAATAATAAAAATGAGTTAACTTTGCTAATCCTTTAGCTAATTCCCTTAAACATGATTAACATTCGATAATTCCTTGAAAATATGGAGTGTATATGGTAACTCCTAAAGTTAAAGAAAAACTCGTCATTACACTTCTAAGAACAACATGTGGTGCATGAATTAGTTAAAAGTCTACACAAAGTTATATGTGTTGCTTAATAACTCTTTATGTGACTTTCCAACAACCATTATTTTGTCCCACAAGACTCTTGGATTGTAAAATATTCTAATAGAATAAAAAAGTATTTGCTGATCTAAGAGTTTACAAAAAGTATTTGTTATACGGATGACGATATTCAGTACTTTATTTTTTTTTCAAATTTTACACCTTACGGATGTCGACATCTGATATTATAATTATTTTTATCTACGGATGTCGACATCCGGTATATATATATATATATATATATATATATATATATATATATATATATATATATATATATATATATATATATATATATATATATATATATATATATATATATATATATATATATTCATCACAAATTTGATTATAAGTTATGCAAAGCAACCCTTATTACTTACACTAGGTGGCTGACTTATATAAAAAATAGGTCAAATCATATCTGCAATATAAGTGAGGAATAGTGAACAAATGGGTGGGGAAGTGCATGTTTCATTTTGTACAACTTTTTTAAACTTACTAATAAATCTTCTATTTGTTATCCAAATTGGTTGTACTTCTTATGTACCATGAATTTGATAAAAGTCACAAAAATTAACACTTATTGCTTTCATTGAATGAATGTCTTGAAAAAAAAATGTCAAACAAGATAGGCAAATAAGTGGGGCACAATGAACAAATAAGTGGAGAGTTGTGTTACTTTTCTTACAATTTTTTAAAATTTAATGATCAATCTTTTTTTATCATCTAAAGGGATTTACTTCTTATGTACCACAAATTTGATTACAAGTCACAAAAATCAACTCTTATTGCTTGCATTAGGTGACTGACTTGAAGAAAAAAATAGGTTAAATCATGTCTGCAACATATGTGGCGAATTGCATATTACTTTTTGTACAATTTTTTTAAACTTATTTATCAATCTTTTGTTTGTTATCCAATTGAATGTACTTTTTTTATACCACGAATTTGATAACAAGTCACAAAAATCTTATTTCTTGCATTGAATTACTGAAGGCCAAACCAGATAGGCAAATAAGTTGGGCACAATGAACAAATAAGTGGGGAACTGCGTATTACTTTTCGTACAATTTTTTAAAATTTACTAATCATTTTTTTTTGTCATCTAAAGAGATGTACTTTTTATGTACCATGAATTTGATTATAAGTTACACAAATCAACCCTTATTGTTTGCACTATGAGGCCGGCTTGAAAAAAAAGGTCTAATCAGATCTACAATCTAAGTGGGGAATAATGAACAAATGGGTGGGGAACTGCATATTACTTTTTGTACAATTTTTTATAAATTTTCTAATCAATATTTTTCTTATCATCCAAAGAGATGTACTTCTTATGTACCACAAATTTGATTACAAGTCACAAAAATCAACCTTTACTGCTTTCGCAAGGTTGCTGGCTTAAAGAAAAAAAAATGTCAAATGATATTTGCAACATAAGTAGAAATAGTGAACAAATGAGTGGGGAACTACATATTAATTTTTTGTACAAATTTTTTGAACTTACTAATCAATCTTTTGTTTATTATCCAATTGGATGTACTTCTTATGTACAAAGAATTTGATAACAAGTCACAAAAATCAACTCTTATTTCTTGAACTGAAAGGTTAACTTGAAAAAAAAAAAGGTCAAACATGATATGCAAATAAGTGGAGGCACAATGAACAAATAAGTGGGAGTTGCATATTACTTTTCGTACAATTTTTTAAAATTTACTAATCAATCTTTTTTTATTATTCAAAGGGATGTACTTCTTATGTACCACAAATTTGATTACATTGCACAAGGTCTGGCTTGAAGAAAAAAAAAGGTAAAATCATATTTGCAACATAAGTGGGGAATAGTGAACAAATGAGTGGAGAATTGCATATTACTTTTTGTACAAATTTTTTAAACTTACTAATCAATCTTTTGTTTGTTATCCAATTGGATGTACTTCTTGTGTACCACGAATTTGATAATAAATCAAAAAATCAACCGTTATTCTTTGCATTGAATGACTTGAAAAAAAAAGTCAAACCATATATGCAAATAAGTGGGGCATAATGAACAAATTAGTGGGAGCTACGTATTACTTTTCATACAATTTGTTAAACTTGATTGATCAATATTTTTTTTATCATTCAAAGGGATGTACTTCTTATGTACCACAAATTTAATTACATTGCAGAAAAAATAGATAAAATCATATATGCAACATAAGTCGGGAATAGTGAACAAATGATTGGGGAACTGCGTATTATTTATTGTACAATTTTTTTAAACTTAAAATCAATCTTTTTTTTGGGTATCCAATTGAATTTACTTCTTATGTTCCACGAATTTGATAACAAGTCATAAAAATCAAACCTTTTTACTTGCATTGAATGACTAAGTTGAAAAAGAAAAAAGCAAAACCAAATATGCAAATAAGTGGGACATAATGAACAAATAAGTGGCAAACTGCGTATGACTTTTTGTACAACTTTTTAAAATTTATTTAACCAATATTTTTTGTTATCAATCAAAGGGATGTACTTCTTATGTACCATAAATTTGATTACAAGTCACACAAATCAACCCTTATTGTTTGCACTAGGTGGCTAGCTTGAAGAAAAAGATAGGTCAAACCATATCTGCAACATAAGTGGGGAACAATGAACAAATGAGTGGGGAACTGCATACTACATTTTGTACAAATTTTTTAAACTTACTAATCAATCTTTTGTTTGTTATCCAATTGGATGTACTTCTTATGTACCACGAATTTGATAACAAGTCAAAAATCAACCCTTATTGTTTGCATTGAATGACTGACTTGAAAAAAAAGCCAAACCAGATACGCATATAAGTGGGGAATAATCAACAAATCAGTGGGAAGCTGCATATTATTTTTCGTACAATTTGTTAAAATTTATTGATCAATTTTTTTTATCATCTAAAGGGATGTACTTTTTATGTACCACAAATTTGATTAAAAGTCACAAAAATCAACTCTTAAAACTTGCACTAGGTGGCTGGTTTGAAGAAAAAGATAGGTCAAATTATATCTGCAACATAAGTGGGAAGTGAACAAATGAGTGCAGAATTGTGTATTATTTTTTGTACAATTTCTTTAAACTGACTAATTAATCTTTTGTTTCTTATCCAATTGAATTTACTTTTTATGTATCACGAATTTGATAACAAGTCACAAAAATCAACCCTTATGTCTTGCATTGAATGACTGACTTGAAAAAATTCGTTTAAAACTTATGTACCACAAATTTGATTAAAAGTCACAAAAATCAACCCTTAAAACTTGCACTAGGTGGCTAGTTTGAAGAAAAAGTTAGGTCAAATCATATCTGCAACATAAGTGGGAAGTGAACAAATGAGTGCAGAATTGTGTATTATTTTTTGTACAATTTCTTTAAACTGACTAATCAATCTTTTGTTTCTTATCCAATTGAATTTACTTTTTATGTACCACGAATTTGATAACAAGTCACAAAAATCAACCCTTATGTCTTGCATTGAATGACTGACTTGAAAAAAATAAGTCAAACTAGATATGCAAATAAGTAGGACATAAAGAATAAATCAATGGAGAATTGTGAATGACTTTTCGTATAATTTTTTAAAATTTACTGATTAATTTTTTTTATCATCCAAAGGAATGTATTTCTTATATACCACAAATTTGATTATAAATCACAAAATCGACCCTTATTAACATCTTACATCTTAACTATTATATTATAGAAGACAAGTCTTGGATACAGAGTTTGCATGATCTAAAAGAAAAGGAGTCCTGGATAAATTTTCGTCTTATCTCTATCGTTATTATGAACGAAGAAAATCGATTCCATGTTTATCTGTAAGTAAGTTTGATGAATATCATATTAGTGTGTCTTTAGTACAAATAGTGTAACGTCCCAATAAAATAGATAAATCCAATTTAATGAAACGTCACATACATAATTATCCAGAGAGTACGGAAATTGGGATATAAAATACACAGTTCCCCAAACATATTCATAACAAAAGAAAAGAGACGCCACCTTGCCTACACGTGTACAATAGTTCAAAAGTAGAACAAGTTCTTATCCAGAACAATAGAAATCTAACTAATAAGATTCTCTTAGTCGCAGCCCCATAGTGAGCCCAACACCCGTCCATAGACATTAAGTTGTAGTATCCCTATTGTCATTACCACTGTCAGGGGTTCTCACATCTGCTCACATCAATAGAATCGATGATCATCGCAAAGGAGTAAACCACACACAAACATATAAACAAGCAAAAGGTAAGCTAGTGCAAAAAAGTTCTTATATCATAACACTCAACATACGAGTTCATAGTCAAGCATAATTAACATACATCCACATAAGAAGTACCAAACTACATAAGACACCAAGACTTGACTATCCGGATACATACGATGAGGCACCACCACCAAACTGTGAAATTACGTCCTAGCAGTGAGGCATCACCACGAGGCCTTCGCAGAATTACATCCTTACATGAGGCACCACCATGAGGCCTTCGTGGAATTACGTCCTGACCTTGAGGTACCACCACGTTACCCTCGTGGAATTACGCCCTATCGATGAGGCACCACCATGAACTCCCCCTAGGAGGGTCCATGGGATTATGTCCATTAGGTGAGGCTCCACCATGAACTCCCCCTAGGAAGGTCCACGGAATTACGTCCATTAGGTGAGGCACCACCATGAACTCCCCCTAGGAGGGTCCACGGAATTACGTCCATTAGGTGAGGCACCACCATGAATACTCCCTATGAATGTAATGGGATTACGTCCTACCCACACTTTACCCATGTTTCACCAACCACTCTTAGAGTTCTCATGCACATCAATCTCATGCCAATATGTATATATATTTACCAAACCAATCAATCATATATCACCCCAAGCCCATGCTAAGCACATCAACTTACAGTCCCCATATATCATATACAATACATATAGCATCATGGCTTGAACCATCTTAAACGTACATCAATCAATCATGTGAGACATATATATATATATATATATATATACATATATATATATATATGTATATATATATATATACATATATATATATATACATATATATACATATACATACATATACATATATATATATATATACATATATACATATATATATACATATATGTATATATACATATATACATATATGTATATATGTATATATACATATATGTATATATATATGTATATATGTATATATATATATACATATATATATGTATATATGTATATATATATATATATGTATATGTATGTATATGTATATATATGTATATATATATATATATATACAGCTAAAGAGTCATCGCTCAGGCAAGAGGAACCCCTTGTTCAAGCTACCTGCTCTCGCCTGAGCGAGACTGCAACAGGGAGCACGTTGAGGTCTTGCTCAGGCTAGCCCAACTCGCTCAGGCGAGTGGCATTCGCTTAGGCGAGCACTCGAAACAGAGAGGGGAGTGAGCTGTTGCTGTTCTCGCTCAGGCGAGAGCTCCTCGCTTAAGCGAGAGCTTTCGTTTTGAGCGACCAACCCGCTCGCCTGGGCGAGTTCAACAGAGCTCACCCCTCTCTCTTGCGCAGAAACATATCCACACCATTATAGCAATACAAACCACGCATTTTCACACAACTAATAACACATATCAATCATCCAGTACATAGAATCAACCAAACAGGTATCTAAAACTTAAAAACAATAAAGCCCTAGCTTCCCTTACCTGGAAAGAGGCTAATAACAGACTGTGACCTTAAGCCCAAGAACCCAGCAGCTCCAAGAGTAGGGTTACGAACTCGAACAGCGGCACAGAGAGAATAACAGGGTTACTACTGTGAATCCTAACAGAAACCACAAAAACAAACTTAGAAAGGAGGGAGTACGGTTCAATGACCAACTTACGTGAGACGAGGTGAGCTTTTGAGCTAGCACGAATAAGAGGGAACCAAACCCTAGCAAAGCTTCTGTTGATAGGGAAAGGGAAAAAGTAAGGTCCTGTTTTTCGCAAGAAAGACATAAATGAGAAGGATTAGGCTGCCTTAGGAGTTTTGGACACCCTATGGGCCAGTCCTTAGGCCCAACAGATAGGGCTAGGCCCCTTTAAATTTTTGGGCAGAAAAAGAGAGTTTTACAAATAGCGCAACTAAAAAAGATAGCTCAATATGAAATATATTTTCTTCTATTTTTTTTTGTATTTTTTAAAAAATACCCAACTCCACATATTTTTATTACCATAAAATGAATTTTCTATATCTCAAAACTTTCTACCACTTTTTTAATAACCGGAATGATTTAGTTAACTTTAATTGGGCAGATATTGTATACAGCATATTATTCTTTTCTCATCATGCAAATTAGTAAGATATAAATTTAATTTTATTTAGAAAGTGTTATAATGTTAATTTAATAATATGTTTTTATGGGTGATTCAATTCTAGAATAAAATAATATTTTAAGTCGGACTCCATATATTTTAGAGTTTAGATCTCACATCTTACTTATGGAACTCAAATATTAACAATTTTTTTTATTTTATTTTTTATTGTGTATTAACGTTATGTTACCATTTATGCATACATTTAAAATATTCTTTGATAGGATATGGACTAGCTGTTAAATGCTTCTTTCGAAATATCATTTATCCGCACCTGTGTCTTACAAACAACAATCATTAATTATAGGTCATCCTCATTGAAAATGATGGCTACAGAAAGCAACAAATAAAAATTAAAAGAAGAAGGTATGCAATAACTTCAAGCAAAAGAAATATCTTCAAGTAATAAACACATCTACCATTATACAATGGCGGAGCTTTATTAGAGCACGGGTGGGTCATGGACCCCCCTTAACTTTTTAATTTTGTTTATATTATATATATAATTTATTTTTTATTTTTTTTAAATTTTTTAAATTATATGTAATATATAGTGAAATAGAAGTTTAATTTAGTATTTTTTATTTATTTTAAATATAACATTTAATATTAATAAATAATAAAATATAAAATGAAATGTAATAAAGAATAAAAATATTTATTAACATTTTATTTTATTTTTTCATTGTATTTTTAAGTTTTTTACAACTTATTATGATCTCACACTCTCACATCTTTTGTTTTTATTTTGAAAAAAAAAACAGTTAAATACAAATTTGTTATTTTTGCTTTCATTTCTCTTTTCATTCGTGAAGAAAAAAAAAGTAAATTTTTTATATCACTTGATAATGAAATATTTGTTTAATAGTTAACATTATTTTTTACTATATGAGTCTTATATTCATTTTTTTATGATTATGAGAGAAAAAAATGATTGTTCTATGTGTTTTTTTATAACTATCTTTTATTTGGAACTTGGTTGTCATTGATTTTTTCTTTTAGTGACTCTTAATTTTTCATTTTTTAATTAAATTATGATAAATTAATTTTTAATCTTAAACTTAAAAAAGAAATAGATATATTGATGAAGAATAAAAGAATGAATTTATTTGTTAAAAGTGATAAAAAGAAAGTTATTCGTGGCGATGAAAATAATTCAAATTCAATATTTTATCTTAATATATCATGAATCATGATACAAATGATCATATTGTTCAATTAGAGGAACATGTTTTATATTAATTATTTGGAACGTTTTTATATTTACATTGAAAAATAAATAGTTGACAATTTTAGTTTTAATTCAATTGTTGATGAGTTCAAAAATCTAAAAAAACGAAGGACAATCTTTTGTATATGTGTGATTTCTTTTGTATGTACAATTATAATAAATTATTTATTCATTTTTATTTTTATTGTATTAGTGACACTAATTAAATATATAAATTTTGAATTTTGAATATATTATATTAGCTCCCCCAAAATTATTAGTCAAGATCCGCCACTGCCATTATATATACAACTAACACTTTAATATTTATTTGATTTAATATTAATTTTGAAATTGTCTCACGATTTTTAAAGAGCTATTATTCCTTTTAAAATCATAATTTTAGTCTCTTATATCCAATTAAAATAAAAAACAGTATTACAAAAGTGATGACATGAATGTGTTATTGATATGCAATCAACATATGTTTAACAGAAAAAAAAATTATTATGTTTTTTTAAATTTGATTTAATTAAAAATTTAAATATAGTAAAATGATATTATAACAAATGAGACAAAATAGATTATTTAGTTTGTCTAATTTTATGTTATTGTAATTTTTTTCTCTATTTTAATACTTGGAACATAAAGTTTATCGTTTTCTACTTTCTAAACTTATATTTTTCAGTCCTTAATATAGGTAGAGTTTGAAATACATTGATTTTGTTAAATATAAAGATAAACAATGAATAAAATTTTATGAAAATAAAACACTAAAATATCATTTATTTAAGAATGGTAACATATTCAACCCTCCTCGCTTAAAAAAAAAAAAAAAACTACCATATTCACCTTCAAAAGCCAGACATCACAAGAAAATATTGCTTATGGATAAGCATAGTACCCATTTATATTTACATTGACTAAAATAGGATAAATTTACCTACCTATCTCAAACTGTAATAAAATTACATCTAATCTTTCAAATCTTACGATACAATCAATCTGAAAACTGTTAACAGAAGGGATAAGATGAACATATATATACATAAATATATTAACAAAAACTTGTAGGGACAAAAATACTATTTTTGATACTTATATATATTTTTTGAATATAATAATTTTTTGTAATCGTGAAAAAATAATATCAAATGGCTGTATATATATTCAACTTCCAATTTATCTTTTTATATTAATTTTTAAACTATAAATTTGAAAGTAAAAAAAAGAAACACAATACGATAAGAAATCCTTATTTGCAAGAACCATTAGCTCTAAACAATAATCATTAAGCATCTGTAGCATAAATTTTATTAAATATACAGATTAAAAATGTAAATTTGGATAAAATTAAAAAAAAAAAAACAATCATGATATGTGTAGAATAAAAAATATATCCAACCCTTACTTTGTCTTAAAGCAATCGAATTCCACTTCACAGTCACAGTCGAGATCAAGACTGAAAATTATTGCTTTTCTTCCAACACTTTCTATTTCCAACTAGCAGAAGTAACTAGTCATATCATATCATATCATATCTTACAGACACAACATAAAACCAGATAAACCATGCTCACATTTCTTAAAACTAAATGAGATTACATAAATTTATCCATTGAAATATCATAGAAATGCATTAATAAACAGCATTTTAATAAATGAAAAGAGATAGAAAATAGAATCCATCACAATTTGATTGAACTCCAGAAGAGTGGAGTGTAATTTACTAAGAAAATAAAAAGATCTTACAAACACAGACATTTCTACCTCTATATGGCTCCATTTTCCTAATCATGTTACATATCAAACTTACCAGTTTTTATTTCTCTTCCAACCAGACAAATTTGTAAAACAGCAGAGTTGCAGAAGTAAGAAAAGGTGAAAAAGTGAGAAGAGAGAGACGTAGTATGATTCAGAGAAGGATTGGATATTCATGGTGGTTGACGGTGAAACTCAGTGAAGAGTATGGAAAGAGAAGATGATGTTGAGCAGTGAGTTCTTCGAGGGCGAGACGAGCGTCGGAGAAGACGTAGAAGACAGAGGAGATGAGCATGAGGAAGTAGGTGGTGATCGGTGCCATCTTCTTCTCAGAACTCTGCAATGCATAAATGGTTAAAAAGAAGAGAAATGAGTTTGGTAGGTAAAGTGCGTTGTTGAGAAGAGGACAACAACGGAAATTACCAGTGTGGATGCTCAAGTTATGTTTTGTAGCCAGATCCCAAAGCGGTTGCTCAAAAACAACAAAACACAACACAAACTTTCCTACCTTACTACTGCATCTATATATATATACAGAAGAAATTTTTTATTGTTTTAGTTTGGATTGGGAAGTACAGGAAAAGGAAAAAAAATTGGATAATTAGATTGTTTGGGTTAAAAAATTAAATTACAAATTATAGTTTGTTTTTATTCATTTGATGAAATGAAAAAAAATTAATTATTGTCAAAATTCTATGTATGAGTCATGTCTCACATATATATTAAAAAGCAATATTATATAAAGATAAAAATTTATAAAATCATTCAATTGACCGTGAATTACATAATATAAAAATTATTAGAGTATACTAATTAAGATGAGTGTAATAAGAATTGCAGAATGATTAATTATGAAGTAATTATTTTATGAAATGAAAATGATATTAAAAAGTAATTCAAATTAAAATTTAATTTCGTTAAATAATGTATAATTTCTTTCGTATATCAATTTAAGAAATATATGCATGTACTAAAATTAATTCACAAGTTAATTGATTTAATTTTAATAAAAAGAGTCATGAAATTAATTATCAATTGTTGAAATAATTTACTTCATTAAATATGAAAATTTGAATTATTCTATTTTATTTTTTATTCTAATATTTTTTTTTGTTTAAAAGAAACAAATGTTATATTGTATTTTATTTAAATATAATTTATTTTAATATTAATATTTTTTATGAAATAGTTAATTCTATTTTTTTAATGTAATTGATTATGAGCATTTTTTTTAATTGTTGTAAAAAATTTTAAGTAAGATTTTGTTTACTTTTCATATTTTAATACTTTGGTTTTCAAATTTTAATAGTCCTTTTTCGTTTCTCACGTTTCTCATATTTCGGTAGCTGGAAATAAAGACAACATAATGTTATGAACCGCTCTCTTTTATTTCTCTACTGTACGGGAATTCATGTCATAATGTTTTATTTTTCTACTGTACGGGAATTCGTGTCATAATGTTATAAATAGTATAGAAAACGTACAAAAAGTAATGTAAGTGCAGAGCAATATTGAACTGGTCTTTATCTTGTATTTAGCTCGAAGAGCCAGAGAGGGATAAAAATCTTTAAATTGTGAACAAATTAAAATTAAAAGATGAAGATGGATTCTTCTAAAAATATTCACCGTGAAGTATGATTTAATCTTTATTTTTCGCTGTGTTCACAAGACATATTTCTCCACTAACAAAAGTCATAACTTGATACAACATAACTTACTGATTATATTTTATTTTATTTACTTTATAAATTTTAAAAATTATTAGGCTATATGTCATAGTATCGCTTCACTTGACTCAAAAGCAGCTGACAATTAGTTTACTCTATAAATTTAATTTTTTTAATGATAAAAGACATATTTAATCTTTTAGACTAACTCTTTTCTCTATAAGTACACTATACTAGTTAATAATATAAATAAACAAATAGATATGTTTGTCAAAAAGATTAAAAATATTTTTCAAGTTTCACCTTAATATATATAATAAAGTTTAAAATAGGAACTTATGATATGATTTAGAAATAGGTTAAATCATATTTGCAATATAAGTGAATAGTGGATCAATTGCATACTATTTTTTGTACAATTTTTTTAAACTTAGTAATCAATATTTTGTTTGTTATCCAATTGGATGTATTTTCACGAATTTGATAACAAGTCACAAAATCCAACCATTGTTGCTTGCATTGAATGACTGACTTGAAAAAAAAAATAGATCACCCAAATAGGCAAATAAGTGGGGCACAATGAATAAATAAGTGGGGGTTGTATATTACTTTTCGTAAAACTTTTTAAAATTCACTAGTCAATATATTTTGTCATCCAATGAGATGTACTTCTTATATACAACAAATTTGATTATAAGTTACACAAATTAACTCTTATTGCTTGCACTAGGTGGCCGACTTGAAAAAAAAATAGGACAAATCAGATCTCCAATCTAAGTGAAGAACAATGAACAAATGAGTGGGGAACTGCATATTACTTTTTGTATAATTTTTCTAAACTTACAAATCAATATTTTGTTTGTTATCCAATGAGATGTACTTTATGTATCACGAGTTTGATTACAAGTCACAAAAATCAACCATTATTGCTTGCATTAATTGACTGACTTGAAAAAAAAATTGTGTAATAAATAAGTACATCCCATTGGTTGATTTTTGTAACTTATAATAGAATTCGTTGTACAGAAGAAGTAAATCTCATTGGTTGACAAAAATGTTTGATCAGTAAATTTTATAAAATTATATGAATAATAATATGCAGCTCTCTATTTTTTTTTTCACTGTGCCCCACTTATTTGGCTATTTTATTTGGCCTATTTTTTTCAAGTTAGTAATTCAATGCAAGCAATAAGGGTTGACTTTTGTGACTTGTTATCAAAGTCGTGGTACATAAGAAGTACATCCAATTGGATAACAAACAAAGATTGATTAGTAAATTTGTATAAAAATTATAAAAAGTAATATGCAGTTCCCCACTCATTTGTTCACTATTCCTCACTTTTGTTGTAGATATGATTTGTCCTATTTTTTTTCTTCAAGCCAGCCACCTAGTGCAAGCAATAAAGGTTGATTTGTGTAACTTATAATAGAATTTGTTATACATAAGAAGTAAATCTCATTGGATGTCATTGGATGGCATTTACTTCTTATGTACAACAAATTATATTATAAATTACACAAATCAACCCTTATTGCTTCCACTAGGTGACTGACTTGAAGAAAAAATAGGACAAATCATATATGTAACAAAGGTGAGGAATAGTGAACAAATGAGTGGAGAACTACATATTAAATTTTTTTACATTTTACAAATTTACTATTCATTTCTTTGTTTGTTATCGAGTTGGATGTACTTCTTATATAGCACAAATTTGATAAGAAGTCAAAAAAATCAATTATTATTGCTTGCATTGAATGACTAACTTGAAAATAAATAGGCAATACCAGATAGGCAAATAAGTGGGGCATAATGAACCAATAAGTGGGGAGTTACGTATTACTTTTCGTAAAATTTTATAAAATCTACTGATCACACTTTTTTTTTCATCCAATGGGGTGTACCACGAATTTTATTGTTACTTGCATTGAATGACTCACTTGAAAAAAAAAATAGACCAAACTAGATAGACTAATAAGTGAGGCACAATGAACAAATAAGTGGGGAGCTGCATATTACTTTTCGTTCAACTCTTTAAAATTTAGACAATCTTTTTTTTTTGTCATCCAATGGGATGTAATTCTTATATACCACGAATTTGATTATAAGTTAAACAAAATCATATCTGCAACAAAAGCAACAAAAGTGGAGAATAGTGAACAAATGAGTTTGTAACTGCATATTACTTTTTGTACAATTTTTTTAAAAATTTATTAATCAAACTTTTGTTTGTTATCCCACTGAATGCCTTTTTATGTACCATAAATTTAATAACAAGTCACAAAAGTCAACCCTTATTGCTTGCATTTAATGACTAACTTGAAAAAAATAGGCCAAAAATAATAGCCAAAAAAAGTGGGGCATAATGAAAAAGAAATAGACTTGTGTATTATTTTTCGTAAAATTTTATAAAATTTACTAATCAATCATCTTTGTAATCCAATGGAATTTACTTCTTATGTACAACAAATTATATTATAAATTACACAAATCAATCCTTATTGCTTCTAGTAGGTGGTTGGCTTGAAGAAAAAATAAGACAAATCATATCTGCAACAAAGGTGAGGAATAATGAACAAATGAGTGGGGAACTACATATTACTTTTTATACAATTTTTTTACAAATTTACTAGTCAATATTTGTTTGTTATCCAATTGGATGTACTTCTTATGTACCACAAATTTGATAACAAGTCAAAAGAATCAATTCTTAGGCAATACCAGATAGACAAATAAATGGGACACAATGAACCAATAAGTGAGAAGTTGTGTATTACTTTCCGTAGTTTTAAAATTTACTAATCAATTTTTTCTTTATCATTCAAAAAATGTACTTCTTATGTATCACGAATTTTATTATAAGTCACAAAAATCAACCCTTATTGCTTACATTGAAGGACTGACTTGGTAAAAAAAATAGGCCAAACTAGATAGACCATTAAGTGGAGCACAACAAGTAAACAAATGGGAAGCTCTGTATTACTTCTCGTACAATAATATATATATATATATATTAACATTTTATTTTATTTTTAAAATATAAATTAAACAAATTAAAAAATTGCATTACAAATAAATTTTAAAAAATATAACAATTAAAAAATAATAAGTAAATAAAATAATAATTACAAAATAAATAAATAAATAAATATATACATATATATATATATATATATATGTGTGTGGATGTCAAAATCCATTTTTTGTTAAAAAATTAACTTTTTAATTTAATTTAATTTTAAATTATTATTTATGTCATATGTATTATATAAAAATTAAATTAAATATATATTTAAAATTAGATATATGTTAATTTTTTTTAGATTTAAAATATATAGTAAATAAATTAAATAGTTAAAATAAAAGTCAATTTTAAAATGATTAACATTAAAAATAAAAGTAAATAAAAAAATGAATTATAAA
Organism: Vigna unguiculata; assembly: GCF_037176805.1. Classification (NCBI taxonomy): domain Eukaryota; kingdom Viridiplantae; phylum Streptophyta; class Magnoliopsida; order Fabales; family Fabaceae; genus Vigna; species Vigna unguiculata. The sequence goes on along the minus strand of NC_140792.1, from coordinate 32,856,437 downwards.
ATTAAATAAAAGAAAGGATATATATATATATATATAAAAGGATTTTGATATATGTAATATATATTTTGGACGTCGACATCCGATAAAGAAAAAAAAATGAAGTTGCAAATGTCGATATTCGTAGAAAAAAATTGAATATCGGAAAAAATTGAATATCGAATATAAACATCCATAAATAAAAGTAATTATAATATCATATGTCTATATCCGTAATAAAAATTTAAAATACTAGATATCGACATTCGTAGAATAAAATAAAGTATCGAATGTGAACATCGATTGAAAACAAAAGTTTGAAAAAAAATTAGCGTGAGAGAGAGAAAAAAAGTAATTATTTTTAACTGAATGGCAAAGTGGGAATTTTGAAATTTTTCGGGCTACAAAGAAAGTAGTTGGAGGTGAAGGGAGAACCCATGGATAGAATTCCATGACTTTATGGGCTGATTTCACGGCCGAGGATTTGTTTGGGCTTTAAGCCCTATCTGTAGAAAAATCTAAATTAAATGTAACAAGAACTAAATTACTTTCTAAATAAACTAAAAAACGTAAATTCTTCAACTTTTTATATTATAAAAAGATTTAAAAATTATTTTATGCTAAAAACATATATAAACATCGAATTATCTCAATAAAAGATGATTTTTTTTTTGGATTTTAAATAAAAAAAATGATAAAATTAGGTTTCAATAATTTTAAAATATAAAAAGCAGGTCATTTAACTTAAAAAAAAATATTTCAATCAGTTCTTTAGATTAAAAGGTGTATTCGATGGGAATGCTTATATGGCAAACATGTAGAATTATTAGGATTTATGTTAGAATTCAAATACTAAATCATCATCTACTATAATTTTTATCTTAATATTTCTCGTTTACAAACTGATTCTTAGAATGGAGAAATAAAAATATTTCTAACGGTTTATTTAACTGCTACAAGATAATTGCTACTAAAAAATATTTTTTTTTTATAATGAGAGTATCAGTAATTAATATTCAATAATTATGAACTACTCTCAAACTCAGCACATTTATTAATTTATTGTTATTTATCGAGTAACCGTATAGATTAATACACAAAGCTTACAAAAAGTTTTCTCATCAACCTTTTGATGATTCAAAATATCAATCTCTATAACATTTCTCCTTCACCCTAGTTCTAAGTGGAAAAAAAAATATTTCTTAATAAAAATTAAAATTTAGAAAGATAAAATTTATACTGAAATAAATAAAAAATATTAATAATTAATTTATAAAGTTTTTAATTTTTACCTATTTAAAACTTATTTCTATTAAAACCTTACTGTGCTTACATTCTTTAAAAATAGATTGCTATTTGCTATGAGTTTGATGTAATTTTTTTCTTATAAAATAAACTTCAACTTGTCAAATTTCTTATATTTATTTAAATTTTATTTAGTGTAAAACTGTAATGAAAAATAGAATAAAGGACTATTAATCAATAATGTTCTAAATGTAATAAATATCATCCCAATATCCCACTATTTCAATAATATTTGTATTCTTTATTTATTTTATCTACACAATATCAACTTAATCGATGGATATATTAATAAAAAGTTATTTTGTTGGGTTAACTTTGTCCACGCAATATTTAATGTTATTATCTTTTATTTATTCTTTAATTTGTGTCTTTTTAGAGTAGACTTGACCTATTATATTTTTTATATTATATTTTGTGTTGAGTTACACTTGATTTAACCGGGTCTAATAGTTTTTCTTTTTTGACCTATCCTATTTAACGACAGATAACATGTAGCATTCTTATATTGTATTATTTATATTTAGATATGATAGATAATCAATTGTTATATCATAAGAAATTAAGATATAATAACATTTATTATTATATCATAACTAAGGATGACAAAGCGAGTTAGATCCAACAAGCCAACTTATCAACTCGACATAAAATAGGGGGTAGGGTCAGAAATTTTAACCTGCCAACCCATCAAGCAAGCATGCGTGTCATGACAAGCCAACCTGCAACCCATTTAACAAAAAGAAAAAAAGACATTATCATATGCTAATTTGGGTTTATAAAAACACACCAATAACAACTTTTATTAAAACAAAAATGCACTACCACACACCACACACACATTGTGAGTCACCACCACCACACGAGACCGAGAAGAAGACATATCACTCCATGCGAAAGAGAGCAAGATCACGAGAGGAGGCGCGTTCAATGAATTCCTCACGCGAATCCCGCAATGGCAGTTCCAATGGCTAGGCTTTTTGTTCCAACAAAAGCACACAGAGACACACTCCTTTTCTTAGTATACATTTCTAACCTCAATCTCCACAAACCCTGCATTTTTTTTCTTCTTCTCTCTCTTCCATCCACAGATCCAAATTCTCTTTCACTGTGTGAATTGTGTGGGGTCTCAATTTTGGTGTTTTTGCTTTTGCTATCCATGTGAACCTTTTCTTCAGAATTATAGAGGGGAGAAATTTGCAACTAAAGGCAAACCTTTGTAGTCCATACAGGTAGCGAAGGAATTTAAGCTTCTATCTCCAATCTCGCAAACACTTACCCATTGACAAATCATGATTCCTACGATGATGTCATTTCTCTTTTCACATCTAGTGGGTCAACCCGTCAACCTAACAAGTCATGGGACAAGTTTCATTCTTCAATTTGATTTTACGATGTGGGTTGGCCCAACTTGACCTATATTTTTTTGGCCACTAACAGGTCGAGTTAAAATGGGTTAGGTTGACTCGTTTTGCTAACCCTAATCATTAGATATTATATGTAACTAAGGGTGTCAGAATAGGCTAGCCTGACCCATTTTGGCCTGACCCGTCATTGGCCCGCCAATAATAGAAAGGGTTGGACTAGCTCGTTAAACAAAAACAGACCACTAGTGATCATCCACCCCGAACAGAACAAGATAATGAACTAGGTAGGGATGGCTATCACTTTTGTTTTTACTTTCTTTTTAATTTTATAATATATTTTAATTTTCTAAATTATTTTTTTATTTTTAAAATTTACTTTTATATATATATATATATATAAATGAATATTAAAAGCATATTTAATCATATAAAATATTTTCTAAACTTTTAATTAATTAGTTAATGTTTTTAATTAGATAAAGTAAAATAATTATTTCATTTACATCTTAAATTACTCTATTATAACTAATAATTAGAATTTATTTTATAAGTGTTAATAATTTAAATTACAATACTATTATATACTTACATTTTTAAAAAATAAAATATAGAAAAATTAATCTTTTAAATTATTTTTTATTTAAAAAACGGACTAGGGAAGTGGGTCGAATTGACCGCATCTTGACTTGTCAAATTGATAGACCGAACGAAAAGACTAAAACGGAATAATATAATAATGTCTTGGAAGATAGTACAATTTATTTTGTTAGAAAAATAGATAACTTAATCACGGACAAAACATAAGTGCATAATAATGTTTTGTTTAAAAATCTTATTAACTATACTCTATAAGAAATAAAGTAGAACCTTCACATGTATTTTAGTGATGTCAGAGAGAGTATTACCGTTCTTTTGGTTCTGGAAAGGTAAAAGATATTGTAATACAAAATATGTGATTAGAAAGGTAACTTAAACAGGCTTAAATTATATTTAACGGTTGCTAATTAATTTGACTAGAATCTAAATACCTAGGGTGGACTTTGACATAAAGTGGGGCCATGAAAAGTTGATGTACTTGAGTTTAAAAAGGAAACACAATGAATCCGCTGCATTTACATTGTATGGGTCTGCAAGAATCTAAGAATGGAATAAGAACACTAAGATGAAATATGCATTGTTTCTTTCTCTCTCTCTGCATTTGGTGATTGTATCCAAATCATATGCATGACTAAAATTCTTTAATGGGACCCTCTCTCATTCATTAATAACATGTCCAATTCACCATTCACCCACCTTTTTCATCTTCCTTCCATAAACCTACAATCAATCACATTCATGTACTTATTTTACCTTTTTCTACAATAACTTAACCTTTCTTATACATAATCACAAGAAAAAAACATTTTTATTTAGAATGCTAATACGATTATACAATACATAGTATACCATCCATAATTAATGAATTCATTAAAGAAAAAGTGAGTTAAAAATTCAAATTATGAAATCTCATTCATAATTCATAATTGTCATAATTTATATTGTTTTAATTCTATTTAAATGGATTTATCTTATATTTAAATTTAAATTTATATGTTTCAAGTCTAATTCATTTAATTATATTTGGATATGATACACATAGGATAGAATTTTAGGTTTTAAAAATCCAAAATCAAGATGCCTCTAAGTTATTTTAAATTATGAAATATAAGGTTGAGTCAAACCCAAATAAAAAGGTTGAGCCGAGTTGGCTTGAGTCAAAGTCAAGTAAAGTCAACCCAAACTCAAGTCTAGTAGAGTAAGTTCAGGCCTAACTTGAATCGAGTCAAGATGAGCCCACATTTACTTGACTCAGGACATGTCCTCGTTCATCCATGTTAAGATCGACCCACTTTCAATTGAGTTAGGCTACCCCTGAGTTGGTCCATAACCAATCAAGATTAAGTCGAGCCTATCCTAATCATGAACAGGTAAGATCAGGTTTGGCCTAACTCAATCAAAACCATGTTGAATCTAGCCATAGTTAAGTAAACCCAGATATAGGTCTAGCTAAGTCAATGTTGACTAGAGTCGGTCCAGACCTAGGTTAAGCCTAGTGATCATGGGTCTAGGTCGAGCCAAGTTGGTCTTGACCTAGGTCAAGTCGAGTTGGCCTTAAGCCAAGCTAAGCCAATTTACACGGGCCCATGTTGAGTTGAGACAACTTAGACCTAATTCGAGTGAAGACGACCTAGGCCTAGATTGACTCAAGTAGCCTCAACTCAAGTTAAGTTGAGTTGCTTGAGTCCATATTGAGATGAGATTGGTTAGGCCTAGGTCAAGACAATATTGTTTGTGACCATATGAAGTCAAGATGTCCTAGGCCCTAATCAAGTCGAGTCAGCTCATCAGCTCATGTTAAGTCGAGTTGGGTTGGTTTGGGCCCAGGTCAAGTCGAGACTGCCCAAGCCCATTTCAACATGAGAAGACTCAAGTCCAAGTCTAGGCAAGTCCCCCTTTAAGTCATTTTGATCCAAGTTTAGTCGAGTTGTGTTGGACATAGGTTGGGTCGATATCCATCAAGATTAGATTAGGCCAAACCCAAGTCTTGGTGAGTCTAGCCAATTCAGATTGAGTCCTAGATGGGATTGAGACAAACCAAATCGAATTGGAACAAGATAAATAAGTTAATGTTCAACCGAGACCTGCCTTGGGTGGAGATTATGTTAAGATGAGTTGAATTATATTTATCCACATAAGTCTCTTAGGTTAACCACTCATCATATATTTAATTTAATTGACACACTAAAATTATTTTAAATTTAATCCAATTTATATTTAATTGAAAAATAAATCTAAATCAACTTAATGTAATTAAGATAAATATGAATTTTATGTATATCGCATCTCAATTTGATATAGATTGGATTTTGAAGAATATAGTCCGTGGTGGCTTTTAAGCTAACTTATATTCAAATTTGATGTGTTCACGACTTTGACTAAATTATAAAGTATAAATTATAATGGTGAGATTGCTGTCTCACAAAATACCAACTTATGTTTATAAGTTATGTGATTGACTAATTCTCTCGTGTTGTTAAACCTAATTAAGGTATCTAAGAGATAGTGTTATTTTATTCTGTCAATAAGGACAACACAAATTTGTATTCTGTAGAGAAAAATAAAATAGACATACTCTTTTATAAGTATAATTTAATTTATGTATAAGTTAAAAGTAAAAATTTAGAGAAACGTAATTTTATAATTTTAATTTATACATAAATTGATTCTATAATTTTAGTTTATGCATAAATTAATTTTATATTTTTAATTTATTCATGAAACTGTTAAAACATATTCGAAATTTACAAGAGAAGGAAATGTTTACTTGGGTGACGACTTTATAAATTAATTAGATATTTTTGGATGAAGATGACCTGTTATAGGAAATCGATTCTTTGTGTATATACTGTGCATAACATGTTTCAGTGTCCATATTTTGACTGAAATCAATGGTAACTAAACAGGTGTTATTACTAGGCACATAGAATATTATTTCTAATTTTTTAGTAGGTGCAAATATTTTGTAATATTTCTTATTTTTAGTTTCTGTTTAACTTTAGTTTTCATAATACATTCAAATTGGTCATCTATCTCCAACATTCATCTAACATCTGACTCTAATTTCCTAACGAATCCGAACTATTTGTTTTTTTTTTCACTAGTGTTAGAAACAGTGTTCTCACATTCAGGAAGAATTCTTATAGACAAAGGAGTCAGGTTTCACGGTCGATTTTCGAATATTAATATATATTATACATTATTATAACATCTCATTGTCAAAATAATATATAAAAAAAATCTAAAAAACGAAAAAAAAATGTATGTATCATTTTATAAAAGTTTCACAGTTGTAACACTAATTTTCTCGTTTTCTAAATTTACGATTAACACAAATTACATAATTTAAAATAAAATCTTATTCTCATTTTATTAAAAATTTCAATAAAAAAAATTGTTTTACAAATAAAGTAAAAGCATAACACTAAAAGATTATCCCAAATATTTTTCAATATTGACCACTTTTTCTAGTGTCATGCATCTTTTTTAGTATTTGTACTATCATCTGCTTCTTATAAGATATGATCAACGTATGTCATCCACAGACAACTCCCCAAAGCATCTCGTAGGATTTTCCAAAATGGGAAGTGAACCTAAGATTTCTATTCAATATAAAACTTGATGATATTCCATGTAACCTTACTATATCTTTCATATACAATTGAGTTAGCTTAGACATAGGCATCCTATCATTCATTGGCAAAAAGAGAGCACTCTTCATCAAATATCTATCACCACCCAAAAAGCTTCATGGCCTTACATTGTTCGTGGCAAATGGATAACAAAGTTCATATTAATGTCATCTCGTTTCAACTCAGACACCTAAAATTGTTACATCATACCACTTAACCTTTGATGCTTCACCTTTAATTTCCAACCCACTAGTCTACGATCATCTCTAAGCAACATCCTTGTTTAACTAATTATTTGCAGAAACACAAACTCCTCCCTTTGAACCTAAGAACTTTATCTTTTCTCATCTTGAAATCTCAAGCTTAATCAATACCTAGGAGCCTTATGACACGTCTCAAACTAGGATCGTGGGATGAACTTCCCTTAACCATTTTAAGGAACTCATTAGTTATAGGCAGATGCCTACACTAATTAAATCTCCTTACAACTTTACTTCAAGCTTAGATCTTTCCTTCATCTACTGTCTACCTTTCTTTGATCAACCCAACACTTCTAGCTCTTGGTGATCATCAATTACCTTTTACTAACTTCATAAGAACAACACTTATGTTGTTTTAAAGAATTCATTTTACATCAACCACCAAGTCATGATCAAGATAGTTCTTCTCATGCACCTTCCATGGTTGAGAAACGTAACCTATCATCTTTCCGCTGCGCCACTCTACATCAACACACATTCCCACAAACTTATAAAGCTAACAAGATACTTGAAGTTTCTTCCTTTAGTGACACAAATATACATTTTCCTTAATCAAAACTTTGGCTTTGGAAAGCTTGAGAAACAACCACTTCTTCAACCTTACCCAACTCGACAAGAGTCATCCTATAAGGAGATACTAACAGTGGTCATACTCCCAGCACCAAGTCAATAGTAAACTCCACCTCCCCTCTAGGTGGTAATCCTAGCACATGCTTTGAAAAACATCTAAAACTCTTCCACAACAGGGCATTTACTTTTTACCAGCCTTCATAAAACAACTCAAAATCAAAACACAAAAAACTTAACTCCACGCATCCATTTATCATCCACCAAATCTGCAACCACTGACTCAATCTCCTTTGAATCAAAGAACACAACTTCCTTAACACCATAATCCACAAGGATGTGACTGGAAAACAATTAATCCACCTCCTAGATCATGTCCAAACTTTGCAAAGTAACACAAATCAAATCAACTTTGAACTTGTATCATTTGATCACCATGAGACATACCACACATCAAAACTAGCTTTGCTTGATCAAAACTATAGTGAAAACTACCAGCCCAACTTCAACCTCCCTTAAAAGCAACCCCGACTCATTTCCAATACAAGATACACCAAGGACTGTACGGCTCCAAACTAAACCAAAACCCTTAGCACAACTACCATTTTATAACTTGGATCTTTGAATTAGACCACTTGTTTTAGTTGCATTTAATAATAACCATCACAAACACCTTTTTCACTACTTGAAACCTTTCATCTCCTTCTTCACTTGGATGTGTAGACCACAAATCCTACAATTGGTAATCGATTACCAACATGTTGTAATCGATTACTAGATTCAGACTGGTTTGCAGATAACAAAAACATGCAAATTTCGTGCCAACACAAACCTCACCAACCAACTAAGCAATCCAGACACAATTGTAAGCCATATTTCAAAATTCAATCAATATCTTATAAAAAATCAACCATTTTTGTTTCCTCTTACCATATGTAAAACCCAATCCCACAACCCATAATGGTCCAAATTTTTCAAAACACACTCTCATGCTTTCCAATTCATTCTCAAAAAACAGTTAGATCATACCATGGACCCTATTCAAAGCTCACATCACCTGCCAATTTAAATTAACATACATACACAATCATGCATATTGAATCATTTACTCCAAAATCTCAATTTACTTAAGTCAAACATGCCAAAAAGCAACCAATTAATCACAAGTCAACTCCTAACATGAGATTCCAACTCTTCATCACAACATGTTAGTGAGATAACTCCAAACACATGCAAAACAACCCTAATTTCATGACCTCAAAGAGCAATCTCTCCCTAAATGACAACAAAATAAAATTAAGCTAGAATTTAGCTTTCCTCACCTTAACCAAAGACGTTTCTCTCAAACAAGGATTCCTTAGAACATCAAAATGCATGAAATCCTCCAGACAAACAATGAAAACTCTTATTAGAGTTTTAAGCCTACCATTAAGATCAAAGCAATAGAGAGTTACCAAGAACAACCTTGAGTCATATGTATGGATCTAGAGCCACATGCAATTCTAAGACTCAAAACATAAAAAGAGGACAAAAATGTGACTTACTCTATTTGACTCTTTGGTCGGGTTGGTTGCATATAGCTCCTCGCAAGAATCTCAACTGTGATTCTTGATCATGAAAAAGATAAAGAACCCATGAAATAAGCAAGAGATAATTCAAAAAGAGTTTAAAGTTGTAGAGATGATTTTATAAAATGGACTTTAATTATTAAAAACCTTTATATAAATTCAACCCTTCCATAATATTGTAGGGTTACATATTTAATAAAAACTATCAATAATCTTAAAACCGTTTCTTAAACCGTTTTATATGACATCACAAATTAATGTATAATTTAAATTTAATTGTTACATGATACAAATTCACAAATATATTTTTTATAATAACTACAAGTTTTCGTTAAATGTTATCAATTTTTAATTTTTTTTCCATGCTAACTCATCTTGAAAAGAAAATAAAACCAAAAACTATTAAGAATGGAAATAAAGATTGAATAAAAGGATTTTGGATAGAAATTAACCGGTCCCAATAATATAAAATATAAATATTAGTTTTCGCCGCATAATAGATTATCATTAAAGTAGGTGACATTTCTGTATTTAATGAAAAACGAATAAAAAGAACAAAAAGTCTCAAATAAAAAGAATCGTAACACTATTGATTATATAAATAAAATAAGGAGGTAATAACACTATTGACTATATAAGTAAAATAAGGATGTAAGGTAACCTAATAGTTATATAGGAATAATATCTTATTCTGAAAATCATGAGATGCAAAAACTGATACATAAGGTAAATAAGAACTCTTTCCATTTAAAAACAAAATCATTTAATATGTATAAAAAGAAATATTGTATCTTAAATGAAAAAAAGATTAGATGAAAAAAAAATGAAAAATGATAGAATTTGATGTCGTTGAGATTTTGTAGGGATTTGTTAGTTTGATCTGCGACGAGAGAGGGAGAGAGAAACGGAGAGGGAAGAGGAAGTTGTGGAGAGATCATTAATAATTAATTAATTTTTGTTAATTATTGATATTAGATAGAAGGTGATAAAGCAAATAAATAAATAAAATGAGAAAGATGATGATGATTCATGAAACTGAAACAAAACAAAGGAGAAAGAAAACCATGTGCTATATATAGCGAAGCGAATATGATAGGGTCACACTTCAAAGGAATTGCTTCTAAGGCGTGACAAGAAACCTCAGAGCGTTTCCTCTGTCTGGGGTCCATTCACAATTACACACACATTCATTCATTCTTTCATTCCTGCTTTCATCTTCATGCTCCTTCTATAGACATCCTTAATTTCATGTTCTTCTTCTTCTTCAACCTTTTCTTCTGCCATCAATCAACCATCCTTTTCTTGGTTGTTTTCTTCGTCGCATGTGGGTGGTGTCTCCATATACACATATAGATAAGCGTAACTCTCTTTTCTCTCTCTTTCTCTCTCTATGCTGAGGTAATTCGTGAAATCCGTGCCTGCTTCTCCCTTTTGCCAAAGTTTGCAAATTTTCTCTTATATTGTGCCTCTGCCCTGCTTGCGACCGAAGCTTTCCAATTTCCTCTTCTGGGTCCTTCGCTTTTGGGTCTGGGAATGGCTAATTGGAGAAAACAACAAGGTGAGAGTCATCATCAAGTGGCTCACTGGCGATCCTATTCCAACAGCAGAAAGCCTCCTTTGGGTTAGTACTCTTTTCTTTTTCTTCGTTTGGGTTCTGAACCCGCGTTTAATTCTTGTTGCATGGATTACTCTTTTGGTGTTTTCTTTTTTTCCTTTTTCTTTCGTTTTCAGACCGTTTTGAAAATTGGGTTGCGGTGGAATTGTTGCACGTTGTATGATCACGCTGCTTTCTAGTGATTATAATTGGGGTTTTGGTTTGAGAAAGTGGGGTTCCCTTTTTCAAAAATGGTCGGTTTTCAGTAATCATGGCTCATTTGCCTTTCTTTGCTGTGTGATGGAGTTCTAATTTTGTGCTAGTCGTCTGTTTCTAGGAACTAGCTTTAGTTAGATACATATATGTATTGGAGTTTGTTTTATTTGTTAAATGTATTATGAAACTTATATTCAATTTACTTAGTTGAGTAAGGAGTGATTTGATTGTGCCGCTGTGAAACCCTGCCTCTTTTGTGTTTGAAGGCTTAGATCTTGATTATTCAAGGTTGGGTTTGTGTTGTGTGTGAAGGTGGAGTTAAGGGTTATGATGGACGGTTTAGGTTTCATTTACTTGTCAATGAAAGTAACTATGAGCTTCAATTATCAAAGGGAGGACCTCTAAGGTTATAAATTGCTGTCATATCTTTGGTTGGTAGGTTGTTGGGTCGTAGTTTGTTGGTATTGATGCTTTGCATTGCATGGCCAATAGATTGATCGGTTCCGATGTCATTGAATTATTTAAATGGACTGGTTTAACATGCATTACTAACTATACTTTTGTAGTGGATCCAAGCAAGTTCTGCTATGTTATAATTTTTGTGTGTGCTTTGAATCCAAACTGGTGTGCTGTGTGTAAAACCTCACATTATCATATTGTCCGAAGCATAGTGTAAACTATTCCTATCACAGTCTTTTTTACAAATGTAGCTATTATGATTTTTGTCATGTTCTGAACTGAAAATGTCTTGATTTTGGCAATTTCTAAAAAACATCTTTTGACTCATCCATCCAATTATGCGTGGCATTGGTATTATTTAATTCAAATCCAAGTACTGCAAATATAACTGAACCTCCTGTTTTCTAATAACTTGGTTTGTTGTATTCTAAATTGAAACTGTCAGTATATATTAATGGAATCTTTTGAAGACATGTTTGACTGTTTGAAGCAATTATTGAAAAAGTAATGTAGTTATTGATCCTTGGTTCGGTAAAGATGTTTATTGTCTCAAGTCTTGAATTGAAACTGTTGATTTTGGCAAATGCTAGTTATTAATTGAATATTTTGTGATGACAGCATAATGGTTTCTCAAAACTTTTGCATTCCTTTAAAATATGATAGAAGCACTAGCATGGTAACTGCAAAAAAACATAAAAAGGGCATTCAACCATTTTCTTGAGATTTTGTCTTTCCTTTTGTTTTTACTGTTTAGACTGCCACACCTTCTGTTATGTGATTTGAGCATGATGGTAAGAGTTTCCTTTTATTGTCAACTGATCTGCTTAATTTTCTTGGTTCCCAGACAATTACCATTCAAACATGCCTGCCTGGGAAAAGAAATTTTGTTCTTCAATTGGATCAGTTCCATGGCGAAAGGTAGTAGAAACCAAACAATACATGCATCTGTTTGATAGTGTGGTGAACTGGGATGACTCTGCTGGCAAGGAGGCATTTGAAAATGCAAAAATGAGGTATTGGGCTGAGATCAACGGCATTCCCTGCAGCATATCGTTGCCTGATCCAGACATTTACATCGATAATGTAGATTGGAATGCAATTGTTGACTCGGAACTTATTCTGGATTTGGAAAGAGAAGCATTAAGGGTCCCTTCTAAGGGAGTGGTAAGAAATGATCAAGATGTTGTGATCATTGGTGGTGCTCTATACTTAAATGATCAGAAGCTTCCATGTACTGGATGGGGGGATGATGAAGAGGAACAGCCAAAGCCTTCTGCTCCAACTTCTGATATTACAGGCTGGGGCACAAACCTGCATGAAAACAATGAAGTAGAATTCAGACAACAACATCAACATCAGGATCATGCTGACCCTACAAAAGAACTTGAATGGCAAGGCTGGAAGAACGATTCTTGGGGATGGAATCATAGGGAACACTATGGTTGTGGTGGTGGTGACATGAACAAAATGGGAAGAGGAAGAAACGGTGGTGGATATGGAAATTGGGGAACATGTGATGGCCATTACAGAAGGAGAGAAAACAATGCTTGGTCTAAAACCCCTCATGCATATAATGGTAACAATAATGAGAATAATGTGAATAGGGGGAGAAGAAACTATAGAGGTGGAGGAGGACGTAAGGGGAATTTGATTTATGTGCCTAAGGAGGTTCCTCCTACACCTGCTGCATGGTAAAAAGAATACAAAACAAAGACTAAGTGTCAAAGACCTTAGACTGAGACTGTAGTGACTTTAATGAAACTGCTAGGAGGTTAGTTTTGTGAAGGTGACTATAGATATAAATTTTGTTATGTTAGTAAAACATGTAAGATAAGGTAGCTTTATAAGAAGACAAGACAGCATTTGATATTTGAATTCAGTTGTGTGGAAGGCCTATGGTATATTTGGAGTTTATAGTCTAAGTATAGTACTTCGTTCTGTGTTGATATGATAGGTTTAGTATGTATATGCTGAGAAAGTATGCATAGATGAAGCAAAATCGATTATTCTTGTCTCCTTCATGATGTGTGTTACTATTATTTATTTCTTTTGCATACTCTCATATGTTATCCTTTACATTATATCTGACATGACATTAGTGGAAAAATGGTCCTGTTTATTTTTATGTTTCAAAAATTGTTTTCAAAATTATGCGTTTTTAGTTTCTGAAATTTAAAAAATAAAATATTTGAAAACACAATAATAGTCTTTGAAATTAAATAAATTTAAAATATTAGTTTTAAGTTGTTTTCATTTTTATTACTCTATTTATATTTTATTTTCTTTTTTTAATTCATTTTAGTGTATAAATATAAACATTTATATTTATATTTTCATCTTTAAAAATTTGTTTTTGGAAATAGTTTTATATAATAGCTTTCAAAACATCTTTGAGCTGTTTTAACTTATTATATCAGACTTTATTGTTCATCTCTTCTTCTTTTTTGTATTGTGTCATCTTTTTTCTCTCATTTCAATCTTCTAAATATATTTTTTATAAATTGTTTGATAAGATTTTTTTTTTTAACTTATAAAGAAAAAGTAATTGCACACTGAATCTTAATATATAAAGATACATACTTTTCATTTGAATTATCTATTCATATCCTAAAAACAAAACTGAAGATTACTTGTTATTTCCAGCATAAACAAATACTAATATATATTAATATGTTATGCATATGCTTGAATATATGATGGTTTGCTTAACAAATTGACATTGAAAGAACCTAAAATACTATACCCATGAATCATGTATTTAAAGAAGAAAACTTACCTAGAAGATTAGCACATGTGTTTGTATCTTCATGTCATCTCATTTTAATGAGTTAAAATTTAGTTAATATATTTATTTTAATTATTTCATATATTAATGTATACATTAATTTTAAATTTAGTTTATTTTTTAATACATAATTACTTGTATAGTTTATTTATTTTTATGTTGTTTTATTTAAGGTGGTGTTTAAGAAACTTAAACTTTTGATAGAAACAAATGGAAATTGAACGAATAAAGACAGTGCTAGAAAAACAAATGAGAGGTAATGAGATAAAATCAATTTAATTTAAAGTGATGAGGAAAAAATAATTTATATATGTTATGTTAAGAAAACAAAAATGTGTGGAAAATAAATATTTTATATGTGTGTATAAAGTTTAACCTGAAAGAAAACCACTTTATAAATATAGCTTTAGCCCTCCTTCCCCTCACTTTTCCTTTTCTATCTTCACAAAATATTTTCTATCTAAAGTTATTTTCTTCATACTTCATTTCTTTCAAAATTTTATCGCACGTGCTAAATAGTCAAAGAGTATTCATAGTGGCTAAAGAGTAAAAGAGTATTACTTTTTGATAAAATTTTGAAATAAAATAAATTCTTATTTATTTACATTTTTTTCTTATATTTCTTATAATTTTGATATTAATCTTGATGAGATTAATTAAGAAAATTGAATATCTCAACTTCTTTAGATGTGAACGTGACTTGATTATTAGATTTTGGTTTTTATGCAAGCATCATAGTTTGGTTGAAAACTAATTAAATATTTGCATTTGAGTATTGTAGAATTTTGTTTAATAAGTGATTGTTTTAAAATATTTTAAATTGGTTATTCTTATTGAGAAATTGATATAATGTCTAAATTTTGGATTATCAATTTTTTATTAAAAGTTTTCTAATGCCTTCCATTTTTTATTTTTTTAATTTGTATGAAATAGTATGCAAGTATGAAGTTATGTAAAGTTGGTCAAACAAAGTAGTTTTCAAAGTTTTATCTTGACCATTTTTAGCAAGCCAAATATTTAGTAAATAAACCTGCATTGTCAACCCAATTACAAGAAGTGTGGAAGGTTTTTTAAGATTCTTTTTAAAGGAAAAGGAAAATGGTCCTTTTGTTATAAATAATTATAAGTTAATAGGGTACAAATGATGTATCATGATGTAAAAGAAATTATTTGACAATTAGGAATAGTAAAATTGATCAACCTGTTTTAATTTAAGGAGGATTGACCTCTTAAAATCCAACCGAAACGGATCGATCCAAGTGTAATGTCTTTCAAATTATATAAATAACTCTTATGATCTTTTTATTCAAAATTAATGATATATTTTTCCGTAAAAATTTGACTTATAAAAGTAAAATTTACACTTAATTTAAAAGTTATTAAAGTTTAATTATGATAAAATTATTATTATACTGAAATAAAGAGAAAAAAATATGTATGTTATGTTTTATTTTAATTCATGGTATATTATTCTTGTTGTCTATTAAAATATTTTGTTAAGTCTTGTTTTATTTTCTTTTTCTATCCTACCATTGAAAAAAAAAAACAAATTATAACATATTTCTAAGTGGTTACGGGTATCATCAAAAACTCTTTTATTATTCACTAAATTAAAATCATTTATTATACTATAAATTAACACTAATTCGATACTTAATAGTAATTAATAACTTTTGGATTTAATCGCTTAAATATACTTTGTGCTTCTTCAAAATATTATATTTTACAATACTGTATTATATTTTACACATTTTATTTTATATTGTTTAATACATAGTATATTTCCTACATTAGAAAGGAAAGAATTATTATTTAGCTATATTTCTTTCCTTATATACTAGCATCTAAGCATTTGGAGGAAAGAGATCCTGGATAAGATTCACTTGGACTACTGTGGATAGATAAAAAGTGATTCCAATTTATCTTTCAAGGATAATCGATGTATTTGGAGCATTTAGAAATGTGATAGTAGAATTTTTGGTTCCTTGAGATGCTACCGAATTATTTACCACATTTGTTTGTCATATATTTCCTAGAGAGACTGCTACGATATTGACAAACAAGAAGTGAGACATATTAAGAGCAATCATCTATGATAGGATTATAAAATTTTGTTTTTCATACACAATCACAAAATGGGGAAGTGAGACAAATATCACATAAAAATACAGTATATCTAAATAAAATAAAACAAAATAAACTAAAAACTATTTTAAATCCATAAACTTGATGTTATCATACTTTATAAAGACTTTGATTAATTTTGTACTGACCAGTCAGAATAAATGAGTTTCATCATGACCAACAAAGTAACCTAACAACATCTCATCTTGAGTAATACTTACTCATTTAAATCCCTAAAGTCATACATCTAACTACAATAATCAAATCTTTATTTATCATAAATGTCATTTTGATATTAAATCATATAATTGTATAAATAATTAAATAGATAGAATCAGTACATAATTGAAAATAAATATAAATAAATAAAGAAGATCACTGACGAGAGATAAATATAAATAAATGAGAATAAATATAAATTAAATAAATATATATTCGTATGCGAAGGTGGAGATATATTTAATATTTCTTAAATATAAAACTCATTCCATTCTTGGCATAAAAACAAGCAGGGAAATGTTGCAGGAGGTTTTAGAATTATTCTTTGTAGATATTCTAAACCGTTCTAAATGGATGACATGGATTTCTATTTTATTAAATGAGCCATTATTATCATACTTTTTAGGAATCTAAGCGTTTCGGGTTGGATGAAGTATAATTTAATTTTCAATTAAACTAAATTGAGTGTGATATACTTGGGTCATTGAGTTGACTAATTTAAAAATATAATTATTTATTAAGAAATAAAATACCTTGGAATAAACATTTCTAATTTATTTTTAAGAATTATTTTATAATGTAACACAATACTTTTTTTTTATCAGCAGACAACACAATACTTATAATACATACATAAATAATACCCTTTAAAATATCAAATATTTTACACTTTGCATTTCTCAAAAAATTGTATACAAATGTATACTTTTAAATTTAATCACAAGATTATTCACACACAAAAAGAAAAAAGAAAAAAGCAATTGAATTAGGTTGGGTTACCTCCTTGCACCTTAATTTTCAATAATAGAGAGATTTTTTTCAAAAGAAATGCGACATATTAAGAAGACTCTCTTTATTGAATTTTTCACCATATAAATTTAGGTTTTCTAGTAAATAAAAAGTCTTGGCTTTAAATATAATTATTTTTTATATAAAAATATTTATAAACAAAGTTTATCCAATTATAACTTCTCCATTTTCAAAACTTGTCTAAGCTCATAGAAAAATTGTTGCCCATAAAAGTGTGAAAATCCAATTCAATCAATTTTTTTCTTTTACTTTTTGAAAAGTGTATCTCTTTTAAGGACATTGATGGATCATCTTTATTTTGGTCCATGCATACTGCCAGCTTTAACGAGACAAGGAGATTACTAAACTTAGAAACAAACAAACATTGAGTGCTTTCTAAAAATTTACAACAAAAATCTATAGAGTTTAGTTTTCCGTAATGCTTTGGGACCACTTAAGCCAATACCTCGGAACCACACTTTATTAAACAAAATCTCCCACTATATATAAACCAAAACAAACTCATTACCAAAATAAAATCTAATGAATTCAATTATGATTCAAATTTGTATTAAATTTAATTTAACATAAAATTTAAATCAGACCAATTAAACAAATATTTTCAATTTTTAATTTATTATTGTGATTTTTACTTTTACAAAATCGTGGATTATGAAAGAAAAATGGTTAAAAATATAATCTTATATTTATAAATAAAATACATAATCTTATATAATTTTTTTCTTATCATGTTTTAATAAATATAAAAAAAATATAATTAAACAACACATCTGTTTTAAAAAAACGCACTTATCTATATTTACTACTCGTTAATTAATTATAAATATATAATATTATAGTAAGACCATAAAGTTTAATTTAATGGGAGTATAGTTCTGTGCTTTTAATCCGAAATTTTTAATTTTTCAATCAGTTTTAGATAATCTTTTTAGTCCGCTCATATTTTTATTATAAATATTTATCGGTATATAAAATACAAATGCTATTTAAAAAAAAAAAAAAAGATCCAGCATTTTAAAGAAAACCACAGACAAAGAATAGTGCATAATGTACTATTGTTCTCTGGTGGTAAAGCTTAGGATTTGATTAAGAATTGTTATTTGGGAATTGAATCCTTAAATTGGATTTTGAATTATATAATTAGGTATATATTATATTTTGATGATTTGTCTCATTTCCATACCACACTTAAATTAAACTGTACTAGTTAGAAAGGGACACTTAACCTTGTGTTTGGATGATGCATTTCAACAATTTAAAGAAATTGAAATGTATTGTATTTGAAATTCTTGCAATTGAATTTCCTTCCTTTTTTAAATAATCTGTTTGGATAGAGTAATTGAAATACCTTACATT
This sequence comes from Vigna unguiculata, assembly GCF_037176805.1. NCBI lineage: Eukaryota > Viridiplantae > Streptophyta > Magnoliopsida > Fabales > Fabaceae > Vigna > Vigna unguiculata. Next base: position 32,837,605 of record NC_140792.1, on the reverse strand, counting down.
TCAATTTCTTGTTTGGATAAAATAATTGAATTTCTCTTATGAGATAAAATTTTATTTTAATAATATTTATTTTAATATATAAATTTTGAATTTAAATTTAACAAATATAATTGTCAACTTAAAATATTTAAATTCAATCAAATTAAGGTCTTCGACTTGGCCTGACTCTACATCGTCGAGCTCGTCTAGTTCGTCAGGCTAGTCCAGCCCAACCCGTTAAGTTCGTCGGGCCAATCAGCCCCATTAGGATCGTCAGGCTGATCGAACCTGTTAGGATCGTCGAGCATATCAGGCTCGTTTGAATCGTCGAGCCGGTCAGGCCCATCTGGGTCGTCGGGTCGGTCAGGCCCATTTTAGTCGTCGGGTCGGTCAAGCTCATTTGGGTTGTTGGGTCGATCAGGCCCGTTAAGGTCATCGACCCAGCCTGACCTGTATGCGTCGTTGGGCCCCCTAGCCCATATGGGTTATTGGGCCCACCCGACTCGTCTTAATTGTCGAGCTTGCCAACCCGTCTTGGTTGTCGGGCTCACCCGACCCGTCTAGGTCATCAGGCCTGCACAACCCGTTTGAGTTGTCAGACCCATCCAGCCCGTGTGGGTCTTCAAGCTCGCCAGACCTGTCTTGATTATTGGGCTCATTTGGGTCATCTAGGCCGTCTGGCCCATTTGGGTCGTTCGGCCCGTTTTGGTAGTCAATCCTGCCCAGCCCGCCTTGATCGTTCGCCTGCCTGACCCGTCTTTATCGTCGGACCTGTTTTATCGTCAGGCCAACCCGGTCTGTGTATGTCATTGGGCTGGCCCGACTCGTCTCGATCATCTAGGTCATCTGAGGCAAATTGACACCTCTAATCTTGAACATTGATGAATTTCAAAAATTGTGGAATTTCAATTTCCTTTCTTTTTGAGTGAATTTCAAATTCTACTATTTTAGTGATTTGAAATACCTTCTTAAAATTACTCAATTTCAATTCTCTTCTAATTTCTTCATCCAAACAAGTCATTTTACTTAGAAGAAATTTAAATTCTCTAAATAAATGAATTACCCTCTTAAATTGCATCGTCCAAACACACCCTAATGGTTATAAGGCGTGTAAAGTTATTTTAATATTTTGACACTTTATTCCTTTTATTAATTTAATTTTAAATATAATTAAAGATAAATAAATATATTTTGTATAAAAAAATTATTTATATATTGTTATGGATATAGTTCTAAAGATTAAATTTAATATAAAAAATATAATTTAAAGTTTCACAAATTATACGTTAAAAAAGGTCATTTTTATTTAATGTATATCGTTTAATAATGTTAAGATAATACGTTTTTTTTTGTTAAGATTTGTTAACCTTTACTATGAAATTATGATTAAAAAATGGAAGGATATTACATATAATAGTTAATTGAAGTATTTTATTAAATAATTTTAGTTGATTACATTTTTTTTATATCATTTGTGTGACATCTCATTTAATTCTAGTAAATAAAACATCATATATTCTTATATAAAGTAGAGCCCGAGACAAAGTATAAAAGATTTATCATTATAGTTATCCAAAATAATACTAAAACACAGAACTATGCCATAAATAGAACTCAACCAGAAACGGTCCAACATGAGATTGCTCACAAAGCATGAAATTACAAATAAAACAGTTCTTCAAAAGGAGCTCAACTTAGAGCAAGATCCAACATGCCTAACTAAACTTGTAAGACCCGAGAAAATTAAATAGTTATTTAAATAATTATTTAATTATGGCGGGTAATAGAAACATTTAAAGCAATTAATGTGAGGAACTATGACATGGAAAAGTACTAGCTCAAGTGGTTGAGAGTACTTTAATGTGTGTGAGGACTTGGGTTCGAGTCTTATGTGTGCCACTTGGGTGTTATTTAAATTATGTGTTTTTGTGTGTTTATATATTGAATGCATGGGGTGATGATAAATTCCTAGAATTGTAGGAGTTATCATGAAATCTGGATTGGTTGAATGGTTTGGCCTTGGTTTGGTATGTGCATGGGTGTGAGTTCAAACCTTGTTGAGAACTAAATAATTTCTTTTTGCCAAATTTTCCTTTGGCATGAATGTGAAAAGGTTTGGAAAACCTAGTAGCCAAAGCTGGAAAAATACACTGTGAGGGATATTAAGTAGACATTAACACACACTTTTATTGTAATTTTCGTTTTAAAAGGTTAAGTGAAATTAAGGGTGGAATGAATTAGAGTGAGAGAGGATAATTAAGGGATTAAGGGTCTGAGACAGGGGAGTGCATACGAAATCACAGACTTCTGGGCGATTGGCACGAATTGTAGAGGAGAATTGGAGTGGGAAACCATTGTGGAAGAGTGAGGCAAGAGCAAGGCTGAGTTTGAATTAAAAGTCACGTGCAATCCGTGTTTGGAGCAAGGATCAGAGGTTAGGGGAGCTGGAACCGAATCTTTTATTTATTGTTTTCATTTGTATGAAATGTATGAGAATTTGAATGCATGTACTCTGCTATTTCATGTATTTTCGTATTTTCTGCAATTTTCCAGAAATCGCCTGGCGGGTGATGAATCACCGCCAGGCGACTCATCTTATTTCTGGGTAATTGGGGGTTCTGGAGACGGAACCGCCTGGCGGAACGGGCTTAACCGCCAGGCTGTGCATGTTAGAGTACCCAGTTTTCTGGGTTTTATGAAGGGCCTAGCGGTGACGAATACCCGCTAGGCGACGCGAGCCACTTTTGGCTCGATTTTGATGTTTCACAGGTTCTGGGAGGTTTGTAATTAAGGAGAAATTGCTTTCTAATATTTATGAATGATTAAACATAGTATTTCATTGGAAATTCGTGGAATTGGGGTTTAATTGAGAAGAAGATTGCATGAAGGTTATCTTAGGGTTGATGAATTGGGGATTTCGAAAACGACACTAATCTAAATGGAAAGGGTGAATGAATTCGGGTATGGGAAGTGTTAGAGAATGAATTGTAATCCTAAAAGATGGAATCGTATCCTATAGAGTCATAAATTGGTTGAACTCAGAGTTGTTCTGAAAGGGTTGAGATTCGCAGGTGCAAAGAAAAATGTTGGGGTTCTTGGAACAGCAGGAACCGCCTGGCGGCACGTTGGTTACCGCCAGGCGCCATATCAGTGAAGCGTGGTGTCTGATTCATGAAAAACGCTATTTTTCGTACTTTTCGTGGAACATGAACCGCCCGACGCTAGTTCATGCCGCTAGGCGCCACCGATTTTTCTAGTCTGCGCAGTTTTCGTAAAACTGCATTTACCGCTTCGTTAACCATCCGATTCGGGTGAAATTTTGTAAGGTGTTTCACAACATGTTGTTCTTCAATTTGAACGGTGGAGATTCAAATTGGATGCCTGAAGAGGGAGATATACATCACTCATGATTGGTTGTTGAATTCCCTAATAGTATGATTACTAATGGATGATTAAGTGTGATCAAGTGTTGGTATGGCCTTGATTGGTGAATGTATATATATATATATATATATAAATATATTGATGCATGATTGATGAGTATGTTTTTGGTAGTGCTTGTTAAGACATGTTGAATATATGAACCTATATATGTTAGCTCGAACGTAAGACGTTATAAGTGTGGGAATAAGGCCACAATTGATGATATCACTATGATCGAGTGTTGCATGATCATGACGGGTTTTGGAAAAGTTGGGGAACATGATAATCATACTTTAAATGTAATGGAATTGTAAGCATGCAAAGGGTTGGGAAAAATGAGAAGGGGAAAATAAAGTGTGTGTTGGAATTGATTTAAGAGGTAAGTATATATGAATTATAAAAGAGAGGAATGTGTGCTTATACTTGAAAGATGCATATGTGTTGTGATGTTGTAATTTGGAATATATGAATGTGTATGTTGATTTCTGGATGTTTGAGAATTAAATGGTTGAATTCTAGGAAATGAATTAGAGTACCTAAAACCAGTAGTGTCACATTACTGGTGTAGCGCCTAGCGGTGTAGACTGAACCGCCAGGCGATAGTATGAAACAGGAATGTCTTATAAGTTGTGGCACCCGACGGTGATGTGGAACCGCCAGGCGGTCTGTACTGCCATTTCGCCTAGCGGCGCTTAGGCTACGCTAGGCGATGGTGTAGTGGTAGGGTGCATTGTGATATGTTTTGCATGGTTTGTTGTGTGGGTCCTGGTCTGGGATATGCTTGATGTTGTCATGAGCGGGTAGGTTCATGACTGGTGATGAACACGTGATGATATGAGCGGGGAGGTTCATATACTATTACTCTCGTGTGGGGATACGAGCGAGGTAGGTTCGTATGTTCCGTGCTCACACTTGAGAGATGCTGCGTGCGGGGAGGTACGTAGCTGGTGGATCACGTGTGTTGGACTACGAGCGGGGAGGTTCGTAGAGTTGGACCACGAGCGGGCAGGTTCGTGGAAGCATTGGAATCCCTAAGACCAGCTTGAGTATGTACCTTGTGTAGGGTGGTGTGCTTTGCTTGTTTTCGTTATCATGTTGTGTTATGAAACTTGGATCAGGGGAGGCTGTGCCATGAGCGGGTAGGTTCATGGATGGTGGTGAACACGTGATGATATGAGCGGGGAGGTTCATATCATGTTACTCTCGTGTGGGGATACGAGCGAGGTAGGTTCGTATGTTCCGTGTTCACACTTGAGAGATGCTGCGTGCGGGGAGGTACGTAGCTGGTGGATCACATGTGTTGGACTACGGGCGGGTAGGTCCGTAGAGCAGGACTACGAGCGGGGAGGTTCGTAGAGGCAGGACCACGAGCGGGCAGGTTCGTGTGAGCATCATAAACCCTGAATCCGAGGCTAATTATTTATGTGTTGTGAAGGTTGAAAAGCCTTGGGGATTAAGGTCTGGGCCAAGAATTAACTAGAATAAAATAGATGGGTGTATCTTGACTTTTTTATTAACTTATATGTTAATTATTTATGAGCTCACCCTATCTGCTTGTGTTTGACGATGATCGTGTAATGCGTTACACGGGAGCAGATGATGTTGCAGGTGGTGCTAATGAGGCATAGCATCGGAGAGAGGGTTAACTGGGAAAAGCTTTTACTGGAGTTTTACCGTTATTGTTTTTATGAAATTTGTAAATAGTGCCTTACTGATTTGTGAATTTGGATACTGTATTGGAGTTTCATAAATTATGGATTTTTGGATAACATCCGATTAATAAATGTTTTAAAATTTCCCGCGTTTTTGGGAAGCGAAGTATAATAAATGATGTTTTCATCATATTTCTTAATTTTTATTACTTAAATTAGTAATATCCGACCGGGATGTTACAAAACTGCAACATTTCCATCATCGTGGTGATTCCCAAGAGTTCCCACATCTGTTCACACCAACATTGGTGATCATTGCAAAAAGGAAAATCAAACAAGAAACAGACATAGAGAGAAAGGATAAGCTAGTGAAAATAATTTTGATATATATGTAAGTAGATTATAAACATGCAATTCATTGAGCACACAGCATGTACTAGCATACAGTAAAAGACCCTCTAACTCAATTATCTGGATACATGTAAAGAGATCAGATTCATTGGTTGCTTGCACTTGTGGTGGCCTCTACTACTCTGCAGAGTCATTGCTAATGGATTTCACTCTACCACACACAAGCTTAAGGTTAGTCCATAATCATCTAGAACCATTATCCTGCCAAAGACTAGGACTTCATGTTATTCTCACCACATGAACCAATCTACTCTATGTGAGTTTGACTAATTCATTGGAGTGTCAGGATGCAGCCTTGCTTGAATCCTTATTCCGTTACATACACTACAAACACCACCATAAAGTCTCCACAAGAGAATCATGGAATTACGTCAAGCTCATACCATATACATGTTCTCACACATCCATGATCATTTCATACCAAACACAACAAAATCTCAACCTCATTATATCACATAAAACATACATGGCATCCTACTTCATGCGTTAAGGTAAATCACTCAATCATGGAGACAAACAACCAAGTCAGAGAATAGAGCAGCAACAAAGCATGTCCCTGCACCAGTTGCTCAAGTTAGAAGCCTTCGTTCAAGCAATAGAAATTCTCTCACTTAAGCTAGGCCTTCTCGTCTGGGCAAGAGCTCGAACAGTGAGCATTGTGATGTTTTTGTGAATTCTCGCTTAAGCGGGTCCTACTCGCTTGAGCGAGATTTCTCTTCGCTCAAAATTGAAGCTCCCCACCTAAGCAACAATTTGAGCAGAAATAGAAGTGAGTTTCTGCTACTCTCGCTTAGGCGAGAACTACTCGCTTGGGCGAGATTAGCAGGTTTATCACATGTTCACATATGCAGATCCAAAAACTCAAGCACAACTTCACCCAACATATTTCCAATCAACACAAACGTCAAACAAGCATTTAAAAATATGATTCTGCAACCAGCAAACATGCAATATTCTTAAAAACTTTAAACTCTAGCTTCCCTTACATTAGCAAAGCTACTACGAGGGAGAAACCCTAAGAGGAAGAAACACCAGGACTTGGAACAACTTAAGGAGCTAGAAACATAACTAAAAACAAATGAAATGAGGCACTAAGGAAGATCCCAAAGTTGAACCAACACCACCAAACTGAAAAAGAAGGGAAAGCACGAAGTTTTGATGTTCAATTGAAGTGGGGGAAGCGTTCGGCTAGCTCAAAGGGGATCTCGCAAGTGCCCTAGCTCAGGTTCTGCTAAGGGAGAAGGAAGGTGAACTGTTTTGAAAAAATGAGACAGAATTGGAAGTAAGTAAGCAGTTGGAAGGAGGTCCTGGAAAACAAGTGGTTGGTTATGGCCCTTACTCACTAAAGGCCCATAACTTAAAACAAAAGTGGACCTTACAATTTGCACATTTTACTTTACCCTTTATGATAATTTCTTAATATGTACTTTTGTAACATTCTATAAATTAAATTATCAATTATGTTAAAATTTTATCAAATGACTAGTAAAAAGTTTGAAATAATAAATAATATAATGTAAAATACACAACATATATAAAAATTTATACAATGAGAATTAAAATAAAAATATACATACCTAATATTTTCCAAATTCCTTGCAATTATATATATATTTGTTTATATACATGATATAGTCATCATAGTTCACAATACAACTAAGAAAGAATAAGTTTTTAAAACAAATTTTTAATTTAAGAAAGTATATATATTTTAATTAACAAGTCATAATAGTTTACCTTTATTTAAAATTTAATTTATAACAACCACATAGACCATACATGGATCTATACATTAGAAATATTCAATAAGTGAAATATCAATTGAAATTTTTTAGAAGACATATATTAAGTATGTCTTACTAGATATTAACATCTAATATAATATTTAAGACTTAAATTTTCCAGTGAATCTAATTAAGAGGATTGAGATAAGTTCAATACAACATAAGAAGTCACATATCTACTCTCCAAGAACTTTCCCTCAATTTCTCACCTCCTAATATGTGACCATAAATAACACAATTCTCATTAATTACGACAATCATTTTCATTTAAGATATAAATTTCATCAATATCAATAAACATTACATTGTTATATAATATAACTCATTTAACTAAATTCATAAATCAAACATACATAGGAATTAATATTCAATTTGCATTTATAAAAACATTCACACCCAATGAGTTTAAGAAACTAGAAGAATTAAGAAAAAAAAATTAGCTTAAGCAAAAATATACTAGCTTGAGCGAGAATATACTCGTTTTGAGCCAAACTACACTTGATTGAACAAAAATTAGGCATGTGGGTTGAGTTGTGGTACTCTTTTCGCTTAGCATGATCAAAAAATCTTTTACTTGAGCGAAAATAAGGTCGAATACAAGTTTATTTTCAACTATTTTTGTTTGAGCAAAATTTCTTTCACTTTAGAGAAAATAGAGGAGAGACTAAGGTTTAGGTCTCTATTATATTTTATTTGACAAAAAAAATCATTGACTTAAGTGAAAATATAAAATCAACCTCAATAACACAATCAAACCAGATTTCAAAGATAATTTCAAAAGCATTTGAATAATACGACTTTTAAACAATTCAAATGATTAATCCAAATGATAATATCAAGCATCATTCTTTACTCATTTCAAATCAATCTTGCTTCCTCAACTAAAAGTATGCATGTTTAAACTCATCAATTTCATAAACTATCATCATAAAATATATAAAAAATTTACTCTACTCATCTAAATCATATTCAAAACTCACGAAAATTATAAATCCACATTCGTAATTTAATCATCAAATCAACATATGAATAAGTATCCAATTCAATTCAAAACATGTTAAACAACCATTTGTCAATTGATAACCGACAACACTCTACTTCAAACATTCAAACAAATTATCAATCAACTAGAATCCCTGCATAGTAATTAAAAATCTAGTGACCACGTCATCACTACATACAAGTCATATTTTCCTATGGTTCAATCAAACTAATAAATAGCTTTCCTTACTTGTAATATTTTATATCAATTAAATCTCTAGCTCTAGTATGAACTTCCTCATCTAAGAACTTAAAATAAGGTACACAAATATAATCAAATTTTAATGTATGGTAAAAGAAATTAAGATTATCACTTTTCTCTATTGATCCCACCAAATTGATGAAAAAATTATACGAAAAGTAAAAGAAAAAATAATCTATAAAATAATTAGAAAGTTTGAAAATGTATCAAATATAAATAGTTCTTAGCTACAATGAATTTTAAAGAGATACGGAAAACAAGGAAAAGAGAAATGTGACATTACTTTTTTTTTCTTTATTAAATTTTTTCTAATGCATACAACATTTGAAGTTAAAACTCCCTATCCATTCCATTCCTTCTATACAAATCAATGGAATTTAATTTATTTGATACATATAATATAATATAAAATAAAAGTATAATTAATACAAAAATAATTAAACTAAATTATTTTTATCATATAAAAACATCCAAAAAGTTAAAATTATATTAAGATGGATTTTAATTAGATTGCTTTTATTTACGTTTTATTTTATGAATAACAACTAAAATAGCATTTAGTTAAAACACAATTGTTAGAATAAAGTTACTCATAATAATTTATTTAAAATGATAATTTACGAAATAAAAAGAGATACACATAAAAGCTAAATTTTTATTAAGTTATTTATATTATATTAGTATACATCTAACATTTTTTCACTTTAATTAAAATTCATTTCAAAACAAATTATCTTAATTAATGCATACAAATGTTTTTATTTTTACGGAACTTCATCCCTTAATCTTTAGTTATGTGTATTGAAATTGGTTGTTGGTTCTCAATGGCATTGTACTTTCCCTCTATCAAGATATAGGTTGAAACAACTATGTGTTTCTAGGACTTTAATTGAGATTCATATAATGAGAAACCAAAGCATCGCTAAATATTTCAAAATTGGAATACTTAGGACTAAAATTTAGAGATGTTCACATTAGGCATCCTAAAGTGACGTTTCAAAGCGGTTATAGTAAAATCATGAATCTGCTTGGTGTTCGTATGCTTAAGAAAGAAAAAACCTTAGATTGGTGTAATTAATCCAATCTGAGGAAATTAATGGAGCAAAAACAAGTTTTCTAGAAAAAGGTAAGGAAAGAGTAGTTACAAAAATTGTTCTTATACCGTAATTTTAGAATCCTATATTTTCTATTTTCCAAATCATTGCCCCTCTTGTTCATGTATTTCATCTTGTGGAAGGAAAAGCAAAAGAAACAATGAGTTATATATAATAGAGAAGGTTAAGGAAATAATAGTGAAAATCTTCAATAACAATGAAAGTAAAGACCAACAAGTATTTCTATTATTCCAACCTGGAAATAAAAAATGATTTTGGAGGTTATCAATGGGGAAAAGCGCTTGCATCAACTGGTTAGATTGCCAAAGAATAAAGGAAAATTACAGTTTCAATTAAGATATTTAAACATTTTCATAGAAACTATTGTAAGTGTTATAACACAACTTCAAACCTGTAAAAAGCTAACATTCAAGATTTTAAGCTATATTTTTCTATTATTATTTTATTTTATTTTATTTTATTTGTGATGATCTCTCACTCTTAATTGGACAATTGTTTATGAAGTGCTGAAAAAGCAAAATCTTTTACAGGAAAAACAAACAATAAAAGAAAGAGGTGTGTATATGTTTGTTATTGAATCTAAGTACTCTTTTTGGAAAGGTTTAGATATAACTTCTTGAAAAAGTTTAGATATAACTTCAATCCAAGGGAAGATTCAACGAGAGGTTTGATAGCTTTGATTCTAAATTTAAGAAATTACTTAACTCTGACAATATTTTTCTTTGAAGGGGATGAGAAGGAATATACTTTATTAGATAGAATTGAAGATAATTATATTAGTATCAAAGAAGAATTAGATAAATAAAAATTTAGAACATTTACATTATGTTTTATTGTTATTTTAAAATTAGTCATATTTTTTATTTTATGTTATTTGAAGTTTTTGACATTAAATATACTGTTTTTTTTTAATTTTACTATTTTTTTATATTATACTTGTATTTCTACATTTTGTCAATTGTCTATAACGTATTTTCCCGATTTCCATTAACACTGGTTCAAAACTAATGCTTCACGCAAAAATTGACTTCAACTTTATTAGTTTGAATGGTATAGTTATAGGACAAGTGGCGAAAGACTTCTAGTTCTTTCCTAAAAGTGAAAGTGAAAAAGAAATAAAAGAGGAAGTTGTATTTTTTTATCCTAATGAAACTAAGACGTATCATCTTTTCAACTTTATGTCATGCTACCAAACAGTCGTAAATCAAACCCATACATAATGTTCCCTTTCATTCTAATCTATCTATAAAACTGATACCAAATATACAAATCACATTTTAGTACCCTTAAAGTTCTAACAACCTTTTTCATCCACTACACAGAATCCCTATGGATGAACAACAGCACCAAAAAATTAAAAAAATGGGCAATACAAACAATAGTGAATGATATAACGCATGAAAAATTGGCAAAATAACATTTTTCATTGGATGTACCATTTCTACTTCCAACATGGAAAAAATCTTAACCTGTGTATATTACTGTCTCTCTCAATGTGTATAGAAAAATACAAACAGCCTCGATTTTCCATTACAATGGCAGCCAAATCTGCTGAAATGACTCTAAAAATAGGAGGGGGTGAAAGAAATAAAAACAGATTAGAGGTAAAAAAGAATAATTTAAAGTGTTAGCAAAATCTGCTTTGTATGATTTCTACACTAAGGCTACGATCTATACCTGAAATTTACATAAGCGCTTGGGTAATGATCGGGAAAAACCCCATGAAGCCAAAAAAACTGGAATGCCCGTCATGACAGCCAGAAGAGCTTCTATCATTGTCTTTTTTTCCTCACAATTCACGTAACTTTCTGTTCAAAATAATTTCTGGCCATGGCAAGGAGTCAGTCAAAAAATTGAGTCAGTATGATCGTAGCTTGGTGGAGACAACGGTGGGATTGCAGATGGGAGTGAATCATCTATAACTTTCAAAATTCTTCTTGCAGTTGCTAGGGATAACCTGCCGGCATCAATTTTTCTAGTAGAAAACATATCTGATCTGGAATTCCTGGTTGAATTGCTACTGTCAACAGATTTTAAAAACTTCTCTTTTGATAAATTTGTTTGAGCAGCTTTTGCAATCACAGAGCTAAACACACCAGATTCCCTCAAACTTTGAATAATAACCTGCAAAGATAAGTTTTGGGTGGAAAGATGAAGACTGTTTCTGACAACTATGTAAATTGTTTGGAGAGAGACCAGAAAGCAAATTCCATGTATGTGAACTTACCATGGGAGCATAAATACGAGTCAGGATGCCTTTCCTCATAAGTCTCATGTTAAGTGCTTTATCAGTCCAGACAATGCGTTCACGATACCTACGTGAAAGAAAAGACCCATTTAACAACAAATAGTTCAGCTGCTTAAATACCCTGAACCCCCCCAAGTAATAGTAAGATCAATACTTTAGTAATTATCATGTAACTACTTACCATTGAAGCATTTCTTCCTCAGTTGCAGTGGAAGCAATTATGAATGCCTAAACAGAAGAGTTGTGTCAGATTAAAAAAACATAACATCGATACAGTGTCAACCCACACAGGCCAACAAGCTAGGAAGTAAAGAACAAAAACATAACGAAAAAACAACTACTCAAGTCATTAGGCAAGCCACCAAGAAAAAATAAAAAAGGATAAAAAGGACGGAAGGGTATTTCTGATTCACAAGACTAGTGAACAACAAAAGAACTATTTTTCTCTGAGAAAACTCAGCGGGGAATGTCACAAAATCATGGAAAAAAGTTACAACAAAACGAGAGTTCTGGTCTAGATTCAACTCAGAAACCTTTGTGTGGCCTTAGAAAAACATCAAATTGACAAACCCATAAGATAATCTTTGGAATATAAGAATGTAATTGCAACTAATAATTTACTTTACCTAGAAAAAACTGGTAAAATTTATTTATAACTACAATGCACTAGGCGTGTAATCGGCAACTTACAGATCTATCAAAATCCAACATGAAGCATCTTTTAACATCTTCTTTAGTAGGCTTGCAGCCACACCTATCACGTCTTGAAGTCAAATCAGAAAATTTGGTGTAGGTATAATGCAGAACAGCAGCTTCTTCCAATTTTATCTCACTGAAGAAAGGTTTGGCATACAGATCAGTATCAAGAAGAAAAAGAAAAGTCAGCAATACATTCACAAGGAAATACTTTCAGCACACTATGATTGTATGAAATTTATTTGAGATGAGACCTACCAAAACAATTTAAAATAAGCTCGAAATAATTATAGGTAAGACGATTCAATTTTTTTATGATTAACCTTTCAGCTTGTAAAGTAGACTTAATAGAGTCCAAAACAAATACAGATTCAGTAATAAGTACCCTTAACAATGAAATCATGTTGGTAGTGAAAATGAATACGTATGCACATGTCTTATATAATACACACTCATAAATTAATGACAGGCAGGATCAACGTACTTGGGTGTTTTCATATAGTTGTGCCATCTGTGGGCACCATTAGGACGGAGATGATCCTGAATCCTGGCAGCTGATTTCCCATTTCCATAAGTAAGAAAATAGTTTGGATTGCCACGGGTTGATTCTTTGTAATTTCCAAAATATACATCCTTTGGAAGATGGTCGTAGTTCTTCTTGAACATTGAAACCTATGATAACATGCAAGCTAAATGTATCAACAACACACTTGATATCGAAAAGGATAAAGAAGTTTGTACAGAGAACAACATTAGCAAAAAGACTACAAGACATGGTAAAAATCTGGAACTGTAACAATAGCTTTTTACCAATACATGTTTTTCTTTTTTTTTATTTAATTAAAAAGAACGCCTTTGGAAATTGCTAGTGTGCAACAGTCACATCACAAGTCTGTCAATAACATACCTATAACCCATCAAATACTACCAAATGATATGAAAGTGCATGCAAATTGGATTGGGTTTATGTTTGTATACTTTTGTATTAGTGTAATGTAGACCCTGCTTACCAAATTACTTGGATAATTTTTTTCTTAAGGACATTTAAGAGAGAATATGAAAATTTTAAAAACTTCTTTACTTCTTAATTTAATAAAAGCAATAATCATATCAATTCAATACTTCTTTATTTGATACTAGACATCAAAGTTAAAATGACGGTTAAATCAAAGTCCAAGTTGAAACACGGTATGATTTGCAGATAAAACTACAATACACACACAATATGTATATATATGTGTGTATGTGTGTCTGTGTGTGTATAACACTGTCATTTAGGGTTCATTAAGTTGTCAATTAGGTCATTTCCTTTTTCTGACCAGCTAGATGCAAGCAAAGTTATGAGGGGAACAGAAGTTAGAAATGCAGAGCACATGATTTGTGTCATTTTCTTCAATTTTAGAAGCGAAAAGCACCATTCCACCCATACCCAACAACCCATGGAGCAGCAGCGTGCCATGCCAAAACTTACACACCATAATCATGTGATGCAGCCAAAAATCTTGATTCATACACAATTCCAAAACGATTCTGGTGATCACTATGAAATTCATGCCCAAAAAAGATACAATCTCCAATTCGCATCACTAGCAGATGGAAACACATTGTGTTGACTGTATCACATTTAGATTTAAATATAGGTGATACTAACTACATTGGTTTAAAACTTAGGTAAGCTAATTAAACAAATACCTCACTGAAAGGCTCCTTGATATCATCTCGCTCCACGCTGCTTTCCTGGAACAAATAACATTTCATAACCAAGATTAAAATTATCAAAGAATATCAAAAGGGCAAAAAGAATACAGTTCGATCAACTATATCAAATAGTAAAGTCAGGATCAAAAAAATTCCTGGACTCACATAATTAGGAAAAATGACCATATCAACATTTCCAGGCACGTCAGCTAATAACTGTCTTAAAGAGTACTCTGGGGTTCCTGCTGGATGCATCAGCTCATCCGTGTCCAGATGGATGATCCAATCCATTCCAGAATCCTAAAGAGAAAAATAATATCATCCAGAAAAAAAATAAATAAATAAACTACAAAACTGAAGGTATGATAATGATTAATACAATAAAAGAAATCACAACCCATACCCTTGCCATGACAATAGCCATTTCCATATTCAAAGATTGCTTCACAAACAACTCATAGTTACATGGTTTGTAGAAGAAGCTTGCCAACCAAGTCTCATTCCATATTCGGCTGAAATAATAGATAACAGACATTAGAAATACGCAAATAAGGAACAAATCGTTGTATTAAACTTTAGCATGTAATTTTAAAATCCAGAAACTCCATACAGCTAAAAAACTTGTGAAGACTATTGGAAACTACTGATCTTAATATCTTACACTGTGAGTGAAATAAGAATCCCCCAATAATGAATTTTATATTTAAACCAACCCCATCACTTTAAGGTGTTCAGTACTTCATCTTATACGTGTAAGTCATATCATAATTCATTATCCATTATTTTATATAAAAGAGAGCAAGATTCAGAATACTTGGCTTCCACTAGTGCTAGGATGTTCTTCACAACTAAAACCCACTGAAGGGTAAACTAGACAATTCATAAAAAAGGTTTCATGTCTGAGAATTACACGATAACAAATATGGGAATATTATGACAAACAAAAATAAAAGCAATAGAGCACTTGACCAATCAAGCCTTGATCTGGGATCGAAGAATCATTTGATCGAAAGAGTTTAACTGTTTTAGCCATGATTTAACTGTTCAATGCTGGATTTCATAACAAAGGATAAAATAGGAAAGAATTTCTATGTGGATCAGAACCTTGGTGACGTCAATCTTTTCATATGCCAGCAAGATCTTCCAAGAGAAGCATTTGATCATATACATATTCTGAATCCCATCGTGTCCCCAAATAGGCATACATTTAGATTTAGATAAAAAAAAAAACAAGCCAGAACAAAATTTCTAAAAGATACAATAACTATTGCAATCCACAACAGAAACAGTGATATAGTGGATAACTTAAGCTCAACCCTCTACCAAAGATCTCCATCAACAAACTAACCACAAATCTACAAAATAATTTAAACAAAAAGCCACCACCAAAGATCCGTATCAACAAACTATACACAGACCAGATCCAGATCACATCTCGAACTTCAAACTCAGAAAAAACATACCACCAGCACAGACGTGCAATAAAACAGTCAACACCATCTAAACAAAAGAAAAGAAAAAAAAAGCATTCAAAACCACGCGCAACAAGTTCGTTTGAAAAAACTCTCACCACTCAAACAGTAAAAGAAAAACTTTTTCAATCCAAAAAAAGTCTCGAAGTGAAACAAAACAAATACCTTTTAGCTTGCTGCTCCTCCAACTCCCTCGTTCTAAACACAACCTTCACCCCCTGATTCAAAAAAACAAAAACACGTTTCAAATTCCAATCAAAGATCCAAAAAAAAAAAAAACGACAGTAATCCCAGGATAACAATAAATAAAAAAATGCTAACTCACGGGAATGCTCTCTAAAACCCTAGTGACATTAGGCGACGCAGCCTTCCCTTCGACGAAGAGGAGGAAGCTGGAGACTCCGATAACCTTGTGGTAGAAGATCCACGGCAGCGTCTGCTCCAGCCCCGCGGAGGTGCTGGTGGTGACACATATCTGAACGAATTCCAAAAATTAAAAGAGTCAACAAGGGAGAATCAGAAATCCGAAATTCGCAAAAGAACGATGATAATGATGACGGTAGTGGTAACACGAAGGGTTTATGATAGGGTAGGGGACCTTGGGCGAGAGGTGGGGGGAGAAATCAAAGTTCCAGTCACGGAAGTAGGGGAAAGAGGGGTTGAGAGATTGGGAGAGAGGGTTGGCACAATCGGAGGTGCGGCGAGAGGGAGTGGAATCGGCGAAGGACATGCCGGGAAACTGGGGTTGATCGGGTGACCAGCGGGTGAGGGGGTCGGTGAGACCGCCGCGCCATTGGAGGACGAAAGCCATGGAGGCGAGGGTGAGCGGGAGGAGAGTGAGGAGGAGGAGGAGGCGCGAGGAGGAGGGTGGTGGTTGGTGCTGGAATTGTCTGTGGGAGAGTGCACCCGCCATCGGTGGAACTGCGAGGGATCAAAGTGTTGGAAGGTTCATGTGATGTGATGCGATGCGATGAGATTAGAATGTTGTTGTTTATATATTGTTTGGTTTGGTTGGGTGTGTCTGTAAGAGTGTGGTGAGAGGAATGGAAGAGAAAAGGAGAAAAGAAAAAAAATGAGAGAGACGACTCACTCGAAACTGAAATACACGTTAGGAATAACAACAGCTGAAAGGAGCCGTTTTGTCGTTACCATTCTCGTTTCTCTAACCATTTTTTTTCACAGTTTTTACTTTATTAAATAACATTTTAAGACATTAAAAATTAAAAGCTGGAATAGCTCAGTTGGTTAGAGCGTGTGGCTGTTAACCACAAGGTCGGAGGTTCAAGCCCTCCTTCTAGCGTTTTTTTCTTTTTTTTTCCTATTTTTTAGCTTTTTGTTTTTTTATTAGTTTTTGTGTTTATGACAGGTTTGAAAGTTGAAAGGGATTGAAATATTGTGATGGGAATGATGGGTAACTTTCATCTTTTGTATTGAGATTTGGTTAGAGGGTGAATTGAAATTGGATGTGGCATCTTTCTATTTTGGTTTTATTAATTAATGTAGTTGCCTTCTTAGTGGGGGAAATTAAAAGGGAGATGGTGTTGTATAGTTAAATAAAGATACAATTAATGTCATTACGCGAATGTTTGATAATTTGGCTCAAGCTTAAAGGGAATGCAAAAAGTAAACGTAAAAAAAATGTATCAATCAATATTTTAGTGCATGAATGAACCAACCCTATGTGGAAGGTAACTACTATAGATAAATCACATTCAATAAAGAATTTAACTTTTTTCTTGTAAAGGGTCTTTGTAAAATTAGACACAAAAAGTTCTCATCTTTCAAAGGATTTATTTAAAGTGCTCAATACCTTCTCTTTTTAGCACAAGTTGCTTCCCAAAATCATACTATCTGGAAATTCTAGGAGATTCCAAGAGAGTAGAATTAAAATCCATTATTGAAACTTTTTATTAAAAAAAAAAAAAAAACTTGTGTTGTGTTTTCTATTTGGAATTAACCCAACATTTCCTACACAATTTTTTGAAGAAAATATCAGTATAAATTTATGATTTCAAAGAGTTTTGATTAGCAAATCTAGTTAGTTACTTTTCTTTTTCCTTATTTATTTCTTTCGGGTATGCCTATGGTTAGATACGTGGCAATGAAATATGCTGAAAATGATAACATGGGAAAGAATGAAGTATTTTTTTAAATGTGATAAATAAATTTTTTATTTATTTGAGCTTATGTTAAGAGGAAAAAAAATACTATAGAAAATTAGGATGGAAAGATTTACGTAATTATTACGTACTTTCACTCTCTAATATATTTTTTTATTTTAGTTTGTTGACTTTCTTTTATTAATTTTAGCATTTAACTTTTTTCTGGATTTCAATTTAGTATAATTTATCAATTACGGTGGTAATTGACATTGTTTACAAACAAAAAAATGTCATAATCCAAAAAATAGACTAACTTAAAACTAAATAAAAGATAAAAAGAGTGGAAATGAAAAATAGAGTTGAAATATCAAACCTAAGAGGGGAAAAAAGGCAAAGCTAAAGAACTAATTCTACCTAAGTGTGTGTGTGTCATGAATATCTCTTAAGTGCAATTAAAAATATCTAAGTCAAAGATTAATTCGTATTGGAGGCATTTAACTCATCAATTGAACTTTACATCTTACGATAAAATATTTTCATGTATATATATATATATATATATATATATATATATATATAGCTGGAATAAAACTCTAAATAGAAAGACACATTTGTATGTTTATGGTAAGTACTTCTCTCCTTTAGGCATAATTATTAAATTCAAATAAAGAATCCCAATTTACTAGTTTAATATGTTAAAAGGAATTTAAATAAACATAGAGACATTCAAATATATTAAAAGACATTGAAACAAAAACAATTATTAGTTTGTAATAATTAACACATTTAACACGATAAAAAATTAAAATTAAGCAATACAAAGATTTAAAATACAATCAATAGCACTAAGTCCAAAATGCTAAATTTGCATTAAATTTATAGTTTGTATTATTATTTTAGAACTTAAGTTGAAATTATTTATATATAAAGACTAGTTTAAAAAATAAATGTTAAAATTCAAGATGACTCAATTAATAAATTCTCCTTTACTTAATAAAATTCAAGTACGAATTATAAACACGTCTTTAAGCCAATTCCTTATTCCTAAAATATGTTCACATTATAAGATTAGTCCACAGAATCTATAAACGAAGGCCACAAAGACGCGGGTTAAGAATTTTATAACTCAATAATTTATTAATATCAACTACCTATTATATTAATATGTATATTAGTTATTAATGCTTAAATGGTTTGATATAAGTGCTTTGATTTAATGTATAGTGAGTATATTAGATTTTTAAAAGAAAAGAGATAGGATTTCATAATAATAATATAGTTGGTTTTAATATTCAAATCATGGTGAAAAGTAAATCTGAAAGAACTATTAACTTATATTTAGATTTATTGAAAGAATAAAACAGTGATCTTATAAGAATGAAACAAAAAGAGATTAAGATAACAAAGTGAAAATTTGAATAAAATAAAATGCAATAATATATTACAAACCTTTTAAAAACAATGAAGACCCTTTGCTCTAAGAAATCCAACCTGTTACCCAATACATTATAAAAATATGGCAAATTAACAAAATAAGTAAAAGTTAAAAAATAAAATTTATAACTTTTTTTTTCAAATTAAATACATATATTTTACTTATTTCTTCTCCTTTCTTTTAAGAATCTTTATCCAATAGAATAATTTAAGCTAACAAAATAATTTTCTTCCCTTCTAAACAGAAATTAAAAATAATTGACATTTGGGCTGATGAATCGAGATATCCGAAGTCTCGATCAACGTTGACTTGACAACATACTACAATCCACCGTTGGAATTTCCGCGTTCCCAAGTTTCATTCCTTATTAAAATTATCAACTTCTACTAGTATTGTTCTCTTAAGAAAAATTAAGTACAAATAATGTTTACACTATTTTTAAAAACATAATTATATTTTACTAAACAAATAGTTGGTTGAATACAAGAAGATATACAAATTTTAATAACGATTAGTATAATTAAAATTATCACTTTCTACTAGTATTGTTCTCTTAAAAAAATTATAACATTAGTATACAAATTTTAAATTTGTTAATTTTGTGTGAACTTTACTGATTAAATTAATTTATTGTATGTTTAATCTTTGATAATTGTCTATTAAAGAGAAAAATAACGATATTATACAATTAATCTTGACCTTTACTTATTATTTTCTAAATTTGAGATTACTTGTGATCTCGTGACAGATAATTGTATATTAATGTTAATTTTTTCTTTCATAAATGTATGTGATAATTATTAAAGGTTAAACAGACATATGTTCAATTATCTTAATAATTAAAAAAGTTTAAACAGAATTAGTTAAATTAATTGTCACATAAGAGAAAATTAATGTTAGTATATATTTAATCTTGATCTTTACTTTACTATGTAAATTTAACTTTTTTTAGGAATTATTTGTATCTAAGAGAGGATTTGAAGTAATGAAAAATAACATATATGAAGAGAAAGAAAGTACAAAGCTATTTTATATGAATTTAAGAGTGAAAATGAAAGGAAATGAAATGCAAATTTAGAAAATTTGCGAATAATTTGATTGTTGTAATTGATAATAAATATTTTTTATTTTACAAAGGGTTAAATGTGTTTTTAGTTCTTAAACTTATATTTAAAATTAAAAATTTTCTTTGTCCCAAACTTTAATACAATTTGTTCCAAAATTGATTCTCAAACTTTAATCAAACTTTAAAAATGGATATACTTTTCATAATTCAACTGAGTTAAGTTCTTTTTTGGGTGTCAAAAAGTATTTTAGACCAGCATTTGAGTTGTTTTCACAATTTTACACTTTTCAACTCAAATGTCAATCTGGAACACCTTAGATATGAAAATTTTAACGTTTTTGGGTTAAGAGGACTATATTCATTCATTTTTAATGTTTGAGGATCAAAATGAACAATTGAAACAATAATGAATTTTAATTTTGCGTCCAAACTTATGGATTACAAAATATATTTAAACCGCTGATAAATTTGTAAGATTACTATTTTGCCCTTATATTTAAAATATATGATTTTTTTTCATTTTGTTACTATTATTTTTAGGTTTAATTAGAACTTTGGTCCATTGAAGGCAAATATTCAATTGTTTTCCAATATTTTTTTTTATTTAGTTGAGTCCCAATTTTGTTTAGACTTGGTTTGTTTATTAAATTGACATTAAAGTCGTTTCATGAATGCCACATGTTACTATTTTTTTTCTTACATTTTTTCTGTTTTTTGAGGTGTTTTTTCATCCTTTTATCTCTTTCTTCTTTCTCCTCACACCACCCCCCATCTCGTTCCTCCTCCTCATATTCTCTCACTTTTTCACTTTCACAACTATGCAACAAAAGATTGTGAATGCTTATCAAAAGACCATATATGATTAGATCTTTGAGGACTTAGATTCTATAAGAATACGCATTAGACGTACATTGATTTGATGAGTCTAACAACAAACACTAAACGAACATAGCAAAAAATATTAGACAAGTCTAGTGAGATATTGATTAAATGAGTATAACAAAATTATTAGGTGAGTCTAAGAATAATTTAATTAGACGAGTATACCAAAAAATATTAGACGAGTTTGTCAATGCATTGATTAAACAAGTGTAGCAATATACAATAGATGAGTTTAGTAATATACTTTAGACAAATTTGAACATACACAGTTAGACAAGTATATTAATACACATTAAATGAGTCTTTCCATTCACTAATTAGATGAATCTTGCAATACACATTAAACAAATATGTTCATACACTGATTAGGACGAGTATAACAAAAATCATTAGATGGATCAAAGAATACACATTAGACAAGTCATTCCATTATTGATTAGACGAATCTATTCATATACTAATTAAACGAGTCTTGCAACACACATAAGATGAGTTTGTCCATATACTAATTAAACGAGTCTAACAACATACATTAAACAAATTTGTTCATATGCATATTAGACAAGTTTATTAATATATATTAAACAACTCTATCCATTTTATGACTAGATTAGTCTTACAATACACATTAGATGAATGTGTTCATCTAATGATTAGACAAGTTTAGTCATACATATTAAACAAGTATGTCAAATACTGATTAAACAAGTATAGCACCACATATTAGACGATCTATCAATGCACTAATTAAACAAGTCTAACTATACACGTTAAATCAATTTTTCCATACACTAATTTGTAATTTTAGTAAGTCTACTCTACATGTATTAGCATAATCTATCATTTATATGTTTAAAGAATATGCTTTTTACATGTTTACAAACATACTTACTTTTTATACTCATAAATCATTTTTCATGTTGACTTTATTAAAAACTTAAAAATATTTATTATTTATTTCTTCAATCTCTAAATTTTTTTAATATGATATTACTAACATAAAATAAAATATACAAACAAATAACAACTCGTATGTAGGCATTAATTTAAAACTAGTAATTTCTCAAAAATTATTCTTATTTTTTTATTTATATTTTTTAAACTGGATTGTTTTAATATATAAATGTGGATTTTTTTTGACACGTTTTCTTTATACTTTACCTTTTTTGGATTAACTCATATTCTATTATTTTTACATATATGTTTTAACTATGTGATCATACCACAAAATTATGGTAGACTGGCATTACGAAATACTCATAAGTTATATATATAGAAGTATATTACAGTAAATAGTGTTAAAACCCGTCTTTTATTATGAGAAAAAAGAAATTTTACGACACCTTATATTATTTCTTCGCATCTACCTTTAAGAGAGGAAAATAAATAAATAAAAATAAAATGTAAAAACAGAGGGAAAAAGCAGATGATAATTTTTTTTCAAAACATAAAACAAATCTTCGAAGTTTTCAAATGTTTAAAATACTTTTCAAATGTTTCAATCACTCATGGTGGTGGGGCGAGGCAGAACCTACGGTAATCAAAAGCGCCTTCTCCATGGACCTCCAAGTTTTTTTGTACCTCCAAATTTACCATTTTACCTTAATTAATTTGTAGCTGGTAGTGGATGAAAACCGGTGGAAGTGCAGTGAATAATATTTACTGCAGCAACTTATTTTGCTTATCTGAGTTGCACCCCCAATTTATTTCGACAGCGTTTTTCTTTCTCCTTTCCATTTCTTATGTGTTTTGTGCTTTTGAGTGTTAATGGTTGGTTTGTTAATATCAATTTTATATTTTTCTTTTTCATTTTGATTATGTGAAACATATCATGAAATCCGTTTCAAAAAAAAGCAAAACAAATTTCAAAATCCGTTTGATATTTTTTTTTTCAGAAACGGAATTCGTGATCCATTTCAGAAAAGTATGAAACGGATCTCGAAATCCGTTTTATAAGTTTTCATGATTTTTTCATGAAACGGATTTTGGGATCCATTTCATACTTTTCTGAAACAGATTACGAATTCCATTTCATAAATTTTTAAATTTTTATTCTAGAAACATAATTCATAATCCGTTTCAGAAAAGTATGAAATGGATTCCAAATTCTGTTTCATAAGTTTTTAAATTTTTATATGAAACGAATATATAAATATATAAATATGATTAAAACCAAAAATAATATACTAAAAGAATAATTAAAATTCAAAACACATTAAATTTAAAATAAATTTAAAAATAGCGGGAATAAATTTTCGTTATTGTTTTTTTATCTAATTTATAGTTTAATTATCATTTAAAATTTAAAAAATATATACTTTACATAAATTAAAAAAGTTATAATACAATGAATAATTTTTTGATTTACAGTTTAAGTATTTTTAATTTAATTTGTTTTACAATTTTTCTTTTATATAATTAATTAAGAAATAAATTAAATAAAAAATAAAATTTAAAATAAGTTCAACTATAAATTAATATATATATATATATATTTATATATATAATATATATATATATATAAATATATATATATATATATATAAATATATTAAAACTAAAATAAATATTAAAACTGAAATAATTCAATTTGTTAACTAAGAAGTCAAAAACTGAACAAAATAAATATTAAAACTGAAATAAAATAAAATAGAATATTAAAAAAAACAAAACGGATATCAAAATCCGTTTTCCAAATACATGAAATGGAAAGCAAAATCAGTCTCAAAATTAAGAAAATATAATTACAAAACGAAATTCGAACTCCGTTTTTGGAAGTTGTGACACGGAATGCGTAATCCGTTTCATATAAAAAATAAAAAATAAATGAAACGGCTTTCGAAATACGTTTCCTAAAATCATGAAACGGATTTTGTAATCCGTTTCATAGAAAAATTAAATAGGAGAATGATAACCAGTGCCCTAAGGGCACCAGTTAAAAAATAATAAATGTGCTTTAATATCATCATTTTTACATTGAAAGCTGAAATAATTAAATACAGTAATTAAAATAGTATAAATGCACATAATAAATTTTATAAAGACAAAAATACCCTTTTAAATGTGTAGACAATAACTTACTGTTATATAACAAGATTTTGAAATTTTTAAGGTCTCTACTAAAGAGACAAAAAAAATCAATTAAGTCTTAAATTGACACTTTAATTATTCATTTTTTGTAACATTTTTATATGTTTAACACTGTTTTTTTGTTGGTTTTTCTGTTAATTTATACTTTCTTATGTTATTTTTTTTTAAGTTTTAGATGTTTAACACTATTTTTTTGTTAATTTAAATTTTCTTATATCTAATTTTTAGCAACATTAAAATATAGTTATTTTATTATTTAATTAGTTTTTAAATTTTATTTGTGAACATTAAATAAAATATTAAATAAACATGTACAATATTTATGGGCATTTTTGTCTTTAAAAAAAAATAAAGTTGCATTAATGGTTATTAGGTCAAATTTTATTTAATATTACATTTATTTATGTATTTTGTAGGATCCAATGTATATTAATTACCCTAACCAGTGTCCTCATAGCACTGGTTAGCAAGACCTAATTAAATAACAAGACAGATCTCGTAATCTGTTATTTACTGTTTTTTACTGTTTTTTCTCTCTCTTCATTTAATGAATAAAATTGGAAATAAAATTTGTTTTGGAGGTACAAGATAAATGGTTTGGGGTGCAGGGAGACCCCCTAATCAAAAGTGGGCCAATTTTGATGAAGTTGTCAGTAACCCATTAACTAGCATGTAATCTTTTAATTTATTTACTTTTAACATAAATTCAATTTTTATCTCTATAGTTTGCAAATGTATGGTTTTATTTCATCAAAATTGAATTAAATATTTAGTCTCTCAAATTTTTAAAATTAATTTTAATTTATTATTAATATATCATCCATTTTGCTGACAGGAAAACACAATATATTTATAAATGTCAATAACATCAATTATTCATGTACATGATATATTAATGGTAAAGTTTAATTACAAACTGTTAAACATTTTACTCTAACAAATATGTTAACAGCTGAATGAGTATGTCAATGTTTATTTATTTTTAAAAAGTTCTTATTTAATAAAATAAACATTTTTTATTCTTATTTTTGTCTGGTCTTTATTTTAAGATTAAATATTTTTTGGTTATTTTAATAAGACAATTCTACCTACATCTTAATAAGTGATATTTTAAAGCTACTTATATAGAAACCAGTTAATTTAAGTGTAAACAAAGTAACTCAATGAACTAAAATTGTAATTAAAAATTTATAGGGTTAAAGTTTCACAACTAAAAGTAAATTAACTGTTCATTTTTCTAAAATGATTAACAGGGTGTTTCATTTTACTTTATTTAAATTATATGATATTATGATTCATTAAAATTTACGAATAAACTCATGCTTATATGTTCTCTTTATATCGTTGTCTCCTCATATATATCTCTCATTTCATTTTTTTTCTCCCTCTATCTACATTTCTAACTTTTTTTTCTACTTTTGTCTATTTCTTCTTCATAACTTATTTTCTGAAATAAGTTTTAAAAAATATCGGAACAAATTCTCTTTTTTTTTTTTTCTCTGCAGTGGACAAGGGAGGTGTAACAATAACAGTATCGTGGCAACCATGCGTGTTATAACGAAGGAGGGTATCTTAATCATTTTGTGTTGTCTGGGGGTGGAGTTAGGAATAGCGTGGTGCAGGAAGAAAATGCCTATAAAGTGTGACTTGTAATTCACTAGTTAGTTGGTTGTTCAACCACTTCAATTAATATCAACGCTTATGAAACTGAGAGCTACAGCGAGTGAGAGTGAGAGTGGAGGAAGAGAGCACACACACATAGAAAGAGTGTGAAGATGCAAACGAAACAGTGATTCCAATTTCCATTGCAATGGCATCGGTGCGTGAAGCTCCGTCGTGGAAATTTCACGTGTTTCTGAGCTTCCGAGGAGAAGACACGCGCAACGGTTTTACGGACCACCTCTACGCTGCGTTTAGGGGACGCGGCTTTGCAGTTTTCAGAGACGACGAAGAACTCGAGAGAGGAGAAGTCATCTCGCACGCGCTTCTGAAGGCGATCGACGAGTCTCTGTGCTCCGTGGTGGTTCTCTCGCCGCACTACGCCTCTTCGCGGTGGTGCTTGGACGAGCTCCTCAGGATACTGGAATCGAGAGCGAATTTCGGTCGCAACGTTCTGCCGATCTTCTACGACGTGGATCCCGCAGACGTAAGGCATCAACGAGGAACTTTCGCCGAAGCTTTTGCGAAGCATGTAGAGAGGTTTGGGAGCGATGAGGTTCGGATGTGGAGACAAGCGTTGAAGGACGTCGCGGCTTTGTCTGGCTGGACCTCTAAGGATAAGTAAGTCTACTTTTGGTTTACTAAGATATGGCTTAATGATTAATTAAAGGACAAAGTCCAGTTTAATTTGGTTTATTACTCTTTACAATTTTACGTTTAATAAAATGCATTACATATCTTCAGTATTAAACTCAAAATTTAAACTAACTAACCAGTAATTTATATTTTTAGAAATCAAAGCCTATTATCAATGGACGATTTAGGTGATATGTTTATAAGAAAATGAGAAAGATAAAATAAATTGACCTTTTTCAATATGTTAAAAGAACTAAGGTTCTTGATTTTTATGAGCTCACTTGACTCGAATAACTAATTCAAAAGATGAATAACACGAGCTGATTTAACTTATAGGAAAAGTTCGATTATTTTACCTTTCTTATTCTTTTTAAACATTTATAAAAAAATTTATTAAAGCAAAGTTTTGAAAATATGTTTATAAAATGCTAATGTTTTAATTCAAATAAACAGGAGATTTTAGGAAATTACTTATGGATACCATAATACCCTAGAAAATGAGAAAGGGAGAGAGATGTGACAAATTTACTAAATTGATGTTGAGTATTTTTTTTTTTAAATTGCCGTAAGTTGTGGATATTTTTAACCAATGTGGAGAAACTTGTTATTGAAAAATGGTGCAATTTTTTAATAAATTTTGAAATTGGACTAAGTCATGTGATTTTAGTTCGACTCTCTAAAGAAGAAGTCGAGTCAATTGCAAACCATTTCATTATATTTGACTTGAAGTCATGTTAGCATGACATTACCAAAGAAGTTGTGCTATACAACATATCCAACAAAATTATTTCATACTCAACTTGGCCAACTTTGAAAATCTTTTAAAAAATTGTACTAATTTCATAAGCAAATTACCCATAAAAAGACCTTAAGTTGTGCTTGCATCATGACATCATGAAAAAGTCGTGTTACTTAAATATAATTTTGTTTATGTTTAAGTGAAGTCATGTTTGTGTTCAATTAAACGTGTTTGATGCAGGACTTTGTCTAAGGATTCAAATTTATTTGGTTTAAATCATATTAGGAAATTGATCTTCCTCAAGCAGATTGTTCAAACATTATGATTTTTCTTAGTTACGAAGACAAACTGATTTATCGACATAACTGCTTTTTCTCTATAAAATCAGTTTAAATTAGACATTTAATTTTTTTTTATGTATATTTATATTTTTCTATAAAGATGATAACGTTTTTACTCCACCAGTATAATAAAAGTATTCCTACAATTTCAATTATATCAATATATGGTTGGTTACTGTGACATCCCATTTAATAGATAAATCTAATAAATAAAAAGTCGTGTAATCATAATAAAATAGAGTCAAAGCAGAAGTATATCAGAACTAACCTTTTACAGTTATCCAAAATATACTGAAGAGGAAGACTAAGGCATAAAACACATGCCATAAACATAATTTAAACACAGATTAGTTTAAATTATGTTTATGGCATGTGTTTTATGTCTTAGTCTTTCTCTTGAGTATATTTTGGATGACTGTAAAAGGTTAATTTTGATATACTTCTGCCTTGACTCTATTTTATTATGATTATGCGACTTTTTATTTATTATACTTATCTATTAAATGGGATGTCACATTTTATGGTATCAGAGCATGCTCGTCCTTAGAATGACCTGAGAGTTGTGGGTTTGTCATGTCTCACAGGCTTGAGTATTCAAGTTTAGTCGAGTTTGTCGGTGAAACCAAAAAGTTTTAAGAACAAAAAACGTCTTGATAAAGTAATGAGAGTGCACACTCATGACTAGATCAAAGGTTTTTTCCTTTCTTAATTCTAATGGTTTGGGGAAAAAAAGGTGATAGACAAGGGGTTTGGTTGTTAGTAGATGATGAAATTTTGCTTTGTATGTTCTAGTTTGACTTGTTTGGGCCTCTGTGGTATGTGTTTGATGTCTATGGTGGTAAAGGAATGCAGATTCAAGGTCAACTTGATCTGCTTACTTCACAAGGGTTGGATGAGGCCTCTGAGAGAACTTCTTGCTTGAAAGATAGGAAGTTGTTATATGATGTATATCACTGAGCGAGGAAAGCTAAGTTTTGTGCTAGTAGACTAGGAGAAGACTCTAGAGTTCATATGACCATGTTTGGGCAGAGGAAGCTTTAAGGACATGTTATTGGAATTAGATACTACAAGTTTCCCAAAAGGAGTTGAATCTAGAGGTTACAACAATGGAAGATATCAGTGTATGCAAGAGTAACAACGTTTGAGGAAATCAACTTGGTTCTATATCCCGACAATGTTAAGGTTCAGAGTTATGCAGATGCATACAATGTTAGGAGAAGTGTCATTGGATATAGTCATATATGGCCATATCTAGTGCTTTCTTGGATTGGTGGAAGAGGAACAATTGGTAGATCATAGGTGGCAGAAATAGTGAGATTGTTTGACATCGAGCAAGCTAAGAGATATAAAGAACGTGAGGTGTAAAGAGACGACAAATCTCTATTGGAAGGCTAAGATGGAGCAGAGTTTACGGGTCAGTCAAGTAAAGTGATGTTTCCTTAGTAGAGGGGAAAGTAATTTGTGGATAAGAATGAAGTGGCATAAAGGTTTCATACTAGGTTCAATAGTCAGAAGGAGATGATTGGTCTCTTCAGTTGGTAGTAGGATGTTTCAAGGAAAAGTAGTTTACATGAGTATAACGAATTACCTTGGGCTGAGATAGAGGAATTTAAGTGTTGGAAGAAGAAGCGTACCGTTAAGTTTGATCTTGTGGGAAGGACAAAAACTAGTGGAGGCAAAGTACTCTAAAGAATGAAAGGAGAAGAAAACTCTGAAGTGGTTGAAATGGTGTCTGTGATAGTCGGTGCTGGAGCGGTTAGCGTAGATGATCAAATTGAAAGATACAAGGTATAAAAGTGGTGCTTGAGATGTGCGTTTGGTTTTGTTTGGAATCTTCTACTTCTTGGTGTCGCCAGTATGGTAAAGGAGTCATGGTTGCCTGCAAGAGGGAGTTGGAGTTGAGATGGTGGTTTGCTACAGTTGCAGTCAAGTGAAGTTTACTCGAGTGTGTCACGTGTTTCGTGGTGATCAAAGGATTTAAATTCACAGCCAATTTGAATTATTTCCTTTGCGAGGTTGGGACATAATCTCAAGGGTGAAATGATTGTTTTCTTAATCTCATTCTTAGGAGATGTGATCCCCAACGATTTAGTGTCCTTTGATTCAAAGAGATAAGTCAGTGATGGCAGATTGAGTATCAATCAAGCTAAAAGGTGGGGGCAGAATGTCATGTGAATAAAAAAATTATCTGATAAAGGAAAGCAAAAAAATAGACGCAAAAGATCTTAGTGGTAGAAGAATTTATAAATGTATTCTAAAGTAGATATTAGAATTTTTGTTTTGGAATGGTGAAGTAAGAGAACCAAGTGAAAGGGTCGTTGGAAACATAATGGTATAGACCCAGTATAATCACTGGAATGCCTACAAATTTGGTGGATCTTGAAAGAGAAGTTGTGGTGTGTCAAACCATTCAAGAAGAGTATTGACCAAGGTTGGAGTGACTAGTAGGAGGACATATAATTGTAAAAAGGGTGGATACAATATTGAGAAAACAGAATGCTAAGGCTATCAAAAGGGGAGTTTAAAGAGTTTTGCAAGTTTTATAGAGGTTTTGAGGAAGGTTTCTCAACGATGATTGCTTCCTGTTCATGGCAGGCATGAAAGGATCATCATTTTGAGTAAACAAATAAGTGACCTTCTGTATGGATCAGAGTAGCGCAGCGGGATGGTGGCAAGTGATGCTTATGAATGGTAAGAGGTGCGTGAAAAGAACTATCTTACTCATGACCTAGTGGTTACTACGAAGACCAATTCTTTAAAAACATCAAAGGTTTCGTTCTTGTGAGTATCAGTTAAGAGTGTTCAATCATTCAGAGTTGGAAGTGTAGAGTTGCACTGAGGAAGTTGGACAAGAGAAATAGGAGATGGTTGAGTTATGGTTTCAAGTTAGGGTGCCAACCTAGAAGTAAGGAAGTAAGAATAGGTGCTTAGTCAGAGAAGGGAACTCAAGATCTGGGCTTGACAAGGTAAGAGTAAGAGTTGGTGGAGAATTATAAATGTTTGAGTTAGGAAGAGAAGGTGTGAGGAGATTTCATTAGTCTAGTCACTTGACACAGACAAGTGAGTTTCTAAACAAGGTTGGGAAAAAGACAAATCAGACAATCTTAGTTTGAGGTGTATCGTAGAGTTGCTTGATATAGACCAAACTAGAGATTTGAAGTCAAGAAAAGTTATGGTTCTGAGGTTGTTGTGGAAGGATAGTTACAAGTTAAGGGATCAAAAATGAAGATAGGACGCCAAAATGAATACAGTGGTTGAAACAGTTGAAAGTTTTAAATTGGAAATGGAATAATTTGGTAGTGAACTTTGTTACCTTGGTTGAAACCAGCAAAGGAAGCAAGATGTTATGAGTGTCGTTATGCATAAAAGTGGTCAAGAGTGTTGATGGTGGGGCAGTAGGCCAGAAGTCAAGTGTGATCAAGTCAGTGGAGTGATGCTTAAAGGAGAGAACAAGGTGATGTGGACTGATAACTAACATGTTTTAGTTTGAGACCTGAAGTTATCTGAGATTTTGATAAAAACTTACAAGAGGTAGTGGAGAGCATATGGAAGGTGAGTCAGTATATCAGATACAAGTTGGTTGGTCAGGTATGAAGGAGCATTCCAATTTTAAGGTTGGAGGTTGGGAGTTGCTTTGAGAGTAGTGACTAAATCAATATACATTGTTGAACACATATCGTTTAGCATAGAGGCAAAGTTTCCAGTGACTATAGGTGTTGGAGTTGTTATATCAGTCATGTCTAGGTGGTGGTTGTCAGAGAAAATGAGGAAAACATAGTTTTCTTTCTATCTTATGAGTGAATTTTCGAGGTCAAAAATTTTTGTTGTTGGGTAAGTTGTAAGATTCCCTTTTTCTGATTTAAAAAGGCTTTGGGTTAGGTCTTACTAGAGGGCCCAGGGTCAACCCACTAGGGACCTCCAGAAACCCCCTTCCTAGCCACTAACTCCCAATTTTGTCTCCTTTCCAAAAAAATTGTCCACCTCTTTTCTCCCTTGTCTGAAACAGAAGCTCTGCTAGGGTACAACAATATCCTCTAATGAGTTTATTGAACGTTATCATCTGTGTAAGTAGAACTCTAAACTCATGCTCTCTTTCATTTCTTTTCTGTTTGGAAGCTTCAGTTCCACCTTAACCTCTGCTAGGGTCTCAGTTTTCACCTCTTTTGGTTCTGTTTTCCAGCTCCATAAGCTGTAATCGTGTCGTAGTGCTCTTTTTTTGGGGCTTGTTCTTGGGTTAGCACCTGTCAAGGTAAGGAAAGTTAGAACTCCTTATTTTTCTTCGAAATAGAGTGTACTTATTTTCGTTTTGGAATGTGCTGAGTATGTTTGATTGATGATTGCATTGAACGGGGATGAATTTCATGTTTGGGTATCTATGGGTTAGAGAATTTTAGGTAGTTTAGAATGCAATTGGAATGAGAGATATTGATTGTTGCAATTGTTCAATTTGGTATCATCTATAAACCACTTTGAAATAAGTTTGAGAAGATAAAATTGTTAGATACCAAATTGTGCGGTGGAACAAGTCAAAATCTCACAACCAAAAAGCATATGGTGTGACACATAGATACCCAAACATGAAATTCATCCCCATTCAATGCAATCATCAATCAAACATACTCAGCACATCCCAGAATGAAAATAAGTACACTCTATTTCAAAGAAAAATAAGGAGTTCAAGCTTCCCTTACTTTGACAGGTACTAACCTAAGAACAAGCCCTAAAAGAAAAGCACTACGACACGATTACAGCTTACAGAACTGGAAAACAGAACCAAAGGAAGTGAAAATTGAGACCCTAGCAGAGGTTAAGGTGGAACTGAAGCTTCCAAACAGAAAAAAAAAATGAAAGAGAGCATGAGTTTAGAGTTCTACTTACGCTGATGATAACGTCCAGTAAGCTCAAGGGAGGATATTGTTGTGCTCTAGCATACCTTCTGTTTTAGACAAGGAAAAAAAGAGGTGGACTATTTTTTTGAAAAAGAGACAAATTTGAAAATTAGTGGCTGGAAAGGGAGTTTCTAGAGGTCCCTAGTGGGCTGATCCTGAACCCTTTAATAAGGTCATACCCAAAACCTTTTTAAATCAGAAAAAGGGGGTCTTATAGCTATATTCAAGCATAAAATATATGACTTCACTTACGAATTATTAAACCCTATGGGTCATATGTGTCATCGTTGAGCGGTCCTGTTGTGCGTCTTATGTTTCATATGATGCATGTCTGATTGTTTTTCAGTTTTTTTTTTTTTTTTTTTTTTTTTTTTTGCGTTTGTTTTTAAGTTTTGTTCTTTTCGTCTCACCTTTTTTCGTTTCACCTTTTTGTAACATAAGATACATTTCAATCAAATCCTTTTCTCTGTCCATGCGTTCGCTTCTTTTTCTCTTTTCTTCTTTGGAGAGTCTTCCTTTCATCATGAATGCTAAAATACTGTCTTGTAGGAGTAAATGTAAGATGTTATCAGAGCTCTTCTTTTGAAGGGCTATGCTACACATCAGATTTGTTATTTTTGGGTTTCTTTTCTGTTTTTTGACCTTTTTGTTCCTCTTTCTTCATCATGTATGACGATCCAATACAAACTTCAGTACATAGTTTCTTGTGTCTTCACTGAAGTGAAAATCTTGTCACTTCCTTGGTTTCTCCTCTTCTTGATTCAAAGAACTAGCACTCATGGAGCAGGTCCATGATTACTGTCCTGTGAGTGCCAAGAACAATGTGGAATTTGATGATGGGACCGCTGTTCAACATGTGCGAGGAGATACCTCTTATCAAGCCTGGAAATGCTGCAATAATATGATGGTTTCTTTGCTTGTTCATTCGGTTTCTCCCTCCATAAGACAGCACATACAGATAGAGTGGAGGAGATATGGAATGATTTGAAATTAAGATTATTTTTTGAAGGAAATCTCTTAAGAACTTCATGTTTGCAAATGGGAGCCTCATCTTTATATGTCACTCAACTTTTTCATTCTTATTTAATTTGTGACTTTCATCTCATACTTGGATTTCTAGGAATCAAAACATTAATCAAAATACATCCTCATAATCATTTTGTTCCTTTACTTAGTTATAATTCATGTCAATTCCCTTGTTTCAAACCTAATAATTTCTTATGCAGGCGAGAAACAGAACTCATTGAAGAAATTGTTGCAGAGGTGTGGAAAAACTTACAAAGTAAATTGCCATCCTATGATGATGAACTGGTTGGAATTGATTATAGGATAAACAGCATTTATTCACTTTTAAGAACGAATTCACAGGAAGTTCGCTTTATGAGCATATGGGGCATGGGTGGTATTGGAAAGACAACATTAGCCAGGTTTGTCTATAATAAAATCCATGACCAATATGATATCAGTTGCTTTCTTGAGAATGTTAGAGAGGTTTCTAATGAAAGAGACGGTCTGCTTTGCTTACAAAGAAAATTGCTTTCCCATTTAAAAATAAGAAGCATGAGAATTGAAAGTTTGGACCAAGGAAAGGAGACAATACGGAATCTTTTATTCAATAAGAAAGTTCTTCTTGTCCTTGATGATTTAAGTTCTGATATCCAAGTGGAGAATTTAGCTGGGAAGCCAGAATGGTTTGGTCAAGGGAGTAGAGTAATTATAACAACTAGAGATAAGCATCTACTTAAATCACTTCATGTGTGTGAGAACTATGATGTTCAGGTCTTGAATAGTTATGAATCCCTTCAACTTTTTTGCCAAAAAGCGTTCAGAGGAGAAAAGCCTGAAGAAGCTTACTTAGAGTTGTCTAGATCTGTGGTCCAATATGCTGGAGGTGTTCCTTTGGCACTCAAAGTGTTGGGTTCATTTCTCTGTGGAAGAAGTGCTTCCATATGGGAAGACGCTTTGAAAATGTTAAGGAAGGACGCACAAAATGATATTTGCAAGACTCTAAGAATAAGTTATGATGGATTACGAGATAATGAGAAGGCTATATTTCTAGATATTGCTTGTTTTTTCAAAGGAAACACCAAAGATGATGTAACACGAATATTGGAAAATTGTGATTTCAATCCACTGATCGGTATAGAAGTTCTAATTGAAAAATCATTAGTAACTTATGATGGATTGCATTTGGGGATGCACGATTTGCTTCAAGAAATGGGTAGGAATATTGTTCTCCAACAATCTCCTAATGATGCCAGCAAGAGGAGTAGGCTGTGGACACTCAAAGACATTGATCAAGTATTGAGAAATAACAATGTAAGTTCTTTTTTACAAGTATATTCTTGATTTACAAATTGTTTCTCATTACTCCTTGTGTTAATCTTATGTCATGTTTTCTCAGGGAACCGAATCCATTCAAGCTATAGTTTTAAATTTGCCTGAGCCTTATGAAACATGTTGGAATCCGGATGCTTTTTCAAAGATGAGTAATCTAAGATTGCTCATGATATTGAATAAACTGCAACTTCCGCTTGGTCTCAAATGTCTTCCCAGTGGATTAAAAGTTCTTGTGTGGAAGGAATATCCTCTTGAATCCCTGCCAGTTGGAGCCCAACTGGATGAACTCGTTGAGCTTCATATGTGTCAAAGCAAAATAAAACACCTTTGGGGAGGAACAAAGGTAACATTTCCATTCAATATCTGGTTCTTTTGTAATTTATTTTAAGGGCTAATATATATTTATTTATTTCCAGTTTGTGGAAAATTTGAAGATCATCAATTTGAGAAATTGCAATAATCTACACAGAACTCCAGATTTCACTGGAATTCCAAATCTTGAAAAATTGGATCTTGAAGGCTGTGTAAACCTTGTTGAGGTTCATGCATCTCTTGGACTTCTTAAAAAGCTTTCGTACCTGACATTTGAAGATTGCAGAAATCTCAAAATCCTTCCGAGAAAATTGTTATTAGACTCTTTAAATCGTCTAGTTCTTTCAGGCTGCTCCGCAGTTAGAAATCTTCCTGAGTTTGGAGAAAGTATGAAAAGTCTATCCGTGCTTGCTTTAGAGGAGACTTCCATAGCTGAACTACCTGTGTCTGTTGGTCACTTGACAAGTCTTACTAACTTGCTTTTAGAGGGTTGCAAAAATATTGTGCGCCTTCCAAATACCATTTCTAATTTGAAATCTCTCAGAAGGCTCAATATCTCCGGTTGTTCAAAAATTTCTAAACTGCCTGATAATTTGAATGAAAATGAGGCTTTGGAATCTTTAAATGCAAGCGAAACTGCTATTAGGGAAGTGCCTTCATCCATTGTTCTTCTAAAAAATCTCAGACTGCTTTTATTTCGTGGATGCCAAGACCTAGCATCAAACTCATGGAGCTCACTTCTCCCTTTTGAGAAGATTCTCCGGTTTAATAGTCATCCAACAACAAAGAGATTGGTCTTGCCTTCTTTTTCTGGTCTATCCTCATTGAGGAAACTGGACTTGAGTTATTGCAATCTCCATGATGGATCAATTCCTGAAGATCTTGGCTGCTTATCATCATTGGTAACATTAGATCTAAGTGGAAACAATTTTGTATGTTTTCCTGGTTGTATCTCTGAACTTTTGAAGCTAGAAAGACTATTATTGAAGTGCTGCCCGAGGCTGGAGTCATTTCCTAAGCTGCCACCAGAAGTACATTATGTAAATGCAAGTGATTGTGGTTCAATGAAACCTTTATCAGATCCGCAACAGATATGGGGTCATTTGGTCTCATTTGCCTTTGATAAGGTCCGTCAATGCATCTTTCTCTTTATAATACAACCTCATCTCTTGTTAAATTTTAACATGCTGATTTCCTTGTAACAGTTGCAAGATGCCAGTAACTTCAAAACCTTATTGGTAAGTCCAGGAAACGAAATTCCATCATTTTTTTTCTATCAAAAGCATCTCAACCAAGTCCAAGACATAGAATACTTGAAAGAAAACTACATCTGGGCCGACTCTACTGTGTCAATACCGATGGACATAGCTCCACTTCGTCACCGGTATCATAGAAGTGAATGGTGGGGAATTTTGGTTTCCCTAGTTGTAGAAGATGTGGAGTCTTCACCTTCACAGGAATATCGCATTGGTTGGATTTCAAAGGTTCCTAGTCTCAAAAATATTTTGCAGCAGTTGTGTCACAAGACAGAGCAGGGACTCATCTCTGGAATCCAAAATCATAAATATCCTCACCTGTTGATTTTATATATTCCGATTTATAGGGCTCGCTGGTTTTATGTTCATGACAAATTTCAATTAATATTTTACTCTTCCAGTCTCAAGAGCAAATTAGTGATAAAGAAATGTGGATGGCGCATATTATGTAAGGAAGATGCTGAAAACTGGCGCACAAACCTGTCTGAATGCAACACTAATTCCGCCAATCAATGTGTTGCAAATCCAAGGGACGGTCGCTTATCTCCACACTTTTCATCCTGGAGATGGATATCCCGTCTCAAGGTTCCCCAACACTGCAAGACTTTCCTCTTGGCCATCCTCTGTGATCGCTTGCCCGCTAATGAAAGGTGCTCATTCTGCTGCTTGGAAGGGACTGTCATCCATGTTTTACGAGACTGTACCAGAGCTACTGCAATCTGGGTTCAAATGGTTCCTCCTGAGGTGTGTGATGAGTTTTTTTCAACATCTCTTCATGACTGGATGCACAGGTTCCTTCTGAAGCTCTGGTTTCCCGACAGGGACTATTATGCTGACTGTTTGAGGTTTACCATCACGATCTGGCTACTTTGGAAGGATAGAAATAGTTCCATCTTCAAGCGAAATTCTCCAACTCCAACAGATAATGATGGATTGTATTCTCTGATTCAGTCTCTAGTAAAAGAATATGCAATTCTTTTGCATCTGAAAGGGGAAGAGGGTACTTCTGCTGCGAATTCTCTCTCCCAGAACTCACGTCTAAAACTTTTTGTGAAACTGAACGTGGATGGCTGTTGTAATGGCAATCCTGGAAATGCTGGTTATGGGGGTCTCTTTCGTGACGTAGAGGGGAAGTGGCTTGGTGGGTTCTATGGATCTCTTGGCCTTGCAACGAATGTGAGAGCTGAGCTTTATGCCATTTGTCAGGGTTTGATCGCAGCTTGGGATTTGGGTTACAGAACCATGCTGGTTGAAACTGACTCATTAGAAGCAATAAATCTCATTAAGGAAGCCAATATTGAGGATTGTGCCTACAGTGGCTTGCTTGCTGACATACGTTCCCTCATGCAAAGAAATTGGTCCTTGGACTTGATCCATTCTCTTAGACAAGATAATGCATGTGCAAACATGTTATCAAAGCTGGGAGCTGAGCAGCATGAGGTCTATTGCTTCCTGGCTCATCCACCTCAGCAGCTTCAACCGGCATTGGTGGCTGATGCCCTGCAAGTTCAACTTCCTTGCCTCTAGTTCCTTCTTGCTCTTTCACCTTATTCTTGGGATGAATTACAAATTGGTGTGTGAGTGGATCTATTATTTGCTTTTTTCGTTTAATTAACCGACGTAGGAGTCGAGGTGCCGATAGTTATATCACAGGTGAGTATATCTTAGCTGGGAATTCTACCTATCTGTGGGTCAATGATGAAATGGTATAACCTTTTTCTCAGGCTTACTCGAGTATTGAATTGGAAAATGAGGCAATTAATAAACTTCATTCCTTCATATGTTTATGAATATTTAAGGTTTATAATATTTTTCGTGTTCAGATATTTTTTAAATCCAAGCATTCATATTCTTCAAGAGTGATGTTTGCAACTATTTATAGGTCTAAGTATGGTATTAGAAGGCTCTTAGAACCATTTTTAGGTGTAAATATGGTTAACAATGACCTCTTACGAGTATTAAGCTTTGCGGGACAAAGCATTACGTTTATGAAGGAGATGAGGCATATGAAGATGGAGATGGAGGTTTATGAGGATGGTGATGAGCGGGTGATCATGGAAGAAGATAAGAGTAAAAATGACTTTTAACTTGCTTATGGAGGTGGATGAAGAAATACCCATCAATCTCTCACAAACTACAGACTGATAAATAACAAATTTCATTTCAACCCATGTTTTTTATAAATTGTTCTTGATTAAAAGAAACAAATGAAAAAGAATATAAATAACATTAGTAATAAAATAAACAAACGAAATATGAAACCGTAAAAAAAAAAAATTATAGATTGCTATAAGAATAAAGTAACTTAATACGAAAGAAAACTGTTTAGTTTAAATTCAAAAAACGATTACAGTTTCCACACAAACTTAAAGCAAATCCTTCATCCGCTAATTTGCCATATCTATCATTTTGCCCGCTCACAAAATTTTAATTTCATATTTAGTCCAATTTTATAAAGTTAGACAATTTCAGTCCACTGTTAACATATATTTCAATGATTCAACCTAATGTATTCATTAGAATAACATAAAATTTAGTATTATTATTAATAACATTTACACATAATATCTATCATCCATTAGATATCTATTAAAAGTGAGCTAAAATTGATTAATTTTAAAAAAACTGAAATACGAGATGTGCAAGATGACCTAGATAAAATATAATCAAAAAGTAGATTTAAACCAAAAGGTGTAAAAATAGTGTAATTGCCCATGACAAGAATTCCTTAGCAATCTAACCCTAACTCAACGAGTTATCTAAGGTATGCGTTAAACCTAATGATATTTATATGACTGAAATGGAAAGAGTCCAAAAATAAGAGATTGTTATGTACAAGATAAAAGCATGTGACATACTTATAAGGATTCAGCAAACTGGGGGGCTTCCAAGTCAAGTTCTTGTCTCATGACACAGTTCATAAACCAATCGCAACTGAAAGTCCGGATCCCTTTCTTTGCAGCTATCATTGCTTCTTCCGTATCTTCCTCGCCTGTCACAAAGATTGTTGTTGATGTTTCTTTTACTTTCTCCACTCTACTAATCACCTAATATAAAAATAAATGAAGTTTCATAGCAATCCACAATTACAGAAGATAAATAAATATATTATGTGAATAAGATGATGTATTATACAATGAACATTTTATAAATACGCACACGAATGCAAAAGGCTTCTAGTTCTCTTTCTTTCTGTTGGAATGCATTCAAAATTCGTCAGAATTTTATACTATTATTATTAAAATCCAACATTTTCGAAAAATGCTGGACTAATTTTTCAATGCTTCATGTTTAGATGTTTCATGCGTTAAACATGTCGAAATGATAAGAAATAACACATGCAGCATTGTTTAAGGTCTGCCTAAATTTAGGTTTCATTAAAAAATAATCGGACTTACATTACCACCTGCGGACATGACAATTGCAGACAATATTTTAGCGGGAGTTTGAACATGAGCTGCAATACATATATTATATCCCTTGAACAGTGTATGAGAGCTAGCTTTTGCCCGTAAAACTGCACTCTTTAAATCGCATTTGTACTTCAGCGAATAATCCGGATCGTTCAGTATGTGAGGCAGTTCATCTGAAGATTCAATTTTAAAAATTAGTGAGTATGCTATCAGAATAATAATAATAATAATTGGACATAAACAAAAAAGTTTGTTCCAGTTTTTACCAACAAATCTGCCTTCCCGAAAACTTTCTTTTAACCAACTTGATGAGACCACCCAAGCACTGTGTAGTCAACAATAACTCCTTTTCA
This sequence comes from Vigna unguiculata, assembly GCF_037176805.1. Lineage (NCBI taxonomy): Eukaryota > Viridiplantae > Streptophyta > Magnoliopsida > Fabales > Fabaceae > Vigna > Vigna unguiculata. The sequence goes on along the minus strand of NC_140792.1, from coordinate 32,797,371 downwards.
TAAATAATCATCACGAGTAATCCATAGAAAAATGTAGTAGACATATATTGATGAATAATATGAAAAAAATTCATAAGAACCAGAGTATAAAAACATCTTCCACATATTTAGATTTGATTTTTTTAGGCTATACCATTTTTTTCAATAGCTCAATTTGATTATAAGCTGTTTCGAACAAAAACTTCCAGAAATTTATTCACAAATCAAGATGCCAAGATTTCAACTAGCTTCATATTAAAACTATATCTCGACTTAAATTTTTAGTATGACACTAAGCAAGTTAGCATTTGAAAATATTATTTTGAACATACCCTGAACAAAGGGCGGTACAGAAATTCAGAGTTTTTCTCACTTGTCCTGTGACAACGTGTGTGGTCATACTTCCACAAGTGGATACAGTTCCACCAAGGTCTTCAATCACCTATGCATAGAAGAAATGTTTAATGGTGTTAACTTAAAAATAACATCCAGAACTCAACGTGTTAGTTAATTTCCAGTTCTATTACAAGAAAAAATTAGAAAGCTTAATATTAGACCCTTTTTTCCTGCCAGCATCTAAAAATCGATCGTGGCAAAGAGAATGGCAATACAGTCGAAAGGAAGAGCCTAGGTCTCTCAAGGACAGTTAAAAAAATGTTACTCTTCAATTTATCAAAACATCTACAAAATGCTTGGGTAATTAAACATACCTTTGTGAGCTGTGTTTTCTTAGCATCATCAGCAATATTCATCAACATAATTCTAAAGCATTGTTTAGTAGATGGCGGTTCTATGTTGATAGGAGCTTCTAAATGTAAACAATTCTCGACACATTTTTCAGAACCATCTATAATCGAAGGATCGTGAAGGGCCTCTACAAAACAGGAATTGGCCTCATCAGTCTCTAAGATAAAACCGCAGCTAGAACCTGATTGATAGCCAACCAGCTGGCCCCCCTTCACTCTTTTTGACTTCAATGAAGATAAAGAGGCTTCCCAGGTCCTCTTTGCACCTTTTGTAGATTGAGAACAATAATTCACATTAGCACCAATTCCATCCTGTGAACTTTCTGCACCAGTGGACTGTCTATCGTCGTTTACTTGGGCAAATGGAGCAATGCTACTACAGCCTTTCTTAGGATTATGACTGTCCGATCCTGAGGTCACAACAAAAAATACATAAAAATATTAAATAGCCACTATATAAGATATTAAGTTTACTACCTTTTTTTCGCACACAAAATGGATATCATTTAAATTATAAATTATATATTCACATATAGAAATATGAGAGATACTGATTGATGCACTACCACTGAGTTTTTCATATTCTGTTGAAGATTCATCTTTCACCAAAGATTTATGTTCACTTTTACCTGTAAATTGTTCTACGGAAACATTTATCTAGAAACTTCAAATCTGTGTGTAACTTACCCGAAAACTTCAGCTGCTCATCTTCAGCAATGGCAGGTGTAAAGGAATTCTGATGAAACTGTGAAGGGAGACACTTTGTAGTGTTAGCGTCATCGGCTAAGCATTCTTTCATTACGTTGCAAACCATGAGAGTTGAACCACCAGGAAAGCATAATGATTTCTGAATATCAGATTTTACAGGTAACCTGCGGGCCCTTCCTTTGGTATCCACCTGTGCTATTTCTACAAAACCCTGTAGTTGCAATGCAAAATAGGAAACATCATAACATCAGAGAACTAAAGGAGCATCTTTTACGGGACCACTAGAATGGTCACATACCAATAAAGTATTCTAGGCTCAAATGAAATATCAACCATTTATAGAATAAACCAAAAATGACTCTATGATCTGCTCAAGCTTCCAGGGAAGTCTTATTTATAAATTACCTGTTTAAGCCAAAACCCTTCTGATTCCTTGTCTCCCCAGCATAAAATAGAACGGATGCCAACACTTTGAAGTCTTTTCCGTAGCTCCAGAACCAATAAATGACCAAAACCCTGCAGGATATTAATCAATGACTAAGATAGAAACCTTAATTGAACCCATATTACCACGAGCACAAAACCTTGTAAACACATAGACAACAGATGACATGAGAAAGAGAATTAGGAAAAGGATTATCATGCAGTTTAAGTTGTCAAGATCAAAAACATCATATACATAAATGAGAAGAAACAATATACCAATAAGGTATATCATTTGACCCGCAAAGAAGAATTACCTTAGCTTAACATTAAAATTTGGGTAACTTCCAAAACAGCTGAGACCTATAAACTCAATGACCGTGTAATTTTTCACTATTTAATTTCACTGTCTACAGAACATTATTGTAAGATAAAAAGGAGAAAAAACAAGCATATGACAATTGGAGCTAAACCAGAAGCTTTATTTAATATTGTAATCAAAACCATATAAATGTTCTTGTGATTAACAATTGCAAGTTTAGTTCTTAAAGCTGACTCCAAATGAGACATTTTCAGAAGGGGGAGAACTCTCATTACTGAAATAAAGAAGAAAAATGTAAAATGTAGGAATGACCTTTCGTTGATGGATTGCATTGACAGCTGCAAGTGGGACCTCTGCAAATTCTGTATCTGCAGGGATGATTTGGTATGTAATTGCGGCTATAACCTGTCAAACATAAGTTAATCATAATTTAGGATGTAATAATGCATAACTACTAAGCTTCATTATATAGCTCACATTAGAAGAAGGTAAGAAAAGTTTTTATCATTTTATTTCTAAGTGTGGTGGTTTCTAAAGATGAAAAAAGGGAGAATTATTGGCAAAGATCGATCAGGACAATCATCGAGACAGTGTCAACTTGTTTGTAGAACATTCTATGATTAAATATATTCTGTGATTTGATTACCAGTCCAACAGACTCCACTAAATCTCAGAGCTAAAACTGTCAAGTTTTCTCTTTAAGAAATATAGACATGCTCTGCTATATGTTGTGCTCAAAAAGTACAGCCTCTCAGGGCTAAGATTGTTACATTATGCTTTCTCTTTAAGAAATTGATACGTGTTTACTATGGCTTGTAAACCGTGAACATACTAAAACAAATATCCATAATTTTAATTTATAGGATAGGATAGTGTGGCATGTACGCTTTTTAGAAATATAACACTGACAGAAAACGTGTTCCAATCTGTGACTTAGTTCTCTAGCAAATATGTATACCTTTCCTGAATTTGCAACACGAGTGGACTTTACCAGTAGGGTTCGATATTTCCTGCTAGACAAAACCTACTGTTAAACCAGGTAAAACAAGTTCACAAAAAAAAAAAAAAAAAAACCTGTGAATATATATTCTGATTAAATCATCAGTCAACGAACTAGAAGCAAGAAAACCATGGAAGCATTATGAACATGCAAGCGAAAGAAGCAGAATAAGAGGTTAATACCCATTAGTCACACATCTCTCAAGAAACTTGGATTGTTTTCCGGTATTTGCGGCATAATTCATTCCAGGTAGCTCAGTCCTGTACAATTGTAATACTTCCTGCAAACCCATTTACATGCACATTTCAGATAGGGAAAAAAGGGAGGTTAATTTATTACCCTAAATTTATAATTTCCAAAGTACTCAAAAAAGTGAATGAGTCGTGCTATTACATTCGAAATAACTTATTTACAACTCATTAATAGAGCGTTTGCCACGTCAGTTTTTGGGAGAAAAGTCATGTTTTTCAGTAGTTTTATGGGAGTCAGCCGGATTCTGAAGGTATCCAAACGCACTATTAGACTTATCTAATGACATATTGCCTACGTATTTGGAAACAATTACGAAAATAAGACTGATGTTAGACAAAACACTGTTCCAGTTAAGGAGAAGATTTGACGAGCTATAATAGGAAAGAGTTTAAAAATAGGAATTAACCCACCTTCGTATAAGCTGGTTTACACAAAGAGTTTGTTAGCCTTCTGTGTTATACAAAGTCTAGAAAAAGAGTTTTTATTTGTTTTAGTCTTTTTCTGCTTCGAAAATTAGCTTTATTGTGACTGGGCTATCCAGTGTAAAAGGTTGTAGTTCCTTTGTGTAAACTTTTTTTCTATTTCATGTCATCGATACATTCAAGATTGAATCTTTTGTAGTTTTCATTTCTTGATAACTAACAAGATCTGTCTACAAGTATTATAAAATCAATCTTGTCCCGTACAATATCACTACAATAGAGTGGACCCAAGTCCCAATGAGTCACGCACAACACTCTCCGATTGTAGAAAGAACTGACACAAATGCTTGAAAATAAACACTTACGATTAGCTATTCATCCAATTAGACCCTAAATAGGCATGGAGACGAGAGTGTTACCTGAAGGTAGGATTTACTAACAGAATCAGCATCCTTAGGATTAACCAGCACGAACTCATGCTCTATGAAATTATAAACCAAATAGCAAACATTATAAACATGTCAACGATTATTTGCGAGTTACTATTAATTAAGCAAGATTAGTGTAAAAACGAATCACGCATAAATGTATCATTGTACCTTTATCACCGGTTATAAAATCCTCATAAGCGTTTTCACGGTTTTCAACAACTGCGGCTTAAAGGAACATAAGTGAAAAACGTTAATCAGATCGAACAAACTCAAACGGCATTGCGTTTCGTATTATTTAAGCAATACCTGACACTTTGACCTTTCCACTTCGGGGAAGCGAGATTACGACGACGTTTGAGTCGGAGTTACAGGTGAAACGAGTGGCCTCGACAGTAACCTCGCAGTTACCTGCGTAATGGAAAGGTGAGAATCGAAGTTAGGAAGGAGCATTGAATCATGTTGTGAATTCTAGGGTTTGAAGAATCACCGATGGAGATTGGAGAAGAAGGTTTTCGTTTTGGCGCCATGCTCTCTTCCTGCTTTTGAGTTTTTGGTTTGGATTCGAAGAGACTAGACAGAGAGGTGAGCGCATTTTATAGTCGAAGATGGAGGGACTCTGCGCGCCGAGAACGTGCTCAAATTGTAGGGTATTTTTGTCAACAAGAAACTTGAAAGAAAATGTTTAAGATAAAAATGGAAAATATTTCTTTTGGAAATTTGCGCTATTATTTATATTCCTTCCTTTTATGTCTTCTTTTCTTTTACAAAAAAAAAACTACTTGGAGGTTTAAATCTTACGTTCTTTTATCATGTTAAATGTTAACTTTTAGCAAACAAAACAAATAATTACTCAGCTAATTTAGTGGGATTTTTAAATTATTTTCTTTTTTAGAAACTAGTATGAGTATTTTTTTTTCACTATGATTAATTTTAAATTATATTAACAAAAAGGAATAATATAGAAATTTAACATATTGTTTCTGAAAATATTTAACATGAAATTTTTTTCGTCAACCACTCTCGCTAAATAATCTTTAAGTTTAATCCCATCAAAAGAAATATATTTTGTATGATACCTATTACATGAATAACAAGAATTTAGCCACCTATAAGTTTAACGTTAAATATATAGATTAAATATATTTGTAATCTTTTAAATTTAACGCAAAATTATAATTTGTTAATGTTAGAAACTTTCATATAATTTTATTTTCAGATTAGAAACATTAAGATGATAACGATAATAATGACATTGCCACACGATTATACTCTACTTCAATCACAACAATAAAACTTACACAACAAAAATATAAGAGGGTTCTGCGAGAAGAACTTTTATAAATAAATATTTCTTTAACTTTATTTATATGTTATTTTTTAAAATATTTTTACCTTTCTGATGATTCGTCAACATTATCTTTAATTAGAGTCTTATTATTTTATATTTTTCACATAAGAATTCAACTAACATAATTATTTTAATTAATAAACAACACATATGAAATGAATGTGTGAATTAAACTAAATACAAAAAATTATTTTAAAGTTATAAAGCGTAAGCAAATTTCTATTTTTTTCGTAATAAAATTTTTTAAATAAATTAAAACCCAATTAAAAACCCGAATTCTAAAATTAATATTAAAAAATTTACAAAAACTAAAATTAAAAAGATTTCAAACATATACAAATCGAAATTCAGTGTACGATTTCCTTTAAAAAATAAATGAATTAGAAAACATGCTTTGTTGTACTACTTTCAAGTATATTTTTTCACCGTCAGTCCAAAATGTACAATTTTTTAAATATATCCATTTACATAATATTGAAAAAAAAAATTACCTAATTTCTTAAAAAAGATATGGCTATAATATAATCCATTAAAAAGGTAATAATTCTTTAAACGAGCGACATAAAAATCAGTTTTATTAAATTTTAACATACTCAAAACTCCTGCCTTACCCTCTTCCTCTTTCTCAGCATTAGCGCTTGGGACAAGTTTGTTTCTCGCATTCCTCATAGCCATGGCTATGCTGTTGTCTACAATTGTTGTTCCTTCTACCAAGCTTGTCATCTTCAACAACAGCACACAAGAGCGTGCACTTCCAAGTTTTCGCCATTTCTCAGGTAAGTCCCTCGATTTGTTAGTCAGTTCAATCCTTTTCGCTTTATCAGTGTACATCACTTCCCTTTTTTTCTTTTTCCAATGCCCCAATTGCGTTTTATGTGTGTCGAGTGTAGGTACTAGCAAGCACTTTGAGAAAGTGTCGTCCTTGATTGCTTTTGCGGTGAAGGGTGACTCCACTCACGCCAAAGCCCCAAGGAGAGATAGTAGAAACCCGTTGTTGAGTGAGGGGAGAGATGAAGATGAAGCTAGAGGACCCATTTGTCCTGGTTGTGGAGTCTTCATGCAAGATAAGGATCCTGACCTTCTAGGGTATTACCAACCAAGGAAGGTGAAAGTGGAAGAGTTTTCAGAAGAGGATGATGACGTGTTTGATGATGATGATGATGATGTTGGTGATTATGCAGAAGAAGGAGATGACGGTGAAGTGGGGTTTCTGAATGAAAGTGAAATTAAGCTTGGAGAAGAGATTAAGGGGTTAAGAGATGAGATTGATTGGGATTCTGATGACTGGGAAGCTAACGTACTGGATGAAGATGATGAGAAGTTGGAATTGAATGGGTTTGCACCTGCAGGGGTTGGGTATGGTAACATTACTGAGGAGTACTTGGAAAAGGTAAAGAGGAAGAAGGTATCCAAAGCTGAGAAGAAGAGGATGGCTAAAGAGGCTAACAGGCAGAAAGAAGAGGTTACTGTGTGTGCTCGGTGTCATTCCTTGAGAAACTATGGCCAGGTGAAGAACCAGACGGCGGAGAATTTGATACCGGATTTTGATTTCAATAGATTGATTTCTACGCGGCTGATGAACCCTTCTGGAAGTGGCAGTGCTACTGTTGTTGTAATGGTTGTGGATTGTGTTGATTTTGATGGTTCATTCCCTAGGATTGCTGTGAAATCCTTGTTTCAAGCATTGGAAAGAATGCAGGACAACTCCAAGCGGGCCAAGAAGCTGCCGAAGCTTGTACTTGTGGCAACAAAGGTTGATCTACTTCCCTCTCAGGTTTCTCCTACGAGATTAGATAGATGGGTTCGAAACCGATCAAGATCTGGAGGAGCACCTAAACTAAATGGGGTTTATTTGGTCAGTTCAAGGAAGGATTTAGGTGTAAGGAATTTGTTGTCCTTCGTGAAGGATTTGGCTGGTCCTCGTGGGAATGTGTGGGTGATTGGGGCTCAAAATGCAGGGAAGTCTACTCTGATCAATGCTTTTGCGAAGAAACAAGGAGCTAAAGTTACCAAGCTGACAGAAGCTCCAATTCCTGGAACAACACTAGGGATCTTGAGAATTGCAGGAGTTTTGCCTGCTAAGACTAAGATGTTTGACACTCCAGGGCTCTTGCACCCATACTTAATGTCAATGAGATTGAATCGGGATGAGCAAAAGATGGTTGAGATCCGGAAGGAACTCCGGCCTCGGTCATATAGAATTAAGGTAAGTTACTTATTTCTATTGCTGTTCTCTATCCTGTTCTAAATTGTCAGGGGTGCTTTTGTTTTCTTGCCAGATTTCAAAATCCCTTTGTGCATGTTCACAAGACTTCAGAGCTAACAGATTAGTTTAGTAATATGTCTTCTACATAACAGTTATGACCATGTTTTGGCCTGAAGATTCTGAATCATAAATATGCATACTGAGTCAAGACTGCAAGGTTTTTATGTATATTTTGGAAAATGAGTAAAGTTCTCACATGCTGCTTTTAATTTACAGGTAGGACAAGCAATACTCATTGGTGGCTTGACAAGACTTGACCTTGTTGGAGCCTCTGTTGAGACAATATATGTCACAGTTTGGGCATCATCAAATGTTTCTCTTCACATGGGGAAAATTGAAAATGCTGATGAGGTTTGGAGAAAACATGTTGGTATCAGGTTACAGGTACGCCTTCTCCTGTTCTCCTTCCTACCTTGAAATCTGTATTTTGTCTAGCTTTGCCATCTTTATTTCATTTTATTAAGTTGCTCATGCTAATACCATCTTGAAAATTCAAGCAACCAGAGAGAAGATTTAATATATACTTGTGAAGAAGGGTGTATGGTTAATCTTGCCCCCCGTTCCCTTCTCTTCTAACGATCTTGTCCCCAGTTAACCTTCACTAGCAAAGAAGTCTTTTGCATCATGTCTGTAGGTTTTGCTTAGCTAGTGCATATACCTTGAGTCTAACAAGAAACACAACTTCTCGTTTTTCCTTTGGGGGGCAGGGCTTGAGCAATGAAGATCGGGGGAATGTGTTTTTGCACCTATTTGTGAATTTTGAACATCATACACAGTTTTTCCTGTACAATGCCGGCACGAGAAATGTTAGAATTGACTTTATTTTTCTAATCAAGCTATAACATTCCTATAGAAAACCAACTACTTACTGTGTATAAAATAAGAAGACCATATATGAATTAAATAAGATTAAACTATACCTAAACAACCAACCTCTGTCAAGTCCAAATTACAGAAAATAAAAATAGTATCACACCTTGGCTAACATTGTAAATAGATATTTGAATCTAAACGAGGTTAATGTTGTCTGGATAAGTGGGTTTTCTGGTAGATTTGCTTGAGCATGGTTGATATAATGGCTGACTGAAATGAGGCTAAATATGCTGATTTTGGTTATAAAATATTTGCTTCTTGAGTTAAAAACTATGAGAAATTTGTTTTTCTTTTCAGAATTCAAAACCATTTACTAAGGGTTAGGATCCATTTAAGTACTTGAGCAGTATTGAACTTCAAAGTGGGGAGCGCTGCTACTATTTGTTTCTGGAAATATTTGGTGTTAATGGTCACCTTTTACTTTCTAATTGATTTGCTGTATGAAAGACTTGGTCTCACTAGTTGAAAAATAGATGCCCTTGTCGCATTTTGAGTTTACGCAGCAAAAAGTGCAATCCTAAATGTGAATGCTTCCTGGTTGAAAAGGGGAGTGTTTTGAAAATCTTCTATAATTTAAAACTTTGTGGAGGGTAACTCTGTAGTGTAAATTTTGGGATTTTAGATGTGCTTTATATGTGTGTGAATGTGTGTTTGTTGTTTGACATAAAACAAAACTGTCTTCTGTTCATCTTTCTTTGTAATGTTTGACTAATTTGATGGTATTCTTATTCCAGCCTCCCATTGGTAATGACCGTGCTGCTGAGTTAGGAACATGGCAAGAAAGAGAAGTAAAAGTGTCTGGAACTAGTTGGGATGTCAACAGCATTGACATAGCTATAGCAGGTTTAGGTTGGTTCTCACTGGGCCTCAAAGGCGAAGCAACCACGAAATTATGGGTCTTTGATGGGGTTGAAGTAACTTTGAGAGAGCCTTTGGTGCTTGACCGGGCACCATTCCTTGAGAAGCCAGGATTTTGGTTACCTAAAGCCATCTCTGATGCTATTGGCAACCAAACCAAACTTGAAGCTCAAAGAAGGAAACAACTTCACAATGAGGATTCGGAATACGTGGGAGCAGGAGCAGGGGCAGGGGCAGAGTTATCTGCATGAAAAGAATTTTGCTTGATTTTCATTAAGGATGTAACTGAAGTGACCTGTTGCATAGGCAATAACATGTTTGCAACTAAAGCTTCTACATCCAATTCTAGCTACTGGTTGGTGTATGATAGCCCCCCATCAACAGATACACATAAATGCACTTCTCATTGAATAGGTGTCACAGTAGTTTAGAAGGTCATTGTGTAATTTTGACTGAGATAAGTCGCATGACCTGCGGCTTTAATGTATATAAATTGGCAATTAATGTTAGGAGGTAGCTTTTCAAATTTTCTGTATTGATTGTCTTGGCACCTAAAAGAGAAGTGTCGGAATATAATTTCATTTCATTTGTTCGTAGCTGATTAATTACTCTTGGCCCGTGCTTTGTCGTGTTTCATGAAGGTTACACGCATATCTCAATAGCTTTTAATAGTAGAATCAACTTTATCAAACTCTAAACCAAATAAACATTTTTAAAGTAATTAGTTATTTTTATATCGAAAATTAGGGTGCCAAATGCGGCGTCGAATCTGGCAACTGAGTTGGATGCGTCCATTTTGTGTCGATTTTCTTTACTTAGTTTTCTACACAAGAATGTGCGCATTTTAAAGTTCAGGTGAAAGTCATGAGAACAAATCTTTACAGAGAAGTCTTCTTTTGCTTTTTTTTTTCTTTTTGTAATTTGAATACTTGCAGCTTTTACAACATCAGTACATGAAACAGTCACATTTTTTTTTTCATCTTTCTCCTCTCCCTATTGACCATACATTTAACAGAGAAGGACAGATTGAAGGTTGAAAACTTAGCCTATACAAGAGTTAAAGAAAGCTGAAGCTATGGATAACATGGTACAATATTAGAGCTAAATGGCCGCAAGCTAAAACAACGTTTGGCATTCGGCCTCTTTGGCTGGTAGATGCGTTCAAAGGTTTCCTCTCTAGCTCATGCTGTTACTTTGGGTCCAGTTTCTTCAGAAGAAATTCATAAAAAGAAAAGTTAGTGAATGAAAACCAAATTCAAGTAATAATTGAATCATCGAGATAAATCATATAATATGATAATAATAGCACTAAATTTGAAATTTGAATTCAACCCTTTATTATTTACCTTTGGTTTCATAAGATTGAATGAAGTCTTCAAGCTGAGCGTCCAAAACAGCAAGATCTTCACCGCCATCAAGATCAAACGAATCTGGCAGCAAATCAACGACATCATTACCATCAAACTCATCCTCCTCACCATAATAGGTTCCATCCTCCTGTTGCTGGCTTAGCCAGAAGTCATGGTACCATGTGAATGTCGTCACCAGCTGCCACCATTCTGGTGAAAAATCCTCCACTTGGCGGAACGCAGCTGGAATGTAAAGCGGAGCATTAGGGTTCAGTGTTGATCTTCCTCCAGATACTAGTGCCATCTTCCTCAATTTGTTTCAACGATTCTGATCCTTGTTCTGCGTCTGCACCACAACCAAATCAACCAAAAAAGAAGACTCATAAACAACCCGTCAAACACCAAAGTAACAAACACGTTTTCGAGTATAAGCATGGATCTTCACCAAATTCCACGGTTCAATCCTTTAGGTAAAAGATTTCGAAAATGTAAATAGGGAGTTATTATCATGATTGATTTCATCAACTACACGAATATCTGAAAAATTGTGACAATTTTTTGGTTTAGGAATCGCAAATTCGTAACTCTTGTTTTCCCCCATGGAACAACATGAAACGATCACACACACAAAAAACGAAAAAAGGTCAGATCTCAGGTGAAAAATCAAAAACCATCTCAGTATTGACTAATTCGAAGTAAAGATCCGTTAATCGCTACGTAATAAAATAAAATAATTCAAACAGTAACATCAGCAAAGAAAAAAGAGGAAAAAAAAAGCATTGTCTGACGGAAATTTCAAAACCTAAAAGTTTCAAACACGAAAGAATCAAACATTGGTCTCCAGGTATCAATCAAGCAAAACATCAAACAATTAATAAATTTCCCACAATTTACAAACAACCAAACCGATCGCTGGAAACTTCTCATTTGTTTTCTCCGTCCGCGTTCCCCAAAACACAAAGAGAAAGCAAAGAAAAACACAACGAAACTTCGTCGGAACGAAATCCTCGAAATCACGAAGAGATCGCAAAGAGAGAGAAGAGAGAATTAATTACCTAAGAAATTTCGTTATCGACGAGCAAGCGAGAGTCACGCGTCGAGGCGAGTCGCGAGGGCGCAATTTAGAGGGGGAGAAAGGATCACTCCGAAGCCAGAGTTCGGGAGAAATGGGGCCCACCGAGATAGGTTCGGTGAACGCACCGTCCCGTTTGCGTCTTGGTTCGGACGCAACGTTGCTGAGGTCAATGTCAACTGTGCGCGTATTCCTGCCCGTGTTTGTTGACCCTAACGCGTATTTATTACGGTTTTCAGCGTTTCAATGTTTTCCCGTTTCGTTTCTACTTTTACGGTTCCTAATTGTTTTACAGTTAGTAAAGTTAGTAATTGTGCCTTAACCATTCAAAATTTTAGCCAAGAAGGTGTGTTAATTACTCTTTAACTTCCTTGTTACGTAAATAACTTTTTTTTTAATACTTATAACTCATAACTTCCTTTTTAATGCTTATAATTTTATATTACTCTTTTGGATTTAACTTATGAAAACGACTAAATATAATTCTTACAATAGATAGATATAAGTTATTAAAGGACATGGGAAATATTATAATACATAGTTACTTGACCATTTAATTTAAACTATTGTCAAATTTTATGTAGAGTTTTCTTTTAGACGTATGAGTATAATAATAATAATAATATAATAATAATAATAATTTCTCTTCAAAACCCTTCTATGACAAGTCCATAATATTTACTTTGGAATAACTTAATGGGTCATGAAAAAGAAATCTTCTAATAGAATATAATAGATAAATTATTTTATGATTGAATTTGAGTGTTGGGATTGCTTGAAGTCAATAAATCTCATCCATTAGAAAACTTTCAAAAGCATATGAATGTCACGGAAGAATGTTGCTATTTTAAAGTTATTACGTAATATAAAATTGACCAAAGTCATTTTGGAACTAATAAGAAGAATATATGTGGTAGGTGTAAGACATTAATTTTATAAAATAAAGTTTGATATAGGGTATGATTAAGAAAGTGTTATTGGTTGATGTTGCATGAATGAGATTTTATTATCATCACTTTATTCATATTTGAGTTGTAGGTTTTTTTTATCCTAAAATATTTGAGTGTTTTTTATCCATTTAATTTATAATTTTGAGTATATTGTAGTGAGAGTTTATTTTGACTTGAGTTAGTATAGTTGAAACTTATTAAAGTTCACACCTCTATTTACCCATGACCAATATAAGTAGCAACACATTAGTAGTTACAACTACAATAAGATCAGTAGTAGACCCTCTCACTTATTTTTATTATTAGATTATATGAAAAATATTTAAATATTTATCATCTAATTCTACTTATGAAAGTTATTGTTTTTTTTTATGAGTTTATGAATAACACAAAATTTAATAATTCTAATTATTATGAATACTATTATAATTGTGTGACTAGATTTTTAATATATATTATTGATAACCTAAATACTTTAGTGGTTGATTATGTATGATCTATTAAATAATTAAAAAATTAATATTTTTTAGTGACAACTTTTTCATAGGTACAAATCTTTCTATAGGTAATCAACAAATAAATTACTTATTATTTATTGAAAATTAAATTCATATTGATAATTTTACCCGACTGAGTTCATAAAAAATGTAAATTTCAGACATTTTTACAACTTAAGATAATTATTTGTAATTGATAATATATATATATATATATATATATATATATATATATATATAATTATTATTATTATTATTATTCTTATGCTGTAAAAGAAAATTTCATGCTAATCAATCCAATATTAATCATATTCTTTCTATAATCACTGTAAAGATTGCTGAATATATTTATATTTTAATAATTCAATATTTAAAATACTCTTTTTTAAATTGATAAATAAAAGTAATTATTCTCAACTTGTCTCAAATATCTTAAAATCTATCTTGAGAAAACTCATCAGTGAAAAATGCATGTTATTTGAAGTGTTAAAGGGAAATGAATTGTAACTACAAAACCTTTGTCAATAGATTGAGTGTTTTTCAATTTTAACATGTTTAGTCACATCATGTTACATAAGTGCTTATGACTAATTTGTTATCACAGTATAATAGTATATGAATGTCGATATTTATTTTAAGATCACAACGTATCTTTTTATCTAAGTCTTCCACACACATATGCAAAGTCTTGAAATTTAGCCTTATGCTATAGAATAATTTTTATCCACACTTGATCTCCAAGGTCTAAAAGAAACATGTAGTACATAAAGAATAGTTTTTTTTTTCAATAACAAAAAGTTAAATAGTTTGCATCAACATATATCTATAAGGTCAATGTGTCTTACTTCTTGAAAAAAATATATTTCATGGGCTTGACTTCAAATATAGAGGAATTAATCAATTATTTGCATGTCTTTATCTTTGATCATGCATAAATTCACTTACTACATTAATTGGATAAACATTTTATGGTTTCGTTACTAACACAAAAATAATCATTTACATCACTTAATTTAGGTCTAATGAAGTAAAAAAAGTGCAATAACATTTTTGTAAATAAGTGAAAGCAAATTTCGTGAAATTCCTGATTGGTCAAAGTAAAATAGATAATTTACGTCAAACTTTGTAGTATATGACATAAATTATTTTTTTTACATTGGTCAATAAGGGATTATATGTAATAAATTTCATATGTAGGTTCCTCCTCATATTTCATTGTATGAAAACACACCAAAAACACTCTTTTGAGTTATGGTTTGTATTATGATATGATGAAATTAGATTCATTCTTTACTAATTTGTATTATGAGAGTGACTAAAAACATCACATATAAAGATTGTACAAAATAGACTTATCATTAAGGAAATAAAAGACAATATTTTGATAAGATTACCCTTCTTTAAGATATAATTAGGGAGTGGCGAATCTAGATTAAAAATTTTGAAGAGGGCCAAAGTAATATATTTAAAATTTAAATATTTAATCATTGTCACTAATATAACAAAAGTATATATAATTTATTATTAAAATCTCCTCGTATGTTTCTCTTTAGAAAAATGATAGTTTTGAGGTTGTATTTGATATGGAATTCATTTTAAATAAGTTTTCTAATTTCATTTTATATTCACATATTTGAATACATTTTATTGGAATAAGTTCCAAAGAATTAATATGAAACTTTCCATTTGTAACTCTTTGAATTGTAAAAAGGTTCCTCTTATTCACCAATTAGATCTTTAGTATCGTGCTTGTGAAAATATGTGAAGAAGTAAATCTGTATTGTTTTCCTTTCACATATATATTTCCTTTTATCACCTTACAAAAGTAATGTATTATTTTATTTTTCATCAACATACCTATTTTAAAAAATTAAGACTAAAAAATAATTTATCAAAATTCAATCGAAAATTAAGAGAGTAATTACTAAAAGAAAAATCTACGATAATCAAGTAATCACAACTAAAAAAATGGTTATAAAAAAAACATATAGTACATAACTTTTTCATCTATATTCATAAAAAAATATATATATACAAAAAATTGATGAGATGAAAAAAGTACTAAATATTAAACTAATATTTTACTATCAAAAGAGTGTGTTAATTTTTCGTCTTAAAAAGTGGAAGAGAACTTATAAGAAATGAGAGCAGAAATAATGAATTTTGATTCTAACTTTCTATTTTGTTTTTTCAAAAACAAAAGATATACAATCATGAACGATGAAGTGAGAAACCTAAAAGAACTCTCAGAAAGAAAATGTACCAATGAATCTTTTATTCTTTATTATATTTTATTATTTATTAACATTAAATATTATATTTTATAAAAGAAATTAAAAATTTATCTATTTTAATTTTCATCAAGATAATATATACTATATTTAATATATATATATATATATATATATATATATATATATATATATATATATATATATATATATATATATATATATATATATATATAATTTTGGGGCCTGTGATCCTTAGAGCACTACTAACATTCGCCATTACAAGTGGGTAACTTGTTGACCATATATGTGAAAATGGATATAACTTTTCTAATAGGTATTGGGAACCAACATTTAAAAAATGAGAGGATTCTAACTAGTTGTATATTCCTTTTGCAACCCTTTTATTATTTTAGAATGTTTTCGCATTTAATTTGTGAACTAAGATAAAAAGTAAAAAAATTATCATTCTCCTATTTATATCATTATCACAACTAATTATTTATTTATATGTATTTCCATTCCAAATCGAAGGAGAAAAAATATAATAAAAATATGAAAGATTTCATATTTACATTCTAATGTATATCCATGTAACACCAAGACATTGTAAATAAAAGTAACAAATATTTTGTTATACAAATAATTTGTAAAATGTGTTTGGGAATATAAAAGTGAATTAAATGAAAAAGAAAATTAATTTTTTAACACAAATGTGATATAGTATACAATAATATCTTAACACATGTTAGATATGTATAAGTTATGAGAAGGAAAAATATCCACAAGAGGTGTTTGACGAACAACAACTTAATGAGAGCTTTCATACTGATTTATTAGAAACTTGTCCAATATATAGAATACAAAATGGGGAGAAGGACAACCTAATATGTATCATCATAAAACATAATATTTGATAATGATAAAATAGAATAAAAAATATAATATTTCTATCACGTCATCTCAAAATGGACATGAATATTGTAAAGACCCAACTTGAAAGTAACAACTCGAAAAGCAGAAGGATACAATGACTCAGTAAACATATGAGTAAGTTGACTTATAGAAGAAACACAGAGAAAGTGGATAAGACCATCAACAAGCTTTTATCGGATAATGTGACAATCAAGTTTTATATCTAACAAAAGCACAGAGCATTGTCGAGACATTAAAAAAAACTTGATTCTGATAAAGACATCAAAGAAAGTTAGATCAAGATAGAGATCTAAGGCCAATTTGAGAGGGATGTTAGATGCAATAATTGTTGCATAACGTGAAGGCTACAAGAATATCTAACTCTATGGACAAACTTAGGATAGTTATTCCAATTAATGTGATTTTCTTTTATTTTATTATGACAATTAATTATCAAAATTAGAGCTGTCAAAACGGGTAACCCGGCCCGACCCGGCTCGACCCACCATGGATTGATGATTTAGTGAGCCAACCCAACCTGACTCACTTTTTAGCGAGCCAAAAAAAAATCGAACCCAACTCGGCCCATCACAGGTTGACAGGTTAAACGGGTTGGCTCACAGGCTCACTTAATTAAAAAAAAAAATACAATTTTTTTTCAGTCAAAACTAGATTTTAATTCTAATTAAAATCTAAATAAACTTTAATACAATCTAAATACAAACCAAAATATAAAAAAAAATTCAAATTATTTATGTGTTGGATAAAAAAACATAACATGACCAAAATGTAAAGCCCAACTTAATAAAAAAAAGTACTTGTGTGACCCTTTTATCTGCGGGTTGGCTCACCAGGGTTCTAAATGAGTCGGGTCAAAAATTAACCCGTATTGAAATTTGTAAAAAAATTTCAACCCAACCTGGCCCGAACCCATAATGAGTCGGGTTGGCTCGTGGGTTCCAACCCATTTTGACAGCTCTAATCAAAATAGGGAAAAATATAAATAGATTGATCAAATGTAACCAAAGGGTGACAAATAATACATACATTTCACACATATTCATAATGTCGCAAATAAGAAGAAATGACTCAATGTTGATTGTATCCATTTGGGTTGTCACTTTCATTAATTTCATTTTTCAGTTCTTATTTTACCCTTAATAATTTACTTTATTGCAATTTACATTCTTGCAAACTCGTCATCGCCATTCTCTTCTTCGTCTATATTTATAATCTTTGTGTCTTTATTTTGATTCCTCCATCATTCCTTATTTAACAATAGAAAATATAAAAATATGGTCATTGAAAATAATTGTTGATTAAAGTTGATATGAAGCGAGATTCCAATGATTTTAGGATTTTTGTGACTTGATCCATAATATAAGTGAATTAATTGTGAACTTTGTTTTAACCATAATGCATAAACCACTACTAGAAATTTTCACATATTCATGTAATTTTTCTTGCAAAATTTTCATAAAATATTGCAAAAATGACTTTTTTTTGTCATTTTTTCCAAGAGTTTTAATCGACAAATAATTCTTTCGTAAATAATCATCTTCTACAAAATTATAAAATTCACAAATATTTCTTACAAAATTCATGTGAATAATGTTTTGTATAAAATATTTTTGCAAAAAAAAATAGTTGTTATTTTTTTGGAAATTATTTTTCATAAAAAAATTTGTAAATATTTTCTAAAAAAAAATTCAAAACAAAATTAATAGAAAATACTTCTCTTTTTTAATAATGAACACTCAGTCGCTTAAAAAATCAATCGAAAAACATTAAGTTTGTTAATCACCTTAAACGAATCCGCATCTATAAGTCTTCTTTATAATAACATATTCAATTTTCTTATCACTATCCAATGCAACACTTAAAATCTCCATTAAATTCCTAATACATATTTATCTTTAACTTTTGAAATTAATCTGAATACATTTTAACTAAAATATATATTTAAATTATAGTTCAAATTAAACACATATTTTTTTAGCCGTTTAGAATCATGGAGGAACTTAAATTTTTTGAACATGATTGCTTCTTTGTGTTTTTTTTTTCTTAAGAGAGACAGCATGTGGTGGATATGGTTATGAAAAGGCATTCGAGTTCTTGGCATGTTGAGCAATTCATTCGATTCGATGCACACACTTAATTAATAATTCCATGTACGATGAGGTGGGAGCATGAAGGAAACATGGATGTAAAATGTGCCAATAATTAGTTTAGTGCACATGGCTTGCTTCATTTGGCCAAATCAAAGTTTGGTTAGATATTCATAAAAGCAATTCCACACCACTAAAACTTGGTCCACCAAAACTTCTATTCATAAATCATTATCACACAATCTCATTCTTGTGTCAATTATATCATATTTTGCAAAAAAAAAAAAAAAAAGAGCACAACCACTTATATTATAATAAATCAATGCAACTATTCTTCAAGCCATGCCATGTGGTTCAATTATTAACCTTCATTTAAATAATGAAATCAAGTTGCTTTGTTTTAGATTGTTTTCCTGAGGTTTGCTTGTAATAGTAGTTTCATTTGTTGATAGTGAAATCACGTAGGTTTTATTCAAAGTATTATCATTGTCATAATAATATACATTCCAAACATAATTAATGTTCATTATTTTCAATTATTTTTAGAAATTAATTTCATTTTACATATCTTATAAATTTGAACACTTTTAATTCAAAGTTTATTAAAAAAAATGTTTTTTTGTTGAGTATTTAAAATGTTTTTAGCTTTTGTATAAATACTTTGTTGTTTAACAACATGACTGTTGATTTTGTTTTATCGCCTTTATTACACTGATTAATTCGATTATTTATTTTTTTATTGTTCTTCAGTTTGTTCTTAAAATGGGAAGAAACAAATTGACAAATGAATTAGGAATTGAAGGATGAAAATAATGACCATGTCATTTCACTTTACACAAAATCAAGTGATAAAGTCTTTACGTGAAAAAAAAAACATTTTAAATATTCATTACAATGCAATTTTTTAATACAAAATTAATTAAAAATATCTAAGTTTATAAAGTTTTAAAAATTTACTTAAATTTTTATTTTAAGAAAATGTTAGAGTTTAGGAAAGGCCTTCCAATCAGTAAATGTTTTAATTAAACTCAAATGGTTTTTAATATGTTCAAACTTGGGATTTATTGATATACTTTCAATTTTTTAATTTTTTAAGAAGTATTTGAGTCATATTTGTTTAGCGTATTAAAATAGTTGTATCTAAAATGAGAATGTATTAGCACATATAATTGACGAAAGTTTTAAAAATATTTTGTTTTACTGTTTTATGTCTCATTTTAACATAAAAATAAAATGGTATCATGCCACACTTTACTCACATCACATACAAGTTTAAATATCTCAATGTCGTTTTATTCAGTAGTATTTTTTTTATCATAACAATATCTAAATTTAAATTGTTTAAAAAATTATTTTCAGTAAACAAGTATAAGCAAAGTTTAATCATGAATAGAAAGTTTAATTTAAATATAATAAGATCAATAAATAATTCATTATATATTGATTAAAAATATATTATGTATTAATGTTCATTATAGTCGAAATTGATATTTAACTCGTAAAATTATATAAGCACGATAGAACAAAATTAGTAGGATTACTGAACTAAATTGTAAAATCACTGTTCCACTTTTCTTAGATAAATGAATTTAATTCAAATAAAACCTAAACTTAGTTAGAAATTATAAGTTGTATTACCTATTCATAAAACTAATTCAAATTCAAATTAAAAATTAAGAGAATTTTATGTTGTATTCTCTATCTTTTTAACTAAATGAATTTGAACTAAAATAATATATATATATATATATATATATATATATATATATATATATATATCACTAGAATTTATCGGTTTACGATTTTTTGAATCTTTTACACTCTAACCATAATATCAGCTTTTTAACTCCCTTAGGATTAGGGATGTCAAAAAAATCCGTACCCGCGGGTATCCGCGGATAAAACCCGCAACAGGTAGAAAATGAATATCACAAATGGATATCCGCTACCCGCGGGTATGGGTATTTTTGATACCCGCATGTTAACGGGACGGGTACGGGTATCATAGTATCCGTACCCGTGGATACCCGTACCCGCTAAACTTTACCTTATATATATATATAAACAACATTATGAGTCTTCATCCAATAATAGTGGTCAGATTCTTACCCCACAAATGAGTAAATTACTTCCATATACTGTGGAGGTATTGATGTGTCTCTAAGACTGGTTATGGACCAACATGGAAGGTAATGAAATTAACACTTTTACTTAGATATTTTAATTAAGTGACTGTAAGAAATTTTTACTGAACTTCTTATGTTTTAAGGCTCTTCTAGATTAAAATTGGACAACATGAAACTTTATACAATGTTGCAAGAGGTGGACATTGATGAAGTTAGTAATTTCTTTAATATTTTATTCAAAAATAAACTACAATATAAATTGGTAGTGATTTTTTATTTGTTTGTTTTTCAAGAATCAATCGGAGAAAGGGAACTTGTTGATCTAAGCACTAATTATGGTTAAATATTTATTTTTTAAAATATTTTTGTAAATACCCGCGGATACCCGTGGATACCCGCAGATACGAAAAAAATAGACGGGTACCCGCATAACGGATACCCGACGAATATGGATACGGGTACGAAACAAATATTTATCCAGCGGGTAGGGTACGGGGCAGCTACTACCCGTACCCTACCCGCCCCGTTGACATCCCTACTTAGGATACTAAGTAATTAGATTTCAATTGATTTTCATACAAGAATTTGAATCTCATAAATAAAATATTAAATATCAAGCACCTGAATTATATTTATGAAATTAAAAATATTTCATTTAATTTCACAATGCATGTATTTAATCCACCTTCGTCAACCCTCCGTTGGTACTTGTGATTCTGTTTGAGGTACATATTTTGGTTTGAAAAGTATTGTATTTGTGGTGGACCATTTTTCTTTCTACAAAAGATTTTTTTTCTTGTCTCTTTTTGTATGACATGCGTGGTCCATTTAGCTTAGTATATGACTTTTTTTTTTACTGTTTCCCCTTCCTTCTTGTGGTTGTAAAACACTTGCTTAACTTGATTGTGTAGTGGTGAAATTAATTTAGAAGATTGGAATATAAAACACAATGATGATATGTTGGGTTCGTGCAAGGCTGATGATTATGATGTAATTGAGAATTATAATTGTTTAGGGTTGAAATAGTAGGAATTATAATTACAAACTCGAAATTAGATCATAATGTATGAATAGGAAATAATGGTATGGTTAAAGAACACTTAAATCACCTCCTTGTGTCTTGCATAATATTAAAAGAGTTTTAAAATAAAAATATAAATATTCTGTTAGAATCTTTATCCATACATTATAAGTAGAATTTTAAACGTAAAAATTTGATTCTTATAATAATTTTTTAGGTTAAAATATTTTTTTGTCTCAATTTTCGTCAAGTTTTTTCAAATAAGTCATAATTTTGGTTTTATGTTCAAATAGGTCCCAATTTTCGTCAATTTTGTTCAATTGGGTCCTTTTTTGCTAACACCGTTTAAATCATTAACGGCCATGAACAGTGACTGCCACATGTCACTTCGTGATTTTTTTCAATTTTTTTTTTATTTTTTTATTTTTTTATTTTTTTTTAAATGTACACGTGTCAACCCAAGAGTGTACCACGTGTCACTTCGTGGTTTTTTGAATTTTTTTTGAATTTTTTTGAATTTTTTTTGAATTTTTAATTTTTTTTAAATGCCCACGTGTCAACCCAATAGCGTGCCACGTGTCAAAGTCAATGTTTTAAATTCAATTTGGTCCCTATATTTGTTATTTTTGTTCAATTAGGTCCCAATTTTTGTTAACATTAACCAATTTGGTCCCTCTCCAAATTAAAACTAAATTTAATTTTTATATTAAAATTCACATTTTTTATTAAATATTTTTATATAATATATTAAAATTCACATCATTATAACTTTGATATAAAAATTAAATTTGGTCACATCTTCGATAAGGACCAAATTGGTTAATGTTAACAAAAATTGAGACTTAATTGAACAAAAATAACAAATATAGGGACCAAATTGAATATAGAATATTGACTTTGACACGTGGCACACTACTGGGTTGACACGTGGACATTTAAAAAAAATTTAAAAAAATTTGAAAAAAATTCAAAAAAAATAAAATAAAAAATTTCAAAAAACCACAAAGTGACACGTGACACGCTCCTGAGTTGACACGTGTACATTTAAAAAAATATTAAAAAAAATTTAAAAAATGAAAAAAAATGAAAAAAAATAAAAATAAAAATAAAAAATTCAAAAAAACCACGAAATGACAAGTGGCAGTCACTGTTCATGGCCGTTAATGATTTAAACAGTGTTAGCAAAAAAGGACCCAATTGAACAAAATTGACGAAAATTGGGACCTATTTGAATAGAAAACCAAAATTATGACTTATTTGAAAAAACTTGACGAAAATTGGGTAAAAAGGTATTTTAACCAATTTTTTATGGGGATATTTTTAATGTATGATGAGCTTGATAATACATCGGGTTATAATAATATATTTTTTATCTTTTAAAATTTATATTTGTGTTGAAGTGTAAACAAAAAATTTATAAAATTGAGTTTCATAATTTTGTTTATCTGTTAGAATTATTACTTCTATTTAGTATCATTAACCCTATGTATGGAATGTAGAGTGTGGAAAACCTCTACTGCTGTATGTATCTAATTTGATAGTGCAATCTCTTAGTCTTCTATGTACTTTGTATAAGTTTTTTATTATAAATAGAAGAAACTGATAGTGGTCCTATAAGCTCACTACTCATATATTTCTAGTCTTAATCTCAAGTTGGTATCAAAGCGGGTCGATCCCGCTTTGGTTTCTGTCTCGTCCGGTCCATTACCATTAGTCACCGTTATTCGCGTAGTTCTCCCACACTAGTCACTGTTGTCCGCGGTTGTCTAGCTTGGTTGTCATTATCTGAAGTTACCCAGTGTTGTCCAACACTAGTTTCTGCCAATCTGCCCCTGTATGCCATTGTTTGTCGCCATCTGTCGCCATCCATCGCCACAGTTTTGTCCGGCAACCACTGTATCTGGATTGCCTCTTCAAGCGATGGCCAACCCCGCTGGTGCCGAAGGCCAATTCGTCGCCACGCACCGTCACGCGTCGCTTCACAATCTGCTGCAGCCAGGCGCATGACACTCACACGCTGCCTTCCTGTCATCGGAACCTCGTCACGACACCATCGTAGGGATCGTCGGAGCTTCCCTATCTGTTCAGCCCCCTAAAAGCCTGTTTGAGTGAGATCCCGAGGCCTCCCTTGTGAAAAATCACCCTAAAAGTCTATCTTTGCATAATATCCACATTATTGATTATAATTATTAACAAAATATTGACTGTAATTACTAGAATCATATATTTTTTTTGGTACATGAAGATCCTAATCAAATCGTAACATATTATTTATATAAATGATTCTAATTATTCTAAGGTTAAATTATACCTTTGGTCCCCATTTTCGTAGCAAAATTTGAATTTGATCTCTCAATTCTTTTTTGTCTCAATCTGGCCCCTATTTTGGAAATTTGATGCATTCAAGTTATTTTCGTTAGTGGTGTAGTAATGGTGTTAAATAGGGTGCCACGTGTCAGTTCCTGTATTTTTTTATATTTTACTTTTGAATTTTTTTATTATTTATTTATTTAAAATTCTTAAAAAAATAAAATTTTGCCACGTGTCAAGCTGACATCGTGCCACGTGTCACTATTATGTCATGTGTCATTTTTCTATTCTCAATTTGGTTCCAGTATTTTAATTTTTGTCTCAATTTAGTCTCAATTTTTGTAAAAATTATGCAATTTTGTCCCTCTCCAAATTGAAACCAAATTTAATTTCTATATAAATGTGCACAAATATTTCTATCAAAATTGATACTTCAAGTAAATATATTTAACAAGATTAAGTTTATTTTAATTTATATTTTACATTAAACTTTATTTAAAATTGTTTTAAAGTTGTCAACAGAAAATAATGCTAATAACAAAAAAATTCATAAATTATATTGATATTTTATTACATCATACTTTAATATTGTTTTTTATTTGAATTTATATTTTAAATAATTGCATATTTTTAAAATGTGTAAAATTCAATAATTTCTATACAAATGTTTTAGTTGGTATAAAAATAACAATTATATAATTTAAGAAAAATTAACTAGTTTATGTAATAATAAAAACAAACAAATTTAAAATTTGAAAACATTTTTAAGTAAAATTGAATGTGAAACAAATTTAAATAAACTTAGTTTTATTGAAAATATATAATAAAAATATCAATTTGAATAAAAAAATCAAATTTGATAAAAATATTTGTATAACATTTTATAATTTTTGTGAGACAAAAGTTAAAATACAGGGACCAATTTGAAAATGAGAAAATGACACCTGCCATAGTAGTGACACGTGGCACTGTCACTGCCACGTGGCACAATGTCAGCTTGACACATGACAATTTTTTTAAAATTTTTAAAAAATAAATAAAAAATAAATAAAACTTCAAAAAATAAAAATAAAAAATTCAAAAAATCCAGTAGCTGACACGTGGCACCCCATTTTATACCGTTACTACACCACTAACGAAAATAACTTTTGCATCAAATTTCTCAAAATAAGGACCAAATTGAGACAAAAAATAATTGAGGGACTAAATTCAAATTTTGCTACGAAAATGGAGACCAAAGTGTAATTTAACCTTATTCTAATTATTAAAATCGTACCATTCTCTAAAAAGTAATATTATCGGGAGTTGCTTCTAATTATTAAAATAATATATTCTCTGATTGAAAAATCAATAAGATACATCGCATAAGCATAACTTCAAGATATTTATTGTAATTATTATGAAGAATCCTCCTTCTAATACTATACTCTCATCTAAAAACATAAATTATTTTACGTCACAATTAGTCACAATTTTCGTAACAAATCCCTCTCTAAAACCTTACTAACAAATTAAATTTTATCCCTAGCTAATCTCTCATTGATTCATAACAAATTTTATTCCTAATTGATCCATAAGAAATTTTATCCCTAGATAATCCTTAATTGATTCCTAATAAATTTTATCCCTAACTCATCTATAACAAATTTTATCCCTAATTAATAGTAACATATTATTCCATATTCTTATTTATACTTTATAAAATGTATTTAAAGAATGTAATGATAAATATAAAGAAAATATAATATAGCTGGTTAGACATTTAGAAAAAATATAAAAAATATAATATATGTTTGCTAGACATTTGGAAGTAGTATGTGAAAATTTTACTATATTCAAAATAATCAAAGTCATAATATAATAAGTAAACTTTTATCATTACAAATTTCAAGACACATGATTAAAACAAAAATAAACATCATCATCTTCGTTTTTTTCTCCCCGGTGTTTCTTTACTTTTGATTGATGGTAATTTTTGTGTACTTTCACTTTCACTTGCACATTGACATTATTAACTTAAGAGATGTATAATCTTATGTATGTTTCGTTCAATTTCCTTTGCTTACATAAATCGATGCATAAACTCAATTTTGTTTACATAAAACATTGATGAATTTAATTCCAAAACAAAAACGCAAGCCCAAAAATCACAAAAACAAGGGTTAGTTTGTAGCTTAACAATTTTTTACAATATCTCTACAGCAAGAACCAAGAATATGGATCGATGAGGGAGGAACACAGACGATCAACATTAGTTTAGAGGTTGGAATTAAGACTATAATTGCATTTAGTAAATTAAACGACACAATAAAGTTCACAGCATTTAAAGGATTGGAATTGAACTAGTTAAAATCCTTTACCAACACAACTGAAACAGACAAAAATGGATATTTAGGTAAGAAAATGCAAATAGGAGTAACAAACCTTTAGAATGTATCAATCTAAACCAGTAAACAACAATGAAAATGGTGTTTATTTATGTCATTGCTTGAAAATAGGACAATCAGAAACCATTTGGAGAAAGAGCAGCAAGTAACTTCTTGCTTACCACTTTCATACATATAAATACTATTTTATATTAAAAACTAAATGGATTTCATGTTAACAATTTCTAGTAGTGTATTTTTTTTTCTGTGGAAAAATATTCATAACAAAACTGCATAAAATATATACAATAGATTTCATGCCAATTTTAAAATATTTTAACATTAATAATTTGCCAATTTATTTTTTCAAGAAAATATGCATGAAAAACTTTAAAAGATTTGCAGCTTTTCTTGATTTTTTTTTTAATTTGAAAAATCAAATGAAATAAATAAATAAATAATAAGCAAAATTACAGAGAATTTGGAAGAATTATATGCGAATTATTTTTTTAATTGAGAATGTACTTTTATTTTTTAATAATTAATAATATTTTCAGAAAAAAAACACTTATTTTTTTATTTTTAAATATAAAAATAAAAAATACCCGTCAAAAATAAAAGTAGAAAAATAATTGTGTACATAAAAAAATATTAGTGGAACACATTTATCCACCTTTTCTTTTTATTCTAGCAAAAATTTATTAAACAATAAAATATTTTTTTATTAAAAAAAAGTATACAAATAAATAATTGGTATATGTTTTTATTATTAGTTAGTTTTTTTTTGATAAATAATTATTTGAATTTTAAAAATAATTATTAAAAAAATAATAATAAATTTTATTTATAAAATAATTAAATTTAGATAACATTCATTTTAAAAACAAAAATAAAATATAATCAATTAATTTAAAATAATAGTTACTTAGTGAGTAAGATTAGAAAAAAAATGTTCAATAAAAATGAATTACATATAAGTATAATAATAAGAAAATGTTTTAAATTTACCCTTAACTAGAGAAAAAAAAAGAATTTGAAGACATATATCTCAATGCCTTTCATTTGTTCCATTTTCTACCCTAACTTCACTGTACCCTCACTTCCGTTACCTTGTTTCAGTGTATTACAATCTACCTTGGCTTTCGTCCCCAACATTTGCTTAGTACCCTAGTTTCACTCTACCTTCACTGTAGCTTCACTGTACTTTCAATTCAGCTTCAATCTAGCTTCAGTCGAGTCAAGGAGCTCCAAGTCGTGCCCGCGAAATCCATTTTCCCTCTACCGAAATTGCAAGTCAGTGGGACGACCACGGTGAGAATTCATTCCTTTCCTTTATCTTTTGCTTTTCCAATTTATCAATTTTTCATTCCTTAACTGCCCATAATCTACCGTTTTTAATTGTAATTCTTCTGTTTTGGTTGGGTTTAAATTAAATTCTTGATTGGGAAGTAGGGTTTAGTTGGCCATTTTCTTTTTCTTTTAAATGTGGGATAGCTTTTGGATTGTTTCTAGTGTAGGTTCAGTACATTTCTTTTTGAAGTGGCTTTTATTCGGATTTGTATTGGCGTAGTTGTGTTTTATTTTCTTGAAGATTACAGAGTTGGATTGATTCATTTCCCTCAGTTGTAATCATTGGGTGGTTGCTTGTTGATATCGTAGGGTGTGATTTCAGGTGTTCCTCTGTAATGTGCAAAAGGGTAAGCATAGCATGTAATATGACCTATGCTTCCATCTAAATTTTATAGTTTTTATTAATTTGTTGCATAAATTGAATTTTAAATTTGCATCTTTTTTAATCTGAGAATTTTTATTGAAGTAAGCACATGCTTGTCTCTGTCTATTGCAGGAACTTCATGAATAGTAACTCATTTTATGTGAAGATCATAAGAGGAAGATGAAAAGACATTGTAGGCTTTGGTGGCCAAAGCAACTTCTATCGAATCAAGAATCATCCCCTAGTATTTTGTTCGGGTGGTTTGTCACCTGTTCACCATCATCCTTTGACGTGATTGTAGCGTTTACTTACAGTGAAGTCTTGCTTTCTAGTTCTAGTACTGGCATTGAGGTACAAAACTGAATTTGAGTTCACAATTCCTTTTCCTTGCATACAGTTTAGAGTAAGGCACTAGGAAGCACTAACACTTCTATAAATTGCGTTTTGCCGTGTCCCGCACTTTTTGGACCCGACAATTGTCGAACACTCCTTCAACACATGTTTCAACATGTGTCCAACACTACTCAACTGTGTCAGAAGTGAACAGTACTTTTTCAGATTAGACACCTTCTCGATACATCTTGGACACCTCTTAAAAATGGCTTGAGTAGGAATACAAACAGTAAACCGACATCTATTATTTGTTAAACACTTCATAGATGCTATTATTGTAAAAAAGTAAAAAAGAAATTAAAGAAAACAAATTTTACTTCAATAATGCAATACTAATAACATTTTCTGAGGTTTGTTTCTATTCAACTTGACTAGTTATTTTAGCTACTAAGACACGTGTTTCTTAATTAGAATTCTATTGTGAGGGCTGTTATTATATGGAAAGTGTAGCAAATATGTTTATAAGGAAAGTGTGAAGTATATTAATGTTAAATTTCAATTGAGATTTTTATCAGGATTATATATATGCATGCATGCATACATGTGCGTAGATATATGCATGGATACACATATATATGACATCAGCTTTCACCACGTCCAATATTTTGGACATGAGCTGTGTCCGTGTAAGTGTCGTGTCTGTATTCGACTCCATATTTCTTTGGTAAATCAAATTGAATAGCAATAGAAGCAATAAATTTATTGGTTGTATGCTTTTTAGAACTATTAATTGCAGAGGAAATTTTGGGTTTCCCTTTTTTGTTATAGCAGTCTAGTTTCTGCAAGAGTTTAAAGTTTATTTGGGCATGAACATTTCTCCTCTTAGAATATTCAATTTGGTTTGTCTTTGTGTGTGTGTGCGCGTGTATATGACGTCATCGATGTTGCCGTGTCCTAATTTGTTGACACTAGCATTGTCCCACGTTCATGTCCGTTTTGGAATCTGAGCCAACAAATGGAATAACAATACTAGCAATGAATATATTGGTTGTATGCTGTCACAACTATTAATTGCAGAGGAAATTTTGGGTTTCCGTTTGTTATTTAATAATTTCTGGTTGTAGTAGTTAAGTAACAACAAGAGTTTCAAGTTTAAATGGACATGAATATTTTTACTCTTAGAATATTCAGTTAGGTATCAGTTTTATGGTTAATTTTTACCCAAATATTAGGTTCATGTGTGTAAAATTTATTGGAATATGTTCACAAGTTTGTGGAAAAGCCATGAAAAAGTTTAATGATAAAAAAAATGATTTGGACAGGCATTAATTCATACTTGAAATGGTGCATAAGTACTTTGTTTGTGTTAGTTATTAAAATATTCATTCTATGACAATATGGATGTGGTGGGAGAAATCCCACTGTTAAGTCCTTTTAATGATGCTCTCCCATGTTGTCTTTGATGGTTTCTGGAATGGTCTAGTGTAACAAGGATGACTAACATAAAGAACTTCTATTCTCTCTAGGGGATCATTCATGACGCATGTGGGAGGATGCCTTCATTTCTTGAGGATAAGTCCAAGTTCTCTGTACTCGGTCTGTCAATCCCTGACCCTACTGCTAGTAATAGTTTGATGAATGAGATGGCGTATGACAAAAAGAAGTTATCTGAGTATGGCAATGCATCGGAAGAGGGAAGTACAGATACAAAGAATAACTGTAGGAGTTGCTGTTGCTTCCAGTTAGATTGTTCATTGAGGAAAAGTAGACAATATGTTCTTGGAAAAAGTAACTGGGTCCTGCTCACATTTGATTCTCCTGAGCATAATGATCTAGGACTGCACAGGCTTCCAAATCTGCATCACATTCATTGGAATGGACAAATTCTGTCACAATATGATGTTCACGTATGTAAGTCATTATTTCTTCTACTTGCCTTTCTGCAAGTACTTGTGCTTTCTGAAGGCTTTTCCCCAATCTCAAATAAATATATATGATATTCAACCACTTGTAGGTCATAATTTATGAAACACCTGCTTATGGTGCTCATCATTTCTCATTATGTCATTTGAGTTCGTCGAATGAGCAAGCTAAAGTTTCTATTAAAAATCCTACGTGGGTCGAGAAGCTTCATAATAAGCAGCAATTCATTGATTTGGTAATGAGTTTACCTTATTCATATTTGGAATGCAGGTTTTTTTCTTCTTGCTAACCTGCCTTTTTGAAAATTCACCCCAGGATACAGTTGTTCTGGCAATTAATTGCACAGCTGCTGCTAAAAGAACTTTTGAGACACACTTGGTCCCAAGATCCTCAAGCCGGTTCTCCATATTTCCCGTGTACACACTTAACTACTGATGCATCATCTTTGGCTCACTTTTTTCTTCAAGATCTAATGATTTATTCTGTGACTTTTCAGGGTTGTTGTCATAGGGCATCTGTTTTCCAAGTTCTTGGCTTCGTTCTCCACCATGCTTTATATTATTCTTCAGTTTTTCCAAACACATTTTAATTATGAATCCGAACCATGGATGTATGTGACATCAGCAAATGTATTCAAGAAAACTGCTTGGATAAATATGCAAATCCGCTGTCAGATATTATATTGGCCATTCGCTCTTCAGAAGAATGACCTCAGGTAATATTAAATTTTAGGTAAACTCTATTACTTTGTGTGATTGATGGTGGGTTTCAAATTTTGGATATTTCTGGCTGTGATATTTGACAAAGTCAATGTAAATTAGTTTCCGTAGAAGACAAGTTTTAGTGGGGGGTGTTAATGGAACCAAACCCATCTAAACTGGTACAATTTTATCATGTTTCAGTTCAGTTTCTTTACTGTACAAAAGGGGCACAAGGCTCCACCAAGTGGGGTTTGGGGAGGATAGAGGTGTGTAGTCTTAACCCATTAAGTCAGCAGGCTGTTTCAAGGATTTTAACTCATACTCTCCTGGCAATAATGTGGAAATCTTATCGTTATCCAAGGCTCACTTTTTGTTTCCTTATTGTTCAGTTCACACAATTTTGTAGTTTAGATGAAACCATGTGAACTCAATCTATTGTGTATACAATCTGATGGGGTATGGGATTGGAATAACAGAACATATAATATTGATATTAGTACTTTTAGGTGTCTTGACAATGGTAGCTGAATCAAGGTTCAAATTGTAGATGGAGGGGGTGGGCTTTTTTCCTATTCATGAATCATGAGATCTATGATTAGTAGTTAAACATATCATATTCAATTAACAAGGCACTTGACAGCGCACATTCATGATAAATAAATAACTAAGAAACATAAGCCTAAAAGCATTCAAAAACATATTTAACTTACAGAACAGAAACATTATACAAAATATACATTTTAATAAAATGTGTTATTGGTGTGCCAATAGTGGCCCATATCCACAGCAGTGAAAAGCATGGTAGTTGAATCGCGAATCATATCGCGTATTAGAGAGCTTAAATTTTGGATTGTGAATTGTTTTGGATTGTGAATTGTTTCTTATTGTGAATCGTAAGATTCATAAACATTAAAGCATGTAACATATACTTAAATATATAAGATATATAAATATGCAAAATGCATTTATTAAATTAATTTATTATATATTTTTTTATGTTAAATATAAATTTGTCTTATTATTATATAATATGGTATTGTGCGAATACCAACAATGCCTCAATGAATGAAATTTGAATTTTTACAAACCTAGAATTCTGCATTTCAATTTCCCCTTTCTCTGATGGCCACCGTGGCATTCAAATCCACCATCAAGAGAACTCCCGTGAGAGCCTCCTCCACCGACTCCTCTTCCTCCTCCTCCCTCCATCACTGTTGCTCTAGCTGCCTTGCTCGCCATGCACTCCCCTCTTGTGAAGACAATTCAAGGGGAAGCAAACCCGGGCAAAAAGTGATCCAAAACTCGACCAGCTCAACTCACTTATGTGGAACTCTTCTCTTCCTCAAAATGATGATGGTGACACTTTCTCCTTGTTCATTGGCTCCAACGAACGAGAAACGAGAGATGAGAGTCGAGAAACCAAAAAGAAATTAGGGTTTTTACAAACCAATGGAGGTCTGTGTGTAAACCAAATTAGGGTTTTTTACAAACCAAATTGGGCGACCCGACCTGGAAACCCAAATCCATGGAGGTTGTGGTTCACCCACGATTCTCGATCCAAAACGTGATTCATGCGATTCGAAGAATAAATCGTGCGATTCGAAGACGATACTGGAGCACAAGTGATTCTTCATGTGATTCTTATTGTTGCGGTGAGAATCGCATTGTTTCGTGTGTATCATATCGTGAATCGTACTATACTTACTACTATGGTGAAAAGAGGATGAAATTATGGCAACATTTGATGGACATAAATGTCAAATTATTTTGAAAGTGTTTAGACTTACGATGGAAAAATTAAATAATTTTTACCTAAAAAGATAAGTTGTAATTGTGTCTTGTATATTAATCTCATTCATATTAAAAAGTTAAACGTATGAAATGCACAGTTCCAGTGCCACTCGTTGGTTGGAAAGGTGTTGAAGTTGGTACTGCACCAAAAGAAACATTACAAAGAAGACTATGTGAGTGATGAGAAGAGGAGGCAAGAGAATTTTCACCCTTTTTGGAAGGTTCAAAGAAGAGTAGAAAGAAGACAAGAACGAGAGGAAAACCTGAAAGAGACGGTGGGTTTGATGGGAGGGAAATATTCAGCGTATTCCCTCTCTTTTTCACTAATTTTTGGGAAAAAACAAACTTTTAGGTTTTTTTTAGAACTGGTTTGTGCATGATCTGACCCAGTCTGGCATGTAATCTGTCTCTGCTCCAATTGCACAATTTGTTTCCACCAAACAATTCAGCTCTATTCATGGTTCGATTCAGCAAGCCAAACAAGTCACATCATCAGCTGCTGGTATCAAGTTTAATTGTATAGCGAATTGTATGATACTGGTAACAATGGTATAAACTCTAGAATTATATATTTAGAATATTTTGAATTTCAGGTTTGTTTTTTTAATAAACTTGGGTTTATTTGGGTTTTTTTTTTGTAATTTTTGTTACATGGTTAATTGTCTGTTAACTTGCATTTCCGTACTTCAGAAATTGCTATATATTTCGCGATTTATTGACTTGAATTTGAGATTGAATCGAGCTTAGCTATTCTATTTCCTCCCTCCAGTCAATTCCTTCCCCTGTTCTACTTGGTTTCCCCTTCCTCTCCCTTAATATTTCAAAATCAATACATTCACGTGCAGGATTTTATTTATGCTACAATTGCATATATAATATAGGAGTTTTTGCAGCTTGTAGCTTGTTTTGCTTTGGATATTGTATTTATCTTTTGGTAAGATGTCTTACATTGATTGGGAATATGGCCAGAATATTCCTTATAAGCCTTGACCAATCTTCCTCTCTTGAGCTAGCTTTTTGGAGTACCTATCCGTCAATGATACGATATCAAGCTTCTGTGATTAACTAATCTAGAGTTTATGTGGAGTTTGTTTGTGACCATGCTTTAAACCCAAAGGGCTCTTGTATGAGGGAGTTAGTTTGAAATATAATGTAAAACAATTCATGTGTCTTCACCTACAAGCTCTAGCTTTTGGGATATTTGGTTCATGACGTGTTTATAACTTTCTAGAGATATAAGTTGATTGTTATAAAAAAGTTGATAGATATATGATCTGGTTACGTTAATTAGGGATACATGATATGATTTCCTATGAAAATATCTTACCAAATAGTTTCCGTTATTACCTTTTATTTTGTTTCTTATTATTGTATCTCTTACTCATTATAAATAAATATACTCGTGTGTACCCAACACATAAAATTCATTGTATTCCTTTTCAGTTTCTCTTTTCTTAACATGTTACCAGAGCAGTATCATTTCTTATGACCTGTTTTGTCACTAATTCTTTCAGCGTGGTATTCTGAGGCTAACGAGAAGGAAACGCAAATCCTTGCTTTCCATATCGGCTCGCTACACATGAGTAAATATTTTAGAAATCATGTATGTTTTCTAGTTTACACTTTTTTGCATACTGTCACCGTTCACATCAAACACACTGTATGCTGTTGTCACAGTTTATCACTTGCGACTTTCTGGTGAGTCTTTTTTGGTCAATGGTACTGTTTTCCACCAACATTTTTCTGGCAAATACCATTTACACTCAACATTATTCTGGCAAGTTTCTTTTTCCATCCTGCTTTTTCCAACCAACATTACTGTTTGGCACCAACTTTTTGGGTGAATTTTGCTTTTCTTTTTTCTGAGAGCTTCTCCTGGCCCAGAATCGTCACCACTGGCATTGCCTTGCTGTGGATGACTATGTTTTCCCCTCCGAAAGTCACTATGCCCTCTTAGCAGTTTTTACTTTCCAACAAGTGCCTTGTTCTCTGAGCAGTTTTGCTTTCTGACTAACTGTGTTCTATGAACAGATTTTTCCTTTCGGCAACTGTCGTGTCCTCTGATCATATTTGCTTTTTGGGAAATGCTGTGTCTCTGATCATTTATGCATTGCAGCAGCCGTTGCTTTATTGAGCAATATTTTCTTTCTGGCGACCTTGTGTCAACTATCCAATTTTTCTCTTCGACAATCCTCATGTCCTTTAATCGTTTTTAACAAGCTTGACTTTTATATGCACATAAGTTTCAGCTTGATAGAGTGTTAAAGATATGATTTGAAAGGATGAACCATATTGAAAATTAATTGTTGCTTTGACAGAGAGAGACATGTCCAAAAAATATCTACTAGCTTTGGCATTATTTACTTTGCCAACTTTGGCAAGCAATTGCCTGACATGTTTTCTAAGTCTCTCAAGGGGTCTTGATGGCATTTGTAACAAGCTTCTCATACCCTCTAGCCTGAGGGAGAATCATAACTCGAGTTGTAAGAGTTACGCGTATATGAAATTTTTTATTCATAAATAGGTGCATCATTAAAAATAAGTATGTGTTACGAGTATATGGAAAAGTTTATTCCTAAATAGGTGCATCATTAAAAATAATTAATATATATATATATATATATATATATATATATATATATATATATGATAAAAATAACTCATACATGATAACTTAAGTAGTAAGATTCAATACACCACACAACAACAAATAGATTCATAATTCATAAAATGGTCATGCAGAAAACAACTAATAAATTCATAAATTTTTAATATAAACAAACTATCCAAGGAAATCCTTCATTAAATGCAGGATAATCATCCTCCTCCTCCACATGATCTTCATTTTCGTTGATGTCCTCTTCTCCATGACCTTCATCATTATCAACAATTGGAGGAACCTCCAAGTCATACATAGGTGCAACAACACCACCTTTACTAGCATCTTCATCTTCTCTGACTTCAACTAAGATGTCTTCATCTGAAGCATCCAAACTTGAATTTGCTTCATTTTTCTCCATAATGCATTCATCATCAGAAGCAAGATCATCAATGTAAGTCTTTTGTTTTTCTAACATTCTTCTTCTTTTTCTTCAATCCTGAATTAGTCATCTCAAACACCACATCATTCATGGTCTTTTGTTATAAACGACTTCTTTTCTTGGTGTGCAATGAAATTAACACATCATACTGGTCTTTAAAAAATAATTATGAAATCAATTTCATAAATTTAAATTCTTACCCTTTCAAAAACACTCCAATTATACTCACAACCGAATGAGCTGCAAGTCAAACTCAATACTCTAATTGCATATCTTTGTAAATGTTCATCACCATATGATTCCTACCATTGTGATGGAGTTTTGGTTTTTAGTGAATGTTGAGTTATCGAACAACCAGAAAGTCCAAATTTGCTCTTGAAATTCTCAATTTGAGCATCAATCTTAGTAATCTCATTAATGTCTTCCACCAACCTATCCAAACAATCATACATTTCATGTTTCACCTCATAAGGTAATAGCTTGTAGCATGCAATGGCAAATGACATGGGATTAAGACTCACTTGCCATTTCATAATAGTGCAACCTATCCAAACAATCATACATTTCATGTTTCACCTCATAAGGTAATAGCTTGTAGCATGCAATGGCAAATGACATGGGATTAAGACTCACTTGCCATTTCATAATAGTGCAACACGAGATTAAGTAATCGCATGTAGCATGCGGTGGCAAAGGCAATTGGTTGTCCCAATTTTGATCTATGATTTCCCAAAGGGGAGTATAACAAAGTAAGATAAAGCTAAATAAATTAACCACCAAAAAGAAAATTATATAATTCTAAAAATATAAATTAGAAAACCAAATATATGTGAAGGGTAATTAGTTATTATTACCTTTTACTAACTCCGTTAAACCAAATATCGTTTAACACATTAAATAAATTTAATGTCATTGGATTAAAAAAGTTTAGAGACAAAAATGTATCAAAGTTTGAGACATGGACAAATTATAATTTCACGTCCATGTTTAGGAATTGAAGACATATTTAACCCTATTAAATATATTAAAATTATTAAAAAACTATTTTTATTTATATATTAATTTATTTATTTGAAAACAATTAGGTATTGATTTGTGTTTTTCTTTAGAAACTCATTGTTTGGTCCCATTTTTGAATTTCATGAATTATAAATATGGTTTAGTTTGTACTTAAGTGTTAAAGCTTAATAAGATGTACTAAACTGAACCTTACTAGTAAAAACCTGGTGTACTCTTACCTAAAACGATATGGTTTAGTCTGAAACAAATTTTATTGGTTGAAATTGAAAACCTTACACGGCAAAATTTTGTGTACCTCTTAACTATTTTTTCATAGCTCATCTTGCTCCATTTCACGGGGCTGATAAATATAAGTTAATTTGTCTAATAAATTATATGTTTATATTTTTAAGGCAATTATTTGCTATTCTTAAACTTATATGACTTTTGTTCTTGATTTTATGTTTTCTCCATGTTTAATACGGTTCTTTTGTGTTCAAGGTCAGAGTCATGTGTTGAATATGTAGAGAAAGCTGCAATGCATAGGCATTCTATGTGGTCAACTTTGGTTGTTGATATTCTCCTTGGAAACTTGGTTGGCTGGACATTTTTATATCACAGAGAACCAATTTGCCTTTCAGTTTTGAATTTCATGCATGAATTTTCAACGTTTTTGCGCTCTGGGTGTGTGTGGTTAATGGGAAACCCTGCAGGATTCAAATTGAATGCTGAGCTGGCTGGAGTACTTGGCATGGTTTCTTTGAATGCAGTCCAGATATGGTCAACACTCTGGATCTTTGTGGGTTTCGTCTTCAATCATATTATTCAAGGGCTTTCTGTTTTAGGAATCCTTTGTGGATTTACTGTACCTGCTGCTTTGATCATAGACATGATTGCTCTTGCAACTCTTCATGTTTCAACTCTACATTGGTTCATTTCACTTATATATTCATCACAGATACAGGCATTGGCAGCCTTGTGGCGGCTTTTCAGGTAACAATTTCTGGTATATGTTTTTTATTATTGCCATGAGTAAGGAAGTGATTTTAATGAGTATTGAATATCGTAATTTGCTATTTGGTTTATAAATTTAACTTGGTTAGTTTTAACAATTCCTTAAGATATTCGCACAAGGGGTCTTTGTTTGCAATTGATAATATTTTGAAACAATTTCAGGAGGCATATACTCAACAAATAGAGACTAGTGAGGTGATATTATTAGTAAATGTTTCCTTTTTCTTGTGGAGAATTTTACTTTTATACGTAGACAATCCTTCGTATGTTTGCTATTACGTGTATCTCTGAAAGCATGGGCAAATGAAGCTTTGGTAAATTTATAGATGACTTGGGATATAACAAAAGTCGAGATCATAAGAGTTCCCAGTATTTACTAAGCCATGATATTTGCTCCACATCCCTATAACTCTTTGTGATTCATTATCCTATTTGAAGAATAATTGTTATAGATACACAATTCTTTTGCATACATACTTCCTCTTCCTTTCATATTTTCATGAAGTTGCTTGCTACTTTGGCAGGGGTCGAAAATGGAATCCTCTGAGGCGGAGGTTGGATAGCTTTGATTATACAGTGAAGCAACATATTGTTGGATCTCTATTATTTACGCCACTTTTACTTCTTTTACCAACTACTTCCGTTTTCTATATATTCTTTAGTATCGTGGACACAGCCATTAACCTTATCTGTCTACTCATTGAAGTAACTATTTCGATTATTCATACTACCCCTTATACCAAGATATTTCTTTGGTTGGTGAGGCGAGGAAGGTTCCCTTCTGGAATATGGTTTGAAATTATTGGTTGTCAGAGTAACAGTACCGTTCCTGCACCAAGTATTGATTTTACCGATGAAATGACCTTACCCAAGGAGTCATTGCATCTAAAGGATTTCAATAGAGAAAAATCTAGTATTCTAGTTTCAGTTCTCCACAGCAACTACTTGAGCATAGGTGAGGCCTGAAGTTATTACTTGTGGGTTTGGACTGATGCTTCTATTCGGTTGTCAAGATATGTATCTTTGTTGATCAATAGGGAAATTGAATATGTGATATCATGTGGTCAACGTGTACTGTAGCGTTGTTTCTCTATTATTTTCTGGGGCTGTTACTTGAAGAATTTAGATATATATTGTGAATTATCTGTGATGTATATTGTAGTAAATCTGGCATCAACGTCTTCTGTTTTGTTATCGTAATTTCCCTTCTGCCTGGTTGCATATCAAGATTAAAACAACGCATCATAGATCCTGACATTATTAAACAATTTTAAGGAATATATTTAGAGACTTGATTGATATTTCACCTGTGACATCAGACTTTTCTTCTTCGTGATTTTGATAGTTGTGACCTGGGAGTGGCGACAATTTGCATTATATGCGATTATACTTTTGCATGGACAAACATTATGTACTTACTTCAATTGATTAAATTTCAGGGAAAGTTATCTTGCCTCACTACAAAACTGTATTTTTGGGAGTTTCTGGGTCATCCATCTCCACAGTGGCTTATGGAATCCTTATTGGGCAAAGGTGTGATACCCTAGTGCCAAGTTCTCTTATGGTTTTATTAATTTCATGATCCCGTTTCTCTGATTTTTTTGTTTAGGTTTTATTTAATAATACCTTTTTTTTTTTTCATTTCTTTTATGTGTTTTTTCTTTTTCCTCCCGCAACGATCAGAATGCCATCTATGCGGGGCACCCTTCTACCTTCACTAATTCCATGGACGTCCATGCCCTACAAAGAGTATTGGCACCTTTGTCATGATTCACTTATTGCATGCTTCAGATGATAATGGCTTTGGCTCAGGTTTTATTTTTCTCGTTATTAGCTCGGGGATTCAATCATACAGTTTTCATCCAACTTGCTCTACTCATGTCATTTTTTTTCGGTTTTTAATGGGTTAACTATCGAGAATGCTTCTTGTTTCTTCGGTTCGTCCATAGTTCAGTATTCTCTTGAGTATGGTACAGTCGGTATCCTTTTTCTGTTTTTCCCTTGCTTAGAGTGATGTGTACTCTAGAAGAGCAACATACTTTTAGTTTACTAACTATGTAAATACTATTGGTTCTTCTCTTATGCTTGGGCGCCTATACTTTGTTCTCTCTTAATTGTATGGTGAAAATTGAAGATTTCAGTGTCATTACAGCTACTCTACTCTGAACCAGAGATGGATTCAGCATCCAAGGGGCGCCCATTTTATTTTAGTAATTGAATACAAAAGGAAGGAGCTTACTTATTTCAAGAGTTAGCTTAACTTTATAACTTCTATTAATATTGAATATTGTTAATTCTTCTGAGTTTGAGAATTCAATGCTATGGCTATATAACTTAAAGATGAATTGATGTTTTATCAATCAATTTTATTTCAGTGTATGGTATACTTTTTAAAACATGGGTTATAACTGCTGGGTACTCATTTACAGCTCGAGGGGGCCTTGGCCACCCTAGTTTTTTTTTTTTTTTTCAATTAATTTATTTAATGTTGATAATATTTAATATTAATATTTTTTATTTACTATTGCCTAATTTTATAGGTGATAATATCTAAGTGTTGTTAACCTTTTTATTTTTAAATAAAATATTTTCTTTTCTCGTTTTGCAAAAATATTTTGTTTTCATTTTTAGTCTTTAATTTACAGATAATTATACTTTCTCTTGTTGATACAGTATTTAAGTTTCATTTATTTTTGATGGTGTTTTAATATATTAATGTAATTAATATTTTGGTGTATATAAGTACACGTCTTTTTATGAAATGTTATTCTCGCACGAGAACATATTCATAAATGTAATTAATATTTTGTCTCCCATTTGATTCTGGCTAGGTCCTAGGTTACAAGATTATATACATGTCACATTAATTTTTGTAGAGTTTGTCATGTGTAATTATAAAAAGGTTATTAAGTGATAAGGAGAGATAATTGGAATCATTAAGTTAAAAAAAATGGACTAAGAACAAATAAAAAATAAGAAAGGAGAATAACCCGTTTAGAATTATTCAAGGAGTAACTGAATTCTTGTTTAACGAACTCACAATAAGAGGACTTAAAATTATGCTAAAAAAGCATGGTGATCACATTAACCCTTTTGTTATAAGAGTATAATTAAGAAGTTCATATTATATTTAATTAAAATAATTTAAAGGATAGTTATATAATTAAATACATATTCTCTCTACAATTTCACATTTTTACTAAAAGCGTCTCCAAGTATATACAAAGTAATTATGGTCATGCGTAAATTTAGGGTATCCATAGAATGCAACAGAGCATGTCACTGAGACTTTCTTTTCAATAAATTCATCATTGGTGACTGCTAGTTTATTATTTCTTCACCCATGTCCAACAATGGTCTGTCTTTTTATCTCACAGCAAAGAGGTGCAGCCACTATCTTCGTCATACAAGAATATGACCCAACGAAACAGTCACTGTTTCCTAAGCACAATGTGTCTATATCATTCATGTGAACAGAACAACCATAATAATTTCATTATGACGTACTTTAATTTTCGTTTAGTATTTTCAATGAATGTAAGGCTTAGTAGTAGTATTTAAGTACTGATCTCGTGGTTAAAATCAAGGAGGGTGTTCTTAAGGGGACGGGAAGCTTTGTTATTAGCGCGATTTAGAAACAGTAAAATTTTCTTTTTGAGATTTCTTCTTGCATCCATAGTCACAGTGAAATAACTTAATTATTCTTTATTAGAAAAGTATTTATAAATTTTCATCTCAGGTTTCTCTCCATTGGCTCTGTGAGAAGCCTCATCGAACTCCTTATAATCTGTAATGTAAAGTTAAATTTAGATTTCTAAAATGCAGTTTACATTTTGAATTATTTTTCAAAATTACCTTTACCGATTATACAATTCATAATATAAATCTGTATTACGAGTTGTATAATATAAAATATAATTTATATTTTGAATTGTTTTCTAAATTCGAATTATATAATTTAAAATATAAATTTATAATCCAACTGTATAATTTAGAATATAATTATGAATCTGAAAATACATTCTGAATTAAATAATCTGAGATGCGTTATTTTTAAATATATTATAAAGTGTGGAATCCGAAATAAGATTTTATATTTTTTTATCATTGATTCACCTTTTTTCCTTCCACTTTCCCTTGTTGTGACATTTCTATTTAATTTAATGGACCCTGTTTGTTGTCATTCTCATGACCAAATTCAGTTTCATTTGTTTGGAGTTCCACCATCCGATTCTTATAAGGATGCCAAAGGTTTCGGTAGAAAATATTTTACCCTGCTCCTACCCAGAATGTCACCGTTCTTTCAAATACCAACCCAGTGAGAAGAACTTCACCAACACCACAAAGGAACAAAGCAAATTTGTACAATTCGGCAACATGGAGGATTATGTTTGTAGATCATTGAATCAAGCAAGAACATGATCAAAATCCCGAGGAGAATATACGGATAGGAATTACAACCTTTTGATTAATCAATCTCTAGATTATCCACGAGCCCAACAAGCTCTACAAAATTATTTATTAATATTTTTGAAATCCTTTTTCTAATTTTACTTGAAAATGAAAATATTTTGGATTTTATAATTTGAGATGTAAATTTTATATTTTACATCGTATAATAAGAAATATAAAAATATAATTTTTTTGTTTTGGATTGTATAATCCAGTAGATATACATACGGTAAATCCGAAACTTAAATTACTTATAAGGGTATAATTGATATTTGAAAGTTATGGGGTTTTGGAAGAAAACATAGGGGGTGCAGGAATAGATCTCCTTCTCTTTTTTAGCTTGTGAATTCTTTTGTGAGATATAGTTGGAATGCAGGAGTTACTTAGTGTATGCTATTTAAGTCTTCTGCTTCACTTTCTTTGTTTGCATTCTCCTATCACCAACCCCACTTAGTTGAATTTAGGTACACCTTTTTTCCCTTAACTCTTTGTTTCCCAATTCTTCTAGTAGTGATAGTGTCCTTATTGGTAGGGATGTCATAGACATTAGAGACCTTGTAGCTTGATTTCCTAGTGATACTAATTCTTAGTGTTCAATACTTTTTATATAATCATTTTTTCGTATCTAATTATTTTTTTTGTGCAACTTCGTTCAAAAGTTGAGGATTTTGCTCAAGAGAAAAAAAAATTTTCCGAGTCCATCCAAGAAAAAGAAGGGTGATGTTTCATTGTTGAATCCAATATGACAAAAAAATATTGTCAAACTCTCCACAGTTGAATGCTTTTAAATTAAATAAAGATTAAATAAAGAATAAATTAAAATATCACATTGAATCAAATCCTCAAATATTTAAACAAAATACTAATTAAACCTCATATAAAATTAAAATTTATCCAACTAAATTATTTATAATATAATATTAA
This sequence comes from Vigna unguiculata, assembly GCF_037176805.1. Lineage (NCBI taxonomy): Eukaryota > Viridiplantae > Streptophyta > Magnoliopsida > Fabales > Fabaceae > Vigna > Vigna unguiculata. The sequence goes on along the minus strand of NC_140792.1, from coordinate 32,753,906 downwards.
TAAATTCTTTATCACTTATTTTTGGGTTTTCCTAAGAATTATGACACTTAGCATATCCTCATATCTTATGGAGATCAGTGGTTGAGAAGCGTGAAACATTTTTATGTGTTTTCCGATTGCTATTGTTATGATAATTATAGACACAAATTATGGGTTTGAGTAAAAACAGAAACCTCTTTAAGTGTGCTGAATACAGACATGTTCCTTCACGAGCTCAATCCAACAGAACAAACTGAATACCTAACCCTCATTCTTTCTCACTGGTTCATATGGACGGTTAACTTTTTTTCACGCTTTTTTATGCATAAAAAATGGTACCCCGTTCTCAAAAGGATAAACAAAAACTGAAACCATAAACCAAATCATGAAATTTAGTCTTCATTGTAATTTTGATTCATATATTAACAAGGTTGTTTATTTGTAAACCAAAATCTAGCTTCTAAAGCAAAAGTATCCACAAAGTTAATCCTAACATAATCAAAACAATGTTTTTTACTAGCGGTGATAGAAAGCGACCGCATGGTATCACCAATGACATACGAACATTTTCACAAGATTTGTTTGATATGTGATGTGATTCAAGGGCTGAAAGGGATTGCTGCAAAATGTGAAGGACACTTCTCAAAAAACCAGCAAAAACAACTGCTACAACTTGAAGATCAAAGGGTGAAAAAGAAAATACAGCAAATGCATAAACCAGTTCACGGGAATTCTATTGTTACACAAAAAGGATTCTCATAGTGGCAGGTCTATATAAAGGACAAGGCAGAGAAACAGTGAGAGGTTAGTGTACGGTGTTTCCTAGTTCTTGTGTCACACTCTGAGTTAGTTACTCTGAGACTGCATTGGAAAATCACATGGGGATGCACATGTGAGGTGCCAACATGTCATTTTCACACTAACCATTCACATGAAAGAACTGCATCAACCCCTAGTTTTAACTTGTAGTAAGATTCAGCAATTATTCACTATGCTTTCTTTGTTTCTTTTGATTTTCGTTTAACTCCCTTGTTTATAGGTTTTGCCTCCTCTTTGTGGTTCAACTCACTAAAAGGGTCTTTTCTAATCTTTCACCCCTTTTCTTCATTTGTCAGGAGTTCACCCACATTCATTTTATAGCAATTATTATACTTCAGAAGGAATGACTGAAAATTCATGTTTAGGCAAAAGGGTTGCTTACAGAAAGTATTTTTCTTTCAGAATGCTGCTAAATAAAGTAGCTCTTTCACCAAAATAAACATGCACTTAATTTACTAAGATTTTTCTAACCTATTTGTGCAATCATTTAAGAAATTACAGGATTTGCTAAACTACTATTGTGTTCGGATTCAAGGTGACAATTAAAACCACACTGAACATGTTTTGTGCTTTTGGTTTAAAGAATTGTGTCAGAATGTCTAAAGTTGTTCAGTACCATGCTGATAATTCATTTTTCTAGTACAATTTTAATGTCAGAGAGTAACTTCAAGACTATCATGATTTTTTTAATGTGATCTTTCACATTTTCTGATATGCACAACCTTGAAAAGAAGGGAAATCATACATAACTCATACGTATATGTGTCTACTCATAAATGATTCAACTAGAAAAATGGATGGTGTGGAAAGGGTAGGGAAGGATGAGCTTGTAATTGTGTTTGACTAAGAAGAGTATGTAAATGTCTTATTCGGAAAATAAAGGTTGGAGTGTTGCTTTTTCCATCTAAAACAAAAAGATAATTTTATTACATGTAGTGCCTCATTTCATCTATAAAATAGACTCTGAATACCTCACTTGAGACAACTTCTCACTATTTCTTCTTCTCTCAGTTTCCTTTTGTGAGGTTCATTTTGAGCAATGGGAAGAAAGCTAAGCATCGTTGTGATCTTCTTTGTTCAAATGCTGCTTCTTGTTGTAGAAAACCATGTAAGCCAAAGCAAATCCTCTAGTTCTCCAACCTCAGCTTTATTAGTCTTACTCTGTCACTTTTAAGCTCTGCATTGTTACTCCCACTTTCAGTTTTTGCTCACAACAGTACACTTCCTTTTTTACAAGATGAAGATAGCTTAGGGTCATGCCATTCTTGATTTTGTTTGTTAATCTTGTTTATTCTAACCAGAAATGACAACAAAGTAGAAAATGATCGAGTTTAAGGAATGAAATTAAATGTACAAGTGCAGTAGCTATAACTATAAATACAAATTCGAAATAAACAGTACAATGTTGCTTCTTTAACTCCTTTGTTCATTGATTTGCTCTTCTATCATTAGATTTCTCCAGCATGCTTTTCTATAACGTTTGGCTTGGAAGCATAAATGTGTATAAACAGCTTTTTCTTTTGCTGCTGGTGTAACTGGTGTTTCTGACATTATAGACAACGTTAATTATACTTTATGTGACACACTCTGATAATTTCAGGCTGAGATTGTTGTGTCCACGGTTGAAGCTCCAGCTCCACAACCTCACAAAAACACCACCCACTTTGCTCCACCTCCTCAGCCTAACAAAAACACCACACACTTTCCCAATGTGAGTTCTTCTCTTTTTGCTATAATGTGAGAATTTCTGTTTTTGTTTGATGAAATGATTAATCACATTGCTCTTATATCTTATGGAGTTATACCCTTCAACTTTAAATCTTCATTTCTAAAACAGTTAACTACACATTTTAGTGATTGCATGAGTGACCCACATGTTGATCTTTATTCCAACAAGTTTCTGAATCCCCTTTTATGTTAACTTACTGTTTATGAGTTGCAGCGTGGCATCACTGAAGGCAGTCTTAAACCACAAGGTAATACTAAAATACTGATAACAGAGGACAACAATTATCTTGTTAAAATTGCTTCCATCACAAATTCTCAACTACTAGTTCAAAAAAAGAGAAATGATTAGTGAAGCTATACAGCAGGTTCTGCAAGTTAATTCACTAGTGCCATTCATCACTTGTTTCAGCACTTGTTTCTTCTTCATTTTCTTTCTTTCCATTTTTTCTTCTGCATTTGTTTTGGAATGTGATGATGTTTCTTAAATGCATAAAACTGCAGAATGTGGTCCACGTTGCAGAGGTAGATGTTCAAATACGCAATACAAGAAACCGTGTCTGTTTTTCTGCCAGAAGTGTTGTGCGAAGTGCTTGTGTGTGCCTCCTGGAACTTATGGCAACAAGCAGGTTTGCCCTTGCTACAACAACTGGAAGACCAAAAGAGGAGGACCCAAATGCCCCTGAAGCTTCAAAATTTCATCAATGAACTATGTGTTTGGTTTTAGTGGCTTCACTACTTTCTTTCAAACGAAAGAGCTTAAACTCGTGTTTGGACATTTTAGAATGCAGAACAACCTTTAAGTGTTGATGCCTTTGTAGTTCCATGTATTTATGTAGCTACCAGACTGAAACTATGTACCTTAATTTAATAATGTTTGTCTTTGCGTGCTTTGTTCTGCTTCAGGGAATAAGACAGAACACCTTCTGCATAGAATTTGTAGTCAAATTCCTTGCTAGAAATAGGTATACAAGACACAAGAAAGACACACTATGCAAATGTGTGTCTTCTGGTTATGGAAATTTAAGTAGAACGTTATTCCTTAGCATTATGATGGAGAACGTTGTTAGTTAAAAAACATAAAAGTATTAATATATATTTATTGGGTGATGCTTATTCTATATCATTCACGGGTGATGCCAATAAGCCCTTCTAGCTTCATGATAGTTTCTGTACAGAGTTATTTACGGTATATATATATATATATATATATATATATATATTCTCAATCTGTTGGAAACATACTGTTAAGGTGTTAAAGTTGGCTTTAACACTTTTTATACCTTTTAATTAATGTATAGCAAAGTTAGTTAAATATTTTTATAGGATAATTAGTATGCTTAATCCAATATATTTCATTTTTAGTATAACATAGCATACAAATTTTAATTTTTTTAATTTTATTTGAGCTTTATTGATGATCGAGATAATTCAATATGGTTTGTGGTAATTGTCATGTTTATTAGAGAGGGAAAGATAATATATGCAATAGCAGTGAAATAAGTCTTTATTATTTATATTTTACTTTGTAAATTTAAATTTTTTAATATTAGTTCTTTCTTTATTAAAAACACCTAATAATAATAATAATAATAATTAATGACCAAGTGTTTAATTACTTTAACCATTAATATTAATAGTTTAAATAGAAATAATGAAATTAATTTTTTTATATTAAGACCATATTTTTTTTAGGTTAAATTATGTCTTTGATTACCATTTTCATAGTAAAATATTGATCCCTCTAATTTAATTTATCTCATTTTCGTTCCTATTTTGTAAAATTTGATGCAATCAAGTCCTTTTTGTTAGTGGTGCAATAACAACGTTAAAGAAGTGTCACATGTCAGTTTCTGGATTTTTTTTTTAATTTAAAAAATTGTCACGTGTCAAGTTGATATCATGCCACGTGGCAGTGATAATGTAATGTGGTATTGACAGTGTCACATGTCACTATTATGCTAGATGTCATTTTCTCGTTCTCAATTTGGTTATTGTATTTTTATTTTTGTCTCAATTTAGTTACAATTTTTGTAAAAATGAGATAATTTTGTTCTTCTACAAATTGAAACCAAATCCAATTTTTATATAAATTGTACATAAATATTTCTATCAAAACTGATATTTCTAGTAAATATTTTTAACAAGATTAAGTTTATTTAAATTCATTGAACTTTATTTAAAATTATTTTAAAGTTGTTAATAGAAAATAATGCTAATAGAAAAAAATTTAATAAATTTTATTGATATTTTATTACATCATACTTGAATATTATTTTTTTATTTGAATTTATATTTCAAATAATTGAATATTTTTAAAATGTGTAAAGTTTAATAATTTCTATACAAATGTTTGAGTCGGTATAAAAATAACAACTATATAAATTTTGAAAAAAAATTAACCAGTTTATATATCAATTGAAAACAAAAAAATTTAAAATTTGAAAACAATTTTAAATAAAGTTGAATGTAAAACACAAATTTAAATAAACTTAGTTTTGTTAAAAATATATAATAAAAATATCAATTTGAATAAAAACATCAAATTTAATAATTTTTTTTTATAACATTTATATAAAAAATAATTTGTTTCAATTTGGAAAGGGACGAAGTTGTACAATTTTACAAAAAGTAAGACTAAATTGAGACAAAATAAAAATATACGAACCAAATTAAGAATGAGAAAATGACACTTGGCGTGACATTGACAAATTTTTATTTTTTTTAGTTAAAAAATAATTAAATTTAAAAAAATAAAAATAAAAAAATTCAGGAACTAACACGTGACCTCCTTTAAAGCTGTTACTACACCACTAACGGAAATGACTTGATTGCATCAAATTTCTCAAAACAAAGACCAAATTGAGATAAATAAAAATAGAGTGACCAAATCAATATTTTGTTACGAAAATGATGACCAAGGACATAATTTAACTTTTTGTTTATTATACTACAAAAGAAATATAATTGAAAGGACTATTTATTTATCCATTTTAATATGACTATTTATTGTGAATGTTGTGATTGTAATAATGCTTGAAAAAAAAATGCAATGTTTTATTTTAAATTTATTGATAGCTAATGCTTTTAAGCTAAATGATTTATCAATAAATAATATAAAACAAAATTGTTTTAAAATCACAAAAAACCTATAACAACCCTAGGGGTAACAAAATAGGTTTGTCTAGTATGTTTTGCCCTGTAAAATACGAACCAGGTCAGGTTGATCCGTCACTGTTAGAGATGGCAAATAAACCCGTGCCCGTGGGTATCACCCGAACCCGTCCCCGTTTTGACGGGGAATCCCCGCTTTGACTGGGTATGAGTATGGGTATGGGTAATACCCGAAATTTTCAACTGGGGATGGGGATGGGGATGGGGATGGGGATATATATATACCCGCCCAAATACCCGTCCCCGCTTAAATTACTAAACTATTTATAATTTATTAAATAATCTAAAAAATATATATAAATAAATAATATATTTACACATAAAATATAATATAATATAATATAATATAATATAATATAGTATATATACATATAAATAAAATATACTTTTATATATATATATATATATATATATATTTACACATATACATGTAATATAATATAATATAATATAATATAATATACATATAATATATATACATAATAATATAATATAATATATATAATATATACGTATAAAGCAAATTAATCATTTAACTAGTGAGATCTTTTATAAACAAATTTATAACATTACAAATTTATAAAAGTTTAAAAGAAATATATATATATATATATATATATATATATATATATATATATATAAAAGCATAAAATATCTACGCATATACATATAATATATATACATAATAATATAATATATATTATTATATTTATATTATTATATAATATAATATAATATATACTTAAAATAAATATATATCTATAAATATATATATATATATATAAACATAAGATATCCACACATATAATATATATACATAGTAATAATAATATAATATATAATATAATATAATATATATAAATAATTATATATATATATATATATATATATATATATATATATATATATATAACATAAGATATCCACACATATAATATATATATACATAGTAATATAATATATAATATAATATATATATATATATATATATATATATATAACATATTTCTCATTCTCTTTGTTTTTTGTTATACACTTTGTTTACTCTCTCAATTGTCTGGTTTGTTTTTCAAGATTTAATTTTGAAGGTAATTTTTCTTCTTCTTATTACATAATTTTTACTCTCTGTACATGGTTATGTTCAAATAGGTGTTCCTCAATTTCATTCTATGAAATAATTTTTAGGTTACACATTTGATTATTTTTATTTATTTATTTATTTTCATGAAACTGTTTGACTCTTATTTTGTAGCTCTTCTTTTTGTTACTTTGGTTATACACTTTTTTACTCTCTTTTAATTGTTTGGCTTGTTCTTTAAGGTTTAAGCAGATCTTCAAGGTACTTTTCCTTTTATCATAATCTTAATTATACATTTTTTTTTCGTTATGTTATGTTCAAATGGATATTCTCAAATTTCAAATTTGGGTCACACATTTAATTATCTTTACTCCTTTATGATAATGAATCTGATGAAGAAGGTACATTATATTCTAGTAATTAAAATTTTCAATTTCAATTATTATATCATATCTAATTTTTCATTTTTTTTCTATGTGTAGGTGGATCGAATGCAAATAAAACCACTGATCATTTGTAAAATTAATAAATATTTTGGTTATTATAAAATTTTAGTAATGTGTAATTTTTTAGCTTTTATATAATTATTTGAATTTTATTTAGTTGTTATTTGATACTTTAATTTGAGATTTATACTATTATAATATTTTTCTTGATATTTGACATCATGAAAATCAAAAAGAGTATGTTATTTTAATATTGAATATTTTGATAGTATCATGATTCCGTTGGTGTGATTTTTAAATTTTTTTTATAAAAAATATTTAATTGATATATGGAACAATAAAAAAATGAGTATGGGTATGGGTATAAGAAAATACCCGTTACCCGGTGAGGATGGGGATGAGTCAAAAGTTGTATACCCGTTGGGTTTGGGGATGGGGATGGGGATGAATTTTTATTATGGGGATGGGGATGGGATCATGATACCCGTACCCGCCCCGCCCCGTTGCCATCCCTAGTCACTGTAAAAAAGGTCAGAAATTGTAACTTGTTTCGCCACATGGTGGACTGACAAACTGACCCACTACTAGAGATGGCAAATAAACCCGTGCCCGTGGGTATCACCCGAACCCGTCCCCGTTTTGACGGGGAATCCCCGCTTTGACTGGGTATGGGTATGGGTATGGGTAATACCCGAAATTTTCAACTGGGGATGGGGATGGGGATATATATATACCCGCCCAAATACCCGTCCCCGCTTAAATTACTAAACTATTTATAATTTATTAAATAATCTAAAATATATATATAAATAAATAATATATTTACACATAAAATATAATATAATATAATATAATATAATATAATATAATATAATATAATATAATATAATATAGTATACATACATATAAATAAAATATACTTTTATATATATATATATATTTACACATATACATGTAATATAATATAATATAATATAATATAATATATATACATAATAATATAATATAATATATATAATATATACGTATAAAACAAATTAATCATTTAACTAGTGAGATCTTTTATAAACAAATTTATAACATTACAAATTTATAAAAATTTAAAAGAAATATATATATATATATATATATATATATATAAAAGCATAAAATATCTACGCATATACATATAATATATATACATAATAATATAATATATATTATTATATTTATATTATTATATAATATAATATAATATAAACTTAAAATAAATATATATCTATAAATATATATATATATATATATATATAAACATAAGATATCCACACATATAATATATATACATAATAATAATAATATAATATATAATATAATATAATATATATAAATAATTATATATATATATATATATATATAAACATAAGATATCCACACATATAATATATATATATACATAGTAATATAATATATAATATAATATATATATATATATATATATATATATAACATATTTCTCATTCTCTTTGTTTTTTGTTATACACTTTATTTACTCTCTCAATTGTCTGGTTTGTTTTTCAAGATTTAATTTTGAAGGTAATTTTTCTTCTTCTTATTACATAATTTTTACTCTCTGTACATGGTTATGTTCAAATAGGTGTTCCTCAATTTCATTCTATGAAATAATTTTTAGGTTACACATTTGATTATCTTTATTTATTTATTTATTTTCATGAAAATGTTTGACTCTTATTTTGTAGCTCTTCTTTTTGTTACTTTGGTTATACACTTTTTTACTCTCTTTTAATTGTTTGGCTTGTTCTTTAAGGTTTAAGCAGATTTTCAAGGTACTTTTCCTTTTATCATAATCTTAATTATACATTTTTTTTCCGTTATGTTATGTTCAAATGGATATTCTCAAATTTGGGTCACACATTTAATTATCTTTACTCCTTTATGATAATGAATCTGATGAAGAAGGTACATTATATTCTAGTAATTAAAATTTTCAATTTCAATTATTATATCATATCTAATTTTTCATTTTTTTTCTATGTGTAGGTGGATCGAATGCAAATGAAACCACTGATCATTTGTAAAATTAATAAATATTTTGGTTATTATAAAATTTTAGTAATGTGTAATTTTTTAGCTTTTATATAATTATTTGAATTTTATTTAGTTGTTATTTGATACTTTAATTTGAGATTTATACTATTATAATATTTTTCTTAATATTTGACATCATGAAAATCAAAAAGAGTATGTTATTTTAATATTGAATATTTTGATAGTATCATGATTCCGTTGGTGTGATTTTTAAATTTTTTTTATAAAAAATATTTAATTGATATATGGAACAATAAAAAAATGGGTATGGGTATGGGTATAAGAAAATACCCGTTACCCGGTGGGGATGGGGATGGGTCAAAAGTTGTATACCCGTTGGTTTTGGGGATGAGGATGGGGATGAATTTTTATTATGGGGATGGGGATGGGATCATGATACCCGTACCCGCCCCGTTGCCATCCCTACCCACTACCTTTTTTTTAATTGTAAAATTTTGTGCTTATAAAATTTGATTGTTTATTTACTTATAAATGAATATTTAAAGCATATTTAATCATATAAATATTTTCTAAGCTTTTAATTGATTAATTAATATTTTCAATTAAATATATTAAAATGATTATTATAATTACATTTTAAATAACTTTCTTATAACTAATAATGGGAACTTAGATTGTAAGCGTTAATGTTTTAAATTATAATAGTATTGAATATTTATAGTTTTACAAAAATGAACTAAAGTTACGAGACTTTTCCCTTTAACAAGTCACAAAATCCTCTCCCACACTTTTTACATCGGTTACTCTAATAAAAAAGGTCTTATAAGACCTACACACTAGGGGTAGACCTTAGTTGGTCCGCAAGGGACCGCCTCCCAATATTTTTTTTATAGGTTACTAATTAAAATTTATAATATATTTATAATATTTTAAAACATTAATTGAATTATAGTTAATATTTAATTATTTAATGAATTTAAAAAGGAAAAAAATATATATTATCACCATTTTTTACTTACTCACTTACTATTAATTAATAATTTCATAACTAAATTGCTAACATCATACTCAATAGAAAATTAATTTAAATTTTTAACTTTAGTATTTTATTATTAATACTCTAAATTATTCAAATTTAAAATATCTATCAATCCTCTTTGAGCTATAGCAGTCTTTTATAAGAATAAGAAGTACATTTTACTTAAACAAAAAGATTTTTTTTGTTAAACAAGATTGTGAAATAAAATAAAAGATAATTTTTTTGTACATAATATAATTATTTACATTGAAAAAAAAAAATATAACTGAAATTTTATCACTACTAGAATTCTTCATATTTCATGAGATTTTTCTTGCATATTTTTATAAAATTTTGCAAGAAAATATTTTTTTTTTGCATTTTTTTAAGATTTTTAATTGACAATTAATTTCTTCATAGATAGTTATTTTCTACAAATTTCTTATAAAATTTACAAGTATTTCTTACAATTTTTTCTGTGAAACCATAATTATTTTACTAAAAAATTTGTAGTAATTTCTTGCGAATTATTTTTCATAGAATTATTTTTCATAACAAAATTTGTAAGTATTTTTTATAAAAAAAAATTCAAAACAAAACCGACAGGAAATATATGTTTTGTTAGTAGTGTATGTTTTGGCTTAACTATTGATGAGTTCAATAATTTAAGAGTACAAAGAAAATTTTATTAGATATATGTGATTTCTTTTATAGTTATAATTAAATTATATATTTATTTTTGTTGTACTAAGGATGATAATAAAACAAATTTTAAAATATTATTTTGAATCTCCCAAGTAGTCAAGATCACCAATGGTACACACTTTAATTAATGTTTTATTTTATTGTTGACAAATATATATATATATATATATATATATATATATATATATATATATATATAAGAGAAAAAATATTATATTTTTACTTTTATGATCCAATGACTTATTTAAAACTCAATATCTTAATTTTTGTCATGTAAACATGCTTCAACAGAGAGATTTTACAAAACTAGGCCTTAAATTTATCCCAACAAAGGATGTGCTATTACTTTTAAAAAATAATTTAAATATTTAAGATACAATAAAAAATATGTTTTAATTCTTAACTTGAATTAAGCCTCTCATACACAACCACGAGTCACCCTAGTTTCTTTAATGAAGATGAGATGACTCACGTGCTAACTACATATATAGTAGATAACTTGTGCTAAAGTTATTATATGACTCCCATACAAATTTAGACATAAGAAAAAAAACGAGTCCAATACATACCTATAGAAAATGCAAATATTTTTATATAGTCAATAATTTTTTTTTAATATAATCATCATAAAATTAATAAATATAATAATTTTTAATAGAATGATATAAAAATTTTACTTTACACCAACTTCTGTCTCAAAGCCAATTATAGTAATTACCTCATTGAATATTCCTCCACAATAAATGTTTGGTGAGGTCCCATGCGTTGTTCGAACGCAAAATATTTGGACTTTTTAATGCATGATAAGTAGACAAACACCATGATAATGGGAAAGGTAGCTTCATCTTTTACTTTACAAAAGTTAGTTTTGTTAGGTGCCACAATACTTGGTTAGTGTTTCTAATCTCTAACTACCAATAACCCATCATCAAAGCATGCAAGATATTTTAGCATAACTCATGGTCCTTATTCATTCTCCCTCCTATTTTAATGTTCACCACAATTTTTCTTACTTTAGAAAACTAATCAATTAATATTCGTTACCAAGCTTTGATGAATAGTTTAATGAAAACAAATCATGTGATTAGGTTTGATAAGCCAACTAGATTATATTTTGTTCTAGTAAACCGTGTTAAGCATATTCTCTTATAGGAGCATTGCAGTATATTATATTTGGATGCTAAAGAATCTCAGTGATGAAGGCTTTTACAAATTCGTTTCTCTCCACCAAAAAAGACAAAACATTGTGGTTGGTTTGAGGTTCAAGGAATAACACGTGCATCGTAACATATGAATAACAAAACAGTTTAATTACTATGTTGGTAGAAATTTTTAAGCATATTCGTGGCATATTCGCATTATGTTCCAGAAGTATTATAACCCTGTTTCTGCGTCTGTTGTACGCCGTGAGTTTCGCCATGTTCGTTCTAACATGTTGAATTTTTTTTCCTCTTCTTTCTGTGTATCATATGTCACTTTATTCAAACGTTGCAAACGTTGAATTTGAACATATGTGATGCACATTTTCAGCAGAGATGGCTAAAGAAAACTAATATTGACTCTTACATTATTAAACTCAATTCCACATATGTAGCATTTTGACTAACAAACTTTGACACATTCATCGCGTTTGTATGTACCCAATTTTCTAGATTCATCGTTTGGTTTTCTTTTCCTTTGGTCCAAGAAATCAAACATGTAAACCGTAATGAAGCTTAATCGAGTCCTCCAAGCAAGCCTAGAAAGAACTGAACAATTTTACAAGCTTCAATTTTTTCGACAACAACTTCATTAGCTTTCACGTTATGCAAAACCCAATTCTGTAATAATAAATTCCTCGAATTCTCATTCGGTAAAAAGGAGTGATGAAAAAGGGAGAAACCCTTGAAGGAGGCAGAGAAATGAAGAACATATAACACAAAGCTTTGATTTTTATTGATTTTTATTGACTGAACTGTTGTCTAGATCAGAGAATTGATCAAAGGGTAAATCTAAAAGCATAACAGAAAAGAGGGATTACAGTTTCCTAACAGAGACATGAAAAAGATCATTCAGTTTCCTTCCTCTTTTTTGATGCAGCATGATTCATTGGGTTGATCGCACTGATTCATTGGATGCATGAGTGGAATGATGTGGTGTGATACATGCAGCCAAATTTGATGGTGATGATGAAGAGAATTGAAGAAGAATTCAAGAAGAGTCTGAGGCATTTTGTTGTTGATCTTCTTCAATCACCAAAAGCAGCCAAGAAAGAGGGTCTGAGGCGAATTTGGAGACATTGTTGTGAACAGCAACAAGAGATTCTTTGTTTTGAGTGTAAACAAGAGCAGAAGTGGTCCTAGGTTGTTGTTGATGATGTTGTTGTTGGTGAGTGTGATCTTGAGGATTAGGGTTTTTGAGAGGAAGCACAGTGGTTTTGGGAGAAGCTTGTTGTGGTTGTGGACGAGGGTACAAGAGATCAGTGGGGAAGAAGTTGTATTGTTGAAGGCCAGCCATAGAAACAAGTGTTTGTGTTGATCCAAGAGAGAGAGAGAGAGAGAGAGAAAATGTAAGAGAAGAACTTATGAGTGAGTATCTATGTTTTTTAGAACAATTTGTTGGTTTAGATTTGGTATTTATAGAGAGAGTGATGTCAACATTTTTGTATTTGTGGCTTGGGAATCAAGGAGAGTTTTCTTGGAGAAGGTGTTAAAATAATTCTTCTTCTTTTTTTTGTTTTCTTGCCTAATGTTACTTTTCAGCGATGTTTACTATTATCACTTAATGTTGCTGTTTTTTTTTTCCTATGTAATTTGGATTTGTAAGTTTTGCTTTTTGTGATACTTCTGTGAAAAAAGTATATTATATTTAAATAGAAAAATGATTCAATTTAAGAATGAATGAAAATTGATAGTTGTTTTGCTTTTTTGCTTTTTATTAAATACATTTTGTCTTGTGATTACAAATAATTTAATGTAGTAACTCCTTTAGTATGCAAGTCTATTGCAAAGAGATAAAATAGTCACAATATTTTTTTTAGAGGGGTATTATGTTCTCACCATTTTTTTTCCCATGAATGTTTTAATTTTTTTTAAAAAAAACTAACAAATTAATCTCATGAAATTAAAGGGAAATAAATTAGAGAGAAACATACGCAATTCACTCATAAAAATAAAATGCATAATTCAGTCTAGAAACCACTTGCAGACAAAAAGCATCCATTATTTACATATATTTCCAAACTTCTAGAATTTAAAAAATAAAGTAAAACCAAAATTCAAAGACTACGCTTTGGTCAATAAGCGAGAAAAAAAAAATGAGTCAAACATTTTGATTCTAATTTTGATCAAGAGATTTATATTTCTTCCAATCAGATTAAAATATAAGTAAAAAGTAACAGAAAATTTGGGTGAAATTTGAAACAAGTATAAGTGTGTTACCCATATTTTAACATTAAGCATCTTAGAAGAGAATATGTGTATTTATATTTGGTTTCTATTCCGCCAAAAAACCGAATTTCTTTTCAGGTCAACGGTTTTTAGATGCGCAAAATTGTGGAATAGATGTAGCCAAGTACTCAGATTCAAGCCGTAACTCGCATTTTTCATTTTAATATTGTTCTCCAACCATAATAGTATTTAATGACAAAATAATTTTTTTTAACACTATAGTGTTTTTAAGAGAAAAACACACACACACACACATATATATATATATATATATATATATATATATATATTTCTTTTGTAAGAATATTTCTTATAAGAATAACTTCGACTATCTCTCCCAGTACTTAATATTTTTTAATATGCATGCATAAATTATGTATGTGGAAAAATTACAAAAAAAAAAAGAATTTCAATAGTTGTAAGGGTAATTCTTAAAAAAAATGCATATTCTTTTACTTTTTTAAATTTAATTTAATCTTTTTTATTTTTTTAAAACAATTTAATTTTTTTCATAATATTATGTCCGTACATACTTTGTTCTTAAAAAAATATCTTTCAAACTAGAGGTAATATATAAATTAATAAATTATACTTTTTCTTTCAAAATTATCATTACATATTCTATATTGTTTTAAAATGTCACATTTTTGTACAACATATAAATTCGAACTTTATCAAGTTTAGCTCATAAAGATGAGTTGCAATTTGAATTAATAATACTAGTCAAACCTAACATTTAGCTTTAAATATTAAAATGTAGTCAATTAATTTATTTCACCCATAATCTCAATCATCTATCAACTCAAATACATTTAACCTATAATCCGAATCACCTCTCAACCTTGATAATAACAAATTGTCACCACATGTTTGTTCATAAATTTGATGACTGCTTCTACCTTTGACATTTTGTTTTTAACTTTGGCTTTTTATAATGTCATTATTGGAATATATATATAGGATCATTGACTTAATAATGTGTTTAAAATATAGCAAATGAATGATGACCTAAAAACTCTCCAATAAGCATGCCTTGCTGTGTCATAATGCATGATTTGTGACTAATCACACAATCATATTTCTAATAAGAATTCAGAAAATAAACGAAGAAATCAAATGAGGTCATCCAACGCATGGGAAAGTTAAATTTACTTAGTATCATACAAAATTATAAGAATTTTTTATTTACTCATTTTGGCGATCGTTAATAGCTTTTTTAATTAATTGTACTTTTTATCAATGAAGTTTGCCACTCACTGAATTTTAAATTTTGTAGATTGTACTAGAAAATTTTATGTTGGTCTGATTACATTAAATGATGAGGCAATTTCTTTTTTAGAATTTAAAAAAATAACGTCATTTTGTTATGATTTTGTAATTCTCAATGATCTCAAGCCACAATATTGTTTTATTGGGAAGTAAAGTACCGTGATAAATGTTGTTCTAAAATTTTAGAGTATTTTCGACATATCATAAGATAATTTAGATGAACTTCTTTTCTTTCATGTACGTTTCATATCACTTTTATTTTACACGTAAATAAAAAAAAAAAAAATTTTCTTAATTACAAACAATACTAGAATCCAATTCAATTCTAAGAGGAGAAGAGATTGAAAATGGTGAATCTAATACAAAGTCGGGAGTCAAAATTGTCTCATTAATATTAAGATGAATGATGATGATGATACACAAATATCCCATTTTCTATTCAACACTAACTAAATAACATTTTTACTTTAAAATATAAAATAATTTAAAATGAATGATGGGCAAGTGAAAAAAATATATTTTTTATTAGATGTTAGAAAGGGATATGAAGAATGAGAGATGTATATGAAAGGAGGAAAAAATGGTGTGAATAGAAACACGATGATTGTCAATTAGTAAAACCTTAGCGTGAAAGACAAAAAGTAGAAATGCAGTGGAGGGTGATGGGTGAAATCGAATCAGCACCGCGATGAATTTTGGGATCAACAAAGATTCCTGAATAAGTTATATGCATTCATGGGAGTGTCTTGTAATATTTTTGTATTTCTTTAGCCACTAATAGTTTGTCTTATGTTTATGCTGATTTAAACTTTTTACTATTTGTTTTACATGAGTTATATGTGATTGATGTGTAGGTTTAGAGTTGTAGGTCTTGTGTTGTGAGGAATCATTATTAAAATTGCTTATTACATATAGAATATATTTTAAATTTAATCAAACTATTGACTATGTGTATGCTAAAGCAATTATGATTGTGTGAGAGAGGAATACATTGTTTAGTGCGCCTAACAAATTTTGTACCACTTGTCCTTCTTCATTGTGGACCGCCAAGTGTCCCTTGGTTCCACCATGAGCCTCGCTTTGGATATTACATAATATTAAATGATAAAAGAATGGAAGAGACTGCTTGAATTCGAGAGAGAAATTTAGACATGTTAAAATCTAGTTCAACTCACGAGTCAATCTGGTTCATCATGAGTTCGAATCAGGTTGTATTGAGAAAAAAAATATTTTTTAAAAGTGGATTGAATTGATTCCAGCTCACTTAACCCACAGGTTAAACGGATTCGAAGTGGGTTGAAAGTGAGTTGACTCACTTAATTTACTAACATTTAAAAAAAATTGTTGTTATAATTATTTAGTACTTCTAATCATATAGGTTCATGTTATATACTTTGATACTTTAATATTTAACTATTATCTTTATAATAATATTTCGAGTATTAGGTGAACACTTGATTTCACTATTATAAAAAATAAATTAAGTCAATTTATTCTCATTGTAATGCAATAAATATATAAAATAAATTAAAAAAAAAATATTTGTAAGTGAACCAACCTACTAACCCATTAATCCATGATAAGTCGAGCTGAATTACAAAATTTCTTATTCAACAAAAATAGTGAGCTAAACTCTTTTTTAATTCAATCCGTGATGAACCCACTTGTTAGCGAGGTTAAGTCACTCTGACATACCTAAAGAAATCAATGCTTACTGGGGTTAGGGTAGTTTAAATTTTGTAAAAAGTTTTGAGGTGAACTCGAAAATAAGGGTGTCGGAATAGCGGGACCCTTTTTCATGAGTTAGGCCTTTGAATTTGAGATGGGCCAAGGTCTTCTTTTTTTTCTTTTTTAGGTGAGTGGATATGGACTTGGGGTTTCAAACCCAGTTCCGGGAATTAAAAAGAAAATGAAAAAGAAAAATGCTAAGGAAATAAAACATATGTATGGATTATTACTCTGTACAACTTATATTATTATATACATTTACTTGAAGCCATCTTCTCATTAAAGAGTGAGTTTTCCTTTTCTGACCATTTCCTAGATATTGATAATTAAGCTTATCAATTGATAATTAATGATTTTTTAACAGATGAAAATGTTTATATGATTTAAGATGATATAATAAAAATTAAAAGAAATGTATATTAGATTTCAAATAGGTATAACATTATAATCGCACAATATGATTCAACCTATTTATTGTTTATCATGCTATCAAAATTTTAGAAATTAATTTATACATAAATTAATGTTGAAAGTCTCATTTATTTATTTTTTCCTAAAGTTCTTACAGTGAAGTTTGTCAATGATGTAATCTCCTTCATCAACCCATACTGATAGGTGATCCCAAATTAAATTATTTATGCTTTCATAATTGTACTGTTGTATGTAATAGTTGTTAATATGAAATGCAAATGTATTTAAAGTTACACAATATGTATTTAATAATATGTATTTAAAGTTACAGAATATGTATTTACATAATTTTACATAATTTTAGAAACTATTTATCTTTTAAAGATTTATTTTGTTCCTTTATGTAGGTAAAGTTACACACACCATATTGCAGAAAAGAGGTTCATACACAGCAAACCATATTGCAAACCTTATGCAGATATTACAAACTTTCATGAAAATAAAGGGATTGCACAGAAGGAGCAGTTGCTACCATGGATAAAATCTCAAACTCCACAATAAACCTTGAGAGCATTTTTTATATTCTCAGAAGAGTGAAGAAACTTCATGAACTCACTCTGGACAAAGGGCTTGAAAAGCAAAGGGTGCTCCTCTGTCACAAGTTCATCTGGGGCCTTTATTACAAACCCTGCTTTTGGAACTGTGAACAATCCAATGCTCAACCTTCTTTCATTTCCAGTCATCATCACTCTGTGAATCGGTGTATGCACCCTCCCATTAGTCCATGCCTGCAACATATTTGTTAAAAATCTTGACTTAATCAAGAAATATTTGTTGTGTCACATTTTCTTATAAGATCATTTTGTAGCAGAGAAAGTGGAAGTGTGTATAGAAATTACATAAAATGTGTCCCCAGTGACAACAACGAAACTGTTTGATGTTGAGGGCTTGAATTTGATCCACTCTCCACTTTTGGTCTGTATCTCTAAACCATGAATTTGATTCTGACATAATATGGTGAATATGTTCTTATCAGTGTGCTCTGTTATTGCAACTTGTGGTTCATTAGTTTGAGGGGCTTTGTACTTGATAAGCCGTGCAAGGTAATACGTTGAGTTCATGTGCTCATCCAAATACTTTTCAACACCTAAACTCTCCAAACACATCTTCCTTATCATCTGATCCAACCTTGCCACTTTCTCACAGAAAAGTTGCAGATTTTTGCTGCCATGTCATTAACAATAAAAAGGGCTCAAAAGGGTATGGTAAAGATCTTTTCTTGTGTTCAAACATGAATGGTAAATGACAAGTGTGAGATGTGGTGTGTGTTAAATAAAGAATAGTTTCTTATGCGTACCTAAAACTTGGTTTTCCTTGTGGCCACAAGATCTTGATCAAGGTTTCCACTTTCTCATGAACATCAGCATCGTCAATTCCGATGCTCTCATAGAGATGAAGAGGACCAACATAACCACGATATGGCTTACTTGACACAGCTTTTTTCTTGGTTTCTAAAGGGAGATTGAATAGCTCATCCACTTCAACAAATATGGCTTTTCGAAAATGCTGAGGAACTTTATCGAACACGGCCTCGAAGCAACCATACTCTACCAGTGCTTTGTGAACTTGGGATTTCACCGATTCCCACTCTGCAACATTGGATTCCAAGTCCACTGTGGAGAAGTCAATAATTGGAAGCTTCACTTCTGTCTCAGATCCCATTTTTTTTCAACTGAATCCTCTTATTGTGTTAATTGATTTGAAAGGAGATACTTCGCATGAACTGAATTGTTTGAAGTTTCGTATGTTGTTTCAATAATTCATGCATAAATGCAATCTTCGAGCTACACTGTGACATTAAAAATACTAAAAATATTTTAAATTAGAAGTGATGTTATTTCAACCAATCACGTTACTTGTAATTCTATCAATATTTAGACAGAAATATAGATGACAGTAAAATAAATCAAAATAATATCATCTTAAAAAATGTTATCATTTGTTACGGAATAAGAAACTGGCTTGGAAACACATTTGGAACGGTAGTGGCTTGCACACTAAATCATTTAACTTGAAATTTACTAATTTACATGTGTGTTAGGTCTATTTGATTTATTTTTTAAATTTAATCTTGTCAAGAACTCATATAAAGGACAATTTTCTCTTGCAAAAAAGTCAAAGAATTGTTTTGATCTGAATAGAATAAATGGTGACGTTTATACGAAAATTTGTGGAAGATTTTAAGAATTAATTATGGTGGATTAAAGCCAATGTCCAAAGGTATAGAATGAATTTGCTGAGATCATTTTGACTGTGAAATTATACGGTGGTCCTGTATATGTAGTCAAATTATGCAAAACAAGCTTATACAAAATTGTTTTGAGCAAGAGCAGTGATATTGTTGTGTAGAGAGCATTGCACACGATGGGATCCCAAACAGAGTCTGAACTTCATGTGGTGGACTTCACTGATGCAACCATGGAGCCTGGCACCGATGCATGGTTCTCAGCCTGCACTCTTGTGAGGGAAGCACTTGAACAGAACGGTTGTTTTGTTGCACGATATGATAGAATTGGCAAAGAACTTTGTGATTCTGTGCTATGTGCAATGGAAGAGTTGTTTAGTCTCCCAGTGGAAACAAAAGCACAAAAAACCAGTGACAAACTTTTCCATGGCTACTTTGGACAAGTCCCATGGCTTCCCTTGTATGAATCTTTGGGCATTGATGATCCTCTCACCTTACAAGGCTGCCAAAAATTCGCCCACATAATGGGGTTGCAGGAGAATCATCGTTTCTGGTAGCTACACTTTTTCCTTTTGTTTATGATATATGATTATTGTGTGCAAAATTGGTCATGGTAGAAGTTCATTTGTCCAAATATACAGTGAAAGCATCAATGAGTATGCTAAGTTACTTGGTGAATTAGACCATATGGCTAAGAGGATGGTGTTCGAGAGCTATGGTGTGAAGATGCAAGGATGCAAGCGCATGATAGAATCAAGCGATTATCTGCTTCGATGCATGAAATATAGAACACCCGAGACGGGTGAAAAGGATTTGGGAATGCATTCTCACACAGACTTGACCATCGTATCCATAGTTCATCAGCTGAATAATCTGAATGGCTTGGAAATCAAGCTGAAGGATGGAGAATGGATTGGGGTTGATGCTTCTTTCTCTTTGTTTGTGGTTATGGCAGGTGACGCGTTCAATGTGAGTACACACATATACATAAACCCTAATTGTATATACCTATCACAGTACCATATTTTGTAAATAATTTGTGCTAGATTTTGTTTTGCATAATTATTTTACATTGGTGCATTATATTTTAATGGTGTAGGTGTGGAGTAATGGTAGAATAAGACCATGTGAACACAGAGTTACCATGAATGCAACGAAAACCAGATACTCTATGGGACTGTTTTCTTTTAGTGGTGATAAGATTATGCAGATACCAGATGAAGTAGTGAATGAGCAACATCCCTTGCGTTATAAATCAATATTCGACCATTATGAGTACCTTCGTTTCTATGACAAAGAGAAAATCAAAGACCCTTATTCTCGAATTGAAGCCTACTGTGGAATCTCATCCCTATAATAATATGATCGAAGATGGAAGTTTTCGTGCTTTTGTGAATATGAATAAGTTGGATTGCATGCATTGTTGCCTTTATGTGTGTTCCTTATGACACTGCTTTTTTGTTAATAATTTGTGAAACCACTATGGTAAATGATGCGATAATCTCTTATTCTTCATGTTTGATGAATTGTGGCACATGTATGAATTGAACGTACCGGTAATGTAATTCTTGTTTTATGGTTACAAATTGGGTTTTTTGATGTCTAATCATGGACAGAAATTTAGAGTTGTCAATTAGACCACTCTATAAGTCTTATGGACCACGATGAGCCTATAAATTCTTTTTAAACATGAAAAAGTATTAATTTTTTTTAAATATATTATTGGACATATAAGCAACAATCAATATGAAAACCAAAACTTGACCTTCGGCTAGGCCCGCTTGTCTCGAACTTCGGTCTGGGTCCGCTTGTCTTGACCTTCATCTTGGGTCAGTCTGTCTTGACCTTCATCTTGGATCAATCTGTCTTGACCTTCGGCCCAAGCTTGCCGACCTTCGATTGGGAACGACCTGTCTCAACCTTCTCGAGTAGACCCTCACGACCTCCAGTCCAAGCATGCTCGCCTCGACCTTCGGCCTAGGACGACCTTCGGCCTAGGACGACCTTCATGTAAGACCAGCTCGTCTTGACCTTCATCACAAACCTATCCATCTCGACCTTCATCCTGATATACTCGTTTTGGTCTTCAACCTGAAACTATCGTCTCGAGCTTCAGTTCGGGTAAGCTCGTCTCGAGCTTCAATTTGGGATGCGTTTCAACTTTCAGATTGGGCCTACCTATCTCTGCCTTCAACCATGGTCTACCCATCTTGGCTTTCGCCCTAGGATGATCCATCTCAAAATTTGGTTTGAATTGACCCATTTCGACCTTCGACCCAGGATAGACCATCTCGACTTTGACATGGGCGATCCATCTCGACCTTCGGCCCAGAACGACACATCTCACTTCAATTCATGCTAACTCGTCTCGGCCTTCACCAATGTTGGCTCGTATACAATTCCAAACATGAAAAGAAAGGTTTCTGATACTACCCAACACCATAGACAACCGCCTAGTGCCATTTAACCAAAGGCACCACTAGAAGGTTCCCGCAAACACTAACCAAATAGTGTCAGTGCCACTTTCTCGCCCAACAAGCCCAGGGCTCACCCAATGAAACCACCACTAGAGCTCCCAATATTTAAACCGAAGAACCCTCGGTAACCGGCACTACGACCCTGCAAGGCACTACTGTAGCACTCATTGGCCCTATATTTATGTCTTAACTATCAGAGCTTTCATTCCAGATCAGATTAGTCAAGATGTTGGTACGTTAGGTATTACAGGGAAAGGTCGTAAGCAGCAAACTTGTCCAACAACAAATATGATCACTGATCAGCAGAGACTCATATAGATGAATAAAAAACATATGCAAGTGAAGGAGACTCACAAGCAAAGAAAAAACATACTGAACCGAGAACAATGGCAGAAAATCAACTTACTCAATTAAAGAAATTGATTGTAGAACTCGATGCTCAAATCACATATAATATTTGATCATTAAATTTAAATAAATGAGTGAGAAGATAAAAAACTCGTAAAGAAGACAAAGAAGTCTAAAAAAATAATTTCTAAAAAGATAGTAATTTTATATAAAGTGAAATTCAACTATTAAAAATCTTTATATAATTTAAATATTTTATAATTAAAATATTGAAGTGGTTTCAGTCCATTACCTATATGTTTGACTAACTTGTTTTATCATCTTAACAAAAATTTTAGGAGTCAGAAACATAATTATAAAACTTCTACTTACTTGAAAAAGATGTGATGAGGACTAAGACTCTCTAGATAGATTAGACTTTTTGAAGAATATGTATAAACTTTTTCCTTGTATAATGTATAATTTCTTGTGAGTTCTCTTAATTTTTATCTATGGATTTGTATTGTTAAAACTTCATTTTAAATACTAATAATTTTACTATAATATTTTAAAAAGTTATAAAGTCACATTTTATTGAGCTTTATGTGTTTATTTTATAGTTTTTATTTAGTTAATGCAGCCAAGAAGTTCTATTGTAGATCCATTGTTTCAGTATAAGTGTATTAGTTTTCACAGCAACAATGTGGTGCATCATTCAAAATAATATATTTGGTGCAAAACAATTTTGTTAAAAAATAAATATACATCAAGATGTTGTTAGATATATGGTAGAGTAGGTGACAACAAACTGTACAAATGAAAATAATCACATAATTGGGACCACAAAATGAAACACAGTGTGAATTCATTATATTTAACATATATGGCTGACATAATAAAACAATATATATATATATATATATATATATATATATATATAATATTCATCGATCAATAACTATAGCAGTACTTAACTAATAGTTAATTAATTAATCTATCTATGAACTTTATATAGAATACAATAAAGAAGAAGATAAAAGCTGCCAAATTGTGGGGACCTAATTGTTTTTCTAATAATTCATGAGTAATTATACATAGCAGTATGTTTGTATACTATAATGGTACATGGCCTTATCAGGACAAAGCAAAATAGAAACTAACTTTTTTTGTAATTAATCTGATCCAGAAAACAAATAAAACCGTAGTTAATAATGTCCAATATATTTATTTGAAAAATCATCTCTATTGTCCTGTTCTTATTTGAATCTTGTGTTTGGATTATTACACGTTATTTTCTTCCAACTTATATAATGTATTATTGGGTATATACTTGAAGCATTTTTATTTGGATAGGAATATCCTTGGCACTGTTGCACTATAATAAGCAAACATACAAAAAAATAAGGATTTTTTTTTTTGTTTTACATCCATTAAAATGATAGGTTTGATGTGAATTGAAACAAATAATTCTAAGAAAATATGAAAGAAACGAGAGTGGTCCTTATAAGCTGTTTGGAATTAGAGGACCAACTGTATATACACGAAGATAATCACCTAAATTCGGGACCAGAAAATGAAACAAATTATTGTAAATTATTTTTTAACATTTTTTTTTGTCAAAATGAAACAAGACAATATATATATATATATATATATATATATATATATATATTTTTTTTTTTTTTTTGCTTAGATCAATAAATATGCATAAAAAGATAAATATGCACAACTTGCAGGGGGCTAAACTGTTTTAGTTTCTATCAATTGATCAACAAGTATTTATATATTAATGTAAGATCATGATTGGACATTTTTTTTAGAGTATTTTAAAAAAATTAAGAAAAACGAAATATTTTTTTAAAATTAAAATTTACTTATGAGTAAATTAAAAAGTAAAAATTTCAAGTAATATAAAAATGCCACAAATTAACTTATAAATAAATTAATTTTTAGTTATAAATGTTCTTTTTTATTTTTTCTCATAATAACTTTTGTAGAAAAGTTTGTCCATATATAACCAAATCATATAAACAACGTCTTCACTGTAGAAAAATTATTGACTTCACTGATGCAATCATACAACATGGCATGGTCTTTATTATGTTTTTTGAAATTCTTTTATTGAATAAACATAAAATTATTTTACAGCATATAATTTTATATATAAGAACAAATTAGATTGAAACTCACTTTCTAATTTCTAACGTGATATTACAATATATAATCTTGCCATAGCCCACTTGAGATTCAACAAGATTAAATAAATGTTATGAATATGTGTAAGTTTTTCAATCAATAAAAAAATTTATCTCAAAGTGAAGTATTATTGGGTGTTCTATTCCTAAATAACATATTTCAAATCAAACATAAATACATAGATGTTTTAGTTCCAAAATCCAAACAAATTGGTAAGGATTACGATGGGATCAGAAACAGAGAACAGAAAATCTCTACCTATGATCGATTTCAACGATGAAAACCTGAAACCCGGTACTCAAACATGGGTTTCCACTTGTGATGCTGTGAGGGTTGCCTTAGAGGATCACGGTGGATTCCTAGCACACTACGATAAGGTTGATCCATTGCTCAATCACTCTGTCTTCTCTGCAATGAAACAACTCTTTGACCTTCCATTACAAACAAAAATGCAGCACACCACTGATAAACCTATATATAGTTACGCAGGACAACGCCCTGATATTCCTCTGTATGAATCCATGGCCATCGATAACCCGTTGAATGCTAAAAGTTGTCACAACTACACAACCATTATGTGGCCACAAGGGAATCACCAATTCAGGTAATTAACTAATTAACCCTTTTCCAATTTTACTGATGAACTTGTGAACAAACTTTGAGTTGTTTATCGAACATTTTCCTTTTGTTTTATTTAGTGAAAGTGTGAATTCCTATGCAAAGAAAGTTGCAGAACTGGATTACACTGTTAAGAGAATGGTGTTTGGGAGCTATGGATTGGAGAATGAGAAATGTGAGCGTTTGCTTGAATCAACAGATTATGTTCTGAGATGCTACAAATATAGAACACCTGAGATCGGTGAGACCAATTTAGGGGTGCGTGCTCATACAGATTCTGGTTTTCTTACAATATTGAATCAGAGGTTAAATGGCTTAGAAGTTCAGTTGAAGAATGGAGAGTGGTTCCAGGTTGATGCCTCACCCTCCATCTTTGTTGTCTTGGCTGGTGATGCATTTATGGTAATGTACTTTTTTTTATCTTTGATTAATAATATGAAAACTTTCACAAAAAATATTCTGCAATGATAAACTTTACTTATGAAAATCTTTACATAGTCAACTAAGGTTGTTGTTGTTGTGCAATAGATATCATTGAATAATTTTCTTCCATTAAAACTCTGATTTTGCAGGTATGGAGCAATGACAGAATATGTGGTTGTGTACACAGAGTATTCATGAATACAGAGGTAGAGAGATACAGTTTGGGGCTGCTTTCATATGCTGGAAAAGTGATGGAACCAGAGGAAAAATTAGTGGATGAAGAACACCCTCTTCGTTATAAACCATTCGACCATTATGGATACCTTCGTTTCTTCCTTACAGAAGAAGCTGTGAAAGCTGCTTCTAGGATCAAGGCATACTGTGGTATTTGAGTGCACATAATATGTAGAAAGTGAAGTCTTATGATATGAATATATCAAATTTTTAAATGTTTATTTGGTGACTACTTTCTGTAGTTATGTGTTTGTAAAATAAAATCTAAATTTTAGAGTTTCTACTTATGTATTATGTACAAGGGGGTTTGTCTTTGTGTAATATATTTGTTGTTAAATCTTTTGGTAAGTGCACTAAATTATACAAATAATAAAATAAAAAGTTAAAAAATGTTTGTTCAAAAGATTTACGTTTGTTAACTAATTATGATTATTTACTAATTCAAGTTGTTAATAAAAACATTGAATGATACAAATATTTGACAGATATGAAATCAAGTTAAAGGCATGTAAATGTTAAAGTTATAAAGTGATATGGAAAAAGTTTCACTAGCGTTTAATTTCATGAATCAAACTCTGCAAAAAAAATCTACTCAATATATCTCTATCATACTCAAACATTCACATTATAAGCATATCACTCCTAATTCCTCAGAGACAATAAGAGTGAAATGAATTAATTTATTTTTTTATAATAGTTAAATCAAAGTGTTCACCTAATTCTTGAAATATTATTATAAAGATAATAATTAAAGATTAAAGTATCTATATACATATATATATATATATATATATATATATATAACTTGACAAAGAAATTAATTAAATATTCAAACTATTCAGATATTATTGAGTAATATTCTAGTATTTAAAAATATGAAATTGTGAATCTATATAGTTAGAAATAGTAAATAATTATAATAAAAAAAATTTAAAATTGTAAAAAAATGTTGGTGGATTAAGTAGGTCAATCCACTTTCAACCCGACTTGAACCCGTTTAACTTGTAGGTTAAGTGAGTCGGATTCAAATCAACCTACTTTTGAAAAAATTGAATTTTTCTCAACCTAACCTGACTCGAACCCATGGTGAGCCAAATTGGTCCACGGGTTGAAACCCAATTTGACATCTCTACTCCTACATGTTTAGAACTCAAAAGGGGATCAAAATGGTGAAATGGATGAAGGGAGATGAAGATTCTGAGCCCTAGAAGTGCCTCTGCCCGTGTGTTGGCCTCCATTTCATTCCCACAATCAAAAGATCCTCATTTCATTTAACTTTCGATATTTTTATCCACTCCCGAAAAGTGTTTTCTCACTATGCGAGAGATTACTTTTGTTTCACATCTAATTGCTTTGTGTCGCTATTGTTAGGTAAGTGTTTGGCATTCTCACTGAGGGAGGATGGTAAAGTGGCTGAATGAGAAGGTCCTGACAAACGACTCTTTATTTTTCTCTAATCTTCCATTTTCCTACAAAATAATCTCACAGAAAGAAAGTTATATTTTATCTTGAGACAAAACATTCAAAATATTATATATTTTCATGGGAATAACACAAAAACGCATGAAATGAAAAAAAAAAAGGTTTTTAATAAGCATGAATAATAGATAATTATCATGCTTATCATTCGTTAAATTACTTAATGAATAAAAAGGTATCTATGGAAATGGTATACTTTTCTTTAGTTTTCTAATTAATTAATGAATTTTAAGGTTTGAATATTGAGTTAATAAAAAGCTGCAAATTACTAATTAAACCAAAAAAAAAAAATTGTTTGTGCAAGAAAATAATAACTAATAATAGTTTTTCATGGAGAAGCCAAGGGAGATTCAACATCTATGGATCATGAACAAGTTTTTAGTATGTGTTTATCTCATATTATTCATCTTACTTATTTATATTCAATATAAAATATATAACTCACCTAAATTCCTAACGATCATCACTATTAGAAGTAGTAGATAATTATAATAAAAAGTGTGAAAAATGAAAAACAGCTAATAAAGGGTTGTTGGTGTTAGGTTGTGGATCAACCCACTTTCAACTCCGATTTGAACTCATTTAATCTACAGGTTAAGTGAGTGCAGTACAATTTAACTCATTTAAAAAAAGAAAACTAATTTTTTTTAATTCAACTCAACTCAAATCTGTAATAAATTAGGTTGTAGAATTCATTTTGACATCTCCAACTATTCAACACCAAACAAAAACATTAATCTATAACTATCAAAAATAGATCTCGCTAAGCTTCAAATAGAAACATCGGACACCACAACTATGTCAAAATGCTTATGAAAACATAAAAACGCTTTGGTATAACGTAACACATATATAAACTAAGAAATCGTATATAAGATGTTAGTGTGAGGTCGTGTATCATGAGTTTTATTTATTTTTAGAAAAATGATATATATTAAGATTAAATAACTAAAAAACCTTATATTGAAGGGTTGTCAACTAAATAAATAGAAATATAATTGTAATATCAATCATGAAATGTTTAATAAACCTTAAAACAGGACAAGTGTCACCTATAAGTATAAATTACTTGGGCGTTATGTTTTCTCATTATGTAAGTAGATCATCACATGAAAAAATAAAAATCATTTTTTTAACTAAGATCTTCGTACACACAGATTCAGTTTCTTTAAATAAGATTATCGAGAGATATCATCCTTAATTTAACTAAAGAAGAATATTATCATTTTGTTACGGAATAAGAAACATAAGAAACGGGCTTGGAGAACAAATTGGCGTGGTGGTGGTTTGCATAATATAATTTCACTCAATCATTTAACTTTGAGATTTACTTTTTTCTTTTACATGTGTTAGGTGCACTTTTGATTTATTTTTTAAATCTTGTCAAGAACTTATAAACGACAATTCTCTCTTGCAAAAAAAATGGTCAAATCATTTGTTTTAATCTGAATAGAATAAATGGTGACGTTTATATGAAAATTTATGGAAGATTATAATAATTAATTATCATGGATTAAAGCCAATGTCCAAAGGTATAGAATGGATTTGCTGAGATCACGAGTGGGAAATTATAAAATGGTCCTGAAATATATATATATATATATATATATATATATATATATATATATATATATATATATATATATATATAATTAGATGTCTCTTAATTATTGAACAAATTAATTTGTAAATAAATAAATTTTTAGTTATGAATATTCATTTTTATTTTTTCATAAAAAAATTTATAGAAAAGTTTGTCCAAATATAACCTAGTCATATAAGAAATTTAGGATGAGAAAAAGGACATTCCAAATAATAAATTTATAAATGTACATTTAGGTCATTTGTAGTGAATTATAAAATATAGGATCATAATGATATTAGTGTTCCATATTATATTCTAATGAGTTGTTAAATGATAACGATAAGAATATACATGCATAGCCCTCATCTTAAACTAAATTTTATCATCCTTTTCTTTTTTATTCGTCGAATTTTTTATCCTCACTAGAGGACATGTAAGAATTAATTAATTTTCTGATACGATTTGAAAAGAAAATAATATTTTACATGAAGATGAACCAAGACACCCAGTGGTAGTCCTACTGTCAATTGGGGCATAAGGAAATAATGAACAATAAAATTGAATACTTGGGAATTCATATACGTAATCTTTGTATTATTACCTGCATTAAGTTTGACTTAAACTTATTTGTTTTCATGTTTTATTTTACTCTTTCAATTTTTTTAGTTGTATAAATTTTAGTGTTTGAATTTTATACTTAAAAACTGTCTACTTTATTTTTTTATATTTTTTATCTTTGTAATTTTTTTATTTAAATCTCTTTTAGCTTTTCTCATCTAAATTTATAGATATTAAAAATGATAAGAAATAAAATGAATAATAGTAATAGTAATAAAATAATAATAATATAAATAATATAAATAATAATATAAATAATAGTAATAATATTAATAATATAGGCAATAATAATAATAATAAAGTTTTATAATTTTTTTTATTCATTGATTTTGAACCGATTCAAACCAATTCGGTCTTTCGAGGTATTATCCGATTTGGAGTAAAGTGAAATTTCATCACGGTTTTGTCTTTAAAAAGTGCATCGTCAGATAGTAGAAGGAGGAAATAATATTTAAACTGTACTTGACATCGACTCCTAAGCGATGTGTGACTTATTGATGTACCAAAACATGTTTTATTTTTATTAAAATACATTATTTTATTATCTCCTCTTTACAGTTTACATTTTTATAAAAAGTATTTAAATTTAAGTTATTACTTATTTTTATTTATACAAATGATCAGTATTTTTTTAGACTTAATTAATACCAAATTCATTTTAATTTAATATAATTTGATCAATTTTAGTTTTTTTTTTACTTTAAATAATAATTCATATTTTATTCTAACGTAATTTAAAATAAGTAAAATTTATTTTAATGATCAAAATTAAAATGATAATCTTTTATTTTTATTACTTAAAATAATTTTTTAATTTATCAAATCAATCACTCATTTTTATAAACTTTCATAAACATGCTCGACAGAAAAAACTTGAAATTGAGTAGAAGAAGAATTAAGACTAGAGATTAAATGCTGATAAAAAAAAAAAAAAGACTAGAGATTAAATTATATATTTAGGGAATTTTAGTGCTTTTTTTTTTTACCGTTACAATGGGTGCACGAAACAAAAGCCATGGATAACTTTTGCTTAAAAATAAGGTGTGATTTATTATTACTTAAGTTTGGTATCTACATTTTCGTTTTTTAAAACTATCCAGAATTGTTATTTCTTTAACATGAAAGTATTTAAATAACTGCACATACTCTTTAAAAGACACTCTTTTAAACTTTTATTTAACCAAATCATTCTCTATTGTATTTTTTTAACCAAAGAAAAATTAAATAAAAAAATAATATTATCCAGTATCTTATAAATGCTGTCTACAAAAGACAATTAATTATTACCACAAAAATTTACATTAACTTATGACTTATTTAAATATGATATTATGAAATACAAATACACATTCACGACAATGTGTTTTGCTAGTTAAAAAAATTATGATTTTGAACACGTATTTTGACTATTTAGAAAAACATGAACCACTGGCATCAATCCATATTAGTTTCTCTGTACTCATAAATTTACAGGGTGAGTATATCTAGTTAAATATTTATAATTTCTTATATTTGAACTTGCCCTTTCCATCTGTTGCATTCTTTAAATTAAACTGACCATATCTCAAATAAAATTGCTTTCCAAAGACCGGAATGTCTTCATATTACTTCAAAGGTTAGTAAATGCCACTTAATCAACACTTGGATGCACTTCAATATTCCATTAATATGCTAAAAATATAAAATTATCATTATTTATTCATTGAAAAAAAAAAAAAAGGAAACAGTACCTACATTCGAATATGGATATTGTGGAACAGTTGAACCATGAAAATGTGTTCTACATAAAGAGGGTATGAGCTATAAAGGTTTCACAGAAATCATATAGTACAAAAATTTAGTATTCACGGCAATGCAGCATAACATAACCTAACACATCATGCAGGATATACAATTATGCCTGCAGCCATGTACTAACCCCATCTTCTTAGGTTGTAACAGTTTTTGTTTTGACCCCAATCTTTTTCCAAGACACACTAGGCATAATTTGTTTTGTGTCAACACGGTCCTTGTACTGAACAGCAAAGTTCAGCAATGAATCAAGGAGAGAATCTGAAAGAAAGTGCGGTTTCAGTCCCAGATCAACAAGTTTAGTGTTCTTGCAATTGTAGTAATGCTCTTCTGCTTCAACTCTTGGATTAGGCACATGGATAGTTTTCACATCAAGGCCTAGCTTCTCACCAGCTTTGGTAACAAGATTGGCAAGCTGATTGACTGAAAACTGCTCAGTGAATTGGTTGAAGACTCGGAACTCCCCTGGTTTCGCAGGGTTTGCAATGGCAAGCTCAACACATTGAACTGTATCTCTTATGTCAAGGAAGCCTCTAGTCTGAAATATGTGTATTACAAAATACAGACAAAAAATTAGTATCAGGGAATTCAGAAGTTCTCCTACAGACAGATGATCAGAAGTGTAAGAAAATAGAGCAACAGAAGAATCAAATCGTGTTGTTAAAATCTCAGCAGAACAAGGTGCAAAAGGCAGATGAAATCAACATTAGTTCTGTATAATATTGGCAAACACTATTCACGGTTATTATCAATGAGTCTCAAATATCTAGATTTTGTTGCAAAATGCACTACTTGAGGTTACCAAGAACCAAAAGGCAGGACTTGTTTAATACAGTTACCCTTAAGTTTCAAAGAAAAATGTGGAGCTCCATCGATGCTCTTTGATTCTTCTCAGTGGTCTAATAGACAATACATTATACATATAATATAAACATGCCCCAGTTGAAATATTGTCAAATCCTTTCCATAACAATCATCAAAAGTCACTCTTCTGCGTATCAATAACAAATAAATAAAATAATGAGGGTATGTTACCTGGCCTCCTTTACCATACACAGTCAGAGGATGACCAACAGCAGCCTGAACACAGAACCGATTCAATGCAGTTCCAAATATTCCATCATAATCAAACCTGTTATACAGCTCTTCATGCAGTGCAGTCTCATCTGTCCTTACCCCATACACCACTCCTTGATTCAAGTCAGTTGCTCGAATGCCCCAAGCTTTGCAAGTGAAAGCTATGTTATGTGAATCATGTACCTTGCTTAGATGATAGAATGAGCTCGCTTGTTTGGGATATGGCAACGTGTCTGTCCTTCCATTGTGAGTAATGGTAATATAACCTTCCTCAATATCAATATTTGGGGTACCATATTCACCCATGGTCCCAAGCTTAACTAGATGACACTGCTCTCTGAACTCTTTTATGGCAAAGAGCACATTCAATGTCCCAACAACGTTGTTTTGCTGGGTATACACAGCTCTTGACCGATCTATCATAGAGTAAGGAGCAGACCGTTGTTCCCCAAAGTGGACCACAGCATCAGGTTCAAACGTCTTGAAGGTTTCAGATAAGAACTCAAAATCACATATGTCTCCAATATAGAGCTCAATATTTTTTCCAGTGAGAGATTTCCAACAGTGAAGACGATTCTGGATGGAGGAAATTGGTGTTAGAGACTCCAGTCCAAGCTGGTGATCAAAAAGGCGTCGCACAAGGTTGTCAACAATGGAAACCTCATAACCCTTGTTTGAAAGGTGGAGAGCAGTTGCCCAACCACAGTATCCATCTCCACCAATGACCATGACTCTCTGTGGTTTAAAAGGGTTACCAGAACTAGTTTGAACTGGGGTTTCCTGGTTAGTTGAAACTGCAGCAGCATGTACTACTAGAGAATGTTTTCTTAGCTTCTGTTCTTGCAAGAAAAACCCTCTAGATGAAGGTTTAGGATTATTGCAAGAAACCGTCATAGAAAATGGTGTCGAGCATTGCTTAAAAGGTTTTAAGTAAGGTTTATTTCTAGAGCAGATAGTCAAGGAGTAAGAGGATGATAGCAATTGAGCCATCTCAATCAGAGGATCCTCTAACTACTTTCAGCACACTCCTGAAACAAGAATTAAAACCCCATCACTTGCATTTCACTTTGAACAATACTAAAATACTTACTTCATCAAGCAAGTAATAATTATTCAAGGACTAATCAACATTATTTCCAACATTGCGAATCAAAAGCAAGTAACCAAGATTGAATACTTGTAATACCAGGAGCATAAATCAATACAAAATAAATCTCACAAATAAAAATCTACAAAAGGAAAGGAATAAACCCACTCAGAGAAATGGAAAATAAGCGTATGCATAAATTATTTTAGTTAAGAGTTCAAATCGCTCATACTTCATGACCTTACAATATTGAACACCATATTCCCAAAACCCTGTCTGGTTTTATAATCTTTTGCAAAAGAGGATAAAAATGATTGCCGTTAATAAAAATCCGTTCATTTGCCTTGCACTTTGGTTTATAACAAAGCACACAGTTCCTCAAGCAAGTAATTATAATTCACGGCGTCATTGACCCAATTTCAAGCTTTTGTGGATCAGAAGAGTGTAACAAGAGAAACAGCAAAAATTCTGAATTTCACAAGCAGGCATCATCACAATACGAAACAGGGTAAATTAGTTGGGTGTCAGTAGCAAATTACTTCAAAGTGCACTTCAAGTAGTCACCTTTCATGGCCACATCAAAATGTATAAAGATGGAAACACAAGATAACACCCATGCAATAAAAATGGAAATTGAAAAATGGTAAGTGATTGATTTGATTACCTTGAAAGAACTCGAAATCAGTGTAAAATGAAGAGGAACTCAGAAGAGTGAAGTGGATAAGGGTAAAAACCGCTGTCTCTGCAACTACAGTGTTTGGGTTTGGGAATCAAAATGGGTGAGGAGGAATATCCCTTTCTTTCCTTTCTGAGAGTCCCTAGCTACAGGGTTTTATGCCCTTCATCAAAACCCCGTTTTAGATCTTATCTTATAAATTTTAGACCAAAATAAACATAATTCGAATTTTTATGCTCAAATTAGTGTTTTAGTAGGAAAAAAAAATACATGATGTAAAATTAACTATCAATTGTACTAATCTAATGAGTTCAATTAGTTATAATTATTAACACAACATATAAGTTATGGAAACACATCGGTAATTTTGATTTAATTAAAGTTTGAAATAAACTAAGGTCAACTATATAATTATATAAATCTATAAGTAGATCTCTAGTATTTGCCTTGAATCGAAACCTTGGTCACATAATATATATATATATATATATATATATATATATATATATATATATATATATATATATATATATATATATATATATATATATATATATATATATATATCATCACATAATATCGTAAATAAAACAACACTGTAATATGAATCAAATTAAAAATATATAGTTGTAATTTAAAACATATTACTAAGTTAAATTTTGAGTGTATTTAAAAATAATATGTATCGAAAACAGGAGTAGGTGTATTACAACAATTCTCATAACAGTTTAGAGGCTTATATATCAGCTGTTCTTTTAAAAATTGTAAGATAATGAATTATATCTTTAAATATATTAAAAAAATTAATTATAATTTTTTAATTTTTAAAAAAAAAGAGACATACAAATTAAGTTAACCGAAGTCATAATTAAAATAATATCAATCACAATTAAAAATATTATAGGAGATGTTATAAAATAAACCAGTAACATATATAATCAATATCAATAAACCATATTGTTTTAAAATTTATAACTGAAATAATTTACTTGAGATCATTCATTTGGTTGAAATGAAAAAAAAAATTAATCATACATTATTATCCGCCAATAAAAGCCAAAGTCCCAAACGGAAAGTAGAAAGTTTTTTTTTTTCGTATTTTACGTTGTTTTGTTTCATATTAGCATGAACGATGTGTATGATTCAAATTTACTAAACTGAAAATAAGTTCGAGATGAAATAATTCAAAAGTTTAAAAATTACATTAAAGGTTTCGAATAAAATAATGAATTTTTTTTTCTTATTATTATAAAAATTAAAATTAGTTTATCTTTGAAATTTTAGATCAATTTAGTTATTTATTTTTAAAAATGAGTGAATTTAATCATTTTAACTAAATTTTGTTAAATTTATTTGATATTCAAAATGCTAAGTTTATTTGATGAAAGACAGAGAGCTTACCGAGTAGTATATGGTTCCTTAGATTGTGTGTAGTTGGTTTCTTTTGAAAATTCTATTTAGTTTTTGGCTTAGTCATCTATATTATATTTTGTGGTTCTTTATTTTGTACATCTGTATTAATATTTTATACTTCCATAACTATATGTTTTGTTGTATCCAAATATATAATGTTTTATTTAATAGTTTATATTATTAAATGAGATGTTACAAATAACATTGAAAATCTATGAAACATGATGTCGAAATTAATGTTGAGAAACTCCATTTTTTCGATGCTTTATAAACTATATATTAAGACTTACCACATAATTAAATTCAACATATTGTACTTCACCAACACTCTTTATTAGCTATTATTAGTGTCAATTTGACTAAAGACTCATGGGCCAACCTGTCCACCTTTGAATAAGCCCTTCTGTTAGGAGTCTCGAAATCAAGGAGTCAATAAAAAGTTTTAGCCCAAAGTCTCTCTCAAAGTGGGTTAGGATCAGGGTTAAGGGGAGGTTGATCCCACTACAAGATTTGATTTATCTTTTAAAAATAACACCTTCACTCTCAGTCAAAGGTTAAGTTGAACTTTCTCGGATTGAATGTCGAGATGGGATAGTCCAAGCCAAAATCGAGACAAGTCGTTTTGGATAGAAATTTGAGATGGGTTATATTGAGTTGAAATTTGAAACATACTAGCTTGGCCAAAGGTTGAGATGACCCGCCTCAGTCCAATGGTCGAGACAGACCACCTAGGGTCAAAAGTTGAAAATATTGGCCAAAGTTAAAGATTGAGTTTGATTGGTCTAAATTGAAGGTCGAGACGAATCAAACTTAGTCGAAGGTAGAAATTGGTCGGTCCAACACTATGATCGTGACAAATTGATCTGACCAAAGGTGGTCAAACTGTGTCTACTCAATCAAAAGTTCAAGAGAGATTGATTTAAATAAAATATTTTAAAAAAATCATGTTTAAGAGAAATGTATTGGCATGACCATACAAATTTTGTAGACATTTTAATTTTGTGAATTTTTTCAATAAAGACTTTTAAGTCTTATGAGCCTTTTTACCCAGTCTACGTGGGTCAGGACAAAATCATCTAGGATTGACAAAAATTAACAAATCTAGCCATTACAACATCACCGTCTACCACTAAAGGGGAGTCTCGTTGCAAAAAAAACGAAAATGATATTTGAACATAAATTTCGAACTCATTTTTTACATGGGTGACGTGGCACCCTTTTTTCTTTTATTTTTATTTTTTTTAAATGAAACTGAACCCATGGTCACGTGCGCGGAAGTTGGAGAGAGAAAGTAAGACAAAACTGAAACTTGTAGAGTGTTGGTGAGACAGGGAGAGAGAAAGTCGGAGGAAGTGGAGACAGCGTGAGGAAGTCGGAGGAGAGGCGGAAACAGCATGAGAAAGTCGGAGGAAAGGCGGCGACAGCGTGAGCAACTCGAAGGAAAGGCGGAGACAACATGATCAAGTCTTTGGAAAGGTGAAGACAGCGTGAGAAAGTCGATGGAACGACCGAGAGAGACTGAGATAGTCAGAGGAAGTCGAGACAGAGAAGTTGTGGTGTTACAGAAGCGAGGCGGGAGGCGGTCACCGTGAGAGGACACACCTGCGACAACGACGATAGTGGAGGGGATCGAATCCAGTGGAAGCGAGTCAACGACAACCATTCCACCGGAAGCCGTTCTGCAACACCGTTTTAGTGTAAGGTTCGTGTTTTTTTGTTCACCATTGGAAAAGGTTTAAGCTTTGGGAGAAAAACTTTTTATTTATTTTCGTGTTTGGTGCAACATTGTTTGACAGAGTCGTTGGTGTTGTTTGCATTGTGGTGTGGTTTTGTAGTCTCGATTTTGTAGTGGCGTGTTGTGGTGTTTGACAATGGTGTGCCTTTGGACAACACCAAAATTTTCAAAGCAGCACATTTGGGGATTTTTTAATTTTGGTGGCCGAATGTTACTTAGTTATGGGGAGTGCTTTTATATATTCTGGTTCACAGTACCAGTTTTTATAACCATCTTAAATTTGAAAGTTTTGTTAAGCAATTAAATTTTTTTTATTATGACCAATTCAAATTTAAAATAACAGTTTTAATAACATTTTATTTTTGGAAAGAAATAAAATGTTCTTTAAATTATCAATTATGACCAATTAACTTTTTTTTTATTATGACCAATTCAAATTTAGAATAACAGTTTTAATAACATGTAATTTTTGGAAGGAAATAAAATGTTCTTTAAACTATCAATTACGTTACAAAGTGGGGAATAAAAGTACCCCAACTGGGGAGTGCTATTATATAGTCTGGTTCACAGTACCAGTTTTTATAACCGTCTTAAATTTGAAAATTTTGTTAAGCAATTAAATTTTTTTTATTATGACCAATTCAAATTTAGAATAACAGTTTTAATAACATTTAATTTTTGGAAGGAAATAAAATGTTCTTTAAACTATCAATTACGTTACAAAGTGGGGAGTAAAAGTACCCCAACTGGGGAGTGTTGTTATATATTCTGGTTCACAGTACAAGTTTTTATAACCATCTTAAATTTGAAAATTTTGTTAAGCAATTAATTTTTTTTTATTATGACCAATTCAAATTTGAATTTTTTTTTATTTTGTTTAGCAATTAAATTTGAAAATTCTGTTAAGCAATTAACTTTTTTTTATTATGACCAATTCAAATTTAGAATAACAGTTTTAATAACATTAATTTTTGGAAGGAAATAAAATGTTCTTTAAACTATCAATGACGTTACAAAGTGGGGAGTAAAAGTACCCAAACTGGGGAGTGCTGTTATATATTCTGGTTGACAGTACCAGCTTTTATAACCATCTTAAATTTGAAAATTTTGTTCAGCAATTAAATTTTTTTTATTATGACCAATTCAAATTTAGAATAATAGTTTTAATAACATGTAATTTTTGGAAGGAAATAAAATGTTCTTTAAACTATCAATTACGTTACAAAGTGAAGAGTAAAAGTACCCCATCTGGGGAGTGCTGTTATATATTCTGGTTCACAGTACCAGTATTTATAACCATCTTAAATTTGAAAATTTTGTTCAGCAATTAACTTTTTTTTTATTATGACCAATTCAAATTTAGAATAACAGTTTTAATAACATTTTATTTTTGGAAGGAAATAAAATGTTCTTTAAACTATCAATTATGACCAATTAATTTTTTTTATTATGACCAATTCAAATTTAGAATAACAATTTTAATAACATTTAATTTTTGGAAGCAAATAAAATGTTTTAAACTATCAATTACCTTACAAAGTGGGGAGTAAAAGTACCCAACTGGGTAGTACTGTTATATATTCTGGTTCGGTTCACAGTACCAGTTTTTATAACCATCTTAAATTTGAAAATTTTGTTAAGCAATTAATTTTTTTTATATTATGACCAATTCAAAATTAAAATAACAGTTTTAATAACATTTAATTTTTGGAAGGAAATAAAATGTTCTTTAAACTATCAATGACGTTACAAAATGAGGAGTAAAAGTACCCCAACTCGAGAGTGTTGTTATATATTCTGGTTAACAGTACTAGTTTTTTAAACATCTTAAATTTGAAAATTTTGTTCAGCAATTATTTTTTTTTTATTATTACCAATTCAAATTTAGAATAACAGTTTTAATAACATTTTATTTATTTATTTTTGGAAGGAAATAAAATGTTCTTTAAACTATCAATTATGACCAATTAATTTTTTTTTTTATTATGACCAATTCAAATTTAGAATAACAGTTTTAATAACATGCAATTTTTGGAAGGAAATAAAATATTCTTTAAACTATCAATTACGTTACAAAGTGGGGAGTAAAAGTACCCCAATTGGGGAGTGCTGTTATATAGTCTGGTTCACAGTACCAGTTTTTATAACCATCTTAAATTTGAAAAATTTTTTAAGCAATTAATTTTTTTTTATTATGACTAATTCAAATTTAGAATAACAGTTTTAATAACATTTAATTTTTGGAAGCAAATAAAATGTTCTTTAAACTATCAATGACGTTACAAAGTGGGGAGTAAAAGTACCCCAACTGGGGAGTGCTGTTATATAGTCTGGTTCACAGTACCAGTTTTTATAACCATCTTAAATTTGAAAATTTTTTTAAGCAATTAATTTTTTTTTATTATGACCAATTCAAATTTAGAATAACAGTTTTAATAACATTTAATTTTTGGAAGCAAATAAAATGTTCTTTAAACTATCAATGACGTTACAAAGTGGGGAGTAAAAGTACCCCAACTGGGGAGTGCTGTTATATATTCTGGTTCACAGTACCAGTTTTTATAACCATCTTAAATTTAAAAATTTTGTTAAGTAATTAAATTTTATTTTTTATTATGACCAATTCAAATTTAGAATAACAATTTTAATAACATGTAATTTTTGGAAGGAAAGAAAATGTTCTTTAAACTATCAATTAATTTACAAAGTGGAGAGTAAAAGTACCCCAACTAGGGAGTGCTGTTATATATTCTGGTTGACAGTACCAGTTTTTATACTCATCTTAAATTTAAAAATTTTGTTCAGCAATTAATTTTTTTTTATTATGACCAATTCAAATTTAGAATAACAGTTTTAATAACATTTTATTTTTGGAAGGAAATAAAATGTTCTTTAAATTATCAATTATGATTATTTTTTTTTATTATGACCAATTCAAATTTAGAATAACAGTTTTAATAACATGCAATTTTTGGAAGGAAATAAAATATTCTTTAAACTATCAATTACTTTACAAAGTGGGGAGTAAAAGTATCCCAATTGGGGAGTGCTGTTATATAGTCTGGTTCACAGTACCAGTTTTTATAACCATCTTAAATTTGAAAATTTTTTTAAGCAATTAATTTTTTTTTATTATGACCAATTCAAATTTAGAATAACAGTTTTAATAACATTTAATTTTTGGAAGCAAATAAAATGTTCTTTAAACTATCAATGACGTTACAAAGTGGGGAGTAAAAGTACCCCAACTAGGGAGTGCTGTTATATATTTTGGTTCACAGTACCAG
Source organism: Vigna unguiculata (assembly GCF_037176805.1). Lineage (NCBI taxonomy): Eukaryota > Viridiplantae > Streptophyta > Magnoliopsida > Fabales > Fabaceae > Vigna > Vigna unguiculata. The sequence goes on along the minus strand of NC_140792.1, from coordinate 32,712,812 downwards.
TTTTTATAACCATCTTAAATTTAAAAATTTTGTTAAGTAATTAAATTTTATTTTTTATTATGACCAATTCAAATTTAGAATAACAATTTTAATAACATGTAATTTTGGGAAGGAAATAAAATGTTCTTTAAACTATCAATTACGTTACAAAGTGGGGAGTAAAAGTACCCCAACTAGGGAGTGTTGTTATATATTCTGGTTCACAGGACCAGTTTTTATAACCATCTTAAATTTGAAAGTTTTGTTAACCAATCAAATATTTTTTATTTAATATGACCAATTCGAATTTTGAAAAACAGTTTTAATAACAATTTTTTTTTAGAAAATAAAATGTTTTTTAAAGTATCAATTACGTTATCAAGTGGGGAGTTAACTACCCCAATTGGGGAGTATTCTGGTTCACAGTACCATTTTTTATAACCATCTTAAATTTCAACATTTTGGTAAACACCCCCAACCTGCTTAAGCAATGACAAATACGTGCCAACCACAAACTGCTCAAACTCAACTTCATGCAATTGAAATTACAAAATTTCATAAATGGGTCAAAACCGGGGACTACAAAACAATTTCCTGGGGACTTATGTTCAACATTGTGGTTCACAGCCCATCCTGCGTAAGCAATGACAAATACATGCCAACCACAAACTGCTCAAAGTCAACTTCATATGGTTGATAATTCCTGACCTCCAAAATATAATTCCCCATTAGATTCAGGGAGGACTTCTATTACATATTTTTTATCTCACACGATAATGGGGAGTGAAGGGAAATTAAGAGGGGTGTTGTGTTAAATAATTTGGTTCTACCACCCACAACAAACAAAAAAATATTACTGTTGCGTAAAATAAAAGCGAAACATCTAAAAACCCGCAACATACTTTTTCACAACAAAAATAGATAACAGAATCATGGACAGACTTTGTCCTGTAAAATCAATCCATAACAAACATTCATAAATAACTCAAAATAAAATACCAATGGTGTTTTCAAATTAACAACATCAACCAATTTGTAGTGATTTCAACTTGTTCTTTCCATAAAGAGAATATTGTGTTTTTGTGGCAACACTCTTGAACCGCATCCGAGGTCGGGCCTTCATACGATCATACATATTGCTTTATTGTGCACCATCATCTTTTTCATCACTCATTACATCATCACGTCGATCATTGAAAACATCATCACCAACTTCATCTCGGACCTCATCCTTCGGCTGTTGACCCTTCCAATTTGCAACCAAGTCATCCAATGCAGACATAGATTATTCCAAATCAACTATCTCTGCTTCATGATCTTCTAGTAAACGCTCAACCTCTTCCTTATCCTTCAAATCTTGGGTTTTGTATTCAGTGCCAAATTGTTCAAATACTTCTCTTACAATAGCATGATCAAGTTCTTCCTTTGACACCGCCACATCAACAATAGCCTATACAAGAAAACACATGTCTGACTTCAATAAAAACTTACAGATTTGAAACATAACTAATATAGTTAAACACGTCCACACCATGTCGTAATCAAATGCAGTCTTCATGACCTTGTCACCCACGGTCACATTCATCCAATACAACAATCGTGGGAACAAGTTCATCTTACACTTGAACGTTGACTGGCAAACAACCAAATGACCATAACTGAAAACATAAATCATTAATAAAATCAATTTATGGAAAATAAAAACCATATGTAAACAATATTAAAAAACATAAATCACTTTACCTCAAGCAAATAGGCACATCCAACCACATAGAACTCAAATCGACTTGATTCGTTCTGCAATGCCAACGAAGCACTACACAAGCTAAACACCAAATACTCGTACACTAATGTACCCCAATTATATTTTCCAATATTTTCCATGTCATCAACAATTTTAAAAATAACGGGGAAAACACAACCCTTTTTACTTGCAAGCAAAAACTCTGATATTCCTAACACAACATATAGCTTGCAAAATAATTCAACATCACCAACATCATCATCAAATTTCATCAAAAAATCATATATCAACTTAACATCATCTCTTTGACACCCAAAAATATTCCACGTCTCACTCTCCAGAACTTCCTCATTTAAATCAATTTTTTCTCCGACCACTCTCAATCCTAACTCTAAACAAACGTCTAATAAACTAAAGTCCACCACTTCACCACCAACATCAAAACCACCCCTTCTTTCAACCTATTTAATACATAACTGAGATAAAACATTTCTACTTATCTTCAATGATTGCTTTAACATGGGAAACCACCAAAACGGGGTGCTTGCAATGTACTCCTTTTGTGGCACAGTTAACTTTTCGTTCAAAGCACCAATGCACTTCGCTTTACAACAATGACGAAAATACATCTCTGTAAAAAATCATAATTTTACGAATTTCACAAAAATTAGATACATTAAATGAACAATTATTTCAACACCTCAATCAATTAATTCAACACCTAAACTGCCTTGTTTTGTACACTGATAAAAACAAAATCAGCAATGCACCCAAATGGAAATTTGACTTTACTGAACCAAACTCTCAATACATGATTCCATGATTGGGAAACCCTACAGATAAGTAAAACCGAATTCAAATCGGACAGTTTATGCCATATAAGAGGTTATTAAAAAAATCAACGATTAACAAATACAATAAGGCCAGAAAAAGGTTTCTACCCACCGTGGTCGTTGTTGTGTGCCGGAAGTGTTGGATTTTTGGAAGCCCTAGTGGTCGTCTTTTGAAAAAAGCACTAACTCTGAAAACTACGCCGTCGATGAGTTCTGGTCAGACAACTGTTCTCTAGCAACCACAAAAGTCTTCTTCTATGGCTTTTGATCCCTCTCTTTCCCTGTTTCTCCAACAACTGGACTTTACCCACGTTCCTATCTCTCTGTCTGCGACGCCTTCCTCTGCCGCTGTCGCACAAACAACACTTTCTCCGCCTCTATTCCGACTTTCTATCTCACGCTAACTCCACTCTGCAAGGCCTTCCAATCGCCTTTTTCTCTCCCTGTCTCACCAACACTACCAAGTTTTCCATTAGATCTTACTTTCTCTCTCCATGTCTGATTTAGTTTTGCCAAAAAGAATTTACAGCAAAAACTTTCACGTACGTGACCATTGGTTCAGTTTCATTTAAAAAAAATAAAAATAAAAGAAAAAAAGGGTGCCACGTCACCCATGTCAAAAAAATGAGTTCGAAATTTACGTTCGAATATCATTTTCGCAAAAATAAAAGAGACCTTGTAAAATAATCATTTTGAAAGGTTTGGGAGTGTAATGTAAGGAGAAATTATAGATGTTCAAGAAGTAGAAGCCCATAAATTCTGGAAAGTTGTGTACATAAGATTTTACCAAAAAATGAAAAAAGAAAAAGATTTTGTGGCAAAAGAAGAATAAATTTAAAGTTTGAAGGTTCTACAGATGTTTATTGGGTCGAATAACTCAATGGTTCTTACCCGATCCAATTCAAATATATGAGTTGGATTCTTTTTGAAATTATTCAACTCAATCTAAAATGACCCAATCTCTTATAAATTGAATAACTAATTATATATATATATATATATATATATATATATATATATATATATATATATATATTAAATTTGAAATTTAATTCAACGTATTGAAAATTATTATAATAAATGTTTATTACTTGATGATATAGTTATTTATTATTTATTATTATTTTTTGGTTTGATAGTTAACTTCTAGCATAAATTTTTGTGTAATTTTATTTACAATAAATGTATAATATATTTTTAAGAAATTTAAAAATTTATTAAAAAAAGTTTAGAAATTATAAATTCAATCAATTTTCTTTTCCAAAACTTGTGATCCTATTCAATCTATATTTTTCTTTCAGCCCTACTCAATCCAGTTGAATCAAAGATAATTGACTTGTATTGAATCCAACAAAAGCAAAAGATGCAAAAAACTGATTCCGTTTTTATGGGATTGGGTAATGAATTTGTCACAATCCAACCCATATTCACCTGTAGAAGGTAGAGTCAGGACCAAAACTGCGAAGTTGAGAACAAACCGTGAGCATTGTTGTTGAGCTCAATTTGGTTACTACCCTTTTATGAACTCAATGCTTTTGCTAGTTTGTAAGAAACATCATCTTTTATTCATTTTAAATTATTACCTTCATGTGCAACTAATGGTCCATTATTCAGTTTCATGACATGAGCACTCAAACAAGGTTCGTTTTCAAATTTTGTGTTATGAAATTGGGCACATTGTGTTTTTATCGGTTTTTCTTTCTCAAGGAAATGCTACCTGCCATTGTCATTGTTCATGAATATTTTTGTGCTAACTTTTGAATGTTTGAAAAAAGGATAAGAAATCTTTACTATCAGAAAAGAAGAGTATAAATATCCAATACAGCTTTGGCCATTCTGAGGTGTTCACGATATACATCATGACATGTAAGTGGTCTATGGTATTTGTAATGCAAGTCTTTCATACAAAACAGAACACCAAGAAAAATATAACAAGGGGGAAATATGTACTGTATTTAATTTTTGTCGATGCTGAATAAACATTCTACACTCTCTAAGTTTTTTACCTAAGAGACTATCGAAATATACCAGGTCTGACACAGTTTTCACAAACAAAAAACTCTTCACATCCCAAAGGATTAGGATCATCCATATCTCCTTGTTTACCTGCACATTTAGAGGAAACAGAGAATCAGATTTATCATATGACAACTTGAGACTTGAGACTATTGCTTGAAATGCGTGAATCTTCTTGTAAATGACTTATACAGAATTCATTTGCCTCAAAGAAAATTTATCACATGACAACTGTGAAGTGGCTGTTGCATATTTCTTATTGGATATACATATTTCCTTCAACATTTTCTAATATTCAGTTTTCACACAGTTTGACAAGTTTTATGTTGACAATTGCATATCACTTTAAGGGGAAACTCAAACAGAAAAAAACGGGAAATTATAATTGAGGGTAATTTTTACCTTCCAGCTTGAATTTATTTTTCATAGAAAGCTATTCCACTCTTTGCCAGTTTGCCCAATTTCATTTTCTTATGGTTGGAATGACTGTTTCAAAAGCTTCCACCAGCAGCTCCACTTTTCTTTTCCTAGCGGGGGTTAATTTGGAAACAACCTGTCGAAGTGCATAATCAAGCATCCATTCTTCAGTTCCTTTTCTTTCTTCCATGTCTTGATGCCTTAAGTTAACTTTTTCAGCTTCTGAATCAGGCTCTAGAGGTAGATATCTGGGGCCTCTTGGATTGAATTTCCTTACTTTTTCCAATGACTTGATGAATCTCCTGAGAAGAATCACTTTTTTAAGATTGCTCCAGCTTCTAGACAATGGCTGGTTTGTTTTGCCTTGTTCCTTTGGTGCTGATTCTTTTTGCTGTTCCTGGAGTATTTCATTACCAGATTCCATCTTTTCTTCTTTTTGGTTCAGGCCTTCGCTGTACACTCCTTCAGTTCTGTCAGATTGTTTGGAGTTGTCTGATATTGTGTTGCCAGTGAGTGACTCCTTGTCTGCTAAGTCATCCTGATCATCTGGAAGAATTGAATCAATTGCTTCTTCTACCATCTTGATGGCTTCAATCTGTTGGAGTGCAACTTCTGGATCAGCTACAGCATGGTCCTTGAATTGCTTCTCTTGATCACTCACAGGTATGCCTTCGTAAGATATGGAAGATCCTCGTGTTCTGCTTTCATCAAACGCTGACTCTTGCTCATCTTCACCATCAATCACTGACTTGGAATTGCTTTCAGCCATATTTGATACCATGTGTTTATAAACCAAGTACCACAATCCTGTGTTGTTCTGTTTCTCCACAGGGGTCTCAGGTTCTACAGAAGCACTCGTAGGAGCTTTAGATTGTTCCTTTGTAGGGAACTCTTCAACAGTCTCAGTTTCCAACTTAACTTTTTCATCAGCTGATGATTCATCTGATAGCTTCGCAGGTGCTCCTGAACCAATCAAGTTAGATCTGAGTGATCTAACTAGACCTTCTACTAATAAATTTTTAGGCATGGAAATCTTTTCCTCATTATCACCAATCAGATTCTTGGTTTCGACATCTCTTCCAGATGATTCAGATTTGATATGTTGATTTTCTGTATTCAAACTGGATAGCAAGTCTTCTGAACCATCATTGACTACTGCATTGGTTGAATCCTCCACATGGCTGCTTGTAAATTCAGTTGGCTTATATAAGGAACTTGATCTGGTATCTTTGATCTCTCCAACAAAAATATTAGCATTGTCACTTGATAACTTCTCATTATCATAACTTCTGGCTAAACATTGCTTTCCATTCAAGTCTTCTTCAATATCTCTAAATACAGGCATATTATTGACTGTCTCAGTCTCAGGATAGTCAACACATCTTTCTTTAAGCATAGTAGGACTGTGCATTTCTATCATTGGATCATCACCAGTACTAACAGCCAGTTCCATGGTACTGTTATGAGAAAGTGATGCTTCTTCCTTGCTTTGATTTGAGGAATTCTCAAGGGATTGAATTAGATTTGATTGATGCTCCGTTGTTGCAGAAAGCCGTGTACTATTTTCAACATCTTGAAATGGCTGAACTGTTTCAAAAGCTTCCACTAAAAGTGTCACTCTTCGTCTTTGAGCAGGTGCAAGTTTAGAAATAACCTTTTGAAGTGCATAGTCAAGCATCCATTCCTCAGCATGCTTTTTCTCTTCGGCTGTTTGGTGCTTGAGAAAAACTTTTTCCATTTCAAAGTTCGAATCAGAAGGAAAACGTCTTGGTCTTTGAGGGTGGATATTTCTTACCTTCTCCAATGCCTTTACAAACCTTTTCCAGAGGATTAACTTTTTCAGATTGCTCCAGCTTTTCGGTGCTCTTTGATCAGATTTGGTCTCCATCCTCTGTGCTATTGGAGATTCTGTGGATTCTGAGGTTTTCCATTCTGTCTGGCCTTCCCTTTTTTCTAAGAGTACCTCGTCTGAATCACCGCCTTCAGATTTGGAATTATCATCAGAAAAGAGTTCTTCAGGTTCTGGGAGAAGAATTTCATCAAACGCTTTCTGCACCAGCTCAATTACATTCTTATTCTCATCATCCATATCATGGTCTGTATCACAATCATCGCGACAATTAGAGTTGTTTACTTCATTAGTTGCAAGGAATTCTTGATCTCTTCCTTCCTTGTCCCTTCCATCAAAGGGCTGCTTGTTTTCAGATTTCCCTGTGTTACTTAATACAGCATGCTTGTACACCAAGTGCCACATGTTGATATGCTTTTTATCTCTTTCTTGCAATCCACATGCCATATCAGTAGTGCTAGCATGTGTAGACTCTTTCGGTACAGAACTCACCTCAACTACTTCATGGTCTGGCTCCATGTTTTTTCCTGTGTTGGTTACTTCTCCCTCCAACATCTCAATATCAGGAGCAGAAAACTGAATACCATCTGTCGATACTGATTTCACACTTTCAGTAACTGTGGATTCTGGAGTGTCATGAGGCCTAATACATGAATCCCTTACCAGCTTTTTCTTGTTCTGAAAATGAGATTTGCCACCTTCACAGTGGACAGTTTGAGTTTTACGAGTAGCTTTCTTTGCATTACCAAACTGATCTGATCTAGTAACAGGTTGATGATCCATTTTGGTTGGCTTCTGGTTCTTCAACGTGCGCCTCCTCATTGACACAAAGCGCTTCAGTGGAGGCAGATTCCCATGGCGGTGACCATGAAGTGAGCAATAAGAATATGGACAAACCTTGGCAACAGCTGATACTCCTTGAGAGTCACTTTCCTCTTGAGGGATGCCAATGTGGTGAGGAAAATGGGAATCCTTCAGAGCAGAAGAGCAAGTGGCTCTAAGCAAGCTTGTGTCTGGGGATTGGCCACTCTCCATGGAAGAATTCTTTGATTTGAAAGTGGGAATCTTTGCTAAGATCCTCACAGGCTTCAAGCTTAATCTTCTGGTAATGACTCTCTGGGTTTTGTTATCAGCATCACTTGCAATAGATTCAGATGACTTTTGGCCCTTGACAGTTACAAGCATGATTGATCTAGAAGACTTCCGTTTTCTCTTTGGTTCAGTCCTTCCATTTACCTTTCTGGTGAGACTCCTCTTCAGTTTCAAAGTAGACATTCTTCCCAAAGTCTTCTTTGTGAACAATAGTCTTTGTGTATTCTGCCCAAAAGCAGCATTGTATTATTCTTATTCTTACTATTCTCCCAACAATTGAAACCATTCAAAATTTCAAGTCACTTTTACAAATTCAGAATCTTGAAAATCAGTAGATTACCTGAACACTATCCTTTGCGTGAGAACTGCTGGTACCCTTCATGTAATGGGGTGATGCATCTGCCATATCAGGTGGTGTTACCCCCTCTAAATTTTCTGTGCTAACTGATGAGAGAATGGAGAGATGATGATCATATTGGGGTCTCCCTCTAGCAGATGATCTCTTGCTTGGCAATCTTACAAGCCTTATTGACCTCACTTTCTTTAGTTTCTTCTTGGATTCAAGTCTTCTATTTTCTGGTTGGCTGGAAACAGATTCATCTGTTCCAGACACTCCCTGAGATTCTGCAGAGTCACTCTGGCTGCCTTCAATTTCAACCTTCATTCTGCAGATTTTGTTCAATTCATGGAATCAAAATCATGGAGGGAAAAGTTATAGACACCCCATCAATGAAAGCTAACCAGAAAATGGAAAAAGAAAGAGTCTTTTACCTGATTATGAGTTACAATTATGCTGGAGATTGAGAAATGAATTTTTTTTTTCTACCCTTAGTGGGTATGAGGAGAAAAAAATGTATCTTTCAGAATAAAGAACAAAGAACAGAGCTATTGTTTTTCTTTTCTGCAAAGAAAACTGAGATAGAGAATCCAGAGTGTGGAGTTTTCATACAGTTGTCTTTGTTTACTGAAGTTGTTACAAGACCAGATATTAATCTTAATCTTAATATTATCTTAATAATAGACCTAAAAGAAAAGCAAAAAGAAAAAAAAAGGTGGCTTTTGGCTTTTAATTTTAGAATTGAACGTGTCAAAAGATTAAAAAAAAAATCAAAATGGGACCTGGAGATGCTTGACCAGTAGGTTGTGTGTGGAATTGACTTGGCGTGGTCAATTCAATTGGCTCGTCGTGGAAGCTACTCCTTCCTGTTTACATTACTATCACAATTGTTACCAACACTTTCTCAAAATTCAGAGTTCATTGAATCATGGGTTTTACTTTTCTTTTTCTAATTTTTAATACTGTTTGTATTGTTAAATGTTTATTAATTGAAAATGTTATGTAAAATTTATGAAGTGAAGTAATTAAGCAATCATTACCATATAAAGTTTTTAATACTTAGTATTTTCCTTTTATGACAGTTTAGATCCGAGGAGTAATAGTTGGCACAGATCAAGTGTGTTGTGGGGAAACATAACGCGTTGATCAATGATGAGAACAAAATGGCGGGACCACAGATTTGCTCACACGCAATTGACGCAACTTATTTCCAACAAAGATCACAACAATGGTATTTACAAATAGGTTAAATAGGCTTTTGTCTCAATATTATAGTATTTTCAATTTACTTCCACGATTTTAAAAATTTTTAATTTAATTTTAATTTTGTTTAAAAATGAATTAACGCGATTTTCTCATGAAGTTGGAATTATCTGTTGACAGAGAAGCTGCCACTTTTGGCTAATATACTAATACACTTTTTTGTCTTGTTAATGTCAATATAATATAAAGAACCATTTTCATTCATTTTAAATCAAATTCGAATCAAATTGAGAAATTTGAAAGTACATGACTATTTGAGAAAAAAACTGTCACGGTGTAGAAACCAACAAGTCTGTCTATTTATCCTAAAAATAATAAGAATTGTCTTCTTCTTTTTCATCTTTTAATAGTTAGAAATAAAAATAATAGTATGATAATCCAGCTGTATTATATACACCCCATAAATTAAAATTCTGCTATCTTTTTGAAATAGGTTTTGTAGGTTTTTATTATTTTAAATTTTCTGTCCTAATTCGAAGCGCTTAATTTTTTTAATCATAGTATAAAACATGTAAATATAAAATCATAGCACTAGCAAATTAACATTCTCAGCATTTGTCTAAAAAACTTCTAAAAATATATAATAAATGCTCGTAAACCACACTTAACTGATGTCTATCCGTAGAAAATTTTAAGAAAATTATAATTGATGAAAATTCATTTTTTTAAAATGTTTGTTAAAATGTCTCTTTAGTTTCTCAAAAGTTATTTTTCTTCAAATTTAAAATGATTTTTCTATTATTCCAAATTTGAAAATAATGTTTTAGTCCTATGCAACGGCGGATCTACATGGAGCAGGGAGGGGCCTGTCCCCAAAATTTTCATTTTTTAGTTATATATATATATATATATATATATATATATATATATATATAATTTTTCTTTAAATTGTAGATAATGCATATTAGAAATTATTAAAAATTAAAATTTTATTTTTATTTCTTTTATTTAAACATAACATTTAATATAAATACATAATAAAACATAAAATTAAATATAATAAAAAATAAAAATATTCAAGTTTAATTTTTCTTTTGGTTCCTATTTTTATTTAAAAATTGACACTAGGATTATGTTAATTACATCAATAAAGTAAATTATTCATATTAAGAATCTCAATTTTAATGAAAAGATCATTGATTTGTTTCGAGGAATTTAACGAAATATATTGTAAAAGACCGAATTACATCAGTTTTTCAAAAATCGGAACCAAATTGAGATTAAAAATACATTAGAGGACCAACTTAACATTTTTAAAGAAAAGCATGAATCAAAAGAGTAATTAAACCAAATATTTATTGACATAATTTTTATTTTCCTTTTCATTGTCTTTTTAGTTTTTCACAAATTGTAATAATTTCTCACTCTCATATGTTTTTTTTTTTTTGTTTTTAAGGATAAAAAATTAGACATAAACTCATTATATTTCTCATTTATCCTCTTCCTTTCCCGTCCCTTGTCTTACTTGATAATGAAAACATTATTTTTTTATCTCATAAGCTTTTTGTATATTCATTTTCTTTATGAATATAGAAAAAATAATAATGTATTATGTATTAATAATAATGAATATATTTTTGTTTTAATAATTACGTGTCTTAATTTTTTATTAGATTATGATCAATTATTTTTTAGTATTGTTTACAAAAAAAGGTATATTGATAAAGAATGGAAGAATAAATGAATCGTTTAAGAGTGATGAAAAGGAAATTATTGACTAAAACAAGATAGATTCTACCTCTTCACATATGTTGAAGTATTATACTAATCATAAAAAATGTTCAGTTAGAGAAGTCATTTTTTGAAGCATTATACTAATTATCGAATCTAATGATCTCAAAATTATATTACTTTGGTCCTTCCAACACTTTTCGTCAAGATCCGTCACTCCTATGAATAGATTTTATTAATCTCTAGTAAAAACAATTTCTTATGATTTAAAAACAAAAAACAAAGATAACTAACATTGTGTTTCACATTATAAAACAGTTTATGGAAATTTTAAACATTTCTTGTTCTTTTTATTATTATCCTTATTGTTGTTTTTCAATGTGGCAATTATCTTTGTTTTAAAAGTGTGGTTCACCTAGTTTTCTTTTCTCTGTCGTGAATGAAAATTTGAGTTATGGTAAAAGGATCTAGAAAGGTTTGAGGTGGTGATAATCAAACAAAATAGTCTCATAGCATTCACACTAGGAAGCTACCATAAACATATAAAAAATATTGTATTATCTCGTATTTGAACAACTAAGGATGTAGTGGATCACATGCGAACTTGGAGAATTCAGATTTTTTTTTCAGCTTTTTTCACCATCTTTTTAGTAGACTTTTAAGATACGAAGTATATTAAAAAAATTATGATTTTCTTTTATATATTATTTAACTTTTTCATTTTTATTTAATATAAAACTTAAATTCACATCTAAATTTCTAAAGAAAAAAATAAAAAAAAAATTGAATACAAATAAGACTTTATGTCTCATATTCCATTCTCATGTGCTAAGAGTCTATCAGAATTGTACTTCCTAAGAGTCTTAGAGACTATATTTTACGACATAACTAGGGTTGGAGCACAAGAAGAAAGAAGAATGAAGTTTCCTATGGTAGGATCATAGGAAATTTTTTACAGCACAATATTTGTAGGATCATTATGCAGAGTGACCTGATCATGTCCTAGAATCAAATTCTTATATGCCAGATAGAGGAAATTTCTATAGGCAGAACAATATAATAATTATTATTATTTTAATGTTTCATATGTTACACATGGACATATATATGATATTTAATAGAAGGTTTAAATATCTTTTTCGTCCTCATTTTCGTAGTGTTTGTTGTAGATGGTCTTCATTTTAACACAATGTTTAAAACGGTTCTCATTTTATCGAATGTTTAAAATGGTCCTCATTTTCGCAATTCGTATTTTATTTGGTTAAACAGTATCACCCATACAGTGTTCTGTTACTGACTTTAACGGCGTCACAGCAAATAACCAAATAAAATACGAATTGCGAAAATAAGGAACATTTTAAACGTTCTGTAAAAATGAGGAACATTTTAAATATTCTGTCAAAATGAGGACCATCCGCAACAAACACTACGAAAATAAGGACGAAAAAAGTATTTAAGCCTTAATAGAATAAATATCACATAAACCATACATAATATATACATAAAAAAGACTTAGTTATTATAGACAGGTATAAACTTTAATTTCTATATAAAAATATGCAAACTTATACTTTTTTAAACAAAACATGTATTTTAAAGTTATTCCATTTTATATATATTTTTTTATACTTTCATCTTTATCTCTTAAAATTCGGAAAAATCAGTGAACTAATTAGCTTAATAATTACTTTAATTGGAGAAAAATTTCATATTTTTTTTATATTAATGAAGGGTTTGGAGAAAAAATTGTTAATAAAAATTATTTCTATTTTGCAGGTTTTTATTTGATGTTATAACCAAGTTCTTGTTGTTTTATAGGCATAAATTTTATAAAATAAAACTTTGGAGGAAGTAAAAGCGCATAGTGATCACTTTTTAAAAGGTCCATTAATTTTCTAATTGGACTTATTTTTTTTGTTGAGTGGCCCGTTTTCGCCTTATTTCGTAATCTTAGATGTGGGAAAGAAAGAACATGTTTTTGTCGTTTTTCAGTGTCTGATGCTGTACCCCACTATTCGACGTTATTATCCAATTCGAAATAGTAAAAGCAAAAAACCATATTTTTCTCTGTCAGCTTCTCTTTTTCCCGAGTCAATTCTATAACGAACCATAAGGATGTGCTTCATTCCACGTCATCATTTTCGTGACGAGGCTCCCTGTCACCGTATGGATATCTTATCCCCTCTTCTCAGATTCCGATGCCACCCTTCTCCCACTCTCTCCCATTCTTAATTATAAGACTAAAAATTTGCTACCCTTTTGGCTCTTCACAAAGATTGTTTTTAAAGATCAACGATTTGGTTCCTGGGGTTGATTAAATTTTCATCTTTTTTATTTGAAAGATTTTGGGTATCTGATTTAGAGTTGCGATCGTGGTTCTTAGGTTTCTTGGGTGTCGGAAGAAATACAAGAACTTATAGTACTGTTCTGTTGCATAGTCTTTTCTACACAGTTTCCTTTTTTGATTCCGTTTTGAGTTTTGGAGTTAAACACAGGAGAAACACACACGTTTATCATTTTGTGAGATCCTAGTGTGGATTCTTTTCTTTGTAATCTTTTTCATCAGCCTTGCCTTTTCAATTGTGTACTATTTGATTCTAACGTCGAAGATACAGTTCTTGGTATACTGGCTTTATTGTATATTATTTACTACGTTGGTAGTTTTTAGTTTTGATTTGTGAGAAGGACATTGTTTTTGTTTTGATCCAGGGAGAATGGATCATATTAGTAATGAGGCTAGAGTAGACCGTTTTCCGATTGGTCCTTCGGACATTCTTGGTAGAACAATTGCTTTCAGGGTTCTATTTTGTAAGTCCATGTCACACTTTAAGCACCAGATATTTCGTGTGTTGTTAGATCTCTTCTATAGGTTTAGGGGGGGTTTGGTATCCTTCATATCATGGTTGCATCCCAGGAATCCTCAGGGGATACTGGCAATGATGACAATTATTGCTTTCTTGTTGAAACGATATACAAATGTGAAAGTAAGGGCTGAAATGGCATATAGGAGGAAGTTTTGGAGAAACATGATGAGATCTGCTTTGACATATGAGGAGTGGGCTCATGCAGCTAAGATGCTTGATAGAGAGACAACAAAGATGAATGAATCAGACCTTTATGATGTCGAATTGGTGAGGAACAAGCTCCAAGAGCTTCGCCACCGTCGGCAAGAGGGATCTCTTAGAGATATAATATTTTGTATGCGTGCCGATCTTGTGAGAAATTTAGGTAATATGTGTAATCCTGAATTACACAAGGGCAGGCTTCAGGTGCCCAGATTAATCAAGGAATACATTGATGAAGTAACGACCCAATTGAAAATGGTCTGTGATTCTGATTCAGAGGAGCTATCATTGGAAGAAAAGCTTGCTTTCATGCATGAAACTAGGCATGCATTTGGCAGAACAGCTTTGCTGTTAAGTGGGGGTGCTTCTCTTGGAGCTTCTCATGTGGGTGTCGTTAAAACACTGGTAGAACATAAACTCCTGCCAAGGATAATTGCTGGTTCAAGTGTGGGATCCATTATGTGTGCCGTTGTTGCCACCAGGACTTGGCCTGAACTTCAGAGTTTTTTTGAAGATTCATGGCACTCACTGCAATTTTTTGATCAAATGGGTGGGATTTTCACAGTTGTTAAGAGAGTCGCCACATTTGGTGCTGTTCATGAGATCAGACAGTTGCAAATGATGTTGAGGCATCTAACAAGCAACCTTACATTTCAAGAAGCTTATGACATGACTGGTAGAATTCTCGGGATTACAGTTTGTTCCCCAAGGAAGCATGAACCACCTAGATGTCTTAACTACTTGACTTCACCCCATGTGGTTATATGGAGTGCAGTCACTGCTTCTTGTGCCTTTCCTGGCCTTTTTGAGGCTCAAGAATTGATGGCAAAGGATAGAAGTGGGGAAATTATTCCTTACCATCCTCCTTTTAACTTAGGTCCTGAAGAGGGTTCCACACCAGCGCGCCGTTGGAGGGATGGTAGCTTGGAGATTGATTTACCTATGATGCAGTTGAAAGAACTATTCAATGTCAACCATTTTATAGTTAGCCAGGCCAACCCTCATATTGCACCATTATTGAGATTGAAAGCATTTGTGCGGACTCACGGAGGCAACTTTGCTGCCAAGGTACATATTAATGGACTTGGATTTTTGTGCAAACACAATTCATATTACATTCATTTGCATGTTTATGTTTATTGGCATTGTGTATATTTGCTTCTTAAGCGAATTGTCACTTCTGTACCATTCCCCTTCCCTAGCCCTGAGTTGATGTGATAGATAGTTTATCACTGTTGGACTTACTTTCTAAACAGTTTGCTAAAAGTTTTGTGAATGATCACTTCCTTGTTCTTATCATGTTGTTTATGCTTTAGGACCAGTTTGGTTTGAAACAATATTTTATAGCTTCACTCTATTTCTTTTTTCCAAAAGTTTATATTGAAAAGAGAACAATTTCTTATTGTTTTCTGTGTTCTGTTTTCATTTTCTATTTTTACTTTTTCTTATATAAACTTTGAAAGAATAAGAATAAGAAATAAAGTGAAAACAAAACATTCTCTCAAACCAATTTTACCCATTGACTTTTCTATGCTTTATTCATGCATGTTATTTGGATGTCTTGTGCATGTCTCCTCCTGTCTCTGAAATATCATGCGGCATGTACTTGTTATTTATTGTTGGAGAAAATAGCCCGTGGAGTTTTATTCTCTCCAACTTCACTCCCTGACAACTTATAGGGGAAATCCATACATATTTTAGATCGCAATAAGAGATCATTGCTCACCTGTTTGCAATATCACCCAATATTGTCTCATCTTTGTAAGTGGTTAATCCTTTTGCTGCCAGTTTCGTGCAATTGGATTTTTTAATTGAAGAATGTATAGTTACAGGATATGTTTGTAGCATAAGCTATGCGTTGAAACAGTTGTAAAATTTCCCTCACTTCTGTTGGTTGCGATTCATTCCAGTGACAGAAATGCATTTTAGTCTGGATGTTAGCAGCATATATAGGAATTTCTAATTCAAAATATATAGTGTGAAGATTAGTGATGGTTGTCCTTTGCATGACTAGGAAGTGGTTGTATCCTTTTGCCAGGATCCATTCATCATTTATAACTTGTTAACCACTCTTACTACATAATGGTTTTACCAAATATGGATTTTTATTTTTTTCAGCTTGCGCATCTTGTGGAGATGGAGGTGAAACATAGGTGTAATCAAATACTGGAACTTGGTTTTCCATTAGGTGGACTTGCCAAGTTGTTTGCTCAAGACTGGGAAGGTGATGTGACTGTTGTTATGCCTGCAACTCTTGCTCAGGTATATGTACCTACAAAACATTAAAATATCGGCTACATAATTAAGGACAAAATAACTTCAGCTAGATACCAATTCAAATGAAAGTGCTAGGGGTTTCCAAGCCTTTGTTAGAAAATAGAGGAATGTGACAAACTATGAAATTTGTAATGAAACCATGTCTTTCTCTTCTCTGTTTTCTCCATTTCATTTTTTGTTTTTTGTTTCTTTCTTTTGTATTGCATTCTGTTGTGGGAATCAAAAAGACAATTGAACTACAACAACAAACACATTAAATAGCCTGGCACAGAAAAATTTAATCACGACTTTGAAAAAGGTGAATGCATAAAAGAATTTTATGATTGCAAGCATACAGATGTTGCACAATATTTTGGTGCATAAAAGAATTGTGATTGGGATAGGTCATATTAAATTAATCAGCAAGAAACATGTTGGTAGTGTTTTAAAATGGTGCTTCAATCATATGTTGATTCCCACAACGGAGAGTGCAATGCAAAATAAGGAAGTAGAGAAAATAGAGATAAACACTGCATCATGGTAATAATTGTTCTTTCTCTAATAGTAAAATTTTGCTAAAGATTTAGGTGTTTATTTATGCATAATTTACTAAAAGATCATTCTGTTAGTTAGTGATTAACTTGTGACCATTGTCCTTCCTGTGTCCTGTTCCAGTACACCAAAATTATACAGAACCCTTCTTATGGAGAGCTTCAAAAGGCGGCGAACCAAGGGAGAAGATGTACCTGGGAGAAACTTTCAGCCATTAAAGCAAATTGTGGCATTGAGCTTGCTCTTGATGAGTGTGTTGTGATTCTCAATCATATGAGAAGACTAAGGAGAATTGCTGAGAGAGCTGCTACTGCTTCTCATGCTACTACTACTGCTTCTCATGGTTTGTCCAGTACTGTGAGGTTCAGTGCTTCAAGAAGAATTCCTTCATGGAATTGCATTGCACGAGAGAATTCAACAGGGTCCCTAGAGGACCTTATTGATGTTTCTTCCTCATTGCATCAAAGCATTAGCAGCAGCTCTAATGTGGCCAGTGGTAAAACTTGGAAGACCCACCGTGGCATACACGAGGGAAGTGACAGTGACTCTGAAAGTGTTGATTTGAACTCTTGGACAAGATCTGGTGGGCCTTTGATGAGAACTACTTCGGCAAATATGTTCATTGATTTTCTGCAAAACTTAGAAGTTGACACTGAACCAAATAAAGGCTTAGTGAGTCATGCTAACGCTAATGATTTTCAGTATCGTAGCCCCAGGCTCACAACACTGGATAGGAACCCCGATAGCACAGAATCTGAGCTAAGGGAAATTAACAACAGGGTGGTGAATGGGTCCCGCATACTGGTGAGTGCGGGTGATTTTTTGCAGCCTGAAAGGATCCATAATGGTATTGTGTTTAATGTTGTGAAGAAAGAGGACGTGACACCCTTAAACAGGAGTCATGATTTTGAAAATTACAACAATGAAGTTGCTGAATGTGTTCAAGATGAGTGTCCAGGGAAGGAGATGGACGCTGCTAGCTCATCTTCTGAACATGGAGATGATGAATCCACACCAGCTACGTCCTTAACTGCACCATCTCCAGATTATACATCTGTGAACCATCATTCGGGCACAGACTCAAGTATGGATCAGAGCATTGTCGATGGCTAGATTCAATTATCTGTATTCTTTATTCAGTGACTTATTAATACGTTGATCATATTGTTCTCCGAATTGTAAATAGTATTCACGATATGATATGATGTGAATAGCCCACCATTTGGTTTACTAATAAATGTAACCAAGAGAGATATTTTGCTCAAAACTTTCACGACGACATTCATGTCTTGGTCACTGTTCCGGTAAAAAAATAGAATCCGGATATTTCTTACCGAAAACAAGAAGGAATCTCAAGAAGTTGCCTGACTTACAACCAAATAGAAAGCAATGAGTCCGCGAATGCCCGAAAAACCAAGTGTCTATACTAGAGAGCACTCTTTATATTTATAGGGATTTAAAGAGGATATTTTTCCTCAAAAAACGGAATGAGGCAGTTATATGATAATACAGTTCCTTGCTATACTCTCTCACCACTAACTTCAGACCTATATCTGATGACTTGGATTGAGCTCTTGGATTTGGATTCAGTCTATTACCACCCATCTCTCAACCTATGAAGGTCGTCTTCCGACTTGGCCTGAGTTAAGTTGCGCTCTTGGGGTCGTCCTCTGACCTAGTTATTGCTGGCTCGAGTAGGATTATGCTCTAAAAAAGGGGGTTGTTATCCTATTTGGGGGACCTGGACAATACATAGTCCTCCAACCTTGAGCCTAGACTATGTTGGGATTCGAGAGGTTGCCTTTTAACTGTTGAAAAACTGCTATAACTTCCCAAGACCATCATTAGTCCTCACCTACCCTGCCACATGCATGCTAATAATGATCCTTAAGCTGAAGCGTGTAAGGTCTGAATTATCTCGCTTTTTGCAGGTGTTTCAAAAACACTTCACCTTACTTGTCCCTTCTCTTTTTCCCCTTTCATTGCATTTGCACTCCCTGGTGTTCTTATTGCATTTTTTCCTTCGAGTGTCCTTCATTTTCCAGGTATGTTACTTTCCTTTGTCTTAGGTATGTTACTTTCCTTTGTCTTGTACTTTCCTTTGTCTTGGATGCCTCTTGCTTGACTTGTATTGTGGTTCATGCCTAAGTTTCCTTTATTTGCATGCTTTATGAAGATTCGGAATAGGTCCTGCATTTTGGGGCTTTCGTGATGTGGGTCTAGAGTTTTAGGGGACAAGGTATGCTATTTTTTGTTATTATGTGGCTATGGGAGTTTGTGTGGATGAAGTGTATGTCCTTGACGTACTGGTCTGACGACCTGGACGGGCTCATCGACCTAGACGAGCCAGTGGACCCGAACGACCCAGACGGGTCCGTTGACACTGATGAGCTTGACAATCCGGATCGACCCGAAGACCGGACGGGGTCCGACAACCAGAACGGGCCCGACGACCTGAATAGGCCCGATGACCCGGACAGGCCTGACGACCCAGACGCTCCCGACGACCCGGACGTTCCCTAAAACCAGGACGGTCGTGACGACACGGATGAGCCTAACGACTCGGACGGGCCTGAAGCCCCGAATGGACACGATGACTTGGACTGACCCGATGACTTGGACGGACCCGATGACCAAGACAAGCCTTACGACCCGTATGGGCAAAACTACCTTGACGTGCCCGACGGTTTGGACGGGCCTGTCCAAGTTGTCAGGCCCGTTCGGGTCGTCAGGCCCCTATTGGTCACCAGGCCCATCCGGGTCATCGGGCTCGTCCGAATAGTCGGGTCTGTCCAAGTCGTCGAGCCTGTCCTGGTCATCGTGCTTGTTCGCGTCGTCGTGTTCTTCCGGGTCGTCATGCCCGTCCGAATCTTTGGGCCTGTCCGGATGGTCTGGTCCGTCTAAGTTGACGGGCCTTCAAGGTCGTCAGGCCCGTCCATGTCGTCGAGCCTGTCTGGGTCGTCAGGCCATCTGGATTGTCGGTTCCGTCTGGTTCGTCGGGCCCGTTCGGCTCGTCGAGATCGGGTCGTCAGGCCCGTTCGGCTCGTCGGGACCATCTGGGTCTTTGGGCTCGTCTATATCGTCGAGCATGTTTGGATTGTCGTGCCCGTCGGGCTCGTTCGGGTCATTGTGCTTGTCGGGGTCGTCGGGCAGGTCAAGGAGCATGTTTTTTAGGTTATGTAAAAAGCAGTGCGTCCACCCTTTCACTTATGGGTGTATTAAGAGGATTATATGAGGAGAAGTTACGCCTTTAGGAGCGGATTCTTGAAACCCTAAACCCTAAATCATAAACCATAAATCATAAACCTTAAACCCTAAACTCTAAACCCTAAACACGCTCATAACCCTACATTGTTAGAGGGGTTTCCTCTATACTGAACCCAAGTTCCCAACTTGTAGAGCCCTCGCGAGATGGATGACGTAGATCCTACTTAGCAAAAGGACTGCCTCATGTTTGACAAATTGAGAGTTGTTTTTTAGCAAAGGGACCCCAACTTTCAAATAATGCTCATGGTCGAGCTTATTATCTTTCAGCTTCACCCGAACGATCCGATGATCCGGACGGGCCCGACGACTCGAACGAGCCTGACGATCCAAACAAGCCTGACGATCAGGAAAAGCACAGCATGTTGGACGGGTCGAATGACCCCGGTGCCCAAGACAAGACAGAGTACCCACACAGGCCCGTTGATTTGGACAGGCCAAATGATCCGGACGGACCCGACAATCCAGAGGGCCCCAAAAACTCGGAAGACTTGGACGGGCCCGACGACCTAGAAGGGCCCGTCGATCTGGACAGGCAGATGGACCCGAACGACCCAGACGGGCCTGTCGACCAGGATTGACTCGAAGATCGGGCAAGGCACGATGACCAAAACGAGCCCGACGACCTGGATAGACCCGACAACCCGGACGCTCCTGATGACCCGGACGCTCCTAACGACTAGGACGGTCACGACGACACGGACGAGCCTAACGACCCAAATGGACACGACGACTTGGACGGGCCCGACGACCGCGATGGGCCTTATGACCCGTACGGCTCAACTACCCGACGTGCCCGACAATTTGGACAGGCATGTGCAACTAGTCAGGCCTGTTCTGGTCGTCAGGCCCCTACTGGTCATCGGGCCCGTTAGGGTTGTTGTGCCTGTCCGGAAAGTCTTGTTCGTTCGTATCGTCGGGGTCATCTAGGTCATCGGCATGTCTGAGTCATCTAGCCCGTCCGGGTTGTCCTGCCCATCTAGTTTGTCGTGCCCGTCAAGGTTGTCATGCCGGGCTGGATAATCGGGCTTATCCTGATGGTCTAATCCGTCCAAGTCGGGGGGGCTCATCAGGGTCGTCAGGTTTGTCTAGGTCGTCGGGCAATATGGGTTGTCGGGTCCGTTAGGGTTGTTTGGTTCATCGGGCCCGTCCGGGTCGTCGGGACCGACCGGGTCGTCGGGATCGACCAGGTCGTCGGGCCTGTTCGGGTCTTCGGGCAGGTCCGAGCTGTTTAGTGTATTTGGGTCATCATGCTTGTTCGGTTCGTTGGGCTTGTCCGACCTGATGACACGAAATGGCCTAACGACCTGCATGGGACTTTCAACTTGGACGGGCCAGTGGACCTTAACGACCTAGACGGGCCCGTCGACACTCACGAGCCTGACAACCCGGATCAGCCTGAACACCGGACAAGGCCTGATTACAAGAATGTGCCCAACGACCTAGATAGGACTGACAATCGGGACAAGATCGACTACCTAGACGCTGCCGATGACTTAGACGCTCCCGACGACGAGGATAGTCGCGACGACATGGACGAGCCTGATGACTTGAATGGAAACGACGACTTGGACCAGTGCGACGACCCAAACGGGCGTTATGACCTGTACGGGCCAAACTACCCCGACGTGCCCGACGATTTGGACGGGCCTGTTCAAGTTTTTAGGCCCGTTTGAGTTGTCGAGCTCTTACTGGTCATCGAGCCCGTTAGGGTTGTTTTGTCCGTTCAGATAGTCTTGCCCGTCTGTGTCGTTGGATGCATCCAGGTCATTCGGCTCGTTCGAGTCACCAGGTCTGTCTGAGTCATCGAGCACGTCCGGGTCGTCGTGTCGTCTGGGTCGTCGTGTCGTCTGGGACGTCGTGCCTGTCCGGGTCATTATGCCCGTTCGAGTTGTTAGGCCTATCTGTATCGTCAGGCATGTTAGGGTCGTTAGGCCCATTCGATCGTCGGGTAGGTTCGGGCTGTTCGGCGTATTTGGGTTGTCTTGCTTGTTCAGTTTTTTGGGATTGTCCGGCCCGATGACCCAGAACGACCCAATGATGAACCTGAACGACCCAGACGGGCCCGTCAACACACACGAGCTGACAACCCGGATCATCCCGAAGACCAGACATGACCCGACGACAAGAACGTGTCGGATCACCTGGATAGTCTAACCCGTCCGTGTTGTCGGGCACATCCGAGTCATCAGGCTCGTCCTAGTCGTCGGGTCTGTCTGAGTCGTCGAGCCCGTCAGGGTAGTCCTGCCCGTTCGGGTCGTCATTCCCTCCGGATCTTCGACCCTATCTGGATGAACTGGTCCATTAAAGTCGGCAGGCCCGTAAGGGTCGTCAGACCTATCTTGGTCTTCGGGTCATCTAGGTTGTCATGTCCGTTCGGGTCATCGGCTTCGTTGGGTTTGTCAAGCCCGTCCAAGTCGTCGGGACCAGGTATTGTGGGTGTAATAAGAGGATTCTATGAGGAGAAGTTACGCCTTTATGAGGGATTCTTGAAACCCTAATGGGGCGGGGCAGGACGAACAGAACGGGATTGACGACCTGGATAGACCCAATGACTTGAACGCTCTTGACAACTCGGATGCTCCAGACGATTAGGACGGTCGTGACGACACAGACCAGCCTGACGACCCAAATGGACACGACGACTTGGAATGGCTCGACGATCGTGATGGGTGTTACCCGTACGGGCCCAACTAACACGACGTGCCCGACGGTTTCGACGAGCCTATCCAAGTTGTCAAGCTCGTACAGGTCGTCCCGTTATGGTTGTTTTGTCCGTTCGGATAGTCTAACACGTCCAGGTTGTCATGCCCGTCCGCATCTTAGAACCTATCTGGATGGTCTGGTCCGTCAAAGTCGGCGAGCCTGTAAGGGTCGTTAGGCCTCTCTAGGTCGTCGGGTCGTCTAGGTTGTCATGTCCGTTCGGGTCGTCGGGCACGTTTGGTTTGTCAGGCCCTTCCGGGTGGTCGGGACCGATTCTTATGGGTGTATTAAGAGGATTCTATGAGGAGAAGTTAAAGCTTTAGGAGTGGATTCTTGAAACCCTAATTGGGCAGGGCACGACGACCAAATCGGGCCCGACGACCTGGATAGACCCGACGACTGGAACCCTTCCAACGACCCGAACGCTCTTGATGACCAGGACAGTCACGATGACACGGACGAGCCTGCCGACCCAAATGGACACGACGACTTGGATGGGCACGACGACCACGATGGACCTTACAACCAGTCCGGCCTAAACTACCCCGATGTGGCCGACGATTTGCACGGGCTTGACTAAGTTGTCAGGCATGTCCAGTAGTCAGGCCCCTACTAGTCATTGGGCCCAATAGGGTTATTGTAGTCGTCCGGAAAGTCTTGTCCGTCGGGCTCATCCAGGTCACCGTACTCGTCTGAGTCATTTGGTCAGTCTGAGTCTTCCAGCAGGTCCAGGTTGTTCGGCGTATTTAGGTCGTTTGGCTTGTCCGATTTGTTGGGATTGTCCAGCGCGACGACCGGACGACCTAGAAGGGCTTGAGGACCTGCATTGGACCGTCAACCTGGCCAGGCAGGTGGACCTGAACGACCCAGACGGGCTCATCAACACTGACGAGACTGACAACCCGAATAAGCCCGAAGACCGGACAGGGCCCGAGGACAAGAACGTTCTCGACGACTTGTATAGGTCCGACAACCTAAACGCTCCCGATGACCTGAAAGCTCCCGACGACGAGGACAGTGGCGACGAAACGGAGGAACCTAACGACCCGAATGGACACAACGACTTGGATTGGCGCGACGACCTAGACGGGCTTTACCACCTGTACGGGCAAAACTACCCCGACGTGCCTGTCCAATTTTTCAGGCCCGTTCAGGTCGTTGGGCTCCTACTGGTCATCGAGCCCGTTTGGGTTGTTTTGTCCATTCCGATAGTCTTGCCCGTCCGTGTCGTTAGGGACATCCGAGTCATTGGGCTAGTTCGAGTCATCGAGTATGTCTGAGTCGTCGAGCTCGTCCAGGTTGTCGTGCTCGTCCGGGTCGTCATGCCCATCTGGATCTTCTGGCATGTTCGGATGGTCTGGTCCATCAAAGTCGGTGACCCCGTAAAGGTCGCCAGGCCTCTCTGAGTCGTCGAGTCGTCTGGGTTGTCATGTCCGTTCGGGTCGTCGGGTCCGTCTAGTTTGTCAGGCTCGTCCGGGTCATTGAGACCAGGTCTTATGGTTGTATTAAAGGGATTCTATGAAAAGTTACGCCTTTAGGAGTGGATTCTTGAAACCCTAATCGGGCGGGGCAAGACGACCAGAACGGGACTGACGACCTGGATAGACCCGATGACTTGAACGCTCTTGACAACTCGGATGCTCTAGACGACCATGACGGTCGCGACGACACGGACCAGCCTGACGACCCAAATGGACGCAAAGATTTGGAATGGCCCGACGACCGTGATGGGCGTTACGACTCGTACGAGCCCAACTACCCCGACATGCCCAACGGTTTCGATGGGCCTGTCCAAGTTGTCAAGCCCGTACGAGTCGTTGGGCTCCTATTGTTCTTCGAGCCCGTTAGGGTTGTTTTGTCCATTCAGATAGTCTTGTCTGTCCGTGTCGTCAGGCACATCCAGGTGATCAGGCTCGTCCGAGTCGTCAGGTCTGTCTGAGTCGTCGAGCTCGTCCAGGTTGTCGTGCCCATCCGGGTCGTGGTTCCCGTTTGCATATTGGAGCCTGTATGGATGGTATGGTCCGTCAAAGTTGGTGGCCCCATAAGGGTCGTCAGGCCTCTCTAGGTCGTTAGGTCGTCTAGGTTGTAATGTTCGTTCGGATCGTCCAGGCCATCTGGTATGCCAGGCCCATCCAGGTCGTCGGGACCGAGTCTTATGGGTGTATTAAAAGGATTATATGAGGAGAAGTTATGCCTTTAGGAGTGGAAACTTGAAACCCTAATCGGGCGGGGCACGACGATCAAAACGGGCCCGACGACCTGGATAGACCCGATGACCCAAATGATCTCGACAACTCAGACAAACCAGACGACCAGGACGGTCACGACGACACGGACCAGCCAGACTACCCAAATGGACACGACTACTTGGACGGGCCCGACGACCCGTATGGTCTAAACTTTGCCGACGTGCTTGACGATTTGGACGAGCCTGTCCAAGTGGTTAGGCATGTCGGTTTGTCGTCCGGAAAGTCTTATCCGTCCGTAGCGTTGGGCTCATCCGGGTCACCGTCCTCGTTTGAGTCATTTGGTTCGTCCGAGTCGTCGATCAGGTTCAGGCTATTCGATGTATTTGGGTCGTCCTACTTGTCCAGTTCGTTGGGATTGTCTAGCGCGACCCATAAGGGCCTAACGACCTGCATGGGACCGTCAACCTGGACGGGCCGGTGGACCTGAACGACCCAGACGATCTCGTCGACACTGACGACCTGACAACCTAGATCAGCTCGAAGACTGGACAAGGACCAACGATAAGAACGTGCTCGACGACTTGGATAGGCCCGACGACCTAGACGCTCCTGATGACCTAGACGCTCCCGATGACGAGGAGACTCACGACGAAACGGACGAGCCTGACGACGCGAATGCATAAGACAACTTGGACCAGCGCGACGACCAAGACTGGCGTTACATATAGGCCAAACTACCCCAACGTGCCCGACGGTTTGGACGGGCCTTTCCAAGTTGTCAGGCCCGTTCGGGTCGTCAGGCTCCTACTGGACATCGAGCCCATTAGGGTTGCTTTGTCCGTTCGGATAGTCTTGCCCGTCCGTGTCATTGGGCACATCCGGGTCATTAGGCTCGTCCGAGTCGCCGGGTCTATCCGAGTCGTCGAGCTCGTCCGGGTTGTGGTGCCCGTCCGGGTCATCGTTCCCGTCCGCATCTTCAAGCTTGTCTGGATGGTCTGGTCCGTCAAAGTCGGCAGCCCCGTAAGGGTCGTCAGGCCTCTCTGGGTCGTCGGGCGTTCTAGGTTGTCATGTTCGTCTTGGTTGTCGGGCCCGTTTGGTTTGTCAACCTCGTCCGGGTCGTCGGGACCGGTTCTTATGGGTGTATTACGAGGATTCTATGAGGAGAAGTTAAGCCTTTAGGAGTGGATTCTTGAAACCCTAATCGGGTGCGGCGAGACGACCAAAACGGGCCCGATGACCTGGATAGACCCGACGACTTGAACCCTCCTGATGACGGGGACGGTCCTGCTGACCAGGACAATCGCAACGACACGAACGAGCCTGACGACCCAAATGGACACGACGACTTGGACGGGCACGACGACCGCGATGGGCCTTACGACCTGTACGTTCTAAACTACCTCGACGTGCCCGACGATTTGGACGGGCATGTCCAAGTTATCAGGCATGTCAGGTCGTTAAACCCCTATTGGTCATTGGGCTCGTTAGGGTTGTGTTACTCGTCCAGAAAATCTCGTCCGTTTGTATCATCGGGCTTATCCGGGTCAACGTGCTCGTCTGAGTCATTTGATCCGTTCGAGTCGTCGAGCAAGTCTAGGGTGTTCGGCGCGTTCGGGTCGTCTTGCTTGTCTGGTTCATTGGGATTGTCCAGTGCGACGACCGGACGACCCAGAAGGGCCTGACGACCTACATAGGACCGTCAACATGTACAGGTCGGTGGACCTGACCGACCTAGACGGGCTTGTCGACACTGACAAGCCTAACAACTCAGATCAGCCCGAAGACCGGACAGGGCCTGACGACAAGAACGTGCTCGACAACTTGGATAGGCCCGACGACCGAGACGCTCCCGATGGTCAGACGCTCCCGACGACGAGGACAGTCGCGACGACACGGATGAGCTTGACGACTTGAATGGACACAACGACTTTGGGCAGCACTACGACTAAGAAGGATGTTACCACTCGTACGGGCCAAACTACCCCGACCTGCCCGACGGGCCTGTCCAAGTTGTCAGGCTGGTTCGGGTCGTCGGGCTCCTACTGGTCATCGACCCCGTTAGGGTTGTTTTGTCCGTTCGGATAGTCTTGCCCGTCCGTTTCGTAGGGAACATTCGGGTCATCGGGCTCGCCCGAGTCACCGGGTCTGTCCGAGTCGTCGAGCCCGTTCGGGATGTCGTGCTCGTCCGGGTCGTCATGCTAGTCCGGCACATCAGGCGTGTCCAGATGGTAAAATTCGTCCAAGTCGGTGGGCCCATCAAGGTCATTGGCCTGTCCATGTCGTTGGGCCTGTCTAAGACGTCAGGCCATATCGGTTGTCGGGTCCGTCTGGGTCGTCAAGTTGGTCGGGCCCGTCTGAGTTGTCGGGATCGATCGGGTCGTCGCGCATTTCGAGTTGTCGGGCCCGTTCGAGTTGTCGAAACCATCTGGGTCATTCGGCCTTTCTGTATCGTCGGGCATTTTAAGGTCGTAGAACCTGTTCGGGTCTTAGGGTAGGTCTCGGCTGTTCGGCGTATTTTTGTCATCTTGCTTGTCCGATTCGTTGGGCTTGTCCAGCCCGACGACCCAGTATGGCCTAACGACGTGCATGGGATCGTCAACCTGGACGAGCCGATGGATTTGAACGACCAAGACTTGCCCGTCGACACTGACAAGCCTGACAACCCGGATCAGCCCGAAGAGCGGACAAGGCCCGACTACAATAACGTGCCCGACGACCTGGATAGGCTTGACGACCGGGAAAGTCCCGACGACCCAGACGCTCCTGACGACGAGGACAATCGCGACAAACCGGACGAGCCTGAAGACTCGAATGGACACGACAACTTGGACCAGCGTGACGACCCAGACGGGCGTTACGACCTTTAGGATTCTATTAGGAGAAGTTATGCCTTTAAGTGTGGATTCTTGAAACCCTAAAACTTAAATCCTAAACCCTAAATCATAAACCATAAACTATAAACCCTAAACCCTAAACACGCTCATAACCCTACATTGTTAGAGGGGTTTGCTCTATACTAAACCCAAGTTCACAACATGCAGAGTCCTCGAGAGATGGATAACGTAGATCCCACTCAACAAAAGATTGCCTCCAGTTTGAGAAATTGAGAGTTATTTTTTAGCAAAGGGACCCCAACTTTCAACATAATGCTCATTGTCGAGCTTATTATCTTCCAGCTTCACATGTCAAGAGGTTAAATACTTGTGACAACTATATCGTCAACAGAGGTTCTGACGAGAAGAACGTGCCCGAAGACCTGAATAGGCCCGACGATCGGGACATGCCCGACGACCTAGACGCTCTCGATGATCTGGACGCTCTTGACGACGAGGACAATCGCGACGAAACGGACGAGCCTGACGACCCGAATGGACACGATGACAAAGACCAGCGCGATGACCCGACGAGCGTTATGACCTGTACGGGCCAAACTACCCCGACCGTTTGGACGACCCTGTCCAAGTTATCAAGCCCGTTCGGGTAGTCGGGCTCCTACTGGTCATCAAGCACGTTATGGTTGTTTTGTCCGTTCGGATAGTCTAACTCGTCCGTGTTGTCAGGCACATCCATGTCATTAGGCTCGTCTGAGTCGCCGGGTCTGTCTGATTCGTCGAGACCGTCCGGGTAGCCCTGCCCGTCCGGGTCGTCATTCCCTCCTGATCTTCAGGCCTGTCTGGATGGTCTTGTCTATCAAAGTCGGCGGGCCTGTAAGGGTCGTCAGGCCTGTCTCGGTCGTCAGGCCATCTAGGTTGTCATATCCGTATGGGTCATCGGGTCCGTTTGGTTTGTCTTGTCCGTTTGGGTCGTCGGGACCAAGTATTATGGTTGTATTAAGAGGATTCTATGAGGAGAAGATAAGCCTTTATGAGTGGATTCTTGAAATCCTAATCGGGCGGGGCACGACAACCAAAACGGGGTCGACGACTTTGACAGACCTGACGACTCGAACCCTTCCGATGACCTGGACGCTCCTGATGACTAGGACGGTCGCGACGACACGGACTAGCCTGACGACCCAAATGAACGGGCCCGACGACCTCGATGGACACGACGTCTGGTTCGACGATCTTGTCCAGGTCGTCAGGCTCGTTTGAGTTGTTGGGACCATCTGGGTCGTTGGGCTTATCTGTATCGTCAGGCATGTTAGAGTCGTCAGGCCCGTTCGGTTCGTTGGGAAAGTCCGGGATGTTCGGCGTATTTGGGTCGTCATCCTTGTTTGGTTTTTTGGGATTGTCCGGCCCGACGACCAGGAACGACGCGATGACGTAGAAGGGCCTGACGACCTGCATGGGACCGTCAACCTGGACGGGACGGTGGACCTGAATGACCTAGATGGGCACGTCGAAAATGACGAGCCTGACAACCTGGATCAACTCGTAGACTGGACAGGCCCCCACGATAAGAACGTGACAGACGACATGGATAGGCACGACGACCGGGACAGGCCCGACGACTGGGTAGGCCTGACGACCCAGACGCTCCCGATGACACGGACGCTCTCGACAACGAGGACAGTCGTGACGAAATGGACAAGCCTGATGACCCGGACGGTCTCTAGGTCGTTAGGCCGTCTAGGTTGTAATGTTCTTCCGGATTGTCCAGGCCGTCAGGATTGCCAGGACCGTCCGGGTCGTCGGGCATATTTGGGTCATCAGGCTCGTCTGAGTCGCAGCGTCTGTCCGAGTCGTCGAGCATGTCTGGGTCATCGTGCCTGTCTGGATGGTTTGGTCCGTCAAACTCGGCGGGCCCGTAAGGGTCGTCGGACCGTCTAGGTTGTCATGTCCCTCCGGGTCGTCAGGCCGTCTAGGTTGTCATGTCCCTCCGTGTCGTCCAGGCCATCTGGTTTGTTAGGCCCATTGGGGCCGTCGGGACCGGGTCTTATGTGTGTGTTAAGCGGATTCTATGAGGAGAAGTTACGCCTTTAGGAGTAGATTCTTGAAACCCTAATCGGGCAGGGCACGACCACCAGAACGGGCCCGACGACCTGGATAAACCCGATGACCCGAACGCTGTCGAACACCAAGACGCTCCAGACGACCACGACGATCGCGACGACACAGATCAACCTTCCGATCCAAATGGACACGACGACATGGACGGGCCCGACGACCATGATGGGCGTTACGACCCGTATGGGCCCAACTACCTCGACGGTTTTGATGGGCTTGTCCAAGTTGTCAAGCCCGTTCAGGTCGTCGGGCTCCTACTTGTCATCGAGCCCGTTTTTGTTGTTTTGTCCGTTCGGATAGTCTTGCTTGTCCGTGTCGTCGGGCACATCCGGGTCATCAAGCTCGTCCAAGTCGTCGGGTCTGTCCGAGTCGTCGAGCTCATCCAGGTTGTCGTGCCCGTCTAGGTAGTCGTTCCCGTATGCATTTTCGAGCCTGTCTGGATGGTCTGGTCCGTCAAAGTCGGCGGGCACGTCAAGGTCGTCAACCCTCTCTAGGTCGTCGGGCCGTTTAGGTTGTCATGTCCCTCCGAGTCGTCCAGGTCGTCTGGTTTGTTAGGCTTGTCGGGACCGGGTCTTATGTGTGTGTTAAAGGGATTCTATGAGGAGAAGTTACGCCTTTAGGAGTAGATTCTTGAAACCCTAATCGGACAGGGCACGACCACCAGAACGGGTCCGACGACCTTGATAAATCCGATGACCCGAACGTTGTCGACAACTCGGACGCTCCAAACGACTAGGACGATCGCGACGACACGGATCAACTTGCCGACCCAAATGGAAACGACGACATGAAAGGGCCCGACGACCATGATGGACGTTACGACCCATATGGGCCCAACTACCCAAATGTGCACGACGGTTTCGACTGGCCTGTCCAAGTACGCAAGCCCGTTCGGGTCATCTGGCTCCTACTGTTCATCGAGCCCATTAGGGTTATTTTGTCCGTCCGTGTCGTGGGGACATCCGGGTCATGAGGCTTGTCCAAGTCGCCGGGTCTATCCGAGTCGTCGAGCCCGTCTGGGTCGTCATGCCCGTCTGGGTCGTCATGACCGTCCAGATCTTCAGTCCTGTCCGGATGGTTTGGTCCGTCAAAGTCGGTGAGCCTGTAAGGGTCGTTAGGCCTCTCTAGGTCGTCGGGCCGTCTAGGTTGTCATGTCCGTCCGGGTCGTCGGGCCCGTCTGGTTTGTCTGGCCCGTCTGGGTTGTCAAGACCGGGTCTTATGGGTGTATTAAGAGGATTCTATGAGGAGAAGTTACGCCTTTAGGAGTGGATTCTTGAAACCCTAATCGGGCGGGGCACGACGACTAGAACGGGCCTAACGACCTAGATAGATCCGATGACCCGAACGCTCTCGACAACCCGGACGCTCCAAAGGACAAGGACGCTCTCGACACGGACCAGCCTAACGACCCAAATGGACACGACGACTTGGACGGTCCCGACGACCGTGATGGGCGTTCGACTCGTACGGGCCCAACTACCTCGACCATTTTGACGGGCCTGTCCAAGTTGTCAAGCCCGTGGTCATCAAGCTTATTAGGGTTGTTTTGTCCGTTAGGATAGTCTTGCATGTCCGTGTCGTCGGGCACATCCGAGTCATCAGTCTCGTCCGAGTCGCCGTGTCTGCCCGAGTCGTCGATCTCGTCCGGGTCGTCAT
Organism: Vigna unguiculata; assembly: GCF_037176805.1. Classification (NCBI taxonomy): domain Eukaryota; kingdom Viridiplantae; phylum Streptophyta; class Magnoliopsida; order Fabales; family Fabaceae; genus Vigna; species Vigna unguiculata. The sequence continues at coordinate 32,680,977 of NC_140792.1, read as the reverse complement.
GCCCGTCCAGATCTTCGGTCCTCTACGGATGGTTTGGTCCGTCATAGTCGACGAGCCCGTAAGGATCGTGAAGCCTCTTTAGGTCATTCGGTCGTCTAGGTTGTCATGCCAATCCGGGTCATCGGGCCCGTCTGGGTCGTCGAGACCGGGTCTTATGTGTGTATTAAGAGGATTCTAATGGTCATCCGATGATTTCGACGGGCCTTTCCAAGTTGTCAAGCCCGTTCGGGTTGTCGGGCTCCTACTGGTCATCGAGCCCGTTAAGGTTGTTTTATTTGTTCGGATAGTCTTGCTCGTCCGTGTCGTCGGGCACATCCAGGTCATCAGGCCCGTCTAAGTCGTCGGGCCTGTCCGAGTCGTCGATCTCGTCCAGGTCATCGTGCTCGTCCAGGTGGTCATCCTTGTCTGGATCTTCGAGCCTGTCTGGATGGTCTCATTCGTCAATGTCGGCGATCCCGTAAGAGTCGTCAAGCCTCTTTGGGTCGTCGGGACGTCCAGGTTGTCATGTCTATCCGGGTCGTCGTGCTTGTTTGGTTTGTCAGGGTCGTAGGGATCGGGTCTTATGGGTGTATTAAGAGGATTCTATGAGGAAAAGTTAAGCCTTTAGGAGTGGATTCTTGAAACCCTGTTCGGGCAGTGCATGACGCCCAAAACGGGCCCGACGACTTAGATAGACCCGACGACTCGAACCCTCCCAACGACTCGGACGCTCCTGATGACCAGGAAGTCGCGACGACACGGACGAGCCTGTCGACCCAAATGGACACGACGACCGCGATGGACCTTACGACCAGTACGGTCTAAACTACCCTGACGTGCCCGACGATTTGCATAGGCCAGACCAAGTTGTCAGGCATGTCCGGTCTTCAGGCCCCTAGTGGTCATTGGGCTCGTCAGGGTTGTTGAAGTCTTCCGAAAAGTCTTGTACGTCCGTATCGTCGGGCTCATCCAGGTCACCGTACTCGTCTGAGTCGTTTGGTCAGTCCGAGTCGTCGAGCAGGTCCAGGCTGTTCAGCGTATTTGGGTCGTCTTGCTTGTCTGGTTCGTTGGGATTGTCCAGCGCGACGACCGGACGACCCATAAGGGCTTGAGGACCTGCATGGCACCGTCAACCTGGCCAGACGAGTGTCCTGTACGGACACGGTGTTAACTCCAACTTAACGGAGAGGACCAAATTGAATCTCTTTAGAAAATTGGGGTACTAAATTGAACAAACCAAAAGTTTGGGTACCAAATTGAACTTAACGAAAAAGTTGGGGTACCAAATCAGTAATTATACCTAAAAATAATTATAATTAATTAATACGAATTAAAAATATTAAAATTATATAAAATTTAAAAATAAAAAAAAAATTATGAATGTAAAAAAATTATACAATTAAATTTTAAAAGAAAGTTAAATAGTTAAATTTTAAACAAAAGTTATATAAAATTAAAAAAAAAAGTTTAAAAAAAAGTTTAAAAAAAAGTAAAAAAAAAAAAAAACTACGACACCGGTGTCATCCCTTTAAAAACCAAGGCACTGGTTACGTAACCGATGCCATCCACTTCTCAAAACACATTGCAACATCGGTGTTGCACTCGTGCATATAACCACCACACCACGTCCATCGTCCAACCACAGCCACCACCTAGCCACCACCGCAGACAACCATGCCACCTGTTCATCCTCTTCGTCAACCACCTCATCTACTTCCCTTCATGCACTTAACAATCACACACGCACACCATAGGTAGAGGAAGGAATCTGGCCACATGTTTTTGGAAACGAGAAACGAGAACAATGGTACTTTCGTAATGTGTACAAACCATAGCAGTATCTTCGTACTTTTGAGGGGATAAATTAATACATCCATCCCCTAAATCCGCTCTCGCATATCCCTTCAAATAATCTAAAACGAACACGCTAGAATATCATAATCCGCTCTCTCAAATTTGCTTCAACAGTGTAAAACCCTCATACGAACACTGCGTTAGTTTCTTGTGCTAGTTAATTGTATTAAAAGTTTTAAGAAAGGAAAAAAGAGGCAAAATGATTATGACCTACTCCAACTCCAAAGGGTGTTTATCCAACATTGTTACCATACGTGAGTTTATTCAGTTATGGTTGCGCAATAAATTAATTTTTCAGTCTACAATAAACAGAAAGAGGAATAAATAGATGATACTTGCCCTAAAAAAGAATTTTAAAAAATAAAATTCAAATTATCACAATCAAAATCAAATGGTTATTACTTCTTACATCCCCACAATTACTAATTGCACCCCAAGAATACTAAGAAAAGACTCGAGCACCTTTCATCAGTGCACCACATCAAACAACTATTGCCATAACTTCCACCACTGTCACCATTGCTGTAGAGGAAGAAGATATGAAGAACAATGCACATAAAAAAGAGAGAAAATGCAGAAGAAAACTCGTTCCGAATTGTATTTCATGTGTTTCGAAAACCCCATTTCAGAAGGTATTCTATGAGTTTCGGAAAGTTTTTCTCTTTGAAAACTCTATTCCAAAACAGATTTCATACATTCTGAAAATTTTATTACGAAATTACATTCTGAAAATTTTACTTCGAAAATCTTGTTTAAAAAGTTTTGGAAAACTTACCTCTGGAAGTCACTTTTCTGGAGGGTAAAATAGTAATTTGAAAAAATTGATGGGTGCACGAAGATATTGTAGGGGTGAAAGAAGTAATAGTCGAATCAAATGCATAATCACAATTTTTCATGCCTACATTCAGAGTGAAATCAAACTCAAAGCTAAAAAGCCCACCCTGCACTCCCCCCTTAAGGCACTAGTTTCTTATTTATTTTTGTGGGTCATGTGTAAGCTTTCTATGTTCTAGGGCAGTTACTTCAAATAACTTGCGAAAATTGTTCGTTGAATTTAGATTTTACTAGAATTATGATAACCGAAGATGATTAAGCTAAAATTAAGTCCAATCATAAGCATATGTTAGAGATTGTAAAATGGATTCTGAGTTTTGAGCTTTAGACAAAAAAAAGGGCCTAAATAACTGAATAAAACAAGTGAGGACAAAGTTTTGAAGCTTCTGTGAATATGGGGAAACAGAAGTGTGTCGCAAAGACCCTACTTTATTTTAATGCATGACAGTATATGCAAAAGGTTTTGTTATTGGTTTATTAAGTGAGAGAGGTATTTAAAAAAGAGTGCTATACCCTTAAACCAAGTCATGAATACCATATTCCATTAGCTGTAAACGTGTTTTTCTCACTGTGGGAATGTTTGAAAGAGTAATGCATGCAAATCCTTATTTTTCTGTCTTTAATTGCATGAGATGAAAAATCTTCAATCAATCATGCCCATAGAATGATTACATAGCATAGCAAGTCCCATAGAATGATTTTCAAATCTTGCCCTTCATGTTATCCTATAAGATACACCATTATCTTAATGGAGGGTGAGCTTTTTCATTTTTTGTAAGTATATTATATTGTTACCTCAATTCTATATCCTCTAACAGCTAAGGACTTAAGTTTTGATGTCATCATCTTCACATAAATTCTATATAATGAAAAAGGGTGTCGCTAGATGTCCTTTTAAAAGAAAGGATTCTAGTGTTCGTCTACGGTAATTCGATAAAATCATTATATGCGACATTATTTTTGTTCATAGTCAAATTGCATTTGATAATAGAAGACGAAGAGGCCGGTGTCATCACCGGCTAGTCTCTTCATTTTCTAAATCTAAATTTCGTTTGATTGAAAATTACAATAATGCTTCACAATGGAGGTTATTAATGTTTAAATACTCAAATACATAGATTAATTAAATAATCAAACATTTAGAAACACATTTTCTACTTCTACAAATTATTTCTATAGTAAACAAACATATCAAACCTTTTATGTTAGATATTTATATAGGTTTAGATTTTACTTAATGACTTAACCATGCTTCACAAGTTTTTTTTTTTTTTAATTATTAACCTAGTAAAAGTTAAAGTCTAAGCTCACTCAATCTCGATATATAATTCTATATTCGGCGTAAAAAAGTGTGATAGAAATCTTATGTATAAACTAAATTATAATATAAAAATAATTATAAATTTTATCTTATAAAACTTGTTTTATACAGTTAAATTAAAGAAAATTGAGGTTAACTGGAATATTGTTTTATCCTTTATTAGTTTCATGTGATATCCCTCTTTTAGCAAACACAACCCATGTTTATACCACAGCGTGGATTTTTTTTAGTTGAACACGCAGATCTTCAACTAATATTTTGGGTGTTAAAATTTTTGTTGAATTATTTTTTTGGTTAATTTTTTTGTCCTTTAGGTTTTTTTTTCTCAATTTGATTTCGATTTTTTAGAAATCGATGCAATTTAGTTCATTTTGTTAAATTTTTTTGAAATGGAACAATAATTTTTCATCAAAATTGACAGTAGGATTATGTCAATTATACCAACAAAACAAATCATCATTATTTACAACTTTAATTTTGATGAATAACTCTTGATCTGATTCAATAAATTTAATGAAAAAATGTCAAATGACATGATTTTTAAAAAATAAGGATCAAACTGAAACTACAAGAATCTGGACGACTAATTTAATATTTTTGAACAAAAATAGAAATCAAAAGAGTAATTCCAACATTTTTATAATAATAAAATTATAATTATTGTTTTAATTATAATTATAAAATTAAATATAATTTTTTTCATAATTTTATTATAATTAATTTTCATTTATAATGATTAAATTTAAAAAAATAGTCAAATAAAAAAATGGTTAAATTAAACAAACGATCATTTTAAAAAATAATATTAATAAAATAATTATTTTTATTTAAAAATATTTAAAAGGTAAAATTGAAAATATGAAGAAAAAAAAATCCTTTATAAATAAATATAAATGTATAAAAAAATTTAGAATATCAACCATATAAAATATATTAAAAATATTAAATTTTTAAAAAATATGTTTAAAACTTTATATTAAATTATATAAATATATATATTAAAAAAAAAAAAAAAACACACACACACCTGGGGAGCACTTCCTCTGTCACTTAAAAGGTTCGCCGCCGATGGTTGAACATTCAAAGTATGACAACCACCTTAATAAAATATTGTGCAACAAGACAAGGAACCCAGAAGCTGTGTCCGAGGTCGTGGGTCATGTGAAGGTATGTAAAATTTTGTATCATGAAGTTTGGATTTTACATCAATTATGGTTCTTTATAACCATTTTTTTTTTTTAACAACCAAATAACAGCTTCCTTGTAGTAATATAAAATATTAAATCAAAAGATGAAAGACGCTAAGAAAATCGAGTTTGAATAAGAATGTGTTGAAATACTCACTTGGTGGCATGCTAATAATGGTTTTAAAAACTAGCAAGTAGTTGAAAATTTTCTTTTGGCAATTTATACTTGACAAGGTTCTTTGAAGTTCAAAGTTGAAGGTCAACAACATATTATATCATACTTTCAAAATGAATATCCTATTATGAGCAACTAAATGAAAAAGAAAAGTTCATTACAAGTCAAAACTACATCTAAGGTATAGTTTGGATAAATTTTTTTATAATTTTCAAAACATTCAAATAGAATTTGAATTCATTTCATCTCAAATTGTTTCATTTCTTAAATGATTTTATTGGATATAGAAATTTAAATTTGACACATTTTTTATTTGGATAAATAATTACACATAATTAAAATATTATTATGATAAGTACAAAATGTATTATGTTTGCAATTTTGAAAAAAAAAAGTACATCAAGGATTAAAATGAAATTAATAAATATAAAACAAAATGGATCATTGAAATACAATCCAAAGTTGTAAAATGAACGAATAACATCAAATAAAAAAAAATAAAAGATACGTTCTTTGAATTAAATACTAATCTGAAATTTGAAAATTTGATAATAAGACATTATCTCATTATCTCACAAGAAAAAAAAACAAATAAAAATGTTAAAAAAGAACATAAATGATAAAATGCAATTTAAGAATTAAAACAAAAATTATATCAAATAAACAACAATTGTAGAGTTAAAATTATGATAAGAGAAAATGATTGACAAAAAATATATTTATTTTTTTTAATTAAAAATCATGATTTTTTAATAGTTAAAAGCTAATATTATAATATTATTTATTATTTAGATATTAATTCACAATAACAATAAAAAATATTTTAATTATTAATTTTAAAAAATTATAATTTTGTGAAAAATTTTAATTACCAATAATTTTATAATTTATAAATCGTTTCAAATTGGTGTCTAATTCTTCCACATTCCTCTTGTCGTGGTATTTTTAATTAGATTTCCTTCCACATTAAACTGTAAGGATTCAACATTTTGGTAGAATATTTTAATTATGTGATAACATAAAAAAAATGTTTAGTTTAGTATTATATCAAAATTAAATAAATACTGTGTTCTTTATAAAAATTTATGCACACGTTGTCCATAAATTGGGGTCGTTGGATTAAGCGCCGACTGAGAACCAGGGCACACGGAAATGGTCGAGCACACGGAAAATTCTCCACAAAAACAATACCAACACATGATTAACACTGTCACTCAACTATTTAAATATTAAGGCATGACCAGAATTTTTTTTTTCTATAAACTTACGAATATTTCTTTTTTTATAAATTAAAATTTATTTATGTATGAGCTAGTTGTAAAAATTCTCTGTGAAACTGTTTAAACTTTAACTTGTTTATAAACTAATTTAATTTATAGAAAAATAAATTTATTCATTTTTCTCTTTAATTTTTTGAAAAAAATTCTGCCTGATCTTGCTCTTCATTGAGAGGTCAGGAGCTGATCACTTTCATACACTCTCTTTACCTATGTTCAAAAAATATATTTTTATAAAAATTAAAATTACTTGTACCGTTTAGAAAATATCGACCTCATCTTTATCATTTTAATTCTCAGTTATCATAAAATGATAAATTTCATTAAAAATCTATCATAAATTGATGTAACTTTCTAGAATTTGGATCCAGCACGAATTCAAACTAGCATTTTGACCGAACAAAGAATCAAACTAACATTTGGACTGCAAAAAGAAGTTAGATCGGTATTTGGGTCGAACAAGAAAATGAAGTCAGTTCTGTCTCAAGATATAAAACGATTTTCTTTTTACTTCTATCTCATCTTTGTCAATAAAGTTAAATCTCCCTTCCGGATATCTAATTAATAAGTCCAGATTTTTTATTGGTTTTTTAGGTGTTGTTCTCTGCTGAACATTAAAAATATATTGTGTTGATATTTTAAATATCTTTTTAATTTATTTTAAAATATTAAAATTAGTGGTAATCTATATATTATAAAGATACAATAGAGGAACAACACAAAAAATTTTAACAGAGAATCTAAATTCCAAATTCACTACATAATTTTGTGGGAACATTACTTCAGTAAAATAACTTTTATAGAACATACATAATTTTAGTTTTATAGATACATTATTGTAACTCTTGAATGATTAATTATTATAACTTTGAATGACTAATCACGGTGACCAGACAATGGATAAAACTAATTTATCGGGGGAAAATTAAAATAAAATTTTCAATATCCCGTTACATAAGTTATCCTGAAATATTAGATATTTTTAAATGAAGAAAACATGAAATACTCTTCCATTTATTTCAAACCACTCTCTCTGCTCTATTTTATATAGCTCTACTTTATATAATGTTAATTGTTCCAAATATCATGTAGTTTTTCCTTAAATAAATACATAAGATAATTAATAAAGTTTAAATATGTAAATTTAATTAAAATTAATGAAATCAAAGTTTTAATATTAAAAGTGTAATTTCTTATATTAATGTTGTTACACTTTTCTCATTAAAAGTTCTGTTCTTTTTATAGAGGAACGAGACCTTCTTACAACACTAATTAGTTTTGAACTTAATATTATATAAAATAATAAATTTATTAGTCTTCATTTTCATATAATATTTTATTTTTTTATTTTTATTTGTAGGATTGAGATTCGTACTTAAATTTCAATCTTCTCTATCATTATAGACTTAACAGAGCTTCAATCTCACATTAACCTTATCTTGATTTTCAGGATCCATTTAAACTCAAATTTGTAAAGATGGGTCTATTGAATTTTATTTTTTCTTTTGTAAAATAGGGTTAAGTTGTCACGATGGAAGATGACATTACAAGTGAAATAGTCTTCTACCATGTTAATTTCTTTTTCTTTCTTTCAAAAAGCGAAATCATACCGTAAAAAGTCGATTTCTATTCATTTTAAAAGTGAAGTCGTCCGATAAGACTTCACTTTAATTTTTTTTAATGTTAAGCTTTATATTTGTTTGATTTTACAAATTTAATATTTTATTAAATGATACATTAGTCGGTTTATATTAAAGTGTTTTGTATTGTGAGTATTGTTTTGATATTAATTTGTGATAAATGAAGTGAAAAAGGAAAGAAAAGTGCATGTGAGCTTGAGTGAGAAGAAGGTTGGAGAGTCTGTTTTCTTGTGGTTGTGACATGTCCATAAGGATCGGCAGTGGCACGCTGATTGCACACGCACGCAACATTGAAAGCAAACAAAATGTTGCTGTTTTCACTTTCAGTGGTGGCTGACCATGCTTCCCTTAATCTTATATATATATTGGAAAACTGGACCACACCACTTGTGTATAATAATCATGATTCACCTTTCAATTCATGCACACAAACACCGTAGTCTAGGAGATATATTTGACTTCATCTCATCCACTCTTTTCACTCATTCTTTCTCTCTGCTTCCCTATCACTGTTCTTTCTTTCCTATCAACTTGCATTTATTTTAGTTACTTAAGACACAAACATAACTGCTTTTCATACTAATATAATAAAGCTCGGATATTATACACAGTATTGAATGCATCAACAATTCGCCTCAATTTGTGTGAAGCATAAGCAAAAGTCTCTTTATATGAAAAAAGAAAATAAATTACAACATTATACTGAGATAATTTTATTACTCAATCAATGTTAAGTATTGTCCAAATTCAATCAATGTTAGCTTATAGTTTATGAATGATCTCTACTATGACCTATTACTTTTGGTACAGCATAGAAGCAATTATTTCCTACAACGGTACAATTAATGGGCACCACAAAACACTCCTTCTTTGATAAAGGGAATCGTACCATTCTATGCAAACAACGGTCTCCTCAATTAGGTTGAATTTCTAAATTATAAAATATAGGGCCGTTTTAGGTTTCAAGTTCTAAAATTTATAAGGACAATGATACTTTAACCCACTTTTAACCCACCACTTCAATCACCATTAGATCATTACATCACATCACTAAAAAAAATAAAAAAAGTTGATCTAATGGTGATTAAAGCAATGGGTTAAAAGTGGGTTAAAATATCATTTTCCAATTTATAATGAGGGGTGATATTATATAGAAAATTACTGAGTCTATATTCTTTACTAATTTTTTTGGTGTTATCTTCTACTTAGTATTAAAAATACATTGAGTTAGTATTTTAAATATCCTTTTAATATATTATAAAATGTCAAAATTAGTAGTAATCAATGTATTAATGAGACACAATCAAGAAATAGCACAACAAAATTCAGTAGAAGATCCAAATTCAAAAATACTTCTACGAATACTCTTTATGTTTAATTACTTCTTTTAAGAGATTCGTTGATATTAAAACATAATACATCTAATTTTTTTTATAATTTTTGTGGAAAATAGTTTTGTTCATTTAAGATTTATATTTGAGATTTCTCTTTAATTTGAAACATTTTTGTGATCTATACAAGTGATGATGATGATAGAAGTATATATAGTCTTCTAAAATGAAAGCCAAATTAATTGTTTTAATAACTTTAAAAAAATATAAGCAGAATTTATCCGTACTAATTAAGGATCTTGTTGTGTTTTGTTTTACATTCGTTTGGTTTATGTTTGAAACAAAATGTATATCTTTATGAAAATTGGGAGAATTTGTTCCAAATTAACAAGAAGTTAAAGAAATTTTACTAATCCTTTTTAGGGTCTCCATTCTAAATTATTTTTTATACACAATATTTAAATTCGAAACCTGAAATTGAATTTAATTACTCGGACTTTTTAACAACAAATGCACCAATGGAACGTACATAACTTATTTTTAGAACTTTTTTAAATTTAATAAATTTTTTATTAAAATTAGAATAAATAACACTCAATTATATTGTAGTTATTAATATTTTAGTTATTATAACTTGGTGCTTATAAATAAAAGGAGTTTGAATGAAATAGATAAAACATTTCTCTAAAGAGAATAAATGATTTACAAATATTCGGTAACTCTTGACTTAGATGTCTAACTAGATGATCTAGTATTCTATTGTTGATAATAAAGTATTTTATATGTAGCTTTTTGCATAAAATACTTGAGAATATGTATTGTATTAGTACTATTTGCATCAAATGAGATCATTTTCAAAGCATCTTTAATGAGATCAGTGTGAGTTTGTTTATGTCTTTGTGTATCGAGCATTAGGTGAGCTTGTGTGAAATCTTTTCTTGCATTTATTTTTTCCATAAAGTTATTTTAAAAATATTTTCTTAATACATATGCTTCTAGAGACTATTGCGTATAAAAGATCATATCTTAAATTATTAGCATATATATTATTCCTTTTACGAATATTTACTACCTTGATAGCAAGTAAGTTATTTACTAAACAATCACTCTTATGCTTTAAACTTTTGGTTCATATGGATTCATTTATTCTTATAATTTAACTAATAAGAAATTCTTGTAACTACTAAAATGTATATATTCAATATAATATATGGTAGATCTTTCGAGAAAAGATCATTGGAGAGGTACTACATCAATGAGTCAAATCCACACATAAGGAATACAAGATCAACTTTTTTATTTTTACTCAATGTGAAACTTAAACTCACACCTTAGATTCTCAATAATAATATATGATGTAAAGGGAATACTTATTATAATAAGATTTGTACTATTTTTGTTAACCTTTTCGATTTGATTTCGGTTTTTGTGTTAAAAATAAAAAACTAAAAAATATTATGTTAGATTTGAATTGATTAATTAACTAATATATATTTGTATTTATTAAAAAATTTTAAATTCTTATATAAGTTTAACTATAAAATTATCTACGAGTATAATAACAAGTTTAAAATATGAATATGTTAACAATTATAAATTAACAACAAGTCCTTTATTAGAGAAAGTATAAAATATTCAATAATTTTGTAATAATAAAATTTATAGAGACTAAATCAAGTTAAGTAACTAAATATTATTTAGTTTATATTAACTTTTATATTAAAATAAAACCAACTCTAAAAATTAAGTCTGACTTCTTAAATTCAAGTGACTTTTCTTTGTAAAAAAACTTAACCAAAAATCACGACTACCAAACCCAATCACATGCATATAGCCTTTGAAACATACACCTAAAAGTATTTTTTATGTATCTCACTAACCTTAAAACAAAAAGGTTAAAAGGAAAATCAATTGAATTATGTGTACGCAATCTTTCTGTATATTATATGTGTTATAGACATAATTTATATGCGTGTAAACTGTTTTTCTTTTCACAAACATATAATATGTTTTAATCATTTATTATCGGTCAAAATAATATAGTAAATAGGGGAATTCAAAGTCATAGAGTAAACTAAACATATTTTTATTCGATTAAGAAAATATTTTAAAAATCGTATGTTCGGTGCACAAAGTTCAATGCTAAAAATATGTTATCAACTTGATATCTAACCAACATATTCTCTCTCTGTTTTGCTTATCTCCTAATTTAGTGCTTAGAATATGCCTCCCAATGATTAAAAATGATGAAGAAGCCAAACTAATCTTTTATTTTCCAATTACTTTATTCTATCTTTCATGTGCATATATCAAATATGATCCAATTTAATTAATTGTTTGAAATTGCCGAAAGGAGAAAAAGAAAATTTTTAAAAACACAACAGTGTTGGACCATCTCGAGGAGCCGAAGAGAAATTTAATAATGGCATGAAAAATATAAAATTCTTACTTCTTGAATTTACCTAGTTCTCGTAGTTGTTTAATATGATGCATTTTTAAGTAATATTCAAAATTTACTGTATTGATTATGATAAGAAATGTAATTTTTGTAATCAGTTTCAAATATAAGCAATGTAAACGTAAATCATATTATACATAAGTAATAATTATAATCAATGTAGAAAAAGACTTTCTATATTATTTATTATATACCATATAATATCTTTCATAATCTTTAATGAAAAATTGAAATAATCACACACAAAATAAGGATTTATATTACCTAATCTACGTATTATAAATAAGAAAGTAAACTTAAAAAACTGTGATGTCTATTTTACGGACATCTTTATGTCCAACGTAAAATTAGTCATTTATGACAAATTTTATAGTGTCTAGTAAAATGATATATTTTACATGGATTAAAGATAAGTTAATTTCATAATAAGTTGGGTGAAAATCTCTTTTTACAAGGCGGTATTATGAGATTGCGTTAAGCTTAGACTTTATTTTTAACATGATATCAGAGTTACTATTAAACAAAAAAAACATATCCTAGTGAAATTTTTTAGATATTCTCTTCCAAATAATTTCGTAATATATAAGTGGAGTGCAAATCTCATCTTACAAACATATTATATATATATATAATATATATATATATATATATATATATAATATTATATATATAAAGAGATTCTTTCTTTTGTGTCCACCTTTCATAATGTCAATTCTACCATTTACAATATAATTATTTATTAAATTTTTTAAAATTAACGGTTATTTTTACCCATTTTCTATAAAATTGTTTATCTTTTTTTTATTCATTAACAATTAATTTCTCTATTCATTTCACTTTATTTAAATATAAATTTATTTTATATATTAACTTAATAACATTACACTATTATCACCTACTAACATATTAACAATCGTTCATAATTAAAAGATGCGTACACACAGAGGTGATAACCCTGATTGTACGCTAGTATATATAAATGTTATACTCATCCCACCAAAATATACCAAAATATTAGTACCGTGAGCAAAATTAAAATTATAATCAATAGAATATTTGATTATTAAATGACAAAGTTATTTAAATGTTCTTATTATAATTCATAAAAATAAGATGGAAAGTAGATTTTACTTATAAGTAATCTGGTAAAAAATATACTTATGTTCATTGAACCAACATATACTTTACAATTTATTTCTATCTAATTACTACTACATGTAAACATCTAGGCATTAATTTATAATTTATAACAAATTAACATCATAAAATTATGAAAAAAAAAGTTTTCGAAGAAAGAAAAAGAGAAAGTAAAAAGTAAAAAGCTCACACAGGAAAAAAGTTAAATAAAAAAAAAGAGCGTTAAGTAGTGTCTTTAGATATTTATTAAGACATTAAAAGTATTTTTTAACAATAATAAAAATATTATATTTGTACTTTGATTTATAATATATTTTATTTTGAACTTTAATGACTTTTATTTATTAATTAATTAATCGAATCTTAAAAATAGAAATACTCATAAAAAACTTTATCTTATTCTATGAAAAGTGATAATGGTGTTCTTAAGTTAAATTTAGAGATCACAAATAAAAATTAAATATTTTGTTTACTTTTTCAAAACTATTGTTTCTTTAAAATCTTAAGTTTTTTAACTTTTTTTATATATATTTTGAATATATATATATATATATATATATATATATATATATATATATATATATATATATATATATATATATATATATATATAATCTAAATAAAAGTAAACATTGCAAAATTATCTTAAAAAGTTATATGAAACGGTAAAATTTAGAGAAACTAAATTAAAACCTCATAAAATAAATCTCATAATAAGTGATTATCACGCGGTAATAACTACATAAAAAATGTAAATACATATGTGATAATTCTACAAAATTATCTAGAATAATATTATATATATATATATGTATATATATAATATTTTAAAATTCTAATATAAAATGAATTTTGTATATATTTAAGATATTTTAATTAGTAATAAATTATAATATGATAATATGTAGATGTTATCAAGTACAAGATTTTGTTTTATTCTAATATCTGCATTATGTTATTATAATTTGAGTAAAAAGAAAATAAATAATGATAACATTGTATAAGAGATAAGAAGAAAATTTTCACAAAGAAAGAAACGTTTGTTTTCCTTTTTCTCAATAAAATGAAAATACATTCGTTCCGTTATATAAAGTACTTTCTCCCTAATCAAGTTTAGTGTCAAAGAAAAACACGTTTGGAAAGTAGAAGATTCATGGGAAGAAAGTGACCCTTTTACAATAAGAAAGCAACTTTCCCTAAATTCTCCTAACTTTTGATCACCCCAAGGTAGAACAAACCCAATAAAAGTACCAACACCACCCACACACATCTACCATTCCATTTCATTTCATTTTCACTCACTCTTGTATGCTACTTATTTTTCTGCATCATAACATTTAGCCATAATTTTTTTAATTAAAATTGAATTTACATTTTAATAACTCATGTAATAAAATCTATTTGATATATAGAAAAATTATTCTAGTTATCAGAATTTTAAAATTAAGATAGCATTAGTTTATTATTTAAAAATAATGTTCAAAAGAATATTGTTTGTTGAAAATGTTTTTTCTCGTGAAATTAATATCCCTATTTTGTGGTGTTTTTATTGTTAATAGCACTTTTCTTGGGTACAGTACTAATGTAGAAAAGAGTTTTTACAACTATTGTTTTTACTATTATATATCGATTCTACAATTAAGGTATATATGGACGAAGTAAAAAAGGTGTGATTTTTTACCTCTATTATCAATCAATGCATAAACTTCAATCTTAGGCTCCGGTTCTAGAGAATCGAAGCATAAAACCATTAAAAATAAAGAAAAAAAAGGAATAGTAAGAACTTTTGAATGTGAAAGCTGAGCAACAATGGAGATGGAGGAGGATGTGATGTTGGATGTGTTTGGAGAGTTAATCAACTACAATGCAACGGTACCTGGACACTAATGGCATCATAAACTCAAACTTTACAATTCTAACTTTATAATAGTCATTGTAACTAGCCTAAGTCAGTTTTAAATTTAACTTTTAATGTGAATTCTAAATGTCTAACTTATGAATTTTAGGTCTTGTTATTGCTTGTACAATTTCACTTGAGGAATGGGTCCAACTTGTGAATTTTAGTGTTGTGAAAGTTCATACAATTAGGAACCAGTCCAATTACAAAGCAGTTGGAAGAAACTTTCACTTGCATCTCAACGTGACCTGTATCTGCCTGAGATAAATGAAGAAGCTTGTAAAGCAAGTTGGATTTGGCTACACCTCAACATGACCAATATGTGAAATGAACTTGACTTGAATTAACATGAATTTGAACTTTCATAGGACTTGAAAAAAGCTTGTAAGGGAAGCTTGAAGTTCTCAACGTAACTTGGACTTGGCTAGACTTGAAGTTGCAACCTACTACAAGCTATTAAAAACTTCATTGGACATATTCTCAAGCTTACACTAACCTGCACCAATCTGTAAAGGGAATGAGTTAGCCTGGATTACCCGCCACTTGGAGAAGTTGTGAACCAGTTTAGCTAGAACAATTTGAACATTAATCTGATTTGTAGTTGGGAGTTGTACACACTTTTTCTAGTTAATAGGTTTCCTTCTTAGGTTAGACTATAAAGAGCTTAAGTTAGAAAATTATAAAGATTTTAAAATTTTAAACTTTCATTCTACATAATTTTAGCTTTCTCGGGTTAGTTTCTATGAAATTCAAGGTGGTCTTGACTACAAAGTGAGCTAGGTAACTTGTTCTTCAAATTTTCTTGCTTTTTTATAATAATTTTACTAGAGTGCAAGGTTGTATTGACTATAAAGTGAGTTGGACAATTAAGTTCTTTAGAATTTAGCGTAATTGCAAATTTTACCAATTCAATTTTTTTTTTTTTGCATTTACAATTTTGTCTTTACTTTCTTGCACATTTAGATTTGATGTCTTTTACAGTACTTTCTCCTCTCATGAGAATTCATTTTTCTAGTGATGTGCATTTGATTTCTACTTTGTAACTTACTAACTTCAGTTATGGATTCATGTTAAGGTTTAGTGAGTACAAACTGACCACCTACCAAGGAATCATAAATGATCCTTGGTGATCAAAAATAGAACCATATGAACATTATTGGAGAGTGTTTTCTGGAGACAATTTTATATTCTTTCTTTAATGCTTTTCTTTACAATTTATAATTCTACATTTGATTTCAATTTCAACACTTACTTTCTAAGTTGTTTTTACTTTCAACAATGTAATTTAATTATTTGAAACTTGTTAACATTTAAATTTCAATTCTATTGTTTTATTTTACAGCTTTCACATTTAAGTTCGTTAGTTTCGCACCAACTTTTTGACGTTGGTTTGTATATTGATTTTTTATCTTTGATTTTTAACTTGAGTTTTGATTATTTTATGATTGTTTCTACATTAGATTCATGTCTCTGAATTCAATTCTGGGATTAGTTTCCAATTTTTAATTCTTACTAGTTGAGTCATTTTATTTTTAATTAGTAGTTTTCTGAATTTTAGAAATTTAATTATGTAGTGGTTCTTTTTGTAAATTCCTTGTTTTAAAGTTCAATTAGCATTGTTATAGATCAACCTGCAAGTTCAAATCATGTTTCCACTCATTGCATTACATATGAATTGAATACGCATAACAGAAACACATTATTATGCATTTGTTGAAATGCTAATAAACCAGTTTGCTGTCAAATGTACCAAACTTGGTTTTCAAGGGTGATTTTATGAATTTTAGATTGTTAGACAATTCTGCATGCATAACATAAGTAATTTTAGGTATCTAAATATGTTCCGAGCATTAATTATGCACAAATCACACTTTTAGGTCACTGTGGCATTTTGTCAAACACTTGTTTTATATAAGGGTTTCTTGTAAAACCTAAACAAATGTAAGTGTTGTCCCTTTTCATGTATACGTAATTATTAAAACCTTTGAAATGTTTTAATTATCATTATTAGTATTTAATTTTTGGTATAATTACTCGTATAGTACCCAATTTGGGGCTAGTGTGTCAAATAGGTACCCGATTTTAAAAAAGTGTCAATTGCATTCCAACTTTTGAAAATTACTTCAATTAGGTTCCTTTCAAACAGATTGATTAACGCCGTTAGTCAACGTGCCACTTTTTTTAAATTTTTAATTTTTTTTTTAAAGTCATATGTCAAGTCCCTGTGTGTGACACGTGGCATTGTAATGCCACGTGTCAGTGTCACTGTCAGATGTCATTTTGTTGATTTCGATTTAGTCTCCATATATGTCTTTTTGTTTCAATTTAGTACCTAAGTATGTGTATCTGATTCAATTTTGTCCTAGTTTTTTTTTAATAATTAAAATATTTTTGTAATCCATTTTTTATAAGATTAAAAATAATTAAGTATAAATTTTTTACAAAATTAAGTACTAATATTTATAATGTTTCTCTCAATTTCATACCAAATTTATTATTTGTATAAATGTTATACTAATATATTTTATTAAAAACGACTTTTTAACATATTACTTTATTGGTATGAATGTTATACTAATTTTTTTTATTAAAAATGACTTAATAAAATTACTCTTACCACTAAATTTTAATATAAATATCAAATACTTAATTTTTGTAAAACTTTTATACTTAATTACTTTTAATTTTATAAAAGAATATTTTAATTATTAAAATATATTAGGTCAAAATTGAATCAAATACACATAAGTAGGTACTAAATTGAAACGAACAAACATAAATGAAGACTAAATCGAAATCAACACAATGACATCTGATAGTGATAATGACACGTGGCATTGCAATGCCATGTGACACTGACAATGCCACGTGTCACACACATGGACTTGACACGTGGCATTTTTAATTTTTTTTAAAAAATTAAAAATAAAAAAAATAAAAAAAATCACATATTAACATGTGGCACGTTGACTAACGATGTTAGTCAACTCTGTCCGAAAGGGACCTAATTGAAGCAATTTTCAAAAGTTGAGATGCAATTGACACTTTTTTAAAATCGGATACTTATTTGACACACTAGCCCCAAACTGGGTACCATACGGGTAATTAAACCTTAATTTTTTTAATATATATATATATATATATATATATATATATATATATATATATATATATATAATGAAGTTATATTAAAAATATGTTCGGAGATGTCTTGAAGGGACAAAGCCCAAACACATATTCAGATCGAAAGTAGTTTTGAAATAAAAAAAGTGTTGTTTCTGATTAAAATTATTTGTTAGCACAAAAATGATATGTAGATTTTGATTATTGTAATATAAAACTCTTTAAAATATGTAAATTCTTGTATAAGGGGTACCTCAAGTTACCCTATCGCTTATATATTTTTTGCCAATAAAAAAAGACCAACTATAATTCCAAGACCTACTTAATTTCAGATAAACAACTTGGTCCCGAAACATGATATAGGTAGGATACCTAATTACAATATTATGAATAAAGTATTATTATAAAAAAAAATCGGGTCAACTAAGATAATAGATAAATTTCTATTTGGTAATTAAGTGAAGAAATATATTCCAGAAGAAAGAGAAAAACTAAAAAAAATAAATTTAAATGTTTTTGGATTTTTATGATTTATTATATTTAATATTCATACATGAACTTAATTCATTTGAATTTAACACACTAATTAATATATATGTGTATATATAATATTTATTAAATAGTTTTTTTTCCATTACAATAATATTATCTTATTATATATCTTATAAATTTATACAAATATTCTTTTTTTTTAGTATTTACCAATGTTAGTAAGCATTTTATTTTATATTTTAATGAATAATTTTCATCGAACATATTTACGAAGATTGGGTGAAAAAAAGGTGTTGCGGGAGTGGTTTACTTAATATGTATGTAGCATAATAAAGTAAGATATTATGATTAAAAGATTTAGTAAAGGAAAGAAAGAAATATAAATAGGCATGTTGTTTTAAAATGACAGCATGATTTGAAGGAAACTTCGTGGAAGCTACCAAGAGTGAGGAATGGCCCTCTCATGGCGCCTCCATTTAATCCCACCACCTTCCCCACTCTTTCCCCTCAACCCCCATCCTTTACTTTTCTCTTCCTCTTCATCTTTCACATTCTTCATTCTCTTCTTCACTTCTTCTTCTTCTTCTCCATTCTCTTCAACCACCAATAATGAAGCTCATTAGCATCAACCCCAAAAACCTCAAACTCAGTCCCAAACACCTCTTTCGCTCCAAAAAGGACCGATCTTTATCCCGATCCGACCCACCCTCTTTCGGATCCTCCTCCTCCGATGACTCCACCCACAAGCCCGCCGCACCCAGCGCCGCCGGCTCTCTCACTCCCACCAGCGTCCTCCCCGGCGTCTCCGGCGACTGGTCCGACGTCACTGTCGACGTTCGGTGGGACCTCGCCCAGGCCTTCCGCCTAATCGACCGAGACAACGACGGCGTCGTTTCGCGCCAGGACCTCGAGGCAATCCTCACGCGCCTAGGCGCGTCCGACGTCGCGCTCATGCTCAGCGAAGTCGACGGCGGCGCCGGAGGCTGCATCACAGTGGAGGCCCTCATGAACCACATCGGGTCGGGTCCAGAGTCCGGGTCGGATCCGGAGGAACTTAAGGAGGCCTTCGCGGTGTTCGACACAGATCGCGACGGGAGGATCTCGGCGGAGGAGTTGCTTCGGGTGTTCAGAGCGATCGGCGACGAGCGGTGCACGTTAGAGGAGTGCCGGCGCATGATAGAGGGTGTGGACAGGAACGGGGATGGATTCGTGTGCTTCGAGGACTTTTCTCGTATGATGGAACTGCATCGGTGATGGTTGTGATTGTGATGATGGACATGTCAGATGATGATGATCATATCATGTTATTAAAAAAAAATGAAAATATATATAAGAACGAAGGCAACTTCTTCAATTTTTTTTTTTTTAAATCCTTTATTCTTGTTTGTTGTTTTATTATTTTTATTATTTGGGTGTATAATTAATAATTTTTTTTAAAGGCAAAAGTGCGATCCACTCGGAAGAGTTTAATGTGGAATATCAATATTATACGTGGCTTAAGCTCATAAACTTGTGGAATAATATATGGCACATTGATTGGATGCTTGCAACATATACCCTAATTAGTGTGGAATGGAATAATGTCTGTTTCTTTCGTAAGATTATCAAATTTGATTATGAAAGATAGTGAGATTAGAATTACATATTTTAATTATACTATATAATTTATACTTAGATGCTAGTGAGAAACAAGGGTTAAGCTAAATCTACAACTTAATTAAAGTATAAACTGTAATTAAAGTATAAACTATTCTGACTGTTACGTTGAACTTTTAAAACGTAAATTTCTTCTAAAACATTTTTTTAAAATATTAAGTGCTTTTAGTAGTGTTAGTCACGATTTTTTCTTTCATGGATTTTCCTAATTCATTAAACCAAAAACTAGAACTGTTGGTGATATTGGTATTATAACTTGTGGAAAGGAAACCACTACAAAATGCAATACTTTTTTGAGTTAAATAGTAGGGGAAAAAACCATGTTCAACGTGATTTATTTTTTCCTAAATGAAGCTCTCGCCAAGTCTAATTGTTTTGGTATGAACAGTGTGAACATAAAGAAAAGAGAGGACGACCCTTGTTTATTTGAAGGGACGTGACATTGAATTTGATTTGTTTGAAGTTAGACCTTTTGGTTTTATGATTTTACCTTTATTTTTTATATTTCTATTTCAATGTCGACCGAGAACTACTGTTTTTCTTTCAGCTTGTTTCATTTTCGTGCTGCTAGGTTCATGAGTTCCTTTCTTGCTCCAAGAATCTTGCTTCTTTTTTCAACAATATTTGAAGTGGTTTAGTTTGATCGAGAAGGTGTTCTTGTATTATTGTTTGATATGTGTATGTCTGAAATGTTCTTAAATTATTGCATTGTTGAAAGGTGTAGCAAGATATTATATTCAAGTCACAATCCATAATCCATAATGTCAATGACTATAATGACTATAATCAATTATGTTTAAAATTTCAATACATAATTTAAATTATGTAATGTATAATTAATTGATTGCATTATATGGTTTTTTTAAAGTAAATAATGTCATACCTCGAGCAATGTTGTAACATTATTCACATGAGACTGCATGTATTTATTAGCTTATATAAACAGGAATTAAGTTTACAAATTCTGTACATAATTAAACATAATGTAAAGAGTCAAATTCTTTCATTTTTTTTTTCATCAATGGGTAGAAACGATTATTAGACACTAATAATGTATTGAATACAATAATTAAATTTGAAAAAAAAAATTAGTTCAATCCACAATAATCTATGTGCAATCTTATATTTTCAACAAGAGTATACTTTATTTGCACTCACTGTTATTGAATTTCGGCCATGGCAGAAATCAGTATCGATTTCCCAGCCTACCACCATAATAAGGCGGCAGCAAATCGGGTTTTCCATGGCAGTCGCTTTTGGCATAGCGGATGACGATAACGTAGCGATTGTAATGAAAAAAAATCGGACGGAAAAACAAAAATCAAGATCTTGAACAGGAGAGAAGAAATGTGCAAACAAAATGACAGTGGTCTGCAACGGCGACGGTGAGAAAGAGAAGATGATCTGAAACCCTAATTTAATCTATGTGTTTTAGTCTTTAGCAAATTGGGCCTGGCCCACTAAATTTTTTATTTAAACAAACCTACGAACCACTCTCATTCTTTTACCTAGTCTTCTTCTTTTACTTAATTTACTTAAGTTATTTAAGTTAGTGCAGCCATATCAGTAAAGTTTTTTTTCCCTCATAAAGTTTTCTTTCCTTTTCTTTAAAAATAAAAGAGCACTCCTTCCTTCATCAGGGTACTGCAAGTGCAATCACTACCACTCTCTACTGCCGCTGCCAGTCCTCACCGCTGGCTACCACCTTCGGCCTTCACCGCCGCCATCAGCCACCGTTGGCCGTCGCCAAGTCTTTTTTTTTTTTTTCTATTTCACTACTTTGAATATAATTATTTTGAAGAAAATATACCTATTTTTCAACAATAATAATAGCCAATGATCATGATACTTCTAGAATATCTCATAGAAGTGACCCGAATTGGAAACATTGTCATCAAATTTGACAAATCTAACAGTGATATATCTAGATTCCAGTTTGCTATGAAATTACAATTCACATGCATTTGGAAATTTTCTTCAAATTGAAATTCTTTGAATAGTTGTTTTAGCTGTATCAACTCACAAGTGACCAATGCCATTCAAAAGGATTTTAGGATCAACTCAAGATTCTAAAAATTGAAAAGAGACATCATATCATTACTTTTTCATTAAAATTATATGTGGTGGTATTATATTTTGTTTACTGCAATATTTCTGCCATAACCCGTTATGGTTCCGTTATAATTTTATAAAGGTTTTTGGAGGCCATTGCTATTTTTCGTTATCCGATATTAATAACACTACTTGCACTTTATGGTAATATTATGGTAATTATCATACATATATATATATATACTTTTTTTTTGTGAAGTTATAAATATTATTGTCATCTTTTTACTCTTTAGGATTATTTAGGACAATAGATGAAGTCAATGTGTCAAGATTAGATGTCCCTCGCACTCATAGAAGAAAAAAATATCCAACGCAAAATGCATTATTTGCAACTTGTGATTTTGTCATAAAATTTATATAGGTTTTAGTTGGATAAGAATAAGCATATGATTCAAGAATGTTAAGGGATTGATCGAGATCGTACATAACCAAATAGAACAATTAAATATAATACCTAGTAGTTAAATCAAGGTCGTCTCCCAATGACCAAATCTATCATTCAAAGCTTTCCAGATTATCATTCAACACAAAAGGGGGGGGGTGGCAGATTCACAATTTCAACACAAAATTAATACGTAATTTGTAGATTTGATAAAAACGTATTGATTATCTGGTTTGAATGTAAATCCACCTATCACAGATCACCAAAAGTACATACACTGTCCAAAAACTCTTGTGAACTTATAATTAAACCACTAAGCGAGAATTAACATGATTTCATCACATCATCTAATTATACCCACTGATTAAGCATCTACGAGAGAATGTATATAAAACACTACTAAAAAATATACAAAATACTACTAAAAATAATGAGTTAAAATAATAAAATATGGTTCTGGTTGTCAAGAAAGTAAACTTGATTGTATACTTGTAGTATCTTGAAGTTTCAAGTCTCTTTCTCCTTTTCAAGTGTAAATATTGTTCATAAATCTACAAAGTTTATTTTGAGATTAATCATTAATAAAAAATAATTTAAAAGGTTATTGTTCTTTTTTGTTAGAACTAAGAAGAATAAGCCGTAATTCCTAAACAAAATAAGACAAAAGAAATACATTTTTTTATCCTAATACAAATTCAGTAAATAGAAAAAAAAAATGACATCAATACAAATAGAAAGAAAAACATACTAATCAGAAATGAGAGTAAAATGATTGATACACATGAGCAGTATGACATTCAAGGAATGGAATCTGTTAAAATCATTAAAAGAAAAATTCTAAAATAGAATAAAGTAAGGTGAGACAAGGAGTCGAATAAGTAGATCAGAAGTAAGAAAGAAAGAGATAAAAGAAAATAATATAATTAAGATTGAAGTCACATAAAGATAAAAGAAGAAAATATAATCAAAATTGAAAACAAATAAAATCGAAATTGAAGTCACATAAAGATAAAGGAAAAAAAATAGAATCAAAATTGAAGTCACAGATATATAAAAGAAGAAAATGAAATCAAAATCTATTATAAAATAAGAAAAATAAGTAATCACTCTTTTTCCTAAAAAAATTATAATTTATTGAAAAAATATTTTAACACATTAAAAATCATTTTTAATACTAATTAAAATCAATAGACACTAATAATAATTTAATTAAATTTTATTCTTAAACACAAATAGGACCAAAATATTTTTTTGAGATTTTTTTTATCTTAAACATAATTTTATAATTAATTTAATAAAAAAATATTATAACTAAAACAAATTTGAAAAATTTAGTGTTTTTAGACCTTAAAAAAAATATTTTACTTACATTACTTTTAAGCATGTCCAACGGACATATATTATATTTTTGTTTTACACGAATATTGCATACATGATGAAATAAATCTCTTTTAAGTTATATTTGAATGTATGTAATTCATTATTAAAGTACACAATTAATCATTATGAAGGTTTTCTATAAAACACTGAACTAAACACAAAATCCATTTTATGGCTCATAGATTCACAACTTGAAGATTGACTTTTTGAAGGCTCATTCCCATGTAAACAATACACTTTATAGCAATAAAAAAAAAAAATTCATTGCACCAAATTTGGTTAGTTGGTAATTTCCGTTTTCACACTTGTTCATTATAGAAGTCTTATGTAAATTAAGAAAATCTATTACTCTTCTTTTTGTGAAAAAAAAAAACAAAACTCAAACTATACACAAATATAAGCAAATGAAATACTTAAAAATAAGTATATATTAAAAAAATAGACAAAATAGTTGAAAAATTAGAGATATATTTTCATTGAAGTTGTTTTAATTAAATACTTTTTCAACAATGTGTTAGAACCATCTTAAAGAAATTAGTCATAGATTCAAACAGTGAAGAAAGAACTTAAACATAAATAAATTTCAAATAGTTCAACTCTTCTAATATTTATGTCCTTATACAGGATAAACGATCATTTAAATCAGTTTTTATTTTGTGAACTTAAAATCATCAAATAAATTAACCAAAAATATTAATGAATATGAAGTTAGATACCTTTGTTTATTTTAAAATCTAGAAGTGGTACATAATTGACTTTTAAAATAACTACTGAAAAAAACACATAAATTTATTATACCATTAGTCTTATTTGCTAACGTTGTTAATATCCAATCTTCTTCCCACGTTATATTACTATAATAACATTAAATAAAAACAAAAACTATTACAAGTCTCGTTTTTCGTTCAAGAACCGTTTTCAGATTTAAAATAATTTTTTTAATTATTGTAAAGTATCATGAATCAAATGGGAAATGGCCACGTGGCACCGATGACGACACCTGGTAAGATAACGACATTAGTGATAAGTGTGTTATGTTGGGTTTAGGATTGGCGTTGGAATATACGTCTGTTGTCGGTTTTGACTAACAGAAAAAGAAGACAAACTCTTTTTCATGAATTTCCA
Source organism: Vigna unguiculata (assembly GCF_037176805.1). Lineage (NCBI taxonomy): Eukaryota > Viridiplantae > Streptophyta > Magnoliopsida > Fabales > Fabaceae > Vigna > Vigna unguiculata. Next base: position 32,655,617 of record NC_140792.1, on the reverse strand, counting down.
TGTTAACTCTGTTATAGAAGAAAACAAAATAATTTTATTATAAACAAAAGTTATATTCTATAAACTAATTTATATATTTTTTCAATTTTTATTTACGTATAAATTAATTTATCTCAAATTATATTTGTATTATATTTCCTATAAGAATTTATATTTTTTTTCCTTACATGCAATTATTTTGCTTGTTCTTGATGTTGAACTCGACTCACTGATAAAGAAAGAGAAAATAAATAGGGAAAGAAAATTATTTAATAAAAGATATTTAATGATTTAGCAATAAAATATATAAAAAATAAATTTTGTTTGTTGCGAAGTTATGTTAGGTGTAGGTGTGTCCTACTTTTGGTTTCACTGGAACTTTCGGCGAAACTTCTTGGGCTCGAGGTTCACGCTACGCATTTAATTCCACTTAAAACAATGTACCACATTTTGAGAAGAATTAATGATAAGGTTTTGTTTGGTGCGATACACATGAAACAAAATAAATAATTATCATGGATTTTCTTTTAGAATAAAGGGTTAAATATGTTTTTGATTCCTGAAGTTTCAGTGAAATTTGAAATTAGTTTCTTATCAAATTTTTTGATCAATATAGTTCTTCATCTTTCAAAATGCGTGAATTTAGTCATTTTAACCAAATTTTGTTAAGTTTATCTGACATTTTAAGCGTATTTTATGATTGTATTTAAATTATTTACACTGTTTGACACATTTTTGCTTCAATGTTAACTTAAATACTATCATGAAATGTGCTTGAAACGTCAGATAAACTTAACAAAATTTGGTTAAAAGGACTAAATTCACGCATTTTGAAAGATGAAGGACTAAATTGGTATAAAGTTTTGATGAGGGACTAATTCCAAAATTCACTGAAACTTGAGGAACTAAAAACATATTTAACCCTAAAATAAAAGATGTCATTTCAATACTAAAAATAAATAATTATCATGGATTTTTTTTTTTAGAATAAAAAAAGTCATTTCGATAAAAATAAATAGTCGACGAAATAAGTGATTATCTAGTTTCACCTACTATTTTTAACGTTTTACTTTAGGAGATTTTTTTTTTTGAAAACTTAAGGAGATTAATAGGTTTGAAATCAATTAAGAAAATTAGTAAAAAACAGGATCAGTTAAGAAAAACGTGCATACGATTTATAACACTTGTTATAATAAGTTGTGTGTTCAGAAGTCGTATTTTAAAATGTGGTTTTAGTTTTTATTTTTCTTTAATTAAAATAGTGTTTTAAATTTAAAACAGTGTTTGTGAATTTCATAATTTGTTTTTAAATCAACTAACTTCTAAATTTAAGAGAAAAGAAACGTAGAAGAGCCTACAGTCGATTTATTACTCCCCTCGTAAGCTATAGTATAATAATATACAATAAAAATAAAATGAATATAATTTTTAAATTAAATTTCTTAAAAAATAATTTTCTCACTCCATTTTTCTTCTATTTCTTTTAAAATGAGGAAATTTTATTTTATTTTTATCTTTTCTTTTTTCGACTTCCTTTTTTTAAAATTTAAAAAAAGAAAAGTACAAACATCGTATATTAGAGATGTTAATTTGACTCGATCCACAGGATTTGATTTTGATCTATGTTGGTTGGGATAAAAAATCTCATAGGGTCAAAAAATTCAAAGGACAAAAAAATCCACAAAAGTCTTACGAGTCAGAACTAGTCCATACGTTTTCTTTTTAAACATGAAAATTATATTATTTCTTTAAATATATTATTAAACTTTCAGTTTAGGTCTGTTTATAACAACAATCGGCCATGCTCCACCCATCTCGACAATTAGCCTGAAATAGTCACTTTCAACCTTTACCACAAGCTCGCCCATCTCAACCTTTAGCTAGGATTGGTTCATCCTGACCTTCAGCCGTAGTCTTGGGTGAGCATGTTTAGGTTGTTGGTCAGCCTAGGCCATCAGTTCAAGCCATCCCATCTTGGTCAACAGCCTAACTCGTCTTTGTTGTTGGCCCGTGTCGACCCACCTCGACCGTCAAACCTAGGTCGGCTCGTCTCGACTGTTGGCCTAGACCAGTCCATCTTGAGTGTTGGCCTGGTCCGACTATCGTTCCCTCTCGACCATCTGCCTAGTCTCGACTTGTCTTGACCGCCGGCCTGAATCGAACCATCTCGATCGTCTACCTGACCCATAAGTCATTGACCAAATTAACACCTCTACTTGATATAATGTATTAAGAAGAAAAAAAAATGTTAAAATCAAAGAAGCTAATAAGTCGTATAACATATAAAATCTTTTAAGTATTGATATTTATATTAAAATTTATTGGTAAAAGTCCTGAATAAAAAAAACATGGGTTAACAATTAAGAAAAATGTAATATTTTATAACGTCAATTCTAATAAAAAATATGAGTATATATTGAAGATGTTATACTCATATTTTTTATTGAAAATGATGTTATAACATATTACACTTTTTTTTAATTGTTAACCCATGTTTTGTTATTTATGACTTTTACCACTAAATTTTAATATAAATATCAGTAATTAATTTTATAAGTCATTTTTAATACAAATACCAATATAACATTTATATAAATAATAAATTTGGTCATAAAGAGAGACAATACTTCTCTAATTTGAACAAAAAATTGGGAATAAATTAAAAACAAATATACATATGTGGAGACTAAATTGAAACAAATAGAAATATGTGATGATTAAATTAAAATCAAGATAATAGCACTAAGTAGTAACATTAACATGTGACATTGAAAGTATCATGTGTCACACTATAGACCTACCACGTGACAAAAAAAATAATAAAAATTTTAAATTTTAAAAAATAAAAAAAATCATAAAAAAAAATGGTCACGTGACATATTAACGACATTAATCATTTTTTTCTTAAATGAATTTAATTGATTCAATTTTTCAAAAATTACGACACAATTTAATACAGTTTTTGGTTTTAATATTTATAGTAATTATTTAATTTGTTTTCTTAATATACTTTTAATTTCAAGTAGTTTTCGTATTTTCTAAAATGTTATTCTTTCTCGCGCTGTCAACATCTATCTTTAGTAGAGATGGCAAATAAACCCGTGCCCGTGGGTATCACCCGAACCCGTCCCCGTTTTGACGGGGAATCCCCGCTTTGACTGGGTATGGGTATGGGTATGGGTAATACCCGAAATTTTCAACTGGGGATGGGGATGGGGATGGGATATATATATACCCGCCCAAATACCCGTCCCCGCTTAAATTACTAAACTATTTATAATTTATTAAATAATCTAAAAAATATATATAAATAAATAATATATTTACACATAAAATATAATATAATATAATATAATATAGTATATATACATATAAATAAAATATACTTTTATATATATATATATATATATATATATATATATATATATATATATATATATATATATATTTACACATATACATGTAATATAATATAATATAATATACATATAATATATACGTATAAAACAAATTAATCATTTAACTAGTGAGATCTTTTATAAACAAATTTATAACATTACAAATTTATAAAAATTTAAAAGAAATATATATATATATATATATATATATATATATATATATATATAAAAGCATAAAATATCTACGCATATACATATAATATATATACATAATAATATAATATATATTATTATATTTATATTATTATATAATATAATATAATATATACTTAAAATAAATATATATCTATAAAAATATATATATATATATATATATATATATATATATAAACATAAGATATCCACACATATAATATATATACATAGTAATAATAATATAATATATAATATAATATAATATATATAAATAATTATATATATATATATAAACATAAGATATCCACACATATAATATATATATACATAGTAATATAATATATTATAATATATATATATATATATATATATATATATATATATATATATATATATATATATATAACATATTTCTCATTCTCTTTGTTTTTTGTTATACACTTTGTTTACTCTCTCAATTGTCTGGTTTGTTTTTCAAGATTTAATTTTGAAGGTAATTTTTCTTCTTCTTATTACATAATTTTTACTCTCTGTACATGGTTATGTTCAAATAGGTGTTCCTCAATTTCATTCTATGAAATAATTTTTAGGTTACACATTTGATTATCTTTATTTATTTATTTATTTTCATGAAAATGTTTGACTCTTATTTTGTAGCTCTTCTTTTTGTTACTTTGGTTATACACTTTTTTACTCTCTTTTAATTGTTTGGCTTGTTCTTTAAGGTTTAAGCATATCTTCAAGGTACTTTTCCTTTTATCATAATCTTAATTATACATTTTTTTTTTCGTTATGTTATGTTCAAATGGATATTCTCAAATTTGGGTCACACATTTAATTATCTTTACTCCTTTATGATAATTTTATTTATTATTTATTTTTTGTTTCATGATAATGTTTAATTCTCAATTTTAAGTGCTCAATTACATAAATCCTTAATTTAATTCAAGATCAAAAGATGAAGAATCTATGTTTAAATTTGAATTATTATTAATTTAATTATGTTATTTGTGCTATTTCGTTTAAGTGGTATAATATAAATTTTTAATAGTATAAAAAATATTTGAAATATTTTTAAACTTGATTATTGGTTTTCCTTTTATATTTTGTTAAAAAAGAAATTAACCTTTTTACTTTGTTTGATTTTTTTTTGTTACGTATGTTAGTTTCTAGAGAAAATGAGCACAGGAGATCAAGATTTGCAGGTACCAAGTCCACCACAGTGTTCACAACAACCAACTCCCTTTCAAAGTTCCAATAATGACAGTCAATCTCCATTGAATCCATCTACTCAAATTTATTAATATTTTTTGTTAGTATTTTTTGTGAATTCTCATCTAATATTCTACATTTGGTGTTTGTAGGTGTTAAAAAATTAAAAGGAAAAGATGTTCTCATGAGTGAAAATGAATCTGATGAAGAAGGTACATTATATTCTAGTAATTAAAATTTTCAATTTCAATTATTATATCATATCTAATTTTTCATTTTTTTTCTATGTGTAGGTGGATCGAATGCAAATGAAACCACTGATCATTTGTAAAATTAATAAATATTTTGGTTATTATAAAATTTTAGTAATGTGTAATTTTTTAGCTTTTATATAATTATTTGAATTTTATTTAGTTGTTATTTGATACTTTAATTTGAGATTTATACTATTATAATATTTTTCTTAATATTTGACATCATGAAAATCAAAAAGAGTATGTTATTTTAATATTGAATATTTTGATAGTATCATGATTCCGTTGGTGTGATTTTTAAATTTTTTTTATAAAAAATATTTAATTGATATATGGAACAATAAAAAAATGGGTATGTGTATGGGTATAAGAAAATACCCGTTACCCGGTGGGGATGGGGATGGGTCAAAAGTTGTATACCCGTTGGGTTTGGAGATGGGGATGAGGATGAATTTTTATTATGAGGATGGGGATGGGATCATGATACCCGTACCCGCCCCGCCCCGTTGCCATCCCTAATCTTTAGGCTTGTGGCTTCCTCACATTCTAGTAGAACCGTAAATTTTTTAGTGGAGCTGAACTTCTTCGATCATCCTCCAATCCTAAGCAAAAGAAATTATATTATTATTTTTTAAATATATAGACTACATTAAATAAAATATAAATTAAAAAATATTCAATAATTACTATAATTTATAGGAAATAAAATCGGTATCAAACCTATAATTAATTACATTCCTTAGTCATTGTAACTTTAATAAAAAGTGGAGGGAAGTGTGTTTATGAAAATATTTCACCCCAAGTTTGGATTAATAATCTGCTAAAGATAAGAATTCTAATATTAAAAGGAAAACTCTTTTACAAAAAACCAGTGGTATTTAATGTTTTTTTTTTCAGGAGTAATATTAAAAGATCTTCTACTGTTTCTTTTAAAGACAAAAATATTAAAAATGTTTAATTATACCTTTGGTCCTCATTTTAGAGTTAAAATCTTAAAATGATATTCAAATTTTTAAAAGTTTCAAAATAGTCCCCTTTTTTTGTTAAAACATCTTACGTTTGTCCTTTTCGTTAAGTCAAGGTTGACGCCGTTAGAGAGAGTGTCATGTGTCAGTTCCTCGATTTTTTAAATTTTTTTATTTTTTATTTTTTGAATTTTTTGAATTTTTTTTATTTTTTTAAAAAATAAAAAAAAATGCCACATGTCAAGCTGTCATCGTGGCACGTGGCAGGGGCAGAGTGATGTGGCAGTATTATGCCAGATGTCATTTCCTTAGTCTCAATTTGGTCCCTTTATTTTAATTTTTCTCAATTTAATCTCAATTTTTGTAAAAATTAGCAATTTTGTCCCTCTCCAAATTGAAATCAAATTTAATTTTATATAAATGTTATACAAATATTTTTATTAAATTTGATATTTTTATTCAAATTAATATTGTTATTATATATTTTTAACATAGCTAAGTTTATTTAAAATTATGTTTCACATTCAACTTTACTTAAAATTGTTTTCAAATTTTAAATTTATATGTGTTTTATTGTTACTTGAACTAGTTAATTTATGAATTTTTTTCTATTAACATTATTTTCTATTAACAACTTTTAAACCATTTTAAATAAAGTTCAATGTAAAATATTAATTAAATGAACTTAATTTGGTTAAAAATATTTACTTGAAATATCAATTTTGATGGAAATATTTGTGTACATTTATATAGAAATTAAATTTGATTTCAATTTGGAGAGGGACAATTTTTACAAAAAAGGGACTAAATTGAGACAAATTAAAATAAAGGGACCAAATTGATACTAAGGAAATGACACCTGCCATAATACTGACACGTGTCACTGCCACTGCCACGTCACTCTGTCACTGTCACGTGACACGATGACAGCTTGACACGTGGCAATTTTTTTATTTTTAAAAAAAATTAAAAAAAAAAAATAATAATAATAATAAAAAATTCAAAAAATCGAGAAACTGACACGTAGCACTCCCTCTAACGGCGTCAACCTTGACTTAACGGAAAGGGCAAACGTGAGACGTTTTAACAAAAAAAGGACCATTTTGAGACTTTTAAAAATTTAGGTACCATTTTGAGATTTTGACTCCAAAATGAGAACCAAAAACATAATTAAACTTATTTTTTACTAGTATTCATTTTTCAACTATTATACTGAAATTAGAAAATACATCAGATACATAAATTAAATTCTCGAGATTACTCCTTCTAATCCATAATATAAGACACTTATAATATAATTGATTTAATTTGTCAGATAATACTAATTTTTATTCATATGTATCAGTTTGATATATGTTTTTAAAAAATGTTAATCGAATCTCAACTTTTGAGAAAATGTTCAATTATGTTCCTTTAAAAAAATTATTAACGCCGTTAACTTTATCCATGACTTTTACCACTAAAATTTAATATGAATATTAATACTTAATTTTGTAATTCATTTTAAATATCAATATCATTAAAAGTTGGAACATCTTTTTAAAAGCGAGAACCAAACTGACACATCCAGACAAAAATAGCATGGGACTAATTAAACATAATATAATTACACAAAAATACATTTTTTTATCTTTTATACCTAAAGTCATTTTTTGAACTGGTTACTTTATTTTTTATTTTTGTTACGAATATTAATTGTTAATTTTGTTAGAAATCACATCCTATCTCACTCTCTCTAATCCAATCTTAAATCTCCTAAATGTTAATTGGTTAATTAAATTTACAACTTCTCCCATCTTTCTTTTCAACTTTAACAATCTTTTTTATTTGTTACTTTCTATGTTAATTTGAACTTAAAAAAAAAAAACTGTCCAACAATAATTAAAATTATTGTATAATTTAATTATGTTTTAACTCTTTTTTGTCGTTGTATTTATTGAATAAATGATCAATTACAATTTTATAATATTTATGAGTATTTTTATCTTCTAAACAAAATAAAACTGCATTTCATTTAATATTACTTATAAATATGAATGTTTTGTAGAATTTAAATTTTTTAAAATTTAATGTTTGTAAATAATTTTTAATAAGTGTCTTAAGACACGGATTAACATGTTCATGACCCATAAAAATAATCAATTTAGTTGAATTTCAACACAAATATTATCAACATACAAATTACCTTATAAATAACTTTTAAAATTCTCTTCCTTAGTGTTCATTAATACAGAAAACAATATATACTCATATATCTAGTAGGGACAAATAAAAAAATATAAAATTATATGAAAATTATAAAAATATTTTTTATAATTGTAAAACTATGACATAATTAAAAAGAGGAGAGAACAATTAAGCATTATTTAAAAAAAATAGTAATTTTGTAATTACTGTCTCTAATCCTGAGTATGAGGTACGGTTAACATAATCACACACCAGAAAAAAAAAATGTTCATTGAATTTTCAAATTAATATTACCAATGTACTAAATTTATTCTCTTTTTAATGATTTTTTTTAAATTCTAGTTGAACAATTCAGAATATATTTTTCAATATATATATATATATATATATATATATATATATATATATATATATATATATATATATATATATATATATATATATATATATATATATATATATATATATATATATATATATATATATATATTGTTTCACAACTCTTTTGATGAAGGTGCAGGAAAAAGCTTTCACCATGGTAGTTCTCTGCTCGATATGACTAGATTAGCAAATTTGGCCCAATATAAATGAGTGCTATAGTGAGGCCCAAATTTTGAGATGACGTATGTTTTATTTTTAGAAAAGTGCCTAAAACAAAATAAACTTCCATTTTGTTAGGTTATTTTTTTTTTGTGACAAGCTTAAAAGTCATTGTTTTAATTATTGAGTAATACTTAACACTGTGAAAAGATAAAAAGTTATTATTTTTCTACAAAACAAATATTAGTTTTCACTAAAACAGAAGGAAAAGCGAAAAAAAAAATTGCTTAGGAATGAAGATAGGAAAAAGGGCGGTGCAAACATAATTGCGCCTAATAAAGAAACTGTCCAGTTGTAGGCAGAAAAATTTAGTCAACACCTATTTTTTATATTTGAAAGGTTTTTATTTTATTTTATTTTTATTTACGAAATATAAGGGTAGCTTCTAGGGTTTTCAAACCTAAACCTAAATGTAAAATCTACGCTTCGTTTCGTAAAGAAGAAAGAAATATATAAAAAAGAGATGAACGGAGAAGAAAAGAAAAATAAGTAAAGAATAAAGATAAAATAATTTTATTATGATATTATTTTATTTGTTAATATTACTAAAATATAAGATTTAAAAATTCAAACTTCTCAAAAATATTAGATGATTTATACTGAAAATATTGAAAAACACATTATATAATAAATTATATTGTAGAAAATAATTAATTGTGTGGTGTAAATTCTTTTTTTCAGATGTTTTTTTGTCTGATAGAGTATTAGAGATCCTACCTCAATTAAAAGTATAATCAAATTACAATAATATCTTATTTTAAAATTTTGCAATACTGTTTTATATAACATAGAATGTTATGAGTTTCAGAAACTAATATGTGTTTTAGGTTCCACAATATTTCCTTTTAATAGAAGAAAATTGAAAATGTAATATTTTTTAAAATCATTTTCAAGATTTTGATAGGTTTTTCTTTTGTAGAAAAATTCATTCTCTATAATATAAGATCTTATAAATAATATAAGTGCAAATTTCTTTTTATAAATTAATTTCAAAGGATCGAGTAGGACTTCTCACTTTTTTAAATAGAAATAAAAGTTATGCATCTTATGTCAATTTTGAGGGCTTTATTGTCTTTTCTGCGGTACCAACCCACCTTCTTCCTCTATTGTTTTCTCCCAACACTTTCCTAAACGAAGAAAAACGTGGTCGTTTGACTTTTTTAGGTTCACAAAGAAACACTCAAACAAATAGTTTGTGACAAGTTTTGTTTTATAAGCGGGTTAGTTTGGAGATTTTAATTTTACGCGGGTGCAGGAAGAAAAATATGGGGTGCAGGAAGAAGCAGCCCAACACCAATTCGCCATATTGACCAGGCCTACACTAGACAACTTCGATCCAATAACAAATACTACAATAACGAGGCCCATAGATCGAAGAGTACGTGTAAAATCATATATATCATGTAAAAAAAAAAGTTATATGTATGATAATGAGATGAATATATCTGAAGTTTGATAAAACATTTATAAGATTAGAAGTTTGAATTGTACACTACTTAATACTTGTCGTAAAATTTGACCAATTTTGTTACATTCCCCTTAACCTGTTACTAAATTGTCTTTCGGCTTCCTGAATTAACGTGCAAGAACAAAAAAACATTAGATTTGTCCGTGATTTGGATTAGATTTTGCCAAAAGCATTCATCACTGTTCATCTGCATCTAAACTAACATGTTTTTGGTATGCATAAAATCATCCCCTGTCAAGTATATGTTATCATTTTTTTTTTAAATACGTATTAAAAAAATTAAAATAAATTAATTCATATTAAGTGTTTTTTTTTTGGGGGTGGATAATTGTGAACGACTTTAGTTACGAAGAAAATGTGGCTTAGATTGTGTAAAATAAATGCATGTCAAAGCCTTTTTTGACACGTTTGTCTTGTGATGTCTTGGTATTAGAATGTGGCCTTGTTGGCACTTTGTTATATCACAAAATTGGCCCAATCTTTTCACTCAGTTGTCCATTTTATATATCTTATTGTCGTCTCAACCCTCTAAGATTCCGACATGGAGACATCTTTTTACCAATTTCCAACTTTTATTTCGCAATTCAAACACAATTCCTGCACTCACAAATGTCAATCATAACCATCAAACTCCCCAAATTTATTTCTTTCCTGTCACTTTCTTTCATCTTACTGTTGCTATTACTTTCTATTAATTTATTCTTTCACGAACCTTGGAGTCCAATTTTGTCCACTAACATCATCAACCAACATCTTGTTCTGATCAAGACTTTTACTGAGATTTTTAATTCCAATTTAGTTGTTAAGGTTTTTTATCGCCAAATTCAAACCTTCCGCCATCATTCTTTTATCTTATTTACGATTCTCCACTTGAGTTAAGATGGAATGTTTATTGGTTGTGTTTAATGATGCATTGACGGATAAAGGTTCATATATAAAATATGACCAAAATATGTTTTTGGTCCCTTAATTTTTAACTTTTAGTGAATTTTGAAATTAGTTCATTTCGAAATTTTAGACTAATTTAATCATTCATCTTTTGAAATATGTAGATTTAGTCCTTTTAATCAAAATTTGTTAAGTTTATTTAACATTTTAAGTGCGTTTCATAATAGTATTTGACTTAACATTAAAGCAAAAATGTGTCAAACAATATAAACAACTCAAATACAATTCTAAAATGTGTACGAAACATCAAATAAACCTAATAAAATTGGATTAAAAGCACTAAATCCACATATTTCGAAAGATGAAGGACTAAATTGTCCAAAGTTTCGAAATGGACTAATTCCAAAATTTACTGAAAGTTAAGAGACTAAAAACATATTTAACCCATAAAATATTTAAATGGTAAAATCTTATTTTATAAGTCCGTTTTATAATAAATAGTTAAGTTTAAAGTTCTATATTCTTAAAATGATATCAGATTCATTTCAAATTTATTATAACAATATTTGTTGTTTGTTGGGTTTATTCTGCTACTCACTATCAAGTCATCATTAATGTCTAGTCTTATGTTTAAGATGTATTTGTCTCGATGTGGAGAAGATGTGTTGGTGATCCCACATTAATTAAAGATTAGACAAATATACAATATATAAATGAATGTAAATTTCTTCTATTATCCTAGATTTCTTCATTTACTCTTTTAGAGTTTCTTACTAATTTTAAAATCCTTGAAAAATCTAAGAATTTCTTGTTGTATTTGAAAGACTTATGCAATACACTGCATATAAATTTTGAAGGAGAGTGAACATACATGTCATAAAAAGTCAAGTTTTGTTGATTTATACGATAGTTTTATATCAACAAATTAATTTTATAAAATTGAGTTAAATTTAAAATCTATTTCACAAAGTCTTTTAACTTTCAAATATTGATAATTTGATTCATTAGTTAGTGGATAGAATCCATGAAGAAATAAAAAAGAGGTTAGTTCCGTGTGTGAAGGTGTTTGGTCCAAGAAGATAGAACTAGTTGGACAAAAGGGGTTGAACCATATGATTGTTATCATCCATGAATCAACTTTGTACACAAGACAAGACAAAGGAAAAAACATGTTTAGAACGAAGAATTGTCTGATTTCAAATGCTTCTCTTCTGGCTATATCTAGAAGACTTCAATCACTTCAATCAAGGTGGTGCCTATCTTTGACTACTTAGATAAAAATCAAACTTAATAGGCATATCAATTACGAGGAAACCACACAAATGATATCACATTAATAATAATGTCATAAGATGTTAGATTTGCAATAGGTTACATACGTAATTTGCATAATTTCTGATTAATGTTGGATTTATCATTTACATATGTAGCTAACAAGGAGTATATTTTACATAGTACATAGAATATTTGTAGATAATCCTTAAAACATACACGTTAATCTTAATATTCTCTTAGAGACGACAAAATAAGTATTTCTTTTTCGTTTTGACTTGGTTTATTGTTGGTCTGTTAAAGATAGAATAGGTTGATTGATTCATTGTGGTTAATGGGCTAGAACTCATAATCTGTTCTGTTCCACTAGAAGGCTGGTTGCCAGTCCACTACTTTTTTTTTTCTTCAATTTTTTTTAAAAGAAAATGAAATTTTAGAAATTTATCTTTACTTAAAATCATAAAATTTTAAACTACAACCAAAGATGCTAGAATTTGAAAAATTTTAAACTCATTTCTCCCTAAGATATAAGTCTCTTGTCTTGAAACTTCGTCTTTGGTATGAATTCAATTAGTACTGATGTAGGCTAATGTTATTTGATTATTGTCGCTAAGATTTCTTAATTGGCGGAAGCGATATTTTTTGTGAATGTCAAAGTTGTTGTTAAGGTTGCTAAGTTAACAGCGATGATGTTTTTTAGTTGTTAAACACAACTTTTTTCTTGCAATAAACCAAAACTATTTTTTGATTAAGGTAAGTTAGAAGTTTTCAGTTGATATTAATAAAGGTTGTTTTTCAGTGACATCGTTGAGATTATATTTCTATCAACGTAGGCTAGAGTTATTTTTAAATAAACAGAGAGATTTTTCTCATGTTAACAAGTTAATTTTTAACATTAGGAAGGCTTTCTTGGTCGACATCTAATAAATTTATTTTTTGTCAATATGTATAAAGATTGTTTAATTAATATAAAAGTTTTAAACTATCTTATACAGAAAATATATTGTATATGAGTTATCATTTAAATTGATATAAAATGGTAATTTTTTATTGATTATTTGATATTGAATGTAAAATTTTGTAGGCTTAAATACCTTTTTGGTTGTCATTTTCGTGGTGTTTGTTGCGGATGGTCCTCATTTTGACAGAATGTTCAAAATGGTCCTCATTTTTACCGAATGTTTAAAATGGTCTTCATTTTCGCAATTCGTGTTTTATTTAGTCATTTTCTGTAACGCCGTTTAAATCATTAACAAAGCATTGTACAGGTAACACGATTTGTATTAGGGTGTGTTACGTGTACTGTACAGGTGTGAAAATTAGATATTTGGAGATAAATAAGTGAGCTAGGGTTTTGGTAAGGAATGTTTGGACAGTTGGTGAGTTTTGGCAATCTTGTTTCTCCATTCCCAATTGGTGTTGCTGCAATCTTCTTCTTCTTGCAATCCCATTATATAGGTATGTTACGGTCCCAATCATTGTGTACTTATCTCCAACCATGGATATGTGCCTCACTTCAACTAACTTTTCTCCTTATATCAGGTATTTGTACAGTAGTAGAGAGATACCTTGGAGGTATAACAATAAGGTATTTGTAAGCATCAATATTTAACTCTTTAATTGTTAACATCACTCTTTCCCAAACTGCTGGGTGTGTGCTCCTAACAACCTTCCACATGAGTATCTTTAATTTTTGGCCAGAGAATCTTTTTCTGAAATTTGCATACAGATGCCTCATGCAAAACCTGTGCTTAGCAGTGGGTAATAGGTCCTGAATTGCAGACACTAATCCCTGTGCAAGTGTAATGATAAGATTATTGGAAGTAATTTAGAAACCATGCAAACACAAACTTAACCCCACCTACAGACACAAACTACACAAAATCATGAAAGTAATTTAGAAACCATGCAGAACATCACAACAATCGAAAGACAAACAAACTCCAAAATAGAATTACGAAAACCCTAACCCACGAGCAAACACAACCCAAAAAACCCTAATTGCAAATGAAGAGTGCAACTGCAATCCAATGATGAAATGACAAGTATTAGCTGCTTCCTCTACAACTCCGAGCTCAAGAAAGATGAAAATGAAGAAATTTCCCTAATTGCAAAATTTCCCCTAAATTAAAAAATTAACGTTAAGTAGTCATATGTACAGTACACGTAACACACCCTAATACAAACTGTGCCACCAGTAAATACTCTATTAATGATTTAAACGGCATTACAGAAAAGAACCAAATAAAACACGAATGATGAGAATGAGGACTATTTTAAACATTCGATAAAAATGAGGACCATTTTAAACATCTTGTCTAAACGAGGACCATCTGCAACAAATACTACGAAAATGAGGACAAAAAGGTATTTAAGCCAATTTTGTATAACATTACAGATTTATTGTCAACTATTTAAAAAAATTCTTTTAAATGGGCAAAGATTAATAAATGCAGTGCATCTAAAATATTCTGAAAGTTGGAATTCTTATCGGTTAATACGACAACGCATCCCTGTTAATGCACAGAGATTAACTTATTCAGCAGCAGACTTCTTAAATAAACCACCAACTCCTTTACGGCTAGTGAATTTGAATTAATTTTGTGTCATAAATAGTGAAAAATATTACACAAATTGTGTCATAGGTTTTGGATTCTGAGACCTATTGGATAGGGTGGCAACGTTATTTTCGGCAACTTGCTAAAACTGTGAAGAAGAAACCCTTTGTTTATCACAACATTGCGGATTTTTTACGGTAGCATTATGCTTCTGGCTAAACTAAAATATTTGATAAATAAATTAGCTAGCTGGCTATAGCCTATAATAAACAACCTCTTGTGTATTATTAAACTCTTGATATAGTAGTAAGTCTTAATTTGAAGAAACTTTTGTACTAATGCTGTTTGCACAAATGTGTAAATTAAACGCTTTGGTGCCTCATTAAATTTAAAAAAAAAGTATACTAGATTTAAATCATTTATCTTTTTACCTAAATGAGGTACTTTTATGCCCATAACATAAGAACTCATGAATAGTAAATAACACGTAAAAATAAGCAAAAAAATGTGATATGGACGTCCATTTGGGTTATATTAGTTTGATTTCCATAACTTTTTCTCTTTAAAAGATTGAAAGATTGTTTGAAATAAATTTTAAAATTTTTTTAATCTATATTATTATTTGAGGAGGATTCCGTTACGCATTATGTTCAATTTATTTTTTAAGTATTTTTTTAAAATTATAATAATTAATTTATTAAATTTATTTTGTAACTGATATATTTTTAGAAATTTTGCTGTTTCTTTCAATTTGACTGAACTATTTTTTTAAACTGAAATAATTATTATCATAAAAAATTATCTAAAAAAAATAAACAGTAACTACAATAAAATTATAAAAATTATTTTAATTCATTTTTATAATTATAATAATAATAAATTTATTAAATATATGGTATATTTGATACAATAGGTGTATCAAATATTCCATATAATTGATATGTCAATCTATTTATTTTAAAAATAATAAGATACGATATGATATTGAAAAATGTACAATAATTCTTAAAAACATGATGAATGTATGATTGTTATTGTACAAATCCAAATTAAAACCTTATATATTAAAGTTCTCAACATAAAAAATTATAAATTATTGTCATCACAAAATAAATATTATTTATAGATTAGATATTTCATTAACAAATATTGGATACGTATACGAACACGAATACGTGAACCAAAGATATATCATAACATTTCACTATCAATTTTGGCTTTATCATAATAAACTACCTTATTAATAATAAAATTGTAAAAATTTAAATTTACTTTTGTAATTATAATATCTATTTTCATTATTAATTTATAAATAGTATAATATAATTAAAACCATATATCTTGTTTATATTTAGATAATTAATTTTATTTCAATAATAAAAACACACTTTTATACAATTATATATATAACTGAAAGAAAAATATGAAAAAAATAATAATGAGAAATGAGAAAAAATTTGGGTCCTAAAGGTGGGTACGTATTTGTGTGGAAGCAATAAAAGGGAAGTTGAAAGTATGAATAAGATAATTAATAAGGTTTTAGTGATCAATGAAGATCTTTTTATCTGTAATCATTGTTTATAGTTAGAACAATGAATGTAATGGCAATGTGGTCAATTGTGTTGATGTTGGTACGTGTCTCACTTTGATTTTTGCATAGCATGATCCCTAAGTCATTCTCCAACACATGTTGTCGTTGTTATAGATGCTGCCTTTTCTCATTACATTAAAGCAAAGAAAAGCAATACTGTGTTGAATCAATTAACCATTGACAACTTGCATATCATCACAAATCAGAATCTCTCCTTTTGCTTCTACACTTTTAGCCATTAGTTTCTCAAGGACATTGATTTTTAAATCTTCTGCTTTCACAGTATTCATAAACAACAACAACAATGTCCTTGTGGTTGGTATCATTTTAACAATTTCTCACGTAAATGTCAATGGATTTGATGTGCTGGTATAATCGAGTAGTGTTTTATTGTCAACATTCATTGCATCTTTCTCTCAATGTGTGCACATATATCCATAAACTAACTGAGTTCATTAATTAATCGCTGTTTTGGGATCAAGATGGTTTTCTTTCGTGCTACATTTTATTGCAACTTGAAAACTTTGCTAGTCATTCCATTGCTACTTCCGGATATTTTTATTCCTTTCAAAGTTCTTGCATTTTAATATATTTTATGTTACCCACTTTTCTGCATTCAATTTGACGCTTTATATATTTTATTCTTCACTTGTTTACATGCTTTCATAAAAGAGGTTAAGTTACACAGAATGTTAATATTTTATTGGATTTTACATGTACAGTAATTCATATCAAATAGTAATGCCATTTATTGTTAAGAAAATCAAGAACAAATCTACCTGTATATTTGTATATTATATATTATCTGGAGAATGACAATATGATTCATATCTTTTAACTTTTATTTTTTTACTTCCTGATGTAGTTTAGTGTGAGTCATTTGATTAATGTATTATTAATTTTTTTTAAAGAATCAATAATCCACACTAAATCATATTGAAAAGTAAAGGATGAGAGTTAATAAATAAAAGTCAAAGTATAATTTTCCATACTACTTTGTTTTCTAATGAATTGGCCTCTTTAAAAGAATGCAATGCTAGAAAAATACACAGAGAAAACTGAATGATGAAAACTTTTTTCAAACTTCAACTATAACGTATACAATTTTAGCATAAGCATATATTATTGAATTCAGTGATAATTATGATATATATAATTCTATAATTTGAAAATGACAATGAAATCCTTACTTTAGATATAAAATTTGAAATTCTATAATTTTAACTAATATCAAACATGAATCGTGGGATGATGCACCTAACCTAATCTTGAAATGTGGTGATTAAGGTTATTAGGCTCTTGCTTCTTCTTTTTTATGCAAAACTCGTTAGTTTTACTCGATCAACTTATCACTAACATCACTCTTCAACAATTTAGTTCGGCCTCTAAACCAAAACCCCAACATTGTTCACGTGACAATTAAACATGTTTGTTTCTCAAGTTGCAATGATTTATGGTTTCACCTAATTCACACAATTAAAACTATAATCCTCCAAAAAATCAACCAACTCAAGCTTCAATCTTTCTCTAGCCACATTGTTTTCACTTCTCCAATTGTTTGGTGGCCAAACTAAACTTCACCAAAACAAAAATGGATTTAGTTCGATTAGCAACTTCAATCAATTGAAAAATATTTGATTGTGAAATTTCACCTACCAAACAATACTATTTTCTTTTTTTGTAAAATGATGTTTAATTATTCGTAATTCTTTTCTTTATCTTTTAGATCTAACTTTCGAGACGACATATATATTTTTTCTTTATTTTTATTTTCTAGTTTCCTCTATTTTTGTACATTTTTTTTTCTAATATTATTTTTTGGTTTTATATTTTTCAAATATTTAGCTAAAGATCTAACTCGATTGTCATTGGATCCAGTTGGATTGACACCAATAAAACAAATTCCAACCAATTTGACTATTTTGCTTTTCTTTTTATCAATTTGAGTCTTAAAATACAAGATTTGGCTCCTCTCCATTTTCTCTCAACATCATCATATTATAATTACTAATAACTAGTGGTGTCAAAATTATTGTTTGTAATAAGTTGGAATAGGACAATAAATAATTCACTGCCATTAAATGAATATTGCAGAAATTAGATGAAACCTATTTAAATATTCCGTATAAACTTACTATAAAGAAAAATGGAATCCAAATTTCAGAAATTGTAATAGAATCCGTGATGAATGGGCCAAAAATAGTAATTATAGAATCTGCTATGAATGATAAGAATTTTATATATTATTTTTAAATATGTTATTAAGGGATATATGTTTAGCTAGTGAAATGATAAATCCTTACTTTTTGAAATTTCAAATCATTTTCTTTACTTAAAAGCGAAATTTGACCTCACTCAGATTCATTTATTAAGTTCATGAACCTACCTTAAAAACCTAAACCAACTTTATTACTTCTTTACCTGTTCAAATTTCTTGTCTCGTCTCAACTTGCTATTTCTTCTACATTGTCAACAAAGTAAAGCTAAAGGTTCAGTTCCTTTCTTTCCCCATTTTTAATAACGATTCTGCTGTAACGGTTAAATTACGTAACTTTTTATTATTTTTTTTTCGAAATTCCAATATTTTACATTGTCGCAAAAAAACAAGAAACTCTTGTAAACATTTACTTCTTTTTCGTTAAATTTCTATTTTACCTTTTTACTTTCTATATTTTTTTCCACAGTTAGAACTATTTTTAACCTTTATCTCAAAATGTGGTGTACAACAACTGTACATTTTTCCTATTATAGGCACCGTACAATGCATTTGAAATCACCACCTGACACATGCAGTGTGCTGTTAGAAAAAAAACTAATAGCATGTGAATCTGACACAACATTAAAAACTGTGAAACTTGTTTGGTTTTTTTCTTTATCTTCACCTAGCTAGTTGCTTCTACTATTTAGAGTAGTGACTGTTTCTTTGACTGGGTCTCGCTGTCAATTTTTTCTTTTTAATATACAAAAATAAAAAAGGAAATAATTCGGTATAAAAAGGTGTATCTTGTTCATTAATCAGATATATATATACTTTTGCAATTAAAATTGTAAGTACAAAATAAAGTGTTTATTATGTGTGTGAGTAACCACCTACTGGAATGAAAAAGAAATAATAAAAAATTTGAAACTTCAACTAGGCCTAAAATAGTACGGAAAGGTTGATGGAATCTATGCATAGTCAAACACTTGAATCATCTACACTTGATTAAGATTATAATAAATTATAAAGGAATTACCTGTTAGATTCTCTAAACTAAACGACACATATTCTACGCATGTTAATCCATATTAATTTAAATGCTCTGCATCTAACGAAGATTTGCATTAGACACAGTTTCATACGATGAACTATCGTAAACATTGCCTCTGCAAACTGCATGTCGTTTCCTTTTACCAATACGATAAAACACCGACTCCTAGTTCCTTCATGACCATGATTAGATAATGCTCATTAGAGTATACTTTTACGATAAATAAATGATTCTTTTTCTTAATTATAAAAACTATAAAGTTATATTTAGGTCTATATGTGGCAATTTGCAGCATTGAATAACAGCGTTATTATAATGTATAAAAGTGTTTAATTGAACATTAAACACAATTGCATAGTCAAAATAATCCTAGATGTTAGTTTATGGTCATAGAATATATTTTTGTTTTCGTTTTTTTCTTTTTTCTAACGCTTGTATAACGCTCGTATAATATTTTTAAATGAGTCAAACTAGTTAACTCATATTATATATATATATATATATATATATATATATATATATATATTCAAACCATACTAAAATTTTTACCTCAACAGACTAAATTAAAATAGGCTAAATCATTTTTAAGTAACCATAATAAAATATTGTGTGTGACAGCCGTAAATCAAACATTTCTTTTTAATTTAAAGAATTGTTAATTAAGTACAAATTGTAAATTAAAGACAATACAGGAGCAATAAAGAAAATATTTCGTAGATGCTCCAACTGGTATAATAAAAGAGAGACAAGTGGTATATACTATATATAATACCATGTGAAAAAAAAAAAAAACACACATAAAAGTCGAGAGAGGACTTAATATATGTCTACATATTATGACCAAATAAATATAATATAGGCTCCTAACTTTTTTATATGCTAATCTCTCAATTTTATTTCCAAATTCTATATTTTACCGGTTCTCAAGTTTTGTTAATTTTATCGTAATTATATTTTACTTAAGTGCAATATTTTCTTGTATTATAACATAGACTAACAATTAAAACTCTATATATTAAATACATATATTTTAATCAAATACTTATTTATTAATAATATTATATATTTCTTAAATACCGTGTAATAATTTAATGTAATGTTTAAGAACCGAGGGTGTAAAAGATTGGTTCTCCAGCTTTTAGGTACTGAAATGAATCAAAATTTTCAATGCATAATAATTACTTAAACAATTCTTCTTTGCAATTAATTACTTAAACAATTCATTTGACAAGATTTATAAATAAAAAAATCAACGAGCCACTCAACTTCTTTCTCTGCCAGAAATTTAAGAACACAATCACTGCTGGAGAAAAACTCTTCATCGATGAAAAGGACCTCAAATTAAACCCTAATAATTAATTGGTACACAGTTTTAATTAACTTTTTTAGAGCATTGGATATCCTAATGAAACATGTTTACATAGCACTTAAACATGAAATTGGACCACTTGCAGAATAATTATTGTACTTAATATAACTGTAAAGGAATACATGCATGCACCTTCATTCATATGGAAGATACTTATGCCGCCACTTGGAACCTCCACATTAAAAGTTTGCATTAACAAGCTAAAAATATAAACCAAATTGTACCAAGAATTAAAAGCAATTAATTGCGGGCCAAAGAAGAAAAGTAGATATTGTTCAAGTGACTGTGACATGCTGCATAAAACAAAGTTATACAGTGGGAGACAAAAATATTTCACGAAATTTTTTTCACTTTATACATTTACTCTATATGCATAAGATAAATCTTTATTTTTCTAAAAATAAATATGTACATGTAAGTTATATTACACTAAAAGTTCATAATAAATAAGTGCTTTTAGACACTAGTTAAGCTATATTTTATATTTACAACACACTATTTATACCTAAACTATTTTGAAAATAAAGGTAAAAAATAAGAAATGAAATAACCAGGTAAAAAGTTGATAGTATACGAATAAAGATTAAAAAGATAGTTTTAAATTAAATAAAAAATTGAAAATTATACTTAAAGGAAATAGAGAATTAACAATAAAATTAAATGTTGGATATGATACATGACATGATTAATCCATAAGACTGGTAATAACTTATAAAACACTATCAATTATTTCAAATTTAAAATTCTAATTATAAGAATATACTCTCAGCCAGAATCGAGATTCAATTTTGTGTTCAATTTTGTGGGCTGAACTTATTTATCCTAAATAATGTAACTTTTTTTTTTTAATTTGTTCTAATTGGTATTGCTGTAAATAATGTAACTATACGCAAAGGATAAATTAGTGGCGAACTTGGAAAAAAAAAATTAGGAGTGCCAAATTATATTTTTTATATATAATTTTTTTTAGTTAAAAAAAAAACTCTTCATTTTCTTTTTTCATCTCTTCTACTTAAAACAAGCACACATAATAGTAGAATTAAAGAAAAATGACTATCATTCGCTATTATATCATGATACTAAATCATTAATACCATTCTAGATAAGTCTTTCGTATCTCATCAATTTGATTTGGTAGGTATTGAGAAATTTGAGAACGTTTTTCCCGGATGGCATTCTAATGAATTTTTAAACTCATTATATGTAACTATAAGAACTTTAGAGATTTATTTTTTATTGTCTTGAATTTTCGGTTCTCATGAAAATTTGTAAGTTTAGTTAACGTAAATGCATTCTTTTCATCTTTATCACAAGCCTTCCTCCCTAAAAAAAGAATCAATTGTTTTACTCTTTATCATAATCTTTCTAATATAAATTTATCACCTTTCACCTATTTAGAAAATGATAAAATTTATATTCACCTCATAATTATCACATTGCAAAACATAACAAAACTCATACCACTTTAATTAAATAAGCAACTGTATAATTCAAAATTTAAAAAAATTTACCATAGGCAGGAAAGCACAAAATCCCTAAATTTCATAATTAATGGTTATACTAATTTGGGAAAAATTATAACTAGGGTTCATACCAATTTCATAAAAGAACCCCTGAAATCATAATTAAGGTTTATACTAATTTTGGATACTAAGAAGAATCATAAATCTAACATACATAAATCATTATAAGATACTAATCTTGGTATGTGAAAGATTAGATAAAAATGTATATTTTAATCTCAATCTATGTGTTCTTCGACTTCTGTTTTTTCAATCTATCTTTTTTTTTCCTTTACATACTTTCATAATTTCTTTAATAAACCAATATTTTCATTAAATTTTTATTTTATTTATTATTATTATTATTTATAATATAAATAATATATAATTATAATTTAAAAAATATAAATATATATAAAAAAATAAGAATTTCAAAGTTTTTGGGAAGTCGCGACTTCCCTATGTCCATAGGATGTTCCGCCACTGGATAGGATTAAATTACATTAACAACTTGTTCCGGTGTAAAACCAGGCTTGATTAGGGGTGAATCTCTTGACTGGAGAAATGATACTTTCAGTTTAGAATAAAATATTAATTCATTTTTTGTTTCTATCGGTTCTATCAACATTATCAGGATAAATTACAATATACTACACATATATTATTTTTTCTATCGGTTATCATCAATAATTAATATTACATTTAAAAAATAGCGAGTCTCCTCGCTCAAATATTTGATCTTTAAAGATTATACAATATTTTCAAATTTAAATAATAATAATTATTATTATTAGGATATATAAGGTTGACTTAATAGTAAATAAGAGATTGTGATTCAACTCTTTTCACTAATATTTTAGAGATATAAAGTTCTATACTCATAATTTCTTAATTTTGTTCTTAACTAAATATCCATGTATTTTATAATTTAGTGAAGTGGTACTGAACTAGAGACATTATACTATTTAATTATGATTTTTAAATAAAAAAACTGAAAGAGAAATTGTCGTTTTAAAAAAACCTCAATAGTTAAGTATAATTCTTTTATCATATTTAAATTAAAAGTAAAATTAAATCACAATCCTTTTTGAACTATAACAAGGATTTATTTTTAAAATTTTAATGTTGTTATGCTAATTGATTCATAAAAAATATAAACATAATAATCCATAAAAGATATAAACATAGTTTGGTGGGGTTGAAGATATTTGAGGTGTTAGCGGCGGGGGAAATTGTTGGTTTATGTTAATTTTCCTAGAAAAGTTTCAAAGAGGCCTTATATTAGTAATGACATGATGCACCACTAAATATAAATTCATTGAAATTCATATGGATGATCTCAATATGTGCATTATAAATGAAACATGTCAATGCTCAATGCTTGTATTGTATTATATGACACATAGTTATAATTTTATTGGACTAATGAGAAGAATTTTGGCGGTGATAATTCTTGCAAGTTATAGCCATATTTGAGAATATTTTGAGCAAAAAAGAAAACTAAATGATGAGCACTTCATTGAATATGAGAGGCGGCAATGTTGTTAAATCAGGAATATTTGTGACTTGGAATTTTCGTGCATATATACATATACATGGTCAATAAAAAGCAGTTGCTGAAGGTGATTTGAATTTTTCATATAAAAAAGGAGTGATTTGAATTCCCTGAACCACACCCATACTTGGAAACCGAAAAGTCAATAATAAGATAAATCATAATCTTAATTTATGCATAATGAGAGTAGGTTTGAGAATGGATGTAGGATTGGGTGTTGTTTTTGAGAGCGTATGCAAATTGTTTGTGAAAATGTGTGAATGATTGAGGTGGAAAAGGCATCATAGGATATTTGAAGAAATAGTGGATCCGCCGACGAGGAGTGTGTGTGTGTGTGTAAAGGAGAAGAATTGAATGGAAAAGGAGCATCCTTTGTTTGGTAGTTTATAATTATTGACTAAGGAGAAAGTGAGTGATGTGGGTTAGGGATGGCAGCCATGAAGATGTTGGTTGGAGTCCCTCATGCTGCATGGTTCGGGGAAAAGGTTTAGTGGTTAGGGGTGTGGTGGGCGCGTGCTTCTGTTTCTGTTTTGCAAAACCCACCCCATCAATCATAATGTGTCTCATTCCAATGTATTTCACCTACTACTTACCATTTACCCTTTTCCTTCTTTTATATTAAACTTATCTTCCATTTTTAGATTAAAAATAATTCATATCAATCACCCCATGAACAAAATTATAGCACACCTCTTATAAAAAATCTCTTTTAAGCAATATATCTCTAGATAGCTCATGACAAAGCATCACTACTATTACATCAATATTTTATTAAAAACCAAAAAATATTAAAAAGATCACATTGAATCTATCATAAAATTATATTGCACAAATAAGTGAAAACTGTTTTTTATTAAAAAAACTAACTAACACATGAATGAAAAATAGTAAACAAATGTAACACCAAACTACAAAAGCTAAGTAATCAAATTTCTCAATTGATTAAAAGATTTATAATTATCTGACCTTTTCACATTCCAAAAAAAACCTTTAAAACTCATTAGTATTTTTAGAAGTCATTGTTTTGAAAGATTTAGTAATAACTTTCTTTGGTCCTCCTTATAAGTTTTCTTGTAATTTGAACTGACTCATCATTTTCTTCCGTATTTGAATAATTCATCTCATTAAAAATATTAGTCTATTTGGAAGCTAATATCAATTCCTTTGCAAAATGAGTTTACCTAAATGTCAAATAATTAATTAGGAATTACATTAGAACCACTATGGGTGAATTTACATGTTATAAATCATGTAAATAGTCGACAATGAGAGTGACATTCTTAAAAAAAAAATGCATACAAGCCAAGGAATTTATCTCTATTTAATATAAAATTTTCATTTATACTTAAATTCTTAATAATTTATTCTAACAATAATATTTAAATAGAAGACTTTCTAGTTTTCAAGTAAAATTTATTAATATAGGTAAGTTTTAAAAAATTATACAAATAAGCAAGTCATATTTTGAAATTATGATTTTAAAATGAATAAGTTGTATTCCCAAAACACACGATTAAATTCTAATGTATACAAAATCATACTTTGAAAGCACGATGTATATTTTTTTCCTTCACAGAAATATTTTGATTTAGATACACGATTTAATTTTCTTATTTAATTTTTATTTTTTGGTAATAAAATAATTAGACATTGAATTTTGAAAGCACAACAATTTACATATATATTTTTAAAATTTATATCAATTTCAATAAATTTAATAAAAAATTGCATGTGTACGATAAAGAAACCTCAAATGAATTGTAATTTGTTAGACTTGTCTGGTGATGGTCTTAAAAAAAGGGTTTTATATGTGAAAAATGAATAGTTGGATTCAATGAATACATGAGATTTATATTATATATGATATACATTACAAATATATTGGATTGGTCCAAGATTTTGTTTACCCAACAATAAAAGTCTAAGGTTTTTGATGATTCTGATGTTTGAAGAATGATAAGGGTTGCTTTATGTAACGCATGGTTGATGGATTAAAGTGGTGTTTTTTTGTGAAATCATCATGGTACTATGAAAAATGCATGCAATGCACCATATCAAAAATTACAAGCATAGATGTATTTTCTCATCTCTTTAGCCAAATTCAGTTAACTTGATATATAGGACAAGACAATGAGAACTGGGTGAAGATGCAATCATTGTTTTGCTTTATATTCTTCCTAAGCTGCACCCTGCAAGGGATCCTTTACTTTGTCATTTCCGCGATCATATTTCTGCACGCAGAGCCCACACCGTGAATTCAGATTATAATGCTTTCCTTCCCTTCAAAATAATCATTTTCTTCAAAAAGTCTGTCTTTTTTATAAGAAACTATTTTTTAAATAATTTAAAAAAAAAATGATGATGCAGGAACAAATTTCAACCATTGAATCAAACCACCATCATGGAGGATTCTTATTAAGGTTTCCGGTTTAATTTTTTTTTTTTTATACTTGTAAAATTTTTGGTGGCGCGCGTGATGTTTTTATATGCTTTGTTTAGTCAATTATATTTTTTATTAGTAAAACTTAAATATAAACTTTATACAAAAATTTGAAATTAATTATACTTAAACAATATATATATATATATATATATATATATATATATATATATATATATATATATATATATATATATATATATATATATATATATATATATATATATAAGCACACTATTACATTTTATTTTACTTTGTGAATGCATCTTTTATTTGCGATATATATATATTTTTTTTTTGCTACAAATGCGTCTCGTATATAAATATTTGCATTAATGATAAAGACAAAATAACAACAAATTGAAATTTTAAAAAACGTTAGAGAAACTAAAAGCAAATATTAATATATTTGCAGGCCGAGAAAGAAGTATTTAAGCATTATTTTATGAAGAGAATTGTGAGATTTGGGAATGAACCTACGATCCATGGCAGTATTGCCAAGAGTGGTAAAAGGAAAGTACATTTCAACGAATAAAAGATAACCCACAAAAGTCAAATGTGAGTGTCTGTCCATCGTTAACTTTGAGAATTGAGTTTCTTTTAGAAGTGGGTTAATTCTCGTACAAGTCTTCTTCTTCTTCAACAACAACAACAACAACCAACCAAGTCAACACGTAAGAAAAAAATGGATCTGACAAAATCCCCTTCAAAAATGGGTTTTTGCGATATGCATGTTATCTTCCATTTTGAATGGCAAATATACAAACACTTTGACAACGCTTTC
Organism: Vigna unguiculata; assembly: GCF_037176805.1. Taxonomy (NCBI): domain Eukaryota; kingdom Viridiplantae; phylum Streptophyta; class Magnoliopsida; order Fabales; family Fabaceae; genus Vigna; species Vigna unguiculata. The sequence continues at coordinate 32,628,149 of NC_140792.1, read as the reverse complement.
TCTGTGAAATAGTAGTAATTAATTGAAAGCGTAGATGACGTTGGTGCGATGGAAAAGATTGGTATTTGGGCTTAATTATGGTTGGTATTGACTAAAGGGCAGAAAATTCCACAATCTCCTTCTCATATTATATACATTGCTTTATATATTATCTCAACAAAACTACCAATTTAACAAGACTTAATAAAAGGAAACAAAATAGTCAAATACATCCCCCCAAACACAACATTAATAACATCCTACATTACTTTTCTTCCTAGATAATAAAAATCTATGCATATAAGTTTTCTTCTTCATCCGTAGTTTCACGTGACATCATTAATTTCTGCAGCGTGCTTTGTAGGTAACTAGCCATGTTTCTGCATATATATATATATAATCAAGAAACCATTTCCAAGACTCAATTTTGCAAACTTTGCCGTTAGTTAATCATTACTCTGCTTCAAAAATTAACATTTTCTGGCTGCCAACAATCACAATAATACATCACAGAAATAATAAGCAAAGAAAAGAACAAGAAGCTATAGATAGAATACAAATTACATCATCATCATCATCATCATCGTCATCATCGTCCATGGTTCATTCTTATTGTTGTGGAACTTACAAGGAAAATAGAGATTACAAGAAGATCATCATGATGAAAGAACAGGCATGTTGGGTAGAGTGGAAGGTGAGAAGGCCAAGAGAAAGAGAACGAGGAGGATGAAAACGGGGAGAAAGAGAAGCAACAAGGGTGGTGGTGGCAGAGGAGGCAACACCAAGGGCAGCAACAAAATTGATAAAGTGAGAAGTGCGAGAATCAACACCGAGTAACTTACCATGCATGCACAGTTTCTTGGTTTTGAAGAAGAAGTTGCAGCAGGCACCAAATCCTTGCGTGTGTCTCCACCCACTTGGTCACGAGGATGCACTATCATCATCTTCACCTATTGATCATGCCTTGATGAAGAAAGCACATTGAAGAGAGTGTTGTGTTGATGATGCAACAAAGAGGGTAGTGAGGTGAGTGAAGAATTGGGGCTATGGAAGAGAAAGAAAAGAGAGAGAGAGAGAGAGAGAGAGAGAGAGAGAGAGAGAGAGAGAGAGAGAGAAAGAAAAAGAGGGAATGAAGGAAGTGATGGAGATGAAAGAGGGGTTTTATTGGTATAGAAAGGGACAAGGATTGAGGGTCAAGTCGTAGTCATTGTATATGCCAAAGGGGTCACTGTCCAAGATCAAGCAATGTCTCGGTTCAACCAACTAAAATGTACGTTGCATAAAAAAATTACAAATTCCTGTTGATTCAATGTGCAGAGTCATTAATTTCTTGCACACCTTTTTTCTTTCTTTACAAACTAAGAAATGTGTGCATTTGGACCCATTTCGCTTTTTGGATTTTTGGAAAGGAAAGGGCTAGAAGGATCATTTTTTTGCTGGCTACTACGGAATGAGTTAATACTTATCGTAAGTGTGATGCTTGGAACAAAGTGTTTGGGCCTTAAGCTTTTTGCTAGTGACAGTGATGTCAACACCATGAATCATTTTCGTGACGTGGGCAAACCAGAGGAAACATTGTGAATCCCGCAAACTTTTATGTTTTTGCCAATTTCTTGTAAGCAAGGCCAAATCACCCATTCAGTGGTTACAACAATTCAAACTTTACAACAATTTCTCCAAACATTCATCCACTTATTAAGGTAAGGAAAAAATTAGGTCAAAGTTATTCCCCAACCACCTCAATATTATTACTACGTTATAAAATAAGTAAACTATGTATCTATATAAAAGTAATGTAATTACTACAAGGTTGAGATATTGGGTTTTGTCTATTAAATCTTTATCAACCAATTTCATTATACATAATTAAAAACTGTAAGTTTAATTGATAATTTGTTTCAAGGTGTGATATCTAGTTTATAGTGATTTTTTTTTTCATGAATACTAATTGTTCAATTGACTCTTTCGTGTGTACGTCTTCATTTATTTTTTTATTGTCCTTTTGCAGCTTCTTCTATGTATTATATTTGTGTTGTTAGACAGTCTTACAATGAGTTTGTTCGATCATATTTTACAACCAACTCGTGTGGTGAACATGAGATTCAATCATCGTGACTTTGATAAAGTAAAGGTTGAAAAAATCACTAATACGAAAGATTTTAGATTCTGACAATTAAAGATATGTACTTTTGGTTCAATAAGAACTCCTTGAAGAGTTTGAATGTGAATGTTGGCATAATGTAGCCACAACGAAGAAGAAGGACAAGAAAATAGAGTCAAAAAATGTTCATATCACAATTGTCCTTATCCTTGATTATAACTACTTGAGACAAGTATCAGAGGAGAAGACTATAATAAGATTATGAATGAAGCTTCATAACTTAAACGGTGGAGATGCATCAAATATCTTATCTTTCCATCACAAGAAGGAGCAATGAAAGCTTCTATTCTAAAAGACAAAAGGAAGGCTAAGAACCTTGACGAATTCTTTAGATCTAGTAGATTGTCTATCTCTAATAAACCGTCTACGTCTGGGGAAACATATTTGGTTGAAGATGTTTATGAATCATCAAAGGTCCTTATAGTGTCAAGAAGTACTGATGAAATTGAGTGAATAATGGACTATGGTTGCTCATTTCACATGACACATAATCGTTTATGGTTTAGGAGCTTACAAAACTTATAAGATTTTTCTTTCAGCTTAGTAATAACAAAACTTGTAAGATAGCTTGAGTTGGAATCATTAAGTTTCGTCTGCACAATGAATCTAAGAGAATGTTAGAAGAAGTCGGGTTTGCACCGAGCTTGAAATATAATATGATATCCCTTGGTGAACTAGAAAAGAAGATATGTGTTTAAAGGCGAGCAAGAAATATTAAAGGTGATAAGAGGATCCACGATAAGGATGAAAGGTGTGGGGAAAAACAAATTGTAAACCTTGAAAAGGTACGGTTCAAAATATTTTAATATAATTTAAAAAATAAATAATTAGAGACTCAATAAATCTATTAGAGACTTAATAAGTATTATCACAATAAGAGATAAAAAGTAGATGAGGGAAGGAGTAGAAATAGTCTGGGTCGAGACACGTATAACTCTATCTTTAGAGAGAAAATGTCCATACTGCACAGGATAAAACAAAATCATATGTGTTTCTCTCCCACGATACATAAACCTGTCAAATCAATCGAGTGCAAAGAAGGATCTCTGAACTTTATGAACACCAATATAAAGAATATAGAGAAGAAAATAACATTTTTTAGAGAACTCTAATATTTGTTGTGTCTTTCCACATGCACCTATAGGTGGTATTTATAGGTAGAAAAAAGAGACACAAGATTGAATTGTAATAAAAAATATAGCCGTTAACCATAAATAACAGTAACCCATAAAATTAAGAGTCCATAATAAGATAATATTTTAATTATTTATTTTTTAAATTATATTAAAATATTTCTAACAATCCTCACATAATTTAAAACTATGCGTGTCTCAACCCAAACTATTTTTACTTCTTATCTCTTATTGTTATAAGAATTATTGGATTTGTGATTAACTAGTTAATATTTGTTGATTTATATGTATGTCTTGATATTATTACTACTCTAATAATTATTATTATATTATTTTATATTTTTATTATTAATAGTATCATTTCTTTAATCATTTACTAACCGGTACTGTAATATTTGGTTCATCATTTGCCTTTAAAATATATTATTTATATAAACAATAAAGTTATTTTAAATATGTTATTTAACATATTAAACTATCATTGACCATGAAAGAGAGGAGAATGTTTTGAGATGAAACCACCTACCATTACCTTAAATTCTTATTTCGTAAAACCTTCTCTTACATAATATATTGATATTGATTCTAATTAAAATAAATTATTTTTGTATTAATTACCATAAAAGGTAAAACTTATACATTTCATTTTTTGTTGTATAATTTTTAAATAATTATTGAAATTAAAGAAGTTAAGTCATAAAGGTTGGAGATTAACTTTTTTTTTTTAATTTATAAATTCAATTACATATTAAATGTCATAGGAAAAGACTTTTGCCAAAAATAGAAATTTGAACCTATATTTTAAAAAGATTAAGATAAAATAGCTCAACAAAGATTGAATTAACATTTTCTTATATAAATTAGATATAATTTGAAGTTATCATAAAGGAAGTTGGTGGGAATAGAAATACAACAAAGGATATTAAAAGAATAATTTAATTTTCACATCTTAAACGATATCCAAAACTCCTTATTTGAAGGAATAGTCAACAGGTTATTTCTACAACACTTATGACGAGTGACATATATAAGATTCTAAGTTATTGACGATAATTATAAATTATTTTGGTTTCACTTAAACAATCTTTTCAAAGCAAAAGTAAAGAGTTAAGGAGATTAAGATTAGGGGACAAATATATAAGATTAGTAGAATAAAATATATATTTTTTAGATATTGATAAGAAATTTAATAAAATAAGGGGGCACTTATTGTTAAAGCGAGCCAACTCGGCTCGGGTTGACTCACCATGAGTCAAGTTGAAAATGAGTGAACCCAATTCGACTTACTTTATGGTGAACCAGAAATTTTGCAATCCAACTCAACCTATCACGGGTTGGTGGGTTAAATGAGTTGGCTCACCAATCCATATATAAAAAATTATTTGTTTATTTTTAAGAATTCAAATATTTAAATAATTTCTTAAGCAACCCATGACATGACAATCACAATAAAATTAATAATCAATGTCTTCGTCATGCTGACCACAAATATATGATGAATTGTTTCCATGAAAGTATTCATATAGTTCAAGAAAATATGGCTAATATTACACATTTTCTGTCATGCTATTTAACAAAATATAAATAAAAAAGTTAAATATTTTTGTCATGTTAATTTAGAAAAAATTGTTTATAAGACAGTTGTTTGAGTATTTTATTATAAAAGCTATAGTTAAAGACTAAAGTATCAACGTATATAACTTGACAATCAAATTAATTAAACATTTAAACTATTCAAATATTATATAGCAACATTTTAGCATTTAAAAATATGAAATTGTGAACCTACATAATTAGAATTAGTAAATAATTATTAAAAAAAAATTAAAAATTGTAAAAAAATGTTGGTGAGTCAAGTGGACCTTCAACCCGAGTCAAATCTATGGGTTAAGTGAGCCGAGTTGAGTTCAACCCACTTTTGAAAAAACTAAATTTTTTCCAATCCAATCCAACTCGAATCCGTGATGAACCAGGTTGACTAACTTTTGTATTATAAATATAACAATAGTTATTCAAAAAATTCATAAGACTTGTTTTATTTGATGATTTTCAAATTTTGTGTAAATTTTTTCGAATAGTTTTACAATAATAGAAAAGGTGTAAAATCCAATTCCAAACACACTATTTCAAATTTTATATTAAATTAAAAATGAACTCAGAAAAGCTACAAAATAATTATTTGAATTTTATATTTGATATGAAACTATATTTTACTTTTTTATAGTTGATATGTGTAACTTTTTAATAAACTTCTAAAGAAATAAGATGTAAATCAATACTTAGGCAACATTATACGAATGGAACATTGTCATTTCCTCTGAATTTAATTGAATCTAAATAATTTCAATTGTCATATTCATATTCTTCTTTGTGAAAATAGAAAACATCTTCAAATTCGTTTTCTAAAGTGCTGTCCGTGACACAACAAAGAAACATGATTTTATAAATTAATTTTGACATTTATCAATATTTTGATATTGATTTCCTTTTCTATTGTAGTACTCAGGTTTATCAACAAAATTATTTTCATATATTTCTTATTATTGCTATTATTTTAGTATTGGCATATAGATTGAGATTACAAATTCCCAGAAATTTATATATTTATTTTCTGAGGATATGTGTAATAATTAAAGGAAATTGATATATTACATGTCATTTTTGGTAGGTCAAGAAATATGTGTTTCCTTTGAGAATCACGATATGATTCATTCACATCCGTTTTTCTTTTATTATTTTAATAAAGTTCCTTTAATTAAGCAACTCATTTTGAACTTTTAAATTCATGACATTTAAAATGTCTCTCATTCTATATCACATCACAATCAAATAACTTAAACATATTTTATTTCGATGGTTAAATCAGTATTAATAGTTATAATTGCCTTAAAAAAGTACATTCCTTGTATTCTTCTAAAAATTTTTGACAACCTTTGCCATACACTTGGATAGGAGGAAAAATCATAAACAAAAAGAATACTTTTGAAATTTAAAATGTTCCCAAAGATATCTCTTTTCTAAGTCTAGCAAGAATTCAAACCTTAGTGGATCACATTATGAAAAAACATATATAATTTAAACATTTATTAAACTCCCATGCTTTGTTTCCCATATCCAAATTATAATAAAGTGTGATTGTGTCCGTGCCAACCCATTAAGGTAGTGAAATGAATAGTTTTAGGTGCATAAATTAAGAATATTTTGCAGCAACAAGCACCCACAATTTCTGTGGATTTTTCTCCTCTTCAACAACATGATATATATGACGATACGTGTGGAATCATATGTAGTTGACAATTTATAAACACTGTGATGTTGTTAAATGCAAAAGGGTTTCAAAAACATCTACATTTTTCGCCTTGTTCAGTGTATCAGTGACCTGGAAAAAAAGTTTACGTCAACAACTATGCATTAGTTTAATGATTCATATATGCAATTGGCTTCCTATCTTTTCATGATGCAACTGCTCAACCTCTAGATATTGCTCCTCGCAATTCCACACAATTTAATATCACTGTGTATGCTTATTCGCCTGCAAAACCCTAATTTTTGTTTTATATGCTCTCTCCTACCCAACATACACAAATTCAATATTCTTTATAATTACTCTCAACATATGTTTCCACTAATTTCTCTTCTCCATAGACACTTACGGAGAAAAATAAAATCATTTCTTTCTCAAATCAAAATTAGTTTATGTATCATTTAATTTATCAAGATTTTCTGACCGTTTCACAACTTTCTTATTTTTTAACTTGTACACAAGTAAATGGTTTTCTTTTTACTATGTGAATATAACTTTTTGTTGAGATATTTTAGATGAAATATACAAAAATAAAATAAAATATCATTTAAGTGATATCTTCATCTTTTGTAATATGTTGTTTCTTCAAATATTTTATGTATTTACTTATAAAAGGGTTGGAATATAACGTATCCATGTCTGACATATATGTATGATATTTTAGGATATTTTATCAATACTTATCAATGAAGTATGTAATTCATAAAGTCGTAGTACATCACAAGAAAATCTTTAAATACAGACAAATTTTAGTAACAACAAATGATTAGTCTTTATATAATGACCAATTTTGGTAACAATTTAAAAACTAAAAACTATTGACAACTAAAATAGTTCCAAAAAATTTATAATTAGTCTCTAAATTGATAATTAAAATAGTTTTTATTATGAATTATGGTTGGCATTCATAATAATTAATATTTTTTATATTGACAACTTTAGTAATATAGTTTTAAGTTGGATTCACACAATAATTAACAATCATATATTTATTATGTTTTTAAGAATTATTGTATATTTTTTAATATTCATATATCACGTATCGTATCCTGTTAGTGTCAAAATAAATGTATCGAATACGTGTCATATCCGATACACTTATATGTATCATAGGTTGGAATACGTTTTATATATATATATATATATATATATATGTATGAAATGGAAGGATGAATAAAAGGGACTTGCATAGGAGAATATTTAAATATGGGAAATGAAAGAGGAGTAATGAAAATTATGTGTAGAATTGTTGAGTTCATCTAATAGTCACACATTCGCTTAAGAGTTGAGACTAGTTTAAATTTTTTTTTTCCTTCAACCTCTGAAATGCCTTTTAAATATAAATATGTGACAGAGTTTTAAACTCCAAAACAGATAATACCTCAGATGCGGTGATTAATCCTAACAATGTCAAGAGTTTGGATCGAAACATTGACGCCGTTTATGTGGAAGGAAAATGATTTCCCTTCATTGGGGGATGAATCTACATTCCCTTTAGACCTCGACTTGGGACTTATGTTTTAGTACACCCAATAGTCTTACATCATTTAGGAGTCGAGGCAAAAGACAATTTAAATACATCTTCCTCCTTCAACCCGATGATGTGCCTTTTAAAAATAAAATCGTGATAGAGTTCCAAAGCAGAAAATATCTCTTATGCATTGATTAACCCTAACAATGTTATTTGATGGGCTGGATCAAACCAAGAATTTTTCTAATAAACTTAGTTGTAATTGGGTTAATTAGATGGCAATATTATATTTATTTCATATTTTTATTAACGATTAAAAGGTCTTATGTTGCTGTAAAAAAAAGGTTAAAATTGTACCAAAAAGAAAAAGGGTCGCGTTATATTTTATTTTACATTTTCTTATTAAAACTAAAGATATTTTATAAATGGGTTAAATATGTTTGTATCTTTTAACTTTGAGCGAAAATTATTATTAGTTTTTGTTCGAAATTTTAGCATAATTTAGTCCCTCAATTTTAAAAATGTATGAATTTAGTTCTTTTTAATTATTAATTTAATTTTTTTAACCAAATTTTGTTAAGTTTGTTTAACGTTTCAAATATGTTTTTCAGCTAAAATTAAAACAGAAATGTGTCAAATGATGTAAATAACTCAAGTACTGTATATTTGAAACGTCAAATAAACTTCATAAAATTAGGTTAAAAAAAATTAATTCTACACATTTATAAAGTTTGGGGACTAAATTGTACAAAAATTTTAAAGAAAGATTAATTCTAATTTTTACAGAAAATTAAAGAACATAAATATATTCAACCCTTTATAAATAAAGATTAGAAATTTTACTTGACCAAAATTTCAAGGGTAGATAAAAAAGTTGAATCTCCGTAGGGTTTGAATTTTCTTACGATGTTATCCAACTTGATTGTGGATAAAGATGCATATGTTTCAAACATTTCCTGAATAGAAAATGCATGTCTGCCAAGATTCATGCATTCAAATTATTGTGCTTCTGCTTTTCATCCATTTCTAGCCGGCTGCCCCTTTCCAATCCGATATTAGCTATTCCTACCATGCCTGTCAAAAATCACAACCAAGAAAATCTAAGAAAAGATTAACAAATAATAATTTTTGTTAATATATATTTGAAAAATAAATTTCGTATCTAATTCAATCTTTCAAAATTAGGTTGTACGATGATGTTCTTTCATGTGAAATTTCCAATATATTATGATGAAAGAAATTAATATAGTCTTTACATTCAAAAACAGTCCTGAGATAATCCATGATTGTTTCTCTTCAGATTCAAAGAAAAAAGGAAGTAATCAGTTTAAATTTCATGGAATTGAAGTATACATCAATTTTCAGTTACTTCAACCTTACATAATAATTAATATAATTCTGCTGACAAAGAAAAGCATATAAATATATTTCCTAAATTATCCTTAAATTTATGTATGTGACTACCATCTTTGTTAAACATGATTAAGAGTTCTTTAAGAAATAAAGCTTTATATTTATATATCATTAAGGAAGTCAAATTAATTTATAATTCGGCATTACACCTACGAGATATACAAAAGAGTAATCAATCAATTCAATAGTTCATAATATTGAAAAGAGATTTCAAACCTACTAAATGTACTGATTTTATTTTTAAAGCTAGAATCTGGCAACTCTTATTATTTTGGGTGTGAAAAAGGAGTATAAAATTGGGCATTTTTATTTGTATTTGAGATTTGATAGAGTAAAATTTGATTCTTTGAGGTTTAGAGTACACCACGAATAAATTAAGAACTGACAGACAGCATCATTTTTTTTCTTCGTTTCGCTTATTGACTGGCTCCAGACATGTCCCTACACCTAGAATCGATTTCTCAAGTGTTTATTATTTTGTTGGCTTTTTGTTTATCAATTGAAAAAAGTGAAAGAATATGATTGATCCTTTGTTTTGAATATTCCAATAATTAATTTCAAAACAGTGAAAAGCTAAAGAACTGTCTTGTTCAATGTATTCTTGAATCAAATAATATATATATGAGGTTATATTGGGAAACTCTTTTCTCCCTTCACTTGTTTTGCAGGATGAATGCAGTGAATGTGCAGAGCGAAAGGAATATAGTGAAATCACATTGCACAGGTTCAACTTTTCTTGGTGATAATGGGTGGACAACCCTAGTTACATTGAATAATTTACTGACAAAGATTGAGTGAATGTAAATTTTAATTTGCAAAAGAATTGGTCACAAAATCTATTACTTAACCATGAGAGTATAAATTTATCTAAGAACCAGCCAAAAATCTAGAGTAGATGTTTCTAAAATTTTGTTTCTTGAACTCATTATTTTTTTTTTAAGTTATTCTAAACTACTAAAAAAGGCTTATATATGAGATTCATTGTATTCATATCATGTAACTCCTTGTCACAAGGTTTTTTTATTGTGGGACATATTTTGAGTGAAAAATTATATGAATTATTACTTACGATACATGAAATTACTTTCGTATTCATGATTCAACTTTTTATTCTACATAACTTCCGCTCAAAAAAATTTAGTTTAATTAACTGTTTTCAAAATTTAAAAATAAAATCAATATGTTTCCTTATTGAAATTATCTTAAAATAATTTTCCTCTCTTGATAGATATACTTTTTACTGCAACTATCAACAAACATATAATCTATTTAGGAGCGTATAAAAAAATGACAAGCCATTCAAGATTTGAATATTATGTGATTGGCTTTTTCTTTCTTAGGATCAAAATTGCAAATACTCTTAAAATAATAACAATAATAATGATAATTATATCTTCAAATTAAAATTTATAAGTTCAAACTTCCATTGTTTGATTCACACAATGAATATCAGAATTAAACTAACATGTCGATTGGTGAGTCCACTTATTTAATGACTGATCAGACTTGGTTTTAAGAAACCGGTGTTAGGTTTTGAGGCATTTCGATCGATTAGGGTATTTTGGATGTTTCCATCGTTAGGAAGGATAGGAAAAACAAATTACAAGAGGATATGGATTCATGCATCTAAGTGACTAAAGTGAAAAAGTAATGGAATATTCATAATTAAGTTGACATAAAGGATTGGATTTATCGATAACATATATAAAAGTTAATCAAATCATACCTTCAAGCTCTTTTGTAAAATAAGTTGATTTGATCTTAGATTTCATCGTGTTTCATGTTGAATTTATGTGAATCTTTTATGCATTGAAACATGTTTAGAGGGAGGACTTTCAAAGGCTTTGGTTGGAGAGTGATTCTTTTTTAGTGTATCATGTTTCTTTGGATCATCGAGTGTTTATTTTTAACAAATTTTCATATGACAAAATGATTTATGAATTTTGAGATGTTAATATATCTGAGATGTCATGATGACAAATGATTGATGAGCTTTGAAGTGTCAGTATAGTTGAGATGTCAAAGTTCATAGTGATAATTAACATAACCTTATTTGAGATGTCAAAATTTATAGTGATGTCTAACATGACCTTAGTGAAATGTCAAAGTTCATAGTAATACCTAACATGACCTTATTTGAGATGTCAAAGTTTATAATGATGACTAACATAAACTTAGTGATATATCAAAGTTCATAGTGATGTCTAACGTATCTTATTAAAAAATTTCATATACTTATTTATTAGTTAAAATAGGTATACAATTTCGTATAATTTCTATTTTTATAGATGTATTCTAATAATAAATATTTGTGGTTTTTAAATATAATATTATACGATAAAAGTAAGTAATTTAATAAAATTTTAAATAATTTTGAAATTGTGTACTCTTTATTCAAGATATAAATAATAAAAACCGTCAAATTAATCTTTTATATATATATATATATATATATATATATATATATATATATATATTAATAATAATAAAAGTAATTATGTTTTTAAGAAAATGTTTGAATACCAATTTCCTTAATAATAAAACTTTGTTAGTATTTCTTTTATATTGATATGATATTTTATCTATTAATTATTGTGAATGTAAAATCAAATTATGAATCGTGTATATAGGAGATTGATCGTAAATCATTCATTATATTCTTTATAAAATAAATCTTTTATTAACTTAAACATCAAAAAAGTGTTGTAAAAAATGAACCTCTATTTGATCTTCTTCAACAACACTTCAGAGTTATTCACAAGATATTCATGGTGTATGTAATAAGAGACTTTTCCCTTTCACAACAAATCATAAAGCATCAGGATACCAAATCCATATGGATATGTAAAATCCACTTTCCCAAAACACACTAACATACCATATCATTGGACGATCATTTGAGTAATGAGAAATACAATTTCTGTAATTTTCTTAATATATAGACACACAATTTCTATATTTTTACTAATAGCACTCTCAATATCTAAATTAATAAGCTGCATCAGAGCAATTTAACTCTTGTTAAATGAAAATGATATTATTCCTCTATAACCAAATACGCAATATAGTAACAAAAAAAAATAAATGTCACAAGTTTAAAGAAAGAGTGAAATTGATTTTACCTATTTTTCATTTGTTGACCAGAATGTTGATGGCATACTCCCCATTTCACAACAAATAATGAGGTCGAACCCTTAGTTAGACTACTTTACCGGTGTCCATGTTCATATTCGTCTGAAATATTGTTGTGATCTTTTCTCTTATAAGATTTTTAGATTGCCTTTGTACACATTCCTGCATAGCTAAAAGAAAATATTTGAGATCAAATTAAAACTTACAAATCAAGAAAAATATTTTCTTTGATTTCATATTTTCCTACACAAATCATTATTCCATTCTGCATATTTTTCTTTCAGATGACCTATAAGCTAAGAACAGGTTTCTGCGGGCGCAGCCATATAAGAAAAGTTATGCTTCTTTAGTGAAGAAATTACGAATATAATTTAGGACTGAGTATCAACAACTTTTGGTGAGTTATTTTCCTCTATAACAACACGATATATGACGAATGGCTGTGGAATCATAGCTACCCGACAACTAGTAAAAGCATAGATGATGTTAAACGGCAAAAATAACCCAAAGCATCCAAGTTTTTCTCCTTGTTCAATGTATCTTGAACTGGATAAACCCTAAGTCAACATGCAAGTAGCATTATATTAATACTATTTAAGTTCTAGAAATGGATGACCTCCCTATGTTTTCAATTCCAACTTTACCACAACTCAAGCTTTAGCTATGGTTCCGAGTGTTCCCTGCAACCAAAATTTAAGAGCTGAGTTCCATTACTTCATATTTATCAACCAATTTAATTAACAACAAAACCCTAATTTATGTTTTATGATTATCAATTGGCAGCAGGCTTAATAAGAATAGAAGAATGATAGTATTTGTAAAGAAAAGAAAAAACTCAACATTCTCTCTGTGTGGGTATAACTATATTAGTTTTTGCCCTAGTTAAGTTCCTCTTTATTTCAGAGAATGGAGAATTCAAGAGTTTAGGTTAAACAAAATTTAGAATTGGACGATGTTCGTTTAATTTTAAAAACAGTCTTACATCATTTTGAGAAAGTTACGAATTTTATTTTAACACTTGTGATTAATTAAATATTATCACCACCACTCATTTTAACAAGGTTATTCTTTAAAAAGATATAAAAAATAAAAAGTATGAAAAATCGTAACAAAAAATAGAAAGTTATAATACAAAAATTAACAAAAAATCTAATAGAAAATCATAAAGAAGATATTAAAATATCTTTAACAGAAGAAAAAAAAAATTAAAACAAGAGAATACAAGCTACCGTGAATTTCTACCGACCATATTTCTTCCCCATAAACACATTTTACGTTCAACCCTATCCCATCATGTTCCTCATATATGCACAAAACTTGATAATAATGCATAGTAAACCAAAGGTGGTTGGCGTTGTATTGACCTAGGAGTTCGTCACTAAGTGTGGTTGGCGTTGTATTCACTCAAAGTCAATGCCCAATTTCAACTGGGTGACACAATTAAGACTCACTACGATTCCATTGACAGTGAAAAACATGGCATGGTGCGAATGGATTTGAGTTTTAGATTTGCAACAGAAGGTGGGTATTGAAGTTTTGTGGAGGATGAGACAATAGTGATGGTTTAAGGCAGAGGATCCCAATGGTATGGACACGAGGGAGACAGTGACTTTGTTGATGTCGTATAAGGTGGTTTGGAATGTGATGGGTGGTGTTAGGTTAATGACTTTTTAATTGGACGACGATGTTGACGAAGAAGGTGACAAGACAGTGTTGGTTGGTGTGTGGTTCACTCTGGAGGATGCTTAGCCACCATGGTCTCGTCTTGAAATTCATCATTTTGTTTGGTCCAAAAGATTTCTGAAGGCTGTAAAATCTGAACTATTCAACTAAAGAACCAATCTTTTCATACGTACTTGTGCTTAAGGTAGAGAAAGGTTTCAATTTTGTTATGATGATGGGTGCAATGCATGCATGTTTGTCTAAGGTTTCAACAAAAGATAAAATTGCGAACACTTCAAATCATTGCTACTCACGAAACCCAACGTTAATGTCATAGTTCTGCTCATTCATCTCGCCGCCTCCCTACCCTATCCACAACATCTCTTTACTCGATTTCAACGTTGAAGAGTAAGAACTCAGAAACAACCATATTAATATATATAAAATATATGTATATACTTAGTTATCTGAAGTTTGTAGGTAAGCCACAATTAAAATAACTTCCTAAACGGTTCTTTTATTTTTTGGAAAAGGTCTAACGTTATGTTTTCTTAAATTACAGAGTATTTTCTTCATGCCTTAAATATTTATTTTTATTATTATTATTTTTTTAATATTATTATTTTCTTTAGGCTTTAGGATCTAAACTTAATCGAGTTTTAGAGCATTTAAGTATGTTCATCTCTTTCTGCTCTCTCTCCATATTTTGGAAATTTCTTCAACAGTAACTATAGGAAAATTCATTTTTTACCCCTAATGACCCATTCATGATTATGTCCAATTTAATTTTATATTGATGGGATTTGGTGATTCAAAGTACTACAGAAACAATACATTTTAAAGTTTAAGTAAATCGTAAAGACTTTTGGCAACTGAAATTGGGACGAACATATGTGGTAGAGAAAATCATAACTGCAAGGTAGTCAACGATTATGGGTGGTAATTCGGGACGGGTCACGTTGACTAGCGTGCTGTTTGAAAAGTGCGAGACTGGCCAAGGTTGCTTGAATAGTTGATGGAATTCAAGTCCCTCAATCTTCACCAATCCTATATTTATTCATTGCATTTTTTAAATACATAAGCCTTTTGTACAAAAATGGATCTAATGACTTATTCTTGTTCTAGATCTCACCTATACTCTTTCTTCATCAAAAATCAATTAGGAAATCAACAATAGAATAATAAAATAATCATGTAACCATAATGAGAATTATCTTAAACTCTCAAAACCATTTATCTTAAAGTTCAATTTGAACCTTATTTGAAACTTCTTTCAAATGGGATTAGGTTCATCAAATTATTGCTTGATAATGTATAGAATTACAACAAAAGGATCATTTGTTGGTGTAAATCTGTGTTCAAATATATTGTCAAAATTTACACATACACACATAAATAATGACATATTTTGGAGAATAACAACTTAATTAAATTTTACTTAATCTCGTTTTTCAAAATGAAGCCAAGGTCTTTGATCAAGGACATTGCCAAAATCATACTCAAGTGTAAGTGATCTCGACATCGATGTAACATGATTCAAAGTGGGGTCTTTGGAAAAGGTATTAGGAGATGATTAACGTACAATGATGACCATGTTGCTCCTAAAAATGTAGGAAGTAATGCTCCTTTAGATATTAGACGTGTAGACTCCATGGTTGTTGGATGAACTGAAGAATTGGGAGGGTGGGGATTAGATGAAGCTCTCACCAACATAAAAATCACCTCAATCCCTTGGTTTCATCTATATGTGAAATTTATTGCATATATAACATGTGATAGAGCAATCAAATTGGAACAAGTTATTTTTAATAAACAAATAAGCTAATTATGATAAAAAGTCTCAAAACTTGATAGTGTTTTCTATACTCAAATATGTCATTTATCTTGTCTCTCATTGACTATAAATATTAAAAATCACAATCACATTAATGCAAAAATTAATTAACACAAGGAATACAATCAATTTTAATGCATGAGTTATCAAAGAGGTATTGGTGTCATCAAAATCACCATCATTGTTGCCCTCACTTGAAATGTATAGTCTTCCTCATATTCTTCATCTTTGTTTGTTTGATTTAGTAATTGTATGTCTATTTATTCTCTCTCACCATCAACACCAACAAGACCATCATGAATGAAGTATGGATCAACATGTAACACTACTTGGAGTTGCAGAAGTTCATCGTTTTGGTATGGACTCTTACCATATTATTAATGATTATTAAACTACAAGATTTTGCATTATATTACTTACAACCAACCTTGGCGTCCCTCTTAATGTTTGGTGTATAAACATGATCTACTTATTGTACAAATATGAGTCAATCATATATTTTAGTTGAACAATTTCATATTTATTATCTACTTTGATTTCTAAATTAGGAGTATTTTTAAACCATTAATATTGAAAGATGACTAAATTCATCAATGACAAGTCAATATACTCCAATTAAATAATATTAGACCCTATTTTATAGAAATTTCACTATAATCAATCATTGCTTCAATTTCTGCCTTCACTCCGAAGAACAATAATATTTACATCCATCGATAACTTAGAGATCATGATTATACTTTTCTATTAGGATGTCATACAAAATTAACTAATAATAGAACTTAAAAGTTATCCATCCTTAATTTAGGTCTAACAATTTAGAAATCATTAAAATTTAACTGGAGACTAACAAAACAAATAATCAACACAAAAAATGGATAAATTTTCATTTATATGAATTGAAATAATTAGAAAAAAGTAGAAGAAAAAAAAAAAGATAAACAGAATAGACATATTTTTTAAATAGCATATTTTGATGCTCACAAACAAAAGGATAAACATGTCACGATTTAATTTTTTAATTGTTCTTTGAAATTTTGTTTACCCTTAAAATCCCACACTTTCTTATAACATGAATCTGATCGACATCAATCTTCTCTTAGTTTCTCTCACTTCTATCTTTTCCCAGACAATTGTAGCTCTTATTTTCCAAAATCACTATCAATGACAAACAATGAACAATCTCTATCCCACCAATTCATTTGATCAAAAGTCCAAGACATGTGATAAAAGTCTTTAAATTGTCGATTGCATAAGGTTCAGACATATATCAATTTTTTCTCATATATTACATGGAAATTTTCTTGTAAATTTGTTAAAAAAATTTACAAGAAAAGACTTTTTCCTACTATTTTTTCTAATAATTTTAATTGGCAGATAATTCCTTCGTGGATAATTATTTTCTATAAAATTATAAAACTCTCAAATATTTCCTACAAAATTTGTTGCGAAAAGTGTTTTATACAAAATATTTTGTAAAATAATTGACAATAATTTCCTGCAAAATTTTTTTCATAACAAAATTTATAAGTATTTCCTAAAAAAAATTCAAAACAAAATTGTTAAGAAATATGAATTTTTTTAGTAGTGTTTGTATTTAAAACTTACCAAGATAACATATTGTACCAAATATTTATGTAAATAGTATGGTTTTGTTTTCAAGTTAAATTTTGAATTGTGTTATTTTTGGTAAAATTGTTTTTTTATTTCTAAAAAATTCTTTCTCCTTTTCTTTTAAGTTAAAACAATAAATTAAAAATTTAGTTTAGACTTGGGTTTCAATTGAATTTTGACTTATTTTTCAATGAATTTCCTTTCAATCATATAATTCATAAATTAGTTTAAAAAAAACTAAATTTTTACCTAAAAAAGGTACTATGTTTATAAATATTTGAAAAAAAATAGTATTTAACTAATTTTTGGATATATATACATGGTAAAAAAAATAGAAAATGATGTTAAGGTGTTGAGATAATAATGTGTAGTTTTAGCGACAGTTGGAAGGATATAAAGTGTGAAGGAAAAAGAAAAAGGAATAGTAAAGGGAGCAATCAATTGGAGGTGAGTGGTATATGATGTACGTAGACATTTTGTGTGAACATGCAATGCATCTTCGTTAATATCTCCCTCTAGCCACTGCCTAAGGTCAGAACCAGAACGTACAACAAATAAATTTCATTATTAATATTGCACAATTTCTACTCAAATGTCAATAACAACTACCACCCAATTTTCACGGATTTCAATTAAAAAAAAACAAATTACTCTATTTTTTAAATAGTTTCCACATGTGTTTTCAATAACACTAATCAAGTACATTTTTGTTTTTATATGGTTTTAAAAACAATAAACTCTTTCAACTATATTTTATATTAATGTTATATTTGATTGATCTAAATTTTTTCTCATTTATATATATGATAAAAATTTCAAATTGAATAAAATATATACTAACTTATCACATCATGATATATTGTCTCTTTTCTTCTATGATCTATCTACTACAATGAACTAATATTTGTGTTTCTCACAGAATACTATTGTGTATATATTTGATTTTTTTTTCTTTGTCGACTTGTTTTTGTCAGCAAAAATATGTATAGATATATAATAGACTACTTGAGATATTCTAATCATTAAATTTACTTACAAGATTTCTCAAATACAGAATATGCATATATCATTACAAAAATAATTATTTTTAGTGGGGGTTATATTTGACGTTTCTGGGGTTTTAACCCCCACTAATGGTTTTACCAGAGGTTTGCAATTCTCCGAAAGAGCAAGCGTAGCTAACAGATTACCGGAGGTTTTTAGCAACCCCTGGAACTAACACAACTTTACCGGAGGTTTCGAAAACCCCCGTTAATACCCGGAGTTTCGAAAACCCCTGGTAATGCATGGGGTTTCGAAAACCCCTACTAATGCTTGAGATTTCGAAAATCCCCAGTAATGTCTGGGGTTCTGAAAACCCCCAGTAATGCATGGGGTTGAAAACCCCCAGTAATGCCTGGACTATAACCATATTTTCTATTCAAATAGTATCAATAGTGGACTAGCAATCATTGAACCCTGGTGGATTATATGCAATAATTAATGTATAGTTTGTTGATTAAATGTAACTAAACAATTATATTAGTCTTACATGTTCACAACCAATTACAATGACATGTCATATAATGTGCCACATTATATTAAGTGTTTATAAATTATAAGTGTGTAATTATCAGCGTACAACGTGATCGTAATTTTATAGACCGAATAAATAATATTTTTCTATAATTTGTAAACTCAGTAGTAGTAGGCATCAATATTTCTATCCATCATGTTTGGGATCAACAAATTTTCAACTGTAAAAAATATTTATGTCTAGAATAAGAAATAGAAAAATAAGTCATTGTCAACTAAAATTAAAAGACCTACACTATCTTTACATCATTACATTTACAAAAGAAGTTTCATCCAAAAGAAGATTCTGATACATGTATGCACCTGCAATAATACAAAACTTATATTAGTAATAATACAAAAAGTATTATGTAAGTAGCTGACTTTACTCATTCAAAAGAAACCAACATATACAATGAACAATCAAAGTCATTAAAATTAAAATATAGAATCCTTCATAATTTCGCATTAATTAATTTAATAATATAGAATCATTTCTTTCTCAAACAAGTTATATATTATTCGTCTTACATCTATAAATATTATAAAAGGTCACAACAGTATAGTTATACACACATTAGTGTATTGGATGTAAAATATTTTTCACAAGACTTACCGAAATGTCACTTATAGAAGCATCAAGCAGCTCATCTGCCAAATACAACATTCCTGTCAACCAGCCTAATAAAAAAAATATCAATAAAAAGAATAAAACTTTGAAAAGATATATCTAAATCAAGTGAGGCTCTACAAATATATCAATCCAAGCATCGTACTTATATTAACCTGCACTATCCAAATTCATCCATCAAATCAATTACTTTGACTCATAAAGTTAGATACACTTTCATGTATTTTTCTCAAATATTAGAAACAAGAGTTAGATCGACATTATTTACCTTGGTTCCATTAGGGACAATGGTTCCATTAAGGACAAGAATCTGTAGGATTCTTGAGGTGCATATATGAATGTTAAAATATAAATACTATTTTGTACCAAAAGAACATAAGTGGTATGTGGGGATTGGACAATTATTTAAGGCATGTTTTTATGGCTATCACAAAATTTGCATATTTATCAAGGGCCACCACCAAGTATTGTATTGTCCTTGATCTCCCTGCATTGCATCACTTCAGACTTTGCAATTAGAAAATTATCTCAATTATCAAAAAATTCCAAAATCATAAAACAACATAAGACACCTAATAAGCTACTTAGTAACAGATGAACTAAACCATTTCATCCTAGTCTTGAATTTTAACTAAGAAGACTAGTAGAGAAAATAGGAGAATAAAAGAGATCACCAAAGTACTGAGAGAATATAGGTGTTTCTTCATAGCATGATAGCTCATATCCAAGTATTCATTAATCACAAATGGTTTGATCAAATCATAAAGCTGAATTCTAATGACTAAGAAGCATTTAATTGACACGTAAAGATCATCCTATATCCCTTAGCAATACTATATTGTGATACACTTCTAGTTCACAAAAACCCAAACTATACTACCACATAGAAAAACCAAACTAAACATCATCATTCTACATTAGAAAAAGGTGAATATAACAGGAAGAAAAAAAAAAGAACGGCGAAGAAGCAATTAAAAAGTCCATATTTTTAATAAATAAAAAAGAATACACTCATCAAATAAAACAATAAATTGTAAAGTAAGCAAACAATAACATAATGGTTATGGATACTACTATGATGTTTGTGGGAAGCAAGCATTGGGTGATATACACTCACCATTTGGTGAAATGAAGAATCAGTCAAATAAAGTAAGATAAATTCTTCAACTTCATCCAAGGAAAATCAATGAAGAATAATCATGAGAGTTGATTGGATTCGCTCTCTCTTCTCTCTTGCACTTTAATATATTTAACATATTGATTGGGCAGCAGCTGGAGAAGCATCCTGTAAAATTAATATATTTAACTCATTGATACCAATAGTGTTAAAAGACAAATGAACAACTTAGCATTACCCCAATTTTTCTGTAAGCAGCTATAATTCCTTCAAGTGTTCTAAGTCTTGGCTTAACATCACCCTTATTGGTGCCATCTTCAAATAATTTCTCCCTATCTCATAACTTATCTACAACAGAAGGAAGAACCTCTTACCAGTCTTTGTAGTAAAAATGTGATAAATGTTTTGAAAGTGATTTACCTTAATAGTTTTCCAACCAGGGTCATTGTTCAACCTAAGATGAACATAGTAGTGAAGTGCAATTAACAAGACAACCACAAATTCAGTTCCAGGAGTAATGACATTTGAATCCAAAGTATGTCCCTTAAACCTTGCTTCTTCAGCAACCTAAACACAAGAGAAAAGAAGGCAAATATGAACAAAATTATTAGGCACAAACAAAACCAAGTGATTTAAACATCTTTGTTGGAAGTTTAGAAAAGTAAAGGGGAGAAAGGAATGTGGAAAGAATCAAACAGTATTATCCTCTATATCAAACAGTCGACCACTTATGAAAGAATGATATTATATAGGTGGTAAGAAACTCTCTATAATTGATTCATTGAATTCCCTAAAACACAAAAATGGGAAAGAAAAAAAATTCTACCGACTGTTGACCTTTCTATGAGATAGAAGTATCACAAACTCTGACTACCTTCAACTGTGAATTGCTAAATATTCTGCATTGGAATAATATATTAAAACTTACATGGAATTGCTTCCTATCTAGCACACACGAAAAATTTTTGACCTCCTGGATTACAAATTGTAATTCATCTCTAGATTATTATAATAAAATACAACAAGTAATTGAGAACCTCACTGACTTGCAATGAATACACAACTTTCTACATGTGTCCAGGCATAATACTATACAATATGATAATAGCATATAACTTAATTATTGTCTTCATTATCACATATGTCCAGCTCTTTTCACCAAACAAAATCACAAAAATTAGCATAAAAACAAATGACCAGTTGTTATACAGTTACAGAGCCAATTGTAGTGAACGAACCTGTTATACAAGAATGTTCTCATGGTGAATGATAATAGTTTTGTCCCGGTTCCACTGGATCAAACAAATGTTCAAGCTCTTGACAGGTGCGTACACAATGTCTTGTTCAAAGATTAAACTCTTTTTCTCTTGCCACAGCTAGAAAGATGCAGAAATTCAGCTATGAGCACGTGAAGTAGTTTTGAACTAACAATTTCGGATGAATAAGCGAGCTAACATGTGAGAAATTGAGAGAGTGAAAAACAATTTCGGAAAACCAAAGAGGGAAAACGAAAAATCGGTACCAATTGAAACATTTGATTGAGAGACGAAGATCCTGAGTTTGATAGATGAAGATTTGTTGAGAGATGGATGACATTTTAGGGCACACGAGCACAGTGATATGAGTATAGGATATACTAAGAAGAGAGAAAAGTAAAAAAAAATGAAGAGAAGGAAGTTACAGAAATTGGAAGAAAGAAAAGGAAAAAATAGGCGGGAATAAAATGCAAGGGAAATTTTCTGGGATTTTTGAAAGAACCGCTTATATTTTTGGGGGTTTCGAAAACCTCTGGGAGTCGTATCATTTATTGGAGGTTACTGTAACCTCAAGAAATAAACCCCAAGTAAAATTAAATTTTGTTGTAGTGTATGATAGACCTTAATGCTTATACTTTAAAAAAAAAAAAACCTATGAAGATTCTATTCATATATAACAAAACTACCACAAACTATAGTATATAAGAATGCACACTATCTTTGTCAACTTAATGTATGGAGAGGAAACAATTTTATACATCACAATGTTTACAAATTGGTGATCAAGTTAAAACATAAAGGTGTTGACGAGAGGTAAGTAAAGTTTGATAGATAAAAGAGAAATAATGAGACATGAAAAAAGAATATGTTTAGGATAACAAAATAGACAAAAATAAATTAAATGCGTAAGATTCGCTAATTATTTATACTCCATTTGTCATTTATTTATTTATATTATTTATATTATTTTTTTAAATTAAATACCTTTTATTTATGCATCTGATATCTTGTATTTTTAGGATAAAATTAAAAATGTTTTGATATTATTCTAAGATGCTTTGAAGTTGTATTATGACTTAAAGTGAACTATGTAAGAGCAAATGAAGAGGTGTTGAAAATAGTGACAATCAACTTAATAAATTTGATGCTGTTTTGAATTTCTCAACGATGAAAATGACCTTTACATATTTTGGGATATCAATAGGAGGAATTCTTAAAAATTAAAATTTTGGAACATAGTGTTAGAATTAATTGACGAATTAATTCTATTAGTGACTCATTTGAAATATTATGATGGGCCCAATTGTGATTTAATAAAATATAAAGACTTATTGGTTATTATTATGGGAAGTGATAATAAAATAAAGATAAAAATAAAATAAAAACCAACTTGATGGACGTTGGTATAAAAAGGAATTGGGGTTCTGTCTCTGGCCATAAGGTTCTTTTCACTGTAACCCATCAAGTACGTGTGAGAAGAGAAAGAAAGGCAAAGAGATAGATTGAGAAACGGTGGTTGAAGAGCACACAAGATTATAAATTTGAAGAACGCATATTCACAGGATCTCTCATGGATCAAGTTAGTGCTCTATGATGTTTTATCGAGTGAGAATCATAAATCTTAAAGATCCTTAATTAAGTTTTACATGTGGTATCAGAGCTTGATTGTAGGATTTATGATTCTCCTATTATGTGATGTTTCTCTTTATGATGTTTTCTCCTAATTTAATTTTATGAATGATGATGATGCCATGGATCAAGTGCATCCGCTGCTACCATTAAAATGCCATTAATCAGAATTTATGCGTGCGCTGCTTTACTTTAATGGTGTTTTGTTTTTAATTGGCAATTGAATGAAGATATAATAATACTGTTATGTGCGAAAGTGTTATTATTATTATTTTTTTTTTATTTTAATTTGGAATAAAGTAGTGTGTGAATGGCTTAAAAACGGTTACTGTGTGAATGACATGAAGCGTGAACATGGCATTGGGAGTTTAAAAAAGGAAACGTACCTGTGAACGTGCCTAAATGAAAGTTTAAAAACTGCTGAACGTGCATTATGCTTAAATTAAGATGAGTAATTTTTTTTTGGTTTACGTCACCAATAAATTATTTATTTTAATTATTTTATTTATATAAATAATATTAATTATTTTATTTATATAAATAATTAATAATTTTATTTTAATTTGCAATAATATTTATGTTTGTTATTGTTAAATTAAAATTAATCAAATTATTAATGTTTTTTTTATTTTAATTACCCATAGTATGGATGCTAAATTATGAATAATTAAATTTATGGGTTAATTAAAATTCATTAATTATAAGACATTTAAGGATCGCCCAAAGGTTGATTAATTGTTCTCATAATTAATGAACATGATTGTAGATAATTTTGTATGCGTCACTAGTTTTATTTATATACCCAAAGGTAGTAGGTAATTCTAGTTGATGCATATTTTAATTATCAATAATGTTATAATATGATTAGCATCATTATGTTTATGTTTGTGTATTAGTGGATCTCCCAAAGGAGAACATTAGTATGCATAGAATGATTATTTATATCTGAATCTGTTTTTACGTTTAGTTTTATGACTCAAAGCATTAATGTTAGGCATGTGTTAATTGCAGTCTCTGTTCCGGTATCTTTACACGCGCTTGCTTCGTCTGTTCCAGTCTTTAATGGGTTGAATTTCCCTGACTGGAGTGAGCAAGTCCAATTTCACTTAGGTGTGTTGGATCTTGATCTAGCTCTTCTAGTTGAAAAGTCGGCTGCTATCACGGATACTAGTAGCAATGAAGAGAAAACCCATTATAAAGCCTGGGTAAGATCAAACAGACTTAGCTTAATGTTTATGAGAATGAGCATAGCAAGTAATATAAAGTCAGCTCTTCCCAAAACTGATGACGCAAAAGAATTTATGAAATTTGTGGAAGAGCGCTCCCAAACTGCTGATAAGTCTCTCGCTGGGACACTGATGAGTACGTTGACCACTATGAAGTTTGACGGTTTGCGTACTATGCATGAGCATGTGATCGAGATGACAAATATCGCAGCAAGACTTAAGTCTTTAGGAATGGTAGTGGATGAAGGTTTTCTCGTGCAGTTCATTCTGAACTCATTACCGTCTGAGTATAGTCCGTTCCAGATGAACTATAACACCATGAAAGACAAGTGGAATGTGCATGAATTGCACAGTATGCTAGTTCAGGAGGAGACCCGACTGAAGAACTTAGGAAGCCACTCTATTCAATATGTGAAGAATCAAGAAGCTGTTGGAAAGAAAGTTGCTAAGAAACATGGAAAGGGTAAAGGACCACTGAAGATTGACGAGTCCTCAACCAAAATCCAGAAGAAAAATGACAAATGTCATTTCTGCGGGAAGTCTGGACATTTCCAGAAGGACTGCATAAAGCGTAAGGCTTGGTTCGAAAAGAAAGGTGAGCATAATGCTTATGTATGTTTTGAATCAAACTTAACTGAAGTTCCCCATAATACGTGGTGGATTGATTCTGGATGTACGACTCATGTTTCTAATGTGATGCAGGGATTTCTTACAACCCGAACCATAAACCCAAATGAGAAGTTTGTCTTCATGGGCAATAAAGAGAAAGTTCCAGTGGAAGCGGTCGGGACTTATCGTCTAATCCTCGACACTGGATATCACTTAGACCTTATGGATACTTTTTATGTACCTAGTATCACTAGAAATTTAATTTCTTTGTCTAAGCTAGATATTGCTGGATATTCTTTTAAGTTTGGGAATGGTTGTTTCAGTTTGTTTAAGCGTACTTTTATGATTGGATCTGGTACACTTTATGATGGTTTATATAAATTGAATTTGGATAATTTATATGCTGAAACTCTTATGACTTTGCATCACAATGTTGGCACTAAACGTAGTTTAGTGGATGAACGATCTGCTTTCTTGTGGCATAAACGTTTGGGACATATTTCCAAAGAAAGAATGCAAAGATTAGTAAAGAATGAATTTCTTCCGGATTTAGATTTTACTGATCTGAATGTGTGTGTGGATTGTATTAAAGGCAAACAAACTAAACACACAAAGAAAGGAGCCACAAGAAGCACTCAGCTTCTTGAAATCATACACACCGATATATGTGGTCCGTTTGATGTAAATTCTTTCAATAAAGAGAAGTATTTCATCACCTTTATTGATGATTTTTTGCGTTATGGACATGTCTATCTACTGCATGAGAAATCTCAGTCAGTAAATGCCTTGGAAGTTTATATAAATGAAGTGGAAAGGCAATTAGACAGAAAGGTGAAAATCGTAAGGTCTGATAGAGGTGGTGAGTATTATGGAAGATATGATGAAAGTGGACAACACCCTGGTCCGTTCGCTAAGTTCCTTGAGAAACGTGGTATTTGTGCTCAATACACAATGCCAGGCACACCACAACAAAATGGTGTATCAGAAAGGCGTAATCGAACCTTAATGGATATGGTTAGGAGTATGTTAAGTAATTCATGTTTACCCGTATCATTGTGGATGTATGCTTTAAAGACTGCCATGTATTTGTTGAACAGGGTTCCTAGTAAAGCTGTTCAAAAGACTCCTTTTGAGTTATGGACGAATAGGAAACCCAGTTTGAGACACCTGCATGTTTGGGGTTGTCAGGCAGAAGTAAGGATATACAATCCGCAAGAAAAGAAACTGGATGAAAGAACAATCAGTGGATTTTTCATTGGTTATCCAGAAAAATCAAAGGGGTACATGTTTTACTGTCCTACCCATAGTACTAGAATCGTTGAAACTGGAAATGCTCGGTTCATTGAAAATGGCGAAACCAGTGGGAGTGAAGCTTCACGAAATGTGGAGATTAAAGAAGTTAGAGTACAAGTTCCTATAACTAGTACTTCTTTATCAAGAGTTGTTCCACATGTTGTAGAAACTTACAACAATCAAGAAGAACAACAAATTAATGATCCCGAGGTTAACAATGAACCGATAATAGAACAACCACAAGAAATAGTATTAAGAAGATCTCACAGAGATAGAAAGTCTGCTATTTTGAATGATTATGTGGTTTATCTACAAGAGTCAGAAAATGACTTAAGTATTGATAATGATCCAATTTCTTTTTCAGAAGCCATTAATGGTGATAATTCTGATAAGTGGTTAGATGCCATGAAAGATGAGCTTAAATCAATGGCACATAATGACGTATGGGACCTTGTGGAATTGCCAGAAGGATGCAAGAGAGTTGGGTGTAAATGGGTCTTTAAGACTAAGCGTGACTCTCAAGGCAATATTGAACGTTACAAGGCCCGTCTTGTTGCCAAAGGTTTTACTCAGAAAGATGGCATTGACTATAAGGAAACATTTTCGCCTGTTTCTAAGAAAGATTCTTTTAGAATTATCATGGCATTAGTAGCTCATTATGATCTTGAGTTGCATCAAATGGATGTTAAAACTGCTTTTCTGAATGGGGATTTAGAAGAGGATGTCTATATGGACCAACCGGTGGGGTTCGCTGAAGAAGGAAAGGAGCACATGGTGTGTAAACTTAAGAGATCGATATATGGACTTAAACAAGCTTCTCGGCAATGGTATCTTAAGTTCAATGATACTATTGTGTCCTTTGGATTTAAGGAAAACACCGTTGATCGGTGTATATATCTGAAGGTCAGTGGGAGTAAGTTTATATTTCTGATTCTGTATGTTGATGATATCTTGCTTGCGACGAATGATCTTGGTCTATTAAGTGAGACTAAGAGGTTTCTCTCTAATAACTTTGAAATGAAAGATATGGGTGAGGCATACTATGTGATAGGAATAGAAATATTTCGTGACAGATCACAAGGATTGTTAGGTTTGTCTCAGAATGCATATATTAATAAAGTTTTAGAGAGATTCAGAATGGATAAATGTTCAGCATCTCCTGTTCCAATACAGAAAGGAGACAAGTTTAGTCTCATGCAATGTCCAAAGAATGATTTGGAACGGAAACAGATGGAAAATATCCCTTATGCATCTGTTGTTGGGAGTTTGATGTATGCTCAAACCTGTACGAGGCCAGATATTAGCTTTGCAGTTGGTATGCTTGGTAGATACCAAAGTAATCCAGGTCTGGAGCATTGGAAAGCTGCAAAAAAAGTTTTAAGATACCTACAAGGAACAAAGAATCACATGCTTACTTATAGAAAATCTGATCACCTTGAGGTGATAGGTTATACAGATTCAGACTTTGCCGGCTGCGTGGATACAAGAAAGTCTACATTTGGTTATGTGTATCTTTTAGCCGGAGGAGCGATTTCATGGAAAAGTGCGAAGCAGTCTGTCATTGCTGCATCCACCATGGAAGCTGAATTTGTGGCATGCTTTGAGGCCACAGTTCAGGCTAATTGGTTGCGGAACTTTATTTCAGGACTTGGAGTAGTCGACAGTATTTCCAAGCCGCTGAAAATTTATTGTGATAATTCCGCAGCAGTCTTCTTTTCTAAAAACGACAAGTATTCTAAAGGTGCTAAACATATGGAGTTGAAATACTTTGCCGTTAAAGAAGAAGTTCAGAAACGTAAAGTGTCAATAGAACATATTAGCACAGATCTTATGATTGCTGACCCTTTAACAAAAGGGTTACCGCCCAAATTGTATGCTGGTCATGTAGAGAATATGGGCATTATGTCTACTAGTGAATGTTAAATGTTGAATGTTAATGTTTTGAATGTTTATGTGACACTTTGAGCTCCCTAATGTATAAATTTCTGAAATCTGTGTTTTCTTCTTTATGTTTATGCATGCAAATTATGATGAAGAAAACAAATTATGTTATGTTATTGTTTTGTAAAATGACATTATGTTTGAACCCATTATGGACTTCTCATTTTTAAGGTCATATTAAGGAGAAAGGGATGATATAGTAGTACATGGAAGGGATCATGTCGATCAAATGATGTGTGACCGCCATGACTCTTATTATGTCTGTATCTTTAATTATGAATAATGATGGAACCAATTTATGCAAGGTCTTTTATTGCGCATTATGTTTATGTATTAAATCACATAATGTTATGACATCATATGAGTCAAGTGGGAGAATGTTAGAATTAATTGACGAATTAATTCTATTAGTGACTCATTTGAAATATTATGATGGGCCCAATTGTGATTTAATAAAATATAAAGACTTATTGGTTATTATTATGGGAAGTGATAATAAAATAAAGATAAAGATAAAATAAAAACCAACTTGATGGACGTTGGTATAAAAAGGAATTGGGGTTCTGTCTCTGGCCATAAGGTTCTTTTCACTGTAACCCATCAAGTACGTGTGAGAAGAGAAAGAAAGGCAAAGAGATAGATTGGGAAACGGTGGTTGAAGAGCACACAAGATTATAAATTTGAAGAACGCATATTCACAGGATCTCTCATGGATCAAGGTTAGTGCTCTATTATGTTTTATCGAGTGAGAATCATAAATCTTAAAGATCCTTAATTAAGTTTTACACATAGTTTTATACAAAATTAAAATTAAGAGAAAACTGAGAAGATGAAAGGGTCGACAATTATCTTTTGTAGATAAAGTGTGTTTGATTTGCATATTTAGAATAATGTTTATGTCTAAAAGCTTGCATTAAAAGTATCTAAAAATAAGTTTATGTCTCATGTATAGAGATAAAAAGACCGAAGGATGAAACAAATTATAAATAGAAGTGATGCAATTAATAAAATTGGAAGGTGCTACTATTAGTTGTGTGCAGGTTTGCAAGAATGATAGGAAGTGAAACAATATTGCTTTAAGAGAAAGATGAAGGTGTTAACCTTAGAAATCA
Organism: Vigna unguiculata; assembly: GCF_037176805.1. Taxonomy (NCBI): domain Eukaryota; kingdom Viridiplantae; phylum Streptophyta; class Magnoliopsida; order Fabales; family Fabaceae; genus Vigna; species Vigna unguiculata. Next base: position 32,598,078 of record NC_140792.1, on the reverse strand, counting down.
TAATGACAACCATGAAAGTATTATATTTCATAATTTTTAATTGACTAGAATAAATATTGCTCTGAAATAAAGGTGAAGAAGTGTCTAATAAATTGACTAAGAATTAATTGTCATATCTAGTCTTATTTCTAACATAATAAATGAGAAATTATTTAAAATTTTACGATTTTTTCCGATTTCTATTATATTATAAATAAATAAAAACAATATTATAAAGTTTAATATGATCATACACGATTAATGCAAATACTTTTATATTACCAACCAATCAAATTTTTTATTGATATTTAACTTTTAATACAGTAATTACAAAAATTATAATTTTTTTTCAAGTAAATAATCTTATCAAAATGTTTAATGACTAACTTTTATATTACCTTATCAAAATGTTTCTAGGTAAATAATCTTTTCAAAATAAACTTTAACTGTTTATAAGCTAATCTTATCAAAATGTTTCTAAGTAAATAATCTTATCGTTTTGAAACTTATAACCTTGACACTTATCATCTAGCAACTGATTTATTCGATAGAAATTAATCATGTAACTTATAAGCTAATCTTTAATGACTCATTTTATTTTAAAAAAAAAAAAAACTATTTTGCTTTTATGATTTTTTTTTTTTAACATCCCAATTTAGGAGATTTATATTAGTAATTGAACTATTACAAGTTAGGTATTAAAAAAAAGAAAATAATTTTTTAATAATTAAATTTTGACAACTTTCTCTTACAACTTGATGTGTCATTTTTTAATTGGTCTCCCATTTTTCATTTTTATATATTTCTAAACTAATTAGAAGATATCACCTCATATTGAAAGTTGTTAATATATCATTATCCTAAACAAAACCATCACATAAACATATAATATATTTTTATAGCACTCCATGTCAACTATACTCTATCTAACAATTATGCAATGTCATTGCTTCAGAACCTTCCTACTTGCATTATCTTATGTTCACATATAATACAATTATAATAAGCATATAAACATAATATCACAAAAATTAAATAGGAACATCAACCCACACATTTGACATAAAACAAGTATTATTAATTAATTACATCTTATAATTCTAACATAACCTATTTTAGACTCAATTCGAGATTTATGAATTGAATTAGATGCTCTAAATGTATGGCACTGTCATGAAATTACAAAATAATACATCCAAAATTTATACATTTAATTATTGTCTCTTTGGATGTTTTTCGTTAGGAAAATGATAGTTTTCAAGTTGTATTTGATATGGACCCCATTTTAAATAAGCTCTTTGAATTTCATCTCTTTGGCTCATTGCATATTCTCATATTTGAAGATGTTTTCCTAGATCACATTCTAAAGAATTAATATGAAACTTCTCACCTATAATTCTTTCAACCTTAAGAAAGGGCTCTTCTGACTAAACAATTGGATCATTAGTATCATGCTTCAGGATATATGGAGGAGTTGAATTTGTCCTATTTTTATCGTCATAGGTAACTTTCCTTTTATCACTTTTAAAAAATAAATTTATTCTTTTATTTTTCATCAATATACCTATTTTAAAAAAATAAGACTAAAAAATAATTTATCACAATCTAATAAAAAATGAGAACAATTTCTGAGAAACTCAAGATATATAATGGAACCAAAATTAAAAACGCGTTATAAAAAAACACATGGTAAACTAATATTTCATTATCAAGTGAGATGAAATAATTACCTTCTTCTTTTTTTCTTCAAGAATTGAAGAGAACAAATAAGAAATAAAAGCAAAAAAAAAAAAACAGACATTTTCTTCTTAAAAACACAAGAAACAGGTGAGAATAAGATATGAGAACAATTTATGAGAAACTCAAGCCATAATGGAAAAAATAAAAAAAAATGTCTTGATAAATCTTTTTCTTCTTTATTATGTTTAATTTTATATTTTATTATTTATTAACATTAATTATTATATTTATAAAAGAAATAAAGTATTTGTATTAATCATCATTAATTTGTAATATATTACCTAATACCTATAATACAACAAAAAATCAAAATACCTATAACGTAAAAAAAAAAAATTCAAAGTTTTTGGGGGGCCATGGCCCCCTAGTTACCACAATGCCGCCACCAGTTATATCCTAATCGATGAAAAATTTATCTTGAACCCTTAAACGCCTCATGAAAATTAAAACACCCCACATGCAATTGGTTCTTTAAAGACTAAAAAGAAGAACAAAATAGGAACTTATTTTGTTCGACGCAAAGAGTCATGTGACATACTCCGATTTTTAAACAAGTAAAGAAGGATGTCAGAAACATAAAGAAAGCAAAATGGCAAAAAAAGAATTTAAAAAAAATAAAAAAATAGTGATTCTTATAAATTAAAACTCCATTAATAAAAATTTATATTTATACCGACTTTTATTAATAAAATAATTGTTATCACCTTTTAAGACCAATACTATTATTAATTATTTTCTAAATCCTTACATTTCTTGCTTTAATTTATCTTTTAAACAAAAGGATATTTTTTTTAGTCGTGATAGCAAACTTTTTAATAGTTATAAATTTTATTTTAACCAATATTGCCATAAAAGTTTAACCGGTTAACCAAACCATAAATTATTATTATTAGTATTATTATTAATATAATTTTTAACTGCTATAAACTGTTAGTAATATATATTTATTTTCTAATATGGTCTTCTTTATTAACTAAATTTTAATAAACGTGAGGGGAATTAAATAAGTGATCAACCACAAAAATGCGATTTTTAATGAATTTTAGCTTTTTATAAAAAGCATGTATAAAAAAAAAGTACAAGTAAAGAATATGATTTTACGATACATGTCACCATTTTTCAAACATTACAAGTAAGGGAGTGTTTTTTTCTTACCATTTCTGATTGTGAGGAGTTCTAGTAACAAATCATTTATTAAAAATAAGAAGAGAGATTCCCTAAATAAATCGTACGAAAAAAATAAACTTTTTAATTTTTAACAAATTTTTATCTAGTAAAAGGTATATTAAAAAGTATGTGTTTCTGACATTTGGCACTAAAATAGCTTTGTGTTAGCTTTTACTTCAATTATTGATGGATACCATCAAATCTGGTAGAGCTTCCTTTTGGACTAAGGTGTCTTGGTAGACAATTGAGTCATAAAGCCCAATCCAATACACTTATGTAAACCCATTGTCTTTGGGTAAGGTCCATCTTCTGGTACGAATTTATTAACTAGTAAAATTGCATTAACACAATTAAACAATAATAACTAATGAAAACACGCATGTTTTCGGCTTTATCTTGTGATAATAGAAAAAATATAAAGGAATTCTTTTAACTATTATTGAAATAAAAATTATTATTTAATTTATAAAAATAATATATTCTAAAAAATAATTATAAATAAACAGTTATAAAATATAAAAAACATAATGGTTAATAAAATTATTATATTATAATAAAGATAAGATTAATATGTATACTAAAAAATAGTTATTGAACAATTACAAAATTACAATCATTTTTATTAATAATAATAACAATAATAATAATAACAATAATAATAATAACAATAATAATAATAATAATAATAATAATAATAATAATAATCGTTAAAGCTTTTCAAATTTAACACTAAGTATTATTTTCTATTAACTAAATAATAATGAACCTAAATAGGTCATAATTATCGATTTTGAGAAGAACATGAAAGTATAATTTGGAAGAGGACCTTTTGTAAATAATTAGTTAATATAAAAATCATATTTTGTAAACACAAGACTTGTATTTACAGTTTGTATGACTTAATCTGGTGCTACTTTTATTTATAAAAGAATTCAGTTACACTCTTTGCTACAAACATTGACGATATGATTATAGTAAGTTTCACTAGTAAAACAAAATAGAAAATAATGAAAACTTATTATGATCGGTATAATGTATTTGTTATACAAAATGATAATAAATACTAAATTTATTATATTAACTAAAATTTAAATTGACATAATAAGTATTAATATATAATCACCACAATAAGTTATTTACCTGTCAGTTGTAATTTTAATTGATTTGTTAAGTTCATTTCAATTCAACATTCAGAAAACCTTAAACTCTCTTCAACAACAAAAAATATTGAATCTCAAAGTCTTCTCTCTTATCCAACACCGAAAATAATCATGATTCGTCATTTTTATCATCATTCCTGCTCTAATTCATACTTCATCTTGTGCTTTCTTCCGATCAGTTCATTGTTCGCTTGTTGTGGGCGTGGTCAGTGTTTGTGATATTTTATAACTAAATAATATATATTATAGACATAATGAAATATAACAAAATTGTTAGATTTTATCTTAATTTGTTATTAACTTATTTGTTAATAATAGTTTATAAAGTATTTAAGTTATATTATGAGTATATTAGTCACGAATAGATACATAAATTCTTCAAACTCTATGAATATGAGTAGAAAGTAATTTTTATGTGGATTATTTGATTGAATTAATACTTTCATTAAGGAAGTGAGGGGGTTTTGATTAACTTTTGAGTTATATAAATTTAACTTCACATAGTACTTGGTAAATTAGTGTGATGCTAGATATGATGCAGGTGTGTTTGATAATAACATTTTTTTTTGTTAAATTTTAGAAATTAATTATAATTTTTCATTCATAATAATAATTATTTTATAAATTGATAATTAAATCGATCGGTATAATGATTAATAATTTTTTATCTATGAAATTAGTTATTAATAAATTATTTTCTTGATAAAAGATTATTTTGTAATAGTGTGTGGAATAGGTGAAAAAGTATTTATTTATGATACCTATTATGTGAAAAAGTATATACACTACAAGAAAAAATAGTTTTAGTGATACACATATTTATCACTAAAGGTTATAAATATGTCACAATTAATACTTTGTGACAAAAATTAAATTGTCACTAGAAATCTTGTCACTGTTGTATTTGTGACAATATTTTCAAATGTCACAAAAATTAGGTTTTATTGTGACAAAAATAATTGTCACTTTTAATTGTATGTAATAGTAACAATAATAAATTGTCACAAATACATAAGATAATAGTGACATATTAGTTGTCACAATTGGTACTTTAATCATTATTGTATTTGTGACAATATTTTTAAATCTTATTAAAATGTTTTTTATTGTGACAAAAATAATTATCACTTTTAATTATTTGCAAGAGTGACAATGTCAACTTTTGATATCACTATTAATTATTTTTATAATAAAATATTTATCATTATTATTGAAAATTGAATTGATATGTCACATATTACTTTCGCGTCATAACAGTAGATAAATTATTCTAAAATGTTAAAATAAATAAACATCACATATAAAAATTGAAATATATAAAATAAATTATTCATTACATTTACGATGAAAAGGTATACCATTAATATCTAACAATAAATACAAATAAGTAATTTAAATACAATAATAAAATGCAGTATCTTCGAATATTTTGGTCCTCCAAATATTTGGTCCTACAAATAAATAAAATAAACAATTAATATTTTAAAATGTAAAGATATAATAGTAAAGATATTAATGACAAATTTTAAGTAGGAAAAATAACCAACAGAAGATAACATTGTTATACTATTAATATGAATTTGACTATACAAATTACACATATGAGCAAATTAAATATAAGCATTCATATTACTATAAGAATATTATTATTTACCTTATTTTTACTTTAATATTCTTCTTGTTCATTGAATATTAAAACTTTTTCAAATATTGTGACATATACACATCTTCCTTTTTTTTCTTCTTTTTCGTATGATAAATAAGGGCCTTCAAAGGATAAATGTAACATGATAATCCATCCCAAAGTCTCTAATCTTATATACCTTACCATTTTTCTTTGTACTTAAAAACATATACATTTTAGCCAATCACTAGTGCAAATATGTTAATTGTTTTAGTAAAAAAAGGAATATAAAAATATAAATTAATATAGTCATAAAAAAACCAAACAAACATTAGATGTCATATTTGCACATCAGTTATCTACACAAATGTAATGTTATTAGGAGAATAAAATACTCAAACCTTATTGTAATTCACGTATATAAGAAACAAATTGAATAATAAGACTGATATAAATAGATATACATAGCTCATATAATCAAACTTTCATAAGATCAATTTGATACAAATAGTTATACCTTATAAATAATGCAAAAAAGATAAATGAATGTTTTTGTTTTTGTTATATTTTTCATCTCCGTATGAAACAAGCTCACCCACATAGCCATAAATGAAAAACAATCATTTGTTCTTCATTCCATTACCAACATAAATACCATTCACTCCCCTTTCCTTGTCTTCATTTTTTTAGCGTAATTTGTGTATAGAAGGAAGGCAAAGTCCCATCAAATTGAATGGTTGATGGTGTGAGAAGAAAAAAAAAATGTATTCCTTACAATTGGATTGCACTTAAAGGGAACGAAAGTCCTTACCTTTTGGTGCTGAAATTCTGCCAATTGTTGTTATCTAAATCTTTCTCTGTTTGGATTTCACTCTTTTTTTCCCTATCTCTTTTGCACTCTTCATACAAGCCAAATAAAAAAGATTAGAGAGAACAACAACAATTATATAATATTATATTTAATTCTAAAAGGAATCAATTAGAACGAAAAGAAGAAGAGAAATAAATACCTTGAAGATTATGAATTGTCTGAGATAAAATATTGATATTAATGTTGTTGTGTGGCATAAGAAAGAATATTTACATTGTTATAGAGTATTTGGAAGAGAAAACATGAACCATTACAATAAATAAAAAGGAATGAAGGATATGAATTCATACTTTAAAGATGAAACCATGAATTTGAATTTGTACAACTCCAACAAAATAGAACTAAAAGTAATAAATTATAAAATTATAAAAGGTAGAAATTAATACCTTGGAGAAATAGAAATCAAAACCATGAAACTGATACCTTGGAGGAGGAACTTGAAACTGTAACTTGCGAGATTTTGTAGAGCCTTGAAATTGTGGTTATACTACGATTAAAATATTGCACCAAATTTTACAATATAAGGGTTGAACACATAATTTTGTTTTCACCCAAAAGCAAATTAGGTTTTTTCTAGAGAGTGGAGATTTCCGTGTGTGAGAGAGAGAAGCGTGAATGTGAAAAATTGAGAAGGAGAAAATTTTTGGATAACTGTCAAAGGGCGCTATATAAAAACACCTAAAAATTTAGTAAAAACTAATTATCATACTAATTTATAATTATATTTATTAATTTAATTAAATAATTACAAATTGAATGTTTTTATTACCTAATGGAATGGAACTTTACTAGAATTCATATATCTGTCTTCTCATTTTTTTATTATTTTTTTATTCTAATATATTATTCTATTAACTAAATTTTGTTATTCTAAACATATTAACAAACTTTTTTGACGTATTTTTTTCAACAAATTAACAATATAAAATATATTAAAGATAAATTTTTTTAGAAAGAGATAAAGTTTAGTAAATAATAGTCTATATAAATTTTAAAGTACAAATGACATGATAAAGAAAAGAATAACATGATCAAATAGAAGGAGAGTTTTAAATTAAAGAGAAAAGATAAAAAAAAATTTAGTAAGTTATAAAATATATATTTTTAGTTATTTATTTTATGATTTAAAGGGTTTTGATTATAAGACTTTATTTGTTCTTTACCGTGTTTAATAGGAATTTTTTAAACTTGATAATGTATTTTTTTTTCTTTGATAGGTATGAAATTTAGGAGTGTCAAATTGAGTCAACCTGACTCACATGGGTTGGTTCATCACAGGTTGAGTTAAAAAAGGATCAGCTCAACCTGATTCACTTTTTGGTAAGCCAAAATTTTGCAACCCGTCCCGACCTATCACGTGTTAGTGGATTTGCTCACTTAAGAATGTTTTTATTTTTTGCAACTTATTTTAGATATTTATTGCATTACATGAAATCAAAGTGTTTACCTAATTTTTGAAATATTATTATGAAGATAATAGTCAAAGATTAAAGTATTAACCTATATAACTTAGCAAACAAATAAGTCAAACATTCAAATTATTCAAATATTATTGAGCAACATTTTAGTGTTTAAAAACATGAAATTATGAACCTATATAACTAGAAGTAGTAAATAATTATAACAAAAAAAAAATAAAAAAAAATTGTAAAAAGATGTTGATGGGTTAAGTGGGTTAACCTACTTTTAACCCGGACTGAACCTGTTTAACCCGTTGTTAAGTGAATCGGGTTTAGTTCAACCCACTTTTTAAAAAAATAAAATTTTCTCAACCCAACTCGGCTCACGGCTCGAACCCCTGGTGAACCGGGATGACTCACAGGTTGAAACTCATTTTGACATCTCTAAATTGAATAAAAATTGGATATAGATTATTGATAGAACAAAACCTTTATATGAGAAATATTTAAGACTTAATTAAACTTGATTGGTTGTTATTATATAACTCAACCACATTTATCTCATTATTATTATTTTTTAAGGTTGCACTTTTGAAAATAGGAGGCAATATAAGAAACAAGTCATTACTTCACTTGGCTTGTGGACCAGATTCACATGTTTTTTCGATATACAAGTTATTTTGATATACATATGTACTTGAAATTACAAAATAGTTGAGTTTTAAGTTTTAGTAAATGATTTTATATTAGTAATAATATTTATATTGATATTAGTAAATAATATTTATATTGAACGATGAATAAAATAATATTATTGTTGAAGATGATGATAATTGATTATTGTTTTATATCATTTTGTAACAAACTTTTTTATTAGTTATGCTTATTTTATTTATCTATTTATTTTTATCCATCTGTCAATATAAATATTATTTACTTTTATATATATATATATATAAAGATAGAGATAAAAAAAATGTAAGCAGTTTATATTTTGCATAACGAATCTAAATTTGTAATGAATATATATTTTATATTATTTACTAATATTAATAGAAAGTATAAGGTTATAAATAAATAAAAAATATCAAAATAAATATAGTAATTGTGAAGTGGTATAGTGGTCTAATTTTGGCTCACTTTTACAAGGTCATGATTTGAAATCCATATCCAAAGTAAAATGAATTTAATTTTCTTTTTGTTTTGAGCAATTAATAATAATTTATAAATATTCAATGGAATTTTTATTATTTATATTTTTATCAATAAAAATAATTTTATTATATAGCATTTTAGTAGTGAATTTGTGATATGTATATTTGATGAATTTTAATAAAATCCGTGACAAATATAAAATTTATAACAATTAACTATATCATTAAAAAATTAAATAATATTGACTAAAATAACAGAAATTTAATAATTTTGTGCCACTAATATTATATATATAACAAATATGTAAAAAAATAATAAAATATTATTAATATTTCAATGATAATAAATAATTATTAATTTATAAATATTTAATAATTTTATATTAATTATATTCTTATTAAAAGAAAAATAGTTTTATTATGTAACATTTTTTTTAACATGTGTTTTTATTCTTTAGAAATATAATTATTATGACATTTTTATGAAAAAAAATAGTTGTGACAAATATAAAATTAGTTATAATTAATATGTAAATAGTGACAATATTTTTATTTATCACTGTTAGTTGAAATTTCATTAGTTAACTAAAAAAAGAAAGATTTCACGTTTAATTTTAAAGTAATTTATATATATATATATATATATATGAATATTTTTTTTCAGATAAACATTTTAACAATTTTCAAAAATAATAATTAATAATTTTTAAATTCGTAAAATGTATTTAATTTTATAATAAATTTTATTGTGACATTTTTAAATTCGTAAAATGTATTTAATATGTAAATAGTGACAATATTTTTATTCATCACTTAGTTGAAATTTTACTAGTTAACTAAAAAGAAGAAAGATTTCACATTAAATTTTAAAATAATTCATATATATATATATATATATATATATATATATATACTTATGATATTTTTCAGATAATAATTATTAATTATTAATTTATAAATTCGTAAAATTTATTTTAATTTTATAATAAATTTTATTGTAACATTTTTTTGATTTTGTCATTGATATAAATAATATTTGTAACAAATAAAAACTTTGTCACAAATAATATATTAATTGTGATAAAAATTTTCTTTATCACTATTTATTTGTCACAATAAATTATATATTATATTTCTTGTAGTGATAATAACTAAAGACTACATATATCTACCACTTCCATGATCTAAGTGAAATATGAAAACCTCAAAATTTAATCTAAAACCATCTACACTTTGTACTAAAAGGAAGAGACAAAGCACTTCGCTTTGTAACATTTATATTTATACAATATTCATTAAATTTCCTTCTGAACTTGCAATCAGTACATTCCAAATATGTGCAGACTATTTTAGGTGTCAAATTTAACATCAGAGCACTTAAAATTGTTTGATCCTGAGAGCCAGCTCTTTAGTTTCACTAGAAAATCCTTTGCTTCTCATATATTGGTAAAAGCTTCTCAGTTAAAATCTCGGTCTCTAATCTATCAGTTTTCTCCACCTGCAGAAACACCAACACCAGCATTACTTCATTAATCAATTCTCAAAATTATAGGGTATATTATAACCTAATTAGGTGCATTTTTAATCATTAACCACTAGCATTATAGCATTGTCCTTTTGTTAAATGTCCTTTTTCTGTCTTTCTACTTTAATATTCACTCATGCACATTTTGTTTTTCTTGATAAGAATGAAAGAAAGGATATATTTAAAAACCTAATAGTTAATATTATCTTTTGAACTAATGAAGTAATCATAATTTGGAATATTTTGAAAGATACCTGAAAATGCAAATTGTAGAAGAACCTTCCTCCAAAGGTTTCTGAGGAAGAAGCATGTAGCAGAAAAAGGCCATCATTTTCTAAGCACTGCAGAATCTCTGATAGTGGAGCCTTGTGTGTCTCATGAGATGAAATGTGAACTACAGCTTCACAATCGTTAAGCCTAGTCGTTGAGACAACAAAAGAAGAGTTGTGATGGGAAATTTTTCTCTGAGATTCTTTGTTCACTGCTTCTCCTTGCAATTGCCGAGAAATTCTGCACAGAAGCTCCTCTTTTCTCTTTGTTAGTGCTTGCACTTGCTGTTGTAGTTCAGGTATGTATTTCAACACTCTGGAAACTGTTGCAGGAATGCTCATTTTTTTCTGCAACCATACATTAACATGGAATTATGAGATATCTCTATTACAACTTAGGGGAAGTTTCATTTGCTTTTGTTAAGATATTGTTCATTTTTGTGATTTTAGCTGTATTATTAGTTAGTTTATGTAATAATACCGATGTAATTCCTGTCTATTTTTCACGTATTTGTTTCTCACCCTTTTACGTGTGTAGTGGTGATTTTTTTGTTAATATATGTAAAATCGTAAAGTAATATCAATCAATGTAACATTTTTATATTATCATTACAATCATATTAATTAAATTAAAATCAAAAGATAAATAAGACAAGACCACCTAAGTATTTTCTAACTACGTGTTTTTCTCCACATACAAATGAAGAAAAGACTTTCGTGGTATCATTCAAACTTTTGCATTTGTATAAAGAATTAATTAAATGTGAACCAAGTAAGGCCTAGCACGTCATTGTTAGAAGTACTTGTTTTATTAGAAATTATTACATCATCCATTCGGTCAATTTTTGCAGAATTTGATAGGAATCACACAGTTTCATACTGCGGAAAATTTCTGCATTTTATCCCGTTTGTTTTACTGCATAAAAGTTCTTATTTTCATGAAAATTTCAAAATTAACAAATTAACCCCTAATTATCTTTCATCTGCACGAATCAGTCAAAATAAAAGCTGTATACCACAAAATATATGATCCAAGAATAAGCCTAAATGCATAGAAAATGGAAGCTATATACCAGAAAACAAAGAGAAGTTAAGGGAACACATCCCAGTTGACAAATAAATCTCAGAAACCCTCATGCTATGGATATTAATTTCATGAAATCACTTCCTACAATAGATTAGCATGTGTCTTCTAATTTGAAGAACAGAGTACAGACAGAAACAGTTGCATGGATATTTTGGTTTCGAGATTTAATCAGAACTGAAATTTTGCTCTCATATTAACGAAACGAAATTCAAATCCATATTGAAAGCAAACAGTAGCAAAGTTGATAGTATTGTGGTAAAGTGAGAGAGAAGCGATGATATATATAAATAAAGAAGTACCGTTTGATCTGCCATTGGAAGAAGTGAGCGAAGTGAAGAAACCAAGTTGTTGACCTTCTTGCGGCGATCACGTTCGCTAGCATTGTGGCTAAGTTTCTTGACCATGGCAGGGTCAGAGGATGGTGCAGTGGACCTTTCAATTTCAACCTCAATCTGTGTCTGTGGTGAATAAAATTGATAGGGAAAGGAGTACTGAGAAGACGCATCATCTTTGTAGGAGAGATTATGGGTATTATTATAGCCGAATGGCTCCTCCTCTAAGAGCCACCCTTTGGTTGAGAAGAGAGGAGGAGAGAACAATGCGACCATGATGAACGATGATGATTTGTTGGGGGCAGTTAACAAGTTTGTGAGACAATGAAATCATGATCTGGACTTGTGAATATATATGCACCAGTAGTCACTATCCTTTACGTAATGGTGCATGTTAGTATAATTGAATAAAACTAAAATATTGTTGTTTTCTCGTGGTCACTTGGATTAGTTAAATATAAGTTGATTGAAGAAGTATGAGTTAAGATGTTAAAAAATAGAAGCAAAGACATTAATAATGTAGGGAGATGATAGTTTATGGGAGCACATGTAAACGCGTGTTTGAAATGTGGCATGTATGTAGCAGAGAGGGTGAGAGGGTGGGAGAGCGTGCATTTCTGTACTTCTTTAAGTGTCTACGTGGCATCTATGTGTTTTCCTTTGGAACAGTAGTTAACTCCTCCACTCTTTGCTTTGCGGGGGCTCATTAAGGTTCACTTTGAGTTTGGAATAACTCAGCACTACCTTTTGTTCGTAACCGCTTTGACTTATAATTCAAGTCAATTCATCTTAATCTTCGATAGTTGGTGGGTGAATATTAAAGTTTATGAATAATACAAAAAAGAGAACAGAAAATAAAAGTACAAACGAAAAGTTGTTCATGGAGTTCTTATATCAACTCAATAGTACTGTATCACCAGTCAAAAGTTTATAATTTGTGAGGAAAATTATACTACAAAGTGTTCCACAAAAAGTTGCATAATAGGAATTGCCAGTTTTGTCACAACAAATTGCATCAAAGGTTTGCAGTCTTTTGTCTAGACAAAAGTTGTATAAAAGTTTACAGTTTTTACCGCGTTGAGTGATAATATTGTTTTTAGTATTTTGTGAACGTAGATCTTAGAGTGCCTTAGATTTCATGTATGTTTGTATTTATATTTATGTTCTTATTTTGTGGATATATCTATGCTTGAAGAGATTATTTTTGTATTACATGTTTTCCAACATATCTAATTTGATTTAATTCGATCTTGAGTTCAAGATAACTTGATTTTAACCTTTGAGATGGGTTGGTTCAATTTGACCTTTCGGTCTTGTCAATCTTCTTAACATTTGGCTTAGATTAACTCATTTAAACATTTGGCTTGAACAAATGTTTCAACCTTCAACTAAGATTAACTCAACTCAAACTTCTATCAGAGTATACTCGATTAAACCTTTGATCTGGATCAACTTGTTTCGATTTAAACCAATTTGTCTTAACATTCGCTCAATGTTGACTCAACTTAACTCTTTGAAGTGGACCAACTCAATTCAACCTTTAATCTGGACCAATTACCTAGTCTTGTAATTTCTAAACTTGACTTAGACATACTTTAATTTTGAATTTTCAAAATCCAAAAAGTTATTCTAATTATAGATTAAATTTCACATTTCAATTTTTTTTTCACCTTACTTTGATCGATGTTAACCTATATCAAATGTACCATATTAAAAGTTTGAAAAAGAAAAACACCATAATTTTCAAGACTTTGATTCAATGATTAACTATATATTTAGATGTCATATTATAATATATCATGGTCTTAAATTTTGAAAAACTATTAGGTGGATTTGGATTACTTTGATCCAACGAATTTTTACATGACACGTGATCTATTTATTATTATTGTTATTATTACTGTTTTCATAAATTAAAAGAAATTAAAATATACAGAATATAGAAAATAGACAGAATTATATGATGGGATAGAACTACGTAATAATTATGTAAAGGAAAATATAATAATAATTTGAAAATTTTGATGACGTCTAACTTCTTAATTATGAAACTAAACAGGCCAAGTTTCCCATTAATACAGTAATGTTATATGTTGTTAACAAAGAGACTGAAAACAAAGTAGGAAAGAAGATTTTTCTATTCATTAAAAGCTAAATTAAAAGAGAGAGAGAGAGAGAGAGAGAAGTTGGTCAAAAAATTTATCAGTAATCATTCACTTACCATTCATAATAATTCTTGTGCTAACACTTTTGAACCGTTAAGTAATTTCATTCAATAAATTTGACATTTTACAATTTAATAATTATTAATAAACAATATACTTACTCTTTCTGTATTTTCTCATTTTTTTTTTATGCCTTAGTCTTACTCTATATTGGTAAAATTTGTAACCTAATATTTTTTTCAGTTGAACTTCATCTTTTTTGGATAAACTTATTCTCTTATATTTTCTCATTTTTTTAATGCCTTACTCTATTTTGGTTATATTTATAACCTAACATTGTTTCAATTTGAAATTGAAATTGAAATTGGTGATCTGTTATAGGCAATTGAATGAGACGTGGCAATGTAGATTATGATGTGCACGTGGCGATGCATGCAATACACAAGCCTTTGGCTTCCTTGCGTATGGTTTGCACGGAATGTCAAAATTAAATAAGATATTAGTTAATACATTAGGTACTACTATACTACATCACATTACCGTAAATAATAAAATTAATAACTAACTTTCTAGTATTATTATAGTTCAAGATAAAAAAACAGTTCTGGAGTTAGTAACAATCTACATCGTTTAACAAAGATCATAACTATAAAATATCGGTTATTCCCACCTCACTATTGTTCTCTTCCTCTTGTATTTTTTTTTTTTATATATCTTTTTCTATCTTTAAATTATTGTAAATCAGTGTCTTAACTAAAAGTGCCTTTGGATTCAAGTATTTATTGTTTATGCATAACGAAAACCGAATCATAAAAAAGAAAACAAAATTGGGATGATAAACTTTCAAAGAAGGTGTAGATAAAATAATAATAATAATAAACTTTCTCTTTGCCTAATTGAATGTATATAGATAATAATAAAATATTTATTCACGATTTTAACTATAAATAGGAGTAATGTTTTCAAAAATTATATTGGTTTATATTTTTGTATCATTAAAATAATTAAGTGAAATAAAAATAGTAAAATAAAATTAATTATTTAATTTTTTAGTAATACATTTTCTTATATAATAAAAATAAATATTTTAAAAATATTAAAATAAAATAATTTAATATTTTATTGATAGTTATATTTTATATTTTAATAAGATACACAATTAAAATAAAAGATATTTAAACGATAAAATAAAGTCATTTACATTTTAATAGTTGTAAATTAAAATAATTTAATATATTCTTATTTTAAAATATATTTTTCATCTATTAACATTTTATAATATTCTTTATTTATTAATATTTTATAATAAACTTTGGTTCTTAAATGAAGAATTGGAAACTTATATGACGTAGTTGGTTAGTGTGTATTCATTGTTATTAAATTTGTAAGTTAACTCATTAACTCTTATGGAAATTTTATGTTGGTCAATTTAAAAGTATATAAATCGGTGTAAATCGATTTGTAGATGAAATTAATTTTAATTTTATATATTTTTTAATTTTATTTTGTTTTCTTAATAAATTATGTATAAATTAAATTTTAAAAATCAAACAAATATATATATATATATATATTAATTGTTTTTCATTTCATTTTTTATTTTATTTAAAGGTTTTTTTTAATTTTATTTATTTTAATACATTATATAAAATTAAATTAAAAAATATTTATATATATATATATACTAAATTTTGAAACTTAGTGTATTTTTTTATATATTTCGAAATTCGATAACTATTTACACCGAAATTCAAAATTTAATAATTCTTTAACTAGATTTCAAAATCCGAAAATTTTTTTAACTAAATTTTTTAATTCTAATATTTTCTTTAACCGGATTTCAAAATTTGGTAGCTTTCTAAACATTCCTTTTTAAAATCTGTTTGAGCGGTGCAAATTGATGAGATATTAAATAGTGTAAAAGTTAAAAGAAGGAACTTTAAAAATCCAGAGGTGTTGAAGAAATGGTTGGGGTGGAGGAAGGAGCCCCTTGTATTTGAGGCTTTATGCTAAAGGCCCAAATGGTTTGAATGCCTATAAGGCAACTAGTTCTATAATGTTTTTTAGAATATATGTTGTATTTCGTATTTCAAAATATATAATCTAAAATATATATTTTTTAAAATATATAATTCAGAATATAAAAATGATATTTCAGATCGTATAATTTAGAATAAAAAAATGTATATTTCAGTTTAAAATAGAAAATTTATGTGATTACAGATTGAAATGAGATGGCCTACCACCCAAGTGGACCTCATCATAATCCTCTTCAAGTCCATTTTATTTTAGGGTCTTTCTTCGTGCACCTCCAAAATTTTTTCTACACTTTCAAAAGGAATTTAAATTCTAAAATTACCCTTTGATCATTTAAGTAAAGTCACGCACATCACACCGCCAAAATTACTTTCAAATGTTCACTTCCGAAAATCAAAAGATATAACCGAAAGTCGACTTTCAAAAGTTAAAATATATAACCGGAAGTCGACTTTCGAAAGTCAAAATATATTACCAGAAATTGACTCTCGGAAGTCAAAATATATTACCGGAAATTGACTTCCGAAAGTCAAAATATATTACCGTAAGTTGACTTTCGGAAGTCAAAACACATTCACATTACCAGAAGTTGACTTCCGGAAGTCAAAATATATAACTGGAAGTTGACTTCCGGAAGTCAAAATATATTACTGGAAGTCGACTTCCGAAAGTCAATATATATAACCGGAAGTCAACTTCCGGAAGTCAATATATTACTGAAAATCAAATTTCGGAAGTCAAAATATATAACTAGAAGTCGATTTTCGGAAGTCAAAATATATTACTGGAAGTCGACTTCCGAAAGTCAATATATATAACCGGAAGTCGACTTCCGGAAGTCAATATATTACTGAAAATCAAATTTCGGAAGTCAAAATATATAACTAGAAGTCGATTTTCGGAAGTCAAAATATATTACTGGAAGTCGACTTCCGAAAGTCAATATATATAACCGGAAGTCGACTTCCGGAAGTCAAAATATATTACTGAAAATCAAATTTCGGAAGTCAAAATATATTACCAGAAGTTGACTTCCGAAAGTCAAAATATATTACCAAAATCGACTTTCGAAACTCAAAATATATTACTGAAAATCAAATTTCGGAAGTCAAAATATATTACTGGAAGTCGACTTCCGAAAGTCAAAATATATGTTTTTTTCGTTATTAAATTTAAAAACAATACCTTTTTAACAAAATACTTTTAAAAATGGAGAAATATATATATATATATATATATATATATTAAAAATTTATTTTATTTTTAAAATATGTTTTAAGAAAATAAAAAATTAGAATATTAATATATTACCAGAAGTCGACTTTTGGAAGTCAAAATATATTACGGAAGTCGACTTCCAGAAGTTAAAATATATTGTCGAAAGTCAACTTCCGGAAATCAAAATATATTACCAGAAGTCTAAATATATAACCGTAAGTCGACTTTCGAAAGTTAAAATATATCACCAAAAATCAATTTTCAAAAGTTAAAATATCTTATAAGAAATCAACTTCTGGTATTATTATCTTTGGAGGTGTAGATGGTCAAAGTTAAAAAGGATATTTTAAGTAGTTTTGTAAAATTTGGGGGTGCTAAAGAAATTGGTGGAAGTGCAGGGAGAAACAGACTTATTTTAACACTTGGAAATGGAGTTACTTATGTTACTCAATCTTAAGCATTGTTCCCAGCTTTTAATCCTTTAATCTCACTACCCTCCATAAAAACTTCTTGTTATCAAACTTCCTCTCCTTTCCCGTTGAATGAATGAAAACTAAGGGTTAGGGATGAAATTTTGTCAAATGTCATTTAAAAAAGTTGCAACCTACGGTTACTTTCGCTTTATTTTTCATTTATTTTCTTTATGATTTTAAGCTTTTAGAAAAAAACATAGATCAGTTAAAAGATATAAACTCCTACCTAAACCTAAACCTCTTAGATTAATGGTTTTTATAGGTTCACATCTCTTTCATACATGTATCTACATACATACACACACATTGAAGAGTACAACATTTACATCTGCGGCCTTAAAGCTAAAAGCCTAAAGTACTCTACTTGCATAACATCATACTTATTGTCAAAAGCTATCACCTTTCACACCTGAACCCCAATCCTCTGAGCTACCTGCATCAGTAAGATTTTTCAAGTTATATCAAAATGAAAATAAAATGAACCAATAAAAATAAATATTATTACTATATTAGGCTAAAAATATCAGAAGATACATTCATAAAATATTATCAATGTTAGATCATGTATGTTTGGACAAACTTCTCTTTAAAACACTTTAGAGAAAAAAAAGGAATTAATTTGTCGAAGCTCTTTCTCATATAGAACGCCAGCTTTTTAATTTACACACAAGTAAATTTTAACTTTTTTCTGAAAAGTTTTTTTTTTCTTATTTCTTTTTTCTTTAAAACACTTTTAGATAAATTTGTACTGATTTTAAATACTAAAGGAGGTGCCTTGATGGGGCTGATATATTATGCTATCCTAGTTATAATCACCTTATATACATATACTACTCTACAGTGAATTTCTGTACAGTACTAGAAAGAGAAGAAGATTTTAAATACCTCCTTAAAAGAGTGAACATCGCTTCCCCAAAGCCAAGCATCACAGCCGGCATCCCTGGCACCCCATATATCATTTCTGCGATCATCCCCAATATGAACAGCATCCTCAGGTTTTACATCCAATAGTTCACATGCTTTCAGAAATATAGTTGGATTTGGTTTTTCGGCCGCAACCTAGTTGAAAAACACAACCAACCACCCACAAGAGAAGTTTATAAGCCAATTATCATGTAGAAAAGGAAAATTACAAAATTTTGAAACCTCCTGATTAATACATTACTAATGTAACCAACCAATATGTAAATACATGGATGCTCAAACGAATTTGAGATACAAAAACTTGACCATCTAAAATATTTTCAATTCAAGACTCGAGGTGTGAAAGGATAATGGCTAATTCCTGAAAGTTGGTACAGGCAACAATAATACATGCCGTAAAAAATATGGTTTCTGCTAAAGAATTTATAATTATCAGTATATTTTAGCCATCAAATTTACATTTGATTCTTCACCAAATTTACTCAAGTTGATATCATCCCCAAAGCTAAAGGTAATGTCATTCTGGCGTAAGTTCATTGTTTCAAAAAGGTTAGCTTGTAATGTAAGACTCAACGGTGAAGTTTTGCAGCATGATTCTCAAGCCCAGAATCATGTTGAGTTGCTCTCTACTCGCATTGGATAAGTTTATGGCTAGAAAAAGACCCGCTACCATATTAGGGCGATAAAGAGACCCGCTATCATAGGTCAAAAAGAAAAGAACAATAAGCTTACCTCAGCTGACACTGCTACCGCATCAAACCAAGTGTCACAATTTAATGCCCGCAGGAGAGGTCTCAACCTAGTATCAAAATTTGATACAACAGCTAATTTCACACCTGATTTTCGAAGAGCTCTAAAAACTTCTTCTGCTCCGGGATCATTGAGGTGCCACGCCTGTATGGATGATAGACATATAAAAATATCAAAAACTGTCCAATTTACTTTTAAGGAAAATGCGTAATACATTTCAGAAAGTGATCATTATAAATGATCTTACCTTGTCTGTCATATAATAGTTATAAAGTTCTTCAAAGTATTGAGGATCTGAACAGCCGGTGGAATAACTAACTATGTATTGCCAGAAGGGCTTACCGTCATTGACATATCTGCAATACAAAATAAAAACAACGAATCTTAATTATACTTAATATGAAAAGAAGTAAAGTGTCTCCTCCATAGTTATGTCTAAGAGATTGCTTTTTCTTTATTTAGTCACACGACCAACATAAAACTTGTCAATATACTAGCATGGATATATAAGACTTTGGCTGCTTTTTGATACAAAGGCAGAGAAAGGGAGGAAAAGCATTTCATTCCAAATTCTGTTTACAAAAAACAGAGTATCTTAACCTAAAGGCTAGCGGCATTATTCAAGCATTTTAAGAGACAAATAACTAAGAATGTGCATATGGCAACAGTAACTTCAAAGTTAAAAGGCATATAAGCATGGATATTTAAAGCTGCATACAAAACAAACCACATGATGCTTGTCTAGCTAAATCATAAATCTGCAATCAGAAATTGGATTTTGACAATATGGCTCATATATATTGTGCTAAGAAATTTATCACTAATTAAAATGCTTACATCATTTTACTTTCACGAAGCAGGCAACTAAGACAGATCATTCACTACAAGCTATATATATTTATTGTCACGAACAAACAAGCTATCATACAATCAAAAGACTGTTCTTGTCATTTCACTCAAAAGCAATGGAAATTCCCATGGCAACCTTTATATGCAAATGACTGATGCTTGGCTCCAAGACTATCAAACAAATCAGACATGAGCAACTCTAGCATATTACAAGTCCAATCATTTAAAAACTCAATAAACATCAAAATATTAATATTAAAAGATAACAACAAAGCCCTCGCTGAAGTTATTTTAATGTAATGTTGTCTTGAGATTTTTATCAGCGGCGTCTGCAATAGTACAATTACTCATTAGACAAGCAAGTGAATCACTTATACACACAAAGGACCCCATTAAGAAATTTAGTCCACCAGACAAAATCAACCGCCATGAATTCGCTAACAACATCTTTCCTTTTTCTTTTTGAATTTTAAGGTAGATATACAAAAAGATCCAAACTAGGAAATTTTCAATCTCGTGAAAGCAAATCATGATAATTAATAAACACCTACTCAAAAAGCAACAACCAATATCAACATCAAGATTTTTAAAAACGATCCAGCACCACCAATTTGATCACAATGTCAAATTATTTTTGCCCTCTGCAATCACATCACAACCACAGTTGCGGTCACATTAGTCTGCAATTTCTCGCAAAATCAATTAATGCGAAACTTTTAAAACTTACAAACAAAAATTATATTTCAGCCAAAGTCATATCCATGTAATAAAATCTAACTTTTTTTCACACGAACGATAAAGTAAAAAAATAAAAGTAGAAGTAAGAAGCTAACCTGAGACGAGATTTTCCCCAAGGCTGCCCATATGCTCTTCTGTACCTGAACAGTATTTCATCCTCCGAATACTCCACACCATACTTTTCGCCAATCGTCCTATAAATCTACCAAAAGCACACAAACCGGAATCAGTTCCAAGTCGAATATAAAATCCATTTCAGGTTCAGTTTCTCTTGGCGCGCAAATCGAAGCACGTGACGTACCTGAGCCATGGGTTGCGAGGGGAGGACGAGCGTGCCAACAGCATCGACGAGGACCGCCTTGTGCGTGATCTGTCCGTATAGGGAGCGCCGGTAATCGGCGTAGTCCTTCACCTCCGTGCTCTCCACTTGCGCCACCGCTGCGGAGGTGGAGGAGTAAGAGGAGCGACACCAGCGACGGAGCGCGGTCCGCGAATTGGAACCAAGAATCCTTGCAGCTATTGCAGCCATGTTTGTTTGGTAAAGCTCAAGCTCGCTTCACATTGGAGACCAAGATGCGCTCTTTTCTCAGTGGTGATGCAGAAGAAGGAAAAGAAAGGCTCTTGCCTAAGATTGTTGAGAAATGAGAACAACATAAAACCTTTGATCTTATTAATACTAACAATCACTTTTTTAATTGTTGAACAATTCCTTCTATTGGAGTGTTTACATCACACTTTATGATACCAAAATTTTTAAACAACTATAATTTTTTTTTTTTTAAGGCTTATATAATAATTTCAAAGTTTATTCATACTTCATAAAAAAATAAAATTATCCTAAACTTCATAAATATTCCGAGAGTCATCTATGAATGTATACCGATAAAATATTATTCCTAGTCCCTAATAATTGTTAAAAATGTCGGGATGAACTATCGTTATTGGCCATTTTCTTACACGATTATGAATTTTCTAAAAATAATTTTAGCATTATAGTTAAATTTCAAAATTAGCCTTTTAAGTTTTTACACATGTCAATTTGTTATTGAGTACATTAGGTGAGAGTCTTGTGGCTTAAACAGATTTGATGTAGTATCAGTTAGACATTTGTAGTGGAATGCATTATTAGTGTCAGATGGAATTGACGTGATGAGTGAAGTTAACAGAATAAACCAGTTGCATATTAGAAAAACTGTTCCTTGAAAATAATATTTGTTATTTCTTTAAAAAAAATTAATACTAAAATTTGTTCAGTTTTTTTCCTGTTAGGTCCTAATTTTTTTTTTAATTTAATTTTTATATTTCTCAATTTTATTTAATTTAATTTTTTTTAATCTAGTTAAAATAATTAATGGATTTTGTATAATGACAATCACATATTATTTTATTTTATTTTTTTTTAATTTCAAATAAAATGTCTACATATTAAGTTAACGTCATTCAACTGAATAAAACATTTAAATGTTAACATAAAATATTAGAAATAAATTTTAATTCTAACTTAATCTTAACTCTGATACCAGATTAAAAAAGAATATTAATCCTAATTCAATTTCACAAAATCAGTTTGTAAGATCATATTTATACTTCATTTATATGTTATAAAAAAAAATTCTAAACTACGTAAGACTTTCAACATAAAATGTGTTTAATACATCGTAAACATGTAATGTAATTCAGTTTAAAAAACTGCATATGTTATTTTTTAAAATTTAAAAATAAAAATATATTAAAATTTTGAATAAAAATAAATTTTAATTTTACTTCCAGGTTAAAAGAGTACAAACTTATTTAATCTAATATAAGATGACAAACTTACAAATTACGGTGAAAACAAGTAGTTTAAAATAAAAAAGAATTGACAAAGAGCTGAAAAAATATAACATAGTAACAAATCCAAAACAATAAAATTACAAATACATGAAAAATTATAAAACCAGAATAAAATTAAAATAAGAAGATCGGGTTTTATTGGTTTTCACCATTTTTTCAATGCATCTTGATTCCACTGAGTTGTGGAAGGGAAATGGGAGGGAAGAAAATAAGACTCTAGAATGATGGGGTAGACAAAAAAGATGGTTCATAAATAGAAAAGATGATATCATAAAAACAATTATATGAAATGAAGTATATTTTATATTTTTCAACATAAGAAAAGTGAATTTGTCCATGTATTTTAGAATTTTTAAATTTAACTTTACTCCTTATCAAATTATTTTTAAAGGTTAATGTTTTTCTCTTTAAATTATTATCAAAATTTATATTTTGTTTCTAAATTAAATTATAAAATATGTTTTTCTCTGTAAATTATGCAAAAACATTTTCTCTATCATATAAATTATGTAAAACATGTTTTTCTATACGAAAATGATTTTTTAATAAATATTTTGTTGACAAAATTGACAAATTTACTAAATAGAGTAATTTTTTTAATGAAATTTATAAAAGTAAAATGATAAAATTTTATAAGATTTTTTCTTATTAAAAATGATTGTTTATAAAAAAATTTCAAACAAATTTTTTTCAAAGTAAATTATTTGTTTCATCAATTTGGATTTTAAACACTTGGAGCTTTTAGATCTCGACAGAAAATATCAAGTACTCAACTCTTGAATAAGAGTTAATTAAGTAATATAAACCTAATTTCATTATTCTTACCATAGTAATGAGAGCTTCATACTTTCTTAGATTTAATGAAATATATGTCCTTCTCCACTTGTTTTGCCGTATCATAATGGGCACCTCTTCAACCCACTTTTTCACTGCAAATAAATACTACGTTGCTTTGGGTCCCCTGCACATGGGTTAGATACTTGCACTTTCACCACTTCATATAAACTACCTAAACAACTGAATAAGTAATCTATCTATATATTTATATAAATAATTATTTTACTATTTTTATTTTTTAATAATCATTTTATTAGATTTAATTATTTTATTCATTTTTTTAAAATTAATGATATGAAAACTAAAGTAAATAAATTAAAAAAAGAATAAAACTCATGTGTTATAAATATATTTTCACTAATTTTTATTATTTAAATAACATTTAACATAGGTAACCTTTAATAAAACAATAAAAATTAAATATATTTATAATTTATAAATTTATGTGCAAAATTAAAACTCATCTGTTTTAAATTTAAATATAATTTAATTTCAAACTCAACATAAATGCAAAACATTTCGATCACTAAAAAAAATCTTTTAGCTCAATTATTTGTCATGCACAGATGAAGTACCCAAATAAGAAAGATAAGGTTTTCTTGTTTTGGGTGATATATAAATTAATGAAAGCTAACATTCTATAGTACAACATTCCACAAATAACTGAAAATCTGCCATTGTTGTCCAAATGAAGTGTAGTTCTCACTCCCATAATCAATCATTGCGAACAACAATAATGTGGAGTTAAGAAAGTAACTTAGTAACCCAACCAAAACAACCTTTAACAGTTTATAGCTGTCAGAACAAATGCATGGATGAAAGCAAAGATAAACCTCACAAAAAATAGGAAAAATGATAGTATGATTCTTGTTTTTTATTTTCTGAAATGATTTTGTATTAAGTATTGATTTTTTTTAAAAAGAAAACAATATTATATTAAACATTAAAATAAAAAATAAGTTGTATTAGAAAGAGACTCTCACATTATAGCGTGTCTCATGGGCTAGAATTTGATCGCAAAATGTTCAGAGTCTTCGATATTTGAGGTGCCATGAGAAGTGGGTCCCACGTGCACAACTTTCGATGATTTTTATGAGGTTGTGGTTACGCAAGACAGAATTGTGGTGTGAGGGTTTTGATAACGATGTGGGACTTGTGTGTGTTCTCGTATACTCTTTCGTTATTGTGCTTTTAAATTCTGTGGTTGTGTTGCTTGCTGCCGATGTTGTTGTATTTTGGAAGTCTCCATCAATCGTGAACACAATAATTTATTACACAAGTTTATCGTTTATCATACATCAATTTTGTATTAAATTTATCGTCATTATAAATAATATTATTTTTATAAAATAATAAATTTAATGTAAAATATTGTTTAAAAGGTGAGATATTTTATTTAGTTTGTGTAACTTGTTTATGTACTAAAGACTTACCTAATCAATTGGGCAGAATCTGATCTGTTAATAAAGTCAACAAACATCGCACCACATATTATCAATTATTTTTCATAGTTAGAAAAAGAATCAACTTATCACATATTTTTAATCCTTTAAGTGATCATAATAATTTATTTTTCATTTTTTTAATCATTTTATTTATGTTTTCATTTCTTTACTTTTGATTGACCAATTCAAAGAGAGACTTAGTGTTATAAATTAAGACATATTATAAGGTTCAGAAGATATCTTGGACACCCCAAATTCTCACTAGTGGAGGATATAATAATACTAATTATCAAATTTGTACATATTAGTTTGTCGAGGGTTACGATGAACATTATGAACATCAACATCTATCTGTACAAATTACAAATTTTTAAGTTATAATAAACTCTTGATACAAATTGAATCCAGTTAAATCTCTACCATTAAAAATGATAAGTTGAATATGTCCGAAGAAAAAATTACAATCATTGTTAATCAAAATAGTGATATAAAGGATATGAATATGAAAAAAACAATAGAGTTAAATATATTTCTTTTATCTTTAAACTATTTAAAAAACTGTACTGTTTTCTATTAAATTTTAAAGTGTTTAGTATTCGCACTTGATATAAAACCTCTTTCTAATATACTATATTTTAATCTAATATAACTTCTACGTATTATTTTAGAAAAAATAAATAATAGTTTGACAAAAATTTGTTTGACAAATTTTGAGAAACAACCATTTTTAGTAAAAAAGGTTATAAAACTTTATTATTTTACTTTTGTAACTTTCATAAAAAAAAATAGAAAATTATTCAATTGGGTCATTTTGTCAACTTTTTCAACAAATGTTTGTGAAAAAAATCATTATCGGATGAAAAACAGAAATGATAATTTGACGATGTTTTGTTTGACAAATTTTGACAAACAATAATTTTTAGTAAAACAATCATAAAACTTAATTATTTTATTTTTGTAACTTCCATAAAAAAATAAAAAATTGCTATTTTTGATAAATTTGTCAACTTTATAAACAAAATGTTTGTCAAAAAATCCTTTCGGATGAAAAAAGGAAAATGACACTTTGACAAACAATTGGTAAAAAAACCTATAAAACTTTATTACTTTATTACTTTCTTTTTTAACTTCCATAAAAAAAATTAAAAATTAATCTATTCAATAACTTTGTCAACATAATGTTTGTCAAAAAATCATTTTTTGATGAAAAAGGGAAATGATACCATTGGCATAACTTGCACAAAAATTTTAGGGAGGTCAATTTTTTTTTATATATATAAATTATTTTTTCTAATTAAAAAAAGTTTTAATTTCTTAACATCATTTTTTCTATTCAAAACAAGCACACATTATGATATAATCCAACATATGATTAGAGGTGACAAATAAACCCGTCTTCATGGGTATTGTCCGAACATGTTCCCGTTTTGACAGAGAATTCCCGCATTGACTGGGTATGGGTATGGGTATGAGAATCCTCGATTTTTTTAATTGGATATGGGTATGGGGATGAGTATGGGAATGTACATATTCATGTCATAATACCCGTCCCCGTTTAAATTATTAAATATTCACAATTAATTAAGTTACCCTATATATATATATATATATATATATATATATATATATATATATACACTTTCAATTTTTTATTTCTTTTAATTATTTGGTTTGTCATGAAACTCATTCACATCTATGATATATTTTTCATTTTATCATAACCTTCTTTATGTAATTATGTTAAAATGATGTATGTCAATTAAAAATTTTTACGTCTCACATTTGAATATTTTTATTATTGTTTAATATTTATGTTTAATAGTCTCAATTTAAGTGATTTATGTAATTATGTTAAAATGATGTATGTCAATTAAAAAATTTTATGTCTCACATTTGAATATTTATATTATTTTTTAATATTTATGTTTAATAGTCTCAATTTAAGTGATTAATAGCATAAATATTTTATTTACTAGGTAATATAAAAAAAATTCTTTACTTATTATTATTAATTTTTGTTTCATTTGAAAATTTTTTTTGTTTCGCTAAAACAATTTTTGTTATTTCTCAATCATTGAGTATATATGTTAATATTTGAACATTTTTCTTAGATCTCTAAGATATTTTTCATCTTATCACATCCTTAATAATACATTTTTTTTTTCTTAATGCGATATCTTTCAATAGTCTCTTTAATTGTTTATAAAACACACATTTGTTAATTTTTTAATATTTTTATTTTTTGTTTATTTTTATCATATAGAATACTATTTCGATATTATTTATCTAATTGTTTTTTATTTTCTAACTCATTATCAATTATACTGTAATTTTTTCACTATAATTGTATCAATAACTTTTATTTATTACAATATAAAAATTTAATGTAACTGTCATGAATATTTTTTTTATCACCATTTAATATATATTGGAGTTCAAAAGATACAAGATCTATGTCAAAATTTTATTATTATATTTATTATTTGTTTTATGTCATTTTAATAAAGTGATGTATTATAACTTTAAAGCATGATTTGATAATCTCTAACAAATAAAGATATGTCTAGAACATAGAAAAATCATAGTAAAACAAAAACTTGATTTTTAAATTTTAAAAAAGTTTTTAAATTAAATAATAATATAAAAATATATATTTTAATATATATATATATATAGAAAATAAAAATAAAACATTGGGGGAGTCACAACTCCTCTGTCACAACATAGGTCCGCATCTGAATGATACTTTGACAATTTTTTTTTTTACAAACTTTGACAAACAATATTTTTGTAAAAAAAAAAACTATAAAACTTTATTACTTTATTTTTTTAAACTTTCGTATAAAAATAAAAAATTACTCTACTTAATAACTTTGTCAATTTTCTCAAAAAAATGTTTGTCAAAAAATCATTATTGGATGAAAAAGAAAAATGATAATTTGACAGTTTTTTTTTTTTGACAAACTTTAACGAACAATAATATTTGGTAAACAAACATATAACTTATTACTTTATTTATGTAATTTCGGTAAAAAAAAATACTTTATTCAATAACTTTGTTAGCAAAATATTTGTCAAAATATCATTTTCGAGAACTTATTTTGTTTTATGAGTCATTTGTCGAACTTTTTTATTTATAAAAATATATTATAACTCTCTCTCTCTCCTTTCCTTCTTTTCTTTCTCTCCCGTGCGCTTATAACATGTACCAGCTAGCTAATTTGCCTATCTTAATAGGCCGAGTTGTGAAGTTAGAAAAATAGCTATTACTTCGAACACCATCACAATTACTAATTGCACCTCATAATATTACGAAAATATTCAAACACCCTAGATTACTGCATCGCACCACATCACCATGTCACCGCTGCTGCAGAGAAAGAAGAAGAGAGAAAATGCAGAAAAGTACTGATGGAAAGTTTTTTCCGAAATATACTTCATATGTTCTGAATAACTCTTTTCGAAATATATTTCATTTATAGGTATTTCGAAAATTTTATTTGGGAAGATATTTTATGAGTTTCAGAATGGTTTTTCAAAAATTCCATACCAAAAAATTTATTCTAGAATACATTTCATACGTTTTAGAAATTTTATTTCGAAAACTACATTTTGAAAATTCAGTTTTGATAACTTTATTTCGAAAATATTGTCCCAGAAATATCAGAAAACTTGTTCCGAAAAGTTTTCGAAATTTGTAATCTAGAGTCACTTTTTTTCTGGATGGCAAAATAATCATTTTGAAAGTTTAATGGATGTGCATAGAAATTGTTGGGGAGCAAGAAGTAAAAGCCTAGAATAGATGGTCTATTTAACTTGAGCCCAACATTTTTAGAAACTATCACAATTTATTCTCTGAAGGTATATTTTGTTAAAATATCCTTAAAAGTGAAAATATGTTTTAACTTGGTCTTATCATTAAATTTAACATGTTAAAATTAATGTGCCTACTTATTATCTCATTCGCCTAAAAATATTGATTAAATTAACAAATATCCTCTTCAATCCATCGTTAATGTTGTATATTTTTCTTTCATAAAGTGTCACTATAATATCTTTAGGTTCATCCAATTAATCCTTAAACCACATATTTTATTCAACCAAGGTTAAAATTTGAAATTTTTACGATAGATCTTAAAGTTGTATGTATAGATTTAACTAAATATTTTACATAATAATATATTTGATTATATAACTCTTGGATTAATTTTCGAATGGTTATAGGGTAAGAGTAGTTCTTAGCTTAATCCAAAATGTCAACAATAAAATTCTCTTATGTTTGAAACAAATCTTCTATTCAAATCAAAGAGCTTTCTTTTAGGATAGAATCTAATTCATAGTTTTGATATCATGTTAAGAAGTTAATTAAGAGCCTAACTTAATTTTACAAAATCAACTTATAAAATGAGGTTTGTATCGTAAATCTTTTCTCTAGACATATGAACTTTTCTTACCATACCAACATACAAAGCAATTCAATGGCTCAGCATAATGATTGTCTGTTAATTTTTCAAGAATTATACACAAAGCACTTTGGTTTTTATTTCTTTGGAAAAGAATGATTGCATAACACTACTGTTGGAAGAAGTCACTCTCATGTTTGTTGAATTTTCTCAGTTCCTTGGTTCTTGAAATGAACTATGAGATATTCCAAAGGGTTCTGCGGCACTTCATGATGCCTCATCTACACTAGTGGAGTTAACTTCATCCAATTATTTTGGTGAGGACTTCACCTCTCTCTCACCACAATCGGTGAATAACCAATAGGGAGAAGTAAACCAAGTGACACTTATTATCCTTTTCATATGGTAAAGAAGTCAACTACTCAAATTTGATGCAACCTTTTTGCTCTTATTGGTTAGAACTATAAAAGCCTTAACAAGCTCCTCTTTGATCATAAACAGAACAGAGGCTGCAAAAACACTCTGCACTATCTTTGTGCTCATCCCCTTATAGAAGCCAGTTATTCCTTCATAACGGATCATTTTAAGTACAGCATCAAAAGTACCTGCATTTATAGCTTTAGAAAAGGGAAGACATACTTTGACAAAGTGGAATAGTTTTGTTTTCTTTCTTGTTATGATTGTTGATGATTGTAAGTGAAAGGCTTAAAGATACAGAAATTCTTAATTAAAATGAAGAAAAAGGGATTATATCAGAGGCATGAATCGAAAAAAATCAAAGTCCTAAGACTAGAAGTAAGACCAAAACAAAGTATATAACAGTTAATCCGTATTTCATAATATAAGAATTTTCTAGGATTCTGTATACTCCCTCTGACTCTTGGCTACAAGTTAAAATTGATCAAAGATCGCTAATTAGGTAGATCTCAAGTGTTGCCAGCACTCCTCTTAAGTAAAATAACAAATAGCACACTTTTTCTTCCCTTTTATTCCTCTCTTGTGTACTGGGAATATAAACCACTTTGAACAGCAGTTAATGAAGTTTCAGCCACAATTTTAATGATTCCATAGCTTTAATATTTACCAAATAGAAGAAAATCAATGATCATTGGTCGCTTCAACCAGATATTGGTAAGAATGAGGTTAAAACAAAAGAAAATATATTCACAACATCCAAAGGCAAATTAAGTTATAGCTTATATATCTAAAAGCAAACCTGAGTATCTTAAGGAGTTATTGCCACCAATCTCCTGTTTTGCTTGAAGCCTTGACTGTGTACAAAGAAACATGTAGTGGCATGAATCGTCAGGCACATATAATAGTGTTATGATGCAAATGTGTTTAAGACATGATGAGACTCTGCAGAAAACTTCAAAAGATCAAATTCTTTGCTGTACCAAGAAAACTATAGTTTCATTTCCTGGAATGTAATTTAATACAATAGTGGACCAATGATTGATGATTTGTAGGATATATACTTTGAAGTGGATGAGGTTTTATCTTATTAATAAATAATAAGTGAGGAGAAGATGAAGGAACAATTAGTTGATTTACCTTCACAACTAGTAATGGATATGTTGTCACAGTGGCTCCAAGCTTAGCTATTGCTCCCACCAAAAAGACCTTTTCGAAGGATAGGACGATGCTTATTTACTAATATTCAAAGAATAGGAATATATATATACACACACATAAAACAACTTAAAACGTTCTTGTACAACATGTTTTCCAATTGTTTCATTTGAAAGTACTTTATACCTCCAAAGCAGATATACTTGTATTCCCTTGCTTCTTAGCTGCACGTTTTGCCCTTAGATGCTTTAATGAGCTTTCATAAATCATAAACTGAATTGATGGATTGCATACCTGTAATGAAAATTCTCAGAGATATGGAGATTATATAAATATTACACGTGAATTTGCTGCATAAAAAAAATAAGTGATGAGGCTGACCATAATAAGGGCAGGGAAGACACCCTTCCAAAATCCTACTGTACCCGCTTCGTTGTACACTTCTCTAGCCTTTTAACCAAAACAAGATTCATATCAGAATGAACAGAAGTGAAAGTGATAATTATGCACATCTTAGGTATAGTTGTATTCTTTATATTGCCAACCAGGACAACCCTATGAATAATCCATGCCTTTTGCTTTTAACGATATAACATATCAACAATTCAACATGAAAGATCCTGATAGTAATTGCAGGAAGTAACTCAACCACTTTTGTTTCTGACAAATGGAGCATGCAAAATGTCAAACAATAGATCATTTCCTGATATAAAAAACCTAAAATTTCTAAAGATTTGCAAAAATAAAACTCGATTGGTGTTGTTATAGTTCAAAGTTATGGTTTGAACAGTTATGCAGTCATTAAGAGAAGTAAAAACAACAAGAACAAGAAAATTCACACTCAATCCCTGACCAGTGTAAAGAATAAGCAGTAGTTAGAGAAGGAAATGAAATAAGAGACTAACTGCATGTATAGTTCCATATGGTCGAGGTTTCATAGAATTCAGTTCATCCAATTTATCTTGCAATGTGGAGTCTGCTATGGCGCTCTCAGAAGCAGCCTTCCTTAAAGCTTCTTTCTTTTCATCCATAATTTTCCTTTCTGCTTGAGTATGAGTCTAGAATAAAAATATAAAATGTCACACATCATTAAAACTGGACCAAAATTATGGATGCATGGCTTGAGTGTAGCAACAGGGCAATCAAATAGTAGATAGCCTTGAGCATTCAGAGTCTATGGATTCTAACCCTTTTTGGCTTTAAGCCACATCCCGGCATTTTCATGTGAAAATTGTTGAACTTTTGTTAGACGTCAGTAGTACACACACAACTTTTAGACACAAGATACATAGATTACACGTTAGCATTTGACTCAGTTAAAGGTTAAGGGTATGTTTAGAGAAACTTGTTCATAAAATTTTTATAAGCGAAGGAAAAATGAAATTCACACCTCTATAAACAAAAATTAACTTAACATACATAATGTCTCACTGTAAGTGACCGTATTCATAAAACAGAAGAAAAAGATCAAATGAAAAGCAACCAGCATTATGTTTGACAACATATAATCATATAAAACAGTCCAGGAAGAAAATAAAAGCATCTGAAGCACCTGCATCCGAGTCACTAAAACCCATATTGGATTCGTAAACAACACATTCAAGGACCTGAAAAATAAGACAATTAAACAAGAATATCAAGCAAAGAGAGAGAAGTTGCATTCATTATCACAAACACAACACAAACATGTCTATTCTGAAATGCAACATTCAAATAAAATTTGTATGATGGAATAATCACCCAGCAATTGCAGCCACAACAAGCCAACCAAACATCCCAACAGTACCATCTCCATGCCCTTTCACCTTCCGAGCAGCTGTAATCGCCACTGCCTTGTTCTTGAAAACTTGATAGAAATAGTAGTAAATGCCCTGAAAACAGAAAAATAATCATTTAGATAACTACCCACAACCCACTGAGTAGTCTTGTTATTTTGTTTTTCGTTTAATGGTTTCCCACACCACATGTATCCTCATTCAGATGTAATATTGTCCAAGACACAGTCAAACATTAAGTTTGAGCACCACTTTGAATAAATATTTGAATCTTAATTCATCAGGTTATCGGAGACTAGCCCCTTTCGCTAGACACAATCTCATTCACCACACACCGTGTCTTAAGCCTTGAATTTTGCATCTTATAACAGGTGCATACTGAATAATCAACAAAAGCTATTGTAGTGTAGAAGAGTGCTAGCTAGCAACATACTCAAAGTTGTTTCTAACACACTCTTCTTTACTGGTCAAATTTTATTGAAAACAACAAATTCATGAGTGAAGTTCATTACATAAGAAGTGAAACCAGCACAATTATGTAATTTTATAAAATGTTAAATCAATAATAACTAGAGATTTCACAAGCGTGTATTGGTAGGATTTCCCGTGTGGGGTATGGTCGAAAACTGAAAACCTGAGAAGCAGCAGTTCCAAGAAGAGAAGGCTTGAGGCCACTGTAGAGTCCACCCCAACCCTCAGTTTTAATGACCTAAAAAAGGGTCACAGATATAATAAATATACCCTCATAAAATAAACCAACCAAATGCCAAAAAGGAGCAAAATTTGAACCTGAAAGATCTGAAGAAGAGTGCTAGGAGCAGTGGTTGTGTTGGAGGGCAAACTTTGCTTGTTCTTCTTTAGTGTTCTCTCAGTTTGCTGGCGCGTGTTTACCTGAAAAATTGCAAGGGAATTGGTCACACAGTCAAAGAGAGAAGCATATAGAGAGAGAGAGAGAGAGATTACCGTTTGAAGAGGATAAGTGATGATTTGAGCAATGATTCCACCACCTGCACCAGCCAATCCATTCGCAATTGCGTTTGATTCTGTCATCGTTGTTGCAATTCTTGTTCAATTCTTTCTTTTTCTTTGTGTCTTAAATCTTAATTCTTTTAGCTTCACTTAACATAATTGTTGCAAAGACAAGATATCATTAATAGTTGGACATGCCAAGACTTTGACTTTACACGGAAAAGTCTGTTAGTAAACGGTTTATTATTATTAGTTAGTTATCTTGATCAGTTAAAAGAAATAAAAATAATAATAATAATGTCATCTAGGATGTCAAAAAAATCCGTACCCACGGATATTCGTGATAAAATCCGTAATGGGTAAAAAAAAGGGATTAAAAATGGATACCCGCTACCCGCGGGTACGGGTATTTTTGATACCCGCATGTTAACGAGGCGGGTACGGGTATCATAGTATCCGTACCCATGGATACCCGTACCCGCTAAACTTTAATTCACAAAAGTACCCTCATATATATATATATATATATATATATATATATATATATATATTAGTAAAAATATTATTTTTTCTAAGTTGTACATCTTGTCTTCTGTCTTCATTATTCAAACTTCAAGTATTAGTACGTTGTCTTCTTCCAAGTAACCCCTTGACATTCTTCTCTTTCCTTTATTTGAAATTGCACATATATATCAAATCATGTATAGACAATTATGTTTATGGTATGCTGGTTGTCAAATGATGAAATCAAAATAAGAATACTTGGCACGTGGCAATTGAGGTTTATTATTTGTTTATTTTGTTTATTTTTTAGGAATCAATTGGAAAAAGTGAACTTTTTGATCAAAAACACTAATTAAAGAATTTTCATTGTGTTGAACGTCATTTTATATTTACTTTTATAATTATTTGGACTTGTATGAACTTGAGTTTATTTGAACTTTATTTAAAATTTATGACACTGATGTATTTTATTTTATTTTATTTGAATTTATAATTAAATATTTGTTTTTTAAATAATTTTGTAAATACCCGCGGGTACCCGTGAATATCCGCGGATATGAAAAAATAGACGTGTACCCACATAACGGATACCCGACGAATATGGGTACGGGGAAGCTACTACCCGTACCCTACCCGCCCCGTTTACATCCCTAATGCCACCTCTAATATTATGTATTAGAAATAAATTCAATTTTTTTGTCTTGGTTATAGAAATATGTGTATAATTTTAAATATATTAGTTATTACCTTTTTTTTATCGTATTTTTAATTTACTCTAACTAAATGTTCACTTTCTCTTAATGAAAATGAATGTATTTATTAGTTAAAAATCTTAAAGAAGAAATAGAATCACGCAATATCAAACTACTTAAGTATCTGAATATTTTTTTGAATATATTTTAAAACTCTTTTTATTAAAATTAACTAATTAATTTAATTATCTTTATTAGTTTTAATAAATTAGATACGTATTTGTTATACATAAGATGAGACAAAGAAAATGTTAGTATGTTCAAAACTTTTTAAATTATATTATTATTATTATTTACTCTTTGAGTAGGCAGGTTAGACATAACTACATAAGAGACTTTTATCCTAGGTGTGGATCATAAAAAAATCATACATGCACATAAATTATCATAAAACAATTGAGTTACTCTTATCCATATATAAAATAGTATTTACATACCGAAAATAAAAGAAAAAGTCATTATGGGAATTTGTTGGGATTGAGTTTGAATTCTATATTAATGTGTTGTTTTGTTTGAATTTGAGGGTTATGAGTGAATAAGTAATTTCAATTGAAAATTCATGCACAAATGGACATGTTAAAATAAAAAGGCTAGTACATTTAGTTGAAATTTTATATTATGAAATTTCTTGAGTTTTCTATGCATTATGGCTAAGTGTTAAACTAACACTTTGAAGTAAGTAAGACGTTGAAGCAATTCTCTTTTTTCTAAGATTCTTATAATAAAGTAATTGTTAGTCATTTAAGGAATGAAGAAAAGGTATTTGAGATATTTGTAATGAGATTATCATACTTTAAAATATGCGATCAAGATTAAGATGCTCAAATTTTAGAATAGTGCTATAAATATTATATTTGTGTAAAGTTAAGAATGATTAAAAATACAATCAAGAGGGAGGTGAATTTATTGAAAAGTGTTCTTTAATTTTTTAAAGAAAACTTTGCCTTAAAACTATTAATCACAGAAGAAATTCAATACAATGATAAATGAATCAAGAAGATGGAAGAGAATGAGCAAAAATAAAAATAAAAAACTCATATTTTTATACCGATTCAATTCTTTCCAATCTACGTTAAGTTAATCCAACAATATGAACTAAATTTTTCGCTAAATAATCTTGAATTATCCAATTATAAAAAAACACCTTTGTAAGTAGAACAAAATATTCAAAACATTCCTTAAAACTCCATTTAATAGGATTTACAAAGACAGAAACACTCAATAACCTACAACACATACTAAACACCGATGCAAATATATTAAATCAGATTACAAGAGAAAAAAAATGTATAACCTAATATGTGATAGATTATACAATAGAAAATTTTATAGCATAATCACTTTCTCGATAAATCTTGAGCACTTATTTTCCAAACAAGACATAATGTATTACACCGGAGAATATCTCTTTCAAAAAATAACATAACTTTCTTTTCCAAATAAGATGTAATGTATTACACCAGAAAATATCTATTTCAAGAAATAACATAACTTTCTTTTTAAAAATGTAGGAAATGTATGCAATGAAATGAGTAAAGGAAAGCTTATTTTTAAAAGAGTGTTGAGGTTGCTAATTGACATAATTAACTATATATAAATATAATTGATTATTCTTCATCTAACCTAGAAATCATTTTCAATCAACACAATCCATTATTATTAAACATAATCAATTACTTACAAATTAAATTTTTTATTTTTTCATAAATGTATAACATAATAATTTATTATTATCCTTGATAATCGATTATTTTCTAAATATATGAAAAATAATTTTTAATCAACATGACTATTTTTTTTTAACATAGTTAATTATATAATTAATTATTTCTCAACACATAGCCTATTATTATTTTCAAAAGAAGTATAAAACTAAAATACTACCTGTACTTTTTCTTGTGAATATGCAGTTCACATGTTCATCCTACATTATCATCATATCCAAAATGCATTTCAAATTATGTATTTTAAATTACATATTTTGGAATGCAAAATAAAAAGTACATTAAAAATTTTACAATTCAAAATACAAAATTTATATTATGATATCCTCAAATGATAACAAAAACAAACTAGTCTCTTCAACCAATATGTCGGAACAAACGATGGTGTAGAAAGAAGAAGACAAAAGGAGAAAGATAATGACAAATATATTGCACCACATATCACTAGCTTGGTATGTTTGGGTTTATATATTTCATTATATGTGTTATAGTTATTGAGATTGATAGATTGTGATTCTATAGATATATGACATAAATTTTATACATATATGACATTTGACACCACTTTTATCCCAAAAACTTGAGGTAATAGTGTTGAATTTTTATTTTTATATAGTGTTTAACTTTGTCTTTTCTATTCAATGTTGAACTTTGACTCACTTGAATTATTCCCAAGAATATGTACCACAACTTTGTGCATGACAAAAAAAACATCTTATTCCACTGAGACAAGAGAGGTGGAGTTTTGTGCAAGGATTGAAACATTGATATTTCAATTCAGAAATCTAAAACAACATAATGGAAAACAGCAAAATTATATCTTCAAATCCCTTTTACTTGTTCTTTTGTCATATGAATATTATACTTAGCAACAAAAGGTGCATCAATGGATCCAACCCATAATATTCCATCTTTTTCCTCCACTTCACTAATAGACCTCCCTTTGTTCCATTTTTTGTCTTCAACAACTTCTAATATATCTCCATCCTCACTTAGCCTAATTGCCATTCCACTACTTCTTTTAAGCTTAGCCAAATATGAATAAGCTTTTGTAATGTCCAAAGGAAGTGCAAGCAAAACTTTTCCAATCCATGGATATGATAAAATCCATTGGATAAATTTTTCTCTTCTCGAGTAAATTCCCACCCAAAACCCCCCTCTTGGACTTCGTTTGATGTTGTCTGGGAAACCTGGTACTTGAGCAAACACTTCCAATGTTCCAGCTTTTGGTGTTTCTAGCCAATACCTTAATACTCTGCATGTTGTTGTCTCTATTATTAGAATGTAGTCACTATCTTTGCTTAATGCTACACCATTTGCAAACGAGAGATTGTTTAGAATAATGCTAAGTCGTTCACTTTCTGGTTCATATTTCATTAGCTTCCCCGATTTATCTTTGCTCAAGATCAAAGAGATGTAATTCCTGCATTTCACAAATATTATCATCAAGGAAAAATATGACTGAATATAAGAAAAGTCAAATACAAGTCTAAAATATTTTTTATCGTAAAAGAAACATTATTGACTTATAGTCTATTATATAATAATAAAAACTTATTTTCAAAACATCATTTTCAGCTGTCTAACACATATATTTTCATCGATCCAACACACGGAGAGACCGACCTATGTGTACATGAGGATGGATAAGGACACTCCTTGATTTTGTCAAAATTATTACTAAATATATAAAAAAAAAATGTTATTTACTTCCTTAATCTTATATATTTGTCTCCGTAGACATATTGTCTCTACTGACCTAGGATTTTAGACATATTGTCTCTACTGACTTAGGATTTTAGATCCGTCGGTGAAAAATGACCAATCATAAATAGATTTAGGTAAATAGATAATTTTAGTTTCTTAAATTTTAATTGTGTTAGTTTAATGTTGAAATATACCTCCTTTGATATTTAGAACTACTGGTGGTGAAGTAGACTGCTCCAGTCCGTTGATCAACATCCAAACCATTTGTGAAAGCCAAGGGTTCATCTTCCTCATCTTCTTCTTGTAGAGTTGATATGAGTCGTGATGGAGTGCCACCATTGGGGCCAACAACAACTAATCCATTGTAAGCATCTGCAATGTAAAGTTCATTGGATAGCTTGCTAAAGCACAACCCAAGTGGTCGCCCACACACGTGCTCTTTCTTCGGATGCTCCTCGTATGCTCCTCCACACTCTTCATTCCTGCCAAACACAACCTTATCAACCTTCCCATCTTCATTTTCTTTTCTTACTTATTATCTAAAAAATGAAAATTTTTATCTTTAAAATATAAATGTAGCAAAAACTCCCTTCATTATTATGGTTAGACAGAGAGGGGGATGAATAAGAAAGAGAAATAAAGAAAGCTTCAGTTTGGGCCCACGGTATCTTGAACAGGTAGTAAAAGAACAGTGTTCGCAACAAACCAAATGTTTCCACTAAAACCAGCGCATGGATCCTCTACACCCATACTACCTCCACAACAGTAATCTTAGCCGTTACATTTACATCTAACGGTTATTAAAAGACAGAATGCAAAAAAAAGTTATTGCATAAGCTTGATATGGTGCTGTAGGGGTGGACAGCTGTAGACAATCCAAATGCAGTTCAACCATCATGTAACGATTTAATGCAACCCAAATTGTAATTACACCTTTCAAATTTTGTCCAATTTGGACCGTAATCAATACGGTTTAGGTGAGATTTACTTTGTTTAGAAACTACGTATTTAATTTAGGGGAAGTACTTCTGCTAAATGGGATAGAATTAGTAGTTTTTTCTACAATTATTTAATGTAATTATTTATTACAATTTTTATTTTTTTTATTAGTGATTATGTGAAAGAGTCTCACGTCAATATTATTTCAGAACTTATTTTTGTATTTCTTTTACTGGGAAAATAATATTTTCTGAATACATATTCATACATATATTAATTTTAGTGTTGGACTTAAACACAAAATAAAATAACACACTTCGTATCTTAATTAGTTATAAAAACATAACAAATTAAACATTTAGGTAATTTAAATTTGATAAATACTTTAATTAAATATGCAATATATGTATATTGCTTAGAAAAAATAAAAAAGTTTTAAAAAAATCAAATTGATCACAATATATTAAATAAGTATTAAACAATCAAATTTTATGTTTACTTTAAGTTTTAGATAATTATTTAATATAATAATATCAAAAAAATATCCGTATAATAATTTTGCTAAAACTTAACTTATCATGTTTAAGGCATAATCAATTTGCAAAGCTTGATTACATGAAAAAAGAATGCACTGATTTCATTAATAATTATTTCTCTTATTTTCTTTTGTTAAAACAAATAACTTTACAGTTTTATTTCTACATTATTTTGCTTATATTTCTCTTAAAGCAAACAAGCAATATTCCATTTCTCATTCATTTATTTTCCTTTATCACGTATTTATTTCACTTTCTCTGTTCCGTATTATTCACTACCTTGAGAAGAGTGAATTATTATACCCTAACGTGTTTTTTTTTCTTTCTTTTTTCCATTTTTCTCAACTAAATCAAATATGTTTTCGTTTTTTACTTATTTATACTCGTTTTAGTTCTTTCTCTGTCAAACAAACTTAATTAACATATTTCAAAGTCTGATATAACCTAAAAACTTACCTATTTATAACTAGTGATAGAATTATAGTCCAAATAGGTCGATTACGTTTATTGATTGATTATTTAATTTAAAAGCAAAACTAGTAGTTTGAGGTAAATTGACAACACGATGAGCTTGTGTTGGGGGTGAATTTGTGGGGACGAGTTCAATTTCATTTTTGCTGAATTTGCACACCGAAAACTCTCGACCAATCCACACAGCTGAAGGTTGCAGAAACATGTTTGGATAGTTTTTTATCCCTATTAATCATTATAATAATAATAACACCAAATAATAACTGAAGGAATTGTTTGATTTTATGAGAAGATGAAAAGGTTTGGATAAAGCGTAATTTTCTCCAATTTGTACACATGCAGCATGAAGAGTGTGGAAGAGAGAGAGCGAGAGAGAGAGAGAGCACCTTTGCAAGGAAGTAACGGAAAAGTTGAGCCAACGATTCTCGGAGCGCTGCCATTTGATGATTCGACCGTCGGAAATGCCCGTGTAAGGCCCTTCGCCGCGGGGATCGAAGGCGAAACTCTCCGGTCCAACGCCGCCGTCAATCGGAACACCTTCGTACTGCCAATCCTGCATGCCTTCCACGTCTTCCCCCGACTTCCAAACGCCGCTGTGCATGTGCACCGCCCAAGCGGTCGCCACAAACGCCGCCACGGCCACCGCGAAGTGCGGTTGAAGCCTCATCGTGGATTGGAGAGGGAAGAGAAAAGGATGAGGGAGTTGAGTTTCGGTTTGTGTGCCCTGGCCTTTTTAACATTAAATTCAGAGATAGAATTCCAAAATAATTCGCTACATTCTTTTTTATTTTATTTAAGTATATATAAGCCAGAATAATGTTATTTGAAGAATTTTTTTTTAATTCTTCTTCCATTTAAGTATGTTAAGGTGAATTCTTTTTAGGATTATATTAGTTTACATGAAAATAAAAGATAAAAATAAAGAGTAGTTGTTTTTACATGCTTGATTTCCTTTACATG
Source organism: Vigna unguiculata (assembly GCF_037176805.1). Lineage (NCBI taxonomy): Eukaryota > Viridiplantae > Streptophyta > Magnoliopsida > Fabales > Fabaceae > Vigna > Vigna unguiculata. Next base: position 32,556,189 of record NC_140792.1, on the reverse strand, counting down.
CTTTAGTAATATTTTTACCTTAACATGTTTCAGAATTATCTCGAAAACATAATTTTTGTCTTTATAATGTTAAACTAATTTGAACATGTTTTTAAGGTTGTCTTGTATCCACGTGTATATATGATAATACCTATCTTTATAGATTTTAAGATGATTGTACTTGGTTATTAACAACCTATTATTCACCATAGGCTGGGAGATTATAGTGTGTGGTTGGAGTTTTAACTTGTAGTCTATGTTTGGAAAAAAAAGTTACTTTGCAAAAGCACTTTTCATTTTGTATGTTTGAAAATGGGATTTTCTGCTGATACGGGAACCCAACATTAGTTGTTATAATATCTTAGTGAATCTGAATTTTAAAGGGGTGTTAATATTATTTTAATGGACCTTCAATTCATTTATTAAGAATTTAAATAGGAACTCTTATACTCTAACTCAATAAGATTTCTGCACGAGTCTCACAAAAACACCACAACCATTGATGTTTGTGGAAACACCTATCTCAAAAGCTGGGTTCATTTAATTTATATTGAATTCCTTACTTCTTAAAAAGCTTTTAAGAACTAAATATAAAAAAAGTCTTGGGTATAACTCCTAATTTCAAACTTGATAAATGAGGGATCTAAAAATCTGTAGTAGGTTAAATAGTGAAAAACTACACTATATTCGATCTTAGGCATGGTAAATAGATAAAAAACTAAGAGTTTTCCTTAAAATAAAAGGAAAATTATTTCTTTATTATAAATTTTAAGCGCAATGTAATTTATATATTTAAAGTATTTTTTGTTGTTGTAATTTTACACAAAATAAAATACTAACACATAAATAAAATATTTTGATTGTGGGTCCACTTTGCCTACCTATGGGTCAACATCACAGTAATTCTCTATTTATATATTTAATTCGAACAACCATGAATATAATAAGCATGCCGAATGGAAATCAGAATTTCTAGAGTAACGTTGTTTCTTTTAATAAAAATTTTATATTATATTCTTAAATCTATGAAATATTTTCATATAAAATTTAACAAAAATATTATTACTACAATGAATTGTTTCTTAATTACTTTTTTCGTAAGAAAAGGTTAATCAATTAGAAGAAACATAATTTTCTAGTTTTAACTCTTTGAAAAATTTAAAAATTGTTTTATATCAAAATTTCTTATGATACATAAAAAATATGCAGTTTTAAATAAAAACAAACGTAAAACTGGGTATTTTTTTTTCAATTTTTTATTTAATTTATGTTGAAAATACATACTTAAATATATACATAAAGTAGACAAAAATGATATAATACTCATAGTATAAGACTCGTTCTAATTTCTATTTTTTGTATTAAAAATACAATCATAACAAGTTTACACAAAACAATAAAGTAAGAATAAATTATTAATTTATATTTAGCATATAAAAACCTGTCTAACATATATTTTTTTTATGTGAATATCATTAGATCATGAATATTGTAATGAATTACCTATCTTTATACTCAGTAATTATACTCAGTAATACATCTTCACTGTTACAAAATCTCATATCATATGTCATTATATTAATTTTAATATCCATTCAAGTTACATCAAAGTCATATTTTAAAATATAAGCGTTTTTGGTGATTTTGATTCAATATTTGTGTTCTTTTAATCTTTTTAACCAAATTATCTTGATGTGAGTCGATGTAAATTTGTTGTACATAGGACTATCAAATAATTGATTTTTAACTATATTAGAGTATTTTAATTCAAGATTTCATAATTAATATAAAATTGATGTGTAAATATTTTATATTATGAATCAATTCTACAAATTCATTGAATTGTCTTTTTACATGAATATAAATAAGAAATCATGCATTTTTTTTAATGATCGTACTTTTGTATTTTCAGACAAAAATGGAATGATGTAAATGGAGATGGAATAAATTGTAAAGATGAAGATAAAGATGATTAAAGTGAAAGTGCTTGAGAAATCGAAAATGTAATGTGCAAAAATGAAAATGCAATAAAATAAATTATCATAGATAGAACATAAATTGGTAAAAGAAACAAATAAAAGTGGTGACCCAAAATACAATAAACATTATCATTGGATTAGCCATTAAAATAATTGATTTATTTGATTAGATCTTGTTTCATCCTAGTAATTTATTTTCTTACATTTTTTACTTTTCTAGTTCGTTTACTATCTTACTAGTTTACATTTCTTCAAGTTTTACTTCCTTGCAATATTTATTTTTCAAACACATATTACTTTAATTTATCTTTCTCTTTAACATTTACTTTCCAAGTTTTTAACCACTTTTACATCATTTATGTTTTTAAAAGCAAGTTAAAAATAAAAATAAAACAATAAGAAAAAATCACAAACTAGTGACATATTTTTAACGTTTGAATTAAAATGTCAATATTCTTATTAACTACATTAAACTTCAAGTTAACATTTGAATTATAATTACGTAATTAAAATATTAGAGATAAATTTCTTAAAAAAGGATGATAATAAAAATATATAAAAATCATAATTAAGTCTTTAATTTTCAGCCTCTTCTATCATAAAGTATTGTCATTTGTCTCTGGATTTATGCAGAACCGATTGTGTTTGGAATGATTTAGAAATAGAAGATGCAGTTGGTGGTGTCAGTGGTTGTGATTGATAAGAGTTTTAACAAACACAAATTAATATTTTGGCCAACATGTGTTCTCAGTAGATTTGTGGATCATTGAACTAATCATGGAAGGAATCACGTTTGAATTTGGTATGGACCCATTCAACCGGCCAAGACACTGAAAACACAACAAACCAATGAAGTAAAATAAAACATAACCTTTTCATGTTCTAAGAGATGTTTCTCTAATATATATTACTGCTTTTATTACTTCAAACTTTCTTTTATTCTTATTTTTACTTTTTACCTCTTTAAATTATTTAGAAAACACCATAGTAAAATTTGTCTTGTCGTATATTAACTCCCTTAAATCTTTAAAAACATTACAATCGGGCTTGATTTTGTTAAATTTCGCTAAACTACTTAGAGTTTCTTGATATTTTTCTCCTTTTAAAGTTATCATATAAGAGACATTTGTAAGTAAAACTAACTTAATTGGAGAATTTTGATCAAGAAATATTTTTTTTATTTATAGCTTATTTCTTCTTCTTCTTTTTCATGTGATTTCGAAATTCGTTATATGAGTAGTTAGTAGAGAAAACGTTAATGTGTTCATTTAAGTTTGTACTGGTGTGGTGATTTGTAAGTTTGACTTCTTAGGAGTTACTTATAGAATCTTTCATCATTCTTAGTTTATTATATTCTTTAGTAATGGATTTCTTGAAGACTAAGACTTTGTTAACGAAAGCTAATTTTGGTTATTGAGTTTGATGGAATTACAATTATAATTAAAATTGGTAGGTTGAAACTTAATTTAAATGTTCATTCAACAAAAAATAGAGATGTAAAAGTGCACTTTAATAGTTTGGTTTTGACTGAATGTTTGATGTTATTCAGAGTCAATGAAATGTTTTTTTATGTGACAAATCTAAATCTATATCTATCTATCTATATATATATATATAAATAAGGTAAAAGTAATTAGTTGGTGGTTGTATTTTGACATTGAAAGGATGGAACTTAATTCAAAGTTAGAGAGTCTTATTTAAGTACTTACTTACATCAATATATAGAGTGATACTCCTCTATGATCATGAAACGGATACTACTAAAAAAAATTATAATTTCTGTCAATTTTGTTTTGGATTTTTGAAATAATTAACAATGTATATATGTTTATAACTAATTGTGTAATTAATAAATAGTTAATATAATTGGAATGTTACGTAGTGTATAATGTATATCCTTATAGAAGGCAACGTTAGCTTAAATTTTTGCAAAAGTATACTTAGTAAAAAAATCATATCTTAAGTTGTTTAAAATGTCTTTAAATCTACCAAGTTAATTTATGTTAACAATTTTTTTAATGTATCAAATAAAACCTATTATAATATATGAAAATTATATATTCATGTATCATTCTCAATTATTAAGAATATTTATTTACCTAAAAAACAAACTTTCAATATTATTGAAAGATAAAGTTATATTTTATTTTAAAATTGATTGCAAAGTGATATTTAAATAAGTAATTTATTGCATTATAATATACATACATAATTATATATAATATATACATAATTTATATATATATATATATATATATATATATATATATTATAACAATGATTATAGTTACTAATGTACTTATTTTAACAATAAAAGAAATAATGCTTACAACAGATAAATACGATAAATTCAAATTTTTTAAATAAAGATTATGATCAAATTTGTCACGATGGAATTTGACTTATTTTTGTTTAAAAATATTAAATCGGTTTTTTAATTTTTTTTAGTCTTCATTTGATCCTAATTTTTTAAAAGTTGATAAAATTTGATTATTTTTGTTAATTTTCTTGAAGTGAATCCATGATTTTTCATTAAGAAGTAAGGATTTAATAATGATGATTTGACTTGTTGGTATAATTAACATATTTTTAGTGACAATTTTTATGAAAAAACATTGATCTGTTTCAGTCAATTTAACAAAAAGAACAATTTCCATCAATTTTTATAAAATTATGATCAAATTGAGACTAAAAAAAATTGAAAGACTAACTTAACATTTTTAGACGAAAAAAGTAATTAAATCTAAGTTATTTTAATTATCAATAATCTTGAGAAAATTTGTGTAATTTTCCAAGACCAGTCTACTCTTTAAAATAGTATAATTACAAATGTCTAAAACAAATTTTGTTAAATTTTAACAATTTTAGAATTTTAAAAAATTGAAATGATTACAATAAAATTAAACTTGGAGTTTAAGTTACAATCGAATTAGAAAATAATTGCGACGTTTTTATATAAAAATTTAGCTTTTGCATTCCTCCTCTTTCGAAATGAAGTAAGCCATTCTTTTATACTTTCATGAGAACAAAGAATGGTGAAAAATATTTTTCACTCGTAATAAACCTAAAATGTTATGTTCTCAACATCACATTCTCGAAAATATATTTTTATTTTTATGAAACAGAATATCCTTAATTTTATATCTTTGCCATCTCAACCAAAAGGTTTCATTCTCACCAATAAGTTAGGCCAACACAGTCATACATTTTTTTATTTTAGTTAGTAATTTAATTCAGAAGTTATATTTGTTGAGAATTGTCCAAATATGAGTTAAAAGTCTCACGTAGGATAGAATAGATAATACATAAGATAAAATTAAATACTATATAAGAATAAAAGCTCATAACACTATTACCTTACCTCATGTTTTTTGGACAAAAATGGTGTCAAATCAAATATTTTATATCTATAAGACCAATGTAATATATAAAAAACTATAATCTTACAATATCTATAATTCATGAAATATATAAAAAATTCCAATAATACTATATCACTATGTTATCTATATTTTTTTATTAATTTTCAAAATAAACACGAAAAAACAAAAATAGAAGAGGTTGAGAACAGTTCCTTACAATATTAAAAGACAATATCTTAAAAATACTACCGTAAAAGAACAACTCTTACAAACAGTCTACTTTAAAATAGTTATTATATTTAAATATATTAAGTAGAAAAGATATGCCTTGTCTTTCAATTCAACATTAAAAAGTGAATTAAAGAGGAATGATGAAAATTAAATATAAAAATGAAGGAATAACTATTCTTGAATTAGACTTTATAACTAGTTAACATGTTGATTTGTTTAAACAGTTAAAACATAAAATGTTTTTTGTGCATTTGTTCATGAAGTAGAATGCAGTGTTTTATTATAGCGAACAAAAGTAAAAAAACCTGTCTCAATAACCACTCAAGTAATTCTGAATTCTACATAATGTGCATACACAACTAAACCTTATTGAGAGAAGATGATCTGAATGACCATGCGACTATCCATGATGCACTCTCACAAACTATAAACTCCAATGAAAGGCATCAACACAGACGCAATCCAAAGCTTCCCATCTTTCTCTTCAACTTCACTGATGAACTTTAAGGTCTTCCCCTCACAATCTTCCAACACTTCCAGTATCTCTCCTCTGTCACTTAGTTTTACAGCAGCAGCATGAGGCTTCCACCCTGCAACTGATGAGTGCAACTGTTTGAAGTTAAACCCAATCTTCAGCATCGCTTTTCCCGCCCATGGATTGGAGGAAACCCACTTCGCAAAAGGGCTTCCCTTTGCATGCAGAGCTACCCAGAAATGCCCTTCTGAATTTCTTCTGATATTGTCTGGAAAACCGGGTAGTTCCACAAAAGTATCCACTTCACCAGCTTTGGGTCCACGAAGCCATAGTTGCAGGATCTTGCAAGTAGTGGTTTCTGCCACCAGAACAAATGATCCATCTTTGCTTAAAGCAACACCATTAGGAAAAGCAATGTCACGTAATAAAACCTTCACTTCCTTTGTTGACTTGTCATATTTCATTAACCTACCGCTCCTGTCTCCACTAAGGAGTACAAGCATAAATTGCCTGCAAACAATAATACAAAAACTATAATAAGGAGTATCAATTAAGAAAAGTGTTCCTCCATTGAAGGAACATGTGTTTGAGCTGAATTTACCTTCTCCGGAAGATTGTGCTTGAGTCAGTGAAGTAAATCACATCTTCATCTTCACTGATATCCATGTCATTAGTGAAATGCAAGGGCTGGCCTTCAACTTCTGTTACCACTTCAGAGGCCAAACCCCCTTCAGATCCCACCACTTTTAGGCCTAGGTACGCATCAGCAATGTACAGATCTCCAGTTTTCTTATCAAATTTTAGTCCTAAAGGCCTCCCACAAACATGCTCCAACTCTGGTGCAAATGGACGAACACAATTCGACCTTCAAAATAACCCAACTAAACTTGTTATAAATTCATAACAAAGTTAAAGATATCCTAATTATAATTCTTGTCCTCACATATAAACATAAAAATCAGCATATATGCAGAATTCCCCTTAAAGCATATAAAAGCCAGACATGATATATAACCAGTGTGTTAGAGCAAATCTACACTGTTCCACTACTGAGAAAGGACCTTTCTTCAAGGTAACGATTCACAGTGTAGAGTAAAAATAAAACCTTCATTCTCAAAAATCAGGAATCCCCCAGTGACCCAATTAAACTCTCACCAACAAAACACTAACATGTGGCCTGAGAAAACAAAAGGCGTGATAAAAGGGAAATAAATAGTAGCAGGAGCAGTGATAGTAACAACAACCATAAATAATTATAAAAACAGTATACCTATTGGAACTGGTGAAAGCAAAATCAGTCCACCCCTGCTGCTCGCCTTCCCACTTCAAAATCCGGCCGTCGGCGACGCCGGTGTAGGGCCCTCCGCCGTGAGCGTCAAAAACCAGACTTTCAGGGCCGACGGCGCCGGCGACATGGAGTATCCGCGCTGCGTGGAGGTGATCCTTGGATCCCGGAAGATGGGGCGGAGAAAACAGGGCTTGAGGGTTGAAGAAGGAGAAGGTGATGGCTAAGAGTGCAAGCAAGGTTGCAGCTGCAAGGAGCCCTGGGTTCATTCCCAATCGCAAAAGTTGAACAGTGGAAGAATGGGAGGAAGAAGGAACGAAGGAGAGTGTGTTGCGCTCTGTTTCTTTGTCCCTCCACACTTTAACGTGGAGTGCTTTGAATTTTGAAACACCCAAACTCTTTTGTCAACATGTGTAGTGTCTCAGACTAACGTGTGGCAAAGGATTCTTTTTTTCTCAAAAACAAAAACACTAAATAATAATTAATTAATTAATTACAAAAACAAAAAATATAAGTACTGGTGTTTGTTCAGAATAAAGGTGAACTAGTGAGTAGTTGCACGGATTTCCGTGCTTGCTTACTTATGGAATGTGACATTTGCTTTCTTGCCATTGTCGACTATTTTGATTTGGTCGGATTTTAAATTAGCGATAATAAGAATGGAAAATGTGTGGTTTAGATTAATGCAAATCATAAATTAAGAAATATCTTTATTTCAATGTGTAAAACAAGATGGTGAAATTGAATAAATAAATTATACAAAAAAAATATGTTAATTAAAAAGTACATAACACAAATAAAAAAGAGTTCAAAATTTTATAGCATTACTTTTCCTAAATAAAATCAATATTTAAAAAAAATAGAAAACAATGCACTAGTCCCTTACTCTTTTATTTTTTACTGTAATAAAATAACTGCTAATTTTTCTATTTAATTTTTTTATTTCATGCGATTATATATATATATATATATATATATATATATATATATATATATATATATATATATATATAAATTAAAGAAATAAGTGAAAAGAGTGATATAATCAACATCGTAATCGTTCACTCTTTATAGTACCATTGATTTCCTTTTATTTTCAAAGTTCATTAAATGGGAAGAGAGGAGTAGGACCACGTAGATTATTATTATCTAGTAAAAAAATTGTTCATGCAAGGACGTGTTATTCAAAGCAAATATTCTCTATATTTTAAAAGCTTATATATATTAGTTTTAAATATATGAATGATGTGATAATGTTTGTGATAAAGACGTAAATATAATAAATGAGTGTTATTAATTACGTGGCTATTGACTTAGATGGAAAAGAGCGTATATTTTTGGATGATATTTTAATTTTGTAATGTTTTGTTATGCTAGAATTGGAATATTTTAGTGAAAACAAATATTACAATTTTGTTAATGACCCAATCATCTAGATTAAAAAAAATTAAAGAAATTCCTATATTTTATTTTGTTAAGTATATATAATAAATCATTCCAACTATATTTTTTTTAGAAGAGTTTTGATAACAATAAAATATTTAAATTATATATATATATATATATATATATATATATATATATTTGAATATGTGAATGTGTGCTTGTTAAAAAATTGTCCAATGTGTTTAAATTTAATTTTATGCAAGTACGTCGTAACAACAAACGATTTTTTAGTCAAACATACATCAATGGATGCACAAAATATTCCACATTGATGACATAGGTCAAGCAAAAATCATATATTAATGGAGAATCAACCATGGTCATCTCAATATTTATATAAAAGAATCAATGACGAAGAAAAAAACACAACAATTAAATATAATTATTTCAATCTTCTAATGCTTAATAGATACTAAGTGTTCTTAGTGGATATGATAAAACCTTGTAATTCTTCAAGTATTGAAATTACCACATTGAGTTTAAATTGTCCTCTTTGTAGAGTTTGTTCCTATACCATTTTGTGAAGTCATGATCTCAAGGTAAAGGTTAAGACAACATAACCAAAAGTGATTGGTGCACTTGTTGTAGTCAATTTATTTGGTTAGTGAAATCTTTTAACACTACTAAAAAGACTCATATTTCTTACCAATTTTGTTTTAAAATTTGTTTGGTAGAAAATAATTTATAAATTTTGTTATGAAAAAAAAATTGTAGGAAATTGCTGCCAATTTTTTTGCAAAATATTTTGTATAAAACACTTTTTGCAACAAATTTTGTAGGAAATACTTGCAAATTTTATAATTTTGTAGGAAATGATTACCCACGAAGGAATTATTTGTCAATTAAAATTCTTAGAAAAATGAAAGAAAAAAATATTTTTTTGCAAATTTTTTTAACAAATTTACAAGAAAAATTTCATATAATATGAGAATTTCTAATAGTGTAAGCAATTTGTTCAAGAAAAAGATGGAAGTAACATGTGACTTTGGTTGAACCGATATAAAGTTGGTTTGTGTTGCTTGTGGAAGGTTTGGGGATGAAGGAATGAAGATTAAACAATTTAAAATTTAGGGTTAAAGTAAAAACTTAAAAAGGTTATCTAAGATATTTCACATCTTTGGTAGGGTGCAGGAAGAAAAGAGACAGAGTGCATGAAGCAATACCCAAGATTGTTAATTACCATGACATTCTACATACAAACCCAAGCCCAGATGTTTGCTGCTCATCCTAGTGCCAATGTGAAATTTAGTAACTAAGGGCCCACATCTTTGGCCCATTGGAACCCATCTTTCAGGTCGCAACCCATAAAGTATTAGTCGACTATTGGAGAAATATTCATTTTATTATAAATTTAATTTGTTTTAAAAATGTGTATTTTTTTTTTCAAAATTAATCGTTAATATTAATACCAATCTGAACTACTTGGATTTCTTTATAAATAATTATGGAGTGTTACATTTTTTATTCTTATTTTTGTTTTCAAACTCCTGTAAATTAAATTTTGAGCTAGTGTTGTGAATTGAATGAATTGTTTGTGGTTTCTTTCTTTTTATGTTTTGCTTTGTAAAAAATGGATGAGTCATTGACATCACTTTTTTTATGTTTGACCTCAAGAAAAGCTTGTTATAACTTGTAATATAGTGCGATTCATAATTTCAATAGTAAAACATTTCGCATGTGTATAATATGTTATTTTTAGATAAATAATCTATATATTATAAAAATAAATAACTGTTTTCTTTGGTAGATGATAAAATAAATGAAAATTGTTTAAAGACTGTATTATAATATTTCATTTTAAATATTATTTATTAATTATTCAACCTTTCTCCTCATCCAAATACTCCGAACATATTTTGAGATTATTTTAGCTCTGTCACCTTTTCAGTTCTCAGAGTGTCCAAAGATAGTTAAAATGCAGATTATATTACATAGTCAATGTGTTCCTCTTTAATGTGGTATATATAGTTTATTATTTATAGGTATTTTTGTGGATAAATTTAAGAGTATTTGTAAAATTGTGTGCATTTGGTGCAGGTGACTTTCAATAATACACAAGAAAGTAATAAGAAAAAGTAAGAAAAGATTTGAAAAAAAAAAGTTTGAAATGATAAAGAAAAGTGGCGATTTTTTAATTTATTGAGTTTTTCTTTAATTTTTTATATTTGTTTGCTACTAACAGACAATATTTTAAATGATTAATATTTTTTAAGCAATACTTTATTTTAATTTTTTAATAGAAAATTAGTTTATATTTTAAAAAATACACTTAAGAATGACTTTGATGCCACAATAAAAGAAACTTCCTACCAATCTGCATTAAATCAATCACATATACCAATAAATTTTCTACTCAAATCCACAATTTTTCCATTATTTCATTTTTTTAATTCACTCTCTTTGAAAATCAGTCTAAATCAATTATCTACTCTTGACACTTATATAAAAATTCATAATAAAAACCTAATTAAAAATAACCAAATTAAAGAAAAATTAAAACTTAATTATATTACTTTTTTTACATGAAGACATATGAACAAAATTTAATAGTAAGGATATAATATTAAAAATGTACACAAATTTTAAGTATTTAATAAAGTTTAGTTAAAAATTATAAAAAAATTTAAGCCTTAAAATTTTATTTGATAATTAATTATATTGATGATTTATTAAAATACATGACACTTCATGTGCTACAAAAATGATCTATAATAGAATAGAGTATGTAATATACATTAAACTTTTGTAATCTTCATTCATGTATACCATGAAACAGTAAAAAGCATAAAAGAGAATAAAATTTCATCCTTTTCATGATAAAGTTTTGTATTACTTTTAACATTAACATAAAATGTTAGCTATTAAATAAAAAATGAAAAAATAAATGAATAGGTAAAAGTTGTGTTGGCATTTGGAAAGTAAATAGAAATGGTTGGAAGAGTGAAACAAAGAATGTCCCTGTGACCTTACAGAGGGACAAGGGAAAGGAGCCAGGTTGTCCCAACACGTATCCTTGAGGACAGGGTTTTGTTTTGGTTAATTATTTGTTTTACACCTAAATTTATGATTAAACTAATTAATCACACACATGGAATCCTTAAAGTACTCCCAAAATCTATAATTTTAAAGATAAAGTAGATACGGTTCAATGAACCATAACACGTATAACAAAATTTGCATAGTTTGTTGGGTGCTCAATTTTATAATTGCTCTAGGCTGGAACCAAGGAATGTGCTCATCACGGGCCACATTAAGTGATTTCAACTCCCAAACTTTTATGTATTATTATTTCTTTCATAACTTAATTCAGATTTTAAGATGTTTAAAATTTAAATGTTTTAATTATTATTTTTTAAAATATTATTGTTCTGTTCGGTGTTTTCTTTAATTAAATCCGTCAACAAAATAATATAATTGTTATTATCATATTTTTATAAGTAATTCATTAGTTAATTTGATTTTCTTTTTTATTTTTCTTAACTTATGAATGGAGTTAATGACAAGTTAACATTGGTAGCAAATGTTAGCATAGATACATTTATTTGTTAGACCTTCGTCTACTCGTTACTCTTAGGATTATCTTTATGTGTTTATAGCAATCTTTTTATAACATTTCTTACGCAGTCAATAATTATTCATCTTCTCCTTTATATATTTATTTATTTTCTACATAATATCAAGTGAGCTGATTAATAAATTTTCAAGTTGATTAATAAATTGAAAATTAAAACATAAAAATAATAAATATATCATATTGTTAATGAAAACAATTAAATAATACAATACTTAAATAAAAAAAGAAGTAAAAGATATTTAAATATTTAATTAAATAAAAAATTTTATCAAGACATAATTAAAAGGTACAATAAATTAAAAATTAAAATATTTTATTTGATTTTATAACACTGATTCTTATATGATTTACGATCAGTCTCGAGTTTGTTTTTCTTTACTTGTATTTTTTCATAATTAGATGTTTTAGTAGTCTATGTTATATGTAGTGGCGAAACTTGGACAAAAAATATAGGGGTATCAAATTATATTTGTTATATATAATTTTGTTTTAGTTAGAAAAAAAAATTCATCTTTTCTCTTTATTTTCTCTGCTTAAAATAAATACACATAATAGTAGAATTAAAAAAAAATACTATCATTCGCTATTATATCATGCTATTCTATCATGATACCAAATCATGAATACCATTTTAGATAAGTCCTTCGTACCTCATCAATTGATTTGGTGGTATTATCAAATTTAAGGTCGTTTTTCCCATATCGCGTTCTAATGAATTTTTAAATTCATTATAAGTAACTCTAAGAACTTTAGATATTTGTTTTTTATTATCTTGAATTCTTGGTTCTGATCAAAATTCTCCTAAAATTTCTCAAGTTTAGTTAATGTAAGTGTATTTTTTTTTTCATTTTTTATCACAAACCTTTTTCTTTAAAAAAATGAATCATTTTTTTTTTACTTTTTATCATAATCTTTCTAATATAAATTAATCATCTCTCGCCTATTTAGAAAAAAAAAATTATATTCACAAATCACAATTATCACAATGCAAAACATAACAAAATTTATACCACTTTAATTAAATAAACAACACTGTATAAATTCAAAACTTTAAAACAAAATTTACCATAACCAGCGAAAAACACAAAATCCCTAAATTTCATAATTAAGGGTTATAATATATTATAATTAGGGTTCATACCAATTTCATAAAAGAATTCCTAAAATCATAATTAGGGTTTATATTAATTTGGGATAAACTTAATTTGGGAGAAACATTCTAAAAAGAATCATAAATCTAACATACATAAATTATACTAAAATATTATACCTTGAACTGTGAGAGATCATGCAATAATGTATACTTCAATTTCAATTTATGTGTTTCCAACCTCTATTTCCCAATCTATCTCTATGTATTTATTTCTCTTCATGATAATTTACATGGTGGAAGATCCTATAGATAAAAAAAAAGACCCTAATCTCTTTTATAAATCAATGTCTCCATTAATTTTATTTTATTTTATTTTTTATTATAATTTTTCATAATATAAATTTAATATAAATAAAATTTTAAAAAATATATAAAAAAATATATAAAAAAATTCAAAAAAAAAATAAAAATAGAGGAGCATGGCTCCGATGTCGCGACGTAGTTCCGCCCCTAGTTATGTGTATCAATTATGTTACTTTAAATAGTCTTTTTCAAAATAAAACTTCAAGTAATACTTTTTTTTCTCAAGTGTTCCTTTTTTTTTTTATACAAAACATGATTTCTTTTACATTCGTTGTAAGACACGATTTTACTATCTTTTGTAAGAAAAGTGTATTTTTTTCATTTGTACTCCTTTTTTTTATGAAAATATATGCAATTTAATGCATTTTTTTTACCAAGTTAGAGTATTTTTTTAAAGTTATCAACAATTTTTTTTAAAGAATATGAATATGGATGAGTCGTGCCCATTTGACACGACTCTGTTGCTCTATGATATAGTAATATGTTTAGATTTATATTTAAGATTTCTTTTACCTAATTAGGTCATCTAGTGAGAAATAGAGTAATAAGCAGCAACCGAGTGTTTACAAAAATAGTTATTATTATATTATTATGAATAAAAAATTATAATTCGTCGCTAAATTGATTACTAATTAATTAGAGATTAATTTGGTCTAATTCCTTTGATAGCAAAAACCTTGATAACTAATGTTTAATGGCCAATTTCTTTTGGTAGCTAAAATCTGGTAACTAAATTTTAAAAACTCCAATTTTAATTTTTTATTCATAAATGATAATTTTAGTTACTAATAACCAATTTTGATCACTGAAATTGGTTGTTAATGAAACATTTTCTTAATATAAATAATTACAAAAGACATTGCTTCACTCAAACAAAAGTATTTTTAAAAATTCTAAAATAAACATATTTTATTTAAATCATTTCCCATACGAGCTAAAAGGCTAGTTGTTTAAAACCAGAAAAAAAAAGTAATTATAATCAAATAGAAATTGAGCCAGTATTCTTTACTATATTTTTAATATATTAACTGGATCCATTTATTTCGATTTATTATTAAAAGTATTTTTATTTTGAAATATATTTTAAAATTTGCGTGTTATTTAAACGTGAAAAAAAGTATAATTCTTAAATGTAATTTCTAAGTACCTTAAAAGTAATTTCTACATATCTTAAAACTACAACTCAATTTAAAAAAAAATGTAAGTAAAAATTATAATTCCATAAATATTCCAACCAAATCAACTTCTTGAACACTTTTAAAAATACATTCTCAGTTCGAAAACCCTTGTTAAAGGTAAAAGTGAATTTTCAAAGATAAGACTTGCGTAAAAGCTAATTAGAGGACTTTTTTTAACTTCAAAGAGAAGAAAACCCAAAATACTACACAAATTTTATTTTAAATAGCATTCAATTCAACCTCTTTTAGACTTTTATTTAATAGGAAAGGATATTGAAAAGAAAAAGTAGAGTCAAATATTTAAAAAATAAATAAATGTTTAATAAACGTAAAAGTATAACTTTCGTAAACACTAATTAAAGAAACATCTGGAAAAGATGCATGTGAAATCTCTAAATCAAATACTCCTACTTTAATACAAAAGAAATCTTGCTGTCAAAAAAAAGTCTAATTTGAATTTTTTTATTTATTTTACAATTCTTTATTAATACTTAATATATTACATATTAATAATAATTTTTTATTTTAAAAGAATGTATTAATAATAATTTTCTCTTTTAAAAGAATCTCTGCATATAATTTTGAACTTTTTACTTAATATATTATCTTTAATTTAGGCACACAACGGTTTCACTTATTGAAATGGCCATATAGTCACCCAAAATATAACATTTTACATTACCTTGACATTTTATTCACACTGATTAAAATGTCTAAGTAATATATACAAATAAAAATGTATCAAATCTCTAATATTAACCTCTTTAAATTTTTATCTTACTTTCACATGTACATTACAATTTGTCACATCATTTACAATATAAAAATTAAGAACAAAAATTTACTATACAAAAACAAACTAACTATACTATTAAGTGCGGATCGTGACAAATCTCAACTAATAAATTTGAAAGGGTGAAAATAATATATTAAACTAAGCGTAGTTTTAATGTTCATTGTCCATGTAAAACTATTAAAATTCATTTTTCATAGGTCGCAAGTAACATGAAAATATTTTTTCCTCATACACATATTGCATCACCTTATTGTGAACAAATATACAGAATAAATGCATTTTCTTAACAACTAATAACAATAGTCTTGGTTTTACTCTTTTATATACCCATTTCATTGAAGCTCTACTACCACTATCATTGATTATGGGTCGATCTAACTTGAACACGTAAAAAATTATAGCAATTGAATTAAAATAACATTCTAATTTGGATTTTCTGATGATAAGTTTTTTTTGCGCTGTTTTTCTATTGTACATTTAAAATAATACTGTGATAGTAATTGATTATTTAAATATATTAACGTAATGTATTTTTAATGTTTAACGAAGAATAACATTAACAAATTTGAACTTTATTTTTGAAGTCTGAAATAAAATAATAAATTATGTAAGTCATATATCATGTCAAACCCATTTTATCAACCTTAATTATCTTATTGGTTATACTATTATAAATTTTTATATTACATGGAATTTTTCTCACGAATTTGTTAAAAGAATTTACAAGAAAATTTATTTCTCTTATCAACTTTTTTAAAACTTTTAATTCGCAGATAATTTCTTTCTAGATAATTATTTCTTACAAAATTATAAAATTTGTAAATATTTTTTATAAATATTTTTACAAAAATTGTTTTATATAAAATATTTTACAAATAAATTGTAAATTGTTAGGTTTTTAAGAAGGAGTATCACTTTGGAGATACAACACCAATGAGACCACAATCTCCCCTTCAAGGGTGAGTCTCTTCAACCACATTGGTACACTCCCCCTCTCGCGGAAGCATTCCCAACCACGAGCACTCCTTTTCTGTCATTTTCTGTACCGTCGTTCTTCTTAACGGAACACGCTTACCTGGAAGCTTTGCCAGGAAGACTTTCGATACTAGGACCATACTGCACTCGTCTGAGCCGGTTTTAACCATCTGATACCACTTGTTTGTTTCACTTGGGAGATAAAACACCAATGAGACCTCAGCCCAACCACATAAAACATTGACACTACTCTCAACCTCCGAAAACCTTAAGGCAATAAGTTTATGGGTTTTTATTCTTATATAGTGTTCTACTTTCTCATTTTTAACCAATGTGAGATCTAGACTCACACTTGGATTTTTAACATAAATTTTTTTCATAACAAAATTTATAACTATTTCCTAAAAAAGTAAAAATAAAATATACAATATGAGTTTTTTTTATAGTAGTTATGTTTCTTAGTATAATAGTACACTTTCCTTTCAAAAAATAAGAATATAAATAAAAAATGCCTTTAAAGAGTTGATAATAAGAGTACTGTTTAAAAAAAATATTTAATTAATCAAAATGTAAGTAATTTTTCTTTCAGTATTTATAGTAAAACGATTTTTGTTAATTTTGTAAAATTCTGACAGTGTTGAAGTCTTTTTTATAGTCAACAAAATTTAATTTTTAATTGACTTTCTAGTTGGGCTTTCTCGTTTTCAATAAATCCCCAGTCCCCACCATCCTGAAAGGCTTAATTTTTTTAATCAAATAATTAATACAATTATTAATCAAATCGTGACATTTTCTTGGCAAATGTTAATTTCTATTTCTTTTCGATTTTTATATTATGTACTTATAAATCAAATCTTTTCATATGACCGCTCCATAGTCAACATTATAATAAATTTATTTAGACCTTAACTGACTAGGTCATTAACTACTATGTATATGCTATAACTAACTAATTTTGTTTCATAAAGAATATTCTATGTGAAGAATAACCAAATTTTTAGTCACTAAACACCAAATTCGTAATCACCAAACACCATTTTTAAATCATACATAGTATTCACCGCTTAAATTTTTCATATTTAGTTATAAATTTATATAGAAAATCATTAAGAAGTTTAATTTTGTACTAATCTTTATGTAAATTTACGATTTCCTATTTCTTTTCAATTAAATTATATTGTACTATCACAACAACTATATTCATTTTGGTTCTAACAACTTTTTTAGAATAATTGTGTGAATAATTTTATTGAATCTCTCAATCACACGCCAGAAGAAGACAAGTAGAAAAGAAAAATCAAAATAAAGAAAAGGGTACTTAAAACAGAAAAGAACTTTAAGCCAGAAACAAAGAGAAAAAGAAGAAAACACTTTTATTCTCATCTCTCCCACCTTGACATAGCTTATAATAATACTTTATACTCTTGCATCGTGGTCCAAAATTTGGTTAGTAGCATCCAAAGGCTAATTGAACCACTCTTGTATACTAATATGGATATATGTATAATTAAGAATTAAATATTATTTTCTTTTCCATGAACACAAAATTAAAATTCATTTATGATCAACATATAGGTTAATTTTCAAATTTTAAAAATAAATAGATATAATTTTTTTAATTTAACTGTGTGAAATTTCTTTACGTGTTGTTGGAAGTCTCACATCAACTAAAGACAATTCATAATATATAAGTAAGGTGCAAATCTCACCTTACAAGCCAGTTTTGTGGGGTTGAGTTAGACTTAAAACCCACTTCTAACATGGTATAACCTATCCTAACGAAATTTTGAAACTAAAAATATATTTAATTATATAATTAACTATATCTAATTAATGGACATTTGGGTATAATATATTTTAGGTATACCTTAGTTTTGGAAGGGTGTGTGCATGATGATATGTCCATGATATATACTTTAGACCTAATTTTATGTGCTACAATAATATACATAATTTAATATCGAATTCATGTGTTCCAATGTTTGGATTGATTATTTTTATAGTTTGTGTAAAAGAGATCTCAAAGTACAAACGGATCTCTTAAACTATTCAATTAATTGGCTGGACCATTCAATGAATCCGACTTTAATCAAAATTAAGTATTCCATTAAAATCGTTAACTCAATCACACTATAATTGGTTACACCTGCTCAAATATCATTACTGAGCATAAATCTTTTATTCAAATTTTTAATCTCTTCAGATCCTTAATATTGTTTTTATATTGCTCATATAAAACCAACCCCCCACGGCGCAATGTTCCACATAAAAATTATTAAAACCTCAAAATACGAGTCTCAAACAAAATTTTCCGACCTAAAGTTTAAAACTAGGTGGCGTACATGTTTTCTTGACACCGTTTGTCTTGTAACGTAACATCGTGACAAATTGAAAATGATATCGCAAACACGAGCATGACTAATATTAATTACGTGTATATAAATAATAAATATTTATATGCGTGTATTTGTTTGTTAAGTTAGGTCTTATAGTTAATTGAGATGAAACATCTTATTATAATTACTTGTTTTACTTTTCTTTTCATATTCCATGGATGCATCATGTATGTGTTTATGTGACGTGTCATTGGACCACCATGTATTGTCACGTCAATTCAAGTTCTTGAGCACGTCGCAAAAATTAACTTGGAAGTATTTCGTTGTCGTACTTCACTCGAAAAGTTATATTTTGCGTTGCAAGTCAATTGATAAAATATGATATACGGATACATTAGGGTTCATGATTGTTAAAAAAATGTTGTTGGGTATTGTGATTTTTAGTCAAATAGGGTTACGTACAAGGCTAATATCTTTTTCATTAAATTTCCCTTGTGTCAATGAAAATAGTTTTAGAATTTTCGTTTTTAATAATATAATGTTATTAGAAATAAATTAGTTCACGGTTTTTTATCACTGATTTTGAAGTATAGTATGTTTTATTGCTCACAAGTGTACTGTAGAAGTTTTCAGGATTTTAGTTGCAATTTTGGTTAATATTCGGAGTTATTCGAGAGATTGAGGGATTTGAGTTAAAAAATATTACGATTGTTTGAGTATTTGGGTATGTTCAATAAATTTTATATTGTTTAAGAGTCGAGATAAAATATATTTTAAATATTTTTTTTCTTCACTTTTAGATATGTCTTTTAATAATAAAACTGTAACGAAATTTTATACTCCACCACAGACGATACTTAAAAAATTCGATAATTATTTCTAACATGTTTAGCCGAATGACTTTAATTAAATATTAAAGTATATAAATAATTATGATATGAACTTCCTCGATGTTAAACAAAAAGTCTAATCATGTGTTTGTAGAATGAAGGGTTTGATCAATAGTAACTCAAAAATGGGTGAATTGAGAAGTCATTTTAAAAGTGTTTTACTATTTACCACCAACACTTAAAAGAATGCAATTAAGCGAACTATTTATGCATAATTAATAAAATGGAAAAAAATGTTTAGACACATATATAATTGTATCAATATTTTATTTTAATTTAATGAGTCTAATCAACCCTTAATATTCAAGTAACATTTGATATATTTTTTCCAAAGTCAAAAAATTATATAATTAATTATGTCACTGTACATATGGCAAACCAAACCTATCACATCTTTCTTTGAATTCTAGCCTTAAAACTACGGAATACATATCCTAATAAATTTAAATACATAATAGCAAACCTTTTTTTTTTTAAGTTTATGGTACCTGGTTTTCATAATCTAACTCTAGATATCTCTACTCATATATCTAAGTAACTCTCTTTTAAAATACAAAATATCTACTAATTGTAAATTTTAAAAAACAAATAAAATCGTAAATAAGTCTTAATTTTAGTTTTTTTCTTAAATCTTACATTAATTAAATAAGACAAACTTGTAATATATAAATGAATTTTTAGATTTTATTTTATGAATTAATTTTATAAAATTAAATTAGACTTAAAATTTAATTTTTAATATCATATAGAAACTGATACATCTCATCTCATGATTCAAATACTAATTATCTATTCCATATGATTTGGATTCCATTTATTAAGTTTAGTTTTTTGCATTGTACACCTTCTTCTC
This sequence comes from Vigna unguiculata, assembly GCF_037176805.1. NCBI lineage: Eukaryota > Viridiplantae > Streptophyta > Magnoliopsida > Fabales > Fabaceae > Vigna > Vigna unguiculata. The sequence goes on along the minus strand of NC_140792.1, from coordinate 32,535,374 downwards.
AACGGAAAAACATTAATTATTAGATTGAGTATGTTTCTGGTCTCTTCACTTTTAGTGAATTTTGAAATTAGTTCATTTTAAAAATTTGGACCAATTTAGTCCTTCATTTTTCAAAACAAGTGGATTTAGTCATTTTAATTAAATTTTGTTAGGTTTATTTGATGTTTCATACACATTTTAGGAGTGTATTTGAGTTGTTTATACTGTTTGACACATTTTTGCTTTAATGTTAAGTCAAATACTACTATGAAACATGTTTGAAATGTCAAATAAACTTAACAAAATTTAATTAAAAGGACTAAATTCACATATTTCGAAAGATGAAGTACTAAATTGGTCCAAAATTTCCAAAATTCAGTAAAAGTGAAAAACCAAAAACATATTTAACCCTTAATTATTTATAGCGAGTGATAATCTTGAAAAATATATCTACAAAAATCCAACCGATTATTAAATAAAGTTGATAATAGTGTTAATCTTGGACAGCAATGAATAAGTTAGGTTAACCAAATTTGAAGAATAAATGATAAGATTGGGCACTTAAGGGAGGAAGATATAATTGAATTAAAAAAGGGTCCATGAGGCAATAAAAAGCCTTACAATAGGGAAGAAAGTGGGAGAGGGGACCATAAATGATCTTTGCAATATGTGTTGTTAATTTTCTCTGCCTTTCTTTTCAAAATCTTCATCCATTCATACATATATTCACATTTTCAATACAATCATAACCTATTATTTTATTTTATCTTAGAGGTTTAAATTTGGTAAATGCACATGTTTATGTTTGCTTATCTCAAATCAGTAATTTCTTCCTAAGATTAACAAATAGTCTTCATTCCTATCTATAGACAATATCTTAAGCTGTAGTTTCATGCATGGCCTTACCAAAATCAACCATATAATTGCGTTGAATATAACAAAAGGATATCTTAATTTTCTAACTAAATCTTGAATTTATGGTTCATTTAATGTTTTTAATCTTATAGTTAAATTGATTAAATTGTTTTTTATAAAGTATTTAATTTATGTTAGATTCTCGATATCTAAATTCATTTATGTCAAATTAATTACCATATCGCAGATGAAATTAATTTTTAACTAGGAGATAAAAAAATTCGTAAATTTTTTACATTTTAATTTTATACCAAGTTCATTCACACTATATATAGATTTAAACTACATAAATATTAGAAGAGCTTATAGTATTTTTAGTGTCTCGTTTTTTCTACAATTGATATTTATCTTTAATTTTTAAAATTAACAAATTCCGGCAATATATTTTAAAATTCTCAAATTTTAGTTACTTAAAGCAAGACGAAGACTTTTCTCATATATGTATAAATTATGAAAAATGAAAAAAATATGTAGAAGAAGTGTTTGACCGTGATATTTGACACTTTTTTTATTCAAAAATTAGTATAAAAGGTTTTTAAAAAATTAGACTAATATGACTGTTTACTTAAAAAAAAAAAACTAAATATGTTATTGTTTGTATGTATATATAAAAAACAGATAAAAAAATATTCTGAATGATTATTCGATTATTTCAAATAATAGTAAGAAAAAAATAAATGTATGTGTTAAATGACCATTTTAATATAATTAATAGTAAGTAAGTAAAATATATTCATAGATTTATCATTTCAAACATCTTCTCCTTTCTGTCATGGTGAGAAGAGAGGAAAAATTATGTGTGTTTCATCATATTATTTTACCTCTCTCCCTATTTTTCTATTCGCAATCAAGTGACAAAAGAATTATACAACTTGTGTTGTTTAATTTTCTCTTAAATCAAACAGTAAGATTTGAAACTTTCTAGAAATACCTTATTGTCAAGGTTATGGCAAACATTTGACCTAAGACTTGTTCCATCATGCCCAAAATTAGAAAATGCAACTTGTAGTTAGATATGGTGTCAACTAAAATTAACTGAAAAAAAAAATCTGTAGTGGTACATTTTTTTATTAATTAGAAAGAATAACTTAATTACTCCTACAACAATGATATTATTTTATAAACAAACTTTGTGAAAAATATGAAAACAATATATTCCTGAAACTAAATTCTTACAGGTAATTTTTTTTTAATATTTCATAATAAGCACAAAAATCTAATGTTATTGCCACAGGAAATTCTCTTACAAAGTTCCCCTAAATATCTAGATGTTCCTTATTCTATACAATATTTCAAAAAAAATAAAATTGGTAGGATTATTGAATATTTTAGATTTAAAGTGCAATAAAATAAATAAAACATATATTTAACGACTCCAAAATAGAAGCAAATTTAAAATTCATAGATTAAAAATTAAAGGGGATCAAAATTGTAACTACTCTTTTAAATTTGTAACAAGACTTAGGGTGTGCTCGTTTGGGAGTATAAATTTGAGGGAGAATGAATGAATGTATTTGAGTGGATTTGGATGAATTTGAGTAAATGAAATTGAGTTGTTTCTTTTAAGAAATTTAAGGATGAAGTTTATGAAAGTTTGTGAATGATATGATAAATAAATAAAAAATATTTTAATGGATTAAAATATAAAATTACTATTTTACCCTCACAGTTAAAATTAATATATTATTTTTATTTAATATTATTATTACTATTATTAAATATTATTATTTTTTATTATTTAACATTATTATTATATTATATTATTACTATTATTTAATCACATCAGATAAATATATGTAAAGATAACCGAGAACATGGTGTGAGATAGAACATTATGGTAAAATATCAATTCGTCTCTACAAATTCTTTTATTTTGGTGAGATTGTGATCCCGCATATCATCTCCCCCACTCGCTTACAAATCTTTACAGATAAACGACATTCATCTATGCAAATCTACATTCTTATACGTACTAAATTTATAGAAACGAACAAACTACTAGAGAGGATGTAAATAGATTTCAGGCTTAATTAATAATTTAATTTATTATTTTGTTCCATTTTGATTTTTTTTAATAAACTAATTGAATTCAAAAATAAAAAAAATCAAATCAACAAATTAGAAACTAAATTACTAACTAATCTTACAAAGTTCCCCTAAATATCTAGATGTTCCTTATTCTATACAATATTTCAAAAAAAAATAAAATTGGAAGGATTATTGAATATTTTAGATTTAAAGTGCAATAAAATAAATAAAACATATATTTAACGACTCCAAAATATAAGCAAATTTAAAATTCATAGATTAAAAATTAAAGGGATCAAAATTGTAACTACTCTTTTAAATTTGTAACAGACTTAGGGTGTGTTCTTTTGAGAAAATGAATTAGAGGGAGAGTGAATAAATGTATTTGAGTGGATTTGGATGAATTTGAGTGAATGAAATTTAGTTGTTTCTTTTAAGAGATTTGAGAGTAAAGTGAGTGAATTTAAGGATGAAGTTTATGAAAGTTTGTGAATGATATGATAAATAAATAAAAAATATTTTAATGGATTAAAATATAAAATTACTATTTTACCCTCATAATTAAAATTAACATATTATTTTTATTTAATATTATTATTACTATTATTAAATATTATTATTTTTTATTATTTAACATTATTATTATATTATATTATTACTATTATTTAATCACATGAGATGAATATATGTAAAGATAACCGAGAACGTGGCATGAGATAGGACATTATGGTAAAACATCAATTTGTCTATACAAATCCTTTTATTTTGGTGAGATTGTGATTCTGCATATCATTTCCTTCACTCGCTTACAAATCCTTACAAATAAACGACCTTCATCTTTGCAAATCTGCGCTTTTAAATCTATATGTGTACTAAATCAGCACAAACAAACAAACTATTAGAGAAGATGTAAATAGATTTCAGGCTTAATTAATAATTTAATTTATTATGTTGTTTCATTCTGAATTTTTTTTAATAAACTAATTGAATTCAAAAAAAAAAAATCAAATCAACAAATTAGAAATTAAATTACTAACTAATCTTAAATTCAATTACTATATATTTTCCTACGTACATTAGCATTAAATTATGAAGTTTTAGGTTTTCACCATAGCAAATACAGCATCATATATATTTCACACGAAAAGATTGAATAGGGTTGGTGAAGGTGAAGTGAAGGATGAGGAAAGAAAAATGTGGAACTAAATATAGGATTCTAAATCCAGTACCATATATATACTATTGCTTTCAATATCAATAATGATATAGGATTCGGTCTCCTGCACTAAATCTTCCCATTAATTAGTGTAACAAAAAACACTGTTCATAAATCATCCATCAAGTGGTTTCGATGACTTTAATGAATGTATGTTGATGCTTTTTGAACATCAATGGCAGCAAATGCTGAGGAAAACCTAAAAGTTTTGGTCCCCCATTCCATGGAAGTGTGCATGTGAAGATGCTTATATGCCTCTGCCTTCAAGGGAAAGGAGGACCCCTCTTTTCTCCTCTTTTTCTCACTAGGGTTTTGCTGATCTAAGCTTGCGTATGCCTACGTTTAACCTAATAATAATAATAATAATAATAATACCTTTTATAACCGTTGACCTTTAGTCTTCATTGTCTATAACTCATCATTAATTCTTAATAATCAAAACTTAATTATCAATAACACTGTCTTTAGTCAAAGGATTACTCTTCCTAACGTCCTAAATCAATCATTCTTAATTAAGACAACGATTTAATTACTATCAATATTTCACTCTGTCTTAAGTATAATTGTGTTTGAAGGAGGATATGTGAAAAAAAAAAGTTTTACTTGTTATATTTTTGTTTTCGAAAAATGAAAAATGATATGATTATTTAAACATATTAAAATATTTATTTACTTATGAGGTTTAATCTATTGTCTTAATTAATCATAACCAAAACAAAATATACAACTTGGAATCGTGTTTTATACAATTGAGTTAGATGTGTTTAAATTATGAAATAAATATTAAGATTTTTCGTAATTATCGCGATGTTCAATTTTTATTGTGAATTTAATGTTCGAAATATTCGGTCATGGATACTAGGTGAGTTAAAAGTATGTATTATAGTCAAGTAATGATATCATCAAAATAAAAGAAAAACTCTCAAGGTAAAAGTAGTAATATCTTTGCATTCAAATTATGAGATTTTTAAATTGAGCTTGAATAATACAATTATTTACGAAGTATGGTTTTAGTTTCAATTATGTCATATTAAGTACAATCATGGTTTAAATTAAAAAAAATAAATAGAAGGCCAAGTTAAAAAAAAAAAAAAGCAAAATGATTAGATGTCATCAAGAAATTGTCATAATAATAGACAAACGATAATGGTTTATGAAATATGAGAAATAATAAAATATAACATTAATTTATACTTAGACATGATTAATCTTTAAAGTTTTACCACATGTAATATATTGTTTAAAAATGCTGGAATCATAATTTAAATTAAAACTCAAATAAACAAGTAGAGAATAAACTCCAAAAAACTCAAATAATCACAATTTAATTATAAAAATGATCACCGCCAGTGAATTGTTTAGGCCATAAATCGATAAACAATTAAAGAAACAATGAGTTTTTTATTCTTATTTTCTTGTACGTTTTCACATGACATTTTGAATTGAGGACTAAATATGACGACATGCAGTGATTATCATGATTTCACCACACATGCCACTTGTGAAACGTATCTAGTTTGGGTTGATTTCGTCAAATATGAAATTTGAGAATTTAAATACCAGACTAAACAATATGAAAAAAGAATCAAATTAATCTATATATGCTTAGACTAAATTGATATAAAAAAAAAAGCTTGTGGATAAGATTTAGTTATGTGATAAGACAATTCATAAATAAAAAGGATGAGTTTAGGTGATACATGTCTGATTTGCTTTAAACAACATCTTATAATTAGATTTGAGTTTGATATACATGAAAAATAAGAGCACTAAGAAAATAAACAAGTTCATCACGAGATAAATGGATGAAAGTTGAATATATTATCTCTAAGGGAAAATACCTATAAGATGGTGACAAGAAAAATAAAAAGATAAAGTCAATCTTGGTTCTTTTTTTAGAATATTCTTGATCGATGTAGTGAATAAAGATTTATGTTTTCCACGTAGCTGATTTGCGACAAATTTATATTCTTGTGGGTAAATCATTTCCGTCCCTAATATGCATCTAACTTTCTTGGATCTTTCAACAAAGTAACAATAGCATGGATGATGATGAATGATGAACATTCCACCATTCTTCCATGTAAAAATCTTTATAAATTGGTATGAACATTTGACTATGGAGTTGAAAAAATGGGTAAAAGAAAAACAAATTTTCATTCATTCATACATGTATTCATTCATAGTCTTGGTCTTGGTCGTGAAGCGTGGCCATGATGAAGGGGAGAAAAGAGGGAGAAGACATTAGAAGATTTAGGTGAATTGGCCCACTAGTTAGTGCCTTTTCACTTTATCGTTTTCTTGCATGTGCCCCGTTTTTTCTACCTTCAATGCCATCTATCTCATACCATGAAAAAAAAACACAATATTATATGTTGTAAGTTTTATGTTACTTAGAAATAAAGTTAATTTATAATACATAGGTGGATACAATCCTTACCTTACGGTTTTGTGGGATTGAGTTAGGCTTAAACTTTACTTTTATTATAATATCAGAGTCATTGTTTAAAAAAAAAAAAACCTATCCTAGTGAGATTTCTTGGATATTATGTTCTATGTCGACTAGAGATAAGACAATTTCATAGTATATAGATGGAGTGCAAACCTCCCCTCCTTACAAGCCAATTTTTGGAGTTGAGTTAGACTTAAAGTCCACTTCTAACATGATATTAAAACCATATTAGAGTCTATCCTAATAAGATTTTTTGAACATTTTGTTCCACCCGCTATCGGACCGTTAATGAATTACCTACCAATTTCTAGTCTCATGCTTGAAATGAATATACCTCGGCATGATGGGGTATGTTGGAAGTCCCACGTCAGCTAGAAATAAAGCCAATTTACAATATATAAGAGAATACAATCCTTACTTTACAAGTCAATTTTGTAGAATTGAGTTAAACTTAAACTAGACTTATAACAATGTTTAATTGAATCTAATCTAATCATGTCACAAACGAAATAGTTTTTTTTTTTTTTTTTCACTTCTAGATAGTCAATACAACTTTTACATAATTTCTCATTCCGCGTTTTCAATTCTCATCATGAATGTTTGAAGAAATGGTGGAATATCTATTTAAACACAGAAAAATGTGGATTTTCGATATAACTGAAAGAAAGGAAGGAAAGTAATATGTGAATATTTTTGAGAGTGGGAATATTATATTATAATGGAATCGGCGTTCACGTTTTTATATGTTTGTCTTTTTAGTAGATTAGAAGAGTGTTTAGAAAGTATGTTTGTTGAAGGACATTAAGAGACATATTTATCCTATTGCATGCGTTGAAACGCATGTAAATAAATAAATTAGGAATTAATTAATTAAATAGAGATTAAGGTTTTGATATTTGTAGAAAAGAAAATATGAGTGGATGAGGATGGTTATGATGGATGTGCATGGGGTAGGATGCATGAATGGGATGGGGATGGGGATGGGCATGGGCATGGGAAGCAAATCTTAAAAGGGAATCAAAAGAAATTGGCCTCTCTTTGGCACCAGTCTCCCCCACCTGCCCAAGATATGGTAAGCGCCACATGATTTCACACCCAGGGGAAAATAAAAGGCACCATTGCTGACCTCACTGTATCTCTTCAAGGGATTTTTGTGGCTCCCACCAACACACCTTTCTCTCTCTCTACTTCTCTTTCCTCTTTTGCCTTCATCCTACTTTCTACTTTCACCACCATTTCCTCTTTCTCTCTCTCTTCCTTCTATAATACATATATATAAATAAACCTCACTCACCCCATGTCTCAACCCTCAACAACCCAAAAATATTCACTAAGATTTATTTCTTTTTTTTATTCCTTCATTGTTTCTTCCTACTCTTTATCTTATAATTTCCCATTGCTTCCTCGGTAATTCAAGATCAACTTGGAAAATTTCCAAGATTTCGGATGAAATCTGGTCGGATCTTGCTTTCTGGGATGGGGATTTTGGTGGGTCTTATTTCAATACAAACCTATTCCTCTCCATCCCCATCTTCTTCCTTTCTCATCTTCCTCCCATAACACAAGCAAAAACCATTCTTTCAACCACCCTTTTTTATTCTTTTGGCTTCTTCCTCACCCCACCGTCTTCAACCCACTTTCCTCCAATGGGGATGGCCGCAGCAGAGTCGCAGTTTCATGTGTTGGCCGTTGATGACAGCATCATAGACAGGAAACTCATCGAGAGGCTCCTCAGAACCTCTTCCTACCAAGGTGCTTTCTTTCAGGCCATGGCAAAATTCATATTTTTTTCCTCGGCTCTTGTTTCCCATGTTGTCTCATAAGAACCACCCTTTTTTTCTCAATGGCAGTTACTACAGTTGATTCTGGTAGCAAGGCTTTGGAGTTTCTGGGGTTGCGTGAAAATCAAAACACCAACCCAAGTACGCCATCTGTTTCTCCCAACTACAACCGCCATCAGGTATGTTGTTATTTTCTTTTTTGGTTAGAATGTTTTAATTTTAATTTTAATTTTAATTTAATCAACTTGAATTATTTTAGCCATAGATCGGTCTCTGAAATTGTTTTGGAATTTTATGTGTGTAGGAGGTGGAGGTGAATCTTGTGATAACAGATTACTGTATGCCTGGCATGACAGGCTATGACTTGCTTAAGAAAATCAAGGTATGTTTGTTTGCTCTTGCTCTGGTTTCTATTCCTCTTTTATCCATTATATTCCCCACTTTTCTTCTCAGTTTTTGTGGCCATGATTTTTTTTTTTCCTTTTTGCAAAGGACTTTCCATTTTGAAAGTGTGCATTCATTCCGATTTGATGTCGTTGGTTAAAGTTGTCAAGTTGAACTAGTTTCATTTTACACCGCAAAAAAAAAATAAAAATATCAAGCATAATCTCCTGGAATAATTCTGCCATCAGCTTTTCAGTTTTCCACCCAAAACAAATCAGGTTCAATATCTGATCCGAAGATTTTTCTTTTCCTAAAGCTCCTACTTTGTATTTGATTTTAGTGAAAGAGAATCTGTGAAAACTGTGTTTCCTTCGCTTATTCCACCTGGAACCAACAGACTCAAAAATTTCTCTCTGATATTTCAGGAATCTTCATCTTTGAGAAACATACCAGTGGTGATTATGTCATCTGAGAATGTGCCTTCAAGGATCAGCAGGTGAGAAGATGAAATATTTCATTTTTTTTTCCTATGAACATATATTTTTGAAGTGAAGTTCTGATGAAATATCTGAAACTGACACAAGTAGATGCTTGGAGGAAGGAGCAGAAGAATTTTTCTTGAAGCCTGTGAGGCTGTCAGATTTGAACAAGCTTAAACCCCACATGAAGAAAACTAAGTTGAAAGATGAAAGGCAAGGAACAGCACAAGAGATTGAAAACTCAGAAGTTCTACAGCAACAAGATCAGCAACAAGAAGCACCAAAACCCCAAGATCCTCAGCCAGAGTCAGAGTCACATCCACAACCAACTATAGAACAACAGCAACAATCACTACAACAACCCAACAATAACAAGAGGAAGACCATGGAACAGGGGCTTTCACCTGAGACTGACAGAACAAGACCAAGATACAGTGGCATAGCCACTGTGGTATGATAAAAAAAAGAGAAAAAATCACTGCCAAATACTTTTCTTCCATTTCAAAATGTAATTCCCATATAACTTTTTTTTCTTTTTAAAAAAATTAACTTCACTCGTGGTTAATATAGGCTCTATAGAACCCTAGTAGAGTTGTTTCCTGTACACATATTCCTGGAAATATTTCCTTCCAATTTTGCTTCACCGATATTAATGAAAATGAAAAAAAAAATTATTGAATTGAGTAAGAAATAGGATACCAAACTTCAAGTCTGAATGGATTATGATTACTTCCCTGGTAACAACCAACATACTTGAATTATTCTTTGATTTGAATCTCTTAACAAACCCACAAAGACAACTGATTCTGATAAAGCAAGAGACAAATGTATGAACAGAAAAAGTTTTCTTTGTGCTACAATGTTGCATTTCTTTACCAAATTGTAATCCGTGGCACAAGTCTGTGTAGTGTATATGCAAATGGTATGAATGAAAAGTATTAGTTAACTAAGTTAATACACTGTAGAAAAAAAACATCAACTTTATCTACAAAACTCCACTCAGGTAACAACGAAAATAGTTTATGATAAACGAAAGGTTGTTGTTACTGATATTTTGGTCACTGTTGATTTCAGGCTTACTTCAAGATTTTAAATTTAATCGTGGGAAAATTCTGTTTATCAAATTTTGTCTTTTCAAAAATATTTTGTAATCATTTTTTATTTTTTCAAACAACTATCTAACAGCAGTTTTTAATAATAAATATTACATTTAAATTATAAAATAAATGTAAATATATTTTTGAAATGAAATAATAATATATTTGATTATACACTCAAACTTAAAAATATGAATATGGTTTTTTTAACTACACGATCTTAACGTGAATTTCATGCTATTATTTACTTTCAAATTTAAGTTAATATTTGGTCGTATAAAGAGTGTATCAAAATATTATGATTTTCTTTTTGTCTTTAGTATAAACCTGTTTCAGAAATTCGTGGTAATATAATTGTAGGTGTATTTGTTTACACAAAGATTTGAAATAAATGTTTATTCAATTAAATAGATTCTACTAAAAAGATGTAAAATATTCTAAAAAGACATATACTATTTTTATAAAATTGGTTTAAATATGTTTTTGATTCCTTAACTTTTAATGAATTTTAGAATTTGTCCATTTTGAAACTTTGGACTAATTTAGTTATATCTTTCGAAATACATGAATCTAGTCATTTTAATCAAATTTTGTAAAATTTATGCAAAAATGTTTCAAACAGTAAAAACAACTCAAATACAATCCTGAAATACGTACGAAACATCAAATAAATCTAACAGAATTTGATAAAGAACTAAATCCACGTATTTCGAGAGATGAAAGACTAAATTGATCAAAAGTTTCAAAATGAACTAATTTCAAAATTCACCAAAAGCCAAGGGACAAAAAACATATTTAACCTTAAAAAATTTAGTAAAACACGTGTTCTTTAAAATGTTTGTATATTTTGTTATGATATGTACTTGTGTTAGAAGTCCTAGCAAGTTATGATGATTAAAAATTATTTCATTTTATTAAATTATCTTGTTTTTTGTCATATTCATGGTTAAGGTTTTGTTAGTAGCAGATTCTTTATTTATTACTTTTTCTGTTTCGCATGTATGATTATTTTTAGACTAAACATTTCTAGTTGTTGTGAAACACATCTATTATTATTTATCGTATTTGATATATATTAAAGTAACATCATATATCCTTTTGTGAAATAATTATACTATTATTTTGTCATAATTATAAGCTCTATTGAAACATCAATTTTTGTGAAATAATTCTATTATTATTTTATCATAATTATAAGCTTTATTGAAACATCAATATTATAATTTAAAAAAGAAAGATGATAATAAAGAGTGACTTCACGTTCAAAGAGATATTAGGATGAAAAGTGATAAGATGGTCTAGTGATTAAAAAGAAGAAAATGTCATTAATTTGATTTATCCTATTAATAATTTAGAAAAGTAAGATTAATTTAGTGAAAGTTTAGAAAAGTCGATGAGAAAGTTGTAAGTTCAAATTTTCCATAAATAAAAACTAATAATTAATAAAAAAATATTAGGACGTAAATGAAGTTTTTTCAAGTTTAAAGTCCACATCTAATTTGAAGATATTCCTAGTTTGGAACTTATGAAAGATGAAAGAGAAATTAAGGTAGACAAAACTCACTTCAAACCAAGAATTATTACTTTTATTTAAAGTCCATAGCCTTAATTTACACTTTTGCCATTCTGTTTAAGCTGTTTTCGAAATCAGCGGAAATCAAATTATAAGTTGATATGGATATTGATTCAGTATTTATTAATAAGTTTTCATGTGAAAGTTTTGATCATGAAATTAATTCCAACGATTTAAAAAATTTTATTTTGATAAAATTTAATTAAAAATACTATTTAAATAGACTGGAACTTATAAGATTTATAAACTAATTTTATAGAATCAAAGTCAAGTGTAAGTTCTTTCAAACGGTTTATGGGCTTGTTATGGATCACATCCACGCACCGTACAAGTTCTATAATTTCTTATAAATTTTTTTCTTTATTTTTCATTTAATTAATAGTAGAAAAAGTTTACAAATTTTAATTTATTATATTTACACTTTTTTACATTTTTTTCTATTGTTTTTAAAAAAAACCAATGTTTTAGTATGTGTGTGGACGATATAAATGTTTTTTTTTTCTTACAATACAAATTCTTAATAAATATATTTAAACGCATAAAGTAAATTTTAAATGTATAACTCATAGTTTGAATTATAATACGTTCATGTTTTTAGTTGGGTATATTAAAAGTAATTTTACATGTTGATGATGTAATTACCTAGTTTTAGGTGATACTATAAGTGAGTGAAATTAATTAACAAGTGGTAATTAAGTTTAATATTTTAAGCTTCAAATTATTCAATTATATGTTTAATTAATATGTTATGCAGCTTTATTTTCTGCCGATTTCTTTTGTATTAGTCCATTACAAATACACATATGTTCATATATTATTATAGGGTTAAATATGTTTTTTTAATTTTAGTGAAAATTGAAATTAGTTTTTATTCAAAATTTTTAATCAATTTGGTCTTTCAACTATGTAAATACGTGAATTTAATCATTTTAATCAAATTTTATTATATTTATTTGACGTTTCAAACATTTCACTATAATAAATGAGGAATACGTCAAATAAACGTAACAAAATTTGGTTTGAAATAATAAATCTACACATTTCTAAAGATAAAAGACTAAATTAGTTCAAAGTTTTAAAAAATACTAATTTCAATTTTTAATAAAAGTTGAAGGATTAAAAACATATTATATATTTCGACACCACAAGTAACAATTAAAAAAATTCATTATAAGTGATGAAGTTAGTAAACATAATTTGAACTAACTTTTGAACTTTAAATGTGATATATATATATAACTTAAAAAATGTGGGTGAGCTTAATGTTAAGGGGTTATAAACAGAAACTTTAAATTTTTATTAATTCTTTTAAATATCACTTACCACCTTCATCATTTATTCACTCCTTTACTATTCTTTCATCTTACATTCTTCTCTCCACAGAGAATCTTATCTTCTGTGTCTTCCCTTGTATTTTACACATTTCAAGGTAGTAAAGGGAAAAACCAGAGTCGCTATTTCTTGAGTGTTGTCTTAGGTAAGATCATCTTTCATCTTTCTTTTCATCTTTTTCACATTTTAAGGTAGCAAAGGGATAAATCAGAGTCTCCATCTTCAGCACTCTCCAAGTAAGTTCATCTTTAATGTTCTCTATTGAATCTTCATCTTTCTCTTCATAGAACTAAGCATGCATGCTGAGTTTTTGGGGAAAGTAGAAAGCTTTTTGGAACTTATTTTTGGGATGTTTAATTTCAAGGATTTCCATTTTTTAAGTGATCAAGGAGTCACTTCAATGTTTCTGGCTTCCTCTCCTTTTCAATTTCTAATTTCTTAAACCATAGAGAAACTTAGGTAGGGGCAAGCTAGGGTAGTTTTTAACTTGGATGTTTACGATTTTTAATCACTAATTTATGAATGGTTGAACAATTGAAAGTGTGAGAACTGTTCTTACATGCACTTGAATGAAATTTTAGAAATTTTGATATAATTGTATATCATTTTATGAAAATTATTTATTTCTATTAATTTAATTTATGTGTGTGTGATAATGGATTATGCCATGTTTTGAATAAATAAAAAAATTAAATGATGGAACCTAAATTTTCTGGAGATCCAATAATCCTAAATTTTTAAATAATTTGAGTGGTTGTAGCATTTTTATTACATAGATCTCAAATGTCATTATCTAATGATGTCTTACAAAAGAATGTTGTTGGTGAAGGTCCTTGTTCAATTACCTAGCAAAAAGTCTATAGATTATAGACTAACACCATTATTTGTCTAAAAAGACCAAAATTTATGTTTATTTAACATGTCATAACTTTTATCTTGAAAGATGTGCAATAAGAATACAAATATAGTGGACAACTTGTCATGAAAGAAAGTCCATCGTTACTTACTTTTTAATTCAGATACGTATATATTGAATTATTATTTTTATTTCTAAAATATTATCAATCTGAAAAATATCTACTAAAAATTTAGGTATTATTTTTTCCTTCCTTTATTTTATAATAACCGGGCTTGACCTTAATTTAAAAAAAAAAAATTAGTTAAAGAAACCGGGGTCACTAAAGAAAAGTTTAATTACCTTTTCAATTTTATTATTTCTTTACATTTGATTCCTTCAGAAAAAAATTATTGAACTTCAACTAACAAAAAGAAAAGACATTATATAATCAACTTTTTTTAATTTGAAAAACAAAACAATATGACTCTTGAACTTAAGCAATATATATATTAACGGTATTAAATTAAAATAGCTATACATTAACCACATTTTATATTATGTATAGATTAAAAGTGTTATTATTTATTTGGTAATTTTTTAATAAGTTAGCTACATAAAAAAATAGTTATATTAAACATCAAATAACTTAGCTGATTTTTTTTTCTTTCATGAATAATTAGAGCGAATTTAGCTTCAAAAATAATGAGAATATAAATATGACTAAGCGTTGAAAAAAACCTACTAAAATTGACTACTTAACTGAGAGAAACTTACTCAATCATATTATATACCCATAAATTTATAATTAGTTTTAGTTGATAACAATTCACATAAAATTATTTAACCTTTCTATCATATTCATAAACTTTTGAGGCCTTTATTTTAATTTTAACTCGTATTGTCTTCAACTAAATGGATTTATAAACTATAATTAAATTTATTTTATTGTATTTTTTCATTTTTACATTTTGAAGTAATAAAGAAAGAAAAATAAGTTTTTAATGGATATTTCACACACACACACACATATAAGTTATAATGGATATAAAAACAGCCCAAAAGAGCCTTTAAACGTATTGGGCCTTTCTTTTCAATATTTATATATAAAATAGTAAAGAAAGAGATAATTAAGGTGGAACCCCAAGTCTAATTACATTTACAGTGTTTATTGGGTTATTTTATCATTCTTCGTCATTTGATTTATTTTCTATTTTTTATATTTATCTAAATTTCCCTTAGTTGACATTAAGTTTTGGTCTTCTTGTGTGTCTGTATTGTCTACGATTATTGTTATGTAACACTTTATCAACATTAGACAATTTATTTTATCTATAATTTATATATAATAACATTATTAGGAAAAATAACTTCGCACACCCCATATTTCTGAATCTCACGGCATAGCTGGATAAATCCACAATTTTCATGAAAACATGTATATCCATCTAGCACATTCGAGGTTCTATCGTTTTTATCTTAATCAAATATCTCTAAATTTGCTTTATTCTTTCACTTATTATTTGTTTATTTTTTCTTTTGTATTTCCATCTTTCATATTTCTTATTAACTTTTTCTTACCAAAGATAGCGTTAACAGTAAACAGTATACAATAGGGAGAAAGACCATAATGTACAAGTGGGGCCAACGTGGCGAATAATTAGAACCAGGAATTTGTTTCAAAGGAAGGGACATAACAGTAAATTTGAAAATCCTTATATTTTAGATCGACGTGGTGGAATGGATGCCTGCACCACTGTAACAAGTGTTTGTAGCGTAAAATTAATCCACGCACACCCAATTCTCTCTTCGTTAACACCTCTCTCTCTCTCCTCGTCACTTTTTCTCCATTGAAGGTCAACTTCAAATCCCTAATCTCTCTCAATTACAACTGCAACTACTTTTCCCTCCAATTTCGCTTCACCACACATGCACCGATTCATCGATTTTCATCTTTTCTCGCGTTTTCCGATTTTCATCTCAGGGTTCCTCATCCTCCAACTTCCTTCTCACGCTTCTGTCTTTCCTTTCATTGATCCCACCTTTCCCACTGCGCTTTCGATTATTATTTTCATTTTTTCTATCTTTTTATTTTTCTTTTACATTTTTTGTGTCGTTTCGTTTGAGAATTTGGAATATTCGGTTTTCTCATGTCCCCTGTGTACTGTTTTCACGTTTTGTTTTTCAAATTGTTATGGTTCCGTGGGCGAAGTTTTGTGCCAAATTTCAATTGTTTTTGTTTTGGTAGTTTTGTAGTGAAACTGAAGCACTCAGCAGTTATTACTTATCCATTTCCCTAATCCTTTTCTCTGTGTTGTTGTGTTTTCAGATAGTTGTTAACAGAGTATTTTTAGGAACTTTCGACATGTCAAGTGGATCAGTGAGACGGGTTTCCCGTCAAGATATCCAGCTGGTAAGCTCGAACTTCACTATGTGCTCTGTATTCTGAGGATGAAACGAGGTTTGCATAAATAACTTGTTATCTAGGGCAAGCTTGTTTAGCGATTATAAACGTTTGGTCACTTATTTTTCGTACAAACAAGGTATTAATTGCAGACACGGTTGCCTTTTTGTCGTGTTGATATTGTGGAAAATTGTAAATAACTGCTTTTGCCGACACTCCAAGCACGTAAACTTTGCGGCGACATTGCAGTTATGGACTATTTTTTTAAAACCTGTGTGGATATGCCATAAAATTTGTGTTCATGTTCGTTGTTCACTTTTGCTTTAGCATGTAATATTTTGTTGATCGTGAGAACGGAGAGTCAAGTTTCTTTTAATGCTTTATTGTTACATTCATTAATTGGGTGTTGTTATTAAGGTATTATTGTTAGTGTAGGGTTTTGAAGTATGTCATTGGCTTGTGTGGATTGGGTATTTATTATGGCCAGACTACTAGTTTTGAGTATTTTCAAATTGAATTCGTCACTTTTGATTTGTTCTGTTTACCATATCTTAAAATCTTCCCCATCTCCTTCGTCCAAATCTCTTCACTATTCTCTACACAGTTCAGTTCATCTTACATCTACCGGAGGTTGCGGACTGTAATTTCTTTTTGGTGTAACTGTCTCATTACAGGTGCAAAATCTCATAGAACGATGTCTGCAACTATATATGAGCCAGAAAGAAGTCGTGGAAACACTACTAGCTCAAGCAAAAATAGAGCCTGGTTTCACCGAACTAGGTAGATTTTTTTCCCTGCCACTGGAATGGTGGTTTTTTTCTTCATTTGTGTTTTACTCCATCTTCACTTGGTGAGATTCTTTTAAGGCGTTCTACAGTGTTCATGATTAAAAGTTGTAATTGATTCACTTCTGTAGTATTTTTCATTTCATTGAAGAGTGTTGCACTTTTATGATCATGATTGTCAAACCCTGTTGAATTTTTTCTATTTTTCTCTATTGAAATATTTTGCTTACTTCTTTTAAAACATGAAGAAATGGTGGTGGGTTGATGGCATGAAGTGTAAGAAACAACTAAAATGTTCCCCTTATAACATACTTTTAGGACATACTTTTAGGACTGTGGTGCATTGATGGTGATGATGTGGTTCTGGTTCATTTGGGAGTTCTTAGATACTTGGATCATCCTTTGTTCTATTTTGACCTTTCATGTCAACAGTTAGCCGATTATTTATGGGATTGTACTGTGCAATACATGTTTAAAGACTGGACTGTTTGAATTTTAAAGCTTAGGGTATCACTTTTATTCGAGATAATTTGCTCAGTATTCCTATTTTATTTATGTTATTTAGATTTCTGCTAAAAGGATAGTGAGGAATGGTAAAATTCCGTGAAGTCTCGTGATTTGGTATTTGAAATTTTGGATGGGAGCATTGTATGCTAAACACTTCAGTCTAGCAGCCACCCTGCTGTCACCATCCCACTGTAGGTGTTTTTGGGGCCAGTTACCCCATCCACCAATCCAAGATTGTTAACTATGATTGAGCTAAATGGAGGCTTAGGCCACTCTCAACTGACTTTTATACTTTCTATATTTCTTTTATCACCCTGAAGTTGCCAGCCCCCTCATTTGGGAATTTATAGGTTATTTGTATTCTATCTATTATCTGATTATCTTGTTTAGAACTGATCTAGTAAAAGTTTTCTATTTCTTCAAATGAAGAAATTTGGAGAAGCCTGTACAAATTGCTGGCAGTTTTAATTGGTTGGAAAAAAATGTTGAACTCCTGAAAGCCAATTGTGGTAGAAAGTTGAAATCAAATTTGGCAATCCTAATAGCAGTGTGAAATGGCATGATCCTGAAATGCTACAACAGGTAGTGGAAAAACTGAACAATGTGGAGCAGAACAAAGCGAGGTGGCTGTAGTCTTGGTTGGCTGGTGACATGTTTGACAGAAAAGGACTGCGAAGTCTCAGGAATGATAGGAAACTATGGAGAGCAGAGCAGAGGCAGCAGTGGGGGATGGCCAAAAACTGTCACAGCTGGTAAGAAAATACTCAGAAATGCCAGAAAATGTTGGTGTTCATTGGAAAGAAGAATAATGGGTACTATTTCATAATACAGTGTGCATAGGTGACAGAAAGTAGAGGTCTCAGTTTCTGATTCAAAGGAGGGGGCAGAATCCTCAATTAATCCCCTAACATGGTTCTAAACAACACTTTTTTCATGGATAAAATAGGTATTTTGCTTCTCATAGTGCCCATTTCAGCCTTGATCATTCGCAATTTTTTCCTCTGTTGCAGCTGTGACAGCTGATACTTCAAACTATGATGTTATTCAATTATTGTAGCTTGTTCCAACTGCTCTTCTACATGATTTTGCATCAGTGCTGCTACGTCATCCATTTTCTTTGTCTTTCGTTTAATTCCTTATGACCCAAATAAGTATTTGAGGCTCTTGTAATCTCTACAAATCTTGAACCTACTGCTATACACATAATGTCCTCATATTTTGAGTACAAAAACAATGGTAGCTAGTTCTAAATCATGGTTTGAGTAATTTTTCTCTTGTGCTCTTAGTTGCCTAGAAGCACATGCTACTACCCTTCTATCTTGCATAAGATTGGAGACATCACAAAATATTACATAGTGTCCGGTAGGTTTGGGTAATGCTAGCACAAAGTTGCCTAGAAGCATTTGCTACTACCCTTCTATGTTGCATAAGAATACGCCCTAATCTAATTTTGAAGGTATCACAAAATATCACAAAGTGTCCAATAGGATTGGGTAATGCTAACATAGGGAAATTTGATGATCTTTTTTTCAATTCTTGACAATTATTCTGCAGCAGTGCTGCTACTCGGCGCTGCTGAAAATTATGATGGAGATTAGCTAGCTTGCTTTATCTAGTGAATCAAATCAACAAGCTAGAAGAAGCATGCCTTTACAAGAGATGTCTAGAGTTTTTATTCCTGGACAATCAAATAAATTTTCAATTCACGTTTTCTTATTTATAACAACAATTATTGCCTTTAGTCGTTGTGGGATCTCTATCACAGCTCCTTATGCTAAGTACTGAATATCTCAAGTGTGGAAATAGGAGGAATGGAATCCAATTGTGGGTAGCACTATTGGCCCAACACCTCATTAGGATTGGCTCTGATACCATGTTGAAGTCTACGTAAAAGATAATTTCGTCATGTCTCTAATTGATGTGTAATCTCCAACAAAAAAAAAAGATGCGGTATATGAAAATGAGTCTTATGTGACTTGCAAAGGTGACGGCTGCAGAGGCTTGAATGGGAGTTGGGTTCTGTTTTAGATTGGAAGAGTCGCATTTGGGGCAGAAAAATGGGTTAAACATCAAGGTTGAACTGGGTTGTGCCTTGATATATGATCCTACGTAGTCATTATTCAGATTGAGACGAGGAAGCAGGGCTCTAAAATGGTGTTTTACAGATATCTAGATTGCAATTTCAACATGGTGTAATATTTTGGACTTTCCTTGTAAGGGAATTAAATTTTTAATAAAATAAGGCAAAACTTGGAATGTTGTGATATCTAACTTCATGTGATTGCTTATTTGCTGTTGCAGCTTCCTGAATTAGTAGTTTCATTTTACCCTTGCCTATGTTAATCCAATGTACTGGTTTTTCCCATTTCTTTTCTTGTAAAAGCCATGATAGTTTTGATACTTGACATAGTGCTGGACTTGGGGATATAAATAAGGTTTGGTAATTGATAGTTGCGATTGAAATTGCTGTGAAAGAATGGTTGTCACCTTGCATCCATCATTTAGTGTACTCTATCTTAAGTTTCTTTTCTTTTTTTCCCCTCATTTTTCAGTTTGGCAAAAGCTTGAAGAAGAAAATGAAGAGTTCTTCAAGGCTTATTATGCGAGATTGGTTTTGAAGCAGCAAATATTGCAATTCAACAAATTGCTCGACCAGCAAGTCCAATTAATGCAGTTACACTCAACTGCTGTTGCCTCACTACCTACAACTAATGGGTCACATATCCCTGCAGTTTCATCACTGCCTAACTCTAATGGATCACATATCCCTGCAAGTAAGTTCAATACCTCTCTGAATGCTGTTGACACCTTTTCATTCTCAATGGATTGTGTAGTTCGAAGTCTTTTTTTCTCACTCTGGGCATTTCATGGGGCTTATATTGTCTCTTTCTCACACTTATATGCAACCCCCATTATTTTCCCAACGTGTAATGTCCTGGTTTCTTTTAAGGCTTGATAAATAGGGGGTTGACTAGGAAAAAATTCATTGGATTTCATCATTTACTAATTGTTTCAAACTTGAAGAAGTAAAAGTTGAATGTTTTAAAGCTAGTTCTCTGGTAAAATATATTCTACTTTGTTTGGTCTTGTTAGCATTTCCTTTCATTTCTATTGCTAGTTGAGTTATTGGTTTAATGGTATCAATTTTTATTTCTAGGTACCAAGAATATAAAACGCTATGAAAGGTAGATTTGACCTGATTTTAGAACTGACTTAGAAAGAATCACCAATTCCAAGTTTGTTGTTAGTTTCGGAAATTTAGCGGGAAATTTTTTGTTGCAAGTGAAGTACATGAATTGAGTTCTCTGTAGTTTAGGCTATAAAAACTGAAGGTGGATGATGCGTTCAGGTGCTGGAACTGGTTAGTGGTGGTGGTTTGTTAATGATATTGATTGTTTGGGGATTGTGGTTCTTGGAGGTTCAAAAGTAGGCGAAATTTAGGTTAAGAGAGCTATAGGCTTATAGGGAAGTTTGTATGAGTTTGATGGTTAGATGTTTGGTGTGTAAGAAGTAGAGTGGGTGTCTGTTATTACAGAGCTTAGAGGCACTGGTTCAAACCTCAAAGAGAGAAGGTCATTTGAGAGATGAAGTGTGCCACAAAATCACATAATGTGAAGTGGGACTTTGTTGGAGGTTTCTTAATCGGAGGATCATTTCGATATTTTAGGAACCAAAATGATTGTGTACTTTTTTATATTAAAAAATAATGAGTTGTCACAATAATTTTTAAAATATTTAATTTCTTAAAATTTTTAATGAAAGAACAACAGATTAATGTAATTGATATTTATTAAGAGAAATTTAATGAGTTTAATAATTGTTGAGACTTTTAGTGGCTCCTAATTACTATATTTGACATTGTCATTTAAGTAGATTAGGAAAGCACAAGGATATTTTCTTAAAAATTTGTTCTTATGAAAGTTAATAGAGTAATAACCTATAACATACTTCATTCTTGAACTAATAAAAATAATATAATAATCTTTAAATAATATAGTCATCCAAAATCAACTTGTTTCTCCATTGAGCGTCATTCTTCTTCCCCCAGTAGGATTAAACGTAGAGTGGAGTTCTTCACAATATAGATAGAAATGAAAAGGAGTATTTGAAGATCAAACATATTATCACCAGTTGAACTTGGGGTGGGGTCTATATAACCAGGGCAAACCATAGACTGGCCCAAGTCACGAATACCAGAGCAACCATCAAATGACCTCAAAACACAATTCCTAGGCGGATATCTCAGACATTGGATTTTCATTGATAACTAATCCAAATATGTGAATCCCTGCTAATAATAACTAATGATAAACCATACCATATGTCTTGCCTAAAATCCTGCTCAGAAATAACGGAGTAATGATAAGAATGTTACTCCATAAGGCTCTGAAACAAGGTCCCTAATAAATAAAATAAAAAGTCAAAATTCTTATTTCCTTGCCTATATAAAAGAGAAACAAGTACAATATTGGCAAGCAAAATTTCTAGCTTGTAAAAAATAACAGCCAAAGTGACAATATAATTTGATATCTTTTTTGAAGGGAATATAATTTGATGTTGGATAAGTATAGAATAAAATATTGCAACTTCAAGAATCTTCTTACATCTATACGGAGAGTAAAGCTGTTTGGTATGTGATTTCTGACTGGCCAAAGAAAAAAATGTGGTTGCTTTATATTTAGATTTGATGGAGTAGATTGAAGTCTAAAATATGTTTTTGTTTTAATTGTCTTATTATTTGGCTGCAATATTTTTTAAAATAAAATGGGAGGACTTTGTTTGAAGAAAAAATTTTCTGACACTCTCACTTCTCAAAGAAGAAAATGAATTTCCTGGAACATGAAAAATACTATCATATACTAATCTTATGACTGTTTCTGCTATATTCTTTGTAGCCTTCTAAGTATTCAAATTGCATATTCTACTCTTCTATTGTAAATGAGCAAATAAACTGATAAAGGGAGTAAAGTAACTTCTGTGATTCTACTCTTGTTATAACATGTTTGATTCTGATAAATTTTGTATCAAATCTCACTTTACAGTGCCGGAGAATGCAGCATGCTACACTGCAGACCGAACCCAAACAAGTTTGAAGCCTGAAAATATGCAACATTCTGTTGATTCCAGACTATCTAATGTGTTTAATAATGGTGGGTCCTCACTACATACAAATATGCATGCTGCAGTTGATATGTCAGCTCATGGCAATAGGATCAATGGTCCCCCGAGCATGCTTTCTGCTCAAAGTGCAAACATGGGTCTGATTCAAGGAATCAATGGTGGGATGATTAAATCTGAGCCTGGATATTCTGGTTGTTCTCCTTACATGTTTGGTACTGATGGAAATGTCCTGGAGCCACGCCCAGCTATTGGTGGCAGTTCAGTTACGTCATTCGCTAATGTTGAGTCCAACTCACATTCTTTGAACGACGCAGTCCTAGATCCAGACACTTCTTCATTTGGATTTCTGGGGCAGATTCCCAGAAATTTTAGCCTTTCAGATCTGACTGCCGATTTTTCTCAGAGTTCTGGTATGTCTGCTCTCTAGCTTGTGTGGGATCCTTGTGTATTGTTCACGCATTGCATTCTTTTCCTAATGTCAGAGAAAGTGCATCTTTGCTGATGGTGTTCAGTAAAATGCCAGTCTTCATTTTTTTTTCCCAAGTTTCCAGCCTTTTTCTATGCTATATTACATACTAGTGTGTCAAGTAACAAACAGCTAGTATTGGATAAATAATCAGCCTAATAGTTTAGGTTCTCATTTGACAGATATACTGGAGACCTATTCTAGGTCACCCTTCCTAGCTACGGATAATGAAAACTTCCTCGACAGAGGAGAACAAGGTAAGAATCATTTTCACTCACCTGTATTCTGTTTGTTTTGTTCCTCAATGCTAATACCGTTGTTATCTTGGTTTTAAATAGACAATAATAGGCTAGACTCCATATCAGAAGGTTTAAGTTATGAGGACTTTGGAAGTGAATAGTTGATACCATTTGGTTGTCGAACTTTCAGGTGTGTTCTTTACTTCTATTATTAAGGATCAGGTTATGTGGAAAATACCAGTGTGTAAAATTTCAAATTAAATCATGCTATGTTTTTTTTTTTTTTTTTAAATTGTATTAGATTCATGCGAAGTGACAACTATAACCGTTTTAGCTACAGAGCTGATAATTGTTTGTATTGCCTGCAGGTTGAACAAAATGCTTAAAATATTGTACATAAAACTTTAGAGGTTTTGAAATTTAACTGTTGGATGAACATATGCAATTGGTGTGTAGAAAGTGCACTCACCTCATTATTGGTGATGGTGAAATGAAAGTTGGATGCTTGCATGGAAGGGAAAGACTCGGTGCAAATAAATAATAATCTTTTTTCCCCTTGTGTGTTTGGCCTTTTGTACTATATGCTTATTCTACATTGTGTTGATACTAGAATTATATTGTGTTTTGTTGATTTTCCTGATATAAGACTGCATAAAATTGTTTTCTAAGAAAAGTAGTAAACATTATACTTGACTTGATTGACTCTCCAATACTATGTAGTCGAGGGAAGCTCAAATTTTAACCAGGACTTTGTTGTGAATGGACCATCTCCTGCATGCTTTGCTATTACAGTTTTCCCAATGTTGAATATTCATTTTAGCCCTCCTCTAGTATTTTATTAAATACGCTTTCAGGTTTTAAAAACCGGCGTTTGGTTTTGTAATAAAATTCCCAGCTCTTCCCATCTGCATCTCTGCTTTGGCCACTTTCATTTAGAATGAAGATGTTTCATTGTTAGAAATAATGCTGAAACATAATTAGAACTTGTTTCAAATGTTGAAAAGGCAGAAGAAAGACTCCTGCGAAGGTCTTCGATTCATCCAGAGTCTTGGATTAAAAAAATTGTTAAACTCTTACAAATGCTGTGGAGATTAAACAAACCCAGAAACTTAAATCAAAGGTTTCATGACTACTTCAACTTGGAAAAAAGAAAGATAGAAGGCAGACTTCTTCCTAGATTGAGTGCTTCATGGTAAAGTAGATTCCAATGTTAACCCAATTTCCCGTTGCGCTCTAATTTTATTTTTAAAGTTAAACAAATTTACGCCCTTCATCCTCCTTTGCGGCCTATCATGCCACCACCTATTGCCATTCTCCTGTACTATTCTTTAGTTATGAAATATTTTGACAAATGTAGCAACATCTATATTTAAGTATAGGACTAATTTGCAATATTCACCAAATATTGCACTAACTTTAGATACACTGATATCAAATATATCACGTATGGTGTATGTGTGTGTATATATATTAGCTCTTATTATAACTTTTAAAATGTATACCTACTATGATTTTTAGTTTATTGATGTATTTTTTTCTTATCCAGATGCAAACATTATAGGTGCTATTATTCTTACCAAACCTTATATAGGTGCTATTATTCTTACCAATGCCATTTTAAACACAAATGTTAAATACACGATACTCGATCAATTCTAATTATGTTAAAATTGTAGGGGAAAACTCGAATTTAATTAGATGTTACGTTTGCCAAAAAACTATATTCAACAATTATGTATGGCAAATAAATAAGAAATTAGAAAGAGGAAAACTTGATTGGCAATCAAGAGCGTATGAATAAGGTTGTTCGGACTAAAAAGAAATAAGCATTGAATTTATAAGTGATTTTATAAAAACAGCTTAAAATTAATGTTTGATTATAGTTATAAATAGTTCTTTTCCTAATTAAAAGTGATTATTAACTTGTTTGAGTATATGATATTACAAATATGTTTATTTATTTTAAAGTTATATACTAAAGTTTATAAGCGCTTACAATTGTTTAGAAAAAATATATTTTCAAATAAAAATAATTACTATATTTTTTTTAGATTTAATTACAAGAAAACAATAAAACATTAAAGTTATTTCAAAATTAAACTACAACAAAAAGTTCTTATCATTCACCATGATGAATTAAA
The DNA here is from genome assembly GCF_037176805.1 of Vigna unguiculata. Lineage (NCBI taxonomy): Eukaryota > Viridiplantae > Streptophyta > Magnoliopsida > Fabales > Fabaceae > Vigna > Vigna unguiculata. The sequence continues at coordinate 32,509,640 of NC_140792.1, read as the reverse complement.
TCATTATCATCTTCAATAAAATTTGGTTTTGAAATTTAAAATTACGGTGTCGAATCAATACAAGAATATTCATTATAGTAAAATAAGTGTTAAAATATTGTAAAAAAAAACTCATGATTTAAATGAAAAAAAAACTTCAAGGTGTAAAAGCACACAATTAGAGATTTTTGTCTTTTTTATCTAAATCCAATTTTTTTTACTCAAAATCAGCCCCCAAAGAAAGAAAAAAAAAAAAAAAAAAGAGACAGAAAGAGATCGTAAGCACGAAGGAACACGTAAAGTGAAGAAGAGATCCATTGGGGATCCTTACATAAAGGACTGATATAAACGTGTGTAATGCACAAAAAACAGTTGCACGAGAAACACTACTACGAAAAGGATGAGAAATTTTAATATAAAAAAAATTAATTACTGATTTACTTTTTTAGTTTAATTTATTTTTACCCTCTTATTATTTTTAATTTAATTTAGTCATTTTTTTTTTAAAAAAGTTCAATATAATCTCCTTATTTAAAAAGATTTAACTTTTAAAAATTTTCAATTTAATCTCTATTTAAAATTTGATTTAATTTAGTCTTTTTATTTTATTAGATAATCTAATTTTATTTTCTCTAATTTAAAATTAAATTAATAGTTAAAATTAATTACAACTTTTATAAATATATAATAAAATAACTTTTTATAATTTATATATATCAAATACTAAAGTTTTTTAAATTATAAAAAAATATTTTGACATGTATATATAAATTATAATTAAATTTAATTATTAATTTCGTCTAAAATTAGAAAGATAAAATTTGATAATTTTTTGAGATAAAAGGATTTAATTAAATCAAAATTTTAAATAAAGGGTTAAACTAAAAAAATTTTAAAAAAATAAACCTTTCTAAACAACTGGACGAATAAATTGAACTTTTCTAAAAAATCGAAGAACTAAATTAAACCTAAGTATAATAAGAGAATCAAAATAACCACAATAACAAATTAAAGGGCTAAACTACTAATTAAACCTTAAAAACAATTATGAAACCATCTTTTGTGTCTCATAATTAGCTTCTACTACCAACTTATTTTGATAAACTACTATGGAAAAGTTGTTTTAACTTGTATTCTTTTCAAAAGGATTAAACATACAAGTAAAAATTTCTATAGATAACTTTTAAGTAAAATAAAATAATTTTTCCCTCTCCAGACTGTTCTTTTCAATCATCCATTTAAATACACTGTTGTTTCTACTTCATGATACGTAAACGAGGTTATGTACACTTAAACTCACCTGGTGATTGACAACAGTCTAAACAAGTTAATACATGTTCTCTTAAATTAGTGTAAGATAGTAGAGACTAGAGAATAAATGAAACAAAAACCAAAGCAAAACTACAGATCCTATTAGTTTGAAGGTAATTCATGAATTGATTTAACAACATGGACGACATGATCAGAGCAACGAAAACAGATTCAGAGATTGTTTTCATAAGTTGAATATTCAATCCCAAGCAGTAATTCTCATCAAACATGACAACAAGATGAAAAGAACATCACAACAACAGATGGGCCAACTTACTCTTAGATGTTCTCATTCTATTAACGCATTAACTCTTCTTACATTGAACACCACAGACAGAGAATGGACCATATATAATAAGCCAACCTAATATTTTCTACTTAACAGAGCAAAAAAATGCCAAACCAAATGTGATCCTCCAGACTTACCCCTGCAATATATGAAGGCAAAATTGATGATCTATAACCAAATTCCAGAAAAGGGTATATAATGGCCAGCTAAAACAAATTCGGCAACCAGTAAAAAATCATATTTTACTAAGGCCAGAAATGGCTTTTGTCCTTGTTTTAAACTTTGATACATCTTGTCCTTATTTCAAACTTTGATACATTTTGGTGTTCAAATTTTAAAAGTAAATGGATATAATCCTTTTAAACCAACAACATTCATTTTTTTGGTTTGTTAAGTGGTGTTTTATGAGCTTGAACGTCTCAAATAGTATAAACAACTCAAAGATCATGTATCAAATAATGTAAACAACTCAAACTTCATCCTAACATGTGTTTGACTCGAAAAATAAATATTAATATAGTTGGGTTAGAAGGACTATATTCATTCATTTTCAAAGTTTAAGGATCAAACTGTACAAGTTTGGAACAAGGACAAATTCTAATTGCACGTTTAACAACATATTTAACCCTAATATGTAACTTCAATATACGCCTAGAATCTTCTAAACCTCGACTTTCCCATAAGAGTATCAAAAGTAGCACCATTAAAGTTTCAATTTGTTAGAATTATTACCTATACCTATTGTATCATTAACCCTATGTGTAGGGTGTTGAGTGTGGGAAACTACCTACTCCATATCTACTGTTGCATGTAATCATGCCTAGTATCTTAGAGTAGTTTTTTCATATCTTTTCATATGTACGTGCTTGCTTCATTATAAATAGAAGAGGAAGAGAGTGGTACTGTTGTCCACTACTCATATTTTAAAGTCTCAGTCTCAAGTTGGTATCAGAGCGGGTCGATCCCGCTCTGGTTTCTGTCTCAGTTGGTCCGTCACTGCTGTCCGCGGTTGTTCGCCGTTAGTCACCGCCGCTGTCCGCGGCTGTCTAAGTTCGGTTAACCTCGTTTCTGAACTACCCAACACTGTCAAACAACTTCTCAACACTGTCCGCCACTGTCTGCGTCCTCCGCCGCTGTCCGCCACCGTCCGCCGCCGTCCGCCGCCGTCCACCGACGCAGTTCCGTCCGGAAACCACCGGATCTGAACCGCCTCTCCGCGCGACAGCCAACCCCGCCGGTGTCGCAGGCAGCGCCGTCGCCACGCGCCTCCACGCGCGTCTTGTCCGTTCGCTGCAGTCAGGCGCGTGCCGCTCACGCGCCGCCTTCCCGTCGCCAGTTCGTCGTCGCGCCACCTCCGTCGCCGTCGCCGGAGCCTCCTCTACCCGTTTTGACCATCAAATCTCTGTTCCGGTGAAGTTCAGTAGCACCTCTTGTGGAAATCGTCCCTTTCGAAGTCGAAAATCATCACTGTTTCACTGTTTTCGTCACTGTTTTACTGTTTTCCGAGATCCTCTCTTTATCATGGCCACTGGAGGTCCTACCGGGAGTGCTATTTCATTCTCCGGAAGCCCCTGCATTACGTCCGAGAAACTAAATGGCCAAAATTACTTATCTTGGTCCGCTGCCGTCGAGATGTGGTTTCTCGGTCAAGGACACCACGAACACCTTGAGAAAGATGACAGCCACATACCTTCTGAAAAAGTTGAACAGTGGAAACAAGCGGATTTCCAACTATGTGCTCTATTGTGGCAATCGGTGGAACCACGACTTTTGATGTCCCTACGGGCCTTCAAAACTTGCCACTCGTTTTGGAAGCGAACTCAGAATATCTATGCAAATGATATTCAACGCCTCTATGATTCGGCGAACAAGTTGGCATCTATGAAAATGACTAACCATGATATGATGTCATTCATGAATGACGCTCAAGCTGCTGTGGAAGAACTTCGAATGTTCTTGGAAGTCGACTCTCTAGATGAAATGAAGAAAAAGCTTGACAAGTACTATATGGTAATGATCCTCCGCGCTATACACCCAGACTTTAATCATATCCGAGATCAGCTTTTGACCTCTCATGAGGTTCCTTCCATGGAAACTTTGATCTCCCGCATGATACGTGTTCCAACTCTTCAAACTCCAGAAACTCTTGCTGTAATGGAACCATCTGTCATGGTTGCCACCCGAGGAAGAGGAGGTCGTGGAACTAGAGGAGGTGGACGTGGAGGTCGTGGGCGTCCTCAGTGTACGTATTGTAAAAGGATGGGTCATACCCAAGAAAACTGCTACACTTTACATGGATTTCCTGCCAAAACAGCCAATGTCTCCCAGGCAGAGACTACTGACTCCAAGTTCACTGAGGACGAGTATCAAGAGTACCTACGCCTCAAAACCAACAGCTTGGCACAGTCATCTCAAGCTCCAAGTACATCAACTGTTTGCATCTCTCAATCCATGGAAGGTCACAATTCATGGGTAATTGACTCTGGTGCTTCTGATCACATTTCTGGTAATACCTCCTTGTTCTCAACCATTTCATTCCAAGAAAAATCTCATTTTATAACCCTCGCAAATGGTTCTAAAACATCCTCAAAGGGAGTCGGTCAAGCCATCTTATCTCCGTCCTTAAATCTAAAATCTGTCCTTTTTGTCCCTAATTGTCCTTTCAATTTAATTTCCTTAAGTCAGTTAACCAAAACATTGAATTGCTCTGTAACCTTCGATGACAAATCTTTTGTTATACAGGAGCGTGGCTCGGGGAGAAGGATTGGAGAAGGATATGAAGCGGGCGGATTATACCATTTTGGATCTCGTCCACGTGTGTCATGTGTTGCAGCCCCCAATCCTAAAATGTTACATGATCGGTTTGGTCACCCTCACCTGTCCAAGTTAAAGAAAATGTTTCCTGAACTTAGTCGTCTCCAGACTTTAGAATGTGAGTCATGTCAACTAGGAAAACATGTTAGATCTACCTTTCCTAAAAGATCTCAATCAAAGTGTACTTCTAGTTTTTCTGTCATCCATTCCGATATCTGGGGACCTAGTCGTGTCTCATCTTTTGGCTTTAGGTATTTTGTTACTTTCATTGATGAATATTCGAGATGTACTTGGGTTTATCTTATGAAAGATCGTTCTGAATTATTATCCCTCTTCACATCCTTTTTGAATGAAATCAAGAATCAATTTGGTCAAGTAATTAAAATCTTAAGAAGTGACAATGTCAAAGAGTATTTTTCGTCTGCTCTTTCTAATGTTTTGAGTTCCCATGGTATCCTGCACCAGTCTACTTGTCCTCATACGCCACAACAAAATGGTATAGCAGAAAGAAAAAATCGACACTTAGTTGAAACTGCTCGTACCCTTTTGCTTAGTGCCAACGTTCCTGTCCATCACTGGGGAGATGCCATCTTAACTGCAGGTTTTCTTATTAATCGGATGCCATCTTCCTCTCTCAATCATAAGGTCCCTTTCTCCATTCTGTTTCCAGACAATCCTCTCTTTCACACTTCTCCTAGAGTTTTTGGTTGTGTATGTTTTGTTCATGACATGTCTCCCGGGTTAGACAAGCTTTCTGCTCGCTCTCTCAAATGTGTTTTCTTGGGCTATTCACGACTTCAAAAAGGGTATCGATGTTACTCTCCTGAAACCAAGAAATATTACATGTCTGCCAATGTTACATTTTTTGAACAGACCCCTTACTTCTCTCCATCTGTTCAAGATGTCCATGTCATCCAGCAGGTCCTTCCTATTCCCGTGGTTGAGTACAATATTTCCAATGTCCCTGTCCCTCCAAGTCTCGACCAAAGTCCTCCTGAGCCATCATCTCCACCTATTGACTCTCTCCAACACAGGACGCCGACGAATAGTCCAGTTGTTCCAGAACATGGTGAATCCCCTACTTCAGATTCTTCTCCCTCGTCTCTTGATCCCACGACTCCTGGTGAAGGTGATTCAGGTTGGCCCATTGCTCTCAGAAAAGGTACTCGTTCCTCTCGAAATCCACATCCCATTTATAATTTTCTTAGCTATCACCGATTATCGCCTTCCTATTGTTCACTTTTATCCTCAGTGTCTTCTGTTGTTATTCCCAAAAATGTGAATGAAGCACTTGATCATCCTGGATGGCGACAAGCCATGATTGCAGAGATGCAGGCTCTTGAAAGCAATCATACTTGGGAGCTCGTGCCCCTCCCTTTGGGTAAGAAGGTTGTTGGTTGTCGATGGGTGTATGCAATTAAAGTTGGCCCTGATGGTCAGGTTGATCGACTCAAAGCCCGATTGGTTGCAAAAGGGTACACTCAGGTTTATGGCCTTGACTATTGTGACACCTTCTCTCCCGTGGCCAAGATGACTACTATTCGCCTCTTCTTTGCAATGGCAGCAATTCGTCACTGGCCTCTTCATCAATTGGATATCAAAAATGCCTTCCTTCATGGTGATCTTGAGGAGGAAGTGTACATGGAGCAACCTCCTGGGTTTGTTGCTCAGGGGGAGTCTGGCATGGTATGCAAATTGCATCGATCTTTATATGGCCTCAAACAATCACCACGAGCTTGGTTTGGAAAATTCAGCTCCATTGTTCAGAAATTTGGGTTAAGACGCAGTGAGGCAGATCACTCAGTCTTTTACAAACATAACTCTCCTGGGAAATGTGTCTACCTAATAGTATATGTTGATGATATTGTTATTACAGGAAATGATACTACTGGAATATCTCAACTGAAGGAGCACTTGTGTAAACATTTTCAAACCAAGGATCTCGGAAGCCTCAAATACTTCTTGGGCATTGAAGTAGCTCAGTCAAAAGATGGAGTTGTAATCTCTCAAAGGAAATATGCTCTTGATATATTACAAGAAACAGGTATGATTGACTGCAGACCAGTTGAGAGTCCTATGGACCCGAATCAGAAGTTAACAACAGTAGAAGGCGAATTATTCTCCGATCCAGAGAGATATAGGAGGCTCGTTGGAAAGTTAATTTATCTCACTATTACGAGGCCTGATCTATCTTTCGCAGTTGGAATTGTTAGCCAATTTATGCAGACTCCATGTCTTGGACATTGGAATGCCATCATCCGTATTTTAAGGTACCTCAAGAAGGCTCCAGGACAAGGGTTGCTATATGAAGATAAAGGAAATGTTCAAATCTCTGGGTACTGTGATGCTGATTGGGCAGGCTCTCCTATTGACAGACGCTCTACTACGGGATATTGTGTCCTCCTTGGAGGAAATGTTATCTCTTGGAAAAGTAAGAAGCAAAATGTAGTGGCTCGATCCACCGCTGAAGCTGAATATCGGGCAATGGCGTCTCTCACGTGTGAACTCATATGGGTAAAGCAATTTCTTCGAGAGCTTAACTTCTGTGAAATTCAGACCATGAAGATGTATTGTGACAACCAGGCTGCTCTCCACATTGCATCAAATCCAGTGTTTCATGAGAGAACTAAACACATAGAAATTGACTGCCACTTTGTTCGAGAAAAATTGATGACCAAGGAAATTTGTACTGAGTTCGTTGGGTCAAATGACCAACTTGCAGATGTGTTGACCAAGTCATTAAGGGGACCTCGGGTTGAGTTCATTTGTTCCAAGCTTGGTTCATACAATTTGTATGCTCCAGCTTGAGGGGGAGTGTTAGAATTATTACCTATACCTATTGTATCATTAACCCTATGTGTAGGGTGTTGAGTGTGGGAAACTACCTACTCCATATCTACTGTTGCATGTAATCATGCCTAGTATCTTAGAGTAGTTTTTTCATATCTTTTCATATGTACGTGCTTGCTTCATTATAAATAGAAGAGGAAGAGAGTGGTACTGTTGTCCACTACTCATATTTTAAAGTCTCAGTCTCAAGTCAATTTATATCCAACCTGAACTTTTCGCTATATATTGTGAATTAACATAACATACAGACCAATTAGACTCAGCTCAACATAATAATCTCCATAAAGCTTTTATGACATCTTAAGGCTTAACTTGATACAGATGACAACACACCACAATATTCATCACATTATCTAATTGGTCAAGAAATTCCACCATAAACGGGTAATGTTAAAGTAGGATTACAGACTATGAAAAGGTCACAAGCTTATTGATTGGATTGGACTCATTTTAACAATCCTGGCAAATAATAAAGAGAAAGTATGCTATGCTCTAATATAGTGTTTCTTTGGATAAAGAAGAACCGCAGATCCCTAACCAGATGCTCAATGGTTATCATATACTACAAACTACTTAAAGCAAAGCCCTGCCATAAAAATTGAACAAAAACTAAGCAAATCGAATCACTAATAGCAACTATGAATGGATCTTAATAGCGAAATTGACTGCCACAGGTGCATTATCACCTAATCAAAGAAGAACAGAGAACCAACCTATCGTGTTAGCATTCGAATTCATCCCGAAACAAAGCAATCAACAACCTGCAACAAACACCCTTAAACAAGAAATCGCAATTTCCCAAATCAAGGAAACCCAATCTCACAACACAAACACACCCTTTTCTCTAACCCAAAAATACAAACAAGAACCACCCACTAGACTCCAGCTCAAAACGCACAAGCAAGACTAAAAGAACAGGTTTTGACACATACCCAGTACATCAAATCAAGCCTAGTTTGAAGGGCAATCGAAAAGTACAAAAAAGTGATGCTGTGTAGCCATTACCGTTGGAAGAAAAAGACATAATTGAGTCAACCCACATGAAAAGGGCCAATATCGCCAGAACGTAGAGAAGAGGCAAATTCATCAGCAACAGTTAAACAAGAACTAATCCAGCCACTGAGAGCAATCCATGTCATCTTTGCGATCCAAACTGCAGCGTCGAGCGCCATTGCCATGAGATGCGTGGTTTCAAGGAAGAAGATGAAGTGGTAATCGGAAACCCATTTAAGCTTCTGGGAACCCTGACTAAAGGTTGTTGTGTATTATTATAACCTATTTATATATTTATGTTATGTCTACTGAACTCAACAACCTCGAAAACTACGTGGTTACTTCCTCGCCTCCTTAACCCAAATCAAGGAGTTTTCTTTGAGAAATGTTGGCCACAACATATTTTCGCATTCTTCTCATGTGGTACCCTTCATTTATGTCACATGCTCCTGTTCCTCATGTTATACAAATTTCATTTATGTATGGTATTTTTTTTTTCCTTTTATTCTTGCATTTTTATGAATCCATGTTAAATGTGCAAATTTTAAATTTAAACTCTAAAACTAGAAATTTTACAGATACAATTGTTATAACTCTTGCAGAAATAATAACATTAATTCTAATTTTTTCCAAAATTTAAAATTTTCCAAATTTATCAACATCGGCTTTAATTAACCTTATTTCAATAATTGAACAATTAACTATTCTCATTCATTTTCATTTTATTTCTCTGTTTTAGGTATTTCTCGTATCTATGAGTTTGTTATTGCATGTATCTAACATTGAGTTTAATATTTATAGACATTTTTGGAGGATTTTAAGTTTGTCTTTATATGTTAGATTTTAAATATGTGTTTGTTGTTGTTCTAGCTGAAACCTAGTTTAATTTTTACCTAAAGTGGAAGTTGAGTTTAATGTTAGTGATTGATAATAGAAGGATTTGGAGTTTGTATCACATTAAAAATTTATAATATAATATTTTCTAAAATAATCTATTAAATTATGGTATGTTTTGATTTGGTATTTGTTTTTAAAAAATTGTCAATTGCATCCAAATTTTTAAAAAGTGTCTCAATTAGATTTTTTTTAGAAAAAAAAAATTATTAACGCGTTTAACGACATCATGTTTTAACATCGGGTTTTTTTTTTTTACTTTTAATTTTTTGCAAAAACATTTTGTTGTCACGTGTCAAAGTTCTTGGTGTGACACATGTCAACCTCTAGTTTTTTTAATTTTAATTTTTTTTACAAAACAATTGTGTTGCCACGTGTCAAGCCCCTAGTGTGATACGTGGTAGGAAAAATTGTCTTGATTTCAGATTATTCCTCATATATGTCTCATTGATTCAATTTAATCTCACTTGTTCTTGGTTCAATTTTGCCCCAATTTTCTTTAATAATTGAAATATATATTTTAAATTCATTTTTTTATCAAATTAAAACTAATTAAGTATAAATATTTTTACAAGATTAAGTACTTTGATAGTTATATTAAAATATAGTGGTAAAAAATGATTAACAAAATATGAGTCATTAAAAATGAATTTTTACATATTAGATTATTGTATATTATTAACCCATATTTTTTTAATCATTTATTTTATCACTAAATTTTATTATAAATATCATTACTTCATTTTGTAAAAATATTTAACTTAATTAGCTTTAATCTTATAAAAATGGATTATAAAAATATATTTCAATTATTAAAAAAATTGGGACAAAATTTAACCAAGAACACAAAAATGAGGACTAAATTAAATCAAAGAGACATATACGAGACTAAATTGAAATGAATATAATTGTCCTGCCATGTGTCACACCAGGGACTTGACACGTGACAACAACAAAATTTTGCAAAAAAAAAAAAGAGGTTGATACCATGGACTTGACACATGGCAATAAAAAGTTTTTGCAAAAATAAATCAAAATCAAAATAAAAAAAAATCATAGGTTGACACGTGACGCGCAGTTAATTCCATTAAATTTCTTTTTCCTCAAAGGAATATAATTGAGACACTTTTCAAGAGTTGTGACGCAATTGACAATTTTTTAGAGACGGATACCAAATTGACACATTCCTACCGAATCATTCCACTAATTAAACCATTCTTTGATTATTAAGGGCGGAGGACTAAAATCTTGTCATAGAGTGTTGTACATCATGGTCATGGTTGGTTAAGAATGTCTCACACTTTTCTTGGTGTCTACTACTTTTAAAAAAATGACATTTGCATTGTAATGAAAAGCAGTAAAATTTAATATGAAGAACTGCTTGAAAACCATGGTGAGAGCTTCCACTGAAGCACCACTTTTTACCTTCCAGTGTTACACTTAGGATTTCTTAGCCTTCGTTTTATTTCTCGTTTTCTTTTCTTCTAAGACTATTCTTTTTTAATTATTTTATGCTTTTTTTTTTCAATTTCATGTTAGATAAGTACTATAGTTAATTAAAAATTATACATAACAAATTATTAATTAAAACGTTAAGATTAAGAAAAGAGTGAAAAGAAGCACACCTATAGTACAAATATATTAGTAGGTTTTTCCCAAGATTTTCTTGTCCAATGCATATACTGTGGTGTTATATATGAGTTAAAAGCTTGATCCAAAACAAAGTTCATCCTTATTGTCTCGTTCACCTAAGAATAAATGATATAAATATAAATAAAAAAATCCATTTTACATGTGTATCCTAAGAAGTAAATTTATATCTAATTTAATATCATAAAATCATCTTATAAAATGATGTTTGTATCTCAATTATATATACTATTATAATTTGTCATTTTTCAGTTGATGTGAGATATCTAACATACAGGCTCATGCCAATGAATGAAAATGATGAAACTTCTAAATGACAAGAAGCTATGAAGAAGGAAATTGAAGCCCTCCAGAAAAATAATACTTGGGAGGTAACCTTGTAAGAAGAAAAATGTTGGATGCAAGTGGATATACAAAATAAAATATAAGGCTGATGGAAGCATTCAACAGTACGCAACCACTTAGTAGCAAAAGTCTATAACCAACTTGAAGGAGTTGATTATGTTGATACCTTCTCTCGTATTTCCAAATTAACCATATTTAGGAGCTTCCTTACTGATGTTGCAACACACAATTGGTTTTTAAAACAATTAGACGTTGACAATTCCTTTCTTAATGGAGACATGAAATAAAAAGTTTATATGAAGATTCCATCTGAAATGAATACATACAAAAACAATCAAGTTTGTAAACCTAAGAAATTCCTTTATGGTTTGAAGCAGGCTAGCCATAAGTGGTTTGCCAAACTTTCAACCTTTATGTAATATTGGTTTTGTTTAGTCAAGTGTTGATCATTCTCTATTTACAAAAGGCAATACACATTCATCACAACTTTATTTATTTATGACATCATTCTTGTAGGAAACTCTTTAAATGAGATTCAGAAAATGACTTTAAGTCTTTATCAAATGTTCAAAGTCAATGATTAAGGAAATTTGAAATATTTCTTAGGTCTTGAAGTTGTTAGATCTCAAAAATAGATTCACATATGCCATAGAAAATATGCTCTAAATATTCTTAGTGTACTATTTTACTTATTGTCAAACTTGCATTCACTACTATAATAAAAAAATGGAATTTTTTTTTAATAGTGATGCTTCACTTTACGATTCTATTTCTTATCAAAAGATCATTAAAAGACTTTTTTATCTAACAAATACAAGACCAGACATTTGCTATGTGATTCAAACTTTAAGCTAGTTTATGAAAGGTCCTACAATACATATTTACAATGCCACCCAACATGTTATGCGATTCATCAAGGGTGCTCTTACGCAAGGTTTATTCTTTCAAAAACCCTAAGTTTCAACTCAAGGGGTTCAACGATTTTGATTTGGCAGCTTGTCATAACACATAATAATTTACCATGGGTTATTGAATTTTTCTTGGTTCTTTTCTCCTAAGATGGAAATCAAAGAAACAAAGCGTCGTATCGTGTTCTTCATTTAAGTCAGAGTATCGCGCTTTAGCCATAATAACATATGAAATACAATGGCTAATATTTGTTGAAGGATCTAAGTATTCGTGTTATTGCACTTGCTGAACTATACTGTGATAATCAACCTGCTAGGCATATTGCTCCAAATCCCACTTTTCTTAAATGCATAAAACGTTTAAAGATTGACTATCATGTATTTTGTGAGAAACTTCAAGCCAATTTGCTTTATATTTTTCCTATTTCCTCAAATCAACAACTTGCATATGTTTTTACCAAATATGTTAAGCCAAAAGATTTTGACCATATTATAACCAAGCTCGATGTCCTTGACATTTATGGCAAAACTTGAGGGGGCCTATTGATATATTTTAGCTTCTTCCGTTTGTCTTTGTTATCTTCTCTTATATATTGAGGTTTGAGATTTGCATTGGACTTAAATGTGGAATAAAAACATGGATAAACATTTTAAATAAGTAAATATCCTTATTTTTGTGTAAACAATGTTACAGTTAATAGATTCATGATTTATAACCATTAATGGGATAATATAGGTCTATCTAATTAATTGGGATAAAATAACGAGTTATATTAATTTGATTGTAAATGTTTTGGAAGTACCAACCTCTTTATTATTACTGAGTTTGAATGAAATGGTTCTGAGGTGAAAAGAGTGAGGCTCTTAAGAGATGAATTAATGGCTTTAATGGTTTGTTGTCATGTTCTTGGTGAGGAGGTCGGTGAGAGATCTATCTGTAGAGGATTCTCCAAGGATCAAGTCAGTAAGAGCCCAAGAAAACTTATGAGTATAAGATGAGTATGATAATTGAATAAGTACTTCTATATGATAAATATACATTTATAAGCTTTTAAGCCTTTTGATAAAGGTTGAAAAGTTAATAAAAATAAATATGAGATATAGTTGGTTATCGAGTACCTAGAAAAGATATCATCATTCAATTATAACCAATATCTCTTATATATATATATACATATATATATATATATGTATGTATGTATGTATATATCCAAGTTATTTGGATAATGTATAAATATATCTCCGAATGTCTCAAAAGTAGCCCCCAAACTCAAGTGCTAGTTGAATGCACAGTTTAGGAGAATAACATTGTCCTTAGGGTGAGTGGCAACATTTTACTTTTGAGAAGAAAACCTTGGAATTAGCTTTGAAAATTGAGGTAGTGCAAAACTTTAAAGCGGGATTCCAAGTGGTCTTAGAGCAAGTGCACATAATCACACCATTTGTTGACTACTCGAGTGTTGATCCTTGAAAAGTTGTTGTTAATGGTGCTATAAGGAATAATGAATCTTCTATTTTAAACTTTTAATATGTACTTTTCCCCTTTGTTAAGTGGAGACCTTTGTAACTTGTAGACTTTTGTGACTTTTACCACTATAGTCGTTCAATTGCCTTTTTGATGTTTATGTTTCAAGTTAAAAAAGTATGTCATGTTTAAGACATACTCTATTGAGATGATAAACCCTTTGGCTAACAAACTTTTTTGTAGATTTAGGCTAACAAGACTTTCATATACCAAGTTGATAAGCCTCAAACTAGCCAGCCTTTCGTATGTTAAGTTGATGAGCCTTATACTGACAATCCTTTTATATATTTAGGTTAACAAACCTTTCATGGAGTTAAGCTGACAAACCTTTCATGGTATTAAGTTGAAAGGCCTTTTGAATATTAGATTGATAAGCCTCAACCTAAAAAGCCTTAAGTAGATTTAGGCTAACAAGCCCTTTGTATATTGGGCTGACAAGCCTTGGACCCACAAGCCTCAAGCTCACAAGTCTTTTATTTGTAGATTTAGGTTGACAAGCCTTTCATTTATCGAATTGATAAGCATCAAGCTGACAAGCCTTTCCTGAAGATCATAATAGGAACATCATAATATGATTTTTATTGAAACTAAAAAGCCTTGAGAAAAACAACATTGTTAACTAAAAGAAAATAAAAGGTGAAAAGTTCAAGATAAATCATAAAATATTACTTTGGTTCAACTCTAATAAATCACAAACTATCAACATTCTATGTCCTTAGTATTTTCCCTCCATCTAACCTTTCAGGTTGATATCTTCCCTTTCCAACAACTTCATAGATACAATATGGTCTGACCCAATTTGGAGAAAACCTTGTTAGTTACTTCAACTTCTTCTCTTACCAACTGACATATGAGAAAAGATGTAGGATCAAATTTATTAGGTCTCATAGGGGTCCAAATGTTCTTATCGAATTTGGACGTAGTGCTTGGGAGTTGAAAAGAGTGGGATTCTTAAGAGACGAGTTAATAACTTCAATGGTTTGTTGTAGAGTTCTTAATGAGGAGGTTGATGAGAGATCTATCCGCAAAAGATTATTTGACACTCAAGTTAGTAAGAGCACAAGAAAACTTATGAGTATAAAAGTATGAGAATTGAATCGGTACTCCCTAAGGGATGAATCTATATTTATAGGCTTTTGGTATGTCACAACCGAAATCACAATAGAACGACGAATGAAAATTAATTTTTTAAAAAATAAAGTTTGAGATTCACCACCATAGTTTATTCTCGAAAACTATCAAAAAATCATAAAGATAATAGCATGGTCTACAAAATCAAATTATGGGTCTATGAGTCGGTTATGTGTAAGGAAAGTATTAACATCCTACTCTACGACGCTCATCCGAAGATGATAACTTGAATTAAATATGTGAAAAGAATAAAATGTATAATACACGTCCCCGCCATATCTCCATACTCGTTTAAATTATTAAAATATTCATAATTAATTAAGTAACCCTATATATATATTTTTTTTTCTTTCTATTTTTTATTTCTTCTAATTATTTGGTTTATTATGAAACTCATTCGCATCTCTAATATATTTTTTATCTTATCACAACCTTATGTAATTATATTAAAATTATGTATGTCAATTAAAAAACTTTTATGTCTAACATTTGAATATTTATATTATTTTTTAATATTTATATTTATTGTATATTTTCCTTTCACATGAGAATATTTAATACTCTCAATTTAAGTGTTTAATAGCATAAACCTTTCATTTACTAGGTAATATAAAATAAAATAAAAAGTTCTTTACTTATTATTATTAATTTTTGTTTCATTTGAAGAACTCTTTTGTTTCGCTAAAACAATTTTTGTTATTCCTCAACCATTGAGTGTATATGTTGATATTTGAAAAGTTTTCTTAGATCTCTTAGATATTTTTCATCTTATCGTACCCTTAAATATATATTTGTTTTTCTTTGTGTGATTTCTTTCAATAGTCTCCAAATTGTTTATAAGACACATATCTGTTAATTTTTTTATTTTTTTATTTTTTTTATTTTCATCATGTAGAATATTATTTCGATAAATTTTATCTAATTATTTTTTATTTTCTAACTCATTACAGTCATACTTTAATTTTTTTCACTATAAATGTATAAATAATTTTTATTTACTACAATATAAAAATGTAATGTAATTGCCATGAATATTTTTTTACCACCATCCAACATATATTGGAGTTCAAAAGATACAAGATCTATGTTAAAATTTTATTATTATGTTTATTATTTGTTCTTTGCGTCATTTTGATCAAGTAATGTATTATAACTTTTATTAGTGTATAAAAATATATTCATTATAGTTTAAAAAATTGAAGTAAACAAACATTTAAAATATATTTTAATTTGAATATTTTTTTCCTTTTATATTTTTTTAAAAATATTTTTACAATTTATCAACTAGGTTTCATTAATGTTTGCAAATTTAATAAATGATTTGGTTCTCATGAGATTTTATTTTGTATGCTAATCTAAAATGTAAACAATTATAATTTATTTAAAAGTATTTGATATCGAATAAACAAATTATCTTCCTAATATTGAATATTTGATAATATTATGTTTCCTTTATCGTAATTTTTTATTATTTTATAAAAATTAATTAAAATTAATATTAAAGTAGTAAGAAAACGGGTACAGATATGGGTACGAGATTATACTCGTTACCCGTTGGAATTGTGAACGAGACAAAAGTTTAATACCGGTTGTATTTGGATATGAGGATAGTGATAAATTTTTTTTACAAAGATGAGTATCGGATAGTGAAATCCGTCCCGCCCGGTTGCCTGTTTCAACTTGCCTCTCACCAAAACTTTTGAGAGCACTCTTTCTACATGTATTTCCCTTATAGGTCTATCTTGGATCTCATATCATATCCCTACTATTTTAAATATTCAATAACTCCATTAACGGCAAAAACCATTCTTCCACTATCACATTTTATTCTCTCCTCAGCAGGGAAAAGAAGAGCAAAAATTAAAACAGCCAAAATTAGTTATCTAATTTTAATTTTAAATTAAAATTTTCTAAATTAGTACAGTATTTGCACAAAACAAAATTGGGAATTATGAAACAAATTTTCACGAAATGAAATTGTTATAAAGTCCCCCCACAAACCGAAATGGCGGCCAAATGCATAGACATCGAAGTCGAACAATCCAACGCTAACACAAGCGCAGACAACATCATACAGCTCCAAACATATCAACTTCAATAATGCTTTCCTCTGCAATTTCTTTGAAGCCCTTCCTTCAGTCACTCGTCATTGATCGTTATGCTCAGGTAAAAGAAAATAAAAAAATCCCCTTACGGTTTTAGTTTTTTTTTTTTTGAGAGAGTGCAAGAAAATACAATTTTGATTTTTGGGGTAAAATGCAAAAATGAAAGACAAAAAATCGAAGTCTGGTAGATATGATAATTGTGGACTTCCCCCATGATGACCCATTTTCTTTCAAGAGCTCAAAGCATGTTTCAAAATCATATTTTTCACTCAATGACGATGATGATCCAGTTTCTTTTGTATAATGGTTCGTATTCTCTCCTTGGCATGGTGTGTTTCAGAGCTCGACTGCTGCAACCAGGTGGGAGTGTTTGGGATTTAACAAGTCAGAAAATTTCAGTACCAAGAGAGTGTTGTCTACTGAAGGGTTCAAGCTGAGTTGCTTGGTTGATAACAGAGAGATGGAGGTGGAGTCGTCATCATCATCTTTTGTGGACGATGCTGTCGTGAGCTTAAGTGGTATGTTCTGTATTTCCTGAGCTCACACCATATATAGGGTTTATATGTTTGCGTATAAATGCTAATTCTTTCTGTTTGCAGAAGAGGATTTAGGGGAGCCTAGTATCTCTACAATAGTGATGAATTTTGAGAACAAGTTTGATCCTTTTGGAGCAATTAGCACCCCACTTTACCAAACTGCTACTTTTAAGCAGGTGAAGCTTTGATTTTGTATACTATCTTGTGACAGAAGATCCTATAGCTGTTTTTTTTTTTTTTTTTTTTTTACGTAACTTTGGTATCTTGGATCAATGCATGATGCTCGCGTGAGTATTTAGTATGTTAAAATGCCCTATTAAATATCTTTCTTTTAACATCTCTGTGATGTGATAATTGCTAGTTCTAGGAATCTATTTTACTGGAAGAACTAAAATCAGAAACATGGAACCCAAGAGAAGAAAAGTTCCGTGAAGTATATTGGATAATGATCAAGAATTTCAAGACTGGATTATGATTATGAAGAAACTAACTGTCCAATGGCAATCCATTAGCCATTTATATCCAACTTTTATTAACAGAATTAGCTAACTCTCACAACTAACTCTAGCTATCATGCGTCAGCTTATTTCATATCATTCCGTGTCTTATTTCATATCCAACTTTTATGCAGCCTTCTGCAATAGAAAACGGTCCCTATGACTATACTAGAAGTGGAAATCCTACCCGGGATGCTTTAGAAAGGTTTGATAACGATGTGATTGGTTTTGTTTCGGGTTGCATCTATGGATGTTTCATATTATGTTTCTTTGTCCTTCCTCTTTTAATTTGCATGTTTTATGTTCTTAGTTTACTGGCAAAACTTGATAAAGCAGATAGAGCCTTGTGCTTCACCAGCGGAATGGCCGCTTTGACTGCTGTTGTTCATCTCGTTGGAACTGGTGCTTTTTCTTTCTTCAGTGTGATAAAATCTGATCCATCTTCGTTGTTAGTTATTTGAGTTTAGCTTGGCTTAATTACTGAGTAGCTACAGGGTCTAAGGTTATTTTTATTATATATGTGTGGTTAAATTATAAGTTTAGTAATAAAATATCAAAGAGGTGCACAATGTAATGTAGTGTTACACTTTTTTATTTTGGGGCCTCTGTCAGTTTCTTCTTATCACTCTTTTTTCCTCGATTGGTCCTGTGTCAGATTCATAACAAAACTAGAACAGACTACATAGAAAACTTCCTCATGAACTGTGGGGTTGCAAACATAGATTTTCGTTTTTTAATAAGACATGATAGTTAATTGTTATTTACTCCTGGCAATGTACATATAGGTGAGGAAATTGTTGCTGGAGATGATGTATATGGGGGCTCAGATAGGTTGCTGTCTCAAGTAGTTCCAAGGACTGGAATTGTGGTGAAGTTAGTCTGATTTGTTGGTTATGCTTAGTTATTTACTATAGATTGACTAATTAATTATACAAAATATCAGCCAACTTCGTTGGTTCCATGGAGTACAAATTTTTAATGATGTGAGGTTAATTCTTGTTTTTGCAGACGGGTAAATACAAGTGATCTGAATGAGGTTGCATCTGCCATTGGACCCAGGACTAAGCTTGTGTGGCTTGAGAGTCCAACCAATCCTCGGCTACAAATTTCTGATATTCGAGTAAGGTGTCATATTTTGTAGTTCTGACTTTCAGATTGTCAATGGTATTGATTAAGTTTTTCTATGGTGGTTGATGGTGTCCTCTTCGTTACCTCACTAAGTGTTACACCTAAGCTAAGAAACTGTGAGGAAGTTTCTGTAATTTGAACTGTCAACTTCCAAGGAATATTATTTCTTAGTATTCAGGAAATGCTGTGGAATTGATGTTTTTTAGTAAGGCATCTCACTCTGATTCGTCTTACTCTCCCTTTTCCAAAAATATGAAAAAAAAAGGGATATATAGTGACGTCAGGAAACATGATAATTTGTTCTTTTATGTTTACAGTGTTACAATTATGAATAATAATAATCCATAAATAATACCCTGACTTTAATATCTATCTGGCTGTATATCTAATTGTGACTGCCAGCAATAAGTATATTTTCCATCATTTTTTCCTACCTAGATAATAGGTCACTGCAATGTTGAAACTTGCAGACCTGCCAATAGTAGTTTTCTTACTCTAATGGTATGGCTGTATATTTTACTTTTTAATTGTAAATCATGTTTTCTATGTTAAAAATAACTTACAATTTCTGTTAAGTTTAGACATTTGTTCTTCATTGTTTATAGGACTTTTTTTATCCCTGAATTACTATTAGCTTCAGTACTTTGTTGCAGTATCTGATATCAAACATATTTTAAAATTCAAGTCCTCTTCTTGTATGTATGATATGAACTTTTGATCTGAAACATTAAATGGTTTTACTCTCAATAATATGAAATTTCTTTTTCTTTCTCCTTTCTTAATTCATGTCCAGAAAATAGCAGAGATGGCTCATTCACATGGGGCTCTTGTGTTAGTGGACAACAGTATCATGTCACCTGTATTGTCGTGGCCATTAGAACTTGGAGCAGGTATTAGCAATTACATAAGCTAATGAGTATAAATAGATCCACTCGCTTCTTTAAAACATGCTTGCTAACACAGACAGAAGAAAATTGAGGGTGGAATGTGATGAGTGAATATTGAAAACCATTTCCAATTCCTCAAAGACCAAGAGTGAAAAATATGCAATGTACTGGTTTTTCTGCATTTGTGTTTCATACCAAAATATACGAATGACAAAATTACATATCCATTTTGATTAGTTACTTAGCACTATATATTCACTGTAATGTTTACTCCGTTGTCATTTTAAATAGAAATATTTGTGACGAGTATGATGTGATACAAACTCCATTTTTCACTCTTTTATTTTTTAGTGCATAAAGGAATTTATTAAGATAATCTCAACAAGGCTAGTTATACCCATAGTATACTCAGACGGGTACTTTTGCACTGCAGATATTGTCATGCACTCAGCTACAAAATTTATTGGTGGACATAGTGACATTATGGCTGGTGTGCTTGCTGTGAAGGGTGAAAAGTAATTACTCTTTTAATGTATCTCAAATTTTCAGATATTAAAGATATTAATTTATTGTTTTTGTCATTTAAACTTGTCGGTCTATATTTCATTTTCACTAATGCTGTGATTTAAATTTAATTGAATAGCATCTTTTTATTTATATTTTGAGTAAATGTTTTTGTCTGTTAATATCTTAAGTGGATCGGTAAATATTGGCAAGCTTTTCTACAAGATGGATTTGATTTGATGCATTTTGAAATGCTTGAGTAAATTATTTTTGTATGATATGTAGTAAAAAATTCCACGAGCTTTGTTTAAATCAGAGGATACATTATGTTTTGAATCTTTATTAGAAAATTCCTTTATTATTTCAAACCAAAGGAAGAAGGAGTTAATCCCTTTGCTTTGTTAAGTTCTGAGTGCTCCTTCAAAATTTGGTAATGGTACTCTTGTCAGCTATTTCTTTCGATCCCTTTGTTTTTTTTATAAGCTTCATTAAGCGAAAGTTGAATCAAAGCCTTTTGTTCTTGCATAATCTACTTGCAATTATTCTTGTAATAGAGTTTTTATTTTTATAATTATTCTTTTAAATTACTCTGGATCGGTACTCAGCACTCACTTTGCATCTCCTCCCTGATGGTTGGTTATCTACTTTTGTCAATCTTAAGGTTGGGAAAGGAATTGTATTTCTTGCAGAATGCGGAGGGTTCAGGCTTAGCCCCATTTGACTGTTGGCTTTGTATGCGAGGAATCAAGACAATGGCCCTGAGAGTAGAAAAGCAACAGGTGCAACTTTCTACTATTTGTATAATCATATTAGGGCATGTATTGTTTGTCTCTATTATATTTTAGAATAGTTAAATATATTTTAATGATTAGTCTAGTGAACAAGAATACAACTGGCTGAAATATATTCTGAGCGGAATACACATGAATCTTTCCAAGTACCTTCAGTTCAATCTTTGTGATAAGTTGCTAAGAATGAAGATGATACATAAAAAGATCTCAGATTGACAGTGACACAGAATGAGGGTTATTTTAATCATTCATCAGAGTTTGATTTGATGGTATGCAAGTAGATATTGGTGTGACACCTATTGAGAAGAAAGATAAAGAAATGGTTAAGGTATGTACAATGAAGGCCACTGGAAGCACAAATGAGGAGAGAAGTTCACATGGTTTTGGGTCCTATGAAAAAAAGAGATAGAGGGGAACTAAAAAGGACAATGAGGAATTTATTGAAAAGGATCTAATGGTTAATGCTATCCTTGGTAATTTGATTTTTAACTGGCGAATGGTGTTGTGTGATCCATGTAGTCCACTTCACCTAGTGGGATAAGGATATTGTAGGCATTGAATAGTTGTATCCTTGTGAATTTTATCAGTTGGGAAGTTTACCCTTTTTGTTTTTCTCAAAATGAAAGTTGCTGTCGCAGTCTATTTCTCATCCTGATATTCCCTTATTTTTTGGAATCAGATTTGTGGAGGGATAGATCTCTCTCTTTCCAACTCAGTAGTCATTTGCTTGAATGTTCAAAGATTTTTCAGAAATTGCTTGCGTGCTTGGTGATTTGCGGTTCTGCTGTACATTATTCACATATTCTCATTCCTGAATATATTTCTATAATTTCTTTGATTGGCTTTTACTTCTGATTTTGAAGCCAATCTGCTCCTTTAACAATTTCATAGTCAGTCAAACTTTCTTTATCCTACAGTATAGTTACATGCTTGAATGGAGTTATAATGAGACATGCATGAAACTAATCATAATTTTGATCAACAGTCTAATGATTCCCATATTTTTCTCACTTATCTGTTAAATTATCATAGTTTCTCTGATTTAGAGTTCAGAATTGGATTTCTAATCTGCCTTAAAACTGTAGATCTTAGGAAATTAATTCTTCTGCTCCAGAATGTTAATTTGTTTTTGGAGACTGGCTGTTAAATTTTAATGGTCTCAATTTGATTTGTGCAGAATGAGATATTTCATTTTTGGGGTCCAGATTCAATTGGTTTATCAATGTCTTTTATGATGATTGTATATGCATGTTTTTATGGCTGTCAATTTTGAATGAAAATCTTGTGTAGGATAATGCACAAAAGATTGCTGAGTTCCTTGCTTCCCATCCTCGAGTTAAGAAAGTGAATTATGCTGGCTTACCTGGTCATCCCGGTCGTGATTTACACTATTCTCAGGTATGGTATGGTATAATTTAAAATTAAGATTGGTGTTCCTATGTGGCCACAATTTATTATATATATTCATTGCAGGCAAAGGGTGCAGGATCTGTGCTTAGCTTCTTGACTGGTTCACTGCCACTTTCAAGGCATATTGTTGAAACCACCAAATACTTCAGCATAACCGTCAGCTTTGGTAAATGAATTTTCACTTAGTAATACTAAAATAACATAACTATATATGGTAGGTTCTTCAGGATACCAGTTCTTTAATGAAAAATCAGTTTGTATGAAGTTCAACAGTTCTCTAAACGGGCCTTTTAGTTCAATTTTGTGTTCATATAGTTCGATAATTAAGTGTAAGATGTTAAATGAGAAAGCAATACGGAATTTTGATGTGTGCTTGTGCATGGAGAGAGGCTGATTATGCTTGTTATTTTTGTTGTTGTCAGGGAGTGTTAAGTCCCTTATCAGCATGCCATGCTTTATGTCACATGCAAGCATACCTTCTGCAGTTCGTGAGGCCAGGGGGTTGACTGAAGATCTTATACGTATATCTGTGGGGATTGAGGATGTCAATGATCTCATTTCTGATCTAGACAATGCACTAAGAACAGGGCCTCTTTAATTTTTTTTTCTATAATATTCATCCTGAAGATGTTGAGGATTTGGGAGCATTGTTATCCTGTGTTTGGATGCTCGAGGGTGGAAATTTTAAGTGTTTCTTCTTATATGCATGTAAACTAAATCAACATTTTCCGTGATTACTGTCCTCGCCTCCACTGATATGGGGTCATTCAAGTTTTTAAAGATTAGTGAAAGTATTGTCCTATGAAGATTCAAAGAGCCTAGTACAAATTTGTCATCTTTGATCTATTGTTTTTAGTTTGCCATGTAAATTTTAAAATGCAAGCATGTCATCAACAGCATCTATCCCAAATCTCGATCTTTTCCAGAAAAAGAAATATTGGATACAGGCCTTTGAATGACTCTGAATATGCATGACTCCATCATCACCACGGAGATATATAATAACACTTTCAGAATTTAAGAGATAGGAGTACACGTTTATCTGCATACTCTGCTCTCTAGGTTGGAGCATTGGCTCCGCCCAATATATGTTGATTCGTATTTTTGTGTAATAACTGTCATATCCAAAAAATTCAATAATTCAGTACCATACAATACAACCATATATAAAGAGATATGTATTTTCTCATGATCGTTATTTTGACGTTTTGTATTAACTTATTTTATTTTTATTAAAAAAAATTAATTTTATTATTTAATGAAAATACATATCGATAATTACATAATTACACTATGTATGGAGATTGTTGCAAGACTGAGGAGTGGGAGAATGTCGTTTACTTGTTGCATTTTATTGTAAGCACAAATTTTTAGAACAAGAGTACCTATTGTTATTCAGGGATCTTACGACATGTATAAGGAGTCGTATTGGTTCACATGTATTTAATGTTGTCGTGACATCCCAGATGATGAATAGGTACTCAGAAGAACATAGTCATTAAGTGGTCGGTACGAAGGCATGTTATAAGATGGTTGATCGTCGAGATATTAGTGGGAGCACTATCGCAATGGAATATGACTAAGGAGACATTTCGTGAGGCCTGCGAAGAATTTACAAAAAGTAATCAAATTTATCAAAATATTTGTGATCGACGTTAATCTTTTATCTTATTTTATTATAGTATTTGATCGTAGTTATAATATTTCATGGAGTTTATTTTATTAAATTATGTTATTTATGATATTAAACTATGTTATTTCTAGAATTAAATTATATTTTCCAACTATATTTTCAATCTATCAGTAAAGAAACGCAACCAATAACCAATCAACACGGATAAGGGGCGGCGATGGGTGAGTCATCGGAGGATTTCTCAGTGGTGGTTTTGGCGTCGGACCTCGGCGTCGACGCGCGACCCTTCCTTGAACATCAACAGCAGCAAGAAGAAGAGAATTGGCATGACTGTTCTCAGTATCTCTTCCCTGATGAAGATTTCTCTGATCTCGATCAGTTGCAATTCCTCCTCTTCCAAGGCACCGACAAAAATTCCAATCGCATTCTCCGCATCGTCGGCAAGTACTTCCCGGGTATTTTACTGTTTTCTCAGTCAACTCAACTTAATTAGTTAATTAATTAACGTGGTTTCATATTTTAGGGTTTCTTCGGGGGTTAGGAGATGTGTTTATGTTAGAATATCAGGTCTCTTTTGGTTATAGTAGTTTGTTTCACTAGTGAGATTTGATGTGTTACATGTAGATGCTAGTCAAACTAGTTTCTGTAATTTTTCGGAAAAACACTGGGATTCAACACTTGAATTATAGAGTCACGAATTCGTGGTCTGTTATGCAATAACCCTGTTATTCCACCTTCTTATGCGTTCTTCTTTTACATGTAAATTTCAATATTGTTTTCGTTTGATCTTCTATTTATGTATTTCTGACGTTTGCTTCGCTGTGAGGTTGTCTGGGTCTGTCTACGAGGATAAGAACACAACTCTGTCTCAAACAATGTGAAAAAATGGAGATGAGAAAGTAAGTTAATAATTGAATTAAAGCTCTAGGACTCACAAAGGGTGGCTCAAGTGCTAGTAGCTTAGGCCTTTAAGCATGTTAGAGGGGTTTGATTCCTAACTGTGTGAATAGAGCAGCACGTGTGAAGAGAGGAGTTGCACCTTAATGTGTACTCTACTCTCTTTGGGACTGGTTTCATGGTTTCTGGCTATGGAGATACGTTGCTTTCAAGAAAAAAAAATTAAATTAAAGCTCTAGCGATGTAAATTCCTATTGTATCTTTTGGCGAAGCTGTTTTGAAATTTGCATTACTTCTATTCCATTGAGTTGGTACTGAAGTGCTTGTAAATGGTGTGCAGCAACTGTTGTAAGCGCAGAGAGACTGAAGAGATATGTGTTTCACAAGATCTGCAGCGAGTTGCCGGATGAGCCATTCTGTATTGTTTACATGCACACCACCGTTCAGAAAGAGGATAATTCCCCTGGTATAACGATCTTAAGGTGGATTTATGAAGAGCTTCCTTCTAATTTCAAGGACAGGCTTCAAATTGTGTATTTCATCCACCCTGGCCTTTGGTCCTGGCTAGTCATTGCTACTGTTGGCCGCCTCTTCTTGAGTGGAGGGTAACTCATCTTCATTTGATTCTTAACACAAATGAACATCAAAAGCATTCTATATAGGGGTATAATTTAGGTTGTGTTTGGATAAACTTATAGGAGAACAAAATGAAAAGTAAAATGAATAAATTTCTTTAGTTAAAATTAACTTTTGCACTTGAGCTTTTGAAGAAAAAATTAACTTATTTTACTTAGCTTATGCAAGTAGGGTCATAGTTGTATTGCAATATCTGTGATTTTCGTCAGTTACATTGGTTGATCCACTATCACTTTTTACACTAATCCTATTTTTGATTTTGGTTCCCTTTGTTTTTGGTATAGATTATATTGGAAGATCAAGTATGTAAGCCGGCTTCAGTACCTCTGGGATGATATAAAGAAAGGAGAGATTGAAATACCGGCTTTTGTGAAAAATCATGATGATATTCTTGAGCATAGACCACTCACAGATTATGGTATTGAACCTGATCCCTTTCACTTGACTGGGATACCTTCATCTACCTACTCATTTGGAAAGTACGAGGAGAGATGGGCGGGAAGGGATTATGTGTCTTAGTATGTGTATTGCCTCGTTTCATGAGATGAACCTGAACCTTTGTACATAATGACTGGGGTATTTGTATTTCTTACACTCATCTTTGAGTTTCTTTGTTTTTGGTAGTGGAATTAAACCTGGCTATGTACGAATAGAATTACATGTTTTCTATGCCACAAGAAATGTATTTTTGTAGATTAATCTACAGAATAATTCCTTGTTCATATGTTGCGATACTTTTGAATGAATTGCTCCCCATATGGTATTAGTGGCTCTGGTTTGGCAGGACACGACTGATGCATCTTCTTAAGAGATAGGAGATATATAACACTTTCAGATTTTAAGAGATATGACTACAAGTTTATCTGAATAATCTGCTCTCTAGGTTGGAGCATTGGCTCGGCACAATATATGTTGATATACATTTTTGTGTAATAACTGTCATATTATCCAAAAAAATTCAACATGACATTTGCTCTTTGAGTTTTCCTAAATGTATGTTGCTCAAAAGATTTAGTTCTTGTAAAGTAAAAGAAATTTATTCAGGGAGGTAGATTTGATATTTTTCATGAAATTTCAAAACTAAGTCACACAATGTATAGATACATTGAAGGCTGTTCTTAAAGTATCCAATAAAGTAGTTCATCTAATATAAGCGCTCTTTAAGGTATTTTCTGTTTCCTGTCTTTCGTTTTTAAAGCTTAACTGGTGGTCCACTTAACGAGGCAGTTTGTAGGATTTCATTCTTCGGATAAGAAAATCAGAAAAAATTGCATTACATTCATTGTTGCATGAAATTGAATTTGCTCGAACTGCTTTCATTGGTTATTTGTGTGGAGTGTTCCACATTACACTGCATGAAGAAAATGAAGAAAAATGTTATAGACCGGATGTTCTTCAATAATAATAATAATAATAATAATAATAATAATAATAATAATAATAATAATAATAATAATAATAATAATAATAATAATAATCTCTTCCGGCTTTGTACTTTTTTAGAAAGCAGAACAAATCCTCAAACATTGTCTCGTAGAATTCAAACATTGTCACGTAAAATAGAAGAGTAGGATGTCAATGGGACGAGTATGGTATAGATAGTAGCTTCTCCGTATTTTACTTGCTGGATAAATATTTATGTCGTACCTGTACTTATATCCGTTAAGTATCTTTTATACACATAATTTTAATATCCACGGGTATATATTTAACAATATATTTTAATCGTAAATTCAAATAAAATAATACATAACATTCATAAATTTCAAATAAAGTCCAAATAACACATTTAAATAGTATTGAATAACAATTTATAAAAAAATATTTTTTTAAAACTAATTAATAAAAAATAATTCATTTAAAATTAATATATTAATATTTTAATAATATTTTTTCATTTTCTTTTATTTACATTAGAGTTTAGCAGGTACGAGATACT
This sequence comes from Vigna unguiculata, assembly GCF_037176805.1. Taxonomy (NCBI): domain Eukaryota; kingdom Viridiplantae; phylum Streptophyta; class Magnoliopsida; order Fabales; family Fabaceae; genus Vigna; species Vigna unguiculata. The sequence goes on along the minus strand of NC_140792.1, from coordinate 32,481,988 downwards.
CGTACCCGTCCCATTAATATAATGGTATAAAAATTATTCTTGCGAGTTTTATCCGTGGATACTCGATGATACAAATTTGTTTGACATCCTTGATCAAGAGTTCTGATGAGACGTGTAAGAACCAATCGTAATTTTTCTGATATTGAAACTAATGAATGTGGTCAAGGTATTTTGAAAAATTAGGGAGGAAAAGGAGGTTCAACTTTTCAGGCATATGAGCCCACATGAGATCAAACGTAGCATGAACCTTTCTCATTGCTCTTTCTGTTTCTTTGGTGTGGTTCAGCCCACTTTACCATGTGATGTGCTTGTCACCAAAATGTATGAAGAGGTTCATCCTGCTGACTCTGTTGTTGGTAATTTGATACACATCTCATTAATTAGGCCATGTTTGTATACCCTAGATAATATATTAAATACAGCAAAAAAGGACCAAAGTTGAAGGTAACTAATTATTTCAAAGAATTTTGTTTTTTTGCTCCTACAGTGGCTGCAATTATGTTTCCTTAACCGCTCCCAAATCTCCTAATATGTCTATGACGTGTTAAGAGGGGAAAGGATATAGGACGCAATAGTCAGTTTTTTGACATTGTGTACAAAGGGAGTATAATCTCTAAGACGACAAGCAATTTTGCTGTATCATAAAGCAAACTGCAATAAAGCAGAAAAAACTAAGGACAAAAGGTAAAAAAGTAAAAGGGGTGCAATGTATTAGGATTTCAAAAGATTACTACCCTTTTCCATATTCAAATGGAATGCGAGATAAAATTACTTGTGAAGATTGGAGCATTAGAAATGTCAGTAAATTATCCACTTAAATTTGTTATCAAGCTAAACTCCTCTAAAATGTGTATTTAGGAGTAGGAAATTCATTTCGATATTTTGCTAATTGTGTATTGTATTGTAATAATCTCGTCCTTCAATCTGACAGCAGCACCAATTAAGACCCCTTTTCAGTTTAAAGACTGCATGTCAAGAACTGTACCAAATTTAACTTTTAGCAGAATACCTTTACAATCTTTAGTAGTTGTCCAAACATCAATTTAAGGGCTCATTGAAACCTCATGCTCTGTCAAAGTTAATAATTTTACCAGATTGGTTGGAATCTATGAAGGAACTCTGCCATGTCTGTTCAGGTTCATCAGTGTCATGACATATCCTGAATGCCTAACGGATTTAGTTGTGTCACTATGGAATAGGAATGCTATTGAGGTTTGCAAATTTCCCAAAATAGCTCATATGAGTATCAGCATTTTATTTTGCAGAATAACACTACTTTATTTTAGCTTACAGAAGTTCTGCTACTGTACCATAAACATCAATCTTCAATTTCAGCAAGGTTAGTATTATTGTCTATGAGATGAAATGCAATGGATACATAGATAGATAGATACTATTCTAAAGACATTTTCTCTGTCCCCCCTTCTGTTTTTCAAGTTTACTGAAAGATACTAGAGATGACAAATAACACATGCTGAACATTTTCTAGACCATACAAAGAAGGTAGAAACTTTAGAACCTTTCTTTCGAAATTTGAAAAGGGTTATGAGTAAAGCAACAAAGTAGATGAGACAGCTACTTTAGCAACTAAGAGCCGCATGGGAACAATGGAGTTGTGGCCTGTGGTCTCGGTGTCACCTGCCCCGGTTGGCTACCATGTGGTCCTTAATTATGAAATGTCTGTTTCAATCTATTTTGAGGTTGAAATCATGCCAATTTCCTTCAAATTCTTTTCAGTTTGCTTCCATCATTTCTTACCACGCCACATACCAACTTTGTCATTAGCCTAATAGCATTTGCTTTGTTCAAAGGATGTCCTGTTACTTCAAACATTGTATTCTAGTATCAAGTTAAAAGGGTAGCAACATATATTTTTTAAGCAACTATTTTCTATCAGTTAATACTTATAACAACATCAATTTAGATATTAACTAGCCAATAATCCTTTGACATGGCATGTGATTTAACCAGCAATATGCTTTGATGATGTTAATGGTTGATGATTATGGTAAGGAACCTGCATGTTAATATCATTCACTATTTAATTGGATGAGAAGTTTAAACAGAAGGACTTTGACTGGTAGTTATGACTAATTATGACATCTAAGTAGAAAATATTTCTTCTTTTTTTCTCATCATTCCCTTCACACCCTTTTTTGTATCAGAAAATAAGTGACATGCATCTTCTGATTCTGTATCAATCACCATTCAACTATTTTCTCCCCCTTCTACCTACTGAAGAAATCAACGTCATTGTTTCATCTCCCTTCTCTTTTTGGTGATGCATTTTCATATATGTATGATCCCCTTCTCATTCATTAAATGGGTTTATTTTAGTCCATCTTCCACTTTAGCAATGTCATCAAACATCACCAACCTTCCTATCATATAGACATACTTGGTCAATCTTAATATCACATATGATAAAAAAAAATGTGTTCAGATTAAAAACTCTTTTTTTTATTTTATCTAAATTTAACATTAAAAATTGAAAAGGTTTGGTTTTAAAACTTGAAATTCATTAAAAATTAACTTCAAGTTGAAAAGGAAAAGACTGATTATGAAATCCTTGGTCGTAAGCTTTCAAATGGGCCAACCTTTGGATTGCTTGTATTGACTTGGTGATCATGTATTGGCTTTGAAGGTGAAGCTTCTTCTAACTGCCACCACTATCATCAGTTCTATAATTTGATGTTTTTCTCTTTGTTTTCAGCAGCAGAGTTTGGATATGTCCAACCAAATCAATCTTCTCAACCTATGAAAATCACTGCTGATGAATATGATACACAGCTTCTACATTTAAGCACCGATGAATATTTTATTATTCCCTTCACTTGATATTGACTCGTTCATGCATTAAATTAAGAAAAATTTAACACTTCACATGGGACCTGAGCATGATTTTACTATATTCATATGTTGAAACAAGCGAAGTATACCCAATATCAAAAGGTGCAAGACATTTATGATTACACTTAACAGTAATGTAATTTTTCTTTCTTTTAGACTACATCACATGTTATTTATTATTTTTGTCTATTTCCTCCTAAGAAACATACAACTTTAGCAACAACCAGCTTTTTCTTTTTTTAATTATTAACAAGGCGAAACAAATCTCTACTAAAATCCAATGGTTCAAGTTCCATTCATTTGTCGGTTTCTCTTTTCCCTTTTTTTTTTCTGGCAACAATTCAAAGGAATTTAAATGCTGGGTAGTTGCAAATAACGATGCACATTATTAAAACTTTCAAACTGAACAAAAAGATGTTGCTAGATTTATGTTACATTTGAAAAACAGGAGCTGGGAGGAGGGAGGTTGGCAGATCCAATTTAACCATGTTCTGGAATGTCAAATACTCTGTTTTTACATGTGAAAATAGATTACAATACTTAAAAGAGTTTAACTTTAGTACTTTGATACGAAAATGTATACCCTACAAATTTACACAGGAATCTTCCAATGATCAGTGTCCCCTTTTTTTACCACTTTGTTATGCCCTAAAAACAAATGGTCCCTCACCATTTTTTTATCAGTAATTTAAAAACAATGGTCCTAACTGCTACTGGATGCTCCCAATTGTACACAGCATTGATGCTCATCAACTTCCCCCTCTAACCCACTTGAAAGCACCGTTCTACCACCTCTCACCACAGTATACCTCCCTTGTGTACTTCTTCCTTTGCATCTAATCTAAGCCTCCAAAACTAACTCTCTCTCTATCTCTACTGTAGGACAATCATTATTTCACAAAGGTCTTCCAAAGAAGACTTTTACAAAGCCAAAAAGTTTGGAGTGAGGAGGGAAGGAAAAAATAGAAAGTGTCCTTTTTGTTTGAGAGAGGAAGCAAAGCAATTAAGCAAAGGCAAGGAAGGCACATCTCCTTGTTCATTGTGAAATCATGGGTTGCTCAGCCTCAAGAACCATCACCATTGTGGCCAACAGTTATCCAGATCAGGATCCCTCTCCTTCTGCTTCTCTTGCTTCTTCTTCTTTCTCTTCTTCTTCTGCTTCTGCTTCACACATTAACTCCAACAGTTCTTCACCCCCGGTTAGAAGAAGAGCCCTTTCTCTCCCAATGCCTCTTGTCCATCACCCTCCCATCAAAAAGGGCGACACACACCACCTTGTCTCCCTCACCTCCACCACCTATGGCTCCCTTCTTCTCATTGACCAAAAAGACCCCAACTTTACCCCAAAAGACCAACCCCACCTCACCAAAACCTCAAACCAAACTGAGCTAGAACACTCGCTCTCCCCAGACTCCGTCATCAACACTTGGGAACTCATGGATGGCTTGGATGAAGAAGAAGAACAACAAGAGCGACAGGAAGGAATTGCGAAGCCTCCTTACACTTCTACTTTAGACAAGCCAAGTTCATGCAGGTACACAGCTTTTGATGGGTCTGCAAGGAAGAAACTGCTTGATTCCTTTGAGTCTCTGAAAACTTCACAAACAGTAACGGAAAACTCTTGCTCTCCAGCATCAACCAAGAAGCCACTTTGGCAGCACTTGTCTGAGGAAGCATTGCTTGCTAAGTTGGATCCAAGTGTGGCTTGGAGTTACAGGAGAGCATTATCATCGAGGCAACTTGGTAGGAACACTCTACCTAGGGATATCAGGTCAATGGGGTCTAGCCCTTTGGTATTTTCTCCTTCTTTTTCATTGTGTAAGAATCATTTGTGCCGTTTGCCTGGCACTGAGGACAGAATAGTGCTTTATTGTACTAGTTTGAGAGGGATCCGGAAGACCTACGAGGATTGTTGTTCAGTTAGGATGATTCTGAGGGGATTCAGAGTTGCGGTTGATGAGAGGGACATCTCAATGGATTCATCTTATAGGAAGGAGTTGCAGGATGCTCTTGGTGGCAAGGCAGTGACCTTGCCACAGGTCTTTATCAGAGGGAAGTATGTGGGAAATGCTGAAGAGATGAAGCATATGAATGAGTCTGGAGAATTAGTAAGGCTGTTAGAAGGCTTCCCCACTCAGGAGCCTGGCTTTGTCTGTGACAACTGTGGTGATGCAAGGTTTGTGCCATGCCCCAATTGCAGTGGTAGCAGGAAGGTGTTTGAACATCAAGACGGAGGGTTGAGAAGGTGCCCTGATTGCAATGAGAATGGCTTGATAAGATGCCCGGGTTGCTGTACATGATTCATGGAAATTAGTCCTCTGAATCAGGTATACCAGATTCACCGAGACTATTTTTGTATCAAAATCCATTTTAAGATGTTGATCTCTCTCAGCATATGTTCTACACAGAAGAGCAATTCTTGATCACAAGCTTACCCTAGTTGATCATGTTGGTGCTGTGTTTGTTCATTCATTGGGGTAGAATTGACAACCACCAAGAATGCACCTTTCAGTTTCGTCTTTTGTTTTTAGTCAGTACTCTCAGTTGTTATTTGTTTTATGTCAGACTTTTGCTTTATTAGTGTTCATTACCCTCTGAACAGAAGAAAATAAAACTGACAAGGTTATGTGTACATGCTTAATTTCTAATTTGAAGTGTCTGATCTATGAAGCTGTGTTGCTAGTTTTTGTTTTTTTATGGCATAATATGCAATTATCAAGGAAGCCAGTAAGTAGAAGGTCACTGTTTCTCAACAGTGAAAATGGCAGAACAAACTACAAGGTCTTGAACAACCACATTGTGCACCATGGTTTTCAGCACATACAAACAGAAGGTGCAATTTGTGGGGGTTACTGGTTTTGGAGTTGTCTCTCAGTGTTTGTGCTTTGTCAGTTTCAGCTAAAATAGGCTATTTTACCACAGGGTTGATTTCATAAGACTGACCCATCTTGCTGCAATAGTACAATCTTCACGTTCACGGCATTGTTTGTGCTTGGAACTCTATCTTCTGTCTTTGATAAATCTGAGAAAATAATTTACTGCATGTTAGGTTAGCTTGTTGAAATATCTTGTTTGAAACTATAACTAGACATTTTCACTTCAATAGTGTGACATTCACCCTTTCACAACAGTGTTACGTTGAATCAATGTTTACTTGTATCTTCAATAGTATGAAACATTCACCTTTTCACATATGAATGTGCATGACGTTTTTTACAAGATCATGTTCACCTGTGAGACTGACATTAAGATTAACGAATGTTGGTGAAAATTCACCTACATATGATTTGATGATCAAAAGGTAAGTATGTTTTTCCTAGAGTAAAGAAAATGCACTGGCATAAGTATAAGTCTGTCATCTGTCACGTTCTAAAAAGAGAAACACCAGCTATTGGTAAAAAGTGTTCAGAAGAAAAGATTCCTTGTGAAGGAGGCAAGTTGAACTTTATAAGAATTTAAGCATATAAATTATATTTATAATAAATTTTGCAATAAATAAATATTTCTCAAATGCAACTTGTACTGTGATAAAAAATCATATTTTGATGCAAAATTATTTTAAACCATATATATGACTTTCTTAAAACATTAAAATTTAACTTGGAAACGGAGATAAAAAGATTAAAGAAAAATATTTTAAAAATGTTTCATTAGAAGTAGAAATCACTCTTGTCAGCTTATATTGGAGTAAGAAATGAGAAGACAATAATGACACAATCACAAGGATTGATGAAAGTTAAACAAAATATTTTAGAAAATAAAATATAAAGTTATAATAATTTATTTAATACAATTTTAACTGTTAATTGAAAAGTAAAGATTTTGGATTCATCTTTTGAAATATTCCTCCAGATCACTTTGATAACATGACCTAGAATTAGGTTGAGGACTCTTCTGAATATATTTTCTTCTACTGTGTCACACTTGTTGGATTCCTCTGGTTGATTACTGTATTGTCACTCTTTACTCTCACCCTATTGGTAAAAGAAACTTAACTTGTTACTCACTCTTTTCTTAAAAGAAAAAAACAAACTTTCCAACAACGCAAATTATTACATTAAATTAATATGAATGCAAATAAAAAAGATGTTGATAGAAGATAACAACAAGAGTTTGTTCATTGAATTAACCATTGAAAATTCTAATTACCTATCAAGAAGTGAACATAAAAGGTGAAAATTTTTATTACTCCAAAGCTTTGAAGAGTTTTTCTTTTTGATTAAATATGTTTTTTTTTCTCAAGTTTTAATGAATTTTTGAATTAGTTTCTCTTTGAAATTTTATACTAATTTAGTCTTTTATTTTTAGAAATACGTGAATTTAGTCGTTTTTATGATAATATTTGAGTTAACAATGAATCGAAAATGTGTCAAACAATGTAAACAATTCAAATATTATCATAAAATGCGCTTGAAATGTCAGATAAACTTAATATTTTTAAAGATGAATGATTAAATTAGTTAAAATTAAAAAAAAAAAAGACTAATTTCAAATTATATTAAAACTTAGAAACTAAAAACATATTTAACTTTTTTTTAATCAAAGGAGTTTTACTTTTAGAATTAAAAAAATGAGTGTTTTTTACTGGGCTTGGACGTATGGACTGGGCCAGAAATTATGAAGTGGTGGTCCCGATGAGGTGCAGAGGAATTCAAAGCCAGCGTGTCTTTGCGAGACCCAAGATGTGAATGACAACTATTTACTGTCCGCATGTTATATGTTGTCGGTAACTAGATACTTGATGGTAATTTTGTTAATCTCACTCGTATTTTTCTTTAAATTAAAAGTTCAATGGAGCAGGTGATTCTCAATTATAATTAAGAAATGGTAACAGCCGGGTGACTCTAATAGTCTCTCTGTTATGAAGTGAAACAGTTTCAAATTTGGAGAACTTTTTGCACTTACTAATCTCTAGAAGATCTTGTAGGTTAGAAGTTCTTACTCTTACCTTTCAAAGTTGTGCAAGCATTGAAGCATATGTGGTTGGACAATGATATTTTGGGCTTAGGGTTTTATTAAAAAGCATATGTGAAGTACTACAAATTATCAAAAAAGTAAAATAAAATAATTAAGAATATGGAAATACGAGTGCCACATTTTCAAAATTTTATTGTTATGCCATATTTTCTTTTTAGATATTTTTTATTTTTTATTTAATATATAAAAATAAGATAATTAATATATTATTTATTATAATTGTATTAAAATGATGTTATAATAATAAAAAATTAATGATGGAGTTAAACCTTCTTAGTATATATGAATTAATTGTGTATAAAAACATAGTTTTTTGTTAACTTCGACGAACAAGAATTAGTTAGTTTTCTTTATTTTTTATTTGTCTCTTTAATATATATTTTATATTTTTATTTAAAGAAATTATTAAAGTTAAAGTGAAATACAACTTAAATAGAAATCTCATATGTTATAGATCTCTTAGAATATATTTTTTATGATTTCTTTATAAAAATATTTTTTAAAATTTTTTAATCACTAGACTTCATATCAAGAATTTTATTTTTATAATTTATAAATAGTGAGTTAAATTTAATTAATAACCAAAAGAAAAAAATAATTTAACTTTAGTTATGTTTTTAATCTGAAAATTCGAGATCAATTCAGTTTTAGCTTTTACATATAAAATATATAACTCTAGTGCTTTAAATTTTAAAAATACGATTTTAGTATTTAAAATAAATTATTAAAAGTATAAAAATATATTTTGTTAGGACATTTATTGTTCTTATATACAGAAGTAAATTGAGATACTCCTCTCAATGAAATCAATAAATTATTAAACCAGTTACAGAAGTACACTATGTTGAAAAAATTGATTTCAGAAAATTGAATTCTAACTTATTATTTCTTATTAAAAAATATTTAAATTATTAATAAAATTAAAATAAATAACAAAGAATATGACCATATTTGATTTCTTTTAAAATAATGAAAAAAATAAAAGTAATTTAAATAATAGAATTAAACTTAATATATTATGTGAATTTATAGAAATAATAAATCAAAATGTGATATTAAAATAATAAATTTAACATAATTGAATTTAAATTATTAAATTTTTAAATACATTATTCATATTAGTTTAAAAAATATATGAAAATATATTAATAAGAACAATAGTAAATTATAAAAAAATTTAAATAATTCGAATTAATAAACATAGAAAATTAAAAAAATTTAAAATTGAAAATAAATAAATAGATTAATATGTATTAGTAATGATTAATATAAACTTAAAACTAAAATAATGTCTAACTAAGAATACCTGTCAATTTGAAATATTAAATCAACAAAACAAATTGATAATAGTAAGTAATATTCTATGATACATGTCATATATTAGAGAGAAAACAAAGTAATATAAATTTATTACAATTATTAGAAATAATATGTAAATATTTAATTTATAAAATTATACTTTTTATCTTTAATGGCAGATTCACTGTATTAATCATTGAGGTTGATACAATTAAAATGTATTCTAGAAACTCATCCAACTTACTTGATCATCCCAATAAATATGACTTTTTTAACGATCTTTCAATTTTGTTTTTTAATTTTCATAGTGACTTTAAAACATAGAGAAATTTCTATCACTGATTTCTTTTCTTTCAATTTAGCATATTATTCTATGTAAATATTTGTAAAAGTTATTGAAGGAACAATTCCAATCATTTGAAAATGTAAATCAAAATAGAAAATAAATAAATGAAAAAAATCATTATAAAAAAGATAGGAAAAAAACTTGTAAAATAAATCATAAAGTTTGACATCAACCATATTATTGTTTACTTTCTTATTATCATTTCCACTTTGACCATTTTAGAGTATCAGTACAAAATTATTGTTGTCCCCTAAAATAACAAATATTGAATTCCGTATATAGATATAATCTAAAGTAATTATACCATTATCTTGGGTTTTACTAAAAGCTATACTATCTTATAATGGTCCATTTATAGTCTTTTACGGAATCACATGTCCAATATCTAATATTACCACTTTCAACTGCTTCGCGTACTTACATAATATCTCATTCATCATTAAATTAATTAATTAATTAATACCTTTATGAGAATATTATTGATAAATAACTTCTTAGAAATTTATGTCTTTTTTCCGGGTTTTTTTCTATAAAGTATTCACAACTTCAAGATCTTTTCTTTTTTGATATCCCACTATTGTATCTAATGTATTACCTCCATATTAATCTTATAAAAATATTATTTAATTAATTATACTATTATTCTCATCAATTATTCAGTGGATTGACATTCTCACATTTTTGTGTATAAATTTATCTATGATCAAATCACAATATATTAAAAAAGAAGATATAATAATAATATTTATTATTATTGTAACCATTACACTGCATTTATGATATGTATCTTTCTAAAATACATGAATACTAAAATTTTGCACCAATATAGCAAATAAATTTAATAATTTTTTATATTAAAGTTGTTATTGAACAATTTGTTTAAGAGAAATTGTTGCATTTTCTCTTACATGAAATAAAAGTGAACAGTTAACAAAGTTGTTTTTAAATAATTTAAATTTAAAATTTGTTTTTTCCAAAATTTTAATATATTTTTACAAATCTTAAAAATAAATAAATAAATATAATAATTTTAATCTAATTAGGTTAATTTTTAATATTAATAATAAATATTTTTCAATTAATATTAAAGTAAACAATTGTCAAAAATATAAATAATTCAAATGCTAGCCGTAAGACCCTAGAAAATGACGTTTTAAAAGTGATAGTGGTTTAAAAATAGTGAGACTCGATTATTTTAATATTAAAAGGTTTTAGTATAAATAGAATTGTTATAAACGAGTTTCATTATTTTAAAACACACCATCTCTCTAGAAACCACTTTTCTAGAGTTCTCTGACTTCTCTCTAGAGGTTCTGTCTCTCTGGTCGTCTGATTGAAGAACCGAGACCGTAGGATTGATCCTCTCGGCGAGCTCTTCAAATTGGACCGATCAGTTTCTTCGTTCGTGTAAGTTGAGTTTCCGCTCTCTTTTTTAGTCTTTTTCTGTTTTCTGTTGCATGCGAGCCTTCTTCCGCTTGCATGCGACGTTTTAATCATCAGTATGAGTCTCTGCTGATCAGTGATCATAACGGTATGTCCTGATCGTTCTTGTGATGTTTCTATGTGTAGATAAAGCATCCTGTGGAGTTAGAGGTGTTGACGTTTTTAAGGCGTTGACGTTTATAAAGCTGTCTAAACAGGATAACAGGTAAGGGAAGCTAACTGTTTTACTTGAATTTCGTATAGAAATCATTATGATGACTTTGAATTGCATGATTGATTGTTGTATGAGTGCTTGAACTGTGTAATTGAGTGTATGCTGGGATTGTGCTAGATTTCTGTTGCATGTGATGTTGGGATTGTGCTTGAGCGAGAGTCACTCTCGTCTAAGCGAGACAGCTTAGCCTGAGCGAGAATTCGCCCAGAGTTTGGGTTGTTCTCCGTTTCGAGCCTCGCTCAGGCGAGAATGACTCGCCTAAGCGAGAGAGCCCTTTTGCCTGGGCGAGACCTTTCAGCCTGGGCGAGAACCTCTGCAGTTGAGTGTTATTTCTCTGTTTCTAATGGATGAAGCTATGTTTAAATGTTAAAATATGAACTTAGTTATGATATGCATGAATTGTTATGACTGGTAATATGTGTGGTGAAATTGCATGAAGTTGGAATATGAGAAGAAGTGGTTGAACTAGGATTTCAAGGGAAATTCTAAGAGGAATGTTTTAATGTATGTAAGGACATAAGGACTCAGTTTTGATCGGTATCCTGACGCTCCTAGTAACCATTAAGACTCATGTAGAGTATGATGGATTACGTCGGGGGGAGTAGCAGGAGGTCCTGGTCTATGGACCCGATCCGCCATAGAGGTGATGGGACTTACCCTGGGAGTGGTTGGGTGATAACCCCTTGTGTCCAAACTCTGCAGAGTTTGGGAACCGTCGCAGGTGCAAGCCACCAAGAGATCCGATGTTGCTTACGTAATCCGGATATTGAGTTTAGAGTCATGTATATGTGTTGTGGTGGTTTATATGATTCTGGTGATAATGAGAAAGATTGCATGGTTTCTTTTTATAATTGAACTGCATGATTCCTTAATCAGATTAGCTTACCCTTGCTTTTTGTGTTCCTGTCTTGTGTTGCATGTTTCCTTTTGCGATGATCACCTATTCGGTGGGAGCATATATGGTTGCAGTGTCAAAGGCACTTATGGAGGATGAAGAGCCATCGTTTTAGTGTTGAAGAAGAGGTTTCCAGGGGGAGCTTTAGCAGTGGTCGGTAGTACAGAGTTTATTAGTTTAGTTTAAGTGTATAAGTGATATATTTTTATAGTCATACCTTTTTGTAAGACTGTATTAATATATTGGGTACACTGGATTATTTGTTTTGGAACTATGATGAAACTCCCTATTTTTATTAGTTTTAAGCTGCTGAAATTGGGATGTTACACTAACATTAATATATTAACACATAAAAAGAAAAATTAACAAAAAGTAAATTAAAAAAAAATATTTATTTATTTTTTAAATTTAAAGTTCAAAATATATTAAAATTTTAAATAAAAATAAATTCTAATTCAGAAAATAAAAGATATTTAACCTTCATATATTTACTCATTTAAAAGTTATATTGGTACTGGTATAAAGTTTTTTTCTTATAATTTTCATATTTTCATTATTTAATCAATACATTCATAAAAAAGTTGAAATATGAAAATGAATTAATATGTCAGTTTTAATTTAATGCTCGCAATCAGCAGTGAATTAAAAAGAAAAATTTGAACAGAAGTGGCTCTGATTCACAGTGAGAGAGAGATGGCAGCTGAGAACGGGTTGGAGTTGGAGAGAGTGGGAGGAGAAGGAGAAGAACAAGAAGAAGCAGAAGAAGTCAAAGGTTGTTTGAGCAAGTTCATCGATGATGGCACCGTTGAAACTCACAGATACTACTTGTCTCGCAGAACCACTCTGGAAATGCTCAGAGACAGAGGTTACTCCATTCCCTCCACCGAAATCGACCTTTCTCTCTCCCAATTCCGCAACATGCACGGCCATTCCCCCGACCCTGACCGTCTCCGCCTCTCCCTCACTCACGCCACCAACCCTTCCAAAAGGGTATCCTTTTCTTCATCTCTTTTCCACCCAACATGTCCCCTCTTGTCTTTCTCCCTCAATTTCAATGTCTTTCCCTGAAATCTAAGGAAAAAATTCAATTTTTATATAGTGGCAATGTGTTTTTTACTACTTTATAGGTGTAAAGAATCTGCTGATGTTTACTGAATGGTCATCTCTCCTGGGTTCTTTCTTTTCGATAACTTTTTTTTCATCTGCAAGACACATTTGATTTACCCTGTCTGACCGGAATTTTGAAGAAAAATTGATTTTGGATGAAATTCATTTTGTTAAGTTGGTCTTATTAATTTAATGAAGTTATTTATGTTTTGATGTTTATGTCTGAAAGTGAGTACATGTTTCTTACCATTTTTTTTTGTAAATTGAGTTTGTCTTGGTGATTTTTACCACTCTTAAATTATGTTTGACGTACAGAGTGAAAAAGTTATCTTTTTATGACTGTGTCAAAACGAAGTTTAGGGACTAACTCAATAACACCTGAAAATGACTGAACATTTGTATTTGTAGTAAAATCAGTTCCTTGTTGATTGCAGATTTTAGTCATTTTCTGCGGGCCAGGTTCTGTGAAAGTTACTGCCATTCGGAACATTGCGGGGCAGATTGTTAATAGAGACACTTTGAGTGGTCTTATTTTGATAGTGGAGAATCATGTTACTAGCCAGGCCTTGAAAGCCGTTGCTCTTTTTTCCTTCAAGGTTGAAATTTTCCAGGTTTGTGATTCTATCTCAAACATTTCTCATAAATGTTCTACAGATTGGTTTTCTTTTATTTGTTTCTAGCTTTTGGTGGATAATATAAAATTGCATTTTGTATTTCTAACGGGATTGGTTGAGACGGATTTTCATTATTGACCTGTGTGCACTTATAATAGTTGTGGTTACCATGTTGAACAAACGTATGTCAGATATTTCATGGTGTTTGAGTAATACTAATATTCACTTCAGTTATGCTCAGCTATCAGTCTAACATCTCTGGACAAGGTTTTAAATTGCAGCCACCGTAGCACAGTTGTGGCTGCAATTGCATTGTGAACACCCATAAAACCATAAAACGTTAAGTTGATTGGAATTTGAGTTTTGTGAATAAGTCTTAACTACTAAGTGTTGCTGAATCATCACATTTCAGTAAGTTCATTTAGTTAATGGTTTCACAGCAGGAGGTTTCTTTGATTCTCTCTCCGTTTTCACTGCTTTTTCTTGATTTCTATAGGTTTCTCGCTGCTTGTTGATTTATTAAAAGCAAGAGATTTTCCTTTAACCAGAAACCATGGCTTTCTCTCATATCATAACTCACCTATGCTTTTCTATCATCTAATTCGGACTGAAAGCTGAACTCTTTCAACTACATTCTTTTTCTTTTATGAATTTTAAATCATTGATTCTATCTCATAATTAAAAATTCTGCTCACGTGATACTGTTTCACTAACTTCATATGTTGTCATAATTTTTCACTGTCTCATTGTTTTCTGCATTTCTATGTTCATGCTGTATTGAAGTACACGTCTATAGTTTCATGAAGATGCAACTTAAAAATGGCCTGTACAATGTAAGTGGTGAAGAATAAGGATTCAGCTGGAAATTGTTCCTTTGTGAAAGGGAAAGATGAAAAAAGTGAAAATAATTCCTTCTACTCTTTGAAGTTAGAAAATGTTTTAAAAGTGGTTAGTATGTTGGAGAACAAGTTATAATTACTTGGCTAATTGAAGACAGATTAGAAGCTTGGAAACTTTAGGATTCTGTTTCTTAGTTCATTAGTAGGACAGATCCAATCATTACATGGCATATGTAGCGAGACAATCTTCTCCTTTTAAAAGTTTCTTCGTGTCATAGAAAACTCTGCTGTTTAAACTGTTATGATCATTTAACTCATGTGTCTCGAGCCTGAATATATATATATGTACTGAAGTCCCTGTTTGGTCAATCTTCAAGTATATCTGATATTCTGTCATGGATACACTGGGAGTTTGTCTACCTTTGGCATACAATTTTTTGCTTCAGTTTGTACCCATAATTGCTTCAGTTATGATCCACCAAGCACTTGTAATTTTCAGTTATTTTTTTAATAATACCTATATCATGAAAGATGTCTCTTTAATTTCATTTTCCTCTAATATGAAACCTATTGACTGATTTTCTTATGTGTGCTGGCAAAAACTTAGTTTCTTGCCCAAAACCCATGTAAATATTTTTTCCTTGCTGTTCAGATCACAGACTTGCTTGTTAATATTACAAAGCATGTGTTGAAGCCAAAGCATCAGGTGCTGACTGATAGGCAGAAGAAAAATCTCCTGAAGAAGTTCAATATAGAAGAAAAGCAGGTCAGTTTACAATTTGGAAAAGCCTATCTCAGACACGAACCTCGTCATTCTCAATTGTCTATGCCCTGGTTATGGACCCTTCTCTTTAAGTCATTAATATGGTGCATCTTCACTGAACTTGTGCACTTTAGGTTGAGTCACGTGTAGATAAAACGAAGTTTCATTTTGACATTACCCAATGAAACCAATTTCTGTTGGAGATCACATTGGTTTCACATTGAAATATGTAACTAAACTTTTACGCTTTGATAATGGACTCAGTTGTTGCCTAGATATGTCTTACTTTACTGTGGTTTCTCAAGTAGTGGCTGGCTATAATGTTGTACTTAATCATGTTGTAGTAAATACAAATATAGATAAACATAGACACTTCCTGTCACGGTAACTGTGAAAACCAATGCATGACCTTGAGTTGTAAACTCCATTGTATTTAGAAAGGGTGTTGTGCTAAGATCTGCTCAACCTTAATGACTTATCCAAGATATCCGCGGAACATTTTAGACAGGGCTGAGGCTACAGAACTAGTACAATATAAACCCAGGAAGAGAGAGCTTTTAGAGAGAGAGGAGAGAAAGCTGAGGTGTGTCTGATAAGAGAAAAGGGCCTCTGCATCTAGAGTCAAAAGATCTGAAGAAGTTCGTTGCCAAAATAAATGATAAAAACAAATAAAATGAATTTAATGAACCAATGGTAAGAAAATAGTATATAAGTTTTATTCTTGGAATGATGGAAACATGTTTATTATGATTAAATGTGCTTAGCCATATGGAATACTGATATTTGTATTCATTCTTCTATTCACATATACAAATGTATTATATCCTATGAATCTTAAATTCTGAGTTATTTTCGTATTCGAATATAAAAGTTGAGTTTTCTTGTTCTTAGCTTCTTTGATGAAAGTGCTTGATAATAATAGTTGAGAACATATTATAGTGTAACTTTTGCATGAATGTTAAGTTTCATATTCCAACACAAGCACTCTTATATTAAGTTTTGGTGTTTTCAGCTTCCCCGCATGCTACAGAGTGATGCAGTTGCACGATATTATGGACTTGAGAGGGGCCAAGTAGTTAAAGTTACC
Source organism: Vigna unguiculata (assembly GCF_037176805.1). Classification (NCBI taxonomy): domain Eukaryota; kingdom Viridiplantae; phylum Streptophyta; class Magnoliopsida; order Fabales; family Fabaceae; genus Vigna; species Vigna unguiculata. The sequence continues at coordinate 32,465,554 of NC_140792.1, read as the reverse complement.
TATAGTGGTGAAATCACCCAGATGCATGTCACGTATCGATGTGTGTGGTGATAGTTTCTTGTGCTCTCTTGTAGTTTTGCAGGTTTAATTCCTAGTATTTAACTGTTGTATCATGCTTAAGGTTATGATTGCATAAGTTGATCAATCCTAACGCTCTGAATCTGTACTCTGTAAATTTGGTGGTGACATTTCTCTCTCTTAACTTGAAGAACAACCTTTCAACAACTTCATTCACAAACGTTTATTTTATTTATTTACATTTTTGTGAAATGGTGTTTGCAAATGATGTTTCTGATCTCATCTTTTAGGAATATTTAGTTAAAGAAGCATCCTGTTTTAAAGAAGCCAATTCAAACACTATATCATCAAAAACACCTTCGTCAAACCGCACATCCTGCAGAATTTTTGTCCAATATTGATGTTGAAATCAAATGTTTTAACATAACGTCTCTGCTAAGCAAAGACTTTTCCATTGAGAGTGTCAATCTCTGGAGCTGGGGCCATCAAAGGTTGGAGAGTGTAACTAGATTCTGTCAAGAACAGCAAAAGTAGAAGAAAAAGATTATTGATGTACCATAGGCGGAAGTTCAATTTGCTTGGTAGTATTCATGGCTGCCATTGAAGAAATCAATCCCTTAACAGCTTGTTGCGTCCACGCAAACATTTTTAAGTAGCTTCTTAGAACTCTGCCACCATTTTTTCCAAAGAGTTTACTCTTCTTTTTAACTCCTTGTTGGTAACCATCGTCCTGACTAAACTGATACCTATTGTTAAACTCTTTTTGATCTCCACACCCAGTCCGGATCCGAAAATTCTTTCCCGGAAGATCCAATCCGGAATTGGCTTGTGTTGTTCAACTCCATGTCCATTAAAGAAAATGTGCACATGAGAAACCAGCAAAGTGGAAAGAGGATGGGGAAAGGAGGAGGTGCGGCGATACAGGAGGGTGAAGATTTTGGGTTTTAGGGTATTTTAGTTTAAGGGTAAGAGAGGAATTTAAAATTTTATGGAGGTGCAGGAAGAAAACAAGGAGGTGCAGGAAGAAGGAGCCCTGTATGTTTGCGAAATATATAAAAAAGCACAAGAGTTCACTATGTTCACGTTAACAATGAATATGCGGCAATAATGATGTCTTTCGTTTTTATCATCCTGCTCTAGGATCGATGATACTATTTTACGTTACACACACATATATATATATATATATATATATATATATATATATATATATATATATATATATATAAATAACTTGTCTTTGTTGGCAAATCAATATACGAATTACCAAATTTGGTTATTTAAACTTCAAAAGTGTTCTCACTAATTGTGATGTTTTTTTTTTCTTTAAATCTATGTTAGTTACTATTGTCTTACGAATAGAAATATAGGTTGTTTAATATTTTAAAGAAAAATTTCTATTTACTGTAAATTTTGTGGACATGAGTGCATGCCTCAAATCTAGACTGCACCAAGGAAAGCGCAGAAGTAAAATATAAATCTATCATATACACTGCATAATTAATTATTTTTGAATATTTTTATTTTTTTTCAACATTAAAAGACCTTATAACCGATTATGATACTACATAACCAACTATGAAAGACACATAACGGAAAAAAAACCCTAAATAAATATTATAAACTCAAACAAATAACATTATAAAAAAAATATTTTTTTCTCATTTTTTTTTTCATTTGTTGTAATCTAAATCAACTTTCATTTTCATTTATTTCTCACCTCTTTCTCTTCTTTTTGAACTCCATCATTTTCCATCATTCAATCATACAATTTAATCCAAACAAGATGTAAATCTACTAATAAATTATTACGGATCCAGTGGCTTAAAGTTATTACCACGTACGGCATGTGTAATCCAGCCAGTGTAGAAAAAGAATTCATTTGAACAGAGTAATTTGGAATTAGGTACCCACTAAGTCCCTTTGACAAACAAAAAAAGTTGAAACAGTACTTCTCAACGGGCCATTGTTTCCCATTGACTTTTAACATATTTCCAGAAGAAAAACAAATAAAAAAAGAAGCTTCATGTTCGGTTGAGATTATTTCCTCAAAATTCTCAACCCCTCCGCGCCAATGCGGTGGCAATGCCACCAACTATAAGTCCCAGAGCTGTTGCAGTGATGCCAATTCCTATTACACCATCTGCATCGATACAACAAACATTTGCAATTCTTTAGTTAATGATAAAATTACGGGGTAAAAACTCAAGAAACAAGTCAGTCCATTACCTTTAGCAATTCGATCTTCAACTATTCTCTTGAGGGCTAGTGCCTGCCTCCAATCAGGTGCAATCTGCAAGAATATGAGTGCAGCATAAAATTAAGAGGTATTAAAGAAGAAAAGCTGAAAGAGAATCTCCATGATATATGTATTGCATCCTTGTTAGAAAATTCAAATGAGTTTAAGTCTCACATTAAATAAAAAAGAAAAGTTGAGTATCGTATAAGAACAAAGATTCATAAACTCTCATTGTCTTAAGGTTTTTTATTGGATTATGTCAATTCCCTTATGTAAGCTGAACTCACATATATTCAGTGATCCTTTTTCGAAAGACCCATCAATCTCATATATGCCTTAGGGATCCAACTATAGAACTTAAATTTGAACCATTGTAAGTATAAAGACTTTCCCAGCTTTCAATATTCAATAAAGTACTACCACATCATTTTAAAGACTATGATTTTTTACGAAAAGTATACCATGGATCAAAATTTAATCTAATGATGAATACTAAAATAATATATAATAGAGGTGTTCATTTGACTTATAGTCCATTGCCCAACCTACCCCTAAAAGAGCCCCATTTCATTGGCCCACTAAATGAGGGACCTAAAAAAACCCAGCACCTAAAGTCTTCTCTTAGAGTGGGTTAGGGCCAAAGTGAGTTTTGGCCCACCTAAAGGAATTTATAACTCCTTAATACAAAACCTTCGACTCAGGCCCTGAACTAAGTCAATTTATGCCGAAGGTCAAATCGAGTTTGTTCAAGCTGAAGGTAGAGTCAGGTCAACGTGAGCCGAAAGGTCAAGCCTTCAACCCGACGTGAGTCAACTCTACCCTTTAGTCTGGGCCGATTCAAATCAACCTTTGACTTCCTTCGGTCTTAAACGACGAGGATCAACCTATGGTCTAGGTCGCTTGACCTGGGCCAACTCGTCTTGATTCTTTGGCCCGACTGACTTGGGCCACTTGAACTTCGACTCGGACAAACTTGACTTGATTCTTTGCGTAGGTTGACTTGGACAACCTTTGGCCTAGGCTGAATTTGGTCAACCTTCGACACAGGTCAACTTAGGTCAATCGTCGACACTAGTCAACTTTTGTCGAACATCACTTAGGCCAACTTAGGTCGACTCGGTCCATGCGAACTCACCTCAAACTTCTACTCGGGTCAACCTCCCTTGACCTTTGACCCTAATTTGCTCGCCTTGACCATACCCTAGGTCAGACGACCCAGGTCGAGATCCATGCTCATTTGGCTCAACTTCAAGCCCAGGTTGACTAGCCTCAACCTTTAGCTCTAACAAGTTTAGATCAACCTTTAACCTTGGCCACTTCACCTCGGATGACTATGCTCGAACATCAATCGAAGCTAACTCAACTCGATTATTTAGCATGACCAACTAGGCTCAACTTTTGATGCAACTGACTAGACTTAACCATCAACATAGGCCGACTTAAGTCAACCTTTGGCCCGGACCAACATGCCTCAACCTTTGACTCTAACTGGCACGACATGACCATCGCCCAAGTCGATTCACCTCAACCTTCGACTCAAGTTGACTTGACACAACCTACACCACAAATTGACTCGTCTCAACCATGGGGCTAACAAGCTCGGATCAACCTTTGACTTGGCCGTTCAGCCCACGTTGAAATTTGACCTTCAGTCAGAGCCGACTTGACTTGACTTTCGATTCTTTGGCCCTGATCGACTCAACTTGGACTTTGGCCTAAGACACTCTGGTCAACCTTCGACTCCAGCTGACTTGTCACCTGGACCTTAACCATTAACTTTGGTTACTCAGCCTAGGCCGACTACACTCGACCTTTGACCTTGGCCGGCTCGATTCGACCTTTGACCCCGACAAACTTTGCTCGACCATTGACCCGAGCCGACCCTACTCGTCATTCATTTGGTACTAGCTTGACTTAGCATTTGGCTCGAGCTAGCTTGACTCGACATTTGACCCTTTCGGCCTAGGCTACCTTGATTCTTTGGCTTGGGCTGGCTCAATTGAATTCTTCCACCCGAGACAACTAGACTCAATCTTTGACGCGCCGACTTGGGTCAACCTTCGACCCGAGTCGACTTGTTTTGAGCTTCAAATTGACTAATCTTAGAATGAAGTGTATCTGACTCAGCTCAAACTCTATCAACCTTAATTGACCTAGACACAACATGACCAAAACCAAACCTGAATGACTACTTGACTTGGTCCTGACCCAATCCTATCTATCTTAACCTAAGACCAACTCGCATAAACCGGCCCATGGGTTGGCCCTAGCCCTAGCCCTAGCCCGTGGAGCTTCTTATTGTAATTTTTGCCTTATATGCTTTTTCTTATGTGGACTTTTTGGCCCAGTGAGTATTTTTAGCTCCAACCTCGTGAGATTGGCCAAATTGACAACTTTATGTAAATGTATGCAACGTGTGACATATAACCTGTTAGAAAGTGAGTTTTAAGCCTAACTCAACCCCACAAAACCGGCTTGTAAGGTGAGGATTGCACCCATTTATATATTATGAATTGACCTTATCTCTAGTCGATGTGAGACTTCCAACACACCCTGTCACATCGAAGTATATTCATCTCGTGCATGGGAAAAGAAATTAGTGGGTGGTCCAGTAGCGGCCCGATATCGGGTGGAACAGAATGTCCAAGAAAGTTCGCTAGGATAGACTCTAACCTTGCTCTGAGACCATATTAGAAGTGGGCTTTAAACCTAACTCAACCCCACAAAACTGGCTTATAAGGTGAGGATTGCACCTACTTATTATTGTGAATTGGCCTTATCTCTAGTCGATGTGGAACTTCCAACACACCCCCTCACGCCGAGGTATATTCATCTCGTGCGTGGGACAAGAAATTAGTAAGTGGTCCGTTAGCAACCCGATATCGAGTGGAACAGAATGTCCAAGAAAGTTCGTTAGGATAGACTCTAACCAGCTCTGATACCATGTTAGAGAGTGAGCTTTAAGCCCAACTCAAAGCCACAAAATCGGCTTGTAAGGTGAGGATTGCACCCACTTATATATTGTAAATTGACCTTATCTCTAGTCGATGTATTTCCAACAGCAGCCCGATATCACTTCTAACATAACCCATTAATTTGCAAATAACATATTATCAAGAAAAAAAAAGAGCCTCCCTATGTTGGAAAACTTTAAAACGAAAGTTATAAGTAGATTAAGTGCGTCAGGATTTCAATTATAACATTAAGTTTAGTTGAATCCAACTCAAACTGGAAAAGACAAACCCATCAAAGTTTTTAATTCAACTAGAGTTTGAGGTGGATTTTGCTGCTAACAGAATCTGAAAAAGAAAGTGTCAAATATGTTGGCGGTTTCAATATAAACAGAAAGTTGATATGAGTGTTCCAACTGAAATCCAAACACACCCTAAATATCAGCTAAATGAAATGAAAAAAAAAAAAAAAAAACTCCCAGCATAGAATCAAAACAGTGGGTACTGGATATCTCATAAAGGATAACAATGGGTATTGACATTCCTAGGATCCCCCAGACCAACACAATGATCCATTATATGCAACGAACAGAATTAACATCAATCACTTGTAGAAGGTATTATAAAAAATAAGTATGACAAGTTCTATCCATTATCCATAAAATGGCAATCCAGAAGTGGCAAAGTACGATGATCAATTTCTGACTACTGACTACAAGTGAGAAACAGAAACCTGCAAACATTGCTCCACAAGCTGCCTGCTCCTTCCATAGTCATTACTTCTATAGTAACCAACAGCGAGAAGATATAACTTCTCTCTTTGATGCAAAGGGCTTTTATCATTGCCCAAAGAAGCTGCAAATCATAATTAAGGATGTAAAAGCTTATCCATGGATATAAAGGTCAAGCTCAGAATACTTCAATATCAACATCTGAATAATATATTAGAAAAGCAATTGAAAAAGTAGAATAGGATGTGGCCATGGTGGCAATTTCCAGAACACAGCAGCATTAGCAGGTAAAGGCTATCCATTTTCATTGAAAAGAAATGGCAATTTAAAAGGCCAAATCCATAGTCCTTTAATAAAGAAACCACAATGATGTTTCCAATGATTTTATATGGAGTGAACATAAATAGCTATGGGAAAATTGAGATATCTTAAAGGCCTTGTTTATAAAGCTGCCTTTAAAATGATAGTTTATGAAGTTCACCATATTACATTAAAGTTTGCACAATAACTATAGAAAGCCACAACGCCACAACGACCCAGTGCCAACACCAGAGAGATTCTGGAGACCAGTCAAAAATTGCATTGCATGTGATATTTTGGCTTATTTTGAATTATCCATCAGGCTGGTAGAATAATCACATAACTCACAATTGGGTTGCTTTATGCTCTGAGTAACATTTCATTAATTTTGCCATAATGAGCTGAGGAATCCGAACAAATAAACAAGACTTTTAAATTAATTATGCACTACAGTTTTGAGATGTCATGACTGATGAAATGCCAGGGATAAAGGAGATGGGGCACTCAGATAAGATGATTAAGCTCAACCAGTGAAAAACATGAAATTAATAAGATGTCTTTTAAACTGCTGCACTTTACAGAGCCTTCTGAATATAAACTGAAAACATGCAACTGATTTTGAAAGCATCGTAAAAGCAGAAAATATAACTTCTATCATAAGTTTATAAATGGTTAGTGCCAAAGAATAAGTAAAAAGTATTAACTAAATAAAACCATTTTAAAAGCATATCAAGGTATAATTCTGTAATTTACAGTACTTTCAAGCATGGCTATCCCGCGCTGAACATCTTCCTTTTGCCTTGAGTGAACAAGAGCCCATGACAACCTCATTATGCTCTCATTCTTCCGGTCCTCCGAGTCACCACGAGCAGCCTCTGCAACTTCTCTCTCACAGCCCTTCAAAACATGTACGATAGTCAATACTGAGAATAGGAAAGCAAATAACACCAGAGGCTACGCTCCTACACCAAATTCAAGCCAATTCACCACAAACCAACAGGAACAAGTCAAACAATGTATTCATAATCCCCACTGCAATCACCACCGCCATAACTGATTAACCGGAGAATAACCAATAAAATTTCCTCCACTTCTACACAATTTAAATCCTTTTAAAATCTAATTACCAAAGGTTAAGCACTTCAGAAAGAAAAAAAAAAAAAAACAGATCCAAGATCAATTCAAGGAAATGTCTCTGAAAAAACATCTATTCAACCCATCCAATAAGATATTCATTCAAAACAAATCAGCCACGAATTAACATACAGTAAAATGAAACCAATTATCGTCTCAAAGCCCAACAGCATTGCGATTCCCTATCAAGATTCTAGAAAAACCATCAATCCTTACACATTCGAATTTCTGGTTGCAAAACTAGGGTTTTAAAATGAAGAAACCAAGAACTGAAAAAAAAGAAGAAGAAGAAGGTAATGTTGGATTTGAGATTGGTGGAAGAAAGGAAATCAAAATGAAGGTAGATTACAGCAATGACGTCACCGTCGCACCACGGGATCTGATCGCCGCCGGTGAAAAAATTTCCGATGGACTCGAATAGGCTTCCCATATTGGCGTTCATGCACACCGCACAAACGGTAACTCAACACCCAATGGTATTTATAGGTTTGGGATTTTTTGGAATTTCGCACTATCTTTTTAGTACAAACAAATCTTACAAAATGACAAATATATTTTTATATTTATTGCGTTTTTCACATTGAATAATAGAGTTTAAATACGATTGTCTGATTTAAGATTTAAATGATGATTAAGTGAAAAAAATAAATCTTCTATATTTTTGGAGTAGGTTCAAAAAAGGATTAATATTAAATAATTGATCATAAAAGATTTTTAAATTTTGAATTAATTTCAATGCTGTAAAGAACGACACGTTTTAAGTATAGTGTCTTAAAATTTTTTGGGTTATTTTAATTAAATATTTTAACAATTAGATCAATCTTACATTAAATTTTAATATATGAGTTAAACTTTACTTTGAATTAGAAAAGTATATTTTTCTAAAAAAAACCGTATGCTTAAATAAATAAATTAATTAAAGCACTATGTACATGGGCTGGGAATTTGTGATTAAATAACTATAAATTATAAAAAATTATTACAGTTTGTTTTTAATTCAATTATGATACAAGTTTGTAAGGCCCCCTTTTTATTTTTCTGCCCTAAAAGTTAGTGGACTGCCCTTATAAGTGGGCCTAAGCCCGGCTCAACAGATAAAGTCTTTAGGTCTGCCCTAAACACTTCACTTCTTGGCATTTCAGAAAATTGTTATCCTTGCATTAGAGCCGCAGTCGTCTTCTACCTCTGCTAGGGTTTGGGGACCATCGTGAGCACGCCGGTTCGAACCCGTTTCCCTTCCTACGTAAGTGCTTCTTCCGTTTGTGTCTGTTTTTTCCCCCACTGTTACCCTAAACAACTAATGTTTCCGCTGTTGGCCATGGTTTCCAGCTCTTGGAGTCGCCTATTAAGGATTGCGTTCCGCTGTTTAGGGTCAAGCTCGTGTCGGGTTGTTTTGCTAGCTCGTTCCAAGTAAGGGTAAGCTAGAACCCTATTGTCTGGTGCAATGTTGTTAGTTTTGATGATGTCCTGTGATTTTCGTGTTTATATGTGACTGTGAGTGTATGGCATGATTTGTGTTGTTGTTTGGGCATGAACTGTGTTGAGGACAGTGAAGAACAGTGGCGAGACCTGTTAATCTCGCCCAAGCGAGCCAGTCTCGCCTAGGCGAGATGAACAGGGAGCTCGCCTAGGACTTTTGCGCGAAAGGTCGCCCAGGCAACCAGCTCGGCTTTTTGAGCGAGCGAGCATCTCGCCTAGGCGAGATCCCGTGTATGCTCCTGCTGTCTTTTTCGAGCCCTCGCCTAGGCGAAGGGGACTCGCCTGGGCGAGACCATCTCGCCTGAGCGAGACCCTCCAACCTGAGCGAGGTACTGGGCGAGACAGTGCAATGTGGGATGGTTTTCTTGGTTTTGTATGGATAATGCTTGCTTGGCTTTGAGTATTGTGCTAAAGGTTTGATATGAATGAGTATGATAAAGTAATGCAAGTCATGAATTATGTTTAATGAGTTGACATGAGTTTCGCATGAGATTGTAATGAAATGGTTGGTATGAAAGAGGCATGATAACGATATGATTTCGGAAGTCCTTGGTACATGGATGGTTTGTGATGAGAGGAAATGAGTTGGGCCTAGAACATGAAAGGCGTTGGCTTAAAGGTTGGTACAATTAACGTATACATGCATGGTGAATATCATTTTGGCTGTGTGGTTATGTTTTGTATGTGTCAATGCATAATTCCTTGGGGTCTCTAGGTGAGACTTTTGGGGTCGCGCTTCAGTGGTCGGGACGTAATTCCATGGCCCTGTTAGTGGGTATCCATGGTGGTGCCCTATCTGTATAACTAGGTAAGGATTCAAGTTAAGGTTGCATCCTGACGCTCTAAGGAGCCAGTTAGTCTCACTTAGAGCAGACTGACTCCTGTGGTGAGAGTAGCAGGAGGCCTGAAATTCATCAAGGGCTAACCTTGTAGTGAGGGAGATTTGATTCATCATAACACTTGTAACACATAGCTCGGGGGTGAGCAGCACAGGGTCGAGCAGAGGTATCCACCACAATTGCAAGCATCCGCTGAATCCGACTAAGTTATATGTATCCAGATGAGTCGAGTCGAGTCGTAATGTATTGAATGAAGGGTCATGATATGTTTGGTTGTTGTATGAGTATGGGATGGTGAAAATATAATTGACTGTATGATGAATATGTTATTGGCTCTGGCTTACCCTTTCTGTTGTTTGTTGTATGTTCTGTGGTGTGGCTTTTCTTTTGCGATGATCATCAATTTGATTGATGGGAGCAGATGGACGAGATTCTCGTGGCCAGCAAGGAAATGGAGATTTCGCTGCCTAGTCCACGTGGATTGGACTATGGCTTCCTTTGGACTCTTCTTTGGGCTATGGCCCCTGTATTTCGCTGTTCTTGGATTTGTAACTTTTTAGTCAAATCGTTATCCTGTTTCGGTTGGCATTGTGGTGTGCCTAGTTTTGTAGGGGTGGTGTTAAGAACCCCAGGATTGCGTTGTTGTACTATCTTATGTGTGGCGTTTCCTTTAATTGCTGTTTTAAATTAAATGGGACGTTACAAGGTTATTGTTAACTATTAATTTTTAGGTATAAATACTGATTTGGTACCCAAACTTTTTCGGAATGTTCATTTTGGTACCCGAACTTTCTGAATGTTCAATTTAGTACCCAAACTTTTTAAAGAGGATTATTTTAGTACCTTCCGTTAAATACACTTTGACGTCGTTTGGGACCTGTTGAGCTGGCAGTGTGCAACAGATACGTGGCAGAAATAAGGGTTCACATAAAATGACTTGGATTGTATTTATTTGTGATCAAATTAAAGTGCCCCTTTTGTTGTGGAGATTGACCTAATTTTAGTTTTCTCGTCTTCTGGTTTTTCTGAAAGGGTGAAGAGATGTCAAGGGTTCAATCCTCTTCTTCTTGCACTCACAATTCACGGGTGATGCGAAATCAAAGCTCATGCTGTAGTAGTGGTGGCTGTAGAGGCTTGGGTGAAGCACCCACATGCAATTGTGGAGTGGCAGCTGTGCTGAGAACAGCTAGAACAATCAAGAATGGTGGGAGACAGTTTTGGGGATGCCCTAATTTCAAGGTCAGTCATATGGTGTTATTTTTTTGGGTAAGTTTATGTTTGTGTTTGGAGATAGTTGCATAGTAAAGTAATTCTTTGTTGTGTTTTTTTTTGAAGAACAGGGTGGAAGTGAAGGTTGTTATGGGTGCAATTTCTTTAAATGGTGCATTGAAGATGGTGATGACGAAAAAGATGCAATTATTCTGAGGCAAAGGCGAAAGATTTATATTCTAGAGAAAGAAGTTAAGGGATGGAGAAAGTGGGTGAACTTGTTAATTGGATTGGTGTGTCTATTGGTTGTAGTGAATCTGATTTTAGTATCCATGATGTTGATGTAGATTGATATTGTAGTGAAAGATTAGCTGTTTAAAATTGTGTAGTGAAAGATTAGCTGTTTAAAGTTGTTTGACTTTAGGTGTGTGGAAGGTTATTTTGTAATATGAAATTTAATGAAATGAATTAAAGTTCGGAGTTATGAAAAATGTGAACCATATTTTAAAGTTCTGCATTTATTTTTCTGGTATTTGAAATGTTACATGGGCTGAAATAATAAGAAAGAAATTTAAATTTGAACAAAAGCAGGATAAGTTGCCACAAATTCATTGAATATCAAATATGATATAACAAAAGGACATTGTTCATAGGTATGGATAACAAACATCCGACAAAAGTATTGGTAACACAATACCAATCCAAAATAACATAATACATATGAAATACTTCAAGTGAAGTTGCAGACTTAAAGTCATTACAAAAAGTGCGGCCTGAATTCTTAAAACTAATCCTAAAGTCATGGTTTCCATACAACGCCTCTCCTATGCTGGAGTTTTTGCCTTGAAAAAGGTCTACCACGTGTTGGTTGAGGAATGAGATTTTGGTGGACTGGTTGGGATGATTCTGTTCCATGAGTTATCTGTGTTGCTTGTTCATGTGTTGTAGAAGGTGGTGGAGGTCCATTCTGTGTTGCAGACTGTGATGCGGTTGCAGGTGCAGGCTGTGTTGCAGATGCAGGTGCAGGTAATTCAGATGCAGATGCAGGGTGTGTTACAAATTCTGGTGTAGTTGCAGGTGCAGAGTCTGGTACAGAAGCTGGTGTAGGTACAGAAGCTGGTGTAGGTGCAGTAGCAGATTCTGGTGCAGAATCTGGTGTAGGTGCAGTAGCAGATTTTGGTGCAGAATGTGGTGCAGGTTCAGGTCCATATTCTTTAGGCCGTAGGGGGCAAGTTTTTCTGAAGTGGCCAATTTGCATACATATGCCACATTTTTTTCTTACACCTGATCTATTCACAGATATAACATTTTTATCTTTCTTCTTTAACTCCCAAGCTTCTAGACGTCTTTTCTTCTTTGGCCTGCCTGGTAGGATTCTTTTTGGTGGAGGTAAAACATCTGGATATTCTGTGACATCCCACTGGTGTTGTCCATTGGTTGGGTATATTATTGGCTGGTAAGTCTCCTTATATGTTGACATCTTGAAGCATAAAGGTATGAAGTCTTCTTCATCCAAATTCAGGAATTTCATTGCAGCCAATGAGTGACAGCAAGGGAGCCCTGTGATACTCCATTTCCTACAGCTGCAGTCCCTGGTATCTAGGTTGACAACATATTTTTCCCCATTGAATGTGTGCCTAACCTCAAAAAAATTTTCTGCAGACCACCTGCCATGATAAAAGCAAAGTTGTTGATACAAAGTTGACCACTTAAAATGTATATATACAATACCAAATAGCAAATAGCAAATAGCAAATAGCAAATACCTTGGTAACCAGTTTTTGGTTTCTTTAGATTCCTGTTTCATTCTTGATTTAATTTTCGGGCAGATTGGCCCTTCTGCAGCAGTCACCTTTGATCTGTTTGTGGCCCATCTATCCATCAAGTAACCTCTAATTTGTTCCATCATACTTATGATAGGCTTGCTCCTCGCCTCTACAATTACACTGTTGAAAGCCTCACTCATATTATTCACTAATGTATCAGACATAGGTCTTGGGTTGAACCTGGACCTAGACCAATACCTATTTATGCACAAAAATGAGAACAATGTATAAGAATGTATCGACAATGTTAAAGTGACAGCAATATTGTATAAGTTCAGTTACCTAGGGGGTATGGCTATTAGATGCTTGAATGCGTCCAAGTTAACTTCTTTAATCATCCGCATAGTTGTTTCCCATTGTTGTGGATAAGTACTGACTGCAGCCTGCCACATCAGATTTTTCAGATTTTTTCCTGGGAATTTTTTCCTAAAGTTTGCATATAAGTGACGCATGCAAAATCTCTGATCAGCTCCTGGCAAAATGTCTTGTATAGCAGGCAACAAACCCTGTTCAACAATTCACTTCATAAGTGTTTAATCCATATGGTTGATAAATGAAAAACAAATAAGTGTTTAATCGATATGGTTGATACCTTTTGCTGGTCTGACATGAAAGTGATGGAAGAACATATATTGGGACCACCAAGATCATCAACTAACAATTCCAAGAACCAACTTCATGTATCTTTATTTTCTACTTCCACCACAGCCCATGCAATTGGCAGCATTTGATCATTTGCATCCCTCCCAATAGCTGTCAACAATTCACCTCCATATCTCCCTTTGAGAAAACACCCATCCAAACCAATAATAGGTCGACAACAAAAAAAACTATCCTTGCAGGCTTTAAGACACATATAAAATCTCATAAAGTATGTTTTCCCTTCAATTGTATCCACTTTAACCTTTGCAGTTGATCCCGGATTAGATCTCAGAATTTCATGGGCATAATCATATATTCTTTTAAATTGTTCTTTAAAAGAACCTTCAACTTCCTCATTGGCCAATGCCCTTGCCCTACGTGACACTGACTTACTCACATTCACGTTCCACTTTCTTGATATCTTCTTACGAATATCCACAGCCCTAGTCCTTGGATTATCTCTAATTGTGTTTTTCATCTGCCCACTTAGCCACTTTGCATTTATTAAATTCACATTGAACTATCTACTACATGTGTGTTTGTCAACTACTTTCCTTAGTTGCCAAATGTTTTTAGCAGGAACATATCCACAATATGCAAACCATTTACATTTTCCCTTAGCTCCTAAACAAATAACTCTAAGTCTGCGGTTATCATTTCTTTGAATTTTCAATTTCAAACCAGAATGCACACCATACGTCCTAATTGCATCTACAAATTGGGCCTTATCTATGAAATATGTACCAATTTCCCACTGATAATCTTCCATGTTTATTGGCATCCGAAAGTTCATGAAGCTTGACTTAGTGTTTTCTTCTTTCCCCACTGTGTCCTCACTTTCTTCACCACTGTCCAAGTGGTCTGACACCCATTCGTTATCAGATAATCCCATTTCACTTTCCTGACTTCCCTCACTGAAATACAGATCTACTTCAACACTGCCCTCACACAAGTTATGGTCATGTGTAGCATCTCCATCATAAGCAACATTGACATCAACTAAACCTTCTAATTCCTGATCCCCTGTAGCATCAGCAATATCAGGTTCTGATTCAGTCCAACTGTGGACTTCAACATCATCAACTCCCTCATCATGACGTCCCTCCATATCACCCTGCACATCATCATCCATTCTATCTTTATCACCTCCATCCACCTTATCATAGCCAACTTCATCCGGGTTATTACCATCATCCTCCATCCCATCTTTGCATGTCTCATTATTAGCATCATCCTGTAATTCAGGATCCACAACCTTATCACCTCCATCGGGTTGTTCAGACTGAACTTCTTTGTCATTATTACCACCATCCTGCAATTCAGCCTCCCCATTATTGCCACCTACACAAGCACTATCACAATCCATCTGCCCCTGTACCTCAACATTTCCATGACCAGTTTCTACATTGTCATCACCTAAGGGGTAGTATTCCAAAAAGTTATCAACTACTTCAGCCTCAGAAACTGTGTGTACTACAAACAAGTGCACATTCCCATTTCTTCGAGCAATATCTGCCATGTGCAATGCTCCCTTATCATCACACAACAACTTCAACTTATTTTGTAACACTGACCCTTTTCCAACTTTATACCACAATTCCTTCACAGCATGATAACTCATCTCTTTCAGTTTCCCTTTAATCTCAAAAAAACTCCACCAATCCGGGTCACATACCCATGTAGCTGTTAACCCATCACTATAAGTTAACCTACCAGTTTGTATAAAATGGCCACCATGGTGGAGTACAACTTCAAAACAATCATCAGACATCACAACCAATATAGTAAAACCACTTACCCTATCAAATAAGAATACCCAAAAAAACGCCACAAATTACAACCATACCACAAAAAAAACAGTATAAAGTCATAAAGGGGACCACAAGCCACCCACCCACCGCATACTTTACTTTACACTTCACAGAAACTCACACAATTTATCAAATAAATCACTAATTCCAAACACACAAGGACCCCCACAGCACAACCCCCCACAACAGAACCCACCCCCCCCCCACAACATTTATGCAATATAATACAAACCCCAAAACGAGTACAGCTTCGAAAATATAAAACAACACCACGCATTCATCAACACACATTCATCAGCACGAAGACAAAAAGCACAAAAGAAAACTCACCTTCCACGACTGCCAAAGATTCTCCTTCGTCGTCTTCCACTGCCGAACCTTCTTCTTCCCAACTTCGCCCTCTCCAACGAACGGAACCACAATCTCCCTGCTTCTTCGCCGATCGTCGAACCACAATCCCAATTTCCGCTTTCCGCTTTCTGCCCTGATTTTTCCTTCTCCACCCAATTTCATGTGTTGTGCCCTAATTCTCTCTAATGTGTTGTGCCCTAATTCTCTCTCAACGTAATATTTTCCCCAATTCACTCAGTAAACACGAACCAAAAATTTTTACTTACACAATTATTACTTAATTCCTTTTTTTTACATCTTAATCCACGTGCACACCCACTGATTCTGCCATGTATCTGTTCCACTGTGCCAGCTCAACAGGTCCCAAACGGCGTTAAATGGTATTTAATGGAAGGTACTAAAATTAACCCGTTTAAAAAGTTTGGGTACTAAATTGAACATTCCGAAAGTTCGGATACCAAAATGAACATTCCGAAAAAGTTTGGGTACCAAATCAGTATTTATACCTAATTTTTATATTTAAAAATATTGAAATACATTTTAAAGTAAAGACAACAGTAAGAAATTGTAAAAAAAAATATCTAAAAATACTCTGTTGAATTTTTTTAAGAAGAATATTCTCATTTAAAAATAATTCTTGAAAAAAATGTATTTAAAAATTTATTCTAATTTTTTATTTAAAATAGACATTTTGAATGTCTTAAAGTCTTTTTGGAACAATATCTCTAACACAGTATAAATATGTTTTAACGTGATAATATGAAAAAACAAAATATATATACATATATATAGATGCAGAAGCAATTGTTGATGAGAAAAACATATATACAAACTTATTCTTATACGTCAGTAAATTGATCTAACCCATAATTTACTCAATAACTTTTATGTATATATAAAATTTTAGGATTAATTGTGTGAATTAGATTAGATAGGGTGAATATTTATTTTTTATATTGACTAAAGTTATAATAAATAATTGACTAACATAATCTTTAGAAATTCTCAATAATAAAAATCATATAAATCTTTAAATAATTGCTTAAAACAAAATTAAAGTTAATAAACAATTTGTATAACCAAACACACAACTATCACACTCATCAATACATTCTCAATTAGAAACTCATTCAATTAACTTAAATACATTCACGTTCCTATATCTCTTGAGACTAATAAAATAATTTAAGGGAGATAATTCATTATATTAAATTATTCTATTTTACGAAACAAGACACGCCCCAACCCAGTAAAAGTAACCATATGCATAGTTCTAGGCATCCCCAACTTTTCCGATTCTCAAATAAATCGGAAACCTTGCAACTTTTTTACCATCTTCTCCCCAAGCAAGCTTGAATTTTTGAACTACATCCTCCGCAAGAAGCTCCACTCCTTTCTCCTGAGCCGTCTGATACGCTGACCATGATTTTATGTAAGTCAACAAAGCATCCAGATTCATCAAAGTCTCTGTGACGAACTCAAAGGGTCCGGTGTGATCAGCACCCTCCACAGCTTCAAATGGAAAATCAATGGTTCCATAGAGCTTATCAACCAATTTACGTGCAGGGTCCCAATAAGGGCCTACTTTACTGGAATAGAATTCATCAAGAACAGTGTCTACTTCATCACAAACTCTAGGTAAATAGTAGCACCATGCAGCAATCACTCCATGAGGCTTCTTCAGGACCCATTTCACTTGTTGGTAGAAGGTTGCCAAGTCAAACCAGTGCAGGGATTGGGCTATGGTCACAAGGTCCACGGTTCCCTCAGATGCCACCAGATTTTCGAGTTCAGCCATTGACATGATTGAAGGAGTGTGTTGGTATCGCACATTGGAAACCTTGGCTGCAAATTCAAGTTGCTTCGCACTAGCATCAGTGGCTATCACATTGTCGTATATCACAGCTAACTGAAAAACACAAACTAAGGTTAAAACGAAAAACAAATCTAGATTTCTGAAAATTGACGAAACAATTTATGCAGAAAGTGAAGAAATTTAAAGATCTAGAGAAGAAAGTGAATATTTATACAGATTTTGCAGCCTGGCCACTTCCAGTGCCAACATCCCAAACAAGGTTGTGAGAGGGAGTCTTTGAAGAAATGAATTGGAAGAGCTGTGGAGGGTAACTTGGTCTTGCATCTGCATATTCTTTTGCCTGCTTCACAAATAGATCTGCCATTTTCTCTTTTACCTTAGCTTTCCAATTTATTTGTGAATAATGGTGTTTGCGTGTTGTATATAAAGATAAAGTATATAAGATCATGATGTCACTGATTCCATTGACTGATGAATAATAAACAAAAACAATTTCGATTTCGATTTCGATTCTTCTGCATAATGTTGATTGGCCATAGAACGGTGAACGTGGAGGATAGAAATTTCTGTGACAGTGCAGGTTTCTTTCAAGATCTTATCGTAAATTATTCTCATTTTCTTAAGAAATAAGTTGGTTTGAAACTCTCCTAAAAAAATATTAACATTTTTTTAATAATATAATAATATATATTATAATTTAAAATTAAAAAATAATATGAATATAATTAAAATATGTTATCCTAGACTGTCAAAATCAATGTATTTATTCTTTTTAGAGCAACTGCCACCACTCTTTTATTAATGTGCACGAACCATGAAGTTTCCCTTAATTGGGGACCACCACCTATTCATACTTTCGTTTGATCGAACTTAAAAGTCGTGAGACCGTGATTCAAGTTTAGAACAAAATTTCCTCTGAGAATGAAACATGGAAAACAAAAAAGAAATTAAAAAGCAGTGGCACATGAAAAAAAGAAAAGACTACTAAAAGTAAAAATAAATACCGTGATATTTTGTTTTTTAAGACATTATCCCTTGGAAGAAATCTCTTAAAGAGAAATACAAATTTGTATAGAATGAAAAAAAAAATCATAATTTTCACACTGAAAAGTATAAAGGAAAATAAATATTTGGTAAAACATGATATAAATAACACTTAAATACATTTTTGTTATAAAGTAAAGTTAATAATAAAAATAATAGAGAAAAGAAGAGAAAAAAAAATAGAAAAGAAGAGAGAGAGCGGAGGAGAGCAACTTTTCCATGTCTCCTACCGACAGGGAAAAAAATTAGATGAAATTTAATTTATAAAAAATATAAATAAAATAGTTAATAAAAATATTTGAAATCTTCTTATAGAATATATCTCTTTAAAATTTTCAAGGAGAACTTAGTAAAAGAATAAAAGTAGGAACATTTTGTATTCTTTAATAACATTATTTATCACATATTTTATTTCTCTCCTTCATATAAACTCACATCATTAAGACGATGGAGTCCAAACTTGTGAACCATTTGTCTAAAAAGTTCTCCTTGGCAAAAAGTTTATAAATTGATCAGCTAGATTTTCACATAAACGGATCTTTTGGATATGTATATCATTTTTTCAATTGAATAATACATTGTTGTCTTCATATATGATTGTTTGTTCCATCTTTGTCAAGGATAAACCACAAGTTTGTCGCACATGTTGAATTATAGACCTTAATCAAACACATTCACGACTTACCTCATATAATGCTAAAAGTTCTGCATGATTTGATGATATTGTTGTTATGGTTTGTTTCATATACCGTTATGAAATCACTGTGCTACCACATGCGAATAAATGTCCTATTTGTGATAAACCATTGTGACATCGTGAGGATATGATAAATAGCATGCATTTGCATAACCTATTAAGTATGATTTTGAATTATTTGGATAAAATAAGCTCATATTCGTAGTACCTTTAAGGTATTGAAGTATATGTTTTACTCCAAACTAATGTCTTCTTGTACGTGAAGAACTATATCATGGTCAAGTATAATTAGCAAGATACATTAGTGTTCTTATAACACTAATATATGGTATTTCTGAACCAAGAAGATCTTCATCATTTTATTGAGGTCTAAGAAGAGTCTTTATCAACATCTAACAACCTCAACCATTGGAGTGCATAACGGATGTGACTTGTCCATTAAGAACCTTTTAAGCACCTTAATTATAAAAGCCTCTTGATGTATAAAAACACCTTTGTTTAAATACTCAATTTCTAATCTCAAACAAAATTTTATCATTCAAAGATCCTTCATCTCAAATTTTTTCTTTAACCAATCAATTGTCTTTGTGAACTCAATAAGAGTTCTCATGATATTTGTTTCATCTACATAAATAATAATTATGGCAAATTCATTTTTTAATATTTTCACATAAATACAAGGACAAATAGGATCATTTCTATACCATTTTTTTAGCAGGTACTCACTAAGACGGTCATACCACATACGTCTTGACTGCTTTAATTAATAAAAGGACTTGTTCAATTTTATTGAATAAACCTCTTTAGAATTTGCCTTGTTGGGCAAATTAAATCCTTCAAAAAATTTCATATAGATATCATTATCAAGAGAATCATACAAATAGGTTGTAACATCATTCATTAGATGTAAATGCAAACCTTCTTGTTCAACTAGCATAGTCAAATACCGAAAGGTTGTTGCATCCAAAACTAGTGAATATGTCTCTTCACAAATAATACCAAGTTTTTGTGAAAAACCATGAACAAATAACAATGCTTTGTATCTAACAATTTCATAATTACTATTTTTCTTTTGCACAAAAATTCATTTGTACCCAACGGGTTTTACACCCTCAGGTGTGCAAGCTACAGGTCTAAAAATCTTTCGTTTAGCAAGTGAATCTAATTATGCTTATATTACATATTTTCATTTTGGTTAATCATTTCTTTGTCGGCAATCTTCAATGGTCATTGGTTCTTAATCATCATTGTCACTCATAACATTCATAGATATTATATGCAAAAGTCTCGTCAATGTTGACTTCATGTTATTTGCCACCGCAATGATAACTTATATTTTCATGTTATTTGCCATTATTTTCACATTTTGCTTTTCCCTTTTTTCACATTGTTACATTATTATTCCATTTCTGGTGATAAAATGTCTCTTTGAAATTTTCTTTATAACCATGTCCACAATCATGATCACTAGCACGACCACAACCATGACCAAGGTCACAACTATGACCATGAAAAAAAAATAAGAGATATTGTTGCATTCATTATTGAAAATGAAACAAAATCAATTAGGCGGTGTGATGAATTTTCATCAAAAACTTCATTGTTTTGTTCAAGCACACAAGACATGAAATAAATTCAGAATATTTATAAAATCCATTGCAGGAGTAAATTAGTTGCTCAAAGTTTTATTGATTTCTTTAATGGCAACACCAAGACCCATTGCATCTAAATATATTTTAGCACCAAATATCCAAGATACGTAATTCTTCCTCGTCACAATTTCAAATTTTACAAGATTTGACATTTTTAGAACTAACATATAAAATATAAATAATAATTAGAATTGATAAAGTCAAACAATTTTTATCACAAAAAATAAGAATATAAGATAAAATTATAAATGAATAAAAGATTGGAAAGAGCCATGAGACACACAAAGCACCATCCTTGTAGAGAAAACACTCTCACTAACACTTGATTGATTGAAACATCGTTATAAAATAGAACTAATAATAAAGAGAATAAGAGAAAGAAGAGATAATACAAAACAACTTTTCTGGTGTAGATTGAAATATTGTTATAAAATAGAGCTAATAATAACTAATATTAAAACGAATGAGAGATAATAGATATCAACGTTTCCTTATCGTATTATTGATAAGAAAAATTATTTATAAATATATAATATAACTTATAAAAGATACAAATTGAACAATTAATACAAATATTTAAATATTTAAACATTATATAGAGTAAAATAATTATAATAACAAAGTCAATCAATCATATCATTATCTATATCAAATTAATAACCGATCATTCTTTCATAGCGATAAAAAGTGAATCATACAAAATAATACAATTATCCGAGATAAACTTATCATACATATTTAAGATGGTAAAAAAAATTATAAAAAAAAGAAAAGAAAAGATAGGTAGTGCCAGGCGGCTAGCCCATAAGTGTGAACATAAATTTGTCCCGGTACAATTAACTTGCTAGAAACTCCATAGTTAAAAAATTGTGTTTTCGGTCATTAAAGCATCTCCAAGGACTTAATTTGGATTTTTTTTAATCTGTTTTAGTGAATTCTTTTACATAAGATTAAAAAACATTAATTAATTTATATTCGAATGATAAAAAATAAACCTGACTTCTTAAATTGTTCTAGTAGAAATGATTTTATTTCTTCACTTACACACAAAAATCCTTATTTCTATTTGAAAGTTTATTTTCTAAGCAATCTTAGAAATAGTTCCTTGTACATGTTAAAAGAAAATTATCTAGTGTTAAATCGATTGATGGATTCTTTTTATGAAAATACGAGTTCAAGTGTGATTTAATTTTTTTCAGTCCAATTTTATTAAATGGCATAATTCTAACTTGGGAATCACCACTTGTATATGTTTGTTGGGTCAAATTGGATTTTTGTTCAAAAGAAACAGACGTTTAATACAAAGACATCACACTTATTGATTGGTTTAAAGGTGCTTCGGAATGTACATAAACCAAACGCACATAGGTACGTGTCACGTTGAGTTTGCGTATGATCTAACAACTCTATACTTTTTTTTATGAATTATATGCGTAAAAATATTTAATCAATTAAATTCAATATAGATAGTTCAGAATACATAATTTAAATATTATATATATATATATATATATATATATATATATGTGTGTGTGTCATAAAAAAATAAATTAATTATACTTAATTATCTTGATTTAGACATTAATAGTAAAAAAAGATTGCAAAATTTACATTCCAAAATTATGGATCAATTTGTTATTCTTGTTGCGCATTTGTGAAAAGGACCTTAATTTAACATATATTATAGTACTAATTTTATCACTACATATATCACTACCTAACAAACAAATATAAGATAATAAAATAATAAAGGGTACATGTACAACGTATATAAAAAGTACATAATTTTATGGTTATAATTTTTTTTATTTTTATTTAATGATCTTTTAATTTTATAGTCTTGTAGTGTTTTTAATTATTTGGTATAGGATGTTTTTCCCCACAATAGTGTAATTTACTTTTGTAATTACCAAAGTGGTGCAAAAATTTTAAAAATTTCACCAAAGGGTAAGTCGTGCTAAAATGACACGATTTCAAAATAAAGAAGTCGTGCCAATATAAGACGACTTTTATTAAAATGAGTTGAAGTCGTGCCAACATGGAAATACTTCTTTGTTGTTTGGAAGTCGTGTCAAATCGATACGACTTTAATTAACTTTCTAAGTAAAATCGTGCCAATATGGAAAGACTTCGATATTAAATCGTTAATGAAAAAGTCATACCATATGAGAGAGACTTTAGTATTATATTGATAATGAAGAAGGCGTACCATATTCATACGACTTCAGTTTGGCTGAATAAAAATTAAATATTTTTTAGTGATATTAATTAGTTAAATAATAAAGCATAAAAGTAGTTAAAAATTTCATGATAATTTTGTTCCTTATACTAAGGCGTGAAAGTTATCTATGAGAGCTTGTGCAACAAGGAGGTTCTTTGTCGTCTAGGTCTTATTTGAGGGCTCTAAACTGGATCATCATAAGATCTATGAGAGCCTGTGCCACAACGAGCTTTTCATGAGTTTTATGGTCTTTTCTATATCTCTTTTGCATTTTCTTCTTGAAATTATTATGTAGATTTAAACTTTTTTCTTCAAATATGAAAGACCATAAAATCTAATATGGTATCAAAGTGGGTCAATCTCTCTCTTCTGTGTCATCTCTATATTTCTCTTATTTCCTTTCTATTTTTCTTGTTCTTTCTTCCCTTTTTGTGTTCCTTTCTTCTTGGTTCTTCATGGCCACAAACAAAATCAAGGGTTCATAAGATGCTTCACAAAATCCATCAAGTCCTTACTACTTGCACCTACACCTCCTCCTCTTGACAAAGGAAACTACCACTCCTGGTGTAGAAGGATGAAGCGTGCTCTCCTTTCAAAGAACAAACTAAACTTCGTTGGCGTAAGAATATAGCCACCTGAGAAGGACGATGCGACCTTTGATGCATGGGAATGATGTCATCTCTTGGATAACGCGTATGTTTTCTCCTTAAATAACATAAAGCACTATATATATTGACAATAAGAGATATCTTTGGGAAAAGCTAAAGGAGTGTTTTTCCAAAGGTAACCATTTCAATGTCTCTAACCTCTTGTAAGATATCCACTCCATCAATCAAGGAGAAAGAAGTGTGATCGAATACTACATGAACCTCAAGATTCTCTGGGACAAATTGGACTCTCTAAGACCCATCCCTTCTTGCAATTGCAAACTTAAATGCACTTACGACCTTATGATCACCTTCACACGGTACATGGATTATGAGAATGTAATATGTTTCTTGAAAGGATTAGGTGAGATCTTTAGAACTATTAGAACACAAATTTTCATGATGGATACCTTACCCAACATCAATCAGATTTTCTTTGGTTTTGCAATAAGAATTTAACCTGAGTGCATCGACAAAAAATGAAGAAAGAGTTATTCTCAACAATGTTAGACAACAAAGTGGTAATGAACAAGGCATGATGAAAGGAAACCTAACAAGGGAATAGGAAGAAACTATGACAAGAAATGCTCTTGTTGCCACAAGATGAACCACACCACTGAAGAGTGTTATCCAAAACATGGATATCCGTCTTAGATGAAGGAAAAAACAAGCATTTTGCCAACTCTTTCTCTGCTAACGTCGAAACAGAAAGTGATATATGCCAAGGTCAAGATACTTCTCAAAATAATGGTAGAAAAAATCAATAGTTGATGCAACATACATTTTCTCCCTTATCAGATAGAATAATTTACCAAACTTATACAATATGTTAATGCACAAAGTAAGATCAATCAGATCAAACTTCATTCAAGTGAGTCTTCTTGCTCCAAAATTGGAGAAGGTAATTGGATCCTAGGCACCAGGGCTACTGATCACGTAACCTACTCAAGATTTTCATATATTAGTTTTTACAAGATTAAACCCTTGCATGCCTCTTTGCCTAACAAATATAATGTCACTGCAAACTTTGTTGGAAATGTCATATTAATTGATAAGCTCATTCTCTACAATGTTTTATATGTCCCTGAGTTCACGCTAAATATCAACTCTACAAAAAGAATTTGATAGCAACTAGAAAAGAGAGAAGGTCAAGAGAGAAAAACAGAGAGAAGATGATGGAGGAATTATTTTCATTGTCTTTCTCGATCAAAATCAAGGCATATAAAGTCTGTTGTGGAAAACTAACTTGCACAACTCAAAAGAAAATACAAAAGCATAATATTGAATATGGTTACTACAAAATCTAGTAGAATCTATTTTCTTCCGGATTTGTTATTATTGCTCTTAGGATTGTTGAACACATAATCTTTCATCCACTTTGGCTGCTCCCCTTTTTCTTTTAGGCTTCACATGCTGACTATATTGGTATGCTAATTCCTCCTTTGGGTTAGAGCCCATTTCAATTTCCTCATCTTGCCCTTGGCCCATATCATTCCCATCCCGATGGAAAAACACCTTGTCCACAAGGTGTAATTCAGGAAAATCTGCAAGCAACTAGTCTAGTGATTCCCAAGTTGAATCTTTGATAGTGTCCCTTTTTATCACTTTATATGTGTTTATTGTCATGGATAAATATAATCTTTTCTAGCTTTTATCTTGTTATATCCTCAAGTTTAGTGTGTTTTGTATTGTTTTGTGCTTTAGTTGTTTTATGTTTGTTTTGCCTATAATCCTTCTTCTAAGCGTGTTAAATAAGTTAATACGAAGCATTTGTGGTGGAGGAAAAAAAGCAAGAACTCAAGGGAGCATGATTGGGCAAAAAAAGATTGATTTTGAAGCAAATACCCACGTAGGACACCACTGGAATCACTCGAGTACTTTAAATACATAATGTTGTCAAATTGCACAAGACTGAGCGGTGAAAAATTAGGGTCGAGCGCCACAAGGCTAAGCGACAAAAAGTGGGGTTGAGCGCCATTCAATTCGTAAAACTTGACGTTGAGCGCTGCTGAGACAAGACTGAGCGGTGACGTCGCTGACATGTCAAAAAATGGGTTTTTAAACTTGTTTCTCGTGAGTTTTTGGACCATTCCTCATTTTGCACGATAGAGAAATACTTTTGGGTGCTTGGAGAGCCTCTTGGAGGTTGCTAGGGGTGTTGGGAAACTCTTTCACTCCTCCTTGGGTCTTCTCATCCATTCATTTTGGTTTTCCCCCTTTTGGGGTTAGAGACGAAGATGAGTTGCAAATTGGAGATAGAGACGTGAATGGGAGGCACAATTGGAGTATGGATTAATTGCCAAGAACCTTGGGAGAGGACTTGCATCTTCTCTTTGGTTTCCATTTCTTTCCTATCTCTTCAATTTGTAAAACCTAGATTCTCCATCATGGAGAGCTAAACCTATTTGTTGAGATTAGATGTAATGAACTGAATTCTTGTGTATTATGTGATGTTAATCCATATGTTTTTTCATTTCTATGTTAGTATTTGATTTCCATGCTTAATGCTTGCTTTGGTTTGGCCACCCATGCATGATTTGTGTTCTTGAGGTGTTGGAAAATCTCTTTTGGACCTAGAACTGAAATTGAATGTCTAATGGAGCTTGTATCTAGGGATAGAACATGATTCATTAGTAATCTTAAGACTCTTGAACTTAATGCATGATTTCACTTGTTGAGGATTCAAGGAATTGGAGCTTGATGAGTTATCATAGACTCAAAGTCGCTAGGAATAGGATTTGAGTATTCTCGTGAGTTGATTTTGACATGAAATTGGAATTGAGATGTTTGTGAATGCATGAGAATAAAGTGAATGAAATCTAGTCTTAACAATTGTATATAATCTATGTTAAATTTCCGTTGCACACTAACTGTTTGATAAAATACCAAAAAGAGTTTCTTTCTATTTTTGTGAGCTTTGTTGTCTATTTGAGTTATGAATTGTGAGATTTGTCATGTGTTGCACAAGTCCCTGTGGAGAAAACGATATATTATTACTTGCTACGTGTGACCGATGCGCTTGTTGTTTTTCACCTAACAATCTTCCAAAAATAACCCATCCCATTGAACTAATACCAATTCTTGCGGAGGGTCACCTTCAACCTTAGATGCAACAATAGCCAATGGCTTAATTTTTGGTTGATTTTCAACAAAAGCATAAGGTAAAGCCAATTCCTTGTTGTCTATATCACCATGAAAGGGTTTAAGTTTATAAGCAAGAAAAATTGGATGTATCTTGGATTCTTTAGGTAGTTCAAGCTCAAAAGCTACTTCTCCAATGCAATTCTTAATAGGGAAAATGGCCATAAAAACGTTAAGATAGCTTCTGCACTCGCTGCCCTTGCCTATATGATCTTAGTCTCACCAAAACTTGGTCCCCCAACTTGAACGGATGAGGAATCTGACGCAGATCAACAATTTTCTTCATAGTTGATTGAGCCTTGAGTAGATTGCCTTTTAGTTTGTCCATAATATTTTTCCGC
This sequence comes from Vigna unguiculata, assembly GCF_037176805.1. NCBI lineage: Eukaryota > Viridiplantae > Streptophyta > Magnoliopsida > Fabales > Fabaceae > Vigna > Vigna unguiculata. Next base: position 32,438,465 of record NC_140792.1, on the reverse strand, counting down.
TCACTTAATTCATGTTCCACAGCTTCAAGGTTACTGGATCCAGTAACACATTGTCGTAATGAAGGGGGTGGCTTCCTATACACAACTTGATAAGGGCTCATCCCTGCAGCAGTTTGGTAAGCTGAATTGTAGTGTCATTCAGCCCAGTGAATAAACTTTCCCCATCTTGAAGGTTGGTGGTGTACAAAAGCTCGCAGATATTGTTGCAAGATGTGATTTACCACCTCAGTTTGTTCATCTCCTTGTGGGTGATAAGTAGTTGTCATATGTAATTTAGTGCCACTAAGCTTGAATAACTCCCTCCAAAATTGACTTATAAAAATAGGATCACGATCAAATAAGATGCTCATAGGCATGTTGTGTAACTTACACATCATCTCGACAAATAATTGGGCCACTTGAGATGCATTAAAAGAAGATATCAACATCCCAAAATGTGTTGCCTTGGATAGTCTATCAACCACTACTAAAATGATAATATAATTTTGAAATGAAGGGAGACCTACAATGAAATATGTGGATACATCTTCCCATATGCCAATGGGAATCGGTAATGGCTGTAACAAGCCATATGGAGAATGAGTGGGAACCTTGGTTTGTTGGCAAGACAAACATTTACACACAAATTCAGTCATGTCTTTCTTCATTCCCGACAATAAAATTTTCAAACAATCTACCAAATGTTTTTAATATACCAGTGTGTCCCCCATTGGGTGTTGCGTGAAACTATTCAATCAACAACAGTTTCGAGTCAGAATGTGGTGGCACATAAATTTTGCCTCGATACAATAAAATTCCTTGAGTGAAAGTATAATTAGAGTAATCATCAGTGTTATTTTTTAGTGCCTCTAACAACTTGAGTAATTCTAGATCAATTTTGCAATGAACTTGAATCTTCGAAATGATTGTTGACCACATAATCTTTCATCCACTTTGGCTGCTCCCCTTTCCTTGTGGGCTTCACATGTTGGCTGTATTGGTCTGCCAATTCCTCATTTGGGTTAGAGCCCATTTCAATTTCCTCCTCTTGCCCTTGGCCCATATCAGATTTATAGCCATGTCAATTTAGAAACATGTTTTCTCTTGTTCTTCTTTTTAGATATAGGACAAGAGATCATTGAGTTTGAGGATGATGATTGGTCATGCTGATTTGTAGGAAGGTCTATATCGTATAAAACAACATATTGACCCAAGCAAGATTATTCATAAACAAGTGAGTAACTTGGAAGCTTTACTAGGCAAGGATAAAATGTTGGGCATCAAAGGCTTGGACATCCATCAGATAAAGTTTTATACAAAATTAGTAAAAATTGTGATAATATTCCTCATAACAATAATGATACTTATGAATAATGTTATGTTGGTAAATAATAACAACTAAAATTTTCTAAGAGTGTTTTTTGTTTTAAAAGTGTTTTCACACAGACATATAGGACCTATAAAGAGGCCTCCATCCATGATCATGGATATTTTCTCATTATTGTCAATAATTGTCGTCGATAATTATAACATGATTATATCTTATGAAAAAAATAAAGTGAAGGTAGAGATTTTATCTCCAATTTCCTTACTTTTTTAATTTATTTATACAATCTACTATTTTTAAATAACTCCAATAAAAAAAAATTTGTTTGGTTTTCAGGTGCAATTTTCCAAATCCAAGTTCAAAAGTTGGGTTCTCGAAAATCCAATTCCGAACTTCTTAAAATCATGCTGCCCAGATAAATAAAGGGAACATTGTGTAAAGATGTATTTTTTATTGAGATCATTGCCTTGCAAGAAAAAAAAAATCACATTTTAAATAATTAAATACATTAACACTAAATTCTTAAAAAATTATTTATATTTATAAATTTAAATAAAATAAAATAAATCAAATTTATTTAAAATATTGTTGTATTTTTATATTTCTTCTAAAATAAAACTTTTCAAACAAACTTTTATACTTTTTTCATTTGAGAATTTTTATAAATCTTAATTAAGAAATTCTATATTTTACTACATTTTTAAATTTCTATCTTTATATACTTTTTAAATTAAACTTCTTTATTCAAGGTTTCTACTTTTTTTCTCTGTTAAAACATTTATAAATTTTAATTAAAAAATTTGGTATTGTTATATTTTAGAATTTTTATTTTTATATTTTTTAAATAAATTTTTTTTCTAAACAAAATTTCTATATTTCTATTATTTTATTTTTTTTGTATTTTTTAAATAAAAATTATATTTTTTTTCTCTTTCAAAAAGTAAACCTGCTTAAAAACCAACTCAGGATCTCATTTGCGTGGAATCCGGTTTTATAACATGAACACTAAAAGAATCGAATCTATTTAGATAAATAAAGTGTTAGTGGGTCCTGATGTAAAATGGGGGTCACAGCAGAAAAAATTTCCCAAATTGTATATATAAGTGTAACAACAAACAAACAAACAACTGGAAGTGGAAGAGTGGCCAAACCAATCTGTGTGACTGCGTCACTTCTCTTCTTTCTCTGTTTCCCTAATTCAGTCTCATATCCAAACTGATTTCTCTGCAAAGTAACCCAAAATGGAAATCGCTCCCATTCCCGTCGACACCTACACCCTCGGTTTCATCGGCGCCGGAAAAATGGCCGAGTCCATTGCCCGCGGTGCCGTTCGCTCCGGTGTCCTGCCGCCTTCTCGCATTCGCACCGCCGTACACTCCAATCCCGCGCGCCGCACAGCGTTCGAATCATTCGGCGTCACCGTTCTCTCATCGAACGACGAAGTATTACCGTTCCCTCTCCTTTTCTTTTGTCTCTTAAACAAACGTCACGCCGTTTTCATCCTTTTTTTCTTCACACTCGCAGGTCGTTCGCCAAAGCAACGTCGTCGTTCTATCGGTCAAACCTCAATTAGGTATTGTTGCACTCTCTCCGCGGTGGTATTCGACTTGCGATTTCATTTGCTTATGTGTGTGTGTTGTTGCAGTGAAAGACGTGGTGTCGAAATTGAAGCCGATAATCACGAAGGACAAGCTTTTGGTTTCAGTGGCTGCTGGCGTCAAGTTGAAAGATCTTCAGGTTACGAATGCAGTGTATTTTTTTTTTCTTTTTTGCTTTTGTGTACTTTGTTGTGTAGACTGTGGTTTTAGTGGGAACTGAACATGTTTCTATTTTATGATTATACTAACAAAAGAAAAAGAAAATGATTTAATTTAAATTCACTGATACTGTAAAGGTTTTTTTCACTGATCAAATCACAAATCCATCAACTCGCTGAAAGTTTACTGACTTTTACATTTTACATTGCATCACAATTAAACTCGTAATAGAATAAAAGATTGGTTTCACTCTTTTATTTGGACAAGTTCCGAAAATAAGAAACAAAATAAAAATAAGGTGATATTTTTGTGTTCAAAAGTTAAATGAGGAAATGAAAACTAAATATACTTTCCGAGACCAAGCAAACATACAACACATGGGCTTGTGCAAGTAGCCTTTCTCAAATATAATCAGGTTGTATAATTTTACGGAAAACGGTTGTGCATAAAATGTAGGAATGGGCAGGGAGCGACAGATTTATAAGAGTGATGCCTAATACACCTGCTGCAGTTGGCGAGGCAGCATCAGGTATTATCCCATTTTCCCTCTATTTTTGAAAGCATGGTGTTTTGATTCTCTGTTACTTTTATATGCAGAATGTTTAAAATGTATGATGCATGAATTATCTGTACAACTTCGTAGTTCTGTAACTGGCTCTCTGAATTCTAAATTGTCAATTACTGCTTAATTGCTCTCTGCTCAAGAGTTTTGATAGAACATTCATTTTTTGTCTGCAACTTGAAAGTGGTGGTGGAATTAACTCAGTTTATTGATAATCTAGTATTTAAACTTATCAGTACTAAAATTACATAATTTTTCTTTCTAGTCTGTGACTGTTTTGGCTAGCGGGTGGGGATATTTTGAACACTCTTTTGGTATTAGAATTGTCTAATAAAAGGCTTGTTTTGTGATGCTAATGCCCTGTTTTATGGAGTCTACAGCTTATAATGGAACTACATTTAGAACTGGCTGGCCTTTAATATTTGTATTTTATGCATCTTTGTTATGAGGCTCTTTCATGTGATGGAAGCTGCACATGATTTATCTTAATAGTGTGAGGGCTTTTGCCTATTATGAAGGCTGATGTTGAAAGGTTCCCAAAAATTGTCTTTGACACAGTTTGATCGTGTAGTCTCAGCATGTCTTTCTTTTCTTCTTGGATGCATAAATTATATGGGTAAATAATCTCAATTATGGATAAATTACTAGGTTAAGAATGCCTTCTCTTACATATTGTGGTAATTCTGGACCTTGTATGTTATTTTACAAATCGGTGGATATTCCTTATTGCATTTCCTCTGCATTAATTTGCATTGTTGAGAATTACAGACTTGAATGAATAGATAACTAAATCAAACTATGACAGTTATGAGCTTAGGGGCAGCCGCAACAGAGGAAGATGGAAATGTTATAGCTAAATTATTTGGGTCAATCGGCAAAATATGGAGAGCTGAAGAGAAATATTTTGATGGAATAACTGGCCTGAGGTATGTAGATCTCATTTTTAAAATCACTGAATGATATTTGGATATTATTCGAGAAATCAACAAGAAATTTCATTTCGTCTTTGATAAACATGTTTCTTTTGAGATAAGTGATGATATTAGTGCAAGGTAGAGGATAAGTACGGGTTAAAATGTTAGTATGCTATGCAATTAAAGCTATTTACATTTTCTCCTTAACGTTTGTACTTTGAACCCCTATTACCATTGTAAATCATATCCCCCCCTGTTCAAGTGATATGTGAGCCTTGCTCCTATTTTTCAGATTTTGTCTCCGTGTAGCTTCCCGAGTTCTGTGACAGACATACTAAATTTTGATGTACTTACAAAAACTTGTTTTATTTTTCCTAAATTGTTCAGTGGTAGTGGTCCTGCGTACATTTATTTAGCAATAGAAGCTTTGGCTGATGGAGGAGTAGCAGCTGGTCTACCACGTGATCTTTCATTAAGTCTAGCTTCTCAAACTGTAAGTGAACTGAAATGCTATCCTTCGACCATTTAACAGTCAAGTTTGTATTTCATTTCTCCCAATGTTTATAATTTATGTGATATTTGTTTTTTGCGTTGTCTTATATTGCTATTTTGTCATAAAATCCAAATATAATAAAGTAATATTTAGGACGCATAAAATATGTTGCAATTATTAGTTTTACATTTCATATCATTAAAAAATATTTAAATTTTCTATGGCATGTTCTTATTAAACAAGTTGAAGATTGGTTGTCTTTCTGTGTTTTTGTTAGCTTTACTGTGTATGTTCGTTCTATACTTGATGAAGGTCTCCAACAACAAAGAATCACAAATTGTATCCAAGTAATATACCAAGTGCATTCTATGTTGCTGTTTACTGTACAGTGTTTACTTTACAAATTAGATTCAAGCAATCTACGAAGTATCCTCCTCTATATTGAAGTGCTTACTGGACAGGTTGAGCAAATTAATCAACCGGATTTATGGAAAAGCCTTCTCCCACAGTAGTGCATCCAAATTGCCTTGACCCATACCTACACCTGCACACAATTTTTTTTACTGGTTTTGATTAAACAACACATTGCCTGCGCATAGGCATATATGCTCGTATTACAAACCAGACAAAAAAGATAAATAAGTAAGGATACAGTTAATACAGTATCCTCTTACTGTTGTTTGAATATGGAAGCAAGTATCCTCTGAACATTACATTACCTACATTTTAGATCTCGTTTCTAAAGTTGTTGCATGACTAGTCTATTTGTGTTGTTTGCAGGTATTGGGAGCAGCATCAATGGTGACGCAGAGTGGGAAGCACCCGGGGCAACTGAAGGATGACGTTACTTCTCCCGGTGGGACAACAATTACGGGCATTCATGAGTTAGAAAACGGTGGGTTCCGCGGAACACTGATGAATGCTGTTGTTGCTGCTGCTAAGCGCAGCCGTGAGCTTTCTTGAATGTAGAGATTAGTATTGTACCTTTTTAAGCTAAAATCATATTTTGGCAGAATTTTCAGTTTATTTGAACTTTGCCGTAGGAGTTATTTCGTTCGGGCTAGCATCATGTATGCGTATGTGTGTCTGTTTGATGTTAATAGTATAAATAAAACACTTGGCCTCGAAGATAAGAGTTGCATTCTTCTCGATGCATTTTGTTTCGAATCTTTCTGAATTTCTTCTATTTAATGCTGATAATGAAACAATATGTTTGGCGAATATGCCTGATAAATTAGCCAGAAGTTAAAATGTTAAATCATTAAATTGAAAGTTGTTAGTTTTTTTTTTCTTTTTTGAATTAGTAGTGATTGGTAAAGCTGTTTGTTAAAATAAGCTTGTAGATATAAAATGGGCATGAAAAGATGTTTATATATACATACAAAAATATAATAATCAGTGTTAAGTTTTTATTTTTGGCATATTTTGGACTCTTATTTTAAAGTATTTCATAATAAATTAAAAATAAATTACTCAAATAGTGTCAAGTACAATTTAACATAAATTAACATTTCTATTAAAATAGAGGGTAAAAATGGAAAAATAATTATAAGGTCAAACATAATTTCAAGTGGTCTGAAAAAGTATGATAAGCTAATAGGATAAATTCGTGTATTAACTTTACTTTAGCAGAACAAGTTGATCTTAAGATAATCTAGCTAAAAGAACATGTGTTTGTGTATGCCATAACAAGAAAATGACATTTTTTTCTCAATGACATTTTTTTCTCAAACAAGTTCTAGAACGAAATTTGCATTCTGTAATCACATAATTTAGTCAAATACATATTGAAGTGAACTTACCTTCAAACGAGTGTATAATAGATCCAACTTCACTTTAAATATAATTTATCATGTATCAGTTAAAATGTTTAACCTCTTCTAACCAATACCCATTTCCGATCTACCTGGACTATCCACGGCTTTCTGGTTACAGTGCTAGTGCCTAGTTCTTGTTCAAATTTCTCTTTCATCTAGTGCAACTTAACAGTTTAGTGCACTGTGATAAGGTGAAGCTCTGTAACATGTACGATACGCTGCTGGCATGTTGCTAGGTGAGTTTACTAACAAAATATGCTGCTAGAATCAAAGAACGATGGTTTCAACGAAAAAGGGTACCGCTTATTTCCTTCGCAACGTGGAAGTCAAACTGAATATACTAACTTGATAGAAAGACCACGAATTACCCCGAGCAAGTTTCAGTATAAGCTTAAAATAGAGAAAGTTTGGGAACTTTTTTCACAAAAGGGAATTAAAGTGAGCAAAGAATAAATATACACAATTATTCATTATTGGAAATCTATAATGTGAGTAGGAAACTACATTTGGAAGCACAAAGCATAGGTAGCATACAACAGATTAAAAGGGAAGTAATCCTATTCTGTATCTTTTACCAAGTTGTTGATCATGTTTACCAAAGGAAGAGTTCCCTTCGCCATAATCTCTATCCTAGATGTATTAGAAGCATAAGAAAATAGAGAGAGTCCAAAAAATAAGAGCTCAGGAAGAAACAGTCTTGATGACAAGAATCCATGCCAGTAATGCGGTTCCAGATCAAAAAACGCATCAAAAAATCTCCTTGTGGCAGGTAAATCAAGTTTGAGTAAGATGTCCATACCAAAACAGAAGAACTCCCTTTGTCGCCGCCTTTGGATTGGCCATAAATCTTTCCACACTTGTGCAGATATATCTCCTCCAGAAAGACCTCTATCAGAGCCCAGGCTCTGAACAATAGCATTAGCAACAATAGGAGCTGCAGCCAGGGTCCTTGCAACCATGTACCCAGTTGAAGGATGCACCATCCCAGCGGTGCCACCAATGCCAACAACCCTTTGGGGAAGAACTGGGAGGGGGCCACCCATGGGAATCACACAGTGCTCATCTTCTTCAATACTTTTCACTCTGATACCCAAATGTCTCAACCTTGCAACCATTCTTTCCTGTATATCATCCATTCGTAATCCAGGCCGTGCTACAAGAGAGGTTTCTTCAAGAAATATCTTAGTGGATGAAAAGGGCATTGCATACAGGAAAGTAGGTATTCTACCATTTCTCTGCTTCAGCTCCTTGTCATTGTCCAGATGAGAATCTCTCCAATCCATAAAAAGCATTTTATCTACATCATACGGGTGTTCATCAACCTCAGCCAGAATCCCATAAGCCACTTGGTAACCCGGGTTATACGGTTTATCATACTGAACCAAGCATCTTGAAAACCCAGTTGCATCAAGAACCACAGTAGCCTGAACAGTGACACCATCATTACAAATCAGCAAAGATTTGGTATCCTCGTGAATAATCTTGATAACTTTGGCCTGGTGAAACTTGACACCATTTGAGATACATTTCTGCAGCATCTTCGACTTCAGCAGCTTCCTATTGACCCTACCATAAGGCCTATCGAGATCCTTCTTCGTTTTTTCGTCGATGTAGACAACTGCTCCGGACCAGGTGGTGTCAAGGCAGTCGAGCAAATCCATGGCTTCAAACTCATCCACCCAAACCCCATAATTATTGGGCCAAATCAACCTAGGGTTTGGATCAATAGCACAAACTGAAAGCCCTGCCTCAGAAACCTGCTGCGCAACTGCAAGTCCAGCAGGTCCCCCTCCCACAACAGCAAGGTCCACCACAGCCCCCTTTGAGGAATCATACAAAGGAAGTTCAAAATCCAGATTCTCCTTCTTGAATTCAGGAACAAGTTCCAAAAGGGCACTGCTACTAGCACGCAAACCACCACATTTACCCCATCTCACAAGTGGTTTCTTAGAACCAAACCTAAAATCTTGATTTTGCACCCTAGAGGAGCCCGAACCGCTTAATTTCTCTGAATAACCGTGAAGTGGGTGCAAAAACTCAAGCTTGTTTGGTGTTTTGAGCAAAGTATCCATAGCAATCATATAAATCTCTAAAATACTTAACGAATCTCCAAACCAATACTCAAAACACCATCTGGGTCGCACTAAATAAGAGAACTTTGCACAGTCACGCCAACAGTGAAGGCACAAAATGGAATTTCAGTAATAATTAAAACAAGCAGCACTTGATATTCATGCTTACCTTGGAGAAAAGGAATGGAAAAAAAGGAAACATTGAAATTCACATGCAGAAAGGGAAGAAACAGAACAGCTTGGGACAATGGTTTGGCCGGTTTGGTAATGGTAAAACTCGTGTGGCCACTAGACACTCCTCGTCTGCGACAATTTTAAGTGGGTGTTTTCTTTTGTTACGGAAAATAAAATAAAAAAATGGGAATCGGTGGTGTTGGATTATCCAATACCTACCATTAGGTCCATACCTTACTCCCGTACATGCCAAAAACCAATTGGTTCGCTTGTCAACGTCGTAATTACACAGTTTGCACTCTTCTGAAAACCCTACTTTTAGTTTTCTTTTCTTTTCTTTTTTTCATTCTTGATTTTATCTGCGAAATTGGGAATTGGAGGAAGTGGTATTGTGATTAGTTTTCTGGTTTGTTCTTTCAAATCAAATAAATAGCTTAATCTAATCCTAATTTTAATAGCATCTCACATGTACCGTTTGTCGCTTATATAATGCAATATAATCTATCCCTTCAAACTTTTTAATCACATTTAACAGAATTTTTTCACTCAATTTTATTATTCATAAACAATACTATAATCCAATACTTTTCCTAATGTTTGAGAATTTAATTATTTTTATCAACTATATAAGTTATGCTCTTCATATTTGTATAAGTTATCATATTAATGTTTCTTAATATTTCGTAATTAGTTTAATCCAATACTTTACTTATCCAAGTGACCCAAGTGCATGTCATGATCAGGCAATCTTTCTGTAACAATACAAACAAATTTATTGTAAAACATTACTTTTAATATTTTAGGTAAATACTGATGTCATTGCTTATATACACCTCAACAATTTCAATTAAAATTCGGAAAAATATTAATAATGAACCGAAATAAATTAATGTTCGAAAGTTAAAGGACTGAATATGTATTTAAACTTTTATAAAAACTAAAATTGTATATTTACAACACTATGAAAAAAAAAAAGTGGATTTATACTTAAAATAATTAGAAAATTTTAAATTAAGGCAGACTTAAAAAATAACTAAATTAGGACTATGTGGGAGAAATTCTCTCGACTCAAAGTCTTCATTTTGAAAATAAATTTAGCTCTTGAAATGTATAGATCTATAGATGTAACTGATTAGAAATCACAAAAATAACAACCATTTTACACATAACGCTTCATCATGTATCTAATACTATATACAATTGTGAACTAACAAAAGGCAAGTTTTTACATTGAATAATATATCTGTTCTTCTTCATAATTCAAATTTTTATCTACAAAAGGTATAATAGCTTACGTGTCACTCTCTCAGCGTTTTCACTTTTTAAAAAAAAATTCTAAAAGCACTGAAAATCTGAAGTTTATATTTTCTTTCTCTCTCTTCCGAGTCTTCTCAGCTTCTCATGTCACCAATGCTTTCTCTCTCTTCCTCATTTTCTCTGCGACCGCCTTCTCTCTTCTTTCTCTATCTTTCTCATTCTCTCTGGCAGCGGCTTCTTTCTTCTTTCTCTATCTTCTCATTCTCTCTGACCGACCCAGCAAAAAAACCATTCTGGAGATGCTTCCTTTTTATTTTTCTTACATTTCATCTGTTCATCTTCTTATGTTGATCATGTTTGGTTTGTTTACAGGCTTCAACTGTCGCTTATAAAGACATGCATCTCAGATTTCCCGTTGATCTATCCATTTTTGTTCTTGATGTTTAATTTTTTGGGTTTGTCAAGCTAACTGGTATTTTTCTTGATTTTTTTTGCAAAGATCTGATGGTTTCTTTTGTTCATCTTATTTTTCAGGTATATAAATGGTTGAAATCAAGAGTACAACCACAGACATCTTTTTTAACCACCCAAAAACCGATTATGGAGATGTTTTTTCTATTTTTCTTACATTTCATCGTTTCATCTTCTCTGTTCATCATGTTTGTTTTTTTTTCAGGCTTCAACTCAAGGTTAAAAAGACATGCATCTGAGATTTCCCGTTCATCTGTCCATTTTTGTTGTGGATATCTTTTTTTTTGGTTTTTTCAACCTAACTGTTATTTTTCTTGAATTTGTTTACAAAGATCTAATGGTTTTTTTTTGTTTATCTTATTTTTCAGGTATATAAATGGTTGAAATGAAGAGTACAACCACAGACATCTTTTTTTTCCACCAAAAATAAGATTATGGAGATGTTTTTTCTATTTTTCTTACATTTCATCGTTTCATCTTCTTCTGTTCATCATGTTTGTTTTGTTTTCAGGCTTCAACTCAAGGTTAAAAAGACATGCATCTGAGATTTCCCGTTCATCTGTCCATTTTTGTTGTGGATATCTTATTTTTTTTGTTTGTCAACCTAACTGGTATTTTTCTTCAATTTTTTTACAAAGATCTAATGTTTTTTTTTGTTCATCTTATTTTTCAGTTATATAAATGGTTGAAATCAAGAGTACAACCACAGACATCTGAGATTTACCGTTCATCTGTCCATTTCTGTTGTTCATCTCTTAACTTTTTTGTTTCTGAACCTAAATGGTATTTTTCTTTATGTTTCTTTCAAATATCTATTGGTTCTTTGCTTCATCTTATTTTTCAGTGTTTAAATCCTTCAAATGAAGAGTACAAGCACAATCTTCTGTTTAAAGCAGCAAAAACTCGAGTCTGGCGAGGCTATTTATATCTTTCTTACATTTCATCTGTTCTTCTTCTCTTCATCATCTTCCTTGAATGGTTTTGTGTTCAACATGAACACTACAAACACGTTCAACATCAAGACTCGCTTCTCTTCACATTTATTTGTTTTTGTCGAAACCTTTTATTTATTTTGGTTTCTCAACCCAACTGTTATGGTTCCCTATGTTTTTTGCAAAGATCTCATGGTTTGTTTTGTTCATCTTCTTTTCCAGGTATATACAAGGTTGAAATGAAGAGTACAACCACATACATCTTTTTTAACCACCAAAAAATCGAGTATGGCGATTCTTTATCTATTTTTCTGATCTTTCTGCAGATCATATTCTTCTGTTCTTCTTATCTCGATATTGCTTCATGTTAAGTTTCATTTTTTTTAATTCTTGAAATGAAGATTAAAACACAAACATGTTTTTTAAACCGCAAAATAACGTTTCTTATGTTCATCATTTTTGTTTTGAACGCCAGACATAGATGTCAGCTTTTTTCATGTTGTAATTTGTTATTATTTTTAATTTATTTCGACTTCTTCTTATAATTTTTAAAAACTCTTTGTATTCTCTGTGTATTCAAAATAACAGTTCACAAATTTTAAATTTGTAATTGTAATTTTTTTTATTTTAAATTATTTTTATTATTTCAACCCTATTCTCTTTTAAGTCGTCCTTTTTTTTCATTTTTATATTCACAATTAATTGAATAAATTGTGATGCACGCTTCATTATGTTTCTTTATCTTCCACCTTCCACGACATTTCTTCTGCTTTAAGCATCCGTCATTTCATAAAATATTTAATTGTACTATTGATATATATTTCTTTTTATTTTTTCACGTTATTAACTTAAATAATCCAACCGTATTCTCTTTTAAGTCGTCCTTTTATTTGCTTGACGACAATATTCAATGAAATCATATCTTAACGAGACATACAACTTTAATTACATTCTAAATTGATCTATTCCATTGATAAACGTCAACATCTTTTTAAAACATTAGATTATCATCATATAGATTATTAAATCTCCAAAAACCCATTGCTATGACCACAATTATTACATATAAAAAAAACCCGTGCGTTGCACGGGTAGAAGGACTAGTTTTCATACAAAATTGAAAAATGTCGGCTTTGAACGTCTTATCAATCTTTAGATCAGATGGTTGGGACGATACAAGTATGTATTTAATAATAATTTTATTTAAATAAAACTGGATTAAAATTAATAATATTTTATAGATTAAACTTATATATCTAAATATTAATTCAAATAAAACTAGATTAAAACTATTTTCCATTATTAAATATTAATTATACTAATAATAATAATTTCAAATACTAATTAATAATTTAAACAAGGAATAAAATAAGAATCGTAAATATAATTCATAATTTCAGTAAATTGTAATAATAATTTTAATTTAATTTTATAAAAAAATATGATAAAATTGTAATTAATCAATATATGTTTAATAATAATTTTATTCAAATAAAAAATTATTTTTTTCAAATCACACATTAAATCTAATTTATATATTACTAAATATAAGACTCACTTTTATTTTATGATTTTGGACTAGTTTAAAATTAAAGAGGTCCAATCAGTCCATTTGTTTTCTTTCAGAAACCTCTTCATTTTTCCACTCTCTCTTTTCTCTCAACTATTCTCTCTCAAATACCATTCTTCTTCTTCCTTCTAACTCTGTTGAAAACCTTTCGTGAAATAGAAGCTGAATTTGGAATCCTACTTCGTACTCCACATATTAAACTGAACAATTCAATCCTCCAAGTTGAACATCAAACCTTCGTCTTTTCCTTCTTTTCTGGTTCGGTTAGGTTGGTTCTATCTTGAGTTCTTCCTTAGAGCCTCATTCTTGTCACTGTGCTCATACTTTGCAGATCTTTAGTTTGTTTATGGAGTTGTGGTGCTCCTTTCGTTTAGGCTCTTTCTCTGCAAATTTGCTTTCAGTTTTGAGGTAAGGAAAGCTAGGGTTCAAAGCTTTTTAAGAGTATTGCATGTTTTATGGTTTCTGAATCATATTTTTAATGTCTGTTTGATGTTCGTGTTGTATGAAAATGTGTTAGGTGTTGTGTTGTTTGTGTTATGTATTTGCATGCTTGAGTAGGTGAGAAACCTATTGTTCTTACCCAAGCGAGCAGCTCTCGCTGCGAGAGTAACAGAAACTCACCCTTGTCTCAGTTGGAGTGATTGCTTAGGCGGCGAGGAGCTTTAATTTTGAACAAAGAGCAATTTTGCTTAGGCGAGAAGGTCTCACTTAAGCGGGAACTCGCAAAGCCTCATCGTGCACACTGTTCGAGCTCTCGCCTAGGCGAAAATGGCTAGCTTAAGCAAGAGAACTTATGTCACTTAAGTGAAGGTTTCTAGCTTGAAGGAGACTAGTGCAAGGGACTAATTGCTTGATTCCTTCCATGATTGGTTGTTTCACTTCTTCTCAAGAGTATGTTGTACAATGTTGTGCATGTATGATGAGGTATTTTGGGACTGTATTTGATGTGTTTAACATTAGATGATGATTATTATGAGATAACATGTGGACTTGGTGTGAGAATTTTATGGAGAAATCCCTTTCGATGATAAAGTAGTGTGTAGTGACTCAAGGATTCAAATAAGGTTGCATCTAGGGATGACAAAAATACCCGTGCCTGCGGATATTCGCAGATAAAATCCGCGACGGAAAGTTAGTACCCGTGAGTATTTATTATCCGCGGGTAGGGGGCATTTTAATACCCGCTTATAAACGAGTCGGGTGCGGGTATCTTACTATCCGTACCCGCGGGTATCCGTTACCCGCAAAAAATTAAAATTAAAATTTAATTTATATTTTATTAAGTTAAATTTAATTAAAATTAAAATTAACAGTATATTTTATTTATATCAAATTTAATTATAATTATAATTAAAATTTAATTTAATTTATATTTTATTTTTATAATTTTATATTAAAAAATTTATAAAATATATATATTTTTTTAAATATTTGCCGGTATCGGGTATCCACGGGTATCTGTAGATTTTAAAAATATTTGCGGGTAGTTTTTAAGCGGATACCCGACGGGTAAAGGAACGGATAACGAACAAATATTTTTTCGGATTGCGAGTAAGCACTATCTGTACTCGACCCGACCAATTGTCATCCCTAATTGCATCCCTTTCAATTATTTACTTTTTAAATAATTGTTAGTTTAAATTTAATTATTTTTAAATTAAAATACTTTTTTATCATTTTATAGTTTAGTTTAAATTGTTATTTAATTAAATTCAATGTTTTAATTAAATTAATTATTTTAAAAAAACAGACATACATTAAAACGTATTTTTACTAGTTACCAAAATAAATTTGTAATCTTAGAAAAGTTTAAGAAAATGTATTTTCGGCACGAATTTAAAAAAATTGACATGAAAATTTTGAACACAATTTACTTTGAGTAAAACTTAACTCTGTGATATCCATCTCTACCCATTAAGTAAATCAGTGCTTCATTTTTCTTCTGATAACCCTAAATCAGTGTTTACACAGTGTATATCAAACAGAAGAAAAAAGTAATTCCATTAATTCTTTGTATATTTATTTTTTTCAATTTTGTTTCCAATCAAATATTGAAGAGTAGACAAATTCTATTAGTAAAGAAACACACAACCAATAGCCAATCCTCACGGATTAGGGGCGGCCATGGGTGAATCGTCGGAGGATTTCTCGGTGGTGGTTTTGGCGTCGGACCTCGGCATCGACGCACGACCCTTCCTTGAACATCAACAGCAACAAGAAGAAGAGAATTGGCATGACTGTTCTCAATATCTCTTCCCCGATGAAGATTTCTCCGATCTCGATCAGTTGCAATTCCTCCTCCTCCAAGGCACCGACAAAAATTCCAATCGCATTCTCCGCATCGTCGGCAAGTACTTCCCCGGTATTTTACTGTTTCCTCAATCAACTGAACTTAATTAATTAATTAACGTGGTTTTATATTTTAGGGTTTATTCGGGGGTTAAGCTGTGTTTTGTGTTAGGATATTAGGTCTCTTTTGGTTATAGTTTGTTTCACCAGTAAGATTCGACGTGTTACGTGTAGATGCTAGTCAAACTAGTTTCTGTAATTTTTCCGAAAAACACTGGGATTCAACACTTGAATTATAGAGTCAAGAATTCGCGGTCTGTTATGCAATAACCCGGTTATTCCACCTTCTTATTTGTTCTTCTTTTACATGTAAATTTCAATATTGTTTTCGTTTGATCTTCTATTTATGTATTTCTGACGTTTGCTCTGCTGTGAGGTTGTCTGGCTCTGTCTACGAGGATAAGAAACAACTCTTTCACAAACAATGAGAAAAAAATGGAGATGAGAAAGAAAGTTAATAATTGAATTAAAGGTCTTGGACTCACAAAGGGTGGCTCAAGTGGTAGTAGCTTAGGCCTTTAAGCATATTAGAGGGGTTTGATTCCTAACTGTGTGAATAGAGCAGCACGTGTGAAGAGAGGAGTTGCACCTTAATGTGTACTCTACTCTCTTTGGGACTGGTTTCATGGTTTCTGGCTTTGGAGATACGTTGCTTTCAAGAAAAAATAAATAAATTAAAGCTCTAGCGATGTAAATTCCTATTGTATCTTTTGGCGAAGCTGTTTTGAAATTTGTATTACTTCTATTCCATTGATTTGGTACTGAAGTGCTTTTAAATGGTGTGCAGCAACTGTTGTAAATGCAGAGAGACTGAAGAGATATGTGTTTCACAAGATCTGCAGCGAGTTGCCGGATGAGCCATTCTGTATTGTTTACATGCACACCAGCGTTCAGAAAGAGGATAATTCCCCTGGTATAACGATCTTAAGGTGGATTTATGAAGAGCTTCCTTCTGATTTCAAGGACAGGCTTCAAATTGTGTATTTCATCCACCCTGGCCTTCGATCCCGGCTAGTCATTGCTACTGTTGGCCGCCTCTTCTTGAGTGGAGGGTAACTCATCTTCTATTGATTCTTAACACAAATGAACATTCAAAGGCATTCTATTAGGAGTATAATTTAGGTTGCGTTTGGATAAACTTATAGGAGAACAAAATTAAAAGTAAAATGAATAAATTTCTTTAGTTAAAATTAACTTTTGCACTTGAGCTTTTGAAGAAAAAATTAACTTATTTTACTTAGCTTATGTAAGTAGGGTCATAGTTGTATTGCAACATCTATGATTTTTGTCATTTACATTGGTTGGTCCACTATCACTTGTTAGACTAATCCTATTTTTTATTTTGGTTCTCTTTGATCTTGGTATAGATTATATTGGAAGATCAAGTATGTAAGCCGGCTTCAGTACCTCTGGGATGATATAAAGAAAGGAGAGATTGAAATACCGGATTTTGTGAAAAGTCATGATGATATTCTTGAGCATAGACCACTCACAGATTATGGTATTGAACCTGATCCCTTTCACTTGACTGGGATACCTTCATCTACCTACTCATTTGGAAAGTACGAGGAGAGATGGGCGGGAAGGGGTTATGTGTCTTAGTATGTGTATTGCCTCGTTTCCTGAGATGAACCTGAACCTTTGTACATAATGACTGGGGTGTTTGTATTTCTTACGCTCATCTTTGAGTTTCTTTGTTTTTGGTAGTGGAGCTAAACCTGGCTGTGTACGAATAGAAGTACATTTTTCTATGCCACAAGAATTGTATTTCTATAGAATAATCTACAGAATAATTCCTTGTTCTTGTGTTGAGATACTTTTGAATGAATTGCTCCCAATATGGTATTATTGGCCCTGGTTTGGCAGGACACGACTGATGCGTCTTATTTTTGTCTTCTTTTTGTCACCGGAATATGAATGATGTATTTTTAGGAATATGTTCAATTTCAACTCCAACTTCACAATTAAAATTTTACAATTTCAAATGACATACAAACCACAAATGAGTATATGTTTTATGTTTAATACTTAAAATCTTGACACCCCTAAGAAGAGCTCTGGTTCATTTGACATTTTATAAACCACTTCACTGATATTGGGAATCTTGAAGATCTTAATTTATTGGGGGTACCTCTGTGTAATTCCTTTCATTGATAATTCTTTTTTGTCTGCAGTTTCTTTTCTTTCATCCATTTTTAATTTGCAGAATCAACCAACCTCCATTTTTTTCTGATTGATTTCATTAAACTTATTTGAGTATAGGAGTGTAGGAGGAAGATTACCAAGCCACGAAAGACGTTAAGTTGTGCATGATCTGGATAAAATCTAAAACCACCAAACACGTCACAAAGAAATGACATACTTCTAATACCATGCTAACTCCATTGTTACGAAGAATACTAAACAGAAAGGAAAGACAAGGACTGTGATTTAGAGAATAGATTATCAGTAAGAATACATAGATGAACTATATTACACCAACTTGATTAAAGGGTAAAGCAAATACATATATGATGAAAGCAAATAACAGTAAAACACTAACAAAGAAGGAAAGAAACAGTAACATGCCAATATAGCTCTCTAGCCTGAACTGTAGTTCAACAGCATTCTTCACAAAGCCAGCAGCAACACAGAGCGAAGAGGCTGCATAAAAAAAAATAAAAAAAAAATAAAAAATGAATTTTCAACAAGAAAAAAAACAGATAGCGGTCAAATAAATATGTTCATAAGTTTTCTGATAGATTATGCTGATCTGATCCAACTCCAAGTCATAGTCTAGTATTCTAGTGAAAGTTTGTGGTGTTTATGGAAACTTCAGCACATAACTATTGACTCATTTCTTGGTTAAACAGCTATAGATTACAATACATATGGTTATATATCATGTTTTTCATGCAGGATAGCATAGGTGATTGTATTCTCTAGATACTTACCATCCTTCGATGAAGCCCCTCTCACCTTTCTTCTTGAAAGCAGAGAAGAACTTTCTTTTGGCTGGGGGATTCTCAGATGGGTATCCTGAAATCACAGGAAAATGAGAAGTGAGTTATGTAACATCTTCAAATTAAGTAGGTTGTGTTTGTGCATATTTGGTAGAGAGGAATTAAGTAGAGGAACCTAGGGGAGGTTGGCTTCCCTGAGTCTCTGGCTTCTGCATTTTGGAGAATTAAAAGATGATTTGTAAACAACCTTCAGTAAGCACTTGATTATACTAGAATCAATGTCTGTCTGTGTCAATATTGAGTGCAACTGTATAATGCTCATCTTTACACTCCTCAATATGCTTATATACTTCCACTACTGACATTGTTTATATATATATATATATATATATATATATATATATATATATATATATAATAGGGAAGAGAGAATTCTGTGTGAAAAGACAGTATCATATCACTTATTATTTAGTTTTTTGAAGTGTCCAACAGTATTGAGGAAAAGGAAGGTTGATTAAAAATGTGCAAGAATTTTGATAAGAACTTTTATCTCCTGATATGTATTTGAATTCAATTTTTTCTTCCATCAACCTTTTTAATTTGATGGATAATCTTTTAATATCTTCCAATGTCGGGAAACTAGTCAAATAGCTGCAAGTGAAACTGTCTGTACCTCGAATATGGACATTAATTCTCTAAATCTTCATATTTGAGTGTTCTGACTAGAACTTTTTTTTCATGAATTTTAATATAATTATTATAAAAAATCACTAAATTTGTTTTAAATTAAATCTTTACTTCAGTTTATATGTATTTATTGTATTTATAATGTAGATTCAAGAACCTTTATGTGGGTGGGTTTTGTCTGATCGTTCACACGGTCTTTTGTGAACTTGACCTTTGGGAGTGAATGTTTTGAAATGCCACTTTCAATATTAATAATTCCGAACTTCCCAGTTTTCACTGCATCTTTCTCTTCCTGAGTCTAGATTGAAAGACAAATGAGATTTATATTAGGAAACAAAATAATCCTTTTATTCTTTTTTTTTTTTCTTTTCTGATTCTGAATCTGATCCTTTACTTAGCCCAAAGAAAAAAAAAAGAACATTACAGAGCACATTACAGAAGAATAAAGGCACATAAAAGCCTACTTTATATGCTTTCTTTGTCAAACATTTTATACTTATTTGCTTATCAAAGCCACTTAGATGGCAATAAATTTCTATGAAGAATATATTCTTTACAACAACTATGGGGATGAATTCTTTTACTTTGTTTTCATCATGATAAATTTTCTGCAGACAGAATATGTCAACATATTAAAATTCAGTCTATTTTATTTTAAATTTAGTTTAATTTCAAATCCCAACTAAAAGCCTAGTTGATTATTACAATTTATATTTCCATATTAGATTCCAATACTAAACAAATATAAAATTAATCTTTATATTTTATAGATGTATTATTAATAAATTAAAACTTATATACACAATCTGCACATGCATGTACATATTATATATATTTATATATATATATATATATATATATATATATATATATATATATATATATATATATATATATATTGTAAATCTATAGCTGTTTGTAAATTGTTCAAATATATACATGTGAGTTTTTGGTTTCTAAATAAAAATAATAATAAATGTTTAAATTCCTACATTTTAGTTCTTAATTATTTGGTTCTTTCCAACATCTTCATTTATCTTTTTCGAATTTTCATCTTTACACTGTTCATTTTATTTTATAAAGTTATTTCATAATTTCTTGTGGTGTAAGTTTATTAATCTTTGCTTTTGTTTCCAAGTTATTTCAGAGTACCCTGGTCTAGACAATTCTTTCTCAATTTCATCTGAAACCAAATAGTGCAATACTTTAATTAACATTTCAAACCTATTTAGCTGTCAACTACTGCTTCAACATATGTATCTGATTTGATTTGGATGAATGATGTGTGTAAAGGTATCTCAGTGGAGCAGAAATTTCAGAAACTGACAAAATATCAATCTAGTGGGAAGGATAATTAAATAGCTTGTTAGGAAAATGAAGAGAAAGACTTCAACAAAGTGGAACGAAAGCATTAATGTTTATGAAATTATTTACAATATTTTTTACTGCAAACTATGAAACTGGGGTATTGTAGTATGAAAAGTTTGATAAAAAAATATATGATTCAGAATATTGTTTTATGCATTTCTGAGATAAGTGTCTATCAGAACACTGTAGAAACAGAAGGCTGTTGTATATACTACAAAGTTACATGTTGCTCGAACATTACAACTATTCCTAACCTGGTTACATCCTTTATATGGACCTAGATATTTTTGTTTTTCAAGATATAAAATTTTTTTGACTTAATTATGAAGAAAAAACAAAAAATTTATCTATCCTTCTTCTTATATACAAGAAAAGTTAGTTTTTTACTTTTTTTAATTTTTCAAATCAAAGTTTACAGATATGTAAAATAGTAAGATCGAATTATATATAAAAACATAGTAATCTCAAATCAATCCAACTGAATTAAACCCTCAAATCAGTGGAAAAAGTTGAAGAGGTAGATATATAAAGTTGGAAGAAGTATTATTAGGTGTGTTTGTTTAGAGAGGAAGAGAAGACAGCACTGAAAAAGCGAAGAAGAAGAAAATTGTGTGACAAATTAAGAAGTAAATGAGCGTGAGAGAGGAGGAATTGTGTTACAAATAGAAAAATACGAATATCTATATAAGTAAAGCCACACGTATTAATTAAAAAGTGCACTATTTGACAAATTTTCTTTAAAGTTTATTTGTTATCATATATCGATTTTTTTTAGTTGACAAATTTTCTTTAAAGTTTATTTATTATAATCTATCGAATTTATTTTTAGAGTCATGTCAATTTTTTTTTTCATTTATTGACATGCCGTTACATGCCTTTGGAATATAAATTCTGGAATTTTCTTTTAACTTCCGAATTATATAATTTCTGTGTCTTTTCAGAAAATATGTTTACTTTCGAATTTTGTAATCCATAAGAATAAAGTTGGAATTTTCATATTTACGGAGGTGCAGGAAGAAAAGATTAGGGAGGTCCAGGATGAAGTACTCTTTTCTTTGTTACTTGTAGTCATATTTTCCTTGCCTTCTATTTGCGCCTGTGAAACTCCAAATGCACCCCTCTTTATCTGGGTCACATATCCTTTTCTATTTGGGCTTGAAATACAAGCCGAAAAAAAAAAACTATTTTCAAAAGTAAGACCATTTTTTTCTTTGTAATGGTTTTTTCTTTTTGGAATTTCATGCTCTTGTTCATTTTCTTCACCTTCCTTCACACACCCATTAGTGGTAAAGCCTAAGATATCACAGATTATATACACCGATCTTAAATAACAGGTACACATATTAAATCATATCCTTCAAGTAATAATGAGATCAAACTAAACAAGTAATTAACATAACATATTTTTAAATCTTTATAATTAACATAAACATGTCATAGAAAATAGGAAAATATCAGTTTAATGTGATCACACTGCTAGTCATATTTTTTATTTGTCAAGTGTCATATCACTTGAAATAAGAGGTATTGTTTGAATGAAAAATTTTCCTTTGTAGAAATACTTTCATGCATGAACAATTTTAACTCGCTTGAATGAGAGTTATGGATATAAAGATTTATAATTTGAAATAAAAAAAAAAAAAAACTTCTTTTTATAACTGTCGCAATCGAAATCGCGACGGGACGAGGAACCAAAAAATAAAATTTGTAAAAAAGTCGTTACCATAGTTATTATAGGAAACTATGGAAAACCATAAAAAAGAACAAGGTCTGCGAAAAACCAGATTTTGGATTCGGGAGTCGGTTACGTGTGGGGAAGGTATTAGAACCCTACAACGTCGGTTACGTGTGATTTTTTCAAAATATTTCATTTTCCCCAAAAATATTAATAAAAGAATGTACAAAAAATAACAAAACTATTTTTTTGATTTGTTGGGCCCGAGAAGATTAATCCTCGCTCCTACATATCTCCATGTGAATAGGTAATCGGGGTTACGTAGTTCTTCTTGAAAAATCTATTTGGAAAATTATTTGAAAATGATTTAATTTGTTTTATAATTTTGAAAATCTTTTTATTTAAATTTTAGTATTATTTTAAAATTAGTGTGACGCGACGCGAGCGGCTGGATAGACACTTCAAATAATTTTTTTTTCTAATCTTTTATTTTTTTATTTTTTTAATCATTTATAAATTTTTAATATTTTTTTAAATTTATTTTAGAGTAGTTGTGGATATCATTGGGACGTGAGCAACCAAATAGATATAAAAGAGTAAATAAAGAAAGTTATATTTTATTCTTAGATCATCTATATATATTTTTTTATGAAAGTTAAATTGTATAAAGAAAGTTAAATTGGATGTCATGCGACGCGAGCAGCCGAACAGACACTAAAGAAAGGGGAAAACATATTTTTTATGATTAAAAAAAAGAATCAAAATTCAGAAAAACTAAATCAAAAGAATTAGAAAAGTGTAGAGAATATTTTTTTTCCGGTTATGATAGAGTGCGCACCTTGCAATATCAATGCAATCTCAGCCTTAATTGTAATAAACAATATAAGGAAGGAATTGGTTATGATAGCAACACATCATGGGAATCAAATCATACTAATTTAGAGCACAACATCAATCCCAAATTAGTAAGATTGATTCTAACCATTAACAAATCAGTCAATCACAATTAGTAATATTGATTATAACCATTTGAAGAAATATTTTTTCTAATTATTAGAATCATATGACTAATCTCTTTCCCAGAAACAAGGGTAGAAAGCAGGTTGAGTTGTTGGGCTCATGAGAAGGAGTACGATAATTAATAACAAATTGGGTTTTTCCCTCTTTATTCTTTTTTTTTCATCTTTTTTTTTTCTAGAATTAAAGTTTGAAAATCTTTGAAGAAAATAATGTTTCACATTTTTTTAATTTTTTTTTGAAAATAAATTTATTTACCCGGACGAAATTGGGTGTTGACAATAACATATATCAACAATAATAGAACTCCTAATCCAAATTATTATTTTTTATTTTAGTTAACAATTTTAAAAACCTTACACCAACTCTCAAATTATATTTATATTTCATTTATTTATAAATTAACATAATAATACCAATCAACCAAATTAAATTTTTGGAAGATAAATTATTTCAATCAAATTATTAGACCAAATTTATTCCTATAAAAACAATTCAATCATTCACAAAGTCACCATAACCAAAATTCATTCTGAGATTTAAAATATAAATTAATTTAAGTAAACCATTCACAATCTCAAACTAAAATTAAAAATTAAAAAAATACTAAAAAAAGTACTAGCTTTTTCCATTTATATATGTTTGCATGTACGGATATATTTTCGTCATTATATCCAATTGCAAATTATTTTCTAATTTGAAAATTTTGAAAAAAACTAGTTTCTCATATCTTGAATTTTCTTGAGAGATTTAGAAGAAAATATTTGAAAAACAAAACTCTTTGATCATCTCAAGGTTCAAAGTCTAGTCAACAAACATTTCACGGTTAAGTTAGAAGATCAAATATTTCTACATCCCAAACCCTACCATATGCATGGGGTACTTTAAGATAAGAGAAAAACTTATCCAAGACCACAAATCCAACGTGATACTGTTCTCATGCTAAATAGTTTTTAGGCGACAAAATTACTATAAGAATGAGAAGAAATTTAAAACTTGTTTGTATGAAAGGAAAGATATAAAAACATTATAAAAATTCACTCTATTTTATTTTAAATTTACTTTAATTTCAACTCCCAACAAAAAAAACTAATTAATTATTATAATTTATACTTTCATATTAGATTCCAATAGAACTAGTGTATGTACTACCATAAATATAAAATTTATCTTTATATTCTATAGATGTATTATTAATAAATTAAAACTTATATATATAGAATTGTTTCTGCACATGCATGTACACACATATTATATTATATCATATATATACTAATAATTTTTAAAAATATTATCTACAATAAAGAAATAAATAATATATATATATATATATATATATATATATATATATATATATATATATATATATATATATATATTTTGTAGATCCTAAAGCTTTTTAAAAATTGTTGTAATTTATACATATGAGTTTTTGGTTTCTAAATAAAAATAATAATAATAAATGTAAAAGTTCCTATACTTTATATCTTAATTATTTAGTTCTCTCCAACATCTTCATTTATCTTCTTCGAATTTTCATCTTTACACTGCCTATTTTATTATTTTATAAGGTTATTTTACAATTTCTTGTGGTGTAAAAGTTTTATTTTCAAACTATTTCCAAGTATCCTGGTCTAGACAATTGATTCTATTTCAATTTCATCTGAAACCAAATAGTGAAATTAGCACTTCAAACCTATTTGTCAACTACTGCTTCAAAAAATGTATCTGATTAGGATGAAGAATGTGTGTAAAGGTATCTCAATGTGCAGAAACTTCAGAAACTTAGAAAACATCAATCTCCTTGGAGAAGGATGGTCAAATAACTTGCTAGTAAGATGAAGAGAAAGACTTCAACAAAATGGAAGGAAAGCATGATGTTTTTGAAAAATAACTATTAATTACATTTTTTTTTTTTTACTGCAACTGTGAAACTGGGGGTTGGAGTAATGAAAAAGTTTGGCAAAAGAAATATATGATTCAGAATATTGTTTTATGCATTTCTGAGATAAGTGTTTATCAGAAAACTGTGGAAACAGAAAGCTGTTGTATATACTACACAGAGTTACATATGTTGCTCAAACATTATAACTATTCCTAACCTGGTTACATCCTTTATATGGACATAGACATTTTTGTTTTTCATGATATAAAATTTCTTTGACTTAATTAAGAAGAAAAAACAAAAAGTTAACCTATCCTTCTTATATACAAGAAAAGTTAGTTTTTTTTTTTTTTTTTACTTTTTCGAATCAAAGTTTAAAGATATGTTAAAAAAAGTATAGCAAGATCGAATTATAATAAAAACATAGTAACCTCTTTATGTCAAATATAGTTAGTGACTAACAAATACATCATATTTTGATGTCTGGCAGACAAACCTATTAAATAAATAATTTTGAAGATTTGTTGTTGGAGGAAAAGAAAAGTAGTGGACACCACTGATTTAAGACAAACTAACACGAAAATGATAATATAGATTACCGACGATAATTATGAAGCAAGGACATATGATGCATTTACAGATCAGCATTGATGAAACCCAATTAAAATTGTTACACATTTTTGTGTGGAGAATTATTGAAAGAGATGTGTGGAAGTGGGAAAACCACATCTTTTGCTTTGCAGGGAATAAAAGGGCACCCCGGAGAAGAAGGGAGAATAACCTAGAAAATTTGGGTATATAAACAGAACATATATATATATATATATATATTTTGATTATATGCTTTCCAATTGTGTTACAACTTTCGGTGACCATCCACGACAACATGTTACTTAAGCATACACCTACAAATCTCTATATATGTGTAGTCATCATAACCATGTTTATTTTAGGTCATTATTGTTATCGTCTTCTTCACTACTTAACCAGCAAAATCTGATAACTGAAAATGTTAACGAGGAGATTGTTGTTGTTGATTGAAATTTTTTAAGAATCACAAAGTTTCGTGTATCTTATGAGGTTTGTGGATGTTGCTCAGTCTGACAAAAAAAATAAGTGTTAGAAAGAATATGTTATGCATATTTATCTTGTTAAATACTTTTTAACAAGTAAGTAACGGAAGAATTTCAAATAGAAGGAAAGAAAAGGAAGAGAACTTAACAGCAACGTACAATTGTAAGTATTCTGATTGTTGTAGATTCTCTCGTATGGAAAAGCACATATAAATAGTAAAAGAAAGCTACTGTTAGTAAGTCATGGTAGTAATAATGGGTTAGCAGAAAGAATGAACTTCAAAATACTAATTATATTAACTTAATCTCTGGTAATCTGTAATAAGTATATCCTGAATCATCAAATAAAAATGTACTCTTTGTAATGTGGATATGAAATAATCATAACTTCATTGAAATTGTAAATAAGACGAAGTCTCTCTCATGGAATAAGGTCAAATTTCCAATCAAGTATATATATATATTGTGTGGAAGAAGAAATGGATGGAAAATAATGCATAATAATAATAAATAAAAAAGAGTGTGAAAAAGACATGCATTTTGGAAGGAGGAAGCATAGTAGAATCCCTTTGTAGCATTGATAAGTTCCATCATCTTCATCAGCAAAGGCTAGTTCTCCAAATTATCCTCACTCAAGGGAACTAGACAAAGGAGTTAATTTCTTTACCTTTTGGATATCAGCTAGCAAAATATTTGGGCTTCTGCACCTGAATCACCACTAGCAAAAACTCAGACACAGCACAGTATAATAACGAGTTGTCACTTCCTTACTTTTCATATGCAAAATGAGTACAAAGTTTTAATATTTAAAGGTATAAATGTATATGGTATTTCACATTCTACATATTTAAGTTTTATTTCTTTATCATATATATGTACATCTCAAAATTATTTATTTGTACGTATGTATATGAAACAATAAAATTTATTTGATGTTATTTATATTTAATAAGCAAGATGAAATGCTTTAGTCAAGAAATAAGATCAAGAGAAAAGGACGTTAGACAATAAAAGTGATTCTTTTTCCTGTTACCAAACCATGGACAAGCCAGTGTGCATATATAAAGCATCATGTGCAATCACGAAAGAGTGTTAGACAATAATACTGTTTCATAAAAAATACAAATCACTACAGTATAAACAAAACAAAATACTGAAGTTTGACGTGTTATATTTGCACAGGAATATCAATCTAATTCCTTTCTCATTTCAAATTCCATAGTTAATATTGATTTCTCATTAAAGAAAATAATTTTTCATTTTTGTTGGCATTTGTTTCAATATAAGTAGAATAGAAACATGGAGGACAAACTCTTACCAACTATCTTTCCTTCGAAGAACATGAGGATTCAGGGAGCTTCTTTTTCTTTCAAATCAGACAAAGAAAACATATCATTGAATGAATTTGAAAAGAACAAGAAAAAGTCCAATTTCGGCACAATTAATGGATTTCTTTATAGTTTCATATTATTCCAACACTTATTTTATTAGATGGGTATTTTAAATGTTGGAACATATTAGTCCTTAAATAGATTTTCATACTTTAATTTAAGATGTGTGTTTGTAGATACATTGAATACCCAACAAGCTGCATATATTTTAGAATTATTCCCACCATCTTATGTTAACTGCTAAGCTTTTTTATTTCCAATAACCTTAAATAATATGATACACCTACTGATTATTTACATTGATTTTTACAAAATTTAGAGAATTGTAAACATAGGACTTAGTTGGAACAATTTTGGTGAGGCTTAAATTATAAACTTGTTTTATTTTTTGGTAAGTTTTTTTCTCTCTGGAAATTAAGCTCGAACTCATTTTGACTTTTGTTTTATTGAATATATAGGCCAAACATTAATGTGTACTCATTATTATTTAACATATTTTACAATTTATGTTAACATATTTTATCAAATAAATACATAAACATTTAGATTCGCTGACAGAAACATTTTATATTATATCTCACGGAATTGTATAACACGTTTCAATAATGCTGTTCCCACCATAACTAATGAAATTTATATCCTATAAGCAAACAAATTAACCATGTTTCTTCTTTAATTGTTAAAACAACTTACAATAATAACATTTATATAATACTACTCATTCAATAAACTTTAAGTTGCTTAACCAAACAATCTCTAAGTCAAAAATAAACCGAACATTGTTTGGATTCATTATTTGAAAAAAAAAAAAGTCACTTGTTTTCAACAACTTTCAACAGGAACTTCTAAAAAAATAAGCTACCAATTTCTGAAATTTAATGATTTCAAGACCTTCCGCTGTTTATCTAAATATACCCATTTGCCAGAAAACATCACAAATATTCAAAATAATATATAAGAAATCGTGATCAAGAAATCTGACAAAATTTGGATAAATTTTGAATTACATAAATTTGTCAAATCTAACCGTTATTAGGTTGTAAAATTAACCATTAGAAAAAATTATGTGTACACAGAAGAAGGTTTGGACATGATGTGAATGCATCATACATATACATACACAAATGCATAATCTGTTAGATAATTATACATAATTTTAAATGTATTGATATTAGAGGTGGTGGTGATTCGTTTGTGAAGATGAATAAGCTTGATTTGAGAGAATGCATGCAGTAAAGAGGCTGGATAAGCAGCATACGTTGAAGCAGAAAATGATATAGAATACTCCTAATCTGGAAGAATCTTCCGTAAGCAACATCCGGTGAATTTAGACAGAAGATATAGTAATAATTAAAGAAATGATTAGTAATATAATAGGGTTTTAGGTGTAAGTTTTATATTTTTGTTTTGTCTAAAGAGAGCTAAAAAAGGTAAGGGGGGACAAGAAGAGGATTACATGGAAGGTGATAGTGCCAATTTTTTAACTTGACATGTGTGGTCACACTCATTGTTGCATTCATGCAAGACAACAAATCAATTTGTCCAGAGCCACATGATTTTTATTAGAATAATTAAGCCCAAAACACTAACCAATGGATGGTTCCAAAGGACTAGAAAATGGTAGAAGGAAAAGAACATAATATATTAGGTGGGAGCAGAAGGGAAGGGACAGCCCTATTGTATACTATATACTATATGATCTCTTAACTGAGTAGAAAATATATAAGTATGTGAATGAAAAAGTTTGAGAAAAGAGAAAAAAAATGATAAAGAAAAAGAGGAAGAAGAAGCAAAACATAATGTGAAGAAATAATTGAGGGGTGGGTTATGAGAAAGTGCGGGTGGGACAAGATAATCTGAAATTGTAAAGCGATCACAATAAATAGGCCGTGATATTAGCTACGGATCAGTAAATACAAATTAAGGAGTTGACAGGTGAAGGAGGATTTGAAAAGATTGACCTGCGTCTCCTCCATGCACCCTTTCGTTTCACAGAAAAATAAAAACAAAAAATAAATTGAACCCATTAGATTCTTCCTGTCTCTTATCCCAATCTCCCATGAAACCGCACTTCAAATGGTGACCATTTGAAAGGTCTAAACCCCAAAAGCTAAAAAGGAAAAAAAAGAAAAAAAAAACCCAACAAAATAGCAGAGAGCCAACACAGATAAATCAGAAGGGCAGTGAATACCAGTCTATTTCAACTCACAAAAGAAGAAGACTCTTTTGTGCTCCATCCCTTCAATAGGGTCCCTCCATATTCATCAACAATTCTCCCCCTCTCATCATCCTCTTTAAATTCTCCATTCTCCATCATCTATCACTGCGTCCAAATTCTCAGCCACTAATAGTCATGAGAGTGGTGATGGTGGTACATGGTTGTATTCATGGCTTCTCTCTCCTCCTCACCGCCGTCCAACCGGGAACTCATCGAAGCGGTGGCACCCAGGTTCAGATACACCAACCTTGAATCCAGATTGAGATTTCCAATGTTATTGTTGTTGTTGCCGCTGCTACTGCTGCTGTTATGGTCCTCGTTCATGGGGGGAGGGTAAATGGGTGCTGCGGTATTGGAAGGACCGTTGTTGTTGTTGCCATTGCCTTCTTCTCGTGACATCACAAGAGCTGCGGATTGAACAAGCTCCAAACACAGCCTCAGTTTGTTGGGTTCGATGTGGGTCAATCCTGGGACAGCACCCTTAAAGAGGAAATCCGAGGTTAGGGTTCTGAGGATGTCCAGAGGTGTCACCCCATCAACGGTTCTCACATTCGGGTCCGCGTGGTGGTCCAGCAGCACCGCCACCATGTCCGGCGACACCATCTCTGCCGCAATGTGGAGCGGCGTTTTCCCGGCGGGGCCGGAGGGGTAGTTGACGTCCGCTGCACCGAGTTCAAGCAATGCCTTCACCACCTCTCTGCTGCAGTTCTCCACCGCGTAGGGTAAGGCCAGTGCCTCGTCGAGGTTGAGACCCTCCCCCATTACCATTAGCTTTACGAGTTCGACATCGGAGGAGTCCAGGGCGCGCCTCATTCGCCGGATTTTCTGGTCCTCGAGATCGAGGGCGGCGTGGTGGTGGTGGGGGTGATGGTGGTGGTGTGGCACCAAGGAGCGGCGCGCCATGGAGGATTTGATACGTAGCTCTTCGATCTTGGCCACAATGTCTATGGGGAGGTGCTTGGCGAGAACCTCGGGAGGAAGACCTGATTTCGCTACTAAGTGAGAACAAGTGGCCCATAGTTGCTGCATGTCTTGCTTTCTCGAAGCCAACAGCACTTTCATTACATCCTCTATGGAAGCCTTCTCCACCATGCTCGCAAGTTGTTTCTGACAAGGAAAACACCAAAACTCGTGAGTGAGAGGAAGAAACAAGAAACGAGAATCAAGAAATAGAAAAGGCGAAGAAGAGAGTTTACATTGGAAAAAAGAAACATGTTTGATATAGCAGCACTTCCAAGTAAGGCAATACAGTAATAGAGTAGTAGTAGTGATTTGGTGGGAAGTAAAAAATTGTAAAACGCGATGGGATGGTTGGAAACTGGGAAGCGCAGGAGGATTTAAAGGACCCTTTTTTTTTCTTTTCCGGTGGTTTGTTCTCTTTTCGAGTCCAAACCCAAATGAGGAAAGTAGATGTTTGGGAAAAGTTTCGTGCGCCTACTGTGTGCAAGACAAGACTGCATATCATCATCTAAATTTAGAAATTCCTGAGTATGGGTGATAGAACGCCAATTCGAGAAACTCTATAACTTTCGCACTACATGAAATCAGCTACGTCGAACTCCACAGAAAACATCATAAAGAGGTTGAAATGAATCCAACAAAATTAAACCCTCAAATCCGTAAGATATAGAAAGTTGAAAGTAGTGTTATTGGGTGTGTTTGTTGAGAGAGGGAGCGAAGGAGTAGTGAGAAAGTGAAGAAGAAGGAATTGTGTGAAGTAGACGAGAGTGAGAGAGAGAGAAGAAAATCAGCTATTCAGTCGCTGACAAGGGAAAGGAAAGAAGTGTAGCGGTGACACGGGATCATAGAATAGAAGGAACTGGTGGTATAACTCCTGATGGGATAGATAGATTGAAGCACGAATTCAGAACCCGAAATTCTAAACCAGATATCATATCATATCATCACAGACCCTGAAAAGAAAAAATATAAAAAGGAGAGAGACATGGAAACACCCCATCCCGGTTCCCAAAACGAGAGCAGACCCGCAGCAGTAACTGTCCTAATTCCCAAGACCCCATGAAACATAAGACTGGCCACACAAAGGGTGAAAAAGGAGGAAAAAAAAAACAGTGGAAGTGAGGGGGAAGGCTACCATACTGATATTGGTAACACCAAGGAAAAAGAGAAAACCTGGGTAAGCAATGCAAGCTGTTCGACGCCGAAGTATCTGGCGGCGGCGAGGGTGTCGAGGGCGAGATCGACCGCGGAGGTGCAATGCGTGTGCCAGCAGCCTCGCTCGCCGCAATTGGGGCGGGCCTCGTGCTTGGGAGGCACGATGGAGACCTGGCCACTGTAGAGGAACTGGAGCATGAGAAGGAAGACCTCGTAGCCGACGGAGTTGACTGGGATGACGCCGGAGCGCGAGTTGAGTCTTGGGCCGGCGGGGTCGAGGGCGGAGGGGGGGTCCGGTCCGCAGAAGAATTTGCGGAAGAAGAGGCTGCGGGCGGCGAGTATGCAGCGGTGGGCGTGGACGAGGCGACCCTCGACGCTGAAAGTGACGTCGCTGAAGGCCTGGCCGTTGATGAGGAGGTTGAGGTAATCGAGGGAGAGAGATCTTAGAGAGTCTTCAAGGGACATGGTGGTGAAGACTGTTACTGTTGTTGGTGAATAAAGTACTGTGTTGTCTCTTCAACGCTCTAGGGTTGGTGGCTGTAACTTATTGCCAGCAAAAGAAAGAAAGAAAGAGAGAGAGAGAGAAGAGAAAAGTGAGAGAGATGGAATAGTGAGGGAAGGAAGAAAGGGGTTGAAGTTGAAGTTGGGTTGATCCGTTTGTTTTTGTTTGATGTTGATGATGGTGATGATGATGATGATGATGGTACTGTGGTTGTGTTTTATGGGATTCGCTGGGTGAATGGTGAATGGAGGGGCATGGCGTATTTTGATGGATAGATATTTTTCAAGTGAGAGAGAGAGAGAGAAACAGAGATTGGAATTTGGGTGGCTATTCTGGGCGGCTGAGGGGTTAAAAAAGGCCTCAAATATTAATTAAAAATGTTTTTTTCCTGTTCATCTTTTTTGTATACTGAGAGAGAGAAGTAGTGTAGAGTAGAAGCATGTAGTGGTGATGAGAGGGGTGGAAGTAGAAGCATCGAAAAGGATGTGTGAATAAAAAAACAGAGTTTAGACTTTGCTTATTATAAATGTGATTATGTGATTAATAATATAACCAACTTAAGTCTCTCTAAATAGACTAATACATACTATAATACAACTCCTTGGGCCCTATTCTGTTGACTGTTGCACTTGTACCTCCTGTCCACATTTTTGGATATATATTTTTTTTTATTTTTTCCTTTTTTATTTTTTATTTGTATTAAGAGAGAGATCGAATAAAAGCAAAATAAGATGAATGATACGATGAAAAAGACAAACTATAAATACTTTTTTCATTTTTTAGTTACTTATTCCATATAATTTCGATAAACGAGAGCTAGCAGCAACCAATATTTACTACTTCCTTTTATTTTTATTTAATATTCATCAAAATTTAAGTTAGAAAGAATAATGTAAGTGGCTCTCCTCTATTGCCAATTTAGGTCGCTGTTTGAAACAACGTAACTCAATTATTTCAATTAGGAAAACAATCGTAAGTCTTCCAACACATGTTTTTCTGGATAATGTTTCTTTCCACTGTGAACATTTTCATCACATATCATAACGTGTGAAAATATATAACATGTTTTATATAATTAAAAACAATGTTATTGTTGTTCTGTTTTATTCGCAGCTTGTGGCTCGTAATCATAAAAATATTCCTCCCACATATCATTGTAAAGCGGTGGCAATATTCAAAAGAAAAAATTTGGAGTCAAGTCGTATAATTTTGATTTTTGGCCACGACCTAACTAAATTTTATAATATCTTCTTTTCTTATCATTAGCTCCGATATATAATTGGCATTCATTAACTCTTTATCATTGATGAAAAACTATAAATAAATAAATAGTTACAAAAATTTTGGAAAGATATGTTATTTTGGTACGGTACCTAATCATTTATGCATTAAAACTGTTTAGAACTAAACTTTTTCTAATCGTTCTACGTAGATGTTGTATAAATGAAATATTATTTTCTGACAATAAAAAGAAAAACAGTCATCCAGAATCAGTCACACAAACAGAAAAGTAAATCTAATCAATGCAGTACTCGTAACAATTAAATAAGGGTGCATTTGAAATATATATTTAAGCCTTTTCTATTTGAAGTCAACAGGTGTTTCATTTTTTCCAATTAATTCATCTCAGTTTTTCTGTTCTCATTTAAAATTTTGCAGAGAATTTAGCCTCAGAAGGTAATTTTGGCATACGTGAGATTTTAATATGTCTAGATATTGACAGATTTTAATGTTTTAAATATTGGAAATATTTATTTGAAAATTTATTCTAATAAATTATATCATACGTAAATGATGTAAAGTATTTTTCACGCGTATATGATAAAATTTATACATTTTACTGAGTGAAATTAATTGTTAAAACATATTTTTAATTCATTTAAAATATTAATCTTTCATTTTTCTTATTCAAATATTTTCTACCAAAATATCTTCCTTTTCTCATTCTCTCTTTTCATTTTCTTTTCTTTTATAATTAAAAATTCTCTCTTTTCTGTGTATTTTTGGAGCAGGAGAGACAAGATAAAATATCTAAATTATATAAATATATAAATGTTGTTATCATCATTGCTTCATAGTCGATGTATATTACTTATCCTTTAATATATTATAACATCTTTTAATAACACAACACTGACGGAGTTACCAACATCAAATCTTCTAAAATTGAATCATTAAGATCAATTACACATTTGCATTATCACTTCTAGTGTTAGATTATTCGATCACTATTTTACTCCTAAAAAATAATTAGGTAAATTTTAGGGAAAAAAAAGTGTACATAAATATCTTTAAACTCAACTCTTAAATTTTGAGTTGTAAAGATAATAAAATTTTAGATTTATAATACATAACAATGATATACTCCGTTTAAAGACAAAAAAAAAAGTACTCTTTTGGCTTTTTTTTATTTTTATTCTAAAATAATAGTTCTCATATTTTTGTTAATTATTAAATGATAAAACCTATAGAGCGAAAAAATATATTAAGCCCTTTCCAATTTTCTTCAGTAATTAGGTTCAGCTCTTTCAAGTTTATGTGATCGGCCCTACCTATGATAAACATGAGTCTTAAAAATGGAAGTGGGTTGTAAAACAGGAGTCTAACACTCAGTTCAGGCAGAGTTAGGTGAGTTATAGCACAAAGGAAAACGTATTATTATTAATAATAAAATAGTTAAGTATATATATTGTATTCATATAATTTGAAAAATAAATCTAAAAGTTTAATAAAAATGATTTTAAATAACTTTTAATACGTTATTCAAAACATCTTTTTAAAGATTAAAATTTATAAAAAAAAAATCGTTAGTCTTTTTGTTTTATTTCATGAATTCCTCTATTAAGTTCTATTTTCAATTTTTTTTAACAACTAGAAATTGTATTCCGGACACTTCTCACATTTTAAATAAACAATCACCTTATAGTTGACTATAAGATTATTTTAAATTGATAGTATTGTAACAAAAAATTGGACACCAAGTTGACTGCTTATTTAAAATTTTTAATTTAAAATTTGAATTTATATGCAGTACTGTATGATTAATTAATTCAAAGTTGTTTTTAAATATTATAATTAGATTACGAAAAGTATTTTAAAATCTATTGAATTTATTTTTATTCGGAACTCATAGTTCCTTAAGGTACGTTAAAAACAATAACTACATATAAAATATGTTGATATTGAAGTTTGGTGATTTTATTGTAATTTAGACATTTATTTTAAAAAAATTAATTAATGAGATAAAAAAATTACGATATACATATAACTCATAAACAATATAAAACTTAGGAATGTATCAGATAAAAAATAATTAATAAATTATAACTGACCCACACATGCTATCATATTTATATTTTTGGTTCATTCTAATCAAAGTAAAATTAAATCTCTTGTAGTTGTAAAATTTGTTAAATTTCAAGTTATACTTTCAAACTGGTTTTGTATGGCATATTTAAAAAATGATTATTCTTTAAGTTTTATGTTGATTCTTTCTACGTTAATTTTGCCACAATTTTAAAGTAAATGTATTCTTAAAAGAAGATATTTAACAGCCAAAGACAGCCTTGAATTTTACTAATCGCTTAGCATAAATTAATTAGAAACTAAAATTTGAAGTTGAATTAGAAATATATGATTTTCCTGACTACTTTTGCCAATGTTTTCCTGAGTTACACTGAACCTTTTTTTTAAGGATTATTTATAATCGCCATTTAACATATATAATATTATGTCAAGTAATGAGATATAATTATTCTCCAAAGTCCATTTATTATAAAAGTAGCAGTTTAGGTCATTTATATAGGAAGATTGCATTTAATTTTGTCTAAATCGTGTTAAATGATACTATAATGTTTTAATTTTAACTTAAATATTTCCTTTTTATATTTCTGATAAAATAATATTCACATATCTTCAATTTTTAAGCAACCATTCTCCTCCCCTACTATTTTAATAAACGGCATTCAAATTCTTATATTTTAGTAAAGTGATACTTATTTTTTGTTTATTTAAAAGTATTATACTGACTAAATATTAAATAAGAAAGATTAGTATCACTTTAACAAAATCATGAAGGGAGCTAATTCATTTATTAAAATAGGAATACCTATTTAAAATTATAAAAGGTATGATTATCATTTTATTAAAATTACAATGAAAGCAATTATTATTTTAAAATCGAAGATGATCTAAATGTTAGGTGTAATTGCTCAATCTCACGCGTTTATAATTTATCTTATTTATATTTCTAGTTTCTTTTAAAAATAGAATCTAGCCTAAATCTAGAGACAAATAACAAATTAAAATTTTATTTTGTCAAAATTTAAGAAGAAAATAGTAAATTAAGCCCGATTCTCTAGTTTAATTTTAATTTCGATCCATATATTTTTCAAAATCGCAATTTTAAATCTTGAATTTCTTTTAACGCTATACTGATTCCTAACTCTCAGTTATCCATAATTTCCGTTCATTTCTGGATACAGTTATACGTTATTAATGCACAGTGAAAGTAAGGGACACGCTTAATTTTAAGACATTTTGATAGAGTTGAAGACAATAACAACTCTAAGATTAAAGAGAGAAACATTTACTAGAATTGGAAATTGAACAAATTATAGATTTTAATTAAAATTTTTCTAAAATTAAGAGTATTTAAAAAATTAAAAAGTAAAATTTTTATAAAATACATAAACAGAAATTATTATTATTATTATTAAACCTAATGTTTTTAATTTATATGTTAAAATGGAAATAATGTTTATAAAAGTTTGGCCTGAAAATTAATAATGTAAGTAGTGGAGTGGAGGAGGCTGAAAGCGTAGGAAAGCGTGTCGGGCGGGTTTAATTAACCAGTTCGGACATATTTGAGTCGTCGGAAATCGTTCCTAATACCGACACACATTTACATCTAACTGTAACTGTTTATTAACTAATTCTTCCTTATCATTATAATATTTGTTTTTATATTAAAGGTAGACAAGAAACAGTGCACGTGACAAGAGTGATGCCATTATTCTCAAATTTTTTTTTCTTACACTAAAAACATTCCATCATTGGTTTCCATTCACAAATGGAATGGTTGGTTAAGTTAAGGTATTATTGAGGCTCAGATAATGAAAATGGAATATGATATTTAGTATTTAAATTTTTGTGGTGAATTTTTAATATTTATACATTAAAAATATTGAAAAGTTATAATATATAGTTTAAAAATAGAAGTGAGAGAAAGCACAGCAATAATCCATATTTGAGTTTGAGATTGGAAATGAAAAAAATGGCATGGATTGACAGCACAGGCACTGACGGTCTTATGATTTGAAAGAGCCCCGATTTGACCTTTGACTTGTCTTTTCACTCTGTGTCTGCAAACTGAATACACGGTTGCACACTACATTTCAATTTTTAGCAGCTTTTGCTTTTCCATACCTACATTATTTTGGTCAAGAATTTTAATTAACCACGCATACATCCTATTCTATACCAAATTATTTGGACTTTTCTATCCATGCATCCTATCCTATACCAAATTATTTGGACTTTTATATCCCAAACTAAAATGCTTTTTCTAATCATCCTCTTCAATTCAAAAAATTAAAAAAATTATTTATTTATTTTTTCTCTTTGTACTATCCCAAGCTCAGGATAAATGTTCTCTGATAAATCATGTACTTTGATGTCAACAGATATGTTGTTATAAAAAACTCAATCTAACACATTTCATTTCATGAGGTGACTTCAACCAATATCAAACCTGTCGACACACTTTTTCTTATCTTAACCTATCTCATACACCTTATATATATTATTTTCATAAATATGCCATATTTTTATTTTGAAGACCCTCAACTTATTTACTTTTTATAACTTGAACACTTTTCTTTTTATTTTCAACTCCTTTTAAGTAAATCAGCTCGCATAATTTTTTACTCTGACACCAACAAATGTATCTGTATGGAAACAGTTGCAGTATCTTCAAAAGAGCCACTTTTTTCATAGCTATATTCCTGCTTGTAATCCATAAAAGTTTATACATTTTTTATCCCTCAAACTGTTATATATCTGGGTATGATTTAGTATTCTGGTTTTTATGTATATATTCTCTTCCATTTTATTTTTCAGAAAGAAATTCTAACACAACACCTTGGTCGAAAAGGGTTTCTTGCAAGAAAGTTTTTATTATTGAAGTAGTTGAGAAAGTTGAGAGAAATGGTAATGCGTGATGGGAGATGGAAAAGAAAGATGAAACAGGAGAGGGGTGTTGGAAAATTTTGGACTGTGAGAAACGAAAATGATGATGCACGTTCTGGTATTAAGGTTGAGTCTACCACATCCACATGAGACGCATATGATGTCTGTCATACCTAAAGCAACTTAGGTTCGACCATAGCCTAATTGAATTTATTTACTTCATGTGCTTGTTTTGTTGGATGGAAGAAAAATGAGGGTGTGAAGTGGGGTTTGGTTTGGCGTATTGCGTTGGCAATTTAATTTGGCAGTAGTAACTCTCCCCCATGGTTGCATGGACTGACAAAATTATTAATTACCCTCTATGACTTTGAAAGCATTAGGCTATTATCTAGACATGTAGGTGTTTGAGATAACATGGGAAAAATCATCGCATAAAGGAGATGGCCCTTCAACCTTTTTGTCTGTTGAGTAGTCCCTTCAAACGACTTTATCAATTTTCTTTACCTGAAACATTGTTCGTGGAATGCAACTTTTTCGCACTTCATTTACATCTTCATTAGCTTAATAATCAGCAAGAGAATAAATGAAGCATGGGTGAATAATGAATAAGTTTGGTAGGTATATATAGCTAGGTTTGTAGCATTTTGATTTTCACTTGGGACTGTAGAAGTCAAGGCAGCATGAGAAGAGTGAGTTATGATTGTGTTTTGAATGAATTGGATTTGATTTCCCATGTGGGAAGTGGGTAGATCGATTTTGAGTGTAGCAAGTCCATGCAATTGGGGAAAGTCATTATCTTTGTTCTAGTACTTTCTCCTCTAAGTTAAGGGACAAAGGGAATTGGTAATACAGGTAGATTGTCTCACTATATCAGCATTTCAATGGTTAACCATGACACCATCTGGTTGACCTTTGACTGTGACTCACCATTCTTTTGTCCTTTCTTTGTGGGTGATTAGGGACAACCTTTTAGGTTTCACTTAACACTAATCGCATGTTTATTGATTAGACTTTGCGTGTATTTGTGTGACACTTAAATTCTTGTACAGAGATTTAAGAAATAATATGAAAAGGGGTGGCAGGCTTTTTTGTGCGTGCGTGTTGGGTAAGATAGTGATTAGTTAGACATCATGTTATTGGGAAACGACGGGCAATCCATACATGGAAAGTGGCTTCAACTCATGACCCTTTGTGTGGAGTGTGTAAGGTCAAAATTTTCACTATCAATTTTCTCATTCTTATTATAACTTGTGGTCTCTCTCTATTTCCCACAATCACATCATATGCAATATTAATTAAATATTCAATATAATTATTATTAATATTCCTTTCTCTTGTTTTTGTGCTAAAAATCAAATGAGCAATTTAAATAATATCAGAGATTTTGCACTCTCGTACAAAAACATAGAAGAAATAGTATATTTGTTGTTTTTTTCTATATCACTAATCAAAGTGGAATTTTTTTGAGTACCAACATTCATTCGTCAAAAATAATAAGGCACACGTACAGAAGTAAACATCTCGAACTTAAGCAACAACCATGAAATAAGTTTTATTACTTACGTAGATTTCTGCCTCATGATTAATTGGTTGTATATGTTATTAAAGTGATGATTATGAGATATACAAACCAAACCTTGAACACCTTATAAATTTACAATAAAAATACAAACTTTGAGAGAATGAGGAGAGACAAAAATGGTGGGAGAAAGAGAGAAACAACTGGTTAGAGACGAAGAGATAAAAAGAAAAAAAAGAGAGAGAGACAATGGTGACACAAAGTGAAAGTGAAAAAAATTAAAACTTTGAGATATTAAACCATACATACAACGATGATTATTACGACTATTGTTGTAAATGAATACAACAATGGTTATTTTTAGAACTATAATCGTTAA
This sequence comes from Vigna unguiculata, assembly GCF_037176805.1. Lineage (NCBI taxonomy): Eukaryota > Viridiplantae > Streptophyta > Magnoliopsida > Fabales > Fabaceae > Vigna > Vigna unguiculata. Next base: position 32,397,831 of record NC_140792.1, on the reverse strand, counting down.
ATTATTTCTACCACGATTTCAAGACAAATATTTTAGAAAAGTTGTATTTAATTAAAAATTTACAACGAATTTTTTATTAATACTGATTATGAAATCATCTTTTAAAGAAGTCACAAGTTAATTGCATAAATTGCATATTTTACACTACTAAAAGCTTTATTACTAGGAAACAACTATTAAAAATGTTTTTAAATAGTCAAGAGAACAACATAGAAGACAAATAAAGAATGTTTTAACACACTAGAAAAAAAATGCTTTAACACAAGTCTTACCACGGTTGCATACACAAAGGCTAGAAAGACGTGAACAAATGGGAGAATATGCTGGATGAATTTGAATAATTTAACTTAGACTAATTATACTATTTTTTTAATTGCAATTTAATTTATGTAGAAGCTCTCTTTAATATGGAAATTTATCTTAGTTATATCACTTCACAGCATAATATTATACCCAACAATACTTTGTCGTTTTTCAAGCTTGATTTGTTTAGTACATGAAATGGCTTTCTTTAGCAAAAGGACGAATCTTGTTTTTGAATTGCAATTTTGGATAACTATATAGTATTTTTGTGCGAAGAATCGACCATTATAATAAAATCACAAGCCTAATTTACAAAGAGCTTAATGAATGATTCAATGTATGTCGCTCGTACATGTGTGTTTTGAACTATAATAATATTGTTTTCCCATTCTCCTTTGTCTCACCTATCTCAATTACATTAAAAATCGATGATGCATCAATCTACCACCTTAATCCATGGAAGAAAAGAAAATTAAACTATTCATGTGACTTAATCAATGAGGATTCGTTTTACCAACTAAAAGAATAAATGTTTCTCAACGCATTGGATTTTGAAGATACTCATGAGTTTAATTAGTAGCAACCTTGAATTTAATTACTAAGATTCCTGTCCTATGCGATTGGTTTGTACAGCAAGCCAATTTACCTAAGATCCCTCGAAAATGACCCAAGAAATAAATAAACCTAAAACAAGGAATAAGGTAGCTAGTATTCAAAACAAGCAATTCTTCTTAAACCTAGGGTTGATGAAAATGACTAATATATAGCTCAAGGTTGGTTTGAGTGTGATTGAGAGAGATGTATAAATAAAGGTGAGGAAGGAGAAAATGATTTTGAATTAAGTTTTGATTGAATTCTAGAAATGGAAATTAAAGTTGATTAATTTACTATTACACGTTAATTAATTTCCTTGTTGGGTAAAGCATGTTGAGTTTTCACTAGTAGGGCTACAAAAGCTAAGAGAAGAAGAGGGAGACAAGAAGTAAACATAATTATGAAGAAAAAGAGAAGTAATTGGAGGTACTCAAGGATATAAAATGATTAAACAAAGCACTTGAAGCTGGTATACTCTTGTTATGGTCACTACGTCAAATAGTAATAATTGTCTTTGAAGTTTTTGAAAGAAATAAGTAATGTGATAGTCGAGTCACCATTGACCCACCTAGCTCAATTGGGGTCGCATTCGCATGGAAAATGCTTTCATATACCTAAAGTCATATCAACTTTTATTTGCAATCAAACCCCAATCGGTTTTTGGGTCCACCTCCAATTATCTCTTCTCATTAACAACTAATCACCTCATTGTTTCTCATTTTTATCTTAGTAACTATTCTTTTTTTCTTATTTTTTAATACATTAATCCAAATATATAATCTTTAGATCTTAATTAACACAGACTCAAACGATTTTCGACAAATCTATATAATCTTTGTCTTTTTCCAATAGCATGGCAACCATGTTGTTGTACCTAAGAATCAATGGGAAATTTAGAAGTAGTGGGACTCTAAATAGTGGGAAACATAAGTTCGCTTTTAGAAAAAAAGTTACAAAGAAATATATATATATATATATATATATATATATATATATATATATATATATATGTAGATCAATAATTGTCGTACACAATATAAACTATTTGTAAGTTTTATTATACATATATTACTTATAAAATACATATACCGTCAACAATTCCGTTTTAGAAATAAAAATTGTATTTTCTTCCGTAAACAAGTCTAGAACAAAATCATGGTTTGACTTTATTTTTTATTGAAAAATAAATCTTCAGATGGAATTTATTAACTTCAAATTTAAATAAAATTATAGTAAATTATATTCAAAGTTTCCTTCAAACTTGGATAAAAGATAGACTAGATTATAAAGTTATTTAATTTAGAAAAGTATATTTAATCGGTAGGATAATTATGGATAACAAGCATCTATCTCCTTGTATTAGCATGATTTCCTCTACAGAGTTCACGATCTTCAGCAAATTGTAAATTTTGGTATTATTATTAAATCAATTTGAATGTAGGATCAAATTGAAAATAAAAACTGAAAGGTATTATTTATTAATAGTGAAATGGAATTAATAAATAGATAAATAAAATAAAAGATTGAATTAAATCTAAAAGTAGACATTTTAAAGTTGGCAGTAATGTAATATCAATGTCGTAGTCAACATTTTTATATCCCTTTAACTATTTAAAATAGTTTGGTTTAGTTTTGAACACTGTTCATACAAAGAAGACGTGGTTGACATTATGCAAAATGTTTATAATTTATAGTTTTTTTTTTAAATCAGAACAGAATAATTGCTTACCAAGGCAAATATTAGAAACAACTCGCTGTCGTTTTCCACCCAAAAAAAAATTACATTACTAAAATTTTTGCACTTCGGAAATTGTTCTTGGCAATGCTAAAAGAAAAATGGTACTTATTATATCAAAATATAAAATTTATTTATTTATTTATTTTCATAAATGGAAGCCGACCAAAATGAAAAAGTTATTAGAATGGATTATTATTTTGATTGTTTTATCTGGCTAGAAATGAGTTTTAGAAAGTGAATGAAAGCTAAGCCTAAACCTAATATTGAATGAAAATGTGGATTTTGTTTAAACAGGTTAAAGAAGGGGTGACAGTGATGAATAAAGTATGGAAGTAAAATTGTTGTCTATAGAGGTAGGAGGCTAGCTAGACATGTTTATAATATTATTGCTTAGCACTGCGTACAAGTTACGGTGAAAAGCTAAAGATGAAAAGTAATTATTTACTTGAGTGAACAACTAGTATCACTTCCCAGACTTCACACTCCACCTACCAATACATACTCAAATATTATTAAATTGAAAACAAAATGTAATTTACATTTTTTTAATTTAATTATTTACGTAATATTAGTAATTATTTTTAATACTAAATAACTTGGATTGTAATTAAAAATCTCAGTAATTTGTAAGAAAAACAAGGTAGAAAAGCACTTTAATTAGGGCAACGAAGGTATGATTACATTAAATGGCCACAACACTATAAACACTTGCTTGGGTGGAGCATGAGAGTGGGACTGCACGTGTCTGCTACACTATCTTTCTTTCTTCGTATCACCAATTTTGTTTTTTTTTAACTAACACGATTTTCAAAATAAATTTTCAACATCCCATACTATTGGTAATATTTGTCAAACAACACAATTTACGTGCTCACGATCCAAATTTAGCCTTGACTTTCATTTTGATATGTTATTATAAAATTGAATTAGAATTTTATTTTTTCAGAAAACAAATTTGAACTTATTTTTCAGGTTTTTTAAAGATTAAAAGTTATGAAAAAGTTATTAACAAGTGTAACTGGATTTATTATATTGTTTTCTGTATGCTTAACTATATACATTTATTAAAATTATTACAGTATTTAACAATTTTAATTGATATCTTTTTAGTTTTCATTCTAAAACAGTTTTCTTTTTATTTTAAATACTCTTGTCTTATTTTATTTCAACAAATTAAATTTTACAAATATCATTAAATTCAAACTAAGTTTATTTATTTAATCTTAAAATATTAATTACTTTTAGTAAAAATATATATCTTACATCAACTATATATTACGAGATATTGTAATAAATTAAATTATATATATTATTTCATATTTATATAATTATAAAAACACTTAAACAATTAATTTAAATTAATATTGAATCTTTTAATTTTTTATTATCAAATAATTTAATCTTTTTTAAGAACCTTAATATTAACTAAATTGCAAAATAATTTTACTTATTATTTATAAAGTACTATTATTTTTATTATTATTCCTTAAAAAAATTCATAATTTGAAAAAGTAGTTTATGAAAAACCTAATTATGACCTTTTTTTTACATTAATACGTTAAAATGAAGTTAAAATAAAGTCGGATTCTGACCTTAAAGACTAGCAAGTACTCCTTGTTTAAATACAAGTAATAAAGATTACTTTTGTAAACTATGGTACATGGAAAAGGTTTTCCATATCACTGACCGCAATATTTTGTGGGCCCCACTTCAATTTCTAGATACCTCATTTAATGTCAAAGTTAGAAATCTCACTTCCATTTCAATTCTCGAATTAATAACATATTATATTTAACTAATAAAAACAATCATAAACAAAATCTTGAAATAAAATAACATTATTTGTGGTCGTTAAAAATGGAAGTGTAAAAAAATTATATTTTCAAACTCCAGCACATAAGAAGCACTGCCTGCCTCCACTACAAGAGAAGACTAAAAAACATCATGGGAATTTCTGAGATGGGTTTCAGTTTCAGGTGGAAACCAGAATCCACCAAAAATGGTCCCACACAAACCTCAAACTCCTCTCACAAGACACAAACTTAACCTCGGTGATACTTCTAACATCACATGTTCATGTTCCTCAGAACATACTTAACTGGTACACTAATTCAGTAGCCATGTCATTTATTAACTTCAAATAAAGGAACTAATGAACCTAACTAAAAACTCTTTAAACACATGATTTGGCTAAGCACGTGAACACAATCATGTGTTTTAATCAAACCAGCGTTTGGCACTTTAGCTTTTGTATGATACTGTCATTAATTAGCTACAGTGAATTACAGTTAGCGTGAAAGAAGAGATCTTTCGCGTCAAGGAGCTTTGCATGATTAAAGTAACTTCATATTCAACTTACTTCTTTTTCTCACCACTCGCTGAAACGTAAAGTTCCTGCCTTTACGTGTTTCTATGTATGTGTAAATATATATATTTATGTTTCGGAGGTGAGAGAGACTTAATCTTGTTGGTTAATTTTTTTTAAGTAAAAAAAAAAGAGAATCTTTATGTTGAAGATGATGGATACATAAATCATATGATATTTATATACATTGTATATAAAGAAAAGGGTATATATATATATATATATATATATATATATATATATATATATGCAGCATGGACATGTGATAACTAAGGTTGTGAAGTGGTTATTTTATTGGGAAGCCACGCATTGATGAAGTTTTGGTCACAATGGGCCAAATTCAGACACCACTTCTTCTTGTCCTAACGTGTCTATTTTATTTTGAAATCATTTGTGTTGGGAAGGTTGCAGAGAATTAGGTATGTTTGGTGGAAGTGAGAGAATAAAATGAAATATCATATGTGATATATATTTTTCATTATATATATATATCATATTAAAAAATATTTTTGTTCCTTACTTTTCAGTGACAAAAAAAATATTTTAGAAGAATTTTGTAGTCTCGTTCTTTGAGGGTATTGATCCATTTTCATGTTCATTTTTTCTTATTTTGTATTATAAACCTTAAAAAATTGAAATGCGGTAGTTTTAAGCCAGTGCATTCTGATCAATACACGTTGTTGAATCATGGTAGTTTGAATATTTGAATCTATTCATCGTCTTTTATTTTATTTTTTAATTAGAATAAAATAATTTTTAAATAGCATGAGAGAAGGACACTAAACCCATCGATCAGTTAAGGAAACCTTACACTCAAATCATAAAAGAGAGAAAAAAAAATGAAACAAATCCAATATAATAAAAAAACTTGAAAAATGTTTGATTCTCACAC